>NC_054594.1:36035683-41270683 GCF_004785595.1 Juglans microcarpa x Juglans regia | reverse complement strand
TGGTTGTGTTTGTGGCGTGCAGTCCGATTTAGTGATCGAACTAGACAATGATCTGTTGTAGTCTTTTAGTAGATTTTCAACGAGACTTGAATCATAAAGCAAAGGCTTGAGCCGATATTTGTTGACTCATTTTGGCTCTTGATCCAATCTGACCCGTTGGCTAGAATTTACTATAAATTGTATTATTCTCTTGTGGCTAGAATTTATTATATATTGTATTATTTTCTTGTACGACCGCTGCAATACTATATTTATTTATCATCTTGATAAAATTATTTACAGTTCTGTGAATGTAAACATATTTTCGAAATACATAAAACTTGTGTCGGATGTAGTTAATTCTATTTTTTATTTTACTTTTTCTCTTATCGTCTCCCGTAGATATAGCTGGCTTAATTATGTTACTATAACTTATCATTATCTTGTTGATATTTATATATATATATATATATATATATATATATATATAAATTATCATTATCTTGTTACGGAGGAATTTCAATCCGGCCAACTTGTATTTCTAAAAATTATTTCTGAAATTAATAATCATTTTTTATACTATTAGATTCACCAAAAGAAAAGTTCTTTGGGAGTGCAAAATTTAAGAATAATAGCCGCATTAGTTGACTGTATGTAGAAGCAGGCTCATGAACATGAGCAGCTTGGACTTAGCAATAATAATGCCTCATAATACAGTCCATACCAAACTTTTGAGGCATTCTGCCTGATCTTCTAGTTATACATAAGTTAGAAATGCTTTATTTTTCTGAGGTAACCCTACTCGAGGGGGTAAAAAAAAAAGAATTTTACTATATATAAGCAAGTTTGCGTATCAATCTGCGTACTAATACTGTTATCTTTATATTTTAAATTCAAATTAGCACTGTTTTCAATAAAGTTTACTTTTTGACCAATCATATTAAATTGATGCGCATATTAGTGCGTAGAACTGCTTACAACTAGATTTTTCCAAAAAAAAATGATCTCCGTGCACTTTAATGTTATTAATTACGTGTTATTCACATGGTGATCATCACAACAATGCATATATATAGTACATCCGACACTTATATTAACATCTGCTAGTATTAAAAGTCAAAGAAACCATGTAATATTATACACATGTTCCAACATCTTTTGTGCATTTTATATCATTGTACCCCGATGATCAATGCAAATTGGCAAACTTGGAATTATGTATCATTATCTTAGTATTTTTTTTTTCCATTTACCAATAAATATTGAGGCTATGGGAACTTGATACCAAATATCTTTCGTGAGAAAATGAGACGAATGTCAATAGATCACAAGATTATAATCGATTATCACAACAACAAAAATAAGTATTTATGATGAAAACAAATTTATTTTAATAGAAAATAATCATTTTCGCATGAAATAGTTGGCCGCAAATAATCATTTTTGTTGTAGTGAATATCTCATCATCTTTTATTTGTACGTGACCATAGCATGATGCCATGTGATAATTAAATGTGGGAAATGTAAGAAATTATTTTGGGTAAGGAAAAAATGTATATTTTTCTTAAAAAAAGAAAAAAGAGAAAAAAAAAAAAAAAAGAAAGAACAAGAAGGTATGAAATTACCATCTGGACCCAGAGAAATAGAGGTTGTGAATCGTGATGTTGTAGGATAACAATCTTGATGATCTCTCTGTGTATATGATCCCACACCTTAATAACTTTGCTTGCTTTTCTTTTTGGAGGAAAAGCAACTAAGGATCTAATGTCACTTCATGTGGAGGAGGCAAAGCGTAGAAGTAATTTCACTAAATAATGGGAGAGGGAAAAAAAGAAAAAAGAAAAAAAAAAAAAGCAAACAATTTAATAATTGGTTGAGCATGATCATCATTGCCAACCTGGCATTAGTTCGGGCTTGGACTTATATGCAGCCCGCTCTCAGTTTGTAATTCCTTCAGCAGATCAAGAGAAGTAATTATCTTAAAAATGTAGAGGGTTGATCAGCGATCCAACGGTCTGTGTTAGCTTTAGCATAGATTCCAAGGTGTGTGTGAAATACACGATATACCTTCCTGACTTATAAAGAGGGAGTAATAGGAACATCTAAAAGGAACACACACAATCTCTCTCTCTCTCTCCCTCTCTCTCCCTCTCTCTCTCCACAGGCGTGGCTTTTGGCTTTCATTGCTCTCTCGCTCTCTAAGCTATCAAGCACCCATCAATGCCCATGCTTGCTTTCTCTCCTCTTCATTTGCTCTTTCACACTTTGACAGAGCAAACAGAACACGAAGAGTACTACTTGTCTTGCAAATGTCTTACTTCTTTCTCATACAATCATGCTTGTCTCCAGTGACCTCTCTCTCTCTCTCTCTCTCTCTCTGAAGCAGACAACAAAGAGAAATAATTGATATCGTTAAGAACCCACTGTTCTGCCATTCTTTGTTTCCCTTCAATCTCTATCTACTTCTCCTTGTTGTACTTCTATATAAAAGGACATGGAGAGGTGGGATAAATCGCTGCGAGAAGATCGCAACCGACACCGGAGAGAGAACCCATCTTTTTCTTCCACTCTTCTCGACTCGATTTATCGGTCCATCGACGAAGGCCCCGGCGAAAAACGAGAAGAGAAACTCATTCTATACGGAGAAACCATGAGAAAGAAACAGAGCCATGGCCTAAAAGAACAAGAACAGGAAATGGCGAGCTTTCGACAAGCACGCATGATCGAGAAGTGGATGGACAAGAAAGCGAACGAAAAGGTCTCAGCACGCCGAAACTCCACGGCGGATTTCGAAAGGAAATCGCGAGATGACCGCAGTTTTATCCTGCAGAATTCGAGTTCGAGCTCTTCGGAGTCGAGCTCCGGAGGCGGCTTCTCGTCGTCGGAGTCGGAGTCCGTTTATGCGTCGAAATCAAGGTCTTCATGTTATTCTATGCAGAGGCCGAAGCCTATTCGGACCAGTGTTTCCCAGAAGCCTCAACTGGAGAAGTTTGGTGGTGGTTCTGGCGAACGAAGTCATTCTGCCTCGACACAAAAGCCAAAACACGAGAACGGTTTCGTGAAGACCAAATCCAAGGCCTTGAAAATCTACGGAGACTTGAAGAAGGTTAAGCAGCCGATATCACCGGGTGGACGCCTCGCTAGCTTTCTTAACTCTCTTTTCACTGCAGGAAATGCAAAGAAGGCAAAGATGTCGCCCTCAGTTGGAGGCAGGAACGTCGATGAAACCAGTAAGGAGAGAAACTCCAAGTACTCCACCGCCACAACATCAACATGTTCTTCCGCGTCTTCGTTTTCGCGGTCTTGTCTGAGCAAAAGTACGCCTTCTTCGAGGGGAAAATTCAGCAATGGTACCGGAGCCGGGGTGAAAAGGTCGGTGAGGTTTGGCCCGATCAGCGTGATCGTGGACCAGGACTGTAGGCCGTGCGGGCAAAAAATTCTGTCAGAGGACAAGCCGGGGCTCATGACTGTGTCCACCATAAGAACTGCGGGTGATGCAGAGATCAAATGTTATGTAATGGGTGGCAATTATCGTGTTGAAGAAGTTGCTAAAGATTTGTTCAAGAATTATAAAAAAGACAAGGAAGACTTGAATATGAGAGATATTCTTCAACATGACATTGAAGATTCTGAAGTGGATGATGATGATGATGATGCAGCCAGTTATTCAAGCTCTGATCTGTTCGAACTGGATAATCTTTCGGCTATTGGGATCGAGAGGTACCGGGAAGAATTGCCCGTTTATGAAACTACACACTTCGATACGAATCGAGCCATTGCTAGTGGCTTAATTATGTAATTTTCCAAAGAACTTGGGGAATTTTTCCTTTTTTTTTTTTTTTTTTAGGCTTTTGAATCAATGGTTTGGGGGTTTACTTGAGAAAATAATATTTATGATCTTATTGTGTCATGACTTCTTTAATTACCTCTATTTCCTTCTTGTCTGTCTGTATATAAAATGGATATATATTAATCATGTTTTTTTTCTTCCTAGCTATTATATATTATCATTTCTGGGTATATATAACAACGTAAAGAGATCAGAATATTGAACATAAAGATATATAGATAGACATGTACATATATCTTAAAAGATCAGAAGAAGTAGGAGATCTAAGCATAAATGGGAGCTAGACCCTCATCATTTTGTAAAGATAAAGAAAGTAAGGAAGAAGTTATTGAAGATTCGCAGATCGTGTTCACACGCGAAAATGGAAACAAAAGGTAAAGAGACCGGTGAAGAAGATGAGGTTAAAAGCAAAGGCAGATTTTCTACTCTTCCAACCATGCAAGAAAGAGAGAGTGAGAGTGGGGCCTCCCTTTGCTTGAAGATGACACCATCTCCATTTATTTATTTACACAGTAGTACTACTATATGTATACGCATGAGGCAGTGTTAGTCAAAAAAGTGGCTCTGTTTAACCCGTTGGGCTTTGTTTTTTTCTTTTTTTTTTTTTTTTTGCCCCCAAAACTGATCTCTTTATTAAATTAGATTTTGATTAAAGTTACTGGCCGGAGAATGATTTTTGATCATACTCCGGTCGTGACAGTGTTTTACAGGCAGTAAAAGGAGGTGAATTGATGGAGTTTAGGGATAAAGAAAGGAGAGGGGTAGATGTATGGTCTCAAAAGCTGTGGACAGAAGGATCTAATCCTTGATTCTCTCAAAGCCCTTGATGTCAAACATGGTTGGCTGGCTAGCTTCTTCTTGTTAAAAGGAAAAATATTATAGATTAAAAACTTGGTTGGCTGGTAAGCCAAGAGCTAGAAAATTATTTCTTTAAATGTGTTTGTAAGATTTCTCGAATTTGCAAAAGCATTGCGCGCCCCTGATCCTCAACTTCCAATTTTCAAACCAAAAGGTATTGATAGACTAATTTTAAGACTCGTTATAATTATGAAAAAGTCTTCTTGCAAGTGATTTCGTGCACCAAATTTTGTACTGATATTAAATGTAATACATCCATTTAATAAAATAATACAATACGAATTGAAAGTGAAAATTATTTTATTGAGACAGAAAACCTTATTATTCTTTCAAAAAAAAATTCGTTTTATTTTTTTCAATAAAAAAGATTATGTGAGTGTTGATAAGCGATTTAATGCACCGAACTAATTGTAACTAGCAGGCCCCTTATATTATTTTGGAAGTCTTGCGTAAAGGAATTAAGGGTGTGTTTAGAATTAAATATAACAGTTCTAATATTTTCTCAACTACTTAATTATTATTCACAAACAAGTCATTATTATTTACGCTACGAACGTCCTGAGATGTACGTCGCGTGCAAGCTAAGTGATCAATACATATATATAAACAGTATTCAGTGATAAATCTTTGCTACTGGATTTTGATCCTTTAGGCTAAAATCCATCCCATTGAGATTAATTGCAGTCAAAGATCTGGTCAATTCCAACTTCACACATGCATCAAGTGTTGGGCATGAATTCTCTCCTTTTTTTTTTTTTTTTTCCCTTTCTCTTCCAATTAAAGATGTATATGAGTACTCATTAACATATATCATGCATTGTCGTCAATTGCAAGGACTAATTAAGGAGTTCGAGTCTTTTCATCGCATCCCATTAATTTGAAAAGTAAAAGACCAGGGTTCGGAACTTCGGAGCCGGGGGTGCATATATATATATAGTGGAGCGAGTAATAACTCATGTGAAATGCATGCCCAGATCACTCAGTGACGATACTTTCGGAGTTGCCTTTTCAAACCATTATAAAGATTCAATATTAATCATATATTAAAATTGTGAAGATCATCTCGCAATGCAGTGAATTAGAGAAATATATATCAAAATTATAATGAAGAAAAAAGCAAAAAGTAAAAAAAAAAAAAATAATAATAATAACGAAAATTATATATTAAACAGATAAATAACTTTTTTTTTTAATCAATATATACATTATCACATTCGTCAATAAGTATTAATTAGACATACATCACTAACGTTTTCAAAATCTTCATATGGTTTTATATAACTTTATATACAGTGCCCAGAAAAAATAATAGTTAGAAAAACACAAAACGTACGGCCAATTCAAGCACGTATAATGAGGCAGATCTAAGCACAATGATCAGTCTTCAAATCCATATATAGCTTTGTTATATATATATATATATATATATATATATATATATATATATGCAATTGTTTGGTTTCCAAGCACAAGATGCGAATAAAAAAAAAAAAAGGAAAAACGTAAAGTTTAAAAGCCTGATATTACTCTGATCATTAATTAGGGGGTGGCCAGGAGTTGGGGGGTTATAATTAACTTATTAGTTAATTATTAATATTACTTTCTTGATCAACAAATTAATTAAATATCACTTATATTTCACAAATTATAATTAATTAAGATTAAACAGTCGGAAAAACCACCATGCATGCATCGCATCACATCATAATATATATATATATACATGCATAATAATCAAATATATATTATTACATGCAAAAATATATATATATATATATATAGCTTCTCATAATATTAATTATAATATATATATAGATATATCCTGCATACATGCCCTATTTAATATATACATGATGTGCATGCATGCAGGTCCTGATCGATCCGAATAATATTCTCAACCAGCATAATTCTCATTAGTACTAATGACGAGTTGTATTATTATAAGATCTCTCCCTTCTCCCGAGAAGGATTTTGGAAGAAGTTGTGCAAGACTGGGGAGGACCACTGAATCTTAACAGTTGGATATTCTAATTAAGTTATCATAACATATACTTAATTAATATTTAAGCTAAAACAATGAAGTAGTTAGCTTCAACAATAGGAAAAGGAAAAGGCTAGCGCTATTCTACGGTCGAAAGTGCATAGGCTTGAATTAAATGGCTATAGATCATTCGAAAAATGGCGCGCGCGCGCGCGCACACATATATATATATATATATGACGGACCGGGATCGCGAGTTGGAAGATCAAGACCTGGGATATATATAAGATGCTGGCCTTCAAGAAGACGAGAAATGATATATATAAATCATGAAGATCAAGTGGTTTAGACTTTAGTTAATGCAATCTTCCATGCAAACAAGGATCATATGATCGTTGGATTAAATACATTTTTAAAAAAAATAAAGATTCTCCACGATAATTAAATAAGCAAATAATCAAGATTTTTGTATAAGCTGATATATATATATATATATATATATTTGCTGATCTGTTAAACTAACGATATAGATTAGTATTATACATTACTTGGTTGGTGAAACATGAATGATGGGGACGTTATAGTAATAGATCATAGTGGGGGTGAGACCAACAACCCATGATCTTAGCGTTGACTATTCTAATTACGCGTAGACATTGCATGCCCTAATCATTAATATAATCGTCCCCTTAATCATGGTCGATCTTCAGTTTTATAATTATATATTAATTATATATATATCGAGCTAGAAAATAATTGATCGGATTTTAGGGACCTAGCTAGCTGTTGTGGCGGGTGCCTTACGTCTCTATCACAGAAAAGAGTTGTTGCTATATATCCCTGTATAACACGTAATATTGGTGGGGGGTGAGCTAGCCTTTGGCTGTACATGCATGTCACTTAACAACCATGCAATAGTCACTAAAAAAAATGAACAAAAGATCATTGCAACCATTTTATGTGGCTAATTAGTAATACGTACGAGTACTCGACCTTGGTCCAACTGCAGTCAGGCCAGGTCGTCCGACCTCCGCGTGCTGTTCTAAACCACAAATTTGGTTGATCGATCGGTGACTCGGCCTCTGCATGTCCATGCAAAAGGGTGCATGGTGGGTCACGTACATAGCAACAGTCTATGTTTATGTTTGGTGTTGTCCCAAAAGGTTGTCAGTCTATAGCTAGAGAGCCTCAAATTTGGTTTGTATCCATCCATTTGTCCTTGATAATTAATGTTCTTACGTACTATTGATCATTAATAATTTTACCCACTCCATTATTTGATCAGGGAAACACGAATAACTGCTTAGAAAGTTTTTGGGTTTCTCTCTAGGTTGTCCAATTTGTTCTTTTCTCTGCAACATTTTTAATTCAATTTGTTGATATGTGCAGTATCATGCATGCATGCAGATCGACCAAACGGCATTGCATGATTGAAAGAATAATAAGTCCCAACTATAATATTTATTAGACTCACAAATATGTATATAATTAACTCTGATCATTATATGACCCGTTTTAAAACGAACAACGTCAAGTTATTTATTTATTTTTTTCCAAAATGTGAACCTATTTTTGGATCATTAATTAATGAGAAATGCTATACATCAGTTACTATTCATTCTCACACCTCATACCTATAACTTTTTGTATAAGATATAAAGTGTGGAGTGATGAATAGAGACTGATGAGAAGAATTTTTCTTAATTAATTATACAGATGGTCGTAACTTCATTCGACAATAAACAGCAACATCAGGAAAAAAAATACAATTTTTATGAGCTTGATAAACTTAAAATTTTTCTCAAGACTGGTTCAAATTTGAAAATTCAAAACTAATTGGGTCTCCTTCATGTGCATGGAAAGGTAAAAGGAAATTAAAGAATATTCATGGTTGAACGAAAAAGGAGAATAAAAAAGGGTGGGCGATGGGATATACAAAAACATATAGATAGATGAAGTGGAGGATTTTAGGCCCGGTAAGAGGATGGACCACGCATGCACCATCACCCCCAAGCGTGCCACTGCGAACTGACGACACAAACGTTTGATTTGGAAGCCAGCCCACAGTACCTGCTTTTTCTCCCTTTTTTTAACCGCACGTGATGGGCTGGGCCAGCATGTCGAAACCTGTCGCGCATGCACACGTGTGCTCCTCACAGATCCCCGTGAGATCCGGGCCACTGAGAAAAATATCACCAACGGGGTTTTTTGGCGGGGGGGGGGGGGGGGGGGGGGGGGGGGGGGGGACCACCCTCTTTCATTAGCTTTGCCCCCCTATTGCCTAGCAACAAAATCACCGCCACTCATGCTCTGACACCTGTACTGCCAGGCCACGTGTGTGTGGTCAAGATTGTTGCTCCTACATTACCATAATGCCCATTGAGTTTTGATAGGGAATGTCTTTTGGGATATATGGGTAGTGTTGAGAATAGGATTATAGGAGAGAATGGGGAGAAGAGAAAGAGGGAGACAGGGCAGCTTTAGTAAAAGAAAAGAAGGTTTGCTTGTGTGTGTGTGTGTGTGTGTTTTGGAGGAGTGAAAAGAGAGAGCGAGGAGAATTTTGGTGATCCCAAGAAGATCGCTTATTTGTGAAACTGATCTCAGAAACAGCACCTCTTCTTTTCTCCTGGAAAGAAAGAGAGAGGAGAATCGAGTTGCATGATGAGATGGTGACCTTTGATCCTCTTTGCCATTTGTTTAGACTTTAGTGCTTGAGATAAAGAATCTTAAGGATTTTTCTTTTTCTTTTTTTTTTCTTTTTTTTTTTTCCTAGGAATTAAATGGTTCCAACTTCCAAGTAATTAGGCACTAATTGTTTCATTAAGTTTAGAGAATTTATAAGGTTTCATGATCTGGTTTTTATTTCCCAAATGACTTTTTATTTAATATATTGACTCTAATTTTTCTTAATTATCTGGTGCAGTGATCAGTCTGTCCAGGCTCCTTTAATGTTATTATATATTGGGACAAAAGCTTTTTTTTTTTTTCCTTCTAATTTTTATAATTAATGATCTTGTTCTTATCATCATGTGCCCTTTTGCAGATATATAGATATATATATATATATATATATATATATATATATCCTCTTTGCCATTTGTTTAGACTTTAGTGTTTGAGATAAAGAATCTTAAGGATTTTTCTTTTTCTTTTTCTTTTCTTTTTTTTTTCCTAGGAATTAAATGGTTCCAACTTCCAAGTAATTAGGCACTAATTGTTTCATTAAGTTTAGAGAATTTATAAGGTTTTATGATCTGGTTTTTATTTCCCAAATGATTTTTTATTTAATATATTGACTCTAATTTTTCTTAGTTATCTGGTGCAGTGATCAGTCTGTCCAAACTCCTTTAATGTTATTATATATTGGGACAAAAGCTTTTTTTTTTTTCCTTCTAATTTTTATAATTAATGATCTTGTTCTTATCATCATGTGCCCTTTTGCAGATATATATATATATATATATATATATATATAGTACTTTTAGCTTTGAGTTGATTTATTTTAAGATCCTTTCTTTGTTCATCATGTGGACATAGAAACTAGCTTTGAAGAATCTTACAACCTATTTGTGCAGTGTAAACACAACTAAGCATGAACTTTGAATATAGCTGATTTTGGAAGCTGGTTGATAATTAATGGCTGCTGCCACTGCCAGTTGCAAGATTTTCTTGATCTGGATCCCCTTTTTCTTTCTGCTTTTAAATTGAAATAATCAATCACTTTTGTCCTTTATTTCATAACAAGCTGCATGGGATATTTCCCATATAGAATCGGTCGTTTTATTCTTTGAGAACAAATTAACGTGTGCATCTTGAACGTTTATTAATATAAATTGCACAATAAAAAGTACTAGTCTTTGCATGATCTATATGTAAGGAGATTTTTTCCACTTCACAAATCTATTGCGCTTCGACTTGATACTCGGCCTCAGAGCCCAAACTTACCAATGAAGCAAGTCGCCTACAACAAAAAGTAAACAATGATGGTTGATGGGACGAATATGCTTGACGTCGCTCGGCCACACTCTGCTCATGGGGACTTGTATATGACAGAATAGGAAAGATGAATAACTTTTATTCTTCTGACATGGAAACATCGACAGACCACCAAAGACAACAGAAAATTAAAGCAAATCAGAGAACCACACCGCATTAATGGAACTATTACCCGAGTTTCACTCCACATTAATGATGTCATCGTATAGGCACATCACATTAAAAAACTCTAATAAAAGGAACAGTACAAAGGACATGAACTCCACGGGAGCAGACACAATCTGTTTCTCCAGACTCTCGGTATACGAGAAAAATTCTCTGATCCCTAGATTCTTTCATTATTTACAAAAAAATAATTTACTAACTTTGACATCAGAGAGTCCCTGACCCCAAGGCCACATTCTCCTAACTTCTTCATTCTCTATGTTTGTAGGCCCAGTTTTGAATATCTGAGTTGATGGAACCTGGCCCAATGACATACGAAACACAACGTTAACACTATCTATCTCTTTCAATAACTAGGAATTAAGCCTCATTCACTTTTACAAAACTTTTCATCTCATCTCATCTAATTATGATTATAACTTTTCCAAATTCTCACACAAAATAAAATAAACTATTCAATTTTTTCAAATTCTAAAATAAAAATAATATTAAAAAAATATATTTTAACAATATTTTATTCAACTTTCAACTTTTATCTTAACTAATCTAGTCATCTTATCTACGAAAACAAACAAGACCTAAATATAGATCTACTTGTAAAATGGCAGATACTTTTTTAATATCTCTTTGTCAAAATTTGAGGATTTCATGCATGTGAGAAATAGATAGACAAATAAAGTAGGTTAGACAACATTTATATGGTCTGTATATATGAATTTTTTTTAACAATATTAAATACTTAATAATTATTATTATAGAGTTTAATTCACGTGTGTATTTCTCACACGCACATGTGATTTTACGCAGGAAATTTGGAAGAAAGCTGCTGTGGCGTTGGGGGTTCGGTGCACGGAGTGCAATTCATAGTGGGCTCGGGTAATAACGTGGTTCAGTTGTGCAAAGCGGTCATCACATAAGGGAGTTTTAATTGGGATAGTTCCAAGCCTTATCACATGGAGGTTATGGGCGCGGTGGTGCACAACCAGTATGGAGAGTGTTCACACTTCGATTGATTTAGTATGGAGGGAGATTAAATTCTGGGTACGCCATGTCTCTGAAAAAATTTCAAAGATAACCAGGTTGTCATCTACAGACCGAAAATTGCTCATTGAGTTGGATGTGCCCATCGTTTCAATAAAACAGAGACTACCAAGGTTAATCAAGTGGGCGAAGCTAGCCGTAGGTTGGGTTAAATTGAGTATTGATGGGAGTTGCCGAGGGAACCCTGGTAATTGTGGCGGAGGTGGGGTCATCTGAGATGCTAATTGTAGTTTGATAGTTGCTTTCTCAGAATTCTATGGTTTTGAAACCAACAATGAATCTAAGTTACGAGCTTTGTCTACATGCATGAGATTATGTAAATCGTTGGGTCTCCGTAATGTTGAGATAGAAAGCGACTCTTCTGTGGTTGTTAATTAGGTTATGCAAAGGTGTTGCACTGTCTGGTATTTGTGAAATTTTTGGGAGGCGTTGCAGGAATCACTCACAAGTATAAATTTTATCATTTCACATCAATTTAGGGAGATTAATCAGGTAACGAATTTTCTAGCAAGACACGAGGAAAATAGAATCACTTTTAGATACTCAGGAAATACTCCTCTTCGCACCAAGCTGAAAGGAGTGTTTCGGCTGGATAAGATTGAACTATCGTATGTCAAAATTTAAATTCCTGTACTAGTGGGTTTCTTTATTGAGTTTGTAGTTTTTTGGTATTTTAGTTTATTTGTATATTTTAGTCTTATTGTTTATCTATAATCCCTAAGTGTCAGAAGTAATCACGGTTTTTCTTCGCTATATATGAGGGTTATCAATAAAATTGAGATATTGTCCTATTCTTTAAACAAAAAAAAAAGTATTTTTTACACTTGAAAGTACGAAACTCTCAAGTTCTAACATGAATTTAGAGAAAATTCATTTTCCATCTTTTTATATGGTTGAAATGAGCTAGCATCACCGTCCTGCATCCAAGAATAATGATTGCCCGGATTAATGTAATGAAACTCTATGCATGCCTTTCAACTAGGGGTATGATGATATCTCATACTCATGCTATATATATATATATATATATGCATCTCAACAAATTGAGCTTTCAAGTTCGTACACACTCGCTTTAACTTTGAAATAGAAAAAAGAAAAACAAACAAAGAGAAAGCATGCCATGGGCTTTCAAAAATAAGAGAAAGAGTCGCACTTTTTAGGTAAAACTTGTTAACATACACATAAAATGAGTAGCCTAGCTATAGCTAGCTAGCTTCTTTCCTAGCTAAAAGAAACAAATACTAGTAGCTAGTGGCAATGACCAAATTAAGCATCATGAACAGGGTCCAGGCCAGAAAACAAAGGCTGGCTCAGCTGGCTGCAGCACTTCCATTCCTTGAATTTAACGCATTAGATTTCCTTTTAACTGTGCAATATTATCTCAAGCTTGCCAAATCTGGCTCACAAATCTGCCGAGTGGAGGCTGCTTAGTTAACACAAGTACTGCAGCGTTCAATATCATGGGGGATGGGGCTAGCTATTAAAGCATGCAGGCTAATCTTTGACCACCATAGTTATAGAGAAAGCGATTGCATATGCATGCAGTACTCTGTACTTATATTTTCCTAGCTTTCAGTGACGGGTTTGGTAGAAATCTTTCGTTTCATGTGGCTCCAATTTTAAGCACTTTGTATAATTAACTAGTGTCTAGTGATATTTAGGAAAAAGCCAGGCACCAACTGCTACCAATATCCCAGCGGCCACTTGCTCTCCACCTCGCTTACCACCACAGATCCACAGAGCAGTACATATCAAATATCATGTCTTTTCCGTATCTCTTTGAATCGTAAGCTTCATTAAATTAGTTGACTAGCTGGGGGGAAGTCCCTAGTGGGAAAGGCATATTAATTCCTCCAACCTGAAAACTTGTTCGGTGGGTAGCGAAATTGAATGTGAGCACTCATGAGCAGTGCCCAGTGCCTCCCGGCCACAACGCACGCATCCCTTCAGACGCCTTGTGCCTAACGTGGAAAATTTGGCAACAACTGGTTTTTAACAGTAAAACCCTCGACCTTATGCATGGTTCAGTTTCGTATACGTCAAGGCATTGCATGCAGTCTAACCGGCCGGTGATGAGCAGTAAAAACAGCTTGAAAGTTGGACTCAAAATTAAGGAGTGGTTTGAATTTAGAGATAAGTTGAGATGGTTTATGAATAATAGAATAAAAGTTAAATTATTTATTATATTTTGCGTGAAAATTTAAAAAAGTTATTTTGAGATTTGAAAAAGTTGAATTGTTTATTATATTTTATGTGAGAATTTAAGAAAATTATAATAATAAGATAAAATAAATTAATGTGAATTTTAAATACAAAAGAGGTCGTGAGTAATGCATACGTCGTACTTTTTTTTTAAAAAAAATATATCTATTATTAAAAAATTAATTTTATTATATTTATTAATTTTTTTTAAAAAAAATTTGTGCGGTACGTGTGACTTCTTAAATTAATATACCCATCAGATGATCATCATGCAAGATATGACTGCCACAAACTTAATGACATTGAAATAAAAGCAAAGGATTTGTCCTGGCGATCATAGATGTGACTGATTTGAATTCAGATCATTGCAAGTGCCTAAATTATTCTTAGACCAATTTCTACTAACGACAAAATGGAGATTATGCAGAAATGTGATTCCATGGGGAAAGTTTTGCGGCTTTCAATATCATGGTTCTGTAATATGCGGTGGAGTTGAAAATATGCTGGGCAAGGAATTCGGCAGGATCTTGTGTGTGGCGATCGAAATGACATGATATCTTTCGGCTTTATTCGAAGGTTGTAGACTAATTAATGGTCGGAAAGAATGTTAGGTACAAGTGTGAAATATATAAATTTTTTTATAAAAATGTGGATTTTATCAATAAAAAAAAATTATTTTCACACTTTTTTTTTATGATGACATCCATTTTTTTTATAAAATATTTGTGCAAAATTCGTACATTCGAAACTTGTATATATTATTTTTCAATGGTCGCTGTTTGTACCTTGTGGCTTTTGTTGCAATTGTAGGCTAATTAAGGTCTCATTTATTTTTATAAATGAGATGAGATGAATTGAGATTAAAGTTAAAAGTTAAATAAAATATTATTAAAATATATTTTTTAATATTATTTTAATTTTAAAATTTAAAAAAATTAAATTATTTATTTTATTTTATATAAAAATTTAAAAAATTTATAATAATTATATGAGATGATATGAGTTAAATCGAGAAGATTCGCGAGAACAACTGAGCCTAACTTTAGTTGGAGTAAAAACTTCACCTTGATGGGCTCTAATGGCAATGTGAATTGACAACAGGCGAAGAAAGGGATGCGAACTGACGACGGACAGCTCAGTTCACAAGTGACAACTAAGGTGATGGGCTAAAAGGTAAGCCCATGAATATTGGGCCTGAACCTTTTGGGCGAGCAGGAGTTATTTTATGGTGTTAGCCCAATTCAATCTTAGTAACATTTTGGACTCGTGGACAGTTCGAAAATATTATTCGTTGTCCTGAATTTTATTGGGCCTTAGTTGCATTTCTACGCTACACGGCCTTATTACCCAACTAATGAAATGAACCCCCCCCACACAAGGAGAAAGAAGACGACAGCCGACGACGACGCTGAAGCGAGAGCCGAATAAAGACTCAAGAGAGGGGGATCGGGTACAGTACAACCCCGGCGCATTTTAGCTTGCACCAGCGACATGAGCTTTCTCTTCGGCCACAGAAAAACTCCCGCAGGTACATAGGATCGATCAATTATTATCTCTTACAACATGTTTATTTCATCTCAGTTGAAAATTTCTTGCTTCGGATTGTTCTAAACTTCAGATTTATTGGTGCAATCTTAGTTCTGAATTCGAGAATTAAGGACTTGCTTTACGTTATTTGAATGAAACTGCATAAATCTGGAAACTGGATCCCTAAATTTTGACCAAATGCTGACTTTAATAGTGATTTCAAGCAGTTTATTGTACAGTAGACTAGTCCTGGTAGCATCTAATTTACGATTGCGATTTCAATAGCATTCGGTCCAGCTAGAGTTGTGAAGTAAACCACCAAAAAAAAAATGTTTGATTTTGTGTGCAGAGCTTCTGCGGGAGAATAAGAGGATGCTAGACAAATCCATTAGAGAAATAGAAAGGGAAAGACAAGGTCTACAAGCCCAAGAAAAGAAGCTGATTGTGGAGATAAAGAAGAATGCTAAACAAGGACAGATGGTAAATGGTATCCTGTTTGTTTTCGCAATTTATTTGTTACTTTGTTTATACGTACTGTACGATTTTGATGAAGAAACAACCTGAGCCCAAACTTTAACCCATGAAATTTGGCTGCGTTAAGAGCTTTACATTTGTTATTTCCATGGAACCCATGTGCACCCGATGCCTTATGGGAATGATTTTTTTATGTCCAATCGTGTAATCTGTAAGGAGTGGCAATGATGCTGTTGCTTTTTTGTATTAAGTTTATTCACAATCTCACGGTATAAAAAGACATATGTATGTCGGGACATGATCTTATAGGGTTCTGTGAATAGATTGGGTGGTTGGGATGAGGTCTGTAACTCGGCATCCTGAGATTGATTGTCTTTGTTTCAGGGGGCAGTTAGAGTGATGGCTAAAGATCTTATTAGAACTCGGCATCAGGTTGAAAAGTTTTATAAGCTTAAATCACAACTCCAGGGTGTATCTTTGAGAATCCAGGTATATCTTAAATTTTTACCCTCTTCTTTGTGCATCTTCTGCTTTCCTGTAAAGTTTCTTATCTATGTTCTGACATGATTTCATTTCATATGGGAAGTACATTTTCTAAGTATGTTTGTCGTGCTTGTCTGTGTATAGCACGTGCTTTTCAATGCATCTTTCTCTAACGGAAAATGTTGAGGAAAAGGAATGCTTCAGTTGTTGGATGATTCATATATCTCTTCTATTGTAAAGTCTGCATTACTATATTGTTCCTGCATTTGCATATTTTTGGTTTGATGGATGTATCTATATTGAATAGATACAAAATAAAAAAGCAGCATTGTTTCAGGCATAATATATACTTTGTCATAGCTTTAATTGTATTGTTGAGTTATATCGTATTGTTGAGTTATCTCAAGGATACAAAAAGAAAACTAGCATTTTGGTAGGTGAGCTTGTTTAAAGAATTGATGAATGCCTTTTTTTGTTCCCTTCAACTTGATGGGGAACTAAAATAAATTTGGGGGTTAGGGATTTGTTTTGATGTCTTTGATCTGCTTTATAGTTTCTGGTATATAATCTTCTAATATTGGGGCTAAAATTAGTTATTTTGGCCCTCGCAGTAGGCTATTCTTTATAATGGAGCTTTTGCAATAATGGTAATGTTTTGTTGAGTTTCCTTGCAGACTCTTAAATCAACTCAAGCAATGGGAGAGCCATGAAAGGTGTTACCAAGGCGATGGGTCAGATGAATAGGCAGATGAACCTGCCGTCGTTGCAGAAGATTATGCAAGAGTTTGAGAGGCAGAATGAAAAGATGGAAATGGTGACTGAGGTAATGGGAGATGCCATTGATGATGCTCTGGAAGGGGACGAAGAAGAGCAAGAAACCGATGAGCTTGTGAATCAGGTGCTTGATGAGATTGGAATCAATATCAATTCTGAGGTACATCCATTGCTCTGTATCTTTCTTTCCGTGTGAATCAAAATTTTGGTATTCAAAATGAAGATGAAGGTTTTCCCAGGTTTTATTACGTTTTCAGCCAGGGACTCGAATTAAGTTGATAACAATAATAATGCTTTTTATTTCATTTATCTGCAGCTTTTGAATGCACCCTCAGCTTCTGTCAGTGCACCAGCTGCAACAAACAGGGTAGCCCAAGCAGAGAATGAAGATGGTGGAATAGACAATGATTTACAGGCAAGGTTGGATAATTTAAGAAAGATGTAAATTTGTGAAGATGAGAGAAGCATCACAGTCGAAAGATGATAATAATCAGCTTTTTAATATTTGATTGTGCGTTTAAAGCACATAGTCACGTCATGTTGTTGGCTTTTGAATGTACGCTCAGCCTTTTTCTTCTTCTTTTTTGGTGTAAATATATGTATGGTGCTTGTAATAAATCTTAGGTGTTGAAGTGCCTTGGAAGAATTATTAGTATCTACATTGTTAAGCCTCTGTGAATGGGCATTTTCGGCTTATCAAAGAGTGACATTCTGAACCTCTTCTTACGTTTAATCCATCAGTGCGTGGGAATCACGGGGAATTTTCTTTTTCTCCTAATTTATAGAGGAAAAAAAAAAACAATTGAGTCTTTCAAAATCCTCAACCCAATCTCACCCTTTTCCAAATGAAAATGAGAAGAGATGAAACATGGAGGACTAAATACAGAATTAAGTGCCAATGCTAACTAGGACTTCCCGGGAGGAGTTCTCCTCCGGTTGTTTACTTAGTCTGTCGACGGGAGTGCGGCAGAGTGGGCAGTTGGAGTGAGAAAAGAGCCACATGTCAATACACGGTGCATGGAAGGAGTGCTTGCACCTTGGAAGCTGATGAATATGTTCATCATCTTCAAAGTTAGTCAAGCACAAAGCACTGTCAGTTTTAGAAGTATTTGCAGTCCCTTTCTTGTACTTGAACGTAGAAGCCAAAAAGGGGTTCAGTCTCTTGGAACCAAAGGCTTTTTCCTTGTCATGCCTGCTCGTCGTTGCAGGATGTAGTAAGCGATTGTAAGCACGCCATCTATACAGAGCAAGACCGTAAATTACGAGCGCAACAACTATAGATACCATGGGAATAATTGCGTAGTAGATCGAGTTCATGATTTGTATTGTTGATACCAAGTTGGAAGAGCTGAAAGAACTTGGAGAACTCTTGACATGCAAGGCTAGGCAGTGGTTGAGGTTCACAGCCATAAATACGAGTTCAATGACCCTCGATACGATTACCACAATGCTGTAATTGGGAAAAGATCAGGGTTTGATGCCGGTTCAGACGGAGTTTTGAAAGTGAAGGAGCTTAGGAAATTGCAATATTTTATTCAGGCTAGAAAAGGGTTAACGTCAACAATGATTGTTCCGTGGAAGTCATGTGCTATTTTTTGGTGTTGCTTTATCTAAATTTAGCTAAAAAGAATCTCCAAGCCGCATAGACAAGTTCTAACATGGCAAAACGACATAGGAGCGCGTATTTAGTTGTCTTTTCACTTTTGTCCTTATTGATGTGGTACAACAACATTGTTTTTCCTCGGATAAGAAACTGGGTATTATTCAAACAACTCCCAAGAAAGAGTGGTCCAATTGAATTTGAAGTATTTACTAAGTATCAACAATATTGAAACAAAGAAAAGAAATGTCGAAGGAGAGATGTTTGAAGAAATGCGCAGCACAGGACAAACTTAGTAAACGTTCTCAGTTTCTCATTACTGCCTTGCCTTCATACATAACAACGTACATATTTATAATCTCAATACATAACAGACTCTGGACATTGACCAATCAAATATGGACAACTGTACAAGAATATTTTTCTATTAGAGGTCTATGTTCTAGAAGGAGGTTGCAGACTATTTTTCTGAACATTCTCTGTGATATTGTGCTGTGCTAGAGGAACGTGCTGCATTGCCTTAATATCCTCCCGCGCTTCAAGCGACACAGTGAAAAGTGTGAGGCTTGAACATAACAGATGGAAACGAGCTGAAGAATAAGGCTTCGTTAATATGTTTGCAATCTAATCCCGGCTTGAAATGAAGGAAACTTGTAATGTCTTAGCTGCCACACGCTCACAAACAAAGTGATAATCCAATTCTACATGCTTAGTGCGAGCATGTAAAACTGGATTTACAGATAAATAAGTTGCTCCTAAGTTATCACACCATAAGTTAGGAGACTTAGGTAGAAAAACACAAGAGTTCTTTTAACAAAGATTGTAACCAAATAAGCTCACATGTGGTATTAGCTACTGATTTGTACTATGTTTCTGTTGAAGAACAAGCAATAGTAGTTTGTTTTTTTTAACCCCATGAAATTAAATGATTACCAAAGTATACACAAAAACCCCCAGTGGAGTTGTGATCATTCGGGGACCCAGCCCAGTCAGCATCAGAGTAGGCTGAAAGTTTAAGGGATAAAGAGGAAGAGAAGAAGAGACCAAAATTTGATGTATTTTTCATATACCTAAGAATCCTCTTCACCGCATGCCAGTGATGTAATTTGGGACAGTGCATGTACTGACAGACTTTGTTAACAGCAAAGGAGATGTTAGGCCTGGTAAATGCTAGATATTGCAAGGAGCCTACAACACTCTGATATAACTGAGGGTCCTCAAACGTACAACCATCAAAAGTTGTAAGTTTTACAAGGATGACATTGGGATGGAGACAAGTTTACAATTGTGCATATTGGTGCGATGCAGTAGGTCGGAAACATATCTGGACTGTGAGAGAAAAATACCCGTAGGTGACCTTGTGATCTCAATGCCAAGAAAAAAAATGTAAGAACCCTAAATCTTTAACTGGAAAAAAATGACCTAAGGCAGAAATAAATTATGAAATAAGAGTGGAGATAGATCCTATGACAATGATGTCATCAACATAGACTAAAATATAAATGCAATCAGATGAATTATTAAATATAAACAAAGAAGGGTCTGATCGGGAAGCATGAAAGCCAAGATCCAGTAATTTATCAGTCAATTCAGCAAACCAAGCTCGAGGGCTTGTTTCAAACCATAGATGGACTTCCTTAACTTACAGACATGTGACAGGTAGTCTGGATTGATGAACCCTGGTGGCTGTCTCATGAAGACATCTTCTTCAAGGTCTCCGTGCAGGAAGGCATTTTGGACATCTAACTGATGAAGAGGCCATTTAGAGGTGACTGCAATGGAGATGAAAAGGCGAACTGTGATTGGCTTTATCACCGGACTAAAGGTCTTTGTAAAATCCAGACCTGGTTGTTGATGGAAACCTTTGGCCACAAGTCATGCCTTACGACATTCCAAGGATCCATCAACACGTCTTTTGGTTTTTAAGACCCATTTTGAACCCAGAATATTGATAGAGGGAGAGGAGGGAACCAAGTCCCATGTCTGATTTTACAGTAGAGTTCGAAATTCCTCATTTATGGTAGATTGCCATTCATGATATTTAGAGGCTTCTGCAAATGAGGAATGTTCCTTAGGAATGGATGATTCGAGTGAAGAAGAAGGAGTTGCCATGGTGAGAGAGACGGATGGTTTGATGGGTGGCCACGGTATAGTCCGTCGTTGCGTCTTCGAGGGCAAATGATTTGAGATTTCAAGCGGGTGGTCATAGGATGACAAGATGTGATAGATGGAAGAGATGACGGCAGAGACGGGACTTGAGGTATCTGAGTGGGAGGAAGCTCAGTTGGTGATGGAGGAGAGTTCGAGAGAGTAGTCGAAGGGGCGGCGAGGTTATTTTTGGAGCTAGGGTTTGAAAGAAGGATGGATCTGAAGAAGGGAATGGGCTAGTGGGCCTTAATGTTTCGGACTGGGACAGAGAGGGAGATAAGATTATGGATATGGGTCTTGAGATAGTTTTCGAGTTTGAAGAAAGAGTAGGGCCCGAAAAGGAAGTGGACTGAGAAGCAAAGAGAAAGACAGATGCATTGAAGACCACATCAGGTGAGATGTAGGTCCGGCCCGTTGACAAATGAAGACATAAATATCCCTATGATCTGAACTATAACCCCATGAAAACACACATTTTGGATCGGAGATCTAATTTGTGTTTATTGAATGGCCGTAAATTAGGCCAACAAGCGGAACCAAACACATATAAAAAATGATAATCAGGTGAGTGGCCCATCAATTTTTCATATGGAGATTTATAGTCCAGTATAGGTGTGGGCATGCGATTAATTAAAAAAGTGACAGTCTGAAAAGTTTCAGCCCAATAACGTTGAGGCATGGGAAAGTAAGGATAAACCAGTTTCTACGATATGACAATGACGACGTTCAACACTCTCATTTTATTGATGAGAGTGCAGACACATGATACGATGTGTGATCCCATTATTTTTGAAAATACCATTTAGAGGATGAAATTCGCCACTCCAATCAGTTTGAACCGAGACCACATTTTTTTTAAACGTATTATTAACAAATTTAAGGAGAGTAAAAAGGAGAGTAGAAACATTAGACTTGAGTTGCATGGGAAAAAAACCAAATAAACTTGGAAAAGTCATCTATGATAGATAAGTAATAACGACATGAATTATAAGATAAAGTTGGGGCGGACCCCATACATCCAAAAAAAAGGTAATTCAAAAGGCCCACTGGACTGAGAAAGAGACGTGGGATGGGGCAAGGCATGAGCCTTGGCTTCATTACAAGCAGAGCACTGAAGGAGCCCTCTTTGAGATGTAAGGGCAGCTGAAAACGACTAAGGATAAAAAAAGGTGGTCCGAGAAGAAGGGTGACCAAGCCTTTGATGCCAGTTCTGAACAGATGTTCTGATATCGATGCAGGCTTGAGGAGAGGAAGAGAATGCAGAAGTGGAGAGAGTGGTGGTGTGACGCCCCCAATCCCCCTTATATAAATACACAGGGATCGAGACGCCAGGATGGTGACAACACGGTCACACATCCCAACGAAGTGCCAGTGTGTGTACATGCGACAGTGTTCAAATAAAATAACGCAGCGGATAGTCAACTAAGTACCAGAATTTATTTACAATCAAACATCAGTAAAGATTTAAATAGCAGTTATACAGTCATCCATAAAATAATTTACAATAGTTTTGAATGTACAAACGAGTGATCCCAGATCACTCCTCAGGCGGAGCCGTCTCCTCAGGCTCGCCCTCCTCGTCCTCATCTGCATCAAAATCTGCGATACCACAAAATGGTCTCGCAGGTAAGTATAACCCAAACAACAACGTAATATAAAATGCATTAAACGCAACTAACATGCATGCACATGAAAACATGCATTTTTTCCACAAAACATCATTTTTCCGAAAATGATAAATTTCCAACACACACCAAAATCTCATTTTGGTCCAAATTATCCGTAAAACATTTTCCCAGAAAATGATTTACCCAAAAATCAACTCGCACTATTTTTTCAGAAAATAGTGCATTAATCCCAAATGCACTATGCATTATTTCCATATGCACCATGGTCTCCCCTATGGACCATCCGCACGTCCTGGCTTCGCAGCGGTGCTCAGTTCCGCGCCCAGCGCGTACGTGGCCAAGCACTCACACTACGCAACGAGCGATGCCCAGTTCCGCGCCCAGCGCGTACGTGGCCAGACATCCTCTAGTCCCCACCAGCAGAAGGACCACGGAGTCGGCACGAGACCATCTCGTCCGATCCCATTGTCGCCCGGCGACAATCCAGGGGACGTTACTCAGTATATTCCGCTCCCGAGTAACCAGAGGAGCTCCACCGAGTTAATGCCCCATCTCGGCTTGGGGTCGTGATACACACGCACCAAAAATATTAACAGATAAAATCATAGCTTTTCAAAGCACATGAACATGAATGCAATACACGAAAACCCAGTTTTCTTTTACAAACATGATCATGCATGAAATAATGAAATGCACATGTACCAACACAATGTCCAAACCAACAGATACCAATCCAATCAAATCCAACCAAACAACTCCAATCACAAATCCATCCGACCCCGAACTCCTCGGACTCAGTCCGGCATGCCAAAGACACAGTGAAATGGGTTAGTGCAAAAATACATTTAAATTACGAAAGTTCTTTGGAGAAATACTTACAGTGCAATATAATAATTTTTCGAGGATCGCGAAGTTGAAAAAGGCGACGTTTGAGCAACACCACAGTGTAAAATACACTGTGGCCGTGGGTCACAATTACCAACTTTTCAACGAGGACAAACGAAGACCCAAGATTGATAGGGTAGGGCCTAGGGAGGTCGGTGAAGCTAGTGGTGGTGGTGGTTTGCCGTGGGTGGCGGCGCAAGGGGTGGTTTTAGGCCAAAAAAGTGCAAATCGGAGATGGACTTGGTGGGGCTTCACCGGTGACGGATCGGAGCTGGGGTTGGGTCCAATGGGTTGCCAAGAGGCCGGGGATGAAGTGGTAGGAAGATGGTGGCCGGAGGTGGCGCGACGGCGGCGCTGGAACGAAAGTGACGCCGCGGCTTGAATGGGCTCGTGGTGGCTAACGGCGGCGCGAATGGAGCTGGAAACGGAGGTGTGGCGTCGCCGGTGGCTGGGGAAGCTGGGAGCCGGGCGGTGTCGACCACCACAGGCGCACGGCGACGGGCTGGGGGAGAGATGAATGCACGGCGAGAGAGAGAGTGAGAGGGAGCTGGGTCCGCGCGCGGGGAGGGGAAATAAGGAGGAAAAAAAGAAGAAAAAAAAAGAAAAGAAAGAAAAGAAAAGAAAAGGAAAAGAAAAATAGAGGGAAAAGAAATGAGGTCCAATCCTCATAACTTGGGTCACAAAAATGATCCAACGGAAACGATTTCAAAACCTTAAGTTAAATAAAATAATTTAAACGTAATGGTAAAGTCAAATTGAAATAATTAAATCCCACGGTAATTAATTAAATATGAAAAACAATTTAAATGCACAACAATAAATAAATATTAAGAAAGCACATAAAAATTAATTTCCACCAATTAAAATCATAGAAATAAACTCATTAAAAATCCAACCAATTTTAAAATACGAGAATAAAATTTAAATAAATAAAAATAATCCTTTAGTAAAAATACACTAAAATGCGGGGTGTTACATCCTCCCCCCCTTAAATAAAATTTCGTCCTCGAAATTGGCAAGGTCAACATTAAGACTAAGACAGGAATAAGATTCAACTAAGAGCAGACTATGAACATACCGCCAAAATAGTCCGGCAAGGCCACTCTATAAGCAACAAGCGCAACCTTCTCTACGATCTGAAAATGGCCAACATATCTTGGACATCAACAATCGCCCAAATTGAGTTCTTCCCACTAGGAGTCCTCGGCAACCCTACCACAAAATCCATAGAAATATCATCCCACTTCCACTCTGGAATAGGGAGAGGTTGAAGTCTACCTTGATGCTCAACCTTAACTAGACGGCACGTGGTACATTTCTCAATGAACATGGCAATATCCAATATACTCGTTTTAGTCCCCCAATGACCATCACGACCAGTATTCCTAGAGTGACTGCTATCCAAAAATCTCATTTCCTCGAGAACCTTAATACAACATCCAATAAATTCCAATGATCAAAAGCCCTTACAATAATATGTGCCAACTGCAATCAACTCCTATGCTCCAACTTCTAAACCTTTATTGAATTCTACCATTGGAAACCTAATAGCCACTTCCAATGTTAACCATCAATAACAAATTGCACAACCAAATGATTAATCTCCAATTACAAATATCTTCTCAAAATTCAAGTCACCATTAATTCTTCAAATTAGCACAATTTGAACTCCTGACTACAACAAAAATACCACGCTCCTGCTGCGCACTCTGATATTCGCCACATGCATAAAACTTACGTCCTCATGAAACTAACACCAAGAGTACAAGGTGGCTCCATTCCTACTAACCAAAAACCCTTATCACAATTTGGTAGAAAAATACTCTCTCCCAAAACCACGAGTTATAACTCAAATTCCTCAATTAACTTCTGCTGCCTTGATCAAAATCAAATTCTATAAAATACAACCATGATCAAAGACAGAAACCCAATATCAAACAACCTCAGCATCCCAAATTGAAAATAAACAACCTCAACCCAAAATACACTCATCTCCTCTAAGATAAGAAACATCCTTTAAAAGACTCAATTCCAACCTAGCGAATCAAAAAGAGTGCCTAGAGACTTCTACCTAACAACCTAAACCCGAAAGCTCACCATCTACATTCTAAACATCATCTAATCTAACGGTGACTAAACTCACAGCGAACCACCATTGACTTCACCAAAACATTAACAAAACCTCCTTGGTAACTCGCCCACCTATTTCTACTCCAATAAACTAGTATTAACACAACTAGTTCCTTCAATAGCACATCACTATTAAACCTCAGGGCAAACCATACTGATCAAATCTTCAATCTACCA
Source organism: Juglans microcarpa x Juglans regia (assembly GCF_004785595.1). Classification (NCBI taxonomy): domain Eukaryota; kingdom Viridiplantae; phylum Streptophyta; class Magnoliopsida; order Fagales; family Juglandaceae; genus Juglans; species Juglans microcarpa x Juglans regia. Next base: position 41,244,785 of record NC_054594.1, on the reverse strand, counting down.
AAAGCCATTGCAAAACACCCAAGGATCCTAATGCTTTATTAACTCACATACTTGATCATATCATTCATCGCTAACGTCTAAACTTCAACTTCCAAGATCTTATCATATACCGTACGTGACATCCCATCAATCTCTCTTCAAGTTAAATAACAATGTCCTTCATTCAACCAACTAGATGCTCAAACTCCAAAAGAAAGTATAACCTTAAAATTTAAATCCCTAGGTAACCTCAAGTCACAATTAATTCCTGAAGATAATCACAATAACTATTCCCAACCATGATTCATTGAGTAACCCACTTCAATTGCACACTTCGATCAACTCCCCAAAAACTCCAAGCCAAAGTCTCTTGAATTACTACTATTGTGTCGACTCCTCTTTCACACCTACCAAAACCACTTCTTTCAAACCAAAATGAGACTAGGACCTATACTCTCCGAAATCCATAACCACTCACCACTACTATACATCAATCTTACGCACCCTTAGCCAAAACCAATAATCCTCCAAACGTGCAGGTGGTCATCATTACCATTTCCATCACTAAACCTATATCCTCGAAATCAATAAGAATCATTTCTTTAATCGTCACCATCTATTATCCTTAAAATTGATATGGATTAAATCCTCAACCTGACACTGTAACCTCAAGCTAAAATCAATTATTAACTGAACTAGATCAACATCCTCCATCTCCAAGGAAATTCTCCCCTAAAAATTCTCATATCAATAACTCAACTCAGATCAATCCTATTTTAATTCAGCCATTCAACTCTGCAATTCTAAAACCTTAACCCAGATATAAATCATTTCCTGAAATCCTCAAGATCGATGAACTCAAATCTAAAACATTCGCCTTATAAAACTTGTAAATTCTAAAACCCCAAATATTATCAATTTGCTTATCGAGGTTGGCAAAATCAAAAACTCCTAGTCTAAGTAATCTCTTAATTGCTTGTTGAACCTACCAGCTTAAATCCCATTAACTTATTTTCAAAAAACTATGGGCCACAAACCTTAGATGAACTTCTCATAAATCTAACATTGACATTCGTTGAACTTACAACCTCCTACCCCAAAGACTCATTACCTAAATTCTACGGAACCTAAATCCTCAATTATCTTAAGCAATTAAAAAACTATTCCCCTCCTTAGCAGCAACTTGAGTACCTAATCCAAAGAGTTCACCCAGACCCTGATGTTCAAGCCTTGATATTAAAACAACCAATCACCAAGAGTTCAGGCCTACTATACCAATGTTTAAGCCTAACAATGGCCTTCTCAGTCGTACCATCTTCCTGTCATAACATAACCCTTAACCCGCCTTTCAATTTCGAACAAAACAAAATAAAATAAAATTTCATAAATAAAATAACATACGACAAAATGCATAAAATCAATGAAGTAGTTCACCATAAAATAAAACAATTAAATTAAAATGACATACAAATACATAAATAAATAACAAAATTATTATACAATAAAATAAATAAACACCAAAATTATTATACATTAAAATAAATAAACAACAGAATTATTATACAATAAAATAAATAAAGCCGATAAAACCATACTCAACCAAAGGTAAACACTAATTAAAGCAATAAAATCAAATAAATCAAATAACATCAATTAACATAAAATAAAATAGCAATAAACTCATAATATAAAATAAATAACTTAACTTACACCACTTAAACAAAAATTTTATTATTTTAAAATAATAATAAAAATAATTTTCTGGTACTATCCTAAGGGACATGTGGTTTTACCCAGAGCCGAACTGCTCTGATACCACCTGTGACGCCCCCAATCCCCCTTATATAAATACACAGGGATCGAGACGCCAGGATGGTGACAACACGGTCACACATTCCAACGAAGTGCCAGTGTGTGTACATGCGACAGTGTTCAAATAAAATAACGCAGCGGATAGTCAACTAAGTACCAGAATTTATTTACAATCAAACATCAGTAAAGATTTAAATAGCAGTTATACAGTCATCCATAAAATAATTTACAATAGTTTTGAATGTACAAACGAGTGATCCCAGATCACTCCTCAGGCGGAGCCGTCTCCTCAGGCTCGCCCTCCTCGTCCTCATCTGCATCAAAATCTGCGATACCACAAAATGGTCTCGCAGGTAAGTATAACCCAAACAACAACGTAATATAAAATGCATTAAACGCAACTAACATGCATGCACATGAAAACATGCATTTTTTCCACAAAACATCATTTTTCCGAAAATGATAAATTTTCAACACACACCAAAATCTCATTTTGGTCCAAATTATCCGTAAAACATTTTCCCAGAAAATGATTTACCCAAAAATCAACTCGCACTATTTTCCCAGAAAATAGTGCATTAATCCCAAATGCACCATGCATTATTTCCATATGCACCATGGTCTCCCCTATGGACCATCCGCACGTCCTGGCTTCGCAACGGTGCTCAGTTCCGCGCCCAGCGCGTACGTGGCCAAGCACTCACACTACGCAACGAGCGATGCCCAGTTCCGCGCCCAGCGCGTACGTGGCCAGACATCCTCTAGTCCCCGCCAGCAGAAGGACCACGGAGTCGGCACGAGACCATCTCGTCCGATCCCATTGTCGCCCGGCGACAATCCAGGGGACGTTACTCAATATATTCCGCTCCCGAGTAACCAGAGGAGCTCCACCGAGTTAATGCCCCATCTCGGCTTGGGGTCGTGATACACACGCACCAAAAATATTAACAGATAAAATCATAACTTTTCAAAGCACATGAACATGAATGCAATACACGAAAACCCAGTTTTCTTTTACAAACATGATCATGCATGAAATAATGAAATGCACATGTACCAACACAATGTCCAAACCAACAGATACCAATCCAATCAAATCCAACCAAACAACTTCAATCACAAATCCATCCGACCCCCGAACTCCTCGGACTCAGTCCGGCATGCCAAAGACACAGTGAAATGGGTTAGTGCAAAAATACATTTAAATTACGAAAGTTCTTTGGAGAAATACTTACAGTGCAATATAATAATTTTCTGAGGATCGCGAAGTTGAAAAAGGCGACGTTTGAGCAACACCACAGTGTAAAATACACTGTGGCCGTGGGTCACAATTACCAACTTTTCAACGAGGACAAACGAAGACCCAAGATTGATAGGGTAGGGCCTAGGGAGGTCGGTGAAGCTAGTGGTGGTGGTGGTTTGCCGTGGGTGGCGGCGCAAGGGGTGGTTTTAGGCCAAAAAAGTGCAAATCGGAGATGGACTTGGTGGGGCTTCACCGGTGACGGATCGGAGCTGGGGTTGGGTCCAATGGGTTGCCAAGAGGCCGGGGATGAAGTGGTAGGAAGATGGTGGCCGGAGGTGGCGCGACGGCGGCGCTGGAACGAAAGTGACGCCGCGACTTGAATGGGCTCGTGGTGGCTAACGGCGGCGCGAATGGAGCTGGAAATGGAGGTGTGGCGTCGCCGGTGGCTGGGGAAGCTGGGGAGCCGGGCGGTGTCGACCACCGCCGGCGCACGGCGGCGGGCTGGGGAGAGATGAATGCACGGCGAGAGAGAGAGTGAGAGGGAGCTGGGTCCGCGCGCGGGGAGGGGAAATAAGGAGGAAAAAAAGAAGAAAAAAAAAAAGAAAAGAAAGAAAAGAAAAGAAAAGGAAAAGAAAAATAGAGGGAAAAGAAATGAGGTCCAATCCTCATAACTTGGGTCACAAAAATGATCCAACGGAAACGATTTCAAAACCTTAAGTTAAATAAAATAATTTAAACGTAATGGTAAAGTCAAATTGAAATAATTAAATCCCACGGTAATTAATTAAATATGAAAAACAATTTAAATGCACAACAATAAATAAATATTAAGAAAGCACATAAAAATTAATTTCCACCAATTAAAATCATAGAAATAAACTCATTAAAAATCCAACCAATTTTAAAATACGAGAATAAAATTTAAATAAATAAAAATAATCCTTTAGTAAAAATACACTAAAATGCGGGGTGTTACAGGTGGTGGATGACAAGACGTAGAGACCATCCTTAACGGGGCCCTGCAGAAGAACCTCCTGGGAACGCAGATCCTTCACAAAAAAAAAATGAGAGTGAAATTCAAAAAACACACCATTATCAATACAGAACTGACGGACAGAAAGGAGATTTTTAAAAATTAAGGGAACATGTAAAAGTTTGTGTAGGAGAAATTTGCCCAAATGGGAGTGGATTTGAGTCGAGTCAATGTGTTGAATCGACAGAGATGACCCATCTCCAATGCTGACAGAGTCGGATCCCTAGTATGAAACTGAATCTAGATTCAAGGATTACAAGTCGGGTGTGAAGTGATGAGTTGCAATAGTATCTGGGAACCAACTGGGGGTGGAGCTTGATTTTGTGGAAGAGCTGTGTAGTTGACAGAAAAGGAGGATGGAGGAGGAGCTTGGTATGACTGGTTGAAGTGGTGATAACAGGTAATGGCTGTGTGTCCTGACTTGTGACACACTTGACATACCGGGCGAGAGTCAGATCGAGTAGTAAATGAGTTACCAGAGGAGGGACCCCCGCGATGGCTATGGATTCCAGATCGACCCCCTCCTCGACCCTTTTGTCCACCTCGAGCATTAGAACCACGACCCCTAAAAGGAGAACCAAGCAGTGATGGAGTGTGAACTGTGTTATGAGCAGCAAGAGGAGATCCTGAAAACAGAGACTGAGTTTGGTGAGCAAGGCGCTATTCATGGTTTAAAAGGAAGCTGTATATCTGGTTGGGGGAAAGTGGTTCAGGTCTGGTGGTGAGAAAGGTGACAAGGAACTCATAATCAGTCCCAAGTCCCGCAAGAAGATAAACTGAAAATTTTGATCAGATAGAGTATGGCCTGCGACACTGAGGGAGGAAGAGAGAGCTTCAGCTTTGTTATAGTATTCGGAAACCGATTCTAACCCTTTTTTCAAAGTTGCAAGTTGGTACTGAGTGTGAACTACATGGGCGGAAGATTGTGCTTGGAAAATATTTTATAAAGTCATCCATATTTCATGTGAGGTATGACAGCCTAATACTTGAGTAAGAACAGAGTCTGATAAAGAGGAATTAATGGCATAGATAATTAATTGGTCTTGAAGCACCCATTTGGTATGTGCTGGGTTGGGAGAACCATCAAGAAAGGCTGTGGGGAAGGGAATGGTGACATCTACGTGACCATAAAGTCGATGACCTTTGAGGAACGACACTATTTGTGCTTTCCAGAGAATGAAGTCATGAATATTGAGTTTAATAGTGACTAGATGGGCGGCAGTGTTGATGATGGAGGGAGTTGCGAAAGGGGTGGAATTTTTTCCTGAGGACTCCATGGATATGATGTAGAGACGACGGTTTTAGGCTCTAGATACCATATTGAAACAAAGAAAAGAAATGTTGAAGGAGAGATGTTTGAAGAAATGCGCAGCACAGGACAAACTCAATAAATGTTCTCAGTTTCTCATTACTGCCTTGCCTTCATACATAATAGTGTACATATTTATAATCTCATTACATAACATATTCTGGACATTGACCAATCAAATATGGATAGTTGTACAAGAATATTTTTCTGTTAGAGGTCTATGTTCTAGAAGGAGGCTGCAGACTATTTTTCTTAACATTCTCTGTGATGTTGTGCTGTGCCAGAGGAACGTGCTGCATTGCCTTAATAAACAACAACAACAAACCACATCACAAGTAAGCTAAGGTCTGTCCTTATTGGAACACATCATCAACGAGAAATCAATTCAAAGTCAGCTACACAATCAGATAAAGATAAAGTTCAACAACCATGTGAAGATAATACCCAGCAACAGTTAGATGGAGATAAAACAAATCAAGGCAGCAAGAGATAACGTCTTATCTCATTTGAATATTTAAAAAGTCTGTATAAATCTTATCATATAAATAACAGATTATGTACAAGTTTACTCTATAAATAGAAGTCCAACATCCACCAAATTGAGTGAGACAATTACACTGAAACCAGTTTGCAATATTTTTCTTATATGCTACCAGAGCTACTCGACATTTGTCCACAGATCCTAATGGCCTCCCCTTCCTCAACCACATCTTCTTCCTCTCCCAACACTCAACCCTCTTCCCTTACCAATCTTTAGCATCTTCTCACACTCAAGTTCACACGTGAAAACTATCTCCTATGGAGAGCTCAAGTTGTCCCCTACTTCAAAGGGCAACAACTTTTTAGTTATTTTGATGGGAGTATTTCCTGCCCACCACCTCTTACCACCATTATTTCTTGAACTAGTCAAACCGATGTTATATCCAATCCTGCCTATAGTCACTAGTGCTAGCAAGATCAAATCATCCTATCTGCTCTTATATCTTCCCTTTCTGAAACTGTTCTCACCCAAGTAATTGGCAAAGAAACCTCCCGTGATGTCTGGCTCCAACTTGAAACACAATATTTTGTCACCTCTCGTGCTCGTATCACTCGTATCTGCATCCAACTTGCCTCCCTTAAAAAGGCAAATCTCTTTATTGCGAACTATTTTCAGCAAATTAAAAATCTTGCTAATATTCTTGCTGCCTGTGGTGAACCACTAAGTGATGATCACATCACCTCCTATATTCTCGTTGGTCTAGGCCTTGAATATGATTCCATCATTACCTCTATCTCAACTCGAGTAGAACCTATGTCTCTTGATGTTGTCTATGGTCATCTCCTTACACATGAACTCTGACTTGCTCATCAACAAAGTTCTTTAGACCTCAGCAATGCAACTCCACCAATGGAGCTCCTCGTTCCATCTGTCAAGTATGCTGAAAAGTGGGCCATGCTGCTGCCAAATGCTACAATCGATATGATCCCTCATACCAAGGATCCTCCACTTCAGATGCTCTTGCTCAAGCCTACACTGCCTTGCATTCCACACATTCTAATCCCACTTGGTATCCCTACACAGGGGCAACCAACCACTTCACTCCAGAATTCAACAATCTCTCACTCTAGTCAAAGTAGTACCCTGGCACAAATTAGATGCAAGTCGGCAATAGTTAGCCCCACCATCTCCATCCAAGCATCCCACCACTGTTTTTCCTTTAGCTTTTGGTGCTTTGCCTCTTCCGCCTGCCAATCATCTCTCATGGCGCTTTAGAAGTGGTTTGGACTGGCTCGCTTGGGTGGCAATGCGATAAGGTTGGGCTTTCGTGGTGGAGAAGACGTTTAGCTAGCGGACAGCTGCTTGGTGTTTCACGATGCACATGGTCAAGTTTTGGAGGTAGTTGTCATGCATGGAGATGACCTCAATGGCTGGTTCCCTCTATGAGGTGGTCTTGGTTTCGTCGACTTGGATATATTATAGAGTTGACATACGGTGGTGTTACTAGTGATGGACGACCATGCAAGGTGGAGCTTCACAGTGTGGGAGAGAATGGTTAGGGTGTATTAAGACTTAGTGCTTTATATTTTGCACACGTCTATAGAAAGTTCGTTACATTATTTCTATTAATGTATTAGCCAATTAGAGTTAAGTAAGGATATGTATATAAAGCAACTTTGTACACATTCTGAAAACAATCTTCTTATGAATGAAATACATCTTTCTAGAAATTAGAGGTCTCAACATTCTTGATAGTGCTTTGCTTCAGATTCTTAAAACAGAGGCGTTTGTGGTTTGCAGTGGCTGTTTGTGGAGGTCGATTTCGTGGTGCACTTCGGCTGGGTCACAGTGGAGGGGAGCCTACAGCTACAATGGCTTCATGGCTTAGGGAGGTGGTCCTATGGTTGTTAACACAATGACTGAACTTGGGAGGAGCTGAGGAGGTGTCGCACTATAGTTTCACATCATATGATGATTTCGACATGGGCTAGAGTGAAACAAATGGTGGCATACGGAGGAGTTGATGGCTGAAAAATTGGTTGCACTTGTGGTTGGTCTTCATGGTTTGTTGTTGCATTTTAGGTCTCCATGAAATGTACGGCAACATGAGGGCTGCTATATGGCATGTTTTGTTGTTGTTGGTGGTGGCATCGTAGCTTTATGGTGGCGTCAATTAGATTGAGCAAGTAGTGAATCGCGGCTTGCAACCAAGAGAGGAGTTGAGAAAGCTTGCACACAGGGCCAGCTGAATGGTAACGCCGTTTAGGCCATTGCCTAAGGCTCCACCTTATGTAAAGCCTCTAAAAATAAAAGTGAGGTATATTTTAATTTTTTTTAAAAATAAAAACTATTTCATTAAATAAATTTTTAAATCATTTTTATATTTTTTAATGTGTGCAAACCCTATAATACTAAATTCAATATTTAATGCAATAAATTATTTATATTTTTAAATAACTTTTTAAAGATCTTGATAAATTGAAGTATAAAATTTACATTGAGGCCTCATTTTAAATTGTTGTAGTAAATATAAATTCAAAAAAAATTATTTAAAGACTTAATAAAATCTTATTTTATTGAAAATTTTAATAATATTTCCTGTAATAATTTATATTTTATTGTATTATAATTACGAATGACTCATATAAATTTTACCCAAGGCTTCAATTTATAATATTTAGCCGGTCCGACTTGCACAACGAGAGGAAATCAACGCTGGTGGTTTTCTTTTCTTTTTGGTGGCTCACATGATCTTGATGTTGTGGGTTGCTATATTGGTGGCTGGTGGTGTGCTTATGGTGCAGCAATGGCTGTGGGAAACGTGAGGGAGAGAGAGAAGTCATGAGAGAGAAAAGAGATGGTGAATAGAGAGATAGTGTTAGGGACCCCGGTCTTGTCCCTAACACTAAGGTCCACTAGCTTACCTTGGTAAAGATGATGACTGAGTGATCTTGCTATCTTGCTTGGCTTTCACCAAAGGAATGGTGTTTGAGTAAGGGAATGATGAAGATGATGCACTTGGGTAGGTTAAGTGTTTAGGCTAAGGCAAATCAATGTGGGTGGCTAGACTTGTTTTTGAGTGAGGTGCCAAGATGATGGAGGCTAGGGTTGAATGGAAGAGATGAGGTTAGGGTTTGTTCTTGGAGAGTGGTGCCAAGTTGAAGGAGTGGTAGTGTTCTAAGAGTTGATTAGGGTTGTTTGATGCAATGGGATGGCTTGGGGGTTGCCCTTGATGTTTAGGCCACTTGGAGGGTGATTAGGGCTGGTAAGGTGAAGTGTAACTAGGGTTTTGTGAGGTGGCTAGGGTGGATTTCGAGATTTAGAAGAGTTGGCTTAGGGTTGGAGTTTAAGATGATGCTAGGGTTTGAGAATGGGATGGAAGAGTGAGGCTAGGGTTTGGTGGCTAAGATGGGTGGATTGAGATTGACTTGGTCTTAGGAAGATTGACTAGATTTGATTAGTTTAGGAGTAGATATGGGAAGTTTGTAAGATGGAAGGAATCTTTGAGTGAAGAGGAGAATTTGAATTTGAATTAAGATGACAAGTCAATAGTTGACTTAGAGAGATTGTAAGAAGAGTGATTTAAGGAATTGAAGAGGATTTGCAATTCCTTAAATTAAGGGATCTGAATTGAGATTTGAATTTGAATTGGAGTTTGAATTTGAATTTGAATTGGGGGGAGTCAAGACTCCTAAACGGAATGAGTTTCCTTATGGAATTTTGAGGTGGACGACTAGGGCTTATGTGGATGATGGATGATTTAAGGATGGCCGAATTTGGTAAGTGGATGGTATGGCTAGGGTTTTATAGATGGGTGACTTTGGTGTGGTTGGATTTGGAAAGTGGAATGGGCGGCTAGGGCAAACTCAAATAAGGCAAGTGATTGCCGAAATTTGAATTTGAATTATCAAGGATCGTGTGTTTCGACTAGGGCATAGTTTGATGAGGCAAACCAATTATGGACAGTGACAAACTTATGGAAAGGATGACAAACAATATGGTAGTCGAGTATGTGGTATGGAATGGATGAACACCAAGAACAAATGAAGAACACGATGAACAAGTGATAAATAATCAAGAACAGAGTGAACAAAAGATAGCCAATTCAACTATGATTCACGAATTGCACATAGATGAAATAAACCTCTTTATTGATGAACTAAAAATAACAAAGAGAACAACAACTTGGATTCACGAATTGCACCAAGTTGCAATAACAAGATAGATTGAACCACACCTATTCACAAATTGTAAGGTGTGATTCTCTTTTAAGGGATTCACGTATTGCACCCCAAAGAGCCCAAGTGCCTTAGCACCGAATGGTGATCTCAAGAACAAATAGTCTACCCACTAGGGAATTTGTCAAAAGATGTAAATGCAAAGACTAAGGGTCCTATTTATAAGGATTACAACTTGGAAACCCTCAATAGGTCCCTTGGAAAATAAATAATTAAATAAAAATAAATAATAAAAAATAATATAGTTGGCATGGGCCAAGTTGACCCATGGCATGCATGAGCCCATGGGTGGGCTAGCCTAGCCCATGGCATGGGCTATGGGCATGGCTAGTAGCTTGGCCATGGGGCACAACACATGCGTTCCTACCAGACGGGCGACTGTCAAAGTTTGATAGTATAAAGGGAGATCCAACCGTATGGCCATGGGCCACTATGTTATTGGGTTATTTTCATTACTGTTGGGTTGAGTTTATATTAATTTAGACTTTAGACTGTAGTTGTAGCTGGCTAATGGGTTTAGGCCATTTAGTACATTTTCATTACCATTGTTCTAATGTTTTTCTTTAGCCCAATGCACATGTGAGGGATAACTAGTATATGTACTAAGTCAAGAGACTTTACGGGGTATGTAAAAAATTAATAGAATTCTCATTTTTCAAGTTTACTTTCTTCTTCCTCTCTATTGTTATGGAGGTTTCTCACCATCGAAGTGAGATTGTTCATTCAACTCTCAGGGATGTGTTAAAATGGTATCTAGACGGACTTTTCTTGGCATCGATTTCCTCAATCCATGGAAATAGAAAAAAATTATTTCATCCTTACTCAACATCAGAGAGTAAGTCGAACAATCACAGCAACGTTTCGATGTTATTTCATAGACATTTAAATATGTCAAGAACAACCTTAAAAATTTTCAGAACAACTTTAACAGAGTTTTCTCAAATCTGAAAGACAACTTTATGCTCTGCAAGAAGAGGAGAAATACACAGTTTCCATAAATCCCGTTAGAAACCAAAAAACCATTTCCACCATTCTCATATCTCCCTTGCAAACAAAATAGCCTCTCTCCGATTTAGAAAACCCGGATTCATGAGGTGAAAATTATGAAATATGACCTCGACATTTTCAAGCACGATTTCCAAGCTGGCATTTCCAAAATCAGGGATAGAGATAGAGAATGGCAAAAGAGAAAAATGAGATGTGATGCAGTTTTGAGAATTTCTCAGAGTTGGAATAGAGCATCACTACTGCTTCAACCTCAAGTTTCACACTCAGATTTTCAGATTCGGGAGTTTGACTTAGGTGGTATCGATTTTCAATGTCTCCATTCCTCACCCTCCTTCTTTCTTTCCCATGAGAGCCAATTTTTGTCCTTACCCCAAAGATCCAGCTATACCATTCTCCAACCCATAAATCTATCAACCTATTCTATGCTTCCACATCCACACCAATCCCATTCATTCATGGTGGACAAGGCAATCCTGTCTGTCTCTCAGTCACCTTCGTCGATGTCGTCGACCGCGCTGCTGGGCCAATCGGGGAGTTACAGAGCCCTACCTATGGGGAAAGAAGTAGCAGCAGCGGCTTCGGCTTCTGCACAAAAGACCCGAGTCTTCAACGGCTGTAACAGAAGACCCAAAATCTGCTGCGTAGAAGATCCAAAAATCTGCAGCAACAACTTCGGTCTTGGGTTCTTGAAATCATTTTTTAATAGGGTAAATGCTTGTGATTGGTGCTCCGTGATTGCAATTCTAGTTGGAGCTCAATCCAGGTGGGAACAAAAGCTTCAGACTTCTTACTTGCCAGAGATGGTTTTTGGGGAGAGTTCCTTGGTTCTTAAACATGTGAATAGTGGCATCAAAATCCATTTTAATGCATTTGATGCTCTAAATGGCTGGAAGCAGGAGGCGTTGCCACCAGTTGAAGTCCCTGCGGCAGTGAAATGGAAATTCATAAGTAAACCCCTCTAGCAGGTGATACTGGACTATGACTATACATTCACGACGCCATATTGTGGAAGTGAAACAATTGGGATAGACACATATTAAGAAAGAGGGAGAATCAGGGCCACCGTTCTAATCAAAACATTGATTGTGTTTCTTTTCTTTTCCTTTGAAATTTTCTTTGACATTGATTGTGTTGTTCTTCTGGGACATGTTTTCATGGGAGGCTCCCCGTGAATTTTGAGAGAATTGTATGAAGGATCTGATCTTGCCTTCATGCTCTACATGGAAGAAGCATTTCACCTTGCGCCTCAGTTGTTTGTGGAAATTTCAATGAAGGCTGAATGTTGTAGTTCAAGTCACTTTTAGTCCATTGTAAAATATGGAGAATCTAGTTTTGTCATAAGCTTTTCCTTACGACCAAAAGGCTCTTGGTGCCTCACAGGAAATGGGCAGAAATTACCCCTCAGTTGTTCATGGAAATGTTAGTTAGGGGTTATGTGGTTTTTATCTTTGGGAAGTTGGTGAGTGAACTCCAAAGAACCGAGGGGATTGATTTTTCCAAGGACAAGCTTGCTTTGCAGAGGCTTCGTGAAGCAACCGAGAGACCTTTATCATGGAGTCACTTTACTTCTGAAGGCAATGTTGAGTTCAAAGCAGTTTGGTTCATGCCACCCAAGGTGCCTCATGATCTATACGAGAATTATTATAAAGTCAACAAATCCAACTTGAATATAATTGATAGGCGCGTCTTCATCCCAAATGAAGTTGATGAGCCTTTGTCGAGGTATCTAAATTTTTTAAAGGGACTTGTTGCTTTTGACAGTTTGCCACCCAACGTAACACGTGAAATGCTTCAACAAAACAGTAGTTTGAAAACAATTAAGAAGAAGCTACTGATTTTATCTTTGGAAACATCTATCATTACTATTCTCTTATTTGGGTTACCGGGTATTTTTTATACGGTAGATGTCATCAATGAGTATGATGTGGGTCAGCTCAAATAAATTGAAGGCTAGAAGCGTGCCTTAGCTAAAAAGAACGGGTTGAAGTATAACCACACCTTGTTGGCAAGGTCTTTTAAAGGGAGAGTATTTGTCACAGTTCGATAGTATCAAGGGAGATCCAACCGTATGGTCATGGGCCACTATGTTATTGGGTTCTTTTCATTACTGTTGGGTTGAGTTTATATTAATTTAGACTTTAGACTGTGAGTTTTGCTACATAACCTCCACCACACTCCACACACCATATTTTTTAAAATTTTTAAATTTTTAATTTAAATTTTTATTTTTTTTTTGAGTTTATTCTTTTTAAATTATTTCAAATTTTCTATTCATTATTCATATAATAAATATTTGATAAAAGAAAAAAAAATAATAATTAAAAAAAATGTGGACTGTAGAGTGTGAGGAGGTTGTGAAGATTTATTCTTAGACCATAGTTATAGATAGCTAATGGGCTTAGGCCATTTAGTACATTTTCATTATCATTGTCCTATAACTATATTATTCAAGTTCCTACAACTATTATTATATTTTTTATTTTTAAATGATATTAAATTATTGAAAGATAAATAATAAATAAAATAATGTTTCAATAATTTGATATTATATCAAAAAAAGTGAAATGATTATATCTGACGCCGCACGCGGACCAGTTCAAGAAAAGCCCATAGTTCTACTTCTACGGGTCGGAACGTCTCTCGGGTTACAAATCGATCGGGCGTTCAAAACTTCAAAGAATCAAAACCGACCTTTTAGCAACCACTATATAACTCACCGACGCCGTATTGCAAGCGGCGACTTTTCTATTCATTTTTCTTCTTGGTGGGCTTGGAGGACGACGTGCCTATTAAGTTGCCACTACCGGCGGCCACACCACTCCGGAGATCCTATCGCGATTGTTTCGCTCTTTCAGGTTTGTTTCTTCCTCGAGTTTCTTTTAGCTGTTAGACCGTTTAGCCGTCGTCTTCAACAAGCTATTGTCGCACCGAGAGTGGTATGACCATGATGGTGATTGAATCCAAGATCATTGGTTGTTGCTGGGGGTGGATTTCTAGGGCTTATCTTTTCGGTTTAATTTCGACATCGTGTGCTGGGTTGGCCGATGGATCGGCGATTAGGTTCTGGAATTTCTCGTCTATTTGATCAGGGATTTGAGGATCGGAATTTTGTGGGGGCTTTCACCACCTTTATTGCTGAAGCTTTCAATGATCGCGATTATCCAAATCCGATCATGATTGGATGCTCGGCCATTAATAGAATTCCAGATTCCTGGGGTGTTCTTTTTCAATTTTTCAAGGACATATCTAGGATTTACTCAAGAATTAGTGGATTATTTGGATTTATAAATTCATGGGATCGATGGTTAATCTTTGTTAAGAATTTTTTTTTATAACCGTGAGTATCCGGGCTAGCTTGCGTGCACCTCGACTAATCCCATGGGGCCCTGAAGTTAACGACTAGGTAAACCTCCAGTGGCCCTAAAGGGACTCGAACTGGTGACCATTGGGGAGCAAACCCAAGGCTGGACGAGCTGAGCTACCCCTCAGGGTTAAGCATTGTTAAGAATTATCCAACTTTATGTGCTTTTGCTCAAGCATCGGTGGCATCGGTGGGATTGTAAATTCAGGGAATCAGTGATCAAGGTTTTATAATCTTAGTCATGGGTTTTTTTGGCTTTATTTGTGATTTTGGTCGATGCTCGTGTTCATGCTATTCAAGAAATTCCGGTTTTTTTGGAATTGCTAGAACAGAGTATGCGCTTATCTGGGATTTTAAAGATTTGGGGTTTCTGATTTGGATCTTGGTTGAAGGTAGAGTCATTTGATTTTGGCTGCTTCCCATGGATTGCTTGTTTCATTTTTGTCCTATTTTTGTTTATAGTATGGTGATTAAGACTGCTAGGAGAGATTCAGAGACAATGGAAAGATCCGGTTTTTTCAAACTCCATGGAGATCCTTCAAACAGCAACAGTATGTGCATCTTTTGGCTTAAAGGTAGATGCCACAGAAACCCATGTCGGTTTGCTCATGGTGAAATGCCACACGAAACCACCATTCCCAGTTTTGGAAAGCAATCCCATGCATTACCTGCAGATCATCCCAGGAAGAGGTCTTACTACCAGACATCCAAGTATACCCTGGTTTTGAGGAATGGAGGAAAGCTCTTAGGCAGTAATGTTGCTGAGATGTCACCAGAAAATCTTCATAAGAAATCCCCTAAAAGTGTTCCTAGGAAATCCCCGGAGAAGGTTATTAAAAAGTCTTCAGAAAATGTTCATAAAGAGTCTCCCAAAGATGATTCAGAGAAGTCCTTGGGAAATGTCGTTGAGAAGTCCTCATCAAAAACTGTTGTTGAAAAGTCTTCACAAAATGATCCAAAGAAGTCCTTGGAAAGGGTCTGTCAGTTTTGGGTACAGGGTAACTGTATATATGGTGATCAGTGCCATAACCTGCACTCTTGGTTTCATGGTGATGGATTTATGATGTTGGCAAAGCTCCAAGGGCACGAGAAGGTACGTGTTAGGTGACTTTGACTCGTCCTTTGTGGTAGGATAAATTATCAGAATCTGGAATTTGATTGAATGTGAACTTAACTCAGTTATGCCTAAGTGAGGCTTGGCTTTGTTTAATTGTTTCATTGTTTGGATAAAATAAACTAGACATGTTGCAAGGTCTTTCCCCACCAGAAAGTTGAGGGTTATATATTCATTGTGTGATATATTCTATGAAATTTTCAGTATAGAGAATGATGGTTTATGGAAAATACATCTTAGAAAAAACAAGTTTTTTGCACTGTGAAACTCTTTCCCTGTCCCAATCTAAACTCTTGAAGGTTTGCGTCTTCCTTTGATATTGACCAACTCAGACAACAAACCAGTAGAGATTCTGTCAGGAGTAGGAAAGTCAAGTCATGCAAGTTTTACTTTATTTTACAATAAGTTGTGTGATATGCGTATATTTTGTTTTATATATATTTATGATCTTACGAATCCTTTTATATGGGTTTTTTTTGGACAGGCTGTCACTGGGATTGTGCTTCCTGAAAGAAGCAACAAGCTTTATTCAGGTAGTAGTGATGGAACTGTTCGGCTTTGGGACTGCCATTCTGGTCAATGTGCTAGTGTGATTAACCTTGGTGGCGAAGTTCGGTCTATTATTTGTGAGGGTCCATGGGTCTTTGTCGGCATGTTAAATGTTGTAAAGGTAAGTGTTATTCTGAATTATGTTTCTATTTTCTCATTGTCTTATTGCTGTCATTTAATATTGGTTTGCTTGGTTTGAGATATGAGCTAGATTTGGCATCTTGGGGTGTTGCAGGTCTGGAATACTGATTCAGCTGCTGGATACTGTCTCAATGAACCTACTGGACAAGTCAATGCCTTGGAAGTTGTTAAGGATTTGCTTTTTGCAGGAGCAGAGGTAAACTACTTTGCTAACAGTTTAAAATTCTTGGGTTCCATAACTAGCTTTGTTCTTTCAAGTGGTCTAACGTGGGCAATGATATTTAGGGTTTTTCTAATAAATTTTTTTAGCTGTTTGAGAATGAACTTATCTCTTGTGAATTTGAAAATAATTTGATGTTTTAAGTGAGATACATGTGCTATTTCATCAATGTTTATGTCTACTTGCTTTTTGCATTATTGTTCTGCATGATGCTCATAGTCTTACAATGCTTATCTGAAGGACGGTGTTATTTACGCATGGAAAGGTAGTTATGAAGCTAATCTGACTCTTCAATTGGCTGCTACCCTTAAAGGCCACACACTTGGCGTAACATCTTTAGTTGTTGGAGGCAAGAGCCTGTACTCTGGTTCTCTGGACCATACAATAAGGGTAAGTGTGTGGCTTACAACCTATTCTATCTGTTAAATCTCCTTTGTTGTAAGTAGTGATTTGAGAAGACAAGCCATTATTGGTTAAGATTCATTGATATTTTCTGTTATATTCACTTCTATTGCATGGATTGCAGACTGTACAAGTTTGATGAGGCCTATGTGTTGGAAACACTTGGTTGGATCCTTATATGGTGGTGTAAACTGTTTTTTATTAAAAAAAAAAAAAAAAAGTCTTGCATAGAACCAATATGTTATATTCTCCCCCATTTTCTTTTGCAAGCAGCCCTGCCATTTTGTTTTTTAGACATGGTTGACTGCATGATTCTGTAACTTTTTTTTAAGGTTATTTGATCAATTAAGTTTTAGTATTTAAAAGAGTCCTTTGCAAGCCAGAATGTATTGCCGTGATGCTGATACAGTTATAATTGCTTGACTATGCGTTCTATAACTTCTTTTCTTCTGTGTGCGCAAGGGTCATATATGATTTTTTTTTATGAAGACAAAAAAAAAAAATCACTAGTTCTTTTCTTTGTTCTTTTTTATTGCAGGTTTGGGATCATGAGACTTTACAGTGTATCATGACACTGAACGGCCATAATGATGTTATAACATCGTTTCTTTGCTGGGACCAATATTTGTTTTCTTCTTCACTGGACTGCACAGTAAAGGTTTGGGCTGCTACTGAAGAAGGCAGCTTGGAAGTTGTCTACACACACAATGAAGAACATGTATGCTCTATAATCACTATTACTTATAAAAAAAAAAATAATCACTATTATTTTAGTTCTTTGTGTGCTTCACTTTTTCGGCTCTCTGCTCTATGATATGGATACATATTTGGCTCTCTCATTCATTAATCTAAAAACACTCATGTTCTCTCATATGCACCTTCATTGAGTAACTGCCAACTCTTCTATTATGAAGGATTATATTGGTGGCCTAAATTCTGTTTCTCATAATTCTGTTTCACCGTCAATAACTGCTCCATTGGGCAGCTTCTATAGATTTTAATGGGCTGAGTTGCATGATTCGTTTCTCTTTTTATATTTCTAGTTAGGTGTTCCTCGTCTTCTCATTTATTTAGGCATTACTTCGATTACTTAAAAAAAAGGTTTCACCTTCAATGCCTTACTTAGCTGTTACTTTAGAAGTCAATTTTATTTATTTATTTATGTAGAGAGTGAACCTTTGTTGGCTCTGATTAATGTTTCCAGAATTTTGCTTTTAATATGTCACATCCTTTGAATAACTTTATTACTCTTAGGTATTGCTCTTGTATATGTCCCGTGTACTTGGACCATGCCTACTTATCTCATCATTAAAATTCTTCGGTTAAAAAAAACCTTTATTAGCCCTTAACCTCTTTTATGCTCTAAGGATAAGGTTTGAGACCATTTTGGGCCTCCAAATTTTCCAGAAAGAAAATACAGAGAAGAAAACTCTATGGGCCTCATTGCCCCCAATAAGTATATCTGAATTAACATTGTTATTAGCAAAACATAGTATGTAGTTGAATATTTGAGATTCCATTAATGGATCCAGTAATGATGATTGTTTTATTACGTCAAAAGTTCAATAAAATATCGAGTTTGAAGCCTTATGTTGCAGTACCTGTATGGATACACTGTTTTTAGGGTAACTTCATAGACCAAATTGGTTGACATGATTTTGTGTATTACAGGGTGTTCTTGCACTTAATGGGATGACTGATACAGATGACAAACCGATAATGTATTGCTCTTGTGCTGACAGTTCTGTGCACCTATATGAACTGCCATCGTGAGTACGCTTTTCCCTTGCAACAATGTCCTCCCTACCCTCCTGGCTTCAACTAATATCTGTTGCTTTAGATTCGTTGACAGGGGCAGACTCTTTGCAAAAGAAGAAGTTGGAACAGTTCAAATAGGTCCAGGGGGCCTCTTTTCACCGGGGATCGGACGGGTTTGTTGACAGTGTGGAAATGGTCAGCGGCGCCCAGAGTTGCAGTGACTGGAAGTTGAGACATGTTGAAGACTAGTCAAGCATTCTTTTTATTAATTTGTGCGAGGATATGGTGAGATGGTGACATGATTTGAATAGTTTTTTGAGGGAAAAAATGTATTGGTGTCTGTGGGCTTTTTGAACTCAGGTTATTATGTAGGAATTTTCATCTTCTGTAAATTGATAGAGGATCCATTCACGAGTTGAAACTGACACAGTGAGAGAATGATATAATATGTATGTGTGGTTTAAGTAGGAGATTCTCTCTACTTGGTCTCATCGTTTTGAATTTAAATGCCTCACTTCTGAGTCGTGCAACTGCCTATAAACTTCTTCAAGATATGATATCGGTTTGATTCCTTAATGGGCTTCTTTGATGAACCAGATAATAATACATACTATAAAATCTATAATTCCAAGCCCCGTTCTGAAACAAAAAGAATTCAGATACTAAAGAGGACAGTGTAAAACGACAGGTGGATAACTCTAGACTTAAGGCACACATTCATGCGTACCGGTGAGAAATTCCATATATAGGCTCGTTGACAACAGTGACAAAACACAAAACTTTGAGAATCATGGGCATTAATTCCATATATAGGTTCCCCATATTTTTCAACATCAAATCTTGCCCTATATAGGGTCATTTTGTTTTCCATTTTTAGTTTCAGAGTGAAGTAAATTAGAGTTACTATGTTGTGAACAGATTAAGATCGCCCTTTGCCAGTTATTTGTTAGATCAGAGAATAACCAGAATCTGGTTCGTGCTCGCAATATGAGAATACTCATGTGGTTGTGCCAATAGAAATGTAGTTTGAAAAATGTATTTGTTAATATTCTTGGAAGCATGATTAATATAATATTGATTTGCTTCTTCGCAATAAAGGAAATGTGGAATTGTCCGTACTCCAAAGATTTCTTTGCCAAATTCGCTGAGGACTTTGACAATGATGATGCATCCCCAACATTTTCTTTGTTATCCGAAGCTGCTTCTTGCCATGGAATCACGATTGTTGGTGGGTGATCTGTGCCTGAATGGAGTAATGGTCGCTTGTATAATACTAGTTGTGTGTTTGGACCTGATGGAAAGCTGAGGGCAAAGCATAGGAAAGTGAGCACTTTAGACATCTAATTGAATTGAGATAATAAAGAGAAGCACGTGTTTCCTACATTGAAATTCTTCAATCACATTCAGAATTCTTGACGGAGAAAGTATATGCTCTTTGCAGATGCATCTGTTTGATGTTGACATTCCGGGAGATATAACATTCAAGGAATCTGACATATTCACTGCAGGAGATAAGCCTACCATCGTGGACACAGGTAGACATCGGGACTCAAACCTCAAATAACAATTCATACACCACAGATGCATATCATCCCCACTTCTGGGAGGATTGACTCTCTACTTTCCTGCCTATCCACCCCAAGTGAATGTGGCTCGGTAAGTAGACATTAAGTGCCACACTAAGAGTTCTTCAAGTTGTACATGGTGTGAGAGTTTGTGATGTAACAAACAAGATTTGACAAGAATACTGTAAAAGCTTACCTATCTATCATTAAGTTCAGCCAGATGATGATCAATGCAGATGCTGGTTGTGTTGGAGTAGGAATTTGTCATGATATACGCTTCCCCGAACTTGCTATGCTATATGCAGCAAAAGGTAAAATCCTTCTGTTGAATTATATGCAGCATGTGATATATACAATAAAGTCGTGGTTGGTATAAATGGCATGCATGCAGGTGCTCGCAATATGAGAAATTATATCCAAATCTCAGGGCAGCAGATAACCAGGTAGGTACTAAAAAATTCATATCTCATCAAAATTCTCTTTATAGATTGATTGCATGCAATTTCCTCTTAAATCGTGAGCTCTCTTTTTACTTTTGTTGTAGTTATTTGTAGCTACTTGCTCACCCTCCAGAGATTCTTGTAGTGGCTATGCAATATGGGGCCAGTACTCTACCCTTGTTGGACCGGTATCAAAGTTTTTAGACTCAAATTACTTAGTTTTTATGAATAATGAGGATGGTAAGGTAAATCAATCACATGCAGTCTGGTGAGATAATTGCTACCTCGGGGCATGAAGAGAATGTGATAGTTGCTGAGACCGATTATTCCAAGATTGAACTCCAAAGGTGGTATATTTCATTTGCTATAATATATTCTAAACTTTAAACTCAGATCCATTTTTCTTTTTTTCTTTTTTTAACAAGGTTATGGATATATGCAGGAAAAGCCTTCCACTTGACAAGCAAAAGCGGGGAGATATTTACCAGTTTGTTGATGAATGTGAAGAACAAAAGCATCAGAAGAATGAGCCATATGAAGAGGAGATCCACTCGCAATAATAGCATTCCTTTGTAAAACCTCCTACTTGGATCTTGGATCTAACTCGCACGATAATTACTCTCTAATGTTTCTGAAACGTTGGTCCTCGGACACCTCATCCACGTTCCTTTGTACTTGCCTTGAAGCATTTGTGCAAGCAGTCGTCATCTCATTACGGGTATCATCTGAATCAACTTAATTTGTATGAAATAAGTTATTTTGTAAGAAAGAATTAAAACTTTATATATTGTAAATAAAGTTTTGTTAAATCAGTGTGGATGATGTCTTACACACTCGCTAGTAAATATACTCGTATATAACATATTAAAGTGACTCTAGCCGACATCATTAAGCTGTGTTTGAATATTAAACTGAGTTGAGTTGAGTTGAATTGAGTTGAGATGATAAAATGTTGTTAGAATATTATTTTTTAATATTATTATTATTTTGAAATTTGAAAAAATTGAATTGTTTATTATATTTTGTATTAAGATTTTAAAAAGTTGAGATGAATTGAGATATGTTTAGTAACCAAACGAAGTAAGGTGTCGTTTAGATAGTGAATTGAGATTAAAGTTGAAAGTTATAATGATGAGATGAGACACTTTTACTATCCAAACGAAATCCAGAGTCATTGTTTATGAATTTAAACTAATTGTATTTTTAAACTAATTAGTTTAAAATTTTAAAAAGGCATGAGTTGAGAAAATTAATAGACATGTGTGAGTCTCCGTCTCACTCCCGCTCCGCCTCTCCAATATATAAAAAATAAAATTTTAAATATTTATTAAATAAATATATTGTATATAGATATATACAATTTGTTGTAAACTTATAGATTGTCTTGGTCTCCTATACCAACTTTTATATAGGAGGTTCAGGTAATACAATAGTCTTACTTAAACAATATAAGACTTCATATATAAAGGTTGGTCTAGGAGGTCAAGACTATACAAAATACAATTCTAATGAATTTAAATTTTTTTTGTATTTATAAATTTTAATAATATTATAATTTGAGTCCAAAATTTTTTTTTTAGAACAAAAATAAGTTTTTAGACCTAATAAGACGGTGGCTTGGACGGAAGGTGGGACGGGGTGCGGTTTCGATCACATCCCCGGCACCGGGGTGGGGGGCCCGCCCCGCCCCTCGGGACGGGTTGAAAACTCTTATTCCGCATTGTGCGAGGTGGGGTGGGTGCTGCAACTAAACACATGCGGGTATCACCCCTTGATACGCGTCAACCTAAACACATATACGTTCATGATAGAAGACGACGACCGGGAAGAAACAGAAACAAAACCCACTGAATATGTTGTCATCTCCGGTCGGACTCCTGAGAGACATTGATAGAAGTTCATGTTACCCACTCGTACTGCAAACCTCCGCTCATATTACGACAGTCCAGGATTCATCACCCACTTCATTCGCGCGAGCAAAACCGTTGGCCAACTGAAACAAACCCACACCGTCTTACTCAAAACCCTAATTAAGACCCACCATTACAACCACCTCTTAACTAGGTTTCTCATCCAACTCCTCCAGTTTCCCGGTGACAACCTCAGCTACGCATGCCTCCTGTTCGATCAAATACCCCACTGTAAAAGCCAGTTCCTTTGGACCTCCCTAATTCGCTCCCATGTCTTCCACGATCATTTTAGCCGATCCCTCTCTATTTACGCTAGAATGCACCGGGTGGGTATCTCGCCAACTGGGTTCACCTTCTCTTCGGTGCTAAATGCTTCCGCTCGCATCCCGGAAATCTCTGCAGGAAAACAGATCCATGCTAGAGTTTTGCGATCGGGTTTCTTGGGAAACAAGTTCGTACAAACTGCGCTTCTTGATGTGTATGCGAAAAGTGGGTTCATCTCGTGCGCGCGGGATTTGTTCGATAAAATGGATGATAAAGATGTTGTGACTTGGACGGCCATGATATGTGGGTATACGAAGGTGGGTATGATGGATGAGGCTCGGTTGTTGTTTGATAATATGGGGCAACGCAATGAAGTTTCTTGGACCACAATGGTGGCTGGGTACGCAAATTATGGTGACATGAATGCAGCCAGGAAACTGTATGATAGCATGCAAGAGAAAAATCCGGTAGCATCGATTGCAATGATAGCTGGCTATGGGAAATGCGGCAATGTAGTCGAGTCCCAAAAAATGTTTGATGAGATAACGGTGCCAGGTGTGTCATGTTGGGCAGCAATGGTGGCTTGTTATGCACAGAATGGATATGCTACAGAAGCCATTGAAATGTATAAGAAAATGAAGGAAGAGAATGTAAAAATCAATGAGGTGGCGATGGTGGGGGCTATCTCAGCGTGTACGCAATTAAGTGACATTGAAATGGCGAACATATTAGCCAAGCATATGGAGGAAGGGTGCTGCAGTAAGTTATTGTGATGATTCTGCTGTCGTTATGAGTTTCAATTTCACATATTGTTATTTGTTTGCGAACGATTGTTTTTTTTTTTTTTTTCTCATCTGTTGAATAATCGCAGATCGGACACTCTTTGTATCCAACGCATTCATCCACATGCATTCAAAATTTGGAAGGATAGACAAAGCAAGGGATGAATTTAACAGAATGAGCGACAGAGATGTGATATCTTACAGTGCATTGCTCACAGCCCTTGCTGACCATGGGAAGGCCCAAGAAGCTTTGGATGTTTTTTCAGAGATGCAGAAAGAAGGAATAAAGCCAAATCAGGTCACATTTATTAGTGTCCTCAATACATGTAGCCATGCAGGACTAATTGAAGAAGGGTGCAAGTATTTTAAGCTGATGACTGAAGTGTATTCCATTGAGCCATTAAATGAGCACTATGCTTGCATGGTTGACCTCCTTGGAAGGGCCGGGCAGCTTGAAAAGGCATATAATCTTATAGCGGGCAATGTAGGTAATGCGGATGCAACTATTTGGGGTGCATTTTTATCAGCGTGTAAGGTTCATGGTAATGCTGAATTGGGTGAGATTGCAGCCAGGCATCTGTTTGAAATAGAGCGCGAAAATACAGGAAATTATGTGCTTTTGGCAAATACTTATGCATCAATGAATAAATGGGATGATGCAGAGAGACTGAGGCAGATGATGAGGGAAAAAGAAATGAGAAAAATTCCTGGGTGTAGCTGGATTTAGAAACTTCCTGCAAACTTATGGTATCAATATAATGAAACATGTGAAGTGTCTTTACCAAGCGATTTGCCTCTTTGATTTCCTTTTGCATAAATCATAGAAGTTACTAGGGCACACTGTAGTGATAGCTTGTCTTTAAACTGAAAACATGTCATTGAGATAACGAAATTATATGAGAGCCCATCAGAATTTGTCAAGCACTGCACATTCTATCATTCATGAAAAAAAGGGCAAGTCATTTTCAAAACTCGTTTCCCTTTGTTTGCCCATATGTTGGACCTCCTTATAATCGATGCTGCGACAAGGGGCGTGGGGATTAGAAATACTCAAAACGGCTAAACCCCAACAGATGATAAAAGAATATAATTTGGAGCTCTTACAAATTACACTGACTTCAACAATTCGAAACAATTAAATCGTGTTCTAATGTAACACGTATTTTAGTTGAGATCAGCTCCTCAATGACGACAGATAATTAAATGGAATTATATATCCATTTTCATTACAATTAACTGATAAAAACCAGGGGTATAGAACCGGGCCCCATTTTTTCCCGATCCTATCCGAAACCTGGAATCTGGGTGTATCCAGCGGTTGAGAGAAATCCGGATCCAGTTTTATGACCCGCTTATCCGTGATCGGGTCCCTTTTTTAAAAAATAAAATAAAAATAAAAATAAATCTGCTTCCATTTAGTTATGATGTGAAGAGTAGTAGCATTGTATTAGTCTAATTAGTTATGATGTATTATTATTTATTTTGTTCTTTGTAAATTAATATTTTACATTGTAATTTAACAACAATATTATTTATTTTGCATTGTTATTTATTTTATTTTAAAAAAAATTAAAAAGTGTTTAAATTATTTTTAAAAAAAAAATTGAGCAATTTAAACATGGTATCATAATTTTTTTGAAAAAAGTGCTATAAAAATATTTTTTAAAGTTTAAACAGTTTTTTTTCAAATAGTAATAAAGCTGATTATAATCCGGATATCAGGATTTATAGCCAAAAAAAGATAAAACAATCCAGATATCCAGATTGAATTCGGTTATCCTCCCGGATTAATGTAGACGGCCCAATTTTTAGAATCCGGATCCAGTTACCCACCCCTAAATTAAAAAGAACAATGGAGATAATCAATGGATAGTGCCAGGATTGAGTCCATCCAAAGCACGACTTTAACGGCCATTTTTTAGTTTCGATGGTTTTGTATTGTGGTGCAAAATATACTCCCAAACAATATAAAATAAAAACTTTTTATGCACAATACGTGGCATTGGCAACAATTAGGAATAATGACTCTAAAAAAGGGGAAAAAAATACTGGGAATTTCGATGGGCATTTCAATGTAGCATAGATGAGAAAGGTGCCATTTAACTCAAAAATGGCTGTAGTCGAACAGTTGTACATCTCACCCAACACAAGAATTTCATCGCAGGGGCTGGCATCAGGTATAAACTTATAAAATGTATTCAGATTCTCACCACGAGGGTGAATGCAGCCGGTTTTTCACCCATAGGATCTGAAAAAATCAAATTCTAAAATAAATTGAATTGTTATTTTCAACCCAAGATTCTCGTTTCCTTTCCCTTGTTTTGAAGATCCAATAAAAACCTTATGAATACAAAATCTGCTAGACTAAGATTGTCATTATAACCAACTGAGAATGGTCTGACGTACAGATTTGAGAACTTCATCATAAACACCTCAAAAATATATCTTCCATGCCATCAATGTAATTATGTCTTCAATGGAGCTTTTTTCTCCCTATCAGATATCCGAGCAGGCGCTGTAGAATGTGACTTAAACCGACCTCTTCCTCCCTCTTCCGTTTCCTGGTTAATGCAAATCACAAATGATTAGTTTCTTTATTTAAACCACACGAGTAATGCTATATACTAAACTTGAATCCCACTTTCATCCCTCTTAGTAATGTGACAATTTCCATCACCCTTGGATCATCTCTTAATCTTTTTTCTTTTAAATAATTCATTGATCCGCAATGTCACCTCATCATAGTGAGATAATGGTGTAAATAAGAAAAATCATGAAAACTGTGGGAGCAGTATTTATTAAAGAATCTCGGGTCCAAGTCCAATGATAAAGCAGCCATGAAGAGTTCGCAAGTAAATATACCTCCCCATCAGACTGCTAACCAAAAGAAATAGCTTTACATATACCTTTTTCTTAACAATCTGAACTACATCCTCATCTTGAAGAACATGACTAAGGCCACAATGCTGTGGGTAGTGCCTCGCACTTGTACCCCAAGCCAGCACATACTTCACATCCTTAACCAAACTTCTGTGTATGTGGTTACAAAAGTCTTCAACAGTGCAGCCACCTCGATCCTGAAATTGCATACCAAGAGTGATGAATTAAAAAAAAAAGGATGAAAAAAAAGAAACTCCAATACATAGATAAATCCACCTATTAAGAGAGATCTGAACAGAGGAGGGTGCAACATACAGCAGAAAGAACAACAGGATCCGCAAAATCAGGTTGCTGGCCTTGTGGCTTTGTGTAAACTCTTACAAGCCCCATTTCATCCCACATTTTTGCAAGTAGTCTGTCGAAGTTGAGCTGCATAAGCAATTAGATGAGCTGTATCGGTTATTAAACCATTCACATAAAATGAAAACCAATATGTAATATAATGCAAAAACTAACTAGGCCTTATATCATTCGTTTGGGCGTGCATTAGATGAGGGGTAAGATGTGTTTTGCAGGTATTGAACAAAATGGGAACAAAAACACATTTTGTAAGGAGAAAATCCACTAATCCACTCAATATCATCGCTGCTGGTATTAGGAATTGATATGCTTGCTCCAAAGTTCCATACTTAAACCACTCAAAACTTAGCATATATTAGAAGCGTAAAACCTACCTTCAGATTGCAACTAATGACAACAGAATTAGGTTGCCGGGCTAATTTGTCAACATCATCGATACCGATAACGTCTATCTTGTTGTAAACATATATACACTTCATGTATTTACGGTTTCCCTCAATGACATCTATAAGATCATCCACTGTGGCATCCTCACGAAATAGCAGCTGCAACAAAATCAGTGAAGAACTTAAAACTTTAAGGTGTGGAGACTTAGTGGATAAAAAGTAATATGCAAGAGAAACAATCATTCTAAACACAAGAAGATCAGACTAAGCTAGACATGTAAACAACGTTGTATCTGGTAACCCCCACCTGCTAACTAGTTCACAATCCAGTCTTCCTCGTTTTTTTTGTTTGGTTAGTACAATCCAGTCTTCCTCTGTGAGGTTTAGAACCACAACCCTTATCTTCTTTCTACATTTTTTTCAATTTTTCCTTCTTTGTTTACTTATTTCTACTTACATATTTGCATATGAGTTACGTGGGATCCAAGAATGGATAGTTCAAAACCGGTCTTTAGACAAAACCTGACAAGTGTGAATCAGACAATTTTTATGGGTAAATTAAACATGCTGAGATAAAAGTAAAGGATGCAAGCAGAAAATCAGAAGAGGAAGTTATATGCGAAGGTGAAATTAGAAGTTGCCATCAACGATAACTTTTTCTCAAGACATGAAGATGCTATAAAAGATACTCCACACTAAAGCAGTTACTCAATTAAGCAATAAAATTCTCCTAAAAATCATTTTTAACACCATTGATGGTGCAAAAGCATGAACATAATTGATCCAAGTTCAAAATGAGTACCTCTGCATTGTGGATTTTGTATTCGTGCAAAATTTGATAACAAAGCTTTTCATCCACATGAGTTAAAGGAAGAGTGCTGTTGAATGAAATGCCTCCAGTTTTTTTCTTTTTGAAGTATATCTGCCAATAAAAGCCAGCCAAGGTTCCAGTAGATGGACAAACAAATCGAAGAGAAGAATCAATGCAGGTGAAAAGCTTCAAATAAAAACTCTTGAGAATGTTGATATTTCATAAACATCCTTTTTTTATCGGTAAGAGAGAGATATTCCATAAACATTCTTGAAAATAACATACTTGAGGAGGTCTCTTGTTAAGACGCAAGCCCACAGCTTCCAGTTCCTTAGTCAATATCTGCCGATGTCCCTCACTCTGAAACATTTTTTTTTTTTTACAGAAAATCAAAATAACATAATCCAAAATTCAAAAGTGCAAAATAGTATAACTAATAGCAGCACAAGGTAGAGAAAAGAAACGAATTTAAATGGAGAAAATTAATGGGAAAAGGTTTAATTTAGACAGTAAAACTAAAGCTGGGAAACTGCAACAGTACAGGAATAAGTACCAAATAGCTGAGTCATATATGTGAACAGGTAACACACAAAAAAAAAGTATATTGGACCCAGTAGAATACCCATGGGTAACCAGTAGATCCCCAAGTTCTGGCAGTATATCTATGGATTCCTCCCACGTTCATAATAGATGGTTTTGAATATCCCAACTGGGGACAAACTTTCACGACTGAACCATATAGGTCGGTCTGCTAGGTGACCTAATCACTAGCACTAGAAAGATACTGACCTTCGAGGCATCAAGAACCATCAACACAATGTCTGAAGACTTGGAAACAGCAATAACCTGAGAGAAACAGTCATCAAATTATTTAATCTTCATGACACCAAGATATATTAAGAAGATTGTAAATGAAAGAATCAAGTGCCCATTAAAAATGTCATCTATATTTGATTTAAGACAAAAAGACAATCACACAAAGCTTATCAAACATCCTTTTCTAGTAGCTTATAAGATTACTTGCATATACAAATGATTCATAATTATCCAAGATAAAAAGCAGTTGAAGGATTTTACCTGCCTCCCACGTCCCTTGCCTTCAGATGCACCTTCAATAATACCAGGAAGATCAAGCAACTGAATTTTAGTGTCATTGTAGTGTATAATCCCAGGAATGCAAGTAAGTGTTGTGAACTCATAAGAAGCAGCTTCTGAATGAGTGCCCGTTAACATGGTTAAAAGTGTCGACTTCCCCACACTGCAAACATATTAGGAACAGAAAGTTCTTCAGACATATTGTTTTTTGATAAGTTCAGAAAGAAATGTCTGTTGAATGTTGTCAGATCCACTAGAAGCATTTGGTGATAAAAACATAGCAAAAAGTTCGCTATCTTCTGCATACATGCATTTGGTGACTTATAGAAAGTTCTGCATACAGGTACGTGAGAGAAAGGGGGAGGGGGGTGACTTAGCTTTTGGCCAAAAATCACAACGAAAAAAGTTGGTCCTACATTACTTTTACGACATTTATTAAAAGATTATATGCATGCCCAGTTCATGAGATGGCAAACCTTGGAAATCCTATTAGCGCAACACGTCCATGTCCAAACTTGGTAACTTCAAAACCCTCTCCACCACCACTAGAACCCTGTTTCATAGTTCAAACTAACAATAAAAACTGCACCTTGAACTTGTTAACAAGCCTACACTGATGGGAAGGCCATAAAAAGTACATGAAATTTAAAATATGAAAGAAACAAAAGAATTAAGGGTAGCAAACACTAAATCTTAAAATTACAAGATGCCACACATGCTAGCATTTCTTCCTCGAACAAGCACAAGAATATAGAATTAAGTGATAATTAATCTGGATTCAACCGCTAACATAGGAAACTATGGGCTTGTTTGAGTGTATTTAAAAAAAAAATTATTAAAAGCTATTTTAAAAGGGAAAAAAAACTTACAATTATGATGTTTTTACTGGTTTTGTTAAATAAAAAACAAAATTTTTCTTCAAAAGCGTTTTGTTTTCAAGAATTATTCTCATAAACAGTTTCTGAAAAGCACACGTATACCGCATTTTGGAAATATTTCTGTTGCCTTTTCTTTTCTTTCTTTTTTTGAGAATTTAGAAACAGGAACCAACCACTAGCATACCTTTGGAGGCTCCAACAATTGCGTCCTTAGCTTTGCTATCTTCGCTTTGAGCTGACCAAGATGATACTCTGCATATTGAAAATTGACCAAAATACATTTTACCCACTAAGTAAAAACATCTTACTAAGAATCTCAATAAGGGTAGGCATAATTAAAGAAAAAAATTATATCAAAGACTGAGATTTGGACAATAGTAATTAAACAAAACGAAACTGGGAAAGACAGACTAACATAACATTAAAGCATGCCCGAATAAAAATCTCAGACTCAATAGTCACTAAGCATTCAATTAATAGTACCCGTGGCTTTGTTTTTTTGGGTCCGAGCCATCTCGGCTTCGATTTCTCGGATCTTTTCAATGATACCCATTTTTCCTGATCACTTCAGCTGTAACCACAAAAATCAATATATAAAAAAAAAATGGTTTAACTTTTAGGGGTACAAAATTACAAATATTCTAGTAGTACTTTCGATAACCAGTCAAGTATAAGTTCACATAAAGTAGTGCTGAGAAATCATCGGAAGGAACAAAAAAAGAAAGAGAAAAAGGCAGCGTTAGAAACAATAGAAGAAGCCAATTCAATTCAATCCTCTTGTTCTTTTCTTGCGATTTCTCAGCAACCAAAGGAACCGTAAATCCTATGGATAAAAAGGAGGCTGATTGGTTTTTCTAAGCAGCTTATGTTAGTTGCATCATCTGGAGCACAAATGAATCGCAGATAGAGAGTGAATAAATTATCACGTTTGGTGGATGACTCACCGTGACTCAGTCGCCGGCGATCTCAGGAGTGGATCGGAGAGGAGATATTTGCAAAATTGCAGTGACACGGGGGAGAAGTGGAAGAGTAGGTCTTGGATTATATGGAAGGGAAAGGAATTGCATGTGGCTATATTAGAGGCCCAATCTTTGGGGCTCAATAACCAATTTCTACTGGGAACATTTTTTAAACCTACCCAATTAATTAAAATAAAAATCCACTCACAGAATTCACACACTAAGTTATTAACGCGAAGATAAATGCTTTAATTATATAAAGATTTTATAAAAATAAATTCTGGATTGTCTTGATATAATATATTTGATTGTAAAATTAATTTTATTATAAAGTATATTTAACGTGTCATATAAAGTCCTGTCAATTTGTATATTTATTTTTATGAAATCTTTTTATAAATGTAAGACTTATATAATATGAAAACTTTATCTTATCAATTTATAAGTAAAACTTATATTTTAATTTTTTTTTTTTATAATTATTCGGATCTTACTACAAGTGATGAGTTTATATATTAGCTTACAAGTAATAGTTATTGTTGGAATGTGTTTCGGGCTCCTATCGTCTTCGGAAACCTACAACCAGAAGATAAAGGTGGCTTGGGTGGTAATTCCGACCGGTATGGGCCTGAAAAGAAGGGAGTTGATGGGAGGCATGGTAGTGGAGGAAAGAAGGCCCAACATTCAAACGGTATCTATTTTGGCTACAAATGGGCAAAACAAAATGGAGGCGAGCCCAAATGTAGTTGGGCCCAACAAAATAGGAGAAACTCAAACTAATGGAAGCCCACGTAAACTAGACTGCTCATTTGGGCCTCAAGTCATGGGGCAGAAAGAAACTGAGAGGCCACCGACCCAGCCTGTGTGGAGAATGCGCAAGGGGAGAGACCCGTGGCCCCCCAATGGCAAGAGCACCGTACCTATGCAGGCAAATAGTGCGCGACCCTTGTGGACAGTGGAGGAACCATCGACGATGGCACAGAAGTTGACGACAATGGTGGATGAGCAGACCGTAGGGGCCCCCGTAAGGGATCTGGGTGTTTCTCGATCACCGTGAGTCAAATCTCCGATGCATGATGGTCAGACACAACTGACGAATTATGGGCAAGCTGGGCCTCTTTCTACGGTGGCACAGAAGTCGACAACGATGGTGGATGTGCATATAGAAAGGACTCCGATAACGGATGTGGATGTTTATCGACCACTGCGTGCTGGATCCTTAGTGTATGGTGGCCAAACGCTGCTGACGAGCCACAGGGAAGGTGTTGCTCCTTCAGCGAAGGCACAAAAACATCCAGATGAGGATCTTGAGAAGGATGAGAACTTGGATACCCACTCTGAAGATTCCCTCCTATCTGGAAGTGGCGATCTTTCGCTCTCTAATGAAGGGCCATCACAGAGGCTCGTTCCGCCAGGGGTGCTACCCACACCATATGGTGCCCCCCTCCCGTTCAACCCAATGACCCATTGGGTCTATAAATTTTTTTTAGACTCAAATTATAATATAATTAAAATTTATACATTCAAAAAAAAATATAAACTTATTATAGTTTTATTTTGGATTGTCTTGACCTCCTAGGCCAACTTTTATATAGGAGATCAATGTAATACAATAATCATACTTAAGCAATGTGAGACTTATACATCATTAACTTGAATTCAACTTCAAGTTTTTAACAAATTGTATATATCTATATACAATATATTTATATAAAGTATTTATATAAATATTAAAAATATTATTTTTTTATATTAAATAAAGGGATGCAAAGGGGGGGCCCGCTGGGGTCAGCCCGCACCCCGCCCCGCTAGGGATCTCCCATGCGGGGGGCCCCACCCCACGGTGCTGGGTAGCCCGCCCACCCACCCATGCTGGGGCGAGGCGGACGAGAGTGAGGTAGCTGGATGAAGGCCCCCTCTACCCACCCCTACGTTCTGGTGCACAGTGAGTCTGTTTGGGAGGGCATAAATCTTTTTGGAGGAGGCGAGGGAGCCTATACCTCTGAATTACATGTTGCCAGACAAGTATAATATTTGGGACTGGGTTCTACACAAGGTGAAGGAAATTTAACATTGTGTGGGAATGGAATGTGAAGACTTTGAGGAACAATTTATGGCTTTACTTATTACAGCCATAGAAGTGGAGCATATTCAGCTCAAGAAAGCCGAATAAAAAAAATAGAGGGAGTTGAAGAGGCTAACATGGTCACTAAATTATGAGGGCAGTTCTAGCCGGGATAGATCCAAAGGGAAAAGGCAAGTATTCCCCTTATGAAGCCTAAAGTTGTGTCATGGAATGTCTACGGGCTTAATGAGGGCAATAAGCGTCTCCAAATAAAAAATTTGCTTCGTGAGTGGAAGGCGAATATAGTATGCTTGCAGGAGACAAAACTGAGATTTATTTCTAGAAGAATTGTGCGAAGTATTTGGAGCTGCGAGCATATCGATTGGGTGTACTTGGCATCAAATGGGGCGTTAGGAGGTGTATTGGTGATGTAAGATAGAAGGGTGGTAGAGAAAATGAAAGAATTCATAGGAGAGTTTACAGTGGCATGTTACTTTGTCTCCTTGTGGGCTTTTGTAGGTATTTATGGGTCGAATTTAGATAGTACCCGAAGAGAATTGTGGGAAGAATTAGCTGGAATACACAATTGGTGGGACCTTCCATGTGTATAGGTGGTGACTTTAATGTCGTAAGATTTCCAAGTGAATGTTCGGGAGATAGTAGATTGTGACCAATAATGATGGACTTCTCTGAGTATATATTTGACTTGAACCTAGTGGACCTTCCTCTCATGGGGGGTACTTTCACGTGGTCTAATAACCATACATGGTCTCGACTGGATAGATTTTTTATCTCACCAGAATGAAAAATTCATTATTAGGATGTAGGTTAAAAGATATTGCCCCATCTTTGCTCGAATCATTTCCCTATTTTGCTAGATTGTAGAGTTATTCAACGATGCCATTGATACTTTAAGTTTGAGGATATGTGGCTAAAAACTGAAGGCTTCATTGACAGAGTCAAACAAGCTGAAAGCTCTAAAAATAAACGGTACCCCTAGCTTCATTTTTATAGGCAAGCTGAAAGCTCTAAAAATAGACTTAAAACTTTAGAATACTCAATCTTTCGATGACATAAGGGAACCTAAAAAGATCAAGTTGGAGGAGATTCAGGAGTTAGAGAGGATACAAGAGGATCGGGTCCTCTCCACGAAAGAGTTATCCCGGAAGACAAAGTTGGTTGCATATTTAGAAAGGATTATCCTATTAGAAGAGATTTCATAGCATAAAAAATTAAGAGCATTGTGGTTGAAAGAAAGGGATCGAAGCATGAAGTTCTTTCATAGAATTGCTAACTCTCATAGGCAAACCAATGCCATTGAAATGCTAAAAATTGATGGAGTGGAATGTAGGGAGGGTGAGGTGATTCAAGAGCATGTTGTGGATTTTTTTGAACAGTTGTTTATTGAACAATAGGGGTGGAGACCAAAGCTTGATGGCCTCAGTTTTGAATCTATTGAGCCACATGATGTATCTTGGTTGGAGAGGCCTTTTGAGGACGCGAAAGTTCATGATGTGGTGAGGAGAATGGTCAAAGACAAGGGCACTCAGTCCTAACGGCTTTTCTATAGGCTTCTTTCAAACATGCTGGGACGTAGTGAAGGAGGATCTAATGAATGTGTTCCATGAACTGTTCTTGACTGAAAATTTTGAGAAAATCCTTAATGCTACTTTTATTGCATTGATACCAAAGAAGGTTGGGGCTTCGGAGGTAAAGGAGTTTCAGCCTATTAGCCTTGTGAATATAAGATAATTTCCAAGATGCTTGCAAATCGCCTTGGAGAGGTTTTGGGAAAGATTATTACAAAACCCCCAAATGCATTTGTAAGGGGTAGACAAATCTTAGATGTGATGCTCATTACCAATGAATGCCTGGACCACAGATTAAAAGATAACACTACAAGGATCCTTTCCAAGTTAGATATGGAAAAGACATACGATCATGTTAACTGTAAATTCTTACTGTACCTACTTGGGAGATGTGGATTTTAGGAGAGATGGAGGTCATGGATCATATGGTGTATATCAACATCAAAATTTTCAATTTTGATCAATGACAACCAAGTTGGCTTTTTCAAAAGCACCCGAGGTTTAAGGCAAGGAAATCCACTATCCTCACTTCTTTTTGTTATTGTAATGGAGGCGCTTAGCAGAATGATCTCGACATTAGTTAATAATAATTTTATGGATGGCTTCTTGATTGGTGACCTCAATATGGGTATTATTAATATTTCTCATTTGTTGTCTGTAGATGATACGTTAATCTTTTGTGAGGCAAACCAAAATCAGGTTCGGGCATTGAAGGCTCTTATACTCTGTTTTGGAGCAGCATCCAGTTTAAAAGTGAATTTTGACAAATCAAACATGGTACCAGTTGGAAAAGTCAACAACATAAGCCAATTGGCTAGCACACTAGGATGTAAGGTTTTTTCTCTTCCCTTGAACTACCTTGGCCTTCCATTGGGGGCTACCTCAAGAGCTATTCCAATATAGGACACGGTGATTGAGAGGATAGAAAGGAGATTGACAAGATGGAAGAGACTATATATGTCGAAAAGTTGCAGGATCACCTTAATTAAGAGTACGCTGTCTAATTTGCCAACTTATTTCTTATCTCTATTCCTTATTCCAACAGGTGTGGCATATTGGATTGAGAAACTTCAGCGTGATTTATTGTGGAGTGGTGTGAGAGATGAATTCAAATTCCATCTAGTTGGTTAGGACAATGTATGCTCCCCAATCTCCTCTGATGGATTGGATATTAGAAATCTGAGAATTTTAAATCAGGCGTTACTTGAAAAATGAAGGTGGATATATAATTTGGAACCGAAAACCCTGTGGAAGTCGGTGATTGAATGCAAATATAGAGGTTTGTTAGGGGGTTGGTGCACTATAGAGGTGAGTGGAGCTCACAGAGTGGGAGTATGGAAGCATATTAGGCGCAAATGGGGGCTTTTACTCAAAACAGAAAATTCGTTTTGGGTGAGGGCTCTAGGATTAAATTCTGGAGCGACTTATGGTGTGCAAACGATGCTCTAAAGGACCTATTCCCTTATATTTACCGAGTTGCATGCAAAAAAGAAGCTTCAATTACTGATCTCATGGTGATATCAGGAAAGCAAGTTCAATGGAACATCAATTTCAATAGGGCGGCTTAAGATTGAGAAATGGACAGCTTTGAGGATTTTTTTTAGTCTATTGTATTCCACAAAACCGAGCAACCATTGAGTTGATATGTTGTGGTGGATACCTGCAGACAAAGGTACATTCTCGGTTCGCTCCTTCTATAAGGCTCTCGCACACTTGGCGAATAATCAGTTTCCATGGAGAATGATTTGGCGACATAAGGCGCCTCTCAAAGCGACATTTTTCATACGGACAACTTCTTTGGATAAGATCCTGACAACAAATAACTTGAGGAAATGGAGGGTGATCATAACGAATTGGTGCTGCATATGTAAGAACTCCGATGAGATTGTGGATCATCTCTTACTACACTGCGAGATTGCTAGAGTATTATGGAATGAAGTGTTCAGCAAATTAGACTTAGCTTGGGTTATGCCCACTACAGTGGATGCACTTTTGGCCAGGTGGACAAATTTAAGAGGCATTAGACAAATCAAAGTGGTGTGGAAAATGATCCTTATCTGTATTCTGTGGTGTCTGTGGTGTCTATGGCGGGAGCGCAATGCACAGACATTCGAAGACAATAAGCGCTCAATAGAGGAACTAAGAGCTTTTTTTATTAGAACCTTATGTACATGGGCCACAGCTATAGGCTTTAATGGCCTCGATTTGCAGGACTTCTTTGTCTCTATTGATTTCATATAGATAGAGCGTACATTTATATATCTTCTTGTGTACTTGGGTTATGCCTATCATTATTTAATAAAATCGTTTATTTATATATATATAAAAAAAAAAAAATTATACAAGATAAATGTCTCCGTTTTGTGGGATTAGATTTCCTGCACGGTTCCTTGCCATCTTTCCTGGGATGTAGTTTATTAGGAATCAATGCTGAAGATCACTGACCTCGTTGTTCGTTACGTCGTTAAATTTTCATTAACACAGCTATTTATGGGTTTCTTACCCTTGCGAATAGAATTTCCATGTTCTTAGCTTTCGCTCGTCAGGCTCATGATTCTCAGGTCCACGGGACTCTGGTTCTTGCAGTCCGGCCCAATTCTTTTGGGGAATATGCGGTCCAACAGGCAACAGTTATACTGTTTTATAAATCCATGTATAAATATAAATATAATTTATTAGCGGATTCATTAAGAGTCCTACAAAAGAAAGTCAAAGTACAAATACGTTTTCATGTTAATTGAAACATGAAAATGAAGCTCGGCATTGATGCGATAGACTTCCATATGAACAATGTGATTAATGTGTTACTAAGAAAGCTTTTATAATTAAAATCATAATAAAACAAAATTATTTCTATGTTCGTTATATATATAAAAGGTTATTTTTTTTTTTACAACCAACCATCCATGCAAAGCATCATGAAAATATGTATCAAGGAACCAATTTTAGAATGCCTACAGATAAAAAGTAACTTTATTTTCACTCTGGAATACTAAAACGGTATCATTTACAAATGTTACAAGTATCCAGACATTGTATCCTGCGAATTTCTACTACCCACAGTCGGTTTGCTTGTGCCAAGATTTGGAGGAACCCGTGCATTCGTCTCAGCAAGCTCTCTCACCCGTTCCAAAATCGGCTCAGGAATGGGCATTGAAGTGGGCTTCCGCGAGTTCATCTATTATTCGACCACACAAACTACATCAGCTAAACTAGCCACAGAGAAACAAGAATAACAACTGCAATGATTCGAGAACTTCAACCCAGACATCCGAATTATATGTCGAAATAATTTTGGTATCAGGTTTTCCTTCAATGAAGTAATTTCAGATCGTTAATTGCGGTGCATTGTATAATGGTCAAGCGCATTCTATCATACAAGAGAGTAAAGTGATATATATATATATATATATATATATATATATATATATATTGACGAGTAAAGTGCATTGTTAACCATGACCCTCTAAATTGCAGTCCTTGGAAGAGGACATCAGCTTCAACACCCACCCACAGCCACAAGCCACTTGGATGAAAGAAAGCATGCGAGAAAAATATGTGTGAATGCTTACCACATCATCTGGAGGTGCCTGTGCGAAGCTAGCTTTTAGCAGGTTCCTCCACTTGTCCTACACGTTAAAATCTGTAGTAAGCCTTGAAAGTATTTGTAAAGGGTAACATTAATTGCCGATCATATCAAGATAACAATGTCAAATAAGTGTTAATTGGGTAGAACAAAATTAAAAAGACAAATTGTACTTTAAGATCAACGGATGTGCGGTATGAATAGGATGCAAAAGCAAGTCGTTTGATGTCAGACCACCTTCCAGCTCCACACTCAGATACACCCTCAACCAATTTCATAACCTCAACAATAGTCCAAGCTCGATGATGCTTCCTTCTCATTCCACCTTTTGCAGTGGGAACAGTTACTACATTATCATCTGACTTATCTCCGGAAGAATTTGCCTGTGTCCTCCTCAAATTCTCTTCCAGTTCACTTCTGCTCATTATAGAATGCTGCCTATCTTTCTCTAGTTCAGCAAAGAACTACATAGGAAAAATAATTATTGTTAACCATAAAAATAAAAATGCAACTGCTTGCAAGAACAAAGATAACATAGCACTCAATTGCTCAAAAGAAATGTCATACCAGGAGATCATAGCAAAATAATCATTTTAAAAAATGCTGCACCAAACTTAATTGATATAGTTAGACCATCTCAATTAATCTCACCTACATATCAAATCCTTTAGTAGATACAAGATATATATCCCCCTTAATGCAGCTGATAGTTGGGGGAGGTTAAAGAAACCATATCGGCTGCTTTATCTCATTATCCACAGAGATTGCTGCCATTACTACAGACTATTTTAACTCGCCTGGAAGGCCTGTAACATCATCCAAAGTCACAGACACCAGAGCACTATACCGTACTTCTATCTCAATACGAGAAACAGAAGACCACGGACACGAGACTTTCTTCTAGACAGAAATTCTCACAACTCCATCAGTAAGTACTTATTATCCAATCAAATTGACAACAAAGATGAAAACATCACGATGTGATAAACTCAAATGTGATCTTACTGGCTGCCGAATCTGATCCACAAAAGATTTCCTTTTCAAAACTTTGCTCCCAATATCCTCATCTGTTTGAGAACTGCGTACACCAAGGGCTTTCTTTACCAGTTTAGTTGCCATGCCCATGCCACTTGGATTGAACTTCTACCGATTGAAATTTAAATCGAATTAGTTTTGTAGTAAGAATATTTTAGTGTGAAAAAATAAAATCCAACTATACCAACAAATTGGATTAAACATAGTTGCATGCTGTTAGTTCTCCAGTCAGCTTAGCCAAATCTAACCCATGTTTTGGTTTAGTATCGGAATCTAAATGTTTAAATTTCCTCATGCAAGTAAACAAACTACAACACACACCCCAAGGTTTGTGCAGTTCTATCACATCCCATGTATATGATATTCAATTGTTGTTGAAATGTTTCTTGTTCTGACACAAGGAAGCACCAGTCAGAGATACTGATAAGTTTCCAAATCGATTCTGTTACATCACTTATAATTATTCCTAGGCTAATTAAGGAAAGCAATGTGTTGCTTAATCATCGCTTGTTTGTTATCAAGGCAAAAGTATGACTTCATATTAGCTAGAAGGTTTGCATGTAGCTCAATTCCTCAAAAAGTTTATGGTTAAGCAAGCACAGAATTTAAATATCAGCAAAAAAATTTAAGACCCAATAGCCAAAAAATAAAGAAAACCCATAGTAAATAATAAAAAAAAATTAATATAGCACAAGATAGCCAAACGAGGTAAAACTTGAGCACATCAGCAGTTAATGCGACATGCTATGTTCTGATTGCTTTCCTCGCAATGCTAAAAAATATTTCATATTCTTTTATGATACTTTAAATACAAGTTCACCTGCTCGTTATATACTTCAAATATAATTGCACCTGCTAGTTGAAAACAAACCCTAAAGTTGACATCCAACAAATCCATTAGGCAACTCATCCGTTGGGTTGTCTTAAATGGAATTTTGGTGAGTAATCTATAAGCAATCTATGCCTGAGCATGATAGTAATATTGTTTCAAGTATGCTAATGTGCTGACCATGAAATTAACTGAAATGAGATCCTTCTAGGTGGCGTCCAATTACCAGCAAATTTATTCAATTTTATTTTTTTTTGATAAGTAATAATTTTTATTGATGTGAATGAAATTAGGCGATGCCCAAGTACACAGGAAGTATACAAAGTGAGACACCTATGATCATTGGGACTGACATGTCTTGAAGGTTATGTCCGTGTTAAGCATATTTAGATGGAATTAGTGACTCCAATCTCAGGGTGTGCTGCGGATACATGAATTGGCTAACACAGAGCTCCTCCAAACTAGTTTCTATTTCCAATTTGCATTGGCTGCTCTTGTTATTATTTAGATTTTTGCTTTCCCTGTTCTGTAAGTCAGTCCAATCATTCTTGTAGTCCTATTTCTTGTACAAAAGCTCCCATAGTATTTCTTTGTTCATGGTAATGGCATCATACAGCACAATGCCCCAGTGGAATTACACAACTTAAAAGTTATTCGAGAGAAAGAAAAAAGCCC
Source organism: Juglans microcarpa x Juglans regia (assembly GCF_004785595.1). Taxonomy (NCBI): domain Eukaryota; kingdom Viridiplantae; phylum Streptophyta; class Magnoliopsida; order Fagales; family Juglandaceae; genus Juglans; species Juglans microcarpa x Juglans regia. The sequence goes on along the minus strand of NC_054594.1, from coordinate 41,204,028 downwards.
TTTGTCATCAACCTAGCTCCAAAATGAATAAAAATATTGATCATTGAAGTATAAGGAAACTATTAAATGACTACCATTTTTACAGAATTAAGTGCAGTACATTTTTTTTTTCTTTTTTTGTTAAAAAAACATCTATAAGCAAAAAATGAACGAAAGTGTGATAAACATGCCAACAGTACTAAATCACAAATCTTCTAATCAGAATTATATAACACGCTCCTTCAAAGAGAACACACTAAAGTTGACACGGGCAAAGAGTCAGAAACTACAGAATGGAATCTGCGATCATTAGCCCATGTTACATGCAGATGCTTTAAGTTCCCTCAATAATCAAGTGGGAGGCATTAGAGATCAGATAATGGAACAAACCAACATAAAAATTGCAGTTTTTCAAAGGAATAGATCATGAGAAGAATAATGAAAATAAAACAGAACAAATAAAAAAAGTGTCAGTGGGGGGGGGGGGGAGAGAGAGAGAGAGAGAGAGAGAGAGAGAGAGAGAGAGCAGAGTAAGCATAAAATATTGCACCTGGAATTTTAAATTACAACTGCACTGTGCACAGAGTGAAGCAATGCCTGACTCATTTGACATCTAGCAGGGAAGGAGTGCTATGAAAGGACTACAATATGCTTAATAAACAAAAACCCAAAAATATAAAATCCAGATAAACAAAGCCATATGTATAGCTCTGGTATAAAAGGTACCACATACCATAAGAGCCATGACATTTTTCCTTGGACGGCTTCTTCGAACCCGAGAAACGTATGGAACATGAACACCAGATCCGCCAAGAGAGTCCAACCGAGTGACAACAGTTCTCCCATCTGACAGCACATTTCTAACAGGCCTAGCAAAAGATCTTGGGGCGATCTGGCCAAGTCCAGCATTCTTAGGTGAACTCATCAACCTTTGGCTATAATCTCTGGAATCTACTTCTGATAGTTCTTCTATATATCGCTTGGTGGGCTTCCGAATTCTTTTCGCTGTTCTCTGTTCTGTATGAAGCTGCTCACTTCCACTATCAAGTTCCACACTATGATTTCTTAATTTCTTGCCAGAACCAATTTGATGATCTTCAGATTGGCTGCCATGGCTACTTGGTGAACCTTTACAGTTTACATCAATTGTTCCAACTGATGGATCATGGGTGAATGAACCATCCACATCCTTGTTGCCTTCATCGTCACCGTTCTTCACCAATTTGTTATCTTTAATCGCGAACATTGTGGTTGATATGTCACAAGAGTTAGTCAATCCCATGGATATCCTCCTCTTAAGCCAAAGCTTGTCTTTGACAGTAGTTTCTCGCCCAAATGTTGCTTTAAACACTTCATGAAGCTCTCTAATTGATAGTTTATCCAAGCAAATCTCCCCCTTTAACTTGGAAAAATCAGGGTTCAAACCAGCACAGACAGCAGCAACTGATGATCCACTTTCCATCATTTTATCCGGAGGCTTTGGGCACCCTCCAATGTCTCCAAATTGATTGATATGGTTGTCTTTCAAACTTAAAGTTGATGAAGGAAAGCATTCCTGCAAGGAAATTCCAAATTGAAGCTTCTCATCAGTACCAAGCAAATTAAAATGCTGAATTGGACATAACATTGTGAACATGCACATTGTGTGTGTCAGTGAGTGTGCGTGGGTGAGCGGATCAGAACATGCACATGGTGTGTGTGCATGTGCAGGTGTGGAGGTGTAAATAACAACAAGAGGAAGTAACTTACAAAGCAGAGTTAATTTCTTCAACAACCTTTGGTGCTAAAAAAAAATGAACAAAATGCGCACAGTTCCTAGTCCGAGCATGTCCATCTACTACACTCCAAAATGTTAGATATTTTCCTATGCATTCACTATAACATTATTTTTCATCTCATCAAATCCCATTGAAAACACAAGCACTCCAATATATTGATTTTTTACCTCAAGGGTAACACGTGAGTTGGTGCCATGAATGCAATAACACACATGAAGATAAGTATTGACAAAGCAGAATGATTAAGCATATCCTTGTAGCATGATTTTTTTTTTTTATATGTCATTGTTGCATAATAACACAAGCTTGCACATAAATTACTTCAATCATCGCTATTTTACTACATTAAAATATTAAAAATAAAATTCAAACAATAAAAAAAGATATGTGTAACGTAGCAGCATTAATGCAGGAATATTCAACAAGTGCTTATGCAAAAAATCATGTGAGTAATGACAGCTAATCAATAACCCAATCAGTTCTCAAACAGAGGAGGAAGCTATATAACTTAAAAAAAAGGCAACCAATACCTCAAGCCGTGCATTTAGCTTACAAGCATCAGCTTCTGAGTTCTTCGACTTCAATAAACCTGGCATATATTGCTTATTCAGATATGAAAGTTACATGGAACTAGAAACATAATATCAAAAACACGTGTCCAATGACTTATCAAACCAAGTTGCTAATCAGGCAATCCAGTACTGAGCTTCCGGTAAGTTGGAAAAATCCATTCGATGTTGTAATTAATTAACAGAACATCTAAGAACTCAAATTCCTATTTTTGTTATATGTAGGGAGTATAATACTCTAATCAACTTAAAATATTTATAAGAAAAAAAAAAAAAAGTATAGATGAACTTCCAAAAATTTAGCCCCTATATACCCAACCCTCTTGTGCCTGCCTAAACATTATCTAAAAACTCAAATTATTATTTTCTTAAATGTAGTGAGCATGGCATTCTAAAACCCAAAAACTTAAATCAGCGAACTTAAATCCAGAATGTTGTAACATTAAGACGCAATTGATCCAAACAGTTTACAAAGTGCACATAATCTGTATCTATCTGCTTTAAGTCGTCGAAACAAATGATGGGTATTAATAAAGTAAAATTGGAAGAATTAGTAAAATGATAACATGAGCAGACCTTCTGAGCTTTCTATCAGAGTCTTCTCAGAGGACAACCCTTCGTTGCACATGCAGCCCAATATCTGCACAGTGTCAGCAACATCATGCATTTCACTCTTGTCATCTTCAAGAAAATCCCCAACCTCCATTAATTCATCATCGGTTGCTGGCACTAATCTCCCATCTCCTTCAACCTGGATATCAATTAAGACTTCAGGTCTTTTTTTTTTTTTTTTGGCCCTTAAGCTGCGTCTAGTTGCATTCATCAGAACACCACATAAATACAAGCCTTTAATATCCGACAATAGTTTCTCATATAAAACAAGAAACAAAGTGCTCTTCTGTATCTACATCTCAACCAACAGCAGTTCAACATTTTTCATGCCAGAAAAGAGAAACCGGTTTCTCATTTTAATTTATATCTAAACAAAAGCAACAGCATCGACAAGATGAATATAAATATATTTACACGTGGAATGCAACTTATACAAGGAAAAAAATGTACCCGGACAAGCTTGTAGATAACCGGATCGGCAATCTGCTTTGGTGAAGACAGAGCAGAGCTACTTTTCTCAACCCCGTTCTCTTCATCCTTCCCTTCATCATTCCACTCAACTCCAACCACTGTTTCCATGGAAAATCCACCACATGCAACTCAAATACACAAACTGAACATCCAAAACAAATGAACAGTAAAAATAAACAAATGATTCAAAGTGATTTTTTTTTTCTTTATTAAAACTTCATCCACGTGCAACTCAAGCATACAAGAATATATATAACAATAAAAAACACAATAATACTATCAATTTCAGTTTTCTATATCCACACAAAAAAATATATATATATATATCCAACGTTACTGAAAACTACTAAGCTTTGCTTTAGATGCTACTGAATCTCAGTGCATAAGTCCACAAAAAACACTTTAAATTATAAAAAATTTGAACAAAAAATTCAATGAAATAGTACCAAAAAAAAGAAGCTGAGAATTACTCGAAAATGTGGAATTTAGAAGCATAATTTGAATTGACAATTTAAATAAAAAAGAGAAACATGGCGGTTTGGGCTTACCATAGGAGTAAGTGGTGACTCTATCAGTTCAACTGAAACGTACTGACTGCTAGTAAGTCGGAAAAGAGCGTCCAGTTGAGAAAACGAGTTGTCGAATACAGCGAGAGGGAGATAGATTAGGCTGACTTCGAGGAGAGAAACTTCTTAAATACGAAAAGGAACTCGAGAATGAATGGATGAGCAAATAATCAGAGAGACAGAGAGAGAAAGAGAGAGAAGAGTCTCTTTAGACCTCGCTTTTCCAGTACGCTGTGTTTCCTCCCCTTTACGGATACGGGTTCGGAATCAGATAAAAAAAATATTCTGATCTGAAATTCAGGGTGGGTTTGGAGTCCGGACAGTGATTGCTGAGGCACGCGAGTTCTGACTACGACTGCCACGTCATGTTAATTTTAATGTAATAAGATGAACATTTATGTAATAAGAAATGTCATGAAATGTAAAGAGACCGCAAGATACGTGTAGTTAAAAATGATGTGCCCCATGATTTTACGTAAGAGCTAGGCAATCTAATTGCTATTGATTTTGGATGGTCGTTTTTCAAGTGCATAAAAGATCCGGACCTAAAAAATAAAAAAAATAGCTAAATAAAAAAGGAGTACAAAAGGCTCTGACCAGTCACCAGCCAAACTGGGTGACTAGCACTCAGGCTGGGCAGTGGGCACCTATCTCCTCTCCTGCACTCATTACACGTGTCTCGACACAAAAAATGCATGCCCCCAAGTCTAATGCCTTCACTTTTGCAAAGTTTCCGTCCTCCAAATGCTTGGTCAGATTCTCCCGGAAGGTGAATTATATCTTCCAGCTTTTCATTTTTGAATGCATCTTTAGCATATTCAGTTTGAAACCATGACAAGTACAGCTACCCTGAATGTTATCACTTCATGGCCCAAAAACACAACAGTCAGCTCTCAGGCCCATCTGTCTCCCCACTTTGCTTCGGCTAACCCACACTTCGACCTTGACCAAGTGGCTTTCAAGCTAGGGGAGCCCTACCGTTACCAAGAAAGAGCCAAGGAAAAAGAAGAAAAAAAAAAAGGAATCCAACTTCTCAAGGCAAAACTGCAATTAAGATACCAAGCTCCAAACAAAGGCAAAACAGTCCGCAGAGAGTCACCAACCCGTAGTAAATGAACAGAACGGACGCACTACTTCCAAAGAAAAAACCATATCTCGAGTAAAATTAGGCAGCAGGCATCTCAAAATGCCTCTCTCTTGTTCTGAACACTACAAAGTTAAAAAAGACTACCAAAATGGGAGGTCCTAATTTAAGCTGCTGCAACCTCTATATCAGTTGACGCCAATGAGGCCCTGATGCTGTAGTCCTCTTCCTCCTTCGGTATGTGGATGGTAACCAGATCAGGCAAGGGTGTTGTGGGGCCTACCTTGCCCTTAGGATCCCAATCAAGCATTATCTTCACCTTGATGCCAAGAACACCCTGCAACAAATTGTGAGCACAAAAACATCAACTGGCAGAAAACTTCCATACCTAAGCATGTTGCTGGCATGCAAATCGCATTTTTCAGTTTTTGAATCAATGCCAAGGGCAAATAAGCTGACCTGTCTAAGAAGCACATGCCTCACAGCGGAGTCGATATATTCCTTGACAGGCTGACCAGAGGATATCATGTATCCATCCTTGAACTTCATAGATTTGGCACTTGAGCCCTGAGTTTACCGCTTATTATAACCTGAAGAGTGTCATAGAAGCTCTAATTACAAAGAAAACAGGATAACATTGTTCATTCATCTCAGAAAATGCAGGCCATGGGCCAACAACAACTTTCTTCACATACCTCACATCCTTTTGCTCCATTCTCCATGACACAAATCTAAGAACACCATAGCAGACCCTAAACACAAGAAGATGAAGAGCAATTCATAATAAGTACACAAACCGTGATGAAGGACAGATATGGTCCCAAGACATCTTCAAGAACTAAGATTATGGTAGCTCAATAATATGTGCCAGTGTTCGTGGTTTTCTAAACTATACATGAATACTATATGCAAAACCGTCGTACAAAAATAAATTTTCACCCATCCCAACTGTTCTGGTTCAGGCTGTGAAGAAGACTTCACAGCCAGTTCAAACTGAAGATTTAAGGTTCAAATACTTTGATATATTTTGGCCTTTCCCAACACTTCGCTAACCAAATTCCACACCCACAATATGTCAAGGCACATGTATGCCTGTGTATGGGGCTGAGGGTGAGGGAAAAATAACAAGAACAAGTCTAGCTGATTCACGAGGCAATAGATTCCCTGAATTTCAGAGAGTGACAGGAATACCAAGAAATTTAGGAGTTCCCGAACTCCAAGAACTAAATAACAGTTCAAAGAGACTAACAAACTCCATATTTAATGTGAGCATTGTGAGGATCCCCTTGACCCTTTATTGTTGGGAAAAGGGAGGAGTATAAACAAATGCTGATTCAGGTTGACATACTGTACTAAGATATCATTTATCCACCATTTAAACATATGATAAATATGAAGAAAAATAAGGCCATTACACTTCAACAAAAGACCCACAGAAAAGTTTCAAAGCCTTGGGTCCCCTATCCCCCAGATCATGATTTGCCTACCCCTAGGGTGAAATGCCCTCACCTTTTTGGTTGATTGTGGAAGAGAAGGGATTTAAAACCAAGACGCTAGGGTTTACAACCATGTTATCTAATCCTCTGAGCTACAAGCCCTACCCTATTTCCCCTAGATCATGTTGAATACTAAATGCAAAAACTGCATACAAAAGTCACTTTTCCCCAATCCCCCAACTGTTCTGGTTCAAGCCGTAAAGAAGACTTGCCCGCTAGTTATCTCACTAATTATTTAAGGTTTAAATACTTCTGATCCATTTTAATCTTTTCCAATACTTTGCTTACAAATTCCAAGCCTACAATATGTCAAGGCACATGCAAAGATGCGTGTGAGCTTGAAGGAGAGGAGAGAGAGAGATAGAGAAAGAACAAATCTTGCTGATTGATGAGGCAATAGATATTCTGAATTTTTTTTTATAAGTAATGATCTTTATTGATAGCAATAGATACTCTGAATTTCTCAGAGAATAACATTAATACCATGAAATTTAGGAGTTCCTGAACTCCAAGAACTATATAACAGTTCAAAGAGACTAACAAACTCAAAATATTTAATGTAAACATTGTTGAGGAATCTCTAAACCCATTCTTTGTTGGGAAGGGGAGGAATAGAATCAATGCTAACCACAAGATATACATTCCAAAAAACATTGTTTTTTTTTTTATGGGTAACATTCCATGAAACATTTTTCTGCAAACCGAGAAGCAATTGACGTACAAGGTTCCACAGATAACACCTCAAATATTATGAAAGAATGGAGCATGCAAACTCCAACCACTAACAGTTCAATGATCTTACAAACTCCAAAAATCCAATGCAAGCATTGTTGATGGTCCTCTCAATTCAACCAAGAAACATGATATAAGTTATCCAATCTTTCTTCCCAAGATTTTCAAGATTGTCAGCCACAAAACGGACATCAGCAGGACTTTCAGGGAATAACATGACAATTTATGTCGTATATGCACTAAATTAGTTTATCAACAAGAAGTGATTTCGTCGAGTCTGAATTCCTAAAGGTGATAAAACTACAACTTTGTACTTGCAAAAATGTTCAACTTTGTGGTATACAGATTAACTGCCCAACCACACTTCATCAATTACAGAAAGAAAATAAAAACATTGCCCCAGTTTCAGAGAGAATAACATTAATATCATGAAATTTAGGAGTTCCCGAACTCCAAGAACTATATAACAGTTCAAAGAAACTAAAAAACTCCAAATATTTAATGTAAGCATTGTTGAGGAATCTCTTAACCCATTATTTGTTGGGAAAGGGAGGAATAGAATCAATGCTAACCACAAGATATACATTCCATGAAACATTGGTTTTTTTTATGCGTAACATTCCATGTAACATTTTTTCAGCAAATCAGCAACTGACGTACAAGATTCAACAGATCACACCTTGAATATTATGAAACAATGGAGCATGCAAACTCTAACCACTAATAGTTCATATATGCACTAAATTAGTTTATCAAAAAGAGGTGATTTCATCAAGTCTGAATTCCTAAAGGTGATAAAACTTCGACTTTGTACTTGTAAAAGAAAAGTTCAACTTTGTTGTACACACATTAACTGCCCAACCACACTTCATCAATTACAGAAAGAAAATAAAAATATTGCCCCAGTTTTAGAGAGAATAACATTAATATCATGAAATTTTGGAGTTCCCGAACTCCAAGAACTATATAACAATTCAAAGAGACTAACAAACTCCAAATATTTAATGTAAGCATTGTTGAGGAATCTCTTAACCCATTCTTTGTTGGGAAAGGGAGGAATAGAATCAATGCTAATCACAAGATATACATTCCATGAAACATTGTTTTTTTTTTATGGGTAACACTCCATGTAACATTTTTCCTGCAAATCGTGAAGCAACTGACGTACAAGGTTCCACAGATAACACCTCAAATATTATAAAAGAATGGAGCATGCAAACTCTAACCACTAACAGTTCAATGATCTTACAAACGCCAAAAATCCAATGCAAGCATTGTTGATGGACCCTCAATTCAACCAAGGAACATGATATAAGTTATCTAAACTTTCTTTCCATGATTTTCAAGATTGTCAGCCACAAAATGGACATCAGCAGGACTTTCAGGGAATAACATGACAATTTATGCCGTATATGCACTAAAATAGTTTATAAAAAAGAGGTGATTTCGTCAAGTCTGAATTCCTAAAGGTGATAAAACTTCAACTTTGTACTTGTAAAAATGTTCAACTTCGTGGTACACAGATTAACTGCCCAACACACTTCATCAATAACAGAAAGAAAATAAAAACATTGCCCCAGTTTCAGAGAGAATAACATTAATACTATGAAATTTAGGAGTTCCCGAACTCCAAGAACTATATAACAGTTCAAAGAAACTAACAAACTCCAAATATTTAATGTAAGCATTGTTGAGGAATCTCTTAACCCATTCTTTGTTGGGAAAGGGAGGAATAGAATCAATGCTAATCACAAGATATACATTCCATGAAACATTGTTTTTTTTTATGGGTAACACTCCATGTAACATTTTTCCTGCAAATCGTGAAGCAACTGACGTACAAGGTTCCACAGATAACACCTCAAATATTATGAAAGAATGGAGCATGCAAACTCTAACCACTAACAGTTCAATGATCTTACAAACGCCAAAAATCCAATGCAAGCATTGTTGATGGACCCTCAATTCAACCAAGGAACATGATATAAGTTATCTAAACTTTCTTTCCATGATTTTCAAGATTGTCAGCCACAAAATGGACATCAGCAGGACTTTCAGGGAATAACATGACAATTTATGCCGTATATGCACTAAAATAGTTTATAAAAAAGAGGTGATTTCGTCAAGTCTGAATTCCTAAAGGGGATAAAACTACAACTTTGTACTTGTAAAAATGTTCAACTTTGTGGTACACAGATTAACTGCCCAACCACACTTCATCAATTACAGAAAGAAAATAAAAACATTGCCCCAGTTTCAGAGAGAATAACATCAATACCATGAAATTTAGGAGTTCCCGAACTCCAAGAACCATATAACAGTTCAAAGAAACTAACAAACTCCAAATATTTAATGTAAGCATTGTTGAGGAATCTCTTAACCCATTCTTTGCTGGGAAAGGGAGGAATAGAATCAATGCTAACCACAAGATATACATTCCATGAAACATTGTTTTTTTATGGGTAACACTCTGTGTAACATTTTTCTGCAAATCGTGAAGCAACTGACGTACAAGGTTCCACAGATCACACCTTGAATATTATGAAAGAATGGAGCATGCAAACTCCAACCGCTAATAGTTCATATATGCACTAAATTAGTTTATCAAAAAGAGGTGATTTCGTCAAGTCTGAATTCCTAAAGGTGATAAAACTACAACTTTGTACTTGTAAAAGAAAAGTTCAACTTTGTGGTACACAGATTAACTGCCCAACCACACTTCATCAATTACAGAAAGAAAATAAAAACATTGCCCCAGTTTCAGAGAGAATAACATTAATACCATGAAATTTAGGAGTTCCCGAACTCCAAGAACTATATAACAGTTCAAAGAAACTAACAAACTCCAAATATTTAATGTAAGCATTGTTGAGGAATCTCTTAACCCATTCTTTGTTGGGAAAGGGAGGAATAGAATCAATGCTAACCACGAGATATACATTCCACGAAACATTATTTTTTTATCGGTAACACTCCGTGTAACATTTTTCTGTAAATCGTGAAGCAACTGACGTACAAGGTTCCACAGATCACACCTTGAATATTATGAAAGAATGGAGCATGCAACCTCCAACCGCTAATTGTTGATATATGCACTAAATTAGTTTATCAAAAAGAGGTGATTTCATCAAGTCTGAATTCCTAAAGGTGATAAAACTTCAACTTTGTACTTGTAAAAGAAAAGTTCAACTTTGTGGTACACAGATTAACTGCCCAACCACACTTCATCGATTACAGAAAGAAAATAAAAACATTGCCCCAGTTTCAGAGAGAATATCATCAATACCATGAAAGTTTGGAGTTCCCGAACTCCAAGAACTATATAACAATTCAAAGAGACTAACAAACTCCAAATATTTAATGTAAGCATTGTTGAGGAATCTCTTAACCCATTCTTTGTTGGCAAAGGGAGGAATAGAATCAATGCTAACAACAAGATATACATTCCATGAAACATTGTTTTTTTATGGGTAACACTCAATGTGACATTTTTCTGCAAATCGTGAAGCAACTGACGTACAAGGTTCCACAGATAACACCTCGAATATTATGAATGAATGGAGCATGCAAACTCTAACCACTAACAGTTCAATGATCTTACAAACGCCAAAAATCCAATGCAAGCATTGTTGATGGACCCCTCAATTCAACCGAGGAACATGATATAAGTTATCCAAACTTTCTTTTCATGATTTTGAAGATTGTCAGCCACAAAACGGACATCAACAGGACTTTCAGGGAATAACATGACAATTTATGTCGTATATGCACTAAATTAGTTTATCAAAAAGAGGTGATTTCGTCAAGTCTGAATTCCTAAAGGTGAAAAAACTTCAACTTTGTACTTGTAAAAATGTTCAACTTTGTGGTACACAGATTAACTGCCCAACCACACTTCATCAATTACAGAAAGAAAATAAAAACATTGCCCCAGTTTCAGAGAGAATAACATTAATACCATGAAGTTTAGGAGTTCCCGAACTCCAAGAACTATATAACAGTTCAAAGAAACTAACAAACTCCAAATATTTAATGTAAGCATTGTTGAGGAATCTCTTAACCCATTCTTTGTTGGGAAAGGGAGGAATAGAATCAATGCTAACCACAAGATATACATTCCATGAAACATTGTTTTTTTTTATGGGTAACATTCCATGTGACATTTTTTCTGCAAATCGTGAAGCAACTGGTGTACAAGGTTCCACAGATCACACCTTGAATATTATGAAAGAATGGAGCATGCAAACTCCAACCACTAATAGTTCATATATGCACTAAATTAGTTTATCAAAAAGAGATGATTTCATCAAGTCTGAATTCCTAAAGGTGATAAAACTTCGACTTTGTACTTGTAAAAGAAAAGTTCAACTTTGTGGTACACAGATTAACTGCCCAACCACACTTCATCAATTACAGAAAGAAAATAAAAACATTGCCCCAGTTTCAGAGAGAATAACATTAATACTATGAAATTTAGGAGTTCCCGAACTCCAAGAACTATATAACAATTCAAAGAGACTAACAAACTCCAAATATTTAATGTAAGCATTGTTGAGGAATCTCTTAACCCATTCTTTGTTGGGAAAGGGAGGAATAGAATCAATGCTAAGCACAAGATATACATTCCATGAAACATTGTTTTTTTTTATGGGTAACACTCCATGTAACATTTTTCTGCAAATTGTGAAGCAACTGACATACAAGGTTCCACAGATAACACCTCGAATATTATGAATGAATGGAGCATGCAAACTCTAACCACTAACAATTCAATGATCTTACAAACGCCAAAAATCCAATGCAAGCATTGCTGATGGTCCCCTCAATTTAACCAAGGAACATGATATAAGTTATCCAAACTTTCTTTTCATGATTTTCAAGATTGTCAGCCACAAAACGGACATCAGCAGGACTTTTAGGGAATAACCTGACAATTATGTCGCATATGCACTAAATTAGTTTATCAAAAAGAGGTGATTTCGTCAAGTCTGAATTCCTAAAGGTGAAAAAACTTCAACTTTGTACTTGTAAAAATGTTCAACTTCGTGGTACACAGATTAATTGCCCAACCACACTTCATCAATTACAGAAAGAAAATAAAAACATTGCCCCAGTTTCAGAGAGAATAACATTAATACCATGAAATTTAGGAGTTCCCGAACTCCAAGAACTATATAACAGTTCAAAGAAACTAACAAACTCCAAATATTTAATGTAAGCATTGTTGAGGAATCTCTTAACCCATTCTTTGTTGGGAAAGGGAGGAATAGAATCAATGCTAACCACAAGAGATACATTCCATGAAACATTGTTTTTTTATGGGTAACACTCCGTGTAACATTTTTCTGCAAATCGTGAAGCAACTGACGTACAAGGTTCCACAGATCACACCTTGAATATTATGAAAGAATGGAGCATGCAAACTCCAACCGCTAATAGCTCATATATGCACTAAATTAGTTTATCAAGAAGAGGTGATTTCGTCAAGTCTGAATTCCTAAAGGCGATAAAACTTCGACTTTGTACTTGTAAAAGAAAAGTTCAACTTTGTGGTACACAAATTAACTGCCCAACCACACCATCAATTACAGAAGGAAAATAAAAACATTGCCCCAGTTCCAGAAAAACAGATGTTTATTGTTCAATTCAAATTTCAAGTTATTTTCAACACAAAATCTATCTGCACAAATATGACACTGGAACTCATCCATAGTTTGGAGACAAAACACCCTGAAAAATGAAGACAACTTCCGTTATGTTTAAGATATACCTCCGAACAGCAAGCCCTCCAAGAAGCTTGTAACACAAAGACTCTGCCTGAGCAATGGCACAGAGCCCTCTGTTGTTCACTTTCTCAGCATAAAGCTCAACACTGTTCTCGGGAAACTTGAAATGCTTCTGAACAATAGATGTGAGTTCCCTAATTCTTTGTCCCTTCTCACCTAAACCACCAATTAAAAGCATAATCAGATAGCTTAACCTCTAAATTGAAATTAACCCTATGTAGCAAACTACACGAAGTACAATCTTTTCCTCTCAACTATTTTCAGCAACCACATGCAGCTTATCAGCGCACACATTTTTACATTTCTAAAAATGTAGCTTATCACCAACTAAAACAGATCGGCTCCATCAATCACATAAAATTCATTGTTTTGTTACACAAACGTTTGATTACTTCGCTATGAAGACATTTTTTCTGATAAGTGCTATCAACACAATGACTTATCGACCAAACAGAGTGGGATATGGATCTACGGTTTTTTCTGATATGTCAACAAATACAGCCCCTCAAAAGAGTTGCAGGAAAAATTTTGGCCAAGCATGAAGCTCAATCAATCACACTCCTTCAACATTCCCAGAATCTTTAACTAAACCAAATAAAAAAGTAGTACCTTTTCTAGCCCATACAGAACCATGACAATCTAACGATGCTCTCTCTGTCTTATAACCTCAAGTACAATATAACCAAACTTCAAAAAAGAAGTTGCGTTATTTTCCGACACCTTCTCGGAAGCCAAACATATACAGAGTAAAAACATTGCATTACCAAGAACGTTCTGAGTCCGAGTGGCCCTAATAACAATCTCGGTTCGCATCGGTGTAACCCTAACTTCGACGCCGGAGTACCCATCCTCCACAAGCTCTCTCGTCAAGACCTCATTCAACTCCGCATAGAACACTCTGTCAGCGACAAACTATGGAAAACCAAAAATAACAACATAATTCAATCCCGAGAAAACGTCAAAATAAATAATAGTCTGTATGGTTGACGAGAAATAGCGGGGAAAGAAAAATAACGGAGCTACCTTTCGCTTTTTGCTGATTTGAGTCGCCATTTTGTTTTCAAGCGAATCGGGTCCAAAAAAGTACTGAACTGCCGCGCCTTCTCTTTCCTTTGTGGTTTTCTTCGGTCTGAAAAGCCCTAGGAAGAAAGTGAGAGAGTAAGAAAGTAATTAGTAATCAAGGAGAGCATTGATCCTACGGTCAATGGCCCAGGGTTAATTTTTTAACGGTTTTGATTAAAAGTTATTAAAAGCGTGCTTTTTCCCGCTTTAAATGGCATTATATGTAAATATCTAGTCTTTTTAGTGTGAAAAAGGAAATGAGCTAAAAGTTATCTTCTAGTTATTCTGGTTATTGCGGGAAGGAGATGGTTGGATGAGATCAACGGAAGAGTCTATCAATGGCGAGCACGACTACTACTACTGTCATTATTCCTTCCTCTCTCTTTCTCAAAACCAGGTCTCTATTTCACCATTATCAAAGCTCATGTTCTTCTTTCAAATTCGACATCGAAAAGCGTGCTCTCGGTCTTTGCTCGGCCAAGAAGAAACCCGGTTTTATGGATCAAATTCTTGATTACATCGAAGGTACTCTTTCTATGAGCTCCTATCTATCTTACGAATCAAAAAACATGGTTAACACTCACCTTTGTGATGCCTGCCTGTGTGTTTGTATAGGGGGTCCCAAGTTAAGGAAATGGTATGGAGCACCCGAGATTCTCCCAAAAGATGCATCCATTGTTGAAGACGATGATCAATCAGGTAGTCTATAAATAGTATTTTTTGAGTTTTTGTCTCTGTGATTTGAAAGAAAACTCAATTATTTATTTGAAAGACAGAAGAAGAAGAAGAAGTTAGAGATGCGGTTTTGGTTACTGATGGAGATAGCGAAATAGGCCAGGTGTGTTTTGCTATGAATGGTATAAAGAACGTTATCTATTTGGAAGAATTTAGGAGGTTCAAAATACCACTTGAAAAAGGCCATCTTATCTGCATTTTAGGTTGTGTTTGGATGTTGAAGTGAGTTGAGTTGAGTTGAGTTGAGATGATAAAATATTGTTAGAATATTATTTTTTAATATTATTATTATTTTGAAATTTGAAAAAGTTGAATTGTTTATTATATTTTGTATTGGAATTTGAAAAAATTATAATGATGAGTTGAGATGAGTTGAGATAGGTTGATGATATTTTCTTTTTTTGGAAATGCCATCATAGGAGTAGTTTCTTGCTTGCTAGTGTACAGAGCTCTTAATAGGCTTACAGTAAATGAATTCTGAGCCTTGTGCTATCTAGCTTCTATAGATGGTAATATTGTCCTTGATTGTCAAAAGAACTCGGGTTAGAGCACTAGTGAAGGATAAGCGGGCTGCTCTTGAAGCCTTTGGAACTTATGTTGAGGTGGGTGGATTCTTTTTTGGTAATTTGGCAGTCACTTTTCTTAATCTTTCTTTTATTTTTCCTATGAAGAATACCGGTTCTCGTTTTTGGTGTTGTGTGCAGTCAATGTCTGGAGATGCAAGTGACAGACCATTTCTAAAGAAAGCTCTAAGAGGAGTTCGCACAATAATATGCCCGAATGTATGCATATCTCGATTGTATCTTCAACAGTTTGATTATGCATAGCTATTTGCTTCTAAATTAATTTGTTTTGGGGCATTCCTAGTTATCTAAGGTCATCTTGCCTATCTACATCTTCTCAAGTATTATTTTTCAATGTTTTTTCAGGAAGGTTTCTTATCAAATGTTGGGGGCTTGAAAGGGGTTGAACATGTAATTCTCTTATCTCAGGTATCTCTCTATGTCTCAGGCGTGCTTGTGTAAATAAGAAACGGTCACCATTCAAGTAAATGCTTGTTTATTATCGTGGTTTTACAAGGTTGCAGTTGTCTGCTTATGGAGGTGCTAGTGGCGTTCAAGCTCTCATGAAAAGCAATGCGCGGAAATTGGCTGAGCAAGATGAATCGATGCTGAGGACCTCAGGAATCCCTTACACCATCATTAGGGCCGGGTCCTTACAAAGCACTCCAGGTGGACAGCAAGGTTTTAGCTTTGAAGAGGTATTATTACTCCTCTCCTTTCTCAATTTACAATATAGAATCAAACCTATGGTACTCAGCTTCAGTGTACTTAAATTGACCAATTGATTGGAAAATAAATAATATGACTGATTCAGGAAGAAAGCTTGCATATTGTAGGCAAACTTAATACTTCTTACCATGCTGTTTCTTGTTTTAGAACGGCATTATATTTACTTTTTGTGCTCAAATGATGAATGTTAAGATTCATGAGAGCGTCTAGTTTCTAAACAAAAAACTGATTGTATGTGTCAAAGTAATTTAGTATCAACGTCCAAAAGTATTTTAGCTCGTCCATAAGCAAGCGGGCAAAACATTCTCATATTAGATGCAAAGATAACGAATTATACAGCGTGTTCTTCTTTTTCTGGTTTGAATATAGTCTCATTTTGATGCATGGAAACAAATTCTATAATCATCTTATCAAACCTGTTTGTTCAGTATTATCTCATGGGCCGGCGAAGTTGTAATTGTGACTGAGAATTTTACGGAATTGACAAGCATTGAAGGATAGAAACAAAAATACCCTACAAGGATAACAATAAGGTCTGATTTCTTTAGTACCAAACTTCATTTACTACTCTTCATGACAGGGTAGTGCTGCGAGGGGAAATCTTAGCAAGGAGGATGCGGCCTTTATTTGTGTGGAAGCTGTTGAGGCAGTCCCACAAAGAGGATTCATGTTTGAGGTTGGTAAACATATACACATCCAACTCCATTCAGTGAAGCTGATTTGTTGGCGATTTTCTTTTGGCATATGAACTAGTTGAATTAATCCTGCCTACCATGTTGCATGAAGTGAACCAACAGTTTCGTCCTAGGTTCCTGCCTAACGCACGCTAACTTTAGAAGTACACTGAGAAACAAAAAAAATGGAGTCATTGCCATGGAATAAAAAAAACCACCACCAAGTTGGCATATAAAACAAGATATATGAACTGCAGAATACGAGATTGACCCATTTCTAAACAACCCCATATTGGTTTATTTTAAGCATATCATTTTCTTGGTCATTTCTCTTTAACTTAGTTTTCAAGTACTGTTCTCTGATTCTTGTGGCAATAGGTGGTCAATGGAGACGAGAAGGTTTCAGATTGGCAAAATCGTTTGGCTAAATTGATAGAGAAAGCAGACCAGAAGCTTCAGTAATCACACCCAAACAACGTACAAAGAGGTGCCACTCGTTTATTTTGACTTCTCTGGTAATGCTCTCGTGGAGTGGTATGCATGTGATGAGAATAAAAGGGTGTAAAAGCGAGTTTGTTTTGAACAGAGCTGCTTACCTATTCATTCACGATAGGTAAGAGTGACGATTCAGAAAACACCACAAGGACTTGTGCTAAATTTCTGGTTTCAAGTAGCTGTCAAAGCCCACCGCACAAGATCTAGCAGGCTACGTCAACCATTTCTTTTTCTTATTTAAACTTAAATGCGTCCCTCTTGTGTCTGAGAAATCATGAATCATGATCTTGTTATCGAGTTTCTTTACGTTCTTTATCATCATCACATGACAGTCCTAAAAACGAAAGCACGAGACTCGAGAGGTAATCTCTTGCAACTATAAGTTGTGTATATATATATATATATATAAGTTGCAACTATAATCATGTCTGAATTCTGATGCTTTCTTTCTTTCTTCTGCTGCTGCTTCTTCTTCTCCTTCTTCTTCTTCTTTTGCGATGATTTATACAATACTTGGTTCCTGAAAATTTTAATCGTAAATAACTAACATTGAGTAGTGATAAGAAGTAGCTCCAATGTGGGTAAGATTAACGTCCCCAGAATTTCCAGCATTTTCTCAGAAATGTGGATGATGAACTTTGGATGGAGACACCCACATGCTCTTCCAATAATCAACAGTGTAGAAGGGAAAAGAAACATGGAAGAAAAAGTGTGTCCGGAAACAAGAGTTACATTTCTTGTCGGATTCCAGCACTTCGTGTGGTCACGATTTGAAACTACATCTTCTTTCCCATCCTTATCAACAAGAGTTGAGATTCCCCAGATTTCTGTCACTTCCAATATCTTAATTCTTTCCAAATAAAACGATCTTTGCTTACTAATTTTGTCGCAAAGTTGTGAAGTAAAACGGATTTAAGCACACGTGATGCTATTGCTATACTATATATACTATTGTTGGAAGAGCAAGTGGCGAATTAAAAAGATTTATCTCTTTTCCCCATTCTCTAGCACCCCAACAAATTTTCAAACTTCAGAGATTACATTAACCAAAGCATACTCATTAAGCCGACAATTCATCAAACCTTCGTGCTTCTGCGATCCGTCGAGTTGAACTGCATTTCAATGTTAGGCTTTGTTTGTTTTGCTTTAAAAACGAATTTTGTAAATAATTTTAATGGTTTAGAACTTATTTAGATAGTGAGATGAGATGAGATAGTTTTATATGAGTTTAATGAAATTAGATGATTTTTGTATTCAAACTACCCTTAATGTTGGATTTGTTGAAAAATATGTCAACAAAAATCAATTTCGGTTAATAAAAAATCCAAATACTTATTTTAGAAATTAAAACGCAAATCTTGCTCAATAGTCATCGAGTCTCAAATAATACAGCATTTTCTCTCTACCCGATCACCTCCCACTCGGGTTTCCTTTATCTCTTTCCCATCCGTTTTTTATTTAATATTTTTAAATCGTTCATATTTATTTTTATTTTTTCAAGTTATAAGTTTTTATGACATTTTTTCTTTTTCTTTTTCTTTTTTTTTAATTGTTTTAATGTGTTTTTAACTTTCAAAATATATTTCTAAATTTTCTTTCATGTGGCATGTTATGTTATTGTATGTAATAGTTTATTAATAGTTTATTAACAAATGTCTGACAAATGGATCAATTTGATCGATCTTAGAATCACAAGGAATAAAGAGACAAGCATTAAAAATCACGCGAATTTGATTTTAAGACAAACTATGGGAACTAATTTTATATTTAACTTTGTAGATACAAAAGTCTAGTTATACTAGGTGACTTAAGTTGATAAGTTCGGATAAGATTAATTGACTAAGATGATAAATTTTATCTTATTTTTTATTTTGTAATTTGGACGAATGTAAAATACTTTGACTTTATCTATAAATATTTTAAATTTATCTATAAGTTATTAGGAAGTGTTTTAGATAAGTCAAGAATGTGAAAATCGAGTTCCAATGGTTCTATAATTGTAACACCCTGCATTTTAGTGTATTTTTACTAAATGATTATTTTTATTTATTTAAATTTTATTCTCGTATTTTAAAATTGATTGGATTTTTAATGAGTTTATTTCTATGATTTTAATTGGTGAAAATTAATTTTTATGTGCTTTCTTAATATTTATTTATTGTTGTGCATTTAAATTGTTTTTCATATTTAATTAATTACTGTGGGATTTAATTATTTCAATTTGACTTTACCATTACGTTTAAATTATTTTATTTAACTTGAGGTTTTGAAATCGTTTCCGTTGGATCATTTTTGTGACCCAAGTTATGAGGATTGGACCTCATTTCTTTTCCCTCTATTTTTCTTTCCTCTCATTTTCTTTTTTTTTTTTTTCTTTTTTTCTTTTCTTTCCTCCTTATTTCTCCTCCCCGCGCGCGGACCCAACTCCCTCTCCCTCCCTCTCTCTCCGTCCGTTCTTCCTCTCCCCAGCCCGCCGCCGTGCGCCTGCGGTGGTCGACACCGCCCGGCTCCCCAGCTCCCCCAGCCACCGGCGACGCCACACCTCCGTTTCCAGCTCCATTCGCGCCGCCGTTAGCCACCACGAGCCCATTGAAGCCGCGACACTCTTTCCGCCGCTGCGCCGCCATCACACCACCATTGGCCACCATCTTCTTACCACATCATCATCGACCTCTTGGCAATCCATTGGACCCAATCCCACCTCCGATCCGCCACCGGTGAAGCTCCACCATCCACATTTCCGATTGGGTGTTTTTGGTCTTCTACCGCCCATTTCGCCGCCACCCACGGCAAACCACCACCACCACTAGCTTCACCGACCTCCCTAGGCCCTACCCTATCAATCTTGGGTCTTCGTTTGCCTCCGTTTGAAAGTTGGTATTTGTGACCCACGGCCACAGTGTATTTTACACTGTGGTGTTGCTCAAACGTCGCCTTTTTCAACTTCGTGATCCTTTGGAAATTGTTATATTGCACTGTAAGTATTTCTCCAAAGAACTTTCGTAATTTAAATGTATTTCTGCACTAACCCATTTCACTGTATTTTTTGGCATGCCGGACTGAGTCCGAGGAGTTCGAGGGTCGGATGGATTTGTGATTGGAGTTGTTTGGTTGAATTTGATTGGATTGGTAATTGTTGGTTTGGATATTGTGTTGGTTCATGTGCATTTCATTATTTCATGCATGATCATGTTTGTAAAAGAAAACTGGGTTTTCGTGTATTGCATTCATGTTCATGTGTTTATGAAAACTGGATTTTCATGTGAGAATGGATTTTTGGTGCGTGTGTATCACGACCCCAAGCCGAGATGGGGCATTAACTCGGTGGAGCTCCTCTGGTTACTCGGGAGCGGAATATACTAAGTAACGTCTCCTGGATTGTCGCCGAACGACAATTGGATCGGACGAGATGGTCTCGTGTCGACTCCGTGGTCCTTCTGCTGGCGGGGACTAGAGGATGTCTGGCCACGTACGCGCTGGGCGCGGAACTGGGCATCGCTCGTTGCGTAGTGTGGGTGCTTGGCCATGTACGCGCTGGGTGCGGAACTGAGCACCGCTACGAAGTCAAGACGTGCGGATGGTCCATAGGGGAGGCCATGGTGCATATGGAAATAATGCATGGTGCATTTGAAATTATTTCACTATTTTCTGGAAAAATAGTGCGAGTTGGATTTCTGGGTAAATCATTTTCTGGGAAAATGTTTTACGGATATTTTGGGCCAAAATGGGATTTTGGCGTGTGTTGGAAAATTATCATTTTCGGGAAAAATGATGTTTTGTGGAAAAATGCATATTTCATCATGTGCATGCATGTTAGTTGCATTTAATGCATTTTATATTACGTTGTTATTTGATGTCATACTTACATGCGATACCATTTTGTGGTAACGCAGATTTTGATGCAGATGAGGAGAAGGAGGGCGAGCCTGAGGAGACGGCTCCGCCTGAGGAGTGATCTGGGATCACTCGTTTGTTTATTTGAAAACTATTGTATTATATTTTTATGGATGACTGTATAACTGCTATTTAAATTTTTACTGATGTTTGATTGTAAATAAATTTTGGTACTTAGTTGACTATCCGCTGCGTTATTTTATTTGTACACTGTTGCATGTACACACACTGGCACTTCGTTGGGATGTGTAACCGTGTTGTCACCATCCTGGCGTCTCGATCCCTGTGTATTTATATAAGGGGGATTGGGGGCGCCACAATAATTATCCAAATAAGAGTTTGAATGGGAAACTATTAATGCTGAGAAGATTGTGTCAGGTGTCAACACCCTGTCAAAAGAGTTCCTCGCGACAAAGTCGCTTCGTCAGTAAAATTTTACTGCAGTTTAAACTGCTTTTAGATTGTTTATTTAATGGACCCTATTGGTTATGATGGGTAAAGATTCAGTTCTGGATATTTTATAGAGCACTTTCCAATAGGGGTGTACACCGATGGTTTCAGCATCGGTTTCGGCTCCAAACCGAGACCCCATTGACGTCTGCCATGAAAGTTCAACACCGGCCGAAACCATTTGATTGGGGGAGAGAAAACCAATACTATCAGCCTCGACGCGGTGCAGTTCGGTTCTTTGGTCTGCCATCGACATCTTTGTGACGGAGGAGGGATGCCGTGTCCATTGTCGAGTGAGAGTAGAAGCTTAGGGTTTAGGGTTGCAAAGGAAGAAGAAGATGCGAGAAATAAGAAGGAGAGGGGGGGTTAATGAAACCTAATTCAAAATGGTGCCGTTTGGTTTAAAGATAAACGTTGTTCTATATATTTTTTTTTAACTTCCACTTGGAAAAAATACACCGTTTTACTAATTTAAGTGAAACAACGCCGTTTTATATACATATATTTTTAAAAAAGAAAGGATCGGCCAGTTCAACGGTTTCCTATGGGTTCAAACCGACGCCTGATCGCCGACGTCGGTTTTCCCTCAAATCCTCTTACCCGCCAACCGGTTCTTCACCGGTTTCGGCTGGTTCCTGAATCAGACTATCGATCCGTGTCAGAGACAGTTGATCCAGCCGGTTCCTGTACAACCATGCTTTCCAGTGCATATTTTGGTAAGAAAATTCTTTGAAAATTTTTCATATTGTTTCTCTCAAAGAGTGTAATTGTTGATCTAAGATTAAGATAGTGTGATCATAATTCAGCCACTGTAATTCTAAGAGAAAAGTTAATGTTTGAAGATCGTCAGAGGTTCTAGTTGCTATTGCAGTAGAGACAAACGAGTCATTTATTTGGTAAAGTAAGAGTGTCAATTGACAAAGATTTTATAATTGAAACTTGCTAGTAACTAATTTTCAAATAATAAAATTGAGGTTTTACCTTTAGAGAATTATTTGAAGAGTTTCATTTCGTTACCAATCTTGATGTTATACAATTTATTTATTTTATGTTATTGCTTTATTATTAACTAATTGCATAGTTGAATTGGTAGATATTTGCATTTCAATATCGGGACATCTACGTAATTTTAAACTTTATTTTAATAAAACAACTTCTATCATAAAACATGGATACATCCAAGCACAATGCATAAACCACCTGTTTCCATTTGATTTACATTACTCATTCCACTTAAGCTATACTAATTGTGGAAAGAGAACCAGGTGGTCAAAGAGTAAAGCTATATACAGTTTAAGGATATACAAGTTTCGTATGCT
Source organism: Juglans microcarpa x Juglans regia (assembly GCF_004785595.1). Lineage (NCBI taxonomy): Eukaryota > Viridiplantae > Streptophyta > Magnoliopsida > Fagales > Juglandaceae > Juglans > Juglans microcarpa x Juglans regia. Next base: position 41,181,034 of record NC_054594.1, on the reverse strand, counting down.
TCTATTGAAAAAAATGAGATTCACCATTAAAAAAATATTTTTTTCATATAGATCTCTAATTTAACTATTGTTTTCAAATAAAATGTACAGAAGTTGCAGACCTAAATATAGCAAATATAATTTCTTATGGTCAAATTCTGAATAAGAAAGGCCAGTACACACGGAAAGCAATCACGCACATGGGTCGCTCAACCATATCTCAAAGCAAATAAAATGTTTAAAAGAAAAAAAAAAAAAAAATCAGGAAGGGGAGTGATTTGAAGTTTCTAGGTCCACCAACAAAAAGCAGAATCAAATTCTGTGTGGAGATAAGCGTGATGGGGGAGAAAATGCAATGTTAAAGGCATTTCCACAACATTAAAAACTTGGGAGGATGTCAAATCAGTGTGTATGAAGGAAGCAAAGAATCTAAATAAAAGACAAGCAAGTTCTACCAATTCAATCTCTTCAAAAAATCACTCGGCCTTGCTTTCTTTTAAACTAACCAAGCTACCACTTTCCTTTGTAATATTTCAATCCCTTAATCCATCGTTTTCAGATTAAGAATATCCCAAGAAAATGCCATTAAGTAGGACAAAATATTAGTCAAGAAAATACCAATCCACTACATGAGATTCCAAACTAAAGACATTTGGATACAAACAAATACATATCATCCAAATTTCTTTCTTCAATTGCCTCTTAAACCCAAAATCTAAAAATTCTCAGCATCACTGCAGAATTGCATGCTATTAGTACTAATTACTGAGATCTTGCCATTTTGGGGGGTAAAAGTAAAAGTATATACCAACCCTCCACCACAATCCTCAACCAGGTAAGGGTACTACAAGGAGTTCCTTTTGACAAACATGGGAAAAGAATAAAGTGGGCCATTCAAAGTCTCCATCAGAAACAGATTGGATCAGAAAATGATGATGAAAACAATTTACTAATACCAAAATCAGAAGGCAGCCATTCATTCAGATAATCTAAAAGATAAGTGGAAGCTTTATGCCCCAAAATTAGCCACTTTTTAGCAATCAAACTAGGTTCTACTGATCAATGATTGATGTCACACGGTACAGATCCAATTAACCTAACAATAAACAACTAAAAAATGGAGCAAGTGAAGAAAGAAATATTAAAACTACCCAGCATATCATACCCAAACAATCAGTGATTCAGTATAGGCACCAAACTTGAAGATTTAATAACAGAATACTGGTTTAATCCAATGAATTAAAGATGTTACATAGAATATTAGTTGCAAATTTGGCACGTTCTTATTGAAGTGATCCTTCTATCAAAACTACAGAAAATGTAATTTCAAAGAAAATTGTGAGAATTAAACTGAAGCAAAAAGTCTCAAACACATTTTAAATCACATAGAACCATAGAAGAGTAAGACAATCTCATCATATCCTTTTCCTTTTTTTTTGATAAGTTCATCATATCCTTTCCTTCTGGTACTGAAATACTCATTCTTGTTCCACAATGAAAGCGTGAAGCACTGATACAAAGCTCAACAAAAACAATTATCCGGACCTAATTCTCTTCTGACTGGCTTTGCCATTGGATTTAAAGCTCCCACCTGATTCTCCTTCTGATGAAGCATCAACTGACTTGGTAAAAGAGCTCGAAAGATCGGCATAGAGATCCACAACCCTTCTGATATTGTTATTTAGCTCTCTAATCAAGCCCACGTTTCGGCTCAAGTTATCAGGGATCTTTGACTCATGGTTTTGGTTGATTTCATTGATTAGCAACCTGTTCTGGTCCAAAATGTCCTGGACTTGCACAAAGTTCTTCTGAAATGCCTGCAAAACCTTGCTATCTACTTGGGTTCCATTTCCTATGCCTGAAGATATATCACCTTCCATTTCAATTACACTTAAATTCAATCGAAACCAACCCCGGGCCTGCATCAGACAACAGCCAAGTGAAAACAGAAAAAGAATAAAGCAAGAGACAAGCTCAAACGACTTTGAAATTTAATGGATTACCATATTTGTATTTGGTTTCTGCATAATTTTTAGGGGAGAGAAAAGAAGTAAAAAGCAAACGTGGGATAATTGTTTAGCCTCTCATTGGTTGGAATAAAATAAAATAAAATTTCCGCTACTCAGAATCCCATTGAAACTAAATCCCAAACCCAGTTATGCCTAGGAAGAATGTGGCTTTATCTCATCTGTGTAATATATAATACCAGGGAAACCTACAGAAACCATAACATTCAAAATTTATTTCTAAACTTAATTTCCTCCGTTTTCTCCGCAACCAAACAGTAGCTTAGAAAAGTGGAGCACAAGAGATCATGTAAAAAGAAGAAAATCAGACATGGGCATTAGTTTGGTACGTAAAAGCAGACCTCTTTTTCCACAAAAAGCAGTCTTTTCTTTTTGTTTCTCCAGAAAAAAATTCCCATGCTATGATTTTTAAAGTGGAAAAGAATTTGAACGACCCCAAATACCAAGTCAATGCCACACAGCTTAGAAGAGAAGTCCTCTCAAAGAATTTTTTAAAGGGATTAAATTACGTCAAAACTACGGAAAAACAAAATGTTGCAGAAAAGCTTCCTGTTTTCTGCAGAAAACAACGTTAAAAAGGGACGAAATTGATAACCAGAATTGCAAATCGTACACTGCAAAACAAGCATTTTTTTTTTTAATAGAGAGATTTTTAAAGTCGTGTCCTTTTTTCTCGGTAAGAGGCAAAAAAGCCAGTATCCTTTGAGGCAGATAAGGAAGATATCTCCATAGAAATCTAAATTGTAAAATAAAAACACACCAAAATCATTGGAATTCACAGAAGAACAAAGGGAGGTCTTTCTTAACCCAGGTAGACAGAAGCGCAAGCATAAATCTACATAAAAAAAATTCCACATTGAAAAGAAAAAAACAACATCATACGCATTCTCTTCCTCTTACCTTGAAAGCATGTAACGTTTCAGGAGGGAGAGACAGATAAAAGATTTTCTCAAGAAAACGGCTCTTTTTCTCTCGAGAAAAGTATAAATGGGAAAGGAATCAAATCCCGTTCTGGAGCCGCTCGAAGGAGGCCCTGAAATCATGGAAGAAACATAAGAGAGTCTGTGCCGAGATTTTATTGACAGTACACGACGCAGGCACTGCACGCCAATAACGTCTCTCTCTCTCTCTCTCCCTCCTAAGCTTAGAGGAGTAGATAATCAGATATTTCTACGTCCTCGTTTGTGAATCCTCGTTTGCTTCACAGATGCAGTACTTGCGGTTTATTCATTGTCTGAATGAGGAGAAGATTTGTATGTTGTGCAGAACAGAACATGTTTTCTTGTGTACTGTATATGATGATACATACATACATACATGGGAGGGCCCAGTTATAAGTATTTGGAGATGATCCTGGCTGTTCATGTGCAGTCATTTGTCATACTAGAAGCGTTGGATCTGGAGTCCGTACTTGGTAAGTGGACATGGTATTACCAAATTGACCCTAGTGTATTTATTTTCCAGAGATTTAGAACTTAAATTATAGGTATGTCAGGTGGGCTACTAACTTTGCTTGATCAGTTGATCTGTAAAGAAAATTTGCTATATTCGTGGGAATTCTTGTTTGAATCTTATAATTTAGATGAAAAGAGAGGTAGATGCTTCAAAATAAATTTAAGTATTTAATGCATTTATATAAATTGTATCATATGTATTTTTTAGTAAATTGAAGTTTTTTAAAAGTTTTTTATCAATTTTTTTTTATTATTTTCAATAATTGACGATTACATAAATAAAATTATAAACATAATATTGTAAATCTGCGATTCTGCTAAAAAAAAGAAAAAGAAAAATGCTAGTTGAATCTATAAAAGTGACTGATGAAAATGATCAATTGATTTTTTTATTTTTATTTTTTTTATTTAATGCTTAAGAAAGTAAATATTAATGAATTGATATTTTTTTTATTTTTAAAAATATTTAAAGATATATAAAAAATATTAAAAAAAATATATATTTATACTTATAAATTGTAATTTTCGATTGAATTATCGGTTCAACAAATGAATGAGTGAAGAAAGGATTCGAATTCGTTGAAATCACAACCAAAACCACGTGACGTCGTGACTACAAACTCTGAAACAGCTTTGCCAAAGAAAGGCCCAATTCCGAAACCATCCCCACCAAAAGACAAGCCCAAGCTCGTCTCACCCACAAACACCCCCGCTCTTCCTCTCTCTTCTTCCTCTGCTCAGCCTGAACAAGCCCCTGTCCCGCCATGGCCACCCCCAAGAATCAACCTTAATTCTCAACATATATATCCCATATAGAAACACTCACGCGCGCACACAAAAATCAAGCATCTTGAATACATAATCTACTTTCGAATAAAATCCATCTTCTTACTATGCTTTTCCATGGACTCGATCATCAACTCAGCGCTCGAGGAAATATGTTCACAGGGCCAAAACGGCATCGCTTTACCGACCCTCTGGACCCGCCTTCAACCTCTCCTCTCGTCCTCGAACCTAGACCTTTCCCCGGGCGTCAAGAAGGCCATCTGGGCCGGACTATTAAGCGTCCCGTCCCTCCAATTCCAAGCCCCGAATGCCTCATACAGTCCCTCTGACCTTTCAATTCAGTCTTTGGAGGATGCCCAGAATCTGAACTTGAAAATAGTTGCCAAAGAGCATTTGAGGGACAACTTTGTTGGGCTCTACAATGTCCAGTCTGCCAATGCCAACATGTCTTCCCCACAAAGGCGTGCCCTTGAACGTCTCGCCATCGCTAGGTAAGGTCTAGTTCCCTAAACCTTTGTGTGTGTATACGAGTAAAGATGGTCACTTTGTTGTATTTATGCTTGTGTATGTACTATGAAGTGAGTTTTCTGGATGTCGATATATTAGACAATGCGTGTTTGTAATGAAACAGCTGTTTTTTTCCCCTTTGCTAATTGAGTTGAATGGAAGTTAGTTTCTCTGGTGTGGTTCCGGTGCCAAATTTGTGGCGAATCTTCCTGAAAATACCACGTTTCAATTATCAGAATTTTGCATAGGATCGAGTTGAAGTGTAACCAAGACTCTGTGTGCTAGCCTGTTCCTTTTTCCTTAAAATGAAAAACTTTGAGACCCGTGGTTGTAGTTGATTTTTCATTTGTTTTTATTAAAAGGGAGGATAGGGAGGAAAACATTGGTTGGCTAATTAGGTTGAAGAACGAACATTAACACCTTGGGTACCTGCAGAACAAATGGAATTACCCAAAGTCAACTTGGCAAGGAATTTGGCATTGAAGGGAAGAACTTGTTTTATGTAGTGAGGAACCTTGAATGTCAAGGGTTGATTGTGAGGCAATCTGCAGTTGTGAGGACGAAAGAGGCTTGCAATGAAGGGGAGCAAAAAAAACTGTCCAAGTGTGACTACCAATTTAATGTACTTGTATCGCTATGCAAAAGCATTGGGGTCTGAACAAAAAATTGAGATTACTAAGGAAGAACGGGCAATAGAGAGTCTTGGTAATGTGGATGAAAGTGCTACAAATGGAGATGGTTCTTCAGGAAAATGTGTGAAAGAGGATGTGTATGTAAAGGATTATCTTCCAGCAATGAAAGCTGTTTGTGATAAACTTGAAGAATCCAATGACAAGGTCAATTGTATTCAAATTTGGTTGTCTTCTCCATTCACGTTATTCCTCTTAATGCTGATTTTGTCTCATGCTATTCTTTTATTGAAGGTTCTTGTTGTCTCAGATGTAAAAAAGGATCTTGGCTACTGTGGATCTCCTTCAGGGCATAAAGATTGGAGAAAAGTAAAGTTTAACTAAACTAGTATAAACCTAAGTATTATTTCTATTTTATTTTGGACCTGTGATTGCTTTTACCATATTGTATCCTGCACAATGTGCTACCAGATTTGTGTCAGGTTGAAAGATGCCCATATTGTGGAGCAGTTTGACGCCAAAGTGAATGGAAAGGTAGGCTTAAAATTTTCTTTTCAAATATTGTACTTACTTGATTTCCTGTTCAAATAGTCTTACCTTGAATTTACCTTGGCCTTTTTTCTTGCTTTTAGACCTATCTATGAAAGTAGTTTATGCATCCTTTGCTGATTAAAATTAATTTCTCTCTCTCTCCCCTTTTTTATAACAGTCATTGTTGTGTTTAGGTGCAAAATCTTCGTATTTAACTATTGGACTTCAGACTGTTATGCTCTGGTTTGAATATACTCACTGTTTTTTTGTTTGTCAGGTTGAGTCTTGCTTGCGTTTGCTGAAAAGGTTTTCTCCTAAGAATTTTGAGCCAAAAACTCTTGGACATGGAGATGATGATCTTGAGGAAGAACAGCAACTGAACTTTGGAAAGAAACATCAAATCACTGATCAACTTGTAGAGCTTCCAATTGAGCATCAAATTTATGATATGATCGATGCAGCTGGATCAGAGGGCCTGACTGTGATGGAGGTGTGTGCATTAATTTCTTGTCTTCACTTGGTTCCTGTTGGTGTTGCTTCTACGTTTATATGAGCTTTCTATTTCATAATATTTCTTCGATTTCTTTTTTTTTTTGACATTTTCCTATGCAGTAATTTTCTAATCCTGCCTTGCAGTTAAAATTGTGTATTGCTTTGATATTTGTACGGATTGCTTGTTTGCTAAGAGGTTTTGTAGAGAATAACTGAAATGAGATGCTTATTCCTTACTTGCTAGGGTACATAGAGACAATTACTTCTATTGTGGTGATCGAGAAAAGTTGGTTAGTGATATTTTAGATACGGGTCTCCTAGTTTTGGGATTCGATGAATATGATACCTAAACAACCACCCAAATCCGTGGATACTTGCTTGATACATATACCATACCCCATACTCCAGTTAATCCAGTTATGCCTCATTGTCCCACGATGTTAAGTTGCAAGTTTAAAACTGCATTCATAATTTTAATGTCTGTTTGCTATTAGTAGTGGCATGAGTGAATTTTGTAAACTAATTCTGTTGGAGTACATATACTTCTTTTGGTTTGCTTTCATAGCTCCTCTTTTAATGGTGCTTTTATAGAGCTTTTTGCATGCGATGCATTCTTACAAATAAATGTTGCACTCCAACTATTAATTCTCTTGCATATTCATATTTGTTCACTCAGCTATGCAAGAAGCTTGGGATTGACAACAAAAAGAACTACAACCGGCTGGTTAATATGTTCTCTAGATTTGGAATGGAGCTGCAGGCAGAAAATCACAAAAAATGTGTGGTATATCGGGTTTGGACGTCGGGGAATTTCAGTTCTGGACCTGCTAATGCTTTTTTGAATAAATCAACAAATGTTTTTGATGAAAATAAAGTGTCCAATCTCCATGTTGGCAATCTAGATGCTCCTAAGAGATCTGCTCATACCTTTTCAGAGTATGATCCATCAACTTCAGAAAGTGTTGCTTGTCCTGGAAAAATGATAAATATAGAAGTTGATACCGAACTCTCTCAGCAATCCCCGAGGGATGTTGATGCTGACCAAATGCTTCTCTGTCTTGGCAACCCGCTTGATGAACCAAGAACAGTTTCCAATGCAGAACTTAAGATGGTGAGCACAGGGATGGAAACGAGTGTTGCTTCATTAGAAACACCACCTCCCTCTGTCGTGAAGCCTCTGAATTCTGGATCATATCAGAGATATCCATGCCTGACTTTGACTGTGGATGGCGCTCGAAGAGAGCAAAGAATACTTGAGCGGTTACAGGTTTTTATCACCATCCACTTCTTAAGGCTTTCTTTTTGAGGGGAGGGATGGAGTGGGTGACTTATTTTTATTTGTTATTTACTTTCTACATTTTAATACCTATAACCAAGGTGTCATTGCTCTTGTTCAGGATGAGAAGTTCATTTTGAGAGGTGAGCTGTATAAGTGGCTTGTGAGTCTTGAGAAGGACAAGTGCACAACAACAGATAGGAAGACCATTGACCGAATTCTAAACAAACTTCAGCAACAAGGGCACTGCAAATGCATACACATTAATGCCCCTGTTGTCACAAATTTTGGCCGTAGCCGTATCACTCAGGTGGTTCTGCACCCATCTATTCAAAATTTATCTCCCGAACTACTTGGCGAAATTCATGATAGATATAGGTCCTTTGAAATGCAAAGTCGTGGCCAGGGTTCTTCTCGAGGAAAGCATGAGAGACCAGTTCCCGTATTGAAGGGTGTTCAGAGGACTCAGAATCATGTAGGTTCTGATGTCCAAGCTATTAGATCAGAAGCCATGCGTGCTAATGGATTTATATTGGCAAAAATGGTTCGTGCAAAGCTACTCCATTGCTTTCTGTGGGATTACCAGAATGGTTCAGATGGTTCTACTGATGCTTTATCATATGAGAAACGTGTCTATGAGCTGACTAGCCCTCAAAGTAGTAGCAAATTGTTTTCACTAGAAGCATCAATTAAGGACATTCCAGTTGAGCTGTTCTTACAAGTTGTGGGGTCTACTCAAAAGTTTGATGATATGATTGAGAAGTGTAAGAGGGGATTGCTTCTCTCTGATCTTCCTAATCAGGAGTACAAAAATCTAATGGATACACATGCTACTGGAAGGCTTTCATTAATTATTGACATTTTACGACGGTTGAAGGTATATATCTTGACTGTTTTTAATATAGTTTCTTCATGTAATTTATACCTATCCTTTCAAAATGTCTGCTGCATTTATCCTTTAAATTGAACGACCATTATATGCTTGATTTCGAATTTCTTGCTATGGTAATGCTATAGAAACTAAGAAGTTGGGATATGTTCCCTGCAAATCCTGCAACTGACATATTAGTGTCATGTTGTGTGGAATCTTTGTTTGATTGGGATTCCTGTTTGCCAAACACTCTCACCCATTTGTATTTGTTTTTAAATATTAGGTGAATGATGTTGCAAGCTGATCATTATGAAATTTTTACATAGCATCATTCATTTGTCTGTGGTCAGTAGTTATCTTAGTTAGGCGTATAAGGACTATTGTAGTAATTATCTCTGCAGTTTATGCGACTATTTAGGGTTATAAAGAGGTAGAATGCTGATTCAGCAAGATCCAAATATTTAAATGAGTATCTGGATTTGGATTCAATTAAATATTCAAAAATCAACTTTCAGTCTGGTTGAATTCAGATAATTTCCAATTTTTCAGCTCTAGCTGCCATAGATGTAGTTTTGAACAACTTCTTCCACATTCCCCTTGTGGATTAGAGTTTCCTTTGTAAAACAATATTTTTAAGCTCCTGTATTGTAGGGTGATTATGCCATCTTGTGTAACAGCTTATTTTTTTTGATGCAGTTGATTCGGATGATAACTGATGGACATTTAAAGGGAGTTGGGATTCCACAAGCCAGTTTTACGCATGCAATGGAGCTTAAGCCTTACATCGAGGAACCACTTTCAAAATATGCAACGTCTTTAAGTTTTAGAGCTCTTGATCTTCGCCCACGAATGAGACATGACTTTATCCTGTCAAGTAGAGCAGCTGTTGATGAGTATTGGCAAACTTTGGAGTATTGCTATGCTGCTGCTGATCTTAGATCTGCTTTACTTGCATTCCCTGGATCTGCTGTTCCTGAGGTATGCGTTGTGCACCCAGGGTAGTGTTTTTTGCCATTTCTCTGTAGTATCACTTTCTAGCTCCTAACTTGTAACTAGGTGTTCTCTGATGTATACTTCCTGTGTACTTGGGCTTTGCTTATTTACTTGTTTCAATTAAATTTTACACTACTTGTAAAAAAAAAAAAAAAATTGTCTACATAGAGTAGTGTGTTTTACCTATCAAAAATAAATTGTCTACATAGAGTGATTTCAAACTTTCTTCACTGTAAACTTTGAAATGCATGCTATCATCTTTGAGCTAAAATATGTCACTGACTGGTTTAGTAATATATGATTATATCTTTTAATTTGTTCAGCCTGCTTGTGTTTGTAGTTTTTAGGAATTTGCAAGGTATATATTACCTATCAAATGGACTGCTGTCATATCGGTTCAGGGTCAAGATGGTTCTAATTGTTTTAAACTTTATTTCACAGGTTTTCCTTTTTCGGTCTTGGGCCTCAGTTCGGGTTATGACAGCTGAACAGCGTGCTGAGCTCATAAAGCGGGTGGTACAGGATGACCTAAGTGAAAAACTTTCTTATAAAGAGTGTGAGAAGATTGCAAAGGATCTTAATCTAACCTTAGAGCAGGTTAGTTTATCTTCTAGTTTGCTCGAATGACTCCAAACATTTTCTTCCCTATATCATTTCCAAATTTTAAAAAAAGAAGATAGAGGGAGAGCATAAGATTTAGTTGTTTGATTTCAATGCATAAAACTTTGTAAATTGGATAAGATCACATTTACTTGTAAAAAAATGCATAATATATTTTTTTCAAAGTTTGAGTTGATTGATGCCATCGATTATAAGATTTTGACCAGAGACCTACGCCCTCCATTTGAATTCCCTTCCTGTTGTGCTAGCTAACTGAAGCAAAATGTGGCTCTATCTGCCATCTATTATCATTCAATGAAATTTGTTCTTTAATCTGGATTTATGATATGCTGTTTTGGTCAATGATGGGTATTTGTCAAGCGGGATCTAATGCAGTCACACCTGCCTGATAACTTTAAGGCCTGGTTTGTATTCGCAAGTCATCTCAACTCATTTCAACTCATCTCAACTCATCTCACTACTATTCATTATTATTCATCAACTTTAACTCACAAATCTCACAATTATTCACAACTCATCTCACTACTATTCACAATCCATCTTAACTCATCTCAACTCATCTTCGAATCCAAACGATACCTAAGTTAGATGGAGAGGCCATAATCTTTTTTGGTTTACATTTCGAGCACATACTAGGTATTCATATGACATTAATGATATTCTGCTACCTTTAATTATTCAGACAAGACACACACACACACATATGTATATGCATATTTATACTTATACATATACTACATCCATGTGTGCATGTTGGGTATATAACTATATCTATTCTAATAATAAAAGCGCGCATCTCTCAATGAACAGTGTGAACAGTAAATTTCGTTTGACGTAGAGAATTACATTTTACCCTTTTCCCTTTGGTTGGTGTGTTGATGGCACTATGCACGTACGTAAAGGGTGCACGGTAATGTGCACCTAGGGGGCTTACGGGGGCAGGCATGTAAGCCTGCCACCCCGGCAGACGGCCAGGTAGTGGTAGAGATGGCAGGACCTTTCCCACCGTCCCTCATCTCTGCGTGCGACAAGAGCTGGCGGGAGGACCCCGCCAGTAGGTCCACCACCACCCAAAGAAGACCGTGGGCAAGCGCTGCGTAGCTCGCCACTCATCGTGGCGGGAAATGAAAAGGAAACGGCGGGCAAGCTTCGTGGCCCACCATAGCTTGCCACCACTGTGGCGGGCAACTATCCCACCAACCGAGAACGCCTCGCCATGGCATGCAACGAGCCCTCCACCAAAGGAAGACAGTGGGCAAGCACTGGGCAACAAACCCACCGTGTATTGACCAATGCGTATGGGATGAGCTTACTTTAGGAGATGAGTGACCGACCTTGGCGTTGAAGCCCATTTAGGTCTCAAGGTCGCGGTGGTTGTGGCCACCAGACGGAGAGAGAGCCGTCGAGGTGGGTCTGAGGAATCTCTCAAAGATGGCCATGACCAAGAACATGGAGATGAGAACGGCGGTAGCAACGAAGACAAACGACACAACATTGACCGAATTGTTAAAGTGCCTCCAATGCTCCTTTCTCTGCACATTGTTCAAAGGAGCCCCTATTGGTGCCCATGCATAGCCTTGTTCCGCCATTTCCTTACTTCTTTTTCTCTTTTTTTGATTTTTTCTTCTCAACTCCCAACTCTAGAAGGGTTTCCCCATGTTTACGTGGTTCTTCTAAAGTCTTGGCAGTGCAGTTTCAGAATGAGGGGTTTGGACAGAAGTGAAAGTTGTGGTGGTACTTCAGGCTTTACATCGTTACCAAGACTTTCGTTGTTGGAGTACTTAAAAAACTTGTGATTTAGGCCTCCAAAAAGAGAACTGTGCTCAGAGAGAGAGACTGATGTGTGTGTGTGTGTGTGTGTGAGAGAGAGAGAGAGAGAGAGAGAGAGAGAGAGAGAGAGAGAGAGAGAGAGAGAGATGTGGGCTTTGGACTTTGGAGTCTGGACAGCACTTTAACTACATGGGGAAGAGGGGATTTTTCTTTTCTCCATTTTATTTTGGCCAGTAGACTGAGTGTAACTACTGGAAATTAGCACTTCTGCTCTCAAGATTTTCTTCCTATTTTTTCCTCGTCTTCACACAAAGCAGTGGAGTCTCTTGATCTGTCCCTTATAGTTGTGGCATCCCGGTAAAGACTTGAAAAGTATTGTTTTAAAAGGAAAACAGAACAAAAAAGGGTGGAGGGTAGTTGTAGAAATTATGGTTTAGACGAAAAAACATAAAATAGTGTTAGCTAATGTAGCTCAAATGCTGTAGCTTTAAATTATACAATTGCTTTTTTTTAAATAAATATGTAAGCCCAAAATTTATAATGATTTGGGAAGAAACATCTAAGATGCAAAGTTCTAGGATTTTCCCCTTTTCCTCTTTTTGCTACTCCATTTTACACGAGGGCCACGAGGCACGATGCTTCCATTAGAATCTTTGTTCAATTATTCTGGCTTTGTGTTCAAATCAGAATCTGACCAAATTTAAACAAGCTTTGCACCCATGGTTTCACCATCACAACCTACATTTTATCATTTTATAACTTTATGTAATCTCTTTAACATAAAGTTATTAGACACACATGCAAGAATCCAAACAGTACATACACAAGGAATGTCTTTTCCCAGCAAATTTTTCTCCCTTTGCTTTCCCTGAACAGACCATTGAATAACTATTTTTTTTTTTTTATAAGTAATCAAAAAGCTTTATTCATAATAATAGGCAAAGCCCAAGTACACAGGGAGTATACATGAGAAGTACCTAGCTATAATTTACAATTGAAAGAACTGAAAGAAGAAAGTCATGGACATTAAGTCCATTACAAACAATAGCCCCCACCCAAGAAAACAATGTTTAAAAGAAAAAAACTTTCAGCCCCTCCATTGTTCTCTCTTGGTTTTTGAAGCTTCTATCATTTCGCTCCCGCCAAATACACCAACACATACATATGGGGACCATTTTCCATATTGCTGCAACTTGTGAAATTCCTCGAAGGCCTTTCCAACATGCTAAAAAGTCCACCAATCTGCCGGGCATAACCCATGATAAACCAAGCCCTGTAAAAAAATCAGCCCACATGGTCCTGGCCACCTCGCAATGTAAAAAAAGATGATCAACTGATTCACCATATTTCTTACACATGTAACACCAGTCCAATACCATTAATTGACGTCTCCTTAGATTATCTGTGGTGAGAATTTTGTCCAAAGCTGCTGTCCAAACAAAAAAAACTGCTTTTGAAGGAGCTTTGGCCTGCCAGGTGCTCTTCCATGGGAATGTGAGCCTACTTGGGTTCGATAAAACTTTGTGAAATGATCTGACAATGAATTTACCTTTCTTGGAAGGGCTCCAAAACATCATATCCATAGTGTCCTCGGTCATATGTATGGGTACAGTGCTGCATAGAAGTCTGAAATAACCTCCAACTCCCAATCTTGGGCTGTCCTAGTGAAAGTCCACATTCCATTGAGGGGAGCCACTAGAAAAAGTCAAAAGGTCCGCTATCAATGCATTCTTTACTCCTGCTAACTCAAATATGGCGGGGAAGGTGTCTTTGAGACAACGTTCACCACACCATTTATCATGCTAAAATTTGACGCGAGAGCCATTGCCCACAACAATATGTGTATTTCTCTTGAAAGTCTCCCAACCCTTCCTAATGTTTTTCCACAAACCCACCCCATGTGAGCGGCATACCTCATGGGAGCACCAACCACCCCATGCTTCCTCAACTTGTGCATCAATGACAGACTTCCACTGGGGCCCCCTTTCTTGTTGGTACAGCCACAACCATTTACCCAACAAGGCTTGGTTGAAATTCGTGAAGTTACGAATACCCAATCCACCCCCAGAAATGGAGTGCACACCATGGTCCAATTGACCAGATGGAACTTGAACTCATCCCCCAAACCACTCCACAAGAAACCGCCTTGTAGCTTCTCAATACGGTTGACAATCTTTGCTGGGAGCGGGAACAGAGACAAAAAATAGGTGGAGAGGTTAGAAAAAGTACTTTTAATCAATGTGAGCCCACCACCTTTCGATAAATACAACCTCTTCCAAGATGCCAACCTACGCTCCACCTTTTCAATCACAAGATTCTAAATCTGCTTTGATTTGAAGGAAGCACCCAATGGTAATCCAAGATACTGAAGAGGTAAAGAAGATACCTTACATCCCAAGAGAGAGGCTAGAGCCGCCGCTTCGGGAATGTTCCCCATGGGCACCATTTCAGACTTTGAAAGATTAACTTTCAAACCTGAGATGGCTTCAAAACAAAGAATTAGGGCCCTCAAAGATTGGATATGCCCGAGATTTGCTTCACAGAATATGTCATCAGCAAATAACAAATGAGAAATATTAAGAGAATCAAAGTTTCCATCCCCCACCGAGAAACCGTAGAGAAAACTACCTTCCACAAGGCCGACAATCATCTTGATGAGGGCTTCCGTGACGAATAGGAAGAGTAAGGGAGAGAACAGATCTCCCTGTCTCAATCCACGAAAGGAGTAAAAAAAGCCCGCCGGTGAACCATTCACTAAGATAGAGAAGTGGACTGTTGAGATACAAAACTCTATCCATTTCATCCATCTCTCTCCAAAACCTCATCTTGCAAGTAAATAAAGCAGAATTTCCAATTAACATGATCATAGGCTTTTTCCATATCTTGTTTGCAAATTAACCCAGGTTCTCGAGATTTGAGACGTCCGTCCAACACTTCATTTGCAATTAGAACCGAGTCTAGGATTTGTCTACCTTTGACAAATGCGTTTTGTGGCTTTGAGACTAACTTCTCCATCACCATACTTAGTCGGTTTGCTAGCACTTTAGAAAGAATCTTATAGGCCCCAGTCACAAGGCTAATAGGACGATAGTCTCGAACATCCACTGACCCCACTTTTTTTGGTATGAGTGCTAAGAAGGTGGCATTGAGACTTTTTTCGAAGCTAGCATAATAATGGAACTCTTGAAATACCCACATAAGGTCATCCTTGATCACTTCCCAATAGGTTTGGAAGAAGCCCATGGTAAAACCATCAGGGCCTGGGGCCTTATCACTAGCCATGCCATGAACGACTTTGCATACTTATTCTTCTTCAAAGGGCCTCCCTCTCCAGCCACCTTGGACACTGTTGATCTAAAGCTGATAAAGTCAACCCATCTACTAACAGTCTCCATGGTTGTTGTTTGGATAGGAGATGTTCGTAGTACTGTACAATGTGATCCTTAATACTTGGTTGATCCGAAAAAACTGCTCCATCAACCATTAATGTATCTATAGCGTTGTTCCTCCGACACGAATTAGCCATCCTGTGAAAGAACTTTGTGCATCTATCTCCTTCCTTGAGCCATAAAGCCCTAGATTTCTATCTCCAAGGGATCTCTTCCATCAATAATACTCGTTCAAGATCTATAACTACCTGACTCTTGCTTTTTCAGATTCAGTGATAATTCTTGCCTCATCCTCACCCTCCAAACCCTGTAACTCCTCCATTAGGGAACGTCATTGTAGTAATATATTGCCAAACACTTGTTCATTCCATAAATTCAAGTCGTCTTTTAGCGCTTTTATCTTTCCTGCCAGAATGAATATTGGAGATCCTTGGAACTCATATGAGGACCACCATTGCCTGACCCTGTCTACAAAACCGTTAGATTTAAGCCACATATTTTCAAATTTAAAATACCTTCTACTTCCTTGGATGCCTCCACAGTCCAAAAGGATAGGGAAATGGTCAGAACACACTCTAGGTAGTCGTCTTTGAGTTACATCAGGAAAATGTAATTCCCATTCTGGAGTTAACAACAATTTATCAAGTCTCGACCTAGATGGGAGTTCTCGAGTGTAGGACCAAGTATACGAGCCTCCCGTTAGTGGGATATCTATAAGCGCCTATTCTGAAATGAAGTTAGAGAATTCCCTCATAGCGGAAGTGATGTGGGGTGTACCTGACCGTTCACTCGGGAAACGAAATACATTGAATTGAACCCATATTCTATATTTACAAAGGAGCACGCCACAATGAATTTGCCCACACATCCCTCTACTCTTTCCACCACCCTTTTATCGAACATGATAAGAACATCACCCGATGCACCTTTAGAAGGTAGATACGACCACCTAACATGATGCCCTCTCCACAAACTATGAATGATTTACCTTGTGATTAATTCTAGCTTGGTCTCTTGCAAACAAATGATATCACCCTGCCATTGTCGGAGTAAGTTTCTGACTTAGAGCCGTTTGGCCAGCTCGTTCAGCCCCCTTACATTCCAAGATAGAATTTTTGGCTTCATATTGGAACCATTGTTGCCCTTCACTTAACATGCCCCTGGCAAGAGCTTCGCTCCCCTCTCTCATCGTTCATAGCCCACGTAAGCCTCTTGAGTTCTTTCTCTCTTTTTTTGTCCAAGATAAGTGAGGGGACAATTTTAGCTTGTGCATGTCCAGCTTCAATAGCTGTGAGTAACGCCAAAAATTCATCTTCAAAACCCTCGCATGTGATCCCAACAAATTGTTTGATCTCCATGGCTTTTTGAATTACCCAATCTGACACCCTAGGATGAAAAGAGTTCAATGGAGTAGGTTCTGTCCCCTCAACAGGGCACCTGCCCCTCACTGCGTCCTCCCCCCCTTCGACCATCATCTCCACTCAACTTGTAGACTCACATACTACCAAAGTCCCTTCCATTACACCTTCTTTTGTCATGGTCATCAAAATTGGGTTTCACGGTAGCTAAATATGATGATGGCACCATACATGGTTTCTGTGCAGCTGAGGACTGCACAGATGGCCCAGAAGTCACTGCTGGCAAGTTTTGTGGCTTCTCGCAGTGATCCAACCCACCCAACAGCTCACCCATCCTCTCCTTTGTAATCTCTTGCAGTATCATAGCAACCGTCGGCGACGTTGTTGTCGCAACCATGATGGCTGGAGGTAGCTTAGAAATGTACATCGCACCCTTCTATGCCTTTCCACTGGTCATAGACCCTCCCGATGACACACCCTCCAGTTGCTTAGCCTCCTCAGATCGCAAACACTCTCTCGGCGCAAGGTTTCCGATACAAAAGTTACCGGAAGTAGCCCCTGAAGATGACGACGCCGAACCATCGATGTTGGGCTATTGCCGCTGGATGATGAACCTTTGCCGACGACGGCGTAGTCCCTCGCAAGCTTTTGTTGTGTAGCCGTTGTTAGGCTAGCAGCTCACTCGACCTAGCAGCTGGGAAGCCCTTCTCAGAGGAAGGCCCAACCCTTTTGAGGCGCCACCTCATCTTGGGTTGGGCTTGGCGTGTTCGGCCCAGGCCCAGGCCCACCTTAGCTTTTAGCCTTGACCTAGACCCAGGATGACCCAAGCCCAATCCCAAGCCCAAGTCCACATTTCCTATAAGAGCTTCAATAGCCTTCTTCAAACTGCTGAGTTCTCCCTTCACGCCACTCAACTCCTGCTTTATTTCCAAGAGGGCCTTCTGCCCTTCACTTTCCCCTGCACAAGCAATGGACAGACGAGGTCCAACTAAATTAGCTAAGGAGTTTCGACCAACCCTCCTTGCTAAAGGACACTCCCCTGCACCCCCTCTCTCTTTGTCCTTTTGTCCATTTTGTGAAGCCATAATCTGACACGTACTACCATGCACCGCCACCCTATTGCCTACTAACCGCCACCCGCAGCCTCAACTTAGGACCTGGGTTGCCCACCCACCTCTTTCCCCTTCCCACCACCCTGACCCACTACGGGAACCTTGGGGAAGCAATTGAATAACTATCTTACTTGAAGCAAGCAACTTCTTGAATAGTCTGACCAAAAATTTGCGTGAGAATCTAGCCCTTGTTTGGGCTCATCAAGCAAGGCCAGTCCAACCGACACATTGCTCAGAAATCCCGAGCATTGCAAGAAAATAAACCTTGCTCGGGATCACCAGGCAAGTCCAGTCTGACGAACATATTGCTTCGTAATTTCAAGCGCCACAAGAAATAAACCTTACTTGGGATAACCGAGCAAGGCCATTCCAACTGACACATTGCTCAGTAATTCTGAGCATCACA
The DNA here is from genome assembly GCF_004785595.1 of Juglans microcarpa x Juglans regia. Taxonomy (NCBI): domain Eukaryota; kingdom Viridiplantae; phylum Streptophyta; class Magnoliopsida; order Fagales; family Juglandaceae; genus Juglans; species Juglans microcarpa x Juglans regia. Next base: position 41,162,833 of record NC_054594.1, on the reverse strand, counting down.
AGAATTTAACCATTGCTTGAGATCACTGAGCAAGGCAAGTCTGACTGACACATTACTCGAAAATTTTGAGCATCACAAGAAAATAATCCTTGCTTGAAATCACAGAGCAAATTGAGTCCGACGGACACACTGTTCGGAAATCCTGAGCATCACAAGAAAATAACTCTTGCTCGAGTCCGACAGACATACTGCTCGATTACGCCATCTTCAACCGGGCATACGTGCCTTGCACGTGGTATCTATACTAGTATGTATATATGTATGTATATAACAAGTTCAGTTTTGATGTTGGAAAATGTTCTTTCTCAGTTTTCTTTCAAGTCCTATTTACTTGTTAGTATCAGGATTGTTACTTCACTTTCTTAATCATCCATTTACAAAACAGAGCTGGATTTTTCTGTTCATTTATTTATTATTATTATTATTTGCACTTCTTTTGACATGATGTCTATTTGTCTCTTTAAATGTCACTGCAGGTGCTTCGCGTTTATTATGATAAGCGCCAACAACGGCTTAATAGATTTCAGGATAAAGGCAATGAGTTCCAACCAATAAGAAGGAAACGCAGTTCATCTTCTCGGAGAAGGGAAAGATCTCCAGAAGCAAGGTCAAGAAAGCGCACCAGAGTTGATACAGAAAATGGACAGTTGGACCAGCAGAGATTGAATACATTACCTGATGCTGATAACCAATTTGTGGAAGAAAAAAATCTTTTGGACACTCATTCAGAAGAGCATGACTTTCATTTACAAACAATTAAGGAGGATGATCACCTAGAAACTGGGGATCCGGGACCAAACGAAAATGAGTGTTATTCCTTTATCAGTCGGTGTGCCTTCTCAAAGAATAATCCAACCCGTCAAAGAAGGTTTTCATGGACAGATGAAGATGACAGGTAAAGAAATAAAGATGTAAAAAATACTGTGGCTGACCATGAGAACAATTTCCCCAAAGCATAGCGGAATGGTCGATTACATAAAAAAGGCATGGAAATCATAGGGATCATTCAATAAAGAATTTATGTATAAAATTCCATGCCAAGTTGGCCAATCATTATTGCTGTTGTGATGATAAAGAACGTGATAATTATAGGAATTGATTTTTAAAAGCACCCAAATCCCAAGGGAGGCCCAAACCGCATCTAGGCTCATACTCCAAAAGAACTAGTTAGTGGTACAATTGGTGCCCCTTGAAATCGTTATAAAGAGCAAGAACTTCTACCTCCCAAGCAATGTAGGATTCCATTCACCACCTATACGCACTCAATATGGGGCATCATATTAAGCATATATGCCATATATGTACTTCTACTCAATTGTCTATTTGATCTATCGGGTGATAGAATTAATTCCTCAACAACAAAAGTGAGAATTAGATTCATTACTTAAAAGTGTTAAGGTTTTTACCTTTGTGAATTTTTCCTAAATCAGTATCTTCCTTTTCAGGCAATTGGTGATCCAATATGTAAGACACCGTGCAGCTCATGGGGCAAAATATCATCGAACAGATTGGGCTTCGCTTCCTGACCTTCCAGCACCTCCAAGTACCTGTAAGAAAAGAATGGCATCACTGAACAGGAACAAAAATTTTAGAAAAGCTATAATGAGGCTCTGTAATATGCTCGGTGAACGGTATGCTAAACACCTGGAAAAAACTCAAAACAGCTCACTAAATAAAGATGATTGCAGACTACTACTGCGAAGTTCACCAATGGAAGGTCTTAACCAAATTTTTGCCAATGGTGATGAACATGCTGGAGGGGCAGGTTGTGAGGAAAAATCATGGGATGATATCAATGACAAAAACATAAAGATAGCCCTTGATGAGGTTATCCGGTATAAGAGGATGGCTAAACTGGAGGCCTCCAAAAGAGTTGGTTCTACATATGAGGAGTGGTCGGATCTCAACAAGATTTCTGAAACATATGTAATGCCCCAAGTTCTTCATTCTCTTTTATTGATCTTCTGTGTCAATTACTTCAAAAAAAGTTATTTGTTCTCTTTTATTAATCTTCTGTGTCAATTACTTCAAAAATATTTAATTTGAGGCTTGAAAGTACAGCCTATCTACTTGGATTGTGAGCCCTTGGAGCTTCTTTTTAGTATTAATTTGTGAAAAGAGTAAGTTTATCTGAAAGAAGACTCGAATTTAGTTAACTTTAATGTCTTGAAGATGCCAACCTGGTTTCCTTCTCTCTCTCCCTCTCTCCCCCCCCCCTCCCTTTCTCATTGATGTCCATGTGCACTGTTATTGTGTCATCTGCCAGTTACATCAGTACCCCTTGCTGAGTATAAATACCAATATCTTCTTCATCTTCGTATTCATGCTTTTGAGTAACTTTTGAAGCTAACTGGCTACAATATATCTTTTCTTATTGCAGTATTCTCAAGAATCTGAATTAGATGTATCAAATACTCCTTGTCAGGATGTTCAGAACCACGGTGGGATGCTACAGAAAGCTGTTGTCCGCAAATCACGTCATCGCCTTCAACAGAAGTTTATTAATCTTTTGAATGAAGGGGCTAATGTTAGTAGACGAGTATATGAATCATTGGCTGTTTCCAATGCTGTAGAGCTATTTAAGCTTGTCTTTTTGAGTACCTCAACAGCACCGGCAGTACCGAATCTGCTGGCAGAAATATTAAGGCGTTACTCACAGCATGATCTTTTTGCAGCTTTTAACTACCTTAGAGAGAATAAAATCATGGTTAGTTCTGTTTATTATTTCTTTGATTATACACATTCTATGTTTAACCGAGAGATAAAGGACGAGGGGCAGCATGCATGGGCTATGCTATTGAATTCAGGTCCTAGTATGGGTTTTTTTCGTGATTAATTTGATTGTCATCTATATGGCCAAAATATGCACTGTAGCTGAGCCACTGTGTTCATATCTTTACATGTTTCTCTAATCAGGCTTCATGCAGCGTGCATATTTATCAAACCTCACCTGTTAGGGTGCAGCCAAGTGGTCAGTGGGCTTGGGATGAGCTGTAGATTCAGACTTCCTGGGTTTGGTTCCGCCTTGGATGGCCTTTTACAAAGTTATGACAGGGGTCGCGTATGCAGAGTTTTTCTCCAGGGGTGGGTCCACAGGACCTGCCTTGGTGAGGTTCCATGTCATAAAAGAAGGTTATCAAACCTCTATTGGACCTTGAACTGGCCAAGGGAGTTTCTCATTCTTGGATTGACAACAAATTCTGCATTCTCAAACCTCTTTCCACATTTCTTCCCTGTACAAGGTTTTTGCTTGCAAAAGAAATAGAGCAGAGACCATGTTTTCGACTCAAAATAGTTTGATGCTTTACACTCTCCAGACTTTCCATCTGCAAGATCTGCAGTTCCAGTTTTCATATATCTTTTTCATATTTAAAAGATTGGCTTCTGAGAAAGCCAGTTTCTGATGCCTTCAGGGTCTGATGTGGAGCTAAAAAAGATGGCTTTCAAGCTAAGGGCATTGGTCTTGGGGGTATGTTCCCCTTGGTCTAAGGTTTGAACCTTGGATGCAAAAAAATTCTAGTGGCCATGTCCCATCGGTGAAAAGTTGATGATTTACTTTATCTAGGTGATGTGGGCGCGTTACATGGGTTTGGGGTGTAACAGGATAAAAGACATGTTGCGTTTGCATGATGTTCGGAGTTCCCAGTCATAAAAAAAAATTTTCTTTCTTAAATGCCTAGACTTTATCAGTGGTTCTCTTAATGTTTTATTGTTTTTAATATACAAGTAGCTGCTATATACTGTTTGCATTTCTAGTAATCTAATATGAAGTTTCTGCTTACATTGCCTTCTTATCCGAAACTTTGACGTTGTGGCAGGTCGGGGGTAATGGTACTCAACCTTTTGAACTTTCACTACAGTTCTTGCATGGTGTTTCTAAGTCAAAATTTCCGGTTCATACTGGAAAGAGAGCTGCTAAATTTACCAGTTGGCTCCGTGAAAAAGAAAAAGATCTTATGGAGGGTGGGATAAATCTTGGTGAAGATTTACAGTGCGGGGAAATTTTCCATTTGTTTGCTCTAGTTTCTTCAGGTGAGCTGTCCATTTCTCCACACTTGCCAGATGAAGGTGTTGGAGAGGCTGAAGACTTGAGAACCTTGAAACGTAAAAGTGAAAACAATGAATCTTGTGTTGGTGATAAGGCTAAGAAACCGAAAACCTCGGTAGCAAGCGAGGGTGAAATTGTTTCTCGCCGAGAAAAAGGTTTTCCTGGCATCATGGTATCTATACGCCGTGCTACAATTTCAATAGCCAATGCCGTAGAATTGTTCAGAGATGAGAACAGCTGTACTTGTGAGCAGCTTTTTCTTGATGCAATTCATCAGTCGAACATTACTTTGGGTCAGAGCAGTAGTTCACCTCATGCTGACCATATGAAGGAAGTTTTTAATTCAGATGCCTTTATCCCTGTATCTGGGAGTCGTAATGAATCACCTTGGGAAGCAATGGCAGGCTTTGCTGAACATTTGATGCCATTGCCTTCTGATCAGGAACAAGCAAGTCCCATCTATCCTGAAGTTTTTAGGACTGTTTATGCTGCCATTAAGAAGGCCGGTGATCAAGGTTTGAGCATTGAAGAAGTTTCCCAATTCATAAATATACCAGGTGTCAATGCTATACCTTTTTTGTTTTCATGAGTTTGCATGTATCTGCTTTTAATTTCAGGAAAAAGGATAGGTAATGTGTATGTTTCAGTGGATTGATTATTTCCTGTTGTCCCTTTTTAGGAAAAAAAATGCCTGAATTAATCATTGACGTGCTACAAGCATTTCACCAAGCCTTAAAGGTTAGATCCCTCCTAAAGCATCTTGAATGTCATGTCGTCCCATATGCGCTATATATTTTCCTATCATCCTGTTTAATGTTGTTAGGATTGGAAGTTCACTCATAGTTGGATGTGAAAATTATATGCAATTGTAACTCGTTGTGTTTTGGCTTTTTATACAGGTCAATGCTTATGACTCTGTTCGTGTTGTTGATTCTCTGTATCGTTCCAAGTACTTTTTGACCTCAATATCTGATTTTTGTCAAGATCTTAAATCACCCTCATCGATGAAGTCCTCGGGAAGAACTGGCAATGACCATTCGATCCTCCTGCCAAAAAATAGTGTTTTTGGTGATGCTAATTCACAAAGAGAAGTTAACTTGAGTGCTGACAGTTTGCATAAAGTGACTATTCTTAATCTTCCTGAAGAGGATGCCAATCCCTCAAACGAAAGTCAAACAAACAACATGCAGGGCAAAGCTGTTTTACCAGGAGGAGATAACGAGGATGGGATCTTTGCAATGTCTTCTGATGAAGTGTGTATGCCAATATTGCCATGGATAAATGGAGACGGGACCATTAACAAGATTGTTTACAAGGGACTTCGACGCCGTATTCTTGGAATTGTAATGCAAAATCCCGGGATATTGGAGGTAAGTGCTTTTTTCATTTGTGCTTTTGTTTTACAAAAATCCATTGTAGTTCCTTCTCCCATTGCGAAATTTGAAATCTGCTTTTGGTCTGACTAGTCTTGTCAGCTTGAGTTGGCAGTTTGGGAGGCATTAGACATTGTTTTTTATGTTTTCTCACTTTTCTTTTTCCATCTTTTGTTAGGGTGACATTATCCGTGAGATGGATATATTGAATCCCCAGGTAGACTTTTTAACTCCTCTGGACATTATATTGGAAGTATGAAGTCTAGAAATCTTGAGTTATTCTGCCTTGAAAAAAAAATGTTATTTGGGAAACTTTGTCCCTTTTATCAGTCGAAATTATAAGTTTTATTTTCTGAATAATTTTCTTCGCTCATCATGTCGGGATTATCAATTATGCTTGTCATTTCATGACCATGATGCATATCTATGGACTGCTACTTGCACATTCTTTGTGAATAGAAGCTAATGCAAGAGCTCTAAATTCCTTACAGAGCTGTAGAAAATTATTGGATTTGATGATCCTGGATAAACACCTCTATGTGAAGAAGATGCATCAAACTACATCCAATGCGCCTCCTGCCATTCTTGGAAGAAACCTCGGCATCACAAACTTATATTTTCGTGAGCATTTCTTCGCAAATCCCATGAGCACATCCTTGCTATAGAGAAGCTTTAGCTTGTTAATATGATATTAATCAGAAAGTTTCCGGCTGGGCTCGCTTTGGTATGGTGCTTGGAACTACTTCAGCATTCCAAAGTTGGTTTTTTGTGCACTTAGTTGTGTAGATTTCCTGATTTAGGGATAAGGGTAGCACTTAAAAAGTGTAGATTTCCTGTACAGTGTGATTGTAGGATAGAGCTATTGAAAGATGAAATGCGGCTTTCTAAAGATGAAATGCGGCTTTCTTTTTGTTAGGATGTATAATAGCTTTTCCATTTTGCGCTCCTGTTTCCTGGGATTTCTATTTTTAGAATGTGAGAAAATTCAGACCAATGTAAAGGAAAGATATATCTCTCTGTCAGGTCGCTAAAAAGGCTGAAAAGGAGAGCTGGCTACTGCAATAACTAATAAGAGTTTGAGAAAAGTAATGAATATTTATTCAACCTGTTGCAGCGAAGTTCATCGACTTTAAATGGTTGTTTTTAGACGTTTTCCGTTTTTGTTATTCGTTAAGTTGCATCGAAGTTATTAAAACATGCCGAAGAAGTTTATCATGTCGACACTGCTCTCCTTATTAATAACACAATAACATGATATAACCTCAACAATCAAACAAATTAATGAAACCCCGCCGCCGCCACCTTCCCTAAAAGGCTAAAAGTCCACCCCAACCATATCCTGACTATAACCAGACAAACATATATAATAATAAACCTGGGATACTTTATTTAACTAATTTAAATTATGCAATAAAATATAATATTTTCAATTAAATTAATAATTCTTATATAAATCAGTAATCTTTAGTTTTTCTATACCCTGTTTTTTTCCTTTGAATTATGTCCTTTTATTTTGGGATAATATATATATATATATATATATATATATATATAATGTAGTTTTTATGCATATCTTCGCTAAAAGTCTGGTTTCCACTTTGGAATTAAGGGAAGGTGTAATATGGAGAGTAGGTTATGGTTGTCTAATCAGAATTTGGAAAGATGGATAGATCCCTTCAAATGCTTCTAACTTAGTCACATCTCCTATTTCTATACTGGAGGAAGAAGCCACTATAAATCAACTACTGGATGTAGTTACTGGCTCATGGAATCGAAGATTACTTTATCAGATTTTTAATGAGCAAGAAACTAGGATTATCTGTAGTATACTTGTTAGTCAGTATGGAGCTGAGGATTCAATGGCTTGGAAGGACACAAATGATGGAAATTTTAATGTTAAATCTGCTTATCACTTGGAAATGAAGAGAAACTACCAGCTGAAGGGTGAAACCTCAATTATGGTTGATGATGAGCAGATTTGGAAATAGATATGGAAGCTCAAGATCCCTGGTAATGTGCAGCATTTCATTTGGAGAGCATGTCATGAATTATTACCTACTAAATCAAACTTATTTCTTAGAAAGGTAGTTGAGAATCCATTGTGTCCTATATGTTAAAGAGATCAAGAAACAACCATACATGCACTGTGGACTTGTCCAGGAGCTTCTGATGTATGGGGAGAAAAATCAGAGTCCATTTAGAAAATGACCTTCACATTCTAATGATTTTTGGGAATTATGGAAGTAGCTGACCAGTAAGTTACAGATTGAAGTGATTGAATATGTAGCAGTTATCTTAAGAGGTATTTGGATTAGAAGAAATGCTTCTATCTTTGAGGGCAAGTTCGATAAACCAGATCAGGTATTATATAAGGCTCTTAAAACTGTTGAAAACTACAAAGAAGCTCAATTAAAATGCTAGCTGTTACCTATTTCTGCAACTCATAGAAGTCTAGCTCGATGGAGGAGACCTGCTTTGAACCAGCTAAAAGTGAATTGGGATGGAGTTGTGGACTCAACAACAAAGACATCTGGATTAGGCATCATCCTCAGAAATTTAAATGGGGAAGTACATGAATCTCTTTGTGCAAAAGTGGAAGCTTCTCTCAAACCTTTAATTGTGGAAGCTGCAACTTTGAGGAAAGCAATGATTTTATGCATGGACATGAGCTTTTCTTATGTGATCTTTGAGGGAGATTGTCTGGATTTAATTACTGCAATCTCTACTAACAATTCAAACTACTCAGAAGCCTATGCAGTGATCTACGATATCAAACTGTTCTTATCTAATTGGGTTGGATGGCAGATACATTTCAATTTCAGAGAAACTAATTTTGTAGCACACTTGTTGGCTAGGCATGCACTATCCCTTGAGGGAGAATATGTTTGGATGGAGGATTGTCTCATTCATGTATTAAGTGCAGTGTTGCATGACAAATGTAACTGAGTTTTTTTTATCAATGAGAAATACGTTCATCTTCAAAAAAAAAAAAAAAAAAAAAAAAAAAAAAAAAAAAAGAGAGTGAAAGATGGGAAACTCAACTAAAATTTTGAAGATAAAAATGTCAACATTAACACTCTTCTAAAGATTTTTAAAATTTTTTTTTTGCTAACTTCTTTTAATTTTTTTTATTATTTAACAAACTTATATATTGGTGCACCTCGTGCATGTTTACGGTGATTATGTATAATGTGTCAAATATGTGAGATTAACTACAAACAAATAATATATAATGATCATTTTCATGTATTTTGATAAATAAATAAATAACCCAATTAGAGATAACAAGTTTAGAACAAAAACAAGATTTTTAAGTCAAGATCAATATAGATAAATTCGTAATGACTAATAAATACCTATATATATATATATATATTTTGTAAGCAATTATTTCTTTCACATAACCTATATTGTAACCCTCAAAAGAAATCTAAGGGTTAGTTTAGGTAGTATGAGAATACTCCACTACTATTTATTATTTTATTATTACTTTTCATCTACTTTCACTACTATTCATTACTATTAACTACTATTTAATATCTATCATTACTTTTTTACTACTATTTACAAAATATCTGAGATAATCTCACTATCCAAACGCAACCTAAATCACATATGGGCCAATACTCAAAACATACTAGTGAATGGTACAATTGAAATCTCACTGGAACTATGTACAATTGAAATTTCATTAAAAGTGAAATGGAGAGTTTGAAGGGGAGTGTCGTTTGAAAACTTAGAGAGAGAACCTCTGCATTCTCTCTAGACAACTCCATTTCTGTGAGAGCTGTTGCCGTAGAGGAAGGTGGAGTTGTGCCTCTCACCCTCATCTCTTTCTCCTTTCCATTTCCGCATTGTGTATATACTTTTAAGGTAGTGTTTTTTCCCTCCTCCCTTTGCCGGTTCGGTTTTGGTTAGATTTGCTGTTCTCTGGCCACCATCTGCTTACACGCGCCCCACCACCCCATCTTAGAGCCGCCGATCTACTGGGACAGAGCGGAGTCGCACCAAAAAGCTCGGTGTGTGGCCCTCACGCGCAGCTTGTTTCCGTGCGTGTTCCTCACGCGCAACCACGTAACAACGCTTCTGACGACTACACGCGTCGTACCAGCAGCTTCGTCTCGTCAATATCTTCCAGATCTAGGCTACCCTGTCTCCATCCCACCGGCGCGTGGCTCTCACTCGCCATCACAGGCCCGCAGGAATGCAGATGATCACTGGCCGCATATCAGTCCACTCGATGCCTGATTTTTCACTATATTATCCCTTTCCCTAAACCGTGATCCCGAAGAATGGACTACAGATCTCTCCAAAAATTATCTCAAGGCAACAAGTAACAATGTACCTGCCACTCTCATCGCTTTTAGCAAAGGTTCCACCGTTTCCAGCTGTGGTTCCATTGTTCGTAATTTTTTGCGAACAGCTTATTTCCGTCTTTTAAGACGGTGTCCTCTTCATATGATATGGGTGAAGACTAAGAAATTAGTCTTAAAAACCTTTTTTTTTTTTTTTTTTTTATCCACCACTTTGCACTGTTGTTATTGTTCTAGGATGTTTATTGGAGAACCCTACCCTTTTTTCTTGTATCATCTTTTCTAATGAAATATACTTGCTTGCTTAGAAAAAAAAAAAGTTGAAAAAAAGTTGGGATACTATTTGTCATGTCCTAGCCCTACCACATCCGGCACATTTCTATTAGTTATTACTTTTATGTTATTTGCTTAGCTGTTTGGCCTTATTTTAAAAATAAGGTTCGAAAATAAAATATATAATAATCTCTTTTTCTAATACAAGTGGAACGAATAAAAGAACAAAGAAAAATAAAATGGAAAAAGGGGAAAGGAAAAATATTAAATTCAATAAAATGGATAAAATAAAAGCTCACGAAAAGTAAAACGGGCCCCTCTCACCGTATCACTACTCGATCCAGTCCACCCAAATTTATGTTGACGCTTACGGCTTTCGTAGCCAAGAAGTACACGTGTGAATCATCCTCCGGCCTTCCATTTTCTGACGTGTACGGCCTAGATTCAACCCCCTCTCCCGTCCTTCTCAGTTTTCTTCGGCTTCGATCCTTTTCCCCTCCGCCCCTCTCAGATATCAGATTTCAGAACCTGAAATATGAATTAGGCAGAAGAAAAGTACAGAGACCCATTAACCCAATTTCTCAGAAGAAATGGCAGAAAGTGCGGCCGCAGCAGCATCGTCTCCAAAACCCCTCCAACCCGCAAACCCCATTGACCCAACAACAGCGACACCACCAGCACCAACGACAATAGCAACACAAGCGCCTACGCCCACGCCCACAAATTCCGGAATTGCTCAAAATCCATCAAATTCTTCATCGAATCCACCACCAATCCCTTCACCTTCTCCCCTTTCACACTCCCACTCCCCTTCCCTTGACCATATCTCCTCCCCTCCACAAATCCCTCTCCCCAACCACAACCGCAACAACATCAGCAGCTCACCCCAGCCGTTGGATTAGATTACCAACAACTGAAGCTGCAACAACAACAGCAGCAGCAGCAACAATCCCAACAGCAGCAATCTCAGCAACAGCAGAGTTTGACCCAGAATGTCACCGCCATGTCGAATTATCAAATCCAGCAAAGCATCCAACGCTCATCGTCCATGTCGCGGTTGAATCAAATTCAACAGTTGGGGGTTATGAGGCAGCAGCAGCAGCAACAGCAACAGCAACAGCAGGGGATTTATGGGAATGTGAATTTTGGTGGGTCTGGTGGGATTCAGCAGCAAAATCAGCAGCCATTGGGTACTGGTGGGAACTTATCCCGTTCAGCGCTGATCGGGCAGAGCGGCCACCTGCCCATGTTGTCAGGCGCAGCCGCCGCCGTGGCTGCTGCGCAGTTCAATCTGCAATCCCAGTTGCTAGCATCGGTAAGAAATTGGATTCTCGTTTAACTCTATTGTCGTCTACATAGCATTTTTACGTGCTTTTTGCTTGTCTTGGAAGGTAAAAATTTGAGTCGGTTTTAATCTTTAGAAGCTGGTAAATGAGATTTGGAATTGTTCATGGATGGCACCTTAGCAAATGGTCCATTTGAGCGAAGCGGGGAAAATGCCTTTTTGCACAACTATGTTATTCTTGCGCTGTACAGTGAACTATTAGAAATGTTTATGATTATTTCATTGGAATTCCAAGCACTTCTTTGAGTCGGTTTTAGTCTTTAGAAGCTGGTAAAGAAGATTTGGAATTGTTCATGGATGGCACCTTAGCAAATAGTCCATTTGGGCGAAGCGGGGAAAACGCCTTTTTGCACAACTATGTTATTCTTGCGCTTAACAGTGAACTATTAGAAATGTTTATGATTATCCAATGAATTTGAATTCCCTGGACACCAAGCACTTCCTACGAAATGTTACCTAATTGTATAGTGAAGTAGACTCGATTACGTTAGGAACACAATTAACGAAATATATGTTACAATATTAAATTTTGTATTAATATCCTGCTTGGTTATTTTCAAGCATACGGTACATGGCAATTGAACCCCTTGCATTTTTCAATTGAAAATCATTTCTGTTTAAGAAAAAATGTGAAATATTGGATGCAGCCAAGGCAGAAAGCTGGACTGGTCCAAGGGACTCAATTTCATCAAGGTAACCAACTGGTCAAGCTTTACAAGGAATGCAAGCAATGGGGATGATGGGCCCACTTAATTTGAGCTCGCAAATAAGAGCGAGTGGGCCCCCAGTTATGCCCAGCGAATTAACCAGGGTCAGATGAGACAACAGTTGCAGCAGCAAAGTTCTCTCAACTCTGCACAGGTATACTGTTGCCTAATTTATATTCAGTTGCCGAATTAGGTTAACTAGTGATGGTTATACACTTACAATTTTTTTTCTCTTCATCTATATGTTGATATATGTAGTTGTCCATTTTTCTCATGTTATAAATTTAAGTTTCTATGTCTTTAGACAATCACACATGGGTGTTGCTCTTGTATATGTCTCGTGTACTTGGGCTATGCCTCTTCTCATTAATAAAGTTTATTTTTACTGAAAAAAAATTAAGTTTCCTTTGTGGGATATAGATGTTATAGTTTTTTTCTATAGCTAAAGGCACATACTTTATTGAATCTGAGAGATATTTGGAATTATTTGTAATCTGAACTTCAGAAGCGAGACAGCATCATAGTTTGAAAATTAAACTAAAGAACACAATCCAACACTTCTTGGATACACTTTGAGGGTTTCTGCAATAGTTGGGGTCAAGCATCATGTTGTGGTTGACTTTCTCCTTAGTGGCTCCAAATTCAACAACATTCTGGAGATTTTCCAAGAGTGGAATTGGGAACTGAATCACTAACTCTTTTTTTTTTTTTTATAAGTTCTGAATCACTAACTCTTTAATTGGGAAATTTGCTTTTGGTCCCCTTGATACTAAGGGGATGCTTGGAGAATGAGATAGGATGAGAATTTTGTGAATGGTAGTGAGATTGTTTGAGTTAAGTATTTATTGAGTTATGGGAAAGGAGAGAAAAAAAGTTGAATAAAAAATATTATAAAGTTAAAATATTGTTAGAATATAATCTTTTTAATATTATTTTTGTTTTGGGATTTGAAAAGTTGAATTGTTTTTTATTTTTTGTTTGAAAGCTTGGAAAAGTTGTAATTATTAGTTTGAAAAAGTTGTAATGATTAGTTTGAAAGTCTGTGCTTGAATGATGTTTGAGAATGAGATGAGATGAGATGAGATGAGATGAGATGGGGTGAGATGGAAATTATTTCCAAACATTCCCTAAATATAATCTCATGAACGATGTTAATTGAGTAAAATCATGTTATAACACCTTAGGAGTATTTGGAAGTCACCCTTTTTTTTTTATTAGTAAAAAGTAAGTTTCATTAATATGAATGAGTATAGGCATAACCCATGTACATAGGGAGTATACAATAGAAAACACCTAAATACATTCTCAAAACGCTAAATTAGAGACAAGAACTCATGTACACTATTTCCATTAAGAACAATGGCCGAAAACCATAGGAGTAAAGTGTGTATGAAAAAATTCTGAAGCTCCGCCATTGTGTGCTCCCTATCTTCAAAGCACCGTGCATTCCTTTCCATCCAAGTACACCACATAATGCATAACGGAATCATCTTCCAAGCTGCTGCTACTTGAGAACAACCTTGTAGACCCTTCCAACAAGCAAGCAGGTCAGCCACCTTTGCCGGCATAATCCACGCGACATTCACTCTACTAAATATCCCGTTCCACAACTCTCTCGTCATCTCACAATGCAATAATAGATGGTCCACTGATTCTCCATGTTTTTTGCACAAACAATACCAATTCATCACAATGAGGCCCCTCGTCCTTACATTATCCATGGTTAGAATTTTTCCAAGTACTGCAGTCCACACAAAAAAAGCCACTTTGGAAGGTGCGCAAGACCTCCATATACTTTTCCATGGGAAATGTACATTACCTTGTGATGCCAGAACTTTATAATATGTCTTGACTGAGAACTTCTTGCTGCCCCTGCACCTCCATTGTAACCTATCACCATGTGCTGTTAGTCTTCCTGATGAGTATATCAAACTAAAAAATTCTGAAACGGTAGACAATTCCCAATCATGGTTATCCCGAGTGAATAAAATATTCCACTGATAAGAGCCTTGGGCAAACACAAGCAGATCCGCCACCGAAGCCTCCCTATTAGCCGCAATGTTATAGAGAGCTGGGAAGGCCCTCTCCAGAGAACGCTCTCCACACTAGACATCATGCCAAAACCTAATGCGAGTACCCTGTCCAACCACAAATCAAATATTGTTTTCAAAGCATTGCCATCCCCCCCTTATATATCTCCACAAACCCACACCATACCTCCCCCCCGCCTCCTCACTTCTTTAGTGCACCAACCCCCCCAAGCACCACCATGTCTAGAATTTACGACTTCCTTCCACGTGATACCTCCATAGCCATATTGCGCACTCCCAATCCTCCACTCGATTTGGAAGTCCGTTGCAGACAAGTCATTGTATTATGTACCTTTTTCAGTTAGTCGTATTTTTTTTTTAAATTGTCATTGATGTCATTGTTATACTTGATGGACACAGCTGTATAGAATATTTCTCAGGCTTCACAATCTTATGCGATGCTGTTTTGCTGGGTTCTATTTGCATGTTTTGCATTTAAAATTTTATCCATGATCATGACATTCACTCTAACTTTACAAACTTGCAGATTCAAAGCTTACCCAGGACGTCATCGCTGGCATTTATGAACTCTCAGTTATCTGGTTTGTCTCAGAATGGACAGCCAGCCATGATACAAAACTCTTTATCACAGCAACAGTGGTTGAAGTCAATGCCACCAATCTCTGGCACTGGTTCAGCTTCACTCCGTCTTCAACATCAGAGGCAGCAGGCCCTCATTCAGCAGCAGTTGCAGCAAAACTCGATGGCCTTGAATCAACAGCAACTATCCCAGCTGGTACAGCAGCAGCAACCAATGGGGCATTCACAGCTACATCAGCAGCAGCAGCAGCAACAACAACAGCAACTACAACCACCTGTACAACAACAATTGCAACAACTGCCTTTGCATCAGCAGCAGCAGTATTCTCCCAGGGTGCCTGGACCCACAGGCCAGAAATCACTTAGTTTGACAGGATCACAACCAGATGCTACTGCATCTGGTACAACGACACCAGGGGGGAGTTCCAGCCAAGGAACAGAAGCGACCAATCAACTTCTTGGGAAAAGAAAAATACAGGATTTGGTTTCACAGGTCCTTACTGCATGTCCACTCTGTTTATCCTGTTCATATCCAAAGATGTCAGTTTTTCTTTCTTGCTTTTCATCACTCTAATGATATATTTTTCGCCTGGGATTGTGCTCAGGTCGATTCACAGGGAAAGCTGGACCCTGAAGTTCAAGATCTTCTTTTAGAGATTGCTGATGACTTCATTGATTCTGTGAGGCTCTCTACTGCTGCTATTTATCAAATATAATTTTTTAAGATGCACGTGCATGTCTGTCTACAAGTCCAAACAGACCCCCCCTCTCAAACTAATTTTTCTTCAAATTTCTGCCAGATCGCCCTTTTAAGTCTCTGCCAGATTCTACTTATAAAAAAAAAGTCTGCCAGATTCTGTGCTCTAAGATAATTTTTTTTTATAAGTTGGTAATCAAAATTTTTTGATCATCTCCTTATCAAAAGAAATACTTATCTTAGAAGTTAGAGCACATATTCTGTACTTACAAACCTAAAAATCCTAGTTTGAACTTCATGTTTGAGTTTGAATGGTTACCATGGATGTAGTTGGAATTAAGGTAATTGTGATGTATAAAAAACGTCTAACATCTCACAATGAACCGCAAAGTACAGAAATAAGTCTAGCTCCTTCATTTGTATCTCAAGTTTGAATTTATCCGGTTGGATTGATTTAATTGTCTTAATATTACAGTAGGATATTTGAGATCTTTTTGTTTTCTGCTTTAAGGAAATCATCTGGAGTTGGGATTAACCTATAGAACTGTGTTTGAAGTTTTGCCACTCTCATCCATATACCTTGTATCCTTTACTCTGTAATGACAGTTGTGGTTAATGATATTTGTGCTTTAGGTGAGATTATGGTGGTCTTACAGAAAGCAAGTTGTATCTATTTGCAGGTGACTACATTCGCGTGCAGTTTGGCAAAACATCGGAAATCATCAACTTTAGAGTCCAAGGATTTACTACTACACCTAGGTTTGTACTGAACTACAACATATGTCATCAGCTGATTTATAATAATACGTATAACATAATGGTTGAGTGTCGCAACAATTTCATCACTGATTTTGTTAGTTTCTCTGACTGGCTGAATTTTCGCAAAAATAATCTCATATGATTTGCAAAAGCTCGTCTGGAAAGTTCCTGATTCTGGAAATTGATTTTTTTTTACTACTGTTGTCAAATTCCACATTCGTTTACTACTGTGATTTTGGGTTGAACCGATTTAAACTTTGTTGTTGAATACTGCTTTTGTTGACAAAAATTACATAGAAAATACCTTCTTACTTATCAATAGAAAATTCCTACTTGAATACACAACAGATAACAATTTCTCAGTTTTCAAAGCCTTTGGTATGTCAGCACCGCAGACGAAGATGGATGGTGAATGATTCTCCACCTTTTGCACCATCTGTATACCTGTTTGTCTTTTCATTTGTGTTGAGTTAACATATAGTGCAAAGGAAGATACGGCTTATATAAGTTTTATTTTTTCACCTGGTCTATGGTGTGATTAACAAAGACTAAATAGGGGGGCTTCTGAGATTGATCTCAGGGGTATGTTTGCAATATCTATGGGAGCAAACTTCAAACAAACACGAAATGCATGGATTGAAAGTATAGCATATCCACTTGGGACTTAATTTATTGATGATACGGGTTTGCACTTAAACTGCACTGATTCATACTTATAAAAAAAAATAGCATTGATTCACTGTTTTCTTTATATCCTTTTTAGTAGAGAAAATAGGACCTTAATAACTTTAACTGACGGAAATATTGTTCAGAGAAGAATTGGCATTTGAACGTACCAGGATATTCAAGTGAAGAGCGGAAGTACCAAAGCAAACCTGTAAGCATATTACATTTGTTTTTGTTTTTGTCAGATTGTGATAAGATGATGGGGGAGTTAAAGGATTCCTTTTTTAGTTCTCTTCTCATTGGATGACAGCATACATATGTTCTTCCAGCTTGAGTTTTCAGGACTTTATTGATCTTTTTGCTCTTTCTAACTAGGTGTATCTACTGTATATACTTATCCAAAAAAAAAAAAGTGTATCTACTGTATATACCATGTGTACTCGCATAGCGCCTTCTTGCTCAAAAAAAGATGTTATGCACAACTTGGTGTGACAAATTGGGTGTAATTGTATTAAAGAACTATTTAAAGATAAAACCCAGGATCTTTTAATAAGAACTCTCTTACCAAAATGAATGTTCATTGCAGATTAGCCTTAGAAGCATGTCATTGTACACTTACGTCTTCATTATTCTTTTTTTTTAATAAGTAAATAGAAAATTTTATCGCCAAGTAAATAGGCATAGCCCAAGTACACATGAAGTATACAAGAGAAAATACCTAAATACAAGCTAGGAACTAGAAAATGCTAAAAGGAAATCATGAAGATTATCTCCATTCAATACAAGAGCCTTAGCCCAAATACACAAAGTACTAAAGAAAAACTCCCTAAGTTCACCCATCGAGTATTCTCTATCTTCAAAGCACCGCCCATTCCTTTCCAACCATAAGCACCACATCAAACACAAAGGGATCATCTTCCGCATGGCAACAATACGATGTCTCCCCTTAAAACCTTGCCAACATGCAAAAAGATCCACCACTTGCTTAGGCATCACCCAAGCAATAACCGTCCTACCAAAAATCTCATCCCCCAAAATCTTAGCCACCTCACAATGAAGAAATAAATAGTCAATAGATTCACCATCTTTCTTACACATGTAGCTCCAATCCACGACAAATAATTTGCGCTT
Organism: Juglans microcarpa x Juglans regia; assembly: GCF_004785595.1. Classification (NCBI taxonomy): domain Eukaryota; kingdom Viridiplantae; phylum Streptophyta; class Magnoliopsida; order Fagales; family Juglandaceae; genus Juglans; species Juglans microcarpa x Juglans regia. The sequence continues at coordinate 41,144,891 of NC_054594.1, read as the reverse complement.
TCTCAAATTATACGTGGTCAAAATTTTTCAAAGAGACACCAACCGGCAGAAAAATGCCACCTTACTAGGTACCTTAGATCTCCAAATGCATTTCCAGGGGTATTTATTGACACAATGACAGGTTAACGCCTTATATAAGGAGCTAACCGCAAATCTGGAATTTCCAGAATGAATCCACCACAGACTATTCTCCCCTGCTTGAACAATCTTCTTATCATATAATCTTCCAAAAAAATTAGAGACTACATTCACTTCCCAATCATTGCACAGATCTAATAAAATTGACATTCCACTGAAAATTAATATTTAAAAAAAATAAAGGAATCAGCCACTGTAGCGTCTTGATCTCAAGCAATCCTAAATAGGGAGGGATAAACATTCTTAAGAGCTGAATCCCCACACCATATATCATGCCAAAAACTAATCCTTGTCCCATCCCCCACCTTATATTTAACATGATTAACAAATTCCCCCAACCCATCTGGATAGACTTCCACAACCCCACCCCATACACTCCTCTAACTTCATTAGAACACCAACCCCCCACATCCTACCATATTTAACATCATCAATATTTCTCCATAGTGCATGCCTCTCAAGATGATACCTCCAAAGCCATTTTCCAAGAAGAGCTTTGTTAAAGAACCTCAAATTTCGCACCCCAATCCTCCTCCACACAAGAAACCGGTGAACACACCTTCTTCCAACTAACCAAGTGAAACTTTCTTTCCTCCCCATTACTTCCCCACAGAAAATTCCGAAAGATCCTCCCAATTCTATTTGCCACCCCTGCTGGCATAGGAAAAAGAGAGAGGAAATATGTAGGAAGATTAGACAATGTACTCCTTATCTTTAGATAAATATAGCTTTTTCCAATCAGCTAACCTCTCAATCTTCTCAATCACACCATCCCAAATCATTAAAGATTTGTGAGGAGCACCAAATGGAAGACCTAGATATCTCAAAGGTAAAGAAGATACCTTACACCCCAAGATGTTAGCCAAATCCAAAATATATAGAACAGAGCCCACTGGAACAATTTCAGACTTATATAAATTAATTTTAAGGCCAGAAACAGCTTGAAAACAAAGCCGAAGGGCTCTCAAAGACCGAAGATGATCTTGATCGGTCTCGCTGAAAATTAAAGTGTCGTCTGCAAAAGGAATGATACTTTTGTACTGCCCGAGCCTCATCTCCCACCAAAAATCCCGATAAGAATCTACCATCCACCGCAGCTTATATCATTATACTCAAGGATCCATAACAAGAATAAAAAGCAAAGAGACAAAGGATCCCCTTGTCTCAAGCCATGGGAACTATTAAAAAAACCAGCCGGGGCGCCATTCACCAAAATAGAGAATCTAACTGTCGAAATACAATGGTTGATCCACAAACACCACTTCTCCCCAAAATCATATCTCCCAAGTATAATAGAAACTTCCAGTTGACATGATCATATGCCTTTTCCATATCCAATCTAACTAGAATACCATCTTCACCCAATCTAATTCTGCTCCATTATTCTTGAAATAATTAACAATTCAAAAACATTTTTTGATTCCTTGAGCTTAAATCTTGCAGCTGTCAACTGATCTCCACAAGAAGCGTCTTGATGTTGTAAGTTCCTTAATATCTGTACCTATGTTGGATCTAAATTATTCTTCTATTTGGCAATAATACCTTGTCTTTTTATGTTAACAACTTGGTCAGATTCGCACATTAATGGAATCCCCGCACCCTGAAACAAATACAAGTAATGCTAAAGAGATGATAAGACAGGGACTGACTAATCCAGTTGGTGCCAACTACTTGGTACGACCTTCCATTAGTCCAGAGCAGTTGGTTTCCCAATCTACTGGTCCCCAAATGCTACAGCAGATGACACGGTTTTAACACATGTACTCTGAATTCTTATTTGATCTTCATGCTGGCTGAGGATGACTTCATGAACACCGTTGGTAAGTTTTCCTCAGCCTTCAGACACTGAACATATTGCCTATGGTTGCATGACAGTTTTATATAGGACCTGAGGTTGCACGTTGTGCATGTAGGTTAAAGGGACCCATATCGTAATTTGTTGCATGATTTATGTTATTTGTTAAGATGATGCATTGTCGAGAAGTCAGGATGGTGGTATGGTGCTACATGGCCACAAGAATGCTTCCGAGCGAGTATTTTCTTGATTAGTGTTAAACTACCATCTTGTGTTTGAAACTTTGATGGTTTTTTTTATTTTTCTAGTATGCATTTTACAATCCTTTCCTGTCCAGCTAAATTTACTATTTTAATTGCTGCTGTCTCACAGGTTGGAAGAATACAGATTGCCGATAGCAAATAACTGTAATTACGTAGCAACTATAAAAAAACATGAACGTTAGGTGGAAGAGATCGATCGCAGCAGTGACCATCTTCTATATTTACGATTATAGGGTTGAGATGACAAATCATCGCCCATACGATGGGGCAGTGCCCTCCTCCATGAAGCTCGATTACCAACGGCATTAAAGAGATGGGAGGGGGGACTTGGGTTTGCTTGGTCGTCTTCTACTCCATTGATTGATTATTAGAGACGGGATTTTCTTATGTTTTGGACTCGAATCTATTTTGTAGCTTAATTTGCAAGTTGCAACTGAGTCGTGGTTAGAAGGGCTTTGTTTTGTTTTTGTTTTTCCTAAAGAAAAAAAGAAAGAGGACGGTGGTTAGATAGGTTTTGTGTTCTTACGGATAAATGCTTGCGTTTGGTTCTTTTACTGACTCGAGCAACTTTTAACCATCAGAAGGCACATGTCATATATATTATTGATCGATCCCTTTTGGCTTGAAGAGCTGTCGGCTTTCTAGTCTAGAAAACTTGGGGCATGCAAAAATGTTTTGGAGTTTGATTTCTTGGATCAATTTTCCAACAATCGATCCAAAAATGTTTAACAAAACCCACTCAATTAAAACGTGTTCTTAACAACTGAATCCTAGAGCAGAGAGATCAATCCGTGAACAAAAAAACAATGGGGAGTATATGTATACACACATATCTGAAGTGTTACACTCATTAAAAGTAAATCAATAGATATGATTTTATATAATATATTAGATTTATTTTATAATAAAAATAGTTTTATAATCTAACGTATTTTTCTAAGGCACGTCATTTAATTAGTTTATTTTTATGTATTCCTTTTAAATAAACATTTCCCACGTACATATACTGCATCCAAAGAAAAATGAGAACAAAAAGAGACACAAACCCACAGCCACACACACACACATATAGATATCTTTGATCGATGAGATCTGACCACGAAACTTGCTCCTAGCTAGCTTGCGTGATGCATGTCCTCCAATGTTAATGGCAAATTAAGATCTATGATCAGGATCCTTGGAAAAAGGACCGTAAATTTTTAAAGAATCTTCTCCTTAGTCAAGTCAGAATATTAATTTTTAAAGAAAAATGATAAACACACGTCACTTTTCACAACACATTACACAACTATATTTTAAAATGAAAGGTAGTTTAGAAAAATACTTTTATAAAAATAGCATTATTTTACAAAAATACCTTCACTTTTAAACATGTGTTGTGAAATATGTTGTGAAATGTGTTATGTGGATATCATTATTTTAATTTAAAATGATCAATTGCCTCAAAGTTCATTGGCACACCACGTGACTTTAGATATACGCTATAATTATTAGGATCAATATATATAGCCGGCCGATCGATCGATCGATCGATCGAAACATTTTTTTGGGGCATTAGTACTTTTTTCCTTGGATTTAATTCAACAAACTTTCAAGAGAGTGTGTGAGAAAGTTAGCTCGAAATAAAAATAGAGGTAAAGGTTAAAGGTATTTGGAGCTATGATCATCACACATGAATTAATATATATAGTACGAAAGCACAGCTACACCCCCACACTTATTTTTTAGAGATTTGTGTTAAGGATAATATAAAGTACAAATCGTAGGCAAAACTCCAAGAGGATGGTCCCCTAATTAACGTGCAACCATCGATGGACTTATAAATCTGGGTTCCTATATATTATCCTTTTTTATAGTCTGTTCAGAAACGCGCGAAGCACACCAAATCACAAAACACATCTCCTGGAGCATAGTCCAGATGCTTTTTTTTCACTGGCCATGACCGTCGGAAACACATCTCCTGGAGCCTTTTTTTTTTTTTTTTTTTTTGAAATTGGATTATTTGAACTCTGTGAAAGAAGCTTTTTGAGCAATAATATAAAATGATCTGTATGAGCCCTTCTTTTTGACCCACCGAGAGATGAGATCAATGCATTGATGTCGCAGATATCATAGATTCATAAGGTATGATTGTGTGTTTTAAGAACCATACAAGAATAATATAAATTAATGTGTACTTTAATTATAACGAATAAATATTTTAATTATAATTAGAATTAAAATAAATAAAAAGGAGAAAATCAATATTTTAATAGAATAGATCAGGGTTTGAGTAATGAGAATATCTGAGAAGTGTTGAGAATGTTTATAAATAGTAATGAAAAACTAATGAAAAAGTAATAATAAAATATTGAATAGTAGTAAAAAGTATATAAAGTGAAAAGTAATTAATGGTAAAAAAATATGTGAAAATTAATAATAAAATAAAGAAGCTAAACCACTGTGAATGAAAAGTACATGGCTAACTAAATTTATAAAAATAAATTTCCTAATCAAAATTTGCTAAAGATTGAGTAGGTCACTGCTAATGCTATAACGTCTCAACCGGCCTTCTGCGTAGCACTAATATAAATAAGAACATCAACATGAATCCCCATCTTCAAGCATAGAGCTCATGAGTACTCTCTCTCACCGAGTCACGGACCAGAGTAAACCACTGGAGATAAATTAAGAAAGAAATCAGGGCGGGGATTTTTGGGGCTGGGACTAGTCTCAGATGGGAAGGAATCCAGCTGCTTGTTCAAAGGAGGGCTTGAATAGGGGAGCATGGACAGCTACGGAAGACAACATACTAACAGCATATATCACAATGCATGGTCAAGGAAAATGGAGAGACCTTCCCAAAAGAGCAGGTTATTATATAGACAGCTAGCTTAATTTCTATGAATTATATGTCATGAGAACAATATATATATATATATATATATATATATAAATTACGAGTGTACGTTTTCTTTTTCTTTTCCATTATAGTGGTACACTCATGCAAGAAAGAAAACCGTATATTTTTTTAATGGGGTTTTCAGGGCTTAAGAGATGTGGAAAGAGTTGCCGACTAAGATGGATAAATTATCTTCGACCTGATATTAAGAAAGGCAACATAACCAGTGACGAAGAGGAGCTCATTATTAGGCTTCACAATCTATTGGGGAATAGGTCCGTCCTTTTACGTACCTCGTTTATTTATTTATTTATTTTACCGATCGAGTTGATCCAATATTTCAGAGAATTGCAAATTCATCAATTAGCACACGTCAGTACAACTTAAGTTCAACAAATCTTTACAGCAGGATGTTGATGAGAATCATCATGTGTTGCTGATTGCAGATGGAGTCTGATAGCAGGGCGACTTCCAGGCCGAACAGGCAATGAAATCAAGAACTACTGGAACACCAAGTACATTAATAATGGAAAGAAAGTCCAAGATCATCACCCTAAGTACCCTGCCTCTGAACGGACACCGTCAAAACAAGCGCAAGAAGAGTCAAATCTGGGTCCAGAATTAGGGTCAGCTGGAAAACCAACTGAAGCAAATACAGGCTCATCAGATGTAATCTGTACCGAGGGAACTAGGTGCACCAAAGTTGTCCTAGCCTCGGGGCAAGAAGAAGTTCATGATGAGGATCAACTTGACAGTAAACCAGTGGTTGAATCTTTAGGCCGTCTTCATGAACCAGTTGAGTTTTCAAGATTCATTTTGGAGGAAAATAATCCGCCCAACTTCATGATGGATTTTGAGATGGATGAAATCTTCCTTTCGGATTTTCTCAATATGGATTTCTCGCAGCTATGTTGTTTTGAAAATGAGGGTGTTAATTTGATGCTGTAGTACTACTAGATCGATGTGCTTTACAGCTGTACTGTTAATCTTGTTTGTGTAATTATGTCTTTGTACGTGTTGCTGCATTATTATTGTATTAATAATATGTATTATATATAGCTAGCTAGCTATTGCATGCATGAGTACGCGGTAATCTTATGCGTTATATATATATATATATATATATATATATATATATATATATATATACATACTTGGATCCTCTTAAAAACTACTTGTCACAAAGATCAAGATTTTGATCGATCGGGACATCCGCTCAGAACTTCTTGGTTTCTGAATTAGATAGCTAGGCAGCGTGCATGTTCGTATTTTGAATCCAATGCATGGCTCCTTCGATTGAGTACGTTTGAGTTGAACAAAGGTCGTCTAAATCAACGGCCTTAAGTAAAAGTATAAATACTTTTTAAGTCGGACCAAAACAAGTACTATTAGATATAAGTAAAAGTAGTTTTTTATTAGTAGGTTCTACATTTTTTAAATGGGACAGATAAAAATAATTAACCCATGTGAAATTCAACGTCTATGGGACTTTCTTAAAATTATGTTTAAGTATATATAATATGCTACACAGGACAAAAGTATGTATGTACGTACATGATCATATCACTTTTTTGCCGCCTCATGGAGCTTAATTATATTCTCGGACTATTGTCTAATTTGTTTAATGGAACTCACCCAAAAAAATAGAAAACAGATGATATTGATTTCTCGGACTAGGCTCAACAACATGCAACACAAATAGAGTGGTGGCTCGGGATTATGGGTAACTTTCGATGCTTAAGTCAATATTATTCTTCTAATTTTCTGGAGAATTTCAATAAACAAGAGAGCATAATCGTAATTCTGACCTGGTGGTTGTCTTTTATACTACTAGTCGAGGTGGTCTCTCGTATCCTATGTTAGAGAGACATGGGTTATGTTCTCGAGGCGAGTGTGGGCATCGCTGATCCAGTGTGCTTTTGTCAATGGCAAGGGGTCGCATTATGCACACTATTGGGGGCAAGTTGCCTTACAATGACCTCTACCAGTGTGTGTACTTGCCTTTTGACAACGTGGCCGTATCATTACATGCGTGTACAAGGTGGCATGCATTAGGAATGTCAGCACCCCGTTACCTTAGACCTGTCTCTCTCTAGGCTCAGGCCTTGGGCTTCTTCTTGCTTGGGCCCAAGGCCTATTATCTTTTACACAGTCCATATAGGGGGTTGATGCGTGGAGGGCCTTTGGTATGGACTCGGTGTTGTATTTATTTGTAAATAGTGGACTAGCATTAAGATTTAGTCATTGGGCCCATAATAGGATGAACTATTTTAATAGACACATATGGAGGCCCCTACTCTCACTCCACTTAAAATATAACTAGCCCATTGAGTTCTATTGTCTTCTTACTCTTTCTCTCATCTCTCTTAGGATAAGAAGTAAAATAAAAGAAAAGATGTAGAAAATAGTTCTCTCCATAGCATGAAGTTTTTCCTCTCTTTTTCATGAACCCTAAAGCTCCATTAAAAATCCATCACAAGCTATGGGAGGTATGAACTCTCAATTTTATTGAACACATGCTTTGATTATGGGAAGATATTATCACATCTTGTGATTTTAATAATTGGTATCAGAGCTACCTTCTTATTTTTTATGGCTGTGTTCTTTTATTTTTTATTTTTTGTTCGCTGTTGGATTTGTGATTTGCTGTTTCGAGGAGAAAGGCATGAATTTTCAATAGTCCATGCTTGTCTCCATTATTGAAAAGCTTCTATTTTTCTATTTGGATCTTTGTCGGCATTTGGGTGGAGATTTCTTAAGGGCATTTTGTAAATCACTGCTTTCTATTTCACATGAGGTGATTATGTCCTTATTCTATTTCACATGAGGTGATTGTGTCCTTATTCTATTTCATATGAGGTGATTGTGTCCTTATTCTATTTCACATTAGGTGATTTTGCCCTTAATCCATTTCACATGAGGGGGTTTTTCATTGGATAATTGTTTAAACTTTGAGCATTGACCAGAGTTTATGGTTTTCATTAATGATTGGCTGTTTTGATACAATCTTGTATTGCAAAATTCCTCCTTTTATGTGTTTATGAATTTTGTGATATTGCTCCATATTTGTTAATGGAAAAAATGAATAAATAATCCCTTTTGAGATAAATAGATATTTTGTTTATGTGGGTTATGTCATTTTGTTGTAATTCCGATGGTTTGGAGTGGCTATGTACCCACCTCTCATGGGACTACTCATGATAAATTATCAGAGTTGTCATATTGATCATGCTTCCGCTTAATGACATTATACTAAGATCCATATTGATAGTGAATTTGCCTCGTCGGCAAACCATTATTTGGTAGGATGCTTAGGACGATAAAGATAATAGTTAAGTGCTTGGCACTTGGTGGCCTAGTCCTATTCTCTCGGTAGTGGGTCATTTTAAGTACTTATATTTAATTATTTTACTTTATCATGCGTAAGAGCCTTTTATGTATCTTGGGCTCTAGTATAATGCATAAGAGTCTATTTTGAATAAGACTCTAGTATGGATATAAGATTGCCTAATGGAAACATTTATGGATGCATGTTTCTTGTTCCACATACATAATAAATTTTGTTATATTTTGCTCAGCTTATGGCAATGCAACTCTGTTTGTCTCTCTGTCCCATCAAGAATCTAATAGGAACCAATTATGAGGATTGGTATTTGTCTCTCACTATTAATTTGGCTATTATGAATTTGGATTTCGCCTTGAGGGTCGATGCGCCTATTGATCCCACTAGTGAAAGTTCTATAGATTAAAAAACTCGTTATGAGCAGTGGGTGTATTCTAATAGGACTTGTCTCATGATTATGAAGTATACTATTGACAAGTCTATCAGGCAAAGCATAGCTGATACAGATAGTGCTAAAGAATATCTTAATGCCGTTGGGAAGAGATTTACTAAGTTTGATAAGGTAAAAAATGGAACTCTGATGAAACTTCTTACCACCACAATCTATGATGGGGTTAGTGGAGTCCTAGAGTACATCATGAAACTTACTCAATTCTTTAACAAACTTAAAGGAATGAAAGTTAAATTAGCAGATAACTTTCTTGTATGGCAAGTGCTTGAATCTTTGCCTCCTCAATTTGATGCACTCAATGCCACTTATAATACTCAGAAAGATGAATGGAGCTTGAGTGAAATGACTGCTAATGTAACTAAAGAAGAGGAGATGATAAAAAGGGCCAAGTCTCATGCTGCTTCCATGGTAAATGTTGATAAAGAGAATAAGAAGAAATTCTTTAAGGGTAATAATAACAATTCCCACAAGATGAAGAAATCTAGGAGACCTACTTAGCAAGCTAGTGTGAGTGTTCCAAATGGGCCTAAGAATCAAGGTTTTAAGAAAATGTGCAACTTTTATAATTTGTTTGGGTATAAGAAGGTTGATTGTAGAAAATTTAAGGCTTGGTTAGACAAGAAATATACACGTTCGCTACTAGTGTGCTTTGAGTCTAATCTAGTCGATGTGTCTTTTGATATTTGGTAGCTAGATACTATTACAACCATACATACTACAAATTATTTGCAGGAATTAAGGAACCGCAGAAGACCAATTGATACAGAGTTAGTAATAAATATGAGTAATAGGGTGAAGGTTAAAGTTGAATATATTGGTATAGTCAGACTTATTTTGGATTCTAAGTATATTTTGAACTTGTCTGATACTGTTTTTATACCTTCGATCAGAAGAAATCTTATCTCTGTTTCTATTTTGGATAAATGTGGATATGTTTTTCATTTAGGAAATGGAAATGCTACAATCTTTTATGACTCAGTACACAATGCCTAGAACTTCTGGACATAATAGTATTGCAGAAAGAATAAATCGTACTCTTATGGATATAGTGCGGTGTATACTTAGTCATTCCATTTTGCCTAAATTTTTATGGGGTGAGGCTTTGAAAACTGCTGCATATATTTTGAGTCAAGTACCAAGTAAGTTGGTTCCTAAAACTCTTCATGAGTTATGGTTAGGTAAGAGGCCTAGTTTGCATCATTTTCATATTTGGGGTTGTAAAGCAGAAATAAGATATTATAATCCTTAGTAGAAGAAACTTGATTCTAAAACCATTATTGGTTATTTTGTTGGCTATTGTGTAGGATCAAGAGACTCTAGATTCTATTGCCCTTCAAATGTTACTAGAGTTATTGAATTTGATTGAGCTATTTTTTTTTAGCATGTTAGTGACAATGGGACTTTCGCGTCACGTGAAGTTATATTTAGCAAGGAGCGTGTTGTTATACATGTTCAAGTTACTCCTTTATCAGTGGCTGCACCATCATTGACTGAGAGAACCAGTACTATTTTCCAAGACTCTATTGTTGACACTATAGTTGATGTTGATGTTGATGTGGTGACTGATGATATTGTTTTGAGGAGATCACAGAGACTTCGTAGACCAACAATTTCAGATGATTATATTGTCTATTTGTAGAGCATGACTTTAATACTGATATGTCTCTTGATCTAGCCTTTTTTAAAGAAGCCATTGATAGTCCTCAATCTTCATGTTGGATGGATGTGTACATTATGCAACCAGATGGTTTCCAAGTGGAAAGAAAGGAACACATAATGTGTAAGCTTAAGAAGTCCATTTATGGGCTTAAGCAGACATCAAGATAATGATACCTAAAATTTGATGAAATTGTTACCTCTTGCGGTTTTAAGGAGAATCTTGTTGATCAATGCATATATTTGAGGGTCAATGGGAATATGTATATATTTCTTGTTCTTTATGTTAATGATATATTATTCGCCGCAAATGACATTGAGCTTCTGTTTGAGACAAAACGCATATTGTCATCTCATTTTGATATGAGGGATCTTGGTGAGGCCTCTTATATTTTGGGCATCCAGATTTTTTCGTGAGAGATCTAGAGACGTTCTTGGATTGTCTCAAAAAACTTATATTGATCAAGTTCTAAGTAGGTTTAATATACATTTTTGTTCTCATAGAAAATCACTTATTGTAAAATGTGATAAATTTTCAAAGTCTTAATGCCCTCAGGACGATAGTGAAAGGACTCAAATGCAAACGGTTCCTTATTCGTCAATTGTGGGTAGTTTAATGTATGCTCAAGTATATACACGACCTGATATTGCTTATGTTGTTAGTGTACTTGGGAGATACTTGAGTAATTCTAGTTTGGCTCACTGGAAAGTTGCAAACAAAGTACTTAGATATTTGCAAGACACTAAAGATTCAGTGCTTACATATCAACGATCTGACATTCTTGATGTAATTGGATATTCTGATGCCGATTTTAAGGGTTGTTCAAATGAGAAGAGATTCACTTCTGGTTATGTTTTTATGATGGCAGGAGGAGCTGTTTCTTGAAAGTGTCAAACAGATACTTACCGCTTCCTCTATAATGGAGGCATAGTATATAGCTTATTATGAGGCTACATGTCAAGTTATATGGCTGCGGAACTTTATCTTGAGGTTAGATATTGTGAACACCATTTCGAGGCCGCTGAATATATTTTGTGACAATTTTACAGCAGTTGCTTTCTCTCTAAACACTAGGAGCTCGTCTTGCTCCAAGCATATTGAGATTAAATATTTGTTTGTTAGAGAAAAAATAGCCGAGTCTTATATTTGTGTTGAGCATATTTCTGCAGAGCATATGTTAGCTGACCCACTAACTAAAGGTTTAACTCCAAAACTATTTCAGAAGCATGTGACTCATTAGTGATTGTTAAAGTCTTCTGTTGTATTTAGTTAGTGGGAGTTCTGTGATTATTGACTGTTTGACTATATTGTTTATGCTCATATTCTGTTTTAAATATAATAATGTCAACGAATGCCTGAGTTACGTGCATTTTGAATAGGGCGTACTTTATGTATTGAGACATTGATTAGTCTCGTGTCTGGGTCACGTGAATATTGGACAAGGCAAAATTTGGGTATTGAGACATTTTGATTAATATCGTGCCTGACTCACACGCATTTTGAACATAGCGTACTTTATGTATTGACACATATTGATTAGTCTTGTGTCTGGGTCACGCGCATATTGGACAAGGCAAAATTTGTGTATTAATACATTTTGATTAGTCTCGTGCCTGAGTCACGCGCATTCTAGACAAGGCGTACGTTATGTATTGAGACATTTCGACTAGTCTCATGCTTGAGTCATGTGCATTATGGACAAGGCGGATTACCTACAAGAGACAATCTATTTTAGTCTATACCTGAGTTAAGTGGTTGTGAGTATAAGTTTGGTGTCATATATCCTGTCGGTATAGTCACTAGACTAGATGTTGCAACTGCATCTTGGACAAGGCCTATTGCTTTAAAGACATTTAGATTTGTCTCTAGAGCTTCTTATGGAAATGAGTGTTTGTCACTCTTTTGGTTATTTTCATACTACACTTGCATCTCATCGGCCTGAGTTATATTATTGCAATTATTGGTCATGTGTCGTATGCCCTGTCGGTGTATCGTTCACTAGCTTATACTTGAAGGCACATTTTGAACAAGACTTTTGGTTTTAGGATGCTTGTTTGTGTTTATGTTGTGATTAAATGTAATGTTGTCCAAGTGAGAGATTGCTACATTTATTTGTAAATAATGAATTAGCATTAACATTTAGTCATTGAGCCCATAATAGGATGAAGCATTTTAATAGACACATATGGAGGACCTTACTCTCACCCCAATTAAAATAGAACTAGCCATTGAATTCCATTGTCTTCTTACTCTTTCTCTCATCTCTCTTAGGATAAAAAGTAAAATAAAAGAAAATGGGTAGAAAGTAATTCTCTTCATAGCAGGAAATTTTTCCTCTCTTTTGCAAGAATCCTAAACCTCTATGGAAAATCCATCACAAGCTATTGGAGGTATGAACTCTCAATTTTATTGAACACATACTTTGATTATGGGAAGAGATTATCACATCTTGTGATTCTAACAATTGGCTCAACCCGAGTGGGACATAAACATCTCTCTTAATCGAGTCCAGTCCAACAATGGGTTTTATTTCCTCCCTGATGATGATGATCCAAAAGTATCTTTAGTTCCTTGCTCGATCTTTAATTTCAGACGTTACACTAGAACCACATGCTCGATCTAATTCACACGATGAGTCACTGAAATATATGGTGTTATATATGTTAGATTTACTGGCAATTAAAGTTGTGCAACTAGGAGATGAATGCAGAAGTTGACTACTAGTTATATCCTATGCGTTGTCTTATGATCATCATGATCTCTAGATTGCTTAATTATTATGATTAATTATATATTTTGAGTACTAACAAATCTAATTGGCCCAATAAAGAGGAGCTAGTCATGACTAGTTCCATCAAGATCATTTATACCATGCAACAACATACAAAGGATCGGGCCAGGCCGTTGTTTGCATGCATGGACGTTGGGCTATCATGCATGCATGTGTATATATATATATATATATATATATATATATATATATCTCTACTATATATATAAACGTGAATGTTGGATGAACAGTATTTTTGTTTAACATTTTATTTTCTGATTATGCCCCTACTTGTATTTCACACTACCATTCTATTGATTTTTTTCTCTTCTTTTTCTGACTACTTTTTTTTTGTTCTTTTTACATTTCTAACATATGTCTTCTCTACTCATTTCTTTCTAATTTTGTCCCTGATTTTATAAGCAAATAGAAGCAGTTGTCGTCTAACACTTTTCTACCAATTTTGCCCCTGCTTGTATATTTATTTTCTCTTTCTATCCTTGATTTCTGTTAACTTCTATTCGCATTTTACAGTTTTACCTTTCTTTTTCTTTTTTTGCCGTCTCTATCTTTCTTTTCCATTTTTATCCCTATTGTTGTTATTAAATTCTCATTGATTTTGACTTTTTTTTTTCACCGCTTCCACTGAATGTGTATATCTACAAAATCATTTCTGTTATGAAAATACCCTTTGTTGTTTCAGTTAATTGCAAGTGTTTTTCTTTGTTCCTATTTCTTGCTGTCAGGCTTTACTATCTTTTTCATTTTAAAGATTATCCCGTTTGCAGCCTTCTCTTTTGTTTTAATTCATCTTTGCGATCACAATTCTTGTCTCTTTCAATTTACACTATTGTGGATTTGTGCAAAGGTTCAGAAGCTCAAGTTTCTGAAATCTGTTTCTTTGTTGCTCAATTGTGAAATCACCTCGATATGTTTTCATTTGCTTTTGTTCTCATTGAAATATGATTTCTTCTATACTTTCCTTAAATAGCTCATACACATATGCATCTTTAGGGGTGATAAACGATCGGTCCAGACCGAACAGACCTACAATTTCGATCTGGATTGGACCGGACCAAGACTGAGACCGGTCTGTCTCGATACACGTTTTAGAGGACCGAAAAGTTTCGGTCGGGTCCACGGTCTAGGGTTTTTCCGGACTGAATGAAAATAAAAATAAAAATAAAAATATTTTATATATTTTATTTATATAATAATTATACAATTAATAATATAAAATTTTAAATATGTTATTAATACATGTTAATATTCTATAAATTAACAATATTTTATATATATCTTCATCTAAGCTATCACTATTAACAATATAAAATTTTAAATATATTATTAACACTTGTTAATATTCTATGAATTAACTAATATATAATATCAATTAGTTAATTATATAGTAATTATATAAATTGATAATGTAATTTTCATCTAATTTATTATCATTGACCATATAAAATAGTTTTTTATTGAGTTTGTTACATAATCTACATTAATAAGTCACTTAGTTTAATTTAGTATTTTAAATAAATTTTTTTATTAATTTATTTATAAAAAAAAAAAAGGGACCGAATGGATTGACCGGATTGATAGCTACCGGTCTGGTCCGGTCCCGATGGGTGTTCAGTCTGGTCCGAAAAAATGATGAACCAAAAATGTTCGGTTCATCGCCGGACCAAACCAGATGCATGTTAAAAAAGTTATAAATTCCAAGTAGTAAATAAATAAATAAATAAATAAAAAATTGCACCTAAATAGAGTTGATAAAAACTTTGGACTTTGATACTTTCAGACCTAATACTTACATCCAAAAGATATTTACATAATTTCATAATAGAATAGACAAATGCATGAGAAAGAAAGTAGAAATTACAAGTAAGGAAAAAAAATTAAGCCTAAACAAATTAGTCACCAAGAACTTCCAATTTTCATATCGTCAGACCCAATATTTACATGTAAAATATAAATAAATACAGAAAAGCTACTTACGACCGGCCTTGCGCAACCTTATGCAACCGATGCTCCTTTTGATGAGAACTTACCCCCAAACAGACTTCACGTGAATTATTCTAAGATTCAAAACGTGCGAAAAAGAAAATCGTCCCCAAGTCAACTCCTCTATAAGACCAACACTTCCACCCGTTCACCTCTGCACAACGCAACTCTACGCTGCCACCAAAGCTGTGAGCGGCCCCATGCAGTGCACCCAACTCCACAACCGTGCACCTGCATCCACACGAAGCTGAGAACCACTCAAAGCACCGCACGTCCTCTTGGTGTTAACCAACACCACCACCGTTTGAATCTGCGCAGCCCAAGCCACTGCAAACGCTACACTGCTTCACACACGGCAGCACCACCACTCCATCACCCTTTGTTTTTTTTTTTTTTTTTTTTTGTCCTTTCCAAACTCTATATTCTCAGTAGTAGTGATCAAGGAATAATTTTTATCAGCACCATGACACAATAAGTATACTTATTGAGGGGGAGCCCATTAAAACTTCAAAAGGTTGCCCTAATAACTTTCTTTCTTCTACACAGTCCATTCCCATCCTTCCCCTCTCACTGACTCAAAGGTTTGTAGGTAGCAGTAGAAGAAAGGTTGGTACGGACCTATGCGGTGAAAGGGAAGAAGCGGAAGAAGAAGGAAGAGGTATATGACAAAGAAGAAGAAGAACAAGTAGCAGAATAGCCAGTGCAAGATGCAAAGAGAGATGTGATAGAGAAAACAAGAAATAGCGAGGAAGAAACAGAAGAAGGAAAAGAAAATGAGGTAGTGAATGAACTTCAGGGTATTCCGATTGCCCCAAGCCAGCAGAATGCCAACAAATCCAATTTCATCTTCATTCTTGAAAAGGCTTCTTTAGAAGTTGCAAAAGTTGGGAAGAGTTATCAGCTTTTGAACTCAGAGGACCATTCCAATTTCTTACAAAAAAATAACAGAAATCCTGCTGATTACAAGTGTGAGAAACTTTTGCATGTGATCAAGAACCCTGTAACCCAGTATCTACCCATCAATTCTCACAAAATAGGACTATCACACGCAATCGAGCATGAGGTACCCAGCCAAATTCAGCAAATGCATGAAAATATTCATATACATCCAATCATGAACCAATCGAGCAAGGAGGTACCAAGCCAAATTCAGCAAACGCATTCCATCTTCGCACAAAACACTTAAATTATTTCATGGGGTTAATTTTTTTTTTTTTTTTTTATATAACATGTATAAAACATAAAAGCGCTTCAAATCTGTTCTATGTGCGAGTCTGGTTCATGAAACTTGCACTGGCAATCACAATTAGAACCTCCTGTGGTCTATTTTTTCATTTTAGTTGCATTATGTATAAGTGCACTTCATCTCCAACTCACAAAAGTAGCCCATAGTATACGCAATGTCCACATGAAAGCCTTGCATCTGCATTCATTATCATTAGTATTTACAGAAGAATGAAAGAGCACAAACAAACGCGCACTAGGGTTTGCAAAGCAAACGCTATGTCTGCTGTAGCACAATCCCAAATAAGCGAAAAGAAACAAACGAACAAAAAAGAAACGAAAAGCAGCCGAAGTTCTGCAGAGAATTTGAAGACTGTTCTTGTTACACATAACCTTGACTATCAGACGTTTCACGTTCTCGACAAAAGCTCGGGTAGGATCCATGGCACTGGGTGACTAAGAATCCGGCGGGCAACTTAAAGAAGAGCTACCATGCACTAAGAGAGGCACGATGGGCTTTGGTTTTCGCAGTGATTACTTAATATATGAAAACTAGAAGTCGTGAAGGAGTTGACTTTGGGACTTTTTTGAAAGTTTCAAATCTTAGAATAATTCACGTGAAGTCTGTTTGGGGATAATTTCTCATCAAAAGGAGCGCCGGTTGCATAAGATTGCGCAAGGCCGGTTGTAAATAGCTTTTCTCAAATAGATATTTATTACTTTTCAGTTAAATATGAATTTCTCAATGCTTTCATGAAATAGCTCATAGGCATATGAATGTTAAAAAAACTAGAAATTACAGTTGCACCTAAATTGAGTTGATAAAAGGTTTGCACTTTGATCAATGTTTTGAATACTGTACCGGTCAAGGCATTGGAACGAAATATTTCGATATCGATACCATTTCGTGTACTATTTCAGGATACTCGATATATGAATAAATTATACATATAAATATACAAATTGTATTCTAAAATAATAGTCTATATATGAATAAATTATATATAAATACATATATATAAATTATAAATAGTATAGTCTAAATTGAAGGTAAAAAAATGAGCTTGTAGTTTGAAAATGTAAAAAAAAAAATCAAAGGCCGAAATATCGGCCGGTACGGGCCGAAATATAGGCCGGTACAAAATTTATTTAATACCTGTACCAAACCAGTGACTGGTACGGCATATTTCGATTGTACCGATAGGTACGATACGATATTTAAAGCAGTGACTTTGATACTTTCAAATCTAATACTTACATCTAAAAGATATTTACATAAGTTCATAACAGGATAGACATATGCATGACAAAGAAAGTAAAAATTACATGTAAGAAATAAAAAATTAAGCCTAAACAAATTAGTCATCAAAAAGTTACAATTTTCATATCTTCAGACCCAATATTTACATCTAAAATATAAATACATTTTTATTGTTTCTGAGTTAAATCAAATTTCTCTATACTTTCATCAAATACCTCATAGGCATATGCATGTTAAAAAAAAAAATAGAAATTACAGCTAGAAAAAAAGAATTGTAACTAAACAGAGTTGCCAAAAAATTTGGAGTTTGATAATTTGAGACCCAATAATTACATGTAAAAAATAATTACATAAATTGATAAGAGGATAGGTATATGCATCACAAAGAAAGTAGAAATTGCATATAAGCAAAAAAATATTAGGCCTAAATAGATTACTCACCAATATTTACACACAATTAAAGTAAACACCAAAGAAAAATGTAAAACATTTACATCGACAAATCTAAATCTTAGGAAATTGTAGAATTGTAAATAATAGAGTAAAAAAAAATATTAAGCCATGTACATCGATGGGTCTAAATTTTAGATCTAAATTAAAACTTCTCAAATGTAAACTAAAATTAAAACTTCTAAACTAAAACTTCTAAAATGTAAACTAAAATGTGTACATGTCTCGAAGCTTCTAAAGATTAAAATAATAATAACAATAATAATAATTTAAGCTATCAAAAGAATATGTAAGACATGAAGATGTAAAGAGGGAAACTTCTAACAAAATTTAAGATTTCTCGAGAGTCACATCTTTCTTCATAGCTAAAACCGAGAACTTTTTCTAGAAAATGAATATTTTTTTTTAACAACTAGAAGGTAAAAATCCTAGATGTAAACAATACACAAGAAAAAATAGATCTAGGTAAATAGATCGACAGATCTAAAGTAGAAAATCTCGGATATAGAATAAAACGTCTAGATCTGTCAAAGTTTGCAAAGAACAAAAAAAAAAAAAACTTTTCCCCAAAAATAAAAGGTCAAAACTGTAGATCTAAACAATATATAACAATGAATAGATCTTTAAACTTTCTGGACCTTGACTAAAACATGTACATCTGTTCAAGTTTACAAATAACAACAACTTTTTTTTTTTAAACTAGAAGATACAAATCTTAGATGTGAACAATACACAAGAAAAAATGGATCTAGGTAAATAGATCGACAGATCTAAAGTACAACCTCTCGAATTTAGACTAAAACGTCTACATCTGTCGAAGTTTGCAAAGAACAAAAAAAAATCTTCAAAACTAGAAGGTCAAAATCGTAGATTTGAACAATATATAAAAATAAATAGATCCTCAAACTCCTCGGATCTAGACTAGAAGGTGTAGATCTGTTGAACTTTAGACAAACAAGGAAGAAAGTTTTACCCATACACAGCAACACCCAATGGATCCCATCTTTCTACTGACCAAAAACATGAAGCTCAAAGAAAGAGCTTTCAGGAGAACCAAAGACAGAGATAAGGAAAAAAAGGAAAATATAAAAATATCATACGGCTAAGAGGAAGGCGAAACCATTGTGTGTGCCATGGTGGTGTGGATGTGAGACAGAGAGAGGAAGAGAAAGAATGGAGAAATCGGGAAACCATGAGAATGAAGAAGCCTCTAGAATGTGCTTCTTAGGCGCCACAGGGGGGAGAGAGAGAGAGAGAGAGAGAGATGAGGGAAATGAAAGTGTTGGTCCTGAGACAAGAAGAAATAGAGGAGAGGTAGGGTTATTTTTTCCTTAAACGGTGCCGTATAGATGGGCAGTTTTGGGCACACATAAATTGGGCTCAGCTTTTCTTTTTGGGCTTGAAATGTGAAAAAGCCCCATTGTTATGTGTTTGTGGACTTACTTATTAGTTGATAGTTTGTTTAAATTTTTTCACTTAATATACGAATTGCACATAAAATTGTATTAAAAATTAAAAATTTAATTTAGTAATAATCATAACATTTAAGAGCTTATACATTTTGTAATATCCTATGGTTTGTTTAAATTCTTAAAATTTAGATAAACTCACATATCTATTAAATTACTTAATGCGTTTGATATAGTTTTATATAATATGATTTTTTGATAAACAAGTTTGATAATTAAAAAAACTATTATTCATATTGATTAATATAAGAAAACAATATATAAAGATATAAAGAAGAAAACACCAAAATTTTCAGACCTAAAAAAATTTTAGATAATTTTCTGTAGTATTATATTGTATTTAACTTTGAATTTTATAAATATCCATTCCATTTATTGTATTTATCATTATTGTTAATGTGCAATTATAGTGTCATTTAATAAATGTAATTTTAACTTTGTTATATCCTATTTTTTATATTCTCTTCCAGATAAATCTATTGGTTGTACTTTTTTCGACTCCACGTGACCTCGCTTGCTGTTGATTTTCTACATTTCCACTATTTTTTTTATTTGTCCTCTACTTTCTGGTATGTTCTTATCTCTCATATGAAAGATGTTTGTGCTATTTACTTTGTAATGATTACTCTACTTATTCATAGGTTATATTTGACAAGCATATGAATTTTTAATTACTAATTATAATTAATGAATGACTGTTATATGCAAATTTAAACTTTGACATGAAAATTGTGCTGAAACTAAATGTTTCTTTGTTTTGATTTAAATATAAATACTACCAATGATAGTATATTCTTGTTCCTTATAAATAAATTTCTTTTTTTTGTTTGCAATTATTTTATTGTATTATCCAAATATTAAAGAAAGAATTTCCTTTGTTGATCTAAATCAGCACTTCTATTACATGTCTTGCACAAACTTTAACAAAGCAACCAAGTATGACTACAATGAAAATTTTCAATGTTACAGTTGCAAGAGCATGACTGTGTTGAGGCCACAGTAAAAATTCTCTTCCATGTTTTGAAATTATAGATTCTTACATGAAAATTAGAACGTACTAAATGTGAAGACTAACAAATAATAATATCCTTGTTAATTTTAGATGTCAAGTTTATTAGAGGTACATGATGATAGCGAATCTACAACAGTCGTAACGTTCGGAACAACCGCAGAACAAATCATCAATTGCATCACAATGGATCTCTTAGAACATGAAAACGAGGTAACATGTGTATTTATAAATCGATTTTAAAAATTTGATACATTACTTATTTATATATTTTCATCATTACCGGATCGCCATCCATATTTTTAGATTATAACAGCTCAAATTTCAACTAAAGAATAGATGATTCTGTTGGACGCATAGATAAATGAATACGACTAATTGTACCAAAATAAGCTGAATGTACTCTTTGTTAATGTTGTTTCCGAGACAGTAAATTGAATGTTTTAAATATCTTCTTTCAAACTTATCACTCTTGTAATATATATTTTAAAAATATCTATACATAGTTGTAACTTGATTCTTGTAAATTATTGTATTATAATTATAAACATTATGCAGCCGTGTGTAGAATGTGTTGTAAACATGAGGAAAAAAAATCTAAAAATATAGACAAATTTCTGTCTGTTTATAGTTAAAAATTTAAAACATAACAAAATTAGTCACACGTTTGTCCTTACTAGTCTCTGTGTGAGTGCGTGTGTGTATATATATATATATATATATATATATATAGGTATAATAGATATCTACTCAATTATTGAAAGACGCGACAGGCCGGCCGGGATATTTAATTTCTTATATGAATGTTCGATCTGGACTACAGGAATATTATTATGTTTTGTAACTTAATTTGCAACAAATTCATGCATGGTCGTCTGATGGGCTTTACTTTAATCTTGACTTGATCTAGTTTATTATATATGGCTAAGAAAAAAATTTATTCGTCATCTTAACTTCTATTATCTTTTCATTATTTTATGATGTGCATTAGATGATAAATTTATAAGTAAAATATAATAAATAATTTTAATTATCTAATAACACATCATAAAATGATAGAAATATAATAAAAATTAAGATGATAAATAGCATTACTCTATAGAAATGATCCGGTCCCTCGTCAGGTGGCATTACCAACAAGGCTGGCTTGGGATAAAAGACAAAACATAAAATTTTTATTTTATATCATCGTATTATCACATATTTTTTAAATTCTGTACAAAATATAATAAGTAATTCAATTTTTTCAAATCTCAATTCAATTTTTTTAAATTCTAAAATAACAATAATATTAAAACATAATATTTTAAACTTATAAATAAAATACAAAATTCTCATCTCACTCTCTAAACCTGCAGTTACGTTTAAATGTTGAGATGTGTTAAATTAAATTGTGAATAATAATATTTTATAAATTATGCTGATATGTGTTTAACTTTTTAAATTGAGATGAATTTAACTTTTTAGTTAGTTTAAAATATATAAAGTAGATTAATATGAGTTTAAGTTTTTTATAAAAAATTGAAAATTAAAATAATAGACCTATTAGTTTAAAATGAGTTGAGTTAGGTTGTTAATTACCATTGGCCCACCAAGTGCAATATGTTGGACATCCCCGGCTGGCTCTCGATTTTGTCTCGTATGTGCAATTAAATAAATAAAAGAGTAATGTTAATATACCGCACTTTAATTTTACTATCTAATTAAAATGTAGTATTTTTATTACTTTTAAAAGATTCTTTATTTCTTCTAAAAAAATATATATAAAAATAAATGTCTAATGCTACTTTACCGTAATAGAATAAAAATGAAATGCCAGTACTATAGTGTATAAAACTACCAGTATTCTATTTCTCTTGGAGCTTTGCTTGAATGCATGCGCCTCCTGGACACTTGGCCACTCCAATATTCACTTCACTCCAAGAAAATAAAAAAATAAAAAACGTTAAAATAGAGCCGACAAACGAAATCTGATCTGTCCGTGTTCCACGATGACGATGAGCAACTTTCAAGCTGGAGGGTTATCTCGTTGAGCGCACCATGCATCGACTAGCATTACGTACTGATGTACGTACGAACGGTGTCGCCCGACCTATCCAAAGTTAAAATATCTCGGCTGGATTTTATTCATAATTCTAAAATTATAAAAAATAGTAAAAAATTTTATACTCTTAATATGCTCTCCAAAACTTTTTAAAATCAATATATCTAATAATGCCTTTCTCAAAATAGTTGTAAAACCTCATTCCCTCTTTATCTTTCTTTGGTAAAAAATCGAGGACTCTAGATTTAATTTTTTTTCGGAGGAAAAGGAGACATTGGCTTCCATCTCCTCCTCCCTCTCCTTCACTCATTCTTCTATTTATCTATCAAGATTTATTTTATTTTATTTTTTTAAGATCTAAAAAAATAGATTTGTAGTTTTCCAACAACTCTTGAGAGGTACACGCAACATAAGAAGATTCACAAATCGAAAAATCGTATAGAAAAAATTTGTGGTTTTGTAAAAATCACCACACTTTGTTCTCATGCGCCGCCCACGTCTGCACACGCGTGGTCCTCACACGCCACCCTTTTCGATAACTCTTCTCGACACGCGCTGGATCATTGGACTCGCCACCACGAAACCTTTCAGATATGTCCTTTGTGGCTGAAAAGAGACAAGTGTATTGCCTTCATAGGTCGTCACAGATTCCGAAGTCTACCAGAATTCATTGAAATTGTAATCTGTTCTTTTTCGCATTTATCTTACTGATTTCATTTTTTGTTTCCTTATTGTTAATTTAAAAAAAAGTTCATCTCTCGAACTTTTGTTTATAGAGGTTGAGTCATCTCTTTTTATGAAATGTGACGTTAAGTCTCAATTTAGGCAGAGAATGTTGTCTCTTGGACATTTGTCTGTAGAGAATATCAACAATAATGAAGATCAAACCAATCACAAAAGGAAATAGTGTACTGGTGGAGCTTCAAATGTATTATTTTGATTTATGATGATGTCATGTTTAATATGAGAACATCCTAGAATGTATCCGGTTATGTATACTTTTTTAATTTATTTTTTATATAGATTTTTTTACACTTTTAAATATTTTTAAAAAATAAAATAAATTTAAAATATCATTAAAAAATACTTCCTTAATTAGAAAGTAAAAAAAAACTTTATTAATCACGAAATATTTTTATTCTATTTCATGATTAATGAAATATTTTTTAATAATATTATAATTTTTATTGTAGCCTTTAAAATATTAAAAATTATTAAAAATATCTATATAAAAAAAAAATTTTAAAAAATAGATATAAAAAAACACTAGAGCCCAGCGACAGCTCCCGCCAGCGGGGGCATCTAGCACTTTCCTTTTAGTTTTGGCAGACATGCATATGCAACCTCATCCATCCAAATGGGGTTTGTTTTTTTCTGATACATTATTGGAACCGACGTTAATTCGCTTTCGACCTGTTCATGAGGTCCATCATGCAACCTCAATTAATATGGTTGTCCTGACTCCTGTCCCCGCAAACGTCTTTATATTCATTTATGACGTTTCAACTGTCCCAGTACTGTTTCAATTAATTATTCGAACTATTATATGTTATGTGCAAATTGGGTGGCGCTGCTCAAATTTTGTCACATTGGGATTTAAGTGCTGTCTTTCCCAAGCTACTAAATTAAATGAGCGGTTCTACTCTATCGTTTAAGTAGTACTGTTTGTTTATACAGTTTATTATTTATTATTTTTATATATTTTTTTAATATATTTAAATATTTTTTAAAAATAAAAAAAATATATCAATACACTTAAAATTATTTCTTTAATTACTTAAAAAAATATGTAAAAAATATATATTTTTTTAACAATAATACACTAGAACGGTATATTTTAGACGACATACAAGCTTTTCTCAAATTAAATTTGCAAGAGAAATTATCAGATAATTAATATTTGGGGAAAGAAATACAGACCATTCGATCGAGACCTTATAAATATGAAGAAAAGAAGGCATATACTATATATATATATATATATATATATATATATAAGTAAGAGTACCATAGAATGAATGAAAAAAAAAACATTAATCACTCAAAAGAGTCTCTCACTTATAAAGAGTTAATTTTTTTTGAAAAGAAAAACAATATTCTTCTTGGACCTTTTAGTTATTATTCTTTTATTATTTTTTCATATAGTATTAAATGATTGGAAAATATATAAATAAAAGATAATAAATACCATTTTAATGATCGATGTTACTGAATTATTAAATATCATAACGTGAAATCGTGGATTATGATTAAAAAAAAAAAAGGACGGAACCTCCAAAATTGGCAAGTCCCATTCACTGTTTAATGTTGTTCTTTTTTTTTTTTTTTTTAGAAAATATATTAATTCTAAGGTCTCAATATAAGATGATAGAGGGGTAAATATTCGCTAGCTGCATGGACATTAATGCATGGGCCAGATGATCTAGCGAGTCGTGTAATTAAGCTTAAACCCGAATGAATGCGCGCATGATCAGTTGTTGAAGTTTTCATTATTAAATAGTCCGAAATTTATTTATTTATTTTTATCTTGAATCATTATTATTAATATTGTTTTTAATTCAAAGTCTAATAACGTCAAAATTTTGAGTTGTAGGTCCATATAATATTAATTAGAATCTCTCCATCAGCTCGAACCCAAATATATAATATTATATATATATATATATATATATATATATATATATACAGTTACTTGTCCAAGTACTGCTGCATTAATTCATTATAATATTCGAGGACAATTGACCTATAAATATGATTAAATAATGTTTAAAATATCGTTTCATGAATAGATAAGCTTATAATAATTAATTAGTTGTTAAGCAAGTACAAATTACTGCATGTCAAATGAAATATAAAATGGATTGTTGGACATTAATTCCATGGTTTGATGCTCAGTTTAATAGTACTCATGAGGGCAAAAGATCAGACAATAATTAGGCCCCGCTCAAAAGAGTCCGTAACGTTCTTGGATCGGGAGGGGCAGAGATCGACATGCGTGCGTGGGTACGTCGACCTTAATTAATATATTTTAAACATACTATATGAATGATCTGTCACATTGATATGACCCATAGTGCATGACCCTTAATTAATTTTCCGAAGAAGATCACACACACATATATATATGTATATATAATAGAGTTCATTATCTTTTTCGTTTCTAAATTAACTTATTCTACTAATTAAGAGGCTATATTATATGGATGTTGAATGAATAAAGGCAGGAATTAAGATGATTATTATTATTCCAAACTTTGTAACAGTACTATACATGGAAATGATCAATTATTTAAACACCTCCTGATCTGCCACGTACCTTCAACATGATCAGATATTTCTGCCAATTATATACTGATATATATGGAGTCCCATGCCATACAAGTCACCCTATATATATATATATATATATATATATATATATATATATGTAATATATATATATATATATACATGTATATACACTCAAAAAAATTCAAGCGTACACGGCAATTGCTTTTGACTACTTGTATATATCATGACAACGCTGCATATATGGTAAGCTATAAGCAGCTGCGCGCATGTGTCAAGATCTTGCGCGCATGGTGGACGTGGTTGAGTAGAGTGCTACTCATTTGCAAGCTTAATTGCAATTATATATATAATGGTGATCTGTATCAAGTACTACTGATCATGTCTACCTAAACTTGATGGCTGATCATAATATTGTACGTGCATACGCTAAAGTTATTAAATTATGAAGATAAATGATGGTACAAGTTTCAAATAGATAAATTTTATATAATTTTTTTGTAATAAAATGGATCTCACTTAAAAAAAAAAAAAACTTATTATATTTTAATTTAATCTATTTTTTATATAAAAAACTTAAATAAAATTTATTTACTTGAAATTTGTATCTAAAATTATTATGAATGGGCAGGGGGTATTTTATCTACGAACGGGAAAATGCATATTGCTTCGTTATCTTCAGCAACTCTGCATACAGCATGTAATTTAATTATATGGTGCCGTACTAATGTGAATAATTTCCAGATTTAAAGAAGCAAATGGACGTGGCTAACTAGCTGAGATATATATTTGCATTACTAATGTGTCGGTGATCAGCTCCATGCATGCACTCACATGACCTATAAGAAAACTGCTTATTTGCGATCAGTTAATTCAAACGAAATGACTGTAAGCCGTATCAATTAATATTGGGTCTTAGGGTTTTTGATTTCTGAGTTTTGATCTTTATGCCTATTCGTAATCCCCATTTATTTGGTTGTAACTATAGTTTTTTCTACAAAAAATGAAGGTTATTAATAAAAGTAGGGTATTGTCCTTTTCTTTTTTTAAAAAAAAAAGCCGTATCAATATTAATTCAACTACTACTTACACATATTTGGATAAGAGTGTGATCAACTCGAGGAATTTGCATACTATTCCTTATCTGGATTATGTTAAAATATGATGCTAGCTAGCTTGTTTGAAAATAATAATAATCCATCTATTTGTGACAAATCGTATCACAGTTACAAAAGATTGAAAAGGAAATGTGTGTGTGTATAATATATATATATATATATATATATATATATAGTTATTTAGGGCATACAAAGAACCAAGTACTTCTCCTTGCGTGCCGTTTAAGTTATTTGGTAATCTAGTCCAACAATCTAATAACAATAATAATTAGTTAATGATATTATTAATGAAAACGAAGTATCGTGAAGTCGAGGGTTAAGGTACGTACGCACTCATGTTGTTAAGAGGTTATCATGAGTTTTTCAGTTTTTATAGATATATATGGTGTAATAGTTTAGAACTATATATATATTTTTGCAATTAATACATTCAATTGGAAGATGAAAAAAATCTCTTCATCAGGGGATCATTCTTTGGGAAGATCAAACATAATTAACAATGTCTAACGCCTTTATACGTGTGTGTGGACCGGCCGGAAGGGGATTAGGTGCAGCGCCGTTTCATTATTGAAGAACTTTGACTAGTTGAAGCCCTGCATTATCCTTTCTGAGTTATACCTAATTATCTCTTTACAATCAGATTCAAGCTTTTTTATCAGCGAGTTTCCAGAACAAAAAAGCTGGTAAAAAAAGTCTTTTGGTTGGCAAAAGGTTGGTAGCCTGTATCTAATACAATGGCGTAGACGATTTTACAAGTACTTTAATTATCTTCTATACCTAAAAAGAGTGATCAAGATGTGTGCGTGTGTGTGTGTATATATATATATATATATATATATATATAGATGTTTTTCTCTTAAAGAGGAAAAAAGAAAAATTAATTAGTAGACTTGCAATGGAGAAGGAAATGAATTAGATGGAATATGGATCAGGTATGTACTGAGAGATCAATCAAATCAAAGATCGATGTGGGTGACAGGAAGGTAGCTTTAAACACTACGTTATTTCAATTAAAAGAAAAAGATAATTTTTTTTATTTGTGTTCAATTATTTTTAATAAAAATAATAATTATTTTTATTAAAATTAATTTATTTTAATTGAAAATAATTATCGTTATAAATAATCTGTCATAAATACTTTTCGTAGTCAATCTTTTTGTGATGTCTCAAAAATTAAATAAATAAATAAAAGGGCTTCAAAGACATGATAATTATAAACTACGCACAAATTAAGAAACAAGTACTTAAAAATAATAGGCCCTTAGAATTAATTTATTAAAAATTTCATGTTTATAAGATTACAAGATCATGATGTCGCTTTGACAAATTAAGCATTAATTCGTGTATTACAAGAGATTTATCATGTCAAGGTCAGTCATGATCCATTGACACGTACGTTAGTGCCCAAGCTAGCTCTTATAATATTATAAGGCTTTTATCGTTAATCCACCTCCTACCCATCGCATATTATATATATATATAGTCTTCACTGGGAAGTGTTTGTAAATTGTAAAGATGACTTTATTGCCTACCTTATACGATGCCAACTCTCCTCATGAGTTTATATCTGTGACCTAACACATTTAAAAATAAAAAATAAAAATAAAACCTTTAATTCCATTTTTTCCATCTAACAGATTATCATTTCAAAAAATTTATAAACTTCATTCCAAATATTTTATATATAAAAATATTCTATTTTACTTTTTTGATTTTTCATCAAATCATTTACATAAATTTTAATGAAAAATAAAAATAAGACTTTTACAAAAACAAAAATTACACTAAAAAAATTGTATTCAATAAAAACCCAATAAAAAAGCGCGCACTTCTTAAATATTTTTAAACAATTAATTCTCAAATATTTTCAATTTTCTTAACTAAACTGCATATCCGAAGATTCAAGATTATTTATATGTATTGACGGATTGAATATTACATTTTAGGTTTATATATATGCTATATATATATATATATATACGGTACAAAATCAAACAACTAGATGATCTCCAAATATTGAAAAAATATATGTATATTGGAGCCTTAATTTATTACATTAATTTAAGTCTATTTATCGAATTACAATACTTGTTGGTATGGTTTCGCTTTAAAAGCTCTCGCTATACCTGCCGACAAGATCGTATTATACTTTGCCAAAGCAATTATTTGTCAGCATCGCATTGTCAGCAATTATAATTGGCCAAAGCAATTAATTATATATATAATTATGAAGTGTATAAACATCGCGTAATTGATTTGAAAAAAGGTAAGATTGACTATTAAAAAATTAATTTTTTTTTTATATAGAATTCATGTTTTATTTACATTTTTCAAAACGATTATATGATAATTATATAAATCACGATTATAAATAACTTTTCTCTCATATATATATATATATATATATATATATATAAAAGCTCTTGGAATTGCATTTTTTTTCTTACTCCCCGCCGGTTAAAAACGAAAGTTACAGAAATATTTTTTAATTTTTAATTTTTAATTTTAATTATTACCTAATTATTAAAATTTTTTTAAGCATAAAAATAATAATAATTTCTAAATCTTAAAATAAAAATTAGATTCAAACAATTTTTCAATTTTATAATATTTTTATTTAATTTTCTTTTAAAACATAATATATAAAACATTTTAACTCAATTTATTTTATTACTATTTAATCATATACTGAAATACTTTTAAGTATTTTGATCTCGAAACCATGAAACGACGTGCATGTTGCTAAGTTGCCTTTTGTTTATAGTTTTTTTTTTTTTTTTTTTTTTTTTTTTTTTTTTTAAGTTTCAATCGGTAAATTGGATTTGAGTCCTTGACTGCTGAGTCCACTACTTTACTTTACCGCCAATTAATGCTATGTCATGGGTCAACTAATAGACCCACGAATGCATGCGGAGGATCATTTCACCGGAAGTTGAAAACGATTATTGATGCTAATTTCTATACAAATATCATCACGTGTTTTTCCATTTTATTTTTAATTTATTTTTTGGGTTATTAATTTTGTATTTTTATATATCGTTGAACGGTAGCAGCCGCCGGCCCTATATATTTTAGTTTTTTTTTTAAATAAAAAAATATATACATATATTTAAAATTATTTTCAAGAAAATATAAAAAAAAAAAAAAAATTCTACAGCTGTACATAGAACGGTACATTTTGGACGGCCTTTTCTGATTCTGGACTGTAGCTACATATTGCGTGGCACGGAAAGAGCCCATCATGATGGCATTGGCCGCCCTTCGATATTGACTGATCTAGCACCAAAGGTCCGAGAGAAGGTACCTATAAAACTCAAAAAAAGGTATAAAAAAAGAGATATATAATAGATACAGTTTCTCGATGTTACTATATATCATTTTCCATATCCAAATCTTTACTCGGAACAATATTTTCCAGAACCCATACATATCTGTCACACATGGGGCTGTCGGGAGGCACATGGGTTCTGCATGCGTTAATTTCGGTCGATTGATGATCTATAACATCGAGTGTTTTACTGATCATCGGGTCTTGGAATAACAAGTAGTACTCATGACAACCACTCGACCCAATTTAAGTACAGCGTTTATGTATATGGCTGTTTATATAACAAAAGGAAAGACAAGTAAGTACGTACAATGCAAAAAAAACAAACACAGACAAGCTGCTAGGTAGCGACAAGATTGTATATCTTTCGTTGATCATGAAATGTGGTATATATTTGAGCAGCTTTTAAACCTGTTTATCCTATATGTTTTGCGAGGGATACAATAATATACATGTTGACGGTCAATTAGACGAGGATACTTGGCAAGAAAACGAAGATATAGGCAGTAGAGAATCTTCTGATCAAATATATATTAGAATATTCAAAACAGTCCAATGATTCAAAGTTTAGTACTGCTGCATGCCACCGTGTGACGTAATAATATACATAATACAAGTTGTGTTAATGATCTTGTACATTCTAGTGACTTCTATGCTAGCTGATCGAAACACGAGTGCCATAAAGTACTATTATATATATATATATATATATATATATATATATATATATATACATAGTCCGTTCATTTTTAAGTTTTTTTGGAGCATAGCTTCATGATGTCTCTTCGTGAGATTCCAACAAACTTTCAAGAGCATGTGAGAAGGTTAGCTTGAGAGAAATTAGCCGCCATGAGAGGAGGAGCATGCTGCATGATCAGTACTCTAATTAATAACATATATTGGTAGAAGGGCAGGTGCGTGTATTTATTAGGACGTTTTATTATTATTAATTATTATTATCTTAAAAAAAAAAGCAAATATATATATATATATATATATATATATATATATATATATATATATATATATATATAAAGAGGCCGTGACATGACTATGAAGGTATATATCCCCATCAGCATACAAGTCTTCGTGGACAATTTTGTAACTTAAAGTCATGAAACATAATGCCATAAAGATAATAAGCCGTACATATTTTTGGAGCATAGCTCTCTGATTCGCAGCTGTAGAAATTTCAACAAACTTTCAAGACCGTGTGAGAAAGTTAGCTTGAGATGGAGAAAGCAACCATGAGGGTCTTTGCTTCATGAGGTAGAAGGGCAGTTGCAAAATCATGTATTAATTATTTATGGGCAAATCGATGATATTCCCGATATAATGGTCGATATATAGTACTCATGATATTCCTTACGCTCGGAGGAATCTCATCACCACGCACCAATACAATATTATGTAATTAAATTATCAATGAGGTGGACAAATCGATGGTCCCCTGATTCACATGCAACCTATTACATACTATAATTTTGGAGCTCTTTAATCTTTAATCTATTTATTTTTTTCTAAACTCTCAAGATGGGGACATGGTAACGTTATCAGTGGGGGCCTTTAAAGGTCATGCCCTCTACCATTCTACGTGACAATATAAATTAAAGCATCGATCTACTATCCCTCATCTCCAAGCTTAGAGGGCCTCGCAGTATTCTCTCTCATGTCCAAAGTAAATTAACCAGTACTGGAGAGAGAGAGAGATCAGAGAGAGTGAGGCCCGGGGATTCTTGGAGATTGACTTGGAATATGGGAAGGAATCCTTGTTGTTCAAAGGAGGGCTTGAACAGAGGAGCATGGACGGCTATGGAAGACAAAATACTCAAAGAATACGTCAGAATTCATGGCGAAGGAAAATGGAGAAGCGTTCCCAAAAGAGCAGGTTAGATAGTCCTGCGAACGAAAAGTTCTTTATGTTCTTTCCAATTATAAAAAAAATATAGGATTTTTTTGTTTCTTTGTATTTGGTTCAACAAATTAAAGAAAAAAAAAAAACTTTTTTGGTGAGTACTTTTGCAGGGCTTAAGAGATGTGGGAAGAGTTGCCGGCTAAGGTGGTTGAATTATCTGAGACCTGATATTAAGAGAGGCAACATATCCAATGACGAAGAGGAGCTCATTATCAGGCTTCACAGACTCTTAGGGAACAGGTTTGATGAAATAATTCGTATTAATTAAACAGTTAACTAGGCAATTAGACGTCAGTACAAAACACAAAAATTTGTGTATTTTAATGAACTTGCTTTAACAACCCCCCACAGTCTCCCCTTAAATATAATGTTTCAAATTAAAGCGATCACATCTTAAATAGCAAGCATGTCGGCAGAAACATCCATCCTGAAAATGTGTGTGTGGCTGATATATACTGCAGATGGTCTTTGATAGCTGGGCGGCTTCCAGGCCGAACAGACAATGAAATCAAAAACTACTGGAACACCAACATTGGAAAGAAAGTCCAAGCTCACTCCAACCCCACGGCCTTCAAACGGAGACCATCAAATCAAGCACAAGGAAACCTAATTCCCGCTAAGGAATTAGCCGGCTCAGGCGCTGCTCCACCTAAAGCAATTATAGGCTCAGGTAATGTTATACGTACCAAGGCAACAAGGTGCACCAAAGTTGTCCTCACATCTGGACCACAAGATCAATCGGACGGTCATGATCATCAACTTGGCATTAAGCCTCGTGTGCTTGAACCCAGCAGCAGCACTTTATTAGGTGATCACGACAGCTCAGCTGATTTTTCAAAAATCAATTTGGAGGAAAATAATTCGTCAAACTTCCTGGAGGACTTTGAGATGGATGAAAATTTCTTTTCAGATTTTCTCGACATTGATTTCTCGCAGCTTCCTTGTTTCGAAAATAACGAGGGTACTGACAGTATTATTACTAACACCGGTGACAAAGACGAGCCATCACCAACATGTAATCATCAGAGTACTACTACCCTTTTGGTTCCTGAAGAAGATCAAACGATTCATGGCTCGGATTTTCAGCCTATGGCTCCTCTGACTGAGTCCGAATTGGATTGGATCTAAGACACATACGAAACTACTTTAATTAGTACTCCAAGCTAATTATCTAGTACGTACGTAGCGAGTGGCATGAATTTATATATATATATATATAATCCGAATTGGAGTACTGCGCCCAAAATTGCATCTAATTGGGCTTGTAAACTATGTAATTAATCTGTCATGATCTCCTTAAAGTTCTTAACTGGGGCGCATGTGAATCTTGGGTATCCAAAATAAATCGCTGTGCATTCCAAACATGTATATGCCAGCCAAGTCAAGGAATTGTGTTCCTCCCGTCATATATATAATACAAGAAAATAAATAACATGTATAGGTATGAACGCAAGATATAATTTATTTTATTACACTTAATATATATATATATATATATATAATATTATATTATATAATCGGGGTGGATCCATAATAATCATGACAAAGTGACAAAAATTGATGTTGAGGGACCGGTTTCCATAATTGCACGAGCTCTTTCGAAATTTTTTCAGCACTCAAAACTTGTCGCGTGCATGCGCGGTTACTGATATTTTTTGTTATCTATGGCACTACAGCCACCATGAAGGATTCCCCCCGTGAGGTAAATTGTCTTTTTCTTTTTCTTTTTTTTTTAATATTATATTATATTTTTTATATTCTTAATTTTAAATTAACAACATCAATAAAAAAAAAATTTAGTGTGTGCAAACAGAGCCACCAGAGAGAAGATTAAAGAACAAAAGATGAAAAGAAACAAATTCCGTACAAAATTCCATCTAGTTTGTTTTCGTAGATAAAATAAAATGAGTTAAGATTGAAGTTAAAAGTTAAATAAAATATCGTTAGAATATATTTTTTAAATTTTATTTTTATTTTAGAATTTAAAAAAGTTAAATTATTTATTTTATTTTATGTGAAAATTTAAAAAAATTATAATAATTATATAAAATAAGATGAAATAAATTAAAAAGAATTATAAAAATAAAAAATGCCTTAATTAAATTTCTGTTGAGATCGATCGTTTCCTTTGGATTGGTCCTCGTTCCTGGAATATGGTGTATTACTATTACCTCATGAGTTGAAAACTTGAACCACATGCGTTGTCTGTCTTGGATTTGGAACCGTAAATCACGTGACGAGAGCTGAATGAGTTGGTGGTTGGTTTTGGGGAAGCACGTGATTCCTTTCCCGGGGTAGATCCGAATAGTCGATGTATCTGACGTCCTCTCGCTCTCGCATTGGTCCTTAGTCCTTATCCATGGGTTGAAAAATGCACGGCACTTACAGTTGTAGAGCAGGGAAAATAAATTAAAATAACAACATATTGATTAATTAATCAATAACTCGTAAGTTAACAACCACCTGTCACGTTTAAGCCCATTGAGTAATTAATTGCCTTGACAATTACAGGTTAATTAAAATGGAATACATTCCTAATTTATTAATTCAAAAAATCACGACAGAGGAATATCGCTTAATTATTGAATTTGTTTTTTTTTTTTCTATTATCTCCATTCCGACCTAACATTAAAATAAAATAATTTGAGAATAAAACAACGATAATATATAAATAATTGCAACGAGCACATGATTCATTAGTTTAAAAAATCTGGATGAATTTATATATTTTCTTAATTAATTTCAGTGCGACATAAGATAGATACAATTAATTTATAAAAGCAGGCCCCACCAATTACTACGAATCAATCACATGAAGTTTAAAGATATTATATCTCATTAATGGCAATAATTTAATAATAATTGACGACAACGGAATTTCACCTTACGGGGTCAAAAAGTTGATACAATTCACATTTTGATTTCGAAAAATGTTACTTGCAAGCGCATCGTGTTAACGGCTTGCAATTGGTCATCAGTGTTTTCATTTTCCTTCTCTATTAATTTCGTTCTCTCTCTCTTTAGAAATTTCATTCTATCTCCACCTCCTGCCTCCGAATGACCGACCGATCCCTCTCATTTCTCTTCTAACCAACCTCTCCGTCTCTCTCTCTCTCTCTATTTCGTTTCTCTTTCCCTCTCTGTATAAGCAGATAGCCACCATTCTAAACAAATTTCAATTACTATTTTTTTTAATAAGTATCTTGAATAAATCTACGGAGGTGCGAAAAAATACGACAGCTCGCTATTAGCCAAATAGAAGTAGGTAGGATTAGCGAAGTAGAAAGCAAAATTAGATATTCTAGAATTTGATCTTGCATGAGGATACGGTAGATTTGGTTTTTTTTTTTTTTTTTTTTTTTTTCCTTTGTCTTGACAAGGGGAGTGTGGTTATGATTCTAAATTTTTGACTTTTTGCAGCTGGAGTCAAGCGCCTCTTTTCCACTCATTGGCGTTGCCGCTTATGAGTTTGATGATTCTTCAGAAGAAGACCGCCCTTCCATCTCAAACTCGAACCCAACTCATTAGACTCACACTTTACCAGATTTGAATCTTTCTCCTATGGAAGAAGAGTCAAATTACAACCTCTATAACAAAAAAAAGGTGCATTGCACAACATTGAAAAACAAAAGCAAGAGATTTCAAAATCTCTTATGGGGAGTGCTATGGAATAATCTTCGAATGTTGCAAAGTCCGGCCACCATAGAAAAGAGAGAGAGAGAGAGAGAGAGAGAGAGAGAAAGGTAATTTTTTTTAACTTTTTCTTTTTTGCTTTCTATTTTATTTTTTTATTCCACATAAGACCCCAATTACCTGCCGCTTGCATGCCCCGCTTGTACCCAGCAGAACTGTTTGATTTCAAAAGATAATTTTGTTCTCACGTGACGGGGTGAATCCTGACTTTAGTAATATTAGCTAGGAATCTTAATCAAATAAGTCATATATAAATTTTTTGTAAAAATGTGAGTCTTATTAAAAAATAATAATTTTTTTTTTATATTTTTTTTAATATGAGGTCTACTTTTTTACAAAGATTTATGCAACATTTGTTTGTTTAGGACTTATACAAATCATTCCTATTTCTCTTATGTATCTTTCAATATTAAAATAAAAAATATCAGCACTGATCAATTTTCTAGACTCTCTGTGTTTTTGGACGAAATTACTGAATAACTAATTATATATAAAAGGAAGTAAAATTACATAGGCATACACTACCTTTTTAATAATTCTTTATACAATTATATTTTAAATTAAAAGTATTTTTATAAAATAATTTATAAAACATCAATTTCTATATATATATATATATGTATATATCTTTATTTTAAAACATTATTATATATGTGTGTGTATTATTTGAACAGGAATTAATTTACATCCTATCATGATTTCTCCCCTTTTCATTTCATTCATTCTCAAAAATATTTTTTTTTTAACAAACAAAAAAAAAAAGGGGTAAACGAACGCTAGATATTTAAAAACAAAGAAAAAATTTTGCCCATTAATTCCACCTTAATTACGAGACAATTCCAATATCCATTGTTTTTCTTTTTATTGTCGAAAAGATTGCGAGATAATAATACATGAAACAATCCCACCTTGTCAAAGGCTATGCCCCCACAAAGACAAACGTGCATTAAAAACGGGGACCTACGTACCATCTCGTAGTGCATGCTTAATTTGCCATTGACAAGAACGGGACCTTTTCATGTATTTCTCATATGATGTTCCTTTCAAGACTCAACGCCCCTAAAAGTACTCTTCCTGAAATGATTCCACATGGCTATTCCCATGCACCTGTTCTGATCACAAACCTACCTATCAATCATAGGTATATCAGTTGAGCATCACCACAATAATAGTTGAATATTTGATTTTTATTCAAATATTAGTTGAACTTCAATTTATCATTGAACTAAGTTTTATTTATGCAATCCATTCACTTGTGTTTTGAATGGGCACGAATTCAACTCGTTCACGTCCTATTATCGGAAGCTTTTCTGAACTACTGAATTATGTTAACATTATGACGTTTAGGTTGAAAGTTTTTTTACAAACTTCAAACACAAGTGATTGTGAATTTATATAAGAAAAATTATATTTTTAAGTAAAAAATACTTAGAGCATTAGCAGTAGTCTAGTTAAAGTTTGGCTAAATTTTGACAAGAAAATTCATTTTTATAAATTTAGCTAGCCATTTTTCAATAACACAAAATAACAAACTCTCCAAATCTATCATTATTCTATTTGATTTTAATATTTTTATTTATTTTAATTCTAATTATAATTGAAATACTTATTCATTATTAAAAAAATACACATTAATTTTCTAACGTTCATATTATTCTAATAGATATAATTTTTTAATGATATTTTTTTTTACACGACGGTCATGTTCTCACCGAAAAACAAAATTCTAACCAAAATTCTTTCAATCCATATACCATAACCAAAAAAAAAAAAAAAATCATGTATGCTGTTCAAACGACATGCACAAAATGCTTCAATATACACCCATCAGAGCATCGTTGATCATGCCATAAGTTAGCACATTCACCTTACACTCTGCCTTCACCATCCTTCTATGCATCTCCAAAGCTCGACCAATTTTGTGCATTTTACAAAATCCATCAATAAGAGCCCTATATATGATCACACTTTCTCCAAGTCTCTTCTCACACGGTTTATCAAAGAGATGAAGCGCACAATAAACCCTATAATCATTACACAAATCCTTAACCAAAGTACCAACTGTCACCATATCCGGCTCAAAGCCTATCTTCGTAATCTCCCCAAACAGTCTAAATACATAATCTACAATATTCAAGTTGCAACAAAAATTAATCAAAAGAAATGACCACCAAAAGAAACGAAAAAATTCTGATAAAGCCCAAGAACGAACATTCAAGTCGGACAACATTCAAAGTAGACACTACCTTAGAGAGGAATGAACTTATTATGCTTGTGTTTTTTTCATTAGTAGTGAACTGATAAAGCTCAAGGACCACCGAAAGAAACAAAAAAAAATCTCGAATAACCAACAGAACCTCAAGAACGAAAAGGCAAAACATGGTCAACGGTGGAAATAGAACCGAGAAAGAAAAAACAACCAAAAGAACTGGAAAAAAAATCTAAAATTAAAAAACATATGGAAATAGAAAAGGGTATGAAAGAACAAAAAAAGAAAGAAAAAAGAAGGGAGAGTCAGTGACGGTGTGGGCTTACCGAAACAGGCTGACAACGGCGATGGTTGCAAGCAGCGACAGTGGAGACTTCAACATTGGGCTGACAACGACTGTTTTGGGACCAATTTTTCCATTTTAAAAACCGGTCATAACGGCCGGTCCAAACTCGATTTTATCTTTATAATTAATTTTTAATATTATATCTAATTTTTATAAATTATAATTATATATGAAATAATTTTATATTATAATTTATAACATAAAATTTTAATTTTAAACATGAACATTTATTTGACCATGTGTTTTAAATATAAAATATATATTAATTATATTTTATGACTTAATAAATTCTCAACATATTCCTTTTGATAAATATATTAGTAATACTAATTTACATTAGTATATTAATTATTATATTATCACTAACATATAATAATAGTACTATACCAATAGTATTACTATATACTAATAGTATTAATGTATTACTAATATTTATATTTATTAATATATATACATAAGTATAAGAGATTAGAGATTTAATATATATTAAAAATAGGAAAACCAGACCGAATCGGATCGGAATCGATAAAACTGGAAGTACTGGTTTAGAAGGGTAGCTGTTGCAGTATCAGTTCTTGAAAATGTAAAACCAGTGTATACCAGTTCAGTCCCAAAATTTATCCAAAATCGGAGATCAAACCGACCGGTTATACCCCTATTTGGAAGCCTTTTCCAGAAGATGCTTTGTGGTGGAAGAGCCTTTTGCGCACAATGAACATACAAGCGGGAAGCATTTTTTTATGCATGAAAATTTATTTAGCCAGTAAAAAATAGGAATGACCAAATTTACTATACATTTGTTGAGTTTAGTGTAGTTGGTTTTTAAGCAACTTAGCTAAATTTTGGCCAAAATTTGACTATAGCTATCTCACTACTAGTGCTCTTACATGGTATAATTTGATTTGTAAGATTTTAAAATTTAAATCTTACAAATCAAATATTATTATTTAAATAATGTGAATGATGTGCTCTATACACTAGCTTGGAAATATAATAACTCCTTCTATAAATATATTCCAAAAAATCGTTTATAAATTTAGACATTTATATTGAGATCATAGTTATAATGACTTAAATAGTATCGCATCAGTGGTGGATCTGCGTTTATCTAAGCCCCCTAAATTTTTTGAAAAATCAAAATATACCTTATTTTTTAATCATAATTTTATAAATATAGAAAATAGCTCCCAAAAAACAAATTAAAATCCCCATATACTCTACAAAATTTTACAAAATTCCAATATATTTAGAAATGTCTCTCCATACTTAGAAATGTGTTATGTAAGTGCTGCATACTTATTTTGAAAATGAGTGTAAATCCTAGGGGTGAAAATCGACAAATGCAGTTCGGTTTCGATTTTTTGATTGAAATTGAATTGGCTAATTTTATACATGCTTAAAACAGACTGGTTAGGGGAGAGAAAACCGGTGACGTCGGTTTCGGCATGATTCTGGCTTGTTCGCCAATTTTCAGTCGATTATGCAAACACAAACATAAAGTTACAAATCCAGAAAACGATCAAGGTCCAAAACAATCAGCAGTGTATCACGATCCCTGATTGGTAACAGAAGCAACAAATATGGAAAACTTCAAAAAGTATACTATATATTCATTGATTTATATTGTAAAATTTTATAAGAAACAAATTCAAAAAGTCAAAATCATACTGACATAGATATTCGCCAAGTGAGAGAGAGAGATCGGACGTGAGCTATAGAGATGACATCGAGGTGAGGTGAATCTCACTGGTGGCATGAAAGAGGAGAGAGGATGTGCAGCACTACGGCTGCCAGCTTGTGCATACTGTGTGAGAGAGGAGAGAGAGAGTCTGAAAAAGAAACTGAGAAAGAGAGAATCGGGAGAAGGAGGAGAAGGGGAGGGAGGTAATAAACCCTAAATCCAAACGAAGTTGTTTGGTGTATTAAACCAAACAATGTTATTTTTTATTTTCTAAATTACAGGTATAAAATGACGCCATTTAACTCACTTGCATTAAACAATGTTGTTTTACGTAAGATATATGTATATAAAAGAATATATATATGCTATCGGCATGTTCGGCAATTTGATATTGGTTCAAATTGGGACTGAACCGGCTGATGTCGATTTTAGCAAATTCCTATTGCCAGTCGACCGGTTTTTCACCAATTTCGGCCGGTTACTGTACAACCTAGTGAATTCCATATTTATTCACCCGAACTCTATGACTAAAATATAAATTTATATTTCCCTCTTTCTGAAGCTTTCGCCATTTTTCAGCAACTAAAAAATGGAAGCAACCAAAAAAGAAAGAGCACGACTTTTCCTGTGGAACCATTACCGAACCAACTGAGAAGAAAGAGAGAAAAGACCTACATGAAAAGCCCAACTTACTTTCAAATGCAACCTGAATCTTATTTTGTGGAAGCCCAATTTGGAGGACTTCATCAAAGATAGCGTTGCCCTAAAAACAAGGAGCGAGGAATCCTACCGTGGCGCGGTACGGCCCAAATAATAGCCATAAATAGCCCAGAAACTGTGGAAGCATCAGTAAATGCAGACTACAGTTATCTCCGACCCCAAATTCGGTGTTTGTTTGTTTCAGAAATTAACGATGGCCGCTGAGTCGCAGTCTCCAAGTTTTGCGCGGAAAGGTGAGCAGCCTAGCGCTCCATGAAAAAAAACGTTAGTAACTGCTTCTTAGTTAGGGTTTTGATTGTTCAAGCTTTGATAGTTTTTAGTTTTGAGCTTTGTTAAAGGTGTTTTTTTTGGTTTGTGGGGTTTTCAATTTTCTGCAGTCGTTGTTCATCTCAGAGCCACTGGCGATGCCCCTATACTCAAACAAGCCAAATTTAAGGTATTTCTTGAAAGGATTTTGTTTCACTCAAAACTTTATCCACATAATATGGTGGCGATTTGGACGTATTCCATGACGCAGATATCTAAGTCTATAATCCAAAAGAATTAGTCGATATCATAATTGGAACTCCTCGAAATCATTACAAAATACAAGAACTTCTCCTGCGCGGGCACTATGCGATCCCATTTACCACCCTCATATACCGAAGTGGGTCTTTACAGTCCCTCGCTTTAAATATCCTAACTCTAATACTATTTGTGACGATCCAAGTAAACTATGTCATTTGAGCCTATACGAAAAGAAATAATCAACGCTACAATTGCAGTCTCCTGGAATCATTATAAGGGGCAAGAACTTTTCCTCCCAGCCAATGTAGAATCCCAACCATCATCCCCCCCCCCCACCACACCCCCCCCCCCCCCCCCCCCCCCCCCCCCCCCCCCCCCCCCCCTCCTCATATCTTTCAAGTTTCCACCTTCGTCAGCTTCACTAGTGTATAGAATCAAAAGGGTAGCATGCCTTCGTTCAAAGAAAACTATGGTATGTATATATTTTTATCCTCTTTACTTTTTATTTGTAATTTACACGCAATAGGATTTAAACTTATGCTATTGATATAATGTGCAAATAAAACACACATATAGAGACTTTTGCCCCGTCTGTGTGGCTTTGCTATCACATTCTTTTTGAAAATGTGTTAGCAATGGATAGAAACTTTTTTCGTATGAGCTGGACCCTTTTCTTGATATCACTTATAAATCTCAAAATGGCTTGATTTGAGGCATAAGAGTTCTTTCTTTTCTTTTATTATTCTTTGTTTTGTAGTATCTTATGAAAAAATATTTGTATGGGTAACCCCTAGGGGTTGACTCAAGTGGTAAGGGCCTTGATCTTAGTGGTATGCTCCCTCTCGATCTAAGGTTCAAATACTTTGGTACAAACAATCTTTAGGGGCCACGTCCCATGGGTGAAAAGTTGATGAAGTACCTGATCCATGTGATGGGGACGTCCGTGATTCCTTGTCATCAAAATATTTGTTTATTTTCATTTTTGTCTCATTTAGAAATTCTAAACCTTACCTTTTGAATATTTCTTCAATTTGTATATTACAATTTGAAATCTTGGTATTCACATGTCAAATATTCTTTCTATGGCAGATACTTGGAACTGAAAAGTTTGCAAAAGTGATTGACTTTCTTCAGAGGCAGCTTCATCGGGAAACATTGGTAAATGCTTGTGGTGTTGTTTTCTTGTATTTGTTATGATCCTTGGGCTTCAGAGTAATGTTTTTCTTTTTTTAGTTTGTTTATGTCAACAGTTCGTTCTCACCAAACCCAGATGAATTGGTAATCGATCTGTATAATGTAAGGTCCTTTAACTTTATTATTATCTTTTTAATAAAATTTACCTTTTTTTTTAATTTTGGGTGGATATATGTTTGCTATATTGGGATTTTACTTCATTGTGTTTCATTCTTATATTTTTTATATTTTCCTTCACCAAAGTAAAATATCTACTATTCTATATTTCATTTATGTTGAAGGATGGCGCAAATGCATTATAAATGCATTGATTTATTTATTTTATGAGTGTGAATGCATTGATTTATAATAGATATTTATAATATAACTACTCTATTTTGTGGATTTTAATTTCTGCTGTCTGTTAGATTTAGGAGGAATTTGTTCATGGAGTATTTTAACACTCTTACCCTGCTGCATGGAACTATATAAAACTTAGGAAGAGGAAAAGGGAGCTGCATTTGGTGCATTGCACTAAAGGTTGTTATCTTTGCAGACAACATGCTTAAAATAGCCATATTTTGGGTGACCACAAATGGACTGAATCTGTCTGTTGGCATGTATAATGTCAACAGTCAATTCATTTTCCTAATAAGCAAGGAGCTGAAATCCTAGTTATTTTGTATATTGTTTTAGTAATGTTAGTAATATTGTCTTTCCCTGAGATGTCACATTTGACTGTGAATGTCCAATTTAGTTTATGTGCTTATCTATTAAATGTTCATGGCTAGTGTACATTTCACCATGACTCAATTATCTTCTTGGACATTGCAGAATTTTGGAACTTTTGATGGTAAACTGGTGGTCAATTATGCTTGTTCCATGGCATGGGGTTAACTCATGCTGATGGGTCTGCTGTTGTAAAATTGTTCATATGGTGAATATATTTGCGGAATGCACTCAATGTCACTGCCTCTTATTTCTCCTTCATTTGA
Organism: Juglans microcarpa x Juglans regia; assembly: GCF_004785595.1. Lineage (NCBI taxonomy): Eukaryota > Viridiplantae > Streptophyta > Magnoliopsida > Fagales > Juglandaceae > Juglans > Juglans microcarpa x Juglans regia. Next base: position 41,101,159 of record NC_054594.1, on the reverse strand, counting down.
TGGAGCGTGAGGAATATAATATGATTCAGATGAGCCCCTGAGAGCAAAGCGAAACAATGGAAAAAAAACAGTAAAAAGAGAACGCTCCTTTTTGTTCCTCATCACTGATTTTTTTTTAATATATATATATATATATATATATTGGTAATCAAAGTATTTTATTCATAAAAACAGGCAAAACCCAAGTACACATGAGAAATACCTGATTAGAGTTTACAAACGATAATAAAAAGTCATAGATGCTTAGTTCGTTACAAACAATGGCCTACCACCCATGAAAACAATGTTTTAAAGAAAAAGACTTTCAGCTCCTCCATTGTCTTCTCATAGTTTTTGAAACTTCTATCATTTTGTTCTTGCCATATACACTAACACATGCAAATAGGGACCATTTTTCAGATTGTTGCGACTTGTGAATCCCCTCGGAGACCTCTCCAACTAGCTAGAAAATTCACTAATCTAAAAGGCATGACCCACGATAGTCTTGTAAAAAAATAGTCTCACAAGGTCTTTGCCACCTGCAGTGTAGAAATAGATGGTCTATTGATCTACCCTCTTTCTTACACATGTAACACCAGTTCAACATCATTAATTGACGTTTCCTTAAATTATTTATGGTGAGAATTTTGTCCAATGCTGCTGTCCAAATAAAAAAGATGACTTTGGAAGGAGCTTTCGTCTGCGAAATGCTCTTCTATGGAAATGAATGTATGCCCGAACTCGTTAAAACTCTGTGGAGTGATCTGACAGTTAATTTACCTTTCATTGAAGGGCTCCAAATCCTTCGATCCACGATACCCTCAGTCATACATACAGAATACAAAGCCGCAAAGAACTCTGTGATCTCTTCCAACTCCCAGTTTTGAGCTATCTTAATGAAATCAACATTCCATTGAGGGGAGCCACTAGAAAAAAGCAAGTGGTCCGCTATCGCTACATCCTTCACTCGTGCAAGCCCAAATATGGCAGGGAAAGTGTCTTGAAGACTTCTTTCAGCACACCAGTTGTCATATCAAAATTTGACACTAGAGTCGTCACCCACTACAATAAGTGTATGTCTCCAGAAGAACTCCCAATTTTTCCTTATGTATTTCCATAGACCCACCCTATATGGGCCACATATCTCATTCGAACACCAACCACCCCAATCCTCCCCAAACTGTGCATCTATAATAGTCTTCCACAAGGCCCCTCTTTCTTGTTGATACCACCACAACCATTTACCCAATAGAGCTTGGTTGAACTTCATCAAGTTGTGAATCCTCTGTCCAACCCCATAAATTAGAGTATAAACCATTGACCAATTAACCAAATGGAACTTGAACTCATCCCCCAAACCACTCCACAAAAAGTCGCGTTGTAGCTTCTCAATATGGTTGGCAACTTTTGCTTGTAGCGGGAGCAAGGACAAAAAATAGGTGAGTAAGTTGGAAAATGGTGCTTTTAATTAAGGTGAGTCTACCACCTTTAGACAAATACAACACTTTCCAAGATGCCAATTTGCATTCCACTTTCTCAATCACTACATTTCAAACCTGCTCAAATTTAAAAGGAGCACCCAAAGGTAAGCCAAGATACTTCAAGGGTAGAGAAGATACCTTATATCCCAAGAGGGAGGCTAGAGTTGCTGCTTTGGGAACAGTCCCCACCAGTACCAATTCATACTTTGAGAGATTAACTTTCAAACTTGAGATAGCTTTAATATAGAGAAGTAAAGCCCTCACAGATTGGATATGTCTAAGATTTGCTCCGTAAAATATGAGAGTATCATCTACAAACAATAGATGAGAAATATTAATAGAGCCATAATTACCATTCCCCATTGAAAAACTGTAAAGAAAACCACCTTCCACGAGGCCCACGATCATCTGATTGAGAGCTTCCATAACAAATAAAAAGAGTAAGGGAGAGAGCGGATCTCCCTGTCTCAAGCCATGTGAGGAGTTAAAAAAACCCACTAGAGAACTATTCACCAATACAGAAAAGTGAACTGTTGAGATGCAAAATTCTACCCAATTCAATCATTTCTCATAAAAACCACATCTTGTAAGTACATAAAGTAGGAACTTCCAATTTACATGATTATAGACTTTTTCTATATCTAGTTTGCAAAGTAACCCCGATTAGATTTTGGTAGTCCATCCAACACTTCATTAGCAATTAAGACCGAATCCAGGATTTGTCAAATGCCTTTGACAAATGCTTTTTGCGGCTTCGAGATTTACTTTTTCATCACCGTATTCAATCGGTTTGCTAGCACCTTGGATAAAATCTTGTAAACCCCATTCACGAGGCTTATGGGACGATCGCCTTGAACATTCACTGATCCTGCCTTTTTGGGAATAAGTGCTAAAAGGGTAGCATTTAGACTTCTTTCAAAACTAGCATTACTATGAAATTCTTGGAATACCTACATAAGACCGCCCTTTAGCACTTCCCAACAGGTTTGGAAAAAGCCCATTGTGAAACCATCAGGCCTGGGGCCTTGTCACTAGCCATAACTCGAACGACTTTCCATACTTCTTCTTCTTCAAAAGGCCTCTCAAGCCACCATGCACTCAATGGATCTAGTATAGAAAAGGTCAAACCACCTACAATCGGTCTCCACGGTTGTTGTTCGGCTAGTATATGTTCATAATATTGTGCAATGTGATTCTTGATGATTGACTGATCCGAAGATACTACTCCATCTATCATCAACATATCAATAGTGTTGTTCCTCTAGTGCGAATTAGCCACCCTATAGAAGAACTTTGTACACTTGTCTCTCTCTTTGAGCCATAGCGCCCATGATTTATGTCTCCAAGAGATCTCTTCAATTAATATGACTATTTCCAATTCTGTAACTATCTGCCTCTTGTGAGTTGTTTCGGATTCAAAAAGAGTTCTAGCCTTCTCTTCACCCTCCAAACTCTGTAGCTTTCTCTAGAAGGGAGTGTCTCTATAGACCTACATTGCCAAAGATTTGTTCATTCCATTGTTTCAAATCTTGTTTAAGTGTTTTTAGGTTTTTCGCCATTATGAAGTTTAGAGAGCCTTGGAAATCATAAGAAGATCACCATTGTCATATATTGTCTACAAAACCGTCAGTCTTAAGCCACATATTTTTAAATTTAAAATACCTTTTACCTCTTTGGATGCATCCAAAGTCTAAAAGGATGGGGAATTGGTATCAGCATATCCTAGGTAATCTTCTCTGAGTTACCTTCGGAAAATGTAACTCCCATTCTAGAGTTAGCAAAACTCTATCAATTCTCGACCATGATGGGAATTCACGAGTGTTAGACCAAGTATGCGAACTTCCTGTTAGCGGAATATCCATAAGTGTTTGTTCTGAAATGAAGTCAAAAAAATCCCTTATAACAGGTGTGATGTGGGACATACTTGATCTCTCACTCGAGAAATAAGAGACATTGAAGTCGCCCCTATGCAACTTGGTAACTCCCACCAACTAAGAAGTCACGCCAGTTCTTCCCACAAAGATCTTCTTTCTGCATCAATATTAGGGTCGTAGACTCCTGCAAAAGCCCATTGGAAACCATCCTCTACATTCTCAAAGGAGCATGCCACGGTGAATTCACCCACACAGTCCTTTAACCTTTCCAGCACCCTTTTATTGAACATAATAAAAACACCCTCGGATGCTCCTTTAGAAGGCAAATACGACCATCCAACATGATGTCCCCTCCACAAACTTCGAACTATTTTTCTTGTAATAAATTCTAACTTAGTCTCTTGTAAACAAATGATATCACATTTCCATTGGTGAAGTAAATTTTTGACTTGGAGCTGTTTGTTGTGCACATTCAGCCCCCTTACGTTTCAAGATATTATTTTTGGCTTCATATATGATTCATCGTTACCTGTCCCTTGAAACGCCCCTAGCTAAAGCTCCTATCCCCCCAATCATCCTTCATAGCCTACGTTACTCGTCTCTTTCTCTCTTTTTTTTGTCCAAATTCATAGAAAGATCCGTTGTATATTGCGCACTTCTAGCTTCAATAGTTGTAAGTAACACAAAAAATTCTTCCTCAAAACCCTCACATGTTATCCCCACACAATGCTTGATCTCTATGGCTTTCTTAATAATCCAATCTGGAACCCTCAGATGAAACGAATTCAGTGGAGTAGGCACTGCCCCCTCAACAGAGGACCTGCCCCTTTCGGCGTCTACCCGCCTTGCAACCATCATCACCTCTCCCCTTGTGGCCTCGAAAACAACTATAGCCCCATCTAGTGCACCTTTCTCTAAATTACCTGGGCCTCCCACACTGTCTTAATTCACATAAATGGGTTTCTCAACTGCCATACCATTCTTGACTGGAGTATTTATGGCTTCTCGCTGTGCTCCAACCCTCCCGACAAACCTCTTGTCATCTCCTCTGCAGAGATCTGAGATATCTTCTCCACTGGCGCCAAGGACAGCACCTTCACAACCGTGGTTGCGGGATGTGACCTAAAGAGGGCCAGTGCATTGTTCTGTGTCTCCCCTGTGGGCAATGTCTCTGTCGTTGTCAAAATCACCTCTTTCGCAACCTCCTCTGACGTCGATGGCCCCATCGGCGCACTGACCCCATTGTAAAGATGGCCGGGAACAACCCCAAAAGTTGCCGGCTACGAGGTCCCGTTCTGGAGATGGACCAGCATAGCAACGAGCCCAATAAAGGGCATGGAGCCCTTCTCAAATAAGGTTCCATTTCTTTTGAGACACCATTTTAGCTTGGGTTGGGCTTGGCATGTTCGGCCCATTTGAATCTTGGCTTTCCTTTTATCAGGCTTGAAGAGCAGTCCATTTCCTTTAGACTTACTTAGATCCAACTGACCGATGGCCTTGTTCCAAGCCTAAGGCCTGGCCTAGCTTCATTCTAATTGAAAGAGATTCTACAGCCTTCGTCAATAAAGTGATTTCTTCTTTCAAACCAGTAAGGATTCCCTTCATCTCCCTTTCCACTGAGGCAGCATGGAACAAGCTGCTACCACCTTTTTCAAGTATAGTCTCTCGACCATTCTTTGCCACCCCCATCTTTTCTTGTTGCAGCAACTTCAAGGAGTGGCCTGAGCCACCCATTACAGCCACCTGTTTCCCAGCGTCGCCCCTTGTCGCTATTGCAAACGAGATTTCCTACCACTCCACCCCATTTCATTTGTCTGTTGTTCTGTCCATGGATGTAGCCGATGTCGGCTTCTTATTTACTAGAGCGTGCTTATTTAGAGTATGTTTCATTTCCCTGGAGAGGTATTTCCAACCCCCCTTCCATTCCTTCTGGGATTACGAGAGGATTATTACGCCCACTGCCGCCATATTCAGTTACTTCTAAATATTGTCCGAAATCATTCGAGTGACAATGTACAAACCAAGCCTTCGTACCATCCCAATACAACTTGTAGAAGTTCTTGCTTCTCTCTAATGAGGTGCATTCTTCCACTGAATTGGCCAGTCACTGGGCACTGCCTTGAGGAAAAACCATCTCTTTGGTGGTCTTTCGACTCCTCTCTGTGATACGAAACTAGTTCGCCCCCTAATGATAATACAAACACCTTCAGCTCTATTAAAAGGTGTTTTATAAAAACCCATCTTAAAACGAATAACGGCTAAAACCAGTAGAAATCTTATGGAGTAAAGTTTCGGCGAAGGTCACCAGAGCGATTTTCCATTGTAAAAGTATACGAAGAGAAAATTAGGAATACATCTCATCACTGATTTTAAGAGGGTGCATGTGTTTGCAGAATTTTGGATTGCTACATCCGTACATGCAAGTAAACAGGATTTGCTGGTAAGTTGAAGGTTATGAATATGATATGAACTGCGTGATGATTTGAGTTGGGCGATAATTGTAACTGCGTAAGCTATGGGTATAAAAAGCTGTAATTTTCTGTTGATTGCCATAATCTGACAGCCGAATAAACATGATCTGATATATATGGCCGAAAGAGTTGCGGTAGCAATTAGCATGCCAACTCTAACCTCCACTTTCTTTCAGAACACTAAGTGACGTTTAGATAATAAATTAAGATAAGATGAAAGTTAAAAATTTAATAATATATTGTAAGAATATTATTTTTTTTATTATTATTGTTTTAAAATTTAAAAATTTTAAATTATTTATTATATTTTATGTAAAAATATAAAAAATTTATAATGAAGATATGAGATAAAATGAAACAATTTCATTATACAGACATGGGTAATTATTAAGGCTGGTTTTTCCTTGCCGTGTACTAAGCCGAGTTTGAATGAGTAGTAGATAGTCAAACTTTAATTTTATTCAAAGAAGAGTTAAATTTGTGCTTATTATCGAGTTATAGTTTATGTCTATGAGCAGCTCATTTATTTTCCGAGAATTTTTTCACAAGCTTACAAAATCTAGAAAGAAATTAACAATTTATATCATTTCGTATAATTTTGCCTAGAAATCATGATAAACCAACTTTGTATCTTTGTAAAAATCTTATATATATATATATATATATATATATATTTATATATTGATGATCTATTCATAAGAATTTAAACAACATATATTATCACGTGCAATTGCCAGAAAGTATTCAGCTTGATAATTCTTTCAGAAACAAGCTTGCATCACTGGATTACTTGTCCACGATACTTCTTGTCTTACATAACGTGCCATTTGTCCCATTGAAATGTCTTTTTCTGTACGTACCTAGTTTCTGCCTCTTGCATTTCAATTTTTGAAGAATAGGCTCATGACACGTTTCAACTTGGCCGCCCCAAGAGCTTGAACACACCGATGTATAACTTTCCTTAGCCAATGCATAATCCCTGTCAATTCACAACTTTTATTATTTAATTTTCTTATAATTAATTCTCTCCTAACATTATTGAAACGGGCATGCAGTTTAAAGCTTAACATGCAATCAATCATATCTATTTGTTTCAGTTCTAATTAGGTGGATAGGTTTGACTCTAAGCGCCCATTGATTCGATGTCCTTTCTCTGTAGCACATCGTACAAAACTCAGGTCTCTGTTGCACTCATGGCCGAAAGGTCTTGGAGCCTCATTTAGATTGGTTTCGTTCTTAGAAAGAGTTCGAGACAGAATAGACAAAATAGTAGTGGCTCATGAATTTAATAAGTTTCCAACTGGGAAGATAATGTTATTATTTTGAGCAATTGGGAAGTTATTTACTAGAATGCAAGCTGTACTACTTCTCGATCCGGCCCTCTGATTGTTGGAGCTGAGCTCATGCAAACAGAATGGTAGTTTAATCTTAATTAGAATGTGTCAGGATGGACCCGCAGTCCACCTTGCAGGCACCTTGCAGATGCTTAAACCCAGAAAGTTACAGCATCATCACTGCAGAAAAGCTAAATGAAAGGAGATGCATGCATGGTCATGTCCATAATCAGAGACCATCAGAGATGAAGATAATATAAAATTAAACCTATCTTTCTTATGAGTTTAAGTTGTTTGGATAAGCGGTAATTTCACGTGTTATTTGAGTAGAAATCTTGAATTTGATCTCTAACTCTAAATTTTGTTTCATTTAATTAAAAATTATACTAGTTGGGTCTACTTACTCACAAAAGAAGAATACGAAAATAAATATAAATAATTAAATTTACTTTTTTCTATGATTTTATATTTTTAAAATAAATAATAATTTCATGTAAAAATTTGTTGTATGTTCAAAAAACAATTATTAGATATTCCGAAAATACACGATAATTACTACAGCATGCATGCACCCTACTCATCTGCCCCTATCAGATCTGAATAATTGGTGAGGAAGAAGGCAGCAAAAGCCGCCACGAAATCAGAATCGACGTTGATCGGGACTCGGGTAGGCTGAGCTTTAATGAGATCAGGCAGTTGCGTGTGATTCGGGGAAGTATTTTGTAGAAGAGAAAGTCTGCTTCACTATAACCGCGGTCAAATTTTTTTTTTTTAACGACTAAGGAAATGATATTAAATGTATTGAAATATTTTTTTTATTTTTTAAAAATATTTAAATGTATTAAAAAAATATAAAAAGAAAATTACTAGACAGCACGCTTAGCAGTAAGAGTGGGGCAGCATAATAGCCCTACTCTTTTGTAGAATAATATTATATACTATACTTTAATCTTATTTTAATCATACAATTGCGTTTAGATATTGAACTGAGTTGAGTTGAGATGATAAAATATTATTATAATATTATTTTTTAATAATAATATTATTATTTTGATATTTAAAAAAGTTAAATTATTTATTATATTTTATGTTAAGATTTGAAAAAGTTGTAATAATGAGTTGAAATGAATTGAGATGAGTTTACTTAACAAACGAAGCCTAAAGTAGTATGTGACACATTCATCACTATTAGATGATAAATAAATATGTAATAAATGATCATTTAATGATGATAAATGTGTCACATCATATTTAATGGAATGAAAATAAAATGATAATATGGTGTATAAAATTTTTCATTTTGTACTAAAAAAATCTACTCTCGCCAAGAGTGGGTCTCGACAACTTTTTTTATTTATTTATTGATTAAAAAAGTATTTTTTAATAATATTATAAATTTATTTTTAAAAATATTTAGAGTATAAAAAATAATTAAAAAAAAAACTTTTTTGAGTGGGGGTACTATGCCGCCCCACTCTTACCGCTGGGCGTGCCGCCTAGTGGTTTTGTTTTTTTTTTTCTTTTTTTTTTTTACATTTTTTTAATACATTTAAATATTTTTAAAAAATAAAAAAATATACCAATACACTTAAAATCATTTTCTTAATCACTAAGTAAAAAAAAAAAAAAAATTTGACCTGCGGTCAAATAGAGCGGTCAAGTTGAGGCGGCATAGTAAACTTTCTCAATTTTTTTACCCTTAATCGTCTCAGGCTACACTCTCGCATTGCTCTTTGTAGGGAAGTATTTTGTAGTTCGGATATACAGGTGCTGCTACACCCACTAACACTCTCCACCGAGAGTGTCACCGAGAAGGCCAATTTATTTTTCAAATATTTTTTTAAAATCTTTTAAGTATTTTTAAAAATAAAATAAAAATCACAAATTCATTAAAAGGACTACCTTAACTATTAAATAATAATAATAATAATGATAATAATAAAAGAAATTGGTGAGGATCCTCGATAAGCCAAGCATTTTCCAATATTTGTGGTAGACATTCGGGGTTTTTGGGTCCTTCTCAAGATGGAAGACAAAATAATTTGTCTCTTTTGTTTGGCTTTCTTAAGTTCATATATACATATATAAATAATATTTACAGTCGTAGAATGTGTAAATATCACATAATTTTTTTAAAAAAAATGAGTAAATACGAGACTTATATAAAAAAAATTAATTTTTTAATAATGAACTCTAATCTTTTTCAAAATAATTTTGCAGTACTTACACACTCTATAATTATATCTAACATTACTCAAACAAAATAGATGTGGATTTTAGTCTGTCTTCATTGTGAAAATAACCTCTTTTCAAGTAATCTTGTTATAAATTCAAAAGATCACTTGTTTTTCAACGTGGCCAGCGAAATGCATCCAAGCAGATAATATGCAAGTTCCGCGTAAATTTAGAAAAAAAAAAATTGCTTTAACTATAAAAAAATTATAAAAATAAATTTAAAAATTGAAGTAATTTAATGTGATATATTAGATTGTAAAACTTTTATTATTATAAAGTAGATCTAACGTATCAAAATCACATCAATTTATAAATTTATTTTTATAAGATATATTTATAATTATAACACTTCTCTTTAAAAAATATTCAGATCTTTTCGTACAAATCTAATATGCGTAAACCTTTTGAAAAAAAAAAAAACATAAATGAAATAACCATAACATTTATTTGGAAGCTTAATAACATAAGACATATGCCATAGCTGGCATCGGAAGGTAAAGCGGTGGAGCCTGGAGTGGTTTTTTGGGTCTCTTCAAATGCTTTTTATTCTGAAGCTATAGCCGACCGGAAAAAGTGCCAATGCCAATAAATTCTGCTATATTGCCCGTAACTCCTAAAATGAGATCGCATATCCCGCGAGTACATTTGTCCATGGCAACTTTTCCAGGTACGAACATGGTCTTTTTCACTAGTCATGTTAAGGGTGTTTTTCGATCATTGAAGTCAATTCAATTTATTTTAAACTAATATCTATTTTTAAAAAAAATTAAAAAAAATTAAATCTATTTCAACTTATTTCATATATTTCAATATATATCTGAACTTATATACATTCAAACACATGAATGATACTCATAACATGATATTATAAATAACTCAAATCATTTGAGATCGTCTCAGCATTTAAATGCAGTTTGTAAGGAGATTTTCCCTCCCATCGACCCGTATAACAATTCCACGAAGAACTACTGGAGAAGTAAGTCAAAGAGTCCGGCCAAGCTCAGCCAAGCCCAACGACCTTGCTCTAAAAGGAGTTAGTGGGTCTTTGCAGAATACTCGGCCCATAAGCAAAATCTACACACGAAGCAACCCACGAGTGGAAAAAGCAGACAGTAGGGGCAGAGGGGACTCGCCGCCCTGACACTTTCCCGATGACACCCTACCCTCTGAAACCTACACAGGCAATTGAGTAGAAAATATGGAGAACCCTTAATCTCCTGACAGCAGACATGAAATGGTTTAACAAGGAACTTTCACGAGGTAAAATGAGTCAGGGAGTCATGCCGCATTAATGACGCCACTCCTCGGACTCTACACCACATTAATAATGCCGCCCTAGAAGCCACGCTGCATTAAATGATTTTGACTAAGCGAATAGTTGAAGGGACATGAGCTCCCCAAAGTCATGTACGTGTTGTCCCCACTTAAGAACATAATATAAAAATCGACTCTAGGTACGAAGAACTCTCTCTGATTCTTCTAAACTCACGCACAAACTACTAAGGAGATATACTGACTTTAGCATCGGAGACTCTCCGGCCTCCACCAAGGCCCCCACTCTCCATATTTTCTTAAGGCGTACAAAACACGACGTACACCTCAGCATCTAAATGCAACCTAAATATTAACTCCATTTGGAAGAGAAAAAATATTTGATTTTTATTTTTTTTCCCCAAAAAATCTCTCCTTGAAAATTAACTTTTTAAGTAACAAACGGCCTTGTCTCATCTCTAACAAGCCCCCGTGTACTGTCAACAAGCCATCTCTCACTTTTATCATCATTCTTTGCTCTTTACACCATCCGTCGTTTCCATCACCAAATAATCTGTGTCACCGATTAAAAAATCCGCAGCTTAGTGCTCCCCTTCAAAACTGATTTTGACCAATCAATGGTAGTGATTTACAGTTTCAGTATACCAGAGAGCTGATACACTACATGAATGTTACCAAATTCATGAAAAACTCGGGGGAAAAAAAGATGAAAAAAGGAGGTGATAAATTATGAAAAAAACTAGATACAACTCTGATTGGCAAGAAATTCACCGAGTTCAAGGGGAGAAAACAAATAGCTATGCAGCTTACAATACATCACTGAATCCCTTATCCAGTTCAAGGAATTTGCTAATCCACTCTAAATTTAAAGGACTCTCATTGGAGAAATCAAAGAACTCATCCACATCAAAGTTGATTTCTGAGTCTTCAAGTCCTTTGTATGAGTTTTCCTCGTCTCCTCTCATTGCTACATTGACTTTCTCTTCCGCTCTATTTTCCCGAGCATTACAGTCTTCTCTTGTTGCAGCTCCCATCTGTTTCTCCTGTTTTATTTTCTTGCTCAAATGAGAATTCCAGTAGTTCTTTATCTCATTATCTGTTCGACCCGGTAATCTTCCGGCAATCAGAGACCACCTAAGAGAAATAATCGGAAAGCGAAAATCAAAATAAGAAAACTTGATCATATTCAGAGATACAAAGCAATTTTTTCACTCAATAATTAACCTGTTTCCAAGTAGTTTATGAAGCCTAAGTATCAAGTCTTCTTCTTGGTCTGATATATTTCCTCTCTTGATGTTGGGTCTTAAGTAATTCAACCATCTTAGCCTGCAACTCTTGCCGCAACGATTAAGACCTTCAATATATAACAAGCACAGACCTGTTAAGCCTTTGCGATCAAATTTTGTAAAGATTTCTTTATTTCTTATCAAAGATACTGAAGTTGAGAGTTTAGGATTCTCTGCTGGAATGAAAAAAGACCTGCTTTAGCCGCAATTGTCTTCCACCTTTTTGGACCATGGCTTGCAATGACCTCCGCCAGTCTTCGATCTTCCTCCGCTGTCCATGCTCCCTTATTGGCTTCCTTCTTAATGGAAACATTATTCTTGGCTTTCATTTGGTTCACTTCTCTTTTAATAGACTTATCGGTCATGGGTGCCATAACCATTAGCTTTTATCCGTGTATATCTAAAGACTAAAGTTGGAGAAAGAGTGAGATATGTACGGGAGAGAGAGAGAGAGAGAGAGAGAGAGAATTCTAAGCTTGGGGAGCTTTGCTACTTATGTAGAGGGTGATGCTCTGGTTCTTTCTATTATCTACCTTTCTTGGTGAAGGGGAAGAGCCTCAACTAACGCTTATATATATGTGTGTGTGTGTGTGTGTGTGTGTGTGTGTGAGAAAAAGAGGCCCGACTTTGGATGTAAATAAAGGGAAAGTCACTGTGATCATGGGCCTGATGATTGAGCAATAAGGGTGCTATAAAGTTTTTACATACTCTATTCTGCTACAAAGGCTGCTAAAGAAAAGAGTTTAATATACTTAGTGCGCATGTACCAGCTTTTTGTGAAAAAACAAAAAAAGGGTGACAAAAGCATCATAATTAGTGAGGAAAGATAAACAGATCCGATGGTTGTGGTAAAGACATTAGATCCCCAGATCAGTAGGACAGCTTTGTCATGTAGTGGCTATGGTAGGTAAAAAAAAAGGAAAAAAAAAAAAAAAAAAGAAGAGTGATTTCAATCTGTAAAATTTCCTTTAAGCATGTGCAAAATATTATAATGAGGGCATGCAGATTGATTCTAAAAGGTTCGTGACAAAAGGGAATGCTAAAGGATAGACAAGGAGATCAATACAATATTTAGCTGCAAGCAACAGTTTTGTCCATGAAAAAGAGATGTTTTCATAGCCACGTATAGGGAAGAACCTTATTGTGAGTGCATGAAAAACTAAACTGATTGGTTGGGTCTTCTTAACATTGCAGTAAGGCTCTGAGGTGTCTGATTTGTCTACATTGTAGACTGTATAATCCTTCATACATTGCTGTAGTTTAGACATTATTAAATCAATCTCACAGATTGTAAAACTTGTAGTAGTTGTTGAAGATGTTTGACTAAGATGTCTGCCTTTAATTGCAGATGGGGGGCCTCAATTATGCCGCATTAATTCATGGGGTCCTTTCAATCTTACTGCATTTTTAGTGGGCATAAGTTAATGTCAATTGCTCTAAACTACTACTTAAGACCCATTTACATCATTTCAATATATTCTTCATTTGCTCATTAACCACGTGATTTCTTGATGAGATCAGACAAGAAGAAAGGTTTGACAAAAACTGGGAATTAGTTTTGAAGTGTATTTTTAATTCAAGGATTAGGTGACTAAAATTCCGGACCCGAAACCATTTATACAGAGGAAAGACTGAATGGGTTCAGCTTTGTGATTCCTTTGGTTTGTATCTCTCTCGAAATGCTTAATGTTTGGAACTGCATGTCATGCTGGATATTCTGGAGTAGAATAATCTTGGTGTTACCCATCTCTATGCACATATTCTTCTTGTTCTGACCCTTCGATCTTGCTGCTTACCAAATGTCCTGCTACTGTCTATCGTAATGCAGATTATCAGATGCCAAATTTTCTGACACTGAATGAGGGAAAGATCACGTGCTGTGTAGGATGACACTGTAAATATCCTAGTAATGTCGATTTATTAGCAAAACCATCACGATTAGAAGACAAAATGCTGTGACAGCTCTGTTTGAATAATGTCAAACGAGAAAAGCATAAGATTATATGATATATATATATATATATATATATATGTAACGGCCCAATAGAAAACTCAAGTCACATGGTCTATATTCTAAAAATTAACTAAAGATCTAATTAGAGACTCTTTAAAATATTATAAAGAGTAATATCTTCTTCTTTTTAAACAATACGAGATCTTATATACCCATATAGCCTTATCACTTATTAGAATTGTATATCACAATCTCTTTTAAGAGAAGTAGCCTCATTCAACTGTTCAGAAAATCTCATTTTTAAGGATCAAATACAATACATATTTGTTGACATTTCCACCACCCCAACAACTACAACCATATTTTTCTCTATCTCGTAGATATTAGTACCTTTATTATTATTATCATCACCATTACCATCGTCTTATTTCGCCACGTATCATCGTAGTTATTATCACTGTCATCGTTGTCATTATCACTATTATAATTATCATCACTAGCAAAAAAAAAAAAAAATGAATGTAGTGATAAAAAGATTAATGATAAGTTCAACTTAATATTCTGTCGTTGGCTTAATTAGCTAAACATATAGATGTTTTTAAAATAGCTAACAGATTCCTTAAACATTTGATAAAGTCACAATCGAGTCCAGAGAGAAAGACAAACAGAAAAGATAATTCGACCAATGAAGAATACCAAAAAAAAAGGTATGAATCACGAGTCGACCAAAAAACAAAATTGGTACCACAATAACTTTTTTAAAAAAAATTAGATTTAATTATACTTTACTCCTCGAACTTCTATTTAATTCACAATGTACATCTGAAACTACTAATTACATTAAAGTTAACTCTCGTACTTCTACCAGAAACGTTAAATCTAACGAAAATTCAATGCACGTACTGCTCACGTGCATAACATTCACTGTAAATATATAATTTTTATTTGATTTATTATTATTGATCATATAAAATATAAATTAATATATGCTATAAATTAATAATACATCATAAATCATTAAATATTTTTTTTCTTAATTTATATATGGTTAATGAATATCAAATAATTTCATTCTATACATAGAATTATTTATACTTGCTTGCAACTTAGGTATAAAATAATTTTATATATGGTTAATGATTAATGATTTATTATTAATTGATAGCATATATTATTTTATATTTTATATGGTCAATATTAATAAATTAGATAAAAATTATATCTTTGCAGTGAATTTTTATTATATTTAACACTATTGATAAATGGAAGGGGGGATTGGAAAGTTTTAAAAGTTCGAGAGTACACTTTGATGCAATTAGTAATTTTAGAGGCACATAATAAATTGATTGAAAATTTGAGGGAGCAAAATGTAATTAACAAAAAAATATCAAATAAATAAAGGCTATGTATGTAGGTACTGTACGACAATTGTTGCTGATTCATGAACCACTAAATAAAATCTACGTCTCTTTCAAATTCATTAATTAAATAAACAATGACTATAAAGCATATCTTTTTATTTTCGAGCAAATGAAGGCCTCTCAAAACTTGGCAAATAAATGGAGGACTAGAAAGTACTTGTAGCCACAGACAAAGCTCTTTCAAATACAAAAATTACTTTTATATTCTTTATACACTTTATTAATATGATTGATTGCATCATTTTTTTAATATAAAATAATTATTTTGGTCAATCACATTAATAGAATGCATAAAGAATAGATAAAGTTGATTGTATGTAGCAGAACTCGTGACTAAAATATTAATAGCATTATGAGTTCTGCTAAATACAGTTAATTTTACGTATTTTTTTATATTTTATTGATGCGATTAGTTAAAATAATTATTTTAATAGCGTTAATATTATAGTCACGATGTTATGGCTGATGTATTGCTTGAATAATAAATGGGCCTTTGTACGGGCGTTGTTGGCCCTGATCCGTGATCATACCATGCGTACAAAACTTCCGTGCTTATTGCTTTAAATATCGGAGGAAAAATTTAATTGTAAGTGATTCTGCGTATTAATATGACACTCTTTTAATATAATTGGTTAAAAAGTAGATTTTATTAAAAATAGTACTAATTTAAATTTAAAATATGAAGACAATAATATTAATACGCAGATTGTTACGTAAATTTACTTGTATATAATAAAACTCAATATCGAAACGGATGCGTAGACATAAACACAAAATCGACCAAAAAGAACTAATCACAACTTTCCCATTCAATCCCGGAACAAAATCTTACTCATTAAACTGAGGTAGCTTTTTGGAATTGAAGCTTTACATTTTATTGGCGGTTTAAAGGAAAAAGAAAAGTCATACTTTATATAGCAAGTTGTCTCTGTTTGGGTGGTAGGAAACTATCGTTATTCAGAGACTGAACCAAAATAGTCTTACCCTCGGTGAGGGGACACAAGAACAACCATAATATAGAAAACAGTTTGATCTATTTCGTAGCATTAAATCATCACTTATCCAAAAGATTTGAACATAATAGATAAATTAATTAATTGCTTAAATTATATTATAATACTAAAAGTATGTTTGGTTTCATAAAATCTTGATAATTTTTTGGAAAAAGATTGTGATGTTTATTATTGGATTTTATGAAGATAGCTAAATAATGTTTTTTTAAATATGTTTTGTACTAAGATTTGTAAAAGTGGATGGAATAAGTTGTAAAGTTGTTTAAATACAATGTTTTTAAGATATTTTTGTTTAATTTTTATTAATGGTTATACGTACGTATTGGTATATGCATGTGTTCTTACTTTTCATTGAGATATAGACAAACGATTAGATAAGAAGCTCAAAAAATAATTTTTCTTTTGAAATTGAATGATGTTTGGTTTGACGTTGATTTTTTTTTATTTTTTCTTTTTTCCTAAATGGAAATTTTGAAAAACTGGAGGTAACAAAAATTCAAATCAAAGAGGTACGTAGTATGAGACTAGAATGAACTATGAAGCATCTAAGAAGTTGCATGCATTTTACCTAATACATAGGATTAATGGTTTTTCCATGACAACAAACCGGTTTTCAACTTTTTTCTACCAATAATCTAACCACTACGTACGCAAACTCTTCAAGCAAGTAGTCTATTACCTCGAAAGAGCATAAATATAACCTCGTTTAGATGTTGAATTGAGTTGAGATGAATTGAATTTTTTATTAATAATAATGAGTTGAGATGGTAGAGTAAATTTTGTAAGGCATATCTAAAATGATTTTAAATGTATTTATGAGAAGCTAAAAAAAGTTATAGGTCTTGCATGTGAAGAGGTATTGAGTTGAAAAATATTATAGATCTCATGTGTAAAGAAGTTTTGAGTTGAGTGACGTTTAGTGATTTAAAAATTGAGTATTTGAATATTAGATTCAGTTTAAAAGTAGACTGAACTGAATTAATCTCAATATCTTCCAACATACAAACAGAGACTCAGTGTTAATATCACTCGTCACTACTGCTTTGTTTGTCAAAATTTATGGTTTCACTTTCGGTGGTTGCCCCTGCTCGACCTGCTGCATGCTTACGAATTACGACTATGAATTAATTAATTAAGAATCGATCCATATTATTGATCGAAGGTCTGCAAAATATATATATATATATATAGATAGATCAGGATACTAATTGTTTCTGCAATATTAATATTGAATATTTCTGATAAACATAATCAATATATATCAATCAAATAAAACAAGGACGATAATAATTAAATAATTACAAAGGCCACCCATGCACGTTAAAAATATAAAGAAATTAAATGCATATCTTTTATTTTTTATTTTTTATTTACAACGAACAATGGTGTGGACCGCACGTGGAGGCCGTCCCGTCCATAAAAATCTTTTAAATGTGAAAATGGCCTAACACGCTTACGTACCATTTGATGGTTGAGATATAAAGTAAAAGACGACCCTGTAATATGCATGCACGAACTTGACCAAACAAAATAAATATATATATTTATTGTTTTTTTTTTTTTATGGATATTTATTGTTATAGTCATGAATAATTGATCGGACCATGCATATTGGATTTGGATTTATAGATTATTATGAAGACGACGTTGCATCGGAAAGACACTTGGGGGACCATGCAAATTCAATCCAATATATAGAACTACTTTCTAATCTCTTTTTTACAAAGTGAATTAAGCTGCTTGACAAGTTATACGGTGCATGAACCCCATGCAGCTGATGTGTTAGCAGCTTGATTAATGAGGTTGCGTGACCAAGCTGGAGATCGGTTTTTCAGATACATGAGCTTATTATTATATAAATACAAAAACGTTCGACATATTTGACCGTTAATTAGGAACTAACATTTGAGTGGGAAAGGAAAACTGGCCAAGTACAAAGATTAATTGGGGCTCTTTTCTTTTTTTTTTTCTTTCGTCTTTATTTATTTATTTTTAAATGGACTACATGTATTTTTACAGAAATTAAGTTCTGAGAGCAAGAACTACTTCCACGTTCTTTTTGGAATTGGACAATAAATAAGGATACAAAGAATAAAATATAATTATGTTGACAAAAAATATGATAATTTTCCGATCTACTTTTAGGCTTTTTGAAACATTTGGCTTTTGTTACAGTTACAAAAACATTCTATATATAAAAGTAAATTAATAAATTGGTGTAGATTCGTATGATACGATAGATCTATTTTATAAAAAAAAAAAATTAATCTAATATATTGTATCAAATCACGTTAATTTGTGTGTTTATTTTTATAAAATTTTATTGTGATTAAAACATTTTCTTTTAATAATTAAGCGTCTAATAATTGGGTAGGCAAGAAAAAAAGAAAATCTTGTGGTTATAATGCACATGCAGCTGGAGAATCAAATTAAGCTCTAAGTCCTGTTATTTGGATAGTGAGATAAGATGATATGATTTTAAATAAAAGTTAAATAAGATATTATTAAAATATTAATTTTTAATAATATTATTATTTTAAAATTTAAAAAAAATTAAATTATTTATTATATATATTTTATATATAAATTTAAAAAATTTATAATAATAAAATGAGACGAGACCATTTTATATCCAAAATTTCCTTAATCGACGTACCCATTAGCCTGCTTCCTCTCTCTCTATAAAATATTAATACAAGAACCAAAGGTACGGCGGATTTCGACTTTTTTTTTTTAAGTAAAACAAAAAGGCGAATATGCTTTGTTAGCACTCTCATTTAAATATCTTTAATAAGATTGATTTCAGAGCAGTGCTGCTATTTATTTGCCTTGGGAAGTATCCAATCCATTTCAACGGTTGAAAGTTCAGGTCACCCTCAATTCTGAAAGCAGACACAAGCAAGGGTTTGGGCCGATGGTGCCTACCCACTACCCAATACAGGGATAGGGCTTAGATGCTCACCATCTATTAACCCAATCAATCGAGTCCAACCAAATCAACAAAGCACAAGACAAAGAGGCTTTATTCTTATTTTGAATATATTATATCAAATTAAAATATATTTTTTTTTATAAATAAAAAAATTTAATATTTAATTGATCGCACTTATTCCCCCAAAGGACCTGATCATTTTCTAATTGAAATGCTAGTTTATTTCCCGAAATCATGTCTCCTTTCTAATTTCTCCGTGAGTGTAAGATGATCAAAGAAGCTGCTAAGCTCCATTATTTTAAGCATGTTAATGTGGGCTTTGAATAATTCCATAAATCTGACAAAAAGCAATAAGTATTATCATAATTCAGGGCGGAGTTTTCGAAGTTTTCTATCATTTAAATTCCAAAATCGATATACCCAGAATTCACACACCAGCAAGTACAACTTGCATGGGCTTGGCCTAAAGAGGACCAATCGGCTGCAAACAATCTAATCTAATATATTAGAAAAGCAGAAGGAGTGATGACCACTGATGTCTGTCCCCTCCCATGCTTTGCTACTCTTGCAGTCTTGTTAAATCCCTGCCATTTAATGGACTTTATACAATCAAAATTCCTTCTTTTGTGGGCCATCGAATGGTGTAAATCTACAGGTCATGCTTTTAAACTTGTACACAGAATCACAGCCCAATTCAATTCGGCCTTCAATTTCTTTCTGAGTGTCTCTCTATCTCTCTCTTTCTTCATGTCATGGCCACCTCTGCCATAATCTGAGAAAGAAGTGAAAGAGAGGCACGGAGCCCAAGACGTTGAACAGAAATCAGAGACAGAGCTGGGAATATAAAGACGAGGAGAGCTTGTAATTTTTCGAAATAATTTTTCTGTTTACATACGAGAGTCACCACCACGACAAATCAAGCTTCCATGATGACTGAGAAGTAAAAAGATCTAACTCCACCCAGGCCACCAGCGTTACCAGCTTTGAAATTTGAGCTCAAAACCCGACGTTGTGTGTGTGAGACAGAAATTAACATTCTCGAAAATCTTGTGGGTTTGAGTGATTGTTTCTTTTGAGAAGAGTGGTCTGGAAGCTTGTGGATAACATGAGTAATTGGCTGGGGTTTTCTTTGAGTCCACACCTTAGGATTGATGAAGGGTTTGGGAGAGAAACTCAAGACCATGGAGGCTTTCCTGCTCACTTGTCTGTCATGCCCTTGCGCTCTGACGGTTCTCTTTGTGCTGCTGATCCTTTCAGGCGTTCCAATGGCGCTGATGGTATTGTTGCATGTGAACTTTCAACTCTACCGGAAGCATAATGATTTCTAAGCATAAAATCTGCTTCCTTTGATCTCTATCTTCGATCGCATGTTTCGACGCTAAGATAATTTTTTTTCTCTCCGCATTTTTATTCGGCTTGTGATAAAATATCCAACCCAAAGTCTAGACAAATTTACTGTTAAGTTTCGCTCGATCTTTTTGTGTATCTGTGTGCGTTTTGCTTAGATTTTCGCATATTTTCTAATGCAAATGCTTCTGGTTTCTTCTCTTAATGCTTCAGTTATATATGCATGTACCGATTGAGTTTCACTTGTGCGTGTTTTCGAATATTATACTGACTCCATTGATTTTCTTATCTCATTGGTGATTGACTTTGTAGATTGGAGATTTGAGAATTCCATGGGTGCAGCAAATCCAAATGAAGAGGGCCCAAAGCTTGAAGATTTCTTAGGTTGTTGTTACTCCAGCTCTCCACCTGATGAAACCAAAGTTTACTGCCAAACCCGAGAGGACCATGACCAAAACAATGTCTCCAAAATCAATGTGAACATAGCCCCCAGCTTCAACACAAACGGAGAAATAGAACCGGGAGAGAATCTCTCAAACTCTTCTTCCTTACTCCATCCAGCTTACCCGTACAATGAAAACCCACAAACCCTACTCACTGGTAATGGTATGTACAAGTCTTGGTTGGGCCAAACACTATTTTCCGATGGAAAATCTTTTGCCGAGGCAAATGGGTGCAGTTTTCAGTCACTATCTCTCGCCATGAGCCCGACTGCACAGAATGGATTGGATGCAATTTCACCTTTGCAAGTGACTGATAGCCGCAAGCGACCCGTGGCAAAGACTCTTGCCAGAGAACCAGTTCCTCGGAAATCTATAGATACTTTTGGGCAGAGAACCTCTCAGTATCGTGGCGTTACGAGGTACTAAGATATTCTTATGACTTTTCTGTGCTTTACTTTGATGAAAGTTCTGGTTTGAATTATTCATTTTTAAAAAAAAAGCATCGATTTGAATTTTAAATGTGATTTATTTTGAATATCTCATACTTTCGGATAAACTAGCTTAAGCGGTGGGGTTTTTTTATGTGATGGTGTAATAGACATAGATGGACTGGGAGATACGAGGCCCATCTATGGGATAACAGCTGCAGAAAAGAGGGGCAGACTAGGAAAGGAAGGCAAGGTGAGAATTAGATTGTCAAGTACCATCCATCATATTTTAATATTTTCTTGTTTTGAAAATATAATGACGATTTGTTTCATTGCCTTTTTGGGTCTTCACCTTGATGGCTTCGAATTTGTTCAGTTTATCTGGGTAAGTGAATCTCCCACATGCATCTTTAATATATCTTTCTGGACCTGCTTTTCTTTCAGAACTATAATATAAAATAATCATAATGAAAGATTCAATATATGTTTATTATATTTAGAATGTGATGATCAGGTGGTTATGACAAGGAAGAGAAGGCAGCAAGGGCTTATGATTTAGCTGCACTCAAATATTGGGGTCCAACAACTCACATAAATTTCCCAGTAAGTAATTCGTTAATGGGGTTTCACTTTATGAAAATGTATAACCTCTGTAGAAGTACTTCGAACACTATATTCAAGAAATCCATCTTCTGTTCGATCCATCCCTCTTTTTTCAATCTCAGCTAAGCACCTACGAGAAAGAACTTGAAGAAATGAAGAACATGACTAGGCAAGAATTTGTTGCCAACTTGAGAAGGTGCCTTTTTTTTTTTATATATATATATATATTTCCACAAATTATAAAGTAGGTAGATCATGATCAGTATATATGTTCTTTTTCGTTTTCTTTCTCGATTAATTTCTTTAATCTTATCGTGACAGGAAGAGCAGTGGGTTTTCAAGAGGAGCATCCGTGTATAGAGGAGTGACAAGGTATGGCAGATCACAATATCAGAAAAACTTCAATAATAGAGTTACTATTATTTACTGCGTCTGCAGCCCTTTCAATTATTATAGGCGGCAATAATAATAGGCAACACTTTTATGAATGCCATGCATGCATATGATTTTTTTTTTTTTTTCTTGGCAACAATTATTAGCATATATTTGGTATTTTATTTATAAAGGTCTTCATGTATATATAATTCAAAGATATCTATCATTCATTTCCTTATCTGTCAAGCATCTATGCATGCATGCTTTCCTTTGCTCAAATTATATATTTTCTTTTCTCTTGGCAGACACCATCAGCACGGGAGGTGGCAAGCTAGAATTGGAAGGGTTGCGGGAAACAAAGACTTGTACCTTGGAACATTTAGTGAGTTTCACCTCCTTTTCAAATATTGGTTTTTGCTTCAATTTATGAGCCATCTTTATTAGCTAGCTAGACGCATATCATGGTGTCCCTCACCTCAGTACGTATTTACTGAATCATTTAGGGCAGCCATCAAAGCGTTAAATTACTCAACCACCACTAGTCATTAAGGTTTAGCAATGTTATATATTACATGTCGGAATTATAGGAGTTCGATCATGAATAATATATAGCTAGGACTGGATATATAGTCCAGATCATGAATAACTTACACGTAATAATCCAATAACTGGTGAAATCATGCCAGGCCAGCCAGTTCATTTTTCAACTGTTACTACTACATTCACTTATTTCTCCGGCTAAAAATTTGAAGGATTCTGCATCGTAGTTTTGAACAATGATCATGTTTATCCATATATTTTGGTTATTTTCCCTCCGAACTTAATGCGAAATGATCAAAATATCTCATATTTTACATTAAATGAATACAATATATTTGAAGTGATCACTGATCATTACATGCTTTTCTTTCGGGGCTAAGTTGATCTGATCGTCTCAGTAGATCATGATCAACTGATTAATTGACTCTCACTTGTTTTATTTATTACATAAGAGTTGTACGTAATTAATTAATATATGCAGGCACACAAGAGGAAGCGGCTGAGGCTTACGACATTGCAGCAATTAAGTTTAGGGGAACAAGTGCTGTTACAAATTTTGATATGAGTAGGTATGACGTGAAGAGAATTTGCTCAAGCTCGACGCTGATTGCCGGTGACCTCGCAAAACGTTCGCCAAAAGACTCAACTCCGGCGGCCCTTGAGGACTTGATCAATTCTCGTGCCTCATCCACCTCCCCTCCCCAACCCCTTTTGACCATAACAAGCAGCGAGCCCTCAGATGATTTGGGCGACATGTTGTGGACATCGAACAACAACGAGGAACATTTACTTGAACAACAGCATCATGAGAATACAAACACCAACAGTACTGATGCAACCTTTGTGGCTTCTAGCAGCAGGAATTCTTCAAACCCACCAAGCCCTGCAAGATGCTCTTTTGGAACAAGTAATAGTGATTTTGGAATTGGTGCAAGTGACTATTCTCATGTTTACTTTTCCCTGCAAGGGCCGAAGTATGAAATGGGCAATAGTGGTGGGAATGAACATGGGATGCCTATGGGATGAAATGTGGCCTTGCTTTGGTCCATCAGATTCAGCCCCATATATGTTTGCATTTGTACGTGGGAATGGGCAAGGGAAAAAATGGGTACTAAGATTTGAGAAAAGAAATTGGTAAACGGTATAGCTAAGATAGAACGTAGGATTCTCCATGTCTTTTAGTTTTTTTATGCAATATTGCAGTGTATGCTTTCAGGTTTTCTTTCAACATGATATCAAAAGAAAGTGGGGAAGACTGATCAAGTGTTGGTTTAGCATGAGCTTGCAGAAAACTTGCTTTTCATGGGATTAAGCAAATTATTTGTATGGTTAAACTTTTCAAGTCTTGAATTTGGTTAAACTTGGTTTCACGTGGTGTTGCTAACTCGGCTCTTGAAATATTTATAGGAAGTATTTACCATGCATTAATTACTATTCACTCTCACACTCAATATCTATAATTTTTTCATAGAATATAGAGATATTTTGAGAAAAAATATATTCATCATCTCAACTTTCATTATTTTCTTGTCATTTCTTAACGTAATATTAGATAATAAATTTATAAGTAAAGTATAATAAATAATTTTTAATTACTTAATATTACATTATAAGATGATGAGAGGATAATAAAAACTAACGTTACTCGCAGCAGAAAAAATTTACCAAAACACGATGCAGTTGGCTGCTAGTGAGTTGGGACCGTCGAGTGGCCAGAGGCGCCGCAGCATGGAATCACAGCTCGTACAGGGCAGCAAAACCAGGTCGCTAAGATACGCCGTGTACGTAATAAATGCGCGCATTCACAAGGAAGAAGTCAAAGAAGATGGCAAAGCCAGCTCCTTTGACTCTTTGTACATGTACGACTTGGTAAAAAGTAAAGCAAAGAAGAATCCAAACACTGCCCCAAGCCAAGCCAAGCCAAGCTAGCCCCTTATATTGTATTTGTTGCGTTGCGTTGCGTTGCGTTGCGTCATAATACCCTTAAATTGCGTGCCCTTTAACGTTATGCACCCCTCTTTTTGCAGTCTTTTTCTTCTTTTTTTTCTTTTCGTTTCTTTATTTTTCTTTTAAAATTATCTTTCGTTACTTTTCATCCATAGCCAGTTTGCCACCGCCTACTCTTAATTCTTGGCGCGTGCGAAAAAAACATCCTCGGTTCTTTGGCAATATATTACACAGTGAAATGTTAGATAAAAAAATTATATAAAAATAAATTTATAAATTAACGTGATTTAATTAGATTTATTAAATTTACTTTATAGTAAAAATAATTTTATAATATAAAATATCACATCAAGCCACATCAATTTGTAGTTTACTTTTATGTAATTTTTTTTAACTGAAATATTTTTCTTATTATGATATTATTTTTTCATTGCTCATTTTTTTCTTATTTTTAATACAAACATTTGTTATTTTGCTATTTTTTTTTATTGGAGTGTGTTAAGAAGATCACATGATAACCACGAGACCACCACATATTATAGGAACACGCAAAAGCATCACTACATGCATCACAACAGAGAACAAAGGGGCACAACATAGGAAAACAAAATCATCTAGAATTTAGAATAGTATTCTGGAAGGACAGGTTTCAACGGATCAAAAATTAATTATTGTAAATATTGTATATATATATATATATATATATATATGTATGTGAAAAGGGTCAAAACAATGTAATGAAAACAATATACCAGGAATGAAAGTTCCTTCACACATTCTGTCAAGCATCTAATATGTATACTAAGAATTAATCTCTTCATGGTATCCAAAGCCTACTGACTTGCGTCCTCTTTTTTTATTTTTTATTTTTTATATTTTACAACATAACCAAATGGCATCCTTAGATTCTTCACCCATCTCCACAATCCAAAACCCATCCTCCATTAATCATTTTATCTTCAACTCTGCGAAACACTTCGTAATAATTGAACTGATCATAGAAAACTTTCTTCCATTGCAAGCTCAGATAGCTCCCTTTTTAAAGGGAAACCGGCTATTCGGTCATGTGGATGGCTTTTATCTATTGTCGTCTCCTATTACCGATAATCTCCCTAATCCTGAGTATAAGTAGTGGGTGTTAGTGGATCAACACATCCTCTCTACAATCAACTCTTCTCTGTCTGAACAGGTCTTAGCTCAGGTTCTCGGGTGCTCCATTTCGAAAGAAGTTTGGACTATACTGCACTCTTTATTTGCTGATCAATCATCTGCACACACAATGCATACCCATTATGAGTTAGCAACCTTGAAAAAGGGTCCTAAATCTATTACAGAGTATTATCATAAAGCAAAAAACTTTAGGTGCTTCCTTAGGAGCTACGGGTCAGCCTTTAGCACCATCTGAGTTTTCGGTTTATCTCCTTGTCGGATTAGGAACTGAGAATGATGTCTTAGTCATGTCTCCAACTACCCGTGTCGAACCCCTCTCCCCTCATCAAATTTATAGCTTCCAGCTAAACCACGAGTCTAGACTTGTTCATCAACATCAAACACTTCTTAGTGGCTCCTCAATATTTGCTAATGTCACCACAACAAAATCACTTGGTTCCAATCAATCTTTTTCTCATGGTCGAGGGTCTAGAGGCTCTCGTGGTCAGCATGGGGGAGGCAGTTTTCCATCCTCCTTTTCTACACAACGACCAGACTCTCGCCCACTTTGTCAAATATGTAGCAAGCCAAGGCATACTGCCCTTGTGTGTTACCATAGATTTAATCAGAGCTACTAGAATGGCCATCCCTGTGGCGCCCCCAATCCCCCTTATATAAATACACAGGGATTGAGACGCCAGGATGGTGACAACACGGTCACACATCCCAACGAAGTGCCAGTGTGTGTACATGCAACAGTGTACAAATATAATAACGCAGCGGATAGTCAACTAAGTACCAGAATTTAAATACAAATATTTAAAACAATTTATCTTTAAAAAAATTATACAGTCATCCCAAATATAATACAAAAGGTGAATACATAAACTGATAAAAACACATAACTCACTAAACAGGAGCAATCCCAGATCACTCCTCCAACGGAGCCAAGCTAAGGCTCGTCATCATCGTCTGCATCAAAATCTGCGATACCATAAAATGGTACCACAGGTAAGTATAAACCAAACAACTCTCGGGATAAAAATACATTAATGCAACCAACAATATAGCAAAATACAGTTAGCCATAAAATACCATTTTTTCCCAGAAAAATGATTATTCCAACACACGCCAAAAATCCCATTTTGGCCCAAAATGTCCGTAACACATTTTCCCATAAAATGATTCACACAAACAATCCATTTATCGGACACTGTAGGCGGGAATCGCAGGCGGGACTCTACCACCGTCCCTGCTTACCACCATCCCTACCGCGTGCACCGTAGGCGGGAATCACAGGCGGGACACAACCACCATCCCTGCTTACCACCATCCCTAACGCGTGCACCGTAGGCGGGAATCACAGGCGGGACTCTACCACCATCCCTGCTTACCACCATCCCTACAGTTCCTTTACACACAATAAATACTTAACAGAGCACTGTAGGCGGGAATCACAGGCGGGACACAACCACCATCCCTGCTTACCACCATCCCTACAGTCTCTTTTCCTTTTACTCACATGAAAATCCAAATCCAATAAATACATAAACATGTATGCAATACACGAAAACCCAGTTTTCTTTACAAACATGATCATGCATGCAATATGCGATGTACGTGAACAAGTCATAACCAACAACCACAATTCACAATGCAAACAAACACAACTCCGTCCACAATCCATCCGACCCCCGAAAACTCCTCGGACTCAGTCCGGCAAAACAACCCAATTCACAGATAATATGCGTTAGTGCAAAAATATATTTAAATCACGAAAGTTCTTTAAGGAAAATACTTACAGTGCAATATAATAATTTCCGGAGGATCTCGAAGTTGCAAGCGGTGATTTCTGAGCAACACCACAGTGTAAAATACACTGTGGCCGTGGGTCACAGATACCCACTTTTCAACGAGGACAAACGAAGACCCAAGATTGATAGGGTAGGGCCTAGGGAGGTCGGTGAAGCCAATGGTGGTGGTGGTTTGCCGTGGGTGGCGGCGGAATGGGCGGTAGAAGACCAAAATGCCCAAATCGAAAATGTAGTTGGTGGAGCTTCACCGGTGACGGATCGGAGGTGGGGTTGGGTCCAATGGGTTGCCAAGAGGTCGGGGATGAAGTGGTAGGAAGATGGTGGCCAATGGTGGTGCGACGGCGGCGCAACGGCGGAAGGAGTGCCGCGGCTTCGAAGAGCTACTGGTGGTTAACGGCGGCACGGATGGAGGTGAGATTGGTGGGGTGAGGTCGCCGGCAGCTGGGGAAGCTAATGGGCTGGGCGGTGAGGGCCACCGCCGGCTCACGGCGGCGCTGGCGTGAAGGTGGGCCGCGGCTTCGTGGGGGGCGTGTGGGCTACCGGCGGCGAGGTAGGGGCTGAGGTTTGGGAGGTGAGGTCGCCGGAGGGAGGGGAAGCTGGTCGGCTGGGCGGTGTCGCGCACGGCGGCGCGACGGCGGCGGGCTGGGCTGTGAGGAAGAACGGACGGAGAGAGAGGGAGGGAGAGGGAGTGCGCGGGAAGGAGAGGAAAATAAGGAAGAAAAGAAAAGAAAGAAAAGAAAAAGGAAGGAAAGAAAAAATGGAGGAAAAAAAAATGAGGTCCAATCCTCATAACTTGGGTCACAAAAAAGATCCAACGGAGACAATTTTAAAATCACAAGTTAAATAAAATAATTTAAACGTAATGGTAAAGTCAAATTGAAATAATTAAATCCCACAGTAATTAATTTAAATATTAAAAGCAATTTAAATGCATAACAATAAATAAATATTTAGAAAGCACATAAAATTAATTTTCACCAAATTAAAATCATAGAAATAAACTTACTAAAAATTCAACCAATTTTAAAATAAGAGGATAAATTTTTGAACAATCAAAAATAATCCTTCAGTAAAAAATACACTGAAATACGGGGCGTTACATCCTCCCCCCTTAAAATAAAATTTCGTCCTCGAAATTTGTAGGGCCAATCATCACTCTAAAGCAGGATACCAAATACGACCAGAACACTCTTAAGAAAATCACACAACCTCCAACACCCAACGGGCATGGATACAACTTGCATAACTTTCCAAAACCCAAGAATAAACCACACATGGCATCCATTACGAAAGGTAAGATTAGACCCATACCTGCCGTAACTCCAGCGTCCTGAGTCCCTGGAATTTCGTCGCCAGCACTACCAGGAGTCACTGCATACACCCGAGCCTGAACTAGTTGCCTCTGATTAGTCCTACCACCGCGATGACCACCCTGATTCCCTTGGGTCCAATTAGGGCACTCACGAGCAAAGTGTCCTGTCTGACCACACTCAAAGCACTGGTTCCAACCCTGACGACACTCGCCCTCGTGGGCTCTATTACATCTATCACAAACTGGAGCTCGGCCCCCAATACGTATACCGGAAGCTGCCTGCGCTCTGGCCCCGATCCTTTGCACAAACTTCTGTGGCGACCCGGAGCTGCTCCCTTCACCATCAACGTTCAGTCGCTTCTTACCCGGAGGGGAATCTACCACAGCACCTCGCTCTCGCTCAGCAATTGAGGCCACATTGACCAACCTCTGAAAGTTCTGGATTTCCAAGCATGCGACCTGCCTGCGGATTTGAGGGCGCAACCCTTCTTGGAAACGTTCAGCCCGCATCTCTTCCGTAGCAATGAGGTGAGGAGCAAACCGCCCAAGCTCCATAAATTTCCTTGCATACTGTTCGACAGTCATGTCTCCTTGAACCAAATTATTGAAATCCCGAGCCAATTGCCGTCTCACCGAAACAGGAAAGAATCGATCATCAAATTCTTTCTTAAAACGCTGCCAAGACACAGCAGCCAAGGATCCCAACTCCATCTCTAAAAGTGACCGCTTGGTCTCCCACCAATTCGCCGCTTCACCTTGCAGCATACAACTCCCATATAATACCCTCTGGGCCTCAGTGCATCCACAGACTTCAAACGTTCTTTCCAGATCTTGAATCCACCTTCTAGCCCGTAATGGATCCTCTTCACCAGAAAAAGCAGGGGTCCTATGCGCTAAGAAGCGCTCATAGGTGCACCCGGCCTGCATCGCCCTGAACTGCTCTCCTTGCTGTGGACGAAAATTCTGCTGAAGAAACTCCGTCATCCTATTCAACGCCCTCGCCATGGCATAATTTCCATCACCCCTCGGTAATTCATCCTCGGGCTCATTAGCTTGCCTTCTTGGTCGTACCATTTTCCTGCCATAGCGTAACCCTTAACCCCACTATCAGTTTAAAACAAACTAAAAAAATACAATTATAGTAAAATAAATTAAAATACAACCATATCACATAAAATAAAATAAAATAAAATAAAACCAACAAAATAAAATATCATAAGATAAAAGGAATAAAACAAATGAAATAGTACACAAGAAAATAATTGAAACAAGTAAAATTGCCTGCCAAATAATAAAATAACTAAATAAACTAAAATAACAAAAATAAGATAAATAACAAACAATTAACGTACAATTAAAATAAATAAATTAAAATAATGTACTCCCAACAAAATAATTTCAAATCAAAATTTTAAAATTTTCTGGTACTACACCTATGGGACATGTGGTTTTACCCAGAGCCGAACTGCTCTGATACCACCTGTGGCGCCCCCAATCCCCCTTATATAAATACACAGGGATTGAGACGCCAGGATGGTGACAACACGGTCACACATCCCAACGAAGTGCCAGTGTGTGTACATGCAACAGTGTACAAATATAATAACGCAGCGGATAGTCAACTAAGTACCAGAATTTAAATACAAATATTTAAAACAATTTATCTTTAAAAAAATTATACAGTCATCCCAAATATAATACAAAAGGTGAATACATAAACTGATAAAAACACATAACTCACTAAACAGGAGCAATCCCAGATCACTCCTCCAACGGAGCCAAGCTAAGGCTCGTCATCATCGTCTGCATCAAAATCTGCGATACCATAAAATGGTACCACAGGTAAGTATAAACCAAACAACTCTCGGGATAAAAATACATTAATGCAACCAACAATATAGCAAAATACAGTTAGCCATAAAATACCATTTTTTCCCAGAAAAATGATTATTCCAACACACGCCAAAAATCCCATTTTGGCCCAAAATGTCCGTAACACATTTTCCCATAAAATGATTCACACAAACAATCCATTTATCGGACACTGTAGGCGGGAATCGCAGGCGGGACTCTACCACCGTCCCTGCTTACCACCATCCCTACCGCGTGCACCGTAGGCGGGAATCACAGGCGGGACACAACCACCATCCCTGCTTACCACCATCCCTAACGCGTGCACCGTAGGCGGGAATCACAGGCGGGACTCTACCACCATCCCTGCTTACCACCATCCCTACAGTTCCTTTACACACAATAAATACTTAACAGAGCACTGTAGGCGGGAATCACAGGCGGGACACAACCACCATCCCTGCTTACCACCATCCCTACAGTCTCTTTTCCTTTTACTCACATGAAAATCCAAATCCAATAAATACATAAACATGTATGCAATACACGAAAACCCAGTTTTCTTTACAAACATGATCATGCATGCAATATGCGATGTACGTGAACAAGTCATAACCAACAACCACAATTCACAATGCAAACAAACACAACTCCGTCCACAATCCATCCGACCCCGAAAACTCCTCGGACTCAGTCCGGCAAAACAACCCAATTCACAGATAATATGCGTTAGTGCAAAAATATATTTAAATCACGAAAGTTCTTTAAGGAAAATACTTACAGTGCAATATAATAATTTCCGGAGGATCTCGAAGTTGCAAGCGGTGATTTCTGAGCAACACCACAGTGTAAAATACACTGTGGCCGTGGGTCACAGATACCCACTTTTCAACGAGGACAAACGAAGACCCAAGATTGATAGGGTAGGGCCTAGGGAGGTCGGTGAAGCCAATGGTGGTGGTGGTTTGCCGTGGGTGGCGGCGGAATGGGCGGTAGAAGACCAAAATGCCCAAATCGGAAATGTAGTTGGTGGAGCTTCACCGGTGACGGATCGGAGGTGGGGTTGGGTCCAATGGGTTGCCAAGAGGTCGGGGATGAAGTGGTAGGAAGATGGTGGCCAATGGTGGTGCGACGGCGGCGCAACGGCGGAAGGAGTGCCGCGGCTTCGAAGAGCTACTGGTGGTTAACGGCGGCACGGATGGAGGTGAGATTGGTGGGGTGAGGTCGCCGGCAGCTGGGGAAGCTAATGGGCTGGGCGGTGAGGGCCACCGCCGGCTCACGGCGGCGCTGGCGTGAAGGTGGGCCGCGGCTTCGTGGGGGGCGTGTGGGCTACCGGCGGCGAGGTAGGGGCTGAGGTTTGGGAGGTGAGGTCGCCGGAGGGAGGGGAAGCTGGTCGGCTGGGCGGTGTCGCGCACGGCGGCGCGACGGCGGCGGGCTGGGCTGTGAGGAAGAACGGACGGAGAGAGAGGGAGGGAGAGGGAGTGCGCGGGAAGGAGAGGAAAATAAGGAAGAAAAGAAAAGAAAGAAAAGAAAAAGGAAGGAAAGAAAAAATGGAGGAAAAAAAATGAGGTCCAATCCTCATAACTTGGGTCACAAAAAAGATCCAACGGAGACAATTTTAAAATCACAAGTTAAATAAAATAATTTAAACGTAATGGTAAAGTCAAATTGAAATAATTAAATCCCACAGTAATTAATTTAAATATTAAAAGCAATTTAAATGCATAACAATAAATAAATATTTAGAAAGCACATAAAATTAATTTTCACCAAATTAAAATCATAGAAATAAACTTACTAAAAATTCAACCAATTTTAAAATAAGAGGATAAATTTTTGAACAATCAAAAATAATCCTTCAGTAAAAAATACACTGAAATACGGGGCGTTACAATCCCCCTTCCCTTTCAACTAACCTCACTACTGCGTACCCACCCACTTCACACATTAGTTCCTGGTTTCCTAATATAGCTATGACTCATCATTTTATCTCAGATTACAGCAACCTTAACATTCACCCATTTCAATTTCTCGACAAACTTGCATTGGTGAACGCACTTCTACCTTCCAGTGGCATCTTCGGGTAGGACACTCCTCACCAAAAACTATAGCCTTCACGGTTCGTAACTTTGCACTTCCTGTTACTACACACACATAACCATCACCTTGCACTGCTTGTATTAAGGTAAAAGCACATGAGTTGCCTCATCCTTTATCCCTTTCACGCTCCGTATGCCCATTTTCTTTACTTTTTCTTGATGTATGGAGTCTAGCCCCAATATTATCCACTAGTAGTACTAGGTTTTAATTTTTTATAGTTGATGATCATTCCAAATATATATGGTTATTTCCAATTCAATCAAAATCAGATGTGTCCTCAATTTTTGTTGCCTTTTTGAGTTATGTTCACAATTATTTTTCTTCAAAAATTTTGGAGGTCCAATCGGATTGGGGTCGTAAGTTCTGACCCCTTAAGAAAAATTTTCAATTGTATGGCATCGTTCATCGCATAACATGCCCTCATTCTCATGCACAAAATGGTTCAATTGAACGCCATCACAGGCACATTATTGAAACGAGTTTATCACTTTTGGCTCAAGCATCAATGCCTCATATGTATTGGGCCGATACCTTCAAACATCAATTTTTTTTATCAATAGAATGCCCACTCTAGTTTTAAAAAATAAATTCCCTTTTGAAATTCTCTTTAAAAGATCTCCCGATTACAATTTTTTACACTTTTGGCTCTTCTTGCTGGCCAAATTTACGTTCCTATAATCGTCATAAAATGGACTTTCGATCCATTTATTGTGTCTTTATGGGCTACAACCCAAATCATAAAGGCTATTGGTGCGTTCATGTTCCATTAGACCGGATCTATATATCTAGAGATGTAATTTTCAATGAGGTTGACTTTTCATTTGCACAACCTGCTCACACGCAGTCCACACCACTATCTGGTTCCCCTCATGCACAAAATTCATCATTTATTTCATTTCATAGCCTAGCACCTCTCCATCAGTCCACTCTCACGTCCGATACCTTCATTAGGCCCCTTACCCATGTCTCACTACCTGGCTCTAACTCAAATATTTCCTCACTGTTTCTTTCCACTACTCAATCCAACACTTCAATCCCATTAAAATCCAAATTCATCATCCCCTCCCCTCGACACTTCATTTTCACATGATTCCTCTCTGCAAAACCTAATTGTTCTCATTCTAGATTCGACGCACACTTCGGCTCACTCTTCCTCGCCATCATCCACCGCTAAGCCACCTTCCAACCTTCATCTCATGTTACACATTCAAAGGTAAATATTTTGAAACCCCTTACACGCACAGATGGCACTATACCATGGCCTCATCGCACTCCTTCACTCTCACTCACAACCACTACACCCACCATAATTCCAGAGGAACCCACATCTTATTCGGTAGTCTCTTAAGTTTCTTAAATGGCGCACAACCATGGAGACTAAATTTTAAGCACTTTTGCAAAACATAACATGGGACCTTGTTCCCCTATTCTCTTACTACAATGTCTTAGGTCCTAAATGGATTCTTAAGACTAAAAAGAAAGATGATGGGTCTTTGGAACGGCGTAAAGCATGTCTAGTAGCTCAAGGTTTTCACCAACAAGCCGGTATAGATTACATTGAGACTTTCTCCCATGTTGTTAAACCCACTACTATACGTCTACTACTTTTGTTTGTTGTTTCATTCAACTGGCCTCTGCAACAATTAGACATACATAATGCATTTTTACATGGTAATCTGGAGGAAGCCGTTTATATGTAGCAACACACTCGTTTTGTACATCCTGATTTTCCTTCGTATGTGTGCAAATTGAAAAAGGCTATATATGACCTCAAACAGGCTCATCGGGCCTGTTTTCCAAACTCAATAACAAATTGTGTTCACTGGGTTTTCAAGAGTCCAAATTGGACACTTCACTTTTTATTTATCGTCATGATGCACATATGGTCTTTGTTTTAATATATGTTGATGACATTATTATCACTGGGTCCAGTTTATCTCTTGTTTCTGATTTTATTTTGGCTATTGGTATGTCTTTTCCTGATAAGGACTTAGGACAATTGCATTACTTTTTGAGAATTAAAATTTCCAGAACTGTTGATGGCTTGTTCTTAGCTATCTTAGGCTTACTTCCAATTTTGGCATTCAAGATAATAGAAAATCCACATGCAGATTTTGTGTATTTTTTGGCTTTCATCTTATTTATTGGGACTCCAAAAAGCAATCAACCATTGCAAGATCCTCCACCGAAGCATAGTATAAGGCGGTTGCCAATGCTACACGTGAACTTTTATGGATTCAATCACTTCTCAAGGAACTTGGTATTTACTTAGATGATCCACAAACCCTGTGGTGTGACAACCTAGGGCAACTTATTTATCTGTTAATCTAGTTTTACATGCTTGTACCAAGCATGTAGAACTTGACTACTACTTTGTTAGGGGTCGGGTATCGGCAAAGACTCTCAAGGTTTCATTTGTGTCCAGCAAAAATCAATTGGCTGACGTTCTCACAAAACCTTTGTCAGCAGCTCACTTTCACCTTCTTCGATCAAGTATCACAGTTTCGCAAGTGCCACTTGGATCGAAGGGGGTGGTTAAGGAAGATCGCATGACAAGCATGAGACCACCACATATTGCAGGAACACGCAACAACATCACTACATGCATTACAACAGAGAACAAAGATGCACAACAGAAGAAAACAAAATCATCTAGAATTCAGAATAATATTCTGGAAGGTGTCAACAGATCCAAAAAAAGTGAAAAATTAGTTACTGTAAATATTGTTTATATATATGGATGTAAAAAGGGTCGAAACAATGTAATGAAAACAATACATCAGGAATGAAAGTTCCTTCACACATTCTGTCAAGCATTTGATATGCATACTAAGAATTAATCTCTTCAAAGTGGCACTATTTTTTCCGCGTGGTGATTTATTAAAATAATTAAAAAAATATATTCAAAACAAAATAGTGTCTGAAAAGAAAAAATAAAGAAAACCGTAACATAAGTTCTCTCTACCCATTTTATGTTTGTATTTTGAATTTTTTAATAATACCTCCATCAATAAGCAAAATTAATGGTATAACTAAGATGACATAATAGTATTTCTTGTTGCAAATTATTCTTTAAATAATTGTTTTTTTTTATTTTCTAGAAATTAAATATATTTAAAACCCATTGATCATGAAAATTACACATTAAACGCAGAAAAAATACAGAGAATCTTTGAGAATTCAATATTTTTAGAGAAATAATTTGTACAAGTCCCAAATAGACAAGCCCTATACAAGCCTTTATAAAAAAATAAACCTCACTTTAAAAAAGTGTAAAAGAAACTATTATTTATTAGTGGGACCCATTATTTTATAAAAAATTTGTATGAGACTTGTCTATTTGAGACTTGTATCTAATATTACTCATGTTTTTAACCCTTGACTCTGAAGGACATAGATCCTCCCTATATATGTACCTCTGCTCCCTGCCTGTACCAACTTGGATCCCATTCCCTCCCTCTCATCGACCTCATCTACTTCCTCTTTATCACTCTATATAAGTCTCCAATTGCTCCTGTCCCTCGCCCTGTTGATCTGTCTTTTTGCTCCTCCTCGGACAACATAGTAGTGATAATGTTGGAAAACTTGGAGTCATTATCAATAAGGATAGAGGATGGATTAGGTAGTGTCTTCGGCTCATTTTAATGGGGGTGGAGCTCCACCATCAAGCTTTAACAACCCTGATTCAATTCAATTTTAGCTTTAAATTGAGCTTAAATATATAAACTTTTAGATCACTTCTTTGGGTGAAAGGATTCAGCCTTTTAATAGCTGATGAGGACTTCATTTTTAGATACATTTCAAAAGAAATATTACACTGAAGTCTGAAGTAACAGCAGTACGTACAATGACACATTCATTTTCGTTTACTCTTTAAATTGTAGCTAATTAATTAAGGAGGAGATTCACGTACAAATTTTGATATCCGTGACTCTAGCCATTGGAGAATATGTACGGATTAAGAGATTGCTGGCAGGGAGAAAATATAGTGATAGATTCGGGGCAGAAGGAGGTATCCATATAA
Organism: Juglans microcarpa x Juglans regia; assembly: GCF_004785595.1. Lineage (NCBI taxonomy): Eukaryota > Viridiplantae > Streptophyta > Magnoliopsida > Fagales > Juglandaceae > Juglans > Juglans microcarpa x Juglans regia. The sequence continues at coordinate 41,063,974 of NC_054594.1, read as the reverse complement.
AAAAAAAAAATATCTAGCAGATAAACCTGGCAGAGAGACGAATGAGTTAAAATACACGCAGAGAAAGAGACAATATCTACAGAACAAGATACTTCATGCAGAGACATTTCTCCATCATCACTACTCCTGCTGCTGCTGTTGCTTGCGACCTGTTTACACCTATGTAATCTATGAATGATTTGTAAAGCCTTGTAGCCTCAGCGTTTAGGGCTATATAGGTATGTACCCTCTATATAAGTGTAGGACTAGGGTTGTTCAGTTATATTATTTGGGATTGTGGTCATGAAGCAGCCTCTGCAAACTGCCAAGCCCTTTTACCAGCTATAGGTATTTCTTGCTCTGTGCTTTGGTTGCTTTGATGGTAGACAGTTCATGCAGACGGGTCATAGTTATTGTCCAAAAGTTACATTCAACACCCCCCCCCCCCCCTCCCCTTTTTGTTTTTTTGTGTTTTTTGTTTCTACTTTGGATTTCGATCTCAGGTTAATTCATGTGTTCCGACCATTTTGATCGTGTTCACGTTCTAAAACAAAGCAAATAAAGTTGTTAACCGACAGAATAACTACTGAACCTTCCTAGCTATCCGCAGATCAAACAAATTAATACAAGGGACAAGACTAATCGTTTTTTGTTATGTTTTACTCGAGAGTTATCCTTGAGAAATATAGGTACGTCTGTGGAATTTGTCCAAGTGGTAGATGAGGAATCGCTATTTCTGATCAGTGTCCCTCAGAGATGGCCATTAATTCTCGTGCATGAATGCAGTAGTACTTCAGGACAAGTCTTCCTTCTAATGGTTACTGTGCGTGCCCTTATCATCTAAACTGTTGCTAGGTTTAAAAGGAAAACATACACACATCAATTTCCAAGGCATGCATAGGGCATCACACATAAAGTATCTATCAACATGTAAATAAGGGACCCCCCCTCTTTCGCCCATCCCTCCATTTATTATCCTTTTCCTGTCTCTAGAATTCCAACATCTCTTTATCTCTCACCCTACAAAGCAATCAACCTGGCATGGAAGTACCGTTTTGCCCCTAACATCACTTTCAGTCTCTTTATGGGGGTTGTTTATTTTTATTATTTACCGTGGGAGACTTTTGAGAGAGAGAGAGAGAGAAGGTTGTGTAATGATGGGACAAGAGCAAAGCAATTTCTGAGATCCTTTGGCTAAGCTAGAGGATAGTTTTGTGCTGACATATTTAGGACGCTGTAAAAGAGACTGCGATGCTGCGGCTGGTGCCCTGGATCCGGCCAAACATGCTTCTTGCCGTAACCTGCACTGCACTAAGTAGTAGTAAAGTCTGCTGCCTCTCACCCCCCATGTGACCTTGCTGCTGCTCCTCCTCCAGGGCTGGTTTTCTCAACTTGGCAGAAAAACAAAAAAAAAAAAAAAAAAAAGGTTAATGCCTTGCAGCTTATCTTTAAATTTACATCTCCTAAAGTGCTCCTCCATCGTCTTCTTATAATAAATTTGCAAGCAGATTTGTTCGTTAAGTGGCGTCGTATGGGAAATAGATCACCTAAATTAATGTGAAATACTTAATAATTACATTCTTCCATATAAAATGTTATACGGGAATTTCTTGTTTTAATTTTATATCATGAACTTTTGAGGCAGATCAGTGAGTGATATCAGATCAGCAAATTGTTGGATTTTCCTGCAAACTAGTTGTACAACTCCTTTTCGTCATGTTTTGTTATTGGGCCGTAATTAATTCATGGTCATAGTCCATTCTTGATCTAAATGGGCTGGCTTTGAATTAAAACCATAGCCCATCTTGTATTGGTTCTTCCTTCCAAGTCCAATACACGGTAAATTCTAGGTACATGTCACTCTTTTGGTGGGCTTGATCAGCTTTGGCCAGCCCACTACTTTACCATATAGATCATACCAACTGAACTTAGCTTAATCTACTTTGGGCCATCCACTCATTGAGTGCCAATTAACATAGCTTATAAAATAAGAAAATTCTATATATCACACTATCATCTTATTTTTATTCCACTATATAAGATAATATAAGATGTGACATATTTATTATCATTAGATGATCTTTCATTAGATGATATCAATAATAATCAATGTGCCACATCTTACATAGTGCGATAAAAATGGGATTGGATATGGTGTATATCATTACTCTATAAAATAAAATCAATTTAGTTTTAAAAAATGACATGTTTTGATATTTTAATTACAAGGAAAGACATGATTATAATTAATATCCTTCATGTTTTATATCAAATGGATATTTAAATTAAATATGATCCTTGTCCAAAGTCAAGGATTAGAAAGAGATAGGTATAACATATGGATTATATACAATTAAAACAACAGGGTTCACATGACGTGTTTATATCTCTCATAATTATAAAATGTATTTGATGTAAAAAATTGTAAGAAATCTCAATCTTCCATATCATATTGAAACAATTTATCTTGTCACAACATACCCATCAACCTTCCAGTCCATTCACAAAAATTGACAGGAAACAATTGTGGAGAATTAGGATCCAAGACAAATTGAAGCTATTTTTTTAGATGGTCTACACTAATATTCTCCCTACCAGGACCAAACTTCAATCCCCTTTATCACTTTCAGATTCTGATATTCTTTGTCCAATATGCCAATCTGAATCTGAAACCCTTGACCATCTCTTTCTAAGATGTGCTCATACTCAAATCCTTTGGAGACTCTCCCCATGGCCTCTCAACATTTCTCAATTCGCAGCACAACCTCTCTTAGAATGGTTGAAAATCATTCTGAATCCCTCAAAGCTGCAAATTTAAAATCCAGAATTAATCCACAGTTTCCAACTTTTTGCCATTATCGCTATGGACTCTATCTGGTTCCTAAGAAATCAAATAATTCATAAGCAGCAGTGCCAACCCCCCTCATCTTCTCAAAAATAGAGGTCAAGATCTACAATGAACACCTCAAGGACATTTCTCCCTCTCCTATGATGTAGCAGTTAGAAATGAAGATTCCACAGCAATTGCAATATGAAAATCACATAAGGGCGAACTCATCTTCGCAGCCACCATACACATTGCATCTGCTAACCCAACTTTTGGAGAAGCAATGGCAGCCAAGTTAGCAATTGAAGAAGCTGCCATCAGACAGATTCCAAAAATCATTATTGAAGGCAATAATCAAGTGATAACAGATGCTTTGATAAACACCTCATCCTCTTCGGATTGATCCATTCTCAATATACTCACAGATATCAACTCCTTATTGGAGTCATTCTAGGAATGGTCCACTCAAAAAATTCATCGACATCAAAATTGATGAGCACATAACTTGGCGCAATGGGCCGCTACGAATAAGATGTTTGGATGCATACCCCTTATTAAGTTACCTGAATGTGTTATGAAATTTCACAATGATAAAGATCCCTCCGTTTGTAATATTTTTTCAAGACTGTACAGGACATGGACTTTATGTTCTTCTATATTATGCACAAGCTTGACTAGAAAAGAAAATATATATATATATATATATATATATATTTATTGAAACAATTTAAGAATGAGTCCCTATTCTCTAGAGGATTCGAGGAATTAGATCAGTTCAGAGTGAGAAATGATTTGTACAAGTCTCAAATAGACAAGCCTCATACAAGCCTTTGTAAAAAAATAAATCTCACTTTAAAAAAGTGTAAAAAAATCTATTATTTATTAGTGAGATCTATTATTTTATAAAAGACTTATATAAAACTTGCCTACTTAAAACTTGTATCTAGCATTAATCGTTCAGATTTTGTGCAACTCTATTCCTCGGTGTGTGTTTCTAGAGGCTTTCTCATTTGATTAGGAACGGGAGATCTAAGCGATAATCTCTTAAATCTGTGTTGTTGTGAAGGAAGACTAGGCTTTTACAAAGTAATGCAGTTTTGATTTGCAGGATTTAGAATGTGCCCATTTTTTTTTAACTTTGGACAGTCTGCAATGCATTTCTTTATATATATATATATATATATATATATATATATATATATATAAAAGAATTTTTGAGATACCGTTTAGATAGTGAGAGTATTTTATTTTATTTAATTATTATAATTTTTTTAAATTTTTATATAAAATATAATAAATAATTTAATAATTTAAAATTTTAAAATAATAATAATATTAAAAAATAATATTTTAACAATATTTTATTTAATTTTTAATTTTTATATAAAATCACTCATTTGTTCTCGCTATTCAGACCGCAGCTTATTCTTCTTATATTGTCAGTCTTATAAAATTCAGCAAGACTTTGATAAAGACCTGCAGCTGCAGTGCAGATGATGATCCTTGAGGGATCCATTTGGGGACCTTATTATTTAAGTGTATTTTAAATTTTTTTTTATTATTTTTTAATGTATTTTTTAACATTTTTAATTATTAAAAAAATTAAATATTTAATTATTAAAAAAATTGAAAAATATATAAATTTACTATACTCATTTTCTTAATTATTAAATAAAATTAAAAATTAAATAATAATAATAATAAATAAATAGTAATAGAATAATATCATTATTCATTTATGTGTGGGGCTAGCAGATTTTATCATTGCCAGATTGACTTTTGGATTTGAGGGAATTTCTAGTTCTCTTGGAGTAATTAAATAATTCTGAATAATTATTACACTCAGAATTTCGAGCTGGGAGTTTATTTGTTAGGTTCCACACCTTGTCTGACCAGCATATTTTTTCATTGATTTGTCAAAGTCGGTGGTCTTTTTTGTTTGGACATGGAAGAAGAGGGAAAGCAATTACCCGGAAAGAGGACCGGAGTTTGCTAGGAGAGTTATGGATAGTTTGGTTGAAATCAGATGAAGGTTAAAGTTAAATAAAATCTTATTTTTTAATATTAGTTTTATTTTAAAATTTGAAAAAATCTAATTATTTATTATATTTTATATAAAAGTTTATGAAAATTATGATGATTAAATGAGAAGAGTTTGTAGACAGTTATGATTTGTGTAAATATTGTGTATTATTTTTTAAAAAAGTGTGAAACTTATTATTAAAAAAATTAATTAAATTTTTTTTATATAGATCTCATATTTATTTATTTCTTTTAAAAAGAATACACAAAGCTTGCACGTTCTATAACTACAAATATTTTTTCTCTATGCATAAAACGTTGAGATAATATGTGGCTCAAGGTTTGATATTATTTTACGAGTGATTTTATTATCAAGTCGGTTTGTAAAATATATTATTTATATTACGTAATACTTAATTTATAAAATTTAAATTTTAAAATTTATCTTCTAAATCAAATTATATCATAGAAGCACTTTATTATGTATGCTCTGCACACCGACTTGATAATAGAGTTTTTCTTATTTTATTACATGAAAACATATTTATAAAAGGACTATATTTATAGAAGAGAATTTATTTATCTGCATTATATTATTAACACAATTTAATAACTTAGCCATTGTGAACATGCCATACCCTAATCAGCATATATTACTTAGGAAAAACGATATAAACATAATTATTATACAACTTTTTGATAAAATATATTTTAGTTCAAAGCCATTAAAATAAATAATGTTTTTTAAAAAATAATATCTTATTAGATAATTGTGTAAATAAAAATTTTAATCATCATCTTTGCACAACATAACACAACACATCGCACATAATTTATTTTATTTTTTAATTTTTTTTTTATCAAATATGTGGTGTATGAATAATAAATAGAATAATTTAATTAATTTAGGAGAGATAAAATAAAAATAAAATAAAATAACAAAAAATTAATATAATGTATAATGTGTAAAATGATGAGCGGCAAAACTATTACCTAAAATTGTTTAACAACTAACAACTATGTAATATCATTTTTATTTAAAGAAAACCCGCCTTATCTACGCAGATAAGATGGTAAATTATATTATAATATTTTCTCCTAGGTTCTCGCGTCCAAGAGTAACCCAACTTCCATCGTGTCGTGAGTGACTACATTTAAAATATTGCTGTTAATTTTTTTAAAAATTTTTAAAATCTTTTAGATATTTTTAAAAAATAAATAAAAATCACAAATTCATAAAAAATAATTTTTTAACCATTAAATAAAAAAAAAGAGAAAAAATGTGTAAAAAAAAAGAAAAAGCTAAACATAGTCAATTTCAGGGACCCCTTGTGCATGAAATCCATGTGGCTGCCATAGGTTAAATGAAATGGTGCACAGACTCATTGATGAAGATGAAAAATGTGCTCCTCCCAGACGTGCAAAATAGTGCGTATTGCAGAGGGATTTTGTTCGTAGCTCTTCTCTTCATGGCCATCTCCGAAATTGAACCCAAGAAGCTTGGGATTTTATCAGCTCCTCTTCCATTTGGAATTGCCATCGGGGGGATGGGGTTGAAATCGCACCCCGCCTCGCACCATGCTGATGGGGGGTTTTCATACCCAGGTCCTTTGCCCCGTTACTGGGGGGGTGGGGTTGAAATCGCACCGAACCCCGCCCCGTCCCCCGCTTAACCCATTGTCTAAAAATTTGTTTAGTCTAAAAATATTTTTTAGACCCAAATTATAAAGTATAAATTGAAATTTATACATTAAAAAAATATAAATTTATTAGAGTTATATTTTAAAGTAAGTCTCACATTGCTTAACTATCACTATTGTATTGCCTTGACCTCCTATATAATGGTTGGCCTAGAAGGCTAAGTGAATCCATTAGCTTGAAAATTGAATTCAAATTTTTAACAAATTATATATATCTATATACAATATATTTATATAAATATTTAAAATTATAATTTTTTATGTTAAAAATGGAGGAGTGCGGAGCGGGGGGGGGGGGGGGCGGGGTCAATTCGCCCCTCGCTCCCGCATGAGGGGGGCGGGGCGGACGGGGGTGAGGTAGTGGGGGGCAGGGCCCCGCTGCCCACCCCTAATTTGTGCATGCAAACCATGCATATAGTTTTGGAAGTTTGGATAAAATAATGTTGGTATCACCTAACAAATAAAATAATAGTGATAACGTATGGAAAACTAAAAATAAATATAGTCATTAACAGAATAGTTTAATAGTTCAAAATTAATATTCAAAATACCTGCGATGCTGAATTGGTTGATGGATGAATGGTAGGATGTGCTAGTAAATGCAGATACCTTGGCCTTGGTATTAGCTAACACATAAAGGTATAATGATAATATGTTGAAGACCTAAGATAAATATATTAATATAATAGATAAATAATTCCAAAAAAAACAACAGAACACTTGTGTTGCTGGACTTGTGGTATGAGGTATTGAGAATTGTGAATAAAAGAGTCTTGCTATCACCTAACATATAAACCAACCATTAGTTGTAAAGTCAACCAAAACTTACATTATAAATCTAGACATTAAGTGAAATAGTTCTACTGAATTTTAAGCATGGTTACGAATACCTGGATTTATGAATTTGTTAGTGGATTTGTAGTAGGAGGTGTTAACGAAAATGCGTGCTCTTTCCTTTTCTCTATCTAGATTCTATTACAAAAATTATATCATTAATATATAAAATAAAAATTATCTAGATTCACCATATTTCAAATGTCATTTACATCAACGTGATTTTATATACAAATACAAAGAAATATATAAATATATATATTATAAGTAATATATAAACATATATTGATACAAGAAAATAGAGCATACAAATAAATGATAGCCATACTAAATTGTTGACCAAGACAAGATACAAGTGCATAAATTTAAATTAATCAGTAATGTGTTGCTGCTATATCCTGCATCCTACTATTAAGGAAGCTGAAGCAGACGGATACAATATTGCATGAACTAATTAACTACCAGGTACATTGGCCAGCCTATTAAAATCCGTCTGAGGAAGGGTAACAAGCAGATTTTTCACCATTACGGTGGGAAGGCAGATTCTTTAAAAGTTCATTCATATATGGGTGACTCACCCTGGGTGCGGGGCCTGTCTCCATTCCCAGCTCATCGTCTAAATCATTGGATAATCCTCGCTTATATTTCAATGAAATTTATCAACCCAGATAGGCCCCAATCAAAGCTTTTACTTGAACAAAAGTACAAAAAATGCTCCTTGGTGACAATTATGAAGTATGGCCACGCTATTGAAACAAGTATAGAACGTCCAAAGCTTTTACTTGAACAAAACTAAAGAAAATCCATTCATTCAACTATACACATTATATTTTGCTTGCAAACTTGAAAATATAAAATATCAAATGTGCAAGTTTATATATATACATTTTTTTGAAAAAATATTTTAGCATCCAAAATAAAAGAATTCGGGAGGAACTCAAAAGCTCCAATACCTATGCAGTGAGATTTTGTTCAGAATAAGCTAAATACAGAGGTAAAAACAAGGGAAAACAATTAACAATAGAAAAAAAAAAAAACCTCAATATTAACAATAATCATATATGCACAAGAAGCATGAAAGTTAGAATAGAATTGAAGACCGGAAAATATAAAGGTTAAAACCAACCATATCTGACGACGGACGGCAAGGACTGACAGTGGAGGAAATCAAGGATTTCTTGATTATGAGAACGTGACTGCAAAACCCAAATCTGAGGTCAATGCTAGTGGCGAGAGAGACATGCGAAGACGTTCAGAGACTTGCCAGTGGCAGAGACAGGCCAACAGAGACGAGAAATGGTGCACTGGTTCGTGAGTGAGGAAGCAAGCTGAAGCTCAAGCTGAAGCTTCTTCGTGGGTTCAATTCTATTGGCTTTTTTTATTTATTTTTTTAAGCCATGTTAGTATAGGTGCACAGGGTACATAAAATTGACTTTCGGTAGCGAAATTGATAAAGAGATTGACTATACATCAGCCTACACTCTCATCGCATTTTACGTGACATCACTTTTTTTTTTTAACTTATAATGTTAAGTGTGTTGTGGCTGCAACACACTGTAAGCTACTGTAAATATTTTTTTTTGATAAAAAAAAAAAAAAAAATCGGCGACTCCCTTTGTGGAGTAAGTTTTCCTTTTTGTTTTGTTGCTCGGTTTTTTATTTTTTATTTTTCCTTGAAGCATAGTGTTCTGCTTGTTGCTGTGGAATATATTACTGTCACAATGAAACACCGCACCACTCTCTCCCTCTCCGATATAAACAACTCGTAAAAAATGTTTCTTTTTTCTAGGCAATCAATCATTCCCAAAATTAGCCCCCAGGCCCCAACAGTTGAACCCGCGTAGACTCTCTCTCTCTCCCCTCCATTTCTGAGAAAGTGAAGAAGAAACCTCCGCGATGCCCCCCACCTCTTTCCACGATCCAATTCAATCAATGCCTTGCAACCACCCACTTGACCCATTCTTCTGATTCCTCGCAACAACCAAGAAAACGGAAATCCCATATTCAAAACCTATCCTGATTCCTTCATGTCCCTAGTCTCATGAATTCCCCAAAGTTTGGTTCGGAAATCCGTCATTCAAGACCAGACCCATTTGATAAATTTTTATAGAATCCTCCGATACAAGAGATAAACCACTTAGGACCAAACCCATTTGAACCATTTGGTTGATTTTGCGACACAAAATCTCCCTGATTCAAAAAACAATTTCAATGTTCAGACCGTAGCTCTTTGGTAAATTGGTAGGCAACGCTCCTGGATTCAGAGCTTAATACGAGGAATTTAGTCGTTTGGGATTGGACCCAGATGGAACAAGGCTCTAGAAGTCCTAATTCAAGTCCCAATTAAGGAAAACTCCTTTTTTTCGTAGTTTTTGTTCTTCTTGTTGTTCCATGGAACAGCCACTACCAGCCTTGGTGTTCCAAATCTTTGGCTTTGCCATAAGCATTCTTGCTCTCCTTGCTGAATCGCATTCACAAACTGGCGTAAACATTCCCGCAACACTTGTGTCGCGAATGCCGCGTCCGCAGCCATCACCTCATTTGCCAATTTCACCGTCTCCTGTGCCGAATCATCTTTTACCGGCTCCACTACCTCCTCCACCGCATCATCGTTTCCGACCACGATCTCCACCACCACAAGATAGGTGGTGGAGAAAGTCCAATAATCGCCCAAGAAACCTGCCACCACCGTCTCCGGAGAAAACTATCAATACAGGGAAGAAGATTGGGCTTTTGTTCGTGGGTATCGCTGCGATCCTCCAAATTGGTGTGGTGGGGTTCTTGGCTTTCAAGAGAAGACAGCTTCTGAAGCTCAGGGACAGTTACGAGGCCAGTTCTTGAATTGAAATTTAGGTGATGTCAGTTTTCTCATCGATTCTTTTATTTCGGCGGCACTCATCGATAACTAGTTGAGGGGTATTTAGCGGATTTAGATTCTTTGGTGGATGGTTGAAGGATATGAATTGCAGCTTGATTGGAACATCGGGCATTTGTAAATGTGGTAAATGTTGATTAGAATTTACTTACATATTGTTCTTTTTGAGTTCCTGTTTATCACTTTGTTCTATGGTTTAAACTACACGGCTTATAATTGATATTAGAGGAGCCCTATATTCGATTTTTTATGCTTCCTTACGTTTGTCTGCTGACGCTTGTGAATGTGTGAACGATATGAATCATGGAAGAATTGTAATGAAAATTCCCAGTGTCCTTTCCTTTCTATGCGGACGATGATATATCAACTAATAAATCTGTTTGATTCACATTGTTGTTATAGTTCACTTTATGTTGTAGTTTGTTTGACAAAAACTTTCTCACATCCGTTCATTGTCAAAGTTTCTCTGTGTAGCGCGGAACTATATAGCCTTTTGAGTTCAGCATCCATTTGATGTTGCAAAGAATGCGTGGTTCACTGGTTCTGTTAGACTTCATGAGAGGTCAAAATAACAGAAAGAGTTGGAAAAGGCAACAAATCTGAGATTTAATTTAAATGAGATGAAAGATGCTTTTGTTGTCACAGCCTAATATCGAAATGGCTTAAGTTTTTAGTATAGCTTTAGCATAAAACTATTAAAATCGTTCTGCACCTTTGTTGATTGAAAAATTCTTCTCATTAGTCACTATTCACTATCCCACAATCCACACCCTATGAAAAAAAAGCATAGGGTGTGGATTGTGGGGTAGTGAATAGTGACTGATGCATAGTATTCCTCCTCTCTCTGGACAAGATCTCTCAATTTTGTTAAAACCCTCACTTGTGGTGGAGTAATATCACGGTTGCATATTAAGGCACTCTTGGAATATGACCAAAACGCACACACCTATATCAAACCCTATGTACTCCCATAAGTGAACCAAAACCATAAATCATTTACAATGTATAATGAGCAGGCCTGTTCTATCTAGCCTCATTGCTCCTATAAAACTTCTTTTGGAAAGCAACTAGTATTAGAACAAGTTTCTGTACACCTGCTTGCCCCATCAGTCAGCCCCTTGGTTGACCTCCCTATATGTATGCTTGAGAACTATGCGGAAGGAAGTTGCTAATTGTCAAATTTGTTCCCAAACTCCCCTCACCGACCGTTGGTGAACCTCATAGAGACCACCAATTAACCAATATTGTGGAGTCCGTTTCCACCTCTACCTTACACAGCTGTAGTTCTTGACACAAAGTTGGTCCATCCAGAAATGTCTGAGCCTCTGCCATAGTGTTGGTATTCCAGCCATAGTGTCTAGAGAAAGCAGCCAGAAAACTACCTGTCACATCCACCCTCAACCTCCACGCTACCGAAACTACTCCCATCAATGTTCAACTTAACAAAGCAGGGTTTTGGTTTCAACCATTGCTATTGTGACATCTTAGGAGACCTCATTGGAAGAGGCTGCATGCCTAACCATCTCAATACATAAGAATCAGCTTCTTTTGAGTGCTTCGGAATTGATACCTTATTCACTCTATCTGTCAGTGCTTGTTTATTCTTGTGACAAAGTGATTCCTTCCTTTTTGTCATCCATTTGAGCATTGCATCTTTCAAGTCACAATCCCCAGCTTATAAAGGAATGGGTAATTCCAATCAAGAGGCTGACCTGGTTCCCCATGTTAGTTTTATTGTACCACCAATGTATAGGCCATCTCCCTCCAACTTTTAATTCCCCCCGATTGAGTCCAACCTGCCCTGCAAAATAATGATAAAGGAATGGGTAATTCCAATCAAGAGGCTGACCTGGTTCCCCATGTTAGTTTTATTGTACCACCAATGTATAGGCCATCTCCCTCCAACTTTTAATTCCCCCCGATTGAGTCCAACCTGCCCTGCAAAATAATGCCATACATAACTTGCAATCCCACTTGAAAAAAGAACATGGTCCAAGGTTTCACATGGTGGTTTAGAGCAGCAATCACGGCATGAGGCAAGCTGAATGTAGAAGTTTTTGAATGTTGTCGTCGAAAGGCATACCCTCCCTGAAGGCTTTCCACATAAAGATTCACATTTTAGAGGGTACCGTCTTGTGCCAAGCCCATGTGCTCCACCACACGTGTTGTTCATGGGCTCTAATAAGAGACCAAGCTTATTTAGTGGAAAATCTTCCATGCGTAGAAGCTTGCGACACAGGTTCATCTGCCAGGTCCTCTTGCTACTTCTTTTTCATTCTATTGTAAACTCTGACTGAATATCTTATTGTTACCTCCCAGGTCCTTTGCTTTCAAATATTGAATTATTCTTCATTAAACTGTGAACTTAATTTGTAGCGTTCCTACAAAGTATCAATAGTAACTCTCTGCCATTTATCATGTATATATATAGCCTTCACTGAAACACATAAATGAGCGATAGCTAATGATATTTAGTCTCTGCTCCATTGGCTCCTCGCATGTTATACATCAAATGATTTTTTTTAAGTGATTAGCTCTTAAATGACTTCATGTTCCTTATGGGAAATGAATAGTCGTTTACATGTAAGGATTTGAATCATGACTAGAGCTGTTAGTCATTGCAATGCCTCAATGGTCCAACCCATATGACTTATACTTCAAAAGTACTAGTCAATAATATAATTGAAAATATATTGAAACATTATAAAGAGCAATAAATTTTTCTTTCCAAGCAATGTGGGATCTTATACACCACTGGCATTTATCACTTATCAAAATAGGGTATCACAATCTCTCTTCCTTATATTCCTGATATCTGCGTTGGGCCAGCCCATTGTAGATAACACGACTCAAGTCTCACATCTCTGGTTAAGATATGATCTGATACCATTTGTAATGTTCCAATGAAAGGGCTAAGGCATATGGCCTGCATTCCAAAAAAACTAGTTGATGATACAATTAGAGTCCTATTATAATACTATAAAGAGCAAGAAATTCTCTATTTTCAAGCATTGTGAGATGCCACACAGCACCTACATTCATCACTTATCAAAATAGGGTATCACTGTCATGGTATACAAGCTTGAGTGAAGTTTCATGTTAACTATTGTTTGTGTTGCTTTTACACCATTTACTGTTCTAAAACCATGTGGATCCATCAGAAGGAATGTTTTTGTTAGCCTGTGGTTAGTCCTCTAGTAATATGTATTTATACTTCACCAAACTTTGTGGTTGGAAGAAATTTCCTCACACCATCTGGTACCGATGGTTATCAATTTTATTGTCTCGTACTGGTTGTGAGTTATAATGAAATCCAAGTACTTAACAATTAGGGGTGTGCAAAATTTCGAGAATTCCGACTCCGTCCGACCTCCGCTCCGACGTCGACTCCGACGGAGTCGGAGTTGTCAGAATTCGGAGTCGGAATTCGGAACTACTCCGACTAGTGATTCGGAAGCGGAGTCGGAGTCGGAGCTCCATGTAGCTCCGACTCCGAATTTTTTTTTAAACCCAGCTGTAAAACGACGTCGTTTTACAACTGGGTTTAAAAAAAAATTATTGAACGACACCGTTCCACTTAATATGGAACGGCGTCGTTTCATATGTCTTCCTAAGGAAGCCTCATGGCTCATACGTTCCCGTTCCCCCCCTTCTTCTTCCTTCTCCAGTTCTTCTTCTTCTTCCTTCTCCCTTCTCTCTCGCGTCTCTCGTCCCAGTGACTGAACCATCCCTTCTCTCTCGCGTCTTCCGTCCTAGTGCCAGCGTGCCGCCGTTTGTCGTTGCACCTCCGTGCCGCCGTTCGTCGTTGCTTCTCTATTCAGCTTCCACCTACGGTGAGCCCTAAATTTAAACGTCTCTTATGAATTGGAGCCAGCAGTTGTGATTCTTGTGAATTGGTTGTATTGAATATTCAATATAGTCCCAACACGGCGCTCAAAACCCTGAATTTTACATTGTATTGAAGACTTGCGCTCGAGCGAGGTGTCGAGCGCACGTTGTATTGAACATTGGCTCGAGCGCCACGTCGAGCGCAAGTCGAGCGAACCTCTCTGGATGGGTTCTGCTCGAGCGCCACGTCGAGCGCATTTCGAGTGAACCTCTCTGGATGGATTCTGCTCGAGCGCCATGTCGAGCGCACGTCGAGCGAACCTCTCTGGATGGATTCTGCTCGAGCGCCATGTCGAGTGCATTTCGAGCGAACCTCTCTGGATGGATTCTGCTCGAGCGCCATGTCGAGCGCACGTCGAGCGAACCTCTCTGGATGGATTTTGCTCGAGCGCCATGTCGAGCGTATTTCGAGCGAACTTCTCTTGATGGGTTTTGCTCGAGTGTCACGTCGAGCGCACCTCGAGCGAACCTCTCTAGATGGGTTCCGCTCGAGCGAACGTCGAGCGCACGTCGAGCGAACCTCTCTGGATGGGTTCCGCTGAGTCGAGCGCAAGTCAACCGAACCTCGATGTAATAATACATCGATACAATAATATATTATGATACAATAATACATATCCTATTGTATAATACAATAGCCTAGTTTATTTTTAAACTAATTTTTTGCTTCTAATTTAATTTTTTCAGCTTCATTGATTGTGATATGGATCCTAGACATAGTGGAGATGATCGTCCACAAAGGAATGTGGCGGATGCCAATGCTACAACTCCTACACCGGTGGGTACTTCCACCCCTAGAGCCACATCTAGGGTAGCTACATCTAGAGCAGCTACATCTAGAGCAGCTACATCTTGTGCGAGTAGTCGACTCCCACTCCCAGTTGATATAGATGATGAGGATATGTTCAACGAAGAGGAGGAGATGCCCATTGAGCAAGATCAACCACCACGACCTTCTAAAAAGAGGTCGTGGACATGGGAGCATTTCACTAAAATTCTTGGTGAAATTGCGAACCCAGTAGCAAGATGCCATTATTGTGGATCACTTTGTAGATGCCATTCGAAGAAGCAAGGTACCAGTGTGTTAATAGCACATCTAAATGGTTGTCAATGATATAAGATAGCGAAGGGATTGCAAGCCACTGATCAGACCAACCTCAGTTACCAAACTTCTACAGCCACTGATGGTACACAGACTAAGAAATTGGTCATCCCTCAATACAGTGAGAAGATGTTGAGGGACATGCTTGCAGAGATGATAATTACTGATGAGATGCCATTTACCACAGTCGAGAAAAGAGGCTTTCGAAAGTTTCTAAATTTTGTTGAGCCACGATTTCCCATTCCATCACGGTATACAGTGATGCGAGATTGTATGAAGAGGCATGCGAAGGACAAGGAGGAGATGAGGAAGATGTTTATTACCACTGGCCAGAGAGTGTCTTTTACGACTGACACATGGACTTCCATACAGAACGTCTGCTACATGTGTATCACAGCACACTACATTGACAGTGAGTGGATTTTGCATAAAAAAATTATTGGTTTTAAAGAAATTGTGGATCATAAAGGTGCATCCATTGGGGCGAAGATGGATGATTGTTTAAAGGACTGGGGAATTCGAAAAGTGCTGTGTATTACAGTTGACAATGCCAGTGCGAATGAAACAGCAATTGATTGATTTAAGCGGAACACGACGGTGAGAGATGATGTCATTCGGGCCCACGAGTTTATTCACGTTCGATGTTGTGCTCATATCATTAACCTCATAGTTGTTGAGGGATTAAAAGAGGTTCATGATTCCATAACCCGAGTCCGCAACATTGTACGATATGTGAGGGGTTCCCCTCAAAGGCTTGCCAAGTTTAAGGCAATAGCAGAAGATCTAAAGATTGAATGTTCTAGTATGCTGTGCTTGGACGTTCCGACTCGATGGAATTCTATATACATGATGTTGGATGTGGCACAGAAGTACCAAAAAGCATTCGAGCGGATGGAGGTCGAGGATCGGGGCCTGAGGTATGCTTTGTTGGAGCCAGCAGGACAGGGGCTCGGTGCGCCGGACGCGCATGATTGGACCAGTGTGAGTTATTTTGTTGAATTTTTAAGAACTTTTTATGAGATAACCATGCGGCTATCTGGATCCAAATATACGACTGCGAACTCATTTTTCAACGAGCTCTCGGAGCTTCACTTCCAGTTGGAAAATAGTTGTACTGACTCTGCTGGATTGTTATCTGCTATGGCTACGAGGATGAAGATCAAATATGATAAATATTGGGAGAATATTGAGAAGATAAATAGATTGCTATTTGTGGCTGTGATCCTTGACCCCCGAGTTAAGTTGGCCGTTCTAGAATTTTGGGTAAATTCCGTCCTCGGGGCAGTGAAGGCTGCAGAGTTTATTAAATTGCTAAAAAGTGATGTTGATGACTTATATCATCACTACAGTACTAGTGCTCAGCCTTCATCCGCAGTTGGTAGCTCCTCACATTCGAGGCCGACAGGATTGATAGTTTCCTCAGGTGATACTGACCCATCTGTAGGGGTTAGAGGCAATCGTATTATACAGCAGTATCATCAACTTATGTCAACAAGGAATATTATGCATTGTATATCTGAGGTTGAACGATATTTTATGGAAGCTGTCGAGGCACCTAATGATGTATTTCAGTTATTAACTTGGTGGAAAGTTAATTCCACCAAGTATCCAGTCCTTTCCCGTGTGGCCCGAGATGTGCTAGCCATTCCTGTCACTACAGTTGCCTCAGAGTCAGCATTTAGCACTGGAGGTCGCGTGTTGGATGCTTATCGGAGTTCATTGTCACCGTCAACCGTGGAGGCCCTCGTTTGCACACAGAATTGGATAAGTGAAACGCCTATTGGACTAGATACTGTTGGCGTTGATGCCGAGAGCTATAGGCTTGAATCGGGTGAGTTTATATGCTTTTAAATGATGATTTAATTATTTTTAATGTTTCTAACTTCTAATTTTTATGATTTTATAGATCTAATTGTGAACCCTAACATAATTACCGATGATTGAGAGTCTGGAACGGACGCTACTTGAGAGTTGGGATGGAGTTGGGAGAACCTCCTTTCTTGGTAAGAATCAAATTATTCTTTTACCGTATTCAATTTTTTATTATCAATTTTTTTTCATCTATTGATTGCTACTTTCTATCTTCATTTCAGGCATGACCAATGGAACAAAAAGTATTTGACTGAAATCCGTGTTTAATCGAATTGTAGTTATATTTCAAATTATAGTCATATTGTTATTACGTTAATAATGAGACTGTTATAACTTATGGCTACATCATACATATTATTTACTTTTTAAACTATTTATATAGTTATATTTATGTAGTCATATCCCGAGCAAAGACGTGAGATAAGTACTCTTTATTCTATAATTTCTATTAGTACTTATTCATCCTCTCTCAAACGTTTAGAATTTATTATCCAACTGAAATTAATCGAATTATAGAAATTCGTACCATCATTCTTTTTTATAAAATTTTAAATTTATGTAATTTTCAACTCATGAGTCATGAGCACTTTTAATGCTAAATTTCAGGCGGACATAAAACAAATTAAAGATATAATCAAAATTCAGTAACAAAATCAGAACGAATATTTAAATTATTGAAAACTCTTGAATAAACCAAATATTTGTAGATCGTTTCACTTTTAAAAAAAATATATATGTTGCTCACTATCTGAAACGAAATTGAATAATAAAATTTAAATAATAAAAAAAAAAAAAACAAAATTTTGTGAGGAGTTCAGAAATTTTGTTCGGAGTCGGAACTCCGACCTCCGTTCGGAGTTCCGATCGGAGTTCGGAGCTCCGACCTCCGATCGGAATCGGACTCCGACTACTTTCGAAGTCGGAGTCGGAGGGAAAATTTGTCTCTGACTTGAGTCGGAGTCGGAGGTCAGAAATGACAACTCCGACTCCGTCGAAGTCGGAGCCCATCCCTACTAACAATCCTCCACTAGGGAGATGGCTTTAGACTCTCCATGTAGGCTCGATTCTCCAGGAGAAGAGATTCTCAACAGTTGTAAAGAACTTGAAAGGAGAAGAGCACACATCAAAAAGGTATGTGGGAGAGGAAGTATCTCTCTACTTTTCAAGGATGTTTACTGCTCTTGGACGGTTTGGCAGTTGGATCCTGTATTTAGACACAAATCTATGTATAATGGATGGTAAGAATTATGTGTTAATTGGAAAACTACAGTTTCCAAGCATGTGTTGGCCATCACACTTGGAGGATGAGCTATGTTGTAGCCCTCTAGGTCTTTCTTGGAGCTGTAGGTGTGCAGGGGATTTTTTGCAGCAGTTGCATGGCTTACAGATGGAAACATTCGTGTCAGCAGGAAATGGTGATCAATGCAGGCTGACATTTGAAATTGGAAAATTCTATATATTACACAATCATCTCGCTATATAAGATATGATACATTTAATAATAATAAATATATTACATCATATATAATAAGATAAAAGTAAAGTAAAAATATAGTGTATAACATTACTTAGTAACGCGGATCCTCCAATGGAATAGAAATAATCTGCCCACGAGAAGGTGCCAATAAACACGTTGCCCCTTGTCCTTAGGACAAGACAGAGGAGTTACTAGTCTGTTCCACTGCTGCAGACAGACTAAAGTGCAAAGGTTCCTCCATAATTTGATAATTACAGCAATGAATAATTGAATGGGCGCAAGTGAACGAGGTGATCATTAAGTTTTCATATACCCGAAACATATAAGTAATAGAAATCTCTGTAACGATCTAAGGGAAATTTAAATCATATCTTATAATATATATATATATATATGAACATTTTTCTGAAAAATAAAGTTCGTATTTCGTTTCAACTAATCCCACATAAAATTATCCATACCAGATCTTGTGCATGATCCCATGGGTATTAAGTAACCGATATAAAAAATTGAAACAAAGTTGTGGCAATAAACACTATTCGCATCATAACTGTTCTGATAATATCGGAAGATCAGTAAGATGGCCTGAATCTATCCATTTGAGTACAACAGCTGAGCAAAAATGCTAGATGCACATAAGTCCGTGAGCACGGACACACCCATGAACATGTGAACAGTGGAAACACTGTTCATGGATGTGTCCGTGCGTACGTATCGGCTGAGAGGGGGCATAGGGTGGTGGCCGTTGCCGTGGTTGCTGGGTTATGCATTGGCAGTGCCTGACTGAGACATCTGCTACAATGACTCAAGAGAGGTCTAATTCATATATTATACATAGACCAAAACTCTAAAAATAAACATGGTAATGTTATAATCGAAGTCTATTACAATCATTTTAAGAATAGGAATTTCTCATTGTCAAATTACCTAAGATCCTATTCAACCTTCAATACTCAGTTCGGAATACTACAGTACAGTGTGACTACTTCCTTGTTTTGACGTTGCTACTCTGTGATCTTCACTCCTCACTCTGACTTCTTTTTCATGTAAAAACTCAGTGTGGGCGTGATCTCCATGAAAATCTTATCCCTTTTTTTATTTTTTAAATACGTTCACATGGGATAATTGAATGGCTGAAAATTATTTAGTATATAGTATTTTATGTCTTTTTTTAAATCATGTGCTGGACAATTGATAAATTTAAGTACATGTACATACTATGTTTCTAAAAGAGTTTTCTTTAACATTATAATTACGAGATTGCATGTGTAAAATCCTTGGTGAATGGAGCTTGTGTCTGTCCGATACAAGCAAATCTTGACATCAGAATGTCTAGTAATTGAATGCTATTTTCTCAAAAGCAATGCAAGTTTAGGATGAAACTAGCTAGCGACACTGGCGGATTAACGAGCACATGATGACTCGTTATAAAGCAATAAACAGAAATAGAATCTAGGAATTCAGTGTGTTTAGCAGCACATCCAAAAAAAAAAAAAAAAACGGAAAAATAGCAGTAGATTGGAGTAGGTATTAACAACTGGGGTTGGAGCGATTTATTAATTATGCTAACCCTTTGCTTAACACAAGGGGCTCCATCTCGATGCTGGTGTTTAAGCCAACTCACTGTTCATGCTGTTTGAATGGGTTTACATTTAAGAACTTTGCATTAAAATAAAAAAAAACTTGGCATAAGCACGATCCATACGAAAAGATGCTTGATTTTACTACTCATTATAGAAGTTAAAGAACCCAAAGCATATAAAGATGCTTAAACTGAAACAAGCAGGTCTACAAATCCCAGAAAGGTTTCTCTAGGTTATAAGGAGGGATATATTTATCAAGAAAGCAAAAGACACAAATCCTCCCTGTGACCCTACTTTATTCATCTCAGACAGCTTTAGCAAAAGAAGGCTCCCCTGGCCACAAGAAGGTATTGACCCACCAACAAGGACTCTTTTGGCATGATCAAAATATTCAGTATTGTATTGAGACTTCAATCACCTGCTCCAAGAAAAAGTACTAATCAAAAATCAAACTGTAGAAGTGACATGTATGTAAAAAACTGGTATAAGAGGCAAAATTCATAGAAAAAAGTGAAAATAATATTGATATGAAATTACCTGTTGGGACTCTAGAATCAGATGCAAGATCAAGCCAGGAATCTGTATTTTTTGGTGGCCACTCTCCAAAAAATTGGTGCAGTGGCTTGTGGGTTTCCGTTTTCTTCTCAGTTTTAACTAGTTCCGGTGACTTGAAATCTGCACCCAGAACAAAGCAATGTTGCTCTTGTTGCTTTGCACTGTCAGTAGGACTTTGAAACTGTGTGTGGGAGTAACCTTTATAGGAGTCCACTGTCAAATATCTCTGATATGAATCAAGTAGGCTTCTGTCGGTCCCTGAAGCTTCTGGGAAGAAAGCTCTCTCATCCACACCCTCCCTTGCTCCATGAAAACAACTATTTGCATGAACGGTCACCAACCACAAAAGCTATATAAAAAGAAAAATGTAAAAGAGAAGAAGAAAGTAGTTTTTCTTGTATGTTACACGAACCTGTAATCTTTACCACCCTGAGAATAAGATCTGGAGTTCAAAAATAGTTGACGGGTAGTGTTATTTTGAGAAAACAGACCAGAAACTGGAGGTCTGGAAGAGGAGGAATGTGAATAAAGTAAGGGATAAAGAGTGCTCTCGTGGTAAGGATGGGGATGGGGATGGATTTCCGAGCTCACTGAAGAAGGTAGGGGAGAGACACAGAAAGAAGAGGTTGTGGGAATAGGGCTGGTGTTTATGGTAAGGTTTCGGTTGGTTGATGCGATGGGTGGTGAGAGGTTTGTGGTGGTTGTTGCAGTTGAGGTAACTTCCACAGGCTTTCTTGAACGGTTTCTGCCTCTATGCATGTGTCTCTCACAGTACTTGGAATCTGGGTATGCTTCCTTTGAGCACCTCCACTTCTTCCCATCTGTTCTCCTGCACCTTCCTGGCTCTGGGTCTACTTTTCTGCCTATTCCCATCTCAAAACATCCCCAGGCAACTGCAGCCACAGAGTCACACCCAGACACCAAAATTTTCATTTGCCGCCACATAAAGGAAAAAGAGAAATCAGTTAAGATATTTTAAAATTATCACAATATTTAATATATGGGAAACCGAGCAAAAAGCATGCGACTATGAGAATATGTGTTACATGCTTACTGGGACAATGAGGGAATAGCCCTGAAGGAATTGAAGAGTCCAAGCTTCTTTTGATGCTATATAGGAGATCAGGTGGGATAGGTATTCCTGAGACCATGTATTTGAATATGAGAGCTTGGTGTTCAAGCTCTTGCCACTGAGTTGATGTGAAAGGAGACCTATTTCTTGCACATACACTCATCATTTTTGAAATAGAACAAGAAGAAAATATAAATCCTTAGAAAGACCAAGAAGGATAACAAAGAACAAGAGGGAAGAACAACTTGGGAGATTTCAGGGACACAGAAATGAGGTTTTGTTCCTGTTGGGCTGATAGTTTCAAAAGGTATTTTTGCAGACACCACTGGTTTCAGAATCTTTCTCTACATGGCTCGGATGTCATTGCTGCTACCTCCTCTCTCTCCTGATGAGCCTGTTCTTATTATTACTGCATCTCTGTTTCTTCTGCTTCTGCTTTTGCACTGCAGCTGCCTTTGTTGCTCCCTGACATCATCACGGAAATCCATAAACATTTGTACAGAAGAAGAAAATTAATTCAAACCTAGTTTACTCCATGCACCTTTGTTTTTGCTGTCTCCAAATCAAGGTCTGGAAAAGGGTGTCATGACATCACGTAATCAAGATTTCTTTCAAGTTTTTGCTTCAAATATTTGTTTTACAGATGGTAAAAATATAAACAAAAGAAAAATTATATTCATCAGTCTCTGCATAATACATTTTTTTTTTCTCACTAAATATGTGATATATAGATAATAAGTAAAAAAATTTCATTAGTTTAGAAAAAAAATAAAAATAAAAACATATATAATATATGGTGTGTAGAAATGATGACTAGCAAAGCTCGAAAAGTTCAGTGTGTTTTTTAAGGATGCTTTTATCTTTTTACATTCCCACAGTCCTCTCCTTAAGTCAGTAATACTGGATAAAGTTCTCGTTTGAAAAAGTAAATAAATCTAGAATATACATAAAAAAAATTATTTTTTTAACAATAGATCTCATTTTTTTTTCAAAATAATTGTCATTTTAAGGCCTCGTTTGGATAATGAGATGAGTTGAGATGATTTATGAATAATAGTGAGATTATTTAATTGAAATAATTTTTGAAATTTTTGTATGTTTAGATTTGGAAGTGAGATGGGATGATTTTAACTTTTTAAAAATTTGATAAATATAGACCCCACCAATTATTGCATAGTGTTTGTTTGAACTTGTTTTATTTATAAATATATTTATAAATAAGTAATAGTAATTTATAAATTACCTACCCAAATTTCATTTTTTATAATAAATTTCATAATATTATTATGAGCAGAAAATATTTTTATAAAATTATTTCTTTTATAAAATATCAAATAAAAATATTTTTTATTTACAAAATAATTAAATAATTAAAAATATTTTTATAAAATATTTTTTATAAAAATATTGTGCTTAAAATCATTTTTAATTTTCAAGTACTAATGGTTATTTTACCCGGCTTTTGAACTTACTTTATGCAAACACCGTATGCCTTTGATGATTGAAAATTACTCAAATTTGTTTTGACAAAATTCTATACCATAATGTTCTCAACAACTCAGTATAGGGCAAAGAAAATGTTTTGTCTATATATCTATTTTATAGTATATCTCATATAAAATCACATTATTTTATATTTTTCTTATTATAAAAATTACGTATGGACCAATAATTTATTAAAATAAATTTACATATAGACCTTCTAGAATTAGCGATACTAATTTGTAAAGAAATGTGCTACAAACTTTTCCGTTTATGTAAATAAGTAATCTATCGCGAGACCCATTAAAAAATATATTTATAAATATATTTTGTTTAAAATGATTTTTTATTTATAAATATATTTATAACTAATAGTAATTAATAAATTACCAACCCAAAAAATCAAATGGTGCCCTTAGACAAGGTCCACTCGATGTTCGCTCGAGACTTCGCTAGAGTGCGGGTCGAGCGAACATCACACAGATTGTTCGCTGGAGATTTTGCTCAAGTACTGTAGCTCAAGCCAAGTAATGACAGTTTGTCGTTACATGAAAAAATTTGAAATCATCTTTAAAATCTCACATTCATCGTTTGGATAAGATGTGAGTTTTTCATACAGAGTGAGGTATCTCACTTCTTTATCCAAATTAGGCCTAAGACTTTATCCAACATTACCATTTCTCTCCATGAAAAAGTGGTAGATAGTGGATCATTTTTGTTTAGAAAAAAAAAATAAGACAACCAGGGTACCTAGACAACAATAAAACTTACAAGTTAATGTGGCTAAATACATTAGATTTAATTTAGAAAAAGTAATAATTTTAAAATCTAATGTAACATCCCGTATTTTAATATATTTTTACTGAATGATTATTTTTGATTGTTCAAAAATTTATCCTCTTATTTTAAAATTGGTTGGATTTTTAGTAAGTTTATTTCTATGATTTTAATTTGGTGAAGATTATTTTTATGTGCTTTCCAAATATTTATTTATTGTTATGCATTTAAATTGCTTTTAATATTTAAATTAATTACTGTGGGATTTAATTATTTCAATTTGACTTTACCATTACGTTTAAATTATTTTATTTAACTTGTGATTTTAAAATCATCTCCGTTGGATCATTTTTGTGACCCAAGTTATGAGGATTGGACCTCATTTCTTTTCCCCTCTTTTTCTTTCCTCTCCTTTTCTTTTCCTCCATTTTTTCTTTTTCTCCTTATTTTCCTTCGGTTTCTTCTCTCCCGCGCGATCTCTCTCTCTCCTCTCCTCCGCCCGTTTCTAACGTCCCCTCCCAGCGCCGCCGTCCGTCGGCGGTGGTCGACACCGCCCGGTCCCTTGCATTCCCCTACCGCCGGCCGTCCTACCCCACCAATATCACCTCCGTTCGTGCCGCCGGTAGCCCACACGAAGCCCACGAAGCCGCGGGCCACTTTCATGCCAGCGCCGCCGTGAGCCAGCCGTGGCCTTCACCGCCCACCCCATTGTGTTCCCCTGCCGCCGGCGACCTCACCTCCATTCGCGCCGCCGTTAACCACCAGTAGCCCTTCAAGCCGCGGCGTCACTTTCGTTCCAGCGCCGCCGTCGCGCCACCTCCGGCCACCATCTTCCTACCACTTCATCCCCGACCTCTTAGCAACCCATTGGACCCAACCCTACCTCCGATCCACCACCGGTGAAGCTCCACCATCTACATTTCTGATTTGGGCATTTTGGTCTTCTACCGCCCATTTCGCCGCCACCCACGGCAAACCACCACCACCATTGGCTTCACCGACCTCCCTAGGCCTTACCCTATCAATCTTGGGTCTTCGTTTGCCTCCATTTGAAAGTTGGTATTTGTGACCCACGGCCACAGTGTATTTTACACTGTGGTGTTGCTCAAACGTCGCATTTTTCAACTTTGTGATCCTTCGGAAATTGTTATATTGTACTGTAAGTATTTTCCTTAAAGAACTTTCGTGATTTAAATATATTTTTGCACTAACACATATTATCTGTGAATTGGTTTGTTTTGCCGGACTGAGTCCGAGGAGTTTCAGGGGTCGGATGGATTGTGGACGGAGTTGTGTTTGTTTGCATTGTGAATTGTGGTTGTTGGTTGTTGGTTATGGCTTGTTCATGTACATCGCATATTGCATGCATGATCATGTTTGTAAAGAAAACTGGGTTTTCGCATGATTGTATACATGTTCATGTGTTTATTGAAAATTAGATTTTCATGTGAGTAAAAAGGAAAAGAGACTGTAGGGATGGTGGTAAGCAGGGATGGTGGTAGAGTCCCGCCTGCGATTCCTGCCTACGGTGCACGCGGTAGGGATGGTGGTAAGCAGGGATGGTGGTTGTGTCCCGCCTGTGATTCCCGCCTACGGTGCACGCGGTAGGGATGGTGGTAAGCAGGGACGGTGGTAGAGTCCCGCCTGTGATTCCCGCCTACAGTGCTCTGTTAAGTATTCATTGTGTGTAAAGGAACTGTAGGGATGGTGGTAAGCAGGGATGGTGGTAGAGTCCCGCCTGCGATTCCCGCCTACGGTGCACGCGATAGGGATGGTAGTAAGCAGGGATGGTGGTTGTGTCCCGCCTGTGATTCCCGCCTACGGTGCACGCGGTAGGGATGGTGGTAAGCAGGGACAGTGGTAGAGTCCCGCCTGCGATTCCCGCCTACAGTGTCCGATAAATGGGTTGTTTGTGTGAATCATTTTATGGGAAAATGTTTTACGGATATTTTGGGGCAAAATGGAATTTTTGGCGTGTGTTGGAAATAATCATTTTTCTGGAAAAAAAATGACATTTTATGGCTAAATGTATTTTGTTATATTGTTGGTTGCATTAATGTATTTTTATCCCGAGAGTTGTTTGGTTTATACTTACCTGTGGTACCATTTTATAGTATCGCAAATTTTGATGCAGATGATGATGACGAGCCTTAGCTTGGCTCCGTTGGAGGAGTGATCTGGGATTGCTCCTGTTTAGTGAGTTATGTTTTTATCAATTACTGTATTTACCTTTTGTATTATATTTGGGATGATTGTATATTTTCAAAGATAAATTGTGTTGAATATTTGTATTTAAATTTCTGGTACTTAGTTGACTTATTTATACTATCCGCTGCGTTATTTTATTTGTACACTGTTGCATGTACACATACACTAGCACTTCGTTGGGATGTGTGACCGTGTTGTCACCATCCTGACGTCACGATTCCCTTATTTTTTATACGTGGGAGTCGGGGCGTCACATCTAATGTATCATAATATATCATATCAATAAATTTAATTTTATGAGTTTGTTTTTGTGAGCAAAATATTTCTCAATGTCAATTAACTTAGTGGTCACTCGAGATTCAGGGTTTCATTTGAAAAAAAAAATCCTTTATTTTTTTGAATATATGGGAGGTTTGGACAATGAGTTAAGATGAAAATTGAAAGTTGAATAAAATATTATTAGAATATTTTTATTTAATATTTTTTTTTTATTTTAAAACTTGAAAAAATTGAATTGTTTATTATATTTTGTTTAAGAATTTGAAAAAAATTATAATAATTAGATGAGATGAGTTGAATTGAGTACTGAATCCAAATAAGACCTAAGAGTAATTCTTACGAGAAACGAGGAAGATGTAGCTGATATATCTAAGCCTTAAATCCATCCTAAAAGAAGTAATTTGATTTATGTTCTTGTAATGCGAGGATCATGGCATCCTTCACATGTTAGTACCTTGTGCGTTTTGCAGTAGTAAATATTGAAGATGCTCCTGAATCGAAATCAGAACATTCTTGGATCACGGACAAATTGAAGGCAAGGAAGAGAGTACTTCTTAAGCACATTGAAAATTACTCTCATTTTCTCTCATAGATTTTCTAAGATCCAAACATAACTTTCGAGTTATATAAGAGGGAAGGGAAAAATGGTTCAAACTCTATTGCCTGAAGAATTAATTTTCGGTCTAAACTTCTAATTTTTATTATTTATTAAAATGGTAATACTGTATCATATATATTTATCTTTTTGAAGTATTTTAATTATCCTTACATTTATTTATTGAGAAATGTTTTAGCCACAGATAAATTTGTAAAAAAATTTTACAAATTAACGTGATTCGATGCGATACATCATATTATAAAGTTATTTTTATTTTAAAATAAATTTTACGTATCACATAAAGTCACGTTAATTTATGAGTTTATTTTTACAAAATTTTATTTAGGACTATAACAATACTTTCTTTATTTATTCAAGATTGTAATAGTACATAAAATTATTTTTATTGTAAAGTAAATATAATATAAATTTATTTTTATAAAATTTATTAGGGCATGTAAAAGATTACATAAAATTAAACACATAAACTAGTATAATTTCATGAGATCTATTAAATTTTTTTATAATAAAATTAATTTTAAATCTGATAATATATTTTTATGTAGCCTCTTTATAGTTGAACCATTTTACATTTCTTTAACGTGTCCTCTTGAGTTCATCATTTATGGTAGGGGAAGTGCAGGTGAGAGACTGTTGGTTAAAGGGAGGTTCGAGTTTGTTTTTTAGCCCTTGAAAGCACTTATCTTCGTCTCTTGAAAGTTGACAAGATGGAGTCAGGGAAATGCACTCTGAGATGAGGACTGTTCCCACTCTGTAACTCTGACCCAAAACACATGCCTTATTTCTTCTTTCATGTGCCTAAAACTAACTCAGACTTATATAAACCCCAGAAATTTCCTCCACCATCTTTTCTTTGAGAGCACCTATTTCCATATTAGTCCTAGTCATCTTTCCTTGTGAAGCATCTGTCGGCAGATCGGGTGCAGTTATATATACACTGCAGGCCTAAAAGCTTATCTCCAGAAGACTGAAATGGTTTTGACTGGGTCTGGAAAAGTGAGTTAGAGTCAGAGACATATACTTTGTTTGAGTCAATGGGGGTGGCTTTGGGTCCTTTTTTGGACAAGAAAACGATATTTGAAAGGTAGGGTTTCGCCAAAATAAAAAGACTGGAAGATAGTCTAGCTGTACTTCAATGCTTGAGAACTCACTCAATACAATACTACTGTGTATAGGATTTACTTGTGATATCTTGATGGATTGATCACATCTTGTTGCTGATTGTCATTTTGCTTGCTGGAGTTTTATACTAGCATGTGCTCTGATGTAGTTAGTCTTGAGTACTGTCTAGCATGCATGAATGAATGTAAGTAGAAAAGAAGAGGGCACTCGAGTCTTCCCAGGTAGATTGAACAGATGTTATTAGTGATTGAATTTGCAAATATCAACATTATAGAACTCCACAAATGCAACATATATATTTATATATATATATATATATATATATATATCTCTCTAAAGGTGAAGTCCTAACTTCATGTCTCAGTTTTTTAGTTTAAACAAAAGTACTTCATGAAATTCAAAGAAGTGTGACAGGAGGATATTTAACCTCGATCAGGTTCTGCTTTGAAGTAGTGCACTCCAAATCAATCTCTCCAATATTCCAAACCTCAAGAACTTCTAGGCTCTAGTCCTTGTGAGTTTATTCCATTATGACTTGGAAACGGAGGGTTTTGTTCAAATCTTAATTTCTACTTGCAAGACAATATGAAAGACAGACGATGTTCGCTTGACACAATTGACAGTCTAACATGACAGTCTCTCTAATTAAAGGCTCTCGCGTGCACTTCCTTAATATAATCAATTTGGATGACACGAGTAGAAGGTTAAGATAACAACTTCATCACTTTTGCATGTTCGATTTTTAATCATATGTTCTATATATCATGTCAACGGCGAGCAGAAGATGCCTTGAGTCCTTGACCACCACTTTGCAAATATAATTTGAAAAAAATAATTAAATGTGTGCTAGGCTGCTAGCTCTCAAGTTTAAGGCTAGCAGTGATGGCCCATGGGCCTGTAGGTGGCCCATTTCATGTCTTGCCTTGACAAATGGATATTGGATAAAGCTTAGTTCTCCGAACCCCGTGATAGGTGTATTTGTGTTATTTTTAAAATATTTGTGTTTGCTCTTTTTTAAAAAAAATATTAAAAAAAAACACATACACACAAATGTTTTAAAACTAAATAAATTCGATATACTTAGGGGCACAGGATTCGGTCACCCTCGCTGTGTCCTTTAAAACAGATAATGGAGAGTTTCGTATATGGAAAATGATAGAGATACAATTTTTTTTACAATTATTTATATAATTATGTTTTTAATGATGAGCATTTTTATAAATTAGCATTTTTATAAAATAATTTATAAAAGTAATATCACTTTACATAAATACTCTCATTTTAAAACATAGTTATATAAAAATTATAAAAAAGATTGTACATGTATCATTACTCTTCATGTATATAGGCATCGGTAAATATTTGATCTATACCGCTTTAGGCACAGTTTGGATACATGAAGTGTTTCATTTCATCTAATCTCATTATTACAATTTTTTTAAATTCTCATATAAAATATAATAAACAATTTAGTTTTTTCAAATCTTAAAACAAAAGTAATATTTTATTTAATTTTTAATTTTCATCTTAACTCATCTCATCTCAACTCACTATTCAAGCTTCACGACAAGTCCAAGAAACAACAACATTACTAGACGTGAGACTATTTAGGGCCGCGGTTTCGACGCTGAACAATGGAACTAAGGATGGTAGAGTATGTTTTTTGGATTTTTTTTCAATTCTGTATTTTAGAGCATCCTCAATGGATTAGTCAAAGCTAAATGACACTTTTGATGAATGTAAGAAGAATTTAATTTTTAGTTATTTCATTCACATAAGTCTCTACATTAGAATAACTATTTTCATTATATAATAATAAAATAATATAAGATGAATTTGACTTTAGTTATTCACATCAAATTATCTATTTATTCATTATATAGTAATGAATAATTAATAATTAAAAAATATTTAATTTTTTAATTTTTAATTTTTTTAATTTTATTATATTTTACTATTTTATCAATTATATATTAATTAGTAATGATATTATAATTAAATTATGGGTTAAAAAAAATATATACTACCTGCTAGCCCAACCATCAAACCTGGAATCCAACCACCCAGCCCCCCCGCACATGAACCCAGCCAGCACATGAAGACAGATGTTGAAAGAAAGAAATTGAAAGAAAAATAAATGATAAAAATTATATTTAATATATCAACAGGAATCTTTAAATTTAGAAAAATTTAAAAAATTAATGTAATTAAATTTTAAGAATCTTTAAATTTAGAAAAACTTTAAAAAATAATGTAATTAAATTTTAAATATTTAAAATTTAATTAATTCATTACGAGTATATTTTATTTTTTAATAGTTAAATATTTAATAAATTTTTTAATTAATCTATTGAAGATGCTTTTATAACATTTGGATCCCTAGCTCGTACCTGACGGGCTGCATCAACACTGGTCCAAATCCACTGGAAAACTTCCATTATAGCATATTTGACTACTTTTTATTAATGCTGATTCGCTGAATAATTCGCATGGCATTCCTCTGTCAGCTAATTCTGGCTGGTGCTTTTGTGAGTCATTTTACATTTAACTCAGGTAATCATGTCATTTTATTAAAAATAATTTCAATTTTATATAATTACCTTTTATTTAAAATAGAGTTATAAATTAATTTTAAGTTAATCATTTCTTTTCCAACAATATCACAATATGCACCTATATATGTCTTTTAGAACATTTCCATCCGGTTTTTTAAAGGATATTTTTCCCTATAATTTGAAGAAAATTTTAGGAATTTGGTTAAAATTCCTTGACATCTGAATCCCTATTTTTTTAAAAAAAATTTAGAAGATGAACAGTAGTTTCCTAAATATAAGAAATTATTATTCATCTCTTAAATAATTTTTATTAATATTTTATTCTAATAAATAAAATAAATTGTTCTTCTAATTATCTACGCTTTCTGTCATACTAATATATACTCATATATACTCATATATCTACACTAAATTAAAGAAGGCAAACTTCACCTTAATCTGATTACAAGTTTGGCATATATACTTGTATTTATAGAAGAGAAATGTTACTTTGCCGTCTCAATTATGCCGCTTATTTTACTTCAGTGATGTGGTATTACGTTATTTATTAAAAAAGTAAAAATATAAAAGGGTAGAAGGAACTTAAAGTTTTAATTTTTTTTCTTTTTGTGTATTCGTATTTCATTTTATTTTGATAAACTACGTGGCACCACATGATAGCAGTCGGACAAAATAAACAGTATAATTAGAGTAGCATAATAGCGTTACTTTCTATAAAAATCCTCAAAAACTCCGCATCCACAGACTTTTTACAAGACATCGAGCATTCCTCCAAATCAAGGAAGGAAGAGAACAACACCTTGAGTATGTTAAGGAATATGACAATAGAAAACTAAAATAAAACATAAAATAAAATTTGATATATCCAGTTTAATTAGTAAGGAACGAAAAGAATCTCTCTCACTTTTAGTGTTTAATAATTAAGGAAGGAAAGAATATCTCACTTTTTTTCATTGATATAAATAAAACTGATATCAAACCTTTTAAATAAAACTTCAAATTATCAAAATTAATACCTTTGAATTATTAAAATATAATAAATAGCACACCCTATATAGTCCAATTATGACATTAAGATGGATAAAAAATAGTTAGAAGTAGAACAATATTGACTGGCAAATCAGCGCACATTACAATTTTCTTTTATAGTCGAAAGTGATGTAATGTATATAATTTTATTATATAAAATAAATAATAAAATTTATGTCTTTTTATCTATTTAAACTTTTGATAGATTAATCGATAAATTTATATGATATTATAAAAGAGTTACCAAATTGAAATTCTATTTAATTAAATATTCTTTTCGAGTAATGTCAGGTATAAATTTTAAGGCAAATTTTATACATCACAGTACCATCTTATTTTTATATCACTATATAATATGTGGCACAGATCATTTATTATATAATTTTTTATTATTCAATAGTAATAAATGTGTCACATCTTACATAATAGAATAAAAATAAAATAAAAATGTGATGTATAACATTAGTCAAATTTTAAATAGATAAATCTCAGCAAGTCCTTTGTAAAAAAAATTGATGGCAATAATAAAAAATAAGTTTTTTACACTTTTTAAGATGAAGTTTATTTTTTTATAAAAACTAATTTATTCAATTAGATTTTTACCAATCATTTATCATTCTTTCCCTCGCACGATTTTGCTAAGGAAAATTTTTCTTCCTCGGGCAATGGTGTCTCGAGTCTTGTGCATGGAGGAGTAAATAAGAGAGCTGCTTGTTTTGAATAGCGAAAGAAGGAAGCAGCCGCAGGCATGAGCTTCTCACTTGATTTAAACATGTGTACATGAATCAGGTCCTGGAGCTCCTGAATAATCTCTTTCACATCGCCGGCATTCTGCTTTGGCTTTTTATCGCCATCTTCTACCGTTTCTTCCGGGTTATATTGTCGCTTATTATTCTTGCCCTCCGCCCTGTACTGTGGCTTATTATTCTTGCCCTCCGCGTCACCTTTGTTTTTCCGTTGAAGTTCTTCAATTTTAGTATCACAGGTTTCTTTCATTTGCTCTACTCGTTTATAGCGAGTCCTTTCACTTGTTGGCTTGTCATACTGTCGATTTGCTCCATGGAGTAGTTAGAGGACAAGTTCAGGTGGATTAGAAGAGAATCAAGATATTTGCGTGCATTTCAGGACGATTATTTAGAGCTGATAAGTAAAACTGATACTCAAACGGAGAGCAGAAGCAGCAGTCAACTCTCGAATTCCCGAAGAAATGCAGAAAGCAAGACATTGTCTCGGTGTCGTTTACATTTTAAGATTAGTTGAGATGGGTTGTGAATAGTAGTGAGATAGATTGTGAATAGTAGTGAGATTTGTGTGTTAAAATTGATGAATAGTAATAAATAATAATGAGATGAGTTGAAATAAATTGAGATGAGTTGAGATGGATTGCGAATACAAATCAGAAGTAACCGAAATCGATCACCGGGCAAAAAATCTTGTTGCAACCTTTGACAAGTACAGAAGAAAATCTTTCGAAAGGTATGTTTTGGTTTTCCAAATCTGGGGAACCAACAAGATCAAGAAAATGATAAATGATCGTCTTGATCAGCTGAAGCCAGACTTTGATGATTTCAGGTCGCGGTATAGATCATGGTCTAAACTCAATGAAAACTCTTCCACTCCCGTACAATCAGTTTGCCTAGTTGATACGAATGCTTCCTCTGTATTACGTCAACTTCCTTCTCTTTTGGGGAAGGTAAACGACTTGATAACTAAGAAGAAACATTTAATTCGGGATGTGGAACATCAGATACAGTTTATCGATTTGCAATTGTTCGTACTGGATGCTTTTCTCAAAGATTTGAAGAACATTAAATTAGAAACGGCAACGGAAAAGGCCTGGGTGATGGAAGTCAAGGACTTCATTGCCGATGCAGACCACGATATCAAGATCTTCATGGAAAGAACAGCAAAGAAAAATAGCCTTCCTTCAGTTTTCAACTTCTGGATCCCAAGAATGATACTTAAGAGGCAGATAGACAGGATCGACGATGGCTTCGGAGGCTTGTACGAAGCAAAGGAGAAATACGGTTTTAAATTTGTCAGAAGGCAACAACAGTCTCCCACATCAGAGTAATCCTCTTACTTCACCTGATCCTGATAACTTACTCCACTACCTCGAGCAAAATCGAGATAAATTTAAAGAAGTGTCCCCGGAAGTAAGATCACTTCTCAGACAACTGAGAAATTTGCGAAAAAAACTTTACAAAGTTGCAAAAGAAACCGAAGGAAGAAGTAATACAATAAATGCTTGTTTGGAAAAAGAGAGAAGCATACGTCAATCTGCTGTGGATTGCAGAGTCAGATCTTTCCATGGAAATTAGCCGAATAGAGTATCTTATCCAGCTTATTCATAGAAGCGTCGATGTATATCGCATTGAGGAAATTAGGCAAAAGCCAAGCTCACTCATCGGCTTGGAAGAAGAAGCACATGCATTGGTCTCGAGACTGATCAATGAACCCAACTCTGTTGTTTCCATTGTGGGTATGCCGGAAATAGGTAAAACGACTCTTGCAAAAATTGTTTCTGAGCATAGCGCCATCCGAGAGCATTTCGCTTACCGAGCTTGGGTGTCAATACCTGAACAGTACAGAGACAATGCACTCCACGACGATGTAGCAAACCAAGTCCCAAGGACCAACTGGCTCGAGGAAGTGAAGGTGTCCTTGAAGGAGAAGAATTGCCTTCTAGTTCTGGACAACATCTCGACAAAGGAAGCCTGGGATTCTGTACAAGTAGAATTCTCAAAGAAGAAAGATGGGAGCAAGATTTTGCTCACCACGCGCGACAGGAAAGTGGCTTCAGATGCTAGCCAAAACCCCACACCCCACCACCTTCGACTACGAACTAAAGAAGAGAGCTGGCAGTTGTTTATCCACAAGGTGCAATTTCCACCCGACCTCCCTTCAGAGGTAGAAGCACTGCCAACAGCGAAAAAACTGGTAGAAATATGTGGGGGTTTAACAGGAGCAATTGAAATTCTTGTTGATAAAATTTCAGGGAAAGATGTGACTAAATGGGAGGTACCGAGGGTGTTGAACTTATCAATCAGTGCCTGACACGATGGTCAGAAGATTTGGTAATGGACGACCCTCCTCACGGTTTGAACTACTTAATTTCTTGCTTGATGCTCTTTCCTGGGGACTTTGAAATCCCTGCAAGGAGAGTAATTGCTTTATGGGCTGCAGAGTCGATTCCTGCTGATGGTAATGAAACTGTTGAAGATGTTACGGAGAAGAAATTATTAGAGCTGATAGACCTGAATATTATCCGAGTTGTGCAAAAAAAGATCAATGGGAAAATCAAGGCATGCCAGTTGCCTGGTTTCCTGCGAGAACGTTGTTTGTCCAAGTTTGTGAGTTCAAATGGCCTACTTGCCGATCATTTTCACTCAGATGATGCCAGTTTTGCTAATATTCATGGAACTAGCAAAATAACACCGACAGATTTGTGCAGCGTTATAACAAAATTTACTCCTTCCTGTCCTTTGATTTTCGAGAAGGAAACAAACCTGGAGAAGATATAGGGAATTTCCTCCGCAGGACAATTGCAAGCTTCCGACTTTTACGGGTTCTTGATCTCGAACTTGTATTCAGACCGCAACTGCCCAACTCCATAGGCAACTTGATTGAGCTGAGGTATCTTGGCTTAAGGTGGACATACCTCGAGACGATCCCATCATCCATTGGCAAATTGTTGAAGCTTCAAATTCTAGATGTGAAGCATACTTGTCTCCGCACTATCTCTAGGTCGATATGGAAACTGAAAAAACTTCCGCACCTTTATTTGAACGAGAGTTATCGAAGTAAATTTATGCATCAACCAAGTGCCAGTTTCTTGAAGAATCTGCAGACGTTGTGGGGTGCTTTCGTGGATGAGGATAGCCCTCTGCACGATGGGCTTCGAAAGTTGACGAACCTTAGAAAATTGGGACTGGCTCTCGAGTTGACCCCATCGCAGCAAGAAAGATTGGCAGGGGATGTTGCGAAACTTAAGAACCTCTTGAGGTTGAGATCGATTGACAAAACCGGTAAACCTCAGGATCTGTGCTTGGGGTCTTTGAAAGACCTCGAAAATCTCTCCAGCCTCTATTTGTTTGGAAGGCTAACGAAGCCATACATCATATCTGAATTCCCTCAAGGTCTCTCTGACCTCACCTTGTCTGGCTCTGGGCTTAAGGATGATCCAATGACAAATTTATGTAAGCTCCCCAACTTGAAATCACTCTGTTTCTACTTAGATTCTTACGAGGGGCAACGCATGGTGTGCACCGAGGGGGGCTTTCCCCAGCTTCTAGTCTTGAAATTCTGGAAGCTTGAGAAACTGCAACGATGGAATGTGATGGAACGAGGAATGCAGAATCTCAGGGAGTTGGAGATCAGGTCGTGCAAGAGATTGGAGGTTCCCACTGGGTTAAACCACTTAAAGACTCTCCGTGAATTGACGCTGACAGACGTGCCAGAAAAACTTGCAGAAACAATCAAGGAAAAAAGAAATGACATATTTCGGTCTGTTGTTGCCTTATTTCCTGTCATCACTGTAAAGAAATTGGCTTCAAGTTGAACAAACTCCAGCTTTAGTGCTTGTTTGGTATGTCTTTCTTTCCCTTCGATTTCCTTCCATTTTCTGTCCTTCAAACAACCTGTGGAATTTTTATAACGGGAGTTTTGTACAGATTTTTTCTTCCTTTGATTCTTGTCCGCCCTTGAGAATCGATGTGGAGTGGGACCAAAACCGGAGTTGTTTCTGTAAGAAATGCCAATCTATTATGTGCCTCGCCGCCAGGGTACCCTCTCTCTCTCTCTCTCTCTCTCTCTCTCTCTCTCTCTCTCTCTCAACAGTGAACATTGGAATTTTACTGACAAAACTCGTTGTCTTGGTACATCACTTGAACAACTAAATACCATGCAAAACAAAGCAAACACCACTAATAACACATGGTATATTACCATGCAAGACCAAGCAGATAATCTCTACTGTAACAACACAACTATGCATGAGAAATCATCATAACAACCTGAGTGAAGAAATCATCATAACGACCCGAGTGACCATCAAAAACTGTCTGTTTGTCCTAATTCATGGCCATTGACTTCTCTATTTGATGGTATATTTTTCCTTTGATCAAACGGGAGGATACATGACTGATATGGAGACTTCACAGCAACACAAGGAATGCCCAACTGCTTTAATACAAGTCTGTCCATACTGCCCAAGACCTTGACCTTCGAAACTTTTAGCATGTTGACAGCCAACACACTTCTCACCTTGGAGCAAACCACTGTTTTCTCCTCTTTTATATCCTCCATACGTGCCTTTCAGTACCTAGTCCATTGACACCAAGTTATAAGAGAAGTAATCAACCAATAGCCAGGCCCAACCGCGAAACAGATGTGGCTCTGTTCAACCCCAATATGACGTTATCTTTCCAAAGTTGGTTTGCATCAGTTCTGGAACCCAATACCTCCGCAAATGTTGCCAAATACCGAAAGTTACCTCACTAAAACAAACAGCCTGGTCTAAGGATTCAACCTTCGGTCTTTCACACCAATTGCATTTTGTATATTTGTATTTAAAGAAAAAATATTGGGATAAATTCTTGTGTACTGGAAGTCTGGAACTATAAATTCCAAATTTATTATTCAAATGAGTATAATAGAGTACTGAAAATTATCTTGAGCTTTTTATATTTGATATCTTCGTGACACATTTAATGTCTCAGCAATTTTTGGGTTATCGGGCATTAGTTCACCCCTTCTTCCATATCCTTTTTCAGAGCTTGTTGGTTTCGCTAGTTGAGGAATGCCACCTGTTAATTTGGAAAGTTCATTTGGAATCTGATAAGAGATGCTTGTTTCTTGGAAATGCAGTTTCTTTGGTAATGGGTTTTATTAGCTTTACCTTAAGTGTGATGTAACCTGGTTGTGATGAACATTTGTGGTGCTTCCCTCGCTTTAAGCTGTATTGATATTTTGTAACACATTCAGATGTATGTTTTCTGTTGGTTTTTTTTTCCTTTGGTTTATGGAAATTGAGCATTATAATTATGTGTACTTGAGAATACTATTTGGGAGATTTCGTTGTAAACTGGTGTGTTAGTAATTATTTAGCTGTGTTTTCAGCCTACAAACTTACTTAAGCTTATACCGTACATTCTCTCGTTTTATCTGCAATAGCTAACCAAATTGTCTTCCAGTTAAAAGAGTAACAACATTAATCTTCACGGTGCTGGTAAGCACTTGGAGTTGGAGAGGTAGGTTTCTATGAAAAAGCTGGGGGAGATGATGGAGCTTGTGCTAACAATTGTCTTTTAGAGGGTCGTTTTATTTGCCGATTTAAGAAAAGACGAGTCTGTAGGCTCGTTTGGATTACAAAATAATCTCATCTTATATCATCTCATTTTATTTCATCTCAATATCAAAATATCACAAACACGAACACTTTTTAATTTCATATTTTTAACTTTTCAATTTTTTCATCAAATCATTATAACTTTCTTAAACTTCTAAACAAAATATAAAAACTTATTTAATTTTTTCAAATCCAAAAACAAATATTATATTAAAAAATTATATTCTAACAATATTTTAATTTTATAATATTTTTATTTAATTTTTTATCTCTCATTTTCCAAAATCATATAAAATATCTTAACTTAAACTATTTTACAAATATTTACAAATTTCTCATATCATCAACATAGAAACGATGCTAAATTCCTTTTGCCAAGCTTATGAATGAAGGGCCGAGTTCAAATTACTTGACCATTCAATGAGGCTAAATTCAGATGAAAATTGCAAAACCTCTTTTTTCTTCTTTATTCTTTATTCTTTATTCATTTTCTTAATTCTTTTTTTCTAATTCAGACAATCCTGTCCTGCACTTATGCAAGAATTATAAATCTATCTAAAAACATAGAGAATAATAAATCAAGACATATCTAAAATTACTCGATAAATCTCCAAAGACCCAAGAAGAAAAAGAACAAAAAAAAAAAAAAAAGGGAGGGGCTCTCATTGGTCCCTTGGAGGAAACTAAAGATATGATATAAACTGGAGACTCTCAAAGGCCGCAGAGCGGCAGCAGACAAGGACCTTGGGTATTATATTAGTGAAATAGGGTTTGCCGTCTCTTGACAACTCGAATTCAACTCCCTACGCCTTCATTTTTCAAATAGATTTCAACCACCATGACATAAAACAGAATAATCCCTACCTCCCTAAGGACAGAGGAGTTACTATTTTCTACTCTCCCAACACCTTAAATTAAACAACAAGAGGCCATCGCATCATCCAAGCAAACAGCACGCCAACAATTAGGAAAATGCCCTTTCTTGTCTCTTTCCAAAAACACTGCTGCATTGCATTTTTGTGTTATTTTAAGAGAGAGAGAGAGAGAGTTCTGCAACCTCTATCCTCCCTCCCTCTTTGGTCAATGATCAAGCATTAGCCCACCTCAGATTTCGTATTACAAAAGATATACCATCTCTTAACTCTCGAGCTCTTAAAACAACACATTTCATGTCTGCGACCAAAAATATGATCATGGAAGAACCAGAGCCGAACCCCACCCCAGATCACATCCTGGACTGGATAGAAGACTCGGTTTCATTCTTTCCGTCTTTCTTGAATGACCCATACAATTCGGATGATATCAACGGCTTCCAGTGGTGGGATGAAAGCCAAGATCTGATTGACACGAGTACTGTCACCTCTCTCAACACCACTGCCACCGCCACCAGCACAGCACCCATTAACCCCACCATTTTTAATCATCCATCGCCGCCCGATTCATCCAAGAAGCGGAAAGCCTCCGATCACCCCCTTCCCAAACCATCCCAAAACCACCACAATCCGCGGAAGAATCAAAGCCGTCGAACCAGACACGCTGACGATGGGGATGCAGCAGTTGAAGAGGTTGTGGTGGTTAAGAAATCAGTTGGAAATAAGAAAGGCACTAGCAAGGCCACAGGAAGTAACGGTATTAACGGTAACAAGGAAGGCAGATGGGCTGAGCAGCTACTCAACCCTTGCGCGGCTGCCATCAGCGTGGGCAATATGTCACGCGTACAGCACCTTCTCTACGTTCTCCACGAGCTCGCCAACCACACCGGCGATGCCAACCACCGTCTCGCCTTCCATGGACTCCGAGCACTGGCACAACACCTATCCATCACCTCCACTTCCTCCTCCTCAGTGGGGCAGACCTTTGCTTCCACGGATGCCCGATTCTTCCAACAATCACTACTCAAATTTTACGAGGTCAGTCCCTGGTTTGCCTTCCCCAACAACATAGCAAACTCTTCGATCCTTCAAATTCTTGCCGAAGAGCCTGACCGCTCGCAAAATCTTCATATTCTTGATATTGGGGTCTCTCATGGCGTGCAATGGCCAACCCTGCTTGAGGCCTTGACTCGCAGACCAGGAGGACCGCCTCCACTAGTCCGCATCACTGTCATCGCTGCGACCGTTGAAAATGATCAAAGCAAAGACAGCCCCTTTTCCGTAGGACCACCCGGAGACAACCTTTCCTCTCGGCTTCTTAGTTTCGCCAAGTTCATGAACGTTAATTTGCAGATCAACCGGCTCGATAGTCATCCCTTGAAAAGCCTGAGTGCGCAAGTCATAAACATAGCCCGTGATGAAACCTTAATAGTCTGCGCGCAATTTAGGCTTCACCACCTGAATCACAAATCCCCGGATGAAAGAACCGAGTTCTTGAGACTACTGAGGAGCATGGAGCCAAAGGGAGTGATTTTAAGCGAAAACAACATGGAATGTAGCTGCAAGAATTGTGGGGATTTTGCAACTGGGTTCTCTCGACGAGTGGATTACTTGTGGAGGTTTTTGGACTCAACAAGCTCGGCTTTCAAGGGGCGAGAGAGCGATGATAGGAGACTGATGGAAGGAGAGGCGGCAAAGGCTTTGACGAATTGGGGAGAGATGAATGAAGGGAAAGAGGGTTGGTGTGAGAGAATGAGAGGGGTGGGCTTTGTAGGAGAGATGTTTGGAGAGGATGCCATTGACGGGGCTCGAGCTCTGTTGAGGAAGTACGATAGTAATTGGGAGATGAGACCAGAGGAGAAAGATGGTTGTTTGGGATTGTGGTGGAAAGGGCAGCCAGTTTCATTTTGCTCTCTGTGGAAGATGGAAATGAAAACTAATGGCAGTTAAAACAGTTATAGCTTTCAGTTCTCTCTTTCCATGTAAACTGCAAGAGTATTGAGCTGCGTTTATGTAAGATTAGCTCACAAGGGAAGGGAGTCTTTTGTTCTTGCAATCTGCTCGATTTGTTTGGCAGCTCTTTAGCTGAAAAGGTGGGGAGCATTGTGTTGAAGTCTGGATCCATGTAGTAGCACGCTTTTCTTTTGTTTAATCCTTTTTTTGTGTATGTTTTTAAGTAGTGTGTAAGAATATGAGGTTTATGTTTATAATTTTTATATCCAAAAAACGTGAAATAAATGTGTACACTAAGGAGCTCCTCTTTTTTGTTTGCGATTCAACAGCTGTGCTTCATCTCTCATTTGCCTTACTTTATACTTTGTTATAAAATGCAGCATACTGATTGCCAAAATAGTCGACATAATCTTATAGTCAGAACAAAAACATGGGGTTGGATCTCCTATCATATAGGGGTGGGTACAAGAAAGGAGGAAAATGATAGGGGAGGTGATGTAGAATCCAGATTGCATTGCCAATGAGACCCAATGGAGGTGCTCTACAACGTGCACTGTGTTTGTAACTTTGTAGAGATAGATTTGAGCTGTACGCTGTACAATGAGGTCAGAACAGGGGACATATCAAGGGATGACCGTTTCTCCAATCCAGCCCGGCCATTGGCCAACCATCCCAAACCAAAACCAGTAGACCGATATGTCCGGCGGAATTTCTTCAAAAGCACTGTTTCTTTCATCAATTCAATGACCCCAATCACACGAAAAAAATAATACTAAAAGTACAAAAGCCTTCATCCATTCTTTACATTGCTGGTCGGTTGTCAACACATTGAAAACAAAGGGAGCATAAATTATAATTTACACAAGTTAACGACTCCCTACCTATTAAAAAAGCACTCGCATCACTTCGAAAGATATATTCACAACAGATTCCCCCTATAGCATTATTTTCACCAGCAAAATTTTACTATATCTCTCATTAAACCTCTATCCCCTTAAATAAAGAGAAACTTTGACAAATACAGCGACAACTCTCTTCCAAGACTAGAAAAGTCTCAGCCACACATTGAACAAACAGTATCTCTCTCTCAAGAATCATATATCCGCAATGATTTGCGTATTTCCTGCCTACAGACGGGACACTTGGGTGTGGATTCCCGTTCAACTGAGATGGCACAGCTTTGGCAACACACCAGGTGCCCACATGGATCGAATGCAGATCGCCTTCTCCTCATCAAACAGATCACACACAACTCTCCATCCGGAACATCTCCTGTCTCCTCCTCTGCTGCAATCTGAGATGCCGCATCATTACTTGCAGCCTGTCTGTGTTGCTGCAGCTGTCTATGTTGCCTCCATTCTTTCCATCTACTCCAATTCCTGAAGAGAAGTTATGCATCTAGTTATTCAAAACAAATCAGTTCTGATGACAAACATATCAAACCCCTAGGGGTTGGCTCATGTGGTAAGGGCCTTAGTCTTGGGTCTAAGGTTCAAATCCTCTTGGGTGCAAACAATTCTTAGGGTTATTGGAATGAAGGAATTTCCCCTTGAATTACCCGAGGTGCACTTGCAGAAAATTCATTGCCAAGGGTCTGTGCACCCCTGGGATTAGTCGAGACTTTGATTTTGGACACCCGATGCTAATAAAAAAAAAAAGAGCAAACAAATAGATCAACACTTTCTTTCCATATTTAAACCTATTTCTCTTGCAGGGATGAGGTCCAACTGAACAAGCCAAAGCTAAGCAGCACATCATTTTTAATGAGGGATGATAAAATCAAATAAAAAACTGATTGATCCTTGTCAGTTGTCACACTAGTTTGAACTAATTCAAAAATATAAACTATCTAAAACAGAGTATTAGGCAATAAGGTACATAACCAGACATTTACGGGGAAGAAGATATCTAAACTATTCATACCTCACAACAGCATAGCCAAGTATACCAATTGACAGCGAACCGAGAGCAAAACCACTCCACAGAAGTACTTTGCTCCTGAAGGCAAGATCTACAATCATCTGATCCTTGGTCATGTCAGACCTGCAAAAGACCATCATGAAACCAACAAAAGCAGTGCCTCAAAGTAACAGGTATGAAAATGCCTGTAGATCATTTGATCAGTTGTGCAAGCAATACATATTTTATCCTCATACGGTGCCTGAGAGTTTGGATGTTAATAAGCTTAAGACTTGTTAAAAATGAATAAATGGGGCCAATTTATAGCAATACAAACTTCAAAAAAAAAAGCAGGTGGATAGACCATACTCCAACCAGTAAACATGCAATAAGAGATGCAGCAGGAGATTGTATCCAAACTGGTGTTCTAGGTTAAAACAAGGTAAAAATACCCCACAGATACATTGACCTTTTCTGCTTTTCATAGACCTAAGACTGCCCAATCCTCATTGACCATTTTTAAATTGGTAGGTCACGGTTCAATAAAAGTTTAGACGTAGTAGGAAATTCAAACACAAATTTGCCACATAGAATTTCCTTGCCCAACTACCAAACCTAACAAAGTCTGATCTAGAACAAATTCACTCACAAAAAGTAGGGAAGATCCTTGCACGACTTGATCTCAGGAATTCCATTTTTAAGACTGCACAAGCCAACAGCAGTGATATCCTTTCCTAATGGAAGGATTTTCACTTCATCGAGCATTCCAACCTTTAAAATGAGAACAAGTAAAGGTATCAAACATTTAACATCTGCAACAGAAAATGAGCATATAAAAAAGGCCCAAAATAAATGAAACTGTAAAGACCACAAATGTTTTGTCAACTCAAAATTTCACCAAAATCACATGCACATACTGAGAAACACAAGATTTTCTTTTCCAAACTCACGGGGTATTCATGACCAAAAAGTGCCTGAAGGAATGTGTACGGAGAAGCATTAATGGGCTGCAGTTGATGATAAACTGTAGTGAGAGGCAGGCAATGTCTAGAGCCATCCACGTTCACAACAACAAAATCAGGTGACCAGCCATAACCTTCAACAAGAACAAAAGGAACCTGTAAAAAAAAACAAACGATAAGTCTTCACTGTCACAAACACACGTATCCCACACAAAAGGCTCTCCCACCCTGTGATACCCCCAACCTCCGCTTGTGATTTGGCAGAGATTTGAAGTGTTAGGATATGCAACACACAGTCACACATCCCCATTCATGACATGCAATGCAACCTACTGATGATCTAGCAATATGCAATAATCACAGCAGAAAGTCAAACTTATAAAAATTTGCACTAGAATACTTGAAAACATAACTTCATAATTATCTCATAACCATTGTTCAGCCTCTTAGAACTGTTCAAGGTATTTACACACTAACTATAAACTTAACAAATGGAGAATATATATAGATACATATATCTCCTTATTCACGTCTTGGTTAGGAAGGGGCTTCATAAAGACTCTTATTCAGAGCATCTGTTTGACGTGCTGAATAACACGCAGGGACATCTCTAGAAACATGAGCATCATATCTATCTACTGGTCCAGGTCCAACTCATTTTCTATTATCTTGATCCACTGACTCATGTCCATATCCATCCTGTGCTCCTGCTACAGCTTCTGCCGTATCATTGGAATGGCAGTTAAGAAAAATAAAAGGGTGAGATTTCATGGAAATCTCAGTAAGTTAGCAACCAACATACAATGAGATAACATAGACATGATAAATAATAAAAAGGAAATGCATGAATGCAGAAAACATACTTTCCT
This sequence comes from Juglans microcarpa x Juglans regia, assembly GCF_004785595.1. NCBI lineage: Eukaryota > Viridiplantae > Streptophyta > Magnoliopsida > Fagales > Juglandaceae > Juglans > Juglans microcarpa x Juglans regia. Next base: position 41,019,213 of record NC_054594.1, on the reverse strand, counting down.
TTGTTTTTCATCCAAATTTCTTTGTTTCCAACATGTTCTGAATAACTTTCAGATAAACATAACACATTTTCTTACAAAGAACACTTGTTCAAAGAAACAAAGTTTTGCATTTCTTTTCTTTTTTCAAAGCATCTTGTTTAACATATGGTAACATCATAGCTCCCCATTTTATACTGTGAGTACCTGCTAGATTTATATCATCATATCTGTGCAGTTAAACTTTCATACTTTCATTCATAGGTTTACCCACCAGCCCTAGGTACCATTTACATATGACAATCACTCTGGAATCCTTTAAAGAGGATCCAGCCATTGCATATTGACTGTTCTTCATCAACCCAGGGTTACCACTCTATTTTTACTCACTCCAGAGTGGACAGAGAAGTTCTACTAGGATACTTTCTCATCCTGACATTTAGGATCGTGATAAAAATATTTTTCATGCCATGCATATGACAAACATATTGAATGGCATGTGCTTTTGCTCAAGAAATCAAACTTTTCATGAATCATCATAACTTTGAACATGTCGATTTGTAAGAATGCTTGGATAAGTAAAAGTTTATAAAAACATCACATGCCTCATAGAATCCGAATATTCATGAGATAAATGCAAGGTAATTCATGCTCAAAATCAACATTTATACATGAATGCTTTGTTTATACGTCATCATATAGATATTATCTAAGAGTAGGTTAAAGACCAACTTACAACGTTCATGTGATTGAAGTGGCTGAAATTAAGAAATGTTTTTCATGGATTAGAACTTGATAAAATTTCTTAATCAATCCTATGAACCATGGCATGCTCAGCCATGCATGTTGGTGTTCATGTTAGTGGTGTTTATCTACACGGGTGCAAGTGCTTGGATTTTGAAACATGGTGACCTCAAGATGGTAGTGATGATCAACCCAAGATAGTGTGTGAACTCGCGTTGATCTTCATATTCCCGAAGCATGTGTGTGTGTGTGTGTGAATCTTTGAACATAAGCTATACATGAGTGTGTGCATGCTCAAGACAAGGTGATGAACACTCACTGATGGGCTTCCCTACAATGGCACAGCTAGGCTCCTCTCTTCTCACCTTAGAACACTCGCTCACTATTTGCTAAAGGACTCTTGTGGATGTAGTGAAGAGAAAGTGAGGTTTTGAAGTTGTATTTATAGGCATTCTTGAAGGCTAGGGTTACTTACAATGAGGTTAGCCGATTGCTCTTAACCATGGTGATATGGCTTGGTTGGCAAGAACCTTCTTCAAGGATGTTCTAGGGATGATGTGGGAGATCTAGGGCTATGATCTATTGGGCGTGGGAGGCAAGCAAAAATCATGAATAGTTCAGTTTGGCTCAAGTGTTACTCGGTTTTGCTTCCTCCAACCCATGGCCGATGGTGGTTTTTTTCCCTAAATTCCATGGTGATTTGCTTGATCTTCCTTCTACCATAAGATCAAGAGAGATAGAGAGAGGGATGAGATGGGACACTTGTCCAAGTGATGGAAGAAACTTGGAGATGAAGTGGTGAGGTGTTGAAGCCGATGAGCTCCATTTGGCTCTCCCCTTGATTCTCTTTGATTCCTTCTTCTTCTTCAATGGTTTCAAACCATGGTTATGATGAAGATTTGCAGATTTCATCCTTGCTTGGAGGCTACGAAGTGAGTGAGGGAATAGTGGGAAGTTTGGAAGCAAACTCCCTAGGGTGAATCGGCTAGGCCTAGGCTATAGTAACCCTTTTGGTTGGATCTTAAGGTGACTTCTTCTCTCTTTCTTTTTGCAAGTCTGGTTGCACCTCTAAGGACATCAATTTGGTTAGGACTCTTCAGGAGATTCCCTCTTGCACTTGACTCAAACCATTGGTTCTTAGCTAGGCTAGTTTGCTTAGTGTTGTGTGAGGGTTAAGCCATTTGACATGTGGCTAGGTGGCTTGACATGAGGTGGTGTCTTGTATACACTTAAGTTGATGTGTCAAGAGTCCATCTAGAAGAAATTGGGCTTTGGCAAGGTGTGGGTAGATGTCAAATTCCATTCTTCTTCTAAAGACTCAAATCTGGCCGAGTAGTGTCCTAGTAGTCTTTGGACTCTTTGTTTCTTGATTCCTTCACCAATTTGATTTGGGGTTTAGGAAACTTCCTTGTACTTGTGTGGAAGTCAGATTTTTGCCATTTAGAGGCAGTTTCCCTAAGCTTGAACATGTGATACCCGAAATGGACATGTGGTACCTAATGTGGTCCTATGCGTGTGAGTCATGTTCCTATCATGTGATTTTGTGTTGGCTTTTAGTTACTAGGTATTTCAGATGTTGTTCTAAGAAAATGACACGTTCACTCATGTTAATTTGGTTAATACAAAGCGGAGGTGAGGTTTGACCATACATGGGCATGTGGGACATGCTATGTTTCAGTTTTGTTCTTGGTTTAATCTTAACTAATTCTAATTAATGTGGAGCTTAAGGATTACACCACTTAAGTGAAATGCCTTGGTGGAGTTGACTCCCATGACCAACTAAGTGAGAATAAATTTGGAATTTTAGTGGAACAAGGATGTTCAAAGGAATCTTCCCTCTAGGCACCTTCTAGGAAACTTCCTAGGAATGGCATTTTTGTAATTTCTTCCAACTTGATGTCCTAAATTGGAAACTCCCTTGGTCTTAGATTTTTGGATGAGGGGTGGACTTAAAATGAATTTTGGGCCTTAGTGGGCATTTGGCCCATGTGGTTGGGCTTAGCAATGGACTTTGTATTAGGGTCTTGGCCTTTTTTATGGGTTCTCTCCTTAGGCTCTTGGGTTCACTAAGCTTGCGCTATCCTACTAGGGCTTCTATGGGTTTGATTGTTACTAGGCACTTATATTGGGTTAAGGGCTCATCAGTTGTTGGGCCTTATTGGAGTCCTAGGCCTTCATGGCCTAGATATTATATTTGAGCTTTTGGGCTCTAGGAGTCTTTAAGTTGATAACTCAACTCATGTCTGAGTGGGCTTTTTTTTTAATCGGGCTACTTGTCTTATCAATCATGGGCTCTCATCCTGTGGCATTCCTTTGGGTGGGTTGTTACATCCTACTCCCTTAAAACAAGATTTCGTCCTCGAAATCGTCATCAATACAAAGGCATTGGTTTAGAAGGGCATACCTGGGTCTAAGGGCTCGTTTGGGGAGTGAGATGATATGAGAATTTTGTGAATAATAATAAGATAGTTTGTGAATAATAGTGAGATAGTTTGAGTTGAGTATTTTTTGGGTTTTGGGAAATGAAAGAGAAAAAGTTGAATAAAAAATATAATAAAGTTAAAATATTATTATAATACAGTTTTGTAATAGTATTTTTGTTTGAGAATTTGAAAATGTTGAATTATTTTTTATTTTTTGTTTGAAAGTTTGGAAAAATTGTAATGATTAGTTTGAAAATTTTGTGTTTGAATTATGTTTGGGAAAGAGATGGGATGAGATGAGAATTTTGGGAGGAGATCTATTTCCAAACAAGCCCCAAGTCTCGAAGGAACTAGTTGGAGACTCAACTTCTTCTTCATCTGACTCTTCTTGTTGTGGAAAATACCTTACTTCATTGATGAAGGGGTCGTAATACATATTGACCTCCTTCTCTAGATCCCTAAGTTCCAATACAAGTTCATTATCGAATTATGGAACTCCCTCTTCCTTGAATCGGTATCGGTGACCTAAGGAATCAAAAGATCCTGACGTGTCAGGTGAGGAATCAGAAGATCCTAGAAGCACCCACTTCCTACCTATGAAGAATACGGATTCAATGGAAAAGCTAACCAAGCTTTTTGTGACAAAAATAATACGTCTACACGAAGTTCCTAAGACCATTGTGTTAGATCGGGACGCTCAATTCACCTCTAGATTTTGGCAGAACCTTCAGAGTGCAATGCGCACAAAGCTGAAGTTTAGCAATGCCTATCACCCTCAAAAACAGATGGCCAAACAGAAAGGACGATACAAACTTTGGAGGATATGCTAATGTCTATGTTATCTCATTGTATGTTGGTTGCTAACTTAATGAGATTTAATGGAAATCTCACCCATTTATTTTTTTAAACTGCCATTCCAATGGAAAGGCAGAAGCTGTAGCAGGACCACAGGATGGATATGGACATGAGTCAGTGGATCAAGATAATAGAGAATGAGTTGGACTTGGACCGACAGATAGAGATGATGCTCATGTTTCTAGAGATGGCCATGCGTGTTATTCAGCGCGTCGAACAGATGCTCTGAATAAGAGTCTATATGAATGAATAAGGAGATATATATTCTCCATTTGTTAAGTTTAAAGTTAGTGTGTAAATGCCTCGAACAGTTCTAAGAGGCAGAACAATGGTTATGAGACAAATATGAAGTTATGTTTTCAAGTATTCTGGTGCAAATTTTTATAAGTTTAACTTGCCGCTAAGATTATTGCATACTGCAAGATCATCAGTAGGTTGCATTGCATGTCATGAATGGGAATGTGTGACCATATGTTGCATATAATAAAAATATATATATCCATTCAACCTAAAATAACAAAGCAAATACCTTTCTAAATGGGTACATATATTTAGAAACCAATAAAAATGGTTGCATTTAGAAGAAGTCCATATGAGGCTTTTTTTTATCGATAATAAGAGGTCGTGTGAGGCTTTTCCAACTCATAGTATTTACAAATTATAGGAAAATATCATGTAAAAGCGCAACCATTTTCAAAACAAAAACTCGAGTGCATATAACAATCATGAGGCCGGTCAGATTTTTCAAAACACTACATTGGCCAGCCTAGCCTTCTTGAGTTTCTCAGGCCAGCTCTTTGTAATGTTACACCACCCCCTTAATCACTAGGGATTTCAATTTTCTTTCCAGTTCTACTTTGAATCTATCTCTATGGTAATTTCTATCTCTCACCAAACATTTGTTTTTTCTTTGTTTGTTAAATTTCAATGGTAGTTTCTTACAAATTCTTATAAAAAAAAATGGCATTTTTTTGAAGATGTACTTCATAGCCACTTTTTTCAATTTTGCTTCATAAAACATAGATACTATATATTATTTCCATCTTTTTTTTTAACGTTTCTCCAATTGAGATCAAATATTTAAAAGTTTTATTAACTTCTCTTTCCTAGTGGAGATCGTGTGTATAACCTCACACCCTCGATCTCTCTCCTTGCCTACTTTATACCATATGGAGCCACCTCGGAGTATAGTATTGCAGTGAATGGCACTTAGGCTTAATAGAGGTCACCACTCCCCGTCCCAAGCATCAACACTCCCCATGTCTGCATTTAGGAAACAGTACTGTCTACTCATCATAGCCTGTACCCAAGCCTCACTGGCCCTCATGAATCCAATAGCTTCTTAGTACAAATGCTGAACATTTCAGCAACAATATAAAAAATCAATTGGCTTTCAGAATTAGCACTCCTTACAAAAGAGCAAACACCATTTGTCATTTTCTGAACAAAAAGCATGCTATTACAGAAAACTTGTTTTCAAATCATATCTCTGGTGGACAAAAAAAAAAAAAAAAAAAACTATATATCCATGAACTAACGAAGATGAGTTATGAACTTACTGTTCTCAATGAGGTTGACTCTTGTTCTCGCCAGGATCTCGCAAATAGTGCACGTAGATCAGAAGTCCATCCAAAAACGCCCTTCCATTCGTTGTATATGCACTTTGAAACATATAAATAAAAAATTCAATCCAAGAGTTCTTTAACAAAACAGCCAATGTTAGTGAAACAACCAGATAAAATGGACACAAAATCCAGTGGAATGTCGCAAAGCTATTAGTCCTTGCAAAGCTAATAGTCCTCTAAACAATCCAGAAAGGTTTCTTATCATGGAGTTCCAGTGAATCCATTGCTGTCAACTTAATTATAAGTAAAAAGGTTTGCCGAGTAAGGTGATAGAACATTGCAAGATAAAACAGCAGAAGGAGATAGATTCATAATGTTAATATCTTTTTCTTCTTATCTCAATTTGCCGCAAAATAGAATATCAAATTATCAATAATCCTTTCATCCAACAGTTTAAATTACTATCCAATACCTCTCCGATATGTTTCTGTCATCTGCTTTCTTCCGCTTTCTCAATAACAAAGCAAATCGTTAAATTTAAGAAATAATAGATGATTAAAGAAATCGTCGCCGACATAATTCACGAACTCCAAAAAAATCAGTAATCTCAAAAAAAAAAAAAAAAAAGTCCTAACATCCGCCGTTCAATATCCCAAAAAATGAACAGCTTTCAGTTTTACTTATTACACCGCTCAAGTTGAAAAGCTTAACTCCCTTATCTCCAAAAACACGAAAATTATTTTAAACCACCGTGTTTCATTTCCTATTCCCACACCTTCTAAACAACAAAACACAAGAATCAAATAAAACTAAACAAACAGAGGCACTAACAGGCCAATTTCCGCTCAAAAGAAGAAGGAGAAGAAGAAAAGAACAGAAAACAGAGCTTCGAGAAGAATCTCCGTTGCAAGTTACGCTCAAAACGCACCGTTTGAGTTCTTTGAATGACAACGGCTTTGTCTCCGGACTCTTGAGAGACCAAAACATTGGGCTTGAAGCTCTTCCAATTGGGATCGACGGCGGATTTGGCCTCGACGGTGCCGCGAACAACGACGATACTTTGATCAGACGGATGTGACTGATCTTCGGAGGAGGAGTCATCGACGGTGAGGATGGAGCGAAGGTCGGAGACTTTAAGGGAAGGAGCCTTGCGGATTTTACGGAGGGAGGATGAGGTGGCCGTGAATTTGAGAAGAGAGCGTACGGCGGCGTAGGCCAACGCCACGCCCAAAACAGCACCGTCTAAGGAGAGAGCTAGTTGGGAGAGGAGGGAGACTAGGGCTTGCTCGTGCGAAGACATGGCTAGCTGTCGGAGAAGGTCACATTCGTTCGGGGCACAGTGATGATGGAGGAAGAGCGTAGGGTGGCGAATGCTGGCCGGAGCGGATTGAGACCGGGGAGAGAGACAGAGAGAGAGAGAGAGAGAGAGAGAGAGAGCGAGGGTATGGGGTATTGTCGTAATTCAATATTTTTGTTTGGTGGCGGAGATAGAAGTAGAGGAGGAGTGGCGTGGCCTATTTTCGGTGACGAATTCCGTAGTAGTTTTTACTTTTAAATAATAATAGGATATTATTCTATTATTACTGATCTACTATATAATTTTTATTTAATTTTTTTATTTTTTATTTTATTTAATGATTAAGAAAGTGGGTATTAGTAAAGTTATATATTTTTTTAATTTTTCTTAGTGATTAAAGATGTTAGAAAAATACTTAAAATAAAATGATAAAAAATAAAAAAACTTTAAATGTACTAGAGTAATAGATGAGTAGTAATAGGGTAGAAACTCTATCACTACCCTTTACTTTTTAGGTGACTTCGGGGTGGCCGGGTCATTCCAGACTCTTATGACCCAAAACCAAACCAACAAAACACAAGGTTGGTCAGGCTTATTGAGGCCAGGTCGTCCGTTTGGGCTTCTATAGTATGGGCTGAAAACCGACTAGGTCGGTTTGGTTTTGTGGAAAAATCGAAACCGACCGATCATGCAATTTTGAGGCTAAAAACTGATCAAAACTGACCGGTGTTAAGGGGTGTAACCGGCCGAACTCAAGTCAGTTTGGGCTTTTTCTTGGACCCTTCTTTGGGCCTTTGTTCTTGCCCAATTTGGGTCAATTCAACATATATTTTGGACTTTTTTTTCTCAATTCATTATCCAAATTCTTTTTTAGCCTTTTTTTTAGTTAATTTCATTTTAATAGTAATGTCATTTATAATTTTTTACTATTACTAAGTAATTAACTATATTAATTATTACTTATTACATAATTAAAAAATAATAAAAATTACTTCACTAGATGTTTAGTATTACATAATACATATTACAAAAACAATAAAAAAAACAAAAACAAGTTGTCTTAAGCGTAGCAAAATGCAACTAAAAAATATAACATAATTAAATGATAACAAATTGGGAATGATCTTCATATTTGCTGCTTCAACTTCAAGCCTTCAACCTTCAATCTTCAATAGTTGTCGCGTTTGATTGTGTGTCCAACTCTATATACAAATATTAATAATAAGAATAAACATCAAATGTTAGTAAATTTGAATTATAAAAAATAATAAAATTAAATTACAATGAAAAGAAAGAAAATATTGTCTGATTTTACTATGAAGCTCTCCACATTATCCATAATCTCTCGGATATCAATAGTTGTTGTCGGATACCTTAACCAATTTTGAGTACAAATAAGTGTCTCAACGGTTCTTGGAGCCAATGAACTCTGAAAATGATCATGCACACTACCTCACATATTAAATGCTGACTCGGACGCAACCGTGAAAACAGACATGGCCAATAAATCTCGTACAATCCTCGTGAGTATAGAATAGTTAGTCTTATTAATTTTTCACTAAGTCAACAATTCAAATGATATGGAGAATGTCTCACAAGCATCTAATAAATATCGATCCACTTCTGTTTTGGCAATATCAGATCCTATGGCGGAAGATGTTTTATACCACTCGTAGAACCATTTGGTTTCATTCTTGCAATCACCATCATTCATGGTTCTAGATGTCGGAGGGGATACATGTTCTTAGGTACTAATGGTGGAGCCGAATTCCGTATTATATCCCGCATACAAATTTCTTAATACATGTTTCACACTCGACACCAACTCCTCAGTACAAAATTCATCATGGACTTTTCTCAAGTGGAAAGTAAGAAGTCCTAACTTACTTCGTGGATCAAACACAATTGCAATTAACATGAACAAGTTCAGCCTGTCTAATGACCCCCAATACTTATTATATTTTGTTCTCATATTTATGGTCATACTCCTTAAACAATTATTAGGACTCTCACTTAACTACATCAATTCATTTTGGACATCACAAATATCTAGAAAATTGGTGTTGGCTGTCACATATAAAGACCCAAAAAATCTATTAATGGCATCATAAAACATTCCAAAAAATTTAACAAAAACTCGCACTGTCTCCCACTCCCTAGCTTTAGGAGGCCCCATGTGCCCAGACTCAAGGCCATCATCAAAGTAAGAGAGGTAATTATAATCCTCACTCTCCATCCGCCTGAAAGCTTTCTCAAACTTTTCAGCCGCCTCCAATATCATATAAGTTGAGTTCCATCGTGTCTGTACATCAAGATACAATATTTTCTTACAATCAATTTTTTCTTTTTCTGCATCTCTTAAACTTGTCTAATTTTGCAGGAGATGAACACACATATCTAACTGCATTTATAACCATTGTGATGGCGTCATTACACTCATTCAAATCCTCATTCACAATAAGATTCAATATATTATCACATCTCATGTGCATATACTTGCTCCCAACAAATTCTCACTCAAAAATTGTTTCAAATATGAAATTGCAGTATCATTTGAACTTGCATTATCAACAGTCACAATAAATATTCTATCAATGCCCCAATCAAGCAAGCATGACTCAACATATCTCCCAATAGGTTTCCCTCAATGATTAGGGATTAAATAAAAGTTAATGATTTTTTTTTCTGAAATTTCCAATTTTTATCAATGAAGTGTGCAGCTAGACACATATAATTCAAATTCTGTACTGTTGTCCATGTATCGTTTGTCAACTAAATCCTCATGCCACCTTTTTTTTAAAACTTTTTTAAGTTTCCTCTTTTCACATTCATACAATTTCATACAATCTCTTGCAACTATAATACGACATGGCATTTTAAACTGAGGTTCACGAGACCAACACACTTTCCTAAATCTTTGTCCTTCAACAACTCTAAATGACAACTCATCGATAATTACCATTTTTGCAATTACCAACGTTACAACCTCTTCATTATATTTGTAGGTTATAAGACTCATTAACATACCATCACTCTCTCCAATCCCCTTGTCAAGTGTTGCCTCACCTGTTAATATTTTTTTATACCTATCCAAAGGACCACGTTTATGAGAATATTTAGGACATGAAGACAAATGATTTTACATTATTGAAGTCTCATTCCTTTTTGAGTGGCAAGCGTACGTCTTGCCACAATAATTACATTTAGCCTTCAGATCATCTATAGGACAATCCTCCACCTTTGTAAAATGGTCCCAAACAATTGATGGATCATTTTCTTTTCGTTTCTTAGGTAATGAACAAGTAGTACTAGTAGGGGCACTAGGAGGTTTTGATGATTGGGCCTCCCTCAAATCATCTCCCAAGTTAATGGTTGGATTTGATGCATCAACATCAATCGGAGACGACAAAGAATCCATCTAATTTATAAAACAAAATATAAATGTTACACGTTGTCAAGTACATTATGAAATAAAACATTGATTAGTATTACACAGTAGCAAATTTGTAACATGGTAAACATCACAGGTCTAAGACTCTAATTGAAGTTTAGTTTACTCGTCTTTCCTAAATGTAGTGTTTTTGCATAAATTCCATGAAGCAAAAACGGTAAGCAATGGCAAAAACACAATATATGAGATTTAATAACACCAAATATACAAATTTTACTGTAAACCAGTAAACCAATAAGCTCATTTCGGCATAAATCAATAAACCACAATATTTTTATTGTAAGCATTGCTCTTCACACACAACACAAACTACAATATTTTTACTAAGCAAGGTAAAAACAGAGATACATTGCAAGGGCAAAATGCCAAAAGGGAGACTCAAAACAAGGGCAAAAATAGAGAAATTCCTTTTGACATAAGCTCATTTTGGGATTTCCTCTTTTAAAAAAATTTCTTAAAGAAATTAACAATAACAAAGAAATGAAATCTAACAAAGATGAAATACTAAAAAAATTATAAAGCTTTACAGTAGTAGTAATGTAGACCGTATGAGTCGTCGGCGAGGAGAGAGGGCCGCGGGGCGAGTGGACTCTTCAATTTTGTAATATTGAAGTTACCTTTGTATTTTAAATACTTTTAATACGTCTGTCACTTCAATGGTCAGTCATGTGATTGGAAATAAATTTTAGATAAAAAAAATAGATCACTCTCCTACCATCTCAAGCTTCATCCGAGTCTCTGACCATTTGAGGTCGCGAGCAGCAAACAAGAAGCATCTTGTTTGTTTCCCAAACACAATCGTAAAGAAAGAACTCCAGTACAGCACACAGAAGATGTAGTAAACTCGTGTGAAAAGTTCAGAAGAGAAGATATATCATTCAGCACCTACTTGAACCCAGTGATTAAAGACAGAACGATACAGCTTTTCTGTACAAACACATGATTTTATATACAAGAATTGCCAATAGCCACCCGAGTAGTAAATAAGAAGAGGAAGAATCAAATCAGTGGTCAACTTCTCGGTCCAACCATACTGCTAGCAGCAAGCTCAGTGCTAAACACAGTCAGCCCACCATTATACATACGCTGAATCTCCTCCCTGTACTCCGTCAAAGACTCGTTGGGTATGGCCGGTGTTAACTCCACCACATCCCCCATCTTCAACTTGCACGTGGGATCACTCACTGGTTGATGGTTCAGCCTTGGCCTCAATTCTTCCTTCAGTGGGAAACCATATAGGGTCCATCTCGAGCTTCCTCGTCCAGCACTTTCCAACAAATCCTTTATTGTTGAGTTCGCAGGAAACTCCTGAACCGACATCTGCAACAATCAAACCAAAAGCACGTCAATGTCAATGTCAATGTCAATGCCTATTCGCCCAATCCATCCACTATGCATGACGCTCTTCTAGTTGTTTCTATGATTTATAAAAAAAAAAAATGCTCTCTACGTTCACAAGAAAGACATTACAATGGTGGCACAAAGCAATTATATTCCCCTAAAGCAACAGGATCAATATGGCTACTGATAGACACGAAACAAAACAAGCCACTAAATCAAATTTGGGCCAAGTTGGATAACACTAAGAATAGCACCAAAACCAAATCTAGTCTATTGCCTTGTTCACAAGGAACCACCTGGTCGCACAAATTATTATTACTCTTTATCCTAGGTTCATAACATGGACCAAAGGAGAGAAGAAAATCAAGCATTCCGATGCTGAAAAGTGAAAATTCAAACACAAACCTTATCATTCTCAATCATGATCACGAACACAGGCCCATCGTGGCCACAGTGCGGCTTATATGAAAACGGGCAATCATCAGAATGTATAGGGAATGAGCAGGGTGGCCTTGTCGAATCAGCATAGGCAATGGATGACCGATATTTACTCATCGCCTCACACTGCCAGGTGACAATCCATCGAGCCCACTCAACCATCTGAAGCACAAATGAAGAATATTTACAGTCACCTTCTTTGTACCTCCAATGAGCTGCAAATCCAAATTCAGCCTGCAAATCCATCTCCCTTGTCCGAATTTGAACTTCGAGTGGAACCATCCCTTCACCCATCACCACAGTGTGCAGAGATTGGTACCTGTAAGTTATGAGATCAAACTTAGAAAAAAAAAAAAAGATCAACACAAACTAGAGCAGGCCATCAAAGCTATTACATACCCATTAAACTTTGGACGACTTATGTAGTCCTTAAGCTTTCCAGGTACCGCAGACCATAACTGGTGAACAACTCTCAATGCTTTATGGCAGTCTTCTTCATTGTCAACAATCAACCGTAACCCATGAATATCATGAATTTCATCCATGGTTAGCTTCTTTCTGCCAAGGAAAGAACAGTATCATGAGTAATGAAACTGACTTTTCAGTTAAAAAATAGAAAAGAATATATATATATATATATAGAATAACAAATGGAATGATAATATCACAAATAGAATTCTCAAGTAAATTTCACAGACAGACCGGGACGTAGTTTAAGTTGTACAAAGCCTGCAATTACCTTCATATCTAACAAAATGAAGCCCCACCTCATTTTGACATTTAGTTAGTCTCCGATTCTTTAATTCATAATGTATTAGAAGTTCTTATCTGACAAAATTTGACATTTATTTAAATCAATGTAGCATGAGCAATTTAATTTGAGTCCCATTCCCAGCCTTGTTACATACTCTGGCCAATCACCAATTACTGAATTTTTCAAGTGGGAATCAGAGTAAATAAGGTTAACTCGTTGCCCTTTTTGTTAATTCTACTCGCAAAAATGAAGACAGGTCCTGCAAAACATGCTAGGACAGCCATCTCCAGACTTAAAATTAGATCATGTGTTTTTATCTGTTGGGCTGGGCATTTGAGAGAGAGAGAGAGAGAGAGAGAGAGAGAGAGCATACTTCAGCATTTTTCTGTAAATGCTATACAGGCTCTTATGCCGCCCACAAACATCATGGTAAGAAATGGCTTTAACCTCCAGAGCTCGTTCTAATTTCCCTATAGCAGCAGTGATCATTGCCTCATCAAACGAGTCAACCAGCTTAGAAGACAGTTCTTTGTACTGGTCAGGGTTAAGATGTTTAAAACACATATTTTCTAGCTGCTCCTTCCAAGTAAAGATTCCTAAACGATTAGCCAAGGGTGCAAAAATCTCCAAGGTCTCCTTAGCGAACCTCTGTTGCTTGGCCGGAGGCAATGCATCAAGTGTCATCATATTATGCAATCGATCTGCCAATTTAATGAGGACAGCCCTGGCATCAGCCATCGCGAGGAACATGGTATGCAAGCGATCAGCCTCAACTGTTTTACTTGCTGTATTGTTGTCACGTGCAAGCTTGCTCAAGTGACTTAGCTTGGACACCTAAGCAAATACCACAAAGAAGTATATCAAAAGTGTGTAAGATCAAAATATCGATAGCCTAATTGACAAAGTTAACAGTTCCATCAGAGATGGTTAGGGCTGATGTGTCTCCAAACTATCCTACAAACTGATGTGAACTGTTAACAGTACGTCAACAGTTCCATAAGTATCCTCCAAACTGACAAAGTTAGTATATCACCAATGTTAAAGGCTGCTCTTTGAGTAACAACCATGAGAGAGGATTAGGGCCAATGGAATCTCTGATAATCAATATTTATAAAACTGATCACATATTTTAACTCTTGCTGAATAGAAGTGATCATATGACTGCAACAATTATTCCACGCTTAAATCCACGACATTTAATAAACATCCAGAATGGAACCATTGATGCACATACACGTTCTCTTGTAATATAACCTAAGCCAAGTGTCACGATAATGATGCTTCTTAACTCATTCACATTTTTAGCTCTGCTTTAACAGGATACGGCATGTAAGACACTCCCAGCACATGGTTCGACGCAGATTTTGGAAAACTATAAGCGATCAAGAAAACCATGGCTCGCAGATTTTCAAGTTAGCCTCTTAAAACTTTCTTAATCAACTGGATCAAAAGAGTCCACCCTACATATTGGATCTTTGCAAGCAAGAAACCACGAATGCTGTTCTTGTGCAAAGAAAAGTCTTTCTAAAGCAATAAATGGAAAGTTTCTGTTTTGACACTCAAACTCAATACCAAATGGATGTTTCGAAAATTCAGTGTCTTACCCCTCGGACCAAATCGGCAACCCCAGCTCCAAACATTCCACAAATATAGTCATAGCTTATAAAAGAATCATCAAGTGTGTCATGCAAAAGCCCCGCAGCAACCACCGTTGAATTAGCACCTATCAGCGCGAGCAGCACTGCCGTCTCTACGCAATGCTGCAAATACGGATCACCGCTGGCACGGATCTGTAACAAAAACAACTCGTAAAACCTCTGACCCAAACCACCAAAAACAAGCCGCAAACACAACGCAAGTACCCAATCAAAAAAACAAAAAGTACCTGCCCCCTGTGAGCTTTCTCGGCTTCATAAAAAGCCTTAACCACAAAATCCTCGCGAAATATCTTATGCCTCAATTGGGCACCCAACAGCAATTCCTTGACGTATGGCTCAGAGTTCCCCTCCATCTCTATATTGAATGTCAGTTCTTCCGCAAGACCCAGGTTAAATTCATCGCTACGGACCTCGAAATGCGGTGAGTCGTAATCTACGCACGAACCCAGAGCATTCCTTACAAACCCATTAAACAAACCACTATGGAAACTCGTCGGGGGGCTTCTAGCCGAACCTACCACACTACTACCGCATGAAACCGGACCCTGAAACACCGAAACTGGGCTCAAATCCTTCTTTAAATACGACCCAGCAAACTTAATTGGCATATAGCAGTACGAGTTGCTCAGTTCCTTCAATTCTTCGCCTCTGTCGTGCCACTTAGAACTCAATTCCTCGCCGCAGCCACCACCCGAGAAGCTAGAAGACGACCGCACAGAGGGCGAGGAAAAGAGGCACGACAGGCCGCCGATTACGGGCTTGTGCGTAGTTGACGGTGAGGATGAAGCCGAAGAGGAAGATCGACTGCTCAACTCGAAATCGTAAGACGCGTGCGCGTTGATCTGGCATGGATGCGGTGCGGAGCACACGCTGCTCGGTGGGCTCGCGTATAGAGCTATGGTTGGAACCGGCATGGCCTTGTACTTTAGCTTCGGCTTCGGGTCTCAGAGATCACAACAGCCTCAACAGGGTCTCAGATCAAGAAAGATAATTTATACAAACTGAATTTGTAAACCCAATTGATTTACAGTCAAACCCAAGAAAATATAGATCGAATTTTCTCCAATAGAAAACCAGTGATTTTTTTCGCCCAAAACAAATGCCGAAAAACCGGGAAATTTCTCTGAATACCGACTAGTGTTCTGGAATCAAAGAATAATAATTTTTTTTGGAAGCAAATTAAATTCATGTGACAGATGAGAGATTTTGCTATAGTCAAAAGGGGAAGAAATAGAGCTGTATGTACTGATTTATAGAAAACGAACGACAATTGGAGTTCAAGGCTTCAAGCAGAAAAGCCAATTGAGGAGGCTCACAAGACCTAACCCTGTAATTTTGAAGAAAGAGAGTCAAATACGACTGAATTGCAGAGAGTGAGAGAGGGGAAATTTCTTTTTCTGTTCTTTCATTGGTATCCCTCTCTCCTCTGTTTTTAGCAGGTTATTGCTTCGAAGCTAGAGAAACGAGATGTGCAATTACACAATTGGCCTTGGGACGCATCTAAAACGTTGAATAAAACCGAAGATATGCTTTCGAATAGTTTTTTTTTTTTTTTAGCTCCTTCCGACAATGGTTTTATTTTTATTTTTCAAATTCCCAAATGGATAGACATGAGTTTATCTAATCATCCTTTTGAGTACAAGTGAACATGTTGTACTTGTTATGATTGTTTAATAAATTAAATGGAATAAAAAATATATACGAATATACTTTTATATAAAATATAATAAATAATTTAATTTTTTTAAATTTTTAAATATAATTATTATTAAAAATAATATTATAATAATATTTTATTCAACTCATCTTAAATCATCTTATTTTATTTCATCTCATTATTTAAAAGATAATCTAATTTATATTATAAATACAAAAAATTATATATATAAAGTTCATCTTAGTTTTTATTTTACAAATAATTTATAAAAAAATCATCTTAAATGTTTATGTGACTGATGCTAATAAACTAGATTATAAGACTCTTTTATCATCAAATAAATCAACATGTCATATTAAATTGTATAAACTTATAAAATAAGTTTTTATTATTTTCATTATAAATTTAAAATTATTTTCATTATAAATTTAAGGTTACTGATTAAGATTTATATCAAATTTAACCCGTAACACTAGATTCAGAATAAATTTTTTAAACATCAAAATATCGGATATTGATAATTTATGCCTTTCCAGACCAAGTCTGTATTTCAAAAAATGTTAAATTATTTCAAACTTTATTATAAATATTTTACAAACTCTATGTGTAATAGATGATAAATAAGATAATTTGTAGTTGTAGATTTAGTATGTACAAACTTCACGTATTCTCTTTAAAAAAAATAATATTTATATTAAAAAATTAATGATAAATCTTACTATTTTTTTAAATGAGTGTACATAATTTATACATTATAATTATATATAAGAGTAATGCTAGAGAGAAGTTATTATAACAGTTAACACTTTGTACTCACTACATAGCTGCTTTTAGTTCTTTACTTATTTTTTTTAGACTTGAAAAATGTGTGGTCTATATGATGCCACATCATGTGTGTAAAATAATTACTTTTAAAAGTGACTGCTATTGATATTTATTTTATATATAATATTACTCAACAAATAACTAAGTAATAAATATTGGTTGGACTTATTTTTTATTTTAAAATTTAATTGGTGACGCGTCATTTATATGTAAAACCTCTAATATTATTTTGGCTGGACCATTTTTTATTTATTTTAAAATTCGATTGATAACACGTCATTTTAAAGCCTATATAGTAAAATTTGCAATACCTCTAATATTGTTTTGTTGGTATGTGATTTAGTTTTGTTGGTATGTGATTTAGATCCCAAATTTGCCAAACATTCTGGATTTAGACAGTAAGATTGGGATAAAAATTAAAAGTTAAATAAAATATTATTTTTATTTTAAAATTTAAAAAGAATTAAAATTTATCTAGTGAGATTGAGATGGAATGTGTTTTGAGTCTAAACCTCTCCTAATTTATTTTTAATAATTAAATATAGTTCGAATAAATGTTGAAGACCAAATTCCATGGCAAGCTTTGCGATCCTCTTTAGATTTGGATAAGAAGAACATCTTTTATGCATTTATCGCTTGAAAAAAAGAAAAAATTAATTTTAGCAATAGTATTTTTTGGCATAAGTTTGATCGAGGGTTATTTGTATGTTTACTTGCATAGTTTTTGGATAAATCTAAATATTTTAATTTATCAATAATCATTTTTTAAAATAAAAACTGTCTCGGAAAGGAAGACACCCACCCTACAACAAAAAAATAAAAAAACCCCTAAAAAGCATTAGATGGTGAAGTTTCTTTAAATGCTCAATAAAATAAATGAAGGAAGGTTTTCACATTGGTCAAGGGATATTATTAATTATTGGATTATTAATTAATTAATTTATTTATTTCATAATCAGGTCCGTGCATACAAAACTGATCCAACATTGGAGTGATGATAACGTTGGAACCAAATCAATATTTTAGTAAATAATCAAACATTAAGAAAATGCTTCCCCCACTTGCAATTAAGCTTTGTTTTGGACTACAGCTAGATACAGAGTGAGTGGTCCATCTCTTGATATTTTTTTTATTTATTTTTACTTTCTGTGGGTACTAATGCCCACGGGATAAGGAGCTCGTTACAATCTTACAAAACTCATCATTTTTTAAATTCATTCAAGTTGCCTTCCCACGAGTTTTAACTTTTAAGATAAGATAAAACCATATATATATAAAATTGATTGTATAAAAAAAAAAAATCATTTGTTTGTACCATAAAGCTCAAAATTCTCATTCATTTTATATCTTAAAATATCTCTTATTGAAAAAAACAGAGATGTGGATCTCATTCCTACCATCGGCCTTGTTTAATGATATTTTATGCAAATCAAATAAATAATTTTATTTAATTTGAATTTATCATTCCCAATCCAATATTAACGCAAGGCTGCCAAGTCACGTGAGTATAGTGAGAAATAACATAGTTCAGACGGGAAAATAAAAATATAGATATTTTTTTAATATGGGAAATAATGTGGACAAAGACAAGACATTTTTTTTCCCATAAAATGAGAGGACACAATTGACTATTCTTTTTTACTTTATATATATATATATATATAAATAATAGAATTACATAGAGTTGAATTTCGACATGGGTCTCAACACCTTTTTTTTTTTTTTTTAATGATTTAGGATATATTTTTTAATAATATTCTGAATTTTTTTTAAATATTTAAAATATAAAAAAATCTATAAAAAAATGATTCGGTGAAAGCATTCTTGAGCTACTTTATTTATATATATATATATATATAATACAGAAATGCTAAATTTACTGAATTTGAGTTTTGAAAGTGTTCCGAAACTTTTTTTATTTTTTACTTAATAGTTAAGAAAATATTTTTTAATAATACTGTAAATTTTTTATTTTTTTTAAAATATTTATGATGATTAAAAATATATATAAAAAAATAAAAAATAAAATGAACTTTTAGACATTTCTTCGCGATTTTTCGGTTGCTTAGTACCACTCTATATAATAAGCATTTGACTATTCCCTTGGGAATGATAAAAATTCACCGACTTCACCCGAGGTGACTCCGACGAGTCCAGAACATCGAAGTCAATGAATCCTGATAAGGATCACTTTTACTGTTTGAAAAAATAAAAATAAAAATAGAGGGACATATGCATGGGTCTGTTAAATTCGTTGCTTCTGTACTACAGTAATAGCGTGGTGCGGTGGTGGGTCACACCGTCAAAGGCAACAACCATAGCAACATGGTCAGCAACAGCGGCAGACACGTGGGTAGAAATGGCAGCTATTAGGTGACACGGTCACAGTCGGAGCAGTCACACACTTTGCACGTTTGTCTTTCGGTGCCGACTCAGTTTTAACTCAACCGAGTTAGTTCCGAAATTTATCGGGGCGTCTCTGTCTTTGAATCAGACGGTGGCTGTAATCTCTGACTTTCTAAGATTGGAACTTTAGTAGATCCAATTCAACGGTCCGTACTCTGTAGAGATCAAAACTCAAAGAATAATGACACAACACTTTTTTCATGACGTAAAATAAGGATATTTTTATAAAATAATATATATTTTATAAGATATTTTATAATAATATCTCTCATTTTAAAACTTAATTATAAAATATATTGTGAAAAATATTATGTGTTTATAATTTTTCAAACTCAAAAATTATAGTTGAATGACCTATTATATTAATAGAAATATTTTCCTCAAAAAAAAAAAAAGAATTGTTATTAATATTAAATTTTATTATTTTTAATTACATAAAGTAATGTGTGGTTTTTTAATTAATTTTTAATTTAAACTATTGACTCAAGTAACTATTTAAAAATATTATCTTAATAGAGATAATTGAGAAGAGTAATGATAGGTATACAACTATTTTTATAATTTTTTATACAACCACATTTTAAAATGAGGATATTTAGGTAAAATGATGTTATTTTTTTAAGTTAGTTTATAAAAATGTTCCTAATTTAAAACATAATTATAAAAAAGTTTATAAAAAATGTTGTATACATGTCTATCATTTTCCAATTGAGAATGATAAAATTCAGATAAAGGATAGCATTAGTTTCTTGTAATTCATCGGATCATTATGTTTAGTGTAGATTGATAAACTTTATCACACATTTAAAATACAAAAAATATTAAAATAAAAAATCTCTTCCCTTTTATTTTTTCTAACTTAACGCTTGCAGAAAACCAAGAAATCAAGAAAGAATTGTGTACAATTTAGATAGTTATGTATCGAGTCTTCTTCCTCATGGGTTATATAACTTTTAATCACGCTAATTGACATGAGACATTCTAAATGGTTTTTATTTAATAGTTTCTCACTAAAACATGACTTCAAATAAATGTTTTAACTGACTTATGTAGATAGGCGGAAGAGGCCGCAAAATACGGACGGATACGAAATTCGAATGCTTTGCATGAGTGTTAATTCCTATGCGCACAAAGCGTGAGAACAGCAAGTTGCGTTTGTGTGCTGGATAAATTCCAAAACGTGCAAGCGAAATCCACGCATGCATTGGAATGTAGCGCGCAACTTCTTACAGGCACACCATGACTGACCGTGACGGACGGTGCCGTTCACTAGGAGCCTCCCCCCACGTAATAACTTGGAATAGTCATAGATTTCCTTAAGAAAATGGGAGAAATCAGGATAAAAAAACTGATAATTTTCTTAATTATTGATAATTAGGATTAATAAAACTGTCTTAGCTCGTTGTGAATTTATTATTCTTTCTTTTGTGCGTAAAGAGTCCCTTTTTTAAGAAATATCATGCTTGATGTGTCGATATTCAACTGAAAAACGTGTTTATCATCCTTTAGACGCTGATCCTTAGTTCTGCTGGGATAGTATATCATTATCAGTCTATCGAAGACGTAGTTCTGCTGGGATAGTATATCATTATCAGTCTATCGAAGACGTGCATGCATGTACATATATAATGGCGGGTGGGTCGTTGGTAAATGTTGTCATCTGTAATTTCACTTGGAACGAATTACTGAGTTTCGACTCTTTGGGTCAATCTCATCATCACGCCAACTCATAATATTAGTCAGCATATCTTTTTCCCATCTCCGTTCGTTATCAAGGCAACATGCATTATTGCCTGTTTTCAATGATTGTCACATGTTAAGGCGTAAAGGTGAAGCATTTGTTATCCCACAGCAGACTTGAGGGCCAGCACGGAGAAAGTGGTAATGCTGTATACGCAAACTATTACGTAGTCTGATGACTTTGGAAGCATGGACCTAAACACGGTTTCCTATTTAGACAGGACTATTTGATAGCGATCAAGGATTTAAAAGTTTCATGAAAATGAACGGTTGGAATATTTTGATTCCAAGTACTTGAAGAAAAAAGATGCAACTCAAATGGCCACTCTAAATAGTTTTGCGCAAGTGAACAAACGATGCAATGCGATTTTGAAGTCGTTCGACGTCTTCTTACAAGTCAAGCATCACTATAAACGTTTAACGTTTAATAGGCCAGTGACATGCAGAGGTCGTTCAACTCACTGAAACATCATGCGTATAAAAGATTCACTGAAACATGAAATATTTCCCCATTCATGATGATCTTTTTACCCCTTTCATTTTAATTTCGGTACAGCTATCAATATCTGCAATTTGAATCTCCCCCAACTCCTGCAATGTTGCGCTTTGCAGGTCTCTGCCTAATCGAGAAGTCATTACAAAACAAATCAGCATTGGAGTGGATAGATCATTTTTTCCCCATTTCTTCAGATAAAATGGATTACTACACGGTTGGTGAAGTTTTCACTTGGGACGTTTTGTGAGGGGAAAGGACACTCTTTGAGGAGTATGCTGTGGCACCTCTGTCCTCTGTTCTTGCGAGGGATTGGGATCAACACCCTCCTCGTCCTCCTCTGTTTCTACAACTGCTGGGGAAGATTGCTTCTTCGGGATTGCAAGTTGGTAGTTGGGGCTGATCAATGTGTCCTGTTCCGGTGGGAGAGGAATACCAGGCCCAGCTATTGACCTTGGCAATGGTATTTTGTTCCGGTTCCGAGCCAGTTCTAGTAGGACCTGATATATGATTAACTGAATATATACATCACATCTTTCACCATAAAATAATACTGGTCATTACACGAGGCAAGAGTTTAAATCCAAGTCTTGTAAAGTGACCTTAAATATGTGAGTAAGTGCATCAAAAGCTCATGTAGATCCTATCGTTTCATGATATTGAAGCATATAGCCACATAAATTCCAGCTCTAGCAATCGTCTGAACCAACCGAGAACACATTCAAATATATTTTCATAAAGGACTAAAATATTAGAAAAAAAAAAGTGGGTCATGCGCTGTGGATGTAATGACAATTAGTAGTCTTTCGTGCTTTTCATGCAAAGATAGAATATCTGCTTCAGCAAAGCGTAAGACATTGCCTCCAACCCAAAAGCCAAAACTACAAATATAACATTACCTTAGAATTTATGTATAGTTAGGGACTTCTGACCTTAGTCTTCACTAACTGTTTTGAAATTGTGCTTTTCAAATGTGTTAAATTTCCCCATGCAATATCCTTGGAAACTGCCTTTAATAGCCAAAGTTCTTAAAAGTCTTTTAAGAGACTGTTGGCTCTTGAATGCCAGCACTCTCAAAGATCAGTGCTATAGTGTGCGTTAGTTAACTATCTTTATACAATTAAGCAAACTGAATTGAACTTCCAATGAAATTTAAAATTAGTCCAAGGCAAAGATCGTAGATGGTTTTGCAAAGTATGGAAGATTGTGAGCCAGAGTTACCTCTCGTGGTGGTGGTTGAGAAAAGCTAAAATTCACTTTTGACTGAATAGCAAGCTTGATATCATCACAGTCTATCGCAGGCTTACCAGCATGCTCCGAGTATACCTGTGCATCTGTCAATATATCAACTACATATCGATACCAGAGTTCCAAAAATTGGTGTACAACACGAGGTTCATAGTCCTCAACACCCATTGATTTGAGCAGTGACTTCACAATCTTAGCATCCCTCGGCAGGTCCTCATCTCCCTCAGCCATTTTCTTTAGTAGTGTTTTCACCTATATCAGGAAGAATAATGGGGTTCTCCAAGAAGTTAATAGGTATGACCTTTTTCTTTATAATAGGTAAAGTTAATAGGTATAATCTTTCCTAGCCAAGCAAATTCTTAAACACAATTTTGAACCATCCATATTTCATTACAGCCCAGTTGAATTCTTGACAGGAATCAAAGCTTAAATGACAATTTATGAAACTGGTGGAAGTTGTGATCGTACGGTACGCCAGATTATTATAGAAAAACTTCGAACACGTACTCAAGAAATTAATAACAAACATCCAAAGTAGAATGATTAGGCAGAAACATATTTGAAAGAAATCCAAAAGTGGCTTGGCCAAAAGAAACTGGTCAGTTTATCCAGCTAAGAGCATTAGTAGTAGACTCAACAAAATTTGGTTAGAGAATTCACTTTTATAAATTTAGCTAGCCACTTTTCAACAACACCAAATAACAAACTCTCCAAATCTATCACTATTCTATTAAAATATTGATTCTGACCTTTTCATTTATTTTAATTCTAATTGTAATTTGAATATTTATTTGTTATTAAAAAAATACATATTAATTTTCTAACGTTCATATTATTCCTAACGGATATAATTTTCTAATGGTTTTTTATTTTTTTATTTTTTTTACAACGGTCATATTCTTTCAACTGATATATTTTTTCAATGGTCATATTTTTTCAGCCCAAGGGTCTGGCCAGATTTGGTGAAAATAATATAATCACGTTTAGTTGTGACGTTCCTCACCACGTCCTTTAATTTGGCATCACCCAGAATTGTTTACGGTGAAAATAATATTTAACCAGCTGGCCAGTGAATAAATCTTGGGTTAGAATTGCTGTTCATTTATTGAGTCCATTATAGTGAATTTTTGTGCAACCTAACTAAACTTTGTCCAAAATTTGGTTAAGTTGAGACCACTACTAATGCTCTAAGTCTTGTATTTGTAGCAAGCTATTGCTGAGAGAGCCTAAACTGTATCTGTTCACATGTTTCATGTCTCTACTCATACAAGCCCAAATATCTAGGTTTAAGTGGAGACGCTTCATTCTTGAGCATAAAAAGAAATAAAATAAGATCAAACTAACAAAATCCTAAGCTTGTCAACAAGGATTCAAACAATTGTATCGGAACTACGAAAGCATGTAAATTTACCTTTTTCTTAACTTGTGAGCTTGACAAATGATTACAAAAAGTTTCCTCTCTCTACATAACTAGTGAAAAGAACCAGAAACGAAACTTTCGTTCTAGCAAAGCAAGTAGATGAGAGCCGATGCTCCGTGTTATGTGACTGAAGGAGTCCGGGGGCATAAAAATTAACAAGAACAAAAATCCTCAACATCCAAACTGGGGTTTGGAATTTCGGCCACAAAAATCAGGACTTGCCAACGAAATTTAACGACTTCATTATGGGATTTCTACAAATCACAACTTTTTAGACAAAACGAGAAACATTAGAGGAATACCTTAGAGGGGGTGGGAACTTGCGAATCCGCCGAGCTCGCAGGGAACGTTTGCTGAAGGGAGATGGTCCGGTTACGGTCAAAGACGGTGGAGGTGTGGTGATGGGTTGAAGTACCGGAGAGATGGGCGAACGAAGATCTCTTGGGTTTATGTTCGTGCACACGAGTAAACGTAGGGGCCGCGGGGGTGAGGGAACTCAGGGAAGGCTTGGGCCATGCTGAGCTTCCTCTCCTCTTTATTGAGCCCAACAATATATTTTTTTTAAAAGAAAATAACATTTTCCAACTCCGAAATTATTGGTTTTGCGCTATAATAATAATCTTCGATCTGTTCACTTAAATTAAGGACTCGTTTGTATTTAAAATTTACTTTAATTTATCTCATTTTATTATTATAAATTTTTTAAATTTTTACATAAAATATAATAAATAATTCAACATTTTTAAATTTTAAAATAATTTTTTTAATTTTTACACAAAATATAATAAATAATTCATCTTTTATTTTACTATTTACAAAACATCTCAATCTATCTCAACCTATCTCTAAATCTAAATAACTCCTAAATGCTACATATTTTATAAGTCAAAGTAAGATGTTGGTTATCTTAAAGTTTTTTATTTTTATTTTTTGTTTCTCTCAGTCCTTGCTATCTTTTTGTGACTTTCCGCTCCGTACAACTCTCCAACTGCCAATCACTCAATTCTACAAAGTATTGCCATTCGTCTCAAAGTCTCTTTTATTCTTTTATTTTTCAGAAATGCTAAAGCTCCATAAAGTTTGTCCCGAAAATCTGTCCCGAAATTTATTTTTTATTTTTTTATTTTTTTACTTAGTGATTAAGAAAGTATTTTTT
Source organism: Juglans microcarpa x Juglans regia (assembly GCF_004785595.1). Taxonomy (NCBI): domain Eukaryota; kingdom Viridiplantae; phylum Streptophyta; class Magnoliopsida; order Fagales; family Juglandaceae; genus Juglans; species Juglans microcarpa x Juglans regia. The sequence continues at coordinate 40,993,766 of NC_054594.1, read as the reverse complement.
AATAATGTTATAAATTTTTTAATTTTTTTTAAATATTTATGATGATTAAAAAAATATTTGAAAAAAATGTAAAGAAAAATAAAAAAATAAAATGTGCAGTTCGGGACACTTTTCGGGACAAATCTTCGGTGACTGTAGCACCTCTCTTTATTTTTTATGCATTGATTGATTTTTTATGTATTGATTGGTATATGTGGGAATATAGGATCTACTTCTCATGCATCTTGCTCAATGAAAATGCATGCTTACAGAACAAACGATGTCACTTGATTCCTATTATAATTTATTTTATTATTAATATGTGAACAAAAAAATACGAGAATTGTTATGTACATAAAAGAATTACATAAAAGTAATTACATAAATTGACATAATTTTATATGATTTGTTAGATTTATATTATAACAAAAATAATTTTATAATTTGATGAATCATATCAAACTACATTAATCTGTAAAATTATTTTTATATAGTTTCTTTGTAGTTAAAATAAAAAAATACGATATTTAGGCTTGGATTGAGCGTTAATCTCAACCTATCATATCTCACATCATCTCATTATTATAATTTTAATAAATTTTCACATAAAATACAATAAATAATGTAACTTTTTCAAATAACAAAATAATAATAATATTAAAAATAATATTTTAATAATATTTTATTTAATTTTAACTTTTATCTCAATTCATCTCATCTCATTTACTATCTAAATATAACAAGTCAAATGGTAATGAAGTGATGGAATTGTAATAATTGGGCTGGGCTGATTCGGATTATTTTTAGGCTGTGTGTGGATGTTGAAGTGAGTTGATTTGTGATGATAAAATATTGTTAGAATATTATTTTTTAATATTATTATTATTTTAAAATTTAAAAAAGTTGAATTGTTTATTATATTTTGTATTGAAATTTGAAAAAGTTGTAATGATAAGTTGAGATGAGTTGAGGTGAGTTTGGTAACCAAACGCACCCTTAAGGTCATAGTATCTCTCAATCTATCACTAAAATGGTTTCGTTTGATTTTACAATTCAGATGAGATGAGATGTTTTGTTAAAAATTAAATAAAATATTATTTTTATTTTAAAATTTTAAAAAAATTAAATTATTTATTATATTTTATGTAAAAATTTAAAAATATTGTAATAATTAAATAAAATAAAATAATTTAATTTTTAGTTTCTAAACTAGCAACCGTCGCACAATGGTCAATGCCGGTGTTTCAGTACAAATTGAAACCATGATGACACGTACATCACTACGCCACTAATGCTCATTAACTTACGTGCCCACGTTTTACTGGTTCCCAAGACACCAAATTCTATTTTCCAAGATTGTCCAGGTTTTTCAGGTTTTCTGCACCAAACACTCGAGATATTTAAGTAATTTAGCACTTTCTCGTACGCTCTTTTCTAATTACAGTAATCATATTCCTAATATTCCTGGGAAAACTAAACTATAAATATAAAACACAATCCAGGCCAAACACAAACCCTAGTGTCTGCTGTTCTCCTGCACATAAAAAGATAAAAGAAAAATAATACTAATAACACAACACGCGAAAACAAAGAAAAACCCTAGCCCTAACAAACAACACAGTATATTTGTAAAGATCTCCCCACTCGATCTGATCAAAATTTGAGGTAAGCTTTCACATACCTCTCGATATCTCTCAAATCCATTTGGGGCTGTTCGTTGTTCATCCAAATCTCTCAACTCCAGAAACGTTGTGTGGAAAACCCAGAAGCAGAAAGCTGTCAATTTTTCTGGAAAGAATTTGTTTTAGAGAGACTGTTCAGAAATAAAGAATCACTATTGGGGTTTAATTTTTTTTTTGGGTGGGGGGCGCTTTTTAGGAGCATGGATGATTTGGAGAAGGCTGTACTTATACTGTTCGATGTATCGGGTAGCATCGATGACGGATTGAAAAAGAAGGCCAAGGATTACTGCGATGAAATCAAGGATAAGTCTTCGATTTGTAGTATTTGTTTAAAAAAATTGTGCTTCTCAAGCATAGTCGAGGTCCGATTTTGGTGTTTGCAGACTCTTCAAGACGTTATTCGGATCCACTACGCGTCAATGAGTCCTGAGGAGAAGTTTTTCGTTAGGAAATCAGTATTTTCGATGGCGTGTTCAGAGCCTATCGACGATGAGAATGTTGCTGGGGTATTAGAGGGTCCTGCATATATAAAGAACAAGCTTGCTCAGGTTTTGGTTACTTTGATTTATTTTGAGTACCCGTTAATTTGGTCCTCCGTCTTTACTGATTTTTTGCCTCATCTGAGCAAAGGGGCCGTTGTAATCGATATGTTTTGTCGGGTTTTGAGTGCGTTAGATGATGAATTGATTAGTTTGGACTATACGCGAACTTCCGAAGAGATGGCAGCTGCGGGTCGAATTAAGGATGCAATGAGGCAGCAGTGTGTGGCACAGATAGTGAGAGCTTGGTACGACATTGTCTCATTGTATAGAAATTCTGATGAGGAACTCTGTACTAGCGTATTAGAGTCTATGAGGAGATATATTTCTTGGATTGATATTGGTTTGATTGCAAATGATGCGTTTATCCCACTATTGTTTGACTTAATTTTGGTATCGGAACAATTACGTGGTGCCGCAGCTGCGTGTCTGTTGGCTGTGGTTTATAAGGGGATGGAACCGCAGTCAAAATTGTCACTGTTGCAGAGTCTTCAAATAAGTCGGGTTTTTGGGTTGGTGGCTGAAGATGGGGATTCGGAATTCATTTCGAGCATAGCTGCATTGCTTAGTGGGTATGCAGCGGAAGTTCTAGAATGTTTCAAACGGTTAAATTCTGAGGAAGCAAAGGGTGTTTCAATGGAGCTTTTGAATGAAGTCCTGCCCTCTGTTTTCTATGTGATGCAGAACTGTGAGTTTGATGCAACATTTAGCATAGTGCAATTTCTCTCGGCTTATGTTGGCACTATGAAAAGCCTTTCTCCTTTGAGGGAGAAGCAGCTGCTTCATGTTGGTCAGATATTAGAGGTGATCCGGACCCATATTCGCTACGATCCTGCTTACCGCCACAATCTTGATATATTGGATAAAATTGGGAGGGAGGAGGAAGATAGGGTGGCTGAGTTTAGGAAGGATTTGCTTGTGCTGCTTCGTAGTGTGAATCGCGTGGCTCCTGATGTCACTCAGATATTTATCAGGAACTCTTTAGCTGGTGCTGTTGCATCTTCACCTGACAGGAATGTTGAAGAGGTGGAAGCTGCACTCTATCTTTTCTATGCTCTAGGAGAGTCAATAAGTGATGAGTCAATCCGAACTGGAAGTGGACTTTTGAGTGAGTTGGTGCCAATGCTTTTATCTACAAGGTTTCCTTGCCATTCTAATAGGCTCGTTGCGCTTGTGTATCTTGAGACAGTAACAAGGTTTATGAAGTTCATTCAGGAAAATTCCCAATATATTCCTATGGTTATGGCTGCCTTTCTTGATGAAAGAGGTATACATCATCCAAACATCAATGTGAGCCGAAGGGCAAGTTATCTGTTCATGAGGGTTGTAAAATTGCTGAAAGTGAAGCTTGTGCCTTTTATAGAAACTATTTTGCAGGTATTAGAATCATTATTTCTTACTCTTCTGCTTTTTATTAGTTTGTGCCTTGATTATTTAGCTTGGAATCTTTTTATCATGAAAAAAATAGGAAGATGAAAGTGAAGCTTGTGCCTTTTGATTATTTTGCTATTCATTATTCCTTCTCTTTTTACATCTTCCTATTTTTTTCATGATTTTTCAGAGCCTCCAAGATACAGTTGCTCGATTTACAAGTATGGAATATGCAGCAAAAGATCTTCCAGGATCTGAAGATGGCAGTCACATTTTCGAGGTATTCATTCGTCCTCGAGGTTCTTCTCTAGTTTGCATCTGTGCATGTGCGAGTATGAAGTAATCATTCATTCTAGAGGTTGCCGGTGCCTTGTTTTGCTCTAATTTGTACATCAACTCTTAACAGGCAATTGGTTTATTGATTGGGATGGAAGATGTACCGCTGGAAAAGCAATCTGATTATCTCTCTGCTTTGCTCACTCCCCTTTGTCAACAGGTTATAATTCAATCTCATCATTGGATTCGTTATCCTCCCCTTCCCTACCTCCAAAATTCTTTGTTCATTTAAAATTTTGAACCAACCAAGATTTGATAGATTTTATTTTGACAAAATCATCCTTCAATACAGGTTGATACATTGCTCAAGCATGCAAAGTTATCATCTTCAGAAGAGGCTCCTGCAAAAGCTGGTATTATCCAGCAAATAATCATGGCAATTAACTCTTTGAGCAAGGTTCTTTTCCAACCTTTGACCTTTTAATATGTTCCTTGCTTTTTCGTCCTGCCTCATTGATTTTTTCATATATTTTATGCATAATGATTTTGTAAAACCTCATGATGAGTACTGATAAAAATAAATAAATAAAACCTCATGATTTATTGATACAAGTCTTTAATAAAAGTAAACCAAGTCACTTTATCTGACTTCGTGGATTTTCTAGCCTAATTGCTTTGTTTCAAGTCACTTTATACTTGGCAGTTTAATTTTTATTTTTGGGTGAAAAAAAGTTATGCTGTATTCATTCTTCCCCTTATTTTTCATCACTATAGTGAAATTGGAAAAACAGTGCAAAAGTTTTTCAACTTCTTTTGGTTTAGGTTTTTCTGCTTAATATGCATGCTAATTATTTTCAACATGTCTATATGTGATCCAGGGCTTCAGTGAGCGTCTCGTAACTGCTAGTCGCCCAGCAATTGGTCTCATGTTCAAGCAGGTTGGCATCTTTCTTATGTTACTTTTTCTATCAAGGATGTTGAATACACTGTCATAGCGTTTTAGCATCAGTATGTTCATTAACTTTATCCTAACAAAAAAAAACTGCTGTTGAATTATGTCATCAGTTTGTTGATTGGATTGATACGAAAAACTGAATAAGCTGAATTATGATGTTGCTCAGACACTTTTCTGTGGTGCCTTATGCTCGTTGTTGATAGTCTGTAAATGGAAGAGAGTAGTTTTTATGAAGAACTAATTGTAGGGTCATTTGTCTTGTATGCTGTCTTCACACTAACTCTTTATTTTTCTTTTTGTTTGTGATCCAGACGCTGGATGTTCTCCTCCAAGTTCTTGTTGTATTTCCAAAGGTAGAGCCTTTGCGGAGTAAGGTAAGAGTTAGAATTGTGAAGTTCTGTGTTTTGATCTTTCATCGACTGCTTCCGTTACCTGATGCTAGTGCGTATGGTATTCAGGTCACGTCTTTTTTACACCGCATGGTGGAGACTTTAGGTGCGTCTGTATTCCCGTACCTCCCAAAGGCATTGGAGCAATTACTTGTGGAAAGTGAGGTAAAAAACAGTGAATTGAAGAACCGATCTCTTTTTAACCTTTATTCATTGCTTTGGAATACATTTGAAGACTGCTTCCTTGTACTAATGGTGCAATACTGCGGGATGCCAATGAGATGGACAAGGGGATAACTTGATCTGCCCCGACCCTGTTCGGCAATGATGGTTCTTAACTATTAAGTTGGATTAGGAATATTTTTAGGCACATCATTTGGGTATATAATATTTTAAATTATGATTGCGAATTATCATAAGTTTCTGCATTAATTTATTATTGCTTCAGTGACATCAAGATTTTTATTCTAGACTATATTTTCTTGCAGCCAAAGGAGATGGCCAGTTTTCTTTTGTTACTCAATCAACTTATATGCAAATTCAACACATTGTTCCGTGACATATTGGAAGAAGTATTTCCTGCTATTGCTGGTAGGATATTTAATGTTATCCGAACAGATGCATTTCCTTCAGGACCTGGAACCAATACTGAGGTATAAGGATTAATTCAGTAAAACATTTCTATGTGTTTGTTCATTAGATGAATGTTTCTGCAGCCTCTGCTAACATGTTTGTTATACATCAGACCCTTATTATATGGCTGTTATATATACTATATATATATTTTGTGTCAGAAGATATTGTATGATTGGTTTTTTTATATATCTTATGAAGTGATTGAAGTTGAAACTACTTCTGTTCCCAACTAGTTTTTTACTTTTTTAATAAGTTATCTAGTTTTGTCCTTCACTAGTTTTTTACTACAATTTGAATTTATTTGTACAGAAATAAAATTAATTGTACAAACATGAACGTGCATTTTCAAACTAGTAAAATATTGGGGTTAGTCTCACTTTCTTTTCTTGTAAACAAATGCATTTACTTTTGTACTAGGGCTGTACCCTGTGTGCTTTTTAATGAAATTATATTGCTTATATAAAATGATTAATTTCTTCCTGAAAAAATTATGATTTTTTTTTTTTTTTTTTTTTTTTGTATTCCTTAAGCTATAAAGACTGAAAAATATTTATTTTTTATATCATCTAGGGAAAAAGTGATTAATCTTTGCTGGCTCTGAATTTACTTTGAGTAAGAAGTTCTCATGATTCATTTCTATTGTTATGAACCAAAAAGAAAAAGAAAAAATGAGTCAAGGAATTGAGAATAATATGACATTTGGCGTTTTTATTTATTTTTTGATCAAGTAATTTGGCATTTGAATTTTGAATTCTACATTCGATGTATATAGTGTAATAGCCCTAAGAGTTGGGCTATAAGTTTCAACTTTATAAGCTGCATTAGGTAGCATAGTGTGTTCTTTTAGGGTCCATTTGGCAACACAACTGTTTTCAAATGTGGAGTGCATAAGCGCTGCTCAATTCCTTTGAGGAAAGTGAATAAATATGAGACCCATATGAAAAAAAATTAATTTTTTAATAGTGGATCCCACTTTTTTTAAAGGGATTTCGCTTCACTTGCAGACTCCAGGATTGTATCTAGCATTACTCATCATTTAAACACAAAACACTTTCAGTTTCAAATCTTCAACTTTTTTATCTAATAATTACCTAATAATTATAACTTTCTCAAACTCCCAAACAATACACAAAAAATAATACTATTTTTTCAAATTTCAAAACAAAAATTATATTAAAAAAGTATATTCAAATAATTTTTTTAACTTTATAATATTTTTATTAAACTTTTCTCTCTCATTTGCCAAAACTCAATAAAACATATTAACTCAAATCATTTCATTACTATTCATAGATATACTGAGATATTCTAAGTATCCAAATGGGCGGTAAAGAGTTGTTTTTTACTGCTTGCTTTTTATTTAGTAGTGCAAGTTACTCCAAATATACCTTATAAATGTTGATTGTGATGCCTTTGAAAGTGAAAATCCACATGAAGCATTCTGCATATTAAGTTTCAACTTCTATAGTTTTGTGGGCCATTGCTTTAGATTTCAATGGTTACAACTTCCATGATTTTCTTTTAGCTGTTTCTAGTTCCTAAATAGGTGTATGCCTCTGTATACTCCCAGTATATTTGGGCTATGCCTATCTTTCTATCAATGAATTAACTTATTACCTATCAAAAAAATGTTTCAACTTCTATAGCAGTGTACTTGTGGAATTTTCTCTTGCTCTTCTGAGTATGCCATGATGCCAGACTCCTTTTCTCCTGCAGGAAGTCCGTGAATTGCAAGATCTTCAAAGAACATTGTATACATTTCTGCACGTGATAGCTACACATAATCTTTCTTCCGTTTTTCTTTCCCCCAAGAGTAGGGGCTACTTGGATCCAATGATGCAGCTGCTATTGTACACTTCTTGTAATCATAGTGATATTCTTGTAAGAAAGGTTCGTAATACTTGCAAGACTTATTACTTTTTATACTGTTTGGGTTTTTCTTAAGATAGTTTCAACACACTAGGACTGTCTAACATATTAGTATAGTCAAAATCCGATCAAAACAATCTGAATCTAATTCATTATCCTTTATTACACAGGCTTGTGTTCAGATATTTATTACATTAATCAAAGACTGGTGTAGCAGGCCTTCTGGTGAAGAAAAGGTAATCTCTAAGTTTCCCCCACCGACATTGTTTTGTTGAGGTGTTGTTTTCCCCTTTAAAAAGCTTTTTCTCATACTGAATTTGTAATTTTTTTCAGGTTCCTGGTTTCCAAAAATTTATAATTGAGGCCTTTGCAACAAATTGTTGTCTGTATAGCCTGCTTGACAAATCCTTTGAGTTTCGGGATGCAAATACTGTAAGTCAATTATGCAGGATCCTTTTTTTAGAAAAGCATTCCATGTTTATTTGGGCTTAAATTTTATATGATCATCAGGTTATCGACTAAACTTCTTATGCGGTAATTGATTGGACCACATATTCAACTGTACTCGGAAAAATAATATTTTGAAAGGAATTTACATCTATAATTATAAAATATATCAGGAGTTAGTTATCAAAAAACGTATTCATAGCAGGCTAATTTTTTACTTTTTACAAGAAAAAAAGGAGATACATTGTTATGAATAACATAACAGGGGATACTTAAGTGTATCCATATTCATTTTTATAAATAACATAACAGGAGGGGATTATCCAGGAATAGATGTGGGATACGTAACAGAGAAATTTGCCTTGCTTTTGCAGTAAACTTTCTATGTAAATGGGCTTTTGATTGTTGTTATCGTGGGTGGAGTAATCCAGGAATAGATGTGGGGTAAATTCTGCTCGTGATTGTAGTTTTTGTGGGCATATCCTCATTGTCATAGTTGTTCTTGACCTCTGCCCTTCTTCCTCCCACATTTTTTCCTAGTCTTTTGGTTGGCTGCTGAAGTGTATTCCTCTCCATCTCAGTTTTGATGAAGAAGTTGGATAGCAGAAAGGACATCCAAGATGAATAATTCATTTAACATGGGAACACATGTTTATTTGGTCAATATGTCCCTGGCAGTTTAAAGGGTTTTAGAGAAACTTTGGTCCAACTAGAAAAATGGGCATTCCTGTTATAACTAGAAAATGCGTTTACTATTGTCTGGGCATTTTGAATGAACAAATTTTTTTATTGATTTGTTACAACATCCAGAGTGCACTAGAAGTTCAAAGAAAAATGACTCAAGGTTGGAAATGCACATCCCAATCCTTGTGAAAGGGTCAAGGGGAAATTTTAGAAGCTATATGGGGTTGAAGTGTTAAGCTTTTTGTTAAGATAATTCTGAATATGAACTATTACTTGAAAAAATATGTGTAAAAAGAAGCTGATGAAATTACTTAATGAGTTCTATTGTTTTTGATTGGCACCGGATGTCCGGGACAAAGTCCCAACTAATCCTGGGATTGCACATGTCTTCGGTAAGGAGTTTCCCCGTAAGTGCATTGCGGGTAATTCAAGGGGAAATTCCCCAGTCCAATGGCCCCAAGAGTGAATACGGAGTTTTGAACCCAGGATGTCTGGTTTGTACGGTTTGCCCTAGGACCACCACACCACCCCTTGGGGCTATGATGAGTTCTATTGTTATAATATATAATTATTGATGAAACAAATAATAACTATCACTTATTTCGTTCGAAGTCCTTGTTTAGACTTCTTCAGTTTGAATTTAATGGTTATTTATTGTCATATTGTTAAAAACCTAACGACAAAATATGGGCACCATTGATTCATCAGGCTAGGAAGAGAATTCTATTGGTTCTTCGTAAATAAATGAATTTAGTCTCTTAGTATTTTCAAACTAACAGAAAATATTATTGTGAATTTACTTGGCAGCTTGTTTTGTTTGGAGAAATCGTGCTCGCGCAGAAGGTCATGTATGAAAAATTTGGAGACGAGTTTCTCATTCATTTTGTATCAAAAGCTTTTGCAGCTGCACATTGCCCTCAAGATTTGGCAGCTCAATACTGTCAGAAGTTGCAGGTAGTAATTTAGTGCTCTGGGATCCGGGATATACTTTATTCTGCTAATGCTTTTAGTATATTTATACTTATTAAAAAAAGAAAGAAATAATGCTTAGTATATTTACATGTTCATTCATCAAAGAGCTTGTACTTTATTCTGCTAATGCTTTTAGTATTTTAATATTCCTTTTGGTGGTGCTAAATGAACCGTGTTCGTTACTTGGAGTCTATTTTCACGTAAATTGGTAAAAGACCCATTCCATCTGGTCACTGCACCAAACTTAAACTCTTGTAGGTATGCTATTTATGATCAAAACAATCTCCCACGGTTATATGCAAGTTGTAGCGTATTTCTTGATGTTCTGGATTGCTAGTGAGGCCACCATAAAGAATATGCTGAATTTGAACTAGGGATGTTGGCTCTTGGTTATTAGCTTGTAGTTTATCATGTTACTGGCTGTTGGACCAAGTTTGCACCTGTTTTAGAGTATGCGCTCTTGAGCATGTTGCCAACCAAGGCAGCCAACACAATTTGTTCACGTAACTCTTTGAAAGCAATAATTTGAATGTAAGACCCCATGGTCAAGGATAATTGTCCTTAGAAATAATATGTACACGTGCACAAAATTTGGTACAATAATGAATTAAAAAGAGAATAGCCCTTGGGAAAATTTGGGTCTTTCGTGTAGGCCAGAGATTATCTTTTGTTGGCTTTAGATTTACTAGTGTGGAAGATGATTCCGTTGTGCATTATGTGGTGTACTTGATTGGAAAGGAATGAGCGGTGCTTTGAAGATAGAGAGTGCACAATGGCGGAGTTTCAGAGGTTTTTTGTACACACATTATTGATTTGGTTTCCAGCCGTTGTGCTTAATGGAAACAATTCTCACGACTTCATGTCCTTAATCTATTGATCTTAGAATGTATTTAGGTGTTCTTTTGTGTACCTCCTGTGTACACGGACTATGCCTATTTCATTCGTATCAATAAAATTTACCTCTTATAAAAAAAAAGATTTACTGGATTAAACGTAGGTAATGACACTACAACATCCTAGAGTATGTGGCATTTAACCTAGCTTTGCAGTTTCTCTCATAGATATATATGGCTTACAGAAATGACCCGAGTATAAATATTTGGCTTAACTGCTCTAACTTTTGCTTGGCCTGATTGTTCATTTCTGCAGGGTAGTGATATCAAGGCATTGAAATCATTCTACCGGTCACTCATTGAAAGTTTAAGAATGCAACAGAATGGAAGCCTTGTTTTCAGATAGCGTTTTCCCAGTAGCTGAATGATGGAGTATTTCCTAGATTCATGCTTTTCTTTGCTACTGAGTTGTGGCGATGCATTTTTGTTCGGCAGAGGTAACCGCAGCTGTGACTCTGATATACTACATTCTACACGTCGTTGTCGATGCTTAAAATGGGTTGGTGATGTTGCAGGTTCTCTGTACATAACTTTTGTGCGGTATTTTTGGATGAGGTATATATTTACTCGATACCAAATCTGATAAATTCTCTACAAGCCTGAATAACTACTAGAGAGGTGGCTCAATTCTTTCTTTTTGCTCTTCGTCCACAGTTGTAAATTTCCGGAAGAAAATTTTCTGAATTCTTAAGCACGGTGGCATCCATCAGTCTGGAGCTGCTTAACCCAAGATCAAGCCTTTGTGTGCTCTTTTCATATCCTTTTTGTTATTGGGTTTCTTGTTCAGTATTCACATGTTTGTTGTTTTGAAATATTCAGACATTTCAACCTATATTCATCCAGTTTTGATTCTTGCTTTGTAGTTAACTAGAATTTGTAGTTTGTATGTACATTATTTTATACCTTGGAAGAAAGCCGCCACCTTTTTTTGGGTACCATGATAAGTCCGAGGCCCAAAAGATGTCTGTGGACCATGACAAGGACTAGGCCCAAAAGATGACAAAGTAAAATGTACTTTAAGGTTTAGTTTGAATGTTGAGCTGAGTTGAGTTTTTTTATGAATAATAATGAGTTTTGTAGGATTTACTTGAGATGAGTTCAAATGTATTTAGATATATTTATGAGAAGTTAAAAAAGGTTGTGGAGTCCGTGTAAATATGTGTTGAGTTAAAAAAGATTGTGGATCTCACGTGTAAAGATGGGTTTTGAGTTAAGATAAATTTAATAATGTGAGAGTTGGGTGTTTAATATTAGATTCAGCTTAAAATTATATTGAATTGAGTTCAGTCTAAGTTCCAAACGCACATCCCATGTGTCGGCAGACTGAAGAGGTATTAGAGTCACTGTCTATTTAAGATATTATTACAACACCACGTTTTATTCGTGGCTAAAACATTTTAACAGTAAGCTGGGCATTGAATCGTGCGATACGTGAGTCGGAACAGATCAAATTATTTTATGATTTTGTATCCAAATGATTGGTACAAATTTGAAGAAATATAGATTTCAGCATGTCGATCTCACTGACATTATTAATTGGGGTTTGTTCGTGTCAGTCTTTACGAGGTGCAAAGATTCTTAGGATTTGTTTGGATATATAAATTAAATGAGATGAAAAATATGTAAATAGTAGTGAGATAATTTATGAATAATAATAAAATTATTTGAGTTAAGATATTTTATGAGATTTTAGAAAAATAATAGAGAAAAAGTTGAATAAAAATATTATAAAGTTAAAATAATGTGAGAATATAATTTTTTGTTTTGGGGCTTAAAAAATTTGAATTGCTTTTTATATTTTGTTTGAAAGTTTGAAAAAATTATAATTATTATATAATAATTAGATGAAGAAGTTAAAAATTTCAAATTTATAAAGTGTGTATTTAAATGATATTTGAATATTGAGATAAGATGAAATCGGTTAAAACCATATATAAAGCCACATGGTTAATGTTTATCTCTGTGTAGAAAATTAGGATCTATGAAGACATCATTTTCATTGATAGAGTAGAGTATTCTTTAATATGCTCTGGGTAGTTGAGTATTAGGTAAGGTTAGGCATTGTATTATTATTCTTTTACACAGTCAGCAGCCTGAAGCGAGATACGATATAGGATGGATGCTAAGAAATCTACAATAATTGGTCAAATTTCGTATTCCACGTGTAGAGACTATAACACTTACATTAGTTTTAAATTATGTGATTAGTAATGCAATTATTTGAGTTAAATTTTTTTATTGAGTTTTATATGGAGAAAAAGTTAAATAAAAATATTATTAAGTTAACAAATTATTTAAAAATTATTTTTGTTTTAAAATTTAAAAAAATTGTATTATTTTTTTATGTTTTGTTCGAAAGTTTGAAAAAGTTATAGAGTTTTGTATTTGGATAATGTTTAAAGAAAAAACTAAATATTTGAAATTGAAAAATGTTTTGTATTTGAGTGATATTTGAGAAAGAAATTATGAGAAGTTTTGAGAATATTTAAAGAGGAAAATGATAGTATACCACATGATTTTGCTCTCTCATTTTGACCATTCATATATTTTATTTTTTTTAATTAATGGGTAATGAAGTGAATATTAGTGATATTGGTGTATTGTTTAAGGACAGTGCTAGAGACCCTTGCATTATATCTACAGTGCAAATTACACCTTATTTTTTTAAACATTTTATAAATTCCTTAAAAATATTTTGAAAAAAAAAATCACAAACACAATAAAAAATACTCCATTAACCATTAAGTAAAAAATATCGATAGCTTCTCTTTTTAAAATATTTAAATATGTTTTAAAAACATTAAAAAAAGATTATAATTTACAATATAAGACACGCCCGACAATAAACACTGAGCGGCATAGTATCAACGCCCATTTAAGAATGTTTGAGTGTGCAAACAGGCCTAAAGCAAGTCATCATGGATTCGTTATTTGCTTTGATCAGGGTTTCAGGCTCACGGCTGTCCAATGGAAACTCAACTCTCCTCACCATTTTCTTTCTTCATTTGCAGGTAATATGGACCAATGGTGCTCTATCTTTTACTTCCCTTATTATTTCCAGTGTTCCCACGACGACGACGACACCACCAACAAATAAATAAGTTTTGCAGCATAAATGGAGGTGAAGCTGGATAATACGAAACATTTTAGACGGCATCCTTTAAGATCTCTCTCCCAAAGGAGTTTTGTTGAGTGTGAAACGAAGTCGAAGTTTCTTTTATGGACCTCTCCCACGAGGAAAGACAAAAAAAAAAGAGCTTTTCTATTCATCAGCTACCATTTTTTCTTCTTCTTCTTCTTCTTCTTCTTCTAGGTATTAGGTGTGGGAAATGAATAGGAGGAAAGATTAATTAAAAAAAATAAAAAAAGACCAGAAAATATTTTCTCATCATTCTCATAGAAAAGCAATCTCATCATCGTTACTTTACCTTCTATGTTGTTTCGTTAAGAAAACGTTGGACTGGCTTTTATCATTTTATGCTTTTGGTCTTGGGTTCTGCGTGGAATATTCAATTAGAACCCATCCCCACTGGGCCAGCCATTCAAGCTCGGGCGCAGCTACAGTTTGACCAGACAAACAAAATTTAGCCAATGTTTGTGGGGATTTTCCTCATCTTTTTATTGGGGGGCGCGGCCTTCAAGTCTCTGCATGCTGCAAAGTGGCTTTCTGAAGTAATCTGGTCCTGTTTAGTACCTACTAACAACTTTGGGTGTCTTTTTGTGGTTGAAATGATCGATCAAAATATAAAATCTGGTCCCTATAACACGCAAAAAAGACCGGCCCACTGCTGTCAAAGTTCAAGGTATATCTATGCTTATTTGATGTGCGCAGCTAGATTTTGAATATTGAACGGTCTAATCAAATGGCTTTATATGCATGGACTCATGCATGCTCCTAACCATCGAAAGCTGCATGTTATATCTCATATCTAGTCTTTGCCAATGAGCACCGGTCCTCAATCGTCACTCGCGAGCATCTTCTCCGTCACCAAGAAGTCACATCCATATTGGCTGGTTACAACTATCGGGAAATGTACAAAGGTGACTTGCTTTAATGAAACCCCATCACGCAACAAAGTCTGAACAAAAACGAATCTCCCACCAACTCCGTTGTCCCCAGAGGAGGAGGGAGGATGATATTTGCATATTGGAAAATGCTTGGGTCATCTAGAAGCATTTTTTCGATTCATTTTTTTTTATTTAGTGATTATAGAAGTATTTTTTAATTATATTTTAATTTATTTTAATATTTAAAAGTATAAAAAAATATATAAAAAAAATTAAAACAATAGTTAAATAGCCTTCTTGATTGGGAGAATTTCTCGAACTACACCTTCGGTGTGTGTAGCACGATTGTTGCAGATTATGTCCTAGTTTATTAACTTCCGTCTAGTCTAGGCTCGGCTCCGCCTGACAAATGAAGGATTGACGAACACAATTGTGGATGAAATAAAGTGGAGAAAACTAATTGGTTTTGTTGATTGGAAAGTGTTACAAGAATGGAGAAAAAAAAACTTGATTTAATATGTTTTGTTCTTTAATACTTCTGCTTGCGCTATTGATTATTTCAATCTAATATTAATAATTATTTCCAATATCTAGACGATTTTCTTTGTTTTTTTGGTCAAATGATGGGGTTTCAAATATTCATGACGTATACTCTTGAAAAGTCATGCTTTCTTTCTTTATGATCAGAAGAAAAACTGCATATAAGTGGACCTACCAGGATAAATTCTAAGCATGAGGGACAAAAGAAGAAAAGAAAGTGCAGGAGGATATTTTTTTGGCACGTAAAAATCAAAAAGAGGCTTGGCGTTTTGAGTTGCTTTTTGTCGAAGATTACAAAAGTCGAACAGATGAAAGGCGGATTCAGAAATTTTTTTATCTCACTTTATAACTTTTTAAAATTTTAAAATAATAATAATATTAAAAAATAATATTTTATTTAACTTTTACTCATCTTTTCTTTAAATCTAAATCAGCCTGTTGCATTGAATTTAGCACTTTATCAAGCAAACTTCCCATAGACCGGCTTTTTGCTAATATGAACCATTCCCAAGTTAATGCTGCCGTCAACCTTCAAAGTCAAGCCCGTGCAGAGGTCATTTTTAGCCTCGCACCCAACAATTTTAAAAAAATCTGTTCATCATTCTAATTTCTATTATTTTATAATATAATATTAGATAATAAATTTATAAATAAAATATAATAAATAATCTTTAATCATCTAATAACATATTATAAAATAATAAAAATTAAAATAATGAGTAACATTATTAAAAAAATTTAAGATATTGTTTAGTACAATAGATTTCCACATTTTGTACTAAATTAATCTTTCCTGGCAAGGAAAAGGAAGTGGTCGGTCATCATTAGGCCATAGACTACATTGTTGAGTCTTTCTTCACAATACATCACAATTTACGCCCACATCATTCTCAATAAATTGCTTCAACCTTAAGCTTTAAAGAGAGTACTTTAGCCTGATGTTAAGCAACTTGGGGCAGATCATTGCTTTAATAAAAGTATGGCTTTCAAAAAGATCACATTGAAAAGCATCCTACCCGGTTGTTTCAAGGCCAAGAACCCAACCTCTGAGCCAAACCTTCCGGTTTCCAAACAAATTTCTTTCCGGAGGCTATGGCTCTCGGATTTAAGTAACTCCTCCTCTTTCATAAGTGATCTATCGAGTTCTCTTGTTGGATCAAATCTGCATATTTTTACTCTCAAGGAGCTCACAGTTATTACGCAGAACCATTCAAAGAGTAATTATCTTGGTGAAGGTGGGTTTGGACCTGTATATAAGGGGTTCATTGATGACAAGCTAAGGCCTGGGTTGGAAGCTCAACCCGTGGCTGTCAAGGTCTTAGACTTGGATGGCAAACAAGGCCACAGGGAGTGGCTGGTAATCATTTCTAGTCTCACGTTTTTCTTCACAACAGATTTTCACATTTTGCTAAGAAAGAAATTCACAGTTAACTTACGAGTGCTGAAAATATATGCTGTGTTTGAATCGTTTTTTATTCTGCAGGCTGAAGTAGTATATCTTGGGCAATTAAGGCACACCCATCTTGTGAATTTGATCGGATACTGCTGCGAGGATGAGCACCGGCTACTCGTGTATGAGTACATGGAGCGTGGCAACTTAGAGAACCAACTATTTAGAAGTACATATCCCGGCTTGATCTTTCAAATATGCTACCTTAGGACATGAACCGGAAAACTATTTTAGAGTTTCATACTCAATCCTGCCATGTGTTGCTTCAATTTTCTTTTCCTGATACAGATTTCTGTTTCTGATTAATGCAGGTTATTCTGCAGCCTTGCCTTGGTTAACAAGAATAAAGATTGCCATTGGAACCGCGAAAGGCCTTGCTTTCCTCCACGAAGAAGAAGCACCAGTCATATATCGGGATTTTAAAGCTTCAAACATCTTATTAGACTCTGTAATAACCCAGATCTTCTTAGCCATTTGTCATATCATCCAAGCCTAGTAAGTGAGACTAAAGTAAGGTGTATACACTTTGCAGGATTTCAACGCTAAACTCTCTGATTTTGGGCTTGCAACGGATGGACCAGAAGGGGAGGACACTCATGTCACAACTCGTGTCATGGGCACCGAGGGCTATGCAGCTCCTGAATACATTATGACAGGTAATACAGTTGTTTATTGAAGCTCGTATTATAGTTACTATGTCAATTAATGCGTTAGTTAATAACTAATTAACCATGAATATGGTTATTCTCAGGTCATTTGACGACTATGAGCGATGTATTTAGCTATGGAGTGGTTCTTTTAGAGCTACTAACAGGTAGACGATCCGTGGACAAGAATCGACCGAGTAGAGAGCAGAATTTGGCAGAATGGGCAAGGCCTGTTTTGAAGGACCCCAATAAACTAGACAGAATAATGGACCCCAGGCTTGAAGGGCAGTACTCGACAGAAGGGGCTAGGAAGTTTGCGTTATTGGCTTACCAATGCCTGAGCCAGCACCCCAAATCAAGACCCACAATGACCAATGTGGTCAAGACCTTAGAGCCTCTCTTGGACTTGAATGATAACCCGATTGGACCCTTTGTGTATATTGTACCAAGTGCAGGAGAAAAAGAAAGTGGTGCACTGAAGAATGGACGAGAAGCTGAAACTGAATGTGAGATGACAAAAGAGAAGCACCGTCAGCAGCGCCGAAAAGGTCATAGGCATAGACATCGGATCAGGTCATTGAGGTCTCGCGCTGTCTATTCTGATACTGCTTTGTATAAAACTCTTGGGACTAGTTTGTACTCTCCCAAACCAGAGCAATTGGACGAACGGGCATAGTTTGCAACTTTGCACTTTTTTGGCAAGCATATTGTAGTCAGTTGTACACTTTGAAACAAAAAAAAAAAAAAAAGATATAGATTACAGAAGATGTTTTGGCAAGCAATTTGTAACTTTGGACTAGTCGTCGTGTTTGTTCATGTATATTTGAAGTAGCATGCTTCCATTTTCCAAACTCTACAAGTTATATTATTAGTCTATAATCTAGACTATTCATGCTACTTTGATTTTAAGTTTTATCATCTTTAGTTACATCTGTTGATGTGAATTAATATAAAATATAAAATCGTTTAAAATATAAAATATCAATTAATTAAGATGATTAAATTCAGACAAAGCACAATATTTCCTACTCAATTTTAATACTTCGTAGTCTCGAGGGTTGAACTTTCGCTGCCGAATGTATGAACTAAAAGGACTTCTATCCCTGTTCTTAAGTTGGGTTTTATTGGGAAATCGCCAAACTTTCAAGCTTTTCCTTGAATTTCGTGGTAAGGCCTCGTTGAGATGTGTAATTCTGACCGCATTCTTCTGTCAATCCTTTAAATCCCCGTTAATTTCAAATTTCCATTGGTATTTTCAGCGAAAAGTTCCCAGTCGGTATTCAATGATCGGCACACGTTCTATGGGGCTAGACTATATTTCTTTTGAAAAAAATCTATTTATAACCATTTTTTGCGTCATCTCATTACGTGATATTAAATGTCTCTAATTGTTTAATGTCATATTATAAATGATGAGAAGATAATAAAAAAATAGATGATAAATAACTTTACTCTTTCTTTTGAGATAGACTCACATTTTCTACCCCTCCACCAACCCCACTAAACCCAGACAATCGTTCTATCGAACCATTTGATGTCTGAAACCATTATCCTTTTCTTCTTTGAAGTTGGATGATAGGCGTTTCTTGGGCTTACTATCTTTATTGCCTAAAGCTTTTGATAAATCTGATTTTATAAAATAGGATTCCTGTCGCAATAAATCTGATAAATGGTTTAGTGTTCAAGGTTAAGTTCTCGTTGGCTGAATTTCTTTTCAGAATTTCTAAAGATCGAGTTTGTATCAATGTTGGATAGATCAGTGACGCAGCAGTTGGGATTACCTTGTATTCTTGCAAAATTAGCTAGGATTCTAATTTTGAAATGGAAGAGACCGGTTTTTCTGGTCAACTTTAATGTTGATGGGAGTTTTTTGGGTAATCCTGAGTTTCGTGGAGGTGGTGGGCTCGTTAGGAGCCGAAAGGAACGGTTTGTGGCGAGATTCTTTGCTTGATATAGGGAAGGAACTAATACATGGCCGAGGTGAAGCGTATTCTAGAGGGGCTTAAGCTCTGTCAGAGGTTGCAGCTGTCTGTCAAAAGTTGGATTGGAATTTGATTCACAAGAAGTGATGTCTTGGATGTATGGTGTTAAGGACGAAAATCCACTGTTTCAAATACCGTATCGGTACGGTTGAAATATGTTATACCGACCATTAGTCTGGTATAGATATTGTATATATTTTGTACTAACCTAGATATCGATCATACCGGCCTATATTTCGGTCTGTACCAACCAATATTTCGCTTTGTACCGGCCGATATTTCAGCCTTTATTTTTTATTTTTTTCATTTTTTCAAACTATAAGCTTATTTTTTGACTCTCAATTCAGACTAAACTATTTATAATTTATATATATACATTTATATATAATTTATTCAAATATAGACTAGTATTTTGAAATATAATTTATATATATTTATATATATAATTTATTCAGATATCGACAATCTCGAAACGGTATACGAAACGGTACCGGTACTGAAATATTTCGTTCCAGTATTTTGACCGGTATGGGGTTTGGTACGGCGTTCGGTACAATATTCAAAACATTGCGAAAATCACCCTCACAGACCTAAACGGGAGAAAGAATCGTCTTGGGATTGGAGAGGGTGGCCCAGGTTATGATCGATGTTGTTTGCAACTCACGAGGGGGGTCCAGGTGGTGTTACGGCGTTCATACGTACATCTATATCAATAAATGGAGAATAAATGCAGTAAATATAAATAAAGAGAGACACACATATTTACGTGGTTTGGCACAAAACTTACGTTCACAAGTCGTTTGGGACAAATCCACTATAATAGAGGTATTTTACAATTTCTCATAAATTCTCGCACCTCACTATACAAATGGGGTTAGACCCTTTAACCCAAAGAAATTAAAATAGAGTTGTCTAGAGGTTGATGACTCTCTCTCTCTCTCTCTCTCTCTCTCTCTCTCTCTCTCTCTCTCTCTCTCTCTCTCTCTCTCTCTCTCTCTCTCTCTCTCTCTCCAGAGTAGTTGCCCACAGATCCCTCATCTTCAATTGATTTGATCCCCTTTATTGAGACCTTCTTGTGATAGGTGAAGAATCCGTCTTTATGTCACTTCGTCCCTTTTATCCCGCCTGACTTTGTTGCACATCTGACAAATTTCTCTCATTTTTCTCTTTTTTCCGGCAACTCCCTCGTTACTCCTCCCGACACTCTCTTTTCCTTGTCCACTCATTGTTTCTTCCTAGCTTCCTGATAATGGTCTTTTGGTGGGCTGGGCTGGTGAGCTTGGGTTTATGATATTTTATCCCTTCCATTTGAGAAAGCAGATGTTTATTGAGATGTTTAGAGAATTTTGAGAGCAAATAATGATGATTTCTCAATCCCTCGATGATTCAATTAGCACATACATTCAGAGAGATTAATAAAGCTGTAAATGTCTAGCCAAATTAGGAGCAAGCGATGTTACTAGTGATCATGTCACTTGGCTGGATCTTCGAAGAAAGGCTAGTGGAATGAGAGTCACTGATATTGATAAATGAGTGTTTTTTGTTTTGTGTGGGGAGGCTTGTCCTTCCTTTCTTTGATACGGATGTGGCTCAAGGACTTTCTAATATGGGTAGTTATGAAAGTATACGTCTTGTGTTTGAAAACAAAAGGCATGGTTGGATAAGCGTTTGCATGCAGATGACATAAGAGTTCTGCATAATAGAATCGGAAGTGAGGTTGGAACCACCGTTGCCTAAAGTTCTCGTTTGTATTTAAAATCTGCCTCAACTTATTTTAACTCATCTTATCTCATCATTATAATTTTTTTAAATTTTTATACAAAATATAATAAATAATTTAATTTTTATTCTACTATTTATAAACTATCTCAACCTATCTCAATTCATCTTTAAATTCAAACCATTTTGTGAAAGTTGAAACATACAACACGTTACACAATAGACGGCTGTAGGTTGGAACAACAAGGCACAGATTCAAAACGGAAAATTTATTATAATTTCCTTCGCAGATGACTCTCATCGGCTAAATGGGAGAGCATTATCTTGCTCGCTGCATATATTATTTGAAAAGAAAACAAAAACTGGCCTCAACTTCATATCCTTGACAAATAAATGCGGTTTAGGTTCATACAAAATGGCGACGTCCTTTCAAAGGGTATGACTTCTTGCCTCCCACTAACTCGAGTGCTACACCCACCGATTTGACAAATGTGAAATATCTTTCTCTGGTGGGGAATACTGTTGCTGCAAAAACCTTAGCTGCCCACGAGATTTTAGATTGGATTTAGATGTTAAATTGAATTGAATTAAGATAATAAAATATTATTATTTTAAAATTTAAAAAGGTTAAATTATTTATTATATTTTATATTAAAATTTGAAAAAATTGTAATGATAAATTAAGATGAGTTAAATAAACAAAAGAATCTACAATATAAATATTTTTTGGTTCCGAACGTGTGTTTCGAATGTTTTTTTTTTTTACTTGATAATTAAAGAAATATTTTTTTTAATGATATTATTAATTTTTTTTTTAAATTTTTATGATGATTAAAAAAATATATGAAAAAAATAAAAAAAATAAAAAATACTATTCAAAAGATATCTTCAACTACTTTTTCGGTCGCGATAGCTCAATCTACAGCAGCCTCTCCAAGTCACGTCAACCAAAGATCTCAAAAGAGATTATACATCAATTTCTTTTTTTTTAACTAAGCAAGTTTTTATTCTAATAATGAAAAGATATACATGCGAAGGAAATTAGATTTCTCAACAAATACTCTAATACAATAATTACAGTGCAAATATAAAGGAAAAAAATTGATTTTTAGATCAATTTCTTGACTCTCATCCATGTCCTACAAAGAATGCCGTCTTAAAAGATAATTTTTAACAATTTATAAAACCATGCGAACTTTGGAACCACCATTGAGCGGTAAAAGTTGTAAGTGTACTGCAGTTTATTGTTTTGAAATGTTTTTTGGAAAAATCCGTATTCCTTTTTTCAATATCATCTGTTAGGAAAATCGATAATATAGTAGAAAGTACGGTATCAGATGAACTGATCTGTGGCAGAGCATCTGTCTTTTTGCACAAGTAGTGCGTGGTCTCTACGCGCTGATGGTTTGGGAGGTGAGGTGGGATAGATCTAAAAGATCTTGAAGCGGAGAATCTGAATGAATTGCTAGAAAAATCCCATTACTTTCATTGTGACTTCGTTTGGAACCACAACTCATTTCAACTCATCTCAACTCATTATTACAATTTTTTCAAATCTCAATACAAAATATAATAAACAATTCAATTTTTTTAAATTCTAAAATAATAATAATATTAAAAATTAATATTCTAATAATATTTTATCATCTCAACTCAACTCAGTTCAACATCCAAACACAATCGCATCAGAGACATGACATTCTCCTGAATTCCTAAATCTCTTTCCTCTTTAGTTGCAGGTGATCGTGTGTGAGAAGTTGTAAAACACATCCTTAACAACATGAATCATCATTTGAGTTGCGAACCCAGTCTTCACGGCACTTCTCATCATAGATTCACATGGAACAACTTTTCCAACGGTGAATGGTTTTCCCATGGGAAATTATGAACATCTTTAACAAGAACCTTATTCAACTAGCCATATTAAGTATGATTCAAGAATTTAAAACATGGAGAGGGATTGCCATTAATCCCGGATCAACGAAACAGATCCTTGACATGATGTTTAAACCCCGTATCGCATTAACACTCATCTCACTGGAGTAAAATCAGATTATTGTTTTTTCCCCTTTCCAAACAATATATATATATATATATATATATATTATGAAACCGTGAGACAGAAATAAATTATAACAGTGCATTATTACCACTGTTCTGACATCGTGCTTTGTAATTTGAAGCTTTAAAGGACGATAATGTGGTTAACAAGTTGTAATCAATAAATAAAGAAATAGGAAGACAAAAATAAGAATAAAGCAAGATATTCATTTGGTACCTCCATAGTCGTTTTCACCAGGACCTAAATAGGAATCTGGCAAGCACCCATTTCACATTAGGCAGAGCTGCATTCGGAACAGTTTTGTTAAAACGAGCTCTTGGGTATTTTTTAATTGATTGTATTTGTTAGTAAGATTTTTTTTAATTTTACCGTTGCTTTCCTAAATTTTTTTATTGAAGAAGTTTTAAACTAAGTCATTCAAAGTACCAAAAATCTAGTGAAAATCTTCAAGTTTGTTTTTAACGGTTATGGAAAAAGATAGCCATTTGGTTTGTACGGGTGGTTTTCAAGAATTTAAGAGTAAGACCATTTACAGCACATGATGGGATCTGGAAAAACTACCAACGTTCATGTAGTATTTTGATAAAAAGTTGGCTGCCTTTATTCTCATCTCTAGACACAAAAGAGATGTTTTTTTTGTGGAGCTCTAGCAAGGTTCAATCACTTATGCGGAGTTAGTTTTAGTTATATGATAATCAGTTAGGCTATTATATTTTGGAAGAGACAAGTCATAAGGAAGTCTGTTGTATTGGTTCAATTGAAAATTTATATTTCGCAGAGGACTTGAATCTCCTTAAAGAGAGAGAGATTTTCGTACTTCAATCTAAGTTGGTTTCGTTTGAGTTTTTATTTCATTGTAATTTTTATTTTATTACTGTGTATTTCTTAACAATTTTAAGGACAGTCATTTAAGGACAGTCAAATGAAACCTACAATCAAAAAATGCACGAAAAATATTGAAGATCTCAACAAATCCTTTCGTTTCAAGGGAGTCTATTTTAAGAAATATAAATGCAAGATACTATTCTATATAAGCCTTTTGAATGTCTCGTACATTCTCACAATAAAGATAAATTTAGCTTTTGAAAATTGTGTCTTGCCCAAAAGTCATATTTCAAGTAATTTTTTGAAGCCATAAAGAAAGAATTTCAAAAAATTAAGTAGATCTCACAAAAGGCTTTCTAAGTTAAAAGAGTAAGAACCAATGACCTCCTTTCCAAAATAAACTTGTTTCTCTATAATAAAAGTGGGCACTTTATTAGAATTTATAAATTTAGAAAACGAGAAAATAATCTTCAAATGAACATAACTGATGAGTTATTTGTAACAATAATTTGTAACAATAATTACAGACATTAATATGATTTAATTTGTTAAATGATTGTAGATAAATTTGGATGCCAATAGGTACGCTTGATATAATAAAGATTGGTTCAAAAAATATATTCTCTGGATAAATCCAAACAAAATAAAGTTTATTGGTAGTTGCGAAATCGAGTTGAAATGTACATTTAAAACGTATATTATCGGTTTGCTCGTGATACCGACATAAAAATAGTAGTTCGGGGTTGGTGCGACTAGACCACGGAGATGATGTGGAAGTTTCAGAAGGTAACTCTAGATTGTTAAAAAAATCTATATAAAAATAAATTAAAAAAAAAACATATAAAAAAAAAACATGTTAAAACGCAGCAGTCCGGCGGTAGATTTAGCATTATTCCACTAAAGTGACGTGGATGTCAATGAATAATTATAGAATAATGTTAGAGAGAAATTATTATAATAATGTATATTTTGTATTCATTATATAGTTGTTTCTAATTAATTATTCTTAACATTTATTTAAAGAAATGTATAATTTAAATGATATCATATTATGTATATAAAATAAATATTCCTATTAATAACTTCTATTTATATTTATTTATAATCATAAACAGGATACGACAAGAGATGTTGGTTGGCCTGACAACAAAAATGACAGATTGATCGTACCCAATGCTGATCTAACAACTCACATACTTGTTAAGATGGACCCTCGCCACAGGTGTAGACTCTCTAACGAGAAGGACATTTGATTTTTTTTTTTTCTTTTTATTTCACAATAGAGTAAAGCTAGCGCGCTTGACCGCTAGTGCGAAGTTAGTATTTTTTTTATTTAATTTTTTTATTTATATATATATTTTTAAAAAATATTAAAAATATATCAATATATTAAAAATTATTTTCTTAATTATTAAGTAAAAAAATTATTATTATTATTTTTTTTATAGAACAATAAGATTTGTGCGGCAAAATAACTTTTTCCTTTCATAATATTATTAAAAAATATTTACTTAATCATAAAAAAAATGGGTAGCTTTTCTCAGTGGATTAAGTATTATCTTTTTAGATCTATAAATCTTGTGTACATATTTTAAAAAAACTACAAAAAAAAAAAAAAATTATCAAAATTTTCATAACGCGTATCTAACGTTAATCCGATTCTTTTTCCTTTTCTTTTTCTTCTTTGCTTAGGAATCTAGGATTCCAAAAAAAAAAAAAAAAAACAAATGAAAGCTGTCCAGCATACATTCAAAGGCAGGCAACAGTTAACAGTTAAAAAGTATCCAAAAAGCAAGACATAAAATATAGATTACACCAATAACATCTTTAACATAGAATAGCATCATTACAGTAGTAACAGTAAACTATGAAAATCCTTGTATTACTTATTAAGGGGACTTGATAATAGTTAATTAATAAGCAGGGCAGAATCACAGAGAGTAAACATGTTTTGGAAGCCTAGTGTCCACAATAGTAACAAGTGGGGTTTTCTTGGGAGTTGAGAGCCCAAAAATTTCCTCCATGTTCAGATCCTCTTTCTTCATATCCCCCGGCAATTTCCATGTGAATCCATGCAAGAGGTTAGCCAAACTTGATTGTATCACCTTTAGGCCAAGACTGTAACCGGGGCACATCCTTCTACCTGCCCCAAAAGGCAGTAGCTCAAAGTCATGACCTTTGACATCAATGGCCTTCCCAATGAACCTCTCAGGGCAAAACTCATCTGGGTTCTCCCACAATGTAGGATCTCTCCCAATGGTCCAGACGTTCACAAGCACTCGGGTCCCTTTGAGAATGTCATAGCCAGCAATCTTGCAGTCTTCCCGGGCTAGCCGAGGCACCAGCATTGGTGCCACAGGGTGCAGCCGCATCGTCTCCTTGACAATTGCATCAATGTATGGTAGATTTACAATGTCCCTCTCTTCAACCCATCTGTCTCTACCAATTACCCTATCTAGCTCTTCTGCAGCCTTGTTGAAAATCTCTGGCTTCCTTAGGAGCTCCGAGATTGCCCATTCTACAGTCACGGCCGAGCTCTCGGTTCCACCGGCTATCAAATCCTGTGGATTAATCAGCAAAATGGCATAAGTAGATGCTTAGAGAAGAAATCATTAAAAAGTATTCATCGCATCCACGAGTACTGGGGTCAATCATTTTGTTATATGGGGCATTCTATTTCTTTGAGTTTTGCAACACTAAATTATGGGTTCCCTTTGAAGAGCAGTTCGATGGGAACAAAGGAAAATGGATGAATCGTGTCAACTCTCAGCATGTTCACGGATTCATGCGACTCAATAATTGAACCCAACAAAAACAGATGAGCCATCGCATTCGATCAATGGAGCGCGCCTAATAATGTGATTGTCACTTGGAAGTTGCACTTTGGACAAATACATTGATATTTAGATAGATTCCGAAACGGTAAGTCAATCCAAAGTCATCTTTAATATAATTAGGCTTCCTTCAACGATTGATATTAATGCCAATCGTTCAAGCTAATAATGCATGGTTAGTGGAGGTTACGGAAAAAGCTAAAGAGAAGTTTCTAGCCAGTGCCTAGTGATATGAACCAGAATAAGTGGAATCCTCTGTAAAGCAAATTACACCACATATGCTATTTCCAGGTAGGCTCCAATTTAGGAATAGTCTTTAATGGTTACAACAAGAGTAAAGGAGACTTTATTTTTCAGAAGTGACTCAAATTTTATAAAACTAAACTTATAAAATAACGTAGTTTAATGGTTCATCAAAATAGTAAATGACATTTCATTTTTCATGAGAGAAGTATTACAGTCATAAAAATATTTTATAAGAGTAAATTTACAAATTAATTTGATTTTAACTTTCATGTGATGCGTCAAATAAATTTTATAATAAAAATAACTTTACAATTTGACTTGCTATATTAATTTATGAATTCACTTTTGTTAAAAGTTTTTATAACTAAAGTATTTCTATTGCCATGAAAATATTAAGGGAAAAAAAATTCCTCACCCAAGATATATATTTCTTATTATAAAATGCAAATATTGGAATAATGAAATTTATTATATTTACACATTTTAGGTCTCTTATGATTATATAAATGAAAGTTGAATAAAATAATATTATAATATTATTTTTATTTTAAGATTTAAAAATTAAATTATTTATTATATTTTATGTAAAAATTTAAAAAAATTATAATGATGGATGAGATGAAATAGATGAGCGGTCTGTTTTGAGGTCAGTTAGCAATACTATAATACCTGGGTAAATGCCTTGACACCATGTCTCTCAAGCTTAACATCAAGCGTAGGATCCTCAGCAATCTGCAACAGAACATCCACCATGTCCGCTTCATGATCCTTCACTTCTTTTTTCCTTTGAATATGTTCGTCCAACACATGCTCCAGGAATCTATCAAACTTCTTGCTCAATGCTTTCATTCTCTTAATATACCCCTGCAAGTCCAAGAAATCGATCCAAGGTATAGAATCCCCAATATTCAGCACCCCACTAAGCAAGAACAACTCGTCCAACATCTTCTTGAACTCTTCTGGGGACACAATCGAATTCTCGGACTCATCCGTGTACTTCTTTCCCAACACCATGCGACTTATAACGTTGAGACTGACAGTAGAAAGATGGTCTTTCAAGGTGATCGGCTGCTGGTTGTTGGACTTGTACAAGTCTCTTAGCAAGGCACTCATCTCCTCCTTGCGAATGTACTCGTAGGACTCGAGGCGTCTAGCGCTGAAAAGCTCCATCAGGCACATTCTACGTGCCTGACGCCAGTATGGGCCATAAGGGGACCATGTGATGTCCGAGTAGTTATAGGTGGTGTATTTGCCTGCGGCGGTCTTGGGTCGGGATGCAAAGGTGACATCGTAGGTTTTGAGAAAGGCCTTAGCCATCTCGACAGAGGAACCTACTACAACGGGGAATGACCCGAAACGGAGCTGCATGATGGGCCCATATTTTTGAGAGAGTGCATGGATGGATTGGTGGGGGAGTGAGCCTATGAGGTTGAGGTTTCCGATGATGGGCCATGATTTTGGACCTGGAGGCAAGTGTACTTGGCGGCGGCGGCGAAGGTATTTGGAGAGCGAGAAGAGAGCTAAGGTTGCAAGCCATACGGCTGCATATGTTGCCCAAGAGGCAAGTTCCATAGCAAGTGACAGTATGGTGAGTGGGCTTTTGTGGGTGGTGGTGTGGCAGTGATGAAAGTGTAGTGAATGGGGAGGAGAGGCATTTATAGCCCGAGGAAGCAATGAGTCAATGACAAAGTCTTTCTTTACTTCGATCTACTTAAAAAGATGAAAAAAATAGTCTTTTCTTAAGTTCATTTTGGTGTATGAGTAACGAAAGTCTTGCTTTTCCTTATTAAAACAATGGGTACTATCTGGTTGGCTTCGTTCCTGGATGTTTCTGTGAAATCACAATGGCATGCTACTTTTTTGTATTTAATGGAATTGTCATTGATCTCTGTTTAATCTTGTGTTAGTGGTCGGGTGGTTGTGGGCAGCAGGGGTCAGAGCGGACCAGTTCTACCTTTCTTCCTCAGATCATTGGTTCTCGGACTGATATATAGGCACAATGAATCTTGATATCCTAAATAGATATTAATTAGCAGAGTAATTAAGAACTTATATTTAATTACCACACGTTTTTTTCTTTACATCGTAAACCTTCAAAGTTTTTAATTAATTAATTGCATACCACCTAATTTTCTTTTTTATATTTCTTTCGGCAAAATTATCAGATGTTTTTATTTGGTACCTCTAATTATTAAAAAAAAAAAATCCAATTTACAGTCTTAACAAGGGTAAGAGTTCTTTTCTTTTCTTTATTAGACCAGAAAGTTGAGAAAAATATAAAAAGAGAATAAATTTGGGTTTTTTCACAAAAAGGTATATAGGGAGTACTCAATAAGGAAGTATTTTATTGACATACTTTATCTTTATCCCATTTTATTTTATTATAATGATGTGATATTATCCAGATTTTTTTTTAAAAAATAAAAAATAAAGATTGATCTAAGACATCAAAACAATAGAATAAAAATGTAGAATATATAAGTACAACATTATTTATTATATGTACTTCTGTCCATCTTCTTCGTGGGTGAGTGGAAATGCAGCGTTCTTGACCATTGACTAGCCTTTGGGAAAATATTTTAGGCACTTTCCTAGAAAATTTCTAATGCGTGGAGTTAGAAAGCAATTCCAATCGCATCATGTATATACGCATCATGTATATACGCATCAATTATTTCTTGAAGAAATTTTAAAAAAATAACGACAAATCTTTGCCTCAAGTGGTAAACATTTTGGTCTAAGAGGGATCACATCACCAAGACTCATATGAACTATATGTATGTGGAAAGTACAACGAAATTAAAATACTTTCGTTAATTACCAACTGATCCTCTCAATGATATTGATTGGTGACCATTTGTTGGCTCAAATGCATTAATATTTAATGCTTCTTTCTTTGATTTATTAAGTGCTATAGTCACAAAGAGACACAAAAGTAAATTTATAAATTGACATAACTTCATATGATACGTTAGATCTGCTTTATAATAAAAGTAACTTTACAATCTAACGTACCACATCAATATACGTTAGTTTGTAGAATCTTTTTATAATTAAAATATTTATATTTCTTTAGTAGAATAGTGACTTTAGAGTATGTTGAGTTTGCTCCATTATTTGGATCATCATGAAGTGTCATATTAATCTTTTAGAGGAGCAATTATAGGAGCGCATGCAGTTGCAACCTGCAAGAACAAAAGTGATATTAGTATCATATTACATGAAGAAAATCTCTTTTTTTTTTCTTTAATTTGGTTGTAAATGGAAAAAAAAGGCAATTTTGTACGAAGTAAAAGACCATATGGGCCTATGGCCCAATAAGTCGTACGTGCGTGCTTTTAAAATGAAAGAAGACAAAATGGGGATCGGTAAGAAATGATATTGTTACCTAAACAACCACTTCGGCTTAAACATCATGAACCATATTTTTATTTTTTATTTTTTTCAACAACCAATATAATCAGTTACTTTACTACAACCACCTTTAGATATTCCCCACTAAGGTATGCTCCCAACTCGATCCACTTATTGATCATGTAAACAAGCTGACGGGATCTCCGCTGACTTCATATTGTCGGCTCGAGACTCGAGAGAGAGAGGAAAACCCAAAAAAAAAAAAAAAGAACTTAATCATTATTGGTATCGTACTTCACGTGAATGGATATAATTTATAAGGAAAATGATTCTCCTACAATATTTTTATAATCTTTTATATTAGAATATTCTATGTATAATTGTGATATGTATAAATATTACGTACTCGATTTAAAAAAAATAAAATTTATTATTAAAAGAAATAATTTTTTTAATAAATTTCATATTTTTATTATTTTTTTTAAAATGATTACACGATAGTTACATAATTTACAGTTGTAAATATTTTATCTCTTTACATAATTATGTTTTAAATGAGTGATATTTTTATAAAATAATTTATAAAAGTAACACTATTTTACATAAATATCTTTATTTTAAAATATAACCGTATAAAGGGTTGTACATGTACCAATACTCTATATATAATATGTGCTAAAATATTTTAATTTTTACCAACTAATAATTTTCGATATTCTCGAGCACCCGACAAAAACGTTAATAAAAAATTAATTTGATCTGCTCGCAAATATTGTATGCTAAGACCAAGTGGGAATCATTTCAAATCGTAATTGTGAAATCAAATTATATAAGCTGCTACCTAATCCTCAACTTGCGCTTACTATTTTCGCATTCAAACAAGGGTTCTGAATGTTGGCCATTATTAATGTACGTAGCTTTTAGACATCATGTTCAACACCCGTGCTAAGCAATTGCTGATCAAGAAGCGGATCAGAAGAGACCGGACCAGGCATGCATCATGTGATGACGAGGCAGAAGGGGGGCCCTTCCAGGCGTACAGTATCGTCAACCTTGGTTGATTTTTAAATTTAAAAATAATTAAAATATTTGATGTAAACTAAAAATAATATGAATCATTACGCATGTTCAATGTATCAGTTCAGTTGTCTAGATTTAAATAAAAATATGTCTTAATAACTTGAACCAATGTATGCTTCTTGGGGATATGAGTCTTAACCGCTTTCCAACCAAACAAATAGTTGTGTCCTTTGGTGAATTAGAAACATTTTCAATATATTCTCTAATATTTGAGAAGTTGTCACTTCTCAAAAGTGTTCATTCATTTTAGTTGTGACTTTTCATAAATACCATTTCATTTAAATAAGCTATGACTTTTTACAAGTGTCATTTCATTCTAGTTGTGACTTTTCACAAGTGTCATTTCTTTCTCTATAAATAGGAAATCTCACCCACAAATTCATTAACTCTAAATTCTCTACAAAAATTAGAAAAAAAATTCCTCATTCTTTTTGTATTTCTTTCTTTGAGCTTTGGTTATTTTATATCGAGTTCGAGAATTTTCTTTTGTGTGCATCGACGAGAAGATTAACGGGAACTGACATTGTTGTATCTTGGGAGTAGACTGTCAAGAAGCCTAATACATGTTTATAATTGGAGGCGGCAGAATCTACTCTAAGGAAAGCGTCCATCACAACGTGCCTCAATATCAAGTTCTCTTTTTTCTAATTTGTTCTTGTTATTTTACATATTCTCTAGTTTACAAAGCGTTTCAAAATATTTCCCAACAATCTTAGAGTAGATTCTCTTTGCTAAATTAGAGGTGTATTTTAATTGATTGGTTGACACAATGACTTCAAACGAACCAATTGCACCCGAGAAATTTAGAAGAGTCAATTTAAACGTTGACAATAAAAGATGAATTGCATTCTTGCAATGCTTGAATTATATTTTGTTATTGAAAATGATCATCCTTCTGATGATTTACATGAGCCCGCGCGTATTATTGAATTGCAAATATATGCAGAAAAATATAATTTGTGTAGATGTAGGATTTTAAATCATTTAAGTGATACACTTTTTGATGTTTATCTACATATTAAATCTGTCAAAGATATTTGGAATGCTCTTTATAAAAAATATGGTGTACAAGATGCTGGAATGGATAAGTACATTGCAAGCCAATTTCTTGGTTTCAAGATGGATGATTTCAAATCTGTAGTAGAGCAAACCTATGAGTTAACTATCATTTACCATGAATTGGGCCAACGGGGATGGGTATTACCAAGCGTCTCCAAGTTGCTTATACCATAGACAAGTTGCCTCATTCATGTAAGAATTTTGGCCTATCTTTGAAACATAAGACTGAATATATGACCATGGAAACCTTGATATCTGCCATTAAGATCCAAGAACAACACTTAGAAAATGATCTCATCCCACCATTGGTTTCTAATTTTTAGTCTCAAGTAAATATTGTAGAAGGCCATAAAACACATAAGAATCAAATACATCAGAAATCCAAATTCAATAAGGGTAAAACTAATTATGGGAATAATTTGAAACCAAAATCCTATATTAACAAACATGATAAAAGACCCATTTGTTTTAACTGTAACAAGCCGGGTCACTTGACAAAAAATTGTCGCTCTAAGAAGAGAAAATATCAAGGCAATGAACAACCAAGATCGCCTAACCCACATGCTCATATGGTGCTTTCCGGGACTGACTCTGTTGGAATCGATGAACGGTATGTAACCATAAGTCCTTAAGTTTATTTGGCTTATATTGCTACTAATTGGATAGTAGACACATGAGCTAATGTACATGTCACTTCTAACCGCAATATTTTTTCAACATATCAAGATACAAGCGGTATGAAAGTGACGATGGGTAACTCAACCTCTGTACAAATATTTGGAGTAGGAAAAATTGTACTCAAATTACGTAAAATACTTCTTCCATACCAGAGGCAAGGAGGAACCTAATTAGTGGATCTTTACTTAGTGGGGCAGACTACATATTATTATTTCAATCCAATAAAGTTATTGTAACTAAATAGGGGTCATTTGTGGAGAAAGGTTATGTGAGTGGTGGTTTGTTTGTAATAAATATTCCAAATAATGTAAAAGACAAATTTGATTCTAATAATAAATTTATATTTTCTACATGTTCCTCTTCAATATGGCATGCTAGATTAGGTCATGTTAATTATCATAATGTTAAAAAATGATAGATTTAGAAATTATTCTTAAAGTTCCTGTTGATTTGGATGAAAAATGTTTAATTTGTGTTCAATCAAAACAGTCTAGAAAACCATTTAAATCTGTTATAACAAACTCATCGCTACTTGAATTAATTCATAGTCATGGTTGTCATTTCAATTGTGTCTCCTCTAAAGATGGTAATAAATACTTCATTACTTTTATAGATAATATGTCCAAATTTTGTTATATTTATTTGATGAAAACAAAAGATGAATCATTTAGTAAATTTGTCATCTATAAAACTGAAGTTGAAAACCAATTAGAGAGAAAGATTAAAATTATCAAGTCTGATAGAGGAGGTGAATACTCCTCTAATCAATTGGTTCAATACTGTGAGGAGAATTGTATTATACATGAGAAAACCGCTCTATATTCTCCTCAATCCAATAGTGTTTCTGAAAGAAAAAATAGAATCCTGATAGATATGATCAAATGCATGCTCTTTAGTTCTGGCCTACCTGAGCAATGGTGGGGGAAAGCAATACTTGCATCTTGTTTTATCTTGAATAAAGCACCATTTAAGGGATCTGACAAGACATTATATGAATTCTGGAATGGTAGAATACCCAATATTAATTTCTTTAGAGTTTGGAGTTGTCTTGCAAATGTTAATGTTCCAAAAATTAAGAAAAAGAAATAAGGTCACAACGCAATAGATGTAATATTCATTGGGTATGCTAGACATAGTTCTGCATATAGGTTTTTTATTATCAAATTAGAAGTCCAATGTATTGATCCCAACACCATCATGGAGTCTAGGGACGCACATTCTTTGAAGATCTATTTCCTTTCAAAAATAAGTTAGAAAGATTTTTACCTACAGTAAGTTTTCCTTCTACCAGTAGTCAACCTACTATTATATCTAATCTTGATAGTGCATTTAGATTAGAAAATAAATTTGTAAGAGGAAAACGAGTTAGAAAAGAAAATGATTTTGGACATGATTTTTATACTTATTCTATGGAGGAAGACCCGTTGACTTTCAAGGATGCCATGTTTTCCATTGATTCTACTTTCTGGAAAGAAGCAGTAAATATTGAGATAGAATCTCCTAAGACTAATGGCAATTAGAACTTATGTGATCTTCCTCTTGAATGTAAAACCATTTGATGTAAGTGGATTTTTAAAAATAAATTGATACCTGATAGTACTATTGATAAATTTAAAGTTAGACTGGTTGCAAAAGGGTTTTACACAAAGAGAGGGTATCGATTATTTTGATACGTATTCTCCTGTTACTAGAATAACCACAATTCGTGTTCTAATTACTCTAGCAGCGATCCATAAACTTGAGGTCCACCAAATGGAGGCGAAGATCACATTTCTTAATGGCGATCTAGAAGAAGAGATATACATGGATCAACCAGAGGGGTTTGTAGTTCTAGGATAGAAAATGAAAGTTTGTAAACATATTAAATCTCTCTATAGTTTAAAGCAAGCCCCTAAACAATGGCACTAAAAGTTTGATAAAATACTTTTATCTTATGATTTCAAGATAAATGAATCTGATAAATGTTTATACACTAAAATAGTTGATGGTGCATGCGTAATGCTATGTCTTTACGTTGATGATATTCTCATCTTCGGTACCAATATAAATATTATTGTTGATGTTAAAAAATTTTTATCTAAGAATTTTGACATGAAAGACATGGGAGAGACACAAGTAGTTCTTGTTATTAAATTAATGAGATCTCGTGATGGTATTAGCATAAATCAATCTCATTATATTGAAAAGATTCTTAACGAATTTGAGAGATTCAAATGCAAACATGTCAGTACTCTGCTTGATCATTGTTTGCATTTAAATAAGAATCTTGAAGATCCTGTGTCATAACTGAGATATTCTCAAATTATCGGTACGTTACTGTATATTTTTAATTCTACTAGACTTGATATTTCATATGCTGTGAGTAGATTTAGCAGATATACTATTAGGCTTGATGATTCTCATTGGAAGGCATTGGACAGAATTCTTAAATATTTGAGAGGAACCATGACATATGGTATCCATTATTCTGAGTATCCCAATGTATTATAAGTATACAGTGATGCTAGTTGAATAACTGATACAATAGATCTTAAGGGAATGAGTTGATAAATTTTCACTCTCGGTGGAGCAGCTGTGGCTTGGAGATCTTCCAAGCAAACTGCGATTTCATGATCTACTATGGAGGCTGAATTAATAGCATTGGATACTACTGGACATGAAGTAGAGTGGCTTAAGAATTTATTATCAGAAATTTCATTAGTTAAAAAATCAATTCCAGCTATTTCTATTCTTTGTGACAATCAGGCTGTGATAAGTGTTTGTGATAATAAATCCTTTATTCGTAAGATGAGATATTTGAGTATTATATATTCTACAATAAGATACCTGATAAAGAATGGATATTTGACTTTGGAATATGTAAAGTTAAAAGATAACCTAGCGGATCATTTGACGAAAGAACTGGCAAAGTTAAAGGTTATACGTACATCAAGGGGGATGGGACTGAAGTTCATTAATTAGGTCATCGGTAGAAGCAACCAAACTTTCTTGACTGGAGATCCCAAGAAGAAGGTTCAATGGGAAAAACAAACAATTTGAGTGACTGTATAACACTATTAAAATATTATTATAGGTCCATCCTTAGGGTGTGAGTGATACAAATGCAGTGACAAAAGAAAAGCTTTAAATGAGTTCAAGACTAAGGCGAGATATTGAATTGCAGGTACCTTTGGAGAACTCACCTATGTGTGTGGGGCCGTAGTCTATGGTAATTGGGCTATTTCTTAAAGCACTCATGAATCCAAGATACGGTGCACGACCTTTATGCACACTACCTTGAAAGGAACCTGATATATGTCGTACTATGTGTGTAGTGTGGAGAAGCCTGAGTTAAAAGATTCTGGTTCAAGACTTGGTTCAGTATGGATCTTTCAGATGGAAACACGCTAACACTAGGTAGACGTTCAAAGCCGCAAGCTACCTCTATTGATGCATAGTACTTAGTCCAAAGAAAATTGTATTATATTCTTTCTTTAAAATATTTTAATCAAGTGGAGGATTGTTGGTTTTTAAACTTAGAAATGATTAAAATATTTGATGTAAAGTAAAAATAATGTGAACCATTACATATGTTCAATCTATTGGTTTGGTTGTCTAAATTTAAATGAAAATGTGTCTTAGTAACTTGAACCAATGTATGTTTTTTTATATTTCTTGGAGATATGAGCCTCAACCGCTTTCCAACCAAACAAATGGTTGCGTCCTTTGATGAATTAGAAATATTTTCAATGTATTCTCTAATATTTGAGAAGTTGTGACTTCTCAAAAGTACTCATTCATTTTAGTTGTGACTTTTCACAAATACCATTTCATTTAAGGAAAAATCTTCTTACAAGCGATTTCGGATACCAAATTGCATACTAATGTTAAATGTAAGACATTTTTTTATTTACTTTTTGTAATAAAAGAAGTTATGTGAGTGTTGGTACGCAGTTTGGTGCGCCAAACCGCTTGTACCTAGCAAATTCCTTCATTTAAATAAGTTGTGACTTTTCACAAGTGTCATTTCGTTCTCTATAAATAGGAAACCCCACCCACAAATTCATTACCTCCAAATTTTCTTCACAAATTAGAGAAACATTTCCTCGTTCATTCATTCATTCATTCATTCTTTAGGTTTTGGTTATTTTATATCAGGTTCGAGGATCTTCTTTTGTGTGCACCGATGAGTAAATTAACGGGAACCGACGTTGTTGTATATTGGAAGTGGACTGTCAAGAAGCTTAGTGCATGTTTATAATTGGAAGCAGTGGAATCTACTCTAAAAAAAATGTCCATCACAACGTGCCTCAACATCGAGTTATCTATTTCTAATTTATTCTTGTTATTTTATATATTCTCTAATTTACAAAGCATTTCAAAATATTTCTCAACAACCTTCTCATAAAAAGGTAACTGTTTGCACCAGAATTCCCCCAATATAGTCGAGAGTTGCAAGATTATAAAGATTCTTCAACATGATATGGATTTTTTTTTTTTTCCTATGGGGTGTGTGTAATCTTCAAGGTGTGGTTTGTATAGTAAATTTTTGAGATGAGATAAGTTAAAATGAAAGTTAAAAGTTAAATAACTTATTGCTAAAATATTATTTTTTAATATTATTATTATTTATTATTATTATTATTATTATTATTATTTAATATTATTATTATTTTAAAAATTAAAAAAATTAAATTATTTATTATATTTTAAATAAAAATTTAAAAAAATTAGAACAATGAAATGAAACTAGAACTTTCACCGACCAAACGAGCGTATCAAGGTTTTCATTTGTAGGCAAGAAGGAATAGGATACATGCACGTGATTCTGGCCTTTTTAGCCACGAGCTTTTTTATACTGAAAGCAACTTCTTTTGTTTGGTGGGTAAGAATATGCGGCACGAGCCGCGAGGCACGAGTATTATTGGTTTGGTGTTAAGGGCGTGAAAACCATGGGTTTCAAAATGATGCTCATTTGTCAGCTTTGTTCGCCCGGCATCTGCTGATCTTGAACCAACCTTAGAAGAAATGGTTTGCGAAAGGGAACGAAGAAGGGTCTGCAAAACAGTAATATTGCTCGTTTGTCAGGCCATCTTGCGGTACTACTTGCCCGTCATGCAAAACAATAATGTCGTTTATCTATGGCAGCCCTTGTAAATCATGAAGGAACAAAATACTGAATATGAAATAGTTAGGGGTGGAAATAAAATAGTACATACTTCCTGTCACGGTGATTCAATAATAAACAAGAGTCTAAATAAATCTCACTTTAAGAAAAATACGTTAAATGTGAGGAGGAAGAGAATTTTTTAGCTTACGCCTTTTTATTGCCATATCGATGGTGTACATAGACCCTTTATTTATAGGCTTGGCAAGAGATATAAAATTTTTATCTCATATCAACTCATCCTATCATTACACATTTTTCAAATCTCCATACAAAATATAATAAACAATTCAATTTTTTCAAATCTCAATTCATATTTTTAAATCTCAAAATAATAATAATATTAAAACACAATATGTTAAACTCTCAAATAAAATACAAAATTTTCATCTCACCTCCAAACCTGCCCGACTTGAACTATTCCTCCCACCAAAGAATAAAAATTATCCATTACTAGTTGTTCATTAGAAATAAAACTCTTAACATCCAAGTTTAAATGAATTAAACTTCTTAAAAAAATGTGGCATATTGGTCGCTCTAAATAGCATTCTAACAAATCAAGCTCTTATCAAAGATCCCATATGGACAGTTAGATTTATAAAAGATGCACGAGTGTTAGATCCAATATCCCGGTTGCATCCCGGCTGATGATTCACTTCAGGTGTCAAATAGGATTAAATCTAGAACCTAGTAAAGCAGCAAGAGCTTTATATCCTATTTGGTACGAACCGTTATTCTGTATTTTCCTGGCATTTATATATAATTGATATTGCTCCAGAAAAAAAAAAAAAAAAAAAAAAAAAAAAAAAAAAATCTTAGCATTGTTAGGCCATCAATTAACCGATCAACGTCGACCGAACTTCGTGCCCCCAGCGGTGTTGGCTTCTCGGTCTGACTGACCCTTGTCTTCGGCTCTCTACCACACAAAAGCTTCGTGCGAATACTTGTCTAATGATGGACCAAAAGAATGCAATAGCCCAAAACAACAAACTTAGAACTTTCCAATCGCTAATGGCAGCTTTATTTATATATATAATCAAACTTAGGCTAATGAGCTTTATAGCATACAAAATCTCTCAGTTAACAAAGGGCGCATGAGATTCTGCATGGAAATTATTGAGAACGAGCATGTGCACCTCAAAAATTTTAGAGACTATATATATATTTACCTATGTTGATAGTAAGTGACCAAACTAGCTACCCAGTTCCCTTCATATCGACACACTATTTGGAACTCCTCTACATGTTACACCAGGCCCCGAGCTAGGTGCAAGTAGCTCGTAGGGTAACACCCCGGCTCCACACCGATTCCTGAGGCTAGTGTCATGGTTCCTCTTCTCAATCTCCTTTTCTATCCGCTGGATCTCCGCTGAGAACTGGTAAAATGCCTCGACAACTTCGGTGTCACCGGTCCAAGTTGATGGCTGCTGTCTCTCCCCTAGGTATTCCTCGTCGGGGGAGTGGGTTGAGAGTGTATCAACAACCGCCATGAACTTTGTTGTTTGTAGCACACCAGGCAATGCAGAGAGGAAATATTTTTGTGGGTCAGCTAGGAAACTAGCATACTCGGGGTCATTTTCTTCAGGTATTAATCTTCGCATCAAGGGTGGACGGTTTGGTACATATCCACCATATGGGTACTGCCCAAAATTAAGTGCAGCATGTTGTGCTGATGCTAGCCAGATAAGGGTTGTGAGGATTGAGACCAGATCATCAGCGTTGGCCAATGTGGGCCACCAGCTTTTGTGGCGAAGATCGCCATGGCCCACATTGACAGACTCGGAGTACCAAGCTTGGAGCTCATTGTCATTGCAAATTAGGCTTGATTCTGGATAGTAGTAGTTCACATAGGTACGGACCCAGTTCTCAGTTGCAGACCAGATAAGGAGCCCATCAGTGGCATATGGATAATCTTCAATTAGGAGCTTTAGACCATGCGGCTGCGTCGGATCCGGCACTGCCATACCCCTATATAATGAATGGAAGATTCCCCATAAGATTCATACACCAAATGAAGCACATACATATACAGTTTCTCAAAAATCAGTCATCCATGCCTACCTGCGGATGAGATCGGCAGGAAGGTTTTCCATGTCAAAGCGCCAAAAGCTTTTATATGCTGCAGCACTAATCTCCATGGAATAACGACCAGGAGTGAAGCAAGACTCAATAACACCATCCGCATTGATTAGACTTTGGCGAGCTAAGCCATTTATCTCCAATGTATATCGCATGTGCGGGTCTAAGAGCTTGAATATGGGGTGCATAGCACTCATTTGCCGATGTGCAGC
Source organism: Juglans microcarpa x Juglans regia (assembly GCF_004785595.1). Taxonomy (NCBI): domain Eukaryota; kingdom Viridiplantae; phylum Streptophyta; class Magnoliopsida; order Fagales; family Juglandaceae; genus Juglans; species Juglans microcarpa x Juglans regia. The sequence continues at coordinate 40,953,153 of NC_054594.1, read as the reverse complement.
CAATATAAAGGGTTCCAGGGACGCGTGGGTACGTAACCTATAAAATTCCCACCATTGCATTGGTGAGTTACTCAAATATATCTATATTTATAATGACGAAGACAAAAAAGTTATTACTAGACATAAGTTTTACATGCGTAGTCTTAAAAACTCGTGCATGCTTACCAGTGGTTAACGAGTTGGTGCACACCCGCATCGTTGGAGCACACGTGAGCCTTGGCAAGCTGCCACGTCCAATTGGAGGTAGCATCGACTGGAGGTGTAATTACACGCTTTGATCGAGAACTTGGTCCCGATGGTGGATGGCTAAGTTCAATGGCAATGGGCTTGAGAGTGCCAAGAGGGGTCAAAAAATATACGGTACGAGTTGCATAAGCTTTTCGTCCGTCTAATGCATTTATCTGATCGAGAAATGGAAGGTAAGCATCATGGTAATCCAATACAAACAGCTTATTTCCCTCCAACGCCTGTGAAAGGAGGAAAAAACCAATTCACAGTTAGCAGTTGGACACAGAAGTTATAGTAGACTCACGACCATGCATATATTACAGCAAACGAATAACAACAATGACGTTACCTGTTGTACGGTCATGCCATTAAGGTAGCCCAGAATATGTTCTTCTTTGAGTGCAGATTCCAGGGGACCATAGATTTCAGGATCAAGCTTGCTCACAGGAGGGAACACCTTAAGCCTCTCGATGCTGACTGGATTAACCCCGCAATTGCTTGACGAGCAAATTCATCGTCCCTCAACCATGCGAACTTGTCCTCTGCACAATGGAAATCAACTTTTAGTTCCTAACCACAACAATGGCTCCTTTGATTATCTCATTTCGGCTAATATTATTTCCAGCATGCGAAATTTCCACAATAAAAAGGTTCAAATAGACGACCTGTAAAGAAAATTCGAAGGTAATACTCACTGGAAATTATCTTGGGCGTCTCGTATTTAATAATTCCCCTGTTTGATTCTTGGATATGGCTGACCACCTTTGGCAATGGGAGCTTCTTTAGGAGTTCATCTTGCAACCCTAGTTTAAGGAGGACACCTTCACTATAGAGGTTGTCAATTTCCGAAAATCCTTTGAACTCGTGGTTATGAGACGAAATGCTAGCTTTCAAGGATGGTATTAAGTTGTGAAGCACTGCTTTAAGCCTCCCAGCAGAAAAAGTGTCTTGCTTTGACTCCTCAAACTGTTCATCTCTGGGCACATACATTGGTAATGGCTTCTCAACCCTGCTTTCTGTATGCATATCTGTGGCATATACGTGGCATATACAACATAAACTACTTTAGAACATAAAGTATATTTTTCATGATGTTTAGCCTACGTTGTATCTGTGCTAAACCTAAGCCAGAAAACGAAGAAATGGATAGAGCGAGGACGCTAACCAGTGTCACTAGGAAGGCGGCCGGTCCGACACCTTCTAGGATATGGAATTTTTTCACCCCCAAGTGTTGGTCGTGCAAACTCAATTCCTCTGTCTGGATTTCCCAAATCATTGTACACGTCGAAGTCGTAGATCCTGTCAGATAATTTTCTGACTCCTTTGCCATCACCCCTTGTATCCCTGAGTTCTTTGTCCCTTAACGATCTAAGTCCGGCAGGCGTTTCGCTCGGCAGGTATGGCTGCTCAAACAAACATGATGACAAAATTGAGTTAGCGCTGAACCTAAAACAAAGAATTACCAAAAAAAAAAAAAAAAAAAACGGTGGGGTTTCATTTGTATAAGTTATTTAAAAATAAATGTTACACTTGATCTATCATTTACGACGTGCATATTTTTGCTAGAGAACAAACAAATTTAATGCTTTCATGGTGGTTGGTAGGCTTAAATTCTTGGCCCAAAAACCATTCCAGAATTGACCGAGTAAAGACACGAACAGACTGAATTCATATGAATTTTGATTTGGTCCACCTAAGCAATCTTAGATAAGATCTTTTTCTCTTCGTCTGTATTATTATTTAACCAATAAAGGTCCACATCAATGCCAGCAATACTTCAGAAAATGGGGCCCAAAAAAAGCAGGTAGAAATGGATCGAGCTTGCTTTTTATCGGATCATAAAGGTAATTGAAAATTCAATACCATGCACCAGCATTCTGTGGATTCTTAAACATCCAAAAGCTAAACTACATGGTTTGACCTTTGTGTTTTAAACACCCGAGTTACATTGTCAAGAGATCATTTTTCTTTTTTTGTGGTAAGGAGAGAATCTGAGAATCAATGAAAGAAATAATTAATACGAAAATAAGAAGAATTTTACTTGATTGGAGAAGAATATCCTCTTTCCAGGATGATCTTTCCTGGATTGGACCCATGAATTGCAGAAGAAGTGGACCGGATCGCCAGCAAATCCTTCAACGGTGATTGTCTCCAAGAAGAACTCTTTTTGGTGGTTGTTGGTCACTAAGATCGCTCCAGGCACGCCAAAACTAGAGTTTAGCATAAATTCAGCTGTGTAATTTACTCTCTCAGCTTTGACATTTGATTTCTTTGACCAGTCCTTTAGGATGGCTTCATTGCTTTTCTTTGGAGCCTTGGTTTCTTCAACGCACAAACAAAAACAAAAACAAAAACAATTTAGTAAAGATCTCGAGGAATACGGTACCAAGTCATAAAAACATAAACCCAGATAAAAGAGCAAAGTTTTTAAGTCACTAAATGTTTAATTGAACGATGTTCGAAATCGGTCTCGTTCTATAATTAACTAAAGTTTGAGGTAGATTCTTTATACCAAGATTCGAAACAAAAAGGAAATTACCCAAAAGAATAAAGCCTTAAAAGCAGCAAAAAAAAAATTAGTGGTCATCATGCTTGATCAAAAAATCTACCTGCACATATATTTTCCGACACACCCAGAAGGAGGGAAAAAAGGCTTACTTGGGTCTATTTCAGTGCTGACAAGTTGGAGAACAACATTCATCCCGATCTTGTCGGTTATGGCATCCAAATGCTTCACAATCTTGTCCTTCAAGTCTTCCTTGTTCTTATTCCTCACGGTCACCACTGCTCTCACCTTGAACTTCTCTGCCTTGTCTGCCTTGTCTGCAGGCACAGCCACAGGCAAACGCTTCACCAAATCCTCACTGATAGCCGCCACAGGACCCCTCACAACCTTCCTCAAACGGACAAACCTCGTTTTCTCCAAAGGCACCACTAATGGATTAACCAATAACTGGTTCTGCTTCTTCTTCTGAAAACTAGGATTCAGAAACACTTTTGACGAAGAAACAAAAGAAGACCTCTGAATCAAAGAACCACCCATGATTTCTTTAGCCATTGCCATATCGTTCTCCCTCTAGACACAGCCTTTTTTGTCTCTCAAAGCACTCTTTATTTCTAGAGGTTGGCGTTCTGGCTCTTAATTTGCAGGGGTACGCACTAACAGAAGTTGGTGTTGTGCTTTTGATTTGAAGAGCAGGGCATCTTTCTTTTATATATTTTGTTGGGAAAGAAAAACTGAAAAGGGTGGGGTACTATAATTTGGTCTCACCGTCCACACGTTTTTCAAATTTTTCTGCTTGTGAAACACTCGGAGACGGGTTTACTTTTTCTTACTCTGCCTTTTCTCACCAAGTAGTTGATGGCTCCATGTTTATCAGAAAGAGTTTGTTTACTAGAGCGTTCAACCAGGGTGCCGAGTCAAAACGAGTTTCGATTTTCCGAGTATACAAACGACGCGGTGTGGGGGAAGCCGAATCGAAAGTGGGATATATTATGGGAAAGGACATGTACCTCCTTTACCTTCTGCTAAAATGCTAAACCTATCCCCGTGCGTTTTGGAAGTCGCCTATGTTTAAATTAAATATTTATCCCTAAAAAAGTTTTTCTCGGAATATTAAAGATGTAGAGGGAAACTTCAACAGCACGTACGAGACCATACTCCCAGTTTTTATTGACTACTTATTATTATTTGAGAAATTTTTATACAGATAATTATAAATATTATAAGATTCATTTTATGTATTTATCTTTTTTCTATTAGAAATTATAAAGTTCGAGTAGAAATTATAAAGATTATGAATTGTTCTTATGCTTAAGATAAGCTCTTACTTATATTTAGATAGAGTTATACTACTACATACAAATCTAGCATGGAACAACCCATTTACACACACATATAAATTCATTTATATTGAGTAAAGATAAAATCTTTGACTTTAAACGATCTCATATATAGTTCCAACTATTCATGGTAAAAAATTTAAAAACAGAAAAATATTTAATATACAAAAATAAATAAAAATTTTATCATAAAATTGCACAAGTACTTTCCGTGATATATCAAAATATAATGATATATATCATATGATTTGTGGTGTTCATCATCGTATTTATAAATCAATATTAAAAAATAGTGTTGTTTGAGTCTTTTCATCACCATTCATTAAACATTAACGTGGTATATATATCAAAAGGGTGGCATAACTTTGTGTGGTGGACAACTTAAGACATTGGGTCATCAGTGGTCCGTGCATGCGTGGGAATTAAGCTGGGTGGAACCCGATCGAATTTGAGAAGTAATGATTTAAAAAAAGAAAAAAGAAAAAAGAATACAAATTAAGGAATGGAGTTTGCAAATTAATGAAGCCGTGAAAAGCAGGTGCATGGGTAGGTTAAGGAGGACATGAGCAGAAGCAATCCTAACTTAAAATCAGTTTTCTTTGTTCCCATAAACGAAAGAAAAATGTATTACATTATTGAAAACAGTACTGTGTATTGTGTCGGTCCCGTTTGATCTTAAATGCAGCTTGGCCATGGTGATGGAATAATATTCCAGATCACTTCACAGCCAATTTGCATGCGCAGTTGAAGTTATTTAATTAAGGGCAATATACATATACATACACAGGGAATCAAGTGGCATGCAGTTTCTACATCTTTCAATAGGCCCCATATTAATTGAGAGTAAGTGGTAGACTGGTAGATATATATAACATCAAAGCAGTACAGGCTTTGATTAATGACCTATTACTTTTCGAGAGGGCCCTCTAAACTTCTTTTGCAGCAAGGTTTCTATCACAGACTAAATTCTTATTCATTCTAATTACTTTGTAAGAAGAGTAATACGAACTACAAGTTTTTAATAAGCATGTTTTATACAAATTTTTTATAAAAAAAAGTAATTAAGTCTCGTTAATAAATAATAATTTTTTGTATACTTTTCTTATTTTTATGCGTGGTTATTTTTTTAAAAGAGTTTGTATGAAATTTGTACAAATCATTTCTTTCGATATAAGACGCCGTTAAAATTGCATTAATTTCTCTTAAATGAGTGGAAGAAATTCATCGCGCCATAAATCTTGCTACCCGGAGAAAGAAAAAAAAAATATTTACAAACATATATATATTTGTATACTAAACGCATAATTAATAATATGAAAGTAGGTTGCATCAAATAATATAAAAAAGTAATAGTGATTTATTTATTTTTATAATTTGTAAAAAATCTGACTATAAATAATATATATTTACTGGCGGACTTTATAAATAGCTTAATTATATTATCAAAGACTTTTACTCTTTGTGCTTAAGCTAATTCTGGGCATTTTATCATCGCCGGTTCGTTTAGGAAAAATTAAGGGAGGAATTAGGTGAAGAAGGATAGGAACGTAATTGGCGCTAAAGTAAACCGGGTGGCCTTGTGGGGGACATGCCTTTTTGTTGCATTATATTGAAGTGGAACGGTAAAAATATGAAGCAAATTTAAAGCGTGCTGAATTTCTTTTTGTTTCATATTTAAAGCCAAAAACAAAGATTTATTTTTTTATTTTTGCAAAAGCTGACATCATAGTTCAAGTGCCGCCAGTTTGGCAGCCAAAATTATAGTTTTTCCAAACAGGTAATTTCCTCCTCCCTTCTCTATTTGTTTCGTTTTGGAATGAAACTCATCTTATTATTATAATTTTTTTAAATTATTATATAAAATATAATAAATAATTTAATTTTTTAATAATATTAATATTTAATAATATTTTATTTAACTTATCTAAAATTATTTCAATTTATCTGTAATCCAAATCGGCCTTTATCTCTGGTACGGACTCTTAAAAAAATTACAAAGAAAACAATTGAATGTGGATGAGGCATGATTATTATTTATAAATAAAAGCCGTTTACTTTTGTGTTTTAAAATCACGTCAGGTTCTATTAGTAGAAAGTAACATTATATATTTTTAATATGTTCAAGTCCTGTACATTTTTTTAAAAAAAACGTACAGTTTATTATTTAAAAAATTTATTTTTTTATATATATTTTAGATATATTTAATTTTTTAAAATGAACTATGCGAAAGTTACCCATGTTAAAAATGAGAATAATAAAGAGAAGAAAAACAATCTCTCCCATAATGTTTTTTATGAGGGATACAATGACATAACTTTTGCAAGTCTGGGCTATATATATATATATATATATTCTGCAGACAATTTGGCTCTTTGAACACCGTGATTGACCACTGTGGTGTGTGTTTGTATGACTAACTGCATGTTTGAACTTTGAACAGTTTGTTTTGCTACCTTAACAATATATATGTATATATATATAAGATGAAAAAATCTAATTATTATTTTAATTTTTATCATGATGTAGTATTATGTGATAGATTTATAAATAAAATATAATAAATAATTTTTAATTATTTAATATTATATTATAAAATAATAATAAAATAATAAAAATTAAGATAATGAGTAGAATTGCTGATGTAAGACAACCCAATGGGGCTCAAGCACCATTCTAATACGGAGCTGAGAAAATGCATTCAAATGTCAAGAGACAAGACTGGCTTTGACATTAACCAATAAGGATTTGAGGAAAATTCGTATGCTTTTTGGAGAACAAAAGCAACTGTCCTTTTTATTTTATTTTATTATATTTTATTTCATTCAGCTAGCGTCTTCAAATCTGGGTCGAAAAAAAAAAAGGAGAAGATTATATTGGGCGTTATAAAGGAGACATATTGGCAAAATGCAAGCAGACACGTGCATGGATTTTGACCATGGAACGTGTCTTCTTTTCTTAAATTATGACCACCATTTGAGTGTCGTAGCTACCTATTGACCACTCCCATTGAACAATGACCCGGCGAAAACTAAACGTAAAATTGTATTACAAAAAGATGGAGGGTTCACATAATTTGACAAGTTTCTAGAGCAGGTCAAAACTCAAGACCAAGAGGAAGCTGTGAGCTATGATTCTTCACATTCCAGTTTTATTTTTTAGAATTGCTAGTCTGTTTCACATAAATAAATTTATAAATTGATAGATTTTATATGATATATTACATTTATTTTATAACAAAATAATATAATATATCTTATCAAATCATATCAATTTGTGAAATTATTTTTATAAAGTTTCTTTATGGCTAAAATATTTATCTTTACTTTTATTTATTCATTTTTCAAAGTATACTCTTAATGAGGTTTAGTATATGAACAGATAAACATAATGAGGCAAGTCTGAAAACGAAAGAGATGTTGCCGTTGAAAATGAATGTTAGAAAGCAAACTATATGTGCACTATTAATATTCTTTAGCCGTGCAATGGTGCATGTTTGATTTCAGGCCATCCATCAGATTCAAAAGCGAAGAAAGCAATAAAAAGATTATAAATAGTATTTGCAGTGATGAAGTGTATAAGTATCGTGTAATCTATTAAAAAAAAATAAAAAAATACGAGATCAACGTAAAAAAAATTAATTTTTTAATGATAAATTATACTTTTTTCAAAACGATTACACATCACTTACGTACTTTACAATTGTAATAATATTACTCGAACTTTTTGAATAGATAGACTTTGAAGATCAAAACTCTAATATTCCAAACATATGTACTGATTAATCCCCTCAAGTACCTTTGTGTACTAACGCGTTACAATACTTGAATTGATTAATCAAGTATGGACTTTTTTCTTGGTAAGATGGACAACAAAAACGAACGGTGAAGGATATAGAAGACTCTAAAAAAACACGCAAATTCAACCAGAGAGAGGTATAAATAAATAAATAAATAAAAATCATTATAATTAGCTGAACAATCCCATGTTTTTTGTGCTAGGTCTAAGATGGTCACGGTAAAGACTATATTTGAGGTAGCCCATAGCCAAATTGCTCTTAATAGTTGAAATCGAGTGGTTGTTGACAATGAGTGGTAAATTGTGTTTAGGTCGTGTTCGTGTTATGTTAAGTTGTATATATTATAAGATATAGATCAATTCGAATATGAACCGTTAAGCTTAACAGGTCAGATTTTTAAACCCTAACACAATTCATTCAAATTATGGGTTGACACGACACGATCTGTTTTAACCCGTTATAAAATAATTAAAAATATATCGACATGACACCACTCGTTTTGACTTGGGTCAACCGTTTGTGTAAATGAGTTGAATCGATCCAAATTATCTATTTGATCTGATTAACATACTTTCACATAAAAATTAAAAATCACAATATCCTCAAAAAATATAAAACTAGCTACATAAGTCCAAAATTACAATCTAAACAATAAAAACACCAAAATTACAATCCAAATGAAATGGGAGGTGGGCGTGACTCGTGAGAACTGACTCAACTAAGAATTGAGAGAGAGTGAGGGTCTAAGAGAGAGTTATAAAATACCAAATAGAATTAGGGTAATTTCGTTTTTATTTTAAAAAAATATAATTGTAATTTTGAATAAAAAATTTAACGGGTCTAAACAAGTCACTAACGAGTTAAGCACGTTGACCTATTAATGATCCGTTAATGAATTGTGTCTTAACGAGTCAACCTATTTTTATCCGAACTCGTTAACATCAAATTCAAACTCATTAATTTTATATTGCATTCGTGTTGAATTAACAAGTTGTGTTACATATTACCACTCTTAATTATTGTTGAACTTCAATCATATATTATTATTATTATTATTTAGAGTAATCATATATTATTAGTTAAGAGCACTCTCATTGAATTAGTCAAAGTTAAAGAATATTTTTTTATGAATATAAGAGAAATTTGACTTTTGACTATTCCATTAACATAAATCTTCACTTTAGAATAGCTATTTTTTTATTATATAATAATAAAATATTACGAGATAAATTTAGTTTTGGTTATTCACATCAAATCTCCACATTAGATTATACATTTATTCATTATATAGTAATGAATAACTAATAATTTTAAAAATATTTAATTTTTTAATTATTAATTTATTTTATTTTATCATATTTTACTATTCTACCTATTATATATTAATTAATAATCATATTCTTATTAAATTAATATATCATTAATTCAAATTAATATACTAATTGTGATAAAATATATAATAAAAAGAAAGAGAGAGATAAATAAATAATAAAATATATATTTAACTAATTTATTGTGAATATATTTTATTTTTTAATAATTAAATATTCAATAAATTTAACTTTTGACTAATTTAATGAAAGTGATCTAAGGACTGCGAAGATTTGACAATAGATGCAAGGGAAGTTAGGAACCATGCGTGCTTGCCAGTTGTGATGAACTAGGTGGTCCTTGGTTTAATTGAGTGGCATGCGGTTGACAATAAATGTTGAGGGTGATGTTAGGTATTTTTATCTTGATTGTTTATATATTTGATTTTTTTTTAATATTTTTTATTTAATAATTAAAGAATTAATTTTTAATGTAATTTTTTATTTTTTAAAAATATGAAAAGTAAATAAAAAATAAATAAAAAGTCACATGTTTGCTAGGCGTGCCATCATTGCTTGACGGCATTAGCATGACCCTTTAAAGATTGTCTTTTTTAAAGGATGATGCAAACACAGTGGCCATCGATTCTGTCGTTTTTTTTAATATTTTTTTAAATCCTCTCAAACGTTCTTTATATATATATATATATATAAAGTCATTAAAATAACATTTATTTAATTATTAAGCAAAAACATAAATATATAAATGGTGTAAATTATTGGTAGTTACTCTCGGTAAGAGTGGCATTTAAAAAAATTATAGGCGTATCATTATCCTTTTCATTTTTTTAATGTTAAAAAGAAAAATACACACAAATTTATTAGAGATAACTTATTTAAACATTTAAAAAATAAAAAAATAAAATACACGAAGCACTTTTAAAAACATATTTCTGCATTTTCCAAACGTAAATATGAATTTTGGGAAGTTTATGACAAGACGCATATATAATTGATCACGATGAATCCACACGATTTAAACATTAACTTAGGAACTTTTCTTTTAACGAGGAAAAAAAAAAAACATTAACAACAAAAGATCAAAAACAAGTTAAGAGGGTCGGATATAAAAGATCCACCTCCCAAATACTTTGCAATGATTGGATACCCCATCCCGGACTATCTTAAAACCTTGATATATATATACAACATATAATATATTTTACATAATAATATTATAAAATGAGGATATTTTTATAAAATAATATTATTTTTATAAAATATTTTATAAAAATATCTTTTATTTAAAATATAATTATATAAAATATTGTAAAAAATATTACGTATAAATCATTTTTCTAAAACCTTCGACAGACACGGTGACTGCTTTGACGATGGCTCACCGTCAAAAGTCAACCGCAACAAAGCACCAGCCTCGCAAAATAATAACGTGGCATGGATCCGTGATCCCACCGTCCAACTGAGTTTTGTGTGTTTGTTTTGTCCACTCATATCAGTGCCCAATATTGTTGCAGGAAGAGAATCATGTGGTGGGCCTATAGCATCTAAGGCCTAAGATCATGTTATGTTCCAGAATCACCTCTTTTTTCTTTTTTCAAGAAATTATAATGCAGGTGACTTGTAACCAAGCAATCGAATCTTGTTGATTTATTCAAATGAATTCACGATGTCTTTGATTTTCTTTTCTTTTCTTCGGGGAGTCCATGTTACAATATATAGTGAATTTGATGCCTTTCTTGAATTTGCTTAGGAAATTTATCATTGCTATTATTAGAATAAATCGGTAATCAAAAGGCTAAATTTAAATTGGATTTGGATTGTCAAACTTCATTCTTTTTGAATTCTCTACAATTCGAACATAAAATTAAAAGAGGGGTTGAACAAGTGCCCATTATTGCTCATCCAAAAACCTACTTGAGTAGAGTCGACATCTTGCTCGCGTGATTGACATGAAATTGCAAAATATAGTAATCTGAATTATTTATTAATTTAATCATGTAGTGTAAAATCATTTTATCAATTTTTTTTTTCCTAGCAAAATCATTTATATTATCATTAGATGGGAAAAGCGGCGTCTCCATCCAACTAATTCAAAGCTACTAGTTCATATTCATGCCGACGTTTTCTCACTCTGTCCGGAGTGATTTAAGGTTGCGTTTAGATGTTGAAATGAATTGAATTGAGTTGAGTTGAGATGATAAAATATTGTTAAAATATTATTTATTATTATTATTATTATTATTATGAGATTTAAAAAAATTGAATTGTTTATTATATTTTGTATTGAAATTTAAAAAAATTATAATGATAAGTTGAAATGAGTTATAGTTACAAACGAAATCTAAATGATTGGTTTAGGAATTACAATCAATCAATCAATCAAATGGTCCAATGAGAAAGACGTTAGTGGGAGTCTTGCGTTCGAGTGGCTAACACCGGGGCCTTTCTCTGATCCCTCTTAATTAAAAAAAAAAAAAAAAAACGTGAATCATTTCATGGTTTCTTGAGAATAGAGACCAAAATCCACGGGATATACAACATGCGGAAGACCTCTCAAATTGCGTGTTTCACGTCCTCAACCTTACTGAAATCGTGCCAACTCGCTCCTTGCCTAACTAAAATGACACCGCATGCAGTTTCATACCTAATATTGTACGATTCGAATCGAGATTGAATATAGAGGTCTATATTCACTGAAAAATATAGCATTAAATGTTGAAAGACTTGCATTATATGTGTATTTATCGACAAATGCATCGATCATGTAGGCCGTGGAGAACCCATCTTTTTCCGCTCTCAAACAACCCGAGGTTTTGCTTGACAAGGTATTCGATCTCTTGAGATGCCATGAACTAATTCATCTTTAGCCTGAGGATCACCTTTCTGATTAACATCTTAATTCCATAAAAACATGCCTCTTATATATAGCACAAATTTCATCTCAAACACCCAAAACTTCCCAAAGTGTGTGTATGTGTGTATGTATGTATGTGTGTATATATATATATATATATATATATATATATATATATATATATATACTAGGTTAAAGCAACGTGCAAATCACGTTTGCCTAGTTAGATCAATCAGTTGTTTTATAAAAAAAATATTTTTTTACAAAACTTGTAAAAATAGTTGATGTTATATATAGCTTAGAAGACATTGATTCAACTTTTATACAAGTAATATAATTAATAGAATATTACAAATGAATTTTAACAAACAAATTAACTACTACGATCAATACTTTAACAAGATGGTTGAGTTTGCATCATCAAGATGATGGTATTTAATGGCATGTTTTGGGCCAAATGGGATTTATTTCTCCTTTTGTCTATATATTTTGACTTTGTATTATATTTTATTGGATAATTGTATAACCTCTTTGAGAATATCTCACTGTTGTGGTTTTGTTTATAAAATTCTGATACTTATGATTACTAAGTTGTGAAATTATTTTCTTATTTTAATGTGTTTTTATTTTTATTTTATTGGACCATTCTTTTCTGGATTAGACTTGTTTTAGTGTGGCTTGTTCTCTTTTGGGCCCAGCCCATTCGGATTTGAAGCCAAGCCTGTAGCTTGCAGCCCAGTCCTCCCTTTCTTTTTCGATTTCATCTTTCTTCTAAAATCCTGATCCTCATTTTCTTTGACTTCGGCCTTAATTACGATCTCCGCCATATATGATCTGCAGACTTTGAAAACGAAGGTTTGCATCATCAGAAGCAGCCCAACGGCCCACACCGCCGCCATATACACGTCACAGGTAGAGCTGAAGCCCATCCTCCTTGAGGGTTGGATGGCCAACGACATCGCCCTCTGCGGCAGTCAATCCGACCATTTTGACACCTAGATTATGACTGAGACCGTCAATAAGGTCGATTTCTCCACCACTCCTTTCAAAATCGTCATCGATTCTAAGATCGTCATTGCTGATTGCGACCAATGTTATCGCCAAGCAAGCTATAGCATGCCAATACAAGATATTATGATGATTTGATTTTTGTTTGTTTTTATAAATGTATGTACGTAGCCATTATCCAATGGGAGGTATAAGAGTTGCCTGCTCATGGCAGTGGTGAATAGGGAAAAGGAGAGGAGATAATTATTTTTTCTTCACCTTCACTGTGCCGTGTGCAGTGCGGCCCCCATTTTAGGAAGTTGGTGGTGTAAGAGGCCTACGGGTACAGATAATCAAAATAAGCTTTTGAAAGGGTGGAAGGTGAAGAACTACTATGTTGCTTCAGAAGTTAACGGGAAAAAAAACAAAGGTTAACGGAAAACAATCAAATTTAACCGAAAGATAAGAAAATTTACTGTAGTAATTAGATAAGCACTTGTAGTGTTATATATATAATATATATATATTAATGCTAAAATGGCGTAATCAGACTCCAACATTAACTTTTTGGACCAACAACGTTAGTGGGATACTTTTCTGATTTTCGTACTGAGCTTACACTGTTATACAACGTGGACCATTAAAGCAATGCCAGCCTTTCTTTTTGGTTAATCAAGGTCATTCGAGCACCACTTTCCAAATAGACATTTAAGTGACTACTTTCTTTACATTATTAATTCAATAAATCACGTTTATCTCGTTCGATTCTTTCTTCTTTTTCTTTTTCTTTTTCTTTTTTTTTTTTAATATATTTGAAGCGAAGCTCTTCTGTTGTATGCGAGTTTATCATGTCTCCCATGCTAGACCGCTTCGGCCACTTGGGAATTGTAGCATGCATCATTGCATTATATATGCAATATGAAACTTTGGGCCAAAGTTGTAGGCAATGGCCATCAAAGTGACTTTTCGGCCGCTTAACTTTATTAAGAGAACGGAATAGCCCAACATCCAAACAAACGAGTCCGACTAAAAAATAAAAACAAGCAATTCGAAAGCTGTAGGCATGGTGTTTTTTTTTTTTTTTTAATATAATTCCCCGAGGTACAGCAGTTACCCATGAGAGAGAGATCATAAATAAACTTAAGCTCATACTTGTGATGAATTTACGAAGAAAAAATTTATTTTTTATTCATTTTCTCATAATACTCTTATTATATCGTAATATGATATTAGATTACAAGGTCACAAATGAAATATAATAAATAATTTTTAATCATCTAATATCATATCATGAGATGATTAGAGGATGATAAAAATTGAGATAATAAATAGCATTAATTACTCATATACCAAATAAGAGCAAAGTTAATTTTACCAAAAAAAAAAAAAAGGACAAACATAAATTAACGTATTTAATTAAAAAAAAAAAAGAACGTGACTTTCGGCAACTTAAATATTTATTACAAAGAAATGCAAATTGGCGTAGCTACTAATTAGGGCGTCATATAGCACGGAATCGTGGACCCATTTCATGGATTTAACGTGGGAAGCGCGCAACTGTTGAATAAAATACCATGCATATTGCATGCATACAGTACTTATATATATATATATAGATAAGTACCGATGATCAGTCAGTATATATAATATATACATGACTAAATCAATTGTCAAATTTCTTAAATATATAATAATGAGTAATGTTACATCCAGATGAAGAGTGTATAAGCATTGTGTGCAGTTATTTTGAAAAAGAATAGAGTCTACTATTAAAAAAATAATTTTTTTATGTAAGTATCGTATTTATTAACTTTTTTCAAAATGATTATACGGTACTTATATACTCATGACTGCAATATGATTAGTTCTCTTCCTTAAAAAAAAAAAAAACCTTAAACTAATATAAAGCTTGTGTATCATCTGTGCATAAGGATCCGTGCTTCGATTCAGGAATGACTCGTATCTATATATGGTACCATTACTGCAGGTTAGATGCTATATATCGTATAGTACCTCATATGAATATAAATACGATCATAACTACGTGGCTATCATCGATCTGCATGTGCATAACTTATATTAATTACATGTACATGACACTGTCACACACATTATTATACGACCATCGATCATTCCCATGATGCATGCCAGGTTGCAACTATAACCAATATTTTTATTGTTTATTTTACTCAGCTCAGTATTGTTCTATATATTACATGTATATATGCATGTGTCTAACTCATAATTCTTGTCGTGATCCATTTTTCACAGCAAAAAATGACAGGGACAGTTGTAATATTTGATTGCTAGACCGAATATTTATAATAATTAGCAGATAAATAAGCAGATAACGTACAGAAAGTTGCCTCCCGGAATCTTGTATGATGTCAAACCTTGAGAGCAAACAAGAAGAAAAATTCAAATTAGCTATACGTACCTTAAAAAAAAAAAAAAGTATATATATATATATATATATATATATATATATATTGATGCAAATTAATCTTACTTGGCAAAACAAGTCAATGTGTTGCTCATTTGTCATCATCTTATAATCAACAAATTAATAAGGTTGCTTCATTATCTTGATCTCTGCGCGTTGAGTTTGAACAAGCTACTTAACGAGTTAGAATTGGTCTTTGATCAGCATCTAATTCCTTCCTAATTAATTAACGACATCCACTTCATGCCTTTAATAATAAAAAGCTAGCTAGCTGGCCGCCACTCTGAAAGGCCGGGCGTCTCATGTGGGTGCATGTTTGAGAAGTGATGCACGTACGTACGCCCACTCGTATAATAATAACTGCCAATTACTAATAGAGTTCCCCAAAGTAAATGTCGCACGCACAAATTAATAAGGTTTGCGATACAGGTTTTTTCTTATAACTTGCGATACTCGTAACTGATGATCATAATATCATAGCTGACAGATTGAACATGGCTTTCTGAAATATTTTCCCGGATTTTAAGCTCTCTCACCTTCGACTCCAAGTTATTATAATAATGGAACTATTTAATAAGGATCGCGACCCGACCTGCTATATGCTAGCTAGCTTGGATCCGCACTAAAAACAATACCTTCATCTCATATATACATGTTGGTAAACAATTTTACCTTTCGGCCGCGTGCATGAACTTCGAAAAATTTACAAAATGGATCCATCTCCTTCATATATATCTACAGGGCAACATGTGGTACTTGCTGGAAATTAATTGTCCGCTTATGTGTGTGTGTGTGAGAGAGAGAGAGAGAGAGAGAGAGAGAGAGAGAGAGAGAGAGAGAGAGAGAGAGAGAGAGAAATTCAGAGAACGGAATCTCCCTTCCGGCCATGACCTGTTATAAGGTTATCTCCACGACATATATAATATTATACATGTTAGTCGCCACAAAAAACATTATATAGGCACGTCCATTTAACTTTGTTTCAGATTTATTCAAATTATGGTTTGATAATGGAAAAACAAAGGAGGTAGAGATCAGAGAAACTGATTCAGATGTACGTAACCTTGAATAATAGAAGAAAGAAAAGCGAAGAGTACTTTTACATCATGAGGGTTCGAGGCCGGTGTGATCCTGGCACTGAAGGGTAGCTGTTGAAAGAAACTCCCATGACCGGAACAGCGAGAGAGGCCTCCATGATAACCCTTTGGTGGAAAGTCTCCAGCGTTGCTCCTGCTTCCATAAGATCTTTAACCAAATTCCGATAATACTCCTTGAACTTCCTCATCATGCGTATGTACTGCAACTTTAACCACCGTAGTCGAATCCCCCTGAACATTTTCACAAGGGTAAGCACTCTCCGAGGTTTCTTCCCATCTGATCCGAGGCGTACTATCGGTAGTTTACGCCTACGGCGGAGGGGGATCTGGCGGCGTGCTGAGTACCGGACAGCCGGAGTCAGGTGGGTTTGGGCCGGCGGATATGGATGGTGGGTTTCATGATCCAGAGCCATGTGGAGATAAGTGAGGGAGCTCAGAGAGAGAGAGAGAGAGAGAGAGATTGTGGGAAGTATCTGGGAGTGGGGAGATTGCAACTTATAGGAGATCAGAGGGTTACGTTGACTAAAGCATCTTTGGGTATGCGGGCCCAAGATACAGTGTTAGAGATATGGAGTTTGGAATCCACGTCAGTTTTTTATTTTTATTTTTTAAAGCACCTCACTTAATTATAATCAAACTTATTACAAATATATATATATATATATAAAAAACTCTATTATATTTTTTTTAAGATTTCACCGACATACTCAGTCGACACAACAGAAAATTGATCGTTTGATAAGAATTACATCGCAATTATGTATATAAATATATTTATATAATTTACATGTACGTAGGAAGGGATAAAGTCATGGGGAGAGGGTCGACCCAAAGGCTGGATAATAAAAAAAAAAATGCAATGATTTATGTGACTTTGTAAGCAATCTCATAATTCTATAAATCATTTGGAAAGGTAATTTATATGGTAAGTAGAAATAGTCAATGATTATTTGATTGTATGATATTATTTTTATTTTAATAAAAATATCTTCAATTTAAATTCTAATTATAAATAAATTTATAAAAAAAGTGGTACATGTATCATATATCATATGCATCATTATTACGGTGCTTGGTATCACATTTTGAAGTTTGAGAAAGGAACATATGCTCGTAAAGGCACGTTGATTTTTTTATTCCTTTGACATGACTAATTTTAACAGATAAGTACAATGGCATAGTACTGGAAAGCGAAAGCATCTAATCTTTTAGAGTTACATCACTAATTACCTCTTGGGGAGTTTATCATTTTTTTTTTTATAATTCAAATAGATAATATATATATATATATATATATATATATATGCATACATGGAGACAGAGCTTGATTAAGAAATTGGGAAGCATTTTCCTATATATTATATCGGGTGTAACGCATAGCGTGACGAGGCATGAATAGGACATGTATGTTGTTGTCTATTTATTGCTATGCTTGTTTTTGCTGTAATTTCTAACTAACTGATTAATTAATTAAAGGAGTTACTGTATCCTACTATCAGTCTGGGTCGTCTTTTATTCTGTGTTTGGACTAGGCATGACCATAAATTATTCTTCAAATGCTCCGACCAAGCCATGTGGCACATGATCTTTATGATTTTAATCACATCAATAACATCTATTTCCACCTTTCCAAACCAATAATTCGTCGACTACATGTCAATATCTTGGGCTATGTTTAGATTTGTTCATTCGGGCCAAATTTTTTTCGATCCAATCCATTATCTGAATTCCAGTTACGAGTTCTAGTTTAGAACAAATCTAAACCGGTATCCGCATAGTAAAATTCAGATACATTTAGTACTTAGATTTTATTTTTTCCTCTCTCTTGATTTGGATGTTTTGATGTTCCTTATTTCGTTTATTTATAAATTATACTTTTGAAATAGGCCTACGATCTGCATTGTGGAGAAGATTCAAGAGCTTGCTTAATTGGTCATGTTGCTGAGAAGATGTGAAGATGTTTGTGGATGTAGGCTGGGAAGAAATGCCTTATAATGTTGCCTATAACTCCAAGGGATTCAAAAGTGTGCATAGACTTACTTGTAAATATATATTTTTAAATCAATATTTATTTTTAAAAAGAAATGTTATGTACAAATTTTAAATAGATAAATTATTTATAAAAAAAAAAGTTAGTCTCATTAATAAAAAATAATTTTTTTAAACTTTTTTTAGATGAAGTTCAAAAACTTATATGTAACTTATCTATTCTACGCTTACAAATTATTTTTTTCAAAAAAAAAGAAAAGAACTCACAGCGAAAATGTAATGTAATGATTTATTTTTTTTTTAAAAATGAGCGCATGATGAAAAGTTTATTTTTAAATTGAGATTTTTTATTTTTAAGTCAACGTGGTAGAGTATGTTTACATAATTTAGTCTGATTTAAAAAATAAATCTTAATATTTCAATTTTACAAATTAAAATTTATCATTTTAATAATATAAATATTCTACTCTAACTTCTCCCATATCACATCTCTGTTATTATTATTATTTTTTATTAATTTGGACACCATCCTTTATATATAGGGTTCCCTCAATTTGCCCATGATCGGGTAGTGTATTATAATAAAATATTAAAAAAAATAAAAATACACTAAGGTTCAAACTAAAAACAAAACCACATTACAACTTCGCATTTTTCTTATATAGATATAAAAAGACGAGTTTTGATATCCAGCTGTATATACTGTACATTATATTTGTTTTAATTTGTTTTTAATAAAATAATTAAATTTTTCCACTTATGATTCTTAAATAAAATGTAAAAATATTGTTTTTAAAAGACCGTTTATGAGACTTGAGACTTGCACAGCTATGCTCGATACTCAATCCTCCGGGTTCTCCCCATCCCCACGGAGTAGCCCCAACCGTTTAGGACCTCCGCGAATCTATGGACTCGGACTCGGACATTATTATGGTCCCAGCGGGCGAGGGCCTATCCTCTTCCGTCGCTTTGTTTTCGTCTTCAACGAAGAAAAACAAGCACTTCGAAATAAAAAAGTGGAACGCCGTCGCTCTTTAGGCCTGGGGTCAGTCTCCCTTCAATATTAAACTTTGTTCTAATTACTCTGCCCTTTCTGGATGAATTCGAGTTTTGATTTGATTTTTTGGTGAGTTTTGTGCAGATATTGTTGTGGACAACTGTGCAATCTGTAGGAACCACATCATGGATCTCTGTGAATGATTGAGCTTTAATTTCCTCTCATTTCTTTTCGCTTGGGGTACGTATTATTTATTTTTTTCAAACCCTAACAATGTAGTGGTGACTCGGTGAGAGACTCCAAATTAGAGGAATATAGTCTCACAGGTAGCAATCAAGTATAACTGACGTTATATGTTATAAGATATCGTGCTATTCTGGAATTCGGGAAAATTGACGATTATAATGTATAATTGGCGTGATGATCTGCGTTGGCTTTTTTATTGTGGAACTTGGTAAATTAATATAGGAATATAGTTTTATTTTGTGCCACTGCTAGCAAATGGACTGGCAGATTGATGACTTCTTTATTCATGCTGCCGTCCCATAACGAAAGTATTCATTAGTATGGCGGAATTGAACGTTTTTCTTAATTAACAGGGAATTGCTTCATGTCCGAGAACATTTCTCATTTTTGTTCTTTAAAAAATACCGTTTCATGCTTGAGGGAAGGAAATGTGGTTTCATGCTAATTGCTGTGGCCTTTTTGGTTTTCTTGGACCTGGCAAGATTGTTCTGTCATATTGAAAGAAAATACGAGTTCTTCAGTAGCGAACTTCTTTTTTATGGATTTAAGTGAGGGTAACTTTGAGGTTGTCTGAATGGGGGAGATGGCTCTAAGCCTCTAATGGCGGGTTTATGAAAGAGCGTGTTTGTGTTGGTGTTCCTGTGCAGTTTTGAGGAAGAACTTCCATTTTTATGGCTATCATAATTGTCACCTATGTCTTGCTTGGTCATGCTTTGTGTGGTTTTCCACCCAGCTTTGGATAAGTAGGTTCACACTAAACAATGCATTATTAGTTGAAGCTTTGACTCATGGCTCCTTGGATTACAGAAATTGCATGTAGAGAATAATTGCATTCATGATTATATTATTTAACGCTGAGCCCTGTTTTTGCTCAGGTCAGGTTGATTTGTTCATATATGCTTATGTTTTCAATGTTCTTAGTGTGTATATGTGTTTTTTTTTTTTTTTTTAAATTTATTTATTTATTTACAAACGTTGTTTAACATTATGCTAGGTATTTGCAGCCATGCCTTCCACTTCCACTGCATCTGTCGATGGCTTAAAACCCGTCAAGTGTGCCCACTTGGTATGTACTATGCTGTCTTATAATTTATGCCGTGGCTCAACCTTTTGCTTCTGTGCCCGCTTTAAATATTGTAATTTCTCATTGAGATGTTTTTCCCCTAACAGACAATAGCGAGTGGGAGTTCCAGAAGTATGGCCACTAGAATCACTGGAAAAAAAAAAACCCAAAACAGCTAGAACTAGAAGTATCTAAGACTCTTTCTTTAGTCTTGTTAGTCACATTAATGTTATTGGATGATGGTGTTATATTTTTTAGTTTCTGAAAGAGGCGTTGGTGAAGTTTCAGGAATAACATTTGGACCCAATTTAAGGATGAGCGTTGATTAATCACTGCAAGAGAGCAGCTTTGAAACCATGAAATGAAATTGTTTGCTCTTTTAAGAAGCTATCGTCGTAGTATAGGATACCTATTTTCCATCGAGATCTTTTTCTGATTTATGATACCTCTTTTTCTCGTTTCTTTGGAACGGATGTACTTGGGTTCGGGTTTTCTTTTTTCTCCTTTTTTATTTATTTATTTTGCTAATGCCACGTATTATCTAACTTAAATTTATTTTGATAACTTTTTCCACGAAAACATCAACACGTATGCTTAACCGTTAGATCATTTATCATTCGTACGCTGTCGTTCTAACGTTAGTCCTATCAATATGGAACGAAAACAAGCGTCGTCGCCTGAGAGATTCGAACTCTCGCGGGGAAACCCCATGTACTTAGCAGGCACACGCCTTAACCACTCGGCCAAAGCGACTGTTTGTTTTTTAAGTTGCATACAGACGATTTTCACCTAAAATTCTTGAACTCTTCCTCCTTTGTGCTTCATCCTAATAATCCTGAAATTGTGCAGTTTGGATTGAGAATCTCTCAATTTATCTCATTTAATTATTATAATTTTTTTAAATTCACATAAAATATAATAAACAATTTAATTTTCTCAAATTCTAAAACAAAAAAATATATTAAAAAATAATATTTTAATAATATTTTATTCAACTTTCAATTTTTATTTCATCTCATGTCAATCTTTTTAATAGCAATTGTTGGGCTGTGATGTCACCATTATTATTTTTTAATCAAGTAAACAACTCATTAACATAACTGTAATACCCACTTCTTGTAGAGATGGAGATATCACGTGTTTTCGTAAAAATATCCCGACAATAGATCTCATTTTTATAATAAAATAAGAATTTACATTTATTTCACAAAAATATTTATTTAATAAAAATATGTCTCCAAACAATATAAAATAAACTGAATAAAATTTATATCATAAAAAGTAGTTTATTCAATAAGGTCTAGAATTTAGTCAATTTCTCCATCTAGGTCTGGCCTGCCTGCTTGCTCTCATCATCATGCTTATCAATGGTGGTTTAAAAACATAAAAGAAACATATATGAGTCAATGACTCACTAAGAACCCATCATAACGTTAACATATTTAACATAAGATTTTTCATAAAATATTTTATGTTGAGAAGTTAAAATAATGATAATTCATGGTGATGTTTATACTATGCATATGACTGATTTATCTTAATTAACTGAATGATATCATTTATCTGACTTATTTGACTGGCCAACACACTTAATTATGTGTGCAAGATTGTGTACTAACTTCCCCTGTTGTAGTAAACGAAGTCGACTGTGCAGCACTCTGGCGTATTATGGTGGACCACGCTTGAGTCCGTGGCTTGCACGCCCATCCTGAAATTGTATTAGTACCATGTATCTGAATGACCATCTGGTTATACTGATATGATATTATCTTGCACTTGAACTTAAGATAACTTACGTGGTTCATGCAACGTGAGATGTAAGAGATGCATAATACATACATAACTATAATATGTGGAATAAAACATAATGAATGTTGTGCTTGCAAATATCATAACATGCGTGGTACGTAAATACTGGTTTCGAAAGAAACTGGCTTTAATAATAATATATATAACTAGTTAACATATACTAATCATAATCTATGATCAAGCTACTTATCTCGTAGTGCCATTTTCAGATTTTTGCTTTGTGAGTCGTCACCAGAATGAAGTACCATAAATTTTATTCATATTACCCAGAATAATTTAACAATTATTCTGCCATACTAAATCTAATAATTATTAATTTTATTTAAAAATTATAATATATGCTATCTAATTCTATAACTTTTAGTGGAAAAGATTGGATTCCTGCCTAGACTTAAAAATTCTTAAAACTCTTGTAAACTATTAATATAATCTAATTTTATTTAATAATAGATAGGATAGTTTTAACTTTAGTAAAAATATGTGTCATTCATAAAATAAAAGAGTCTAAAAACAATTCGGCCATGTCTTAAACACTAAGGGGGTATATATGTATTAATATCAAAATAAACCTTCATTATATACGACAGGGCTACATCTCAAGCGATCAAGAGTCTTAAAGGGCAATTTGGTAAAAATGGCAACTATGAAAGTACTTTACTACGAAAGTAATAATAAGGTTGTGTTTGGATGTTAAAGTGAGTTGAATTGAGATGATAAAATATTGTTAGAATATTATTTTTTAATATTATTATTATTTTAAAATTTGAAAAAGTTAAATTGTTTATTATATTTTATGTTGGAATTTAAAAAAGTTGTAATGATGAGTTGAGAGGAGTTAAGAATCCAAACGAAACCTAAAAAACTTACTTGACATTACCAAATAGAAAGTAAAAGAAGTGGAAGAGCCGTGCGCGGGGAGTTTCAGGAGTCATCGAAAGAGATGGAATTGTGTTGGTGGACCTAGGGTGACGGAAAGAAATCGGTAGTAAAATTTTTGTGCGAGGTAATGGGGTCACACAATTGGCTCCGTCTTAAATGACGAAATTTTTACAGTTCGCACAGATGTGTGAATTGTGTTGCCATCGTTTGAGGCAGTGAATGTTAGTAGTGCACTACAGTTTGTTATCCTGAACGGTTCACTGAAGAGATAGGTATCCCAAACCTCAAGGTCTTCGGTTAGGACATAGTAAGGTGACCAACATCGATTGGCTGAAATTGTCACTTGGTGGGTTTCTTCACCGCCGCATGTGGTAGTGGGTGGATTCCACACGTCAATGATAGCAAGATGTGGTAGGTCAGATCTAAAAGATCATAGGGTGGCAAAGCTGACGGTGCAACGCATGTAATAGTCAGATGCTTTTCAATGCGTGTGGCCATCACGCGGTACAAGTCGTGCGTGAGAATTAGGCATCAAGATTTTCGCTGCGGTTTTGCTCATTACTAATAGATCGGCGGCTGAGTAGTTGCATGGTGGTGTGCGTGTAGAAATTGGTCGTTGAAAAACAGTAGATCGGGCCTAGACCAAACTGGTGGAAAGAAAAAAGTTACAAAAATTTGCAGGAAAACCTATAAATAAGGCGGAGCAAGAAAAGGAAAATGAATGAGTAGAGAAGAGGATGGAACCAGGCGGAGCAGCAAAACGGCTAGGATGAGAGACTTTTCCTCTAGAGAGGAGGACAGCGGGTGTATTCTCACCAATAGGTTCTAATGCCTTCTCGATTTTCACCTTTTGAAGAAATAGGCAAGCGATGCAACAAGGCCAAGAGGATTCCCCTTCTACTACCTTGTTTATAGATTGATCTCCAAATTTTACGACACAATGACCTTCAGTGTGTAGTTAGCTACCCATACCGTCCAAATCCCTATGGCACCAGGGCCAACAAGAAGAATCTGAACCTGTACTAGAAAGCCTTTGTGGCAGGCACTCGTATACAATTTCTTACACTTTGGCTGCTTCAATTCCAGTATATACAATCCGACTTATAGGTAAAAACCACTATCTTCACTAGATCACGAAGATGCCATTACCAACAACTTATAAAACTACACATTCACTTTTGGTATATATGGCAGATTGTTTTAGCATCATAGTATCAAATTATCAGCAAAGCCTTTCCCAGTACAAGTCAGTGACTTTCGATGCAATTATTGGGTTTTGCGTTTCGGTACATGATGTTCCAGCCTGAGCAAGAAACATCAAGTTACCACAGAATCAACCATTTCATCATGCCAACTGAGAACTTTCGTAAAAAAAAAAGAAAAAGCAAACCAGGAATCTTCAATTTGTACAAGAGAGCCTGACTAGTTAAAACATGATATGCCAAACAGGCGCCCACACATCCAATGCTCCATCCGCTTTGTGAAATGGGCGAGAAACGAACCATCCCCAAATGCAAAGTCACATGGCAGCTGTGATCCCACTCTTCCAGGTGACAGCAACCGGGCTCCTCACACTGTGACTCCCATCACTCCACTCAATTGACCCATATCCTGCAGAATGACTGTACCCAAGGCCAACACCACTGGCGAAGGAAATCTCGTATGTTTGGGTCTGAGTTCCCGCGCTGAACACAAGCTTGCTTGGCGAAACACTGATCCTAACATCTGCAGGAGCATTTACTTTCACCTCATAAACTGCATCGACCGAACTTCCAACGTTTGTCACAACTCTCTTATACCTAACCGAATCTTGGTCGGAATTGAAAATCACCGAGAATGAGGGATAATTCAAATCGCCCGGACTGGGCAATTTTCTTGCGCATATATCTGAACCGGCAGGCTCTCTCATGAAAACCGCAATGCTTTGAGCATCATATCCAATGGCACAAAGGAATGCAACATAGTCGCTGACATTCATATCGTAGACCAACCCAGGATTAAGAGCTCTATTCGGATCAACATGTCCGGCCCCGTGAATGAAGGGCGTCGATTCATTACCTGTAGTAAGATCTTTGAAATTTTTCCCGGAATTGTCTGCATTGTAAGCTGTGGTCATCAGGGCTGATTTAATAGCAGCAGGTGACCAACTGGGGTAAGCTTTTCGAAGCAAGGCCGCTATGCCACTGACATGAGGGCAAGACATAGAAGTGCCAGAAATTATATTGAATTCCACACGCCTAGGATCAATGTCCAAGTCGGTTGGGCCAATGGAACCAGTCCAGCCAGCCAAAATGTTAACACCAGGAGCTATAACATCCGGCTTGAGAATCTCCGCTGTTAGATGATTCGGACCGCGGCTCGAAAAGGCTGCAACCTTCGGAGCCGGTGGTGAAGTGCCTATTACAGTCCCACGGAACTCAATTGTGGCTGTTGGGAATTGGCTCAATTTGATGTAATTCTTTATCTCATCACCGGCAATCTGACCCACCATAGTCGCCGGTATAAGATGCGAATCAGCGATGAGCTCTTCGCCGCTGTCGGCTGTATTTGCAAGAATCATTCCGAGGCCACCAGCGAGCTTCACCGCGCTTCCTTTCTCAACTCTCGCATTCCCTCCACGATCGCAGACAACGATTTTCCCGTTGACTTTGGAAGGTTGAAGGCTCCCCATATAGCAATACCTACTTCCAATGTCTCCGGCATAGACCAACGGAAGCTTGAAATCAACAAGAGGCTCGCCCGAATAGAGCGAGACGCCGCCAAAAATCCTGCTATCTCCGAGAAACACATCAGCCGGAAACTCTCTGTCAATGGTGGAAGCACCTACGGTTAAAATCCAGGGAGCAATATTCACAGCCGTATATGGGCTAGGGCCAGAATTTCCCGCAGAGCATGAAACGAGAACTCCGTGCTGGGCTGCGCCGAAGGCTCCGATTGCTATGGAGTCTTTAGAGTAAGGAGGAGCGTAGCCGCCGGCTCCCACGGAAAGAGAGATTATATGGACCCCATCGGCAATGGCTTGGTCCATGGCGGCGAGTATATCGGAATCGAAACAGCCAAAACTCCAGCAAATCTTGTACGCGGCGATTCGGGCTTTGGTTGCCATGCCTCTGGCTTCACCCTTAGCATATATTCCGCAGAAGCTAACATTGGAGACAACAGATCCCGCAGCTGTTGATGCTGTGTGAGTACCATGGCCTTCGGTATCTCTCGGCGATTTCGATTCCGTCGACTCGTCCATGGGTCTCTCCAAATACGATTCGTATCCTTTGTAGAAAGCTCTCGCACCGATAATCTTTCTGTTACAAGCAGAAGCAGGGAACTCGGGCCCTGTCTCGCATACGCCTTTCCAGCCGGCCGGGACAGGGGACAGGCCCGAGTCTGAGAAACTCGGGCGTTCCGGCCAGATTCCGGTATCAAGTACTCCGACTACAACGTCGTCTGCATAATCGGAGTTGGGCCAGATACCAAAATCATCAGCTAGGCCCAGGAAACGCGGGGTGCGAGTCGTGTGGAGCTGACGCGCCTGATCGGGCATGACGGAGAGAACGCCGGGGATATGGCCGAGTTGAGCGGCTTGGGTTGGGGTGAGGCGGACGGAGAAGCCATTAACGGCTCGGTCGTAGGAGTAGAGGATCTTCTTGGCGGTGAGGTGTGGGGAGGGAGGGAGGGATTGGACGATGGATTCGTACCAGTGGTGGTGGGAGGCGAAAAGGGAGGGCTTGTGTGGTTGGGAGATGTGGACGATGAAGGTTTGCGGACGGTCCGACGAGGTTGAGAGCGTAAGAGGAATTATAACAGCGAGACAGAGGAAGAGGAAGATTGAAGAGACAGAGGAAACGGCCATGATGGCCAATGAGTTTGTGTTCTTCTTCGTATGTTTTCGTTCGTTTCTTGAGGAACTGGAGGCGCCTTTAAAGCGTCTGATCCGTGTCTTTATAATCCTTTCAAGGATAAATGGGTATCTACGATCTATAGCCAGACTATAGGAATCCCATGGGTCCACGTCGTCAAAGAACAGATCTTTTAATTAATATTTTAAAATAAATATGTTAAAGGATTGCTTTTTCTTGTATAATTAGCTTGTCTATGGCCAGTGAATAGGCATGTACTAGCATATAGTGGGCCCGCGAATATAGTTAAAAGTGGGACCCAGATTTGAGCATGGTCCAAACAACAAATGGCTCGACGCCACGTAGTGTTTTTTAGCGCAGAAAATATTATGGCTCTACATGTAACGATGGTTCCATACGGTTGGTGGGACCGACTCATTCAGCCGATTGTGGAATTATTGACTAAAAGACAACAGGAGTGCAAGGCCACTGTAACGTGCATGCTTTGCACGGCTGCACAAGGACTCCCACCCCGTGGCCGTGGGGCTGTGCTCAGAGGTAGCTTCCTAGAGGCAACCACAACTTGAGTGTTTAGACGTGTCATTATTGGGCCATATTAACAGCCTGTTTTGTTTATTATGAGCCCAAAACATTTAAATTTATTTAAATGACTATACTTTTATGGAATACGACTGATATTTGAAAGCAATTGAATTCGCATTTCACATGTACACCTTCTAATATAACAGCCTTTTGTACCTTGGAAAGCAATTCTCCGGACGGACCAAAGCAGTTAAGACCCTCTTGAGGGATTGATTGCTTTTGGTAAAACAATCTCATCATGTGCCAATTTAGTACATCATCTATTAATAGATGACGAGGACATTCTACCAACCGATTAGAGTTTGGTGAGATGCGATGAGATCTCTTCCATCCAGTAATCGTAACAAATATAAGTGTGCTTTTGGATTGATTCGGCAATCCCAACATGAATGGGCCTTGGCTGGTCTGATCACTACTTGATTGATTGGGCCCGAAATCCCTTCGAAGCTTTGGGCTCTTCATGTGAAGTGGATATATGGCCCATAATGTTCTACTGCAGATTGCATAAACCATCAGAGAGCTTCTTGACGTGATCGGCTAGAATCAAATCATTAATTTTCTATTGTTTTCGTGTAAACAATCTGAAGTTCAAATATTGTGAAAAATATTATCAGATGTTTGATTTTCCCAGAAGTAATCTACAAATGATATCGCCACCGTTGATGCGTCGAAACATTTTCTACGTAGAATCATTATATATTATTTTTTCTACACAAAATTGGCACTGACTGACTGAATTAATTACTTTGTCCATTCTGTTAGCTTTCTATCTATTTCTTTAATTTGTTCTGAGAATCTCTCACAGAATAAAAGTGACCCTCCCCCACATGCAAGCAGGCAGACATGAGTATTTTTGTCAAATGTGTGTGATTCATGCTGAAGACTTCTTTTTTTTCTTTTGTTTTCTTCTACTTCCTCTTCTTCTTCTTCGAAGGCGTTAAGAGGACCTCTTAGTCTAACCAATGGGGTGAGGCGGTCAGTATAGATTCTCCGTAACCATAAGGGTCTCCACTTGCTGCGGCCTGTTCGATTTGAGCCGTACCTATTGATTCTAGGTAGAGCAACCCGTCACCGCAATCCCACCAATGTGCCAGCATGCAAAAGCTCTCGAGACTTTAATTCACAAATTTTACTAAGGCAATCCGTTTCAAACCTGTGACCTTGGATAAGAAAAAGAAGAACAATTCCTTAACTTTTACCAACTGGTTAGTAGTTGCTGAAGAGTCTACTTGCGCCTCAAATAAATGGGTTAATTAGCTCATCAACTTTTACAGGTTCGCACTTATATTGTGCATGGCTGGCACGATATTGGAATAACTTAAAGAATAAATTAGTTCTTTCAAATAATTGGCTTTAATTAATTACCAATATTTAACAATTAACATTATATATATGTATATTACATAACATAAGACAAAAAACAGAATGAAGTACCATGTGGTCATTTTCGTCTATGCATATATATATATATATATATATATATATATATATATAAATTAATTTAAGCGCATGATGTTTGGATTAGGTAAATGGCTATTCAGGGAAGGTAGGAAGCACAAGGTATCTATAATTGGTAGAAGAGTGTGGAAACTTGTTGGGAGGATTTAATGCGTTTTTTTGTTTTTCAACGAAACTAATGGTCGCCATTTTCAGAAGTACTTGAATAAAAGAATAATAGCTCCCGCTGGGGCTCCCGCTCTAACATGTATTTTTATGTGTTTTTGTTAAAGTTATTTTTTATATAAAATTTTTTAATAATTTTAAATATTTTTAAAAAATAAAAAAAGTTTACAATATTATTAAAAAATACTTTTTTAATCACGAAATATTTTTTAATGATTTTTTTTTACTTTTTAATTAAGGAAGTGCTTTTAATAATGTTCTAAATTTATTTTATTTTTAAAAAATATTTAAAAAATCTATATAATTTTAAAAAACACATGAAAATATATAAAAACACATGCTATAGCTCCAGCAGGAGCCCCCAACAGAAGCTGTAGCATCATCCTTTTCTGAAATGGTATTTTCTGTCAACCTGGCTGGGTACGTGGAATATTCACTTGGTAGTTGGATCCTACGCGTATTTGTACCCTTAAGTCGGTTTAGCAAATATTTATGTTTCATTTGGTTATACAAATGAGGTGAGAAGAAAAATTTATCAATAATAGTAAAATAGTTTGTAAATAGTAATGTGAAGGGATTATTCCTTGGGTTAGATACAGGCCCAGGCCCAAGCCCAGACGAGACATGGGAGTCGGGCCAGGCCATGTATACATCAAAGGCCCAGATCAAGGGGATGAGTAGATAGGAAAATCATAGAAAAACGTGTGGCAAAGAAGACAGCTTGGAAACCACTAACCAACGGATAGATGTGCTGGCCGACTAAAAATATCGCCACTTAGACATGACAGACATAAAAGTTTAGAGAGGAAGGCACGCTGCATTAATGAGGAAAATGAAACGTAGAGAGAAAGGCACGTCGCATTAATGTGATGAGAGAAACTGAGAGAAGAAAGCATGTCGCATTCAATGCAACCCAGAGCTCAAAACACATACGTCAAACCTAAGTGCCTTATAGCACGGCGAGTAGGCGTCATAAATATCTGATCTGTTACTGAGCAACACCACACTACAATTGAGACTAGGTGGGCAGGTATAAATAGACGCCTCCTGCAGCCGATGAAGAGGTTAACATTTTACATACATTTTATATTGCTTTCTCTCTTCATCTCTTACATCGAAACTAACTTGAGCGTCGGAGGTATCACGGATCCCAAGGTCTCCATCTCCTCCTTATAGGGAAGAATCTGAGCACAGTGTCCCAAGCACTGTCAACGTGGAATCGCCCGAGTCCATGAAACACGATATCAACAAGTAATGAAATAGTTTGAGTTAAAATATTTTATAGGATTTCAGAAAATGAGAGGGAAAAAGTTGAGTAAAAATATTATAAAATTAAAATATTGTTATAATATTCTTTTTTAATATAATTTTATGACAAAGTTGAAACTTTGAAAATTTAAAATTGAAAAATGTTTATATTTGAATTGTGTTTAAATGTTGAAATGAGATGAAATGGGTTAATACCATCTGTAAAACCGAACAGGACCTTATAAATAGAACTGTTGAATGGGTAAGGTTAAAGAGCTATAAATTTTAGGATGGTTAATTAAGGTAATACAGGGCTTCAAAGATATTCAAAAACTCAATATGTAAGTGCTGCTAATTTCCATAAAGACCACGTGGGGCGAAATTACTTTCTTCGCTAGGGTTTCTCTGTCTAGGGGGATGCCAGCCGCAGGGGCCCTAAAGGGTCCCCTGCCTCCGAGGCCTCATTCCTTTGCGGAAACAGTCTCACAGACTCTGATTCAGCTAGCTGTAGTGGAGATACCATTATGTGCGCTGAAATCCATCGGAGGGGAAACTTATATAAATTTCTCAAAAGAGGAACTGGACAGATCTGCTCAGCCATTCCATTACTCGCTGGTGATGAAATTTCTCCGTCAACGCCCATCGCTGGACGTAATCCGAGCTTTCATTCATAATCGATGTGATTGGTTTCTCAACCGATCATCTCTAGCATGCGGACTCCACGGCAAGTGTTTCTCAGATTTGCAAAAGAGGAGGATTTCTGCAAAGCTTTCGCTCGGGAGGCCTGCGACATCGAAGGTACGTCCTATCATCCATTCAAATGGTCTACTGATTTTTTAGAAGAAAAGGAACCATCATTGGTCCCTGTTTGGGTATTTTTTTTCCTGGATTGCCTCCTAACTTTTACCATGATGATTTCTTGTGTTATCTTGTGTTGCCAATGGGGAATTACTTACGTAATGATATTAGCACGAGGTGTGCTACTCGGACAGATGGAGTGAGAGTCTGTATCGAGATGGATGCATCGTTGAAGCCAATAGAGGGATTTTGGATTGGTATTCCAAGGGCCCCTCTAAGTCGATACCAATCTGTAATTTATGAGACTCTGCTAGCATATTGCCCCGATTGTAATATGCAAGGGCATAATGGTAGTACGTGTAAAAAAGCAAAAGTAGATAATAGAATAGGTGAGGAAGGAAAGAAGAGGGCGGTATTTGTTGGGAGAAGATGGGAGAAGAAAGGTCCGATAACAGGGGAAACGATGGCTGGAAATCTGATACTAAACCCAAAAAATAATGTGGCCCTTATAAAGGAAACCAAAAATTTAAATGATGTTGTTTTGGTTGGAGAATCGAGTGTACAAATAGACATAGAAGGGGTAGAAAATAATCTGAGCTTTGATAAGGAATGTATGGAAAATGGCGATACTATACTGATTGAAAAATTAGAATAGAGGGAATTAGAGCAGGAACATGAAGATGTTGGTGTACAGATTAGACCTCGAGTAGAGTTGGCAGATGGATGCCCTATCTGGTTGCAGAAAGATTGTGTCTCTCTGGAGTCTAACTTCACTGCCCACAAGGAAGTAGAACAATAGGGGACTGGATCATATGTACTTGTTACAGAGACACACAGAAGGGAGACTTGTTTATTTCTATGGTAAGGTGCTCCCTATCATATTCTGAAGAATTAAATGAATTGAAAAATTTACAAAAAAAAAAATGATATTTGCACAGATAAAGAAGGGGAAGAGGAAATAAAAAATAGGAGCTACATTAAGGCCAAAAGCAAACCTTTCAAACTGGACCTATGAATCCAATTATGTATTGGAATTTAAGAGGGCTTGATACCTCTAGAAAACACTTGTTAAAAATGATAAAGAGTCATACACCAAGTGTGGTAGCAGTGGCTGAACCTTTTGTTGGTGAACACGGTATGAGTCGACTTCAACAATGTATGGATTTTGGGGGTGGTATTTCAAATGAGGGAGATGGAGGGAAATTATGGGTAATGTGGAAAACCAATGAGAGTATAGTTGTGTCTTGTACTACAGGTCAAAGTATAACAATATTAGCTAAAGAGAAGGATAAGCAAGTGGCTATTACTTTTGTATATGCTAAATGCTCATATCTGGATCGTAGAAAGCTATGGGAAGATTTGAGTAGCATGCGTACTGGTAACACACATTGGATTGTCATGAGAGATTTTAATATCATTCATAATGATGGTGAGAGGATTGGAGGGAGGCCTAGACTGAATATTGCTATGGGGGAATTTAAAGATTTCATTGATGCGGTGGGATTGGTTGAAGCGAATTATGAAGGAAATATGATGTCATGGTGCAATGGACAACAAGGTAGAGTTCGAAGTTGGGCAAGGCTGGATCGGACCTTGGTAAATGGTTCCTTCTTGTTGGATTTTCCAAGGGTGTTGCTTTCTTACTTGCTGAGACAAAGTTCGGATCATTCGCCCTTGATAGTATCTTTGGAGCAAAGAAATAAGTCATATGGATTTATTCCTTTTAAGTTCCAATAAATGTGGACCTCTCATGAGCTTTTCCATAATTGTGTCCAATATACTTGGGGAAAAACTCAGTTTTGGCCATGGTATGGTTAGGCTGGAAAAAAAACTAAAATAGCTAAAAGGAGTGTTGAGGAGATGAAATAAATAAATGTTTGGTTGGACAAGTGATCATATACAACGGCTCGATGAGAGGATAGCTTGTTTGGAAGAACAACTTCAGTTTGGGTTCTCTGAAGACATGAAACTTGGTTGTTGGCCTCGAAGGCTGAGTTACACACTTGGGAAAGTAGGAAAGAGACGCGCCTTACTCAACAAGCAAAACAAAAATGGCTTGAGAAGGGGGAAGGAAACTCTCAATTCTTCCGGGCCTTGGCCTAAAAAACCCACAGGGTGGTAAGGGAGATGAAAATAGGGGAGGATAGATGGTTGAAGACCCCAGAAGAAATCCATTTGGGGGCTGTGGATTACTTTCAGAATTTCCTGGCAGCTTTTTCCCCTCAAGGCTTACTTAACATATCTTGTATAGTTTCAACTGTGGTGAGCTCCTCGGATAATCGGCATATTCTCGAGAGTCCTTCAGTCCAAGAGATAAAGGAAGTTGTTTTCTCCACTCCAGTTGATGGTAGCCCAGGTCCGGATGGGTTTGGCTCAGGTTTCTATAAATCCTGTTGGGAGATTGTAGCAGAAGATGTTGTAGCAGCTGTCCATGACTTCTTCAAAGGTAACCCGCTGCCTAGAGTGTTCTCCTCTTCTTTCTTGGTCCTAATTCCAAAGGTTGAGAACCCAAAAGGTTTTGACAAATTTCGACCCATAAGTCTTTGCTCAGTATTTTATAAAATCTGCACAAAGATATTAGTGGGTTGATTATCCTCTTTGCTGCCCGAATAGTTTTCCAAGAGCAATGAGCCTTTATTAAAGGGAGAAGCATCTTTGAGAATATCAGTTTGACACAGGAGATGATTCAGTCTATTAATAAACCTATAAGAGGTGGGAATGTTGTCCTGAAAATTTATATGGCTAAAGCATATGATAGTGTGGACTAAGAGTTTCTAATCCATGTCTTGTCAACGTTTGGGTTTTCTCAACAAGGTTGTAGTTTGATTCTACTATGTATCTCCTCCCTTTAGGTTTTTATGGTTATGAATGGTACCCCTAAAGGCTATTTTCAAGGGGGCCGTGGTCTGAGACAAGGATATCCTATTTCCCCTTATCTTTTTATTGTTATGGAAAAGATTCTCTCAAGGTTGTTGGAGAAAAAATTTCAAGAACGAAAAATAAAGCCATTTTATCATCCTAGAGAGGCTCTCATTATCTCTCATATATTGCAAATGGTAGTAAAGAATCTCTCCGCACTATTTCTGAGACGCTTGCTGTATTTGAATGTTGGTCGGGACAAGTGGTGAGTAAAGAAAAAACTTTTGTGTTCTTATCTAAATACATATCCCCAACAAGACGAAGGGAGCTATTGGGATTCACGGGTTTTTCAAATGGATCTTTTCCTTTCAAGTATCTGGGAATACCTATCATAGAGGGAAGATTAGAGGCTTCTCATTCTCAGGAGTTGGTGGGGAAAATTCATGAAAAAATTGGAGGTTGGTCGGCCCGTTTATTTTCTAATGGATCTAGATTACTACTCATCAGGCATGTGCTTAGTAGTATCCCTATTCATCTCCTTTCCATCCTACAAATACCAAATTCTGTCATAGCAAATATCAATAAGTGTTTTAGTGATTTTTTTTGGGGCTATAAGGATGGGAAACCAAAAAAATATTGGAGAGCTTGGAAAAAAATATGTAAGCCAGTTGAGGAATCGGGTATTGGGGTACGGGTCCTTCAGGACACTCAAAAAGCTCTACACATGAAATTTGCATGGAGGCTTCTAACGGAAAACTCTCTATGGTTAAGGTTTTTTTAAAACAAAATATGTGAAAAATGATCATGTTTCCTTAATAAATCCGAATAAAGGTAGTTATTTTTAGAAAATGGTGTTAAGAAGTGTCCTATCCATCCTAGAAAAATCAAAGTGGAGATCGGGAGAAGGTTTGGTATCCTTTTGGTTTGACAAATGGTTGGGAGAGGAGTCTCTTAGGGAGATTTTACCAATCAATGGGAGTCTAGGTCTAAAGCTGAAAGAGGCTAAATGATGAGTGGGATATAAATCTTCTAACTAGTCTTGTTGGCATCCAAAAAGCAGGAGAAATTGTTCAATCTTTGACTTGCCAAAAACAAGGAGTGGATATGCTTATCTGGACAGCTTAGGAGGATGAGATCTTTACTACAAAAATTGTCTGGGAGGTTGTGAGGGTCAAAGCTCCCAAACTGACTTGGGCCCCATGGATATGGCATCCGAGTTTACCCAAAAATATTGATATTACCATGTGGAAAAGCATCAACAATGCGCTAAGTGTGGATGACCGTATTAGACGTACAAGTATTCCTGCTGTTTCAAAGTGTAAATGTTGTGAAAGAGGTGGATATGAAGACCTTAACCTTGTATTAGCTACCGATGAGGTGGTAGAGGCAGTATGGGAGAGATGTACTAAACATATAGGGTTGCCTAGGAGACAGTTCCAAAGCTGGTATGAGGTGGTGCAAGTTTGGTTTAACAAAGCTTCCAAGTCCACTACAAAAGGTCAACTAATCGGTATAATCTCATCTGTAGTCACTTGGCAGTTGTGGCTAAGAAGATGTAGTGTGAGAATGGAAGGAAGACGCATTAACGTAGAGGAAACTTGGAGACAAATAAGTACTGGATTGGAAAATTAAGTGAAAAGCTTAAGGCTGCTAAACCATTGAGTTGTAGGGATGAAGAGTCCTTGCAAATCTTTATATTCCATATAAAGCCCCAAAGGTTAAACCTGTTTTGTTCGTTACCTGGTAGAGACCACGTTCGGGTTGGTATAAACTAAATGTTGGCGGGAGTAGTAGAGGTAATCCTGGTATGGCAGGTGTTGGAGGGGTAGTAAGAGATGAATCTGGGAGGTTGATTGTAGCATTTGCAGCTTCCATTAAGCACGACACAAACACAAGTGCTGAATTTTTATCACTTCTACATGGACTCAGATTTATTCGACAAAAACTTATTACTAGAGTGGAGATAGATATGGACTCTCAAGTAGTTATTAATTGGATCAAATATTCTTCTTGTGGTGTCTAGTACCTTGAAGAATTTTGGGAGGAACTTCAGGCTCTTTTACAACAACTCTCATTCAACTTGCAGCATATCTATTGGCAAGAAAACTCAGCTACTGACTTCGTTGCAAGGCTGGGATCCCAAGAGATTACTAAAAACTAAGAGTCAATGGCTTCAATTCCCCATCTATTGAGGGCGTCCTCCGCACTGATAAGCATCCTCCGCACTGATAGGCTTGGGTTGCCTCAGATTAAATGATTTTGTTATTTTTTGCTATTATTGGAGTTCTCTGGTTTTAGGCTTTTGTTGTGCTTTCTGGTTTTATGATTTTGTTATTTTTTGTTGTTATTGGAGTTCTCTGGTTTTAGGCCTTTGTTGTGCTTTCTGGTTTTATGATTTTGTTGTTCTCTTTGAACTTTCTAGTTATAGTCTAGACGGAAGTTCCTACAATGTAATTATTGGTTTCCTTCAACCTTAAGAGGAGGATATATACACACACACACATATATATATATATATATATAATTTTGGGGCTTTGTTTCCCCTTTTGAGGAAGAAGATGAGGAAGCGAAAATGATTAAAAAAAAAAAAAAACACTGCTAATTTCCATGACACGACCGAGTTTTGCCTCAAGCTCAGCTCTTGATTTCAAAGTGAAGGGAATTCGATCAAAACATGTCAGAATCTGGAAGGTTTGATCAGTAAACTTGAGGATGAACCACAAAAAAAGATTGCTGAGTAATCAACAAATATTAACAAATATTAGATAATAATGAAGCATGGAAGCCACACAAGAATGAAATGGTGCATCTACTCATGTTCTCTGCTGCTAACCCGATTCAATTTGTCGCATTCCTCGGAGTGAGTACTGACCTAAACAGAAGCCCCCGGCCCACACAGTGCATGCAATGCATGTTTCGGTCATGCATGCACAGGATCCCATTACGAAGACAAAACAAGGCACAGAATCCCATTCCGGAACCTTTTTTCTTGGCAGAGTCACGAATATAGCACCAGTGTTGTCTGGCACCGATCCTTATGCTGCAATCTGCCAATCTCCAATGTAGGACCTCTTAAGATCTCGTGAAAGCTTTTATTAC
The DNA here is from genome assembly GCF_004785595.1 of Juglans microcarpa x Juglans regia. NCBI lineage: Eukaryota > Viridiplantae > Streptophyta > Magnoliopsida > Fagales > Juglandaceae > Juglans > Juglans microcarpa x Juglans regia. Next base: position 40,915,527 of record NC_054594.1, on the reverse strand, counting down.
AAGCTCACATTTTGTTGTCACACCCATAATTGTCAAACTGAAATTAAAAAAAAAAAAAAAAAAAAAAAAAAAAAGGACAGGACTACGAGAGACAGATATAACATGCGAAGGATAGAAAAAACAAACAGTATATCACTCTATTTAATGTGCTGCTTGATTGACCTGCGCTGCATATAGTTAAATCAATCGGATTCTGATAAGTTGCGGTACCGTTTCAGATGTAAAAATATTTTTACGGCGAGATGCATCTTTAAAATTTAATTAATATTATATTTTTATGTATTTATTCATTCTATTTAAATTTAATTTTTATATTAAATTAGTTATTTATTTTCTATATAATAATAAAATATTATTAAATTAATAATTTTTTTATTTAATTTATTTATATCACATTTTATAATTCTACAAATTTAATATTAATAATAATTATATTATAATTAAATTAATATTAAAAAAATCATATTTTCAAAAGTTATTTAATGCTAATAATAAAAAATTGAGATTAAACTAATCTAAAATTCTATTTAAATTTATTATTCACTAACCAAATATCAAGCAACATATATATTTCAATGTCAATAAAAAATATGTACCTACATAAACACCTATAAGTGGTTGGAGTGAGAAATTATTATTTTAATATTTGGTGAATCAATTGTGATTCTCCATCTTTGACCAACTATTGTAACAAAAATTCAAATTGTTTTAGAGATGCTCAATCTAATATGAAGTCTTTTTGACATATTTTATCTAAATTTTATCCATATTTCAATTTTGACCAAGACAATAAAGATGCTCTAAAAGAGTTCGTACAGATTAATGTGGTTCAGCTGGTTTGATATCTCACGAGCAAAACCGTTGTCAGAAGTATTGAACAAAAACAGGTAAATTGCACAGCTCAATCAATTTGTCATGTTTTGACTACAGAATAATTTATCCTACTGTTTTGCACCCGTGACGTCCTTCTATTATTATGTCTGCACAATCTCGTAAACGATTTGCAACTTTAAAGTATGTAAGGGCTCCTCATCAGTACAGATCGAGAGCATCAAAAGTGAGTTCCCAGCGTTAGGTAGGTATATCGATCCATGCTAAACAAAGCTATATCTGTAAAAGTGAGCTTCCCAGATTTTTAATGCAAATTGAGTATTATTCAAGAGAGTCATAAATAAAATAAAAATTATTAAAAAAATCCACATTTGTGTATCCATCTTTCCAACGACAATCCTTTATGAGATCCAACAAATATGATAGCTCATCATAAGCATTCATAAACAGGACTGGTTTATCCTAGACTCAAAAAGTCTACCACTTTCTGTATTTGGATTTAAGGCGTTTGTAAAAATGATTTGTCTGTATATATTACTTAATCAGTCACATATCCTGCAACCTTTATCACGTATAGTTTTTAGAATTTCTCCTTTTTTCCAATCAGAAAATAATACACGACTAGCAAGAAGTCTGGATTCAGAGAAGACAGAGTAGAATATATACATTGGATTGAAAATTTTGAGGTGGTAACCAGATAACTACAATAATCATTTTAACCTTTTATTCCTTTTTAAGGATGTTTATTTTGCAGCAAAAGAAAGGTATACTCCACCATGTTCATATCTATGTTGTTCCCTCCCATTCCAACCCCAACCCGATACCTTCATAGACCAGACAGACTAGAAATGCAACTGCCAGACCTAGGAAACCCAGGAGCAGCATGAATTTCCCGGTCACTGTTCAACGGACTAGTTGGTTCAGACCTCAATCCCCTCGGAGAGTCCAGACTGCGCCTAAGAATTTGTCTCATGGCCGCTATCAAATGCAATGTAGGATTCGGAGGAGGGTCTGATCCTGAGGACTTGAATGTTTTACAGAAGTTGAAGTGCTTAGTCATTGCTTCTTCAGTGCTAATTAGCCTTTCACACCTTATGATCTCGTCTTTAATGGCCTCGGAGCACAGGCCGCATATCCATTTGCCATGGTAACGCTCCCGGATGCGAGCTATGTATGCTGGCGTACACTCCTCGGTTAGCCCACAGCAGTCGCATGCGGCGAATTCTACTTCATTTTGGGAAATGAAATTAGAAGCTGCCGTTGGTTGTGCTTCCGGGGCTGATATTAACACGGTATCGCTGATTATTGTTGCAGACATTGCCAATGGCCCTGCAAACAATAATAAACTTTGAGTACTTTGATTTTAACATGTTTTCTTTGTCCCACCCTTCTAGATGTTTGGCAGGTGAGAAAACAGAGCAAAATAAAAATAAAGAGGAACTTCTTTTCTTGATGTTTGCATGGTTTTCACAAAACCAAAACTTGATTGTGGATTAATATGTAAGGCTGTTTCTGTTTTGAGGAAAAACTAGTTTTTCTTGAGAAGCAAAAAAGAAAGGAAATGAAGATGAATTGGGAAAGCTCATTTAGAAACAAGCAGTTTCCTGTCAAATTCTCTCTAAAGAAATCCTGTTCTATGAAAAAGGAAAAAAAAAAAAAAAAACCTTTTTCGGATTTTTCAGTAAATGAATTATCAAAGAAACAACATATATGATATATACTCCAAATAAAATAAACGTCGTCCATGGCTTTTGAAATTGGAAACATTTAACTCCAAATGAAATCGAACACAATCTTTTATTTTAGGGAACACAGTAAAAAAGTGGAACAATCAATCTAACCGAAAATACCAAAGAACACTAAACGAGTCATTTTTCATCAAATCCATAGACTAATATTCAATGGCAGATAGAGAGAAGGACTTTGATGAGAATTACCAGCAAAAGCAGACAGAGAATCAAATCCCAACACTTCTCGTTCTCTCTCTCTACTTCTGCCACTCTGGCCCTGTATGTATTACCTTTCTTTCTCCCACTCTCCTTCTTCAACCTTATCTTCGTCAGCAACGAAAATCTCACGCAGAAAAACCATTTCAAAAAAGAAACTTCGAGAATCCGAACAAACCCAGATTGCTTTTCTCCAATGATCTCCCTAAGAACTCAAAGAAACCAATTGCTTCTCTCTCTTTTGTTATTTTTTTACCTGTTTTTTATAACATTCAAAGAAACCCAAATCTTATACGAGCAAACAAAGAGATTGCTTTTTGTTTCCTCCACAAAATCCGCCTCTTAACGATACATGAGCGGAATGAATAGAATAGTTGAGGCTTTAAAGGGAGAGAGAGAGAGAGAGAGAGAGAGTCGCTGAGAGAGAGAGAGAGAGAACTTCTGAGGAGAGAGAAGCCCAATGATTGAAGTTTTAAAGGAGTGGACTGCGGTATAATCCACATCAGCAACATTTGGTCTCGGTGGATTCTGGCCGTCGATCTTGTATTGCCAGCTAAGCATCATCATCATTATGTTGTCTCATTCAAGCTAATATGTGCTGTTTGGAGGTTTTTTTCCTCATTTTTTTTGGATTATTTATTGACAATCTGTAGTTGCCACGTGTAAGTTACAGCTTAGGAGATCCCTTAAATCAGATTTTCATAATTTGAATTAACTCTTGCCCTGTGAGTACTTCAATAAGCTAATTATCGCCACAATATCCTACTTGGAGAAATGATAATGGTAATTTTAGAGTGTAAGTTTCGTGCCTTTTTTTTTAAAAAAAAAAAGAAAAAAATAAATATAAAATTCACATAATTTTTTTTTTTAATATTATTGGATCTCATTTTTTTAAAATAGAATGCAGGAGATTTACACACTAAAATTATATCTAATATTACTCTTCTAATTAGGCCCCGTTTGGATAATAAGATGAGATGAGATAGTTGTAGATAAAAATTGAAAGTTGAAAAAAATTTTATTAGAATCTTATATTTTAATATTATTATTATTTTGTGATTTGAAAAAGTTAAATCGTTTAGTATATTTTATGTGAAAATTTAAAAAAATTATAATAATGAGGTGAAATCGTTTTTGTATCCAAACTCGCTTTAATCTTTAACTCCGATTTGAATTTGTGTAGTTATTGAAGTTCTTAAAACAATCAGGAATGAGTTAAATTCGAAAAAATCTTTTTGTAAGTGATTTTGCGCATTAAATTATGTATTAATATTAAATATAAGACATTCTTTCATTTATTTTTATAATAAAAAAAATTATATGAGTGTTGATACGTAATTTGATGCACCAAATTGTTTGTATCTAACAAATCCCATTAAATTATGCACTAAAAAATTAACGTGCAAATATGCTTACTGACAATCGATGATCAACCACATTATTAATATAAAAATCAACCACATTAATTAATATTAAAAAAAAAATCACGCCTAGAAGTTTTTATAATTAATGTGATCGTACAATAGACAGTACATTATAAATTAATTTGTAAGTAACAGATCAACTCAATGGTATTTGAGGGCATTAATTGATCAATAGTTTCTTAATTGAGCATCCATGTGAAATATATAAATGTATCTCTTATCTTTGCAGTACTCATGTATACAGTGCTTGATCATCACCTTCTCCAAGGCCTAATTGACACGTCACATTAGTTATTCCTAACTATTTGGATTGAACAGTTCACATGGATTGTCCCAAAAAATATCGAGATCAATGAGAATGACGTACGTAAATAATGCCTAACTTTTATATATATATATATATATATATATATATGCATGGGTCTGCACAAGTTTGCTGCATATTATTACTCGTGTCACTTCAAATAGAGTAATTAAAGTTATGGGAAGAGTTATGATGCCAATTAATTAATGAACGAGGTTTTGTTACACATTTGAAACATATCAACTTTTTCTTATATATTAATGCTGGTGCTAAACTTGGAGTTTTGAGTGACTCGTAACAGTAAAAGAAACAAAGAAAAAAAATGAGGGACCAATCTGATATTCATCACGCCTTTCATTATTGAGGTTGATGTTGCAAAGCAGTGCACCCTACGCAAACCCTCTCCTCCATCAGTCCCCACCATCCCCCCCCTCCATTATTTTCATTTTTTCGGGCACGAGGATATCCCTCGGTGGCGATTCCTCCTCGATCTGATTTGATGATCAAAATTCGTGCAGTCGCAATCAAATACATATGCTTTTGTTCTATGTATGTATGTATATATATATATGTAAAAGAAATGGACCAAGAGTTGCCAGAGGAAATAAAAGGGATCACTCCAATTATTATTGCTCACATCGATTCGTGAAAGGGACATGCACAATCCCCCCATCTCTTTGCCATGCATGACGGACAGAGGAACACCCACCATACCATCATTCCCCTCACCAAAACATGAATATACATGATAGTGATCTCACGATTTTTTGCATCACAAAAAATAAGCTCTATGTATATGCTCATGATTTTTCTATGCCCCATTAATTTTGAACGTTTGTGTAAATATGTACACAACTTGATCATCTATCGATCGTCATGTCATTGATCATCCAAGTTTCACACTCATTCACGCGAAACATGCATGTGTGAGGGCATTGTACTGTCAATGTTTTATCTAGTATGGGACCTTACTGATATAAATTGACAGTAGGAAAAGTTGTCCGGTACTATATAGTTTGAACATTAATGGAATTTGATTCTTGGTATACTTAACGTATGAACACATGATTAAGCCCCCCCAAAAAAAATTGTGCTCTTCTATCTTTATTACTTTTTCCATTAATTTATTCTGAGGAAAAGAAGAGCGGACGTGCTTAGCTTGAGCTTTGGTCAACCAAGGCCAATTTGCATTCCTACGTGTTGATTGGGAATTCCGGTGAAAAGTCTAGTGGGTGACGTGGTTATTGATTGAAAACTAAAGTTGACATGGCATTATGATCTTGGCTGATGTGTCACACACTATTCATTTTGATAATTACCGAGTGGGTCCTAAAACAATCATAATTTTTCCTTACATGATTTGGTATATATTGTGCTTTTTTGATGTAAAATGATTATTGTCTTCCTCTGTGTTCAAAAGGAAATGTTTCTCAAAGGGAATTTCTTGTTCATATCGGTGGAAATTTTCTTTTATTTGTTTCCATCTTCGTTTTCTCGGCTTTCTAATTTGTCTTTCAATTGATTTATAAGTAGTAGATTGGAAGGTTGAAAAAATTAGAAAGAAGGGGAAAAAAAAAATTGACACGTGGCAAAAATGTATTATTGTTCGTTTGTGGACTTTTTTTTTTTTTTTCTCGAGAAATTTCTTTCGATTGCTTACAGCTAAGCTACTAACAGACATGGTTATCCTTTTCACGAAGGTCCAAGTCTAGATCAACATGATGATAATTGTATCATGTGCTTAATTTGTGTGGGTGTGTTTTATTTAAGATATATTTCATGTGTTTTGATGTTTTTCTTCCTCTTTCTTTTTTATGCCGTTGGTTGGGACCATTTACTAACTATTAATTAGCTGTTGTTCACACGACAACAAATAATTAATACGAATCGTGGAAAATTTGTATATATATATATAGCCGAAGAAAATAGGGATGCAAGTTCTGCATGGTCTTGTAAATACTTTGTATATTCTATACGATTTAGTGGTTAGAGATGTTTAGACACGCTCAAAATGTTGTCTATTTGTTTATTTGTTCAGACACACAGCTGTCACAGAGAGGTAAGAAGAACTCAAAGGAACGAGGAGGGAGCCGGGCATCGGTTGTCAACTGATCAAATTGAAGATATCGTTAGGAATTAATTTATATGTCGAAAAAAGCAAAAAATAATAAAATTGAGAGTATCTAATAATCTAAAGATCCAAAAAGAGTTATCGGAAAGCTATAATCTTGTAAACAAAATCATCTCATCTCATCTCATCATTATAATTTTTTCGAACTCTTATACAAAATATAATAAACAATTCAACTTTTTCAAATTCTAAAATAAAAATTATATTAAAAAATTATTTTCTAACAATCTTTTATTCAACTTTCAATAAAACATCTCATCTAAACTGCATAACCAAACCAAACAAGTAAAACTCAATATTTCTCAAAGAAATAGGTAGGGGGGGCTGCTGGTAACTGCACAATCAATAGCTTGAGTTTTAAGTTATAATAAATGCAGAGAATATCTTAGTGATAACTCTTGAAATTTACAAGTTTGATCTGGTCCATGATCGATCCAGTGGTTATTTAATAGCAATCATCAGTCAAATTAAAAAATAAAATAAACTTGTGTAAACATGTTGGTAACTATCATTGTCACATATACTATGGAATTTGGATGCAGTGGCTCTTTTTTATTTTTTATTTTTGTAAAATAATATTATGTGCCCAGAAAAAATATGAAATATTTACTAAAACTTATATAGTCTGCAAGCCAAATCAAAATAAATACAAATTGGCTGCCAGTGGACTCCTTTTATAATCCCAATATCAGGATTTATTATTCTACTAACCAAACAGTACGTTTGTGGTCTGCATAATTAGGGAATGCTCTCTTCTTCTTCTTCTTTTTTCCCCCAGGGAAATTGCTTGTGGCCAGGGATTTCGATCGAAGGTCTTGAAGAGCAGTAAAATGAGACACACAAAATCGCTGCAGGCAGAGAGTTGCATTCGTTGCTTTCGTGCCAATCCGAAAGGGCTATCTTATTGGACACAACACATGAGAATCACATTAAATGCTTTGGAAAAGATCCGTTTCATATCAACAACTAGCGTGATTGGACCAATTAACGCATTCAAAAGAACGTTAACAGAGAGATTCCAATTTAGCCACGAAAGCGCATTTTGATTTGTGGCTGGAAACTTCATTAGTAAAGGAAAATAGCAAGAGATTATTGCTGAAGATATCGGTCTTAATTTGTAGACATATTCTGATAACTGATGTGGATGCTTGCTCTGCAACGTATCATGTGCTCATTTATGGCGAAATATGTACTCCGTCTCAATGAAAGCCGAGTAATTTTTTTAGAGTAAAATTAACCCATTTTTTTGGTTTACTCTTATTTTCTCTATCTTTCGATTTTCTCTTTTCTTTTTTTTTTTCTTTTTTTCTTTCCCTGCACACGTATTCAGCATGAGAAAACTTGTCACGGAAATTGAATTTCTTGTTCAAGATCCGAGTTTCTTGATTGGTTTACGTTCATATATGGCTCGGCACAGCCATGGGGGGGACTTCCCATTTAGAGCACAGTCAGGAGTCAAATAAGTCCAGCAAGGCACAACAAAACATATTCATGCAATCATCCAAATGAAAATTGTATTAGCAGTTAAAATTGGCAATGAGAAACGATTTGTCCAAGTCTTAAATAGACAATTCCTATAGAAGCCCTTGTAAAAAAGTATATCCCACCTTAAAAAAATGTAAAAAAATATATTCTTTATTAGTATGACCCACTTTTTTACAAAGAGCTTGTATGAGACTTGTCTATTTGAGACTTATACTTAGTATTACTAATTCGCAATTGATACCGACAGAACAACGACAGAAACATCAAATTGAATCAATCAAGTAAGAATAAAAGAGTAAGTTCGTGACCTCAAAACTCCAATATACACAGAGGACTGCGATTTTGGTTGCTGTATACGTACTCGAGATGACCTTCCAACATCATTTTCAGAGCAGCAAAAATGATACCGTTTCCATGGTTCACCAGTCGGGGAATCCAACTCTGGTGGCTTTCTATCACCACACTGCAGCAAAGCAATGGACTACTACTCTGTCTAGGTAGCCAGCCTTCAAAACCAATGAGGTAAACAATTAGGGTTCCTTTTTCTATTGTGCTTATTAACAACTATTTGTTGAAAGAATCCCTTTCCCTATAAAACTACTCCTCCAGTCTTATGGTCATCAACGACACCTTCCTCCTCAAATTCTTTTATTAATTTTTCAATCTGCCTTCTATAGACCGGCATGAAATGATCACTAATCATGGTCTGTGACAACCTCAGTTTACTATACAGTGATCTTGAAGTGAGGAAAATCCCAACCTTTGTCTCTTCTAGGCGCCCATTGTCCAAGTCACTGGTTGTAGGGTGACCATCACTTTCACACTCTGCACCATCGGAGTGAAGGGTAACAATATGCATAATCCTCCCTGGAGGGAAAAATCTGTGTGCCTCTTTTATTTCTCGTATAGAGCTCTCTGGCTGGTCCTCACCTACCTCTGCAATGGCTGCTTCTTCTTCTTCTCTTATTTCCTTTGCCACATCAACCTCCTCACCTTCTGTCCGATCATAAAGCTCATGCTCAAGTTGTTGCCATAACTCAACTTCAGTCATGCGGTCTTCGTGACTATTATGGCTAATTATATCCTCACCATCACTGAGATCAGCATTGCCATCAGCATCTGGACCTATTTCATCAGAGTAAGAACATTCAATCTCTGATGCCCATTTTGTTCCTACAGACGAAGACACAGGAAGTTCAATGCTTTCAAGGGCAGTTGTGGTTGCGGTCTTCTTAGGGGATGAAAGAAGATGCTCAGAAGCTTCTACATTAGTAGAGGAAGATTCAGGAGAACTCCCCTCCTCTTTTGAGGTCATATGAGCAGCTGTGGCCCGACGACGGGGACCCATGCATGACCAAGAAGACAAGTGAAGTGTAGGACGTGTCCATGCCGCCTGAGCCATGCTCTGAGCTCTCTTCATCACAACCTGTAGACATGACAAGCGAAAGAAAATGGTTAAATAAACTAGTGTAATTTAAACCAATCAGCAAATCAAGTAAATTCAGGTACTCATGACTATTAACGGACAGTAGGAAATTAACCACCAACTGTAAGGGAAGATAACAAGGCCCAGAATGTCAAAAGGATCAATAAATGGCTGCTTTGTTGAAAATGCCCCCATTTTTTTGCTGCTAACAAACTAGTATTATGTACGGCTTGACAGAGGAAAAGGTAATGTCATTAATAAAATGCACTGGGAAATTAATTTTGTTAGGCCTTGTTTGCATTCAAAACCCACCTCAACTCATCTCATCTCATCATTACAACTTTCCCAAATTACCACACAAAATATAATAAACAATTCAACTTTTTCAAATCTCAAAACAACTTTCCCAAATTCCCACACAAAATATAATAAATAATTCAACTTTTATTCTATTATTTACAAACCATCTCAACCCATCTCAACTCATCTCTGAATCCAAACCACTCCTAATAAAAAGGAGTTACCTGTGTACCATTTGAAACTGGGCGCAAAATTGCCCCTGCCCCAGCAACTTTTGCTCTAGCACTGGCAATGGATGGAAGATGAGAACCCAGTGCCGAAGCAGATCTATATACAGTACTGAGAATTCTCGTACGCTCAATCTGATTCCTCAAATCATTTAGCCAAGCAGAGGCAGTCACCTGTAAAATAAAATAACTCTTTGAAAAACGCTTGTATAAGATGGATAATGCATTTAAGGATATAAAGGAACCAAAAGGGTGAATATTGTATCAAATACCAAGCAACCAGGCCACCCAAGTCCTAGTGTAATTTTTGTTTATATGGATGAGTTGCTAGAGTTCATGCATCGTGACATAAACATCTCAAGTGAATAGATCAAACAAAGAGCAGGATACGTTGGGACCAGAAAAAGAGTTGCAGGATTCATTTTTCGTACTAAGATTTAGTTTCATTGTATTATTCTGACCATGATGAGGCATGAAGTTTATGGGGATTCCAACATACTCAATAAACAACCTACATTGGGACAAGCCATACTACACCAGCCAGGTGCAAATTAGTCCTCTCCAACTAAAAAACAGAGCAATATTACCCCAGACCAATACCTCTGAGCAACGTCAGAATGATTTAATGATGCCACATCTAACCATGATCATACAAGAAGATACAAGGGTAGTCTAAAAATGAATAACCAAATATGATCCATCTTAAAGGCAAGACAGACATTAGACCTAAGTATACAGCTTAAGATTACCTCAGCACGCAAGTCATCCACTGAAGCAGCTGAGAATGTAGGCACTAAGTCTGCTCCATTTATAACAGAAGTAATAAAATCATTGCCTGATTCTGCCAATTCCCACGTCATACAAGCAGCTGCATGGGATAAAACTTTTGTGAGTCCTCTAGCTATGTCATAAAGCAACATGCAAATTTAGGAAATCTAACTTTACAAATACTAGAACAAAAACAACAAATGACATAGATAACATTCTATTGGCTGGATATAAGGAGAAATCAGAACCTGAAGTTTTCAAAGTAATTAATACAGAATATGAAGTTTTCAAAGTAAAACAATACCAGAATATAATTTTATAATTAACACAAACCTGGAGCAAAGGTAACACAGGTGGTTTTTGAGAACTCTTTCTGCTCTCTCAGTATATATGTTAGAAGTGCTGCAGTGCCTCCACCTAAAGAGTGCCCTACTATCTGTCAGAACCCAAAGAATGCCGTAAGTAGATATCTTAACAAGATATAATCAGTACTGGAACAAGCCACCCACCAAACAGGTAAACCATATAAATATTCAATTAAATGCTTCTAAGGTCATTGCAGGTTCAAGGGGGGCCACTCAAAAATTTTCAAATTTCAGGAGCATAAATACAAAGTTGAGATAGTTAGCGGGAGCAGGATGAGAGAAATAACAAACATTAATAACAAAAATACTATGCTTGAACAAGAGTAATTGGTATTAAAACGCTCTAATGAAACCATATTCTCTTTCCAGAAGCTATGGTATCATGCATCAACATTAGCTCCTTCGGTTGAAACAAGGAGAATACAAGACTGCTTCAGCTACCAATAACTAAATCATGTGCCACTTTAGCTTATCCTTGTAGCAAAGCCTATTTATTGATTTAATACATAAGCAAAGGATAAGAACAATTACACCTCGTGGATTTACCTTGATTTTATAACCAGGATATTCACCAAGTGCTTTAATAAGACAAGGAGTAGCAAGCTTTGCAATCCACCTAGCAGCCGCAACCATCCCACAGTGCGCATAACCTAAAACCAAATTGCTTACTCCTCCCTCATGCACAACACTGTGATGGAAAGGTACAACAGCCCCGGTAGCAGCCGTAAGAGTATCCTTGATACTATGGGTCCCACGAATCAATAAGAGAAAACATTTCATGTTGTGGTCAACTAAAATTGTGAAAGCTGGCTTTAAGATCTGCAGAAGAGAAACAAACAGAAAAACCAGGGCATATGTAAAAAATGTAAATTATGCTTTGAAACCTTAGAAAGTAAACTACTGCTTCTGGCACCTTCCACACACCCCCCCCCCCCCCCCCCCCCCCCCCCCCCCCCCCCAAAAAAAAAAAAAAGAAAAAAAAGGACAAGAAAGCAAGGCAAATGTCTGACAACTAAAAACATAGCTGAATTCAAACTTCAAACATGACTTACTCCTGCTTTGGGTTCCTGAAGGATGACACTCTCTTTGGGATAGCCAGTCTCCTCTAAAAATACAGGAAACGGTTTTTTTGAAAAATGCCAACATAGCGTCAACAAGTTTAAGAGGTATCTAAGTTCAGCAGCTATATCTGGTCCTTCGAGCAGTAAACTGTCTTTACCACCAAATACACTTGCAACATGTAAGTTTCCCTGCAAAGTACAATGAAACAGTCAGAAGCTTGGCCTGATAACAAGGACCATCAATGGCAAGATTCTAGTCAGATACCTGCCATGCATGAACTCATTTGGTGGTCTTGTAAACCAAAAAATAATGATAATAATAATAATAATAACAAATTCTTTCAGTGATGTACAAAAATACCACATACTTTTGTAAGTATATCACATTTCAGAACAGTTACCTGCCTCTTCAGAAGAAAGCTGATCCCAAATGCCAAGTCCCCAATGGGCCACTTCCCAGAGTTTCAGAGTAAGTAAACCTAAGAGTCTCTGACAATGTCGAAATCGTCTCTAACCATGTAGCAGGTGCTTGAATTAGCCTATGTGAAACACGGTCAATACCTAAAGGAATGTCAGTAGTGGCATCACTACCATTTTCATCACCATCATCATCATTATCATCTCCATGAGACCCATTCGACCGTAATTTACGGTTCAATGTGTAGTACAAAAGAGCAGCAGCACCGGCTGCTGTGGCCATAGTTGCGGTTGCCATGACTATACGATCCCTATAACAATTACAATAAGAAAATATCAAACAACATAGACTATCAAAACAAGTTTCTACAAATTCTACACAAACTTGAATTCTTAAATCAAAATCAATGAATATTTTATAAGAAGCCCTTTAATCTCTAATGACTTTGAGACAAAAACTCATTAACATTGTGTAATGTCTATCAATGCAATAGTTCCATCCAAAGGAAACAAAAGTTCAGGTTTCATCAAATCTAACTCTCTGCTTCGTTGCCAAGAAAACTCAGGAAGAAAAGAACAGAAAAATCGGAACATAGGACCTTAATATAATATAGTTTTGCTTTCAAAGAAAATAAAGAAAGAAAAATACAAGAAATTTATCAAATCACGCACATTTCAGCTTCGCCCTTATTGCTTCCAACATTTTCTCAGCAACCAAACAAAACTGAAGCCAACACAAACCGATTCGAACTCCAACAGGAAAAAAACAACATTAACCTCTGATTTCCAAAACACAAGTCACGGGCTAGAAAAGAAAATATGAGCCAAAATCAAGAAAATTAAAAAATCCAAGACAAAGAATTGGAACTAAGTCGCTAAAACCTGAAGAACATGACCAATGGTCGTACGCGAAAAAACCCTAAAAGTCGGAGAGAAAATTAACGAAACGAACCTGAAGAGCTTGAGAATTTGGATTATATCTTAAGGCATCAAAAAGAGTTTTATACTTCTAAGCATATATCTCGAGACTCTTTCCCTTTACGTTTTTCTTTTCCTTTTTCCTTTTCCTTTTTTCTTTGTTTTTTTGCCCTTTGTGGGGTGGGATTCTGTGGGAATTAGATAAGCTTCATGCAGTTATATTTTTTTTCTCGTGGATATTAAAATTATTTTATATATTATTAAAATGTCTTATCTCATATAGCTGTAGTTTTTTAACGTTATAGCATATTAAAATTATTAAATACTAACTAATACTATAATCTCCACTTTACCTAATCCTCTTAGATCCTAAAAATTGTACAAGAATAATTATTGAAAAATGTTAGTAATTCGCTTGAGTTTACTCACTCACTTTCACCGTGCATGTATTTTATTTTTTTTAATTTTATTTTTACTTAATAATTAATTAAATAACTTTTAATGTCTTTGTGTATTTTTTATTTTTTTAAAATATTTAAATATGTTAAAAAAATGAAAAGAAAATAAAGACAAATTTATGCTATGCAGCATATCCAGCAGTCATTGTTGGACGGCAACCTTGCACTACTCATAATTATTTTTATCATAAATCTTAAAGAAATGATATTTATAGTTTCCACTATTCCCTTTGAGAAAAAATAAGTAAATCTTAAATTCACATAAAAAATTAATTTTTTAATATTAACCTCCAATTTTTTTTGAAAACAAATACACAAAACCCACAAAACTGTATATAATATTATGTTAAGCAGACAACGGCTCAAATAAGGCATATGCTAGACTGTAAATAATGAATTCATAAATTAAAGTCTCTTCAAATATGACTAGAGATTATTAGCATATCCCGAATAGCAAATACTAAAAACTTGTATATAGTTTTTTCAAGTATTTTTCGGTTTTAACCGCGTAGCGGTTGGAGAAGGACGGCGCTGTCGCAACCGACGTGAACAGAAACTGGTTGGAGATCTAAAGTGGGACAGGAATGGGATAGCCATCGCAGGGTGGGTGGGTGGGTGGGTATTTAGTGAGCTAAGAAAAGAAAAAAAACGCGGTGCCCAGGTTGGGCAGTTGACCCCAACTAGCCCAAATCTATTGGGACCATAACTATCCCGAGGAAGAATTTGATAAGACCTTTTGAACGATACAATTACAAACCGTTAAATAAGGCATAATTCCAGTTTCTACATGCCATAATGTCGTATCCGGTGGTAATATCAACTTCAAAAAACGCCAACAGCTCGGAAGGAAAAATCCTAAAAACACGTTTCATGGATTCAAAATAACACAAGGAAGAAAAGAAGACTTAAAATGCATCCACCATCAAAGTGAATCAAGCTACTCCTCCAGATGGTTTCAGGAGCGGGTGCAGTCTCAGTCACGCTCGCTTATAGCAGTCAAGTGCTCATCAATCTCCTCCATCGACAACACTCTAAAGACCAGGTTCTCCTGCCTCACCACTCCAACCTATAATAAGAATTTAAAAAAGCTGAATCAAGATCGTTGTTGTTGTCGTCGTCAGAAACTCAAGAGAGAGGTGAATGATATAATATAGGGACAACATCAGTGTGGATATTCAATACCTCAATCTCATTGGCTTTAAAATCCTCTTGCAGAACTGATTGCAGGGCTGAAATTGCAGTCTATAGACGAAGGCAATTAGAGACATTAGGCTATTAATGAGAATCAACCATTACAGATATTATAACGGACCGGGATCAAACAACTGATAATTAAAAGTAAATGGACTGAAATACAGATCCATGAAGTGGAACCATTACTTAAACCCAATTTCTAACCAATTGTTAATGACACATGAAATTTGTTCAAAATTGACTAAAAATTATTTACCTGCACCGTCTCCTCGTAGGTAAATGCAGGATCGTTCTTCATTTTCTTCTCCAAGAAATTAATTGCCTCCTGCTCTTTCAACCCAGCACTTGTGGCCTAAAACAAAGTATATCATGACTCATGAGGAACTCATGGGGTTGAAATTCAAACTAATACCAAACGAAGAAAACATGATTGTGAACAAGCAATATACAGTAATGCCCCTAAAAATCGATAACTAACATGCAGGGAAAGAAAGGACATACATAAAAGCAACTACAGTACAGTACAAGTAAACATCTAAAGATCACCACTCACTATTATTTTTTTTTTTGGTTCAAGAGCTTTAGTTAAATATAAGCTGATCTAGAAATTTTAACAGCAAATGACTGACTCCTATGATTGTAATTATGAAATCTAGTAATCTTATAATGATCAACCCGTATATGAGCCATTACAGGCAACAGAATACTTTGCTATTTTTTTTTATAACATAAGATCTTATTGAAACAAGCAAATACGCATAGCCCAGGTACATAGGAAGTATACAACAAAGAACACCTAGTTCCAAGTTAGAAGCTAAATACTTTGCTATTTACTTCTTCCAGTACAAAATACTTTTGCTATTTTCATATTGTGTAACTTTACTTGTAAGAAAAAAATGAAGATTGAAGGCAAACAAAGCTTATGAATGAGCACGTAGTTTACAGCTCCTAATTCATTTTTTTTTTTTTTTTTGAAACTTTGTTGCTTGAAACTCCATACACACTTGATCCTTCATATAAATTTATCTGGATACAAATACTATCGTAGTAGTCAGGTTAGACATAATGCATCATCATGTAGGTTTTATTAGTACTCCAGGAATGCGATGCAGAAGTTAGTTATGATTGTAAGTTTAGTCCTGACAAGAATGTTGTAAGCAAGTACTCAAGGCAATTGCCAACCCAAAACATACGTGGATAAGGGTAGGAAAGTTCTTGTGGTGCTCCTCTTAAGTATTGTAAGAACAAAGAAACTGAAGGTCAGAGAAAAAAACAAATTGTGTAGGATAAAACTTGACAATACCTTGTGACCAAAGAAATGGCCAGCTGGGTCACATTTGTAAAGTCGAGGTCCAAATTCATCATCAATGCCCAAAACCATGGCAACTTCCAAGCAAAGACAGAAAATCAAAGGTGGCAGGAAAAAATTAATAATAAAGCATACATATATAACAGCCATAAAAAAGGAACTCTTTGACAGCTAAGGAAAAGGCCAACAACAAACCAACTCCAAGTGGTCTCATATAAGCATGTTGAGTATAGACTTGTGATTTGTCAGCAATCCTGGCATGCAAACAATTCCAAATGCTTCAGATTGCAGTGTATAAACATAAGCAAATGTTCATGAAGAGAGACAGGGAGAGAGAGAGAGAGAGAGAGAGGGGGGGGGGCAAGGATAGGTACAAATGCTTCGTAATTTGAGGAAGCATAATTATTGACACATGAGTATTCTGAGTGTGTTGTCCTCCAAACCTCAAGTAGTAAACCCTTTATGCTTCCGGGTTAACATTTGACCCGACTAACATTCTAGCAATCAAAGAGATTTAAGTTTATTGACTAAAACAACTGTGAATCTTCAAGTATATACATTCATAAAATAATTAAGAAGTCTTATCTAATGTCTCCCTGGCTACTGAGTTGCTAACTTTCCCTAGCATCCAGGTTCATGAATTCAGAAAGTCTCATAAAACAGGACACCGTGTGTCCCTTCCTGCATAACCCTCAATTCATCATCCTCATCTTTTACTTTTTATATCTTATTTGACCCAAGAATGTGTATCAAGGTGGTCAAGTTACT
The DNA here is from genome assembly GCF_004785595.1 of Juglans microcarpa x Juglans regia. Lineage (NCBI taxonomy): Eukaryota > Viridiplantae > Streptophyta > Magnoliopsida > Fagales > Juglandaceae > Juglans > Juglans microcarpa x Juglans regia. The sequence continues at coordinate 40,898,195 of NC_054594.1, read as the reverse complement.
TTAAACCAAGACAACAGGAACATATCTTATGGGAAAGAGAACAAACCACACATTTAATTCAACCTAGAAATCAAGTGAACAAAAATTATTAAACAATGAAGAGACCTTTGATTTGTTCCCTTCCCTACACTAGGAGCATACCTGCTAAGTAAGTCAACAGTATAAATATTTATTTCAACCGACTAATAAAGTGCACATACTAAACATGAGAGAGAGAGAGAGAGAGAGAGAGAGAGAGAGAACAATAATAAAAATTAAGCACAGAAATATATTAATAAGAAGAAAAAGGAGTTATAAACGACAAAATTAGAAATTCCTCTTTTTGAGTCAAATGCACCACGTAGAAAGTTCATTGTACTTATCATCTATTGGGAGGGGAAGAAACTATTGGAATCTGTTTCACTCAAGAAAAGCAGTTTGTTGCAGGGAGGGGTCAAAATTAATGTTTCTAACTCAATACATATATAGTAGAGTAATTGACTAACTTCAAAGTTCAAACACATTGCAAACTATAAATTGAAGAGTGGTGGAATTTTTTTTTTTTTTTTTTTTTTTTTTTGTGAGCAGGAATTCGATTTAGTAAGAAATGAACCTCATACCATTTAGCCAATACATCCACAGGCATCTCATATCCATATCTGAAGCGAAACTCAGCTGCTTCATTTCTTGCTTGTTGAACCAAGGTTCTTGCATCGGCTGGAAAATGGGATCCCAAAATTATTAAGGTTCCATTCATTGGATAGAGAACTTCATAGACTAGATCTTCATATTATAACCAAAAAGGATGAAGTATTCAACCAATAAAAGTTACTGGAGAGTCAAATTCCAATATAGTCTGGCATGTTATCATATGAACTCTATCTACAACAAATTTTGCAATTTAAATGCAGACAGGCTGTTTTGAGTTATATCAAACCTGTCATGCCAGTTGCCAACAACCCAAGATACTTAGTGATGGGGAAAAGATGTGAGACACTTGTCTGATCCAACAGCTTGTCCTGTATCAATTTTCTAAATTTATATCGCCTGCATCAACTAGAAATAAAGGTAAAGCGAGATTTTAGTGGAAAGAGCAACTGATACTCACCGGGACCTTCTTCTGAGTCACAACACATACCGAATCCTTTCCTCGTACACCAATTGAGGTTATTCCAGCGGCCTTCACAGCCTTAAAAGCATACTCTATTCACTCAATCATATGCAAACACAAACAAATTAGAATATAACAGACTAAGGCCTCGTTTGATTACACAGATGAGATGATATGAAAGTTGAAAGTTAATAAAATATTGTTAGAATATAATTTTTTAATATTATTTTTGTTTTGTGATTTGAAAAAGTTAAATTGTTTATTATATTTTGTGTGGGAGTTTGGGAAAGTTGTAATGATTAGATGAGATGAGATGGTTTGTATAACCAAACTAGGCCTAAAAGCACGAATAAGAGAATTCAATTTTTACACATTGACCAAACAAAAGGTCGAGTTAGACCTTTTCAAGTGGGTTTTCTGGTTTAGTGACTATGTTTGAGATACAAAAAATGTGATATAAGCCTTTGGATAACCAAAACTAGAACAAATAAATTAAAAACCATACTTTCCTACCCAATCAGGAAGTGTCCAATTAAAATTTTTCTTACTTTAACAGCTTTGATACCACGCTTAGTGGACTTATCACTCCAGGTAGCTGATACTGGATACCTAATTAGAATAAGCCTTTGGAGGCATAACTAGTGACTTTGTTTGAGATACAGAAAATGTGATATAAGCTTTTGGATATCCAAAGCTAGAATAAATAAAAACTTATACTTTCCCACAGCCGGGAAGTGTCCACTCAAAATTTTTCTAACGTTAACAGCTCTGATACGACGCTCAGCGGACTTGTCAATCCAGGTACATGATTTTGCATCTAATTGAGACTACATAATACAACTATTTCAGGTGCTATGTTTTTCAACATCTAAGTAATATTCATTTATCGTTATTTTCATCGAATTTATCAGCAACTATATAAAGGGTCAAATAAACCACCAAAAATCTAATAGGGTTTCTACTCAGTGGCCCAGAAAACCGCAAAACTTCCATCGTTTGAACCAATGTGTTCAACTGAAACATCAGTGGATCTGTGCGATATTGCATACCTAACTGGAACCGACATTACAATTAATCACCACTTGTTTCTACGACCAGTCCTACATGTGTAATAACCCGTATAAAGACTATCTGAAATTGAAAACGGATTTTTGAAAAATATCAAATGATACTTGTTGCTACAGAACACATACCCACTTGAAAGAGACGGCCCTCGGGTGAGAAAATCGTGATGTGACGATCGTAGCCACCTCCGCTTCCACGACTCATCGCTTAGCACTGCTTTGATTTGTACTTTGAGGGTTTCGTTTGTGTATGAGAGACTTCAGAAAGACCGACGAGCTTGGAAGGGAAAGATGAATAATAAAACCAAAGCTTTCTTTCTCCCCAAGAACGAAGATGAGAATAAAGCGAAAAGGTCTTCTAAACAGTATAGACGACGTCGTTTTCAATTGCTGAGCTGGGCTGGGCCTCTACGTGTCATTCAAAATCCCAAAGCAGCGGACTATCGACGAGTACCGCAATGCCTTTTCTTCTCTTTATTGTTTCTTCAAAGCCCATTTAAAATCAAAAATATCTGCACAACCTCTTACTATCTACGTAACTTCTACGCACCATATTTTTATTATTTTTTATTATTTTTTTTTTTTATCAAATATTTAATATATAAATAATAAATAGAAGAATTGAATTAGTTTAAAAAGAATAAACTCAAAAAAAATTTAAAAAAATATTAAAAAATTTAAAAATTTTAAAAATTATGGTGTGTGAAGATTGAAAAGGTTATATAGAATTGCTCTTTAAAATCTACACCCCGTTCAAAAATTAGGGCCCTGTTTCAACAATTAAGGCCCATTTAAAATCTCTTCTTTTTACTTTTCTAATTAGTTTCAAAACAGACCAGACAAAAGTACAAAAACGAGATTACCAGACGAACAAAGTTATAGATTCGAGTCTCTATCAACATAAGCGAGACTCGTTTTAAGGATTATGCTATGTTCAATTTAATGTCTAAACTTGTGCAACAGATTGAAAGGGAAGAAATGATTATTACCAGCCCACGATGGTGATTCAGGCGTTGATATGGTGGTCTTCACGTTCATCCATGAAATAAATAATAAATAAAAAAATAAAAATAAATAAAGAGAGACACAAAGATTTACATGGATGCGAGACTTTCGCGTGGATGCTCAACTAGATAGCGATGATGGGCACTTGAGGACCTCTCACGGTATTCTTTTGGTGGAGCTAGGCAGGACTGAACATGACAGCAGCCACGTTGTCCCTGTGGAGTGCTCTGCCTTCGGTATCATAAATCAGGGAATTGTTGTGGATCACTTTGGAACCGTGCTAAGGGCTTTGGACTCACGGTGGCAACTTCACGGCGGCGCAATCATGGTGGTTTGTCCCTGACTGTGGCTAAGGGAGGTGGTGTGGTGGAGATGCAACGATTGCATCTCATCCATTATTGCGACCTGCATGGCTCGCGAACGATGATGGAGGCGAAGGACGATGGCGAGGAACATTGTTATGGTCGGGAACGACCACTCTAGTGACAGAAGATCACGATGAGTTAGATGGTGGTCAACGACTGGACCTTCGTGGCGAGCTACAATCGAGCAAGCTGCCCGTGGTGCGCACTGGTGAAAATGGCGAGGGGTTTTGGTGAGCAACACAGTGTGGGCGGTGACCTCCTTACTGGCGACAGAAATCTCCAACAGCTCCGATGGTGGCTGGCGGTGGTCTTTCCGGCACACGAACGCCAAGTTTTTGTGAATCTTCGGCAGCGTCTGTCCTTCGCCTACACTGTGCCCAATGTGAACTACTTCAATGGTTGAGGACCACCTTGCCGGCGACAGGGAGCTCTGACGGTGCAGATGGTGGCTAGCGGTTAGGGGTGTCAAATTGTGTTAGCGGGTTATGTTCGTGTCGTGTCATAGTATGGACATTACAGTTAATGGGTCAACACAAACACGACCCGTTAAGGATTTTGTGTCAAAATTTCAAACACGAACACAACACGGTAAGATAACGGGTTGACACGACACGACCCGTTATGACACGTTAATCAGAATATTAAATAAATTTACACAACACGACATGACTCGTTCTAACCCGTATACGTTAATGGGTTGAACAAACACGATACAACATGACACGATCCATTTGACCTGATTATAAATATTTAAATATAAATAATATCTATAAAAAAAATTAACTACGAGTCTAAAATTACAATCCAAACAAATATGATCACACATAGTGTAATAATATATTAAAATTACATCCAAAATATAATAAACAAAACACACATAGTAAATATATTAATGTTACAATCCCAAATATAATAAAAACACAAATCTGAATAAATTTAGAGTTTGAAGAATGAGGTGGAGCGTCCTCCAAGTCCTTGCCCTTGTTATTCTCTAATTCTATTACATCTTCGGTTAACTCGTCCAATTTAACTTCTTCTTGTATTTCTATTAAAAAAAAGACATCAATAAAGTGTGATGAGTGGAAGGGGCAGCGTGGTCGCGACTCAGAGTTTTTGAAGAAACACTGAAAGTGTGAAACGCCGTGGGGGAAGGGGAGTGTGAAACGCGCCGAGGGGGGGGGGAGGGGGGCGGCTGGTTAGAACTTAGGGGTTTTTTAGTTTTAGGTCATAAGGGTAATTTTTATTTTCTTAACGGGTCATAACGAGTTGACCTGTTAGTGACCCGTTAAGCAATCTTATCTTAACAGGTCAACCTGTTTTGACCCGAACCCGTTAACACTCAACTCTAACCCGCTTTTATCATGTCGTGTTCGTATTGGGTTAACGAGTCGTGTCACATATTACCACTCCTACTAGCATGGTAGAGGGCCACTGTGTGGGCGACAGAGGCCATCGGCAAGCCATGTGGTTGCTGTCTAGAGAGTGGGGTGACGCTGCTCGCAGCGTGTTGCTCGCCTCTACTCATTAGATCTGGGCATGCCATCGTGCGAGAAGCACCTCCCCAACTACAAAAAAAGCCGACAAACCCAGTCATTGCAATCGACGATTATAATAGTCCATGGGTAGCTGGGTGGTTCCTGTATGCTTCCACATGGGTTCCTGGTGCTTCTTGATTCCCGCATTGTGTACAGCAGAGTGCTCCGATTCGGCGAGCTAGGGGCGGAAGTTTTCACTGTTGTTGTATCTCCGTCGTTATGGTATCACCGGTGGCTGCAGGTTCTACCCGACGAAGCATCTGGGTGCACGTCGTGCACCACTTACATATGTTGTGCATGGCACATACGCAGTGCATGTTGCACGTGCGCAGTGCCATGCAGTCTGCTTTGTGGTTCTTCTTATTCTATTATTATTATTTTTTTAATTTCCTGAAATGTTAAGAGAAGAAATAATAGGAAATAGAAAAGTTGAGGAGATTTTATCTAGTTTTTCGAAGACGATCTCGTGAGTCAGAGAATATCATTCTCTCAATTACGGTATAGAAGATATTGTTGATCCCACAGACGGCGCCAGCTGTTAATACCTAAATTTGCACAACATACCAGAAGGGAGGAAATGATTATCCTCTTCCTACAATGGTGATTCGGGTATCGATACGATGATATTCGCATTCATCAATAAAATAAATAATAAATAAGTAAATAAGAATAAATAAAAATAGACACAGAGATTTACATGGTTCGGCATAAAAGTTTACGTTCATGGGTTATTTGATGGCGAAATCCACTATAACGAGTGATTTTACAATCTCTCATAGCTCACGTATCGCTCAATACAATGAATGAATTTATGGGAGATCTTTTAAAATTGCTATGTGTGGTGAAGTTTGGCATAGAAGCTTATGTGGAGAGTCCCCCTTTCCATTTGTAGAGATTTCCTCATATATATAAAGGTTTATTTATTTGGAATGATTGCCTTGTGAAATATTTTTCTTTTAGGAGTCATCCACTTCCTTTTAAGAGTCTGAGTTCACTTGTCCTATCTCTTTTTAGCTTTATCTTTTAACTTGATTTTCAGCCTCATTTCGAGACTAAATTATAGGCTGTTGATTTGACCTTACAGTTCAGTTAGAGAGTTCCAAGCTCCTTCAACTCTTCATTTCTTTATTTCTTTCTTTATTTTGGTCGATGGAATAAAATGAATTCATGTCTTTCCAATTGGAACTTGGGATTGAAAAAAAAAAAAAAATGAAGAAACATACATGGGCTATGTAACTCCCATTGTGCCTTAACCGTTGCATGGCTATACAATCAGCCTGAAAGCAAAATCATTTCGGTAAAAAAAAACAAACAAAAACTTGAGTTATTACATCAAAAAATTTATCTGAATTATCAGATCTAAAATGAAATAAAAATCAATATAATTCTCTTGAATTCACGTTTTTACCTAAGAGTTTTGGATATAACATCAAAAACTACAAAAATCGAAATCTCGCGACATCAATGATCGACCCACGAAACATGGCTACTACACAAGCGCAGACGCTGCTAATTAAAGAAAACCAACATAAACTATTCAGAAAGGAGCCTACCTGCATAGAACATGTCCGGATATGTTTGACGACGAAGAAAGAAACAAAAACATTAAACAGCAGTACAACGAATCTAACGCCATGCCAACTGGTCTCTTTTGAAATTTGAACCGATCAATTATGCAGCGGGATCTAATCTTCCAGGTACGAAATTAATTTCACAATATCCCCACATCAGATCCACGTAAAAACAAAACAAAAATAATTTGACACTCCAGCTAACTGACAGCCCAGTTATTTCACATGAAATCAACATTGTTAATTGTCAAAGACACTGTCTCATTTTCCACGTTTGTGCGAAGTGGAACATAAATTGGTCAAATTTAGTAGCTAAGGAACACTCGCTAAAAGAAAACACGTTTGTGCATCCTCGTGAAAAATGGTCGGTGGATATTGAAAGTACGTGGCTAAGCCTAATTTGTTTTCATAAAACTTATCATCTTATCTCATTATTATAATTTTTTAAAATTTTTACATAAAATAAAATAAATAATTCAATATTTTCAAATTCTAAAAAAAAAAAAATCAAAAAATATATTTTAAAAATATTTATTTAATTTTCAACTTTTATTTAATTTTATTTGTAAAAATAAACGAGATCATGTACAACCTTCAGATCATATCCTCTTTCGGGAGGGGACCACCTGATCTAGATTAATATAAAATTATCGTATTTTATCCTTGAAGCTGACAGATAATTGGCCCAGTGGATCGCAGATAATTGGTTGCCCCCTTAAACTAATCATCGCACTAAGCTGGCATCACTCTCTTTGGTGTAGTAATCAGATGAGGTTGCTCCCATCTTCTTACTCTGAGTTCATAATATGTTCCAAAACCCTTGTGGTCTCTGGGTTTTCAAATTCCAATATGCTTCGGCATTTTCAATTTTTTTATTGTTTTTTTTTTTTTTTTTGAAATTGTGTTTTATTCTGTGAATTGACCATACAATTACAATATCTTTAAACCCCGCCATATATCACGACCAGTTTAACCCTTCTCGCAAGTCTTGTCAATTATGAATATTAGTAGATATTATGAGATATCAATTCTAAGTGCCAACCTCAATAGGTTATGTTGGCATAATTAAATGGATAAATGATATTTACAGTGTCTAAATCTTATCTACTCATTTTTTAAAAAAAAAAATGAATAAATTTAATATTCATAAAAAAATATTTTTTTAATAATAGACTATATTTTTTTCAAATAAAATGTGAGATTTTTCATATTATATGGTGCAGTACAATCTACCATTTATCTAAGAAGAAACAAATAAGCATATGATTGTTGTCTGGTTTTCTTTTTGTATTTGGATATTTCCGACTACTCCATTGTATTTAGCTGAAATAATTCAATGGAAAATCGAAGACTTGGGGACACATTATTTTGACACGACAGGTCCACAACTCGTATGGAAAATCGAGCACCGATAAGCACGAAAGGACCACGATCTGGGACCACCGTGGTCCCGAGGGTACCCGATTATTTGACATTTATTTATAGTCTTTTTATTTTGAAGTGTAGAAGGCGGTAATTAGTACCGTCACTTAATTGCAACAAGGCCACCGAGTCACCTCAAAGTCCAAGCTGTCACTACTGAGGGCCATAATCAGATGGGGTCGTCCTCAATATCTCAAGATAGGTATAATAGAAGGAAATTGTAATCCGCATCTTACGAAGAACATGATCTAATGTGGTCGTTCCCATCATTACATGACGAGACCACGATATGGTGGCAGTACTTGATGGTAAAACCATCGTCACTCAGCATATCATGTGAATTTTGGTGATTTTGTCCCTTATCATTTTTTTTTTTTTTAAGGAAAATTTCTACAGAGAACCTTATCATGCCTCATGATGCAAACATTCTTTATATGGTCGTTTCAACCTTCTAATAGTTATAAAACCAAAAGAAATAAAGCTAATTAAATAATTAATAACTAAAGAATAATGGTGGGACCTCCCGTGGCTTACTTTGAATAAATTAAGTGTCATAATCAATATTAGATTGCTTAATCCATACTTTATTCTCTATTTGAGTATCTCCAAAGTCCCACGTGAAACTCATTGACAGAAGATATGAATAGTAATGTGGCATCTCCGACTAAAAAAAATAAAATAAGGTGATGCATTTAAAATTATTTTTTATGTTAATTAATAAATATATTTGAATAAATATATTGTAAATTTAAAATTCTTTTTACTTATTTAATTTATAAGATAAGTTTAAACTCACATTTTAATAACATTTAGACTCCGTTTGGATATAATAAATATAACAAAAAAAATAATAAACAATTTAATTTTTTCAAATTTTAAAACAATAATAATATTAAAAAATAATATTTTATTCAATTCTCATCTCATTCCAATCTACTATTCAAACAAAACTTAAATCTTATTACATCAAATTTTGAAAAATACTTTTCACACCAGTCTCAAATATAGCTTTTCTTTAAAATACTTTTTTTTTTTTTTTTTTTGTATTTACGATACTTAAATTATCAAAGATTTTATATTTTACGCTTCAAACTATCCAACTAATAAATTGTACTCTTAAATTACTAAAGACTAGCATTTTACACTTTCATAAAAATATTGTGATCATAATTATGTCATCTAGTTTTCTTTTATCCCAACTATTATGATTTAATTAAGATGCTGAATGTCAACTTTCAATAGTCTCAAAAGTAATATATCAGTTTTGGAGTCCAAAGCATATAAATTCTAATAACTTCATGCTCTCCCGTGGATTTTCAATCAACCGTAACTATGCCGTAACTCGTGGGGTTGGTAGTCCAGTGTCCGGTGTAAAGGGCAGAAGCCTATTGGTCAGCTCAGAACTATAGCATTCATTTGGCCGCACACAATCACAACTAAAAAGGTGCATTACTTGTCGTCTAGTCGTTCGCTTATCTACTGTGATAGAATACCCTTCCACCAAACTCCACGTGCCGAATTTCCAATGGCTCTCCTACATATAGAAATATTACTTTTCTTTTTTTTATTCGGCATGCCAAACAGATTAATAATTTCCCTCCGCACGGTACAAACCCTCCGTCTTCACTCTTTCGTAGAAGCAGGGCCTCACCTCAACTCTCTCTCACATTATCTCAATATACCTCATAGCCTATCGAAGCGTCGCAAGCTGTCAAACTCTGACGCTAATTTTCTGTGCTTCCAAAGACGTACAGTTAGGACGGTTGGTTCAGCCTCTGGTTAAACAATCACTGTTCCATAAAGACGGACGAGATTTGCCCGTGATTCCGTACTCTCAATAATAAAAGATAAAAAGCTTTTAACAACATAATCAACGACCGTCCCCGGGAAGTCTCTGAGGCAGAAAGGAAATGGCGGTTGAGTTCTCAACATGCGTGGAGTACGGCCTAAGACTCTCGAAGCGAGTATACTACGGTAAGGAGTCGGTTTTTTCGTCTGCTCCGGCGGTAGTTCCAGCTATGTCGAAGTCTTCATCGGATTACTTGCCGTCGGCGCCCATGGTGTATGTGGTGGTGCCGGAGCCGGAAGTGGTGGACAACCCGGACGTTCCGAGCTACCAACCTTACGTGTACGGCCGGTGCGAGCCGCCGGCTTTGATACCGCTGCAAATGCATGGGGTGGCGATGGAGATCGAGAGCTATTTGGACACTGCCTTCGTCTCGGTGAACGGGACGTGGCGCGTGCATTGCGTGATGGCGGGCCGGAGGTGCGATTGTCGCATTGCGGTGCGATGGGAGAGCAGGTAGTAGGCACGAACTTACGACTTTGGAAAGAGACTAATTTAAATGATTTTCTGTGTGGTTTACTGGTTTTGTTGAAATTATTATTTTTTTTGTCCGAATAATGCGTTTCTTTTAAAAAATTTGTTCAATCAATATTAATTTATTAAAGTTATCTGTGCATGTTAGTTGTTTTTAATTTTAGTAATTATTGTAGTCATGGAAGCAATTATTGTACGAGTCGCTGTCACATGTATTGACGACCTGTATAGAGAAACAAAACCTTCGGTAAAAATGTCAAACTGAGCCTTTGAACTTGAAGAGTTGGACTGAATGGCGCTAGCTAGTTGGTTCCTGTGCGTGAATATGAGTTGCTGGCATAATATTTAGGCTCCACACGAGCTTGAAAATAAATGGTTTTTGTCCCTGAAGCCTACATAACCAATTTACCTAGTCCAATTAACTCAGGCTTGGGCGCTCGTAAGGAGTGCATGCAATTCATTTCAGCAAGTAATCTTTAGTTCGAATCAGTACAATTAGATGTCCCAAGAATACTGGAAAGCATGCAGGATTCCAGAGTTAAAGTTTCCAAGGAACACGAACGTCAATTCTTAAAGGTGGAAAATCAATTATTTTTATTCGGATAATAATCGAATCATATTATTGACTTGATGTGATGTATAATAATATCCATCATTCTGTGTGTCCTTACCTATAAGATCCACTGCTTTAATATCATCCATTCCGAAAACCAGAGCCTTTCAGTCTGCGCTAAGATCCTTGCCTCTGCTTTCCCAAAACATGCGAATGACCGCAACGACAATTGACAGCTTTAGAACCCCATATTGAATAGTTGCAATGGAAATATGCATCATGGTTTCACTTGAGAACTCACTGGGTTGTTTTGCTTCTAACGGGCGGCATCATCTCCATTTACCATGCTTTTTTACACCTTTTCATGTTATGATCCATACGATACACGATTGATGCTGCCCGTTAGGAGCAATATGTATTTTCAAGAACGGTTGTTTGAACTCATGTCTTTTTCTTGTTGGGTCGTAATATGAACTCAAGAACGGTTGTTTGAAAAAGCATCCATTTTTCTTTCTAGATCTTTTGCATAGTTAAGTAAAATTAAAGCTTCACATTTGGTCGTTCACGCGCATAAATTTTATATATATGCTGATGATACAATTATGATGGCATGCTATAAATTATTTGAGATACGTGCTGATCAGTCTTTTCCTTTAGTTTTTGAAGCAAGTTATCGTAAGTTCTCAAAAAAAAATATGATGTGGCTAACAGGGTTCACTTCTAGGTGTCGAGGTTGATGTTAGTGGAAGATCTTATCGTACTCAGTTGATTACAATGGAAGATATGACAGGCGAGAAAATGGCCAAATCTGAAGATGGGCGCTTCCTTAAAGGCCGGATATACACTTTGAAAGTTCCACAGGTTATTATCTGGTGCATGCAGATCAGCTTACTTCAGTTTTCATGTCAATCACTCAGTATTTATTTCTTCCCATTATTTCTGTTAACTATGATGTTTATCCTTTAGATTCTTGGAGGCTCCACTCTCTCAATTAAGATGAGCTGGTCTCAGAAGTTAATATATCGAGATGGCCAGTTTTGCCTTAATGTACCTTTTAGTTTTCCAGCATATGTCAATCCCGTTGGGAATACAATTTTAAAAAAAGAGAAGATTTTTCTGAAAGTGAACCCTGGTACTGGGACAGACTTTTTATGCGGAAGTACCAGCCATCCTCTAAAGGTAACTTTTTCTCATATATTTTGTTCAGTTGATAGATACACATAATAAACTTGTATTTTACGACTTTACAGGAAGTTAGTAAAGTAAGTTTCTCGTATGAAGCTGAAGTACCAGCATGGTCAGATCAAGACTTCGATTTCTCTTATACTGTAAGAACTTTAACCATTGATTGTCTTGTGATTAGTTCCTAGTATAAACCACTACAGTGTTGATGATCATAATTTGGTGACGTCAGGCATGAAAGAATGATTATTTTAAAATGCTCTATTGTTTTTACAGGTTACATCAAATGACATTTTTGGTGGTGTCCTCTTGCAATCTCCATTTCTGGGTGATTTTGATAAAAGAGAGATGTTTTGCTTCTATCTATTCCCTGGAAATATCCAGAGTAAGAAGGTTTGTTAGCATAACCTGCTACACTTTTCGTAAATTTTTCTTTTATTCAATGTCTGCATTTGTGGGGTATATATCTATTTGACTTCTCACTTTTAAAAAGAAATTTTCATGTGAGGGTTCCTTTTGATGTTTGAATAAGGATGGTCGGTATTAGTTTAAGTTATGAAGACAATAGGTTGTGTTGATGTCGTATTTCACAACCCGAGCAGTACCACGACAACCAAACTCTCAGGACATGCAACTAGGAAGAAGAATGGGCTCTGGTGACGTCTGAGGTCACTCCGATGTCAAAGTGCATTATATGTCGAAGAAGAGTTCAGAGAACCTTCCCTCGGGAGGGATGACTGTTATTTATATCTGGCTTGGACCCAACTGTCGAGGGAGATAGTGGGGTGTCAGGTTGTGCTAGGGTCAGACCTGCTACCACCCTTCTGCCTCGGCAGTGTGTCAGGTTGTGGTTGAGCCGTCCTACGACACCTTTGGCAGCACGTCATTGCGTCTTGGATTCCTTGACATGCATTGAATGCAATGTGTCTTTGGCCAGGCGTGCCCACGATCGGACACACCCAGCCGCCTGCGCCCTACGACAGTTGTCTGCTACGTACCCTATTGCAGGGCTTGGCAGCCCTCGGAGGTCCCAGGCCATCATTGCCTTATGGTGGGTTCCTTGACTGGGCCGAACTTGGAGCCAAGGCCTTTCCGAATGGGCTGCCAGGTCGTGGGCTCGGTACATGGCTTCCTGGCTTGGGCTTCGAGTTTGCTTTGGGTCTCTGCGGCTTGATCTCTTTAGGCCTGGGCCACTCTCCAGAGGGCCCCCCTCATAGATTGTGATGATTGCATCAGCAATGATAGAGTTAAAGGACAATATGTCCTTTAAAGGTTAAATTAGAGGGAAACAACTCAATTAGTCTATTAAGGAAAAAAATTAATGCTAAGGACAGGAATTTTTGCAAGTGGAGCACTGATTAATGGCCTTCTCGTGGAACACTGACCGCCCTTATTTTGTCTGCAACATGTGGCCTCAGGGACTTAGAGTCGACTTCTTGTACTATAAACAAAATGCTTTTTAGACGTCTTTAAAAATGCAACATTGTAATTTCCACTCCATTAATTTTAGTGAATTTGACAGGTTTTTAGAAAGGAAGTGGTATTTCTTATTGATATAAGTGGCAGCATGATGGGAGAACCTCTTGAGAATGCAAAGAATGCACTAATGGCCTCACTGTCCAAGCTAAACTCTAAAGATACCTTTAACATAATTGCTTTTAATGGAGAGGTACAATTATTCTCATCAACAATGAAGCTGGCAACCAATGAAGCAATCTCAAATGCTACAGAGTGGATTGATGTTAATCTTAAAGCAAATGGTGGTACAAACATTTTGCTCCCCATAAATCAGGTAAGTTAAAATTCGAATGCGTTTCAAGTTAACGATCAGATGTACTCCAATTACTACACTGGCAGTGCACATTTTTTTTTTCAATGTCAATTTCATTTGTCTTTCATGCAACATAATTTTTATTTAAAAGAAAAAAAGATAAACGTCATATGTTATGGAACAAACAGATGACTTGTACATACCTACTTATATATATATATATATATATATATATATATATATATATATATATATAAGATGACTAGTGCAATACCTTATTTGCTTGTTTACTTTTTTCTTTCCCTGCCAAGCTGCATGTGAAGATGCATCCGTAAGAGAACTTTGCTACAGCCATGTGCTAACGTAGACTGTGTGGCTACTGTCATTAAAAAAGTTTGTCCCTTAAAGCAAATGTTCTTCTGGTTTTTTATGGCTTGGATTATGAGAATACACCTACGACTTTATCATGACTAATTTATGGCCTACAATACATATTATTAGGCACTCTTCACTCTCTTTGATGTTTACTTCAAATACATAATTTTACCTGTGATGTCCTAATTTAGGCGATGAAGTTGCTGGCCGAGACTACTGATTCAGTGCCTCTCATTTTCCTCATTACTGATGGTGCTGTTGAGGATGAAAAGGATATTTGCAATATTATTAAAGACTATCTCAAGAGGGAGGGATCAATTTGTCCTCGCATATGTACTTTTGGCATAGGTAAGAGTTTTGGTTTGGGGTTTCACTTCTTGTCAACTATCTTTAGTCTTGATACTTGTAGCTAAATTATCAATCTTTTCCAGCTTCATATAAAGTATTTAATTGCAAATCACCAACGTCAAAATCACTTCATCTCTCATCAAATCCACTTCTGCTTGGTTTGCATTTTCTGTAGTTCAATGTAATATACTCAACTAATTTCAAGTCCCAGCAATTCAGAATTTCCTTCTCTCATGAAATCCGAGGCAGTTTTTGTACTTCTCTGACCCATTTGCTTCTGTTCCTCATTCTCTTTATCTCTTTTAATTTGAACTCTCTTTCTTACTGACCCAAAAAAAAAGTGAGCTCTCTCTTTCTGCATTGGTGCATTAACTTGTTGTCTTCACTGTGTATAGTTAAATGGATTTTTACTCATCCTTGTGATGCACCTTCTAGTTTTGCTATTTTTTTTTTAAATATTATTGATTAATTTATTTAGTGGGATATTTTTCCAGGTTCATATTGTAACCATTACTTCCTGCAAATGCTAGCACACATTGGGAGGGGTCATTATGATGCTGCTTATGATGCAGGTCATTCTTTTTTTTTTTTGTTATTAATACTTTATAATTACCATTTTTGTATTAGCAAATTTTATCATTACCCCATCAAGATTTTTGTTAAAGAAATAATAGTTGCAGTCGTGAATGCACAAGTACCGCACAATTATTTTGGAAAAAGTGAAAAAATATGAGATCCATATAAAATAAATAAATTTTTAATAGTAAACTCTACTCTTTTTCAAAACGACTGCATGGCGATTGTGTACTCCACAACTGCATATAACATTAATTTAAAATTGCTGACTAATTGTTAAACAGAACATGATTCATTTACTTATCCCAAATATACTTATTGTAATTTAATAACTGTAATGATATATTTTACAATCTTCTGTTACCTTTTCTTTGACCAGATACAATTGACTTTTCAATGCAAAGACTAATTGATAATGCTTCGTCAGTCATTCTTGCCGATATTCAAATGGACGCTTTAGAACATCTTGACTCACTTGAGGTACACAGGTCGTAAGAGGATGGTCCTGCTAAACTCAGACCGATTCTGCTCATCGTTTGAGGATTCAAAATATTATGCGAATATTTTACCGTCACAGATAATTTTTATTGTACTTCAATATTTGGAGGGAACCTTCATTTACTTGTCTACTAGGATATCTTTTACTGCAGAGTAACGCTGAAATACGTCCTATTCCTCGTTGCAGTTGTTTCCATCTCATATTCCAGACCTTTCATCTGGAAATCCATTGATTATATCTGGCAGATACAATGGAAGCTTTCCAGATGCTCTTAAAATTAGTGGTAACTTGGCAGATATGAGCAACTTTGTAATAGACTTGAAAGTGCAAAGAGCCAAGGATCTGCCTCTTGATAGAGTAATGTTTCTAACTTGGTTCTGTTCTCATTTCTGTGGCGTGTTTGGGGTTGGGTTGGAAATCTGTGATGATGCCCAGAAACAAAATCCTCAATTATCTTCCCGCACACTCTTTATATGCTTGCATGAAGTTACATCTTAATGATCTGCCCCCAAAATCAGCTATAATATTAGCTAGCATGTCTGGTTCTCTTCGTGCACACTGTTTTTAAGATTCCCCAAGCAGATGACCATCTTTGCTACAGCCTCAGAGCAGCTTAGATGTCGAATAAGATGATATCATTCACCTAGGTTGTAGACTATCTAAGAGGTGTTGATCCATCTTCCTCAACTGTCCTGCTTGAATCTAATTCTGTCTAACAACCCCTGAATGAAGGCTTATGTTAAATTGATGATGGTGCATTGCCACCATTAAAATGGACAATTTGATATTTACTATACTTTTGCATTTTTCTTCTCTAATTGTTGTTCTATCAGCAGGTACTTGCCAGGAGACATATTGATATACTCACAGCCTGTGCATGGTTCTCGGGAACAAAAGAACTGGAGGAGAAGGTTGTTGCTAATAGAATTTCCTACAGATTGGATTAGCCATAATAAAATAACATATCTGAACTTAGTTTTCACCTAAACCGAGTTTGATTTCAGCCGTCAATGTGATAGTAAACACATATTCCAAAAAACAAAGAAAAAAATAGTCTTGCAAAGCACGCAGGGTAATCTTTGAGAGAGAGGGAGAGTTAGTTTGAGAAAAACTTGCAGTGGATAGCTGTGATCGTTCTATTCGCAGGAGCTCAAATTCCCACCTAAGAAGTTATATAAACAACTGCGTGATCATTTCAACCATACAAGAAACCTTTTCCCTCGTGTCTGCCATAACTCTCTGACCACCAGACCAGTCAACATGGATGATGATTTTTGTCTCTCTTGCTACATAGAACTGCCGATAAAAACGACGTAGAATATTTGTTCCTTTGCTGTAATCGCTGATTTATGTGTTTATTTTGAAGTCATCAATTTCCCTAGCCGATTGTTTTAGGTTGCCAAAATGAGCGTACAAACTGGGGTTCCATGCGAGTATACTCGAATGACTTTGGTTCAGACTGATGCCGTAAAGAAAACACCTGAATCGGCTTGGATACAACAGGTTTGCTTTTCCCTGAGGAACTCCATAAATCATTTCTGCTACTCCTACGTGTAAGCTTTTGGTGAAGTTTGTCAGCAGCCAAGCAGATGACAGATTCTATCGTTTTCCTGAATGATCTTTTCGTATGCTTTAGTTTTTTGTGCTCTTAAAAAGTCGTTCATGTCAGAAGAGAATTCATTGAAACTACTTCAGAAAATAAATCCACATTCATTTTTAATTCACATGAGAATGAGTCACTGTGTGCTTATAAGCGTGCACAAACGATCGATTTCCTTACAACTACATCAAAACAGGTATACAAGAAACTAAAAACGCTGAAGATGGAGGAGTTGGAGGGCCAGAAGATCATAAACTTGGGAAAACTTGGGGTCGGCTTTGGTAACTTGACTGCAACGGCAGGGAATCTTCCACCAGGAGCCGAGGAAGCCAAGCCACCTGATGCTACAGAGCTGTTGATAAAGGCTGCTTCCAACTGTTGTGGCGGACTGCTTGATCGCTGCTGCTGCATGTGTTTCCTCCAGTCTTGCTCGTATATGAGTGACCGATGCGCAGTTGCTTTCACGCAGCTTTGCGCTGCCCTTGCTTGTTTAGAGTGTCTCAATTGTTGTTATGAGCTTTGTGCATGAATTTAATTTACATTAATGTAAAGTTAGTCGGACATACGAGTACAAGATAAGTTATTTCCATGTCTAATTACCAAAAAAAAAAATTAATATAATAATGCACAGATGTTATGGGTATATGGAGCTGTGTTAGATGTACTAAGCTGACAGCAACATTATCCTTTAGTGATTAATTAATTGTTTTAAGGTTTTCATTTTGTTCTGATGTTCTGTGATTTTTTATGTGCGGAGTCAATATCTTTGCATTTTTACAATTATTTTATAACTCACTCTCAATTAGCTAAATACAATCATGCCACTCTACTAAAAATAAAGTTTAATATTATAAAATTACTCTTCATTTTATATAATAGTTATAAAATAGTTATAAGCGAATCATTTTCCTATTAAATGTTTCTCTGTATGCGTGCTTACATTACACGCCTTTGTAAAATGAAAAAGAAAATCCTTAAGACGTAAATTCTATAATAAATCATAAGGGTTGTTTGGGAAGCTCATCTCATTTTAAAATTTTTTATTATTTACTTTCCAAATATTACTAAAAAATAAATACATATTCAATTTTAAATCTTCGATTTTTTCATTTAATTATTGCAACTTTCTCAAATTTTTAAACAAAATACAAAAAATTACTACTTTTTCAAATTTCAAAATAAAAATTATATTATAACAATATTTTAATATTTAATATTTTTATTGAACATTTTCTCTATTTTATCAAAATTCAATAAAGGGTGTTGTCCAATTTTGACCGTTGGGCATGCTCACTAGTACAAATTGCATATTTTTATTTTTTTCCTTTTCTATATTTTGTAAACATCTTTAAATATTTTTAATAGCTTTGTTTGAAATTTAAACTCATCTCAACTCATCATTACAACTTTTTCAAATCCCAATACAAAATATAATAAATAATTCAATTTTTTCAAATCTCAAAATAATAATAATATTAAAAAATAATATTCTAATAATATTTTATCAATTCAACTCAACTCAGTTCAACATCCAAACGCAGTCTAAAAGTCACTTTTTTAACCATTAAGCAAACAAATTAAATACATGAGCAGTCGAAATGAGGGAACAAACTCATGAGACATGATATCATTTTCATTTGATAAAACACATTTAACTCAAATCATTTCATTACCATATACAAACTATTTCACTCCGTCATCTCATCATATTCCCCAAATAATTCCTAAGTCATAATTGTGTATAGAATTGTATGTTATCTATGTTATCTACAAAATCATAATAGAGGAATCTTTTTTTTAAATATAAATGTATCTCGATTTTTTTAAGTAGAAGAAAATTGTTATAACTACACAAAATTCTTATAAAAGTAAATCTTATAAATAAACTTGATCTTATATGGGGAAAAGCTTGGGGTCGGATGAGTGCTAAAATAATTTTCACACAGGCCAATAAGAAACAACCACATAGGCACTCTAGAAAAATTAGAGATGAACTCGCATGCACAGAACAAACGCTCTCCCTCTCCTTTTACATGTCAAATGTAATTAAGTTCTCAACTATACGAGTTTTGGTTTTCACTTTTCACAAAGAGGTTAACATGCATTTTGAGTTTGTGAAGGGAATACAGAGACTAATCGAGAGACTGAATGGAGAGAGAACCACTCACTTGAGATGGAAAAATGAAAACTACCGTGAGATAAAAATCGAGAAGAGTGGAGAGATGGGCATGGTGGTTGTCCTATGCGAAGCGATGGTGGAACTTGGTTGGATTACGGGACATGGTGGTGCAATCTACATGTGATGTTGAGTTTTTCTGCGTGATCGTATGTGGTTTCCACCCGGTTTGGTTTTCTAGCCAGTAACGTGGGGCGGTACTTGGAGAGGTTGAGCGTGGGAAGGAGGTCACGATGGCTGAGTGAGGTGTTGGTAAAGGGTGAAACCATGGAAGGAGGAAGGGATAAGGTGCAGCCCACGTCTTCATGCAGTTTCGACAGCGTTGGGTGGTGGTGCAAGGTAATGTTGCAGTGGCTGGAGCAGTGGACTACGGTGGTGACACCATGAGTGGTTGAGGGGTAGGTTGGTAGTGAGGTTTGGGCAAGGTGGTTCCGTGCAAGGTGGACGCACACGAGTTTGGGTTTTTGTGATAGTGAGGACGCACAATTGGGGCTGGCGAGGTCTAACGTAGTTGGTGTGGAGGCGTAAGGCTAGACAGTGGGAGTTGCCCTATGATGGTGCATGGCTGCAACGAAGGTTGGTAGCTCGAGGAGAAACTATCAGGACTTACGTCGATAAATAACCCAAGAGGTAAAGATGAGAGGGAGAGCGTTTATTCTGTGCATGCGGGCTCATCGAATGCCTACGTGGCTATTTCTTAGTAACCTATGTGAAAATTATTTTTGGTACCCATCCAGCCTCAAATTTTTTTATTTTATATAATATGTTAGATTTATTTTATAATAAAAATATATTTATAAATTAAGCCGTATAATTTATGAATTTATTTTTATCGACCAAAATAAAGAAAATTTGCTGTATCAAGATTACTTTTTCTTTGGGATTTTTACGTATAGTATTTGAACCAATCGCTCCTCTAAAATCGCGCACGCCGTGCATTTTCCCGCCCACCTCGGTGAGCTCTCGTTCAATTTCTTATCTTGTGGTCTTTTTAGTGAGTTTCTCCCCCACAAATACAGGTATTTCCCCGTTTGGTTCCCCAGAAACTGCAAGCAAATATAATTTTCAACGTTAATTATGTCAAATTTATGGAACAAAAAGCCAAAACTAACGACAGCAACAATTGCCTAATCGATCCAGATGTTCAAACGGTAGCTTAGTAAGATCAATTATATCGTTTTGTTTTCTTTTTCCTCCATTTTCAAAGCCATCAAACGAAGCGTTACGAATAGAAGGATCGTAATCTGTGAAGTATTTCTATTAGTTTTGTGCTTTTTGGTGATTTTCTTCTTTTAATCTGATTGGATTTACTTTTATTATTATTTTGCAGTTTGACCCTTCAAATGAAACTTCGCATCGTTGACCCTTTACCTTTCAGGTAAACGAAGTTGGGTTGCAATTTTTTCATAACAATTACTAATTGCCTTGTTTGATTGCTTTCCTTTTTTCCCCCCCTTTAATTTTAGGCTCAGTTAGGTTGCAAACTAATTCTAGCTCACGAGCTTAAGAATATGCCCCAGAAATTGTTATATTAGAGATTCTAGAAAGATTTACTATAAATTTATTCGTGGCTTTACCATTTTTCTTCCAAAAAAATTTACAAACTGCCAAAGCAAAGGATACTTCCTACTTTCTAGGACAAGAGCAACGACTACATTAGTTATTTACAATCAACCCGAGAAATTGAATTACATTTCATGCTCCGTAGTTGCCAAGGAATCCTGTAGAAATGGAGGCAAAATGTGAAAGAGATTGTATATGGACTTTAGGGGCTTTTTGAGCGGGCTAGAACTTTATATGGATCTATATGCCTATGCACTACTGAAGTGGAAAAAAATAAGAAGACGAAGGACACGGAGAAAAAAAATGTATATAAGCATGAGCATTTAGGAGTCAACTCACAGTTCCAATGGTATTGCTAATTCTTTGTCTAACGTCGTTATATGAACTTTCTCTGACAATAAATGAATGCATAACTTGTACGTTCCTCCTTGTACATGCATTCTGTATGCTTATATTTTGTCCTACTGTGAACCCAAATAAACGTATTAATAACACTAATTTTAACCCCTTTTTTTCTCTGCTAGCTCATTTCTTTCCCTACTTCTAAAGCTGTGTGTTGAAGGTAAAGGAGAGCGGTTTAAAATTTGAAATCTCAGAACTAACATTCCCACCCAATTACAATGCATGATTTCAAACCTTGATATTTGATCTGTGATCTCAAAATGGTTATTGCAACTTATTTGTATGGGGGAGAGAAGAAAGTAGAACTTAGTAACTTATCTTACTGACACAAGTAAAAAGGGAACAAATTCTGCAAAGGTTACCAAGTAAAAAAAAGGTCAGCTTCCAATTGCAGGCTTAGTAATCATGAGATCAACTTCTTAAATGAGATAGTGAACTGAAACAAGTAACCAAATATCTAGTACCTGATATATCTGAAGTGCATCTAGCTTAAAAAGATTATATATATATATATATATATATTTACTTTGGTTGATGGATTTTGTTTTGACAGGTGGAGTAGCTTCCTAACATGACAAATTTTAACCGGTACAAGTCTCTTTAGTCTTTACACTATTTACTCTCACTGTTTTCCAATTCCTTTATAGTGGTTCGACCATCTGTTCTTAAACTTGTAAACTTTCTTAGTCCTGTTCTGTTAAACTTCATAGGTTCCTGTAATATAGAAACTAGTATGGGCTTTGTCAGAGGATTCTATAGGGTATTTTAAGTATTGTAAAATGTGAGATGATACATAAATTTCGTTGGTCTTTGCAATTCAAGCATAATTGTTGGCTAGACTCTACTTTTATTTAGGTAAGCAGTTTTAAAATTAAAGCCAGTGCAAGCCAATGCAGATTGCTAACTGTTTATTTTCGACTAATTTTTTTCTGGTACGAGGTCCCTTGTAGATAAACAACTAAGTTTGATTGAGTTCTGATTAGTCATCATCCATTATCCAGTATGGGTATGATGAGGTCACCTAAAACCAAAAAGCATAGACGAGACTCATAGTTCCTTGTTTTACCAAAAAATAGGGCAATTGGTAGTTGATCTCTATCAAATGGTTTGACGAAATTTTATTAGAGGATCCGGTGCTTAGTTCAAACATGGAACATGATGCTGACAGTTCATTCTTTATAATATAAATGAAAACATGGTAGGTAAAGATGAGTAAGTTTCAAGTTCAAAGTCCCGTCATGGGCATGCAAGAGTTGGTCAATCTTCATTTCTTGGAACTTAAACTGATTGAAATTTACTAGGAATTTGACTTTTTGGCATGGTCGATTAGTGCTGAAAGCAATGATCTTAGAAACCAGGATAAATCTTATGTCTCTCTGATTGTACATGCATGTGGTTACGCATCCAGTTAACTGCATATATACACTAGTTGGTCTTGGCAATTTCTATACATCTTTCAATATAATAGAGTTAAATCTTGTTGAAGTGTTGTGTCTATGACTCAGAAGTCATCAATGAGGTAAAATATAGTTGTCTTAATTACATTAGTCATATATAATCTTTAACCATAACAGCCCCCACTTTCCTTACAACAAAAAAAAAAGAGAAGTGGAAAGAGAAAAATTTAGCATGCATGCTAATATCTCAATCTTACACTGTAATATAGGCATTGTAGTTTATTTTGATATGTTGGTTCATTTGCTTGCCATGACCTCATTGTTGGGCTGCAGCCTCCAATTATCAGGCGACATAGCCGCCCATTTATAGCAAGAATGTGCATTTAATCATTTTCATTCTGTTTTGGTACACTGTCATGTGGGTTGTTCCATTTTCCAGATTAATTTTTGCAGTCCTTTCTAGCAAGTGCAACAACTTGTGACTTCTTATAGCTTTTTATTTTTCCATTCAACTGAATGTTTATTATATAGGGGGTCCTCTGCATTGATTTAACAACTTACTAAAGAATAGGGTAAATCTGAAACATTGTCATAGTAGATCAATTCTGGCAATTGATGTTATTGTAAGATATCCTGTGATTGAAATCATTCTTGTGAGATAAAAGTTGTCCAAAAAAGCTAATGTTCAAGCCAGTTGGTTCAAGGGCTGTTGAGAGAGAGAGAGAGAGAGAGAGAGAGAGAGAGCCTTAGTATTCATGTAAATATCTTCATATCCGGTTTTCCAAATTAACCCGCTTCTATTAGGAAATCACTTTAGCTGTCAGATTGAGTGAAGTAAACTAATAGGGAACTATAACTAGATAGAAGAAGTAGGCACTTGTGAGTTCTGTACTAGTCTTTAAGGTATACAGTGCTGTGTTTTGTTCCCGTAAATACAAAGTTTGAGAGAAGTAACTGGGAAGCTTAAAACCATATACGGCATAAATGCTGTTGTGATTACAACATTTTTCCTACTCTTGGTTCAGAGCCCAAAGAATTTAATTATGCCAGTAGTTTTTGAAGTTGTTTGTATTTATATTGTGTAGAGATTGGTTAAAAGGCTCCACGAGTAATAGGCATTATCACATCTCTAGGAGATTTCTAAAAATACAGTGGAGATTACTGACCACAGGACTACCCCTCCCATGGAACGAAAGGATGCCCAACAATGTCCTGATTAGCGGCCAGGAATGGTGGCTTTCTCATTGTGTTTGAGAGACACAGGCCATACTTTATTATTTTCATGTTAGTAAGATATAATATGTTGATTCTTGAGGTTTGAAGGGACCTTCTTGCACGATGAAACACTTGCTTAATCGTAATGCTAGACACTTTTTTTTTTTTAATTAATTTGCTGAAGATCCCATGAAAGATGAGCTAGTCAAACCATGATGGCCACCACTTTATGGAAGATAGAGGTTCACATCAGACAAGGTCTTAGTTTATCTTGGATAAAGAGTGACATTCCACAATTAGTAAATCTCTTCCATTGTTGCTTGAAGTCTCAAACACTAGGCATCTAGTAGATGCTATAACCCACATGGTTTCTACTCTTTTTCGTTAAAGGTTGTATCTTGGTGGGAGTGATTCTTTTGGACTCTTCACTTGCCATTTACCTGCATCTCGAGGAGTTTTCAATTCCAAAAAATAAAAAACAAAAATAAAAACTTCTTTAGGTACTGCGGTGACGAGCCGAGTGACGATGGATGCATGGGATATTTTCACTTACATTCATAGGATATTCATATTTTGATCATGGAATCTAGAACATTGCGTTAGTTTAAGTTGTGTTACTTTTGTAGAACATCTTTACACGTAGCTAATCGAGTTCTTCAACATCTGTAATCCTCAACTAGATGTAAAATCATGAGAAGAAATCTTCATTTCGTGGTGCAGCTTGCTTGGAGGCCGTACATGATTTTTGCATGTCCATTGTGTAAGTGGTCCATACTATAGATTTTATAATGACTAACATGCTATGCATTTCTGTACGAAACCTTTATTTATTGTATTGTGCAATGGGAGTGACGAAGCAGAACATTTAGCCAAGTAAATTGTGCTTATGCCCATTTTATTTATCATGGTTTAATTAGCTTAAGATACTGCTTATAATAATGTAGTCCAATCATGCTTAAGTGATGCAGAGAGGATCTTGAAAGCAGCGATGGAATTGCAAAAAGGTGGCCGGCCCTTAGGATGGGAACAAGTTTATGCAGAAATCTAAGAGAGGGCTGTTCTGGCATGTATGTGGCCGCCCTCCTAGACCAATTGGGTGTTTGGGGATTAGTGATTAATGTTAGATCATGATAGATGTCAACCCGACCCATTCGGTACACGTGTTGGTCCGACATCATGCTTTTAACTTTTGAAAGATCGAAGGAGGCATCATCTGGTAAGCATTAATTGGTCGTACATGGAAAACTTATATGATTGTCAGCTAACTAGTAGCTAAACCCCGTAGCCTAATATGAATTAGTATTTCAACGGAATATAGGATCTCGTTTGTTTTTCATGACGAGAAAATGAGATGATGTAAAAATTAAAAATTGAATAAAATATTATTATAAAATATTTTTTTAATATTATTTTTATTTTAAAATTTAAAAAATTTAAATTATTTATTTTATTTTATGTAAGAATTTAAAAAAATTATAATGATTGAATAAAATGAGAGGAAAAGTTTTATGAGAATATACTAGGGGAGTCTTCCAAATCCATAACGATGCTTATATGCATGTGTCGCTTGGCAAGGGGGATTTGTAGTTGATTAAAAAAAAATCCGCCCACTTCTGCCTCTGTTTGGACAAGATTTCGTGAAGAAGTGTACGTACTTGTTTTTCCAGGATTTTCTGTGACGGTGGGTGGTCATGAATAACAATGCATACCTGCTACTCGACAATCTCTCGGGACGAGACCCTATCTTCATTTCTAGAAGCTAATAATACTAAACCGACATGCGTGTCTACATTGTTGTTAGGAAAGCGTGCAGGCGCAGCTCTCTCTCTCTCTCTCTGTATCTGATCTCCCTCACCACATGATTCGGTGAACAAAAAATAAAATTAGTAGTTGTCTTTTCCAACTTCAATAGAGAATAAAAATGGAGTTTAAGATGACCTACTGATGATTTTATACGCTGGTGAAGATGTTAAGAGAAAAGAAAGCTTGTAATCTACCTGAAGAGGAAACTTTCTTTTATTAGCGGTCCGCTGGGATCAGAAATTCCATTTTCAACATTCCTGTTAATGTTTTGGCCTGTTTTTAATGGAAGGAGAAACTTATAATGTTTTAAAATCTTTCTTTCTAAGCTCACAAACATATGCTGAATTGTATGCGCATTTGTAGCATGTGGCATCGTAGAACGAAGGGCCAAGTTATGCTGTAAAGAATCGAGGAAATAGTCGTGGAACTTTATGTAACATTAAAAGCAAACAGTGAAAGCACGAAAATATTTTAAACTAGTGGTCATTTGCGGTACTGTTGTAATATTGTAACATTACCGTTCAATAGCAGATCATGCATTGAGATCGGTTTCAACTTTCTTACTCGAAAAATGTCTTAAGATCTGTACTTTTTATTATCGAGTTGATGCAAGCAATGACACAAACGGCTCCTAACTACGTACATCAAATGTTCCGGAGTCGACCACTGAATTCTCATCCATCATCCATGGGTTTTAAATATTTTATTGGCATATACATGGATTATAAATTGGAGGAGAATGTTTTTATGGTAGTGCATGATTGGAGAAGAAAGTTTGAATACAGAAGGCATGCATAAAAGGTAGAAGGAGGAGGGAGGTGTAAAAGGCCGTCGTCTTTGGGAACTTGAACCAATAGAAAATTATTCTCAGCTTGCCCATTAAATTCAGCAAAACCACCCCTTCCTTCGCTTTAAATTCCCAAAGCTCAATTTTCATTGGCTTTTAAGATCGGCTTTGAACACCCCAGTCTTTCAAATTAAGACCACCCGCCACCTCATTCCATCACATTTCGATAACTTTCAAAGAGCTAGCTTTCAGTTCTTCTATTGTGAAAAAAATGAAGGTAAGTTTGTGTGTGTGTGTGTGTGAGAGAGAGAGAGAGAGAGAGAGAGGTTGGCTGGCTGGCTGTCCATTTAGCTTGTACCGACGTAAAATGATAAGAGTTCATGGTTCTGAAATGATGGTTTTCATTTGGTTGATTGCAGCTTTTCAGTTGGATGCAAAATAAGCTTAACGGGAAACAAGGGAACAACAACAAACCGCATACAGCTTCAACTACTAGTAAGCATTCTTTCGACTTCTGCGGCTCTGCCTGCGTGCTTAGCTTTTTTGTCGTCAACGCGGGTTTGTGAATGGGTCGGATCTAAATTTGAATCCAATTCATGATATCCAAGTAGTAATTTATTAATATTTTTAATCACAATACAAAAAGATAATCAAAATGATCAACGGTCGGAAAAGGATTGTATGAAAGAGATTCTAGTCAACGTAATATATATGGGAGAAACTTAATCCAACATGTCGATGTAAATTAAGTTTGCAATATTGAACTTTAATGGGTCATGACTTGTTCATGAGGCTTAGCTAGCCTTTCTCCTTGTTCAAGACAATTTATTTCAACATTGCTACTAGCTAGCTAGCTAGGTTTATACTTCTTATAATATCATATACCCTTTTTTCCACTTATTTACATGACTTCCTAACATGTGCCCATTTAATGTCTATTTGCAATTGTAAATTCTATATTCCATTTGTGTAGATCCTGTGAAACAAGAGCCACGTGAAGAATTCAATGACTGGCCCCATGGCTTTCTAGCAATTGGAACTTTTGGAAACAATGATTTGAAAGAAAATCTCGGCAGCCAAAATAGTACTGATCAAGATTATAATCCATCTTCATGTGAAGAAGTATCAGATTTTACTCCAGAAGAAGTTGGAAAGTTACAAAAGGAGTTGACAAAGCTCTTATCACGTAAACCAAATAAGGAGATCAAGGAAGTTGTTGCTGATCTTCCTTTGGATAGATTTCTCAATTGCCCATCAAGCTTGGAGGTTGATCGAAGAATTAGTAGTACTCTACTTTGCAGCGATTTGCAGGATGGTAGAGATGAAGACATCGACCGGACAATTAGTATCATAATTGGTAGGTGTAAAGAATTCTGTGCAGATAATAAAAAGAAAGCGATTGGGAAGAAATCAATTTCCTTCCTTCTCAAGAAGATGTTTGTTTGTGGAAGTGGGTTTGCACCAGCACCCAGTTTAAGGGATACACTTCAAGAGTCGAGAATGGAGAAGGTATAATACCTAAACAAATCAATATGTGGGAGTTTCAGCTTACAGGCTAAAATGCATTCATCCAAAGTGTGTATGTTGTTCTTGCCAAAATACTGCAAATATATTACAACTAATTAATATACACTATCCTTTGTGATAGCTAATTGATTTGGCCTAGGTGTTAATTCACCATGAACAAGCCCGGGCTGCTAATGCCCTGGCCATTGAAATGCTCTCCAATTTGAAACAATGTCCACTACTAATAATGGGATCTGATCTGAAATTTTAATATCGTTTTGTGCACATATGCCAAACTAATGTTAATTACATTGTTACTGCATAATCATCTTTCTTCCAGCTTAGATTTATAGAACTTCTTTAGTGATCTTTTTTTCTTTTCATCATTTTGGCCTACAGCTTTTGAGAGTAATGCTTCACAAGAAGATGAACCCTCAAAGCACTTCTCGGGCATCATCCATGAAGAGATATCTAGAAGACAAACAGATGCCAAAGCAGAGAAATGATGAAGAAATGCTGGAGAAGACCAATGATGGAGGCAAATGGGTCAAGACAGATTCTGAATGTAAGGTTACTTTCAGTGAAGCACCGATCGATTAGAATGAAAGTCTATATACACAACAAAACTTGCATAGCTTCAGACGAAAAAGATAATTACATGCACAAAATGTGTGGCATTTAATGTGATATGTTCTCTGATGATCTGCAGATATTGTTCTAGAGATATAGATCTGCCTCCAGCTTTACAAACAATATTTCGATTACTAGGTAAGAAGACCGCACTAAAATAAAACAACTTCATCTTTCTTATCAAGAGAGCAATTCAATTAGGGGTGCATGATCAGTTTCATATCTTTGTCTGCACAAGAATCTATATACGTACTGGCAATTTGAATATCTCTAACTTCATGCTACGATAACTTTGCAGATTCAGATGTTTATATATGCTTTGGATTCTAAGAAACTCATGCAGTTGGGATTACCAATCATCAAGGAAACTTTTTAATGGTGTCTCTCGTGAGAGGACCTCGAAATGTATTTGATCCAGATAATGTCTCTCGTTTGTTAACGGTGCTTTCCCCCTTTTTTTCATGGTTGTATCTGTGGACAGACTACAAGTCTACAACACATGTTATAAGATATCGTCAAAAGGATTTCTGTAGGTTGTACTGGCCGGCAAAGCTAGACATTATATATCTACATGTTTCATCTGGGTCTACGATTATTTCCACCCCCCACCCGGGGCGCTATGTAGCTCTCTTTGTAATATATGTTAATCGTGAATAATATTATGCATATATATATATGGTCATTGAATCATGGAGATATTGTAGCTTACTAAAACAAGTTTCCATGCATGAAAGACTCTAATTTGCTTCTCATAGCTTAGGCAGTTGTTATCTTCCTGGCCTGGTAGGATTTCATTTGTTTTTGTGTGGCTTTAATTCATTTCACAAGGTACGAAAGAAATGTGCTACACTAGTAATGGAGAAAACTCAAAACAAATGTGGCTTTAATTCTCAAAGTTGTGTGGCCAGAAAGGAAAAGATGTCATTAATGGTGGAGGGTTCGAAAACTCCTGGCCTGTAAAGCTTGGACTTGGGAGGAAAAAAATAAGGGAGATACGGATGAGTGCGGGATGAGGGTGGGAAAGAAAGAGAAATAATAGTTACAGTCGTAAATGTGCAAGCGCTATACAATTATTTTAAAAAAAGTAAATAAATACTGGATCTATATGAAAAAAATTAATTTTTTAATAATAGACCTTACTTTTTTTTAAAACGACTGCACAGTACTTGCACATTTTACGATTGTATATAGTATTACTGGAGGAAGAGATTCATATGGCCATTTTCCTTGCATAATATATATATATATATATTTTTTGTTTATATTACAAATAAAAATTTGAAATGCCAAGATGAAATTGAAGTAGAGTTTGAAGATTATTTGCTAGTGAAACAGTGAAAGAAATGAGAGTGAAAAGAGGTCTACGTTATTTTAGTCGCGTAGGTGGAAGAGTTGTAGCATATGGATCATAGAGAAGTAATAATACTACAAGTCGTTTAGCTTCATAGTTAAGTAGTTAACATTTTATGTTTACAATTTACATTCCGATTCAGTCAATTCCATCTGAATCTCTTCCGGCGGGATTGGATCTGAGTTCATCTGCAGCCCCAACCTAGACTGGCCATCAATCTGGGCGAGAACTATCAATCATCCACCCACTTCTTTGGTCTCTAACTTTCTAGGGTTTTTGGATCTGAAAGTTTTAGGGTTTTGTTCTTTTTTGGAGATCTTTTGGGTCGGGGTTTATGTTGTTGTTGTTTTTGGAGGATTTCTGAAGGGGTTTGGTGAGGTGGCATATCGAAGGGAAGTCTGAGCTGCCAATGCCATTATTGGTTTGGTTTGTAGAGAAGTTTTCGGTGGTTTTTGAGATACCGAAAAAAGCTTCATTTTTAACTATCGATGTCTTGGGCAGGCCCTGAAGATATCTACCTCTCTACCTCTCTTGCCAGTTATCTTGACAGTATGCTCTCTCTCTCTCTCTCTCTCTCTCTCTCTCTCTCTCTCTCTCTCTGTGGTTTTCTTGTATATTTTAACGTCTCCGTATTGCTGGTGTGCTCGATTTTGGATGTTACCATTTTACAGTTTAGGTATTTTTCTTGGTTATGAATTTTGAGATGCAGCAAGTATCTATGATGTGGTCTTATGGGTATAACCAATAGAGAGATTGTTGGAGTGGTTGTTTTATTCTTGTTGTTTCGATATGACTATGTAAATGGTTTGTTGCAATTTCATTGTTTATGCAGCAAGTGTGTGGTATCAAGAATTTCTGTTTATTGATTTACGTTTTCGTACATAGATGTTTCTTTTCAAGACAGGAAAAGTTTTAGTAGCTCGCTTACTTGGTGCTCTGAATTGCAAGGGTCAAGTTTTGGGTGGCCTTTTGTTTTAAAATAATCAGTTATGGTTTCTAGATTGGGATCCTTCATCTTTTAGGAAATCTTGAATACTTCCTACAAAAGGAAAAAATATATTTAATGTTTTAGTGTGAGATTGGTTGAATGGTTCTACTTGAACATCTGGGTCTTCTTATGTAGAGTTTTGCTTTTCCTTTGTTCTACCTTATTTCACATGCAAAGCATTTTTAACCCAAACATTATCTGCATGACTCGGAAGCTCATAGGTTTTTGCCTTGTAGATTTAAACTGGCTTACAAATTCTGGATGGACCAAATTTTTTTCTTGCCATTTCTTGGTCTCACACTATTATTAATGCAACAGAGAAACTTCTTGTACTGCTGCGAGATGGTCGAAAGCTCTTGGGAATACTTCGTTCTTTTGATCAATTTGGTACTGATGTTTCCATTCTGTTTGTTTAGGGTTTCACATGCTATAAAATTTTCTTTTTAACTATAAATTTTTAAATGACTGAAAATGTTATATTCCTCCTATTGCAGCCAACGCTGTCCTTGAGGAAGCATGTGAGAGAGTTATTGTTGGTGAGCTTTATTGTGATATTCCTTTGGGCCTATATATAATCCGTGGAGAGAATGTTGTTTTAATTGGTGAGCTGGTATGACCAATTGTTAGTTACCTTTCATATCTGTTGATTTTTTCCCTGTGAAATAAACACCCTTGTATTTCTTACGATCTTCACTTGGTTTTTTAGGACTTAGAGAGAGAGGAACTTCCCCCACATATGACTCGTGTTTCTGAAGCAGAAATTAAAAGGGTAAGCGGTACTATTATGATATTCTTTTAGTACATAAATTAGTTCAAAGGAAAGAACAAAATATTGAATATAATATTTTGATCATAACTGTAGACTTTTTGATACATGATCATTGCTCTATTGGTGGTTCACAAAGTCTCCTCACTTATGTAGTTTCTTTTTATGCATTTATCTATGTGAGAATATGAATATATATATATATATATATATGTTATGCCATTAGTTCCTTAGGGGCAGAGTTAATAATGATATGTTAACCTCGCTTGTGTTGGTCCTGTATTTATCTTTAGTGCATTCGGTCAATTGACTTCTTTTAAGAGAGATAGGTTCAAAGAAATTTCAAGAGAGTAACGTTGATATGTTGAACCTTTCTTAACTGATTAAAAAAGAGAGTATGAAGAAGAAAGGTAGACAAACTCAGTGTTAAAAATATTTATCATCTGTGGAAGTGTTATGTAAATAAGTTACTTGTATTTTGTATGGAAAGTTTTGAATGTATTGTCATGTTACAAAAATAAATATGGATTGTATATCACTATATATATTAGGGGATGTGCCAGAACAAACACACACACACGCGGGTGGAGGTAATTAGCTCTGTGAGTTTTCTTGAAAAGGTTGTTTTTTTAGGGTGGAGTTGTGGAGAATCCACTCAGAAGTCTATACTCATTTACTAACTTGCTGAGCCCGTACTCATTTGTCTAGTTCAATTTTCTTCATTTTCCAGTGATGAAGATTGTTGATTTTTTGGGGGGAGGGGGGCAAGCTTTCCCCAATAATTTTGTATTGGATTTCCTCATATTGTATTTGACTTGCATCAAAATTTTGCAGGCACAGAAAGCAGAAAGGGAAGCTACAGATCTTAAAGGTTCCATGAGGAAAAGAATGGAATTCCTTGACCTGGATTGATGAGGTTGGCTACTTCGTGGAATACTTGACATGTCTGTCCGCAAATATTATAGCGGCTTCTCTCTCAGCACATTTAATTTCTCTATCCCACCCTCCCCCACCCCGTTTTGGCTGTTGGATAATGATAGATGATGTTAGAGGGCGTAATCTTTGGGAATTAGGATTTTAAAAGGTCGAACGTTTTTCAAATTCCTTTTGTGTGTAATATTTGTTCGAATGAAGGCAAGTAGCATTTCTCTTCTTTTATTTAGAAGATAGATGATGTTAGTAATTCGTTAAGACCATCACTTTCGGGGTTTTTTCCAAATACAGCCTAAGATTGGGAAAATGGCAATAACGTCGTCATCTAGATCTTTTTACCATTTATTCAGCAAAAGAAACAAAAAGGTCTTTACCATTAAAGTCAGAGGTTCGTTAACTCTTCTATTTCTTATGTTGTTTTTACGGGAAATGGTGTCTCCCCAAAAATTGGATGAATTCTATATGAGATTTAATAGTTTTTTTTTTTGTCCTTGGATACAATGTCTTTAATCGTATTGAGGAGTTGAATTATATGCGGAAGCTAGTCACTTTTTTAGTTGTCATATTCTAATGAACTTAATGGTAATTATTTAAATATTGACGTTTTAGCACTAAGCCCTTTTTAGTGAATATGTATTGTCTTGTCTTATATTATCATTATAATTTTTTAAATTTTCATATAAAATATAATAAATTATTCAATTTTTTTGAATTTTAAAATAATAATAATATTAAAAAATAATATTTTATTAATATTTTTTTTAATTTTCATTTAAAATCATTTTATTTCATCTCACTATCTAAACCGAACTTAAGAAATGTTGAGGGAATGATATCACAACAAATTTAGATAATAAAAATAATAAAATTATCATTCTAAAAATATTTTTGTCACAGAAAGAATTTTACAAAAGTAAGTTTGTAATATCTCTTTGTAAATGTAATTATTTTTATTATAAAGTAGATTTTATGAGTTTATTTTTTAAGAAATTTTAAACATAGTATTAAGGTATGAAATCTTCGAGCACACTTACTAAAAAAGTGTAATATATTATTAAAAAATAATTTTTTTTATATAAATTTTAAATTTACTCATAATTTTTTAAGATAGAATATGAAATTTACACAATCTAGATTCTAAATTGCAAATATCTTTTTTTTCTTTTTTTTTTTTATTCTTTCATGACTCGTTAGTTATTATTAAAGGGAAGTATATCACCGACATCGAGTCTGCTATTCCGTAATCACCGGAAGTAAGAAAGAAAGCCCATTGGTCAGCCTCAACATAGACTTCCTTCCTTCCGAAGTCACAGCTGTTACCTTCATTTTCTCCAAAAGCTCAACCATCAACGGTTATAATGGGCCTCCCCCTCACTCTATCTTTTTTCCCAATCATTTCCTTAATCCTACGCTTTTAACCAGTAGTCAGCCAAACAAATCCAAAGTGGAAAACCTGGGACTGACGTCCTCCCCCTCTCTCTCTCTCTCTCTCTCTCTCTCTCTCTCGACAAAGCACTAGCACAGATCCAGAACTTTCCTCTCTCTCTGGCTCTGAAAGCTTCAATCCAATGACGCGGCTCTCCTGTTCCCGTACGGTTGCTGCTCTGCTTTACCTGTGCTTTGCCTGCATTGGAATCGAAGCTTCGGTTCATGAATACGCCGGCGAGAGATTCGCCACTAAAGGCAATGCCTTCGTAGTCCACGCTGGCAGCGAGGGAATCTACTCTTCGGTCCCTACTCCGAGCGAGACCGACAGCCAGACGTCCACCAATGGCGAGTCTTACATACGGTAAATGATTGAGTTTGTTGATTTGCTAAGCTTTGGTTATTTTCAAAGATAAAAGTTGCTTAATTTCTTATATTTGATGATTTTTTGGTGATTATTGGATTTCTTTTTGTACATCCTGTCAAGATCTAGTTTGGAATGCGTATTGCATCCTAAGACACTGAAATGTTCATTGTGAGTCTGGTGCGAATTGAAATTTAGGGCAAAGATCATCGACTAACGACAATTGTTAGCTATTTACGCATTTACAAGGAGGGGGGATGGAATTCGATATTCTTGCTGTAAGAATGCACAGCTGAATACCTCAAGCACAGCTTATTGAGTTGCTCCACAAGTCTATCCAGACTGAACAAAAAATCTAGCAAGCCTCAAGCGTCTCCTCTTGGTGGTAAAGTGTACTACTAAGAATAAAACTAGAGTAACATTCTATACACCCACAGCCTGGATACTTCTCAAGAGAGAACAAAAATATAGAGAGATTCTGTATTTTTGTTTTAGGATTTACAGAGAACCATCTATATAGACCCTATCTGTGCATCACATGGGCAAAAAAAAAAAAAATCTATATAGCCCTCCCTGTGCATCACATATGGCTGGCCTAGCCTTTAATCCTTGCAATAAAGTGGCCCTTGCCACTTTTGTTCTCAAGCATGTAACGCATGGCCATTAAGCCATGTGTTACATGCCATTACGGCATGGGAGGGGTTTGCCCATGTGGGCGCCCCTTCATCTTACACTTACAATAGTCAAAATTTCATTTGAGTCAACTCACTGTTATTTTTTATTTTCCATTTGTGCATTCTCTCTTCCTTTTTATATTTTGAATTTGACAAATAACGTTGATGAGTGATATATTGAGGAATGCTTTGGTTTCCATTGGTTCAATTATTTGTTCCCATTGCCTGACATGTTGTAATATGAAACCAGTTTTGAAAAGGTTACATTTCGGAGAGACAAGGAATTTGCTAACTTCAGCTCGGGTCCAGTCCATGCTATTGTTTTTGAGGTGGAAGATAGACAAACAATTGGGGGTTCAGCCTATGGGGGTCAAAGAGCAGTCTGTTGTTCAGCAGATCTTGCAAAACTAGGTGTATGTTCAGAAGGAGAAATAATCCACCGCCCATCTACAGAGAATCCTGGCTGGCCCCAAGTGGTTAGCGTCTCATTTGGTGTAGAGGAACTAGCTGCAATGTTGCCATCAAAGTCAATACAGATAACTAAAACTGGGATGTATAACATGTATTTCATTCATTGCGATCCAAAGCTGAAAGGTTTAGTTGTGGATGGAAATACAATATGGAAAAATCCTGCTGGCTACTTACCTGGTCGAATGGCACCACTTATGAATTTCTACGGGTTCATGTCCTTTGCTTTTCTGATACTTGGGATCTTTTGGTTCTCCCAGTATGCAAGATTTTGGAGAGAAGTTCTTCCATTGCAGAACTGTATCACACTAGTCATAACGCTGGGCATGTTTGAGATGACTCTATGGTATTTTGAGTATGCCGAATTCAACGAGACTGGAATCAGGCCAACTGGGATAACCATGTGGGCAGTCACCTCTGGGTCTGTTAAGCGTACGGTAGCACGTTTGATCATTTTAATGGTTGCGATGGGCTATGGTGTTGTGAGACCTACCCTGGGTGGGCTTACATCCAAGGTGGTCATGCTCGGGGTGACCTTCTTTGTGGCAACTGAAGTACTTGAATTGGTAGAAAATGTTGGTGCAGTAAGTGACCTTTCAGGAAAGGCAAGACTCTTTTTGATTCTTCCTGTGGCAGTCTTGGATGCTTTTTTCATTCTTTGGATATTTACTTCCCTCTCTGCCACATTAAATAAGCTTCAGGTAACTAGTTTAGATCTGCTCTTATTCATTTTAGTATTTCTTTCTGTGAAGATCTTATGAAAATTGAAACATGACAAGATTTTAAATTTCTTTTACAAATAAAATCTTGTCATGTCATTGATGTGGAGGGTGTGTTCTCCACACCAGCTTACAAGTAAAAGGGCTCTATGATTTTATTCTTGTTCCTCAAAACTAAAGTTGGTTCAAGTGTGTAAGCTATAGTTTTAGGGAAGGAAAATGCTAAGTAGCTCCCTGATTTTGCCCCCCTTAGTTTGACCGCTCATATATTTTAATTTTTTTTTAATGGTTAAGAAAGTGATTACTAGTGAATGTGTGTATTTTTTTTTAAAGGTTTAAATATGTTTGAAAAAAAATTGGAAATGCACTAGGAATCGGGGCAGTACATGCTCTGGGCGGCCCCCAGCACTGTCCTTTAGGGAATTTGGAAAGACATGGCCTTTCCATTGTGGTTTCAAATTGAAAACAAAAGCCAATTTAAAATTCGGAAGGATGATTTGTGGGGTTATGGAATCTTTGATCTCTTGTTAAAAGAGAAAATCAAAGTAAAAATTGCTTCTCAGGGTACACTACTAGATCTGTAGAATCCTTCAAATAGTTTTTGATAAGTAATTAAGAAATTTATTAATGGAAGCATTAGGCATAGCCCATGTACACAAAATGTATACAAAAGATACAACAGAATCCTTCAACGAGTATATGGAGGATACCTGTTTGTGCCTTCTACACTGGAATTGGTTGGCTGTTCAAGCCTTAGCTTCATTAATGCTGCATTATGTAATGCTACCTCATCTTCTTATGCGTTTTAACATACAAATATCTAGGCAATGATTTTTTTTTCTTCTTTTTTGTGACATGACAGGCTAGAAGAATGCTGGTTAAACTGGATATATACAGGAAGTTTACAAATGCTTTGGCCGTAGCTGTTATTGTGTCCGTGGGTTGGATATGCTATGAGGTAATCCACACACTGGCTCTCGTGTTTAAGAAGATACTGAGAACAATGTTATCTACTAGCATTTTCATGAAATTTGTTGTCTGCCAAATGACCTAGTAATTCGTACCAGTTGAATTTATGACATCTATAGAAATTATAACTTATCAAGAAATAACATCTATAGAAATTGGGGAAGGAGAAGATAATAGAAAGAATTCGTTAAAAACCCATGGAGGGACGCAAACTGTAGCATCATAAATCACCATTATCAATTGTTGTAAGCAATTATTATATACAAGTTAGGTGCACAAATGGATTCAAGCTAATTAAAGTTAATAGGATGGATTTAAAAAGTAGACACCATTGTTAAAAAATTGTTCTTTATATTAGGACTGGTTGGATTGATAATGCCTGCCTAAGAGATTGGAACTGTTTATTTCTTGTATGACCAAGTATTTACTTCATGTCCATAAAGGGGTGAAATTTTGTTTATTAACGATTCTTTTTCATCCTGCTGTTGTGTCATCCTTGATTTAATATTAGAGTCACTTGCTACGTGATTATTCCCATCTTTGTATTTACAGCTATATATGAGATTATTGATAAAATATTTCACACCACTTTGTACTTTGCAGCTTTACTTCAAATCAACAGATATTTACAATGAGAAGTGGCAGACTGCATGGATCATCCCGGCATTCTGGCAAGCCTTGTCTTTCTCGCTCCTATGTGTGATCTGTGCTCTTTGGGCGCCCTCTCAGAGCTCAACACGGTAAAGCTCTACTAAAAATGTTTTTTTTTTCAAGGTCCAAACTGCGTATTTCTTACCCAAAGAGCTCCACTCCCACGCAATTTTTTTTCTTGACAGATATGCTTACTCTGGAGATGCAAGCGACGAGTTTGACAAGGATGATACAAACCTGACTCTCATAAAACCAGCCCCAATTCCTTCGAAGGATGTTCGAAGTGTACCTGAAGCTAGACCGGTGCAAGGTGGCAATGGAGTATCGAACGGTGATATGGAAGAAGAGAAGACTGAGTAAATCTAAACCCAGTTGCAACTTTGGTTTCGTTGTTGTAATCCTTCAGCTACTCCCTGAAATCCCACTAGCATGTATACAGAAGTGGGGGTCACGACTCAATTCCATGCTGCGATGATCACGTGACTTGGACTTTTCTCTTCTTCTTCTTCTTCTTCTTCTTCTTCTTTTTCTGTTCCTAAATTCCTTTGGTAATTTTGTTGGCGAGTCCTTGTCAAGTTATTTAATGGATTGCTCAATTATTGCTGTAACAGATGAGAAAATGGAGACTAGTGGTGGTGTTCCTCAACATAACGCGGTTCCCGTGATCCTGTTCCTTGAATATAACTTAAAGAAAAATAATAGCTTTTTCATGTGAAGGGAAGATCCTCGAGTAATTTTGTTGATGAGAGAGAGGATTAATTTAGAATCCCTTACGCAGAGCTGTAGGAAAAATCAAACATCAGCCGTCGGGGTACCTGTGAAATGCTGCGCCTGGATGGATGCCGACTCAACGACCTGACGCCGCCTTTTATCCAAGAAAAATGATAAACACATAATATTTTACACAATAATGTTTTAAAATGAATGGCATTTTTATAAAATATCTTATAAAACTAAAATCATTTTATAAAAATATTCTTATTTTATAACATGTATTGTGAAATATGTTGTGAAATGTGTTGTGTGTATATCATTACTATCTAATGTGCATGACATGTCGTTTTTCCTTCTTGTTTCACTTAAAATTTTATGTAATTGGTAAAGATACTCATTCTTGAAAGTAGGATGATATGTAATTTGATGGGTCAAAGTTTGCAAGCTTATAATTCATCATGTTATTCCGAGAAAGATACTTAGGCCTTGTTTGTTTTCGAAAAACATCTCATCTCATCTCATCTCATCTCACCTTATCATTACAACTTTCTCAAATCCCCACAAAAAATAAAATAAAAAATTCAACTTTTTCAAATTTCAAAACAAAAATAATATTAAAAAAATATATTCTAACATTATTTTATTCAACTTTTTAACTTTAATCTCATCTCATCTCATCTCATCTCTGAAAACAAACGAGCCCTTAGTGTCAGGCGCCTCCATTTAGACGTAACCTACAAGTAGTTGTTTCCCCTGAAGAGAGAAGGGGGGGGGGGGGGGAGGTGGAGGGGAGAGAGAGGGGGAGGGGAGGGGTTCTACAGGACCACATCTAATCGATCTAAACAAAATTCTCACTGTATGTGAAATCAGCCAATCTAAAACACCTTTACATTTTCTATGAGAAAGTAGGAAGAAAAAGTTCTGCACGTAACATCAATATTCGAATCAGAATACATGAGGTTGCAAAACTCACAATAGAACTCGTCACATTTTAACCAGGAAATTCCTAACCGCGTCACATGAGGTTTTGGAAATTCCAAACAGAGTATGTATCACTACAAGCACCTCAATTCTAGGATGCAGGTTGGAAAGGGACAGGTGAACAAGACCAAACAACTATAAATAATATATGGTTGCCTGGATTACCAGGAATATTACATGGATTTATGCGAAACTTGAACTTATGTACGCAGTTTTTAGCTACAAAAAACATCTTGAGCAACTCTCCATTAGTTTTCTATCAGATTGTGGAAGCTTATCTAGTAGTCCATTTTTGGTATTAACTCAATCAACCCTGGAAACATTATAACCCTGAAAAGGAAACGGTCAGATTGTCAATGCTCTACTAAGATTCCATTTTCCATATTATGGAGGACAAAACTGAAACATGATACAAGATGCATCTGAAAGTACAAAAAAGGGAACTGCTTGTTGACATTACAAGAGTAAAAGAAAACACGCATACAACAATTCCAATATGAACAGAAAGCAACAAAATCTAGAACGTGCTAGGAGAACAAATCACATGCTTACAGGGTAGAAGCATTCAAGCTGCGAGACTAGGATATTCCAGAGCGCGACACTTGATCCTCCCAAAGAAGTTGATCTCATCCGACCCACAGACCATTGAATGATGAAACTCAAATGAATCGGAGAGCTCAGGAAGTCCCAGATTGATCAGCACCACATCCAGATCACCCAAAATACTCCACAGAAAAATTAAAAGAATTTCTGTTCTAGTTTCTAATTCACAAAACTCAACTTCATCCAGATCTCCTTCTCAGGTGCTGGGACACCTGGTAGCCCTCAAAGAAATCCAGGACAGCAGTCTCCAAATCTTCCACTGAATACTTGATGTAATTCTCGGGGTGCTTTCCGTTCTCTATATGGCTCTTGAACCGCCCAAAGAATGACCTATAAGCCGGGATCAACTTCTCAGATATAGATATCCGCAGCTCCTCCCTAAGCTGCGGATCGGGTACCAACCACGCAGCTTGAGTCCTATGAACCTCCTCAAACATGGCATTGAACGACTTGAACCTCTCTCTCAAAGCAGTCTTGGAAACCCCAGACGAAAAACTCCCACTCACATGCAATCCCTCATCTCTCAAACAGTACAATACCCTCACCCAAGTCGCCCTCTGATAATTAGTCGCGGCCTGCCTCAACTTCCCGCTTAGCTTCTTCAGATAGTCGTCGCCGATCATTTCTCTTAACTCCGTCGACCCTTTCACTTTCTGAACAATGTAGTGCACGTTGTTCATCATAAATAAATGAGCTAAAGAAGTATCCTTGTAATGCTTCGACTTACCCTCCAAGTTGAATTGCAAAATTACAATCACCCAAATCAAATGAAGCGCCAAAGGGGTCTTTCCCTCTAGCTCCGCAAACTCCATATCCGGAGTCGTCGGATCACCCGAATACCTTGACCCGGTAGAAGGTTTTGACACGACAAGCTCATTCATAGTCTGCTTATAATCCGAAATCAAGCTTATATAATTCATCACGTACCTCGTCAGTGGGTGAATCGTACCGCCCGGCACTGGAACTTTCGACGGCTCGCGCAGTACCGCGCTCTCGAACTCCGACAAGATTCCCCTCGCAGCCTCCGCAAGCCGAGATAAAATCTCTGCTGCCTGAATCCGTATCGACTCGGATGATTTCGATTCGAACACGACGTCGATGTCCGGTATCAAATCCATCAACGCGTCGTGGAGGTCGAGGATTTTGAACAACTTCTCGGGGGACCGCCGGCTTATACTGATCGCCTCGGCAAAATTAAACAACTGAATCGCCGGGCCCTTAACGGTCTCCATAAAACACGCATCGTCCACGGCGGTTCCCACTCCTTCGAAAATCTGCTCGCAGAGCCTTTTCTCACTCGCGAACAAAACCCTGACGCAGACCTTTGCGGCTCGTATCCACCGTCGGATCTTCGTCTCCAGTTGCTCCCACTCTAACCTCTGTATATCGCCGATACTCAGTTTTTCGATCCCTAGCCTCCGAAAACTCGCGTCAACTGCCGATTTTCGGACACTGCCGTAGACTTGAATGCACTCGCGGAGGTAGCCGGCGGAGATCATCCGCTCCGCGATGCTTCGGAGGTCAAAGATCGCATCGGACGGTACGAGATCGATCTCGCGGATGCTACAGGATGATCGGTAGCTTGATCTGCCGCTGGCGTCCGCGAGATCCTCTTCCCCGAAATGGTCATCGACGAGGTCGTCGAGCTCAGTAGGACTGGTAGTTATAGAAGAAAAGGAGAGGGTGGAGGAGCTGGGATCGATGCCTGTGGTGCTGGTGAAGGAGTCGGTTTCGATTGGAGAGGTGTGGCCGAGGAGGATGTTGCGGAACTCGTCCTCCAGGCGAGCCATGGCGATCTGGATGGTGGTGTTGACCTTGTTGCTGCCTTGGCTATCGTCGCCGGATAGTGAGGTCGACGATAACGACCGTTGGATTTCATCGATGGCCTGTAAGTAACGATCGACCTCCTGGCGATCGGACTCGAAGATCATTCTCTCTCTCGCTTCTTCTGACGCCGTGGAGTCCCACTGTAGAATTATTTTCTCCGCCGAATCCAAAGGTATTCTGCTATCCTCCGGCGGCGGAGGCGGCGGCGGCTCCATTCCCAAAATTAAAAAAAAAAAAAAATCGAAAGAGAAGGAAGTATAATCTCTTTCCTTTTAATTATCTTACTTCAGTCTATAAATTTAGCAAAAGCGGTTGCTTTCGCTGGAAAAGTTTGGACTGATGTATTATTGGGAAAGAGATATATATACGTAGAGACAGAGAGAGAGAGAGAGAGAGAGAGAGAGAGAGAGAGTTTTTCTCAGGGGAGGAAATGGAGGTGCTGCTGGTGATGGTGAAGGCCAGAGGAGGAGCTTGGACAAGTATGTAAGGTTGCTTTGCTTTGCTTTGATTTTTGTTTTTTCTGTCTTGACGTGAATTTTGAGAGTCCAAATTATGGACTCGTATTGATAATTAGACTTGGTTTTCATTGGCTACCACTCGCCTTTCTGTTTCCGACACATTTATCTTCTAATTATCTGTTCCTAAATTAATGGTTTAGTTAAAAAATATTCTCATTTTAAAAAAATAAATTATGTAATACTAACATCTGAGTTGGTTATATAAGTCATTTTATTTTATTTAATTATTATAATTTTTTTAAATTTATATATAATATAATAAATAATTTAGTTTTTTTAAATTTTAAAATAAAATTTATATTAAAAATTTATATTCTAATAATATTTTATTTAATTTTTAACTTTCATCTCATATATATATATATATAAAGAACTAAATAAGAGTTTAGTCTTATTCTACGAGAGTGAAAATTAGACGTCATGACAGTATTTTTATTTTACCATTATATCTATATATGTCTAAATTAAGGTGTCGTTTAGATAGTAAGTTGAGATAAAATAAGTTGAAATAAAAATTAAAAGTTGAATAAAATATTATTTTTAATATTATTATTATTTTAAAATTTAAAAAAGTTAAAATTATTTATTATATTTTACCTAAAAATTTAAAAAAATTATAATAATAAAATAAAATAAAATAAAATATTTTTACCATCTAAACGATTCAAACGGGACCGCCTAAATAATCATTTAAAGAAACTGTAACAGATCACAAAGGCCTTTGAAATTGTAATGTCTGGATAACATAGTCGAAGCCTTGGCCTTATACGATTTGTTTTTTCCCCAAGAAAAAGTGATATTCTACAAAGTTCTTGACCGTTTAAAAAAACAAAAAAAAAGGTAATGCTGCTCCTAAAATTTCGAAGTTGATTGCATATAAAGTATTACTTTACACAGATATATATCGTACGGATCATTCTTTTTCCCCCCAGTTTTTTGTTTTTATTTTGGGCGATTTGATTGGATTTCCATCTCCTTAGCCTATTGCCCACTTCAAAATAACATATTTTGTAAATTAATAGTTCAAATATCTTTACTCGGCCCAAATTTGGGTCCATCCAGTCCGACATCTCACTTTGTAAGCGTTATGGGCCACGTCCAATCAAAGCCCAAAAGCTCTATTTTCCCTCTCTTTTATTTATGCTATTTATTTTAAGGGAACTTTGGATCTAAAATTGCCATGAACATTGGGCACCCCCACAAAATTCCTCGAGCACCCAAGTTATTAAAATCCAGCTTGAGATCAATATGGGCATCTCACAAATTAAAAAGAAAAAGTACAGCTTGGCATTATATAATGGGCAGATAGACAAGAGCTTAGTTTATAGCGTGCAGGCTGCAGTGGCTCTCACCCTTTTCTCTAATTAATTAATTAATGAATGAATCAAGATGCCAGATGATGAAGAGTTTAATAAAGTCAACCAATCTACTGCCAATATAGGCCGACATTCACGTGCATGCATGGTTGTTGCACGTACATTTATAATCTACATTAAGAATAATCCAGGCCACTTTATAAAATTATAAAAAAAAAAAAAAAGTAATAATTTTGAAATGCAATTATTTTGTAATAAGATCATCATGTATCGATGGTTGTGTCCTACTTTATGAAAATCATTTTCGTATTTTTGGAGTCTTGTGCATGGTGGCCTGCCGCTGCTTATTTATAAGAGTACAACTACTAGCTTATTAATCACTAATTTAAGTACTAGATTTCCCTGAATTAACACCCTGTTCAGAGAGAGATAGAGATTTTACTCAATCTTCTTCGTC
This sequence comes from Juglans microcarpa x Juglans regia, assembly GCF_004785595.1. NCBI lineage: Eukaryota > Viridiplantae > Streptophyta > Magnoliopsida > Fagales > Juglandaceae > Juglans > Juglans microcarpa x Juglans regia. The sequence goes on along the minus strand of NC_054594.1, from coordinate 40,853,716 downwards.
AGGGGAAATCTGTCGTTATCTAAATTCAGAGCTGCACGAGTGGTGCAGGCAGGCCAGGGTATGCCGCGGGAGAAAGTGAGCATTTTGGCTGTCATTGACTCATTGCTATATTCTTCAACCAACAACTACACTTACACTCACTTTTTTGTAATTTTTGTGTACTCATTAATTGTATTATTTTTTTAATATAAATAATTATTTTAATTAACTATATCGGTAAAATAAATAAATAAATATATAAAAATATATGTAAAAATGACTGTATATTGCATATATATTTATTCTGACTGAAAGCCCCGACTAATTTGGAGACCCGATGTCGACCTAATCGAGACTGCAATCTCACAGTTACACTGCAAGTCTGTAGTATTAGATTTTGATCTTACCCTTTTTCCTATCTTGCACAAGAACTTCTTCTACGACGGTGTCTCCAGAAGGGCTACCAAAAGACTGCGTGTATGGGCTTCTTGGATAATCTATAAATAAAAGGAGGCTATGGTTAAAGAGTCATATGCATGCATTCATGCATGGGCTTCTTCCATTTCTTGGCCCAACTATTATTCTCTGGTGCAGAAGTCATCTTTAAAATTTGATATACTATTTGTTGAAAATTACATATTTTCTATAAATTCAAAACCTTCCTATCCATAATCTCAAATTGGATTAGCTATTGGTTCATTAAAATAATAATATAATATTATTTTTTTAATAATAATATTTTTAATTTTGTTTCATATTTTACAATTACACTAACCATATGTATATTAATAATTTAATTTGATACTTAAATTATTGTTTCTCAACTAATTTTTGTCCTCAACCTAATTACCCAACAAACACATTTCACAAACTAATTTTCAAACTCAAACTAGTAGTATGCTGCATATCTCCATAAATCTAACTAACTCAAGTTGTTGTCATCACATAAAATAAATAACAAACATCTTCTCTCTTGAGCAATCATTGGTATTGACATACGATTATTGCTGAATGAACATATGATTATTAATGAATGAACATGCTGACATTACTCAAGTAGAGTTTGATCTATCACATATACATCCTTAGTATTGACAACCATGTCAATTCAGGTAGTGTTATGACTTATACTCCAAACATATAAACCAATACTATACTATGTCCATCAAATCAGACAGCCATTGGTTTACTCCAACTCGAGCAATATCTTCAGAATACAAGCTTTCAGCATCAGAACCTCCAATTGAGAATTGTTGGAGCAAGAAAGCATTTGGTGTAGAGTCTACTAGTGAAAATAAATAGTTTAACAAGCCAAATATTCAGCTGACCTTCCCAGGAGTAATTAGGTTTTTCTTTTCTGCATCTGCAACCATGGCAAGTGCTGGCCTGGTGACAGAAACAAACAATTATAATACAATTTTATATTGGAACTGTGGTAAATATATGTATTACATTATGATAACAGGACAAAGCTACATGGGCGAAATAAGATACATGTCTTTGATGCTAGCAGTGGTTTGCATCATTTCTTGCTTGACAGCAATATAAGCTCCACATCCTTCGGTGACTTTGTTAAGATATACAAGAGGAGTTCTCCCAATGAGCAGAAGTTCACAAAAAAGATTACATAAAGAAGTTCCATTATATTAATTAAGGCATGCATAACTTACCAGTCAGGAATCAAGATTGAAATTGTAACATTTTTTTTTTTCAAATCAAGTTTACTCAAATCCATCCCTATACTTGCAGCTACAACACATTTTTTTATAACTTTTGTTTTGAATAAACACCAATTTTTCGATTCTGTTTACAAAAGAGACAATCAATATCCAAACCATTAGGCTGAATAAAAGTGTAAGCTTTCAATATCTTCTAGACAAATGAAAATTTGATTATATGAGAATTGCAGAAAAAAATGAAATGAAGAAATAAACAGTTGATGCTGTTGTAAAACATTCAAATCATCACTTATAACTTATCTTGATGGCCGTCAAGATACGTGGTTGAGTCATTTACAAGCCTACCTTCATCTTGAAAGATATGCAAGTGATAAGAAATTCAATGAGAAAGGTCCAGAGCAAGGCAGCGTCGACAGTCTATGTGACACCTCCAATCCCTGCTTGGGATGGAACGAGTCTCAGAGCGTCGGGACATGCAACACAAGGTTACATACTCCCGTTCATGACAGTTAATATGCAATGCATCATAGTATGCAACTAGCAGTATGCAATAATCGCAGTGGAAATAAAAGGTTAAGGTGAAAAATATGTCAGAATAACTAAAACATCCCAACTTCATTAGATAATCATCATGTTCACAATACTAAAGTAACATAGACTTATATACAAAATCATATCATTCTTTTCATGCAATCTAAAGCATAAAAGACTTAGGCTATGAACATCAAAATTAAGTCCAGCCTTCTCTCTGGATCCGGCTCCTCCTTAGTCATGCGAATCTAGTGCTCCATCAATCTCGTCCTGGTAGATCCCTGACACAATTTCTATCATTCCACTCATCATTCCGAGTGGAATGATAGTGGTTCCACAAAAGAGTGAGATTTACTCAAAATCTCAGTAAGTTAAACAACTAACTGACACAAAGATAAATTAATCATGAAAAAATGATAAATATGCAATGCATGAAATGCAGAAAATCAGTATGCATGTCCCACAAAAGTGGGAGGTGCTCAAATTTGGAAAATTTTCAAATTTACTTGCAAGAGCTTAGGTTACTTGTGCAGAATGAAATAATGCCCTAAACTATCATCATTTCCTCTCCACAGTAGCTGCAAGGGTCTTGTAGATGACTTCAAGTCGTGGAGCATCATTTGGGTGGCAGAAGATCCCTCAAACCACCCTTGAAAACAGGTGGATGGAGGTGGTTTTGTGGTGGCAGAAAATTAGTTCAGTTTTGGATGTTTTTGGGCAGCAAAAATGAGTTAAAATGTAACGCCTCGATCCCAAAAGTCCGGAGAGTTAACTCTTAATACTTAACATCAAACTTCAGTAACACAACTATAAAATCTAGAAAACTCAATAAAATGTTAATCCATTTAATCAACCCAAATATCTATGTTCCTTCATGGGGACAACCAAAAAATTCTCAATAATATAAATTAAAAACTTTTCAAAACTCGAAAATATCATTAACTCATCAAATCAAAATAACCAAAAATAAATCAGTTTTCTAACTACGACTCTCAAATAAGCACTTATACCCTCGGGCACTTATTCTATTATGAACGTCACACCTTACCAAAACTTCCTACTCTTGTTCTCCAGCTAAACCATCAAAATTATCTAAAAAATAATTGGAGATAAAGGGTGAGTTATTAACAACTCAGTAAGCAGAGAACATATACCAGTGTGTAAACATGAGCATTTATAGAGATCAGAATGCAGAACAAACATTTTCATTTTCAGAGTGCAGAAGCAAAACATGTTATTAAAATATCAAAGCGAAGATTTAGAAATAATTTAATTCAAAAATATCATTTAGCATAGTATAAATGATCATCATCATAATCAGAATATCATATCAGAACAGAAGCCATGTATAACCCTCGTAGTAGGGTTGTGCATCTGTGGATAGCCAAGCAGAACATAAATCACTCTATCACCAATGTGTGCACTCTAAACAGGCACCACTACTATAACCCGTGGCAAGGCCGTATCCACTATTATTACCGTGGTTGGGTCATATCCACTATTGTAATATGTGGTTGGGCCGTATCCACTATTGTAACCCGTGGTTGGGCCGTATCTACTATTATAACCCGTGGCAGGGCTGTAACTGAACAGAGCGGAACATAATCAAATTCAGAATCAAAGAGTCACACCAAAGGTTTTCAGAAATCACATTTTATCTAAACAGAGTACTGAACAAAATCATATCATTTTCGTAATCAAAGCAGATCCAAAGCATATTTACATAATTATGCACAATTTTCATATTCGCGATTTTTGCATAAATCAGAAATAGAATGTCAAAAATAAGCTCATGTCTACACCAGTCATGATGGAAAATACTTTCTTCTTAAACAGAATCTCATGAATAATGCAGAACAAATAACTGAGGTAGTTCAAATTTCTTTTCATAACCAAATATGTATATTTTCTAAAAAGTTAACCTCAGCTCATTTTATTTTAATGCAAAGTCTAGCATAGGAACCCCGCTTATCTGAACTTTTTAGCTTATCAAAATTTCTCCAAACAGTACTGAACGAAAAATCAATTGTCACCTATAAGATTGTCACATAATTTTCATAAATTTTCAATCAAACACGTATTTCAACATTTAAGCCTAAGATGCTAAAATAACCTATTTTAATTCCTCAAAAAACTAAATTCACTTAATCCTCAAATATCGTCACATTTCTCAATTCATCAATACCTAAATAATTAGTCCGACTAAAACACAAAATCTAACTTATTTACTAATGAAATCAAATTATAAGATTTAATACTAGCTAATATATTTATACCAAAATATTTTAAAATTAAAAACTACAACTTAGATTCTTTTTGGTAGTTAACTTAATCATATTTTTAAAACTCATATATTTAGTAATTTAACTTCTATCCGTAAATATGAATTCTTATATTGCAAATAAAATCTCAATCATAGCAAATGATAAAGACATGATCGGTACATACTCAATCAAGGGCATTTTGGGAAAGAAAACTCATAACCTACATGGCTCTTTGAGAAAATAACCTAGGATCAAAATTACGTGACAGGGCTATGCATACAAAAAACTATGTGCGGCGGTGGCTTGGGTGGAAGTCTACGGCGGTACAACTAGGGGCAATGGCAGATCACACGGTGGTGGGGCACTGAGAGAGAGAGATGAGTGAGAGAAAGACCTCACGTAGAAAAAAAGAGAGACGAAGAGGGAGAACGAAAAGAACGGCGAGGAGGCCGTGGCACTCTGTGAGCTTACCAAGAGGGACGCGGCGTGATAGGAGTGGTGTGGAGTGACCGTCGGAGTTCTCTGTGCCGGTGGTAACGACGTGGAGGCGCTGGCACCGTGTGTGGTGGCTTTGAACGATAAGGGCACCGGGCTGTGCGTTACTCTGTTTTTGGAACCCAAAACAAATGAGTTTTCGGTTCACTATGAAGGTGGTTGTTCTCGGCACTATGGTGGTGGTGGTGCAGTGGTGTACGGCGGAGGAGCTGGAGCTCCAGTGATGGTCAAGTGGAGGTGGCACACGACGAGGTGGAGCTGTGATCCGTGGAGATGCAGTGCATCCACGGTTTGCGTCGATTTTGGTATGGGGCAGTAAGAGTTACGGGCGGTCTCCTTGGTTTATTGCGGGGCTAAAAGCACAGGAGGGTGGCTCGCAGTGGGGAAAACATTGCTATGTTTTTCTTGCTTAGCACAGGGCATCGGTGACGGTGGTTTATGTTATGCATGGAAGAGCCGTGGTGGTTGTTTGTGTGGGGAAGAGTGGCTTGCGGCTTGGGAAGAAATAATTCTGTGACTTGTAGCAAGTGATGTCGAGAGGTGGGATGGGAGAGATGCAGAGCGACAACCCTAGATTTGATAGGTGAGTTTCTACGTGGGATTTTTATATAAAGAAAGCTGGTAAACCCTAGAGAAGAAAATGTGCATGACGTGAATACGTGAATGTCATGGGGTCTGATCTTTTGATCTCACAGCTTGGAGTTTGGGCATGCAAAAATTTGGGCTTTACCCTAGAGAAGAAAATGTGCATGACGTGAATACGTGAATGTCATGGGGTCTGATCTTTTGATCTCACAGCTTGGAGTTTGGGCATGCAAAAATTTGGGCTTTCTCTATGAGTTTTGGGACTCGATTCGACCTAAAAGAAAAAAAAGAAAAACAACTTGTTCAAAAAAATTATCTCGGCCAATAAAAGATTTTTTTTTTTAACCTAAATATCAAACCCATGGAAAAATCATAATACACCAAGACAACGATTTTAGGCCCGTAGTCTATTTAAAAAAAAACTATTTGAAAAAAAATCAAATGGGCTTTTCACACATAAAAATCATAAATTTTTGAAAACAATTTCGCACTGGACCTGGGTGTTACACAAAATCATTCATGATGGTCATGGGACTTATTGGTAATTGGGTGGAGAAGGAGATGGCGTCGGGTGGTGGTGCAAATCATGGCAGGAGGCTGGTTCAAATTCAATCCAAATAGTTCATACACAAACTAGACCAAGGTGCTCCCAGTTTGGTTCTTTAAGTTGATTGATGCAACCAATTTTATCCAAAACTCAAACTGAGTTTGGGAGGGTCTCATTAGGTGATTAAGGACTATATTACCCTTGAGAAAAAATCACAAAAATGTTGGGCCCAATGACAAAACTGTCCAAGCATTACAAATGGCAATGCACAAAACCGATTGAAGCATGGTTTGGGCTTGTTATGTCATTTTTCTTAATGACATGTGGGATGGTTTGTTAGGGTATTAACATGGTCTAATCATGGTTTAAGAGAGTATTAAGTCAAGAAAATTTGAATTAAAAATTTTAAGAAAATATTAAGCATGATTAAGATTCAAAGCATGGTTTAAAGTGCACTAACCTCAAGTATGATGGTTAATGGACTTAGCCAAGTTTCAAAACTTAATTTGGGTACTTTGAGTGTGATTTGGGCTTAAGGAAACCAATGATATGGTGTATTGAGCCTTAGGTATTTAAATGGTAAAATGAATCCAAACATGGCTTTGGGTCATAAGGGCTTGAAAAGAGCCAAGGGTCTAATCTACACTAAAAGGCCTTATATTTTCCTAACTTAGGCCAAAACTAGCATTGATTTCTTAAGGGCTTGGTTCAAGATTTTCTTGGGCTAGGCCAATGAATGTACTTGGGTCCTAAAAAGCCTCACCAAAATTACTAATGGGCTTGTCTCTCTAATCCTTAGCTCATTAACACTAAGTACCAACATTAATGCTAATCCCACTATCAACCTTAATGAAAGTGATTAACTTATAATTAAAAACCCAATCTAGAGTACTTAAGGGTTAATTAAGTGGGGTGTTACAATCTACCATGGTGGTTCCATGTTTCTGAATTATTAATTTACTTTATATTTGTTAAGACTTAAGGCTAAGACCTAGGCCAACCCCACCCCATTTGTCTCATCATCCCACGAGCCAAAGACATATTAATTGCCTTTCTCATGGCACAAGGAAGATTCGATGTATAAGGTTTATAGAGTACAGATAGTTGATTCACTGAACACTTCATTTGTTTTATCCTTTTTCAGAAACTGGGTGTCTCTAATTTATAGCAAGATTTGTAGCAGATCCTAAAGAAATTAAAGAAACTAGCTAAGTCACACTAAGACTGCCCCTTTCAAGTCTATAACCAAAACTCACATAGCATATCATAGAAGAATGATCCAAAACGAACACCATGACAAGCAACAGTTTGGAAGCCATGCCTTCAATCAATCCAGAAACACAATTTGAAGTTTAAAAAAATAGAAAATACTCAAAGAAGATCAGCTCAGAAACCTTGTGATTCATAATAGAAATGCAAGAAAAATGCTCTCAATTTGGGTGCTTAGAAAAATGCAAGAAAATACCCTCAAGCAATGATTTCCTATATTGGGTAGTGATTTCCTTGACCCCTTAAGAGCGATTTACTCGAACGACATCATTAAGATTTCCTCGGGTTCCTCAAGCGCGATTTAGCTGAGGAAGGGTGAGTCTATGAGGTTGGGTTTAGTGAAACCTAAATAAAAAATGGGGAGAATGGGAGAGAGAGAGTGTCGGGCTCTAGAGGGAAGAGAGAAGAGAGAGAAAGAGAAAGGGAAGATAAAAAATGGAGAGGAAAAATTGAAACGGAGAAAGGAAATTTTTTTCGGATTCACGGGCAAAATAAATGGGAGAAAGGGACACGAGAGAGGAAGGAAATGAAGAAAGGGAGAGGAGAAAGAAATGAAATTACGGGCGAAAAGGGGAAGAGCAGTTGAAAGAAGTGATTTTGTAATCAAATAATCGGGATAGATTGTGGCGCCCCCAATCCCCCTTATATAAATACACAGGGATCAAGACGCCAGGATGGTGACAACACGGTCACACATCCCAACGAAGTGCCAGTGTGTGTACATGCAACAGTGTACAAATAAAATAACGCAGCGGATAGTCAACTAAGTACCAGAATTTATTTACAATCAAACATCAATAAAAATTTAAATAGCAGTTATACAGTCATCCATAAAATAATTTTACAATAGTTTTGAAATAAACAAACGAGTGATCCCAGATCACTCCTCAGGCGGAGCCATCTCCTCAGGCTCGCCCTCCTCCTCCTCATCTGCATCAAAATCTGCGTTACCACAAAATGGTATCGCAGGTAAGTATGACCTCAAATAACAACGTAATATAAAATGTATTAAATGCAACTAACATGCATGCACATGATGAAATATGCATTTTTTCACAAAACATCATTTTCCCCGAAAATGATAATTTTCCAACACACGCCAAAATCCCATTTGGCCCAAAATATCCGTAAAACATTTTCCCAGAAAATGATTTACCCAAAAACTAACTCGGACTATTTTCCCAGAAAATAGTGCATTAATTCCAAATGCACCATGCATTATTTCCATATGCACCATGGCCTCCCCTATGGACCATCCGCACGTCCTGGCTTCGTAGCGGTGCTCAGTTCCGCGCCCAGCGCGTACATGGTCAAGCACCCACACTACGCAACGAGCGATGCTCAGTTCCGCGCCCAGCGCGTACGTGGCCAGACATCCTCTAGTCCCCGCCAGCAGAAGGACCACGGAGTCGGCACGAGACCATCTCGTCCGATCCCATTGTCGCCCGGCGACAATCCAGGGGACGTTACTCAGTATATTCCGCTCCCGAGTAACCAGAGGAGCTCCACCGAGTTAATACCCCATCTCGGCTTGGGGTCGTGATACATACGCACCAAAAATATTATCACATAAAATCATAGCTTTTCAAATCACATGAACATGAATGCAATACACGAAAACTCAGTTTTCTTTTACAAACATGATCATGCATGAAATAATGAAATGCACATGTACCAACACAATGTCCAAACCAACAATTACCAATCCAATCAAATTCAACCAAACAACTCCAATCACAAATCCATCCGACCCCCGAACTCCTCGGACTCAGTCCGGCATGCCAAAAATACAGTGAAATGGGTTAGTACAAAAATACATTTAAATTACGAAAGTTCTTTGGAGAAATACTTACAGTGCAATATAATAATTTCCGGAGGATCATGAAGCTGCAAGTGGTGATGTCTGAGCAATACCACAGTGTAAAATACACTGTGGCCGTGGGTCACAGATACCCACTTTTCAACGAGGACAAATGAAGACCCAAAAATGGTAGGGTAGGGCCTATGGAGGTCGGTGAAGCTAGTGGTGGTGGTGGTTTGCCGTGGGTGGCGGCGCAAGGGGTGGTTTTAGGCCAAAATGCACAAATCGAAAATGGGCTTGGTGGGGCTTCACCGGTGACAGATCGGAGGTGGGGTTGGGTCCAATGGGTTGCTAAGAGGTCGAGAATGAAGTGGTAGGAAGATGGTGGTCAATGGCGGTGCGACGGCGGCGCAACGGCGGAAAGAGTGCCGCGGCTTCGAAGGGCTACTGGTGGTTAACGGCGGCACGGATGGAGGTGAGGTTGGTGGGGTGAGGTCGCCGGTGGCTGGGGAAGCTAGCGGGCTGGGCGGTGAAGGCCACCGCCGGCTCACGGCGGTGATGGGGTGAAGGTGGCCCGCGGCTTCGTGGGGTGCGTGTGGGCTACCGGTGGCGAGGTAGGGGCTGAGATTTGGGAAGTGAGGTCGCCGGAGGGAGGGGGAGCTGGTCGGCCGGGCGGTGTCACGCACCGCGGCGCGACGGCGGCGGGCTGGGCGGTGAGGAAGAACGGACGGAGAAAGAGAGAGAGGGAGAGGGAGAGTCGCGCACCGGGGAGGAAGCCAGGGAGAAGAAAAAGAAAAAGAAAAAAAGAAAAGAAGAAAAGAAAAAGAAAAGGAAAAGAAAAATAGAAAGAAAAGAAATGAGGTCCAATCCTCATAACTTAGGTCACAAAAATGATCCAACGGAAACGATTTCAAAACCTCAAGTTAAATAAAATAATTTAAACGTAATGGTAAAGTCAAATTGAAATAATTAAATCCCACAGTAATTAATTTAAATATTAAAAGCAATTTAGATGCATAACAATAAATAAATATTTGGAAAGCACATAAAAATAATTTTCACCAAATTAAAATCATAGAAATAAACTTACTAAAAATCCAACCAATTTAAAATAAGAGAATAAATTTTAATTACATAAAAATAATTCCTTCAGTAAAAATACACTAAAATACGGGGTGTTACATAGATTATGAATAGTGAATCTTTAAATATGAAGATGAAAATAAATTTCCTGCAGCTCAAAGTTTGGGTTTTCATGTTTATCGAATTCAATGCTAGCGTTTTAAAGCTCTCATTCATCAAATTTTGGAGATTCCTTCATTTTAGGGAGACTGATGCGAGTGCATTAGTTAGTAAAACTCTCTCTGTCGATAGCTCTGCAAAAGGACAGAGTGTCGTGTCACAACAGCCCACCGCCATGACTGTCCGATGAACTAATCTTCTAGCTAAGTAGCTTTCCAGTTTCCACCGTCCCTAGGAATTTTTTTCATTTCTTTCCTGATATGAATCATAGACACCAATTTAGTGCATTATATATGGAATGCCATTTTGGGGTAGTCCGGCCACCTTGATGTTGTGTGTCAGTGAGGGTGGCCACTATATTCCTTTTTTTTTTTTCTAATTTTTATAAAAAAAAAATTACATATTTGGTTTTTCTTGCTTATTAAGAATTAATTTGGAAGGTTCATTTTCAGGAAAAAATGACTAAGATAGTTCAAAAATAGGGATACTCATTTTGCGAATACATAAAACATACCCAATATATTGAAGTAGAAAAAATATTCTCTTCAGTCACTATTTACTACCCTACACTCTACACCACACACCCTATGAAAAACATCTTCACACCCTATAAAAAATCTATAGATATGGGGTGTGGGGTGTGAGAGTGAATAGTGGCTGATGCATATTATTCCTCATTGAAGTAATGGCTTATTAATCCATGCTTTACGTTTAAAGGTGTAACCAGTTTGATTCATCTCATTTTGGATATTTTGTAGAACAAACGATATATACTAGTTTTGAAAATTTAAGAATCAATATTGAACCGATTCATCACCAAAATCAAAATTTCTGAGATTTTTAATTTCAATCCAGTCTGATTTCTCACGTTTTACGGATAAACAAAAGTGAAACGCTTTGAAGCAGCCCAGCTGGTAATGGGAGAAAAACAGCCCACCAACAGCACAAAGTCACATCAGAAAATGGAGAAAATATACAATACATAAACTCACACATGATTAAAACCCACAAATGAAAAGAGAAAAGTTCCCCCACTTCAGAAATCCCTTAGAACTTGTGCCTTCCCCATCGAAACCCCTTCCCCACTTCACAACACCGTGAACAACAGCAGAGAACAGTTCATCGCTGCCCGCAATCCATTCCAAACAAAACTAAACAAATATGGGAGAAGTGACACCAGGTGGTAAAGGATCTTCAAATTGTTCCACCATAACATTTATCCTGAAAAAGTTCTTTGAATCAAAATCTGCCAAAAAAAAAATTGCAAACTGAAAGTTCGTCGTCCAAAAACACATCCATGGGAGCATCCAAAACTTTTCCAACCAAATTTGTCCTAAGCCACAAGAGTGCTGGCTGTGGTAGGTTCATATTTCCAGGCAGCTTTTTTGTCTTCTTATAGTAGCGAGCTAGGCGATGGATCCTGCTCTCAACCAAAATAAACCTAAAATTGGAATCTTTGTCCTTTTTATTCCTCTCCAAATGCTTGTGAATCGAGACTGCTTTCTTTATGAGGTGGTATAGATTCTCCAAAATTTCAGGAGCAAGTCCAAGCTTACGATTTAGTTTGATTCAATCACTTAGATTCATAGCATGCAGTGTCCCACATATAATGGGAGTCACTTGGCCTATGCGGCCGAAATCCGATATTAGCTAATACCCACAACCAACAAAATCAAAACATAACAACGAAATTATTAATTGTAACGGTGAGGATAGAGAGAGCGACAACGAGAAAATGAGAGGGCTGTGAAAATTTCTCTGGGGGTCGAGCTCCGTTTGTGCCGGCTGGAGGGTCCAGCTCCGTCACTGGCTCAATGGGTCTAGTTGTCGTCGGGGATAAGTGTGGGGTCGAGATCTGAGTGTGAGTTGGGATAGAGTGGAAGACGAAGAAAGTGATGGAGACACGAGAGGGCTGTATGAGATGTTGATTGGGTGTAAGCAAATGCATAATATGTAAAATAGAAGGCTTACGTGGAGGGTGCTATTGGAGGCTGTTTATTGAAGAAGAACAGATGGACCGGCCTCTAGGTTTTCTCTAAACAAAATTATACTTCAACAAAACTTTAACAAGTGATTGACTCGTTCCCTCATTTTATGTTATATGAAAATCTAAATTTTATATTAAGAATTACAAGATTAATTTATGTTATGTAATAATCAAATGTTATATTAAAATCTATAAGATTAATGTTATGTTATAAAATTAATAAAAATGAATAATAAGATTAACATTTATTGTTATATTAATTAGCATATAATATATATAACATAATAAAAAAAATTATACATAATATAAAATATCATATAAGGATATATATACTATAAAAAATTAATATATATCTAGTGGTCCAGTTCGGTCCGAATAGTGTTATAAATATTAAAACCAAAATGGGACCAGTTTCTAATCGATTTTAATTAAGAGAAATCGGAATCGGACTGAACACATCGGTTTGATTCGGTTCAATTAGTAAAATTGATTAATCAATTTTTTTATAGCCCTAATTACGTTGGATAATTTTGACCATTTACATAAAATAATAAGATTTTTTTTTTTTTAAGGAAATATAGTACGTAATGCACATAATGAGATAGTCTCACCCCCTTTTATTTTATATTTTTTCGACATTTTTCATCTTCATGGCCATGATTAGAGTACTATAATTACATTCTTAAAATATACGAAAAGTTACATCTCGAGTATAGAATTTAAGAATGAAAAATATTATGATTATATAAATATACGAAAAGTTCCATCTTTATGAAAAAATAGAATTTTATAAAAATAAGTTCATGAATTGATATAATTTTATTTAATATATTGATATATTTTATAATAAAAATAATTTTATAATTTAATATATCATATTAAATCACGTTAATTGAAAATATAATTTTATAAAATATCATATTAAATCACATTAATTGAAAATATAATTTTATAAAATATATAAATTACTTTTCTTTAATAAATAAATAGTCCAATGAAAAGATGTAACAACAGTCTCCGGATGATATTTATGATTGCATTGGGATGACCTGGTTGGGAGGGAATAAAGAGGATTTTAACAAAGACTTTTGCATCAACCCCATGAATTATTATTTTTATTTTCTGGGGGTCTTAAATTGCATGGTTCTCTCATTAGACAATATCCCGATCCGACTATTCTTGTAAGTGAAGTGCGACATAAATTGATTATATAAAAATAAATTTATAGAATATCAAATAACACAATATCACTTTATAAATTTATTTTTAAGTGATAACTTTTTATTAAAGTATTATTCTCATATTTTTTAAAAAAATTTTGGATTAGTTGGGTTTTCTTAGGAGATGAGATAATAGTAAGTTGATTTATAAATAGTAATGTAATATTTTGAGTTAAGTATTTATTGAGTTTTGAAAAATAAGAAAAAAAAAGATGAATAAAACATATTATAAAATTTAAATATTATTAGAATATAATATATTATTTTTATTTTGATATTTAAAAAAATTAAATTATTTTTTATCTTTTATTTAAAAAATTTTAAAAGTAGTAAGAAAAATTATAAAAGTTATTTTAGAATTATTTATATTTAATTGATATTTATTCAAGAAATGAAATGTCACGAAAGGAGATATAATTATTTACAAACAACTTCTGAAATGGGTAATGCTAGGGATCCCGCTAGCTGCTTTTCTTTTCTCTTCTTTTTTAAGTTTTGATTTTTATTTAATCATTAAGAAAGTATTATTTAATAATATTATAATTTTTTTAAATATTTAAAAGTATTAAAAAAATAATGTAAAATTTTCACATCATTTTTAACTCTTTTAAATATTTTTGAAAAAGAAGAAAATTTATAATATTATTAAATAATATTTTTTTTAATTAAATAAAAAAACTAAAAAGTAAGAAAAGAATTCAGAGCGGAGCTCCCAGCGGATCCCTCCCTATCATTTTCCTTCTAAATTAAGGCTTCGCTTCATTGTTAAAATTATTTAAGTCAATTTAATTCAGTCTAATTTTAAAATAAATTTAATATTTAAATATTTAATTTTTAAATTATTAAATTTATCTCAACTCAAAATCTTTTTATACGTTAAACCTATAATTATTTTTAATTCAATATTTTTTTATACATGAGACTTACAATATTTTAATACATTTTATAAAACTTATTTTATAATTTCAACTTATTACTGTTTATAATAATTTTAACCCAATTTAACATCTAAATAGAATTTTAAGAGTCTTGTCCATCAATCTCAGAGTCAAGTCAAGTCACTGCTTTTTTGGTGAGAGAGGTCCAACACTTTTAATTGTCTATTTTTTTTTTGTATTATAACATCAATTGTAGGTTAGGAAATGCTATCTTACTGGAAGTTCTTTTGTTTTCTAGTTTTGAATATTCAAACTTTGAGTAATGTTATTACGTTGTTTTGTTTTTGACTATTTAAATTTTAAATTTTTTTGTTTTATTTAGATTCTGTTTAAATTTAAAAATGAGTCAAAATAATTTATAAATAATAATAAAATTTATAAGATGATCTCAACTCATCTTCTATTTCAAACCGATTTTTAATAGTTAAAAGAAGTAATATTGATATATTTTTATTTTTTAAAAATATTTAAAATAAAAAAGAACAATTTATACTAACAACACACAAAATAGAAACATGTAAGCCGCATAGAAACACCATTCTTCAAACTTTAGATCCCAAAAAAGCAGGCCCAAAGGAACTTCCTCTTTGTTTTACCCTTTTTTTTTTTTTTTTTTTTCCCTTTTTTGGGTTGGGTTTGATATCAACTGCCACTAGCTCTGGCCGTAGAAGATGAAAGTGACGAATAACTTACAATGACATTATATCGGTCATCCTTTTTCCTCTGGCCTTGTGTTCAAAGTTTACCAAGTCTCGAGCACCAAAAAAGTCCTTGCCCCTATCCTCCCGCCAAACTTGATAACGATGGTCGATTCAACTACTCTTTAGTCAATTAAAATTAAAAATTAAATAAAATATTATTAAAATATTTTTTATTTAAAAATTTAATTATTTATTTTATTCTGTATACAAAATTTTAAAAAATTATAATAATAAAATAAGATAAAATATTTTCTTATAGAAAAAATCGACAATAAAAAATTTTGATTTTTTAATAGATCTTAGGTATGTCTTACTTTTGTTTGAAAGAAATATAAAATGCTTGCATGTTGTATAACTAGATAAATTATTTATCTATTATTTATATTTTATTAAATTTCTATATTAATAATAATCTTAGGTACTAATAACTTACCAAGTAAATTTTACCTGCAGTGTTTTGTTCCGTATGTTCCTTCCCGTATCTCGAGCCTTTCTCAACAGAGAGAGACATGCAGCCAAGTGAAATGCGTGTCTCACAGCATTGGCGTGCAGGATCATGACACTCTTAGCAAAAGTAGGGCACCGTTGAAATGACAAAACCACCACTAGATTCGTAGACTAGTCGTGCTAGCGTACCGACCGCCTTGACAGCTACGCGTGTCTTAGGACTTTTCAGAAAATATTTTATCACATTTAATTTTATCATTATAATTTTACTAACTTCTAATATAAAATAAAATAAATAATTTAATTTTTTTAATTTTAAAAAAAAATAATATTAAAAAATATATTCTAATAATATTTTATTTATTTTTTAATTTTAATCTTAACTTATTTCATCTTATGCGAAAACAAATTATTCTAATATAAAATTATTTTTTATTTTTCATTATTTATTAGTTTTTAATATATTTAAAATTTAAATAAAAAATATTACTTTATTCATTTTATTTGTATCCTCATTTTGATATCTCATATATTTTATTTTATTTTTTTAAATAATTAAGAATGTGATTATTAGGTATTGATATTTTTTTCATATTTTTTAAAAATATTTTAAAATGATATATAAATATAAATAAAAAAATTGAAAAAAATTAAAAACAGAATTTGAACTAGCGGTCAAAATGAGCTGCTTTATTTAAATATTTTTAAAAAATAAAATAAAATATATATCAATATAATAAAATTTATTTTCTTGATTTTTAAATATACATGAATATCAAAATGAAGAATAAACTCAAAGAGCATATTAATATTTATTTTTTGTATAATTTTTTTCAACGTGCTCTATTAAAAAGCGTAGTCTGTAAGAGCCTCGATGAAACGTGACAAGAGCGCTTGCTTGATTGGAACGCTCGTGGGCCTGCGCACGTCTAGGTCAAGTGTCGGCACGGAAGTCCAAATCAATGCCGCCTAATCCCGTTAGACGTTTAACTCCCGTCAGTTTAGAAAAAGTATTTGCATTTCAAATTACATTAGTGATAAAAATAAATAAAATTCAATTTATAATCTATTTTATTATTTTTTAAATATTTTATTTTCTCTTATCGAATAATTGGATTATAAGTTAAAACTGACAAAAATAATCCTCCTTCATTTTTACATGAGAGTCTATTATTACTAAATTCAAATATAATTTAGAATATTTGGTTGAAAAATAGATTTTCAATACATTAAAAATATTGACAATGGAGACCTTTGAAAACTCGTAGAATCTCAATAAGTAATATTGAGGTCCAAGTGCATATTTGGTTTCAATAATTTCTATAAAATCTCGAGACATATTTGGTATTAAGTTTTGTAAAAATGGGTACGTAAAAAGTAGTAGTTTGGATAAAATTTGTTGAGTATTAATATGGAAAATGATTTACACATAATATTTTTTACAACATTTTATACAATTGTGTTTTAAATTAGAGATATTTTTTTAAAATACCTTATAAAAATAATATCATTTTACAAAAATATCTTTATTTTATAATATTATTGTGTAATATGTTATGTGTATATCATTACTCTTCTCAGGTATTCTATAAATAATAATAAAAATTAATTATAAAATATTAAATAGTAGTGAATAATAATAAAAATTAAGTAATAAATAATAATACAATTATTTACCTGACTACCTAGACTAAGCCTTAGACTAATGATTGGATAAATTTACTTTTAAAAATAAAGAATGACATCTTGTTATTTAAAAAAAAAAAAAACTAATCTAACATGGGATATATTTCAAATGATCTAGGTAAAATAGAAAAAAGTGACTTATTTAATCAAAAGTTGGCTAGAACTTATCTCTCTGAAAAAGAAAGAACAAGGTGATAAAAAAAGATTGGCTATACATGGTGCAAACAATGTTTGTGATTATGGTGAAAAATATAATTGATAGGTTTAGGGATTATAACTTAGAGAAATAATATTTATAATTGTGGAGTGAATAAGCACTGTGTAATTTTCTTTAAAACGATTGTGTATTGTTTGAATATTACACGACTGTATATATTACATTACTTTATAACTTATAATTTAAATAATAAGTTCTACGACTAAAAAGTTATTTACTATTTGATAATCATATATTTAAAATGCTTTTAAATGTGTTATATTTGTTTGAAAAGAATTAAAAAAAAATACTTTCTAAGGAATAAATGATGACCCTTTGAATTTAAAAATTGTAATCATATTCTTCAAAATTTAAAAATTATAATTATCTGAACGTTAAATAGATATTTTTACCCATTGAAAGTTTTATTTTTTAAATTGAAACTACATTTCACGTTATTCAAAAAGTACATCATACTTTTTAACTTATTTTAGATTAAAAAATAATTTGATAAATTACATCCAAATAACCTATTTTTTTTATTAAAGAGCTTTTAAAGTTATTTAAACACTTTTTAATACTCTTAACACAACTCCAAATAAACCCATAGCTACAGTGCCAAGATTAAAAAGCATATTTTATCGTCCAATGCTCATTTAAATCTTAAATGGTCAAAGAAAAATATAGAGAAAACCAGACCAAATTATTTGGACAGTGAGAAGAAATTTTTTAATTTTTAATTAAAGTTTAAATATTAATTTTTAATATTATTATTTTTTCAAGATTTAAGAAAATTAAATTATTTATCATATTTTATATAAAAATTTAAAAAAATTTTAATAATAAAATAAAATGAGAATCTTATGTCTCATTTCAATTGCCAAACATCCAGTGGGCTGATTGTCCCGTTTCCAATAGAGGGCAATCATGTAAATGTGTCGAGTTCCAGTAGCATCTCGGTGATGCCATCGCTGTCTTCGATTTCATTGACTTGTTTGGTTTGAATGCTATGCGTCGAGGACTACTTTTCTCTCCTTAATTTGTAGATGCAAAAAACACGTGCTTGAAACCAATAAATAATAAAAGGATTTGCATGTCCAAATTCAGAGATTTGCAATAAAAAAAATCCGAGGACAGCTAAGAGCCTATCGGGTTCGAGGCACGTGCTATTAAGTAATAATGCAAGTAAACACCTTCCAGTTCCAGGCCCCCCCATATATGTCCCATCCTCGCCTCAATTGTTCTCAAAGCAAAAGCCTGCAAGACACCACTTCATTCTTGTGGAGAAAACATTTCTTAAGCTTCTGTATTTCCACACAAACATGTCGAAGCCCGAATTTAATTCGTCGACACCGGAGAAGTCCAATTTTGCACAGACATGCAACCTCTTGAGCCAGTACTTGAAGGAGAGAGGAAATATCAGCCTTGGAATCACTCGGAAACCGGAACCCAAAGGTGCCATTTTTTTTTTCGTTTATCTTCCTATGTCTTTTGGGGTGGTCTTCTCCTTCACGTTTTCTTTCTGTAAATTGTTTGTTGGCTTGTGCCGGCAGTTCAGAAAACTAAAGCTAATTTTTGGTCTCGAAACTGGGTAATTAAATTCAGATGAACCGATTGTTCTCTCGTGTCCTTTGAATTTCTCATCAAGCAGACGGAAACGCCTTCTTAAACCTATGTTAATTTATATTTTCCGTCAATAAATAAGTCTTGCTAACAAGAAGTCTCGATTTAGGATCAAAGTGTCTTACAGTACTTTGTTTGGCCACGTTTCAGAAAATCCAGAAAGATCTCTTCCGGCGGCAACCACTAAAGATTTATTAACAAAAATGGAGATCAATTCAACCGAGGCTTTGAGACAGAACGCCGTGGCTCCCTCAAATGCGCAACCCATGGAGTTTCTTCCACAGTTGGGCTGTTTCCGTCCTTCAAACTTGGTCGACGTCGCTGCCAATAACTTCAGGTTTGTGGCCTTTTGTGTTTTCTTCTCTTCTCCTTCCGAAATATGCACGAAGATTGAGGAAGATATCCCTATTTTATTTTTTCTGAGGCCCAAAGTTAGTTTAGAGTTGAACTGTTGATGATTGTCGGCCTGTGACTCAATACACGTATGGAGTCATGTGAAATTACTGGAGACCCCTAACTTTTTGCACCAAAAGAATGCAAATGCATTCCTACATTCATATTATAGTTTAGGTTGCATTTGAATATTAAATTTGAGATGGATTGAGATGATAAAATATTGTTAGAATATTATTTTTTAATATTATTATTATTTTAAAATTTAAAAAAATTAAATTATTTATTATATTTTATGTTAGAATTTAAAAAAATTATAAAGATGAATAAGGATGAATTGTGATAGTTTACAAACCAAAGGGAGCTATCGGTGATGGGTATAATAGGGAAAGGAAAGTTCATGCATGTAATATATATAAAGCATAAACTGATTCAACTACTATACGGGCATTCTAGTTATTTTCTCAGCTTTAAGCTTCAATCCTTTAACTGTTTTTCTTTTTTCCTAAAATTATCAGTATTTTTTTATGCTATTAGGAAACTAGCACTCAAGGAGCCTGTAACGATAGCCCAGATGACGATATTTTATGCCGGCCAAGTACTAGTACTGAACGACTTTCCGGCCGACAAGGCAAGGGAGATCGTGGCTTTAGCTAGCAAGGGAAGCTCTAATACTTCCAGTGGCTTTATTTCTGCTTCCGGCATGGACAAAGTTAATTCAGGAAGATCTATGGCTCCTGAATCAACTGTACTTGTAGCCACGTCCGAAAAGAATACCACCCAAGAACGCCTTCAACAACAACCTCATGAAATTGCTTCTGGTAATTGCCTTGCTTTTTTGTGAATGATTTATGCGGAAGGTTAGTGAAGGGTTTCGAGAGATTTCGTACTAATGTTTTTAATTTCTTCTTCTACTTTTCAGATTTGCCAATTGCAAGGAGGGCTTCGCTCCACCGGTTCTTTGCGAAGAGGAAGGATAGGTAGGAAATTTTATAGGAGATAAAAAATTAAAGGAAACAAATTCATATATATGTTCTTTCAAAAAACTTCTTTTGCTCTGCTATCCAAGCTACCTGGGGTAGATTTTAGCAAAAGTTGTTGAATAGTGCAATTTTTTTTTTTCTTTCGTTTTTTTTTGATCGATCAATTACTAGTTTGTACTCGTTTTTAATTAGTTTTTGCTTCTTCCTTTTTAGGGTGGCGGCAAAAGCACCGTATCAAGTGAACCCACTTCCCCGAGCTCCTCCCAAGCCCGAGGAAAGCAATCCATGGATTGAGCTCATGGAAGGTGAATCTTCAAAACAGCTTGAGCTTAAGTTATAGTGACCACCTCGCCATGTTCTATGACAGAGATCATCGCCCTCCTGGGGCTTGAAATCCTAACTATACTTGTGATGTTGTTAATTTTTAATTTGTACCTTTTTTTTGGTTTTCTTATTTAGAAAACTTTGTATAAATTATTAATCCATTAGATCCGGTTTCTGGAAATAACTTGAAATCTCCCTACTGATCTTGAGTTGCTTCGTCTGATTGAAAATTTTTCATGTTAACCTTTCATGATCACGCGCGTGTAACCTAACCTAACATCCTTGCGTGTGGAAGCACGACCAAGGCAAAACCGTGTATGTAAAGAAAATGGGTTTATTGGTCGATCGATTCCTGCCCCCATTTTGCGGGTTGTGCTTCATGGATATATCGAGGATATCCATGCATAGGGGCTATGAATGGTCAGATTCGATGGGGATCTGACAGAATTCCAGTTCGGAGCAGCTATATGTAATATAGTACACGTACTTATATAGATCCATCCAGCCTGGTGGCAGGATCGTGAAAACTGGACCGGGTTTGACTTGGGTATATCCAAGACGATTAAAATCATGTTGGCGTGCATGTTTTGGGTCGCATACGACCTGGGTAAATTAATGTCCGGTCAACTAATCTGCAATAATTAATACGCCTCGACGAAGGAGGAGGTGCCTGATGGTTAGGTTGCTGGCGGGTTTAGGTGGCCATAACTTTGATACCCTGTGCTTAGGTTCGGTTGCTCATGTATGGCAGGCAACTTGGGTTTTGTGGCTTAGCAGATATCTGTTCTTGAGAATCCACATTATCTGTTTATGGGATTGAGAGGTTTGGTTTTGTGGAAGATCTGTGGGCTTTGAGTTGCCACCTGTCTGGACGGACGTATATTGGGTGATTTCACTGATATGTATTGGTGTTGATTGGAGCTGAGGCCGGCCGTCATGGCTTTGTTAAATTGTTGTTGGCCATTTTAGAGAGTTAGCATGTGTTTGGGCTTATATTACAGCGAGAGACAAATAGTTTTTTTTTTTTTTTTTCCTTCCTTTACGGGGTTAAAAAACGTGGGTACATGAATGGTTAATTACATTCTAAACATTAAGCAAAGTTTAATACAGTCAGACATATTAATTATGACCATATCAATTAATCAAATGTTAGGACTGGTTTGGATAGTGACATGAGATGATTTTAGATGAGTTGAATAAAATATTGTTAAAATATTATTTTTTAATATTATTATTATTTTTGAATTTGAAAAAACTGAATTATTTATTATATTTTATATATAAATTTAAAAAAATTATAATAGAGAGATAAAACTATCTCTAAATCCAAACAAAGCCTTAAATTAACTACGAGAAATACCTCCTTTTGATACTACTACGCAGTTTAATAGCTGTTAAACGGGAATTAGCCATCCACAAGCCACTGGATACTCTCTCTCATGCATTGAGAATGTAGCGGAAGCCCCTCTCTTGAACAAATGGATCATTACTCAATTCCTTTGCAACGATGGCTTTGGGCTGAGCCCCGAGCCCCGAGCGAGAGCAGCCAACCATTTGCTGCCACCTCTTAAAGAGTCTGTTAAGTACCATGATGATACCATTTGTTGGTGGTGTAACATTTTCTCTTGCCAAAATTTTCGTCGCAGCGCATTATTAGGTTGCTCTAATATCATTATCACGATTTGGGATATGATCACGATTCATGATATTCTTAATTATGCGATAATCTGACTCAACACATTTGATCATTTCCTTAATTTTTGTAAAACATAATTATATGTATTACACGACCAATTAGGAAACCTAATACCGTAATGCGTGAAATGCTGACAACATAAGGGCTGAATTGTATCATCTCCCCACATTGAAGTGCGTGCCTTATGTTTTGGTATCGTTGCGAACTTGCGTGCATCACTCGTGTAGTGCGCCTTTATTAGAGCACTCTCAATATCTTTTGTATTATATAAAAAATATAAATAATATGAAGAATTATTTCGAAAAGAAATTTCATCCAATTATATAAAATGAATTATAAAATATATTTAGTCATAATATTATGTAGTGGGTACTATTCTTCCTGTAAAAATTTTTTTATTGTTAATATTTTATTTCCTCTCTTATTTTTATTTACTTTAATTTTTATCATATAAGCAAATTCTTTTTATTATTCATCATTCAAAACAAATATATTTCATTTTCTTCTAAAAAATATCTTTGAAATTATTTTTAAACCAATTTTTTCATATTTGATTTTATTTTTAATTTTTATTTGGCTTATATATTTTTATTTTACGTGTATAGGACTGAATTATTTTATATTGTATATAAAAATAAATTGCAAATATAAAAAAATATGGGTATTGTAAATTTATTGGTAGAAATGAAATATTTAAAAAGAATATAATATTTAAATGATATATAGAAAAAATAGATAAACTGATGGATGACATATTGTAAAAGTCAGTATGTAAAATAAAAAAAATGAGTTTTGGTGATATATTTTAAAGGATAAGATAAAAAATCTATTGGGAGTGCTTTTAGTTGCTACTTCCGATTGCCGCTATTCGATGTACATTCATTTGTCGGTCTTTTATGATACGATGATCACGACCTTGGCATCAGGCAAAAAAAATTATTCATATCAGTCATTGTTCATCAATCTACATCTCATATTTTATAAAAAAATACTTTCATACTTATAAAAAACACTCATATCCTATATGAAAAATAAATAAATTTCTACGTTATATATAAGAAGTGTGTGATGTAAACAATTACTGATTTGTAATAAAATTATAGAAAAAAAAGGCCTAACCCTTGATCTATTGTTCATTATTTTTCAATTTTTATTGCATGCGCTCGATTAATAATTGCTGTAAAATTTGTGTTGGAAATATGTCACTCCTTCCTCCTGTATCCTAACCATGCCTAGTGTAGCATAACACTGTCAATAAAATTCTTTAGTCTTTTATTGGCCATACAATTTTATTTTCTTTTAAGCAATTTGTCACTCTCTCGCCCTTTTGTTTTTATCATCAGATTCATCATCCTCCACAGAAAAAAAAAGCTCTATAAATAGTTCTATTTCCCCATTTTAAGAGGCTTTCCCCCAAAAACTAATTTTTATTTATTTGTATTTTTGTTTCCGTCATATTGTTCTGTCCCTTTATCGAGGCGCTTCCTCGACCCTCCTCCCAAACTCTAACCTCACTTTCTCGGACATCGAATTTTCTCAGAAAATCGACTGGAAAATGCAGCAACAGAGGCTGAAGCAGCAGCAGCAGCAGGCTCTGATGCAGCAAGCTCTTCTTCAGCAACAGTCTCTCTACCACCCTGGCCTCTTAGCTCCTCCTCAGGTCCGAGCTCTCTCCTTCACACTTCCTCCGATTTTCGATTTCGATAGTGATCGGGTTTATTTGGTTCAATGATTAACTTCGATTCGCTTCTATCTTGTCTCCGGTTGACGAGTTTTGTATGTGGTAGTGTGGAACTGGATTGTTGGAGCTAGGGCTAGCTCAGTTTGTTTGGACCTGTTTTTGAAATCTAGGGTTTTGGATATGTCGTGTTTTATCTAGGGTTTTCTTTCTTCCAAAGTTTTTTAAAATTAGTGTGAATTGGATGGGGATTTAGTTCTAAAAAAAAAAAAGAATAGGATGGGGTTTCGAATTTGTATCAGCAATTTTTTCCTTGTTCTGTGTTTGTTTACTGTGAAAAGATGGGAACTGATTGGGAGTAAAAAATAAAATAAAATTATGCGACGTGCTGTATGAGACAAGTTATTACTTTTATCAAAACAAATTTATTTTCTTTTACTGGAGATCCTTGTTTCGATGTTTGGAGGCTTTTTGAATAGTCTGTATTACATATTTACCATTTCGTAATTTTTTTATCGGAAAGCTTAAGGTACTGCACCTTGCCATGTGTGAAATCTTCTTGTTAATATATTCTTTTTATTTTCTTTTTTGCATTTTTTTACGCAAATCATTGGGGCTATATCATAGAACTAGTAAAATCCATAAATAAAAGCCAATTCCAAAATAAGACCTAATCGACTAAAATTCTATAAATGAAGACCTAATGAGCCTAAAATAAAGCCTATATCAGAAATACTGGATTTACAAAAATGCCCCCGATTCCAAAAAGAAAATATAACTAAAACGAAATAAACAAGGCTTTTGCTGCCTGTGCATCATGGCATTAATTTTTCATTAGTAAACAAGAAGTTATTGATGAAAAACATAGGCATAGCCCAAGTACACTGGACATATACAAGAGAAATAAGCTTGATATAGTTCAGATTTTTCAATAGCAACATTGATTGTTATATGAACCTGAATTTGTAGTCACAAATGCTGTAGGATTCAATTATCTGACAGAAGAAGGGAAAATGTCTTTCTCATACCAACAAAAGAGGGGAGCATGTCTTTCTCATGTTGTAATATATGTTCTCTCAACTGCCTAAGTGTTGCTCTTGTATATGTCCCATGTACTTGGGTCATGTCTATTTCTCATCAATAAAATTCTTGTTTACTGATAAGATATTGATTTTTTATCAACTTGATCATGACATGCAGTATTTGGAAATAGAAGTGCATAGTAAATACTATTTTTTTGATAAGTAAAATAAAATTTTATCAAAACAAGTAAATAGGCATAGCCCAAGTACTTAGGAAGTATACAATAGAGAACACCTAGTTACAAGTTAGGAGCTAGAAAGTGATGAAAAGTAAATAATATTGATTAACATGATGTCAAAAAGGCATCCTTTTTACCGATATAAAAAAGACATCCTTTTGAAGTTCCTTGCTATTGTCTTGCTTTAGGTTGGAACAGCAAACTGTATTTTATTCATGCGCTTTTAGATCCGTTTGCATTTGGTTCTTTTGCTAGTTTACAAATACCTTCTCAAATTGTTTTAGTTATTGGATTGAAATAGTCTTCATGTTGGTAGATAAAGTGAGAGTTTTTTTTTTCTCCTTTTTATTTTCTTTTTCTTTTCCTTTTCACATTTTGATTTTGCAGATTGAGCCAATTCCAAGTGGAAATCTTCCTCCTGGTTTTGATCCAAGTTCTTGCCGCAGTGTGTGAGTGTCTGTCTAGACATTTTCTATTTATTTTTGTTTGCTTTTGTGTGTTTTTTAATGTTTGTTCCACCTTCATGTTTGTGAGCTTTTTCATTTATGCATCCCTATTACATTTCGTAACCAGAAACTGATGTTAACTCTCTCCAATGAACCTTGAGCCATGTCAATGACTATCATTTTTTAAGTCATTTTATTTTTTACCGTCGCTGCTAAAGTCATTCGGGATGGTGTAAATATTATAATTAGTTGTATGTTATCTTCTGTTTTGAGAAATGAGACTGGGTAGGTATTTTTTCCCTTGTTTTTTGTTTTTCTTTAGTTGTCTACAACTCATAATCTCTTTATTCTTGAAATGCAGATATGTGGGAAACATCCACACCCAAGTAACAGAACCACTTCTCCAAGAAGTTTTTGCAAGTACCGGTCCCGTGGAAAACTGCAAGCTTATTAGAAAGGAAAAGGTAGTGTTTCACTTGTCATGGATGGTTGTCCTATTCTTTTGGGATATTTGAATTGCTGTATATTTATTCAATTCTGAGTTGTTCAGCGTGATAATTTCTTTACTTAATTCACTGGCAATTTAACAGATTGTTGTCTGTTTCTCTGTTTTATGCAGTCATCCTATGGGTTTATCCACTACTTTGATCGCAGATCAGCTGCTCTTGCTATACTGCATCTGAACGGGAGGCATTTGTAAGGGGACTTCTCAATAAATTTTGTTGATCTGGCTGTTGACTCTCTCTTACATCTTTTTACATGATTTTCAGATTTGGCCAGCCTATCAAAGTTAATTGGGCGTATGCTAGTGGCCAGAGGGAGGACACATCAGGTTGATGCTTTTTTCACGTGTGCACTCCTATGCTTGCAATCCTTTGACATTTATCTGTATATCATATGGTTATAATTCTGTGCAGGTCACTTCAACATATTTGTGGGTGATCTCAGCCCTGAGGTTACAGATGCTACATTGTTTGCCTGCTTCTCTGTTTATCCTAGTTGTTCGTAAGCTTCATATCTCTGATCCCTCCATGATATCCTTTTCTTTTCTGGGTAGACCAAGAAGCCTTGATGAGGCCTTTTTGAAAACTTCCGGCATTGAAAAAGTCATTAGAAGCTACATTATTCATGATTGGATGATGCTGAAAAAGGATACTTCGTGCCTGAAAAAAGATACTTCGTGCCTTGATGCGTGGCACTTAACCTGGTGTTTGCTGGTTTCAGAGATGCAAGGGTTATGTGGGACCAGAAGACTGGGCGGTCAAGAGGGTTTGGATTTGTTTCTTTCCGGAGCCAACAGGTGAGAATCCTATCGGTGTCTGCTTGCTTTCATATTTCTTTACTGTAGCTTTATTCTTTATGATCATAATTTGACCTTTTCTTCTTCTACCAGGATGCACAAAGTGCAATAAATGACTTAACTGGTAAGGATGATGGTGCCAGATGCCACATTTTCATTGTTGTGTTGTAATGAGGCTGCAAGTATTAGCTCTTAAGTTTTTTTTTTTATTTTTGGGTGCTACCCTGAGGTAAAGCTGCAGATTTACCTCTTATTCACGAATCCATATGATACACTTGAGATTGTCTCGATGGTAATATAATAAGAAAAGAATTAGGTCTAGAAAATTAAGTTGGGAAAATAAAGTGTTATTAGTTATTACATATTTTTTTAAAGAATAGCTGATTCTGTCGTCTCCATCCATCATGTATATTGTTTCCGTTCAATGTATATGCCTCATAGCTAACTTGCTTTTGTTCTGTGTGACCATAATGTGAACCTCGAATTTAATTTTCAGGTAAGTGGCTTGGTAGTAGACAGATACGCTGTAATTGGGCAACAAAAGGGGCTGCATCCAATGAAGACAAGCAGAGCTCAGATGCCAAAAGTGTGGTAGAACTTACAAATGGCTCATCAGGTGAGTCTAAGTTGGGTGCAGACTACCCTTATCTTGTTTCCAGATATGGGGGGCTTTGATTACCTTGTTTAGTGTTGCATTTTCCCAGATTTTTCTTCAAGGAGAAGTTTTTATTATTTTCTTTATAAATGTGCTCTGTTTTAGTGGGCTACATGGTGGGAGAACAGATTTTTGGTTTACTTGATGGTGTGCTAAGCATGACAAATCTTTGTTTTACTTGATTGTGTAGAAGATGGCAAAGAGACAACAAATAATGACGCTCCAGAGAATAACCCTCAGTATACCACTGTTTATGTGGGCAATCTTGCTCCAGAGGCAAGAAACCATCTTCCTTAAACTAGCTTGTTGTTTTGCTCGTTTACACTTGTGTGTGCATATGAATGCAACACACAGTGACGCATTATTTTCTTTTCTGTGGTCTTTGTGAATGTTGTACAAACTTACTTTAGGTTAAAGCAATGAGGTGAATTTTGCACCTTATGCATCTGAGCTTCTCAGACCAATTCCCTAACTTTTCTTAGAAGAGGGAGGGGGAAAAATATGGCAATTTCTTTTATATATACGAGTTCTGTCCAGGGTTTTTCTTGGAATTGATATAGTATCCTTTTGGAAATGAGAAATACCGATGTTGGCGTTAATCTCTTAGAAATTGTATTCTTGCCTGATTTGCAGGTCACTCAACTTGATCTCCATCGCCACTTCCATGCTCTTGGTGCTGGCGTAATTGAGGAGGTCCGGGTCCAGCGAGATAAAGGCTTTGGTTTTGTCAGATACAGTAATCATGCTGAGGCTGCACTGGCTATTCAGATTGGAAATACCCCGTCATATCTTTGTGGTAAACAAATTAAGGTGTGTTTTCCTGTTTTTTAGTAAAAGGCTGTATTGTTGCTATGGAGCTATGGAAGGAAATAGGATATAAAATTATGCTAGCCCTTGATATTGATGATATGATACATGCGGAGGCATCCCCTGGCTAGTAGAGATATATTTGGTATACATCTTGGGTCATAGTTTTACGATTCAAGAATATTGGACATGAAAAAATATATTTGGTTTGTGCAGACTTCCCTCCTTGTTTGGTAGTGATTTCTTAATGTATACCATCTTTTGTATGATTGAGGAATCGGTAAAATATTCCCACGAAAAATGAAGATTAATGGTAGCTGTCATGTTTAGGGTGCTAATAGTAATTGTAACTGTCATGGAGAGTACTGGGTATTGACCATTTAGTGGGTTTCTGCTTGTTTTCAGTGCTCTTGGGGTAGCAAACCAACACCATCTGGAACAACTTCAAACCCACTCCCCCCGCCTGCAGCTGCACCCTTACCTGGCCTTTCTGCCACTGATCTTTTGGCCTATGAGCGACAACTAGCCATGAGCAAGATGGGTGGTGTTCATGCACTCATGCACCCTCAGGGGCAGCATCCTCTTAAGCAGGCAGCAATGGGAATGGGTGCGGCTGGAGCAAGCCAAGCTATATATGACGGTGGGTTCCAGAACATTGCTGCCGCCCAGCAGCTCATGTATTACCAGTAATATACACAATTGATAGTTTGGCTACATGGTGAAACCTGTATTTCCTGCCTTTGACAGAATTTATTTGAGTCTGTAAACCTCTAGGAAACTTTATATTATCTTTTTTTTTTGTTTTTTTTTTTCCTGTTCTCCAACGGTGAGGTTGTTCCCTATATTTTCACGTGCTTATTTTCTGTATGGATGTATGTATCCTCGTTTATGTTGTGTTCTCTACACCGCAGCGACAAGTGATTATGATTATTAGGGGTGATGCATACGATCTTCTCTTTTTGAAGGCTTTTTTAGAGTAACAATTTTCTCTTTTTAGAGAATATGTATAAATTGTTCCAAGCTAATATTAGTTGATTTACCCTTTTGTGGGTTATATTAATTTACCTTTACCCAGATGCTCTGTTACTCTTCAGGCCTTCATTACTTTTACTGTGGTTAAGGTAATTATTCTGCAAGATTGGGAGCTTGACTGAACTATAAACTTCCGGTTGCCGAGTGTTCTTGAATATAAGTAGTCACCTTTGACGGTGGTAAATCTAATCATGCTTCATTTGTTAGTCACTTGTGCCAAGTGAATGTTTTCTGTTCCTGAGCTCTTATGCTGTGCGTTTAAACACTGGAGACTAGCAAACCCTACCCCCATTACTTTTTGGAAAACACTATAGACACAAATGAATTTATCAAAGGGATTCTACACACTGATGTGGTACATTGCTAGTGTGTCATGTCTCTCTATTTTTTTCTCTTTCTTTCTCCCCCACCCCTCATGCCTGCCACCCCTACCCTCTCTCCGTGCCAGCCATGGTTGTTGAGGACCACCTTAGGGTGGGCAGAAGACGTCGGCAGTCCAAGTGGGCGTGGAGCTCATGGCAGCTCGCCATGCACGTTGATGCACATTTCGCACTGTGTGTGGTCGACCTTATTGGCCGGGGTGGTCGGGATCTAAGTCGACGACTCGTGTGGTCAACGGTCGTCGTCCTTAGGCTGTATGTGATGGTTAGTGTGAGATCCCTTTATCTCTAGCAGCCCTCATAAGCAACAGTAATTTTTTTCTCCTCCTGTGACGGCAGAGGCATGACAGCTGAAACATGAATCGGAAGAGCATTGAGCCATTCAGTATTAGCCCATCAGAACGCCAATGTCGGTTAAATTTTGTCAGTTGAGATGTTGAATCTTGAAGACTTGTTTAATGTACAACGAGAGTTTCCTCTACACAATTTTTTGGATGGCATACCAACCATCAACTGCGTAGATTTGCAGACAAATGGATAACCCTTGAAACCAAAAAGGATTTCCTAATGATATTATTCTGCATTAAGTGGCTTTCAACATCGATACAAAAATGAAATGATCCGCAAGACAATGTTGTTAAGCCAGCTGTCTGCAAACTCAGACTAATATTACAAACTCCCAGTTAGAGGAACATATCAATCTGTTTCCAATCTTGAAATATATTTGTCATAAAATTTCGCTGCCCGTTCAAGATCTCCAAGTTCAGTATAACAGTCAGCTATTGCTCCATAAGCTTCTGTGTTTCCTGAGTCCTCCCCTTCTCGCTCAGAGATTGCCAAAACCATGGAATGGTATTTGATGGCTTCCCGGTACTTGCCCTGCCTTTGCAGTGAGGCTCCTGAAATATCAACTATGCATCAGAAGAGCTTGAGATGGATTGCTACCGTGGAGCAATCACAAACTACACGATCAACTTCTGAGAAATTATGTTATTTAAAAAAACAACAAATGTCAGAAAGCATGAGTCGAGGAAGAAATTTCCATAGAAATTAATTTGAAAATCGTATTTTCAGTAAGGGGAAAAAAACAAAAGTGAAATCCAGAACACTGTACTTTCAAGTTTTCAACTCAAACGTAATGCCTCTAGGGAAAAAAAAATCCTCAAAACTAATGGTCAGAAAAGACGGAATAAAGTCAACTTGAATGGTTCTATGTTAAAGCTTGCAAGAATATATGATTCTGATTCTCAAAAGAAAGAAATAATAGGGTGCATGTACTAAAAAAAAAGGGGTGCGTGCTTAGCTTGTAATTAGATTCATCTCTTGTATACTTCCTGTATACCTGGGCCATGCTTAATTATGTGGATTAATAAATTCTTCTTACTTATTAAAAAAAAAAGGCGCGTGTCCTTGGTTTCAATTAGTTACCTAAGAGTATTGGCATTAGTTTCATCAAAATCATATCCAAAATTTAACTAAAAGTACATGTTTTGCATAAAATCAAAACCATTCAAGATACAACCCCACCTTGGATTAGCTAAAATAATAATATAATATTATTTTTTATTTTCATATTTTGCAATTACACTAACTATATATTAATTAATAATTTAATTTTTACTTAGATTATTTGTTTCCCAACTATTATTTTTCCTCAACTTATTATTTTTCATCTGCAAAAAATGTGCAGGAGGTATTAGTTTGCACAAAACTAATATACAAAAAATGTATATGTACATGAAAAATGTGCAGGAGATCCTAACCTCCTGCTTGTATATTGCACAAAAATGTACATGTTCCTCCTGCACATGTACAGGAACCTTACCTCCTGCTTGTATATTAATTTTAATAGTTTCCTGCGTGTGCAATATATTAGTTTTTCATATACAAAAAATGAAATAATTCTGTTGGTGTAGTTGGTGTATATTTTCAGAATAAAATAATTCTTTAAAGATGAACAGTGTATCTCTAAATTTGATGGAAACTTTGGTGGTACTGTAGTTCATGTGTAGAGTTTCCTTATTTTGACTACTCCAATGTAGACCATTTTATTGATATTTAGCCAAACTTTAGAGATGCGCTGGGATTTTGGCTAAGCCAATGTCAGTGCTCTAAGGATGTTTGTAATATTTCTTAGGCTTCTACCAATAAGGTTACTCGGTGGGAGATAAGAAATCAGGTCTTGGCATTGATTGACCCAAGAGAAGGATTGTTACTTGTAATCCATACCAGGTGGCACTTAGTGAAAAATAATAATAAAAACCAGTACTTCACCTAACCCAGAGTAAGTATAAAATTCTAAACCCCAACAGTACTAGATATTCATGCACTCATGAAAATAAATGCTGTATAACTTGCATTGGCTTAATTTCCTTTTTTGGTATAACAAAAGTATTTGTAAAAGACAAATAACAGGCAAGGGAATGCAAACAGACCTAAACCTCTTGCAGCCTTCTTCTCCTCAGTAGGATCCATTATATTCTGAGCAAGCTCAAGAGCTGTTTTAAACTCCATGAATGCTTTCTCCAGTTCTTGATTCCTCAAAAAATTCTTTCCGGTCTTCAATCGAGAAATCAACTCTTGCTTCTTTGGATCAACAATTACTTCGTTCTCCATTATTCTTCCACCAACAGGAGCATAACTCAAGCTGGGAGCATAGGACTCAATCTTGGCTTGCCTTCTTAGAGCTGCATTGATCTGGCGCAGCTGTTCATTCAGCCGCTTCAATTCCCCTCTCCTTTGCCGAGCAAGCAACCCTATCATAAAAGCACTTGACAATTAGGGGAAGAATGCGCATGACATAGCTATAGATATGCACTTACCATTCATAAAAATAGATCTCAGGCATGGAAGACTCGAAGAGTAGTAATGGCTTTCCTATATAGGTGAAGAGAGACAAAGGGAGTGAAGATATTGGCTCAAGCTGGCAGAGAGAATAACAAGTCATGCATGTTGGATTGGAAATTTAGTAGCACTTTCCGTGTCTCAATATCAAACTTCTATGTGGCTGCCTAGGTCATAAGCCCTGGCCGTGGGCCATCCTTTTGAGGAACTTTCTCATTAAGAGACTAAAATAAATACAACATAGACATGCGGTAAACAATTGAATGTCTTTTCAAAAAGGACAAGCAACCCAACTGAAAAAAGAGAGAAAAACCACACATATGCTTTTTTTTTTTTTTTTTTTTTTTTTTTTATGTCGGGGAACCTCTCCAAGGCAGAGCCCTTGGGACCCACCCCTGCAGAGTAAATCCCGATCCCGTTCACCGCACCCTTGGAAAACCATCATATGTACTATGAACACATTCTTCAAAGAGCTTATAAGTAATATTAGAGGAGACCATGAAGCCCATGGTACCTTACCTCCAACAGTGGCTCCTATAAGGGCCACAAATAGCAGTAAAGGCATGTTCATGTTGAAAACAGAGTTTTCAGCCTCACACGTTTCTGCCACAGCTTTAAAAGGTGTGGTTAACATCAAGGCATTACTGACAATAAATGCCATTGTTGGGGTCCTTAACTGTATGTTCCCCTGCCAAAGTGGAAACTATTGATCAGATGGCATAATTTAATTACGGCAATAGCCATCAAGGAGGGAATTGAGAATGTCTAATGGATGGAGATATAAAACAGACAGAAACTTGGAGCACGTGTATTTTTTCTTGAAGCATTAATACTTAGTAACTCCATTGTTTATGGTGCTATAGTTTGGTTGTTGTGGGTGTCTATTAAATGAAAACCAAACCTGGAAGATTTTATACAGGTAATTGTCTGCTGAACTTGACAGGCGTAGTTATCTTGAGGAGTAGGCCTACTTAATAACAAATTTAGAAACAGCAAAGTGGGAGTGGCTGTAAACGAGTTCTTGTCTTCGCTTTTCTAGTATTAGAATGTAACTAGATGTTTCTTTTGTATACTTTCTGTGTACTTGTGCTTCGCCTATTACATTGT
Organism: Juglans microcarpa x Juglans regia; assembly: GCF_004785595.1. Classification (NCBI taxonomy): domain Eukaryota; kingdom Viridiplantae; phylum Streptophyta; class Magnoliopsida; order Fagales; family Juglandaceae; genus Juglans; species Juglans microcarpa x Juglans regia. The sequence continues at coordinate 40,819,620 of NC_054594.1, read as the reverse complement.
GTTTAATACAAATTTTAACTTATAAAAAAAAAAACAACCTGCAACAAAAATTTACTCGATAATGTTCTCTAAAGTATTTCTTAGAGGGATTGATTCTGCATTTTTCCATTCGTTGTTGTCTTATTCTGTCACTAAAACAAGAAAATGCAACATATGTCGAAACCACAATTTGCAGGAATTACATAATAACTGATATAAGGGAACTTACCATCATACCTGACATTGTAAGTTTGGCAAAATATGGCAAATCTCAGATGGTATATCAAAAGTCTCTCTCGGGGACAACACAAACCTCTCCCCTTTAAATGAAAGAGAATCCATCTTCCCTGATTCAGTTAATGAATATATTTCTGTATTAGTAACAGGATGTCACTTATAAAAAAAAAAAGTAACAGGATGTCTGTCTACATTGCCTTTGCTTTACAAAACCGTTCAACTACACCACATTTTGCCTTCCTTTTATATGGATAAATGATGGAGGGTTTATGATCAATATTATACACGCATCATATAGAGTTCAAATTTTTGTAAAATAGTTGGTCATTATGCGGAGCCATCATCGTGGAAATCACGCAACACTTATATTCTCTTTTCATATCCCCCTATCACCATTCCTCAATGCTCTCAAATACCCTTTATTCCAGTAACGAATTTATCACCTTTTACTTGCAAATAAACAAAATTGTTGAAGCTCCATTTAAGACCTTCAATAATAAAAAATTTGCATCTTACATTTCCCTGTATCCTCGGGCAAACTTATGCTTACATTGACAAACTTATGCTTACATTGAGGTCTACTCCAGTTCATTCTTAATATTTTAGCTTACAGATAAATTAGGCACTAAAAAACCCAGAGCAGTGAGCAATAATTTCTTCATACGTCAAAAGAGATGAGAGCAATCAAAAAGTTCCAATAATGATTGGACGATAAAAAAGTGATATCAACCGACGAGGAGTGCTGACCTGTAGTATGTGATTTTCCGACTAATGGAACGGGCGGTAGAGATCGGCGAGGGTTCGGAGAAGTGAAGAAGCAGGAGCAACGGAGGACAACCGCCATTGCTTCGGATAAACGTTGGGGATTGGCCCGGTGGCCTTCTTTATAAGCAGAATGTTTCTATGTTAAATAACCTCGGATTGTAATGAAACAACACTAGATGCCACTGGCTTGCTGACTTGTCAAGACTGGCCCAACTGGTTCGATTTCTTATCATAATAGCTCCTACAATCCTTAGGTTTTAAGTATATAAATAACGAAAAAATCTTATCGTTGGTTCATCAATATTGATATATAATATATATATTTAATAAAATGATATAAATTAAAAATAAAAATAATTTTTATAATAGAGAAGATTTTCTTTTTCTCTCAAAAAAATTCTTTTCATTTTTTTTAAATTAAAAAAATCAACGATACGCGATATGGTGTACAAACTCGTTTGTACTTAGCAAAATTCATAAATAACATCCTCTTGTATAAAGGGAGATTATATTTTCATTTTTTTCGTACATTCATTTAAAAAAGTAAATAAATATACAATTCATATGAAAAATTATATTTTAATTGTAAATTTTTTTTAAAAAGAAAAGTCCACGTGGTTTACATACACAAAAACTATATCTGATACTGATATATATAAACTATATCTAACACTACTTTATATAAATAAATGAGTACTGTTATATCCATAAAAAAATTACACAAATTGGTATAATTTCATCTGATTTATTAGATTTAATTTATAATAAAAATAGACGAACCATATCAAATCATAACAGTTTGTATAATTATTTTTGTATAAATTTTTTTTTTTGTAGAGAGTATTTTCTTAGATGAATATATAAACACACACAAGATATAACGCTTGCATAAAAATATTTGATAATTATTATTTAAAGTATGAAAGTTGAAAAACTCTACTATCAAGATCTATAGAATCGAGTCTTAATTTTATTTTAATAAATTAGAATATAATTTGTAATCTAGTACAATTTTGAATAAAAATAATAGAATAATGTGATGGATTGTTAGGCTCATAAAGAGCGGTGTTACCATATTTCCTAGGTCAAAATGTCAGTTTTATTTTTTTCAATTTTTTTATTCATATTCTTTTTATCATTTTAAAATAGTTTAAAAAAATATAAAAAAATCAATACACTAATAATAATTTTCTTAACTATTAAATAAAAATAAAATACATGAATTATCAAAATAAAATGACAAATTAAGTGGGTAAACTAACAATTTTTTTTATGTACCAAATGCTGACAAATGATAGCAACCGCAAGTGTATGTTTGAAGTATGGAATGAGATATAAAATTCTCATTTAATCTCATTTTATTTTATTTCTAAATATAATCTAAATACAAAATTTTTAAATTAATCGTAATATTTTTAAAAATGGGAAGAGATAAATTGAGATAAAAATTAAAAATTATCATATTTTAAGATATAAAACAATTCAAATTTGTTCAAATTTAAAATGAAAATAATATAATAAAATTATATTTTTATAATATTTTAATTTTATACTATTTGTATTCAATTTTTTTTTATTTTCTAAAATTTAAAAAATACTCAATTCAAAGTATTTCATTATCATTCACAAATTATATTATTAATATTCATAAACTTCTCATTTTATTTTATTTTTTAAATTTGTTCTAATTAAGGTTTAATTTAGGTAATATTTTTAAAGATGGGAAGAGATAAATTGAGATAAAAATTAAAAATTAAATAAAAATTATTAAAATATATATTTTTAATATTACTTTTATTTTAAAATTTTAAAAAAATTAAATTATTTATCAAAATTTAGAAAAATTCTAATAATATGAGACGATGAAATGATTATAATCGTAAAAATAAACAGGTTAATTGGTTACCGGTTAATAAAACCTGCCCCCACTGTCACCGCGCTGCAGTTTTCTAGGGTTTAACTATCAAGCCACTGGCCAGTGAAAGCCCTAGGGTTTTCCGTTTGGAGTGCAAAAGCGACGTCATCTTTGCGCGGAAATGGACGTTCGCATGGACACTTCTCCCAGCTATTTCGACCCTGAAGACCTCACCATCAGGGAGCCATTCCGCCGATATGGGTATAAATCCGATCGTCCACTTTTTTCTTTCTATTTTTTTTTTCGTTTGATTTCTTTTCCTGCGAGTGTCGTTGTTGGATTCCAAATGGTGGTAAAAAGAAAAAACTGAAATTGGGTCGGATGTTACTTGGCTTTAAGCGGTTACAGTTAAATTAAGCACGTAGACTGTCGTTAGATGCTCTGGTATATATATAAGATTTGAATGATTGCTTTTTTCTATCTAATCAGAATATAATTTTAGGGCTGTTTTGGCTATTCCACGATATTTCTGTTTCATTTTCGTTTTATGGCAATTAGGGTTTTGGCGGCTTTTATTTATTGTAACTCTTTGTTGGGTTGATGGTTGCGATTCTTGAATTGTCCCATTCATACTGGTGCACTTGTACACAACATGTTATATAGAAGCAGAATGTCTCCATTTAAATTCTGTGGGGGTTGGATTGCTTTATAGGAGGAGGGGCCCTATATTTGTTTTGTGAGTCATAAGGCATTTTAGGAAAATTAATTAGTCTGTTTGGGTGCTTTTTTCTTTCTGAAATTATTTCCATGCGCAGCTTCCTTTTGTTGTGAATATTAAATAAACATGGCACGAATTTTTAACCAAAAAAATGGAACTATTCTACGGAGTAGATGTTTATCCTAAGACTCAAATTCAAGGACATGCGGCACTTGGTATTGCTCATTACATGAATACTAGGTTGCCTTTATATCCTCCCAGCTATGTTACTTTTTTGATGTTTGTCTCAGCAGTTAAAGGAAGGGAGTGTACCTTTCTGGGGGTTATTAGAGCACCAAATTTCATACTTATTTTCACTCTCATCAGGTAAAAAAAAGGAGTGTGCCTTTTTTTTACCTATAAAAAAATGACCCTTGATGGAATATGCATGTTTTGCTTCTGCATAAATATAGGCGTGCTTTCTGTCAGGCAGTTAAACATGTAATATGTGCAGGAAAAGGCACTCAGCATCAAGCTCATCATCCCATCATGAACACTCAACTTCTAAGTACAGTGGATCCAGGCTATTGTACGATGGACATAGCATCCATAGCCCAACTAATGCTGCCTTACTTCTTGAAAATATCAAACAAGAGGTGGAGAGCATTGACGCTGATCGCTCGGAAGGAACACCTGCAAGGACACTATCTGCTTCTAAAAGGAGACCGCCCATTGATAGTCACGGAATGGCTGACATGGATGCTGGTGCTGATTCAGTTCGCTATTTGCTGAAAGCTTGCAAGAATGAAGATGATTCATTGGCAGATGGTGGAGACACCACTTTTACCATATTTGCATCGCTACTTGATTCCGCTTTTCAAGGTGCTTGATGTATTTATGTAATAATGCATTGATGCAGAAGCAGCTTTTTTAAAGGGTTGCAAGTCCCTGCTCAATTCACCGCAATGGCACCATTTACAAATGTATTTGGCAATTCTGAATAATAATTCAGTTACAATCCTTAAGCTAGGTTTTATAGGCATGAATAGTCTAATAAAAATTAAATAAATATAAAATCTCAACTATTCGAAGTAACCCAAGCAAATGGACTCAAAAGGACATACAACCGGTTTTTGAAAAGCTACTGCTCTCACTTTGATCTCTTGATATCTCTAGTGCCAAATTCCGACATCAGAAATACTCAAATGTATACTTTTTCCTTCACCTTCATTGTCATCTATAACATCACCTTTTTTTTTTCCAATAATGTTGTCTCTATTTCATGACTGTATTTTGTTATCAAAGTTGGGGTGGGGTATGTAGTTATCTAGTCAAAAAACGTTCTTAGTTTGGAATGATTTGTAAATTAGAACATGTTGTTGTCGATCTGAATTTTCTTCATTTTTTTAGGGTTTTTGAAGTCTTGCAATAATGCTTGACATAGCATACTTCTATGGTGAATTTTCTTTTGCAGGTTTGATGTCTATTCCTGATATCATACTAAGATTTGAGGGATCTTGCCGAAATGTTTCAGAGTCAATTAGGTGTGTCCTGTAAGATTGAAAATGTGTATGTGCTAATACATATGTTTTTAGTGTGCAAATGCTCATATATTTGGCTATATTTTGATAATGATGTCTTGGTGTTAATTTTAGCCACCCATTTTACTAATCTACCTATTTACATTCCTTAAAGATTGTGATAGATGCAATGCCGTCTTAGTGGGTGGGGGGAGGGTCAAATTTTTAAGTTTGTCTCAAGTAGAGAGGACCTTGGTCTTAGTGGTAGGCTCTTTCCAGGTCTTAGGTTTGAACCTTTTGCTGCAAACAATTTCTTGGGGTCACGTCCCATTGATCAAAAGCCAATGATTTACCTTATTCATGTGATAAGGATGCGCTACACAAGTCTGGGGTTTAACCGAGTTAAAGACATGTTTGCGTAATCTTTGGGATTTTTCATCATAAAAATGAAAGAAAAAGGCGAAACAAGGGGCTGTGTGCTGTCTACCAGATCTTTTTGTCCCTATTTACTTTTTCCATTTTCTAGATATTACACAATTTTCTGAGGTTTGAGCATCCAAACATGAATTCCTATGCAAGAACAATGTCTAATATTTTTTGTATGAGTGTATGATGTATAATATTCACAAAGTGGAAGAGCACTATCACTCTTCTTGGCTAAATTATCCCAGATTGCTAGATTAAGCTAACTGAATAAAAGCCGCTCCTTTTTATACCTGTGACGATTAGGCCAAGTCCAAAAATAGATGCTTGCTTATGTATCGGTTACAATCGTACGAGTTTGTGTGATTGTAAATTGATCTGGATATTGAATCAAGCAGCGTTGCATTCCATCACTTGTGCAATTTAAAATAATACATACTCTTTGTTCTTGGCATTATATTGGTAATGTTAGTTTTATTCGGTGTCTGTTTGACCTCTTGATGTGCATTTCTTGTATAGGTATGGGTCCAATGTAAGGCATGGGGCCGTAGAGGAGAAATTGATGAGGCAGAAGGCTCAGCTCCTGCTTGATGAGGCTGCTTCCTGGTCTCTTTTGTGGTACCTTTATGGGAAAGGAAATAAATCTTTAATCTCTTCTACTTTTGATGCTTTTATGGATAGAATTTGTTGATATCTTCGTACGATATGATGAGATTTTTGAGGGTTTTGACTTGTTTTTTATGATAGCTTAAAACTTTCATTTTCTATATAGATTTAAAAGGCAGAGGTTTTGTGATTTTCTTTTTCCCTTTTCTATGTATATTCAGTCGCCCTCTTGTATACTAAGGCGTTGCCTTTTGTGTTTATTAATGAAATCATCAATTATTTATCAAAAAATCTTAGTAGGGAGTTTCTGTACATGTCTGCGTATGTTAATGTTTCAGAAGTGTAGATTCCTGAGTTGTTTAATTGAAATAATAGCATTATGCATTTCGTGTACTTGGCTATGCCTACACTCTATCATAACTAATTGTAGGCAATCCCAAAACCTCTTTATTATATAAGTGCCACTGCATATCTTTTTGCAAATGTGTTGACCATGAGATATTGTTTCTGTATAGATCTACTCTGAAATCTTGTTTGTGTTTTCTTCAGAAACAAAGATTTATTAAACTCTGATTTTAAAGATGAAATATTTGGTTTTAGTGCATGATGATTTTGTTCTTCTTGCAGTGTCTGAAGAACTCCCGAAAGAGCTAATCCTGGTAATGCATTTTTCCAGCATGTGCTGCTTCATAGGAATAGTCTTTCAAATTTTGTAAAGAAGAAACTTTCTGTTATTTGAATTTTTTAAATGACAGATTCTCATTTAAGGTGATTGGCTTATGACAGTACCCCCAAACATCACACTTGGAGGCCTGCCAGTTTGTTGCAGATGATCATACGGCACAATTGTGCCTCCGGATTGTTCAATGGCTTGAGGGTTTAGCCTCCAAAGCACTTGATTTGGAAAGCAAGGTGATCAATTTTGTATCTTTCTTTTGTTGGGTTTGAGAGTGTTATTGCTAATCCGTCGATCGATGGTCTTGTCTGTTTGTTAGGCCCCTTTCTAGACAGCATTCGTGTCTTTCTCGCTGGCCGAATAATTGCCTTCCCTGTTGTTAGTTCGTTGAGCTATAATTATTGCTGCTGCTGTTATCGTTATCATTATTTTTTGCATTTTCCCCTTCTGATGGGCTTTTAGTTGCATTGCCATATATGGTTGGTGACTCGGTGTTATGAGATGTCCATCTAAAAATCCTTTGAGAATTTAAAATTCTTGCAAATTGATACTATTAAAATGATTGACCTGAGGATTGCTATCACTGTAACTAAATAATTTTTTGTGTGCTGTTTTGTTACTATCACTAGTTCATACTGCAATAATGATTGATCATTAATTTACTGTCACACTTATGAAATATTTTGCGATCGTGGTTATATAAATGCTGTTAAAATTTTATCATGAAAAATAATGCTATTACAATTTTTTTTTATAAGTAATGCTATTACAAATTTTAGGTTGTGTTCAGGTAAACAATGGAATTTCCTGGAAATTTTATTTTTTTGGTAAGTAATAATTTTATTCAAAGTAATAGACATAAGCCCAAGTACACAGGACGTATACAAAGGAAACACCTACCACTTCCAAAAACAAAAAGAAACTGACACCAGAAAAACTAAAACAGAAGCTGGAAATTATCCACCATTACAAAAGCTTTAGCCCAAGAACTCTATGTACTCAAGAAAAGATCTCTAAGATCTCCCAAAGAGCGTTCTTTATCTTCGAAGCATCTACCATTTCCTGGAAATGACATGCATAATTGGTGTTTTGATGCTCTATGAAATTAAAGTTTGGGCATAGTTATTGCTAAAGGTCCACTTGTGGTTCAGATTGGGTTTAAAGGATGAGTGAGTTCTAGCTTTGAGGGTGCAGCCTAATGTTTAAAGGATGGACATGGGATGAGCTGCAGACTCAGACATCCTAGGCTCAAGTGCGCACTAAGAGTTCCCTTTGATTTGGTACACGGTTCTGATGGGTAAGATTGTGTATTTTTGTGTTTACTTCCCAGCTCCTATGGGTGGGTCCAGAGGGCCCTGCCTTGAGGAGATTCCATGTTGTAAAAAAAGGATGAGGGAGTTTTGATGTGAATGTGGTTGATGGCTATTGAAATGGATGTAATAGGTGTTGAGCCAACAATAAATATAACTATATACTAACCTATCAAAAAAATAAATATAATTTTTTTAAGTAAAAAATAAATATAACTATATCCGACAAGATTCTTATAAAAACCATAAAAAATATTGAGGCCAGAAAAAATACTCGTGGTTGACTTTAGTTTGTATAGCAGTTGAGCAGATCTTCCAAAATCCAATCTTTTGGTGATATATTTCGCAGGATATCCTTTTTATTGTCAATTATTCTTGAATTTTAAACTTAGGGTATAAGTCAGGATGAATCTATTGGCTCCCCCAACTTTGTGACTTTTGCCATCCACCCTCCCGTTTCGGTATTTCTCTTGTTCTCATTGGCGTGCAAGCTTTTTAATTAGTATCATGCAACAGTGGTCTCTGTTGCATTCTTTCTTGGGTAAAAAGATGTTTTTGTTTTCTTGATAACATTTCTGTTATTATCAGTAATGGTTTGTTGTTAAATTTTTACTTATAAAAAAATCAGTCAAGAGTTCATTGTTTCTGTTTGACATGGGAATTCATCAAGATTTTCAGGTGCGAGGATCTCATGTTGGTACCTATCTACCCAGCTCTGGTGTTTGGCATCATACACAACGGTATCTTAAGAAAGGAGCCTCCAATAAAAATACCATTAATCACTTGGATTTTGATGCTCCAACACGTGAACATGCTCATCAGCTACCTGATGACAAAGTACGCACTTATTATTGTCTTCCAAACTTCTGCAAAGCCTGTCTACATTTACAGTCATCTTTCACTACTAGTGATGTTATGTTTTTTTGACTAGTAATTGATGATTTTATTAAAAAGTGCCAGAAGCATAGATAGCCGAAGTACACAGGTAGTATACTTGAGGAACACCTAAATTAGAAATAGGAAGAGAGATGAAAGTAATGGGAACTCAGCTCATTACAATCTGGCGGTGCTTCTATTTATATTTTATTTCCTTTGTATTTATTGAATATGAATAGGAATATGTTTGAATGATGCTATTGAAAATGCACAACAGCCCTTTTGGGCGCGTGATGTTACTGTAGGGCACAACACAATGCTGAATTTCCGGTGTCTAATCTGAAAGTAATTATTTTGATGTAATTTCATGATTTGGAACTCTTAGAATTTGAAATGTATGCTTCTGAATGCATATGTATTTTCCTTAAATTCACCAATAACAGTCTTGGCTCAACAGAAACAAGATGAATCTCTTTTGGAAGATGTCTGGACTCTTCTAAGGGCTGGAAGACTGGAAGAAGCATGTGAGCTTTGCCGGTCAGCCGGACAGGTGAGCAATGTTCTGTATTAACTAGGTTACAGTTTATGTTTCTCGATGCTGTTCTGATACATGGTAGCATTTTGGAAGCCATGGAGAGCTGCAACATTATGCCCATTTGGAGGGTTGGACCTTTTCCCTTCTGTTGAAGCCCTGGTGAATAATGGAAAGAGTAGGATTTTGCAAGCCATTGAACTGGAAAGTGGCCCAGGACACCAATGGCATCTTTGGAAATGGGCTTCCTACTGTGCATCTGAGGTAGGTTATAAGGACACCATCAGATAAACTTCTTGCAGTTTTAGGTCAAGCCGTTATGTTTTTAATTCTGTTTTCTGTTCTCTATTTCCCTTTATGTGGTTATGCCTTAAATTCTAGACATTCTTAGCTTAATGATATTAGCTCTTGTAAGTTCTCTTTCATCCATCCATCCATTCATTCGGTGGATTGGCTTCTTCACCTTTGTTTTTTGAAGAAAATTGTGGAGCAAGATGGTGGTAAATTTGAAGCAGCTGTATATGCAGCACAGTGTGGCAATTTAAAGCGCATGCTTCCAATCTGCACAGACTGGGAGGTATTTTCTCCCTCTATTTATGCCCGTGATCAACTTTTAATTGCATTTATTATTAAATTTATGTTTATGCATTTTTAGTAGGTTTTTTTCTTCCTTTTGTTTTTGTTTTTGTTTTTTGATAAGTAAGAAAAATTTATTCATCGAATGAAATAGGCAAAGCCCATGTACACAGGAAGTATACAAAAGAAATATCTAATTACATTCTAGGATAATGAAAAGAAAATAAAAACTCATGAACAATCCCTCCGTTAAGTACAATAGCAGAAAACCACTGAAGCAAGTAGAACACAAAGAATTTCCAGATTTCATCTACAGTACGCTCCTTATTGTTGAAATACCGCTCATTCCTTTACATCCAAATACACCACATGATGCACAAAGGTATCAATTTCCATGCTGCTGCCACTTCAGAACAGCTATGAGGCCTATTCCAGCAAGCAAGTCAGTCGACCACTTTCTTAGGCTTTACCTAAAACAACCCGGCTCTACTAAACACACCATCCCATAAAGCCTTAGCCGCCTCACAATGTAAAGGTAAATGATCCACCAATTCACCATCTTTCTTACACATAAAGTACCACTCCATAACAATCATGCCACGCTTCCTCAAATTGTCGATCGTCAAAATATTCCCTAGTGATGCTGTCCAAGTACAAAAGGCCACTTTGGACGGCACATAAACTCTCCAAATACTCTTCCACGGAAAAAAAGTGTGATGCTGAACCGTCAACACCTTATAATATGACCGAACTGAAAACTTTTTTCTCCCCGTATGTTTCCATAACATTCGATCCCCTCTCATCTCCTCCAATATCCAGAGGATACAACAAACTGAAAAATTTTGCAACCTCATCAAGTTCCCAATCCTGAACAGCTCTAATAAAACTAACATCCCACTGCACAGCTCCATTAGAACGAATCAACAAATCTGAAACGGAAGCCTGCTGATTTGCAACCATTTGAAAAATAGCCGGAAAAGCTCTAAAAAGAGCACACTCACCACACGAAACATCAAACCAGAAACAAATTCTTGAACCCTCTCCAACTTTGAACTTAATTTGTTTCACAAAATTGTTCCATACCTTTCTAATAAATTTCCAAAATCTCACACCATAAGTCCCCCTACTCTCCTTTGAACACCAACCTCCCCAACCACGCCCATACTTTTTTTTTGATAAGTAAACAAGAAGTTTTATTCATAGTAATAGGCAAAGCCCAAGTACACAGGAAGTATACATGTGAAATACCTATCTATAATGTACAACAGAAAGAAGAAAGTCATGAACATTGAGTCCATTACAAACAATAGCCCCCACCCAAGAAAACAAAGTTTTAAAGAAAAAACGTTTAAGCTCCTCCATTGTTCTCTCTTGGTTTTCAAAGCTTCTATCATTTCACTCCTGCCAAATATACCAACACATACATATAGGGACCATTTTCCATATTACTGCAACTTGTATGTTTCCACGAAGACCTCTCCAGTATGCTAAAAAAATCCACCAATCTACCGGGCATAACCCATGATAAACCAAGTCCTGTAAAAAAATCAGCCCACAGGGTCCTGGCCACCTCGCAATGTAGAAACAAATGATCAACAGATTCACCATCTTTCTTGCACATATAACACCAGTGTAATACCATTACTCGACGTTTCCTTAGATTATTCGTGGTAAGAATTTTGTTCAAAGCTGCTGTCCAAACAAAAAAAGCTGCTTTTGAAGGAGCTTTGGTCTGCCATATGCTCTTCCATGGGAATGAGAGCTTGCCCTGATTTGATAAAACTCTGTGAAAAGAATGGACCATGAATCTACCCTTTTTAGAAGGGCTCCAAAGCATCCTATCCATCGTACCCTCTATCATACGTACTGAATACAAAGCCGCATAGAATTCTGAAATGACCTCCATCTCCCAATCATGGGCTGACCTAATGAAATCCACGTTCCATTGAGGGGAGCCATTAGAAAAAGCCAAAATGTCTGCTATCGCTGCATCCTTTACTCGTGCTAACTAAAAAATGGCTGGGAAAGTGTCTTTAAGACAGTGTCCACCACACCATTTATCATACCAAAATCTGACGCGAGAGCCATCGCCCACCCCAGAATGTGTCTCCTGAAAGTCTCCCAACCCTTCCTAAGGTTTTTTCACAACCCTACCCCATATGAACCACATACCTCTTTCGAGCACCAACCGCCCCATGCTTCCCCAACCTGTGCATCAATGACCGACTTCCACAAAGCCCCCCTTTCTTGGTGGTACCGCCACAACTATTTACCCAATAAAGCTTGATTGAATTTAGTCAAGTTATGAATACCAAACCCACCCCTAGAAATTGGATTGCATACCGTGTTCCAATTGACCATATGGAACTTGAACTCGTCCCCCAAACCACTCCACAAGAAATCACGTTGTAACTTCTCAATACGGTTGGCAATCTTTGCTGGGAGTGGGAACAGAGACAAAAAGTAAGTGGGAAGGTTAGAGAGAGTACTTTTGATCAATGTAAGCCTGCCATCTTTGGATAAATACAACCTTTTCCAAGATGCCAGCCTACGCTCCACCTTTTCAACCACAGGATTCCAAATCTGCTTTGATTTGAAGGAGGCACCCAATGGTAATCCAAGATACTGAAGAGGTAAAGAGGATACCTTACATCCCAAAAGAGAGGCTAGAGCTGCCACTTTAGGAACATTCCCCACCGGCACCATCTCAAACTTTGACAGATTAACTTTCAAGCCCGAAACCACTTCCAGCCCACTCTTCCCAAACTAGAACTAATTACAAAGCAAATAATTCTTAGTTTGTGGAGAGGGCATCATGTTGGGTGGTCGTATCTACCTTCTAAAGGTGCCTCGGGTGGTGTTCTTATCATGTTCGATAAAAGAGTGGTGGAAAGAGTAGAGGAATATGTGGGTGAATTCACTGTGGTGTGCTCCTATGTAAATGTAGAAGATGGGTTTCGTTGGGCTTTTGCAGGTGTGTACGGTCCTAATGTTGACTCAGAAAGAAGCTTATTGTGGGAAGAGTTGGCTGGAATCATTAGTTGGTGGGATGTACCAAGTTGTATAGGGGGAGACTTCAATGTATCCCACTTCCCCAGTGAACGATCAGGTACATCTCACATAACTCCCGCTATGAGGGAATTCTTTGATTTTATTTTAGAACAGAAGCTTATGGATATTCCACTAATGAGAGGCTTTTATACTTGGTCCAATACTCGAGATCGCCCTTGGTCGAGAATTGACAGATTTTTGTTAACTTCAGAATGGGAATCACACTTTCCGGATGTAATTCAAAGACGCTTACCGAGAGTTTGTTCTGACCACTTCCCTATCCTTTTGGATTGTGGAGGCATCCAAGGAGGTAGAAGGTATTTCAAATTTGAAAATATGTGGCTTAAACGGTTTTGTAGACAGGGTCAGTCTATGGTGGTCTTCGTATGAGTTCCAAGGATCTCCAAGCTACGTTCTGGCAAGGAAACTAAAAGCGCTGAAATATGATCTGAAGTTATGGAATGAACAAGTGTTTGGCAATATTGTATCACAGCGACGCTCCCTTATGGAGGAGTTACAGGGCCTAGAGGGTGAGGAGGAGGCAAGAATTCTTAATGAAGCTGAAAAAGTTCACAAGAGACAAGTAGTTACAGACCTTGAACGAGTGTTACTAATGGAAGAGACTTCTTGGAGACAGAAATTCAGGGCTCTATGGCTTAAGGAAGGAGATAGATGTACAAAATTCTTTCATAGGGTGGCTAATTCGCGTCGGAGGATCAATGCTATAGATACTTTGATGGTTGATGGTGTAGTTTTCTCGGATCAGCCAAGTATTGAGGAGCACTTGGTATAGTATTATGAACATCTTCTATCCGAACATAAATCTTGGAGACCGTTAATAGATGGGTTGACGTTCTCAGTCTTAGACGAACAGTGTGCAGGGTGGATGGTGAGGCCTTTTGAAGAAGAAGAAGTACGCAAAGTTGTTCGTGGTATGGCTGGTGATAAGGCCCCAGGTCTTGATGGTTTTACTATGGGCTTCTTTCAAACCTGTTGGGAGGTGATCAAGGGTGATCTTATGCGGGTTTTTCGAGAGTTCCATTATTATGCTAGTTTCGAAAGAAGCCTCAATGCCACCTTCTTAGCATTCATACCAAAAAAGGTGGGGTCAGTGGATGTGTGTGATTATCGTCCTATTAGCCTTGTGACAGGGGTCTATAAGATTCTCTCCAAAGTGCTAGCAAATCGACTGAGTACGGTGATGGAAAAGTTAATTTCGAAGCCACAAAACGCATTTGTCAAAGGTAGACAAATTCTAGACTCCGTTCTAATTGCAAATGAAGTTTTGGATGGATGCCTCAAATCTCGAGAACCTGGGTTAATCTGCAAATTAGACATGGAAAAAGCCTATGATCATGTTAACTGGAAATTTCTGCTCTATTTACTTGCAAGATGCGGTTTTGGAGAGAGATGGATGAAATGGATAGAGTTTTGTATCTCAATAGTACGATTCTCTATTTTGGTGAATGGTTCTCCAGCGGGCTTCTTTGACTCCTCCTGTGGGTTGAGACAGGGAGATCCGCTTTCTCGATCAATAACCTTTCTCCACATCGATTCCCCTTCCATTTGATACCTTCACAACCACTCTCCCAACAAAGCCTTATTAAAACTACTCAAATTATGAACCCCCAATCCTCCATCAATGATAGGACAACAAACTCTATTCCAATTCACAAGATGAAAATTTTTTCTCCTCTCCCATACCATCTCATAAAAATGCTCTAAATAACTTCTCAATACGATTTGCCACACCTACCAGTAATGGGAATAATGAAAGAAAATAAGTGGGGAGATCAGATAGAATACTTGTAATAAGGGTGATTCTTTTTTTTGATAAGCATGTAATAAAAGTGATTCTACCCCCTTTTGATAAGTATAGCCGCTTCCCACCCGCTAATCTTTTCTCAATCTTTTCTACAACCCCATCCCAAATATATTTTTTTGATAAGTAAGAAATTTTTTATTTATCCACGTGATTAGGCATGGCCCAGGTACACATGGAGTATACTGAAAGTAAACCTAATTACAAGCTAAGCATTGTGATAGACGCCCCCATCCCAAATATTATTAGCCTTGAAAGACGTCCCCAACTGAAGCCCCAGATAATTCATAGGAAGAGAAGCAACTCTACACGCCAAAAGTTCCGCCAAGCTGTTGATATTATGCATACCCCCACCGGAACTTCGACTAGCCCAAGTTCACCTTAAGACTCGAGACAACTTCAAAGCATAATAACATAGCCCTCAAAGCTTGAATCTGCTCACAATCAGCATCACAAAAAATAAGAGTGTCATCAGCAAAGAGTAAATGGGAAATTAAGATAATTTCGTTATTAGCATTTCTCACCGAAAAACCAGACCCCCCCCCCCCCCCCCCCCCCCCCCAGCCTCCACCATTCGGCTCAGCGCCTCTATAACGATAACAACGAGAAAATGAGATAACAGATCTCCCTATTTTAAACCCCTTGAACTCTGAAAAAAACCACAAGGCTGTCCTTTAACTAACACTGAGAACGGGGCAATCAATACACTATGTCTAACCCATCCACACCACCTATCCCCAAACCCACATCTTTAGAGCATGTAGAAAAGAAAATCTCGATTCACATGGTTGTACGCCTTTTCCATATCTAGCTTCCAAAGAACTCTCGGTACACTTTCCCTCATCCGACTAATTAAACATTCATTAACAATCAAAACTGAGTCAAAACTGAAAAAGTTTCTTCCTTTTGTTAGGGTCATGTTTCTGTGGATGCATGCTTGTGTTTGATAACAGTCAGCAGCCTGCTTATGTTTCCAATTTAATGGTCTATATTTTTAGGTTCTTGAGTTTTACTGATGGTTGTGTAGCCTAATGGTATTACTTCTCCTATTTTAGGGAGGGTTTAAGGTTTGACCCAAAAAAGGTTTGGGGTTTATGAGGCAAGGGGTACCTCTACTGTTTGACAGAAAGCAAAGAAGTAATATTTGAAACTGAGGTGAAATTCCTAGCTGGTACCCTTTGAACCCAAATCTTCTGTTTTCCCTTTATGAAAAGTGGAACTGGGACCTACCAAAAAAGGGATTTAGCTCTGTTACCTTCTTGCAACTATAAATATGTTTAGTTCATTAGATAACTAACTGGTTGGTTCTTTTGTTGTTGTATAATAAGCATCAGTTGAATGCATAGGCAACACTCTTGTATATGTGCCGTATACTCGGGCCTTCTGTCTATTTTATGCTCAATAAAATTTTGTTTACCGATAAAAAAAGAATGTATTTTGTGGAAGCTGAAGCTTTATAGAAGCATGTTTCCCCTGATAATATTTTTTACATTGACAAGTAGGTATGCCCAAAGGGCCTTGCCTTGGCTTCACTTCATATAGAAAAGGTCTAATGAGGCTGGTTTCATGGTCAAAGTGCTCTCTTGCATCAATATGTGATGTGTGCAAGGGCCTGGTTTTGTCTAATATGTGGTATGTTCCATAAGCTACATGAAACATTTCAAATGTATTTTTGATAAGGAAGCAATTTAAATGTTTAAGACTGCAGAAGCCATGTTTATCCATTTAAACTTGAATAGAGGAACAAAATTGGCACTATTCCTACTAAAATTAATGTCCTCCATTGGTGACCATATCTGTTTAGTTTATGTTATATGCTGATCATTTAGACTATGACTCTATATGGTTTTATATCTTGGGTTTGCTGATATAGAACTACTGAAGCGGATTTTGAAAAGCTTTGCTGACTAATCGCTTATTGTATAACTTTATCACCACAATGAATCTTCCTGCTTTTGAAGCAATGATTAAGCAGTGATTCATTGTATGCATTGAATTTGTTGATGAGTGAGAATGGATGATTTCTGTTCACTTATTATGCATGTAAAATAGTGGGTTGTCAAGGTACTAGGAGAGAGACAATTGTTTGGCTGTAATCGGCAACTAAATATGGTTGTGTACCAAAATAGTGTGGACATGTGGATCCTTGATTTTGGGTCATCAAGTTGGTGATCTGCCTTTGATTAGATTTTCATGCTACAAATTTCACCATACTGAAAATCTTAGTGCTTTCTATAAAATCGTGAGACATTTTAATTTTTGATATTTGCTGTATCCTGTTGCTTTGTGTTTGAGGTGTTGGCATGGATTATTTTTAGGTTTCTGATCATATTAATTATTTGCTGTCACATTCTTTATGATTACTTTCAATGCTGGAAGCTTTTTTTAAATTTTCTACACAATATCGATGCAGTCTGCATGCTGGGCAATGGCAAAATCATGTCTAGATGTTCAGGTGGATTTGGAACTAGCTCGTCTACAACCCGGGAGAGTGGATCAGATGAGCCGTTTTGGAGATGTAGCTGATGGAAGTCCTGGAAATCTCGATGGCAGTCATCAGCCTCCAGATGGGTCGGAAAGTTGGCCAGTCCAAGTTCTGAACCAGCAGCCTCGACAACTTTCTGCTCTTCTTCAGAAGCTTCATTCAACGTATAATGCAGTTTTCATTCAAATATTGAGTTCCTTTCTCTTTAGTAATGTTTAATCTGTTTAATCTTTTGGTTTAAAAATATATTTCTGATTAGGGAAACAGTGCACGAAAGTGTTGCTCGAGGATGCAAAGAGCAGCAACGTCAAATTGAGGTACTTCTGAAGAAGAGTATTTAGTTTAATTTAGCTGGATAATCCCTGTTACTTGCTTCATCCTGCCCTGCCTGATCATCGTTGAATCTGAAATTGAATTTCTTCTGGCATCTATAATGGCCTAAAGGAGGCCCAAGTCACATCTGGGCCTATATACTAAAAGGACTAGACAATGGTACAATTGGAGTCCTTTGGAATTAGTATGAAGAGCAAGAACTTCTTCTTCTCAAGCAATGTGGGATCCCATTCACCACCTATACACACTCACTATGGGTATGACAGGATTTGTCCCACTGGCTGTTGAAGGTGCTGGCTGATAATCCACCTTTCATTGTTTAGATGTTTTTTTTATAAGTGAGAAGATATTTTATTGATGTTGAAATAGGCATAGCCTAAGTACAATTGTTTAGATGGTTTCGCCCCAAAGAAATGTGTAGAATGATTTACTTAAAATGATCTGCGGCTGAATGTAGCTGGACAAGTCCCTATGAGATTGCAGTGCAAAGATATATAGGAACGTCCTGCTTGCTTAAGTTATTTCCTCATCAGTTTCCTTTAATTTCAAAAGGTAGTAGCCTCAAATTTATCCCCAAAAATGCTGTTGTCTCTCTCATTAAGCATGCATTCATGTGAGGGTGACTTGGAAGTAGTAACTAAAAGCGACTAGGATATGTTTGGCAAGTGGGATGAGACACAAAATTCTCATCTCATCTCATTTCATCTCATCATTACAACTTTTTCAAATTCCCACACAAAATATAATAAACAATTCAACTTTTTCAAATCTCAATTCAACTTTTTAAAATCCCAAAACAATAATAATATTAAAAATTAATATTTTAAACTTTCATCTAAAACCAAAAATTCTCTTCTCACTATCCAAACCTTTCCGAATTAAAGTTGGCATTTTGATTAGGATTTTATCGAGTGAATTAGAGAGGATTTTTTATATGATTGAAATGTGTCTTTCTTCACCTCCTTGCATATCAAAGATAGCACTTAGCTCAGCAATGGCTCTATATTTTTGTCAATTACTTTAGGTCCTTAGTTATGTTATTCTAATATTTCAAAGGAAAGAGACTGGTTTTCTTCTCATTTTGATTAACTTTCATTGGCTGTTTTCTTTAACAACACAATGCTTCACAGATGATTTTGATGTTAGGGGATGTACCACGCCTGCTGGACCTTATATGGTCGTGGATAGCACCTTCAGAAGATGATCACAATGTATTCAGGTAATGCCAAGTGTTGGGTCCCTTTATCTATCTGCTAGAATGGTGTGCACAAATTTTTTTTTTTTGATAAGTAAGAAATTTCATTGATCGAACAAAGCTAGACAAAGCCCATGTACACAGGAAGTATATAAAAGAGACACCTAGTTACATTCTAGAAAGCTGAAAAGATAGCAAAAACTCATGAACATTCCCCCCTTCAAAACTACAGCAGAAAGCCATTGAACCAAAGAAAGTACAAAAAAATTCCATAATTCACCCATAGCTCTCTCCTTGTTGTTAAAGCACCTCTCATTTCTTTCCATCCATATACATCACAATAAGCACAAATGAGCCATCGTCCACGTTGCAGCCAGTTGAGGGCTATGATGATGCCTATTCCAACATGTTAGGAGCTCCACCATACTCTTGGGCATAACCCAAGTCAACCCGGCTCTACTACATATGCCATCCCATAGCTCCCTTGCCACCTCGCAATGTAGAAAAAGGTGGTCAATCGATTCACCATTGTTCTTACACGTCTAATTCCACTCCATTACGATCATCCCTTGTTTCTTTAAATTGTCAACTGTCAAAATCTTTCCTAAAGTTGTTGTCCAAGTAAAAAATGCAACTTTGGGAGGCACAAGAACTCTCCAAATACCCTTCCATGGAAACGCAATGGGCTGATAATTTGTCAGCACCTATAGAAAGATTTAGCAGAAAATTTTTTACTCCCTGAAGGTTTCCACAGCATTCTATCGCTCCCATTGCCTCCTATCCTCGTGGAATAAAGCAAGCTGAAAAAACCTGCTATCTCCTCAATTTCCCAATCCTGTGCATTTCTAGAAAAGATCATATTCCACCAATGCACTGTACCATTTGCTCGACACAATGCATCTGAGACAACGGCCTGCTGATTTCCAGCCAATCTGAAAACACCTGGAAAAACAGAAAATAAAGCTCTCTCACCACACCATTCATCAAACTAGAACCTAATTCTTGTGCCCTCTCCAACCTCAAAATTGATGTGTTGCAAACACCTTCCACTTCTTTCTAATAAATTTCCAAAGACTCACACCATAATACCCCCTACCCTCCTTGGAGCACCAACCCCCCCCAATCACAACCATACTTCTGACCCACAACCATTCTCTACAACAAAGTCCCTTCCAATTGGAATCTCCACAACCACTTTCCTAATAGAGCTTATTAAAAGTGATCAAGTTACGCACCCCCAAACCTCCCAACTCCTTTGGACTCGACACTTTTTGCCAATTCACAAGATAATTTATTTTCCTCACCCATGCCACCCTACAAAAAGGCTTAAATAATTTTTCAATCCGATTAGCCACCCCCACGGGTAAAGGAAATGAGGAAAGAAAGCACGTGGAAAGATTGAAAATGGTACTTTTGATGAGAGTTACTCTCCCTCCTTTTGAAAGATAGAGCCGCTTCCAGCCTGACAACCTTTTCTCTACCTTTTCCACGGCACCATCCCAAATATTTTTCGCTTTAAAAGAGGCTCCCAAAGAGAGTCCAAGGTATTTCATAGGAAGAGCAGCTACTTTACATCCCAACAGCTCAGCTAGAAGGTTGATATTCGCCACCTCCCCTACCGGGACCAATTCTGACTTGCCCAAGTTCACCTTAAGTCCCGAAACAGTTTCAAAACACAATAGAACTTCCCTTAAGGCTTGAATCTATCTGCTTTCAGCATCACAAAAAATAAGATTATCATTCGCAAATAATAAATGGGAGATGGATAAAGCCTCATTATTAACGTTACCCACTGAAAAATCAGCAAGAAAACCTCCCCTAACAGCAATCTCCACCATGCGACTCAGGGCCTCCATTACTACAACAAAGAGGAAATGAGATAACGGGTCCCCTTGTCTCAAACTCCTCGAACTCAGAAAAAATCCACAAGGTTGGCCATTAACTAAAATAGAAAACCGAGTGGTCGAAACATAATGTTTGATCCATCCACACCACCTATCCTCGAAGCCACATCTTCTCAACATATATAGCAAAAAATCCCAGCACATGTGGTCGTAGGCCTTTTCCATATCCAACTTGCAAAGGACTCCCAGAATGCCATCCCTCAACCGGCTGTCCAAACACTCATTTGCTATTAAAATTGAATCCAAAATTTGCCTACCCCTTACAAAAGTGTTTTGAGATAATTTTTTTATCACCAAGCTCATACGATTTACTAACACCTTTGAAATGATTTTATAAATCCCACCTACCAAACTAATAGGACGGAAATATTTCAACGCAATGGCCCTCTCTATCTTCGGGGTAAGGACAATGAAAGTAGCATTAAGGGACTTCTTGAACTTGTGACAAAGAGGGAACTCATGAAAAACCCGCATCACGTCATCCTTCACTATGTCTCAACACTCTAGAAAGAAGGCCAAAGAAAATCCATCCGGACCCGGGGGCTTTATCTTGGCACATACAACTTACCACCTGCTGCACTTCGGCTTCCTCAAATGGTCTCTCCAACCAGCTTGCTGCACTAACATCTAGCTAATAAAAAAACAGCCCATCCAGTTTAGGACGCCACACTGCAGTCTCTTTGAGAAGATCTTCATAATAATTCACGATACGGTCTTGTATAACCTTCGGGGATTGGTGCACCGTGTTACCTGAGTGGATCACCTCAATCACATTATTGCGCCTGTGAGAATTTGCCATTTTGTGGAAGAACTTAGTACATTTGTCTCCCTCCTTCAACCATGTTATCGTTGATTTGTCTCCAAGAAATTTCTTCCATCAACAAAACATTTTCTAACTCGGACACCACCTCAATCTTTCTCAACGAGGACTTCTTGGTGACCTCCCCAACTTCTAGAGAATGCAACCCATTCCAAAGAAAACTTTTTTGCTCATCTCCGTGTCTAAAAATCTCAATGTTCCACTTCTTTAGGTCCAGCTTAAGGGCTTTGAGTTTACGAGCCATAATAAAAATGGTGGTACCATGAAAGGAATAGGAAGCCCACCAATCACTCACCCTCTCTACAAAACCAACCGTTTGTAACCACATATTCTCAAATTTGAAGTAATGTCTACCTCCATGAATGCCCCCACAATCTAATAAGATGAGAAAATGATCAGAGCATAATCTCTTTTGCTTAGGTCCGGATAATGTGTCTCCCAAGAAGTACAAACTAGAAATCTGTCAAACCTTGACCCCCCTCTACTATTCGACCACGTGAAAAACCCCGCCAATCAAAGGAAGGTCAATCAAATTAAAATCCAAAATCAGCTCCGAGAAGTCTTTCATTGACCTTGTCAAATAAGTAGCCCCCTCCCTCTCGCATGGGAAACGTACAACATTAAAGCCCCCGCACACAACCCAAAGTGCATACCTGCTAGTTCCTCCCACAAAGAGCTCCTTTCTCGAATTGCATTAGGACCATACACACCTGCACGATCCCACCTCCACCCATCCTCAATATTCTTGAAAGACCCAGCCACTGAATAATTCACAATACAGTCCTCTACTAACTCCACCACTCTTGTATCCCGCATCAACATCACCCCTCCTAAAGTGCCCAAAAAAGCTAAATAACTCCACCCCACACAAGAACATCCCCATAGGCTTCAAATAATATTTTTTTTGATAAGTAATCAAAGTGTATTAATAAAAGAATAGGCAAAGCCATGTGTAATACAACGGATGCCCTAGCTACGTAGGGACATTAGATACAAGGAAGTCATGGAAATCTTGTCCATTAAAATTAACGGAAGAGGCCCAAGTACAAAGGGTTCTAAAAAAGAAAGCAATAAGTTCCTCCATCGATCTCTCTGTCCTCGAACGTCCGTTCATTATGTTCCTGCCATACACTCCACATGATGCAAATAGAAATTATCTTCCAAATAGCCTTGATCTGCCTATTTCCTCTTAGATCTGTCTAGCTAGCCAAAACCGCCATTACTGACCCGGGCATTACCCAACCCAAGTCTAGTCTTCTAAATACCTCATTCCATAACCCTCGAGCTACTTCACAGTGTAGTAGAAGATGATCCACAGATTCACCCCCATTCCTACACATGCAACACCAATCTGCGATGATCACCCCTCGTTTCCTTAAATTATCCGTTGTGAGGATCTTATCCAAGGAAGCTGCCCACACAAAAAAAGCTGCTTTGAGAGGCGCCTTGTGTCTCCAAATTCTTTTCCAAGGAAACTGAATAGGGAGCTCATGTGAAAGGGATTTATAGAACGAGCGAACCGAGAACGCACCACCCGAAGGTATCCACCATAATGAGTCGGCATGTTGGTTATTCGGTTTTAGAGAATACAAAAGTCTGAAAAAGGCTGCAAAGCTGTCCACTTCCCAATCATTTGCCGCCCGGCTAAAATTGATGTTCCACTGGATATGTTCCCCTACTAACACCATGACATCCGCCACTGAGACCTCTGTATCATTAGCAAACCTGAAGAGATCAAGAAATAGATCCTTTAGAGCACCATTATCACGCCAAGCATCATACCATAATTTGATCCTAGCCCCATCTCCTAAGCATAATCGTGAGTGACGAGAGAAGACCTCCCATCCTATTCTTATATGTTTCCACAACTCCACTCCATATGCCCCTCTCACTTCACTGGTACACCATTCCCCCATAAACCACCATATTTGTTCTCAATCACCATCTTCCATAGAGCTTCTGGTTCTTTATGGTATCTCCACAACCATTTATCAAGCAACGCCCGATTAAAAATTCTCAGATTTTGAATGCCTAAACCACCACTAGGGAGAGGACAACAAAGCTTCTCCCACCTGACTAGGTGGAATTTAAATTCCTCACCAATTCCACCCCACAAGAAATCCCACTGTAATTTCTCAATACGTAGCGCCACACTTGCTGGAATGGGGGAACAAGGACAAGAAATAGGTTGGTAAATTAGATAATGTACTCTTTATCAGGGTAATCCTACTACCTTTAGACAAGTATATTCTCTTCTAGCCTGCTAAACGACGCTCTGCTTTCTCAATGATTGTATCCCATACAGAAACTGCTCTCGAGGCAGCCCCCAATGGAAGACCAAGATATGTCATAGGGAGTGAGGCAATCTCACACCCCAGAGTGTTAGCCAGCTGTCTGATATGCTGGACACCTCCAATAGGCACCATTTTTGACTTGTCTAAGTTCACTTTCAACCCCGAGACCGCTTCAAAACACAGTAAGAGAGCCTTCAATACTCGCACCTGATTATTGTCTGCCTCACAAAATATAAGAGTATCATCTGCAAACAGTAAATGAGAAATATTAATAACTCCCCCTCCCGAGGATCTGATCGAGTAACCAGTCACACGCCCATTGGTGACCAAGGTCGTCGTCATCCTACTCAAAGCCTCCATCACAATAACAAAGAGTAAAGTGGACAGCGGATCTCCTTGTCTTAGACCTCGTGAGCTATTGAAATAACTTGTTGGACTACCATTTATTAGGACTGAAAATTTCATTGTAGATATACACTAACGGATCCAAGATCGCCGTTTCTCCCCAAAACCACACCTCCTAGTTAACATGATCATATGCTTTCTCCATGTCCAGCTTACAAATGATCCCTGCACTACCATCTTTCAGTCTACTATCCAGACATTCATCTGCAATGAGAACCACATCTAAGACCTGTCTATCTTTTACAAAAGCATTTTGTGGTTTTGAGATTATCTATCCCACTACCTCACTAAGGCGATTTGCCAGTACCTTAGAAAGAATCTTATATACCCCATTTACTAGACTAATAGGTCGAAACTCCCTAATCTTCGCAACCCCAACCTTCTTTGGTATCAATGCAAGAAAAGTGGCATTTAGACTTTTCTCGAATTTACCGACCGAGTGGAATTCCTGGAACATCTTCATGAGATCTTCCTTCAAAACGTCCCAGCATGTTTGAAAAAAACCCATAGAAAACCCATTGGGACCCGAAGCCTTGTCTTTAGCCATTTTCCTTACTACACCAAACACCTCTACTTCCTCAAAAGGCCTTTCCAAACAGTTACCATCCATGGGCCCAATAGAGTCAAAGATCAAACCATCAGGCTTAGGTGGCCAAACCTCTTGCTCAGTTAGTAGCTGTTCATAAAAACAATTACATGATTATTAATCACCTGCTCATCCTTACTGATAGCCCCATCAATTTTCAGCATCTCAATATTATTGGATCTCCTGTGTGAGTTGGCGACCATGTGAAAAAACTTGGTGCTTCGGTCTCCTTCCTTCAACCATAATGCTCTAGACTTTTGCCACCACGAAATCTCTTCTAGTAGAATGATCCTTTCAAGATCTGCAGCCAGTACTAACTTTTGAGCTAGTTCCTCCTGTGATAAGGTCCTAGACTCTTGTAACCTTTCTAACTCATGGATTTCCTTTATCTTACTATCCTTGTGCTCCCCAATGTTGTCAAATGACTGTAAATTCCAAAGCTTCAAATCTTGTTTTAAAGCTTTTAATTTACCCGCAAACATGAAGCTAGGGGTACCCTGTATCTGATAAGATGACCACCACAATTTGACCCTATCCACAAAACCTTCTGATTTCAGCCACATGTTCTCGAACTTGAAATACCGACGTCTTCTTTGAATCCCCCCACAATCCAATATAATAGGCCAATGGTCTGAACACAAACGAGGCAATCTCTTTTGCCAAACCTCCGGATAATGAATTTCCCACTCTGGGGAAATTAGGAATCTGTCTAATCGAGACCACGTCTGATTATTCGCCCACGTGCATGTACCCCCCGCCATTGGTAGATCCACTAAATTCAACTCAAAAATGCATTCTGAGAAATTTGACATTGCTGGACGCATTCTTCTATTACCATAGCTTTCATTGGGAAATCTGACTACATTGAAATCACCCCCAATGCACCATGGCAGATCCCACACGTTGTGAACTCCAACTAGTTCATCCCACAATAAGCTACAATCAGTGTCTGTATTAGGACCATACACACCTGCAAAGGCCCACGAAAAGTCATTTGACACACTCCTGAAAGAGCATGCTACCGTAAATAACCCTATAAACTCCTCCCTTTCCTCTACCACCCTTTGGTTCCACATCACCAACACATCTCCTGAGGCCCCATCAGCTGCCAAATATACCCAATCTACATGAACGCAGCTCCATATACTTCTTACCATTGTAGTATTAATTATTTTCAGCTTCGTCTCCTGTAAACAAACAATGTCCGCCTTCCACCCTCGCAGTAAGTTTCTTATTTGAAGACGTTTACTGGCCTCATTTAGACCACGGACATTCCATGAGACAATTTTTGGTTTTATTTGGGATAGGCCAGTCCCTTTCCCTTAGACCTATCCCTACTAGAACTACCTTCCGAGTTCATGGACCAAGTTAGCCTCCTAAGTTCACGTTGTCTCTTAGAGAGCCAACTTTTCTTTGTTGTTGGTGCCCAACTTCAATGGCAGTGAGTAGTGCCATGAATTGCTCCTCATATCCCTCACATTTCAAACCCACCAAGTCCTGTATATCCTTTACTGTGTTAAAAACCCAATCTGATACACTAGACTGATCTGGAAACAAACAATTCAGAGGGATAGGATTCTGAGTTCTCATCTCAAACTGTTCCTCCAAAACCTCATCCCCGAGAACAAAACCCACTTCCCCTCCCAAGTTCTCTTCGTCTGAGAGGAAGATTTCATCACTGGCTGAGTCCTCGACACCCTCACACCCCAACAACCCACTCCCCCGAGGAAGAATATTCTGCCCAACAGTGGAGTCACACAGCAGCTCCAGAGGCCTCACCGGAACTATATCTCCATCCTCACACCTCGTCGACTGGTTCTGCCCGTTCCCCAAGTTCTCTTCAACTCCATTGAGCATCTCGGAAGGCCTTGCTGGACCCTCAACGTCATCCCCATGCTTCGTCGGCGTTTTCTGTCCATTCCCCGACCCGTCGTCTCCACCCCCGCATCTCGGTTGTGATGGATGAGACTCCACCAGCTCTATCGGCTTCCCCTAGAGTACCAGCCCAGTCACCGACGAGGCCACCACAAAGTTTCCGGCACGTCCACCACCCTCCGGTGGCGTTGCGGCAAAATCTGCGACAGTGAAGGCCTCAACACTTCTCTAGCCAGAACCCTCCACTTGTTGGGCTTATTGGGCTTAAAACCCTAGTACTCAGAACGGCCCTTATAGCTATTTCTAAACTCATCAGAAGAGTTGCGGGCCTGGAAGCCCAGCCCGAAACCATCTGAGTAACGGGCCTGGTGGCCCAATCCTTTATGCATGACTAGAGACCCCTTAAACTCACCGTTTCCCCCCCTGCACGCACCGTTTCATTATTTTCCTAAAACACCCCGACACTCCTTACCACTTTATCCATCTCCCTCTGCAGATACCTCAACTGCTCTGCACCTCCTTCACCATGCAGTACACGTCTTTGCCATAATCACGCTCCCGAGAGAAAACATGAAGGGCTCGCTGCACGTCGCCCTCAAAGTGCCCCCTACCAGTACCTTCCCAGCCCGTACCTCCCCCGCCAGCCCCAGTTCTCAGGCCACTGTGACTTCCTGCCGGAAAAAGAGCATCTTTGTACGACTTCGAACCCTCAGTTTCTCTCCATGGCTACTGCTGTAAACCACCCTCAAACCCTATGTTTTTTCTGTCCACCAGGGTAGCCTCCACTAATACCTCCTTCATTCTTCTCCAACCCCTAGCCCCCTCACCTTCAGGAATAATAATACAACTTCTGCGATTCCCTTCACCGTACACTGCCACTTCCAAGAATCTACCCCAGTTATTCAAGCATCGCTAAGCTATGACACTCCGGTGGCCCTCCCTTATTGACGTATAAAAGTCCCTCCTTTCGCTTATCGCGCAATCCTCCAGAGCTCTTCCAAGCCATTTTGCAGTGCCCAGCCCCAGTAACAGCTCCTGCTTGAACCTTCTAACTCTCTCAAATATACAAATCAGTCCACCTTCTCTCACCACTGTGAAGAGCCTTGATTCAATCACAAGCTCCCTTGCAAATCCCATCTAAACTACCGTCAGCGTAAAACACACAGCACCTAACTAACCACCATTCTTAGCATCGAAGAGAGGAAAAAGAAGAAGAAGAAAAAAAAAAAATCAAATAATATTTTTGTCAACATAGCACAACTTAATCTCTTGAAGACAAACAATATCAGCTTTCCAACTACGAAGGAGAGATCTAATGCGAAGTCGCTTGTTAACATCCTTATTACTATATAAAATTCTAGGCTTCATAAGATAAACAACTCCTCCGCCTCTTCAACCTTTCCCTCCCACTACTACTCTCCTTGTTATCATAATTAATAGAACAAATCAATCTTTTCAACTCTCTGTCTTTTTTGGCTGCTGGTGTCAGCACCGTTGGTCTACTTGCTTCTATAGCAGCTAAAAGGGCCTTAAATTGCTCTTCAAAGCCTTCACAAGAAATCTTCACATACCCCTGTAACTCCGCCACCTTTTTTAGCACCCAATCCGAAGATTTGGGAACTTGTGGAATAGCACATAGTGGGGTAGGACTACCCAGCTCGTTTTTATCGCCCCCTTTCTCACAAACCACCATTTGAAAAACCATTTGACTGCACAACCCCTGTATCTCCGCCGCCTATAACAATGCCCTCTATAAGCCAATTGACATCACATTCCCTGAAGAGCAGGCCGACTATGACTCCCCAAACAGCACCTCTGTTGTGCTCCCCAAATCATCCACAACCTTTCCACCCGAAAGGAGCTGGTCACCCAACCATGGGACAAGCTCCGTGTGGGTACCTCTGCCATCAGGAAGCTGGGCTGCGTTGAGAGCTCCCTGATCTCCCCGTAAAAAACAACCCCACCCTCGATATCCTCAACCTCGATATCCTCCTGTCGATGTGACTGTGTTGACGCACCAAGATGGTCGCCGGTGACTGGCGGAAATTTCTGTGTCGGGGCTAGGTCCGGTAGGACACTTTTCGGTGTCGTGGGGGAGTTGCTAAGACTCGAGACCAAAATATCGGCCGAGACCTGATTGTTCACCATCCAGACCCTTTTTGGGCCTAAAACCTGACTCGGCGCAGTGTGATCAAACAACCTTATACCCCCCGTCCCTAAACCCCGGCCCAAGCCTAGGCCCATCCGCATAACCCCTTTCCCCTTAATGCACCGTTTAAGCCAAGTAATATTATCCCACAAACAACCCACTTGATTCTCCATTTCAGCCAACGTTTGCAACGACCATCCCTCTTTCTGACCTCCCACGTCCCTGCCAACCCCCCTCGCAACTCTGCGCCTCAGCCAAAATGGAAAGATCGTTTGTACCTGGCAGACCTGCCTTCTTTGCAAGCTTCGCAGCTCGAGGTAGCGCCTTCTACCCTAGGAGTACCTCAATGTAAGACCGAGGAGCTGCTTGATGCACCATCGACGATGGTGGGGGCACCTGTGGAGCACCTCTTCTAACCTCCTTCGACATCCCTGTTTGTTCCAACCTTCCCGTATCTCCTCTGATTCTGTTTTCCTCGCACACACCAGAGGACGAAGAAAGCTGCTTCAAGGTGTCGCTGAAATTCCTCCAGCCCTCCCCCTTCCATCCTTCCGGCACCACAATCAGGCCTCGCTTCTTCTTGTGACCAAACTTTGATAGAGAAAAGAACCTGCCATGATAATTTTGACCCCTCTACACCACAAGCACTTGGTTCCCTTTTCTACGAGTTTTGAGAAACTTTGAGGAGGCCATTGAAGCCACACATTCCCTCACCATTGAAGCCAACCACACCAGAGCTTCATGATCGATAGAGATAAATTTCAACACTCGGTGACTTCTTTGTGATTCTCCACCACATCGCGTTTTCCCTCTTAAACGCAAAAGTCTTGTGATCAATAATAGCATCTCTGCATGACTCCATCACAACCATCCAGATGACTAACAAAAGACAACGAACACTAAACACCACAAAAAACTTATGCCATTACCTGAACAGCATTAACGATTTCGCATGTGTACGGAGAGAAAAAGTGTAACTCCCTGTTAAAATTTTGTAATTTGTAATTTTATTTTTTTGGTGTGCACAAATTAATTGTGTAATGTCCTTTCTGTTGTTCTAACCAACCTATCTATTAATATGAACCTTCCTACTTTTGGTGACCTCTTGTATGGCTACATACTGATGATAATGATATGGTCTCTTTTCATTCCTACCTACTGAAAGTCCATAAAATGATGGTTAAAGGAAGGTAAAGTGTTTGAAAGCAAATTCTTCTATAGCTCATCATAACTTTTTGATACTGAAATTGATCTATTTTTGTTCTCTTTCTTTTGGTGGTTCGCTGAGTGAATTTTCTGGTTTGAGTCATTGATTTGCTATATTTATTGTTCTGTCTGTCTGGGAACAAATATGTCCTTGTAAACTTTCCTAGAATATTTGAATCTGTTCAGAATAAGTTGATTGACCGATGGGTAATGTGGTTCCTGTCAGGCCTCATGGAGATCCCCAAATGATTCGATTTGGTGCACACCTAGTGCTTGTACTTAGACATTTACTTGCCGACGAAATGAAGGATACTTTCAGAGAAAAAATAATGAATGTTGGTGATCTCATTCTACACATGTAAGTAGCTTGAAGTTGTGTTACATTAACATACATATACCAAGGACCAATATAACTTGATGAATCCTATAAGCATGATGCTGTAACTAGGGAGCAGATAACCAGTAACTAGATTCTTAGCAGGAAAACAAATGAGCTCGTATAGTAGGATATTTTGCAGGCTTATGACTACTGGTAACAAAATGCATCGAAGTTTCTTCTGGTTTTTTTCTCTTTGATTGATAAAAATGCACGCAATTTGACCATGTGCATAAGTGGTTTATGAAGGATTATTATGTTTGTGGTAATAGACAATTTTACTTTGTTTCTCATTTATATCATTGTCTTTTCTGGTTTCAGGTATGCAATGTTTCTTTTTTCAAAGCAGCATGAGGAGTTAGTGGGCATATATGCTTCGCAGCTTGCACATCACCGTTGCATTGACCTCTTTGTGCATATGATGGAACTGAGGCTGAACAGCGGGTATAAATAACTTCTTATCAAGTTTGTGCTTCTCATCTCTTTGTTATTTTTTTTCTCAAAAATAAAATCATGGCACTGGGATTTGAATTATAGATTGCCTAATAATTTTATGTGATGAGAACTTGAGGGCGTTATTTTGAAGAGTGATATATTTTTCTGAAGGGAGGGGGTTGTGCAGTTTTCTTTCCAATTCACTACTTGTGTTCTAAGAATGTTCAGAAACTTCTATGAATAAAACTTCTTGATTACCTATAAAAAAAAAAAAAAAAAAGAATGTTCAGAAACCAACCCTAAGACAGTTAAGCTGAAGATTAGGGATGAAGAATGCAATTGATATCTGTCAAGAACATATTGTCTCTGGGCACGTGATATTATCTTATCCTGACTGGGCCCAAGGGGAGTAAAGTGGGATTACTAATCTCATTTTACACGTGAACAATCTGTTGTCTTACACTTGTGACTCACTATGCCTTTCATCTACTTTGAAAATCGGATCTGTCCTGATTTTCAGAGATGAATATATTGGATTTTAAACACTAAATGGCAATAAACTTCGAGACCTGTCATGGCATATATTTGTCCCAGTTTTGAAGGATATAAGTTGTATGTGTAATTGAGTGAATCTAGATTGTCTTCCAAGACTTCCGTAGACAATGTTCTGACACGATACCCTTGACCATCAGGCACATCCACAAAATGAGATGCCTGTGTTATGTCAACTTTACATTATCTGTGGTCTAGCTTTGAGCTTTTAGTTTCATTCTTTTATTTCCTCTCTGTGTACTTTTATGTATCTATGTTTCTGTATAACACGAAATAATACATGTGGTAGGCATAAGGAAATACATATAAAAAGAAAAAAACTCGATTTTGTTTGATATTACTTTGACGTCATACTTTTTTCTTATACTTTTTCTTTTATTTTTTTGGTAGAAAATATTGTTTGTTGCATAGATGATTGAGGATGATGGCAAGCACAGAGTAATAAGAATTGTGCCTTAATTGGTTTTATGAACTAAACACCTTAGTTGGTGGGATCATTGCCAAATGCCAACTTCAATTACTGTAATGCACCTTTGAGCGCAATGCACAGTGGGTCTGAATGCCGATTCTTATGCTTAAACCCAAAAACGGTTGCCCCGATAGGGAGGGGAAAAGGTTTATAGCTGAATCATAGCCAACTCCTTCCCCAAGAGGGGAAAAAGTTTTGGAGTCACTGTCAGTATACTTCTGTTGTTGATATTCTGGTTGAATATGCAATAGTGATGGATGTCTAAGAGATACTCATTTTGCAATGACTAGGATTGTCATCTTATAGTGGTGTATCTAGTTGCATCTGAAGTATTCTTTTTTCCTTATTCTGTTTTGTGTGAATGTTTTATATTATAGTTTTTGGAATGCCAACAGGGTGCATGTCAAATATAAGATCTTCCTTTCTGCCATGGAGTACTTACCATTTTCTCCTGGGGATGATTCAAAAGGCAGTTTTGAGGAAATTATTGAGAGGTATTAGTATCTCTTCAACAGATTCTTGGAGTTTTGAGGCAGAAAGAACGCAAATGATGTTATTTCTGTATACTGTTAAAAGAATTTCTAATATTTTTTAAACAGGGTATTGTCAAGATCTCGGGAGATCAAAGTTGGTAAATATGATAAGTTATCAGATGTACTAGAACAACACCGGCAGCAGGGTCTTCAAAAAGCTATGGTTATCCAATGGCTTTGCTTTACACCCCCATCCACAATTGCCGATGTTAAGGATGTTAGCACAAAACTTCTTTTGCGAGCCCTAATACATAGGTAGTTGATTTCAACTTGTATAGCTGGATGTATAATAAAATGTTATTGTTATGTTATGTTACAATAAAATGTTATACGTTATAAGAACAATAAGGGTGATCTAGGTGTTTCTTTTGTATACTTCCTGTGTACTTGGGCTTCGCCTATTACATTATGCTTAATAAAATTTTTAACTTATAAAAAAAAAAAAAAAAAAAGAACAATAAGGGTGATGCCCCAGTGTAAAAGTTATATGCAAGGATTAATAGCTGTTTGATGGAATTTGTTGATTGGTATCTTTTGTTCTGGCTGGCTCACAAAAGCTAATTCCAGGAGAATTGTGTACCTCACGTGTTAATTGAATATGAAGAAACAGAATGAGAATCATATACTGGTTTTTGGGGTGTTATTCTGGAAGATGGGTTTCTGCCATGACTTTATTACAACCTTTATTGTTCTTATATTGTCTCACTTGATTTTCCGGAATCTAACCTTTGGTTTTTTTCTATAGCAATATATTATTCAGGGAGTTTGCTCTGATTTCCATGTGGAGAGTGCCAGCAGTGCCTATTGGTGCGCACACATTACTCAGTCTTCTTGCTGAACCTTTGAAGCAGCTTTCAGATAATCATGATATGTTGGAGGATTATGATATTTCTGATAATTTGAGAGAGTTCCAAGACTGGGTATGCTTCATTCTTACTCATTTAGTTGGATTTTTTTAGCTTGCTTTAATATAGTTCCGCACAATAATTTGCATTTTAATATTGTATAGAGTGAGTATTACTCTTGTGATGCAACATATCGGAATTGGCTCAAAATTGAATTGGAGAATGCAGAGGTTTCACCCATAGAACTCTCACTGGAGGAAAAACAAAGAGCCATTTTAGCGGCCAAAGAGACACTGAATGCATCTCTCTCACTTTTACTAAGTAAGTTGAATTGACTATCTTACTTATCAAAAAAAAAAAAAAGTTGAATTTACTATCTTTTTATTGTATGCAAAAGCATAGGCCAAACTTTTATTCTGAATTTGCAAGAATGTTCTTTTGTGGTATAATTTCCGTCAAGAATGGTGGATTCAGGCTCATAATACTTACTTTTAAGAAGTTCGTTAAATTATCTTTTTTAACTGCTTTCTCTAGGAAAAGGAAATCCTTGGTTGGCTGCAACTGAAGATCATATATATAAATCTGAAGAGCCTTTATTTCTAGAATTGCATGCCACAGCAATGCTCTGCCTTCCGACTGGTGAATGTATGTCTCCAGATGCCACAATGTGCACTACTTTAACAAGTGCCCTTTACTGTTCAGTGAGCGAGGAAGTTGTGTTAAATCGACAACTAATGGTATGCTTAATTTTTCTGCTGTGGGTGACAACTGATGGGAAATAAGTGGAAAAAATAATTTTTTTTTTTTTTGGTATTGAGGTGATGTTACAAGTATGCTTTCGTCAGTCTTCATTTTTCTTTGACTCTGGAAAATGATAGTCAAATTATGGCTCATTCCAAGAGGTCATATATCATAGGTAGAAGGAGATGAACCTTGAGTATAAAGAATCCGTTTGGCTTGATTTATATAGACTTATAAAAGCTAAAAAACTACATTTTTTTCTTTTATCATTTAGTTGATTTTAATTGCATGACTTTTCATGAATTATTTGTATCACTAAACTAGCACGTTTAGGCTATGCTCTTGGTTATGTCCTGTATACTTGGACTCTTGCCTATTCTTATGATCAATAAAATTTTGTTTACCAATTATAAAAAAGCGTAACCTTTAAAAGAGAATTCATTGGGCTCAGCGATAACCTACAATAAATGTAGACTTATTGAGGAACGTAGTCATGGCCAAGAACAATGAAAATGTATATGATTATTATCTTTCATACATTACAAATGAAACAGACTAACCTAATCAATTCTACATTACCTAACATCTTACAGAAATTCAACCCAGAAATCTGGGCCTGGCTCTGTACCTCACCTTAGAAAATGTAATCCATGCTAAAACCTAAGCATACACTCCACATAAATCCTTGTTGGCCTTTGGCAACGAAAATTTTAATGTATCGACACTGTTTATATTTTTGTTTGATATTTGCTTTTGCTCACATTCTGAACATTTCTGGGCAGGTGAATGTCTCCATATCAACGAGGGACAATTACTGCATTGAGGTTGTACTACGCTGCTTGGCAGTAGCAGGTGATGGAATTGGGCCTCAGGAAAATGGTGGCATACTCAGTACTGTTTTGGCTGCTGGCTTCAAAGGTAAGAGGCACTATAGTGGTACAAACTTGGTAAGTTTGCATGTGGGTTGCTCTTGTATCACTAGAACTTCACTCCTAGGTGTTGCTCTTGTATATGACCCGTGTACTTGGGCTTTTGCCTATTTCTATGATCAATAAAATCTTATTTACCGATCCAAAAAAAAAAAGTTTGCATGTGGGTTGCTATTTTTGGCTGTTGTGAAGGGTTGATTTCTATAGTAAGTTGACAAACCATGTGTGAACATAGTTCATTTTTAAGGAACAATGGCAACATAGACTGTTTTTTTTCTTACTATAGGGGAAGCTGATAATTCTTCTCAGACTACCCTTGTTTCCACCTAAAATTGGTTTTTCTGAAATATTTTTGTGCTTGTTGGTGTTTGGCTGCTACTTACTATAGTCAATTATGAAAAAATAACTCTTTTGGAATATTGTATTGAATCGGGGAGAATCTATCAAACTTGATCAACCATTAACGAGTAATCCTAATGTGGGTGGATTTGGTCAGGGGGATGCTGAAATCGTACTTCAAGATCCATTACGTGTCCAAGGCCTTAATATTTCTATTAGATTTTTTATATTTTATATTCATTTTCTATTTCATATTAAGATAAAATAAGTTATAACTATAATATATAATAAAAAAAAAGCGGGAACAAGCAATATGTGACTTGCCCATTATGTTAAAAAAGGATGACTTTTTGCAAAGTAATGAGTTGTGGGAATATTATGTTTATAGAGGACATTTTCGATGGATTGGCAGTAGTGGTATGCAAATGACGTTTAGCCAACCAAACGCCTAAATATTTTCCATAATATTGTTTCGAATCTTCACTAAGCAATGAAAAATGAGTGTGCATGTGCCAGGTAATGATACTTTACCTATCAAAAAAAAAAAAAAAAAAAACAATGAAAAATGAGTGGTTTTACTCTGATGTTTTCTCCTTTTTCTCCCTTTATGACTTTCCAGATTACTTTTTGGCCACTTTCCATCGGTGCTTGTCTGTGCTGGTAAGGTGTCGAACAAACAGTCCTTTAAGGTTTGAGAACATTCAAATAAGAACTAAAAGCTTTGTGGATAGGGTGCGACATTGGTGGGGTCCTATAGTTTCTAGGACATGCAGTCTTATCTTAGATAGCAAAAGCTTTGAAGTTGGATTTTAAGAAATGGAGCAAGGTATTTGGTCATGGTGGGGAGAGGAAACGACACTTTATGGAGGAACTCATGATCTGGATATTCATGCTGAACGCCCGTTGTGTGAGGCCTAATTGATGAGAAGGGATGAGGTCTCTAGTAAATTGGAAAGGATTATTCTGTTAAAGGAAACTAGTTGGAGACAGAAAACGAGAGTTCTTTGGCCCAAGAAGGTAGACAATAATACTAAAATTTTACATCTTATGGTCAACTTGAGTAATAAAAACAATTATATTGATGCCCTACCTATTGATGGGGAACTCTCTTCAAACACCAGAGAAGTGTGAGACATTTATGTTGTTTTTTTAGACACCTGAGAAGTGCAGGACATTTCTGTTGTCTTTTTACCCAACTCTATTCAGAACGATTAACCTGGAGGCCTTGGTCTTGGTTCTATTAGCGAGGAGGATGTGGGGTGGTTGGAGTGAGCTTTTGAGCCTTTCTGTTTTCTCACTAGCTTTCTTTCAGTCTTGTTGGGACGTTCTCAAAGTAGACTTGATGAATGAGTTTCATGCTTGTGGCAAGTTTGACAAGAGCATCAATGCTACTTTATTTCCCTTATTCCCAAGGTAGCCAAGGCAGTGAAGATCAAGGCCTGGTTGGAAGTGTTTGTAAGATTATCTTCGAGGTCCTAGTTAGTCGACTATAGGTGGTATTGGCAAAGATTATTTTCAACTCTCAGAATATATTCATCAAGGGGTGACGGATATGAGATTCAGTTCTGATAGCCAACGAATATTTTGATAGCATAATCAAATAAAGGATACAGGGGTTAACTGGACTTGGAAAAGCCATATGATGATATGAATTGGGCCTCTTTTATGTATTTATTCAGGAGATGCAATTTCAGGGAGAGATGGTGGGGGTGGATTGCTCATTGTGTTTCTACGGTGCAGTTTTCAGTTTTGATAAATAGTACCCCTCAGGTTTTTACAAGCTCTTGGAGATTGTGACAAGGGGATTCTTTATGTTCATTACTCTTTGTAGTGGAAATGGAGGCACTAACCAGAATGTTGTCAGCTGTTGAAATTAGAGGGCTTTTATCAGGTTTTCATTGGGGGATAGGAAGAACGAAGTGTTTTTCCTGTGTCATCTCGTGCTCATTGATGATAAATTCTAGCAGCATATCCATCATTTGCATAGTTTATTCTTATGATTTGAGGCTGCCTTAGGATTGAATATCATTTTGGCCAACTTTGAGTTAGTTCTAGTTGGAAAAGGGGATGGCATTGGCGGGTTGGTACGTATCCGTGGCTATAATGTGTCATCACTTTTTATAAAGCTTCTGAATCTCTCATTGGGGGCGCTTTTAAGGTGAAATCGATTTGGTATGTTGCATTTGTTAAGAGTACTTTTTCAAACCTTCCCATGTATTACTTATCTCTATTCCCTCTGCTCGTCTGAGTAGCTCACCATTTTGAGAAGCTTTAGAGGGCTTCTTGTGGGGGAGGAATAGGCAATGAGTTGTTTCACCTAGTCAAGTGGTCCAAGATATGCACTCCATCGTTATTAATCGGGTTGGGGATTAGAAATATGTTATTTTTCAACAAAACTTTGTTGGGGAGTTGGATTGGGAGGTATGCTACAGAGTTGGTAGCATTGTGGTGAGTGGTGGTTGGAGCCAAATACAGTAACATGTGGGGAGGGGTGTTCCAATGAGGTTAGCGGGTCATTAGGGGCTTAGCTGTGGAAAGATATCAGGCAAAGGGGTGCATTTCCCATTTATTAGATATGTCATATGAGGTGGGTGTTGGGTCAAAAGTTAGATTTTGGTTTGATGTAGTGCGGGGATCAACCTTTGAAGACTATCTTTTCAAAGTTGTTTTGTTTATCCCAATGCAAGACTGCAGTTGTGAACAACCATCAAAGCAGCCCAAGATTGGGAGGGAGATGGAGATGCTCTCTTCGTTCTTCAACAAGTTGTAATCTTTCAGGGGGAGAAGAGGTGATCTAGTATTTTAGATATAGTCCAAAGACATTTTTTAGGTTAAGTCTTATTTCACTGTGCTCATTCTTTTAGTTGGCTCTTTATATCCCTGGAAGTTTATTTGGAGAAACAATGCGCCTTTGAAGGTTGCCTTTCTTTTTGGTTGTCCACCTTTTAAAAATTCATAACCACTAATAATTTGAGGAGGCACATTGTAGTATTCGATTGGTGTTCAAAGTGTAAGCAAATTGGGGATAGTATCGGTCATCTTTTGCTACATTATGAGTTGGCTAGGGAAGTATGAGTGGTGATATTCAGCAGTTTTGGCTTTAGTGGGTTATACCCCTACGAGTGGTGGGGTGCATGAATCCTCATGGAGGCCATAGAAATTCAGATGTTAGGAGGATGGTTCTCCTATGCTTAATGTGGTGTATTTCACAAGAATGCAATGTTTGAACTTTTAAAGGCCGAGAAATGATGGTGCCAGAGTTAAAAGCTACTATATTCAGCACCCACCCTCTTTGTTTGGATGGCTGTTCACCCCAGCTTTAAATCTCCTAGTTTTTTAGACTTTAAAGGCTTTTCTCTTTTTGTTCTCTTCAATTAGGTTTTTCCTTCTATATACTTCCGGTGTACTTATTTTGCCAGGCAATTTTTTAGGAGGGCATTTTAGCCCAGTTTTAGGGGGGGATTCAAACCCCCCAGCTGATGGCCCCATGGTCCCTAAGTCCCTTAGGACCTGGGTAGTGGCCCGTTGACCCACAAGCCATTGGCATATTTCTAATTATGTCCTTCTGTGCTCCTAATAAAATTCATTAATTTTCAATAGAAAAAAAATGTTTGTAGATGTTGGAGGGTGGGAAGAATTGTGTAGGTTTTTATACCGTCTTGCTTGTTTCTAATGCAGGTGAGCTTCTTCGATTTCAAGCTGGAGTTACGATGGAGATCTCACGATTAGATGCTTGGTATTCAAGCAAAGATGGTTCTTTAGAAGGCCCAGCAACATACATTGTACGGAGTCTTTGTCGTAGGTGCTGTCTTCCAGAAGTCATTCTTCGATGCATGCAAGTAAGCTTCTCCCTTTAGAGAAGTCTCTACTTAATGTCCATCTTTAAATTATCATTTATAATACAGTGCTCCCCTACCGTTTTTATTTTTATAGGCTCCTCTTTCAAATTTCCTTACATTAGCAGCTTTTAATGGTTGTCCTTGTCTCATTTGTAGGTATCAGTTTCGCTCATGGAGTCGGGTGATCCACCTGAAAGCCATGATGATTTGATTGAACTAGTTGCGTGCCCTGATAGTGGATTTCTTCATTTGTTTAGCCAGCAACAATTGCAGGTAAGCTAACAAATAGTTTGCTCATTTTTTCTGAGGAAAAAAAAATTTAATCCCTTGCTTGAGTTTTTTTTTTTTTTTTTTTTTTTTTTCTCCAAAGCCAAAGGGTAAGGTACACGATCCAAGGTTGGTACCATCCACCTTGGTCTGAGCATGGCAGTTCTCTATATTAGTCGGGGAGACCCTTGGTAGGGCCTGTATGGCGGGAGAGCTGCATGCATTCACTCCCTCGAGAGGAACTTGGACTATAACTTGACCCCAGCCTTGTCGTAAAGCGGCATTAAGTTGGTGGATAGGGATGATGAGCACAAGTCTGATCTTCTTAACACCATGCCCATGGATTTTCTATGGATTGGCAATGCTTTCCACTAATAATGTTTGCTTCTTTCCGGACTTTATTTTGCATTTCTTGAGAATGGTCTACTATTGTTGGCGGGGGTCGCAATACTTCTCTTGAATTTCTTGTATATCTTATAATTTGTTTTCGTAATTATATAGGAGTTCTCAAATATATTTTGTGTGGGCTTGAGTTTCTTCTCCCCTAAATAAAATTAGAAGGCCAAATTTTTGTTATAATAAAGCTTAAGAAACTGTGATTTCATCTATTTGATTGCTTTTCCATATTCAGGAATTCTTGCTGTTTGAGAGGGAATACTCAATATTCAAAATGGAGCTTCAGGAGGAACTTTGTTCTTGATCACGGCGAGTGGTGTAAAATCAAGGTCCCTGGTTCTTAGTACAAACAAGGCTTGGTAGTGTTGTAGAATGGACGAATTGACGTTTTATGTCATCGTTTAACGTTTTGCTTTTCTTCTCGTAATATTTGTTCTTTAACTCAAAAGGGTCGTATCATCTGCAATTAGTTCATTATCTGTGACAATCCACTGTTTCAAAGTGTACAGAGCTACATTTGAGTCGATCCTCAAGCTCAACCAAGGAAATGAGGTCTTTAAAACGTGTTTTATGCTGCCAGGGCTTGCTTCATTTCGGCTATTTATTGTGTCCGATGTATTTCTGTTTTGCACCTTTTGTAATTTAGTTTTTGGTCGAGTTCTTCACCTCCTTTTGTATCTATGTTTTAATTGATAATCTTCTTCTTCTTCTTCTTCTTCTTTTTTTTTTTTTTTTTTTTTTTTTTTTTTTACATATGACGTGAAATCCATGGCTAATAGATTTGAATTGCATCGTGTCGCTATTGCAATTTTTTCCTGATAATGGGTCACTCCAAATAACGCAATGACTTGAGATAAATCTTGAGTCGACTAGATTAATGCAAAATCCACAAAACCTTAAGGCATTATTACCCAAATTTATTAGCTTACCCTTGTAGTGGATCGTGGCATTAATTGAACATTCTGGTATAATTGTATATGCAAATACATTGATTTGGTGACATTGGTGAGCAGAAAAAAGTTGCTCAATAGTCTCCTGCTTTAGTTGGAGCCTTATATGTGAGTCTCCCGCTTTAGTTGGAGCCAGGGCTGCAACCCGTTAAGAATTTAAGCCTGACCCGCCCGACTCGTCTTTCTAATATGGGCAAACAGAATCGACCCAACCTGACCTGCACATTCCTGATCATTTGGTTTCTTCGAGCCAACAGATCTGGTCAACATATATTGTTCCAAAATCAAGAAACAATAGGCTCAACTCTTGGATTCAGGAAATCTAATCTTGACCTATAATGATGGTAGAAAGATGAGTTGTTTTCCATCTAGATGACGGATGGACGAAGGGGAACGGAGGCGATGGTGATGGCATCGTGATGAAGAGAAATGAGGATTCTAGGAGGGGCTAGCTGGCTGGGCTTTTCATTTGTAGAGGAAAACGTGTTCTAAAGTTTTATAAGTGGGTTGTACGGGTCGAACCGAACAATAGTTAAAACCGCCTTTTTCGGTTTGGTTCGGGTCGGATTTTATAGACGGACCGGGTTGTTTGATTTCCTGCACAGATCTAGTTGGAGCATTAAAAAAAAGATATTTTAGAAGAAGGCTGATGATTCATTAGCATTTATCTATTACTTTTGCACTCAATGTCAATAAGTAAAGAAAAATAAAGAAAGGCACAGAAATATGAAGAGAGAGGTGCAGAACCAATAAGAGTACTAACATTGGTTTCTCTCTATGTGTATATGTAAAATCATATTTTTTAGAAATTGATTTTGCATATTAATAAAAATTCTTACATTGGATTTTGCATCTTTGAGTCAAATAATAAAAAAATATTATTATTTATTTTTTTCCTAATTTTTTTATTTATTTTGCAATTAGCACCACTGCAAATTCTATCATTTAGAACCTACTAGAATATTTTTTCTAAAATTCTATATGTTGGTGGAGAGAGAGAGGGGGAGGAGAGAGAACAAAAATAATAAAATAAGATTTGGAGATTGAAAAATGCATCTTCAAATTTGTAGAAATACTGTTTATAGCTATGCAAAATTTGGGACATATATAATCCAATATAGCTTAATTTAAAGTCATATTATGCAAATATATAGATGCATAATCTAATGTATTTCATCATAAGCATGCTGAATTACTATTTTCGTTGAAGGGTTTTTTGCATAAAATTATAGATAACATAGATTTATAAGTAGCTAGTTTACAAGAGTAGAAGGGGAAAATACACATCTCCAAGCAATCAATTTTGGTACTCACTATCCAAAGTCTAAACTACTAAAACTTTACAATGCAATCTTCCTTTCAGAAAAAATAAATTTTTTTTTTTCTTTTTGCATTTTAATGTTTTAATTATAATCTAAGAATATGTGTATCAATTTTTTTTTTAGCTATAATATTTTTGAATAATTTAAAAGTGATTGTCGAAAATTCAAAATTGATAAATCTGAAAATTAGAGGGATACGGGAGACGAGTGCTCGAGAGTTGCTGACTAGATTGACAGTTACTACGGAATAATCTACAATCAGCAGGCTGTAGATTTCTTTATTTTCCTAAAATCTATGCTATTGTACACGCAATGTTTTTAAAAT
Source organism: Juglans microcarpa x Juglans regia (assembly GCF_004785595.1). NCBI lineage: Eukaryota > Viridiplantae > Streptophyta > Magnoliopsida > Fagales > Juglandaceae > Juglans > Juglans microcarpa x Juglans regia. The sequence goes on along the minus strand of NC_054594.1, from coordinate 40,777,125 downwards.
AGAAAAGCAAGAAATAAATTATGGGATCCAACGTTAGATTTTCAATAACGCTGTCTCAATTAACTTATCATGTACGAGGGAAGAGTTCGGAAAGTCAAAATGTGAAATTCTTTAACCAACAATTATTGGTTTAGGGTATAGTTAGTCATTTTTTTTTTTTAATAACACAAACCCCATATTTTTATTTAGGATAATGCTTCGTACAATCATAAAATGCATAAACGTTATGCAATCGTTTTAAAAAATAATAAGATTTATTATTTAAAAATTAATTAATTTTTTCATATAAATCTGTATTAATTTACTTTAAAAAAAAAATTGCGTGACGACCGTAAAATATAATTTCATGAAATTCTTTCTCTAGTCTGATTTTAGTAGTCTAGTTCAATGGGTTGGAAACCAAACTTTGGCATCCAGAACATGGCCTGACACATGGGTTTGACTATATTCGTTTCTAATTGATCGAGAACTAGCAGCAGTGTATAATTTGATTGGACCATTGTGTTTTGCTTGACTTTAATATGCATTTATACTCGTGTTGTTCTTGTACACGTAATCAATTGATAAATGTTCTTGGAGAGTGTATCAATTCGCTGTCTAACTTTTTTTTTTATCCTTAATTTAAGGAAGATTAATATTTTAATATAAAATTATAAAAATAAATTTATAAACTAATATTAATTTAACGTATCATACAAAATAATATTAATTTATGAATTTAATTTTATAAAATCTTTATAATTGTAATACTTATGCGGCTATATTCATGCAAATTATGGTGTCACTGATATAAATTGTACTTTTTTTGTCTTTTTTTTAATATTTCTTAAACATCTTTAAATATTTTTTAAAAATAAAAAATGCCAATATATTAAGGACTTGTTTAGAAAAAGTTTTCAACTCAAAATTCTTATCTAATCTCTTTCTCAAACATCACTCAAATACAAATAATTTCAAGGTAATCATTACAAATTTTTAAAATTTTAAAATAAAAAATAAAAAATAATTCAATTTTTTCAAATTTTCATACAAAAATAATATTATAAAATTATATTATAACAATATTTTAATTTTATAATAATTTTTATTCAACTTTCTATTTCCTTTCTAAAAATTAAAAAAATAATCAACTCAAACTATTTCACTATTATTCATAAATTATCTTATTACTATTAATAAAATTTTCATCTCATTTTTCTCTCAAGTATACTTAATGGTCTATTTCTTAATTATTAAATAAAAAATAAATAAAATACATAAGCTATACAAATTTATGCCCTGTAGTATCAGTTTCCTAAACTTAAACTGATATATGCTCCAGAGTGCAGAGTTCAGACCACCTACGGACTTCGAAAAAGGTGCTGCATAAATTGCAAGTCTCCAGGTTGTTTTGGTCGAGACTCGAAACCAAACAGAATTCCTTCCCCGCGTCTCTCTTATCCTACTTTCTGTGAACAAACCCTCAGATACACCACGAAGAATTAAGAACCTAACAAACTGACATTCCTTTCCTGTTAGGGTTTATGTTTTGTAAAAATATAAACATCGGTTAAAAAAAAAAAAAAAAAAAAAAAAAAAAAAAAAAAAAAAAACATCACGTGGGTGTGCTGCGGCTGATGTATAGAATGGTTCGTATGTTTTTCCCCCGTACAATTTCCATCATCCGTTCTCTTCCTTTTATTTTCCTCTACCTTCACACGACCCAAATTCCACCCTGACTGAGGCCTTACTTTCTCAGTCAATACCCTACGTTATGGGTATCTCCTTCAAGGTCTCGAAGACCGGTACAAGGTTCCGCCTGAAGCCCCCGCTTCAATCAGAGGTCGACGTTGTCGACAACGTGTCGGAGAATTCCAAAGAGAGCTCAAGGAAGCTTCAGGTAAGATATCGTGAAATGAGTCAATTGTTTGATTTACTACCCTTTTTGGCTCGTAAGAAGACTGGGGGAATGATAGAATTTGGAAGTGGAGGGGAGCATAGAGCTGGAAACGGAATTCTTGGTGTTAGATTTCAGCTTGGTTTTGTGTCAAAAAGCAGAAAATTGTGGTACCTGCGTATGTTTACATACAATAATTTATATTGAGCACAGTTTAGGGTTTTTTTTTTTCTGCATAGGTGTCTGCGTGAGTTCCGTGATGGGGATGGGGATGGGGAAGAGCGTAGAATTTTGGATTTGGCTTATTCTTGTTTTGATTGCTAACATGTTCTTATGTAACTAAATAAAGGATTAGTTCCGTACTTCGGTTGTCTGATGTGCTGGGATTCTGTTTGCTTACAGATAACAGGTAGGCAAAAATGAAGGGTAATAATTTTGAAATTCTTGGATCTTTAATGTTATTGTTTTCTCGGAAGCAAGGCTAAGACTCTCAGCTGAGCTTAGCGCAACCAATTGGGATTTTTCTGGATTTTTTTTCCTTTCTTTCTTTAGTGTTTGATCACCGATTTTTAAATTGAGGTGAGATTTTCGCAATTTATTTTTTTGGAGTTTAAAGAAGATGATGTAAAACGATCAGATTGAACCCATTGTTTTATTACTTTTCATAAGGTTTCATTGGAACAATGAAATCAAAATATTTTCTAGTAAAATGGATTGTTATTTGAAGAGGATTTTTGCTTGGTTGCTAAAGTTAGGGCTTATTTGGAAAAGGTTTCCATTCCAAAATTATCATCTCATCCCATCTCTTTCGCAAAAATCACTCAAATACAAATACAAATACTTTCAAATAATCATTACAACTTCCTCAAACTTTCAAACAAAAAATAAAAAACAATTCAACATTTTCAAATCCCCAAACAAAAATAATATTAAAAAAACTATATTCTAATAATATTTTAACTTTATAATATTTTTTATTCAATTTTTTATCTCTCATTTCCTAAAACCCCATAAAACATTAACTCAAACTATCTCACTTTTATTCACAAACTATCTTACTACTATTCACAAAATTCTCATCTCATCTCACTCTCCAAGCTTATCCAATGAATTGATGTTTTTATGCAAGGTGAAGTTCTATGCTGAATTCAGTCTTTTTTCTTTTGGGAAGGGAGTGGCTGCTATTAAGAGTTGATATGTATTCTGTGCATATTTTTGTGACTGAGAACACAGAATCTTAAAATTAAGCTTAGTTGGCTAATACGACTTTTATGCTCTGAGTTTAAGAATAAAGTCATTTTTAAAAAAATCTGGGGAGCCGGAGTGCTACTACTGACCCTGACTTAAAAATATTTTTTTTTTTTCTAAAGGAAGTGTCCAAGTACAAAAATTCCTTAAAATAAATAGAGTCGTTTTGTATTAAAATACTGAAATCACAAATGAGAGTGTGTGGAAGCATTTATTAAAATTTATTAAAACCTTTGCCATAAAAATCATAACTTAAAATCTATGTATATGATCTAGGCCATGATCGTGCATTTCTGAACTAAGTCCCATCCTGCAGCTCTACCTTCACAAATATTCTGACTTGTAGTGGTTTATAAACATAAAAACAAATTAAAATGAGTCGATGACTTAGTAAGAAACCCATCATAAAACATACTTAACATAAGGTTTTCATAAAATATTTCATGCTGAGCTTAAAATCATGACTGATCATACTAATGCTTATGCTATGCATAATTGATTTATTTAAATTAATTGACTTATCTGACTACTTTAACTGACCAACACACTTAATTCTGTGTACAAGGTTGTGCACCGACCCCACGCCTGTAAGGGGAGCCACTGATAGTATTCTAGCATACTATGGTGGATCACGCTTGAGTCCGTGGCTTGCACATCTACCTTGAAACTGCATTGGTACCATGCATCTGAATGACCATTTGATTAACTGTTCTGAGTTTATCTTACATTTAATTTTATGAAAGTTTACGCGTTTTATGCAATGTGAGATGCATGATACATACATATAACTATAATATGAGGAGTGAAACATGATGAATGATGTGCTTGAGAATATCATGACATGTGTGGTACATAAACACTGATTTCGAAAGAACTTACTTTAATAATAATATATATAACTAATTAACGTATGCTAATCTTAATTTATGATCAAGCTACTTACCATATAGTGTTGCTTCTTAAAATTTTCGATACAAAATCAATCACAGTGTTGGACTGGGTATATTGGCTTCGGTTGCTACACTTATGGAGGTTTATGTTTTTTTCAAATAACACGCGAAATTGAGATATTTATAAAGAGATTTGAGAGAGGGTACTAACAAATTCAAGTTGGACTCGGTCGCGATTATTCAAGAAGAGAGTTTGAATTTAAAAACATGATTTAGTGGTTCATTCAATATAGGATTGACAGTGACTGGGACTGCATAGAGAACTTCAATCAGTGATGATTTTAAATTGAAATAAATTTCTAATGACCAATTTTTAAATTCTAAAAAGAGTCTAACTCGTTCAATAAATAATAAATTGGATTTAACCTAGTTATTGAGCCTAATTAAAACTCCTAATTAACCTCAATAATTTAGCGCTCGTGGGCTTATCCAATATGACTCATTAAATATAATTTAGGGTCCAATAAAAATTATCAATATTCCGACGTTAGAATTACATCGAGCATGAGAAATGAGATCAACATGAATATAAAAAATGAGAATAGAAAAGCTCTCTCTTGTTCACCCAGCAATTGAAATAGATGGCTTGATATTTCCTTCTTTCTCAAAGAAAATGATTTTACTTTCCCTTATATCGCAATGAGCAAAGCTCTTTTTTATGGTTCGAGGGAAGACCCGATCAGCAGAATGGGGGTTAGGTTTAGGTTGCGTTTGGATGTTGAACTGAGTTGAGTTGAGTTGAGATGATAAAATATTGTTAGAATATTATTTTTTAATATTATTATTATTTTGGGATTTAAAAAAGTTGAATTTTTTATTATATTTTGTATTGGAATTTGAAAAAATTGTAATGATGAGTTGAGATGGGTTTAAGAACCAAACGAAGCCTTAATCTCATATTTATGTCTCTTGCTTGTGTGATAGTTTTGATTTTCTTATGTTATAGGGTGACCTTAGGGAAGGAGGTAAAGATGTAGCAGGAGTAGCTGCACCATCCATGTCTTCCGAAGGCCTTCTTCCATCTGCAGGTTAGAGGCACAGTAGGTTTTGTTGGTCATTTCTCATCATATTTGGATCCTGACTACATATAAAAAATATATATATTTGGATCCTGACTATATTTTTTTTTTCCTGTTTTGACAGAGAATGAAGTTTCCTTCACATTGAACCTCTTTGCAAATGGATATTCTATTGGAAAACCAACAGAGGTTTGTTGAAAGAATGTTAAGACAAATGAAAAAAATTGAATGCAAAAAGATACTCCTTGTATTATATTATATTATATTAAATATTGCTTTTTAAATATGAATATTTCATGAATTTTCAGAATGAAGCTGCACATCAGGCTGGACTTCAAAATGTTCCAAAGTTGTTGCATCCATACGATAGGACGTCTGAAACTCTCTTCTTGGTAAATTTCTAGTTGTTTCTCCCCTTTCAATTCAATTTTCTTTGGAGAGGTGTATCTTTACTATTGTTTGAAAGGACTCATGCCTTATAATGAAATATCACCATTTGCAGCTTCTTTGGTAGCCATTTGTTGTGCATGCACTTCAGGAATGCAGTGTTTTCTTTTTGGGTTTTAATCATTTGGGTAGTGCAAGAAGGTTCTCTATATGTAGTTCGTGATTTGGATTCACCAGCATTGGATTTACATGTGCAGACCGTGGCTATAAAAATTTTGTAATTTCTAAGAATTACTTCATTTACCATTTTATGAATTTGTGCAGTGAGGCTGTCTCTTTACACAATGCACTGTCTATTGTCCGCCGCATTACAACAGTGATCTCGGTTTACTTACAATTCTGAATATATTTGTTATAGGATTTTCTTACTCTAACTTGTTTCCCTCTCTGTTTGTGAATTCATTTGGAGGCAATTGAATCTGGCCGGTTGCCTGGAGATATTCTAGATGATATACCCTGCAAGTTTGTTGATGGGACACTCGTATGTGAGGTGAGTCATCCATGGAATTTTACTTCGGACCTATATTATGGGCAGTTTGGCTCATCAAAATAAATGATAAAGAAATAGACAGACGAATGGTATGAATACCAATATTCATACATGCATGCAAACATACATGCATGCGGGAATGCATATGTGCAAGAGGCAAGGAATTGTCACAGCTGGCTAAGTTTATTTATGATTTTACTGCTATATGGTCCTTTACCACAATTGTTGATGTCAGTGTTAGTATTGAATCCTATTCTTCTGAGGTGGCCCTTTGTAACCATTGGACAAACAGCAACCTTTCTCATTACTTTTACTGTACACCTATGCTTTCACTGGTTTAACCGCCAATATGTTGGTGCACATTGAGTTTACCCATTGAGAAGCATACCACCTCCAGTGGTATACTATTTCCATCCCTGATGTAGACACATCATTTTGGTTTGCCTGTGCGTATGTGTATGAGAGAGAGAGAGAGAGCAACTCTTCTAAGATCCAATGTCAACTATTTTAGCTATTAATAATAATGACGATTTCTTAGACTTTAGGTTAGGATATAAAAAAAAAAAAAAAGGTGACTATTTTAGGTTACTTATAAAAAAATGATTATCTAGTGACTTTGTATTCAGTAGTTTTAAAATTGAAAATGTCAAGAATTTTTCAGGTGCGGGATTATCGGAAATGTGAATGTTCTGGTGATCCAACATCCAATGGATCCCCCATTGTTAGTAAAGTATGCCTTAAGATGTCATTGGAGAATGTAGTGAAGGATATTCCATTGATATCAGATAATTCTTGGACTTATGGTGATCTGATGGTAAGTATGATTGCCTTCTCTCATCTTTGGTTGGCTACTAAATTCTATCATGTGGTGGGTTTGCGAATTCATTTATTTATATTCACTCAACTGCAGGAAGTGGAGTCCCGCATACTGAAAGCCTTGCAACCACAACTTCATCTAGACCCCACTCCTAAGTTGGATAGGCTTTGTAATAACCCAGTCGCCACTAAGGTAATGCATTTTCAGACGAGAGTTCTTATTCCTAGGCTGGAGGATGATTTATCCATCTTAACTATGTTTAACTTCATTTGCAGCTTGATTTGGCTCTTTCTAGTGCCCGGAGAAAGAGATTGAGGCAGATGCCTGAAGTTACTGTCACATCTAGTATTAAGACTCATGGGAAGAAAGTTTGCATAGACAGAGTACCAGAAAGTTCTAACTCTAGGTTGGGGGATACAGGAATCATTTCAGGAAATGTGGTGCCACGGCAACATGAGAATCTTACAGCTCCAAATCTTGTCCCAACAAACATGTTAGCCATTAGGCCCAAGAACTTAGTACCAGATGCCTCAGTTCCTGCACTACCACTTGCTTCACATCAATCAAGATATCAAATGGGGGTTGGGACCCCCAGAAGTATGCAGGATCCTGGTTCAGGGCCTACTATTAATGCACCAGGGGCTTCTCCTGCTGGGCATGACATGATGATCTCATATGCCGACAATGTGAATTCAAGTGCCTCGCTTCTTGGAAAGAGGGATAATCAAGATGGGCAAATGTCACCCTTGTCCAACTTTAACAAGAGGGCAAGGCCTACACCAGTGGGTCTTGATGGAATGCAACAACAGCAAATAGGGTCACATATGGATGGACTCCATGGCCAGGATATAAATTGGAAGACTACGTTATTACAGCAGCAAGTAATGGCAAGGGGCTTTCCGTATTCAAATACAAACATTCAAAAGTTTCCCCACCAGGTGTTTGAAGGGCTCTGAATCAGGATGCTGGACAATGCCATTTGCTGCAGGACAACAAGGAACACGATATGGTGCCAAGGAAGAGCAGTTCGAGATGGATAAATTAGATGGGTCGGAGCTCAACCGCAATAAAAATGATATGCAGATGGTGGAAACAGAAACAAGTCATCTGGACACACAGCAATCACGGCAGCAAAGACTACCACAGCAAGCATTCATGAGATCTAATTTCCATCAGACACCTTGGAATAATCTTGGTCAACATATGGAGAAAGATGCGAGAAAGGAGGAGCAGCTCCAGAAAAGAAAAGCAGCTCAAAGTCCCCGGTTTTCTAATGCAGCTTTTTCTCAATCTCAATTATCGTCAAAATCTGGGGAATTTTCTAGTGGTTCAGTTGGACCCCACTTTGGAGTAGTTGCAACAACTGCTGCATCACAAAAGGAGAAAGCAGCAAGCACCTCAGTTGCTACTGTTGGTGGGACCCCATCTTTGACTTCCAGTGCTAACGATTCCATGCAACGGCAACACCAGGCCCAAGCTGCTGTGAAGCGGAGATCAAATTCTCTCCCCAAGACCCCAGCAATGAGTGGAGTTGGATCTCCAGCTAGTGTTGGTAATATGAGTGCTCCATTAAATGCAAACAGTCCTTCAGTTGGAACACCACCACTGGTAGATCAAACCATGCTTGAAAGGTTCTCAAAGATAGAAATGGTGACAATGAGGTATTCCGTTCATTCAACATTTAAAACCTCGTCTAATTTTAATTGTTGCTTTGTCCTTGTATTGTTATCTATCTGTATACTAACTATAGGAACTTGTAAATATCATATGCATCACAATGGACTGGACAAATGTATTCATCCTATTGTTTGACATATTAAAGCTCTTAATATTGATTCTTTACTGACCATTACAATAGCACATGAATGGTTAGATGAAAAGGGTATTTAGGTTAGGTGTAATCCCCCTCCCCTTTTTTAGGTCTCAACTTAAGGCATGAATGTTTTTTTCTTTTCTGAGATGATAAAGTATTCACCACTCGCAATTTTTTTCTTATTTTCGTTTCTGTTTAAATTCCTTGATCTGCAATGAGCATGTTTAATCCAATGCTGAAGGTTTGAGGATGCATACATTTTTCAAAAACCCTATCATCTTTTCATGTACATTCTATGGAGTTTAGTCAACCCCATCCAGTTTTATGCATATTTGGTGGATTTCTGTTTCAGGCATCAACTGAACGTCAAAAATAGGAAGGTTGATGATCACCCCATTAGGAAGCCCAACACATATTCCACTCGCCCTCTGTCAGCATTCCTCTCTGCTGCCTCCAATAATGAAGATTTTAAAGATGATGCAAGCACAAGGTGTTTATCTAAGTCACTTGTAGGTGGCAACATCAATGCCTGCAAAATAAGGGTCTTAAAATTTATGCAGCCAGAGCGTATACCTCCAGGTTTGTTGTATCATGGGTTGTATAATATCTGATCCATTGTGATGCCTTGATGATTCTCTTCTTTCCTAAAATTCCACTTTTGCTTCTGCAGAAAATGCTGTTTCTTATCGGGTAAGAACTAGAATGATCATGTCAGAGAAGCCATATGATGGTACAGTAGCAATGCATTATGGAGAAATAGAAGATGGCGATTTTCTTTCTGCAGAGGATCACCTTCCTACATTGCCCAATACAGTAAGTTCTGCACAAATTCTACTTTTGCAGTCTAAGAAGGATCTGCTTGTTGAATTTGTTAACACCAGCTATTCTCAGTTAGGCGGCGCTATCAACACAGAGGATTCTCCGATATTTGTTCACATTACCATCTCATCAATTAGATGATTCTACTAAATTATATCTTCTGCTTTTGTGGGTTTTTTCTCTTCTTAGCACTTTCAAATGTCCACTAGTCTTCTTGGGGACCCTCCCATTGTAAAAGAGTGGATGCGGTGATCACAACTGCCTTTAACCATATGATAGATCAATCCTTGTGGAAAGTCATCGATATATTGCATTGGTCATTTGAAAAGTTTATGTTGTCTGGTTATTTCCCTAGCATTCAATTGCTACTGAACGAGGGGGCTTTTTGGTTGGACTGTCGACAATCAATTTGGATAGTGACTGGAAAGCTTTTCTAGCAGCATTAATTATGTGTTTTTCTGATATTTGAGCCTTTTTTTTGTACCCCTTTTCATTGCAAGTTTGTGCCTTCTGTTGCTCTGATCCATATCTACTTCATGTGACAGCACTTGGCGGATTTGCTTTGCACACAGCTTTGTTCACTGGTATGTTTTCAGACACGGTCATGACGTTAAAAAATTAGAATTATGATCTATTGGGGGGTGTTTTCCTTTTTAACATATTATGATATTTGCTGATGCAGATGATGCGTGAAGGATATGTTGTGGAAGATCAAGTCCAACGAAAACCAACTCGCATGAATCTTGCCTCGGCCAGTCAATCGAATGTTGCTGGAGTCCATCATAATTCAGTAGCTGACATGCAGAAATATGCGGCAATTCCTGGTCAACAATCAAATGAGGTTGCCAAGCAAACTAACAATGGCAATGCATCTCTAAACTCACCCCAGAATCTCTTACCGGATGCAAGGATGCTGCCACCTGGAAACCCCCAGGCTTTACAGATGTCTCAAGGATTCTTTTCTGGGGTTTCAATGCCCCAGAGATCAACGCAGCCAGACCCACAACCATCTCTTCATCACCATCAACAGCAGCAGCAACAGCAACATCAACAGCAACATCAACAGCAGCAGCAGCATCAACAGCAGCAGCAACAGCAGCAACATCAACAGCAGCAACAGCAACAGCAGCAGCAACAGCAACAGCAGCAACAGCAACAAAGCCAACACTCCTTGATTCAACAGCAGCATTCCCAGTTCCAGAGGCCATCTATGATGCTCGCAACAAATCCACTTTCGCACTTGTCTGCAATTGGACAGAATTCCAACATGCAGTTGGGCAACAGAATTCAGCTGTTACGGCAACAACAGCAGCCGCAAATGCAACGGAAGATGATGATGGGACTTGGGACAGCTGTCAGTATGGGAAACATGGGCAATAACATGGTTGGTCTTGGAGGCCTTGGCAGTGCAATGGGCATGGGAGCTGCAAGGGGAATAGGGGGAACTGGAATGTCAACACCAATTGGGCCTATATCTGGCATGGGCAATGTGGGGCAGCAACTTCGATCTGGATTAAATCCACAAGCTGCTCTCATGGCATCAAAACTTAGAATGGTACAGAACAGAGCAAACATGTTAGGTGGCCCTCAGTCAAGTATAGCAGGGATTTCAGGAGCTAGACAGATACATCCTGGCTCTACTGGTCTTTCAATGCTTGGTCAGAGTCTATCACGAGCTAACATGAACCCAATGCAACCGGCAACAATGGGGCCTATGGGTCCACCTAAGTTGATGGCAGGGATAAATCTTTACATGAACCAGCAGCAGCAGCAGCAACAGCAGCAGCAACAGCAGCAACATTCATTGCAGCAGCAGCAATTTCAACAGCAGCAGCAGCAGCAATTTCAGCAACAGTTGCAGCAACAACAAGACACCACTTCACCGCTACAGTCTGTTGTCTCACCTTCACAAGTGGGCTCACCATCAACCGTGGGAATGTCACAACTGAACCAACAAACTCAGCAACAGCAAACTAGCCCTCAGCAAATGAGCCAGCGAACACCAATGAGCCCACAGCAGTTGAGCTCTGGAGCAATCCATGCCATGAGTACGGGTAATCCAGATGCTTGTCCAGCTAGCCCACAGCTGAGTTCTCAGACCCTTGGTTCGGTTAGTAGTATCACAAACTCTCCTATGGATCTACAAGGTGTGAATAAGAGCAACTCCGTAAATAATGTATAATGAAGCTCAGGAGGCTTGAGGGTTTTCTTCTCGAGCCAAGTTTTAGCCGTGCCCTTTCAAAGCCTTTCTCCATCGCCTTTATGGGAAGTTCGTTCTTATTACTTGGTTTCAGTTGGATGCACTGATACCTACAAAAAAGTGAACCAGATTTCAATATTCCACATGCTTTGGAAAAGTGTATAAACTAGGTTGTAGGCAGTGCAGTGCAAGCCTGCAAGGGGCTTTTGATATGTGAATGCTATTTGAAGATTATTATCTTTAGTGTTTATATTTAAGATGAGCTTGTAGGCTGGAATGACAAAACTTGATTATATGGTAGTGTATTTTTGTTGTGGGGTGAAATTGCAAGGAAAGATGTGGATATTTTTTTTTAGGTCAAGGAAAGACATGGACATTAAAGACAGAATACTTGATCTTCATAAAAAATTAAAAACAAAGTTATTTTAGTGATATGGTATGTCAAATTGTAAATTTTCTATTTTTATTTTTTTAATTCTAAAGTAGATATACCATATACCATCCACCCAGTATACTTATATACACCTATAAAACATTAAAAAAAAAAAAGGTCCTCACAGTCTATCTTCAGTCAGCTGCACTCGAGTCTTCTCCTTCCTTCTCTTATTTTCCTTTGAGCGGTGCTACTTTTGCCGCCCGAGTAGAACCACTCGGTATTACTGTTAGTTGTAAAATTAGTTTTTTTTTAATATATTTAAATATTTTTAAAAAATAAAAAAAATACATCAATACATTTACAATCACTTTCTTCATCATTCGATAAAAAAAAATAAACACCGAGCGGTATAATTTGGGCGGCATAGTAGAGTTTTCCTTTTCCTTTTCCTCTCTTTTTATTCTTCTCCTTTCTCTTTCTTCTCTCTCAATATGCAGTCTCTCTAGAGGAAGAGACGCCATGGGTCAGAAGGTAGAGAACTACGTCCATGTCGACTTTCTAGAGGGAGAGACCCACAACCATTTCTTGAGACTTAAACCCATTGGCCATCCATGGCGGTGGGTCTCCTTTGAAGAAGAGACCCACGGCATGAGTTTGAGTTTCTAACTATGCGTGATTGAAAATTCTTGGTTTGTAGGTAGGGGCTCTCGACAGTTGGACTGGGCACCCTGCCTATTTGTCAGGCGGGCAGAAATGTGGGCAAGGTAGCACCCTATTTACTGTCTTGATGCTCTTATCAAGACATGCAGGCATGATGTTATACGGCAGCTCAAGTGCGTGGATGGCTACCAGGGAGTCAAAGGTTGCATCTGGGCGACAGCATGAAGAGAGAGGTAGAAGATGCGATGCATGAGGAGAAGTAATTTAGGACTACTTTCGGATGGGTCTTTGGGCCGGATAGGCTTCTCCTAATATTTCCTTTAAAGTTCAATAAGCAAGAGTTATTTCAATTGTTCAAGAGTCTGGGTTTGGCCCATAGTAGTTATTGTGAGCCCATTTATAAGGGACGTCTGTATGTCATTTTCATTACCATGCTATTAGGTAGCTTTATCCTTATCTCAAGTTAGTTGCAGATTTACAGCATATAGCGTCTGTGTATGGAGGTGTCTCCATTATCAAAATAAATCAATTCAAACAGAATTCCTTTCTTTATTCTTTGGAGGCTCTCACCCTCGAAGTGAGCTATTTTCCTTATCATCTAAACATGCGTATAACAGTTGGTATCTAGAGCTAGGCTATCCTTGGCTACTTCATTATCAATGGCAGAAGGCACTAGAATGAACCAGTTGCAAGAAGGCTTGATCGGGTTGAAGACATCCACAGAATCTCACTTTAAGACCTTGGAGACGGAGGTGTTGGCACTGAAGAGGCAATCTGATGCGGTGGTCCAGCAACTTGCGGCATTGACTTTAGAACTGTGGAAAAAGAATGCTGAACAACATGAAGATTCTTCATCAAGAACCCATTACAGAAGGGAGGACACATGGGAGAACAATGGGGAGTTAATCCCAAGGTCAGTAAGGTTGGAGTTTCCCTCTTTCCCTGGGGATGACCCCATAGGTTGGCTTTACAAACCCAATCAATTTTTCTTATTCTATAACACACTACCCAACCAGAAACTCATATTGGCCTCCTTTCATATGGAAGGTAGGGCAATGGTTTGGTTTCAAGATATAGAAATTTCAAGATCCATAGAGGATTGGGAAGGATTTGTTAGGGCCTTCCTCATTAGGTTTGGTCCTAGCACATACGATGATCCTATGGAGGCTTTGACCAAACTAAGACAAACCGGGTCAGTAGAAGAGTATAAGGTGGAGTTTGAAAATTTGTCTAATAGGCTGCATAGATTGTCTGATCCACACAAACTAAGCTGTTTTTTGAGTAGACTAAAGGATGAAATTAGATTGTCAGTTAAGATGTTCAATCCACCTGATCTCTTAACAGCCTTTAGTTTGGCTAAGATTCAGGAGGAATTTGTGAGAGTGGGTAAAAAAGTCTTCAGAAACCCTTCAACAAGGATGGGGGAATCTAGTCATTTTAAAGGAAGTGGAAACCAAGCTGGACAGAATGTTAGTAAAGCTATAGTACCTGTGCAAAAAATTAACTCAGGTCAAATGAAGGAGAGAAGGGAGCGAGGACTGTGATATTATTGTGATTTCAAGTGGAATCCGGGGCACAAGTGCAAGAGTCCCAAATTATTCCTTATAGAAGAGGTGGAGGATGAAGAAGAAAAGAAAGTAGAGGAAGAGGTAATAAACCTAGTAGAGGAAGGAAAAGAGCTATTAGATGTTACTGAAGTAAGCATGAAACCTGAGATATCCTTACATGCTTTAATTGGATCCAATAATCCGAAAACTATGAGAGTGAAGGGTAAGTTGGCTGGTCAGTGGGTAGTTATTTTGATTGACTTAGGTAGCACTCACAATTTCATTGATACCACAGCAGCTAAAAGATCTCGGCTGACAGTTTCCAAGGAAGACACAGTGAAAGTAAGGGTGGCTAATGGTGAACAGTTGTTGTGTGAAGGTAGAAGCAAGGGGATCCAAATTAAAATCCAAGAAAAGTCATTTACTATGGATTTTTTCTTGCTGGAACTAGTAGGGTGTGATGTGGTTTTAGGTGTGCATTGGCTACAAACCCTAGGCACCATTTCATGGAACTTTGAAAAACTTACCATGCAATTTAACCATCATGGCAGAATGTTGTGTTGCAGGGAATAATGTCCACACAGCTGCTGGAGGAGAGTTTCTGTAGCAAAATCAGCAAGTTAGAGAAGAAAGGAATAATACTACAGCTAATCAATGAGCCAGAAATCATTACTAGCGTGCAGAAATGTCCCAAGAATGTGCAAAAAATGCTGGACCAGTTCTTTGATGTTTTCAAGGAGCCCAAAGGACTACCACCATGTAGGGAGCAGGACCATTCAATCAACTTACTACCAGGAGCACAGCCCGTGTCAGTAAGACCCTACAGGTATCCTTTTTTCCAAAAAGATGAAATTGAGAGAATCATTAAGGAGCTTCTGAATTCTGGGGTGATTCGCCCTAGTCAAAGTCCCTATTCATTCCCTGTTTTGCTGGTAAGAAAGGCCGATGGCACATGAAGAATGTGTGTAGATTATAGGGCCTTAAACCAAGTAACCGTAAAGGATAAATTTCTCATTCCCGTGGTGGAGGAGTTGTTAGATGAATTGAGTGGTTCTAAGGTGTTTTCTAAGCTGGATTTGAGGTCTGGTTATCACCAGATCAGGGTGAAGCCCGATGATGTACACAAAACAGCCTTCCGAACCCATGAAGGCCATTATGAATTTTTGGTCATGCCATTTGGGTTGACCAACACCCCATCCACTTTTCAGAATCTGATGAATGAAGTATTTAGACATTTTTTAAGGAGGTTTGTGTTGGTATTTTTCGAAGACATTCTGATCTATAGTAAGGATGAGAAGGAGCATTTACAGCACTTACAAATAACCTTAGAAACCTTAAGGAAACACCAATTATTTGCTAAGGAATCTAATGCTGTTTTGCATGTTTGGAGGTGGGATATTTGGGCCATCTAATCTCGGCCCAGGGGGTTAGAACCGACCCTGAAAAATTGAGGGCCATGGTAGAATGGCCTCAACCCAAATCTATTAAGTCTTTGAGGGGCTTTCTTGGGTTGACAGGGTACTATAGAAGGTTTATAAAAAATTATGGGGTGTTGGCTGCCCCATTGACAGCTCTGTTGAAGAAAGATAATTTTAGATGGGGGGATGCAGCAGATGAGGTATTTTCGAGGCTTAAACAGGCTGTAAGCAGCCTGCCAGTGTTGACTCTTCCAGATTTCAGCAAGGCATTCGTGATAGAGTGTGATGCTTCGGGTAAAGGGGTTGAGGCTGTACTCATGCAAGGTGGCCAACCCATATCTTTTTTCAGCCAAGCACTCAAAGGTAGAGCCCTCTCCCTATCTACTTATGAAAAAGAATTGTATGCCCTGGTCACAGCTATTCAAAAATGGAGGCCATACCTTTTAGGCAGGTCCTTTGTGGTAAGAACTGATCACCATAGCCTAAAATACATTTTGGACCAGAAAATTGGTACTCCCATGCAGCAAAAGTGGTTAAGTAAGATGCTTGGGTATGACTTCGTAGTGGAGTTTAAGAGGGAGTAGAGAATAGGGTGGCCGATGCTCTTTCTAGACAAATGGAAGAAGATGAAGTTTCTGTGGCCCTGCTGTCCGTGCCCAGCTTAGAGTGGTTGGAAGATATTCGACAAAGCTATACGAGTGATTCTAAGGCATTGGAGCTGCTGACTAAGTGTAAGGAGGGGCAAGCACGTCAACATTATTCTATGAGGGAAGGGGTGTTGTACTACAAGGGAAGGATTATGTGGCTGAAGATCTCTCACTTAAGAATAAACTCTTGGAATTTTTGCATGGGAGCTCATGGGGGGGGTCACTCTGGAATGGATAAAACCATTCACAATGTAAAGAGGGAGTTCTACTGGCCTAAGATGAAGGCTGAAGTGAGGGCATTCATCAAAGGATGCCAAACATGTCAGCAGCAGAAAACATATCATAATTTTCCTAATGGTCTATTGCAGCCTCTCCCCATCCCATTACAGCCGTGGACTCACATCACCAAGGACTTCATTGAAAGGCTGCCTAATACCAGTGGTTTCAGTACTCTATGGGTGGTGGTTGATCGCCTAACCAAATACAGTCACTTTGTACCCTTGGGTCACCCCTACACGGCTAAGTCGGTGGCCCAGCTATTTGTGAAGCATATATTCAAACTGCATGGTTTACCATAGTCTATAGTTTCTGATCGAGACATCACTTTTACTAGTATTTTCTGGAGGGAGCTATTTAAGGTGCAGGGGGTTAAATTGGAATTGAGTACAGCTTATCACCCACAGACGGATGGGCAATCTGAAGCTGTGAACAAGAGCCTAGAGACCTATTTGAGGTGTTTTGTAGGTGACCGACCAAAGGATTGGGTCAATTGGGTACCCTTGGCGGAGTGGTGGTACAACACTACTCAACACACCTCCACCAAGCTCACTCCATTTGAAGCCTTATACAGGTATAAACACCCGAAGTTGACTTCATACATCCCAAGAACCACACAAGCAGAGGAGGTTGAAACATAATTAATAGACAGAAATCTCATCATCCAACTACTTTGTTACAATTTAAGCAAGGCTCAAGAAAGAATGATCAAATACGCAAACTTGAAGAGGAAAGATCGAAGCTTTACCGTGGGCGACTGGGTATTTTTAAGATTGCAGCCTTACCGACAGGTTTCAGTAGCTCAATGCCGTGATTTGAAGCTTGCACCCCGCTTCTATGGGCAGTTTCAGGTGGAGACTAGAGTGGGCGAAGTGGCATATAAACTGAAATTCTCGAGCCATCCCATATTCACCCGGTGTTCCACATTTCTCAGCTAAAGAAAAGAGTTAGGGAGCAAATCGTGGTGTCAACCATCTTACCTCCAGTGAACCAGCGTGGGATTCTTCAACCAAAACCGGTGGAGATCTTGGATCGGCATATTCGACCCTTAAACAATCGGCCAGTGGTGGAAATTTTGGTAAAATGGCAGGGGCAAGGCAAGGAGGATGCTACATGGAAAAAGTACTACAAGTTGAAGGAATCATTTCCACACCTTGCGGGCAAGGTATTTTAAGGGGGGAGATCTGTTATACGGCAGCTCAAGTGCGTGGATGGCTACCAGGGAGTCAAAGGCTGCACCTGGGCGACAGCATGAAGAGAGAGGTAGAAGATGCGATGCATGAGGAGAAGTAATTTAGGGCTACTTTCGGATGGGTCTTTGGGCCGGATAGGCTTCTCCTAATATTTCCTTTAAAGTTCAATAAGCAAGAGTTATTTCAATTGTTCAAGAGTCTGGGTTTGGCCCATAGTAGTTATTGTGAGCCCATTTATAAGGGACGTCCGTCTATCATTTTCATTACTATGCTATTAGGTAGCTTTATCCTTATCTCAAGTTAGTTACAGATTTACAATATATAGCGTTTGTGTATGGAGGTGTCTCCATTATCAAAACAAATCAATACAAACAGAATTCCTTTCTTTATTCTTTGGAGGCTCTCACCCTCGAAGTGAGCTATTTTCCTTATCATCTAAACAGGCGTATAAGTATAAGCTTTTAGTCGCATGAATTGCCTGCGATTACTCCTTATACGTATTATTTAGGCAGGTACATGATATATGATGAAAGCATTACTCTCTGGTTTGCTTCAAATGTCGCATCCTGCAAAGAATCTAGGTAGCCAATATGTTTTCCATCTTCAACATTGACTCTAGACTGATCCTTTTACACTCGGTTGAACAATTATTGAGATTCCACATATAGCACATATTGCACAGAAATGGTCGGTCTAACAGCTTAGCATGCATACACATTTATCGAGAACTGTTCTCCATTACATTATTTCGTGCAGGATCAAGCGTCAGAGACTCCGAATCATCTGTCTACATGATATTATTGGAATGAGTTCAAATCATGTTATAGCATTGAGTGGAGTATCTCCTGCTCCGTTTTTATGTGACTCCTACTTATATCCTTCACACCAGGACAGCCTGAAAGGGTCATAGTCAGCTCGAGCTCATCCTTCAGCATTTCAATAACCCGTTTCACCCCATATTCCCCCTTCGCTGCCAGCCCATAGACAACGGGCCTTCCAACCTGTAGTAACATACATCAGTTGCAACAAAGAAAACAAAATACACATTTCACCTCCTAATTAGTAAGTCTTGTACACCTTGCATCTCAAACCACCAAATAGTTATACTAGGCACCCTCTATTGAGATCTGACATTTAATATTGTGTCATGTCACCTATTTTCATTCATTTTGACTATTAGAATTGGACGAATGTACTATTTGCCAATTTTGGGCAGTTAAGGGTGGAATGTTCTAGTTTTGATAGTTTGAAGTGTAAAGTGTAAAGCTCCTACTCATATGATGGTGGAAAATGTATTTTTTGGAAAAAAAAATAAGGGAAGTAATCTAAGAACCATAGAAATTTCAAGGACCGATATATTTGGCGCATGCACGCACCACAATCTCAATTTAGTCAGTCCCACCATGTTTATAATGTTGGGTTTGCTTCTTTGGAGTCCCACATCTGTGGGAGAGAATTGAGGAGCAGGCCTCAAGGCCTATAAATAGGGTGCTTGACCTCTTAGTTAATTACACTAAGTCATAAACTTAATTAGTAACTTGTGACTCTAAGAAAAGTCTTTTATTAGCATTTTCTTGTAAAAATGAAAAAGGTGAGAATTAAAGTTTTACTAGTAGTGAAGCTTTATGGGTGTCATTTGGGGTAAGGAGAAAAAATATGTGATTGTAATAATTTTTTACCTAGTGTATTTTCTTTTCTAGGTCTGGTGGTTTTTCTCCTGTTTTTGAGAGTTTTCATGTAAATTCTTTTATTGTTATTATTTCTCTGTTTTTCTTCATATTTCACCAAAAAGTAGATCCTGTGGGTGAATTTGGGAGGTTCAAATTCCTAACAAGTGGTATCAGAACTACTAGGTTCTTTTTTGGTGGGTGAAGCTTTGGTGTGGTAGTGTAGATACGTACAGTCTAAGGAGGTTTTGTCTAGGAGATTGGTATTTAAGTGGTTCAGTGTGACCCTCCAATCTTTCCTGGGAACCTTGAAGTTCTGTTTATGAAAGAATAATCTTTCCTAGGAACTTACTTAGTGAGTACCATTCATTTCTACGGTAAAAATTCATCGAAGCAATGTCAGGAAGTAAGGCTTCAAATTCTATCAGATATGAGGTGGAGAAATTTGATGGGAAAATTAATTTTGGCTTGTGGCAAGTTCAAGTCAATGATGTTTTGATTCAATCAGGATTACACAAGGCGTTGAAGGGCAGACCAATCCCTGAAGTAAGTAGTGATACTAGCGTGACTGATGAAACAAAGAGCAGATCTGTAATGAGCGATGAAGATTAGGAGGATCTGGATTTGAGAGCAACAAGTGCGATACGTCTGTGCTTGGCCAAGAATGTTCTTGCAAATGTGCATGGAATATCTACAGCAAAGGAACTCTGGGAAAAGCTCGAAGAGTTGTATCAGATGAAGGGCGTCTCGAATCGGGTGTACCTGAAAGAGCAGTTTCATACACTGCATATGAGCGAAGGTACAACTATTTCAGATCATTTAAGTGTTCTCAATGGCATTGTCTCTAAGCTAGAATCTATTGGAGTTAAAATTGATGATGAGGATCAAGCCTTAAGACTCATATGGTCTCTTCCACCTTCCTATGAGCATATGAAGCCTATTTTGATACATGGGAAGGAGAAAATAATTTTTTCAGAGGTTACCAGTAAACTCTTTTCTGAAGAGAGAAGACTAGGTGGTGGAAGAAATGGTCCACCTGGGAACTTAACATTGGTAGTAGCTGGTAATGGGAAGAAGAAGAACTCCATGAAGATGAAAGTAGTCTGCTGGGGGTGTGGACAATCTGGGCACGTCAAGAAAAATTGTCCAAGAGCAGTAGCAGGTTCGGCAAGTGGCTCCAAGTCAGTAAATGGAGATACTAGTAATGAAACTAACGTTGTGTCTCTCTCCATGGAAGACGATGTCTGTTAAAGGGACATGTACATCCTCATGGCATGCCTTTAATTCTCAAAGTTGCCATGATAGAGGATGTGTTAATGTTAGTGGGTTCACAAGTTTGCACACAAGCATTGATTTGGCATTAATGCAAGGTGTGTGGTAGAAATTCATGTTAATGGCTGATGAACTTTCAGGAAAGCCAAACGTGGAAGTTGCACCATAATTTTTCAGCAAGGTTATTTTCGACATGGGCCAAAATTGAAATGTTTGGAATTGGTTTATTCTAAGTGGGTATGCTTTTATGGTGGAGCATGATAGCGGAAGCTATGAAGATGTTCATTGCGGTGGAGCGTGGCTGTGGGACCAGCCAAAGTCACAAGGTGGAGATTGTTGGGTTTGCTCCTTTGGAGTCCCACATCGGTGGGAGAGAATTGAGGAGCAGGCCTCAAGGCCTATAAATAAGGTGCTTGACCTCTTATTTAATTACATCAAGTCATAAGCTTAATTAGTATCTTGTAACTCTAAGAAAAGTCCTCTATTAGCCTTTTCTTGTAAAAAGGAAAGAGGTGAGAGTTAAAGTTTTACTAGTGGGGAAGCTTTGTGGGTGTCATTTGGGGTAAGGAGAAAAATTATGTGATTGTAATAATTTTTTACATAGTGTATTTTCTTTTATGGGTCTAATAGTTTTTCTCCTGTTTTTGGGAGTTTCCACGTAAATTCTTGTGTTGTTATTATTTTTCTGTTTTTCTTCATATTTCACCAAAAAGTAAATCCTGGGAGTGAATTTGGGAGGTCCAAATTCCTAACATATAATTTCATTATTGAGGATTATCACATATGCAAAAGAGAGAGAAGATAGAGAAGTCAACAACAAACACCCCCCCCCCCCCCCCCCCCCCCCCCCCCCCCCCCCCCCCCCCCCCCCCCCCCCCTCCCTCATTTTCTCCATTCAAATGTATTTAGCAGTCCCCAGGTCTAAATGGTTTCAGTTAAGCAGTGAGTTAAAAAGCAAAGATGGTGGGCAAGCAGCCAATAATATAGATTTCTATCTTTGCTACCAATCACCAGTTAGTTTGAAAAACATAAAATGGCAATGGAAAGGCCTCAGGGATTGCAAGAGCAAATGATGGTTAGATACTACTCATCCTTTCTGATTAATATTGTAGACGAAAAGAGTATGGGATGGAGAGCTTACCAAGACAGCTTGTGCACCAAGGGCTAATGCCTTGAAGACATCTGTTCCTCGCCGCACTCCTCCATCAAAGAGAACAGGAACTTTTCCTACGACAGCATGAACAACCTGCAATCCATGGAGTACAAATATCCTAAACAAGCATTGAACATTGCTGATTTAATTTGTCTACTGAAGGTGATACTATCAACATAACATTTAAAACAAGAAGCTCACATGCCTAACAAAGAGGTCTGCAGGACATGTCCCAACGCATATGTTTCATGGTTTAAGAGCTATCAATTTATGAGAAAGGGTAATGTTAAGGATGACTTGCTACAAGAAATCCTTCCTAAGTCCCTTGGGTATTAGCAACACTTAGTGACACCATGAAAGACTACATGAGTTTGCATCACCAAACCTGCAAGAGAAAATTAGAAATAGAGAGTGACCTCTTCCAGAACACAACTAGTGGCGGGGGTAAAATCTAGCTGCCGAGCTCCATGATTTGAGACAATAATACCATCAACGCCTACTTCCATAGCCTTTATTGCTGCCAATGGTAGAAAACACCAAATATTGAGCAGGACTTCTCAACAGTGGAACAGGCAAAAAGTTAAAAATAATACCATGACTTCGATAGTCACGATCTACTAAAAGAATTTTCTGAGGATGCCGAAGAACCTACGGATTCATGTGAACAATTAAAAGAAAAGTAGTGGGACGGTAATATGACAAAGAAGATAGGTAGTTAGGAATAACAAATGTTTGATTGAACTCCCATTTTAGGAAAATGAATTATCTTTATATTTCTTGTATATGTGATGAAGTTCCTTTCCCTTTTCATTTCAATCTTGACAATAGCCACATGCTTGGTTGATGTTTTCAAGTTTAGATGCAGAGAAGGTTTTCTTTTCCAGACATATATACCTTACCAAATAAGAGTCATAATAGCGATTGTAGTCGAACATAGAGAGAGAGAATGAATTCGTATTTTCATTAACATTCAACATCCTATACATACTACATATAAATGACCATTGTATACTCATAAACTATACTAATTACAACCATGTCCTCTAACAGTGATAATATAGTAGCAAAATAACACAGAATGGAGATCTTACCATCTTCACGGGTGAGTACCCCCTTGATCAGAATTGGCAAGTTTGTTATAGCTCTTAACCATCCCAGGTCCTGCAAATGTTGTGATGCACTAGTTAAATTATAAGCGGAAGAGACCATGGGGCTTTGCACGCACCCTCAGCAAAATAGCATCTTACAGCCCCAACCTTTATGTGAAGTTGTAAGAGGACTAACTAACAATCATGAGTTCAAAAGACAAAAACTAGTTTTGAAATTTTCATGCAAGGAAGAGCCTATCGTCTGGGTTAAAATTTTCCTTAGATTTTGGCAACATAATGTTACACATCAGAATAGTTTACTGGTCTATACCCTCCAGCAAAAAGAAGCATCAAAGGTCCCTTTGGCAAAAGCTTCTAAATTTGAACCTTCATCCTGCAGAAGATTAGTTTGTCAAATAATTGTAGCAGTACCCCCAAAAAAGTTTAAACAACATTGACACTTCAGTGAACATACAAAACTGTGTTCATATCCGTATTTTCACATGCACCTGTCACATTTAATTCTATTGGGAGTTGAACATTTCAACTCACATGGTCAACTTTAGTTGATATGAGGCCTTCAAAATTGTTTAATTGAGGTGCAATCATTCTGCAGAATTTATTGCTCATAATATCAGATACAAAAAGTTGTTCATCCTCATCACATGAAAAACTCTACATCCAACTACGCAGGCAGTAAACAAAAAGAGAGGATGTTACTTGTTCTTTATGTCTGCCTCCCTTCGACCAAGTCGGGGAGCATCAACGGTTAGGACAATAGCCTTGTATCCGTTTCTTTCAGCTCTATGTACTAGCTGAGCTGATATATCTCGTCTCTTGTATACCTATTTCCAGAAGAATACCAGATTACACAGTCTGTGTTTCTATCAACAAGATCTCAAAAA
Organism: Juglans microcarpa x Juglans regia; assembly: GCF_004785595.1. Taxonomy (NCBI): domain Eukaryota; kingdom Viridiplantae; phylum Streptophyta; class Magnoliopsida; order Fagales; family Juglandaceae; genus Juglans; species Juglans microcarpa x Juglans regia. Next base: position 40,753,244 of record NC_054594.1, on the reverse strand, counting down.
GAAAGATAAGAACAATTAAGAAGGTTCTACTGCTAAAAATAAATGGAGTTCCCAAATGAAGTTGTAAGAGTTAGAGGATTAGATACATATAACTGAAAAAACCGAACAGCATTGCAGCTGGAAGCAACCTCCTCCACCGTGCAGGTAGACATACAAGACAAAACCTGCAAAGAAAATAACTTGCAATCATTCATTCCAGCAAGCAAACTAACAAATGTATTTTCAAGTCAATACCATTATCGTGTTACTTGCAGCTGCTGCTCTGGCAGTGGCGACCTCTCCTGGATTAGACAAAATTAGAAGTCGATTAGAATTGAGACAAATTTCCAACTGATTGAGAACTTTTCCAAGAAGATTTAAACCTTCAGGATGTGCCAGCTTATGAAAAGCAGTTGGAGCAATCATAATTGGCGCTGAGATTCTGTGACCCAATATAGTAGTTGACAAATCTATTCGGCTAACATCTACAAGGATTCTAGGCCGCAACCTGAGAAGCAACGAAAGTCATCAGTAAAATGTTATTTTCATTTTGTGAAAATAATAATCAATAGATTTAGCAGCATACACGATTTTACGAAACGATTCCACATTCTCCTTTAATGTGTACTGATCCTCAGCTCCCCCATTATAGTAGTCATAGTACATTTTTGGAAGAGCTAGCCTAGCCAATTCTTGAAACTCGTTCACGTTAACGGGTTCACCCTCCATTATCCTGGAAACATGAGCATTACTTTATGTTTACTTTCTAGTAATCTAGTACTGGATGTTAGTGAGCGTCTAAAGAAACTAAACCATATATCATGGTACCCGCTATGATTGCCAGGATTTCCTAATATAGGTGATTGGTCCCTTTAGACAACGTTGTCTCAAAAAGGTTTGCTTGATCTATATCTCATATCAGGACATAGCTGCAAACCATCTTCAGACACGTTGGGTTCACGAATCACAAGCAACTCAAGATTTCTTTCACAAAGTAGAAAACTTGAATGCTTTGATGAACATAACCGAAGCCATTACAATCTTTAAAAAAAAGACAGATATTTCGCACATCGTTAGAATATACTCCCCAAAATTCAAATAGCTTCTAAATGAAAATTACATACATCAGCCATTCCCCTCTGCCAAAGCTTAAACATGTTAGTTTTCACATCAGAGACAGTTAACTAACGATGGGTAAGCATAATAATTTTGGACGTACATGAGTCGCTGAGATATTCCAAAAAAAAAAAATCAGTTCTTGTTTCTGATTTATGTTTTGTACATGAGCTACAGAAACTGCAGATCTAGTAGACAAAGGATGGTACTCACAAAAGTAGCATCATAACAGCTGCTAAAAGCCTAAAAGTGCTTCGACGACATTAAAACCAATAAAAAGTAGGATGACCACTAAAGCATAACTTCATTGAAGCTCGAAAGATGGTCAAGTAAGTTGATCATAATCAAATACAAGCAGCACATACTTCTAAAAACTGGGAAACCACTGCAGGTTTCAAGCAATGATTTTGATATAGCTTAGACGAGAGAAATGTGTAGAGTTCAATTACCCCAAAAAAAAAAAAAAAAAACCGTATAGAGAGAGGTACCTGGTACACTAATTTAATCCGACCTGAACAATATATGTAGGCAGCTTAATCTAAAATCTAAATCAAGATGAATATGCCATTAGGAAAGAGAGCAGGTAATATATATTAGAATGCCTGCTTTGGCCATTTACAAACGTCAAAACTCAAAGCAGACAGGTGCCTGACAACTGGCGAAGCAATCAACATAACTGGGATAAACTATAAAGAGTCAAAAACTTTTTAACTTCCTTTAAAATTACTTTTAAAAAATTATTTTTTTCTAAAATCCAACAACCCCTATTAATCTATTATAAAGCTAAAAAAAAAAAAGCACGAGTCGAAAAAAAAAAATCAGAAAGTCATGCGTTAAGAAAAAACTAATAACTTCAATGAAAATTACTAACTTGATAAGATGTATTGCTTTTCATTAATAAAGTTAACTTAATGACATATATTATTTTAATTTAATTCATAATATAATTAGGAAGTGGATGACATGACTTCATAACTAATAAATCCAAATCAGTTTGATCGATTGAAAGTCTTCTTTTTCAGAACTATCTGTTATGATACTTGCCATCTTATTTTAGTCGCGGTTTCTTATAGGTTTTTTTTTTTTTTTTTTTAGTATTTATTCTCGTAGTTATAAAGAAATTAGAGAAATCAGGAAAAAAAAAAAAAAAATCAGTCGACAGGTTTAGTTAAAAATATTTCCTAAGATTTTTTGAAGAGTCGGGCAAGGTAAACTTAGATATGGATTACAAATAATGTATGTGTAGGAGACTTAACAATACCTTCTGTAATTGAAATGAAATGTTCAATTCACTCTACCACATTTATTGAAAATATAAACCAAGATATAGCAGATGGAATTTATTTTCATGTTTCAATCCCGCCAACTTAATCATTGAAAAAATGGCAGTGTGCACGGATGATTATGGTCATGATTTGGTTATCTGAATCACTTGTCTCCACTCCAGGATATCATCTTTATGCTTCATTTTGACATCAAAGCATTGAGAGTAGTCTTTCACGCTCTGTTCTCACGTGGCTTCTAGTAATATCCTTCACACTTGGACAGCCAGATAACGCCATGGCGAGCTCAAGTTCATCCTTCAGCATTTGGATGACTCGTTTCACACCATGTTCCCCCTTTGCTGCCAGCCCAAAGACAACAGGTCTTCCAATCTGCAATAAAATGCATATCTTATAATAGCCTTGAGAGAGAAATCATGATTACTTAGCACAAAAATTTCAGCAGCTCTGGCATATTCAGCTTCAAATTTGAGAGAGACAGAGAAGCAAGAGTGACATAATATAGACCACAAATTGAGGAAAAGAAAAAAAATATCACCATACTCCTGATTTCTCCTCTATAATGTATCCAACAGTCCCAAAGTGCAACTGTTTCAATGATTTAGATATATTTAGCTCCTACATCTTAAAAGTTTCTACAAATTCAATTTAGTTGGATAGTAGTTTGGAAAAGAAGAAACAAAGCCTGCAACAAAGTACAATTGTGCATTAGTGCCATATCTCCAAAAACCATCCTTTGGATGCAAAGATATCTACATACACTTGAAACTCACACCATTGTGATTATGCAGAGTGCATGATTGAAAAATACTACTTCCTTTTAGATAGCCAATTACATATCCCACATTGAAAATGCAATTGAAAATGAAAAAAAAAAGAATTGTAAGAGAAAATCCTTAAGTTGATGGATTAATTAGTTTGGGGTGAAGGAAAAAAAAATAGTTTGGGGTGAAGAGCTTACTAGGACAGCTTGTGCACCAAGGGCTAATGCCTTGAAGACATCCGTTCCCCGCCGCACTCCTCCATCAAAAAGAACAGGAATTTTCCCTCCCACAGCATGAACCACCTTCAATCACAAGGTAAACAAATATCCTTCGACATGTACATTAACGTAGCTGATTGAACAAGGCATGACAAAGTCCTCTGCAGAAATGCATGAGCACAGACATTATTAAGCTATACAGATAGAACCTCACCTCTTCCAGAACAGTAATAGTAGCAGGAGAATAATCAAGCTGGCGAGCCCCATGATTGGAGACAACAATCCCAGCCACACCTATTTCTGCAGCCTTTATTGCTGCCCATGTTATTACATCAAATGTTAACGAAATTTGAATTCTGAACAGCGAGAAAAATTCCTTGACTTTCAGGGATCTGAGTTAATATCAAGAGCACCTAATGAGGCAGCTTTTAATGGATTTATATAAAAACGTTCAACCTATTGGATAGTGGAGGAAATAATAATCGAGAGCAGATTACTTAACTATGATAACGGGCCCCTATAATTGAATTTCCTAAGGAAAAAGCATTTTTTTTGGTCTTGGCATGTAACTAAAACTTTTAGAGTTATTTTGTTATCAAGCCAGTGTGTAGAGCACACTATCTACATCACTTAAATGGTAAAATGTAATTTGTAAGATTCAAATTTTAAAATTTATCTTTCAAATCAAATTATGTCAGGTAAGTACTTTAATACGTGTATCTATACCGACTTATAAATAGAAGTTTTTCAGACTTTTAATCCAAAAAATATAAAATCTTAGAACGGAAAAGTCTATAATTTCAATTGTTTAATAAATGATAAAGGCAGAGAAGGTTTTTTCTGTTTTATACATTCAAAGGGAAGGGAGAGTGGGGAAGGTGAAGTGAAAAGTGAGCTGGGTGATACATTGATATTTTTCAAAACAAAAAATAAATAAAATAAATAAAAAAATGTGAATATTACACGTAAAGCTTGATCTTACCATCTTCACGAGTAAGAATTCCCTTGATAAGAATGGGCATGTTTGTAATTGATCTTAACCATTCTACGTCCTGCAGATGTTGTGATGCACTAATTAAACATGGTTTTAGAGTGCACCCAGCCAAAAGTAAAATTTGTTGGAATAAAATAGAACTGCTAACAGACTTGCACTGATATCTTTCCAGATGCAGTAAGATTGTGTTTTGGCAGTGAGGTATTCTGTTAATAGTAATGATAAAATATTGAATAGTAGTGAATAGTATATGAAAAATAATAATAAAATAATAAATAATAGTGAGATATTCTGAGAGGTATTCTCAGTAACCAAACTAGTCCTAAGTTACTGAGAAAATAAATAATTTGCACTCATTTCTTAACTAAAGCCATATATTCCCCCCCCCCCCCCCCCCCCCCCCCCCCCCCCCCCCCCCCCCCCCCCCCCCCCCCCCCCGCGCAAGAGCCTACCTATCTCCAAGGTCCCTGGCGTAAAAGCCAAGAAACTGTGCCAGCTAAGTAGACTGGCATCTCTTTAACTCGCACATTTTAACCTTTCTTGGCATATTTCTACGAGTGTGTCAGAAAGTTACCAAAACCTTTGCTGGTTCTTTACCTTCCAACACAAGGAAGCGTCCATTGTCTCCTTAGCATAAGCTTCTAAGTTTGAACCACTATTCTGCAGAAGTTGAAAGATTCTGAGTTAACATATTAATTAAAAGTCTTGCGTATGAATACTAAACAAGCCCTTCCAGAGCACACGCATGAGCACACGCAAAGATAGAGATGATGATTTCTGTAAATGATCAGACACATTTCTAGATGAAAGTGCCTGTTAGATTGAACTACTCCATTGTAGTCATAAGGGGCCCTAAGAACGGGGATACAATAATAGACACATTTCTCTATTACATTCTTAAGAATCTAAGCTAGTTTGGGCAAAGGCAGACAAGAATGCCATACTGATAATTTATGGGTAGATCAGCTGAAGTGGTGGCCGTGAATCACTGACAAAAAATTATAGTGAAACCCCACAATTACTTTGAAACAAAATTAGATTGAAAATGAATAATCAATGCTAGTCCATGAGCACGTCAACCTTGCTTCTTTATCCATTTATGATAGATATGGCAATAACACACTCAAACGCTGATCCTTTTATTATGTACTTGTTTATTTATTTAATTTGGTAAGACAATGATCAGACTAATAGAGGGTTTTGTTGCCTATTGAAGGACAAATGATAAGCTACAGTTAAAGAAACCTGTTGTTAAAAGAATATATCAGACACATTGATAAATAGGAAAAACCTCGTCATTCAAAGCCAGGATATTTAGATTCAATGAATTCCACTCACAGAATCAACTTCAATCGATAAGAGACCCTCAAGATTCTTCAATCGAGGTGCAATCATTCTGCAGAAGTCATCGTGTTTTTTTAAGGGGATGCATAAGACATTAAACATTCATGCGTCAATAAGACTCAAGGAAGTTTATACCAAACTTTGAAGGCAATTAATTAAATTTAACCAGAAGGAAAGATGACACTTCACTTGTTTTTTATGTCTGCCTCCCTTCGACCGAGTCTGGGGACATCAACAGTCAGGACAAGAGCCTTGTATCCGTTTTCCTCGGCCCTGTGCACCAACGCAGCTGCTATATCTCGTCTCTTGTATACCTATTCGCAAGGAGTTCCAAAATTTCAGTCTTTCTACCGAACAAAGTGTACAGTATAAGACATAAGGAAGGTTTTAATACATATAATTGAAAGAACCGAACAGCGTTGCAGCTGGAAGCAACCTCCTCCACGGTGCAGGAAGACGTGGTGGATAAAATCTACAGAAAAATATAACTCAGCCGTGCCAAGACATTATGCAAGTTGATGAGTTCGAATTCGTTATGTCATTACCATTATGGTTTTAGATGCAGCTGCTGCTCTGGCTGTGGCGGCCTCTCCTGTAACAAGATAGCAAGTAGTATAAGCATTTGTCAGGGGAAGGAAGGTAGTTTCAACTGATCATAAGGGATTTAGACCTTCAGGGTGTGCAAACTTATGCAAGGCAGTTGGAGCAATCATAATCGGTGCCGAGATATTGTACCCCAATACAGTAGTTGACATATCTATTCTGCTTACATCCACAAGAACTCTTGGCCGGATCCTGCGGAAAGAATGAAAACTGATAGGTGATCAAACGCCACACCCGGTTTGCTCTGTTAAAGATTAGCCAGGTAAATTATCACATTACGTGATTCTTTTAAATGCTTCCACATTATCTTTTAATGTGTACTGGTCCTCAGCTCCACCAGCATAAAAATCATAGTACATTTTTGGAAGTGCTTCCCTGGCCAATTCTTGGAACTCGTTCACGTTTACTGGTTCACCAGCCATTTTTTTCTGGAGATGCAACTGTATAAAATTTCAACAGCAAGAAGAAACTCAAAACTTTGACAAGAACAATAGAAGATCCAGGCCACATTTAGATCTTAATTACAGCAATCTCCCAAAGGTGATGCTTGCAGTTAAACAGTGCCTTTTACTTAGACTAACCTTAAGTATGCAGTTTCACAATATTCACAGACACAATCGGTGCAAAGTCACCAAAGTGCACACCAAGAAAATCAATTTGCAAGCATACCATCCATTTTAGAAAATCTAATTGATATTAGCAGTCCACACACACAGTCGTGGGAGAGAACATCAAATTAATTAGGGCCTTAAAAGCCTCCAGGCACTTCACAGATGACTTTTCGACGATAAAAAAAAGGACTTCCACTCCTACGTAGCCAATACGTAAACCGATCTCAATAATATACCATAACCCACATAGCAACAAGGACCAGTGGAAAACATGAAGATCTCCCACATAGAAACTACTGTGCGTTTTCATGATGATCGATAAAAGTTGGAATTATTTAAGCTTACCAATGAGAGAACTAAAAACCTTTGGAGGTGGATGGCAGCTTCTGGGCAGTAGTTTTGGCTAGAAGTTTGCTGAAAACGTACAGGCCAGAGATACCGTGAAGTGTGAAGAAGGGATTGAAATGACCATCAGAAAGCCGGCCTTCTCAATGATGGAGCTTCTTCCACTAGTTTTTTTGTCCACATCGATAAGGTTGATTGTTATGAAACTATGAGCGATGATTGCCTGTACGAGAAGGTGGCCAATGACGAAAACGGTGGCGATGGCAAGACAAATAATAATAATAATAGTCCATCTGGTTGGACTGGACCGAGGCCCGCACAAGCCCAAGTTGAACTCATCTAATCTATTTTTCAGCCCAAAACTGCCTCAATCGGAAAAGAGCCATCCTCTCCCAATTTCAGTCACTCGTCAACATCGCAAGCCATTTTTATATCAATGAAAGTAACTTGAGAATTTCGAATTTCTCGAATCTCCACTGCAAATTTCATTCAATGGGATTAAGTACGGGGGCATGTACTTCCTTTTTTTTTTTTTTTTTTTTTTTTTTTTTCTGGGTAGTTGACAGATGTTAGTACAGAGATGCACGTGACATCAAGTCCAAGTTGGGGGAACGTATTATCGGGTACGACATGGATTCCACCACCATGACAACTCTCGGACTTGGACCTTTGATCACATGCCGCTCGTCGGTAAAGATATAAGAACTGTTATTTATAATTTGCAATGAGTCATTATCAAGAGGAAAACAAAAGTTTTGAGAGTTTATTTACCATGCAATCAATCATCTGCATTTCGCTTGAAGGGATTGAAAAGAGAGAGTGCATCAAGCAGTTTGCAAGAGCCAACGTAATAGCAATGAGATCTTTGGTATGCCCAATAATGCGCATTACGACGTCCATTAATAATATTTAAAAAAAAAAATTTGCAACAAAAATTGGCAAGAGAGTTTCCAGGTAACTCTCATCTACCACCATTTAAAGAAGCACAAAATTCAACAAACTCATTGAAACTCGCGTTCGCACTCAATATCCTTCAAATTCAGAATGAGCACCTTCCTGTCTTACTCTGATCACAACAAGGCCACCTCCGTTTCCTCTCTGTCCACATTATCTTCTTGACTGGTGCACAAATTTGCAATTGTCACCAAAATGGCACCTCCCTTGAGCATAATATCGGCACAGCTGTGGCGGCCGGTAGCCTTGTCTCTGTGGTTGGTTCATTGGTGGGAAGTGGCTGATGCTTGTCAATGGCTGTCTATTATAACCCCTGTCCGATAGCCCGCTTGTCCAGTCATTATTTGGATATTTATTACTAGTAGTTTGATGGTCATTCAGATACGAGTTCAAGTTGGGCCGCTTGAAGTTTGAATGCTGAACCATGCGACTGCCACTATACATTTTTTCTGTATTACTTGAGTACCTACAATCAACAGAGTTCTGAGAAGGCTGCTGGTTATAACTACTTTGTCTTGTATTAGTTTGCTGTTGTGGTTGCGTTACAGTCTGCCTTGCTTCACAGTATAAACCTGCTTGTTGAGCTTGCATCGTTGGCTTTCCCAAATCAGTGAATATGCCCACCTTCTGATATCTCGTTGCTAGTTTCTCAGGATCAATGTAAACACCAAACTGTTGCTGGGAAGCTGCTGGTTTTCCTGAATTAACAGATGAACTCATCTTTTGAGGTTGAGATTCTGATTTGCCTGAATTATTATATGGCCCAGGCTGTGAATGTGAACTAAATGACGGTTTTCTTGAATTGACGAATAAACCTGACTGTGGTGGTTGGAATGCAGATTTTACAGTTACGGTTGAATTGAAGTGAGATTGGTTCCCATTTGACTCCTGTCTTGAGATCCTGAAGTAGGTACAAAAAACTTGAGCACGTAATAATACCAGAATCCCTAAAATGATCCAACAAGGCATATTCAATTTGATAATGATAGAAGACAAATAACTTTTCCAGCTCATAATTAGAAAAGAGTACCTGGTTGCCTTGAGCACTTTCCTCTTTTCCTTCTCTTGGATACGTACTTCTCTATCAGACCTTGCAACAGACCCCCTGGAGTGCTTTTCCATCAAAGCTTTCTGCCTCTCCCATTCATTTTCCCATCTCTGAAGTTTTGCAACAGGATTAGTTTAACATGGAACGAAAAACGGATGACTGGGAAAAATGAAATTTGTTTATGTGAAACAAACCTGTCTCAAAGTTTTCAAACGGTAAAGGTTTCGACCCTTAATTAGCAGGGGATGAAGTGGAGGGAGTGGTTTCTCCCCTTGCTCCAGAGTACTTCTATCTGTTCAGATCAGCCAGAAAAATATTTAGAAACATATATATTCTGCTTGCTCATATATCTCATCAAATGCAGCGAGGTTGATCCACCGTGAAAGTATGCTGTTGCTTGGCAGCACCATAACTTTCTTTCACAATGCGGCCCACAACAATCCTTGTGCCGCAAGGAGGACCACAGGCACTTCGGGATGCTATGTTGAACCTGAGAATTCGATTTCCAAAAGAGAAATAAGAAAGGTAATTAATTTCTGAGGTAGAAAAAATGGCAGTACAAGCATCATCATCAATTGGTCAGGAAAAGAGAGAATATCATCATCAATTTTATCACAACCTTAGACCCCCTTGAGTGAAGATTATGAAAAGCTTGTGCAAAGCATTTTTTTAAGTAAGCAATCAATTGGACAGCAACAAGTAATTGAATATGGTAATTGAGTGTTCCCGGTACAAGGCTGTCTACACAATTAAGTGCCACTTCCATATATTTTCTTCTTGTAAAATAAAGAGGGCAACGGGAATCATGCTCTCAAATATACATAAGAATGCAACAAAACAAATCAAAACAAAAGAAAAATTCTTACATTTCATAAACATTTTGTTCAAACATAACAACATCACCAGTGCATGCATCCCCTGCAAATCCCAATTAGTATTTCAAGTTATACACAAGAGAGAGAATAAATATATTTTACCAATAACCACAAAATTAAACACTCTAGGCTTGATAAAAGAAATGTGAGACATGACCTGGAAGAAATAGATGAGATCATGGTAAAGGTTTGGTCCCATGATTCCATGAGACAAATGATATGTACCCCTTCCAAACCGTACAATAAATATTCGACAGGGTGCAGATTAATAGAAATATCTCATCTTAAATGCCCAAGCTACTACTTAATGCAAAACCGTGATTAGTAACTACATGTGATTCTTTTTAATATGTGCATACATTAACAAGCCAAATGGTATCATATGGTGAAGGTGAAATTTTGCATAGTCTTCAAAGCAGGGTGGTGAGACAAGCACCTTTAAACCCACAAATTGGTGAACTGGAAATTCAATGTGCAATACCAGCTAAAATGTTTAACATGTGACGTATGCAAACTGCTAAAGTTATCAATTCTGCGAGAGGAAAATTCTTGTGTAGATTGGCTAGCCCCAGGATGGTACTAAGAAATAATCAAGTTGGGGTTGCTTGGCCACAGATAGACAGTCATATGTAATCTACTATTTTTCGTTTTCTAAGGGCTTGGTTATCCATAGCACCAAAACCAATAAATAAATAACCATCCACGAACTTTTAAATTAATATGTCCACCTTTACAATCCAATACAAAGCTAGAGACTGGATATTTCTTCTCCCCTCCACCATTTAAAATCCTGGAAAATAAATAATAGTGAATATAAGAAATCACAAAGTTTTTCAAACATTGCCACTATTAAAGAAGATGATATTACTCTAGATGCTCCTTAATGCGCTGAATGAGTGTGCCTTTATTGCCAGTAAGTCTCAATCCATTCTTCCTCAGATAAACTTTACATTGGTCCACTTTTAGTTTCTCTAGCTGACCAGCTGCCTCCAAGTAATGAAAGTAAAACCAAAACGTCATATATCAACAAAAAAAATCTATGCAAAGAATCATCATTGTAGAAAATAAAAATAAAATAAAATATAGAAAAGAGAAGGGAGATGGAGAGAGATAGAATGAGAGAGACCTTTAAGGGCTACATCTTTGCTACATTGAAGTGTCTGAATACATAACATATATCCCTATTTATAGGGGAACGAGACTAGAGAAATAATAGAAATACAATCAATCATTGATACTAATTGATATTGATTGATTTACACAATACACCAAATATGGTAGAGAATAAGTCATATTACCATACATACTAGAATATTATGAATATATTCTAAGTATGGTAGTAATATTGTATAATAATATTCTAACAATCATGTTGTGCTTTTCTGCGCAAGCCTGTCCAAATTAACTTTCTCTTGTTCTTGTTCTTCCCAACATAGCTGTCTCTTTTAATTATTTGCCATATACTGCCCCCATCCCCCCCCCCCCCCCCCCCCCCCCCCCCCCAACCCCCCCCAAAAAAAAAAAAAGAAAATCCTAAACACAGTGAAGTTTATATTTCTGCAACAATCTCTATTGTACCATCTATACTCCATTTTCTCTCTGAATGATCATCCACCTCGACGTAATGACCGAAATTCAAAACTCCACTCATAAACAAGAAAACCCAACCTAGTGATTATCCACCTATGTACTTCTAGGATGGGTTGCTCCAAATGTGAACATTTTGATGGTTCTTTCGCCTCAACATTGGTATATTTAAGTGTTAAAATATAAATTAAATTATTAAAATCTACCCATTCCATTAGCTTAAGCCTTTTCCCTAGTCTTCATCGTTTCCAAGAGCCCAAACAAGTGGCACCAAGAAGCAAATTCTTGGACTAACCTTCGATGATCTTTTGCACTTTCTCAAAGCTTTTCGCATCTTTCTCATCAAGTTCCGGCACAACCACGTCCAGCTCATCCGAGTCTCCCTCAATATCCAAATCCAAATATTCAACAATTCTGCACATACAACAGCAACCACAACGCCCCCCCGCCCCAAAAAAACATAGAAACAGAAGAAGGAGATTTCAAAATTTAAAACTCGGACCATAAATGCTAAATCATAATCTCAAAAGCCATTGAAAAAGAAAATATGATAATACAATGGATGAGATACAAACCGAGCCTTCGATTTCTTCTTCTCGATTGAGAGGTTAGAGAACTTGGCATGGGTTTCTCCAAGAATGCCGTAACTTGGGTCTCTAGACGGATCGTATTCTGGGTCAGATCCTTCACTTTCACAGTAGACTTCCACTTCTTCAGACTGGTAATCGTCGGACTGCTCAGAGAAAGCCATCGTTTGTTTCTCAGCCTATTTTACGCCTGTCTCGATGCTTAAAGCAAGTATTTTCCTCTAGTTGTATTGGTTTGGTTATGCATAAAGTAAACCATGACACCTTTTTTTTCCTCTACCTTTTTCCTTTTTATTTTATTTTTTCCTTTGAAAGGACGAAAAAAAATATATGAAAAACTAAAAACAAAAAAAGCAAAAAAATAAACCCGAAAATGTAACCGTTGGGGATTGTGGTCCGGAAATACATTTCGAAATTTGAAACACACATTTGTAATGGGCTCCATCCACATGCAATGGGCCTCTACACTTTTTTTTATTGAAATAATGGGCCTGTATACTCGATTGAGGGAACTTACTGTTTTTTTGTGCCTAGGAAGCAATTAAGACTGATTTTAGAATGATGATTTTGAAACTAACATTATGGTTCTGATTAATGTTTTGTTTTGATTAAATATAAATTTAAAAAAAAAACTCTATTTTTTTGAATGTTTTTGAAAAAAAAAATGATCTACTCCATATTGAACAAAAAAAAAAAAAAAATGTTATTTATACTTACAATTTTACTTACATTATCATATGTGCTTATCTATGTTTTCTCATCATGTGAGTTCTGTAAGTCAAATTGAAGACCTTAATTTATCTATGCCTTAAGAAGTTAGGAGACATTTGACCATGTCACGAGTTGAAGTTTTATATGGCCATTTCCAATGTCTACTATTTTGACATGTTGTATATGATCATAGATGAAACGGTCTAAATAAACATTGCTGGAAAAATGATTGGACTGAAACTCAATGATATGACGGCGAAGGAAAGACTATTTAATAACACATCAATATTGTATTTGTACTCAAAACTGGCAAGTTATGTTGCTTCTTAGAAGTTGCAACATAGTTATAGGTATATCATATTTTATGGAGATAGAGTATTACTCTGCGTCATTTGGACTCATGAAAGATTATGAATAATTAGTTTGATGTGATCAAATGAGTCAAGGCATAACGAGAAATTTTTAGAGATGTAATTATGATGGTGTTCTTTTAAGGGAGGTTTGGATAGTGAGTTGTGATGAAAGTTGAAAGTTGAATACAATATTGTTAAAAATTATTTTTTAATATTATAATTGTTTTATAATTTAAAAAAGTTGAATTGTTTATTGTATTTTGTGTAGAAATTTGAAAAATTTATAAAGATTAGATGAGATAAAATGAGTTAAAATATTTTTTATATCCAAACCTCTCCTTAGAGAGATTTGGTATGGTTATAGTGCTCCTATTTTTCTTTTACAAGTATGCTTGGTGGTTGCACAATTTATTTATTAGTATGAATAAGATTAAGAACATTACAAGATGCAGGCTAAGATTGTACCCACTATGTACAAGTGGCATATGTAATAAAGTGGGGGTGCCCATATGAAACGCCCCTTTGGCTGCAAGCTTAGTAACACCTGGCTTAAACGCCAGACGTTATGCCTAGAAATTTAGGGCACTTAAATTGCACTTTAATGGCTAGGTTTTGCCCTGACGTGTAAGATGAAATTGAGGGGCTAAATAAATAGTCCCTCGTTCCTTTGTTATGTAGGCTACTAAGAAGGAGAATGTTGAGATCTTTCTCTAGATGAGTCTCTCTTAATAGAGTATTTAAAGCTAAATGTTTGTCTGGTTTTTTACCACGTAACATACTCCACTTTCAAGTACGATGAATTTGGACAAACAATCACGTTGGAAAAGTATGTGGAACGACCACATCCATAATTTGTTGGTTGAGATAATATTGTTTCCGCTATACTCTGATCTAATTTTTTTAACTACCACGAATAAATCATTTTGAAAATTAAGAGACCATCATTTACCCAAAAAGGGGAGAGAATTAAGGGACTATTAAGATAGAATAAAAACAATAAATTAATAACGCACATTAAAAGTCTCATTTGATAAAATGAGATTAAGAGACACTCTTTAATTTGCACGCAAGAATATATTTCTTGGTGTTGTTCAGCGATTAATAGCTTGACTACTTTCGGTTATATATAGTTGGAGTTATTATAGAATGAGCAATGCTAAATAACTTCTCAATCTCCGCATACTATATTTTTATATAATTTTAATATTTTTTAGTTTATTTTTTTAAAACTAATTAAATTCTTCTATTCATTATTTATATATTAAATATTTAATAAAAAAAATAATAAAATTAAAAAAATTTTAGTGTGTAGAAGTTATATGAATAGTACGAGGTCGTATAGATATTTTCTTTAATAAATGCCCTTTGCTTTTGGTGGCTTGCATCCTTTGGTAATGGGCAATGTTAAATGCTAATGCAATTACCGTCCCACGGTGGAATGAGGAGTCGGCGAATAAAAATTAATAAACGGGGATTATTAATTACAGCCACCAAAAAAATGTCTCGAATAAATGTTTCGAAAAGTCTATTTCATTTTTTTTTATTTTTTTATGTATTTTTTTAATCATTATAAATATTTTTAAAATAAAATTAAAAAATTCACAATATTATTATAAAACACTTCTTTAATTACTAAATAAAAAAATAAAAAAATTTCAAGACACTTTCGAAACTCAAATTCGGTGGATTTAACATTTCTGATTCGAATAAAGAGGTTTAATGCATCATCAACTGTCAATGCACCGACTGATATCCACTAACAATTTTTTTTTTAAATACTGTTTGTATACCTAATAATTTTTAGAATTGTGTTACTTTATAATTTTACTTATAAATCTCATTTTATTAATTTTTTAAAAAATTTAAATTTTATAATTTTTAACATATTAATAATTGAAATTTTTTTATAAATTTTTATTAGATACAATTAATACTTTTCTTATTTATAATCTTAAAATAATATTTTTCTTAATTTTAATCATTTTCATCCTTAGTCATATGTGATAATGCCTTGAATTTTGAAAAAAAAAAATAGTGGGTATCGATTAATGACGAAATAATATTATTGGAGAAATGTGTCAATTTCATTTGTGCCGATCTCATTAATCAAGTACTCTGCCATCCCATAGAAATCGTCGCCTTCTGTAATTAGTTTGTTGCGCTCTCTCTCTCTCTCTCTCTCTCTCTCTGCATTTGCTCCGCCGAAATTTCTTAGGTTTTTTTCTCTTCGTAGTTTTTCATTTGTAATGTTAATATATACCTAAATTAGTAATTTTTAATTAAAAAATATTAGTATGATTTTTAAATATGTCCTACTCATATATTTTGATTTAGGAAATTGAATATTAATGAATTTGTATTTTTTTCTTGAGAATGCTTAAAAGAAAAAAAAATATATGTACACTCGTGTGCATATTTGGGCTAGCATAGTAGCATTGTCATTTTTACTTACTTAGTATATGCTTGAGATTGTGGTGAGAAATATAATTTATAATTTTAGAGCATATAACTTATAATTTAAATAATAAGCTCTATATTTCAAAAGTTGTTTACTATTTAATAAATATATATCTAAAGCATTAAGTTAGTTACATTAATTTTTTTAAAATATACAGTTACCTGTAGAAGCTTTTCGATATAAGCTTCAATTTGGTGCTTTTTAAAAAAGTAGATTTTCAATATTTTGGTGATTAAAACACATTTTATAAATTTACCAAATATATCATTTTTCTTTAAAATAGCTTTTAAACAGTTATAAGCATTTTTTAAGCTTTCAAACTCAATCCCAAACAGGTTCTTAATCTCCAAAATTATAATTATCTAAACAAATCCACCTTTCGGTAAAAAATTGCAGGATTATAGTGGCACCTTCATTTTTTTATGATATAGGGTTTGTTTAAGATTGTGGTATGAATCTTAAAAATTATTTAAATAGACTTAAAAACTCTTTAATGAAAAAATTAGTTTGTTTGAGTATTACATATTAAAACAGTTTTAATTTAAAAAAAAACTAAAAAATACGTTTGAGAAAAAATATCATTTCCTCAAACGTCCTTGTTAACGTTCAAAAAGGGCACAGCCCGAAAGGGAGAAAGATCCATTACTGGGCACGTTGAGGTGGACTGGGCCTTGATCGGTGAGATGTGGAGCCCTCAGGTGTGATCCGGTTAGGGGTGCAACCCGCCCCCTACGTGGCGGGGTCACCCCTTCCTCGTCCCCCGCCCTCGCATGGGCGGGGGTAGTGAATTTTTCTCCGCAATCCGCCTTCTCTCATGCAGGAGCGGGGTACCCTGTCCGCTGCACGGGTGCGAGGGTGGACCTCCATCCGTCCGCCCCTGCCCCTCCCCTCCCCTCCCCAACTACTCTGCCATCTGTGGAGCTCATGGACGTGTACTTGGTTTCGTATGGAAGAAACAACTCCACTAGCAAAATCAAAGTTTCAAGAATACGAAACTGATCATAGTAAAAGGCTAGCCTTTCCAATTGAAAGAGAGACTACAAACGAACCTGGTTGTTGGTTGCTGTTTGTATCAAGGAAAAGTGATGAAATGGTGCACAACAGCTTAACACGAAACGGTGCGCAGCACCTTGACATAAACGATAGCTTTGACCCAGGTATAGATTGCTCGACGACGTCGTATCCTCTGGACCCCTTGTTCTTCAAACTTCATCACTTCGCAACACACACACTTCAGCAAATCCTTCAGAGTTTAGAAGCCTCTTATCAGTTCTCAAGTCCTTGTCTTTCTTCTTCATCTATTATGTCAAAACCCTAACAAATCATAAGGATATCATAAAATTGTGGGAGAGAGATCGACAGAGAAGAGGGACGAAGGTTACGATGTCTTGGAGTTGGAGTAGGCGCAATTAGTCTGGGAGAGAGATCGACAGAGAAGACTCATAAGAGGCCGAAGATTTGAGAACAGAAAAGTGAAGGGGGTTTTCCCCTTCTATATGCAGGGAGCGGGGCGGGGTAATCCCGGTGCGGGGGCCACCCTCATCTCGCCCTCACCCCTGCCCTCGCTTGGGGGCTAGATGCGGGCGGGGCCACCCACCCCCGACATCTGGAGGACGGGAGATCCGTCCGCCAGATGCGGGTGAGGCCCCAATGCCCACCACTAGATCCGGTGCCGCTGTATAGTGTCTGTGCGTACATCCTTGGCGATGAAAAGTATTTAATGCATAGAAAATAATGAGAGATCATAGACACATAAATTTATGTGGTTCGACACTAAGTCTACGTCCATGAAGGTTTGGGGAGGAGAAATTCCACTATAATATGTTTGTTTACAGTCTCTCGTAACCTCTTTTTTTTCACTGTATAATGGGAGCTGGAGATCTACTTGCTGCAGAAAATGTTCTCTCTAGAGCTCTCTATCTAGAGGTTGAAGAAGCAACCGAAAAAGTTTGGTAAAAAATCCCTCCAAGCATTCAAAAGAAAGGGTTCCTCAAACCGTAGGCACCCTATACCTTTTATCTCTTGCCCCCCTTTGTTTTATATCACTTCCTTTTACTTCACGTCAAATTACTCATTTTCTCTCCCATTGCCTTTCGTTGTCCCTTCTTTGTCAGCCTTTCCCTCTCTCTTCCTTTATCTTCTAGTGATGACCCCTTGATGAGCTGTGCCTTGAGAACCATTTTGGGTCTAGTATATTTTACCCCCTCCCTATCCTTTTCTGGATAATGTAAAACGTAATTCAAATTTTGAAAAAACTATCAATTGACGAAAATACCCATACAACTTTAAGATAATTACAACTTTCAAAATTTCAAATATATGATCATAATTTTTAAAAATTCAAATAATCGTCATTTCTACCTCATAAATCACTTTTTTAATTTGTTTCTAAACAAACGTAGCATGTTTGAAAGTACTTTAAATATATGATTATCAAACAGTAAATAAATATTTAATAGTAGAACTTATTATTTAAATTATAAGGTATAAACTCTAAGCTCTAAAACTATAAGTTATATTTTCCACCACAATTTCAAACATGCACATAATGTTATGAAATCTGAGTTGGGCTTATATAATATATATATATATATATATATATATATATATATATATATTAGACATGTCATATTATAAAAAGAATTATTCTATTTGTAAATATAATTTTTCTTATAAAAATGAGCGGATGATTTATTAGTTTATTCACACCTATTAATCTTGTCCATTCATTTAGACTGTGTTTGAATGTCAAATTCATCTCAAACTAATCATTAATGAGATTCATTACTTTTTTAACTTATAAAAAGTTAAACATATCTCAACATATTTCATACGTTCAAACACATATATAAACTTATTTCATATATTAAACACATTTTAATAGAACCATAAAATACTATTCACATATCAACTCGGATCATCAGAGATCAACTTAGTATCCAAACACAGTCATATGTCACATACCAGTTGTCTTTTTTCATTAGATGTAAACCAGACTCACAAAGTTTGTACTTGATGGTTTACCTTTATCTAACTTCAATACTAGGTAGCACCAAGACTTATTTATATTTTTAATGATCAAGAGTTAACAAAATTAATCATATATGTTGTCAAGTTTCTTTTTTTTTTTTTTTTTGTTTTAAGGAAAACTGTCATCATTCATTCATTAAAAAAACTTACACCATGACCAGATATATCCTGGAATGTCTTCATATCAAACATGACATCATAAACCAAAATAATGCATTTGGAGCTCTACCAGTACACTATTTTCTTTTGTGACTAGTCTAGTCTTCACTATTGCTAATACTCTTTATAGACAAGAGTCTAAGAGACAACACTCTTTGCCTAAATAGAGACTCAACCTCACCCTTCATAGAAAAAGATGACTCAACCTTTAAAGACAAAAATCTAAGAGACGAACTCTTTTTCTTTTTCTTTTTTTAATTAATAATAAGGAAACCAAAAAAGAAAGCAGTAAGATATATGCGAAAAATGACAGATTATAATTTGGACCAACTCCGATAAATTTTAGAATTTGTGACGACCTGTGAAGACAACACACTTGTCTTTTTTCAATCACAAATGTTAAATTTGAAAGGTTTGGTGGTGGCGAGTGTGTCGAGAAGAGCTGCTAAAAGAGGCGGCGTGTAAGGACCATACGCAAATGTGGGCAGCGCATGAGAACCATGCGCATTGATTTTTGCAAAACCACCACTTTCTTTCAAACGATTTTTGACATATGAATCTGTTTTTGCCGCGCGTGTCTCTCGGGAGTTGTCGGAAAGCTGTAAATCTATATTTTTTCGGCCTTGAAGAAAATAAAATAAAACCAAGCAAAAAAAATCTTAATAGACAATGTGGGTGAATGAAGCAAAGAGGGAAGGAGATGGAGGAGGAGGAGAAAGCCGAGGTCTCCTCCCTCTCCAGAGAAAATTAGAGCTAGAGCTCTTGACTGGTCTGGTTTCAAGTTTATCGAGTTAAACTTACCAAATGAACATAATATATGTAATTAATTACTAATTTCTTAAATTAAAAGTATTAAATACAAAATAACATGTTTAATTTATATTTAAATTAATAGTATTTTTAGTTTTCTAGTGCGTTTTTTGTTTTTTTTTTAGCATATGATCTTTTAGTTTCGTAGCTAATAGGCTCATAAACCGTGCTAAATTTTTAAGGAAGTTTAAAGAGTGTTTCCATAATGATCTACTTCGAGGGCCAAGGTTATTTTGACACATTATATAAATAGCTATTGCTTTATATTTTTATCTAAGTATTGTTTGTGATATTTCTCGGCAGAATTAACATAGAAACAAACGACAATAATAATAAAAAATAAAAAATTTGAAGTTTAAGTTGTCAAACTAAGATTTTAAAATCAAAATATTAATATTGGTACTTTTTAAATTTAGTAATATGAAAAGTTTTTTATTTTATAAATTTAATAGTTCAATGGATGGCATAAATAGGAAAAAATCTATCAAGCTTTTGTCTGAATTTGAGGACCTAAATGAAGAAGAGATAGAATATAAAAATAGATCTACAATATTTATTGATGTACATTCAGAATTCAAATATTTAATAAATATTATAAAATTCACTTCACATATCAATCTTATTCCATTTGAGACTCTCGGATAATTTGAAAGTATTTTTTTAATTTATACATTTATCTCACGGCCAGTTATCCCTATATACTAATGATAGTTTCAAGTGAGAGAGACAGACTCATCAAATAAATCTTATAATATTTATTAAATATTTAATATTATTTTAAAAAATTACTAAAATAATTCGTAAATACTGTAAACTCCACTTTCCATATCTATATTTTTCGAATCATCGTAAGTTGGGAAAATCATTGGTCCGTATCACATTAAAAATAGAAGACGAGTCGGGCTACTCTGTCGCCCAGGGTAGCCCGCTCCATTTGATCGACTGTATTTTTTAAGGTTTTTTTTTAATTTTTAAATATATTTAAATATTTTAAAAAAATAAAAAAATTTTAATACACTTAAAATTATTTTCTTAATTATTAAATAAAAAAATCTGTCAAGTGGTGAAATGGAACAGTAGATTAGGGAGGCAGAGTAGTTTTATTCATTTTAGACTCTAGTGGGAAGTACTACTTATAGATATCCCGTCACAGCTCCACTTTGTACTAGGGTTGGGCTCCGACTCCGACGGAGTTGGAGTGCTCGTTTCCGACCTCCGACTCCGACAAGAGTCGGAGCCAAATTGGAGCTCCGACTCCGACTCCGACCTCCTATAGGAGTTCCGACATAAGATCGGATCTCGACGTGCGCTCGACGTGGCGCTTTAGCGGAACTCTTTCAGAGAGGTTTGCTCGACTTCCGCTCGACATGTCGCTCTAGTGAACCTCTCTGGAAGAGATTTGCTCGACATCCGCTCGACATGTCGCTCGAGCAGAACTCTTCCAGAGAGGTTCGCTTGACTTCCGTTCGACATGTCGCTCGAGCGCTCGACTTCCGCTCGACATGTCGCTCGAGCTAATGTTCAATACAACGTGTGCTCGACTTGCGCTCGACACCTCGCTCGAACGCAAGTGTACAGTAAAAAAAATTTCGGAGTTGGAATCGGAACTTCTTGGAGCTCCGACTCCGAATACATATTCGGAGCTACTCCGAATTCCGACTCCGAATTTTGATGACTCCGACGAAGTCGGAGTCGGAATCGGAGCGAAAATCGGATGGAGTCAAAATTTTCGAAATTTTGCACACCCGTACTTTGTACTCGTAAGCACTTGGTAGTTGGTATGCCTTCACGCCTTCCATTCTCTGCCTCACACGGCACTTGGCGTCTCCTTTGCAAGGATGACTGATTCCCGAAACTAGAGCGTTTCAAATGGCTTCACTCCTATGCCATTTTCATTTCCGTCCTGGCTTTCTCTCCAATATAAAGCCACTATATTCTTCTTCTCCCTCTAGAGCCCACGAAACCCACTGCTCCTAATCAATGGAAATGATACTTCTCCCCTGTTTCCAGTCCATTTACTGCTGAATTTCTCAAAGTTTTCGAATTTCTCAAAGTTTTTTTCTGCTTGGCTTGTCTTGGTTCATGGTTGGACTTTACGCAATTGGGTATTACATAGTTTCTTCAACATTTAGCCTCTTTGCCGCCTTGTTCCTCTGCTTCCATTCCTTCTATTGCTGACTCTTTATCTGGGTCTGTTCTGCTTTGTCTGGTCTATTCGTGAACTCTCAGGAATATCGGTGTCTTCATCTGGGTCTTATTCTCTCTCTCTCTGTTTGTGTCAATTCTTGATGTTTCTAATGGCGTCTTCTGCTTTAGCCTCTCCTCTCTGTACGTGGCTTGTGGCTGCCTGCGCTTCCGTTGCTTTTGAGAAAGACCAGCTTACGAGTTCTTCTATGTTTCACTCTCCAAAGAGACTGAGCCAATGGGCTAGGAGAAAGAAGCTCATGTCAAAATACATTACTCGTGGTGGTGCTGGTTTTGCGAGTAACTTGCTTTCATGTAATTCTGGAGTTCGAAATCTGATGAGTTCTGTCCTCGCTTTCGAGCTGTGCAACGAGTATAATAGTTCTAAAGGGCATTATTCGTCTATAACCTTCTGTGGCGACACCGGGTTTTCACTTTTCGGGTCTAAGAAGGCCAGGAATCGAAGGCAAAGGTGCATAAATCGTGGTGCAAACTCAGGTAATTTTCCGTGTTCTTTTGGTTTATTCTAAACGTCATATAATGGTTTGATTTTGGTGGTTTCTGTTTTCTGTGTATGCTATGTTGTCATAACTTCAAAGATGCTTGTAGGTTAAGGTTTTGGTTAATGGGCGTATACCGTATATGTATGTGTTTGGGCGTGTTTGGATTCTAGTTCATGTCAAGAGTTCGTCGTCACTTTTCTTTTTCTACTTTCGGTATTATGTACGGCATTATTTAGGGAGTTTAACTCAGTTAATTGCTGCTTGTCTCGGTTCGTAAAATTGAAGCTTGATATGAATAGACATGAAATGCAATTTCGGTTATTTTACATAATCCAATGATTTTAGTGCTCATGATAGTATTTCAGGACGTTCTGGAAAGTTGATAGTATGTTATATGCTGTTGAATCTAGCTTCTGGCATAAATGCCTACCAAACTTCAAGCTTAGGGACTCTTTTGCTACAGTTTCAGGCAATACTCTGGCAGTGGCCGTGAGACCTGCAAATGGGGTCATCACAGAGAAGAAACAGCTTGTAAAGCAGCGGCGGGTTGTCGTGACAGGGATGGGTGTGGTAACCCCTATTGGTGACAATCCAGATGTCTTCTACGATAATCTTCTTGAAGGTGTCAGTGGCATAAGTGAGATACAGAGTTTTGACTGCTCTCCGTTTCCAACGGTACATATATCTTTTTTGCTAATTTCCAGACTAGAAACGGGTTGCCTGTAGGTGTTGATTATAGTAATCTTCCTAACAGAAAATTGCTGGTGAAATCAAGTATTTCTCGCCAGATGGATGGGTCTCACCAAAACTTTCAAAGAGGGCAGACAAATTCACTCTTTACTGTCTCGCTGCTGGGAAGAAAGCATTAGCAGATGCTGGCTTTACCGAGGAAGTTCTTGGAAAGTTAGACAAAAATAGATGTGGAATTATTATTGGCTCTGCGCTGGGAGGCATGAGGGTAAGTGAAAGTAGAGAGCATGAGATTCATTCCATATTGCAGCACCATTTGCTTCAGGACTTCAATTCATTAAAACACATGTTTCCATTCTCATTTTTTCTACACCATCTATATTAATGAGACATTTGAATCAGATTTTTCATGATGCAATAGAAGCACTGGAGGTTTCCTACAGGAAAATGAATCCTTTTTGTATACCTTTTGCGACAACCAATATTGGTTCTGCCATTCTGGCAATGGATTTGGTAAGTTCAATGACAGTGTTGCTAGAAATTTAGAACGGGTCAAGAGCTGATAGTTGCTGCAACCTTCTAGATGTTCATAAGTTGGTGAATTTCAGGGATGGATGGGTCCAAACTATTCAATCTCTACAGCTTGTGCAACAAGCAACTTTTGTATACTGAATGCCTCCCACCATATTATGAGCGGTGAAAGTGTAAGTGCACAACTTAGTCCTATGCAAACATTAGGTAGAATTTGCATTAGTATTTTACATTGATTTGAAAGCTCGTGTGGTCGATTGTCTTTCTTCATTATACTGACTGAGTTTTCATATCCTAAAATGGTAACTAGGCCAAATACTGCTATCTAATTTGTGGGCATTTCCAGGACATGATACTTTGTGGCGGATCTGATGCAGCAGTTCTTCCAATAGGCAACATACATGCCTTTCTAATCCTGAATTTGATTTAGACGTTATGCTCGCTGTATTTTATTCATCCTCTTTGTGAATTGCTACTGCAGGCTTGGGAGGTTTTTCGGCATGCGGGGCTCTTTCACAAAGAAATAGTGAACCAACCAAAGCCTCCCGCCCTTGGGATACTGTATTGCTTCTAAATTTCCATCGTCTTCTTTGATCATACTTTGAATTTTGATATTACTAAATCAGATTCATAAGCTCTGGTTCACACTTAAATGACAGCTCATATATGATAGTATGTGAGTTAAGGCTAAACTCATAAGCTTATTTTCTCAGGTTGTAAGAAGTTGATAGGATTCCTTTCCCCCTGTTGTGGGGAAGGGGAACATGCAGCTTAGAAAAGGAAAGATATGACCAGGGTTTCTCTCGCTTTTGTGGCATTGGCTTGAGGATATGTCAAAAAACTGGAAATACTTGACTTTAATATAGCCCATAAAAATTGATACAGTTTCATAATGTTTGTCGAAATTTGTGTTCTCCAAAGTACAACTCAAATGTTTTCTTTGCCTTATTTTTAGAGCGAAGGGAAGACCAAAAGAGCGAGCGACTAGTAAACAAAATATAACAGTAGTTTCTGAAATGATTATTGAACCATAGTCTGTCACATCACTATCAACCACAATTTAGAATTTTAGATTTCACGTTTGTAATTAGGCACTTCATCTTCTTCTACCTATAACTCATTACTAGAGATACAATTTTGTCTATGAGCAGAAGCGGGACGGGTTTGTTATTGGAGATGGAGCTGGGGTTTTGCTCTTAGAAGACCTAGAACATGCTGAGGTATTTTGTTGTAAATGAACTTTTTTGCATTTTCCCAAATGGCCTCAATGTCCCATATGTTGAGTTCTAGTATCTTAAATTCTTTTGTGTTACATTTGTTATAAATATGACAGAGAAGAGGTGCAAAAATCTATGCAGAATTTCTTGGTGGAAGTGTCAGTTGTGATGCCCATCACATGACTGAGCCCCATCCTGATGGTAGGTACTCAAGTCTTTTGGATAACCCTGATAATGCTGGTTGACTTGTGTATTAGAATCAGAGTTCATATTTTCCCCGATCCCTTTCTATCTTTTCTCTACTCTATTTTGTTTCTATCAAGTAAGCTACCTATACAAATTCAAATCGGCTATTTTTCCATGGGGCTGGCTAGTTTCCCAGGTTTTGCTGGGAATATTATTTTGGCTCCTTATATTACAAAGTGCGTTTGATCCAGATGAAGGTCTAAACTTATGGGCACTATTTTATGCCCGAAATCAGGGACTGGCATTGTTGTGTGCATAGAGAAGGCCTTGGCTAATTCTGGAGTAGCTAAAGAAGATGTAAATTACATAAATGCATATGCTAGTTCGACACCAATGGGTGATCTGAATGAATACCGAGCCCTAATCCATTGTTTTGGAAAAAATCCAGAGGTATGAGGAAAACAAATTTACTTAATTTGTAAATTATCAGACTTACATTATTCTAGTTGGATTACTAATTTTTGCAGCTAAAAGTAAACTCTACAAAATCCATGACTGGTCACCTGTTAGGGGCCTCAGGTGCTGTAGAAGCTGTTGCAACAGTCAAGGTAGTTAATTTTTGCTTTCTTCATTGCATATTGGGGAAAAGCACTCAAACCTGGGATTTGAAAGCTAGAAGCTCTGAAATACTAAATAGCATTCAATCCTTTGATGTCCCTAGACTTATGGACATTAACTAAAACAGAGAGAGTAAGTGGACTCTGTTTTAATAGATGGTCATAGTTTATTCGTATGCCTCTATATTACAACTAATTTTTGGCTGACTGCCGGAGTTTCTGCACTGCATTATTGTGACTGAGGTTATCTGCTCTAGCTATCCCCTTTCTTGTTTTGTTATATCATGAACAGCTGGGGCTCCTGCATTTTAAAATTTTAAGCTGAGTAAGTGGTTTTTAAAGGGATTGATTTAAGGATTGCGTGGGATTATGATAACTAAAAATGACTTTCAGACAAATTTAATGACAGAAACATAGAGGAGAGGGAAAAAAATAGATTATTTTCCTCCGGTTTCGTACTTTAGTAGATGATTGGAATTGATCCATTCATACGGAATTCAATGGGTTTCCTTTCTTTACATCATTCTTGTCTGTAAACTGGGTTTTCCATATAAAATGCAGGCAATACAGGCAGGATGGGTGCATCCAAACTTGAATCTCGAAAGTCCTGATGAAGGCATGGTACGCTTCTGTTATTGTTGTTGTTCTTCTCCTTCTTCTTTTTTTGAAATCTAAGATCACCAAAATAACATTTATCATTTTGATAATAAATTTATATCCATCTTATCAGTCTCCCAGGACCATTTAAGTTTGGGTCCCTCTACATGGACTGACGGTTTTGACCGATCGGTGCATTTCTTCTGTCAAAACCTTCGACCCCCTAGCATTTTCCTTTTAAGTTTCATGGTGTCCGAAAGATCATCAAGGCTTGTTCTTTTTGAATATTGAAGAATCTTTGACTTGGTTTTAAACTTTTAAGCTATCCGAATCTGATCCAGGACATGAATATGCTTGTCGGCCCGAAGAAAGAACCTTTGGACATAAAGGTGGCACTGTCTAATTCATTTGGCTTTGGAGGACACAATTCATCCATCTTGTTTGCACCTTATAAGTGAACTTCATGTGTGAACTCAACCTGAAACTAATGAGGATTGAGCTGATTTAGAGTAGTTGTTTCGGTTAATATTGATTTGTTTGACGTACGGTATAAAATGGCATGTGGAATTCTACGTGATAATTGATATTGTCTTTTACTTTGCATCGATTAGCGACAGATGCTTCCAATAGTTGAATTATAAAGCAAACCAACCGCATTATGAGTGACCGATGCTTAGCCCCGGGGGGCCTCATTCAAAAACAGGGCCCCCAATCCTTGTGGGACACCGTGCATTTTGATGGCTACTGAGTTAAAGATGGCCCGGTAATTGAACTTAGCGAAAGCTCATTATAATCACTTGTCCCACGATGACCCTGGCCTTCGGCATCAGAGTCACACTGTTCTTTCCCCCCACTTTATGCTCTTTCATGTAGCGCTGTAATGAGTCTCGGCCTTTCAAGTCTTGATCAAGCTCATGTACTTAAAAAAGAGCCTCAAGTGAGAGATTAATAAACATAAAGTAGATCTTACAATATTTATTACTTATTAAAATAGGCATACAGACATCAATAAATATTGTATGACTTATTTTATGTGTCTCTTTTTCACCTTTAAAAAAAAAAAAAAAGAAAAAAAAAAAAAAAAAAAAAAGAGGCAGAAGCCCCAACTTTATTATAAAACCTCACTTAAGGCCGAGGAAAGCCACAAAAACAGCAATAAAAACGCTAGCGCCTAATATAGAGAAGACACCATTTATCAGTACGTAGACCACAAAAACGCAAGTCTTTATGACTCACAGAAAACCATTGCTAGGCTAAACGGTACAGTCCTGTACTGTGTTTCCCGCATAAACTTATCCTAAAAGACTTGTATGCATATCGGAACCAAAGATGAATACAGGTTTCTCGATCATCAAAATGGTAGTTCTATAAACGAGGGTAATAATACTATCTAATTTAATAAACGTAGGCGGCGACAACAACGGGTTGGTTTTGGAAGATTAATCATCATGACTTATAGTTTGAATGTGTTTAAGAACAATGTAGTAATTTAGAGTTTATTTTATGAAAAATTATTCTCATCAATAACTATTCACTACCCCACGCCCTATGAAAAACACCCCTACACTATATGAAAAATATATATATATAAATATGGCATGTGTGAATAAATAGTAATTGATGCATAGATTTTCCTGTTGACACAAACCACTCATCACACCCAACCCCATAAAACCGCCTAATCCACGGCCCAATAACGCAAGACTTTTTGAGTTTGTGTTTGTTTAAAGTAATAACACGACAGTAATGTCCAAGATTGCAGGAACTCTATTATTGTATGGAGTTTCTTAAAAAATGTAGAGATTCCCAATTCAAATCTATAAGTCAGTATACAGTTTCACATGCAAATGTGTCAACCAACGTATGGAGAAAGAGAAGCATTGAGGAATCGGGTCTCTTCAGAACCACCCTCATTGAGCAACAAGACACTAGCACAAAATCTATAAAAGTCAAGTTGGTTAAATGCCACTAGATAGGAAGTTCAAATAATTCAGCTAGAATTCGAGTAAAAAATCAAAATCAAAATCAAAATCAAAATCAAAAGCCAAATGAATTAGGAAGGTTGATATGATAATGTTTAAAGTACGTCAATGTAATGGTCAATAGAAGCATATTAAAAGTAGCAACTAAAAAACATTTTTTCAAGATTTCTCATAATTTTGAACAAATATATTTTGGCTCTTTATCTGGTCTTAAAGGCAACGGGTCTCTCTTTCAAGGCTCCACATGCAGAGATCCATCACCCCAAGTTACTTACTGACTAGTTCCCTCAGTCGAATCCATCCATGAAGACTAGAATTTATCTTGAAACACAATTCAAGTACATATGTGGATGGGCAACAGACCTGAAGTCTAGACTATTATGCCACCAGAAGCACAGGAGAAATGTGCAAAGTTTTCAGAATAGTCAGTTGGATCACCAGATCTTTGTTTTGACCCAGAAGAGAAGGAAGACTACTCCAAACACAATGGCAACAGGGGCCCACTTCCGAATCAATGCCTGAAATTGAGATGAACAACCAGATAAGTAAACTTCATCTTCTAAACTATTTTCGGATACATACATTTTTTTTAAAAAAGATTTTCAGATACTTACACACACGCACATAGATATACATAAACAAAAAATTAAAAAAATTAAATTCAGGTACACGAGAAACAATTTGATCTAGAGAAAAAGCACACAGCAGCCTGATGGAGGCTAAGAAAAGCAAATGTCATGCCTTTCTGTCAAGATAAAACGCAAATAAGTGCAATGAAGATAATTTCTGCAACAAAGATAACAAATAAGAAGTTAATTGGTTCTCTCTCTCTCTCTGTGTGCACACGTGTATAGATCTAATACCATGTATGGCTACGAACATAAATGGTCAGGCAGTCCCTTTTGCATCAAAATCTTTACTAGGACAGGTGTCATGCGTAGGTCTCATCCAAATAACCTTTCGTTTACATTTGCTTATATATAAGAAAAATACTTACATCTGAATGAGACAAGATGGCTCAATTAAGATAGAGGCACAAATAATCAACCAATGCCAATGAAACCATTAAGTTGGCAGCCTTCTAGTGGGAGTTCACTTATCAAAAAAAATTCTAGTGGGGGTCCTCTCTATTAACATTATCTGCCATGATTTTCTATGTATAATATACATTGAAAAATGTGCCAGGCTGTAGCTCAGACAGAGTTAAAACCAGCTCAATTAACTGGGGTAATGTTTGGAAAATTGCAAGCTGTGCATTACCACAGGAAGGGTAAAATCACATTATATTAGAAGTTTCAAGCAACAATAAATATGTCTTCACAAGACCTTTTTTATGTGGGCCATAGCTATAGATTTTAATGGTACCAAATTCCATGACTTCCTTGTATCTATTTCTAGCTCTTAATTAGGTGCACTCTCTTGTATACTTCCTGTGTACTTGGGCTGTGCCTATTTTAGTATCAATTCAATTTCTTTTTACTTATAAAAAAATAAACAAATATGTCTTCACAAGCATTTCTGTGCACCAAACAGATTGCAACTTCAGCAGTAAATTTGAGTATGCTCACAAGGATTCCCACATGCCAAGAGTTTAGGAGGATGAGCCTCATGTATATTGTGCATTAATCTGATGAAACTAACCTGTCGATTTAAGTCTCTTGCCTTATCAGCATAAATACGAGATTCTGATGTTAACCGACTAGACATTTCACTGACCTCTGCAGCAACATTGAAATTTGGAATAGATTATAAAACCTGCAACACACATGACATATACTCTCTACAAAGGGAAAAGTAGAGGGATCTATCAATCCAGGAGAAAGAGGGGAAAATAACAAATTCTATCCATTCTTCTAGCAAAAATCTTGAGAAACATTCGAAAATTTTAAAAGAAAAAAGAGAGGATTACAACTATAATTGTGGGTTGACACCTTACAATTTGATTTCCAAACATAACTTCACATTGGACAGGTGTTTCGATCAACTGCATGCTGCATAGCGGTCTCTTCAAAGACAATAGCAAACACTAATTTGATTGTAGCATGTAAACACACAGACCCACCTAACCAAGACTTTATTGCAATTATGACTTCGTGCTCTTTGAAAATCCTCATGGCACAAGATAGGTTCCTGATATAGCAAAGGGAGATCCCTTTACAAGTGGGTGGATGTGCATTGCTCTCTACCCTTGTATAGACCATGGTGAATACATATACATGTGCATATATATATATATATATCTGTGCGCGCACGCGCGTATATGTATATGTATATGCAGATAATATCTTATTGTTTCGAGACTAAATACAACCATCAATCAACAATGCAATATACATACATGTGTTTCCAAGCACATTCATACAAGCACTCCAAGACATTGAATGATGTTAGCTTTGGAGGTGCCATATGGGCCACATGAGTGTGTGCGCACACTTGCGTTTAAGTTGCATGAGTTCCATACATTATGTTGCATAGCTTCAAACGAACACCAGAACAAACTGATATAACTAAATGCAGGTATTTATTTTTATTTATTTTATTAGTGACTAAATGCTGGTGTTTCTAAAAAACAGAAGGATGAAAATCTTACGGTCCAACTTTTCACCAACACCAAGAACTTCCTGAACATTGCGAGTCATTATTTGGTGCACTTCATAGAGTTCATCGTTCAACTTTGCAATATTACGCTGAGTATGAGTGTCTTGATACAGTTTCTTTGTTTTCTGTATGAACGTGTCTTTAAACATAAAAAAAAAGGGGCAATAAACCGTCAGTAGAAGCACCATAAATAATGCTGACTACATAGAACAAATAATGACTACATAGAAAAAGCCAGACCCTACCAAATTTGATGAAGGCATACGGTCTGGCAGCAGTTTCAATTTGAGCCCCGTTAACACGCTCAAATTCGTTCTTGAGGTCTTCAAGGTATTGAAAGGCAAGTTTCTTAGGATAAGCACGGTCACACATTGTCAGGTAACAAACTCGTCCTTCGATGATATAACTAAGAAGGTGCGTTAAGGTAGCATTACTTTGATGATATAACAAACTCGTCCCAACATTCAGAAAAAAATCACTACTTTGATGGAGCATATAGAAAACAAAATCAAATGATGCAAAAAGTAAGTTCCAACCAAAGCTTCCATAGCCTTTTTTAAGTGACCAAAGTTGCCATACCAATAACTGTGACCACTACATCTACATTAACTTAATTTCTCACACTCATCCACAATTCTTATTAACTCTCCATAATCACACACTGAGTTTGAAGCTCACAACTAATTAATTGGGATCAAGTAGTTGAGCCAAGTGAGTCCTAACAATACCAGAATTTCCAATTTTTTTCACAAGTAATACTGGAAAAATAATGAAGCAATGAAGAAGCTCCATGCATACTTTTTAAAAGAGAATAAATCTAAAGGGGCGTAACCCAAGTACAAAAGAAGCATATGAGAGAGACCCACTTCAGTCACATGAAATAAAAAGAAAGAACTAGGGATATAAAAATGCAATGGCGTGACAACTTCACAAGGGAAGAAAGGATACTGGAAAATATAGGGGCCAGTTTCAATTGACATCCTTGAAGGCTCATTCTGGCCTCTCGAGAGGTTTTTAAACAAAGCCTTGACTTGCTGTTTATAGAATTCTGCATCTCTCAAATCACGGCCATCATCCAGTCCCTCTACTAGTAAAAGGCCATCAGTAACACGGGCAATCATCGTCAACTTCACCATCTTCAGCTCACAACTTATCAGCTATACAAAAAATAAAAACTGAAGACAATACATTACCCACTTGACTCGACCCAGGAGATGATGAACAAGCCAAACGTCGCCAAAGAATAAATGCTAATATACAAATTAACAAAGAGTCGACTTTGTATATAAATGAACAGCTGCATGCATATAATCAAAGAGCTCATTTTCCTCTTTCAATTGCCTAGGATGCCTTTGATAATCCAACAATTGAAGATTCAATTGGCCATGTCCAAAATATTAGCTTGTCAAGATTTAATAACCTAGCCTCCAGCCCAGCAAATTTAACTACTGTCCCACAATGCCCTTTAAGATTTACAGGCAGTATTGATAATAGGCTCTGCTGCCACAACTCCGCAATTCAATTCAATTCTTGGATTCGCATCATGCAGCTCCCATTTTGAAAAAATTATAAAACATAAAACAAAGACCCAAGAACTGGTTCTTGTGAGAATTGTGCTGGGCAAGCGAGAGGCACTGGTTAAATAGCATAAAAATACCCATTTTATGACATTCACTAAAAGAAGAGATCCCAAAAATAACCTAATTCTTGGTCTTCTTCACAGCTATGGATTTAACTGCGATTATATCGAATGATTAGCATTCCCACTTTGATCAAGATCTCCGAAGATATGACAAGGCATCAAAGTAAGCACCCTGAACCACCAAAATCGTATCTTAACTCCTTTTGATAAATACCACTAAACCCAATTGAGTAATTTGTTGAAAAATCACCATAAAATGCATAAACAACGTAGTTGTTAAATTCCCATCTGAGAAATCAGACTAATAAAATTCAATAAATAGCATATATAAAACATTGATATTTATCGGACGTACCCGGTTATAGCATTTGAACTTAGCTTTTGATCTGGAGGATCTGGTTGACGGTGACGACGATGCTCAGAATCCGAGCAGGAAAATGCTGAAATAGGGTTTTGGTCCTTTGGATAATTTTTTTTTTTTGAAGGGATTCCTTTGGATTTGAATGACAACAATGAGAGAGGGTGTTTTAAGTACTGAACGTTTGTTGTCGTACAATCAAATTGGCCGGAAAAGATGAGAAATGTACAGTTACTGAAGGAATGTTAATAAAAAAAAAATTAAAAAAAAAATGAGAAATGATATTTGTTGTATGGAAAATGGTAGGATCCCGCTGGAGCTCCCGCTCCATTTATTTTTTTTTCAGTTTTTTCCTTTTTTATTTTTTACTTTATGATTAAAAAAGTGTTGTTTAATAATATTATAATTTTTTTTAAAAATGTTTAAAAGTGTTAAAAAATATTTTTTAAAAAAGAAAAAAATTCATAATATTATTAAATAACACTTTTTAATCACTAAGAAAAAAAAAAAAATAGAGTAGGAACTCCAGCAGAATCCCTAAAATTGTTCTTGTTGTATTAGTTTTGCAAGTTTTGGATTTTTTTTTAAAGAAAGTAAGTAAATCTGAGATCTACAGGAAAAATTTATTTATTTTAATAATGAACTTCATTTTTTCAAATAGAGTGTACGAGACTTGTATCTTTTAAAACTATATATTAATAAAACATTAAAAAAAATTATAGGTTTTTAGTTATTATCGCGAATAATTATATTATTTAAAATAAATGATAAATTTAAGTTTTTTACACGGATTTGTATATTTATTTCAAATGAAATGATTGTAATCTAAAATTAAAATTATTTTTAATAAAATAAAATAATTATATTAATAGATTATAACATAATAAAAAGGCCCGGTTTGGATGCCCAAACTATCTCATCTGAGCTGTACTTCATATTTCATCTACCTATCCAAACGAAAGAATGCAAAATTTTATCTTATTTTTGATTTTTCAATCATTGCTATTGTGATGATATAGTACCGCTATAGTTGATCTCTACAAAGTTTTATCTACCTCTATAGTAATGCTACAGTACCGATACAATAATGATAACTACCACTTTTTTAATATATATAATTATCTATTAGAATTTTTTACTTTATTGTAATATATAATTAAAAAAATATATTTCAAATTTTATAAAATATGGCATAACAAAAAGTCATAATTAGAATAATTTCATTTAACAAATAAATGCGTTCATATTTGGGAATATTGAAATAATCATGACCAGCTACAAAAATATATTTTGGGAAAGTCAAAATATTTATGAGTTTTTAAATTAATAATAGATATTACTTATTTTTAATATATTCATAATATTTTCCATCCAATAATTAAAAATATTTTTCAATAATTGGTGGGACCCATCACTTTATCAAGAGCGGTGCTATAGTCACGGAAAATGTGTCCCGAATAGGGTTACCGAATAGTGTATTTCAGTTTTTTCTTTTTCTTTTCTTTTTTTTTATGTATTTTTTTAATCATCATAAACATTTTAAAAAATCACATCATTAAAAAACATTTTCTTAATCACTAAGTAAAAAAAAAAAACTCATTCGAGATACTATTTGGGTCCCAAATTCGGGACCCAAAGCATTTCTGCTTTATCAAATCTTTAAAAAGTTAAAACCATCACATCTCATCTGACAATTCAAACACACTCTTTTTTATAAAATATATCATCTCATCTTGCTATTCAAACATACATTTTTTTATAAACCATCTTATTTCATCTTAACTCAAAAACTTCACTACCATTCAAAATATATTTTGAAGTATATAATCTCAATTCATCTAAACAGTATAACCAAACGAGGCTAAATGTATTATTATTCTTATTTCGAAGGTAAGAAGCATAAATTTTAATTGTGCAAGCTAATAGCCAAGAATGTAGATTGTAGAGTGAATCAAGAAACTCAATTTAAAACTCTTGCTACTGGAGTGTGTTATGAAATTCATTGTAATTGAAAAAAAAAAAAAAAAAACCTAAATGTTGATTATATTACGTGAAATCCAATGGTGTATATATGTATATATATACACGTACCATATATTCTTTTTTTAAATCCAAAATAAATCTTACCGCCCACACGAAATAGACTAAAAGTTTTTAATATTATTTTAGTGACTGTTTCGATTGAGATACTAAAATGAAATATTTTAATATCAGTATCGTTTTGACGTATCGTTTCGAGATAATTTATATATGTATAAATTAATTATATATATCTATAAAGTATGTTCCAAAATAAGAACAATATAAATTTTAAAAGCATATATACATGAGAAATTCAATAGTACAAGTCTTAAAAACACATATTTATAAAGAGTTTTGTTACTCATCATCCTCATACACCACACATCACATTTATTTTTATTTATTTTAACTTTTTAAAAATCGTTTATAGTTTTATTCTTTATAAAGTAATTGATTTTTTCTACTCATAATCTATACATAAAACATTTGGTAAGAAGAAAAATAAAAAAATTATGTATGATGTATGGTGTGAAAATGATGAGTAAGATTTTTCATCTATAAAACTTAATAATACTTCTAACTGTGATAATTGATAAATTCATCTCACTTTGATTTCAAAGTAATAACAGTACCACATCAGCTATTTAAACCAGAGTTGACAGACAGTCCATTGCATGGGGTTGCTTGTAAGATCCGAGGAAGATATAAACAAGAAATAGAGAGAGTTGACGGATTTAAACAAAATTGAAAAACCGAAAATGCTCCTTAGGCGAGTTTAAGAAAAACATATTTATGAAAAGCCCTTTGAATTCACTCTTAATTACAAAATTGTCATTCACTTTTAATTAACATTCCGAAGTCCGAACCCAATTTTTCTATACCGGGCGAAATTTGAAAACCCGCCATTATCGTTCGGTATTGATCGAAACATACCAAGTATGAAACATCCACCTATATTGTGTCAAGTACTGTTTCAAACGGTAAATTTTGACCGTACCAACCGGTGCAAAATGATTTTTAAAATTTTGCAACGTACTGAGATGATGGTTGGGATGGCCAAGGAACCAATCACTCATTTATGAATGGTCGGATCACCTTTTTTTTTTTTTTTCCAGCAAGTAAAGTATTTATAGATAAACTAACGGATATAATATATAAATCTGGTGGGGTGGGTGTCATCTACAGTCTTTCTAAAGCCAACACACATTACAACACAAAAGTAAAAAAACAAAAGGGGTGATCGGACCAAAAGATTGACTCTTACCCAATTCCCACAATGGAAGACTGCCTAGTGATGGTTTTTAAATAGTCTGATGAACAAACTATAAAACTACAGCTAGAAGCTACAGTAAAAATGGGTATGCTACAATGTGTTGGTCTGGACTCGCTGGAAGGAACTATCACATCCACTTTCACTCGATCCTTGGTTAGAGAAAGCGGGAACATAGTGTGTCAATCGAAAACTGTGACGAGTCACTGGTGAGGGGCATTACTAGCAGTGGCGGCGCATGCAGGCCACACGCCACAGCTAGAGTGAAGAGAACAGTCGGATCTGGAGGATCCAAAGCCGTAGATCCCGAAACTGTCGCTCATGGTGGCAGAGTGCTCTCCGAGGCGCGGCGGCGCGTAAGGCCAACGTGATGCAACGATGGGCGAATTTCTTCTGCCAGTTTGATGATCGACACCTAGAGAAGCTGAAGAAGGGGCCCGCGTCCACCATAGGTCACCAAAAAGTAGCAGATCGGCAAAGTTAAACGTTGCTACTAGAAAACTAAAAGATAAAAGATAAACGAAAATAAAGGCCATGATCAACGAGGAGGGGAGGTGATGGAGAGAAATGGCTGAGAGGAGAATGCTGGAGAGAGAGAGATGATTAAGTGAATGGCCGGATCACCTTTGGAGGTATCAAGGACCACCTAGTTTTTTTCTTATTTCAAAATTATCTTCTATATCATATAAAATGGGAAAATGGTTGTAACAAAATTAGCTGATTATCTTTTAAATTCTTATGTTTACAGTCCACACAAGCTCTTATCCAAACTTCAAACATCTCAAATAGAATTGATAGATGCATAAAATGGGTCATACGACATTTATTGCCCATTTAATTTTTTTCTAAATATTTTTAATGTTACAAAACCCACTCCATATATTAATTTCTCTCCTAGTCAAAATCTTGGAAATCGAGCAACAACATTCTATGATCCTTAACATTGGCTCAACCAAATGCCATGGAACACAATATGGAAACACAATACGGAATCATCTTAGTTTTGAGTCACACTAACTCAAAGTGGTTCAACAATACGAGTGTGTTTGATTGTTGAAATCAGTTCAACCCATCTCAAATCAATCATACTATTTTTTTAACTTCTCATAAAAAAGTTAAATACATCCCAATGTAATTCATACATTCAAACAACTTACAAAATACTACTATTTATAAATCAATCCAAATCATTTGAAATCATCTCAGCATCCAAACGCAACCTAGTCTCAACGGTGGTAGCAAAGTCATCTTATTTTTTATTGTTATTTGACCCGGGGTATAAGCTTTCATTTCCTTTTGTTTTGCATGTGTTATAAACTATGATAATTAAGAAAAATGATATTTACAGTCGTATAGTGCGTAAGTGTCATGTAATTTATTTACAAAAAAAAGTGAGTAAATATGGATTCACATGAAAATAAATAAATTTTTAATAGTAAATTTCACTTTTCCAAAGATCTCAGCAAGGAATAAATTCCTCGAATGTCTTGGCAGTAGACCATATTAAAACAATCCCAACGCTGGCTTCCTTCCCTTCAGATTGATGATCTTTCACACAGTTTGATAATTTCAGGCTAGCAGGTGAGGCTCATCTGCCCTCCATATCTGCGCAAATAGATGGGCCTTCCCCCAAGCAATTAAGGATCTAAAAAGTTCACAGCAGGCCGTGATAATTCATTACATTTGAGTACTTTGCAGTGTTTAAGGATCTAAAAAGTTCACAGCAGGCCGTGACAATTCATTACATTTAAATCTCCTTTACTTGTAAAGAATAGGGAAAGGCAGAATGAAATCAAGCTAGCTTACCGTGGAAGGAGAAAATGGAATTGTGTTGAGGTCTGGGATGGTACTTTCAAAGAATCACGTATCCTTCAGTGAGAATAACAAAATAGTAAAAATATGCTGACACCTTGGTCTGGGTCCAGGAGGTTTCTACTTTCTATCAGCCTGGTGACCGTGATGGAGCAAAAGTGCATTTGAAGATGACGTGCCTTGGTGAAAATTGGGACACTGAACTGAGTCAAGGAAATATGAAGATCACCATCCATTATAGCTGCTGAATTCTCTCATTGGGTTAAAAAAGCAATCGATGATTCATTTATTAAGATAATATCTAAAGTGAGCAATGTGGAGAACATGCTTCCCGGGATTTCACCAAAAGTTTGCCTTACAAACCAAAAGGGCCACTGGGTCTCCTCATGTTTGCTACACTCCTTTTCCATTTCATTCTAGCTACAACTTGTTTTTGTTGTTAATTTTCTTGGTTCCTTGTTTTCTTTTCTTGATTGTATCATCCAAAACTTGCAACGCCCTCAATTCACTAGAATGCACTTCAAATATGATTTTGTCATGTTTTATATGAGATCAATGGCTTTGGTCGCATGCAGGGATCGTGATGAAAGCCCAAAAAGTAAAGGATTAGCCGTGGTCTCCTTTCCCATTGGTGACATGGCAGAATTCTTACTTGGTGATCAGAGGGATGTTGTAAGGCAGTGAAGGTTGTGTTGGAATCAGGAGACATTCTTATATTAGGTGGGAGACCTAGGCTGATGTTTCATTGTGCCACTGGCTTACCGCCATTCACCCAAACACTGCGCCAAAGCCCCCGCTAGAGGAAACAAAGATCCGTTCTAGCCTTTGGAATCTTACTTTGAGAGAGAATTGATAGGCTTGGTATATATTGAGTTGAAGCAGTCTCGAAGTGATTCTATACTCTCGAGTTTAATCCTGATTTAGAAAGCAATATGAGCCTAGTGTTAATAGTCCTTCAGCTTTTGGGGGAAGGTGACTGCATTAAGAGACCAATAGTAGCTCACTTTTTCACAAACTAGACCTTTGTTTCAGATTTGCTCTGCATGAATCTGTCATGTATTTTTTATAAGCATATGTCGTAGAGATAAGTGAGAAGGGATGATAGGGTGGATCCTTCCTAATATGAAACCAGGGTGAGAAAAGGTGTAATAAGGAGAAGGGAATGCTTTCAATCAAGGACAAGAGGTGCTCGTTTTGCCAGGACGTACTCAACGATACGAATCTGTCGATAAAATCATGTATTCTTGGAAGATAGATCTACCTCTTAGGCTTCAATAATAATCTATTCATAAAGGATGGTGAGAGTAGAGTCTGTCTAGATCTCTTACTAGGCCATGGTGGGTGGTCTGCCATAACTTGGGGCATTACTTTATGTACGCATTGGTAGACCACATAATTCCCCTGAAATATTCAATGCTTTGGCCGCTTTATTAATCCTCCTTTTGGCAGCCAAATTTCACCAGTCACTAGAGCAAAATTTGTTTGGTACAACATGCGCTTGTTTTTGCTTGAAGAACACTTGAGAAACTCCTATTTTATAAGCAAACCACAAGATCAACCACTCCCACTCAAAAAAAAAAAAAAAAAAAAAAAGATGTTTGAATTGCATTTCATAGGTGGGATCCATGTAAGCTTATCAGCTTTGGACAGCATTAGTTATAACCATACAAGTACGTTTTACTAGGTATAAAAATCCTTCGAAATTCCTCAGTATGCATCCCATGCATTATTCAACAACGTTCCTTTTTCCCTGTAGTTGTTTGCAGCCTTTTTTGCTTGTTCTCATAGAACTAAACAAATCATAAACTGCATAATTAACCAATGCATTTGATATTTCTGCTCCCAGGAAAGGGTGATGGGAAGAGGGTGAGCCAAGCTGGAGAAGCAGGGCACATGCTAGATGTATATTATCAGGTGGAAGATCTGAGCATTTCGCATGTGCTCTAGCTCTCCTGCTTGGACCCACTTTCTTGCAAGCGCAAGCTGGTTGGATGCATCGTGCAGCCCTTATCATAATAGAGGTAAGTCTCTTACTAGTTTATTGAAATAATACTTTTTTGCTTACGTCCAGTACTTTTCATTAGATTCATTACATGTGTATTGTTACGTTAAT
This sequence comes from Juglans microcarpa x Juglans regia, assembly GCF_004785595.1. NCBI lineage: Eukaryota > Viridiplantae > Streptophyta > Magnoliopsida > Fagales > Juglandaceae > Juglans > Juglans microcarpa x Juglans regia. Next base: position 40,713,093 of record NC_054594.1, on the reverse strand, counting down.
GGATGGGTAAAATTGGTTACGTTGATGAAAAATTCCAAATGAAAATTCTCTTGCAACTTATCGTAATATTGTAGTAATTGAACATAAAAACATTCTTCATATTAGCTCTATCGATCTCAAATCTTGACGATCGGATGGTAAAAACATAGCAACACGGCTAATCTCTCTAGAAGAGAAAAAAGCACTCTAGAAGGAAGTCATATAGAGTTACAAGCCACTGAAAAGCCCATAAAACCAAATCAGACCAAAGCAAAGGAAGAAGTCTAACGGAGAAGAAGTAATCAAATTGGGACAAAAGACAAAAGAAAGTGAATTTATTTAATATAAAGATGAAAAAAATCTGATGACAACTCATATTCCTCATGATGAGAAATAAAAAAGATAAAATTTTCTAAAAATTATGATGAAAAAAAAAGAAGGGATTATGTGAGTAGAAAGAAATAAACTCCTGACTTGAAAATGATATCTTTTATTGTTGTAGAAAAAAACGTTTGGCCAAAATTTCAATAACATTGCTTGACTCAAATTAATAAATTATCTGTAGTTAGAAATCCATATAACCTTTATTAAGTTATTCATAAATACCAGAAGATGAAAAAAATTCTAAAACATTCATCTTTCTTGAATCAACCACGATGAGAGCGATTCTCCAGAGCTGATGCTGCAGACTCTACATGAACTAGCAAACAAGTGTAAACTTTCTTCTTCAACCGCTCAACAATCTCCAGTATCCCATCATTCTCTGACCTCAATATGCTTCTCAGTTTATCCAACCACTCATTCGCATGCTTAAGCTGTGATAATGTGACAGCAATATGGTTGTCTGGCTCCATTTGTCGTCCTGCACTGTCCTTACCTTTCTTCTCCTGGGTAACTACACGAAACCCAACATCCAATGCCCCCTCCAAGAATTTCAAAAACCAAGATCTTGTTTCATTTAACAGAACCTCTCTCAGTTCTTTGATCTCTCTTGCATCATCCCATTTAGCCCATTCTAATTTCTCAGCCCCACTTAAATCAATAGGAGCCTTTGGATACTTCAACATACTTTTACCATGAATAGGACCAGCCTTTTTGCCAGTTTTGTCCATGTCTGGAACAGATAGGAGAGCTGATAACTGAAGTGACTTATCCTTTAATGGAGTTGCTGCATTCGGTTGTTCAAGCAGCTGATAGAGTGTGAAGAACTTGGTAAGATACAGGTGGGGGTTCTCCAGCGAGGCATATGAGCAGAGATCAGCAAACATACTGAGAAAAATAAGGAAATAAGACTTGTAGGACATAACTGTGAAAATTGGGTTCTCTTTCTGGTGGTCAAAATATGTTCTGAAATGACATTTAAATCCTGAAATAGACTTACCTGAGGCACCTGACCAGAGTTGCAGCCGTGGCTGCCTGCTTCTGAGCTTCTGCTGCAACCAAATAAGCTATATTTCTCCTTCTAAGCATTCCCTTGTAAAGTTGCAATAAATGAAAAGAAAGAATAATTACTTAATGATGGTAAACTTGATGTACGATTCTGTGAGCTTGCTGTTTTAGGTACTTTTCCCATGCACCAATTCTAATTTGATTAATAGGCCATCTACTCTGTCCACAAGAAAAGAGAAGATATGGCGTCTTTGATCTGATAGTAACCAATGCCAGTCGTTTGGTTATAATTCTAGTGAAATGCAGAAGGATGAAATAGTAGCCACTGAATGGCCAGTCTGATAGGTGAAATGGTAACCAATGACCATATAACTAATTTCCGAAATATAGCAATTGAAAAACAAAAGGTGGAAGAATAATAAAGGCAAGGTACCTTTCCTGGCTTCAAAAGACCAGCAGGCAGAGAAGCCCATGAAGCTGCCTCGGGCGAAGGGTTTTTATCTTTATTGTTTGACAAACAATTCAAGTTCATGTTTTCCTGTTTACTTGAAGTGCGTTTTGCAGGAGTGCTCTTAAAAGACAGTGCTATCTCTTTGTCAGATGCAGCAGCGTCTGGCTTTGATGAAAGTGCATTAGCTAGATTTCGGGAAGGAGTCACTGAGCGTGTCTGTAAAAATGATTATCACTGCATTGGTTTTCAACAACAATTAAACTTCGCTTGACTAACATTGCCTATCAAGCTCATCACGCGAACCATGTCATCATTTATATGATTGTTCCAACTTCTAATGTAACGAATCATTTCCTCCAACTTGCATGCTTATGTCTAGGGGACAATATAACCTAAATAATTATGAATACTTTGTGCTGACATTTGCATTTTCTGTACAAAAATTTGTTGCTCGAAAATTTCTTATACAAAATAATCTTAGGATGTCATATTCGAGCTGCACATTTGGTTTCTAGATGTCCTACTGGTCTGGCCTTTCAATTCTAATCAGACTGATAATTTCCAATGCCTGTCTATCCGGAGGAGTCCCTAAAAAAAGTCCCAGAACTGCTATCGGAATATGTTAAGCGAGAATCATACCTGACCTTTCAGCTCTTGATGCTTTCCTTTCACCGTTCCAACCTTCTTACTTGCCCCAACATTCTCATTCTCATTGCTCTTCTCGCCTCCATTCGAATCCACTCCACTTGCTTTAGCATTATTTGGTGCCAAAACACCCAGCATGTACCTAGATGCGACCTTTGCCTTCTCCTCTTTGATAACAATTTTCTGTCTCGGGCTGTCGCCCTTTACTTCGGCCAATAACTCCCTCAATTTTGTACCATCTAGTCCTTCGTCACCAGATTGGACTGGACATTCTGACGGCTCTAACATTTGCATGAGATCCTTTGGATTCCCCACAAAAGGGTGGCGTCCTGAGACTGGTCTCACCCCAACAAGACTAGGAACTGGTGTTCCAGCTTCCATCCTATCCACATAGAAAAACTGGCCGAGTTGCAACTTGTTGTTCAAGATGAGCTCATTATCTTCCTTTGAAAGTGAGACATATGTTGAGTGAGAGGAATCAGAGACTTTTATAAAGAAGCCATGGTTAGGCCACAGGTCAGATCCGGTTAAGGCAGGCACAATGCTGATGGCTTGTAGTAGAACGGATCGATATTCTCCTCGAACCTTTACATTGGAGTTTATACCCTGAAGAAGCTTTAGTAGTACTCCTGGAGTGAGCGATGCCATTCTTTTTACCTCCTCTTCTGATTATCCAAATCTGTAATGTTTTGTCTGATTGATACATTTAAGTTGGTGGCTAACTAATAAGAGTAGCTCTCTATTTATTCCAGGAAATTTACCTTGTACATGATATACATACCGATGCTATATATGCATTTCTTTGGTTCCTAAAGGTTTTCCTGGCAAAATTCGATTAAAACATCTTGTTTATAGCCTCCTGTTATTTAAAACCTTTGTTCAAGTGTGTGGTTTTCACGATGAAATTCCATTAATCGAGGGAAAAAAAAGGTTTTAAATTGTTTGCAGATCAGAAACTGGAAAAAAACCATACAATGTGAAACAACATGACTGCATAAGGCTATCTTCATAGACAGAAAGGAAAACAAACAAGTATAGGGAAAATATAAGGGTATAGCTCTTTTCCATGGAAAAAAAGGTATAAACTATAACCTACATGTGTTGCTATGATATGGCAGGGATTGACCACAAATATTAATCTGAGGGAGAAAGAGACAAGTACGTACCTGAGAAAGAGAGCATAAAGAGCCAAGATAGATAAAAAGGTACAAGAGAAAAATTAAAAAGGTCCTATGACAGAAGGAAAGAAGTTCTGCATAGAGCTCAAGGACGACTGTAGCTTGAAGACAAAGCGAGTTTGATTGTTTGTGGGCTGACTTAACCAAGAGCCTCCATAGCTTTGCATGCCAGGCACTTAACTCTCAACTTTCCCTTGGCTTTCAAGCCAAGATACAATATTAATTATATTAGACTTTTGCAGTACTCATGTGACATGAAATGACAAATCTGTCCCCCGTAAAGAAGAATTATGTTGGACCTTATTTAATGCCGTCAATGGGTATTATAGTCAGTTGGTCGTGGGTCTCTTCCAGCTTGCGTTTCCTTTTTAAGTTGGAGGAAGGGGATCTATTGAGAAAGGTAAGGGCGTTCCTATGTCCTCATCACTATTATCCCACAAATTACAATGACATCTCTTATTTGACTAAATTTGTGCATGTGACATATATGGAGTGGAACAAACATAGGGCACTCTTCTTTGGATAAGTAAAATATTTTAGTCACAAAGAAATTACATAAATATATACCCACAAACTGGCGTGACTTGTTGTGATATATAAGATTATAAAATTACTTTTATTGTAAAATAGATCTAATGGATCCCATAAAACCACGTCAATTTGTGAGTTTACTTTTGATTAATTTCTTTGTATCTGTAACAACTCTATAAACATAGAGAGAGAATCCTCTCAATTAGAGCTATTAGAAAGTGGAATATAACATAAAACTTATCTAGTCCCAGGTTAGGTACTGAGACACTATCAAAACAAGATATGGAGTAGGTAAAAACATATACATACACACACATATATATAAAGAAATGCCTTCTCATTATGAAACTAATTCATAAAATATATAGTTTAGATGAGATGAGATGAGATGAGATGAGATGAAATATTTTATTGAAAGTTGAATAAAATATTATTATAATATTATTTTTGTTTTAGAATTTGAAAAAATTAAATTATTTATTATATTTTGTGTAGGAGTTTGGAAAAGTTATAATGATTATATGAGATAAGATGAGATAGTTTAGTTTGATTTTGTGTAACCAATAGAACTGTAAGACCTGAATGTTATAATATAATTTTCTAATAGAACTGTAGGACCAGGATGTTTCATGCAGTCGATAGGCATCGACGGGCTGGGACAATCTAGAGGATTGATCAGAACCGTCAAAATTACAGAATAATGTTCAATAACAGCTAAAGGTATAAGTCGTCTCTTTTCTTTGTATGCAAACTAAATCTCTATCGTCGAGTTACCGGATCAAGAGCAAACTTTAAAGGATAATGTATACAGGATTAAAAATACACGTCTCAAGAAAATGCGTTGGCTTCAGTCTCAGCACGAACCAAGCTAGCATACACACCATTAAGATGGGAAGCCATGAGAGTGTCATGGCTCCCATACTCAACGACCTCACCATCTTTCATAACAGCAATCGTGTCGGCCTCTTTGATGGTAGATAGGCGGTGCGCTACTACGATTGTGGTTGTTCGCGCAGCAACCTTCTTTAATGCGTCTTGGACACGCTTCTCTGATTCCAGGTCCAGTGCACTGCTAGCTTCATCTAACAGTAGCACTCTTGATTTCTTCAGTATGGCTCTTGCTATTGCAATCCTTTGTTTCTGACCTCCCGAAAACTGGACTCCACTCTCGCCAACCTATAGTAGAAGAAAGTTAAAAACCAGAGAGAGAGAGAGAGAGAGATTGGTGACATGATATAATGAATGATATGCTCCCTTATAAGCCATTTTAGAATCACCTCATCCTTGATGACTAAGCTTAAAGGGTATGTTTTGTTAAGTCTTGAGGAATTCCTTGTACTTTGTAGGGTCAGTTACCTGAGTTTCATAGCCTTGAGGTAGGCCACTAATGAACTTGTCAATGTAAGCTTCCCTTGCAGCCTCTTCAATCTCAGCCCATGAAGCATTCGGGTTTCCAAATGCAATATTTTCTCTGATGCTCCCAGCAAATAGTGTAGGCTCTTGGCCAACCAAAGCTGTTTGCCTTCTCAACCACTTGACATCAATTTCCATCAGATCAACACCTCCCATCATTACCTTCCCTTGAATTGGATCATAAAACCTTTGTATCAACCATATCACTGTTGATTTACCAGACCCACTTCCTCCCACCAAAGCCACCATGCTTCCACCTTTCACCTTTAAGCTGAAATCCCTCAACACAATCACCTCAGGCCTAGATGGGTATGCAAATGTCACCCTTTTGAACTCAATATTCAATGGCTTTGACCGCTCTGTCTTTCTACGTTTTCCTTGATCCTTATCAATCAATGGCCTGCGATTAATGATATCAAAAACTGCTGGAATTGCCAGTGCCGCCCTGGAAGTGTCTGGGGCTAGACCGGCTAATTGTCCGACAGAAAAGGAGCTCAAAACAATTATGAGAAATATCTTATATACATCCCCAAAGCTTGTTTTGTTTTCTTTGACGAGATTTCCACCAAACCAAAGGAATAAGGTATATGCTCCGTACATGGCACCTTGAGAGAAGCCAAGTGTTAGGCCTAGTGTTTGTGATCTTCTGACTGATTTTTTCTTTGGCTCTGACAAAGCTCGGTCGAACGACTCAACTAACTGTTCTTGAGCAGAAAACGTTGCAACTGTTCTAATGTTTGAAACTGCACCGGAAGCAATATTGCTAGCTTTGACATAGGATTTGTTGTCGAGTCTCGGTCCAACATTGATGATCAAGCTCAAGTAGTTTGCACCAAGGGTGAAAGGAGTGAGAGCTGCAGCCAGAAGGGCTAATCGCCAATCGAGGTAAAATGACACACCAAGTCCAACTGCAGCCGAACTCAAACCCATTAATAAGACCGAGAATCGATCACCAAGGACTGAGCGAAAACTAACACAATCAATGGAGAGCCTTGAAACAAGTACTCCAGTGGTATTTTCTTCAAAATCAAACCAACCTGGTTCTTGCTTTAAGATTGATTCAAATAAAAGGTCTCTCACCCTCATTGTGAGTTTTGTTCCAGCCCAGCCACACAAACCTTGCTGCCCTGTAAAGGTGGCTATACACCCAAAGCCAAGCCCAAAAAGTATTAAACAAAGCTTACCAACTTCTCTTTTTATCTTTGATCTGTCACCGAAGTATATTTCAAGGGCTTGGCCAAGAATTAAAGGAAAGATAGTTAGAAATGCGCCTGCAAGCATACCAAAGAGAAATCCAAATACTAGCATGGCAATCTCTGGTCTCTGTAACTTCCAAACTTCTGAAATTTTATATGTTCTAGTAGTAGTTTCTTGTTCTTCTTCCCCTTCTCCTAGTTCTTCCTCTTTCATAGACTTCTTGCCCTCTGGCCTCGGAACATCACGTGAGTTCTTTGATCTTGATGCATCATTAACTGATTTGTCATAGATAGAGAGTTCCGTGCCTTTCAGATTATCATTCTGTTTTGAGAAGGGTTTTGAAACTGCATCAGAAGCAAGCCTGACAAGGTCATAGTAGACCCCCGCCCTTTCCATGAGTTGATGGTGGTTACCAATCTCAGTAACAGAGCCATGGTCGAGAACCACAATGGCGTGGGCATTTCTTACTGTGGCTAGCCTGTGAGCAATGACAATGGTGGTTCGGCCAGAGGAAATCTTATCAATCGCTTGTTGGACAACAGACTCAGACTCAGCATCGAGTGCGCTTGTAGCCTCATCCAAGAGAAGGATTCTAGGGTCTTTGATCATGGCTCGAGCCAGTGCAATTCTCTGTTTCTGACCACCCGAGAGCTGGCTTCCCCTGTCTCCAACCTGCCCAAATGTGGCTTTTTAGGTACAAGTTAGACAATATATGTATTTTTTTAAGAAGTGCTATGGACGTAAAGAGATCTCACAAAAATTGACATGGTTTCATATGATACGTTAGATCTACTTTACAATAAAAGTATATTTATAATCTAATGTGCCATATCAGTTGGTAGGTTTATTTTTGTGGAATCTCTTTGTGGCCAAAGTATTTCCATTTCTTGAATTGTATGTTGTTCTGGGTCTTAATTATGTGCAACTTCACCTGAGTATCGTAGCCTAGTGGGAGGCCAGTGATGAAGCTATGAGCATTGGCTGCAATGCAAGCAGAAATTGCCTCCTTTTTAGTGGCATTCTCCTTCCCCATCATCACATTTTCCAGTATCGTTGTGGCAAAGAGAACTGGCTCCTGACCAACCATACCTATCTGACCTCTTAGCCACTTGACTTGCAGTGTTCTTAAATCATGAGCATCCAGTGTGAGTGTTCCTGCCAAAAGTTTTTAGGCTTTAACCAAGTTGGCAATGCAATGTAATGAAATCATATGAACATTCTTCCACAAGATGATGAGAATCTTACCTACGTTGGGGTCATAGAACCTCTCTATAAGAGCAAAAATGGTGGACTTGCCACCTCCACTGGCTCCAACTAATGCGAGAGTCTTATAAGATGGAATCACTAGATTAAGAGATCGGAGAACTTGATCACTGGGACGGGATGGATATGAAAATGTAACGCCTCTGAACTCAATCCTTCCACGAACACTAGGGAGTGTACTTCCCACACGACTGTAGGGATCTATCTCTGGAACTCTATCTATGATTTCAAACACCCGGCTCGCTGCCACAGTGCCTTGTGCAAATTGGGCAAAATATGATAGTGACAATGCCAATCCCCTGTGAAAATGCAGACCATATATATTGCGATTATATAGAAATTTTGAGTCTAGTTGTCATTAAATGACTTGGTTTGCTTGATTCTCAGCAACTCGACAGAGTTGATGAATAGATAATTACCTTCCCCCAAGATTGACACCAAAGAAACAAGCAATGGCAGCACCTCCAGAGATCTCTTTCCTAGAAACTAAAATAGCTCCATACCAGAAAGCCAATGCCCATGTCGTATAAGAAACCAAATAGATAACTCCAATTCCTGCACCCTTAGCAAAGCCAATCTTTGCACCAAAAGGCACTAACTTCTGCAATAATTCAGCATATCTTGCAGCCAAATGATCCTCTGCAACAAATGCAAATACAGTTCTAATTGAACTGACTGCTTGCTCTGCCATGCGACCAGCTCTCCGATAGGATACCTGAAATAGAAGTACCAAAAAGAATGAGCAAAATCTGTCTAACACATTAAGACAGAGTAGATTGTTTAGTCCATATATTCTCTTGTCTACTTGCCTCTTCTTTTGCGGTTAGGCCTACATAAATAGCTTTGTAAGCAATACCACAGAACATCATCAATGGGATGACTGAGAAGACTACCAGAGATATTTTCCACGACTTCAAAAACCCTACAGTATAGCCGCAGATGAAGGTAAATACACTGTTGATGAAGTGTGCCATCTGCAATTAGACCAAGAAAAAGTTTAAAAATGTGTCAATGTGGTTCATCTTCATAATATACTATCCAACTCTGTCGGCCTATGAAAAAAGACAATCCCGGCTTAAATCTGAATGCTTCGTATGAGATTATATTGTAGCTTGAACCAAGTATAAATAATAATTAAAACAAAAAAATAAAAGATGTTCGACCTTCTCTCCCATCACTTCTTGTATCTGAGCAACATCACTTGAAATTCCGTGCATGATATCACCGGTGCTAAGTTGGGTGTCAAAAAAGCCAATATCCTGTCGTAGAACTGCTCTTAAATATTCTGTTCTTATCCGTAGAGCGGACCGCTCCCCAACCAGTCTCCAGCAGGTGACCTCTGTCAATTTTGAGATATAAAAAACGCTGTTCTCTTACAAAGATTTCAGGAGTCTTATAATAAGGAAGAAACACTGAAAAGACAGAAGAAAAAAGGAAAGGAAGTATTCTGCTGTAATCTTCATCTTACCCAAGTATGATCCAATAACCACAAGTGCTGCTAACCCAGTCATAAGCAGACATACCTGAGAATTAATAATTTCCACTGTCAAAATATGTTCTGGAGTTCCTTTTTTTTTTTTTTTTTGGGGGGGGGGGGGGGGGGGGTGTGGCGGGGTGAGGGAAGTTAAAGCTATACACCAGATTTGTACCTTCTCTACATCCTTCGTCAACAGAGTTTTGTCAGTTTTTGACGAATCTAAAGCGATGTTATTCACAAACTCTCCAAAAAGATAAGAAAACCAAGGGAGGGATCCTCCATTAATGAGAGCGCCTAAACAACCCAAGATCACGAGAACTATATCCCACTTTGTTGAATACTTGAACAAGCTGAACAGCCCAACTGACTTTGCCGGCCCCACATTATCTTCATCCTCACCGCCATCATCTTCATCGTAACCCGAAGCTTCATCACTGTCATTGTACTGATCATCACTCCCATAATGATGACTTGTAGATTGAAAAGCATCAGAATCATGTTGTCCATGATGATGACCACCACCTGATAGCCCATGGCCATGGTGCTCATAACCATAATTCCTGTCAACATGGTCATTTCCCATATGGGAAACGTCATGACCATGATGATGCGCACCATGTGATACCCCGTGTCCAATATTGGACGGCCCTAGGCCCTGACGATAACCGCCATGAGACAAGCCAAGATGATCTTCATCTTCCAGAGACTCATAATCAGACATTCTAAGTTCATCTTTGATTGCCAAAGGACCACTGCCTCGCCCCTGTCCAACCACTTTAAACTTTGAAAGCCCATGAGACTTGCTATATTCACCAGAAGTATAACTCTTTCGGAAATACGAACTCTCATTATCTCTTGCAACATAGCTTTGGAGCTCAAGCCTCCCTGCTGCGACAGCGTCGTAGCCTGAGAATTCATTATACGAATTCGTCAATCCAAGTGACCCATATGTTCGAGAACGGTAATAGTCATTGGCTGAACGGCGAAATACACGACTCTCCGAAGGGTGGGTGGCAGTCCACGGGCTTAAAGCTGCGCTTAGGTTGCTGTCACGCCGCCCAGTTGGCTCCAAGTGCCATGAAAGCTCGCCTTGCCATGACATATCGGTGTTCGATGCAAAAGGCGTTGCCGGAGATGGGTTCCGGATTCTTCTAGAGGTAGGACTATGCGACATCTGACGAGAGCTAGAAGGAGTGTAATAGGGAGAGGCAAACCGTGAGCTGGTGGGAGTGGGGTGATGGCGTCGGCCTCGGTGGCTTGGGGAATAATAGTCGATTTCAAAGGAGGAGTCAGCCATGGATGGAGGAGTACTATGATAAGGTGGAAATGTGTCATGAACATGAAAAGGAGACGTGAAGAGAAAAGGAACGAAACAGCATAGAGGTGAAGGAAAAGAACAAGGTTGAGCTTCGTTAATAGTACTTGTCCGAAGCGGTTGGTTTAGGAGACAAAGGTACTTAGCCTGTTCCGCCTTGTATTTTAGTATTATAAAGATGCTAGCACTTTGGACTAAAACAACGACAAAGAAATATATAGAGATTCTAAGCTTCTGTTTGTTTTACTTGCTAATGCCTCGTAGTTTTGAGTGCTGTTCTTTGCCGTCTGAGTTGGGAGTCTCGCCATTATGCATATGAGAAGGTCTTCTCCAATCACTTTGCTGCAAAGGGTAGCCCTTTTTTCTAGCACTCATTCAACCAAAGGCTGATGTCAAGCCGTATGTTGTAAGTAGATGTATATGGTAGCTTTTAGAACAGACAAATAGGCTCATTAGGTAGTTGTTAGGACAGCATACATTACAAGGAGGCCGGCCGGCTAATTAACACTACCTTATAATATATGTTGAAGAGTTGCAGATAAAATTGATTCATCAAGGAAAATATGACTTGTCAATTACAATACGATCTAGTCAATCCATTGAACGTGGAACACAACATATCCTACTACATCTTAAACCTCGCCTAAAAAATGGCTGTAAATCCGTTGGTTGTTTTCTCGTTTTGTTCATCAAAGATTCAAAATACATACTTCTGGTTCAGGTTCTTGGAGCTCTTTGATTGATGGATTGATACCTCTTATCTGCTCGGTCGCAAGAGGGGTGGAGGTAAGATCGACAGCTCGTAGCCCCCAACAAGGTCGACGCCCTTAGCCGACTGTAGTTCCACTTATGTACTTTTCTTTTTTAGGCTAGTTGAAAGTTTACCAAGAATTATTTAAGATATTTAAATTTTAAAATTTATCTTTTAAATCAATTTATGACATATAAACATTTTATTATATTTACTTTGAACACCGATTCGAGAATATAATTTTTTCTTTTTAGAAAGATATGTTAGAAAAACTGACAAAACCAGACTCAATCGGCAGAATCTTGTTCATGAAAATCTTTAGAAAATAAAAAAGAGAGACTATGATGGAGTGGATTACTAAGAGAAGTAGAATTAGAAATCAAAGGAGTTTTGTTTCGAAATAACTTAAATCCAAGATAGCAGTTTGGTATAGAACTGATTTCTGGAAATATAGTAATCGTATTCGTATATACTTTTTTGGTCAAGAAGGAAACAACAAACCATCTTTCTCTTTCCGTTTGTCAGCAACCCATCAATAATTACGAGGATTCTCCATTTGTCATCGAGCCATGTCTTGCTAAGGCTACGGATTGCTGCCACTGAAGGAGAGAGCCGATGACCGCCATCACTGTCATATAACTCCGTCAATTCGGTGCTTAGACCAATTATTTTAATATTTTAAATCGTCTTAAGTTTATTTCAAAATAAGATCTTTAAATTCTCAAAATTGTCGCTTGTCCTTGTAGATATACATCACATAATCAAGAGATTTGGATAGTAAGTTTTAGATGGTTAGAAATAAAAATTAAAAGTTGAATAAAATATTAATAGAATATTATTTTTTAATATTATTATTATTTTAAAATTTAAAAAAATTAAATTTATATTATATTTTTGTATGAAAAATTAAAAAAATTGTAATGATTAGATAAAATGAATTAAAAGACTTTTTATATTCAAACCTCCCCATATTGTAGTGATAAATTTTTCTCCATCATAGAGGTCATATATTTCTATAGTTTGTTTAGAGAGTGAACTGATATGAGAATTTTGTGAATAGTAAATTAGTAGTAAGATGGTTTGTAAATAGTATTGACATAATTTGAGTTGAATATTTTTTGAGTTTTAAGAAATGAAAGAGAAAAAGTTGAAGAAAAAATATTATAAAATTAAAATATTGTTAAAATATAGTTTTATAATATTATTTTTATTTAGAGATTTGAAAAAATTGAATTATTTTTTATTTTTTATTTTTTGTTTGAAAGTTTGAAAAAATTGTGATGATTAGTTTGAAAAAATTATGATGATCAGTTTAAAAATTTTGTATTTAAATTATGTTTAGAAAAAAGATGGAATGAGATAAAACGAGACGAGAATTTTGGAATGAGGTGAAAATTATAAATGCTATGTTCTGAGTTGGGGGAGCTAAGTAATAATATTTTGGTAATCTTAAAGGTGACAAATGAGGTGGCATTTGGAGGGGTTAATCATAATTTTGACTTCTGTATGGCTGATGTAATGACCAATAGTTTCCGGTGCTTCTATCCAAACAAACATAAATTATGTCGAAGTTTTCTCCTAAAAACTACTCGTAGCATAGGCTTACCATGACTATGATAATCAATTAAATACATAAAGGGATAAATATCTTTGATTCTCATCTTTTTTCAATCTTTATAAGACGGTATTGGTCCATATTATAGCAGGCGGTTTCCATCCTAAACCAGAAGAAAGAAAATGCACAATGGCATGCCAATGGAGAGAAAGGGCATTTTCTTTTTTTTCACAAAGAGAGAAGGCGGTGACAACCAAAAGTTCCTAAATCCTCAACATACAAATGATCACAGATCAAAAAGTTCATAATCTCTTGATTTTGTACCCAACGAGATTTGTACAAATTGAAAGGCAGCTACAGCTGCACCAGTCTCCTCCTCTCTCTCTGTCTAACTCTCATCATAGAAGAGAGACGGAGAGAGACAATGTTGCATGAGTGAAACTCTAGTTCACTTCAACTATAAGTGCCTATCATTCCCAACAAAATTCATAGACATGGAAAAAAGAAAAAAAAAACCCTGATGTAAATTGATTACAAGCATTCACAAAATTTCGTCGAGAAATACAACTGAAAAAATGGACTCTTCTTTCAATAGCATATACAACATATTTTAACACACTATCATATTATCGAGTAAATCATGAGGAAGGTCTCATGAATCCAAGAAGATATACATAGTCCATTCTAGATCTTCTACAAATATTCGTATCATCCTTACCTTGAGCATTTGCACATCTGATATTCCTTTTCTTTTTTTTTTTTTTTATAGATAAACATCTGATATTCCTTTACACCCTAACCTTTGCAATGATCCAATTTCTCTGGCCAATCCACACAGAGATATGATTATCTAGGCTTTGAATCACTTCCCTTGCTTCGGAAGGATGAGAGCGAGAAAAAGGATCTTGGAGCTGTAAGATTAAATTTTGAAGTATACTACTGTCAGTAAAATTTTCAGCAAAGGTTTTGTGAAATGAACAGAAGGATTTCCTTCTTGCACGGATGACAAACACACACACACACGTGTTTCTGCAAAAGAGGAATTACAGATACATAATTCTGGTCAAGTGTCATCCCTATCAGAATAACTATTCCTTCAGCCCTATCAAACTGTTAACATTACTACTAGGAAAAGTATGATGAATGATATACAACCAAACTATTTGCAGATAAACTGTACCTTTTAAGGAGCTTCCAGACATATGGTCGTCCCTCAGTTTAAAGTTTCCTGGAGGTGCTGGGATAGAACTTTGTAAGGCTTGCACTGACAGAAATAAAACTTAACACTCTTAATAATTTGCAAGTGGCTAGCATGCAGAAGACAAACTCAAAGTTGCAGCAGTTACACAAGGACATTATCATTTAACAGAACATTTGAAACTTAATACCGCATAAGCAGGCATGTCATCAAATAATATTCCGAAAAAAAAATTGAAAAGATTGAAAATAAAGATATGCATAGGTTACCCTGTTCATTGAACTCGCTCTCATTGAAGCTGTCTTCAGAAGGATGACCTTGGGAGAATCCCATTCTTGACTTCCTCAAGTCTTCTGATGACCGATTGGCAGCATCCCGCCCATCTTCTGTATCATCATCTCCTTCTGAAGTTGTCGCAGAGATCCAGTCAACCAAACTCTCTGTCCCACGACTTTTCCTTCCAAATTTCAACAATCGCTTGAACCCTTTTGTGACATCCTTACGAGACTGATTGTGGGATAAATTAGCAACAACAATAGGCTTCTCAGCAGCTCCCCATTTCTTTCTCATTCGAGCTGCATCAGCCTCTGATTGGGTTAGGCTATGAGAATTCCAGGATAGAGGGCTCCCAATCGGAGAATCCACAAAAGCATCAACATCAGAGTTTTCATGTGGAAATGAAAATGGATGATGCGTGCGTGAGTTCCACGAGACGGGGCTTCCAGCTGGGGAGTCCTGCAAAGACCCTACACTGTGGAAAGTAGAAGGCTCAGTAGCAGGCAATTCAGCCACAGAAGCAGGGTCCACTTGAGAAAGTGATCTCATGGAATCACCATTTTCAGACCCAGAATTAGCTGAATTGTAAGATTCTGAGCTCAGTGTAATTTTCCCATTATTCATATCAGCACGATTGTCAACCTGCATGGTTTCCAGCTCTTCCTCTTCTTCCTCCTTAGCCATATCCACCGAATCTTCTGCCTCAAAGGCCAATTCATCAAATTCTTCGTCATTTTCCAAAGTCTCAGATGCAACTGCAGCCTTCAGCTTAGAAAAACTGGCTCCAGCACCAGGACCTATTCCATTACCCTTCCTGAGGAAAGGCTTAGATTCCACATTCTTTGGAAGTTTTTCATATGGGCTCTGCTCAATCTGCTCTTTATCAACTTTTAACGGAGCCAAAACGGCACTGTCAGAGTTTTGGGGCGACAAATCTTTTAACTCTACTGGAGTGATGAAACCTTTTCTTGAGGGCTGAGATCGTCGTGGCTTCTCTTCCTTAGCAGTTGGTACATCTTCACTGGTACTCTTGCTGCGACCCAAGTTTCTAGCCTGAAGTCGGGTTGTTGTTTTGCTTACTCCAGAAGAAGGTTTCGTATTTTCTTTTCTAAAATCAGAAAAGTGTGGAACTGACTGCGCAAGAGGATTTTCTGATTGCATTCTTCGCTTTCCAGAACTGGGATTGGAAACTTTGGCTGATGACCGTGGTACCGTATTGGCTGTTGTGCGGGGTGTAGATGAAGAGAAGCTTCTGTTCGGCAAAAGCTTCTTAGTTTGAGCACTTCTGGAAGCAACATCCCCAACAGAGGACTCGCTGAAAAACCTGTCTGGTCCATAAAATTTCTGCCCAGGAAATTTAAGGTCTTCATCATCTTCACTCTGAAAGGAATCTACTGGGTGCTGTAAAAATCATATTATTCAAATTAGTCAAAAGAAAATAAAATGAGAAGCAAAATATGGCTTCAAGGTTCAAAAGAGTCCGTACAAAAACCAAATTCTAGAAGAAGTCAGGTTTATCACTTCATAAAAATAAAACTAGGATGTGAGTACCTGCTCCCTTTTCATATTTGACCGAAAATTAAAAGATCTAATTTTCTCTGCTCGCTGATGAGCACTAGACAATGGATCTTGTTCATCGGCAGAGGGAGAAAACTTGGCCTTCATCTCAGCTCTGCTGCGCTCAAGGTTTTCCTGCATAGCCTTCATCTTGGCTTCCTTCTCTGATCTTTTAGAACTCCATTCTTCCCGCAGTTTAGCATCTCTTTTCTGCATGTACCTCTCATAGAATTTTCCTCTGGAATCATCTGTAAAACTAAGTTCAGAAAAATTCTTCTTCAGAGTATCGCTATAATCCTGATTATCTACCATCTTCATCGGCGGACTTGGAGTACATAAGTTTCCCACATTAATGGTACTCTCGGCCCCTTCAATAACTGAGTTTTTGTTCTGAAATTGCATGGGAGTAATCTCCCCTGATGCTGGTTTTCTGTACTGTGAACTTGCTGCCTGCTCCATCTGTTTGTCGGCAGGCTTGTTTCTCCATGCAGAACTAGACTGATCCCCGGGAACCCGAAGCTTGTGCTCTGCAAAAAGCTTTTCAAGCTCGTTAGCCTTCATTTTTAGTTCATCATTGAGCTCCTGGTTTCCCTTAGACTGCCTAACTCTCTGAACTTGCTCTGATGGCATTGTTGAGATTGTAGAGAAACTCTCTTGAGTCTCTGAAACCTTTTTACCAGGATAGTCCAAGTCGCTGTACTCGTAAGAAAGACCAATTTCATCCTTACTACCCTGAGTCTTCTTAGTTGGCTCACGACCAGCAGAAACAGGTTTCTGTAACTTCATGCTCAGGACTGCAGAATCTTCCTCTTTGGTTTGTTTCCTATCTGAGGACTGCAATTCTTTCTTACCAATCTCCTCAATTTCTCCTGTAAAAGATCTCCACTTGGGCTGAGGATGCAACTGAACACCCTCAACTCCTTTGAGCTGTGACGAGGGGTTTTCCTTCAGTTTTAGCCCACTACCACCATCAAACTGCCCTGACAAAGAGCGGGAATGACTCTGAGAACCCCTGGAATGTGGTTTCACCACTTGATCCCTCCGTCCAGAGTCCTCCACTCTATTGCCAAATGCCCCATCAAATGTACCATCCCCTTCCTTGCTTGCAAAAGTTAGAACCTGATACTTCAGTCCAACAATCTCAGTCCGCTCTGAAAAGCCTCTAGACTGAGACTCGATACCCACTTGATCTTTAACCCCAGCACCCCTCCCTTCACAACTCAAAGAAATCTTCACCTTCTCCTTGGAAACCCCCTGGTCGCTCACCCCAGCCGGCTCTGCTTTAGTAGTAAAAGCTCTGAATTGGGTTTGACCAATCACCCCAGCTTGATCTTTCCAATTCGTCCGCCCCTGTAATCCCACCTCTTCTTCTTTACCCAAAACCCCCCTGATCTGGCTCTTCACGTCAGCTTGATTTTTCAACACGGCATCACCATCCCCATCGGAACTACTCTTTGCATCAACCTTAAATGTGCTCTGAGTGTCGTTCAACCCCTTGCGGTCCTTATCATTGCATGAACCAGAGAATATATTATCGGAATTATCTTGCGAATGCAAAAAAGAAGATGCAGACGAAGGCGTACACAAAGGGCTCTCTACATCCTTCTTCTCCCCACTCAAATCAATGCTCATGTCGCTCGCACCGCTCCATCTTCTCAACACGGCCTTCTCGACGGCAGCAGGGCCAGACGACACGTCGGACGAGAGCCTCCTCAGCTCCACAGGCTTCCCTACAATGGGTTTGCCGCCAGAGTTCTCTTTCTGCTTGTTTTCGAAGAGGTTGATACGGTCCTGCACGCTGAGCCGCCGGGAGGGTTGAGACGCCGCAAAGGAAGATGACTCGGGCGGAGCCTCGTCTTTCTTGTCGTTCTGCGCCTTGGGCTCTGGCTGGGTCTGTTCCTCCCTGGGTTCGTTTTTCTCGTTGAAATCGCCTCGGGCAGGGAAGGTGGTGCTGGAGGCGAGGGACTTGGGCTGCTGAAACGTGGGAGGCTGCGATTGGTTAAGGTGGTACGTTTGTTTTTGTTTCTGTTGGTCTTGACCAGCTGGGTGGTGGACCTGTTTATTTGGGGGTTGATGGTGGGACCCAGTTGTGTCTTCCGTGGGGTCATCGATTGACATGTCGGACCCCGTCGACGATCTGACGGCTCGATCCTCGACAACTGGCTTCCATGAGCTGATTAGGTCCGGTCTCCTCTGGCACAGTGAAATGAATTTGGTGCAAGCTTCGCTGCAGAAATACCCAACAAATTATAATGAGGAAAGAAATTTCCAGAATATATACATCGATATTAAATTTCCTTCCTTTCTATCTTACTATTTTTGTGCATTAAAAAATTTATTTTATTATTATCTCTTAAAAATAAAAAAAATAAAAAAAAAAAGGTGAGAGAGAGAAGCAGAACGCCAACTGGAACTTAAAAATTTGGAAAAGGCCTCCATAACTGCTGCACCTGCTGGATTGATAAGGTGACAAATTACAATGAGGTGTACCTTTTTCTATTTCCTACCTTTTCTTTCTATTATTATTATTTGAAAAGCAACTTAAATGGGGTCCCTAATTAGTAAATTACTTTGTCCATTGGGTCACGTCACAGCCTCATTGACAAAATCTAATTAAGGAAACAAAATTTAAAAAAAGGGAAACTTTGGGTAACTTTTGGCACATATCAAAGTTTGGACTCAAAAAACAAAGGGAGCCCAGTTCCCTGGTTGTCGTGTATAGAAATGGGCAATCTTTGATGAACCGACGAATGGAGAGAAGGTAACAAAGCCACAGGCCAGAGATGTGCATGGACCCCACTTACCCCCTTAAAGATATAAATTAATTAATTTAAAAAAGAAAAAAAGCTTGCTTTTTTTTGTTTTATTTGGGATGTAGATGGAGCAACCTGTGGCTGTGGTGGATATAATTAATAGCCATGCATGATAATTTTTAGTGACCCAATGTAAGAATCCCAGAGTGCCTCCCAATCTTGATCACTGAAGGGATGGATAGCATAGATGAAAGGCATCTGTCAGGCCATTTTAATGGGTAGACTATATAGTTTGAGGTTACAAGGTCAGTTTCATTATTTCTACGATAGCTTAGCAGTTTCATAATCTAATGGATGTGAATTATCAACCAAAAGGAGCTCCTTAACACACCATAGTATTAGAGCCTCCCTCCCTCAATTAGGGCATTTGAATAAAATTACTAACCTGGCAAATCACTTGAACAAATGATTTCTCTATAAAACCCAGGACCAAACATGCAAGGGAGTTTTATGTTATATTATTCCTTTTCACCTCGTTTTATGCCTTCAGAAAAAGCTGTAATTTCCAATCTCTTCACCTCTCTGACAACAGAAAACCCATTGTGGGAGAGAGAGAGAATCCCTGTAAATCACGTATTGATTTTGAGATTATGATTGTCCCCTCTCTGCAGGTTGGGGAGAGGTTTTAACCTAACGTGAAAGAAGTTAAAAACCATTTCCTCTTCATTTCTCTTTCGTTTTATGTTTTCTCACTGCACCAAAGCGACGGAAGATCCTTCCCCTCCCTGTCACTGCTACCAAAACCCTGCACTAAATCGCTACAGCAAGCTGGGTTCACTCGATGCACATGCACAACACAAAAGTGGGAGGAGGAGCGGGTGAAAGCTTGAGATATAACATTTAGTTCAAGAATGAGTTCTTACTTCAAGCGATGGGCACCAAACTGATCTGCAAAAAGTTGGAGTTCAGACACTGAGATTGGGTGAAAACCAGCAGCTGATGCACGAGCACATGCAGTAGCCAGGTCCTGCTGAACCGCCACAAGCCGTACATCAATAGCCCTCAAAAGCTCCTTTCTGTGGCAAATGGTCAAATAGAATAACAAAACTTAGAAAGCAAGCATGTCAAGAATATCAGTAATGGCATAGTTCACTAATGAATATGTACAATATTTACAATATTTTTTTTGATAGGTTCTAATTAACCTCACTATAATTACCGTAACTTACTGAGCCCTCTTCTCATAGGTTCTAATCAATACCTTTGTCATTGCCTCTTTTCTAAAGTGGACAATCAGACAACTTGAATTTCCATGATCAGATAGATATGGTGATTCCTAACTTCCCACAGATGTAGCAGACCCCCTAATCAAACCAACCAGGGTTTCATTAACATCATTGCCATATTGCAGGATTCAGCCTAGCATACCTCAGTCACTGCTGAAAGGAAACCCTTAATTTTAAATAGTATAAGATCAAAATCATCTTCAACGGTTGATATCTAAAGGGAAATTACAATTGACTGTATTAAATTTTGTAACAAATGAAATTCAGAACTCAAAAGCATGTCGTGCAAAAGCGAAGATTAAGTAAAATAACACACTGATCAAATTAATTTAATCGATTGGTCAGGAGAGAAGGTGAAAAGAAAGCATTACTTTGTTGCATCCGCTGCTCCTGAGGTTCCTGTTCCATCCCCACCTGGAGATTATTATCCAAAGCCGTGTCAGCACATTAATGAAAGTGCTTCAAGAAGAATGAAGGTTTGGATGCATACTTTCAACACAACATACTTCAAAAGAACTTCAAATGTCTAATAGCCAAGGCATGGCAAAACTCATGAACTTTGCCAGGGAGATGACGCAATAGATAAGCCACTAACTGGATCAAAATGCCCAACGTAAGGGCCACAACTCAATACCTTTACAGATCCATGCAAAATGGAAACCCAGACTGTAACCAAAACCAGACATTACTGTATGTTACTTAGTATAATGGCAAGGTAATTAAGTCAGGTTCCATGGGACAAGCCACCAACTCCCTGTTCATTAATTGTCTACACAATAAGTTCTGATGCATTTTGAAAGGTCAAAGCATTTCTATCTGCACATCTCCCTCCCCATGCCCAACTCCCACCAGGTGCACTGAACTCAATGAAACTGATCTTGTTGCCAGCAGACCCAAAAGCTTCAAGGAAAATATACAGCCTTACAGTAACAGGCCAAGTCCATTGCCCAGGGAAAATGACAAGAGATCTGTTTTCTTTTACTTTTCTGATACTACACGAGATGAAATATGTTTTTGTCTATAACAAAAATCATGAGTTTAGCTTCTTCTCTCAAGTAACTTCTGCAATCCAATTCATAGCAAAACCCAAGTACCATGGCGTTAATATTCATGAAAAAATGTAACGTTTCCACCCTACTCCATATGGAGAGTTGCAATGTCTTCCCGAAAACTTTAAAATCAAGTAATCAACCATCTAACGTTAAACATAAAGGTAAAATTACAACTTTATTGTCTGAATTACGGTTTGGCACTGCTACACTCCCACACACTCTAAACCTTATCAACATTTCCTCCCCCCAACCTTCCTTGTGTTGTTCTCCATTAAGCAATGCCAGGGAATCCCTACCCTTATTCCCCCTCTCTATTAACATAAGCATCAACTAGTAGCGACAAATCTATTGCCACCCATAAAAAATGTAATTCTTTTATGAAATTTTAATTTTATTGTCACTCCTTCAGCAAATCTGCTAAGATTTTCATGCCTGATGTCTCTGAGCTTGTTAGATACAGATATGTCTGCAAGCTCCACCAACTCAGCTCACCATCATCCTTACACTCAAAGAGCGACTGCACCCAATAATTCCTCTCCTTCACCGTGACCCCTAATCTATATTTTCTCAACTCCACCACAATTCAATATATACACCACCGACACGCACTTCATTGATTTTATATACTGCTGCAACAGTCATCACGCAGCCTCCCAGTTAGTTTTAATCTCTCAACTTTTTTCCTAGATTTATGTTGTTTACTAAGAATATGAGTATTTTTTTTTTAAAAAAAGACTCAAAAAATCCAAGTCCTTTTATCCTTTGGGACCTCAAACTCAGGAAAAACCAAACCAGATAGATTTTACCCCAAAAAAACACACAAGCAATATTGCAGAAGATTGTCAGGTTTAATACAAAATTCAGTATAATTTTATTTTCCTTTTCTATATTAAAATTGTTTTCACAACTATTAAATCAATTTTGTAATTGGAACTAAAATTTGTGCTTAAAGCCTTGATCCTAATATTTTGCTTTTTGTCAAGAGAGAACATTCAAACAAGTTTTCAGGAGAAAAATTGTAACTTTATGGTGGCCTTCAAATAAGTGATAGGTACAAAGGGAATTGCTCTGCACATACCAGGGAGATAGTTATAATCGATAGTAATTTCAAAAAGTGAGGGGCTATTTATGATTATGTCCAACATTAAGGGGTTGATTGCTCAATTTTAATGCTCAGGAGGGGCATTGCAAATCGCCTCATGGTTTAGGGCGGAAAAAAGGAATTTACCCAATTACTTATTTATTTTTCATGAAAAGGAACAGGTGATGATATCAAAATATTACCAACTTTAGACATACCGTGACATAAATGTACAACTTAACATATAACCGTATGTGATGAGCTATCTCTCTAATGTATTATCAAAATAAATATGTTCTTCAACACCCAAATCCATTTGTCAGTCATAATCTTTTTTTTTTTTTTTAATCAGTAAAAGTTTTTGTATCTGAAGGGGCTCGAAACTGTAACGTGAAGCTAAGCCATAGCCTTGAGGCCAAGCGCACTAACCAACTAAACCACTTATAGCTTTGACAGGCATAATTATTAAAGACTTAATGTGTGTAAAATAATTCTCTAAATGTATATGTGTTTTCTCTCGTATACTACCTGTGTACTTGAGCTATGCCTAATTATGTGGATTAATAAATTTGCTTGCTTATCAAAAGAAATAATTAAACCCACTTTTCAGACGGTTATGCAATAAGGAATGCAGTGAATGCTACCTTGGAAAATTATTTCAAAAGGCTCAGCAGAGTCTTAATGGCATATCTATTGCTCTGTTACTATCTTCTGATAATACCAGCATCACCAACCACACCTCAGTCTATGCCTATGTTGACAACCAATGCGGCTCAGGGTAAACCCAAAATTCCCACTATTAATGATCGGACTGAAACAATAATAATGGTCAGCTCCAGTTTATCCCCACGAATCCTAATTTCCCACTTCCAACTACCAGTTTAAACTCCACCATGCTTTAGAAGGTACCCTCGACAAAAAAAAAAAAAAAAAAAAAAAAAAATTAAAAATAATAAAAGATGGGAATCCTCCAAACAGAAGAACAAACAGGAAAAATCTAAGGAAATCCTTGACATCATATATGCTTGCTTCTACGATGTGCATATGGAAAAGGCAAAAGTACATGTATTAGATGCCTTATTAGAAAATATCCGAACCAGTGTGTTTTCTTGTATACCAAACAATTTAAGAGTAAAATCAACTACCTGGGGAGTAAACAGAACGAAACAAAACATACCTAACGCACCAGAAAGTTGATCTCCTGCACCCTGCATAAAATGGGTTCCCAGATTTAGTAATTAAAATAATGGTACTCCAAGTATTAGAGCATTGGTTCTCTACATAATCAAAATGTGGTTATTACTTGAGAATATATTCTCTGGGCAGCTTCCAACTGAGACATCTCTTGATCCAACGTGTTCACCAGTTCCAAGACCTCTGGTGTACTAACAAACCGCACAAACCTGAAGAACAATTTCTACTGACTCAAAAATTTATCATGTCGACGAGCCAATAAAAAAAAATATAGTTAGAAGTTAGAACTTTTTCAATTGGCAACATATGTTACCTTTCAAGTGTTCCCTTTGTGAACCATGTCTCAGAATTTTTACGACTCTCAACTTCAAGCTTAATTGTCTGAACTGCAAGTGCAACCTGCTCTTCTGCAACCTTTAAATGGGTCACAAATGGCTTTACTAATCCCGATGCAAGCTTCTCGGTGTTTCCATCACCCGAGACAAACAACTCACATCTAACCAGAAAGGAAGAAAGAATATATCTCAATATCAACCATATAATGGCAAGATAGAAAGAATGAGAAAACTAAAACCAAGCATCCAGTTATCCTCACCGTGAGCGCTTTGGCGACAATTGGAACACGGCATAATCAAGTGCCGTGCCAGACTTCATCTTCCCCAACTCTAGGTAGTAGGTACACTACCTCTTCTCTGCTTCATTCATAAATCAAGATGTAATTTCAACGAAATGAAGGCACAGGTCCTGAAAACTTAAATTAATCAAGTCTTAAAACCCAAAAAATGTCGATCATAAAACTTCAGCGCTACAATGCAGCTTCCGGGAAATTCAATGACAAATTTCCCGACAGTTACAACAATTACAATCTAAGCTAAAAATCACACACGACTTTGAAGTTGGCGGAAGGTATGAAACTTTATTTACTCAAATCAATTATGGGAATTATTGTATAGTCATCCATATTTCAAAACAAGATGGATTACTTGCGTAAGTCTAAAACAAAAGGTGAACGACCAGCTGGTAAAACCGACAATAATTTTAAGCCAAAATGCTTACCAAAAATAGCCAAAAGATCTCAATCCCAAAACCGACCTCCAAAGCCAAATGCACCAAAGTTCAAGTCCTTGCACTAAAACAGAAACCATACACGTCGCAAATATCGATCATATTAGTCCCAGATCTGGTTAAATAAATATCCAAACCCAAATGCCAAACCACACCAAACCCACCTAGACTTCGCACCATAAAACCAAATTCCAATGCAAAATCAAGCCAAACCCAGATAAATATATTCACGTGTAAATAGATATAGACATTGATAAACGAAATACGCAAACAAGATAACTCACCAAATTTTCAAAAACCCTAGTGTGTCAGAAAATATGGAGCAAATGCGAGAGAGATCATTGAAATCGAAGCGTGCCCGAGACGTCAATTTTCTGAGATCTTGGGCTGGCTTAATCGGATCCTCTGATTCGGGTTCAAATGGATACCAACATTGCGCTCTCTTCTCTTTTATACCCTCTTCAATCTTCTTCTCCTATGTCGGTATGTCCCGGGGAATAGCTTTTCCCAGTTTCTTTAATGGGTTTTTCTTTTATTCTGCTTTAAAGTTCAAAGAAAACCCTAACAATGACAAGATGGTCTTTGCTTAATCACCCCCACATATGTGTATCTTCCCTTCTCTCTCTACACTCTCCATACAGTAGAGAGATAAAGAGAGACAGAGCTTAGTCTGCTTTCAGTCAAGTTTTTAGCGAGTCATTTCCAAATCCCAATCTTAACTATAATTGAAAGACAGTGACTGTTGATGTTAAATTACAAAAATGGGCTTCACAGTGGAGTATTGTCTTGAGTTTGATATTACCATACTGTCCATATTTGGCCGAGAAAGTCCCTAATTTATTTTTTACGTTTTGTTTAGAGAAAATAATGAATAAATGTGATAATGATATGTTTTATGATGTTTACACTTCCAAAAATGGAAATAAAATAAAATTTCATCAAAAAAATAGATATTTCGTTTTGAATTTCTTAAGAACTTGCTCATTGTTCTATTATAATCATATTATTTTTTTTTATTTTTTATTTTTGTCAAAATGCGAGTATGTACACTTTATATTAAGATTGCGTTTAGGTAATGAATGATCTCAAATATTCTGTGAATAGTAATAACAAATAACGATAAAATATTAAATAATAGTAAGTAGTAGTGAAAATAATAATAAAATAATAAATAATAGTGAAATATTATTCTCATAATACCCCGATATCCAAACTAGCCCTAAATTAAACATCATCCTAGAATTGTCTAATTCAGTCTCTTTGTTTTGAATATTTTCCGCTCAGGCCGAATTATATCAAGTTTTATTTGAAACGAGTATTTTATCTTGTATTTAGAAGGCCTTTTATATTTATTCTCTTATATACACACTTAAAATTGGAGCATTGGAAAAAATAGGATTAAATTGTGTAAGACATATCTACATTTTAACTGTACCTTAGAAGATAAAAGTATTTTGAAACGACATCTTAACTAAATTACCGATAAAACAAAAACACAATATATATAGATTATAATTTTTTTTAATGATTGATTAAACAAGCATAGAAAAAATAAGAATAATGTCACTATACCGCCTTAATTATACAGTTCACTTTACCCCCATTGACGTGGCACTGCTACATAGCGCCACATGATTTATTAAAAAAAATTATATTTAAAACAAAATAGCATCCAAAACATAAAAACATGAATATTAAAATCCTAAATTCTCTCAATTCCTTTTATGTTTGTGTTTTTATTTTTTTAATAAATCGCATGGTATTATCGTGTGGTGCGACCTTAATTAGATAAAGTGAGTGATATAACTGGAGCGACAATAATAGTATTTCTCAAAAGTACGTTCATAATCTTTTCTACCATCACCGTTCCATCATTATCTAATATGACATTAAATTAATAAAATATTATTTATCATATATTTCACTCAGATATCGATCATTTAATTCCACCTAAAAAGATTATAAAAAAAATACTAATTAAAACAACAATCAATAGCAATCTTTAAATGGTGGTAACATAAGTTATTACGACGGGCAATGGGGGTTATATCAGGGAAGGAACAGGAGCACTACTTGGCGAAGTGAGCATTTTAGTAATTTAAGATATGGTCAACTGTGGACATTCACCGTAATGACCTCCTAAGCGCGAATAGCTAAAAGTAAATAACGTAAACGGATCGCGGTTCTTTACAAAAGGCAAAAGCTTTCAGGTGAGAGAGATTTTTTTAAACAAAAAAACAAAATATGTAGAAAATGGCATGTCGTGCGGCTCAAGCGGTGATTGAGCTCATCGTATTTGTATCACGTAAGTCATAAATATATGATCATAAATAATATTACATATAATCGTAAAATATATAAATATTATATAATTATTTTAAAAAAAAATAGAATTTGTTATTAATTTTTTTTATATAGGTCTCATATTTATTCTTTTTTTCCAAAATAATTATATAATACATACACTCATAACTATAACTATCATTTCTCTTTGATTATATAGGTTAATTCGAACTTAACTCGTTAAGTTAAATATGTCAAACTTTCAAACTTAAACCCAACCTATTTAGATAACAGATTGTATCGTGTTACCCATTTTGACTCATTTAATAATTAATTAGAAATAAATTAACACAATAAGATCTATTTAAACTCATTTGATTTGATTAACATAATTTCACATAAAAAGTTAAAATCTATATTTATTAATAGCCACAATATCTTAAAAAATATATATCAATATTTTTCAAATTTAAATACATAATAAAATTAATATTACAAATCATATAATAACAAACATGAGCATAAATCTAAAATTATAATTTTAACAATAAAAACATAAGTATATTAAAAAATATTAATATTAGATCATAACAATAATAAAATTATAATTTTAAAATAAAATTTAAACGGATCAAAACGGATAAATTTCACATTAAATGAGTTGAACCGTTAATAAATCGCGTCTTAACGGCCAATTCATTTTAATCCAAACTCATTAATATCAAATTCCAATCCCCTAATTTCGTGTTAGATTTATGAATTGTGTCACGTATTATTCCTTCTAGCAGTGACGACTGACTTACTCATTTACGTATACCTAATTTACAACACTATCCTCGAAAAAAGTCCACGACCAATAATGATATGCTGTGCGCCACTCATCCTAAGACACTTTTCACCGGCATATATGACTCAGCACCTTCAGTGAAGAAAAATAACCATAAAATTAATAGATAATAATTTACGGTATACAGAAATATCATTTTAGTTTTTTATTTATTTGATTGTTTAGTTATAAGAAATCTCAAAAATTTTACTTGATGAAAATATTAAAATCTTTTTATATAACACGTCAAAGTAATTTTGGTCATCAAGATTCGTAGTTGATAAACTTTTTCACTTCATTAAAAATATATAAGTTGAAAAATTAAAAAAATGGCATTGATAAAATTTGAAAAATAAATATTACATACAAAATTTAATTTGATTTAAATATTATTTCTTTTAATATGTTCATATCTAAATAAGATGGATAATTCATCTAGTAAAATTAACTTCATAATAGTTATAACATATACGACAGAACTACTTAGGTCTCGTTTAGATAGTGAAAATATTTCATCTCATCTCATCTCATTATTATAATTTTTTTAAATTCTCACACAAAATATAATAAACAATTCAACTTTTTTAAATTTCAATACAATAATAATATTAAGAAATAGTATTCTAATAATATTTTATTCAACTTTCATCTAATCTCATCCCATCTATACTCACTATCCAAACCGAACCGTAGTCTATATATATTTCTCACACTATATCTTAGAATTCATGAAAATATAATATCTATATTATTATTATTATTTAAAACATAATTTATCTCATATGAATTTAGACTATTTGTTAGGGTAGGATGAAATTTGTAACGTTTTTTTATTTACAGTAAGCGGTACTGGCGGCCATCTTCATACAGCATTTTCATTTTATATGACTAATAATTTCATATTGAGATCTGTCTCTATCAAAGTTCGGGACACAATCGTTTTGGGTACCCATCTATCCCCACTAAATTCAAAAGTTCATGAAGAAATTCTATCTTTCTTAGATTAATTGCTAGCCTTTATTCTTGGTCAGAAAGATAGAATAGTTAAGAGTTTTATTTAGCCGGTTGAATCTCTAGAACCAGTGTTTTGAATGTCATACACGTGTTACATCATTTTGAATACCATTTTCACTAATTATAAAAATAATAATAATAATAATGCGCGTGATTTAAACATCTTAAAAATGTATATGATATTATTTAAAAAAGTAAAAGAATTAAAATATACCACAGACCGATTAACGAGTGAATATGGGGCCATCATGTTTTTGTCCTACTATATAGATAAGACATTTTCATATATGATTAAGATAAGACAAGACTATGAAAGGTCAGTAGTTTTCGAGAAATACAAAACATTGCATGAGAATTCTTTGTATTATTATTTTTTTAAATAAATAATATTGACTTATTATAAAATACGAGATTGAGAGAAAATGTATTAAGATAGAAAAGTGTAAAATAGTTTTTTCGCATGTGTATTTATATTTTATTTTTACACTTTACATTTCATTTGTATTTACATTACATTTCACTTGTATTTACCTTAGGCTGGTTCATTTAGCTCTTAGTATAAATACTTGTATTATTTTTATTTTTTATTCATCAAAACATTTGGGCAACTTCGGGTTTATTGAAATAGAAGAAACTTCTACTCTCTCTATTTTTTAAATGGTATCAAACATTTTCTAGGGTTTCTTATTTCTTTTTCTCCCTCATGGGGGCAAAAGCTTCGAATCCTCCTTCCTCTTCTCTAGATGCTGCGAGTCCATTCTTCTTTCATTCCAACAATAACCCCGGTGTTGTTCTGGTCACGCAACTCTTGATTGGAGACAACTATCATACATGGTCTCGTTCGATAACCATGACCCTTTATGCAAAAAATAAGTTAGGATTTGTGAATGGTATGATTCTTAAACCAATCTCTACCAATTCGTTTTTCTCTTCATGGTTACAATGTAATAATATGGTCATTTTTTTGTTACTTAACTCAGTTTCTTCTAAAATCGATGCTAGTGTACTGTATGTTACCAATGCTTTCGAGATATGGATTGATTTAAATGAATGATTCTCTCAAAATAATGGACCTCAGATTTTTCAGATTCATAAATCGATTTTATCCTTATCTTCGGGATAATTTTCTATTAATACTTATTTCACTCGATTGAAGGCTCTTTGGGATGAATTGGTTAATTATAAACCAATTCATGTGTGTTCTTGTGGTGCTGTGAATTTGTTCAATTATTATGTTTAACAGGAACGTATTTTACAATTTTTTATGGGACTTAATGAATCTTTTGATTTGGCTAGGGTTCGGATTTTGTTGATGGAGGAGTCCTTGTCGCCAATTACTAAGGTTTTTTCTCTTGTTATTCAGGAAGAGCAATAAAGAGAAATTTTTATTACCCCTCCTTTTGTTGATGCTCATGCTGTTATTGCTAACTTTGATGCTTCAAGATATGTAAAATCTTTCTCTAAGAAAGATCGACCAGTTTGTAAGTATTGTGGAATAACTGGTCATATTGTTAAGAAATGTTACAAACTCCATGATTTTCCTCCTAGATACAAACAAAAGTCGCTGCCGCAGTCCATGGCCAACCAAGTTATCCTCAGTGATAATTTTTCAACAGCATTTCCATTCTCCTTGACTGAGGCCCAATATAAACAGTTGTTATCCATGCTTACTCTCAATCCTCAACATAAGTCTGATGATTCTAGCTATGTGATGAATGTTATAGCTTCTTCTTCTCATTCTTTTTCTTGTATTGTTTCATCCAAACATTATGTTTTTACCTTTAATAGATATACTTCATTTAATCCTTCTAATTCTAATTGGATACTTGATACAGGGCTACAGACCATATGGTCTCCTCAATTGATATTTTTATTGATGTCACTCATGTTCTAAACACTTCTGTTAGATTACCAAATGGTTAATGTGTTATACTTCACATATTGACACTATTCATCTTTCTGAACAACATCTTGTTCTTAAAGATGTTCTTTGTGGACTTATATTTACTTTTAAATTAATTTTTGTTAGTGAACTCTTCAAATCTCTCACTTGTTGTCTTTTTTCTTTTAGTTGGTAATTTTTATGCTGTTGCACGCCACTATTTCCAGCTCGGGGGGCGGGGGGAAAATAAAAACCACTATTTCCAACAAAAATCCAAAATATGGCAACGTGGCAGCAACATAGATCTTGCTCTTCCGCAAGGACAAGCACGTGAGTGTGGCTAACAGTTGATGATGGAGATGAAAGTGACGAAACCCCTCCATCATATTTGAGTGGCAAATATGATTAGCATCGTTATTGACAAACTTCCCTTCCCCAATCCCTGTTGGACATATGTCAAAATTGAGCTCCAATTTCATCATGAAAGCAGGTGGGGACGTGCTACGACAGCTGGCTTTTTTTGCCCCTCAAAACCCGGCATATTACTTACTTTCCTTTTCCCGATTATGGTATAATAATTACCGTTTGATTGGGATGATTATTGAGGGTAATAAATGTGAAAATCTGAACTTTTATAGATGAATTTAAGGTTAACCAAAAAGTGTAAAAATACTCTATTTTGATTTGAAGGGTAAAGTAAGTGCAAAAAAAAAAATAAAAAAAAATAAATAAATAAATAAACAAAACGAACCATCAAGATCCATCTGATGGTGCTTGTTGAGTGGCTCCCACGATCTGTCGGGATGGAGTGAAAATAATTTAGATCTTGGGGTCCTAATTACATGATGGATGGACTTCCTTATTTTCCCTCCCTACAATCAACCTTGGATTTGAACTTAGAACGGAGCCCACCATGTTTGTGTTTTGTATGGATGGTATCGTCTTGCTGCATGTAGCAGTAACGGTTGTGATTGTGAATGATACCTTCTCTTTATTTTCCTGAATGGAGAGAGCAGTTTAGTTTGGCTGTGAATTGCTGACCAAAACGAAGTGTTTGATACTTCTTTACACTATTTTAAGGTTCAAATCCATTGGTACTCATTTGAATATATGCAGGGGGCAGTTGTTGGGTTGATTAGTCGGCAAACTAAGTTTTTGTCGTGTATTTAGTTGCTCGCCTCACAAAGGAACAAAACCCAATTGGACGCCTTACTGGACAGTTGTTGGGTTGAATTCTAATGTTAGCTTCTGAGCACATCGCCCCACATTCTACATTACCTTCCGGGTCCGTCTCCTCACTTTAATACAGCATCTCAGAACTTCCCCACCCTACTATGTACTGCAAACGAAAATGGAACAACTGGTCACTACTGTGGGAGCACATCCCAATTTCAGGCTCAGTAATGTGATTTTAATCTGTGCATGCTTAGTTAATTTCAAGGTTGCTCAGATGCCAAGATTAGCTTTGGGAGATTACAGGATGGGCTCTTTGATATTGCCATTAGTAGTTTGTTTTGTATGTATATCAGTAGATTTTGTTTGAATATTTGTCTTGTAGAAGCAGTAGGGTAGAATGTACCATAAAACAAAACTTAATTTTGGGTCCGCCGAACTTTACTTATAACCCTGAATTACTCGGTCAAAAGTAAGAGTTATCAATAAGATAAAAGTACTGTAATCTTAAAAAAATAAGGGGAAAAAAAAAAGGAATAAATAAAGACAAGCATAGTTTGATTAAGACACTACAGTTAACTGGTAACTTTTCATGCAAAATTCATTGAAAGCCATGGAGCTTGTTGATTCCATTCCAACTGATTAATCATCATCATACTTTGATGAACTGGGTATTGTTTTGTGTGGTTTACAGATTCGGAATTCCTCAAAGAATTTTATTTGAAATACTAAGCTCTTCCCCAGAAGATGTTCACCAAATAAGATGGGAAACATTTGTTAAGCTCTTGTTCTTGTTTGGATAATGACATGAGATAAAATGATTTATGAATAGTAGTAAAATTATTTAAATTAATATGTGAGAAAGGAGAAAGAAAAATTGAATAAAAATATTATAAAATTAAAATATTATTATAATATAAATTTTTTAATATTATTTTTATTTTATTTAGAAGTTTGGAAAAATTATAATAATTAGATTAAAAATTTGAAAATTTGAAATTGAAAAATATTTGTGCTTGTGAAATTTGGATATTGCGATGTGATAAGATGAGTTGGGAGGACTTTGCTATCCAAACCAGGCCAAGTCAATCTTCCTTCCTTAAGGCCTAGTTTGGTTACATAGTTTAAACTACCTTATCTCATCTCATATAATCATTATAACTTTTTTAAATTTTCATACAAAATATAATAAACAATTCAATTTTTTTAAATCTCAAAATAAAAATTATATTAAAAGATTATATTCTAATAATATTTTATTAAACTAACTTTTATCTTATCTGTGTAACCAAATAGGCCTAAGTCACCTTCTTCATGTTCTTGAAGGGGTATATATCTTCCTTCAGCATTTCGAAGGATGCTTCTGGTGAAGCATAGAAGTGGTCTTACTAGTCTTCTTCTACTAGATATTAACCTTCTCATGGATAGATTTTTATTTCAGCTGTGCTTACCGTTTTCCTTTTGTCAACTGGTCTTTGTTAACACATTGAATCTGGGGAAAGCTAGGTTGGAAGTTTAAACGTGCAGATCAAATCTTCAGCAAGACCTACTAACCCAGTATCTCTGTTTCTAGATCCCAGCATTTTTCAACGCAAGGTTTATAGACCTTGCTCGAATCCTAGACCTGCTCAGAGCAGAGTGAAGCTGTATTCTGAAGGTGTTCTGAGAGAAACTAGCATGCCTTAACACTTGAGTCATCACAGAGTTTCCCGAGAGAAGCCGATGATGACTTCTAAATCACAGAGGTAAATAGCATCTCCTTTAACCTAACTCAGACATACAATTTAATTATGGGAAATAATGAAGTTATTCAGCAAACGACTTCTTAAAAAAAAAACGTGTATATTTCCTGAACTTAATAACCTGTTCTCCAATCATAGTAAGTAATCAATATACATTCTCAGTCGCAAACCACAAGAAGCAAATCCCAATTTTCATACCAATAGCAGAAAATGAACTGAAAGCTAGATGATCAAATTCAAAGTGGTCGCTAGCAACCATAGCATGTCATTCAGAGAAACTGTATCATGTAGACCCATAAATCACAAAGAGATATAGCAAGCAAGTCTTTTCAGGCTGGCTCATTTTTAGACATGCAAAGTAATAACCATCATTAAAGCTGCTTTAGATTAAGAAGGTATAATAACACTAACAACTGCACAAAGAGAATGATATTGGTGTCACAATCTACTGTATTTGAGCATCTAGTCAGTCCCTGCCACCAATTTGACACAAGTTAAGACTGTGATAAGGTAAATAAAGAGACAGCAGACATACACACACAGAGACTACCAATTCCAGAACAAATTTTCAAGACCTGGGTCTTCTCACCCATCACAAGAACACAGAAAATCTAACCCAAAATCTAAACCTAGTTGCTGCTATCACTATTGTTGTTATTGTTATTATTATTACTGTGGTGATGACTAGCATTACCACCGCCAGCACCTCTCCTCCCGCCATGCTTCTTCAACTGCGAAATCTCCAACTGGGTCTTCATGAAAAACTGCATCCTCTGTAACTCCAGCTCCTTTGCAAACTTCATCCTCTGCTTCTCCATCTCCACCACCTGCTGCAGCTTGGCGCTCTCCGCTTGCTCATACGCCTCTCCAAACCTCAGGATCGCCTGCGTCAACTCCTTCACCGCATTCCCCCAACCACTCTTCCCTCCTCCACTCCCCTCCTTTTCTCCTCCTATCATCATCCTCCGAGGCCTTTTCCTCTCACTTGTCCCTGGCGGCGGAAAGCTATCCAATGAATCAGCATCAGCCTCCGGTTCTGGCTCTGGCTCCGATTCTGATTCAGACTCCAACCCGCCTCTCTTTCGAAACTGTTGCATCCTTTGTCCTCTACCACTCCTCAGCACCACGGTCTCCTCCTCCTTCTTCGGTGGTTTATTAAGGAACTGACTGTTATTATAGTGATTCGTGGAGGCGGAACGAATTCGAACCGGAATTGCCAAAGGCACTTTTAGCTGCAGCGAGGGCGGACTAGAAACAGCAATTTTAGCCGTCGGACCAATCAATTGGTCCAACCTATCGAAAAAAGGCCACTTACTAGGTCCGCCACCGGACGCAACCTTCGATTTCTCCACCTTATACTTCTTCTTCACCGTATCGATCCGATTCTTGCACTGTATATCGGTCTTGGGGGTCTTCCCGTAGTCCTCGCTGCTGCTTACAATATCCGCCACCTCTTTCCAGTGCTTCTGCTTCAAATTCCCTCTGCTCAGCTGCAGGTACCGCTCTCCCCACGCGTCGATCAGCACTGCGGTGGCGCCTTCGCTCCAGCAGTCCTCTCTACCCCCACCTCCTCCGCCGCCGCCTCCTCCCCCGCCGCCGCTTCTTGTTCGCTGAACAGGTAGCGCTACTGTGGTTATAGTGTTCTGCGACGTCGGTGCGACTGCAGGTGGTGCGGCGGCCACCGTCACCGTTATTCTCCCGTTTGGCCTTGGAGAGGCCGGAGATCCCGTCTCCTGCGAATGGTGTGACTGGATCTCGTCGTCTTCTTCCATCGTTCAGAGCTAACGGGCACCGATCCGGTAACTAACCCCCTTGCCGAGCTCCAAATCAAACGCTTACCTCTCTCTCACGGAGGTGTGCTATCGCGAGGAATACACGGACCTAATAAATGGTTTTGGCTTGGCTCGTGCTAACGAACGCCGGTGAACGGAGGGCATCGGCGATCTATGGAACCGTAAGAGATCCGAGTGCGAGAGAGAGAGAGAGAGAGAGAGAGAGAGAGGAAGAGGGAGCAAGAGAGAGAGAAAGGGAGAGATGTAGCAGTTAGGGTTTTGATTGATCGGCGAATATATTGACCGACTTCGCTTATTCTCCTTTTTCAGATAAATCCTACAGTGTTTGTTTTGTTTTCTATCGGTTGACGGAAAAAAGAAGAAAAGATTGGGTTTGACGGCGTCGGACAAGGAGGGATAGAGAAGAGGGGACACGTGGAAGAGAAAGGTGAATGATGGATGAGCTGGCAGAAAGCGATTGGTCGAGGCGCGGGGATTCCGTCACCGGCGTGCCGGCTGGATGGGTGGACTTCGTGTTTGATGGGTTGGGTCAATATGACGGAAAAAACCATCTTGCAATTCAATTGGAGCAAATGCTATGCTACGCCACGCTGGACTTTCAAGTTCCTACGAGTTGGTCGTTCAGGCAATTGGGGTTCGACCAAAGGATGATGGCGATGCCTCCTGCTTATACCTTAACCAGACTTTATATGGAGGAAATAAAAACAAAACAGTTAGATATGTATCTCAATAACAAAAAGCTAAACAAAAATTTAGGCATGGTTTGTTTTTCCGTATGAAATAAGATGAGATCCGTTCATATTAAAATTAAAAATTAAATAAAATATTATTAGAATATATAATTTTAATATTATTTTTATTTTAAATTTTAAAAAAACTAAAATATTTATTTTATTTTGTATGGAGATTTAAAAAAATTATAATGATTAGATGAAATAAAATAAGTTAAGATGAATTATAAAAACAAATGAAACCTGAGTTTTTTGCAAATATCTTCTATTTTACAAATATTGAGATCCTGTTTAAATTTAGAGATGAGTTGAGATAGTTTAAATGAATTGAATATAATATTATTAGAATATTATTTTTAATATTATTATTGTTTTGAGATTTGAAAAAGTTAAATTATTTAAACTATTTTGTATGAGAATTTGATAATGTTGTAATGATGAGATGAGTTGAGATGAATTTTAAATCTAAAGGAGGCAGTTTCAAATGATTGCTTCCCAGCACTTGCTTCCAATTTTTTGGATCCGAAGTTAAAAGTTTTAGGCTATGTTTGGCACTTTAATTATTCTCAAATTAATTATCGATAGGATTTATTATTTTTTTAATTCCTTATAAAAAGTTAAAATCATTTTAATTTATTTCATACATTTAAATATATATTCTAACTTTTTGCCATTTAAATACATCTTAATAAAGCCTATAAAATATTACTATTTATTGATCAATTTTTCGATAAGAGAAATTTTATTTACAGTCTTTAAATAGAGACTACACGTACAAACTCTTCATTAAATAGAAAAAAATACAATTTTAAAAAAGATATAATTGTAATTTTAAAAAGTTTTAAAGATAAAATTGATTAGACTTACACATACAGTCCTCATTTCAGAATTATACGTAGCATTGCTCTTTAGATAATTTGAGATCATCTCAACATTCAAATATAAAAATTGCATATGTTTATGCAGGCGTTGGTCCTGAATTTTGAAAAGTATACAACTTTGCTGCTTTACATTAAAAAAAATTACTATATATGGGTCTTGAAATATGACTAAGCTTCGCATGTTTGTCTCCAAGATCAAGACAAAGAAGTAAATGATATCATAAGAAACGGGATTGCTAGCTAGCAGCCTGGTACCGACATTATCCATGCTGATCTATTTAGATGAGTAAGCAATGCAAACAAAATATATCAAACACACGTACCAGAACAATTACGCGACAAGCCGAACTGCTCTGTGGAGATACTCGAGCTCTTTTTCTATTCTGTCTAGAAGCAGTATTTTCGAAGTTGTGGTTGATTAATTACATGTTCCTTTCATGACAAAATTGTTAAAGGCCGCAAGGGGAGTGGAGTGAAACAAAGCGCGATACAATTCCTACAGCAACATTAACGTAACCACCTGGGTACATAAAACAAAGGAGGAGATCAGAGAAGAAAGGAAGGCAAAGCAAACCAAAGAAGAGGGAATTCTTGAGTTGTTGCTTGTTCGATTGGGAAGCCTGGTCTTGTGGGCTTAGACAAAGGTTTCAATTTTCAAATGAGCAGCAAAGGCAACAGATAAACACGTACCCTTGCATTATTTATGGTAGTCATTGTGGTGAACAAAAATCTATTGAAGTGGAGATGCGGGGTATCGAACCCCGTACCTCTCGCATGCAAAGCGAGCGCTCTACCGTTTGAGCTACATCCCCAGGTGGATTATGCAGTTATCTAACTAATATATGTGCATATTCTATATACCCTAGTGATTTAGGGAGCTGAATTCTGAAGACATAGCCATTGGAAAAAACAAGCTTAGCTGCACTAACACCCTTTTCAGTTTTCTGCAGGCCTTTTACAGAAGCGATATTTACAAGCTCTTAAGTTTGGCCAGTTCGATCTGATTTTTGAGCTTTACAAGCACAAACAGACAAAAATACATGGTATAATCCGCCCCAAACTCTACGATCATTGGAAATAGTTCTTAGGTATGTCACTGATTACCTTCATTTCCAGCTATTATGGTCCCCAAACCTCTTATATATGAGGCAACTTGAAGTGACCATTTATTAATTCTGATCTGCATCAGTATATCAACAAGTTCTTTGATTAAGCCACTTTATTTATTTCTCTTCTTTTTAAGTCGTCCTCGAGTATATTATGGCTACGTTTCTTTCTTCCTCGTCTCCTTTGGCAACCATTCAATATAATGGTCCTAAGATCACGAGCATCAATTCCCCATCCAATACCGGCCTACGCACCATTGCAAGTGCCACACCTTTTTCGTTTTTTGTATTACATATATGGTTTAAGTAATTTTTCAAAGGGAGAGAAAGAGGGGTATTGATTGATTGATTTCTCACAGAATTTGGTTTTTTCATTTGCAGGGTGTGATCCCTATGATTGGAGGACTGAGAGTTGTGCCAAAAATCAAAATCACAAAGGCAGCTAGGCAATCATCTCCTGATCTCCCGAGTTGCCTCAAGACTACAATCTCATGCTCCATTGTAATAACTCGATATCACTATGCCATGCATATCTATAAAGACTATTCCGTATGCTTGATCATTTTATTCCAACCCGTACATATCTCATTCATCTAGCGCCATGCATGCGAACTGCCTGTGCAGGCTCAACCGGAGACGATGCAGAGTATCCAAGGCATCATAGCAAAGCAACTGTCTATTGACGAATCTACTGTAACTCCCCAAACCAAGTTTGCCGATTTGGGTGCTGATTCTCTTGACACTGTAAGTCCTGAATTTTCTAATTTTCTCCATTCAATTGTACGTGCATGACCCGATAAAGACCCAATATAGCCATAATATTTTATAATATGGAAAAGATGATTGGTTCTGAAATTGAATCGTCATATATATATATATATATATATATATATATATATATATAACTCACGTAGTTAGTTTAATTTAGTCGTTAATTTGGATATCGATAATTCTTCAGGTCGAAATTATGATGGCTTTGGAACAGAAATTTGAGGTGTCAATCGGAGAAGGAGGTGCTGAGAATATCTCAACAGTTCAAGATGCTGCTGATCTGATTGAGAAAGTCAAGGCGGCTGCAGCTTAATTAGTCCTAATTGCCTCTAAAGAAGTACTACCTATATAGCTAGTTTGAGTCAAACCATAAAGAGTCAGATATGTATGACGACGAAGGGAATTCCTTTGTTTCGGTTTCCAATTTTCACCCCAATGCATGCTAGTTCCTCAGATTTTCTTAGTTTCCCCTTCGCGGAAAAAAATCACATGTAATCCATAATAAGCTTTTCTGTTGGAATCCCTATAAAAATTAGCATCTCAAATAAATTGAGTTTTGTACGTTCAAGTTTTATTATTGCAAAGAAAAAATATATTCATGTCATCATTCATTTTCTCACTATCCTCTTATCATCTCATAATGTGGCATTAGATGATAAATTTACAAATGAAATATAATAAATAATCTCTAATCATTTAATGTCACATCACAAGATAGTGATAAAAAAATAATGAGAATTATAATGATAAGTAGCATTACTCACTGCAAAACATTAACATGAGCTAGCTAGAGGTTGATCCATGCAGCCAATTACTTGGATGCCTGAAAAACAATATAATATATCTATACTATTATATAAGTGGCTATCAAACGGAAGTTAACGGAAATTCTTGTTTTAACGGAGCTACAGTAATTTCCGTTAAGTTTCTGCTTTATACTCTCTCTCGATTAAACCATACCTCTCTCGACTGAAACCCCTCTCTCGACAGAAACCAGACCCTCTCTTTCTAGAAACTCGCTCGTCCGAATCCAGGGAGGGGAAGGGGAGCTTCGGCTTCTTCTTCCTCTTCCTCTCCCCCCCTCTCTCCGTCGACCCTTCGTCTTCGTGGTTTTGTTGAGTTTTTTTTGTTTTTTTGTTTTTTTTTTTTTCAGGTTTTTGGCCGAATAAAGGGGGAAATCGTTTCGAGCTCCTCCAGTGACCATCGTCTGACACGCACACCACCGGGAGAAGCCTCATTCGCCGATCTTGTGGTCGACCGGATTCGGAGCCAATCAGAGCGGCGCGTTGCGCCGATGCGCGATTTAAAGGAAACGTGTGGGGTTCCCAAACCACCACGTGTGGATTTTTTTATTTCATTTTTTTGCTTGTTGGGTATTTGTTCTCCATTTTTTTTTATGTGAATATGCTTGTTGGATTTTTGTTCGTCAGTATGGACCATTTTTTGGAATCTAAAGGATGTTTTGATTTTTTTTTTTTCCCGTTTCATGTGGATTTTTTTATTTCATTTTTATGCTTGTTTGGTTTTTGTTCCTCCAGGCGGCACCAGAGACTT
Source organism: Juglans microcarpa x Juglans regia (assembly GCF_004785595.1). Classification (NCBI taxonomy): domain Eukaryota; kingdom Viridiplantae; phylum Streptophyta; class Magnoliopsida; order Fagales; family Juglandaceae; genus Juglans; species Juglans microcarpa x Juglans regia. The sequence goes on along the minus strand of NC_054594.1, from coordinate 40,672,731 downwards.
TCAATCTTTTTGATGACATTATTATCCTCTCTGATGGCCAGATTGTGTATCAAGGTCCCCGTGAGCAAGTTCTTGAGTTTTTTTAATTTATGGGCTTCAAATGTCCTGAAAGGAAAGGGGTGGCCGACTTCCTTCAAGCTCATTCAAGTAAGTTTTTAGCTTCATCTTGATTTTGTGTATTATATATTTATATATAATGTATGTATGTATGTATTACATTTCATTACACATGATTGTGATTAAATTCTACATTTTCTGTTCGAAACTACTCTCCTTTATATGAACTTGAAAAACAAATTTATGGAGGATTGCTGGTTTGTTGTGGAATATCGATCTTGGTGGTAAATGTTCACAGTTTTGATGTTTGGTTTTATATTGGACATTCTCTGTATTTGATGGAATGTCTTATTGAACATAGGTTTTGATTTTCCATTAATTCCATCGGTTTTAGACCTTTTGTGTGTTTTTTGGTCATTTTATTTTACTCAAATCTCTACTTTGGAACTGCACCGATTACTCAAATTACTCAGCCAATGTCTTCTACAAAAAGTTCAACTAAAGCAAAAAACACTCTAAACAAAGAAATAAAGAGAGAAAAGCAGGCAAGCAAGCACCCACAAAGCATGCTTTTGATAAGTTTTCTTCTACCATTTAGTCTTCGCTAAGAAATTAAGCTGTTAGGAACAAAGTATGGGGAGCAAATTTTTCTAGGAAAAGATGATATATATAGATATTGTAATGATAAGTACGTAGTGTTTAATTTGATGCATTTTGTATTTTATTACATAATCGATGTATATAATATTCTGTTCAAACCATTTGCTGCATCTAGCTAGATAGCCTCTTTTTTTAATGGTCGAATTAATTACATCATGGTAAAGGTAAGAAAAATACAATCACCCCATGCATGCATCCCAGAACATCAGATCATACAACACAAAAGGAAAAAAAAATTGCAAGAAATGGTGCTAAAAAACTGGTTTGGTCGTTATAATTAGGCAGTTATTAGAACATTAATTTATTAGTTGAATTATTCATGTTTGAAACATTTATTTTGAAAGATACATGCACAATTAATTTCATTGCGTTGAGACAATATATAGTTGATGAACTTCGATTTTGTATCGATATATCCTTTGCGTTTGATCGGCTCAAATAAGGATAAAATGTGGACAAAAGTCACTAACAAAATAGAGCATCGATTTACTTGTGCATGAAAAGTAGATCAGAGAGTACTGATTAATATAATTTAGATCAAAGTTTCAAGCATGCACCTTATAACGAGAAATGGAAACAATTATAATTCCTAGATACATATTTGCTACAAAGATCATCGATGGAAGTGATCATCAGCAGGGATCGAAAAAGCTAGGGTGGTGTACATGGAGCTTTATAGAAAGCAAATTAATTAAGCAATGGCACATGATGAGATGTGTGTGTGGTGTTTTACTTATTGATATGCTGGATTTTGTTGCTTTAGTTTCACTTGTTTATGCTTGTACAGATGGAGGGCAATCTTGCTGAAGAGCTTTACTCAGAAAGTTTGAAGCTGTCCAAGACAGACTTAGTTTCTTCTTCAACTTCTGTTGGTAAAGAAAGTGATTTGCATGGTATTACTTTAATTATGATCAAAGGTTTTTACATTTTATTTATGTTTTCTATTTTTGTGTTGAGTGGCACTTCCAACCTGCATAAGGATGGATGATGCATGAGGTCACGTGCATTTCCATAGGTGCTTCAGTTAATTGAAAAAAAGAGAAGAACTTCTTGTGTTTAGCTCTTTTGTTTCCTTTCCTTTCTTTTCTTTTCTTTTATAAATAAATTTTAGAAATTGAAAGTTAAATAGACCCTTGCTCTGGTAGCTGCTTTCTTTGTCTGCATGACATTATCATAAGAAAAGATTTCTATGCTTAAATGTGGATTTTGATACTAGCAAAACTTTCATTTTTTCCCATGTGTTTATATGATCAAATACATTTGCTTTGACCTTTTACATTCGTAAGGCATAACAACTTGCTTTCACATCTTTACTACCTGATTTATCTTTCACATCATTAATACGTAGAGTTAGGGGTGATAAACGGTCCGGTCGGACCGACCTGACCGACCGTTTCGGTCCGGACCAGACCAGACCGAGACTTAGAAAGGTCCGGTTCGGTCCACATTTTAAAGGACCGAAACTTTTCGGTCCAGTCCATGGTCCAAGGTTTTTTTGGACCAGACCGGACCGGACCGAATGAACAAAAAAATTATATATATTTTATATATAATAATTGTACAATTAACAATATAAAATTTTAAATATATTATTAATATTTGTTAATATTCTATAAATTAACAATATTATATATATATATATATATATCTTCATCTAACATATCACTATTAACAATATAAAATTTTAAATATGTTATTAACACTTGTTAATATTCTATGAATTAACTAATATATAATATCAATTAGTTAATTATATAAATTAATAATATAATTTTCATCTAATTTATTATCGTTGATCATATAAAATATTTTTTTATTGAGTTTGTTACAAAATCCACATTAATAAGTCAGTTAATTTAATTTAGTATTTTAAATAAATTTTTTTATTAATTATTTAAAAAAATAAAAAAATTAAGCTGGACTATCGGTCCGGTCTGGTCCCTTGGGTGTTCGGTCCGGTCCGGTCCGATCCGAAAAAATGATGGACCGAAAACATTCGGTCCATCGTCGGACCGGACCGGACCGGACCATTTGCAGCCCTACGTAGAGTTGTTACCCAAAAACCAATAGGGCCATTTACAGCAGCTTTGGGAGCAGTTATTTTAGTCAGTTTCCAGTTTTTCACGTCTTTATCCATTAGGCTTTCACATCTTTACTACCTGATTTAGCTTTCACATCTTTAATACGTAGAGCTGTTACCCCAAAACCAGTAGGGCCTTTCCTTTGATAAAAATGCATGGAACCCAACTGGAGTTTATGCATTTGAAAGGGACTTGTCAAATATCTTTCTGCTCTTGCTCCTGCTTTTCTGTCGTCCAATTTGCTGGTGCCTGTTTATTGAGAAAGCAGGTTCATGTCTTTTGTGCTATTGTGTGTACGAACAAAGATTTTTTTCTGCTCTGCAGGTTGTGTGATTCAGAAGGTCAGTCTACAGGTTGTATGTCTACTTTTTCTTATCCTTTGCAGTTTTTCACATCTTTATCCGTCAGTCTGCAGGTTGTATGTCTACTTTTTCTTATCTTTTAGTCAGTTTTGCAGTTTTTCACATAATCCATTGAGTATTAGGTTATTTTAAGTTTATTATTTTTCTCCTTTAGGTTTTGACAGTTATGTCAGTCCACCACTTTCATGCTTTTCTTATCCATTAGTCAGTTTTACAGTTTTTCACATTATCCATTGAGTATTAGATTATTTTGAGTTTATTATTTTTCTCCTTTAGGTTTTGACATCAGTCCACCACTTTCATGCTTTTTCGTTGTAAGCTTTTTATTTGAGTTTTTCACATCTTTATCTGTCAGTCTGTATGTTGTATGTCTACTTTTTCTTATCTTTTAGTCTGTTTTGCAGGTTTTCACATTATCCATTGAGTATTACCTTTTGGAATTTCTCATGCAAGATATTTTTTTTTTCATCTTTTCCTCATATTGTTTAGCAGCAGTACATCTTATTCATCTTTTTTTCAGATTGTCTTGGTATGATTACGAGTACTTTTCCTCAAGAATAAAGTTGATTCACATTATGAGAAAGAGAATTCTTTGATCTGAAATTCTCATAAACATGTACATGGTAAGAAAGGATCTTGCTACGACTTCCTTCACACATGAGAGCCCATGAAATGCATTATGTTTACTGTAGATCTCGATTGTTGATATATTTGGGTGTATTCAGACCTTTCGTAGTCCTTCCATTCCTTTTCAAACAGAGAATGGAAATAAAGGGGAGATAAAAGTAATTCTGCTAACTAAGTTACTTGCTTTTAATTATACCTTTTCTGTTATGGACCGTCAAATTAGATACCCTTACAAAGTTTGTTAATTTTCATTTACTAATAAATTGAATTAAATTAATCCCATGCATTTTGTAACATTAATAGTAGAACTCATGCATTCAGGGTTGGTCAAATTCAGTATCTGAAAGTACTGTGTACACCGTTGTAGGAGGATCGAGATGGATATTGATAGGAATCGTTAAATCACTACTGCAGCTTTGGAAACGGTGATTTTAAGTCAAACTTTTCACATCTTTATCCGCTGAGTGGTAAGATATTTTAGGTTTATTATTTTTATCCTTTATATTTTGCCAATTGTGTCAGTAAACTATTTTTATGCTTTTTCTCTTCTACAGGTTGTATGTTTTGTCCTCTATCGAGCCCCTACACAGTAAATTCTTATTCATCCGTATAAAAGTTGTGTTGTATTGGACCTTTTTTATCCTTCTTTTTTATTCCTTTGTGTCCCTTTTTGTGAGGATGTAAATGTCTTTTGAGTATTAGACAAATGTGCCCAACGCGCTTTGCACATTAAATCACTGCTAAAATTTGTTAGATAATTTATTAATCATTTTCCTTTTGTAAAAGATTATATAATTTTTGTAAAAAATCTGAACTAGGCAAACGTCCCTTGGACGTTGCTCTATTACTAGTATATATATATATATATATATATATATATATATATAGCTAAAACAAACAAAAAAAGGGGATCAAGATAGGTGACAAGTAATGGGTCAACATCATCAGGCCAATCTAATTTATATCAACTTGGGATAGCCTTGGGCCATTTAGGTTTTTGAAAGATCGATATAAACCTAATAATGGTTATATTATATCTTGCATCGGTCGAGGAGACAATTAAATATAATAGAGATATGATATTGCTACTGGAAAGAAATATGCAATTTATATTATATAAGGTATATATATTTTGAAAAAAAAAACAAGAAAAAAGAAGGTAGTCGAGGCAAAATCAACATATATAGTACGTCAGACCAATTGAGGATATATATATATATATATATATAGTGCATACAATATTAACTTTCATCTCCATTTAGAGTTTCTGCATTGAGAGAGGATTCAAAACACAGTTCATATATATTTACACAAATTAAGAGATCACGCACTGATCAACATGCATGAGTACTAAAGGCTCAGGAAGGGGAAAATTAATGAAGAAATTAAGCAAAGAAAACAATAATAACGAGCCTCCAAATCTCGGTCACCCCAAAGCATCGGTTCATTAGGCAGCTTAATTCATTAACAAAGCCGGGTATCCCCTGCATGCCCCTCGGCTTAATTTCCTCCTAATTGGAAACTCCAAAGCATTGGTTCTAATTAATTTCTTCGAACATTCTTCATCCAAGCTAGCCATCCATTTTATTATATATATATATTATATTTAGTACTAGTCTAATTAATAATTTGTTATATTTACATGTAGACGCATATATAAGCTGAGACCATATATATGGCTAGGGCTAGGGCGCTCTCTCTCTATATATATGTACAAATATTATATATATATATATATAGATACATGATCATATGATATTTCTGCGGATGCTTGAAAGCTGAAACAAAATCGCCACTTGCTCCCTCAACGATCCAAAGCAGTAATCACTATCCTGAAACACATGTAGGAGTAGACGATCATCAGGATCCCGCCGGATCGAATACAGGCATGCACATTTCCCTAAATTACAATTTGCTCCTCTCTTTTTTTGCCAGATTTTTTTACCATGTCATTTTTATAGCTAGGAACTAAAAGCTTGTAATCGGGCGTTAATTGTTCGTGAAATTCATGATTTCAAACTTCTAACCAAAAAAGCTAATATTTTGATTGGAATAAACTAGTACGCGAGAAATTAGTAATGAGTTTTTTTTAGTTACGTTGCATACAGTCATTTTTTCATATTTTTAATACACTTTATTGATATGTTTGGCTAAAATATTTATTTTATATTAAAAAAATAATATTATCAATTGCCTTAATAGAGTGCGTAATGAATAGGTAAAAATGACTCCACGTGAAAAAAAAATTTATGGACAATTTCCAGAACGGCAATGGCATATATGTCATTCGGAAAAGTAAATAAAAGAGAGAGAACCAATCATAAGCGGTCGGACTTCTTGACTCAGCCTGTTGATCTAATGCCCCGGCTGACGATTTTCTCCTCGTAAGTTTCTTGAAGTCTCCGCCTGGTGTCCCCGCTGCATGCAAACCAAAACCCATATAAACCACATATAATACAACATAAACAAAGCCATACTTTGATTTGTACATAGAAAAGAAAAGGCTTGCATTGTTTGGCTGCTGAGAAAACATATATACGACAATGAAATATAAGAAATGATTTATATAAGTTTTAAATATACAAGTTTCATATAAATTCTTATAAAAAAAATAGACTTCACCTAAAAAAATTATAAAAAAATTATTTTTTATTAATGAGACCTACTTTTTACAAATGATTTGTGCGAAATTTGTCTATTTAAAATTTATAAATAACATTACTCAAACATATATTTTAAAAAATTGTCCACTACTTTAATAACTATGCATGAAATATTGATGAACCCCGGTGCCCGCCCATGATGATCACGACCCCGACAGGATATAATATAATGAATTGGCATTCATCCCTTTCCAGGCGGCCAAGACTTTCTTATAAGCAATCAACAAACGGGGGATCGTCTTCACAAATCAATTAAATAAAAGAGAAAGAGTCTGTTAATTAATCCTAAAACATAAATTTCAACCTGATCTATCTGATCCAGAACATAAGATACTGAATAAGTTCTTTATTATTTCTTTTCCAACCATTAATCACTCTATTTTTTTTTTTTGCCTCGATCGATAAACCTCCCGAAATAATATTTAAACAAAGAGATATAATAAATCCATTTACACTATTCATTTCCATCCAACCATCTCTATAGATATAATAAATCCATTCTTTTCTTTTTCTTTCTCCGAAGCAAGAAAACCGTCTAAGAAAAAGAACATCATGATCTCCATACCCTCTGATATATTGATTTCATGCAAGCGAGAGAGAGAGAGAGAGAGAGAGAGAGAGACCAGGGGGAGGGGTAATTATTTAAACTTACGTGTTAGAGGTGTCTCAGGGTTGCTTGGCCCGGCCGGAGATTCTGGTGCCGAACCGGGATCAACCGAAAGGTTTCTAAAATTGGAGTTAGACCTAAGAATGGTAATGCTCCGAGTGACAGGCACCTCATTGGCTACCATAGGAGTCGATCGTGTTGCTGAAAATGAATCATACTTGCGCAGTTTGCCGAGGCCGGTGTCGGGTGCCGGACCGGCAAGTGTTTCGTCCCAAAGCTTGTGAAGGAAACCCATGACTTCTTTTCTGTGTAACAACCGGAACGGCTAATTTACGTGTATGTACGTGTATTATATGTATAAGCTGGTACGTATGTATATGATATATATATATATACTTATTTTGTGAAATATTGGCTTTAGATCGGCCTAGCTAGCTAGCTTTACAAAATAAGTATATATACGAAGAGATGGGGGAACGAAACGAAAGAGAGAAGATGGAACAATGGGTAGAAAGAGTTTTATCTTTCTTCTGCGAAGAAAGATCATGTAAGTCTAGGGTTTTTTATAGGGGAAGTCTTGTGCATGAGAATTAAGGTACTAGAGGATAAGATGTTTGACGGCTAAATTTGAGTTGGGGTAGCTCCGGCTAATATGGCTTTGTTTGGAGCCATCAAATCTATTTGGGGTATGGTTAAATTAACCATGCATGTGGGTCGCCGTCGTTGGAAGTTTATAACTCCCATCATTAATCTCATCCAGATCTCCATCGTTCGTTAACAACGTACGGGTCAAGATCACAAGCTCTTATTTAATTAACTGCTCGTTTAATTAATATACATGCAAGAAGAAGAAGAAGATTAACGTCATACTTGAATTGTGTGTTCAAACTTCAAAGTTTCTGCATCCATTTAATTAATTAATTTGTTTATATATATATTATATATATGGACGTTGCTATGTCCACAGAGAAAATTTCATATTCATTTAAAAATATTTACTTAATTACTAAGTAAAAATAACATTAAAAAAAATTTTAGTGGCCATGCCATCGGTGACCACCTTCTGTGAGAAAAGTATTTTCCTATATATATATAATACTACGTATATATATATAATACTACGTGTATATATATATATATAATACTAATTATAACTTGAATGCATTTAATAATTACATGATTTGCACCAAAAATTAACTAAAAATTATTCGAACACTCTTATAAAAGCGGGCGGGCAAGGTAGAGAAACCAAACAAAGAATCATTTGTGGCATTAATGATGGGCAATTAAAATGAATCCGGCCTCTATAGATCGCCATCATCTTAATTTTAGCCATCTGTATTGTAATTTTAGTGGACAAATTTAGGCTCATGAATTTTGAAATGACCAATAAAAGATAAATGGAGGAAGTCCACCAAACTAATAAAAAATTGCATATATATATATATATATATATATATATATATACCCGCCCCACGCGATCACCCTCCCTCCCACTCAATTCTGATCTCTCTCTCTCTCTCTCTGTGCGTCTTGCAGACTCGCTTTGTCGCTCACTCGCCGTGCTCTCTGTGTCTCGCAGCTCGGTCCGTCGCCGCAACCTTTCGTGACTCCTCGTATTCGTCTCTGTCGCCGAGGCCCAAAGGCAAGAAATCCATCACCCCATCATCCGTCCGTTCGACTCGGGGGGGGGGGGGAGGGGGGAGGATTGGGTGCACTCCCATCCCCATCAAACGGACGGGGTACCCCGCCCCCGTAATGGCGGGGGTAAGATACAGGTAAAATAATCAAACCCCCGCCCATGCGGGGGCGAGTAGCACCCCTAATATATACAAGTCACATGCATGGGTAGTTATGGTACTACATATTAAAAAATAAGGTCTCGTTTAGATACAATAACGATTTTATCTCAATTCATTTGAACTTATTTTATTATTACAATTTTTTTAAATTTTCACACAAAATATAATAAACAATTCAACTTTTTTAAATTTTAAAACAATAATAATATTAAAAAATAATATTCTAACAATATTTAATTCAACATTTATCTAAAAATATCTTATCTCATATCAATATCCAAACGAGGCCTAATAGATCATTTACTAGATCTTTCGTTAATGACAATTAAATTTGAATGTAAAAGCACAGACGTAGGTTAAATAAAAATATTATCAAAAAAAATATATGATAGCCGTCGATATTTTTGAAAAAAAGAGAAATTTTTTACGTAGGAGATTAACCGAAATATTTCTCATTTTAAAAATAAAAATAAAATAAAAGAAAGAAAGAAAAATTGGGCGGCCAGCCGAAGAAAGAAAGAAAGTCGAGCCGAGAATGAGAAAAGCACCCAGCAAAGCCAAAGTTATCGGAAGCAGAGACTGAGTCAAGTGGTTAGACAGGTGGCCCCCACGAAGCAAATAAATATTTTACACGTCAATGGGATAAGGTTGAAGCAAATCTAAGAATCTAGATCCACCAACACTTCGATGTTGAGGTCCACCTGACTGGGATGTTGCAATATCCCCTTGTTATTTATTTAAGTGATTATTTATTTATTTTTTTAAATATATATATAATTAATTAATGGTTCCGTGAGTTCAAATATACCTACTAGTTCAAGAAGTAATTTTCCTCGTCCTCAAATCGATATTTTGGGATTTTCGAAAAAAAAAAGAAAAAAAGATATTTTGGGACACATTAATCTCTTGTCTTGTTCATTGCTTTACTAATATATTAGAAAGGGCTTCTCTAACTTAATTAGTAAAGTCAAGTTTTTGGCCTTATCGCGACTACAATGCCGAGTTGAAGGCTGAAATAGATTTAATATAATGTGTCACGTCAATAAATATAATTAATAATGACAAAATTTAAAAAAAAAATAATATTTATAATCATAAAATATGTAACCGCTGCAAATTTTCTTTTAAAAAAATTGAGTATATATATATGACTCGTATGAAAAAATTAATTTTTTTAATAATAGATCTCACGGTCCAATCTTTTTCAAAATGAATTTATAACGTCGCTTGCACAATCAATAATTATATCTATCATTATTCAATATAAAATATCATCTTGCCCCGAACAATATGATATTTATATGTATGTATACAAATAGTCAAAATGCATGGGAGTCGCTAAGAATTTTCATACCAAACACTTTTCAATAAATGCATGATAACTGAAACCAATATAAGCATATAACCATACAAAAATTTTATATGCAAATATTTTTATACGTATTTTTTGTGCATTTTATTATCGTGATTGGTTGCATCACTTTATTTTAATATAAAATAACTGTTTTGACCAATCACATTAATAAAATATGTAAAAAAAAATACATAAAAAATAATTGTATATAGCAGAAATTATAATAATATATGTGAGGACGGGATAGATTTATACAAATTTTCTAAAAATCTTACAAACCATGATTGAGACTTGGGTGTAAAATGGGCCAGGAGGATTATCTTATTTTCCGTATGAGACATAAATGTCCATTGTACAAAGAGAACTGACCATTCGAATATGAGAGTTAGCTAGAGATCAACTTGCTCCTTGAGCTTATAATATCCTAACAATGATGGCCAACAATATTATTGTTAAATAAATAAAAATTGAGATTTTAAATTTATAAATTGACGTGATTTTATGTAATTTATTAGATATATTTTATAATAAAATTAATTTTATAATTTAACATACTACATCAATCTACGTGAATTTAACTAAAAAATTTATTTAGAGATAAAAATAGTCAATAGTGAAGGGAGGGGAAAGAAAACAAAAAATCATATTTATTTACACTATTATTATTTAATTAGTTGTGATGTGAAGTACTGGAAAGCAAAAGAGAAAGATAAGTATTTTTAACTTATATATTAATGTATGATAATATGTCATTTTCTATATTTTGTATATACGGATATACCTACGTAATCAAAAATGTAAAAGTTGCGTTTCTGGGGTAAACACAAACGTGGGTCAGGAGGGAATTGACAATCTATCTCCTCCCAAACAAAATTATTGAGTTCGAGGAAGAGATTAATAGATTATTAGGTTTTCAGATAGTTTTAGATATTTTTTTTTTCAATATTACTCAAATATAAAATATTTTTTAATTTCAATTTTTTAATTTGTTAATCTAATTATTACAATTTTCTTAAACATCTAAACAAAATACAAAAAATAATATAAATTTTTTAAATTTTAAAACAAAAACTATATTAAAAAATTATATTCGAATAATATTTTAACTTTTATAATATTTTTATTTAATTTTTTCTCTATCATTTTCTAAAACTAAATAAAACATCTTAACCCAAACAATTTTATTATTATTCACAAACCATGTCAGTACTACTATTAATAGATATTCTGAAATATTCTATAAGTGTCCAAACGAGTCTTTAATCTCATCCCCAATGGTATCGTAGGATATACTAATGGAGACTTGTTCCAAGGGCCTAATGAATACACCATAATTTAAACATCGATCCAAATCATATCTAAGGATATGATGTCTACGTGTGTTGTTTTGTGAAATGGGTTCATATTTGACTTATTTTTAAGAATCTTTGAGAAATAAATTTATTTAAAAAAAAAAACTCTTTTGCAAGATAAAATTCATATCAAATGAATGTATGAAATGAGGTGTATAAATATTAAATACGACCACCGAATATAAATAATTATAGAAATTCCAAAAGTCTTGAAAAGTGGATACCAATGTTTCAAATGGCTTCATATATATTCCCACAAAGATTGGATCTTTTATGAATCCGAAGATCATAGAATATGTGATGATCACCATTTGAATTCCATTGGAGTACTACTCACAAAAAAATTACTAAATTAAGATTCCACAAATGTTGAAAAGTACATGTCTCCAATTAACCAAACCTTAAATATTATTAATCCCACTAAATTTTGCCGGGAAATTCTTCAAATTGGATTAATTAAGTAATGGCCCCACAAAGACTTTATTTCCAGGACTCTACATGATGACTCTGAATGAAAGTCTTGATCAAATGAGTCTAATATTACACTTAAAATGCATTACCGTCCCTAATAATTCAAGTTGGTTAGGTAAAGAAGCGATAGTGAGAGTCAAGGACTGTATATTTGTTTTCAGTAATGTCTTCTTTTGTTGTGCATATGTCCCACCCATTTTATTTGCGATTCGGGAAGCATTAGATAGAAAATTCGCTTGACGTTCGTGTGACACCTAGCCTGAGCGAGGCTTAGGGAGAGGGTTCACTCGAGACTCACTCGACATGTCGCTCGAGCGAACATTAGTCAAAGAGTTCGCTTGAGGGGCGCTCGACACTTCATTCAAATGAATAAAGTAGAAAAGTGAAAGTTAAGGTTTCTGCCGTGTGACACCGTAAATATGTATTCAATGAACATTCTAGTTGGTTCTGAACAGTGAATTTCAGCCCAAAGTGTATTTTGTGATTCCTCAACTAATAAAGACCTCTGTAATTCTATAGACATAGATACGTTATTGAACCACGTTAATTTTACATTGTATAATTGATTTACTTGTGTTTAATTTTGTTTTATCCGTCGTCATTTTCACAACAGGAATGGATCCTTTCATGTAGTTCAGTCATCGAACCAAACAAAAAAATAATTAAAATAAATAAAGTAATTGTCCGCTTCCCCTTAAAACAACACGAGATGAAGAAGAAAAAAGAAAAAACAGAAAAGGATAATCATGGATATAAAAATTACCTTGGACCCAATTCACTTGCTTCCATTAACTTTAAAAGTAATAATCGCATTAATAGATAAACATATATACTTTAAATGTTAAGAAATTATCTCGAATTATTAAGTACATGTTCTTAAAATGTCATTTTTTTTTTAAGAATAAGACGTTATACAAGTTTTTTAATATTCTTACGAAAAAATACCGTATACATAAATTTCCAGAATCAAACTTCCGAGGATTAGACTAGAGAGTTAAAGTAGAAGAAAAATGTTAATATTAATTTTATAAATTATATGTAAGAGAATTACATTACCACCCACCACTAAAAACAGTTAAGGGAAAAAAAAAAAAAAAGTGGCGGCCCATCATGGAACCGTCCAAAACGGATCCAAATTATATCCATAGTCACGGGGTCTCAGGATGGACTACTGTTTTAACTAATCATATCAATAGGGTGTGTAAAGAATATATAAAAATTACTGTATATAAAATTTTTATTTTTAAAATGACTTGTACGAAACTTGCACACCCTATACTCATACAAATCCATCAAGCTGTACTGATTCAATATCTAATATAATGTACCTAGCTAGCTAACGCAACAAATATAAAGCACAATCACTATGAAAATATCAATAGAGGAAGGTAGATGAATACACTGATCTTTTCCAAATAGTAGTCAGTATTTTTTAGTGTAGTCTTGATATATTAAAATATCAAGCTGATGATGTTATATATGAGTCATAGCCTCAATCAACTCGAATTGGTGGCATTGAACATCGGCATGTAGGATCATTATGATAATGCATTACACATGCACACTATGGAACTAGTTTGGAAAGCAACGCGATCGCGATGTTCTTTGAGTTTCCATCGCTTACTTTAAATTAACAAAAGCAAGTGGCCTTTCATTTTCTGCTCCAAATTTCATATTGTAGCTGTCTTCATTTCCAGAAAGGAAAATGCCGAGTAATCTTTTGATTTTGTTCTTTTAGTTTGACTGTTCGTGTGTTAATTTTTTTTTTCTTGATAGTTAAAAAATTGATTATTAATAAATGTGCATATTTTTTTTAAATATTTAAAATATGTTTTAAAAATACTTAAAAAAATAAAAATATACTAGGATGCACACCAGCCGTACATGAGTAGCCTGCTCAAAGTTACTGCCCCTCATTTTTTGTTTTTTTTTTTTTAATTTTTTTTTTCACATTTTTTTAATGTATTTAAATATTAAAAAAACCCAATATATTTAAAATCACCAAGTAAAAAAAAAAAAATGGCAAGCGGTACATTTAAGCAGTAGATTTGAGGCGGCATAGCAGCCTTTTTCATCACACAATCATGTATGTACTTTTTTTTTACATTTTTAAAAAGTTTTATTTATTTGTAATTAAAAAATCATTGGGCATGAAGTACCCACTTGGATGAAGTAATTTTCCCAATTATTTAATTGAATTGGATAGTTCAAATTTAGAGAAATATATATATATATATATATATATCATATACATTTTATAACAGTTAATGTGAACTGTGAGAATCTTGAGACACTATGTAACTTAATAGAGAAATGATAGTTGTGTGCACGTGCCGTATAATTATTTTAAAAAAAAATAAATAAATACGAGATTCACATAAAAAAATAATAATTTTTAATAATAAATTTTACTCTTTTTTAAAACGACTGCACGATACTTATGTACTCCATAACTACATATAGAATTACTCAACTTAATATGTTTATTTTTCTTTGAACTAGAGTATCTAATATGGTCAAAGAAGTCAGAAAATATCTCAATTGGCATATAAGTTAGCTGGATGCATTAATTATGAATGAATTGACAAAATTGTGTATGCATTCAAATTTATTATTATTATTATTTCATTGTTTGCATTCAAAATTTCTGGTTGAACATGATGGGCCCATGACTTTTTTTTAACCTAAAGGTAGACCAGCTGTATCTTCAACAGATGGAATTTGTCGTGGGTTCCTACCCACGTGCTGTAGGGCCATAGGCCCAAAGTAATATTCCTAGTCTCCAACATTTCTACAATTCTGCCATTTTATTTTTTCGGAGTTTTTTTCTTCTCTCTTTTTTCCCCTCACATGGAAAATATAGTATTTCTACGTAAAATATCCATTCGTGTCATTAATTGTGCTCTGGCGTATCTGGTGTAAAAGAAATTAAAAAATTAATTAAAATAATTTGTAAATAATAATAAAATAATTTAAATTAAGTATTTATTAAACTTCAGAAAAATAGAGAGAAAAAATTAAATAAAAAATATTATAAAATTAAAATATTATTATAATATTATTTTTATTTGGAGATTTAAAAAAATTTAATTATTTTTTATTTGAAAATTTAGTAAAATTGTAATGATTAGTTTGAAATAATTTGTGTTTAAATAATATTTAAGAATAAAATGAGATAGAGATAACTTTTTTGTCCATACATCTCCTAAATCGATCGAATTAATAGGATAGGTCTCGTTCATAATCCATCTGGTTCGATGTCGGTTTTTAAGACTCGAAACTGGATCAAAACCAATTTTATGCTAGTTTTTATATTTTTAAAATCAATTTTAACCAGAGTACATTTTTTTAATATTATATATTATATTTAAAATTACTAATTAATATAAAATAAACTTTAATCTTATTATTTATGTCTATTAATTTTATAACATAAAACTTAACATGATATAACGTATAAATTTTAATCTTATTATAACATAAATGTAATATAACATTTGACCGATTACGCCCCTAGGCATACCGCCCATCTAGCCGAGTACTTTGAAGTTTGAATACCAGAGAGCCTTTGCTTCCGAAGGAACCTCAAAAAAATAAATAAATAAATAAATACTTGAACCAGGGCAATACAACTAAACATTAAGATTGAGCACGAAGCATACAGCTACAAACGTTGAAGGGGGATAGAACAATGAGCCATGATATCGAGGGGAGGGGTGTTTTGTCAATTCTGCGTCAGCCAATGTGAGCAAAAGGCTATTTCCAAGTAAATCTCTGCTGAAATGATGCATCATCTCTCTCTCTCTCTCTCTCTCTCAGAGGGTCGAGTCAATAAGCTAAGATTGGATTTGAGTCTATTGGTGTGATCAGATGAAAACTTAAGTTTCCTGCCATACCAACTTCGTCTACCGCCTCCTCCTGAAACTCCTCTGACCCCCCTCTGCTTTCTGGCATCTCGTCGCTGTTCCGCCTGTCTTCAATAATATAAGTATGGAAAATGCATTAGTATGCAGCTGACGTAAGAACCTCTCAGTTCTTAACATGTCTAACCTTTGAGTGCTCTAGAGAGAGAGACTAATAACTACGTTATAACTCCATTAAACAGAGAGATTGTACTAACCCCAAAACAGAAATCCTGAAAGTTGGCGTCAAACCCAGAGGCAGAGGTGTCCTCCAAATTTGTCTTCCCACAATTCATCTCTGAGGAATTGCGCTTGTTGCTGGAACCAGAAGTCTCACAATAAGACGTGTAGGATGAGGACGAACTAGAACAAGTAGTAGTCTGTGAGCTTGAGCCGAATGAGCCAATATCGCCTTGAAACAACTCCTCAAACAACTCCTGCAATTCCTCAAAACTCTCCTCCCCCTTTTCCTGTAAAATTTCACAACCCACGTACAATATATTAAAGACATCCTCAGTATTCGCATGCTAATCCTCTTGTCATTTTCTACAAGATATTGTTTATTTCATGGCAACAAATAAAAGTAGTTTCCTGCAAATCCGCGAATATCTTGCAACTCAAATTTCATAGGGACCCACAAGCGTCAAAATCACAGCCACCAGTGCAGAAATGGGTGGTCTACGGTCATTGATCAATCACCTCAATGGGCACCGGATACCCTACGAGATATGGAACGCATCCATGGGCATATCTCGCCAAAAGGTTTAGGGCCCAAATGAATAATAAAATCGAAGAAGGGTGGTAAGAAATGATACATGGAGGCCGCATGCATCACACCATCGTTTTGAAAAAAAAAATAGAGCCCACAATTAAAAAATGAATAATATTAGAGAAAAGCTATTGTAGCAGTATACACTTTACACTTACTGCATGGCTACTTCTAGTTAATTGTTCCCAACACTCACTTAGAGAGATGTGTAGTCTAGATAATGACATATCATATGTGTAAAATAGATATTCCTAATAGTAACTTCTATATATATTTATTCTTAAAAAATTATTATTATTTTTTATATGGATCCATATGTACTATTTTTTATAAAGAGATTACAGAGCTTGGACATTCTACGATTGCAAACATCATTTCTCCTTTTTACTAAAGCCAGCAAAAGACAGCTCCAATCCCATGTAGGATTTCATAAAAAAGATGGTCATAGTTTCATTGGACTGGAAACAGAAATTTAACCTGGTAAAAAAGCAATGAAAAAGAAGAGAAAGTAGCTTACATTGGACTTTGTTTGGGTCATCATGACTGCCATTTCATTGAGAAAATCACCCATTCCCTGCGGGTAACCAAGGGTCATAAGCTAAATCAAATAAAAGGGGATTCCTTTTGTTTCTTTTTCTTTTTTTGTGTTTCTTGTTAAGGCTCCAAGCATGTTCATATTCTCACCGACAATCACATCCAAAACTTTGACACATTCAAATAACAAGACAAAGAAGGGTTGGCGGCCAATGGCCACGTCGAAAAGAACATGAGATTGTCAAACCCCTAATTGAAATGGTGCCATTGCGATCACTATAGAACGCATAAATTGATTCCGGGGATAAAATTAAAACCACCGAAAGATGCAAAACCCAGTAGTGCAATAAGGCTAACAAAAATGCCTAGACGCCCACAAGAAATGCTCTGGTTTACAAGCAATGATTGGAGGAATAGCAAATCCATCAAATTTCCACAGCTTCCAATAAATATCGGTCAACAGTTTTGAAAAGTCAAAGAAAGAAGCGGAAGACCACGTTTCCAACCAATCACGAACGACACGATCTAATCCGCATGTTAACAAGGTAGTGGAGAATGAAAACTTACGTTTTCGTCATCATCGCTGTCGTAGATTCCTACATCGTACAGAAACCTTTTATTCGCGTCAGAGAGAACTGTACCCAAAGCACAGTAAGAACAAGACAGCATTTCGTGAATCCAATAAATTATTTCGACCCAATAGATAGAATTAAAAAAAGAAAGAAAAAAAAAAAAGAAAAAGCAATCACTTTCGGAACATTTTACAAATAAATGCTTAAATATGTAACATGAGAATAATCGAAATCATAATTACCAGAATAGGCTCGTTGGATGGCCTGGAACTTTTTCTTTGCTTCTTCCACAAACTTTGAGTTCCCCGAAGCTGAACAACGATCTGGGTGCCATCTCTAACGCAACAAGCAAAATATTTTTCTTACAGCAAGGTTCTACAATTCACACAGTTTCTCGCATATCCCAGAAAAAAATTTTCATTTCCGAGCCCTTCTCTTTTTCTCTTACAGGAAATCCCTCCCGTAAGTCAAAATCCTCTTACAGTTAAAAAATTATCATAAAAACAGTAATTTTTCAATGATCCGGAAGGAACCCATATATATGTTCACTTGAGAGACTCATAAGCTCAGGAAAAGATGTTTTTAGATTTGAAAGAAGACCCATTTGATTGAATCGTGAAGAAAAGCCTTGGAAAAAAGCTAACAATTAGAAAGGTTTCCAACGCTAACCAGTGCAAGTTTCTTATAAGCATTCCTGAGCTCCGGCGCAGTGCATTCCTTTTTCAGCCCCAGCACTGCATAGAAGTCGTCGCTTTTCTCTTCTCCGTTTTCCATTCTCCAACCCACCAAACAAACACACAGAACTCGGGAAAAAAGAAAAAAAACAACAGCAACACAAACCAAGATACTCTTTCGTTGTCGACGAATTTACACGACCTATTGGCCTAAATATCAAACAATCTCGTAAACTCCTAAACGATACGTATGCATATTACGAAACTTGGACTACATCTTTGTAGGTTGGAACACGGAACCTTAGCATTTGGTTTTCGTGGCAAAGAAGGGGAGGAGAGAGAAAAAAATCAGGGAGAGAGATCACAATCTATTAAAATCCTCCCCCCAAACGCTAAGGCTCAAGAACACTCCAGAAACCGGTCTATTTTTATACAAGTACTCACTTTTACATTTACTGTTTTTTTTTTTTGGGTTATTTTCAAAACTCTACAATAATTTATAATATCCAGATTTCAACAATTAATATACAAGTACTCACTTTTACATTTACTGTTTTTTTTTGGGGTTATTTTCAAAACACTACAATAATTTATAATATCCAGATTTCAACAATTAATTCCATGCGTTTCATTATCTGTTGACTGTGTGATAAGGCCACGAGCACGATGTGCGGTTGAGATTGCAGGGTGGTGGTAGATATTTTTTCCAGATTGTGCGTCCAGAAACTTCTGTTTTAACTGTGAGGTCTTTCATCACGGCACACTTTGTGAGACTGATGAGAAATGAAACACCAGATTTGGGTCCCTCAATTGGCATGAAAAAGAGGTGGAGGATCCACCTCTGCAATCAGACCCCCATTTTGGAAAATTTTACTGTAGTGCCATTCTATTTTTGGGGACACATATTTTTTCAGATTAAATATGTGGCAGTGACTGTGAGTGATGCAGGGATTCAATAGAAAATGGAATAAATATACAGTAAGAAGAAGCCCTGTTTTTTTCTTCTTTGGAAAACTCTATGATTTCTATAAGAATTAGATAAGGAATGCTGGTTATCTCGAGGATGGGTCCGAGGGTGGTTCCCATGTATTCTTTTTTTAATTAGTGATTAAGTAAATATTTTTTTTAATCATGTTGTAATTTTTTAAAAATATTTAATTGTATAAAAACGTGAATGAAAAAAATAAAAAATGTCAAATGGTCTTATAGAGACCCATTTTTGAATTACACTCTCGGTAGATGTAACACCACTCATTAAAAAGCCTATTTGGGATTGAGTTTGAAAGCTTAAAAAATATTTTAATTATTTAAAAGTTACTTTTTAAAATAATAATATGTTTGATAAATTTATAAAAAGTGCTTTAATCACTTAAAATAGTTGAAAATCTACTTTTTTAAAAGGTACCAAATTGAAACTTTTATCAGAAAACTCCTGTAGATAATTGTATATTCTTAAAAAATTAATGTACCTAACTTTAAAAGTACTTTAGATACATATTTATCAAACAGTAAATAACTTTTAAAGTATAGAACTTATTATTTAAACTATAAGTTATATTTTCTACCATAATTTTAAACATGCACTATATAATATTTATATAGTAGACAAAATTTGAGAAAAACGCATTAATCATGAAGAGATCTCACAAATTGATGATTCTTGATATAGTACATTAAATTGTAAAATTATTTTTATTGTAAAGTAGATCTAATGTATCATATTTATGACGGTAATACTTCTCAACATTTAAAAATGAAGTTTTTCTTAAAAAATTAGTTACTATTGAAGCTGATGCACAACTTAAGTGTTAGGTATTGTTTGATTATACAAATAATTTTAAGTTCTCTTATTTATCTAATTATTATAATTATTTTAAATTTTTAAATAAAAAAATATTAAAAAAAATATTTTTATAATATTTTATTTAATTTTAAAATTTTATTTTATTTCATTTGTGTAATCAATCAAGGCTTAGTTGGGACGGGTTTCAGGCTTCAGCTAGTGGTCATGAATAAATGACCAGATCTAGGTTTAGTTTTTTTTTTTTTTTGTGTTAAGACTAGATTCCTTAGATGTAGAACACGTGTTATTTAATAATATAGTATAAAATACACGTCGTACATTCAACAGGCATAACTTCTTATTTTACTAACTAAACACATGTATATATCATATCATAATTATTAGTTATTCTCACTGGAAAACTTAAGATTTTGAGCTATATTTTGCCTATTTGCAGCTTCATAGGAATCATAGATATGTTTATAGGTGTATTTGTTGTTATTTTTTTTAACTAATAAGGCATCTGAAGTTATTTTTTCTCCAAGATACAACTAGTCTTTACTCCATTTTCAGTTCATTCCAAACTTTTTATGAATTTTATATTTAACAGAACTTGGCATTCAAACAGACTCGTTTCCACTCGATTAGTTATTACTTGTTGATGATTCCAGGCCATCTCCCCTGAGTACTTCTGCGAGGACTTTTTTCCTCTTTCTTTGTTTCCAAGTAGGAAAATACTAGTTTGTCTGTGGGTTTGACTGTTTATTTTTTAAATATTTTAAAAATTATTATTAATAAATTTGTGTGTTTTTAAAATAATATTCTTTTAAAAAATCAAAATGAACTAACGATCATATCAACAATAAGAGTTGGGCGGTACAGTAGCATGACCCTTCCAAGAAATATAATTTTCACAAGTTCCAAGCTAACATATTAACAAGATAACCTTATAACAACACATAACATCAGAAAATGAATAAGATTAATGCTATATATAATTTTAGAGTATCCAAATTTCGTATATTCATTTTAAAAATAAATAAAAATCACCATGAAAATTTAGATTTTTCTATTAGGGCTTAAGTTCGTCATTTTTTCAAAGAGAATATATAAGATTTGACTATATAAACAATTTCCCATTAAACAATATTGGAAATCTATGAGATGGAAGCTGGGGTTGAACAGGTTTCGATCTAAATCATCCAAAAAGCTTTGCCATTGTGAGAATCAATGGACTTTAGGTTAAGGACAAATGATGTAGGCTCCGTTTAGATGTTTTATCTCATTTTATTATTACAATTTTCTTAAATTTCTACAAATATAATAAATAATTTAAAATTTTCAAATCTTAAAATAATAATAATATTAAAAAATAATATTATAATAATATTTTATGAGAAACACTACTTTGCTCACCCATTGTGACCGTTTCATTTGACCGCTTGGCAAAAATTTTTTTTTTTTTTACTTAGTGATTAAGGAAGTGATTTTAAGTGTATTGATATATTTTTTTAATTTTTTAAAAATATTTAAATATATTAAAAAAATATGTAAAAAAAAAAGGAAAAGAAAAATTTACACTGGACGGTATGCCTAGCCCAGCGGTCAACATGGGACGGCATAGTAACCACATCCATATTTTATTAAAATTTTAACTTTTATCTAAAACATATAAAATTATTTTATCTCATCCTGTTACCAAAACGGCGCCGTCGTGAGCTGTGTAGCATAATCCATGTTCGGATGGGACCATTATTCAGGAGTTACTATCCAGACAAATTCCGACGTGGTCCTTTTTATTGCCTTGGCTCCAAATGCCCACGTGATTTTCTGTCATGTCGTACGCAGATCACATGCCACGCTTTAGATCCGGGCTCTCTTTCTTTCTTTCTTTCTTTCTTTACTTACCCCACAAATGGAGGTTGGCGGGCTTGACCTAATATTTATGGTAACTCGATTGCACATCACCATCAGGGCCCAACAATTCAAATACTGCCACTGCTATTAAAAAGCTTATTTTTTTCTCAGTCACACTATTCATCAAACTCTTGATGTGAGTGGAACTTGATGTTGCCTTCCACTCACTATCTCCGGGCATAGGATTTTTTTCCTGTTTTTGAAAACCATCCAAAGCTGTCGTATTAGAATACATTCTGTAGATAGGTCAGATCTTCCGTTGTAGTAAGCATAAAACAAACAAAGTTGATAAAAGCCTAGAAAAAAAAAATATGATAAAAACCAACAATTATTCAACTTTTACCCAACTACTTCATAAAATATTAATTTTTTTAGAATTTATTTGAATTTAATGTGTTTAAATTTTATAAAATAAATATTATTTTTTAATGGAATTGTGAAATAGTTGTGATTTAGTTATGCCTATCACTTCTCTAAAAAATAAATGAAACGAGAGCATGTGCCATAATCTTGAATGTCATATCTTAATAAAATTTATAAATTATAAACTTTTAGTAATTTGAGCGTACAATATAATAGTTTTTATAGTTTTTAAGTGCACATTGTAATGGAAGGCAAAAAAAATTAAATTTCACCATTTTTATTAAACAAGTTTACGGGGGTATAAATGGAGGTAAATTGCAAAAATAAAATCTATCAGAATAAGGGCTTGTTTCGATAGTGAGATGAGATAAGATAGTTTTAGATGGGTTGAATAAAATATTATTAGAATATTATTTTTTAATATTATTATTATTATTTTGATATTCGAAAATGTTGAATTATTTATTATATTTTGTATTAGAATTTAGAAAAATTGTAATAATAAGATGAGATGAGTTGAGAGTGTTTCTATATCCAAACAAAACCTAAGAGATGGTCCCCCATTTGTTTATAGCCAGCAGTAAAAAAAGGGGGAAATTTTTTTGTCCTGTAACCTTGAGAACACATTTAGTTTTGAATCTGGTTGCAAAGTGATCCAGCTGGAATGGAAGCCAGAGACCTAGGTGGGAATAGTGAAAGAAAGATAAGGGAAAGAAGCGGGATAGAGGAATTGGTCGACTCATGAGGGAATTGATGAAATTCGAGGAAAACATGGAACCGGTCACTATACTTTGTTGGGGGGTGACATGACCGCAACTTAAGATTCCAAGTACCATTGAAAAGACTAAAAGAACAGGGGAATGAATATGTCCTGTGTGAGGGGAAAAAATACCCATAGCCCATAAAACTAGGGCCTAGCCCACCAAGCCTTTACTAAAGACAAAAGGGAGATCATGAAGAGACAATAAAGGACATGAGTGAGACATGAAGACTGCACATGTCAGGAGGGCCAGGAAGAGATAAGAAGGGGATGAGAGATGTGAGAGGCAAAAAAAAAGTGTCAGAGGATAAGAGGAGGGACCGGGCTCTCCCTTAGTGAGATCTTCTTCTTCAAGCAACCCTTCAAGGAAGATATGACCCTCAACAAGAAGAGTTCCGATCTTTTCTATACAGTGAGATATGAGGATTCATGAGTAATTGTAAACTGATATATATTATATTAGAGACTTCCCTCCCCAAACCCCGTGGACGTAGGCATATTTTCGAACCACATAAATCTTGTGTCGTCCTTTTTACTTTTATAGCATTTATTTTCCATTCACCGCCATGGACGTACGAAACGCCATCTTACAGCTGCACCGGAACACTGTCGGGTGCTCTAAATAATTCACATCGCGGCATCGGGGGTGTAGATTTGCCCAAACCCGCGAAACACGACATCAACAGTGTCGCCGTCTGTGGGATTCGAACCCACGACCATATTGTCGAACCACGTAAATTTTGTGTCGTCTCTTTTTACTTTCACAACATTTATTTTCTATTCACCACCGTGGACGTACGAAATGCCACAGTACAGCCGCACTGGAATACCGTCGGGGGCTCCAAATAATTCACATCGCGGCACCGGGGTATGGATTTGCCTAGGTCTGCGAAAACACGACATCAACATCCTAGATTCTCGGATTCATTCTCGTTAAAGGTGTAACCGATCCGGTCCGGTCCGGTTTTAGACAAAATTTAGGACCGAATCGGTATGTACCGATTTTACATTTTTCAAAACCGATTACGCTCTAGTTACCCTCCTAAACCGGTATCTCCAGTTTTACCGATTTTCGGTCCAGTCCGGTCCGGTTTTTCGATTTTTTTAAAATGTAAAAATATATAATAAAATGTTACCTCTTATAATAAAATGTTATTAATAATTTAATATATATTTTTTATGTTTAAAGCATATGATCAATTAAATTTTTATCTTTAAGATTAAACTTTTATTTTATAAATTATAATAACATTATCGTATCTATAATTATATTAATAACATATAATCAAACAAATTATAAATATTCATATTTAAGATTAACATTTTATGTTATAATTTATAAATTATAATATGAAATTATTTCATATATGATATATAATTATATATAAAAATTTAATATATAATTATATATTATATATAAAACTTATATATATAATATTTTGTATAATATATAAAATTAATTTTTATATATTTTTTTCAACCGGTCTGGTTCGGTCCGGTCCGGTCCCGAAAACTACGGAACCGATTACGGCCAGTTTTCAAAATATAAGAACCGGTTTCGGACCGGACTGGTTCAAAAACTGGACCAGCTGATCCAGTTCAGTCCGGTCTTCCGGTTTAAATTTACACCTCTAATTCACGTCCTGATTCACTATGGAATTTTTGAAATAGAGTTGAGAACAATCCTTCTTTTGATTTGAAAAAGAGCGATTTCAGCAAGACAAAGAGAAGGAATGGCCAACTTGCTTGTGGGATACGCTTTACTCATATCAGGGTTTAGAACCTTAATGGTAATCAGACGTGGGTTCTTCCTACAGCCAGAAATTTTTTTGTGGAGGTCATAAGGTAGGAGCTTAGGGCATTGGATCATTCCCCAGTACCTTTGCGGTGGGTGCTTTAGGCTCTGCCACCAAGGTTCACTATTTTTAGCGTCGCTACAGGGTGAGGGAGAGATGACTATATCTATCCCATCCCTTCTCTGGTTCAGTCTTTGGTAGTAGGTGCGATATTGAAGGAGTTCAGGGACGCCCATGTGTTACACAAAGTACTCATACATTACAGCAGTTGCCACTGTAGTTTGTATGTAGATTATACAATGCATTTTAATATATACACAAGAGAAACGGGAGAAAGCCATCCAGCTTCGTGTAGCCCGTAGGTCCAAGGCCTTCATTCATGCAACCCCATCCCTCACCTCCCCCAAAAACACCACTCCACGCTTAAAAGCAAAAAACCAATGTAAAGTACATGAAGGTGAACCATGATATCGATTCTTGTGCATCTATCAGTTGTTAATTACTTGTTCTATAAAAGAAAATTTAATAATCGAATAGCTTATTTATTAAGAAAATTTACAACTAATATGGTCCTAATTTCACTTAGTTTACCCATGTAATGGTCGTAAGCATCTATTTTTACATCATATAAAGAATCTAAAGCTCAGTATGAGAGAGAGCTAAGTCTGTAATCAGTAATATTTTATTTTTAAGAATAGAAGCTTGAGGAAAGGGAAACGTGCCTCTGCAATATACCAATTGTCTTTGGGTACCATAACAAAAGATTGCCATGACTTATCCTCCGCTTGTCCAGGTGAGTTACCCAATTTTCTGAATAGATCTGCATCATAATTTGACAAAGATTAATATCAAACTTGCTAGTTTTGCATAAAAAAGATTAGGAAAACAAACTCTAATTCAAAAAGTTAATGATGGCAGAAAGTTAAGATCATAAAAAGGAGACTCGAGCTCTATGAAATCTGTTGTATGACCACCTACAAATTGGCCATACCGAATTAGAGTTTATGACATTAGAAGCAGTGTTTCATGAAGACAATAATCATCTAAATGAAGCAACAGAACTTGGAAATGGTTCTAATGGAATTGAAAACTAATTCTTATTGCATTCTTTCATACACTCGTATAATGTTTCTTAAACATAAGTTTCTTAAGAAGGTTACCAGGTCCGTTTATAGAGAAAACAGTATTCCACCAGCCAGTGTGTCTGGTCAAAAACTCAAGCAACAAACACTTCTTAGGTCAACAATGTCAGATACAACAATGGACCTTATTATTCGCAATTGATTGTTCAAAACATGCATCACGTATTAAAGTTCACCACGAAAGAAAAATTCCAGGTAATTAGAAGTGGTAATCAGAGCCAACATAACTGGAAATAATAAGCTATCAGGATTATACTGATATGTTACAACTTGTAAAATTAGATATTCAGAAGTACCACAGAGTCCATTTTCAGATTCTTTGATCTCCAAAGAGGCAGTGGACAAACTTGGAATACAATTAAACGTTGACATTTATATGAGTCTCAAGGTGCTTACTAAAACAACCTCCCGACAGTATACCAATTGCAATTTTTTTTTTTTTTTTGATAAGTGTATACCAATTGCAATTATCAAGAGGTAATTGATGAATGATAAGAGCTTCATTGCCAATCAAGAAGTTTCAGTGAATCAAGCCTCATACATAGCTGGTCATTACAGCTTTGGAAGTCGGCTGATTTCATCCGTAAACCAATGCTCTGTTCCATGATCCATCCATTACAGGAAAGAAAATATTGAAAGACTGACACTGCAAAATTACATGCAGACACCACACAGTGGTTTTCTGAATGCAACAGAGACTCGATCTCATGTATTTAAATACCCCATATTCAGAATCTGAATATAGATGCCAACTCTTTAGTTCTTCCCTCAAATTAAAATTGAATATGTATCTTTCAGTAGGAGGCATCAAGTCTTCAGCATTCCACAAGAGAGCTATAGATTGATTTTGCACAAAAACGAAAACAAAAGACTCATAAATAGCGATCACACATATATCGTGTGTGACAATGAGATTAGACAAAAAATACCTCCAACTATCATAATACGCTTATATAGTGCATGGATTCCAGCATTTACAGAATGTAGCTAACCCTTACATTCTAAGGCATATGGATCAGGAAAAATTGGTACTGCATCATGAAGACAAAGAAGACCCCACAAACATTGCTACAGCACGTGCAGTCTAAAAAGAAGCTTGAGATGATGGTAATCATATAGTACCTTTCTTGGTTGCATTTAGGGAAGCTTGCTGCAGTGCAGACACCTCAAGTTCCCCTAAAATGCAACAAAAATCAAGTCTTTGGGAATTGTCTTCTTGCATGGAAAAAGAAATCGGAAAAAGGAAAAAGCTCTCGTTGGATTTATTCTACACCAATGATTCGATACCTCTGGTCCTGTGGGGTAGAATTGAACATCCCATTATATAACATGGTCACATTTTTTTGTGTCTAACTTTTTAAATACTAAACACATGAACATGAACATGAACATGTGCATACATATGTATGCATGTAAATGAAATCATGGCAAATACCAAATACACCAGTAAAGTATTGGGGCATCACAGCACAATTGTGCAGGCTCGAGCCACAAGAGTGGCCACTTAACGCAAATGCTTAAGGATAAGACCATATCCAAAACACCCTTCCAAGGACCCCACTTAGATGGGACCAGTAGGTAAGGATCCTATAAAATTGCAGCATTTCATTTAATATGAAAGTGTTATATATACCATCAACCAGTTGAATACTTGGTTTGGTTTCATATATTAGATCATTTTACAAGACAAATTTGTAACTCAAAAATTCAAAATGACTTCATCCATTTGATTTCCAAAAGGCATACAAGTTTCCTAATGCACTCTTAAAGAAATGAAGTACGATCAACCATTATAACCAAATGTAAAAGTCATCACATCCATAAGAACATGGACTAAAACTTACGAAAACCCATTTTGAAGGACAATATATCACCATATAAGGTGGAATCATGGTTGCCCATTTGATTCCCACGTGCGTAAAACTTAAGCAAACTCTTCGCCGGGGGGCGGGGGGGTGGAATTTCCGAGGCCAGGAATACCCGTTAATATCACACAACTTGTGGAGAATAATATTCAAAGCAATCGCTCGTGTGCTTCTTGGTTGGTAATGATAAAACCTATGACTATTTTTCCAACCAAAACAGCGATAAAACATAGTCAACTATAAAGTGTTGTAAAAAATATTGTGTATAAATCATTTTCATTTTCCGATAAGGCAGCCACGAATAAGTCTGATACACGATCAACTTCAACTGGGTACATATTGGATTAAATATGAACTATAATATAAGCTAAATTTCGATTTAGAGAGAGAGAGAGAGAGAGAGAGAGAGAGAGAGAGAGAGAGAATTACCTATGTCGTTTGCATTACGTCACCGCCACCCTGTCCCTGGAGAACCAGAATACTGCGTCTGTCACCGCTCATCGTCAGGCTACGCATAAGCACTCTCCTACATTTGGCAAAGAAGATGCTTCGAGTCTCCCCCAAGGACCATGGTCCCTTCTCGCAACCTGGTCGCTAATTTTCCAATGGGCTGTTCAAGTTGGGGCTCAGATTCTCTGAAGAATTGAAACGCCTTTTTGGTGGATTCAACAGGCCAGTCAGTAGATCGCAATTCCAAAGGCGGGGGCCTGATTGGCATAATTCCCGATTTCTAAAATGAAAGTCTGGAACTTGAAATTCCTTCATGTATAAGGTAAAAAAAAAAAAAAAAAAAAAAAAAAAAAAAAAAAAAAAAAAAAGATCGCATTTAGAGTAATTTCCTTAAATGTGAACTCCCTCGAAAAAATATTTTGAAGTTGGGTCTCGGGTTGGAGTGGGGAGTAGGAAATTTACAAATTCATTTAGATTTTATTTCTATCTCTTTTATAATAAAAATAATTTTATTATGCGATGTCTCACTTCAAATTAGGTTAATTTATAAACTTATTTTAATAAATTCTTTTTATAATTAAAACACTTTTCAAAAAGTAACAAACGATACACGTCTCTCTCTCAGGTTCTTTCCTTTTTTTTTTTTTTTTTTAAGTACTAAGTGGTATCTTTCATTTACTATCAAACAGTACTAGTCATTACAGTATTTCTCCCTCGACACAGAATTCATAATCTGCAAAGGATCCTCTTCTATCCATACGTATTCTTCATTACAATTGAGTGTCAATTTAGCAAGTAAATGAGTTATATTACTAGCCTCTCTATAAGTAAAAATAACCAACCAATTCAAGTTGTCAGCAAGTAATCTTCTAATATCCTCAATCAAGATTTCATAGTCTACCCATATCTCTTCCTTACTATTAGTGTCCTTGACTATTAACTGTGAATCTCCCTCCAGAACAGCACTGGAAAGACCCAACTCTAGGCATAAAGACCATGGCTCTTCTCAATGCATACACTTCAACCATTACAAGCTTCGTGACAACATCTATCTTTGAACAGAGATAGGCTAAAAAGTCCCCTTCTGACTCCAATTCCTACCTTTTTGTTTTTCACATCAAGGGTTGCATTCCAATTTACTTTACTAACCATAGTAGTAGGTCTTTGCCACTAAAGCACATTCCTATCAACATGACTAGGCCGTAGTTGAACTTTTGTTGCTATAAACTCATCCCTGCTCTACTTGACAGCACTTAACACTCTCCTTGGATTCTAAAATTTCTTCTAAAAAATCAGTGAGTTCCTTCTCAACCAAATTCGCCTCATGGTACAAGCCACCAGATCTACCTCATTTTCTTCCAACCACAGCTTTTGTCATAACACCATAGAATCCAATTCTGTGTTAGCCCATTTATGGATTGGGCTGTCATGTTCTGCGCATACATCCGAGACTGCTGGACAACACCATAGAATAGTGGTCTCCACTTCTCTCTCACAAATTGGACATAGGTTGGTATTAATGATGTGCTTCTTGAATAGGTTCAATCTTGTGGGGATTAAATTATGACAAGCCTTCCAAATGAATTGTTTCACCACCTAGGGATGCTACCCGCACCATACGGTGCGGAGGCACCCCCTCCCTGCCCCTGCCTCGCATGGGATAGGGGTGAGGTTTTCTCCCCCGACACCCACCCCCGCACCATGAGGGTGGGGTACCTCATTTGAGTACAGGGGTGCGGGGGCAGATACCCTATCTGCTCAAAAAAAAAAAAAAATGAGCCATGGGCCCAGCAATTAAAATATATATATAATTTTTTAAATAGGAATAAATTGAATTTACAATAAAAAAAATACAAATTAAGATTAAAAAAAATATTAAAGAAGTACTGCTAATACTCCTAAATCCTAACTCCTAAGCTATTACAATTTACAATACTAGAATTTATAATAAAATTATAATAACTAAACTATTATAATAATACAAATTAAGAGAAAACAATTACAAAATTACAAACATAAAAGGGACATTGTGATTGTATCAACATTACAAAGAATTGAATATGTAAAATCTAAATACAATTGTCAATTGAACATAAATGATAAAAGTGACAATGGGGAACTTTGAACTTTGACTTTGACATTTGGAACGGGTGGCCAAGGTGGAAATAGAATTTAGTGCTGCCTGTTGTGAGTCGTGAGATCATAATATGTGAAACATTAACAATTGAACATGAAGATAAATTAGAATTATAACAAGAAACAAATTAAAAAATTACAAATTAAAACCTGACTAACCAAGATGAGATGGAAATCAAGATGTGACATTGAGAATATATCATTTGATTTTCGGCTTGGAATTATGATTGAGGCTTGAGGTGCGCATATGACATAAATTATAAAAATAATTAGATATCAAAAATTATATAAATATGAAAAAAATTAAGAGACAATACAAATTGTACAAACCTATGACAAATGGCAATGGTGGGTCGTGGTCCAATATGGTGATGTCATACTGCAACGGAGGTAGACGTCGTATCATGTATGGCTACAACAATTAAATTTAAAATTAATACCGATTAAATGAATATAAATAAAATAAATCAAAATAATAATATGAAATCAACAATTACCAGATCCAGAATAATCACCACCACCCTCCTCCTCCTCGGCCTCATTAAAGTTAAGAACATTCGGAACATGAATTTGATTCTCATTGATCCAATTCTGCGTACAAATCAATGCCTCCACAATGGTATGAGACAAAGAACTCCGGAATGAATCCAATATGCGTCATCCGGTACTAAAGGCCGACTTTGAGACTACGGTGCTAATAGGGATGACCAAAATACTGCAGGTTATCTCTCCAAAAACATGATACTTCACCGCATTGATCTTCCACGAAGCTAATATATCAAACCCTTCTGTATATCGGAGAAGATCCCCTGCCAAATATCAGTCTATCTCTGTAGATTGACAGACTAGTTGGGGGTTCTGTGAAAGGCTTTGTGCCCACACCAATCTACGTTTTTTTTTCCCGCCCTGGCTTCTAGAGGTGTAGGTGTAGGTGCGCTACCACCCCTGATCACAGTAAACTCATCAAACAATCTACCGAGGGTATCTCTAACCATGCCCCCAATAAGCTCAAACCATGCGGCCCCATGCACAAGTCTCAAACCATATATCATGCTATCAATCTTGAGCTGGGGTCAAGAACAACAGTTAAATATAACAAAATATTTTGTCTACTCAAATCTCTCCAATACTTGTCATATTTGACCCACATCATCAATGTCATTTCTCGCATCCTAGTATGGTCACTCATATACATCTCATCCAATTATTCTTTCACCTACATATTTATTGAGTAGACTCATTTGATCTAGGTACAAAGAACTAGATATTTTCAATGTCACATCGTAGAAAAGTCTTAAAAAATCTGCAAAGATAACAATCACCTCCTAATCATCATCAATAAGCTTTTCTAATCCCTTGTGCTCATCAAAATATCTGACATATTGGACGTCTTCATCACCCAATAATTCAAAAGTTGCCTAATATTCTTGGGCCGCCTCTAACATCAAGAAGGTTGAGCTCCATCTTGTAGGAACATTAGTAAAAAGACCATTCCTAGAGGTTATGCCCTCATTCATTGCAGTAACTTTGAATTTCTCCAATCTAGCAGGAGAATATCTCACAAATCTCACAGCCATTCTGACTTGTGCAACCAAGTCATCAACATTTCTCAACCCATCAGACACAATTAAATTCAAAATATGTGCATCACATCTAACATGCAAACAATCACTACCCAAGATTGTCTTATTTGTCTCTCTAAGATAGGTCTTAAGATATCTCAATACGAAATCGTTAGACGAGACATTATCAACTGTAATCGTCGAAACTCGTGCCAACCCTCACTCTTTTATTATTGCCTCCAAGGTCTTCACAATCGTCTCACCCTTATGATATGAAATTAGATAAAAATTCACAATTTTCTTATGCAGTGTCCAATCATAATCAATGAAATATACAGTCAAAGACATGTAATTAAAATCTTAGACGGATATCCAGGTATCGATAGTGAGGCTTACAAGTTGACCTGCCAATTGGCCCCTAAAATATCCTTTTCCTTTTGGTAATTTTTTTTAATATCTTTTGCCACAGTGTAGCAAGAATGAATATTAAATCTAGGTTCCAAGCAATTGAAATATTCTTGGAACCCTCTCCCCTCCACAAACTAAAAATGTAGCTCGTCCATGATAACCATACGAGCTAACTTTCTTCTACACTCATCGGGGTCATACTTAGTATACCCCTTAAACGTAGAACTCCCACTAGTTCCATCCGCCATTTGTTTTAGTCCAATCTCTAGTCTAGGTTGACTATTCTCTTGTTGGATCTAAATATTGGACTCCTCTTACATTGTTCTTCTAAGTGCACATTTAAATGTGATGTATTATGTTTCCTATAGTGACATCTATAGAGTTTACCCCAGTGGTTACAATTTGCTTGAGGGTTATTGGGGTCACCAGCCTCTAGTTTGGTAAAGTGAGACCAAACTTTTACAACATGTTTCTTGCATTATATGGGCTTCGGGGCATGGAAAGGTTTTGTAGGGTTAGGACTAGGGTCCATAGTGTGAGATCCCTAATTTTCATGGGTTTTAATTTCCTTTTTTATTTATCTAATGTGTTATTTTATTTATGTTATGTTAATTTATTTTAGTGTATTTTCGGTTTGGGCTTTTTAATTAGTAGTGCTTTTTATTTTTGTATTTGTGTGTTGTTTGGCCCGTGTGTGTGTTTAAATTTGATCATGCCCGTGTGTGTGTTGTGTTATGGCCCAATCCGTGTGCAGGGCCCAGCCCATGCATTTTATTTGAACCCAGCCTCTTGTTTGTCAAAAAGGCGCCGTTTTGGATTGGAACTTAGGGCTCCATCGTTTTCTTCTTGGCGCCGCACTGCTCTTCTTCTTTTCTTCTCCTTTCTTCTACCATTTTCCAACAACTTCTTGTTCCACCTGTTGCCGTTGCCACCACCACCTTTCCATGGCAGCATTGTGTCACTCGGTAGTGGCTCTGAGGACTCGCTGTCCAGTTGCCGCTCCACGCGACCACCCCCTTCCACCTCGAGCTCCCATGGTTGGCCCTGTGTCGTTTGGCAACGTCTACCCCCAACTGTTGTCAAGCCACCACTTCACCATGCGACCCTCACTCCCACGCATCTCCTCCACAGCTTACACTGTCATTTTGTACTTTTTCTACCCATGCGATAGACAGCCTCTCCTACCGCCATACTTGGCCTATAAATAGGCCATGAGTTCCCCAATTTAATCTTCAGAGTTCCTCTTCCTCTCTCTCTTGTTTAAGCATTTCCATCTCACTTTCTTGTATTTAATTTTTATTCTGAAATTTTGTGGTTGTTGTCCCGAAAGTGTTAAGCCTTTTTGTCGTGTGCGCCACCATGGCCGGCCAATATTGTAAGGAGTATCATATATAAAAACAATGCTGCCCAAAATCAATCACATGATTAATTTCATATTATTAGCCGCATTTCTAATTAGTGCTAGTTTTTGAAACATTTTTTCACTGATTAATTGGTAAACATATTTATTTCCAATAGTAGCACGCACGAGCCCAAAAGCACAATTGAAAGATGTTAAAAGACATTATAGTCCTCATACGAGAAAAAGTAAAATAAAAACTATTACAAAATCTTAGGAAAACCCATAATTAATAAGTTCAACAAAAAATTTGTAACAAATGCATCTTCAAATCTATGGTTCTGAGACTGATTTCTTTATTAAGTAACTAAAATCAACTAAAATCTGTCAATATTTACGTTTAATTAGCTTTAGTGGTGAGAAAAAAGTCAGATTAACTTGAATTAATAGACAACATTAGAATAAAAAGACATACCATATAAAAGAGGTGCATGCATTTATTTGGATTGGAACCCTAAACTAATTTAGGGTTCCAATCCGGAACCAATGCACAAAATCACAGATTCATGAATCACAACAGTTCACATCCACAAATCACATGCACAATCAAGATTTTCCACAACACAGTTCACAAATCTCATCCTCCATCTCCATTTAATCTCACACTGGATTACAAAGTATCCATTGCTGGGAATTCAAATTTGATCTCCTTCCTCCAATCTCCATAACTCAAAAAAAAAAAACATAAAATACTAAAACTAAGAGGTTCGGATTTGGGACTTACCTTCGGCGACAATGATGCGACGAACATAGAGAGTGATGGTGACGGTGACAGACACAGAGAGCAACGGAGATGAGCGGATGCCGAACACCCTTATCACCACCCCCTATACATTCAACTTCCATATTGAGTTCCAGCCAACTTTAGCAGCAACCACAATCGAAGTTTCACATTTCTCAATCCTTAACCTTGAGTGCTCCAAGTGATAAGCACTCTTGTCAGAAAATACCCCTTTATTAGAATAACCTCACATCACTTTGTCTTTGCCCCCAATTTATTGAGAGGCATGCTACAAATAGCATTAGCTCCATCCTTGTGAAAGATATCTTCAATTAGCTTTGTCTTCCAAGTACTGATACTTACATCAATAAGTTGTTGGACACATGAATCTTCAGGCAAAGTTTTTGTAGGAGATTGCACCGTATGAGATGAGGAAGATGGCAGCCACTTATCTTTCCATATTTTAATTTTACTCCCATTCCCCACCCTCCATAGAAGTCCTTCTTTGATCAAGCCAATAAAGTACCACAGATTCCTCTATATCAAAGATGGCCCATATCCCAGCTTAGCTTCCAACAATCTTCCCTCTTTAAAATATTTTTCTTTCATTACCCTTTCAACAAGGGAGGAAGGGTTATTGAAAATTCTCCAACATCCCTAAAGCCCAACTCTCCTCTCTTATTTGAATCTCTCATCTTAAACCAGCTTCTCCACTGTATCCTTCTATCATTATGCATATGCCCCCACCAAAATCTTGCCATAACAGCCAATATTTATATTTCTTTGCATAACCTTCTTGGTAGCCTGAAGACACCCATTGAGTATGTAGGTATCACATGTATGATTGCCTTTAGTAAAGTTTCATTCCCAGCTTGTGAAAGGAAATTATTCTTCCAACTGTTAACTTTGAGCCATACTTTCTCATTCAGGTTTTTGAAAGTGTTATACCTCGACCAAGATACTTCTCATAGCTGCCACAAATAACCACTCTTGCTTCTTGTTGAATCTGCAATCTCACTGACATGGGGGTGTTGGAACTAAAAAGGATGGTAGTCTTCTGTTTATTCAAGCTTTGTCCCAAGGCTTTTTCACAAGTACTTAAGAACCCTTGAATCTTTACCCATTCAGAAATTTTTTCCCTTCCAAAGATGATAAAATCATCAGCAAAGAGTAAATGATTCACCCTTATGCCTCCTCTTGTAACTGTTACCTCCCTTATTTCACCTCTTCTTTCGGCTGGTAGGGAACTAAGTCCCTCAGCACACAATATAAACATGTATGGAGAAATGGGATCTTCTTGCCATATTCCTCTTAAAGGCTTTATAACTTTTCCAAGTTGACCATTCATAAGGACAAAGTATGTTACTAAAGTAACACACTCCATAATCAAGAAGATCCACTACTCCCCAACGCCAAGCTTCCTCATCACATCCTCCAAAAACCTCCACTTAATTTTGTCATAGGCTTTTGAAATGTCCAGCTTTAGTGCCATGCTTCCAATCTTCCATTTTTGTCTTGTTTTCATGGTGTGCAAAGTTTCATATGCAACCATAATATTGTCTGTGATCAGTCTGTTTAGGATGAAAAGCACTTTGACTTTTTGAAATGATGGTTGGAAAGACTTTCTTCAACCTGTTAGCTAGCACTTTTGAAACAAGTTTATCCAGGATATTAGAAAGATTTATAGGTTGAAATTCACTAACTTCTGCAGGGTTTTCAACTTTTGAAATTTAAACAATATGAGTAAAATTAAGACAACAATCCAACCCTCCCCTCCCATTCAAAAAAGAAAGAATAGCTTTACCTACCTCTTCCCTGCTACACTCTCTCCCGTTAAGACTTCAAATCCGGGTAATATATTTAGTGAAAGTTGATCGCTTTCTCACTGCTTCAATGACCTGAGTCCATGTGCTGCTGTGATGCTTCACGGAAAGTGTCAAGTCACATCTCTGCTATAATCTTAGAAAGAGTAATTTCTCTTAAATCACTCATAAAATCCAGTTTTTGTCTAACAAGTAGTCAATCTGGTGGTATTGGTTCCCAAGCAAAAAGAGGTGCACGTGTTGTATTCAAAGATGAGTGACCGGACAGTAGGATGCAAGAAATAGCGACGTTAATACATTGGATTTGGATCGGCATATACATGTATATATATGTAAAAGAAGTTGAATATGCCCAGTAGTGGACCATTTCTTTTTGTCAATCTCATAGTCCCTACTGAAATGTTCGGTCCAGTACGTACCTTTTAGGTACCACCCACCCACTAATGAAACCAGACCATGTCATGCCAAAACTCAAAAGCCCCCTTTCCTTTGCGAATAGAACCAAGAGCCAGCAAATTAAGGTTTATTTCCTTAATTTAAAAGCACTCGATCGAAATTAAGTTTCTAGATCTTAGGTTTAAAACATTTATTGGAGCTCAGAGGATTTGAAGGAGTTGCTGTATAGCTCAGGTGAATAATATGGCTTCTGCAATGAGGGATGATGAGAAGGTCCAAGAGAAACAAGGGCACAAGGTGTGTGCGCACTGTTTGGTCATGAAGAGAGAGTGAGGGGAAAAAGACAGCCTTAAAACAAAACTGCGACAAACAATGAAAAACAAAGCCAATTACACATCTGAACAATGGGTCATGTATATATATATATTGGCTAACCCATGTCGATTGCTGTCAGTCTTATATGATTTTTTAGTCTGCCTAGCTTTTAAAAAGTCTCATTTTTTGTTTGAATTACTTAGATATTTTGCTTTTCTTGTAATTAGACGAGCATTATCTTATGAGAAGCCTTAAGCTGACCCCTCAAAAACAAGAAAAAACAAAGAAAAGAAAACTGACTTCATTGCTAGGCCCACGTACGTGCTGTCTAGTCTAATCTCACACGTGAACGAGATTGTCAGAAAATATAATATATTCGATCATTTTCTATAAAGGTAAAATTTTAAGACAAATTGTGGGTTCGGTAATAAGAAAATTTAATTGTAAACGATTATGTATGTTAATATGTACATATATTCAATATGATTGATCAGAAAGTAGATTTTATTAAAAATAATATTAATTTAAATTTAAAATATGAAGATAATAATATTAATACATAGATT
The DNA here is from genome assembly GCF_004785595.1 of Juglans microcarpa x Juglans regia. Classification (NCBI taxonomy): domain Eukaryota; kingdom Viridiplantae; phylum Streptophyta; class Magnoliopsida; order Fagales; family Juglandaceae; genus Juglans; species Juglans microcarpa x Juglans regia. The sequence goes on along the minus strand of NC_054594.1, from coordinate 40,634,842 downwards.
AGTATACAAACTTATCTCTACGTAACAAAACTCTTAATCTTATCCTTGAGAGCATCAAGTTGGTATTTGAGGACAGTAAAGAAAGACAAGTTACAGCACACTTCCATCAATATGGTAACTGCAGCTGGCATTTTTAATTTTAGTTTTTTTCTTTTATAACTAATAATGGATGCCTAGTCGGTAGTGGCACTTTTTTAGCACAGCAAAATGTACATCAATTGTGTACGAAATCAGAGCAGAGGGGACAAAGGTTACAATCCAGGTGAGAGCAATTCTTGGTACTCAAAAGCAGACCGTATTGGGTCTACTTTCCTTCTCTCTTTAAATCCACGTTTCTGTCGCAACTTGTCCTTATTGTTGCCAGTTAGAGGGACCATTGCGGGCCAGTTTATGTTTTGGTTGCTTCCCTTCATATTTTATTCCTCCTCCCTCCTTTTTGTCCTTCTCTTTGAGCTATTTGCACTCATAATAATACCATATATATATATATATATATATATATATATATATATATAATCTGGCGGCCAAATGGAGCTGCTAGTGGGCAAGGCCCACTGTAAGCGCACACCGTTTATTGGCCGATTCCCCCCGCATAAGCAGGCCTTCTATCCTGCTCCTAGTGCTTTGAGCCACTGCCTGTCCAGACCATTATTAACTGTAAAGCAACTTGTGGGCGAGCGGGCGGCATCATATAAGCCGCTGGTTTCGTTACCGTCTTGGCTGGCTGCTTAGATGCTGGACCATGCGCCATGCCTTCATCTGCAACTTCTGGGTCGTGAAAAGTGTTAAGACAGATTGTAACTAATTCAAGGCAAATTCAAGGATGAACAGTCAGTCACATGCGATACTAGAAGGAAAGTAGTTATGACAATAAGATGACGTCTTTCTCAATTAGCCCTTACTATCCCAATGAATTTTAACCAATATCAGACCATTGGTTAATTCACTTTCACTGTGTTATCAACGGTGTATAATATTGGACACTTCCATTTCCTTCTCGTACGTGTATAGTTTTTTGTTTTTAATTTTGGTAAGCAATTCTTAAACTTTGCTAATTAGCAAAATGTCTGTCCTCCTATACAAACAGCCTCTGTGACAATAAAATGTGCATCAATTCATGTTTGTATGCCACATAAGCATCTCTAACTAACTATCCAATCATTTGCTTATTAAATTAATGTTCCCCCATAAGTTCTTATATATCAACAATTTAATCTCATTATTCTAATCAACGTTCTACCGTCCGTTGGACCCTTTGGCTCTTTCGATAGCTTGCGATAAATATATATATATATATATATATATATATATATATATATATCGGTATTGTTTGTCATCACCGGCAAGTACTCGAGCTACATTTGAAGATCAGATGATGTATAGAAAAATTCCCAACATTTGAGTAGTATATATGAAGTTGTTGTTTGGGATTTGATGCCATATATAACTGGTTGATCAATCTTACCAGAAAACATATGATTAGGTCCACCATCAATACGCTAGCTCAAAATAATTAAGGAGGTTGACAAAAATTTCATAGCACAGTATAGTAGGACCCAAATTAGGGGGAGCAGTATTCATGCAAGTTGGGCAAGATTTTTCTTAATTATCATCCCTCAGCAACAGTACCAAATTTAACTACCAAATCCAATGACTTTGATTTGTTCGTACCATTCTGTCATCGATCACTGCTGGGTCGGTTGGTGAGTCACCCAAAAAAAAGCATCGAGAAAGGTTAAGCATATATGTTTTATGAAATGATCAGCGGTCTCATTTATGCTATGCCCTGCATCGTGTTCGTGTGTGTTTATTGAGCTTTCTTCACTTCAGCGCCATGCGCTTTGCTTCGCTTTATAGAAGAGAGAGACCGTTGTCTTGAGAGTGAAAAGCAAGCGCAAGCGATAGAAAGGATAGTCCCTCGCGCGTTCGCGCGAATTACTAGAAAATGGTGAGATTATTAGATCATTAGTGAAAGAAGGACCAACGACGATCCTATCCTAAAGAAGAAGGAGGAGTAGTAGGAGTCAGTCTTCTTTGAAGATCGAGGAAGAAATCGGACAATTATGCCATTCGGAAGAAGTCTTCTACAGAACTTATAATCCAAGTGAGCCGAAGGGTTGTGTGGTTGCTAAGGGGCTTCTAATTAAGTGGCCTGCAATTCAAGCCACCACCCTGTGGGGCTAATCGTTTGATTAATTTTAGAAAGCTATATATATATATTAAGAGAGAGAAATTAAGAGAGAAATTAGAACGACAACAACGATGAACTAACAAGCAATCACTCAAACAAATTAAAGTGGTGACAAATCTTCAAAATAATGATGAAGAAGAGTTCCTTACAACCAGCCTAATCAATTGATCTTTAACATCACAATCCCCGTTTATAAAATGAAATGGGTTATAAATATTCATCCAACGGTCAAACAATACACGCATACTACTGGCTACCATTAACCCTACTCATGTAAACTTTACAAACTAATTCATTGAATCTTGTTGGAGTTTGATCATTCATGATCATGATCATCATTATCATCATCACTGCAGTACTCGAATTCAGCAAGTGTAGAACTCAACAAGCTCATCCATGGACCCCAACTGAGTCTTAGCATTCTCAAGCATCCACAGCAAGTGCTCAAACAGAACCACTTCACAAGCAACCGCTACCCCATCATTATGTTCACCGGTCGACGACTTGTCCACCAGCTCCTGAAAGAGAGGGTGCTCGATGATTTCGGAGCTTACAAGGTATCGCCGCCGAGACTTTCCCACGTAAACAGCATGAAGTTCCTTCGACGCCTGATCGGATTCGTTTGCGGCAGCCACGGAGCTGGCGGTGCGAGTGAGCTTGGGGAATGAAGGCCATCTTTTAATGGCCGACTTGAGCTTTGTTAGCTTCCCGTTTTTGGCCATCTTCGAAAGTGTTTGATGGGTTTCTGAAACAGTGTACCGAATCTTTGAAAGTGTTTGATGGCTTTTGAATATGGAATTATATAAGAGAGGGAAAGAGATGTAGATCAGGCTAGCTAGCTACCTAGGCCGGGTCTCTGTTGTGAATGCTGTGGTGATAGAGGGAGGGAAGGTTCGTATATAAAGCCATGGAGGAGAGGGAGAGGGAGAGAGAAGAGCTAGAGAGGGGACAAACGTGCATGGCCCACTGTTCGACACCAGCTAAGAATGAGATATGAAGCAGCAAAACCAGTTGCGCCTTATTTGGCATCTGGTGAGAGTGGGACTACTGCAGTTACTATCTATCCATAGCTTGTAGAATGATCTCTGTCTTTGTCGTGTATGTACGTAGCTATCCTTCCCGACACTCAAATTTCTTTTAATTATTCCGAAAGTAAACAATTATCATGACCATTTCACTGTCTGATCTTTCTAATGGACCTAAACGTCACGAGTATTGTAAAAAGGAGAATTATTCGACCATCTCGAGATAAACAAAATTTGGTACATCGATCACAAATGAAGATCAGATGGACATACATGAGGTAAAGCAACGAAGACGTAATTAGAGTAATCACGCAATAATAAGGTGGTATCATTCATTCTAGGCGGTTGGTTCTTGTTCTTGTTCTTGTCTATACTTCTACCATGATTAACAGCAACGAAGTTAAGCTGTTGGTTGGTGAGCAGCCCACCAGCTTCCATCCGAAAAAACAACCGGTTTTTGTTTCCAACAAAGAATATAAACTAACTTTGGACATCTTTCACCTCTATACTTTATTACCTGCATTGTATTCGCTTCACCTCTTGTCTTTACTTTTGGATGCGTTATTAGTATATGTAAGTCGAGCTAACTTTTTCATTTTATTATAAAATAGATTTGTTGTTGAAAAAATAAAAAAATTAATTGTATGATTGTATCCTATTTATTGTTATAATATTTTATTTATTCCTAATAAATTAAACAAGAATGTTAATCTATCAAGAATCAAACCAAACAGAAATGCTTCATAACTTTTAGGACTCATTTTGATAGTGAGATGAGATGAGATGAGTTGAGATGGTTTGTAAATAGTTGTGAGATTATTAGTTGAAATTAAATAAGATGAGATGAAGTGCACCTCTATATCCAAACGGGCCCTTAATGTTATTAGTATATATAGGGATGTTTATGTTTAAAAAAGAAAAACGAGAAAGAAAGAAAAACAAAATTTCAATAGAGCAACACAACTTTTCGGTCTGTTGTAATGCTATCTATAATCTTAAAGTGTACAAATTTCGTACAGTTCATTACGAGACTTATATATTTGGTACTTGTACAAATTATTGCTTTTAAACATTTAAAACCCTAATTAGGTGCATAACCAGGGAGATCCGGCAGGTCCAACATTCCAGCAAGTAATTCTGCTCTACCAACAGTATTTCTTCTTGCAATTAGCAAGCTCGAACAAGTCAGATATAGGATATATACCTAACAACAAGCCACGCTTAATTTGGTTTCTTGTCATGCCCCTTTTTGCTTTTGCTAGCTCTCGTCTTGCAGGTGGCCTCATCATCTTATAAATTAGCTATTAGAAATTAAATTACTAAATCATAGTTATAATCAATATAAAACAGGAAATATAAGTTCAGGCTAGATTCTTTGTCCTTGAAGAAAAAAACATACACAATAATTTGGTCTGGTTCATAATCGAAAATGATTAGGAACATTCAAATTACTCTTGTTGGAAGGTAATGAAGGCAGTATGTATGTTGCAATGCAGCTCCCACATGTTGGTGTTCTCTCTTCCCCTAGCGATTGATGTACGGCTCAATGAATAAAATGATCCTAAAATCTCGAGTATATATGGTTGTTAGGAATATTAGCCGCTTAGGGGGCATGTGCTCGAGGACATGATCAGGTTGTGATCTATATATAAATGGATCGAAGATTTTGAGAGCTTGAATCACGTGCTTAATTTACAAGAAACATCATAAATAATCAATGCATTTTTAAAGAATCGATCGAGTCGTGTAATTAATAAATTGTAGGATTAATAATCATGTTCGGTTCCAAATTAACAATCTAAGCAAATTTTATTTGGTGAATGAGGGATCACACATCCCATGTACGAACCCAAGGATCAGCGTCTACTTTTCTTACTTTCCCAGCAAAAAAAATGCCCTTCTTGCATGATAATTAAGGCTCATAATATCTGTGTTCTCAGACCTTCTAAGATTACTTCATTATTATTTATAAGCAGTTCACTACTATTTATAAACTATTTCAATAGTACTATTTATAGATAATCTGAAATATTCTTAGAATTTAAATAGAGCCTAAAAGAAAATCACACAGCTTTTAATTTGTTGTCAGATGGTCAACAGAAAGTCCTTGTGTGTTTGTTGAAAAAAATGAGATTTTCCACAAGACCAACAACTCTTGTTTGTTTTAGGGGCTTTAACAACATAGTTATCTTCTCTCCTCATGCAAACCATCTCAGTTAATTCAAGTTCTCTTTTTATCTTTCGATACATGGGCCTCCAAAGGGCCTCACAAGTCCAATAACTTGCTCAATCAAATCAAAGAAATGGTGAGAGTCCAATGTATCATAGACATGTTAGCCATGCAACATCAAGGATTTAAACTGAAAGAAAAGAACCATAATCATGGGCCTGATCGAAGAGCTTCAGAGCTTTGAATGCCCTGACCACCCGCCATTTGATTGGGCTAGACGGCAGACTTGCCGGTTAATAGCCCAATGAGGGGCTTTAACTTCAAAATAGTTTGTGCCAACTTAGTTGACACGACAACACAGTTGATCGTTAAACGATTAGAGGGTTCCACACTAGCCTGAAGAAATACACGTGTAAGCACTCGACCTCTCCAAATGCCAAAGCTCTTGCCAGACCTGACCCTCTCAAACTTTCCTACCTCTTTGCTTTCATCCATTTATAGCAATCCCCACATTTTCTCAGCAAAAAATCTGGCTGCTTGGATTTACTTTCTTCGTTGCGTAATCCTCTTCTTGCGCTAATCAGGAAGTCCATTATTTAGGCGTCAATAGGTAAGTTGCAGGAGTTTCTCATTTTATCTAGAAACCAAACAGAAGACGGTTAAGTCTTTTGTTTTTCAATTTTATTTGGTTACTTACTGCTGAACTCCTAAACATGGATCGACATTAATGAGAGGCTCACACTTTTCACTCGTTGGCTTTTTGCTTCACTCTCTCTAATCTCTGCCTTTTCCCTTGGGAAAAATAGAGTCTGGGTCCCTAAATTTGGGACAACGTGATTATGTCATGGTACTGGTCTTCTCCATGGGCTGTTGTAGTTTCTTGCTGAAGGTTTATATTTTCTACAGGAACTAATGTGGTAAATGCATTTGTCTAGCCTTACAGGGCATCTGTGGGCTGTTGAGTGAAAATGAGTCGTGTTGTTGCGGACTCGAATGGGTTTGTTGGGGACTGGGCGTAGGCGGTGAGCTAGCTGTTCAATTTCCCAGAAAGCGGTGAGAAATTAATGTTTACTTTACGGCCACCGCAGTCCAATGAGGGCGTGTTGAGCATTCCGGCTGACATTTTAGAGACTCCCAAGGAGTACATTTTCTACATGGGCGTGCCTGGACTATCCAGGTCTGATATTCAGGTGCATCTTTCTATCCCAACTTCTCATATAGCCGTGTTTTATATTTCGCGTAGCGAATGCGAGATGGGAGGCTGGTTTTTGAAGTAGTCTCCTCTTTGTATTACCCCGTGTTCATATTGTCTACTTCTCCATATCCGAATGGTTGCTGAAATCTCTTTGTTGGTATTGCTTGCTGTGCATCAATGAATCTGTTGCAGGTGACGGTCGAAGATGAGAACACTCTTGTGATCCGTAGTGGTGGTAAGAGAAAACGTGAAGATGATGAGGAAGGCTGCAAGTACCTCAGGCTTGAGAGGAGGGTACCCCAAAAGCTCTTGAGGAAGTTCCGCTTGCCCGAAAATGCGAATGTGTCGGCTATCACAGCCAAATGCAAGAATGGGGTTTTAACTGTGGTGGTTGAGAAGCTTCCTCTGCCAAACAAGCCCAAAACTGTGGAAGTTACTGTTTCCTAAAGGGTATTTGCCCCGGGGGGGGGGGGGGGGGGGGGGGGGGGGGGGGGGGGGGTGGGGAGGGGTGGTGTGGGTGGTTTCACATAGGGGAAAGACATCTTTGAGTTTCAAGTTGTAGGCCTCAGTTTTAGTTTTAGGTCTTGCTTTTGGTTTGTGACCGTCATGGACTTATGTTATGATTCATTTAATGGGAGTTTGATTAATCTTTGTAATCGCTGTTTGATGGGTTATCTTATGGTCCTCGCTGTGTTTGCCGGAAAGTAGGGGTGTCAAATCGTGTTAACGGATCGTGTTCATGTCGTGTCAAGACATATATATTATACTATATAGGTCAACTCTAACCCGACCCATTAAGCTTATCATGTCAAAATCTCAAACCCTAACACGACCCATTAACATAACGGGTCTTGTCGTGTCAACCCGTTTTGACCCATTTATGTAAATGGATTGAAACATACCCAAAATTAACCCATTTGATCTAGTTAAGTTTAGCATAATTTTATATAAATGTTAAAATCACAATATCTATAAAAAATATAAAACTAACTACAAGTCTAAAATTACAATCCAAACAATAAATATATCGAAATTAAAATTCCAACAATTTTATTTTTTAGGTATAAGGGTATAATTGTAATTTTAACTTTCTTAACGAATCATAACGGATTATAATGGGTTGATCTGTTATCAACCAGTTAAGCTATCGTGTCTTAACGGGTCAACCCGTTTTGACCCGAACCCGTTAATGGTAAATCCTAATCCGTTTTTATTATGTCGTGTTCGTATTGGATTAACGGGTCGTATCACATATTGCCACCCCTACCAGAAAGTAGTATGGATTCCCTAGTGATACGGGGAGAAAAACCGTAGTTGACTGTGGTACTTGGCAGAGCCTCGTGGTCTCGGGTATCTGAGAGTAAATTCTATTGTATACATTCCACATAAACCATATTTTTATGCGAAATAGTCAATTTTTATGCGAAATAATCATGAGAGCCCACGTTTTTGCGCTCAAATTCTGATTACCATGTGATAGCTGGCTTTAAATTAGTACTTTGTTTGTATGGGGAACAACGTTCTACATCCTTTGGTCATACAAACATCGAAGTAAAACTTTTAAGAGCTAGTCTGCATACTCAAAATTTTTAAGCCATGCTGCTTGATCATGAAGAAAATAACAAAAACATTTCTAATAAAGATGTTGTTGGGTACAAGAAAAGGGAACTAAATTATGTTTCCTCGGAGACAGCTACAAGGATTGTGAATGAGATGTCAAACAGATTCGTCTCGGGAAGATGACCTCTTCTTCTTTCGTGATTTGGGCTTCTTTTTCGTATATTGCTCATTAGCAGGACTATCCCCGCTTAACAAATGCTCATAGTCCTCTAGGCTTGCAAATGGGGATGCCGTGGCCTTCCCACTGGACTTCCGTTTTCTTCTCTGGTCAAAGACCTCATCTTCATCATCACTACCATCATCTACATCCCCCATGTCAATGTCATCCTCATTGTCACTTGGACCATTATCAGCAGTGGCATCAAAATCTTCTCCCTCGGCAATATCCGAGGGGGGATCGTTTTCTGCATCACTAGCATTACCGACCAAGTCTTCATCATCTTCATTGGCAACTTCGTCCAAATCATCATAATCATAGTCACCATCTGCTTTCATGGAAATATTAGCCGAATCCAGCATGCTCTCAATTTCTTCATTATCACTCTCATCAGCTCCATCCACACCACCGTCCACGTCAAACAAATCTTCCGCTGCCTCTTCATCTGCTGTTTTTTTCTTTTTCTTCTTTGGTTTCTTTGAAGAATTCATTTTATTCATATAAAACTTGTGGAAGACCAGATCTTCTGGAGGTACGTCAACTTCAGCCAATGAAAGAATCTCTTGCCCAATTAAAAGGTTGTTCATGTCAAGCTGGGGAAATAAAAGTAAAATCAGAAAAATAATTAATTGGCTTGATAGTTTGTCAATGTCCACTGAAACTGATTCAATCACTCGAGCAAGATGCAGGAACTCTACATCCTGAAGGGAAAAATTATTTTTATTTTTTGAAAAAAAAAACAAAATAGACTGCTCTAGAAATTCCAGTATGTAAGCTAACCTTCCTAGCAGGTTCAATTTGAGAACCACCATGCCATGCGCTTGGCTTTGGTTTCTTCTCCATGAACTTGTCCAGAAACGCGGTAAGTGACAAGTCATTCAGTGGGTTTCCGTTGTAGACGATATTGGCCCCAGAAAGAAGAGTATTAGCCATGGTAGCGACTGATGGATGCACATGAGAAGCAAGTACCACCAACTCCCACCAGCTTACACGGTCCGCATTGCTGAAAATGCATTAAAATGAAAGATAAAAAGGAGAACCATGTTCAAAAAAGAATTTGACAACACAGTCAAAAAGGTTGCTCCTGCAGCGGAGCTGTTCTATCTTCCTCAAAGTTCAAAATAACTTTATTATAATATATATATATAGGTAACGTTTGAAATAACTTACATGGAACGAATATATAGATTAGTTTCTGTCAAATCTATTGATGTTGTCTTTAATTGGCCACCTAAATGTGTTCCAAGCAATGGAAAGTGGGAACCATAAAAAATAAACTGGGAATAATAGATGACTGACCAGTAAGAGGGCTCTCTGTGCCGTGGATCGTACCCTCCAGGCAGCAAAGACTTCTTAGAAGATACTTGAGGTCGCTGCGCATTAAGAGGAGATACTGTTTTGGATTCCTCAATATCTTTTGAATCATTTCTCATAAGAAATTCCTCTGCTTCATCAGAAACATCATCTTCAGAATTAAAAGCTGGAGATTCATCTTCATCTTCTGAAGATTCACCATCTGAGTTGGTAGCATCAGTGCTGTGAACCAGCCCACCATCATTTTCCTCTTCCTTTGCTGCAGTGCTTGGTTCCTCAGCAGTTTCTTCAATTACATCTTCAAAATGTTCTAGTTCTTCATCAATTGACTCATTCTGAAGCACCATGTTCCTGCATAGTGATGGAACTCTTAATTTAAAGGTAATGATAAGGGGACCAAGCCAGTTCACAAAAATCTGACTTACCACAAGGGTGGCCTAGCTTTAAAAACTTCAGAGAGGAGAAAGAGGCATCCACAGGCATATTGAGGGGGCTGCTGAAGTGCAACCTGTTGGTGTATTTGCATATGTAAATCTTTTTCAAAGTGCAGGACAAGCGAAGCCATAGATTATTTAATTGACGGAAACAATGCCCACAACCCTCAAGGATATTATAAAACTTACAAAATGCTAAAAGATAAGAAAAAAGAAAGACCAATTTCCCACGATTTAAAAAATTCCTCTTTCTTCTAGGTAGTACCAAAACAGCATAGATGAATGTTATTTAAAACATAACTTCTCGATTTAAATTAGCAGGGTGCATTACAACAGCGAATGCGTGCAGAGCTATCCATGTAGATTGTTTCTGTCAGACATCTGTGTGATAAACAAAGGTCTAACAAGAGCAAGAATGCATTTTCTTACTAACCTGAAGCACACGCTTCGCAAAAGCAGCTACACGCTTCAAATTCACATCACTTTTCATTGCTCTAAGAAGAAGTCCAATAAACATTTCTGCCTGTAGAACATTTTCTTCATTAAAGAACCACTTCCCTTTATACAACCATATACTAAGGTGCAACTCAAATTGGAAGAACGATAACATATTAAAAAGATCGATCTGGTAATGTTAACATCATTATCAGTTCATTCATGATAATTATTCATCTGATAAAATAAGAAATTGACTCCACATTCTCAATGGTCAAGTTGAGTCCTGCCAACTACCATGGAATTCAAAGATCTAACCCAGACACGCTTATTTGAGAAAATAATAAATTCACAATAGGGACCTTGAATTTGCAAAAAATGGGAAAAGTGATCTCATAATCTGAAACTTCCAACATCAGCAGCCAAAGAATCCAGATCCATGGACAGGTTGGCCAGCAGAAAAGTTAGAATAACCTATACAGAACTAATAATCCAATTTATCCAAAATTCCATTCTAGTCTCTACCCAAGCCAGAAGATATCTTGGAAATTGTAAGGAACTAGTGAGCTGCAAGGCCACACGGCCAGGAAGTAAGTCTTCCCTTTTACGGATGGTATGATAAAGAGGAGCCCATTCACAACCTTTCCTTACGTCAAGAACGTCTTACTACGCTTTTTTAATTAGGCTCTTTCCCTCCTTACATTAAGGAAAAGCTGTACACACAAATATACAGCAAAACCTCCACAACTACATTCCCAGCTATATATAGATGTCAATGAGGATCACAGTAGGTAAACTAGGAAACATAGATCTGAATCAGTCTAAATGAGTAGTGGAATCAAAATAGCCTCACCCAATTCCATATCATGAGCTAGTTTAACCAAATGGCATCAAACAGGATAACAGAACACCCAAATAATGTGATAATAAAACCAAAAAAAGATTAAAGATTAAAGATAATAATAATAACAATAAAAAGAATAAATAATCCTGCATCACATTAATATAAGCTCATGCTTATGAACACTCTTAGAAATTGAAATAGAATTTGAATTTGGAGGATGTGCAATCAAACAAAACTACAGCACATCAACCCATATTTACTTGCCTTGGAAGAATTCAAGGCAGCGGGAAGTAGAAGTTTTGCATATAAGGCTCGGTAAAACCGGTCACTAGCAATTTGATTCTTAGAAGATATCTTATCGAGAAGCATTAATGCTTGAACTCCTACACTGAAATTCTTAGAATGAACCTGCAGGGTGAAAGGTTTACATTAACATCCAAACATCTGATAAGGACACTGATTTTTTTTAATGAACGTCCACATTACAGCACAAAAAATGAAGTTTCCTCTCAACGGATTGCAATAAATTGACATCAAGCATTACACCTACCAGTTGGAAGAGCATGGGCGTTTGGACCTCAATAATGTCATCAGCCTCATTGCTCAAGACATAAGGAAATGCTCTATTTACTCCCTATTAGAATGGAAGAGAGGGAAAGCACAAGTAGTTAGAAACATTTCAGAATAAGCTTTTCCAAAAGCCCACAATTAGAGCATAACTATAACTGGGAAGCAAACAAAAATATCCTATTCAGAGTAACATTGACATAGAATGAATAAGCATTTATACGAACTGTTAGAAGAGCTGATAGAAGTCGTGAATCCAATTCAATGTGAGTTTCTGAAGAACTTTTCACTCTACTACCCTTACTATCCTTATGGTACCCCTGAGCCTTTTTATCCAGAGCCTTGCCACTTTTATCTATCTTTTGATCAGCACCAGTACCAGCCTCAGTAATCAGGACCTGAAATTGTGAATTGTAACTATAAGGTACTTCTATCATCCTCACCAAGTCAGAAGGATAGTGCATTGTTGAAGTAAAACAACAATGTCCAACGAAAAAAATTGTAGTTAGTCAGAAAGATGGTCTCTTAATATACATTTTTTTTTTTTTGCAAGTATAGGTATGAAACTGTATTTAATTCAAAACTACAATAATAAAGATGAAACTGTATAGAGAATGTGTAAATTTAATTCAAACGTGATATGAAAGCCATGCACTATAAATGATACAAATTCAAAACAGGAGTGCAGCCATACCTTGAAAAGTCCAAAATACACATCTATTAAACGTTTAGCTACTATTGGCCCATCTCCTTTTTGACTAAGTCGAACTTGGCTTAAAAAGTTAACCTGCATTTGTATAAAAAAGAACGAAAAACTTGCAGGTCAAAACAAACAAGCCTGAATTGGGTGCACTATGGTAAGGAGAAAAGTTGAGCAAAAGAAATAGAGATTTGTGGTGCAATACAGGAGCTGAGGAACACAACCCTTCAGAAGTATAATCAAGGTTTTGGAACCAGTTCAGTAGTTTTAGAGAGGTGGTTTCAGTGAAGGAAAACAAATGGTTCCAAATAAGACAGACCCACACTAAATGTCTATGATCATGAAAAATTAATTAAGAATGAATAGGATCTAGTATATGGAAGTTCAAGCTCAAAAGTATCAAGGGGACTTGAATCAGTAAAACAAATGTAAAGAGGCATATCAGTACAGAAGAACACGTGAACACTGTTTGACTTTTAACGGCAAACATGGTTATTGCCATCAGAATACTTTGGTTGGCTAAGGACAATGGCAAAAAACCATAAATATCCATGCCAGCCTGGTCATAAGATTCCCAATCAGTCATACAATCTTGTAAAAGTCAACACGAATAGCAGAAAAATGTGCCAACTAATCTGGCTCACAATATCGAATGATACTTGACTCTAGAAAGCCAATCATAGCAACCATATATTTGGTGCAAACAAATGCAAAGAACTTCACTAAATCTCTTACCAGTCTGTGTGTACGCGTTTCGTAAGCACAAGATCACCATTATTATACAAGCTACTGGAAAAATATACAGGACAAACTAATATTCAAACTATGCAACAAGTTTCCTCCAAATTACATGGTAGAGACTAAAATTATCAGCAGTAAAAATGAAGAGCCATACAGCATGGTACTTCGCTCGTAACCCTAAATGCGGCCGAAAGAGGAAAGAATCCACCTCATCAATGACCACCACCTGTAAACGGTAGGTCAATAATTAGATCAAATCACCGTCCACAATAGCAACCATGACTTTCAGTAAGTGCATCCTAAAAGCCAGAAAACTCAGCAGCAAATTTTATTTTCCCTTTTTTTGGTGTGGGAGGGAGAGTGTGAGGAGGGAAGGGGATTCATAATGACAAAGGACCATGAGCGTGAGAAATCTTACAATATTTGACATATGACCTGTACATACCCTTTCAATAAAGAAAATGCAATGTTCTATGCCCTATACCCCAACTTTTACGAAGTTTAAACTTGAATGTGTCTTTGGTTAAAACAAGCAGGCTAAACCAGTTAACCAACACATAAGCCTTCACATTATACACAAAGCAAACTCTCATGTATACTCCTTGTGTACTTGGGCTTTGCCTATTTCTATGAATAAAACTTCTTGATTACCTATAAAAAAAATTATACACAAAGCAAACAATTAGAATTAACTACACCAGATGCCATACCTTCATATTGGGATGATCAGACAAAAGGTTTGCCAAGTGAAAATCAGCATTAGATGCACCCTTGTTTTCAGGATCTCCCAGCTGTAAGTAATACAATAATTGAAGTAGACAAGGAAACAACTTCAAAAGTTAAAGCAACTTCAATTAAAATCTTCAAGAAGGATTTTTTTTATTAGTAGTTTCCACATGAGGCAGACTTCAAGGTGAACTTACTTTGTTGACTAACGCAGAAAGCAATCTGCGCTCCTGCTCTGATTTACTCTTCAGCAGCGCATACATTGTCTGGAAAAAAAAAATCCATGAGATCACAATCACTTTGGCTAAACACCTACTTTATATAATTTAAGTTTTAACCCACAATACTCATTAGATTTAATCTTTCTCACTTACTAGTTACGAACTGAAACCTCTCACATTTGATTTCAATTTACTTCAACCTTCATTGTCCCAAGCAGTCAATCAAAATCCACCAACTTTGTAATTTATTCAATAACTCAATTAGCTGCATGATTCTTGAAAACACACTTCCGATTTACAAAAATACCTAGGCAAAGTGCTTTGAAGAGGAGACAATATGCAACGAAATTCCCTCTCTACCCCCCCCCCCCAAAAAAAAAAAAAAAAAAAAACAAGAAAGAAATCACAGATGAGATCAGATAATAATGACCGGACTAACCTTCAACGCCTTATGTTTCAATGCAGGTAGCATATCTCTTGATGCTTCCTCAAGCGCACAAATAAACTGTTCATACCTAGAATAAAAAATGACTCATGCACAACTGGAACCAAAGCTCATTTAATGAAACAGATATAATACCTACCTCTGCTTCAAGCATTCTTCCCAATACCAGAAAAGAAGAAGGGAATAACCATCCTTAGTCTCAGGAAGACTATCTACTGGTCGCTGTAAGAGGCTCTTCAGCTTACGATCAGGTAGCAAACTGGTAAAATAAAATTATACGGGATAATCAGTGCAGCAATGAAGCACAATTCACAAATATGAAAATAAGAAAAGTGTTGAATGAGAGTTATGATACAAGCAGAAGTGTTGAAGCAAATGTAATTATACACTCAAAGTGGACCAGCTTCTTATTGCCAGATCATATAGCATTACACATGCCAAACTAGGAATTGAGCCTCTCATACGCTAAATTTACCATTGAAATAATGGGAGTCTATAGGATATCATGAAATAATAAACAGTGTGAACAGTGGCTACTACAGGTGGACGCCACCAATCTAGGACACACCACATACAATTCCTTGTGCCTCAAAGAGGGCATTAAGCAACTACAAAGGGGTCATTTTTCAGGTTGTTAGATGTCATGAAATAGAAGAGAGAGGAAGAGAACCTTGAAATAAACAGTTCTTTCAGTGCTTCAAAACCTGTCAATGCATGCCGCTTCCCAACTTTTGATGCTACCATTCCTGCAAACAAATAATCTGTTCCATTAAAAGCCAGTTCAAAGACCCAATATAACATGCACAACAACTGAACTAATGCAAATATAATGTCCTTGGATGACAAGAGCACTCAGATGCATAGCATTTGACACAATTGGTTCACATATTTCTGGCATAATCATAAGCCATAATGAAATGCAATATATAGACAATTCCAGAAAAGTTGGTTATTATTACCACTCCCTTTGGCAAATATATCTATAAGGACAAACAATGAAAGGTTAAGAATCCGTATCAAATTAGCATCTTGAGTGAGGTCATAGAAGAACCAAGACCTTAACATTCATTTTTTTCGTAATGCAATATCATTAAGACATGCAGTGGGTGTAACCCTAGTATATAGGAAGTATACAAAAGAAACATCCAACTATTAGGAAGATGAAAGAACAAACATAGTTGAAATATAAAAAGCTGCAAAGTTGGTAGCTGTTGTGAGAAGCCATCCAATTTAACTGTTGTCAGAATGTGCCTCTTTCTCAAGTTATCAGTTGCCAGAACCTTTCCTAATCACCCAAAAAACAGCTAACCTTAAAGATCTTAAGATCAAAAAACAGTGCTTTACAAACAAAGATTCCACAGAAAGAAGGATATATCTTTCACGAGATGTTTTGCTGAAAGCTAATCAAAATGATTAACAGGATGAGAAACATATATGTAGAAAGATTTAGAAACCAGCAAACACTATTGTCTGCGGCATCCCAATCCCACAATATATATAAGCCATCTTTATTACAAGCGCAAGGACACAAAATGAAGTATGCATGCTGTATACAAGAGGAGCGCCTGAAAAGAAAGGTGAGAGAAAACAAAAAGACAAAATCTTGATAACTAGCAAGGCTATATCTATTCTGAGCTGACATCTAGCCAAAGAATTTCTAGCTCCATGGATCTAAGGTCATCCGTCGCATTCTCAAAAAATCTTCAATCTCCACTCAGTGCATTCCTTTCAAATGCACCACATTATATTCAAAGAATCCATCCGCCAAGTTTCTGTGCTACATTGACATACATACTGGGGGTGACAATTCGTGCTGTCATTAGGATTCGTGTCGGGTTATTTGGGTCGTGTCATAAAAGAGCCAACCCTAACCAGACTCGAATAACAAAATGAGTCATTTGAGTACGTGTCATCCAGGTTCGTGTTGAGTTAGCTGGATTCATGTCAGATTAACCTATTTTTCTTAGTCTTCATGCTCTTACATGCATTTTCCAATGAATCTATTTAAAAACATAATTATCGTATGCTTTAAGTTGTTACAATATATGGAAAAAAGATCTACTTTCTACATTAGCACTTATTGATTAATATATAACTGAAGGAAAATAATTAGTCCATAAACAGCTTCACAAAAACTCTCACAAAGTGATGTGACGTAATGTGGTACTTTAGATTATAAAGCTTTCTTCATTGTAAAGTAAATCTGATGTACTACATCATTCCACATCACTTTGTGAGGTATTTTTTGTGAATCTCTTTGTGGGCGTAACAGTTCTCATAATTGAGATTAACAACAAAACATAAACTTTTTATTTGAAACCTTACAGCGTCCTCCTCCTCCTCCTCCTCCTTAATTGAATTAATTGAAAGGCCCATTGATCAACAAAGACCACTGGGCCTATAGCCTTGCTCGAGGTGTATATAATATGCAAGGAAGAACTTGAACATTTCTAATTTTTTCATGGATTTCTCAATAAAATTTTGTTTACCGATAATAATAATAATAATAATAATAATAATAATAATAAATTATAAAAAAAAAAAAAAAAGGAAAGAAACAATACTTACCAAATCAACCAGAAAAAAGAAGAAGAAGAAGTAACTTAAGTTTCACGCCTAAATTGCATAACTTTTATAAACCTAATAAGCTTATTCAGAGTCCATAGTTCAGAAGCATAACCAAACCTTCTTTAACCACAGTTGTAGAAATTCTCATTTTCAGAAAATAAATTATTTTCCAATTAAACAAAAAATGGTTGTGGAAGAAACAAACTAAACAAAATACCCTTTTGTTGTACAAATCATGAAGTTCAAAGATTTCAGTTCCAGAAGCATATTTACCCAAAAGCGCATCGAGTGACCGCAAATTGGCAATTGGATTGTCCCCCACCATAACCGAGAATGCCGAGACCTTATCGGCTGCAGTACCCGACCTTTGGGTGACTACCAACATCTTAATATCCCCACTCTGCCCTCTCGAGGTCTCATAATCCTTCGTATACTGTGCCATCAACCGTTCCCCGAGCTCCCTCTTCTTCTCCACCACAGTCTTCAATTGCTCCACATTCCTCGCTTCCAATCTCTTCCCCTCTCCAACCACCTTTGCTTCTAGTTCCGCAGCATCCACATACCACACTCCTACCCCACTAGCTTTCACTAGTGGCAGTTTTGGTAAATTCTTGAATTTATTAAGACCCTGTTGCTTATCGTGATCATCAAGTGCCAATACGGGAGCCTTGGCCTTCTCGTTTTTGTTCCAGTTCTGGTCCTTTGGCTTCTGGTTACTCCAGATTTTCCCGTTGGGATTTAAATTCTGAGTCTTTGGGTTGTGATTGCCGTTGGGTTGAGATTTGTCAAACCCCTTACGCCTGGGTCTTTCTTTATCCTCGTTGGTATTGTTGGTGTTTTGGGTCTTTGGCTTGTGTGGTGTTGTGGGTTTTGGTTTGAGAGGACCTGTTTTCCGAAAATCAGAATCGTTGAAGCCTGAGTAGGACGAAGGTGGGAGAGAGGAGGAGAGGCCGAGAGAAGAAGCAAAGGAGGCTACGTCGGATTTGAGAGTATCTATGTCTTCTGAGGCCTTCAAAGGTTTCTTCGATTTCAGTGAAACAGCCATTGTCAAATAAGGAGCTCCGAGACGAGGGTTTAAGGTTTTGAATGGAGCGTTGGGAGGTCGTAAAGTTGCGAACTTTGCACAAGCAGAGAGAGAGAGAGTAGGGTTTATGGAGCCGAAGGACTCGATGCAAAGTAACCGGAGTAGGCGAGTGGCATACTAGTAATTAGTCCATTAAACTTTATGATGGGCTTGGGTCATGGCTTCTGAGCAGGCGATCCGTTCCTCAAGTAATAAAAACCAAGTAATCTTCTTCCATCTGTTTTTAAATAATAAAAATCATAAGACACAATATAATAAATAATTAAATATTAATAATCAAATTAATAAATATTACAGAACCTACAAATCATCAAACGCCTTTCTGGCCATAACACCAAACTACCATACAAATTCAACATCAGACTGTCAAACAATACTCTCATTATGCTAACAACACTCTCATTATGCTAACAATGTTCACAATCTACAGATTAGTCTCTACTTCCCAACCCAACATGGATACCCACCCCAGACCACAACTGCAAGTCTACAAGTGTCAAGCATAAAGTAAATTTGAAGAACACTATCCAAAATGAAACAAAACCCTCTAAACAAGAACACTGCACAGGGCATGCATGAATAAGAAGTGAAAACAAATAAATAAATAACTAGAAATGGTACAGTTTCCCATATAAAAGTACAATTATCCTTCACACAGTCAATAATTTCATGACTTAGCTTTTTTTTCTTTTTTCTTTGTAAACTTCATACGGAAGTACTGATTTGGGAATATTACGCATTAAAAGCAAGTGGGTTGAGAAGTTTGAGAAGGAAAGCGTACGTGAGTTGAAGAGTACTACTGCTTATGCATATTAGATTTTTTCACAGATTTACCCGCATCTCAATCGAAAATAACTTTAGTACTAACCCAACACAGACCCGCATTGGAACTAGGGGTGGGCTCCGACTCCGACGGAGTCGGAGTTGGCACTTCCGACCTCCGACTCCGACAAAAGTCGGAGTTGAATTTTCCCTCCGACTCCGACTCCGAACGTAGTCGGAGTCCGATTCCGATCGGAGGTCGGAGCTCCGAACTCCGATCAGAACTCCGATCGGAGGTCAGAGCCCCGAACTCCGAACGGAGGTCGGAGCCCCGAACTCCGATCGGAACTCCGATCGGAGTTCGGGGCTCCGACCTCCGAATAAAATTTCCGAACTCCGAACAAAATTTTGTTCTTTTTTTTATTATTATTTAAATTTTATTGTTCAATTTCGTTTCAGATAGTGAGCAACATATATATTTTTTTTAAAAGTGAAACGATCTACAAATATTTGGTTTATTCAAGAGTTCTCAATAATTTAAATATTCGTTCTGATTTTGTTACTGAATTTTGATTATATCTTTAATTTGTTTTATGTCCGCCTGAAATTTAGCATTAAAAGTGCTCATGACTCATGAGTTGAAAATTACATAAATTTAAAATTTTATAAAAAAGAATGATGGTACGAATTTCTATAATTCGATTAATTTCAGTTGGATAATAAATTCTAAACGTTTGAGAGAGGATGAATAAGTACTAATAGAAATTATAGAATAAAGAGTACTTATCTCACGTCTTTGCTCGGGATATAACTACATAAATATAACTATATAAATAGTTTAAAAAGTAAATAACATGTATGATGTAGCCATAAGTTATAACAGTCTCATTTATAACGTAATAACAATATGACTATAATTTGAAATATAACTACAATTCGATTAAACACGGATTTCAGTCAAATACTTTTTGTTCCATTGGTCATGCCTGAAATGAAGATAGAAAGTAACAATCAACAGATGAAAAAAAATTGATAATAAAAAATTGAATACGGTAAAAGAATAATTTTATTCTTACCAAGAAAGGAGGTTCTCCCAACTCCATCCCAACTCTCAAGTAGCGTCCGTTCCAGACTCTCAATCATCGGTAATTATGTTAGGGTTCACAATTAGATCTATAAAATCATAAAAATTAGAAGTTAGAAACATTAAAAATAATTAAATCATCATTTAAAAGCATATAAACTTACCCGATTCAAGCCTATAGCTCTCGGCATCAACGCCAACGGTATCTAGTCCAATAGGCGTTTCACTTATCCAATTCTGTGTGCAAACGAGGGCCTCCACGGTTGACGGTGACAAGAACTCCGATAAGCATCCAACACGCGACCTCCAGTGCTAAATGCCGACTCTGAGGCAACTGTAGTGACAGGAATGACTAGCACATCTCTGGCCACACGAGAAAGGACTGGATACTTGGTGGAATTAACTTTCCACCAAGTTAATAACTGAAATACATCACTAGGTGCCTCGACAGCTTCCATAAAATATCGTTCAACCTCAGATATACAATGCATAATATTCCTTGTTGACATGAGTTGATGATACTGCTGTATAATACGATTGCCTCTAACCCCTACAGATGGGTCAGTATCACCTGAGGAAACTGTCAATCCTGTCGGCCTCGAATGTGAGGAGCTACCAACTGCGGATGAAGGCTGAGCACTAGTACTGTAGTGATGATATAAGTCATCAACATCACTTTTTAGCAATTTAATAAACTCTGCAGCCTTCACTGCCCCGAGGACGGAATTTACCCAAAATTCTAGAACGGCCAACTTAACTCGGGGGTCAAGGATCACAGCCACAAATAGCAATCTATTTATCTTCTCAATATTCCCCCAATATTTATCATATTTGATCTTCATCCTCGTAGCCATAGCAGATAACAATCCAGCAGAGTTAGTACAACTATTTTCCAACTGGAAGTGAAGCTCCGAGAGCTCGTCGAAAAATGAGTTCGCAGTCGTATATTTGGATCCAGATAGCCGCATGGTTATCTCATAAAAAGTTCTTAAAAATTCAACAAAATAACTCACACTGGTCCAATCATGTGCGTCCGGCGCACCGAGCCCCTGTCCTGCTGGCTCCAACAAAGCATACCTCAGGCCCCCATCCTCGACCTCCATCCGCTCGAATGCTTTTTGGTACTTCTGTGCCACATCCAACATCATGTATGTAGAATTCCATCGAGTCGGAACGTCCAAGCACAACATACTAGAACATTCAATCTTCAGATCTTCTGCTATTGCCTTAAACTTGGCAAGCATTTGAGGGGAACCCCTCACATATCGTACAATATTGCGGACTCGGGTTATGGAATCATGAACCTCTTTTAATCCCTCAACAACTATGAGGTTAATGATATGAGCACAACATCGAACGTGAATAAACTCGTGGGCCCGAATGACATCATCTCTCACCGTCGTGTTCCGCTTAAACCAATCAATTGCTGTTTCATTCGCACTGGCATTGTCAACTGTAATACACAGCACTTTTCGAATTCCCCAGTCCTTTAAACAATCATCCATCTTCGCCCCAATGGATGCACCTTTATGATCCACAATTTCTTTAAAACTAATAATTTTTTTATGCAAAATCCACTCACTGTCAATGTAGTGTGCTGTGATACACATGTAGCAGACGTTCTGTATGGAAGTCCATGTGTCAGTCGTAAAAGACACTCTCTGGCCAGTGGTAATAAACATCTTCCTCATCTCCTCATTGTCCTTCGCATGCCTCTTCATACAATCTCGCATCACTGTATACCGTGATGGAATGGGAAATCGTGGCTCAACAAAATTTAGAAACTTTCGAAAGCCTCTTTTCTCGACAGTGGTAAATGGCATCTCATCAGTAATTATCATCTCTGCAAGCATGTCCCTCAACATCTTCTCACTGTATTAAGGGATGACCAATTTCTTAGTCTGTGTACCATCAGTGGCTGTAGAAGTTTGGTAACTGAGGTTGGTCTGATTAGTGGCTTACAATCCCTTCGCTATCTTATATCGTTGACAACCATTTAGATGTGCTATTAACACACTGGTACCTTGCTTCTTCGAATGGCATCCACAAAGTGATCCACAGTAATGGCATCTTGCTACTGGGTTCGCAATTTCACCAGGAATTTTGGTGAAATGCTCCCATGTCCACGACCTCTTTTTAGAAGGTCGTGGTGGTTGATCTTGCTCAATGGGCATCTCCTCCTCTTCGTTGAACATATCCTCATCCTCTATATCAACTGGGAGTGGGAGTCGACTACTCGCACAAGATGTAGCTGCTCTAGATGTAGCTGCTCTAGATGTAGCTGCCCTAGATGTGGCTCTAGGGGTGGAAGTACCCACCGGTGTAGGAGTTGTAGCATTGGCATCCGCCACATTCCTTTGTGGACGATCATCTCCACTATGTCTAGGATCCATATCACAATCAATGAAGCTGAAAAAATTAAATTAGAAGCAAAAAATTAGATGTGCAAATAAACTAGGCTATTGTATTATACAATAGGACATGTATTATTGTATCATAATATATTATTGTATCGATGTATTATTACATCGAGGTTCGGTTGACTTGCGCTCGACTCAGCGGAAACCATCCAGAGAGGTTCGCTCGACGTGCGCTCGACGTGAGCTCGAGCGGAACCCATCCAGAGAGGTTCGCTCGAAATGCGCTCGACGTGGCGCTCGAGCAGAATCCACCAGAGAGGTTCGCTCGACGTGCGCTCGACATGACGCTCGAGCAGAATCCATCCAGAGAGGTTCGCTCGACTTCCGCTCGACATGGCGCTCGAGCAGAATCCATCCAGAGAGGTTCGCTCGACGTGCGCTCGACGTAACGCTCGAGCAAAACCCATCCAGAGAGGTTCGCTCGACGCGCGCTCGACATGGCGCTCGAGCCAATGTTCAATACAACGTGCGCTCGACTTGCACTCGACACCTCGCTCGAGCGCAAGTCTGCAATACAATGTAAAATTCAGGGTTTTGAGCGCCGTGTTGGGACTATATTGAATATTCAATACAACCAATTCACAAGAATCACAACTGCAGGCTCCAATTCATAAGAGACGTGGTTGAATTAAATTTAGTGCTCATAAATTTAGGGCTCACCGTAGGTGGAACTTGGAAGCTGAGTAGAGGAGCAACGAGAAACGGCGGCACGGAGGAGCAACGACGAACGGCGGCACGCTGGCACTAGGACGGAAGACGCGAGAGAGAATGGATGGTTCAGTCACTGGGAGTTTGGGACGGGAGACGCGAGAGAGAAGGGAGAAGGAAGAAGAAGAAGAACTGGAGAAGGAAGAAGAAGGGGAGAAGGCTTCCTTAGGAAGCCATATGAAACGACGCTGTTCCATATTAAGTGGAACGGTGTCGTTCAAAATTTTTTTTTTAAACCCAGCTGTAAAACGACGTCGTTTTACAGCTGGGTTTAAAAAAAAATTTTCGGAGTCGGAGTCGGAGCTACATGGAGCTCCGACTCCGACTCCGCTTCCGAATCACGAGTCGGAGTAGTTCCGAATTCCGACTCCGAATTCTGACAACTCCGACTCCGTCGGAGTCGGCGTCGGAGCGGAGGTCGGACGAAGTCGGAATTCTCGGAATTTTGCACACCTCTAATTGGAACGAGAGAGATGATGGAGTCACGAGAAAATGCCTCAAGCATTTGCAAACTATGTCATGAAATTTGAGCATTAAAAGTTAAAAACAGACCCAAATCGGAATAAAAAGAAGATAACAAACGTTGGAGTCACGAGGATGACGGCGACGACAATGGTGGGGTCACGAGGATGATGGGATTTCTTCAATTCTGCAATTCGGCACTGAGGAGGGAGGCTAGGGTTCCTTAACGAGAGAGAGAGAGAGAGAGAGAGAGAGAGAGAGAGAGAGAGAGAGAAGGCTTGGTGGGGGGTGAAATGGGAACGAGGGTTTTTAACCCTTGTGTCAAAACGACGCCCGTTTTGATGCTGGGTTGAAGTGGAAAGTTTGAAGTGAAAGATGATAATCTACATAGTAGGAAGAGTTCCATAGAAGCCAATAGGACCAATAAAAAAACAAAGGCGATGAATAAGGCAATCAAGAAAAAATAAATAAAACAAAAACAAAAACAACATAAAACTAATCGATAGGCGACAAAAAAGAAAATAAAAAAATTAAAGGTTTTACAAGTAACTCTATATATATATGCAAATTGTGTGGTAAACGTTACAATCTACTAACAGAAATTAGGGAAATCGATAAGAGGAAAAATTGATTTCCAATTACGGCCTGTGCTCTGGTTGAAGTAGATGGGTTCCAATCGCTTATTGTGCCTTAACTGAAGTAGATTGGAGAGATAAGCTTCACAAGATGAGAGAGAGATTGAAAGGAAGAGAAAAACCCTATAGAATTGAAGAAAATTGAACGGAAGAAGCATTTCCTTCATGAGAATGAGATAGAAACATGAGTACTACTGTACTAGTCTAAAGTTACACATATGGTAAATAAAGTGAACTTCTTACGTGTACCATTTTTATTGGATGGTGCAAAGTAGAAATTTACACTATCACCGGTTCGAAGTTTTCCTCGTAGGGTTTATGAAACTAATTTTGCTATACAACCTCCACTGCACTCCATACTCTATATTTTTTAATATTTTTATAAAAAAATTTTGAGTTTATTCTTTTTAAATTATTTCAAATTTTCTATTCATTATTCATATAATAAATATTTGATAAAATAATAAAAATTAAAAAAAATGTAGAGTATGAAATGTAAGAAGGTTGTAAAGATTTTTTGCTGAAGAACTCGCTGCAAAGTAACCGGAGTACCAGGAGAGTGGCATAGTAGTAATTAGACCATTAAACTTTAATGGGCCCCCGCCCATGCAGGAGTGGGGCAAAGGTAAGGCACCCTCGTCCGAGGGTGTGGATAGCATCCTTAACGCTACTATTTGTAGTTGATAAAGAGGATTAATCTTGGGCCATAAAATATTAACTAACATCGAAATGTTTTTCTTTGAAAAATTTCTTAATTTTTTAAATAGTTTTATAAATTCTAGAAAATATCATGACATTAGCGTGGCTTGATAATTGTATTGATAATATAGAGATAATTAATTATAGAAATTTTTTATGAAGAACGTGTTTCACACCATCAACCATACAGATAACTTGTAGTAATGAAGATGCGGTATTGATCGCCCTGGATAACCTCAAATGCTTAAATCAGTAACAATATAGAGACAAGAGTATATAAAATGTAAATGAAGATGTTGGTTACCTCTCATAGATTATTTATAGAGAGACCTGAACATGTCGAGATGATTATTGACTCTGATCCCTTTTTAGTCGAGAGAGGGAAGATAGCTCCTGTTTCATAGGGATTGTCTTCCTCAATAATAATCTCTTATAGATTGAGATTATAACCTCGTAATAATTATTTGCCATACAATTATGCTTTTTGGGTTTTTTAGACGTGACTCTCATAGGGTGAGTTTGGATGTTAAAGTAAGTTGAGTTGAGATGATAAAATATTATTAGAATATTATTTTTTAATATTATTATTATTTTAAAATTTGAAAAAGTTGAATTATTTATTATATTTTATGTTAGAATTTAAAAAAGTTATAATGATGAATTGAGAGTAGTTCATTATCCAAACGAAGCCTTAATTCTTAGGCTAAAGGCTTTGGGTCTACTTCCCAATCGTGGGCATGGATAGTCAAGGGAATCCAAATATCCCCTCCAATCCTAAAATCCAAAAATTAAAAGTTCAATAATTGTTTTTTTTTATTAAATTTAAACTCATGACAATTCAAAGCACTCTTACTCTGCCGCTTTGAAAATAACACGTATAGAAAAATGTTAATATGATTTTTAAATATGTTCCCTTATATATTTAAATTTTGTTAATAAGTAAGAAATTGAGTATTAATGAAATTTTATTTATTTGTAATGATTAAGAATGTTTAAAAAATACTTCAAAGAAAAAAAAAACTATTTAAGTTTAGATATTAAAATTATCTCATATCATTTCATCTAATCTCATCTCATAATTACAATTTTCTCAAAATTTCAAATAAAATATAATAAAAATTCTACATTTTCAAATCTTAAAATAAAAATAATATTTTCATAATATTTTATCTAACTTTTAATTTTTATCTCAAACTTATTTTATATCACTATACAATCCTAAGTGTGCAACTAGAATTGTCCAAATGTAAAATTGCAACGGCCAAGGGGTATTTAAGTCAACAAGAGCTAGGATTTTGAACCCGATATAAATACACAGCTATAAGGGTTTTTACGGTGTTCTCCTCGACTCCTCGAAGCATGGCTGCCGCTGCCGCCCCACCTCGCCTGCTCTCGCAGAAGGAAGCCGACATTCAAATGATGTTGGCTGCGGAAGTCCACCTAGGAACTAAGAATTGTGACTTTCAAATGGAGCGATACGTATTCAAGCGCCGTAACGATGGTATTTCTCGTTTCATTTCTCAGATCGCGCACTTTCTTTCCCTTGTGCCTGTGTCTTAGTGTGGTCGAACGATGAGAAACATGAATTGGAAGTAAAAAAAAAAAAAGAAAGAACGGTTTTCGAGTTTTTTTTTCAATTATTTCGGTTTTGTGTCGAATGATTGTAAAGGAAAGCGGGAATGATGGCCTTTTTTTCTGCGTTTTGTTTTTGGATCGTCAAACAGGAAATTTGTGGTTTTGTTGGGTTTTATTGAGAGTCCTAATATGCTGAATGGCTTGTTCGTGTTTATTTTTTTATACCGATTTATGTTTTTTGTACGCATATATTTTTTCTTATATGAGTTTTCAAGAGCAAAGGACGTATTATGTTCCATCTGCATATGTGAAAATGTCATTTACATGCGTTGGTTACAGGTGAAATTTTCTAGCATTACGAAATGGTGTTTTGATGCTTAGGTATATACATAATCAACCTGGGAAAGACATGGGAAAAACTTCGACTGGCAGCCCGGGTTATTGTTGCAATTGAGAATCCTCAGGACATCATAGTACAGTCTGCAAGGCCTTACGGTCAGAGAGCAGTCCTTAAGTTTGCTCAGTACACCGGTGCCCATGCAATTGCTGGAAGGCACACACCCGGTACGTTCACCAACCAGCTGCAGACATCGTTCAATGAACCCCGTCTCCTCATACTTACCGATCCAAGGACAGATCACCAGGTGAATGCTGCCTTCCTCAATTTAATGCGATGCCTAGTTTTGGTTCTGATACCGGTTGGAAATTTGTTTGAGATAAATTTTAATGCAGAAGTTCACCCCCGGGATTATTTGGGACCTGTTACCGGACATCCAGTGCCAAGAAAAAAAATTATTGTAGAAGTTACTCGGAGGATATATATTGTTATATATTGGAGGATAGATTTGTTGTCACAATTTTTTTTGCATTAATATTTGCTTGTTATGCACTTTCTTTATTTCAATTTTTCCTCACCGTGAAAGGATGCTTGCAGCCTATTAAGGAAGCTGCTCTTGGAAATATCCCAACGATAGCTTTCTGTGACACTGATTCGCCAATGCGGTACGTTGATATCGGGATCCCCTCCAACAACAAGGGGAAGCATAGCATAGGATGTCTCTTTTGGCTGTTGGCAAGAATGGTTCTACAGATGCGTGGTACTATTCGTCCTGGGCACAAGTGGGATGTGATGGTGAGGAGGAAACTAGACGGTTTTGTATGGTGGACTTCTTGCCAGAGAGCTAAATTGCTAATTTAAAAAAAAAATGGTCATTCTTATGTGCAGGTGGATTTGTTTTTCTACCGCGAGCCCGAGGAGGCTAAGCAACAAGAAGAAGAAGAAGCGGTTGCCATCCCAGATTATGGTCTTACTGATTATTCTGCTGCTCCCCTTGCATCTGATCAATGGCCTGTTCAAGGTTCTGATGCCCAATGGAACCCTGACGTTCAGCAGCCTATTTCAGCAGTTCCTGCCACTACCTGGGGCTCAGAGCCAGGTAGAAGTAATTTACCTGCTTTTGTTATAAACTATTTGACGTATTGTTTGAACATATTTGACGTATTGTTTAAACATATTTGATTGATTGTTGTATTTGACGTGGTCATCTAAATTATAAACTATTTTCATCTACAACTATGTGCATTTGCTTGTTTTTCTTGTCTGGATTAACTGCTTAAGTCCTGCCTTCTTTTGATATCTTGTCTATCAGCATGAAAGAATTCAACTATTATTGGAATTTTCGTTTGAACCTCTAAAAAATACTATTCAAATTTCTTTGGATACAATTCATATATCCTTGGCTGTTAGCCTGTTAATTAAAGAAACTTTTGTAACCCGTGCTTATAATTTAGTAACATTAAACTTATAAAAAAAAAAAACATTTGTTAATATGTAACGGTTAATACAGAAAATTATCTAGTATGGTATCTTTTATATATGCCAACATTTTTGCGAAACTATTTTTGATCCTTTGTTGTTCAATTGCAGTTGCTATGACAGTGGAATGGGATGCTGCTCCAGCGCCACCATTGACTACCCCTGTTGTTGAGGGGGCTGCTCCTGCTGCTTCTGGATGGGAATGAAGTTTGAAAGCTTTTGCATTCATAATTTTGTTTAAAAATCACTTTAGCTAGTTTTTTCAAGTAGTTCAGTTTTCTGTTGTGAAACGAACTTGCTTAATGGCACACTTTTACTCTATTGAATTTCAAAGTTTTTTTCACTTTGCTGTTGGTACCTATAATAGAGTTGTTTTATTTGATACGTGTTACGGTTTGATATTTTTCAATCAATACAGGACTTGTATTTATGGATCTCCCGGATGCTCTACTAATATAATGATTACATCCTGATTTTCGCACTGCTT
Source organism: Juglans microcarpa x Juglans regia (assembly GCF_004785595.1). Classification (NCBI taxonomy): domain Eukaryota; kingdom Viridiplantae; phylum Streptophyta; class Magnoliopsida; order Fagales; family Juglandaceae; genus Juglans; species Juglans microcarpa x Juglans regia. The sequence goes on along the minus strand of NC_054594.1, from coordinate 40,605,757 downwards.
TTTGGGTACCCTATAAAGTCTTTGTGGGTTAATTATCAAAATGGGGAGGATTCTATCTTTTTGCGGCGTTGATTGCCAGAACCACTTGTTTATCCAGAAACCGCAAAAAGAAAAATATGTAATTAAGCATCACACTTTTTGTTTTATTTCTGCATACATTTCCAGTCTATGATCGTTGCTACTGATTGCTCTATGCGACATGCATTGTTAAGTGCTCTGTAATCTTTGATTTCTCCTCATATTGATTCGTCTTTAAGTGATAGCTTGCTGTATTTGGATGCTGCTGGGATATTGATTTATGGATCTCCCGATTGCTCTACTAATATAATGATTACATCCTTATTTTCGCAATGCTTTTTGGGTACCCTTTAAAGTCTGTGGATTAATTAGGTCTTGTTTGTTTTCATTATTATTTTCATCCTATTTAATTACTATAACCTTTTTAAATTTCTATATAAAATAAAATAAACAATTCAACTTTTTAAATTTTAAAATAAAAATATATTTTTTAATAATATTTTATTCAATTTTTAATTTTTATCTCGATTCGTTACACCTTTCAAAATAAATTAGGATTAATGTCTGTTAAGTGTTCCTATTTTTGTGTTAGATGATCCCCTGCTGAATTCTAAAGAGGACACCCAACACAATCATAAAAAGATTGAGATTTTCAATTGAATCTGATCCTAGTAATCTTTTTGATAAGCACAATTGTAGTAATCTTGAAATGGTAATCCTGTAAATCTGTAATAAGTATAACTAAAGTGGTGCTATCTTTGGTTATCAAGATTATATCAAATCAATTACGATGAGATTTATTAATTTTTTGACTTTTCATAAAAAGTTAAACACATATTAACTTATTTCATACATTTAAACATATATCTCAATTAATTTTATACATTCAAATACATCTTAATAAGATCTATAAAAGATTATTATTCACAAATCAGTATCACCCATCCAAATGCACCGAGCTATCACTTAAGAATGAAATCAACATGTGGAGAAATCAAAGATTACAGAGCACTTAACAAGTGCCTTAACAATGCATGTCGGGTAGAGCAATGAGTAGCAACAATCATGGACTGGAAATGTATGCAGAAATAAAACAAAAGTTTGATGCTTAATGGCATATTTTTCTTTTTGTGGTTTCTGGATAAGCAAGTGGTTCTACCAATCAACAATGCAAAGACAGAATCCTCCCGATTTTGATATCCTTAGAACTTGTTTGCTTGATACAATCAGACGAGATCAGATAAAAAAATTTTGAATAGCAGTGAAATAATTTAGAAACAGTAGTGAAATATCTTTTGAATTAGGAAGTTTTGCGGAATTTTGGGAAATAAGAGAAAACAAATTTCAAAAAAAAATATTATAAAATTAAAATATTGTTAGAATATAATTTTTATTTTGAGATTTAAAAAAATATAATTGATTTTTTTATTTTATTTATAAGTTTAAAAAAATTATAATAATTATATGAAAAAAAGTTAAAAAATTGAGAATTTAAAATTAAAAAATGTTTATATTTGAACGATGTTTAGATGTTGAGATAAGATGAAATGAATTAAAACTATATGTAAAACCAAAAGGACTTAATCTTTCCTTGTTCTGTCTGCATTCTATTTTACAGGACTCCGACTTCCCCCGCGCATGTTTTTATTTTTGTTTCGAAGTCTACCTAATCTTTTTGGTTTTTTCAACTTATATACATTCACGCATTATTCTAAAATCAATTAATTCATAAAGTTATTAAGTTTTAAATGTAATTAAGAAATTTGTGATTGCTGAATTCTTATAGATATAATTATTATCATGAGCATAATATACACTATACTTTTATCACATTTTTATTTCGATTTGTAAAATATGATACTTTTATCACTATTAGATGATTTTTTATTTTTTAAAAAAATAAATATAAAGATTAATGACATGATGGATAAATCATCCCATCATATTAAAATGAAAGTGACATGTGAGTGTAATATATAAAATTTACCTATTACTATTGCACACTATAAATTAAAGAAATTCGAACTTTGCCTCACTAACATCATTTTTTGTGTCCAAATGCTTGTTGGATTTCTAAAATTATCACCCATCATAGGCTCGAGTTTTTCGCATCTCTCAAAATTCGCTCACCTTATGCTGGAATTTTGAATTCGAGTCCCAGGAATAGAAATAAATATGAATTAGGTTTTACTTTTAATGTTTAATTGAGAAATAAAATTCAAATGGCCAAAAAATGCTTCTCATGCATCCCAAGGGAAAAAAAATCTAAGCCTTGATTTGAATATATAAAATATTTTATCTTATCTTATTATTATATTTTTTTTAAATTTTTATGCAAAATATAATAAATAATTTAATTTTTTTAAATTCAAAAATAAAAATTATATTAAAAAATTATATTATAACAATATTTTATTTAAATTTTAACAGAACATCTCATCTCATTTCATTTAAATTGTATAACCAAAAGATGCATGTATGCCAATTAGTTTTTCAACATCCGAAATACAATAGGAATTAGGTTTTGCTTTTATTATTTGATTGAATTTTCAGATCAATCAAGCAACGAGAAGTGCTATCGATAACTTTTTTTTTTTCTATTACTTTTTATTATGATTTTAAATAATTGTAATTATCTCGAAAAAATATTTATTATCCATTATTTACTTAATTTGTACCTTAATTGATTAAGGCTTCGTTTGGTTACTCAACTCACTTCAATTTATCTCAACTCATCATTATAATTTTTTCAAATTTCAATGTAAAATATAATAAATAATTTAATTTTTTCAAAATTTAAAATAACAATAATATTAAAAAATAATATTCTAATAATATTTTATTATCACAATTCAACTCAATTCAACATTCAAACGTAATTTAAGAGGATTTAATTGAGATGAGATGAAAGGTAAAAATTGAATAAAATATTATTTTTTAATATTATTATTTTAAAATTTAAAAAATTTATTATATTTTTTATAAAAATTTAAAAATTATAATAATTAAATAAAATAAATTAAGATAAATTGAAATGACTTTTATATCAACCCGACCTAAAATAAGAAATATATATATATATATATATATATATATATTTTTAAGTAACGATATAAAATTCTCTTAGGACAATTAGGGTTTTAGCACCATTTAAATTCCATCATTGGCCTTGCTTCAAGTTCTCTCGTCTTCTCTCCCACCAAATAAAGGCGGCTAGGTTCTTCTGTGCTTCTCCTCCTCTCCTCGAAGCATGGCTAACACCGCCGCCGCCCCACCTCGTCAGCTTTCTCAAAAGGAGGCTGACATTCAGATGATGTTGGCCGCCGAGGTCCATCTGGGCACCAAGAATTGTGATTTCCAGATGGAACGCTACGTCTTCAAGCGCCGTAACGATGGTATTTCTCGTTTCATTTCTCAGATCGGAATTTTAGTCCCTATTGCCTGTGTCTTAGTGTGGTCGGGCGATGAGAAATTTAAGCGGGAAGTAAAAAAAAAAAAAAAGAAAAAAGGAGGGGTTTCGAGTTCTGTATTTTTTCAATTATTTTGGTTTTGTTTGGAATGATTGGAAAGGAAAGTGGGAATGATGACCCGTCTCCTTTTTGTTTTTGGATCATCAAACAGGAAACTTGTGGTTTTGTTGGGTTTTATTGAGAGACCTAATGTGCTCAATGGTTTGGTCGTTTTTTTTTTTTTTTTTTTTTGTTAATGATTTATGTTTTCTGTACGCATGTATTTTTTCTCGTATGAGTTATCAAGAGCGAAGAACTTAATGCGTTCCATCTCTGTATTTGTGAAAATGTTATTTACATGCGTTGGTTACAGGTGAGATTTTCTAGTGTTACGGAATGGTGTTTTGATGCTTAGGTATATACATAATCAACCTGGGAAAGACATGGGAAAAGCTTCAGCTGGCAGCCCGGGTTATTGTTGCAATTGAGAATCCTCAGGACATCATAGTACAGTCTGCAAGACCTTACGGTCAAAGAGCAGTCCTTAAGTTTGCTCAGTACACCGGTGCCCATGCAATTGCTGGAAGGCACACACCCGGTACGTTCACCAACCAGCTGCAGACCTCGTTCAATGAACCCCGACTCCTCATACTTACCGATCCAAGGACAGATCACCAGGTGAATGCTGCCTTCCTCAATTTAATGCGATGCCTAGTTTTTGGTTCTGTTACTGGTTGGGAATTTGTTTGAGATAAATTTGAATGTAGAAGTTACCTGTATAGATTTTTGATATTTTGAATGTTGTTATATATTGGTCGATATATTTACTGCCACGATTTTTTTGCATTAATTTTCGTTTGTTCTGCACTTCTTTATCTCAATTTTTGCTCACCATGAAAGGATGCTTGCAGCCTATTAAGGAAGCTGCTCTTGGAAATATCCCAACGATAGCTTTCTGTGACACTGATTCGCCAATGCGGTATGTTGATATCGGGATCCCCTCCAACAACAAGGGGAAGCATAGCATAGGATGTCTCTTTTGGCTGTTGGCAAGAATGGTTCTACAGATGCGTGGTACTATTCGCCCTGGGCACAAGTGGGATGTGATGGTGAGGAGGAAACTAGACGGCTTTGTTTGGTGGACTTCTTGCTGTGAGCTAAATTGCTAATTTTAAAAAAATTGGTCATCCTTATGTGCAGGTGGATTTGTTTTTCTACCGTGAGCCCGAGGAGGCTAAGCAACAAGAAGAAGAAGAAGCGGTTGCTATCCCAGATTATGGTCTTGCTGATTATTCTGCTGCTCCCCTTGCATCTGATCATTGGCCTGTTCAAGGTTCTGATGCCCAGTGGAACCCTGACGTTCAACAACCTATTTCAGCAGTTCCTGCTGCTCCCTGGGGCTCAGAGCCAGGTAGAACTAATTTACCTGCTTTTTGTGGTTTATTGAAATGAAATATTATATATCATTCTCTCCTTGTAGCGGTCCATCAAAAGATATTTCTGTGATGGTGCTATTATATTTGACAATTTCTAATGTGATTTTTTTAACATATTTGACATGTCATGTAAAGTATAATGATTTTGTGCAGTTGGTTCTGTACTTGCATTTGCGTATTTGGCACAGCATCTAATTTATTTGTTGAAATGCCTTTGTAAATCATTATTAACAGCTTTTTGTTCAGCTGCAGTCCCTTTAACAGGTGAATGGGATCCTGTTCCAGCGCCAGCAGTGCCTATTATTGAAGGTGCTCCTCCTGCTTCTTCGGATTGGGAGTGAATGGAGTTTGAAAGTGTTTTTACTATATTGCTTATTGCATTGAGTTAGTTTTCTATCATTTTCAATTTTCTGTTGGGAAATGAACTTCTTTATCGGCACATCTTATCTTGAGACTCAGTTCCTGCTATTTTTGACCCACTTGTTGGTGTTTTTAGGGAGATGCCTTATTTTGATATATTTTAGCACTGAATATTTTTCCAGCAGTGTAAGACATGTTTTATATGTCTTGTGAATGCAATTAATAGAAGGATGTAATTTTCCCGGACAAATTCAATTCTTTTGGGAAAGGAAGAGTTAAAAGGTGGAGTTAATGCCTAGGCTTTTCTGAGAATCTAAATACTATATCGAGTTATTTTAGAGCCTAAAATACTGGAAGGTTTGAGGTGCCTGTGGTGTTTCTACATTTTCTGTTAAAATATGGCCCACTGGATTCTAATGAGGATCCATCTACTGTATTTTCGAGATGGACATTTTGAAAGGGACTCTGATTGGCAGCTGAGTAGTTTTATTATTCATTTATTGTGTTAGTAGTTCTTCCTTCACCTCGAGGAGTAAGATAATAACCTCTGGACTCCCACTACGATTGGGTTACTTTCTTTGTTTTGATTCACATTCGCAGCCTAAACAGCTCGTGATGATTGGCAATTGTAGCTGTCGCATATGGTTTGAGAAATAGAAGGGTTGGGAGCTTAAAGTTTGTCATTGAAAGTTGGTATCGGCACACAGCTTAAAGTTATTTATTAACTTACTCATCTTCTATCCATCGAAACCTAACTATTCATATCGGCAGTTGTTAGATCATCCTGTGCTTGGCCGTAGCCTTTCTAAGACAAGATTAAGGAAAAATGAGTGTTGAGTCTTGTTTGTGACCCTTCATATCAACGGTTTTTCATCAATCTTATGGGATACAAGTTTAAGCCAATCCTGTATATATATGATAGAAGTTAAGCCAACCCGGTCTACATGACTGAACTTTGATCAGGTCAATTGGTAACTTATTCGATGTTTCATTGTGGGTTTTAGATCTGTTCTCTGATGTGTAGTTTCAATCGATATATAAGATAATTCAAATGTACGTTTGGCCTTGGGTGGAGGAATGTATTTACAGAACACTTGGTCGCTACTAACATTGCAAAATTTTGAACGCATAGCAAGAAAAGGGGTAAAAAAGGGATGGAAAATCCATTGGATAGATTAAGTAAAAACGATGGTTGAAATCAATGGTTGAGGTAAATTCTATACTGCTCTTTTTTTCTCAAGAATCTCAACTCTAAGCATTCAAAAAGTAAGAGTAATGTTAAGTACAAATCTTGTACAAACTTTTTGTAAAAATGTGGATTCCATAAGAAGAAAAGAGTTTTTCACACTTTTTCAGGATTAAGTTTACTTTTTTATAAAGAAATTGCATGGGACTTGTGTATTTGTAGCTTATATATATTATTTCTCAAAAGTAATTAATCCTCGTTTAGGTTCGGGCATTGCTGCCACGCCGACCATAATGGATCAAACTTCAAACGTATCTAGAGACAAAATACGACAGTGTTCGCATATTTTACTGTATTGTGTTTTTTATGGAACAAGGCATTAATAGTCACAGTAATTCGAGGTCAAAATCCCTACCGACCCATAAATGGGACACCATTATCTGCTTTACCATATAAACAAAAAAATCAAAAGAAATTATAATCTAATTGTGCGTTTGAGATCTAATGGAAAAGTTCTAACCTTATTCATGAGCATTTACACAAGGTCAAGAACCTTCTGATCATAGTTTAAAACCTAGAGGAATTATGGAGTTAAGAGCTCTTCATATCATATTTACAGAATCAAGTTCGTGAGTTTAGAACCTAGAAGATGCTGTGGAGTCGAGAGCAGCAGAACGAATTAGCCGATGATATTTACCCTTGTACTTGATATATCATGTCCAGGTGGAAGATTAACTCGTGATCGAATTAATGCTGGCAAATCTTAAACGACTTGAGAATGAATTGTCTGTACAAGAATGTATCTGCTACTAATGCCATTCTCTTTTCATTGCTATCTTCATATTTATTCTGTACGGCAACCCACATCCTTCGGATGGGTTGAATCAGACGACGGTGAGAATAAATGTAGTGACAGACTTTTAGGTGAACTTTAGTGGTAACAGTACTCCCCCATCAGTTACCCATTTCGCAAAACTTTCAGAAAATCCAGGATGGACACCATCATCCGTGATCTCTGTTCCAGTCAGCTTCCTTTCCTAAATAAGTACCAATGGAATTCATTACCCGTTTCCAACCAGCAAAATGTAGTATTAAATTCATTGATAGGTCCATTTAGAATTTTATCGTTTCATCAGGGATTTACTCGGTTATGTGCATTTGAGTGTAATTGTATGCATATACATGCAACTGTACATGTGATGGATATATGTATGTGTATGGGTACATATGTACATACCAGGAGTGATATGAACAAGGTCATAAATTCGGGGCCCAAGTTTAGAGAGACTGGGTAATGTTGCAGTAACATATCAGAGAATGGAATCGTGCAGAAAGAGTAATGCCATATATAGTTTGAGTGTGTAAGCCCCACGTCCTTCATTTGAAAAAAAATATAGTCTACTATTAAAAAATAAATTTTTCTATATAGATCCCAAATTTACTCACTTTTTTCAAAGAATGTGTGCGGGACTCGCACACTCTAAAACTGCAAATAGATATCATTTCTCCATGCATAAATGATGTTTCCATTTTCGAAATTCCTTGCGCATATTGAAAAATAATTAAAGTCTTCGTCAAACATTATGCAGCAACGCCAATCATTTTTCAATCCTGCAATGATTGCTTTGGGGAAAATTCTATCCTGTAAACTCTTTCTCGATAACGTCCAAATGCAACTTTGGATAAATTGCCAGTACCAAGATGATAAAGACTTACCCTCATGCTGGAACTAGTCTCGCTTGCAGATGTGGTAGTGTCAAGTTTCAGTCCATCCCCAAAATTTTCTGATGAAAGGCCGGTGCTGGACCTGCAGCCAAATAAATCGGTAGTCAGTTGCCAGTGAACTCTTAACTTAAATGACGCATTCTCAAGTAAGAAAAAGGTGGAGGATGAAATCACGGTTCAAAACCTAAGATTCCCAACAAGAAAGAAAACAAAAACAGCAGAAAGAAAAATATTTCATTCATTAAAACTTCACAATTGAACATTCTCTTGTTGCATCTACCCAATATAAGGCCTAGGGTCGGGCAAAGAAGCTAAGACAGGGAGTACGACCAAGTACTGATTGACTCCACCTAAGTACACATTCTGATTCTTTACAAGCTTTCTTCATACAAAGATGTCCAATTCAAGGAATTGATTGGTTCGGACAGGGCTATCAAGTGGAGTGATTTTACTTACCAGATTGCCACCAAAAAATTAATCTTATTGTTTTGATTTGAAATCAAGGTAACATCAACTCACATACACCACGGGTAAAAGTGTTGCATAACAAGAGAAATTTCTTTTTCTCACATTGTAAATTTAACATAAATCTTCTTCATGTCACTTGAAGATTATCACTTCAATGGCTAACGATAATGAATGTGCATATAAGATGCAAAAAATGAAATGTTTTGATCCTTGCATTCTGTGACAGAGCAGAAGGCATACCAGATACATGAGAATTACCTTTCATATATTTCTTCTTCACAAGAATTTCCAGATGAAGAAAGCCAGTCCACATCAAGCAAATTTGAGCAGGTACATGCATCACCATGGTCATCATAACAAAGGTTTTCACTTTCAGGGCTTTGGTCCTCTAGCATATCTCTAAAGAGCTGCCTGCGAGACATTGAAGGAGTAAACCTACAAAAGACAACCAACATTTACTGGATGAGCTGCAGATGAAGGCCCATAGTTCCAAAATAATCATTTGAGCAGCTTCACATGGAAGCAAGTTAAAAAATGAGAAATCAACAGACCTACAATAGGATATAGCACTTTCACAACTCGAGATCTCTGGCATTGACTCTGAATGACCAGTGTTACTTTCTTGCAATTTTTCAGACAAAGGCTCCTCGTGTCCAACATCTGTGCTTACCACAGGTGAATCCCTTTCGCAATGAATATTGCCATCCGATAGTGATCTTTTAATAAATGATCTACAAATAAAGCAATAGGACTTGGTAAGTTATTTGAGGACAAGCAAAATCTTTTTCTTCAAAGAAGTTCTATCATTTTTTTTTATCAGTAATTCAAAGAAGTTCTATCATTACAAAAAAAGAAGACAAACTGTACATTTATTCCCATCCCTACAAAAAAGATAATTGAGTACGGTACTTCCAATTATATCATCCAAGCGACAGAAATGCATTTTACCCACAGAAAGGGGGAAAAAAAATGGTTCTGTGTTTTTGATGGGGAAAAGAAGAGGAAGAGGGTGGACAGAAGAGTGAGGGGGTGGTTGGGTAGAAAGGGAGGGGAGGGATTCCCTTCCCAGTAGGCCCACTATTCTTTCCCTTCCAATTTGGATGATGCAACATAGAGACTAGGTTTAGTTTTTAATGGTTACGGAACCCAAGTAACATAATTTTCTTTCCATTCCCTAATTCCTTGAAGCAATCAAACACCTAAACGAAATCCTTTCCATTCTGACTTAAAAGAATACTGTACATACATTTTATTGTTTATCAGCATATGAAGTTTCTCTCAAAAGTTCCATCAAATTGAAATGACAGAATAATGGCAACACAAAAAAGTATATACCTAATATTCTCATCAACAAAATTAGGGGCATTCTTGCGAACACTGTGGTGCTGGTCCGAATCCATCTCCCACAGCTCTGGTTTACCTGGTTGGGGCTGAAAGTAACCCAGGAACCTGCACAACCACGTGGTCAAATTATGCATTTCGACTCTCACGCCAACTCACCAAGTATAATGGATTCAACTAGAAAGATCCCCAGATAGTCTTTTACAGAAATAAAATAGGGTTCTGACTAAGGGGATAGTTTGACTTACAAATTAATGGCATTTTGCTTCTCAGGATCCATGCATGTATTATTATAAAACCTTTGCAGTGTTCTAAAAAACTCCTGCGACTGAGTTGCGGGTTTCCATTGGCCTCGCCTCTCGGAAAATATCTGTTTAGCATTACATATGCACAATCATTGAATGATGATAGTGCTAAATCTAATCAGGAACTAAAGTAACTTCCCAGCTTTAACCAAAAAAAAAAAAAAAAAAAAAATCAACTGATATGCCAAAGGCCTTAGTTGGGAGAGGTTTGAATTCTTTTTGTCACACATTTTCACGTTATTATTTATACAACCATCCAACATTGATTTCCAATTTTTCCAAACACAAAATTAATGTACCTTATTGTGCGCTGCAGAACCACCATATTGTAATGCAAGTGTGTCACCCATAATTTCATAAACTCCCATTAAATCCTCTGCCAGAGGGTTATCTAGATCAATGTCCGGGGAATCTAAAAATCCTAAAGCATGCAGCTGACGGCCAAGGGCAACTAGTCCGTAGGCATACTGTGCTACGTTTGTGCGATCCAAACAATCAATGCAATTGGTTCTTAGGACTCCTGTTTGAAACATTGGGGTTTTGACAAGGTGGTCCCCGCTTGCATCACCATTACCACTGCCATTTTTAGCTTGTTTTCCCAAGTTATAAGAATTTTCATTTCTACTGGAAAGCTTCTCCAGAGAGTAGTTACCTCCATTATTTTCACTCCTGCAACAATACGGAGGTGTCAGCAGTGTAATTGACAAAAAAATATTTTTAAGCAGTATTGGCAAATACTGAAACGAAGCCTTATAAGATAGCCTCAGGAAGCTATGGTAGCTTACATAGTAATGTGATCCTGCAAAAAATGTTTTAAATAAAAGCATATAATAACCTTTAGTCAAAATGGAATTTTGTTCCACTCCATTGTCTCATCTGGATTGTACAAGCTAGAAACAGTGAGACCCATGGATGGGGGAGGGACATAATATTTGTCAATAACATAAAGTTGTTAGACACAGGAATTCAGGCACGCTAATATGGGAAGACTGAAATGTTGTATAAATAGATCACAATAGCAATTTCAGTAAGGTAGCATCTTTTTGTTAAGAACTTACTCCAAGTAGGAACAATTTAATAAACCCTCTGGCTTTAAATCTGGTGTTATTTGACAATAGAAGATGCCGGTTACATTCAATGCATAAGCAGCCACTTTCCCCAGTTGTGTCAACACATTTGTATCTTTGCTGCAATAATACAGGTTCTATTAATGTCAGTGATGGTTGAAATAACAAGAAAACTTGAAGCTTTTACATAAGCCAGGGGAAATCGAAGCACCTTGTAGAGTGTTTGTGTATATCCCAATGAAGAAACCTAAGGCGACTTTCCACAGTTAAACTTTTATTAATAAACCTGATAGCATTTGCAAACTCAGCACGAAGAATAGTTTCTCGAGGTTTCTTCTCACGAGTCTGTTAGTAACCAACCGTTATAACAAAAGGCAAAGAAAATGAACGAAGAGCTCAGAAATCATACCTCAAAAGTCACTAAAATTCAGATAGATGAGCATATAATATGAGCATGGATGGAAATATGATGACAGGATTTCTCAATAAATGCAGAAAGGCCTACCTTAATCAAGTTCAAAATAAGTATGGGATTTCCATATCTTTTGGCAAGATTTTCAAAATGAAGTCTTGTAGCTACATAATTAGGGTCCCTCTTTGATACTGGAAACAGAAAGAGATGTCAGCAAAGTATGAACAGAACTTAAAAAGTTATCCTGACAAAGAAATATGCCAAAGTCATACATATAATGTCAGGCTTGATATTCAATCGCGAAGTTTCCTGGGACCAGAAAAGGGGTATTGAACCTCGATTTTGCACAACCGAACTTATTTGTGAAGAGTGTCCTTCAATAGAATCTTCAAAAACAATCTGCTCTGTCTCAACATCATTAGCTACTCTACCCTTCTCGTTGACACCTCGTTTTAAATATCTGCTCCAGGAGATGGGAAGACAAAGTGAGAGTTATGTCTAGAGGAGAAAACCTTATTATGGTAAATGGAAAGCATAACATGTGCAGGGAAAATCTCCTCAGTGGCCTACTACAGAGCTCGGGTGCATCCAGAAGAAGCCAGAAAAGATCAGAGTTTACCATCACAAGTCAACTTGAATGGACAAAGAAGCGGTTATTAATGGTCACGTGGCCTGTCTAGACCATTTATAGGTGCATATTTGTGGCAATAGGTCAAGGAGGTGAGAGTCAAAATATACCACATGCAATATCAAGAGAATGTAGCTTAACCAAATAACTACTTGAGAAGGTATTCTTGAGCAGTGGCCAAACCTGGTGCCAGCATAATGACGTGAGCGCCTAGCAATTAGGGTCACGTTCAAATCCCTGCCAGATACAGAAAGTTTGACCTGGAAAACCAAAACATAAAAGAGTAAAATAAAACCAAACTTTTCAATTTTCATTCTAATACATAATAGCATGCATAAATCCAGGAAAAACAATTGAGGAAGGTGGCAAGTCTGTGTATGACACTACACTGTCCAAGTTTTAGCACAAGCAAGCAGTTTGACTTGCTACAATGTGTATTCCTAAATTGACTTTTTTGCAGTTCAAATAAATATCAAGAAAAATACATGTGCTCCCAACTTCAGAAACATGTACACACTAGTACCCTTTAATCTGCCCAAGGGTAAGCCATTTAGCTTTCCAAAAAGAGTATCCTTAACTGAATTATTCTCGCTTTGAATAATTATTGGGAGTGGACAACATATATGCCAACGTCCTGGATGGCTCAGCAAGAAAACAGCTATATGTGAATAAAATAAAAATTAAACAAATAAGAACTATCTGTATTAATGCTCAGTTCTGAAATCATTTTAAACAGCCTGTCCTGACCCCAGTGAGGGCAAAATGAGGATGGTTGTGGTGGTTTTAAACAACAATTTTCAAAGATGAGCATATTTGACAAATAATTGAAACAAATAAAAGAGAAACAATGGCCAAAAAAGGTTCAACTGTGCGTGCACCCTTCTTGGTGGTGACTTGCCAGAAGTAAAGAGATAAGAGAATCCCCATATAAATTAGTCAAGTCACATATTCCATACCTGTTTAAAGAAGCCATACACTAAGGCGACTGTCCATAGTGTGTTCTTGAGGCTATGACGAGTTCCACGAGTTAAGAATTCATTCCAAACAAACATTGATTCATAAAGGGATTCTCCTGTCTTATTATCACACAAGTTCTTTTGAAGACTATGCATGACATGATACGAGTAGCTGAAAAAGAAGTCCTTCGTAAGATCCACTGTGCCTAGGAGCTTCTTGTATCTATGTCCACCAGGAAAAGAAAGGCAACAAGTATCAATATACATCTAATAACTTGAACAAAGAGGGAAAAATGCCATGAAGTAATTGTTTGAACTATACATTAACCAGGAAATAGATGAGAAAAAAGAAAGGAAAGAATGTGGATTATCCCTGCAAAATCCTGATGATACCTTGTCTCATTCAACATGTTATATTTACATCACAACAGCAATGAACTTTGCCCCTGTACATTTTCAGGAAACAAACTGGCAATAGCCTGCCTCTATCGGAAAGTATAAACAAAGAAGGATCCAACAATAACATTCAGGTTCTATATAACTCAGGAAACAATGGAGATGCATCATTGGTTTCTTTTTATAATTACTATAAACTACCAGAGGAACATGAGATAAGTTTGAATCAAAGAAGCCCACATCATTGGTTTCACGCTGAGTGGTGAATACAAATGTGGCAGATTAGCTCCAAAATGCAGAGCTTATATACTGTTAAAAGATGGGGGACTAAGAAGATCCCAGGAAGAATTAATTGAAACTAAGAGAAAAGAACAACACTATAACAAAATTCTCATCCAAGTACAATGGAAAATCTTTAAATCTGATTGCTACCCTCTTAGGTCTCCTTAGAAGCACTAAGGGCATATTACATTTACATGCAGGATGGACAAAAGACCTGTTCTCATTCTTAGAATAAGCCATTTGGGACAGCACAGTAGAATTTGGAATTGGAATCATTCTGCTGTTGGCAATGGCATAAATTGCGTGCCCACAAATTGCACCGATCTTCCTTCTTTTTGTAATAAGCAGCATGTAATAAGGTCCTAGAAATTTGATGAACCCTATTATCAAAAGAAACACCATGAGCGCTCAAAGATTGAGAAAGAAAGTGTGCACAGTTTTTAACTCTTATAGACGTAACATACCAACGATTCCATAACAAGTGGTGACAAATTTAAGTCCACCCGTACACTGGTTTCCTTCATGAATCCTCCTTAGCAGGTCATAGCATTCAATTTCTGAGAAGGTTGTACAGTCTTCAAGAATGTCTATCTCAGAAGGGTCCAATCTGTCAATCTTTAGCACCCTCCAGATTGTTCTGCTCTTGTCTCTTCCTACCATATAAAAGTTCTGTTGCATGTAGATGGCATGTTAACATTTGCATTACTATTATTCAAATATGAAAAACTAACAATCGAAGTAGGATAATAAGTTAATAGACAGAGCAAAAAGGAACATTGTTTTATTAGTAAAAGCCAATATAGAATCAGCATTGCCCAAATCCAAGATCGTGGTTGTTAAAAACCAGTGTCAATAGTCTGATAGTTCATCGCAGTGGAAAATCTATATGTTTGCCAGTTAACACCAAAATATGAATTCCAAAATATCATATACGAGAAAACGTAGATCTCTGGGACGCTGAGGATACTCTAAACGTGAAAAAACACGGAGAAAGACAACAATCAGAAACGAACACAAATAATCCATCATCTTCCAGCTATACACGGAAACGTAGCAAATATATAAATCACGCTTTGACTTGGATCATTTCCACACACCGCATTCAAGCCAAAATCTAACTCCACTACCATTGCCAAATCATGCCCAAAGCACGAATCATTAAACCAAAATTCCTTCGGCCAAAAATAATTGCAAAAATAATAAACCAAGCATATATCATATATGACTTCAAACATATAATTAAAATAATAATACTTCAGTCGCGTAGATTCACACATAAAATTCAAATAAATCAAGTCCAACGAACAAGAGTAACAGCATATAGATTTCCAAAATACCATGCACAACACAATAATTTCAAAACTGCATAAAAGATTTTTTTATATATATATATATAAATTAAAAAAAAAAACAAAATTAAACTATAAGAAACATGAACTTGACCCACACAGCCGTGGAAACAAATCAAAATCGCAAGCCAATGCTGAAGAAGATGTATGTATATAGTATATACCGAGCGAGTCTCATAGAGTCGGAACTTCTGCAAGTAGCGAGAGCTGTAGTCGACCTCCTCATCAGTCCAGTTGTGGAGCTCTTTCTCCGTCGCCATGATCCGGATCCCCGAGCTTAAGGAGCTCGGGTTCACTCTCAACACTCGGACAAACAAATAGAAATCACCGAAAACAACAACAAAAAAAAAAAAAAAACGCAAATACAGTGGAAAATACTCAATCCGTTGTATACATGTTCAAATACATATACAGTGAAACAAACACGCAATAGAAAGAGCAAAACGAAGCTCAGAGGCGATAGATCGTGATGAAGGAAGGCAGCCACAGAGAGAGAGAGAGAGAGAGAGAGAGAGTGAATGCCCCTGTTACTGCATCCACATAAATTAGATTAATAATTACAATAATAATAATAATTACTTCTTCTTCTTTATATATATAGCTTGGCCTCTGATCTCTATCTGACTGTAATTATTTTCTTTCCTTTCCTTTTTTTTTTTTTTCTTTTCAATAATTGATGTTGGCAAAGTCCAATAATGAATGTCCCTCTAGAAAGAAATCTAATACCACTTGGAAAGGAGAATATGCTAATATATATACCCTCGTCTTGATTAGAAGCGCATCACATAATGTTGTAATTTAATTACGGATTTTATATAAGCTTGTGTGTTGGAATTCCAATCTTTACAATCACACCAAATACGAACCTTGCTTTTTATAAAAATGACATTCAGAGGATTATATTCTCCATTTAGAAGTTAATTTGCATTTATTTTTTAAAAAAATGGTAAAATATTTTAGTCACAACAAATATTATAAAATTAAATTTATAAACTGACGTAATTTGATGTGATATATTATATTATAAATTTATTTTTATTATATAAAATGAAATCGAAGAGAGGGTATAATCATGTTTTTTTAATGGGTAATCGGATTGTACCATTGAAAGGTTCCTCAGCATTGCCGTGTTTACATCATTAAGCGTGTTGGGCCAATGATATGATGTTTAGTTTCTTTAACCAAGGTAGAGAGAAGATAAGGCACGTTGTATAAACAAAGACTAATTATTAGGTAGTAAATTGTCTGGTATATATGTTTGGAGCTCAACAGTGAGAAGAAAAAGTTATCACTATTCACAAGCAATACAATGCAGACAAATTTTAGAATTTCACGTGTCAAATTAGAAATTTTTTTTCTTAATTTTACAAATCAATCCTTCCAAATGTTAGTATTTATAATGTATAGTCTCTAGCACTGTTCGCCCGACCCGAAACGGGACATCATCCAAAATTTTATTTATCTATCCCATCTTTTTGCAGAGGATTATCTGTAAATAAAGATTATCTGTCCTAATATTTTGCATAAAGTTTAAAATTTATTTAATTATAACATATTCGATTTGGTCAAATACGTATGAACATCTTCCAATTTTCACACTATAATCCAATGCAATAAACAAGTTGATTTAAGGTATGACTTTCTATATGTACCAATACCATACTTTCTGTAAAAGTACGTTTGAAACCATTTAAAAAACGTACCAAACAAAGAATAGTAAAAATGCGTACCAAAAGAAATAATAATGTTGCAATATATAAGGCTTTGCTTCATCATTATGTGGCTTTGCAATATAAAAACATTTTAGAAAGGTCTTGGTTGCAAGCATTCAAAATGTACTTGTACGACATGTTACATGTCGTTTTAACTTGAACGCTGCCATACCTTGTTTTTTTTTTTGAAAATGTTTAGTTAAATTACTTAAAAATAAACTCTTAAATTGATATGATTTGATATAATAAGTCGGATTGTAAAATTATTTTTATTATAAAATTATATTAATTTATAAATTTATTTTGTATAATTTATTTATATTTGTAGTAATTTTTTATTTTTTAAAAAGAAGATAATTAATTGAGGTAGACTAATCCATCCGATTTGCGGAGGACGAAATTTAACACCCTTACCGGTGGGGCAGCCCTGTCCTTCATGACCTTCTGTCTTTTCTTTTCTATTTTTTTAATAAGAAACCTTCTGTCTTTTCTTAATTCTTAATTTGAAAAGATAAATAAATAAATAAAATATATCAGTAGTTAAATAGAGCGACAAAAGAAGCGATTACAAGCCGTGATCGTACGGCTGTGGAAAGAATGGAGAAGGATGGCGCCAGTCGGCAGGCGGCAGCCCTCCGTCACTGGTCTGAGATTATTCAACGTAGCCAGATCCTAAACGTAGCTGGAGACAACTGGCATAATGACGCGGCATTACGTGGACGTTTCATCTTCACCCACCCACGTTATTGGATTTGTGCAAGGTACCTCATTTCCTTGAGCCGAGTCCCGACATCAACGCCACGCCCACGCGGCCTTGTGTCTTCCACAGGTCAAAACAATCATTTACCATGATGGAGAATCGGTATTGCATGTTCGTCTTACTCCTAGTTATCCACACCATCCGAGGGTAAAACCAATAAACCATAATAAAACTCGCTAGTCGTAACAAACACGTGGCAACTAAAAATTGTTATTAAAATTTTGATAAATATATCATATAAGAAACGAGTTATTCAATCTTTAAGTCTACAGTGCACATCATTTACAAGACCACATCAATTAAATAATAATATATAATTTATAAAATTTTAATTTTAAGAAAAAAAATTCTGATAAGAAACATGACATATAAAATAAATCTTATAACATTCAATTTTTTATATAAATTTTGTTAATACATCAAAATACTCAATAATTGATATAAGACTTGTGAAAACTCAATATGTTTATAGTAATGTTGGAAAATGTGGAGGGAATAATAACTAAAATAATAATAAATGACATTTTGTAACAATATGAGGAAGGGAGTAAATTGGTAATATTTATTATTATTATTATATGTTTGGCATAAAATGCGCTTCGTTGGATCCAACGACAACATCACGCTTGTCAGCAAACATATGATGAGCAGGGCAGCGAGTTGGTTTCCTGACTCGGATCCCGTGAGATTGTCTTACGTACTGAAAAGACAGAGAGTTGAGGATAAGTCAGTCTAGAGAGAGAGAGAGAGAGAGAGAGAGAGCCCAATAATTGAGAACGTGGAGATCAGATCACAAAATGGTGGCGTAAAAATTGTCAAAAGAATCGCTTTTAAATGATTCTAATCAGTCTCGATCTCAAAGTGCACGGCCTTAAACTTCTTGGATTCGATTCGATACCCACGGCTCTAGAATTTTGCAGCTTACCTTTCTCCACCTTACCAGAATAATACCACTTTCAATCTCTCTTCATAAAGTAAAAGTTAAAACCACGAGTCTCCTTTCTTCGTTCTCCCTTCCCACTCTTGCGGCGTAGAAACTGCCACTTCATTTCCCACGCACCAATGTTTTTAATTTTCACTTTTATCCCCAACTCCTCAAAGTCCTTTTATGTACATAGCAACAAAACCAATCTTCCGCGTTGATTAATTTGTGGTCTAAGTCTTTATGTTGGCGTTACAAATAATTACACGACCGGAACTTCTGCTCCACTTGCCCATATTCTGTCTTTTTCATGGATTGAAAAATACTGTACATTGGTTGGAAATTTGACGATGGAGTAGTTGTTTGCTCGTACGCTACCTTCCCTTGCCCTCGGCCTCACTTGTTGCTTTCGCCTGTCCTCTTTCGTATGGCAGACACCATGACATTTCATTTTTCTTGTGGACTAAACGAAGAGCAACATCTTTTTCTTAAGGCCCTTGTGTTCCTTACTTTGTCACAATTAAGGTCTCGTTTGGATTTATAATGTGTTTCATCTCATCTCATCATTATAATTTTTTAAAATTTTTACATAAAATATAATAAACAATTCAAAATTTTCAAATCTCAAAACAATAATAATATTAAAAAATAATATTAACAATATTTTTTTTAGGGGGGGGGGAAGGAAATAGGAAAAAAAAAAACATGATTGTTCAGACACATCACATAATTGTGCACGTTGGTATTGATCAAAAGCAGACACTGCAACATTATTGTGTTTTAAGTTTATGCTTCTTAAGTAGACACGGTTTGGTACAACAAACACAACTACTGTATTAGTTAGGCATGGACATTAATCTGAGCCAAAACCGAAGTTGTAGAATGCGCGTAGTTTGGACTCGAGAGTTTTCGGTTCTATTTCCAGGTAGCTGCGTTTGAGGAGATAGGACGACAGGGCTATTTTGTTCATTTTGGCTATGACTGTAGGCTAGCTCAAGGGCGCAACCTTTATATATATACATCCTATTGGCCCCAAGTTTTGGAACCCAAATTTCCTTAATTCCCCCAAATTTATACACTCTGTGAAAAATTAGTAGCAGGAAATCACTGTTTTCATAATCGTTCGCGCACGAATGCTAAACAAATATAAAGAATTGGCTAGCAATTTCATGGCTTCTGCATCACCTAGCCGCAGCTTTAACTTCTCAAAATAGCTTACTAGCAATTTAATTAAGGGTTATCTGGAGAAACACAAGAAAGACAACAAATGAAAATGAACTGCAGGGACGTGATAGATTGAGTGGGTCATGTATTGGAAATTTGAATGTATTAATTGTTATTGTTTTAGATCAATGCCTGATTTATTTTGCCCAACGAAACATGGGCCCACTTCAAAGTAGCCCAAACCAAATGATTATTGTCTAAAATTATTGACAATTTATTTTTATTTAAAATTTTCAAGAATATTAAATACCTACCAAATATTAAAAGATTTGCTTTGCTAAAAACATATCTAATCTACGTATTCTGAAGTTTAGCATGAAAGATAACGCAAGGGAGTCAAAAATTAGTTTTTTCTTTTTTTTTTTTTTTTTTTTTTTTTTTGGGGGGGGGGACAAAGTGGGCTTAAAAAAAAAAAAAAAAAAAACCTCAGGCACAAAATCCACTTAAAATTTATCGTTTCACAACAATTAAGATGAGAAAAAAAAAGTATTATTCGTAAACAATATCTATAGTAAGGTATTCAGGAAATGTAAAAAATAAATTAGAAAAACAGTTGACAGGGTACAATATGAACAGTAATAATTCACATATGTCACAATAACGCGTCAGTGCGTAAAAATGAGACTGTGATGTATCATGGTGGTCCTATATCACAATAACAGGACCACCATGTGCTCTCATCGGTCACTACTCGAATCCGAAGAGTTATTTGCACCACGTGATGGATGTATCATGTGAATATTTGATTTTTTATTTTATCATTATTACTATTATTGTGTTTTTAAGAGTTTGCTTAAGCAGGATTGCTGGCTAAATCCTTTTCTAATTCTTGATATAAATGAAAGAAATACTTGAGGATTCTGATGCAACGAAGTGTACAGTTTCCCATAATATGAACAGTAAACAATATTTGTAAATGGTAAAGTATCGAGGAAAAGAAAAAAAAGAAATTTAAAAAACAGTTGACAGGGTACAATATGAACAGTAATAATTCGCATGGGACTGTGAAAATGAGACTGTGATGTATCATGGTGGTCCTGTATCACGATAACAGGACCACCATGTGCTCTCATTAGTCACTACCCGAATCCGAAGAGTTATTTGCACCACGTGATGGATGTATCATGTGAATATTTGATTTTTTATTTTATCATTATTACTATTATTGTGTTTTTAAGAGTTTGCTTAAGTAGGATTGCTAGCTAAATCCTTTTCTAATTCTTGATATAAATGGAAGAAGTACTTGAGGATTCTGATGCAACGAAGTGTAAAATTTCCCATAATTTTCTTGTTCCCTTCCATTACTAGATTTTTGGAGAGAATTGTGTCAAAGAAATGTAATTTGGTACAAAAGTTTAAACTAATGCGAAGAGGTAAATTTAATAATTCATATTTATCTTATCACTCTCCCTCACGTATAGATCAGACTTTTCCTTAATAAGTGAACCAAATATATGGAATATTTAATTATGAGATAAAGTGTAGAGTTATAGTTCAAACTTAAAAACCTCTGCCACAATACCATATGATATCGCCAGTTGTCTCAAAAATTCAAGTTGACGAGAAGAGATAAATTTAATAATTTATATTTTATTGAACATATATTTGCTACTAGTGACATAGCTAAGATTAGCCACAAACTTAACAACCAACCTCTAATTCATAATCTGCTGAAAACATTAGTAAGGTTAAGGCAAAATACAGATGTTTTTTAGTTTGGTTCACAGGGCCCTATGACTGCAACTTCCTTAAACATCATAAGAAAGGACTAGTCACAATATGGTACTTTCTCATGGATGCTCGAATAGCTGTTTCACATTGTACGGCCCCGTGAAACGTGGTCCTCCACTCCATATCAGCTCTGCTAACTGCCGGTTAGCTCTTTCAGTGGTATGGCCACCATCAAACCACACATACTCGTTAGGATTGCTGCATGATTCGAATGGTTCTGTTCCATTTCTTCCTCCTCCACAATTCTGTCCCTTGTACGCTCCACTGCCACAACACGCAGCCTTTCCATTCTTAAAGCCTGAAAAACAGTGATAAGAGTTGCAAAAAAGATTAGGGTAAATCTAGCTCTATAGGCACAAGCATATAGAGGGGATGGTGCTCAAAGCCTACCATATTTTGAAGGGTTTTGCACCCTGTCTCCAAGGGCACTGTAGTAATCAAATATTGAATATTTGAATCCCGGTAATTTGTTCTCTAGCTTTTTTAGAACATTGGCTAGAGCTCTGTTGTGCAGCCTTGCTAGAGCCGAGGGTTCTTCAGCACATTCACTACCAAGTTGGGGATCCCTTGCCTTCATGGCCGGTAGGCAACCCAAAGGCCCTGCATTCTGAAATGCGATTTTTCTTCCTCCTAAACCATGTATTTCCTGCTCAAAGGAAATTGTTAAAAATTAACATAGACCAAATTGTTAAATGATGTCTGCGCAGTACAATACTTGCACAAATTTAATTTCTCAAAAGTGAAGAACTTACTTCGAGCACACTAGTCAGGTTGCCGATCACCATGCCCACATATTGCCTTCGATACGGCTGAGTAGCATTTGGGTACTGTGTGTAAAAGCTAAAGTAATCGTTTCCTCCAATGCTAAACAAGTATACAGCCTTCATCAGCAACTTCTTGGCTTCTACATCACCCAGTTTCTGCCTCAGTGATTTCACTACAGACTTGAAATAGCTTAGCTGCATTGGGAGACTTATCTAAAAATAAAGAAGGTCAATCTAAATTTGGATGTTGAGATGATCTCAAATGATATATGAATTGTAGTGAAAAAGTAATGTATAGTAGTGAAAAAGTATTGAATAGTTTGTAAATAATAGTGACTTAAACTACTTCACTTACCAAACACAGCCTTAACTACTAAAAGTAAAATCTCATTTTGCACAAGTGCTTCATATTGGATCAGAAGATAGTTGTTGGGAACTATAAGAGAAAAAGTAAAGCAAAAACGAAATCGATCATACACGATACACAAGATCTACGTGGTTTGACAACGTGCCTACGCTCATGGAGCTACAATGGATTTTATTTCAGATGAGACTCCAATGCACAGTGCGGCCATACGAGAATAGTGGATTATAGAGTAAAACCTTAATTAGCGGTCATACAAGAGTTTAATATAATACATGGTAAACCCTAATCAGCTAGTCGGGTCGGTTCAAGAGCCTATCGGCCCAAGCTTGTGCTCCATGGCCCAAGCCTCATTGAAAATTCTCCAAAACAAAAAAACGCAACGAATTCTTGTCTGGTCAGTTATCAAGTTGGGCCGCAAAGAAACAAAATCAGGCTCCACACAAACAAGCCAAAAAATAATGACAAACTTCAAACAGAGTATTCGAGAGAAAAGTCCTCAACAATCAGATGACAACAAGAAAGTTAAGATTTATCTAACTACAAAATAGAAAGCAATTCAATTTGCATAATTTTTATCCATGAAATGTGTATTCAACACTTAAAAGTCGCAAAGCGTGAGAGTTTTAATAAGTATGTATTCATTCAGATGTATGTTTAGCTTCTTATCTAACATTTAGGGTGCTTACGTTTACATTCATTTCATAGTTTTAGTAAGTAGCAAAAAGTTGCATGCATCTACGAAGCCAAAATTTCTTTCGAGGCAACATGCCATGAGAAAAAGATTCGCCTTTCAGTAATTTTTCATTTCGACCAATTGATGCCATTCCCCCCTTATTTCTAGGAGCACCATTCTATTACATCTTAATCCAAAAACAAGTCGTACTTTTGGAAAATGAACACCTACCGTTCCAGGGTGGGTTTGAACGAGAACACCTCCTCCAGCTGAAGCAAAGTTGGCCCCATCAGTGAATCGACGTGTGATTGGTTGCAGGTACGGTGGAAGTATAGGCAACTTCGCGAACTGAGCTGCAGCCATTTCCCGTATTAGAGAGTTACAATCAAGGTCTATCACTTAGAGCCCTATCTGGGATTTTCAAGCAAACAAATCAACTAATAGGTTACGTTGAAATCCACACGCATGTCACAGACACGGTTTGAATTAGCCCCTGCAATTAAAGCATTTGTGAGAGAGAGTGAGATATGTGGTCGTTACCAACGAAATCGGGAACTAGACGGCCATCGGAGAGTCTCCCAGTGGAATGACCGAAGTAGGTTTCCCCATATGGCCATGGAAGTGCTCCCCCTTCTACGCTATCATTGAGGTACTGGTTGTTGCCTGGATCAAAAAGGGAGTCGCCGAACACAAACAACGTCTTGTGTTCTCCCTGTGCCTTGGGCTGACCATTGCAGCTGACTGAGTGGAGAAGGCTCACTAAAACACAGAAAAGGTGGCCCAGATCCGCCATGAGCCAATATTTCTTAGCTTTCACCTCGTCTCTTCTTGCACTGGCGCCCTGCTTGGATTCCACTTCACGGGAGATTCTTTTTCTGCAGTAGTCCCAATGTGCAACAGGGGTGGGAATCCACCATTACGAAGACGAGGGTCAAGAACACTATCTGCCCATAAACGTGGTCCGCATTGGAGAACGGAGGGTAAAGCAAGGAAAATTCTTTCACTGTTCAGTACCCCACGCCTTGCATTTTATATAAAAAAAAAAAAAAAATATGAGCATGGATAGAATTCCACAGCAAGCAAATGGAGTACGAGGACGGCGTGGGCAGTGGAGGTACTTCCTGTTACCTGACGCACAAGGCTAGAAAGGCAGAACAACCTGAGGCCCAACACTTACTCTCCTCGTGCAGCAGAACAACCCACGCGTGCATCCAGTCCATCACATTCATCCCGTCCACGTACCCAAGCCCATCAAGCCCATACACATCCATCTTCCTCTTCCCTCACTACCAGACCCGATTTCCCCAATTTCAAACCCACCAGAACCAATTTTCCCAATCCCGAACCCACCAGAAATCTCCTCTCAGCCAACCTCAAATACCCAGCCATCTCAGCATCCCATGCTCACCCGATTGAAGAACAATATTACCAAGCCAAAAACCCACACCGACGGCACCGTCAGATACCCCATACCCAAAGCTCTCCTTGCTGAAACAGAGTTTGCGATGGTTGAACCATCCTGTTATACAACTACGGTCAAGCATCCTCAATGGAGAAATGCCATGAACCAAGAGTTTGATGCGTTACTTAAAAATGGTACCCGGATTCTTGTACCCCCTACGGATGCCCGAAATATTATTAGTTCAAAATGGGTCTATCGAATCAAAAGAAAAGCAAATGGTGATGTGGAATGCTACAAGGCACAGTTAGTAGCCAATGGCTACCTTCAACAAGCCAGAGTAGATTTTTCTGATACCTACAGTCTAGTGATAAAGCCCACAACGGTAATGACAGTTTTATCAATTGCTATTTCTTCAGGCTGGGAGATTAGACAAATTGATGTACACAATGCATTTTTACACGGCACTCTATAGGATGAGGTCTTCATGACCCAACCTTAAGGGTATATTCACCCACAATTTCCAAACCATGTTTGTAAACTGAAAAAGGCACTATATGGCCTGAAACAAGCCCCAAGGGCCTGGTTTTCACGTCTCAGTAATCGACTTCTGGACTTAGGCTTCCATGGGTCACGGTCGGATACGTCCTTGTTTATTCACACTTCATCCAAGTTCACAATGTATATTCTTATTTATGTTGATGACATCCTGATCACTTGCTCTGACAAGTGTGCCATTGATGAACTGTTAAACACTCTACATTGTGACTTTGCAATTAAAGATCTGGGCAGATTGAATTTTTTCTTGGGTATTGAGGCTCTTCATTCAAAAGGGAAGCTTATATTATCTCAACGTCGATACATTATGGATTTACTCCTCAAGACAAAAATGCATGAAGCCAAATCCATTAGTACTCCCATGGCCACCTCCACTAGTCTCAGTTCCTTTGATAGTGAGGATTTTAGTGAACCCACATTATTTCGCAGCATGGTTGGAGCTTTACAATACTTGTCAGTCACTCGGCCAGACATAGCCTTCACAGTTAATAAGTTATCCCAGTTCATGCACTCACCCAAATTAGCTCACAGGCAAGCAGCAAAACGTCTACTTCGGTATCTAAAACAAACCATCAGCTATGGTCTCTCTTTTAGCAAGTCAGCCAACACTACTTTACAAGCTTTTTTAGATGCTGATTGGGCAGGTTCTCGGGATGATCGAAGCTCAACAGGAGGTTTTTGTGTATTTCTTGGGCCGAACCTTATCTCATGGAGTTGCAAAAAGCAAGCCATAGTTGCTTGTTCAAGCACCGAAGCGGAATACAAAGCACTCGTCAATACAGCTGCTGAACTCCAATGGCTTCAGTCCCTACTGCAAGAACTTGGCATTAAAGCCTCGGCTCCCCTACTTTATGGTGTGACAACATAGGAGCTACATATCTATCAGCCAATCCAGTTTTTCATGCTCGCACAAAGCATGTAGAGATTGATTTTCACTTTGTGCGCGATATGGTAGCACTACAACAAAATAGCCTTTTTGCCACAAAAATCTTTTCCAAGACAAACCATGGTGGGAAATATTTGATTTATTTCACAAACTGGGTTTGTGGGAAAAGAATCGCTCTGTTGCAGCGACATGCCGACGGCTCACTTAAAATTGTTGTAAAAAAGTTCTTTTCCCACCAACATATTTCGCCGCAAAAAAAAAACCCTCATTTTACACGGCTTAACACATGTGCAAACCCGATTAGAAAAAAAAGAACATGTGCAAACCCATTTCAATGAACAACATGGTGGGAAATTGGAGCTGGCGCGCATTCTCTCCCTTTTGTCCGATTTCAGCGGGGAAATTTCTTCTCACCTCAGACCAAATCTACCAAAATTTCCCTCTGCCTCTCTTAGTTTCTCCCATTTCATGAAATCCTCCCGTGATCGACCACATCCATGTTGGGTCAATTAGGGAGATAATTTCACAGAGAGGAGAGGGTCGGCGTACATGAGTTGGTAACGACTCCCACGACTTACATCTACCACGTTCAACCCCAGGAGACTCGGTGGAGCTTCCAATGTTGCCAACCTCGTGGATTTGTCTGGTGGCTGGTTGGACCTTGCATTCCACCGAAGACAGCACATGGTCATGTGGCGTCATTGGCTGAGGGCATCTCGTGGGTATGAGTAGAGGGGTTCGCGCGGTTTGAAGTCGGAGTTGTCCACGGACTGGTAGATGCTGTCACCACTCTCGTAGTGGTAAGTCTCTCAGCTCGCACCTGTCACGAATAGAAACCCCAGTCTTTAATTCATGTTCTGGTTTTCAACATCAACTTGGGAAAACAAAATCACTCCTCTAATTGTTCCTCTTTTACTGTTCCATTTTTATTCGTTAAGAGTACTCAAAGTTATGAGTCGTGTTTATCAAAAGAATCAAAGATTATTAACAAATATCTCTCTATACTAATTTTGCATTATATTTTTACAAATTGCAACCTATTAGGCAGGGAATGTAGATCTTGAAAATGATTTGGAAGATCTCTATTTTGTTGTGGTGTTTTTATTTTATTTTATTTAACTTGAGTTCTCAAATAGTGGCCAACATTATGTTTCTTGGTTATGAACTTAATATTATTTCCCATCTCTATTGTAAATTATCTTGTATTTATAAAGTTTGTAAATGTTATAACTTGATTTTTGCACTGTTTTGTATGGTCAATACAAACCAGGGAATTAATTTGTGACATCTTAGTCTTTTTTCCAGTCCAATAAAAGTCTGCACTGGGCTGACTAAAGAAACATGGTATTAGGAAGTATTTTATTATCTCTAGCATCGTTTCCTCACAATCCTCAAATATTGCCTGATAACCAATTTTCCCCCAAATATATAGTCTAAAGATAAATAGGTACACCAAACATACTACTACGATTTTTTCCCAAAGGTGGATATGGTCACCACTATTTCCTTATATTACCACCTCATTCCCATGGCTCCAATTATGAATTATTTAGTCAGGAATTTTTAGGCTAGATTATCACAACATTTACTTGTATTGATTTTGCTTATTGATACTTATGTTGAGTATATGTCTTTGTGTTTTGTATGACCATACAAAATTTACTCTACATTTGTTGTTTATGGTCCGAATTGTCTATAGAATCTAAACTATCAATTCAAGCAGGAGAGATGAATGCGTCATCCTTTCTTTCTTAACACCTGCTGAATATTTTTTCCTCCCTACTTGTTCTTTTCCATATCACTGCATGGTTTTTTTTCCTTTACTAGAGAATTGCCACAAATTTGTTTTCATCAAATTTCTCTTTTTTATAGAGTTTTATTTGGGAAAAACATCATTGGGTATGTTTGATAATCTTCGCTGATTTAGTGGTCTGATTTAATGGAGTGTTTGGTTCAGTTACCCAATATCCATGTCACATGATTATAGAGAGATCCCTGCTGTGGTGATGCTTTATAGATAGAAAGGTCGAGTGAGAGGTATTGACCAAAGGATTTTTCTCCACAAATTCATATTCTGCAACCTTTTTGTCACTTCTTTGTGCTAAATCCAGTTTTGTGTTTTCTCACCTCACTACTTTCCTTGTTAGTTATATATGAAGTTAAACTGAATAAACCAAAAATTGCTGCCTACCTCAGAAATCCCTCTTTACACTTCCTTATCCCTCTGTAGAGAAGTTTTCAAACCCAACCCAGCCCTTTCTACATAAATAGTTTATTTTATTTTAATAAAATAACAACTGTTTCCCCAAGGATAATCCTTCTATTCTTCTTTCACCAATCTTGGTTACTAGCATTATATGGTTATGATAGGATGATATCATCACAGTTTAAGGCATCACAGTTGGAGTCACCAATCTTGGTTACTTGCCTTGATGAGGTCAAGCTAAATAATGTGCGTGTTTTTATTTCTATAGGTTTCTAGCCATACTTCCAGAATATCCTAAAGGTTTTAGACCAAAAAATCATTATTCTCTGAATTTACTTTGGTGATGCTTTGGTTAAAATCCATCTTTAATTCTCATGGACTTTGCATCACGAATTACTTTGGTGATGTTGTTGGTGCCTTGTTTCTCCCTACTTGTTCTTTTCCATATCACTGCCTGCTGCTTTTCCATATTACTCAATTCGTTTTCTTTATCTTATCTTAATGCACGCATACTTCTGCAGCAGCGGCTCTAATTTGGCTTTTGACTTAACTGGAAAATTTCGTTTATTTCTTTCCATTTCCCCTCCAACTGAGGCTAATTTGGGTGCATTTCACAACATTAGATTCATGATAAATCTTATTTCTTACTACCTGGTGCTTAAACTAATTTATTTATTATTTTTTGGATTACTTTTGTGCTTTTATGATAACAATATCACAATCTTTTGCAGACCTTATTTGCGACGAGACAAAATATTTTGTCAGCATTTGGCTGGTCAACGAATAGGATGGGGGAGACTATGACTGTAAGTTTCATGATCTCATATGTAAAGGGCATTTTGGACACCATATGGATGTAAACTGTTTAATTTCCTTAATCTATGAACTGAAAATGTTAACATTAAAGAAAGGCATGAGCTGATTTTAATAAATTCTTGTATTGGGAAACATATCTATAAATTAATCAATTTCATCTCCCAACTTTGGAATATAACTCTAATTCCTCACTTTTGACTCAAATCAAATTACGTTCAATGTCAGTAAATGTCCAAATGCAACTACAAGTGCTGGGAAAAGTGGAGTAGCCAATGCTGGACATATAAGTGAGAGCAGTTCATTGCCGAATGAGACTTACAAGGAGCTAGTAATAAGGTAACGTCATTGCTTTCCTAATTCACATATCACTGCTTGGCAGCTTCTACTTTTTGTAGCATACAGTGAAAACTATTAGAGGATTCTTGTCACGTATTTTTTTTTTTATATTTATACTCGCTTGCTCGTTGATATTATTTCAATCGGTTAGACCATTGCAATTGTTTTGATAAGTAATAATTTATTCAAGAAATAGGCATAAGCCCAAGTACACATGACGAACGTTTAAGGAAACACCTACAACTTCCACAAACGAATTTTTTACTAAATGCAAGAAAACTAAAACATGTGCAGAAAATTACTTGTTTTACACAAACACTTTAACCCAAGAACTCAAAGTTCTCAAGAAAAAATCCCTAAGATCTCCCAATGAACGTTCTTTATCTTCGAAGCATCTCCCATTTCTTGAGTAACCATATGCACCACATAAGACAAAGACGTATTATCTTCCAAACTCTCACCGCCTTCTTACAACCCTTCAAACCCTTCCACCCTTCCAATAATGTGCATTGCTTCTCTAGGCATGATCCCATTGTAAACCTTATTTGCCAACTCAAAACCTCAGTCCACAAGAATCTTGACACTTCGCAGTGAAGAAAAAGATGATTTACAGATTCTCCTGCCCTTTTACACATGACACACCAATCAGTTATAAATATTAGTCTCCTTCTAAGATTAATATTTGTCAATACTGAACCCAAAGATCCCACCCAATAGAAAAAAGCAACCTTATTAGTTTCTTTCACTTTCCATATGCTATTCCAAGGAAAAACACAACTAATATGACTAGACAAAACTTTGTAATAAGATGAGACTGAAAACTTAGCCTTTCCAGCAGGGTAATACACCATACTATCCTCTCTTTCAAGCACCAACTTTGAGCTGTAGAGTTTAATTAGCAGATCCTTAACTTCATCTACCTCCCAATCATTGACATCCCTTTTAAAAATTATATTCCATTCAACCTGTCTATTATTACTGCAGTAAGAATCATAAATAGATGCATTATTATCCCTGGCAATTATGAAGATTGAAGGAAAAACTAGCTTGAGAGCAGTATCCCCACACCACAATTCAAGTATAAAGATAATCCTCTTACCATCTCCCACCTTCATGATGAAATTATTGTAGAGGAATCCCATCTTTTTCTAATAAATTTCTACAAACTAACCCCATAAGCACCACTGGCAGCTTTAGAACACAAACCGCCCCACAAACTTTCATATTTCACTTCTATCACATTTTTTCCACATGGTTTTACGCATTTAATGATATCTCTAAAGCCATTTTCCAAATAAAGCTCTATTACGTGACCCTTAAATCTATTATCCCCAAACCACCACGATCCAGTGGTAGACATACATTCTTCCAACTAATCAAGTGAAACTTCTTATCCTCCCCATAGCCTCCCCATAAGAAATTTCTACATTTACTCCCAATCCTCTTTTCAACACTTGCCGGAAGAGTAAATAGAGAAAGGAAATAGGTGGGAAGGTTGGACAAAATACTCTTTATAAGAGTTAGTCTTCCCCCCTTTGACAAGTAGACCCTCTTTCAATCACCCCATCCCATATATTTACAGCTTTGAAAAAGGCTCCCAAAGGAAGCCCAAGATTCCTCAAAGGCAAAGAAGAGATTCTGCACCCCAGTAAATTAGCCAAGTCTGATAAATTCTGAACATCACCCACAGGAACAATTTCAGACTTTGACAAATTAACACTTAATCCCAAAACAACTTCGAAACATAGCAAAAGTGCTCTTAAAACACGAAAATCTTAAACAGAAGCCTCACTAAAAACTTAAGTATCGTCAGCAAATAACAAATGAGAAATCTTGAAACAATTCCTAGTCTCCTTACCCACCACAAAACTGGACAGCAGATTACCCTCCACAGCCCCCTCAAACATT
This sequence comes from Juglans microcarpa x Juglans regia, assembly GCF_004785595.1. Taxonomy (NCBI): domain Eukaryota; kingdom Viridiplantae; phylum Streptophyta; class Magnoliopsida; order Fagales; family Juglandaceae; genus Juglans; species Juglans microcarpa x Juglans regia. Next base: position 40,574,117 of record NC_054594.1, on the reverse strand, counting down.
CTACTCAAAGCTTCCATAACCATAACAAAAAGAAAGGGGGAAATGGGATTGCGTTGCCTCAAACAGTGAGAACTACAAAAGAAACTAGTTGGTTCACCATTCACCAATATAGAAAATTTCTAAGTCGAAACACAATGCTTAATCCACGAGCTCCATTTAGCACCAAAACCAAATCTCCTCAGTAAATAAACAAGAAAATCCCAGCTTACATGATCGTAAGCCTTTTCCATATCCAATTTAATAAGAATCCCAACTTTCCCCACCTTCAACCTATTGTCCAAACATTCAAGGTGCAACCATGCATGATTCTTGGGAATTATCTTATATCCATCCTGCTGGCCTAAAAGAGAATTTTACAAGCAAACTCATATATATAGGCCAGATTGTATTTGATTAATTCATACATCTTTGTATATATATATATATATATATATATATATCTTAATTCTTCAGTAAAAATCCTCTGGTCAAAGGCAAATAAACACTCCCCTCGATCTAACCTCACATGGGGGTTATAGCTAGCTAGGTTATCTTTATATCTAACCTAAACGATTCCACTTCTTGAATATTTGACCATCCATCCATCCATCCAGTTAATCTGCTTCTACCTAGCCTAGATATCTACTACTAGTTGCTAGCGAGAAATGGGATTACTAACTCCATGCCGTAGCATATGTCAGTAAATGTGGTTTGTTGCCTGCTCCAAAGAAAGCAGTCAGAAAAACCAAAACTAAAATAGCCACGAGTCAAAGTAGATCCACTTGATTTTATAAAACTGCTATAGTGTACTTATAAATTGTGAAAGTTAATGCAATACTTAAGGTATTATATTAGAAGACTAAATGTAATAAAATGAATTACGTTATGATGATTCAAAATAATGTTTCTCTAATTTGGGTGAAAATTTTCTAAAACATGGAATATGTTCGTGATTTACTTTTAGAATTATAAGTGTTAATAAAAGAAGTACTTGATTCAGTTATAAACAGAAGTTTCATATACTCCAACTGAGGCATTAAATTACGCACAACTAAAGTAGTTTCCCAGCAACGTGCATATTCCCACGACTATACCTTTTTTTTTTTTTTTTACTGTCTTTCGGGTGGCTAGGGAATACTGTCAATAACATTCTTTTGGAAAGAACTAAAACTTGGCTAGTACTAAATACACTGACAATAGTACCAAAAAACCAAAACATCTTTTCTTGGGAAGCTCATTTTTCATACACATATGTATGAAAAACTTTTTGAAGAATTTGAGGATTGATTTTATTTGTCACTTTTGCACTGCTCAATAATATGCTCCTCCCAACCAAAAAAAAACTCAAAAGGGAATGTTATTGATGAATCCTTTGATCATGGGATGTGGGACCTGGGCAAGGAGTGTGGCATCTCACACTCCTGTGGGGACAGTGCATATCTGTGTGACAGTAAGTTGGAGTGCATGCAGTAGCTAGGCTGAATTGTGTATCTAAATTTTACGATTAGTTGAATCCTCTCCATTTTTCCATCACAATTTAGTAGATCATCTGAATTTCTTTTATTGCTTATGTTAGCCTCTTTTTATACTTGTAATGCTAAGTGGGTTACATTTGTTATATTTCATTAACAACAAGTCATTCCCATACGCTGTTAACAGTTTCTTCTGTGGTCTGTATTCTTTCTTGGTATTTAGTTAAATTATGAGTCTTGGGGTGAGGAGGGTCATAGGGCAGAAGTTCTAACGTATTGCGTCATTTGTTGGCAGCTTTTATGCAAGAACGTTGCTGTGTGGCATAAACTAGATCATCCAAATCTTGCTAAGGTATACTCCCTACTTGTGCATCTTCTGCCCTTCTGAATCTGCATATATATATATATATATATAATTTATATGTTACATTTTTTAATTTACTATGGATCGTGAATCTGTTGTCTCTTTTGGTTTCATTATCTTTTTAGTTAGTTCCGTGCATCATTTCATTTTCATGCTTTTCATATTATAGTTTCCTTTGCTGCCCTATGTGAATCTTGGTTATGCATTTCAAGAAAAGCTAACATTTATACCATGTTCTTATATTTGCTATAGATGTTGCTTGCATCTTTGTTGATATAATCATTGATGTATCCGAAATAATTTCTGCCCACAAGTAAAGGAAAATAACTCGGTATTGTTGGCATATTTGTCAACACCTACGCAAACTTAAACTATAATAGTATGGTGCAATTTGAAATGATAGAGTTTTTGGATATTTCAATGACGCGCTTTTATGCGTAAACTAATTGTATATGTGACATGTACTTCATAATTGTCCAAATCTTCATAAGTGTAATACCATGTAAGGCCATAGGAAGACACTTTGGACACAAACTCATAATCAGACAATGAAAAAAGTCTATTTCAATCAGGCCTTTCTTTAATTTGGGAAATTTATTTCAGGTTAGTACTCGAGCACATGGTGATACATCATTCCATGCACATATATACAATATTAGACAGAAGTATCTTAACGCATATTTATCATACATAATATTGTCCAGTCATCATGATATTCGCTATGTTATATAGTCAAAACACATCTGTAAAGCCTCTTCCCCCTTTAGCCATGCATCCCATTGTAACGCAAAACCGCCTTCCTCTTGTATCTCACTTCGCCCGGGGAAGAAGAACTAATTTTGAACATTCCCCAAAATTGCCTTTTCCACCTACCTTACAGGGAAGTTAAATAGGAAAGAGGATAGCCCCCCTCTCTATTTGAGAAACAAGGTTCTTTCTCGCTAAGAACATACAGAATAAAACGGATAAGAATTAGAGACAATGCATTTCAAAAGAAAACACCACCAGACCTATAAATTAGCCTACTTTGGTCACGTAATAATTCGACCAAGATATACTTGCGGGCATGCCATTTCAAAGTACCCTTCGCATTCAATCACCATAGATTTTATATGCCCTTGAGTTGTAGTAGGGACCAGCCATATATATATATATAATATATAGCTATATATATATATATATATATATGCTTACTTTATTTGATCTTGGTGTAATTTCCCTCTTATCGTAAGAAAAATACAAAATCCATGTGGCTGAATGAAGTATACATATGACCTTATATGTCTACTTCATGGAGAATTCCTTTGTTATTGTATTGACGCAATTAATATTGTGTTGGAATATATTGGTGCATGAGATCAATTTAGCCTGCATATTGTTGATCGATCAGAAATATATGTTCCATCTCATACGTACTAGTACTCCACCAAGTTAAAAATTCATGATGGGTTATGATATTTACCAATATCACAATGCTTATAATTTCAAAAGCTATATATAATATTTATATATAAGTTAAGTTAATAACTCAAGTATAATTTGAGTAATTCATTTATCTCATGTACTGGTCAAACTTAAATTCTACTTTATTTTATAATTGCTGCATTGACATGTCACAGAATAGAAAAAAAAATGCACTGCAGCTCCTTAATTTTCGAGTATGGGCTCCTTATTTCAATAATAGTGCCTAATTCTCTGGCCTCTTCCTTCATTCAACCTGAGCTAAATTCATCCTACACGATTTTAAGTAGTCATTTATGAGAACCTGTACAACTACTAGCCAAGGTTACAACACATGTTACAGCTCGACTTTAAAACCCACCAATTAAACATACATGTTCACCTCTACCTACCCACAAACCACAATGCAAACAGATTTTAGCTTGATGGCTTTTCTCATTTTCCATTCTCTGCTACTTTTTACAGATATCCCCGTAAATACCTCCACTCTAAGAAATGATCTTTTACATTCATTCTCATTGATTATCCCCTAACAGTATCTTGTCCAATCTCTTTTCCCATAGTTGGTCAGCTGCTCTGATGGATAAGGCTTGGATGCTTATCGAAGATAGATTGCATTCCAATGAATATGGTGAAGGTGTTAGACAATTCCTGGCTATGGCTCAAGCCCACACACCTGGATCTGATCACATTAGGTGTCCATGTAGGATATGCCGAAATAGAGCTTTCCACTCTTTTCTGACGGTCGAAGATCATTTGTTCATCATAGGGATTGATCCAACTTATACGGAATGGATATTCTATGGAGAAGATGATTCGTTCCTAGATCCTACATTTTCTGATGATGAAGGTGACAATGCATCAGCTTACAATGACTACATTGATGATTTCGACGAGATATTAGATGACATTCATCATGGGTCGTTTATGGATAATTCAACTAGAAATCGAGCACATGCAAACACAAATGATCAACCATCCACCTCTAATACTCTGACAAACCTTGATTTCGAGGATTTGGTAGCCGACGCACGACGTCCACTTTATCCTTCATGTGCTAAGTTCTCAAAGCTATCATTTATAGTCAAGTTGCTTCACATCAAGAGCATTGGTGGTTGGACCGTGAAGTCCTTTGACATGGTTTTAAAGCTTCTGCAAGCTGCATTTCCCCATGCTCTATTCCCTGACTCATTTAATGACGCTTGTCGCTTGGAGCATGACTTGGGCTTTAGTTATAAAAAGATACATGTGTGCCCAAATGATTGTGCCTTGTTTTGGAAGGAAAATGCTGAGTACAATGAATGCCCTAAATGTAAAGCATCTAGGTGGATTGTAAGTACAAGTAAGCAACAGAGAATACCACAAAAATTTCTCCGATATTTCCCCCTGAAGCCGCGCTTGCAGAGGCTATTTATGTCAAAGAAGACAGCCCAAACCATGAGATGGCATGTAGGAGCACGTGTTGACGATCTGACATGCATGCGTCATCCAACCGATTCTAAGGTATGGAAAGACTTCGATGAAAAACATGGTTGGTTTTCCAAAGATCCTCGCAATGTTAAACTTGGTTTGGCGAGTGATGGGTTTAACCCATTCAATAAAATGAGCAAACCGTACAGCATATGGCCGATTCTACTTGTGCCTTACAACTTGCCCCCTTGGTCATGTATGAAAGATCCATATACCATGTTGTCGTTGCTAATCCCTGGCCCTAAGGCACCAGGAAATGATATTGATGTTTTCTTGCGCCCTCTTGTCGATGAGTTGAGGGAGTTATGGGAAGAGGGTATTCATATCTATGATGCGTACAGTTGGCAAATATTTAGATTGCATGCAGCGTTGCTTTGGACTATCAATGACTTTCCCGCATATGCCAATCTTTTTTGTTGGAGCACAAAGGGCAAGATGGCATGCCCTTCATGTACATCTGACACACATTCACAATGGTTGGTTTATGGGCGCAAACATTGCTATATGGGTCATCGACAATGGTTGGCCCTAGATCACACTTGGAGACGGAAAAAAAATACTTTTAATGGGTACGAGGAGCACCGAGTCCAACCATTAAGGGTCGAGGGAGAGGAATTGATTGAACAATTACGTGGATTGTCACATTTCCAGTTTGGTAAATCTTCTTTGAAGAGGAAACTAACGCCCAATCAACTAAATTGGACAAAAAATCTATATTTTTTGAGCTTCCTTACTGGTTAGACTTGGGTTTGAGACATAACTTGGATGTCATGCATATTGAGAAAAATATATGCGATAACGTTTTGGGAACATTGCTGAATATTGACGGAAAAACTAAGAACTCCGCCAATGCGCACAGGGATTTGGCTAATCTTGGACTAAGGAAAGAATTGCATTTACAACGTGATGGCGATCGTATTAGTATGAGTTTTGCTTTCTACATGTTAAATTTGAATGAGAGAAGGACGTTTTGTGCATGGTTGTCAAATGTGAAATTCCCTGATGGATTTGCCTCGAACATTGCTTGATGTGTCAATGTTAGTGATGGGAAAACCAGTAAAATGAAGAGCCATGATTGTCATATCTTTATTCAAGCACTGTTGCCGGTCGTGATTGGTGGGTTCTTACAGGCCGATGTGCGTCAAGCCTTAATAGATTTAAGCTATTTTTTCAAAGAATTATGTTCACGAGCTTTGAAGATATCAGTGTTGCATTTGCTTCAGGCAAATATTCCCATCATTCTCTGCAAACTAGAAATGATATTCCCTCCCGCATTTTTTGATATCATGGTGCACCTTGTCGTTCACCTGCCAGATGAGGCATTACTGGCAGGACCTGTGCAATACATATGGATGTACCATTTTGAAAGGTATCTAGGGAAGTTCAAGCGGTACGTCCACAACAGAGCCTGTCCAGAAGGCTCAATTGCTGAGGCATATCTTCATCTTGAGTGCCTTACATTTTGCTCTATGTACCTTAATGATATTGAGACTAGGTATAACCGAGAGGAACGTAACAGTGATGTTGTCGGTTCGACTGGGTCGGGAAGTCAGCCAAGTTTATCTGTTTTCTCACAAAAGACACGACCATTGGGGACAGCAAGGTCGCACAAATTAGCAGATACACTAATGGCCAAGGCCCGTTGGTATGTACTTAATAATTGCATGGAGGTTGAACAATACATAGAGTAAGTACAATATTCTTGGAAAGTTTCTTAAGTTATTAAATTTTTATTTTTTACTCTCCTAGTTATGTTAGCTTCCCTTATATCTAGGGAACACTATAACAAGATGAAACAAGAGGACCCTCATAACATCGATCGTAGGCACCAGAGTGAATTCCCATTGTGGTTCAGATCTCATGTAAGATACCAATATTTTGTGTTTCCATTTGGATCCCTCAGACAAATTAAGACCAAAACAATAACTGGGTTTTCTTCTGTCATTTTGTATGGTAGATTCGAGAGTTACGTGCAAGTAGTCCAACTGCGGTAACCGATGACATATATGCATTAGCATGTGGTCCAGATCCTTGGGTAGCATCATATGTCGGATGCATATCGAATGGTATTCGCTTTCATTCGAAAGAGCGTGAAAGGCATCGTCTTACTCAAAATAGCGGGGTGGTGGTTCATGGGTCGCATCAGGGATCCCCTGTTGACTTCTACGGTGTGTTGCATGATATTATAGAATTACTCTACATGGGTTGGCGTAAGGTATATCTTTTTCAATGTGCTTGGTATGACGTTGGCGACACGAGAAGGGGGATACGTGTTAGAGACCACTTAACGTTAGTGAATACTGCTAGGCAATGGTATAAAGATGAGCCTTTTTCCCTTGCATGCCAAGCAACTCAGGTATTTTATCTCACGAATCCGACATTGGGTGGAAGTTGGCATGTCGTCCATAAGATTACAAATATGAATGTTTACAACATTCGCTCGATGACTACTGTTGAGGAGGAGATTGATGATGACGAATCATCGGGGGGTGAAATAGAAGATGAATTCCACAATAATGTGAACAACTATCCCCCTATTCTCGAGAGTGAATCAACCATGGCCGATCCATTGAGTCAAGTTGATGAAGAGCATTTGTCTGTTGATCCAACAATCATATCACGTCAAGACCCGTCCCAACCAGTTGACAATGATGTCTTCATTGATGATGACCCACTTGACAAGGATAACTCCGGTAGCGAGTCTGAGACTCATGCACGAGGAGTCAGATGATGATGACGGTAAGTCATATTTGTATTGATTATTATGATTTTTAATTTGAAATTCATAATGTACTCATGACAATGGGCATATATACACAGTTCTTTGAATTAAGTGCCTATGTAGTGGTTTAAGCCCTATGCTAGACAAATAGGGATTTTTATCCCTATCATTGCCTTCATTTTTGAGAAACGATCCAGGCTTACACTCATCGTGGTTTCATGAATTTATTTTATGGTTCTCATTTCACAATCCCCTTTATAAGCGTAAGTATTAGAAATCACAGTGAAAATATATTGATATATATATGTATGTATAGTAACTTACTTTGTCTACGTGCTTAATTGCAGATAGCACATGACTTCAATTGTCGAAACACAAAAGATGAGGAGATTGTCGGCGAAGCTAAGGTATGAATCGCTAATTACCCAAATAAACATAGTCTTCATTCGAATTATAAAATTATTCAGTTTCACAAAGATAATCAACAATGTTTAAACCAATATGCTTATGAATCTGTAATAGCAATGCTGAAATTGATAATGAAAGCAATACATTGTAAGTGTTGCACATCTAGCACCTGTTCTCATTATCAAATAATCCATGGTTTGCAATTTTCTTTTTCGTCTTGTCTTAATATTTACGTAGAGTATGGTTCTCTCTATCTTTACCCAGTAGCCTAGTAGAAGATCCCCTTTTCTTGTAAGTGCAGACCAGTTGATGGGGTTTTCCTGCTTAGGAACTTCCATGTCATTCATCAAGAGATAATTGATAGTAATACAATAGAGTGGCATACCCTTAGTGGTTCTTGAAACAAACCATGGAGCAACTGCGAGCAAGGAAAAACATTAAGAAAACGTCTTGCAGCATATGCGATAAATGTCTTCATAGGCACTAGCCATAAGCTCTACTTATTTGGACTTTCTTGGTTCATCCTTGTAGATGACATCTACAAGCTATGGGACTAAGCACTGACCATATGGATTACAAGGTTTGGGGGAAAACCTGTATGGAAAAGTCTGTTTCCACTAGTTTTAGATTTTTAAGGGAACTATATGCCAATGTCATTGATGATGAACCCCAATGAGATTATGAAGCCAGTGGTTCACATCAATAAAGGATGTTAACAAATTGGGAATGATGGAATTTCAGTTACTAGCAAATCATGGTAGATAAAGCGTATATTCATTAAACCAATTTAGATACACTTTATCTGACATGCATATAAAAGTTGACATTAGTGTTGGGACAGTATACATGTGCCTATAACATATACGTGAGTAGCGGATGAAGATAGAAAATGATATGTGTGAAAGGAGCTATATGTAGCTCAAGTGCCGCCTAACTCTCTTTTGGGTCGAGCGTCCTAACTAGAGAAAACATATTATTTTGTGTGCTGATAGGCCATTCATGTATACAAATTAAAACTGTTATGTGCCAATGAATGTCTACCAAGAGATCAAGCCCCTTGTCACATATGATAACAGAGTCAAAATGATATAATTTATCATTAATGTTGATATATATGAGCTCTCATACTATGATATCTTTCCAATAATGCTTGACTACTCTATTTATAACAAGTGAATTAAAAGCCACACAGATTTTATAATTCCAAAAAAGGGAGGTGGTTTGGCTCATATCCTGGACCAATGGATCGAAAGGGCCAGAAATCACATTGTCCAAGACAGACTATCCAAAGCCCAGGAAGTAAACGATTAAACAATGCATCAAAATAAAACCAAGTCTTTCGCTGTTCCTTATTAGAAGGCATTATGTTCAGTCCAGCAAGCTCTATAGGCTTGCTAGGATTTCTATTCATTCTTATATGGCCATTCTAGATCTCCCCATTTTGGACCCCACGAATCCTCACAATGATGTAACCCAAAACTCTTTGATGCTAATGGCCATCATATATGCCCTGCAAAGTCATATTTATCTCTTCTATTCTGATACCAAGTTGCTAACATTGTTCAACTCTGTTTGAGAGTTGAGGAACTTCAATGCTTCCATGTGAGATTGAATGAAGAAGTCACTGGATTCACTCAGCTCATTTCTTGTCTTGTTTCTATTTGACTTAAAACAACCTGGTGGATTCACTCTTGTGTCCTTGTACCATTTATCCATTACAACTAAAATGGCTAGCTGCATATATATATATATATATGTATATATATAGGGTTGTCATTTCGATTGACATATTATTGCAGATTTTGCATGAGTTCCTCAATTGGACTATTTGGGATGGTAATCAAAGCTGTGACCAAATTCTTTATTTGGAGCAGTAATAGTACTGGATATCATGATTTCTCGTTGCTTCTCCTTTTGTAAGATAAGTTAAGAGACTTTAGTTGATCGGTAGCAAAGTATCCAAGCAACAAGATTTGTCATCTAATGTGAGAGAGAGAGGAGAAAAAAAAAACCTTGAAGTCCATTAAAAAGCAACTGACATTTTCTTGTAGCTGTAAGGAAGATTAAAACCTTTAAGGCTCTGCAGGTATCTAGGCTAGCTATGGTTTTTTTAGCATTATCTATTCCATCCCACAAGCTATTTAATTTGAGTAAAAATAAGTGCGTACTGAATTTCAATCCTGTGCATGTGGGGTGTGCATAGGTGCAGAAAATAGCTGAAAACTGCTATGACTGTTTCTTTGATAAAATCATAACTCGATGTAATTTCTTTGGAACAAAGTTCAAAATCCAAGATGGTTTTTTATTTTTGCATCTCATCCATGGTTTGTGGAGTGGATCTACAATATTGGATGGTTTAGCAATCGATCTATCTATAATACTGGTTTTGAACTGGATATACTTGAGTATCGATTGAGATTGTTAGCTAGGCAATCAAAGTTATTAATTACTCGTAAGGTTTTAATATTGTGTGCAGATTTTTCTGGTTACTCAGAGCTTACGTTGTGGAACACCTACATCAAAGGGAGAGGCACAAATTGATGATGCAGTCAACTAGTGGGAAGGACACATTTAAATTGCCAGCTAGGGGGTGTACATTAATGGGTTCTTTATGTTATGAAATGGGGGTCAATGTCACAAATTGACCCATGATGTGTAAATATGTAACTAAGACGCACTGTATGGGTCATGCAAATGTGTAACTGAAACACACTGGAAACACACACTTGGTTAGGTTTGCATGTCCCATTTCACATATGGTATGAAATGTATGCACACACTTGGTATGGATGACATAGTTGTTGGGGAGCTATCCAGGCAATTAACAATGAATTATGTGCAACCCTTCTTAGCAATGATTTCTGGGTGAGTATTCTCCATTGGAAAGAGCAATGCAAAACACAAGGATTTGGGAAATGATGCTTGCTGGAAATGGGTACTGTTATCAAGGGAAAAATGCTTTTGACTTGCAAAGTTCCAATTAAGATATGAGGACAAAATAAATAATACAGTTGCAGGTTGATGGTTTTAGTTTTTAACTTACTCAGATGTTAAGAAAACACATTAAATGAGGTTTTATGATTAGGTGACCAATTTATTGGTCACACAGATGGTTCTTGTATAGTAAAAGGAAATAAATTAAATTTCCTTTCCCCTAATTAACCATTGATTATCATGGTATTTTCACTAATCACATCGAATTTGTGATACAAATTAAGATATAAGGCCAAAATAATAATTCATTGATTAAATTCTAATAAAAGTTTAAATTTTCATGGATGTTAAAGTAATTTTATAACTGTTTTCCTTGCTACGTTGCTGTAAATGTGGGTACTAATTATTTTTCCTTCATTTTAAATAGGCACAGGTGAAAGGAGAGCTTGAATTAGTAGGCGGGAATTGTATTCACCAAATTGGGTCTGAAATGGCGCCAGAAAGGGTCACTTCCAGACCTGAAATAAGTACACGGCATGGGTCCATAAGGACAGCTGGCCTGTTGTTGAGGGAATAGTGACTTTGCTAGAGGGAAATTAAGCAGAAGGTATAACAAGGACGTGCAATTTGGTGAACCAGAGGCCAATTCCTTCCCTGATTCTCTGTTGTCTCCAAATTGGTAACGAAGTTTCAGTTAATCATCCCCTGAGCAAGTCTGGGCTTTTTAATCATCAACTGAAGGTGCATCTCTTCTTCTCCCTAGTTCTCTTCTCCCTGCTTCTTTTCTTGACCTCTGTTCTGGGTGAGTATCGGGTGACCAGCGCCCCATGTTTTCAAGGGGCCCATTGATTTCGATCCCTTAAAATGGTTTTAATACACTTTGCACAGCTTTTAACATGGTATATACATAGTACTCGAGTCTTTCCATTATCTTCTTTTTGGCCATTTTTTTTGTTATTTGAGGTAGGGATTACTGAGAACCTTGGGATGTATTTATGCTCATGTAAGTTTGCTAATGGTTTTATACTTGGCATCTTGTTGATGGGTTTGCATAACAACTATCCCCCTGTTACATGATATTCTGGCACTACATGCATTTGTAAACACTCTACATCTTTCCTCACAAACTTAGTATGAAAGCACCACAAATCTAGATGATTGTAGGAATTGTAAGTGTGGTTTTAATATTGCATGCTGCTTAATACCTTTTTCAACTGCTGTTTACCTAGATGATTGGTTTTCAGTAGAGGTTTTTGGTTGTTTTTAAATATGGTTAATACATAGCAATATGATACATTAGCATTGTTAAACAAAACCAGAGTTTGAATATCCTCAGTGTTGAAAGTTAGATACTGAAACTAATAATACGCATAAGGGCAGTGGACAAATTAGGTTTGTAGGTCCTATTAGATATACTCAACAATGCATTGTAAACAACAAACCTATGGTGGTTTTTTAAATTGCATGCAATTAAAACCTGTGATTGACTGCGTAATTTTTTTTAATATAAAATAACTGCTTTGGCCAATCACATCAGTGAAGTGCGTAAGGAGTACACAAAAGTGACTATATGTAGCAGAACTTTTAATTAAATATTTCATGTGTTGAGTCATCCATTAAAGGGGAATCTGACCCACACGTGAGGATGAGTGTTAAAATATAAAATAAATAATAAAATTTATCTCTTTCCATTAGCTCAACCTTTTGTGATAAATGGTAATTTCACATAACCAAACGAGGTCTATAAGGCGTATGGTTCCCTTCAGCATCTATATTTCTAGAAATGTGTTGTCTCGAATGGGCCGTTCATGTGAATGTGATTAATCTTACGCTTAGGGAATATGATGGGATTTCGAGTATTATGAGATTGAGTTTTGCTATACATTAGCCATTATTCACCCTCATACCCCACACCTAACAGTTTTTTTTCATTGGATGTATGGTAGTGAATAGTGATTGATAGGTAGATTAATTCTATGAGATTCTTTGCTCGGTTACTTCCTAGAAATTCTGCCGAAATTATTTGATCTTCCCAACCCTTATACTTTTTATTAATTACAAAATGTTGTAAAACTAAAGAAAATAAACAAGAAAATTGAATAATTACAATATATGAAACTAGTTTTTCAGGAACTCAGTATTATTTCTCTCAACATTCTTAATATTTGTCTACAACAAATCCTCCTAGTCAAGACTTCCTTTTATAGACATGAGATGATACATTACATTAAATAGATACATAAACTTAGGGAATGGCAATACATGAATCAAGAGGATACATGAACATTGAAAATAAGAATACATGAATAGGTCAGAATTCTAATGGTCATCCATCAAATACATATAATGTATTTTACTACATTCATGCATTTATAACTCTCCTCATTAGATGACCATACACAAAGAACATGCTTCGTTAAAACCTTGCCAAGAAAAAACCTAATGGGAAAAAAATCAATGGCAAATGGAAAAGTGTACAATATTCTTGTATACCTCAGAATGTTTTAGGATTGATATGTGTATTTGCGACGATTTTGAGTGTTGAAAAATGTCTGATTTCTTGTAGTGAAGGATATGTTGTTCATTTTGGCTATGACTGTAGGCTAGCTCAAGGGCGCAACCTTTATATATATACATCCTATTGGCCCCAAGTTTTGGAACCCAAATTTCCTTAATTCCCCCAAATTTATACACTCTGAAAAATTAGTAGCAGGAAATCACAATTTTCATAATCGTTCGCGCACGAATGCTAAACAAATATACAGAATTGGCTAGCAATTTCATGGCCTCTGCATCACCTAGCTGCAGCTAACTTCTTCTCAAAATAGCTTAGTAGCAATTTAATTAAGGGTTATCTGGAGAAACACAAGAAAGACAACAAATGAAAATGAACTGCAGGGACGTGATAGATTGAGTGGGTCATGTATTGGAAATTTGAATGTATTAATTGTTATTGTTTTAGATCAATGCCTGATTTATTTTGCCCAACGAAACATGGGCCCACTTCAAAGTAGCCCAAACCAAATGATTATTGTCTAAAATTATTGACAATTTATTTTTATTTAAAATTTTCAAGAATATTAAATACCTACCAAATATTAAAAGATTTGCTTTGCTAAAAACATATCTAATCTACGTATTCTGAAGTTTAGCATGAAAGATAACGCAAGGGAGTCAAAAATTAGTTTTTTTTTTTTTTTGGGGGGGGGGGGGGGGGGGGGGGGGGAAGTGGGCTTAAAAAAAAAAAAAAACCTCAGGCATAAAATCCACTTAAAATTTATCGTTTCACAACAATTAAGATGAGAAAAAAAAAGTATTATTCGTAAACAGTATCTACAGTAAGGTATTCAGGAAATGTAAAAAAGAAATTAGGAAAACAGTTGATAGGGTACAATATGAACAGTAATAATTCACATATGTCACAATAACGCATCAGTGCTTGAAAATGGGACTGTGATGTATCATGATGGTCCTATATCACAAAAACAGGACCACCATGTGCTCTCATCAGTCACTACCCGAATCCGAAGAGTTATTTGCACCACGTGATGGATGTATCATGTGAATATTTGATTTTTTATTTTATCATTATTACTATTATTGTGTTTTTAAGAGTCTGCTTAAGCAGGATTGCTGGCTAAATCCTTTTCTAATTCTTGATATAAATGGAAGAAGTACTTGAGGATTCTGATGCAACGAAGTGTACAGTTTCCCATAATATGAACAGTAAACAGTATTTGTTAATGGTAAAGTATCGAGAAAAAGAAAAAAAAGAAATTTTAAAAAAGTTGACAGGGTACAATATGAACAGTAATAATTTGCATGGGACTGTAAAAATGGGACTGTGATGTATCATGGTGGTCCTGTATCACGATAACAGGACCACCAAGTGCTCTCATTAGTCACTACCCGAATCCGAAGAGTTATTTGCACCACGTGATGGGTGTATCATGTGAATATTTGATTTTTTATTTTATCATTATTACTATTATTGTGTTTTTAAGAGTTTGCTTAAGCAGGATTGCTGGCTAAATCCTTTTCTAATTCTTGATATAAATAAAGTCGGGGCAAACAAAATGGAAGAAGTATTTGAGGATTCTGATGCAATGAAGTGCAACAATTCCAATAATTTTCTTGTTCTCTTCCATTACTAGATTTTTGGAGAGAATTATGTGTCTAAGAAATGCAATTTGTCACAAAAGTTTAAACTAATGCGAAGAGGTAAATTTAATAATTCATGTTTATCTTATCACTCTCCCTCATGTATAGGGCAGATTTTTCCTTAATAAGTGAATCAAACGTGTGGAATATTTAATTATGAGGTAAAACGTAGAGTTATGGTTCAAACTTAAAACCTCTGCTACAATACCGTGTGATATCGCCAATTGCCTCAAAAATTTAAGTTGAAGAGAAGAGATAAATTTAATAATTTATATTTAATTGAGCATATATTTGCTACTAGTGACATAGCCAAGATTAGACACAAACTTAACAACCAACCTCTAATTCATAATCTGATGAAAACATTAGCAAGGTTAAGGCAAAATACATATATTTCTGAGTTTGGTTCATAGGGCCCTATGATTGCAACTTCCTCTTTTTTTTTTTTTTTTTTTTTTTTTTTTTTTTTTTTTTTTAACAAGAGGACAATACCCCAAGTTTATTGATAACCCTTACTTGTGGCGGATGAAAACCGTGGTTACAAGTAGATACCTGGAGGCTACAGATAAGCATAAATGATTAAAACCCAGGCATCCAAAAGGTCTAAAATAAGGCAACATACAACTATCCAAAAGTTATAGATCAATTAACAACAAAGCACACCACATAAAATTAAAAGGACAAGACTGCAACTTCCTTAAACATCCTAAGAAAGGACTAGTCACAATATGGTACTTTCTCATGGATGCTCGAATAGCTGTTTCACATTGTACGGCCCCGTGAAACGTGGTCCTCCACTCCATATCAGCTTTGCCAACTGCCGGTTAGCTCTTTCAGTGGTATGGCCACCATCAAACCACACATGCTCGTTAGGATTGCTGCATAATTCGAATGGTTCTGTTCCATTTCTTCCTACTCCACAATTCTGTCCCTTGTACGCTCCACTGCCATAACACGCAGCCTTTCCATTCTTAAAGCCTGAAAAACAGTGATAAGAGTTGCAAAAAAGATTAGGGTAAATCTAGCTCTATAGGCACAAGCATATAGAGGGGATGGTGCTCAAAGCCTACCATATTTTGAAGGGTTTTGCACCCTGTCTCCAAGGGCACTGTAGTAATCAAATATTGAATATTTGAATCCCGGTAATTTGTTCTCTAGCTTTTTTAGAACATTGGCTAGAGCTCTGTTGTGCAGCCTTGCTTGAGCCGAGGGTTCTTCAGCACATTCACTACCAAGTTGGGGATCCCATGCCTTCATGGCCGGTAGGCAACCCAAAGGCCCTGCATTCTGAAATGCGATTTTTCTTCCTCCTAAACCATGTATTTCCTGCTCAAAGGAAATTGTTAAAAATTAACATAGACCAAACTGTTAAATGATGTCTGCGCAGTACAAATTTAATTTCTCAAAAGTGAAGAACTTACTTCGAGCACACTAGTCAGGTTGCCGATCACCATGCCCACATATTGTCTTCGATACGGCTGAGTAGCATTTGGGTACTGTGTGTAAAAGCTAAAGTAATCGTTTCCTCCAATGCTAAACAAGTATACAGCCTTCATCAGCAACTTCTTGGCTTCTACATCACCCAGTTTCTGCCTCAGTGATTTCACTACAGACTTGAAATAGCTTAGCAGCATTGGGAGACTTATCTAAAAATAAAGAAGGTCAATCTAAATTTGGATGTTGAGATGATCTCAAATGATCTTTGAATTGTAGTGAAAATGTAATGTATAGTAGTGAAAAAGTATTGAATAGTTTGTAAATAATAGTGACTTAAACTACTTCACTTACCAAACACAGCCTTAACTACTAAATGTAAAATCTCATTTTGCACAAGTGCTTCATATTGGATTAGAAGATAGTTGTTGGGAACTATTAGAGAAAAAGTAAAGCAAAAACGAAATCGATCATACACGATACACAAGATCTAGGTGGTTTGACAACGTGCCTACGCTCATGGAGCTACAAAAGATTTTATTTCAGATGAGACTCCAATACACAGTGCGGCCATACGAGAATAGTGGATTATAGAGTAAAATCTTAATTAGAGGTCATACAAGAGTTTAATATAATATATGGTAAACCCTGATCAGCTAGTCGGGTCAGTTCAAGAGCCTATCGGTCCAAGCCTCATTGAAAATTCTCCTAAAAAAAAAGGCAACGAATTCTTGTCTGGTCAGTGATCAAGTTGGGCCGCAAACAAACAAAATCAGGCTCCACACAAACAAGCCAAAAAATAATGACAAACTTCAAACAGAGTATTCAAGAGAAAAGTCCTCAACAATCAGATGACAACAAGAAAGTTAAGATTTATCTAACTACAAAATAGAAAGCAATTCAATTTGCATATTTTTTTTTTCGGCTTGGATCAAATCTGGACCGAAATCTGGATTGTCACGAACCTTTTCTGTCAGAGTAAAGGTTTGAAACCCGGATACCGCATTTAAAACCCGGTACCCGAGTCTTTTTGAAGAACGATAGCCCAAGAGTCTCAAAGTCCTAGAAGCTCTGAAAGACTGAAACCTGTTACAAGCTCACCTGAACCCTAACTTCGACGAGCTCAACTCTTCCTCCCCCATTAAAGCTCTGCATGAGCTCCAGAGTCCAGACCGAGTCTGACACCATCCTCTCTAAGGACCCAAAACTCTCCATCGTCTCCCCCATTAAAGCTCTGCATGAGAACATGCTTCCTCGAAGAGAGAGAAACCGATGCTTCGAGAGAGAGGCAGGCTGTACTGTAGCTTTATCTTTTCCCCTAGAAGAGAGACAAACAATGACCCATTTGTCAAAAAACGTCTCCCTCTGATCTGGCTGGCCAAAAGCAGCGCCTTTGCTGCACTCTCATTTATTTTTCATCATTTTTTTTTTCATTTTGTTTTATCTTTAAATTTTCACATCACATTGACACACGATAAAGGTGTAGTCTTGTAGAGAGGACGGAGAGAAGAGAGGGTGTCAGCGCCTTTGCTGCACTCTCATTTATTCCTCATCCTTTTCTCTCTTTTTTTTTTTAAACTTTTTTTTCGTCTTTTAATTTTCACATCACACTGTAAAGGAAAAAAGGCATTGCCAATGCCGATGGGCATGGCAGCCAATTACCATTGTTTGTTCGATTTTTTTTCCTGTCATCTACGTACAAACCCAAACACGAGCACACTCTATTTTGCTCTCTCTCTCTCTATATATCTTTCTATGAATTGGTTGTTTCTGCTATTAAAAAAGTCTAGAGATTGGCGTCAAGATAAAGACCACAGGACTCCCTCCTGTTCAAGTTCAAGCCTAAGAGCATTAGCATTGGTCTATGCATATACATATGTAAAATCACATCTTTTACAAATCTATTTTGCCATTCAAGCATGTAAAGTTTACCAATTTGTATAAAGGAACCCGAAAATACTTTGATGTTCACTTGAATTTCCTTGTGTATGTATAGAGAGTTTAAATAGAAAACAACTCTAACTGCTGTCTTACATATCTGCGTATATATCTCATGAATTCAAAATTTAAATAGATACAATCTTGTTGATTCAAATTTGAATAATTAATAGCTGCACTACTTCATTTGTTTCTTGAAATCTTGGAGTCCCTGGTTGAAGCAGAGAGCTGTTGGGAGTCTTCGGTTGTTGTAGAGAGATTGGAGATTTCTTTGACCAGTTCTTCTACAAACCCTTGCAATTGAAAGGGTAGTGATCAAACCTTGAGATTGCCACATAAAGTTTAAAATCTGAGAGCAGGAAGTGGCTTTGTGAGAGCATCTACATACTGATCTTTAGCCGATATAAAACAAACATGAAGCTGTCCACGCATTACCTGATCTCGAACATAATGAAAATCGATTTCAATGTGCTTTTTACGAGCATGAAATAATGGATTGCTGGTCAAGTAAGTGGCCCCTATGTTGTCGCACCACAGAATTGGAGAATGAATAATTGGAACACAAAGATCATTACGTACTGATTTTATCCATTGAATTTCTGCTGCAACATTGGCAAGTGCTTTGTATTCGACTTCTGTGCTGTTGCGAGTTACAGTTTGTTGTTGCTTGCAACTCTAAGAAATTAAATTATGGCCCAAGTATACACAGTAAGCTCCAATGGATCGCTTGTGATCTCGATCGGATGCCCAATCTGCATCACTAAAGGTTTGTAAAGTTACACTAGTAGTTGGTTTGTATAAGTAATGAATGTGAAATGGTGTGTTTTAAATAATGCAATATGCGTTTAACTATTGCCCAGTGTACTCCTATAGGATTATGCATACATTTGCTAACTTTATGAATTGCAAATGCAAGTTTTGGTCGAGTGAATGAAAGGTATTGTAATCCTCCAACTATACTTTAGCACAAGTGTATATCATGGAATGGAACACCATCATATTTTCTCAATGGCTGCGAGGTGGACATTGGAGTGACACACGGCTTTGCTTTCTCCATTTTGCTACGTATTAGAAGGTCCAAAATATAGCGTTGTTGTGTCAAGTAAAGACCATGGTCACTTCGAATTACTTTGATGCCTAGAAAGAAATTGAGTTCACCCATGTCTTTGATTGCAAAATCATCCTGCAACAAGCTGATTACTCTGTTTATAGAATCTATATCACCTCCAGTTATAATTATGTCATCGACATAAATTAAAAAATAAATAAGAGTTGAGACTTGGTGATAAACATAGAGAGAATGATCGGCTTGACTTCCTATAAATCCGACGGCTTGGAGCTTATCTGTTAAGCGTGAAAACAACGCTCTTGGTGCTTGGCGAAGGTCAAAGAGAGACTTTTTAAGTTTGCAAACATGATGTGGAAATTGTGAATGAACAAAACCTGGAGGTTGGGCCATGTAAACGTCCCCGTGCAAGTGTCCATGCAGAAAAACATTTTGGACGTCAATTTGTCGAATATGCCAACCAGGAGAAATAGCCAAGGATAGAACCAATCGGACGTTGTTGGTTTCACCACATGACTGAATGTTTTGTTAAAATCAACTCCTTCTTGTTGATGGAATCCTTTGGCGACAAGTCTTGCTTTAGATCTGTCAATATCACCATTAACTTTCCTTTTGATCCGGTACACCCATTTGCAACCAACTAAATTAGCATTAGTTGGTTTTGGAACTAAATTCCAAGTGCCATTTTCAATAGGGCATCGAATTTTTTGTTCATAGCATCTTTCCAATTTCTGCTTTTAACAACTTATGAGTAGCAAGTTGGCTCCATTTCTTGTGTTTGGATTGTGGCCATAAGGGCTTTGGTAATGGGATATTTGATATGTGAATCAGATGGTAATTTAGGCTTGTGTATATTGTTTTTGCTTCTTGTGGTCATGGGGTGTTTATTTTGTGGTGCAGGTGGGGAATTTAAAGGAGGTTGTTGTGGACTATCTTCATGCTGAGGCCGAGTGATATCCCTTGTAGGAGAACCCAAAACAATATCATGATTAATTTGAAGTTTAGATGTAGTGACCATATCTAGATTGCTTGGTGTAGTGGAGTTAAGAGTGGCACCTGTAGAAAACGAAGAACTGGCAACAGGACATATATTTAAGTTAGATTGGTAGAGCAATGATACTATTTTTTGTTGAAGGGTCAGCATATTTTTTTCTGTGTATGGATAAAGTGTTTCATCGAAAACAACGTGCCGAGACACAAAGACTTTTCCGGTAGAGACATCTAGATACTTGTAGCCTTGATGACAAATACTATACCCAATAAAAATGCAATTTTTGGATCGAAAATCAAGTTTTTGTTGATTGTATAGACGTAAATAGGGCCAGCAAGCACAACTAAAGGCACGTAAAAAATTATAATTTGGTTTTTGATGATGTATCATATCATATGGCGATTTTTGGTTTAAGATTGGAGTCGGTAGTCTATTGATAATAAACATTGCAGTTAAGAATGCATCTTCCCAAAATATTTTAGGCAAGTTGGAGTGAGCAAGCAAGGCTAGTCTAACTTCAACAATTTGCCTGTGACGTCTCTCTATAGCACCTACCTGTTGGTGCGTATATGCACATGTTATTCTATGGTTTATTCCCTGATTTTGTAGATATATTTTTAAGCTATGGTATTCGCCTCCACAGTCAGTTTGGAGTGATTTTATTTTCTTGTTAAACTGGCATTCTAAAGCAGCTTGAAAACATAAAAATGTGTTATATGCATCTGATTTTAATTTTAAGGGAAATAGCCATAAGAATTTAGTAGCATCATCAAGAAAACTAATATAATAACGTGCACCCGAAGTGGATGAAGTAGAGGCTGGCCCCCAAACATCCGAATAAATTAAATCCAAAGGTTTCGAGACATTAACATGCACCTTTGTAAAGGGTATATCATGGCTTTTGGCCAACTGACAATCAGAACAAATGGAGCAATTTTTATTTTGAATAGGTAGAGAAACAACCTTATTGATAACTGGAAATGAAGCATGTCCGAGACGACGATGCCATATTTGGGAAGACACACGAATACTAGAGAAGGCTTGTGGCTGGAGACGTACTAATGAAGCTAAGAAGCTGTATAGACCATTAATGAGGGGGCTGCGATGCAGGATAGTCCTCGAGTAGTCCTTCACAACGAAGAAAGGGGCATGAAACTCAAAGAAAACATGATTGTCAAAACAAAAATGTTGAACAGATAAAAGATTTTTTTGAATATTGGGAACAAGTAGAATTTGATTAAGAACAAAAGATTTAGATAGAGATGAGATTATAGAAGTGCCACTTTGCACGATTTTCAGACTTGCACCAATAACAACTTGGATATGATCGTTTTCATTGTAGCCTTCATTTTGAACATGAATGTTGTTCATGTCATTTGTCAAATGATGGGTGGCTCCTGTGTCGGGATGCCACTCTTTGTCAGGATGTTGATAGTTAACCGTTAACATTGCTTATGGCTGATTGTTTGAATTTTGGTGGTCCTGATAAGATAAATCAAAGCGGTGATAGCATTTTCGGGCACTATGACCTAGTTTGAAGCATACCTGATAGATAGTAGAGCTCTGACTTGAATTAAGAAATTGAGAACGTCTTCCAAGTCCTCTACCATGATAGCCACCTCGATTCTGATTTGATGATTGGAAGTTACGAGATTGTCTGGTTTGCTGTTGAGGTTGTTTGGTGGCCATATTCGCAGAAGCAGCAACTTGAAGAGGCTGATTATTGTGATTTACCCTTAATTCACAAATGAGAAGGAGGGAGTAGAGTTCCTCCAAGGTGACAGGATCAACTATTGAGGTAATGGTGGAGGCCAAGGAATCGTATTCCTAACCAAGTCCTGCAAGCATATAGGTGATTATATCATCATTTTTGAGTCATTGTCCAGCAACTGCAAGCTCATCGGCCCTTCGTTTGATGGAGAGGAAATACTCATTTGCTGTCATGGCGCCTTTCCTATCATTTGCCAATTGAGTTCGAATTTGGATAGCTTTAGCGCTAGAAAGGGAGGAGAAATTGCGCTCAAGTGCAAGCCATACTTCATGAGATGTGGTGTAGGACATGACTTGAGGGAGGACATCTTCAGCGAGTGAAGAGTAAATTGTGGCTAGGATTAAGGAATCTTGGCGAAGCCATTGATGATATTGGGGATTTGGATGGCCATCAATGTCTTTGAGTGGAGGGGGAATTGAGCCATCAAGATAGCCAAAGAGATCTTGACCTCTGAAGTTTGGTAAAGCTTGAGCTTTCCATACAGGGTAGTTTGCAGAATTCAATTTCACACTAGTAGTGAGTGAGAGATTGGAGAGGGCTGGGATATTAGTAATGGGAGGGGCCATTTTAGATCGGAATGGAAGAGACGTATGTCTTTTAGTAGCTCTGTGATACCATGTAAAGTTTATCAATTTGTATAAAGGAACCCGAAAATACTTTGATGTTCACTTGAATTTCCTTGTGTATCTACAAAGAGTTTAAATAGAAAACAACTCTAACTGCTGTCTTACATATCTGCATATATATCTTATGAATTCAAAATTTAAATAGATACAATCTTGTTGATTCAAAATTCAAAATTTAATTGTTGTCCCACGTTAACTTATGCATATTTGAGACAAAATAATAATAAATTTAAAATTATTTTATTATTATTATTAATTATTTTCTAAAATCATTTTATATATATATATTTTGCAATTAGTAAACACTACATATATTTGACATTAATAATACAAATACAATAATAAAAAATATAACTTTTTTATGTATTATATTCAAAATATAATAAAATAATAAAATATAATATATTATAATAATAAAAATAATGTGCAAGAAAATATTTGTTGTGTTGTTGAAGGAGGAAGAAGATGAAAGAATTGTGAGAGAGAGAGTAGGAAGAGAGAGAAATAATTAGTAAAATAACATTTGAAAAGTGAATAGTAAATCTCTAAATATGTATAGATACTATTAATAGAATCATAGCTATAGAAAAATATAAAGGTGCATAATTTAATATAAAAAAATTTAAACTTATATTATACAAATATAACTTTACGTATGTATATGATAAGTCAATGCAAATGATGTCGTCATCCTCAAATCGTTAGCTGGTTTTTATAGACAATAGGTTGGCATCTTTACGTGTCTACAAGCTGTTTGGAATGAGCTCTGATTTGACTACTTCAGAGATTGTTTAATAGTTTCCTGACTGGCATTTTCAATTGAATTATATTATTTACAAGTTGTGTATAACGGGACACTATATTAATATAAAAAAAAAAAATTGAAGTACTAATTATTCTTATGTAAGCTGATGTTTTAAGCCTGCTGCATCCCCGATATATTTAGTATATTGATAAAGAGACTACAAATAGATTTATTTATTTCAACGATCAGTTTGTATTTTAACTCATTTCAACTCATTTAATTTAATTATTATAAGTTTTTTAAATTTTAATATAAAATATAATAAATAATTTAATTTTTTTAAATTTTTAAATAATAATAATATTAAAAAATAATATTCTAATAATATTTTATTCAATTTTTAATTTTAATTTCAACTCCACTCAACTCACGTTTCAATATCCAGCCTAACCATATCCTGCAGTCACTTAAACTGCTCTATTCTATAGACTAATGTTTAGGTGGTGCTTGCAAAATAATCATGCCAGAACCTAAATCCTGCGCATTTTCTCAAACTCGCTCCGTCAACGTAGAATGAGGCTGGCAGAGAACTAGGAATTAGAAATGGGTGAAGCAACTTCAAAAGAAATAGGAAAATTCTCAGGGCTCATTCTAATGGCAGAGATTTAGGAATTGATGGTCCTTCTCTATTTGATGTGCCTTCCCTGATCTCTCTATCAAGGAATAGTAAGAAAAGGAAACAGAGCAAGAACAATTCAACCTTATTACTTCAATTCAACTTCGAAAACCCTGATGGGCATATTTAGATTATCGCAAACACTAACATCCAGAAAGAAGAAAATGCAAACTCGTTTATTTGGTGAACAATGTGAGTTTGGCAAATTGAACAGATGGCTAGAGAAAATCTTCATTTCACCTCAGCTCAACAAGTGCTTTTACATTGTAAGGCCATGTAACACCTTGGTTTCCACTCCACATCGACTTGACCATTAGCAAGCTGGCCCTTTCAGTAGGATGGCCAGAGTCAAAGAACACATAGTCACTGGCTTTTTCACATAATTCATACACTTTGACGGATCTCTTCCCTCCACAACTGTTAACTCCTCTGTATCGACCAGATCCACAGCATGCCGCCTTCCCTTCCTTGAAACCTTCACAAAATAAAACCAGAATTGGTAAATAATAAATTGCACCCTGCAGTACCATGAAATTGAATAGCCATCATGACATACCATATTTTATGGGGTTATTCATTGTTTCACTGACTATACTGTTGAAATCTGTAATTGAATATTTGAATCCTTTCAGCTGGCTCTCTAGCTCCTGGAGGACATGTGGAAGTGCTTTGTTGTGCAGTTTTACCAGTGCTGTAATTTTCTCCACGCATTCACCTGCGTTTATTAGCTTTAAAAATGGGAAGCAACCCAATGGCGCCAAGTTTACAAACGCAAATTTCCTTCCTCCTTCCTTGTGTATTCCCTATATAAGAAATCATCAAAGAAATTTTGTGGCCGAGTTAAAAATCGAAAAAGAGAGAGAGAATAATATAAAACAATTTTTATTTCAAATATCGGGTACGAATGTAAGTGTTGTTACTTTGATCACAGTTGTCAAGTTGCCAATAACCATATCTACATACTCTTCTGGAGAGTAGGATTGAAACAAGCTTGAGTTTGCAGTATAAGGGGCTATGTAATCGTTGCTTCCGATGCTGGTTATGTAAACGGCTCTTGGCACCAATGTCTTGGCTTCTGCTTCACCTATCTCTTTCTTCAATAGCGTCTTCATTCTCTTGAAATTACTGAGTTGTGTGTGCAGGTCTATCACCTATTAATTAGAAGGGAGAGAAAAAGAAGAAGAACAGAACGCAAATAAATCTCAACAATGTCATCATATAAGGCTGTGTTTATGTCATAGGAACGCAATCTATTTCAAGAAAGGATAATGATACATCGATCTCACAATTCTTTTGCAACCTATTTTACAATTAACGGCTACGAGCGTGCTATTTCATCAAAAATAAATTTCAATTTTAGTTGTACAAGAGTTATTAGAGAAGGAAAACATGAAAGATAATGAGACAAAACAATAGCATACGAGGACTATAATTACGATCTTTTGAAAGAGTTTGTAAATTGTAATGCAACAAAATTGAAAGAGAAGGGAAACATGAAAGATAATGAGACAAAAAAGAATTTTCTAGCGGTTCGGTTGTAGGTACGTACAAGACTACGTGCCATCTATGCTATAGTTGGTTGCATTTCAATTGCATCCCGAGAAGCCTAATATTGAAATTCAATGATCAGGTAGAAGCATATATACCGATCCTAGATGAGTTCCGACAAGAGCACCAGCTCCGCCAGATGCAAAGTTAGCCCCATCTGCATATCGCTTATAACCAGGATGTAGGTACGCCGGAATAAATGGCAACTTTGCAAACTCAGCTGCAACGTCAGTGCATGCTTTCAAAACTTAGCCGACAGAAAAAGACTTCAGGTTCTAAAGAAAAGAAACAATGGCATGATGAGTGTGCGTGCATATCTTACCTATGAAATCTGGAATTATACGGCCATCTGAAAATCTCCCAGTTGGGTACTTAAAGAAGGTTTCCCCATATGGATAAACATTTGCTCGGTACTGGTTCGTTGTGTTGATGTAGTTATTGTTTCCTGCATCAAAAAGAGAATCTCCGAAGATGAATAGGGCAACATGGTCATCCGGCAGGCATATGTGACTGTGACCAAGGCTTGGGGTTGGTATAATACCCAGGCTTGCACACATGAAAACCAAGAAACAGACATAAATCCTCGAACTCATCATCATGTTCATTAATATCTTGTTCACCTTGTGTTTTGTTAACTTCTGTAATTAGTCTCAGTTTTGATTTATTTATAGGCTGCTTTGTGCTTTGGGTGAAGGAGATCATGCATGGTCTGGACACTGCATTTCTTGATCCGTTGAATTTCAAGACGTTTCGATTTTTAACATATTTTTCAGATCTCGGACCGACGACTATTCAAACTATTGGACCAAATTTAAGTATTTTTATGGCGTTCAGGGCCGGGGTTAGGTAGGCAACGTTTCTTTTTTTCTAAATTATCATTTACTAATTGGGCTGATGCTTGGGCAAGAAGATGTTATTTTGATTATCTGGAAAAATACAAGGTCATATATTATCTTATTTTGAATATTCCTGGCTGCTGAGCAGATGCTTGTTATTTAATTTTTTTTTTTTTGTTTGAGGTGTATTAATGCTTATCATCTCTAAATCAATTATTTAAAGTATCTTATCCCCATTCGACGTAGACTTCAGCGTGATATTCCAACACTATCCCCTCCCTGTCCACACATGAAGATATTTTATTACGGTAAGAAATCACGTTTTAGCAAAAGAGATTTCACAAAACTAAATTTATAAAGTGATTTGATTTGATATGATACTTTAGATTATAAAGTTATTTTTATTATATTATATAAAATCATGATAGTTTGTAGATTTAATTTTGTAGAATCTTTTTATGATTATAACACTTCTCATTTATCATTCCTGCTTGCATTAACCAAAATTGAAAAACTTGAAAAGCATTTCCACAGATCTTGTGCAGATGTACTAAGAATATAAACCTGGTTCTCAATTAATCCTAATTACTACTTTGAATGCATTACAAGTTTAGACTTTACCCAGGGAAAGTCATCACCTTATCCATTCTGGTGGGAACGACTCCGATAACGGTGATAGCCATGGTGGATTTCCTCATAGTAAAGGGCCCCTCCTCTTACAACGCTATCCTAGGGCAACCAACTTTGAACCGTCTCAGGGCAGTAACGTCCACCTATCACTTAAAAATGAAGTTTCCAACCCTTATAGGAGTGGGAGGAATACATGGCAAACAAAATCTGGCAAGGGAGTGCGATGCTAGGGAGCTGAAGCCTGAGGTCATCGAAGTTTGGACCATCAAGGGGGACACGAAGTAGCAGGCCCACCCCAGGCCCCTGCAGAATGAAGGATCAAGAAGGCCGCAGGCAACCCCATCTAGGGAACGCCGAACACGTGAAGGAACATTTAGTTTGAAAAACATGGGTTAGCCTAATCATGTAATCAACAACCATTTCAATAAGTATGATTTCGCCTCTATTTGCTTTTGTCTAAAAGTACTGACACCACAAGCTCAGTCCCTTGACTGACCGCAATGCATTGGCTAAGGGGCAGAGCCTCTCGGGCTCTGCTCTTTCACAGCCAGTCAGGTATGAGTCACTTGGCCTGCCGACCTTCGCGCAATGCATGGTCGCGATGCATTGGCTAAGGGTCAAGGCCTCTAGAGCTTTCCCCTTCACAGTCAGTCAGATACAAGTTCTTGCCAACCTTCATGCACCACAAGCCTAGTCCCTTGATTGGCCGTGATGCATTGACTCAGGGCCAGAGCCTCCCGAGCTCTGCCCCTTCACAGCCAGTTGAGCATGAGTCACAAGGTTTGCCGATCTTTGCGCAATGCATGGTCGCGTTGCATTGGCTAAGGGTCAAGTCCTCCTGAGCTTTCCCCTTCACAGCTAGTCGGGCACAAGTCTCTTGATTTTTTGACCTTCGTGCACCATAAGCTCAATCCCTTGACTGGCCGAGATGTATTGGCTAACGGCCAAAGCCTCATGAGCTTTGCCCTTTCACATCCAGTTGGGCACGAGTCACTTGGTTCGCCGACTTTCGCAGAATGTATGGTCGTGATGTATTGGCTAAGGGTCAAAGCCTTTAGAGCTTTTCCCTTCACAGCCAGTCGGACACAAGTCCCTCGACTTGCCGACCTTTGCCCACCATAAGCCCAGTCTCTTGACTGGTCACGATACATTGGCTAGGGGCCAGAGCCTTCCGAGCACTGCCCCTTCATAGCCAGTTGGGCACGAGTCACTTGGTTTGCTGACTTTCGCGCAATGCATGGTCGCAATGCATTGGCTAAGGGCCAAAGCCTCCTGATTTTTTCCCTTTATAGCCAGTTAGAGACAAATCCCTTGACTTACTGACCTTTGTGCACCACCAAACCGACGATAGAGCAACATTAAGGAAGTGAGGTCAGGCTCGCTGCACTAAAACAAGGGTTCTAAGCAAAACAACGAAGAAAGAAAATACAAAGAAGATGCAAACACAAACTCAAAGACGAAAAGGAATCTAGCCTTTGCATGCATAAGTAAGCCAAAATTACAAGAGTTCAAATTACAAAGGCCCGTAGCCATGCAAACAGAAAGGAATAGCCTAAGAAGACGGGGGTGGGTCTCTCAGGAGGTATGGTGGTTTTCCTGGCTTCCCGAGCTCTTTGACAAGCTTGAAGGCTAGAGGGTCTAGTTCCAAAGACTTCAGATCCAAGGTGTCGAGGTCCACGTCTAGATTTTCGTGAATAAGGTCCCATAATCGCTCGAGGCCCTCTTTGTAGCCATACCCCTAGGCAGTGTCTCAAAAGGCCTGAGGCGTCAGGCTTTCCTGGAAGCATAGACATAGTCCGTCTTGAGGCTAGCCAACTCTTCCTTTAGCCCAAACTGCTTCCTCTTCACCTGCTGAACCTTGTCCTACAACTTCTGGTGGCGCTCCTGCAATTTTTCCGTTCTTTCTTGGAGCACGTCACACTCTGCCAAGACTGCTTCCATCTCCTTCTGGGCTTTCTGAACCTTGTGGCAGGCAATGATGGCAAGAGACTAGAGTGCTCGGGCCTCCTCCTCAAGCTCCATGAACTCTTCCATGATGATACTTGCCAACTGATACGTTGCCTGCAAGGAGGGAAGAAGTTAGGAACGAGAGCAAAAGTAGAAAAGGTCAAGTAAGGGAAAGAGTCAAACCTGCGAAAAAAGAGGCCTCAGTTTTTTTGCCTCACGCTTGATTGCCTCGACTCAGGCTTGAACAATGCTCGGGCCGGGGGACTGACTAGGCCCTGGACCAGCATGGGAATAAGAGGCACCACCAACCAAGGGCAACACAGGAGGCAGGACGTCTTCGATATGCTTCTGCGAAGGGCTAGCCCCAGAATCTTCTTTAGAAAAAGGCGCGACGAGCAGGAGAACGCTTGCCTACAAGGAAGGCCTTTCGGCTTTGGTGAATTCCCCTTTAGGTGGAGACGTCGCCTCAAGCGTGGCCAAGTAAGAATCCACCTTTGGCTCCAAAGGGTAAGGACAGAATAGATACGTAACTATCATTGAGCTCCACGACGAAGGGGGAGCTCGGGCCTAGTTCCTCCTCATCATCAATATTCGGGCCCGAGCAAGAAGGGACTCCAACATTCGAAAGGACTAATGGGGTGGCACCTTCTAGAGAATCAACAGGGGGCAGCACGGGCGTAACGATCTCCTGAGCGAGCAACTATTCAAAAGAAAGGTAGGTGTCCATGGAAACACCCTTGCGGGGTGCGGGTTCGAAAAAAGCATCTAGAACGACTTGGAAGGTTTCACCGCCTCCCTCCTCTTTGGCAACAAAAGCTGGGATGGTAGGTGCTGGCAAAAATGACGTTGAGGCAGACGTAGGAGACTTTGGCGGCAGGAAAGAAATCGTGCCCCATGTGGAAGTGGCGGGGCCGTTAGGCGCACTGGAGGCGCTCATTGTGCAGGAGAAGCTCAGGCATTGAGGCAAGGCTCACTCTGGGGTCCCTCGTTCCAGTCCCTTGGAGTATCTGGGTGACGCATATGCTGGGAATAAGCCAGAATCTCAGGGCGAGCTCGCCGGAAACTCCCCGCTTTGCCTCTTGGAACCTTGAGAGGAGGGGATGACCTGGACTCTCGGTGAGGGCCGTCTCTGCTTGGAGACCCCTTGGTAGCACCCCGGGAAGTCCTGCCTGACTCGCCCTTAGGGATGTTGCCTTCTCCATCGTGCACCACCTTCACACGCTTGCCCCAGTCACAACCAGCGGGAAAGCTCGAAGACCGTTTTTGACACTAGGGTGGTGGGAGGTCCTCCAAGAATTCCCAGCCGATTATGTATGAGCGGTTGGGAGAAGTAAGGAAGCTCCTAATATTGATGTCCAACAGCACGATGTTAGTCTCTGTGTCGTAAGGGTGGCCGACATTGAGGACAGCACGTCCGCCAGCTTGGCGTTTTCCCTCTGGGACAGGTCGATGACCAAACTCTTAGACAGAAGAACGTAGGACCAGACGACTTGGACGACGAACTCCTGATGATCCTACTCTCCCTTGGGGTACTCCCACCTCAGACTCGAGATGAAAAAGAACTTCCGAGACTAGTCCTTGATGTGCGAGTGGCAAGACTCAAGGTTGGCGATGCGCCTCCCAGGCGTATGCGACTGAAAGATACACATGCTCCCATCCAGGCGCAGCACCCGATATACAGACAGAAACTCCCTGGCTATCAGGTTGGGGTACTACTCACCACTGGCGCTAAGTACTCGCCGGTGGATAATGCAGTTGCCTGCCAAGAGACGCCAAGCATTCAGATGAAGTTAGGCAGGAGCCAACCCCAAAAAGTGGAGGACGTCGTGGATAGGGCGGCAGAAGGGAAGCCGGAGCTCATTTGCAAACATGAGAGGGTAGAGGGCCATGTTGCTCGCCATCCCATGAACATCAACAGTAGACTCACAATAGTCAGGAACTTCCAAAACCACCCAAAAGGGGATATTATACTTTACCCTGAACGCTCGGAGGTCGTCTTTAAATGTTGTAGTTGGTAATGCTTTAGTGAATAGATCTACCAAATTTTTATATGATCATATTTGTTTGACATCAATATTACCGTTCTTTTGGAGCTCATGTGTAAAATAACTTTGGTGAAATATGCTTGGTTCTATCACATTTGATATAGCCTCTTTTGATTTGTGGATAATTCACACTTATCTTGAATGTGTTGAATTACTAATCTCAACCAAATATATTTCTTATTTGCTTTGCTCATTGCAATAATTTCTTAATGGTTGGAAGCAGTAGCAACTAATGATTGTTTGAAAAATCTCTATGAAATAGATGTACCTCCTCAAGTGAACAGATATCTAGTTTGTGATCTTCCTTTATACGGGTCAGAAAGGTAATCCAAGTCTGCATAATCAACTAATTGAAGATTTGATCATTTTGGATTAAACTATCCAATGTCAACAATTCCACGAAGGTAGTGTAGAATACGTTTGACCACATTCCATTTGTCTTTGAGTTGGTACAAAACGATATCTTGATGGTTGTAAATTAACTAATAATGCAATATCTAGTCGTGTGTAAATTGTAAGATACATCAAAACACTAATTGCACTTAGATATGGTGTCTCAGAATCAAGAATTTCTTCATTATCTTCTTAAGAAAGAAATTGATCTTTTTTCACGTCAAGTGATTGGACAAGCATTGGAGTACTCAAAGGATGAGGTTTGTCCATGTAAAAGTGCTTCAAGACATCTTCTGGATATGTTGACTAATGGACAATAACTCCATTTGAAAAGTGTTCAATTTGTTTTTCTAATGTCTTCCATTTCAAACTCTTTTTAAAATAATTTGCAGCTTTTATCAGCTCTTCTAGAGTTCTAACCAAACATCTTCTATATATAAAGATATTTGTAGTTTGATAGAATAAATACTTCAAGATTTTGAAATTACATGCTTCATGCATTTTATATCCTTCAGAGATTTTCATAGAAATATCATTATCTAGAGATCCATATAAATATATTGTAATAATATCCATTAAATGCATATTCAAACTTTCTGTGACTATCAAGCTAATAAAGAATTTTAATATAATTGCATCCACTATAGGGGAATACGTTTCTTCATAATCAATTTGAGTTTCTGCGAGAAACCTTATGCAACAGTCGTGCTTTGTATTTCACAATTTTATTTTTCTCATTATGTTTACATACAAATACCCACTTATATCTAACAGACATTACACTCTTGACATCACACTCTTAGGTGTTTGGATTGCAGGTCCAAATACTTCTTGTTTTGCTAGCAACGTCAATTCGGCATGAATTGATTATTTACTTTTGGCCAATCAATTTCTATGTCAACATTCATTGACAGTTTTTTGTTCATTTCCATTATCACTTATGGTGATATCAGTAGCAACTCTAAATGAAAATAGTTGTCCACAACAATTTTATTTTTATCAAATAATTCTCCTGTACTTATATAATATATTGAGATCTCGTTATTTTAAAGTACATTTTCTCTTCAGGAGATAACTCTTTAGGATATTCCTCTTTAGGGGATTCCACTTCAAGGGATTATGTTATAGGAAAATTTTGTACAAAAAGACAAAAAGTTTGGATGGATCTATAGCTCTTGTTGTCTGTTTTGTGGGTACGACCTTTTCAGGAGCACCGATTTCTTTTCTTTGCGCTTTTCTCTTCTAGGGACTGTTATATTTTGCACCAATAGGTCTTCCACGCTTTAGGCTTATTTTAGACTTATTAACTATTGCATTATTTGATCGTCCAACCAGGATATCGATCTTTGCTGGAGTATTAGTAGTTAGAATGTGAGACTTTATTATTTTCTTGTTGTTAGTAAAGACATCTGATAATTAATTTACAATAGTTTTTAATTTACAATAGTTTTCAAATAAATGATATTTTGAACTTCTAATTCACATTAATTTGTACGTGGATCATGTTGAGATAGCGTCAATGTGTTCCATGTTATTTGCTTTTATGTTTCTGACAATGTTTCTCCCCTTAATGGTAGGAAGACCATTTCATCAAAAACACAATCTTCAAAATGAGCCTTAAAGTTTCAAGTTAAGGGTTTGAGGTATTTAATGATAAAGGAGAAGCAAAACCAACATAAATTCTAAATCTACATTAAGAACTCATCTTGATGCGTTGTGGATG
This sequence comes from Juglans microcarpa x Juglans regia, assembly GCF_004785595.1. Classification (NCBI taxonomy): domain Eukaryota; kingdom Viridiplantae; phylum Streptophyta; class Magnoliopsida; order Fagales; family Juglandaceae; genus Juglans; species Juglans microcarpa x Juglans regia. The sequence goes on along the minus strand of NC_054594.1, from coordinate 40,540,777 downwards.
GGCAATTGGAACATAAATAGCACAACAAAAAATACGAGGATGAAAAATGTTTGATGGTAGGTTAAATGTAAGTTGCAATGGAGAATATTTATTATAAGCAGTTAGTCTTATTTAAAATAATGATAATAGTATACAAAATTACACAGGACCACCATGTGCTCTCATTAGTCACTACTAGAATCCGAAGAGTTATTTGCACCACGTGATGGACGTATAATGTGAATATTTGATTTTTGATTTTATCATTATTACTATTATTGTGTTTTTAAGAGTTTGCTTAAGCAGGATTGCTGGCTAATTCCTTTTCTAATTCTTGATATAAATCAAGTCGGGGCAAACAAAATGGAAGATGTACTTGAGGATTCGGATGCAACGAAGTGCAAAGTTTCCCATAATTTTCTTGTTCCCTTCCATTACTAGATTTTTGGAGAGAATTATGTGTCAAGAAATACAATTTGTTACAAAAGCTTAAACTAATGCGAAGAGGTAAATTTAATCATTTATATTTATCTTATCACTCTCATTCACATTACGATTTTATTTTCTCATAGCAATCTACCCATCATATTTTTTAGGATGATATTTCCAAAATCGTAAGCTGGTTTTTATAGACAATAGGTTGGCATCTTTACGTCTCTAGGACTGTTCATCCGGGCCAGATTTTTTTTTGCCCAGATCAAATCTAGACCGAAATTCGGATTGTCACGAACCTTTTAGGTCAGAGTATGGGTTTGAAACCAGGATGCCGAATTTAAAACCCGGTACCCAGGTCTTTTTGAAGAACGATAGCTCAAGAGTCTCAAAGTCCTAGAAGCTTTGAAAGACTGAAACAAGCCTCACACCAGTTTCAAGCTCACCTGAACCCCAAGTTCGACGAGCTCAACTCTTCCTCCCCCATTAAAGCTCTGCACGAGCTCCAGAGTCCAGACCGAGTTTGACACCATCCTCTCCAAGGACCCAAAACTCTCCATCGTCTCTCCCATTAAAGCTCTGCATGAGAACATGCTTCCTTGAAGAGAGAAACCAACGCTTAGAGAGAGAGGCAGGCTGTACTGTAGCTTTATCTTTTCCCCTAGAAGAGAGACAAACAATGACCCATTTGTCAAAAAACATCTCCCTCTGATCTGGTAGGCTAAAATCATTGCCTCCGCTGCACTCTCATTTATTTTTAATCCTTTTCTCCTTTTTTTTTTTTCATTTTGTTTTATCTTTGAATTTTCACATTACATTGACACACGGTAAAGATGTAGTCTTGTAGAGAGGACAGAGAGAAGAGAGGGTGTCAATGCCTCTGCTGCACTTTCATTTATTCCTCATCCTTTTCTCTCTCTTTTTTTTTTTTTAATTTTTTTTTTGTCTTTTAATTTTCATATCACACTGTAAAGGAAAAAGGGCATTGCCAATGCCGATGGGCATGGCAGCCAATTACCATTGGCTTTTTGATTTTTTTTCCTGTCATTTACGTACAAACCCAAACACGAGCACACACTATTTTGCTCTCTCTATATATCTTTATGTGGATTGGTTGTTTTTGCTATTAAAAAAGTCTAGAGATTGGTATCAAGATAAAGACCACAGGACTCTCTCCCTGTTCAAGTTCAAGCCTAACAACATTAACATTGTTCTATGCATATACATATGTAAAATCACATCTTTTGCAAATCTATTTTACCATTCAAGCATGTAAAGTTTATCAGTTTGTATAAAGGAACCCGAAAATACTTTGATGTTCACTTGAATTTCCTTGTGTATGTATAGAGAGTTTAAATAGAAAACAACTCTAACTGTTGTCCTACATATCCGCGTATATATCTCATGAATTCAAAATTTAAATAGATACAATCTTGCTGATTCAAATTTGAATAATTAACAACTGCACTACTTCATTTGTTCCCTGAAATCTTGGAGTCTTTGATTGAAGCAGAGAGCTGTTGGGAGTCTTCGGTTGTTGCAGAGAGATTGGAGATTTCTTTGACCAGTTTTTCTACACACCCCTGCAATCAAAAGGGTAGACTGCCACATAAAGTTTAAAATCTGAGAGCAGGAAGTGGCTTTGTGAGAGAATTTGCATATTGATCTTTAGCCGATATAAAATGAACATGAAGCTGTCCACGCATAACCTGATCTCGAACATAATGAAAATCGATTTCATTGTGCTTTGTACGAGTATGAACAAATGGATTGCTGGTCAAGTAAGTGACCCCTATGTTGTCGCACCACAAAATTGGAGAATGAATAACTAGAACACAAAGATCATTAAGTACTGATTTTATCCATTGAATTTCTGCAGCAGCATTGGCAAGTACTTTGTATTTGGCTTCTATGCTATTGCGAGTTACGGTTTGTTGTTGCTTGCAACTCTAAGAAATTAAATTATGGCCCAAGTATACACAGTAAGCTCCAATGGATCGCCTGTCATCTCGATCGGATGCCCAATTTGCAGTACTAAAGGTTTGTAAAGTTACACTAGTAGTTGGTTGTATAAGTAATGAATGTGAAATGGTGTGTTTTAAATAATGCAATATGCGTTTAACTGCTGCCCAGTGTACTTCCATAGAATTATGCATATATTTGCTAACTTTATGAATTGCAAATGCAAGTTCTGATCGAGTGAATGAAAGGTATTGCAATCCTCCAACTATACTTTAGTACAAGTGTATATCATGGAATGGAACACCATCATATTTTCTCAATGGCTGCGAGGTGGACATTGGAGTGACACACAACTTTGCTTTCTCCATTTTGCTACGTATTAGAAGGTCCAAAATATAGCGTTGATGTGTCAAGTAGTGACCATGGCCAGTTCGGATTGCTTCAATGCCTAGAAAGAAATTGAGTTCACCCATGTCTTTGATTGCAAAATCATCTTGCAGCAAGTTGATTACTTTGTTTGTAGAATTTATATCACCTCCGGTTATAATTATGTCATCGACATAAATTAAAAAATAAGTAAGAGTTGAGGCTTGGTGATAAACATAGAGAGAATGATCGGCTTGACTTCCTATAAATCTGATGGCTTGGAGCTTATCTGTTAAGCATGAAAACCACGCTCTTGGTGCTTGGCATAGAGAGACTTTTTAAGTTTGCAAACATGATGTGGAAATTGTGAATGAACAAAACATGGAGGTTGGGCCATGTAAATGTCCTCGTGCAAGTGTCTATGCAAAAAATCATTTTGGACGTCAATTTGTCGAATATGCCAACCAGGAGAAATAGCCAAGGATAGAACCAATCGGACTGTTGTTGGTTTCACCACATGACTGAATGTTTTGTTAAAATCAACTCCTTCTTGTTGATGGAATCCTTTGGCGACCTTTGGCGACAAGTCTTGCTTTAGATCTGTCAATATCACCATTAACTTTCCTTTTGATCCGGTACACCCATTTGCAGCCAACTAAATTAGCATTAGTTGGTTTTGGAACTAAATTCCAAGTGCCATTTTTCAATTGGACATCGAATTCTTTGTTCATAGCATCTCTCCAATTTATGTTTTTAACAGCTTTTGAGTAGCAAGTTGGCTCCATTTCTTGTGTTTGGATTGTGGCCATAAGGGCTTTGAGAATGAGATATTTGATATGTGAATCAGATGGTAATTTAGGCTTGTGTATATTGTTTTTGTTTCTTGTGGTCATGGGGTGTTTAGTTTGCGGTGCAGGTGGGGAATTTAAAGGAGTTTGTGGTGGACTATCTTCATGCTAAGGCCGAGTGATATCCCTTGCAGGAGAACCAAAAACAATATCATGATTAATTTGAAGTTTTGATGTAGTGACCGTATCTAGATTGCTTGGTGTAGTAGAGTTAAGAGTGGCATGGCACCTGTAGAAAATGAAGAACTAGCAATAGGACATATATTTAAGTTAGATGGTAGAGCAACGATACTATTTTTTGGCGAAGGGTCAACAGATTTTTTTTTTCTGTGTATGGATAAAGTGTTTCATTGAAGACAATGTGCCGAGACACAAAGACTTTCTCGGTAGAGACATCTAGACACTTGTAGCCTTGATGACAAATACTATACCCAATAAAAATACAATTTTTGGATCAAAAATCAAGTTTATGTTGATTAAATAGACATAAATAGGGCCAAGAAGCACAACTAAAGGCACGTAAAAAAATTATAATCTGGTTTTTGATGATGTATCATTTCATATGGTGATTTTTGGTTTAAGATTGGAGTTGGTAGTCTATTGATAATAAACAATGCAGTTAAGAATGCATCTTCCCAAAATATTTTAGGCAAGTTGGAGTGAGCAAGCAAGGCTAGTCCAACTTCAACAATTTGCCTGTGACGTCTCTCTGTAGCACCTGCTTGTTGGTGGGTATATGGACATGTTATTCTAAGGTTTATTCCCTAATTTTGTAGATATGTTTTTAAGCTACGGTATTCGCCTCCCCAGTTAGTTTGGAGTGATTTTATTTTCTTGTCGAGCTGGCGTTTTAAGCAGCTTGAAAACATAAAAATGTGTTATATGCATCTGATTTTAATTTTAAGGGAAATAGCCATAAGAATTTTGTAGCATCATCAAGAAAACTAATATAATAGCATGCACCATAAGTGGATAAAGTTGAGGCTGGCCCCCAAACATCCAAATAAAGTAAATCCAAAGGTTTCGAGACATTAACATGCACCTTTGTAAATGGTATATTATGGCTTTTGGCTAACTGACAATTAGAACAAATGGAGCAATTTTTATTTTGAATAGGTAAAGAAACAACCTTATTAATAACTGGAAATGAAGCATGTTCGAGACGATGATGCTATATTTGGGAAGACACACGAATACTAGAGAAGCCTTGTGGCTAGAGACGTGCTAATGAAGCTGAAAAGCCATATAGACCATTACTGAGGGGGCCGCGATGCAGAATAGTCCCCGAGTAGTCCTTCACAATGAAGAAAGGGGCATGAAACTCAAAGAAAACATGATTGTCAAAACAAAAACGTTGAACAGATAAAAGATTTTTTTGAATATTAGGAACAAGTAGAATTTGATTAAGAACAAAGGATTTAGATTGAGATGAGATTGTAGAAGTGCCACCTTGCACGATTTTCAGACATGCACCATTAGCAACTTAGATATGATCGTTTCCATTGTAGCCTTCATTTTGAACATGAATGTTATTCATGTCATTTGTCAAATGATGGGTGGCTCCTGTGTCGAGATGCCACTGTTTGTCAGGATGTTGATAGTTAGCCACTAACATTGCTTGTGGCTGATTGTTTGAATTTTGGTGGTCCTAATAAGATAAATCAAAGCGGTGATAGCATTTTCAGGCATTATGACCTAGTTTAAAGCATACCCGACAGATAGTAGAGCTCTGACTTGAATCACGAAATTGAGGTCGTGCTCCACGTCCTTTACCACGACAGCCACCTCAATTCCGATTTGATGATTGGAAGTTACCAGATTGTCTGGTTTGCTGCTGAGGTTGTTTGGTGGCCGTATTCGCAGAAGCAACAACTTGAAGAGGCTGATTGTTGTGATTTATCCTTAATTCACAGATGAAAAGGAGGGAGTAGAGTTCCTCCAAGGTGACAGGATCAAGTATCAACTCTTGAGGTAATGGTGGAGGCCAAGGAATCGTATTCCTGACCAAGTCCTGCAAGCATATAGGTGATTATATCATCATTTTTGAGTGGTTGTCCAACAACTGCAAGCTCATCGGCCATTCATTTCATGGAGAGTCATGGAGAGGAAATACTCATTTGCTGTCATGGCGCCTTTCCTAGCATTTGTCAATTGAGTTCGAATTTGGATTGCTTTAGCACGAGAAAGGGAGGAGAAATTGCGTTCAAGTGCAAGCTATACTTCATGAGATGTGGTGTAGGACATGACTTGAGTAAGCACATCTTCAGCGAGTGAAGAGTTACTTGTGGCTAGGATTAAGGAATCTTGGCGAAGCCATTAACGATATTGGGGATTTGGATGGCCATCAATGTCTTTGGGTATAGGGGGAATTAAGCCATCAAGATAGCCAAAGAGATCTTGACCTCTGAAGTATGGTAAAGCTTGAGCTTTCCATACAGGTTAGTTTGCATAATTCAATTTTACACTAATAGTGAGTGGAAGATTGGAGAGGGCTGGGATATTAGTAGTGGGAGGAGCCATTTTAGATCGGAATGGAAGAGACGTATGTCTTTTAGTGGCTCTGTGATACCATGTAAAGTTTATCAGTTTATATAAAGGAACCCAAAAATACTTTGATGTTCACTTGAATTTCCTTGTGTATCTACAGAGAGTTTAAATAGAAAACAACTCTAATTGCTGTCTTACATATCTACGTATATATCTCATGAATTCAAAATTTAAATAGATACAATCTTGTTGATTCAAAATTCAAAATTTAACTGTTGTCCCACGTTGACTTATGTATATTTGATACAAAATAATAATAAATTCAAAATTATTTTATTATTATTATTATTAATTTTTTTTCTAAAATCTATTTTTTTATATATATTTTGCAATTAGCAAACACTAAATACATTTGACATTAATAATACAATACAATAATAAAAAATTTAATTTTTTATATATTATATTAAAAATATAATAAAATGAAAAAAATATAATATATTATAATAAAATTAATGTGCAGGGAAATGTTTGTTATGTTGTTGAAGGAGGAAGAAGAAGAAATAATTGTGAGAGAGAGAGTGGGAGGAGAGGGAAATAATTAGTAAAATAACATTTGAAGAGTGAATAGTAAATCTCTAAATTTGTATAGATACTATTCATAGTCATATAAAAATATAAAGATGTATAATTTAATGTAAAAAAATTTAAATTTATATTATACAAATATAATTTTATATTTACATATGCGTAAACCAATATCAATGCTCTTGTCAGCCTCAAATCGTAAGCTGGTTTTTATAGACAATAGGTTGGCATCTTTATGTCTCTGCCAGCTATTTGGAATGAGTCCTGATTTGACTATTTCAGAGGTTGTTTAATAGTTTCCTGCTTTTGACTGGCATTTTCAATTGAATTATAGAATAAATCTTTACAACCTCTTTATATTCTACATTTTATATTTTTTTAATTTTTATTATTTTTTTATTTTATCAAATATTCATTATATGAATGATGAATAGAAAATTTTAAATAATTTAAAAAGAATAAACTCAAAAAAAATTTTAAAAAAAATTTTAATTTAAAAAAATATGAAATGTGAAGTGTTGTAAAGATTGTGTAGTAAAACTCATAATTATATTATTTACAAGTTGTGTATAATGGACACTATATTAATATAAAAAAAATAAGTGCTAATTATTCTTACGTAAGCATGTTTTAAGCCTGGCATCCCCGATGTATTTAGTATATTGATAAAGAGACTTACAAATGTATTTATTCATTTCAACGGTCAGTTTGGATCTAAACTTATCTCAATTCTTCTAATTTAGGCTACGTGTAGATATTAAATTGAGTTAAATTGAAATGATATGATAAAATATTATCAAAATTTTATTTTTTAATATTATTATTATTTTAAGATTTAAAAATAGTTGAATTGTTTATTATATTTTGTATTAGAATTTAAAAAATTTAAAATAATGAGTTGAGTTTGGTTTAGCTTCCAAACGTATCCTAATCATTATAATTTTTTAAATTTTAACGTAAAATATAATAAATATTTAATTTTTTTAAATTCTAAAATAATAATAATATTTTAAAAATATTTTATTTAATTTTTAATTTTAATCTCAATTTAACTCAACTCAACTCAGTTCAAGATCCAGCATACATATCATGCAGTCACTTAAAACTGCTCTATCCTATAGACTAATGTTTAGGAGGTGCTTGCAAAATAATGATGCTAGAACCTAAATCCTGCCTATTTTCTCAAACTTGCTCTGTCAACGTAGAATGAGGATGCCAGAGAACTAGGATTTGGAATGCGTGAAGCAACTTCAAAAGAAAAAGGAAAATTTTCAGGGCTCATTCTAATGGCAGAGATTTAGGTATTGATGGTCCTTCTCTATTTGATGTGCCTTCCCTGATCTCTCTATCAAGGAATAGTAAGAAAAGGAAACAGAGCAAGAACAATTCAACCTTCTTACTTCAATTCAACTTCGAAAACCCTGATGAGCATATTTAGATTATCTCAAACACTAGCATCTAGAAAGAAGAAAATGCAAACTCGTTTATTTGGTGAACAATGTGAGTTTGGCAAATTGAACAGATGGCTAGAGAAAATCTTCATTTCACCTCTGCTCAACAAGTGCTTTTACATTGTAAGGCCATGTAACACTTTGGTTTCCACTCCACATCGACTTGGCTATTAGCAAGCTGGCCCTTTCAGTAGGATGGCTAGAGTCAAAGAACACATAGTCACTGGCTTTTTCACATAATTCATACACTTTGACGGATCTCTTCCCTCCACAACTGTTAACTCCTCTGTATCGACCAGATCCACAGCATGCCGTCTTCCCTTCCTTGAAACCTTCACAAAATAAAACCAGAATTGGTGAATACTAAATTGCACCCTGCAGTACTATGAAATTGAATAGCCATCATGACATACCATATTTTATAGGGTTATTCATTATTTCACTGACTATACTGTAGAAATCTGTAATTGAGTATTTGAATCCTTTCAGCTGGCTCTCTAGCTCCTGGAGGACATGTGGAAGTGCTTTGTTGTGCAGTTTTACCAGTGCTGTAATTTTCTCCACGCATTCACCTGCGTTTATTAGCTTTAAAAATGGGAAGCAACCCAATGGCGCCAAGTTTACAAACGCAAATTTCCTTCCTCCTTCCTTGTGTATTCCCTATATAAGAAATCATCAAAGAAATTTTGTGGCCGAGTTAAAAATCGAAAAAGAGAGAGAGAATAATATAAAACAATTTTTATTTCAAATATCGGTACGAATGTAAGTGTTGTTACTTTGATCACAGTTGTCAAGTTGCCAATAACCATATCTACATACTCTTCTGGAGAGTAGGATTGAAACAAGCTTGAGTTTGCAGTATATGGGGCTACGTAATCGTTGCTTCCGACGCTGGTTATGTAAACAGCTCTTGACACCAATGTCTTGGCTTCTGCTTCACCTATCTCTTTCTTCAATAGCGTCTTCATTCTCTTGAAATTACTGAGTTGTGTGTGCAGGTCTATCACCTATTAATTAGAAGGGAGAGAAAAAGAAGAAGAATAAAACGCAAAGAAATCTCAACAATGTCATCATATAAGGCTGTGTTTATGTCATAGGAACGCAATCTATTTCAAGAAAGGATAATGATACATCCCACAATTCTTTTACAACCTATTTTACAATTAACGACTACGAGCATGCATGCTACTTCATCAAAAATAAATTTCAGTTTTAGTTGTACAAGAGTTATTAGAGAGTAACAAGTTAATATTTTCCTTTCGGAAAATAAGATGCAGGGATGATAACAAGATCAGACGTACGGCTTATATTTCGTGAGCTAAATATTCAAAGAATAAACAAAACAATAGCATACGAGGACTATAATTACGATCTTTAGAAAGAGTTTGTAAATTGTAAATGCAACAAAATTGAAAGAGAAGGAAAACATGAAAGATAATGAGACAAAAAAGAAGTTTCTAGTGGTTCGGTACGTACAAGATCACTCGTTTGTTTTTATAGATGAGATGATGTGAGATCATGAGTTAAAATTAAAGTTAAAAAGTATTATTTTTATTTTGAGATTTCAAAAAGTTGAATTGTTTATTTTATTTTGTGCGAGTATTTAAAAAAGTTACAATGATTAAATGAGATGAGTTGAGTTGAGAAGAGTTGTGAAAACAAACGGGCCACTATCTATGCTATAGTTAGTTGTATTTCAATTGCATACCGAGAAGCCTAATATTGAAATTCAATGATCAGGTAGAAGCATATATACCGATCCTAGATGAGTTCCGACCAGAGCACCAGCTCCGCCAGATGCAAAGTTAGCCCCATCTGCATATCGCTTATAACCAGGATGTAGGTACGCCGGAATCAATGGCAACTTTGCAAACTCAGCTGCAACGTCAGTGTATGCTTTCAAAACTTAGCCGACAGAAACAGACTTCAGGTTCTAAAGAAAATAAACAATGGCATGATGAGTGTGTGTGCATATCTTACCTATGAAATCTGGAATTATTACATAGGAAAGTGATCGAGTGATGGAGAGAACCAATGTTTCATGCGGACCGTCGATTGGATAAGGGCTGAGATAACGCCAGAGTTGCAGTGTTACGAATGGGCTTCTAGAAGTTTATATTGTATTTCCTTATTGCATATTTTAATTATCGAATATTATAATTAGTTGATATCAAAATATTCTGTAGTGGGACCCACGGGTCAATAGTCATTTTAGAGTTTGTTATGTATCCCATATAAGGGACAGTAGTCGTGTAGTGTTATTTTCATCCTGGATATTATTACAAAACTTCATTCTTCTACCTTTCGTTTGGATGTCTCTCCCCTCAAATGTAAATTTTTAACTCATCTGTATATCTCTACACTGCACATTGATTTACCCAGACAAACTTTTGACCCCCTTCTAACAGCCTACTGTTATCCTTCACGCCTCCCCTTCTACTTCCAACTACAAACTTTTGAAAAAGTCAAAGGTAATTCAATGACCAACTACTAAAAACATATTTTGAAAAAGTCAAAATATTTATCGATTTTTAATTTAATAATAGATAAGAGAAAAACTCAAGGCCAATCGGGTGAGGTTCTTATTTTTATACTCATCAATGAAAATTTGCCATGTAGAAGTTGATGGAAACAAACATCTACACCCGCACGCAAGAAATTCCGAATTGTACACTTCAGAGTTCAGAACTGTCCTTCCTCGCATAGCGGTTCCTCTACCCCCTCCCTCGCGCAGGCCATTTCCTCTTCCCCCTCGGTATGAAAGATGCACCATTTGATTTACTAGAATAAATGTTGAAAATAACACGAACACTGTCAGTATGAAAGATGCTTCTGATTTTGAGACATTCCATTTTCTCCTAGCATGGATAAAGAAGTAGTTCATCAAAATTTATTGGTTGGCATATAACCTCCTGGCAGTCTAAAGAAGCCAAACGATATATGTACAATAATTCTGCATAAATCAAAATTGCTTCACATGATTGATGAGAACAACTAATCTATACAAAGAACCTATGAAGAAAGATGACATAATATACAATGAACCTATTCAGAACAAGAAAATGCATAAATCAAAAGGTAAAATCTTCAAACAGTACAAGAAAGGGATCCCCACAAGAAAATGCATAAATCGAACTCTAGAAACGCATGAAATGCAAAAATCAAACCTTAAAATCCAACAAAAAATGGCATGTGAAATGCATAAATAAAAAACTTACCCAAGATTGTGCAAGGATATCAGCATTGCGCAAGGGAGAGGAAATCAACGCTGAATGGCCTACGCGAGGGAGGGGGTGGTGAAATTGACGCTGCGCGAGAGGGAGGGGAGGGGGTGGGGAAATCGACTGCACGAGGGAGGGGGGAGAGGAACTGCAATGCGAAGGGGGGGGGGGGGTTTCTGAATTCTAAAGTGTACAAGCTGGAATTTCCTGCGTGCGGGTGTAGATGTTTGTTTCCTGCAACTCCTACGTGGCAAATTTTCATTGGTGGGTGTAAAAATAAGAACCTCACCCTACTGGCCTGTAACTGCTCCCAATAGATAATACTTATTTTTAATATATTCATAATAATATTTTCCACCCAATAATTAAAAATAATTTTCAATAATTGGTTGGACCCACCACTTTATCAAATCCCCAAAAAACTAAAACTATCTCATCTCATCTTAACTCAAAAATCTCACTACTATTCAAGATATCTCATCTGATTTCATCTGAACTGCGTAACCTGTTAAGATATAAAATAAATAACAAAATCTATCTCTTCTCTTCAGTTTAAGCTTTTAAGACAAGTGATAATCAGACATAAGTGTAATACCATGTAAGGCCATAGGAAGACACTTTGGACACAAACTCATAATTAGACAATGAAAAAAGCCTAATTCAATCAGGCCTTTCTTTAATGGGGAAATTTATTTCAGGTTAGTACTCGAGCACATGGTGATACATCATTCCACGCACATATATACAATATTAGACAGAAGTATCTTAACACATATTTATCATACATAATATTGTTCAGTCATCATGATATTTGCTATGTTATATAGTCAAAACACATCTGTAAAGCCTTTTCCTCCTTTAGCCATGCATCCCATTGTAACGCAAGACCGCCTTCCTCTTGTATCTCACTTCGCCTGGGGAAGAAGAACTAATTTTGAACATTCCCCAAAATTGCCTTTTCCACCTACCTTACAGGAAAGTTAAATAGGAAAGAGAATAGCCCCCCTCTCTAATTGAGAAACAAGGTTCTCTCTCGCTAAGAACATACAAAATAAAACGGATAAGAATCAGAGACAATGCATTTCAAAAGAAAACACCACCAGACCTATAAATTAGCCTACTTTGGTCACGTAATAATTTGACCAAGATATACTTGCGGGCATGCCATTTCAAAGTACCCTTCGCATTCAATCACCACAGATTTTATATGCCCTTGAGTTGTAGTAGGGACCAGCCATATATATATATATATATATATATGCTTACTTTATTTGATCCTGGTGTAATTTCCCTCTTATCGTAAGAAAAATACAAAAGCCATGTGGCTGAATGAAGTATACATATGACCTTATATGTCTACTTCATGGAGAATTCCTTTGTTATTGTATTGATGCAATTAATATTGTGTTGGAATATATTGGTGCATGAGATCAATTTAGCCTGCATATTGTTGATCGATCAGAAATATATGTTCCATCTCATACGTACTAGTACTCCACCAAGTTAAAAATTCATGATGGGTTATGATATTTACCAATATCACAATGCTTATAATTTCAAAAGCTATATATAATATGTATATATAAGTTAAGTTAATAACTCAAGTATAATTTGAGTAATTCATTTATCTCATGTACTGGTCAAACTTAAATTCTACTTTATTTTATAATTGCTGCATTGACATGTCACAGAATAGAAAAAAAGCATGCACTGCAGCTCCTTAATTTTCGAGTATGGGCTCCTTATTTCAATAATAGTGCCTAATTCTCTAGCCTCTTCCTTCATTCAACCTGAGCTAAATTCATCCTACACGATTTTAAGTAGTCATTTATGAGAACCTGTACAACTACTAGCCAAGGTTACAACAAGTTTACAACACATGTTACAGCTCGACTTTAAAACCCACCAATTAAACATACATGTTCACCTCTACCTACCCACAAACCACAATGCAAACAGATTTTAGCTTGATGGCTTTTCTCATTTTCCATTCTCTGCTACTTTTTACAGATATCCCCGTAAATACCTCCACTTCAAGAAATGATCTTTTACATTCATTCTCATTGATTATCCCCTAACAGTATCTTTTCCAATCTCTTTTCCCATAGTTGGTCAGCTGCTCTGATGGATAAGGCTTGGATGCTTATCGAAGATAGATTGCATTCCAATGAATATGGTGAAGGTGTTAGACAATTCCTGGCTATGGCTCAAGCCCACACACCTGGATCTGATCACATTAGGTGTCCATGTAGGAGATGCCGAAAAGCTTTCCACTCTTTTATGACGGTCGAAGATCATTTGTTCATCATAGGGATTGATCCAACTTATACGGAATGGATATTCCATGGAGAAGATGATTCGTTCCTAGATCCTACATTTTCTGATGATGAAGGTGACAATGCATCAGCTTACAATGACTACATTGATGATTTCGACGAGATGTTAGATGACATTCATCATGGGTCGTTTATGGATAATTCAACTAGAAATCGAGCACATGCAAACACAAATGATCAACCATCCACCTCTAATAATCCAACAAACCTTGATTTCGAGGATTTGGTAGCCGATAGTCAAGTTGCTTCACATCAAGAGCATTGGTGGTTGGACCGTGAAGTCCTTTGACATGGTTTTAAAGCTTCTGCAAGCTGCATTTCCCCATGCTCTATTCCCTGACTCATTTAATGACGCTCGTCGCTTGGAGCATGACTTGGGCTTTAGTTATAAAAAGATACATGTGTGCCCAAATGATTGTGCCTTGTTTTGGAAGGAAAATGCCGAGTACAATGAATGCCCCAAATGTAAAGCATCTAGGTGAATTGTAAGTACAAGTAAGCAACAGAGAGTACCACAAAAATTTCTCCGATATTTCCCCCTGAAGCCGCGCTTGCAGAGGCTATTTATGTCAAAAAAGACAGCCCAAACCATGAGATGGCATGTAGAAGCACGTGTTGACGATCCGACATGCATGCGTCATCCAACCGATTCTAAGGTATGGAAAGACTTCGATAAAAAACATGGTTGGTTTTCCAAAGATCCTCGTAATGTTAAACTTGGTTTGGCGAGTGATGGGTTTAACCCATTCAATAACATGAGCAAACCGTACAGCATATGACCGGTACTACTTGTGCCTTACAACTTGCCCCCTTGGTCATGTATGAAAGATCCATATACCATGTTGTCGTTGCTAATCCCTGGCCCTAAGGCACCAGGAAATGATATTGATGTTTTCTTGCGCCCTCTTGTCAATGAGTTGAGGGAGTTATGGGAAGAGGGTATTCATACCTATGATGCGTACAGTTGGCAAATATTTAGATTGCATGCAGCGTTGCTTTGGACCATCAATGACTTTCCCGCATATGCCAATCTTTTTGGTTGGAGCACAAAGGGCAAGATGGCATGCCCTTCATGTACATTTGACACAGATTCACAATGGTTGGTTTATGGGCACAAACATTGCTATATGGGTCATCGACGATGGTTGGCCCTAGATCACACTTGGAGACCGAAAAAAAATACTTTTAATGGGTACGAGGAGCACCGAGTCCAACCATTAAGGGTCGAGGGAGAGGATTTGATTGAACAATTATGTGGATTGTCACATTTCCAGTTTGGTAAATCTTCTTTAAAGAGGAAACTAACGCCCAATCAACTAAATTGGACAAAAAAATCTATATTTTTTTAGCTTCCTTACTAGTTAGACTTGGGTTTGAGACATAACGTGGATGTCATGCATATTGAGAAAAATATATGCGATAACATTTTGGGAACATTGCTGAATATTGACGGAAAAACTAAGAACTCTGCCAATGCGCACAGGGATTTGGCTAATCTTGGACTAAGGAAAGAATTGCATTTACAACATGATGGCGATCGTATTAGTATGAGTCTTGCTTGCTACATGTTAAATTTGAATGAGAGAATGACGTTTTGTGCATGGTTGTCAAATGTGAAATTCCCTGATTGATTTGCCTCGAACATTGCTTGATGTCAATGTTAGTGTTGGGAAAATCAGTAAAATGAAGAGCCATGATTGTCATATCTTTATTCAAGCACTGTTGCCGGTCGTGATTGGTGGGTTCTTACAGGCCGATGTGCGTCAAGCCTTAATAGATTTAAGCTATTTTTTCAAAGAATTATGTTCACGAGCTTTGAAGATATCAGTGTTGCATTTGCTTCAGGCAAATATTCCCATCATTCTCTGCAAACTAGAAATGATATTCCCTCCCGCATTTTTTGATATCATGGTGTACCTTGCTGTTCACCTGCCAGAGGAGGCATTACTGGCAGGACCTGTGCAATACATATGGATGTACCATTTTGAAAGGTATCTAGGGAAGTTCAAGCGGTACGTCCACAACAGAGCCCGTCCAGAAGGCTCAATTGCTGAGGCATATCTTCATCTTGAGTGCCTTACATTTTGCTCTATGTACCTTAATGATATTGAGACTAGGTATAACCG
This sequence comes from Juglans microcarpa x Juglans regia, assembly GCF_004785595.1. NCBI lineage: Eukaryota > Viridiplantae > Streptophyta > Magnoliopsida > Fagales > Juglandaceae > Juglans > Juglans microcarpa x Juglans regia. Next base: position 40,524,981 of record NC_054594.1, on the reverse strand, counting down.
AGAGGAACGTAACAGTGATGTTGTCGGTTCGACTAGGTAGGGAAGTCAGCCAAGTTTATTTGTTTTCTCACAAAAGACACGACCATTGGGGACAGCAAGGTCGCACAAATTAGCAGATACACTAATGGCCAAGGCCCGTTGGTATGTACTTAATAATTGCATGGAGGTTGAACAATACATAAAGTAAGTACAACATTCTTGGAAAGTTTCTTAAGTTATTAAATTTTTATTTTTTACTCTCCTAGTTATGTTAGCTTCCCATATATGTAGGGAACACTATAACAAGATGAAACAAGAGGACCCTCGTAACATCGATCGTAGGCACCAGAGTGAATTCCCATTGTGGTTCAGATCTCATGTAAGATACCAATATTTTGTGTTTCCATTTGGATCCCTCAGACAAATTAAGACCAAAACAATAACTGGGTTTTCTTCTGTCATTTTGTATGGTAGATTCGAGAGTTACGTGCAAGTAGTCCAACTACGGTAACCGATGACATATATGCATTAGCATGTGGTCCAGATCCTTGGGTAGCATCATATGTCGGATGCATATCGAATGGTATTCGCTTTCATTCGAAAGAGCGTGAAAGGCATCGTCTTACTCAAAACAGCGGGGTGGTGGTTCATGGGTCGCATCAGGGATCCCCTGTTGACTTCTACGGTGTGTTGCATGATATTATAGAATTACGCTACATGGGTTGGTGTAAGGTATATCTTTTTCAATGTGCTTGGTATGACGTTGGCGACCCGAGAAGGGGGATACGTGTTAGAGACCACTTAACGTTAGTGAATACTGCTAGGCAATGGTATAAAGATGAGCCTTTTTCCCTTGCATGCCAAGCAACTCAGGTATTTTATCTCACGGATCCGACATTGGGTGGAAGTTGGCATGTCGTCCATAAGATTACAAATATGAATGTTTACAACATTCGCTTGATGACTACTGTTGAGGAGGAGATTGATGATGACGAATCATCGGGGGGTGAAACAGAAGATGAATTCCACAATAATGTGAACAACTATCCCCCTATTCTCGAGAGTGAATCAACCATGACCGATCCATTGAGTCGAGTCGATGAAAAGCATTTGTCTGTTGATCCAGCAATCATATCACGTCAAGACCCGTCCCAACCAGTTGACAATGATGTCTTCATTGATGATGACCCACTTGACAAGGATAACTCCGGTAGCGAGTCTGAGACTCATGCACGAGGAGTCAGATGATGATGACGGTAAGTCATATTTGTATTGATTATTATGATTTTTAATTTGAAATTCATAATGTACTCATGACAATGGGCATATATACACAGTTCTTTGAATTAAGTGCCTATGTATTGGTTTAAGCCCTATGCTAGACAAATAAGGATTTTTATCCCTATCATTGCCTTCATTTTTGAGAAACGATCCAGGCTTACACCCATCGTGGTTTCATGAATTTATTTTATGGTTCTCATTTCACAATCCCCTTTATAAGCGTAAGTATTAGAAATCACAGTGAAAATATATTGATATATATATGTATGTATAGTAACTTACTTTGTCTACGTGCTTAATTGCAGATAGCACATGACTTCAATTGTCGAAACACAAAAGATGAGGAGATTTTTGGCGAAGCAAAGGTATGAATCACTAATTACCCAAATAAACATAGTCTTCATTCGAATTATAAAATTATTCAGTTTCACAAAGATAATCAGCAATGTTTAAACCAATATGCTTATGAATCTGTAATAGCAATGCTAAAATTGATAATGAAAGCAGTACATTGTAAGTGTTGCACATCTAGCAGCTGTTCTCATTATCAAATAATCCATGGTTTGCAGTTTTCTTTTTCGTCTTGTCTTAATATTTACGTAGAGTATGGTTCTCTCTACCTTTACCCAGTAGCCTAGTAGAAGATCCCCTTTTCTCTGCAGACCAGTTGATGGGGTTTTCCTGCTCAGGAACTTCCATGTCATTCATCAAGAGATAATTGATAGTAATACAATAGAGTGGCATACCCTTAGTGGTTCTTGAAACAAACCATGGAGCAACTGCGAGCAGGGAAAAAAATTAAGAAAACGTCCTGCAGCATGTGCGATAAATGTCTTCATAGGCACTAGCCATAAGCTCTACTTATTTGGACTTTCTTGGTTCATCCTTGTAGATGACATCTACAAGCTATGGGACTAAGCACTGATCATATGGATTACAAGGTTTGGCGGAAAACTGTATGAAAAAGTCTGTTTCCACTAGTTTTAGATTTGTAAGGGAACTATATGCCAATGTCATTGATGATGAACCCCAATGAGATTATGAAGCCAGTGGTTCACATCAATAAAGGATGTTAACAAATTGGGAATGATGGATTTTCAGTTACTAGCAAATCATGGTAGATAAAGCGTATATTCATTAAACCAATTTAGATACACTTTATCTGACATGCATATAAAAGTTGACATTAGTGTTGGGACAGTATACATGTGCCTATACCATATACGTGAGTAGCGGATGAAGATAGAAAATGATATGTGTGAAAGGAGCTATATGTAGCTCAAGTGCCGCCTAACTCTCTTTAGGGTCGAGCTTCCTGACTGGAGAAAACCTATTATTTTGTGTGTTGATAGGCCATTCATGTATACAAATTAAAATTGTTATGTGCCAATGAATGTCCACCAAGAGATCAAGCCCCTTGTCACATATGATAACAGAGTCAAAATGATATAATTTATCATTAATGTTGATATATATGAGCTCTCATACTATGATATCTTTCCAATAATGCTTGACTACTCTATTTATAGCAAGTGAATTAAAAGCCACACAGATTTTATAATTCCAAAAAAGGGAGGTGGTTTGGCTCATATCCTGGACCAATGGATCGAAAGGGCCAGAAATCACTTGTCCAAGACAGACTATCCAAAGCCCAGGAAGTAAACGATTAAACAATGCATCAAAATAAAACCAAGTCTTTCGCTGTTCCATATTAGAAGGCATTATGTTCAGTCCACAAGCTCTATAGGCTTGCTAGGTTTTCTATTCATTCTTATATGGCCATTCTAGATCTCCCCATTTTGGACCCCACGAATCCTCACAATGATGTAACCCAAAACTCTTTGATGCTAATGGCCATCATATATGCCCTGCAAAGTCATATCTATCTCTTCTATTCTGATACCAAGTTGCTATCATTGTTAAACTCTATTTGAGAGTTGAGGAACTTCAATGCTGCCATGTGAGATTGAATGAAGAAGTCACTGGATTCACTCAGCTCATTTCTTGTCTTGTTTCTATTTGACTTAAAACAACCTGGTGGATTCACTCTAGTGTCCTTGTACCATTTATCCATTGCAACTACAATGGCTAGCTGCATATATATATATATATATATATATATATATATATATGTATATATATAGGGTTGTCTTTTCGATTGACATATTATTGCAGATTTTGCATGAGTTCCTCAATTGGACTATTTGGGATGGTAATCAAAGCCGTGACCAGATTCTTTATTTGGAGTAGTAATAGTACTGGATATCATGATTTCTCGTTGCTTATGCTTTTGTAAGATAAGTTAAGAGACTTTAGTTGATTGGTAGCAAAGTATCCAAGCAACAAGATTTATCATCTAATGTGAGAGAGAGAGGAGAAAAAAAAAAACCTTGAAGTCCATTAAGAAGCAACTGACAATTTCTTGCAGCTGTAAGGAAGATTAAAACCTTTAATGCTCTGCAGGTATCTAGGCTAGCTATGGTTTTTTTAGCATGATCTATTCCATCCCACAAGCTATTTAATTTGAGTAAAAATAAGTGCGTACTGAATTTCAATCCTGTGCATGTGGGGTGTGCGTAGGTGCAGAAAATAGCTGAAAACTGCTATGACTGTTTCTTTGATAAAATCATAACTCGATGTAATTTCTTTGGAACAAAGTTCAAAATCCAAGATGGTTTTTTATTTTTGCATCTCATCCATGGTTTGTGGAGTGGATCTACAATATTGGATGGTTTAGCAATCGATCCATCTACAATGCTGGTTTTGAACTGGATATACTTGAGTATCGATTGAGATTGTTAGCTAGGCAATCAAAGTTATTAATTACTCATATGGTTTTAATATTGTGTGCAGATTTTTCTGGTTACTCAGAGCTTACGTTGTGGAACACCTACATCAAAGGAAGAGGCACAAATTGATGATGCAGTCAACTAGTGGGAAGGACACATTTGAATTGCCAGCTAGGGGGTGTACATTAATGGGTTCTTTATGTTATGAAATGGGGGTCAATGTCACAAATTGACCCATGATGTGTAAATGTGTAACTGAGACGCACTGTATGGGTCATGCAAATGTGTAACTGAAACACACTGGAAACACACACTTGGTTAGGTTTGCATGTTCGATTTCACATATGGTATGAAATGTATGCACACACTTGGTATGGATGACATAGTTGTTGGGGAGCAATCCAGGCAATTAACAATGAATTATGTGCATCCCTTCTTAGCAATGATTTCTGGGTGAGTATTCTCCATTGGAAAGAGCAATGCAAAACACAAGGAATTTGGGAAATGATGCTTGCTGGAAATGGGTACTGTTATCAAGGGAAAAATGCTTTTGACTTGCAACGTTCCAATTAAGATATGAGGAAAAAATAAATAATACAGTTGCAGGTTGATGGTTTTAGTTTTTAACTTACTCAGATGTTAAGAAAACACATTAAATGAAGTTTTATGATTAGGTGACCAATAAATTATTTATTGGTCACACAGATGGTTCTTGTATAGTAAAAGGAAATAAATTAAATTTCCTTTCCCCTAATTAACCATTGATTATTATGGTATTTTCACTAATCACATCGAATTTGTGATACAAATTAAGATATAAGGCCAAAATAATAATTCATTGATTAAATTCTAATAAAAGCTTAAATTTTCATGGATGTTAAAGTAATTTTATAACTGTTTTCCTTGCTACGTTGCTGTAAATGTGGGTACTAATTATTTTTCCTTCATTTTAAATAGGCACAGGTGAAAGGAGAGCTTGAATTAGTAGGCGGGAATTGTATTCACCAAATTGGGTCTGAAATGGCGCCAGAAAGGGTCACTTCCAGACCTGAAATAAGTACACGGCATGGGTCCATAAGGACAACTGGCCTGTTGTTGAGGGAATAGTGACTTTGCTAGAGGGAAATTAAGCAGAAGGTATAACAAGGACGTGCAATTTGGTGAACCAGAGGCCAATTCCTTCCCTGATTCTCTGCTGTCTCCAAATTGGTAACGAAGTTTCAGTTAATCATCCCCTGAGCAAGTCTGGGCTTTTTAATCATCAAATGAAGGTGCATCTCTTCTTCTCCCTGCTTCTTTTCTTGACCTCTGTTCTGGGTGAGTATCGGGTGACCAGCGCCCCATGTTTTCAAGGGGCCCATTGATTTCGACCCCTTAAAATGGTTTTAATACACTTTGCACAGCTTTTAACATGGTATATACATAGTACTTGAGTCTTTCCATTATCTTCTTTTTGGCCATTTTTTTTGTTATTTGAGGTAGGGATTACTGAGAACCTTGGGATGTATTTATGCTCATATAAGTTTGCAAATGGTTTTATACTTGGCATCTTGTTGATGGGTTTGCATAACAACTATCCCCCTGTTACATGATATTCTTGCACTACATGCATTTGTAAACACTCTACATCTTTCCTCACAAACTTAGTATGAAAGCACCACAAATCTAGATGATTGTAGGAATTGTAAGTGTGGTTTTAATATTGCATGCTGCTTAATACCTTTTCCAACTACTGTTTACCTAGATGATTGGTTTTCAGTAGAGGTTTTTGGTTGTTTTTAAATATGGTTAATACATAGGAATCTGATACATTAGCATTGTTAAACAAAACCAGAGTTTGAATATCCTCAGTGTTGAAAGTTTGATACTGAAACTAATAATACGCATAAGGGCAGTGGACAAATTAGTTTTGTAGGTCCTATTAGATATACTCAACAATGCATTGTAAAAAAACCTATGGTGGTTTTTTAAATTGCATGCAATTAAAACCTGTGATTGACTGCGTAATTCTTTTTAATATATAATAACTGCTTTGGCCAATCACATCAGTGAAGTGCGTAAGGAGTACACAAAAGTGACTATATGTAGCAGAACTTTTAATTAAATATTTCATGTGTTGAGTCATCCATTAAAGGGGAATTTGACCCACACGTGAGGATGAGTGTTAAAATATAAAATAAATAATAAAATTTATCTCTTTCCATCAGCTCAACCTTTTGTGATAAATGGTAATTTCACATAACCAAACGAGGTCTACAAGGCGTATGGTTCCCTGCAACATCTATATTTCTAGAAATGTGTTGTCTCGAATGGGCCGTTCATGTGAATGTGATTAATCTTACGCTTAGGGAATATGATGGGATTTCGAGTATTATGAGATTGAGTTTTGCTATACATTAGTCATTATTCACCCTCATACCCCACACCTAACAGTTTTTTTTCATTGGATGTACGGTAATGAATAGTGATTGATAGGTAGATTAATTCTATGAGATTCTTTGCTCGGTTACTTCCTAGAAATTCTGCCGAAATTATTTGATCTTCCCAACCCTTATACTTTTTATTAATTACAAAATGTTGTAAAACTAAAGAAAATAAACAAGAAAATTGAATGATTACAATATATGAAACTAGTTTTTCAGGAACTCGGTATTATTTCTCTCAACATTCTTAATATTTGTCTACAACAAATCCTCCTAGTCAAGACTTCCTTTTATAGACATGAGAGGATACATTACATTAAATAGATACATGAAGTTAGAGAATGACAATACATGAATCAAGAGGATACATGAACATTGAAAATAGGAATACATGAATAGGTCAGAATTCTAATGGTCATCCATCAAATACATATAATTTATTTTACTACATTCATGCATTTATAACTCTCCTCATTGGATGACCATACACAAAGAACATGCTTCGTTAAAACCTTGCCAAGAAAAAACCCAATGGGAAAAAAATCAATGGCAAATGAAAAAGTGTACAATATTCTTGTATACCTCGGAATGTTTTAGGATTGATATGTGTATTTGTGACGATTTTGAGTGTTGAAAAACGTCTGATTTCTTGTAGTGAAGGCTATGTTGTTCATTTTGGCTATGACTGTAGGCTAGCTCAAGGGCGCAACCTTTATATATATACATCCTATTGGCCCCAAGTTTTGGAACCCAAATTTCCTTAATTCCCCCAAATTTATACACTCTGAAAAATTAGTAGCAGGAAATCACTATTTTCATAATCGTTCGCGCACGAATGCTAAACAAATATACAGAATTGGCTAGCAATTTCATGGCCTCTGCATCACCTAGCTGCAGCTAACTTCTTCTCAAAATAGCTTACTAGCAATTTAATTAAGGGTTATATGGAGAAACACAAGAAAGACAACAAATGAAAATGAACTGCAGGGACGTGATAGATTGAGTGGGTCATGTATTGGAAATTTGGATCTATTTTTGTTTTTTTTTTTTTTTTGAAATTTAAATTTGGATGTATTAATCGTTATTGTTTTAGATTAATGCCTGATTTATTTTGCCCAACGAAACATGGGCCCACTTCAAAGTAGCCCAAACCAAATGATTATTGTCTAAAATTATTGACAATTTATTTTTATTTAAAATTTTCAAGAATATTAAATACCTACCAAATATTAAAAGATTTGCTTTGCTAAAAACATATCTAATCTACGTATTCTGAAGTTTAGCATGAAAGATAATGCAAGGGAGTCAAAAATTAGTTTTTTTTTTTTTTGGGGGGGGGGGGGGGGAACCAAAGTGGGCTTAAAAAAAAAAAAAAAAAACCCAAAGCACAAAATCCACTTAAAATTTATCGTTTCACAACAATTAAGATGAGAAAAAAAAAGTATTATTCGTAAACAGTATCTATAGTAAGGTATTCAGGAAATGTAAAAAAGAAATTAGGAAAACAGTTGATAGGGTACAATATGAACAGTAATAATTCACATATGTGACAATAACGCGTTAGTGCGTGAAAATGGAACTGTGATGTATCATGGTGGTCCTATATCACAATAACAGGACCACCATGTGCTCTCATCAATCACTACTCGAATCCGAAGAGTTATTTGCACCACGTGATGAATGTATCATGTAAATATTTGATTTTTTATTTTATCATTATTACTATTATTGGGTTTTTTAAGAGTGTGCTTAAGCAGGATTGTTGGCTAAATCCTTTTCTAATTCTTGATATAAATGGAAGAAGTACTTGAGGATTCTGAGGCAACGAAGTGTACAGTTTCCCATAATATGAACAGTAAACAGTATTTGTAAATGGTAAAGTATCGAGGAAAAGAAAAAAAAGAAATTTAAAAAACAATTGACAGGGTACAATATGAACAGTAATAATTCGCATGGGACTGTGAAAATGAGACTATGATGTATCATGGTGGTCCTGTATCACGATAACAGGACCACCATGTGCTCTCATTAGTCACTACCCGAATCCGAAGAGTTATTTGCACCACGTGATGGATGTATTATGTGAATATTTGATTTTTTATTTTATCATTATTACTATTATTGTGTTTTTAAGAGTTTGCTTAAGCAGGAATGCTGGCTAAATCCTTTTCTAATTCTTGATATAAATAAAGTTGGGGCAAACAAAATGGAAGAAGTATTTGAGGATTCTGATGCAACGAAGTGCAACGATTCCAATAATTTTCTTGTTCTCTTCCATTTCTAGATTTTTGGAGAGAATTATGTGTCTACGAAATGCAATTTGTCACAAAAGTTTAAACTAATGCGAAGAGGTAAATTTAATAATTCATATTTATCTTATCACTCTCCGTCATGTATAGGGTAGATTTTTCCTTAATAAGTGAATCAAACGTGTGGAATATTTAATTATGAGGTAAAACGTAGATTTATGGTTCAAACTTAAAACCTCTGCTACAATACCGTGTGATATCGCCAATTGTCTCAAAAATTTAAGTTGACGTGAAGAAATAAATTTAATAATTTATATTTAATTGAACATATATTTGCTACTAGTGACATAGCTAAGATTAGACACAAACTTAACAACCAACCTCTAATTCAAAATCTGATGAAAACATTAGTAAGGTTAGGGCAAAATACAGATGTTTTTTAGTTTGGTTCACAGGGCCCTATGACTGCAAATTCCTCTTTTTTGTTTTTTTTTTTCTTTTTTAAAGAAGAGGACAATACCCCAAGTTTATTGATAACCCTTACTTGTGGCGGAGGAAAACCGTGGTTACAAGTAGATACCTGAAGGCTACAGATAAGCACAAAGGACTAAAATTCAGGCATCCAAAAGATCTAAAATAACGCAACAACATAAAACAATCCAAAAGTTACAGATCAATTAACAACAAAGCACACCTCATAAAATTAAAAGCACAAGACTGCAACTTCCTTAAACATCCTAAGAAAGGACTAGTCACAATATGGTACTATCTCATGGATGCTCGAATAGCTGTTTCACATTGTACGGCCCCGTGAAAGGTGGTCCACCACTCCATATCAGCTCTGCTAACTGCCGGTTAGCTCTTTCAGTGGTATGGCCACCATCAAACCACACATACTCGTTAGGATTGCTGCATAATTCGAATGGTTCTGTTCCATTTCTTCCTCCTCCACAATTTTGTCCCTTGTACGCTCCACTGCCACAACACGCAGCCTTTCCATTCTTAAAGCCTGAAAAACAGTGATAAGAGTTGCAAAAAAGATTAGGGTAAATCTAGCTCTATAGGCACAAGCATATAGAGGGGATGGTGCTCAAAGCCTACCATATTTTGAAGGGTTTTGCACCCTGTCTCCAAGGGCACTGTAGTAATCAAATATTGAATATTTGAATCCCGGTAATTTGTTCTCTAGCTTTTTTAGAACATTGGCTAGAGCTCTGTTGTGCAGCCTTGCTAGAGCCGAGGGTTCTTCAGCACATTCACTACCAAGTTGGGGATCGCTTGCCTTCATGGCCGGTAGACAACCCAAAGGCCCTGCATTCTGAAATGCGATTTTTCTTCCTCCTAAACCATGTATTTCCTGCTCAAAGGAAATTGTTAAAAATTAAGATAGACCAAATTGTTAAATGAAGTCTGCGCAGTACAATACTTGCACAAATTTAATTTCTCAAAAGTGAACTTCTTACTTCGAGCACACTAGTCAGGTTGCCGATCACCATGCTCACATATTGTCTTCGATACGGCTGAGTAGCATTTGGGTACTGTGAGTAAAAGCTAACATAATCGTTTCCTCCAATGCTAAACAAGTATACAGCCTTCGTCAGCAACTTCTTGGCTTCTACATCACCCAGTTTCTGCCTCAGTGATTTCACTACAGCCTTGAAATAGCTTAGCTGCATTGGGAGACCTATCTAAAAATAAAGAAGGTCAATCTACATTTAGATGTTGAGATGATCTTTGAATTGTAGTGAAAAAGTAACGAATAGTAGTGAAAAAATAATGAATAGTCTGTAAATAATAGTGACTTAGACTACTTCTCTTACGAAACACTGCCTTAACTACTAAAAGTAAAATCTCATTTTGCACAAGTGCTTCATATTGGATCAGAAGATATTTGTTGGGAACTATAACAGAAAAAGTAAAGCAAAAATGAAATCAATCATACACGATACACAAGATCTACATGGTTCGACAACGTGCCTACGCTCATAGAGCTACAAAAGATTTTATTTCAGATAAGACTCCAATACACAGTGCGGCCTTACGAGAATAGTGGATTATAGAGTAAAACCTTGATTAGTGGTCGCACAAGAGGTTAATATAATATATGGTAAACCCTAATCAGCTAGTCGGGTCGGTTCAAGAGCTTATCGGCCCAAGCTTGCGCTCCATGGCCCAAGCCTCGTTAAAAATTCTAAAAAAAAAAAATGGCAACGAATTCTTGTCAGGTCAGTTATCAAGTTGGGCCGCGCACAAACAAAATCATGCTCCGCACAAACAAGCCAAAAAATTAAACTCAGAATTATATTATTTACAAGTTGTGTATGATGGACACTATATTAATATAAAAAAAATTAAAGTACTAATTATTCTTACGTAAGCATGTTTTAAGCCTGTTGCATCCCCGATGTATTTAGTATTTTGATAAAGAGACTTACAAATGTATTTATTCATTTCAACGGTCAGTTTGGATCTAAATTTATCTCAATTCTTCTAATTTAGGCTACGTGTAGATATTAAATTGTGTTGAATTGAGATTATATGATAAAATATTATCAAAATATTATTTTTTAATATTATTATTATTTTAAGATTTAAGAAAATTGAATTGTTTATTATATTTTGTATTAGAATTTAAAAAATTTGAAATGATGAGTTGAGTTTGGTTTAGCTTCCAAACGTATCCTAATCATTACAATTTTTTTTAAATTTTAACGTAAAATATAATAAATAATTTAAATTTTTTAAATTTTAAAATAATAATAATATTCTAAAAATATTTTATTTAACTTTTAATTTTAATCTCAACTTAACTCAACTCAACTCAATTCAAAATCCAGCTTACATATCATGCAGTCACTTAAGTTTAGGTGATGCTTGCAAAATAATGATGCTAGAACCTAAATCCTGCGTATTTTCTCAAACTTGCTCTGTCAACGTAGAATGAGGATGGCAGAGAACTAGGATTTGGAATGCGTGAAGCAACTTCAAAAGAAATAGGAAAATTTTCAGGGCTCATTCTAATGGCAGAGATTTAGGAATTGATGGTCCTTCTCTATTTGATGTGCCTTCCCTGATCTCTCTATCAAGGAATAGTAAGAAAAGGAAACAGAGCAAGAACAATTCAACCTTATTACTTCAATTCAACTTCGAAAACCCTGATGAGCATGTTTAGATTATCGCAAACACTAACATCTAGAAAGAAGAAAATGCAAACTCGTTTATTTGGTAAACAATGTCAGTTTGGCAAATTGAAGAGATGGCTAGAGAAAATCTTCATTTCACCTCTGCTCAACAAGTGTTTTTACATTGTAAGGCCATGTAACACTTTGGTTTCCACTCCACATCGACTTGGCTATTAGCAAGCTGGCCCTTTCAGTAGGATGGCTAGAGTCAAAGAACACATAGTCACTGGCTTTTTCACATAATTCATACACTTTGACGGATCTCTTCCCTCCACAACTGTTAACTCCTCTGTATCGACCAGATCCACAGCATGCCGCCTTCCCTTCCTTGAAACCTTCACAAAATAAAACCAGAATTGGTGAATACTAAATTGCACCCTGCAGTACCATGAAATTGAATAGCCATCATGACATACCATATTTTATAGGGTTATTCATTATTTCACTGACTATACTGTAGAAATCTGTAATTGAGTATTTGAATCCTTTCAGCTGGCTCTCTAGCTCCTGGAGGACATGTGGAAGTGCTTTGTTGTGCAGTTTTACCAGTGCTGTAATTTTCTCCACGCATTCACCTGCGTTTATTAGCTTTGAAAATGGTAAGCAACCCAATGGCGCCAAGTTTACAAACGCAAATTTCCTTCCTCCTTCCTTGTGTATTCCCTATATAAGAAATCATCAAAGAAATTTTGTGGCCGAGTTAAAAATCGAAAAAGAGAGAGAGAATAATATAAAAACAATTTTTATTTCAAATATCGGGTACGAATGTAAGTGTTGTTACTTTGATCACAGTTGTCAAGTTGCCAATAACCATATCTACATACTCTTCTGGAGAGTAGGATTGAAACAAGCTTGAGTTTGCAGTATAAGGGGCTGCGTAATCGTTGCCTCCGATGCTGGTCATGTAAACAGCTCTCGACACCAATGTCTTGGCTTCTGCTTCACCTATTTCTTTCTTCAATAGCGTCTTCATTCTCTTGAAATTACTGAGTTGTGTGTGCAGGTCTATCACCTATTAATTAGAAGGGAGAGAAAAAGAAGAAGAATAAAACGCAAAGAAATCTCAACAATGTCATCATATAAGGCTGTGTTTATGTCATAGGAACGCAATCTATTTCAAGAAAGGATAATGATACATCCCACAATTCTTTTACAACCTATTTTACAATTAACGACTACGAGCATGCATGCTACTTCATCAAAAATAAATTTCAGTTTTAGTTGTACAAGAGTATTAGAGAGTAACAAGTTAATATTTTCCTTTCGGAAAATAAGATGCAGGGATGATAAGAAGATCAGACGTACGGCTTATATTTCGTGAGCTAAATATTCAAAGAATAAACAAAACAATAGCATACGAGGACTATAATTACGATCTTTAGAAAGAGTTTGTAAATTGTAAATGCAACAAAATTGAAAGAGAAGGAAAACATGAAAGATAATGAGACAAAAAAGAAGTTTCTAGTGGTTCGGTACGTACAAGATCACTAGTTTGTTTTTATAGATGAGATGATGTGAGATCATGAGTTAAGATTAAAGTTAAAAAGTTGAATAAAATATTGATAGAATATATATATTTTTAATATCATTTTTATTTTGAGATTTCAAAAAGTTGATTTGTTTGTTTTATTTTGTGCGAAAATTTTAAAAAATTATAATGATTAAATGAGATGAGTTGAGTTGAGAAGAATTGTGAAAACAAACGAGGTGGCTATCTATGCTATAGTTAGTTGTATTTCAATTGCATACCGAGAAGCCTAGTATTGAAAATCAATGATCATGTAGAAGCATATATACCGATCCTAGATGAGTTCCGACCAGAGCACCAGCTCCGCCAGATGCAAAGTTAGCCCATCTGCATATCGCTTATAACCAGGATGTAGGTACGCCGGAATCAATGGCAACTTTGCAAAATCAGCTGCAACGTCAGTGTATGCTTTCAAAACTTAGCCGACAGAAACAGACTTCAGGTTCTAAAGAAAATAAACAATGGCATGATGAGTGTGTGTGCATATCTTACCTATGAAATCTGGAATTATACGGCCATCAGAAAATCTCCCAGTTGGGTAGTTAAAGAAGGTTTCCCCATAGGGATAAACATTTGCCCGGTACTGGTACGTGGTGTTGATGTAGTTATTGTTTCCTGCATCAAAAAGAGAATCTCCGAAGATGAATTGGGCAACATGGTCATTCGGCAGGCATATGTGACTATGACCAAGGCTTGGGGTTGGTATAATACCAAGGCTCGCACACATGAAAACCAAGAAACAGATACGAATCCTGGAACTAATCATCATGTTCATTAATATCTTGTTCACCTTGTGTTTTGCTAACTTCTTTAATTAGTCTCAGTTTTGATTTATTTATAGGGTGCTTTGTTTAGGTGAAGGAGATGCATGGTCTGCATTTCTTGATCTGTTGAATTTCAAGACGTTTCGGTTTTTAACATCTTTTTCAGATGTCGGACCGACGATTATTCAAACTATTGGAACAAATTAAGAATTTTTATGGCGTTCAGGGCCTGGGTTAGGTAGGCAACGACGTTTCTTTCTTTCTTTCTAAATTATCAATTACTAATTGGGCTGATGCTTGGGCAGCAAGATGTTATTTTGATAATCTTGAAAAGTACAAGGTCATATATTATCTTATTTTGACTATTCCTGGCTGCTGAGCAGATGCTGCTTATTTTTTTTTTCAGGTGTACTAATGCTTATCATCTTTATATCAATTACTCAAAGTATCTTATCTCCATTCGATGTAGACTTCAGCGTGATATTCCAACACTATCCCCTCCATGTCTACACGCGAAAATATTTACAGTAACGAAGTAAAAAATTATACGAAGTCATATCAAATTATAAATTTATTTGTATAAAATCTTTTTATAATTTTATAAAAAAAAAAGAAATTTAAAAAACAGTTGACAGGGTACAATATGAGCAGTAATAATTTGCATGTGACTGTGAAAATGGGACTGTGATGTATCATGGTGGTCCTGTATCACGATAACAGGACCACCATGTGCTCTCATTAGTCACTACCCGAATCCGAAGAGTTATTTGCACCACGTGATGGATGTATCATGTGAATATTTGATTTTTTATTTTATCATTATTACTATTATTGTGTTTTTAAGAGTTTGCTTAAGCATGATTGCTGGCTAAATCTTTTTGTAATTCTTGATATAAATGGAAGAAGTACTTGAGGATTCTGATGCAACGAAGTGTACAGTTTCCCATAATATGAACAGTAAATAATATTTGTAAATGGTAAAGTATCGAGGAAAAGAAAAAAAAAAAATTTAAAAAACAGTTGACAGAGTACAATATGAACAGTAATAATTCGCATGGGACTGTGAAAATGGGACTGTGATGTATCATGGTGGTCCTGTATCATGATAAAAGGACCACCATGTGCTCTCATTAGTCACTACCTGAATCCGAAGAGTTATTTGCACCATGTGATGGATGTATCATGTGAATATTTGATTTTTTATTTTATCATTATTACTATTATTGTGTTTTTAAGAGTTTGCTTAAGTAGGATTGCTGGCTAAATACTTTTCTAATTCTTGATATAAATGGAAGAAGTACTTGAGGATTCTGATGCAACAAAGTGTATAGTTTCCCATAATACGAATAGTAAACAATATTTGTAAATAGTAAAGTATCAAGGAAAAGACAAAAAAAAAATTTAAAAAATAGTTGACAGGGTACAATATGAACAATAATAATTCGCATGAGACTGTGAAAATGGGACTGTGATGTATCATGGTGGTCCTGTATCATAATAACAGGACCACCATGTGCTCTCATTGGTCACTACCCGAATCCGAAGAGTTATTTGCACCACGTGATGGATGTATCATGTGAATATTTGATTTTTTATTTTATCATTATTACTATTATTGTGTTTTTAAGAGTTTGCTTAATCAGGATTGCTGGCTAAATCTTTTTCTAATTCTTGATATAAATAAAGTCGGGGCAAACAAAATGGAAGAAGTATTTGAGAATTCTGATGCAACGAAGTGCAACGATTCCAATAATTTTCTTGTTCTCTTCCATTACTAGATTTTTGGAGAGAATTATGTATCTAAGAAATGCAATTTGTCACAAAAGTTTAAACTAATGCGAAGAGGTAAATTTATTAATTCATGTTTATCTTATCACTCTCCGTCATGTATAGGGCAGATTTTTCCTTAATAAGTGAGTAAATCATGTGGAATATTTAATTATGAGGTAAAACGTAGAGTTATGGTTCAAACTTAAAACCTCTGCTACAATACCGTGTGATATCGCCAATTGTCTAAAAAATTTAAGATGACGAGAAGAGATAAATTTAATAATTTATATTTAATTGAACATATATTTGCTACTAGTGACATAGCTAAGATTAGACACAAACTTAACAACCAACCTCTAATTCATAATCTGATGAAAACATTAGTAAGGTTAAGGCAAAATACAGATGTTTTTTAGTTTGGTTCACAGGGCCCTATGACTGTAACTTCCATTTTTTTTTCTTTCTTTAAGAAGAGGATAGTACCCCAAGTTTATTGATAACCCTTACTTGTGGCGGAGGAAAACCGTGGTTACAAGTAGATACTTGGAGGCTACAGACAAGCATAAAGGACTAAAACCCAAGCATCCAAAAGATCTAAAATAACGCAACAACATACAACTATCCAAAAGTTATAGATCAATTAACAACAAAGCACACCTCATAAAATTAAAAGGACAAGACTGCAACTTCCTTAAACATCCAAAGAAAGGACTAGTCACAATATGGTACTTTCTCATGGATGCTCGAATAGCTGTTTCACATTGTACGGCCCCGTGAAACGTGGTCCTCCACTCCATATCAGCTCTGCTAACTGCCGGTTAGCTCTTTCAGTGGTATGGCCACCATCAAACCACACATACTCGTTAGGATTGCTGCATAATTCGAATGGTTCTGTTCCATTTCTTCCCCCTCCACAATTCTGTCCCTTGTACGCTCCACTGCCACAACACGCAGCCTTTCCATTCTTAAAGCCTGAAAAACAGTGATAAGAGTTGCAAAAAAGATTAGGGTAAATCTAGCTTTATAGGCACAAGCATATAGAGGGGATGGTGCTCAAAGCCTACCATATTTTGAAGGGTTTTGCACCCTGTCTCCAAGGGCACTGTAGTAATCAAATATTGAATATTTGAATCCCGGTAATTTGTTCTCTAGCTTTTTTAGAACATTGGCTAGAGCTCTGTTGTGCAGCCTTGCTAGAGCCGAGGGTTCTTCAGCACATTCACTACCAAGTTGGGGATCCTTTGCCTTCATGGTCGGTAGGCAACCCAAAGGCCCTGCATTCTGAAATGCGATTTTTCTTCCTCCTAAACCATGTATTTCCTGCTCAAAGGAAATTGTTAAAAATTAACATAGACCAAATTGTTAAATGATGTCTGCGCAGTACAATACTTGCACAAATTTAATTTCTCAAAAGTGAAGAACTTACTTCGAGCACACTAGTCAGGTTGCCGATCACCATGCCCACATATTGTCTTCGATACGGCTGAGTAGCATTTGGGTACTGTGTGTAAAAGCTAAAGTAATCGTTTCCTCCAATGCTAAACAAGTATACAGCCTTCATCAGCAACTTCTTGGCTTCAACATCACCCAGTTTCTGCCTCAATGATTTCACTACAGCCTTGAAATAGCTTAGCTGCATTGGGAGACTTATCTAAAAATAAAGAAGGTCAATCTAAATTTGGATGTTGAGATGATATCAAATGATCTATGAATTGTAGTGAAAAAGTAATGTATAGTAGTGAAAAAGTATTGAATAGTTTGTAAATAATAGTGACTTAAACTACTTCACTTACCAAACACAGCCTTAACTACTAAAAGTAAAATCTCATTTTGAACATGTGCTTCATATTGGATCAGAAGATAGTTGTTGGGTACTATAAGAGAAAAAGTAAAGCAAAAACGAAATCGATCATACACGATACATAAGATCTACGTGGTTTGACAACTTGGCTACGCTCTTGGAGCTACAAAGGATTTTATTTCAGATGAGACTCCAATACACAGTGCGGCCATACGAGAATAGTGGATTATAGAGTAAAACCTTAATTAGCGGTCATGCAAGAGTTTAATATAATATATGGTAAACCCTAATCAGCTAGTCGGGTCGGTTCAAGAGCCTATCGGTCCAAGCCTCATTGAAAATTCTCCAAAAAAAAAAAAAAACGCAATGAATTCTTGTCTGGTCAGTTATCAAGTTGGGCTGCAAACAAACAAAATCAGGCTCCACCCAAACAAGCCAAAAAATAATGACAAACTTCAAACAGAGTATTCAAGAGAAAAGTCCTCAACAATCAGATGACAACAAGAAAGTTAAGATTTATCTAACTACAAAATAGAAAGCAATTCAATTTGCATAATTTTTATCCATGAAATGTGTATTCAACACTTAAAAGTCCCAAAGCGTGATAGTTTTAATAAGTACGTATTCATTCAGATGTATGTTTAGCTTCTTATCTAACATTTAGGGTGCTTACGTTTACATTCATTTCATAGTTTTAGTAAGTAGCAAAAAGTTACAAGCATCTACGAAGCCAAAATTTCTTTCGAGGCAACATGCCATGAGAAAAAGATTCGCCTTTCAGTAATTTTTCATTTCGACCAATTGATGCCATTCCCCCCTTATTTCTAGGAGCACCATTCTATTACATCTTAATCCAAAAACAAGTCGTACTTTTGGAAAATGAACACCTACCGTTCCAGGGTGGGTTTGAACGAGAACACCTCCTCCAGCTGAAGCAAAGTTGGCCCCATCAGTGAATCGATGCGTGATTGGTTGCAGGTACGGTGGAAGTATAGGCAACTTCGCGAACTGAGCTGCAGCCATTTCCCGTATTAGAGAGTTACAATCAAGGTCTATCACTTAGAGCCCTATCTGGCATTTTCAAGCAAACAAATCAACTAATAGGTTACGTTGAAATCCACACGCATGTCACAGACACGGTTTGAATTAGCCCCAGCAATTAGAGCATTTGTGAGAGAGAGTGAGATATGTGGTCGTTACCAACGAAATCGGGAACTAGACGGCCATCGGAGAGTCTCCCAGTGGCATGACCGAAGTAGGTTTCCCCATATGGCCATCGAAGTGCTCCCCTTCTACGCTATCATTGAGGTACTGGTTGTTGCCTGGATCAAAAAGGGAGTCGCCGAACACAAACAACGTCTTGTGTTCTCCCTGTGCCTTGGGCTGACCATTGCAGCTGATTGAGTGGAGAAGGCTCACTAAAACAAAGAAAAGGTGGCCCAGATACGCCATGAGCCAATATTTCTTAGCTTTCACCTCGTCTCTTCTTGCACTGGCGCCCTTCTTAGATTCCACTTCACGGGAGATTCTTTTTCTGCAGTAGTCCCAATGTGCAACAGGGGCGGGAATCCACCATTATAAAGATGAGGGTCAACAACACTATCTGTCCATAAACGTGGTCCGCATTGGAGAATGGAGGGTAAATCAAGAAAAATTCTTTGATAGAATTCCTTAGCAAGCAGATGGAGTACGAGGAGGGCGTGGGCAGTGGAGTTACTTCCAGTTACCTAACGCACGAGGCTAGAAAGGCAGATAATGTTGACTTCTACGTATCTCGTTTTAACGGTTTAACCATGCAGGTCCACACAAATCTACCTATCAAAGAGCGTGTGTGGGCCGTGGACCGTTGTGCAGGCCTAAGACAATAATCTCCCTATCATCTTTTTTAGCTATGATATTTCTGAATCACATTACGATTTTATTTTCTCATTGCAATCTACCCATCATATTTTTTAGGATGATATTTCCAAAATCGTAAGCTGGTTTTTATAGACAATAGGTTGGCATCTTTATGTCTCTAGGACTGTTCATCTGGGCCCTATTTTTTTCAGCCCGGATCAAATCTGGACCGAAATCTGGATTGTCACGGACCTTTTCGATCATAGTACGGGTTTGAAACCCGGATACCGGATTTAAAACCCGATACCCGATTCTTTGTGAAGAACGATAACCCAAGAGTCTCAAAGTCTTAGAAGCTCTGAAAGACTGAAACAAGCCTCACACCAGTTACAAGCTCACCTAAACCCCAACTTCAACGAGTTCAACTCTTCCTCCCCATTAAAACTCTGCACGAGCTCTAGAGTCCAGACCGAGTCTGACACCATCCTCTCCAAGGACCCAAAACTCTCCATCGTCTCCTCCATTAAAGCTCTGCGTGAGAACTTGCTTCCTCGATGAGAGAGAAACCGACGCTTAGAGAGAGAGGTAGGCTGTATTGTAGCTTTATATTTTCCCCTAGAAGAGAGACAAACAGTGACCCATTTGTCAAAAAACGTCTCCCTCTGATCTGGCGGGCCAAAATCAGCGTCTCTGCTGCACTCTCATTTATTTTTCATCCTTTTCTCCCTTTTTTTTTTTCATTTTGTTTTATCTTTAAATTTTCACATCACATTGACACACGGTAAATGTGTAGTCTTGTAGAGAGGACGGAGAGAAGAGAGGGTGTCAGCATCTCTGCTGCACACTCATTTATTCCTCATCCTTTTCTTTTTTGTTTCTTAAACTTTTTTTTGTCTTTTAATTTTCACATCACACTGTAAAGGAAAAAGGGCATTGCCAATGCCGATGGGCATGGCAGCCAAGTACCATTGGCTGTTCGATTTTTTTTCCTGTCATCTATGTACAAACCCAAACACGAGCACACTCTATTTTGCTCTCTCTATATATCTTTTTGTGGATTGGTTGTTTATGCTATTAAAAAAGTCTAGAGATTGGCGTTAAGATAAAGACCACAGGACTCCCTCCCTGTTCAAATTCAAGTCTAAGAGTATTAGCATTGGTCTATGCATATACATATGTAAAATCACATCTTTTACAAATCTATTTTGCCATTCGAGCATGTAAAGTTGATCAGTTTGTATAAAGGAACCCGAAAATACTTTGATGTTCACTTGAATTTCCTTGTGTATGTATAGAGAGTTTAAATAGAAAACAACTTTAACTACTATCCTACATATCTGCGTATATATCTCATGAATTTAAAATTTAAATAGATACAATCTTGTTGATTCAAATTTGAATAATTAACAGCTGCACTACTTCATTTGTTCCGTGAAATCTTGGAGTCTTTGGTTGAAGCAGATAGCTGTTGGGAGTCTTTGGTTGTTGCAGAGAGATTGGAGATTTCTTTAACCAGTTCTTCTACATGCCCCGGCAATCGAAATGGTAGTGATCAAACCTTGAGATTGCCACATAAAGTTTAAAATCTGAGAGCAGGAAGTGGCTTTGTGAGAGCATCCGCAGACTGATCTTTAGTCGATATAAAACGAACATGAAGCTGCCCACGCATAACCTGGTCTCGAACATAATGAAAATTGATTTCAATGTGCTTTGTACGAGCATGAAATAATGGATTGCTGTTCAAGTAAGTGGCCCCTATGTTGTTGCACCACATAATTGGAGAATGAATAATTGGAACACAAAGATCATTAAGTACTGAATTTATCCTTTGAATTTCTGTTGCAGCATTGGCAAGTGCTTTGTATTCAGCTTCTGTGTTGCTACGAGTTACGGTTTGTTGTAGCTTGCAACTCTAAGAAATTAAATTATGGCCCAAGTATACACAGTAAGCTCCAATGGATCGCCTGTCATCTCGATCGGATGCCTAATCTGCATCACTAAAGGTTTGTAAAGTTACACTAGTAGTTGGTTGTATAAGTAATGAATGTGAAATGGTGTGTTTTAAATAATGCAATATGCGTTTAACTGCTACCCAGTGTACTTCCATAGGATTATGCATATATTTGCTAACTTTATGAATTGCAAATGCAAGTTCTGGTCGAGTGAATGAAAGGTATTGTAATCCTCCAACTATACTTTAGTACAAGTGTATATCATGGAATGGAACACCATCATATTTTCTCAATGGCTGCGAGGTGGACATTGGAGTGACACACGACTTTGCTTTCTCCATTTTGCTACGTATTAGAAGGTCCAAAATATAGCGTTGTTGTGTCAAGTAGAGGCCATGGTCACTTCGGATTGCTTCAATGCCTAGAAATAAATTGAGTTCACCCATGTCTTTGATTGCAAAATCATCTTGCAGCAAGCTGATTACTCTGTTTATAGAAATTATATCACCTCCGGTTATAATTATGTCATCGACATAAATTAAAAAATAAATAAGAGTTAAGGCTTGGTGATAAACATAGAGAGAATGATCGGCTTGACTTTTTATAAATCCAATGGCTTGGAGCTTATCTATTAAGCGCGAAAACCACGCTCTTGGTGCTTGGCGAAGGTCATAGAGAGACTTTTTAAGTTTGCAAACATGATGTGGAAATTGCGAATGAACAAAACCTGGAGGTTGGGCCATGTAAATGTCCTCGTGTAAGTGTCCATGTAAAAAAGTATTTTGGACGTCAATTTGTCGAAGATGCCAACCACGAGAAATAGCCAAGGATAGAACCAATCGGACTGTTGTTGGTTTCACCACATGACTGAATGTTTCGTTAAAATCAACTCCTTGTTGATGGAATCCTTTGGCGACAAGTCTTGCTTTAGATCTGTCAATATCACCATTAGCTTTCCATTTGATTCGGTACACCCATTTGCAACCAACTAAATTAGCATTAGTTGGTTTTGGAACTAAATTCCAAATGCCATTTTTCAATAGGGCATCAAATTCTTTGTTCATAGCATCTCTTGGAATGTGATATTTGATATGTGACTCAGATGGTAATTTAGGCTTGTGTATATTGTTTTTGCTTCTTGTGGTCATGGGGTGTTTATTTTGTGGTGCAAGTAGGGAATTTAAAGGAGGTTGTGGTGGACTATCTTCATGCTGAGGCCGAGTGATATCCCTTGTAGGAGAACCCAAAACAATATCATGATTAATTTGAAGTTCAGATGTAGTGACCATATCTAGATTGCTTGGTGTAGTGGAGTTAAGAGTGGCACCTGTAGAAAACGAAGAACTAGCAACAGGACATATATTTAAGTTATATGGTAGAGCAACGATACTATTTTTTGGCGAAGGGTCAGCAGATTTTTTTTCTATGTATGGATAAAGTGTTTCATCGAAGACAATGTGCCGAGACACAAAGAGTTTCCCGATAGAGACATCTAGACACTTGTAGCCTTGATGACAAATATTATACCCAATAAAAATGTAGTTTTTGGATCGAAAATCAAGTTTATGTTGATTGTGTAGACGTAAATAGGGCCAACAAACACAACTAAAGGCACGTAAAAAATTATAATCTGGTTTTTTATGATGTATCATTTCATATGGTGATTTTTTGTTTAAGATTGGAGTTGCTAGTCTATTGATAATAAACATTGCAAGTAAGAATGCATCTTCCCAAAATATTTTAGGCAAGTTGGAGTGAGCAAGCAAGGCTAGTCCAACTTCAACAATTTGCCTGTGACGTCTCTCTATAGCACCTGCTTGTTGGTGTGTATATGGACATGTTATTCTATGGTTTATTTCCTGATTTTTTAGATATGTTTTTAAGCTACGGTATTCGGCTCCCCAGTCAGTTTGGAGTGATTTTATTTTCTTGTCAAACTGGCATTATACAGCCGCTTGAAAACATAAAAATGTGTTATATGCATCTGATTTTAATTTTAAGGGAAATAGCCATAAGAATTTAGTAGCATCATCAAGAAAACTAATATAATAGTGTGCACTAGAAGTGGATAGGGGTGTAATTTTAAACCGGAAAACCGGTCCGGACCGGACCGGACCGGACCGGTTTTACCGGTTTTGAACCGGTCCGGTCCGGGACCGGTTTCAAAAATCCTAAAACCGGCCGGTTTCGGTCCGGTTCCGGTTTTAAGATTTTTGGAACCGGACCGGACAGGACCGGACCGGTTCATAAAAAAATATACAAAAAAAAATATTTTTATATATAAGTTATTAAGTTTTATACAATATATTTTATATATATATATATTAATATATAAAATTATAAATTTATATGTGAAATTTTTATATATAATATATATAATTATATATATTCATATATGAAATAATTTCATATTATAATTTATAAATTATTACATTAAATGTTAATACTAATATATAAGTTTATAAATAATACTAATAGTCTAATATAGACTATATAGACTATAGTTATACTTATAATTAATACTAAAAGATTTTACTAAAAGTTTATAACTAATACTAATATTAAATATATAGTTTATAACTAATACTAATATATAACTTATAACTATACTAATAGTCTAATATTAATACTATTATATAGTCTAATATATTATTTAGCTTTACTAATATATAAGTCTATAACTATTTAATTAATAGTCTAATACTAATAGTTTAATATAGACTATAGTTATACTTATACTAATATAGTTATACTAAATCACTATAGACTATAGTGATACTAAATCACTATAGACTATAGTTATACTTATACTAATATAGCTAATAACTATATACTAATATAGCTATACTAAATCACTAAAAGTTTATAACTAATACTAATATATAGTTTATAACTAATACTAATATATAACTATACTAATAGGCTAATATTAATACTATTATATTGTCTAATATATTATATAGCTATACTAATATACAAGTCTATAACTATTTAACTAATAGTCTAATACTAATAGTTTAATATAGACTATAATTATAATTATACTAATATAGTTATACTAAATTACTATAACTAATACTAATATATATAATATAACTATACTAATAGACTAATATTAATACTATTAATCTATTATATAGTCTAATATATTATATAGCTATACTAATAATTTTTTGGACTTGTAATTTAGAGTTTTGGACTTGTAATTTGTTGGACTTTTGGACTTCTAATTTAGACTTTTGAACTTATTTTATTCCATAGGCTCATAGGCTTGTTGATGTCTATTCTTGAATTTCTTGTGATTGCTCTAACTAAAAAATATGTGTAAGTACTAAGTTATTTCCTTTAGCATGCAAGGACTTATTGTAGATAAGGTAGTTTATTGCAGATTTTTTTTTTTTTTCAGTTTTTGTAATAGTTATATTCATAAGTTTGTAAAACAGTTTTTTTTTCCAGTTTTTTAGTAAAGCAATTTTTTGGAGTGAATCAGATTTTTTAGTAAAACAGATTTTTTATAGTAAAACAGATTTTTTGTAGTAAAACAGATTTTTTATTGAAGTAATTTTTAGTAAAGCAGATTTTTTTATTTAAAGTTAAAACAGATTTTTTGTAATAACAGTTTATAAAACAGATTTTTTTAAATCAGTTTTTTTTATTTTATAAACAAATTTTTAATGACAAACTATGAAATTTACATTTTTAAAAAACCGGACCGGACCGGACCGGAAACCGGTAAAACCGGAAGTACCGGTTTAGGAGGGTAACCGGTGCGTAATCGGTTTTGGAAAATACAAAACCGGTACATACCGGTTCGGTCTTAAATTTTGTTCAAAACCGGACCGGACCGGATCGGTTACACCCCTAGAAGTGGATAAAGTAGAGGCTGGCCCCCAAACATCCGAATAAATTAAATCCAAAGGTTTCGAGACATTAACATGCACCTTTGTAAATGGTATATCATGGCTTTTGGCCAATTGACAATTAGAACAAATGGTGCAATTTTTATTTTGAATAGGTAGAGAAACAACCTTATTGATAATTGGAAAACGACAATGCCATATTTGGGAAGACACACGGATACTAGAGAGGGCTTGTGGCTAGAGACGTGCTAATGAAGCAAAGAAGCTGTATAGACCATTACTGAGGGGGCCGCGATGCAGGATAGTCCCCGAGTAGTCCTTCACAATGAAGAAAGGGGCATGAAACTCAAAGAAAACATGATTGTCTAAACAAAAATGTTGAACAAATAAAAGATTTTTTTGAATATCAGGAACAAGTAGAATTTGATTAAGAACAAAGGATTTAGATGGAGATGAGATTGTAGAAGTGCCACTTTGCACGATTTTCAGACCTGCACCATTAGCAACTTGATATGATCATTTCCATTGTAGCCTTCATTTTGAACATGAATGTTGTTCATGTCATTTGTCAAATGATAGGTGGCACCTGTGTCGGGATGCCACTCTTTGTCAGGATGTTGATAGTTAGCCGCTAACATTGCTTGCGGCTGATTGTTTGAATTTTGGTAGTCCTGATAAGATAAATCAAAGCGGTGATAGCATTTTCGGGCACTATGACCTAGTTTGAAGCATACTTGACAGATAGTAGAGCTCTGACTTGAATCACGAAATTGAGAATGCCCTCCACGTCCTCTACCACGATAGCCACCTCGATTCCGATTTGATGATTGGAAGTTACCAGATTGTCTGGTTTGCTGTTGAGGTTGTTTGGTGGCCATATTCGCAGAAGCAGGAACTTGAAGAGGCTGATTATTGTGATTTACCCTTAATTCACATATGAGAAGGAGGGAGTAGAGTTCCTCCAAGGTGACAGGATCAACTCTTGAGGTAGTGGTGGAGGCCAAGGAATCGTATTCCTGACCAAGTCCTGCAAGCATATAGGTGATTGTATCATCATTTTTGAGTGGTTGTCCAGCAACTGCAAGCTCATCGGCCATTCGTTTGATGGAGAGGAAATACTCAATTGCTGTCATGGCACCTTTCATAGCATTTGCCAATTGAGTTCGAATTTGGATTGCTTTAGCACGAAAAAAGGAGGAGAAATTGCGCTCAAGTGCAAGCCATACTTCATGAGATGTGGTGTAGGACATGACTCGAATGAGGACATCTTCAGCGAGTGAAGAGTTCATTGTGTCTAGGATAAAGGAATCTTGGCGAAGCCATTGACGATATTGGGGATTTGGATGGCCATCAATGTCTTTGGGTGGAGGGGAATTGAGCCATCAAGATAGTTAAAGAGATCTTGACCTTTGAAGTATGGTAAAGCTTGAGCTTTCCATACAAGGTAGTTTGCAGGATTCAATTTCACACTAATAGTGAGTGGAAGATTGGAGAGGGCTGGGATATTACTAGTGGGAGGGGCCATTATAGATCGGAATGGAAGAGACGTATGTCTTTTAGTGGCTCTTTGATACCATGTAAAGTTTATCAGTTTGTATAAAGGAACCCGAAAATACTTTGATGTTCACTTGAATTTCCTTGTGTACCTACAGAGAGTTTAAATAGAAATCAACTCTAAATGCTATCCTACATATTTGCGTATATATCTCATGAATTCAAAATTTAAATAGATACAATCTTGTTGATTCAAAATTCAAAATTTAACTGTTGTCCCACGTTGACTTATGCATATTTGAGATAAAATAATAATAAATTCAAAATTTTTTTTTTATTATTAATTTTTTTCTAAAATCAATTTTTTTTATATATATTTTGTAATTAGCAAACATTACATTTGACATTAATAATACGAATACAATAATAAAAAATATAATTTTTTATATATTATATTAAACATATAATAAAATGAAGAAAATATAATGTATTATAATAATAAAATTAATGTGCAGGAAAATATTTGTTGTGTTGTTGAATGAGGAAGAAGTGGAAAGAATTGTGAGAGAGAAAGTGGAAGGAGAGAAATAATTAGTAAAATAACATTTGAAGAGTGAATAATGAATCTCTAAATTTGTATAGACACTATTTATAGCTATATAAAAATAGAAAGATGTATAATTTAATATAAAAAAATTTAAACTTATATTATACAAATATAACTTTACATATGCATACGCATAACTTGTGAATGCTCTCGTCAGCCTCAAACTTTATAGACAATAGGTTGGCATCTTTACGTCTCTACCAGCTGTTTGGAATGAGTCCTGATTTGACTATTTCAGAGGTTGTTTAATAGTTTCCTGCTTTTGAGTGGCATTTTCAATTGAATTATATTATTTACAAGTTGTGTATAATGGGACACTATTTTAATATAAAAAAATTAAAGTACTAATTATTCTTGTGTAAGCTGATGTTTTAAGCCTGCTGCATCCATGATGTATTTAGTATATTGATAAAGAGACTTACAAATATATTTATTCATTTCATGGGTCAGTTTGGATCTAAACTCATTTTACTTCATCTAATTTAACATGTGTTTAGATATTAAATTGAATAGAATTGAATTGATAAAATATTATTAAAATATTATTTTTTAATATTATTATTATTTTGAAATTTGAAAAAGTTGAATTGTTTATTATATTTTGTGTTGAAATTTAAAAAATTTGTAATGATGAGTTGAGATGAGTTGAGTGGTTTAGTTTCCAAACGTACCCTAATCATTATAATTTTTTTAAATTTCAATACAAAATATAATAAATAATTTAATTTTTTTAAATTTTAAAATAATAATAATATTATAACAATATTTTATTCAACTTTTAACTTTAATCCCAACTCTACTCAACTCAACTTAACTTAACTCAGTTTAATATCCAGCCTAACCATATCATGCAGTCACTTAAAACTGCTCTATTCTATAGACTAGTGTTTAGGTGGTGCTCGCAAAATAATCATGCTAGAACCTAAATCCTACGTATTTTCTCAAACTTGCTCTGTCAACGTAGAATGAGGATGGCAGAGAACTAGGAATTAGAAATGGGTGAAGCAACTTCAAAAGAAACAGGAAAATTTTCAGGGCTCATTCTAATGGCAGAGATTTAGGAATTGATGGTCCTTCTCTATTTGATGTGCCTTCCCTGATCTCTCTATCAAGGAATAGTAAGAAAAGGGAACAGAGCAAGAACAATTCAACCTTATTACTTCAATTCAACTTCGAAAACCCTGATGAGCATGTTTAGATTATCGCAAACACTAACATCTAGAAAGAAGAAAATGCAAACTCGTTTATTTGGTAAACAATGTCAGTTTGGCAAATTGAAGAGATGGCTAGAGAAAATCTTCATTTCACCTCTGCTCAACAAGTGTTTTTACATTGTAAGGCCATGTAACACTTTGGTTTCCACTCCACATCGACTTGGCTATTAGCAAGCTGGCCCTTTCAGTAGGATGGCTAGAGTCAAAGAACACAGTCACTGGCTTTTTCACATAATTCATACACTTTGACAGATCTCTTCCCTCCACAACTGTTAACTCCTCTGTATCGACCAGATCCACAGCATGCCGCCTTCCCTTCCTTGAAACCTTCACAAAATAAAACCAGAATTGGTGAATAATAAATTGCACCCTGCAGTACTATGAAATTGAATAGCCATCATGACATACCATATTTTATAGGGTTATTCATTATTTCACTGACTATACTGTAGAAATCTGTAATTGAGTATTTGAATCCTTTCAGCTGGCTCTCTAGCTCCTGGAGGACATGTGGAAGTGCTTTGTTGTGCAGTTTTACCAGTGCTGTAATTTTCTCCACGCATTCACCTGCGTTTATTAGCTTTAAAAATGGTAAGCAACCCAATGGCGCCAAGTTTACAAACGCAAATTTCCTTCCTCCTTCCTTGTGTATTCCCTATATAAGAAATCATCAAAGAAATTTTGTGGCCGAGTTAAAAATCGAAAAAGAGAGAGAGAATAATATAAAACAATTTTTATTTCAAATATCGGGTACGAATGTAAGTGTTGTTACTTTGATCACAGTTGTCAAGTTGCCAATAACCATATCTACGTACTCTTCTGGAGAGTAGGATTGAAACAAGCTTGAGTTTGCAGTATAAGGGGCTACGTAATCGTTGCTTCCGACGCTGGTTATGTAAACAGCTCTTGACACCAATGTCTTGGCTTCTGCTTCACCTATCTCTTTCTTCAATAGCGTCTTCAATCTCTTGAAATTACTGAGTTGTGTGTGCAGGTCTATCACCTATCAATTAGAAGGGAGAGAAAAAGAAGAAGAATAAAACGCAAAGAAATCTCAACAATGTCATCATATAAGGCTGTGTTTATGTCATAGGAACGCAATCTATTTCAAGAAAGGATAATGATACATCCCACAATTCTTTTACAACCTATTTTACAATTAACGACTACGAGCATGCATGCTACTTCATCAAAAATAAATTTCGGTTTTAGTTGTACAGGAGTTATTAGAGAGTAACAAGTTAATATTTTCCTTTCGGAAAATAAGATGCAGGGATGATAACAAGATCAGACGTACGGCTTATATTTCGTGAGCTAAATATTCAAAGAATAAACAAAACAATAGCATACGAGGACTATAATTACGATCTTTAGAAAGAGTTTGTAAATTGTAAATGCAACAAAATTGAAAGAGAAGGAAAACATGAAAGATAATGAGACAAAAAAAAAGTTTCTAGTGGTTCGGTAAGTACAAGATCACTCGTTTGTTTTTATAGATGAGATGATATGAGATCATTAGTTAAAATTAAAGTTAAAAAGTTGAATAAAATATTAATAGAATATATATTTTCATTTTACAGTTTGCTATGCATCCCATATAAGAGACAGTAGTCGTGTAGTGTTATTTTCATCCGGGATATTATTACAAAACTTTATTCTTCTACCTTTCTTTTGGATGTCTCCCCTCAAAGTGAAAATTCTTATTTTTCCTTATTTTGTGTTACAGAATGCTTATTGGAAGATTCTTAGCACATTTAGTGACGTCTTGAAATGTGAACACGGGCTGCTTTGGATACATAAATAAAACACAAACCATCTCATCTGAATTGTACGGCTTGTTTTATTTTTATATCCAAACGCTCAAATGTAAATTTTTAACTCATCTGTATATCTCTACACTGCACATTGATTTACCCAGACAAACTTTTGACCCCCTTCTAACAGCCTACTGTTATCCTTCACGCCTCCCCTTCTACTTCCAACTACAAACTTTTGAAAAAGTCAAAGGTAATTCAATGACCAACTACTAAAAACATATTTTGAAAAAGTCAAAATATTTATCGATTTTTAATTTAATAATAGATAAGAGAAAAACTCAAGGCCAATCGGGTGAGGTTCTTATTTTTATACTCATCAATGAAAATTTGCCATGTAGAAGTTGATGGAAACAAACATCTACACCCGCACGCAAGAAATTCCGAATTGTACACTTCAGAGTTCAGAACTGTCCTTCCTCGCATAGCGGTTCCTCTACCCCTCCCTCGCGCAGGCCATTTCCTCTTCCCCTCGGTATGAAAGATGCACCATTTGATTTACTAGAATAAATGTTGAAAATAACACGAACACTGTCAGTATGAAAGATGCTTCTGATTTTGAGACATTCCATTTTCTCCTAGCATGGATAAAGAAGTAGTTCATCAAAATTTATTGGTTGGCATATAACCTCCTGGCAGTCTAAAGAAGCCAAACGATATATGTACAATAATTCTGCATAAATCAAAATTGCTTCACATGATTGATGAGAACAACTAATCTATACAAAGAACCTATGAAGAAAGATGACATGATATACAATGAACCTATTCAGAACAAGAAAATGCATAAATCAAAAGGTAAAATCTTCAAACAGTACAAGAAAGGGATCCCCACAAGAAAATGCATAAATCAAACTCTAGAAACGCATGAAATGCAAAAATCAAACCTTAAAATCCAACAAAAAATGGCATGTGAAATGCATAAATCAGAAACTTACCCACGATTGTGCAAGGATATCAGCACTGCGCAAGGGAGAGGAAATCAACGCTGAATGGCCTACGCGAGGGAGGGGGTGGTGAAATTGACGCTGCGCGAGAGGGAGGGGAGGGGGTGGGGAAATCGACTGCGCGAGGGAGGGGGCAGAGGAACTGCAATGCGAAGGGGGGGAGGGGGTTCTGAATTCTGAAGTGTACAAGCTGGAATTTCCTGTGTGCGGGTGTAGATGTTTGTTTCCTGCAACTCCTACGTGGCAAATTTTCATTGGTGGGTGTAAAAATAAGAACCTCACCCTACTGGCCTGTAGCTGCTCCAAATAGATAATACTTATTTTTAATATATTCATAATAATATTTTTCACCCAATAATTAAAAATACTTTTCAATAATTGATTGGACCCACCACTTTATCAAATTCTCAAAATACTAAAACTATCTACTCTCATTTTAACTCAAAAATTTCATAACTATTCAAGATATCTCATCTCATCTGAACGTGTAATATGTTAATATATAAAATAAATAATAACGGTAAGGTTATTTTCTGTCAATTTCACTAACTCCTTCTACCCATTTTCTGTCAATTTCACTAACGGCAAGGTTATTTACTTTTATATTTTTAGATTAAATTATTTATATAATAACGAAAGAAAGTTACTTTTATCCATTTATTAATAAAAAAAAAATATAGTCAGAGACATTCCGAGAAGGGCAAGAATGTGGATTCCCACTTATTTAGAAGGAAATCCACATTATCTTAAAAAGGGGGTTGAGATGGGATTCCAAATTTCCTTGACAATTTCGATTCGCTCGCCTTAAATCCATCCAAACGGAATAATCAAATATATTCTATACCATGAGAAGGGCAATATGTAACATACCATATTTTAGATGGGTTGTTTATTCTTTTCGTGACAAAGCTGCATAAATTGGTATTTGAATACTTGAATCCTTTCAATTGGCTCGCTAGCATGTGAAGGACATGAGAAAGTGATTTATTGTGCAATTTAGAAACCCAAATTTCCTACCTCCTTTTTTTATGTATTTCCTTACACATCAATGTGTAATTCAAACCAATTCAAACAATGAAAGATATGAATATTTTAAGAGAAATAATATTTACAGTCATAGAATGTGTAAGTATTGCATAATCTTTTTTGTAAAAAATGAGTAAATACAATATCTACATGAAAATTAATTTTTTAATAATAGAATTTATTATTTTTCACGATTACATAACACTTACGCGTTCTATGATTCTACGTATCATTACTCATATTTTAAATATTGGATACAACAGTAGTAAATGTCATTACTTTTTAATTTACTCTTCTCGTGAGTAGTAAATGTTGGGCCATCACGATCAACCTTGTTCACTTTCAGTCAAATTGTCATTGTTTGCTGTGTTCTTCATTTATAGGCTGTTTTTGTTGGAAGTTTAGCCAAATCCAACTTTCGAAGACTATTGGGCATTCTAAAGATCAATTAACAAGGCTTTTTGGTTTCTAAGACTGGTAGTCTTTTAATTTCTGAACAATGCCTTTTTGTTTTTCATTGATGTGTCTTTTTATTTTCTCTAAAGTAAAGCTTTAATTAAAAAACTTTATAGTTATCAAGTTCTTTGAAAGAAAAGTCCGTAAGTTCAACGGATTGACGTTTTCAAACAACGGAAAAATATCTTCAATTTTCTTTATCTGATCTTCTTTATCTGGGTGAAAGTATAGAAAAATTTATCTCTTCAACTTCGTGTCCTGGACGTGAAAAACATTGAAATTTTTTATACCAATAATGATATGCACGTTGTAGGGGGAAAACCCCTAGAGGCTAGGCCCAGGATAAGACTCGGGCCCAAAAGGGAGAATGCAGGGTAAGAGCCCTGACAAGAGGATGGAAGATGGTGTGACCTGACACCACTGACCAAGGTGCCACCGAGCCTGACACAACAAGATAGCCTGACAACCGAACTAGCCGACCATCAGGAACATCCCAGACTTGAACACAGCCGTCTGAATGGTGCAGGAGAACAAGGGAGCCCATCCAGAGCCATGCCTCATTTAATGGAGCAAGGACGAGCCTGTCTAAGACCACGCCACATTTAATGGTGCAGGAGCAAGTGCGCATGGTAGGGCCACACTGCATTCAATGCGTCCCAAGGTCGGCATGCAACACGAATGCCCTTCTGGGTGTCAACAACAACCTTGGCTAGGCCTAACAGGACTAGAGGGAAGCAGGAGGTTGGCAGGGATATGCAATCCCAGTACGAAGCCACACACTGGTTACCATCACCTCGAGACCCACCTCAACCAGGTATAAGTATCCCTCTCTCTTCCAAGAAAGGGTTACACTCACATTCTTGAACACTTCTCTGATTATTCATTCTAAGCTCTCTCTCTCTTTCTCTCTCTCTTCAACCTTGGCCTAACTTGAGTGTCGGAGGTATCACGGCCTCCAAGCTCCCCACTCTCCTCCTTACAGGGAAGAGGCCGAGTGCTGCCAGCATGGAGTTGCCTAGGCCCGCGAAACAAGACATCAACATTGGAGCCGTCTGTGAGATCTATTTTCCTACAAGTAATGTGTCCTTCGTATGCCGGCAACGACGTGCTCTCAAGCCTCCGAAGAAGAACGGCAACCCTTCACCTGGAAGCTGCAACGATACAGAAACTCATGCAGGAGATGGTGGCCCTTTGCCAGGAAAATGCCGCCTTGCGAGGTGGGGAGGGGGGGGGGATGGAGAGCCGGAGGGAGACCAGCAAAGCCACAACTCCGAGACCCATCATCCCTCTTAGACAGAAGCAGTCGAAGAAGAACTAAGGCGGACCTCTAGGTCCAGAAACTTGAAAACAAGTATGACGAGGTGGTCAAACGAGTACACTCGCCTTCCATGGTGGATCAATTGCTCACCAGCGTTGAGTTGTCATATAGCGCTGACGTCATGGCAGTTCCCCTACCCTCGAGGTTCAAAGTCCCGCTAATAGACTTGTACGAGGGGTCCAAGGATTCCTTATAACACCTGGAAACCTTCAAGGCACACATGACCCTACATGGGTTCCCAAGCGAGGTCACATGCAGGGTGTTCCCCCTTACGTTGAAGGGAGCAGCGAAAGCATGGTTTGAGACCTTGTTGCCCAAGACCATCACTAGCTTCACCGAGTTGGCTCGGCTCTTATTGAAACAATTCATGGAAAGCCGTAAGAGGAGACAACCCACTGCCTATCTCCTAACCGTGAAGCAAAGAGACGACGAGAGCCTGAAGTATTACCTCTCTCATTTCAATAAAGAACGCATGATGAAAACATCACCCTGGCAGCACTACTAAGGGGAATATGGCCCCGCAACCCTTTCATGGCGGAGATTACACTGAAGACCCCAACCTCGTTAAGGGAGCTCATGGACTAGCTGACAGCTTCATCAACGCTGAGGACGCACTCCGGGCCTTAATGGCCCTGCGACGGACCGAGTTGGACAGAGCAGATAGGAAGGCTGCCGACCAGAACAGCTAGGGAAGTCGAGAAGACGACAAAAAGAAGGCGCGTGATACAAAGTGCAAAGAAGCGCAGCCCACAAGTGGGAAGGCTGAACAGCGCATCCACACTAACTTGGCTGCAGAGATTGAAAGAGATCCTAGCCCGCAGGGCGAGGGGCGGCAGGACTTCGCCCGCCCCAAATATTGTACCTATCACAAAACCAACAGCCATCGAACGGAGGATTGCATCACAAGGAAGTGGAAGTTGGAGGAGACGGAAGCCCTAATAGACCAGTGGGGTGATGAGAGGCACGACCAGCGATACAACAGCCATGTACAACCACAGAGAAGTGAAAACCCCAACAGGAGAATGCCTGATAGGGGTAATAGGACAAGCTTGCAACGGAAAAGCCTGGTCAGAGAAGAAGGCTCAATGGGCGAGATACGCACGATAGCAAGCAGATACGCAGGGGGAGGAGCCACCTCGTTGGCAAGGAGGGCCTACGCTAGAAGGGCCAAGTACGAGAAAGTGTTCACCACCTACAAGGAGCCCTGAGGGAGAAGAGCTACGCAAAGGAACCTGTCATAACTTTCAGTGAGAAGGACGAAAAATGAGTTCTACGCTGCCATGACCGTGCATATCGCCAACTACTTGACAATGAGGGTCCTAATAGACAACGACAGCTCGATAAACATTATGTATTGGGAAGCATTCATCCAGATAGGGATTACGCCCGATCGATTATGCCAGACTCAATCCCCCTCAAAGATTTCACCAGGGACATGATTTAACCAGTTGGAGCCATCACCTTATCCATTCTGGCAGGAACGACCTAGATAACGATGGCAGCCATGGTGGATTTCTTCGTAGTAAAGGCCCCCTCTTCCTACAATGCGATCCTATGGCTACCAACCTTGAACCATCTCAGGACAGTGACGTCCACCTATCATTTAAAAATGAAGTTTCCAACCCCTATGGGAGTGGGAGGAATACATGGCGAGCAAAAGCTGGCGAGGAATTGTTATGCTCAAGAGTTGAAGCCCGAGGCAGTCGAAGTTTGGACCCTCAGGGGGGCATGAAGTAGCAAGCCCACCCCAGGCCCCTACAGAATGAAGGATCATGAAGGCTGCAAGCAACCCCATCTAAGGAATGTTGAACACGTGAAGGAACATTTTGTTTGAAAAACATGGGTTATCCCAATCATGTAGTTAGCAACCATTTCAATGAAAGTATGATTTT
The DNA here is from genome assembly GCF_004785595.1 of Juglans microcarpa x Juglans regia. Taxonomy (NCBI): domain Eukaryota; kingdom Viridiplantae; phylum Streptophyta; class Magnoliopsida; order Fagales; family Juglandaceae; genus Juglans; species Juglans microcarpa x Juglans regia. Next base: position 40,488,796 of record NC_054594.1, on the reverse strand, counting down.
GCCTCTATTCGCTTTTGTTTACAAACACCAACACCACAAACCCAATCCCTTGACTGGCGCGATGCTTTGGCGCCCCTTCACAGCCAGTCGAGCACGAGTCACTTGGCTCGCCGACCTTCGCGCAATGCATGGTCGCGATGCATTGGCTAAGGGCCAAGGGCCTCTAGAGCTTTCCCTTCATGGCTAGTCGGACACAATTCTCTTGACTTGCTGACCTTCGTGCACCACAAACCTAATCCCTTGATTGGCCACGATGCCTTGGCTCAAGGCCAGAGCCTCTTGAGCTCTGCCCATTCACAGCCAGTCGGGCATGAGTCATTTGGCTTACTGATCTTCGTGTAATGCATGGTCGCGATATATTGGCTAAGGGCCAAGGCCTTCCGAGCTTTCCCCTTCATAGCCAGTTGGGCACAAGTCCTTTGACTTGCCGACCTTCGTGCACCACAAGCCCAGTCCCTTGACTAGCTGCAATGCATATTGGCTAAGGGCAAAACCTCCCGAGCTTTGCCCCTTCACAGCTAGTCGGGCACGAGTCACTTGGCTCGCCGAACTTTGCGCAATGCATGGCCGCAATGCATTGGCTAAGGCCAATGCCTCTCGAACTTTCCCCTTCACAGCCAGTTGGACATGCATCCCTTGACTTGTTGACCTTCGTGTACCATAAGCCCAGTTCCTTGACTGGCCGAGATGCATTGGCTAAGGGCCCAAGCTCTGCCCTTCACAGCCAATCGGGCACGAGTCACTTGGTTCACCGACCTTCATGCAATGCATGGTCGCGATGCATTGGCTAAGGGTGAAAGCCTCTCGAGCTTTTCCCTTCACAGCCAATTGGGCACAAGTCCCTCAACTTGCCGACCTTTGCACACCACAAGCCTAGTCCCTTGATTGGCCATGATGCACTGGCTAGGGCCAAAGCCTCCTAAGCACTGCCCTTTCACAGCCAGTCTGGCATGAATGACTTAGCTTGCCGACCTTCTTGCAATGCATGGTCACAATGCATTAGCTAAGGGCCAAAGCCTCCTGAATTTTCCCCTTCACAGCCAGTTAGAGACAAGTCCCTTGACTTACTGACCTTCGTGCACCACCAAGCCGACAACAGAGCAACAATAAGGACGCGAGGTCAGGGTTGCTGCGTTAAAACAACGGTTCCAAGCAAATCATCGAAGAAGAAAAAATATAAAGAAGATGCAAACACAAACTCAAAGATGAAAAGGAATCCAGCCTTTGCATGCATAAGTAAGCCAAAATTACAAGAGTTTAAATTACAAAGGCTCGTAGGCCATGCAAACAGAAAGGAAGAGCCTAAGACGATGGGGGTGGGTCTCCCGGGAGGTATGGTGGTTTTCCTGGCTTCCCGAGCTCTTTGACGAGCTCGAAGGCGAGAGGGTTTGGTTTCAAAGACTTTAGATCCAAGGTGTTGAGGTCCACATCTAGATTTTTGTGCATAAGTTCCCGAAATCGCTCGAGGCCCTCTTTGTAGCCATACCCCTAGGCAGTGTCTCGAAAGGCCTAAGGCGTCGGGCCTTCCCGGAAGCATAGACATAGTCCGCCCTGAGGCTAGCCAACTCTTCCTTTGGCCTGGACTTCTTCCTCTTCACCTGTGAACCTTGTCCCACAACTTTTGATGGCGCCCCTGCAATTTTTCCAATCTCTTCTGGAGCACGTCACACTCTGCCGAGACAGCTTCCATCTCCTTCTGGGCTTTCTAAACCTCGTGGCGGGCAATGATGGCAAGAGACCAGAGCGCCCGAGCCTCCTCCTCAAGCTCCCTGTACTCTTCCACAATAATACTCACCAACTGATACGTTGTCTGCAAGGGGAAGACGTTAGGAACAAGAGCAAAAGCAGAAAAGGTCAAGTAAGGGAAAGAGTCATACTTGTGCAAAAAGAGGCCTCAACTTTTGTGCCTCATGCTTGATCGGCTCAACTCGGCTTGGCTCGGCTCGAGTTTGAACAATGTCCGGGCTAGAGGACTAACTGGGCCCCAGAGTAGCATGAGAATAAGAGGCACCACCAACCAAGGGCAACGCGGGAGGTGGGACGTCTTCGATATGCTCCTGCAAAGGGCCAGCCCTAGAGGCTTCTTCAGAAATAGGCGCGACAGGTGGGGAATCCTTTCTTGCAAGGAAGGCCCTTCGGCGTCAGCGAATTCCCCTTCAAGTGGAGACGTCGCCCCAAGCGTGGCCAAGTAAGAATCCACCTCTTGCTCTAGAGAGGATTGTGAGGGTAAGGGCAAAATTGATACGCAACTATCGCTAAGCTCCACAACGAAGGGGGAGCTCGGACCTAGTTCCTCCTTATCATCAATATTCGGCCCCAACATCTGGAAGGACTAATGGGGTGGCACCTTCCGGAGAATCAACCCGGGGCAGCACGAGCAGAGCGATCTCCCAGGTGAGCGACTATTCAAAAGAATGGTGGGCGTCTATGGAAACACCCATGCTGGGTGCAAGTTCAAAAAAAGCATCCAGAACGACCTGGAAGGTTTCACCACCTCCTTCCTCTTTGGCAACAAAAGTTAGGATGGTGGGAGCTGGCAAAACTGATGTTAAGGTAGACGTAGGAGAATTTGGTGGCAAGAGAGAAATTGTGCCCTATGTGGAAGTGGCGGGGGCTGTTGGGCGCACCGGAGGCGCTCCTTGTGCAGGAGAAGCTCGGGCATCAGGGCGAGGCGCACATTGGGGTCCCTCGTTCCTGCCCCTTGGAGTATCTGGGCAGCGCGTATGCTGGGAAAAAGCCAGAATATCAGGGCGAGCTCGCTGGGAACTCCCCGCTTCGCCTCTTGGAACCTTGAGAGGAGGAGACGACCTAGACTCTAGGCGAGGGCCTTCTCTACTTCGAGACCCGGTAGCACCTCAAGAAGTCCTACCTAACTCACCCTTGGGGGCGCTGCCTTCTCCATCGTGCGCCACCTTCGCACGCTTACCCCTGTCACGACCAACGGGAAAGCTCGAAGACCCTTTTTGACACTGGGGTGATGGGGGGTCCTCCAGGAATTCCTGGCCGATTACATACGAGCTGTCGGGAGAAGTAAGGAAGCTCCTAATATTGATGTCCGACAACATGACGTCAATCTTCACGTCATAAGGGTGGGCCGACACCCAAGACAGCATAGTTGCGAGCATGTCTTTTTCCCTCCGAGACAGGTCTATGACCAGACTCTTGAACAAAATAACGTAGGACTAGAAGGCTTGGACGACGAACTCCTGATGATCCTGCTCCCTCATGAGGTACTCTCATCCTGGACCCAAGACGAAAAAGAACTTCCGAGACCAGTCCTTGATGTGCGAGTGGCGCAACTCAAGGCTGGCGATGCTCCTCCCAGGTGTACACGACTGGAAGATACAAAGGCTCTCATCCAAGCGCAGCATCCGATATAAAGACAGAAACTCCCTGGCTGTCAGGTCGGGGTACTCCTCCCCACTGGCGCTGAGTACTTGCCGGTAGATAATGCAGCCGCCTGCCAAGAGACGTCAGGCATTCGGATGAAGTTAGGCAGGAGCCAACCTCAAAAAGTGGAGGACGTCACGGATAGGGCGGCAGAAGGGAAACAGGAGCCCATTTGCAAACATGAGAGGGTAGAGGGCCATACGGCCTGCCATCCAGTGAACATCAACGACGGACTTACGACAATCAGGAACTTCCAAAACCACCAAAGAAGGGATATTGTACTTTACCCTAAACGCTCGGAGGTCATCTTCAGTAACCGACGAAACTCAATTCTTTCCGGTGAAGTACAACGGTTTCTAGGAGGAAGAACCACGTGGGGCCATCAGAGCAATAGGATCAGGAACTAAGGATACGGGTGAAGACAACGAAAGGATGAAATAATGGGAAATAGAACAAGGAAGAAGAAAGCTAGCGAAGGCAACAATGGAGGAGGAAGCAAATGGCGAAGGATGAGGAAGGAAAAGGCCTTATATAGGCTTGTGTGCGAACCGATGGGCTACTTGATGTTACGGGTTGGTGACCTCAGGAAAGCCACATAGCGCATGGGTTGCAGAAGCATGGGAGCGTGGCTACGGTCGCGTGAAAGGCACGAACCAATAGGGGCTCGAGGCGTGGGTGAATATGACCTACACGACATGACCGTCAGAGATGAGGGAGCATCGAGAACTCAAACGGCAGGGAACCTAGGAGTTAATGATGAGGACAAATGTTCTTGGGAAGCCCAAATGGCAGGGAACAACACGGCATGAAGGAACACTAAGCAAACGACGTCAACATCAATGATGAGCCCATTGTGTAGACCAATGTGCATCGCCCTCCCAACCGTCAAGAGACGAAGTGACACGAAAATCGAGGTAGCAATAGGTGGCCTTGGGAAACCCAAATGACTAAGCAGGCGAGCAATGGGTACGAACCGAGGAAGACACACAGGAGGAGAAAATCTTTTGAAAATTCCTACCACATATGTGTGATAGGAATTCGCAGGAATTGTGAGGGGGAAAACCCCAGAGGCCAGGCCCAAGATAAGGCTCGAGCCCAGGATCGCGTACGAGAGCCAAGATGTCCCGAAAGGCCCAGAAAGGAGAATGCAAGGCAAGAGCCCTGACAAGAGGACGAGAGATGGTGTGACCTGACACCACTAACCGATGTGCCACTGACCCTGACACCATATGATAGCCTGACATCAAAACTAACCGACCGTCAGGAACATCCCTGACTCTGACACAGCCGTCCAGGGCCATGCCGCATTTAATGGTGCAGGAGCAAGCGTGCATGGCTAGGCCACGCCGCATTCAATGCGTCCTGGGGTCGGCACTCAACGTGAATGCCCTCCTGGGTGTCAATAACAACCCTGGCCAGACTTGGCAGGACTGCAGAAAGTAGGAGGTTGGCAGGGACATGTGATACCAGTACAGAGCTACACACCAGTCACATCACCTCGGGATCCACCCCGACCAGGTATAAGTACCCATCTCTCTGCTAAGAAGACTCATTCTTGAGCACTTCTCTTATTATTCATTCTAAGCTCTCTGTCTTTTCATCTTAAACCTTGGCCTAACTTGAGTGTCGGAGGTATCACGGCCCACGAGCTCTCCCACTCTCCTCCTTGTAGGGAAAAGGCTGAGTGCTACCAGCATGGAATTGCCTAGGCCCGTGAAACACAACATCAACACACGCAATCTTTTTTACAATTCTTTATATAATTATGTTTTAAAATGAGAATATATAAATAAAGTGATGTTATTTTTATAAATTATTTTCAAAAAAAAATTCTCATTTAAAATATAATTATATAAAAAATTATAAAAATAATTGTATATTTATCATTTCACTTTTTATATTGCTTAATTCGGTTCAACTTTCAAAACTGGTCAATTGGTTTATTATTTCTAGAAAAAAAAAATGGCTGTGAGAGTGAGGTAATCACTTACGTATAAGATTGAAGGGATATTATGTAGTCACTTGGAAAGAAACGTGTCAAACAATCAATAAGTTTGACTGATGCCCTTCTGGAATTAATTATAACAAGTCATTTTCATGCTACTGGACTTGCATGTCTCTGAGGATGATTGAAATAATTGAATTATACTTGTTGCTGTTTTATGACATTTTGAGATATTATTAGTTTAACTTAAAAGCTTAAAACCCTTGCGTTAAATTTTTCAGAAAGTGAAAACTTGACTAGATATCATTACTGCTTCCTGAATCAACAAAACTTGAAGCATTTCCCCAGAATGCAGATAATAGTAAGAAAATGAAACAGAGCAAGAACAATTCAACCTTATTACTTCGAAACTTCTGAGCATATATAGATTATTCCAAACACTAACATCTAGAAATAAGAAGTATCAAACTCATTTATTTGGTTAACAATGTGAGTTTTGCAAATTGAACAAATGGCTTGAGAAAATCTTCATATCAACTCTGCTCGACCAGTGCTTTTATATTGTAAGGCCATGTGACACTTTGGTTTCCATTCCACATCGCCTTGGCGTATAGCAAATTTGTCCTTTCAGTGGGATGGCTAGTGTCAAAGGTCACATAGTCACTGGGATTTTCACATAATTCATACCCTTGGACGGATCCATTCACTGATCCACAAGTGCTAATTCCTCTGTAAGGACCAGATCCACAGCATGCCGCCTTCCTTTCCTTGAATCCTTCACAAAATAAAATCACAATAGGTAAATTGCAATACATGTGGGGTTTAGCCAACGATTAGAAACATTTTGTTCAGGGTTAAGGTAGACCTTTTAAATTGGATAAATCTTGAAAAATACAATTGGTCATATATATATATATATATATATATATATATATATTGAGTATTCCTGGCCGCTGAGAAGATGCTTGTTATTTTTTTTGAGGTGTACTAATGTTCATCTATATAACAAGTACTCGAGTATCTGATTCCCATACGACGATGTAGATCGACTTCCTGCACAACATGATATTCCAACACTATCCCCTCCATATGCCCCGGCCCTGTGTTCCCCTGGTATAGTGCTTTCATCATCGGTAAATAACATAATGGCTCCAAGCTTAGTAACGCAAATTTCCTACCTCCTTAATTTCTTGTGTATTTCCTGACACATTTATGTGTTATTCTAACCAACTCAAAAAATGAAAAACATGAATGTTTTAAGAGAAGTGCAACAACCACAAAGAGAACTTACAAACTGATATAGTTTGATCATGTGCTACGTTAGATTATAAAATACTTTTATTATAAAGTAGATCTAACGTATCACATCAAGTTATGTTAGTTTATAGATTTATTTTTATAAAATCTCTTTGTGGATAAACCGTTTTTCATGTTTTAAATATCGGATACAACATCTCTAGATGTGATCATTGCTTTTAACTTACTCACTTGTAAATGTTTGGCCATCACGATCGACCTTGTTCACTTTCAGCTAACTTGTCATTATTTGCTGCGTTGATCTTCATTTATAGGCTGCTTTTGTTGGGAGTTTTAACCAAATCCAACGTTCGAAGACTATTGGGTATTCTTGAGATCAATTAATAAGGCTTTTTGGTTTCTAAGAGTGGCCTTTTAATTTCTGACTCTTGCCTTTTTTGTTTCTCATCTCTGCGTCTTTTATTTTCTAAGTAAAGCTTTAATTAAAAGACTATAGTCATCCATTGCTTTAATAGAAGAGTCTGTACGTTAGATCTTATATGACTATATATATAGGTTGGCGGTAAGTGGGTAAAGGAACAGAGAGTTGAAAACTGGTATTCTGAGGACTATTGGGATGAAGTCATGGATATTATCAAGGGGGTCCCGGTCCGAGTATTTCATATTTTTAGAGAGGGAAATGCTTCGGCAGATTTCCTGGCAAGGATAGGAGCGGAGGTAAGCAACGGGCTATACTAGTCTTCTATGGATATTCCATCTCGTCTTAAAGGTTCTTTGTGTATAGAAAGACTAGGTGTTCCTATTATCCGATCCACATGGAGAGAAACGTACGGTCAAACAATCAATAAAAGTCTCTCTGATCTCCTTCTGGAATTAATTATAACGGGCCTAGATCATGTCTCTGAAAGGGATGAATGGAGATATATCAGCCTTGATCTGCTCTGCAGATGATTGAAATAATTGAATTATATATACTTGTAGTTGCCGCTGTCGTATTAAATTTTGAGATATTATTAGTTTAACTTACAAACAGTTTAAAACCCTTGCTTTCAATTTTTCAGAAAGTGAAAACTTAAATAGATATCAGTACTGCTTCTCGCATCAATAAAACTTGAGCATTTCCCAGAATGCAGATAATAGTAAGAAAATGAAACAGAGCAAGAAAGATTCAACCTTACTACCACAATTCAACTTCGAAACTCCTGAGCATATGTAGATTATTCCAAACACTAACATCTAGAAAGAAGAAATAGCAAACTCATTTATTTGGTGAACGATGTGAGTTTGGAAAATTGAACAAATGACTAGAGAAATTCTTCATTTCACTTCAGCTCAACAAGTGCTTTTACATTGTAAGGCCGTGTGACATTTTGGTTTCCATTCCACATCGCCTTGGCGTATAGCAAGTTGGCCCTTTCAGTGGGATGGCTAGAGTCAAAGTTCACATAGTCACTGGGATTTTCACATAATTCATACCCTTGGACGGATCCATTCACTCTAGTGACTCCACAAGTTCTTACTCCTCTGTATGGACCAGATCCACAGCATGCCGTCTCCCCTTCCTTGAAACCTTCACAAAATAAAATCAGAATTGGTAAAAATGCAATATATGTGAGTTTAGCCTACGTTAGAACAAATATAATTGCACCCTGCAATACTTTGAAATTGAATAGCCATCATGACATACCATATTTTAAAGGATTATTAACTGCTTCATTGACTAAACTGTATAAATCTGTAATTGAATGTTTGAATCCTTTCAGCTGGCTCTCTAGCTCCTGGAGGACATGTGAAAGTGCTTTGTTGTGCAGTTTTACCAGTGCTGTAATTTCCTCCTCGCATTCACCTTCGTTTGTTGCCTTAAACAATGGTATGCAACCCAATGGCGCTAAGTTTAGGAACGCAAATTTTCTTCCTCCTTCCTTGTGTATTCCCTATATAAGACATCAGCAAAGTATGTTTGTGGCCGAGTTAGCAATCGAAAGAGAGAGAGTGATATAAAACAATTTTCGTTTCAAATATTGGGTACGAATGTAAGTGTTGTTACTTTGATCACAGTTGTCAAGTTGCCAATAACCATATCCACATACTCTTCTGGAGAGGAGGATTGAAACACGCTAGAGTTTGCAAAATAAGCCGATACGTAATCGTTGCTTCCAATGGCGGTTATGTAAACAGCTCTCGACACCAATGTCTTGGCTTCTGCTTCACCTATTTCTTTCTTCAATAGCATCTTCGTTCTCTTGAAATTACTGAGTTGTGTTTGCAGGTTTATCACCTATTAATTAGAGGGGAGGGGGAAAAGAAAAAGGGAAAAGAAGCACAAAACGCAAATCTTAACCATGTCAGCATATATGACTGTTTGTAAAAGAGTAATGATACATTTACGATTCTTTTACAATCAATTTCACAATTAATGACGGTAAGCATGCTACTTCATCAAAGATAAATTTCCAATCTTTTCGAGAAATCAGATTGGATGATAAGAAATTTCTTCAGTTACATATGCAAGAACAAATTGTAATGCAACAAAGTTGAAAGATAATGCAACAATTATAGTTAGTTGCATTTCAATTGCATGCCGAGAAGCCTATTAATGAAATCCACTGATCAGGTAGAAGCTTACGTATCCTGGATAAGTTCCGACAAGAGCACCAGCTCCGGCAGATGCAAAGTTAGCCCCATCTGCATTTCGCTTATAACCAGGATGTAGATACGCCGGAATCAATGGCAACTTTGCAAACTCAGCTGCAACAGTACATGCTTTCAAAACTTAGCCGACAGAAACAGTATTCAGGTTCTAAAGAAAAGAAAACAATGACATGATGAGTGTTCGTGCATATCTAACCTATGAAATCTGGAATTATACGGCCATCGGAATATCTCCCAGTTGGGTAGTTAAAGAAGGTTTCCCCATAGGGATAAAAATTTGCCCGGATCGTAGTGTTGAAGTAGTTATTGTTTCCTGCATCAAAAAGAGAATCTCCGAAGATGAATAGGGCAACATGGTCATCCGGCAGGCATATGTGACTGTGACCAAGGCTTGGGGTGGGTATAATACTAACGCTCGCACACAAAACCAAGAAACAGATATGAATCCTTGAACCCATCATCATGTTCATTAATATATCGTTCACTTTCAGTTTGTTAACTTCATTAATTAGTCACAGTTTTGATTTTTTATTTATAGGCTGCTTTGTGCTTTGGGTGAAGGAAATGTATGATCTGCATTTCTTCTAGATCGGTTTTTACATTTTTTTCAGATCATGGACCGACGACTATTGAAACAATTCGACCAAATTAAGGATTTTTATGGCCGAATCCTGACCCTTGGGCAGCAAGATGTTATTTCGACCTTTAATATTGGATAAATGATAGGCTTAAAAAATAGGAGGTCATATATATCTTATTTTGAATATTCCTGGGTGCTGAGAAGATGCTATCCGTACCAAGCTAGATAGTCTCCTGTTGAATATTCCTGGCTCACCAAGCTGGACTTTTCAGGTATCTTATCCCCGTCCGATGAGACTTCTTGCGTGGCGTCATCTTTTAGCGAGTAGTATTAAATATAGTTATATGTTGTATAAGTCTTACATATTTATTTTTAAAAAATATAAGATTTATTATTAAAAATTAATTTTTTAAATAAGATTCATATGTATTCTAGGAGAAAGATGAAAAGGGATATTGGGCTGGGAAGGGTGATGTTTTACAACTTGAATATTAATGTGGGAGGGTAGTAAATCAAATACGTGATAAGAGTATTAAAATCTTTATTGAACTTAAAATAAGAAAAGATTTTTTTTAGTGGATCTACCATATTGAATATCATACTAATCTAAATATTGGTGCAGTAGTGGAGTATGTCTCTGTTCAAAATCAAGCTGCTGCACAGAAACTACTCTAGAAAATGAATCATCAAAGCTAGGATGGTCGACATTCCAAAGGTCATATTTTTTGCATGTAGAGATCAATTTTTTCCCTCAATTCCAGATTCAAGATGCGAAGACTATTGCATAATCAGGAAATATTGAATAATATTATTTATTTTGCATTGTTATGTATTAGTTTAATTAGTTGCGATATATTATTATTTATTTTGTTCTTTGTAAATTTATATTTTGCATTGTGATGTAACAATAATATTATTTATTTTGTATTTTTATTTATTTTGTTATTTAATTTTTTTTTATAAATTTACTTTAGAAAGTGTTTAAATTATTTTTTTAAAAAAAATATGGACAATTTAAGCATGGTATCAGATTTTTTTAAAAAAAAACCTGCTATAAATTTGTTTTAAAAGTTTGTCTTTAAAAAAAAAAAAAAAAAAAAAACCCCGCCCGGATTAAATCCGGTTATAACCGGATATCCGCCCGGATTAAATCCGGAGGAATCCAGGCGAATAACCACCCGGTTTTTAAAATTCGGATCCGGATCCGATTGTCACCGAATATCCAGATCTGGATCCGGATGCACACCCCTATTCATATCTACTTATTTTTTAAAAAAAATATGTGACATTTAAATATTTTATAATTATATCATTTCTCTGCTCCAATATTATCCCCTCGGGCCCCTTGCCCACATGACTTTGGACTTACGAATAGTCCATGCTTATCCCCCAAAGGTCTTTGTTACGTGCAACAAACATATCATGAATTCACACTTCTCTCCTTTTCCTCTGTGCCTTAATTTCACCATGCATCATCCATGGGATCCATATGCCCATCCATCCAATCGTGGACTCCAAATCAAATTGAAAAACGTGATGAATTTATCATTACTGCTTGCATCAACCAAAAATGAAAAACTTGAAGCATTTCCACAGATCTAGTGCAGATGGAATATAAACCAGGCTTCTCAATTAATCCTTACTAGTACTTGAATGCTTATAATTCGAAGATTCACGACATTTTTAGTCAAGTAAAAAACCTAGATGTTTAGTATTACATAATACATATTACAAAAAAAGACAAATGGTCTTCAGCATGGCAAAACACAAGTAAAAAACATAACATAAATAAATGAAAACAAATTGTCTTAAATATAGAAACAATGTAAAAAATATATATAACATAGATAAATGATAACAAATTGAGAGTGATCTTCATGTTTGCTGCTTTAACCTTCAATCTCAATGGTTGTCATGTTTGAATGTACGCCTAACTCTATATACAAATATTAATAATAAGAATAAAACATCAAATGCTTGTGAATTTGGATTATGAAAAACACTAAAATTAAATTACAATAAAAACAAAGAAAACATTACCCGATGTTACTGTGAAACTCTCCACATTATCCATAGCCTCCCGGATATTAATGGTTATTGACGGATGCTTTAACCAATTTTGAGTATAAATAAGTGTCTCAACGGTTCTTGGAGTCAACGAACTTCGAAAAGGATCAAGCACATGATGACCTCCCGTACTAAATGCTGACTCAGACGCAACCGTGAAAACATGTATGATCAAAAAGTCTTGTGCAATCCTCGCGAGTATAGGATAGTTAGGCTCATTAATTTTTCACCAAGTCAACAAGTCAAACGATGGGTTGAGTGCCTCACAACCATCTAATAAATATCTATTCACTTCTATTTTGGCAATAGTAAATCACATGGCAAAAGATGTTTTATACCACTTATAGAAACATTTGGTCTCACGTTTACCATCACTATCATTCATGGTTCTAGATGTCGGAGGGGTTCATGTTCTTGGATACTTGTGGTGGAATCGAATGTAGCATTATATTCCGCTTACAAATCTGCTAATACACTCGACACCAACACCTCAGCACGAAACTCAGAACTTTTAGGTGGAAATTAAGTAAGAAACCCTAACTTGCTTCGTGGATCAAGTACAACTGCAATTAACATAAACAAGTTCATCATATCTAATGACTCCAATACTTACCATATTTCGAGAAGGGCGAGAACGTGGATTCCCACTTATTCATAAGGAAATCCACATTTTAGAGGGTTGTTCGTTCTGTTCGTGACAAAGCTACATAAATAGGTATTTGAATATTTGAATCCTTGGTATTTGAATATTTGAATCCTTTCAGCGAGTGAAGGACATGAGAAAGCACATGCAGTTTAGAAACACAAATTTCCTACCTCCGGTCTTTTTTATGTATTTCCTGACGACACATCGACAATGTGTAATTCAAACCAAATCAAACAATGAAAAACATGAATGTCTTAATTTTTAAATAATTGTATATTTATCGTTTTACTTTTTATATTGCTTAATTAATCGGTTGAACTTTCAAAACAGATCAATTAGTTTATTATTTCTAGAAAGAAAAATGGCTGTGAGAGTGAGTTAATTACATACGTATAAGATTGAAGGGATATTAATTATGTATTCACTTGGAAAGAAACGTGTCAAACAATCAATAAGTTTGACCGATGCCCTTCCGGAATCAATTATAACGAGTCATTTTCATGCTACTGGACTTGCATGTCTCTGCAGATGATCGAAACCCTTGCGTTAAATTTTTCAGAAAGTGAAAACTTAACTATGTCAGTACTGCTTCTTGCATCAACAAAACTTGAAGCATTTCCCAGAATGCAGATAATAGTAAGAAAATGAAACAAAGCAAGAGCGATTCAACCTTATTACTTCGAAACTTCTGAGCATATATAGATTATTCCAAACACTCACATCTAGAAATAAGAAATAGCAAACTCGTTTATTTGGTGAACGATGTGAGTTTGGCAAATTGAACAAATGGCTTGAGAAAATCTTCATTTCAACTCTGCTCAACGAGTGCTTTTATATTGTAAGGCCATGTGACACTTTGGTTTCCATTCCACATCGCCTTGGCGTATAGCAAGCTTGTCCTTTCAGTGGGATGGCTAGTGTCAAAGGTCACATAGTCACTGGGGTTTTCACATAATTCATACCCTTGGACCGATCCATTCACTGATCCACAAGTACTAATTCCTCTGTAAGGACCAGATCCACAGCATGCCGCCTCCCCTTCCTTGAATCCTTCACAAAATAAAATCACAATAGGTAAATTGCAATACATGTGGGGTTTAGCCAACGAATAGAACAAATATACTTGCTCCCTGAAGTACTACGAAATTGAATAGCCATCATCACATACCATATTTTAAAGGGTTATTCGTTATTTCACTGCCTAAATTGTATATATCTGTAATTGAATATTTGAATCCTTTCAGCTGGCTTTCTAGCTTCTGGAGGACGTGGGAAAGTGCTTTGTTGTGCAGTTTTACCATTGCTGTAATTTCCTCCTCGCATTCACCTGCGTTTATTGCTCTAGCCGCTGGTCTGCAACCCAATGGCCCCAAGTATAAAAATGCAAATTTTCTTCCTCCTTCCTTGTGTATTCTCTATAGAAGACATCATCAAAGTATGTTTTTGGCCGAGTTAAAAATCGAGGAGAGAGAGAGAGAGAGAGAGAGAGAGAATAATTTAAAACAAATTTTGTTTCAAATATTGGGTACGAATGCAAGTGTTGTTACTTTGATCACAGTTGTCAAGTTGCCAATAACCATATCTACATACTCTTCTGGAGAGTAGGATTGAAACAAGCTTGAGTTTGCAGTATAAGGGGCTGCGTAATCGTTGCCTCCGATGCTGGTCATGTAAACAGCTCTCGACACCAATGTCTTGGCTTCTGCTTCACCTATTTCTTTCTTCAATAGCGTCTTCATTCTCTTGAAATTACTGAGTTGTGTGTGCAGGTCTATCACCTATTAATTAGAAGATAGGAAAAGAAGAAGAAGAACAAAAAGCAAAAAAAATCTCAACCATGTCATCATATAAGGCTATGTTTATGTCATAGGAACACAATCAATTTCAGGAAAGAGTACTAATGATACACTTACGCTCACAATTAACTGCTACAAGCATGCTACTTCATCAAAGATTCAAAAATAAATTTCATTTTAAAAAACCACATTTTTTTTAGTTACAAAAGAGTCGTAAGAGAGTAACAAGTTGATAATTTTCCTTCGAAAAATAGGACTGAATGATGAGTAGTGACGGCTTATATTTCTTAAGTTACATGTCCAAGAATAAACAAAACAATAGCAGACGACGAGTATAACGGTCTTTCTGAGAGAGTTTGTAAATTGTAATGCAACAAATTTGAAAGAGAAGGAAAACATGAAAGATATTAATGAGACAGAATTTTCGAGTGTTTTGGTACGTACTAGACTACGTGCCATCTATGCTAGCTACAGTTAGGTGCATTTCAATTGAATGCCGAGAAGCCTGATATTGAAATCCAATAATCTGGAAGAAGCATACCCATCCTTGACGAGTTCCGACAAGAGCACCAGCTCCGGCAGATGCAAAGTTAGCCCCATCTACATATCGCTTATAACCAGGATGTAGATACGCCGGAATCAATGGCAACTTTGCAAACTCAGCTGCAACATGAGAACATGCTTTCAAAACTTAGCCGACAGAAACGAAACTTCGCTGAAACAGTATTTAGGTTCTAAAGAAAAGAAAACAATGGTATGATGAGTGCGTGCGTGCATATCTTACCTATGAAATCTGGAATTATACGGCCATCAGAAAATCTCCCAGTTGGGTAGTTAAAGAAGGTTTCCCCATAGGGATAAAAATTTGCCCGGATCGTGGTGTTGAAGTAGTTATTGTTTCCTGCATCAAATAGAGAATCTCCGAAGATGAATAGGGCAACATGGTCATCGGACAGGCATATGTGACTGTGACCAAGGCTTGGGGTTGGTATAAATATAGCTAGGCTCGCACACATGAAAACGGCCAAGAAACAGATATGAATCCTTGAGCTCATCATCATGTTCATTAATATCTTGTTCACCTTCTGTTTGTTAATAACTACTTAATTAGTCGCAATTTTGATTTATTTATAGGCTGCTTTGTGCTTTAGGTGAGGAATTAAGAAGGAAATATGTTTACATTTCTTCTATCTGTTCATGAATCTTCAAGACCTTTCAATTTTTAACATATTTTTCAGATCACGAACCGACAATTATTCAAACTGTTGGACCAAATTAAGGATTTTTATGGCCACATATTCAATCCTTCTTCACCTAAAACAATTTGTTCAGGGGTTAAGGTAGACAACGTTTCTTTTTTTCTTTCTTTATTTTGACCTTATAAATTGGATAAATCATAATCTTGTAAAGTACAATTGTTTTTTTTTTTTACTATTCCTGGCTGCTGAGAAGATGCTTGTTATTTTTTTGAGGTGTACTAATGTTCATCTATATATCAAGTACTCAAGTATTTGATTCCCATTCGACGATGTAGATCGACTTCCTGCACAGCATGATATTCCAACACTATCGCCTCCATGCTCCTGTTTTCCCCTGGTATAGTACTGCTTATAAATGATATCACATAATCAGGCTTCATTATAGGATAGCACTGTCTATGGCTGGATTCTAGGACAGCAAATCACTCACTTGATTATAGAAGCAGAAATTGTCCACTGCAGATTGTATAGCTTGATTCTTGTATATCTTCCCTTTATAGCTTTCCCTTGTACCTTTATTAGGGCACTAAATACATAATTCAAGAGTGTAGTCCATACAAAAATATTGTATCCAATTCTCTTTATGGCATCAGAGCTGCCTATCCTCTCACGAGCAATTTTTTTTTCCCAGACTTTGAAATGTTTTCATCTGTGAGCAATTCTGGTCCTAACCCGATCTCCAACTCTACAAATGAGACCACCCTATGTTGGAGATGGTGTTGTGTGGGTTCCCTCCTATATGGAGGGTGGCCCATGTGGGTCCATTAAGCCCATATGAAGAGAGGGTTTAGGTCCAACTTAATTAGATTTATTAAAACCTAAGTTGCTGTCGTGAACAGTAAAAACAGTGCGCGAGAAAAGGAGGGAAATTGTGAAAGAGAAAAGAAGCTGTCAAAAAACAGAGCGACTGTACAGTTTCCATAAAACATTTCGATCGGCGTCGTCTGTGATCCGATCGAGCTGAAATTTTGTATACACGTTCATGACTCAAGGCTCTACAATCTGAACGGTGAAAATCGGATTTAGAGCAGTATTTATGGTACTCGTAGCCGTGAACAGTACCTCATCCTCCTTGGTGAAGTCTCTTCTATCACATTGTTTGGTTGCCAAGAAAGTTTTTTTTTCCTAGGATTATTGTTGATTGTATGCCTCTAGTACTATCTAGAAAGAACATTTATGTACACATCATTGTTGATAGTGGAAGGTTTAACTGGACTAGGTCCCGTGGTTTTTCCCTTAGCTTTGAAGGGTTTTCCATGTAAAAAATTCTTGGCTCTTTGTGTGGGTGTGATTTTGCTTTAGATTATTCTATATTAAATTACTTCCTAACATATTCACACAAAGTGAGAGATTATTATATCCGTTGTTTGATAACTGATTTAGTTATTCCAAGTCTCTGTTAAGATTTCTCCCAACAAAGTGGTATCAGAGCGGGGTTATAGTTATTCAATACTTTGTGTTGAATAATGGAAGCTAATTTGAGTAGAATGGTTACTTTAAATGGTTCTAATTATCACACTTGGAAAGGTAAAATGGAAGATTTTTAATTTGTGAAACAATTTTATCTACCGGTATTTGCTACTGAGAAGCCTGAAAATAAATCTAATGAAGAATGGACTTTGCAACATAGACAAGTTTGTGAGTACATCAGGCAGTGGGTAGATGATAATGTTTGGAACCATATTAGTGGGGAGACACATGCACGTACACTCTGGAATAAACTTGAACAGTTATATGCTCGAAAGACTGGAAACAATAAAATGTATCTGATCAAGCATTTGATGTCTTTGAAATATCAAGATGGAACTCCATTGACATATCACTTGAACACATTCCAAGGAATAATTAATCAGTTGGCTAGAATGGGTATCAAGTTCAATGATGAGGTACAGGGTTTGTGTTTGCTTGGTACATTGCCGGACTCTTGGGAGACATTTAGAATGTCATTATCTAACTCAGCCCCAGATGGTGTAATCAATATGGATCTAGCTAAAAGCAACATTTTGAACGAAGAGATGAGAAGAAAATCACAGGGTTCCTCTTCGCAGTCAGAGGTCTTGGTTACAGAAAACAGGGGGAGGAGTAAAAGCAGAGGTCCAAATAACAGAGATAAAGGCAGAAGCAAGTCAAACAAGTTTGCTAATGTTGAGTGCTATCATTGTGGCATGAAAGGGCATATCAAGAAATATTGTAGAAAATTGAAGAGAGAATACAAGGAGAAAAGAAATGAGAAGAAGGATGTTGATGAAAAGAAGGATGATAAAGTTGCCACCATTACTACTGGAGACTTCTTCATTATTTATGATGATAATGATGTTGTAAACATTGTTTCTCATGAAACTAACTGGTGATTGATAGTGGTGCCTCAATTCATGCTATATCCAGAAATGATTTCTTCACAAATTATGTACCCGGTGATTTTGGCACAGTAAAGATGGGAAATGGTGGCTTGGCTAAAATTACTGGCATTAGAGATGTGTGCTTGGAAACTAATAATGGCACAGTGCTTGTTCTTAGAGATGCGAAGCACATTCCTGATATCCGTTTGAACTTGATTTCTACAAGTAAACTTGATGATGAAGGGTATTGCAACACCTTTTGTAATGGGCAATAGAAGCTTACAAGAGGTGCTATGGTTATAGCTCGAGGCAAGAATATTTCAAATTTGTACATGCTACAAGCAAGGCTCTCCAATAGTATTATTAATGTTATGGAGAATGAGCTCACAGTACAATTATGGCATAAAAGACTTGCCCACATGAGTGAGAAAGGCTTAGCAATATTGGCTAAAAAGAACTTTCTGTCTGGAATGAAGAGTGCATCTTTGAAAAAGTATACTCACTATTTGGCAGGGAAGCAGAATAGAATCTCCTTCAAAAGTTCTCCTTCTTCAAGACAGTCAAGTATACTTGATCTAGTTCATTCAGATGTTTGTAGTCCTATGAAGACAAGAACACTTGGCGGTTCTTTGTATTTTGTGACGTTCATAGATGATCATTCACGGAAGTCTTGGGTTTATACCTTGAAAAGAAATGATCAAGTATTAAAAATGTTTAAACAGTTTCATGCCTTAGTTGAGAGGCAGACTGGAAAGAAGCTGAAGTGCATTCGAACTGATAACGGAGGAGAGTATTCAGGGCCATTTGATGATTATTTCATACAGCAAGGTATTCGGCATCAAAAGACACCTCCGAAGACTCCTCAGTTGAATGGTTTAGCTGAGAGGATGAATAGAACATTGATTGAGAGAGTGAGATGTTTGCTTTCACAGGCACAATTGCTTGGATCCTTTTGGGGTGAGGCTTTGAATACAACTGTACATGTTCTTAATATGACACCATGTGTTCCACTTCAGTTTGATGTACCAGACAGAGTTTGGACTGGTAAGGAAGTTACCTATGATCACTTACGTGTCTTTAGTTGTAAAGCATTTGTGCATATTCCAAAGGATGAGAGGTCTAAGCTCGATGTGAAGACCCGACAGTGTATCTTTCTACGTTATGGCCCGGATGAGTTTGGGTACATATTATATGATCCAGTTGATAAGAAACTAGTGAGAAGCCGAGACGTTGTGTTTATTGAAGATCAAACCATACAAGATATTGAGAAGACAAATAAAGTAGTGATACGATGCAATGATGGTTCGATTGACTTGGAGCCGATGCCATTGACAGATTTGCTAGCACAGGTTGATCATGCTACTTAAGATGACCAACAGAGTCCAAGTGATGCAGATGCTCCCTTACAGAATGAGACTTCTGATCAGTTGCCAGAATCAGAGATGCTACCAGATGTTCCACTCAGTTGGTCTATCAGAGACCGACATCCTTCCACTCGGTATTCTACAGACAAGTATGTGGTAATGACTAACGGGGGAGAGCCCGAGTGTTATGCAGAAGCCATGGAAGATGAACATAAGGCAGAATAGGTTGATGCCATGCAAGATGAGATGCAGTCATTGCATGACAATCACACTTTTGAACTGGTAGAGTTGCCCAAAAGAAAAAGAGTTTTGATGAACAAGTAGGTTTATAGATTGAAGCAAGATGAACACACTTCCCGACCACGATACAAAGCTAGGCTGGTTGTTAAGGGATTTAGTCAACAAAAAGGTATCGACTTTGATGAGATCTTTTCTCCAGTTGTGAAGATGTCCTTCATCCGTGTCGTTTTTGGTTTAGCAGCTAGTCTAGACTTAGAAATTGAACAGATGGATGTGAAAACTGTTTTCCTACATGGTGATATAGAGGAAGAGATTTATATGGAGCAACCAGAGGGTTTCAGGGTGAAAGGCAAAGAAGATTATGTGTGGCGACTAACGAAAAGTTTATATGGTCTAAAGCAGGCGCCCAAACAATGGTATAAGAAATTTGAGTAAGTTATGGAAGAGCAAAGCTACAAGAAGACCACCTCTGACCATTGTGTATTTGTGCAGAAATCTTGTGATTATGACTTCATAATATTATTGTTTTATGTTGATGACATGTTGATTGTTGGCAGAAATTCTTCAAGAATTGAAAATCTGAAGAAACAGTTAAATCAGTCATTTGCCATGAAGGACTTGGGGCCAGCAAGGCAAATTCTTGGTATTCGAATTTACCGAGATAGAAAAGAGAAGAAGCTGCGTATGTCACAGGAGCGATATATTGAAAAAGTACTCGACAGATTCAATATGAATAAAGCTAAGACAGTTAGCTCTCCTCTTGCTACTCATTTTAAGTTGAGCACAAAGCAAAGTCCTTCCACAAATAGAGAGAAGGAAGATATGGAAAGAGTTACATATGCCTTAGCAGTGGGTAGTCTAATGTACGCAATGGTATGCACGAGGCCAGATATAGCTCATGCAGTTGAAGTAGTCAATCATTTTCTCTCAAATCCAGGAAAAGAGCATTGGAATGCAGTTAAGTGGATTTTGAGATACCTCAAAGGTACTTCCAAGGTATATTTGTGTTTTGGAAATGGTAACCCTATACTTGAAGGGTTTACAGATGCAGATATGGCTGATGACATTGATTCCAGAAAGTCCACTTCAGGGTATTTGATTACTTATTCAGGGGGAGTTGTGTCATGGCAATCCAAGCTGTAGAAATGTGTTGCTTTGTCTACCACAGAAGCTGAGTATATTGCCATAACTGAAGCAAGCAAAGAGTTGATATAGATGAAGAGAAACAAGAGAAGTATACTCTCTATTGTGACAGTCAGAGTGCCATCCATCTTAGTAAGAACTCAACCTTTCATTCAAGATCCAAGCATATTGATGTGAGGTATCATTGGATTCGTAATGCATTGGATATGAAGTTGTTACAGATTGAAAAAATCCATATTGATGAGAATGGATCAGATATGATGATAAAACCACTACCTATGCAAAAACTTAAAGTATGCAGAGCAAAAGCAGGTATGGTGATTCCCCCCACATAGTCAGGAAGGGGGAGATTTGTTGTGTGGGTTTCCTCCTATATGGAGGGTGGCCCATGTGGGTCCATTAAGCCCACATGGAGAGAGGGTTTAAGCCCAACTTAATTAGGTTTATTAAAACCTAAGTTGCTGCCGTGAACAGTAGAAACAGTGTGTGAAAAAAGGAGGGAAATCATGAGAGAGAAAAGAAGCTGTCAAAACAGAGCAGGCCGTATAGTTTCCATCAAACCTTTCGATCGATCTGTGGTCCGATCGAGCTGAAATTTTGCAGACACGTTCACGACTCAAGGCTTTACAATCTGAAGTATTTCTGGTGCTCGTAGCCATGAATAGTACTGCATCCTCCTTGGTGAAGTCTCTTCTATCATATTGTTTGGTTGCCAAGAAAGTTTTTTTTTCTTGAGATTATTGTTAATTGTATGCCTCTAGTGTTATCTAGAGAGAACATTTGTGTACACATCATTGTTGATAGTGGAAAGTTTAACTAGACAAGGTCCCGTGGTTTTTCCCTTTGCTTTGAAGGGTTTTCCACGTAAAAAATTATTGGCTCTTTGTGTATGTGTGATTTTGCTTTAGATTATTCTATATTAAATTACTTTCTAACAAATTCACATAAAGTGGGAGATTATTATATCCGCTATTTGATAATTGATTTGGTTATTTCAAATCGCTGTTAAGACTTCTCTCAACAGATGGAACAGGTTTGCTTGTTACTCATGTTGGCTCTATGTGTCTTACCTCCCTTACATGTACATTTCTTCTTGATGATACTCTCTGTGTGCTATCTATTAAAAAAAAAATCTCATTTGCATTCATAGCTTTACCAAAACCAATCGAATGTCTATTGAATAGTTTGACTTCTATTTTCTTCTAAAGGATTTGATCACGGGAGCGCAACTGCTTCGAGGTGACTACATTGAGGGTGTCTATCCGCTCTATGTACTGGCTACCAATAAGCAAGCATTTTCGGCCTTAGTTGCTGGGACACGAGTCTCTCTTGATGCATGGCATAATCATCTTGGCCATCCCTCCCTCAAAATTGTTCAGCATCTTCTTAGTCGCAAGTCCCTTCCTTTGTCCTCCAAGAAGTCTAGCAGCACCTGCATATCCTGCCATATTAACAAATCACACAAACTTCCTTTCTCCAACACGTCTCTTTCAAGTCATTCTCCACTTGAATACTTGTATGCTAATGTATGGGGTCCTGCCCTATTGTAGACATAGGTGTTTTCAAATATTATGTTTTATTTGTTGATCATTTTACCAAGTATTGTTAGTTGTTTCTAATTCATAATAAATTTGATGTTGCTAGTATTTTCCACCAACTTGTTCCTCTTCTTGAACGGCAATTCAGTCACAAAGTTAAGAACTTATACTCTGATAATAGTGGGGAATTTGTTAAACTGAAACCTTTTCTCATTTCTCAAGGGATTAGCCACCTTACTATTGCACCACATACGCCCCAATAGAATGGTACTGCTGAACGACATCATTGGCATATTGTCGAGACCGGTATGACCCTTCTCCATCGTGCAAAAATGCCAATGTCCCACTGGGTTCAAGCCTTCAAAACTGCAGTCTATTTAATAAATAGACTTCCCACACCCGTACTTGGTCTACTAAGTCCTCTTGAGAAACTATTTCATCGACCTCCCAATTACCTCAAGCTTCGCACGTTCGGATGTTTGTACTTTCCTTGGCTAAAACCGTATACTATTTACAAATTGTAGCCAAAATCCCTTCCTTGCATTTTCATTGGCTACTCAGATTCCCAAAGTGCTTATCTATGCCTTCACTTGGAAACCAGCCGTACCTACGTTTCCAGACATGTCACCCTTGCTAAAGATATCTTTCCATTTCGAATATCTCCATCTGCACCACCTCTAACATCCTCAAGCATGCCGTGTCTCAGCATTGAGGTCACGCCTGTTCCTCGAGTTATTCCAGTGCAAGGTCCAGAAGTGATGCTTCCCGATTCTGCTCCTCCTACGCATCCTGCACACTCTGATCAGAGTGTGTCACCCGAGGTTAGTGTCTCTCTTCCATCTATTTCTTCTTCTACCCAGACATCTCCACAACCAGAAAATATGCCACTTGTGCACACTCACCAGATGACTACTTGCTCCATGAACAACATATATCGACCCAAGCATTTTTTTCTTGTCACTAAACATCATGTTTTTCCTTCGGTTGAACCTACCTGTGTTTCTCAAGACATAAAGGATCCCAATTGGAGACAGGCAATGTCCAATGAATTCACTGCATAGTTCGACATGGCACATGGACACTTGTTCCACCTCATCCATCTCAGAATCTTGTGGGCAATAAATTGGTGTTCAGGCACAAGCACAATTCCAATGGCAGTATTGTGCAGTATGAGGCTCGATTAGTGGCCAAAGGTTTTCATCAACGCCCTGGCCTTGATTATGGCGAAAGCTTCAGTCCGATAGTTAAACCTACTACTATCCGCTTGGTCATCACCCTGGCATTGCAACAAAATTGGCCTCTTTTTTAGATTGATGTTAACAACACTTTCTTACATGGGACTCTTGATGAAGATGTCTTTATAAAGCAACTAGCAGGTTTTGTGGACTCTTCTCACCCCTCATTTGTATGCAAACTCCGTAAATCGCTGTATGGGCTCAAACAGGTGCCTCACGCCTCGTATACTGCCTTTCGCCAAAGTTTACTGCACTTGGGGTCCCACAATTCGGCCTCTGATTGTTCCCTGTTTATCTATGATTCTGGTGGCATCACAATCCATGCTTTGGTCTATGTTGATGACTTGATTCTCACAGGAAATAATAGTGACCATCTACATCAAATTGTTCATCATCTTGGTGCTGAATATTCTTTAAAAGAACTATACCCTCTTCACTATTTCCTGGGAGTTGCAGTCATCCCTACCACAAAGGGCCTCTTTCTAACTCAGCAGTGGTATGTCCGCAATCTCCTTGATCGAACATGCATGGAAGGAGCTAAAACTGTGTCTACTCCTCTGTCAACAAGTGTAAAACTGCACCTTGCTGATAGCTCTCTTCCTGTTGACTGCACAAAATTTCATCGAGTGATGGTGCCTTGCAATACCTCTCATTCACAAGACCTGACATCAGTTTTGCTGTGAATAAATTGGCACAATTCATGCACAAATTGAGTTCCACTCACTGGCAAGCCACTAAGCAACTCCTATGCTACTTGAAGCACACTATTCACCATGGCATCTTACTTCGTCGATCATCTCCTCTACACCTTCATGGTATTTCAAACGCTGACAGGGCAGGTAATCAGGATGAGAGAAGGTCAACCACTGCTTATCTTCTCTTTCTTGATTCAAACTTAATTTCGTGGAGAACTCGAAAACAGAAGGCTGTAGCCCGCTCCTCCATAGAAGCATAATATCACGCTCTTGCTGCTGCTACATCCAAAATTGCATGCGTTAAATCTCTCTTGCTTGAACTCAGTGTCTCACTTCCAGAACCACCTTCGTTGCTTTGTGATAATGTGGGCACCACTCATCTTAGTCTTAACCCCGTCATGCATTCACGCATGAAACACATTGCAATTTATCTTCATTTTGTGAGGGATCATGTCACTCATGGAGCATTGAAGGTTGCTCATGTTCCTACTCAAGATCAACTTGCTGACCTGTTAACCAAGCCGCTATATCGCTCACGTTTTCAACTTTTGTGTTCCAAAATTGGAGTAACTGATGGTACACTATTCTTGCAGGGGCGTATAAATGATATCACATAATCAAGCTTCAATATAGGATGGCACTGTCTATAGCTAGATTCTAGGACAGCAAATCACTCACTTGATTATAGGAGCACAAATTATCCACTGCATATTGTATAGCTTGATTCTCGTATATGTTCCTTTTATAGCTTTTCCTTGTACCTATATTAGGATATTGATTACATAATACAAAAGTGTGGTTCATACAAAAATATTGTATCCAATTCTCTTTACTGCTTTCATCATCGGTAAATAACAGAATGGCTCCAAGCTTAGAAACCCAAATTTCCTACCTCCTTAATTTCTTGTGTATTTCCTGACACATTTATGTGTAATTCTAAGCAACTCAAAAATGAAAAACATGAATGTTTTAAGAGAAGGGCAACAGCGATAAAGAGAACTTACAAACTGACATAGTTTGATCATTTGTTACGTTAGATTATAAAAGTAATTTTATTATAAAGTAGATTTAACGTATTATAGGTTAATTTATAGACTTAATTTTATGAAATCTCTTTATGGATCGGATAAACCATTTTTCATGTTTTAAATAACGAATTCAACATCTCTAGATGTGATCATTGCTTTAATTAACTTTTTCACTTGTAAATGTTTGGCCATCACGATCAACCTTGTTCACTTCAGTTAACTTGTCATTATTTGATGTGTTCTTCATTTATAGGCTGTTTTGGTTGGGAGTTGTAACCAAATCAAGCGTTTGAAGACTATTGGGTATTCTCGAGATCAATTAATAAGGCTTTTTGGTTTCTAAGAGTGGCCTTTTAATTTCTGACTATTTCCTTTTTTGTTTCTCATCTCTGTGTCTTTTTATTTTCTAAGTAAAGCTTTAATTAAAAGACTCCTTTTTTTTTCTTTTTCTTTTTTATTAAAAGACTCTATAGTCATCAAGTGCTTTAAAAGAAGAGTCTATACGTTAGATCTTATATGACTATATATATATATAGGTCGGGGTCAAGTGGGTAAAGGAACAGAGATGTGAAAACTGGTATCTTTAGGACTATTGCATGAAGTCATGGATATTATCAAGGGGGTCTCGTTCGAGTATTTCATATTTTTAGAGAGGGAAATGTTTCGGCAGATTTCCTGGCAAGGATGGGAGCAGAGGGAAGCAACGGCCTATGGTGGTCTTCTATGAATATTCTGTCTCGTCTTAGGGGCTCTTTACGTCTTAGGAGAAAAATTTACTGTCAAACAATCAATAAAAGTCTCTCTGATCTCCTTTTGGAATTAATTATAATGGGCCTACATCATGTCTCTGAAAGGGATGAATGGACATATATCAATCCTGATCTGCTCTGCAGATGATTGAAATAATTGAATTATATATACTTGTAGATGTTTCTGTTGTATTAAATTTTGAGATATTATTAGTTTAACTTATAAACAGTTTAAAACCCTTGCTTTAAATTTTTCAGAAAGTGAAAACTTAACAAATATTAGTACTGCTTCTTGCATCAATAAAACTTAAAGCATTTCCCCAGAATGTAAATGTTAAAGATGTGTCAAGTTTTTATATTTGTATTTCATTAATGGCACTTTTGTAAATAGATTAATGGCAAACTTGTAATATTTAATTGATGGCAAAGTTGTAATTATATATATTTGTATATAAAAGGCAATTGTACCTACAGGAATCGTGAGATGCAGAAGAGAAAAACACTTTACATTTTCCTTTGAAGCCGCGTGCGATACTGGAGTGAAACGGAAGGGGTTTTTTCAAACCTTAGTTTTACCAAGATCAAATTGAAGCTTGGGAGATGATCAAGGGTGTTTTTATGGTGTGGTTTCGTTAGAGGATAATACGAGGAAGCCAATCCATATTTTATGCGGTGATCAATGGTTGTAAGTGATTGTAAACTCAAGTTTTGATGCATTCTTCAATAATAAAGACTCCTAGACTGTTTCTGTCATGGATGTAAACCATTAGGGTCGAACCACATAATTTCTTGTGTTAATTTCACATTTATTTTATTATTCTTGCTTTTATTTTTTATCTTGCATGAGTATATACTGTGATTTCAGGTTTTCTAACAAATTTAAATAGAAAACTAAACCGACCACGTTAATCATATATTTTCTTGGGATTTGGTTGTATGATATTTAATATTAAATTGCATATTATAACCAGTTACGTTGATTTGGTTCTTTGAGTATTTAGTTGTGAGAGGTTGAAATTATAACAAGTGGAATTGAGAGCTTTGGTTCGATGGGGACTACGAGATTGGATATCAAAAAGTTTTATGTAAAGAATGACTTTGGACTGTGGAGGATCAAGATGAAAGCTCTTCTCACTCGACAGGGTCTCCAAGAAGCTCCTTTTGGAGAAAAGAAAATGGAATCTGTTAAAAAGAATGATAAGAAAGAAATCTTGAGAAAAGCTCACAGCATACTCATTCTGTCTCTCAGAGACAAAGTTCTGAGGGAGGTAGCCAACGAAGACACCGTTGCTGAAATCTAGCTGAAATTAGAGAGCCTCTACATGACAAAATCTCTGGCCAACCGATTGTACAAGAAAACAAAGCTTTACACATTCAAGATGTCTGCAGGTATATCGATTTCTGACCATCTCGTTGCTTTTAATAAAATTATTTTAGATTTAGTTAATATTGATATTAAAATTGACGATGAAGATCAATCAATTTTATTGTTGAGTTCTTTGGATAATTCTTATACTAGTTTGAAAGAGACCATGATGTATGGGAGGGAAACATTGACCTTAGATGAGGTTCAGGCCGTATTACACTCCAGGGAATTACAAGCCATGTCTAAAATAAAATTTGAAACTGGGAAGGGCTTGACTGTGAGAGGGAAAGCTGAAAAAAGAGGTCAAAATGGAAAAAACAGTAAAAACAATGTGAAGGGTAGGTCCAAGTCTAAAGGAAAGCAATTAAAATGTTTCCTATGTCACAAAGATGGGCATTTCAAAAGAGACTGCCTCAACAAGAGACCTAACACAGGAAATGGGTCTAAGGAGGAGGGGAATGTCTCGGTTGTGAGTTATGGGTATGAGAGTGCCAAGGTTCTAAATGTGTCCGAGATTGATTCAATAAAAGAACGGATCCTTGATTTAGGATGTTCTTTTCACATGTGTCCTAATAAAACATTATTTGAAACTTTCACTAGTTTAGATGGGGCGTTTGTGATGTTTGGCAATAATAAGTCTTGTAAAATCCAGGGTATAGGGTCAGTGGGACTAAGGCTTCATGATGGTATTGAAAGACTCTTAATTGAGGTTAGACACATACCTAAATTAAAAATGAACCTAATCTCATTAGGTGTGTTAGACCAATCCGGGTACATTTTCAAATCTGAATCTAGATCTTTGAGGGTTTCTAAGAGTTCACTTATCGTGATGAAAAGAGTCATTAAAAATGGCTTGTATACCCTTATTGAGAAAACTGTTATAGGTAAGGTTTCTTCTATCCTAGAGAAGGGTGAGAATAGGATTGTTCTATGGCACAAAAGGTTAGGTCACGTAAGTCACAAAGGACTTTTAGAACTTCATAAGCAAGGGTTGCTAGATGAGAAAAAACTGGAAAATTTACCTTTTTGTGAGGATTGCATCATTGGGAAAGCAAAAAGGGTAAGCTTTAAAATAGCCACTCACACTACAAAACAAACCTTGGACTATGTGCACTAGGACCTTTGGGGTCCAGCTAGGGTCAACTCACATGGAGGGTGAAGTTATTTCCTCTCTATAATTGATTACTATTCCAAAAAAGTGTGGTTGTACATCCTTAAAAATAAGAGTGACACTTCTAAAGAATTCAAGGAATGGAAGAAATTGGTAGAAACTCAAGAAGGAATGAAGGTTAAGAAATTAAGAACTGATAATGAACTTGAGTATCTCTAAAGTAAATTTAATCAATTTTGTAAGAAGGAGAGTATGGCTAAGCATAAAACAGTAAAGGAATCCCCTCAACAAAATGGTCTAGCAAAGAGGATGAATAGGACCATATTGGAGAGGGTTAAATGCTTACTGTCAAACTTTGGACTTCCTAAGTCTTTTTGGGCTGAAGCTACCCCAACTGCAATCCATTTAATTAATAGAAGTCCTTCTTCAGCCATAAGGTTTAAGACTCCTCAAGAAATGTGGACTGGAAAACCTTCTAACTATGACTACTTGAGGGTGTTTGGGTGTGTTGCGTATGCTCACACTCGAACCGACAAACTGGAACCAAGGGCTATGAAATGTATCTTTGTAGGGTACCCTGAGGGAGTAAAAGGGTACAAGTTATGGATTGATGAGCCAGTGATACAAAAATGTATCATTAGTAGAGATGTGATCTTTAATGAACATGAAATGGCTCAAGTTAAAACTAAAAGACTTGAACTCACTCAGGATACTAACCCTGAGAAGATAGATCTTGAGGTAGAGCAACCTGACAATAATTTGAGAAAATTAGAAGGCTAGGATGCTAAGACTCAAACTTCTACTTTAGGTGATGAGGACCAAGGTGGCATTAGTTCATGCAACTTGGACAGGGATAGAAAAAGAGGGTTATAAACCCCCGCCTCCCCCCCCAAAGAGGTATGGTCAAGCTGAGACGAAGGAACTTGGGCCAGCTAAGATGATATTAGGTATGGAAATAGTTAAAGATAGGAAAAGAAAACTTATCTATCTCAAAAAAACTATATCACCAAGATCCTCGACAGGTTTGGCATGTCTAATTTAAAACCTGTTAGCACACCAATAAGACAGCATTCAAAACTGTCCATAAATCAAGCCCCTAAAACCGAGGAAGACATTAGATTTATGCAAGATATACCCTATGCAAGCATGGTGGGAAGCATCATGCATGCTATGGTGTGCTCTAGACCTGACTTAACATATTTTGTTAGCATGGTAAGTAGGTTTATGAGTAACCCTGGTAAGCCACATTGGCATGCTATGAAGTGGGTATTATAGTACTTAATTGGAACTCAGTGTCTAGGTTTGAGGTTTGGAGGAGATATGCAACAGGGGACTGAGTTAGAGGGATTTGTAGATTCTGACTATGCTGCTAATTTGGATACCAGAAAATCTTTGACTGGGTATGTATTTACAGCATTTGGAGGG
Source organism: Juglans microcarpa x Juglans regia (assembly GCF_004785595.1). NCBI lineage: Eukaryota > Viridiplantae > Streptophyta > Magnoliopsida > Fagales > Juglandaceae > Juglans > Juglans microcarpa x Juglans regia. The sequence goes on along the minus strand of NC_054594.1, from coordinate 40,458,971 downwards.
GCTATTAGTTGGAAAGCTAATTTACAATCTGTAGTTGCTTTATCAACAACTGAAGCTAAATATATTGCTATGGCAGAAGCAATAAAGGAGGCTATGTGATTAAATAGTTTTTCATATGAGTTAGGCATATTTAAAGGGGTTATCATAGTTCACTGTGATAACCAAAGCACTATACATCTTGCCAAGAATTCAGTATACCACGAAAGGTCTAAACACATAGACATTCGACTTCATTTTGTTAGAGATGTAATAGCATCTGGAGAGATTAAAGTAGAAAAGGTTCCAACTGAGGAAAACCATTCTGATATGATGACAAAATCCCTACCAGCTACCAAGTTTAGGCATTGCCAAAATTTCATTAATATGAGGAGCTATTAGAGCTCGAATTACTTTGCAAGAACAATCTAGAGGAAGAAGAAAATCACTCTGCAAGGATAAAAGACTTATCAAGGTAGAGATTTGTTGAAGATGTGTCAAGTTTTTATATTTGTATTTCATTAATGGCACTTTTGTAAATAGATTAATGGCAAACTTATAATATTTAATTGATGGAAAAGTTATAATTATATATATTTGTATATCAAAGGCAATTGTGTCTACGGGAATCGTGAGATGCAGAAGAGAAAAGCACTTTACTTTTTCCTTTGAAGCCACATGCGATACTGGAGAAAAACGGAAGGGGTTTTTTCAAACCCTAGTTTTACCAAAATCAAATTGAAGTTTGAGAAAATGATCAAGTGTGTTTTTATGGTGTGGTTTTGTTAGAAGATAATACGAGGAAACCAATCTATATTTTGTGCGATGATCAATGGTTGTAAGTGATTGTAAACTCAAGTTTTGATGCATTCTTCAATAATAAGAACTCCTAGACTATTCCTGCCGTAGATGTAGACCATTAGGATCGAACCATGTAATTTCTTGTATTGATTTCATAATTTTTTTTATTATTCTTACTTTTATTTTTGATCTGCATGAGTATATACTGTGATTTCGGGTTTTCTATCAAATTTAAATAGAAAACTAAACCGATCATGTTAATCATATATTTTCTTGAGATTTGATTGTCTGATATTCAATATTAAATTGCATATTACAACCAATTACATTAATTTGGTTTTTTGAATATTTATTTGTGAGTCTGAAATTATAACAGCAGATAATAGTAAGAAAATGAAACAGAGCAAGAACGATTCAACCTTATTACTTCAATTCAACTTCGAAACTTCTGAGCATATGTAGATTATTCCAAACACTAACATCTAGAAAGAAGCAATAGCTAACTCATTAATTTGGTAAACGATGTGAGTTTGGCAAATTGAACAAATGGCTTGAGAAAATCTTCATTTCACTTCTGCTCAACAAGTGCTTTTACATTGTAAGGCCGTGTGACACTTTGGTTTCCATTCCACATCGCCTTGGCGTATAGCAAGTTGGCCCTTTCAGTGGGATGGCTAGCGTCAAAGACCACATAGTCACTGGGATTTTCACATAATTCATACCCTTGGACGGATCCATTCACTCCAGTGACTCCACAAGTGGGATATCCTCTGTAAGGACCAGATCCACAGCATGCCGTCTTCCCTTCCTTGAAACCTTCACAAAATCAGAATTGGTAAAAATGCAATATATGTGATTTTAGCCTACGTTAGAACAAATATAATTGCACCCTGCAGTACTATGAAATTGAATAGCCATCATGACATACCATATTTTAAAGGATTATTAACTGCTTCATCGACTAAACTGTATAAATCTGTAATTGAATGTTTGAATCCTTTCAGCTGGCCCTCTAGCTCCTGGAGGACATGTGAAAGTGCTTTGTTGTGCAGTTTTACCAGTGCTGTCATTTCCTCCACGCATTCACCTGCGTTTATTGCCGTAAACAATGGTATGCAACCCAATGGCGCCATGTTTAGGAACGCAAATTTTCTTCCTCCTTCCTTGTGTATTCCCTATATAAGAAACAATCAAAGTATGTTTGTGGCCCAGTTAACAATCGAAAAAGAGAGAGAGAATCATATAAAACAATTTTTGTTTCAAATATTGGGTACGAATGGAAGTGTTGTTACTTTGATCACAGTTGTCAAGTTGCCAATAACCATATCCACATACTCTTCTGGAGAGTAGGATTGAAAGACGCTAAAGTTTGCAAAATAAGCAGATGTGTAATCGCTGCTTCCAATGGCGGTTATGTAAACAGCTCTCGACACCAATGTCTTGGCTTCTGCTTCACCTATTTCTTTCTTCAATAGCAATTTCGTTCTCTTGAAATTACTGAGTTGTGTTTGCAGGTCTATCACCTATTAATTAGAAGGGAGGGGGAAAAGAAAGCACAAAACGCAAAATCTTAACCATGTCAGCATAGATGACTGTTTGTAAAAGAGTAATGATACATTTACTATTATTTTACAATCTATTTCACAATCAAAGATAAATTTCAATTCTTTTCGAGAAATCAGATCGGATGATAAGAAATCAGATAATGCAACAGTTACAGTTCGTTGCATTTCAATTGCATGTCGAGATGCCTAATATTGAAATCCAATGAACAGGTAGAAGCTTACGTATCCTGGATAAGTTCCGACAAGAGCACCAGCTCCGGAAGATGCAAAGTTAGCCCCATCTGCATATCGCTTATAACCAGGATGTAGATACGCCGGAATCAATGGCAACTTAGCAAACTCAGCTGCAACGTCAGTGCATGCTTTCAAAACTTAGCCGACAGAAAGAGACTTCAGGTTCTAAAGAAAAGAAAACAATGGTATGATGAGTGTGTGCGTGCATATCTTACCTATGAAATCTGGAATTACACGGCCATCAGAAAATCTCCCAGTTGGGTAGTTAAAGAAGGTTTCCCCAAAGGGATAAAAATTTGCCCGGAACTCGTACGTGGTGTTGATCATGTAGTTACTGTTTCCTGCATCAAAAAGAGAATCTCCGAAGAAGAATAGAGCAACATGGTCATCCGGCAGGCATATGTGACTGTGACCAAGGCTTGGGGTTGGTATAATACCAAGGCTCGCACACAAAACCAAGAAACAGATATGGATCCTTGAACTCATCATGTTCATTAATATATTATGTACTTTCAGTTTGTTAACTTCATTAATTAGTCACAGTTTTGATTTTTTATTTATAGGCTGCTTTGTGCTTTGGGTGAAGGAAATGTGTGGTCTGCATTTCTTCTAGACGTAGGTGTCGGTTTTTACATTTTTTTCAGATCATGGACCGACGACTATTGAAACTATTCGACCAAATTAAGGATTTTTATGGCCGAATCCTGACCCTTGGGTGCTGAGAAGATGCTATCCGTACCAAGCTCACCAAGCTGGACTTTTCAGGTATCTTATCCCCGTCCGATGAGAGTTTGCGTCATCTTTTAGCGAATAATATTAAATATAGTTATATATTGTATAAATCTCACATATTTATTTTTAAAAAATATAAGATTTATTATTAAAAATTAATTTTTTAAATAAGATTCACATCTACTTAATTTTTTAAAAAAAAATATGTGACATTTAAATATTTTATAATTATAAATATCATTTCCCGTCTCTAATATTATCCCCTCGGGCCCCTTGCCCACGTGACTTTGGACTTTCGAATAGTCCATGCTTATCCCCCCAAAGGTCTTTGTTACGTGCAAGAAACATATCATGAATTCACACAACTCTCCTTTTCCTATATGCGTTAATTTCACCATGCATCATCCATGGGATCCATATGCCCATCCATGCAATCGTGGACTCCAAATCAAATTGAAAAACGTGATGAATTTATCATTACTGCTTGCATCAACCAAAAATGAAAAACTTGAAGCATTTCCACAGTTCTAGTGCAGATGGAATATAAACCAGGCTTCTCAATTAATCCTTACTAGTACTTGAATGCTTATAATTCGAAGATTCTCAACATTTTTAGTCGAGTGAAAACACTAGATGTTTAGTATTACATAATACATTTTACAAAAAAAGACAAATTGTCTTAAGCATGGCAAAACACAAGTTAAAAACATAACATAAATAAATGAAAACAAGTTGTCTTAAACATAGAAACAATGTATAATATATATATATATATATATATATATATAACATAGATGAATGATAACAAATTGAGAGTGATCTTCATGTTTACTGCTTCAACCTTCAATCTTTAATAGTTGTCATGTTTGATTGTGCGCCCAACTCTATATACAAATATTAATAATAAGAATAAAAGATCAAATGTTAGTAAATTTTGATTATGAAAAATACTAAAATTAAATTACAATAAAAACAAAAAAAAATATAATCCGATTCTACTATAAAACTCTCCACATTATCCATAGCCTCTCGGATATCAATGGTTGTTGACAGATGCATTAACCAGTTTTAAGTATAAATAAGTGTCTCAACAGTTCTCGGAGTCAACGAACTATGAAAAGGATCTAGCACACGACATCCCATACTACATGCTGACTCGGATGCAACTGTGGAAATAGGTATGATCAATAAGACTCATGCAATCCTCACGAGTATAAGATAGTTAGACTCATTAATTTTTCACCAAGTCAACAAGTCAAAAGATGGGTTGAGTGCCTCACAACCATCTAATAAATATCGATCCACTTTTGTTTTGGCAATAGTATATCTCATGGCGAAAGATGCTCTATACCACTCGTAGAACCATTTGGTCTCACGTTTGCCACACTATCATTCATGGTTCTAAATGTTGAATGGGGTTCATGTTCTGGTACTCGTGATGGAATCGAATGTAGCATTATACTCCGCTTACAAATCTGCTAATACCTGTCTCACACTCGACACCAACTCCTCAGCACAAAACTCATCATTAACTTTCTTTAGGTGGAAAGTAAAAAGCCCTAACTTGCTTCGTGGATCAAGCACAATTGCAATTAACATGAACAAATTCATCATATCTAATGACCCACAATACTTATCATATTTTGTTCTCATATTTATGATCATACTTCTCAAACAACTATTAGTACTCTCGCTCAACATAATCAACTCATTTTGGAAATTACAAATCTCTAGAAAATTGGTGTTGGCTGTCACATATAAAGACCCAAAAAATCTATTAGTGACATCATAAAACATTTTTAAAAACTTAACAAACACTCGCATTGTCTCCCACTTCCTAGTTTTAGGAGGCTCCATCTACTCAGGCCCAGGATCATCATCAAAGTAAGAGAGAAAATTAGAATCCTCACTCTCCATTCACCTAAAAGCCTTCTCAGACTTCTCAGCCGCCTCATATATCATATAGGTTGAGTTCCATTGTGTCTGTACATCAAGATACAGCATTTTCTTACAATTAATTTGTTCTCTCTCTGCACATCTCTTAAACTTGTCTAATCTTGCGAGGGATGAACGCACATAGCTAACTGCATTTCTAACCATTGTGATAGCATCATTGCACTTCTTCAAACCCTTATTCACAATAAGATTTAATATATGAGCACATTTCATGTGCATATACTTACCCCTAACACATTCCTAGCCAAAAACTGTATCAAATATGAAATTGTAGTATTATTTAAACTTGCATTATCAATAATTACAATAAATATTCTATCAATGCCCCAATCAAGCAAGCACGACTCAACATATCTTCCAATAGTATTCCTAGATAATTAGGGATTAAACAAAAATCAATGTTTTTTTTTTTTTTTTTTGCAATTTCCACTCCTTATCAATGAAGTGTGTAGTTAGACACATATAATTCAAATTCTGTACCAATGTCCATGTATCAGTCGTCAACGAAATCCTCATGCCACCATCTTTAAACACTTTTTTAAGTTTTCCCTTTTCTAATTCATACAATTTTATACAATCTCTTGCAACTGTGGCACAACATGGTACTTTAAACCGAGGTTCAAGAGACAAACACTTTCCTAAATCATTTTCCTTCAACAACTATAAATGGTATCTCATCAATAATTATTATCTCTACAATCACCAACCTCACAGCTCATTCACTATATTTGTGGGTTACAAGACTCCTTAATGCAATTACTCTCTCCAACCTCTTCCACAGGTGTTGTCTCACCTATTAATGTTTTTTGGTACCTATCCAAAGGCTCACATTTATGAAGATTTTTAGGATATGAAGGCAAATAGTTTTGCATTGTTGAAGCTCCATTCCTCTTTGAGTGTCAAGCATATGGCTTACCACAATAATTACATTTAGCTTTCGGATCATCTACTGGACAACCCTCCACCTTTGTAAAATGGTCTCATACAATCGTTGAATCCTTCCCTTTCTCGTTTCATAGGTAATGGACAAGTACTACTAGTAAGGGCACTAGGGGGTTTTAATATTTAGGTCTCCCTCAAATCATCTCCCAAGTTAATGGTTGGTTCATTTGAATCAATAATAATCGGAGTCAACGAAGAATCCATCTAATTTATAAAATAAAACATAAATGTTATAACTTACATGTGTGTTATACATAGTGCATAACACAAATTATAATTACAGAATAACTAGTTTGCAATATGACAAATATCACAAGTCTAAGACTCTAATTTAGGTTTTAGTTCACTCATCTTTTCTCAATTTATATCAAACTATTTTTACAACACAATTAGAATATCATAAATTAACAATAATAATTTTTTCATGCAAAATAAATATTAAATCAAACATATTAAGAACACTCACAGTGGAGATTCAGGAATAATTCTCAGATTACTGTTCACACTTCACAATCCAATAATTCGCTTCAAAAATTTAATGTCTGCGCTCTGTACATAGTCATACACAAATAAATAATTTTAAATTAGTCTCAAATCTTCCCATATTTTGTATAAATCTCAAATAGAGAGAGAGGACAGCAATTTGATCATATCCACCAATAATCACAAGGATCAAAGAAGCAACAAAGATGCTTAAATGATAAAATTATGAATCAACCTAAAAAAAAATAGGTTACCAGACGAAGAGACGGAGGAGAGGGAAAGAGATGAGAGTGCTCGCAGTCGTTGCTCGATCATAAGATGCTGAAACTGGGAGTCTGAGAGAGGATAGAGGCATTGGCCGTGACACTACAACCGTGTGGTGTAGGGGTTCATCAGCAGCTGGGATTGAATGAGAGGCTGAGAGAGGAGCAAGAAAGCCTAAGAATAGAGATGGAAAGAGGAGTGAGAGAGTCTGAGAATAGAGAGGATCGAGAGAGTCCAAGTTGGAGTTCGGCACAAGAAGGAGAGAATCATGTGATTCTTAATCCTAGCACAGAAACAACATCGTTTGGTTTAAACCATATGTCATCATTTCATTTAATTATTTTCATATGGTTTAAAACAAAACGGTGTCGTTTCATGTCAAATGGCGTCGTTAGAAATATATAAAATATATATTATATTGGCCGGTTCAGCGGTTTGAACCTTGTTCAAACCAGGACTAAACTGGCCGACTTCAGTTTTGGTTATTTTCTCCTGTCGGCCTACCTGTTCTGCGCCGGTCTCCGTCAGCGACGGTCAGTCCGGTTAGTTCCTATTCACCCTAATAATTATATGAGATAAGATATGATGTTTCACCAAAACTTGTGAGGAGTAGTAAATGTTGGGCCATCACGGTCAACCTTGTTCACTTTAAGTCAAGTTGTCATTATTTGATGTGTTCTTCGTTCATAGGCTGCTTTTGTTGCAAGTTTAACAAAATCCAAAGTTACGAAAACTATTGAGTATTCTAGGGATCAATTAATAAGGCTTTTTGGTTTCTAAGAGTTGTCTTTTAATTTCTGAACGTTATCTTTTGGTTTCTCATTGATGAATGATGTGTCTTTTTATTTCCTAAGTAAAACTTTAATTAAAAGACTTTATAGTCATCAAGTGCTTCAAAAGAAGAGTCTGTACTTTAGATCTTATATGCCTTTATGTAGGCTGATGTAATCCAAGTTGTTTCAAGAGTATTGATATCTTCGATTCCCTTATTTCTCTTCTTTATGTTTGTCTTCACATGGAAAGATTTATCTCTTCAACTTTGTAGTCTGGGATATATTTATCCTTATCAAATGCCAAATGGGATATCACATATTATACCGTGCATGTTTAGAATTGCTGTAGGCACGTAATATAACTTTTAGTTTAAGGCTTATAGTTGTAGAGTTTAAAGTAATAAGTATTAGTTCTATTAAAAATTTATTTACTGTTTGATAATTATATATCTAAAATACTTTCAAACGTATTATATTTATTTGATAATAAATAAAAATGATTTTTTAAAGATAAAAAATGCTATTTACACTAATACTTTTAATTACACAATCATACCGTGCCGATGTGTTAATTATTACTTAAAATGATAAAAATTTTAAATTTTGAAATTTGAAATTCAAATTAAAAAAGAAAATACTGATAAAATGAGAATGTCACTTGATAAGATAAGACAAGGGCGAATCTATAATTATTTAAAATTTATATGGATATTTTCGTTCACAATATTTTTAAAAGTGTAACTAAGTTATGCAAAATTCAAAAAATTACATTAAAGGGAAAACATCAATTTTCTTAAAAACTTGCTTTTTAACTATTTGGATATTAAGAAATATTTTAATATGAATAAACAACCAAACACTACGGAGTATTTTAACACTGATTGTTATAATTACTTTGATCACAGTTGTCAAGTTGCCAATCACCATATCTACCATATTATTCTTGAGAGTAGGATTCACGAATGCTGGGATTTGTAGCGAAAGGGACTAGGTCATCGTTCCTGCCAAGGCTAATTAAGTAAACGGCTCTCGACAGCAATGTCTTGGTTTCTGCTTCACAGCCTAGTATTAATGGCCCCAACAGCAATATTTCCATGTCCTTGGAAATACTTCAGTTGAGTATTTAGGTCTATCACCTGATAGATCAGATAAAGAAAAGAACAAAAGGGAAGTACTCAACCATGCTACAATACAAGATGTTCTTATGTCAAAAGAGCCAAGAGGGTAATATAAGATGAGAAAATTAGTATTTCAAGGAACTATTGCCACTTTTTTTTTTTTTTTTTTTGCATGCTAATCCTTGGCGAGTGAGTGACAACAGATCAGCCCCAGCTTCTGCTGATGCAAAGGTAGCCCCATCTGTATATCGATGATAACCAGGATGTAGATATATATATGGTGGCATCAGTGGAAACTTTACATACTCGGCTGCAAGAATGCTTCAAAAGTGAATTTGAGCGACACTTTTGGTTATAAGGGGAAGAAAATATCTGAGTTTTACCAATGAAATCTGGAATTAGACGGCCATCGATCGGAAGGCCTCCCAGTGGGGTACTTGAAGAAGCTTTCTCCATATGGCCAAAAATTTGCCTGCAAATCAGTCGTGGTGTGGTTGGGATAAGACGGCTCGCACACAAAACCAAGAAACAGAAAAAGGAACCTTGAACCCACCATGTTAGATCTTGTTTACTTTCTGGTTTCTTGCGATTTTCATTTATATACAGGTAAGGAAAAAGGAAAGATAAATTGTTTCAGTTGAACTTTCAACACATGCAGGTAGATTAGTTCAATATTTCTTGCGAATGGCCGACCTAATCGCATGCGTTCAAGATATCATGTCACAAACAACCAAAGTAATGTAATAAATCACGACTTTCATGGTTGTAAGACTAATTAATATTCAGCAATATTTTAAGGAAAGTGCAATTTTCATTTTATTGGTTGATGATAGCATATACGAGTTGCTTGTTTCTCATCATATAAAAGCTACATCGATCTCAGAGTTCAAACAGAGCTTTGAGATTGTAAGGTCCGATGAGATTGGGGGGTCCGCTCCACATTAGCTCAGCAAGTTGCTGGTGGGTCTTTTCAGACGGATGAGCAGAGTCAAAGAACACATACTCCCTGGGATTCCCACACACTTCGTACTCTTTCACTGGTCTCTTTCCTCCACAACTCCAAAGTCCTCTGTAAGGACCGGTTCCGCAACATGCTATCTCCCCTTCCTTGAACCCTTCACAAAACGTAATTAATCACGACACAGATTTCTGTCAGTCTATGATAGAAATGAGAATCGAATTATGATACTAATTAATAAAATGTACTCTGTGTGCATTCAGAGCCAAGACATACCATATTTTGAAGGACTGTTTATTCTTTCACTAAGAAAAGTGAAGAGAGTGGCTTTTGAATATCTGAATCCACGGAGCTGTCTCTCTAGCTCCTGGAGGACCCTAGAAAGTGTTTTATCGTGCAGTTTTATGAGTTCTGCAACTTTCTCTCGGATTTTGTCGTCTTTGTTTGCCACCGTTCCTGCTCTGCTGATTGGTAGCGAAAGTGTTGGCGGCACGCTTGGAAACGCAAATTTCCTTCCTCCTTGCTCATATATTCCCTAGCAAATGATCAAGAAAAAACCATAAAACCAAGCTGTAACAAGAATTCAAGTAGATAAAGTTAATTCGTTTAAAATATTGCAGTGAATGTTAATTTTTTTTATTACTCTGAGCACAAATGTCAAGTTGCCGATCACCATGTCCACGTATTCTTGAGAGGAGGGGGAAGGTCCGCTGGAATTCGACATTGAAGAGCCAGGATAATCGTTGGCCCCAATGCTTATTAAGTAAACTGCTCTCTTCAATAATTTCCTGGCTCCTGCATCACCAAGTTTTCGTCTAAACAGCCTCGCCAAGTTCTTGAAATAACCCAGTTGAGCTTTTAGGTGTATCGCCTGGGGTCATTAAAAGCATTAACACCGGCATCATATTTATTTCAGAAAATGACGTAACATATTTGGACATTCATATACAAAGATTTGGAATTTGGGTAGAATGTTGCAAGAACAACGTCCCACTCCATCTGCTAATGTGAAAGATTACATACCGATCCTTGATGCGTTTCTCCAAGGGCACTAGCTCCTGCTGATGCGAAGTTTGCCCCATTAACAAATAGATGATAACCAGGATGCAGATATGGGGCAATATATGGCAATTTTGCGTACTCAGCTGAAACAATTAAAGCTTCAACAGTCAAATTTGGCAACAAAATCAAGATACTGAAGAAACAAACGTCATATATAGCAATTTCTGTTACCTATGTAATCAGGGGCTATCCGGCCGTCAGAAAATCTTCCGTTGGGGTACTTAAAGGTGGTCATCCCGTAGGGCTCAAAGTTTGCCTTGGATTCAGCAGTGACGTTGATGTAGTTATTGTTTCCGGCATCGAATAGTGAATCCCCGAAGACGAATAAGGCAACATGTTTTTCTGGCAGGCATCGGCGACCATGGGAGTGGGTAAGAAGGAATGCATAAAGAACCAAGAAACAGAAGTTCCACCTCAAACTCGCCATGTTAATCTGGTTCACTTGTCTCTTTCTTTGTTTTAGTTTGTCATTTATAGGACAATTCGTTTCCTGCATGTAGAAGAAACGGCAGGTGCTTGACTTGCCTTCTCTCAACTGGCTAATTGTGTGGGAGCACCCAGATGTGGTGTTATTGCCATCTAATAAATGTATAAGATAGACTCAATATATAAAACCATTACTTAAACCTTAAAATGGGGTCTGGAGAAAAAAAAAAAAAAAAAAAACTATCACTAATAATTAATAAAAATTGCTAAGTAGACCGAAGGGGTGACTCACAAGTGTTACGGATAGGACAATATTCGATCTTGTATTTTTTTTAATATTGAAAAAAAATAAAGGAATGTATTGTTCGATGAAAAAAGCTTGGGAGCAGCCCCTATTTGGAGAGCAGCCATAACACACCCTACGTCCTACGTGGTTTAAGTAAAATTACCAAAAACATCTCATAATAAAACTCCGTCCGTTCTCTCTGATTTCTCTTTTTCCCTTCCTTTTTTCTTATTTCTAATCCAAAAGTGGATGGCACCCACTTTCCTCGAAGCCTCTGCTGAATTTGGTAAGTTCGAGTTCCATGCCATGGAAGTATATTACCCAAGATCTGTTTGGGGCCGGATTGTTTATTGCTTTAGCAGAAATCTCACACCTGTTGACTAAATCTCAAAAACAATTTTGTCCATGTTCGCCACCACCTTGTGATAACATTTCTTGTTGAAAAAATTCTCCACTTCTCTCTCTCTCTCTCTCTCTCTCTCTCTCTCTCTCTCTCTCTCTCTCTCTCTCTCTCTCTCTCTCACTCATGACTTCCCCAACTATGCCTTTCCTCCCTACCATAACTCTTTTGATCCTCCTCAATTCTACTTCGGCAACTGAGATGAAATTGATGTGAGAGAGAGACCCGAGGAGTGAGAGAGAGATGTGATGAGTAAGAGAGCTTGATGAGAGAGAGTGTAGACAAGAGAGAGAGCTAATGAGAGGGAGAAGTACTAATGAGAGAGATGTGGTCTGCGTTTAGAGAAAGAAAGGAAAAAAAAATATAGTGCCAGCTAAGGTGTGCTATGGATTAGCCGTGAACAGTGGCTGATCCGTAGCACAGCTCTCATTGGATAACACTTGTCAATCACTCTTCTCAAACATTGTAGCAGCACCCATAATTAATTTTCCGCTCCAACTATCTCTCGGGATGGCGGTCCGAATGATTGAAAATTTCAATTTTTTGTGCAAAAAATTTAGTGCGGATGCGTGCATTATATCACTCTTGGGATGTCTTATTTTTATTGGAGTGTGTAAAGGAGGATTTTACACCACATCAAGGTAATGAACATGACCTAATGAGGAATCTTCAATTAAACTATATATTGAGGACGGATAAATAGACTGCGTTTAGATGTTGAGCTAAATTAAGTTCTCTATGAATAATAGTGAGTTGAGATTGTGGAGTGAGTTCTGCGAGGCACCTAAGATAAGTTTAGATGTATTTTAATGTTAAGATGAGTTTAGATGTATTTATGTGAAGTTGAAAAAGGTTATAGATCTCACATGTAAAGAGATTTTGAGTTAAAATAAGTTAGTAAGAGTTGGGCATTTGAATGCTAGAAAAGGTCTAAATCTGAGTCGTTCAATCAAGGAACCAAACGCAGCGTAAAATCTATTTAAAAGATTTTGAAGGAGCCTAGAGAAAAATAATAAAACCAAGTAAATTTTTTTAAAATATAAATATAACTTTTGAGAATGCAAATCTATACAGAAATATTATATAAATTTATAAACTAAACGCATTTTCTATATATATATATATATATATATATATTTAAAAAAACAACTATTACATAGCTTTTTCGACGGATGAAATGGTTATTTTATATTTTTGAGGGGACAAAAATAACTTTTCTGTAAATTTTAAAAAACGGCCAAGGGAAAATAACATTTTCAAAAAGATTTCGAGCTTTAAATCCACGCCAGCAGAAAGTAGCTAGGATGATTCTAATAACATTTAAAGCCATAAATATAACTTTTAGAGTCAAACATAACTTTAATAAAAGTAAGAAAGTAGGCAAAATTACCAAAGGAAATTTACGTGAGGAGGAGGCCAAGCCGATTCAATTCATTTTTGTGAAACGGCAAGTTCTTGGAAAAAGCATGATATGTTTTGTAGTACATGATATAAATTTTTGTCACTCAATACACAAATTAAAGTAAGATTATCCATTGTCTTGTCAAAAGGGGGAAAATGCCATAATAAACCTGACAATATTCTTAAATGTTGCTAGCCCTAGCCTATAAGATTTCTAGCAATATCTTCTTTCTCATTTACTCTAATTATTTCTGCAATATTACAAGCACTAAAGATGCATTAAAGGAGTTTTTAGAGATTTTGGAATAGATCTCTCAGATTGTAAGGACCCTGCATGCTGTTGGTGTTGCTTTCCCCACTCCACATTTCATCTGCCAATTGTTTGTAGGCCCTTTCTGTGAGATGGTAAGAGTCCCAAAACACATATTCTTTTGGATTCTCACATACTTGGAACTCCTTCACCAGTCTTTTTCCTCCACAACTGTACACTCCTCTCAGTTGTCCTGTTCCACAGCATGCTCCTTTCCCTTCCTTGAATCCTTTAATCAAACACAACATTTCCCATTAACTTCATCTTATGTAAAAATTCATAACAATTAAAATTCTACTGCTTACAAGTCGGTATGCAAACAACTCATTTGTTGTAAGAACAATTACAACTATAAAATATTAATAATAATAATTCTCATCAGCCACTATTCACTGGACACACCTCATACTTTATGAAAAAATGTAGAAAAAATTGTCAGGTGTGAGGTGAATAGTGACTGATGTATAGCAAAACCCTTATTATATATTAATTTATTATTTTTTTAGCAACTTATAATTTGAATCCACTATGCCTAAATCTGAGAGATCATTATGATCAATCATAAAAGAACTAGGCCAGCTTGACTTGGGCCGCTTCAGAACCTATTAGAGAGGCCCACCTAATCCCAACGTAACTCAAGTTCTGGGCAGAAGCCCATGAAATATGATCACCACCTCATATAGACCAAGAGGAAAGAGAGAAGCTGAAGCATGTGCGTACGTACACGAATACATACCATATTTTGAGGGATGATTCATTCTTTGTCTAAGATTGATGTTGAGGTTGAAAACTGAATATTTGAACTCCTTCAACTGCTTCTCCAATTCCCGGAGAAGGTTGTACAGAGCTCGGTTGTGTAATTTTGCCAACAATGAAGCTTCTTCTAAGCAGCCACGTTTGTTATGATCTGGATTGATGATTCTGATGCCTGGCAGACATCCCAAGGCAGGCAAATTGATGAACCCAAATTTCCTACCACCTCTTTTATGTATATCCTACCAAAAAATGACCATAACCCAAAACAGTTGCTCAATACATGAAGTTAATAGCTATTCAATATTAAACCATAGAGAAAAGATCAAGAAGAGGAGGGAGAGCTTACACTGATGATGGTTGTCAGATTACCAATCACAATACCAACATATTCTGATTTGGAATATGTGTTAAGTACAGTGGAATTGGTTAAGAAAAGACTGGTATAATCATTGCTTCCGATGCTAAACAAGTAGACAGCTCTTGATAATGTCATTTTGGCTTCAACTTTGCCTAACTTCCTTCTCAACCAAGTCACTACTACCTTTTTGTAGTAACTTAGCTGTGTTCTGAGATCAACAACCTGAAAAAGTTTTTAAGGCACATAACTCTTGATAGTATTCACCCATCGCTGCTTGAAAATTCGAAATATTCCATTTTCATGGCTGTAGCGATGGTGATCTGTTTGTTCATGTTGACTTTTGCAATAAAAATTAGGGGTCCACACTGGTATTATTATTTACGAGATGGAAGCCTGTAAATGGTACAGCTAGTATCACCTTTTGGGCCTCACTTGACGTTTGACAAATCAGGAGTGCACTTAGAATTTGTGGCCCAAACTATAAGTGCTGAAAAAAGTGAAAAATGGCTCAAGCAAAAAGCTTACATTGCCACAAATTTAAGTCAACATCCATGCCAGCCAGCCTCTCATAGGTATACCACCCATGAAAGGCTGCCCTTAGAACTGCTTTGACTAACGTATGGAAGAAGTCTCCTTGTAAATAAATAAATAAAAACTCCTTATTACTAAATTAATAAATTTTCTGCAAATGCCATTTACGAAAGCAGGTTTGTTTCTCTGATGTGAAAAATGTACGTACCGACCCTTGAAAGGTTTCAACCAGAGCGCCCGCCCCAGCAGAAGCAAAATTCACGCCGTTGAGATAGTGAGGATTCCCAGGTTTCAGAAAGGGTGGAATCAATGGCAGCTTTGCATATTCAGCTGCAAATGAAGCATGTCACATACCAGTAGACAAGAAAAAAGAAAGAGTACTATTCTTTCAGCAGACAGACAGAATATTTTTGTTGGTTGACCAAAACAGATTTGTACAAGCAAGATCAAAGACATGTTCTAGGTAGTAGGATTTGCAGATCTCACCTATAAAATCCGATACCAAACGGCCATCAGAGAACCGCCCGGTTGGGAACTTGAAAAAAGTCTCTCCATAAGGCCAGAAATTTGCTTGGTCGAGGGTTGTGGTGTTGATGTAATTATTGTTGCCAGCATCTAAGAAAGAGTCTCCGAATATGAAAAAGGGCGCAACATGAGCGCGGTGTTTTGTTGTTGGATGCTCGGATCTACTTCCGCAAGAACTGGTTGAGCTATTGAGGACTGCATGAAGAAACAAAATGAGGAAGACAGAGCTTGGCCTTGCCATGGCTGACTTATTTCCTGAGCATTTAGTTTCATTTCTCTTATAGCTAGAATCATGTGTGGGTAATATATGACAAACCTAGCTAGCTTGTTATTATCCTTTGTCTGTATATGCCTTTCAATGACAAAAAACAATTGTTGCCTATGGATCATAATTCTGCAATATTGTTTGGACCAGTCAGCAGCTGCATGATTCGAAACTTGACATGATCCTCGGATCAAGCTGCAAACTAAACGTGCATTTCTTTATAAATTTGTTAGATGGTAAGTCAAATTGATTTGAATACCTTGAAAACATCAACTTGCATTTTTTTTATTTTTTTGCTCAAAATTCAACGCTCGTTTTAAGTCCGAAAACAGCAATATAGATATTCAGCTACAAATTGACGATTTAAAATACTTAATTGAAAGGATTGTTTTGAAACCAGTTCAGACTCAGACGATGGCGGGTTTTGAAACGTGTCAAGTAGTACTTGACATCAGAAGAGTGATTATTTTAGGACTAATTATCGAGTTGCTTCTACTTCTCGATACAAACCCTTATGAATATATATAGCATCCCAACACATGGGAACATGGAATTATTGAACTTGTAGCGGTAGAATAAAAAACATTAGGGATTTCACGTAAAAAAAAATAATCTGGTTGGACTTTTATGTAATGATTTGAGAGTTTGAAGAATCAAGAGCCACGGACTAAAAAACTCGATTTCCTTGTTGACCTAATCGACCGGCCGGAGAGGGTGAAATTAGAAAATAATATGTATTATATGGTTACGAAATCATAATTGTCCCTCCCATAATCGATGACTGCATGACTGAGAATTAGGGACGTACAGTTGATCAGGTAGCTTTGGTTGTTTTTTAATTCAACTTTCGGTACCGATCATCGAGATCCTAATTGATTGCATCCCTCTCACGTATTCCATGTACGTACAATATATATATATGAAAAATAATGTTAGATATATTTGTAGAGTGGGTAAATATTGTGTAATTATTTTTAAAAAGAGTACTGAAATCTAGTATTATTAAAAATTATTTTCTTTTCATGTAAATTCCGTATTTATCAAATTCTTCGTAACTAAAAATATTATATTTTGTGCAAAAACCAATTTCTTCACTGATATGATGCCTGGAATTTCACTTTATTTTTATTTTATAGATGATTCATGGCATAAGCATGCACTTGATGAAAAACTCAAAAAAGTTTATAATAAAAAGGACAAACTTTTTCCCACACGACCAAAAACTCATGAGGTAAGTAAACATCTAGTCATGAGATGTTTGTTCAATCTAAAGGCACTATAAACATTTAAAAAAAGAAAAAAGAAAGAAAGCTAGCTGGGTGGCACCAAAAGGACACAAAAAAGTACTGATGCAAATTAAAAATATGTTACTGTTCATGCTACGTAGAACGCACCTTCCATGCGTGTATCCCTCTGTTCGACGTTATTAATCCCTAGCTAGCCAGTAGTCGAAGGCCGTATCTGAACTCGATCTCAACCATGGACCCAATATTAATCCCTAATTAATAAGAAACATGGGTGGTTTCATTCGGCCAGAAGATCATTAATTAATGGCGTATATAGGGTACTGTATTATGGATGCATGGTTATACGTAGGGATCGATGGTTTTCTGATTTCCAGTGATCATCTTTTGATTTTTTGCTAGCTAGCTGATGAGGGGTCGTCGGCTTATTGTAAACCGTTTCATCCTTTGCCTTTATAATTATCATGCAAACGCCAATTTCTTTTCTCATTTCTTAGAATTATGAATTGGTGCTAAACGAAATATATATGAAGAAGTTAAAGGTGGGACATAATCAATCAAGGCAACAGAGCTAGACTTCCATTGCTCCTTTTAGGTCTCCTTTGAGAGGAAGCACAACTAGATCCGAAAGCCTTATCTTCCATTGAAAATCACTGTAAGAAACGCATGGAGATGATAATGTACATTTATACATACATACATATATACATATATATGTATAAGCTGGTTATGACATCACATCCAGTGGCATATATATATACAAATTTGGTGAAAATATGAGGTGGGTTTGGGCTTCCAATCCCATTGCTCAGAAGTGATCACTACTCTAATAATTACAGTCCAACAGTAACGCAGTGGAAAGTGCAAGAAGATGAGGGAAGTTTTGTATCCATATATGGTTGGATTTGACAATTGACATTAAAACTTTAAGAGCCATCTAAGCCTTTGGTATCGGAATTGACCATAATGTGACTTTGCCTATCTAAGCTATCTTTATGCGTACAAAGTTAATGCGCAGTTCACGAAGATCAATTTTGGAGAAGAGCCTGAAAAGGAAAACCCTACTATTTTTATCCATCTGTCCGTGTGGGTGTGCGTGTGAACTTCTCATTCTGCCAAAACCAAAGGAAATAAATATTCAGTAATACGTTTGATCGAAATGATTTCGAACCCTTGTGATATGATGTCATGTGGTGTAAACTTCGATCTTAAATCTAAGCCCTCGATCGGTTTTCATAGTGTTATATCGCAGTATAAGACAACCTGAAAGTAATAGAAACGATATTAAAATGTGAAAAAAAAAAAAAAAAAAAGGAAAAGTAGTAGAGAGGAATGCTAATAAAGGAAAGGCTAGAGACTACACAGTTAATAAGAAAAATGCTATTTGTATTTAAAAAAAAAATTATCAGTTATTGATATGTTAAAAATTATGAAATTTAAAATTTAAAATTTTAATTTAAAAACACAACTGACAAAATGAATTTTATAAGTAAAAATTATAACATACGTAGCACTACTCTAATTAATAATGTAGCCACCCCCAAAAGTCAGATGACCATAGACAGACGAAAGAAATAGCATCTTCTCAAACAACATATGTCATATATCAGGCCATCATGCTCAAGTTGAAGCTGATTAACTTCACAAAAAGTAGAGTGAATTAATTTATAATCCTAAACATGGCAAACGCGTTAATTGTCGTGGATTTGTTTGGCTCTTGGACGTTATTGTCAAAGTAGGTGATTGCTCATGACATGCCCCCTTTTTTTCTGATAGAAAATATAAAATAAACTAAAAAATAATTTCAAAACAATTAAGGAGGAAAAGCTTTTAAAAGCGTTGCATTTTTATTGAATACAAAGTATTAATCTTTATTTATAAATTAATTACATAAATATCAGATGGTAAATATTTTTTTAATTTTAATATTAACTTCAACATCTTCGTGGCCAAATTTCAGAGAATCAGATCTGTGTCATCTTCGGAGGAAACTACGACTACTTAACACCTTCAGAATCGATTAGGAAAATTATTATCGTTTCATGATGGCCGGATCACCTGCGTGCCAAATGATTAGGATTAGAAAGAATCACCATTTTTTTTTTCCACCCCCGGCGCGCTCGGTGCAAGAGCTCTAAACCTTTGCCACAGAATGAATACATGTGATTGGGGAATTTGGTAGGCCGTGGGCTAAAAAGGGGGCGGGTGGATGGCGCTGGTGCACACTACTCCTAGTCCTGGCCACCACCTTTTGTAGCCAATAATCATGATTGTTCCTTTCTAAAGCACGCTGTCTCATGCCATGTGCTGTGCTCGTTTCTTTTTGCTGCTGCTACAGTACATGAGCACAGAGTCCATCTTCCTTGAAAGTAAACATTTATGATCCCCAGAGATGCCTCCCTCGGTCTACATTTACCCTCGGTTTTGGAGCCCGGAGGAAGAGGGAGACTGGCCAACTTCCTTTGAAGTTTGACCTGCAGTTGCATCCCACGTCAATTTTTGCGAGCAAGGTTCAGTCAGCATCCGTAAGTAACGGCAGATGCCCATATGAAATAATTTATTTGGAGGGGCCAGACACAATCTCCAATGCTGCATCCCATAACGATGACGCCTCATAGTCATGACTGGCTTTTTGTCCCCACTGTGCAAAAAATCCTAACGATGAAAACAAAGAAAACCACGACCTAATACCCGGATCACCTCATGATACTGAATAAACCGACAAATAATCAATACTTGTATCAATCTGTTCAGGCTGCATACAGAGAACGGTATTGTCTTGATAATCTCTGTCAAAACATTTCTCAAATCTTAAAAATACTTATATGGATTCCGTCTTTTACCAAAACCACAGAGACGGGGAAAAAAAAACCGATCTTTGAAAATTCTCACATTAGGCTGTGTTGGAGAACACCTCTCACAATACTTCACTATTATTCATTAATATCTATAAAACATTTCACTACTATTTATATAGATGATCTGAAATACACTTAACATCAAAACCTTATGTCCTTTTTTATCTCATAATTTGCCTACACTTTCGGACAGACTAAAGGGACACTCATTGTGGCCCAACTAGCATGATAAAGTTTGAAAGGAAAAGCTGCAAAGAGTGAAGTCCCCAACAGAGTGAGCAAAAACTGCAAACGACCATTAAAAGCTGTAGAAAATCTACGACACCAAACAAACCAAATTAGCAATCCAAAACTTGAGGGTCCCTCGTAAAAGAAATAAGATGCAAACAAACACCAAAGTTTACATTCATAATGTTTTAGAATCTTATCACAGACCACACTTCATTGATACAAAGATCGATCACAAATTCAAGGTCTTCAAAGTGAAAAGGAACCTAAGCACCTATAAACTCCATAAAAGCCTCGAGCAGCTTCAAACTTGATCGTACTCCATCACAGGTGACACCATTCCTGTAAGCAGTAATTTTGATATCGAGATTTTTTGTTTTTTTTTTTTTTTTTTGGGGGAAAAAAACCCCAAGAAGAAGGAAACAAAAAAATGAGACAAAACATAAGTGGGCACAAGGATGAAACTTACTGATTTTATTTTTATTTACATACTAGCAAGCATGGGAGTGGTTTGCTTAGAAACTACCAACCATAACTGAGTCATCCTCGAAGCCCCAAAGATCCATCGGGTTCCCAACATCCTGAGTTGCATCTCCGCTAAACAATGTCTCAATCGAGTCATCCCATATTCCCTCCAGATACGGCACCTGATAATTTATCTGGGACTCAAAAGCTGAGAGCTCCACGGACACTGTTTTTGCTGTAGTGTTATTTTCAACAGACGCAACATTCTCAGAGTCAAACTTCAGTTTCTTCCTTGGACTGGCATCCTCCAGAAACTGAGATTCGCCCCCTTCTGCACTAACTGAAAGAACGGACGAGATCTCTGGCGTCTTAGGGCCCTGTTCACCCCATGCAAAGTCAGAATAATCAAATGTGTTACTCCCTGATCAGAATTGAAGTACGTGGGGGTGGCGCCACCAGAGGAAACAAAGGATTTGGGTTCAACATCTCCATTGAGGGGAATGGAGTCCAAATATCCATACTGGTTGGTAAAAGGTTTTTCTTCCATCAATCCCATGGTGTAGTCCTGATCAGCGCTGTTCATGGAATCAAAATTTTGATTCAGGTTGGGCTGCACAGAGTGCAGGTTTGCCTTGGGAAGTGGCTTCCGCAGATTTTCCTTCACTGAATGCTTTGAAGACGCACGGGTAGCCTCATCAGGGAAATTCACCTTAGCTTTCTTGCCACGAATTTTCCGTGCCTCGGCATCATAAGCTCTTGCAGCTTCCTCTGCAGTGTTAAAAGTTCCAAGCCACACACGGACACCTTTCCTTGGATCTCGGATCTCAGCAGCCCACTTACCCCATGGGCGCTGCCGGATTCCCCTATACTGATTCTTCCTCTTTCTCTTTGCAGATTTCTCAGCTTGCCCATTCAGTTCCACGGATTTTATAGCCTTGGATCCTTGAATAACCACACATCATTATACAGAGATATCATGAAAAAAGTATATATTAAAAAGTCTAGCAGGGAAACTCCCATAATGCACAATAAGATACTGAGATAACCCATGCACATCCTAAGACAGTTGCTCAGATTGCCCAGTGACTTCCATAGATTAATTAGTTGTTCAAAAGCATGAACAAATAAAGGAAGACTTCATCAGCCACCAAAGTGGAAATTAAGATAAATTCCAGTCATACCAATTAAAAAAAATGACATCACAGTTGTGTGTGTGTGTATGTGTATTTGTGTGTGTGTGTGTGTGAGAGAGAGAGAGAGAGAGCTCAACAACATTTAACTATCTATTAACCAGGCAATACAAAGCAACTTCAGCCAAGATAATCAAACAGGAGCAGAAAAATCAACATGGAAAAGAAAAAATCAACCTATCTGTGGAATTTGAATAAATACTTTGTGCACGTCCGTTTCCATTAAATTACCAAACCACCAATCGATTCTATATCATTTTTATTTTTATTAGCAACTGACTTATTGATGGAAATAAAGCCTCAATGTTTTCATTTCATCCAAAGTAACTCATCAACAAATACAAATAAAAAATGGGAAATGATAGATGTCCCGCTGGGGGCTACCGCTGGTAGCTCCCGCTCCCAATCTTTTTTTTTTTTTTTTTTTTTACTTAATGATTAAGGATGTATTTTTTAATAATATTGTGATTTTTTATTTTTTTAAAAAAATATTTAAAAATGTTAAAAAATACATATATGAAAAAAAAAAAAAAAAAACAATCCCAAGACTAGCGGTGGCTCCCAGGGGGAGCTGGGAGCAGTGGCTGTAGAGCCATCCATAAAAAATTATAACAAACATGATCGATGTAATAGAACAGCCAAAACAGCAGCAGGACAAGTTAGTAACTAGTGGCTGAAAATTTGGAATGCATAACCTTGATTCATTGTTTGATAATCAGAGGATACTCAGGATAGAACAAGCATATAACCTTCTTTTAAAAAATTAGTAATTAAACAAGCAACGACTCCAGATTTGATACCCAACTTGTACAAAAAGAAGAAAAGAACAAGAAAACTCCATAAGATTTTCACCGTAAAGTTGAATTATAAATCATAAAAGGGAATATTTTTTTTTCCCGGCCGAGAAAAAATCTACCAACAGACGGAAGTTTGTTTTTTATTAATTATCTTTTCATTTTTTTTAGAAAGGAGGGGGGGAGGGAGGCAATTGTCAACTTCGAAAGTAGAAAATAAAAAAATAAAAACCACATATTTGATGTTCGTTTGCTTTTCTAAAGGGGAAAAGGATTAATATTTAATAGATCGACAAGAGATAAAACTCCCTTTTTCCACCGCGAAACATAATTACACTAATTACCCAAAAATTGGTAAGAAATACAGGATTTGTAGAAATAGGCTACAAAACCATAAATCTGTGTTATTTCTGCATATAAGTGAAAAAAAAAAAATTTGATCGGTATTTCTGCATACAAGTGAAATTACACGGTCAAAACACCCAAAAACAACAAATGATGAGAATAAACACGAACCCTCCTAAATCAACCAAAAACAACCAAAGGATGATACCAAGGTCACGAGCAGCAGAGAAAGCGAAGGACTTGCCATCGAGCACGAGGAGCTCATCGTCGTCATCTACATCAGAAACATCATCCTTGAAATCCTGAAAATCGGCCTCGAAATCGTCGTTTTCATCTTCAACGAGAGGCTTCGAGAATCGCTTCCTTGAAATGGGTTTCTTGAGATTGGACCATAAGTAGTCCGCCGTGAGCCTCCGCGATCGGTTTGGCGCGATCAAGTCGGAGATAATAGCCCCTCCACACATGGTAGTTTCTTTTCCCTCACTTTTTCTCTATTCTCAGAAAGAACGGAAGTAAAATTTTGTTTCACTAATGGGGTTTTCTAATTTCTATAGTTTCTCAGAGACGAAATCATTTGGGAGCGGTATATATATTTTTGGAGCAACTGGTGATGGGGTTGGAGGAGGGCCAGGAGGCAGGGACTCGAGTGCTATGCAGAGTTATTTGACGTTAATACCCCTGGTTTGAGATTGAATTTACGGTTGTGTCACCTAGATGCACAGTACTACAGTGGTGTCTCTTTTTGAAATCAGATTCTAAGCATTGGTATTCAATTGGTCAAATGTATTTTTATTTTTATATTTAATTAATTTTAATAATAATTGACCCATATTAAATTATTTAAAGATTTTTTATCTCAAATATGAGTTACGGTAATTTTAATTTTTTTTTTAAATATAAAAAAATCTTGTAACAAGTCTAAATCTATTGTTTATTATATTTCGGCTTCTTTCCTCTCTCGCGATTCTTTTTCTTAATATCGTGTGATGAAATTTTATTTATTAGATTGTAAAAATAAAAATAAATATAATTATTAGAGATTATAAGAAGTTATGAAAATAAAATTAATTAATTATAAAAATATAAAATAATAATATTTTATTATTATAGATAGTGTAATGACTAATCTAATATAAATTTCAAATTTCAAATAATTAGTTAAAAATAAAAAAAAATTACATATTAATCAAAATTTAAAAAATAAAATATCCAATTCAATACCAATGCTAAAAAGGTTACAGCCTGTTTGGAAAATTCAAAACACGATATTTCACCTTTAATAAGTTAAAAATAATAATATTAAATACAATTACGTGCAAGTCTGGTACATTTTATTTAAAAAAAAAAAAGTGAATTTTAAATTCTAATAATTATTTTTTTTAAAATGAACGAAATTTACCCATTTTAAAATTATAAATACATTTTTCAATGAGTTATATCTTATAAAACTTTAAAAAATTACTTAAATTAATAAATTATATAAAATCACAAGAATTATGACTAATTTTATACGAAGATTAACGTTTACAATTTCTATTTTAAAAATTTTATTTTTTCAGATAAATTTAAGAAACACGGAAAGGAAATGACCCTTTACAATATAGTTAAATGCATGTCTCATTCAACGACATCTTATCGTGCCCACTGCCTTCCCATCGTATGAATCTAAGCCCCGATTACAGTATTATTAGACGTATATAATTAATTATACTTCTAATTGAAAATCTGTTCACTCATTTTTTGATGGTTCGATCAAACCAAACGTTGCCAAATTATCATCTATAACGAGACACTTTATGTTTTATCGTTGTGTTTTTTTTATTATTATTGTGGATAATATTCTCATGTTTGATCACATTCGTCGCAAATATTTTTTGTGAGTTATTACAATATGTTCATAAAAATTTAAGAAAAGGCAAAGTCATATTTCAAAAGACTAATCAAATGTTATAATTTGAAATTATTTCTAATATCAAAATAAATTAAACAGTGATATTTTCTAGTAATGAACTCCACTATCCAATTATCGGATCAAGACTCCAAAATTTCAAGTGAAAGAAAAATAAGCATATATTAAGAGTGGGCAACGAGGAACCGCTCCCCGCTACCCCGCCCCACCCTGCATGGTAGATCCCTAGTGGGGGCGGGGGTGGGCTGGCATTAAGTCTTACATTAAATAAGACTTACATTAGTTATTAGTTATTAATGCGTGATAACATTAAATAACGAATAAATGATGTAAATATACATTTATTCTATGTATCTCTCTTACTTGATATGTTCAAATTCCAACAACAATTCAAGAAATTGTGTACCCTTAAATTATGAGACGTATTTGACTGTTAATGCACCTAGAGCATTGACATTTCCAAATGTCAGATAAGTTCAAATTTTGATTAAATTTTATCAAAATTAGTTATATTAGACTAGTCAAATCACTTATAGTCAAGTTATGAGTTACAATAAATAAAAAATCAAAGCCACACTTGGTGAGTTAATGTTCACCAACTAAAAGAATATTTTATTAAGAGCTTTGCTATACAACCTCCACCACACTCTACACTCCACATTATTTTTAATTTTTTTAATTTTTAATATATTTTTAAAATTTTTTTTTGAATTTATTCTTTTTAAACTATTTCAAATTCTCTATTAATTATTCATATAATAAATATTTAATAAAAAAAATAATAAAAATTAAAAATAATGTAGAGTGTAGAGTGTTAGGATGTTGCGAAGATTTTTTGTTTTATTAAAATGTATTCTCACTTTTCTCACTTACTCTCCATCTCCTCTTTCCCTTCATTTCATTTTTTATTCTTTTTCCTTCCTTTATTCTTTATATTAAATAATTTATTTGATAGTAAAAATTAAATTATTAATTAATATATAGAGTATATTTATAAAATATAAAAAATATTATAATATATAATATTATATTATTATTTTAACTTTAGAATGAGTAATCTAATATAAACTAAACTATTTAAAAATTTTGATTTTAATCGAATCCTTAAAATTTAGATTTGGCCATGATGTATGTGCTCCATTCCAAGCACTGGCAGAGTACCAAAGTCAATGTACGAGATTGCGAGTAACCAGTCGATGCATATAAGTTAGAGCAGTGCTACCATGTCGCTTAATAGCATCGTTCTATTTAACTGCTAGGTTAATTTGATCTTTTTATTTATTTATATTTTTTATTATTTTTAAATAATTTAAAAAAAATCAATACACGAATAATTATTTTATTAATTATTAAGTAAAATAAAAAATTTTAAAAAATTAAATATTAAAATAATAAGATAAATTGAATGGATGAAATAATTTTTTTATAAGTTAATAAAACTAGGTAGTTGTTCATTTGATTTGACCAGTCTTTTAAATTTCGTATCGTACTAGTTGGTACGGTCGAAATTTTTCATTTTAGCCGTCCGGCTGGTACAGATACTATATTTGTTCCGTACTGACTAAAATACTAGCTGTACCGAACGATTTCGGTCGTACCGGCCTCAATTTCGGCCTATACCGGTCTATATTTCAACTGGTACCGGCCGATATTTCGGCCTGTGTTTTATTTTTTATTTTTTCAAACTATAAGCTTATTTTTTAACCTTTAATTTAGATTAGACTATTTATAATTTATATATATGTATTTATGTATAATTTATTTATAGATAGATTATTATTTTAGAATATAATTTTTATATATTTTATATATATATAATTTATTTATATATCGACTATTCTAAAACGTTATTTCAAAATGTTATCTTAAAATGATAATAATATTAAAATATTTTATTTTAATATTTTGACCGATGTCTAATAGAGTATTCAAAATTTTGATTTGACCGCAGGAAAAGGAAGGAAGGAAGAAAAAAAAAATTTTGAGAATATGCCGAATCACCTAACCTTCGTTGAATTCGCGATTTACAAGGCAGTCAAAGGCTTATTTCCTCCCATTTCTAGCTAGTATTTATATATACTTGTAAAATATTTTAGCCTTAATTATCAAACGAATATGCCCACGTTCTTTGGCATTATGCATAAGAGCATCTTCATTTTATTAGTTAAGAGTTAAATTTATTAAAAATTTAACTATTAAAACATAAAATAGTATCATAATAGATTAGTTAAATTTTAAATAATTAAAATTTAAATACAATCATTTCTAAAATAATTTTTAAATTTAAAAGTAACTATTCATACATCAAATATATTTTATATCAATTATTTCTCTCTTCCTTTTATATCAATTATTTCTTTTTTCTTTTTAAATGACAATTGAAAAAAATATAATTAGAATATGATTACTAATTAATATATAATATTATGAATAGTAAAATATAATAAAATAAAATAAAATAAATTCATAATTAAAAAAAATTAAAATATTTTTAAAATTATTATTTATTCATTAATATAGAGATTTGATGTGAATAACTAAAGTTAAATTTATCTTATATTATTTTATTTTTATATAATAAAAAAATAATTATTTTAATACGAAAATTTACGTAAATGAAATAGTTAAAAATTAAATTTATTTTACATTTATAGAAAATATACTTTAATTTTAACTACTTCCTTGAGAGTGTTAATTCTACTAATATTTGAATACTACTGTAATTTCACCCTCTGCTGCTCTCGATCTACCAAAATTGAAGAGTCGCGTGGCCTGTGATTTATTGCCTGCCACTTTTGTGCATTATGCAGCACGTTGATTAACTTCGAAAGAGCTGCATATAGTACACCTACCTTACCTACCCAGCAAATGCCTTCAACGCATATTTTTAATATAATAAACTCAAAACTCTTGAAAGAGTAATAGCATATTTAATTAAAGAAAATGGGGATAATTAGAGAGAGAGAGAGACTTGTTTGCCCACAAAGCATGCAGAGCAGGCGGACAGGAGGACGTGTTCAATTTGGGTAGTCATGTCATTCCGCATACGGCATATACAAGAAACTTTTGAGTACAAGTAATTGATTGACCATCATTGACATGTTTTTTCAACTCACGTAAAATCCCCAGATCCAAACACCCTCCTAAGAAAACGTAACCAGCCCTTTGCTTTTTAGATATATCCGGCCTGGCCTGATCTCACTCCTTATTGCTTTGTGGTCTGTCACCATATCTGTCTTGTGTTTAATTTAACTGTGTATTCAGGAGTACTTAAAAAATGCAATGGCAAGTCTGTAGAGAAACGAAGAGTGAAACGGGTAACATCGGGAGAGAAAAATTATATGAAACTTGTAAGGGTCTTCCCGCCAGTCGGCATGTGAAAAGTAACTAAGAGAATAAGAAAATAAGACTAAGCCCATAACAAATAGGCCTCTTGGCTCGGCCTGCAAGTAGACTCTCCTAGATGCTACCCTCATATAGAAGCAAAATGCAGGGGGATGGGATTCGTTGTCTTAGAGATCTCTCGAACAGCGTCCAACCTTTAAGTATTTGCCCACATGAACGAGCAGAAAGTAAGGGAGATATTCGATTCTCTAACAAGGTGACATCGACGGACTATCGAAGACACCAACAGAATAAAGTCAATTGGGAGAACTATGTCGCATTAATGATACCATTACCCGAACAATATGCCAAATTAATAATACCGTCGCAAAGGCACACCGTATTAAAGGATTATGACAACAGGAACAATAAAAAGGACATTGACTCAACAAGGGTAGGCATAATCTGTCTCTCAGACTCCCAATATAAATGGTAATTTTCAAGTACGAAAGATCTATCTAGATTCTCTCATCATTTATAAATTTTTAAAATACTCTACTTATTTTGATATAAGAGATTACATGGTCTCTTTTCACAGGCATACTTTTAAAGACCTGAATTAGTAAAACTTGACTCAAAAGTATATTAAACACAACCTTAACAAAACTGTCTGGGATTCTTACATGGTATTTACCGCCTAAAAAAGTAAAAGTAACCTAAAGATCGTTCTATTGTGATGTTGCCGGCTTGAGAAAGAGTGAAAATAAAATAAAATAAAAATAAAAGAAAGAGGTTCATGCACCGAAATGTATGCCGCAAATGTGGCATGATAGAGAGAGGGAGAACCCAGAGCTTAAAAAAGTAAAAAAATTAAAAGTTGGGACCTCGTAGAGAGAGCTGTGGGGGCCAAGCCAACCACAAATTATGAATATACAAGCCCTTTTGTGTTTTTTTTTTTCTTTTCTTTAGAATAATAAGCGAAGACATGAAACCTACTTTTAAAGTGGAGTGATGAAACAATAGAATATGACTGTCTAAACTCTAAACCCTTTAGATTAGGGGTTGAATATATATACTACAAGTTAATACTATCATCCGGGGATCCTCTTCATCTTTATGGGTGATCGCATCATTAGTACTTGTTCCCATATCGATCGACATGCTGTCTTTCTTAACCTTTTTTATCTGCAGCATTAATGGTCGATGACAACTTGCCTTCCGAGTTTATGTATCATATTTCACACACACATATCATGCAACAGAGAACTCAAGAAGAGATGCATGTAATTTGAGCTAGAGAGAGAGAGAGAGAGAGAGAGAGAGAGATGCATGTAATTAAAAGATGGGCATGCAATCCCGAGAAGATTCGTATTCTCAGTAATTCATATACGTCTGCACTTCGGCAAAATCACTTCTTCTTCTTTTTTCCCTAATCATTCCGGCAAAATCACTTACTTCTAAGGTAAGGTATTTTACTAGTGTCCCCAAAAAGAAAGGAAATAGGGGTAGGAAGTGTATGCAGAGTACAGGGGTAGGAAATGGACCTGGCTCTTTGTTCGATCGATCGGCTTGAATTATTTCTATCAAACTTTATGATGTGATCGAGATCTTGAAACTGCATACATACATATATATATAATATATATATATATATATGCAGAATACATCTGTCTGGATCACCATGCAGTTTTGGTTTGGTCCCTTTCGTTTGACAAATAATAGTATCATGACGTCAAAATTTCCAGGTTGGTTACTAGTACTCTTGGTGATCATGACAGTACTTGAAAGAAAGATATTTGGAGGTATATATGTGCAAGCTGTATGAGACAGATACATATATAAATATAGAGAAGCGTGACGTGAGGCCTCTCGCAACGCTAGCTAGGGGCCCTGCATTTATTTTGCGTAAAGAGTAATGTGCATTAGTGCATTAGCTATTTGTTGCCAGCTGGCTACTTACTACTTTTTTTCGTTTTTTCGTTTTTAATTTAATCAAGTACTTACTTCTCATTTTATCCGTGTGCATATATAATCGGAAATCAAATTCAGTAACCTGTCGTTTCAGAAGTTGTGGGAGGCTTTGGTCCCATGAAAAGTCTAGCTGCATAATAGTTTTGTTATTTATCATTTCATACAGTATATATTATATTTTTTTATTTTTTATAAACTAATTAAATTTTTTTACTTATTATTTATATACCATATATTTAATAAAATGTACGGTTATTATGCCGCTCTATGTTGACCGCTGGATGTACCGTCCAGTATAAATATTTTTTTATATTTTTTAAATATATTTAAATATTTTAAAAAAATAAAAAGAAAATATCAATACACTTAAAATCACTTCTTTAATTACTAAATAAAAAAAAATACCAAGCGGTCAAATAGTACGGTACAAATAAGTAGGCAAAATAGTGTTTCTCTTTAATAAAAAAAATAAAAAAATAAAAAAAGTATAGTGTGTAATGTGTAAAGATGATGAATAAATTTTTTCTTCTTGAAATGATATGCTTAGGTTGCGTTTAGATGTTGAGTTGAATTGAACTGAGTTGAATTCTTTATAAATAGTAATAAGTTGAGATGGTAGAGTGAGTTTTGTGATGTCCACCTAAAATAAGTTTAAATGTATTTAAATTTTAAGATAAATTTAGATATATTTATGGAAAGTTAAAAAAAATTATAGATCTAGCATGTAAAAAAGTGTTAAATTAAAAAATATTGTGAGTCTCACGTGTAAAAAAATTTTAAATTGAGATGAGTTTAATAATTTAAAAATTAATATTTAAAATATTAAATTTAATTTAAAATGGGACTGAATTGAATTAATTTTATCAACCAAACCGAGCCTAGATTCTTAAAGAAAAAATCGTGCCGAGAATTAGCTCTTAGCTAGGTGGCCTGCCATGAATTGACATTGATCGTAGCTAGCATATGATTAATTTGAAAATTATCGATGTCAGTACTCAGTACTAGAGATGTTAATAATGCTGATCGTCTGTTGCTGAAGCATTCAGAAAACAAACGAACATTCGGCTAAAGACGCTGTGGTTGTTACTGGGCCTTCATTTATTTTTGCATATTTTTGGGCTTATAACTTGGGCCGTAATGGATGTGCGTGGCCTAGTTTTTCTGTGGTTGCCATCTTTCTGTATAGAGAGTGCATGGATCTGGAAACTTGGGTAAATCCCATTAACCCGATGGGCCTCTATTGCAATCAGGTTATAACTGCGAAATTCCTCCTATTTTACGCATTTATAAATTATAATACCGCTCCTATCAAGCAATTGAAGCAAGTGGAGTTTGTAAAGAAGGAAAATGCTAATTAGCTCCTTCAAGTGTCCCACTCAGAGCTACTGTTAGTGTAATTTTTATTTTATTTTTATTTTTATGTTTAAATAAGTTACTACTAGTATGTTTATTTGTGTGTTTTGATTTAACATTTAAAACAAAACAAAACAAAAACCAAAATGTACTAGGGGTATACTTGAGGGGGCTAAATGAGGAGGCTGAGTATAATTAGTGCTAATACTTCATCCTTTAAACAATAATTCATCGTTTGTGTTAATTAGTATAATTAAGATATTATGAAGTAGATCTAATATATCATATTAAACTACGTCAGTTTGCGAGTTTACTTTTGTAGAATCTCTTTGTAACTAAAGTATTTATCTTTAGTTAAATGATAATTCTTTCGTTCGTACAACTGTTTTGGATTATGAAATCTATAAAATTTATGGGGGGAGGAGACATTATGATTGATGAGGCTATTAACACAAAAAATAGTGATTCAAGAGCCGAGTAGAACCCCAAAAGCGAGCTGAAACCTAATGAACATGGCCCTCATGGTTGTAAAGCAATTTCTTGACTAGTGGTCCTTTCCAGCAAATTAAGTTACTTTCTTCAAACGGATGAATGCACTTTCAATATCAAAAGCACTGATAAATGCTCCACACTTACAAGCAGCCAGCAGGCAGTCCCATGACTTCCCGTTGATTGTGCACCATTCGGGTTTTAATCATCACCAAACCAATGATTATGCAAGCATGAGGTTTCAAAGTCAAATAACTTATTACGCTGTATGTGGGGGGGTTCTTTTGCCTTTTACCAGCATCTCCAATTTGGATCGAGATTAGAGTGATTTCTAGGCCATCTGAACGTGGCAACGCATTTGCAACCCATAAAAGCGGCCAAGCATTCGAAACACTACGCATAAACATTTAGTTTGGACATCTTCTGCACCTGCAAGAAACCCCTCATGATTTTTGTACTACTGATTATCGTTGTCATGATGTTCTTGTTGTTAAAGTTATTCGCTTACATGCCGGATACCATGAATTTAAAAACTACATTTTACGGAAAGCAGCAGCATCATCCCCTTTTCACCTGGCGTAAATCGAATGACTTCAGCGATCTAAAGGAAAGTGGATCTTAGAACTTACCATTATCTTGGTCTTTTCTCAAAACACAGCATTTTTACATTCATTCTTCACTTACAACAACATACACCTCCACTGTGCATTACAAAGTACAAACCAACCCCACCAGTTTTCTGAAACTGAAAACCATTTAAAAAAAGGAAAGGAAAAAAAAAAAAAAAAACTTTCTCATGATAACACAGAGATAACTTAGAAAGTATTCTATAACAAGAAAGGCGAGCAAAATTCCTAAACCCAAAACCCTCAACACTCTCTAGAGAGGTTGCTGCATGGTCACAACCAAGGGGCTAGTGACACTGTGCTTCCCATCAGACCATACGATAGAGCCAGTCCGCATTCTAGAGCTACCAGGGGAGAGCTTAATTGCCCTGGTTTGCACCCTCACAAGGAAGTTCAGCCTCTGACCCAACCTCCTAAACACCAGCTTCTCCGGCCTAACCGTCACCACCATTCCACTCGGCGGCTCAGCCGTAACTTGGTAGACAGAATTCGGGTCCCCAACATTGGTCACCGTTCGAATAAAATGCGTAGACATCTTACGCTTTCCATATTGTTGAAACACTGCAGTCAACGAGGGGTAATTCAAATTTCCAACATGGCCAGCCCGTTTTGCCCCGCTGCAATCCGCAGTCTTCCTAGTAATCATTTGGATGTTCTGAGTAGTATAATTGGAATTGCATAGGAAATCCACATAATCATAGGAACTAATATCGTAGACGAGACCAGGATCCATAGCCTTCTGGGGGTGGACATGGCCAGCCCCGAAATCTAATACTGTCGAAACATTTCCAGTGGACTCGTCCAACATGTTTCCTCCACCCCTATTATCCACAGTATAAGCGGTTGTCATTAGTGCAGACCTTATGGCCGCTGGACTCCATTCGGGGTGCGCTGCTTTCAACAATGCAGCCAAACCGGAAACATGAGGACAAGCCATTGATGTGCCAGACAGTATATTGAACTCGGTTCTACGCTTATCCGAAGGTATGCCGGTCGGCCCGATTCTGTCGGGCCAAGCTGCGAGAATGTTTAATCCGGGCGCAATCACATCGGGCTTCAATATTTCCGGAGTCACCGGATTAGGACCACGAGCCGAAAACGATGCCACCACCGGAGCAGGCCTCACTCCGAGCCTTGTCCCCTTGAAGAGAATGGTAGCCACCGGTGTCGACTTCGAAGCTGCAGAGATATATTTCCTGATCTCGTCACCGGACGATGCGCCTACAGCTGTGGCGGGCAACACGTGGCAATCGGCCACCAATCCTTCGCCATCAAAAACCCCATTAGCTAAGATCATTCCAACCCCTGCAGCTTTCCTCACAACCTCACCTTTGGCAGCTCTCGAGTTGATGCCTCTATCGCACAACACGATCTTGCCTTTCACGAAATTGGGGTCCAGAGAACCTTCTAAACATAGCGAGGACGAATACCCATCAACAGCACCGCCCTCAGTGTTCCCACCGTATACTAATGGGTACATCTGACCCGGAGTTAAAGCCGGTCCGCCGTAAACACTTACACCAGGTATGATTTTTCCATTCCCCAGCTTGACATCGGCGGGAAAATCCCTGTCAATGGTGCCGGCACCTACCGTAGTCACCCAGGGAGCAATATTCGTGACAGAGAGCGCGCCCGGACCGCCGTTACCAGCTGAGGCGGAGACGAAGACCCCGGAATCGGAGGCTCTGAAAGCGGCAATGGCGATGGCGTCGAGGTAATATGGAACGACGACGCCGCCTACGCTCAGGGAGATGACGTCGACTCCGTCAGCCACTGCGGTGTCAAATGCTGCGAGGATGTCGGAGTCGTAGCAGCCCGAATTCCAGCAGACCTTGTAGGCGGCCAGGCGAGCTTTGGGAGCCATGCCGGCGGCAACTCCGCGCGCGTAACCAAGGGTAGAGGCCGGGAAGACGTAGCGGCCGGCAGCAATGGAGGCGGTATGGGTGCCGTGGCCGTCCGAGTCCCTGGGGGAGCGAAACTCGTTGGTCTCGTTCATCTTGCCATTGGTGGACTCGTAGCCAGAGCAGAAGTATTTAGCGCCTATGAGCTTGCGGTTGCAGGAGGAGGAAGGGAAGTCCCTGGCGGCGACGCATCGGCCTTTCCACTTGGAGGGTACAGGGCCAAGATCTCGGTCATCGAAGCTCTTACGCTCGGGCCAGATGCCGGTATCGATTACTCCAATGACGAGGTCGGACCCAAAGTCCGATTCTTTGAGGAGACCAGCACTGTCGGTGGTCTTGAGGCCCAAGAACTGGGGGGAGCGCGTCGTTTGCACATGGCGGACTTGCTCGGGGATGAGGGAAATAACGTGCGGGAGGGACTCAAGAGTTTTGGCTTCGGAGGGGGACAACTTGGCAGAGAAGCCATGGAATATGTTGGAGTATGTGTGGATGAGACGGCTGTTGGTTTGTGCTGGTGGTTCCGTCCTCGTTTTCCTTAATGCAGAGAGTGAAGACTCGTACCAGAGCTCGTGGGTAGGGAAAATGGAAGGCTTGGCATCGGGTTGGACTTCGACTATGTAAGTAGTCTTCTTCTGGTCATTGGGAAAAGAGGAAGAAGATGCGGAGGAGGTGGAGATGGGTGAGAGAAGAAAGAGTAGGAAGAGGGTGAGAGAGGGAGCCATTGGAGGGAAGAGCGAGATGGTCTGGAAATGCAAATGCTGGTGCCGTGTCTGCTGTGCTGTGACACTGAACAAACTATTAAAAAGAAAAGAGACAGGAGGCAGTGTCACTGTTCTGTGCTTGTGAGTGGAGACTAGTGGTGTAATTATCACTTATCAGAGAGGGTTTACTGTTTATCGATAAAAAGATATAGGGAAGTGTTACCGTGTCCTTCGGGTTTGACTATTGTGTGCTATTAGTGCAAATTCTAACCCTTTTTTTCTTAATATTTTTTAAAATAAATATAAATAGACTGATAATTATTTATTTAATTATTAATTAAAAAAATAAAGTAAAATACATAATTGAATGGATAAAGTAAGCGGCATAATATCATTTTCTAAAAATAAACGCATACAATAATTGTTTATACAAGAAATGCCAGATATAATATTAATTAATTTTTTCATCTCAATTTTTTTTTTCTAAATAAATGTTATCTGCTTGACACTTTAAGATAACAATAAAATAAATTTTTAATTTTTATTAAGAAAAATATTTTTTATTATACCGTAATATAATACGAAGTATGTATGTAGATTCTACAATAATTGTGTAAATTATAACTTTTGAACGATGTTTTTTTTATGGGAATCTCATGACTAAAATGGATATCATATAATAATAATAATAATAATAATAATAATATAATAGGGGTGTGATGGGCAGAGCCTTGCCATAGATTTGAAAGGGATCTATGTTGTTTTGAGGGGTACTAATGATAGGAACGATTGGGATACATAAATTTGATCAAAATTTTCTTTTTTCTTTGGTTATGCTTAGAATTTTGGTTTATTTTTATTTAGAATTTTGGTTTATTTTTAATTAGCTGGTAATAATTAGGGAAACTCAACAACTGCTGCACGTTGCTAATAACTTAGTTAAGTCTCACTAATCATGTAATGCACCAAATATAATGATGTCATGAACATTATCCCTCATGTCTAGATAAAAAAGAAAATGTTGTCCTGAATTCATCTTCAAGGGTGATTATTTGTGATAAAAAAAAATATATATATATATATATCCTAGGCCTCAAAATAAGTTGAAAATTTGGTATTTTATTGCGGTTTTAAATATCTTTTTCATACTTAATGAACATTAAATGATTTTCAATCAACTCTCGATGATGATAATAATAATAATAATAATAATAAATATTGTAAAACATATTTCATTTTTTTACATCACTTTAAATGTTATAATCGAACGGAAGTTTAGAATGTAATGTGATGACGAAAATTTAAAGATAAAAATCCTTGATTTTTGACTTATTATCTCCCCGTTAAATACTTGGTTTGACCTATTACTCATGTGAGTAAGAAAAGAAAATAAAGAAGATAATTAAGATATTTTCCTTTTCTCATTCTTATTGTGAAGAAAAAATTGTTTCTAATGCGTATATGTAGGCTAGTTATGCCTGGTTTGAATACAAAAGTATTTCAACTTATCTCAATTTATTTTATTTAATTATTATAATTTTTTTAAATTATCGTATAAAATGTAATAAATAATTTAAATTTTTTAAATTTTAAAATAATAATAATCTTTAATAATATTAAAAAATAATATTTTATTTAACTTTCAACTTTCACCTTAATTCACTATTTAAACCTTCTCTTAACTTACAATCTTGGATCGGGAGCAAAGACAAAATGGAAACCGGTAAATATTTTATAAAATTTTATATTTGAAAATATATATACATATATAATAAGATGGCATTAAAAAACACAAAAACAAAAAAAAAAAAAAAACAATAAAACAAAAACAAAAGCCAAAGTTATAGGAATATAATCTATTTTAATGATAAAGAAAGAATCTTGTACACAAAATTGGTGTGATGTCGCCTCACGGGCTCTTGAATTGGCATACGCGTTTCTTCCAAACTTTACTTTGTTTTTTTTTTTTTTTTTCCTTTTTTACGATAAAGACACGTGACATTATTTGTCTTGCTTAATCTCTTCATTCCACATTTTTTTAATAATTAATAAGAAAAATAGAAAACTTACTATATAATTATTTTACAACTCTACTTAAAATATTGGATAATTATGTAAAATTAAAATTATTATTTAATAAAATGACACAATTATATTGATTTATTTAAAATAATTATAAAAATATCGTAGTTGTATGTAATGTTCGTCCTTGTAGTGTGATTTTAATAAATAGTTTTAGAAAATGAGATAAGAATTATGAACTTTTTAAAACTTTTTTCTTTCATTTCGAGAATAGAAAATATTTTATATTTAAAATTAAACTTGTTCTATAAATTTAAAGAGAGTTTATCATTAAATTAAACTAAAAAGCCATTTTACAAAAATTAACTTTTATACATTACATAAAAACATGTCTAAGCTTCTATCACTCTTCCCTTTGGGTATGTCTATTCTAACATTGTTATGTCACTTACTATCCGGCATGGTTTTGTGGTGGAGGCTACATACGTGCGAGGAAGGATTGGGTGGAAGCTTGGTGATCACTATTGTGACCTTAAAACAGAGGTTGTTTGGGTAGCTGGAACTAGAGTTTGGCAGTTATGATGGGTTGCAGGAAGTGCATCGGTTTTGGTCTCGCAGTGGTGGTTAATAGCTAATGAGTGGCAGCTGGGCTTGCCGTGCACTATGGAGAGAGAGAGAGATAGAGAGAGGCGTGTGTGTGCGCGCGCACGTGCTGGAGGCCAATTTAGAGAGGGGAAAAGAGAGAGAAATGGAGAAGGGAATCGAGGCATTGAAATTGGACGTTTGGCTACCATGGATTGGCATTGTGGATAGTGGCTAACGGTGCCGCAAGCGATTGTGGGTGGCAGACAATGATAAAACAAAAGGGTGAGATACGGAGGAGTTGTTGGAGGGAAAAATTGAGATAGATGAAAGAGGGATGAGAGGGGGTGGCCGTGGTGACAACAGCTCAAGAGGAGATGCAACGACGTTGGAACTCGTGACGGCTTTGGCCGAGAGATGAGAGAAACAGAGGGAGCGTTAGGATGCACGAAGATGGGCCAAGAGAGAGGAAAGGGATGGTCACAATGGTGAGGTATGGTGGCTCACCCATGGTGCGACTTCATTGCTACCATTCATAGCGACAAACGACTTAGCATAGCGTAGGGCGAGAGAGATCAAGAGGGAGAGAAAGCTACATGGGTGAAGGTGGAGTTGAGGGAGGAGTGATTTTCACCAACAAGGTGCCACGGTGTCGTTGACGGCGGCGGCACGGACTAGCTGCGCAAAGGTGGGCATTGAGGAGTTTCTACTGGGGGTTTCGGCCAAGGGGGTAGCGCATGGAGGAGAGAGAGAGAGAGAGAGAGAGAGAGAGGAAAATAAGGGAATTCGGGTTTTTGGAGAATTAATTCTAGCCCTACATCTTGGGGTTCCTAACTTAGATCCAACATTGGAAATTAAACATGGACAAATAAACTAACTAAATAATAGGAAGATGAAATAGAAATGCAATGAGACTAAATTTAAAATAAGACTTTGTTTTATTGATCTAAAATAATATTTTTCATCATAAAATAAAATAATGAAGTTAACTAAATATTTTTAAGAGAAATAAAATCATCTAGATAAATAAAGTTTTTAACATATAAATAAAATAATGAATATTAAATAATAGTCTTAAGGAACTAAAATTGTTTAAATAAAATTATTTTCTAAAAGTATATTATTTTTGGGACTCCAAAAATATAAATAGGCTTACTTTAAAAATTAAGTTTGGTTCAATAATACTAAATGCACCCCATTTTACGCCGTTGGTAGTGGACTTGCCGGCAAGGTCTTGGACGTCAGTGGTCATGCCGGCAGAGTTCAGGGAATCTGTAATTACTAATCTCGTGAGACCCATCTTCTAGTCGGAAGGTGCACAGAAGCCGTCGTGTGAGCAGGGGTCGTCGTCAATGGTGGTAGGTTTGTCGGTGAGGTCTGGGGGCTTGGAGAGTGAGCCGGCAGATTCCAAAGATCTAGTTTCAAGTTGACAATTTTTTGAGAAACAATTGTGTAGTGCCAAGAAGGACATGTTGTCACCAGAGTCTGTCGTGGATTTTAAAATACTTAACTCGCTTTGAAAATTATCTACTCAATTTAAAACATAAATTCAAGATTTAAAACGTAAGAGCAAGACTCATGACCAAGCGAGAGAAAAATAAACTATTGGTTACATTGTATCATTACCCAATTAATAAACCTCGTCAAATCTTATTAGGTGAAAACCTAAGGAAATCTGTTGAAAATGTTTTGAATTCTTAATTTATATTATAGGAATTTATTAAGAATAAACTGGGCACTTGAACTCCATTTTATAAAAAGATATAGGAATTGCTCATCTTTATTTGGTATTTACCTATGCTATATTTAACTTTTTTTTTTGTTAATTTTCCGACAATGGTCCTAAGTCATATTTGTATAATCATAGTACATCAAATTTGATTTTTTTATTTGGAAATTAATTTATATTTTAAACACAAACCCTTCTCTCTAAATATTTTTCTCCCTTCCCTAAAAAAATACAACCAAGCAATCTCCCGCAATATTTCTCCGCCCGAGCCCTGCCTCCCCTTCCCTCCCCTAAGCCTATTGTTCTAATAGTCACCAAATCGTCTCTTTGTTTGTGATCTTCAAAATCTAAGTAGAAATGTTATCGAAAGATTGGCATGTAAGCCTCATACACTTCTTAAGCAATTCACACGCTATTGCTCATTCTAGCTACTATAGGTTATATGCATAACACGACTTAGACATAATTTGGATACTGATAATACCTTACTTACTATTTATTATTTTATTATTATTTAATATTTTATCACTATTTTTTTATTAATTTTTTATTACTATTTATGAGGATACTTCACTATCTAAAAAATCTCTTAATTCTTCAATTCTAGATCTTCTAGATTTGGACCTCTTCGCCACACTCTAGTCGGAGCAAGAAACTTGCACATCGACATCGCCACAAGTATCCTTTGTGCATCATCATCAATTTAGGTAGTCCAATTCTAGCTATCTGTTTATGGTAATGTTTTCATTAACTACAATATTGGAATTAGAAGATGTGAAGATTCCTATCATCAATACTAGAACAAATATATTTCAACAATCATTTTCCGATTGCTAACTTAGATTGTATCCAAATAGTGCATCATGGGACCACAAAATTGTTTTATTTATAAGTCATTTCCTTGTCTCAG
This sequence comes from Juglans microcarpa x Juglans regia, assembly GCF_004785595.1. NCBI lineage: Eukaryota > Viridiplantae > Streptophyta > Magnoliopsida > Fagales > Juglandaceae > Juglans > Juglans microcarpa x Juglans regia. The sequence continues at coordinate 40,418,208 of NC_054594.1, read as the reverse complement.
CCATTGAATAATATATCTTTTGTCCTTTGTATATGTTTTATGTTCAATACAGACTGTGTGAAAAGAAAATTATTTAAGCAATTAAAATTGTGTTTAAATGTTAAATTGAATTGAGTTGAGATGATAAAATATTATTAAAATATTTTTTTAATATTATTATTATTTTATAATTTAAAAAATTTAAATTATTTATTATATTTTATATTAAAATTTAAAAAAATTATAATAATAAATTAAAATGAATTGAGAAGAATTTAAATTACAAACGTATCCTAAGAAGCTAAAAGTAAGGGTTTTTTGACCGAGGGATTTGGTATTGACAATCGCAGTAACTTTCTGTAATTTTTTTTTTTTTTTTAAATTTTCAAACCAGAAATTTGATGGCTATGGTGTCAGCACTCGGCAGAAATTGCATGCAAGATGCCAAAATGTCGACAGGCTTTGCCGAGAAAGCCCAGATGTGTGGCCCCACTTGCTCCAACATGGTCACCACCACCAGTTCCATCTCTATAAAAGCTTGATGTGGTAATTCAACGACGTCTGTATCAGTAATCTGTCAATTTTATTAGATTTCTGGACATTTCATCGACAACAAATAAGGGTTGTTTGTTTTTAAAAATTAGATGCCATGATATGAGATTAAAATTAAAAAATTAAATAAAATATTATTATAATATATTTTTTAATTTTATTTTTATTTTAAGATTTGAAAAAATTAAATTATTTATTTTATTTTATATAAGAATTTAAAAAAATTATAATAATGAGATGAAATGTTTCTTAAAAATAAACGGGCCTAAATCTTACTTTTTGACATAAAAAGCCAGTATGTGTATATCGTTACTCTCAATCTTATTTATTGACTAAACTTATTGGATGTCACCATCTATTAAATTCTTAAGCAAGGATGACAAATATCTCCATTCATATATTATAATTTTTTTATTTTTTCTTAATGATTAATAAAGTGACTATTAGTAAATTTATAATTTTTTTAATGATTAAGAATGTTTAAAAAATATTTAAAAAAAAAGCTATTTGCGTTGGTGTGCAAATTTGAGATGCACCCTAGCATTGTTCAATTCATAAATTAATATAGTTTGTTCTAATATATTATATCTATTTTATTATAAATAATATTATAATATTTGACGTGTTACATCAAATCACGTCAGTTTATTAATTTATTTTTATAATTTTTTTTATAGTCAAAATATTTCTTTTTGTAAAAAAATTAAAATTTTGATGCATTCTTGCTAAAACAAATAGCAAAAGCATGATGTGATCTTTGCTTGCTTTCCAAATGTTCACATGTGGAGTATTCGTGCAAGACATGAGACTTGGACGATTATATTGAGAGACGAAAGTGGGGTTTGTATTAACGAAATAAATAATAGACACGGCTTTTAATGTACCAAACCCAGCGAGGGACATTCTCATATTCTATGCAGTTATATCGCTAGCTGTTTCAATCACACAACAAAGGAGGGGTCCTCTTGCTGCCTTCTGCCTCTCCCATTTTATATATAAATAATATGTATAATATAAATGTGGAATCCTCTGCACAATTTTATGGTAGTAAGTCTCGTTCACTTTATTTTTAAAAAAAAATTTTAAATTAAATTTGCATGAAAAAATTATCTAGGGTTGTTTATCCTCATTTGTTTCTCTTTTAGTTTTGTTTTTTTTCTCAATATAAAAAGTGAAGGAAATTCCGAGTTAGGCCTCGTTTGATTATATAGGTGAAATGAGATGAGATGAGAATCTGTAAATAGAAGTGAAATAATTTGTGAATAATAGTAAAATGGTTTGAATTAAAATTTTTACAAGATTTTGAAAAAAGAAAAAGAAAAAAGTTGAATAAAAAAAATTATAAAATTTAAAGAGTTTTAGAATATAATTTTTGTTTTGAAATTTGAAAAAATTGAATTATTTTTTGTGTTTTGTTTAGAAGTTTAAAAAAATTGTAATAATTAGGTAATTATTAGATTAAAAATTTAGAAATTTGAAAATTTAAAATTTAAAATATTTATATTTAAATTGTGTTTGAATGTTGAAATAAGATTGTCTAAAGGTTGTGAAACGAAACCAAGCCATAGCCATCCCGCTGCCAATACAGTACTTCTTTTTTTGTGGTTCATAATGTCTAATGTCTTATGTATAACAAGATTTTATTTTCTGATGGGCTGAAAAAATTCTAATTTTAGTTTAAAATTTGTCTTCCATTAATCCATTTCATGGTAGTATTTTACCGAAATCAATGAAAAGTGTATATAATCTTGCAAGCTCGATCGAGAACAAGCGAAACTCTGTGCAATTCCTTTTATTCGAGTGATTCCAAAAATAATGAAAAATTAAAATATATTCATGGAGAAAATCTTTGTTAAAACTTTCAACCTTCGAGTACGGTAGGTTATAACAGAAAAATAAAATAAAATATTGGGATAAAATTAATTCATTTTAACACCAAATTATTGATAATTGAGCTATTCACTATTGTTTTATTTTTCGGCGTTTACCACAATGATTATATTATTTTAAAATAAAAAAATAAAGGGAGACAAAATTTGGCACGGATATATATAAATATATATGGCCCTTTATTCTAGCAATTAAATATTGCTCTTTGTACTTGTTTCCGTATAGAATATGAACTCAGTTCAACTCATCTTAATTTTACTCAAATTAATCATTAATAAAACTCATTATTTTTTCAATTTTTTATAAAAAATCATAAAAAAGTTAAACTCATCTAACCTACTTCATACATTTCAATCTAAAATATTAAACACATTTCCATGAGATATATAAAATACAACTATTCACAACTCAATTCGACATGCAAACGTAATCTTTTGTGCACAAGTGATATTACCGTACACTACATATTCTTAATTTGGCAGATATTGTTGTGATGGAAAATAATAGGATTATTACCCTTCTGCAATTCATTTATTATTTTTTTTATATTTGATATATCACTTAGTATTGAGTAGAGAAAGAGTGGTAATAACGTATGCATGTTTTATCATCTCAGTCACACTTACTGATATAGTATATTTTAAGTGTAGTACTAAACATATAAAATGACAAAATTTAAAAAGTAGTAAGAAATGAGAAGGGAAAATGAGGTTATGGGCATGGATTACATACAAAGTTGGATGAACAGATCCATTTGAGATAGCTAGGTGTGCATGTGATTGATTTGGCCGGTATATGAAGTCATCAATCTCAACCAAGCTAGAACCACTCAGAGGTGGATGCCGATGCCGCTGCCGCTAGTCCAATTGCGCATGGTTAGGACAGTTGTCGACCATTTTAAATCATCATTTGACATTTTGGGAGGAAGCACAAATGGAGAGTGGGCCACGCTATCAGAAGAAAAAACAAGCACTAGTATTTCATCTTTACTCTGAATTCTGATGATGATAACATCCTGGTAATCATCATGTGTCGGTCTTGTTTAGTTTCACATGATCTTCAGGATCTCAACCGTAACAAAGGAATGGTTGGGGGGGGGGGGGGGGGGGGGGGGGGGGGGGGGGGGGGGGGGGGGGGGGGGGGGACCTTGAGAGAGACAAAGTTGCATTTGTGACGTTCTTCCAGCTAGCTTTGAATTTTTGAAAATGGACCCTTCCATGATCACCATGCATGCTACCTACTTAATTCCCTCCTTCCCTCCCTTGCCATTATTTAAAGACAGTGTGTAAAGGAGCCCTAAGTCTAAACCTGTTTGTAGTGAAAAAGTTAAACCGATGAAGAGTCCAAAATTAGATTGCTAAAAGGGAAGGGAAAACCCTAAAGCAAACAGGACGAAACAGATAAAAGCAAAATGTATATTGTATGGGACGTGAGGCATGGCATGCAGAGAAGGAAAGATATTATAAAAAGGGATAGAGTTGGAGATGGTAAAAGTCCAGATGAAATTCAAGTCTAACTATAAAGAGGGAGATGTAGGGTCCTGTTAGCTGTGTTTCCATCAAAAAAGCAATAGTTTTCTTCACAGTTAAACAAACAGTACTGTGATTAAAAAAGCAAAAGCCTACTCAATATCTGAAGGAAACCCTTTCCTTTTCTTTTCTTTCCCACGTTCTAATCTCCATTAATTAAGCTTCCGAAAGGATTACTGTTTATAATTGATTTAAATAAAGATCACGTTCATGAAAGAAGGTTCTTGCATCTTCCGTCTTCATGATGATCATGCTCTTGAATTATTGTCAACTAAACGTCCTACTTTTGCTAAACACAAGGTTTTCGAAAGTGATGGCAATTAAGTGACATCTGAAAGTAACACAACTACTTTTTTTTTCAAAAAAAAAAAAAAAAAAAAAAAAAGGAAAGGAAGAAGATTATCAACGGGAAAATAGTAGAAGGGTACTTAATGATCATGAACTTTGTCTAATCATAATATAGATTATACATTTAGAACAAGTGTATTATTATATTTGCTAATTATTATAGTGCACCAATTCATTAGCGCACAATCGCCAGAAAAACTGATGCTGTGAGGGAACCCATATGGGCCAGAAAATTGGCCAGAATTAAATAAATTTTCTAAGCAGACAAACAATGAGTGTGGTCAAAGGTGAATTGAATTCGGAGTTATTGGCAAAGATAGAGCATTTGTACCGTCCCAACTGATTTTGGCGCGGTTTGGATATTGAACTGTGCTGAGATGAATTCAATTTTTTATGAATAATAACGAGTTAAAATGATAAATTGAGTTTTGTGAGGATCACTTAAGATGAATTTAAATATATTTGGATGTTAAGATGAGTTTAGATATCTTTATGGAAAGTTCAAAAAGGTTGTGAATCTCACGTGTAAAGATGTGTTGAGTTAAAAAAAGTTGTAAGTCTCATGTGTAAAAAGATTTTGAATTCAGATAAGTTTAGTAATCTGAGAGTAAAATATTTAGATGTTAGACTTAACATAAAATTAATTCAGTCCAACTTCTAACGGGGCGTGCAACTCCTCAAGGGAGTTGCATAAATTGGGAACTCTAGATTTCTCGCAGGCAGAGTCGTATCTGAAGTGCACCACATATTCATATTCATATTCTTTACAAAAATTTTCTTGCCCACGAGCCTTTTCGAAAGAGAAAGCCCCTCAACTGTAGAACCAAGAAAGGGATCTAGCTGCAGCTCCATCTTCTGGGCATTTCAATATATATATATATATATATATATATGTGTGTGTGTGTGTGTGTGTTGCTATTCAAGAATATCATTTTCGATATAGCCTACCTAGATTGATACATCAATAAGAAAGCATAATCGTTGTCAACTTAAAATTCCTCAGTCTTTGATATCATTTACTCCAATGAATTCAGGGTGTATAATATGAGAATTCCAAAAGGGTGTCGTTGTTCTGGTGGTTCTAAGGGTTCTCTGTGTTTGTTCCAATCGCACATTTTGGTAAAAATAAACTCGAAGGTAGATGAAATATAATATAGAAACTTTTTTTTTTTTTAATATAATCTAAATTGTTTTAAGGGATATATCCCTCATGATGTTAAGCTACATCAGTCAAAAGTTCAATGGAGAATCAAATATTTTACAACCACTCTTCCCAAGTTAAGGGCATTCTTCACCCTATAAAGACTTCCCGCCCCACTAAAAGGTAAAAATAAAATATTATAAAATTCCTACATTCGATGTGATGCCAGCAAACTCCTATGCTCCATTGATTTCGTATTTCTACTTCTTGTGGTCAGTTGCTCACAAAATGATACTAGGAAAAGAGACCCCAAAACTGGTGAGAGAGAGAGAGAGAGGTGACGAAGAAGAAGGGAATGTAAAACTGAAATCACAGTGGTCGTGATACCATCAAGCCTTGGGAATATCCATTTCCGACTTTCTGTGGTTTCTTCTTGAAATTTGTAATGCTACAATGTGGACATATGTATTCCAGCCCATCTGTTTTTGCATAATCCTGCAAGTTGAAATCCAAATTATTACAACATATTAATTCAAGTTCTTGATTCTTTACAGTAAAATGAAGCAAATGTAGAATATACAATCAAGATGCAACTCCTGACATGCACAAAAGTTATGGACGTGATATTATTCACAACCCAGAGGTGCTTATGTAGTTGCAGTGCTGATACCTTAAAAGCACCAAGACCCTGCCTTCTGTCACAGCCAAAGTGGGCCCACTCACCACATATGCCACAATTCACCCAATCCCCTGGTGCACTACTGTTAAACAGTCATGCAATTCCATTGTCAGCAAACATTTATTTAACATAATACAATTACTTATCATGTCAGCAGGAAAAAAAAAAGGGGGAAAAGTACAAACCTGTGGCATAGCAAGCAACACTCTCCATCTACATCGTCATGAGCCAATTCGTACTCTAGAAGGTAAGTTTCATAGTGTCTTTTTAGCGTATTACCAACACCCTGTTAATACAGAGACATTATCTAAATCAAATGAAAAGTATTATAATCTACTTGATTTTTCACAGGTATTATGCGATTTAACTATTACTGTACTCAGCTTATAGATTCTAAATATGCTTGTTACAAGTTACCACCATATTTGAATCCTTCATTTAGACAGTTTCAGGAATCCCAACCTCTCTAGGAGTACGCACTCGTTCCCTCCCATACCCCTACCTATTTACTATCGTTGCTGCCACCACTTTCCATGTTTCATCCTCCCCCCCCCCCCCCCCCCCCCCCCCAAACAAAACTTTCTCCTCCTTTTGTTGCAAACTAAAAAAAACTATCCTTAACTCAGAATAAAGTAGAAAGACCAGAGGGAAAGATAGGGCGTACAGTCATTCTATTTGTCATTGTGTAATTATGCATCTTTGAAAAGATCTGCCCTTTCCAGTTGATACCGTTGCCAACATGAAAGCCTCCTCTTGTAACCACCTAAGAAAACCCTGTTCTTCAGTACCAAATTCTAACAATTCCCACTAATCAGAACAATGCAATGAACTCACCTCTTTGTACAAGTTGAAGAGGTCAAGACGCTTCCCATTAAGTATGGCATCTGGAAACTCAGCAAGTCCGCCTTGAGGGATAAGTCGAGTGTGCCCTCGAAGGATTAGAAACTGCATCACATCCTTCAGAAACTCCTCCTGCAAGAGAATAACAAATAATTACAAAAACAATAAATTACACAGGTACTAAGCAGGCATAAGATTTCTAAAGATACTTTGGGTCTAATCCTATCCTAACTGGAACTTGATTTCTTAAGGATCAGGCTACCACGCAACAAATGTTATGGTAGGATGGGTTGATGTATAGATCATATAGTTAACTCTTTAGGGTTGGAATATGTGAGGTACATTGAACTTAGGACGAGCATTTTCTTCAATCAATAGAAGTTATTAAATAAACCATTATGTAGAGAAGTCTCCTCTTCACTTTATGAAGAATCTTTTATTTGAGTTAAATTTCGAAGGTCAAAACTGTAACATTTGGCTTTCTGGCATACATGTGAAAAGCTTATGCCCCACTTTACCTCAAAAGGGTATGGTATGATATAGTCCAAATTTATTACTTTTGAGTCCACCATTTACCACAAAACTACAACGTTTCAAAGAGTTCCATGGCCAAGATTTTGGTCCATCAACCGCTTGGCAAAACTTTTAATTTCCATATCAAGATTTTGATCAAGGAAACAAATTTCAGGTAGTTAACGAGGTAAAAAGCTTTTACTTCCGATTTTAATATAGATATGATGAAATTGGATATCTCGTTTCATTTTGTATATTTTTCTCTTCTTATTTAACCTAATGAAATACGCAAGAATGGGAAAGGTGGAAATCCAAAAACAGCCAGATTTGACAGCCAAACATAATTAGACAACTCACCTCAGAGCAAGTATGCATTGGACTCCTGCCACACCCATGTTTCTTCAGAGGTAGTGGATTCAAGGAAATAATCTGCTTGGCCTGTGATGAGCTTGAATATGTTCTTCTCTGTGTTGTAGGAGTTGATCCCACAATACTGTGCTTTGTAGGGGCAACAACTGGCAAATTAGCCTTAACTTGGCCTCCTTCATGCCCATCTGCCTCAGACATTCCAGAAAATGGCGTCATTTTATGGCGTTGAACATGAGGGATAGGCCTCATTGCAGCAACCTTCAGTTTTTTCCGAGCTGGGAGTAAGGGCATGCTAACCCGATTCCTCAATCTGGCATCCTTGTCCTCTACATCACGTTTATTAGACACACCATTACGAGAACCAGGCGTAGTCTCTTGGCTTGGTTCAGATCTCTTTCGAGTAGGAGCAGGTGGTCTCAACCAACTTGGGGCGCTGCTAAACATTAAATTGTCTGTACAAGTATCTTTCCCATCCCTTGGACAGAAAAAAAGTAGACGCTCAGCATCATCTCTCTCAAAAGAAGCAACAGGCAATCCCTGAATGCTGGCAATGCCAAGTGCAACTAAACTACGATATGAAACATCTGGTGCTGACTGCCTCAAAACCTGAAAAAACAACCACAATAGGCACGGTAACTAACATCCAGTACTAGTTGCCGCAAATCAAGTCTACAGAGTAAGTGCGCTCGTAAAAAAACTATGTTTCTCCGGACCCAATTCAGATTAAATGTCCAAGTGACTTTTTAGATACTCCGAGGTCCAAAAAGTCAAAGAACTTGAACATCAAAAAATCAATTTTGAATATAAATTGTCACCACTTCAAAACATTGTAATGAATCATAATGCTGCAACTCTTCTGCAGTCTAAGGTTGCGTTTGGATGTTGAACTAAGCTAAGATGAGTTGAGTTCTTTATGAATAGTAGTGAGTTGAGATGGTGGAACGAGTTTTGTGGGGCCTACCTAAGATGACTTTAGATGTGTTTGGATGTTAAGATGAGTTTAGATATATTTATGGGAAGTTGAAAAAGATTGTGGGTCTCGCGTGTAAAGAGGTGTTGAGTTGAAAAAGATTGTAGTTTCCACGTATAAATAAGTCTTGAGTTGAATGATGTTTAGTGATTTGGGAGTTGTGTTTGGATGTTGGGCTAGGCTTAAATTTGAACTCAACTCGAATGAGCTCAGCTGCTTCCACGTTCCAAACATAGCCTAAATGTATGAAAAGATGATATATTTGACTCCACCATCATATGGGTTTTAAAAATAGGTCCACCACAACTTTCATGCTAACTCATCCAGCTAAATGCAAAATAAGATTTCCAATAATATTAAGTTCAACCATTTTCATGAACAAAATTCATTTTGTTTGTCAAATGCTTGATGAAAGAAGGCTGTACAGTTACATATTCGTAACCACTAATATTGCAATAATGTTGGTGAAGACACCCACAGGCGCCATGAACCCACTTGCAATTAATCAAATGCCAATCCCAGGCTCCTCATTTTGCAAATGCAGGAAAAAGTCTAAATATTGAAATAAACCGATACAAGCAGTGTTGTTGAATCTGCAAGAACTTAAATAATTAAAAAGTCTTCTAGGTTAAACTTTTAAGAATTTAAGTCCTATGGTGATGGCACCATTTATTACAGATTGCTGTAACCAGTATCTCCTGCAGTTAAATTCTAGCTCCAAGGTGTCACCCCCATATCCAGATCCCCATAATTAACAAAACCAAACAGAAGGTTTACAGACCTTAAATATATTTAAGAAAAAACAAAAGAAAGTCATCAACTGAACTAATGCACTAGATTTCCTGTCAAGGTACAGGTTGATTTATATTCTGTGCTTTTACTTTCAAAAACCAATGTACAAGCAAGACAAGCACAAGCCTTGCAAGGAAATTCACAATACTTACAAAAAAGGAAGAAAAGAAAAGTGGGAGGGAGGGAGATAGTGTTTGTTGAAAAACCTGCGAAGCCCATGAAGGCACCTTCATGCAAACTTCAAATACTGCTGCCCCACAGGCAATTGAAGCAGATCTACGAGGCTCTGAGAATGTAATTTTGTTTTCTTCACTGTCAGGAAGTGCATGAACTAGTTGACTCTTCTCAATAATTTCATTCTTTATATGATTCTCCAGGAGCTGAAGATCAGCAAATCATATGGTATAAGAGTTCAACATCTCCAATACTAGACGTTGTCACAAATTCTTTTGGATTACCTGATCATCAAAGCAAGTTTGCGCACTACCAGACACCAGAAGTGAGATGTGGGCAAAACTGCAGGTTGTCACATCACATCGCATGGTCACAACACCACGAGAAAATGTCCCTGCCTGAAGGGGTGGCGGAGGGGCACTAAACCGCATATGAAAGGTATTGAACCGTTAGAAAGTTAAAAGGTTATAACATTTTTGAAGAAGTTCAAAACTCCACGAAGTATCATATCAACAAAAACACACAGAATACCAGCATAACTGCATAAGTAGGTTTTCTTGCAAACAAAGGCATAAGCACCTCTTTGCAAACATGTAGAATTATTGTTTAAAAGATCAGGTTGACTGTAGCCAAAAGAATTTAAAATACACAACCATGTAACATTATAAAGACACATCAAGATGAATAATACCTAAACTTGCCATGAAGTTTGCTCCCACGTATCTGAATGAACATAATGAACAATGCAAGGAAAACAAAAGAGGAAATTAAAACCTCCCCACACCGTAAAGATGATACCAAACACAAGCAGATAAGATCCGTATAGACAAACCATCATCACACTTACTTCAATGTTCAGGAGGGCATTGAGGCCATCTTCCAAGGATTCTAATAGAGATGCATCCTGAAAAGAAATCGTTTGTTTCCTAAGTAATTATCAGTTCATAAGTGAAGGAGCAACGTGAAGGAGCAACATATAGACTATTAAAGAGAGATCCGTCCCAGCTTACCAATGTGCAAGGCACTCCACAAACAAGAAACCTCAAGCTCACATCATCATCATGTATCTTTATAGCAGGCAGAGCATCTGAAGAACTCTCATCATCTCCCTCTGCATCTATCTCAGGGGGATCAACATTGATTTTCAAACGATCCCCTAGAATGCATGGCTCCAGCTCACTAGTAACCTTCTGGCTGTTAGCAGGAAGGACATAGTTGTTTCTTACACAGTAAAGCCTGAAGGAAGCACGTGCAAGTTGGAAAGCATCCCATGCATGAGTAGAGGAACTGCAGTCCAACAAAAGTGACCACATGAAATACCATCTCATATTGTATTATCTTAGGCCTCAACACACCCCCCCCCCCCCCCCCCCCCCCCCCCCCCCCCCCCCCCCCCCCCCGAAAAAAAAAAAAAAAAAACAAAAAAAAAAAGGAGAAAGACACCGAGGCAGAGCAGCCAGTGAGTTTAATGTAGATCAATGTCCTGGATTCATAGATGATTTCCAACCAGAGACTCATCATAAGCATAAGAAGAACAGTAAATTTAAGTGATGATGTGGGCCAAGCTCCTTGCTGAGGGTTACTCAGGCAAACTCAGATCTAGACAAAACCTCAATGGCTCAATCAGAACCAAATTTGTCCATAAAACAAATAAGCACGACAACCAAACAACAACCCAAATATGAAAAGTTTCTCGCTAGCATGTTGCTATCTTAGTACTCTACAAGGCATGATTAGGCACATGCGAACATACACACAACAAACTATATATGTATATATATATATATAATCTGACCATACAGAGGGAGTAGTTTTGCTCTGCCATGAGATGATTTATCTTGCCTCCAAGCATGCAGATTGTTTTTTTTTTTTTTCCCTATACGTGCCTCCAAGCATGCAGATAGAAATAGTTGTTTCCACGCTGCCTCAAAATTGCACAGATAAACCTTTTTATAAAAGGTAATTTTATTCAAAGCGCAAAGAGTTGCAACGCAGGTATACAGAAAATCGCAAAAATAAACCTTGCCACATTTGCATGCACCTATTGCTAAAAGATTATATACCTCTGTACCACTGAAAATAATGCTTGACGAAAATGGCAAGCGGCGTAATAAGAAATTGAATTCTTCCAATATATCACATAAGGAATCCCCTGCAAAAGTGAAGCCTCGCAATTTAATCAAATTCTCCTTGAACTAAAATTCTAATTTTTTCAGTCCTTGAACAAAATTACATTAAAAAATAAAAAATGCAAAACTTCCAGCAATAGGACTCAGAGCTAAGTAGATAACACCAAACTTATTAATTATGCGATAACATTAGTGGTGAATGCCAGAAAGGCATGTGTGAAAATCCACAAGACAATCAGTCACCTTTGAGTGAAGCACCTCTGCTACTTTTTCTCCATTTGGGATTTCCAAATAAACCTGCACACAAATAAAAAATTAAATCAGATCAAAGTCAAAATATACCCTCAACAACATGACATGTCAACAAAAACTGCATGGAGTTTAAGGAACAGGATAAGACCATGCAGCACATATCATCCATGAGCTATTTTTAATTTTATCCCAACCTGGCATTTTCCTACTGTTTTCTTCTAATTCCTTATTGTCTTGCCAAATGACTCCATCCACCTTTGCTCTATCCTCTTACCATGATGAAAATACGTTGACTAATTCTTTGTTAATTCAGTGATTAAGAAGCTTAAGTGCATACTCGCTTCTCTTTTATCTCACATGCCTTCCAATTTTTCCATTTCAATATTTATTTAGCAGACACATTAAGAGATATCATATATTTCTCAAAAGCTTAAGATTAAAATTTAAGTTACCACATACTGGCATATGACTACATGCAGAGTAAACTCTTCAGAATTAAAAACCCAATCCTATTACTCCAAGTATGGATGTCTCTGAACTTGAAAGTAGTAACATTCTAGGATTCTGATGCAAACCAGACTTCTGACCAAACGTCTTCATTATTAATGATTGCTATATAAAATTCACTTCAGGAAGTGGGGTGGAGATCATGAGATGCATGTGCCAATCATAAATAGTAAACAGTAGCAGGTACGGCATAAGAAACAGATGCATTGACCACTTAGGGCGATCTTCTCTCCCCCCCCCCCCCCCCCCCCCCCCCCCCCCCCCCCCCCCCCCCCCACCCCCCCCCCCTCCCCAATATATATATATAGATATATATATATATAGATATATATATATAGATATATATATATATAGATATATATATATAAAGGAAGAGCTAGAGGGAATGAAGTGGTATATACATAAAGAGTGTACTTAGCCCGCTCAATATAGATATATCACATACAGCAGTAGGCAATGTGGTGGCGAATATCTCAGATATAGCTTCGGGTGTGGACATGTCAACACCTTCCCACACAAGAGGCCCAACTTCATCATTCGCAATTTGCTCTCCTTGCAAGTAAACAATACTCGGGTTATACGATTCCAGAATCTTACAAAACCCGGCTTTGCTCGGATTAGTCAGAGTCTGAACCTGCACATGGAGAGCAAAAACTATTGAAGGGGCCAACAATGAACATCCAGGAAATATAAGTTATGTCACACACTTCATATCTCATATTGATAACAGAAGATTTACAACCAAAAATACATTAAAGCACCTCTAAACGTCCAGAAGACACCAACTCAGGAAAGGGATATCTCGGCTTATCCTCTGCAGCATCATCCTTTTTAAGTTTTTCCGAATTTTTCCCACAGGTAGCAGCAAGAAGACTACAGGTGTGTTTTGAAGCTCCTTGAGAATGAAACATCATTACAATGCAAGTATCCTTTCTCGGAGAGAAGAACCACCAATTATCTTTTGCAACACAAGCCTCACAGTCACAGGCTCCTTACAGAAGAGTTAGAAGTCGAAATTATGACATCCACTGGATTTAAACCCTCAACTGCAGCACCAATTTCCTCCCTAGCGAAGAATCCACCCAAACCCAATCCAGACCCGCAAGCAGATCCTAAAAAACTAACCAAGCAAACAATCCAAATCCCTGCCACCCACCCAAATACTAGATGGCCATAGTTAGTTACAGAATCCTGAAACCAAAATAAACGAAACCCTATATTCTTATCACCGATATATCAGAAAAATTAATCAAATTTCCCTCAAAGATTGAGTAAACCGTAAAAAGCCCTCAATTTTCAATGCCGAAAGCTGCTAAAATCGAAAAAACAGCCAAGACCCAGATGGGATGAGACGGAAAACTCACCTCTTGAGACGGTACAACAGAGAAACTCACCCACCCATACGGGAATTAAAGGTCTCTCAACTACCGGACGAGCAAATCAAGTAATATCGACGACCCAAGTGAGTCCACGGCTTGTAGAATCATAAACAAGCACTGGATGAGAACCAAAGGATGAAAAAGTAACCCTAGGCCCTTAAAATTCACATCATAATTATTTTATTTCTCAAAAAGAATCTATAAAAATAAGGAGTTATTTCATATCCCAATTCACACTCTACGAAAGAAAAACAATCAAATGCCATCATCACCAAAAACGGATTATATTATTCCAAAATGTTAAAAACTGTTGGTGTCTGACAAATCTAACCTCAGGTCAAACATCAAAACTAAGAAAAATAAAAAGAGAGAGCGACAGAGATTACAATTATAAGACCCCTTGACGAACTGATAAAGTAAAAGTTCTGATTGGAAACAGAACACAAAAATCCAAAGGTGTATATTATTTGTTGTGAACAATAATTAAACAAGTACTAGTCGGAAGGTTCTCTTTTCTTGCAAGGAATTGAACCAAACGAAATAGTTGTGCCTAAAATCCATAGTGATAAAAAGTTTTTGGGATAGTTTGCATTAAGTGGGTGACCATAAGATTCGGACTTTGTGAATGTAACAACGTTGTCTGTTCTCCAATAGATAGAAAGTCAAACAAAAGCTCAGGATTTATTTACCAGTTTTACCAGTAGTCCTACGTTTCTCTTTTTTTTTTTCGTATGTTTATTTCCTTGGGTTCTTTTGATCTTCGTTTGGCCGCATGAGGCCTGTCCCTTTTGTTCGAAACTCCAGTCCATCACCTCTCTCTCTCTCTCTCATAATTCCTAGAGAAAGAACAAAAAAATGAAAAAAAAAAAAGCCGGTTTTAATTGTGCAAATAATGGAAAAATGCTGAACTGCGAAGTTGATAGCTATTCACGATTGCATAGCCGTTAGCTCTCCTCCGTGTTCGTCTTCTTCTCTCCCAAAAAAACTTCCTTTGCTACGGCTTCATCGGATAAACAGAATTATTAGTAAGATGGTGATGTTTTATGGATTCCACGATAATACTTCGCGTCATCGAAAAACAATTATCAGCAATATCTCGACCTCGTATTTAACCTGAAAGGAAATACAAACTTACGCTTTCTTCACAAACTAAATAAACCAGACACGACCTTATGTTTTTGTTTTTGGGTTTGGGGATAACTGGGTCAAATGCTTTTAGAAACTTGTTTATTGACTTTTTTCTTCAGGTGTGGAACCAGAATCTTCCAGGAAAATTGCCGATGCAGAGCACTTTTTATCCTCCATTCCTAATAAATTGCCAGAAAATGGCTTCATGTGGTGCAACTGAAACTATTCAGTAAGCTCTGGAGTACGTTATGAACACTTTTTTTTTTTTTTTTAAAATAACGTTATGATCACTTGTATTCAATATCATGGACACCACATCACATATTCACATGTTTAATCTTGGATTTAGCTCAGTAAATTTGAAGTTTTTTTTTTTTTTTTTTTCCTTCAGAGAATTGAAAAATCTATTCACTATCAGTTTATCATTATTTTGTGTGGTATTAAATTATTAAAAATCTTTATTATCTTATATTTTTTCTGTCAATTATTTAATTTCATATTAACAAACAATTAAAAAATTATAATAAGAAAATCATGAATAACATTTTTGTCTTTTGAAAATTATGCAATCTTCCATGTAACTTGAGGCCCGTTTGGATACAGAAACAGTTTCATCTTATCTTATCTCATCAATTATCATTATTAACTTTTTCAAATTTTCACACAAAATATAATATACAATTTAGTTTTTTCAAATTTCAAAACAGAAATAACATTAAAAAATAATATTCTAACGATATTTTATTTAACTTTCAACTTTCATCTAAATTCATCTCATCTTATCTCACTATCCAAACGGCGTTAACCAGTTTCAACCAGCTTGCAAACTACGTTGACTTTGTTCAACGTTGGGACAGTTTTACTTCATTTGTGCGCATCGAGGGTAGAATTAACTACTTTTAGTCTTGTTTGTTTTCACATATGAGATGAGATGAGATGAGTTTAAACAAAAATTAAAAGTTGAATACAATATTACTAGAATATATTTTTTTAATATTATTTTTATTTTAAGATTTGAAAAAATTGAGTTATTTATTCTTTTGAGTGGAAATTTAAAAAATTAACTATAATAATTATATGAGATGAGTTGAGTTAAGAATACTTGTGAAAACAAATGAGTCATTAACTTGTTTGTAACTATAGTTTCTCTATTATAGTCTCGATCACACGGATTGTATTTGTAGAAGATTGATGGCAAATGGAAAAGCGAAATGATGTTTTAAACATAGATATTTCTGTAAAACGTTATTATTTTTATAAGTTATTTTATAAAATAATATTTTTATTTAAAACACGATTGTATAAAGAGTTGTAAAAATTATTGTATGTGTATTATTATTTTTAAATCAAAAGTATTTCTTTTATAAGTTATTTTTTAAAAAATGCTCATTGTCTAAATTAGAGTTGTGTAAAACATTGTAAGAATAATTGTATAAAATATTATGCCTACGTGTATAGAGTTGTTGGCCTCCCCCCCCCCCCAAAAAAAAAGAAAGGCTCTTCATTTTATTTTCGTCGGAGGAAAATGAGGCAAAAAGTCGTCTTCCTTGTCCTCTTTCATTTCCTTCTCTCATTCCTCCATTCACCCATCTTATTTATCAAGATTTATTTATTTTGTTTTATTTTGCTTTCTTCAAAGGAAAAGACAGATTTACAGCTTTTCGATAACTTTTGAGAGACATGCGCAGTACAAACAGATTTGCAGGTCAAAAATAGTTCGGAAGAAAGTAGTGATTTTGTAACAATCACTGCGCATGGTTCTCACGCACCGCCCATATCTGCGCGTGATCCTCACATGCCACCCCTTCCTGCACCTCTTTTCTACACACGAGCTAGATCACCGAACTTGCCACTACAAGTCCTTTCAGTTCTAACCTTTGTGGCTGAAAAGAGACAAATGTGCTACCTTCTCGGGCCGTCACAGATTTCGAAGTCTATTAGAGTTGGTCCAAACTGTAATCCGTTCTTTTTTGCATCTATCTTATTGCTTTACTTTTTGGTTATTTTATTGTTAATAAAATAAAATAAAAAGTGTTCATCTCTCAGAAGTTTGTCTGTAGAGGTTGAGTCCTCTCTTTTTATGAAGGGCGAGATTGAGTCTTTGTTTAGGCAGAGAGTATTGTCTCTTTGACGTTTGTCTGTAGAGAGTATCAATAATAGTGAAAATTATATCAGTCACAAAAGAAAATAGTGTGTTGGTGGAGTTTCAAATGCATTATTTTGATTTATGATATTATGTTTGATGTGAAAACATCCCATAATGTATTCGGTTATGGATATAAGTTTTTATTATGAATGAATCATGACAGTTTTCCTTCAAAAAACAAGTATATCTCGTGTCCCAAATAGCGCACATGACATATATTTGATTATTTAACTTACATATGATTTAAATAAATTGCACAAAAAAAAATAAAAAATAAAAAAACCAAAGGGCAAAGAGTACCTTTAGTTATGAAAAATTATATTTTTAAATTGATGTAGATAGCACACATAATAAATTACTTATATGACATAATCTAATTTTAAAAAAAAATTAAAACTTAGTCTTATAAATCACATCTTACCCCCCATCTCTCTCTTAAAAAACCAAGGGTTCCAAATCTGATTTTCGTCGGAGGGGGAGGAGGCCTCAACTTGCTCCTCCTCCCTCTCATTTTCTCATTTCTCTATTCACCTACCTTGCCTATCAAGGTTTCTTTTACTTAATTTTATTTTGCTTTCTTCAAGATTGAAAAAGATAAATCTACTGAGAGACACGTGCGGCACAAGCAGATTCACAGGTTGAAAATCGTTCGGAAGAAAGTGGTGGTTTTGTGAAAATCACTGCGTGTGGTTTTCACGCACCGCCCACATCTGCGCGTAGTCCTCACGCGCCACTCCTTCCGACAACTCTTATCAACACACATGTGCTAGATTATCAGACTCGCCATCACCAGATTTTTCAAATCTAAGTCAGATCTGAAAGCTCTTGATGTAATAATATTACATTAGTCCTAAAAAGGAAAAAAAAAAAATACATTGGCTCACTTGTTTAGCTCCTTATAGCACTAATAGTAAGATAGCCATAGCCAAATTTTGGTCAAAATTTAACTAAATTGCTTAAAAACTAACTACACCAAACTCAACAAATGTACAATAAATTTGGCTAGCCCAAACGGTTAACCAAATAATTTTTTATGCATAAAAAATTGCTTCCCGCATGTATGAATCGGTAGCGTTTGAACCGAACTTAATTGCATACGGTGAACCTAGCACATTTGGCACTGCTTGTCTACCAATAAAAGCAAACCACTCTGCCAAATAAATTAAAGTATGAGCACTACAACCCATAGAACAACATGAATAATTATAGGTCTCTCTCTCGAACCTGTCTCTCTCGAAACTCTCGTTATAGTTCTGTCTCGAGAGGGTGGGAGCTTCAGCTCCTTCCCCCTCCCTCCCTCTCTCCCACCCCCTGTCCCCTCTATGTAGTGCTCCGGTTTTGTGTTTGTTGTGTTTTGCAGATTAAATAAGGGAGAATCGCGGATCTAGAATTTTCGACGACTATAGATCAGCACGCGCCTCTCCATGGCGTTGCCAGTCGCCGATCTTCAAGACTACCGAAGGCAACGCCAAACGGAGCAGCGAGTTGCTCACATGCGCGACCAAAAGTTATCGGAGACATTCAGCGAGTGGCTTTCTCACGCCGCTAGGAGGCCCTCTGCCGTCGCCACGCGCGGCGTCACTGGAGTCTGTGAGTCGTGAACCTCCAAGAACGGTCAACAGTTTTCTCCCAGGGTGGCACGACACGCGCCACCGCAGCCGCTTGGAGCATTGTTCTTTTTGTTGTTACGGTAGTTTTTTCATTGTGTTTTATTTCGTGTCCTGTTTTCTTTTTTAAAAAAAATAAAAAATCCTGTCCCTTCGGACCTTGGTCCGAACGGTGTGATCCCCCCTCCGCTTAGGCGGTATGTGGGGTTGGTGCACCCTACTCCGCGTAGTTGGGATATAGGTTTTGTCACTTGGTTACTATTACTCTGTCGGGGATAGAGATGTACACGACGAATTCCTTAGACTTAGATCTTTAGAGATCTGTCGTATGGACTAGATCATGTCAGTCAAATTTATATGTTCTATATTATGAATGAAATGTGATCCATTTTTATCCAAAAAAAAAAGCATGAATAATTATAAAGAAAATTAAAAGCATGCAGACCTTGACAACTGAAAATATTCTTCTGCACTTCTAAATGATTAAAATATGAACAACTTTAGTAAAATATGAATAAATATTCTAATTATAATTAGAATTAAAATAAATAAAAATGTTAAAATTAATATTTTAATAAAATAATAATAGATTTAGAGAGTTTGTAATTTAATATTATTAAAAAGTAACTAGTTAAATTTATAAAAATAAATTTCTTAATTAAAATTTGACCAAACTTTAGCTAGTCATTACTAATACTTTCACTTAATTTATCCCAAAAAAAAAAAAAAAACTTTAATAAAGAGGAACACTACAGATATTTTAGAAATTGGCGCAGACGACATGTCAGATGCAACTTGCTCTAAAAAAGATAAAAATATAATATAACTCTCAAATATGTCTATCAAATATATCTATTTATATATTTTTATTTTTTCTTAATCATTAAGATTAAGATGCTTAAAAAATACTTAAAAAAATAAAAAATAAAAAAATCCATTTACATTGTGCATATTCGAGGTGCACGTTAGTGTGCACCCTAGCATTTTTCGCAAGAAAACACAGAAGGTACGACCTTTTTCGGAGAGCTCCACACGAAGAGGCACCACAACAAGACATGCTGGCGTGGAAAGAAACCCTTGATGCTGTGGCCACGCACTTCACCATTCCATCTATAAAAAACTGTCTGAAAATCTAACCAGAAGATATTATCAAAATTCTCAAAAAACTTGGCATGTCGGACCAATATGTCCCAATAAACAAGTAGATTCCTTGATAGAACGAATCTTTAATAATCTGGGACATAAATTAGCACGAGTGCGCACTCTTTTAACGATTCCAAGCAATTGACAAATCATTTTGGTATGCCAAGAAAAAAAAGGGACATCATTTTGCAATGGTATCATGAACCATTAACATGCCAAATCAAACACAGTTTAGCCCTGTTTTTTGAATGGAAAATACTTTAATTACAAATGAATTATACAAGTAAACCTACAAACTGATGTGACTTGATGTGGTACGTCAGATTGTAAAATTACTTTTATTATAAAATAGATCTCACAAATTCTATATGGTCATATCAATCTGTGAGTTTATTTTATATAATCTCTTTGTATCTACAGACTACAGTAGTTATCTTTCTAAATTAAGCAACAAGTATGTATTAGAATGACTTGAGATTGAATCATGAACTCTTCCGATGTATCCCACCAGTAACATCATATCTTCAGCACAAGATTACAGGTTTTATAAATTTCATTACAAGTGTTAAAGGTGAAATATAAATAATTAAAATTTACCTCTTACCTCTTAAGAGATATTGATGACATTTAAAGAATACGGTTGAAGTTAGAGTACTCTCAATGACTCTTATAAAATACATTCTTCTTTAAAATATAAAAAAAGATGGCCAATAGTCCCTTTCAATGGATCATATATTCTATTTTTATTTTACATGTAGCTACAATAAATCCTCTACATGTAGAGGTAACTATTCATTCCTCAAAATTTTTTTTTATTATTTCTCTCTCATTTCGTTCTCTTTCCTTTTTATCTTATTTTCATTTTTAACTATTTTATCACTTTTACACATGCTCCACTCTCTTATCTCTCATCTACTCTCTAAAATTCCATTTATAATCTTTTCGACATTTATGCATGTAGAAGTTTTGATATTGTTAATAATAAAAGTAGGTATTTTTTATCGTTTTACTCTTTTTTTAAGTAATTTAAAATATTACATTATACATAAGAAATATTGTAAATATATGATGTATAGATAAATATTTGAAATAAATAAAAAAGATTAAAAAGTATAATATTTAAATGATATAAAAAAAATAGATAAGCTTGTATGTGACGTACTGTAAAAATTAGTATATAAAATAGAAAAAATAAGTTTTGACAATATATTTTAAATAATAAGATAAGAAGGCATTAGAGTGCTCTTAGGATGGCAACATATGTATATATTCTAAAGTGAAACCATACAAAAGATGACAAATACACAACTTTATCTCCACCATTTGACAAACAAGAGTGAACCATTACCACTCAGGAAAAAAAAAAAAACACCACCAACGACAAAAGAGATAACCATTACGATATTATCTGATCTACATGAAAAAAAGGGGCTGGTTCGAAGAAGTAGGAGTTCTCTCTCTGCCAACTATGAAAGAATGGTAATGTCCACTGCCCGTTTTGTCTACTAAACGACGCCACTGCCAGTATCAAAGCATTGATAATGCTCGGAAATATCTTTCAAGCCGGCCCACTTCTTATGGCCCTGTGCTAACAGACAAGAAAAGAAAGCGACTGCCAAGAAGATTTAGGGGATACTTATCTTACAATCCCAAGGGAAACAAGAGCTCTGCTTTTACTTCTTTTTGGGTAGGGAAAAAAAAAAATCAGTGCTTTAAAGCCATCTTCTCTACCTGTTTTTGTTGTCTTACAGCAAATATATAAGCGAAACAAATCGCAACAGAAATTCAAACTCCCTTAATTACTTCTCTCTTCTACTCTACATCATATTATCTTCTGATCATATTCATCTCATGAAAACTATGGTATTATGAACACTGTGAATCTATGAAACTATTGCCCAGTTTCCTCCAGATGGGATCGGCCTATGCTCACGTCGTTGACGGAATTCCTCTAGGAGGGTCTGAGTCTCACGTCGACCACTACTGCAACAATGCCTATAAGATGCCAGCATTCGCTTTGTAGAAGCTGTTTCGAGTTCTCTTATTTCATCCAAAACAATTTGCCTGTTCCTGCACTCTATGCTGCAAAACCCTTGGTCACCCCTGCATCATCAGTAATGTAAAATCAATCTGTTAGATGAAAAGTTCAATTATAAACTTAATTTCTTTGTTCTTCGGTTTACCCAAACCCAAGCCGGGATACATAAATATAGATGTGGTACCTGTACATGTACACATCTTTATCCAGGCTTAGTTTCTTGTTGCATAATTGACATGTTTTCAGAAAGCAAGATTCGGGAGGTTTGGTCCGAAGATGGTGTGATTGAGAGGTGGGTTGGCTTCTGAATGCTGATTTCACGAGGATATTGGATTTATCTTGTGAAATCTGTATGAGGATTCGCAACCCTACAGCTGATGAATTCTTTTCTGAGCTTTTATGACCTGCATAGCCGGCCTTATTATCCATGTTCTCCTCCCGATCCCTCTCTTTGTCTTCCAACTTGATGAAGGGGCTCTTGAAGCTTAGAACCATTGTTATGCAGAGAGAGGGAGAGAGGGATTTGATGAGAGTTCTGAAGTAAAGGAGTGAAGGATATTTAAAGGCATTTTGCCCAGAGTGCACAATAATGTCAAGAGGAGAAAATGACTTGTTTTACTCTGTAAATTTTGGTTTCTCACGTCCTCTCTCGCTCTCTCTCTTTGTTTGTTCTTTCTGTATTATAATCTCCAGTTCTACAGCGTTCTGCATTGCACGCTTTTCCCGAGTTCATTTATTTATTTTTATTTGGACCCACCGAAAGCAGAACCTGTCGTTGGGTCTAAAATTTGATAAAACACGTGAAAAATGCGTAGTATCTATATTATAATAAATAATTCTTCTTGTCAGAATATATTTCACATTTTATAAAAAAATAAAGAAAAAATTATTTGAGATGAACAGTCACTTATTCATGGTAAAACCTTGATTAACCTGTCTTCTTCATCTACACCGTTCGATTATAAACTGCGAAGTAAATTCACCATATACACGTGAATATATTTCTGATATTTAACAATTCGTTTAAATGGTTTGGTAAAGACTTTTTTTTTTTTTTTTTTTTTCCCTTAAAAAGATCGTCTAAGATTTCCAACATTCCATCTACATTGAATAATCCGACAACATCATGTCATCACTGATAAAATCATGACAATTTCGTCTCGAGTAATTAAAAAACTAAAAAAAAGTAAGAACTAAATAACAAAATTAATGAGGAAACTAAAAAGTAAAATCAAAATTAAAAAAAACAGAAAAACTTAATCTAAAAAAAATTAGAAAATGAAACAAAAAAACTAAACTAATGTAGAAGTTAACTTAATTCATGAGGAGATTTATCATGATTCTATTAATGTGAACGTAGCGTCACTGTTTGGATTATGAGTAATATTAAATATAATATTAGAATGTATCAATCTCGTACATTCAATTTAAAAAATAATAAAATCTATTATTAAAAGATTAATTTTTTTATATGAATTATATATATCTATTTTTTTTTAAAAAAATACATGAGATTTATATATCCTAATAATACAATTATCATTTCTCTTAGACTATATGCTATAGATGGATGTAAGGATGTTTTGGCAAAAAGAAAGAATCCAATGTTTGTTTTGGTTTGGTTTGAGTGCTTCTTGAAACATTTGGACTTTTCGTTCTAATAAAGATGATTAGTGTTATTTAAAAGTTTTTACACAACATATCATTTACTGGGTGTAATTTAATTGGTAAGATTTAAATTTTTTAAATTTATCTTTTAAATGAAATTATTCTACATAAATAGTGTGTAGTATAAAATATTTCAAATATTTAATTATATGGTACTTAGTTATATTTGACGTATAATATATTTTAACATAAAAAAAGGAAAAAAAAAAAGAAAAAGAAGAAAGAGAGAGAGAGAGAGAGAGAGAGAGGAGGAGATTGCTTTCAATACAGGCTGTAGATGACTCAAAGCTTTTGATCTAATCAGACGGATAAGTCTAATAATTTTCATATTGCTGATGGGGCTGAAATTAAAACAGCAGTCTCATTCACATCAATTATGTATATATTCATTTTAAATATAAATATATATATATATATGTATATATTCGTGAATTAAATGTCCAACTATATTGGATGGGGTCACGAATTAGCAGTAGTTAAGAGTATCAGTAGTTGTCCCAATAAAGTTTGTCCAAATTTTGGCAAGAAAAATCATTTTTATAAATTTAACTAGCTATTTTTTAACAATACTAATTAACAAACTCTTCAAATCTATCAATATTCTATTAAAATATTGATTTTGACATTTTCATTTGTTTTAATTCTAATTATAATTTGAATATTTATTCATTATTAAAAAATACACATTAATTTTTTAACATTGATATTAAATTTTAAAAGAAAAAAATTGGCATCAACTAATAATAATATTACAGAACTAGAACTTGATGCACTCCAGTAAAATGATTCCACGTCATTGACATGATGACTGATGGAGACTGATCGCCTTGTGTGGTTGAGTTTAGAATTTGGACGCTTTGTATTTTAGAGACGAATAGAAATTTTCTAGAGTTGTGAGCTCACGCGCAACGAATAACACGCAGGAGGGGGAATTTTTTAATCCAAAATAATATTTGATCAGCAACTTAAACTCAACAGATTTGACCAGTGAAAATGATCAAAATTAAAAATATTGTAGTTTTGTTTAGTCCACCACAATGAGTTTTTATACAATCTAGATAAATTTTGGCCAAAATAGAAATTTGTTGAGTCCACTACTAATGCTCTAATTAGCAACTGAAAATAAAAAAAAATATGATTTGAAGAAAAAAGTGGGACATGGTTAAAAAAGTAATATATTTTATGTAAGTTTTAAAAGAAGTGTATATAAATTGTACATTTTAAGACGATAAATATCATTTTTTTTTTCTTAACAGGATTTTTATTTTTATTTTTATTTTTAATTTTTTGGACGAGTGCAAAGGAAAGAAAATCCTTTTATTTATAAATTGGAGAGAATCCGTCTATCGGCATAACGTTGTGATGAGCTTTTTAATTTGCGTAGATAATCATGGACAGTTACATGTAAATTCTACCCAAAAAAGGAAAAAACTTTCTTAAAAAAAAAAAGGAAAAAACTATATATAATTCGTAAGTTCACTGTGACTTTGCATTAACTAATAGAATTTCTTTAATAATAATAATAAAAAAAACTAATAGAATTCACATGTCCATACTTCGCGTTTTTCATGTTTCACTTTAAATTTATATTTTTTTTTTACTGATAAATCATTCGCTTTGATGAATCTAGAGCTCTAAAATTATTTATCCAAATTCGAGGATTAAAGATCATAGAATGAGAATTAAATATATAAAATGATAAGTGGTACAGTCAAAAGATTTAATAAAAGTAAATTCATAAACTGACATGACTTCATATTATACATTAAATCTACTTTACAATTAGATATACTTTATCGAACCACATTAATTTATAGATTTAACTTTGTAAAATTTTTTACAGCCAAAATATTTATCATATAAAATAGATCATATGATACCAGTTGAATGTTTATTGTTAACTTATGAGATCCAAGAATATAGTAAGATACATTCTATATTGGAAAATGCTAGTGTGTCCCATAGATTTGACGCTAGTACATGTTATTTTATTTTATGTTATTTAAATGTTTAAAAAATTGACTACTAGTAAGTTTATGTTATTTTTAAATGTTAAAAAAAAGGGCAAAATGAACTAGCAGTCAAACCTAAGAACTAGGCGGCATAGTAGCATAACCCTTATATATATATATATATATATATATATATATATATATATATATATATATCATTGTATGAGAGTAGCCTTTTTCTAGGAGTGACAATATGTTACATGATCTGTGAACCCAACACAAACATGATATGGAATTAGCAGATTTGAGTTTGATATAAGTAAGTTCGGGTCAAACGGGTTAACTCGTTAATACATGGTTAATAAACAAGTCAATAGTGGATCAACCCTCTTAACCCCAATAACTTATTTAAATCTTATTTTAGATTTATAATTTTATTATTGTTGGTTTGTAATATTGGTATTTCTCAATATGCTTATAGTTTTATTATTGAGATTATGATTTAGACTTATGCTCATATTTGTTATTGTTGGGTTTGTAATATTGATTTTATTATAGTTTAAAATATGAAAAGTATTGATATTTTTTTCTTAGAGGTTAGTCTTTTTTTTTAATATAGATATTGTGGTTATTAATAAGTATAAATTTTAACTTTTACATGAAATTATGTTAATTAGGTCAAATGAGTTATGTGTATTAGTTCAATCTATTTATAAAAAATGAGTTAAAATGAGTCATGTGGTATTAACTCATTTATAGTTAATCGTTAAAAGTGTCAAAATGAGTGATACGATTTAAACGAGTCGTGTTAAGGTTTAAAAAAAAAAACTGATCTGTTTAGACTAACGGGTCGGTTTGCATTAACCCATATAATCAAAGATCTATGACTTAACACGACGAACACAACCAACAAACATGAATGAATTGCCACAGCTATCTTTTCCAACGAAAGTTATTCCAAAATTGGTTTGGTTTGGATATAGAGGTGAGATGACTCCACTTTGTATGGAAAACTCACCTCTTATCCAAATAGTGAATGTGAGATTTCAAAGACCATTTCATTTTTTTTTTTTTTTTTTATGTAACGACAAACTGTCATTACTTCACTCGAGCCATACTTGAGCGACTTCTCGAATGAACAATCTGTGTGATATTCGCTCAAGTGACAGTCAAGCGAACATCGAGCATACGTTGTCTACGGGCACCATTCGGTTTTTTGGATTGGTAATTTATTAATTACTATTAGTCATAAATATATTTATAAATAAAAAATAATTATAAACAAAATATATTGTTTAATGGGTCTCACGATATATTATTTATTTACATATGCACTGGAAAGTTTGTAGCACATTTCTTTACAAATTAGCATTGCTAATTTTAGAAGGTATATTCGTAGATTTATTTTAATAAATGATTGGTCCATACATAATTTTTATAATAATAAAATTATAAAATAAAGTGATTCTAGATGAGACAGACTATAAAATAGATATAGACAAAACATTTTATTTGCTCTATGTTGAGTTGTTGAGAACATTACAGGATAAAATTTTGCCAAAACAAATCTGAGTAATTTTCAATGATTAATGACATACGGTGTTTGCATAAAATAAGTTCAAAAGCTAGACAAAATGACCATTAGTACTTGAAAACAGAAAATGATTTTAAGCACGATATTTTTATAAAAAATATTTTTATTTGATATTTTATAAAATAATTTAATTTTATAAGAATATTGTCATCTTATTAATATTATTCTAAAATATATTATAAAAAATAAAATTTTGGTAGGTAATTTATAAATTACTACTACTTATTTATAAATATATTTATAAATAAAACAAATTTAAACAAATACTATGTAATAATTAGTAAAATTCACATCTATCAAATCTCTAAAAGATTAAAATCATTTCATCTCACTTCTAAATTCAAATATACAAAATTTTCAAAATTTAACTCTTCCATTTTAACTCAACGATCAAATTTTTGGCATATCCGATAAATTAAAGCATGCAGCAAACAGCATAAAATTCCCTAAGCAGCTACCAAGGTGCCTATCCCTGATTCCCTAGTACTGCTAGCTGCATCAATTATATATCCCACTTTAATCTCTCTGTCGCCTTGTCTTTCTGATAAGACCAGAGTTCAAGACGAGCAGAACCGCGGGCTAGCTGTACCGTACGACGTTCATGCATGAAAGTCGAATATATAGAGAAAGAGAGAGAATATATTACAGCTTTATTAATAAGTGGGTGCTGATTGCATTCTCTAATCCATAATGGACAACCGACTAGACTTCACAGTGATGTGGAGGCCGGATTAGATGCTTTCCTTCAACTTGACCATTTCTATATATTCTTTTAGCGTGACTGTCGTGGAAAATCAAATTTAAAAAACAAAAATTAAAGCATGGCATGATATGATATTTAACATGAACAGATCAAGATAAGCTGTTGCAGCTAGCTAGGCGCAAGATCAGATCAGAGATACTCATGATTTTCCATATTCTTGGCTACCAAGTAATTAGTCACAGATTCTCGAGAATTTATTGGCTAGCTAGCTAGCTAGTGCTCGATCGGTTTGGTCCTGATCATGATCACTTTCATCTTATAAAAGGCAGTTTTTCTATTTTTAAAAGTCATAAAATAGGAATTTAACGGATGTGATTTCGGGAACTGTTTTCAGATATTTGTTTATGAAAAAAAAATCATGACGCTTGATTTTTAAAGTTAACTTTTTATTTAGGAAAATAAAACTATATTGAAAAAGACACTTTTTTTTTTAGAAGTTTTCTACTGTATAGATTCATGTCCTTCAACTCAATCTTTAAAAAGAAAATCACAGATATAATATCTGGTACTATATACCATATATATATATATGTGTGTAGTACTATAACTAGAACAATTAAAAAAGAAAAAGAATTGGAATTGGGTAAATTTAAAGTTGGCATGAACATATATAAATGCCCAAATATAAAGAAAACAAGAAGATATAAAGTAGAGGTATTCCATATAATACTCATTCAGATCTCGCCGTTTAATAGTTAATATATGATCATCAGACAAACATGCATAAGCGTGCTGATCTAACGCCTGTGATGTAATCAAGTGAAATAGCTCGGGAAAAGAGATAGTCTGTGATCATATGGAGATCAAAAGCTAAGTTGAGAGAGAGTTTAGTTTTGGTGGAAAGTTAAAAAAGTAATGAGATGTTAATATATAAAATAAATAATAATTTTTTTAATCAGTTTAAATTTTTTAATTAAGTAATTATTTTACACGGTATCAGAATAGTAATCTCAAATTTAAACTTTAAATCTATAATTTATTATATTTAATTAAATATTTTAAATATTGAACTACCTATTAAGAAGGCATCTGGATGTGACTCACATATGAGAAGAAGAAGGAATCTGCCATTGGGCTTTCCCTAATTGTTAATATCAAATTTGAGCACCACTACAATGGTCATCTTTATGAAAACTGATACCGCAAAGATTCTCCCACTTTCAAAACTCACGACATGCAAAGGCACGGCCCCATTCTCTTTGCCTATATAACAGCCCCTTCTTCTTCTCAACCTCATCGTGTAAAAAAGCATTATATAATATCTTTTAATCTCTTTTCTTCTCAATTAATTCCTTCAGCCTCCCTTATCTGCCCGCATCTTCATTTGTTTTTCTTTTGATCATGGCTAAGGTTCCCATGATCAACACCCTTCTCCTTATGATCAGGTTCGTTCTTGTCTTTCCCTTATTATCTTCTATTTATGCCATCGTCCTCTTCTTTACGTAGGACTGGTCGCAGTTTAAGGATTCTTTAGTCTCTATATATTCGTATGATAACCACATAGAACATCTTTTTATTCTGGTTTTGTTTTTGCACGCTTCATTTTGTGTTACAGTCGGGGATCATATTCAGTTGCAGTGGAGAATGCAAGTCATGTACAGCCAGTAGTGACGGCGATGAGGAATGTAGCCGAGTCTGGCAGTGCTGTGGCCACGGAGCAGACGAAAGATCAGATCTTTTGGATGAGACATCCAGAAAGTGGCAACTGGATTCCAGAGACTCACTTTGATGAGATTGATGTTGTGGAGTTGAGGGAAAAGCTTCTTCCCAAAAAGAAGAAACCCTGAAGTTTTCCAAAAAATGGATCATTTCGAGTACGCTTTACTTGATTTACTGAGGGCAGATTCTATTAGAATCTCACGTATAATTCAACGTAATAGTCCTTGGCGTGCAATATTTCCTTTTGTACTTTGTAAAATTGCCTGTATACGTAGACAGTTTCTCATGCCATGTACCCGCGCGCAGAGTGGATAATTGCTTTGCTTTCTTCAATAATTTTCGATTCCCTGCTCCGAAAGAGCTGAATTGCCGCAAGGTTTGGCATTCTAATTACCAGTGAACTATATTAAATTGTAATGTTATCAATATGCTTTCAATGAATGAATGGCTCAAATTAACATGCTCTCTTATAAACCAAAAAAAGAAGAGCTGAAAAAGCCCTGAAAATTATATAATTGGCCTGTCCAGCAACTTAATTTATGAATCCGAGGAAATAAAAAATTTGAAAAACCATGGCATACATGCTGCCTACTGAGCGGCTAATCCGAGTTTTGTTGATCAGAATCAAATTTGAAAAGAGGGTAGCAAGCGAGCCAATACTAGTGCAGGATTTGCACAGCTAGTTCCTTTATCCACACCCCACCAATTATACTCGTATTATTCAAAAGATCACGGTCGATCGTATAAACTCGATATTGAACTCGATATGATTCCAGAACTAAAAAAAGATGAATTGATCAATACTTAAAAACATCATTGCAATATCACACGGATGCATTTAATTTGTTGGTAATTCTACTAATTTCTTGTTCGAGTAGTGCATGCAAGCATCAACTAACCTCTTAAGCCTAGCTAGGCTCCAGCATAAAAAAAGAACCAAATAAATGACTACAATAAAAGTATTTATCATATAGGACCATTGCCAGACCGGCCCCTATAGAAAATAAATTAGGGTTCACATGACCCTGATGCACACAGGCTTGCATGCATATGTGCACTTGACCAGTCCAATTACCTGTGATTACAAAGACAATAAGTACTTCATGTGACTACAAAGCTAGCTAGAGATCAGCTGGAATGAAAAAATGACACCATACTATCGGAGAGTCGCTATTTGCCCACTCCCCTTCTTAGATATCTCCCCAAACTTCTCTGTACGCGCGTTCAATCAAGCGAGACTAATTGGCTGAATTGAAGTCCTGATCATATTCTATTGCTGAAGCTCTAGTCACAAAGCATGCATGAACAGATCACAGCCCGCGGTCAAGGCGCGATGGAGGTTGCATCCCATTGACTAGCTAGAAGCACATACAGGATTAAAACATATTAATTTGGAGATTTACGAGCGGTGCACTGCCAATTCCACATATCGTATGTCATACGAATAGTATTATATATACAGCTCATGTGACAGAAAAAGTATATATATAATTTCTAGTAATAGCTCACCATTCTTCTTTAAAGTAGCCTTTTCCCATTAAAGTTCTTCCAAATTAATTAATTAAGCAATGCGGGTATTGCCTTTTCCTTCCTGGCCACTTGATCACATTTTGTGGCGTACGTATCCCATAAATTTAAGTACGCAAGCAACAGAAAATTCACTTTGCTCCCAAGGCGCCTATCCCTAGTACTGCTGCATCAATTATGTATCCCACTTTACTCTGTTGCCTTAAGAGGACAACATAAGCAAAACCGCGGGCTGTACCCTACGTTCATACATGAACGTCGAATATATAGAAAAAGAATACACAGCTTAATTTATTAATTATTGGGTGTACGTACGTACGTAGGTCGATATTGGTACGACGTACTCTCGTGCGTGCTGAATGCATCCTCTATATCTATAATGGACGACCGACTAGACTGCATATATAGATGCTTTCCTTCAACTTCAAGACATGGATCATTACTATTCTTTTTTTCAGGCTAGTTTGTTTGTACAGATGAGATTATAAGAAATTTATAAATAGTAGTAATTAGATAATTTATGAATAATAGTAAAATAATTTGAGTTAAAATTTTTATAGGACTTTGAAAAATAAGAGAGAAAAAGTTGAATACAAAAATTATAAAGTTAAAAGAGAATTAAAATATAATTTTTGTTCTGAGATTTGAAAAAGCTGAATTGTTTTTTATGTTTTGTTTAGAAGTTTAGAAAATTTGTAATGATTAGGTAATGATTATTAGATGAAAACGTTGAAATTGAAAAATATTTGTATTTAAATGATGTTTAGATGTTGAGATGAGATAGTTTAAAAAGTTTGTGGAACCAAACCAAGCATTAGAGGAAAATCGAATTTAAAAACCAAAAATTAAAGTAGGGCATATTTTTAAATAACAAAAGACTGGCAAGAGATCCTAGATACTCATTATTTTCTTAGGGGCATCAATTCATTTTTGGGGGTCGTGTTAAGTCACATTCAACTATATGAGTCAACACAAACTTGATATGTTAAGCTAAACGGGTTAGACATTTAAATCTTAACACAACTTATTTAAATAACATGTCATATTGTCGTGTCACTCGTTTTGATTAGTTTAATAATTAATTATAAATTGATCAATACGACACGACCCATTTCATGTCATCTTTGTATTAAATTCATGAGTCATATCATATATTGTCATGCATTTTCCCTGTCAATTAATTATGCTTTTCCATAATCTTGGCGACCAAGTTGGTCACATATTCTCGACAACTTTAAGAATTTTTTTGGCTAGTGTTTGCTTTGAATCCTGATCTTTAGGAAAACAAATAACGCTTCTTAAAGTTAATTTTTTTATTTAGAAAGATAAAAATATATTGAAATCATTGTTTATAAGTTTCTATTTTATAGATCATCCCTCAACACAATCTTTAAAAAAAACAACATCACACATATGATATCCGGTATATTAAATGTTTCTAGTTCTGGTGAAATAAAGAAGGTTATTGAACAAAATAATTTTGTCAATAACTCTTTGCATATTATTGGTCAACAATTAGACCATATTTATAGGATGAACTTGTCCTTTAGAGATATCATAATCAAGAAAAAGAATTTTGGTTTGGAATAATTTAATTTTCTTAATAGAGAACAATATCATTTCTTTTGAACAAAAAAAAAAAAAAAAAAAGATAATTTCTTGTGATCATTTCCATAAACGAAAAAAACTTTTTTCGGTACTGTTTATCAATAGATAAGGACATCATCAATACAAACAATGGTAAAGTGATTGAATGAATTGAAAATGTCATTCATAATATTTTGAAATTCATTAGACGCATTAATCTTAAGACCAAAGACATAAAATTTTACTAGTAATGTCCAAATGAAGTATTGAGAGCAGTTATATATATAGTAGTATAACTAGCTAGGACGGTTAAATAAGAAAAAAGATTTGGAATTGGGTAAATTTAAAGCTGGTGTGAACATATAAATATGCCAAATATAAAGAATTCAAGAATATATATATATATATATATAAATATAAAGAGAGGGTATATATGCCATATAATTATCCTAATTCAGATCTCGCCGTACGTCTTAATAGTTATAATCATGTATATAATTTAGAGTATCATTAATGCTTTATTAATAATTTCATTGCAATTTAACCACAAAAAATACTATAATTATTAACTAAGTACTTGTACAGTAAAATGTTACTGAATTCGAAACATTTACTTAGAAATAATGATTGGGGGTTTAATTAGGAATTCCACCGGCAAAATTATATTATAAATTATAGAGAATCCTAATTTCATCGATAAATTCCTTCTTCTAATTATAATATTGGGGGTGAGTTTGCGGCCATTAATCATATCAGACAGCGTGCTGATCTAATGACTGTGATGTAATCAAGTGAAATAGCTCGGGAAAAGCGAGAGAGATAGAGTGAGAGAGAGAGTGAGAGAGGACCATGCAAGAATAGAGCTGAAAGCAATGAGAGAGAGAGAGAGTACTCATGAAAAGGAATAAATCCTCTTTACTTATCACTACTACTGCCATTAATGGGGTTTCCCCAATTCATGATGTTAATATCAAATTCGAGTACCACTACAATAAAAACCGAAACCACAAAGATTCTCCCACTTTCATTAACTTACAACAAAGACCCACCCGGCCACATGCATTCTCTTTGCCTATATTAGAGTCCCTTCTTCTTCTGAATCTCTTCGTGTACAAGTACACCATTATATATCTTCCAATACTCTTCTCTTTTCAATTAATTCCTTCCACCTCTGTTATCTGCGTGCATCTCCATTTGTTTTTCTTTTGATCATGGCTAAGGCTCCCATCAAGATCAGTACCCTTCTCCTAATTATGAGGTTAGTGCATGCTTGTTTTTCCCTTATAATATAATCTTCTATCATCATTCGTCCTCCTCATTTTTTTTACACAGTACTGGTTGCAGTCTAAAGGATTCTTTATTCTTGATATATACGTGTGATAACGACATAGAATCTTTATTTATTTATTTCTGGTTGTGTTTTTGCTTCATTTTGTGTTACAGTAGTCGGAGATCATATTCAGTGGCAGTGGAGAATGCAAGAGTACATGAGCCAGTATTGACAGCGATGAGGAAGGCAGCCGAGTCTGGAAGTGCGGTGGCCGCGGAGCAGACGAAGGGGATCTTTTGGATGAGAGATCCAAAAAGTGGCCATTGGATTCCAGAAAGTCACTTTGATGATATTGATGTTGCGGAGCTGAGGGAAAAGCTTCTTCCGAGGCCAAAAGAAGAAGCCCTGAAGTAGGTAGTTTTTCCAAAGAGTGGATCCTTTCGACGCTTTACTTGAGACCCTATTAGGTTTTCACGTCTAATTCAACTTAATAATTATTGCATGGCGTCTAATATATATCCTTTTGTACTTTGCAAAATTGCCTGTAAATAGACAGTTTCTCATGCCATATATGTAGCCACAGAGTGGATAATTGCTATGCTTTCTTCTATCTCCAGATCAGGATCAGTTGAATTGCCACAAGGTTTGGCATTCTAATTACCAATGAACGAACTATAGTTAATTATAATCCTTATCATGTTTCCCATGAATGAATGGCTCTTAGCATGCTTTCTTCTGAGGATGAGCCCAAAGAACAAAAAAAAAAAAAAAAAAAATGCTGAAGAAGCCCTGAAAATTATTGGCCTGTCCTGCAACTTTATGAATCCGAGTTTAATTTGTTGATCAGCATTAAATATTTTGCTAGAAAAGAGGGTAGCAAGCAAGCCAACGATTTTGATGCCCCTGCTGCTATAAAAAAAAAAAAAAAAATTTGTGACGGATTATTTACGACGATAATAATCATTTGTGATGAAAATAGACTACTTTTAGTAGGAAATAATAATTTCTCGTAAAAAATAATTATCCATAAATAAATAGTTTTCTTGTAACCTCCAATATTCTCCCAACAAAACCCAACACATAAAGCGAAAGATCACGAGCCTAGCTAATTAAAGACTCGACGGGTTCCATCCAAGATGCATATATAGATGCTGAAGCTGAAGGAATCCAAAAACTTGGTCTCTCCATATACAGTCTGAGACTCTGAATCCAAGGAAAGTTTTGAAAACCCAAGGCCTGCTGAGTAGCTTGTTCAAGCAGGCAACAGAACACTACTACTCCTCAATGCAAACTTTAAGCAATAGGGCAGGATTGCACAGCTAGTTCCATTATCCATACCCCACTAATTATACCCATGCATATATTATATTATTCTCGATCCCAACAGAAGGGACTCACAAGAACCTCGTATAAATTTTACAGATTCCATTCACCATGATTGAATTCCATATGTTTCAATTAGAATAAAAAAAAACTCATCAATCGAATATTTAAAGCATCATTGCAGATAAAATGAGTTGAGATAAAAGTTAAAAATTAAATAAAATATTATTAGAATATATTTTTTTAATATTATTTTTGTTTTGATATTTGAAAAAGTTGAATTATTTATATTATTTTATGTGAAAATTTGAAAAAATTGTAATGATTAGATGAGATGAGTTGAAATATTTTGAGAAAACAAATGAGGTTAATTTCTTCTTTCTTGACTTCATGCAAACATTAACTTATAACGTCCGGTTTTCTTCTTTCTTGGACACACCTTTGTATTTTTTTTTATGGATCGGCTGGACACCCTTTCATTGCTATGGGATATATATGTTTCCCTCTGGACTTTATGCTATATTTCTTCTATATATTTTGATTGAGTTTTATTTTTCTCTTTTTTTTTTAAATTTTTTATAAGTTGTTATATTTTCAAAGTGATGTATAGAGTGCAACATTCATATTATTTAAATGATAAGATTTAATTTATAGAGTTATTTTATTCTTAAACCAGTGTGTATAAAATACTGCCTATATTATTTAAGTGGTAAGATTTGATTTATAAGATTTTAATTTTAAAATTTATCTTTCAAATCAAATTATGCCATATAAATACTTTATTAAGTATGCTCTATATACTAATTTGAAAATATAAATTTTTTAAATTTATATGATCCAAATTTTAAAATTTATCTTCTAAATTAAATAAATAGAACCTGTCATTTTTTATACCTAGGTCGACGCGATTTTCAATTTGATTGCTGTTTCATATAAAGAAGTGGGCATTTTTGTAAAAGGAAATAAAGTAGCTATGTATCAAAGATAGCCACGATTTGAAATGAGATCATTGAAAATCAATCTACTGAACTAAAAAAAATAAAAAGATGATGATTGATCACGATGCTCTAATCCCAAACAAACACGTACGCACCTCCAAATCAGGATTTGTGATATCTATGCCTCTAAATTTAAGGGCAAGTTAAATCATTTGCTTAAACAAATCCCACTATCATCTTGGACTTGGATGGATAAGGTTACAAAGTGTCGATTGTTATGAGACAGCTGCCAACGTGTGGCCCCTACCAATATTATAAATTATGTCCTGTCTAAAGCCTTCACACTTGAGTTGAGTTGAGGTGGACACCAATCTCGTCACCTCCCAAGTGCAATGCTGGTGACAAGTGACAACTATTTTATTTTTAAATCAAGTAATTTACAGTTCATTTTAAAAAAATATATATTTTTTAAATATTGAGATTAATCTATACTCTACTTTCATTTTATACATAGTTATGAAATAAATTATAAAAAAAATTATATATATATTTGAATTACTAAATTGTGAGTTTTCTTACCCTTAAAACAGGCAGATCTGTTGGGCTGCGGCATCTTTGTTACTTCGACAAGCTGCCTACGCGGTTTTGGTTCTTTGGGAAGGAGAGATTAGCATCAATAAATTAATAAATTAATAATAATAAAAGAGTCCAAAAACTGTGTGGTCAAACCGTCAAATTGAGCTGTGTTTTGCGGTGGCTGCGAATGCATGCATGCCCCTGTTACACTAAAATATTTAGGTGTAGTTTATATTTGAAGATGAGTTAAATAATAATAAGATTTATGAGTTAAAGTTGATGAATAGTAATAAATAATAATAAGATGAGTTGAGATGGGTTACAGATATAAACCGGACTGCTTAAAATTTAAAGACAAATATTTAGTTTATATAGAAATTTAATAAAATTAAATTTATAAATTAACATAAAAATTAAAATTTGATGAGTAGAGCTGCAAATGTAAGCTTTTGTTCCCCCGTTAGATTCGACCAAGTTCTTTTGTTTGAGTAACGAGAAAAGGAAAGAAAGAACATATTAAAAATAATAATTAGATTAATATTTCTTTAAAAATAAATTTTAATAACTATTAAACTTAATAAAGTGCAGTTTTGATAGTAAGATAAAATAATATAATTTTAGATAAAAGTTAAAAGTTGAATAAAATACTGTTAGAATATTATTTTTTAATATTATTATGTTTTGAGATTTGAAAAAATTGATTTATTTATTATATTTTATGTGAGAATTTATAAAAATTATAATAATGAGATGAAATGAAATACTTTTACTATAATTTTTAATATTTCAAAATTTATTTTTTGGATTAGGTTTTCATTTATTTATTTCTATTTGATTGCCGTCGGAGATGCAGCATGCATACACGTCAGCAGTGTCTCTTTCTCTGCCACGGGAAAATGTCAATAATTAAACAGTTAAAGGGGGGGAAAAAAAAGACGAAATAAAACCCTGAATCGGGAGTGCCAAACAAATTCATTCTTTAGTTAGAAAAAGAAAAAAAATGAAGGCTCGTTTCCATGGCAGAAAGAGAGATAGAATTTATATAAACCTCATCTGATTGTTTGTTTTCTTCGACGCATACGCAGAAAACTTTAGAGACTCACACGAGAGACATCGTTCATTGGAATTCTTTTTCTTTTTGGGGTGTAAAATGTCGAGGGGCTCTCTGTGAATGACCAGAAAGATCGATAATTGAAGCCTTTGGGTTTTGAAGCGTAAACGGAAATCGCTTTTTGGGTGGTGGGTTTTTTCTCAGGTTTTCCAACTACCCTTTTTTGTCTGGGAACTTTCGGTGTGTCACGGTTTTCTGTACACGTGGTTCGAAGGTGCCCCCTTTCGTCTTTCACCCGAAGATGATCTGATTTCGACGTAATTTGATTGGTTTTACAGGTAAAACACTTAATTATGATCAGAATTTGCATAAACCTGTTTCAAATTATTGTTCTTTCAGTGGCAGAATTTCATTACATTTTATTATCATAAGCTCTAGAAATACTAGTTGTTTGGATCACTGAGTTTAATTCGGATATGGGGCTTGCTTGTCGGAGATCCTAAAGGGGAAAAGGGTCAAGATAAGCCGCGCATGTTTTAGCTAAACTGAGTGTTTCATCCAATTGTAAGTGGAACTCTTGGATATCGAATTCAGAAAGGTTGCCTCAGTTTGGATCGAAATTGCATTGTACATCTTCTCGAGGAATTGATGGGTACCGCGTGGGAGTGATGGAATACAGATGGTTTTGAGCTGGTTCACCCAAAGAAGCGTGCTTGAATTTCATTTGCGTTGTGGTTCAGAATTAACGAGATCTTTTATTATCATCAGAAGCTTAATTGTGCAAGAAGTAGGGGTTCAGGTTTAGATGATTAGAATGTGGTGGTGGATAGATGGAAGGAGGAAGCATTCTGTTTCATTAAGAATATGAGATGGAGAATCAAGAGCTGCCGTAATGCTGTCAGAGATTGCTGATGAATGTTCATCAAATGAATTTTGGTCTTCGATGCTTTTTGTAATGCCCAGTTACATGTTGGATTTTTTGTTCTTCAGGTTGGTTCAATTTGTAGGATTGATATATGTTTTTCTTTACCCGTCCTTGATACCACTATATGGTTTGTTAAGAGTGGCAAATGAGCATATCATAATGAACAAGGCAATCGGACCATTTGTCGATGGATGCACCCGACAAGACGTTATCTGAGCTAGTTGGCATTGTGAAATCCTGGATCCCTTGGCGATCCGAGCCAGCTAATGTGTCGAGGGATTTTTGGATGCCCGATCATAGCTGTAGGGTATGCTACGAGTGTGATTCTCAGTTCACGATATTCAATCGTAGACACCATTGTCGTCTTTGTGGCAGAGTTTTCTGTGCTAGGTGCACCTCAAATTCAGTTCCTGCCCCATCTGGTGACCCAACGACTGCCCGGGAAGAGTGGGAGAAGATTCGGGTATGTAATTATTGTTTCAAGCAATGGGAGCAGGGCATAGCTACTCTTGATAATGGGATCCAGATCTCCAACCTGGATCTTAGTACTTCACCATCAGCAACAAGTTTGGCCAGCTCAAAATCTAGTGTCACTGCTAACAGTAGTACCATTGCACTTAGCTCAATGCGGTACACAGTCGATCCTTATCAACAAGTTCAACACAGTTCAGGTCTCAGCCCACAGCAATCATCTTTGATGGAAACAAGCATGAAGACGCAAGGCGAGTTAGTGTCGGGAAGGAGCAATGACCTTGTTGTAGATATGGGAAATCCAAACCATTATGGATTTTCAATGCACAGGTTTGATTGTCTCTGCTGCTATTTCCTTCTCTTGGATTCACACTTGGGACATTTATTGTGCG
This sequence comes from Juglans microcarpa x Juglans regia, assembly GCF_004785595.1. Classification (NCBI taxonomy): domain Eukaryota; kingdom Viridiplantae; phylum Streptophyta; class Magnoliopsida; order Fagales; family Juglandaceae; genus Juglans; species Juglans microcarpa x Juglans regia. The sequence continues at coordinate 40,378,407 of NC_054594.1, read as the reverse complement.
AGAGAGCTTTTTTAACCTGCTCATTTATTACAGATGTTTTTTTTTTAAAAAAAAAAAAAGACGTTGCTACCAATATATCTTTTCTCTCTTGGATTCAAACATATTGCAAATCTTTCTTTTATTCTTTTTTTTTTTTTTTCATTTATGTAATGACGTTGAGCATAATATTTGCAAGGATATATATTAATATTTGCATAAATCTTGTAGGACATGACAATTACTACATGGTTATTAATATGTTTTGGTCTTAAACTGATAGCCTGTATTCCACCAACCAGTGAGAGGGGTGTGCGAGCTTTAACATGTAACAGAACTTATACAGGTTAGAGGATGGTGGTTGATCACTTTGTCATCATTTACAATGTCATCTCGTAAAGCTAATGCACTAGTATTACTGCACTAAAGGAGTACTTGTCACATGGACAAACAAAAGTAGTATTTTATTTTCGTATTATAACCCGTTACACTGCTTGGTTTTTCTGTGGCATCAGGAGTGATGATGATGATGATGAGTATAATGTATATCGTTCAGATTCTGAAATAAGGCACTTTCCTCAAGTCAATGATTACTATGGTCAAGTTGACTTTGATGATCTGAGCAATGATGATGGATCACATAAGTTCCATCCTGATGGAGAAAACAACGATGCCAAAGGTTTAAGCAGCTCTCAATTACATCAGAGTTTTGACTCACAGTGTTTGGAAGGAACTCCACCACTAGGGAAAAAAGATGAGCATGATACCGGTGATGAGTGTGAAGCACCGTCCTCTATATGTGCTGCACAGGGTGTCGAAACAGAACCTGTTGATTTTGAGAACAATGGACTTCTATGGCTCCCCCTGATCCAGAAGATGAAGAAGATGACAAGGAAGCAGGTCTGTTTGATGATGATGATGATTATGGGGATACTGCAGGAGACTGGGGATATCTACGCACCTCAGGCAGTTTTGGAAGTGGCGAGTCTCGCAATAGGGATAGGTCAAGTGAGGAGCACAAGACGGCTATGAAGAATGTGGTTGATGGGCATTTTAGGGCTTTGGTAGCTCAACTGTTGCAGGTTGAGAACCTTCCCATAGGCAATGAAGATGACAAAGAGAGTTGGTTGGAGATTATAACATCTCTGTCCTGGGAGGCTGCTACAATTTTAAAGCCAGATATGAGCAAGGGTGGAGGGATGGATCCAGGTGGATATGTAAAAGTCAAATGTGTAGCTTCTGGGCATCGTCGTGAGAGGTAAAAGATCCAATAATTTCTATAACCGTAAAAGAATATGCTCTCTTTTCACATTCTTGCACTTAACTCGAAAATTTTGATTTTGTCATTTCGTAAATCATAACTGAAATGGTCTGTCCTCATGATGGTGAACTGTCTTGTCTGAGTGGGATGCATCTGCCTAACAATCGCTTTAGGGTATGGGTGTATGGGTGTATGGGTTTGGAATGTAGTAAAGTAACTAATAAGTTGCGAGAAAAGCTAGAATAAAACACAATACTAGTGGCATAATAAAGGAGTTTTTTTTATGACGTGGAACCTTATCAAGGCACAGTCTTTCAGACCCACTCCTGGGGATAAACCTTGGATAGGCGACCATACCCACCAAGACCTTGCATTGGGTAATCCAATGGAACTTATAATGGGATATCATACCTAGAATATCTGTGCCTATAGCTCATCCCAGGTCATCCTTTTGACCACCAGGCTGCACCCTGACAATGAAGGAAAATACATCATGAGAGAAGCAATTGCATGGTTTTACCATTAAGATTACATCAATGAATATATGACAAGAAATATCTTGCTAATCATGAAGGAAACATAACAAGAATAAAATTCAGTGTACTGCCTTATCAAATCTAAAATATTTTTTATATTAGCGGCACTAATCATGCCTTGGGTTATGCTTACTGAAGTCACATATCCAGTCCCTACATTAATTTTTGTTTTAGCTTTACCAGTGCAATTTGAAACTTTCATATATCATTCTTGTTGCAGTCTCTAAAGTTCTTTCTAATTAAACACTTTTGGTTCAGTATGGTGGTCAAAGGAGTTGTTTGTAAGAAAAATGTGGCTCACCGGCGAATGACATCAAAAATACAGAAACCTCGCCTGTTGATCCTTGAGGGGGCTCTTGAGTACCAGCGGGTCTCTAACCTCTTGTCAAGTTTTGATACTCTGTTGCAGCAGGTTTTTATTGTTTACCCTGTTCTGCATTAGTTTGTCAGTTACTGGTTTCTAGTGCATGAGATTTTCTTTTTTGTTTCCTATAGGAAATGGACCATCTAAAGATGGCAGTGGCAAAGATAGATGTCCACCACCCCGATGTCCTATTGGTGGAGAAATCAGTTTCACGACATGCACAGGAGTACCTTCTTGCGAAGGACATATCGCTTGTTCTCAACATCAAGAGGCCACTTTTGGAGCGTATAGCCCGCTGCACAGGTGCTCAAATAGTGCCTTCAATTGATCATCTTTCATCACAGAAGCTGGGCTACTGTGACGCATTTCATGTGGAGAAGTTTCTAGAAGATCACGGATCTGCTGGACAGGGTGGCAAAAAATTGCTGAAGACACTGATGTATTTTGAAGGGTGCCCAAAGCCACTAGGATGTACTGTAAGTCCTCGAACTTAATATGGACAGACACAGTTTAACCTGGATTATTAAAGGCATAATCATTTGCATCCACAGGGATGATGGCTCTAACTGCATATTTTCATGCAAGTTGCGTATCACGCTGTTGATGGAAAATTTTGTATATCTTGTTTAGTACATGCAAACTGATGTAATAGACCTGCTACTTTGCCTCTGTTTCAGATTTTGCTGAGAGGTGCTAATGGGGATGAATTGAAGAAAGTGAAGCATGTGGTTCAGTATGGAGTTTTTGCAGCGTATCACTTGGCTTTGGAGACTTCCTTTCTTGCAGATGAAGGAGCCTCTCTGCCAGAGCTCCCTTTGAATTCTCCAATAACTGTTGCACTTCCAGATAAATCCTCAAGCATTGAGAGATCCATCTCAACAGTACCTGGTTTCAGCCTTTCTGTGGGTGACAAATCTCAGGGAACCCATCATATTGTCGAGCCACGAAGATCCAACAGTGTCCGTACTTCACATCTGCTCTCTGAATCCATCGAACCCACTACAGATCTGATAAATTCTACAGCCTTTTCCTCCTGCTCTTCTTCAGGAAATGTTTTCCCAGATTCTTACCTTTATGGACTTTCTCCCTATTGTAGTTTTGAGGAGAAAATTAAAATGGGTTTTAAAGAACCCCTGGTGGCAGAAACTTCTGCAGCCAACAGCACCCCAGCTGTCATTCATAATCATCTCAGTGCTAATGGCTTCGGGCCTGTAGGGACTTTGGGACAGCATGCTATAATGAACAACTCCCACAATTGTCACAGTGCAATGGCTGCAGATCAGCTGGACAGATCAGAGATATCATCCCTGCAAGAAGATATTAAAGAATATCCAGAAGTGCAGGGAGCTTTGAAAGAAGATCCTGTGCCTGTGAAAGAAGAGTTTCCTCCATCACCTTCTGATCACCAGAGCATTTTGGTGTCTTTATCATCCCGGTGCATATGGAAGGGGACCGTTTGTGAGAGGTCCCATCTCTTCCGAATCAAATATTATGGCAGCTTTGACAAACCTCTTGGTAGGTTTTTACGAGATCATTTATTCGATCAGGTGTGTACTCTCTTTCTGGGATTTGCATATCTAAAAATAAATATGTACATATATCTCCTTGTACAAAACCTTGCAATACTTTTTACAACTGAGGTAGCTTGAATGTTTGTCAGAGTTATCAATGTCGTTCTTGCGGTATGCCATCAGAAGCCCATGTTCACTGCTATACTCATAGGCAGGGTACACTCACCATATCTGTTAAGAAGCTACCAGAAATTCTTTTACCAGGTGAAGGGGAAGGAAAGATCTGGATGTGGCACAGATGCCTGCGGTGTCCAAGGACCAATGGATTCCCTCCTGCAACTCGGAGAGTAGTGATGTCTGATGCTGCCTGGGGTTTATCTTTTGGGAAATTTTTGGAGCTCAGTTTCTCAAACCATGCAGCTGCGAGCAGGGTGGCAAGTTGTGGCCATTCTTTACATAGAGATTGTCTTCGTTTCTATGGGTAATTTCGTTGTACCTCCTTTCCATAAATATATATTGCACGTGTGTTTGTGTATGGTCACAACATGGTGAGTGGTTGTCTGTCTTATGGAAGAGTACAGTCAACAGTGTTTATGCTGGGTCTGTGATCAATACAATTTTTTCACATCACATTTAGAGAACAAAGATCCAGCCGGGTTGAATCAAACTATATTTTAATGAATTGAATGATGTCAGCCACCCTCTTTTATGCCCTATTTTTGGATGGTCGTATGTATTTGGTGAATCTTCAGAAAAGTGATGGGTTTGATCACACTGAAGTTTGATCATGGTATTATGCCCATTCAAGGGAGTAGACTGCCAACTCAGCTGATGGGTGGAAAGGAAAAAAATAACATATGATAAGTTCAGATGTGCTATTCAATCTCTCTCTCCATCTCTCTCTCTCTCTCTCTCTCACTTTCTTACATGTGCAGGTTTGGCAAAATGGTTGCTTGCTTTCGATATGCATCAATTGATGTTCATTCTGTCTGCCTTCCACCACCCAAGCTGGACTTCAACTGTGAAAATCAGGACTGGATACAAAAAGAAACAGATGAGGTGAAATGATAACAAGTATGGATCTTTGAAGATTACATTCATATTATATAATTGCTTATGGTGATTTGGTTCTGTTTTGTGACAGATGGTTGATCGGGCAGAGTTTCTATTTTCTGAAATACTCAATGCTCTTTGCCAAATAGCAGAAAAAAGATCTGGTTCTGGTCCTCTTAGTAGTGGCATGAAAACCCCTGAAACAAGGCGCCAAATTGCAGAACTGGAAGCAATGTTACAGAAGGAGAAAGCAGAATTTGAGGTGAGGTTCTTCTTTATTAATTTCAAGTTTTCCTACCTAATTACACTAGCTTCATTGTCTTATAAGCTGTATTCCAAACATATATGTAGACTATGTGAATCAATGGACATATATGCAGTTGAATCATTGACACTATGGAAATGGTTAACTCAAAACTATTTTCTATTGATTATCAGAAGTGTCCATAATGAAGAAAATCATTGACCTCTGATTTTGTGCACTTTGAATGACATTTTTATGATTCTGACCATCTTTATATAAACCTTCCTTGTGGTTTATCTATATTTGTAACATGTAATATGCAAACATCTTTTGATTGAAAAAAGTGCCCTCTTTTGTTGGTTCCTTTTTTGAGTTTACATCAATAGATCCTGGTAATGAAGGGAAATTTGAAAATCTTGGCAAAAATACCAGTAATTTTTATCATGAAATTTACGAGATCTTAACAATGTTTATTACGAGATCAAAGGAATGTGTTATCAGTAAAAAGCAGCAAAAAAAAATTTCTCATGAAATAATAGACATTGTTTACATCATGTGAAATGTTTTTTTGCTGTTTTTTACTGATAACACATTCCTTTGAAAAAGATATCTGGGTTCTAACTTTTATGTTGATGTTGTCTAGGAATCGCTCCAAAAAATTTTGAACAAGGAAATGAGAAAGGGAAAACCAATTATTGACATTCTTGAGATCAATCGACTGCGGAGGCAGTTACTTTTTCTATCTTATATGTGGGACCATCGCCTGATTTATGCAGACAATTTAGATATGAAAAGCTTTCAGGATGGCTTGGGCAGCTCAAATCCAGAACATTTGGAGAAACACCTCGTTAGTAATGATAAGCTCACAGAAGTGAATGTGGCCAACAAACCTGAGAAATGCTTTCATAGTTATGACTCTCTTCCTTTGGATGCAGAGCTTAAAGATAGCCCTGAGCAGAGGGGAGGAAATGGTAGGGACACTAACCAGTCTGATGTAGTTCATCAAGAAAAAGACGTGGGTCAGGATCGATCAGAAGTTTTAACATCAGAAGTAAACTTTCGTAGGGCCCTCTCTGATGGGGAGTTCCCTATCATAGCAAATCTCTCAGATACCCTTGATGCGGCATGGACTGGTGAAAATCACACAGGAATTGGAATACCCAAGGATAGTACATGTACATTCCCTGATCTGGCCATGGCAGAAGCTTCAACTACACCTGCCCTGGTGGGGGGATTGCAATTGGAGAACCAAGCAGAAGAGCAAAATGGAACCAAGGTTGCCCTTGTTCTTTCACCAGCAGGTTCCCTAAAAAACCCTGATAGCATAGAGGACTCTGTAAGCTGGTCACGAATGCCTTTCTTAAGCTTCTATCGATCATTCAACAAGAATTTTTTAGCTGGTGCTCAAAAGTTTGATGTGCTGAGTGAGTGCAATCCAGTCTACATTTCATCCTTTAGGCAGTTGCAACTCCAGGGTGGGGCTAGGCTGCTTCTTTCTGTGGGTATTAATGATACTGTCATTCCAGTATATGACGATGAGCCAACAAGTCTTATATCTTATGCTCTAGTATCACCAGAATATCAATTTCAACTGACTGATGACGTTGAAAGGTCAAAAGATGGTGCAGATTTTGTGCCTTCCTTATCACTATCTGATTCAGTGAAATCCCAATCATTTCATTCTGCTGATGACATAGCCTCTGATTATCATAGAAGTCTTGGGTCCTCGGATGATATTTTTTTATCCATGTCTGGATCTCGTAGCTCTCTGGTTCTAGACCTGCTCTCATATACAAAATCATTGCATGTCAGAGTTGTTTTTGGAGATGATAGCCCACTTGGTAAGGTGAAATATTCAGTCACTTGTTACTATGCAAAGCGTTTTGAGGCCTTACGGAAGATTTGTTGTCCTTCTGAGCTTGATTTCATAAGGTCTCTTAGTCGTTGTAAAAAGTGGGGGGCCACAGGTGGCAAGAGCAATGTCTTTTTTGCGAAAACCATGGATGATAGATTTATCATTAAACAAGTTACCAAGACAGAGTTGGAATCGTTTATAAAATTTGCTCCCGGATATTTCAAGTACCTATCTGAATCAATTGACTCAGGAAGTCCAACATGCCTGGCAAAGATTCTGGGTATCTATCAGGTACTTATATGAGTGCTGCAAATTCTGGTCCTGCTAAATCATCAATCTCATTCTAAATCTATCCACTTGCCACTTATAAAAAAAAAAAAAATCTGGCAACTTGCCAAGTCTAGTAATGAATTAAAAAGCTGGTAATACTGACTCTGATTATCATGTTAGCCAAGCATTGGCTTCTTCAGCATATAGATGCAGAAGTTTACTGGATGAGTAAGGGTAATGTCATGGCAACCTAAACAGAAGAGTTTGTTGGGGACGTGTTTGGTTATGCTTTGAAATTTAATGGTCTCATTCCTGTTTTGTTGGCCATTTAATGCATAATTCATTGGCTTGAAAGGGCTAGCAAAGAATGTTAAGAGCCACCATCCTAACAATGGAACGACCATTTTAGGAGTTCTTGAAATCCTACTATTTCAGACTTTTATTATGAAGCCTATCATTCCTCAATTCCCCCCTTCATGGTAATGGATATTTTCATCAGATATGCACACACATAGGCCATTAAAATTCTAGCAGACACCCAAACAGGATTGAGCTAGTATTTAAATAGTATTCACTTTTCTTCTAAAATATATTAAGGTTATGTGTATATATACATGCTCAAATTTATATACATTGACAACCGTTTTATCGCTTGTGGATCTAGTCTATTATTCAGAAGAAATACCTTAAAAGGTATCTGTTTTCACTTCTCTTTCTCACTATCGCATTTTATAACTGGTTAATTAATTCAAGTAGGCTGTGAATCTTGTTGCCAATTATATTGAGTAAAAAGAGCTTCATTGTTGCTAATGATACCAATTGAGGTTATATAAAGATCTTGGGGACTTACTCTTTGTTTGCTTTATGTCAAAAGGTAACATCTAAACATCTTAAGGGAGGGAAAGAATCAAAGATGGATGTTCTGGTTATGGAGAATCTTTTATTTGGAAGGAACTTGACACGGCTTTATGATCTTAAAGGATCGTCTCGATCGCGGTATAATCCTGATTCTAGTGGGAGCAACAAAGTTCTGCTGGATCAGAACTTGATTGAAGCAATGCCCACTTCTCCAATTTTTGTGGGAAACAAAGCAAAGCGGTTGTTGGAGAGAGCTGTTTGGAACGATACTTCATTTCTTGCAGTAAGTATCTAAACTACATGTACATAAAAAACTTATTTGCTCTTAGGATGTTATACATTTCCAAAATTTAGCTGTATAGGTTCCGTATTGGCCAAAAACCAAAAGAAAAAAAGTGCTCTATAGGTTTTCCCAGCCTTCCAGTAGATGTTCTTATTTGTTTTAATCTTTCATTACACCTGTGCTGTTGCAGTCGATAGATGTAATGGATTACTCTTTACTGGTTGGGGTGGATGAAGAGAGGCATGAGTTAGTTCTTGGGATCATTGACTTCGTGAGGCAGTATACATGGGACAAGCATCTTGAAACATGGGTGAAGGCTTCGGGCATCCTCGGTGGGCCAAAAAACTCATCTCCAACTGTAATTTCCCCCAAGCAATACAAGAAAAGGTTCAGGAAAGCGATGACTACCTATTTTTTGATGGTCCCAGATCAGTGGTCCCCGCCATCAATCATTCCAAGTAAATCCCAGTCTGACTTGTGTGAGGAGAACACACAAGCTGGGACCGTAGTTGAATGATACTGCGAGTCTTTGGTGCTTCTTCATTTAAGCATGCAATTTGGAAATATTTCTCCCACGTTGTCTTTTTTCCCCTCTCATGTATTTCCCTTTCCATATTTCATTTTTTTCCTCTCTTTCTTCCTCTTAACAAGAGCAATTCATAATTATTTGTTAGAAGATGCAGAACAAGGCTGTTGAAGCCGAGTAGATTTCTGAGGGGTATAATATTGGATAACCTCTCCATGAAATCTTTGTACAAAATACTTAATGTATCTAGCAATTACAATGTGTATACCCATCTCATTCTTGAAGTTTTGCTGTCAATTTACAATCTCTTTCTTTCTAACTGCAACACTAAGTTGAAGTCTCAACGAGGACCCTAACTAAGAGGTGCAACAACGTAAACAGAAGACATTCAAAGTTCTTGGCAAAAACATTACTGGGTGTGTTCACACTCCAATGTAGGGGCTGAAATGGAGGGTTAGATAGCTAGCTTTGTTAGCCGAATGTTCCTTTCAGCCAAGATTCAGCTAGAACTCGTACGATTGTTCATTGACATTATTTAGCTACAACCCATAAAATCGCCCCTACATTGGAGTAGCCATTGTCCAAGTGATTTTGAAGTTTGCTACAGTTGCTCCACATATGTAGTTAACAACTGCAGAAAATCTAAGTCAAGTTTGGGGAGCGGGGAAAATAAATTGATAGTTCGAGGAATCAAGACTGCTAAAATTGATAGTTTTAGACCGATGGCTGCAAATTGGGCGGTCATTTGAGAGGAAATACATTTTTTTTTCTCCGTTAACCGGAATGGAAAAACATGTAAAGAGTGAGATTTATCGTTGGGAGGCTAAAAAAGTTAGGTTTTTAGATGTGATTGATTTCATTCATGTTGTGAGCTCGTTTTGTTCATCAGAGCAATCAACAAGCATAAACTGTTTCTGGTGCACTTACTCCAAAGATTTCCAATACTAGCCACAGATTCGTTTATTTCATGTTGGAGATTTCTATGAATCTGTGTACTAGTATTGAAATGGTTCGAACATCTTTGGTTTTGTGATCGGTGGAGGCTAGAGTTCTGGTTGGGCTTTCCTCTGTTTTGTGCTCTGTCAAAACTTCCTTGTTGAATATATATCTCAATTATCTGGACTCGTGGTATTGACATGATAGGACTGGATCGTGGGAGTGTATACTATTGACCTATCATTTACTATTTGGGCAGTGTTTATGGCTTAGGGAGCAGTCATCGTTTCTCTGTTAGTTCTCTCAAAAGAATGGGGAATACTTGAGTTTAGTAAAGAAAAAAGAAAACCAGAGAGATAAGGCATTTTCTGCAACTCACGTTCAAAGAATGTGCTTCAAATATAAAACATGTGCATTCATGTCTTCTGTTCACATTCTATGATTGAAGTATATGTCTGCCTTGTACACACTAGAAGCACAGAGTTGGTGAGACATTTATATTATTAACAAGAGTTGAGTATTGATCAGCAGAACGAGTTAAAGCCGTTACAATTGAAGTCCTTTTGTACAGCAACGCTTTCATCAGCATAGTTCAATCCACTGCCTTTAACCATCTGAAGCCTACTCTGCTGAAGAAGAAGATCAAAGATCTCGACATCTCTGACCCCATCAAAATGAATAATTAGACAGGTTTGCAACAATTTGGAATATGGTATTATGCTAACTTGTGTTAGAGCTATCTACCTTGGATGACAAGCTGTTCTTGGAGTATGTTGTTGGAAGCGAGGGCCATCATCGTAACCTTCACAAATAATTTCCCCACTGTCATCCCTATAGCAGATTATACCATTAGACCGATCCTCAAAAACCTGCAACAAACCATTCATAGTTTCAGGCGCATCAATAGAAATATTGAGCAATCTTTGCTTTTTTGTTTTCTTTTCCCCCTTGAAATAGAAAAGGCATGTGACTGAAGTTGATCCAACTAGTTCATGTTCTATTGAAAAAAGTTTGTTGATATGATTTATTTCTTAATGACTAGAATCAAGAAAGATAGGAAATCAAAAAAGAAAATCGAGGGAAATTAACCTTGTTTCTGATGGAACATTTGATCTGGAATCTAGGTGCTTTCTTGAGTGGAGCTTGGCTGTATTTAACCACCAGAGATTTGCTGATAGGATTGATGACTAGACCAGATTTCAGAATTGGGATGTGGGGGGAAGAAGAACATGCTACAGCCATTGATCTCCTGGTGCAAGAAGAAAGAGGAAGAAGAAGAAGAAGAAGTTTGTTGTTCTTGAGGCTGTGGTTATATTGGTAATAGAATAATGGTTTGGTCATGTCATCATGAGTGTTGAAAGCTGTTTACACTTTTATTTTTGGTTACTAAGGCTCTATTAGCTGAAGCAGATATTAAATTCAATTATTGATAGGTTATGTCTTATCGCGTTACATTCTTTGGTTAAAATATATGTATCTGGGGCCCATTTTGCTTATCTTCTACCTGTTGTTGCCGGTGAGTCTCAAGTCATATTGATGGTGTATCTATTCATGCTACTTATCATATCAATTTTTATCATTTTATGATGTGATACTAGATGATTAGAAATGTAAACCAATCATCTAATACCACATCATGTGATGATGAGAAAAATGACGATGAATATATTTGCTGATTCAGAATTTCACAAGCTTATACAAAAAGGTTATGGTGTCTTATTCTATTGCTGTTTAAGTCTAGACCTACTTCTCACAAGAAAAGAAACATTGATATGTCTACCAGCAGCGGAAGCAGAAGCTTGGAAACGTCTGATAAATTTAGATCAACATTAATTGCATGATAATTACACTTTGCACCTACAAATTATGACATTTCTCAATTTGCCTTTCAAGTTATCAAAAACTTTCAATTTGAATCCCAAACTAATTATATTTGAGTAATTCTACCGATTAGTCACTGTAGACACCCTACACCCCACACCTATAGCTTTTTCATAGAATGTGATGTTTTTCATAAGGCATGAGGTATTTTTCATAGAGTGTGGTGTGGTGAATAGTAGCTGATGAGAAAAATTTTTCATTATATTTTACAATCTTTACACCCTCGCTTAAGATCTAGTTGTTAAGGTTGCCAAGTGGTGAATTTCTAATTCAACTTAATGATAAGATCTTAACTTATGGTAATTAAAAAAAAATTAGTGGATGAAAAGGATTATGTGGTCAATTTAGGATATTTTTAATTTTGTGGATGAAAAACATTATTTTTCCTTATTCATTTCATATGTCCATTTAGCTGGAGTGATGAGAATGTTATTTTATGAAATATCACGCAGCAATTCAACTACCTTTCCCTTTCAAGTAGAGTAACTTATACATTATTCGTTTTGAGTCTAGACTAATTCAACAGCAATAGTATGTGCCTATTTTCAAATTGTCCATCAATCAAACTCATTGCCACCACATACTAGAATAAAAGTACTATACTTGGGGTAGGAAGTTGCGGCTAATCCAAAATTCCCCCGTTTGCAGAATTTGTTCTCTTCCAACTCATGACTTTGAGCTCATCTCATTTCATTTCATCTGTGAAAACAAACGAGATCTTAAGAAATTATTTCAAAAGGATGGAATTTTTGAAACTCATTGCCACCACATACTAGAATAAAAGTACTATACTTGGGGTAGGAAGTTGAGGATAATCCACAATTCCCCCATTTGCAGAATTTGTTCTCTTCCAACTCATGACTCTTAACTTATCTCATCTCATCTGTGAAAACAAACGAGATCTTAAGAAATTCTTTCAAAATGATGAAATTTTTGAAACTCATTGCCACCACATACTAGAATAAAAGTACTATACTTGGGGTAGGAAGCTGCGGCTAATCCACAATTCCCCCGTTTGCAGAATTTGTTCTCTTCCAGCTCATGTCTTTCTGCTCATCTCATCTCATCTGTGAAAACAAATAAAGCCTTAAGAAATTCTTTCAAAATGATGGAATTTTTGAAACTCTTGACACAGAATCTATCCTAAACTTATCTAAAGCATCCACTGAAAAATGGTGTGTGGAATAAAATGGTGTGATCACTGCATGATGAGTCCAGAAGTCAGAAGAGTTCCAATATTCTATAATATGTCACTTTTGTCTGTGAAAATTTATTGGGGTGTGAAATTAAATAACTTTTATATATGTTACCATAGGATTTAAGCTAAGAATATTTAATTTCAGAATCAGTCTATGTGGGACGGAAGAGTGTCATTGATTAAGGTGTTCATTCTGCTATAAATAAAGTTTTAGAATACCGACCATTACAATTATTGACACTTATGGATAAGCATTTGATTTGTCATTCACAACTTACATGTCAAACAAAAATGGAAACAGTCTCTTTGCTTAGTGGTAGCCAAATGTTAGGCAGAAAGTGTTTGAACAGGAATTATTTAATGGCCAGCGTTTGCATCAGAATCTAGACACCATTCAACTACAGTTTCTTGTGTGCACAAGCGTAAGGGAGTCCACATGTGCCAGCTTTATTTCTTTTTTATTCTTTTCAAGTCATTATCTCTCAAAATATGCCCACTCTAGCAGGCACAGTTTCATTAGAAATGAAAGCTCAAGGCTGTAGCTCTCCAGAAAGGCATCTGAATGGATCAAGATTTCCAGCTTCAATGTATAAAAGATGGAGGTATAAAGTGGATATTGTGATATTTATTGATTATTTTTAGCTTACAAATCTACACCGACGATAATAAATATTATACGGCTTATTTCATGTGTCTATCTCTTTCCTATTTACAGTCATCAATAACATGAAATGATTTTTTCTTTTCGAATGACTAGGACTACCATGATCATGTTCAACTAAATGATTGTAGCTGATGTAACCTGTTTTCATATGCATAAACACAAGGGTATGCGATCTGTTTTAACTCAAGTATTTACTCATTTAACTAAATGTTGTAAGTTTTTCCATCTCATCTCATTTTATTTAATCTCATTTCCTTCTCAAACATCATTTAAATATAAACTTTTTAAACTAATCATTATAATTTTTTCAAATTAATCATTATAATTTTTTTAAAATTTTAAATAAAAATTATATTATAACAATATTTTAACTTTAAAATATTTTTTATTTAACTTTTTCTCTTTAATTTTTTAAAACTCAATAAATATTTAACTCAAATAATCTCATTACTATCCCAACAAATCATTTTAGTTTGGATAGCACGCTTGTAAAACTTGGCATGGGAAATGCTTTGCACTTCGTGCTCCCAACAAAAGCTTCCAAACCCCATTTTTGGATGGTTCTGATTCTCTCCAATTCGGATCACTTTCCTACTTTTTGAAGTTTAATCGCTGTGCTGTGATCCAATTCGGTATGCTGCAGAGTTCAGAACTTCAGATGCCTTATAAAATTCTGTGGTCATTTCATTAAACCTATGTGCTATATAATGTGTGTGTATATATATATATATATATATATTTATATATAAGATGGACGTTTCTTATTTTCAAAATCTTCTATCTTAAATGTATTCATATCTTTTTTCCCCTCATCATGATTATACACCAAAAAAAGAAAGAAAATATTTTAAGAGAAATAATAGTTGTAGTATTTATATATAAGAAGGACGCTTCTTATTCTCAAAATCTTCTATCTTAAATGTATTCATATATTTTTTCCCCTCACCATGATTATACACCAAAAAAAAGAAGGAAAATATTTTAAGAGAAATAATAGTTACAGTCGTGAGTATGTAAGCATTGCATAATCATTTTAAAAAAAATAATAAATATAGAACTAATATAAAAAAAAAAATTAATTTTTTAATAATAAATTTTACTCTCTTTTAAAATATGATCACATAATGGTTTGAGATCCCAGCTATCACCACTAGAAGTTAGAACCATTGAGGTGAGAATTATGTGCATCATGTGCTGTGATCCATAGGCCGTAGCCTAGCTAACTTCTTGGGCTGTTGCACTACATGTTTCTGGGCCTATGTCGTTAGACTTCCTCCCAAGTTCGGATGGACAGGCAGAAAGAATACGACAATATTGACATGTATGGTATTGAAGTGAGATCCCCTTAATTTCCTATCTTGATTGTTCTCATAATTCCTGGACATGTGACCGGAGCAGCTGGCTCACTAATCCTGTGGCTGTGGGTTCTATTTCGGGTAGGGGATTGCAATCGATCCTAATTCGTATTGTAAGTTCCAACCCTGATAGATGTCTATTTTATTGAGAAACTATTCTATACATCAGCTTATAGTCGCAGTACACCTCACATAATATTCTTTTTTTTTTTTTTTTTATCGCAGTACATGAGGTGTGACTCATGTGCTGCGGCTATAGGCTGATGTAAACATTAATCTTTTATTGAATTGGGCACAAACAAAGAGACTTCAGCTATATGATCTATTACATAATTTGTAGAAAAAAACATTAAAAAAGAGTAAAGTGGGGAAATCAGAATCCCATATCATTTTCGATGTTATTGTTTCCCCTTAAACAATGCAACAAAATACATTTTGGCAATAGCAAACTCTTAAAGAAAAATTCTAGATACAAGTCCCACACTCATGCCCACTATTAAAACATGTTAAAGATAGATTTTTTAGCCTTGTTCATACTAAACATGTCCTAGGAATGTATTTTTGAAATTCTTAAGATCAGTTGCAATCGACCTAATTGATTCCAAATCCCCACTCCAAGTACCAATTTATTCTTATTCTTTGGGTAGCACATCAGAGCGCATAGAAAACTAGAAAACTTTGTGTGCTAGCAGCAGGCATGGAAGAAGAAGACAGGCAAAAGTTGTGCCTACCTGCATTGTAACACAATGAGAGCCTGTGACCAGTCATATGGAATGGTTTGAATTTAGAGATGAGTTAGGATGAATTGAAATAGTTTGTAAATAGTAAAATAAAAGTTGAATTATTTATTATATTTTGTGTAGTAATTTAAGAAAACTGTTTTATAATTTGAAAAAATAAAATTATTTATTATATTTTATATAAAAATTTAAAAAAATTTTAATAATAAAATAAGATGAATTAAAATGAGTTAAAAGCGGAAATCAAAACCCCTGAGAAGTTTCCCAAAATGAATACAAAAATTGAACCAGTTATTTATTTTTTTATTCTTTTATTTTTATCAAACTTCAATATTTTTCTCAAACAAGACTTCACAAGTACTTTTTCCACCTCCCAAAGTCCCCCATCTTCCTTTAATGGAGTACTCTTTCGTCCCCTTCCTCGTCTACTTCATTGAGAGTTGGACTATCCAGGAGGACCCTGTCACTGTAATTTCATTTTGAAGGAAAAGTAGGCTCAGCCTGCCTGAACGCATGTGATTCACGTAACAGTATTTTAGACCGTGGTTCCCAATAGTCAATGCTTTTTTCTTGTTCAGCTACACTGTTCAGCCTGCCTTCTCAGAACTTTTCTCACGACAGGGATTGTGATAACCGGGCTTTAGGCCCAGCCCCTTTGAGGTCAGGACGAAGCCCAGCCCGTGAGCTCAAGTGGAAGGACGGACGGCGTCGTTTAGGTGAGTTTCCTCTGCTGCACTGTTTTTCTTCCTCACGTTTTTCCCCTCTACACCTTATTTTTCTGCACATCACTCTAACCGTGCGCACCAACCCCTCTCCATAATCCTAGCAGTTGATCTTCATCTCTTACTACACTCAAGAATCGGTTTAGCTCACTTCGGCAGACACTACAACCGGATCCTCTCATCCAATTTTTCTCTTCTTCTCATCTTCTCCATACCATCACCGTCCGCTCGACTCAAGGATTCCGAATTTCAAACTGTTTTCCACTGCAATTTCAGTCAGTTTTTGAACAAAACTCGGTAATTTCTTCTTCTATTATGGCTTTTCTTTTTTTCCTTTATGATTCTTCTTCCTCCTTTCCTCTGTTCTGCCGATTCTTAGTCATGCGGGTCTCTCTCCAATTTCGGTTTCCTTCCCTGTTTTGATCACACACACGCTGCTTGGTTTGGCCGTGCATCACACTTAGTCATAGATTTCACTCTGCGCAGACCTTTGGCATTTTCAGTAAAGGAAAATTTGACATATATTTTTTGGGTTGATGATTTATGTGTTAGACTGCGGTAGAGTGTGCTGGAATTTTGAGTGGTGAGGAGTATAATTTGGATGAATTGTGAACCTGTTTTGGATTTTATTTGAGACTATTTAGTGTAAAAGGATGGGTGTTTTGAGCTAGTTGTATTGAATTTTTATGCAAGTTTTGAATTATTGAATGATCAGAATATTGATGCTTACACTGAAATTACTTTATTCGGAGGTTGGAGGTGGAGTTTGGTTTGGGTTATGTTTTAATTATTGAAGTTGCGGTTGTTGGTTTTTGGAAATAATTATGATTGGTTTGGTGTTATAGAGAGTGGTGGCTGTTTTGGGTTTAAATGCGAATGGTTTGAAGAGAGAATTGTTCAGGTTTAAATTGTGGGATAGTTATGGAGCTGTGGAGAGGCTGTTTTGATTTATTACCCAATATATAGCAGCTTACTAGATGGGTTATTAACTGATAGATATATGTTTCTTTTGTTTAGGTGGTGTTACTATTAGAGTTCCGGCTCAAGGTGTTGATATTACGAAGAAGTCAGGTAAGTGGGGTTTATATACTAGTTTTGCATAAAATAAATAAAAGGAGGTTGACTTTGAGAATAAATGTGTTTATTTTCTTTTGAAAGAGATGATCTGAAAACAACCTCAGATGTTTATTCTGCATATGCATAAATTCTATATAAGGGAAAGTGTTTTTCTGTCATGACTAGTGTAGACATGAGCTAGTTTTGTGTACTGTACTTCTGAACTATGTAAAAGAGCGAATAAGGAATTCTAAAAGTTTTGTTATGAACAAATGAGAATACTTTGTTTATGTTTATCTCGAACATGTGAAATGATCTGAAGCTTTTAATTATTTGTTTTGATATGATGTGCCATTTGAAAATCTTGACATGGAGTTCTGACTTGGTATATGTGTGTAACCGGATTTTCGATGAAATCCGTTCTGTTTCTGTTAAGGCCCAGCCACGGGTATAATGGTGGTTTATAACCCTACCACGGGGGTGAAACATGGTATACGGCCCAGCCACGGGTATAATGGTGGTTTATAACCCTACCACGGGGGTGAAACATGGGAAATGGCCCAGCCACGGGTATAATGGTGGTTTATAACCCTACCACGGGGGTTAAACATGGTATTGTCCCGAAGTGATGCTAGGAGATGATTTAATTATAATATTTTAGTTTGGAAATGCCAACGGATGTTCTTTTTGGAATAAGTTTATTTTTCTGAAAATTTCACTCTAAAGTTTTTGTACAAGTTTTGTTTTTTTTTTTGCATTCTGAAAGTAAATGTTTTGTTCGGCTTATTAAATGTTATAAATGCTCATGTTTACATGCTAGTATATGCTCTCTGCTTGCTGAGTTGTTGAAAACTCACCCCCTTATCTCCATAATATTTCAGATGACATTGGAGGTTCAGCTGAAGATCAGTATTAGAGTCTATGGAGAAGATTAGTATTGATTTGTAGTTGGGTATCTCATGATATTAGTGTTGGTGTTGGATATTAATTATCTTTCTTAAGCTTACTTCAATGGATTTAGACGATTTGTGGAGACTATGTTAATGTTTTATTATTCTAATTGTTATTTGAGACATGAAGAAGAGTTGATTTTATTTGAGTTGTTGGACTGAATATTGGATAAATGAGTTTATTTGATTTATTTAATTGAAGTATTTACGTTCGACTTGAGGTTTGAAAAATGGATATGTTCTTGAATTTGGAAGTACTCTAGCCTTGTTGGAGCGGATTATCAGGTTTTATGAGTTAACTCTCCGGACCCTCGGGGTCGGGGCGTTACAGTTGGTATCAGAGCCAGGTTAGAATTCTGCATACTGTAGACCTTGGAAGTTTAGATATCTGTGGGTTCATAAGATGTGGGAATTTCAAAATAGGAATCGGAGGATTATAAGGATAGTCATGGGGGTATTTAAGTACGAGTTTCAAGGACATTAAGACTGTTCTTGATGGGATTTGAGGTTTAGATTTGGCTGATGATAATAGTTGAGTTTGGGAACCTTGAGAATTCTAGTGATATATGTGTGTATAAGTGGTGCCAGATTGGCATAGTTATCTGACTTATATTATATAAATATGTATATGTGTTTATATGCATATTTTATCTATCCTTTTATTTATTTCTACTTACTTGGTATTTTCGTTTTCTTTTATTTTAGAACGTTTCACCGAGTTTAGACTTTCAGGATGGCTGCTCGTCGTAGAGTTCGAACTCTTGAAGATTTGAATGAAGACTACAATGGTGGGGGTTGCACGTTCGAACAATTTAATCGAACACATCCTCCCACCTTTGATGGAAGAGGTAATGCGAACGCTGCGGAAGATTGGATACAAGACATTGAAGAAATATTTGGTGTTTTGGATTGTACAGATCAGCAAAAAGTCAAGTTCGCAGCATTCAAACTATCTGGAGAAGCAAAGAGATGGTGGAATTCTGAGAAAGTTATCAGGGAAGCTGAGGGGATTGGGGTAATTGTTTGGACTCAATTCAAACAGAGTTTCTTCGATCGATTTTTCCCTAAGGCAGATAGGGATGCAAGAGCTCGAGAGTTCACCAATTTGGTGCAAGGGACCATGACTGTGCGCCAATATGCTGCAAGGTTTGCAGAATTATCACGTTTTGCTGCATACTTGATTCCCGATGAGGAGAAAAAGACTAGGAAGTTTGAAGAAGGTTTGAACTACAGGATCTATGAGCGGGTGATGGTCTTACAGATTCAGAATTTTTCAGAATTAGTGCACAAAGCGACACTAGTTGAACAGAATCTTAAGAGGGGTGCTGAATTGCAAGAACAGAGGAAGAGAGCTACTCCACAAGGGTTTCCTAGTTCGGATCAAGGGCAATGGAAAAAGAGAAATGAGGGGAGCAGTTCGAGTCAGAGACAGATGCAGGGAAATCTTACACCTAACCCCTGTAAGTTCTGTAACCGCATACACCGTGGGGAGTGCAGGAAGGAAGTGGGATCATGTTTCAAATGCGGTAAAGATGGGCATTTCATTAGAGAATGTCCGTTGCTTGCGGAGAACAACAGAAGGCCAAACCCACCCCAAAACTTTAGGCCGAATAGTCAAGGCAATAATCAGAGGAGGACGGTACCTGCTCGGGTGTTTGCTTTGACACCGGGAGAAGCTGAGGACAAGGAGGATGTCATCACAGGTATAATTCTCTAACCATCTCCTAAAATGTTCTTTGTTGAGAATTAAGGATTATTTATCTTATTATCTCTATGGTTGTATGACGTAACCAGGAATTATTACATTATTTCTCAATAAGGCTACTGTTTTATTTGACTCGGGGGCTACCCACTCCTTTATTTCAAGGGATTTTGTTAAATTGTGTCCCATTGATGCTGATGAGATGGACTACAATTTGAGGGTCTCTACCCCGACTGGTGATATAGTGACTTGTAACAAGATTTTACTCAAGTGTCCTATAACGATTAGTGGGAAGGAAATGCCAGCTAACCTGATAGTCTTTCCTATAACTGGGTTTGATGTGATTTTGGGGATGGATTGGTTAGCTTCCAGTTATGCTAGTATTGACTGTTTTAGAAGAGAAGTAGTGTTCAAGTTTCCGGAAGATGAGGAACTTCGATTTATGGGTTCCAAGGTGCGTATCCCTCCATCAGTTATTTCTGCTTTTCAGGTTGATAAGTTAATACGTGACGGGTGTCAGGGGTACTTGGCTTTTGTGGTGGTTGAACCAAAGGAAGAATTGAATCTAGAAGAGATTCCTATTGTGAGGGAATACCCAGAAGTTTTTCCTGAGGATTTGTCTGGATTACCGCCTGAGCGAGAGGTAGAATTTGCTATTGAGTTAGCCCCGGGCACGGCGCCTCTTTCCAAAGCCCCTTATCGAATGGCGCCATCAGAGTTAGCCGAGCTCAGAGAACAGTTGCAAGACTTGTTAGACAAAGGTTTCATTAGACCTAGTGTGTCGCCTTGGGGAGCTCCAGTCTTGTTTGTGAAGAAGAAGGATGGGACAATGAGAATGTGTATAGACTACAGGGAACTGAATCGGGTGACCATAAAGAATAAATATCCGTTGCCCCGCATCGATGATTTATTTGATCAGTTGCAAGGTGCACAGGTGTTCTCTAAAATTGATCTCAGATCGGGTTATCATCAATTAAAAATCAAGGCGGAGGATGTGCCTAAAACAGCTTTCAGGACCAGGTATGGCCACTATGAATTTTTAGTCATGCCTTTTGGTTTAACCAACGCTCCAGCAGTATTTATGGACCTGATGAATCGAGTATTTCATGAGTTTCTGGATAAATTTGTAGTGGTATTTATTGATGATATATTAATCTACTCCAAGAGCAAAACCGAACATGAAGACCATCTGAGGCATGTTCTAGGGACACTCAGGGATAAGAAATTATTTGCTAAGTTAAAGAAGTGTGAATTTTGGCTTGAGTCTATCGCATTTTTGGGACATGTGGTCTCAAGGGATGGCATTTCTGTAGACCCCGGGAAGATTGAAGCAATAGTTAACTGGACTCAACCAACCAATGTGCACGAAGTTAGGAGTTTCTTGGGTTTGGCTGGTTATTACCGTCGGTTCATACGCAATTTCTCTAAAATAGCGGTTCCCCTTACCGCCCTTACTAGGAAGAACAACAAGTATGTGTGGACTGAAAAATGTGAAGAAAGCTTCCAGGAATTGAAGAAGAGATTGGTGACGGCCCCAGTTCTAACAGTCCCTAGCGAAAGAGGTGGATTTGTGGTTTATAGTGACGCTTCACGTTTGGGTTTGGGGTGTGTTTTGATGCAGCATGGAAAGGTAATAGCTTATGCTTCTCGGCAATTGAAGACCTATGAACAAAACTACCCCATACATGATTTGGAGTTGGCCGCCGTTGTCTTTGCACTTAAAATCTGGAGGCATTATTTATATGGTGAAAGGTGCGAAATCTACACGGATCACAAGAGTTTGAAATACTTCTTCACGCAGAAAGAACTGAATATGAGACAGAGGAGATGGCTCGAACTAGTCAAGGACTATGACTGCAACATTAACTATCACCCAGGCAAAGCTAATGTTGTAGCTGATGCACTTAGCAGGAAGCCAGTGGGACCGGTAATCGCAACTCTTACCACTCAACCCCGCTTATTAATGGACTTGGAGAGAGCCACTATTGAAGTAGTTGTGGGTGATCAGCAAGCATTAATAGCCAGTTTAATAGTTCAACCAGCTTTGATAGACAGAATCAAACTCGCCCAAAAAGAAGATTCTAAGTTGGCGAGATTATTTGAAGAGGTAGAAAAAGGGGATAGACCTGAGTTTAATGTTTCTGAAGATGGAGTGCTAAGGTTTGGAAACAGATGTTGTGTGCCGGACAGTGTGGTAATAAAAAGACTTATCCTTGAAGAAGCGCACCGATCCCCTTACACAGTTCACCCGGGTAGTACAAAAATGTATAGAGATTTGAAAGAGTCTTTTTGGTGGGAAGGCATGAAGAGAGAGATTGCTCAATTTGTGACTCAGTGCTTAACATGCCAGCAGGTGAAAGTAGAACACCAGCGACCAGCAGGGTTATTACAACCACTTCAGATTCCAGAATGGAAATGGGAGCATATCTCTATGGATTTTGTTACAGGCCTTCCACGGGCACCGACCGGACAAGATGCAATTTGGGTGATAATAGACCGTTTGACGAAGACAGCTCATTTTGTACCTATCAAAGTTTCTTATAAGTTGGAGAAACTAGCCGAGCTTTATATACAGGAAATAGTGAGGTTGCATGGGGTACCTGTGTCCATTGTGTCAGATAGGGATCCGCGTTTCACTTCAAATTTTTGGCGAAGCTTACAAGAGGCCATGGGCACTAAGTTAAATTTCAGCACAGCATTTCACCCACAGACAGATGGCCAGTCGGAAAGAACCATTCAAATTTTAGAAGACATGTTGAGAGCTTGTATGCTGGATTTTAAGGGGACTTGGATTCGACACTTGCCCTTAGTCGAGTTTGCTTATAATAACAGCTACCAGGCTAGTATTGAGATGGCACCTTATGAAGCACTTTATGGTAGGAGGTGTAGATCCCCTTTATATTGGGACGAAGTGGGGGAAAGACAAATTTTGGGTCCGGAAATCATTCAGAAGACAACAGAGAAGATTGAGACCATCCGAGCTAGAATGAGAGCAGCTCAGAGTCGACAGAAAAGCTATGCAGATAACCGGCGTCGCCAATTAGAATTTGAAGTTGGGGACAAGGTATTCTTGAGGATTGCACCCATGAGAGGAGTTATGAGGTTTGGAAAGAAGGGTAAGTTGAGCCCTAGGTATATCGGACCATTTGAAATTCTTGATCGGATTGGACCAGTGGCTTACAGGGTTGCACTACCACCCGCACTCTCAGGAGTACACAATGTATTTCATGTATCTATGTTAAGGAAGTATGTACCTGACCCCACCCACGTTATCGATTACGAGCCTCTTCATTTTCAGGAAGATTTGACTTATACGGAAGAGCCGGTGCGGATTGTAGAAAGGAAAGAACAAGTGTTACGTAATCGGACTATTCCATTGGTTAAAGTGGTATGGAATAATCACGCTATCAGCGAAGCGTCTTGGGAATTAGAAGAGGAAATGCAAGTCAGGTACCCACAGTTGTTCGACGATGATCCTAATTGCTCGTAGCAAATTCCGAGGACGGAATTTTTATAAGGGGAGGAGAATGTGATAACCGGGCTTTAGGCCCAGCCCCTTTGAGGTCAGGACGAAGCCCAGCCCGTGAGCTCAAGTGGAAGGACGGACGGCGTCGTTTAGGTGAGTTTCCTCTGCTGCACTGTTTTTCTTCCTCACGTTTTTCCCCTCTACACCTTATTTTTCTGCACATCACTCTAACCGTGCGCACCAACCCCTCTCCATAATCCTAGCAGTTGATCTTCATCTCTTACTACACTCAAGAATCGGTTTAGCTCACTTCGGCAGACACTACAACCGGATCCTCTCATCCAATTTTTCTCTTCTTCTCATCTTCTCCATACCATCACCGTCCGCTCGACTCAAGGATTCCGAATTTCAAACTGTTTTCCACTGCAATTTCAGTCAGTTTTTGAACAAAACTCGGTAATTTCTTCTTCTATTATGGCTTTTCTTTTTTTCCTTTATGATTCTTCTTCCTCCTTTCCTCTGTTCTGCCGATTCTTAGTCATGCGGGTCTCTCTCCAATTTCGGTTTCCTTCCCTGTTTTGATCACACACACGCTGCTTGGTTTGGCCGTGCATCACACTTAGTCATAGATTTCACTCTGCGCAGACCTTTGGCATTTTCAGTAAAGGAAAATTTGACATATATTTTTTGGGTTGATGATTTATGTGTTAGACTGCGGTAGAGTGTGCTGGAATTTTGAGTGGTGAGGAGTATAATTTGGATGAATTGTGAACCTGTTTTGGATTTTATTTGAGACTATTTAGTGTAAAAGGATGGGTGTTTTGAGCTAGTTGTATTGAATTTTTATGCAAGTTTTGAATTATTGAATGATCAGAATATTGATGCTTACACTGAAATTACTTTATTCGGAGGTTGGAGGTGGAGTTTGGTTTGGGTTATGTTTTAATTATTGAAGTTGCGGTTGTTGGTTTTTGGAAATAATTATGATTGGTTTGGTGTTATAGAGAGTGGTGGCTGTTTTGGGTTTAAATGCGAATGGTTTGAAGAGAGAATTGTTCAGGTTTAAATTGTGGGATAGTTATGGAGCTGTGGAGAGGCTGTTTTGATTTATTACCCAATATATAGCAGCTTACTAGATGGGTTATTAACTGATAGATATATGTTTCTTTTGTTTAGGTGGTGTTACTATTAGAGTTCCGGCTCAAGGTGTTGATATTACGAAGAAGTCAGGTAAGTGGGGTTTATATACTAGTTTTGCATAAAATAAATAAAAGGAGGTTGACTTTGAGAATAAATGTGTTTATTTTCTTTTGAAAGAGATGATCTGAAAACAACCTCAGATGTTTATTCTGCATATGCATAAATTCTATATAAGGGAAAGTGTTTTTCTGTCATGACTAGTGTAGACATGAGCTAGTTTTGTGTACTGTACTTCTGAACTATGTAAAAGAGCGAATAAGGAATTCTAAAAGTTTTGTTATGAACAAATGAGAATACTTTGTTTATGTTTATCTCGAACATGTGAAATGATCTGAAGCTTTTAATTATTTGTTTTGATATGATGTGCCATTTGAAAATCTTGACATGGAGTTCTGACTTGGTATATGTGTGTAACCGGATTTTCGATGAAATCCGTTCTGTTTCTGTTAAGGCCCAGCCACGGGTATAATGGTGGTTTATAACCCTACCACGGGGGTGAAACATGGTATACGGCCCAGCCACGGGTATAATGGTGGTTTATAACCCTACCACGGGGGTGAAACATGGGAAATGGCCCAGCCACGGGTATAATGGTGGTTTATAACCCTACCACGGGGGTTAAACATGGTATTGTCCCGAAGTGATGCTAGGAGATGATTTAATTATAATATTTTAGTTTGGAAATGCCAACGGATGTTCTTTTTGGAATAAGTTTATTTTTCTGAAAATTTCACTCTAAAGTTTTTGTACAAGTTTTGTTTGTTTTTTTTGCATTCTGAAAGTAAATGTTTTGTTCGGCTTATTAAATGTTATAAATGCTCATGTTTACATGCTAGTATATGCTCTCTGCTTGCTGAGTTGTTGAAAACTCACCCCCCTTATCTCCATAATATTTCAGATGACATTGGAGGTTCAGCTGAAGATCAGTATTAGAGTCTATGGAGAAGATTAGTATTGATTTGTAGTTGGGTATCTCATGATATTAGTGTTGGTGTTGGATATTAATTATCTTTCTTAAGCTTACTTCAATGGATTTAGACGATTTGTGGAGACTATGTTAATGTTTTATTATTCTAATTGTTATTTGAGACATAAAGAAGAGTTGATTTTATTTGAGTTGTTGGACTGAATATTGGATAAATGAGTTTATTTGATTTATTTAATTGAAGTATTTACGTTCGACTTGAGGTTTGAAAAATGGATATGTTCTTGAATTTGGAAGTACTCTAGCCTTGTTGGAGCGGATTATCAGGTTTTATGAGTTAACTCTCCGGACCCTCGGGGTCGGGGCGTTACAGGGATCTTTATCAAAACGGTGCAGAAAGGCAACTACTTGCGCAACATAAAAGAGACTCCACAAGAGATTCTTTCGCTCCCACGTCAGTCACCCCTCTAAACTCAGACCCATGGCCATGAATCTCACAAGCCCCAGATACTTTCAAGCTCAATCTATATTTGCTTCTAATGGGGTAAAGATCCCAGATTTGCATTCTTCTCTTATTGCTTATCTTGTTTCCATATTCCTCTGGTTTTCAGTAACCGTGTTATTTTGTATTCTTTTTGGTTGTTTTGATTCAGGAATCTCCATTAGAGGCAAACGCAAGCTTATTCGGAAAAAGCAAGGATAACCCATTTGTAGACACCTTCCCTGACCCACTTTGCCAGCTTAATCTCAAGGAGACCTCTGATTTTGTCAAGTCATTTCCAGTGGCAAACAACATTACGGAAGGTGGAGGGTTTCTTGAGGTTTCAGCTCAGAGAGAGGGAGTGAACTCGGTCACTCGGAGGAGAATAGAGGCTCCTCCAACTCCTGGCAGACCAGTTTTTAGCTTCAGTGTCGGTAATCATTCAAGAAAAAACTTTCCTTCAAAGTGGGATGACGCAGAGAAATGGCTGATGAGCAGCTCTTGCCATGACTCTCCCGCTCACACCACAAAGCCATCAGAGTCCTCGAAGATCACCAAACAGGCTGATAGCTTTAAGCAACAAGTGGAGGTCTTTGCGGAGAAATCAAGGGTCACCGAGGAAAAGTTCTCAAAAGTAGTTTCAACCTTTCAAGGTTCTGCGTCATTGGACCAGCATTATTACTCTGTCAGAGCTCTCCCTGAGGTCTCAGCATCAACAGATGTTCTCCTAAAAGGTAAGGATCTCCGATTCAACTTTAATATGAAACTTTTACCATTTCGCTTTACTTGTCAATTTCTCCCTTTTGAGCTTATTAATATCAGTTTTTTTTTTTTTTAAAGAAAAAAAACTTTTGTCCTCCAAAAGCTTAATCTGATTCTGGACTTTGCTTAACTGTTTGATTGTGTTCCTTGTTCGAGTACGACACCCATATGGGTTCCAAGCTGCACAAATGTTTATCAAACAATGTATGAGCTAGCTCTTCAACCTGCACGAATTTGTTTTCCAATAGAACTAGAATAAAGTAGTCGAATTTCCCGCTTATGCACATTTTAATAAGCATTTAGTTTTGTTATGAACAACAGCCATTTGAAATTTGTTAATGCAGACAAGTTCACGGACGACAAAGAGCCCATTTTGCCAAATTTCAGATACTCGGAGCCCACTAAAGAAGGGTTCTTATTAAAAAACCTAGCGGGTGGAAGCATGAAAGACGCCTGTACAGGCGTGGTTCATGAGGTACAACACCGAGATGCTGGGACGGAGATGACTCCGCTTGGCAGTTCTACGACTTCTAGGTGCCACACGCCATTCAGGAGCACCTCCCCTGCCCGCCATAACACGCCTTCGAATAGGTCAGGACCATTGGCCTTGGGGAACTCCAGCAGCAGCAACAGCACCATTGACATTGCCCAGCTGCAAGAGTGCCATTTAGCCAAGCTACAACTTGGGACGCAATATGATTCAGTCAACTCAAATTGGAGTTCAAGGGAGGAGGAGGAAGATGAAGTATCAAAGAGCCTCAGACATTTCGATACGGAAAACGGGTGCAGGAAAAGTGTTTCAGACTCCAGAGCTGCTGCGTGGGAAGAAGAGGAAAAGACCAAGTGCTGCCTCAGGTAATTTTCTTGTAAAGAATTTCCTTTTTTGTACAATGCAGCATGCTGATTACCAATTGTGACTTGGATTACAGGTATCAAAGAGAAGAAGCAAAAATCCAGGCTTGGGTGAACCTCCAAAGTGCAAAAGCAGAAGCTCAATCAAGAAAGCTTGAGGTATTTTCTCAGGCCATTATTTGATTTGTGTTATTTTTTTCTTCCAACATTTCATTGCTTCCACTTCTAGCAGGGATTGTTTCTTTATTTGACCGGTAATGTTATTTTGGCATTGAAAATTTAATCAAGATAAACATGAAACGTAGACGTAGACTTCAATCCACCCCTTTGGCTCTGAAATTTCCCACGCTCGACTTTCCCATCAATGGGATGATGTCCATGGACGCCAAATGTGACCTTATAGTATCAATTCATCCTTGCATTTCAGTCAAAGCGGGACTATTATAAGAATTGTGGTTGGAACTTCGAAGGCTTTGTCAGAGGCTTATTGCTGGCTTGGTCCTCCTCGAGCCACCCACTGCAATTGGACACAGCTTCATTCTCATTTGACCGCATCTTTTTTCTCAATTCAATCCAGCTATATCTACAGGCTTCGTCCTTTTTTATTTGTGCAAGTTATATCTGCATGCTTCACTCCTAAAAGAAAGAACTGAAAGTCATCATGCACATACTTTTAACTTGGGAAGCCCATGTGAAGTTCTAGCATTTAGAAAATCCTTGGGAAGTGGAAATATTTACTTTACTTGGAGTGTCTCGTGCACAGAGCTTGGTTTTTTGGTCTGGTTGTAAAATATAATAATGGATATAATAAAAAAGAGGTGGCATGATTAGCTGCTTTACTTTTTTTTCCCACTTATTTTCTTCTTTCAGATTGTAAGGTAGGAGTGCATGAAATTCCAGAATGAAGCACAAAGTATGCTGCTACCTAACTGATAATCTTGTGATACAGATCAGACAGCACAAAGTATTCTTGTAAAAAAAATGTTTGGAATATAGCTTGTAAATTTACAATCTATTAGTTTTGATGTGCTTTGACTTAACATGTCTCTTGTATTGCCTCGTCTCTCCTTGATTGCCTGGATTTTACTACTGGAGTCACTGGAACTTTTCTGTTTTGGTCATCTAACCATATTCTGAAATGGCTGTTCAGGTGAAAATACAAAGGATGAGATCAAACTTGGAAGAGAAGTTGATGAAGAGAATGGCGGTTGTTCATAGAAAAGCTGAAGAATTGAGAGCAGCAGCCCAGCAGCAACACTCGGAGCAAACCCAGAAAGCCAGTGAACAAGCACGGCAGATTATGAACCGGCATAACCTGCATTTTCCTGGCCACAACTCGTGTGGTTGCTTCCCTTGCAATAACTTCCATTGAACTTGAAACAGAAAGACATTATCGATTGTGCAATGTGCATTTCTAGTCCCCCAATGAAAGGAAGGCTATTTGTAGAGTAAAATGGGTTGTCACTTTGTTTTCTTACACACACACTTGCGCCATGCCTCATCCAAGTTCTGCCTAAAGAAGTGGCTGAACCAAATAATTCAAATGATATGTCAAAAATCATGATGTTAATGTACTTGTAAAGACAAATTTTATTGCAAGAAAATTCACGTACCAAATTATGCACCGATACGGATATATAATGCATCCCGATATGTACTGCATCCGGATATGTACTGCATCCATTTAATGAAATTGTGTGAATTAAAGACAAATAATTTTTAGGATTTTCTTCTTCTCTCAATTTTTTTTTAATTTTCTTTAATAAAAAAAATCGTATAAGCGTTGCTGCACCAACAGCTTTGTACCAAGCAAGGTTACAGATATGAAAACCAATATTTCCTCGTATGTTGTGACCAAACCGTTCATCTGACATTGTCATGTGGCTGAACTACATGTTCATCTACACGCTAGTGCAATCATACCAAAAGGAGACAAGCACTACAAGTTACTCTAAAACGAAAGAACGGACAAATTCCAGTATAGAACCAGCTGACCGACGCAAGTACCTTCGCAGGAGACAGTGCTTACAGATGTTGCAGTTCTTTCGTGGTCTATATCTTGCTTTTTTTTTTTTTTTTTTGTAGGCGTGGTCTATATCTTGCTTGTTTCATCTACCACTACGCTCTGATAGTTTTAAGTCTATTATTTTGGCTTTCTTTATTCTCTCCTTCCATAAAGGAATTGACTTGGCAAGCTTTGTAAGAGAAACGGGTGTCAATCCCCCATCACCCGTTCATGTCAAGTGCAACGCAAGAGCAACCCCGACCCACCTGCATCTCGACTTTTCAGCACAGTTTTAAATTCCGTTCCAGTATAGTATTTTATACATTCTCGTTTCGTTTTGATCTAAATTCCCAAGTCGTTTTGGTAATTCTAAACTACACCGTTTTAATGGTTTTTATAATTTTCTTATGGTTGAATTGTATTTTGTAAATCTCAAATCTAGATGGTATTTATACAATCTTAAAATCTAAAAGGAATTTATATAATTTAAATTTGTTGTAAATTTAAATATGTCCCATCATTTTTTTTAATCTTATTTTTTTTTAATAATTTTTCAACTTTTTATTTTTATTTTTTTGTTTTGTCTGAACACAAGTTTGTTATTTTTTTAATATTAGCTTTTGATACACACTTACATATACATGTATTTCTTTTATTAATTATCAATTTATACATATATATAGCTAATCTCGAAATGTTACACCAAAACGCATCAGTATTAAAATATTTTGTTCTAATATTTAAACCAAAATGATCACCGAAACAAAATTTAAAATATTAATTTTCAAATAACACAAGAAGTGAAGACCGGAAAAGACTGTAAAAGGCCTTGCCTTGTGTACTTGGGTGGATAATTAAGGGGGTTATGGGAGTCAGTGTTAAGTTCTAATTGGCAGCTTCACACATTCAAGAGCCTTGAACAGAATTACGCTGCTTAGTACAGATTGACCAACGAAATATGATTAAAAAAAATATGATCAAAGGATCCTCTTCTTGAAACAAAGGAATAAAATGTATTGCAACATTTCCGCGTACTATCAAAATGGGTACACCTTATTGTGAACTTTCTAAAAAGCCATGCAAAATCCTTCAGTCACGAAACTCATCCATGAATCCTTGATGGAAGTCTGTCAGACGAGAGACGATGGCAGGAATCTTATCCTCTTGAGGGAGTATTGTGCACCTAAAATGCCAGGTGCCAGGTACCTTTCACAAAGCATCACAACACAAGTGACTGTTAACGAGGAGAAAATTTGAGACCCATGCCGTCTTATCATTCGATAATTTCCATCCTCTAACTAACACATGTTCAACACTTTGCACTCTGAACTACCAGGATTGACAAACTGTACCCACCAACTGATGGATGAAAAATAATAACTTTGTAAATGTGGAAAGATCGGATTTTAATTGCTAATGCACATTGTAACTTTATTTTAGTTAAGTCAAATTCAACAATCAA
The DNA here is from genome assembly GCF_004785595.1 of Juglans microcarpa x Juglans regia. Classification (NCBI taxonomy): domain Eukaryota; kingdom Viridiplantae; phylum Streptophyta; class Magnoliopsida; order Fagales; family Juglandaceae; genus Juglans; species Juglans microcarpa x Juglans regia. The sequence continues at coordinate 40,347,313 of NC_054594.1, read as the reverse complement.
ATGGTCACAAAAACCACGTTTCTTTTCCCATCCTTTTCTGGATCTCTCTTATGTTACACTCAAACTAATGATACTTGGATATTTATGACAAAGCCACTATTGAACGACATGAACTGATGAACAGCATCTAAAAGATTGGCATGTGGTTAGGATTTGGTTTCCATCACTAATTAAAGAGGGAGGAAAAAAAAGGCTATTTTGATGTTCATGACCTGTTGATTTGCCAATAAAACCAAAACTTCCAATAGACTCATCAGCAGTCACAAACAACACTAATCCACATCATAGAGTTCAATAATAACTAACCTGTCCAAAGCCAGAACCAGGAACAACAACAATTCCTGTGGCATTAAGAAGGCGGCGACAATAGAATGCATCCGGGGCTATATCAACAGCCTCTGCTGCTTTAATGGCCTTTTGAGGCAGGTAAATACGGGGAAAGAGATACATTGCCCCTTCTGCTTTGTTGCATGATACTCCTTCTAGATTGTTAAATGCATCTTCTAGTGCCTGTTTTATATAATAGAGAGAGAGAGAGAGAGATAGAGAGAGCATAGTTAGTCAATCTTTCTCAAATATCCTTTTGGCACTAATCTTTTCTGAAAAGATTAACATGGAGGTAACATCTAACAGAGATGATCAATTAACTCTGATAATATAATAATTTTGAAGCATTAGCATTTAGAGAGCTTGCTCTTGTTCATTCAAGTCGTCTTCTTCTCCGTGTTGTTGGATATTTGTCTACCTTGTAAATATTAGTAGTCCTTGTAAATATTAGTAGTCCTTTAGTTTCTCTAATACATGTCTTTTGGTTTATTCCAACTCATGCTCTTTTAATTTTGTAATTAATGACGAATCCATAAAGGTTATTGAATTGTAGAGGAAATTGTAACCTCTAGCTAGGTATTTTTCATGTATACCTCATGTGTACCTAGGCTTTGCCTATTTCTATGAATACAATATCTTTGATTACCTATTAAAAAAAATTGTAGAGGAAATTAAAAAGCTGATAAGTTATGACTTTTGATGGGTAGAATTACTTTGACACACTGTATAAGGAGCTCTTGGTATTTTATCCATTCAAGCAAAGTAAAAAATGTTTCCATTTACAAACATAGACACACTGAGGGTAAGTAGAGAAAAAACTAAGGAGCTCAACCAAATTTTAGAGATCAATGTGCTAACACTGACATTCTTAATGGTTCAGTTCGTAGCATAATGCCTCGAGGTAAGTTAACTTGTTATATATGTTATTTTTAATCTAAGAATTTAAGTATTCCTATACATCAAACAGATTTGTGACTGTCAGTCAAGAAACACTGCAAACAAGACAACCTCAGAAATAGCAAATATAAGTTTTTGGACTATTACGAATGCATATAGGATTCTTCTCCTTTGTCAGTGCCAGGCACAAGTTTCCACATGACTATGCATCCTACACTTAAGTCCTTGCTAACTAAAGGCTCCTATTCTCTATATTGTCTTCACTGATTCATCCCATAGAATTAGTAGACTACAGTTAACCAACCTTTGCACGCCTTGCCAATGATGCCAGAATTCCTTCTTTCTCTGCACTGAACGATTCATATGACTCATCGCCTACCTGCATGCATCCATTTGGTTTCATTTCTAGAAGTGAATTTGAAACACAGTTGATATTGTAAGAGGAAAAAAAACTGACTACTTTAAGGTCAAATAACACACCCTGCAAATTTAAATGATATACCATGGTCGAATCAATTCCGATTCAGAAGGATTGAGGTCTCACGACTCATGATCAAGAACCAACATTCCCAAGTTAAAACTTTCTGACCTGGTCTGATCCAATCCTCTTAAGAAGCTTTTCAAACTAGGTAAAATTAAGCTTTGTCTAATCCTAAAGCCAGAAGTAGAATAATACTAAAGATGAAGAGAACTAAAAACACAAAGAAGCAGACAAAGACCACTAATTTAGAGGCAAAAAATTAACCTTGGGAGGGCTCATGACAAGGCTTGCAAGAATTTGACCAGAGATATTAGAACAAAGATTTACAGATGCCATTTTGTATATTTGTTCCCGTACGTCAGCATTGAATCCAGTGACCTCCATGTAACCTCCTCTTTTTCCACACTCCCCATAGAAGCCTGAAGGCAGCATAGAAAAACGTGCTTCTTAAACTTGAATCTAATGTTTTACAGAAGCTCCTCACCTATTTTCTCAATTAGTTTTAATTGAGAAATCCAACTTACCTTTAGAGACTGACTGGAAAGATACTAGGGAAAGATCCTCTTCACCATACCCCATAGACCGAGAAATCTTCTTGAACGAGTGGAATGTCTTCTCAGGAACGTAAACGTTTTCCTGATATACCTGTATATTTTATTCGACATTAGATCTTACTTTGACATAGTAATTCACATCCCCAAGTTAAGTGGCATGACTTCAGAAAAGTAAAGAGAGTCAATAAAGCACAGTAAGAAAAATCAGCTCCTCGAAAGCCCTTCTTAAGTTATATCACCAACCTCATCTGCCAGTAGAACAAGCCCTGCTTTCTTGCAGAACTCCACAATGCCCCGCTGGTTCTCCTCGGCAAGAACCTTCAGGCATTACTTAAAAATCATCTCATGTAGCATGGCCAAAAAGTATGCACTTATTTTCCCATCAAAGCAATCTCTTTTACAAGAAATTCAAAACACCTTGCACTAAAAAATTTCCTGCTTAAAACCTATTTATCACTTACCTGCCCTGTTGGATTGCCTGGATTTATAACAACCAAGGCCCTAACTATGACACCCTTGGACTTGGCATTGTCCAATTGCTTCTCAAGCTCAGATACTTCAAGTCCCCATCCTGTTGCTTCGTCAAGATAGTAAGGAACCTGCAATTAAGGAAAAGAAGCAATACTTCAACATTGAAAGAATATTCATGAAAGAGTAAATCCCATCTCTATTTTCCAACTCCAAAGCAACCAAGTCAGGTCAATTTTTATACCAACTGTACAAAAAGAATATAGGCCATTAGCCAACAAAAAGTTAGTAGTTGAATGCAACTAATCAACCAGTTGACTAAGTTAGAAGTTTACCAGTGTGCCACCATGGAGAGCAATTGAAGCAGAGTACAAAGGGTACTGAGGAATGGGACAGAGAATGCCATCCTTTTCGGATCTTATTAGTAATTGCATCATTGCGTGGACCTGTTAAGACATGAAACACAACCTGTTATGATGTATTTTTTGGAGATAGAAAAGACTAGAATTTATAAAAACAAAAAGTATCTGAGCTTGAAAGTAACCGCTGGGCTTGCACCGTCTGTCAAGAAAATATCATTTGGATCAGCAGGAAAACCATCACGAGCTTCAATACCAGCAGCAATTGTATCACGTAATCCCTTAATACCCTGAAGGTGCAAAGGAAAAGAATAGCAGTTATGACATCCCAACATGGACCACGAAAATAGCATCAAATTATCCCTCAAACTTCTCTGGGGTGAACAGTGTTATCAGTACCTGACTGTGACTATAAGCACCAGTTGCCCTTCCTGGTATTTGATCCAGAATCTGCCAAGCACGCTCTACAGCATCTGCACTGCAACAGGTCAGAAGGAGAATCGTAAACAACAGACCTTAGTTCTCAAAGAAAAGCTAAAATTCTACCACAATAACTGTAAACAACAGAGATTAATTCTCAAAGAAACATTATAGAGGTTGCTCTAAAATTAAAAGGAGATTTGAAGAACTAGGGTAAAACACAAGGCGAAACATTACCAACCAACACAAGATTTGATAATTGGTTTCTAGGCAGGCAACAACCATTTAGAGTATTTAGACCCCGTAATACTAAGTTCAAATGGTATCACTACCATCAGGTGTCTACTTAATTTTTGTAGACATAGCAGAAATTCATAGGCTAGATAAACGACATTTTGAATAAATGAAGAAAAGATTCATGGTGACAGACCAAAATATAGTAGTCATATATATCTATTAAGTGTTCTAGCAAGTATATAGCATCCTAGAATAGCCACATTGAATATGTAAACTTTTATTACCTGAACAGACCCTGCGTTTCACTTCTGTCCAAAATAGCAGGATGGTCGCACAAGGAAAGAACCTAAACAGTGATGATTTAGGAATAAAATACTCATTTAATTGTACAAGGTTAGTGCTTTGAAGCACATTATTTCAGTGAACCAACCTCTCTGAAAAAAGTTATTGGCTCCTGACCAAGAGATTGAGGATTTCCTATGTTGCAGTAAAGTATCTGTATAAGATGAATACAAGTCAGTACCGCAAACACAATACTTGCCTTAGGAACTAGACATTGGCATGTCAAATTTCAAAGGTGCATATTTATTTGGAGATTGTGGCTAGAGAGTGAATCAAGCAAGATGTGCTTCTTGTAATTATTCCCAAGAGAAATCCAAATATGATGCTTTTGATATTGCTCAATTAGTTTTTTTTTTAAATGCTATTTTCTATCAGAAGGAAACAAAACCTATTTTCTTTCAAGTACTACTACTCAGTACTTATTCCTTATAGATGTTGCTATTCAAATAATATCCACATGTTAGATACTTCCTAGCTTGTCATCATGAATGCCAAATCATTTTCTTCTACTTTAGTTGCAAGAAATTTATCAGCAATCAGTCGCTACCTATTGGTAACAAGACAAAATAATATTTATTGAAGCATTGAAAAAGAGTTATGGCAAGGAAATTTAGTTTACCTCAGGCAGGGAAACATGTAATACCTAAGTAAAGAAACTTGCATTGGAAATAATATGTAAGAGACAAGAACCATACCTCATCAAAGGGATGTGAGCCTGGTTTACTCTGTAACTCTTGTTGTAGCGTCTGCGGCAACAGGACAACACAAATAATGCTTAGAGAAAAAAATGTTGGATTATAGAAATCACATGGATCAGGTTAAGGATCAGGTTAAGAAAAACCAAGCTCCTTATACAAGATCTAGAAAAAACTGACACTTTCCTTTTTGAAAAATAACTTTTCCTAGGAATTGTAAGCAATATGGCTTGCCCTATTACCTGAGCAAGGGTGACAATCTCACCACGGACAGCATACTCACATTTGAGAACCTGGGAAAAGTAACACTTTAGTAATGACCAGTCATATCCAGAAGATAAACATATTTTGACCACTAGTTTCTTTCTTATGCGCTCAAAAGGAAGTATATTTTTCTTGGTCCTCTGTATTAGCTTTTTCCCCTTGGTCCTCTATATCAACTTTTTCTCCAATTCTTTAACTTTTTGAGACTTCAACCTGTATACAATGATTCCTTCTACAGGTATAGTATCTCTCATACTCCTAGAGAGATTTATTTTTGATATTTTCTAGCAAATTACCCAAACATTAAAAAGCTAAAAAAAATAATACTGATAAAAACAAGAGCGGACTACCTCTTGTTCACTTGTCAAGTTTCTTTTTCCTAAACCTCTGGAGTTGGGTGGGGTTTGGGGGAGGGGGGATTTGAAAAGGTCAAAATAGAAAAGTAACTAAGAGATGATGCTTCATAAACCTTGCATATACTCGGCCATCGTTGCAGAGGGCTCCTGGACTAGGTCCAAGTAACGTTCAATATATATGAACTAGTTTCAATCAGATTCGCTAGAGAAGTGAACTCGTTGCGATCAGTCGGGTCAAATTATATTATAAAAAATCAAATTTAAATAACAAAATAGCCCAAGTAAACCTAGTAATGAAAGATATGCATACAGTGCCATTGGTGCAAAATAAAATACAATCACAAAAAAGAAAAATCTCTATAGTAAAGGTTTTCGGTAAAAGCGAACACGTCCATGAATGCTCAGCAAGATTGGAATTAAGAGATCAAGCATCCATCAAAGTTAAATTCGGCAAACCCAGAAGCAAAGACATAAAAGAAAAAAAACCCAAGTACAGAATCATTGAAATCAGAAACGTTAACGATGTATAGTAGAGAAAAAGCAATTAAACAGTGGATCCCAGTTGGTCTAACGCATTAGAGAATTAAAGAAGACGAACAGCAAGACCTTGGGGTTAATGGTATCAAGGTTGACAGGAGGAGCAGAGGAATTCGAGGAAGCCATAGAAGAAGTGGAATCGAGAACAGTAGAAGACAGGAATCGTGACTGGGTCGCCGAGAGAGGACGCTGCAGCAGCTGTTTCAGATGGTGAAAGGAACGTACGAGGATAATGTTCCGACCGGCTCTGTCGCTGACGAATTTCCGCATCATTTCTCGCTATTTATAGGCGCTCGTAGATATGGGTGTTCGATGATACTGGCGAATTACTTACTTTTAGAGAGCGACTCCAATCAAACACAGACGTGCTGTGCGAAGATTGAGGATTTGGCAATTTCTTCTATAGCCACCTGACTATCTCTGAACGCGTGCTGTGTCTAACGGCTCCTCCAGCTTTACTTTGCCTGCGAGCTACTGCGCTCTTGATTTCTGAATCTCTATCCCTTCCTTCCTTTCCTTCCTATGTTTCCAACCAATAAATAGTTAAACACTCGTAATTTATAGTCCTTTCCATGCCACCAAAAGGCGAGAGTGACTTCAATGAAAGTACATTTTTTTCGGGGCTTGTACGAAAATTTTATGTATCTATCCCATTTTATTTAATTATTATAATTTTTTTAAATTTTTATATAAAATATAATAAATAAATATTTTAAAATTTTAAAATAAAATTAATATTAAAAAATTATATTTTAACAATATTTTACTTAATTCTTATTTCATCTCATCTCATCTGTATAACTAAATAATACATTAATTTAAAATATTAATTTAAAAATTTAAATTTTAATGATTAAATTTTATTATTTAAATGATATAAATGATGTGTTCAAATATCTTAATAATTTTACTTAATATAATGTAAAATGATAAAAAAATAAAATTCATTTACATACCTTTTGTAATATTCTTTTATTAATTTCCTCATTTCATTTACTTTAGGACCTTTCTATCTTTTGTTATAAGTGAATATTATTAATAAAATTGAAATACTGTCATCTTTTTTAAAAAAAAAAATACTCAATATTTTTAGTCTAAATGTATAAATTTGTTGTTGGACAATTTGCAAAGCACTAACGTGTAATGGGCATTTAATTACGTGGATCTCCACCTTTTCCACGCTAACAATGCAATAAATAGCAAATTCTTTTAATTATTATTTCATTGTCTACGACTCTACTGAGTCACTGACTTAATCTTGCATGTTGCTAGTTTACCCAGAAATCACAATGTAAAAATAAAAAGGCTGTATTTTCAATCCACTCGTTATTAATCGTGAAAATTGCTAAAATTTTAATGTATGATATAAAGAAGGTTACAAAGAGATTGCTCAAAAGAAGGAGAACCAAAAAATTAAATGACCATACTAACAAATCTTGGTATCAGAAAATAAAAAAATATGAACCATTGTTTTCTATACTACAAAGGGGTACGTACGCCTTTTTGATGCCAGCAGTTTTTGAAGATCAGAAAGACGCATCATAACCCACATCTGTTTCTGGTAACCAATCACTACCCTGAATAAAGGAATCCACAGTGAATTTGCCAGCCTCATCTGACGTTAGAGTGGGTTTGAAACCAACCCATTTAACCCTTTTATCTACAATGGATCCAGGCCCAGCATTTTGGTACTCTGCATAGAAGATGGTGCTGGGCGGTTCAACATTGGGGACCCATGACATCCACCCTAATGGATTCAAGAATGACTCAATTTGAGACTGCATAATAACTGTGGTGGAGAAGTTTTTCCAAGGCCGGCCGAGGTAAGTTGAAGCTGTGAGATTATCCAGAGGACTGAAGAAACATTTCTGGATTGAAATGCCACTATTTTGATTGGGGTCCTTCTTGCCCTGAGCCGTGATGGTGTTGAACTGGTTGGGTAGGGGCTGCCTGGGCTGGATGCTGCAGTTCTGGAAGACCACAGCAGCATTGCCGAAGATGAAGTCGATGGTGCCGGTAATGTCACAGTCACGGTAGAACTGGCGGTTGGAGTGAGCGTAGAGGGTGTCCTGGAAAGCATCAAATGAGCACCTGTAAAACACCGAGCGGTCGGAGCCAGACCGGAATGCCACTGCCTGGTGCTTTTCAGCACCAGCAGTGTTAATGAACCCCATGTCTCTTGCAATGAACCCCCTCCCCGCAACAGCTGCTCATCATCACATGTTCCATGCAGGTAATTAGTACTCATTACTCATTATTAATTCCTAGCTAGCATAGAAAATCCAGTAAATTGAATGTAAAAACACCAAATATATCCATCCATTCCAACCCAACTAGTTAATGGTTTACGAGCCTCTCTATGGAATGGACTCACACAAGCCGATCGTTTTCAATTCGACACAAGCCTTTGGGATCCTTAAAGAAGAGTAGACATGATACACAACATGCAAGTGAGGAATTGGTGTTTCCATGCTTAGCATAACTAAATCTTTTTTTTTTCAATGATCTAGGTTTAAAAAGTTAGCATGGTCAATATATAAAACATCTTTGTTGGAATAAATGTCATTCGTTACAAAGTAGCCCAACCTGACCACCGATCACAACCAATCAAAAGGCCATTTCACATATAATATTTAATCATATTAAATACCATTTGCAGGCCTTGAGGGTAGCAATGCATTAATTATAATCAATTAATTAGGTAACATAATGGGCCACATGAAAATATACAATACTAATGCAGATTAATGTAAACCAGACAACTGACACATGGTGAGGTACCCACGTCATTAATCCACAACACCAACAGGCAATCGGAACCAAAGGCATCATCGATAATTATATGCTTTGAATGTCGTGGAGGGCAACAAATTAGCAAAACTGGCCGGGTATCGGATTTTTAGGTAAGAGTGGCGCATCCATCCAATTCACATGGTTACTCCTAAACCATGTGGTTTCCTTGACCCTATCGGCAGATTCAGAAGTCAGAACCCCATGCATGCACTTGGCCTGCTGTCTGGTACACGTGTTCTTCTAATTAAGCTGGAAGCTTCCCATAGCTGCAGATGGCACATGGGTTTCGCTATAAAATCCGGCATGCACACTGCCGTGTTGCACGGCAAGCACATAGGACAGAGAACTAATATTTATGTTGCGAGCATTATCAATATCACCCTTGCACCTATATGTAATATTAATTGGTACCGTCTCGGTCAACATTCTTCCAAATGAGCATTAGTACTATTACGAATTTACGCGGATTAAACTCATGTACTAACTATAAATGCATTATTGCAGATGAAAGTGAATGAAGCAAAATAAGCATTAGTTACCAAGCATGCAGTACAAGGATGTCCATTAACTAGAAATATTTTCTTACGGGTATGCTTGGTTTTTACCTTTAGCGAAAAATGTGATAATCAAGGCAATTAAGGTGGTCGGGGTAAGACGTATACTTACCGAAAGTGGCAGTGGAGAAGGTGGGAGTTCCGTCCACGAAGTTCAGGCTGCCGGAGACAATGGTCTTCATCTTGCCATCCCCATACATCATCACATTCCACTTGCTCTTGTCCATTATCACGTTCTCCAAGTATTTTCCTTCCTTCACATATATCACAAATCTCGTTTCGCTCTTCTTTGGCACCGCATCCGCCGCTGCTTGTATTGTCCTAAAGTCCCCGCTTCCGTCCTGCGCCACCGTCAGATTCACCATCCTGTTGCCCTCCTCGAGTAACCTCCGGTCACCGTGGCTAACCCAATCCGGAAATTCTCCTAGTTCAAACCCAAGCATCCTCCTCCGATGGATGGGAGTGTTAAAGTCGGCTAGTAAACCGAGAATCTTGGCCAAAATAGCCAAACTATTGCTAGCAAACTCGGTGGAGTTCTGCATGGCGGTTTTTACATCTTCAAGAAACGTGGAGTTGAGTTCTTGGAGAGCGTCCAAGCAGGTTTCTTGGTCGGTGATGGTGGTGGTCAGCCACGTTTTCATGTCATTGATTTTGGCCGTAGATAAGAGCTTATCGCCCCGACCAACTTCCATGGATGAAATTGAGTCATTGAGATAGTCCACCGCATCTTCGAAAACGCTTTGGCAGACTTCTAGAGCTTCCTTAACTTGGGCGTCATTGGTGGTAGCATTCAGCTTGGACGGTAACTCGTTGGCGAGCTTGGACAGCTCCTTGATGGCGACGTGCAGAGAGAGCTTAAAGAGGACCTCCGGGTCGGTGGTGTTGGTGGAGTCCAGGGAGGAGATGCTGGAGTAGCACGAGTCTGGATACTCAGTCACGCTGCACACAGCTTTGAGTGACGCAGCCGGGGTCAACTCGGTGGCGGGAGCCGAGTTGGAAGAGGGCGATGAATTACGCTTGTGAATCAAGGTTCCGGCAACAGCTCCGATGATCACGGTCAAAAGGACGACGGAAGAGATAACGAGGATGATGAGACGCCTGCGAGTCCTTTTCCGGAATGCTTGCTCTTCAAGCTCATCTACCTTGCCATAGCCCTTGAAGGACTCGATCGAATCCATTTAAGATTGATTTCTTTTTGCTAAGAACAGCTTTGGGGATCTTCTGTAGTTTTCTATATAGGTAGGGGCTGTAAAATGTGCGATTAGATGATACAGACAAAAAGCTATATGTGGTTTTGGAAGGCTTGAGCCGGTCGGGATGTCCTTTTATAAGACTACTAGACGCAGCAAAGATTTTCCATCTTTCTTCGATGCTTCTTATCCAAGAGGGTCCTTTTGATATTAAAAATATCTTAAAATATTATAAATAATAGTGAAAGAAAAATTCTATGAACGGCCGGGTGCGTAAACCTCGGGGAGAGCCGCGCCGCCGGACGTGTGCCAGGTTTGAACTTTGAACTCAAAATGTCACTTTACTTGAGATCAACTCATAGGATCTCATATAGTCGGAGGATCTCATATAATCTTAAAGAGGGCGTCCACGACTATATGTAATATTATTTATTATATGTAAAAAAATTAATTAAATTTTCATCTTATAATCTTGATGTGACAGGATCGATAGATGATTAATAAATCAGTTTTCATTTTTCTTTTCGAGCAATGATAGCGCCACATAATATATTTCATAATACATATTATAAAATAAAAATATTTTTATAAAATGATATTATTTTTATAATACACTTTATGAAAATATTTTTCGTATTGTAAAAAATAACGTGTGCTTTCAAAATATGCGATACTCAAACTGGATGTTTTGTGCCATCAACGTAATAGAATAAGGCCTCGTTTGTTTTTATAATTTTTTTGTAATCCATCTTATTTAATTATTATAATTTTTATAAATTTTTATATAAAATAAAATAAACAATTCAACTTTTTTAAATCTTAAAATAAAAATAATATTAAAAAAATATATTCTAGCAATATTTTATTCAACTTTAACTTTAATCTTAACTCATCTCCTCTGTAAAAATAAATAATACTTAAAAAAGAAAAACCTGTAAAAAAAAAAAATGAAAGTAAAAAGGAGACGCAAATGAATAATAGAGTATATAACATTTTTTTTTATAAAAAATAATATTGTTATATTCATTCTATATATAATGAGTAATATTATATATAGTCGTGAAGTGTGCAAGTAATGAACAATTGTTTTGAAAAAGAGTAGAGTTGATTATTAAAAAATTAATTTTTTTTATGTAAGTCCTGTATTTACTCATTATTTTCAAAGAGATTGCACATTACTTGCACACTTTATGATTGCAAATATCATTTCTCACATATAATATCCACCTTTGAGAGGGCTAGCAGTTAGTTTTGATTTTATTTTTATTTTTAATTTCCACGGACGTACGTTGTAAACATTATGGTTGGCATGATGATTAAACAGTCGCGGTATAGTAGACTAAGTAGACGCGTCAAATGATGCTATTATATATGAATAATTCTATAATATATGATGCCGGATTTGTAGGAAGGAAATGGAAATTCGTTATGTATTCAGACGCGGATGCTACACCAAATTACATGCACTTGTCAACTCTTGATCGTCTATATGTAAATGCATGCCCCCAACAACATACATGACTTCTTTTTAATTAATTTAATGATGAGCTCCGTCGGCCAATTTTTAAAAGGGAAGCTAGCTTGCCGCATGGTTGTCACGTCCAACCGTAGGACCCTGCATTGCAGTATTTCATGAACAAGTAAAACCTACACCCAAGACGACCATTTCCTTCCTCATGTGCTTTGTTTTGTCCCCCATATTATGTATAGACAGACCTTAAAATAATATGTTTGTAGCCGGAATGTACGTAGCATGCATATTATATGTTTTTCATTATATAGAACTAGTTTCCTGTAGATCATGCATATATATGTATCACCTTTTCTGCAGAAACCAACATCGATCGTGCGTACATATGGCTCCTCGATCCAGAATGATCATTAATTCCAACTCCTGATCATGCCTTTTCATTCTAATATATATAACATCTTTTGCTCATGTTTAATTTGGGTATTAATTGATTCATATATTTCACTAACTATCACAAACCTGTAAATGACGTATTTCACATTACTACCAACTACTTGAATAACCTGTAACAGATGAGAGGACACAATTGAGTGCCCAGAAGAACTTCGATGTCTAAGTTAGAGAGATGTTATCTCAATATAAGTGTAAGTTACGATAATCATTTAGTTATTTATTACCTTCATATATTATTTATAGAAGTGCTGAGGATGTAGATAATCATTAAATCCAATGGTTCACCTTAAATAATTCCTTAATAAGTGGACGAGATAACCACCCTAATCTATCAACGTTATCATATCATATGGTTCGTGTTATGTGCTCTTGGGCCTGTAGGTTGAATCTGTCCTCCAGTCGTGGACTTATTGTCATGGGACCTAAACATCCCTTCCAATTCCCATGCATGTCTAGCAAGCCTTTGCACCGACTAACACTGCGGTTTTCATTCATCAATTAGTAGTACTGTAAGCTTGCAGTTCGGTTGTAGAAGTTGAGTTTTTTTTGGTACGTTCATGCCTAATTAAAATATTAGGAATATTATGTCTTCTACTGATCTTTAATAAATAAATTAAGATGATAAACTATTTATCAAATGATCTCAGTGCTACTTTTTAATTAGAGATACAAGCCTGCCAATAATTAGATCAACATGATGACCCTTTGCAATATCAGCACCATTAATCTTGGAAAAGATGTTGGCTGTCATAATTAATTGGGTAATTGATCACCATCTCTACCCACCCGGCAACCATGCTGGCACAAATTGTGAAAGCTGATTATTTTTTCTTTATTGAGTACATGCTCCACACTATGCTTTTGTAGGTACGTACTAATGCCACATAAAGAAAGCGCGAAGGTCTCTTTCAAATACATGTGTGTATATAAATATATATATATATATATATTCTCAGCATATTTCAAATATTTCGTTGAAAGTATTGGTTGGATCAGATCAATTAATTAGGAAAAATTCTATCTATCATCCCAACATACCACATATTTTTTATTTATTTTTTTTTTCTCTTACGAATTGTGTGATATATAGATGGTAAGTAAAAGAATTTAATTAGTTTAAGAAAAATAAAAATAAAAAATAAAATAAAATAAAAAAAATATGTAGTATGCCGTGTGTAAGATAATTAGAAGAAAAGCTCATTAATTAAATGGGTCAAATGATGGTCTTTACATTTGGATGAATCCATATAGCAACGACCAAACATGAGCCGATGCGAAAAGCTGGCTTCATACGCGTAACCGGCAATTACGCCAACACATGATCCTCTCAAGATCATCATCATGATTTCCAAGTTTTTAATTGTATATTAAAGCAGTTCTGCATTTATTTTATTTACATTAAGAGCAAGAAATAAAAATATGAGCTCGAAAGTGCATGCGTACAAACATATCTTAACGTTGCTTTTGAAAAAAGTGTAAGACCCGATGTCTGTCGGCCCAAGTCTACGTTCTACGTACGGTCGAAGCCCATTGAAAATTCATAAAAAACCGCAGCAAATTATTCTGAACTTGGGTCGCAAAAAACCAACACTCTCAAGTTTCAAATCAGGAGAATACGGAAAACCAGTGGACCCAAGTACTGTCAGCGAGGAAGCTCCAAACTCCAAAGAATGCAATTACCTTGGGCCTCGGAAGCATTAGCTGTCACCTTGAAACCCTTCTAGCTCACCGTCTTTGAGGTTAAAGCACCAGCTCCAGTACTGTTCTGATACTCCCCGCAGAACAATGTGCGCAGCGCAAAGTCCCATTTCACATGTGCCATCCAGCAGGGTCAATTACATCGCTTATCGATCCATGACTGCATGATAAAGGTCCCATAGCATCTCTTCCATGGCCTACCAATTAGAAACGTGGGGACGCTGCTCTTATCTGGTTGCAAATCAGAAAAGCTCCAATCCTGCTTTTTTGAATTACAATTCGTGTACGTGTTTTGGTTTGGGTCAGTTCGACGTTGTGCCGTGAGTCGGCCCTTGACCATGTTCTTTTGTCCCGAGTTGTTAGGAATTTGAACCTACCAAATTCACTACAGGATCTACTTTTTCGTGAAATATGAAGAAAATTAGAAAAATAATAACAACACAAGAATTTACGTGGAAACTCCTAAAAACAGGAGAAAAACCACTAGACCCAGAGAAGAAAATACACTATGTGAAAAATTATTACAATCACACAATTTTTCTCCTCACCCCAAATGACACCCACAAAACTTTCCCACTAGTAAAACTTTAACTCTCACCTCTTTTCTTTTTACAAGAAAAAGCTAATAGAGGACTTTTCTTAGAGTCACAAGTTACTAATTAAGCTTATGACTTGGTGTATTTAACTAGGAGGCTAAACCTCCCTTTTATAGGCCATGGGGCCTCCTCCTTATTTTTCTCCCACCGATGTGGGACTCCAAAGGAGCATAAACCTAACAATCTCCACCTTGCGACTTTGGTCGATCCCACAGCCACGCTCCACCGCAATGAAGATCTTCATAACTTCTGCTATCATGCTCCACCATAAAAGCATAACCACTTAGAATAAACCAATTCTAAGCATTTCAATTTCGGCCCATGTCGAAAATAACCTTGCTGAAAAATTATGGTGCAACTTCCACGTTTGGCTTTCCTGGAAGTTCATCAGCCATTGACATAAATTTCCACCACACCCTGCATTAATGCCAAACCAATGCATGTGTGCAAACTTGTGGACCCACTAACATTAACGCATCCTCTATCATGGCAACTTTGGGAATTAGCGGCATGCCATGAGGATGTACATGTCCCTTTAACAGACATCGTCTTCCATGGAGAGAGACACAACGTTAGTTTCATTACCAGTATCTCCATTTACTGACTTGGAGCCACTTGCCGAACCTGCTCCTGCTCTTGGACAATTTTTCTTGACGTGCCCAGATTGTCCACACCCCCAGCAGACTACTTTCATCTTCATGGAGTTCTTCCTCTTCCCATTACCAGCTACTACCAATGCTAAGTTTCCAGGTGAACCATTTCTTCCACCACCTAGTCTTCTCTCTTCAGAAAAGAGTTTACTGGTAACTTCTGAAAAAATTATTTTCTCCTTCCCATGTATCAAAATAGGCTTCATATGCTCATAGGAAGATGGAAGAGACCAGATGAGCCTCAAGGCTTGATCCTCATCATCAATTTTAACTCCAATAGATTCTAGTTCAGAGACAATGCCATTGAGAACACTTAAATGATCTGAAATAGTCGTACCTTCACTCATCTGCAGTGTATGAAACTGCTCCTTCAGGTACACCCGATTTGAAACGCCCTTTGTTTGATACAATTCTTCGAGCTTTTCCCAGAGTTCTTTTGCCGTAGATATTCCATGAATATTTGCAAGAACATTCTTGGCCAAGCACAGACGTATCGCACTTGCTGCTCTCAAATCCAGATCCTCCCAATCTTCATCGCTCATTACAGATCTGCTCTTTGTTTCATCAGTCACGCTAGTATCACTGCTGACTTCAGGGATTGGTCTGCCCTTCAACGTCTTGTGTAATCCTGATTGAATCAAAATATCCTTGACTTGAACTTGCCACAAGCCAAAATTGATTCTTCCATCAAATTTCTCCACCTCATATCTGATAGAATTTGAAGCCTTACTTCCTGACATTGCTTCGATGAATTTTTACCGTAGAAATGAATAGTACTCACTAAGTAAGTTCCCAGGAAAGATTATTCTTTCCTAGACAGAACTTCAAGATTCCCAGGAAAGATTGGAGGGTCACACTGGACCACTTAAATACCAATCTCCTAGACAGAACCTCCTTAGACTGTACGTATTCACACTACCACACCAAAGCTCCACCCACCAAAAAGAACCTAGTATCTCTGATACCACTTGTTAGAAATTTGGACCTACCAAATTCACCCCCAGGATCCACCTTTTGGTGAAATATGAAGAAAACCAGAGAAATAATAACAACACAAGAATTTACGTGGAAACTCCCAAAAACAGGAGAAAAACCACTAGACCCAGAGAAGAAAATACACTATGTGAAAAATTATTACAATCACACAATTTTTCTCCTCACTCCAAATGACACCCACAAAACTTTCCCACTAGTAAAACTTTAACTCTCACCTCTTTTCTTTTTACAAGAAAAAGCTAATAGAGGACTTTTCTTAGAGTCACAAGTTACTAATTAAGCTTATGACTTGGTGTATTTAACTAGGAGGCTAAACCTCCCTTTTATAGGCCATGGGGCCTCCTCCTTATTTTTCTCCCACCGATGTGGGACTCCAAAGGAGCATAAACCTAACACGAGTTTGGGCGTCGCACATGGATGTCACTTTCTAATGACAAGTATCCGCGGCACTGCCGAGGATAAAACTGACCGTGCCTGCCACTAGGGCCTAGGCAGCTGACGAAAAATTGACAGTTTGAATGCACGTAAAAGGTGGCTTGGTAAGCAAGCAAATCGCATCAGTTAAATGCCGAGGTCAGGGCAAATGCCAATTTCAAAATTTGACTAGAATTTTAATTTTTAATTATAGTATCAATTTTTTATTAGGTGAGTCTACGTAGGTCTCTTGAGTGTTTACGGGTGAAGAAACGCAGGACTCACGACAAAGAGAAGGGTTTGTTTGCACGTTCCGATATGAAGGAAGAAAAAATGAGATAAAAAAAAAAATGAAAGAAAGAGAGAAGGAATGTAGATAAAATAATAAAATATATATTTTAAAGGTCAATAATAACTCACTATATTTGGAGAGGAGTTCGAATTTACTGTAGCTTAAATCTTGAGCTTTGGACTTTTGGTTAGTCCAATATAGATGTTTTTTCTCACATATAACCAAATTATAAACTTGTATTGACATTTGATTAGGTTATTGCCAATGCTACATCTTAGTGCTTTGATGGACCCGCTATGTTTTAAATTTGAAAGGTTGTGTTTCTGGCTAGAAATCGTTCACCTACGGCAGCTGCCGGCACATGGAAAATTGAAATGTTGATTTTCATTAATACATCTTTTTTTTTTTCTAATTTATTAATCCATCTAATTTATTTATGGAATTTACAAGCAGATATAATTCATCAAATAAACAAACAGATAACCATTTATGTGTTATCAACCGCATCATAAATGGTTATATATATCAACAGCCTCCCATGCATTCAAGAGCTGCATGCAGACGATGATTATCAGTACTTCAAAACTTCAAGTAGTAGGTGCTAATTCGTGGCTTTTATTTTAGCAGCGTGCCTTGTGATCATGATGATCAACAGAGAGAATGGATCCTAAAAAATTGTACCGTTTACTGGAACATCATCGTACTTGATTGTGACTGATGATCAGCTAAAAATGGGGCAATTAAGCACCGAGGCACCACATGAGAGCTTACATTAATGGCGATTGGCGAGACCTGCTCTATTCTATATGGATTCCGAGGCTTCAAACGGCAGATGTCGGGAGATAAAATTAAATCATAAAGTTACACTGGATACCGATGATAAGGGCCGGGGTTTGCTTGATCAACATATATATCGTGGGGCTTTGGCCCCCCACCTCACATCTGAAGGTGTTAACTATTGCCATTTATGGTCCAACGACGTGCATGATCACATTTATGGTCTGGTCTCACCCGTTTGAAAACTTGTATCACTCGAGCCACAGATCATCGAGTTATATATAAAATTAAAGTACTGCTTGAATAATTCTCCCTAAGATCAGATACTTATAAATTAAGATTTTGTCTTATTGTTTTCGTCATGTCATTATACATTAATTTTACATCTAGTTCATCTTCCTATCAAATCACAATAATAATTAAGGTATGCGTACATATTGAAACAGAAGAAATAGTAGATGTACACAAGCTATTTGTGAAAACGTTTCATTGTGTATACTATTCTCACTGAAATGATCAATGTACAGTATGCATATATATAGTTATTTACATAATAGAATTGATTGTAAAGACCACTCTTATTGTGACACCTAGCCCTACTATTTATTCTTTCTGTTACAAGGAATAGACTCAGATATTCTAGATGATTCTTGCTGCTCTTTTTGTGATGTTGTTGGTGCCTTAATATTCTCTCTCGATTCGAGCGGGACTGAGGCAAGAGTAAGACTGGATTGAAGAAGTGAGAAGCGGGTTGTAGACGAAGGTTTGGTGAGAATGTCGGCTATTTGATCCTTGCTAGAGACGAAGGCTACATGTAAAGATTTGGCAGCAACCCTTTCTTGTACAAAGTGGTAATCTAGTTCCACATGCTTTGTTCTGGAGTGTAAGACAGGGTTCATGGAGAGGTAGGATGCGCCAATGTTGTCGCACCAAAGAGTAGGAGGCTTCGATAGACTAATACCAAGTTTATTGAGAAGTGACTGCAACCAAAGAAGCTCACAGGTAGTATTAGCAACTGATTTGTACTCAGCCTCCATAGAGGACCGAACTATAGTAGGCTGCTTTTTAGAGCTCCATGAAACTAAATGATTTCCAAAGTAAATGCAAAAACATCATGTGGATCGCCTATCATTTTGGCAACCAGCCTAGTCACCATTAGAGAAAACTATCAATTTTGTGGAAAAAGATGAAGAAAGAAATAAACCAAGATGACGAGTTGAATTGAGGTAATGACGAATGCATTTTACCACTGTCCAATGTGGAAGACGAGGATTATGCATATATTGACAAACACGATTTACAGCAAATGAAATATCAGGACGGGTGAATGTAAGATATTGCAAGCTCCCAATGACACTACGATACTACACTGGATCCTCATATGTACACCTATCTAAGGCTGTGAGTTTATCAGAACAAGACATAGGAGTTGTTACTGCCTTAGAGGTGTGCATATTAGTCCGTGTAAGCAAATCAGTGATGTACTTAGTTTGAGACAAAAATAAACTAGAGGAAGTTCTATGAGCTTCAATACCTAGGAAGTAATGTAGCAACTTGAGATCTTTGACAGAAAAACCTGTGTGGAGAGCAAAAATAAATTGTGCAATTAATTGAGAATTATAACCAGTGACTAAGATATCATCAACGTATATTAACAGATAAATTGAATCAGAACCAGTTTGCAGAATAAATAGGAAAGAATCAACACAAGAGCATCGAAAACCAAAAGAGAGTAATCTATCACTAAGTTTTGCAAACTAGGCTCTAGAGCATGTTTTAAACCATAAATAGATTTATTTAACTTACAGACATGGAGAGGATAATCGGGATTTACGAAACCAGAGGGTTGTTTCATGTAGACTGCTTCCTCAAGGTCCCTGAGAAGAAATGCATTTTGTATGTCGAGTTGAAGCAGAGCCCGGTGAGATGAGACAACTACGGATAGAAGAAGTCGAATAGTTGTGGGTTTAACTATGGGACTAAACGTTTCAGAATAATCAAGCCCATGCTGCTGATGAAACCCTTGAGCCACTAGTTTGGCTTTACGCCTCTCAATGGTTCTATCAGCATATCTTTTTGTTTTCAAGATCCATTTTGAACTAAGGAGATTATGGGTAGGAGAAAAAGGTACTAGAGTCCACGTCTTGTTTTGAAGAAGAGCATCCAGTTTGGAAGACATGGCAGATCGCCATTCTTGGTGCTTTGAGGCTTCGGTAGAAGAGGATGGTTCCTCTGGGACCACAAATGTGGGAGATGAGACTGTTCGAGTGAGAGAGGCTGTAGATTTCGAAGATGGCCACGGAATGGTGCCATCGGTTCGTTGACGAGGACAGAGTGTTTATGTTTTAGATCTGGTAACCATGGGATGCTGAATGGGAGAATCAGTGGCCGTATAAGGAGTGGTGGAGTCGGTAGTGGTAGGATTGGATGGAGGTGGAAGAACCAATGGAGGCAATGGCGACAGGATGTTGTTTTCTGTGCTTTGATGAGAATCAGTAGGACTAGTAGATGACGCAGAGGAATAAACCCTAGATTCTGTTGGTGAAGAAGGGTAACCCGATGAAGGCCTTGGTGGCGTGGGCGTATTAGTGATGGGTGGGCTCAGATCATTATCAGATGAAGATGTGAGATTGATTTGTTGTGGACCATGTGGATTAGAAGGCTTAAGACTAGGAAGAGAAATTGAATGAGGGAAAGTGGACTGCTGAAATAAAGTATTTTTGGGTTGCTGAGAAAAGGGAAAGATTGTTTTGTTAAAGTGGACATCTCTTGAAATGAATGTATGGCTTGTATCAATGTGAAGACATAAATAACCCTTGTTATCAGGGCTATAGCCCATGAACACACATTCTTTTGACCGATAATCCATTTTATGGGAATTAATGGATCTCAGGTTGGGCCAGCAAGTACACCAAAAAACTTTGAAGAAAGAGTAATCTGGATGTTGGCCCATTAAAATAGAAAAGGGAGAGGTATTGTGTAGAAGGGGTGTAGGCATACGATTTATTAAGTAAGTGACGGTTTAAAAAGTCTCGGTCCGATATTTGTGTGGAACCGAAGCATGGGAGAGTAAGGCTAGACTTGTCTCGACTATATGAAGATGATGACATTCCACACTCCTATTTTGTTGATGTGAATATGGACACGTAATTCAATGAGAGATGCCTAATGTGCGAAAAATTGCTTAAATGGGTCGAAATTCACCCCCATCTATTTGGACCGATGTAAAAGTAGAGGAGAATTTATTTTTGACAAAATTAATAAATGTAAGCACTATTGTGAAAACATTGGATTTTAATTGCATGGAAAAATACCATATAAATTTAGAATAGTCATCTATGATTGAAAGAAAGTAACGAGATCCCTTCGTCGACAGAGTAGATGAGGGATCCCAAACATCAAAAAACAACAATTGAAAGGGATAAGTGGAGCAGCTGGGAGAGGAATGATGAGGTAGAGCATGTGCTTTGGCTGAGGTATAGGCTGAGCAAGGCTGGAGTGAAGTTGATGTTCTGAGAGGAAGACTATGTTGACGAGGAATGAGTGAAGTTGTGCGTGAGCTTGGATGACCTAGTCTGGAGTGCCAGAGCTAAGTTGAAGTTCGAAGACCCATATGAGCTTGACTTTTTGAAGTAGAGGTGGAAGTTGTAAGCTCTGCACCTGCTCGTAGCACATACAATCCGTCTTCAACATGGCCCTGAAGAAGAACAACCTTGGTGCATGAACCCTTCACATAGAAAACAGAGTGAAATTCAAAATAGAGTCTATTATCTTGACAGAGAGAAAATTTTTAGAAATCATAGGAACATGTAACAAATTGGTTAAGTGAGATTTGCCAGTATTAGAGGAAAGTTAAGCCAAGCATGTGTTGTGGATAGGAAGATTGGAGCCATCTCCGATGCTCACTATGTCAATTTCTTGATAAGTCGATGAGTCCCCATTAAGGTTCTGGAAATCTGATGTGAAATGATGACTTGCTGCTAAGTCTGGAAACCAAATGGTATTTTGTGATGAGTTTGGGTTGATAGCCGTGTAGTTTGCAAAGAAGGATTGAGGTGGAGGAGACTGATACCGATGGTTGAACCTGTAATAACATGTGACAACTGTGTGTCCGCCTTTTTGACAGACTTGACGAATGAATTTGTTATAGAAGGGAGAACAAGTGGGTCAAGAACTAGGAAGGATGCCACGACCATTGTGGCGACCACGACCTCTAGAGGGGTTGTTGCGGGCAAGATTAAAGTTATGGCCAAATGAAGGGTTTTTGACCATGTTGTTGGCTGCAATGAATGTGCCAGAAAGAAGGGACTGAGTCTAGTGAGAAATCCTTGACTCGTGATTTAAGAGATAGCTGTAAATTTGATGGGGTGATAGATAATTTGGTCTTGTGGTAAGGGAGGTAACTAGATTCTCATAGTCAATACCTAGTCCTGCAAGGAGGTAAATGGCGAGCTTGAAATCATCTAAAGGATGTCCCGCAGCTGCCAGAGTAGAAGCAAGAGATCTGACTTTATTGTAATAGTCAATCACAGAATCTGCTCCTTTCTTAATAGTTACTAGTTGGAACTTATTATGAATAAGATGAGCTAAAGATTTTGTTGTAAAAATATTTTGCAAGGTTGTTCAGACCTCACATGAGGTAGAACAGTAAAGCACTTGTGTCAGGACAGAATCGAACAATGAGGAATTGATTGTAGACATTATCAATTTATCCTGAAGATGCCATTATGTATGGGCCGGATTTGGTTTATCATTGAGTTTGGCTGGAGGTTGTGGAAGTGAACCATCCACATATGGAAAGAGCTGATGACCTTCCAAGAATGGAAGGATCTGGGCTTTCCACAATAGAAAATTTTCAGTTGTGAGCTTGATATTAATGAAATGGGAAGCTATGTTGAGAATGGAGGGATTGACAGATGATTCTTTAGATGCCATTGTTAGAGAGGAGAAGGGAAAAAAAAAGAATGATGAAGAGTAGTTAGACGCGAGTCTTGAGGCTCATGCACACTACAAAAAAAAGCCATTTGCCGATTTTCATACTAATGGCGTTTATGTAAATGTCATCGGTAGAAGTAGTGATTTGTCGACATATTGTTTATGCGCCGATAATTAGAGGCACATATGCCTATACGCTGGTACTTAAATATATATTTGTCGGCGTTTATATTACCGACAGTTATATATATGCCAGAACAATAGTCTTTTATAGACATTTCATTTTCACGCCAATAATTAAATATACATTTACTGGCGTCTGCTTAAACGTCGGTAAAGTAGAAAGGATTTAGATACATTTATATTAGTGGTGCTTATAGATATGCAGCAAAACTAGAAACTCAATTTTACGCCAGTAATTAAATATACATTTATTGGCATTTGTATAAACGTCAATAAAGTGGGGCGGATTTAATGACGTTTATATTAGTAGCACTTATAGATATGCCGAAAACATAGAAATTTATCGACATTTCAATTTTATGCCGATAATTAAATATACATTTGTCGACATTTGTATAAACATCGATAAAGTAGGGCGGATATAACAACGTTTATATTAGCAGCGCTTATAGATATGCCGAAAAATAGAAATTTATCGACATTTCATTTTTACGCCGGTAATTAAATATACATTTGTCGGCATTTGCATAAACGTCAATAAAGTAGAGCGGATTTAGCGGCGTTTATATTAACAGCACTTAAAGATATGCCAAAAACATAGAAATTTATCAACGTTTCATTTTTATGCCGATAATTAAATATATATTTGTTGGCGTTTGCATAAAAGTCAATAAAGTAGAGAGAATTTAGCAGCCTTTATATTATAAGCGCTTATAGAAATGTCGAAAAAATAAAAATTTATCGACGTTTCA
Organism: Juglans microcarpa x Juglans regia; assembly: GCF_004785595.1. Taxonomy (NCBI): domain Eukaryota; kingdom Viridiplantae; phylum Streptophyta; class Magnoliopsida; order Fagales; family Juglandaceae; genus Juglans; species Juglans microcarpa x Juglans regia. Next base: position 40,323,622 of record NC_054594.1, on the reverse strand, counting down.
TTTGTCACGCTGGTAATTAAATATATATTTGTTTGCATTTACATAAATGTCTCTAAAGTATAGAGCACCAAGCCGCGATTTATAATTTTTTTTTTTAGGTTATTATATATGGAAAATTTATTTGATATTTATTGGGTAAATTTTGAATAGGTCATGGTCCCAAAAATTTTATTACGACATGGCCCGAAAAATTTATGAGACGAGATTTGGTTAGTTTACAATTTGAGTTGAGACCCATTAATATTTATTAAATGCTTGATTTAGAAAATTTCGAACAAACCAAATAGATTATGGATTGTAGTAACCAGACCAACCCACTTGTTAATTCTACACAATATCCATAGACGTAAGCTCAAACACTTAGAAATGACTCAAAAAGCCCAAGCCGTGGGAACCAGAATCCGACTCCACGCCATGTACGACTCCACGTTCATGCATGTACGTCTCTTCCATTTGTTTCTCTAGGATTTTTATCAAGTCTTTAATTTTTTTTTCTTCTATTGGTTACACACACACATGACCCTCCCGTAAATCACCTTCAACCTAAGAACTAAGAACCACCTGTTGCCGCCTGAGTTGCAGTGAGCTGCCAAGCACTGCCCAAGCCCCATGTCAAGCTAGCCACCCTTTATTGCGAACAGAGTGTGCACCGCGGCCGCTATATAGCCGTAAAACAGAGTGTGCACTGCAGCCTCTGCCTAGGACCACCGTAGACCAACGCCACCGGCCCAACACTCCTCTGTTTCCCTCACCAAAAACAGAGTGTGCATTCCACACCGTGAGACACAAACTAGCCACACTACACCGCCAGCCTCCTCCACGTCGTTGCCACCTACACAAAGATCACCGCCGGTCACCTTCACCCCACCCCCAAGCCGCCGTGTTCCTCTCGATAAGCCATGGTCTCCTCTCTGTCTCTCTCTCTTTCTCCCCACGTTTATCTGTCTCTCTCTATCATCACTCTCTTTCTCTCTCACCCCCATAGTGTGCTGCCGCCATTCCCAGCCGCGCCGTAGTCGAAATTCACTTATCGCCGCTCGTGCTCCTTGCGGTGAGCCTCTGCTGCGCAACCTCATGTGCTACGTACATGAAACGTGAATTAGCATGTTTCAAATAGAAACATCCTAATTCATGTCTTTTTTTTCTTTTTCTTTTTTTTTTTACTTAGTGATTAAGAAAGTATTTTCTAATGATGTTGTATTTTTTTTTTCTTTTTTAAAAAATATTTAAGTATACCAAAAAATTGAATGAAAATAAGTCAAAAAAAATAGGAAAATATTTTTTGCCTTTTCGAGACATCCTCTGGCTACATCCCTCGGGAGATGTAGTACTATTCTTTCAAATAAAAAGTCTTGTTTCCATAAAGCATGATACATAAACAAAAAATGCATGATATTACATATATGCTCTGTGAATTATAAGCCGCATAATCGTTCCCAACATGTGGTTTTGGTTGGGCTTCATTTAATGATGGGTCTTGTTTAGTTTGATTGGGCTTGATGCTAAGATCAGCCTGTCATTTATGTGGGCCTTTGTCGTTGTGATGCATTCACCTTTCCTGAGATGCAGTGATTCATTTGCAATAATTTCCTTCAATACAAATAGTATATATTGTAGGTCTTTTAGCTAGATCAATTGCAGTTAATAATTTTTTCAATACCAATTCACTTTTTTTTTTCTTAATAGGTCCATTTTAATCCTAATATAACTTTATTTCGTAGCTTCCTAACTACACTTTCATTTGACTCAATAGCAATATGAACAAGACCAGTTGGATGACAATGCGTCGAAATACGAAAGAATATGTTGATGGTGTTAATGAGTTTTTAAAGTTTGCAAGTGACAACATGGGTATTTATGGGTTAATATGTTGCCCATGTAAAAAGTGTTGATTGTCTAAGTATTTCAAAGTCGATATAGTGCATGACTACTTGATTTACTATAGAATTTGATAGGCTAATCTATTGCCCATGTAAAAAGTGTTGCTTGTCTAAGTATTTCAAGGTCAATATAGTGCACGACCACTTGATTTATATGGAATTTGTTAGAGTTACACAATTTGAAAACGTCAGCAACATAATACACAAAATGCCAGTAACCAAAAATGGGATGGTGGCGTTTACATAAACGCCGGAAAATAATATTACCGACCCTTAAGTGCCGGCGCTTGGGTTGTGTCGGTAAACAAACGCTGGTAAAAACATTACCGACGTTTATGGTCAAATTGCTGGGGTTTATGAGATGCCGGCAAACTACCCTTTTTTTTGTAGTGATGATACCATATTGAAACAGAGGAAATAGCATAAGCTGTTTGTGAAAACGTTTCACTGTGTATACCATTCTCACCGAAATGATCAATGTACGTTTATAGTGATCTTAAGCTAAAGCAAAAAAGCTTAATATATCTAATTAAATAAAATGGAACCTTGGAAAGATTAATTTATGTATTCGAAATGCATGCGCGCTAGCTCTCTGAAGGCATGCAGTTCATGCCAGATTAACACACTATAGCACGCGTACATGATCTTACATGATCAAATAATCAAATTCATAGTACTAGAGATCAATTTCCGCATAAATACTCAACCAGCCGATGCTACATACTACATGTTCACCACTATTATTGACGGTACAGACCGGACAAATGCATGCTTGCAGGTTTACAAACCAAGAGAATAGGGAAAGCCAGTGGAACCCAACCAACTACTGCCGGCAAGGAAGCTGCCCGGAGTGTAAGCTCCGGCCTCGGAAGCGCTTGTTATCACCTTGTACCCCTTCCAGGTCACCCTCTTTGAGGTTCCTGCACCAGCCCCGGTGTTCTGATACTCCCCATAGAACAATGTGTCCAGCGCGAAAGTCCCGTCCCAAATGTGCCATCCAGCAGGATCAATTACATCGCTTATCGATGACTGCATGATCACTGTCCTTGAGTATTCCTTCCATGGCCTCCCAAGATATGTCCGGAAGTTGCTCTTCACTTGTTCCAAATCGCTGGTGGCTCCAATCCTGCTTTTTTGGATTATAATCCCGGTGTTTTGGTTAGGGTCCGTTCGGCCTTGTGCTGTGACCATGTTCTTTTGTCCCGAGTTTGGGCGTCGTGCATGGATGTCACAGTCTTGGAACACCACCGCGGCATTGCCGAATATAAAATCGACGGTTCCTGCCACTAGGCAGTTCACGAAGAATTGGCGGTTCGAGTGTACGTAAAGGGTGTCTTGGTACGCAAGCATGTCGCATTGGTAAAATGCCGAGAGGTCGGACCCTACGCGGAGAGCTACAGCTTGGTGCTTTGAGGGACCCGCTGTGTTTTGGAAAGTTATGCCCCTGGCTAGGAATCGTTCACCAACCGCAGCTGCAACCACATGGAGATGGTGATTTTCATTAATCAATCTGATTTATTTATGGGATATAAAGGCAAGCAGATATAATTCATTAAAGAAACAAACAGATAACCATGTGGGTATCAACTGCATCATAAATTAATGGTACTATTATATCAACGGGATGCAGCCCCCATGCATTCAAGGGCTGCCAAATGATGCTTATGATCATTCCAACTAAATATTATAATATTGTATTAAGAATACATACAAGATCATTAAGTACTACTCAAATTATCTACGTCAGAACATGGGTTCGATTTCAAACATGCCATATGGATTCGTAAAATTGGAAACGGATTGTGCTTCTGCAATATTACGAATGCCTCGATCGGCTGACGTACAGATCAGTTCAAAACATTCTTAATTGTGTCGGTGAACACCAAATTGGTTTCATTCCAAAAGGATATCCATAATTGAAGGGAGCGTCGCGGCACCGAAAGCAAAAAGACAAAAGAAAATCTCAATTTTAATATGATTTCTTAAAATTTATAAAAGTCCAATATATATATTATTTTAATGTTAAAACTTAATTTAAGACTTTGTTACTTTTGAGAAAGAAGAAGCTGGCGGTACGTCCAAATTAAATATATTAGAATGAATTTAAAAAATAAAAAAATATATATCAATTCATTTAAAATTATTTTTTTAATTATTAAATAAAATAAAAAAATTTAATCAGATCAAATATATAGAAGTGTCAAAAAAGAATGGAAATAATAGCGTTTTTTTCAAAAATATCCAGCCTCACTAGTTTCGTGACGGTCGATCACGTCAGAAGAGAGAGAAAAGGAAGCACGCGGTACGCACGTACCATGTAAGAAAGTGAAAATAGTTCTGATACTATTTTTTGCATAGATGTAATTAGTTAAAATAATTATTTATATTTAAAAAAAATACATAAAAATTAGTGCACAAAGTGAAAAATATTACAGCTATCCAAAGTACTGAGAAAACGACCAAGGACAGCTGTAGGGCACTCTTATTCAGCTAAAACGACAGATGAAAATATATTATATTCCCGCGTGCAGTACGACGTTGAATTACAAAAGAGACCAGTCATCATACATCATTGATTTGTAGAGGAGACGGCGTACTTAGAAAAGAAAGTCATTTCTCTTTTCTTTTTTGACATTCTCAGAACATGGATAATTATTTATAGAAAGGACGTTGCTATCGAAATCTTTTTTTCTTTTTTTTCTTTTTTTTTTTTATATTTTTTATCTTTTCTTTCACTACTTTTTTAAGCTGTTTAAATATTTTTTAAAAATAAAAAAAAAATCACATATTCATTTAAAAATACTTACTTAATTATTAAGTAAAAAAAATTAAAAAAAAAATTTCGGTGGTTTCTTTCTGTGGACATAGTGTTTTTCTTATAGAAAATGCTTAGTTGTCTGTCTTCAAAAGTGCCTCAGTTTTTTTTTCTTTTTTTTTTTTTTTACATTTTAAAAAGTTAACACTAATGAATTTATGCATGCATATTTTTTAAACTGATTATTTCTTTGGACATACGCGTATATAATTTCCTTATTTCACGTCAACTAAATAACTACCTAACTAGCTATATAGTGTACGTACCTGATGAGTCGATGCATGCTTGGCTTCATGAGAAGAAGTATCAGCTTGCTAGACACATGGAATTTTTAAACTGATCTTATGCTAATTATTAAGTAGGTACTAGCGACGTTATCGGTGGAATTAATGATCATTAATCACCTTCATGAATAATTGACCGACCTTTAATTATTTTTTGCCAAACAAGACGGCCATGCACATGCTGATCTTGAATTCTGGCGGGAATCGTATATGGAAGTTTAATCATATATATCATTTTGTCGCCTAGATAAATTATATATTTATATCCGGTCTGTCCCCATCTGTGCTTTTGTCTAGTGACTGGGGTTTCGGGACGTATGTAAATATCATTTCGTTTAAAATATTTTTGTATAAAGTGTTGTGAAAAATATTATATATAAATCATTTTTTACTGTGTATTGTGTATTGTTCATGTGCACCAAAGTACAAACTGAGGAAACCGTGTTCCATGCTCTCAACTCTAAGAAACCGGAGGCTAATTGGCATATATAGTTCTTGCGCAAACTTCTACCGTCTACCCTACCATACTTTCTTGCACCTAATTGCTAGAAAGTATATATTAATATATAAAAAATAATTACTCAATTTCACCTTAATCTCACACATTAGTTTTTTTTTTTTTTTATGCACTCAGATTAGTTTTGTTTCTATATGTACAATTACATACGTACGTAACATCCTCACATCAACAATGGACCCCATCACATGCACGCAGCATCATGAATATGACATGAAAAAATCAAAATAGATTTGAAATTTGAAAAAATAAAAAGTAAATGACGTTAGAACAAATGGGAAAGTAGTCGACATACCTACTGTGGCAGAGGTGAAGGTCGTGCTTCCATCAACCACATTCCTACTTGCTGTGATGATGGTGGTGGTTCTCCCATCTCCCAGAAACATGATATTCTTCTTCTTCTTTGAAACTTCCACGTTTTCCCTGTAAACACCCGCCTTGATCCTAATCACGTACCTTGTTTTACTATTATCCGGTGCGGCCGCCACAGCAGCAGAAACAGTCTTGTAGTCGCCGCTACCATCTGCAGCCACCACCGCGTCAGGTGTCAAGGAAGACGATTGCAAAAGTCTCCTGTCCGCCGCCGACAACCATTCCGGCCACTTGAATCCATCAACTTCCTCTTTGAGTTTCCGACTCGTGGTCTTCCCCTCATTGGCTATATCAGTATCGGTCATGTTCTTGATCATGGCCAGCGCATTGCTACACATATGTTCTACATGGACCTGACCAGCCAGCAACACCTTCCGGACGTGTTTATCTGCTTCATCGTGCGAAAATCCGTCTAGGCAAGTCTCTTGGTTGGTTATTGCAGAGCTAATCAAGGTTTTGAGGTCATCTGCATGTAGGGACAATGATTTCTTGGTTGGGTACTCGTGGAGATCTTCCACTGCCTGGTGAAGCTCATCCAGGGTATCATCGATGGTCTCCAGGCAATCATGGAGAGCGATCTTTTCACGCTTGGTGAGATCCTTTCTGGTTTTGATCAGCTTCTTCACGGTGAAGAAGTTGTGTTCAACAGCTTCAGTTGTGATGTTCAGGGACGCTTCTATGACGTCCTTTTGGCTGGACAATTTAGCGCTGGCTCCGGGGACAGAGGCAAGAGCTGAGTAGCATAAGTCAGGGTACAAAGTGCTGCTACATGAGCTTTTAACTATGGCATGGGCGGAGGCGGAGAGTTCGCTGTTGCTGGAGTTCTTGCCGCGGGAATGAACTCCGGCTGCAAGGCCAACAATAGCAGCAACAAGTAATAAGGTGGTTACCGAAAGAGCCAAGAAGAGCTTCTTCTTTCTTTTGACGACTGAAATGTAGTTGTGGGATATTTGAAGTTTCCCTGTCAAGAGTTCCTTGATCTGCGTCATTTTCTTATATCGGTTGGATAGAGCGAATGGTTTGGCGTATAGAGAACTACTACAAAACATATGGGACTAATATATAGAGAAGAGAGGTGAAGTGCTTGGTCACTTTCCAATAATGTATGTCCGGGACCTATTCTGTGAGCCTATCACAGACAGGCTGGAGGCAAAATTTTGCACTTTTTTTGTTTTTCTCTACTTTATTTTCCTTTGTAATATTCTTTATTTTCACTTTTTTATTTCATCCAATAATTTATATAGTGGACTGCCCACGTGATGTGGATTCCTACTGCCTTTATTCTTATCTGACCATAATTTATTATTGATTTCTTTTTATATTTTAGATATTTTTATTATATTTTTCCTAGTTTTTAACTTTCACTTTTGCAACGGTACCAGAAGTGGATGTATTTTTTTTTTTGTCTTTTGCCCGTAATTATATCTCCTCGTTTCTGTAACCCTAATAACCTCATGACCCACCTTTATATTAATTACATGATCTTCAGGCAATTATACGCTGCATGTGTTATGTCTCTCTGTACGTATAAATGTATCTTCTGATGACGTCTCCTTTGCCAGTTGCGAACTTTTCCGTACAGTACGCCAATGCGAGCTTCGTTTACATGCAACTTTTTTTTTTTTTTTTTTAATTCTACTGCAATGATTTTTCAATTAGATGATTCCCTTATGGATCCGGTGCTTAGAAAAAACACTGCATGCATATTGCAGCAGCGCGCATGTTCAAAAACAACAAGAATCATGTTTGTCGTTTAACCTGAGTTATCATCCGACATTGCAGCAATTAACTAATTAAGGTCTGTCTTCTCACATGAGTACTTGTTATATATCGTGTTACGTTCGTACTACAGACAGATCATCAGAAGAACACTAATTCATGAATTTACAACATCAGTCGTACGTTGCAGTCGTGAGGAAGGCCTTGCACGCTTTAGTTTTGATGGTAGACGGTGTAATCTTGGGTTAATTTGAACTAAATACTCCCACCGACACGGATCAGTCTCCATCAATGGATCGAGGTAAGATCAAATTGTTCCCCTAGCTGTACGTAAATTATATATAAATTCTGGAGAATCAATTCTCTTACTCGAGTATGTTATAAGCTGGGAATCAAACAAATATATAAAAATCTTATAAATGGACTTTTTTTTATACCAAGTGATAAATATTGCTACAAGGAACTAATTAAAAAAAAAAAAGTAATGATCATGACCTTTAATTTCCTTTATTTAGCTTCGGATGCCGATTGAACGGCTGAAATCATATAAGAGAGCACCTAAAGATAAAGTAGTATGTACCCTACCATACCATCATTAGTAGAACAGAAGCTCTCCATAACTGATCTACTTTATATTCAACCAGTCCTAACTCAGTTTCTTGAATGAAAAATTTCTCATCTGCTACTATTTACTATTTCACGCTCCATACTTTATAAAAAATACTCACATACCTTATAAAAAAAAATTATAAGTGTGAGGTATGAAAGTGAATAGTGGCTGATGCATAGAAGTCCCCTTCTTGAATAATGATACAGATTATATATATAACAGTAATGCCACACATCATCTATTTTATGCATCATCGGCCTCTTATCATCCATTGATTTCGTACTAAAGAGGCCATGCATAGACAAGAGAAAGGGTGATGATCATGACTGTTCACATGATGTACGTTCATATATTTGTTCTTAATTTTTGCAAAATCTTAAGGTTTTACCGAAAATTGAAATTAATTAGCTAGACATGACTTGATTAATCCGTATGGATGAAATTAATATGATCGGTCTAAACCTAAATTTCATCAAACCCAATTATATATTGAATCGTCGTCAAAAAATAGAAATCATTGTTTTTCTTTTAATCTTGAAAATGTGGAAACTCACAAACTGTATATTTAATTTATAATCACACACACACACATACCAATTAAAAAAAGAGTGGTGCTAGCTAGGGCCGGGCCACAGAAATTTAATTCTACACATTTTTTCTACCGAACAGTGTAAATTTTATTTTTAATTTTGTTTCTATATATTTTTTTAAAATTTAAACTCATTTAAATATTTTTAAAAATAAAAAAAATATACAAAATCATTAAAAAATAATTCTTTAATTATTAAATAAAAAAGCAAATTCGATATAAAATAGATGTACACTTTTTCGGTGGCTCTATCTTTTTTCTTAAAAAAAAAAATACAAAGTTGAGATATGCGTTTTCATGTGTTGCTTGACCCATTATTTGTAAGTCACTCAAAGTACTTGGAAGAGAACCTCGATCGCATGGATGCAACGAAGTTAGTACATAGGCGTTCATGTATTTTTCCATATAATATACTACACCATTTTTTTCTATAGAAAGCTTTGATCCACGCTTTCCACGTACTATAACGTGATAATTAATTTAAAACAACACATGCGGAACGAGCGAAACGATTAGTAGTATATATTTAGATTGTCGGCAAGAATATTAATGATCATGGCTAACCTCTGCCAACATAATTTATAAACAATTACCTGTTGAATAGATCAGAAAACAAATTGAATCGGAAAATCCAAATTAAACAGATCAGTTAAATTATTATTACATTCTGAAAGAATATTCCATGATCTGTTTAATTATTTTATTTATCCCTGTTTTAATATTTTGGTTTGGAAATAGTCCTTCTCCGCATGTATCCACCGTTCGATGCACGCATAATACAAAATCGAGAGCTGCCTGATCATGATGATTATCAGAGCTGCATGTCATGCATGTTTTTTCAAGAGTCAAAATCATGATTTGAAAACGTATGCAACCCATGTGGCTGCGGCATTAATGTTCTTATAAATATTAATGATCATGTGCGTAGTGCTCTACCATGCATGCAGCAGCATGTTCAGTAATAATTAATTAATTAGTACTAATTATAATAAGCTGCGCGCAGGTGGCTACCTCTCCGCCAATTAATTTTCCACGCCATGCATGCAGCACGGATATAAATCAGTGAAAAATGCTAGTCTGCGCTCATAATTTACCGCTCGATTTGACCGCTTGGTCTTCTTCTTCTTCCATTTTTTTTTTTTTACTGAATAATGAAGTAAGTAATTTTAAATGTAGTGAGATATATTTTTTATTTTTTAAAAATATTTAAATATATTAAAAAAATATGAAAAGAAAAAAAAATACTACAGTATACTTGAACTACTTTAAGCGGTAGAGTAGATCTACTCATAAACCAATTCGTCAATTAATTTCCTGTCTCCTGTCTTTTAATTTATATATTAAAAAAAAAGAAAATAAAGAAATATTACAACAGCCGGCCGGTTTATATGTTTTCTGTTCTTTTTCTTATTTTTCACTAAGTTAATCATTGTTAGGTGCTTGACTTGAATATCGCGTACCTTCGCCGGAAATTGCGTTTAATTTGCTGACCTTTTAGTCTGAATGAAAGAAAGCAGTCTATTCATAAAAAAATAAAATAAAATAATAATAATAAAAAAAAGCAGTCGTGATATATATAATCCTAATGTTTTTATTGTAGAAAAATGTTATTTCAACATATAAAAGTTATTGATAAATGATTGAATGTTTTATTTTTTATTTGATACTTAAATATTAAGGAAATGATTTAGTGAATTGATATTTTTTTATTTTTTAAAAGTATTTAAAGATATATAAAAAATAGTAAAATAAAAGGGCCAGAAACAAATAAAAAAAGCACATTTACATTTGGATAACGACGTTACTTTCCTCTTACTACTCTTTTATATTTATTTTTTTAAAATTTTTTATTTTACTTAATAGTACTTGAGGAAGTGACTATTAATAAAATTATATATTTTTTTAATTTTTTTCTTAATGAATAATGATGTTAACAAAAACTTAAAAGAAGATAATAAAAAAAATAAATACACTATAAATAGTAAATATGTAGTAAAAGAATAGTAACCCTATCACTACCCTTTACTAGGATTACTGCTCTTTTACATTTATCGGTCAAATTTCATCGGTTTATCATCGATCTCAGCAGTATTACCCATTATTATAAATATTTTACAAATTTTTATAACTTTAGGTGATATTATAACAGCCGGAGAAATGATAAAACAACAACTCTTTTGTAATTTCTCTATAATATTTAAATAAAATAATATTTTTTTAAATATTTCTTTTAATTTTGATTTTGATTTGATATGTTTAAATTTTAGAAAATATTATTTTGTTGATAAATAAATTGTAGTTAGATTATAAGTCTATCATTGCTCCATCGGCAGTTTGCCATATATTAATAGTCAAGAAATGCTTTAACCATATAGACTCCACAAACTTAGATATGGTAACAAATAAATTTCACATAAATTAAAAATTTAGATATCGCAGTATTTATTTCGGATTAATATTGCTGAAAAACTTACTTGGGCAGATATAATTGCTATAGAATTCTTTTATGTATTTGCCCCTCTTCCGCTTTAGACTATGTTTAGATGCTTGGAGTATATTATATTGTTTTAATAGTAGTAAAATGGTTTGAATGAAAATGTTTTATTGAGTTTTACGTAATGAGAGAGAACAAAAATTAAATAAAAATAATTTTTAAAATAAGTATTATATTAGAATTTGTGAAAGTGAATAGATAAAATTAAAAAATTATTCGAATATAATTTTTTAATATTATTTTAAAATTTGAAAAATTATATTGATCGTTATGTTTAGATAATAATTAAGTAATGATCAGATGAAAAAAATTAAAAATTATAATTAAAAAGTGTTTTATATTTATGCCATGTTTGAAAATTAAATTATGATAAGTTTTAAAAATTTTAAAATTTTTGAGAATTCTTCTATTTGTCAAACAATATTCCGAGTCATAAAGTTCAAATAAGAAATCTCAATCCCATGATTTCCGTTTAGCCCTGGCCATGATCGAGTGGGCAGACTTTAGCATTTTTCATAAAAAAATATCACCATCTGCAACTTTATATTATTTTAGTCATTTATATTTCACAGGTACGGAGCATAACCGTAGAGAATTTGTACATACAGTCGAGTAATTAATAAGTGCGATGTCATGTAAATTGCAAAAAGGTAATTTTAAAAGACTTTACTGTTTTTTCATGCAGTACTCGGATCATTCAGGAGGATTCATTCCAACCTCTTAGATTACACTCAAGATCGATCGATCGATCTTGTCCACTCTGCATGCATCTACGTATCTCATTGCTTTTAGGTGTGCTGCTACTCATGATCATGGATTTGCCTTTTTAAAAGTTATCATTAATGCAAATTGCATCTTTATTTTTATTTTTTAGGAGAGTTGATAATTACAGTCGAGAGTGTAAAAATATCGTACAATCACTTAAAAAAATAAATAAATATGAGATTTATATAAAAAAAAAATTAATTTTTTAATAGTTGATCTTACTCTTTTTTAAAATGACTGTATGGTGATTGTACACTCCACGACTGTATGTTAGATTACTATTTTTTAAATATCTTTAATCATAAAAAAAAATCACAATTTCATTAATATTCAATTCCTTAATCATATATAAAAAAATTTAAAATACTCAAATAATAACTTTGAGGAAACAAATCCATGGAGTTGAGCATCATTTTTCTTTAGTGTCATTGCCTAGTTTCTGGGACAATGCTAGGGGACTGAGAAAGGTGCCCAATTGCATTTATTTTTTCAAATTTCTTTTAAACACCTTTAAATAATTAAAAAATTTATTAAAAATCACTTTATTAATTATTAAATAAATAATAAAATCAGTGTGGATCACTTTGAAGCCACCATTATGGATCCCCAAGCATTTTCCTTTACTCTTTTTTCCATTGTCGAATTACAAGGGTGCTGATAAAGAGGAAAAAAGAGCTGGGACAGCAATAATAACTCGTCCGGGATTTGTCCCTCACATAATTAATTTCCTTTAGTGAATTTTATAATATCTAACTCTATTTTTGTTAAATAAATATTATATAATTAATTTTATATTCATCTATTTTATTCTAATTCTTAAAATTCAGATAAGAATTCTAATGTTGGATTCAACCTCTTGTCCGAATGGTGGTCATGGGTATTGGGTTGTATATTATAAAATTCACTAAAGGTATTGGGCCTTTTGATGGATTGGGTTGGCTTCTATGCAGTAAAGTACTCCCTTTTCTTCACGCACGAGCCCTATAACCTTGGATTTCTAATTTTGGGCCCAAAGAAGAATGTCTTTTGCTACGCTCGACCCGAAACAGGCCCATTATCATCGTGCATGCCGTCTTCCGTGGAGTGGATTATACGCCTAGTTACCAATATCTCTCTCTCTCTCTCTCTCTCTCTGTCTATTAAGATAGTGAGTAATGCTGTCGTCTTAATTCCAACCATTCTTTCTATGATATAATTTTAAATAATTAAAAATTATTTATTATATTTTATTTGTAACTTAATTTCACGTTATAAAATGATGAAAAAAATGATGAAAAGACGATGAAAAAAAGATATGAGGGATAGATTTTTCCTAAGTTAGTAGTACCTCTCTCCGTCGCAGGTAGCACTAGCGGTCTCTCTCTATTAAGTTAGTACCTCTCTCCTTCGCAGGTAGCAGTAGCAGTTAGGTTTCAGAGCTTCTTTTCTGTTATAAATATATATCTATTGGTATTTACTTTATGTTTTTTGCATTCTTTTTCCCGATGCGAAGGCCAAAACGGAAAAATTAGTTATCTTAAGCAAGCAAGTTCCTTATTTTTATCGCATTGCTGTTGTGTCGTTGGCGTATGGGTCAATGGGTCATTGGGTTATCACTATAACACAGTAAAGTCAGCGGCTTCGGGTTGTTTATTTTTTTCGGGTGTTTTTGTTACTCTTTCTTTTATATTGATGCTTTGACCGAATGTAATTTAGCTACTGTTCGTGGTTTCTTGGATCCCTTTGTTCTCAACACCAGTAATATCTGGTCCTTGAACAATCTTAAAGAAAACTATCACATTAAGCTTGTTTCATACGTTTGTTTTGGTGAGGAACAGATAGTCTTCTGAGAAGTATGATCAGCTGTTCCATATATTGATACTTTAGATATATCTGAAACATCAATCATGCATTTTCTGTTTCACAGGAACATATACAGCCTTATTAATTACGATAATCACATCCATGGGAGCTGATCCTGTGCTTGAAGCAGTGAAAGGCGGGGGGAGGGAGCACGTGTTATTGAAGCTTTTCCCAGGTCAGATGCTTCTGGGAAATTAAGGCGAAGTATGTCTTGTAACCGTATTTGAAGCTTGTATTTTTATTACAAAGTTCTTATTTAAGCTAAGGTTCAATTATCCAATGAAATTGCTTGGGAAAAGTAATAACTTACATGCTTTATTATCTAAATTGGCCTCTGTATGTCACTGTGTATCAATCATTGTAGAGGTACTTGTCCAAAAAATAAAAAAAATAAAGTCATTGTATAGGCCAATTTATATTCAACATCAGCAGGTGACACAAGTGGAATAGTTAAAAAACCCAAGGATTTAACAGTCTATTATGTCGCAAAATCAGAATGTGTTTTTACCATGGTGATATATGTTTTCCATGTGTAAAGATAAAATATTACAACGAAATGGCCCAATGGGTATGGCTATTTTGGTCTTCAAACAATTATTATAGAAAACATACTTATAAAAAAAAAATATATATATTGTAGGGAACATGATGGTTGAATTGCATTGCTTGTGCTAGTATCTGCATTAGTTCAAATAGGCAATCTGTAACTTTTGATATGATATTCTAGCATTGCTATTCTTAAAATTTGGTTTTGGGAGTTTTTTTTTTTTTTTTTTTTTTTTTTTTTTTTTTTTTTTTTTTTTTTTTTCCTTTTTACTTTTCGTGTTGATACATTTGGCTTATTACAGTAGATTTGCTGCTCAACCTGATCAGTGGAGGCCAAAACAAGCATCTGACTGAGTTTTATATTACGCTTGGTTCCAGTGAAGCCAAGTCATCCAAGAATGAGGGTCTTCTTGCCGATTCCCCCAAACATTCATCATGCATGAAAGACTTGAAGGAAATGAGGAAAGAGATTGATCATCTCCTTTCTTTCTGGTGTACCATTTTTGGGCATGTAAGGCTTTAAGAGCAAGCCAAAAAACCCTGATCAGTGCGGTGGGAAATTTGCAAAACTCTCATAGATGATGGTATCACCAAGGTGAAAAGTAAGTTAAACAAGAAAACAGGTCATGATGGCTCTGTACATCTGTAGCAGTGGATAAACTGATGAAATGATGTAGTCTCGAATAAAAAACTAGACCAATCTGTCAGAAACTGGAAAGAAAGGATGCCCTGTTGAATAATTCCACAAAGAAATTGAAAGCATGAAGATTTGGATAATCTACTTTCCGTTTTCAGAACTGTAAATTTTGACATGAGATGCCTAATCTGTAACTCAAGCGGAGAAGAAAAATGCTGAAAGGATAGCCTGGCAGAAGCCTTCGAGTAAGTGTGGGTGAGCTTACTTTGTGCTTTTGATGTTGTAGAGTTTGACATTAGCTGCATAGACTGATAACCGAATTAGAAAGTTGAGTAAGAGAGGAAATTACTTTGGTCATTTAGTTCTAGTTGTTGTACTTGTACTCTCAATTGAATTTACTTTCGTTGAGCTATTTGCTTTTGAACTCCAAGTTAAACACAGGAGTTATTCTAATCCTACATCCAGATACTGAACATTCTCAGTTAAGAACATTAATCCACAGCCCGTGTTGGCAAAAACAACTGTGAATGCATAACCTCTAACAAAAACATATAACCTTTCTTGGAGTCTTAGAAAAGTAATACATTGCCACCCTATGTCTAACAAATATGCGAATGAAAGAAAAATAAAAGTTGATTCTGTCTAGATTCCACTAATCCTTGTTCTGTACTTTCTCAGCCGGTAGATGGAGGATTGGACCTGGAACAAGAACATATATTTGAGTAAGTTATGGTGAAGCGGTCGACAGTGGAAAGACTTGAGACCACCATTGGTGGCAGGAATTACTTGTTCTGTATGGGATTCGAAGTTGATGGAGGTATCTTCCGAAAGCATGAGTCCACCTGCTTATAAGGATTCGTCCTGTCCCCTTGCAAATCTTTGAGAGCCTGAGAGGATGATCCCGAGAAGGAAGATCCTTTTGTTAGCTGGCGGTTGGCTCCTTTAGCTCCACCAGGCCACAATAACGATAGCAGTGAAAGTGCAAAAGTGAGAGCAGCCAGTGCTCTAGACCAGGACTTCATGGTTTATGGTATCTTGCTTGTTTTCTATGGGAGTGAACTGAAGATGGTTTCTTCAAATCTGTGATTAAGATGGTATGGGAGTCTTTGATTTATAGCCCACTTCCTTAAATCTCAGTAATATCTTGTGTAGTAGGGGAAGTGATGTCAGTGGGATCATGTGCTCAATGTTGACTGCTACATGTTGCAACTCTGACCTCTAGATTTGGTGGAAATAGTTGATACATATCTACAGAGGGATCATGTGATGAGGCACGTGATATAAATAGTAATACCAGTTCTTTTTTGTCTTGGGGGAGCTGAAAGGATTAATATTATAATGTGATTAACAAGTGGTAGGAAGACATCTTTGGATCCCTGAGATAAAAAAAAACGTGTTGGTAACAGCTGTTGCCTGTCCGGGAACGAACAGAAATTGGTGCTGCCGAAAGTGAAAGTTGGAACTTGGAACTGTTCCTAATGGTTGCTCCTTTGTGGCAATACATGACAGTGTAAAGCTGTGTGAAAAACCAAGCAAAGTTGGCACCATATTCAAAAGTATACAAGAGGCTCTTGGATTTTAAAGATACACATGATATTTGAATTCTACATAATTATTTATGTGTCTATTTATGTTCCGACTTCCGACAGTATTAAATGTTCAACAAAATATTATAGAATACGCGTTATTGCGTATATCTATTTTTCGATCGAAACCCTAAAATTTGGATAAGAAGTTTAGAAAATCCTGATTTGCTTTTATTTTCTTGATCAATGAAATTTGGTCATTGTTTATGAAACATGCTTTTATTGGGACATGAAAAAGTAGTAGAGCTCATTGAAAATATGAGAGAAATACAATATATTTAAAAAAAACTGTAAAACTTATTTTAGGGTTTTTTTTTTTTTTTTCTTTTAGTAATACAATGAAACTTGAATTTTAAAAAATGTATGAGAAACTTTATATTTTCGAAAATAACCTAAGGCCTAAGGAAACAGTCAGTCCATTGGTCATTTATCTATAAATATTCCTTTGGGAAAAAACTAAAAAGAGGTCGGCAGAAAGTAAACAAAGTTATGTGGACAAAAGTGGCCTTCCCTTACAAGGCACTCAAGCGACGTAAGAGGGAAACGAGAGGGATAAGAACGTCCTTCGCAAAGTTGATCCCGCTTTGAACGAAGCCCCCATATCCTGGAATCCCCCCCCGATCACAGCTTTGGTGGGTAACTGTATAAACATCGGAAACCCTTATTTTAAATCTCAAGCATTCATTGAATTCAACCCAAACCTCCTCAATCTTAACGCCCCTTCCCCTCGTTTACTCGATTTCTGAATACCAGGTATAAATCTAACGAAAAAGCCCTTAATTTGAAGTCCCGGCCACCTCGATCTCTTTCAGGTAAGAATCTTTTCCGTTTCATATCTTTCGATTCGAGGTTCACTTGCATATTTTTCTTTATTTATTCATTCAGTTAATTTATTTGCCGAGATTTTATTGTTGGATCCCCATTTTGGCTCTTTGATTTGATTTAGCAGTGGAAATAGATATCGTGAAATTGAAGAAGGAATTTCTTTGTGATTGTATCATTCTGTCCTCAAAAGAGTTTAGTTTCTGGGTCTGAGTTTTGAGAGTGATAAATGAATGATTTTTTTCATTTATTTTGTGACCCTTACAAGTCCTCATTTTGGAAGCATCGAAAAGTACGATTGAGGGAATGAATACGAGCAAATTTCTAGAAAATTCATGCAATTTATTTAATAAAACTGCACAGAACTATACTATTGTTTTCATTAGAGTTTACCCCCTTGAAAATGTTGACTTGGAAGTATGGACGAAGCATAATTTCTGTAGTATTGCACAGCCCGGATTATACGTGCCACCAAGTCCTGTGATGGTCTTGCTGGCTTTTTTAGAACGTCCAGTAAGGAGATTTTGAGCTCTTATGTGGGAGCTTGATCTAGTAATTTAAAACCAGTGTGTGGCAAGTGCTACTTACCCCACAATATATCTTTCTTGTCTTTATCTGTAAAAAAAAAAATTACCTATTAACTTTCTCATCATAAAGCTCCTTTTGGTAGGAGGTATAGAATATATTTGGAGGGAAGAAATCGGAGGGAGTGTATTAGGAGTGGTTGAGATTATTTTGTAAAACAGTTTTTTTTTTTTTTTTTTGGTTGGTTATGGTTTCAGAATTCGTTTTCGGCATGATCCATGGTGTGGTGGTAGGGTTCTTAATGCTGTTTTTCCCGATCTCTTTCGTATTTCTCGATATCCGGATGCTTTGGTGGCTGAGATTTTGGACTCTTCTAGTGGTTCGTCCCATTGGAATGTTCTATTTTCTGGAGCCGTTAATGACTGGGAAATAGAGGCTGTTTCTGAATTGTTTGGCTTACTGTATGCTACACAACTTGGGGGCGGGATGTGAGTGATAAGATGGTCTGGAGGCACACTGGTAATAAGAAGTTTTTAGTTCATTCTTTGTACAAGTTGCTGTCTAGGATGAATAGGGTACACTCCTTTGCCTGGAAGAGTAAGGTGCCTTCAAAGGTGGCGTTCTTTGGCTGGGCTGCTTCTTTAGGGAAGATTTTGACTTTGGACAATCTCAAGAAGCATGGATTAATTCATGGTAAGAAGAGTTTAATAGAAGTGGAATGGCTTGGGTGATGCCTAGGAGGATGGTGGATCTTTTTGCTTGCTGGAGAGGTTTAAGGGGTAATTTGCAAATTGCTGTTGTTTGGTGTATTTGGGATGAGAGGAGTGGTCGATGCTTTGAAGATAAGGAACACTCCGTGGATGAACTTAGACGTTTTTTCTTTAATACCTTATTTCAATGGGCTTTGGCTATTGTGTTTAATGGAACTAGTGTCTGCGGTTTCCTTGTTGCTTTTTCTAGTTCCTGACTTGTAACTAGGTTCAGTTTTGTATACTTCTTGTGTACTTGGCTTTGCCTTGCTACTTGTCTCAATACAATTTATTATTCATCAAAAAAAAAAAAAAAATTGGAGGGATGTAAAATTTAAAGTGAGAAAAAGGATGCTTGTTTCTCATCCTCGTCTTTTTGAAAATAGCCAAAATCCCTTCAATGAAGTGGACTCTAAACGAACCTTGTCGAGAGTGGTGATGGTGGTGGATGAGCTACCACTTGCGTTAAATGAAGTTGAATTTTCACTATTTGTAAGATTCATAAGATTGGAGTCATTTTATTGATATATAGATTTATCGCTAAGAAGTATCATTTTTAGAAAATAGTTCAGATATGCCTTCATTTGAGAAACGTGTAAAGCATTTACAACAATTTTCATTCATACTGTTAATCTTTAAATAATCCACGCTTCACTTTTGGGGATTGCATCATATTATGCATGAAAAGCATATTATTTTTGCATGAAAAGCATATCATGTTTCATCTATGGTTGATGTACGTTTCTAATATCCATGATGGAAATTTGTTTAGGTTCCTCTTTTGTATATTCTTTGTGTACTTGGATAGAACCCTGTCGCTTTTTCATTAATAATATATCAAAGAAAAAAAGATATATGCATCAATGTCAGATCTACCAACAAGCTTTCCTAAGTTTGCAGCAGGTTAGAATTTTTTAAAAGGAAAAAGAAAAAAATTCTTTTCAGGTTCTATATAATTTCACATTACTGTTCCATAAATTATGGATTGCATTTTTTTCTCATCAAGTTAGAATTTGCTCTTTTTCTTTAGTAGATATGTTTTCCTTTTCAGGTTTCTAGTATAAAGGTATTTTGGATTTTTTTTTTTAATACCTAATAGCCGTCTCCTTTTTTTATGTTTATCAGGCAACAAGCAGTAAAGATTGTATTAGAAGAAAAGATTGGCTGGGGCTTCATATACTATTTTGTAGTTGTGAGATGGCAGAGAAGTCATGTATTAAGCGCCTCCAGAAGGAATATAGAGCACTTTGTAAAGTATGGCTCCGTTTTTTTACAATTAAGAGTTCTTATTTAAATTTAATTTCACAGGTCCTTGATATGTAGATCTATATAGTAAACTCTGGTCCTATTTAATATGCCTTCTTCTGCGTAAGTTTAGCTGGAGTACAGTTGAATCATCCATGTCAAATGTTTTTGGCCTGGTCTCCACCATGGAGTAGGTGCCATACCCTCAAAGCCTATTTGGACTCATAATTGAATATTTAAAATAGAAAAAAAAAAAAATTAAGATCGTGTGTCAGGCCTTCCATTTGTAAAGTGAAAGTCTCATTCCTGTTGTTTTCCATATTGAACTGGATCTTCTTGGATGGTATATGCCCATTAAAAAAGGCGTGCATGGTGCTGATTGTATTTTCTATGAACTTGTAGGAACCGGTTTCCCATGTTGTCGCCCGTCCTTCCCCAAATGACATTCTTGAGTGGCGTAAGTTTATTCGAAATACTATATTTTTCTGGAGAATATTGTCAAGCTTTGATGTTACAAATTGGAAATATTCTGAATTGATAATTGAACTCTGCTGCCACTTCTGTTTTTTTTATGCATACAAGATAAGATGTTATGAGGCTTTTGAATAATGTTATAGTGGGTAAAGAAGAATAAACTAGCAGATTGTTTGTTCATATAGTTGCGATAGTAGTGGCCAATACTTATTATAAAGAATATTCTTCTTTTCCCAGTTGGATGGTACCTGTTCAAGTTTTTAAAATAATTTCAGCATCCTCAGATGGAAGTTATCCTCATATATAAAGGTGCTTAATAACTGGACTTCAATGGTCAACAACTGCACTCATTTGTAGCCAATGTCTCTTACCTATGTATCTCATGTGAGGATGAAGGGTCATTTGTTAACATATCATACAACTTGCTCAGTTCACTTTTTTATGAGTAGTTACTCCAATTTCCCTCTGGTTATTGCATGTATTATGATACCTGCTTTGTGGTGAATAATAAATGTTGCCATACTATAACTGACATTCCTCATCTCTCAATCTTGCCTTTGTCTTTCTGTTATCTAACCTATTTATGTTTTGTCGCTTTGGTTAAGATTTTTTTTTGTACGTGTCCCGTGTACTTGGCTTCACCTAATTTTAATAAAATTCCTATTTACTGATAAAAAAAAAGTTAAGATTTCTTAACCTTGTTTTTATCCTCCATCCATCATATTCCAGATTATGTGCTGGAGGGAAGTGAAGGAACACCTTTTGCAGGTTTGTTCAGTTTGTTGTTGGTGTGCGATTTTGGATGCTCTTTATATTTTCTTCTCTCTTTGTAGTTCTGATCAATGTGATTTTGGCATTCTAAGACTCATTTATGTAATTTTATTGCTTATATAAGGTGGATATTACTACGGAAAGATCAAGTTTCCATCCGAATATCCCTATAAGCCACCAGGAATTAGGTAATCTATTGTTTGGATGCCATACGTTTTTCAAGAAATATGGTACTTGTAGTATCAGGATTCAAATTTCCTAAATGCATTGATCTTGGTTGCTTCTAACTTTTATTGACGATTTTCTGCCTTGTAGCATGACCACTCCTAATGGCCGTTTCATGACCCAAAAGAAAATATGCTTATCAATGAGCGATTGTAAGTTTTTGATGGTACTAGTTGAAGAAAATAACTTCTTATCTTCGCCACCCGATCTTATGTTTTCCTTTGACTTCTTTATTTTGCAGTTCATCCTGAAAGTTGGAATCCAATGTGGTCTGTATCAAGGTAGGACAGATTCTAGTTCCGAAGTACTCTTTTTGTGTATGTGTTTTATATATGACTGTATAATACTTACATATAAAAAAAAAAAAAATGACTGTATAATACCATAATTTCTTGTTGACAAGTTATTGTTAGGAGGAATGTTTGTGGTAGACTCTATTTCTTCCTTGGTTATTGTTGGGAGGAGTGATTCTAACTATATTTCTTATTTGGTCTTTCACTAATGTTTTTTCCTTCCTTGCTAATGCAGCATACTCACGGGGCTTCTTTCATTCATGGTTAGTCAGCTCTTTCATATTGTACTTTCCGTATGCTTGGTTGGAATATCATTTGTCATATTATCATATTATTTTTTTTTACTGGCACCGGATGTCCGAGAACAATGTCCCGACTAATCCCGGGGGTGCACAGACTCTCAGCAAGGAGTTTTCCGCTAGTGCACCTCGGGTAATTCAAGGGAAAAATCCCCCAGTCCGATGGCCCTTAGAGATTGTTTGCACCCAAGGAGATTTGAACCTTAGACCTGTGGGGAGCATACCCCCAACCAAGGCCTTTTCCCCAAGGCCTTTACCATTTGTTATATCATATACCGTTGCGCTTATAAACATGTAGCTAAAAGAGTCGCATCGTCTTGTTAGCTTGTCTATATTTTTCTTCTGGCGTCTCAGTTTCGTTTGGTAAATCTCAAATTACCTGGACCAGATGTAGAATATTATGATAGAATTTGGACGATACAAGCTCTCCTCCTTTACATTTTGTTGATGAAGATAGCGGGGCCCTTCTGATTTTGTTTGTTTTTTTTTTCAATTGTAAACTCCGATGTGGCATATGGCCAACCCGATTAAGGCTTAGATGAGTTGAGTTGTGTTTAAAATTGGATGTATGAAATTGTGAATTTTCTTTTATGCCCATTCTATTGGCATATATTTGAAGAACCGATTAAGGCTTAGAGAGCTTAGTTGTGTTAAAAATTGGATGTATGAAATTGTGAATTTTCTTTTATGCCCATTCTATTGGCATATATTTGAAGAATGTCTGAATTTCTCATTGCTTCCGTACAATTTGTTTATGTGAGGATGCATTTCCCTCATGCAGATGGACAACAGTCCTACCACTGGTAGTGTGAACACTACTGTTGCTGAGAAGCAACGTCTAGCAAAGGCTTCCCTTGCTTTTAATTGTAAGAAGTAAGTATGTTGCATCACCTGCAAAGGATTTTTTTCATTTTCTTTACCGTTTTAATCAGCACTTGAAAGTCATTTTAACCTCCATTTTTATGCATATACCTTTGTGCATTGAAGTCCATGGCATATGGGTGAATGGCCTATTAGTTACATCTGTACGAGTGTAAGTGGTCATGACCAGATGTCCAGAATCCAGATACACTCCTTATGTCTTTCCAAAAAGCTCACTGAATATCATTCTATTGTAGCCATCATCTATGGTAAAATTAGTTTGCTTGGACTGCAAAATTTGTTTGCTTGAAACTAAGACTGAATTTATGCAATAGAAGGGGTGAAAAGAAGCTGGCTTTGTCCCCTCGCCCACATTCTTTGAAACTTTAATCTATCAACATTTTTCAGATTCTGTGATGATTGTTTCAATCTGAACCTAACTCTTTCTTATCTTAACAGCCCCACATTTAGGAAATTGTTTCCTGAGTACGTGGACAAGTATAACCAGCAGCTGCTTTCTGAGAAGCTTATTGCGGAGCAGGTGTCACCAGATCCATCTCAAGAAAATTCCACACCCATGTTGGAACGAGTTATTAACTCTGTGGGAGAAGATGCGTTGAAGGATAGGAGAATAAACAGGAAGCAGTCATTCCCAACTTGGATGATGTTCTTGCTAGTTTCCATCTTTGGCGTTGTAATGGCACTGCCTCTGCTTCAACTTTGACATCTTTTTATTTTTTTATTTTTTTTATGAGTTTCAACTTTGACATCTTGTGTGACAAGTGAAATATTTAAGGGGTCAAGTGACAAAGGCTTTTGCAAGTCAAGGGATGCATTTTAAATGCTTCAAGTTTGTCAAGTGTCTCACATAATAGTGTATAGCGGTTGATAGGCTCAGTTGGGTCACCTTCTTGATGCTTTCTCGTTTTTATATCTGTCGACAGGTTGTGAGATGATGTTCAAACATTACATGTTTGTCACGCTTTCTAAATTCATAGTCTTGAGTTTTGTGTAAGAGTAGTTGGTGTTCAAACGGTACTTAATCTAGCAAGTTTTGTGCTAGAGCTTATTTTTCTTCTCTCATCATTCTTTACGCAGACTGCTATGCTGTATTTTGACAGCCTGAAGATGGCTTTTTTGCCGGAGCATGGTGTGAACCAGTGTGTTTTGTCCAGAAAAGTTTTTGGTTTTGATGGATACTAATTCAGGCCTTGGTGTGGGGTAAACAGCAGCAAAAAAGGGTCCAGGAATGAGTTGATTAGCTAAGTTCTAATTGGTTTGGAGAGTATCCAAGACTAAAAATGGCTTGGGATGCCCTAGCACTACTCATTCTTCTGTCTTTATATGTGGGGAGAGGAGGGTGAGGGCTATCAATTCAGTTATAAATTGATTATTGAATTAGCCAAATATTTTTTCATCTTTAAATTTAGCAAATATCATCTATATTTGCTCTGTATTGAATTAGTTAAATTATTTTCATCAAAACTGTAAGTTACAGTAAATTTATTCTTCTTTTCAAATATGAAAAGAACTATTGCAAATCTAAAAGTATTTTTTAAGATTATTATATTATAGATATGAGATTTTTATTCATATGAGATTTTATCATCTATATACATATGAGATTATTATATTATAAATCATTAGATTGTGAAAATGAAAATGAATATGATTATTGGAGGTTATTGAAGATTATAAAAATAAAATATAAATTAATTAAAAAAATATAAATAATAAAAAATAATAATATTTTATTATTATAGAGGGTGTGATGACTAATTTAATGTAAATTTTAAATTTTGAATGATTAGTTAAAAGTGAAAAAATTACATATTAGTTAAAATTTGAAGAATATGATAGTCAATTCAATACTAATACTCATAGTAAGTGCTTGTTGAATCGGTCGGGTGGATTGGAGTGTGCGTAGGCAAGGGGAGCAAGAATTTGATTTTATTTACTCCATTGATTAATAATGTCTGCAAAAACATTATAATTAGTAACCACGTTGCAGTGTCCCTGAACAAAAATCTCTGAAATCATGAAATTGGGTGTGTGGCAATAATCATAGTCCTTCCGAGTTAATCGTAGGCTCACACATGGTGGGGGTAGAATTTGTTTTAGATTAGTTGAATAAAATATTAGTAGAATATTATTTTTTAATATTATTATTATTATTTTGAGATTTAAAAATATTGAATTGTTTATCATATTTTGTGTAGAAATTTAAAAAAATTGTAATGATGTGATGAGGTGAGATGAGTTTCCGCCCCGGTTTGGATTACAAGATTTTTATCTCATCTCAGAGCATTCCCATTGGGTTTCCTAAAACTAGATTTTTCCTATAATTTGAGAAAAAATTTAGAGAATACTCTCAAAACCTCCCCCTATCCGGATCTCTATTTTAGAGAAAAGATTTAGGGAATGAATAGTAGTTTCCCAACACTATTCCCCATATTTGGAAAACCACTATTCATTCCCTAAATCACTTTTATTAATATTTTATTCCTTTCAATTAAATTAATTCTTTTTCTAATCATCTACACTTTCTCTTATACTCATATTTGTTGTAGTTTTAAATAATAGTTTTAAAAATAACTCAAATAACTACAAAAATATAAAAAAATAATAATTTTAAAAATATTAAAAATAATTTAAATTTTTATTTAAAATATTCACTAGAGTAATAGTTTAAAACATAAAAAAAAAATATCGAATAGTTAAATTTGTAAATGAAAGTGAGAAAAAAGTAATAAAGAAAGAATAGAGAAATATTATTTTAATAGAATAGGGAATGAATAGAGAATGAGATGTATAAGGTTTTTGAAAGATGAGTAAAATTTAGAAAAAAATTTTAGAGAATGTACTTTTTAGCTAAATTATAGAGAATTTATAGGGAACCCAATTTGAATGCTCTCAATATCTAAACATCACAAACTTAAATATTTTTCAATTTCAAATATTCAACTTTTTTTATATAATAATTAACTAATCATTACAACTTTTATAAACTTTCAAACAAAACACAAAAACAATTCAATTTTTTTAAATTCTAAAATAAAAATTATATTAAAAAATTATATTCTAACAATATTTTTAACTTTATAATATTTTTTATTTGATTTTCTCTCTTATTTTTCAAAATCTCATAAAATATCTTAGTTCAAACTATTTAACTATTATTCACAAATTATTTTACTATAATTTATAGATTATCTCATTTTATCTTATCTGATAATCTAAACAAGTCATTAAACTGGAAATAGTCTTTTCTTTCGAGTCCTAAATGGAATGGATTGGTTTCTGAAATTGGGTAAAGACCTAAGAAGGGGGTATGGCCTTTATTCTTTTGAATCTTTATTGTTTTGCTTGATTATTCTTTTGAATCTTAAACATTAGCAGGACCTACACCTTACAATACGCATTAATCCAAGGATACAGTGGCCCCAGTTAGGCTCCCCCCTCCTCTTTAGTGTCGAAAAATAAAGGCTCGGATCCCCCGCAACATGCGCCGCATTTGTTGCGAGTATGCAATACAGGATCCCATAAAAAGAAATATATATATATATATAAATTATTCCCTTTGATTTCCCTTTTTGTTTTATAATAAGATTTTTTTTAATCTGTTTAAAAAAGCAAACAAAGAGCATCAAATTCAGACCCTCCGTGTTTTTTCAGAGCACCCCCCGAAACGGACATAAATATATAAAAAAAATATATATATATATATAATTGTTGTGATTTTAGTGACTGGTTAAAGCCTCCCTAGGCTGCATCTTCTCAACTCTTTGTATTGGAGTGGATAGGCAAAGCTAACACAAAGAGGGGTTGCTGTGTTGTAAGGTCGATTGATTATTTGGTCGTGCAAGTATGAAATATGATTACCAACATCAGTTAATTTGTTCTCGTGCTTCTGCTCATTTTTAGCTTTTGCCTTCCTGCGGTATCTCTCTCTCTCAATTATAAAAGGCAATTAGCTGCTAAATTTGTGCTTTTCTTGAGTGTCACATTTGGAAAATGTTGTTGGGGGAGAGATTGCTACAATGTCAAGTTTTTAACACACCGCCTGTTATTTTTTCCTAAAGCAAAAGCAACAGATTTACACCACCAAAAGTCATGTTTCTATGATCTCTCTAACCCACGCCATGATAGGATATCAATAGGGTCGTTGGCTTTTGCCTTTTGTTGATGCTTGCAAGTTCAAACCAGTTGTAAAATATGTCCGATCGAAGTGGTTATAATTACACATTAAGCTCTCTCTTTCCTACTTTCCTCCCTTGGGAAATTTTGAAAGATCATCCATCTTACTTCAGAACCATTTTCTTGCTGCTTCCAGCTATATATTATTTTTCACGGTTTGGAGGATTATTTTCTCAAGCTCTCCTGAACTGTAATGCAGAATGTTTCTTTTTCTTTTTATTCTTCTAAAGCCTTGTTCTTTGAGTTTGCTTCATTGTTTTATAGTTTTTTGGGTACGCTGCTTTCAGGCAATGATGAAGAAATCTCCATCATATTCGAGATATGAAACAAGTGCTTACAGTGGCGATGGCTTTGATCCCCATGTGGACTTCTCGCAGGTGATGGCTTTTAACTTCTTTTTCTCCCGTTAATTTCCAAATGTAGGAGAAAAAATTATTCTCTTTTTCCCCCCACTCTTTGCCATGTCAACACCAGTTGACTGATCTTCAGAACTGAGATTGTCGTTGTTAAATTGTTGATCATTTATATTTCCTTAGAAGTTATTTCTATTGCATATGCAATATATATGTTTGTTTACATGCAAACCATTCTTCATGTTTATTGTCATTGGATTTGCCTTTGATTAGTTCTTGGAAGAGGCAAGACACCACGCAGGAGTAGATTTACAGAGCTCACCATTCAATCCAGAAGAAAGTGGAAAGAAAAGATTGCCCGAAGAGAAACAGGGCAAGAAATCATGGAAGAATTCTCTTTTATCATGGTGGAAGACTGACAGAAAGCGCAACAGGCCTCAAGTGGAACCGACAAGTAGTTCTTACATTTCTGTTACAAAACGGCGTCTCGTTTCTGGTCCAATACATGGCAGTGGCAAGACCAATGATGGCAGGCAGTGGCACCGGCGTTCCACATCTGGGCCTCTCACCGGTCTTTTCAACCCCACAAAGAGAGTGGAGAATGGGATACCTTATGTGAGTCTTGACCAGCTAGACAGACCTCATGCCGTCCAGACCTATGGACCTGTTTACCTCGTAACTTAGTGTATGGACACCAACCAACATCAACAACAAGTTTTTGAGTCAAATTTGAATCTGGTGCATCTGCATTTTCCGCATTTAAGAGTTCTTTGATCTGCTGAGAAACTGTGGGAAGTTTCAGGACAGGAAAAACTTTCCGAACATTTTGTTGAGAAGAAAATTTAATTTCTTAATTTCCAAATATCAGATATGGCAGGATCGTTTTCTTGAAAAAATCAAGGAACTTGGAGCTATATTTTGTTTTATCCCTTCATTCAAGAAACAAGAGAACTTCAGGGCGGTCGTCTGTAATTCCATTTTATGCTTTGTATCCTGTTTCTTGGCATATGACGTGATTTTTCAGAAACTTGTGTTGATCTATCTTTTGGTGCTGATATGTGGTCAGAAAACAAAGTTTGTAGTCCCTCAAAAGCAGCTATTTTGCTGTAAATAATTTTCATGGAAATCAAAACTGTAATGATCCCCTGATTACCCATCAAAACCAAAGAATATCGTCTGCAATTGTCTTGGACAGTGTTTCTCGTTGCTCTTATCCACATTTCTTCTTCGATTTCATCCTCAAGGTATTATCCTCGGTAATATCTTCCTCTTATATTTATTTGTTACTAACCAACTGCGAAAAGAGTGTGGGAGAGAGGGGCGGGGGGAGATGGGCACTAAACCGTCGTGACAAATCCATTCATATGAATCAATGGCAGAAAAAAATAGCCCAAGGCCCATTTGGATACAGAGGTGTTCTCACCCAATACGGAGAAACCATCTCTTATCCAAACGGTCAAACAAGGTTTCAAGAGAGGGTTTCAAATTATTTTTAAAGACGACAAGTGCTCTTATCACTCTGTGCTTTTTAGAAGAAAGAGTCATGTCATTCAGCTATTCCATCGAAAAAGGAAAACGTTCGTATTTGACGCCCGAGCTATCTCCGTCTATGAAGATTTCCTTTCTGCGAAGAATTTTCTCGCGAGTCATCCATCCAATCCTCCTTCTGTGATTCTTTTCCCTGCCTGCCTCACAGTCCATCGAATGCCAACCCGAGAGAGATTTTTCCATTCAACTCCAACGGCAATGGCGTTGCCCCCATTTCCTCCGTCAAACGACTCCTTCAACTCCGTTTCCTCCAGCTCTGAGGACTGCCGTACAGAGCATTGATCATGGTGGTTGGGAAGGCCGCAGCTCCTGCGAAGCCAGTGAGGACCCTGCAAAACAACTCAGCTCTGCTCACGGGTGCTTGGTAAGTCCCTTCTCAACTCTGCCGTCCGCTCGATCTGTACTCTCGCTGTCGCCTGAACCCCCACCAGAGATTCCCCTGCACCTTGCCCTAAAGTGAATCGAGATTTTCGAAATCTTTGAATGCTGTTTACAATTTGGCACCTTATAAGCCAATTCCCATTACAAATAGACCATGCCGAAAGCAATGAAACCCAGCCCTCCAGTTCCCTGCAAACACTGCACCCCAATCCCCAGATCTAAGTATATATCATTTGATCTCATTCTATCACCACGACGGCTCCAAGGACGCGCTCCTTCCAAGTATGTGAACGTTTTATGCCTGCTGTGTATTGATTTTATTAGCCTACGATTTTCATTCTATGTTGTGTTTTGATGATCCTGTATGTTGATATGCTTTGATGTTCCTTGTTGTGAATTCATGCTTGCTTGCCTTTTATTTCCTATGGAAGTTCCAAGTGTTTAGGCATCCAATGTATGTGCTGGATGTTGTGTATTGTCTGCTTGATTACCATTTTTTGTTACAATTATAATGAAGAATTCTACAAAGTTGGAATCATTAAAATTTAACTTAGAATAATACTGTTAATAAGGCAAATCTTGAGCATGAGGCATATCTTTTTTAAAAAATAAATAGCAAAGGAACATTAGGCAGATCTTGAACTCTGTTTTGAACACTTTGGTGTTGGTAATTTTTCACTTGGGTGGTAGAAAGGGACGTTCCTAGTGTTTAATGAAGACTAAGTATTTGTAAAAATGTCTCTTACACCATCAGAATCTTCAAAGTAGTGTGTATTCAGTTGAGTGTAATAGAGTGTGTATGGAAGCAGACTGTATGTAAGGGAATCGATATAAATATGAGTAAGTAGTGTCTATAGGCGCAGAGTGTAATAGAGATCTATGTCAATATTGGCATACAGAAATTTTGTAGATATAAGGGAATCAATATAAATAAGTAACAGAAAGATGCCACAACAGAAATGGCTTATTGAGGCCAGAAAAACAAATGAAAGGAAGAATTAAAACATTAGAATCTTTCATTTGTAATTATTTAATGTTGTTGCATCCTTCCAAAATGGGTTTGCACTTGCATCCGTCTCTAAAAGTCCAAAAAATAAAGGCGCAATGGTCTTGTTGTTCAACACAAAAGTCTTGTTGTTCAATGATATTCACGGAATTTTGTTGAAGTGGACTTTGTGTGCGTTTTCTGTTTTGTTAATACTGGGTACAAGTTTGTTGTTTACTGAAGCTTATCTTGTATCAAAATGATAATTATTACAGCAAGTGCTTTTTGGGTGTGTGCCTTTCATGGCTGGTTTTACGTTTTTCTTTGCACGTGTTGCAGATTTTCATTTTTCATTTTTCATTTTTTTATTGTGTAATTTGGGATATTGGGTGGTATATGGCTATGTTTGTAGTTTTAGTTTTATTTTGGTGTTTGAGCTTTTGATGGTATTGGCGGACCTTTCTTCGGTTTTTTAATGGGTCCCATAACCTTATGTTAAACCACTGCTCTCAATACTGGAAGCTATGGTTTACTGGTTGTCATGCAAAGAATTACTTTATATCAAACAAACTTATTCATCTCCATCTGCATTTCCAGTGAAGATGCCCATTTTCTTGTAATTCTGTTGTAATACATAATTTACGATGAAATTTTGGCTATCTTATACACTTCATATCTCATTTCTAGGCAAATTTACTAAATTTATTTTGGATATCAAGTTGATTCACACATGCAAAAACAAAACAGAGAAAAGGAAGAAAAGAAAATTCCTTAAGGACTTTGCAACAATGGTAGCAAACACACCCAAAACTACTCAAGGTCGCACGCCTAATATCACAATCACATGCGCAACATACTTTATTTGGTCAAGTTGCTCTTGAAAGGACACCACACTAGGATACTTGCACGCTAGCATTACAACAACACTTGGACATTCACACTAGTGTTTGACAAATGAAACATTAGAAAAGCAAATGAAAGAAAGATTTTAAGACTGATGCCTGCATATTCAGTTGGGAGGCAAGGGCTCCCGATCACCACATGCTATACATTACACAATTTTATTAGAATGATGACGCGAACGACTTCTTGTTCAAGCATTGGAGAACCGTGCAGCTCAGTCCAAGTGGTCGTGCGGTTGGTGACGCTGCATCTTCAGCATGTCACCCTGACATGACCATGGAATCAGCCCAAGCTATGGCTGCAATTAGGGATGACATTGACATTTCTATGTGGCAGACGGGTGGTCATTGAATGGTAAATTGCTCATGATGATATGTATATAATAAATATTGTGATTGTAAGGGTGTAGTTTGATTATTCAAACTTATTACCATTTCGCAATTACATTTCAAATTTATTGCAATTTATATAATATTTCTCATCCAATTTTGATGATATATCACACTAAAATTTTTATTTTGGTGTGGTTGTCCAGATAGATTACTTATTTACATACACGGGAAAGTTTATAGCGCATTTCTTTACAAATTAGTATGGCTAATTTTACAAGGTCTATAAGAAAATTTATTTCAATAAATGATTGGTCCATACATAATTTTTATAATAATAAAATTATAAAATAAAGTGATTGTATATAAGACAGACTATAAAATAGATGAGTAATATTACATACAGTCGTGGAATGTGCAAAAGCTGTGCAGTCGCTTTGAAAAAGAGTGGGGTCCACTGTTAAAAAACTAATTTTTTTTTCATGTGGGTCCCATAGTTATTCATTTTTTTCAAAGCGACTGCACGGCGCTTACTCACGACTGCAAGTATCATTTCTCAAAATAGATATATACCATAAACATTTTCTTTGCTCTATGCTGAGTTGTTGAGAACATTTTAGGATGGAATTTTTCCAAAACAAATATGAGTAATTTTCAATCATCAATGGCATACGTTGTTTGCATAAAGTAAGTTAAAAAGTTGGGCAAAATGATTATAGTACTGGAAAATGGAAAATGATTTTATGCACAATATTTTTATAAAAAATATTTTATAAATATCAAAATATTTTTATTTGACATTTTACAAAATAATTTGATTTTATAAAAATATTGTCATCTTATAATATTATTATAAAATATATTATAAAAAATAAAAATTGGGTAGGCAATTTATAAATTATTATTACTCATTTATAACACAACATGCCATTGATGATGTTACTTATTTGTAATATTATGTTATTTTTATAAGATGTTTTGTAAAAATATTTCTTATTTAAAATATTATTATGTAATGTAATGTACAAAATATTATATGTAAATCATTTTCCATTTAGATACTGGGAGAACAGCTAAATGAGAAGGCAGGTCATGAACAAACAAAGGCAACAGTAGCATTGTGACTCCGCATCCCACGAACAGGCCCCATTACCACCTCTAAACCATTTGCATTCAAGCTGGTTTAAGGTACAACCTTTCGAACCAACCACCCTCCCTGAAACAGAGTATGAACTGTGTCCAATTATCTGGTTGACTAATATATCAGTAATTTGTCATATAAATACTACCTTTTCTTCTGCTCTTCACCCCAAAACCTTTCAAATTCGCATGACAAAAGAATTGGATAAGGGGGTGATGATGCAATTAATCGAGAAGAAAACAGGAATGCATCCTTAACACAGGGTAATTCTATTTTACTTTCATACAATATTGACATTTAAAAAAAGAACTGTTCACTTCCGTTTCAGGAACAGATATACAAACTTCCTCTATAACAAGAGATTCAGATCGCTGAGACTCCCACCTCGAGCTTTTAATTATCTATGTCGAGATCAAGAATAAAAGAACATTGAGTAAAATAACATGGGGAGTTTCTTCTTCCCCAAAAGGACCAATTTTCCTAGGATGGTAGAACGGGATGTCATCAAGACCTTCCAAATAACAATTTCTCATCGCCAGAAACATTTCTTAAAATAATCCTGAACTGAATTCGCATCTATAGCCTGTACTAGCAAATATGTTCAATCTAATTACCAAGGACTTGCTTCTATGTCTGTGCTCTCCCTGCTTGCTCAACATCAACAGAACCGGGACTACAAGGACTTGCCCTTCTATCCCTGCTCAAAAGCCTCTTCAATGACCTCAGTCTTGCAGGCAGGGGCGACTTCGATTCCTCCTCGGCAAACCTGCTTGCCGAAGGGGATAAGGATGACAAATTCTCAGTCATCGGCCTTGGTATGTCAATCACCAACATTCCGTCCGATGGCCTGCTATTAACTGCTGATGACGAAGAAGGCGATGGACAAGGAGGGGCTTGAGAAGAAGGACCTTCTTCCAAACAAGCGCCCCCAGAACTTACCCGAGCCTGGTTTCCCCAAAACAGCACGTTTGTGGGGAAATTTGGAGATTCGACAGAATACCCAGCGACTGAATTATCTCCTGAGGACTCGATATCCTCTTGTACCTCGACACTATGATTGTTGCTGGCCTCGGAGCTTTCAGGAGCAACTGGGTCTCGGCAAAGCGGGCAGGTGGAGTGGGACTGGAACCACATGTCAATGCAATCAACATGGAACCCATGATTGCATTTGGGGAGCAGCCTAGCCTTCTCTCCTGGTACTAGCTCAGAGAGACAAACCGCGCATTCCAACCCATCTTTGAAATCATTTGGATCGAATGTCACTACGGGGAGTGAGCGGAGGACTAAGGGGTCGAGCCCTCTTCTCAGGGTGGCGGCGATCGCCGGGTCCTGGCCTGGGGCGAAGACGAAGCGGCGTCTGCGGCTGCGACGAGAAGCAGAAGGGTTGGATCCTTCAATGCGCCACCAGAACCATTTGGCGTAGAGGTGGAGAAAAAGGACAAACACCACAACAACGAAGAGCACTATGATGGCTACCACCATTATTTTACCGGTCAGTTCCACGACCGGTGAGTCGTCTAATGTAGATGAATCCCCATGCTTGCCTATCAAAGTTCCTTCTCTTTTCCACCCCCGATGAATGTATTGGCCAAGGATCCACTTGAAAATTATTACAAAGATCCAGATTCCCAAAAGTCTGCAACTCAAAAAATGGACCAGAACCCAAATGGGATTTCCCTTAGAATTGTCAAATGCCGTGCTAAAAACTGGTCAGGGCTTGTGGGTGGCAAATTAGTGAGGTTTATATAGATTCTAGGAGTACAAAGAGAAGTGGGAGAAGGAAAGAGGGAGAGAAAGTTAGACTTGTTCTTTGGGTTTGTGGAATGTGGACCGTGGTAGGCAAAGAAGTCAGATTTTTCAAAGAAGTAAAAACGTAAGGAAAGGAAGAAGCCTCCACTTGGGACTCAAAGACTTGACTTTTTTGAAGAATTGGAGAAGGAGGAAGCTGAGGAAGAAGGAAAAGCACAGTACGGCTGTGAAACCGAAACGTGACAGTAGAAGAAGAAGAAGGTACCTTTCCTCGCCCAGTTGCGTGTCTTCTCGGTGCTTTCCCTCTTGACTTTTGTTATGACCTATTACTAAACTATATACACCAACCAATTGTATTCTTTTTCCCACCCTCTCTAGTCAGTCTATTCTATTCATAAACTGACCCATTTTTGCTTACTTTTGGATTTTGGAATCTTATAAATTGAAAAAATTACTCGATTCTCTTTTGTATAATCTATTAATATTTGAGCAATGCTATTCTTCTTTTTAACATTCCGTAAGTATATTGACCCTTGTTGATACAGTACATTTAAGTAATTTCATATATCAATTACTTGAATATAATAGCGTATGAGATTACGTATGACAAACTCTATAATAAATATAACATTCTCTTCGTGATTTTGGATTCGAATGGTTGAAGATGATAATATCCCTTTTAAGTTTTTTTTTTTATTGAATTTAATGACTTAAAATGAAAGAGAGATATAAACTTGAAATAGCACTATAGTATTTATTGTTGTCTATATATATATATATATATATATTTCTATGTTGCATTAAGGGCTCGTTTGGATAATGAGATAAAATGATTTTAGATTAATTAAATAAAATATTGTTAGAATATTATTTTTTAATATTATTATTGTTTTGAGATTTGAAAAAGTTGAATTGTTTATTATATCTTGTATGGAAATTTAAAAAAAATTATAATGATGATATGAGATAAGATGGGTTGAGATTGTTTTGTATCCAAACAGAACCAAAATTTTAATAAATACCAAGGGCTCATTTTACTTGTCTATGTCTCCCATTGGATTCAAACAACAGGTGTGTTTGGATGTTGAAGTGAGTTGAGCTGAGTTGAGTTGTGATGATAAAATATTATTAGAATATTATTTTTTAATATTATTATTATTTTGAAATTTGAAAAAGTTGAGTTGTTTATTATATTTTGTGTTAGGATTTGAAAAAATTGTAATGATGAGTTGAGATGAGTTGAGGTGAGTTTGGTAACCAAACGCACCCTAACTTTGAAGAACTTCTTTTCCAATATTTTTTATGTTACGTAAAAATGAATAGGATGAGAAAATTAGCGATGGCTTCCCTACTTGGCTGTATCATAATAATACCATATTTGCAAATCGGACATGGGACTTTCAACTTGTGGAAAGTCGGATGCAACCCCTCAAGTCAGGTTTGAGTTATAAATTAGACCCTAATTACGTTAAAAACTTAATGAATCTTTAAGAGACCAATACTAATAATCTAAGATGAATTCATACATAAGATTGAAACTCATGACTCAATACATGACAAATCACTTGAAAAAAATATTATCAAGTCAGCCTTTGTATCCTAATCGTATTGAATGGAACATACTTAATCTAACTTTTTTTTATTATTTACGTAAAACTTGTTTTATTTACAAGAGAGGCTTGAAAAACTTGAATCTGACTTTCAAGTCTGGTCAATGAATTCTAAATCCAAAAAACTTATCGTTAATGTTGTAAGTGGGTCATGAACTTTCGCACTATCGAACTCAATATAAATTTAACTTACCTATAAACAGCATATTTCAGTCACAAAGGCACAATGCATCCAAGTCAAGCATTGGTGGAAGAAACTCAGAAATCTATACATTGGTGGAAGTCCAATGCTGTCTGGTTTTGTGCAAAAATGAAGAAGAAGATATGTATAAAAGAGTTGTGCAAGATACCATGCATGAAGCTGGATGGCAAGCACAAAGTAGTATGTTCTTCCCCCACCTTTTAACTAAAGAAAATGAAAAAGCCAGTGCTGTATCATGTTATGGGGTAAGGTTGAATAATTTCAAGATAATTAGGTTAATAAGAAAGTCAGTAGAGTGGGGTCAGCTTCTGCATTTTCACATGCTTATGTTTATGCCATTATCTTATCACAAATCTCGAGATAATTAACCCTTTTTTTTTTTTTATCAAAAAAGAAGAATAGGGAAAAAGTTAAAAACTGATTCCTCATCCTGTTGCTTTCTCTAATTACCACTCGCTCTTGATGCTGATCATGTAAAAGGACAAAAATTCCGCTCCTTCCAAATTTTGAAAAGATACTTTAGTTTAGACGCTAATAAAGAAAGATTGATTTATACAGTCTTTAATCAATTGGACTATGTTGTTCCAAACTTTATATAGAGATCCTGATCCCTCTTTTTTAATCTCTTTTCGATTTATTAATTATTTATTTGAAAACGAGAATGGTGATAAGGGTTTTTTTGTACAAACCGAAATAATTGAATTAGTCTGTTTGGATTGACAGTTAAGATGAGATAAATTGAGATGAAATGAATTAAAAGTTGAATAAAATATTGTTAAAATATTATTTTTTTAATATTATTATTATTTTAAAATTTAAAAAAATTAAATTATTTATTATATTTTGTATGGTAATTTAGAAAAGTTGTAATGATAAGATGAAATGAGTTGAAATTACTTCTCAATTCAAACGGGGCCTTAACGTCTAAACTCAATATGTAAATCCGTCATGCAGTTCATCTTTATACCATATTAAAAAAAAAAAAAAAAGGAAGAAAACAACTTGTTTTAATGTAGGATCAGATATAATTGTGTTTAGGGGCACTCTTCAAGAATATGAAACATATTATTACATTAGTAGTTGCATTTATCACGACAACTTTGTAAATTAGAAAACAAACAAAATACATTGATTTTGAGGGTTTTTTGATGTTTTGTAACTTTGTTCCGTGATGGGTAGTAATGGAATCGCGTAATGCACCGAACAACTCAATTTCTTTGACTTCACCTTATTTTTTGTCACAATTTATGATTTATTTATTTTTAGAGATAGGATGAAATAAGTTAAGATTAAAGTTAAAAAGTTGAATAAAATATTATTAAAATATATTTTTTAATATTATTTATATTTTAAAAAAATTATAATAATAAAATAAAATGAAAAGAGATATTTTTTAAAAATAAAAAAGATTTTATATTAAAAGAAGGGAATATAAACAAAAACACAATGATTAATTGTGAATGATTTTATTTTCAAGACATGATGGCCATTGATGTCAGTTAGTGCTGAAAAGCATTAGACACAAACGTGTACGTACTGGACCACTGGTGGCACAGCCATTACTTTTTTTCTTTCTTCCCTTTTTTAAGCTTTTGAGAAAATACCCTAAAGAAAGGAGAAAGTAACTCACAGACACCCCCATCCTCTTTTTTCTCTTTCGACTATTGTTTTTTGAGAATTGCTGGGACGTCGTTTCAGTTATATGGTTATTTTGACTGATTAAATTTAAAAAATATTTTATTTCATTTTATTATTATTATTTTTTTAAATTTTTATATAAAATATAATAAATAATTTAATTTTTATAAATTTAAAAATAATATTATTATTAAAAAATAATATTTTAATATTATTTTTTTAAAATTTTTATCTTTCATTTAAAATTATTGCATCTCATTTTTAAATCCAAACTAACCATTAACAAGCTATTTATTAAAAAATATAAAAGGATATCCAAAAATAAAAGAAAAAGATTGAAATTTTAAATTTATCTCTTTTATATTTATATTTTATTTAATAAATTACGTAGCATTACATCCTGATGTCACATCATTAAAACAAAGTTGGCAGTACAACTAAAATCGCATAATAACAGCTCCAAAACAATGACATTTCTCTTGTTTTTTCTGAATGGTTAATTTTTATAAATATGATAAAATTGCTCTGCTACTAGGTACAGGCACCCTTTTTTTTTTTTTTTTTTTTTTTTTCTGAAGTTCTGATTGGGCTGAGGAAAGTCGGGACTAATGCTGTCGAATGGGCCGACTGCAGTTAAGGTATGTCTTATGAAAATGCGTGTGAAACTCTGATTCTTCTATTCACAGCCGTCTCATGTAAATATTATGCAGTTAACTGACGTCACGTCAACTGATATTTAAAGAAAAAAAATAAATACAAAAACAGAAAGAAAAGCAGATTGAAACCATTTCTCTGGTTTCCCGCTTCTGAGGGTGCAAGACCAAAATTTTCTGGAAAAACTCTACATTCAATTCCCGTTGGCTTCTTCTTCGGTGGGTGCAGAAGATTATGGTGGACATCTGAGTTGGATGGATAAGTGCATATAATCTTTTGAGTCTCAGTTAAACTCTTAAATAAGGACTTCTAAATATTTGTTTGGATGAGTGCATGAGCCTCAGATTTTTCTTTGCATAAGTGCATTATCCATATTTGTATTTTTTTTTCCTCACTTTAATGGGGACTTCTAAATATTGTTACTTACCTTTCCAATTTTATGTCTTTAATTGGGCTACCATGAAAGCTCCTTTAATCTGGCAACTCCACAGCAACGAAGTTCCAGTGCAAATGTATAATATCAAACCTAATCCCAAAATATAAAAGAGGAATTACCTTACAATTCTCCCTCTCTTTGGCAATATACACACGTATGTCTATTCCGACACATTTACAACAACCCCATCTAATTACATGGCCAGTGAAGAGCTCAAATCAATTCAATTGAAGCTCACATTTACAGCAACCCCATCATGAAATGCATCAAACTAAATGAAAGAAAGCACAATCGCCTGCAATTTAGAAAACTACTTTTTTGTTTGAAATAAACATCACGAAAGTTAAAAACTCAGCTTTTCTCGTTTTTTTGTCACTTTTCCCCCAGCAACCAAACAGAGGTTATGAAACACTAAAAAATTGCAAATATTTAAGAAAAAGAAGAATAAAAGAAAGGCAAGTAAGATGAAGTAAAACTAAAAGGCGGATCTCGTTGGAGTAAAAGAAATGACACGAACAATCCAATAAGAGCGTTTAGAAGGCTCATTAGTCGAGGATAGATCGTGAAGAGAAACAGAAATCATGGAACCAAAGAAAGAGATATTTGGAAGGTTAAGAAAGAAGTGAAATTGGTTGCGAGAAGGATCACTTTTGCGCGAACAGGAAGAATAGGAAGTAATATAGAGTCGCAATGGCAGGCAAAGAGAATACATAAAAGAAAGGAGACTAACGAAGGGAGGAATGCTTCAAGATAGATTCAGCTGAGGCTGGGAGATGCTGCTTCAAGTAGTCTTCGGCTTCAAGAGAGGAAGGAATGGAAAGTGAAAATGTGGGAGATGGTAATTGAGAGAGAGGCAAAACGGTGCATTTGAGTTTTTTTTTTACCACGTTAGCCCACGCGTACCTTGCGCTTACACGAGGCAACTGAATGTAGAATTTTTCAACTTCTTTTCTTCCTCAGCTGCGTGTACAAGGATCTGAAACTTAAAACAGAACTGCTAAATCGCCTGATAAAGTGTCCCGAGGATTTGTCCAGATGCAAAAGAATTTTTTTTTAATTTTTATTTACTTAGTGATTAAGGAAATATTTTTTAATGAAGTTTTGAATTTTGTTCTTTTTTAAAAAATATTTAAGAATATAAAAAAATGAATAAAAAAAATTAAAAACAAATGAAAAAAAAAATTGTTCTTTGTCGGTACCAACTCGTGCTAGCACTGCTCGAAACTTGGGAGCCACAAATTAAGAGATGATGAATGATAAGGAATGAATGAATGAATTAACTAGGCAACAATATAGCATCAAAATTCAAAAAGATAATCACAGATAGTGAATATGAGCTCCGCGGGGAAAGGATTTTCTATCCACCTACGAAGACTCTGACACAGCAAAATCAGCAAGAAAGAAGAAAAGCAATGATGATGATCATCATCATCATGGCGCCGTTGTAGTTTTGTTGGAAGAGGGGTGATGATTTTCCTACAGAGAGGGCACGTGGGACGATACTTCAACCAGGCATCGATGCATTGGACATGGAAACCATGCTTGCATGCGGGAAGCACCCTGAAACTTTCATGGCGGAAAATCTGGCTTAGACACACCGCACAGTCAGCGTCGAGGTGGTCGCGTTCGTCATCATGATCACCATGTTCTTGATCATCACCAACGTCATCCTTCGCAGCAAACAATTTCCAGAACCAATATTTGGTGTATGCATGAATAGAGTATACAAGAGATGTGATCGCGAAGAAAAGCACAGTTTTAAGCATCTTGCCGTCAAATACCTGCTGCATGCAGCTGATTCACTCGAACCTATTTATCAAAGAACCCTTCCTCTGGGTATGTTTTTTCGGGGAAGTTAGGAATTGCTCTGTTCTTACTTAATTCTCTCTCTTTCTGTATATCAATTCAGAAATATTCAAGTTGACCGGGACAAAGTCTCCAGGCTCGCTCTAACTTCATGGGATATAAAAAAATGTAACACGCGAAATAAACAAAAATGTTCTAAATGCAAAGCCAAACAAGGTTGAACCCACACGGCATGTATACATAGATAAGACAAATGCCTCTTTTGTTTTTGTAGATAAGATGAGATTAGTTAAAATAAAAGTTAAAAGTTGAAAGTTGAATAAAATATTATTAAAATATTTTTTTTTAATATTATTTTTATTTTAAAATTTAAAAAAATTAAATTATTTATTTTATTTTGTGTAAAAATTTAAG
The DNA here is from genome assembly GCF_004785595.1 of Juglans microcarpa x Juglans regia. Lineage (NCBI taxonomy): Eukaryota > Viridiplantae > Streptophyta > Magnoliopsida > Fagales > Juglandaceae > Juglans > Juglans microcarpa x Juglans regia. Next base: position 40,282,356 of record NC_054594.1, on the reverse strand, counting down.
AAAATTGTAATGATTAGATAAGATGAGATAATATAAGATGAAAATGGTTGTGAAAATAAACGAGACAAACACAACATCTTATCAACAGGGCAAATAATTGAATCAAATAGCTAAACCTGAACCTAATCAAAACCTATGTGTATAATAATGTCTATTTAACATGTCTAGGGCTGTAATCGAGTTGAACCGAGCCGAGCTGGTATTTAGCTTATTGAGCTCGACTCGACTCGAAATACTCAAGCTCGAGATTTTTTTGTATTCTTTGTTCGAGCTCGTCCCACAAACAAGTTCGAGTTGAGCCAAGCTCGAATTGTTTTTTTTTTAATTTTTTAATAAGAAAAATCTTATTAAAAAATTAAAAAAATAAAAAATTTAATATTGAATTTATACAACTAACAAATATAACCTCTTTTGACTTAATAAATTTGAAAAAATTTATAAATAATTAATATCTATCTAGTTGATATTTATCTAAAATAACAATATATTATATACCTATATATATTATTAATATATATACTTAATATGATAGCATATATCTATTTCATATATGGTTTCCACAAACTAGTATATGAAATTATTAAATTTTATCGACTAATTATTATAAAATTATAAAATATACCTATGAAGTATATTCACCGTATAGACATAAGTAATTAGATTACGTCTTATATTTAATTATAAAAGTGATATGCTTATATTATTAGCTAATACATATATATATAAGTGTATTTATATATTTATCAATATATGAATGAATTTTAATCGAATCGAGCTAACGAGTCGATTTGAGTATAAACAAGCAGACCTTAACGAGTTTTAGCCTAGTCAAATCGAGTTTTATCAGATATATATTATTTAAAAATCGAGCATATATCTATTTTTACGAATGAGGTTTTTTTTACAAATCGAGTTTGATTCGATTTTAAGCGAGCAAACATCGAACGGGCAGATTAATTTATTTACCGCAGTAGACATGTCCTTAAAACCTTGCGTATGCCATATAGTTTAAACGGTCAAATGTTGTTGTTTGTAATACTGTGAGGTTTAGGAGTGTTTTGTATTTAGAAATGAGTTGAGATGAGTTGAGATGGATTGAGATGGTTTGTGAATAGTAGAATAAAAATTAAATTATTTATTATATTTTATGTGAAGAGAAAGTTATTTTAAGATTTAAAAAAATTAAATTGTTTATTATATTTTATATAAAATTTAAAAAAATTATAATAATAAATTAAAATAAGTTAAAGTGAATTTTAAATTCAAACCTTACCTTAATATGCAGATATGTTTAAAGGCGCCATTATTGACTTTTCTGGAATGGAAAAGCGAATGATAGAACTGACTGGCAACAGAGTCTAGTTGAAAATGAGTTGAGAACGGAGACATGACCATTATTGCATTTAAAAAGGAGACTTAGGTAGGCTTGGGTCGTGCCGTGACTTTGGTGATTTGTAAATAATAATAAATAATAAATAGTAATAAAAAATATATATAAAAAATAATAATAAAATATTAAATAGTAATTTATCTAAACATAGACTTATTATATACATAAATAGATTATATAAAAAGAAGCATACAAACTAATTTGATTTCATAAATTCTGTTAAATTTAGTTTATAATAAAAATAATTTTATAATTTGACATATTAAATTAAATCACTGTTATTTTATAAGTTTATTTTTATATAAACGATTTAAAGTATTTTTCTTTAAAAAATGCAGTCCAAATGATCAAATGCCTTCATTATAATTGGACCTGGAGAAAACCTGGTACACCCATCGAATTATGGGAACCTAATCTGACAAGCATGGACATAACGACGATCACGTGTTTCCCTTTTTTTTTTTCTTTTTCTATTTTTTCCTTCCTTTTCTTGTTGGGGTGGTAAACTTTGTTCAATGAACATCAAGCATATTAATACATAGAATTAACGCACGCAATTTATACGAAGGTGATATTTGGAGAATGATATGAGATCATAATTTTGTAAAGAGAAATATTCTAATAATAAAATGATTATATAAAATTAATCTTATAAACTGATGTAGCTTAATATGATTTGTCAAATTATAAAATTATTTTTATTATAAAATAGATATAACAAGTCATATGAAATTACGTCAATTTATAAGTTCACTTTTATGTAATAGTATTTTTGGTTATAGTACTCATTTTTTGTGAATAATAGTAAGATGGTTTGTGAATAATAATGAGATAGTTTAAATTAAGTATTTTTTTATATTTTGAAAAAAATGTGAGAAAAAGTTGAATAAATATATTATAAAATTAGAATATTATTTTTATTTTGTAATTTGAAAAAGTTGAATTGTTTTTTGTTTAAAAGTTTAAAAAAATTATAATGATTAATTTAAAAGAATTTATATTTTAATGATGTTTAAAAAAAATGAGATGGGATGAGAATTATTAGTTATGAATAATGATAAGGTTACTACTCTACTACTATTCATTTACTACTCTTTTTATATTTTATTTTTTTTAATTTTTTATTTTACTTAGACTGTATTTAGATGTTGAACTGAGTTGAGTTGAGATTATAAAATATTATTAGAATATTATTTTTTAATATTATTATTATTTTGAAATTTAAAAAAATTAAATTGTTTATTATATTTTGTATTAGAATTTGAAAAAATTATAATGATGAGTTGAGTTGAGATCCAAACCTACCCTTAATGTTTAGTTATTACCAAACATCCCTTATAAGTCGTGAAGGACTCGAGGTGGCCGCTAGCAGCCCATATTCAAACCTTAGACTTTTGCAGTCGTTGGCACATAAATTACTTTCCCCCAGACTTCAGTTGTATTTTCGAATCTTTGACGTGCAGAATGCACGTTTTCGTCACTTCTTTCTGAGTCAAAATTGCATACAAATTACAATTTTTCTATTTTCGCATGCATGGCGCTTGTTAAATTAATTAAAGCAAGGCAATATTAATTTACTTCATGCAGCATGTTGACTAACTAGGCGTTCTGAAATAACTCCTTCGTATCGTTTCTATTATTTGCCTCGTGCTCGTTAAATAAATATGTAAATTATATTAGAAAAATATAATACATGTATGTTTTTTTAATTTTCTATTTGCCATTATCTTAACCTACTCCTTTCATTATCTATCACATTATAAAAAAATGGAAAGAATCTTTATCCTATCGTATACTGGAATGACGTTCACGCATGACGTGCAAGGATACTGACGTATAAGGGTTGCGTGTTGGGATTCCGTGGTTGGTTGTCAATCATTTTTGTCATTAGAAATAAAAACAGAACTAAACTAAGGGCTCGTTTTTTTATTTTTTTATTTTTTATTTATGAAACAAACTATGGGCTCGTTTAATTAGACAAATAAGATGAAATGAAAAACACGTGAATAATAATAAGAAAGTTTGTAAATGATAATAAGATAGTTTGATTACCACTACAACAAATTTGATATTTAGAGAATAAATTTTTTTGAGACAGTTTTTTTTGTCTCTAAAAGTCACTTTTAGGGACAAAATCCAAATTTCGTCCTAAAAACAGTTTAACTATTCGAACAATAATTTATCATTCGAATAATAAAATTTAGAGACAAAAGTAGTCGTCCTAAAAAATTATGTACGTTCGAAGGATGTGTGTTTCGTTCGAACAATTTGTTATATTAGTTTGAACGGTGTAAATTCCGTTCAAACTTTATATTAGTTTTCCTCATCTCCTCCAGCCCCAACAACCCTTGTATTTTTTCTTCTCTTTGCAAATAGACCAGCAACCCCCATCTTTTAGCTAGTCCCATTGCTGACCTACCACACCTTTCCTCTCCTTCCAGCGCTACTAGTAGTAAGTCCCCATCTCTCGCTCTTTCTTTCTCTTGCTTGTCTTTGTATTTTTTTTGTCTCTGTCTCAACTCCCCATCTATTTCTTACTCTCTCTCAGGTTCTCTCTCATATGGTCTCACTCTCTCTGATTCAACCTAGCCATCGAGATTGTAAAACGACATGCCACAACTCGTGAAGCTGGATTCATCAGCTCTCACTTGGTTGATTTGTGCTCATATATCGGTTTGTGCTAAGTTTTTGTGTTTATTCATGATTTAAGGATTTGATGTAAAAGGCATAGGTGCTCTTTGAATTAGGACCCTATATTTGATTTTTTAAGTCCAATTTGTTTTGGGATTACACTATGATTCTGGCTTAATGTTTAGGTTAATGTGGCAGAGTTTGTGCTTGTTTACTTCCTCCTCCACTCATTTATTTCATTGGTTTGATTTGCAGGCCTGTGGTTAGCATTGTTTATCCTTTGTAAGTGGAATTCTTCTTTTCATTTTTATTTCATTAGGGCAATTGAAACTAAACCCCTTGTTGGGATTATAATGTTTATTGTAGTGATTTTAGTGTTTGTTCATTATACAATGTTAATGCTCTGAGTGTGTATTAATTTACTAGAAAATATAAATGATTTTCATTATCTTGGATGGGCTTGAACTTTGTTGGAGGTTGTAGTAGCTGGAGGTTCATTTGGAATTTGATTAGTAGGTAGTGACTTCTTATGCTAGGCATGGTAATTGGCATTATGTGATCTGGTTTGATATCCAAATTATATTGATTTTTGTTTCTAATACATCATTTCTCAACTTTTGTGGAGTTTGGTTGGCTTTTTATTGGCAGCTATTTGATAGTCTGAATATTTTGCAAGTTCATGATATATGATAGGCTTCATTGCAACTGTAAGATGTAGGGCATCTATTTTTAATTTTGTAGAGGCTGCATATAAAGTAATTTAGCACTCATGCTAATCAGTTGTAATGTCAAAGTTGTGGCCAACAAGTTTTTTTTTTCCTCTCTCTTTACTTATTAAATCCTTTTTTGGGCTAGCTTTTCAACTCCTAAGATGTTGTATGGGTTAGGTTGCATCTTCATCTTACATTGTATATGGCTTCTGAGCTGTGGAATTTATATCTTCTAACAGGCAAAAATTAGATTAAGTTATTTGTGCTTATTTTTATCGATGAGTCTAGATATCATTTTCGTGAATTTCGTGAAAATGATTTAGTTAGTGGCTTGTGCTCTAAATATTTTTTTTTCCGTATAACCAACAAGGCCTCCTTTCAATGATTGGGCTAAAGTAAATATTGAAGTGTAAAACATCATGCACAACATTTGTTGCACCAGCAAGCATTTGCTATTGAATTGACATTGAAACATTTGTTGTTATGGTTGCATGCTAAATTAACTGTACTAATAACTTGTGTAATTTGTTAGGAACACATGTTGTTGGTTTGTGAGCATTTGATGTTATGTGTACCAATTGTTGGCTTGGTTTGTTATGGTTTTATGCTACATTTAAGCTAAATTTGGTTGTTTCTATTTATCTCAGATTGTAGTGGTTGGATTGTAGTGCTTAGAGTAAAGAGATAAACATATGAGGCAAGAGACTTTAATTGTTGAATTTTTAAAATCTTTGCAGGGACTTGGCCTTACATTGGCGGGGAATAGAGCAAAGCTAAGGAGATTAAACTTCAAGCAACAAGATTGGAAGTCATGCTATCAACTCGGTGGATTTGGATCTCTCAAATTAACTACCAGAGGTCCAGAAGTTGTATGACCATTAGAACAACAAGATTGTCATACAATTTTATATGATTTGTTATAATCTTAGATTGGATGTCTCAAATTGACTACCATAAGAGATTTTATATTTTTGTTTTTATTTATCATACGATTTTATAGATTTTTTATTAGCTTATTAATGTTGGGACAATTAGCTTTTTATTTTTATAGAAAGTTGTTTTATTGTCAGTGATTGAATAGAAGAAATTACATTTAAATGTAAAAATTAAGTGATGTCAATATTGTCTAAAAAAACCATTCGAATGAAAAACATTTAATCAAATGATATTGTTCAAACGTGAATTAAGGACAAAAAAAATTTATCCCAAAAAATTTGTCCCTAAAAAATCCATTCGAATGGACCTATTAGCGTTCAAATGACCATTAGAGACAAAAATTTTCGTCTAAAAAAAAACCCATTTGAAGGCTTTCGAATGGTTCCTGTCTCTAAAAACAATTTTCGTCTCCAAAAATCTTTTGAAACAAAATAAAAACAAAATTTTTTCGTCTCCAAAAACTTTTTCGGATGAAATTTGGGTTTTTTGAGACAAAATGATTCATCCTAAAAAATCCAATCTCTTGTTGTGCAGGATATTTTACTAGATTTTAGGCAAGGGGAGAGAAATAATTGAATACAAATATTATAAAGTTAAAATATTATTGTAATATAATTTTTATTTTAAAATTTGAAAATTTTGAATTATGTTTTTGTATTTTGTTTGAAAGTTTAAGAAAGTTGTATTGATTATGTATTAGATCAAAAATTAAAATTAAAAAGTATTTGTATTTAAATAGTATTTAAATGTTGAGATAAGATGGTCTATTAAACCAAACAGAGCCTAATAGTAATGGAAAAAATATTTAATATAAATGATAATAACAAAAGCCAATAAAATTAATAATAATGTCTTCTATATACCTTGTTTTCGCGATAGTCTCTCGGACCGAGGTTGGGTTTTTTAATTGATTTCTAGAGAACTGGGGTTAATTTTGAGGTTTGGTTTTACAGTTCTTTCAAATAATCTCATTCCATCTAATCTCATCTCAATATCCAAACACCATTTAAACACAAAGAATAACTCTAAATTTAGTCAATTTGGCACACCCCTTGCGCACAAATTGACATGGTATGGCAAGTGTTTAATAAAACTGTGCGTCCTGACATCAAGAGAAGGGCTGGGTTGCGGAATGGCCAGTGAACAAAATGCTGATAGGAATGAGATCGTCCTGCTTCGCTTTAATGTTCGTCGCCTTTAAATATAAGGGAAACCATCCAAAGTTGACAGCATCGCGGAGGGAGTTGTATACGATCATGTCCTCGAAGTTGTTAACATAAATGGCAAGTCTCCCCATTGTTCTGTAAGGAAAGGGAAGATACCACCATATCCGGAGCTTCGGTGGCAAAGATGAGGAAAACCAAAGTCATCCAGTAGCAGCTTCGTTCATGTCTGTGCAATCTGAAAAACTCAAGGATGGTCGGAGATTCATAAGACAGTGTGGGTGCGCATGTAGCAACACACGATTCGTTGGGTTGTCATGTAGCTTCTTGTTGTATTGTTGGTCATAGGACCTTTTAGGTAAAAAGGCCTCCATCATTCTAGCCCAAAAAGTTAACCCTCAAGTGCTGAAACACGAAAAATAATAATAATAATTGGGTACGAAAAGTAATGTTCCGCTCCCTTTTGAGTGCAAGAGATTGTTTATGGGTTCTTTTCGAAACTGCAGGATTTCCAGGGTCTTTGCCGGAGGCTCGTTAGATGCCCCTAATGTTTTATTTGGGTGGAAGTTTGGGTGGGACTTTTTTTTTTGGAGCCATCTTGAGAAAGGTTGGAAAAAAGGTGATATTTGCCCAATATTTTCTTCAGACTTGAGATCAGCGATTGGTGTCATTAAAAATAGAAAAAAATGGGAGTTTCGGAAACTTTTGATTATGTAATGTTTATCATATATCCTACACTACCAAGCAATTATAATGTACACCATTTGCAGTAGGATCTGAAGAAACAAGAGAGACGTGGGAGATCCACGAAATGGGGTGCGAAAATGGGTGATGAAAATGGAGAGACAAAGAACGGAAAGATGGATCTGGGTTGAAATGGGGATTGCATCCTTCGCTTGTTCTCTCTTTCTTTTTCTTTTTTTAAACATAAAACAATTGCCACATCAGTGGTATCCTTGAATTCGTCCACAAATTCGCCTGCACCTAGAAGAATTGAAACACAAAACATTTTTCAATTTCAAATTTTTAATTTTTTTCATCTAATCATTACAACTTTTCTAAACTTTCAAACAAAACACAAAAAACAATTCAACTTTTTCAAATCACAAAACAAAAGTTATATTAAAAAATTATATTATAACCCTATTTTAATTTTATAATTTTTTATTGAACTTGTCTCTCTTATTTCCTAAAATCACATAAAATATCTTAACTTAAACTATTTTATTATTATTCACAAATTATCTCACTACTACTAATAGATTTCTCATCTCATCTGTGTAATCAAACAAGCCCTCATTACAAGAAATTAGATTTTTTTCAGCGCTCAAATCGTCGCAAATACTCCCATTAATCGCTACATTTGAGCATTTCCGGTGATTTCTAATTCGCTGCATTTTCGACGAAATTAAAGTGTATTTTTTGATCAATTTCAGCGATAGGCAAAAATCGTTGCAAAAAATTACTATTTCCGGCAATTTTTGTGCACCGCAACTATCCCAAAAATCGACAGAAATGGCCTTTCCGTTTGTCATTAAATCGTTGAGAAAAACTAATTGCAGCGATATATATCGTCGCAATTGTTTTAAAATTGCTGCAAAAGACTCATTATTTTTTCCAGCCATTATAAATTATCGTCGTTATTACGTTGTCCTAGCAACTAGTGTCGTCGAAATAGATTATTTGCGGCGACATTTAATCGCCAGAAATAATCTAAATCGACAAAAAAAAGATTTTTCAGCGAAATTTATTCGCCGGAAATGGCTTTCCATAAAGAAAAAAAAATGCACAAAAACAGAGATGAACTATACCCATTTAGTATATATGAAGTATAGCTTGGGTATAGTTCACCTAAATAGTCCAGCAACCCCTCACATATATTATAATATATGTGACGGAATGCTGCATTATATATACACAGAGGATCAGCTGAGTTTATCCGAGTCATGGAAGCAGCAAGCCCAGCAAGATGTTGAGGAGTCCAAGAAGCAACTATTGGCCCTGTCTTCAAAGGTCAAAGAGTCCCATCAGCAGTTTCTGCAAATGTCTGATTCTGGGGAAGCTCGTATTTTTCAGCACCAAAATATCTCTCAAGGACAGGATCCAGCTAGGCTGTCCTGAAGCAGAATTCAATTGAGTCAGATGCCTTGACCTCTGCCATGAATGAGATTCAACAGCTTAAAGTCCAGCTTGAAATGGTAGCTAAATCTGAGGTTACACAAACCAAGCAGGTAGAATTAGCGAATGCAGAGCTGCATAGTTTAAAAGGAAACCTTGCAGAAAGTCTTTCTCTTGTGGAGAACATGAAAAATTAGCTACAAGATTGCAGAGAATCAGAAGCTCAGGCCGAAGCAATGGTTATGGAAACTCTGCTGCAACTGGAAACTGCTAAAAAAATTGTAGAGGTGCTCGGGTCAGATAGGTTGAAAGCCATTGAAGCTTACAACTCAATTGCCTTTGAGTTAGACCAGTCAAGGGTACGTGCCAACTTACCAGAGGGACTTGTAAGAAAACTTGAGGCAGACCTAAAAAATGCTAGTGGTGACCTTTACCAGAGGTGGCACGACTAAGATCTGCTCTAGAAAGTGCTGAGACCAAATACCATGAAGAACAAATTCGAAGCACAATACAGATGAGAAATGCTTATGAACTCATGGAGCAGATAAAATCTGGGTCAAATCTGAGAGAGGCTGAACTGGAGGCAGAACTAAAAAACATAAAAGCTGATTTTGAAGAGTTGAAATCAAACCTGATGGATAAGGAAACTGAATTACAGGGTGTTTTGGAGGAGAATGAGGGGTTGAATTCAAAACTTGAGAAGAACCTCTCATACTAGAAAGAATACGAACTGGAAAAGGATCTGAATAAATTAAATGAACATATTGCATATTTGAGGGCCAATTTGATGGATAAGGAGACAGAATTACAGAGTATAATGGAGGAAAATGAAATGATGAAATTGGAGATCAACAAGAGGGAAATGAGCAGAGCAAACGTGAATGATGAGGTTATTGCAGAAGTAAAGGTTATTGCTGGTTTTGTTTTGTTTTTCATCGAGGACGATGGGAAAAGCAGTCAATATACCTCCCTTGATCTGTATTATATGGTGTATAGGCAACAATCTGTGCAATGACTCAGAAATATATGAATATATGTATATATAACTGTAATATATAATTAATTCACCTAAATAGTGCAGCAATCCCTCACATTGACTGTTGTTTTATTCAAAATTTTGAGCATGAAACTTTATGAAGTCAGAAGTTAACTTGTTATATTATGTGTCAAACTAAGACAAGTAATTCCAAATGATTCTGCAACTCCATAAAAGCACCAAGCCATTAATGGGACTGATTTGCAGCAACTAAATCAAACCAGAAACATAGATGACAGTTTTTTTTTTTTTTTCAAATCAAACTTGAACTAGTTTAAGTTGTTTCTCTAACCTTCAAGCTTCCTCATTTTTCTATAGACTTCACTATAGTTTTCGTGGTTTCTATGAAGGTTTTTCTAATGTCACATATTGAGATTTTAAGGTCATTTGGTATTCCTAATGGTAAGAAAATAGAAAGATCTACACAACTCAATGTTAGAAACTCTATTGTAAATTCTCTTACTGTTTGCTTATGGTCTCCTCAGAATTTCTTCATTTCTTCTTACATAAGACTCCATCATTAAATCCCCTCATATGCTCATAATTAAAGTTGGTCAGTAGCTAGATAATTGAGCCCAAACAAAAGCAAAGCAGAAAATAAATGTCGCCTGCAGCAGAGGAAATAATTCAGCAATAAATCTACCAAATGAACCCAATGATAAAGCTCATTCAACTCAATGATAAAGGATTAATAGAGAATAGCAAAAAGTTACACTAAAAATGGTGAATTTGAAGAAGATTCACCAGTTAATCATCTCTCAGAATTCTGTGGACAACAATTTCCTCTGTACCGATGGCCATCTGAGTTTACTACTTGTGGAACTCATAAACATGAAACTGGTACACTAGACTTATCAATGTCATAAAAACTATCCAAGTTCCACAGCAAACAATCCTATTAACCGAACAGAAAAAAATATTGAAGCCAATGAAATATGGAAAGCTCACAAATGAGTTTTAAGATTCAAAGAAATCTTAAAACACAAAGGACAAGCTTAAGAGACCATCTGAATCAGAGCAACCTAAGAACTAATACGAATTTCTTCTTGGATACACATGCCATAGCTAAAACAATAAATCAAGAATTAAAAAAAGAAGAACCCATGCTAGAAACCGTACATACAGTGAAACAAATGCTCCGCAAGAGTATCATTAGGCATGTACTCAGCAACCAGCAGCCTCTCATCTCCATCACAGTAATACCCAATCAAATTGGCCAGCCTCAGATGCCTCATCTGCCCTACTCCCCGTGCCTCCTCCTCATTTGGTGGCAGTGGGTTGCAAATAGAGCAAGGGAGAGAGGGAGGGCCTTAGGCTGCTGGGCTAGGCGTAGAGGAGAAGGGGCTCCGACGGAGGACTAACGACGGCGTCGAGGTGTGGGTGGTGGCGAATGGCGCCCCCAACGACGGCGACATAGAGAAATCCGAGAGAGAGAGGTGAGGCCAGAAAGAGATTGGCGTGGGCACTAGGAGAGATAGAAGGGGTGGCCGTTGAGGTGAGGTCGCGGTGGCGTGCTGGGGCCGTTGGCGACGGGCTGTACGCTGCGGAGGCTTGAGGGAGAAGAGGGACTGGGAGAGAAAGGGGGAAGGGGGAGAGACGGCTGGAGGGAACGAAATGAGGGGAAAACCTAACGCGAGGGTTTTAAATTTAATGAGTTTTTCCGGTGCTTTTGACTCGCTGCTAATAAGTTTAATTTGGCGCATGTGTTTTACAGCAAGAATATTCGCCGTAAATAGTATATATTGCAGCGATTTTCTTTAATCGACGGAAATTTAATGCCGCTATAGTAATAATACATTGTTGCGATGACAAAAATCGTCGCAAAAGGTAAAAATGTCGTTGCAAAAGTGATTTGTACATTTTTCCTCCATGATTTCCCAACTTCGCAACGAAAATTAAGCGACGACTTGAAAATCGCCAGAAATAACCTCTATTTACGGCGATTTTTTTTGCAACAATTTTAAAATCGCTGGAAAATGCTTGATTTCTTATAGTGCCTTAGAGACATTCAAAAAAGTCTTTTATTTTACGTTTTTTTTTAAATACTGCTGCAATGAAATAAAAAGAAAATATCTTTTTACTCTTTTAAATTATTTTATTGCTCATTTTACAATCAATTAATGTAAATTCTACTATGTTTTTTTAGTAGTTTCTTTATAAACGCAAAAAATTTATTATTATTATTTTAGATGGACCTGAAAAACAAAAAGAGTAAAATCTGCGCCCGGTAGCCTGGAAAGGCCTAAATTATCCGAGATTTCTAATTCTGGGTATTAGCAAATGTTGTTGTAAGCAAATATAGTTTAACTTTTAAAAGTCTGTCAACGTTCTTAAAAAATACAGAGAGTGTTTGTAAGTTTCCTTAAAAGTACGAAAAACGTTTATTGGTTTTTTGAAAACCCAAAATCTAATACATGATACGTGTGAGAATAAAGAATCAGACCCCAACCAATTTATAAAATCTGAAGTTATAAGTTAATTAAAAATCCAAAATTTTGGCCTATATTTGAGTAGATTAATACATGTTTATAGATTTTGTTTCACTAAAACTCAAAAATTCTTTCATTTTTCTAGAGTTATAATTTCTTCTTTTAAAGTTTTCATATTTTTTGTTCCTATATCTTATTCTATGTCTTTTTAATCAGATTTTTCCCCTGTGAAAATAGATGAATAATAAAAACGAAGCAAATTTTTTAATTTTACTTAAGTTGAAAATTTTAATATTATCAATTATCAAGATTTGATAATAACTTTTTGGTATATATGATTGAGAAGTGGGTACTAAAAATACGTAAATTTATGAAGAATACATTTAGATACTTTCAATAGTTTTAGCAAGAGAGGTTAAAAAACAAAATAATTTAAATGGTTTTTGTGATTGCTAAAGCCAAAAATCAAACAACAGACCATAATGGAGAAAATAATTATCCCTGACCCACCATCATAGATCAAGCATTAATACGATACTCTTTACGTTTATCCATAAAATAAATAAATCTTTATCTGGAGTTCCCTTTAAGTACTTTAGAATTTTGTACACTGCATCAAACTGGTCAAGTCCAGGTGAGTGCATAAATTGACTTACCATTAGGGTTGTAATTAGTCCGGTTCGGTCCAGTTTTGGATAAAATTTAGGACCGAATTGGTATGCACTGATTTTACATTTTCCAAAACTGATTACACACCAGTTACTCTCCTAAATTGATATTTCCAGTTTTATTGGTTTCCAGTCCGATTCAGTTGGTTTTTCAATTTTAATAAAATGAAAATTTGTCAAAAAAAATTTGTTTATAAATTAAAAAAAAAACTACTTTAAAAAAATCTGTTTTATTAAAAATTTATTACTATTTACAAAAATCTACTTTATAAAAAGAATCTGCTATGTAAAAAAAAAATGTTATAAAAAACTTGCTATTAAACAACTAAAACAAAAAATATGCTGTAAAAAAAATGTTATAAGCCTATAAATTGATGCCAAATTATTACTAATACTATATACTGTAATAATAGTGATATTAATACTAACATATTAAATTAACTATACTATTGTACATATATTATGTTATAACTCTTATAATATATTAATATATACTAATACTATATATTATACTATTATAGTGTTACTACTACATATCTAATCTATTATAATAAGTGACTATCTAACTGTGAATATCAACTTTAATTTTTATTTCTGTTAACTTTTCTTATTTTTTCGTTAAATCCTGTTTTACCGAAAGGCCTTTAAAACTTTGACCATTTGATGTGTAGCTCCCTTATAGAATTTAATGAAGGATTTTGTTTTACTAAAAAGTCCTTAAGACCACTGGCCATTTGGCGTGTAGCTCCCTTGTAGAATTTAATAAAGAATCATGTTTTATCAAAAGGTCCTTAATAGCCACGCGATTAGATATTTTGTTGAAATTTAGATTTTTTTAATCTTGATTTTTTGTTTTTCTTTAACTTTATATTTTCTTTTCCTAGACAAATAAGTTACTGATTTTTTTATTTTTTTCATTTATTTAAATCATTATATCAGGTGCATCTCAAGACTAACGCACCCGGAGCCATTTCCGTATGTATGTGTGTGTATATAATATAATATATATATATATATATATTATAATACCTTGCTATAGTTAAAGGCATTTTTATCGCAATTGAATGGGCTCATGATTCTTCCTCTGTGCCCACAGCCCGTGAATAGTGAAATTGCCTGGAACCTTAGAACAAGTGACGTTCGAAGTTGAACTGCATAATGATGCAGGCCATTGAAGGGCCAAGTAGAAGTCGTCAAAAGAATCATCCCGCGGGCAAAAGTAAATTCCGGTCACCAAAACCAAGCAGCTAACAAACAGCACTTTCGTTGTTAATGCAACCATGTTGCTGTTGCAGTAGTAATGCAACCACACATAAAAATGTCTTTGAGTTCAGAAAACTTGGATGTTGATTGTTGAGACAAATGTATATATAGAGAGATCGAGCAATAACTTTATATATACTTACGCATGTGTGAATGGAGATGTAAAATCAATTCCGAAAATTGAAAGGACATGACTGGTTGGATGGATGGATCATTAATTGCAATCGATCATTCACTTTCCCTTCATTTATGGTTATCATGCAACTAATTGCAAATATTTTTCATCATCTATGAGCCATTCGATAATTGTAGACTACCCTAACAATGTAACCATGACTCTATAATTAGGCTATATTTGATCAGTGGCGATCTCCTTATACTATTTTATTATTATTTACAAACTATTTACTAGTTTTTTAATACTATTTATTATTTTTTACTATCTTTTTATTACTATTTATAGATCATTTGAAATTATCTCAATATCCAAACGTAACATGATGAAAAGTAGGGCTCAATATCAATGTGCATAGGACACCTAACAACTATTTTGCCTGTAGAAAAAAGAGAAAGATTTCTTCAAAATTTTTCGAAAGATCGAGAGAGAGAGAGAGAGAGGGTGACACGAGAATAGATCTTACATTATGCCTTGCTCATGTATAAAATTTTATACAAGCAACAGTAAAGTTTAACAATCATTTTACGTGTATTTTCATGAAGTAGTTTAGCATAGGACTCTAAATTAATTGTACGTTTATAAATGAATTCACGTAATTATCGACACGTTAGCACATGATGAACACACATCCATCACTTAATAATCGAGTTTGAGGACTACTGAATGTAATTTACGTAATTTATATATGTATATAGAGAGAAAGCTATATATAACTACATACATACATACATGCATACATATATATATACACACACTTATGCATGTGTGAATGTAGATGTAAAATCAATTCCGAGAATTGAAAACTAGGATATATAGTGAATATTGGATGAATGGATGAATATTGGATCATCATTAATTCATGAAAAGGATGATGCTCATGATCAGTTGCTTTCCTTCATTAATTTATGGTTATCATATATGGAACTTGCAACTTTCCATCATCTTGAGCCATTTGATCATTGTTGACTGCCGATCAAAGAGTCTAACCACGACTCCAAAGAAAAGAAGTAGGACTCGATATCAATGTGGCCAAAGTATATAAATGACATCTAAAAACCATTTTCCTGGCCTGTAGAAAAAAGACAAAGATTTCTTTAAATTTTTGTTTGAACCTGAAGATCTCAATAGAGAGAGGGAGGTTGACACGAGAAATAAATCTTACATTATGTCTTGTTCATTTAATACTCTCTGATTAAAGTTTAACAACTATTTTGCCTGTATATATTTTTATGAAGTAGTTGAACATAGGACTCTAAATTAATTGTTTATAAATGCATTTATGTAATTATCGACACATTAGCACATGATGCACACACATGCACCCATCATCTCTTAGTAATCGAGTCCTAGCACTACCGAATAATATATTGTTCATATTCACATTTTTTATTGTTCTTTTAATTTTCTCATCACTAATTGGATGGACGGAAAAGCCCTTCAGGTTGCTTCTACTGTAGCCTTTCGCATTACCCTTTTGGTCATTGTACCCAGTCTTTACAATTTTGCCCCCATGGCTTGTACGTTGTCACCCAGCCTCTACTGGGCTTTCCAACTTTTCACTTGTCTCCTGGCCCTATCCCGTCCCGCATGTTACCAAGAAAAGACTAAACGCGGCGTTTACTTCTCCAATCACACAATGGTTTTTCATTCTCCAAGTGCTTATCGGTTCTTCCATAGTGATAATTCAAGTCTTCTCTCTTTGCTAGTAGTGTCTGTGTGTCTATATAAATATATATATATATATATATATATTATAATGATATAGTGATACTAATACTATATGTTATACATTATGAAATATATATTATATATTATATAATATATAATAATATATTGATACTAAATTATTACTAATGTTATATACTATACTAATAGTGATATTAATACTATATAATAATATATGGTCATAGTGATAATTATATAATATCATATATATAATTATAATTTATATTATTATATATGTTAGAAAGCACAACGAAAAAATACCTCAAGCTTAGCTTATAAAATTGCTCCACAAATTTCTCCATATTAACAAATTTCAAGCGTTTCTTCTTAGTGGCGAAGTGTACTACGTAGTATAAAACTAGAGTAACACTTAACAAATCCACAATCTAAATATCTTATCAAGAGAAAACAAAAAGAGAGAGAGATTTTGTGTATTTCAGATGATCCCAAAAACCAAACTGAGGAGGACTATTTATAGTCCACCTACACGCGGCTTGGCTTGAAGGCTAGCCATTACATTGCAATCAATTTGCAGACGTTGCAAGCTGCAACAACATGTAACGTATGGCATTAAGACATTCGTTACAAGTCAAGTAAATCCATACGTTACTATGAGCATGAAATGAGGGGGTCAGCCCACGTGGGCGCCCCTCCTGCCCTCCTGCTAACATCTCTCACTCGTACATAGTGGGCATGACCCCAGATCTACATCTCTCTAATGTTTTCAATCTTGTTCATACAAGTAAATAGGTCGTGTGACCACGAAGCACATCTGTAGAAAGGTGGGAGTACATATACCAAATCTCTCCCAGAGAAGACCAGCACAGTAACATCCTTAAAGTGTCTGGTCATGTCCTAAACTCATTTGATCGCATCAAGATCAACCATTTTCAAACCCTCTTGAGTTTTAAAAAAAACTATACAGAACAATGCTTGACTACCTCCAAATCATTTGAATGTGTTCACAACCTTAGCCGCTATCAAGATGTGGCGCCATATTTTGACGTTAACAAACACTATCGAATATATGATATTGAAGAGTCTTCCCTTTGCACCCATATCACTGAATTTTGGTCGAACCGCTTTACCAGTAATGCCTCTTTATACTGTATCAATTATGACTATAGACAACATGTCAAAGTAGCAGACATCACAACCTCCATCTCGTGACATAGTCAAAAGTAAATGACACTTTAAAAATGAGACTCACACAATGAGAAAGAGGGAAACCTTTTACTCACTTACTCATATGGTCGAATAAGCCCATATAGTATAAAACACATGCTACGATGGATTTCCCTTTCTCAAAGAGTATATATCTATATCAACACCGTACAGATCTTAGTCTAGCCGTTCCTTAAGCGTCTAACCCGAGTTCCTCTATTTGCACTCCTCCAAGGGGTAAAAGAGAACCTCGCATCTGGCTAACCACACAGAGTACATGGATGGTGGGGTAACCCATGCATAGCCTTCTCAATAGACCTCATCTTAGCTCTCACTAAGGCGACATATCTTTGTACCAACCAACTTATCCCTTTAGACAAGTACCTAGGTACACAATATCTCATCTCTACTCGCTACTTAAACGCTAAAGCGATCGCTCGTATGAGTGAGTCGATCTAAACCTGTTGACATATTTTATGTGTGTATTAGAAAAACAATATGATAAATATAAGAACTGAATCATATTGTATTAATATCTCAAAAGAATATCATTTGAAACACAAATTATATTTACAGTCTATGCAATCCTAGATTCCTAACATGAGTCTCAAATACATCTTCTACTATAGGCTTCGTTAAGAGATCAACAAGCATGCGACTTGTAGAAAGGTGTTTCAGAACCACTTCCTTTTGCGCTACCATGTCTCTGATGTAGTGATATCTAATATCTATGTGCTTGGTTCTTCCATGATACTTTGAGTCCTTAGCATATGCGATAACTGTCATGCTATCACAGAATATCGTTACCGGATCTGAAGTATCCGTGTTAATGTCTAAATGCTTGAGAAACCTCCGTAACCAAACAACTTATTGAACTACTGCATAACAAGCTATGTATTATGCCTCCGTGGTGGATAGAGCTATATAAGGTTGTTTCTTGCTGCTGCATGTAATGGCACATATGTTGAGTAGAAAGACATATTCATTGGTTGATTTGTGCTCATCTAGGTCATTGCCCCAATAGCATCATTGTAACTTCTTAGCTGCAAATCTGAACTCTGATAGCACATCATATAGTCCGCAGTTCCCTTAAGATATCACATAATCCTTTTGATTGCTTTCCATCGAGCCAGTTCGGGGTTAGATTGAAATCTACTCACTGAGCCAACTGCATAACATATGTCAGGTCGAGTACACATCATTGCATACATCAGACTATCCACAACATTAGCATAAGGGACACGAGCCATCTTTTCTTTTTCTCTTTGAGTCTTAGGAAACAACTAGTTGGACAAGTTCTCACTTCTTGCAACATAGGTGCCAATGGGTTTACATCCACTCTTTAGGAAGCGCTCGAGAAATTTCTTTATGTAAGTCTGTTGGGACAAACACAAAAGTCTATTTGAGCGATTTCTGTAGATCTTAACTCCCAGAATGTATTCTGCCTCACCCATATCCTTCATCTCAAAATTGAAGGATAACCGCTCTTTTGTGGCGACTATCAACCATTTATCATTTCCAACTAGCAGTATGTCGTCAACATACAATGACAACATAATAAAACTCTTTTTGAACCTTTTGACATAGACACAATGGTCCTATATCAAAAGGTCCTCTGTAATCATCTTAAACCCATTCGAGGGAATAGCTCGGTGGAATCTGAGGTACCATTGTCTAGATGATTGTTTTAGGCCATATATAGATCATTTGACCTTGCACACTTTGTGCACTTGACCTTTGACCACAAAACCCGTTGGTTGATTCATATAGATCTCCTCATCTAGTTCTCCATTGAGAAATGATGTCTTAACGTCCATCTGGTAGAGTTCCAAATCCATGTTTGCTACTACAGCTAGAATCAGACGAATTGAGGCAAACCTCACCACTAGTGAAAACATTTCCTCATAGTCTATACATTCCTGTTGGGTATATCCTTTCGCTACTAAGCGAGCTTTGTACTTATCTATTGATCCATCTGACTTGCATTTGATCTTAAGAACCTATTTGTTCCCAATAGCCTTACGCCCTATCGGTAGATCAACCAGATCCCATACCTGGTTAGTCTTCATAGGCTCAATCTTATCATTAAGTGATTTCATCCACTCATCTTTAGTAGAAGATGAGAGAGCCTCATGAATTGTCCTAGGCTCATCATTATCATGCGAAGTTACCATAAAAGCTTTTTCTTCAATCTTAAAACTAGGGGTGCTACTCGCATGGTGCGGGGCAGGGACACCCCTCCCTGCCCCCCGCCCCGCACCATGCAAAGGGAAGGTTTTCAATCCCGGCCCCCGCCTCGGTAGCAGGGGGTGGGGTTGAAACCGCACCCCGCTCAACCTAGTGATTCATTGGGTCCATAATTTTTTTTAGGTCTAAAATTTTTTTAGACCCAAATTATAATATAATATAATTATAAATTTTATTCAAAAAAATATAAACTCATTAGAGTTGTATTTTGGATTGTCTTGTCTTCATAAGTCAACCTTTAGAGCATTGACATTGGACTAGCCAAATGCCAATGTATCTTCATATTTTGGCTAGATATGAGAAAAATCATTTACATTGAACTAGCCAAACTACTAAACCTCAAGATATGAGCTACAGTAAATTAAGGAGGTTAGTCATATTTGGAGAGTGACTGTTCACAGACCAAACAATTATTTTAATGTTTTCCACCAACCATCCCTCTCCCTTTCTCTCACTCTTTTCTCCCTTGCAGTAAATGTTTTCCACTTCTGTGCATTCTTCTTCTATTGTCTTTTTTGGATATTTTCATTTTCTCTTTATTTCTTTATTTATATATTTCCCATTAGCTTTGAGAATTGGGGTCATTGTTTTTATTTATATTTTAAGCCGAAAGAAATTTGGTTTGTATGTGCTTGTTGAATAATTAGGTTGAGGAAGAAAATAGTTGGGAAATAATAATTTTAAGTAAAAATTCAATTATTAATTAATATATGAGGTTTATTTATAAAATAAAAATAAAAAATTATTAAAATATATAATATTATATTATTATTTTAACTTTAAGATGACTAGTCTAATATAGATTCACCTAGCCAAAAATTAATGCTATAGCTAAAACTTGAAATTCTAGCTAAAATTTGAACTTGGCAATGATCTAGCCATTGCCAATGCTCTTATATAGGAGGCCAAGGCAATCCATTAACTTGAATTCAAGTTTTTAACAAATTGTATATATTTATATACAATATATATTTATATAAATATAAAAAATAATATTTTTTATTATAAATTTGGGAGGATGTGGAGTAGGGTGCGTGGCGGGACCCCGCTGGGGTCAGCCTGAACTGTTAAATATAATCAAATTTTCTAGAATTTTCAAATGAATTATCTAAAATGCTAATTCAAGTTAAATAAAAAGTAAAATAATAATAATAATAATAATAATAATAAAGATTCTTCTGTGCGATGTGTTTCACTATTTTATCATGCAAATAAATTGACAAAATCAATTGAGGGTTAATCTAGAGTTTCCCTAAATTAATTTAAAGGTTCGGTTTTGAATAATTTAGGGTTTCAATCCAAAAGCCTAAATTAATTTAGAGGTTTCAAGATATTTTGAAACCCCTAAAATAATTAAGAGTTTCATATTGAAACTCTAAACTAATTTAAGGTTATAATCCAAAACTCTAAAGTCACAAATCTCACAAGAAATTAACACAAACATCAAAACACATGCACAAATCGATTCTCTACAACACACAATTCACAATCTCATTTTCCAATTTCTCCATTTAATCCCATCCTCAATAACTAAAAAAAAAATAAAATCAAGTGAAAGTCAATGAGAGTTCGAGAATCAATTTAGAAACTTACCTTGGGTGACGGAGATGTAGACAGACGGCGACAGGCCTGATGGCGTACGACTAAGTCACGGACGGAGTGGGAGATTGAAGGTGACACCGATTGAAGAGAGAGAGAGAGAGAGAGAGAGAGAGAGAGAGAGAGAGAGAGAGAGAGAGGAATGGGGGTTGGGGGGAGGGAACTTAACACCCCATACCAAAACGATGTCAATTTGTCTATGACAAAACAACGTCATTCTGGTATGGGATTGTTTTAAAAAAAACCTCAGTCATAACACAACGTTGTTTTGTCATAGACAAAATGTCATCGTTTTATAACTGAGTTTTTTTTAATATATAAATAGACATAAATATATATTTTTTATATTTATATATATAGCAGGGCAAGGGAAAAGCGGATCGAGGTTGGGCCCAACCCGTCCTCACCTCAGCAGGGCAACCCGCCCCCACATTTGGTTGAACGGGGATTTGCCCCGCCCATACAGGGGCTGGGTGGATGGGGAGAGGGCAACAAGGTGCAGGAAGCCGCTGCCCACCCCTAGAGTATGCAATGCTTACGCACTTTATAACTGTAAATATCATTAAAGTTTGTAATTATATTTAAATTTTTAATTATATTAATGCAATTTTAAAATTTAATAGATGGTAAGATTGAATTGTTTGAATGAAATTTTTCAACAAGTTATCGTATTTTTAAGTTGATTTGTAGAACACACATTTCATATCACTTAAATAATAAGATTTAATTTATAATATTTAAATTAATTTTTTTTAACAATAATGTTTTTTGAATTTATAAAATTTATAATAGTTTTTGTGTTTGGGTAATTATTGGATGAAAATTTGGAAAATAAAGTAGTCTACTTGTATACTTTTGATATTTGAAGATGTTTAATTTGATTTTGATTTTTTAAAATAGAAAAATGGAGAATATGGGGCAAACTGCTCATGCCTTTCTTGCCAAACAAGTTTCACGCCAACGGTTAGAAAAGGAAACAACGTCCAAATACATTGAACCCCCCCGCAGTTTGCTTTTGGTTTATAAACCTCAGAGACTCGGAGCCTAACCGTTCTTCCCGAGTGAGGGAGAGTCGCGGAGGCATAAAGATTGATGCGCCGGGCCAGGTTCTTGTTGTTGTCCTTGATCGTCTGACTCTGTGGTGTTTGGACTCTTGAAACTTTTTATTTGTACGTACGTTGGTAGATTTGCGGGAAGAAGCGTGTGATATTTGATGGTGTTCTTGAATATAACCGGCTATCGTAAGACATTAAGAGCGCGGTTCTTTGTTCGGTTTTTCTCTGCTGGGCAGTCCAAAGCTACCGCAGCGTCTGACACTTGTTGATTCCCCTTGCGGTCGAAATATGTTTAGTTTTCTGATTGAAGTCGGATAGGAATGAGATTTGCGGAATTTCCGGTAAAGATCCCAAACCCCTGGCCCTATTTACTCTCACCATCTTGCTCCTTCTCGCAGTCTCCCATCAAATCAACAACTGTATGCTGTCTATAATGTTGTTGGGTTTGCTAACATATTATCGGTTTCATTTGTTCTTTTTATGTTATCAGGATATTTCGCTTGCTATTTCTTTTTTCCCAATGAGTTCCTGTATTTGGTGGCGTGGCCGATGCTATTATAGACAGAACAGGCGTTTATGGTTTATTGCATGCATTCCAACATTTGATGAAAGATCCGTGAGAAACGCCATTTGTTTTTTCAAGAAGGTATGTTCATCCTTATCACTTGGTTGCTTACTTTCAGTTCTCACTCAGGTCAAGGCAGTTTAGGTGCATGTATATTAATTCTGATTCTGATTTGTCCATTCCTTTGGGTAGGTTTGCCAAAATGCTCGAGTGATAAGTGGGGGTAGTTACCTTACAAAATTTTATTTTGTTGGGTTCTGGTGGAGGGGTGAGCATTAGTTAATATTGGAGAAGGCAATTATATATTCTGTACTGAATGGTACAGTGAGTATTGAAAAAAAAAAAAAAGAAAAGTGGGTTGTTGGCATAACACTGATCTTTATATTCCTGCATGTTTTTAAAACTAGGAAAGAGTCAAACAAAATGATATTTTCTTCACCTCATTTTGTGCCGATCTTCATAATAAAAGGTTTGGACATGTGACTTATTCTAAATTAATTACTTTAACTGTCACGCGTTTCTACTTACTCAACATACACTAACTTAGTCAGCTTTGTCTAAGTTTGTAGTTTCGGAGTTAGTTTGCTCTCCTGTCTCCATGTAATAAATTTTTTATTTCTGCTTGCAAAGGTCTCACATGTTCTGCTGGCTAGAATGTCAAAATGACCTCTGCAAAACAAAACAATAATCCACCCTTCACTCTCTCATTTCCTTGATCCCATTTTTCCTGAAAAATTGCATAACACAAACAAGTGGGCGGCTCAGTTTCTGTAGCCTTCCAATTATACCCATGTTATCTGTGGGCATTTCTTTCATCGCCTCAATTTATAGCCCTTGTCATCCATGTGCAACTGTGGCTTCATTTTTGAGCATTCATTGCTACAATTTCGCCAAGGTACGGTTTGGTTAAAACATGCAAGTTCATAGAGCCTCCTTTATGGATATGACTAAATGATAAATGATAGTGATGGATTATCTACTCTTAAGATGATGGCTAACTACTACTTTTAAAAATTATAACACCACCTTAATTTTGGTTGTGGTAAATTAATTTTGATTAAATTTTGTGTTGCATAGTACTATAACTTGGTCAGCAAATCTTTTGGTCGAAATTGAATCCCGAAGTTGTTTCTCTCTCCTCTTTTTTCCTAGTTTTCGTATTCTATCTTTTTGTTTTTCTTGGACATGTGCATGCATCTTAGCGATGTCATTTTCTAGCGAGTTTTTGGCTTGTAATCGTAGAAGTGAGAAGCCTTGAAACTTTGGACCGTTAGGCGAGCAGATTTTCTAGCCAAATTCTAAGTTAAGCAAGACATTTTCAAACATGAAAGTTTCGAGATTTTCAGCTAATCAGTTTAAAAGAACATGGTCAATAAGGGGATGTTTAGAAATAAATTCCATCTCATCCCATCTCATTTCCTTCGCAAACAATTCAAACACAAACACTTTCTAACTAATCATTACAAATTTTTCAAACTAATCATTACAACTCTCACAAATTTCCAAACAAGAAACAAGAAACAATTCAACTTTTTCAAATCGCAAAACAAAAATTATATTTAAAAATTATATTATAACAATATTTTAATGTTATAATAATTTTTATTCAACTTTTTCTCTCTTCCTTCCCAAAATCCAATAAATACTTAACTCAAATCATCTTGTTACTATTCACAAATCATCTCACATTTACAAAATTCTCATCTCATCTCATCCCCCAAGCATCCCGTAAGTCTGTTGATTGAAAACTGATCCTAGCTAGGTGTAGTTTCTTGATTTTTTTTTTATTCTCTCTCTTTGTGTTTTTTCTTTTGCTGGGCATATGCATGAATCTTAGTGATATGTCATATAACTATCACAAAATGGCATGTTTGCTTTCAAAAGTTAAACTAAAAATTAGACAAAATGGCAACTGAAGGCATAAAAAATGTTGGAAACACCGTTGGATTGAGTTTTTACTTTCTGATAGCCAGGGTCAAAGAGGGACGGTAGGGTGGGTTTCTCGAGATACGAGGGTTTTAGAACTACCGGCAGAGGGTGTTCACACTTTCTGCTTGATTGAGAGTAGGAATTGGAATCACCGCAGGGGCAGGGGAGGAAGCTACCGTTTAGGAGAGACATGGGGAAAGACCTAGATTGTAGAGAATGACTGACTTTTCTGTAGCTCACAAATCCAGAGCTTATGCAATTGGCATGAACATATAATCCCTTATAATTTTCCATAATGGCACCCCATGTGGACCTTGAACCTCATTAGAACATATTTCGCCTCACAAGCATCCATATTTGTAATCTATAATAGTTCTAGCCAATGCACCCATCTCACGTGGATGTCGCCAAGTTCTTTAGAGTAGTACGAGATGGGAAAGTTGATGTCTTCAAAGAGTTTCTTAGTTAATTGCACTCTTCTAAACCGAGAGGTGGAGACGAAGACAAGGAGTGTTCATTGTTTGTTTTTTCTATCAAGTTCTCAAAAACTCATATGTTAATTGATATCATTGGATGAATATTTGGAAGACTTAAGCACCTCTAAGGGCATATTTTCTGTTTAGACTGCTTTCCCGTTGAAGATTCTTAAATTATACACGTGGCGAATCTTCCCTAGAGATACAGTCAAAGCAAAGAAAGTCGCTTTCAATGGGGCCTTTGCTCTCCAGATTTTCTTCCATGGGAGCGTATTGTTCATAATTACGTGACAAAAAAATCGAACGCTGAACACCTTTTTCTTCGATGGGGCCCAGAACGGCGTCTTCAACCCTTTGTTCATAAATTTGTGGAGTGCAATAGGTCAAAAAATTCATTGGACGCTAAAACCTACCAAGCTTGTGCTGCTTCGATGAAGCTTTTATTCCACCGAGAAAAGCCACCTGCAATCTCCAAATTGTTCACCGCTGAAGCATCCTTGACACCAGTCACGCTTAACACCTCAGGGAAAACTTCGTTTGGAACCTATCACCACAACTCAAATAATGCCAAAATATGATCTTGCTCCATCTTACCCTGCAATTTCCTATAATTTTCCATAATGGCACCCCATGTGGACCTTGAACCTCATTAGAACATATTTCGCCTCACAAGCATCCATATTTGGAATCTATAACAATTCTCCCCAATGCACCCCTCACACGTGGATGTCGCCAAGTTCTTTAGAGTAGTACGAGACGGGAAAGTTGATGCCTTCAAAGAGTTTCTTAGTCAATTGCACTCTTTTAAATCGAGAGTTGGAGACGAAGACAAGGCCCTTTCGTGCCCCTAAAGAAGGAGTGTTCATTGTTTGTTTTTTCTATCAAGTTCTCGCAAACTCATATGTTAATTGATATCCTTGGAGGAATATTTGGAAGACTTAAGAACCTCTAATAGCATATTTTCTGTTTAGACTGCTTTCTCGTTGAAGATTCTTAAATTAAATATGTGGCGAATCTTCTCTAGAGATACAGTCAAAGAAAAGAAAGTCGCTTTCAAAAGGGCCTTTGCTCTCCAGATTTTCTTCCATGGGAGCGTATTGTTCATAATGACGTGACAAAAAAATCGAACGCTGAACACCTTTTTCTTGGATGGTGCCCAGAACGGCGACTTCAACCCTTTGTTCATAAATTTGTGGAGTGCAATAGGTGGAAAAATTCATTGGACGCTAATACGTCCCAAGCTTGCGCTGCTTTGATGAAGCTTCTATTCCACCAAGAAGAGCCACCTGCAATCTCCAAATTGTTCACCGCTGAAGCATCCTTGACACAAGTCACGCTTAACACCTCTGGGAAAACTTCCTTTGGAACCTATCAAAATAATTTCTTATAATTTTCCATAATGGCACCCCCTGTGGACCTTGAACCTCATTAGAACATATTTCGCCTCACAAGCATCCATATTTGGAATCTATAACAGTTCTCGCTAATGCACCCGTCTCACGCGGATGTCACCAAGTTCTTTAGAGTAGTACAAGACGGGGAAGTTGATGCCTTCAAAGAGTTTCTTAGTCAATTGCACTCTTCTAGTCCGAGAGTCGGAGACGAAGACAAGGCCCTTTCGTGCCGCCCCTAAAGAAGTAGTGTTCATTGTTTGTTTTTTCTATCAAGTTCTCGCAAACTCATATGTTAATTGATATTCTTGGAGGAATATTTGGAAGACTCTAGCACCTCTAAGAGCATATTTTCTGTCTAGACTGCTTTCTCGTTGAAGATTCTTAAATTATACATGTGCGAATCTTCCCTAGTGATACAGTCAAAGCAAAGAAAGTCGCTCAACAAAGGGCCTTTGCTCTCCAAATTTTCTTCCATGGGAGTGTATTGTTCATAATGACGTGACAAAAAAACCGAATGTTGAACACCTTTTTCTTGGATGGGGCCCAGAACAACGTCTCGAACCCTTTGTTCATAAATTTGTGTAGTGCAATAGGTGAAAAAATTCATTGGATGCTTCTACCTCCCGAGTTTGTGCTACTTCGATGAAGCTTCTATTCAACCGAGAAAAGCCACCTGCAATCTCCAAATCGTTCACTGCTGAAGCATCCTTGACACAAGTCACGATTAACACCTCAGGGAAAACTTCCTTTGGAACCTATCACCACTCCACAAATAATGCTAAAATATGATCTAGCTCCATCTTACCCCGTAATTTCTTATAGTTTTCCATACCCCATGTGGACCTTGAACCTCATTAGAACATATTTCGCCTCACAAGCATCCATATTTGGAATCTATAACAGTTCTCGCCATTGCACCCCTCTCACGTGTTTTTTTCTATCAAGTTCTCGCAAACTCATATGTTAATTGATATCCTTGGAGAAATATTTGGAAGACTTAAGCACCTCTAAGAGCATATTTTCTGTTTAGACTGCTTTCTCGTTGAAGATTCTTAAATTATACATGTGGTGAATCTTCTCTAGAGATTTAGTCAAAGCAAAGAAAGTCGCTTTCAAAGGGGCTTTTGCTCTCCAGATTTTCTTCCATGGGAGCGTATTGTTCATAATGACGTGACAAAAAAACCAAACACTGAACACCTTTTTCTTCGATGGGGCCCAGAACGGCGTCTTCAACCCTTTGTTCATAAATTTGTGGAGTGCAATAGGTCAAAAAATTCATTGGACGCTAAAACTTACCAAGCTTGTGCTGCTTCGATGAAGCTTTTATTCCACCGAGAAAAGCCACCTGCAATCTCCAAATTGTTCACCGCTGAAGCATCCTTGACACCAGTCACGCTTAACACCTCAGGGAAAACTTCGTTTGGAACCTATCACCACAACTCAAATAATGCCAAAATATGATCTTGCTCCATCTTACCCTGCAATTTCCTATAATTTTCCATAATGGCACCCCATGTGGACCTTGAACCTCATTAGAACGTATTTCACCTCACAAGCATCCATATTTGGAATCTATAACTGTTCTCCCCAATGCACTCCTCTCACGTGGATGTCACCAAGTTCTTTGGAGTAGTACGAGACAGGAATTTTGATGCCTTCATAGAGTTTCTTAGTCAATTGCAGTCTTCTAAATTGAGAGTTTGAGACGAAGACAAGGCCCTTTCATGTCCCTAAAGCAGTGTTCATTGTTTGTTTTTTCTATCAAGTTCTCGCAAACTCATATGTTAATTGATATTCTTGGAGGAATATTTGGAAGACTTAAGCACCTTAAGAGCATATTTTCTGTTTAGACTGCTTTCTCGTTGAAGATTCTTAAATTATACATGGGGCGAATTTTCCCTAGAGATACAGTCAAAGCAAAGAAAGTCGCTTTCAAAGGGGACTTTGCTCTCCAAATTTTCTTCCATGGGACCGTATTGTTCGTAATGATGTGACAAAAAAATCATACGCTGAACAGCTTTTTCTTGGATGGGCTCCAAAACGGCGTCTTCAACCCTTTGTTCATAAATTTGTGGAGTGCAATTAGTGAAAAACTTCATTGGACGCTTCTACCTCCCAAGCTTGCGCTGCTTTGACGAGGCTTCTTTTCCACCGAGAAAAGCTAACTGCAATCTCCAAATTGTTGATCGCTAAAGTATCCTTGACATAAGTCACGCTTAACACCTCTGGGACCTCGAACCTCATAATTCCTTATAATTTTCCTTAATGGCACCCCATGTGGACCTTGAACCTCATTAGAACATATTTCGCCTCACAAGCATCCATATTTGGATCTATAACAGTTCTCCCCAATGCACCCCTCTCACATGGATGTCGCCAAGTTCATATCCCTAATAATGCACGATAAAACAATAGCAAATTCTGAATCCCAACACACCTTTTGAATTAGGAAAGCAAACCTTTGCCCAACTTGCCAGATGGTATTTCCTCCTAAAAACACCTCAAAGGAAGTCCTACTGCACCTTCTCACTGTGGTCAGCCACAGTTGGTGGAAACAAAGGGCATGAAATACGTGGGCCAGCTTGAGAGTGTGCTCTTGATCAAAGTGATCCTAACAACCTTTTGACAAATACACCATCTCCTATAAGCCAATCGACTAAATTTTCTCAACGATTTCATCTCTTATTTCCTTTGTCTCCAATGTGGTCAATAATTGGAGACCCAAATACTTAATTGGTGAAGAGGACATTTTGCATTCTAGAATAGTTGTCAAACTTACCACGTTCTCAGCCTGACTCACCTGGACCAATTTCGATTTGGTCAAAGTAATCTTCAAATGGACATTGGTTCAAAGCATAGGAATAGAACATGGAAATACTGTAGATGATTTGGATTGGCCTAAAAGAATAGAAAAGTATCATTTGCATATAAAAGATGACACATGCTAGTAAATTGACATTCCTTGCACTCTTTTTTTTTTTTTTTATAAGTAAAAATATTATATATATGAATAGGAGTAACCAAGTACACTGGACGTATGCAAGAAAACACCTTGCTCATACTAGCTAGCCCCAAATGACCCAAAAAGCCCATGAAAATTTGAAATCTATCCAAAGTACATCAAGCCCGAATTGGAATAGAGCACACCTCCCCAACCCACACCCCCCATAAGACTAATACTCCACCCAAAACTCCCTCTACGACGACATCTTCATAATGCCCTCCCTCTACGAGGACGTCTTCATAGCGCATGAGAAGTAGAGCGAAATTTCTCAAGGTTTTTTTGTTTGTTGAGATTTGAGTTGAAAAGAAATTGATCGAAGAAAAGAGCGGTTACTTTCTTATGGAGTTGTGGGAAAACCCTTGAACAAGAAAAAGTAGTGAAAGTTTGAGATTGAAAAGAATTTTGCGGGAAGCTCTTAAAGATGAGTGCGCTCCTTTAAAACTCCTTTTGACATTTTGCAGGTTTCTTTGTGGATTTTTTAAAATAATAAATTGTAGTGTATGGTTGCGATACATTTGTCCAAAAAAAGATATTTCAGTTGGGATAGCTACAACCATGCTACGTATCATCTTTATCATAGTTACTCCATCCACTAGTTTTGCTAGTGTCAGCGTCTTTCTTGTATACTTGGGTAGAGTACCATTACAAATTTACTAATAAATTCTGCTACCATTTTATGTTTTACCATTTGTTTCGGTTGTATTTTAAGAAATTGGTTTGATTAATGCTCGAAAGATATTATGATTTATTTCCACGGTGCAACTGACAACTCAAGTTTTTATACTGGCTGCTTTATACCAAATTCATTTATTCTGTATGGGGGATATAGCTTCTTGGAGTTAAAAGCATCTCAGGCAGTTCCTGTACTTGTTTTGATAACTTATTTTGCTTTGGCTTCTCATGAAAATGTTGCAAGGCAAACGATTCTCTCGATAACAGTGGATTTCTCTGCTTTGTGGGTTCTCATGTATGTTTAGTCAGCACTCTTGCTTTTTTCTCTACATTCATTTTTCAAATATTTTATTTTCATCTACTGTCGCTTTTAACTGGGGATGAGATCGTATTGCAGCGCCACCAGTGCTACCGGTTTAGCAATTTCAACCAGGTTATCTACGAGCTTAATTATTCTTTATATATACTGCATCTGTTTTTTGTATCTCATGTTAGTGTGCTTAGGTTTTCAGCCATCAAGTGTACAATGCAAATGTAAGGTGCTTGTACAATGTAAGGTGCTTGTGCATTCTGTGCTTAGCTTGCTAGTTTGAGTCTTACAGTTGTATGGTATTTTACATATAACATTGTCTACAGCTTTGAATTTTGGTCTTCTACTATAGCATTTATTGTATACAATTTTACACGCACGTGCTATCCCAACTCGTACTCTATACTGAACGAGGGAATCCGTCTTTGATTTTTCTTGTGCCATCTAAAATTACTTCTCTTTTGGTTTTTTGGTCCTACAATGGTTTTGAGGACAGAAAATATACTGTTTTCATTGACATTGCACTTTTGCCCTCAGTGAATTTTGCATATTGCCTGGTGATATGTAATCAGAGTTTATATTATTGGTTACTAAATGATGATAAAGCTCTTATTTCCCGTTGAATAGCGACATAGGAAGGTGGCTTTCTGGTCTTTTCGCTTCCAATTAATCCCAGATCATTCAAACCAAATATTTTCCTCTCGCATGATGTTCATCTGAGTTCAACTTTTAGCTGTTGATTGAAGATATATTCCTTATTTTCTTCTCATGCACTAGATCCTTCTCATAGTTTTTTGGTCGTTGTCATGATTCTTAAATGCTCTGATCACTCAAACCTTAAGAGTTAACTATTCATTTACACTGTAAATGGCCAGCAATGCGTGCTGTGATTTCAGGTTGCGGACCTTTTCCACCATACCCACACTGTACTCGCACTGCAGTCATGGTATGGTGCTTTTGGCATGGTCATGTTGTGGTCTGATCTTCTAAAAAGTGAAACCCCTACTATTTATTATCTTCCCCAACTGATCGAGCAGAAGAAAGTTCCACTTTTCAGCTCCATCTCCATTCTCGAAAGCTGAAAGAAACAGGTACCCAGAAAACTTATCACTTTATTGGTTCTGTTACCACTCTAGCCAGTATTTCTTTCTTAGCAATTTGTTGTTTCTTCAATATTCAACCTTTTTCCTAACTTGTTGATTTCAATGGTGGAAGCATCTCATGTAATTAATCCATGCAGTTAGCGGGTGATGCTAGTTTGCTAGATGGCTCTTATGGGAGGGAGGGAAACTGCATTTTAGAAGATAACATTTATAGTCGGCGAGTTTTCTTCCTTTTTCAATTTTTCCAACATTGTGTCTAAAAATTAAATAATAGAAAATTATCCTTGCCCCCCTAGAGGGCAAATCTCTTGACATGGATTCATCCATGCCAAAAGGTACTCTTTTACCTGCTATACTAACCCCTTATATTTTCCGATGCTGGACCTGATCCTCACAACTAATACAAAGCTTATCGGTGATTTGATATAGGGTTAATTACACTTTTCCCCCTTGAACTTTCACTCAATTCACAATGTGCCTCCGAAACTACTAATTGTATTAAAGTGGACCCTCGAACTTTCAAAACTTCCCAATCCCTCCCTTCTGTCTACCAGCAGCGTTAAATCTAATAGAAATTCAATACAAAGATATAATTTTCATCTAATTTATTATCATTGACCATATAAAATACAAAATAATATATGATATCAATTAATAATAAATCATTAATCATTAACCATATATAAAATTATTTTATACCTAAGTTGCAAGCAAATATGAATAATCTATGTATACAATGAAATTATTTGATATTTATTAACAATATATAAATTAATAAAAAATTTATTTAATGATTAATGATTTATTATTAATTAATAGCATATATTATTTTATATTTTATATGGTCAATGATAATAAATTAGATGAAAATTACATCTTTATAGTGAATGTTTATGCATATGAGCAGCACGTGCAGTGAATTTCCGTTAGATTTAACGATGCAGGTAGACGGAAGGGGGGATTGGGAAGTTTTGAAAGTTCGAGGGTCCACTTTGATGCAATTAGTAATTTCGGAGGCATATTGTGAATTGAGTGAAAGTTCGAGTGGGTAAAGTGTAATTAACCCTCTGATATATTTATGTTTCTTGCTTACATGTCTTTCAAAGTTTTTATTATTATTATTTTTATTTCACTTGTCCAAAGAAAGGTTGTGTATTTTTCAGTTTGATGGACCTGAAAAACAGTAGTACAAAATTCAAGTTATTTGAGATCCCGTTTGGAAAATTATAACCTCTTTAATTTTAGTTGTGGTAAATTAATTTTGAGTTAATTTTGTGTTGTATAGTTCTATAATTTGTCTGCAAATATTTTGGTCGAAATTGATCCCCGAAGTTGTCTCTCTCACTCTTTTATTCCTAGTTTTCTTATTCTATTTTTTGCTTTTCTTGGACATGTGCATGCATCTTAGTGATCTGTCATGTTCTGGCGAGTTTTTGGCTTGTAATTGTAGAACTGAAAAGTCTTGAAACTTTGGACCTTTAGGCCAGCAGATTTTCTAGCCAAATTCTAAGTTAAGCAAGACATTTTCAGACATTGAAAGTTTCGAGATTTTCAACTAATCGGTTTACAAGAACAAAGTAAGTCTATTGGTTGAAAACTTATCCTAGGAATTCCTTATTTTTTGGGTCTCTCTCTCTCTCTCTCTAAATCTGTTTTTTCTTTTGTGGGACATATGCATGCATCTGAGTGATTTGTCGTTTAACTATCGCAACTTTCAAAAATTGAACTTAAAATTAGACAAAATGGCAATTGAAGGCATAAAAAATGGTGGAAACGCGGTTGGATTGAGCTTTTACTTTCTAATAGCCAGGATCTGAGAGGTATGGTAGGGTGGGTTTTCCGAAATAGCTATTGATGGATACAAGGGTTTTCGAACTACTGGCAAAGGGTGTTCACATGAGTAGGAATTGGAATCACAGCAGGGGAGGGAATTACCATTGAGTTGAGCCATGGGGAAAGACCTAAATTGTAGAGAATGATAGACTTTTCTGTAGCTCAAAAACCAGAGCTTACGCAATGGGCAAGGAAGTGTTCTTCTCAAGGTAGTATATGGGGCGCCTTTTTTTTTTGTATGGTTTGAATCTGTATCTGGCTTGAAAGTGAACTTAGCAAACT
Source organism: Juglans microcarpa x Juglans regia (assembly GCF_004785595.1). Classification (NCBI taxonomy): domain Eukaryota; kingdom Viridiplantae; phylum Streptophyta; class Magnoliopsida; order Fagales; family Juglandaceae; genus Juglans; species Juglans microcarpa x Juglans regia. Next base: position 40,248,476 of record NC_054594.1, on the reverse strand, counting down.
GAGAATTGTTTTGAGTGGGAAATGTTTGTAATGCGGAGGGCTTGGTAGCATATTGAGGTGTAAGTTATCCTTCTTGCCTATGATGTTCGCCTCTCTTTGATTTTCTCAGTCACGACGGAATACAGAAGTTACAGCGTGACTTTTTTATGGAGTGGGAAGTGTACAAATTTCATCTTGTAAATTGGGCAAGAGTAAGCACTTCGATCTCTAAGGAGGGTTGGGAGTTTGAGACCTACTATTGCTCAACTGGTCATTATTGGGCAAATGACTACTGATATAAACAAGAAACGAGGGCTTTGGGGAAGGGTGTAATAGACAAGGTTTTGTGGGGCTTGGAGTGGTTGGTGCTCGACTAAGGGACATGGACCAGATGGGGTGTGGGGTTTTGGAAGCATGTAAGAAAGAGGATACGGGCTATTTTACCTGCATACTCAACTTGGGTTTGGAGAAGGATTCACAATTAAATTTTGGCAATTTATGATGTGAAGGTAAGGTCTCCAAGGAAGCATTTCCAAAAGTGTGAGATTTTGCGGGTGCAGGAAGCCTCAGTAGCTGATATTTCAGAATTAGCAGTGGTTTATTTATCTCAATGGAATGTCAATTCTTTAGAGTAGTACGAGACTGGAAAGTTGATGCCTTCAAAGAGTTTCTTATTCAAATTGCACTCTTCTAAACCGCCTGAGTCAGAGGTGAAGACAAGGTCCATTCGTGCCCCTAAAGGAGTGTTTGTTGTTCGTTTATTCTATCAAGTTCTCGCAAACTCGTATGTTAATCGATATCCTTGGATGAATATTTGGAAGACTTAAGCACATTTCATTGCAGATTTTCTGTTTAGACTGATTTCTTATGGAAGATTCTTAAATTATAAATCGGGCGAATCTTCTCTAAATATACAGTCAAGGCAAAGAAAGTTGCTTTCAAAGGGGCCTGTGGTCTCTAAATTTTCTTCAATGGGAGCATATTGTTCATAATGACGTGACAAAAAAACCAAACGTTGAACACCTTTTTCTTGGATGGGGCCCAGAAAGTCGACTTCAACTCTTTCTTCATAAATTTGTGCAGCACAATAGGTGAAAAAACTCATTGGACGCTTCTACCTCCCAAGCTTGCGTTGCTTCGATGAAGCTTCTATTCCATCGAGAAAAGCCACCTACAATCTCCAAATTATTCACCGTTGAAGCATCCTTAACACAAGTCACGCTTAACACCTATGGGAAAACTTCCTTCGGAACCTATCACCACACCACAAATAATGCCAAAATATGATCTAGCTCCATCTTACCCCCACAATTTCTTATAGTGTTCCATAATGGCACCCCATGTGGACCTTGAACCTCATTAGAACATATTTCGCCTCACAAGCATCCATATTTGGAATCTTAACAGTTCTCCCCAATGCACCCCTCTCACGTGGATGTCGCCACGTTCATATCCCTAATAATGCACGATCAAACAATAGGAAATTCTGAATACCCAACACACCTTTTGAAATAGGAAAGCAAACCTTTGGCCCAACTTGCTAGATGGTATTTCCTTTCAGAAATAGCTCAAAGGAAGTCTTGCTGCACCTTCTTACTGTGGTCAGCATAAAAGCGGGTGGAAAACAAGGGCATGAAATACATGGGCCAGCTTGAGATCGTGCTCTTGATCAAAGTGATCCTAACACCCTTTTGACAAATACACCATCTCCAATAAGCCAACCAAAGCTCAAATTTCTCAACGATTTCATCTCTTATTTCCTTTGTCTCCAACATGGTCAATAAAGGGAGACAAATACTTCATTGGTAAAGAGGACACTTTGCACTCAAGAATGTTTGTCAAACTTCCCACATTGTCAACTTGACTCACCAGGACCAATTTCGATTTGGTCAAAGTAATCTTCAGATGTACATTGCTTCAAAGCATAGGAGTAAAACATGGAAATACTGGAGATGATTTGGATTGGCTTTAAAAAGTCGCAAAATATCATTTGCATAGAAAAGATGAGACATGCTAGTAAATCCACATTCCTTGCACTTACCACATTCTGTTGCATTCTGGGAAGCAGAGGCCTGTGTATTTGCTCGCCTAAGATTCTCCATGCCCCTCCATTCGTTCAAGGGTAAGTACGACGCCCTTCCCACCTCCTTCCCTGTACTCTACTGCTACCAAATACCCAGCCTTCTTTCGACATCTTAGCGCAAGATATGCTCAATTTTGATAACCTACAGCCTTTCCTCCAATTTAGTGCAATCCCTCATCGTATCTGCCATTGGACAACCGCTCCACACTCTTCCCACCTAGAGATATTTGGCTCAATGACCTCTTGTTCTTCTCAGCAATATGCAGCACAAGGAATCTATCATCCGCCTGTAGCTCTAAACGCTTCAATTCTACCAATAAAAGCTTTGAGGAGCCCATTTGCCAACCAATCCAACCCGAACTGGTAAAAAACTAACAATAATCTTACGATAATGTAAAAGATATGAACAAAAGAGGTTAACTTTAGCGAAGTTCATGATGGCCATTAGAAAGCAGGACAGAGTTGAAACCAACACTCACAATGAAGTATTGAAGATTTCCCTCACAAATCAACCTTCTCTATGCTGAATGACCGAAACTTAAAACGGCTTCAGGGAATTTTATATGTTGCAAACAGACTTTAACAGGAAAACTTAGGTTTGTCACCATTCAATTTCCCTTATATGAATTATGTTCAGCTGCCTAATGTTTTTTAGGCTGATGTCTCCTTTGGTTGTTGCTCTGCCCCATCATTTGTTATTATGATACACATTGTTTATCTGTTGTGCATCTCTTAATGTGGTTTTTTATTGTGTTTATTGCTTTGCTACGTGAATGGTAAATGGTGAATGGAAACGCATCAAGAAACTGCCCTGTGAGATTTGCTGTGTGGGCTTGGACATTTTTAGTGGGGCAGTTCTGAAAACAAACGGTAAAGTCGTTTTCCTTTTATCTTGGCAAGCCCTTTATATTTACAGAACTCATTTCTGTCAATTCTTCATTCATTCAAAAATATTGTATTAAACCATGTATTTAAGATCAAACTTTTACCATCCACTAGATACAGTCAGCCAGGATTACATTTATGTGATCTTACTGGAACAACCCATGTTCTCATATTAATAGTTGTTTCCTTAGTCCACCTTAGTTGTTTACTTTGATTGTATATGGTCATTGACATAATTTGTTTGCTTGCATTATCAGGGAAAAATATATTTTAACGTCGTAGCTAATCAAGGGAAACAAAGTGAGTGAATGGAAATAATTCAGGTTCTCCAATTTATTTTTTGCGTTCAAACTAGGTCAACGGCAATAATTCAGGTTCTAAAATTTCACCAGGCTTTCCCATGCCAGGCCCACTTTTGTACAACCATTTATGCTTTCCTGAAAATTAAGTAGCTGATGTTTGTTTTGCATTTTTCTTCGAACACTTATCAAGCATTGTTTCCTTTGGTCCACTTTTGAGGGGTGTAATACGTGGTGGTATTGTTGTCCAGTGTGTTCTTTAGATCTTGGATTTTGATGTCTTCTTATTTATCAGCATAAATAAGGATTGTAATAAGCTTGCAATTAGCCATTTTATAAGCAATCATGTTTTCATGAGATAAATATTTGATTATGATATTACTCTCGGGACGGGAATGCAACTTGGTGAAACTACGTGGGTCCAGTGCTCCAAATTTTTGTACTGTAGTGTTTCCCTTTGATGATCTTCAATCCTGCAGTTGAAATGGATGACTTGTTCATCAAAGATTACGAACAACTACCATGAGGTAATTTATTTTTCCTTTCATTCTTCTTGTCTATCTGCTAAGTAAGAAGTTGGTAGTTATTGTCATCTTGAATCACCACCACACCTTTTTCATTGAAAAACAAGGACGGAGCAAGGGTTTTTATTTTTATTTTTTGATAAGTAAGAAGTTTTATTAATCCACGTAAATAGGCAATGTCTGAGTACAGATGAAGTATACAAGAAAAAAGCAGTGTTCCCTATTTTCAAAACATCGACCATTTCTTTCGATCCATGTACACCACATTAAACATAGAGGCACCATCTTCCAAATAGCTGCAATGTTAAGGTGGCCTCGAATCCCACTCCAACATGACAATAAATCCATCATCTTCCTAGGCATAACCCATGATACCGAGCCTAATGAAGATGTCATCCCATAAAGCCTAGACTACTTCGCAATGGAGAAGTAGGTGGTCTACTGATTCGCTACTGTGTTTACACATGAAGCACCAATCTTTTAAGTAGAGACCATGCTTTTTCAGCTTATCGATTATCAATAATTTCCCATGGGATGCCAACCAGCTAAAGAAAGCAACTTTGAGGGGAGCATTGCTCCTCCAAATGCTCTTCCAAGGGAAGGCATTGGAGGGGTGAACAGTCAATATCTTGTAATAAGAGCGAACTGAAAATTTCTTGTTCCTTGTACATGTCCATAGTAGTCTGTCCTCCTTTCTTGCTTGCACTTTCAGCGTATATAAAACATTCTAAAAGTCAGCAATGTCGCCCATCAGTGAAGATGCTCATATTATCAGCCACAGAAGCATCCTTATCTGACACAATCCTATAAAGAGAGGAGAAAGCGTTTTTCAAGGCCACATCACCACACCAAATATCATACGAAAAAATGATTCGCGTATCCCTTCCCACCTCAAATCTGGAATTACCGAGTATATCATCCCATCCATTCCGAATGAATTTCCACACCCCCACTCTGTAGGCCCCTCTTACTGCATTAGAGCACCAATCCCCCTAAATGCTCCCATATTTAATATCGATGATGCTTTTCCAAAGAGTGTCCATTTCTTGATGATATCGCCATAGCCACTTACCAAGAGGAGCCTCCTTGTTGAAGGTTCTCAATTTTCTAACCCCCACTTCACTACAAACACAAACACAAACACAAAGGGGTGCAGACTTTATCCCATTTGTTTAAATGGAATTTTTTCTCATCTTCTAACCCTTCCACAAGAAGTTATGGTAAATCTTCTCCAGTCTATTTGCCACTCCTGCAGGCAGAGGGAACAAAGATAAAAAATACGTTGGAAGATTAGATAATGTGCTCTTAATAAGTTTGATTCTATTGCCTTTAGACAAGTAAATTCTCTTCCAACCCACCAGTTTGCATTCGATTTTCTCAACAATCTCATCCCACATTGCCTTGGATTTATGAGGAGCCCCTAAAAGAAATCCCAGGTATTTCATAGGCAAGGATGACACCTTGCAGCCCAAGATGGCCGCCACTTCACTTCAATTATTAACCAAACCAACTGGAACAATTTCAGACTTTGATAAATTCACAGTAAGACCGGGGACAGCTTCAAAACAAAGGAGAGCTCTCAAGGAGCGAATTTGGTCGGGATTTGGGTCATAGAAAATCAACGTATCATTGGCGAAAAGGAGATGAGTGATTGATATGCTACCATGCGAGGAACCACCCACCGAGAAGCCCGAGATGAAGCCCCTGTCCACCACCCCCTCCAACATTCTACTTAGCACATCCATCACAAGAATGAGTAACAAGGGGATAAGGGGTCCCTTTGTCTCAAGCCCCGAGAACTATTGAAAAAGCTTTCGGGAGTGCCATTGAGCAAAATACAGAGTCTGACAGTTGTGATACAATATTTTATCCACTGACACCATCTTTCCCCCAAGCCATGTCTGCCAAGGATATACAACAAGAAATCCCAGTTCACATGCTTAAACGCCTTCTCTATATCCAATTTACACAAGATACCTAGGGTGCCGTCTCTAACTCTATTCTCCAAACATTCATTAGCAATAAGAACAAAGTGTAGGATTTGTCTTCCTTTAACGAAAGCATTTTGTAACTTCAAGATGATTTTCCCCATACCTTCGCTTAGTCGCTTAGTAAGAACTTTTGAGATGATCTTGTAGACCCCACATACCAAACTTATTGGACGGAAATCTTGCATCTCCACCGACCTCCCTTTTTGGGATAAGGGCGATGAAAGTGGCGTTAAGACTTCTTCAAATTTCATAAAAGAGTAAAATTCGAGAAAAACGTTCATGAGATCCTCCTTAACAATGTCCCAACAAGTTTGAAAGAACGCTATTGTGAAGTCATCTGGGCCCGGTGCTTTGTTTTTATCCATCCCTTTAAGCACGCTAAGCACCTCGTCCTCTTTAAAGGACCTCTCTAACCAAGTCGCACTTAATTGATCAATCAAATCAAAAATGAGTCTGTCTACCTTAGGCCTCCATTGATATTGCTCTGTTAACAACATGTCATAAAAGTGGACAATGTGGTTCTTGATAGTATCTCTATATGTCAAAACTCTACCTTTTGAATGAAGGGCCTCAATGGCATTGCTTTTACGAAGGGAGTAAGCAACTCTATGGAAAAACTTTGTGCTCTTGTCCCCTTCCTTCAACCAAAGGACCCGAGATTTTTGTCTCCAAGGATCTCCTCCATAAGAGCAATTTTTTCCAAGTTAGCTACTACAATCATTTTCCTTGTCTTATCATCGTCCAAAAAAGATCCATCCACTTCTTTATCATCAAATTGATGTAGCTCTTGGAATAAAGGAAGCCGCTGGTCATTAATGTTCCCAAAGACTTCCCAATTCCATTTTCTTAGATTGTTTTTGAAAGCTTTTAAGCTTCCCGGCCAAAACAAAACTAGGGGTGCCCGTGAGTTCATAAGAGGCCCATCACGATCCAACTTTCTCCATGAACTCGTTAACCTTCAACTACATATTCTCGAATTTAAAGTATCTCTACCCCCTATGAAGACCCCTGCAATCTAATAAGAGGGGGAAATGGTTAAAGCAAAGCCTAGAGAGCCTTTTTTGGCAAAGGTTGGGGAAATGGACCTCCTAGGAGGGAAAGACAATGAACCTATCCAACCTGGACCAGGTCCTCCCGTTAGACCAATTGAAATCTCCCCCCGCCAAAGGTAGATCTACCTAGTCCAGTTCAAAAATAAGTGCTGAAAAGTCAACCATGGTTGTACCGATGCTGGAGTCCCCTGATCTTTCACTCGGGAACTGAGTGACGTTGAAATCGCCTCCAATACACCACAGGATGTCCCACCAACTACACAAACCAGCGATCTCATCCCAAAAGAGTTGTCTTTTGCTGTTAACAGTTGGCCCGTAAACTCCTAAGAGCCCCCAACTGACTCCCAACCGAAACCATCTTCTACATTCGAGAAAGAGAAAGCTACCGAAAATTTGCCAATGAAATCCTCTACCAAATTAACTACTCTCTTATCCCACAACACTAAAATGCCCCCTGAAGCACCCTTGGAGACAAGCGTGGTCCATCCCACATAAGGGCAATTCCACAAGCTTTTTATTAATTGCCTGTTGATAGATTTCAACTTAGTCTCTTGCAAACAAATGACATCTGCCTTCCATTCCCGTAATAAATTCTTCATTCTAAGACGCTTGCTCCGGTCATTCAATCCTTGAACATTCCATGAAAGGGCTTCATGGAATGCTAAGGTTCACCCTATCATTGTGTGTCCCCCTGCTCACACTTCCTTCCCTTGCACCATAGTTTATGGAGCAAGCAAGCCTCTTAAGCTCCTTAGCCTTTTTAGCAGTAGATTTGGCAAGAAGTGGCTACCTTGCTTCTTTGGCAGTGAGAAGAGCTTTAAACTAGTCCTTAAATCCTTCGCATGAAATCCCGATGCAATGACGAAGATCCTATACCTATTGTAAAACCCAATCAAATTGCATGCCAGCCTATGACGGTGCCAGTGGCAATGAGCATAAAGGACTAGGTACGTCTCCTGCATCCCCTAGATCCATGTCAACTCCGAACTCCTTGCAAACTAACTGTAAATCAAACCCAAGTGAAGATTCAACATCCGAGAGAAACCCATCAATCGATGACTTATCATACCCTTCTGCCACTGTGCACAGAACCGGTCTCTAGATCACATAATGTTGAATGAAGGCCTTGGGCCCTAAAGGGAACCTCAAAGGGCTTAGAGGGACCTGATCGAGGCAGCCTGGTGGAGGATGATGCCTCACATAAATTTCTCTCATTCGTGATTAGGAACGGTACCAAAATTTGAGCCATAGGGTCCGCGGAGGCCATTGCCCTTTCTGTGTCTTCGGCGAGCTCCCAGAGGCCTGGGGACAGGCAGCGACACCCTTCTCGACCAACCCAACCGATGCTTTCAGCTTCAAGGGGATGTGCTTCTCAGCGTAGCTCTGTGGTTGCACCCTAGTAGTGGTCGTAGAGTTGTTGGCGACCGTCATTGTGTTCTGAGTCGTCGGTGGGGCAGCAAGGTTAATCGCCGGAGGCGTTATGCCTTTTCGGCCCAAGGCCAAAGACTATCGAGCCCGAGAGTGTCCCCTGGCTTTCCAGGCAAGATGGATGGGCCTAATGGGCTCGACCCAGTCCATCCTACTAGTAGGTGCTCGGGCCCCCCTTTGCTGTGGGCTCGGAGGCCCCTTTAAGTTCTCGCTCAATCCAGGTATTTCCTTCCCTAGACCTTTCAAGTTTTGGCCTAACCCCTTCAAGTTCTTCAAATTCACAAACCCTCCCTTTCCCACGTCCATTACCAAGCTTAGGCCTACATCCACTTTATTCATCAGTACTGAAACTTCCTCTAATACCCTAGACAACTGTCCTCTGACAGCCCACGAAATACCTTCCACCTCCCCCAACTTCGTACGCTCAACAGAGGAAACCCCACTACCCACAAGGCAATGGGAATCACATTCAACACTGGTCTTCGACGCCATGGCAGAGCTGCCCCCTATCAGAAAGTTTGCTGGTGACCTCAGAACAAAGGCATAAGAAACACCATTTCCAGGAGGCTTATCTGTTTCCAGCCCATACCCGGCCACCCCACCCCGATGTAAGCCACCCTCTGTAAACACCTCCGCAGGACCAGACCCCTTCTTGAGGTGGTTAGCGAAACCTTCCCAGCCGCATCCCTTCACACCTTCAGGGACAATCAAAGAGCCCCTCCTCTTGCCATTCCAGAATTCCTCCAAATGTAGAAAATATCCTCTATTGTTGCTGTGCCGTTGAAGAAAGAGGACCCCATTACCTAGCCTCAACTTTACGAAAAATCCATCACTCTGTCGAGAGACAAGAGCTTCCCTCCACCATCCTTGCCACCCATGAAGCTAATGTCCCGTTAATGAAGAGAAACAGAGCCATGTTTATGTTCCTCTCAGTGATGCGAAAACCTTTACCTGCCACCTTCGAGAAGATGAAGGTTTTAGACTCCACCATAAAACTCCCATCACCTTCCATCTTGGTAGCTAGTAAACAGAAGCAGGAAAAGGAAGAAAAGAAATAAATGAGAGAGGAGAGGGAAGGGAGTTAGAATCAACTCCGGTAAGAAGTGCTGGTGAAGGATTTTTATTTAGCAGGGCTGGATGAAGTTGTAGAATAACATCTTCAAAAATAACTCTTAACAAATGAATTATGAATTACAAATGAATTATTATTTAGGGGGGCTGGAACTAGGAATCTGTTTAGGTTTTTTTTTTTTTAATGTCTATGACTTGGTTGTGTGACGAAAAAAATGATAGACTAGAAAATGTGCAATGGTTTTATTGGGTTGAGGTTTTTGTGAGATATAGAGCCAAATTTTTCAAGGTTTTTGTTTGGAGTAATGCTCCTCATCATCCAAACTTTCATTATCCTCACATCATCTTATAATATGTCATTAGATGATTAGAGATTATTTATTATATTTCACTTATAAATCTATCATCTAATGACACATTATGGGATGATAGGAAAATGATGGAAGTTAGGATGATGAATAAATTTTTTCTTTTGTTTATTGAGATTAAGTTAAAAAGAAATTGATCGAAGAATAGAGCAGTTACTTTCTTGTGGAGTTGTGGGAAAACCTTGGAACAAGAAAAAGAAGTGAAATTTTGAGATTTGATTGGTATATCAGATTTAAAAGAATTTGGAAGCTCGAAAAGAAGGTTGCGCTCCTTTAGAACTAGTGATAAATTGAAGATGATATGTAGCTACAACCATGCTACATATAATCTTTATCATAGTTACTTCATCCACTAGTTTTCCCGTCAGGGTCTTTCTTGTATACTTTGGTATTGTACCATTACAAATTTACTAAAAAATTATGCTACCATTTTATGTTTTATCATTTTTTTCGGTTGTATTTAAAGAAATTGGTTTAATTAATGCTCGAAAGATATCATGATTTATTTCTACTGTGCAACTGACAACTCAACCATCTTAGACGGTTCCTGTACTTGTTTTGATAACTTATTTTGCTCTTGGCTTCTCGTGAAAATGTTGCAAGGCAAACGATTCTCTCGATAACAGTGGATTTCTCTGTTTTCTGGGTTCTCATGTATGTTTAGTAATCACTCTTGTTTTTTTCTCTCCATTCATTTTTCAATTATTTTTATTTTCGTCTACTGTCGCTTTTAACTGGGGATGGGATCCTATTGCAACGCCACCAGTGCTACCGGTTTAGCAATTATAACCTGGTTATCTATGAGCTTAATTATTCTTTGTATATACTGCATCTGCTTTTTGTTTCTCCTGTTAGTGTGCTTAGGTTTTCAACCATCAAGTGTACAATGCAAATTTAAAGTGCTTGTACAATGTAAGGTGCTTGCATTATGTAATATACCTCAAGGATTGAAATAAGATAACACTGATTTGCTCTCTTCGAGGGAGCTCCTTCAAGAAAATGAAAAGGAAAATGAGAGAAAAGAGAAAGAAATACGAAGAAAATTTTATATTATTCCAGAATAATCCTCCAGGCTCTTGGCTCAAGTACATATAGTGTGAAGTATTCCCCAATGCTATTCCCTATATGGCCCGTACTAATAACATCATAATGAGATACTCAAATAAGACTTTCTAAGCTCAAGCCCATTATGGATTACAATTAGATTTCCAGCAAAAACAGTAAAACAAACTATAAGATGGAATTCACGAAACACGTTCTGATGTGGTCCATGGGCCCTTCCTTTGATATAAGCCCGGAGTGTGACAAACTCTCCCCCTTCAAAATACCTTGCCCACAAGGTGCAGTAATGCTTTAGTCCTCCCTTTTTAGTCGAGACTAGCTTCTTACTTTCAATTTTCCTGAGCTAACCCACATCATCCTTAACAATGACACCTACCATTGAGAGAACCTCATAAGCCTTTAGGAATGATGAGTTCAGATGGTCTTCTTACTTTCTTCAATAATGTAATAAATGTCGCTCTTACTTTCCTTCTTCCTGGTCATATAATTTTTCAAATTGGTCTTCTCATCACCACTCTTGGTGGAGTGGTAGTATAGCAGTTTAGAAAGCTTTGTTTTATTTTGAAAATGCTCATGGATGCCAAGCTTGAGGTTCTTAAAGAATGCCTCATAGGACTTGCTCTAGTCTGGATCACCAAGAACATTAGTTTCTGCTGCTGAATTCACAAGCCCATTTACTCCAAAAGCACCACCAAGAATAACAACTTGCCCAATGTTCTTAGAAAATGCAAGATCTTGTTGGAGTGCTAATGCAATAATTGTAAGTGGGCCTAGTTCCATCACCATCACCCAGGTTAGAGGTTTGGTGGAGACAAATTTTGGGAGCCCCATCCATCAACAACATGGACAAAATCTGAGACTCGAAGTTTCGTTTCTTTAGTAATGGTGACATGAGATCCTTCAGCAACAGGGATGGCAGTTCTTCCAGCAACTTCAAGTGAACGCAGGGCATTTCTTGAGTTCAACAAGTAATGCCCAACAACTGCCTCTAAGCCCATTCCACAAATTGTTTGGCATGGTTCAACAAGTGCACCAATTTCAGTCATTGGATTTGGGAGATAAATGGTCTCATCTTCATCATCATGAATAACTCCATTAAGATAAAAATCAAAACCAAAGAAATGAAAAATATTATCCCAAATTTTGTTCCCCAAATGATTTCTCTCAAGTCCTTTTCCTTTGTCAAAAGGCCAATGAGTTCTTTGATTTTTAACCCAAAAATTCTCCTCAAGGAGGCAGGTCTCTAAACTCCCATTATCGACACTCAAATTGATGCTCATCGATATCCAAATTGATGGAGAATCAAAATCCTTAAGGAGTTCTCTCATTTTCCTTTGCTCATCAAGTCTTTTAGAGATGCTGCCACTAAAGTCAAAATCATTTGCTTGTTTCATGTGTAGGAACACCTTCAAAGCCTTTGACAAAAAATTGTAAGCAACATAACTTGTGGTCATGGCGCTCCAAGAACCCCTATCTCTCACAATCATTTTATCAAACACCCGACTTGCAAGCTTGATTATGGTGAAAGCTGCATAAATTCTCAAAAAAATATTCCCTATATCCATTGATTGCAGCGTTGTACTTTCTCCAACACTCAAGCACTGACCACAAGCTTTTTTAATAAAAGAGTATGTGAATTTTTTTTGTTGAAAAATCTCATTAAACATGTTAGGCTCAAGATTACCTCTAGATCTATGTACCTCCCTCAATTTCTTGTCAGCTTCAACCAATGATTTAATCCTCTTCCATGTTGTGCCTGAATGGTAGGCAACAATTGCAAATACAACATTTTGGCCAGTAAAATAGAGCAATGGAAGCTCATCCCAACACCAAAATTTCATCTCATACCCAAAACACATGACATAAGTCGACGGATTAAACCATAGGATAGCAAGTATACCTGTAAATCCAAGAGGAAGGGATCTCCGAGGATCAAGCAGTTCTCGTAACAACCTTTGGAGGAGAAACGAAAGATCCCGCATTCTCTGAACAAGACCATTGGTACCCCCACCAAAAAGCCGATTGTACGTTTCAACCTTTTCTAGAATCTCAGTAGCCTCAAGGTCACGTCGCTACCTTAATGAAGCTTCTCCAGGAATCAACAAGATAATGTGACGGTGACATAGAGGACATCTACACGGTTGGAGTGGTGACCGACAGGAAGGAAGAAGAGAAAAAATAATTTCTGAGATGATGAGGAGGTAAACGAGATTCTTAGGGAAGGATCAGAGAATGGTAGAAATGGTTTGGGATTTTTGGGAACATGAGAAGGAATAAGCTGAGCGGGCTTGATTTCATCTTTTTCTTCCACAACAACTACATCTTCCTTTTTCATTCCTGAAAGTTGCTAGCAAATTCGTCAAAGGACTATTGAAATACATGGTGCATTTTGTTGTGGCTCTCCCGAAAATCTTTCAGATGTTGTTGAATAACATTAAAGCGTTGAAGATTGTGTTCCATTAGCTCTTTGATATTAAGTAAGGATGAGTTGATGTTTTCCATTCTCCCAGATTGATGAAGTCGATGCCAAGGAAAGACTGGCTCTGGATACCACTTATAGCACACCTCAAGGATTGAAATAAGATAACATAGATTTGCTCTCTTCGATGGGAGCTCCTCCAAGAAAATGAGAAGGAAAATGAGAGAAAAGAGAGAGAGAAAATTTTAGAGAAAATTTTATATCATTCCATACTAATCCGCCAAGCTCTTGGCTCAAGTACATATAGTGTGAAGTATTCCCTAAAGCCATTCCCTATATGAGCCCGTACTAATAACATCATAATGAGATACTAAAATAAGACTCTCTATGCTCAAGCCCATTAAGTATTACAATTAGAAGTCCAGCAAAAACAATAAACACACTATAAGATGAATTCATGAAACACGTGTTGATGTGGTCCATAGGCCCTTACTTCGATATAAGCCCGGAGTGTGACACATTATGTGCTTAGCTTGCTAGTTCGAGTCTTACATATATGTGGCATTTTACATATAATGCTGTCTACGAAGAGTATTTTTCAAGTTTCCTTAAAAATATGAAAAGTGTTTCTTGGTTATTTTAAAGAATCAGACCCCAACCAATTTATAAAAAGCATTGCTATTCATAAGCACATACACCCCATACCATAATTTTATTTATTTATTTTTTATTTTTTTAAATTTTTTTTAAAGTTTTTATTTTGTTTTATTATTCTTAAAATAATTGAATTATTTTACTTATAATCTATATACCACATATTTAATAAGAGAATAAAATTAAAAAAAATCATAAAAGTAATGGTGTGTGGTGTATGAGGCTTAGGAATAGAATTTTTCATTTATAAAATCTGAAGTTATAAGTTTTTTTTTTTTTTTTTTTTAAAAAACACCAATTTAAATTGAGTGCATCTATTTAAAATAATATAGATACGACATATTATAACTTCTATCCTTTAAATTGAGTGATTCTATTTAAAATAATAATAATGATATTTTATATAGCATTTCATTAATTATTTTACCACTTGTTTTATTAAAATTCAACCAATTTAAAATATATTTGTATAAAGGATCTGTAATTATATTTAAGATTTTAATTATATTAATGGAGTTTTAAAATCTAATGGATGGTAGGGTTGAATTGTTTGAATGAAATTTTTTAGCAAGTTATCATATTTTAAGTCGGTTTGTAGAACATACCATCAATATCAGTTAAATTGTAAGATTTGATTTATAAGATTCAAATTAATTTTTTTTTAACAATAGTTTTTGTTTTACATTTATATAATTTATTTTAATTTTGTGTTTGGGTAATTATCGGATGAAAATTTGAAAAATAAAAATAGTAGACTTGTATTCTTTTCATATTTGAAGATGTTTTAATTTGATTTTAATTTTTTCTTTGAGAAAATAGAAAAATTGAGAATATGGTTTGAAATTGCTCATGCCTAGGGGTGTAATTTTAAACTGGAAAATCGGTCCGGACCGGACCGGTTTTACCGGTTTTGAACCGGTCCGGTCCGGGACCGGTTCATAAAAAAATATACAAAAAAAAATATTTTTATATATAAGTTATTAAGTTTTATACAATATATTGTATATATATATATATATTAATATATAAATTTATAAATTTATATGTGAAATTTTTATATATAATATATATAATTATATATATTCATATATGAAATAATTTCATATTATAATTTATAAATTATTACATTAAATGTTAATACTAATATATAACTTTATAAATAATACTAATAGTCTAATATAGACTATATAGACTATAGTTATACTTATAATTAATACTAAAAGATTTTACTAAAAGTTTATAACTAATACTAATATTAAATATATAGTTTATAACTAATGCTAATATATAACTTATAACTATACTAATAGTCTAATATTAATACTATTATATAGTCTAATATATTATTTAGCTTTACTAATATATAAGTCTATAACCATTTAATTAATAGTCTAATACTAATAGTTTAATATAGACTATAGTTATACTTATACTAATATAGTTATACTAAATCACTATAGACTATAATTATACTTATACTAATATAGCTATACTAAATCACTAAAAGTTTATAACTAATACTAATATATAGTTTATAACTAATACTAATATATAACTATACTAATAGGCTAATATTAATACTATTATATAGTCTAATATATTATATAGCTATACTAATATACAAGTCTATAACTATTTAACTAATAGTCTAATACTAATAGTTTAATATAGACTATAATTATAATTATACTAATATAGTTATACTAAATTACTATAACTAATACTAATATATATAATATAACTATACTAATAGACTAATATTAATACTATTAATCTATTATATAGTCTAATATATTATATAGCTATACTAATATATAAGTTTATAACTATTTAACTAATATTAATAGTTTAATATAGACTATAATTATAGTTATACTAATATAGTTATACTAAATCACTATAACTAATACTAATATATAACTATTCTAGTAGGCTAAATGTATATTACAAATATTTATATATATAACTATACTAATATTAAATTTATTACAAATATTTATATATAGTTATATTAAATTACTATAGTCTATTAAATGTATTACATTGAAAATATATTAAAAAATGTTTATATATAGTTATATTAAATTACTATAGTCTATTAAATGTATTACATTGAAAATATATTAAATGTATCAGCATTACAAATATTTATATATAGTTATATTAAATTACTATAGTCTATTAAATATATTACATTGAAAATATATTAAATCAAAATGTATCAGTATTACAAATATTTATATATAGTTATATTAAATTCATAATATCATTTAAGAATAAAACACATAGTCACGCAAGCTTCAGCCGGCCCTTCATTGAATCATTACTCATTAGTCATTGACTAATGACTCATTAGTCTGTAGTCATTACACTTCAAGTCTTCAACCCTAAAAAGTTAGAAACTAAAATCGCAGATCGCCGCTCCAGTGCTCCAAGCCTCCAGCCTCCAGCCTCTATCTCTCACGCACACGCAGCACGGCAGCACCGTTTTCAGCTCAAATCTCAATCTCTCCCGCTCTCAGTCTCAAATACTCTCTCTTCTCTCAGTCTCGTCTCTCCCGAGTCCAGTGTCTCACTCTCTCTATTTTGTAGTCTTCTCTCAACTCTCTCGGAGTCTTGCCGTCTCTCTGCCGAATCTGCCCCTGGGTAAGTTTTTTTTCCAGTTTTTTTTCTAGTTTTTTTTCAGATTTTTTTCCAGTTTTTTAGTAAAGTAATTTTTTGGAGTGAATCAGATTTTTTAGTAAAACAGATTTTTTATAGTAAAACAGATTTTTTATTGAAGTAATTTTTAGTAAAGCAGATTTTTTTATTTAAAGTTAAAACAGATTTTTTGTAATAACAGTTTGTAAAACAGATTTTTTTAAATCAGTTTTTTTATTTTATAAACAAATTTTTAATGACAAACTATGAGATTTACATTTTTAAAAAACTGGAAAACCGGACCGGACCGGACCAGAAACCGGTAAAACCGGAAGTACCGGTTTAGGAGGGTAACCGGTGCGTAATCGGTTTTGGAAAATACAAAACTGGTACATACCGGTTCGGTCTTAGATTTTGTTCAAAACCGGACCGGACCGGACCGGTTACACCCATACTCTTGCCTTTACTTGCCAAACAAGTTTCACCCCAACGGTTAAAAGGAAACAACGTCCAAAGCTACCGCAGCTTTTGACACTTGTTGATTCCCCTTGCGGCCGAAATATGTGTAGTTTTCTGATTGAAGTCAGATCGGAGTGAGATTTGCGAAAATTTCGATATAGATCCCCTTACTCTCACCATCTTGCTCCCTCTCGCAGTCTCCCAGCTAAACAACAACTATATTCTGTCCATGGTGAGTTAGAATGTTGTTTGGTTTGCTAATATATTATCAGTTTCATTAGTTCTATTTCTGTTATCTGGATATTTCGCTTGATATCTCTTTTTTCCCAATGAGTTCCTGTATTTGTTGGTGTGGCCGATGCCATTAGATGTATCAAGAGGTGTTTATGGTTTATTGCCTGCGTTTCAAACATTTGATGAAAGATCGGTGAGAAACGCCATTTGTTTTTTCAAGAAGGTATATTCATCCTTATCACTTGGTTGCTTACATGCAGTTCTCACTCATGTTGAGGCAGTTTAGGTGCATCTATTTTAAGTCTGATTTGTCCATTCCTTTGAGTAGGTTTGCTAAAATGCTCGAGTAGTAAGTGGAGGTGAGCATTAGTTAATATTGGAGAAGGCAATTATATATTCAGTGGTGAATGGTATAGTGAGTCATGAAATAATTAAAAAAATAGTGGGTTGTTGGCTTAATTGTGATCTTTATATTACTGCATGATTTTAATGAAGAAACTAGTAGAGTCAAACAAAATGATATTTTCTTCACCTCATTTTGTGCCAATCTTCATAGAAAAGGTTCTGACATGTAACTTATTCTAAATTAATTACATTAACTGTCACACGTCAGTTTTTCCTAAATTTGTAGTTTGAGACTGCGTTTGGTTGTAAGACTCAGCTGGGCTCAGTCTAATTTTAAGCTGAGTCTAACATCCAAATATCCAATTATCAAATTATTAAATTCATCTCAATTTAAAACCTCATTACACATGGAACCCACAACCTTTTTCAACTTAACATATCTTTATGCGTATGACCCATAATCTTTTTCAACTTCTCATAAAAAGTATTGAACTCATCTTAACATTCAAACACACTTTAAACTCAGTTTAGATGGGCTCCACATAATTCCCTCTACTACTCAACTCACTATTATTCATAAAGAATCGACTCAGCTCAACATTCAAATGTAGCCTATGAGTTAGTTTGCTCTCCATGTAATAAGTTTTTATTTCTGCTCACAAGTGTCTCACATGTGCTGCTGGCTAGAATGTCAAAATGACCCCTACAAAACAATAATGCACCCTTCACCATTTCACCTTCTCTCTCATTTCCTTAACCCTATTTTTTCTGAAAAATTGCATAACACAAACGAGTGGGCAACTCAGTTTTTGTAGCCTCCAATTATACCCATGTTATCCACGGGCATTTCTTTCATAGCCACAACTAAAATTAGACAAAACGGCTATTGAAGGCATAAAAAATGGTGGAAACACCAGAATTTGAGAAGGATGGTAGGGTGGGTTTCCCGAAACAACTATTGATAGATACAAGGGTTTTTGAACTACTGGCGGACGGTGTTCATACTTTATGCTTAATTGAGAGTAGGAATTGGAATCACAGTAGGGGAGGAAGTTACCGTTGATGGGAGGCGTGGGGAAAGACCTAGATTGTAGAGGGTGACCGACTTTTCTGTAGCTCACAAATCTAGAGCTTACGCAATTGACATGGAGGTGTTCTTTTCAAGGTAGTAGGGGGCACTTATTTATTTATTTTAATGGTTTGAATCTGTATCAGGCTTGAAAGTAAACTTAGCAAATTGAGAATTCATTTTAATCGAAAATGTTTGTAATGTAGAGGGCTTGGTAGCATAATGCGAAGTGGGAGTCGGATCAGAGGCTATACGAATGGAAGTTGGATGTTGGATTCAACCTCTGCCAAAGTCAAAGTCGGAGTCGAAAGTAGGGTACTCCGATTCAAACATTGTCGATGCTCAGTCCTAGAAATGAGGATGGAGGCAGAAATGAGGATCGTGGCCCATAAGAGGAAAGTAGAGCAGAGCTTTAATCAGCACGTTCGATCCTTCAAAGTAAGGGATTTAGTGCTAGGGGGACAGGAACAACAAATCAGGATGAAGGAAAACTTAGGTCGTGGTGGGAAGGGCCTTACGTAGTTTCAGCCAGTAACTGGCTAGGGTCTTATTGGCTCAAAGATGCGTAAGGAAAAGAGTTACCCCATCCTTAGAACGCAGAGCATCTGCGGAAGTTCTTTAGTTGAAAATGAAAACAGAATGTAAAATGATTTGCTTAATTGAGCGAAATAGTAATGAAATATTTTGTCCCTTCATTTGTTTCTATTTTTCTATTTTACTCAATAAAGGTTAAATAAAATATATGACCGACGAGAAGACCAAGAAAACCAAGTACCGTGTCTCCATGGACTTGCCTCAACCCTTGCCTTAGTCTACGAGGTCGACAAGAAGATCAGGGGAGCAAAGTATCGTGTATCCACGGACTTGCCTCATCCATTGCCTCAACTTATGAGGTCAATGAGAAGATCAGGGGAGCCAAGCACCGTGTCTCCACAGATTTGCCTCAACCCTTGCCTTAGTCTACGAGGTCGATGAGAAGACCAAGGGAGTCAAGTATTGTGTCTCCACGGACTTGATTTATCCCTCTCATTAGATCCATAAGGCTGACAAGAGAAAAAGTAAAAGTAAAAGAACATCGAGGGGAGAAACTAACATTCAAGGCCAAGCAACAAAGAAAAAATAAAAATTTATTAATACTTGGATAGAGGTCTTTACAAGGAAAGGAAATAATGTAAGTAATTTTACAATAGGGAAACATAAACAAAAACTAAGGTGCGGGAGTGTCAGGGTCTGGCTCAGGCGCATTGGGCTTATGATCAGGGGCGTCGGGAATCATATCTCTACCTAGGGTACAGTCGTGCTCAAGCGCGTTGAGGTTTGGAGGGAGATCGTTGGGGTCGAGGGCTCTTGTGTTTACCTGAGTGTTCTCCAAAACGTGGTCCCGCATCCTCTTTAGACCTTCAATGTATCTGTACAACCAAGCATGGTCGCAAATGAATATAATCAACCTCAACTACCCCTCTAAGCAGAGAACAACCTCTTGGACTTGAGACAAGTCGCTCTGTAGATCTTCAATGACCACATTCTGGGCGGCTAACCTTTTCTCAGCGCCCTTTTAACTTTTCAGATGTTTGGTCGGTCCTCCTCTTCTCTCGGTAGGTAGCAGCCTAGGCAGAGCCGTCAAAGAATCTTTTCGTCCTATCAAAGCTTTAGAAAGGGATTGGCAATCTTTGTCCAACTGCTCAAGCCGCTGAGCCTCTAAGTCTCAAAGGCCCCTCAAGTCAACATTCTCCCCCTGCAACTGGCTCAGTGACTCTTCAAGAGCTGCCACCTTTACAGTCAGTTTATCAACCGACTCTACGACCGAGCTCCTCGCTGCCAACACAGTTAGGACATCATTGTGGTTCAACTCGATCTGCTCCTTCATCGTGGAAAGCTCAATTTTTAAGGTCTTCCATCAACGACGAAGCTACTTGACTTGTTCCTGGCTCTTTTTGTGAGCAAGCTGAGCTTTCACCGGCTCCACTTCCAAATGCTTCTTCTTCTCCCTCTCCTCTTGAGCGCATCATAGAGCTTGTCGTGCCAGCGAATGTAGGGCCTGGTTCTCCCCTTTGACTGCTTCCTAGCCATCCATAACGAAAGCGGTCAGCCGAGATGCATCCTGTCACAAACAAAAACAAACACGGGAATAGTCAGTATAAGATTCCTAATCGATAAGAGGGCAGAAAAGAACAAATTGCGAGAGATCTTGGAGAAAAAGTCTCCATCAAATACTTAGTCACCCGTTTGAGAAACTCTGCCCGAGCTCCTCCCACCTCCAATCGAGCGGCAAGAGGAATGGCCTCCACTGAGCTCTCTTCGAAGGATGGCTAGGTAGTCACCTCCACATCTTCAATTGCGCCCGCAACCCTCTCAACAAGGCTGATGGCGGGCTGTGAAAGAAGGTGGCACTTAGTGGCAGAAGAAAGCTCCTCGCCAGAACTTTGAGGCCCCTATCTCATTAGGGCTTTGCAGACTCTTTCCTTCGGTCCTCACCTCCACGACCATCTAAATTTCCTTAGTAGGTGACCTCGCGACAGGTACGAGAGAGAGAGAGAGCAACAGTCGTCCTCTCAGCAGCAAGGTTAGGAACCGTGGCCAACTCTGGCTCCACTCCTTCCCTTCCATAAGTTCTCCCGATAGGCTCCTCGGCTAGAGCCATCATGAGCTCGACGGCGGGGCGGAATAAGCAGGGCCTTCTTGTGACAATTGAGTGCGAGGGGACCCATGGGAAAACATCCTCTCCACACCTGGGTGGGGGGGCCTTTTGCTCAATCTTCAGCAGCACCCTTGAAGACTTGACCTCCGACGGTGGATTGCGCCATGGACGGAGAAGAGGGGATCATCTCCACATTCAACTCAGGATGAGGCTCTACCAGAGTTGATCGACGAGGAGCCGATTCTAGAAGGGCCCCATAGAAATGCGTCGAGAGCATGTTGGTCTCCCGAGACAACCTGCACAGGTCCGTTGGCCGACTGGCACCGTAAAGACAGTAACCGTGACTGGCTTTGCTATCAAAGCTGCCGCGGAAGAAGGAGCGGTCGATGCTTTTGGGATGGTAGGACTCTCCCCCTGCCTCCTCGATGGATTCGATGGATGGATAGAGGGGCTGGTAGTGAGGCATGCACAAATGGTGGGGGACATCGTACCTCAATTAGCATCGAGGACTACCTTAAAGAAAATCGAGGAGGGGACACTGGGCTACTGTCGGCCCTAGCAACCTCCATGTGGAGCTTCTTCTCCTTGCCTACGGGAGGAGGGCTCGGGGAATGCTTCTGAGCCAGGGTGGCTTTGGACTGCATAGGAATGATGCGGTCGTAAAAAAATGGTGTGATCAAGATGAAGTAAAAATGCCCTTATATTTTCTTCCCCAATAAAAGCCTCCAAGAGGATATCGAATGGGTGATTCTTTACTTTGACCTGGGCAATAAGACGTAACTCCTCATGAGAGGTCTTCGGGATGCAGCAATAAAGCTCGCCACCAGAAGAAACTTTGACCTGCAAATATTCCCCTCACGTTTTATAAGGTTGTGGGTCAGAAGAAACTCACGACCAGTAAGGTTAGCGTGCTCTGAGTTTGATTCTAACAAAGATCGCCGCCAGAGAATGCAGCAATACATCAAGATCCTTCAAGCATTTGGGTGGAGTTAAGAGGGGCCAATCTGAGATGATCTAGCAGGTCATGGACAGGACTAGGGAAGGGTAACCTTAGCCCTTCGAGGCATAACCTGCATCGTTGACAGCCCCCTCACATGCTCCAGGAGCCTAAAAAATCACATTCTCCAAGATATGAAAGGTAAAAGCCAGTGATGACAAGAACTCAAAAGTGACGTTTGAACACCAGCTGTGACCAATATAGAATTGCTCCACGGTGAAAACCTCGGGCTGGTCTAGTTCCCCGGAAATCTTGGGTCGAACGACCTTATTGAGAGCCATTGAGATTGAGGTTGAGAAAAGTGACAAAAAAGGAAATGAGTCAAGCAAAAAGAATGAGAAGATTAGAGCACAAAGAGATGAGGATGTGGTAAAGGGGGGAGAATACGGCAGAACCGTGTTTATATAAAGGGGAAGTGACGGTTGGCCTTCTGTACCCATGTGTCAGACGATGGATGCAAAAGGGTTCGAATCTCGTAAAACGTATGACACAACACGACATGGGAAACCAAACGGCGCATTAAGACTGAGGAGCCTAATCGTTAGGATGATGAGGGTAAAAGTGTATAAGAATGAAGGAAAAGAGAAAAGAAGAGGGAAAATCAAATTATCATCAAATCGGTTCAATGAGAATTAGCAGGGTAATGGAGAGGGTAAAAAGGTCCAATCCAAGAGGTCGAGATCCCACAATCCAAAGGAAAGCCCATCGGTCTGATAAAGTGAAGATGATGGCCTTTGGTGGGCTTGTCCCACCAAGTGAGAGAACTGTTTGGCCCGGTCAAAGAATAATGAGGCGCCAATAGAAGTGGTCAGGGGTGACATATGCCGACCTGTCAGCCGCCTTGAATCATCACTAGCATGTGGATAATAGGAAGTGTGCGGGGGAAGCTACAACCACCAATCACCTGGGAAAAGGAAGGTGTGCGCCACCAAGATAGGCCGAGGGGATGTAAACTCTTCAAGTTCCGAGAAAATGTTTGCTAGGAAGCGTGTGAAAGAGGTAACCACGACTTATACACTGAGGAAAGAAAGGTGACACCACTCTAGCAGGTTGTAGGAATGCGTGCCCAAATGGCAACCATGGCTCTCCCCACGAGGGGGGATAAAGGGACTCGTCGGCCCTGACTGAGAAGGCGCCGAAATGTGAGTCAGAGCTCAACATTGTATTAATTATTTTCCTTAGGGTATCATGCCCCCTGACTGATTCACGTGCATGAGGCATGAGGTACGATAAGACAGCTTCTTGGGATGAAAGCAACAGAACTCCAAACTACTGTACGACAGGTTTGAGGGGTGAGATGAAAATTTTATGTTTTGTTTTGAAGTTTAAAATATTATGTTTTAATATTATTATTGTTTTAGGATTTGAAAAAGTTGAATTGTTTATTATATTTTGTATGGAGATTTTAAAAAGGTGTAATGATGAGATGGGATAAGATGATACTTTTGTATTTTGTCTTGTGCCCCAAACCTGCATCAAGGTATGATCAATCTCACGGAATTTTAAGGCAAAGTAAACATTTCCTAAAAATGAAAACTGACTTAAGCATCCAAGGATCCCCTAACCACTCCTGAGCTCCATTCTTTACTTGTATGTTTACAGGTCCCTTAGTCCACCTCCCATCTATCCAAGGAGTCCTCCCAGTACGTACGAAACACATCTAAAACAGTATCTATATTTGATAAGAGGCAAATTGTGGAACTAGGAATCTATGTGGGTTTTTTTTTTTTTTCCCCGAATGTCCATGACTTGGTTGTGTGACAATTGTGTGACAAAAAAAGAATGAAAGACTACAAGAATTTGCACTACAAAGAACAAAGGGTAGGGCTCTCTCGTGCTATCGTGAGGTTGAAGGGGGTTGGACAAATTCATCTAGATTCTTTGTGATGTCGTCATAATTTTGAGGAGCTTTGTTGCCGATTGAGCTCTGCCTGAGAGCTATTGAAGAGCTCTATCTAGAAACAGAACCATCAAAAGGAAAGAGAGGGAGACACTCTACAAACACAGAAAAACGTGTAGTATTTCACAAATAAAAAGGCTAAAACTATAATTATTGAAATTTATAAGAAGATTTTTGTCTATTGATAATTTTTTTAAAAAGAATGTTATACATCAGTCACTATTAACTCCCACATCCCCACACTTATAACTTTTTCATAAGGTGTATGAGTGTTTTTCATATAGTGTGAGAGTATTTTTTATAGGGTATGAGGTGGTAAATAGTAGTTGATAAGAATAATTTTTTTTTTTTTTTAAATGTAACCATTTTTCATAACCTACTTTTAGTTTACTAATAATAAAGAGTGCGGCACTACAACCATCAATATGCAACCCAATTTGGGATTCAATAAGTGTATTTCAATTTTTTTCTTTTTTTTATGTATTTTTTTTACACTCTTAAATATATATATTTTTAAAATAAATTAACAACATTATTAAAAAATACTTCTTTAATTACTAAGTAAAAAAAAAATATCAAAACACTATCGAGACCCACCATCAGTGGGTTTAGCATTTCTCATAAAAAGTAGTTTAATAATTAAAACCCAAACAACTTTATGATTAAAGTAAAAATTATTTAAATAACTTTTAATTTACAAATTATTTTATTTCACTTAATTATTATAATTTTTTTTAAATTTTTATAATAAAAAATAATTTAATTTTTAAAATAAAAATTATATTTTAATAATATTTTACTCAGGTTGCACCGAACCCCAACAGATCCGTAGTATATAGGTAGCATCGTTCTTCCGTTATCCGACGCCGCAGGCTGCGTGGCTTTCTTGCAGTGTTTAGACCCAGGTCGTCCCAAATTGTCTCTCTCCTGGTAACCATTGTTTCGAGAAGTTATCCCCTGAAAATGGTCCGCTTTCTTAACAAATGCTGTGCCGTCTCCACATTTCACTAGCCTATTGACATTAGAGTCTGGATTTGGCTGAATGAGCTCCCATGCCTATACTGGGTGCTCTCTTCTCTCCTCTACTTCTCCAAGTTCCTTTTTCTTCTTTATTTTCTCCTATCTTCAATCTCACATTCAGTTCCGTATGAATTCTATTTGAAGTTTTTGTTTTTCTTATTTTTAGTTGAAATCCCAATTCACTTTATTGCTCATTTTGATTACTCTATTTGAAAAAGTGTAAAAAAATCATTTTTTTTTTAGTGAGATCACTTTTTTACTAAGGGGTGCGCGATTGTTGTGTATCTGGACTTGAAGTGCATTACTCATTTTAGTTGTATAACTGGTGATATGCAGAGTCTGTCATTTTTGTATCTGTTAGCAGAGATTGCTACTCCGCAGCCTGCCTGCAAAGTCGTTTGTGTGCAATCAGGGCTCAAACCCTTATTCATGGTAAATTTTCATAAACTCCGTTTACCTCTGCGAACGTTAAAAGACTGTCCTATGCTTGGAAATCTTTGCGACTGCCTAAAGAACTAAACGTAAATGTGAAACACGTTGAGGTGCAAAGGAGTAGACTACTGATCAATGCAGTCGCAACTCTTGAACCCAAGGCCAAGGGTTTAGTTCAGAATAAAAATGGACAAAAGGGTTGCGATGTTACACACTTTGGTATCGATTCAAGTCTCCCGACAATTGAACTCAAGTAGTCGAGTGAAGACTCGAAGGAATTGGATGAGAGAGAGAGGTCGAGAAGGCTGAGAATATCGAAAGCAAATAAGGGTAACACACCGTGGAACAAAGGCAGGAAACACAGTGCTGGTAACAATATATTTATAGATCTTGGCTTCTGGATTTGTCAGTCTGTTTCCAGTATTTGTTTTACATAAGCTCAAATCTCTATATGCTGGGCAGAAACCCTTCAACGGATTAGAGAGAGAACAAAGCTTGCAATGCAGGATCCTAAGGTGATGTCGTGTAAGAATTATTTTACATGTACTTTTGAAATGAACTTAGTTTGTTTAGAATGAAGACGGTTATTTCGGTGGAACTTTCAACTTTAAATTCTTGCTCTTTCAGTTGCACCTATTTCATCATATAAATGCTTAACTGGACCATGTACTCATCTCATGGCACACATGGATGGTGGGTGGTGATTGATCACCGTACATCCTACTTAAAACTCATTTTTTTAATATACATTGGTAAGTAACAGGCTCACCCTACTTAGAGTACAAACTTCAACATGCTAGGATATGAAAATGTCAGGCAATCATGTTGGTGACTTTGAAAAGCCCCCTCACAATCCTTTGCTTTGCGACCGATGTCAGATATTAGGAGCATGGCCTGTCTCTTGTTCTTAAATTCCCTTCAGTTTACCGCTGGTCTACACAAAATCTTGCTCATATCCAACAATTTGTTGTTGAATAGTTTGAACTTTCTTGCTGCATGTAATGAGATTGTCAGGTTAAGAGTACAACATTATGCTGTATGAACTAATTCTCTGTGCTGATTTAAGGAGTTGGTGGCTGTTCAATACTTATTGCTAGACTAATACCTAACCAGTGTACACACCGTGACAGAATCGTAAGCAGATACCTGTCTAATATTTTTCAGAATATTTTATTTGCGTTTTCTCTTTTTGACCTGATAAGCCATCTTGAGTTTGTCCAAATTGATTTTTTTTTTTTTTTTTTTTTCTCCATCTGTAGTATCCTTGTATATTTGGAATAAGCTGTATTTAGTCTGTAGTCTCCTTGGGTCATCTTTTGACAATAAGTTAGATGGCCAATCCAAAGAGTTGGATATCAATGGCATGATTTATTATGAGGTGTCAAACATATTATGCATTTGTTGAGCATGAGAAAAGAGATGTTCGTATTGTCATTACTACCGTCCATTTGGATAGTTTAGAAGTGATTATTCTCTTAACAAAATTTGGTCGTGCAGGTCAGAATGAAATTAAGCAACCTAGGACACGCTCAGAGGTAGGCCCTGTACCATTCAGTTTATTAGCGTTTTAGTTTACCATGGACATTGTCCTAACCCTGGCAGACTCCCCAGTCTTTAAGGACTATGACAGGGATTCCGAGTTCATGAATTTCTATTGTCATACATCCCACCATGTCATTTCTTAATGTTGTACTTTCTATTTCTTTTAATTGATTGTACAGCACAGAGACAAGGGTGAAAATTGCAGTTGGAGTTCGATTGGGGAGGCAAAGGCGACGTGAGAAGCTGACAGTGCAGGAAGGTTGCTGCTTTGAGTGGCAGAATCTAATTGCAGGAGCAGCAAAACGAGGCTTTGTTGGCGTGGAAGAGCTGCAGTGGGATTCCTACAAGTTATTAGATGATGAGCTCAAGGAGTGGAGAGAGTGTTGAACAGAGGTAGATGATGGTTGGGACGTCGTTTCAGTTATATGGTTCATTTTGACTGATTTAACTTTATTTAAATTAAGAATGTGTTTTGTTTCGTTTCGTCTCATCTCATTTCGTTATTATAATTTTTTTAAATTCTCACACAAAAATAATGACAATTCAGTTTTTTCGAATCTCAATTCAAATTTTTTAAATTCCAAAACAATAATAATATTAAAAAATAATAATAATATTAAAAAATAATATTCTAACAATATTTTTTTCAATTTTTATCTTTTATCTAAAACAATCTCATCTCATCTTTAAATCCAAATTAACCGTGACATGCGATTTATTAAAAAAATATAAAATGACATCCAAAATCGCATAATAACATTTCTCTTGTTTTTCTGAATGTTTAATTTTTATAATATGATAAAATTGCTCTGCTCCTAGGTACAGGTACCCATTTTTTTCTTTTTCTGAAGTTCTGATTGGGCTGACGAAAGTTGGGTCCAATGCTGTCGACTGGGCCGACTGCAGTTAAGTTATGTCTTATAAAAATGCGTGTGAAATTTTTTTCAATTCTTCTATACACAGTCGTCCCATATAGATGCCGTGCAGTCAAATGACATCACGTTAGCTAATATTTTAAAAAAAAAAAACAAATACAAAAATGGAAAGAAAAGCAAATTGAAACCCATTTCTCTGGTTTCCCGCTTTTGAGGGTGCGAGACCAAAATCTTCTGGAAAAACTCTACATTCAGTTCCCAAAGGCTTCTTCCTCGTGTGAATGCAGAAAATTGGGGTGGGCATTTGCGTTGGGTGGATAAGTGCATATAATCTTTTGAGTCCCAGATGAACTCTCAAATAGGAACTTCTAAATATTTGTTTAGATAAGTGCATGAGCCCCAGATTTTTCTTTGAGTACGTGCATTATCCATATTTGTATTTTTTTTTCCTCACTCTGGAGAGGACTTCTATATATTTGTTACTTTCCTTTCCAACTTTATGTCTTTAATTGGGCTACCATGAAAGCTCCTTTAGTCTGGCAACTCCACATCAACGAAGTTTCAGTGCAAATGCATAATATCAAACCTGATCCCAAAGTATAAAAGAGGAATTACCTTACAATTCTCCCTCTCTTTGGCAATATACACACGTATGTCTATTCTGGCACATTTACAACAACCCCATTTAATTGCATGGCGTGAAGAGCTCAAATCAAATCAATTCAAGCTCACATTTACAGCAACCCCATCACGAAAGACAGCAAAATAAACGAAAGAAAAAACAACCGCTCGCAATTTAGAAAACTACTTTTCTGTTCAAAATAAACATCACGAAAGTTAAAAACCCGGCTTTTCTCTTTTTCTTTCGTCAGTTTTCCCCCAGCAACCAAACAGAGATTATGAAACACTGAAAATTTGCAGATATTTAGGAAAAAGAAGAATAAAGAAAGGCAAGTAAGATGAAGTAAAACTGAAAGGTGGACCTCGTTGGAATAGAGGAAATGGCACGGACAATCCGATAAGAGTGTTTAGAGGAAGAAGAGGAAGCAATAGAGAGTTGCAATGGCGAGCAAAGAGAATCCATGCTAGAAAGGAGGCTGACGAATGGAGGGAGGCTTAAAGGGAGGAGGCTTCGAGGGAGGGAAACGCTGCTTCGAGTGGTATTTGGCTTCAAGGGAGGGAGGAATGGAAAGTGGAAATACGGGAGATGGAAACTAAGAGAGGGAGAAAACGACGTGTTTGAGGTTTTTTTTTACCACGTCAGCCCGCGCTTACCCGACACTTACACGAGGCGACTGAATGTAGAGTTTTTCAACTTCTTTTCTTCCTTAGCTGCGTGTACAAGGATCTGAAACTTAAAACAGAATTGCTAAATCACCCAATAAAGTGTCCCAAGGATTTGTCTCGATGCAAAAGATTTTTTTTTTTTAATTTTTTGTACTTAGTGATTAAAGAAGTGTTTTGTAATGATGTTGTAAATTTTATTATTTTTTAAAAAATATTTAAGAATATAAATAAAATAAATAAAAAAACAAATAAAAAAAATTTGTTCTTTGTCGGTACCAACTCGTGCTACATCCTCGGTGGATGTAGCACTGCTCGAAACTTTAAAGGGAGCCACAAATTGAGAGATGATGAATAATAAGGAATGAATATTGAATGAATTAACTAGGCAACAATATACATGCATCAAAATTCAAAAAGATAATCACAGATAGTGAATATGAGCTCCGCGGGGAAAGGATTTTCTATCCATCTACGAAGACTCTGACACAGCAAAATCAGCAAGAAAGAAGGAAAGCAATGATGGTGATCATCATCATCATGGCGCCGTTGTAGTTTTGTTGGAAGAGGGGTGATGATTTTCCTACAGAGAGGGCA
The DNA here is from genome assembly GCF_004785595.1 of Juglans microcarpa x Juglans regia. Classification (NCBI taxonomy): domain Eukaryota; kingdom Viridiplantae; phylum Streptophyta; class Magnoliopsida; order Fagales; family Juglandaceae; genus Juglans; species Juglans microcarpa x Juglans regia. The sequence continues at coordinate 40,218,629 of NC_054594.1, read as the reverse complement.
CGTGGGATGATACTTCAACCAGGCATCGATGCATTGGACATGGAAACCATGCTTGCATGCGGGAAGCACCCTGAAACTTTCATGGCGGAAAATCTGGCTTAAACACACCGCACAGTCAGCGTCGAGGTGGTCGCGTTCATCACCATGATCACCATGTTCTTGATCATCACCAACGTCATCCTTCGCAGCAAACAATTTCCAGAACCAATATTTGGTGCATGCATGAATAGAGTATACAAGAGATGTGATCGTGAAGAAAAGCATAGTTTTTAGCATCTTGCCGTCGAATACCTGCTGCATGCAGCTGATTCACTCGAAACCTATTTATCAAAGAACCCTTGGCTCGGGGTATGTTTTTTCGGGGAAGTTGGGAATTGCTCAGTTCTTACTTAATTCTCTCTCTCTGTATATCAATTCAGAAATATTCAAGTTGACTGGGGCAAAGTCTCCAGGCTCGCTCTAACTTCATGGGATATAAAAAAATGTAACACGCGAAATAAACAATAAATGTTTCACATGCAAAGCCAAACAAGACTGAGAGTTTAAACTTTTGGGATAAACAATGATTTCATATAGTATCAGAGTAAAAGTCTTGAATTCGAACCCTAATTCTACGCTTTACTTCAATTAATTAAATATTTCACATGTTAACCTATTGAGAGAGAGTCTGGCCCACACGTGAGGGGAGCGTTAATATATAAAATAAATAATAAAAATCTATCTCTTCTTATTAGCTTAAACCTTTGAGACAAATGATGATTTCACAATACGGCATGTATACATTGATGAGACAAATGCCTAGTTTGTTTTCGCAGATAAAATAAGATGAATTGAGATAAAAGTTGAAAATTGAATAAAATATTATTATAAAATATTTTTTTAATATTATTGTTAGTTTGAAATTTGAAAATTTTGAATTATTTATTTTATTTTGTGTGAAAATTTAAAAAAATTATAATGATTAGATAAAATAAAATGAGATAAGATAAAAATGATTGTGAAAACATATAAAGTAAACTCAACATCTGATCAACAGGGCGAAGAATTGAATCAAATAGATAAAACCTTAACCTAATCAAACCCTGTGTGTAATAATGTCGATTAAAACCTTGCGTATGCCATATAGTTTAAACGGTCAAATGTTGTTGTTTGTGATACTGTGAGTTTTAGGAGTGGTTTGGATTAAAAATGAGTTGAGATAGATTGAGATGGTTTGTAAATAGTAGAATAAAAATTAAATTATTTATTATATTTTGTATAGAGAGAAAGTTATTTTAAGATTTAAAAAAGTTAAATTATTTATTATATTTTATATAAAATTTAAAAAAATTATAATAATAAATTAAAATGAGTTGAAGTAAATTCAAAGGCGCCATTATTGACTTTTCTGGAATGGAAAAGCGAATGATAGAACTGACTGGCAACAGGGTCTAGTTGAAAATGAGTTGAGAATGGAGATACCTTCAGCTGAGACATGACCATTATTGCAGTTTTTTTTTTTGATAACACCATTATTGCATTTAAAAAGGAGACTTAGGTAGGCTTGGGTCGTGACGTGACTTTTGATAATTTGTAAATAATAATGAATAATTAATAATTAATAAATATTAAAATATTATATAATAATAGAAATAAAATATATATATATATATAAAATAATAATAAAATATTAAATAATAATCCATGTCTTACTACATAGGTAAACAGATAATACAAAAATAAGCATACAAATTAATGTGATTTTATTAAATTTGTTAGTATATTTTATAATAAAAATAATTTTATAATTTGACGTATCAAATTAAATTACATCATAAAATTATTTTGTAAGTTTAATTTTATATAATTTATTTATAGATAAAGTATTTTTTTTTTTAAAAATGCAGCCCTAATAATCAAATTCCTTCATTATAATTGAACTGGAGAAAACTTGGTAAACCCATTCAAATTATGGGAACCTAATCTGACAAGCATGGACATAACGACGATCACGTGTTTCCCTTTTTTTTCCCCTTCCTTTTCTTGTTGGGGTGGTAAACTTTGTTTAATGAACAACAAGCATTAATACTTAGAATTAATGCACGCAATTTATACTTCTGGCCGCGAATGTGATATTTGGAGAAAGAGTGAGGTCATAATTTGTAAAGAGAAATATTATACTCATAAAATGATTAGAAACTGATATAATTTGATATGGTTTAACAGATTATAAAATTATATTTATTGTAAAATAGATCTGATAAATCATATAAAATCACGTCAGTTTGTGAGTTCATTTTTGTGTAATACTTTTATGACTATAGTACTCATCTTTTGTGAATAATATTAAGGTGATTTGTGAATAATAGTGAGATAGTTTGAATTAAGTATTTTATATATTTTGAAAAAAAAGTAAGAAAAAGTTGAATAAAAATATTATAAAGTTAAAATATTATTGAAATATTATTGTTAATTTATTTTTGTTTTGTAATTTAAAAAAATTGAATTATTTTTTGTTTGAAAGTTTTAAAAATTTCTAATGATTATTTTGAAAAAGTTGTAATAATTAATTAGAAAATACTATTCCCATAGTTTAAAAAAATTATAATGATTAATTTAAAAGAATTTATATTTTAATGATGTTTAAAAAAAGTGAGATGGGTTGAGAATTATTAGTTATGAATAATGATAAGGTTACTACTCTACTACTATCCATTTACTATTCTTTTTATATTTGATTTTTTTTTAATTTTTAATTTTACTTAGACTGCGTTTAGATGTTGAACTGAGTTGAATTGAGATTATAAAATATTGTTAGAATATTATTTTTTAATATTATTATTATTTTGAGATTTAAAAAAGTTGAATTGTTTATTATATTTTGTATTAGAATTTAAAAAAATTATAACGGTGAGTTGAGTTGAGATCCAAACCTACCCTTAGGGTGCGTTTGGTTATCAAACTCACTTCAACTCATCTCAATTCAGCATTATAATTTTTTTAAATCTCAATATAAAATATAATAAACAATTCAACTTTTTCAAATTTTAAAATAATAATAATATTAAAAAATAATATTCTAATAATATTTTATCATCACAACTCAACTCAACTCAACTCAACTCACTTCAACATCCACACACACCCTTAATGTTTAGTTATTACCAAACATCCGTTATAAGTCGTCAAGGACTCGAGGTGGCCGCTAGCAGCCCATATTCAAACCTTAGACTTTTGCAGTCGTTGGCACATAAATTACTTTCCCCCAGACTTCAGTAGTATTCTCGAATCTTTTACGTGCAGAATGCACGTTTTCGTCACTTCTTTCTGCGTCAAAATTGCATACAAATTACAAATTTTCTATTTTCGCATGCATGGCGCTTGTTAAATTAATTAAAGCAAGGCAATATTAATTTACTTCATGCAGCATGTTGACTAACTAGGCGTTCTGAAATAACTCCTTCGTATCGTTTCTATTATTTGCCTCGTGCTCGTTAAATAAATATGTAAATTATATTAGAAAAATATAATACATGTATGTTTTTTTAATTTTCTATTTGTCATTATCTTAACCTACTCCCTTCATTATCTATCACATGATAAAAAAATGGAAAGAATCTTTATCCTATCGTATACTGGAATAACGTTCACACGTGACGTGCAAGGATACTAACGTATAAGGATTGCGTGTTGTCAATCCTTTTTGTCATGAGAAATAAAAATATAACTAAACTAAGGGCTTCGTCTGATTAGACAAATTAGATAAAATGAGAAATAGGTAAATGATAATAAGATAGTTTGTAAATAATAATAAAATAATTTGAGTCAACACTATAACAAATTTGACTTTTAGAGACGAATTTTTTTTTAGACAGTTTTTTTTTTTTTTTTTAATCTCTAAAAGTCACTTTTAGGGACACAATTCAAATTTCGTCCCAAAAATAATCTCATCGTTTGAACAATAATTTATCGTTTAAACAATAAAATTTAGAGACAAAATTAGTCGTCCCAAAAAATAATGTACGTTCGAACAATTTGTTATACCGTTCGAACAATGTGTATTTTGTTCAAACGGTTTGTTATATTAGTTTGAACGGTGTAAATTCCGTTCAAACTATATATTAGTTTTCCTCATGTCCTCTAGCCCCAACAACCCCTATATTTTTTCTTCTCTCTGCAAATAGACCAGCAACCCCCATCTTTTAGCTAGTCTCGCCACCGATGTTAGGGACCCCGGTCTTGTCCCTAAACACTAAGTCTACACTTGCAACTGAGTCTTGCAAACTGAGTTTGCAACTATGCTTGTACACGGCTTGGACAACAACAAATTTAGTGGAGCTTGATTCACGGCTCAAGGTCCAACCTTGGGTGCCCCCCACCTTCAAGGGTGGTTGACCCCTCTTACACAAAGTCTAACCTCGGATCCCCCACCTTCAAGGTTGGTCGATCCCTTCAAGAACACTACTCTGTCCTCTACCTCAACCTCCAAACTTCATATTTCACAATCACAAATATAATCAATGGGATCCAACGAGGGACTCTCCCAACCAATTCACAAAGTTTGAGTTAACGCGTCATTTATCTCGTGGAGAAGTGAGAACTTCTCAAAAACACCAAGGAAGAAGCACCTCTCAATGAAAGCACCAATTAATGTTAGGGAGCCCGGTCTTGTCCCTAAACACTAAGTCCACGAGCTCACCTTGGTGATGATGGTGACCGAGTGATCCTTGCCAACTTGCTTGGCCTTCAACAAAGGTAGGTGTTTCGATGATGGTGGAATTGGGTAGGCTAAGTGTTTAGGCTTGTAATTCCAGATGGACAGCTAGGGTTTGTTCCTTAAGTATGGCACCAAATAGGTGGGGCTAGGGTTGAGAATTGGTAGTGAGGCTAGGGTTTTGGGTATGGTGCAATTGAGGTTGTCGAAATTGGCTAAAGGGATTAGGGTTGTCGCCCAAGGGAAATGGTGGCTAGGGTTTCGGGTGACAAGGCAACTAGGGTTGCTGAAAATGGTGTTTGGAGGGAATTATGGGAAGATTCCTGAGTGATAGGAATCTTGGAGGATTTGGTGGAGCTAATTGGGAAAGTCAAAGTTGACTTGAGTGATTTAAGGCATGATGGATTTAAGGGATTGAAGATGATGTTCAATTCCCTAAATCAAGGGATTTGAATTGGGAAAGTCAAGACTCCTAAAAGGAAAGTGTTTCCTTATGGAGAATGAAGGTTTCGGCTAGGGCACAAGGGAATGGAAGAAGGGCAAAAGTGGTAGTGCCAAGTATGGAAGTAAGTTGTGGGCTAGGGTTTGATGGAAGTGGCAGCAAGGCTATTGATGGAATGTGGATTACGGCAAACATTATAGTGGGCGACACTAAGTGTTTGGAGGGATCAAATGAGTATATATGGTGATCACGACAATGAGCATAAAATGAACACAAGCAATCTCAAGAACAATCCAAGAATACTTCAATAACAATGCTCACAAATTAATAAGAACAATGGATAGAAAAAGGAAGACAAGATAATGAATGAATAATACTCATAAGATTGATAAACCGAATCACACTTATTCACGAATTGCAAAGTGTGATTCTCTCCTTGGGAATTCACGAATTGTACCCCAAAGAGCCTAAGTGCTAAGCACCAAAATTATTGATCTCAAGAACAAACCGTCCAATAGGAAATTGTCAAAAGATATAAAAGAAAATACTAAATGTCCTATTTATAAGAGTTACAAATTGGAAACCCTCAAAAGGTTCCTTGGAATAAATAAATAAATAAATGAAAATAACATAGTGGCTTGGACCAAGTTAGCCATGGCATGCATGAGCCCATGGTGAGCTAAGATGGTACATGGTGGTCTTCGGGTTGGTCCATGGCTTGCTGATGGGCATGGCATGGTGTCATGCACCGGCCTGCTGATGGGCATGGTCTGGTGCCATGCAAAGCCTGCTGATGATGAGTCATGTGTGCATACTGCATGGCCCAGGCTTGTAGCCTGGGCGTTGGGCTGCAAAGCATGGGCTGGAGCCCATGCGCTAGATGGCATGCCTGATGGGCATGTGGACGCTCGCGCAGGGGCGCGCTCTAGGCTGAGTGTGCGATCACGCAGGGGGTGCGCAGGGGCGCGCATGGGTGGGTGGTGCAGGGCTGTGCGCCTAGGCATGCGCATTCCAGGCCGCGTGCTGTGTGGCGCGCAACTACTAACCTCGTTGGCCTGCATGCTGGGCGTCCCGTGCATGTCAACGCGTGGGCCAAGGCATGCATGTATGCTGGGTGCCCCATGTGTGTCACGGCACGGGCCAAGGTATGCGTGTAGGCTGGCCATAGTGCTGTCCTTGCCTTCCAAGGGTAGTGTCGAGGCTTGTCCTGGGGCCACTTTTCTAAGGATTTTAACACACTGACCCACCACGTTGTTCCTCTCCTTCCAGCGCTACTGGTAGTAAGTCCCCATCTCTCACTCTTTCTTTCTCTCGCTTGTCTTTGTATTTCTTTGTCTTTGTCTCAACTCCCATCTATTTCTCACTCTCTCTGATTTAAGCTAGCTAACGGGATTGTAAAACGACATGCCACAACCCATGGAGCTGGATTCATAAACTCTCACTTGGTTGATTTGTGCTCATATATCAGTTTGTGCTAAGTTTTTGTGTTCATTCATGATTTAAAGATTTAATGTAAAAGGCATAGGTGCTCTTTGAATTAGGACCCTATATTTGATTTTTTTTTAAGTCCAATTTGTTTTGGGATTACACTATGATTGTGGCTTAATGTTTAGGTTAATGTGGCAGAGTTTGTGCTTCTTTACTTCCTCATCCACTCATTTGTTTCATTAGTTTGATTTGCAGGCTATGGTTAGCGTTGTTTATCCTTTGTAAATGGAATTCTTCTTTTCATTTTTATTTCATTAGGGCAATTGAAACTAAACCCCTTGTTGGGATTATAATGTTTATTATAGTGATTTTAGTGTTTGTTCATTATACAATACTAATGCTCTGAGTTTGTATTAATTTACTAGAAAATATAAATGATTTTCATTATCTTGGATGGGCTTGAACTTTGTTAGAGGTTGTAGTAGCTGGAAGTTCATTTGGAATCTGATTCGTAGGTAGTGACTTCTTATGCTAGGCATGGTAATTGGCATTATGTGATCTAGTTTGATATCCAAATTATATTGATTTTTTGTTTCTAATACATCATTTCTCAGCTTTTGTAGAGTTTGGTTGGCTTTCTATTGGCAGTGATTAGATAGTCTGAATATTTTGCAAGTTCATGATATATAATAAGGCTTCATTGCAACTGTAAGATGTGGGGCATCTATTTTTAATTTTGTAAAGGCTGCATATAAAGTAGTTTAGCACTCATGCTAATCAATTGTAATGTCAAAAAAGTTGTGGTTAGCAAGCTTTTTTTTTCTCTCTCTACTTATTAAATTCTTTTTTGGGCTAGCTTTTCAATTTCTAATTCACTACAAAAAATTAACCTATTTCCGGCGACGGAAGTCGCCGCAAATACTAACGTTTCTCGCCGCAAATATGTTATTCTGGCTAAATATGTTTGCCCCAATATCGCCGCTTCTAAAGAGCTAAGTAAGACATTTTGTGCCGATTTTCGAAGATGGACAAAAATGCTTTACATTTCCGGCGATTATATATCGCCCGAAATGTCATGCATATCGCCAGCAAAGGCTTTTAAGAATAGATTAATTACTAGTTGCTAAAGTCTATTTCCGGAGATTAGTAGTCGCCGGAAATACTATAGTTCTGGCAAAGTTAATTCGCCGGAAAAACTGCCATTATTGGAGAACAATCGATTACTTGCGGCGATTATATAGTCGCGGCAAATAATGTCTCTGCGACTTATCACACAGGTGATGTAATTCATTTTCGGCAAGTTATATTCACCAAAAATGGTTTTTTTTTTTTTTAAAAAAAAAGTATGTCATTTTCGGCGAGTTCGTTTTTATATCATCTTATATATATATATATATATATATATATATGTATGTATATATATAAATGGGTTGGATACATAGATCAGAGGTGTGTTTGATAATTTGGGCCAACTTCTACCATTACAGAAATAATGCAATTTGGTTGAGAAAGCATTAGGTACATGGAGGATAATCTCCAACTGCAATATTAATAAACTTGCAGTAAACTTTTGTCAATGTAAACACCAAAACGTCTGGACTTTTTGGAGAAATTGTGATGAACTCTCTGATCTAAGTCTGGTAGTGGTTGAGGATGTAGATAACAAATATCGTAGCAGTTTCAATGTCAAACAAAGGCTCATGTGCTGAAAATAAAAGCCACACAATGATAAAGATTTTAATGACTTTTCTTTTCTTTCTCTTTTTTGGGGCTCAAGTACAGAGATCAAAACTTCATATACATGGACTTCATATGAAATGATGTCATTCGATTCTATGGACTCAAGGGTAAGTACTTCAAGATAAAATGCAGTCATTCAATTCTATGAAAACGATATTATACCCAGGAAATCGAGCAGCATGCAGTTAGAGAGAGAGAGAGATTGGTGGAGCCTAAAATAGTGAAAGAGAAACTCACAGGCGTCAGCGAGGCGGCGAGAAGGTGGTGAGGTGGTGAGACGGCAACTAGAAACAACCGTGTGAAGCCTCAAGCCAGAGAGAGAGAGAGGCAAAAACTCACGCTGGGGGGGGGATAATAGGGAAATTAGGTGCAGGGGGGTAAATTTAGGTTTTCAGTACTGTGTAGTACTTATTACGGTGACCTAGATGTTGCCTTAATAAGCAAGATAGATAGGAATTTCGGTTTTTACGACAATATTATTCGCGGCGACATAAAATCGCCAGAAATAATAATTTGTAGTGGCGATTTTTTTAAACGACAACGGCTGAATTGCTATAAACAAGTGTATTTGCGACAACCTTATCAGCGACGACATTAAATCGCCAGAAATAATCATTTATTCCGGTGATTCTGTTGATCGACACAAAGAATTTACTGTAACAGTAAAATAGGCTATTAGCGGCGATATATTATACATCGCTGGAAATAAAGATAGCCGGAAATGCAACTTTTTTTTGTAGTATAAGATGTTGTATGGGTTAGATAGCATCTTCGTCTTACATTATATATGGCTTTTGAGCTATGGAATTTATTTCTACTAACCAGTCAAAAATTAGATTAAGTTATTTGTGGTTATTTTTATCGATGAGTCTAGATACCATTTTCATGAATTTCGTGAAAATGATTTAGTTAGTGGCTTGTGCTCTAAATAATTTTTTCCGTATAACCAACAAGGCCTCCTTTCAACAATTGGGTTAAAGTAAATATTGAAGTGTAAAATGTTGTGCACAACTTTACTTCACCAGCAAGCATTTGCTATTGGATTGACGTTGAAACATTTGTTGTTATGGTTGCATGCTACATTAATTATACTAATGATTTGGGTAATTTGTTAGGAACATATGTTGTTGGTTTGTGAGCATTTGACGTTATGTATACCAATTTCTGGCTTGGTTTGCTATGGTTACATGCTACATTTAAACTACACCTGTTTGTTTCTATTTATCTCAGATTATAGTGGTTGGATTGTAGTGCTAAGTGTAAAGAGATAAACATACGAGGAAAGAGACTTTAATTGTTGAATTTTTAAAATCTTTGCAAGGACTTGGCCTTACATTGGCAGGGAATAGAGCAAAGTTAAAGGAGATTAAACTAGTGAAAGATGAGATACACTTCAAGCAACAAGATTTGGAAGTCATGCTATCAACTCGGTGGATTTGGATCTCTCAATAACTACTAGAGGTCCAAAAGTTGATGACCATTAGAACAACAAGATTGTTATACAATTTTATATGATTTGTTATAATCTCATATTTGACTACCTTAAGAGATTTTATATCTTTGTTTTTATTTATCATACGATTTTATAGATTTTATTAGCTTAATAATATTGGGACAATGAGCTTTTTATTTTTTTAGAAAGATGTTTTATTGTCAGTGATTGAACGGAAGAAATTACATTTAAATATAAAAATTAAGTCGTGTCAATATTGTCTAAAAAAACCATGTGAATGAAAAACATTAAATCAAGTGATATTGTTCAAACGTGAATTAAGGACGAAAAAAATGTGTCCCAAAAAATCTGTTCAAATGTAATTGTTGGCATTCAAATGACTATTAGGGATGAAAAAATTTTGCCCCAAAACATCCGTTCGAATGGACCTATTGGCGTTCGAACAATTATTAAGGATGAAGTTTTTTTTGTCCCTAAAAAATCCATTCGAATGGACCTATTGGCATTCGAACGACCATTAGGCACGAAAAAATTTTCGTTTAAAAAAAAAAACCCTTTTGAACGCTTTTAGGATATTTTATGGGATTTTAAGTAAAGAGAAAGAAATAATTGAATAAAAATATTATAACATTAAAATATTATTATAATATAATTATTATAATATTATTATTGACATATTATTGCGGGATTTTAGTAATGAGAGAGAAATATTATCTCACTATTATTAATAGATTTCTCATCTCATTTGTATAACTAAACGAGCCCTTAGAGACCTTAAAAAAAGTCTTTTATTTATTTTATGTTTTTAAAAAAATACTGCTGCAACGAAGTAAAAAGAAAACTTATTTTTACTCTTTTAAATTATCTTATTGCTCATTTTACAATCAATTAATGTAAATTCTACTATGTTTTTATAGTAGTTTCTTTATAAATGCAAAAACTTTATTATTATTATTATTTTATATGGACCTGAAAAACTTTATCTGAGCCCGGTAGCTTGGAAAGGCCTAAATTATACGAGATTTCTAATTCTGGGTATTGTTAAGTAGCAAATGTTGTTGTTAGCAAATATAGTTTAATTTTTAAAAGTCTCTCAAAGTTCTTAAAAAATACAGGGAGTGTTTGTAAGTTTCCTTAAAACTACGAAAAACGTCTATTGGTTTTTTGAAAATCCAAAATCTAATACATGATACGTGTGAAAATAAAGAATCAGACCCCAACAAGTTTATAAAATCTGAAGTTATAAGTTAATTAAAAACCCAAAATTTTGGCCTATATTTGAATAGATTAATACATGTTTATAGATTTTGTTTTACTAAAACTCAAAAATTCTTTCATTTTTCTAGAGTTATAATTTCTTCTTTTAAAGTTTTCATATTTTTTTATTCCTATATCTTATTCTATGTCTTTTTAATCAGATTTTTCCCCTGCGAAAATAGATGAATAATAAAAACCAAGCAAATTTTTTATTTTACTTAGGTTGAAAATTTTAATATTATCAATTATCAAGATTTGATATTAACTTTTTGGTATATATGATTGAGAAGTGGGTAAAGATTTGATAATAACTTTTTGGTATATATGATTGAGAAGTGGGTACTAAAAATACGTTAATTTATGAAGAATACATTTAGATACTGTCAATAGTTTTAGCAAGAGAGGTTAAAAAACAAAATAATTTAAATGGTTATTGTGATTGCTAAAGCCAAAAATCGAACAACAGACCAAAATGGAGAAAATAATTATCCCCGACCCACGATCATGGATCGGGTGTTAATATAGTGCTCTTTACATTCATCCATAAACTAAATAAACCTTTACTTAGAGTTCCCTTTAAGTACTTTAGAATTCCGGACGCTGCAGCAGAGAAGTCAGGTCCAAGTGAGTGCATAAATTGACTTACCATACTAATTGCAAAAGCTATGTCAGGGCATGTATGTGAAAGATAAATCAATCTTCCAACCAGTCTTTGAAATTGATCTTTATTAGTGACTTCTTTAGGCCTGGCAGGTTGTAACTCTAGATTTGGTTCTATGGGTGTCACTGCAGCTTTACACCCTAATAAACTTGTTTTTCCAAGCAAGTCAAGTATATGTTTCCTTTGTGAAACAAAAATACCTCTCTTAGACCTTGCAAATTCCATACTAAGAAAATACTTCAAACTGCACAGTTCTTTGATCTCAAAGTCATTAGCAAGTACATTTTTTAATCTTTCAATTATCACTGCTGTCATTTCTTGTCAAAATAATATCATCAATATAGACAATTAAAACAACAACTTTCCCTTCACCTGAGTGCCTATAGAATATAGTGTGATCAGCTTAACCTTGAATGTAACCCTGACTCTTTACAGCCCTTTCAAAGCGTTCAAATCAAGCTCTAGGGGATTGCTTGAGTCCATACAATGACTTTTTCAATTTGTACACTTTTTCTCTACCAAGTTTACCTTCAAAACATGGTGGTAATTCCATAAAAACTTCCGCCTCTAGATCTCCATTTAAGAAGACATTCTTTACATCTAACTGGTGTAAGGATCAATTAAAATGTACAACCAAATATACTAACACTTGGATTGAATTTATCTTTGCCACGTGAGCAAAAGTTTCTTGGTAGTCGATTGCATAGGTTTATGTGAATCCCTTGGTTACCAGTCTCGCCTTGTATCTTTCTACACTGCCATCAGCCTTGCATTTCACAGTGAACACTAGGGGTGAAAATTGAAGGTGTCGGTGCAGTTTTGGTCCAAAATCGAAACTACACCGATTTGCTGAAAAACCAACATCTTGACCGGTGAAGGGGAAGAAAACCATCAACGACGGTCTCGGTTTTCTTTTGGTCGATTTGCTGGCGTTGTCGATGGCATGATGAGAGAGAGAGAGAGAGAGAGAGAGAGAGAGAGAGAGGAATTATGGAGTGAAAAACACAGAAATTCAGTGATTCACATTTCCAAATTGATTCACAACAAAAAACTAGAAAATCTTACAACAAATATCACAAGATTGATTAGACACAGTCTGTAGAGAATCTGAGAGAGAAAGAGAGAGAGGGAGAGAGAACGACATTGTTTGCCAGAATTGGGAACAATGGAGAGGGATGGCTGGAGGGTGGGCTCCTTGCCGCTGGAGGGTGGACTTGAAAGGGGGAAGATGCGTCTCTATTGTCTTAGAGAGGAGAGAGAGAGAGAGAGAGAAACAAAAATGAAGAAGAAGAGAAGACGCCATGGAGGGGGGGAGGATTAAACCAAGTCTGAAACAGCGTCGTTTCAGACTTAAATATATATATATATATAATTATATCGGTCGGTTCACCGATTTGAACAGGGACCGAACCGGACTGGTGTCGATTTCTTCAAATTCCCATCACATCTCGTCCGGTTCTCCATCGGTTCTGGACGGTTCCAGTCGGTGCCGAACGGTTCTATCGGTTCCTCCTGTTCACCCTTAGTGAACACCCACTTACATCCTACACACTTCTTCTCTTTAGGTAAATCAATAATCTCCCAAGTCTCATTCTTCCGGAGTGCATTAATCTCTTCAAGAATTGCTAATTTCCAATCTGGATGGTCTAGTGCTTCATGAATATTCCTTGGAACAAATATGTGAGAAATTTTGAATGTAAAGACCTTATGATTATCAGAAAGTCTATGATAGGATAGAAATTTAGCAATAGAATGTGTGGTACATGTTCTAATTCCTTTCCTAATGGTTATCGGTTCATCAAGGTCTGCAGGTTTATCAGTAGGAAATATAGTAGAAGAAAGATTACCAAGAATTGTAGGCTGAAATTTCAGATGACCATATTTGGAGATGATTTCAGATGACCATGCTTTGGAGATGACGATTGACCTTGCTCTAACGAATATAGTACTAAGTTGCAAACAACTACTAACTAATAAATTAATAATCATAACTAAGCCATTACAAATTAAGAAAAAATAATTACAAAATTACAAATTCATCTAAAAGATATTAAAGTTGTCACATAATTTAAATAAAAGATAATAAAATACACTATTAAGGGACATTGTAGCAACATTACAAATAAGTGAATACAACTATACAAGAATAATATTCCAGACTTGTAATTGAGTTGTTTGACATTTGGGGTGGCCATGGGTGGAAAAGTCAATGAGCTACAATTTGATAAGAAAATTAATTAGAATTAAAAATAAGAAATAAAAATTAAAAATACAAACATATATTAGAAATGAGAAAATTACAAACAAAAATCTGACTAACCAAGATGAGATGGGGATCAATATGAAAATAGATCATTGGGTCCTTGGGCATGGGATTAGGATTTAGCATATGACAGTAAGATTATAAAAGCCAAAAAAATACAAGAAAAATAATTAGATATAAAAAATTATATAAATACAAAAAATAATTAAAGGAGAAAGACAATTGTACAAACCTATGGGCATATGGCAAATGACAGGGTCCAATACCACGAAGTTATACTATAGCGGAGGTAGACGTCATCTCATGTATTGATAGAACAATTAAATTTGAAATTAATACTGATGAAATGAATATAAATAAGTCAAAATAAGAAAATGAAATCAACGATTACCAGATTCAGTTTTATCACCACTCTCTTCCTCGTCAACCTCCTCATAGTCAAAAACATCTGAAACATGAATTTTCATCCCGTTAATCCAATTTCATGTGAAAATCAATGCCTCCACAGTTGTAACAAACAATGAACTCCAGAATTGATCCAATATGCGCTCTCCGGTACTAAAGGTCGACTCTGAGGCAACGATTCTAATAAGGATGACTAAAATTAGGGGTGTAAATTTAAATCGGAAAACCGGAAAACTGATCCGGACCGGACCGGTTGGATTGGTTTTGAACCGATCCGGTCCGGAACTGGTTCTTGAATTATGCAAACCGGCCAGAACCGGTCCGGTTCCATTTCTACGATTTTCGAGACCGGACCGGACCGGACCGGTTGGGAGAAAAAAATATAAAAATTAATATCTTATATATTAGTTTTATATATAATATATAATTTTTATGTGAAATTTTTATATATAATATATATAATTATATATCATATATAAAATAATTTCATATTATAATTTATAAATTATTAATCTTAAATATGAACATTTATAATTTGTTTGATTATATGTTATTAATATAATTATATATAAGATAATGTATTATAATTTATAAAATAAAAGTTTAATCTTGAAGATGAAAATTTAATTGATCATATGCTTTAAACATAAAATATATATATATTAAATTATATTATATATAGTCTAATATATTATATAGCTATACTAATATATAAGTTTATGACTAATACTAATATATAACTATATTAATAGTTATATAATATTAATACTATTATATAGTCTAATATATTATATAACTATACTAATATATAAGTTTATAACTAATATTAATTTTTTTTTCCAAAACAGATTTTTTTACTAAAACAGATTTTTTTAGTAGTACAGATTTTGTAATAGGAATAGATTTTTTGAAGCAATTTTTTTATTAACAGATTTTTATTTTTTAATGACAAACTTACATTTTAAAAAACTGGAAAACCGGATCGGACCGGACTGGAAACCGGTAAAATTGGAGATACTGGTTTAGGAGAGTAATCGGTGCGTAATTGGTTTTGGAAAATACAAAACTGGTACATACCAGTTCGGTCCTAAATTTTGTCCAAAACCGGACCGGACCGGACCGGTACACCCCTAACTAAAATACTGTGAGCTATCTCTCCAAAGACGAGATACTTCACGACATTAGTCTTCCACCATGCTAATGTATCAAAGTCTCGTGCATATGGGTGAAAATTTGCTGTCAAGTATATGTCTACCTCCGATTGAGCCTATGTAGATTGACGGACTAGAAGACGGTTATGCTCTAACCTCTCACCCCACGCCAACCTACGCCTTCTCCCCGCCTTGACTTCTAGATGAGGCGGGGGGTAAGTGTAGGTATATTACCACCCCTTATTATGGTAAACTCATCAAACAATCTAGCAATGGTTTCTCTAACCCATGTCACAACAAACTCAGCCCATGCGTTCCGTGCGCAAGTCCCAAGCCATATACCATGCCTTCAATTTTATACTGGGGGTAAAAAACAATAACCACATATAATAAAATCTTTAGCCTATTGAAATATCCTCAATACTTGTCTTATTTGACCCTCATCATCAATATCATCTCTAACATCCTAATATGGTCACCCCTACACATTTCATCAAACTTTTCTTTCACCTTACATATTTGCTGACAGAAATCATTAGATGTAGAGTACAAAGAACCAGATAGCCTCAATGTAACCTCATAGAAAAGCCTAAAAAAATCTACAAAAGTAGTAACATCCTCTCAATCATCATTAATAGGCTTCCATAATCTCCTCTACTCATCAAAATATTTTACATATTAAATGTATTTATCACTCAATAATGCAAAGGCCGCCTTATATTCTTGGGCCGCCTCCAACATCAAGAAGGTTGAGTTCCATCTTGTAGGAAGATCAGTACAAAAACCCTTATTGGATGTTATGTCCGTATTCCTCACAACAGTCTCGAATTTCTCCAATCTAACAGGAGAAGATCTCACAAATCTTATAGCTGTTCTGACCCGTGCAACCAAGTCATCAAGGTCTTTCAAACCACTAGTGACAATTAAATCCAAAATATGTGCAACACATCTAACATGTAAACAGTCACCACCTAAAATTATCTCATTTACCTCTCTAAGATAGGTTTTAAGATATCCCAATGCGATATCGTTAGATAAGGTATTATAAACTATAACTATCAAAACTTGTGCTAACCCCCACTCCTTTATTGCAGCCTTTAAGACCTTCCCAACCGTCTAACCCTTGTAATCAGAAATTTGACAAAATCTTACAATTTTTTTGTGTAGTGTCCAACCACAATCAATAAAATGTATAGTCAAAGACATATAATTATAATTTTGGATGGATGTCCAAGTATCGGTAATGAGGCAAACTACTTGATCTGCCAATTGGCCTTTCAACAAATCTTTCTCTTTCTTGTAATGCTTTTAAATATCGTTTGCATTGTATGACGAGAAGGAAGATTAAACCTAGGTTCCAAGTAATTAAAATATTCTTGAACCATTTCCATTCTACAAAGTGAAAGTAGCTTGTCCATGATCACCATATGAGCTAAATTTTTCCTACACTCATTAGGATCATACTTAGTATACCCCTTTTAACGTTGAATCCCCACTATTCTCATTTGCTATTTTTTTAGTCCAATCTCTAGTCTAGATTAACTCTTCTTTTGTAAGGATTTTAATATTTGACTCTTTTTGCATTGCTCTTTTAAGTAGATCTTTAATTGTGATGTATCATATTTCTTATAGTGATATCCATAAACTTTACTACAGTGGTTACACTTATCTTGAAACCCCCAACATAATTAAGAGTTTTAGATTGAAACTCTAAACTAATTTATGGATACAATCCGAAACTCTAAAGTCAAAAAGCTCACAAGAAATTAACACAAACATCAAAACACATGTACAAATCGATTCTCTATAGTACACAATTCACATCTTATCCTCCAACTTCTCTATTTAATCCCATCCTCAATAACTCAAAAAAAAAAAAAAAAAATCAAGTGGAAGTCAATGAGAGTTCGAGAATCAATTTAGAAACTTACCTTCGGCGACGGAGATGCAGACGGACGGCAATAGTCCTGATGGTGTACGATTGAGTCACAGACAGAGCAGGAGATTGGAAGCGACATCGATTGAAGAGAGAGAGAGAGAGAGGAATGGGGGTCTGGGGGAGGGAACTTAACACCCTATACCAGAACGATGTCGATTTGTCTATGACAAAACAATGTCATTCTGGTATGGAGTGTTTTAAAAAAACCTCAATCATAACACAACGTTGTTCTGTCATAGACAAAACATCGTCGTTTTATGACTGAGGTTTTTTCTAATATATAAATAAACATAAATATATTTATTATATATATATAATATTCTTTTATATTTATATATATTGCGGGGTGGGGGAAAAGTGGGCCGAGGTTGGGCCCAACCAGTCCTCACTCAGCGGGGCCACTCGCTCCCTGCATTTGGAGGAATGGGGATCTGCCTTGCCCATATGGGAGGGGGAGGGGGAGGGGGAGGGGGAGGGGGGGGGGGACAGGGGTGGGGCGGGGCAGCGAGGTGCAAGAACCCGTTGCCCACCCCTAGAGTACGTAGTGCTTACACACTTGACAACTGTAAATATCATTAGGGTCTATAATTATATTAAAGTCTTAATTATATTAATGCAATTTTAAAATTTAATGGATGGTAGGGTTGAATTGTTGGAATGAAATTTTTTAACAAGTTATCATATTTTCAAGTTGATTTGTATAACACATTTCATATAACTCAAAAAGTAAAATTTGATTTATAATATTCAAATTAATAACAATAATTATTTTTTGAATTTATAAAATTTATTATAGTTTTTGTGTTTGGGTAAT
This sequence comes from Juglans microcarpa x Juglans regia, assembly GCF_004785595.1. Lineage (NCBI taxonomy): Eukaryota > Viridiplantae > Streptophyta > Magnoliopsida > Fagales > Juglandaceae > Juglans > Juglans microcarpa x Juglans regia. The sequence continues at coordinate 40,200,383 of NC_054594.1, read as the reverse complement.
TATTGGATGAAAATTTGAAAAATAAAATAGTCGACTTATATTCTTTTGATATTTGAAGATGTTTAATTTGATTTTGATTTTTTAAAATAGAAAAATTGAGAATATGGGGCAAACTTCTCATGCCTTTCTTGCCAAACAAGTTTCACGCCAACGGTTAGAAAAGGAAACAGCGTCCGAATACATTTATACCCCCGCAGTTTGCTTTTTGTTTATAAACCTCAGAGACTCGGAGCCTAACCGTTCTTCCCGAGTGAGGGAGAATCGCGGAGGCATAAAGATTGATGCGCCGGGCCAGGTTCTTGTTGTTGTTCTTGATCGTCTGACTCTGTGGTGTTTGGACTCTTGATACTTTTTATTTGTACGTACGTTGGTAGATTTGCGGGAAGAAGCGTGTGATATTTGATGGTGTTCTTGAATATAACCGGCTATCGTAAGACATTATGAGCGCGGTTCTTTGTTCGGTTTTTCTCTGCTGGGCAGTCCAAAGCTACCGCAGCGGCTGACACTTGTTGATTCCCCTTGCGGCCGAAATATGTTTAGTTTTCTGATTGAAGTCGGATCGGAATGAGATTTGCGGAATTTCCGATATAGATCCCAAACCCCTGGCCCTATTTACGCTCACCATCTTGCTCCCTCTCGCAATCTCCCATCAAATCAACAACTATATGCTGTCTATAATGTTGTTGGGTTTGCTAAAATATTATCGGTTTCATTTGTTCATTTTATGTTATCAGGATATTTCGCTTGCTATTTCTTTTTTCCCAATGAGTTCCTGTATTTGGTGGTGTGGCCGATGCTATTATAGACAGAACAGGTATTTATAGTTTATTGCATGCATTCCAACATTTGATGAAAGATCCGTGAGAAACGCCATTTGTTTTTTCAAGAAGGTATGTTCATCCTTATCACTTGGTTGCTTACTTTCAGTTCTCACTCAGGTCAAGGCAGTTTAGGTGCATGTATATTAATTCTGATTTGTCCATTCCTTTGGGTAGGTTTGCCAAAATGCTAGAGTGATAAGTGGGGGTAGTTACCTTACAAAATTTTATTTTGTTGGGTTCTGGTGGAGGTGAGCATTAGTTAATATTGGAGAAGGCAATTATATATTCTGTACTGAATGGTACAGTGAGTATTGAAATAATAAAAAAAAAAAGTGGGTTGTTGGCATAACAGTGATCTTTATATTCCTGCATGTTTTTAATGAATAAACTAGGAAGAGTCAAACAAAATGATATTTTCTTCTCCTCGTTTTGTGCCAATCTTCATAAAAAAGGTTCAGACATGTAACTTATTCTAAATTAATTACTTTAACTGTCACATGTTTCTACTTACTCAACATACACTAACTTAGTCAGCTTTGTCTAAATTTGTAGTTTATGAGTTAGTTTGCTCTCCTGTCTCCATGTAATAAGTTTTTTTATTTCTGCTTGCAAAGGTCTCACATGCTGTGCTGGCTAGAATGTCAAAATGACCTCTGCAAAACAATAATGCACCCTTCACTCTCTCATTTCCTTGACCCCATTTTTCCTGAAAAATTGCACAAACAAGTGGGCGGCTCAGTTTCTGTAGCCTTCCAATTATACCCATGTTATCTGTGGGCATTTCTTTCATCGCCTCGATTTGTAGCCCTTGTCATCCATGTGCAACTGCGGCTTCATTTTTGAGCATTCATTGCTACAATTTCGCCAAGGTACGGTTTGGTTAAAACATGCAAGTTCAGAGCCTCCTTTATGCATATGACTAAATGATAAATGATAGTGATGGATTATCTACTCTTAAGATGCTGGCTAACTACTACTACTAAAAAATTATAACACCACCTTAATTTTGGTTAAATTAATTTTGATTTAATTTAACTTGGTCAGCAAATCTTTTGGTCGAAATTGATCCCTGAAGTTGTTTCTCTCTCCCTCTTTTTTCCTAGTTTTCTTATTCTATTTTTTTGCTTTTCTTGGACATGTACATGCATCTTAGTGATGTCATTTTCTGGCGAGTTTTCGCCTGTGATCGTAGAAGTGAGAAGCCTTCAAACTTTAGACCGTTAGGCCAGCAGATTTTCTAGCCAAATTCTAAGTTAAGCAAGACATTTTCAAACATGAAAGTTTTGAGATTTTCAGCTAATCAGTTTAAAAGAACATGGTCAGTAAGGGGATGTTTGGAAATAATTTCCATCTCATCCCATCTCATTTCCTTCCCAAACAATTCAAACACAAACACTTTCAAACTAATCATTACAACTTTCACAAATTTCCAAACAAGAAACAAAAAACAATTCAACTTTTTCAAATCACAAAACAAAAATATTATTTAAATATTATATTATAACAATATTTTAATGTTATAATAATTTTTATTCAACCTTTTCTCTCTCCTTTCCTAGAATCCAATAAATACTTAACTCAAACCATCTTGTTACTATTCACAAACCATCTTACATTCACAAAATTCTCATCTCATCTCATTTCCCAAGTATCCCCTAAGTATGTTGGTTGAAAACTGATCCTAGGTGTAGTTTCTTTATTTTTTTTATTCTCTCTCTCTCTCTCTCTGTTTTTTCTTTTGCTGGACATATGCATGAATCTTAGTGATATGTCCTTTAACTATCACAAAATGGCATGTTTGCTTTCAAAAGTTGAACTAAAAATTAGACAAAATGGCAATTGAAGGCATAAAAAATGGTGGAAACGCCGTTGGATTGAGTTTTTACTTTCTGATAGCCAGGGTCAGAGAGGGATAGTAGGGTGGGTTTCTTGAGGTACAAGGGTTTTAGAACTATTGGCAGAGGGTGTTCACACTTTATGCTTGATTGAGAGTAGGAATTGGAATCACAGCAGGGGAGGAAGCTACCGTTTAGGAGAGGCATGCTTAGGAGAGGCATGCGGAAAGACCTAGATTGTAGAGAATGACCGACTTTCCTGTAGCTCACAAATCCAAAGCTTATGCAATTGGCATGAAGGTGTTCTTCTCAAGGTAGTATATGTGGGCACTTATTTATTTTTTAATGGTTTGAATCTGTATATGGCTTGAAAGTGAACTTAGCAAACTGAGAATTGTTTTGAGTGAGAAATGTTTCTAATGCGGAGGGCAAGGTAGCATATTCAGCTGTAAGGTAGCACATTGGATGTCGCCAAGTACTTTAAAAGAGTACGAGACGGGAAAGTTGATGGCTTCAAAGAGTTTCTTAGTCAATCACACTCTTCTAAACCGAGAGTCGGAGACGAAGACAAGGCCCTTTCATGCCCTTAAAGAAGGAGTGTTCACTGTTTGTTTTTTCTATCAAGTTCTCACAAACTCATATGTTAATTGATATCCTTGGAGGAATATTTGGAAGACTTAAGCGCCTTTAAGAGCATATTTTCTGCTTAGACTGCTTTCTCGTTGAAGATTATTAAATTTTACATGGTGCGAATCTTCCATAGAGATACAGTCAAAGCAAAGAAAGTCGCTTTCAAAGGGGCCTTTGCTCTCTATATTTTCTTCCATGGGAGTGTATTGTTCATAATGACGTGACAAAACAAGGGAATGCGGATGAACACCTTTTTCTTGGATGGGGCCCAAAATGGAATCTTCAACCCTTTGTTCATAAATTTGTGGAGTGCAATAGGTGAAAAAAATTCATTGGACGCTTCTAACTCCCAAGCTTGCGCTGCTTCGATGAAGCATCTATTCCATCAAGAAAAGCCACCTGCAATCTCCAAATTGTTCACTGTTGAAGCATCCTTGACACAAGTCACGCTTAACACCTCTGGGAAAACTTCATTAGGAACCTATCACCACACCACAAATAATGCCAAAATATGATCTAGCTCCATCTTACCCCATAATTCCTTATAATTTTCCATAATGGCACCCCATGTGGACCTTGAACCTCATTAGAACATATTTTGCCATACAAGCATCCATGTTTGGAATCTATAACAGTTCTCCCCAATGCACCCCTCTCACACGGATGTTGCCAAGTTCTTTAGACTAGTACGAGACGGGAAAGTTGATCCCTTCAAAGGGTTTCTTAGTCAATTGCACTCTTCTAAACCAAGACTCGGAAACGAAGGCAAGGCCCTTTAGTGGCCCCAAAGGAGTGTTCATTATTTGTTTTTTCAATCAAGTTCTCGCAAACTCATAGTTTAATTGATTTCCTTGGAGGAATATTTCGAAGACTTAAGCACCTCTAAAAGCAAATTTTCTGTTTAAACTGCTTTCTCGTTGAAGATTCTTAAATTATACATGGAGGGAATCTTCCCTAGAGATACAGTCAAAGCAAGGAAAGTTTCTTTCAAAGGGACCTTTGCTCTCCAGATTTTCTTCCATGGGAGCGTATTGTTCATAATGACGCGACAAAAAAATCGAAGGCTGAACACGTTTTTCTTGGAAGGGGCCCAGAACGGCATCTTCAACCCTTTGTTCATAAATTTGTGGAGTGCAATAGGTGAAAAAATTCATTGCACGCTTCTACCTCCCAAGCTTGCGATGCTTCGATGAAGCTTCTATTCCACCGATAAAAGCCACCTGCAATCTCCAAATTGTTCATCCTTGAAGCATCCTTGACACAAGTCACGCTTAACACCTCTGGAAAAAATTCCTTTGAAACCTATCAACACACCACAAATAATGCCAAAATATGATCGAGCTCCATCTCACCCCATAATTCCTTATAATTTTCGATAATGGCACCCCATGTGGACCTTGAAGCACATTAGAACATATTTCGCCTCACAAGCATCCATATTTGGAATCTATAACAGTTCTCCACAATGCACCCCTCTCACGAGGATGTCGCCAAGTTCTTTAGACTAGTACGAGACGAGAAAGTTGATGCATTCAAAGAGTTTCTTAGTCAATTGCACTCTTCTAAACTGAGAGTCGGAGACGAAGACAAGGCCTTTTCGTGCCCCTAAAGAAGGAGTGTTCATTGTTTGTTTTTTCTATCAAGTTCTTCCAAACTCATATGTTAATTGATCTCCTTGGAGGAATATTTGGAAGATTTAAGCACCTCTAAGAGCATAGTTTCTGTTTAGACTGCTTTCTCGTTGAAGATTCTTAAATTATATATGGGGAGAATCTTCCCTAGAGATATAGTCAAAGCAAAGAAAGTCGCTTTCAAACGGGCCTTTGCTCTCCTGATTTTCTTCGTTGGGAGTGTATTGGTCACAATGACGTGACAAAAAAACCGAATGCTGAACACCTTTTTCTTGGATGGGGCCCAAAATGGAATCTTCAACACTTTGTTCATAAATTTGTGGAGTGCAATAGATGAAAAAATTCATTGGACGCTTCTACCTCCCACGCTTGCGCTACTTCGATGAAGCATTTATTCCATCGAGAAAAGCCACCTGCAATCTCCAAATTGTTCACTGCAGAAGCATTCTTGACACAAGTCAAGCTTAACACATATGGGAAAACTTCCTTTGGAACCTATCACCAAACCACAAATAATGCCAAAATTTGATCTATCTAGATCTTACCATATAATTCCTTATAATTTTCCATAATGGCACCCCTTATGGACCTTGAACCTCATTAGAACATATATCGCCTCACAAGCATCCATATTTGGAATCTATAACAGTTCTCCCCAATGCACCCCTCACACGTGGCTGTCGCCAAGTTCTTTAGAGTAGTAGGAGATGGGTAAGTTGATGCCTTCAAAGGTTTCTTAGTCAATTGCACTCTTCTAAACCGAGAGTCGGAGACGAAGACAAGGCTCTTTCGTGCCCCTAATGAAGGAGTGTTCATTGTTTGTTTTTTCTATCAAGTTCTCGCAAACTCATACGCTAATTGATATCCTTGGAGGAATATTTGGAAGACTTAAGCACCTCTAAGAGCATATTTTCTGTTTAGACTGCTTTCTCGTTGAAGATTCTTAAATTTTATGTGGTGCCAATCTTCCCTAGAGATACAGTCAAAGCAAAGAAAGTTGCTTTCAAAGGGGCCTTTGCTCTCTATATTTTCTTCCATGGGAGCGTATTGTTCATAATGACGTGACAAAAAAATCGAATGCTGAACACCTTTTTCTTGGATGGGGCTCAGAATGGCGTCTTCAACCCTTTGTTCATAAATTTGTGGAGTGTAATAGGTGAAAAAATTCATTGCACGCTTCTACCTCCCAAGCTTGCGATGCTTCGATGAAGATTCTATTCCACCGATAAAAGCCACCTGCAATCTCCAAATTGCTCATCGTTGAAGCATCCTTGACACAAGTCACGCTTAACACCTCTGGAAAAACTTCCTTTGAAACCTATCAACACACCACAAATAATGCCAAAATATGGTCTAGCTCCATCTCACCCCATAATTCCTTATAATTTTCGATAATGGCACCTCATGTGGACCATGAAGCGCATAAGAACATATTTCGCCTCATAAACATCCATATTTGGAATCTATAACAGTTCTCCTTAATGCACCCCTCTCACGAGGATGTCACAAAGTTCTTTAGACCAGTACGAGACGGGAAAGTTGATGCCTTCAAAGAGTTTCTTAGTCAATTGCACTCTTGTAAACTGAGAGTCGGAGACGAAGACAAGGCCCTTTCATTGCCCTAAAGAAGGAGTGTCCATTGTTTGTTTTTTCTATCAAGTTCTCCCAAACTCATATGTTAATTGATGTTAATTGATATCCTTGGAGGAATATTTGGAAGATTTAGGCCCGGTTTGGATTCACAGCCCATCTCAACTCATCTCACTACTATTCATCAATTTTAACTCACAAATCTCACTACTATTTACAACACATCTCACTACTATTCACAACCCATCTCAACTCGATTTCGAATCCAAATGACTTCTTAGGCACCTCTAAGAGCATAGTTTCTGTTTAGACTGCTTTCTCGTTGAAGATTCTTAAATTATATATGGGGAGAATCTTCCCTAGAGATATAGTCAAAGCAAAGAAAGTCGCTTTCAAAGGGGCCTTTGCTCTCCTGATTTTCTTCCTTGGGAGCGTATTGATCATAATGACGTGACAAAAAAATCGAATGTTGAACACCTTTCTCTTGGATGGGGCCCAAAATGGAATCTTCAACACTTTGTTCATAAATTTGTGGAGTACAATAGGTGAAAAAATTCATTGGATGCTTCTACCTCGCACGCTTGCGCTGCTTCGATGAAGCATCTATTCCATCGAGAAAAGCCACCTACAATCTCCAAATTGTTCACCGCAGAAGCATTCTTGACACAAGTCAAGCTTAACACATATGGGAAAACTTCCTTTGGAACCTATCACCAAACCACAAATAATGCCAAAATTTGATCTATCTAGATCTTACCATATAATTCCTTATAATTTTCGATAATGGCACCCCTTGTGGATCTTGAACCTCATTAGACCATATATCGCCTCACAAGCATCCATATTTGGAATGTATAACAGTTCTCCCCAATGCACCCCTCACACGTGGCTGTCGCCAAGTTCTTTAGAGTAGTAGGAGATGGGTAAGTTGATGCCTTCAAAGGTTTCTTAGTCAATTGCACTCTTCTAAACCGAGAGTCGGAGACGAAGACAAGGCTCTTTCGTGCCCCTAATGAAGGAGTGTTCATTGTTTGTTTTTTCTATCAAGTTCTCGCAAACTCATACGTTAATTGATATCCTTGGAGGAATATTTGGAAGACTTAAGCACCTCTAAAAGCATATCTTCTAAACCGAGAGTCGGAGATGAAGACAAGGCTCTTTCGTGCCCCTAATGAAGGAGTGTTCATTGTTTGTTTTTTCTATCAAGTTCTCGCAAACTCATATGTTAATTGATATCCTTGGAGGAATATTTGGAAGACTTAAGCACCTCTAAAAGCATATTTTCTGTTTATACTGCTTTCTCGTTGAAGATTCTTAAATTTTACGTGGTGCGAATCTTCCCTAGAGATACAGTCAAAGCAAAGAAAGTTGCTTTCAAAGGGGCCTTTGCTCTCTATATTTTCTTCCATGGGAGCGTATTGTTCATAATGATGTGACAAAAAAATCGAATGTTGAACACCTTTTCCTTGGATGGGGCTCAGAATGGCATCTTCAACCCTTTGTTCATAAATTTGTGGAGTGCAATAGGTGAAAAAATTCATTGCACGCTTCTACCTCCCAAGCTTGCGATGCTTCGATGAAGATTCTATTCCACCGATAAAACCCACCTGCAATCTCCAAATTTTTCATCGTTGAAGCATCCTTGACACACGCTTAACACCTCTGGAAAAACTTCCTTTGAAACCTATCAACACACCACAAATAATGCCAAAATATGATCTAGCTCCATCTCACCCCATATTCCTTATAATTTATAATGGCCCCCCATGTGGACCATGAAGCGCATAAGAACATATTTCGCCTCATAAGCATCCATATTTGGAATCTATAACAGTTCTCCTTAATGCACCCCTCTCACGAGGATGTCACCAAGTTCTTTAGACTAGTACGAGACGGGAAAGTTGATTCCTTCAAAGAGTTTCTTAGTCAATTGCACTCTTGTAAACTGAGAGTCGGAGACGCAGACAAGGCCCTTTCGTGCTCCTAAAGAAGGAGTGTCCATTGTTTGTTTTTTCTATCGAGTTCTCCCAAACTCATATGTTAATTGATATCCTTGGAGGAATATTTGGAAGATTTAGGCCCGGTTTGGATTCACAGCCCATCTCAACTCATCTCACTAATATTCACTACTATTCATCAACTTTAACTCACAAATCTCATTACTATTCACAACACATCTCAACTTGATTTCGAATCCAAATGACTTCTTAGGCACCTCTAAGAGCATAGTTTCTGTTTAGACTGCTTTCTCGTTGAAGATTCTTAAATTATATATGGGGAGAATCTTCCCTAGCGATATAGTCAAAGCAAAGAAAGTCGCTTTCGAAGGGGCCTTTGCTCTCCTGATTTTCTTCCTTGGGAGCGTATTGGTCATAATGACGTGACAAAAAAGCCGAATGTTGAACACCTTTTTCTTGGATGGGGCCCAAAATGGAATCTTCAACACTTTGTTCATAAATTTGTGGAGTGCAATAGGTGAAAAAATTCATTGCACGCTTCTACCTCCCAAGCTTGAGATGCTTCGATGAAGCATCTATTCCATCAAGAAAAGCCTCCTGCAATCTCCAAATTGTTCACCGCAGAAGCATTCTTGACACAAGTCAAGCCTAACAAATCTTGGAAAACTTCCTTTGGAACCTATCACCAAACTACAAATAATGCCAAAATTTGATCTATCTAGATCTTACCCTATAATTCCATATAATTTTCGATAATGGCACCCCTTGTGGACCTTGAACCTCAGTGGAAAATATTTCGCCTCACAAGCATTCATATTTGGAATCTATAACAGTTCTCCCCAATGCACCCCTCACACATGGCTGTCGCCAAGTTCTTTAGAGTAGTAGGAGATGGGTAAGTTGATGCCTTCAAAGGTTTCTTAGTCAATTGCACTCTTCTAAACCGAGAGTCGGAGACGAAGACAAGGCTCTTTCGTGCCCCTAATGAAGGAGTGTTCATTGTTTGTTTTTTCTATCAAGTTCTCACGAACTCATATGCTAATTGATATCCTTGGAGGAATATTTGGAAGACTTGAGCACCTCTAAGAGCATATTTTCTGTTTAGACTGCTTTCTCGTTGAAGATTCTTAAATTATACATGGGGCGAATCTTCCCTAGAGATACAGTCAAAGCAAAGAAATATTCCTTGGGAGCGTATTGTTCATAATGACATGACAAAAAAACCGAACGCTGAACTCCTTTTTCTTGGATGGGGCCCAGAACGGCGTCTTCAACCCTTTGTTCATAAATTTGTGGAGTGCAATAGGTGGAAAAATTCATTGGACGCTTCTACATCCCAAGTTTGTGCTGCTTCGATGAAGCTTCTATTCCATCGAGAAAAGCCATCTGCAATTTCCAAATTGGTTGCCGCTGAAGCATCCTTGACACAAGTCACGCTTAACACATATGGGAAAACTTCCTTTGGAACCTATCACCGCACCACAATTAATGTGAAAATTTGATCTATCTCCATCTTACCCCATTATTCCTTGTAATTTTCCATAATGGCACCCCATGTGGACCTTGAACCTCATTAGAACATATTTCGCCTCACAAGCATCCATATTTGGAATCTATAACAGTTCTCCCCAATGCACCCCTCTCACGTGGATTTTGCCAAGTTCTTTAGAGTAGAACGTAACGGGAAAGTTGATGCCTTCAAAGACTTTCTTAGTCAATTGCACTCTTCTAAGCCGAGAGTCGGAGACGAAGACAAGGCCCTTTCGTGCCCCTAAAGAAGGAGTGTTCATTGTTTTTTTTTTTCTATCAAGTTCTCGCAAACTCATATGTTAATTGATATCCTTGGAGGAATATCTGGAAGACTTAAGCACCTCTAAGAGCATATTTTCTGTTTAGACTGCTTTCTCGTTGAAGATTCTTAAATTATACATGGAGCGAATCTTCCCTAGAGATACAGTCAAAGCAAGGAAAGTCGCTTTCAAAAGGGTCTTTGCTCTCCAGATTTTCTTCGATGGGAGCGTATTGTTCATAATGATGTGAATAAAAAATCGAAGGCTGAACACCTTTTTCTTGGAAGGGGCCCAGAATGGTGTCTTCAACCCTTTGTTCATAAATCTGTGGAGTGCAATAGGTGAAAAAAATTCATTGGACGCTTCTACCTCCCAAGCTTGTGATGCTTCGATGAAGCTTCTATTCCACTGAGAAAAGCCACCTGCAATCTCGAAATTGTTCACCGTTGAAGCATCCTTGACACAAGTCACGCTTAACACCTCTCGGAAAACTTTGTTTGGAACCTATCACCAGATTGCAAATAATGCCAAAATATGATCTAGCTCCATCTTACCCCATAATTCCGTACAATTTTCCATAATGGCACCCCATGAGGACCTTGAAGCTCATTAGAACATATTTCGCCTCACAAGCATCCATATTTGGAATCTATAATAGTTCTCCCCAATGCACCCCTCTCATGTGGATGTCGCCAAGTTCTTTAGAGTAGTACGAGACGGGAAAGTTGATGCCTTCAAAGAGTTTCTTAGTCAATTGTACTCTTCTAAACTGAGAGTCGGAGACGGAGACAAGGCCCTTACGTGCCCCTAAAGAAGGAGTGTTCATTGTTTGTTTTTTCTATCAAGTTCTTGCAAACTCATATTTTAATTGATATTCTTGGAGGAATATTTGGAAGACTTAAGCACCACAAACAACATATTTTCTGTTTAGACTGCTTTCTCGTTGATGATTCTTAAATTATAGATGGGGCAAATCGTCCCTAGAGATATAGTCAAAGCAAAGAAAGTCACTTTCAAAGGGGCCTTTGCTCTCCAAATTCTCTTCCATGGGAGTGTATTGTTCTTAGTGACGTGACAAAAAAACTGAACGCTGAACTCCTTTTTCTTGGATGGGGCCCAGAACGGTGACTTCAACCCTTTGTTCATAAATTTGTGGAGTGCAATAGGTGAAAAAATTCATTTGACGCTTCTACCTCCCAAGCTTGCATTGCTTAGATGAAGCTTCTATTCCACCGAGAAAAGCCACCTGCAATCTCCAAATTGTTCACTGCAGAAGCATTCTTGACACAAGTCAAGCTTAACACATCTAGGAAAACTTCCTTTGGAACCTATCACCAAACCACAAATAATGCCAAAATTTGATCTATCTCGATCTTACCCCATAATTCCTTATAATTTTCCATAATGGCACCCCATGTGGACCTTGAACCTCATTAGAACATATTTCGCCACACAAGCATCCTTATATGGAATCTATAACAATTCTCCCCAATGCACGCCTCGCATGTGGATGTTGCCAAGTTCTTTAGAGTAGTATGAGACAGGAAAGTTGATGCCTTCAAAGAGTTTCTTAGTCAATTGTACTCTTCTAAACCGAGAGTCAAGGACGAAGACAAGGCCCTTACGTTCCCCTAAAGGAGTACTCATTGTTTGTTTTTTCTATCAACTTCTTGCAAACTCATATGTTAATTGATATTCTTGGAGGAATATTTGGAAGACTTGAGCACCTCTAAGAGCATATTTTCTGTTTAGACTGCTTTCTCGTTGATGATTCTTAAATTATACATGGGCCAAATCGTCCCTAGAGATACAGTCAAAGCAAAGAAAGTCGCTTTCAAATGGGCCTTTGCTCTCCAAATTTTTTTCCATGGGAGCGTATTGTTCATAATGACGTGACAAAAAAATTGAATGTTGAACACCTTTTTCTTGGATGGGGGCCCAGAATGGCGTCTTCAACCCTTAGATCATAAATTATTGGAGTGCAATTGGTGAAAAAATTCATTGGACGCTTCTACCTCCCAAGCTTGCGCAGCTTTGATGAAGCTTCTATTCCACCGAGAAAAGCCACTTGCAATTTTCAAATTGTTCACTGCTGAAGCATCCTTGACACAAGTCACGCTTAACACCTCTGGGAACTTCGTTTGGAACCTATCACCACCTCACAATTAATGTCAAAATATGATCTAGCTCCATCTTACCCCATAATTCCTTATAATTTTCCATAATGGCACCCCATGTGGACCTTGAAGCTCATTAGAAAATATTTCGCCTCACAAGCATCCATATTTGGAATCTATAACAGTTCTCCCCAATGCACCCCTCTCACGTGGATGTCGCCAAGTTCTTTAGAATAGTACGAGACAGAAAAGTTAATACCTTCAAAGAGTTTCGTAGTCAATTGCACTCTTCTAAACAGAGAGTCGGAGACGAAGACAAGGCCCTTTCGTGCCCCTAAAGAAGGAGTGTTCATTGTTTGTTTTTTCTATCAAGTTCTCGCAAACTCACATGTTAATTGATATTCTTGGAGGAATATTTGGAAGACTTAAGCACCTCTAAGAGCATATTTTCTGTTTAGACTCCTTTCTCGTTGAAGATTCTTAAATTATACATGGGGCGAATCTTCCCCGGAGATACAGTCAAAGCAAAGAAATTTGGTTTCAAAGGGGCCTTTGCTCTCCAAATTTTCTTCCATGGGAGCGTATTGTTCATATGACGTGACAAAAAAATCATATGCTGAACTCCTTTTTCTTGGATGGGGCCCAGAACGGCAACTTCAACCCTTCGTTCATAAATTTGTCGAGTGCAATTGGTGAAAAAATTCATTGGACGCTTCTACCTCCCAAGCTTGCGCAGCTTCGATGAAGCTTCTATTCCACCGAGAAAAGCCACCTTCAATCTCCAAATTGTTTACCGCAGAAGCATTCTTGACACAAGTCACGCTTAACACCGCTGGGAAAACTTCCTTTGGAGCCTTTCACCACACCACAAATAATGCCAAAATCTGATCTAGCTCCATCTTACCCCATAATTCCTTATAATTTTCCATAATGGCACCCCATGTGGACCTTGAACCTCATTAGAACATATTTCGCCTCACAAGCATCCATATTTGGAATCTATAACAGTTCTCCCCAATGCACCCCTCTCACGTGGATCTCATCAAGTTCATATCCCTAATTATGCACGATAAAACAATAGCAAATTCTGAATCCCAACACACCTTTTGAAGTTGGAAAGCAAACCTTTGCCCAACTTGCCTGATGTCGTTTCCTCCCAGAAACACCTCAAAGGAAGTCCTGCTGCACCTTCTCACTTTGGTCAGCCACAGTAAAAGCAGGTGGAAACAAAGGGCATGAAATATGTGGGCCAATTTGAGAGTGTGCTCTTGATCAAAGTGATCCTAACAGCCTTTTGACAAATACACCATCTCCTATAAGGCAATCGACGCTCAATTTTCTCATCGATTTCATCTCTTATTCCCTTTGTCTCCAACGTGGTCAATAAAGGGAGACGCAAATACTTAATTGGTGAAGAGGACATTTTGCATTCTAGAATGGTTGTCAAACTTCCCACGTTCTCGGCCTGACTCACTTGGACCAATTTCGATTTGGTCAAAGTAATCTTCAAATGTACATTGGTTCAAAGCATAGGAATAAAACATGGAAATGGTGTAGATGATTTGGATTGGCCTAAAATAATAGAAAAGTATCATTTGCATATAAAAGATGAGACATGCTAGTAAATTGACATTACTTGCACTTTTTTTTTATAAGTAAAAATATTATATATATGAATAGGAGTAACCAAGTACACTGGACGTATACAAGAAAACACCTAGCCCATACTAGCTAGCCCCAAATGATCCAAAAAGCCTATGAAAATTAGAAGTAGCGTATGAGAAGTAGAGCGAAATTTCTCAAGGTTTTTGTTTGTTGAGATTTGAGTTGAAAAGAAATTGATCGAAGAAAAGAGCGGTTACTTTCTTGTGGAGTTGTGGGAAAACCCTTGAACAAGAAAAAGTAGTGAAAGTTTGAGATTGAATTGGTGTTTCCGATTTAAAAGAATTTTGCGGGAAGTTCTTAAAGATCGGTGCACTCCTTTAAAACTCCTTTTGACATTTTGCAGGTTTCTTTGTGGATTTTTTTAAATAATAAATTGTAGTGTATGGTTGCAATACATTTGTCCAAAAAACGATATTTCACCAGTTGGGATAGCTACAACCATGCTACAGATCATCTTTATCATAGTTACTCCATCCACTAGTTTTGCTAGTGTCAGCGTCTTTCTTGTATACTTGGGTAGAGTACCATTACAAATTTACTAATAAATTCTGCTACCATTTTATGTTTTACCATTTATTTCGGTTGTATTTTAAGAAATTGGTTTAATTAATGCTCGAAAGATATTATGATTTATTTCCAAGGTGCAACTGACAACTCAAGTTTTTATACCGGCTGCTTTATACCAAACTCAATTATTCTGTATGGGGGATATAGCTTCTTGGAGTTAAAACCATCTCAGGCAGTTCCTGTGCTTGTTTTGATAACTTATTTTGCTCTTGGCTTCTCATGAAATGTTGCAAGGCAAATGATTCTCTCGATAACAGTGGATTTCTCTGCTTTGTGGGTTCTCATGTATGTTTGGTCAGCACTCTTGCTTTTTTCTCTACATTCATTTTTCAAATATTTTATTTTCATCTACTGTAGCTTTTAACTGGTGATGAGATCCTATTGCAGCGCCACCAGTGCTACTGGTTTAGCAATTTCAACCAGGTTATCTACGAGCTTAATTATTCTTTGTATATTCTGCATCTGTTTTTTGTATCTCATGTTAGTGCGCTTAGGTTTTCAGCCATCAAGTGTACAATGCAAATGTAAGGTGCTTGTACAATGTAAGGTGCTTGTGCATTCTGTGCTTAGCTTGCTAGTTTGAGTCTTGCAGTTGTGTGGTATTTTACATATAACGTTGTCTACAGCTTTGAATTTCGGTCTTCTACTATAGCATATATTGTATACAATTTTACATGCACGTGCTATCCCAACTAGTACTCTATACTGAAAGAGGGAATCCGCCTTTGATTTTTCTTGTGCCATCTAAAATTACTTCTCTTTTGGTTTTTGGTCCTTCAATGGTTTTGAGAACAGAAAATATACTGTTTCTATTGACATTGCACTTTTGCCCTCGGTGAATTTTGCATATTGCCTGGTGATATGTAATCAGAGTTTATACTATTGGTTACTAAATGATGATAAAGCTCTTATTTCCCCGTTGAATAGTGACATAGGAAGCTGGCTTTCTGGTCTTTTCGCTTCCAATTAATCCTGGATCATTCAAACCAAATATTTTCCTCTCGCATGATGTTCATCTGTGTTCAACTTTTAGTTGTTGATTGAGATATATTCCTTATTTTGTTCTCATGCACTAGATCCTTCTCGTAGTTTTTTGGTCGTTGTCATGATTCTTAAATGCTCTGATCACGCAAACCTTAAGAATTAACTATTCATTTACACTGAAAATGGCCAGCAATGTGTGCTGTGATTTCGGGTTACGGACCTTTTTCACCATACCCACACTGTACTCCCACTGCAGTCATGGTATGGTGCTTTCAGCATGGTCATGTTGTGGTCTGATCTTCTAAAAAGTGAAAACCCCTACTAATTATTATCTTCCCCAACTGATCGAGCTGAAGAAAGTTCCACTTTTCAGCGCCATCTCCATTCTCGAAAGCTGAAAGAAACGGGTACCCAGAAAACTTATCACTTTATTGGTTCCATTACAACTCTAGCTAGTATTTCTTTCTTAGCAATTTGTTGTTTTTTCAATATTCAACCTTTTTCCTAACTTGTTGATTTCAATGGTGGAAGCATCTCATGTAATTAATCCGTGCAATTAGCGGGTGATGCTAGTTTGATAGATGGCTCTTGTGGGAGGGAGGGAGACTACATTTTAGAAAATAACTTTTATAGTCGGCTAGTTTTCTTCCTTTTTAATTTTTTCTTACATTGTGTCTAAAAATTAAATAATAGAAAATTATACTTGCCCCCCTAGAGGGCAAATATCTTGACATGGATTCGTCCATGCCAAAAGGTACTCTTTTACCTGCTATACTAACCCCTTATATTTTCCGATGCTAGGCCTGATCCTCACAACTGATACAAAGCTTATTGGTGATCTGATATATTTATATTTCTTGCTTATATGTCTTTCAATTTTTTATTATTATTATTTTTATTTCACTTGTCCAAAGAAAGGTTGTGTATTTTTCGGTTTGATGGACCTGAAAAACGAAAATAGTAAAAATTGAGTTATGTTGAGATAGCTTGGAAAGGCCTAAATTTTCCGAGGTTTCTAATTCTGGGTTTTGGTAAGTAGCAAATGATGTTGTAAGCAAATATATTTTAAAAGTCTCTCAAAATTCTTAAAAAATGTAGAGTATTTTTATATCAATTGTCAAGATTTGATAATAATTTCTTGGTATACATTGAAAATTGGGTACAAAAAATACATTAATTTATGAAGAATACATTTAGATACTGTCAATAATTTTTGCAAGAGAGGTAAAAAAAAAAAAAAAACAATTTAATTGGTTATTGTGATTACCTAAAAGATAGAGAAATTACCCAAAAAACAGTATTACAAATTCAAGTTATTTGAGATCCCGTTAGGAAAATTATAACACCTCTTTAATTTTAGCTGTGGTAAATTAATTTTGATTTAATTCTGTGTTGTATAGTACTATAATTTGTCAGCAAATCTTTTGGTCGAAATTGATCTCCTAAGTTGTTTCTCTCTCCCTTTTTTATTCCTAGTTTTCTTATTCTATTTTTTGCTTTTCTTGGACATGTGCGCATCTTAGTGATCTGTCATTTTCTGGCGAGTTTTCGGCCTGTATCGTAGAACTGAAAAGTCTTGAAACTTTGGACCTTTAGGCTAGCAGATTTTCTAGCCAAATTCTAAGTTAAGCAAGTCATTTTCAGACATTGAAAGTTTCGAGATTTTCAGCTAATCAGTTTACAAGAACATAGTAAGTCTATTGGTTGAAAACTTATCCTAGGAGTTCCTTGATTTATTGGGTCTCTCTCTCTCTCTCTAATTCTGTTTTTTCTTTTGTGGGACATATGCATGCATCTGAGTGATCTGTCGTTTAACTATCACAAAATGGCATGTCAACTTTCAAAAGTTGAACTTAAAATTAGACAAAATGGCAATTGAAGGCATAAAAAATGGTGAAAATGCAGTTGGATTGAGTTTTTGCTTTCTGATAGCCAGGATTTGAGAGGTATGGTAGGGTGGGTTTCCCGGAACAGCTGTTGATAGATACAAGGGTTTTCGAACTATTGGCAGAGGGTGTTCACACTTTATGCTTGGTTGAGAGTAGGAATTGGAATCACAGCAGGGGAGGGAATTACCATTGAGTTGAGGCATGGGGAAAGACCTAAATTGTAGAGAATGATTGACTTTTCTGTAGCTCTAAAACCAGAGCTTACGCAATGGGCAAGGAGGTGTTCTTCTCAAGGTAGTATACGGGGGCCCTTTTTTTTTTTTTTTTAATGGTTTGAATCTGTATCTGGCTTGAAAGGGAACTTAGCAAACTGAGAATTGTTTTGAGTGGGAAATGTTTGTAATGCGGAGGGCTTGGTAGCATATTGAGGTGTATGGTATCCTTGCCTATGATGTTCACCTCTCTTTGATTTCCTCAGTCACGATGGAATATAGAAGCTACAACATGACTTTTGTATGGAGTGGGAAGTGTACAAATTTCATCTTGTAAATTGGGCAAGAGTAAGCGCCTCAATCTCTAAGGAGGGTTGGGAGTTTGAGACCTCCTATTGCTCAACCAGTCATTATTGGGAAAATGACTACTAATATAAACAAGAAACGGGGCCTTTGGGGAAGGGTCTAATAGACAAGGTTTTGTGGAGCTTGGAATGGTTGGTGCTCGACTAAGGGACATGGACCAGATGGGGTGTGGGGTTTTGGAAGCATGTAAGAAAGAGGATAAGAGTTATTTTTAGGCATACTCAACTTGAGTTTGGAGAAGGATCCACAATTAAATTTTGGCAATTTATGATGTGGAGGTAAAGGTCTCCAAGGAAGCATTTCCAAAAGGGTGAGATTTTGCGGGTGCAGGAAGCCTCAATAGCTGATATTTCGGAATTAGCAGTGGTTTATCTCAATGGAATGTCAATTCTTTAGAGTAGTACGAGACGGAGAAGTTGATGCCTTCAAAGAGTTTCTTAGTCAAATTGCACTCTTCTAAATCACCTGAGTTAGAGGGGAAGACAAGGTCCTTTCGTGCCCCCAAAGGAGTGTTTGTTGTTCGTTTATTCTATCAAGTTCTTGCAAACTCATATGTTAATTGATATCATTGGATGAATATTTGGAAGACTTGTACACCTCTCATAGCAGATTTTCTGTTTAGACTGCTTTCTTGTCAAAGATTCTTAAATTATAAATGGGGCAAATCTTCCTTAGAGATAGTCAAGGCAAAGAAAGTCACTTTCAAAGGGGCCTGTGGTCTCCAAATTTTCTTCAATGGGAGCGTATTGTTCATAATGAATGACGTGACAAAAAAAGTGAACGCTGAACACCTTTTTGTTGGATGGGGCCCAGAAAGTCGACTTCAACCCTTCCTTCATAAATTTGTGGAGTGCAATAGGTGAAAAAACTCATTGGACGCTTCTACCTCCCTAGCTTGTGTTGCTTCGATGAAGCTTCTATTCCACCGAGAAAAGCCACCTGCAATCTCCAAATTATTCACCGCTGAAGCATCCTTGACACAAGTCACGCTTAACACCTATGAGAAAACTTCTTTCAAAACCTATCACCACACCACAAATAATGCCAAATATGATCTAGCTCCATCTTACCCCATAATTTCTTATAATGTTCCACAATGGCACCCCATGTGGATCTTGAACCTCATTAGAACATATTTCACCTCACAAGCATCCATATTTGGAATCCAGTTCTCCCCAATGCACCCCTCTCACATGGATGTCGCCAAGTTCATATCCCTAATAATGCACTATCAAACAATAGCAAATTCTGAATACCCAACACACCTTTTGAAATAGGAAAGCAAACCTTTGGCCCAGCTTGCCAGATGGTACTTCCTCTCAGAAACACCTCAAAGGAAGTCTCGCTGCACCTTCTCATTGTGGTCAGCCACAGTAAAAGCAGGTGGAAACCAAGGACATGAAATGCATGGGCCAGCTTGAGAGCGTGCTCTTGATCAAAGTGATCCTAACACCCTTTTGGCAAATACACCATCTCCAATAAGCCAACCAACGCTCAAATTTCTCAACGATTTCATCTCTTATTTCCTTTGTCTCCAACGTGGTCAATAGAGGGAGACCCAAATACTTCATTGGTAAAGAGGACACTTTGCACTTAAGAATGGTTGCCAAACTTCCCACAGTGTCAACCTGACTCACCAGGATCAATTTTGATTTGGTCAAAATAATCTTCAAATGTACGTTGCTTCAAAGCATAGGAATAAAACATGGAAATACTGGAGATGATTTGGATTGGCTTAAAAAAGTAGCAAAATATCATTTGCATAGAAAAGATGAGACATGCTAGTAAATCCACATTCCTTGCACTTACTACATTCTGTTGCATTCTGGAAACAGAGGCCTGTGTATTTGCTCGCCTGAGATTCTCCATGCCTTCCCCTCCATTCGTTCAAGGATAACTACGACGCCCTTCCAACTTCCTTCCTCGTACTCTGCTGCTACCAAATACCCAGCCTTCTTCTTTCGACAACTTTGCGCAAGATATGCTCAGTTTTGATAACCTACAGCCTTTCCTCTAATTTAGTGCAATCCCTCCGTATCTGCCATTGGACAACCGCTCCACGCTCTTCCCACCAAGAGATATTTGGCTCAATGCCCTCTTGTTCTTCTCAGCAATAAGCGGCACAAGGAATCTATCATCCACCTGTAGCTCTAAACACTTCAATTCTCCAATAAAAGCTTTGAGAAGCCCATTTGCCAACCAATCCAACCCGAACTGGTAAAAAACTAACAATAGTCTTACAATAATGTAAAAGATATGAACAAAAGAGGTTAACCTTAGCGAAGTTCATGATGGCCATTAGAAAGCAAGACAGAGTTGAAACCAACACTCACAATGAAGTATTGAAGATTTCCCTCGCAAATCAACCTTCTCTATGCTGAATGACTTAAACTTAAAACAGCTTCAGGGAATTTTATATGTTGCAAACATACTTTAACAGGAAAACTTAGGTTTGTCACCATTCAATTTCCTTTATATGAATTATGTTCAGCTGCCTAATGTTTGTTAGGCTGATGTCTCCTGTGGTTGTTGCTCTGCCCCATAATTTGTAATTATGATACACATTGTTTATATCTGTTGTGCATCTCTTAATGTGGTTTTTTATTGTGTTTATTGCTTTGCTACGTGAATGGTGAATGGAAACGCATCAAGAAACTGCCCTGTGAGATTTGCTGTGTGGGCTTGGGCATTTCCAGTGGGGCAGTTTTGAAAACAAACGGTAAAGTTGTTTTCCTTTTATCTTGGTGAGTCCTTTATATTTACGGAACTCATTCCTATCAAATTCTTCGTTCATTCAAAAAATATTGTATTAAACCATGTATTTAAGATCAAACTTCTACCATCCACTAGATACGGTCAACCAGGATTACATTTATGTGATCTTACTGGAACAACCCACGTTCTCATATCAATAGTTGTTTCCTTAGTCCACCTTAGTTGTTTACTTTGATTGTATATGGTCATTGACATAATTTGTTTGCTTGCATTATCATGGACAAATATATTTTAACGCTATAGCTAATCAAGAGAAACAAAGTAAGTGAATGGAAATAATTCAGGTTCTCCAATTTATTGTTTGCGTTCAAACTGTTGTATCTGCATTGTGGTTTGAACAAACTAGGTCAACGGCAATAATTCAGGTTCTGAAATTTCACCAGGCTTTCCCATGCCAAGCCCATTTTTGTACAGCCATTTATGCTTTCCAGAAAATTAAGTAGCTGGTGTTTTGCATTTTGCTGAACACTTATCAAGCATTGTTTCCTTTGGTCCACTTTTAGTTGCTATGTTTTGAGGTGTGTGATACGTGGTGGTATTGTTGTCCAGTGTGTTCTTTAGATCTTGGATTTTGATGTCTTCTTATCTATCAGCATAAATAAGGATTGTAATAAGCTTGCAATTAGCCATTTTATAAGCAATCATGTTTCATGACATAAATATTTGATTATGATATTAATCTCGGGACGGGGATGCAACTTGGTGAAATTACATGGGTCCAGTGCTCCAAATTTTTGTACTGTAGTGTTTCACCTTGATGATCTTCAATCCGGCACTTGAAATGGATGACTTCCTCATCAAAGATTACGAACAATTACCATGAGGTAATTTATTTTTCCTTTCATTCTTCTTGTCTATCTGCAAAGTAAGAAGTTGGTAGTTATTGTTGTCTTGAATCACCACCGCACCTTTTTCACTGAAAGACAAGGACGGATCAAGGGTTTTTATTTTTATTTTTTGATAAGTAAGAAGTTTTATTAATCCACGTAAATAGGCAATGCCTCAATACACAGGAAGTATACAAGAAAAAGCAGTGTTCCCTATTTTCAAAATATCAACCATTTCTTTCGATCCGTGTACACCGCATTAAACACAGAGGCACCATCTTCCAAGCAGCTGCAATGTTACGGTGGCCCCGAATCCCGCTCCAACATGACAATAAATCCATCACACTCCTAGGCATAACCCATGATACCAAGCCTAATGAAGATATCATCCCATAAAGCCTTGACTACTTTGCAATAGAGAAGCAGGTGGTCTGTTGATTCGCTACTGTGTTTACACATGAAGCACCAATCTGTTAAGTAGGGACCGTGCTTTTCAGCTTATCGATGGTCAATAATTTCTAATGGGATGCCAACCAGCCAAAGAAAGCAACTTTGAGGGGAGCATTGCTCCTCCAGATGCTCTTCCAAAAGAAGGCATTGGAGGGGTGAACTGTCAATATCTTGTAATAAGAGCAGACTGAAAATTTCTTGTTCCCTGTACATGTCCATAGTAGTCTGTCCTCCCTTCCTGCTTGCACTTTCAGCATATATAAAACATTGTAAAAGTCGGCAATGTCATCCACCTCCCAATCCTGTATAGCTCTAGAAAAATTCACGGACCAATGAAGAAAATCAGCGAAGATACTCATATTATCAACCACAGAAGCATCCTTATCTAACGCAATCCTATAAAGAGAGGGGAAATCGTTTTTCAAGGCCACATCATCACACCAAATATCATACCAAAAATTGATTCGCATATCCCTTCCCACCTCAAATATGGAATTATCGAGTATATCATCCCATCCATTCTGAATGAATTTCCAAACCCCCACTCTGTAGGCCCCTTTTACTGCATTAGAGCACCAATCCCCCCAAATGCTCCCTTATTTAATATCTTAATATCGATTATGCTTCTCCAAAGAGCGTCTATTTCTTGATGATACCGCCATAACCACTTACCAAGAAGAGCCTTGTTGAAGGTTCTCAATTTTCTAACCCCCAATCCACCACAAACACAAAGGGGTGCAGACTTTATCCCATTAGTTTAAATGGACTTTTTTCTCATCTTCTAACCCTCCCCACAAGAAGTCATGGTAAATCTTCTCCAGTCTATTTGCCACCCCTGTAGGCAAAGGGAACAAAGATAAAAAAAAAAATACGTTGGAAGATTAGATAATGTGCTCTTAATAAGCGTGATTCTACCACCTTTAGACAAGTAAATTCTCTTCCAACCCGCTAGTTTGCATTCGATTTTCTCAACAATCCCATCCCACATTGCCTTGGATTTATGAGGAGCCCCCAAAGGAAGTCACAGGTATTTCATAGGCAAGGATGACACCTTGCAGCCCAAGATGGCTGCCACTTCTCTTAAATTATTAACCAAACCAACTGGAACAATTTCAGACTTTGATAAATTCACAGTAAGATTGGAGACAACTTCAAAACAAAGGAGAGCTCTCAAGGAGCGAATTTGGTCGGGATCTGGGTCACAGAAAATCAACGTATCATCGGTGAAAAGGATATGAGTGATTGATATGCTACCATGTGAGGAACCACCCATCGAGAAGCCTGAGATGAAGCCCTTGTCCACCACCCCCTCCAACATTCTACTCAGCACATCCATCACAAGAATGAATAACAAGGGGGATAAGGGGTCCCCTTATCTCAAACCTCGAGAATTATTGAAAAAGCCTTCAGGAGTGCCATTGAGCAAAATAGAGAATCTGACAATTGTGATACAATGTTTTATCCACTGACACCATCTTTTCCCGAAGCCATGTTTGCCAGGCATATACAACAAGAAATCCCAGTTCACGTGCTCAAATGCCTTCTCCATATCCAATTTACACTAGATATCTAGGGTGTCGTCTCTAAGTCTATTCTCCAAACATTCATGAGCAATAAGAACAAAGTCTAGGATTTGTCTTCCTTTAACGAAAGCGTTTTGTGACTTCGAGATGATCTTCCCCATAACTTCGCTTAGTCGCTTAGCAAAAACTTTTGAGATGATATTGTAGACCCCACATACCAAACTTATGGAACGGAAATCTTGCATCTCCACCGACCTCGCCCTTTTTGGGATACGGGCGATGAAAGTGGCGTTAAGACTTCTCTCAAATTTCATAAAAGAGTGAAATTCGAGAAAAACGTTCATGAGATCCTCCTTAACAATGTCCCAACAAGTTTGAAAGAACGCCATTGTGAAGTCATCTGGGCCCCGTGCTTTGTCTTTATCCATCCCTTTAAGCACGCTAAGCACCTCGTCCTTTTCAAAGGATCTCTCCAACCAAGCCGCACTTGATTGATCAGTTGAATCGAAAACGAGTTTGTCTACCTTAGGCCTACATTGATATTGGTTCGTTAACAGCTTGTCATAAAAGTGGACAATGTGGTTCTTGATAGCATCTCTATCCGTCAAAACTCTGCCTTCCGAATGAAGGACCTCAATGGCATTGTTTCTATGATGGGAGTTAGCAACTCTATGGAAAAATTTTGTGCTCTTGTCCCCTTCCTTCAACCAAAGGGCTCGAGATTTTTGTCTCCAAGAGATCTTCTTCATAAGAGTATTTTTTTCCAGCTCAGCTACTACAATCATTTTCCTTGCCTTATCATCTTCCAAAAAAGCCCCATCCACTTCTTTGTCATCAAATTTCTGCAGCTCTTGGAATAAAGGAAGTCGTTGGTCATTAATGTTCCCAAAGACTTCACAATTCCATTTTCTTAGATAAAGAAGAGGCCCACCACGATCCAACTTTCTCCATAAACCCGTCAACCTTCAATCACATATTCTCGAATTTAAAGTATCTATGTCCCCTGTGAAGACCCCTGCAATCTAATAGGAGGGGGAAATGGTTAGAGCAAAGCCTAGAGAGCCTTTTTTGGCAAAGGTTGGGGAATTGGACTTCCCAGGAGGGAGAGACAATGAACCTGTCCAACTTGGAACAGACCCTCCCATTAGACCAAGTGAAATCTCCCCCCCGCCAAAGGTAGATCTACCAAGTCCAGTTCAAAAATAAATGCTGAAAGTCAACCATGGTTGTACCAATGCTAGAGTCCCCTGATCTTTTATTGGGGAACCAAGTGACGTTGAAATCGCCTCCAATGCACCACGGGATGTCCCACCAACTACACAAACCAGCGATCTCATCCCAAAGGAGTTGTCTTTTGCTATCAACAGTTGGCCTGTAAACTCCTAAGAGCCCCCAACCGAAACCATCTTCTACATTTGAGAAAGAGCAAGTTACTGAAAATTTGCCAATGAAATCCTCCACCAAATTAACTACTCTCTTATCCCACAACTAAAATTCCCCCTGAAGCACCCTTGGAGACAAGCGTGGTCCATCCCACATAAGGGCAATTCCACAAGCTTCTTATTATTTGCATGTTGATAGACTTCAACTTGGTCTTGCAAACAAATCACATCTGCCTTCCATTCCCGTAGTAAATTCTTCACTCTAAGACGCTTGCTCGGGTCATTCAATCCCTGAACATTCCATTAAAGGATCTTGGGCTTCATGGAATGTTGAGGTTCACCCTCTCATTGTGTGTCCCCATGCTCACACTTCCTTCCCTTGCACCATAGTTTATGGAGCAAGCAAGCCTCTTAAGCTCCCTATCCTTTTTAGCAGCAGATTTGGCAAGAAATGGCTACCCTGCTTCTATGGCAGTGAGAAGAGCTTTAAACTGGTCCTTAAATCCTTCGCATGAAATCCCGATGCAATGACGAAGATCCTTTACCTTTTGTAAAACCCAATCAGATTGCATGCCAACCCATGAAGTCGCCGGTGGCAATGAGCATAAAGGACTAGGTACGTCTCCTGCATCCCTCAGATCCATGTCAACTCTGAACTCCTTGCAAACTAACTGTATATCAGACCCAAGTGAAGATTCAACATCTGAGAGAACCCCATCAATCGATGACTTATCATACCCTTCTGCCACTGTGCACAGAACCCTTGAGGGGGTCTCCAGATCACAGAATGTTGAATGAAGGCCTTGGGCCCTAAAGGGAACCTCAAAGGACTTAGAGGGACTAGACCGAGGCAGCCTGGTGGAGGACGATGCCTCCTCACAGAAATTTCTCTCATCCGTGATTAGGAACGGCACCAAAAATTCGAGCCATAGGGTCCGTAGGGGCCATTGGCCCTTTCTGTGTCTCCGACGAGCTCCCAGAGGCCTGGGGACAGGCAGCGACACCCTTCTCGACCAAACCAACCAACACTTTCAGCTTCAAGGGGCTGTGCTTCTCAGCGTAGCTCTGTGGGTGCACCCTATTAGTGGTCGTAGAGTCGCTAGCGATCATCGGTGTGTTTTGAGTCGTCGGTGGGGCAGCCAGGTCGACCGTCGGAGGCATTGTGCCTTTTCGGCCCAAGGCCAGAGACTCTCGGGCCCAAGATTGCCCCTTGGCTTTCCAGACAGGATGGATGGGCCTAATGGGCTCGGCTCAGTCCATCCTACTAGTAAGCGCTCGGGCCCCCCTTTGATGTGGGCTCGCGGGCCCCTTCAAGTTCTTGCTCAATCCAGGTATTTCCTTTCCTAGACCCTTCAAGTTTTGGCCCAACCCTTTCCAAGTTCTTCAAATTTACAAACCTTCCCTTCCCCACGTCCATTACCAAGCTTAGGCCTACATTCACTTTATTCATCAGTACTAAAACTTCCTCTAATATCCCAGACAACTGTCCTTTGACAGCCCACAAAATACCTTCCACCTTCAGCACTGGTCCTCTACGCCATGGCAGAGCTGCCCCCTATCAGAAAGTTTGTTGGTGACCTCAGAACAAAGGCATAAGAAACACCATTTCCAGGAGGTTTCTCTGTTTCCAACCCATAACCAGCCACCCCACCCCGACGTAAGCTACCCTCTGTAAACACCCCCGCAGGCCCAGTCACCTTCTTGAGGTGGTAAGCGAAACCTTCCCAGCCACATCCCTTCACACCTTCAGGGACAATCAGAGAGCCCCTCCTCCTGCCATTCCAGAATTCCTCCAAATGCAGAAAATATCCTCTATTGTTGTTGTGCCGTTGAAGAAAGAGGACCCCATTACCCAGCCTCAACTTTCTAAAAAACCCATCACTCCGTCGAGAGACAAGAGCTTCCTCCACCATCCTTGCCACCCATGAAGCTGATGTCCCATTAATGAAGAGAAACAGAGCCATTTTTCTGTTCCTCTCAGTGATTCGAAAACCGTTACCAGCTACCTTTGAGAAGATGAAGGTTTTAGACTCCACCATAAAACTCCCATCACCTTCCATCTTGGTAGCTAGTAAACAGAAGCAGGAAAAGGAAGAAAAGAAATAAAAGAGAGAGGAGAGGGAAGGGGGAGATAGAATCAACTCCGGCGAGAAGTGCCGGTGAAGGGTTTTTATTTAGCGGGGCTGGATGAAGTTGTAGAATAAAATCTTCAAAAATAACTCTTAACAAATGAATTATTATTTAGGGGGGGTTGGAACTAGGAATCTGTTTGGGTTTTTTTTTTTTTGAATGTCTATGACTTGGTTGTGTGACGAAAAAAAATGAAAGACTAGAAAGCGTGCAGTGATTTTATTGGGTTGAGGTTTTAGTGAAATGTAGAGCTAGATTTTTCAAGGTTTTTGTTTGTTGAGATTGAGTTGAAAAGAAATTGATCGAAGAATAGAGCAGTTACTTTCTTGTGGAGTTGTGGGAAAACCCTGGAATTGAGTTTTGATTGGTATGTCAGATTTAAAAGAATTTGGAAGCTCGAAAAGAAGGTTACGCTCCTTTAGAACTCCTTTTGACATTTGGCAAGTTTCTTTGGGGATTTTCTTAAATAATAAATTGAAGAGTATGGTTGTGATAAATTGAAGATGATATGTAGCTACAACCATGCTACATATCATCTTTATCATAGTTACTCCATCCGCTAGTTTTGCCGTTAGGGTCTTTCTTGTATACTTAGGTATTGTACCATTACAAATTTACTAAAAAATTATGCTACCATTTTATGTTTTATCATTTTTTTCGGTTGTATTCAAAGAAATTGGTTTAATTAATGCTCAAAAGATATCATGATTTATTTCTACTATGCAACTGACAAATCAACCATCTTAGGCGGTTCCTGTACTTGTTTTGATAACTTATTTTGCTCTTGGCTTCTCGTGAAAATGTTGCAAGGCAAACGATTCTCTCGATAACAGTGGATTTCTCTATTTTCTGGGTTCTCATGTATATTTAGTAATCACTCTTGTTTTTTTCTCTCCATTCATTTTTCAATTATTTTTATTTTCATCTACTGTCGCTTTTAGCTGGGGATGAGATCCTATTGCAGCGCCACCAGTGCTACCGGTTTAGCAATTACAACCAGGTTATCTACGAGCTTAATTATTCTTTGTATATACTGCATCTGTTTTTTGTTTCTCCTGTTAGTGTGCTTAGGTTTTCAGCCATCAAGTGTACAATGCAAATTTAAAGTGCTTGTACAATGTAAGGTGCTTGCATTTTGTAACACACCTCAAGGATTGAAATAAGATAACACTGATTTGCTCTCTTCGAGGGGAGCTCTTCCAAGAAAATGAGAAGGAAAATGAGAGAAAAGAGAAAGAAAGACAAGAAAATTTTATATCATTCCAGAATAATCCTCCAGGCTCTTGGCTCAAGTACATATA
The DNA here is from genome assembly GCF_004785595.1 of Juglans microcarpa x Juglans regia. Lineage (NCBI taxonomy): Eukaryota > Viridiplantae > Streptophyta > Magnoliopsida > Fagales > Juglandaceae > Juglans > Juglans microcarpa x Juglans regia. Next base: position 40,171,940 of record NC_054594.1, on the reverse strand, counting down.
GTGTGAAGTATTCCCCAAGGCTATTCCCTATATAGGCCCGTACTAATAACATCATAATGAGATACTCAAATAAAACTCTATGCTCAAGCCCATTACGGATTACAATTAGAAGTCCAGCAAAAACAATCAAACAAACTATAAGATGGAATTCACGAAACATGTTCTGATGTGGTCCATGGGCCCTTCCTTCGATATAAGCCCTGAGTGTGACAAACCCTTCCCCTTCAAAGCACCTTGCCCACAAGGTGCAGTAATGCTTCAGTCCTCCCTTTTTAGTCGAGACTAGCTTCTTACTTTCAATTTTCCTGAGTTAACCCACATCATCCTTATCAATGACACCTACCATTGAGAGAACATCATAAGCCTTTAGGAATGAGGAGTTCACATGGTCTTCTTACTTTCTCTAATAATGTAATAAATGTCGCTCTTGCCTTCCTTCTTCCTTGTTTTTTCAAATTGGTCTTCTCATCACCACTCTTGGTGGCTCTTGGTGGAGTGGTAGTAAAGCAGCTCAGCAAGCTTTGTTTTGTTTTAAAAATCCTCATGGATACCGAGTTTGAGGTTCTTAAAGAATGCCTCATAGGACTTGCTGTAGTCTGGATCACCAAGAACATTAGTTTTTGCAACTGAATTCACAAGCCCATTTACTCCAAAAGCACCACCAAGAATAACAACATGCCCAATGTTCTTAGAAAATGCAGGATCTTGTTGGAGTGCTAATGCAATAATTGTAAGTGGGCCTAGTGCCATCATCGTCACTTTTCCAGGATAGAGGTTTGGTGGAGACAAATTTTGGGAGCCCCATCCATCAACAACATGGACAAAATTTGAGACTCGAAGTTTCGTTTCTTTAGTAATGGTGACGTGAGATCCTTCAACAACAAGGATAGCAGTTCTTCCAGTAACTTCAAGTGAACGCAGGGCATTTCTTGAGTTCAACAAGTAATGCCCAATATTTGCCTCTAAGCATATTCCACAAATTGTTTGGCATGGTTCAATAGGTGCACCAATTTCAATCATTGGATTTGGGAGATAAATGGTCTCATATTCATCCTCATGAATAACTTCGTTAAGATAAAAATCAAAACTAAAGAAATGAAAAATATTATCCCAAATTTTGTTCCCTCAATGATTTCTCTCAACTCATTTTCCTTTATCAAAAGGCCAGTGAGTTCTCTGATTTTTAACCCAAAAATTCTCCTCAAGGAGGAAGGTATCTAAACTCCCATTATCGACACTCAAATTGATGCCCGTCAATATCCAAATTGATGGAGAATCAAAATCCTTAAGGAGTTCTCTCATTTCCCTTCGCTCATCAAGTCTTTTGGAGATGTTGCCACTCAAATCAAAATCATTTGCTTGCTTCATGTGTAGGAACACCTTCAAAGCCTCTGACAGAAAATTGTAAGCAACATAACCTGCAGTCATGGAGCTCCAAAAACCCCTATCTCTCACAATCATTTTATCAAACACCCGACTTGCAAGCTCGATTATGGTGAAAGCTACATAAATTCTCAAAAAAAAAATTCCTTATATCCACTGACTGCAGCATCCCACTTTCTCCAACACTCAAGCACTGGCCACAAGCTTTTTTAACAAAAGAGTATGTGAATTTTTTTGGTTGAAAAATTTCTTTAAACACGTTAGGCTCAAGATCACCTCTAGATCTATGTACCTCCCTCAGTTTCTTGTCAGTTTCAACTATCAATGATTTAATCCTCTTCCATGTTGTGCTTGAATGGTAGGCAACAATCGCAAATACAAAATTTCGGCCCGTAAAATAGAGCGATGGAAGCTCATCCCAACACCAAAATTTCATGTCATACCCAAAACACATGACATAAGTCGACGAATTAAACCATAGGATAGCAAGTATACCTGTAAATCCAAGAGGAAGGGATCTCCAAGGATCAAGCAGTTCTCGTAACAACCTTTGGAGGAGAAACGAAAGATCCTGCATTCTCTGAACAAGACCATTGGTACCCCCACCAAAAAGCCGATTGTATGTTTCAACCTTTTCTAGAATCTCAGCAGCCTCAAGGTCATGTCGCTGCCTTAATGAAGCTTCTCCAGGAATCAACAAGGTAATTTGACGGTGACATAGAGGACATTTACACGGCTGGAGTGTTGATCCATGATGCCAAACAAGCATAATGCAATTGTCTGTAAATTCAACGAAAATCTCGTATTGAAGAATTGTAAAGTCTCGGAGCATCAGACGCATGACAACGGGTTGAGTGGTGGAATAGATATGGTCTGTCACCATGAGCTCAGGATGGAACGGAAATGAGAGTGAGTTCATCCTCTCACCGTCACAAGAGAAAGGAGAGAGAGAGAGAGAGAGAGAGAGAGAGAGAGAGAGAGAGAGAGAGAGAAAGAGGCGACGAAGTCTTGAAGGCTTGATCGACGCCACCGGGATCGAACTCCTATATGATGGTTAGGCCTCTTACGATTAATGAGTCGTTGTTGCTAGTGGTGACCGACAAGAAGGAAGAAGAGAAAAAATAATTTCTGAGATGAAGAGGACACGAGATTCTTAGGGAAGGATCAGAGAATGGTAGAAATGGTTCGGGATTTTTGGGAACATGAGAAGGAATAAGCTGAGCAGGCTTGATTTCATCTTTTTCTTCCACATCAACTACATCTTCCTTTGGTATGTCACAGATTTGATCTTCGAATTGGTTGAAGCTTTCCTGAAAGTTGTTAGCAAATTCGTCAAGGGACTGTTGAAATACTTGGTGCATTTTGTTGTGGCTCTTCCAAAAATTCTTCAAATGTTGTTGAATAACATCGAAGCATTGAAGATTGTGTTCCATTAGCTCTTTGATATTGAGTAAGGATGAGATGATGTTTTCCATTCTCATAGATTGATGAAGTCGATGCCAAGGAAAGACTGGCTCTGGATATCACTTGTAACACACCTCAAGGATTGAAATAAGATAATACTTATTTGCTCTCTTCGAGGGGGCTCCCCCAAGAAAATGAGAAGAAAAATGAGAGAAAAGACAAAGAAAGACAAAGAAAATTTTATATCATTCCAGAATAATCCTCCTGGCTTTTTGCACTTAGGAATAATCAGGAATATGGTGTCAATTATGAAGAGACATTTGCTCATGTGGCTAAGATGACTACTGTTCATACGATTATAGCTCTTGCTGCTTCCAATGATTGGCCACTACATTAGATGGATGTCAATAATGCTTTTCTTCACGGGGATCTTAAAGAGTGTATATATATGAAGCCACCCCCGAGATTGTTTTCTTCTTCGACTTCGCATGTGTGTAAGCTTTGTCGCTCCCTTTATGGTCTCAAACAAGCTCCGAGGGCCTGGTTTGATAAATTTCAAACCACTTTATTACAATTCTCATTCAAACAGAGCAAGTATGACACTTCCTTGTTTCTTCAAACATTAGACATGGGTATTGTTGTTCTTTTGGTTTATGTTGATGATATTGTGATTACTAGTTCCGATTCTGTTTTACTTGGCCAGCTCAAGATTCATCTCTCTGAGTCCTTTCATATGAAAGATCTTGTGTCTCTCACATATTTTCTTGGTCTTGAGGTGCATCATAGTCCATCTGGTATTTCACTCAATCAACATAAGTATGCTATTGACCTTGTGGCTACAGCTGGCCTACATGAGGCCACCTCTGTTGATACTCCCATGGAATTGAATGTCAAGCTTCGCAAAGAGGAGGGTGATTTACTTGTTGATCCCAGTTTATACTGGAAGTTGGTAGGTAGTCTTGTCTACCTCACCATTACTAGACCGGATATTTCCTTTGTAGTACAGCAAGTCAGCCAATTTCTTCAGACCCCTCGTCATCTTCATTTGGCTGCTGTCCGTAGGATCATAAGCTATGTTCAAGGCACTTCTGCCCGTGGCCTATTCTTTCCTGCAGGCAATTCTCCTCGCCTAACTGCTTACAGCGACGTTGATTGGGCCGGTTGTGCTGATACGCGTCGATCCAGCACTGGTTGGTGTGTGTTCTTAGGTGATGCATTGATCTCCTGGAAGAGTAAGAAGCAAGACAGAGTTTCTAAGTCTTCTACAAAATCTGAGTACCGGACAATGTCTCTTGCTTGTTCCGAAATTATTTGGCTTCGAGGTTTGCTTGTTGAGCTAGATTTTTTTTAGACTGATCCTACACCTATACATGCTGATAATAGTAGTGCCATTCAGATCACGGCCAATCCTGTCTATCATGAGCGCACGAAGCATATTGAAGTCGATTGTCACTCTATCCGTGAAGCATTTGAAGCTCGTGTTATCACTCTTCCACATGTTTCTACTAAACTACAAATTGCTGATATCTTCACTAAAGCTCTGACTCGCCATCGACATTGTTTCTTAAGTAGCAAATTGATACTTGTTGATCAACCCGCATCAATTTGAGGGGGGTTGTCAATGGACAGCTTTGCTGTTCATAATTATTCTTCTTTCCTTCTATTCTTCTTTTCTTATTTTACACCTTTACGACATTTACTTAGGCTTGTACAATTAGCATATTGACAGAAGATATAGTTTCCATATTAGGCTAGAGTGCTAGAATCACTCGGCAATTAGTTTTCTTTCCATGTATAGTTCTCTTGTAAAGGTCATATATAATATACAGATCACTGAAAGGCCAGGCATCGGGCTATTCACACAATATTTCGACTCACTTTGACACTGCCACCCTATGCGAGAAGTTTTGAACTTCCTTGGGTTGGCCCCGGCGCAGCTGCACCCCTCACATCCTGTCTTCTCGGGACTTCCCCCTGTCAGAAGTTTGGGCGCCTTTCTTTTGATTGGTTCCTTCCATTCCCCAGCCGACGAGCCCTGTTCTTCTGCTCTTCTTCTTTAATCTTCTTCAAGGCGTAGCAGTCTCGTATACTGTGTCAATTGTTCATGTGATACTCATAAAACGGGGGGCCCTCCACCCTACGGGGAAGTTCTCCTTGGTGTTCCATCTGAGCGTTTCCCCCTACTGCTAAGTTCGCGTGGGCGCGACTCGCTCCCTTAGTCTGAGCCGGTGCTTCTCTCTTTCTCTTCACATCTGGCGGTCCTCGCCTCTCACCTCCACGGTTATCACGGTTGAGACATTGCGCTAATGCATTTATCTCGGCTCGCTCCATCTCAGCCCGTCGAGGGGCCTTCAGTGCCTCCAAAGTATCTTCCGCATTGATAAACTCATCTGTTCGGTCTATAAACTCTCTCAGCATGGTGGGGTCTTCCATGCTATCTTGGTCATGAATGGATTCAGCGGCCAGATACCCCCCAGCAGTGCTGCTAATGTGATCTTCTTGTCCTGATCATCAGTGGTCATGCGTTCTCAATTGAACCGTGAGAGGTAAGACTTCAGATTGTCGTCGTCTCGTTGCTTGACCTCCATGAGGTAGGTCGCGGGGCGTCTCCTCTTGCGGCTAGCTAGAAACTGTGTCATGAAGAGGCGCGCAAGCTCCTCAAAGCTTCCTATTATCCTGACATCAGCCCCCCGAACCAGCTCCGGGCCACTCCCTTCAGTGTTAGGGGAAGGCCCGGCAGGCGACCTCTCCAAGGAAGCCGTGTAAAGTCATATGGGCCTTGAAAGTTTCTAGGTGCTCTAGTGGATCTTTGGACCCGTCATAGGCTTCCATCTGGGGAACTTTGAATTTCAGAGGAAGGGGCATGGCTAAGATTTCTTCACTGTAAGGGAGGTCAGAGCTGATTAGCAGCTGGTCTATGGTTTAAGGGGTGTTCATCTTCTTTTCCATATTCGCACATTTGTCTCCCAACTCTCAGATTTTGAGGTGTATTTCGCGCCTTTCTTCTTCCGCCACAGTGTCCGCCAGGATTTTTCACGAACCCTCTTGCTCGTTGCCATTCGGTTCTGTGCCTCCCACCAGCTCCTCGTTCGCAAACTTGAGAGCCACGTTTTCTTGGCGAAGTGCTCCGGCCTCCTCAGTCAGCTTCCTGATGGTCTCCTCCATGCTTGCAAATCGTGCTTCCATTGTTTCTTCCTCGCGGTCTTCCCTTCTCGTAGCTTGGGTCTGCGTCGCTGCCGGCATGTGAAGTACATGTTGTTATGGAAAACTTATCCCACAGACGGCGCCACTGTTGATGTTGTGTTTTGCAGTCCGAACAGTTCTGCAAAGCCCAAGCTTCCTGATACCTGCAACTAAGAAGAAGATGATGCTCCCGTGGCCTTCGAGATCACTTCGATGCGAAGAACCCTTTTGCTCGTTGCCACTCGGTTCTGCGCCTCCCACCAGCTCCTCATTTGCAAACTTGGGGGCCACGTTTTCTTGGCAAAGTGTTCCGGTCTCCTCAGTTAGCTTCCTGATGGTCTCCTCCATGTTTGCAAGTCGTGCTTCCATTGTTTCTTCATCGCGATCTTCCCTTCTCGTAGCTTGGGACCGCGTCGCTGTCGGCATGCGAAGTACACATTGTTATGGAAAACTTATCCCACAGACGGCGCCACTGTTGATGTCGTGTTCCGCAGCCCGAACTATTTCGCAAAGCCCAAGCTTCCTAATACCTGCAACTAAGAAGAAGATGATGCTCTCGTGGCCTTCGAGATCACTCTGATACCTTAGTCAATGATTGTTCTTTGGAGAAGGAAAATATAATGCAGAATAAGAGTTGCACAAACTGAATCGATCCCTTCCCATAAGAAAGTTACCCCTATTTATACCTGAGTTGGGCCCCCAGTCGAGGGAGATCGTGGCGCGTCAGATGTCAGGCCTGCCACCACTCATTCGTTGTCCCCCTAGTGGGGGCCAGTCTGCAGCCTTGTGAGGGATCGTGCCATGTCTATTGTCCTACGTCTGTGCAGCCACCACCTCTCTGTCATGCCAGGAAATGTCAGATTGCGGGAGAGCCGTCCTTGGCTCGTGGGACGCTCCATCGTGCGTCGGATTTCCTAACATCGATCTGGGCGGGCTCGTGCCCAGGATTTGATATCCTGGGGTCGGGGGTATGACGAGACATTGCCCACCGGGCTCTGTAACTCGACTTTGCAGTCCCCAATCCTCCCGAACCCTAAATGGACAAGCCCGGATAGGCTAGTCCCGTGCTTACTCGACTTCCCGACCCTCTCGCCCCGGATCTTTGGCCCCTTACTCGGACCCGAACTTCGCAGTTCAGCCTTCCTAGGCCTGGGCCCCTCAGGAATGGGCCTCGACTTTCTTAGGCATGGCCCCTACAGGAGTGGGTCTTCCTTCACAGTTTCTGTTATCAGGATATTTCGCTTGATATTTCTTTTTTCCCAATGAGTTCCTGTATTTGGTGGTGTGGCTTATGCAATTTGATGTATCAGGAGGTGTTTATGCCTTATGGTTTATTGCCTGCATTCCAAACATTTGATGAAAGATCCGTGAGAAACGCCATTTGTTTTTTCAAGAAGGTATATTCATCTTTACACTTTGTTGCTTACATACAGTTCTCACTCATGTTGAGGCAATTTAGGTGCATCTATTTTAATTCTGATTTGTCCATTCCTTTGAATAGGTTTGCTAAAATGCTCGAGTGGTAAGTGGAGGTGAGCATTAGTTAATATTGGAGAAGGCAATTATATATTTTGTAGTGAATGGTATAGTGGGTCATGAAATAATAATAAAATTTAGTGGGTTGTTGGCTTAACTGTGATCTTTATATTCCTGCATGTTTTTAATAAAGAAACTAGTAGAGAGTCAAACAAAATGATATTTTCTTCACCTCATTTGGTGCCAATCTTCATAAAAAAAGGTTCTGACATCTAACTTATTCTAAATTAATTATGTTAATTGTCACACGTCAGCTTTTTCTAAATTTGTAGTTTGAGGTTGCATTTGGTTGTAAGACTCAGCTGAACTCAGTCTAATTTTAAGCTGAGTCTAACATCCAAACACACAACTCTCAAATTACTAAACATATCTCAACTCAAAACCTCCTTACACGTGGGACCTACAATCTTTTTCAACTTAACACATCTTTTATACGTTGGACCCACAACATTTTTCAACTTTTCATAAAAAGTAATAAACTCATCTTAACATCCAAACACACTTTAAACTCAGTTTAGATGGATCCCACATAATTTCCTCCACTACTCAACTCACTACTATTCATAGAGAATCGAGTCCAGCTCAACATCCAAACGTAGCATAAGAGTTAGTTTGCTCTCCATGTAATCAGTTTTTATTTCTGCTCGCAAATGTCTCACATGTGCTGTTGGCTAGAATGTCAAAATGACCCCTGCAAAACAATAATGCACCCGTCACCATTTCACCTTCTCTCTCATTTCCTTGACCCCATTTTTTCTGAAAAATTGCATAACACAAATGAGTGGGCGACTCAATTTTTGTAGCCTCCAATTGTGCCCATGTTATCCGTGGGCATTTCTTTCATAGCCACCACTAAAAATTAGACAAAACGGCAATTGAAGGCATAAAAAATGGTGGAAACGCCAGGATCTAAGAGGGATGGTAGGGTGGGTTTTCTGAAACAATTGCTAATAGATACAAGGGTTTTCGAACTACTAGCGGATGGTGTTCATACTTTATGCTTAATTGAGAGTAGGAATTGGAATCCCAGTAGGGGAGGAAGTTACCGTGAAGGGAGGCGTGGGGAAAGACCTAGATTGTAGAGAATGATCGACTTTTCTGTAGCTCACAAATCCAGAGGTTACGCAATTGCCATGGAAGTGTTATTCTCAAGGTAGTAGGGGGCATTTATTTATATTTAATGGTTTGAATTTGTATCAGGCTTGAAAGTAAACTTAGCAAATTGAGAATTCATTTTAATCGAAAATGTTTGTAATGCAGAAGGCTTGGTAGCATAATTAGGGGTGAATTCGGTCCAATCCGGTCCATACCGAGGAGGTTTTGTGGACCGGACCGGACCAATTCGGTCTAGGGTTTTCTCACCCTGGACCGAACCGAATAGGCATAAGGACCGGTCCGGTCCGGTCCAACCCTATTCCAGATAGACCAATAGCCCAACCTTATTCTTCTATTTTTTTCGGCCCAATAGTAAAATCCACTAACATTTTATCCAATTTGAAGAAAAAAAAATACAACTTATAAAGTCACCCACAAAATGCTTATAAAAAAAATGCAAGTTACAAAACTATTCACCGATTCTAAAAAGGAATAAATTATAAAGCAATATGTTAACTAAATTACACTGAATAAATTTAAATAAAAGGTTTTACTACAAAAAATAAATTTTATCTATATCCATCAGAAACTTCAAAAAAGAAATAACTACTTGATTTTCTTACTACTAATCCACCCAAACAATTTAAACAAGGTTAAAACTAAAAATTATACTAGATAATGAAAGAAAAGTAAAAAAACATTCCCAAGCAAATTTGGCTTCTAAAAGGAAGAAAGGAAAAAAAAACCATTTCCAAGCATAGATAATAAAAACTAAAAATTGTACAGGTCCCAAATAACTAAAAAATTAAAAGCTTTAAATACAAATTACAATTTACATCAATGCAAATTATACAATTATTCTCCTGGTAGCTCTTAAGTCCTAGCTTCCTACATCTTTTGGCTTGGCATACTTTTCACTTTTCACTTTTCACAATACGCTGTAAAATGTAAACAAAAGAATTATTAGCAAACAGCAAAAGTGAAAATTGAAAACTAACGAGTTAAAATACATTTCACCTCATTAACTTGCATTGGTTGTAGACATTGTATTTGAAGCCTCCATAGAATTGTCACCGTCCCGAACAAGTTCTATACAATAACAAAACATATTATATAAATTTTCATAACATATAGTATTATAGATCATAAAAGTTATAAAATGAAGTACTTATAAAAAAAAAGTTATAAAATGAAGTAAGAAACATACCTAACTGCCTCTCAAAATCATTCACCTCATTCATTAAAGTCCTAAAGTTGATTGGAGTAGAAGAAGAACGAAGCCAATTCTGTGTACAAATTAGAGCCTCAACCATCATCGGAGATAAACTACTTCGAAAAGGATCAAGGACATGACTCGACGTGCTAAATGTAGATTCAGAGGCCATTGTAGATACCGGTATTGCGAATACATATCGTGCAACTTTTGAAAGTACACGATATCTAACTGAATTAACCCTCCACCAAATAAGAATGTCAAAACTTGGGAATGCCTCCTCACAACTTTCAAAGTGTTTTCCGACTGTAACCGTTGCTTGAATATGGCCATTCTTTCTGTCGTCCTATCAACTCTACCACTACCGCTACCATCTGTAGAATTTACTTCTTCGCGTGGGGGACTTGTGCACTGTTGTTGTAGATCAGAATTGTTGCCTCCCTCATTATCAGCGTATGCCTCATACATGTGGATTAAAGCATTTTTAACCTTCCAACTCAAATCAACAGCTTTTGTGGGATCATTGGCATACATGCATTCCAATACAAAGTCAAAATATCGCATCTTATACCGAGGATCAAGAATAATCCCAACAAATAACAACATATTCATATTATCTAAATCGCCCCAATATTTGTCAAATTTTTTCTTCATATTTGTAGCCATTAATCCCACCAAGGGGCTTCCTATTTCACACTTCACATCAATTGCATCGGATATTTTAACTAACTTCAGAAAAAAAGAGTTGCAAGTTACATATTCATTCCCAGAAAAAGATAAAGTTGTATCATGAAATAGTTCAAGAAACTTTACAAACAACTTTACTTTCTCTCAATCGTTATTATTGAGAGGCCCTAACTTCTTTGATGTTCTCCTATTCACCACATCACCAATTTGATCATCATCGTCATCATCGTCTCCAACACTACTAAGGAATTCCGAATCTTCTTCTTACAACCGTTCAAAAACTTTTCGAAATTTTAAAACCCCTTCTAACATAAGATAGGTGAAGTTCCACCTAGTCGGTACATCTAAACAAATGCCACTTTTGCTTGCAATTTCTTCCAACCCAATACATTTTTTAAATGTACTCCACCTTTGAGGTGAGGACTTAACATATTTCACAACACATCTCACATTCACAATTGACTCATCAAATTTCCTCAACCCCTCACGGACAATTAAGTTTAGGATGTGGGCACAACACCAAACATGCAAGAATTCATGTTCCAAAACAGTGTCCTTCCTATACTTGGTTTTTTTCTTCAAATAAGAAACTGCTCCGTTATTAGAACTTGCATTATCAAGTATGATTGCAAGTACTTTTGGTCTCTCCCAATCATACAAGCACATCTCTATGGCCTTACCAAGTGTATCACCCTTGTGATCCTCAACCAAACAAAAAGAAAGAATTCTTTTATGTAGTTTCCAATTATCATCAATAAAGTGTGCCGTGAGACACATATAATTGAGGTTTTGCATGGATGTCCATGTATCTGTGGTAAGGGAAACTCGTTGCCCTTGAAGAGCACTTCTTAACTTAGTTTTTTCTCTTATATATGCACTAAAGCAATCCTTCGCAACCGTGACACAGGATGGAATCCCTACCCACTTAGGGCAAACAATGAGTATAAACTTCTTGAAACCCTCTCCTTCAACAAACCTAAAGGGTAACTCATCAAGAATAATCATTTCTGCTAAGACTTGTCTGCAAGCCTCAACACTAAATGATATGGGCACAAATCCCCCACTATCACTTCTTACACCCGCCTTCCAACCGAGAGTAGTTTGAGACTTATCCGTCTGTCTCAATGGACATTTCTTACATTATTTTTCAATGTGATACTTCATGGACTTTGTACCGTTGGTCTTCGTATCACATGCATATGAAGCACCACAGTAATTACATGCAACCCTAGGTTTAGTTGGATCACCTTTTGGTATTATTGTAAAATGATCCCAAACCATTGACCTATGTCTACCACTACCACTCGGTTTAGTATTAGCACTTGCATTGGGTGGGAGTGGAGGAATGCCTTGCCCATGTGTAGCCTATGTTGACTCTACATCATCTGTAGTAGAATCTTGTGGAATAAATTCTGGAATATAATCCATCTAGAAAAGAAAGAAAGGGAATTAAATACTAATTAAGGGTTTAGTTCTTACACGATCTCATCAAGAATAATTAAGGGTTTAGTTCTTAGAAAAAATATTTCACCTAAAAATACACAATCTGAAAAAACAATATTTGAAAAATATTGTTTAGTCATTGATCAACATTAACAATATTTGGAAAAACAGTACTCTTAAAAGGGGGAAAACCTAGAACTGGACAACATATATAGTACTAGTGAATCAGTGATCTGTGTAACATTATTCCCACATTACACTTCAACCATCATTTTCTTAAAGTTATAAACCTCATAAAACCCTAATTATTAATAACACAAACCCAATCAGTGATTAGCAATCACAATTCACAATTCACAAAACCCTAATAAAACCCTAATTATTAATAACACAAACCCAATCAGTGATTGGCAATTCACAATTGACAAAACCCTAATAAAACCCTAATTATTAATAACACAAACCCAATCACAATTCACAATTCACAAACACAATCACTAAATGAATAAATTTTGGATTCAAAAACCCCAATAAAACCATCTACCAGATTTCGGATTCATTACCGTGGTCCGTGATTGTGAATTTGTGAGGCCAATTTCCCCAGAGTTTGTGCGTCAATGCGTGGGTCTATGCGTGGCAGCGTGGGTCTGGGTCTGGGTCTGGGTCTACGTGGGTGACTGGGTCTGGGTCTGCGTGGGTGGCTGGGTCAGTGATTAAGAGACGAGGGACAAGAGAGAGGCGAGACAAGGGGCTAAGAGAGACGGGACGAGGGACTGAGAGAGAGGCGAGACGATGGACGAGAGAGAGGCGAGACAAGGGACTGAGAGAGGCGAGACGAGGGACTGAGAGAGAGGTGAGACGAGAGACGAGAGAGAGGCGAGACGAGGGAGTCAAGCTGTCGAGTGTCGAGGGACTAAGGTCTGAGAGAGGCGAGACGAGGGTCTGTGATTCATGAAGACTCGAGAGTCCGAGACGAGACAGAGACGAGGGACTGAGAGAGAGGCAGCTTGTGCAGTTGTGCGTAGACTTTAGGGTTTGCAAAAGAGAGGAAACGGTGCCGTTTCGGGATTGGGTTTGTGTTATAATTTAGTTATAATTTATATATTTGTAATACATTTAAATTTTTAATAGACAATAGTGATTTAGTTATAGTGATTAGTATTAGTATTAGTTATAAATTTATATATTGGTATAAATATATTTAATATTAGACTATAGTTATAAAATTATATATTCATATTAGTTATAAACTTAGTGATTTAATATAGCTATATAATATATTAGACTATATAATAGTATTAATATTATACTATTAGTATAGTTATATATTAGTATTAGTTATAAACTTATAGTCATTTAGTATATTTATATAATATATTAGACTATATAAATTAATAGTATTAATATTATACTATTAGTATAGTTATATCAACTTATATATTAGTATTAATTATAAACTTATAGTCATTAGTCATTAGTCATAGTGATATTAATAATTTAATACTATATATAGTTATAACTTATAGTCTTATAGACTTATAGTGATTTCTTTTTAATTATAGACTATAGACTATAGTTATAGTATTATAGACATAGTGATTTAGTTTAGTTATCAATTTATAATTATATAATTATATTGATGATGTTAATTGTTATTTGTTACTAACTTAGAGTATATTAATGTATTGTAATTTATGATATTTCTAAGTTAATGCATAAATTATAATGAGCTATTTACAATTTTTTACATTTTGTATACGAAGCAATAACTAATAAGCATAAATAATTTAATTATCCATGATTTCATACATCCATACATGCTTTATATTTACTTGAAAGTTGCAACTTAGGTCATAGTCTCATCAGTGTTTTAAATTTCGTACCGTATCGGCCGGTACGGTCGAAATTTTTCGTTTCGACCGTCCGGCCGGTACAAGTACTATACCTATTCCGTTCCGGCCGAAATACCGGCTGGTACCGGCCTCAATTTCGGCCTATACCGGCCTATATTTCGAACTGTGTGTTTTTTTTTTTCCTTTTTTCAAACTACAAGCTTATTTTTTAACACCTAATTCAGACTAGATTATTTATAATTTATATATATATTTGTATATAATTTATTTATATATATAATTTATTTATAGATTGACTATCCCGAAACGCTATCCCGAAACGGTACCGGTATCGAAATATTTCGTTCCAGTGCCTTGACCGGTACGGCGTCCGGTACAGTATTCAAAACATTGAGTCTCATAGATGTCAGTGGTCACTGGTCACACATTAGTTAATTATGAATTGATAGGTTAATTTATAATATATGATTAATATAATTCACAATTTGTAATTACATATTTAAAATTTTATATTCTAAATGGGGATAGTTTAGATAAAAACTACATAATTTATTATACAATTATTATATAAAATAATATATTTAGGGATAGGTTAGATGAAAACTACATAATTTATTTTACAATTATTTTATAAAATAATATATTTATTTAAAAAAAAAAAAAGATTTCGGTCGGTCCGGGCCGAGAAATCTCCATCTCGGGACAGGACCTAACACCGAAATCACACTACTTTCTGGACCGAGACCGACCCTCCATTTCTTCGGTCCGGTCCGGTCCGGACCGAACCGGTCAGTCCGGTCAGTTTTTCCAGTCCAAACCGGCCACCTTACACCCCTAAGCATAATGCAAAATGGGAGTCGGATTCAACCTCCGACAAAGTCAGAGTCAGAGTCGGAGTCGGAAGTAGGGCACTCCAATTCCAACATTGTCGATGCTCAGCCCTAGAAATGAGGGTGGAGGCAGAAATGAGGATCGCGGTCCATAAGAGGAAAGTAGAGCAGAGCTTCAATCGATGCGTTCGACCACGATCCTTCAAAGTAGGGGATTTAGTGCTCAGGGGGATAGGAACAACGAGTCAGGATGAAGGAAAACTTGGGTCGTGGTGGGAAGGGTCTTACGTAGTCGCAGCCAGTAACTAGCCGGGGTCTTATCGGCTCAAAGATGCGCAAGGAAAAGAGTTACCCCATCCCTAGAACGCATAGCATCTACGGAAGTTCTTTAGTTGAAAATGAAAAGAGAATGTAAAATGATGTGCTTAATCGAGCGAAATAGTAATGAAATATTTTTGTCTCTTCATTTGTGTCTATTTTTCTGTTTTCCTCAATAAAGGTTAAATAAAAGATATGACCAACGAGAAGACCAGGAGAGTCAAGTACCCTGTCTCCATGGACTTGCCTCAATCCTTACCTCAATCTATGAGGTCGACAAGAAGATCAGGGAAGCAAAGTATCGTGTCTCCATGGACTTGCCTCATCTCTTGCCTCAGCTAACGAGGTCGACGAGAAGATCAAGGGAGCCAAGTATCGTGTTTCCACGGATTTGCCTCAACCCTTGCCTCAGTCTACGAGGTCGACGAGAAGACCAGGGGAGTCAAGAATCATGTCTCCATGGACTTGACTTATTCCTCTCATCAGATCCACCAGGCTGACAAGAGAAAAAGTAAAAGTAAAATAACATTGAGGGGAGAAACCATTCAAGGCCAAGCAAGAAAGAAAAAATGAAAATTTATTAATACTTGGACAGAGGTCTTTACAATGAAAGGAAATAATGTAAGTAATTTTACAATAGTTCCCATAAACAAAAACTAAGGTGCTGGAGCATCAGGATCTGGCTCAGGAGCATTAGGGTCTGGCTCAGGCACATTGGGCTTGTGATCAGGGGCGTCGGAGTCAGGAGAGAAGAATCATATCTCTGCCTAGGGTACAGTCGTCCTCAAGCAAGTTGAGGTTTGGAGGGAGATCGCTGGGGTCGAGGGCTCTTGTGTTTACCTGAGTGTTCTCCAGAACGTAGTCCCGCATACTCTTGAGACCTTCAATGTATCCGTATGACCGAGCATGGTTGCGAATGAATACAATCGACCTCAACTGCCCCTCTAAGTGGGGAACAACCTCCTGGACTTGAGACAAGTTGCTCCGCAGATCTTCAATGACCACATTCTGGGCGGCTAACCTTTTCTTAGCTCCCTTTAACTTTTCAGATGTTTGGTCGGCCCTCATCTTCTCTCGGTTGGCAGCAGCTTAGGCAGAGCTGTCAAAGAATCTTCTCACCCTATCAAAGCTTTAGAAAGGGATTGGCAATCTTTGTCCAACTGCTCAAGTCGCTGAGCCTCTAAGTCTCGATGGCCCTCAAATCAACATTCTCCCCCTGCAACTGGCTCAGTGACTCGTCAAGAGCCGCCACCTTCGCAGTCAGTTTATCAACCGACTCTACGGCTAAGTTCCTCGCCGCTGACACAGTCAAGACATCATTGCGATTCAACTCGATCTGCTCCTTCATCGTGGAAAGCTCAATTTTTAAGGTCTTTCGTCGGCAACGAAGCTGCTTGACTTGTTCCTGGCTCTTTTTGTGAGCAAGCTGAGCTTTTACCAGCTCCACTTCCAGACGCTCATTCTTATCCCTCTCCCCTCGAGTGCATCGTAGAGCTTGTCGTGCTAGCGAGCGTAGGGCCTGGTTCTCCCCTTTGACTGCTTCCTGGCCATCTATAATGAAAGCAGCCAGCCGAGATGCATTGTCACAAAAAAAAAAAAAAAAAACACGGGAATAGTCAGTATAAGATTCCTAATTGATAAGAGGGCAGAAAAGAACAAACAACTACGAGAGACCTTGGAGAAGAAGTCTCTATCAAATACTTGGTCACCCGTTTGAGAGACTCTGCCTGAGCTCCTCCCACCTCTAATCGAGCTGCAAGAGGAATGGCTTCCACTGGGCTCTCTTCGAGGGATGGCCGGGTAGCCACCTCCACATCTTCAACTGCACCCGCAACCCTCTCAGCAGGGCTAATGGCAGGCTGGGAAAGGAGGTGGCCCTTAGTAGCAGAAGAAAGCTCCTCGCCAGGACTTTGAGGCCCCCTCTCTCATTGGGGCTTCGCGGACTCTTTCCTTTGGTCCTCACCTCCACAACCATCTCAATTTACGTAGTAGGTGACCTCGCGACAAGTACGGGAGATAGAGCATCAGTCATCTTCTCAGCAACAAGGTCAAGAACCGTGGCCAACTCTGGCTCCACTCCTTCCCCTCTATAAGTTCTCCCGATAGGCTCCTCGGCTAGAGCTACCATGAGCTCGATGGCGACGGCGGCAGAAGCAGGGCATTCTTGTGACAACTGAGCAAGATGGGACCCATCGGAAGACGTCCTCTCCACACCTGGGTGGGGGCCTTCTGCGCAATCTTCAGCAGCACCCTTGAAGACTTGACCTCCAACGACAGATTGCGCTATGGTCGGAGAATAGGGGATCATCTCCACGTTCAACTCAGAAGGAGGCTCTACCAGAGTTGACCGACGAGGAGCCAATTCTAGAAGGGCCCTACAGAAATGCGTTGAAAGCATGTTGGCCCCTCAGGACAACCTACACTGGCCCGTTGGCGCGACTGGCACTTTAAAGACCGCAACCATGACGGGCTCTGCGATCAAAGCAGCCACGGAAGGAGCGGTCGATGCTTTTGGGATGGTAGGACTCTCCCCCTGCCTCATTGGTGGACTCGATGGATGGATAAAGGGGCTGGTAGTGGGGCATGCACAAATGATGTGGGACATTGTACCTCAATTAGCGTCGAGGACTGCCCTAAAGGAAATTGAGGAGGGGACACTGGGTTGCTGTCGGCCCTAGCAACCTCCATGTGGAGTTTCTTCCCCTTGCCTACGAGAGGAGGGCTGGGGGAATGCTTCCAAGCCAAGGTGGCTTTGGACTGCATAGGAATGACGTGGTCGTAAAAAATGGTATGATCAAGAGGAAGTAAAAATGCCCTTATATTTTCTTCCCTAATGAGAGCCTCCAAGAGGACATCGAATGGGTGATTATTTACTTCGACCTGGGCAATATGACGTAACTCCTCGGGAGAGGTCTTTGGGATGCAGCAACAAAGCTCGACGCCAGAAGAAACTTTGACCTGCAAATATTCCCCTCACGTTTTATAAGGTTGTGGGTTAGAAGAAACTCACGGCCTGTAAGGTTAGCATGCTCCGAGTCTGATTCTAACAAAACTCGCTTCCAGAGGATGCAGCAACACATCAAGTTCCTCCAAGCATTTGGGTGGAGTTGAGAGGGGGGCAATCTGAGATGATCTAGCAGGTCACAAACATAATGAGGGAAGGATAACCTCAGCCTGCAAGAGAACATGCTGGGGAAGATGGCAACCTTCGAGGCATAACCCTCATCGTCGATAGCCCCCTCACGTGGTCCAGGAGCCTAAAAAATCACCTTCTCCAAGACATGAAAGGTAAAAGTCAGTGACGACAAGAACTCAGAGGTGACGTTTGAACGTCAGTTGTGACCAATATAGAATTGCTCCGTGGTGCGAACCTCGGGCTGGTCTAGTTCCTTGGGAATCTTGGATAGAACGGCCTTCTTGGGAGCCATTAAGATTGAGGTTGAGAAAAGTGACGGAGAAGGAAATGAGTCGAGCAAAGAGAATGAGAAGATTATAGCACAAAGAGATGAGGATGTGGTATAGGGGGGAAAAGAGGGCATAACCGTGTTTATATAAAGGAGAAGTGACGGTTGGCCTTCCATACCCATGTGTCAGACGAGGGATGCGAAAGGGTTCGAATATCGTAAAACGCACGACACAACACGATGTGGGAAACCAAACGGCGCATTAAGACTGAGGAGCCTAATCGTTAGGCTGAGGAGGGTAAAAGTGTAAAAGAATGAAGGAAAAGAGAAAAGAAGAGGGAAAATCAAATTATCATCGAATCGGTTCAATGAGAATTAGCAGGGTAATGGAGAGGGTAAAAAGGTCTAGTCCAAGATGTCGAGATCCCACGATCCAAAGGAAACCATCGGTCTAATAAAGTTAAAATGACAGTCTTTGGTGGGCTTGTCCCACCAAGTGAGAGAACTGTTTGGCCCAGTAAAACAATAATGAGGCGCCAACAGAGATGGTTAGGGGTGACATATGCCGACCTGTCAGCCGCCTTGAATTATCACTAGCATGTGGATAATAGGAAGCGTGTGGGGGAAGCTACAACCACCAATCACTTGGGAAGGTGGGCGCCACCAGGATAGGTCGAAGGACGCAAACTCTTCAAATTCCTAGAAAACGGTTGCTAGGAAGCGTGTGAAAGAGGTAACCACGACTTATACACTAAGGAAAGAAAGGCGACGCCACTCTAGCAGGCTGTGGGAATGCGTGCCGAAAGAGCATCCATGGCTCCGAGAGGGGAGAGAGAGGGACTCGTCGACCCTAACTGAGAAGGCGCCGAACGTGAGTCACATTGCATTAATTATTTTCCTTAGGGTATCATGCCTCCTGACTGATTCACATGCATGAGGCACGATAAGACAACTTCTAGGGATGAAAGCAACAGAACTCTAAACTACCTAGTATAAAAGCCTAATCAAGGTATGATCAAACTCACGGAATTTTAAGGCAAAGTAAACACTTCCTAAAAAATAAAACTGACTTAAATATCGAAGGGTCCCCTGACCACCCCTAAGCTCCCTTCTTTACTTGTATATTTGCAGGTCCCTTGGTCCACCTCCCAGCTATCCAAGGAGTCCTCTCGGTATGTACGAAACATGTCCAAAATAATATCTATATTTGATAGGAGGCAAACTGTGGAACTAGGAATCTATGTGGGTTTTTTTTTTTTTTAAATGTTTATGACTTGGTTGTATGACGATTGTGTGACGAAAAAAGAATGAAAGACTACAAGAATTTGCACTACAAAGAACAAAGGGTAGGGATCTCTCATGCTGTCATGAGGTTGAAAGGGGTTGGACAAATTCATCTGGGTTCTCTGTGATGTCGTCGTGATTTTGAAGAGCTTTGTTGCCAATTGAGCTCTGCCTGAGACCTATTGAAGGGCTCTATCTAGAAACATAACCATCAAAAGGAAAGAAAGGGAGACAGTCTATAAACACAGAAAAACGTGCAGTATTTCACAAATAAAAAGGCTAAAACTGTAATTATCGAAATTTATAAGAAGATTTTTGTCCATTGATAATTTTTTAAGAGAAATGCTATGCATCAACTACTATTAACTCCCACACTCTACACCTATAGCTTTTTCATAAGATGTGTAGATGTTTTTCATATTGTGTAAGAGTGTTTTTCATAGGATATGCGGTGATTAATAGTGGTTGATGAGAAAAATTTTTATTTTTTCAAAAGTGTAACCATGTTTCGTAACCTACTTTTAGTTTACTGATAATAAAGAGTGCGGCACTACAACCATCAATATTCGACTCAATTTGGGTTTCAATAAGTGTGTGTCAATTTTTTGCTTTTTTTCGTGTATTTTTTTAACACTCTTAAATGTATATATTTTTTAAAAGAAATTAACAACATTATTAAAAAATATCTCTTTAATCACAAAGTAAAAAAAAAAAAAAAAAAGTTTCAAGACACTATCGAGACCCACCATCGGTGGGTTTAGTATTTTTCATAAAAAGTAGTTGAATAATTAAAACCCAAACAACTTTATGATTAAAGTGTTTTTAAAATTATTTCAATAATTTTTAATTTACAAACTATTTTATTTCATTTAAATATTATAATTATTTTAAATTTTTACATAAAATTAAAAAAATAATTTAATTTTCAAATTGTTAAAATAAAAATTATGTTAAAAATAATATTTTATTAAAACCAAACGAAGTGATTAGGTTACACCGAACCCCAAACAGATCCATAATATATAGGTAGCATCGTTATTCAGTTCAACCGTTATTCGACGCCGCAGGCTGCGTGGCTTTCTCGCAGTGTTTAAACACCCAGGTCGTCCCAAATTGTCTCTCCCCTGGTAACCATCGTTTCGAGAAGTTGTCCCCTGAAAATGCTCCGCTTTCTTAACAAATGCTGTCCCGTCTCCCCATTTCACTAGCCTATTGACATTAGAGTCTGGATTTGGCTAATGAGCTCCCATGCCTATACTGGGTGCTCACTTCTCTCCTCTACTTCTCCGAGTTCCTTTTTCTTCTTTATTTTCTCCTATCTTCAATCTCACATTCAGTTCCGTATGAATTCTATTTGAAGTTTTTGTTTTTCTTATTTTTAGTTGAAATCCCAATTCACTTTATTGCTCAATTTGATTACTCTATTTGAAAAAGTGCTAAAAAAAATCATTTTTTTTTAGTTAGATCACTTTTTTACTAAGGGGTGCGCGATTGTTGTGTATCTGGACTTGTAACTGCATTACTCACCTTAGTTGTGTAACTGGTGATATGCAGAGTGTACAATATTGTAGTTTGCCTCTTAGTGATAATCGCTGAGACTGTCATTTTTGTATCTGTTAGCAGAGATTGCTACTCCGCAGCCTGCCTGCAAAGTCGTTTGTGTGCAATCAGGGCTCAAACCCTTATTCATGGTAAATCATCAACTCCGTTTACCTCTGCGAACGATAAAAGACTGTCCTATGCTTGGAAATCTTTGCGACTGCCTAAAGAACTAAACGTAAATGTGAAACACGTTGAGGTGCAAAGGAGTAGACTCCTGATCAATGCAATCGCAACTCTTGAACCCAAGGCCAAGGGTTTAGTTCAGAATAAAAATGGACAAAAGGGTTGCGATGTTACACACTTTGGTATCGATTCAAGTCTCCCGACAATTGAACTCAAGTATTCGAGTGAAGACGCGAAGGAATTGGATGAGAGAGAGAGGTCGAGAAGGCTGAGAATATCAAAAGCAAATAAGGGTAACACACCGTGGAACAAAGGCAGGAAACACAGTGCTGGTAACAATATATTTATAGATCTTGGCTTCTGGATTTGTCAGTCTGTTTCCAGTATTTGTTTTACATAAGCTCAAATCTCTATATGCTGGGCAGAAACCCTTCAACGGATTAGAGAGAGAACAAAGCTTGCAATGCAGGATCCTAAGGTGATGTCGTGTAAGAATAATTTCACATGTACCTTTGAAATGACCTTAGTTTGTTTAGAATGAAGACGGTTATTTTGGTGGAACTTTCAACTTTAAAGTCTTGCTCTTTCAGTTGCACCTATTTCATTATATAAATGCTTAACTGGACCATGTACTCATCTCATGGCACACATGGATGGTGGGTGGTGATTGATCATCAGTACATCCTACTTAAAACTCTTTTTTTTAATATACATTGGTAAGTAACAGGCTCACCCTACTTAGAATACAAACTTCAACATGCTAGTATATGAAAATGTTAGGCAATCATGTTGGTGACTTTGAAAAGCCCCCTCACAACCCTTTGCTTTGCCACCGATGTCAGATATTAGGAGCATGGCCTGTCTCTAGGCCTTAAATTCCCTTCAGTTTACCGCTGGTCTACAGAATCTATAATGACATAACATGCTGGTGTCAAAATCTTGCTCATATCCAACAATTTGTTGTTGAATAGTTTGAACCTTCTTGCTGCATGCAATGAGATTGTCAGGTTAAGAGTACAACATTATGCTGTATGAACTAATTTTCTGTGCTGATTTAAGGAGTTTGTGACTGTTCAACACTTAATGCTAGAATAATACCTAACCAGTGTACACACCATGACAGAATCGTAAGCAGATAACTGTCTAATATTTTTCAGAACATTTTATTTGCGTTTTCTCGTTTTGACCTGATAAAGCCATCTTAAGTTCGTCCAAATTGACTTTTTTTTTTTTTTCCCATCTATAGTATCCTTGTATATTTGGAATAAGCTGTATTTAGTCTGTAGTCTCCTTGGGTCATCTTTTGACAATAAGTTAGATGGCCAATCCAAAGAGTTGGATATCAATGGCATGATTTATTATGAGGTGTCAAACATATTATGCATTTGTTGAGCATGAGAAAAGAGATGTTCGTATTGTCATTACTACAGTCCATTTGGATAGTTTAGAAGTGATTATTCTCTTAACAAAATTGGTCGTGCAGGTCAGATTGAAATTAAGCAACCTAGGACATGCTCAGAGGTAGGCCTTATACCATTCTGTTTATTAGCGTTTTAGTCTACCACGGACATTTTCCTAACCCTGGCAGACTCCCCAGTCTTTAAGGATTATGACAGGGATTCCGAGTTCATGAATTTCTATTGTCATACATCCCACCATGTCATTTCATAATGTTGTACTTTCTATTTCTTTTAATTGATTGTACAGCACAGAGACAAGGGTGAAAATTGCACTTGGAGTTCGATTGGGGTGGCAAAGGCTACGTGAGAAGCTGACAGTGCAGGAAGGTTGCTGCTTTGAGTGGCAGAATCTAATTGCAGAAGCAGCAAAACGAGGCTTTGTTGGTGAGGAAGAGCTGCAGTGGGATTCCTACAAGATATTAGATGAACAGCTCAAGAAGGAGTGGTTAGAGAGTGTTGAACAGAGGAAGATGATGGCTGGGCTAAAAGGTAGCAAGAGAACAACTATGTCCCCTGAGCAAAGGCGGAAAATTTCAGAAGCAATCTCCGCCAAATGGGCTAATACTGTAAGTAGGTAACATGGTATCTAGAAGAAGTTCCGTGATTCATGTTTTCTGCATAAACCTTACTTGCCAGGTCCTATCTTGGAACTCTTCTATTAGATTATGAGTTATTTCTTGATGGCCTTGACTGCTCTATCTAAGATAGTTTGATAGTTTGTGAATAGTAGTGAGATAGTTTGAGTTGAGTATTTTTTGAATTTTGGGAAAGGAGAGAGAAAAAGTTGAATAAAAAATATTATAAAGTTAAAATATTGTAAAAATATAGTTTTATAATATTATTTTTGTTTGGGATTTTAAAAAAGTTGGAATTGTTTTTTATTTAAAATTTTGAAAAAGTTGTAATGATTAGATTGAAAAAGTTGCAATGATTAATTTAAAAATTTTGTATTTGAATTATGTGGGATGAGATAAAATGAGATTAGATGAGAATTTTATATCTCATCCTATGCCCAAACCTGCCGAATTGTTATGAGGAAATCATTTGCTAAACTGTATCCTCACTTTCTGAAAAAGAATGCTGGAAGAGAATAGTTGTCTTATCCATCAAATATTGGGTTACAAGTGCAAGGCTTTGCACATTCCATAACACCTCTATTCCGTCACTGATAAAAAACCAGTGAATAACACCTCTATTTCAATATGACTTCTCAAAACAAATGGCTTTGTTATTGCAAATTTGCAATCAAATGATGAGAATTGGTGCATATAGCACTTATATTAAGTTCTAAGATTTCACCAAGTTCATCTTTTCTTGCTGATCCTATAAAACTGAGTTTCATGATGTATATAATATGTATATATATATTATATAAGTATAAAACTTCATTAAAAAGTGCAAAGGTACAATCCAAGTGATGCATATAATAGATACACCTAAAGGCTGATTTTCATGACATTGCCCGCTTGTCCAAGCAAAAAACAAGATCCTTTTAAGTGTGAAAAAAATTATAGGAGAAACTTGTATTTTCAAAACTCTTCCCAATTAAAAAGATGTTCCCTATCCAACGTCTAGATTGCATTTGAGCTAGACAACTATGAGTTATAGTTTCTTCAAACTTTATGTCCCACTTGAACATCTATCTTGTGTTCTTCCTTATGTCAATAATCTATAGTAACGGATTGGTTTGCTCAAAATTTTGGGGTACTCAGACTAAATCTTTCAGTTTTCCATAGAAGCCAAGTTCCCTTTTTTACCGAAACCGATTCTTGGTACCAATTCTACTTTGTAGAGTTATGCTTTGTGGTTTTAGTTGTGCACCTGATAAATTTATTCTCAAAGTTGGATTTTCCTACATTTTATCAGGACTACCGTGATCGGGTCTGCGCTGGCTTGGCTAAACATTATGGGATACCACCTAATGCTGAAAGAAATCCACAGAGAAGGTCAAGTAGTGGTATACAGACGTCTAGAAGGAGCCCCACAAAAAAAAGAGATTGTGCAACGGATAATTCTTCTATGGTTGAGAATAAAATCCAAAATCAACAATTAAGGTTGAGGAGACATAGTGAACCCCGTTACAAAGATCCCATGGCGAATTCTAAGCTGGAGATGATAAAAAACATTAGAGCAGAGAGGGCAGCTGCAGAAACTAAAAAAACTGTAGCTGTTGAACGAGCAAGGTAAGTTCATGTCTCTGTTCTCATACTTAAATTTGGTTAGTAAAGAACTATTTAATTGACCTGTCAGGATGTAGCCTTGTAATCAAAGGATGGGTTTGGGATGAGCTATATACTTAGACATCCTGGGGTTTGATTTGCACCAGGAGTTCTCTTGAAATACCTGAGACTATGGCCAGCTCAAATAAGTGAGAGGAAAAATGGTTTCCAACTCATCACTTAAGTGGTTTAATGGTCTGATTACTGATGCCGTTGCTTTCCTGTCATAGCTTAATTATCATTCCCGCCCCCCTCCCAAAAAAAATAATGTCAGTCTGAATCAACCCACCTGCTGACCTGCATCAAAAGGCAATGTATTTCCATTCTTTGATTGCCATTTGATTAGCTACTTCGAAATTCTTGGAACTCTAGGTTTAATTTGTGGCAAACTGCAGGCTATTGATTGTTGAAGCTGAGAAGGCTGCCAAGGCCCTTGAGGTTGCTGCAATGAAGAGCCCTGTTGCTCGAGCTTCCCTGATGGAAACCAGAAAGCTTATAGCTGAAGCAATCCAATTGATTGAATCCGTAGAGACTGGTCAGAACACTTCCCATGAGGATGGCGGTTACCCTTCAGTTGCCTCAAAAGGACTAATTGGCCAGGTTGAGAAGGATAGGAGTGAAAAAATTGAAGTTTTAAACCAAGCAGAGCCAAGAGAAGTAATTGGAGCCCCAATGGTACAAAGAAAGGACGAGGACCTTAACTTTCGCAAGTTTGCCTTGCATGATCTACTGAACAGTGAGGATGAACTTTTCCCAACCAGCTTCAGTGGCTCTGGCTCGTCTCCTTTCAGTTTTGAGAGTCTAATGAAGCAATCAGGTTCAATAAATCGCCATGACCAACCAAAACTAAACCAGCATAGCGACTATGGAAGACGACCTCTACCAAATGGAGACAAAGTTGAGTCTCTGAAAGAGGAAACACGTTCTGAGTCAGTTGCCGTAATAAAAAAATGGGTTCGTGGAAGGCTCATTGAAGTGGCGAAGAGCACAGTGTTAGCGCAAGAAACATCATAAATTATAACACCATTCATATTTCAGTTTGCCGAACATATGAATGTACAATGCAAGTCTTTGATCTCGGGGCTGTTTCAACACTATAACCTTTCTATCTTATAAAGGAGGCCACTGCAGTCTGCAATATTAGTATCAACATGAACGTAGATTAGTTAGAAGGTCGACATAACAGGCTGAACGTGTGGAGAGGAATACGAGGAAAGGACGAAAGCAAATCCTATACGAGAAAACGATATTTAGAGTCAAGTATGCATAACAACACGATATTTCCCTGAATAGGCTTCCTTTAGCTGACGAGGGAGACATGCACAACAGCAACAAAATCTGTTACAACTAATATTTTGAATCAATTGGGAGTAAGAATCATGGGAATGATCGGATATGGATCCAGATATTTGGCTATATTTGGTTTTACATCCAGATTTATAATGTATCCGTTCATCCGGCTATCTGTTCGTTTGGATGGTTTGATCTGTTCGACTACAGTAGCAGCATTAAAACTCAGTTTAGATTAATAAACACTTTCAACTCATTTTATCATTATAACTTTTACAAATTCTTATATTAAATATAATAAATAATTCAACTTTTATAAATCTCAAAATAGAGATGCTACCTGCATGGTGTAAGGCAGGTCCTCACTGTCCATTCCTATCTCAAAATAATAATAATATTTAAATAATATTTTATTTAATTTTCATCCCGACTCACTGTTCAAACCTAACCTAACCTATGAGTCGGGTCGGCCCGGGTCAACAACCACCGGTTGAAACGTCGTCCAAAAATGGGCTATACATTATTGTGAGGTGGGCCGGTAACGTGTCATTTTCCTCCACCGACACAAAAACTCGATCATTATTTTCTTTCCTTTCTTCCCCTTCACTCCTCGCCTTCTCATCTCGATCGAATCCTTATGAGGAGATATATCAAACAGTTTTGTGGTCAGCTACATCAATTTCAGTGCGTTCAAATGTTTCTTCCAGATCTCAACACAATTCCCTTTTGCTTTGATACTCCGGTGATTCTCTAATGCGTTCGTCGTCACTCGGTCAGTGACTTTGGGGCGGGCGGAGGAAAAAAAAAAAAGAAGAAAGAAAAGCGAAAGCGAAAATGGAGCGAGGTTCGTCGTCGGACGAAGAGGACGACCGCGAGAACCTGATCCTGCAGAATGACGACGTCAAGCACCTCCCTCCCACTACTCGCTCGCCCTTCCACATTGACGATTTCCACTCCACAATGCGCCGGCGATTCCACCTCCACCTCAACAAGAGGTACCTACTCGCCATCCTCCTTCCTCTTCTCATCCTCGTCCTCTACTTCTCCACCCGCAACCTCTTCCCCTCCGGCCTCAGATTCGACCGCATGCGCGAATCCGAATTGCGCGCTCTTTATTTGTTGAGACAACAGCAACTAGGGCTTTTCAGTTTATGGAATAACTCCCAGTTGGAAACGGGGAACCGTTCGTTCGTACAGTCGACCGCATTGCTCGACGATCTTAAATCTGCCCTACTCCAGCAGCTTTCCTTGAATAAAGAGATTCAGCAGGTTCTCTTGTCGTCCCATCGATACGGGAACTTATCCGAGTTCCAATCCGATTTTCAGGACCCCAGTCTAAGCGGTGGTTATGGTTTCGGTAGGTGTGGAAAGGTGGACCAGAAGATGAATGCGCGAAGAACCATTGAGTGGAAGCCGAAATCAAATAAATACTTGTTCGCAATTTGCCTGTCCGGGCAGATGTCCAACCATTTGATTTGCTTGGAGAAGCACATGTTCTTTGCGGCTCTGCTTGACCGGGTTTTGGTCATTCCGAGCTCCAAAGTGGATTACCAGTACAATAGGGTCTTGGATATTGATCATATTAATGAATGCTTTGGGAGAAAGGTTGTTGTTTCGTTTGAGGAGTTTTCCGTGGCTAAGAAGAATCATATGCACATAGACAGTTTTAAATGTTATTTTTCGCTGCCTCAGCCTTGTTATGTGGATGAGGAGCACATTAAGAAGCTAAAATCTTTGGGACTTTCAATGGGGAACCCTGAGCCTGCTTGGGTTGAGGATATTAAGAAGCCAAACAAGAGAACTGTTCAAGATGTCCAGTCCAAGTTCTCTTCGGATGACGATGTTCTTGCAATTGGAGACATTTTCTATGCGGATGTGGAGCAAGATTGGGTGATGCAGCCAGGTGGGCCGCTTGCTCACAAATGCAAGACGCTAATCGAACCAAGTCGTCTTATTTTACTTACCGCACAGCGTTTTATTCAGACATTCTTGGGAAAGAACTTCGTAGCACTTCACTTTCGGAGACACGGCTTCTTAAAGTTCTGGTATGTCTACGTTTTCCCTGTCCAGTGTCCAAATGGTGATGTTTATTTGTCACAGTATGTTTGACGATTGACATCGTTGAAGTATGTGGCTTTCTTACAGCTATGCATATGTTGCAATTGTTCGGTAACAAAAAACTTTTTAATCGTGAAAACTCAATTTGTTTACCTCCTTTTTTTACCCACTTGCACAACAAATATGGCGTTTTAATTTCTCATTTTTGCCTACTAGCTATGGTTATTCATTGTATGCCCAGTATGTGCCAGTTAATCCTAGCTTACGAGGCTCTGAGGAAAGGTAGATGTGCAATATGTAAGCATTTGCTAGCGATTTGCATCGCGTTGTATCATATATGCATACCTTTGTTGTAGATATTCCCATCCCTTCCTTAGGTCGGATGTACCCTTATCCTTTCTTGAGGGAGAGAAATTCTGGGTTCGAGTTACTTATGCAATCCTATGACAAGTAGAATTCTCTTTTTATATGATATTTTGTTAATAATGTAAAAGCAATATTTGCTCATGCTCCAATTTTAAGTCACATTTTGAATGCTTGAATGGAAGGACTAGCTTTTGAGCAAATGTGACTTTTTATTTGCATTCTGTATATGGATGCGTTTATGTATGCTTGCTAAGAAAAATTTTAGCATCTCAGTACCTGTAATCTTGTTTAATTTTCCAGCAATGCTAAAATGCCCAGTTGCTTTTTCCCCATTCCTCAAGCTGCGGACTGCATCACTCGAATAGTTGAAAAAGCAAATGCGCCAGTCGTTTATCTTTCAACTGATGCAGCTGAAAGTGAAACTAGTTTGTTGCAGTCACTAGTTGTGCTTGGCGGGAAGGCTGTACCACTTGTTAAAAGGCCTCCTCGTAGTTCAGCTGAAAAATGGGATGCTTTGTTGTACAGACATGGCCTTGAGGATGACTCTCAGGTGAATTAAGCTTCTTTTTTACTTAAAAGAAATTATTTCTTTTCCTGTTTGTATATTTGTATAGCTTGGGTGCAAAGAAATTGTCTGAACCTAATGATCTTATGGTTGTCACTGAAATCCATATATTAAATCCATTTTCTGGATTTTCATACTGAAGGTGGAAGCTATGCTGGATAAGACAATCTGCGCACTGTCTAGTGTATTCATTGGAGCCCCTGGATCAACATTCACAGAGGACATCTTGCGACTGCGTAAAGACTGGGGTTCGGCATCTCTGTGTGATGAGTACCTCTGCCAAGGTGAAGATCCAAACTTTGTGGCAGAAAACGAATGAAAGAAGATACAGAAATGGTGTGAGATTTTGAGTCTTAAAAAGAGGCTATTTCTGTATGTACCTCTGCACGATAGTTGGTTTACCCCGAAATTTGTTAACATTTATTCCAGTGTATGATAATAGCATTCTTTTTTTCTTTTTTCTTGTTCCATTTGATGATGCGATAGCCTCGGCTGAGTATTATATGTGCGTGGGCAAATGGTGCTTGTAAATCTACTCTCTGTACCTTCCCCCTTTTCACACACAGAAATCAATATTTGGGTTGCAAAAACTGCTGTTTCATTGCTTGAAATAATAGTTTTCTGGATTATTTTTCCTGGATATTGGACGCGAAAAGAATCACAATGGTGATGTAAAACGCAGCAGTTATTAAGGCCAAAGTGGTTCATCAAGGGGTCATAATTTCGACTTTAAAAATTATGAGTTCTATAAGTTATAAATCGTGCAGATATATCGTATGTTGTCAAACCCAATACAGGAAAAATAAAACTTTTTTAACTGATGTATAAAGATGGGCTAATAAATAAGATTGTGCATAATTAATACTTGTAATTAATTAAGAGAAAACCTTGTAATTAAGAGAAAACCTTATGGGCGTTTGAACTAATATTGATATAATAGAGTTATTCTATTCTCAAATTGGTGTATAGAATATATCATTCACATAATTTACGTTTTAAAATTTATATTTCAAATCAAATTATGCCGTGTAAGTATTTTATTATGTATGTTCCACACACCTACTTGAAAATATAATTTTTAGATATAATAATATAGAATAATTATACTTATCATCTTCACACATCATTCTTGTTTTAATTTCTTTTTTTCATTTTTTATATAATAAATATGTGGTGTATGGATGATAAGTAGAACAGTTTAATTAGTTTAACAAGAATAAAATAAAATAAAAAATAATTTAAAAATGTATAAAATGTCTTGTATAAAATGATGAGTAGCATTCAAAGATATATATAGTTAATTAACCAATTTGGTTGGATATATAGTAAGCCCAATTGGCGGGAAAGGATAGGGTTAGGGCTTTGGTAAACGTCCGTTGGGTTGGGGTTGGGTCGAAGAAAGCAAAGAGTCGGTAGACAGAGAGACAACCCCACGTGGAACTGACTCATAGTGTGATTGAATTTAAAGATGAGTTAGAATAAATTAAGATGGATTATAGATAATAGTGAAATAAATTATAAATAATAATAAAATTTATAAATTAAAATTAATAAATAATAATAAGATGAATTGCGAATAAAACTTTTCCGTCTATCCTACACCCGACTCGCACTGGAAAAACCCGTAATTAGATTGGACCGCTTCTTAACTTCCCTCCACCGGTATCCGCGTCACTCACCCACTGACACTCTCGCTCGCCGCCTCCCCTTCTCTCTATCTCTCGTCTTTGTTACCTTCCCGCATTCTTCGCAGCTGTACCGAACGTCTCAAAAAGCCAGAGCCTTTGTGGGTTTTTCTTATTGACTTGGAATATACTATATACAGATCCTTTCCTTTTGATTCTATTTCAATTTTTAATTATATCAGAGGGGAATCGGAATTTTGAATGATACTATTGAAAGTACGTTAGGGTCCGAGGTTAGGGTTTAAGGGGTGTGTAACAGGGAAATTCAGGAGAAAGAGAGAGAAAAGCAAAAAACAAAGCATGAGAGCGAGATTGGTGGTGTTCCCGATAAGAGGGAGGAACTGGTGCTTCTCTAGATCCATTAATCATTCTCTTGATTCTTCTTCTTCTTCTTCTTCCGGTTCCGCTTTTTCTCAAACACCTTCCACATTGAAAGATCTGTGGCGGGATATCTCCTCCAATCCCAAGCCCTTCAATGCTAATGCCGAACTCCTCGTCGATTTCGTCTCTCTCAAGGTCTTCTCCTCTCTTTTCGCTCTCCCGTCTTCGTCTGCTAGTGATGCGAAATACTGATTATTATTATTATTTTTGCTGGATTCTAATGAAGATGAATAGAGCTTGGGTTGGTCTGGAGAAAGCGCCTCAAGGAACTATCAAGAACAAGATTCACGGGTGAGCTTCTGTCCTTTTCTTCCATCCTTTTTACCGCGCTTGAGCTTAATGTTTTGTTTTTCTTCGCTCACTGTTTATTAGTATATGATTTAGATTGGGACTGCGGCTTTTGGCGCGAGTTAAGCCCTCTGAGATTTTCTTCAAATCTATCACAAAGGACGTCACAAATGTCGAAGTTACCTACCCGTTAAGGTTTCGCCTTTTCCTTTTTTTCGCTTTGCCTTAACTTTTTCAATTCAACAAAAGCTTATCGCTTTACTCTTACTTTCACTCTGCTTTTAGATGGTCTGCTCTAGCATTGTAACCTATAGTTCGTTACTCACTTAAATCAGTCGTTTGCGTTTGTTGCTCTATCAGAAGGATTAAAAACAAAAAAGAAAAGAAAGAAATTAAACCAGCCATTTGCATTTGTTGTCATATCAGAAAGATGAATAAAAAGCTTTTTTTTTCCTATCCAATTTTACATTTTTGTCATGGTTTTTATTCTTTTCTATTTCATCACTAGCTGACATCTCATCTGAAGAAGGATGTAACTTGGAAAAAGTAAGTGGGCCTAGGGCTTCGTCTTTGCCACCTTTTTTATTTTCTGTAATTCTGCCATGTTGACAATATTTTTCATTCTTGCAGTTTAAATGCACGGCTTGTGCGGCGAAGATTACGACATATTGCCATGAGGTAATTTCTTTTCCTTCTTTTTCTTGCCCATCTAATAAGTACAAAGTTCAAAGTTTTTGCCATCTTTGAGGCAACACTAATTCTCTTTTACCAGCTATACTTGTTCACCCCTTAGTTTTTCTATTGCTGGAAAATCTGACAATGAAGCATGGCTGACCTTGGATCTTCTGAATGAATATGCTATGATGGCTCTACGCTCTGATGAATTTGTCCTCCCTCCCCCTCCCCCTCCCCCTCCCCGGAATATTTCCCCAAAATTGAGTCTTTAGGGAAGACTAGGAAAGTTGTTGCAAAAATTCAAGCAAATAAGATGATTATGTCAGCAGGAGATAATCTTTACATATGCACCCAACTAAGATGTAGCATTACTCTTTTTTCTTTAATCGGTAAACAAAATTTTATTGATCATAAGAATAGGCAAAAGTCCAGGTATATGGGACATATACAAGAGCGTTGCCTTGGCTGGCTAGTTCAGCGATACAAGAAATTCATGGAAACTCATTCCATTGGAATCAATTATAACTGACTAATGAAGTAAAGTATTGAAAGACAATTTCCTAAGCTCTTCCATTTATCACTCTCGATCTTCGAGGCTTCTGTCATTCCTTTCCCTCCAAATGCACCACCATAAGCATATTGGGACCATCTTCCATATTATTGCAATGTGGAAGATTGCATCATATTATTTTCCCAGAGGCTTCCGTGATTTTTTCAAAATTCTGGCCATCATGTCTAATGGCATAGATTTGTGTCAGAAGATGACTATATTAATATTTCTTGAGTTCTCTTCGGGACATATTCCTCCTGAAGTGGTCTGGTTTTCATGTAATAATGTTTGGAGAGAGAAGGGGAGGGGGGGGATCTATGATTATTTATGATGAGCTTTATGTACAAGGAACAACATTAAGATCCATTAGTAAAGCTTCTATGATAATGGCCCTCAGAACTAAAAAAAGCTCATTGATGCTTAGATACATTCATATTAATTTCTTATAGGTCTGTTTAAGCTGTATTTGATTTCTATTGGATTTTATTGGCATTCTATGAGTGTGAGAACATTGATATTGAAATGCTATCTGATTTACAGGGGAACTATCATCCACAAGAAGTACTTTTATGGTTCAGTTACATTGCTTCCTTTGACAACTGTGTTTACTGTACGTATGTGTTTCACTTCAAAATGTCTACTCTGCTTCACTGTGATTTGGATTCTCAAGTTTTGAAGCTATATGCATTGATATAGCTTGATATCCAAATCAATTTTCCCATCGTATCACAATGCCTTTTATTCTACTGCTTGTTTCTGTTATAGGTTTTACCATTGCCCAACATTCCATTCTTTTGGGTTTTGTTCCGCACTTATTCTCACTGGCGAGCTCTACAGGTGTGTACATGCTAGTTATATTGCAACTATTTGTTTTATGATATGTGAACATCGTAAAAATAAGCTTTGTACAATTTAAAATGTGAAATTGGAGTTAATGAATGCACTTAGGGGCAGAACCAAGCCCCCCAAGCCGATGCTTGGGTCCTCCCCTGAAATGCACTAGTAAAGATAGCCATTTGTTTCAAGTTGATTGGCAGAGGACTTAAAAGAATGTAGTTTGAATCAGTGTAAAAAACAACTATGGCCTTGTTCTTTTTAAAGATATATGTAAGTGACTTTGTTATATCCTTTAGATGGTGACTTTCTGGTTTATATTATTTGCCTTGCCCGAAGTTTTGTCTTTCTCTGTAGGATGGTGTTGTTGGCCCTAGCATCAGCGTTTTTTGTGTCCTGTCACTGTATTATTTATTAAACTACATCATTTTCATCCCATCTTCTTTGTTTGTTAATACTGATGTTTTAGGGAAGTGAGAAGCTCCTTCAGCTTGTCTCAGATAGTTCTTCAACTATGACCTCTACTACAGGGAACGGGAATGAGGCCAAGCATGGTGACTCTCTTCATGGAATCCATAATTCACTTGGTTTTACATGGGTAAGTTAAATTATGCATTCTGATACGGTGAAGATAACGAGGTTGCTATTTTGATTGGTATCTGAGATCAGTCATAGCAAAGAACTCTACATTTGTCTTTCATGGTCTGAGCATCAACCCCCACCCCCAAAAGAAAAAACAGAAATCCAAGCTCCCCCCAAATTAGTATTTACTGTCAAAAACTGCCTCGTAGTTTTGAGCCTGTGGATATGGAGTTTTGCATATTGATAGATTATGACAAATATACTGAGTTATCTTGTCATAAACTTAGTATATCCAAATACAATTGCGTGAGGAAGTGGTGCTTTTTGGTATTCAATGGGGTTATTAATTTAACAGAATACAACTGCATGAAGAACTTCTCCGGCACTTGTAATGGCTAGTATTTACACCAGTTATCCCCACCTTTGTCTATGTGAACCGTTATTTTGTTGCTTTGACCATGGTCCATGGATATGTTGAGCCTATCTTTTTGTACAAAACATTGACTTAACCAAACCAAAGGGGCTCTTGATATGCCAACTATGCCTGCTTGGTTTGGATTTTCCACTTGGAAAATCTTAAAAACTGATTAAACCCATCATTTTGTACCTATGTTGGATTTAACCAAACCAAACGAGCTCTTTTTATGCCAACTAAAGTTGATTACCTGCATTTTCTAGTTTTCTTGAATAGGTCAATTCTGCTATACACACGCACGCGCACACACATAATTGGAAAGATTCAACCTGTGTGGATTTTCGTTGTGGCGGCATTTGATAAAAACCATGTTTTTATCTTTCTTTGTAATTAGGTTTTGCAGCCGTCAAAGGAACTTGAGGAACTTGTTCATCGTGGAGATGGGCATGACGGTCTCAGCAAATGTACCATTTCGGACATCTGCAAGGTCTTTGATTTGAACAGAAATGATGTTCTAAAATACAGGGATTTTATGTAATTAACGTTGTCATATCTGCCATCTGAAATGTAACATCTTCAGAGTCCATTTAGTGGAAACGAAGTACGTTGTCCTAATTTTATTTTTTTGAGCCTTTTCAATATTGGGTAGTAAAATAACTGTGCCCCCCCATATTGTAAACTCTGAGCGATTGAATAAATTTTGAATATACAAGGCACCTTTGATCAAAGCGTCCTAATACCGACATTAGGAATTAATATGTCTATATTAATTTTGAAAAAATAATTATAATTGAGATATTATTAGTAGAATTTCCCTCTTTCATATGTTCAGCTAAATAGAGCTCTTTATTTTTTTAGGGTGGGGGCCGTATAGATTGTGAATAAGATTATAGTCTCCAGGTATAAAAAGGGTCCAACCAAAAAATTGATTTGCTTAATGAGAAAATTTAGTTATAAGCTTTATTTTTTCCACATGAAGTTTTTTACATCAGTTATGTTAAACAATGATTGGTGTTTGAGTAAAAACTATATAATAGATCTTACTATAAGTGATGTGTCAATATACTAACTTTAGTAGTGTTATATATGTACTTATACTTTTATTTATAAAATTTATTTAGTTACTTTTATTTTGAATTTTAAAATTTCATGATTTTTAATATATCAATAATCGAGACATAAAAATGTAAGTTTTTTCTTAAATACATTAAGGCCCTATTTGAATATAAAAGTACTCTCAATTTATCTCATCTTATTTCATCATTATAATTTTTTCAAATTTTCATATAAAATATAATAAATAAATTAACTTTTTTAATTCTTAAAATAATAATATTATTAAAAATAATATTTTATTCAACTTATTTAAAATCTTCTCATATAATCTCACTATCCCAACAAGTCTTTTAACATTTTCTACCAATTTATATATAACAAAACTCTTGATTAATCGATTGAGCCCATGAAAGACAAAAAATGTTATTAATAGAATAGAAAGCGGAAAGACCAAAACCGACCCGGATGCACCCTCCGGACCGCCCTTTATAAAGTAGCCATGGGTAGAGACCAGAAAACATATTTTGCTGTATCGTTTTAACTATTCTTCACTCGCAAGAAAAGCACAGAGATAGCATCGGCAGATCCGTATGGCGCCAGAGCCCGAAGACGATTTGAAGGACGAGAAGAACCCTCGTCCACTTGACGAGGATGATATTGCTCTTCTTAAAACTTATGTATGACTTATCTTTTCTATTTCTCCCTCAAACCCTAAGTTGTGTCGTTTTCTCACTTCCTCTGATTCATAGGCTCTCTGGTTTAACTTTGGATCTTGGTTTTATTTTAATTTAGGTAGTACAATTCTTAGTTTTGTCGCAGCTGAATCCAGCTGTTCTCAATATTGCTCCGTCACTTTTCTGTTGACATTATACTTAGGATCGTGATCGTCTATTTTGGTTTTTTGGAGTATTGGAAGCTTTCCTCGTTGCTTCTATTGTTGTTTGGTTCCGAATGTTATTCGGTAAAAAGAATCCAAAATTAGGCTACCTGTTAGCGATCCATGTTAAAGACCGGGTTTGATTCGTTTTCTTTATCTGTCTGATTGATATACGAGTACTTGATTTTACTGATAAAGAAAAAAAAGATATACGAGTTCTTGATTTGAATGTATGATTTCTCAGTAGAATACTTATTGTTTTGGATGGATTCACGCTGACAAAGAATGCTTTTCAGAACTGAAGTTTTTTTTTAACTCTACGATAGATTTTGCTCTCTGTCTCACTGTACGGTTTACCTGGTTTTAATCACTGGTAACACGTATTCGCTGGTAATAAACTTGCTATTTTTTCTTTCATCTCAAAAGTTGATAGTGAAGGAATTGGGCTGTTTGCGTTTAATATCCTCCTGGTTGGTTAAGTGCAATCTTACTGAGGATAATAGTTTGCAACCTTTTAATCCAAGACCAACATAACCCTGTCTTGAGAACATCTCATCTTAATTTCTTCAACTGTTGAGTCTATTCAGGGGCTTCCTTCCTTCCGTTTCCTTTTAAAATGTGCATACCTCATTTTAATTATGTATGGGTTGATTTTGTACGTAATCCCCCCCCCTCCCACCCACTCGCACTCCCTTTTTCATCCATTACGGTCCAGTATTTTAGACAATATTTTTACCAATCTTAATGCTCTGTGCAGGGTTTAGGTCCCTATTCTACAGGTATCAAGAAAGTAGAGAAGGAAATTAAGGAAATGGCTAAGAAGGTCAATGATCTATGTGGTATGCTTCTCCCCACCCCCCCCCCCCCCCCCCCCAGCGGCTCTCTCTCTCTGCTTTTGTGTAATTGACTTGTGAAGGGATTGGTATAATTTATACAGAGGTGATAATTTAAAATTTTGTGTAGCATAATCTTGCATGTGCACACTACAAAAAGTTATCCTATTTGATAAGTATATGTGAAAAAGATGTGGAATGTTAAAAACTGCCTCATGAGTTGCTTTAAGGTTTACTTACGTGCATCATAGTACCTTTTGATGATTCCTAGTATCAGCCTACTTGGTTGGTGATTTTAAAAATTGTTAGTTTAACATTAAACTCTTTTCAGTATGCATTCTTCTATATGTTGTATGTGTGTTACAACTTGATATATGTTCTTCCTTCTGTTCATTGTCTTTACTGCATGTGCTAGCTGTTGCAAAATATCTGAATACTTAAATTTGTAATGTTGATCTGCATTATTTTATAGGCATTAAGGAGTCTGACACTGGTCTAGCTGCACCAAGCCAGTGGGATCTAGTTTCCGATAAGCAAATGATGCAGGAGGAG
Source organism: Juglans microcarpa x Juglans regia (assembly GCF_004785595.1). NCBI lineage: Eukaryota > Viridiplantae > Streptophyta > Magnoliopsida > Fagales > Juglandaceae > Juglans > Juglans microcarpa x Juglans regia. The sequence continues at coordinate 40,133,896 of NC_054594.1, read as the reverse complement.
CAGCCTCTGCAGGTGTGTCTTTCACTTCAGGTTCTTTTTAGCTGTGAGATTTTGTACGTATATAATCTGGAAGCATTGACATGGTTTGTCAATCAGGTGGCAAGGTGCACTAAGATCATCAATCCAAACACTGAAGATGCCAAGTACGTTATAAATGTTAAGCAAATTGCAAAGGTATACTTTTATTCTTAATTCTTCCTTTACTTGGCATGGTACATTGTAAATTATCCATTAGGTTTAAAATGTGAGGTTTTCCTTATAAAACCATAAGGAAATCCATAATTTCACGTTGTTCCTATCTTTGAAGTTTTTCTTTTCTAAGCTTGAATTTACCCTGAATTTGAATCAGGATGATCTCTCACTCTCTCTCTCTCTCTCTTTTTCCTTTGAAATATGTACAATATATTTTTTTGATTTAGAACGGTTGATTGTTTTTAATGATTCCTGGTCTTTCTGAAATTGCTTTCTGTCTCTTATATTTTATTCCTGGAAAACATGCCAGAACACAAGTTTTTATGGATTATCTCTAACATTTTACCCTGAGCATGCTTTTAACAATGTGACTTGATTTGATTTCCACTTTCTCAACTGCAGTTTGTTGTTGGGCTGGGTGACAAGGTTTCCCCGACTGACATAGAAGAAGGCATGCGTGTGGGGTAGGTTTATTATTTGTCAACTTCACAGAATTTGCTTCAAAATTTGTGTTATGCATGTTTTAATAATCTCTTTTCAGAATATCCATTTTTTCTCCTTATTTTGCATTCTCGCAACATTAGTATCATGGAGTTTGCCGCCAAGGAGAGATGGTTCATTACTCTTATTTTTTTCATATTTATATTGTAATTTGTACATAAGGACAGAAATATAGATTTAAGATGGATGTCTGTGGCGTTGACTTCCAAAATTTTGGCTTTCTTTTCCTATGAGATGGATAATGTTTGTCTTCTCCATGAATTGACTTTCATTCTGTCATTGCAGGGTTGATCGTAATAAATATCAGATCCAAATTCCTTTGCCTCCAAAAATTGACCCGAGTGTGACCATGATGACAGTGGAGGAAAAGCCCGATGTGACATATAATGATGTTGGTGGATGCAAGGAGCAGATTGAAAAGATGCGGGAAGTGCGTAGCCCATGTTATTTTTCAGTGATATATTTCTTTCTTGTCGAGAGAATCAATATTCATTACATGCAACATAATTAGTCACCTTAGATTGTTTGCATTTATGCATTACTAATGTTGGTTTCTTTAGGTTGTCGAACTGCCCATGCTTCATCCTGAGAAATTTGTGAAGCTTGGAATTGATCCTCCTAAGGGTGTCCTCTGCTATGGTCCTCCAGGTACAGGCAAAACACTTTTAGCTAGGGCAGTGGCTAATAGAACTGATGCTTGCTTCATTCGTGTTATTGGGAGTGAGCTTGTTCAGAAATATGTTGGTGAGGGAGCTCGGATGGTTCGAGAACTTTTCCAGGTTACCAATTGTGCAAGCTCAGTAGTTTCAAACTTCCCTTTGTTACTCATATTGTTTGAATCGTCAGTCATCTAACGAGTACTGCTATGTCTGCTGCAGATGGCACGTTCAAAAAAGGCTTGCATTGTATTTTTTGATGAAGTTGATGCCATAGGGGGTGCACGTTTTGATGATGGTGTTGGGGGAGACAATGAGGTTCAGCGCACAATGCTTGAAATTGTGAATCAGCTTGATGGGTTTGATGCACGGGGAAACATCAAAGTTCTAATGGCTACAAATAGGTTGGTTAAGTTGGTACCTATTGTTGCAGCACTTCTGGCTAGCAGTGAACTTTGTGTTCTCTTCTGGAATGGAACTAGTCCTCTCTTGGGATGCATTCACAAGCTTCTAACAGTAGCCTGGCTCATGTTTTGGATTTTGTTTCTCTCTTTTTTTCAGGCCTGACACACTAGATCCAGCACTTCTACGTCCTGGACGATTAGATCGTAAGGTTGAGTTTGGCCTTCCTGATCTGGAGAGTAGGACACAGATATTTAAGATCCATACAAGAACAATGAACTGCGAAAGAGATATCCGATTTGAACTGTTGGCTCGGCTTTGCCCAAATTCAACTGGTCAGAAATACTTTTCTTGTTATGGTTGAAATTCAATTGTCCGTATTATAAAATGATTTTCGTTTGTTATGGATTTTGCTTAATTTGACGGGATAGCTATACTTTTTACTTCCATTTGTTGGGTGAGGTTCAATTTCCACTTGTCACCTTCATGATTTTGTAATTTTTCAGGGCTCTGCCTGTTTGTTATTTTTCCAGTAGGCCAGGTATATGTTTGGACATTGGCATTCTGACATGTATATCTCTTTCAGGAGCTGACATAAGGAGCGTGTGCACAGAAGCTGGAATGTATGCCATCCGAGCACGAAGGAAGACTGTGACGGAGAAAGACTTCCTTGATGCAGTGAACAAAGTCATCAAGGGATACCAGAAGTTCAGTGCGACTCCCAAGTACATGGTCTACAACTGAGCCCAGCTGTTTTGCTTCCTTTCCCAAGAAAATGTTGAAAGCACTTTTACATCTTTTAAAGTTGGGATGGCATGAGCCACTTGAGTTCATTTGAGAGTTGCTGTTGACAACATCTTAATTATCATTTGAACTTGCATCTGCTCTGATTAATATTGCTGGATCACTTTGCCGCATAACTCATAGACCACTTGTACTGCTGTGAGTTTCGCTTTGTCAAAGTTGTGAGAAGTGTTTGAAGCCATGTTTTATTATCATATGCTGTGAATGTTCATTCCTTGGTTGTGGAATAGCTGCAACCCACAACTACGAGAAATATGTAAGCCTTTTCTAGCCCTTTGATCTGTGATCTGACCATTTTAAATTCGTCCGCACCATTTTCTATGGGGCATAGGCAAAAATTGAAACCCCTGCATGGTAAATATCAAAATCGAATCCCACGAAGCAACAGAAAAGTCGAGAGTAAAAAAATCGAACGTGAAACCGACATGGAGGATGAAATAGAAAAAGTTGAAACCTGCGGCCAAAAACCAACAATGTGGCAAATCTTGTTGACTATGCTTAATTTAAGTGCAGTAGGGTTGCATGAGTAATCTTGATGGAGATACCCTCGATTTGTCGCCTTGAGAAAGTCGTAAATAAACTCAATTCCTATGAACATGACTTGCATGGAGATACACTTTTGTATGGTCCATATCACTTTTGGATAGCAACATGGACAGCTACAAGTTCAGCTCAACTGTCACAACTGTGCGTTAGATTGATGAACGAAAAAGCTAGCCATTCAGATGGTACTTTAATGTTTTCAGCCATAAGTTAGCACCACTTAGCTCATGTTGTAGAGTCTGGTAAAAAGTAGGGTCCAGGCCTGGCTTCCAAATCTATCAGTCCCCTTCGGACATGCCATATTTATGCTGGACTCACTCAGAGTCAGGATTGCAGGTCTTTCCATTTGCACTTTTAGCATCAAAGTTAGTTTCAGCACCTGGTTCGAATTTTTAGAACTTTTCAGAAATGATAAAAAATGCTTAACCATATAATGTCAACAAACGTATTGCACAAGCTTCTACTTCTGGTAACAAATGGTGCAGCAGGCTAAATAACTGGTATGTACAAGCTCCATTCAGGGAGTAAAAAGAAAAAATGAAAGAAAAAGAAGAAAAACCAAAAAACTTTGCCGTTTCTGCTCTGTTTTATCAAAGAAGAATTTTGCAGATGTTGGAGGCATGGATTCACTCGTGCGTGTCTGAGTTGACGGCTCTTTGGGATGCTCCTAGGTCATTTGCAATTGTTCTCTTACTCATGTTCGTTCGTTGCACTAAACGAACAAGCGCTTGAACCACTTCTGACATAGGTGGTCGAAACTCAGGCTCCAGCTGCCCCATAAAACGAAAAAATGACAGATTAAAAATTGAACATCAGTGCAGATTCGTAATTATTCTTATATCATTTCCATTTGCTAGCCATACAATATAATCCTCCAGAATATGCTGGCAAAGTAAGACATTTTTGCATAATTCCCGCTACCAATGAGCTTGGAACATGCACTCCAAATTCTAATTTATTTATTACCTGGATGCAAAGTGCAATGACATCAGCAAACCGTGAGAGAGATTTAACTGGGTAGAGCCCTTTAAGGGCGGGATCAACCATTTTTCCAAGAGCATCAATATCATGGAGCTGAGGTGTTGCCCATCGAACCAAGGACTGCTCAGATCTTGGCCTTGTGCTGTCAAAAAATGTTCATATAAAAACCAGAAAGATCACAATTATACTTCTAAAACCTCGAGAAACAGATACTTTAACTTTGACGAGATCATCACTACGGTATCTTTATGCTTTACCTATCAAATGGTTTGCGCCCGCTAAGAAGCTCCAACATCACCACTCCGAAACTGTAAACATCACTCTTAAGAGTATACTGACCAGACATGGCAACCTCAGTTGCACTATATCCAGATCCTGCATTCCGGCTCAAAATCTGCATGTGAAACAAATACATTTGATCACTTGCCTGCACAATTGGCTATAAATTCAAATATGAATCAAGTGAACATGGAATATGCACGCTTCAAAATGTTCCAATACTGAACAGTTGGTTAATTATCTTAATTTGTTACACTCATATCATGAAGTTTCTTTTACAGTAATATAGTTGGAAAGACCAAAAACTGGTAAGCATCAATATATGAACAGGGCAGTCAATGCTTCTAGCTATTAGATATCTAGAATTAACCTATCAAACATATAGGATGCCATCAACACAAAGAAAAATCTAATGCAGAGGGCTTATACAGTTGGTGAGTAAAAACAATTAAGTGAAGAAACAGAGGCAGACATAGCAGACTATATCATAACCCATCTCATCTTCAAAAATCATTTGCGCTAGGAGAAGTCAGATCATGAGAAGTTCCTATAGAGTTGTCTAATGCTACTGGAACATAAAATTATTCACATCAACAATTTGTAAACTAGGCTCAGAACTTACCTGATCTGCATTTGGGACAAGGCTTCCTAGGCCAGAGTCTGACAGGTGAGGATTCAGTTCTGCATCCAGCAAAATGTTGGCTGACTTGATATTCTTGTGAACTACAGATGGAGAGCAAACTTCATGTAGGTACCTGAATGAACAGTTCATTCATGAGTATCAGGCAACTCATTAACAAGTGTCACAGAAAAAAAAAATATACTATGTTCTGTAAAAAGCTCGGTTGCCCCAGTTTCTCTTTTCAGCATGGCCAAGTGTAACGAATTAGATATTAAATCTCACATAGCATAGTCTGGCTATATCTTTGTACAGTGAAAACCAGATGTGCCATTGCCACAGCGCAACTAACAAAAAATGCTAAAAGCAGAAGGATATGACTCTCCTTCCAAATACGATACAAATATGAGTCACCCAAAAAGTGCCTAAGAGCACTAGCATTGGACTCATCAAATGAGTCCAATCTTTAAAATTTGATGATTTTAGTTTTAAAATCCTGGCATTGGATTCACCATATGCTCAAATGTCAAGCTTTTAGCTACAGTACATTTCCCTTCATCTTCAAATTTGAAGACTCACTATTCACACTCTATAACCATTATTTTATTTACTTAAATTATTGTTTTCCAATTTTGAGCCACAATATATTTAAGTTGGGAAATAACAATTTAAGTATCAAAATAAATTATTAATTAACATATAATTAGTGTAATTGTAAAATATGAAAAAAAATAAATTAAAGATATTATTATTAACAAAATACTATTATATTATTATTTTGATGAATCCAATAACTAATCCAATATGGGGTTATGGATAGAGATGTTTTGGATTTATGAAAAATATGTACTTTTCATCAAATTTTGAAGATAAAAATGATGAATCCAATGCTCAAGAATTGTTGGCAATTTGCTAAACTTCATAATAGCAACAATTAATGCTCTAACTTGGATCACCCACCAAAAAAAATAATAATGAAACTGTGAGTCCCATAAGCACCAACAAAAGCTAAAAAATATTTTTATTTTAAAAGCAGTCATACATACGTGACTTAATACCCCATAGTTTAAACTAAAAGTTATTTTCATCCACACAAATAATGTACATAAGCTAAAGGTTATTTTCTTTTTACCAAATAATGCTCTAACTTGGATCACCCACCAAAAAAAATAATAAATGGTTTTTCAGGTAATGAAACTGTGAGTTCCATAAGCATCAAATAAACAAAAAAAAGTTATTGTGCCAATTTTTCTATTTTCAAGAGTTGAAAAAATAAACTTGATGAAAAGTGCAATTTGAAATGCATGTCAATGTCGGTAGATGTAACATTACACACAATAAATATCCATACTCTTTTCTTTTCCATCTATGATACAGCTATTAAGTTATCATTCATTCAAATTGGATAAAAAAAAAAAAAAAAGTGAGAGAGAGTAAAGAAAAGAGGTTGGGATGAAAAGGGGCATATATGATAGTGAGATCAAGGAACAAGTGAATTAATTGAAATCTTTTTTTTTTCTTTGAAATCATGATTTCTTTTGGCCATTTAACCACAATAACTTACTCCAATGCACGTGCAATCCCCAAAGCAATCTTGACGCGGGAGTTCCACGTCAACGGTTTGCTGTAATCATCATATAGATGAAGGAAGTCATGAAGTGAGCCACTTTTATGGAACTCATAAACTAGCAGATGGTGCCCATGCTCTGAACAATAACCAACTAGCTCTGCTATATTTTGATGATGCAGCTGGGAGATGTTTGAAACCATCTCTGTGAATTCTTCTGACAATTCAGCAGGAAGGGCAGATGAATCTATTTTCTTCACAGCAAGAATCTTTAACATTTTCAAAAAAAGAGAGATCAGTACCATCGTAATAGAGTACCTACAACTTCTCAGCTTGAAACATAAATAAGGATGCAACAATGAACCATTGACATGGCAAACGAAATTAGCATGTGAGAACTATACCTTCCCGTCATCAAATCGACCTTGATAAACACGTCCAAAAGACCCCTCACCCAGAAGGTTTTCTACACTGAAGCTGTCAGTAGCCATCTGCAGGTCTGCTACTGAATATGACGTTGCATTTATAGGAGCTATGTTAGCTTTCTTGGCAACAATAGGCTTCTGGGGAAAACAATCTTCATCAAATGATTTGTGACGATCGATGGGTGGGGGTCTAAGATTTATTGAGGCATTAGTATCAAAAGAATGTGTCTTGATTACGGAAGAAGTTTGTACCGCCTTCATTTCTGTAATAAAATGTTGAAGACAATTTATTGATAAGAATAAAATGTTAAAGTCAGTTAATTTCTTGTTCTGACTTTGAATGCTCATTAATTGTCTCTTAACAATAAAATGTTAATATTAAAGACAATTAAGGAGCATTCAAAGTCAGAACAAGAAGAGACCAAAGACATCGAAGCAGAATGGCTTGGATGTGAAAAGCATAGGCAATGGCACTAACCATGATATAAGCAAGATTAGTAAAGAGTATTTACCTAGTAGGCAATGAGTTTTAAATTTTGGATGCCTAAATAGGTTTAACCAAGAAACAGGTAAATCAACACATCATAGTTATTCCCCTGACTAATGGATATTGTTTGACTTCTTCAGCTACAAATTCTTTGTTCACTGATAAAAGTTTTATGGTAATATAGTCAATGGAGAATTCAAAGAACTGCATGTACAGACAACAAAATGGATCAGACCATGAAGTTAAGCACACATAGTTCCTTGAACTCTGTAGTCGAGCAATTACTTGGCATCATCTTCCAATCTCGGGTCTGTATATTTAAATTCTAAATTTCGATTTGGTGTCAAATAGTTTGCAACAGAAATAATAAACTTTAATAACTTTCCCTTTTTGTTTTCAAAGGTGATCAAGAATTTCAATGAAAAGCTCAAAAGGCATAGCTGGACATATACAAGATAAACACCTAGTTGGATAGACTCCAATAATATATCAAATAGTGGAAATAACTTGAGTAGTCATAAGAAAGAAGGTACAGAAGTTAGCAGTAAATAACACTGCCCCATCCATTTTTTGTCTGTCCATCTTCTTAAACCTGACTTTTAAGAGGACACATACTCATATAAAAGCCATAACTTTCAGAAGCTTACTCTATAATACTTCAAACCATCTCTATTGTTCATTTATATGCCAAAATAAGTAAAATATGAATAAATGAAAGTCTTTTTCAAAGTGCACATCTATATGCAACATCCCATAAAAGAAATAAGAAAAGGTGAAATGGGATGGAGGGGGTAACTGTGGCGCCCCCAATCCCCCTTATAAAAATACACAGGGATCGAGACGCCAGGATGGTGACAACACGGTCACACATCCCAACGAAGTGCCAGTGTGTGTACATGCAACAGTGTTCAAATAAAATAACGCAGCGGATAGTCAACTAAGTACCAGAATTTAATTACAATCAAACATCAGTAAAGATTTAAATAGCAGTTATACAGTCATCCATAAAATAAGTTACAATAGTTTTAAATGTACAAACGAGTGATCCCAGATCACTCCTCAGGCGGAGCCGTCTCCTCAGGCTCGCCTCCTCCTCCTCATCAGCATCAAAATCTGCGACACCACAAAATGGTCTCGCAGGTAAGTATAACCCAAACAACAACGTAATACAAAATGCATTAAATGCAACTAACATGCATGCACATGAAAACATGCATTTTTCCACAAAACATCATTTTCCCCGAAAATGATGAATTTTCCAACACACACCAAAATCCCATTTTGGTCCAAATTATCCGTAAATCATTTTCCCAGAAAATGATTTACCCAAAAATCAACTCGCACTATTTTCCCAGAAAATAGTGCATTAATCCCAAATGCACCATGCATTATTTTCATATGCACCATGGTCTCCCCTATGGACCATCCGCACGTCCTGGCTTCGCAGCGGTGCTCAGTTCCGCGCCCAGCGCGTACGTGGCCAAGCACTCACACTACGCAACGAGCGATGCCCAGTTCCGCGCCCAGCGCGTACGTGGCCAGACATCCTCTAGTCCCCGCCAGCAGAAGGACCACGGAGTCGGCACGAGACCATCTCGTCCGATCCCATTGTCGCCCGGCGACAACCCAGGGGACGTTACTCAGTATATTCCGCTCCCGAGTAACCAGAGGAGCTCCACCGAGTTAATGCCCCATCTCGGCTTGGGGTCGTGATACACACGCACCAAAAATATCATCACATAAAATCATAGCTTTTCAAATCACATGAACATGAATGCAATACACGAAAACCCAGTTTTCTTTTACAAACATGATCATGCATGAAATAATGAAATGCACATGTACCAACACAATATCCAAACCAACAAATCCAACCAACCCATCAACAACAAATATCCAATCAACCAAATCAACCAAACAACTCCAATCACAAATCCATCCGACCCCCGAACTCCTCGGACTCAGTCCGGCATGCCAAAAACACAGTGAAATGGGTTAGTGCAAAAATACATTTAAATTACGAAAGTTCTTTGGAGAAATACTTACAGTGCAATATAATAATTTTCCGAGGATCGCGAAGTTGAAAAAGGCGACGTTGAGCAACACCACAGTGTAAAATACACTGTGGCCGTGGGTCACAAATACCAACTTTTCAACGAGGACAAACGAAGACCCAAGATTGGTAGGGTAGGGCCTAGGGAGGTCGGTGAAGCTAGTGGTGGTGGTGGTTTGCCGTGGGTGGCAGCGCAAGGGCGGTTTTAGGCCCGAAAAGTGCAAATCGGAGATGGACTTGGTGGGGCTTCACCGGTGACGGATCGGAGCTGGGGTTGGGTCCAATGGGTTGCCAAGAGGCCGGGATGAAGTGGTAGGAAGATGGTGGCCGGAGGTGGCGCGACGGCGGCGCAGTGGTGCATGGAACGCCGCGGCTTCAATGGGTTCGTGGTGGTTAACGGCGACGATGGAGGAGCTGAAAATGGAGGGAGGTGATCGCCGGCGGCAGGGGGAGCGGTGGAGCCGGGCGGTGTCGACCACCGCCGGCGCACGGCGGCGGGCTGGGGAGGAAGCCACGCACGGCGAGAGAGAGAGAGAGAGAACTCGCGCACCCCGGGGAGGAAACCGGGAGAAGAAAAAGAAAAAGAAAAAGAAAAAAAGAAAAGAAGAAAAGAAAAAGAAAAGGAAAAGAAAAATAGAGGGAAAAGAAATGAGGTCCAATCCTCATAACTTGGGTGACGAAAATGATCCAACGGAAACGATTTTAAAACCACAAGTTAAATGAAATAATTTAAACGTAATGGTAAAGTCAAATTGAAATAATTAAATCCCACGGTAATTAATTAAATATGAAAAACAATTTAAATGCACAACAATAAATAAATATTAAGAAAGCACATAAAAATTAATTTCCACCAATTAAAATCATAGAAATAAACTCACTAAAAATCCAACCAATTTAAAATAAGAGAAATTATTTTAATTACATAAAAATAATTCCTTCAGTAAAAATACACTAAAATACGGGGTGTTACAGTAACAGTATTCATCTCTCTATTTCCAATCAGGATAGTCAACAATTGTGTACACCATAAAGCAACCTAAAGAAACAGCATTAACAGCAAGCTGAATCAAATGATAGGACTGAATTTCTAATGATGCTTAACTCATCAGAAATCAGTAAGCATCATGAGAATTTTAGCTCAGCATTTCTACTGATGCTTAACTATTCTTTGTTAATACCATATCTATATATATATATATATATATATAAATGAATACCTAACAATGCTTACCAGAAATGTAAGATGCATATGTTACCTTGGACTTCAATTGAAGCAAGAGGAGCAAAGGGCTGATTATCAAGCTTCTCAATATCTGACAATGGCCTCCTGGATCTTCTCTTCATTAAAAAGAATGCAACTATTGCCCCAACAATAAAGATGGATATGACTATTCCTGCTATGCCACCACCTCCTATTCCTGGTTTGTTGCCACCTCCCGAACCATCTGATGGGCTTTCATTGCCACCAGATTTGTGATTTGGTCTTTTTCTGGCTGGAGGTGTACCAGGTGGAGGCGGGGGTGCAGGCTCTGAGCTCCATGAATTTCCATTTTTCCTGTCATGAAGATTGTTCAGATTCAAATTGTAGGTTATTTGTTCTCAAATGAAGAATGTAATACAATTGATGATACTGTGCGATACTTACTGCAGATTAATGTTTTGCAATTGTTCAGGAATCCAGCCAGTGAAATGGTTATTTTCAATATTCCTACGAAGCAAAAACACAATTACTTGAACAGGATGAAATAAAGGTTGCTCCAAGGAAAGAGAAATATGTGAGTGTCCTGCTAAACTAAACTTAAACACTAATTACTCACAGATTCTCCAGGGGAAGATTGGCAAGGACATCAATATTGCCTGTAAACAGGTTGTTTTGCAAATACCTGTGTAAAAGTAGATAAATTAACCAAAAGAGGATCAGGCTCTTTACCAAGTACCCATAGAAGAGTAGATAATCGTTCAAAACTTACATTGAGGTCATACTTGAGAGGGAGCTGAAACTCTGTGGGAGGTTTCCCGGCAGAGAATTGAATGAAAGATCCCTGAAGAAGGGAATAGACATTGTCACTGGCTCTTTCAAGCAAAACCAACTTGAAATATCACAATACCTCACCACACACACTGAGGTGACTGGAACTCATAAAACTTCAGAAAATATTAAGATAAAGATTATACATGAAAAAAGAATCAATTACTCAAGAATGTGATCAAAATTCACTGAATGCATACTAAAAATATGGTGCCACTTGCAATGTGAGAGAGAGAGAGACAGACAGAGAAAGGAAGTGAGTTTGCTTGCAGCTTGTCAGTTCAGTCAGAGTAGAAAAAATCCAGATTGCTTTGTTAACTTATTTCATTTTTTTTTTTTTTTTGTAAGTAAATAAGTAGCTTTATTGAATAGAATGAAACTAGGCAATGCCCAAGTACACAGGAAGTATACAAAGTGAGACACCTAATTACATTCTAGTGAACTGAAAAGAAAATAGAAACTCATGGACATTCCCACCCTTCAATACAATAGCAGAAAACCAATAAGTAAATAAGTAGCTTTGGAGGGAGAGAGGAGATCTCACAATGTAGAGAGAGAAGAAAGTTGTCCAAAGGCGTCAAACAGTTGTTCCTGTAGTTGATTGTGACTGATGTTTCTACACCCCCAAAAATGCATGTTTAGTTTGAAGGTTGGGAAAAGTTGCCTCAAAAAATGAACAAGAAAAAATTACCCACAGGTATTTAAGAGAAGCCATCTGAGAAATGGAATAAGGGACGCCTTTATTAAATGTATTATAAGCAAGATTCCTGCATGCAAGAGAACAGCTTCCTAAATCACCATAATCGGACCGGAGAGGGTAAACAAGAGGACAATAAACAAGTGGCATATGAAGCATACAGTTGTGACACATTTGGAGGAAGTGAATAAGGTATCTCGCCTGCAAGATTATTATTGCTCATGTCTCTGCCAAATTTTCAAATCACCAAATCAAAACAATTAAGTTTAGAAAAGAATGAGCCAATATGACATATGAGACTTTTGATCTTACAGGTTGGTTAACATGGTCAAACTTGAGAGATGGTACCCCATCGATCCAGAAAGTCCAAGCCCAGACAATTTACTGACATAAAATTAGAAAAAGAGCGCGTATGAAAAGATCATCACTCATATTGATGCCTAAGGACAAACTCTATCAAGTGATGAAAGGGGCAATAGAGAATCACATTTCTGTCACTCGTGAGCCTGTGCAAGTAACGCCTTTCCAAGACTGCCCACATGGGTCATCACCAGTTGAACTCCATTGGGTTAGCTGAGGAGGAGAATTTAAACTGCTATACATGTCCCTCAGAGCAGCAGCTGTTGATCAAACATGCCACAAGTTGAATAAGAATATAATATAACCTCAAGTCTGAATCAAATTTCCAGACTAGTCAAAAATTGCCATGGCATAGGTGTATACCATGTGCAAGAATAGCTAAATCTACTAAACAATTAATATTATACATAACTAAGCATACTTGAGTATCCATATAAAAAAAAAGCTAGCGTACTTGAGTCATTTGATGATAATTAAATTCTATTAAAAAAAAGTATGAATGTTAGCCCATTGATTTCTGAAACTTGGTTGAGCTTCTTGATCTTCTCTTCCCTCAGTCCCCTTTGTTCTTTTTTTTTTTTTGATAAGTCCCTCACTCTCCTTTGTTTCCATGTTAGTGATGTAAAATCTCATGACGTTTGAGTAATTACTTATAGGCTCTTCAGCTTTCTTGAAAATTCAATAATTTTTATGAATCCACTGCTTATGAAACTAAAAAAGCATGGGTTGTGAAAACCAAAAAGCATGAGTTAAAATGCTCTTCCATGAAAATTACTAATGTAATCAGCTCTATTATTTTTCATTTAATAACTTTTGATGTAATTACATATACTATTTACTTTTCATTTAATGAAATCTACACTGAGGGTGAATGATGTGACTAAACAGAAGTAAAACTCCCTTAAGAAGAATCTAATGGTATTTTCTTTTATTGAACATTGAACTGGAGTGTCTCTTATTGGAATGGAAAGAAAACCATAAGGTCTTTATAGGCAAATAAAATAAAATTAGCAAATCATAATATTTATGAGGGGAATGTGATGGCGTGGCTCAACGGGAGCAAAGCTCTCATTTCAACAGTTATACATGCTATAGTAGCACAATATCATCTCAAGGTTAAAATGATGTAGGCTGCATACTTGTGACGCATAGATAATGCATGATAGCCTATCCCATCAGTAGATATAGCTTCATTCTTTATACAGTAAAGTTTGTCATCCTATCTATAACATTGCATACCCCCCAATACAAAGTTCAATGAGTCAATGTGACTTATCAAAAAAAATAAAAATGTATGAGTCAATGTCATCTGTCACCATCTCCTCAGATATTTTCTAGAGAGACATATTCCCAGAAAATGGTTGACCAGCCTTTTCTCAGATCAGCTTTCTAGGGTATGGGTGCAACAGATTTCCCTTGCTTACCAATAATCATCAGCCTTTGCAATAAGGGTGAGACAGATCTATGAATATGATTAATTACCCCACCAAATGTAAGTGAAACTACACTGCCTTGTCTCAGAAGTCATGACAGATATAAACCATGCAAGTGCTTTTATTGAGCCTCTAGGTGCTATATATCTTCTTACAGAACCAGAAAGCCAGTGGAAGCAAAAGAGTATATATTCACAATAAATGACAGAAAATAACTTAAGCATTTGTTAATAAGAAAGTAGTTAGCTGCCATGGATGCCATTGAAATGAAAGTGGGTGGAACTATGGACTGGTACAATACAAGCATACCCACTGACTGGAATAATCAGAAAATTGAAGCCTTCTCACTTTCTAGGGCAATGTTCTTGCATAGGATGTAGCTTTGTATTTGGGATAGAAACTCTTTTAGAAATTTCATTTGTTACTCAATCCGAGTAACTTATGATAGCGATTGTTCTGCTTGGCTAGAATTTTTAAAATTTGCATGAACACGAGCCTTTCCATTTTTCTCTCCTTCTATAAGTGAGCTTTTACTCATTCAAGGAAAATAGAGAATATGTTTTGGGGATAATAAAGTCAAAAAGCAACTCCAACAAACCCGTAAAGCATAGAAGGATCAATCAACATAACAACTGTTGTTTGACTTCAAAAGGATTAACCAACATATTATCTATCGGTTAGCAGTTTAGGATCATCAAGTTATCAGCAAGAGTATCCCCTGAATGTTTAACATTTCCAACTCTGAAAGGCAAAGGAAAAAGCTTGGCAATCTTCAATTCAATTTTTATGGAAATCATTTGAAGCGTCATTCACAGATGTGTGCTTTGTGTTAGCAATTTCATAAGACAAAGTATCCCAATTGAATGAAATAGCTCGTTCTAACCCCTGGCTATTGTGCCCAATACCAATGCGCAGTAGTCATATTTCATGAAGATATATAGCTATAGCCAAATCTCCACCTCTCTGTCAAAGACCCACCAAATGGCCCCCAAAAGACAAAAATTCCAATCCCAAGTCCTCTATTCCATGAGTAAAGTGGTTGCAGTTCTGGAAAATACCCACACCATTCCGATGGGCATGATGTAGCTACATATATTAAATTAATCAATACAAAAATCGAGAATGCCAAGGCTAGCAATTGCATTGTAACAAACCATACTTCGTTGAAATTTTATGACATTTAGCAAAAGAATTCCTTCCCAACTACTATGTGTAACAGATAAAGAGTTGTCACCACAAGCATAGCCTACCAATCATATCAATACCCAGAACTTACAGCAACTACAAGAAAGCAACTTTCCTCATCAGATAACTCCTCTCCAAATTCTTAACGCTACTATCTGCTCCCAAAATCAGTACAGACCGTTTCTAACATGCAAATATGAAAGGAAAGGTTGAACTACAAGAAATCAGTTTAATATTAACTATCATGCCAGGAATAGTAGAAGCCAAATAGAAGCCAGGAGAAGCACGAATAAAATGGAGGTTTGATTTAAGATTAGCCATGGAGTGGAGATGGGTTGAAGCAATGACCTTCTGATGGGTCTGTGGCAGCATCAACGGAACTGGGCCTCGGTCCCAAAATGCAGAGGCTGAAGACCACTGCCGCCACTCTCCAATTCTCCAACATCTCTCTCTCTCTCTCTCTCTCTCTCTCTCTCTCTGAGCCCAGAATTATCCCACCTAAATGCTCTCTCTTTCTTTTCCTTTTACCTTTACTTAAGACAGATTGTACATTGTAATCCTACATTTGCAGCCAGTGCCCGAGAAAAGCTGGCAGGCACAAATTTCCAGAAGAATCCAAAGCCACATAAAACATTTTATGTTTATCACTGTTTATATTTTTTCATATTTTTTATTCTATTCCCAATTGGATAATTGTCCCCTAGTATTTTTTTTCCCCTGGCTCGGATGTTGGTTTATCTCCCATATACTACAAGATCAAATCATTTTCATTATCTTTGTAACGAAGGAATCAAATAAGATAAAACATAGGAATTGCCCAAAAAACGAAATTATTTATCGGAATGGTTAGCTTTCATAGTTTTTCAAAGTTCATTTATTTTGTTGATAAATGAATGGCTACGGCAAGCTACCGGTAGCTTTCATGACGTATACAGAGATTACTTCGAAGCCATAAACCTATATATATCTTTTCTTTCTTCAGGGGAGAGTGATGTTGAAGAAATTAAAATTACCGATTTTTTTTCACCGTGAAGAAGACATGACAGCGAATGTAAGCGAACATGATTTAGATCTTTTAACTACTGCCACTCTGCCCACATGATATTCTTTACTTGCATACCAAATCCGATAGTTTTGGTAATAAAATCTTCCCTTTTCTTGTCTTTATTTCCAAATGATTACAATGGTAGATGAAATCAAAACATCATTGAATAAAAAAACAAACAAGAAAAAATAAACAGGCTGATCGATAAGTGTTTCTATGGGTGGGACATATGTTATTAATGAGAAATATACCAAAAAGCCAAAATCTGGTTAAAAGAAGAGTGATGCTATTTAAAGATACGAACATTGAAAGGGGAAAAGAAGGATTTTTGTTGACAAATATGGAGGAGTGGTTGCGGAGAGAGGACCCACAGCTGGGCGGCCATTACCCGTTAATTAGCCGTGTCCGTAGTCGGTGGCCTGTTCCTTGACTCAGCTTTCTCTCTCTGTCCAAACCAAACAAGTTTGATACCTATTTTGCGTCGTCACGGACATGGCTTATGTCTTGCGTCCTCTACTGTACTGAACGGATAGATTCTAAATCAAATAAAAAAGGGTGTCATGATCATGCACAACTTCGGTAAGGGGCTCCCCCTCCACTGGTGGGTGTGGGAAGGAAATCAAGCTCCTTGCCCATTGCTTTTTTTCTTTTTTTTTTTTTTTTTTTTTAACGTGTGTTTTTCTTTGTTTCAGATTTCCTATTTTTTGTTTTATAATCTACTTTTTTTTTTTAATTACGTATTTATTTTTGGGGTCTTTAATTTTTTACATTTTAAAAATTATTTACATTTTTTTCTGTACTTTTATGAGATGACTGACATGGAATTAATACGTGTACATGTTTGTGTTACATGACAAATCTGTTAAAAAATTATAACGTCATAGATTGACTGAAATATCTAATTCCAAACTTCATTAAACCCAACAAGCTGTAAATCTCGAAAATAAAAAAAAAAAAAAAAAAAATTATAGATTTTTAAATTTGTTTTTTAGAAATGAAAAGTACTCAGACTGAGTTAGGGAAAATTATTGATAACGCGATTTACTTTTGAAACAATCATTTCTTATTGCTTAAGAATTATGTCAAATTAGAAGCCTTGTATTAGAAATTTTAAAAGAATCTTAATTAATTCGTCAATGTAGGACGTTACATCACATGAACCAATTATACATAAAATGTTGAAGAAAATTGTGTGAATACAATAATCTAAAAAATAAAATGCGACCTTGAGGTGTCATGTAGAACATGATCTTTAAGAGGATAATTGTCTCCACTCGAAAGAGTTTGTTGTGAGGTTACAAGCAATTCACCTCCATGTTTTTAACTTGTGAAAGATCACAATTCTAAACTTGTGACTTTTTAACTGGCAGTTATTGGTTTAAAGTTCATGATGCATGTTTCATTTTAAGACCAAGGTGTATACTTAGCCTAATGGTCAAGCATATCCCTTAGGAAGGGAGGATACTGGTTCAAATATCCAGAAGTGCCTTTTCAATTTTTGAAGTATGCACCATATCAAAATGCCTATTCGGCCCACGTGCAAAGCTTGGCCACCCAAGCATTCTGTCTAAGTCCAACACTTTACTTATTCCACAAAATAAATAAAAGTGCACTTGTAAAGTTTAGAACTCCTAAACTTTCATTTGAAACAACACATCATTACCACTGAACTAATGAAAAAGTCTTTTTGCAGATGATTTCGCGCACCAATATTAAATGTAAGGCATTCGTTTAATAAAACAATACGAATTGAAAACAAAAATGATTTTCGTGAGACAGAACCTTATTCTTCTCTCAAAAAAATTTTTATTTTATTTTTTTTGTAATAAAAGAAATCTATGTAAGTGTTAGCATGCGGTTTGATGCGCTAAACCGCTTGTACCTAACAAGTCCCCTGAACCAATATATCTCTTTGTGATAGTGGTTCACGAAAATAAATAATAACTCACATTCAATAAATTCACATATTTAATATCACAATCTATTATAAATCTTACCGAAGATATCACCCACCACATGTCCACAAAGCCAAAAGATATGCTAATAATTCTTAGAAGTATTTCTGATCTTTCTCGATAGTCATTCTTATATATATTGGGTTTGCATTGATACAAAGTCCATGCAACTGTTCTTGATTTTTTCATGCGAGTTGGTTTTAGCGTGCAACCATTAAGGGTTATGACGTAGAACAAATAGCCTTTAATTGCATGGAGAAAAATGGAGTGAAACTTGTTAGAAAATGAGGAAAGAGAGAAGCCCAAGTCCAAGGGACCGATGTTCACCCAAAATTTATTGTTCATGAATTGAACAAAAGTCATGAGCTTGTCTCTGAAGCCTGAATACAATTGATGATCAGCATGCAATGTATAGGTTAAAGACATTCGATCGACGATATTGATAATCTTCAGTTTTTATAATCTTTAATTATTGGGTTGTTCGAGTTAATTAGTTTGCGTACTGTGACACCAGGAAAAGTAGTTTATAGGCCAACTTGTGCATGTATTGTTAAATTGCGGATCATATCACATGCTTTCAACCCAGTTGGCCCGGCCTGATAAGACTTTGAAATCGTCGACGCTTCTATTTATCTGCCTTTCTTTCAGCATCAGGATAGAGCCTCCAGCTTCGATGAGACCAAGAAACTGTTCAGATCGGAACAGATCAAGTGTAAACATATATTAATTTCTCAAAAATGGCAATCACCTTCTTCTTCTTGTTTGTGGTTTTCATAGTTGAAATGAGTGTGCTGAATTACGTTGTGGAGCTCACGGCCCGGCCATCCGATTTCCTTTCCGACATAATTATAAAGACAGCCAACCAGACCAGTACTGTGGCTGTCCTGGGTTTAATCTATTTTGCACCGAAACAAACGATACGGTGCTGGAGCTGCCAGTTTCCGTAAAGTTGTCTGTCAAGGGGATTGACTACAAATCTCAGGTAATTCAAGTACTACATGCTCCGCATCATTGCTTGCCAAGAAAATTTCGGGGATTTAATATATCTGCCTCGCCATTCCAATTCTTTAAGACCACCTTTATGATTATGCAATACTCAACTGATCCCGGACAAATAGAGATGATCAGTATAGTCGGATCTCTTGTCTTGGTGGCCCTAAATATCAAGGTTATGCCACGGATTATATTGGTCGAGTCATCAACAGCTTGCCGGTATCACGCTGTACAAAGATGTACAACGTTCGATCAATCCCATTTCGTATAATGAACACTCTTGATAATATTCTTCACTTGAAGTGGTCCACTAGACCAATGTGCAGAAAGTGTGAAGCAAAAGGCAAGAAGTGCAGATTGAAGTATAATAAGTACAGCACTGAGTCAGAATCCGAAACTGAGTGCTTCCCCAAACACAATAGGCACTACCTTCTTCTATCCAACTTCCATTCCACTTTTGGACTTAAATTTCTTCTCGTCAGTTTTCAAGCTAACGTACTTGTGTTGATTTGGTCAACCTTGGGCTACAAATATCACTACAAGAAAAACGAATATTTGTAATTATTCTTTTGCAATGAAAATGACTATTTATAATGAAAACAGACTCATTTTATTTGGAAATAATCATTTTACTAGAAATGAATGTTCGCAAATAAGCAATTTTCTTATAATGTATTGCTCTTCTGCAATGGAGATTTTTCTGCATTCACCAATATGTGTTAAGAAAATTCATCAACATTTGTTTGTAGTGTTCTCTACAAAGTACAATAAGGTTAAGTACGATTGGATGTTAAGATGAGTTATGTTGAGTTAATATGAATAACAGTATTTTGTGGGTCTCATTGAGATGAGTTTAATTTTTTTAGGTTAGATGAGTTTAATATTTTAGATTAAAATGTATGAAGTAGGTTGAAATGAGTTTAAACTTTTTATGATAATTTGAAAAAGTAGTGTGTCCCATCAATGATTGGTTTGAGATGAGCTGAATTTGGTTAACAATAAAGACAGCCTAAGAATCTAATAATGTTAAAATCTTACAGGTCATTCAACATAATTAGTGTATAGTACTGGTAAGTTGCACGTTGGCCCTTTGAAATTCGCAATTATAAGCTCTTGACCCATAATGTTAACCATGCAGGTGCCATCGATCTTGGGAGTATTTCTATTAGTACTAGTTGTCTTTGCTGTTTACCGTGGCTATAGGTATGATAAAGCAGAAAAAGAAAACCAAGCAAAGATCGAAAAGTTTTTGGAAGACTATAGAAATTGTAAGCCCGCAAGATACTAGTATGCTGGTATTAAAAGAATAACAAGTCAATTTGCTGATAAATTAGGCCAAGCAGCTTATGGCACAGTGTTCAAAGGAAAGCTTTCCAATGAAATCTATGTCGCAGTGAAGATTCTGAACGATTCCAAAGGAAATGGAGAAGAATTCATAAATGAAGTTGGAACAATGGGCGTGATCCTCATCCACCTTGTTAATGTTGTCCACTTGGTTGGTTATTGTGCTTATGGATTTAGACGATGATCTCATAAGGCAGACGTTTATAGTTTTAGAATGTTATTGCTCGAAATAGTTGGAGGGAGAGAAAATGATGGCGTTACAAGAGAAAACACTAATCAAATCTACTTTCCAGAATGGATTTATAATTTTTTAGAACAAAATTAAGAAGACTTACGAGTATTTATAAAGGATGACAGAGAAGCTGAAATTGCAAAGAAACTTGCAATTGTAGGACTATGGTGTATTCAATGGAACCCAGTGGATCGTCCTTCCACAAAACATGTGGTTCAAATGTTAGAAGGAAAAGAAGATAAATTAAATGTACCTCCTGATCCCTTTGCCTCTACAAGTAGTACTACTACTCCTGCAAGAATCGATGCAAGTCGACCTACAAGACATCCAAAGCAAGAGTTAGAAGTTATATTGGAATTAATGATGCAATCATAATGTTCTCAAACATTAGAATTATGAACCTTGCAGGATTTTTGTTCTTTTTTTCCTGATCCGTTGTCATTTCTTGAGTGATGGAGTTTTCTTGAAGTCTTCATGATATGACATGAGCTAGCTGATCTTGACTTGCTCTTATATATGAAACTACAAACATGAGCAGTACATCTCCTGTCACACCCAATCGAAGATCATCAGCTAGCTAGCTCATGCATGTCATGCATGTAAGGAAGCAACAATTATAGTCAACTCTCCTCAGCCTAATTCTATAGAGTATGCAGTACTCCAGCTAGCATGTTTTCCTTTTCTAATTTCTAGTCTATAGCAGACAAACATCCTAATAACCATGGGATATATAATATTCTCGTTAATTAATTTATGTTTTTGACTATTCATATACTTAGTACTGTTAGATATAATTAGATTCGTTATTCAAGAATCATTTGTCAAACTATAAAAAAAGAAAAAAAAATCCTGCATATTTATTTAAATAATTGGAGGAAAATTGTAATTTAAAACACTCTCCTTGAAGTTTAGAAGCGATACTACTTTTGAATTAGGGCTAACTTTGAAGAATTACTTGGAAATTGTGAAGCATGCAGTCATGCCTAGCTAGGGTGGCGCATCCGTTAAAACTAGAACTTTTAATGTTGAAAGACTACTCCATGCATATTGTTTGATCCATGTGAGCTTCCCAGCCTATCATGAATATATATGCATGGTTGATCGATCACATGAGAACATGTCGAGAAGTGCATTTCCAAACGTCAGAAAATAATTTGAGCAAGACGGACGTACGTACTGCATGGAATGTCATCTTCCTGATCACAAGAATATCAGATTCGGCCGGCCGGTGATGGTTGTTCTGTCAAACCTAGGATTCAATATTTGCCTTGGTGGTTGCATCATATGGGTGCGTGGCACCTCCGCCTATCGTACATGCATGCCAACCGAAGGACATAACCGTGAGCTGCATGAAGATTTGAGGCATGCATATTAATTAATGCAATAAAATTGCTTCGACGGTGCTCGGAATATATAGGCAGGGGAGCGGCTACTATGCCGCCCCATATTGACAAAAAAAAAAAAAATCTCTTTTTTTTCATATTTTTTTAACATATTTAAATATATTTAAAAAATAAAAAAAAATACATCAATACATTTAAAATCATTTTCTTAATCATTAAGTAAAAAAAAATTAGCAGGCGATCAAATAGAAATGTCAAAAAGAGTGAATATAATAGTGTTTTCCATATAGACAGTACCTTGTGTTGATTAATCATGATTTGTGCCTTCCCCAAGGCTAGCTACTCGATCAGATGAATCGTCCTGGGCGAGCTGCTTGCTTGTTGGTGCGTTAGATACAGTCAGTTATATAAATATTACACATTTTTTTACGTCACGAGTTAAGTGCTGCTATTTATTAAAGAAAAATGTTGTTTGCACCCGGGAGGGGTACCCGCCGCGTACCCATGAGTCTATGTCAACTTATTGAAACGGTGCGTATCACACAATCGTTTCTTCTCCTTATCTTCTCAGTTCCTGAAACCCAGCACCTCGTGACTTTGCAACTTTGTTTCGAAGAAACTCGAATCCCAACAACCTGCACGGCCATGGAACCTCGCACAGAACACAGCAACATTTCCAAGCAACCTGTAAAGACGATTCACGCAGGAAGTTCATCTTCTTCACCACAAACAAGCTGCCCCACCGACGTGCAGGAAGACGAAACACGGAGGGAGGTACTGGATTTTTGTCATCTTCTCATTCGCATGCCCTAAACCGAATCTCCCATTGGCAAATAGAAGCAAAACCTTCATAAAACAGAGGCATAAACCCGTTTTCATACCTACGACGGCAAATGGTACCCCACAGCGTGAACCTATAGCACTATTAGACGGCACTCTCTAACACAGAAATCTGATTTATCTTCGCAGATGAGGGTTCGGTTTGACGGCATAGCGTTCACACAGCGATGATGTTTCTTCTAGGATGGGTTCGACGTGACGATGGACGACGACGATTTCAATGCCACGATGCGGTTGGTT
Organism: Juglans microcarpa x Juglans regia; assembly: GCF_004785595.1. NCBI lineage: Eukaryota > Viridiplantae > Streptophyta > Magnoliopsida > Fagales > Juglandaceae > Juglans > Juglans microcarpa x Juglans regia. Next base: position 40,110,688 of record NC_054594.1, on the reverse strand, counting down.
CGACAGTACTCATGGATGCGAAAATGGTAATAGCGGATGGAAAACGATTTTGGCGTTGGAGAGGATTTTGATTTGTCTGAAATCCTGAAATTGAGTTTTGCTTTTTCCTCTCTTTTTTTTTTAATTAAATAATATCGGCTGATTCCACAAACGGTACGCCTGGGCGTGTACCTGTAACACTATTGTTTATTAAAAGAGTTGTACTATTTATTAAATAGTGTATAGAAGTATGAGATTTATGTTTAGAATTTTAAAAAAAAAGTTAATAAAATTTATTATTAAAAATTAATTTTTTTATGTAAATTTTATATTTTTTTTTAAATACCACTTTTATGACTGTATAAAAAATCAGTTTCAATCTGTGTATCAATATTACGTAGACTATTTTATTAAATGTTGATTTTCAAATCCATTACTTTTATTAAAGTTTACTTTTCCACTTTAGTAATGGTGCGCCTGTTGCTACGCAAATCTTTTTTCATATAAAAAAAAAAAAAAAGTGCAACTATATATTAACCGCGCTCTCTACACTTCACAAATATATATATATATATATTTTTTTTTTTTTAAATGCATCGCAGGGTGTGCTGTGACTCACCGTAGGCTGCAAAAACAAATAGAAAAGAGTGTAATGTCTGATAAGTCAGTAAACACGTGGTAACATCTGAGACAGATGTGGGACACGTGGCCGTACAGGGTAAACAAGGATAGCTGCACACAACAACACCTAATGGGCTAAATCACAAACGCGTGGCTCGACTACGACGCTTGGGCTGACATTCATCATTCATCGAACGGTTGATGTGCACGCCACGAATTTCTAGTGCATGTCTGCCGGTTAATTCAGAGAGATCATACGCTAGTTACGGAGACGACTTCAAATCAGAAGTTTCGAAAGCGAATCAGACTACAATTACCGGTTAAAGCCGAAAGCCCGGCTGCATGCGAATCGAACCCGAAAGTGATAATCTGCCGATGAGTTCAGTTACAATTGCTTTCTTCCTTCCTTTCCGTTTTCTACGCAACCGAACAGGAAATTTTTTAGAGTAATCGAGAGAAGTTATTATAGCAGTATATATTTTATATTTATTATATAATTATTTTTAATTAATTGTTTTTAATATTTATTCAAAAAGATATATAGTCTAAATAATATCACATTATGTATATAAAATAAATATTTTCAATAGTAATTTTTATATTTATTCAATTTTTTATTGAGCTTGAAACTAAGAATGGAAGTCTTTTATCCTTCTAGTTTGTAACGAATATTGTCTTATCCTACCCTCTTCCTATCCTCAGATTCGACCTTTTCGAAGTTCAATACTTCCACGCATTCCCCGCTGAAAGACGCAATCTTTTCGTCATTATACATCTTAATGCAACCTACTGACTTATATTGATTTTGTCTTTTCTGTCCGGTCATCTCAGAGACCGTTTTCTCCACATTTACAGTCGGCCTTCCTTTCCAGCAACACCTAAACTGACGGCTGTATTTCGCATGTCCGGTCATCTCAGATTCCGGCGAGCACTTGATTAGTTAAGCTCCATGAGATGTTTGTGATAATTGTTTTCTCTTTGTGGTTGGAATTGTAGCGTAGAAGTAAAAATAAAGCAGTAAAGTGGTTGGTTAGCTCACTAGCCTCAGTGGGGAGGGCCGCTGCAGAGAGTTATGATGACGAATGCAGTCTCTTTGAACCGAAATATATCATATATATCATAATTTTCAGAATTTATTAAATTGAGTTAAATTGAGATGAAATATTGAAAATTAAATAAATTATTATTAGAATATTAATTTAAAATTATTATTTTAAGATTTAAATTTTTTAAATTTTTTATTATATTTTATATTAAAATTTAAAAAAATTATAATAATTAGATAAATCCTTGCAATGCGGTTGCATTATCCGCGTAACCTTTAGCTCTCTGAACCGAAAAGGGTATAACCACAAAATAAAGCCCCAACCTTTTAAGCCTATATAATCTCTACAGAGTGAGAAAGAGAGTAAGAGCGAGAGAGTCATTAAGCATCCATGGATACTAAATCTGATAGCCGTAACAACTACGATAAGAGTGAGATTAATGGTGATGTATATGAGTCGTCGAGCTCTTTAAACGGTGGTGGCGGTGGCCAAGATGGTGGTCTTCTAAGCTACCTGATCATACGGCCGGAAAAGGGTGGAATCGGGGACTTGTATCGGTACATGGTGCGGGATGACATAGCGAGCGGGCTGAGGTTCCTGGAGGGTTCGGACGAGGGACTGGTGGGTAAGGTGGCGGCCGACCACAGATGGGTCATACTGGTTTCCATCATTGTGCGCAAGATCGTTGCCTTCTTTGGCAAGCCCATGCAGTGGACTGGCTATGCCGTCGATTTCTTTCTTAATCTCCTCTCTCTCAACGGCAACCTCACTGGTTTACTCTGCAACCTTTTACGTGGTAAATTAGTATGAAGTGTTTTGTATACTGTACATCCCTCTTGCCTGATGTCGAGTTGCTAATTGATATCTGTGTTTCCTAAATTTAGAGATGTGATTTTTACCGTAATGCATTGGGAGATGCAGGAAAAGTCGTCCTGCCACAGCGGGACACAGGAACTTTCATAAGTACTATAGGGCATTTAGATGGGCGGATTGACCTGTACAAGGGCCAAAGCTTTCTACAAGAGGAGGAGGGTGACGCTGTTTTCAGAGAGAGAAGCATAAGGGTAGAAATTGGGAATCGAAATCTCATGGACCTTTGCATCATGGCCTCCAAGTTAGCCTATGAGAATGCCGAAGTCGTTAGAAATATTGTACTCCACCACTGGAAGGCAAGTCACCCCATATTTATATTCCTCTCTCTCTCTCTCTCTCTCTCTCTCTCTCTTCCCCCACTTCATACTTGTTCTCTTATATTCAATGATAAAGGAGCTTCTGAACGTCTTTAAAAAAGCAGATGCACTTTGTAAAGTTCTACAACTGCTGGAATGGTAAGGAATATATATTTTCCACATGATTTGTGTTTATTGATACTCCTTAGAACTTCTAGCTTTACTTACATAATGAACGTTCCCTTTTGTTCATTTTCCTTCCCTGTTGGGAAAACAATGATTTGATAGATTTCCAAAAGGAGATGTCGACCCAAGTGTTCATACTCTGTGATAAGCCTAAAGACGCAAATTTGATATTGATCAGCTTCAGGGGCACAGAACCTTTTGATGCTGATGATTGGAGTACCGATTTTGACTACTCTTGGTATGAGATCCCTGAATTAGGGAAAGTCCACATGGGGTTCTTAGAGGCCTTAGGTTTGGGTAACAGGGCTGATGTTGTCTCCTTCCAGAATCACCTTCGAGTGAAAGATACAAAGTTCTCCTCATCAAATGGTGGAGATGTTCGCAGAAATCCTTCAGAAGACACAGGATCAATATCTTCGAACACTGATTCTGACCTTCGTGGATTGGATCAGTCCTCTGACTCTGAGAGCCCTACTAGTGCTGACACTAAGAAGATTTCACCAGATATGGTGGAGATGACTGCATACTATTCTGTGAAGAGTAAGCTCAAGAGCTTACTCAAGGAACACAAGAATGCAAAATTCGTGGTGACAGGACATAGCTTAGGTGGGGCTCTTGCCATATTATTCCCGACAGTGCTTGTGCTGCATGAGGAGATGGAGATAATGCAAAGGTTGTCGTGTGTATACACATTTGGACAGCCCAGGGTTGGGAACAAGGAGCTGGGTAGGTTTATGGAAGCCCATTTGAATTATCCAGTCCCCAAGTACTTCAGGGTGGTCTACTGCAACGACCTTGTGCCAAGGTTGCCTTACGATGACAAAACCTTCTTGTATAAACATTTTGGAGCGTGCCTTTACTATGACAGCCTGTATACTGAGAAGGTATGTATTGGTGCCTCTCTGCCTACAGTTCATTTTTAAAATCAATTTTCAGTTTGTGTACTGTAAAGCCAAAGCCAAAATCATCATGAATCTTGAGCATCCTATCGTGCAGTTCTCAATGATATGGAATTGTCCTCAGGACCTCATGTAACATACAACCGGCAGAGTTGATCAATTCACCTCGATTTTAACCGGGGTCTTTTTCAACCTTTTAGGCAAGTGATTTTGTTTATAGAGAGGAAATAAGCACGAGGAAATCACAAAAAGATATTTCATTTCTTGGCTAGAAGTTTTGTATTGAAATATTATATCAAGGAAAATGGAATACATATCCAACGACTGCAGTATTGTGTTTAATGATTACTTAATTAAGTACTTTAGTTAGCATTAAATAATAGCACCTTTTAATTCTTTTTGTCGATATTACATCTTCTTTAACAGTACTGAGTCAGTGTCTTCTTTGACGTATGTATATTTGAAGAACATGGACGAGGAGCCAAACAGAAATTACTTTGGAATGAGATATGTGATACCAGCGTATCTGAATGCTGTTTGGGAGTTAATCCGAAGTTTAACGATGGGGTACACCCACGGGCCAGAGTATAAGGAGGGCTGGTTTTCTATATTGCTCAGGGTAATAGGATTGGCACTTCCTGGTATTTCTGCACATTGCCCCACAGATTATGTCAACTCTGCAAGGCTTGGAAAGGAACGTATCATGCAGATGTCCTCATTCTAAGTAAATTTTCTTCTGCAAACAATGCTTGTCATAGTGTAGAATAAACACGCAGTCATCGAGGAAAGAGGCCAGAATAATGTTACTTTCTCGAGTTAGGTTTTGCACTAAGAATGCATGCAGTCTCAACTATTTCTATTTTGTGTGGAAACCCTCATTGCATACCACTCAGATATTGATCATGGTCATGTACCAGTCAGGTGCTTCTTATCCCTACCATACCACCCAGCTAGCGTTTTTCATTACCAACCTATTTCCAGTTTCATGCATTGACTTATATGGTGTGACAACCACTGCACAAGCAACAATGATCTTATTACAAGAAACTATTTACTCCAAACTATATGAGATATATAAATTCTGATTGAAAAAATGGATCTGAGTATCCTTATTTGTCTGGGAGTTGCCCAACTATTACATTAAAGCTCCACGAATAAAAATAAGAATATCCAAAGCTGAAGACAGATAATCCTTTCTTTATCCAAAAAAATTGCAATGATCATTCTAAGAAATGACATGATTTATTTAGCTCAAAGACCTCTTCTGAGATGTTTAATCCTGACCTTTCGAGCCCAAAAATTGAGAACGATGCATAGATCACCATAGCCATTTACAAAACGTCTCGCATGATAAATGTTGTTTTCTTTTGCTTATTACATTCAACAATGAATCATGCGAGCAACGGCTACCATGTTTGCCTTCATTGAAAAACTGAACGATATTAAATCTCCGTTATCACATCAGACTGTATGAGCCGATTGGATCAAATCCAAGTCCAACTTTTTAAGCCTTACTACAGACTCTACGTGACCTCTCAGAGTATGTATCTCCCCTAGCCTGCGAAATTCAAGGTTTATTATGATTAGTGCATTTCAGTTAATATTCAATGCCAAACTACATATTCAGCAGATTGAAAATTTAGGTATATCAAGGCATTAGAATAAGCTAATGAATCGGGAGGGTAAAGGATCTCTGAAAGCTAAGTAATTTCAAAGGGATCAAACCAAACTCAAAAGAGAACACTTCAGTAAAACTTTGTGGTACCTGGCTATTTCAGCACGCCGCCTGGCCTGTTCAGCAATCAAAGATGATCGCTTCCCATTGGTCTCCAATTCTGCAGACATCAATCCTTGTAGACTTCTTTGAGAAAGTATCCACTTCGCCTCCCGATCTTCCTTCCCATAATCTTTCTTAGAAGTAAAAGCTGTCTGCTCAAAACAAAAATAAAGATGAAGTAAGAAGAAGCATTTCAAGCAATGGTTGAGAGATAATAGTAAAAACTATGGACCGATGAACACCCCACTAACCTTTCTATCGAACACAAGATTCCATGCTTCTCCGCTCAATGCGTAGCGCACTATGAACTTGATTATATCCAGTGGTATGTAGAAGATCAAACTATATAACCATATAACACCTGCCCATCCCCATCCAATGCCACTAATGGAAGCAAAGCTTATATTTGCATAGACAGCAATTACAGTGGCCACCTGAACACATAGAAACCAAAGTCTCAGCAAATGCTATGAAACTCTGCTTGTCTTGATTTAGTAAATTTATAAGCAACTTTTATGCATGACATCATGATAGTTAGTTTTGTTGGACTTATTCAAAGAGGAGTCGTTTTTTAATAAACTTTACCAGTTGTGCCACCACAAAAGCAATCATCAAGAGAGTTCCTGGCCTCTCTAGAAATGACCACCCCTGACTGCGTGTAACAAATATGAGAGCCTGGCTGATGATGCTAACTTGCAAATATACAGCTGATGAAACTTCCTCAGTGTTGCTGGATAAGGAGCTTACGTGGAAGTGAGTCTGCAGTGGCATGGATAACCGATACTTACAAGGATGAGGTATATATAGCAAATGAAACGATTGTCTTTTCTTTATTTCCTTTCTACAGCATCTCAAGAAACGAAGTTGTAAAACAAGTTTTACGAGTTCTATACCTCAAAAAAAGTGGTGTCCACTACAATCCAGTAAAATAAAACAGTAACCAAAGCAAGATATGTGCCAATGACAACTCCAGTAGCAAATATTTCATTCAGCTTCCAACTGTCAGGCATGGGAGATGGCTTTACCCGATCTTGAGAAATAGTCATGATTGTCCCTGATTCAGTTGCAAAAAAATTTTGAGAAGAAAAAAGGTACCGTGTTCCAAATGGCTAGGCATCAATAATAAAAAAGATAAGTAAGACAATATGATAAGATGCTTTAAAACTTGAAGCAACATATTTCTCATGCACAATTATTTTGAGTTGGCTTCAAAATATTTTCTTGAATTTTCTGTTTCACTAACCACTCAGTCTATTCTGTCATTAAAGTTTGATCATATCCATTATTATTGGGGGGGGGGAAAAAAGCAAAACAAAAAAAAAGAAAAGTAGAGGCTACTTGAAATATTACCATCATTCAGTATTGCTATTATCAGAACCATGAAAGGTGGGAAGTCATACTCCCATATCAAGGCTAGAAGCACAAAACCAAGCTGCAAAAAGGTTGAGTTTGAAGAATTATATGAAATGAAGAAAAAAAAATTAACTAAAACACTAGCATTAGTGCTGGTGCATTCGAAAAAGAAAATCAAATAATCCTAACTTACCACAATCCTTATGGTTATGGAGACAGCATATATCTGCATATTTATGCATGCTAATTAGTTTTATAATTAAACAATTTAGAAGCAAGAAATACAGAAAGAAGAAAAAAGGAAACAATATATTTAAATATCATGGTTACTACTACAAAATTTTCAGTTGAATCTTGCATGTTTATTGATTTTAGAATATCTCCAACCTCAAGAACAGCCAGTTAAAGTACCCAGATTTAATATCATCCGTTACATAGGAATCCCATGTCCACTAGAACATAAGAGGTAACACTTGTATGGGAGTCGAACATTCTTATAGTCCAAAGTTGGTTGAAAGGCAACATAGGGGCACCAGTCATAACTTCCCAGTATTTCAATTATTTCCCCTATGAACCCATTATAGACCTTGATGCCACAGATATAATGCTAAAATCATTATAGACAGAAGAAAGATTATACTTAACTGTATAATTCTTCATCCTTTGGAATATAGCTCTGCTAGTTAACACAGCACTGACAATCACACTTAAGCCAGGTTCAGTTAGGACTATATCAGAAGCACTTCTTGCAGCATCTGTAGCATCTGCCACTGCTATTCCAATATCTGCTTTCTTTAGAGCAGGTGCATCATTCACGCCATCTCCAGTCATTCCAACCACATGCTTTTTTTCTTGTAAAATTTTCACAATTTCGTACTTATGTTCTGAAAGGTATATGGCATGGTAACTAGAATCAGTAAATCACCATGAGACATGACTATAATATGTAACATACAGATGATAAACATATTTTTATCGGTAAGTACATAGTCCGGAGATTTTCATGTAAGCAATCATCTATTTTAGCTGTTTCATTATTAGTCATCCAGTTTAGAAGAACGCTTACTTTTATGAGGTCATTTACATGATCTTGTGATGTGGAAACTTTGCCATACCTTGGCCATAAAATTTTTAATTTTGTTGATATGTATGATATATCACCCTAAGCAGTAATTCAGAGTTTTTGCTACATGTTCTTCAGTTAGTTGGCATTTTTTTATTTATACTGAGTAATCACCACTCAACATGTCCCTTCTTTTATCCCTAAGTTAGACGTGCGCCCTATGTGTCTCAAACTCACATATTCATCACTCTACACCTTTCTTGTGGAGGGAGCCATTTGATGTAGAGCTCAGTCATGGCTCAACAATGAGGAAGAGCAAATGTTGGCCAGGAAGAGGATTTAATAGTATACCCATCATCCTTCTTCCTTCTCCTCTTCCTCCTCTTAAAAACATGCTTTTATGTTCATGTTCCATCAATCACCAGAAAATAGTAATGTATGTTATCTAATAGAATTAACTTTCCATGAGACATTAGATCACAATACCAGGAAATACACCAGCAAAGCCATCTGCCTTTTCAATGAGCTCATCCACTGGAAGAGCTTCGTGTTCATCTTTGTCACGGCCCAATAATGAAGAAGAGGGGTACATGTTTGTTCCCATACCAAGTCGTCGGCCTGTCTCCTTTGCAATTGCCAACTGATCACCTTCATAGGGCATCATTTACATATTAATATATCTATTTGAAACTCCTACCCATAGCTTTCTGATATTAACTAGAAAACGAAGATGTAATGGCAAAAATATTTAAAAAAATAAAAAATAAATTTAAAAATAAAGTAGCCGATATTATAAATATTACTGACTTCTTGGTACATCACATTCATACTTTTTGTATATATGTGAATGCAAAACATGAAAAAAGATGTTTCATCACAGTGAGAAGCACAAGTTCTAGCTATAATATCATAAAGGAGAAAAAAATAGGAGTTGACATTTTCTTAGGCAATTATATGTGGATTTATTGATGCTTATAACTGGTAGAATCTGACTGAGAATTGGTAAATGGTTCATATTGCATTTTTTGGAAGGTAGTTTTTCTTTAAGTTCCCCCCGGTTGCTCAAAGCATCTTTAATGAGTCTAGAGCTCAGGCCAGCATTATTATTTCTTTCAACTTATTCTTGACAGAAAATTTTCTTTAGATTCTCTAAATCATTGGCATACCGAGAGGATAGTTGGCAATTACTGGGGTTTTGAGCATCATTTGTGAGTCTTAACAGTTCTGGGCAGATTATCATTTGTACTAACTCATGTTTGATCTCCATGTTTCAGTTTACATGCGGATTTTAGTTCCTGATACTTATTGATATAGTTGCATACAATGTTGATATTGTTGGTTGCATGAAAAATTAAGATTATCTATGTAATTATGATGTTTCATTGAGTACTCTTCTTATTAGCAGTCTAAATAATGATTTCTTTTTGCTATTGTAAATATTGTTGTCCTACGGGATTATTTTGATCCAAAACCAATTCAGGAACTGCTGTGAATCTTTGCTAAGGTAAATCTAACTAATTTACTGTATATACATTGTGCATTCATAATATCCATAGTTTTTTTTTATCTCAAAGTTACAAATTATATCTATAACAAGAATACAAATTACAAATTTCAGCACCCAAGATGAGTCTGATGAAGAAAATGTCTCGTCACATAAAAAACAAGTTATAGAAGAGACAAAAAAGAGGTGACCTCTATCTATTGAAATTAAATTAAACTCTCTTAGTGTTAGCTAAACTAAGTGGAAACAATTCATAGGAGAAAAATCTTTAATGTCAAGACATAAAGCCTACTCTAAATAAAGATGGAAATGGAATCTTGGAAATATTTGAACTATTTGTCATCATTAGAAATCCAAAAGTACCTGTAATCATCTTAACATTGACTCCAAGGTTAAGAGCTCTGCGGATGGTCTCAGCACTATCATGTCTTGGAGGATCAAACAAGGGTAACAAACCACAAAATGTCCAAGGACTTCCAGGAGACTCCTTGGTTCTTTCAGGAATTTCCTTAAAGTTTGATCAAATGAAGTCAATGAACATGTCAGTGAGACAGCATCAAATGATATGGCTTCTAAATAACTGCTTAAATGATGAAATGCTATCCAATTTCAAGATTTTATCCTTGAAGTGCAAACTTATCAATTTAACTCACCAGTCTGAACAATTAACATCGGGAATAAAAAGCTAAAAAGATAGCCATGCTACCTGATAAGCAACTCCTAGAGATCGCAAGCCCCTCTCGGCAAATTTGTCAATGATAGAATGCACTTTTCCAGCAATCTCGTCTTTCTCTTGGCAAAGATCAAGAATCTGACAGTTTAGGCAAACAATGTAGAAAATATATCATGCTCTGATACAAAGTCCTGAAAGATAAGTTGAATTTGGTACACCATTACCACATTCTTATGGTTGGCAATTTATTCGTAAAAATATTGAGTTAAGGAACCCATTTTTGTAACTTCTCATCAATGCAGGGGTTGGAACTTTGCTCTAAAAGGTCATGGGGGAACGAAAAATCAGGAAACATGAAACATATGATTGTACTTTATGAAAATATGGATACCTGTTCGGGAGCTCCTTTGCTGGCACGATGCCAGTTACCATCAGAATCAATATATGTAATTGCAGTACGTTTGTCCACTGGATTGAATGGAAGGAAATGCACTTCCTTGATATTTGCGCGTGCCTAAAGATGACAGACACTCAGTTTCAGGCATATAAGCAAACATACCCAAACAAAGGAATAGAAGTAGTAAACCTCAGTAGAACTGAGATATCTTATTTATAGCGCTACCTCTTTTGGATCAGCAAGCATGTTAGTGATGGCTGCATCAATAGCATCTTGATTTTCCTGTCTTGCTGCTCTGGCTGCAAGCAAGACAACCGTGTCTTTGTCCATATCTTTGTTAAATACCTGTGCATATAAGAGTTACTGTCAGGATTATTAGAACAAATGAGGGAATTGAATTACTAGGATCTTCTTAGAGCTCCATGCACAGAAATTCAGAAGCTTCTTATTGAAATCAGAAAAGAGAAACCAGGAGCTGTATGATATGGTAATTAATCACATGGTAATTAATCATCTTCAGTTGTGATGTATAATATTTGAGACTGATATATCCAACATAGAGATCTTTCGATCCAATAGATAAAATGCGTCTTCTCATGAAAAAAGAGCCATAAACACAATGATTTCACACTTCTCTTTTCTTACCCCTAACCACAGATCTTAATTTTTCATAACTTCATCAACAAAATGACCATCATGGTCATATATGCTACATAGATTTCCCAAGCCCAGTATGAATTCAAGTAGAAAAAACAGAGTAAGACTATCATTCCCATGAAATAAATATGATGAGATGCACCTAACCAAAATAACTTGGCTCTTTCAAAAAAAAAAAAAAAAACCTGAGCGAGAATCTTGTTTATTTCATGAATATGAATTCTCCATAAGAAAGTGTGATGCAGAATTATTAATGTTGCACACATATTCAGGGCACAATAACAAAGGAAAAATATGAATGAAATTGTCCCTCGGCATGCTACTATGAATATATTTTCAAGGAATTTGATGACTTATATTTTAAGATAATATTTAAACATGCAAAGGCTTTCTACAGGATCAGCACCAACCTTTCAATCAGACTCAATCAGTACATCTAAAACCATCCTAAAATAAGCAAAAAATGGAGGAAGTTTCAAGTTGGATAGCATTCTGCCTGCAACTGGCAAAATTGAAACTGAATGAAAACTACTTGAGTTGTGTCACTTAACTGTCAATCTAACTACTTATCTACTTCTCTCGTGTTTGCAAAACTTTTGGGGCACAAAAGGTGGATTTCCATGTCAAAAACATATCAGATAAAACATACCTAATAATTTAAAATTTGTGATCACGATGTGCTATGTGCAGAAAAGTATAAGTTCATGAGTTATTCTATTCTCAATCCGTTGTGTAGAGCACATCATCCACATCATTTAAATGGTAAGATTTAATTTGTAAGATTCAAAATTTAAAATTTCTCTTCCAAATTAAATTATGCCACGTAAGCACTTTACTAGGTATGTTATCCACACTGGCTTATAAATAGAATTTCTACTTGTATGGAAGTTCTCGTGAGTGAGATTTGGTACCTCAATAAGGTTCCGATCAACAGTGAGGCGATTCAGAGTAAGAGTTCCAGTTTTATCACTGCAAAGGACATCCATTCCTGCCATTTCTTCAATTGCTGTCATCCTTTTTGTAATGGCTCCCTTCAAAAATGAATATAACATTTCAAACAATCTCAATATTGGTTTTTTGAGTTTCACATTGTGTTTGTTAATAGAGGAAAGCACAAAGTCGAAATATGTTTCATTTCGTAAATATGATCACTATTTTAAAGTTGAAGTCTTATTTGGATAACTAAATCTGTTGGACAAATTTAGCACTGATAGGCTTTGGTTTTCACTTCATCTTATTTATTTGCAGCAGAAACTTTGGTGGTATAAATTCCATAGTAGCTCTATCATATAATGACTTGCACCTGTTGAGATAGTCGATGAGAACCAATAGCAAGTGTCACAGATAATACTGTCGGCATAGCAATGGGTATTCCTCCAATTAAGAGAACAAGAAGGTTGTTAATTCCATCCCTGTATGAACGATGCTGTACAGGGAACATGACAACAATCTCAAGAATCATTCCCACAGCTATAGAGCAAATGCAAAAGTTCCCTATGGAGGTAAGGACCTGCAGAAAACAAGTTATGATGTCACATTATAATTGGAAATCAAAATTTTCATAATGCTACAACAGCATAATAAAGAATTTCTAAGTCACCTGCTGGAAATGACCAACAACTTCGGTGCTGTCAACTAAATGTGCGGCTTTTCCAAAAAAAGAGTGGACACCAGTTGCTATCACTACAGCTTCAATCTCTCCATGCTTACATGTTGAACCAGAATATACTTCATCACCCGTCCTCTTAGTGACAGGTAGAGACTCCCCAGTAAGAGCTGACTGCACAGACAAAATACACATTCGAACTATTATAACAGGTACTAAATAAGCAGTAATATCAGATACATTGGAAGACAAAGGTATAATCACCCAACAGAAAGTATAGACACACGCTGAGAGAGCAGTATAAGAAAGCCGCTCCTTATTTAGCTTTTGAGAAGCACTTGCCTGGTCAATTTTTAGTGGGTCTCCTTCAAGCAGGCGAGCATCAGCAGGAATGATGTCTCCAAGCTTTATGCTAATTATATCTCCTGGTACCAAGATAGCTGCATCTTGCTCCTGCCACTGCCCATCTCTGAGAACCTGCATGAAGAGATGGTGTGTTGATATTTTATCGTACATAAAAGAGTTGATATTTGAAAAATCTTAGGCAGTAAAAGGAACCCCAAGGAATGGGCATCCTTTGATGGATAGGGAGACTAGAAGTAAAAGCTACAAAAAATCCAACATTTATAAGATCCTTAAAAAGATCAAGGAAGCTGAGAAAACCTCCAAGGCCTCTTCTACAGGCTCATTTCCCACTGAATCACACTTCTCAACTCTATATCATTAGGAGCTCCTTGGAAGTGTTTGTCATTAGAATTTTCTTCGTTTATTATTACTAACTTGACCAACAAGGTTAAAGAAAGAACTCTGCAAGTAATGGCATTATTTTTTTCACTAGAGCTTATGTGCACATGCCCATATGTGTATGCTTGTGCGAGTGCTTATGGATGCAGAAGCAGGAATAGCAAGGTAGTGACAGTAGCCCCGGGGGGGGGGGGGGGGGGGGGGGGGGGGGGGGGGGGGGGGGGGGGGGGGGGGGGGGTACAACCGAGTAGCATAGTAGATACACCATAAACTGTAAACTGAAATCATATTTTCAGAAGAAGGTTCCGTTCAATGATTTTTGACAAAAAAGAAGCCAACTAATGCAAGGTAAAATTTGGTCATGTTGTAAACAAATTTAACTATTTGCCCAGCTGAAGGCATCAATCAGAGTGTCACACCTTCGTTTTAGGAGCTAAGCGGGCCATAAGTGCTGCTGCAGCATTCCCTGCATTGTTTTCCTCAATAAAACTGATTGTTGAATTGATAATGAGTAGGCAAACGATCCCTACAAAGTCTTGCCAGTCAGGACCCTCCCCCTGAAGTATGAACAAATCAGATTAGCTTCTTACAGGAGCAAGGCACAAAAAATAAAATAAAGAAAGAAGATTCATCAAGTGAAATTGCATGCTGGGATATAGGCTACTTACTCCGCCATTGGCAAGGACAATTGCCATTATTGCTGCAGCTTCCATAACCCATGACAAGGGATTCCACATAAAACTTAGAAATTTCAAAAATTTGTTCTCCTGCATCAAAAGGGAAAAAGGAGGCAGTTTCCAAAGTTAGAGATCAACTTAAAATGATGAACTTTTTTACACCTTGAATATTACTCTCTGAAAGAGCCACTCTGGATTTTGTAAATAAGCCACAAGCAATATGGTATCGAACAATATTATTCAGCTATATATAAAGATAAATTGTATTCAAGACCCAAGTTGGTTAATGCTGTTGATCTGAAATCCAGCTTGGATTGACTCTTCTATTTGCTTCAAAAAATAATCGTGATCTTTTACTAATTACAGATTTCTTAAACTTACTGGCTTCTCTTCGAGCTTGTTTAGGCCAAAAAGCTTCACTCGGGCTTCAGCATCTTCAGTTGAAAGTCCTCCCCGTGATGTTCTGAGCTGTTCAAAAACTTCTTCCAATGGTATGCGCTCCTATAAAATCATAGTGTTTGGAAGATGTTAATAGTGATACAGAGGGTGAATGTCAAACTGTGGTACTTGCAATGATTTCTTAAAACATACCAAATCGATCCCATCTCGATTGAAATTCTCGGGATCTAGCAATGGTTTATCCAAATCTTCAGCCATGTTTCAAGCCCCGGAACCTGTAGTTACAGTCAAAAAAAGGTTATGAATTCAATTAACACAGAAAAATTCAAAATCGTGTTCAGTTGAAGAGTATGAGAAACTAAATGGTTAATACAAGAAAATTAACCATCTCCAGAACTTAGTTAGGTTCTGAGAAAAAAACAAGTTTCTATTTGAGCTATAATTCTGCGACTAGCACAAAAAAACTCTACCTATCAAGCCTTATCCAACAGTTTGGATTTCTGTCACAGATCCAAACTTATTCTAACCATAAACTTGGTCTTAAACCTTTCATCTTCCTTGACGGAATCAATGAATGTTCATTCTCCTATTCTTAAATTGCGAGATTCTAAGACAACCCTCCAGCACAATGTTCTGATATCAACTGACATTATCACCATTATCTCTAAATTCATACACCAAGTTAACATAAACGTGGTATAAGTAGTTCTTAAATGGCTGAATCCCAAGGAGAGAAAGAATAAGTGCCATCGGTAACATAAGTAAATGCAAATTCAAAGTCATTTTTCAAAGTCAATCATGAAGATCAATCTGCGTAAACTGAACTCGAACTGATGAAGAGCTTAACAGCATTTATAGCGAACAAACTAGAATGATCTTGCATTACAATGGGATAACAAACCAAAGAGCTAATGTCATTATCAATTGCATCACCGCCAATAAGCTCACAGGAATAGATCAAGTTCAGCGTACGAAACAAGAACAAAACTTTAACAAAAGAAAGAAAAGATGGAAAATTTTCATTACTTGCTGGTGCAAACAGTTGACAAAATGTGAATATCTGAGCAGTAGAGAAGCTGCAGGAGTGAAGGTGAAGAGCCTCCTCCTCCTCCTCCTCCTCTTCCTCTTCCTTTTCGAAAGAAGTGGATGAAGTGGGACAGGGAAGCCGAGGCAGGGATCTGGAGTGAACAAGAAGTAGGAACTTTAAAAGGGGATAGCGTCATTAGTTCCAAATCTAAATGATTTGGTGGCTGACCATTGGTTAGCAGTCCAGCACGAGCGGATGATGCCATTCTTGCATTTCCAAATCTGGGTCGCGCCATTACGCTTTCTTTAATTACTTTATGATTCAGAGACAAAAGGGGTTAAGAAGATGGGAGGAGACCGTTAGCTTAACTACCTTTCAGAACGCACCCTTCAAACCATACCTACCGTTCCCTCCTCAGACCCAACAATGCCTCTCTGTCCTCTTTGGTCAATGGCACTACTTCCGCCACCACTACGACAGTCGTGCAAACAGCATATGTATGTATATAACGCCTGGTCAAAGACAAGAATAGACAGTTGGACACCTCCAAATCCAGCAAACTATGCTAATTCCATCGGCTGATTTTGGGGGTCCCAATTATGCATAACACTCCCTATTTGCAACTTCTTCAAACATATAATTTTGTTCCTATCTGGGCCTCTGGCAATAACGAGGTAATAATTGTGTGTTGCGTTTCAATCTCATGCTCTCATCTTCCCTTCGATTTTATCAATCCATGACCATCTGTCGTTCATGTTTTGGTTTTCCTGGAGCAAAAATTACATGGTCCACAGCATGGCCGTGGCTCCATGTTCATTATCACTTGGTCCTCGTTCACTTGATTAAAATATTTAACTTGATTAAAAATATATATATTTAATTATTTATATTATATTATTAACACGTGAGAATTCTTATTCAATAGACTCAACATGTATAATATTTAATTAAATATGATAGAGTGTAAATTCAAGATTTGAAGTTAAGACTATTGTTCAGATATTATGTAAAATCATTATTTATTCTAAAAATTTAATCTAATGAGAATAATAGATAAATTTAATTATTTGTATTATATTCTTTAATTCAAGTAATTGTGTTATTCCTATCATAAATAAGGATAATATCATAGTTTAATCATCTAATTCAACTCTCAAATTTGGAACACTCCTAAGAAAATGTTGGTGCAAATAGATATGTTGAGGCAGTAGATAATGAATTCTAAACATGGCTAGCAAGTATTCTTGAAGAAATAACAAGAACATGTGCTTGAAAATGAGAATATGTTGGAAAATGAAAAGAATAAATACAATAATTTGGGAATTACTCGTAATATGTAATGAGGCTGTAGCTGTCGTGTGACTAATTCATAAATTAAAAAAAAAAATGAAGCTCCATAAAAATGAATCCATTAAAAAAAAAAAAAAAAATTGATTGATTCCGATGTGGTGGTGAGCTTTATCTATTTTATTTTTTATTAATATAATTTATTTTTTAAAAAAAAAAATCTGCATAAAATATGTCAGTTTAACTTTATGGTTAGCATTACTCTCGTGTCGTGTTGATAATCGCTTGCCACCAAACCTTCTTTGACTGTTTGTTTATAAGTTAGTTTATTGTATTATGGTTATGGTCGTCTTAGGTACACATGTTGGGCTGATTGAGTGCTTCGTGTCAAAAATTCAAGCGCCCATATTTCTTCGGTTGCGCTCTTCCCTCTCCTCGTTTATTGATATTTAAGTTTCATTCACGTCAAATCAAATTATCTCAACAAATTATTAAGCTCAGGTCCCTTTTCAGCAGATGAAATTGAAATGAAAGTACATTATCTCATCTCAAAGCTTGTTTTCAATTTTGGCGTTTTCCAAGACTTCGGTATAATTTTACTTTTGAGTTACTTAATTCCCTAAAGACAAAGCGAAATAAAGAAGGTTGATTTGTTGTATTTTCCTAAGAGGTTATATAAAGAGATTAATTTACTTGATTCCATAGAAAAAAAAAATTACAATTTAACAAATTATATATAAAAAAAAATGGAATCATTTTATGAATTTATTTTTATAAAATTTATAAATAAAATATTTTTCTTTTATTCTTTTATATATTATATCATATTATATCATCCGTCCTCCTACATTATACTGTTATGTCTCTTTTCATTTCTCGATGAGTATCATGCGAATGTTTTTACAGATAAAATAAAATGAGATGAGTTGTATTAAAAGTTAAAAGTTGAATAAAATATTATTAGGATATTTTTTTATAATATTATTTTTGTTTTGAAATTTGAAAAAGTTGAATTGTTTATTTTATTTTATGTAAAAATTTAATAAATTTATAATAATTAGATGAGTTAAGATAATAAAAGTTGAGATGAGCTGGAAAAAAAAAAAAAAAAAAAAGAAACTTAATCAAAGCAAATTTCATAATCGCGTATTGGAACCTCTTTTCCCACGTGTGTCTCTTGTTAAAATAATATATAATAATAATAATAGTGACGATGACACGTGTTAAAGGATCGAGTACAGAAGAGCATGAAGCACATCAAGCCGTTTTGGGCCAGTGCCAATGGGATTTATTTATTGACTTTCATGGGCTAAAGTTGTTGGATCTCATCTCATGGGAAGGGAGTTTTATTAAGGGCTTGTTTGGAAAAAATAAATTCATTTCAAAATTTTTATATCATCTTATCTAATCTTATTTTCAAATATCACTCAAATATAAATATTTTACAACTAATCATTATAATTTTTTCAAATTAATTGTTACAATTTTTTCAAATTTTCAAACAAAAAATAAAAAATAATTCAAGTTT
Organism: Juglans microcarpa x Juglans regia; assembly: GCF_004785595.1. NCBI lineage: Eukaryota > Viridiplantae > Streptophyta > Magnoliopsida > Fagales > Juglandaceae > Juglans > Juglans microcarpa x Juglans regia. The sequence continues at coordinate 40,092,096 of NC_054594.1, read as the reverse complement.
TTAAAATCTCTAAACAAAAATTATATTAAAAAATTATATTTTAATAATATTTTAACATTATAATATTTTTTATTCAACTTTTTCTCTCTCATTTCTTAAAACTCTATAAAACGTAATTTAAATTATCTCACTACTATTCATTAACTATTTTATTACTATTTATAAAATTTTCATCTCATCTCAATGTTCAAGCTTGTCCAACTAAATTAGGGGTGGGGCTGTAAGATTCTCTAAATTCATGTTATGGCAGCCAGCCCCCAAGTTCAGGGCTCTAAATAAATTCAAACGTAAACGTTTAAAAATGTTAGGAATAACTGTCACGATTGGTCACAAACTCACAGAGAAATAAAAACATAAACAATAAAAAAACACAACACGTAACTTTAAATCAGTTTAATGATGTCTAAGAGATTCATTGACATTAATAAAAGAGTGCGGCTATGCATTAATCGCACTCTCTGTACAGCAATTTTTTTTTTTTTTAAACGCAGCACAAGGTGTGTTGCAGTTAATATTTTTCCTTAATAAAATATATGAATACAACTATCTCTACCCAACATATATAGGACTCTAGATGGGAAGATGTAAATTGAAAATATAAAAACGTTTTAATTTCCTCGAGGGGATGGATGCCTCGAGAGATGAGATGTTGGTTGGATGAGTTGAGCACGAGCATTGCTATGGACGTGGCTCCTATATAGTGTCAAGACTAGCTGGACTGAACACTCAATAACAGAGTTTAATAGAGGTTAAGAAAACAAAAAATTACATTTATTTTTTGATAGGTTTAAAATATAACAAAAGATTATATTTAAAAATGGGCAAAGAAATTAACTATTAAAAACGCCAAGAAAATGGTGAGAGAATAAATAATGAAAAGTAAAAGTAGTTATCTTTCAATATATTTGTCGTCGTTATTTTCGTATTAGGTCTCGTTTGGACATTTTGAATATCTCATATTATTTGTAAATATTAGTAAATTTATTTGAGTTAAGATGTTTTATTAGATTTTGAGAAATAAGAGAAAAAAAATGTTGAAAAAAATATTATAAAGTTAAAATATTATTTAAATATAATTTTTAATACTATTTCTATTTTAAAATTTGAAAAAATTATATTATTTTTTATATTTTATTTGAGAACTTGTGAAAATTATAATTATTAAGAAAAAAAATATTTTATATTTAAATAATATTTGAATATGAAAAATCTAAAAATACTCGAAAACACTTATATGTTTTCTTGATCTTCTCATTCCCAAGTGGAGATTTGCCATTAATATTGATTCATTCATAATTGTTATGGGCCCAAAAGGTGTGAGCCCCAAAGCCTAGCTAGCATGTCAGCCCGATTTGGATAAACTCATTGGAGGGAAAAAAATATCACAGGCCCATAATGGGTTTTAGGTCTAACCCAAGCAGGAGAGTCTTTTCAAGAGAGAAGAAAGAATGAATGAAGGAGGAGACAAAAGAGTGAGAATGAAAAAGGTGTTAAGAAAAAAGTGAAGATGTGACATAGAGAAGGGAGTTGTGATGTAAAATAGGCAACGGGTGGAGGATAAAGAGAAGAGACCAGACCACTTCATGGAAACTTTTTTAGCTTCTTCAACCTCAAAACATGAACTCTAGCAACGAGATCTCCTCATAAAATAGAGTTCAGATCTCCATTGTACAGTGTGGATGAGAGATTATGAGAAACTGTAAAACAAACACAATATAGCAAATTTGTCTTTCCAAACGACTGGTGAACATAGGCCCAATGCTGAACCACGTAAATATGTGTATTTCCCTCTCTTTTATCTTCTTTGCATTTATTTTCTATTCGTTGTCATAGATGTATGCACCGACACCATATAACTGTATCGGACTACTGCCAAAGGCTCCAAACCACACCGACCAAGGCCCAAACAGTCTCAACAGGCCGTGAATTACTCTTTCTCCCTTCTGGCTCGTTGCACTGTTTTTAGGCGTTAACACTCCACGATCTACTCATTCCTGAGTTACCAATTCACATGGCTTAACAACTAAACAAGCAAAGCCGGAATCTGCCATCGCCGCTACGCGAGTTTTTCTTCAACTAACTCAGAATTGTAGTTACAAGTTACTTAAAAGTCTCAACTTTGCTTAGAATTACAAACACCCAAAAGTACACCAGTCTGTACCAGAACATTGAAAAAGCCGATGCCATGAATAATTAAAGGATCAGGTTTGCCAGATTCCTTAAAAGTGATGAATTTTACCTTGGTACGAGATTTTCAGAGGTGAAGATCAAAAGACTATGGGAGCTTGCGAAACACTCTTGGGCATTCACTGCATGAGGTCCAAATACGAATAGGAAGACGCGACTAAATGAAGGGAACATTCGACGACCCAGGATCTTCTGCAAAGTCCATGTTTCTGTAAAGTAATGTTGCTAGCTGTTCTACTATTTTATCTCCAACTAGATCTCTGAGAACTTCAAGAATCTACTCAGGAACAAGGGAAAAAAGAAAATGAATGAAAATGAGATACCACTTTTCGGGAGATCTCCACGTTTGGACAGTGAAAATGTTTCATTTTATTTTATCATTATAATTTTTTTAAATTTTTACACAAAATATAATAAATAATTTAAAATTTTCAAATTTCAAAATAATAATAATATTAAAAAATAATATTCTAATAATATTTTATTCAATTTTCAACTTTTAATTTTTATGTAAAATTATATCATCTCGTTTCACTGTCCAAACCGCACCTACTCATAAAAAGATGAAAAGATAGACGAAATCAAAACCCATGTGCAGCATGCAGCTGGCCATAGTCATACTTGACATGGCATGGCCAATGAGTCTGGAATATTTCCTAATAAGCATGGATAGATAATACAGCTCTTGTCCCTCACATAGACATTGGATGTGAAGAATCCAGGCACCCCATGTGAGTATGCATACACCAGATTAATTAGAAAAAAAAAATGAAGAATTTTTCCTAACTCATGCTTCAGTTACCTGGCAATACTTCAAATGCTATCTGCAGATTTTTAAGAACTTCTTAGATCCTTTTTACACTTCATTTGGCTTTCCACATGAGTAATAAACAAAAGAGTAATACAAGATACAATCATGAATTATACAAGTGCCGTGCAATTTTTTAAAAAAAGAATAGGGTCCATTATTAAAAAATTAATTTTTTTTATGTAAGTTTCATATTTTTTTTTCATTTTTTTCTAAAAGAGTACATGGCACTTACGCACTCTATGACTGTAAATATCATTTCTCTAAACAAAAAAAGGTATAATATATTTGTGAGAAAGAAACAAAAACCATGCTGTTGAAAATGTCAATTGCTTCATATTGACTGCGACATGAATAAATCAAAGAAAGATTAGTGTCTCAGCACTTCGATATGGTGCAAGCTTCATGCATTATACAGGGTTCGAGCAACCATATCTATACAGATTGAAGTTGTCTGCATTGACCAATCGTGATATTCGGAAAGGATATAGTTTCGGATACAAATCTTAAGAGTATCCAGCCCTCGTTATATGATCCAAGTATAAGTATGATTCGATTCATTTTCTTTTGCAACTCATTTGGTAAATTAAAGAGAGTTATTAACCTAACCTGACCATTAATATCTGATTAGTGTGATAAGCTGCTCTGGTATTGGTACTACCAAACCCTTTTTCCCATCCTGGCCCCAAAACTCGACATGTGTATTTAGACAAACTGAGTATTCCCCTGCTGGTTTTAGTAATGAGATGGGAAAGCTGTGGTGATCCAGTCACCCCACGAGTTTTCAATTGTAGTTATGGGAGTGATTCATTTGGGTGCAAAAGGCAGTGAATTCTGTATATGGTCAGTATGATTAGTTGATTTGCCATAAGAAACACAAAGGAAGCCTGTGGAAGTAATTATATTATATTGCTTAAACTCTTGTACAAGTTTTTTTCTTTGTTTTTAGAAAGTGGAAAATATTATCATGAACCAGAAAGAATAATCTGTGATGAGCACTACTGACTTCAGTTTCATAATATCTGAGAATAACTCACTACTATTTATTATTTTATTATTACTTTTTACTTACTTTTTATTATTATTCACTACTATTCACAAAAAATCTGAGAATATCTCACTACCCAAACGCAAAAATCAATGTTTGACCCAAAGGGGAACAAACTTTACAAGATCATCCATCAACAATCGATTATTTTTTAAAATTTGGGAGGGGACGGGGGGACCAATGAGCTGTAGATGACCATGGTTAGACACCCATAAGACGCTACTGACAGCACTGAAGAGAAGATTATGCACTAAGATCGTATTTGGTATACATAAATTACCTTATCAACATAGGGTACCTTGTCTTAAATAACTGAATAAAAATTAAAAAAGAAGCCAAGTATTCTCTCTTTCTCCCTGTCTAGCTAATCAAGCAAGGTAGAATCCAACCAAACCAACGTCCCACCTCAGAATTGAGGTTACGTTGCCGGGACACTGTTCCCAGAGCCAAATCTCGTGCCTTGTCTGGGTTAAGCAGGCCTCCTTTTTTCATGCTTGCCTTTGCCACTTTTCTAATTAATCCTCTTCGATTCTGCACTCCATCCCATCTCACTAACATCGGTAGGAGCATTACTATATTGTAATTCCATTATATTACTGGTTTAAACCCACGTTCACGCCCCCTCTTCTTCACAGAAAACTATGCTGCTGAGGCTGCAAATCCCTCAGTTTTCGAACCTGACCATGTTCATTCCCTTCAATTTTCAAAGCCCGGTCAACCATCTCCTGCTAAGCTTTGTGGTTGTATATATACTTTACCCCTCTACCCCACACGTCTCCTCAAGCTCTGTTGTGAGCTCTTTCTTTCTTTCTTTCTCTCTCTCTCTCTTTGCATAAACTAAAGAGAATGATGGCATCAGCCATGGTAGAACCCCAGCAATACAACACGTGTGGAGCCAAGGTCCCTGCAAAGAGAAAGGGGAATGGCTTCAGCAGAAAGTGTGCTTCGTTGGTGAAGGAGCAACGTGCTCGTATATATATCCTGCGCCGCTGTGCCACCATGCTCCTTTGCTGGTATATTCAAGGAGATGACTAGCGCCCCTACCCTCTCTTCAGTTCATCTATAAATAAATAAATCACCTTCTATCTCTCTCTCAGTCCACATACTCTTTTTTTTTTTTTTACTTTTTTAATCCCAAGTAGATTACATCTCTTCCTTCATTAGACTTTGTCATTTGTGCCAGTCCGGTTTGGTTTTATGGGGTATGGTGTGGTTCCTATGGCTTCCTCTCACAGTACAGTGCTTTTCTTTTTGACCCAATTGGAAATTCCTTGGGTTTTGAGGCACAGGAGAGATGAATCTGTAGCCACGCTCATGCTTTTTCACCATCGGATTATCAAGATTCAACTTTGATGAAGTTGACATGAAGGGTCTTTTTATGTTATATATAACGTTGTTCGGCTAAGGCTGATGTTGGAAGGTTTGATTGTAACACAGTATCCATTGTCCTTTTTCTTTCTTTGGAAGCAGCGTAAAGAAAATGTTTTAGATCCATGAAAATGGAGGGAACACTTGACATGTTGTAATAGCAAAGTTGTAATCGTGGGTAATTATATATACCAACATATTTACCATGTCGTGACATGTTCTTGGATTCTCAGTTGCTTTTCATTTAACTAGTTTTTATCATTTTTTGTGTGCGCTTTTGTGAGAGATGCATAATGCATTCACTAGTTGACGGGTAATGGCGAAATCTAGAGCTTGTACTGAATCACAGTCTCTTTAATTGCACTTTGTGTGGAGTTTATAGAGGAAAGGAATTTGAAACAAAGAGCATGAATTAAGATGGAATGGAAGTAGATAGGTTCAATTGGACTATTCTTTTCTGTAAAATCATCACTTATTCTAAAAACTCTCTTCGGATAACATGTATTTCTTTTTTGGAAGAAGAAAGACTTCTGCTATGTGCATGGTCCGTTTACCCGTGCACCAAGCAATTTTGCACTCAGAAATACAGGTGATAAACACCCTTCCCAGTGCTGGAGATTTGACAGAAACGTCAATGAATTTCACATACAAATTACAGGATTCAGTGAAACAAGGTAACTGTCCTAATACGAGGCGAGACTGTTTTATTCAATTAGCATGGTAAATAAAACACAAATTTCTCATGTCCGCATAGATCTAGTAGGATCTCAAGAGGATGGTTCCAACTACATACTTCATTGGAGAACCTGCACTGCTGTTCAGGAATGCATTGAAACTATGATTACGTTCAAGAAACATATGAAAAATTCCCAACATTAAGAAAGAGGGGTGCTTCTCATCTTGTCCATGCTTGAATATTGAAGACAAAATATCTACACCATTGCAGATCTTTGGATGATCTAGATAACTAGAAAACAGAGTAATTGACAGATTCCAATTGAAAGAGTTATACCTAACAGATTGACAAGTTTAAACATGAGCATCCTCAGAGACCTTTCATCATTTTTAGTCCAATTGAGGTATCAAAATTTGTTCTAAAACAATTATTTACATGACAGGTTATGAGCAAAGCAGTAAAACTCTACATTAGGTACAACCAGATAGGCAAGTGATTACCTTTATAACATAGGTCATCAATCCCTAGTTAGAGGTTCCTAAGGACTGAATCACTTGATCTCATCTTCAAAGCAACATAATGGGACAAAAGATGTTTGAAAGGTAAAGTGGCATAAAATCTGCTTTAATAGATGCAATTTTGTTACAAGTATACATATCTTTTCAAAAGTTGTGTTGAAGGGAATTGTACACTACTCCTTATTCTGGTCTAGGGGGATTGCCCCTACATTCCTCAGCCAATCGACAACTTCCTGGATGGTTGGTCTCTTGAAAGGATTCTGGCTGACGCACATGCAGGCCATATCAAGGACCTGCAGCATCTCCTCCTCAAAGCCCTTCCCTATAAGGAGAGGGTCGAAGATTTGGTCTTGTTTGCCTTCACTTCTCAGTTGCTGCACCCAGACAACCAACTCCCTGGACATCTTCGGTTTGAATACCTCCATAGGCCTCTTCCCAGTGAGTAGCTCAAGCATAACAACCCCAAAACTGTACATGTCTCCCCTCAAAGTGGCTGCCCATGATTGCCCGTACTCAGGGGGAATGTACCCCAAGGTACCAACAAGCTCAGTTGTAACATGAGTCTGATACGGATTAATCAATCGGGACAATCCAAAATCTGCAACATGTGCTTCAAACTTGTCATCAAGGAGGATGTTGCTGGACTTGATGTCACGATGCACAATGTGTGGCTCGCATATCTGGTGCATGTAAGCCACCCCGCAGCTTGCTCCCTGTGCAATTTTCAGTCGAGTTGGCCAATCTAGTTGAGATGCACCATCGGCCTTCTCATGCAACCAGTAATCCAGACTTCCATTCTCCATGTAGGAATACATTAGTAGCCGAGAGCCCTCATGCATGCTATAACCTTGCAAGGCAACCAGGTTCTTGTGTTGGGCTGTGGACAGAGCCTCTACCTCTGCTTTGAATTCCCTTTCCATCAGTCCCAAATCTCCTGAGAGTTTTTTAATAGCCAACCTGCTGCCATTTGTCAATGTTGCTTTATAAACCAAACCAAAACCCCCACAGCCTATGATGTTAGCCTGACTAAAATTTTCTGTGGCTTTCAAGATTTCAGATATAGTGAGATCCTTGATTCCATTAGCATTGTTTGGGAACAATACTACCATGCTGGTATCCTTGTCAACCCCAAGAGGAACCAGTGGATTGGAGTTGCTAGAAATTGACTCAGAATCAATCTTGTCAGTGTCCGCTCTTGGAATTACCCTCCTCTTAGACAATATCCACATTGCTAGCACGGTGAAAATAAAACCAGTTCCCAAAAAGGCCACAAGGACTCCAATAATAAGCCTTTTGTTTGAGCCTTTATGAGTTTCAACTCTTTGTGAACTAGGGCAAAAGCGCTGCAGGATTGTGCCACACAACCGTGGATTCCCGGCAAAACTGGAAGCGGGAAAAGTGTCAAACTGACTTCCCACCGGTATTGGTCCTTGAAGATTATTGTTTGCAACACTGAACCAAGATAAGAAATTTAGACCTTTAAGTGAAGCAGGGATTTGGCCAGATAGGTGGTTTGAGGAGAGATCCAACCTCTCCAAGTTTTTGAGGTTAGAAACTTGATCTGGAATATTGCCAGAGAAGTTGTTGTCATTGAGATGCAACACATGAAGAACCTTCAATTGCCCAATCTGAGAAGGGATATTGCCACTAAGGCTGTTGTTATTCAGGTATATAGCTGGAGGAATGCTGGAAAGCTGATTGTACTGTTGCTTGCTGGCATTGTTGGGCATAACAAAGACTGGCAATTCCAGATGAGTCTGGCCCATTTGAAAGTTTTCATAAGCCTCTTGTGACAAAAGCGCTGGCAGTTGGCAGAGCTCCACGGGAAATTCTCCTGTGAGGAGGTTAGCAGACAAGTCTATGTAGAAAAGCATAGGCAGACTACCCAACCAAGCAGGAACTGAACCTCCGAACCTATTAACAGACAAGTCCAAGACCTGAAGTTTCTTAAGCTTAGCAAGCCAGTTGGGCACTTCACCAGGGAAACCGCAACCACCCAAAGCTAAAATTTGGATATTTTGGAATCCCTCTGGATCCAATGTGTCGTCATCACCTGGCATTAGTTCACCATAGAAATTTTTGGAGACTAAAAGAGTACTAAGGTTCTTGCAGGCCATCAGATTCCTGATTGCCCCGGTGAAGTTTGTCAGCGTGTTGTTAGAAACAGAGAGGAAAACGAGAGATTGCAGCGCAACTATGTCGGGCAGTATCTGCCCTGTGAGGTTATTACTGGCCATTCTAACAGCTTTTAGTGACTTGCAAGAGTAAAGGCTTGGAGGGAAGTTACCGGTGAACTGGTTGTTGCCGAGGTCAAGGGTATTGAGGCTGACAAGAGGGGAGAAGTCGAAGGCAGCGATATTTCCCACCAATTGGTTCACCCGTAAATTCAATGTGATGAGATTGATGCAATCCGAAAGAGATGGGGGCAGAGAACCAGTGAGCTTGTTGATGTGAAGAAGCAGATGTTCCATGTTGGAGAGCTTGCCAATATCCCTGGGTATGGGGCCTTGCAATTGGTTAGAGTATAGTTCGAGGATTTTGAGGTTAGTGAGGCGGAGGATACCATCGCCAATAGTTCCGGAGAGATTATTAGCAGGTATCGAGATTTCTTCGAGTGCCGCAGCATCGTAAATGTCAGGTGGAAGGGGTCCCGAGAGATCGTTGTAACCGGCTCGGAAAATCTTCAGCACGGAACATAATCCAAGCCCACGGACAATTTGACCACTGAATTCATTGGAGGAGAAATCCAAGAACCTGACCGAGTTGCGTGAAGAGTTACTAACACCGAAGGTAGAGGTGGGAATAGAGCCCGTGAAGCTGTTGTTACTCACGTTGAAACTTGTCAAAGTGTCCGCTGCTACCGCCAGGTTGAAAAATGCAGACGGGATTGCCCCATAGAACCGATTGCTAGATAAATCCAAAACCTGGAAGGCACCACTGCTGAAGGACGAGGAGGATGACGCGAATTCGCCGGACAGACGGTTATAGCTCAAATCAAGGATACGGAGCTGAATCGGGGATGAGAACAATCCGGAAGGAACAGAACCCATGAGGCTATTTCGGGAAAGATTGAGGTGGGTGAGATAGCTAAGGTTCGTGATAGATGGGGAGATGGTGCCGGCGAGGGCTCTGGAGGGTAACAAAAGATGGGTGACCCGAAGATCGCCTTTGTCATCGATAGCCTTGCAAGATATCCCTTCCCAGTCGCAGCAATCGGCGGAAGAACTCCAGTTGAGAGGAGAGGAAGCGGGAGAAACGTTGTGGGAGAAGGAGACGAGAGAGTCGCGATCGAGGGGGTTGCAGGCAGCTGCGGCAGCAGAAACAGAGGAAGACAGAAGAATCAGAACCGTAAACAGTCTGACAAACATCGCGGATAAGCAGGAGCCAGGGGAATCTCTACTGTTGTACTCTCCCTTCCCTTGTCACCGGGACGACAAGACAATAGGAGGAATAAGAAGAAGACAGGACAAGAGTGGTGGCACCTGTACCATGTAAATGGACATATCACCGTTTACCTTTTGGGGACTAAAGCTCGAACAACATTGGGGGATAGCAGTACTACTGAAAACCCATTGACCCTTGATGGGAGGAAGGCAATGAGGGAGCGACGTTGACAAGTATGGTTCTTTTTTTTTTGGTTGGAGATAAAATGAAATAAAATAAAATAAAAGGCAGCTCGGGTGGAGGTTCTCTCTTTCCCCATAAAAATTTCTCATCTCTTTTTTCAGCGTTTACTTTTTGGGGCTGCTGGTACTCAAGTGCTGGTTAGACTTTTCCTAATGATCATCATCATCATCGTTGATTAGTATATGCAAAAGAAGCATAACGTGTTGAGCAGATATGCACCAGAGAAAAAGACACCCAAACCTGAGCTACTTGCCATTTTTTTGCTTTGGGGGGATCATGCTAAGCAGTTTGCAGAGTCTACATACGAGAAAATTGACTTTTTTTATTGGGTAGATCGAGAAAATGAGATACACAATTTTTTTTTTTGAGGGAATAAATAAAGTTTTGTTATTTTTATATATATATATATATATGACAGTAGTGCAGAAGAACACAAAAGAGGGAATAGTGGGTACCGGAGACTGAATCGGAAGGTGGTCGGGCCGACAGAGCAGGCCATGAGACGTGGAACAATGGAAATAATCAAACTATCTTATATCATATAATCATTATAATTTTTTTAAATTCTTACATAAAATATAATAAATAATTCAACATTTTCAAATCTTAAAATAAAAATTATATTAAAAAAATTATATTATAATAATATTTTATTTAATTTTTAACAAAACATTTCATCTCTTTTCATTTAAATTGCGTAATCAAACGGATCTAAAACTACCTTAGAAGATGGTTATTTACGATATATTTCTAAATCATAATTATTCAAGCAACATATATTTATAATATTCATTTTACCGTGTAAATTAGCAGCAAAATCACTTACTACTAATAAGTGAAGTGTGTCCACCCCAAATATAGCGTGTTTTGAAACTTCACGAAAGAATATAAATGAAAAGAGAAATGTTTGCATGTTTAGGAGGGAAGAAGTAAAAATATATCTAATGATTAAGACCAAAGTCTAATATTATTTGTTTGTGTCAAACATAATTTCTGTAAAAAGTGTTAAGAACGATGAGAGAAAAATAAAATAAAAAACATAAAATTTACATAGTTCGACAATGTGCCTAAATTCACACAGCTGTAAAAAATTTTACACGCGGTATAAAATTATGAAGGGAATTCTTTTGAGTTCCTGCGTACCATCTAATACTCTATGTATTATAGCACACAATTGCACCCAAATGAGGCCCTTATGTTTCTGTGCATAAATATACTTTCGTCACGCCACTAATTAAAAGTCTAATGTCGTAAGGTTCATTGTCATCATCAAGTAAGATGAACAAACTCATCTGCAAGTTGGACGATTTATAAATTAAGTTCTCACGTAATTATCTCTTCAAATCATTTTTTACCCAATTCACAAAAAGTTAGAAATACAAAATTTTTATATACAGTCACTTTTGCGTATTCCATTTCATTGATTTGATTGACTGTATATTTTTTTTAATATAAAATAAATATTTTGACCAATCAAATCAGTAGAATTCATAAAGAATATATAAAAATAATTATATATAACAAAACTCTTGGAAATAACACGTGAATCTTATAATATTTAATAGTCTCTATGAGAAGTGTGAAAGAAAAAAAGTAAATGCCAACGAGTAATTATTTGGGCAAAGAATTTTAAAAGACCTCGAGATGACTGAGAAAACGATGAGGGGGGATTCCAGGCAAAGGCAGTTTGAGGAAGAAATGATATGTCGCGGTTAGAAGTCAAAACGTTTGATTGTACCAATGGGAAAATAAAACATCACGTCGTCAGAAAATAAGAGTCATAGTTGTTTAGTCGGTTTTTTTGACATTCTCAACATAATAACAAAAGATATTAGTGTTTTGATTTATATATATGAAAAATTTTATTCATCATTTTAATTTTTATCATCCTCTTATCATCTCATGATGTAATATTAGATGATTAGTTTATATATAAAATATAATAAATAATCTTTAATCATCTAATAACACATTATAAGACAAGTTCGAAATATAAAAGTTTTGCTCATGTCGTTGTAAAAAAAGTGAATCGCATATCAAAAGAAAGTAAATTTCTCACATTTATATATAAGAAATGATAAACACACAACACTTTATACAACAATGTTTTAAAAGGAGGGGTATTTTTATAAAATATCTTATAAAACTAACATCATTTTACAAAAATACCCTTATTTTATAATGTATTGTAAAAAATGTTGCGTAAAATATTGTGAGTTTATCACTGCTCTTTATATATATATATATATATCCAAAGAGAGAGCAGACAATGAAGAAGGAACCCAGAAGTCCAGACCTGTTTGTAAGATATGGCAAAAAGGATCACAAAGGTGTTTGTTTGGTACTCGAAACTGATTAGGACAAGCAGCAGCAATGACACTTGGAATGTACACACGGCTTCCATACTCGGGAGATTATGACATTGGTATCGTCATTTGCAACTCTTTATCATCTGCTTTATGTCTTTACCAATAAGGGAGAAGGAAACTGAATCCTCAAACCCATTTCCACCATGGGATGCAAATCCACCTTACAAAACCTACCAAATCTGATTTCCTCATTTTACATCGGTGGCGGTTGGGTTCCTAAAGAAATATGTGGATCTTTATCATCATGCCTAACGCACTCTCTCACTCCCTTATCTCCCAAACTTCAGAATCAATAAATGGAATGGGAGAGGGAGAGCGACAGCGACAGAGAGAGAGAGAGCGCAAAAAAAAAAAAAAAAAAACTAATGATATGCAACTTTGTGCAACTTTTAGTGATAGTGTTAAAAGCTGGCCCATGTGTCTGAAAAAGGTGGAGAATATGTGCAACCTGTCCTTTCATTCGAAAATATTCACCGTCATAAACTGAGACTCATGCATTAAAATAAACAAACACAACAGTGTTTGATGGCTTCAGCAGTGAAAAAAAAATGATCTTATAAACAGAGAACAGCCCAAAATGAAAATTTCTGATCAGCAAATGAAACGCGTTGCATACTATCTGATTGGATGTTTGATGCGTCTGTGATGCCAATCTTCTCATACGTTTAGTGCTACACCAAGAAAAAACGTTGCAGAAATGTGTTGCAAGAAGCCAACATTCAACCTGAAGCCTGGGCTGCTATTTGCTGGAGCATCTTAAAGTTCCACTCAGTGTAGCACCTTGTATACTACAATGTTAAAACATTTAAGCTGGACCAAACAGAAGAGTAGTAAACTAACCATGCCTAAAACCCTGGTCTTAAATACCTTACCATCTCTAACGCTATCATCTACTATCTTTAATTGAGCTTGGGATCTTAGAAGGTATCAGTTCTCTATATTTTATTTTATAAGTAACAAATGATTTAACTGATAGAACATAGTAAGGCGTAGCCCATATACACCGGATGTGTACAAAAGACACCTAAGCTGTGATTGACAAATGATACAAGAAAATCGTGGACATTAAATCTATCCAAATTGACCATTAAAGTGTTAAAGAAGAAGATTCTAGGCTCATCCGTTGTCGAATATCCAATATTTAGTATATTTATATATACATGTCTTAGAGATCACTGTCAACAATCAGGAACTTCTGAGACTAGCAATATGTGACTGCTCATACAATAATTCCTTCTACATAAGAGTCAATGAATGCGTGCAAATCAAGCCATTATAGGTAAGTGATTCTTCTTAGGCAACAAGATAAAACAGTAGCGAGATCCAAGGAATTTCATCCTTCAAAATCAAAGGCTATCCTCTATGCTGCAGCATCTGAAACCCTATGCAAAAGGTAATGACTAATGACATAGATACCCAGAAATGGTAAAATCCATTTGTTGCATTATCAAGAATTGGCCAAAACTTGACCCCACCGCGGTTAAGGGTGAACTTGTGTGCATGAGTGAGAAATGGTGAAATCCATTTGTTGCATTATCAAGAATTGGCCAAAAATTGACCCAACCGTGGGTAGCACAAGTGGTAAGGGTGAACTTGTGTGCATGAGCCCCATGTCCCAGGTTCGATTCACCCTAATCAAACTGCGATTTAAGTAGGCGGTCATGGCGATGACTTGTTGTGTTAGCCTCTCCGGGAGTTTAGGTTCCATGGGTGAGTCCTAAGGACTCTGCCATTGGGTGGTTCTCCATCATTAAAAAAAAATGGTCAATTACTATTTTCCAGTGCATATTAAAATGACCATGATCACATTTGCAGGATCTCAAATCCGTACCTACACCGATGAAGAGGAAAATATAATAGAATCTAGTTTACCCATGAAATTTCTTGACGCCTAAATTCGAGCATAGGCATTATTTTTCTCACAGTTCAGGCAACACACCCAAAACCATGTTGCCAAATTTCCATCATCAGTACATTTGCGTGCTGTTTGATAAAATAAAACCCATTCAAGATGCCACTTCAGTCCATAAAAACAAACAAACAGATACATTGATAACATGATTTATAGTCAGAGAACCAGTCAGAGGGTTCTAATAGAAATTTAGGTGAAATTAATTTGAAAAAAGTCAATGCAGACATGGACTGATATTGCTGCACAATCCTTGAAGAGGGTCAGACCAATATGATCTTGAAAAGGCGGAAAATATCCAATTAGCATGTTGTTCAAAAAAAAAAAAAAGCTTTGGAGCAGACAACGAAGCTCCATGGACACAGGCGATAAGACACACCCATTTATAAAATTTAACATTTTATACTCCAATTGGCCAGGAAATTCTTGCTTCTCCTAAGGATCAACAGCCCCATCTGTGTGTGTGTGACAAAAATAGTAGTCAAAAATCAAGACAACACATAAAAACAAAGCAATGGTGAAAATGTGAAAACCGCCTAGCAAGATGAAAATGTGAACAGACCCAATTGAAATAATGTGTGGGGGTGTGTGAGAGAGAGAACACCTTTGCCTTTTTCTCTGTTCTCACTTCTCAACCATAATGGTAGACAAAAGAGGGATTCATGCTTTAAATATCACAAAAGAAAATCTAATCTACATATTAGTTGAAAGAAAAGCTAAAAGCTAACAACAATCTTAACCGAAAATGGAAAAAATTCAGCAACCCTCCAAATACCCAACATCCCCTTTAACCAATTCTTACACCAACAATAATCTGAGTATAATAGAAAGGCTTTAAAAAAAAGCGATAAAAACTTGGGCTCCTCCGTTAGAGATGAAGATTTTTCTTTTCAACCAAACGTTATCAAAGACAAATGATCATGATCAAGATTGAGATTGCTTGACTGAAACTAGAAACATATCCAGTTCTCCCCCCCCAATTTCTGCCCCTAAAAATCAAACTTACCCATCTTATCAAAATTACACGAAATCATCATCATTCTTGAAGGGGAAAAGAAAAGAAAAGAAAAACATATGAAAGAAGAAAGAAAAAGATTAGGAAGCAAGCGGGCGTGGAGGAGGTAAAAGTTGATGGAGATTCCGAGGAACCTGGCTCTGGGTGTGATTGTTGTTCACAATGAAAGGATGCTTCAACAACTGCGAGGCGCTCCAGCGGCGAACCGGCTCCCTCTGCAAACAACAGGCAATGAAGTGCCGAAACTCTCTGGAAGCGGTGGGCGGGGCCTCTGGCGGTTGGGACATACAAATGGCGACCATCAAGCTGGCCCAATCGCCCTGCCTCTCCACCGCGAAGGGGAATCTACCCACATAGAATTCCAGGATGCTCACCCCCAAGCTCCATATATCACCGGCGTAGCCATCGTATCTACCGTGGTTTAGATCCGTGTTAATCCTCTCGGGGCTCATGTACGCAATGGTGCCCACCGAGGAGTTGCAGGGGTCCATGGTCTGCTCAAGAATCCTGCCGACTCCGAAATCAGCGATCTTGACCTGGTTTCGGGCGTTGATGAGGAGATTGGAGGGCTTGATGTCGCGATGGACGATGTGGCGGCGGTGTAAGTAGGCGAGCCCGGAGAGGATCTGGCGGGCATGATCCGCGAGGTCGGGCTCGCGAGGGATGTGTTTCCCCTCGAGGGAGCCGCCGTCCATGAATTCGAGGAGGACCTGGATCTCGCCGTTGTGGTCGAACATGTCATGGCACTTGACGACGTTGGGGTTGTCGACGTCACGGAGGATCTCGATCTCGCGGCAGATCTGGCGGCGCACTGAGTCATCGTGGGTGCCGTAGATGACCTTGAGGGCATAGAGGCGACCCGTGGGGCGGTGGATCACCTTGTATACGGTGCCTCCGCTGCCGCTCCCGATACGGTTGGCTCGCTCGAGCTCGGAGAAGTTGATCGCGTTGCGGCCGTTGGGATTACAGGACGATGAAGCGGAGGAGGAGGAAGAGTTTGGGGCGGAGGATGGGGGGAGAGGGAGAGGGACGGCTAGAGATGCGTCTCGCTGTGGGAGAGGTAGGGTTAGGTCCTGCCGCCTACGTGCCCGTAGCCCTCTATTGCTGCCCGCTGCCAGTGGAGGTTGAACCGGTTTCATGGTTATGCCGTAGTCGTCTGGCACGCCAATTTCCTTTTCAGCGATTTCTTCTTTGAGTTAAATGGAATAGAACAGAATCTTGATACAAATAGGAAGAGCAACTACTCGTAAAGAACAGAATCCAATGGGTTTGTTGTCGCCCTTCTTCTTCTTCTTCTTCTTCTTCTTCTTATCGTACTAGAGCACGAGGACCAAGAACAACCAGCCGGGTTGTTTGATTCGTTGTAAACAATTCATGGAGGGAGATAAAGAAAAGAGGAAGAGGGAGACTTTCAGAGAGAGAGAAGGTTCTGGGAAGAGAGGGAAGAAGAAAAAGAAGAGACTCAGAAAAAGAAAAGGTCTATATGTGTTTGGATGTGTAATCTTCTAAATATTTTTTTCTTTTTTTCTTTTTTTTAAATATTTATTTTGTAATAATATTCTAATCAAAGAAATCGAGGATTGAGGTGAGAGATGTTGCCATCAAAAGAGGGAATCGAGATTTTGAAAGGGGCGAAGAGGTTTCACGCGCCTTTTTCAGCGAGTATCATATAAACGCCAATCAGATTGGAGTGGGCCCCCTCTTAACAATATTAATTTAAGCCTATTCCATACGCAGTTATTAACAACATTCTTCATTGTCAAAATTGCACTAATCCTCCATGCAGTAATGCTACGTTGGGTTGGGCTTGGCTTGGGTCCAAAGCCTTGCCCCCTACGCTTATATATTTCTGTCAAAAATAATGAAATATATAAATTCTAACGGCTCGTTTATAAACTCACTTCAATTCATCTCATTTTATCAGTATAATTTTTTTAAATTTTTATATAAAATATAATAAACAATTCAATTTTTTCAAATTCTAAAATAGTTTTCCCAAATTCCCACACAAAATATAATAAATAATTCAACTTTTATTCTACTATTAACAAACCATCTCAACTCATCTCTGAATCCAAACTATTCATAAATCTACAAATTGCCAATGTTGTTTTTGTAAAAAATTAGATTCTATTGTATTAAAGTGTTAAAATTTACTCTCTTTTCTTTGTGAGATTTATACTTTTATAAAAGGTCTGTGCGAGATTTGTACATTTAAAATTTGTCCCTAGCATTACTATTGTGTCAAGATCTTTAAAAGATATCAGTTTATTTATGAGTAATACTATATAAGTTTTAGAATATGCAAGTCTCGAACATTTTCATTGAAAAAAATATGGTCTACTATTAAAAAATAATTTCTTATGTGGATATCAAATTTAACTACTTTTATAAAAAAGAAGGAAAATGATAGACTCACCGATTAGGGCTGTACAGAAAATTGTAAAACCGGCCGAGACCGACTCAGACCGACCGCCGGAGCTCGGAACCGGCCGAAACCGGTAGGGAACCGGTCGGCCGTCGGTGATAAATCATCAAAACCGGCGTCGGCCGGTTCGGTTGCGGTTTGAACCAACCAAAAACCGAAAAATCGGCCGACGCCGTATATATATATATATTTTTAAATATATTAATTTATTAAACGACGCCGTTTTACTTAAATAAGTGAAACGACGTCGTTTAATTCTTAAAGTTAGAAAAAAAAAATTAAACGGAACGGCGCCGTTCAGACCTAGGGCATATTTTGTCCCTTCGCAGCTTCGCCCCCAACCCCCAGACTCTCACAGACTCACTCTCACTCTCTTTCCGCCTCCCTCTCTCTCTCTCTCTCTCTCTCTCTCTCTCTCTCTCTCTCTCTCTCTCTCTCTCTCTCTCAGCTAACGATTTCGCGGCTTCGCCGTTTCGGACCTTCGGTTTCAACGACTTCGAGTTCGAGCCGTGACGCCGCATCGCCACGACGCCATCCACGACTCCAGCTACTCACGGCTCACCGACGCCCAGCAGTCCACCGTCCAGCAGCGGCGAGACTTCCTCCGTCAAACCGACTCTCCATTGTTGTTTTTAGGTATGATTTTCATATTTATTTATTTATAAGTATTTTTTATTTTTTTATTTAGAATCCGAGGATCAATTATTGGATTAGGGTTTTTGTTTTCTTATTTGGTATTTCAATCTAGGGTTAGGGATTGTGTTTGCTTTGTTTGAGATGATTGAAATAGTGAATATCATTTTGATGAAGAATTTTGATTGATTTTCGCAGTGTGCATTGCCATTCACGGATTGGAATTTGGATGTAATTTTGTTGAAAAAAAATAATTTGTGATTTTTATTGAAAGTAAAATTTATGAATGTTTATGTTATAAATAATTTGTGATATTTATTGAAAGTAAAATTTATGAATTTTATGTTATAAATAATTTGTGATGTTTATTGAAAGTAAAATAATTTGTGAGATTTATGAGTGATCTAAAATGTAGATTAGAATCTTAGATTTGTGATGTTTGCCACGTTGCAAACTAGCTGCTGTGTAATTAACAATTGGGGTGATTTTTTGTTCTTTCTTGTTTTTACATGTTAGATGGATTCTTCGTCAAGTCCAATTGATCTTAATTCGAACTCCCAAATACCAAAACTCTCGACTTCAAGTGCCCCTAATAGTAGTAATTGTCCACTTCCTAAGAAACGGAAGGGGAAGAATCCGTCAATTGTTTGGGATCATTTTACAAAAGTTGAGGGTTGTTCCGTAGATGATCCTAAGGCCAAGTGCAATTATTGTGGCAAGATATACGCTTGCCACTCGAAGAGGAACGGAACTTCAACTATGCAAAACCATCTACCTTCATATCTCAAAAATCCTCATAAGCGTGGGCCTTTAGATAAATACCAAACAACATTGGCAGGTGAGGTATCCTCGGAGGGGTTTGGAGAGAGTGATAATTCTTTAAGAAATCTTGTAACTCATAAATATAGTGAGGAGGCTGTGAGGATGGCGCTTGCGGAGATGGTAATTCTCGATGAATTACCATTTAGAATTGTTGAAGGGCAAGGATTTAAGAAGATGGTTTGGTTGCTTGAACCTAGATTTAAAGTGCCATGTCGAGTGACAGTTGCAAGAGATTGTATGAAACTATTTGCATCTGAAAAAGCCAAACTTAAAAAGTTATTCAAAGATGGGGGAATGAGGATTTCATTAACTACCGATACGTGGACATCGGTACAAAATCTTAATTATATGTGTTTAACTGCCCATTTCATTGATAGTGATTGGAAATTACAGAAGAAAATTATAAATTTTTGTTTAATCCCTAATCATCGAGGGGATACCATTGGAAAATATGTTGAATCGTGCCTCCTTCATTGGGGCATTGATAAGATATTTACTGTTACTGTTGATAATGCTAGCTCAAATGATACTGCAATTGCATATTTGAGACATTTTTTGACGGAGAATATGTTGGAAGGGAAGTATATACACATGAGATGTTGTGCTCATATTCTAAATCTTGTCGTGAATGAGGGTCTTAAGGAGTGTGATGATGCCATTACAATGGTTAGAAATGCTGTTAGATATGTGCGCTCCTCCCCTGCAAGATTAGACAAGTTTAAGAGATGTGCAGAAAAGGAAAAAATTGATTGTAAAAAAATGTTGTGCCTTGATGTACAAACCCGATGGAATTCAACTTACATGATGTTGGAGGCTGCTGAGAAATTTGAAAAGGCTTTTAGGCGAATGGAGAGTGAGGACTACAATTTTCTTTCTTACTTTAAGGATGGAAACATTGGGCCTCCTAGAGCTGACGAGTGGGAGACAGTGCGGGTTTTTGTAAAATTTTTGAAAATGTTTTATGATGCCACTTGTCGATTTTCTGGTTCTTTACATGTCACGGCAAACACAAGTTTTTTTGAGATTTGTAGGCTCCAAAAAGAGTTGGTTAGACTGTGTGAGAGTCAGAATACTTGTTTGATGAGCATGGCCATAAGCATGAGAATGAAATTTGATAAGTATTGGGGTTCATTAGATAGACTGAATTTGTTGTTGTTGATTGCAGTTCTCCTTGATCCACGTAGTAAGTTGGGGCTTCTTACTTTTCACTTGAAAAAAATTTATGATCATAATTGGGCTGAAGATTTATTGTCGAGGGTGAGACAATTATTATCAGACATGTATGAGGAGTATAATACTACGTTCGGTTCTTCCTCGAGTAGCAGAGAACATGTTTCCCCTCCGTCATCTGCACCTCCAGATGATGTTGAAGACAGTCTTGAGTCACAACTTTTTTATGAGTGGTTGCAAGCATCGACTGCCTCTGGATCTACATCTACCAAAACAGAGATTGATCGGTATTTATCAAATGGTTGTGAGGCATTCAGTCAATCTTTTGATTTGTTGAATTGGTGGAAAGTGAATGAGCCTAACTATCCTATACTTGCGAGAATTGCACGAGACGTGTTAGCCATGCCTGTTTCCACGGTTGCATCAGAGTCCGCATTTAGTACGGGAGGTCGGGTACTTGATCCTTTTCGGAGTTCCTTGGCTCCAAGAACTGTTGAGGCACTTATTTGTACTCAGAATTGGTTGCGACATCCGTCAACGCCAATTGATATTCGAGACTCCATGGATAATGTTGAGAGCTTTGTAGTAGAATCTGGTAATGTGTTTTTAACTTTTTCTCATTCAATTCCATATTCATTTATTTTTATTATTTAATTTAATTTGTTTTCATTATCCTAATTTATTAATATTGATAATTTGATTATTTGGTGTTTTCTTATAGAGTTAGGAGCATCATACATCACAACTATTGATGATTGAAGAGTCGAAGACTGCAGACTGAAGAATGAAGATTTTTTGAGTTTTATTCAAAAACAATTGTTATTTGTTGCTTAAGACAATTTAATTTTGTTTGTAATGTGTATTAAACATCTAGTGGAGTTTTTTTTATTTATCTAGTAATTAATAATTTAGTATATAAGATAATAAGATTATAAAATATAAGTAGTATATATGTAGTAGTTACTAGTTAATAGTTATTAGTTACTAATAATATATGCATGGCATGATTAAAATTAAAAAGAAATTGATTTAATTAATTAATTTTAAAAATTTTGGAAAAAAAAAAGTCTTTGTAGTAGATGATTTTGAATAACAAAATGAGCTGAAAAAGAGGTTGAATTGGGTCTTAAAATGGCCCAAACAGTGCCAAAACCGGCCCAAACACAGTGGCCCAAACCGGCCCAAACCCGACAAACCGACCGTGAACCGGCCGGTAACCGAACCGGTCGGTTTTCATACCCTCATTCGGTCAGTTTCGGCCGGTTTTGAGGCTCTAACAAACCGACCGGTCGGTCTCGGTTTGGGCCCAAAACCGAACCGACCGGTCGGTTTTTCAGCCCTATCACCGATTGTGTGTTTTTTTTAGCATTTGCTATTATTTTTTAGTATTGTGTTTTTTATTTTTTGTATTTGTTTTAAATATACGAATAAAAATGTTGCAAAAAAAAAAAAAAAAAAAGACAAAATGCATACAAAAGCTCGATATTTTCAATAGCAATTACAGCATCCCAAAATACACAAAATTTAAATATTCTAAGTGTAAATATCATTCTTTTATTTAATTTGATCATTTGACAATCATCTAAACTAAAAATAAGCATCAAAGTAAGGACAACGCGTGCAAACATAAAATCTAAGTTAAGAAGTAAGTACATCAAATCAATCATAGCCTCTCAAAATACACACCACGTCACAAATCTTTTGCACAATTATTTGCCCCTTCCCCCCAACATCAACTTCTACACTTCAAAAATCTACTACTCACTATCAACCTTGTGAAGAGTCGGGCCCGTTTTGGATTCGTTTATTTTATCTCATTTTATTATTATAATTTTTTTAAATTTTTATATAAAATATAATAAATAATTCAATTTTTTTAAATTTAAAATAATAATAATAATATTAAAAATAATATTTTATTAAACTCATCTAAAATAAGATCATCTCATCTCACTATTCAAACCAACTCTCAAATAAATCGAGTTTTGAACTCAATATTTGAGAAAGAGATGGGCTGGCCACTCCATCAAACCAGTCCAACCTGGGCCCAAAATACTTCTTATTGAGCCATAAAGTAGGCCTAGAAATTTATATGAATTTGCCCCCCATCGGGCCTTGACGTAGAGGATTCTTGCCTTACTCTATAACGTCTAACGGTATTTAACTGAATTTTTAACCAAAATTTTTCGCCAATCCTTTCTACCACTTCTAGTCCTTCCTCTCTTTCTCTCGCGCTTCACAAGAAACACAAGGAAAATTCCCTCTCCTTCAAGAAACACCAAGAAAACACAATAATGGCTAGACCCATTTGCTTTGGGCTACAGTACTTTGCGCTCTTGATGTTCTTTGGTGCAGTTGTTTCTTTTGCTAGACCACCTCTACAACCGCCTCGCCAAGGTTACTCCTGTTCTCCCTCTATATAATTTTGTCTACTCTTTTTTTTTTTTTTCCTTTGGTTTCTGAGAAATATCGGAAAAGATGGAGAAAATGCATGTGACAGACCCAGAATTGAGTTTTCATATCTTATTCTTCAGTTTTCTCGGCAACCATACAGACGGCTGTCCTGTTTATTCTTCAGTTTTCATATCTCACCCTTTGAGAAAGTCTATTATTTTCTTAAGTCGTTCGTTCCGTTGGGTTGCCGAGAAAGTGCATGAAAGGGAAAGAAATTGAAATTCTCTAATCAACTGAACCTAATGCCACTATTTGGTTAACCATAGAAATTTTCCTCTTGCCTTGTTTAAATTCTCCGTGCAAGCGTAACCTAATAGTACTTTGTCTTAAAAACCAAGGTATTTTCTCCATCATTCATTCCTTGTGTTTAGTGGCTGAGAAAGTGCAAGAAAAGGGTGGGAACTAATATTAATCGAACTAGGCCTAACCACGATTTCTGTCTCCAATTTTCGTGCAGACCCAAGTTACCTCAAGTTTGTGTTCAATGCTACCGAACTCCCATCCGAAGACTACTATGATTACATCATCGTTGGGGGAGGCACAGCCGGATGCCCATTGGCTGCAACACTATCGCAGTCGTATAAAGTACTAGTGCTCGAGCGAGGCGGTGTTGCCCATGGAAAGCCCAATTTGATGAACCAAGAAGGTTTCTTGAACACACTCATGGAAGACAATGCATTCGACTCCCCTGCCCAAGCCTTCACATCTGAAGAAGGAGTCCTCAATGCTCGAGGTCGCGTTCTTGGTGGCAGCAGTGCGATAAATGCAGGGTTCTATAGCAGAGCAGATCAAGAGTTTTATCAGAAATCGGGTGTCCATTGGGATCTTAAAGTGGTGAACGAGTCCTATGAGTGGATTGAGAGGGAAATAGTGTTTAGGCCAGAGCTAAGGAATTGGCAATCGGCAATTCGAGATGGGTTATTGGAAGCAGGTGTTGATCCCTATAACGGGTTTAGTTTAGATCACTTGGTGGGAACCAAGATTGGCGGTTCGACTTTTGATAGAACCGGGAGGAGACACACTGCCGCTGATCTCCTGAGGTACGCAAGACCATCCAATATTCAGGTGGCCGTGTACGCAACTGTGGAAAGAATAGTACTGGCTTCAACTTCAGCGCGCTCGCGTTCAAGGCTATCAGCAATCGGAGTTGTTTATCGTGATCACTTCAGGAGGTATCACCATGCGATGTTGAGCAGACATGGCGAGGTGATCCTTTCTGCCGGTGCCATTGGAAGCCCACAGCTCCTGCTGCTGAGTGGCATTGGTCCACGGCCTTATCTATCGTCTTGGGGAATCCCTGTGGCTCGTCATCTTCCCTATGTTGGGCAGTACCTTTACGATAATCCCAGAAATGGTATCTCCATTGTGGCCCCAACTCCGCTGGAGCACTCACTGATACAGGTCGTCGGCATCACTGAATCTGGGGCGTACATCGAAGCAGCTTCCAATGTCATCCCTTTTGCATCCCCCGCTCGCTCCATATTCATTCGGACACCATCCGCCCCTCTGTATCTCACTGTGGCTACTCTCATGGAAAAGATTGTTGGGCCACTTTCGAGTGGAACATTGAGACTAGCCTCAATAGATGTGAGGTTAAACCCAATTGTTCGATTCAATTACTTGAACAACCCAGTTGATCTTGAACGCTGCGTGAATGGCACACGCAAGATTGGTGCTGTGCTCAGGAGCAGGTCCTTGGAGAATTTCAAGTTTAGGAACTTGTTCGGTGGTCATGATTTTAGGTTCGTGGGACCTGCATTGCCTGTTGATCAATCCAACAGGCGTATGATGGAAGATTTCTGTCGCCGGACAGTTAGTACCATATGGCACTACCACGGTGGCTGCGTTGTGGGGAAGGTGGTTGATGCTGACTTCCGGGTCATTGGCATTGATGCACTCCGAGTTGTTGATGGGTCGACGTTTGGAGTTTCGCCAGGGACAAATCCTCAGGCCACTGTACTGATGCTTGGAAGGTAAGTGAAATGTTGTAAACTTGGTGTTATTGATAAGGAAAATGCTTTGTGAAAAGGTTGACGTAAAATTAGTTGGTTTCTTTTTGCAGATATGTTGGGCTGAAGTTGATCGAAGAGCGAACGAGACGATGAAAGGACAATTGGTTGGGTTTTAGTTTTAGTAGTAGTGGTTTGTTCATTTGTTCATTCAAAACAAAACTCTGTATGGAACGAGAATTCTGTCACAGAGAATTCTGTGGCATGGCATGTCACAGAGAATACTGTTTGTGCTAATTCAGATTGCTTTCGGCTGTCGAGTTGATCATGTTGCTAGATGAGAAGAAACTGGGAGAATGGATTCCATATGAATTGGGATTCCATGCATGTAGCTAGAATGTTAGTACAGGGAAGAGTTAGAGATGCCATTGAAACAATTAGATGTTCATGAAAAATATTTTCATTTTCCTTCTGTTCATAGTTGATCACTCTGAGCTCCACAAGCATCAATTCAATCCGCTAAGAGCATTAGCATTAGTTTCATCAAAGTCATCTTCAAAATTTAGCTAAAAGGTTTTTCATAAATTCAAACCCATTCAAGTCATAACTATATATTGGATTAGTCAAAATAAAAATATAATATTATTTTTTTAATAATAATTTTTTTTTATTTTTTCATATTTTGTAACTATACTAACCATATGTTAATTAATAATTTAATTTTTACTTAAATTATTGTATCTCAACTATTATTTTTCCTCAACCTAAATTATTGGAATAAAATATTCTTTTGGCTATGAATGTTATTACTTCAAAGATGGAGATAAGTTTACATATACTGTAAACTATTCCAACGCAAAAAATTTAAGAGATAAAAAGTCATAAATTTAGATACACTGGCATTTGGCTAAAAGGGCCTGAAAAATCAGCATTTGTTGACTGGAAAATGATAAGCTTAAAATTAGCCCATAACTAGTTTATTACTCTACTTAAAATGAATAGTAGTTAAGTAAAATTGAAATTATCTTTTAATGAAGTGTCATAATTACATTAGTTGATTTAAAATAAATTGTAAATTAATTATAAAGTAGTTGTAATTATCTTTTAATGAAGTATCATAATCACATTGTTAGTTCTTGGTTGTAGTGTTGTGAATATCGTACCGTACTGGCCATTGGGTCGGTATTGGTATTATATATATTTTATATTGGCCTGTATTTCGTCCATTAATTTTTTTTTCATTTTTTCAAACTACAAGCTCATTTTTTTTACCCCCAATTCAGATTAGACTATTATATATATGTATTTATATATAATTTATTCATATATAGACTATTATTTTAGAATATAATTTATATATATTTATATATATAATTTATTCATATATCGACTATCTCGAAACGGTATACGAAACGGTACCAATACCGAAATATTTCGTTTCAGTGCCTTGACCGATACGCCATCCAGTACGGTATTCAAAACATTGCTTGGTTGTTGTCACCACGTTCACCACACATGCACGTCTCTCGTCCACTTCCCAAACCATGCACGTTCCTATTCCTACGGCCTAGGGATGCTACCTGCCCCTACAGGGCCTGGGGGTGGGGTTTTCACCGCCATCCCCCGCCCCCGGGATGCGTGGGCGGGTGCTGGGCGGATTTGGAATCCACCCCGCCTCTTTTCACTTAAAACAAAAAACTATATTTATTTGATTTAAAAATTATTTATAAGTGCAAAAATAATTAAAAATATATTTTTAGATTCAAATTATAAATTTAAATTTTTTAAATATGACTATAATTTAAAAACTATGTAATTTTTAAATTTGTTGGTGCATATTTTGTGTAAATTGTAGTGTATTAACTTTTAAATTATGTAGTTTTTAAATTTGCCAATGCATATTTTATGAACAAGTCTAACAAATTGTAATATATATTTATATATATACAATTTGTAAAATATAAATATATATTTATGTTTATATATATGTATATAATATATATCTATATATAAATGGGGGCGGAGGCAGGATTGGGCCCTCCTAGCCACCCGCCTCCGCTAGGGGCCTTAGACGCAGGGCGGGGTGCCCCGCCCCCCCATGGGCAAAGCGGGGTTGCCCGCCCCTCCATGCGGGGACGGAGTGGAAGCCCGCACCCGCTGCCCACCCCTACTACGGCCCCTACAATCAAGGCAGATATATATTCATGGCAACAATCACCATTATATATAGAACACGTACACGTTAGATCCAGTATTCATCTTCATCCTCTAGACTATGGTTGCCGCTAGGGGTGTTCAACCGGATCTGAATCCGGATATCCAGCCATAATCGAATCCGAATCTGGATGCTAAAATCCGGGCAGTTATCCGGGTGGATAATCGGATTCAATCCGGATATCCGGATTTAACCCGGATCTAGGTTATAAGTTATAACCGGATAAATCCTTTTTCTAAAAAAAAAAAAGACTTTAGAACTTTCCATTGGGGATGAACTCCGAGAAGAAAAAAAAAATATTACAACTACAGAATCTTGATCAAGGTTTGTTTACAAACTAGTTTTTCTTCCTTTTCATTTTTTTTTTCTCATAAAATTAGAGATAAACAATGTTACTTACTGCATAATGCATCACAAATTACAAAGGTGAAAAAAAAACTATACACAAGAATGAGGAGAAATCACAGTACAAAATGAATGACAAATTGACAATGAGTTGCCTAATGACTGCTGCTTTCCCAATCTCTACAATGGGTCACCGATCCCACATGGCCTCAAATAGGTCACCATCTCCCTGTCCAGTGAAGAATTATTTAGAGCAGCATCCAACATCGGGCTGCCAAAAACATTTGAAGAGCTCTTAAACGACCATTAAACATTCAAAATTAAACATGTTTGCTAGTGTTTTTAAACATAGCAATGGGTAATTCCCTGCAACCTTAATGGATCCCTTCAAATCCATTAATTGGGAAAGCTTGAGTTAATTTGAGATAAAGGGCAAGTTTGTCGATTCAAACACGCAATGGGAAAAATTCGACCTAATATAAGTCAATGACAAGAGAGATGGTCATTTAAGCCAAGGCACACAACTAGCCTCAAATCGATATATTAGAACAAACAAATCCATATGAGTCTCTCAACCATATCTCAATAATACAAACCTATAGATCCAGTCATTATCTTTGACTTTTTTCAATAAACAAACAGATTATTATATAAAACAGTGATTAAAACTTGCATTTTTTCATTTCATACACGAACCGAGTAGAAAAAATTCCACTGATAAGGTATCAAAATAAGCTTACATAGCAAAGAAAAAATAATATAAACCAAAAAAACAAAAAAAAAAAAAATTATACGAATATAACAAAAAGATGAGAAAAACCTGAGAAAAATCCTTAAATACAAAGAAAGATATCTTACGAGCTTAGAGAGAGAGAGAGAGAGAGAATATGAATGGTATCCTCCGCGTCTCTCACCTAGATGCGCAAAGGACTTCGAAAATTTTGTTTCCGTGTTTCAATGAGGTCGAGAAACTCGAGAGAGAACATAGCTTTGAGAGATTCGATGGAAATACTTAAGAGAAAAGGCTAGAAGGGATTAGGGGAAAGACTTGAGACTTGAGAGAGAAAACTAGAAGGATTGCGAAGAATCGAAGACGAGATGCATAAGTGCAAACCCAATCTACCCATATGCGTAAGTTCAAAGGCTTTGACAATTTGAGAGAGAGGGGATTCGAGAAGATGAGAAAGAATAAAGACGGGAAAGGTTTTTTTTTTTTTAAGGATAACCAGATTCGTATCCAGATCCGGATTCTTTCTACTTGCCCAGGTGTAATTTGGGCGGATAATCGCCCGAATACACCCAGATTTTCGGGTTTCAGACCAGACCGGAAAAAAAAATCAGTCTGTTGCACACCCTTGGTTGCCGCTGCACCACCTTAATGTAACCACTGCTCAGTCCACCCATGGAACCTCAACCACTCAAACTCTTTAAGACTGTTTGGATGTTGAGTTGAGTTGAGATGATAAAATATTATTAAAATATTATTTTTTAATATTATTATTATTTTAAAATTTAAAAAAATTAAATTATTTATTATATTTAATATTAAAATTTAAAATAATTATAATAATAAATTGAGATGAGTTGATAAACTAAACATACCTTTCACCATTCCAGTCGTGCACCTACCCACTGCAGCTCCGCGTAGCTGCCGCCAGCCACCGCCCAGTTCTTGTCGTCCCGTATCATTATCCTTGTTGACTCGAGTAAACAATCAGCTAATATATTTATGCAGAATGAATTGTGCACGAATATATAAACAATAAAAAGATATGCCACTAATGATATAATAATGAGGGTTGGAACTTGAATATTCTCTCCTTCAAACATACATGGATCCAATATCATGATTCCCTCGAAATGACATAATATAATCAATTTAAAAATTGAAATACGCACTCATAATGTCCTCCAAAATCGAAGGAATAAAGAATTCTTTCTTGTATAGCAAGCATTACCATGTTCTTGGATCCATCACCATCGGTTTTATTTTTTTGAATAGTGCAGCTGGCTTTATGCCTGAGCAAGGGTACAGAAGCAGACGCAGCAGTCATAGATATAATAAACTGTTACAAATACAACACTCGATGGAAGCTCTCAACATCTATTTCAAATCAATAATTACAACACAAAGAATAATAAAATAAAAAAAATCTGGATCTACCCATTTTCCACATATGGGAGTAGCTTTAAGCAATTTTGATATAATTAATAAATAAAATATAAAATTATCATTAGAAGTCACAATTATGTGTTACAATTTGTTGATCTGAATTGGTTGAAAGTAGAAAAAGTATCAAATCATGTTAACGGATTATTTTTATATCGTATAAAGATATGTATATTATAATTAATGAGTCAATCCGAACACAATTCGTTAAGCTTTTTATAGATTTAACTTTTTAAATTGAAATATATGAAATAAGTTAAAATAATTTTGATATTTTTATAAAAAATTAAAAATGTAGTGAGTTTCATCTATAATTAATTTGAAATGAATTAAATTTAATTTAACAACCAAACATATCGTTAAACGAAGATATTTTATGATTAATCCTGTGAAACTGTTTTTATCCGAAAGTGATGAATTTATTTTCATAATTAATTATTTATTTTTTAATAGGTAAAGGCTAAAGCACTTCAACCATCTTTACTGCTTTTATTTATATTTATTTATTTTACTGATTGGGTATTAGGTAGATCTTGTCTTTATACGGGTTGGTTTCTTGGACGCAGCTTCTCGGGACTTTTCTCTTTCTTGCTCTTTATTTCGTTGGAAAATGGGCCCAAGCCTATTGGGGGGTAGGTAGCTCTTGCTCTTCCTCGGCTTTCCGTCTAAATTCACTCCCCCAACATGTATTCTGGTTCTCAAAAATTTATTATAAAACACATTTCGAAAAGATGCCATTTTTATTTTTTCATCATTCACGACCCCATGTACGAGAGAGTAATACTATACAATCTTTTCAATTTTTATATATTATATTTTTAAATTTTTTTAAATTTTATTTTTATTTTTAAATAAATTCAATTCTTCTATTTATTATTTATTTATTAAATATTTGATAAAATAAAAATAATAATAAAAATTAGAAAAAATATGGTATGTGAAAATTGTGTGAATAACAAAAGATTGCGTAGATTTTTTACGTACCAAATAATGCAATTATTTTTCAACTGACAACGTTGCAGTTGATGTGGGCTCTCTCAACTTTATTGAGCAATTATTTTTCATTCAACAATAAAGTTGGAGCTTTCGCATGATATATGTTTTTACTATGAATCATATTTATCATCTCTGCACATTATATATATTTTAATTTTTTTAATTTTATTTTTTCTATAACAAATATATAGTTTATAGATAATAAATAAAGCAATTCAATTAATTTAATAAGAGTAAAATAAAATAAAAAATAATTAAAAATAGTATGAAAATATATAAAGTGAGTCTTTGGCTGAAGGGCGTGTGACATTGTGAATCATATGCACCATTGCTTCTTCTTTTTTTCCCGCATTATGACGACTGTAGGGAAAAAAATACTAATTATATTTAATAAAAATTTATAAAAAATTTATTTATCCATGTTTCACCTATTAATATGTTAAAAATTATAAATTATAAATTCTTAAAAAAGACTTATAAAATGAATGTTGTACATCTTTTATAAATAAAATTGTACTTGGAAATAAAATAGAGAGAAGTGTATTACTTTTCCATTTAAAAAAAAAAAATTGTTTTCCTTTGAATGTAATAAATTAATAATAGTTTTGTAGTCGAATATTCAAGGGCGCCGGCGGACCCACGAAAAGACGGTGCAAATGGTAGGAAAACGATAGGTGCAAGATGGGATCTGGATCCCGATTCCGTACGTGCACATGGCCAAGGCCAGCCATCGCAGTTCCACCGGAAAAATATATCAGAAAGAAAAGGAAAAACTCAACTATAACTCTAATAATTTATCATTATGCTATTAAAAGATCAACAAGTTTTTAATTCATTAACATTAAGATCTGATCATTATAATACATTTCAACATGCATTTTTTATTAATATGTTGTCATTAAATAAATAAAAAATAGTAATATTTGGATATAATTTTAGGAGTAGTGCTAGTGTGCTGCCAGCTTTAATCGGTAGGCGTGCCCACTAGTACAAATTTCATATTTTATTTTCATTTTTTATATATTTTTAGATATATTTTAATATTTTTTAAAAATAAAAAATATATCAATATATTAAAAGTCACTTCTTTAACAATTAGGTAAAAAATAATAATTTTTTTAAATACAGTCAAAATGAGATGGCAAACTTATAAGACATACTAACATTTTCTTAATTTTTAGAGTGTATAAATCTCACATATTTTATTTAAAAAAATATAATCTACTCATATATTTAAAACATTCCAAGAAAAAAAGAAAATATATTGGGATATATATTCGTATATAAGATTTGAACGAGAATAATGGTACGATCTACGAGAGCAATCAAAGGGCCCACAGACCCCAAATTCTAATGACGTCTCTTATTTTCCTTTGCTTTGCTATTACTTTATCTTAGCCTAAATCTACATTTCCTTGATTATTACTTGAAAACAGCCGTGCTAAAAATAATTATTGTGAAAGTAACACAAACGTAGGGGTGGGCTTGAACTCCAATAGGGTCGGAATGTCCACCTCCAACCCCCGATTGGGGTCGGAGGTCAAAACTCTCTCTGATTGAAGTCGAAGTCTGACTTCGATTAGAGTTTCGAGTCAGAGCTCGAGATTACAATCGGAGTAAAAAATGGGCTCGAGCGAATAGTTTGTGTGACGTATGCTCAAGCCACACTCGAGTGCCACTTGAGCGAATGTCACCTGGAACAAAAAACTTGATTTTTACAAAATATTCGGAGTTCAGAGCCCACATGAAAAGTGGAAGTTATTTTTGCCCAACCACTATAATTAATTAGAATAAAAAAAGTACAAGGATTTAGATCCCGATCTCAACCTATCTCATCTCAATATTGAAACACAATTCAAACACAAATACTTTAAAATTTAAAATTTGCAACTTTTCAACTTTTTTATTTAATTATTACCTAAGCATAACAAATTTCTAAAATTTACAAACAAAATACAAAAAATAATTCAATATTTTGAAATCATAAACAAAATTTATATTAAAATTATATATTTTAACGATATTTTGATTCAATAATATTTTAGTTCAAAATTTTCTCTCTCATTTCTCAAAATTCTATAAAATATATTTATTCAACTAATTTTACTATTATTTATAAATTATCTCATTACTATATATTTATTATCTCTTCTCATCTTGTGTTACTATTTATATATTTATTATCTCTTCTCATCTCGTGTGTCTAATCGAACGAGGCCTAATGTTTTATCTAGTTTGACAAAAGTTCCATTTGAATGAGTTATTTATTCAAAGATAAGAACTTTCATGGAAATTGGCTTTCTCCTTCCCGAGTAAGACAAAGACTTTTAAGATGTATAATCCATATCCGTCTTCCATTTTGTTGTTTTTTTAGTCCACGTGTCACATTGCAATTTGTTGCTTAAATGTTAACTTATTTTTAGTAAGATTTTTTTTAACAGAACTCAACTTGTTTCTTTTATAAATGAAGGAGGATATGAACATTTTACATTTATTTGTTTCTTATATAGATGGAGAAGGACACGAATGGAGTTAAAACAACCATACAAAAAGCCTTTTTGAATAAGGTCTATTTAAATAGTAAAAATATCTCATCTTATTTGATTTCATCATTATAATTTTTTTAAATTTTTACGCAAAATATAATAAATAATTTAACATTTTCAATTTCTAAAACAATAATAATATTAACAAATAATATTATAACAATATTTTATTTTATTTTCAAGTTTCATTTCAATTTATCTCATCTCACTATACAAACGAAACCTAAGTAGGTCCAAATATTATGTAGTATTGGTATATTACTTAGGCCCTTTATTATCACAAAGTATTATTTTGCTCGTTATTACTACCAAGAAATGTTATTATAAGGTATTTAAATTATATATCATTTGCGTAATATAATTTGATTTATATATTTTTTAAATTAAATTATAAGGTGTAAATGGTATGTGATGTTGAAGCTCTAGGATAAAATTATTTTATTACTCATATCCTTTATTACCATTTCATTGTTCATCTTTTGTAATTTTTGTTAGTTAACTATCATTTTACTTTATAATATTTTGTCTTTATTTTTTTTAATTAAAATAAGTAATAAAATAAAATAATATCTAAACAATTAAACGCAATTAAATTATAAATAAAATTAAAAAGTTAACAATGGAGCGTGCATCGCGTTGTCGTGTTACTAATTCCCCAAATTTGGCAGTCAAAGATCGTGGCTTCTATTTAAGACCCCAGGACGCATTTCAGGCTGAAGAACCCCAGCTTACATTGGACACACACGACACACGGATATCAGAACCAGAAAAACAAGGAACCTGAAGCAATCCAATCACCCATGGCTTCTTTTTCTTCTACCAAACTCGTCTTCTCTCCTCCCTTCACCTCCTCTCCTTGTTCGAAATCTTCTCCCAAATCATCCTCTCTTCTCTCGTTCCTCCTTCACACCGCCTCCACGCCCATCTCCTTAAAACTGTCTCATCCTCTGTCCCATTCTCGTTGCAGTTCCTTTGTTGTCAGCAACGTCCTCAAGACGCTAACATCAACCGAAACCTCGGTCCTCAATTACCCACAAGATCTCGACTCTGGAAGCTCAAATCCAAGACCAACAATCTTGGTCTCCGAGAAACTCGGAGAAGCGGGTCTTGAAGTTTTACGTAGTTTTGGCAACGTAGAATGCTTGTACGATCTCTCGCCCGATGATCTTTGCTCCAAGATCTCGTCATGCGACGCGCTGATTGTGAGGAGCGGTACCAAGGTGACCAGGCAGGTGTTCGAGGCGGCGAAAGGGCGGCTGAAGGTGGTGGGGCGTGCCGGTGTGGGCATTGACAACGTGGATCTGCAAGCCGCCACGGAGTTCGGTTGTCTTGTGGTTAATGCGCCGACAGCCAATACGGTGGCCGCAGCCGAGCATGGGATTGCTTTGCTCACTGCTATGGCTAGGAATGTAGCGCAGGCCGATGCATCTGTCAAGGCTGGTACGTCTTCATGTCTGATGTGTGTGCGCGCGTGTTTTTTCTTTTGTTTTTTAAATCCTAGAAATTACGAGGAAAAAGAGAAGAAAAAGAAAGTTCAGAATTTTCAACAATGTACTGCTTAAAGAAGGACAAGCTCTGTGTCGGTAATTTCTTTCTTCTTCGTACCTTCCGAGTAAGAAACGGAGCCATAAATCAATGAATTGCTCATTTCTGCATTAATTATCTTAGATCTGTTCATAAGAGTTAAAATCTAAGTTTATAATCAAGTTGATATGGGGTTTTTTTGGTTGTATATGTGAAATAATTGACCTGAAAAATGGATTAACAAAAGCCTCCATGTCCGTGTCCAGATATGAGATGGTTGATCTGGATTTTTCATGTGTTACAAGTCCCCGTGTTTGCAGAGTTTGGGTGACATGACATTCAAGTTGAACAGGCTGCGGGGTCGGATTTCCGCTTTTATAGCTTTCAACCATATAATATAATGTTGGGTTGCTGGTATTAGATACTTTAGGTGATGTGTTGCTTTCCAAGTATAAATGTGAATACCGTGTTTGGTACACCACATTAATAATTTCAGTCACATGCAGCACTCAGCAGCAGGGGTACTGAACTCAAGTACATGCCCATATGGCCATGTCAAACTCTTTTTATAGTTTTGCCCTCCCCAAACAAATTACATTTTTTTGGTTCTGCCCCTGAACACATCCTACGCACGGCAACAGCATATAATATAAATATAATATTAAAGCTGACAAAAAAAAAGGATTAATAGATGTTGTCAGTATTAATGGTGATCTGATCTACAAGCGTTTTTTCATTGTATAGACTGAAATTTGTCCATTATTTATTGAAAAATCAGAGTACGTACCTGTTAACGTGCAGTTATTACTTGCTAGTAGAGTAGTTGTGAGTCTTGCTTGAT
Organism: Juglans microcarpa x Juglans regia; assembly: GCF_004785595.1. Lineage (NCBI taxonomy): Eukaryota > Viridiplantae > Streptophyta > Magnoliopsida > Fagales > Juglandaceae > Juglans > Juglans microcarpa x Juglans regia. Next base: position 40,056,478 of record NC_054594.1, on the reverse strand, counting down.
CATCTGGTTAAAAAAAAACAATGAGAATAAGAAAGAGCAGAATAGGAAAAGGTGCTTCGTAATCTTAATCGAAGGAATTATGAAGAAAATGGTTATTGAGAAAACAACTCAGTTATCGAATGAAATTGCAAGATAAAATCTTAGGATGCATTGCCAACTTCCTTAATGGATGTTGCATTGTTATTGCCACAAGAGAAATTAGGTGGAGAAGGCTAAGCTTCAAGTTGATTTTTCAGGAAAATGGCAACGTGGCAAGTATGTTGGTGTCTCTGTGGTTGGAAAGACTTTAGCAGTTATGGGTTTTGGGAAAGTTGGTTCTGAAGTTGCGAGGCGTGCCAAAGGCTTGGGAATGCATGTTATTGCGCATGATCCATATGCCCCAGCCGATAGAGCCCGTGCTTTAGGTGTGGAGTTGGTATCTTTTGATCAAGCCATCTCCACAGCGGATTTCATCTCTCTCCACATGCCACTCACTCCTACCACTTCAAAGGTATTCAATGATGAAACATTTGCAAAGGTGAAGAAAGGAGTGCGAATCATCAATGTTGCTAGGGGCGGAGTTATTGATGAAGATGCATTAGTTAGGGCCCTCGATGGTGGCGTTGTTGCTCAGGTATGCTTCTTCAATTCATGTGGAAGACACCTAAATGACATGCTAAATTCATAAAAGCATAATAATCCGTGACTGTGACATAAGCTTAATCCAAGTAGTGTCTTCTTGTCTCAAGGCTTCTTGTATCCATCCGCTGCTAAATTTTCCCAGTTCTAAATTTTCCCTGATGAATTTCAAACGCTTGATTGGGGCTGATCATTTGATGGGATGATCTTCTTGCCTCGGTTTTGTTCTCGATGATAGTTGTACGGATGGATATCCCGAAAATGGTCACCTTTACTAATTTAATGAGTTCTATAATTGCGTGGAACAGGCTGCACTTGATGTTTTCACAGAGGAGCCTCCACCCAAAGAAAGCAAGTTAGTGCAGCATGAGAATGTCACTGTCACACCTCACCTTGGAGCTAGCACGAAAGAAGCACAGGCATGTTTTTGTCTCCTAGCACCTTTCATGATCCATATACTCTCTGCTTTCTTAGATAATATTTTCTAACCCAATAAACCATCCGTACCATCCATTTAGGAAGGCGTGGCTATTGAAATAGCAGAGGCTGTAGTAGGAGCGTTGAAAGGGGAGCTTTCTGCAACTGCTGTCAATGCTCCCATGGTCCCCGCTGAGGTAAAAAATTGTCCATACATAGCCAGATAATCAATAGTTTTTGAGTGCCAGTTGGGGGTTCGGGACCAGAAGAACTCTCTTGCTATTATGCTATATATATGTGTGTGCGCGCGTAGTAATTCTGCAAGGGAAGGTAGCTTACACATTGCTGCTTGTGTTCTCAGGTTCTGTCAGAGTTGTCACCTTATGTTGTGCTAGCTGAGAAGCTGGGAAGGCTAGCTGTACAGTTGGTGGCTGGAGGGAGCGGCATAAAAAATATAAGGGTGGTCTATAGATCTGCCCGTGACCCGGATGACCTGGACACAAGACTCCTCCGGGCTATGATCACAAAAGGCATAATCGAGCCGATATCATCCTCATTTGTTAACCTGGTCAATGCGGATTTTACTGCCAAACAAAGAGGTATTCGCATAAGTGAGGAAAGGATAAGCATTGACTCATCTCCAGAGTTCCCTGTCGACTCGATTCAGGTGCAAATATCCAATGTGGATTCTAAATTTGCAAGTGCTGTTTCAGATAGTGGAGATATAAGCATTGAGGGGAAAGTGAAATATGGAAAACCCCACCTGACATGTGTGGGATCCTTTGCCGTGGATGTGAGCCTGGAGGGAAACCTGATTTTATGCAGGCAGGTGGATCAACCCGGCATGATTGGCCGCGTTGGAAACATACTAGGTGAGCACAATGTGAATGTGAGCTTTATGAGCGTGGGAAGGACTCACCGCAGGAAAAAGGCAATTATGGCTATTGGTGTGGATGAAGAACCAAATAAGGAGACCCTTCAAAAAATAGGAGGGGTGCCTGCAATCGAAGAGTTCGTGTTCCTCGAACTGTAGATGAAAGTCATCGAAGATCCTTTAGCTAGAGATGAAATGCTCGCTCGTGTTAGAATGCCAAGTACTTCATGTATTCTTTAAGAATGCCCACATTGGCTTTACGGTGGCTGAGATGAGAATTAATAAAAGCTGGCCGCTTCACAAAATACAGCAGTCTGCTTAGTCCTAGATTGTATAAAATCCTGTCACCATGCAAGACATTATTATATATACTAGAGGGCATGGGCGTTGGTAGTTTTATTTGTTTTCCTAGTCTGGTGGTTATATTTTCTTCGTCTTCTCGAGTGATTTTTGTTGCTGTTTTTTATTCCATGTACTTGCGGGTGGTGGTAGTAGTGGTTTACCGGTGTATAATTCTGGCTGATTCAGCTGTTCAATCATCAATGAGCTTCTTGTAGTGAAAGTAATGTTTCCCACTTTTCTATTCAATGAGCTTCCTTGTAGCCACCGAAGAGGTAAAAGGTGTTTTTTTTTAAGTTTTTAAACATTTTTTATAAATTCATTAAATATTTTTAAAAAAATAAAAATCAGAAATTAATTTCAAAATCCTTACTTAACAATTAAGTAAAAAAAAAAAAAAAAGTAATCGGTGACCATCATCGGTGAACCTTCTGTGGGAAAAGCATTTCCCTTATAATTATTGGATCATCGGACAATATCACCTAATTATAGTAAATACAAATAGGATATAAATATAGCGTATAGAATTGTTTAAAAATTAAAAACAGATTAACAGGATAAAGACATAAAATAGTTTTTTACAATATTTATTATTTTTATTTTTAAATATTTATTTTTTGACTTGAGAGTTAAGAATACCTATTATTTTTATTTTTAAATATTGATCGACGTGTTTCCGTGCAATTAGTGTGTCGTTTGCTGGTATACAGTGTCAGTCATCGAATGCCATGGGCTAATTATTTGAAGAGAAATAATTTGTATAAATTTTAAATAGATAAATTTTATATAAATTTTTATAAAAATATAAATTTTATTTTAAAAAAATATAAAAAAATTATTATTTATTAATAAAATTTATTATTTTATAAAAAATTTATATCAACTTATCTATTTAAAATTTATATATAACATTAATCTTCTTTAAAACCAAAAAAATCAACTTGGCCCCATTTGCCTTCCCTCTCCGTAGTCTTGGATAGGTTGCTCGATCTGTTTCAATCTCTCAAGCTAAACCCTGTTATTTTCTCAAGAAGATTTACGACAAAGCCCGGGAAATCTTCCCAGAAACTTCCTTTATCTTTTGTCCTTACTGGGTATGGTAAAGAATAAGAAAGTTTGTATCTTTGTGATTGGTTTTAGATAGTAAGTACGTCAATGGCGGGAATAGCTATAGTCTTGGATTTGTTGCGGAAAAACCCAAGTTTATACACGGGCCAAAGCCTCCACTCTAATGGGTTGTTCTCGGCTACCGTCGCGGCATCTGCTGCCGCCGCCGCCGTCTCCGCCGGAACTCCTTTTGCCTCTAGGGCGTTGTTCGGGTACTCTCTCTCTCCCAACTTCCATCCCTCTCTCTCCCCGCATAAAAATGTTCGTGTCTGTGTGGAGTGGATGGAGTATATAAATGGCTAACACAATTCGGATTGGTTATATTTGGATTCAGTATGGGGTATTAACTTGTCTGAGGTAAGTGGGTATGACCGTATGGCCAATTTGTCGGCAGGTTATATATATTTTTTAAAGATGGAAGTTCTCAGATTGGCATTGTTTGTTTTCCTTGATTATGTATAACTCGATTTCATAGGCGTTGTTCAAATTTGGTATCGTAAAAGTGGGTATAGTCAATGAGTCTTGAGGCTTTTTTTTTTTTTTTTGTGCATTTCGTCATTGCTGCAAAATTTGACTAAAGCTATAATCTTGGCCTTGGCTCTTTTATTTGGTGGCTGTGACTTGAGTTGTCGTTGTAAATTTGGAGGTGCCTCACTTATGCATTATTGAGCTGGTTGCATTGTTTTATGAATCAGCAATACATTTGCATCGATAGTCTCTAAACGGGGTGGCTTTAAATTCTCTTTGAAATTCTTGAAATTTAACTATAGTAGGCTTTTGAGTGTATTCGGATGCTGTGGACAAAAAGAAATGAAAAGAATAGGAACAAGGAGCTCCATATTTAGGATTTTCAAATTTAGTACCTAAGTATAGCTCCATTGAGCTAAGCTTTGTACGCCATCTTGGCCTGGTCAAACTGAGGAATTCACCTTTTGGAAAACAAAATAATAACCGCTTGGATGATTAGCAGTTACAGCGGAAAGTGTCTCTCCCGTTGTCTATGCTAGTGTCTTTTGCAGATTTTTCTTATTGTTCCAATTTTCTTTTGCAACAAGCTACTTGGTTTTGTTACCATACGTTTAGGACCACTTTTGAAAAGAGGTATTTTAGCTAAGCTCGGACCATATATTGACTTATAGTAGCTGCACTGCTGTATTCAGGATATCGTTTGCTCATTGTGATGCTGGTGCAGCATTGTCTGAAGATTACATTTCCAGTATACGAAGCGCAACTACAAATATCTTTCAGCACGATTCTTTGAAATACAGAACAAAAGAATATAAAATTGAGTTAAAACCTTTATTCTCAGCTTTTGAATTAAGGGCATTTGCTATGACTTCTGTGAGGTCGTTTTTGATGTTCTATTTGCCTCTTTTGGAGCCTCATTCAAACATTGAGGAGGATGATGACGAGTTTCTTCAGGACACTCAAGAAGAGCGCCATTTAGATTTGGTTGTTCCTTTAAAAAAATCAGTGAAGCAAATTGTCCGTGAGGTGAGTTGTACCTATATTCCTGTCTATCTGTCTTGTGAACCATAAGGATTCAGCTCTTGTGCATTCAAGGATTCTCCTTAGTAGTTTTTAAAAGCATGATTGATTCTCATGGGTGGTAAATTATAACGATGTGAAACTCTAAAAAATACTTGATTGTTCATGTAATGCCCTAATGGAAGGCCCAAACCACATGGCCTATACTCTAAAATGACTAGTTAATGATATAATTGGAGCGCCATTGGAACCTTATAAAGAGCAAGAAATTCTCATTCCCAAGCAATGTGAGATCTTATACACCACCTACCCTTATCCATATCTTATGGGGTATCACAATCTACCCCTCTTAAATTACCGACGTCCTCGTTGGGCCTATCCATTGTAAGTGGCACGACTCAAGTCCCACATTTCTGGTTAGGATAGTCTCTGATATCATTTGTAACGCCCCAATGGAAGGTCCAAACCATATGGCCTATACTCCAAAAGGACTAGTCAATGATACAATTGGAGCCCTATTGGAACCTTATAAAGAGCAATTGATTCTTCTTCCCAAGCAATGTGAGATCCCATACATCACCTACCCTTATCCATATCTTATGTGGGCCTTTCATTGAGGCGTTACAAATTGTATCAGAGACTATCCCAACCAGAAATGTGAGATTTTAGCTGTGTCACCTACAATGGATAGGCCCGACGAGGATGTTGAGAATTTAAGGGGGTAGATTGTGATACCCCATAAGATATGGATAAGGGTTGGTCGTGTATGGGATCCCACATTACTTGGGAAGGAAAATTTCTTGTTCTTTATAAGTTTCAATAGGGCTCCAATTGTATCATTGACTAGTCTTTTTAGAGTATAGGTCATGTGGTTTGGGCCTTCTATTGGCGTTACAGTTCATTTTTATATATTTACTTAGCAAAGATTTCTTGGCTCTCTGGAATATAACGTGTTACCCTCTCAATGAGAAACTAATGCAAGAATCTATTTTTAATGAGTAAAACCAGAAAATTAATAATTCATCAAATCTATTTCTGTACCCAATCACCATGTCTTGGGATCCATCTCTGTGGGCATGTTCCTTTCTGCTATCATTGCCTACTTGCATATTTTTTTTCATCTGTGTTTGACATCCTGTCCTTGTGATATTTCTTACCGCTATGTTGATTATTTGTTTTTCCACTAGATAGGATAAAGTGAAGTCCATATTTTGATGCTCACTGGAATCCTTCGATAAGTTACCATCTTTGGCTCTGTGCTCCTTAGTCCAACTGACATCATCATGTAGGATAGGGCTTAATGTTAACCAAAACAAAAATGCCTTGAACTCTATGAATGAATTTTGTGAACTTGTCCAAGCTCCTATTGTTATGCTTTCCCTTATATTATCGACTTTAAGATTCGTCTGATTTGAATTAAGTCTGGTTTGGCTAGACTTGCCTCTTTGTGTTTACCTTTCCTAATTTTTTGTGGCAAATTATTGATCTAAATCTAACCATCCTTCCTTGATATTCAAAAGTTCTCCACGATGCATGTTATATGATAACTGGCTCCTGCCTTCTCACAACATCTTGTCCAAAAAATATTTGTTTCAATGAACACGTTTACTGGCCTTTGACAAGTCCTGATATTGTTGTCTTTGAAATCTGTTGTTTCTAACCTAGTGTTTAACTTAAACTGGAGCAAAAGAAGTCATTTTGGTTGCTTTAACAGTGATTTAAAAAAAAAAACTTCCATCCAATTTTGCTGGTTCTCAATCTTGGAACTCATATTTGTGTGCTGCAAAGCTTTGCATCTTTCTCTATTGTTTTGCAGCAGATGTTTCTAGAAAGATAGGAAACTCAGTTGTACCTTTTAGAGACTACTTATTTCAGTGATCTACTGCATACCATTACAGACTACTGTTGTAACCACTAGACGAGTGCTAGAACGAATTGCTGTCCATTATGTTTCACAGAGGATGGCGTGGAAACTTTTGAAAGGTATTGAAAAGTTTTTTTTTCTTTGGAAAAAAAAGGTGTCAAATGTGCATTTTTCGTGATTCATCATATTATAAAGAAGAATCAATGGACATTTTACATGCAATAGAGGAGATGAGCTTAGTTATTGCTGGAAGATATATTGATTATTATAAAAAAAAAAAGTCTAATCAGCTTTCTGATTAGATTTTCTAATAAACTGATGCATATGATCAATATGTACAGACGCTCCCAAATCTGCTGTGCGCAAGGCTGAAAGAGGGATGCCTAGATTGGTTTACTTCTATAGTGTTAGCAGAACAACTATCAGAGGTTAAGCCTTTTATATTTGCTTTCTTCCCATTAATTGAGTACTAGCATTGGTTTCTCTATATGTATCTTCAAAATCACATCTTTTGAAGATTTATTTTGCATATCAAGAAAAACCCTCATAATGGATTATGTATCTTTGAACTAAATAATAATAAATTATTATTATTTTTAATTTTTTTTCCTTAAAATTATTATTATTTTTATATATTTTACAATTAGCACCATGTTTATTATTATTATTTTTAATTTTTTTCCTTAAAATTATTATTATTTTTATATATTTATTTTTATATATTTTACAATTAGCACCATGTGCTCAAAAATAAAAATTCCATATATCTTAATATTACCAATTTCATACATCAAAATGACCAATTTTATTAATAAATATTAATATGTACTAAAAAACACTTTGTATCATCAACTTAATACAAATCTCATATATCAAAATCATCTTAATACAAATTTCACAAGGTTTATTTTAATGGGTAGGAGAGAGAAAAAAAATTAAAAATAAGAGCTAAGTAGCACCGCTCAGTGTTACCGATAGTTGCTTTTGCAACTTTTTTTTTTCATTTTTCTATTCGCATTTTTTTAATGTATTTAAATATTTTTAAAAAATAAAAAAATACACCAATACACTTAAAATACTTCCTTCATCATTAAGTAAAAAAAAAAAAAAAAAAACAATTTCACTGAGCAGTCAAATGGAGCGGTAACTTTGGGGCAGCATAGTAGTTTTTTTCTAAAAATAATGTTTGGAGAGTGAATAGTGCTTCTTCAAACTTGAAGAAGCACTAATCATAACTATGTAAAAATTTAGAGATGTATAAGTCAATGTAGATGAATTTAAAGATATATTATGCAAATATGAAGATGAAGATAAAGATGAATAAGCCATTGCTAGTGCTCTAATTTATTTCTGAGCTTCAACCGCATTGAAGTGTGCCCCATTTTGATATGCAGGACACTTTCTAGGGTTGCTGCATCATGGCTTGTTCAAGTTGGTATTGAATTCTACAGATACATCTCTTCTCTGATTAAAGAAGAGAGTGATGAACTTGATAAAGCCGAAAAGATTAAATTTCTAGGGAAAAAGGTTGCTGGTGCTACTGTGAGGTGTAGTGCATCACTGGTTTTTGCTTCCATCGGGGCAGGGATTGGTGCCACCCTCATTCGTCCTTCGGCTGGCCAGTGGATTGGTAAGCTCACGCCTGCTGGCAAGAAAGATTTCTAGGATTATATTTGAATCTCTCTAGTTGGCAACAATTTATGGTATATCCCATGTCATATATTTTCCACCAATAAACTATGCACTTTTGTGCAGGCTGTGCTGTTGGGGATTTGGCTGGGCCCATTATTGTATCAGTTTGCCTCGAGAAAGTTCTGCATGTGGACCTTTAAGCACTGAGTGAAATTATTACGACATATTATTTGCATCTGCTTAAAATTGTTGGTGCACTTTATATAATGTTGAGGTACTTGATAAATCATTGAATAATGCTACTTACTAAAAGCAGGTGTTGAAGCAGAAGCCAATTATGGCGGTCAGTTGAAATTTTACCTATCTATGGCCACTGTGATCTCCTTCGTTTTTTCTTTTTTTTTTTGATGAATTTTCCAAATAATACATTTCTGCTGCTGATGAGTTATGAGTTATAATTGTTGGATGGTTGAACAATGTCTGCTCTCTCCTTCTCTGTCGCTCTGCGCGAGCGGGCATGATGTAATGTAAAACTATGGTTGGCGTTCAATTACGTGGTTGTGATTTATGCAAACTTCTACTCTAAACAGAAATCCATTTTGGTTCATAGTGCGATGTACATGTTTGTGTATGAAGCAGATAGGTGGCTTGAAATTTCCAATTGGAACAGCTTTTCAGAATTTCCCAGTACTGGACACTCTGCTCATTGCCATGAAAGCCCAGCAAATGTTGCAAATACAGGTGGGCACTTGATGAGATAATTGGAGGCTTGGAAACTTTTTCGCCAGTGTGTACCCGACCTCTGAAATCGTATGCAGTAGCTTCACTTCGCCTGTAGCTGCATGATCTGCCATGTAATGTTAACCCAACCAATTTTGTGTTCTTTTTATTACTGATTTTAATGCAACAAATTGGGCATTGCAATTATACTTTTATACACAAATATGACTCGTTATAATTACAAAACATGCGAATATTTCATACTTTTATACTATTTTTTATACTGGTTAATGGGATTGGTAACTCCAAGTGGTTGGCCCAAGTGGTGAAGGTTTTGGTTTTGTGATATCACTCCTTTCAAGATCTAAGGTTAACTGCAAGCAATCCTTTTGGGCCACAAGTCATGGTGAAAAGTCAGCGATTTAACTAGTTTCGTGTAGGAAAATTTTAAAGGATACGGTGCACGTGACTGAGATTTACTCTGCAAGAGTGGGTCTGAAGGTCCCATTGAAGAGGTTTTTCGATATTTAAAAAAAAAAAATTAATGGGATTGGTCTTTACATTTTTTTTAATTTCCCTTTGAAAAATAAAAAATAAATAAGAACTGATTGAATGAGACCAATTTTTTTTTTGATACATTTGGAGAGGCGGTTTCGAACTCAAGAATCTCATTTTGAATATTGAGAATTTATGCTAATCAGGTCATAGACATTTGGCGAATGAGACCAATTTTAAAAAGAATTGAGTCTAACCTAATTCCTAACTCAGGTCTTTTGATTTTGGATGATTAAGGGTATATTTGTGGTTTATAATTCCCATTCTGCAAACACGCACACGCACCCTTTTCCTTCATTCATATTTTTGGTTGGTTACGCCCTAACCTAAGCTGAGCTCTCTCACCAGCTCTTCTAGAATCTCCTCTGCCCTCCCATCCCCTCCCCTGCACCGACGCCCCTCCCCTTCCCCTCTTCTGTTACGCACGATCCCATCCGTTTTTCTCTCCCCGTCACTTTCTCTCCCCATTTCGGCTACACACGCCCCATTTCCTACCCACAGTGCATCTCACTCTCTCTCTCCGTCCCCCACTCCCCCGCAGGTCCTCTGTTTTCACTCATCCCTTCGTCGGTTTCTAGCCAGTTCTTGTTGTTTGGTGCTGCACGCCCCCACCACCTCCCTGGATTCTTGCTGAACGACGGTAAGCACCTTTATCTAACGTTCTCTGTTCATTCTCTCTCTCGGGTTATTCCTTTAATTATGCTTGAACGGTAGAACCTGTAGGTTGTGTTACTTCGTGTTGGGTTGCTGGTTTTTTTAGTCTCTTGTTTGTGTGAGGTGGACAAAGTAATATATGAAGAGTGTGGTTGTTGGGTTGCTGTGTAACATGTTGGGAGTCTTTGGTTTGTGGTGTTGTTGGCGGAGGAGACTCCATAGTGTGGCTGTTTGGGCCGTTGTTTGGCATGTCAGGAGTCTTTGGTTTGTATCGTTGTGGAGTAGGAGGGAATGAACTTAAATTGTGGGCTGTTTGGGTGTTGGGCATGTCGGGGTAATGCAGGTTGTTTGTTTGTTTGATAAGTCAAGAGTAATGTTTGTTTTTGAATGTATGAGCTGTTTGACTAACTTGCTTGTGGTAAATGGTTAAGCAAATTTGAGGAGTATGGGCTAATTTTCAGGAAGTAGTGAAATTCTTTGAATGTTGTGATGGATTTGGCATGCTGAATTGGTAGTTCGGCTTACGGGTTTTCATTAGTAAAGTTGGTTTTGTGATTGTTTGGTTTATTAACACTTTAGTGAATGTTTTCTTTTTAAGGTTGTGATATTGTTAGAGGTCGGACCCTAGGCTTACATAATACAATGCAAGATTTAAGTAAGCGGTGCTTCTATGCTAGACTTTGCCTAATGGACTAAGGTTGATTTTATGAAAAACGTGCATATATTGTTATGGAACATTGGAAACAACATCAGTCATTTTTTTCTACATAACTCGTTGTATTTGAATAAGAAAAGAAAAATATCTTTTTGTCATTACTAGTGTAGACGTGAGCATTTTTGGCTCTCTGTTTCTCAATTGTATAACAAGAGCAATTGAGCAAATATGAAATCTGAAAGTTTCATACGTGATGATATAAATATGATCTATATCTATTCAGTACTATGTTATGATATGATGTTGCATATGAAAACCTCTTGCATGACATTTTGTTTCTGCTTTATGTTCTGACCTTATCATAGGTGTAAAACCGTGGCCTCTATTATTATGTTGGTACCAACATCTCTGTTTCTGAGTGCACCCACTTTGGAAACAAAGTGGTTTTTCTACGTGGTGGTCTATTTTGTGTGCACACTCCGGGCTTTGAGAATAATAAGGGGAAGATTTCACTTTTGTTTCTGCCCGGTTTGCCCACTGGGGGTAGCACAACCCTGCCACGGGGGTTAAACATGGAATATGTTCTGATATAATGTTGTTCAATTATGTTATGCTAAATGATTTTTGTCTATAAATATTTCCGAACTGTTGCTCTGATATTTTCATAATGTTTTGGTTTTTTATTCTGTAACTGGCTCATGTTTACATATTAGTATATGTTCACTGCTTATCGAGTTGTTGATAACTTACCCAATTACCTCCAATATTTTCATAGGATTTTGATGATTCAATTGAGAATCAAAAATAGGAAGCTTGGGCAAGATTAGTTGAGCATAATGGATTTAGAACCAAAGGGTACTATGATTAGTAGAGAATCTTATTCAGCAGATTTGATTTGGTTTATTGGGATGTTGACATTTTTATAGAGACTTTGTGGAGTTGTTGATTAACTATATTGATGTCCTTGTAGAGGAACATGTATGTTTAGTTTAAACAGATGAGTTTATGTAGAGTCTTTGGAGTTATATATATATTTGAGATATAGTTTTAGGTGATAGGAACTAACTCTCGAACTCTCCGGGTACGGGGCGTTTACAGTTGGTATCAAAAATAGGTTTTAGATTCTACAGACTTTATGGAATGAGTTTTAGGAAAACTTGAAGTTTTTGACTTTGCATACCATAAGAACTTCTCTGTGTTACATTTGAGGTTTTAGATGATGTAGACTTTGGGAATGATTTGATGGTATCTACGATTTTAAATTCTACAGACTTTAATATGTTGGTTTGATGAAGCCTAGGTTTTAGGTTCTGCAGACTTGAGATTTAAAGTTTTAGATTCTTATAGGTCCTAGAGTTGTTACAAAAGGAATGCATAGCATTTTGTTGATCTTGATAGTTGATGCTTTTTCTTCCTCAATACTTAATTCCATGGCATGCCTTGGATTATGTGGCATGTTCCTTTTTGTAATGTATATACACAAAATTCTGATAAAAGGCTACTTCTTGTGTTTATTCTTATTTTTCCCCATAATTTATTCCTTTCAATTATGTCCTCATTTCAAGTCTTTTGAAGGGAGAATTATGACATGATCACTGAATAAATATCTCTCTGGCCAAAAAAGAAAGGAAAAGGAAAAAGAAAACATATTACAGACACGCAATCTCACCACATGTACAGGTCTTGTGGGGCAGTTGGTAAAACTGATACTGTTCAGAGAACATAGTGTGACCTTTTCCTATAGTTTGGTGAAGGACTATCTATCAATTTCAGTTTCAATAATTATTGTTCTATGTGTGTTGCACATGTAAAAAAAGTTCTCTATCTAGCTATGGAATCTCTTGGTATTTATGGAAGTTTTTTTACATGCATTTTTTCGGTCCACCAAAATTCAGATTCCTATCTATGCTGTTGGAGTGTGTCCACAATACTGCTCCTTGCGACTGCTCTAAAAATAAGCATGTGGGGTGCAATGCCGAATACATACAAAACTTGAGCACTTCTCCCCGGACACCAATTGGTTTTAGGTAGATTGACAGTTCACAATCCGACAAGTGTTATTAGAGCTAGATTTCATGGGTGTGAGTCCCAGGAGTGTGATCATGAGGGAGGGGTTATTAGAGCATATCAACAATACTGTTGCCTGCAACTACACTAAAAATAAATTTGCGAAGTGCAATATTGAATGTTATAAAATACTTGAATTTGTCTTTTTTAACATCAAAGGGTTTCCTTCTCCATTTTCCATTTCTTTTGCTTTCTTGTATAATCCTTTGATGCCAATTTTATCTGTGTGCAGGAATGGTGGGACTCTCTCTTGGAGAGAAGAACTTCATACAGGGGGGCATTGCTCAAGATCTTCGCTCTGATGGTCGGAAAAGATTAACTTACCGGCCTGTTTCTGTTGAAACTGGAGTTATACCTCAGGTATAATATTCTTTCCAATTCATCATTGGAATGTTGTCTAAATGCATAAAATAATTCCTCTACTGAATCAATCAGTTGGAATTAAGGCATCGGGAATGATTTCTTCTACACCAGTTTATTTTGTTTTCTAGCATACATACCAAATTAACTTCTTATGGTTTTATGTAATTGTAATTTTCCTTGGAATTCATTGCAGGCAAATGGTTCGGCAAGAGTCAGGATGGGGGCAACAGATGTTATTTCCAGTGTGAAGGTATTTCATCTACTGGATGCTGGATCTACTGTGTGCATTTCTTAAGTGACAATTGCCAACAGTGACTAACCATTTCGGGCTTGTTGGAAGATCTTCTGGTGAATACTTGCAATATGTTGCCTACTAATTTCTTTAAATGCAGGCCGAACTTGGGAAGCCAAGTTCATTGCAACCTGACAAAGGAAAGGTCTCCATTTATGTTGATTGTAGTCCAACTGCAGCACCAATGTTTGAGGTTGTGTACGGTGATTTTCTGAATTCTTCTATTTTTTTTGGTGATTGAGCGCATGTAGACTTCTTTTTTCTTTTCTGATTCTTTGTAATAAATATAAAATATGAGTCATTATATAAAATAGTTCTCTTAAAGAATCCAATTTGATTATTCCAACGTGATTCATTGCTTAGCCCTATGTGGTCGCTCGTCTTTAGTGTCTTTCATTTGTTTCCTGTGGTTGCGTGTGGGTGGTGGGTGTGTCCAAAACATGTTGTACATATTGTAAAATTAAATTCTATATCTTACATTTTATGCAGGGAAGAGGGGGTGATGAGTTGTCAACAGACCTCTCGGTTGCTCTTCAGTGTTGTCTCTTGGGTGGTAAAAGTGGAGCTGGTATGAATTTAATTAGAGCAAGAGAAGTAACCATCTGCTTTCTATCATTTCGGTTGTTCACCCTATAACGTGCTTGAATTAGGTTCTTGCTTTACTTGAGTTGATGATAGAGGGGTCCTATTTAACTTTTCCTAGGGGCTGGAATTGATCTCTCATCTCTAATAGTTGTGGAGGGAAAGATGTGCTGGGGTCTTTATATCGATTGCCTCGTCGTTAGTTCAGATGGGAATCTACTGGATGCCCTAGGTGCTGCCATTAAGGTGGTTTTTCTCTCTATCCATTTATATATTTGCAATTGAAATTCTTTTTTAATTAAATCTGACAATGACAATTTTAATCAATAGATTAAATATTATTAATGAAACCATAAGTACTTATCAAAAAAAAAATTAATGAAACCATAAGCTGTATGTCATGTGCTTGAAACGTGTAGAAATTGGATTTGTTGAACTTCAAATTCACTTGGGTCCTCCTCTCCTTTCTTGTAAGTTTTCCTAATATATCTGCAGAATTCAAACAGACTTTGATGGCAGTATAAATTTAAAATTTTGTCGTTATTCTCCTAAAACAAGCAATCATGATCAGAGGCAGTTTATGTAGTTGACTTTGCTGCCATTGGAAACCGAAAACTAATGTTTCTTATTAATTTTGCACCTGAAGGCTGCTCTGAGCAATACCGGCATTCCAAGGGTTCTTGTGGCAGCTGGTGCTTCAGGCGATGAGCAACCAGAGGTTGACATTAGTGACGAAGAATTTCTGCAGTTTGACACATCAGACATCCCCGTCATAGTTACGTTAACAAAGGTGACAAAATCACACTTATAGTTATAGAACATATAAAAATTTTGTAAGCTACAAATTGCTTCATTAAATATTTCCTTGTATTTTATAGGTGGGTAGGCACTATATAGTAGATGCCACATCAGAAGAGGAATCCCAAATGAGCTCTGCGGTCTCTATATCTGTCAACAGGAAAGGACACATTTGTGGTCTGACTAAACGAGGTGGTGCAGGCCTAGATCCTAGCATCGTTCTCGACATGATATCTGTGGCAAAGCACGTAAGTGAACAGCTAATGAACAAGTTGGATTCTGAGATAGCTGCTGCTGAAGCTGTCGAAGATGCTTCATGACATGTTTAGAACCTCTGATGCCATTATAGTTGGTACATTTGAACTTATAAAAAAAAAAAAAAAAAAGGTTGGTACATTTGAACAGGACTGTGTTCTATGTAGAATTTTTTATAAATTACCTGGGGGATGAAGATAGAATGGCATGTTTCAACCTCAATTTTCAGAGCTGTGTAATCTAATTTTGCTTGTTCCAGTGCCTGGTTACCAGCGTATGATAGTTTGATCCTTCACTTATTTTGAGTGGTAGTGGTGTGTTCTAAAGATCAATTCCACTAGCCGGCTAGTGGATTAGCATTTGCTGTATTATTGTTCTGTTGCCAACATATATATTGTTTTCAGTTGTTTTGAAATTGGAACATTCGCATGGCATAAGCCCTGTTTTCTACAGCAGCTCCTATTTCTGTGTCATAATCCCATTTTATTTAGAATTCTAAGATGAGATGAGTTGAGATAGTTTGTGAACAGTAGTGAGATTTGTGAGTTAAAAATAGTGAATAGTAGTGAGATGAGTCCAAACGTGGTTATTGGCCCTCAGCTATGAAGGACGGAGGGGTTTAAGTCGTACGGCACCCCTGCAGGGAAGTTTCTTTTTCGTTTTTTGGTACCAGTAGCAAAAGATATGATAATGACAGTGAATACCATATGACAATGATGTATGTTGAACTCGATTGGTAGGAAAGAGTTGGGAAAGTCCATACATTGCATTAATGGTGTCCGAAATTACTATATCTGAAAGATTATACCTTTCAATCACCTTCAACTGTCAAATAGCATACATTTAACAATTAAGATGGAAGAACCCATAGATGAAAGTAAATGTCAAGACATAAGTTTGACGGTCAGATTTATAATTGAACTTGCAACTTGTAACTTTTTGACTGTATAAAATGTATTATGCCAATCTTAATAGTTTAGTATATTAGTCACGAACCAGTGGCTGGGTAGAGGAGTTGCGTGTGAAAAGAAAAGAGTTCGACCAGTGGATTCGGTCTAGTCTGGTCCGATACCAATTCTTAAGAATTGAAACTTGTTCGATATCGATTTTTATATTTTGAAAATTGATTTGAATTGAGCCGAACTAATATATATATATATATTTAATTTTTTATATTATATTATAGATGTTGCTAATTGGTCGTTCAGCATTTACGGTTGAGCGTGCTCTAGTGCAATAACACTTTTTTTTTTCTTTCAAATATTTTTTAAACACCTTTAAATATTTTTAAAAAATATATAAATACACTACTAGTCACTTCCTTAACCATTAAAAAAAATTAAAATACATTAACGGTCAAAACCAAGGACAAAATACATTATTCTTATTATTCATATCTATTTATCTTATAACATAAAATTAATATAACATAAAAGTAATCTTATAAAATTTTAATATAACATTTGATATAACATAAAAGTAATTTTATAAAATTTTAATATAACATTTGATGTAACATATAAATTTTATGTAGGACCACACGTGTAAACGGTAAATCAGAAAAACTAGATTGGACTGAAATCGAAAAAATGAAAGTTTTAATTTTAGTGATAAATCAGTTTGTATCGATTCTTAAATTTTCAAAATCGGTATATATTATTCGATTAAAAAATTTATTTAAAACCGGATCAAACAGAACTTATTACACCCTACTCGTTGGATTTGGGAAGCAAAAAAAAAAAACTTATGGAATCTCAGTCAGATGTTGCAACCAACCCATTGCTGTAATCTTTAATACTTTATCAGCCCCGGATGTCATTTTTTCCTAAGATAATTTATTTTCAATGGATTGGGACAATATGAAAGCCTGAACAACTCCGGGCATCAGTGTCAACCGTTCTCCAAATCAGTGAAAAGAACGACGAGGACCTTGGAGTTTTGCCTATATTTGGCGTAGGAAAGGAATCATGGACGGACGCCAGAAACGCTCGTATCCGGACCCCACCAGAGACATCTTATTCTTACGCGCCACAAAAATAAAAAGATAAAAAGAGAGACAGAGCCCACCTCACAGTCTCAGACTCACTGCCCATGCATTCCCCACTCTCCGCTATATATAATATTTGTATGAATAAATATAGATAGAAATTATTATTGAGAGTATCTATTTTGTATATATAATATGACATCATCTAGATTATATATATTTTTAAATAAATATTAGAAATAATCAATTAGAAGTAACTATACAGTGAGTGCAAAGTGTGTACTACTATAATAACTTCTTTCTAACATTACTTTATTTATATATATATTTATTCTGAACACACCTAATATTTAATTAAATTTGATAGAATATAAAATCAATATTTAAATTTAAGATCTGGACTCTCATGTCATGTAAAATTATTATTTATCTAAAAAATTTAAACCGGTGAAAATATATAGATTTAATTATTAATATTATATTAAATAGTTCTTATAAAGAAACGGAAAAGTAAAACAAAAATTTAGAAAACAAAAGAAAAACGTGTGTCTATGTAGCAGGCTTTATGAACCTCGTGCGTTGCCCAAGTGTCAATGCATGGTGCATAATTAATTGTTAATTGTTACGAGGTGACATCGAGAGACACACACACACATATATATATATATATATATATATATAATTATTAAGAACAAATTTGGCGCATCATACTCCCATTAAATTTAATTTTTTAATTTTTTTCTTTTATTAAATATATAGTATATAGACGATAAGTAATAATTCAATTAATTTAAAAAGAATAAAATTATAAAAAAATTTAAAAAATAGAAATAAATATAGTGTGTAGTGAGGATGACTTGACTCATGAGTAGCAAAACTTAAAAAAAAAAAAAAAAACGGGGAGAGAGATAGAGAGATTAGACAAGAAAGAGTATATACGGGCAAGTTGCTTGTATTGTTTAGAAATTCCAACATATAAAAAGGCAAAGATGCCCACTTGCCTCATCCTTTAATCATTGAATTCTTTTTGTGATTTTAAAATATTATTTGGTTAGATATGGTGAAAATTTCTATTACACCAATGATGAGCGAAATGGCGTTTATTATCGATATCTTTGCATGTGTGGTTAGAACGGACGTCGAGATGCTAAACTCTGTCCACTTGTAATGATAATTGATAGAGAATCTCCCACTTAATTTGTTCACAAGCTTCTTTGTATTGTCTTTTATATCTATATTATCTATAAGTAAATACAATTCATACATGAGTAGGGTTACTATGTCGCTCCACTCTTAGTACCGCCCAGCGTTATATATATATATACTTTTTTTTCATATTTTTTAATATATTTAAATACTTTTAAAAAATAAAAAAATATACCAATACATTTAAAATCACTTCCTTAATCATTAAGTAAAAAAAAGTGCAAGTGGTCAACTTGGGTGGTAAGAGTGGGGCGGCATACTATCATTTCCCTTCATATATATATATATATAAATATTTTAGTCACAAAATAATTTGATAAGAATATATTCACAAACTAACGTAATTTAATGTGGTACGTTATATTATGAAACTATTTTTATTATAAAGTAAATCTACCATATAAAATTATATTAATTTATAAATTCTTTTTGTGAAATATCTTTAACATTTCTTGTGTATATATATCATCGTTTATTTTTATAGCCCATCTCATCTCATCTTATGTAATAATTATAACTTTTTTAAATTATCATACAAAATAAAATAAATAATTCACTTTTTTCAAATTATAAAACAAAAATAATATTAAAAATATATATTCTAATAATATTTTATTTAATTTTTAAATTTAATTTCAATTCATCTCATCTCATCTCATCTCATTTCTTCAATTAAAATAAAGGAGGCTTAAGTTTGTACAATGACCTGTTCAGCAATAATTGACGTGGTGGGATTTAGTGTGCGACTAATTGACCTGTTCAATCAATACGAGAATTGTAAATGTTGCTAAACAAATTAAATAAATAAATAAAAAAAGGAAAATTTTGGCGTTCGAATTTATACGTACACGGTTTAAGACTTTATTCGAAATATACATATATATTAATTATTTATATATTAGAATATTAAATATCATTTCAAATTAAGTTAGATGTGTACCATAAGTGAAATGGTTTGTCACGAACTAAAGCATTTTATATATATTTTCCCAACGTCAAATAAGAATAAAGATAAAACGAGTTAAATATGTACAGTTATATTCATAAAGGAATTATATAAAATAATTTTATAAATTGATGTGATTTTATTTGATAGGTTAAATCTATTATATAATAAAAATAATTTTATAATTTGATAAATTAAATTAAATTACGTTAACTTATAAAATTATTTTATGTAATTTTTTTTATAAATAAAGTATTTTACAATAATAATACTTATTTCACACGAAAAGATTGGGAATGAGAGAAGTGGATGAGGCTGCAATCATCTAGTTTTCCCTTCAACAATCTGTTCTTATCCAAATCCAAATCCAAATCCAAATCCTCCCTTACCACACATCTCGAGACACGCATCATTTCATTGACTTTGATTTTTCGAAATAAAAAATAAAAAAACTCAAATGCAAGGCAGCAAGAGTTTATTTTACTTGTATCGAAACATCACGTCTCTCTCCATCTCAATAATATCCTACTCGCATTAATTCCATTTGATAATAATGTTTTTCGTTGAACTCGTGTAAAAAGGACGTGTATATAATATATATATATATATATATATATCAATATCAATATACACATGAAAATATTTTAGTTACAAATAAATTAAATAAAAATAATCTCATAAATTAATATAACATGATATGATTTGTCAAATTAAAAATTTACTTTTTTTATATAATAGATTTAACGAACTACATGAATTCACGTTTATTTATTAGATTAATTTTATGTAATATCTTTGTGACTATAACAATACTCATCTATTCATATATATTTTATATGAAAGACACATTTTATTTCATTCCATTCAAGATTAATTATTTAGCACGTGACTACTTATAATGTCTTAAAAGAAGAAAAGATCTATTTAGTAAAATATGAGTTACTCAATTTATAAATAATAGCTAAAATGCATGAAGAATTCTATTGGTAACATTTGGGGTGTTACGAATTATATTAACACTTATCAAATCAATCATAAAAAAAAATTATATAAAAGATATTAAATATAGTAAATATATATTTTGTTCCTTATTTTAAATTTAACTATAATTTTCAATTCACATAAATAATTAAAGCACAGAATATGGTGATAAAACTGAAAAATATGATAAATTTTAGAATAAAAATATTATGAATATAAAGAGATTTTATAAAAATAAACTAATAA
The DNA here is from genome assembly GCF_004785595.1 of Juglans microcarpa x Juglans regia. NCBI lineage: Eukaryota > Viridiplantae > Streptophyta > Magnoliopsida > Fagales > Juglandaceae > Juglans > Juglans microcarpa x Juglans regia. The sequence continues at coordinate 40,035,832 of NC_054594.1, read as the reverse complement.
ATTAATATGTCTTTAAATAATATGTTAAATTTATTTTATAATAAAAATAATTTAATAATTTAATATATGACATCAAGCTAAATTAATTTATAAATTTTTGCAAATGATAGCATAGTTGATGACGGAACAAGTAATGCAAGAAACGAGGAATTCTCGAGAGAGTAGGAAAGTCAGAAGCCAATGGGACGTGGCCAACATTACCAGGAGAAGCGCGTATACGGAAACTGGAGAAACTCCTCCTATCCTAAGTATCTACAACCTTAGAATGTCAATGTAATGATTCAGAGAAGAGCATCAGACAGCCAACCAAAGCCGAAGAGCCTAAAGCAGAAGGCCAGCTCAGACTCAGAGCCTCAAGAATTCCGAGGAAGAGTTGCCTCATCGTTCACATTATTATTATTATTATAATGTAATAAAGAAATAAAAACATCGATCGTCGCTTGATGTAGTGAGACATCAAACGCTGCTGGTGGTGGTGGTGGTGCATCGTTCATGTATATAATATTACTGATCTCCACATATGCTTGATAGCTTTGTGTAAATATTATATATATATATATGATATTCCGAATCCTCGAAATCATTTTCTTGTTCCGCTTCAGACGTTAGATTCAAAGTTGAAAAGGCCACGCTTGTTTACAGACATACGTACGCCTCTTTCTCGCTTCCATATTCCTCAAAAGTTGAAACCACCACCACATCTCTCCAGAGAATTCTGAAGAACTACATATACTACCTCCCTGATTCCCACTCTGTATAATTGTTCTCAGGTCAGTCTCTCGTTCTTGTTATTCTTCTTCTTCTTCACTTGTATTAATCTATCATCTTAGTTTTCCATTTATGTATTCTTCCTCTAATTCTTGTTTGAATCGATTTCAAATCCTTCTTAAAATTTTTGCTGGTGTATTAACTACAAAAGGTAAGGCAAACGCGTGGTTTTCCTTGTAAAACCTATATTCCGGAAACTTTTCTCTTTTAATCAAATTCTCGAGTGCGTCTAATAGCCTTTTATTATTATTATTATTTTTTTTTTTTATTTTTTATTTTTTTATTTTTTATTTTGGCGTTTTTGCCATGCAATGACTTTCTTCTGTTAATTTTATTTCTCTGAAGAAAACTAGAACAAAAATGGCATCGAAGATCATAAATGTTCATCAATTGAATGCCTGAGGTAATTAATCTTCAAGCCGATTTTATTCAATTAATGAATGGAGTGGACACTTGGCACGATTTGGGAACATTCTGATGTTGGGGAAATCATCCAACAGTTAAAGCATGGTCTATAGACTTTAAAGGTGGTTGCCTACATGTCAAGTTCTTGGGCAGGTGATTGATGAACTTAAATTGTGACACTTTCTTTTCTTTTGGAAAGAACAACTGTGCCGTTTTTCTTTTGTTTGAGGTGGTATGAGTATAGAGCTACGAAGGAAGCCGTGGGACAACAAGTTTGTGAATTGTTTCTAATGTGCATCTCCAAAAATCCCAAGAATATTCAAGGAAGATGGATTTGTTTGTGTTGACACTAAAAGCTTATATCCTAGTGGGGACGTTTTAAATGTCAACGCTGCGGCCTACAGTTATGAGACGAGATGCAAAGCCTGATTCTGTTAGAAAGTCTGTCCCTCAATATCACCGGTGGTTCTCTCTAATCCTTGAATTTCTGCATAAACCATAAAGCAATTGCCTCCAAGAGTTGGCAATTCTTTGAGTCAACGTGCTGTCCTGCTTGAGATTTGTAGGATTGCTTCATCAATCCCGTTAAAAGTGGTTCTGTATTGGGTTTCCGCTTTACATTTTTATCGAAGTGAGCTGGGCTTCCTTTAATAAGTGCCATTCTGGATCGATCCAATTGGTATAAACTAATCATTAAAAAGCACAATTGAATACGTAATAGCTTCAGTCTTTTCTTTATGACCGTGAGGGTGATTAATCTGCTAATAAAATCTGCTAATAGCATTCAAACTTGTAGCTCGAGCAAATTGTATAGTAACTGCTGGAGTGATTTTCTTGGTTCCATTCTTGTTATTTTAATAAGTATTACCCATGATAATGTTATTATGTGTATGATTAATCTACAATGTTGTCCCGCTTTTTTACAGCTTAAACTTTTAGGGCTGATTTTGACCATTTCTATTTTATTTGCGCTCATTTAAATGATTAGACTGATTTCCTTGTAACATGATATCTTCTTGTTGTTACCATATGGCATATTACTGATCACTCAACTGGTAGTCTGTTTTGCAGTTCATGGACATCTTTCTTCTTATCCAATAGTTGAAGTCAATGGGTACTTTCTGAATTGATCAGTATGTATCGTTGAAATGAAGCAGACTGGTTGAGGGTTTTCAGTTGTCTAGATAAGCAAACATCACGGAAATAGCCATTTACCATATTGATAGAAGTATTTTAGCAGATTCTTGCCACTGAGATTTGACTTCTTGTTTCAGCTTTGAGGGAAATAAAAAGATCATCTTTTCATCTAGATGTAGAGTTTATGTGATTATTCTAGATGATCTTTACTCAACTTGAACTTAGAATCTCCGTGCTTGTTGTTTCCTTGTAATCCACCCATCTCGTGTTTGCTCACCCCCAATGACACCTTAAATTGTAATCCTTGTATCTCCAACTAATTTTAAAATTCCATCATCAAAAGTTGTGAGTGTCGGGCCAGATTGCATTTGTCAGTTTCATAGGTGGATGAGGGTTGGGCTGCCATCTAAGACCATGAATCACAATATTTTCATATCTACCAAAGAAAGTGAGGCTACCAGAAGAGTCACACAGTCATATTATGCTACCGTCTCCCCAATACGCAATTTTTTGACTGTGGAATCAGAGGGCAGATGTTTATTGGCTAGTGAATGTTCATCTTCACGTCCATCTCCTTTCATACGAACAGAATCGCTAAGTTCTGCTTGTACACAAGCATGTACTGTCCAACCTCAAGAGTATCGTTCAGAATCTGGACAAAATAGTCCTCTGTCTCCTGGTCCTCGTGACCAAAATTCTAAGAGCACATTTTCACGTTCATCCTTGTTCTGTACCAGTTTATACCAGTCTTCTTCATCAAGCTCTGAAACCCATAGGCAGCTTGGAAATCTACCATTTCTTCCACATCCTCCATCCTACAACCAGTCCGTTGTTTCTGCTGCTGATTCAACAAAAACTCCATTGCTTTTCAGAGAGGATATGGACGATCAATATGATGAAGAGCATTCAGAGGCTCTTATGACAGACTTCCTTAATTTGCCTGGAGATGCTTCTGACGGTAGCCTTCATGGTGTAAATTGTGCAAATGACAGTCTAGCACTTACTGAGCAAATGGAACTACATTTTTTGCCTGATGATCTTCACATGGCTATCACTGACCATGGAGAAAGTCCCAGGCTTGATGTAAGTACACTACTGCGACTAACTACATCCTGTTATATGCACACTCACATGCATACATACGAGCATGTATATGTACTAATTAGATTTTCTTTTTACACTATAGTTCCTTCTAGTGGCCAAGCAACACTACTTGGTTCTGGAACTAATGTGCCCTAATTGCTCAAACAATCAAACTTCTGACACTTGCACCAAAATTTGGTTACAATAAAAAAGAACGGAATGAATGAGGTTTTTCTTTTTGGGTCAAACAGAAAATCTCGAGGGGCCAATTTTACTTGTGCATCCATACTACATGTGCATTTTCAGTTGGAACTGCTGCATTTTGTTCTATTCACTAGTCCTTACTTTTGAGAACTGTTGCTTGATCATATAGGAAATTTATGAAACACCACCAGCTTCATCAAAAAATTCAAAACCAGCTATAGGATTGACATGCAATCGAAGTTGTCTCTCTGTGTTGCCAACTCTTGATGAGGAATCAAGTTTGTCATCGCCTGGTTCAGCCACTGTGCACAAGCCAAGAATGAGATGGACACCTGAGATCCATGAATGCTTTGTGGAGGCTGTCGACAAGCTTGATGGGGCTGAAAGTAAGCAAGCTAGTTGGTCTATTCTACTATACAAATGTAGATGTGAAACAATGCTCAATCTTATTAACAACTATCAAAGTTTGAAGTCTTATCATCTTTCTGATCGCAGTCTAATTTGTTTGGTTTGAAATGTAGAGGCTACTCCAAAGGGTGTGTTGAAGCTTATGAATGTCAAAGGCCTGACCATCTATCATGTGAAAAGCCACTTACAGGTACTTACATTTACATACAACTGCTGAATTAGATGGAATGTAGACTGAGCCACTATTCATATTGAGCCTATACTGTTATATGTCTTTGCAGAAATACCGTCTTGCGAAGTATATGCCAGAGAAAAATGAAGGTAAGGAACATGAAATCTTAATAAAATTATGCTTATTTTCATTATCATCTTCATCTTCTAAATTATGAAATATGTGAATGTATACATTCCTAGCTTCAATTAGTACAAGCCATATCACATGTAATTCTGCAGTTCAAACCAGATTCGTTTAAGCCCTACTGGTATAGCCTGTCCAGTAGAATATAAAGCAATTGACTTGCCAAGATAATCCCATTTTACCATCTCCTTGATTGGTCTACTCACCAAAAAGTATTGTTTCATGGCCAAATCCTGCATTGTCTGTCAATTTGACATCAATATCACTGATTCACTACAGTACTTTATATACTGGTGTGATTTCCATATCAGCTAGTAAAGCTTTGATCTGCTTCTGAATATGGCAATTAATTGTCTCTTGTTTTTATTATTTTCCAGAGAAGGCTTCTGCCCTGAAGAAAAGAAAGCAGCTTCAACTAGCAATGAAAGTGATGGACGTAGAAAAGGGTAATCATTTTAAGGGGGAAAATACACTTTGCACATTCTAACTACCAGGTCTTTTACATGTTACTCCATAAATTTCCAAAATTGACATATTTGACCCCCTAACAATTAAAAACTGGAAATTAGCAGCCCTGTTCAATTGTGACTGTTAAGATGGATGAAAAATAAGTGAAATGACACAATTTTGATGGTCAAATCTTAACGGAAGGTACACATTGCAACTTTTTGGTCCTCTGAGCATGCAGTATTTCAGTTTTGGTAGTTTAGGGTACAGAGTGTAAAAGGTCTGGTAGTTATAGTGTGCAAAGTGTATCGAATACAAAGTGTAAAAGGTCCGGTAGTGTGCAAAGTGCATCTTTTTCTAGTCGTCTTCATTTTTGTTTATGAGATAAGATATATTCTGTGTTGATGTGTGTGCTTCTCTGTAGTGTGTATGTATTTCATCTTTTCTTCCGTCAAACAATATGTGAAAATTTCTGACTTGGATTGTGAATATGTGATAGGAGCATTCAAATCACAGAGGCTCTGCGCATGCAAGTGGAGGTTCAGAAGCAGCTGCATGAACAACTTGAGGTTTGATTTATGCTTATTGTAGGAATCTGGCTTTTTGAGTTTTGAAATCCAACAATCCATAATTGCACGTCTTGGTTTCTTTTCAGTTGTGTAATGTAGCCAGAAGCTTTCATCATCTATGGTGCATTAGCTCTATGGTCTGCAATGTAATTTATTCTCCTTCATTTCTTCTGTCTGTTTCTATATCCCCGCACAGGTCCAACGGGACCTTCAGTTACGCATGGAGGAACACGCAAGGTACTTGCAAAAGATCTTGGAGGAACAACAGAAAGCTGGCATTGCCTTGATTTCTCCTCAAACCATGTCTTCACCGACTAATCCATGCCAAGATTCTGAACTGTGGCCTTCTTCTGCATCAGCTGGTTCATCACCCCCACTTCCTGCCGAATCCAAAACTGATTCAACTTCACCTCTATCATCCAAGTATAAATCTACTGAAAGTGGTGATTCAAAGCCACAACCATGCTCAAAGAGGCTTCGTCTGGAAGAGAAACATGATTCAGGTTCAGATAAGGCTGCAGTTGGACTTAAAGATGCTGTGTCATGACATGTTATCTCTAGTATTTGCATCATCCCCAAAATGACCCAGCTCCTGTAAATCCGTGAATCACATGTAAACTTGTAATTGAAGTAATATTTGCTTGATTTGTATTGCTTGACATTTTTAGTACTCCAAAAGGAAAAGAAATTCAATTGCTTTGGTTAACTTTGAAATCGTATGTTGTTTACAGTTCCTGCTTTGTTAATCAGTATTAGTACACACTGTAATCTTCAGTTGAACTTTGGTTAACTTTTGAATTTCTGTAATGAATAGAATATGGTCATAGTTTTCAAGATTGGTACAGTTCCTTTAGCATTCATGCCAAACTCCTGCTACTGATTTATTTTAAATATATAAACTGTTCAATTTCATTGGCAGCCATGAGAACTCAAAATCAGCCACTCAGATTGCAACCTTGGATTTTCAATCATGGCTGTGATGGGGGAAAAACCCATTACATTAGGCCCAGGATAGCAGGGAGGGTACGTTGCGGGGAGTTGGGCTGACAATGAGGCCCAGCCCAGTCACCTAAGTCAGGGCAAGGAAAGTAGAAGCCCAGACCAGAATATGGATAGGGAGTTCGGGTCAGGACATGAGATCTGGAGGAAGACTAGGGAAAAGAGGGGAGAGGAGTGTGACGTGCGTCACCAGATGGAAGGGACGCGGGATAGGAAACACACCGTATTTAATGCGGCCCAGAACAGAGGCCATGAGCATACAGAGATCACATCGCATTTAATGCACCCCAGGGTGCAGGGTGTGCTGCATTGAATATGGCCCAAGACCATATCAGTGCACAGAGAAGGCCTGGGGCCATCGCTCCTCGGCAAGGTGACGACATGAAAGCTGCTCGATAATAAAGTACGCAGAACGAATCGCCTCGTGCTACGCAACACCCTGCTATGTGAAAATCCTGAACGGTAACTATAAATAAGGGTCAACCCAGCGGCAAATGAGGTAATGGAAAATGCTACCATCCTTCATATACTTCATCTTTCTTGCTTCCATTTTCTTATCTCTTTCCATAGGATACTGACTTAAGCATCGGAGGATTAACGGACCCCGAGGTCCCCTATCCATTGTAACTATGCAGGATTGCACTTGGATACCAGGGGTGAGAAGTTGCCCAGGCCCGCAAAACACGACATCAACAGTGGCGCCGTCTGTGGGATCCCTTGTTGTCCCATAACTAGCATGTCCTTTGTATGCCGGCAACAACCCGCTCCCAGCATTCACAGCGTGAAAGGATGCAGTCTGAAGCAGTCGAAGCAAGGTCTAACCAACAAAACGAGGCGATACAGAAGCTCATGGCAGATATGGAGACTCTCCGACGGGAGAACATTGCGTTATGAAGGAATGTTGAAGAGACCGAAGCGGATCAACAAAGCCATCATTCTGGGGACCACCCCCAACCTAACTCAGTCGTTGCAGAGGAAGAACGACGTAAAATAAACCTGCAAATTCAGATGGAAGTAACAAAGCAGATGGGTCAACCCACCATGATGGATCAATTGCTCACTAACGTTGAACTACCATACAACACCGGGATTCTGGTGGTACCGATACCTTCAAGGTTTAAGGTTCCTCAGATGGAAGCGTACGACGGGATCAAGGACCCGTTGGAGCATTTGGAGACCTTCAAAACCCACATGACTCTTCACGGCTTCCCTAGTGAGATAGCATGCAGGGCATTCCCTTTCACCTTAAAGGGGGCGGCGCGAGTGTGGTTTGTTTCCTTGCAACCCGGAACTGTAGATAGCTTTAACGAACTAGTGCGTCGGTTCTTAACGCAATTCATGGCCAGCCGGATGAGGAGAAGGCCAGCCGCCTATCTGCTAACTGTTAAGCAGAGGGATAACGAGAGTCTTAAGTTATACCTCTCTCGCTTTAATAGGGAAATGATGACAACGGACGACCAAGACGAAAAGATCACGTTGGCGGCATTATTAGGAGGAGTCTAGCCTCGCAGTCCCTTCATGGTGGAAATCGCCCGCAAGACACCATCAACTTTGAGGGAATTTATGGACCGGGCAGATGGTTACATAAACGGGAAAGACACGCTCCAGACACTGACAGCACCTAGGAAGCTCGATTTGGAAAGAGCAGACAAGAAAGCGACAGAACGGCATCGAGAGCTTGATCGAGGAGCCCGCCAGAAAGGAGCTCACGAAGTCAAAGGCAAGGGGAAGCATGGCCCACGCTTGCACTCTAGCTTGGCAGTAGAAGTGGAAGTGGACCTAAGTCGACGAGGGGAACAGAGACAGAGTCTGGCACGACCCAAATATTGTTCCTTTCACAGGAGCAGTGGGCACAACACCCGAGACTGTTATACGAAATGGGGAAGATTTGATGATCCAGAGACCCGAACCGATTGATGCGATAATGAAAGAAGTGACTCACGACGAGAATACCGTCCTTACTCCTGGAGAAATCGAGACCAGAGCCCCATTTAGAGAAGCCGGGACCGAAGTCCCATTTGGGGAAGACGAGATCCAGTCCACAGGAGCTATAGCCCAGTTCGTGAAGGCCAGGGCTATGCCCAAAGGAATAGTGTAAGTCCCGAAAGAAGAAGAACTACAAACCCTTGTAAAGAGGACTCGCATCGAGGAAATTCAAGAAGGGAAGAACCTCCCATAGGGGAGATCAATACCATAGCTGGGGGTATGCAGGGGGAGCAACTTCCTTAGCTCGAAAGGTCCATGAGAGGAAGGCCAGGTATGGAGAAGTATTCTACACCCAACGGCCGCACCGTAGAGACCCTTCCAGGGAACATTTGATAACGTTCAGTAAAGAGGATGCAGAGGGATTGTTACGACCTCATGACGACGCGCTAGTAGTAACAGCACAGATAGCCAACTACCGGACCAGGAGGGTATTGATTGATAATGGTAGTTCCGCAAACATCCTCTTTTGGGAAGCTTTCAGCAGAATGGGGGATTTCTCCCGACTGGTTACGGCCGGTGCCAACACCACTTAAAGGCTTCACCGGGGATACCATCCAACCAGCCGGTGCGATTGCTCTATCCGTACTAGTAGGCGCGGCTCCCAGAACCACATCCCTCATGGTAGACTTCCTGGTGGTCGATGCCCCTTTCTCGTACAACGTGATACTTGGGAGACCGTCATTGAACCAAATGAAGGTTGTCACTTCTACGTACCACCTAAAAGTAAAATTTCCAACCGCATGCGGGGTGGGAGAGATGTGAGGTGAACAGCAGACCGCGAGAGACTATTACACCAGGGAGATGAAGTCGAAGGCGATAACCAGACAGACTCTAGAATCGAGCCACGAGCAGGCTGCCGAACCGGCACCACCTACTCGGACAGAACAAGAGCAGGAGGAGGAAAACAAAGAGGCACAAGTGCAGACGAGACTCAAAGGGGCAGCCCAGCCACCATCTTCGGCGGTGACCGAGCTAGACTGCGAAGTAAGGGATGAAGAAGCGCTAAGATAGGCAGAGCCCGACGAACCCCTAGTCTTGGTACTAATGGATTCTGGAGACCCGGAGCGGACTGTATGAATGGGATCTAGAATGTCCGACGATCTGAGCCAGTCCATGAAACAGCTACTTCTGGAGCATCATGATGTCTTTGCTTGGTGCCATGAAGAGATGTCGAGTATCGATGGGTCAGTGATAGAGCACCATCTCAGCGTAAATCCTGATGCAAAAAGAGTCAAGCATAAACGCCGCAGTTTCAGTGCAGAGAAGTACGCGGCTATAGTTGAGGAAGTGGAACGCCTCCTCGCTGTGGGTTTCATTCGGGAAGTTTACTATCCCGAATGGCTCTCTAATGTTGTACTGGTCAAGAAGGCGAGTGGGAAGTGGAGGATGTGTGTTGATTTCACCAACTTGAACAAAGCATGTTCGAAGGACAGTTTTCCTCTCCCAAGGATTGACTTGATAGTAGATTTGGCGGCCGGGCATTCGTTACTCAGCTTCATGGATGCATACTCTGGTTACAATCAGATCAGAATGAGTCTCGGCGACGAAGAGAAAATAACATTTATCACCGATCGAGGACTTTATTGTTATACGGCAATGCCATTCGGTCTAAAAAATGTGGGAGCGACATACCAACGCCTGGTTAACAGAATGTTCAAGAACCAGATCGGGAGGAATATGGAAGTCTACGTAGACGATCTGTTGGTTAAGAGCAAGAAGGCAGAACAACATCTTGACAACCTCCGCGAGACCTTCGCGGTGCTGAGAAAGTACAAAATGAAGTTTAACCCGCATAAATGCGCCTTTGGGGTGGAATCAGGGAAGTTCTTGGGCTTCCTGGTTTCTAATCGAGGAATCGAGGCCAATCCTGAAAAGATCAGGGCCATCATGGATATGTCTTCCCCGAGGAATATCAACAAAGTTCAGAAGCTCATAGGAAGGATAGCCGCCCTGGGCCGCTTCATCACCAGATCAACCGATCGATGCCTTCCTTTCTTTAGTATCCTCCGAAAAGCACAAAAATGGGATGAAGACTGTAGTAGAGCTTTTGACGAACTGAAGGAGTACCTGGCTCATCCGCTGCTGCTCAGCCAAACCACACCTGGAGAGAACCTGACTGTGTATCTGGCGGTGTCACCCAATGCGGTGTCTTCTGTGTTAACCCGAGCGGAGGCAGGGATTCAACACCCAGTTTATTACGTTAGCAGAGCTTTTCGAGGTGCAAAAGCCAGGTATCCCCGAACAGAAATGCTCACTTTCGCGTTAGTAATCGTCGCCAGACGGTTGAGGCCCTACTTTCAAGCCCACCCGATAAAGGTCCAAACCAATGTCCCCCTGAGGAAAATATTGCAGAAACTCGATATCTCAGGCCAAATGACTAGCTGGGCGATTGAGCTAAGTGAGTTCGAGGTCGAATACCTCCAGCGAACGTCGATAAAAGGACAGGTACTAGCAGACTTTGTAGCCGAATTCTCGAACTTCCCAGAAGAAGTGGTTGTTGCACCCTAGGGCAAGCCGTGGCAGGTCTATGTCGACGGCTTGTCCTGTCAGGCAGGGGCTGGAGCGAGAGTGTACATAGTGACGGACTCGGGTGAGAGATTTGATTAAGTGCTCAAACTCAGATTCAAAGTCACCAACAACGAAGCAGAATATGAGGCGCTCCTGTCGGGACTAATGATTGCTAGGTCCCTTGGCGCAACTGAAGTTGAAGTAAAAGCTGACTCGCAAATAGTGGTGGGACAAGTAGCCGAACAATTCCTCACAAAGGGAGAAAATCTGAAAAAATATCTTCAACAAGTTGGAGAAGAGCGGGATCACTTCCAGTATTCTGCCATCCATCAGATTCCTAGAAGAGAGAACCAGGAAGCGGATCGGCTAGCTAAGGCAGCTTCAGGGCAAGAAAAGGTCCTGCTCCCGGACCATGTGGTCGCCCGAACTGTTGATATAGCTGCGGTGGGAATTCAGGTGTCAGCTATCGAGGTCCCACATCCCCCGGAATGGGCCACGGATATTTTGAGATTTCTTTAAGAGGGAATTCTGCCAGACGATCGGGAGGAAGACTGAAAGCACAAGAACCGAGCCATGAGCTCTGACCTGCTAACAGCTATTCTCAACGAAGTCTGAATGACTTACCGAGTTTCGTGCAAAAATAAAGAAAGAAATGCGTTGGTGAGGGAGCAGGGCCCTCGGGCTCTGCCAACCTATAAGTGCCAATCCACGAAGTATAAAGCACAAGAACCAAGCTATGGGCTCTGACCTGCTAACAGCTATTCTCAACGCAATCTAAATGACTTGTCGAGTTTCTTGCAAAAAGAAAGAAGGAAATGCGTTGGTGAGGGAGCAGGGCCCTCGGGCTCTGCCAATCTATAAGTGTCAATCCACAAAGTATAAAGCATAGGAACCAAGCCGTGAGCTCTGACCTGTTAACAGCTATCGTCAAGGCAAAAACGAGGGCAAAAAAAAGTATAAAAAGCCAGCAGAAAAGAAGGCAGACAAAGTCCTTTATATATATATCCTGAACAGAGTTACAAGTGGAGCAACAAGGGAAATTTTACATCGTTTAGAGTAAAAAAAGAGAGAGAAAGAAGAAGAAGAAAAGAGAAAAGAGGGCCCAACTACAAAGTTACTACAAATATAAACACGACAGCACTGGAAAGATGGACACCCCGTAGATTCGGCAAAGTATGTCCCTTCTTCTGCGGGCGAGAGGCTGGGTGGCACCTTACCAAGAGTCTCCTGGTGACAAATTGGGATTGAAAGTTGAGCCAGGAAGCGGTAGCAGTGCGGGTAACAGAAGATCGATGGGCAGGCAACGACTAAGATGTAGTCGCCCCCCTCGACATCTGTTCCCGCCCTCCTCAGCCACGGGTGCTGCGCCACTACCTTGATCGAGCACCGTCCAAAACCTGTAGGATGCAGATTCTGGTTCAAATGCTCACGGAGGTCGACCCCCGTAAGCAAGGGGTCAAGAACAAGTGAGGCATTGTAAGCAAGAGGGTAAGAACAAGAGATGTGTGAAAGGCCTCCCATAAGCTGCAGGAGGGAAGGAAAAGGCCACGGAAGATCGGCAAAGTAAATAGAGAAGAGAGAAGGCAGGGCCGGATGCATTCTAGTGGAAGGTGAAAACGTCTCTTTTTATAGGCGGAAACAACTCAGGGCATCCCAGGACCCCGTGACACCTAAGAGCACCCTGACTCCCACGTGTCCGCAGGGGCCTCCGGGGTCGCCCACGCGTCCCTTGTGATACACAAATCCTGGGGTGCATAAAGGGCGACTGAAGAAAAAGTTAAATACAAAGCTTAAGTCACGAGTTTGATGGAGACAGCTGGCGCGACTGACAAAAGTGGAACGGCACCTAGATCAAACATAGAAGGAAGAGGTGTCGATGAAAAGCAGCTCCAGGATAAACATGAGATCAGCAGTAAGACCATATGCTCACGTGTGTGAATATTAAGACGTGCGGCTCAGTGGGCACGTCGGAGTGAATAATAGCAACATGATAGAATCGACGGGTGGGGTTCATACTAAAAGAATCACCGAATGCAAATTAACGTCATCTGTCTATACCTACGCGGGAGCGCCAAGGAAAATTAAGTTAAAATGAAGAAAGGCCCACCGAGCGAACAACTACACTTCGGTACCCGCGCGGTACGTCGCCCCATGGGAGACCAACCAGACCTAGGCAGAGCTAGGGACACGTCACTTTGTGTCCAGTAGACAGAACCATACTAAGGGTCACTGCTAAGGACCACGGCTTGGTGATTGTTTTGCGGGGTACTTACCCACGCAGGGAAGATTTACACCTTACTCGATTTGATAGGACTTAACATCAAGAGACTACGATGCGCATTATAAAGGGTAACGGGAAAGGGCAGGCCATAATAAAGGAATCAAAATCATTACTATAGGAAAGTTTATACATTGATGTTTGCAAAAAAAAAAAAAAAGGGTATACAAAGAAACAATAAAAACAGCTAAGGAGGAGAGCTGTTGAAAGCCAGAGGCATCTCCTTTACGCCTCAGGTCAGCATATTCTCGTAAGCTTTCACGTCTGGCGTGATCTCCTGGAGGTTCAGAGCACAGAGGTCGGTCTCGGGGTTCTGGAGGAGCAGTCCCCGGAGGCGCTCAAGGCCTTCCCTGTACCCATTGATCCAGGCCTGATTGTGGAGGACAGGGGCCTTCCTAAGCTACGATTCCAGCTGGGTCACGCGGTCTTGGGTAGCCTTTAGAGAGGCCTCCATGCAGGAGATGGAGACGCGGGCTAAAGCCTTGGTCACGTCCATAGATTTGAGAAGTCCCATGTAACGGTGGAACATGCAGACCCGAATCTGGGTGGCCCACTTCTTTTCAGCTTCCAACGTCTCAATTGTCCTCTCACCCTGCTTCGACGCAACTTGAGCAAACTCTAGCTCACACTCTAGCTTGGCCACGCGTCTTTGCTCGTCCTCCAAGGCGTTAGCAGCACATACACTCCTTTCCAGAGCTTCCCGGGCAGACTTTAGCTCACGCCCCAACTTTTGAACCTCAACACGGGCATTCTCCCCCTCGACCAAGAGGAGGCCAGATTGGGCACGAAGGACCTCCAGCTCCTTTTGTGTAGACTCCAGGTCTGCGACCACTGAGATCAGTCTAACCTGGAGTCTGTCCGTCTCAATGCCTTTCAACTGGAGTTCCTTGCGCTTGAGGTCGAGCTACAGACTCATGATCTTCATCAGCTCTGCCATGTCCTTATTCAGCTTCCTCTGTTCGCGGATCTTCTCAAGACGGAGCGCGTTGCTCTCTCTCATGGACTCGTTCTCCACCCCCAGGGACTGCTTCTCACTCAGTAGCTCCTCCTCGCAGAGGTTCAACAGTTTGTTTAACTAGAGCCTCTTACTCTCGGGAGACCAGGTCGGCAAACTCCTCGGCAGCCTGAGAAGTCAACATCAACCCATTTTGTTAGGAAAAAAAAAAAAAAAAAGAGAACAGAATGGAAAGAGGAGCGGCCGCGCGGAAGAACACTTACATTGGCAAAAAGTGGTTGGAACTTCTGGAAGTATGATTCAAAAAATGCTGTTTGGGCCTTGACATGGCCAGACCCAACACCCTGTGATGCCTTTGGTTGGGAAGAAAAAGGAGGCTCAATGGGCATCAGAGGCAGAATAACCTCTTGGTTTGCGGGAGATGGAGTTGTTTCTCCCTCGCTCGGAAAGGAAACCTTAATGGGAGGATCCTGCGGGAGGGCGGAGTGTGAGCTTGGCGAGCCTCCGACTCGGGCTGAGCTCTCACCCTGCACATCGCTCGTGCAAAGGGAGCTGCTGCTCGGGGAGGGATCATCCTCCACCTCCACCATGGCGACACCTTGTTGCGGAAGGGAGGGCACAACTTGTGGAACCTGGCACTCCTGAGCAGAACACACGACCTGGCATGAGGGAATACAACAAAAGGAAAACAAGCGAAACAAACAATCAAACGAATAACAACGAAAACAGAAAAGGAAGAGCCAGTACCTGAGCGATCTCCTCCGAAGGGAGAGTTTGTTCTAGAGTCGTCGAAGGGCCTGACTAGGCAAGTGGGTCCGGCACTAGTGTAGACACTGAGACCTCAGGGCGACTGGGAGTCGTAACCTCCGGGCAGCTTGGCCCCACGACCTCCGATCTAGGAGCAGCCCCTTTGGGGCTCTGCTCTGTAACCTTAGGGAATTCGGGCCCCTCAGCAGGAGGAACTTCTTTTTCCAAGGAAAGGGCTGCTGGGATAGAGATCGGGGAGCCTCTAGAATGAGCTGAGCTAACGTGCTTAGGAGCAGGGGTAGGAGAATGAGGGAAGCCCCCTTCAAAGGATGCGTCGAACTCGTCAAGCATCTCCTCGAAGGAGGTTGGCCGCTTGCGCAAGAGTTCTTCTTCTTCAAGGAGAGCCTCCTCAAAGGAGGGGAAGGTGTCCGGCGCCTGCGCTGACCCCCAAGGCTCGAGGCCTTCAAAAGTCGAAGCGAAGAGGGAGGCAACTGCAGCTTCGACGTCTTCTTCTTCCGCAGGGCCTGTTCAGGAAGAGCAAACGCAATCATTCACAGCTCAAACCGCAAAAAAAATATATATCTACACTTGAAGATTTATGATAGTTTACCTCCAGAAGGACCGACATCCTGGGCGGGTTGATGGGCTCTCTCCGTGACACAGAGAGAGCTATCCTTAAGAACGGCTTGGGGGGAACCATCTCTAAGAGTGACTTTGACCGAGTCATCCTTGCGAGCAGCCCGACCAGACCCTCCTCCGGGTGCCCTCGCTGAAAGCCTTTCCCCTTTCACCGGGCAGCTTTGGGTTTAGAGGGAAGGGGCAGGGCGATGGGGACTTCTTCGGCTGGAATGGACCGAGGGGGAGTTGATGCCTTCGCCTCTGTGCACTGACGTTTGGGACAGTCCCTTTCTGAAGAGGAAGGGGTGGGACGTTTTTTCCTGGACAGGGAAAGCGGACCCGACAAGAAGTCCCAGCCCAATACGTGGTTACGGGGCGGGAGAACAAGGTAATGACGAATGTAGTCGTCGTTCAAAAGCGCGTCCGTCTCGGACAGGTCGGGATGGGCCAAAACCCAGGATACCACATAAGCAACTCGGAGTTCCTCCCTTTCCAATAAAGTGATGGCAAGAGATTTAGTGGTTGGAACTTTGCCCCAAACAGACCGAACTGGGAACTCACCATAGTCTCTCTCCCCCTCGGGGCATTCCCAACCTGTGCCCCTTACGAAGAAGAACCGCCGATGCCACTCCTTTATTGAAGAATAGAGCCTCTCCAAGGACGTAAAATGCCTCTCGGCTGTATAAGACTAGAAGCTGTAGCAGTTCCCGTCAAGCCGATTGATTCGGTACACGCTCAGAAATTCAAGAGTAGTTAGGTCAAGGTAGTCCTCCGAACCAGACAGAACTACTCGGAAGGCCATGCAATTGGCCAAGAGTAAACGCCAGGCGTTGGGATTAAGCTGTGCAGGGGCAAGCTTCAGAAAGTCCACGACGTCACGAACTGGGCAGCAGAATGAAAAACGAAGCTCGATGGAGAACATGTGGGGGTAAAGCGCCACGACTGTCGCCAGACCTTGTCTGTCCACCATAGTGACGCGGGATGATGGAACCTCAACCGAGGTCCCGTCAGGAAGTGGAAACTCCCTATAAAAAGTGCGAAGTTCGGTCTTGGTCATGGACGACGTCCATCGATGCCCAGTGAAATAATTGAAATAAGCTTCATCAACAGTCTGCTTAGTCATG
This sequence comes from Juglans microcarpa x Juglans regia, assembly GCF_004785595.1. Taxonomy (NCBI): domain Eukaryota; kingdom Viridiplantae; phylum Streptophyta; class Magnoliopsida; order Fagales; family Juglandaceae; genus Juglans; species Juglans microcarpa x Juglans regia. Next base: position 40,019,238 of record NC_054594.1, on the reverse strand, counting down.
GCGAAAGGCGAAGAGGAGAAACCGGAAGGATGGTCAGGAATTTGAGACGATGGGAAGAGCAAGACGAAGGTATCAGAGAAGGAGAAAGGCAAGAGGCGAAACACGAGTATAAATGGGGGCGGCGTAATAAAACAGTCTTCAAATTAAAGAATGGCGCGGGATTCAAAGAGGCACCTCGATAGTGGAAAGACGGTGTGGCGTTACCACAACACGTGCGCGAGGAACGAATCGATGCCAGGTTATCGAGCTGGCACTTACAATTACAAAAAAAGAAGGTGGAAAGAGAGGATTTTTGAATTTTCAGCCCATAAGTGTGCTCAAAATTCACAGGGTATTGTGATGGGGGAAAAACCCATTACATTGGCCCCAGGATAGCAGGGAGGGTACGTTGCAGGGAGTTGGGCCGACAATGAGGCCCAACCCAACCACCTAAGTCTGGGCAAGGAAAGTAGAAGCTCAAACCAGAATATGGATAGGGAGTTCAGGTCGGGACAGGAGATCTAGAGGAAGACTAGGGAAAATAGGGGAGAGGAGTGTGATATGCGTCACCAGATGGAAGGGACACGGGACAGGAAACACGCCGCATTTAATGCACCCCAGGGCGCAGGGTGTGCTGCATTGAATACGGCCCAAGACCAGAGCAGTGCACAGAGAAGGCCTGGGGCCATCGCTGCTCGGCAATGTGACGACATGAAAACTGCTCAGTAATAAAGTACGCAGAACGAATCGCCCCCTGCTACGCAACACCCCGCTATGTGGAAATCCTGAACGCTAACTATAAATAAGGGTCAACCCAGCAGCAAATGAGGTAATGGAAAATGCTATCATCCTTCATATACTCCATCATTCTTGCTTCCATTTTCTTATCTCCTTCCACAAAATACTGACTTAAGCATCAGAGGATTAACGGACCCCGAGATCCCCTCTCTATTGTAACTGTGTAGGATTTTGCTTGGATACCGGGGGTGAGAAGTTGCCCAGGCCCGTGAAACACGACATCAACAATGGCTACTCAATTGATTTGGAGTGCTTTAACAGAATGAAAAGAAACCATTAGAATCATCAATAACATCTATGACAATTTGGTACATGAAAAAATCTGAGATCAGCCCACGACCAGCTCATTATGGAAATTCTTAGTACTCGTTCAACCCGTCTGATTTTCACCTTCTAACTCGGGCCAAGCCCACGACTAGCTCGTTATGGAAATTCTTAGTACTCGTTCAGCCCGTCTAATTTTCACCTTCTAACTCGGGCCAAGCTCAGTCTAAAACGAAGAAAGTCAATGTTATAATGCTAAGAATAGAATATAAATAATTAAAATCATTTTTTTATTAGTTTAAATTTAACCTTTTAGAATAATTCGTGATTTCACATGGTATCAGAATAGAAGTCTTGAATTCGAATTCTTTTAGGCTACGTTTAGATGATGAACTGAGTTAAGTTGAGTTGAGTTGAGATGATAAAATATTGTTAGAATATTATTTTTTAATATTATTATTATTTTGAAATTTAAAAAAATTAAATTGTTTATTATATTTTATGTTAAAATTTAAAAAATTTATAATGATAAATTGAGATAGGTTGAGAAACCAAACGAAATCTTAAGCTACCAATTAAATAGAAATTTAGCGTGCACAAAAATAAAATATATATATATATATATATAATATAAATAATTACATCCTCTCTTCCTACCAATTTAAGCTTAAATTTTTTGGATAAATCAACATTTCACAACCTATGTGTAGTGACTAGTCGCGATGCTACTCTATCTCAGAGGGAGACCTGCTGACTGCAGCACTGTGTTTATAGCCGCTTACTGTCTGCAGGCCGTGCGGTGAACTCGCGCATGGTGTGGTGCGTGTGGTTTAGAATGTAGTGCCATCTACGTGAGATTTTTGGAGGCTCTGATTCGGGCAAAGCACGTGGCCAAAAAGAAAGTCGGGGGCACCTTACAATGCTGAAAAAAAGACACCATCCGAGACATGTAACCGAAGAAAAGATGATGCCAAACACGAACCCACAGCTAGAGTAGACCAGAGAGGCCGCTGGTGCAAGAGAGAAACGACCTGATGTTGATCATGATAATCTGAGCCCCTCGCTCGCTCTTGCGTTAAAGGATTCCTCTTTTTCTTTCTGTGTCTGTCTCAAAACTCGAGCTTTTGTAGCTTCTTTTTAAGGTAGGCTTTCACCCTCCTTTCTTGTATCTCTCTACGTCTTGTAATTTTTCCTTTGATCTATAAAGGAATCCTGCTCATTCATTCTTTATCTAGTTTTCCCTTTGTTATCTGATTGTGTTTTTTTAAAGGATCTGATTGTTGTTAAAAACTTAAGTCAACGTTAAAATTAGCAAATAAAACAATATATATTCTGGCATATCATGCAGATGGATACGATGCTGTTCATAATCCCAAACAACACATTTTACATATTTTAAAATTATTTTTTATTATTTATTTTATTTTATTTTTATTAAACTAATTGAATTGTTTTACTTATTATTTATACATTACATATTTATTATAAGAAAAAAAAGAAAAATTAAAATAAATAAAGCGTGTGGTGTATGAAATAATAAATAGAATTATTTTTCATAAAATGCTTTTTTCCCCTTACTTTACTTAGTTCTGTTTGGATATTGAGATGAAATGAAATAATTTTAAATAAAAGTTAAAAGTGAAATAAAATATTATTAGAATATTATTTTTTAATATTATTATTGTTATGAGATTTGAAAAAGTTAAATTATTTATTATATTTTGTAAAAAAATTTAAAAAAATTATAATAATAAAATGAAATGAGTTGAGATAGTTTCTCAATCCAAACAAGTTGTTAAAGGTCCCTCATTTTTTTCCCCTCGTTGTTGTTATATACTAGTTCCTGTTGTAAATACGAAATATAGAACGGGATCCCTGCTTCTGTGGTCTGTCCACCGTGCCTGTGTCCGAAGTCTTGAAAAACCATGGGGTTATCAGCTATTGTGCACTTTAATTCAATTCATGCCCTTTTTGAGCTCTTTAATCAACTGCTTAACATATGATGATTGCAAGATTAATGATATTTGTCCCTATCAAGCGAAAAGCTTTATAGAATCTAACATGTTTCCGTGATTGGCTTTTAAGTGGAAATCAGATCATATATTACTTTTTTTGCTAAAGGGTTTTTTTTTTCCAGTTCATTGTTATATCTTTACTACTTTTTCTTGCGATCCTGCAGGCCAAGCTCGCTGAAAGCTCTTGATGTACAGCAGAACAAAATGGCTGCTGGTGAGGGCCCCATCAATGTTCATGATCACGGTACAGCTCTTGATAAGAAACACTTTAGAGTCCAATGTAATTATTGTGGTAAAGTGGTCAGCACTTTCTTCCGTTTGAAGTGCCACTTAGGAGGTATACGAGGTGATGTTACCCCTTGTGAAAATGCTCCTCAAAACGTGAAGGAATTGTTTAACAAAAGTTTACTTGAAAGGAAAACAGAGAGTTTTTGCAAGGAAGTTGGGGATCCCCATCACCCAAATCTTCCTCGGAAGAGGAGTTGTTGTCCTAACTGGAACAGTGACCAGCATAGTAGAGATGAGACCACTCAAAATGGTGGTTCTTGTTTTGCGAGGCATGTTGACATGGACTCTGCCCCGGAAGACAATCTGACAGACGGTGCTACTTTTTCCAATGGTGGTATAGGTTTCCAACGAGCCGTAAGTTGTGAAACAATAAAAGATGCATTATCAATGCAAGCCCAAAAAAGCATTGCCAAATTCTTCTATGAAACGGGTGTAGATTTCAGTGCTGCTAATTCTGCTAGCTTTAAAAGAATGATAAATGCGACACTAGGTCATGGTCAGACAGAGTATGACGTCCCTAGTTGTCAGGAACTAAAAGGCTGGATACTTCAAGATGAGGTGAAGGAGATACAAGAGTATGTGAAGAAGATTAGGCATTCATGGGCAAGCACAGGGTGTAGCATACTGTTAGATGCATGGGTTGATGAAAAGGGCAGACATCTGGTTAATTTTTTGGTGGATTGCCCTCAGGGTGCTGTTTATCTTCGATCATCTGACGTTACATCTTTCATTGGTGATGTTGATACCTTACAGTCGGTGTTGGATGGAGTTATTAAGGAGATTGGAGTTGACAATGTAGTTCAAGTGGTGGCTTGTTCCACAAAGGGTTGGGTCGGAGATGTGGGCAAACAATTCATGGATAAGTACAAGAGAGTTGTCTGGACCGTGAGCGCATCTCATTGCATTGAGCTTATGCTAGAGAAGATTGGGATGATTGAGTCTATCAGAGGGATAATAACTAAAGCCAAGACCATTACGAAGTTTATTTATGGCCATGAAACTCTTTTGAATCTTTTGAAGAAATATACTCTTGGCCATGACATAATCAAGCCCTCCAAAACAAGACCAGCAATGCCCTTTCTGACTCTAGAGAATATTGTATCCGAAAAGCAGCATTTAAAGGATATGTTTGCCTCATCAGATTGGAAGACATCATTTTGGGCTTCTAGAATAGAGGGAAAGAGGGTAGCCGATTTGGTGGGAGACCATACTTTCTGGAATGGAGTTGAGATTGCCTTGAAGGCAACAATTCCACTGGTGCGTGTTTTATGCTTGATCAATCAGGCTGATAAGCCACAAGTCGGGTACATATATGAAACAATGGATCAAGTAAAAGAGGCAATTAAAGAGGAATTTAAAAAGAAGAAATCCCAGTACTTGCCTTTTTGGCAAGTGATTGACGAGATTTGGGACACCCATCTCCATAGCCCTATCCATGCTGCAGGGTATTATTTAAACCCATGTCTCTTTTATTCAAGTGATTTCTATGGTGATGCCGAGGTTGCCTTTGGCCTTTTGAGCTCAATTGTCCGCTTGGTACGTGATCAAAGAAGTCAAGATTTGATCTCCCGACATCTTGAGGAGTACAGACATGCTAGAGGTGGTTTTGAAGGGGGGAGTGCCCTTGACCAAAGAACCAACATCCCTCCAGGTAAGAGGCTCCACGCCTTAAATATTTGGGTTAGTTTTAAGCCCTGACAAACATCCAAAATCTTATTTTTATGGAAATTCAACTGCAGCCCTTTGGTGGTCTCATTATGGAAGACAATATCCTGAGCTGCAGAGATTTGCCATTCGAATTTTGAGCCAGAACTGTGATGGTGCTTCAAGATACGTACTCAAAAGGAGTTTGGCTGAGAAGCTGCTCACAACTGGAAGGAATCCAATTGAGCAACAACGATTGAATGATCTGACATTTGTGCATTACAATTTGCAACTGCAGCTTCAGTCAGGCACGAGGCGTGACATTGTTGCTCAAGAGATTGACCCAATGGATGATTGGATCGTTGATGAAGCACTGACTGTAGACCACATAGCAACAGAGGTTGCCCAGGATTAGAGCCATGACTTTCGATGCATGTTTTAGAATCAATGTTGGCATAAATTACATGACAGTTTTGTCTCCTTCATGTGTATATTTGAGTTGTAGTTTCGTTCATGTGCATTCAAATGTACTCATCTTTTTGAACTTACAGCCATACAAGTTTACAAGAGATATTTGGACCCTTCCAGCTCTGTTCAGGTAAATTACTCTCTCCATACTCACCTCATTCCCTTCTTGCCTTTTATCTCATGCTGTACAGTGCATACGATAACTTTTTGGGCCAGGAAGTCGGGTGACCCAATAATTAAAGCAATAATCTGCTTGGATGGAGGGAAAAAGAGAGAGAAAAATTAATGATCCGTCCAGTTCATTCCAAGCCCATTAATTTAGTTTATGGTCCTGGCAGAACCCAAACTTTCTGGTGGAGCTTTTCAATTTCACAGCGTGCCTGTTCATGCCTTCATTAAATACTCACTGGACTTAATATATATATATATATATATATTTAAATATTATATGAAGAGAAGAGTATGACAATAAATTTTGAATAGAAATAAATGTTAGAAGCCAAAAGAGAAAAAACAAATTAAAGCGAAAATGGAATTAATCGTACACATTTACGTGGTTCAATGACATCTCTATATCTACAAAATTAAAAATAATTTTATTTTAATTGATAATCAAATATACAGTATGACAAACTGTACAAGGATTTAAATTTTAATATAATATATAATAAATCCTTATCAGCAGGTCGGGTCAAATTAACAGTCAAAACGGATCACAAATTTTATCAAGAACTGAGTCTCATTGAAAGTCAACCAACATGTCTTTATAAGTCATGACATCGAGATTGCAAACATAACCGACCGCAATAAAAATAAAAAAAATAAAAAATAAAAATAAAACCGAAATTAAATGCTCGTGAGAAAACAAACTGTCCGAAAATTTACACATGCAACATAAAATATTATAGACACACGTGATGTTGCCTATAATTTTTATTAACAACGATCTAATCTGATGAAAAATATAAAAAAGATTTCTTAAATAATTACTTTTTTTTTATATTTACAGCACTACAGGAATAGTAATGTAGGACACTCTTATTAAGATTTAGTTTGTATTCGTAAGTTATCTCAATTCATTTTATTATTATTCATTATTATTCATCAACTTTAACTCATAAATTTTATTATTATTCATAATTCATCTCATTACTATTCACAATCCATCTCAATTTATCTCAACTTATTTTTGAATCCAAACGATACCTAAACACTCAAATTATCCCCTGAGATGATCCTAGTCAGCTGCATTTATTTCAGAACAGAATTATGTCGGACTCAAAATACTCAGGCATGACTCAAAATCCCTCCCCAGATATTTACAATCGTTAAGTATTATATAATTTTTTTATTAAAAATGAGTAAATATTAAATATATATTAAAAAAATTAAAATTTTAATAATAAATTTCATTTTTAATTTAAAAAAATTATACCGTATTTATTCGCTTGACTAACATTATTACTAAAAAAAAGTCCAAAAGGCTGTAGAACAGTAAATGGCTTGGACAAAGTCAAACGTGAGAGAGCGTCTATTCCTCATTCGCCCGGGTTACTTTTCTGTCACACTACCGCGCCTTGTAGCGTTTGTTCATTCGGCCGCGATGGTCTGAGGTGTAATGTGTGGTTCACGCAGTTCTACGCAGATGCAGAAAGATTATCTCTTTCATCAAACAAGCAAAACAGGGTTTTCGAAATTTCAAACACCTATCTGAAGATATGGAGTCTTGTGTGTGTCTTCAGCTCCAAAGCGCGCCCTGTCTAAAAAGCATCACTCTTTGCTTCACTATGCCCCCCGTGCGCTAACGGACACAGAACTCTCTTTTATTTTAGTTTCTGTTGTTATTTACCCAAAGAAAGGTAACTGTTTTCCTTTTTAAAGTGTATATGTTGTTTGGAAGCAATTCTGGATTCGTGTGCCGCTGTCTTTTGTATTTGTTTTCTGCTGTTTGAAAATTGAAATCCCTCTTCTTGAGGCTTGTTAATAGATGCTCCCCTCAACTGCATCTTTGTCATTTCTCCCCTTATTTTGAATGCTCGAATTCAAAGTCGTGACACTATCCCGTTGACATTCTTTAAAGTTGGAACTTAGAAGTGCATATATTTGATTTGCATGAGAGAGAGAGAGAGAGAGAGAGAGAGAGAGAGAAGAGAAGCATTTTCAAGAAGCTGGGAGCTTCTTGTCAAGTTGTTTTCGTACGGAGAATATTTCAGCGCTTGATGTTCTTTGATCATCTAAGGTCTCTTTTTTCCTCTTTCTGATTTTCCCAGTTCTTTTACTCTTTAGTTCCACGCCTCTCGTAACCACAAAAGGAATTTTTCCTCTGTATAACTGGTTTTCTGTCAAAATGGGCTTTTAAATCAGGGACGTGTTAGCTTTCAAATCTCTCTTTCTCTCCGTGTTTCAATCTTTACGTTAGGTTTATGGGGTCTGCAACTCAGTTTTGATTCAGCCAAAATGTGGTGGAAATGGCCAAATGGATCTGTGTTGTTTTGTTTTCTGATATTTGTTTTTTGATTGGAGATTCAAAGTAGGTATCCATCACTGTTGATGGTTCGTTTGGGAAACAGGGACCACTAAGATCTGTCCTTTGGATTGTTTTGTTGCTTCTTATCTATGAGTAATTCACTTCATCATGTCCCACATGACTTAGACTGGTCACCACAAATCACTTCTGAAGCACTCAGATATCCCAAGCTTTCTCTCTGAGATTCTGTGGTGTGTGCAGCCTCACTTTATTTCTTTTAGGCCAACTATCATATTTATTTGCATTTTAAAATTTTCAAGCGTAAGAAAAGGAGGCAAAAGCAACAAGTTCCCATCCCTGATTCAACTTTTAAAGACCTTCCAAGGGTATTATTCTGAAATTCCGTCCTTTTACTACTCAACGAAACAACTTTTGACTTCCACTTCGGTAGGGAGGTATCCCCACCTTTACCTTTTCTTTTCCCATTTTCTTAGCATTTGAGTGCCCAATTAATGTGCAGAAAGCTCTTTTGCTCCTAATTTGGTCATTTCACCTTTTCCTTTGTGGAGACAATCATTTCCCCATAAGCTCTTGTTTATGCTTTTTTGCTCAGCTCTCAATTTCATGGAATGCAAAATGTAACCGGATAATAAATAATGCTCCTGCACAATATTATTCCTTTTTCTTCGTCTCTTTTTTTACATCTCTTAGGTTCGTTGGTCTTGTCTTAAATTGGATGTTGAAATTGATTGGTCTCACGAGTTGTGTTGGTAATATTTGTTTGGTTGTGTTGAAAATGACTGGTAGCTGTGCATTCATGAGTTTGTTTGTCCTTATTACATGTTCACAGGTGTCACAGTGTTTTCCCGCTAATTCTACAGCACACATGCCCAGTCATTCAAGTTATTCGAAGCTTGTTGTTTTAGATTTCCCATTCAAATTCCTAAGGGCCAGATGTTTGATGTTTTTAGGTGAATTTACAGGGTTTATGATGCTTGTTTGCACTTGGATATTATAGTTTCTGGTACCAAAAGCCACGGTTGCTCGGGGATTTCAGTTTGTGCTTTATGACAGAGATGCCAAACCCACTAATCACATGATGCCTACCTCGCCAATTGTGGAATCTGCCTTGACCCAGTAAGCATGCAGCAGTCTCATTGTTTGCTTAAAGACGGAATTCTGGGCTCTTTATTTTTGCTACTTTTGAATGCTTTATTTTTCCTCTTTCTGATTGCACTTTTACAGGAGCGATTATCTCTCGAAACCATCACATTCTGCCGAGAGTTGTTCTGATACAGAAATACATCTCGATAATGTGGATGAAATTCGTAGCCATAACTCGTCCTTAGAGGTGAGCACTGGTGGGGCTTTCTTTATAGGGGTTTATTGTCTTCAAGTTCTTGGCTACAACGTCAAGAGACTAGTTTTCTACGGAAGTGCTTACTATATGTGTTCCCTAATAGTAGGGATTAAATGGGGATAAATGCTTAATTGACATGGGAAAAAATGTTTCATTTCTTTTTCTTCTTTGCTTGATAATCCAATTAAATTCTCTTTGTAGCAGAATATAGTCACATCGTGAGCTTTAAGTTACTCTCGGCTTGAAATTAATGTTTCTTAAGATTCTCTCAAAACCTTTACAGGTGTCAATTATGATATCTAATTTTGTTGAAAAGGTTAAATTGTATATTAATTGCAAGGAAATATGGTTGTTTCTTTAATATTTAGGAGAGCAATCTTGGAGATGAGGCTGGAAGTTTTGGATCCTGCACTACAAGCAACAATGATTATGCTTCCAGGTTCCAGCTTGAACAGGATGTAAGCTTCGCTTCCCTTCCTTTAAGGTGCCATTTTGAGACATGCGCATATTGCTATGCCCTTTAATATGGGCTGGTGAATTTAATCTCCAGAAGTAGGAATCCAGTATAGATTTTGTAGTAGTGTTTCTGTCTGTGGGATTTATTCTCTGATATGAATAAAGTTCTTTTGAAAGGAACCACTTAGAGATATCCAGATTTGAAATTTCAATTTCACATAGGAGTGAATTAGTACCTAGGGTTAAATGGCCATCAACTGTTGTCTGATGGGGAGAGTGCCTTAGAGATAACTATTTCTATCAAGTTGTTCTGATGGATCATATGCAGCTGAACACTAAGTGGAGCTTGTCAACCACTTCCTTCTTTGGCCTGAAGGACTTCTGCACCATTTACATAGTTTTATATATTTATATACCCACTTACAAATTTCTTCCCAAGTATGAGGAGGGTCTCATTTCTTGGTTCCTGGCTTTTGTTTAGAAAGTGGAATGCGATGGGAGCATTTGATACTCTAAATGTGTGAAGGAGGGGTGGACTTAGAAGGTGGGAGTGTTCGAAGTCCTGCTTGGGCGATGCATACAACTTTGAAAATGGCTCTTGTTGTAGAGGTGGATATATAGCTGTATTAGTAGTTTGACAATAAGCTTTGTTGGTTCTGATATTTTTTCCTCTCTTAAAGAGAAATCATCTGGAAAAGTTAAGGCAGTTTTGTACACATTGCGGAAGGCATGGTGTTTTACTGCTTAAAGGAAATTGTTGGCTCAAAGCTTTAGCCAGTCAAAAGTATCTAAGTTATTAGATTAGGACTGGTATAGAATTAATTTGTCAGTCTTCAATAGTGTTAATGGAAAATTTACTCATCAATTCTATCACAAGGCTTTCATCATGTAGGAAGTATGATGTTGGAGCTAGTTATATTATATAGCTTTCATCAAAGGCAACTTTTCCATGCCTAACGCTCCCAAAAATGGGTGTGCCTTTGCAATAGGTACAAAGATTACAACAGCAGTTGCAAGAAGAGATGGAACTGCATGCTATCCTGGAAAAGGCTATTCAGAAGAATGCTTCGAAATTCTCAAGTCCATCACATCTCCCTCACCAGGTTTGTTACCTTTTATATTGTTCTTTTGGATTTTGTAAGTTATGTTTACAATTGAAGTGGCCTCACGAGAATCTTTGACAAAATGGTCATGAAATCAAAATTTTTGAAGTGTATTTCACATGTCCTCATACTTTTTTGTTGAGGCTATGAATGCATTATCATTTACCTTGTACGCGTTTGCTAAGACCTCTTCTTGTTCATTTAGGTTCAGTGTGTTTTTCTGTCTAAAGAAAAAGGGGGAATGTGGATAATTTTATCTATATTTCTTAATGGTTAACTTTTTTGACTCCCACTTCCTTTAATAAGGATATGAGTTGTTCAAGCTTCTTGGTTTTGTTACTGATATTGCTAGTTGTTTCTTTTCGTTGACACACTTTGGCATTTTGGGCGGGGTAATTCCTTGTTATTTCTTCTGATAAACTTAACTACTATGATTCATGATTGACAACTGTTCTTTGTGAGTACTCCAGGCCAATTAATTCGCACCCAAAATATTGTCATTTCTTTTATTGGCAAGCATCATGAAAGGATATTATGAGACAAGTGTGGCATGGAGACTGCCGAAAACTTCTTAGAGGCGGTTACATGCAATTTCTTACTTTAGAATTTCATTGTTTACCTACACGACTTGAAAGTTTAGATTTTTTTAATGGTAACTTGATAGTTCAGAAATAAGTAAATAAAGTTAAAAGGGTCTACAGGAACTTGAGAGGAACTTACTATCCCGTTTAACCTACTTCATAGGTTTCAAATAAGTCTAGATCATATTTTTGTGGATCTCTATATTTTCTTCCAAAGTTCTATCAGGTGGAACCAGTAAATCATGGGTCATGTAGTTTACTAGTTTTGCATTGGAGAAATTTCATTTTCACCCCTCCCCCACAAAACTACCATCCTTTTTTTTCAAATTGCACTTCAAACTATCACATCAAAACTCTAGGCTCCTTCCACACACGCAAGTTTTTTGTGCAAAATGTCTGAAATGCCCCTGGTTTTGAATAGATCTCAATGGTTTTTCAAGGGGCAGCTTGTGCAGCCACCCCCAGAGGTCGAAGACACATGGCCAACGTTGATCAGAGACCATGACCTTCACCCAAAATGGAGGGCATTTTCAACTTTTTACATGAAAAAAAAAAAAAAATCATGCGTGCTACACAAGTCTAGAGTTTTGTCTGATTTAATGAGGCAGTGCACATTGATGAAATGTGGTAAGTTTAGGGAACAAATTGAGGGTTTTGGTTGTTTGGGTTGAAATTTGAAAAAAAGGATAGTAGTAAGGGTGCAAAATGAATTTTTATCCTTTTGATATTTTGTTTTTTTAAAACTTGCTCTAAAATTTTAGCTAAGAGTTGAAATAATTAAAATATTTTTCTCAAATAACTTTAGCTTTTAGAGTTGCCAATTGTTTATCATGCTTGTATGTTCGTACTTCTTTCTTTTCTTTCTTTGTATATTCGTACCCCACTTGCACTTGGTTGTTTATCATGATAATGATGTTTTCTCATATTAGTATAGGCTCAAGAGCTCCTATCCAATATTTCATTGTTGGAGATCACGGTTTCAAAACTTGAACAAGAGATGGTCTCTTTGCATTTTCAACTTAGCCAAGAGAGAAATGAACGGAGGCTTGCAGAATATCGTATGAGGCATTCAACATCTCAGTCAATATCTCTTCACTCCTCTGACATTATGGATACTTCGGTATGTTATCTGCTTTAATTTTAATCCTACGCCTTCCCAGAGGGAACAATAATTATACCTTGAAAAAAAAATGAATTACTTTTCTTTTTCTTTTCAAATTCCCGTTTTGTTTCCTCCTCAAAGATATAAAGTATTGCTAGGCAGTAATATTGCATTGATGTGAAGTGGGTCATAAAAGTAACTCAGTTGGAGCCAGATTGTAGAATTTTTATTTTATTCACTTTCATTGCTTTTTCGAATATGTAAACTTGGAAAAATAAGAAAGTATAGGTGGCCCGATATGTTGGACAAGGTTTTGCGGAGCCAATTCTAATCAGTTCCATTCAATGGTTTGGCTGATTTACTATTTCACTCTTAAAAGCTTTGTTTCGCTCATTGGCTACTTGGAAAGTGCCAATTTTGGGTTCCAAAGATTATTTGAAAGCCTTTGCTGAATTTTCTCTCCATATTTGACTTATAAAAAAAAAATTCACTCCATATTTGAATGAGTTATAGATGGTCTTGTATTTGTTCCACTTCTATACCATGAGGGAACCTTAAACACGCATGGGCAGCTGATTACTTCATGCTTTGGAATGCTGAGATAGGATTTTAATCGCTATACTTTACTACTGCTGGTATAATCGTAATGGTTATATGAGATAACTCGCATCACCATATGTCTGATTAAACTTACACAAATTTGTATATGCTCAATTTTGTGAAATATGGTTAACTTGTTTTTTATATTGTCCAGAGTTCACCTTCTTTGAAAAAGGTTTCCGTTTCTGAAGTTGGTGATTCCTCCGAAGACAACTGCCAGGAGATGAGAGACCAATCATTAGAATCTACCGATAAATGTACAGAGTTGGTAATAGAGGTATCTGTCTTGTGCTCCTCTTACGATGAAGCTTTTTAGTTAACGGTAATGCGTTGGCTTTAGTTTCGTGTACTTTGAGAACTCAGTTCCACCGAAAGCAGATGAATTTACTATCTCTTGTTAAATTTGATCCATGTATTTCGTTTTAAGAAAGTGGAAATATTGAGTAAACCTTTAGTGTAATGGTCAACCATTAAGATGATTTTAACATCTGATACTTTTGTATCAGAATGCAGTGGACTCAATTCCACTCGGCCATGACAAGAAAATGTCTATGAAAATGGATTCCTACTCTTGTCAACCTCTAGAGTTCAGCAAGCTCCCTAGAGGGATGCCATCAAACGGCCTTTGGAACTACCCTAATCAATTATCTGAAGAGATGGTGAGATGTATGAAAAATATATTCATGTCTCTGGCAGATTCTACCATACCATCCAAAACATCTACATCAGAAAGCCACTGCTCACCTCTCTCACCACATGGAACATCTCCAAGCGGTCATCTTTCCAGTTCATCTTGGTGGTCATCGTCTGAAAGGTCAATGATTTCATCATGGTTGCAGAGCCCACAAATTGATATACAGAGTAACTCTGAGGTGGTGGCTTCAGACAATGCATGTGATCCCTACAGGGTGCGGAGAAAATTAAGTTGGGCTAATATTGGAAACTATGGACTAGCAACTGAAGTTTCTTGGATGTCAGTTGGGAAGAAGCAATTAGAATATGCCTCGGGGGCGCTGAGAAGGTTCAGGTATTCCATTTATTTCTTTTGGTTTGAATTTCCTTGGGTCTCTTGGGCAGATTATAATTACATGAGAATTCATGAATTCCAAAAATTTGTTCTTATGGAAATTAGGAGAAATGTTACAGACTCCTGAGGTAGAATAGTTGAGATTGTTTTTATTCTTTTATATTGGATGTTTGCTTGTTAATCTACTTCTGATCTTGTTTTCACGCAACTTCCCAAAAATTTTATGTTTGCTTTGGCTCCCCGACATTCAGCATTTCAAACTTCTTTTCTTGGTGAGCACATGTATTGATATAGAAGGTATACCCAAGGTATTGAAAGATTCCTGATGAATTTCCAAAGCTGTTTTATATGTGAAGATGAAATAACAAAGATGTGGTATTTTTATTCTGAAATGGCCTTGTTGCATGTATTTGTTTCTCTCTCTGATATTGCACATGGGTCAGACATGTATAACCATTTTAATACTCCGTGAATGTTTAAGTCTTGCATCTGAATGGCTGAATTGTTGTTTGGACCTGGAGCTGATCTCTTTCTCTGTGTGTGTGTGTGTGTATGTTTTGAGAGCAGAACACTTGTTGAGCAACTGGCGAAAGTGAATCCTATACGTTTGAGCTGTGATGAGAAGCTTGCTTTCTGGATCAACTTATATAATGCTCTGATTATGCATGTGGGTTGCTATATTTCTATTGTATGCGTAGTTTATAAAAGATACATTAGGCACTGCTAACACCGCAAAGCACTTCCAAAACCTAAGTTGATGGGTAAAATTTATTGTTCTCTTGTGGCTATCTATGAACAGGCGTACTTGGCATATGGAGTTCCAAGAAGTGACTTGAAGCTCTTCTCTTTGTTGCAAAAGGTTTGATTCTGACTAAGTAGTCTCTCATTTTGTTTGTGTATACCTAGTATTATCTCGTTAGACTAGGAGGCCAAGCACTTTGGAGAGTTCTCCAGTGCTTCTAGCAGCACTTGGCATTAAATAAAATTGGTGGATTTTGTCAAAAAGCTCAAAGTAGGCAGCGGTTGGGCCTGTTCAATGAGCATTTGTGGCTGAGTTGGATGGTCATAAGGTTCAGCAAAGATATTAGGATTAATTCTTAACCAGTTACTCTGAAAGATTAAGCTGATAGTGAATGACCAAACACTCCCTTCTCACGTGTATCCCCTTATGGCAATCCACATTGGGTCGCGCACTTGGTAATTGCATAGACAGACAGAAAAGCCTTTCTGTGTTTGTGTCATGATGTTAGAATCCAACTTAAATTCTTGACTTAGTATTGAATGAATGACTAAGCTAGCTGATCTTCATCAATAAAACCTTCAGATGCCTCATATCTCTTGTTGATGTTACGGTGGTTGCATGCAAAGGCCATCTTTAATTTGTGTCGTGATCTTTATCTCAAATTAATGACGGATAGATTCACCATCTTTTTGCATATGACTGTTACAAGGATAATTTCGTGGCTTGCAGTTAATGAATGTGTAATTTATGGCCTTTTCATGCTTGGAGCATATCCATTGATGTTTTTTATTCCAGGCAGCATACACTGTTGGGGGACATTCTTTCAGTGCAGCCGCAATTGAGTATGCGATTCTAAAAATGAAACCACCACTCCATCGGCCACAAATCGTATGACAATTTTAGTAATCTGGTTGAATTATTCTCTTTGTTTTACTTCATTACCTGATTAACGTTTATATGGAAACTATTATCAGGCTTTGCTTCTTGCCCTTCACAAGCTGAAGGTATCAGAGGAACAACGGAAATCTGCAGTTGATATATATGAACCACTTGTAGCTTTTGCTCTCAGCTGTGGAATGTACTCTTCACCTGCGGTAATCACACTTCCGAATAATGCGTGGAATGAGTTGCTTTATATTTAGTACTCCAATAATTTGATCTGCATTTTACATGACTTGGAGAATAACAAATGCAGGTAAGAATCTACACTGCTCAGAATGTGAGAGAAGAGCTTCAAGAAGCACAGCATGATTTCATTCGAGCTTCAGTTGGGGTTAGCAGCAAAGGGAGGCTGTTGGTCCCCAAAATGCTACACTGCTTTGCCAAAGCCTTTGTGGATGATGCAAATCTGGCTGTATGGATATTGCATTATCTTCCGCCGCATCAGGCCACCTTCGTTGAACAATGCATATCACAGAGAAGGCAAAGCCTTCTTGGTTCGCGCAACTGCGGCATTCTTCCGTTTGATTCACACTTCCGGTACCTATTCCTGCCTGACAAAATTCATCTTTGTTAATGTATGATAGGACTAAGTTTGCACCCAAATATACCAGGCTTACCTTGCCTGCCTTGCAAATCAATACGAGAATAATGTCTGGCTGTAAATGACACTAAAAGAAAATTTAGGTTGCAAGTCTAGTGTGAAGTGTAACCTCTCCTTGATAATATATACCAAGGATGGTGGCAGTTTTTGTCTTCTGCCTTGTAGACCAGGTCTATCCTTCTGGGGATGTTGTGTTGTACATTTTGTTCATGGACAAGCATGCAGGTGAATGCTTGTGCATTGCTTTAACCCAAAAAAATCAAATAAGGACTACATGTTTCCTGGACTGCTAATTGCTAAAAACTAACTTATTTGTTCATATTGCATAGTATCAGAATTGAGAAACTCTCGCATCTCGAATGATGTAAAACTACGACTGGTTTACGATGAAAGAATTATATTATACACTACACTCTCTTTCTACGCATCACAATGTGTTGATACGGTATTGCTTATTAATTAACCATTAAATTAGCTTCTATTTTATAAAAAAAAAAAAGATTTATTTACTTGTGAAAGTGGTAAATTATCAAACCAACATACCAATTTTAAAAACATTTGACATTTTGGGACGTGGCAATCATTTGGAGACTTTAAAGGAAGCATGAAAAATGGGACCAAGTTATAGCCGCAATGTTATCTGCATTTTCAAAAAATTCAACGAAATAATTAATGTGAGTGGAATGCTTGCTAGTTTTGAAAATAGCTGGCTTTGGATCAAACGTAGTACGTACGAACAAACAGGTTGCAATGCAGCTTCTGTTTCATAAATGTTTCTACTTTATGGATTAGACTGCCCTTTTTAACGACTCTCCTTTCAATTGACTCGATATCTTATCATCGTCGCAAGGACGTGGACTTACCACTTAAAACTGCCTCCTCAAAACTCAAACCTGCTGCCATTCAAGGTTTGTCATAAAAGGGTAAATTGGGTATTGACTCAGGGTTGCTATCAACTTTTTTTTTTTTCTAACAAACATATGTAATGTTGTGATTGGTTATAAGAATCTACATTAAAATCTTGAGATCGTTATTGAATGTAATTAATACGATTTCTTGATAGATATAATTGTGAGAAATGATATTTGTAGTTATAAAATGTGTAAATCTTATGTTATTTTTTATGGAAAAATAGATAAATTTAGAATCTATATAAAAAAAAATTATTTTTTTAATAGTGGATCATATTTTAATTTTTTTAAAAGAAAATACATTAACTTGATTGTATTTAATATTACTCATATATTATAGGGTTGGTTTACTTTTGTTCAGAGAGTACTCTTTTTGTTATATTTTACTAACATTAATTACTTAGATATATATAGTGATTGTATCAATTAATAAATGAAATTATTAAAGTATTTTCTCATTAATTTACCATGAATTAATGCTACTATATATATATAGAATAATTATATTTAAAAGTTTTTACACCACATCCATCTGCATGACATAATCTGATTTGAAAGATAAATTTTAAAATTTAAATCTTATAAATCATATTATGACATGTGAATGGTATATGATATAAACGTTTTCAAATAACATTGCTAATATATATATATATATATTAATTACCATTAATTATATTTCATTCTCGATATCGACATTGGTGTTGATGTATCCTTTAATAAACTAAGCCAGATTTTGAAGTCGTTAGTTGCTGTTAGGCGGTCAACCAGAATCATCATCGTCATGATAGATCAGCCATGCACCAAAAATCACGTCCAAAACCCAACCCTCCAAATCGACACTTAATTAATTAGCTAGCTCTACTTTTTACATGTATATATACTATATATATATAGAGAGAGAGAGAGAGAGAGCTGTTAGAAACGATGTCGTACAAGGAAAATGATATAATAACAACTATATCACAATTGGTTTACAACTAAGTATTAAATAATTATTTTTTTCTCGTACTTTAGACGGTAATTGCTAGGACAATCATTTTGAATTAAAGTAATAAGAAATAATTTCGTAGTATGTTGTTGATAAATTATAGAATAGTTGGTTATGTATCATTATCCGTATTACAAATGTTAGAAACGTGAAAATGACAAGTGGCGTATGCATGCAATTAATGTACGATTGGAGTAGCTGATCAACAACTTCAATTAATTTTGGATACAAATCAATACTGACTTCACCAGTTCCTAATTCCTCTAATTCAAACAATGAAAGATTCTTTGTAGGGTGAACTAACTCACACCTTATACATACGTAGTACTACTGCATGCGCACCTAATTCTGGATAACTAATCACGTCCTATTATTTCAAATGATCAGTTATTTGCAACCAATCAATAATGCTTGATACAGTTTTAGAGTGTCTAAATCTCATACACAAAATAAATTTTTATGTAAATCTCATATTTATTAATTTTTATTAAAAAGAGTGCGCGAAACTTATAAGTTAGCAGCTATATAATATATATATATATATATATATATATATATATTATATGGTCATGTAACATTGGTCATGAACCTGCGCGCATGCATACCTTCATAAACCTGCGCGCATGCATCATGTTAATGTTTTATGAATCTGAATTTCTATTGGAAATGGCCAAAACTGAAGGTATATAAACGTTAGTAGTAGTAGTACTACTTATATATAATACTATATATATATATATAGCACAAGATATGACTTATAAAGAGGCATACGTGTGGTACACAGTTAAAGTCCATAAAATTCATCACCACATTAATTATACAATATATGCAAGTCTTAAATGTATAAATTTCATACAAAACTTTTATAAAAAATAGATCCTATTATGAAAAAATTTAATTTTTTTCTCTATAGAATCCACTATTTTATAAAAGATTTACACAAAAAATTATACATTTAAAACTTGTCCCTAGAATTACCCTTCAATATTGATCTAGTCGAAGCCGAGATAGTTAGAAGTCAAGGGTCTAAAGACCTGAGCAGCCTCAGCCTCTATCAACTCCAGCTGTCCTTTAAAGAGGTGCATGTACACCACCCAATCACCGTTTCCGGCGGGGCTCGGCATCGGCATCACGTATCCGGCGTCCCCTTCCCACGGAAAATGGTACGATCCAAAAGCCGGGTTTCCCCACCCGAAGTCCACCTTAGACACTGGGAACTGTTGCCCGGATGACACCACCAAAGCCGGTCCATCTTCGCTCCCATTATAATATATCTTTGCCAAACCTGGCACCGGACGATGAGCCTCCACCCAATCTATCAGCCCCAAAAAATGTTCCTTTGTCACTGCCCCTTCCAACAGTTTATGAACCTCGTCTGCCACCCAATCCAACGGCTTGTCGTTAATCTCATTCACTTGCTTGGCACCATAGGGTATGGACAGCACATTTCCAAAGTAAGAACCCATGAGTGAAGCTTTATGTTTATCTCCTTCGCTTAATCTTGTCCTTCCATCGACAACAATGCCCAACTTGGTTACCTTTTTGTCCATGTTCTTAATAATAGCCCATTTGGCAATCATCCTCCACAGGAATGCACTAAAACACTGTAATTTTGTCCTCCTGCAACCATTTGTACTGCTGGCTAGTGACTGGAGACGGTTGAGTTGGTCGGCAGTAATGTAGTATATGCGGCTAATGAGATGGTCTGCATCAGGTTCTGGGCCTTTGGGTGGGGCCAATGTGGTTATGGGGACATACATGTCATCCAAGGAGGGATGAATCGAGCCGGGGTGTCGAGGGTTGAGTAGAGATCGACGAAAAGATGGCATGACAGTGATTGGTTTAGACCGAGCCATCTCAGCCCACGAAACAAGAAACATGTTGGCCGAGTAAGCGTCTGCTATTCGGTGGTCAAATGTGCATGCCACCACCAATCCGCCACATTTCAGCTGAGTAGCCTGCACCATGCATGCAGTTAATTTCGAATAACTATTAGCTAGGTATAGTACCTGATCTCATAACATATCTACCAATCATGCATTTAATCGGTCGATATTTTTTTTGAAACAGATGTAAATAGATTACATAAAGATAAATTTATAAATTGACTTAGTTTCACATGATCCGTTAAATCTATTTTACATTAAAAATAATTGTACAATCTGACGTATTATATCAAGCAACGTCAGTTTATAAATTTACCTTTACGTAACTAATTTGTGACTCTTTCTTTTTTATTACAAAGAAGTTTAGTTTCTTTTTCTTTTCTCTTTTTTCACTTTTAATTCTTACGAAGGCATGATATAATATGGATATTCTTTTGAAGTTTCTTGTGCGTATGAACAGCTAATTCAAGTCCCGACAGTCTACGTACTTCTGTATCACGATGGAGCCCTGGCCCTTCCCAGATGAAGATTAAGATTGATCTCTACGAAAAAATATACTGCATGATAATTTATAATACAAATTCATTTATATGTTAATTTTGCCTTCTCTCCAACACTAAAAATACGAGTTTATGATATATTCACAGGTAATTTGGATCCTATCGGCCATTTCCAGTTGCAAACACATTCAACAAAGATCGTCAATCGTATATATAGGTACTAGCTTTTAAGTAAACAAAGGAAAACGTTTTCTCAAATTTATAATTAATATTCTGTAGTTTGTTAAAAAGAAAAAAATAATCAAGCCATTGAAAACAAGTGTCTGCATGAAAAAATAAAAATAGAAATAAAATCTATGGTCCAACAGATTTCAGAAAACGTGTTTTTGAGTGAACAAAAATATCAACTGAAAAAAACGACCGTGGTTGTGCAAAAAGTCTTCGTTGTTAGAGGCAATGAGGAATCATAGCCATCTACAGATCAGAGAGCGTGTGACATATTTAACCAAACCTGGACAGCGAGAACACCATGCTTCCTCTGGGGTACAAGCTTGCCCTCGATGGACTCGTCAGGGTTATACAAGTTGAGGTCTTTAAGGTCTACCTCTGCAAAAGCTTCAACAAAACATACTCCGCCATTGTTGCAGAGAATCTCAGGTTCTCCAACCAAGTTTGGCACCACCTCACCGGCAAACGCGTAGTGGGAAACCAGAGTTTGTGCCAATGCTTTCTTGAGCACCCCGACCATGGACTCAAAAGGACTAAGCTGGTTGTCTGCATCATCCCTGGAGGTAGCTGCAGGTTTCTTATAGCAGAAAAAAACACCCACGTCCACAGGGGGAAGAAGCAAGTCTAGGTTGGATAGTGGCAGCCAGTGCTCTTGCAATGGCAGAACTGCAGCCACCATCTCCGTCTTGCTCACTCTCACAATGTACTCTGACCCCTCTGATCTTCCGGCCCCATGTGCAAGTTTTGGATCAGGATCTCTTGGGAAGAAAATTAGAGAGACGAGAGGATGCTCATGTGCTTGATGGGCTTGCTAGCTAAAAATTATATATAGGCGCAGGGCCAGGACAGTGGGATAACCGGAAAGAAAATTAATTATTTATATGCAGATTTAGGTAAGTATTATGCTAATTAGTATTTTTAGAAAAATTAAAGAATCATATGAGAATTTTATTTATTTATAATGAAAAACAACTTATTAAAATTTAGTCATAAATTTATGTCTATAATAATCATGTTGTTCTCATGACTTGATCCATGAAAACGACCTTACACAGTAACTTAGTTGCAACCATTTCAACAGCTTTTAAGTCGAGTAATATTAAGATACGGCTTGGATAGTGAGTTGAGATGAGATGTGTTAAAATGAAAATTAAAAATTTAATAAAATATTGTTATAATATTATTTTTTAATATTATTATTGTTTTGAAAATGATGAATTGTTTATTATATTTTATGTTAAAATTTAAAAAAATTATACTGATGACATGAGATAAAATATTTTTACTATACAAACAGAGCAAAAATACATTCTCTTGTCACATGTAAGTATATCCTTTTTGAAAGAAAATAGAATTCATCATAAAAAAAAATGAATTTTTTTATTTAAATCTTAAATTTATCAATTTTTTTTAAAGAATACGCAAAAAATTTATACATTAGGCCCAGTTTGTATTCGCAAGTCATCTCAACTCATTTCAACTCATATCAACTCATATCACTACTATTCATTATTATTCATCAACTTTAACTCATAAATCTCACTACTATTCATAACTCATCTCACTACTATTTACAATCAATCTCAACTCATCTTCGAATTCAAACGATATTTAAAAATTTCCTATTTAATTTAATTTAGACTGATAAATTTAATTATTAGGATAGAAAACAGGAATCGTTGGCAGGTGGACGCGGTACAATATGTCAAAAGAGCAGTGCTATGCTGCTAGCACGAGACGTTGTTTATTTTTTTTCATTCATTTTTTTTTATACTTTTAAATATTTTTATAATAATAAAAAGCATAACATTATTAAAAAAAATTTCTTAATTATTAAATAAATAAAATTTGTCAGTGTGGAGTAGCATTTTTCATGTAAAAAAATGTAGAGGTCGATATGTACCCTGTGGTCCGGTTTGGTTTTATTTCATCTCATCATATTATTATAATTTTCTTAAATTTTTATACAAAATATAATAATTAATTTAACTTTTTCAAATATCAATATAAAAATAATATAAAAATATAATATTTTATTTAACTTTTATCTAAAAATATTTAATCTCATTATTCAAACCATACTATTTCTAAATCATTTACTGTAGCTCTAGTCTATTTAATTACTGTAGCTCGTTGTGTTCAGAAATTAAAAAAAATTTATTTTTATCGAGACCCGTCTCGTACTACACGTGTAGCACTACTCATTCAGAAAGAATGACGTGGAGCAGAGCATGGGTCTTGAGTGGAAGATATTTGGATCTGCATTGACACTTTCGAGTAGGGGTGTGCAAAATTTCAAAAATTCCGACTCCGTCCGACTTCCGCTCCGACTCCGAGTCATCGAAATTCGGAGTCGGAATTCGGAATAGCTCCGAATATCTATTCGAGTCGGAGTCGGAGTCGGAGCTCCAAGAAGCTCCGATTCTGACTCCGAAATTTTTTTTACTGTACACTTGCGCTCGAGCGAGGTGTCGAGCGCAAGTCGAGCACACGTTGTATTAAATATTGGCTTGATCGACATGTCGAGAGGAAGTCGAGCGAACCTCTCTGAAAAAGTTCTGCTCGAGCGCCACATTGAGCGCACGTCGAGCTCCGATCTTATGTCGGAGCTCCTATAGGAGGTCGGAGCTCCGACCTCCGATCGGAGTCAGAGTCGGAGCTCCAATTTGGCTCCGACTCTTGTCGGAGTCGGAGGTCAGAAACGAGCACTCCAACTCCGTCGGAGTCGAAGCCCAGCCCTACTTTCGAGGCCCAACACGACCCGCATTGCCTAGTTATTGCCGAGGCAGTCACTCTCAAACCGCTTGTTCACCCTTCCGGTTTGAAGTTAAACTCACCACTTATTATAAAGGTAAATTTGAAACGTGCAATAATAATAAATAATTAAATATAATATTAAATTTGATTTTAATGGAGTCACGTGATTCCTTTAAAATTGATTCCTTTACTCTTATCACATTAAATTGGAATTTAAAAAATGATACAAAGTTGTTTGGTAACAAAATAATTTCAATAAAACCAATCATTTACATCACCTTCTTGATAAAAAAGCTAGTGTTTATATTTTAGAAAAAATTTAAAAATGTTTTATTCATTTAAGAATATGTGGTCCACGTTTGTAGTAATAAAATATCACAAATTAATTATAAAAACGCGAAAGAGAGGGGCGGTCTCAGCTGTCGAAAAATGAATATTTGTTTTGAAAATTCAATAAAAATTTTTGTAAAAAAACAAACATGTATAGAAAAGATAAACTAAACGGAACGGGCAAAGTTCAAATTAAAGGTGACTATAAGAAGAAAATGTATATAAAGATTACACGTACCCGTGAGTTTTTTGTTTAAATTTATGTACACGATCTTTACTTTAAAACACGTGTGGCCAAACTAATGAGTTTATAAAAATACAAAAAAAAAAAAGTAATAATAATGCAACGTATGTATAGTCATAGAATATATAAGCGTCGTATAATCGTTTTGAAAAAGAATGAGGTCTATTATTAAAAAATTAATTTTTTTTTTAAATGGATCTGATATTTATTCACTTTTTTTTTAAAGAATTGCACAATACTTGCATACTTCACAACTGTAAATATCATTTCTCTAAAAAAAATATTGTGAAACTAATGCTAGATACATTTTAGTGCATAAGTTTTGCACATTCTTAGTTTAAAAAGTGAGATTTATCGAAATTGATTTTTTTGTGTGGGTTTTAAATTTATCCAATTTTTTTAAAGAGAGTTCGCGGGGCTTAAACATTTTAAAATTACAAATATATTTTATCTTCTTTAATTTTGCTAAGAAGAAATGTAGTTAGTTAAGGGGTTCTTTTCAATTTATTGGTAAGGTAAGAATATTTAAGAAAATCATAAAAAAAAAGCTATGGGAAGTTTTATTTTCCAAAAAATGGGGCACTCCCACCATGATTGAGTCATTGAACCCCCCTCCCTTATTTTTTATACAAGTATATAACCCTCGTAAAGAAAGAAGTTTAATTAGGCTATTTCATAACATGTTTTGATATTTAGGTTACATTTAGATGTTAAAATGAGTTGAGTTGAGTGATAAAATACTGTTAGAATATTATTTTTTAATATTATTATTATTATTTTAGGATTTGAAAAAGTTGAATTGTTTATTATATTTTATGTTGAAATTTAAAAAAGTTGTAATGATGAGTTGAGATGAGTTAAGAGGAATTTAGAGTATCGCATAATATTGTGAATAATAGTAAAATGATTTGAATGAAAATATTTTATTGGGTTTGGAAAAAGGTAAGAGAACAAATTGAATATAATTTTTGTTTTGAAGTTTACAAAAATTTATATTGATTTTTGTATTTGAGTAATGATTATACGAAAAAATTAAAAAATATTTTATACTTAAATTATGTTTAAGGCTTGATTTGGATAGAGAGATGCTTATATCTTATCTCAATATCCAAACGCCATAAATATAAATATTTTCCAATTTTAAATGTTTTACTTTTTTATCTAATCATTATAATTTTTTTGAACTTCTAAATAAAATATAAAAATAAAAATAAAAAAATTAACTTTTTTAATTTTTAATAAAATATCTCATCACATCTAAACTGTATAATCAAACGAGACCTTATACTATACACTGCACTCTCCTCCTACGCATCACAATGTGTTGATTTGGTATTGCTTACCATTAAAAAACATGAAAAATGCGACCAAGTTATAGCCGCAATATTATCTGCATTTTCAAAAAAATTCAACGAAATTATTAATGAGAGTGGAGTGCTTGCTAGTCCACAAAGCAAAGGGGGATCTCAACCTAGGTTTTGAAAATAGCTGCTTTTATGTAATTAAAATGTTATAGCCGCAATACATGATGCATTTATTTATTGCATAATTTATGGAATCTTGGATCAAACCTAGTACCTACGAACAAACAGGTTGCAATGCAGCTTCTCTTTCATAAATGTTTTAACTTTATGGATTAGACTGCCCTTTTAACGACTCTTCTTTCGATTGACTATATATCTTATCATCGTCGCAAGTACGTGGACTTACCACTTAAAACTGCCTCCTCAAAACTCAAACCTGCTGCCATTCAAGGTTTGTCATAAAAAGGTAAATTGGGTAATGACTCAACCCGAAGCTATCATGGTTACAAGAATCTTCGTTAAAATCTTGAGATCGTAATTAATACGATTTCTTAGATATAAATACGAAAAATAATATTTATAGTTAAGGTTGCGCAAATTTCGTATATTTTTTATAAAAAAAAAGATAAATTTAGAATCTACATAAAAAAATTATTTTTTTAATAATGAAACTTATATTTTTTTAAAAAAAGTATGTAAAACTTGACTGTATTTAATATTACTCATATATTATAGAGTTGACTTGACTTTTGTTCAGGTGTACTCTTTATGTTTATATTTTACTAACATTAATTAATTAGATATATATAGTGATTTTATCAATTAATAAATGAAATTATTAACATATTTTCCCATTAATTTATCATGAATTAATGCTACTATATATATATAGAGAATAAATATTCTATTTAAAAGTTTTTACATTATATCTATTTGCATGACATAATTTGATTTGGAAGATAAATTTTAAAATTTAAATCTTATAAATCATATTATGACATGTGAATGGTATATGATGTAAACGTTTTCAAATAACATTGCTAATATATATATATATATATATATAAATTACCATTAATTATATTTCATTCTCGACATCGACATTGGTTTTGATCGATGTATCCTATTAACTAAGCCAGATTTTGAAGTCGTTAGTTGCTGTTAGGCGGTCAACCAGAATCATCATCGTCATGATAGATCAGCCATGCACCAAAAATCACGTCCAAAACCCAACCCTCCAAATCGACACTTAATTAATTAGCTAGCTCTACTTTTTACATGTATATATACTATATATATATAGAGAGAGAGAGAGAGAGAGCTGTTAGAAACGATGTCGTACAAGGAAAATGATATAATAACAACTATATCACAATTGGTTTACAACTAAGTATTAAATAATTATTTTTTTCTCGTACTTTAGACGGTAATTGCTAGGACAATCATTTTGAATTAAAGTAATAAGAAATAATTTCGTAGTATGTTGTTGATAAATTATAGAATAGTTGGTTATGTATCATTATCCGTATTACAAATGTTAGAAACGTGAAAATGACAAGTGGCGTATGCATGCAATTAATGTACGATTGGAGTAGCTGATCAACAACTTCAATTAATTTTGGATACAAATCAATACTGACTTCACCAGTTCCTAATTCCTCTAATTCAAACAATGAAAGATTCTTTGTAGGGTGAACTAACTCACACCTTATACATACGTAGTACTACTGCATGCGCACCTAATTCTGGATAACTAATCACGTCCTATTATTTCAAATGATCAGTTATTTGCAACCAATCAATAATGCTTGATACAGTTTTAGAGTGAATACATTTTTTTTTTAAAGTAGAATCTATTATTAAAAATAAATTTTTATGTAAATCTTATATTTATTAACTTTTATTAAAGAGGTGCACGAAACTTATACATTTTAAAATTGTAAATATCATTTAAGTTTGTAATGAGAATGATTATTTACAATAAAAATTTATTTATTTTGGTTGGAATTTATCATTTTTTGAGCAAATAACTCAATACAAATTAGCCCTTTTTTATGTGTGCGCGTGGGCATTAGTTCTGTATTGCGCAATAACGATCAATAAAAAAAAAAAGGTTCTGCATTGTTAATATAAAAAAAAAACAATTTATTCCATTTTTAGTATTTTCTTAATATATAAAAAATAATAATATCCACATAATACATTTCATAACATTTTTCATAATATATATTATAAAATAAGGATATTTTCAAGGTACGTCTAATTATTAAAGATTGAAAATATTTTTTATAATGTGTATTGTAAAATATGTATGAAATGTATGTATATTACTCCTCTGCAAATACGGCAACTTAGCGGATGAGCTCAATGCCCTAGCTAGAAAATACTTGAACAGTACTGGTTGATCAGATGCATGCCTCAGTAGGCCTGCACACCAAACCACCCGAGCTAAATTTGGGCCCGACTCGCAAAACACACTAACCAAGAGTGACCCGATCCGACCTGTAAACTTTGGATCGGGTCAAACCCATTTTTCTTCTCCTCTTTCGTTCCACCATACACATTGGAGATTTGGAGGGCAAAAATAAAAAGACCCATTCTGGATCTCATGCCTCTGTCTTATTCATAGATCACCAAGCCTTGCTATGTTTTAAACAAACTGGTCAACAAGTCGTGTTTGATGGAATTTGATTGAACGATTGTGAAGAGAGAACAAGTGTTCGAATTCTTCAGCAGAGAGACAGAGAGAAGGAAAATAAAGGGAAAAATTGATGAGAAAATAATAATAACATGAGAAAAAGAAAGAAATCCAATTAGTACCGATCTGTTAGTTTTGATTAACTCAAAAAAAAAAAAAGGAAGAAAAGAAAACAATCACCCATGGAGAGGAAGAAAACTCATTAGAACAATCCTTGTTATCTATTCTGCTCAAATCCCGCACCTGTACGAACAGATATATGAAGGAAAAATCAATACCGAAGATAGCGATGAGGACTCCGCGATCATCGTATTCTGGGTGAGCCTCGATGAAGTGGTCAGTGGAAATCTCTTTCTTGGGCATGAGGGAGGCCAGGAAAGTGGACTCAGTCAGCTTGAAACTACGCAGACGGCCATTGTCGTCACTACCAATCCAACTCTACTCTACCTTTCTTGGTCTTCTTCTACCTCTGCTGACTCTCCTAACAATGACAGATAGAATTGGTGGAGGAGGAGAGCGAACGAGGCGAGGGCTTGACTTGGTCCATTCACAGACCCAATGTTACATTCGGGTGATCGGTTTCGACCGATGTTGGGTGTATTAAACCCGTGAACCGATGAACCCGATTTTAGTTCGGTGAGCTCATGTCGAGTCTTTCGAATTGATCGGGTCTGGGCCTTTTATGCACAGCCCTATGCCTCAGTGTCTCGGTAAGTTTTGTATCCATTCTTACAAAAAATATATATATATATATAGTTTTTTTCAATGAATTTTTTTTAAAAGAATTTGCACATACATAATCTTTACAAATTATTTTCTGAACGTTATTACAAAAAGAAATTTATTATACATAAGTTACTATTTATTCTCACACTTTACGTCTATAATTTTTTATCGGATATGGAGTGTTAATTTTCATAAGGTATGTAGTGTTTTTCATAAGGTATGTGGTGTTTTTCATGCATAGAATATGTATTATGGAGTGATAAATAGTAGCTAATCAGAAGAAAAAATCATGTGCCGCACGAGTTGTCTTATAATTTGCAAACATAATATTTAAGAATAAAAAATAAATCTAACCTATAGTCTATTTAATTACAAAATAAAATCAACGTAAAAATTAATTAATTATTAATTGCTTTGAACGTACAGGCATTTATAATAAGTGATATAACATTAACTTAATAATATTTTAATTTTAATAATCATACATACAAATATATAAGTTTCGTGCAGATATTTTATAAAAGGTAGATCTCATTATGATAAAAACTTTTTTTTTTTTTTCTATAGAATCCACTATTTTATAAAAGATTATATACTTAAAACATGCAGTCGCTGAAATTAGCCTGCAATATTGATCAAGTCGAAACCGAGATAGCTAGAAGTCAAGGGTCTAAAGACCTGAGCAGCCTCAGCCTCTATCAACTCCAGCTGTCCTTTAAAGAGGTGCATGTACACCACCCAATCACCGTTTCCGGCGGGGCTCGGCATCGGCATCACGTATCCGGCGTCCCCTTCCCACGGAAAATGGTACGATCCAAAAGCCGGGTTTCCCCACCCGAAGTCCACCTTAGACACTGGGAACTGTTGCCCGGATGACACCACCAAAGCCGGTCCATCTTCGCTCCCATTATAATATATCTTTGCCAAACCTGGCACCGGACGATGAGCCTCCACCCAATCTATCAGCCCCAAAAAATGCTCCTTTGTCACTGCCCCTTCCAACAGTTTATGAACCTCGTCCGCCACCCAATCCAACGGCTTGTCGTTAATCTCATTCACTTGCTTGGCACCATAGGGTATGGACAGCACATTTCCAAAGTAAGAACCCATGAGTGAAGCTTTATGTTTATCTCCTTCGCTTAATCTTGTCCTTCCATCGACAACAATGCCCAACTTGGTTACCTTTTTGTCCATGTTCTTAATAATAGCCCATTTGGCAATCATCTTCCACAGGAATGCACTAAAACACTGTAATTTTGTCCTCCTGTGACCATTTGTACTGCTGGCTAGTGACTGGAGACGGTTGAGTTGGTCGGCAGTAATGTAGTATATGCGGCTAATGAGATCGTCTGCATCAGGTTCTGGGTCTTTGGGTGGGGCCAATGTGGTTATGGGGACATACATGTCATCCAAGGAGGGATGAATCGAGCCGGGGTGTCGAGGGTTAAGTAGAGATCGACGAAAAGATGGCATAACAGTGATTGGTTTAGACCGAGCCATCTCAGCCCACGAAACAAGAAACATGTTGGCCGAGTAAGCGTCCGCTATTCGGTGGTCAAATGTGCATGCCACCACCAATCCGCCACATTTTAGCTGAGTAGCCTGCACCATGCATGCAGTTAATTTCGAATAACTATTAGCTAGGTATAGTACCTGATCTCATAACATATCTACCAATCATACATGAAAAAAATAATCAAGCCATCGAAAAGGAAGTGTCTGCATGAAAAAATAAAAATAGAAATAAAATCTATGGTCCAACAGATTTCAGAAAACGTGTTTTTGAGTGAACAAAAATATCAACTAAAAAAACGACCGTGGTTGCGCAAAAAGTCTTCGTTGTTAGAGGCAATGAGAAATCATAGCCATCTACAGATCAGAGAGCGTGTGACATATTGAACCAAACCTGGACAGCGAGAACACCATGCTTCCTCTGGGGTACAAGTTTGCCCTCGATGGTCTCGTCAGGGTTATACAAGTTGAGGTCTTTAAGGTCTACCTCTGCAAAAGCTTCAACAAAACATACTCCGCCATTGTTGCAGAGAATCTCAGGTTCTCCAGCCAAGTTTGGCACCACCTCACCGGCAAACGCGTAGTGGGAAACCAGAGTTTGTGCCAATGCCTTCTTGAGCACCCCGACCATGGACTCAAAAGCACTAAGCTGGTTGTCTGCATCATCCCCGGAGGTAGCTGCAGGTTTCTTATAGCAGAAAAAAACACCCACGTCCACAGGGGGAAGAAGCAAGTCTAGGTTGGATAGTGGCAGCCAGTGCTCTTGCAATGGCAGAACTGCAGCCACCATCTCCGTCTTTCTCACTCTCACAATGTACTCTGACCCCTCTGATCTTCCGGCCCCCATATGCAAGTTTTGGATCAGGATCTCTTGGGAAGAAAATTAGAGAGACGAGAGGATGCTCATGTGCTTGATGGGCTTGCTAGCTAAAAATTATACATTGGCGCAGGGCCAGGACAGTGGGATAACCGGAAAGAAAATTAATTATTTATATGCAGATTTAGGTAAGTATTATGCTAATTAGTATTTTTAGAAAAATTAAAGAATCATATGAGAATTTTATTTATTTTTAATAAAATACAACTTTTTAAAATTTAGTCATAAATTTATGTCTATAATAATCATGTTATTCTCATGACTTGATCCATGAAAACGACCTTACACAATAACTTAGTTGCAACCATTTCAACAGTTTTTAAGTCGAGTAATATTAAAGTACAGTTTTAATAATGAGTTGAGATGAGATGAGTTAAAAATAAAAATAAAAATTAAAAGTTTAATAAATTATTATTAGAATATTATTTTTTAATATTATTATTATTTTAGAATTTGAAAATGATGAATTGTTTATTATATTTTGTGTTAAAATTTGAAAAAATTATAATAATGATGAGATGAGATGAGATGAGATAAAACACTTTTACTATCCATCTAATAACTAAAAAACTGAGATATAGATACAGAAATCATCATCAACGAGAAAAATTGGATGAATCTAGATTCTCTAATCACACAAACTGAAGCTCTCTTTCGGCAAGATTTAAATTTTTAGCCTGCACCAGACACAACAAAAGCCATATCAAACACAGTTCTAGTAGGATAAAGTTTAAAAAGAATTACCACCAATTTTATATATATAGGTATTGTAAACATTCGAATAGAATAGAAAAAATCAATAGAAAAACAAAAGGAATACATGATGTGATGCAAGACAATAATACTAAAGAAAGGAAAACTGTTGAAATTGTTAACCCGATCTCACTGATAAATTATTTGGGTCATCATACCAATAAAAAAACAAAATTATTTTATTTTATTTTATTTTCGTCAGGTCAGAAATTCTGATCGATACGGCTCTTCCATAACTCCAAAATGAACATGTGTTACAAGCCATGTGACCACAAGATAACATAAAATGAGGTGGCTTGGCAATATTATAGGCCGTCCATTTGTCTGTGATGAGAGTTTCAACACGTCTAATTAGGTTGACTTGGTAATAGCAAACAGACTATTCAAAATGTTGATTATCTCCGAAAGTCTACATCCCTTTCATCAAAGAAAGAAAACGTGTTTGGTCCCAAGTAAATTTGTGGAATGCATTGACCCCAAAAAAAAAAAGATGGAATGCCGTGAAAAGGAGATGAATCATCAATAATCGTCCACCTTCCTGAATCCTAACTTCTCATCGACTACTTCTGTCTCAATCAACCTGCTTATTTATTTAAAATAAAATAATAAAAATTAATTTTCATTCAAGGCATGGGGAAACGTCCCCCAGTCAACAGTCATGCTTTCTTATCTATTTTAATATAAAAAATTTTTATCATCATTTACTATTTACTACTTCACATCCCACATCTTATAAAAAAATATTATCATACTTTATAAAAAATATCATTCATTTTATAAAAAAATTATAAGTATGAGATATAAAAATAAATAATAACTAACATATACTTCACAAAAGTTGTAAGTATATATTCTTTAAAAAAAAATAGAATTTATCATAAAAATGATTTTTTTATTTATATATTAAATTTAATTATTGGGATAGAAAACAGGAATCTTTAGCGGGTGGACGCGTTAGAATATGTCAAAGGAGCAGTGCTAGGCTGCTAGCACGAGACGATAACGATAAAAAAAGTTTTTTTTTTCATTATTTTTTTATACTTTTAAATATTTTTTAATGAAAACATTATAATATTATTAAAAAATATTTTCTTAATTATTAAATAAATAAAATTTGTCGGATCCGGAACCCAACTGTAGAGTAGCATTTTTCATGTAAAAAAATGTAAAGGTCGATATGTAACTATAGTCACGTTTAATTATTTCATATCATCTTATTATTATAATTTTTTTATGATTTTTTTATTTTACTTTATAATTAAAAAAATATTTTTTAATAATTTTTTTTTACTTTCTAATTAAAGAAATGTTTTTAGTGATGTTTTAAATTTATTTTATTTTTAAAAAAAATTAAAAAAAGTTATATAAAAAATAATTTTAGAAAAACATATAAAAACATATGCTATACCTCCGGCGAGAGCCCCCAGGAAGCTGTAGCATCATCCTTAAAATATAATATGAAATAATATTTCATTTCACTATTCAGACCGTATTATTTCTATACTAATTACTGTAGCTCGTTGTTTTAAAAAAGAGAAAAATCTTTATTTTTATCGGGACCCGTCTCGTACTACACGTGTAGCACTGCTCAGTTGTAGGTATCTGGATCTGCATTGACAGTTGCGGGGCCCAGCGCGACCCGCATTACCCAGTTGTCATTTTGTCATCCCACTTATTATAAAGGTGAATTTCAAACGTGCAATAATAATAAATAATTAAATATAATATTAAAATTTATTTTTAATGAAGTCACGTGATTTCTTTAAAATTGATTCCTTTACTCTTATCACATTAAATTGGAATTTAAAAAATGATACAAGGTTGTTTGGCAACAAAATAATTTCAATAAAACCAATCCTTTAAATCACCTTCTTGATAAAAAAAAAAAAAATAGTGTTTAAATTCTAGAAAAATTTAAAAAATGTTTTGTTCATTTAAGAATATGAGGTCCACGTTTGTAGTAATAAAATATCACGAATTAATTATAAAAACGTGAAAGAGAGGGGCGGTCTCAGCTGTCTAAACATTAATATTTGTTTTGAAAATTCAATAAAAAATTTTGAAAAAAAAAACATGTATTGAAAAGATAAAGTAAACGGAACGGGCAAAAGTTCAAACTAAAATTTAAAGGTGACTAAAAGGAGAAAATGTATTTAAAGATTACACGTGCCCGTGAGTTTTTTGTTTAAATTTATGTACACGATCTTTACTTTTGAAAAACACGTGTGGCCAAACTAATGAGTTAAAAAAAAAAAATAATAATACTATGCATAATATAAAATGTGCAAGTATCGTATAATTATAAATATAATTTTTTATGTGAAATTAATATTTATATATTTTTCATATCGTTTTGAAAAATAGTAGAGTCTAATTTAAAAAAAAAATTATGTGAGTCCGGTATTTATTTATTTTTTTAAGAGATTACGCAACGTTTGAGTATTCTACGATTGTAAATATAATTTCTCTAAAAAAAATATTGTGAAGACTAATGCTAGATACAATTCGGTGCGTAAGTTTCGCGTATTCTTTTTTTAGAGAATGAGATTTATTATTAAAAAAATAATTTTTTCATAAGAGTCCTAAATTTATCCAATTTTTTTTAAAGAGAATATATAGAACTCACACATTTTTAAATTACAAATATATTTTCTCTTCTTTAATTTTGTCAAGAAAATATGTAGTTACTTAAGGGGTTATTTCCAATTTATTGGTAAGGTAAGAATATTTTAAAAAATCATAAAAATATAAATAGCCATGGGAATTTTTCTTTTCCAAAAAATGGGGCACGCCCACCATGATTGAGTCATTGAACCACTTCCCTTATTATTTATATAAGTATATAACCCATTTTTCCTTAAAATCTTAAAGAAATCAGTTTAATTAGGCCATTTCATAACATGTTTGGATATTTGAAATAACTCATAATTTTGTAAATAGTAATAAAATGATTTAAATGAAAATGTTTTATTGGATTTGGAAAAAGGTAAGAGAACAAATTGAATATAATTTTTGTTTTCAAGTTAACAAAAAATTTGAATATAATTTTTATTTTGAAGTTTATAAAAATTTGTATTGATTTTTACATTTGAATAATGATTATACAAAAAAATCAAAAAATATTTTATATTTAAATGATATTTAAGGCTTGATTTGGATAAAGAGATGCATATATCTCGTCTCAATATCCAAAGATTCCAAACACTAAAATTAAATATTTTTTAATTTCAAATTTTCAATTTTTTTATCTAATCATTACAACTTTTCTAAACTTCCAAACAAAATACACAAAAATTTTTTTTTCAAATCTCAAAACAAAAATCATATTAAAATATTATACTATAATAATATTTTAACTTTATAATATTTTTATTAAAAATTTTCTCTCTCATTTTTTAAAATTTCATAAAATATTTGAATTCAAATAATTTATAATTCATCTCATATCAACTCAAATATTTGATTATTATTTATAAATTATCTCATCTCAAACAAACCATACGTAAAAATTTAGGAAGAAATATTCTAAGAATTTGAACACGTATAGCATGCACGTGAAGTCGAAACAGAGCTATAAAGATTTTCGAGGACTACATCTTTACTTTTAAATCATAATTGAATTCAAAAAATTCATTCCTATTTATAAGAAATAATAATACTAAATACATTTATGAGTAATGCTAAATATATTTATGAGTTAGACAAGTGTTACACACTTTTTTTTGAAAAAGAGAGATCAATTATTAAAAAATTAATTTTTGATATAAATCTTATATTTACTTATTTTTTCAAAATAAATAAACAACGCTTATACATTTTATGATTGTAAATATTATTTCTCTCGTCAAAATCAAATTAAAATAATAATCAAATCAATTATTGATTATTATTCCGCTCTTCTGTCAATCATTGCCCTGCTACTCTTCCGCCTAGCATATACCATTCGGCGTCCCCCCGGTGCAATTGCACACTCCTTTTGAAGACGTAAATTCTGGGTGGAAGTGACCGATCTGAGAGTTGGTGGGATTGGTAAGAATGGATATGGTTTTGGGTTGATGCAAATATCCCCACTGCGTTCGTCTGGTGCACGACCTGCATGGATTTTCTTCTCAATTCTCAACCACCCTAACCCACGAGGTTTCATTATCTTGCTGTTACATGTTGTTTCGTTGGGAAATACCTACCCCACCATCTCCAACTCCCACTGCCCTATACGTGTTCGTCAAAATTCCCCACGCAACTGTTACGCTTTACGCCTTCAAATGGCCTTCCTTGCTCGCGTATGACGACGCATCTATACGACTACACCTACGTCATTGTAGGGCAATGGGCTAATCTTGGACACATTCACTCGTATTGTGACCGTCCAAGTCAAGTCATTGAAAGCCTACATGAGGTGTATCTGGATCTGGATCTGTACTCAACTTTAGCACTAGTAATTCCTTGTTAAATATAATACGCTTATATAATAAAAGAGTTATTCTATTTCTAAGTTGTTACGTATAATACATTATTTACATAATAAGATTTGATTAAAAAAATTTAAAATTTAAAATTTCATATTCGAAATCAAATAATATTATGCAAGTGTTTTACTATGTGTATTATCCATATCGACTTATAAATAAAATTTTCTATAATAAAAACAACTCAGTATTTTTTATGAAGTGAAATTAATTATATGAATATCATTATCTATAACCAGAGTTGGAGTAAGAATTTTTCTGAATGATATTCATACAATTATTTTGCGATTACTTGATAAAAAAATTATTAAAAAATTATTAACGTTCTTAAGTGGAATTTCTAATTTTACATAACTACGCTTTATTTATTTTAAAAAAAAGTTATGCATGCATATTAGTCTTTCTAATTCAATTGTTAAAGAGTAGTTTTATATGTACTTATAACTTTTACTTATATTTTTATTTACGAGACTTATTTTGTCAATTTTATTTTTAAATTCAAATTATAAATTATAAATTTTATAATTTTCAGTATATCAATTACTCACACGTGAAAAAGTAAATTTTTTTTAAATACAAATAAAATTTTTCATTGTTAAATGTATCCTAAATCATAACCAGGTGTTAAATCTACAGGGATCACCATGGTGATATTTGGTGACTTATCCAGCATTAATAAATGCCACACATGGATATACTCGGCATCTTTGCTAAATTATCAATAAATTCAGATACCGATTGGGACGATCCTCGGCCGGCCCGGTTAAAAGGATTAAGGCCACGGTCCAACACACCATATTTATTTGTTTTTGGGTATAATGTTTTTGCTAATAATTCAGCTTCTTCGACACATTATCAAAGTCTAATAATACTTTTATAAGTTATTTTATAAAATATTTTTTTATTTTAAATATAATTGTTTAAAAGGTGTTAGAGTAATTGAAGATATTCAACCCCATACACAGCCCCTAACAACTGTGAAGATTAAAGCCTCAAGTCCAATACAAATAACAGATTTTGATCCTCAATAGTTGAATGTTGAAGATCATCTCCACAATGTCAAAGACACTAAAGAAGGAAAGTTTACTACATATCACAATGACTATACAAATACTTGTAATCTGTAAATGTACTTGTTGATATCGTGTTTCGCAGCCCGAGTAACTCTATGGGGGCTCAATTCGTCCACCTGCTACTAGAGAGAAATGAGGGTTTCAGGGTGGTGGAGGATACCTCTGATGCTAAAGTCAGTGTGAGTTCATTGAGAGAATAATGAATTGAAATGTCAAAGTGTCTGAATCCTTCCTCTGGTTGAGGGAGGGGTTATATATACCTGGTCGGGGTAGTTCTAGGGAAGGAGATGGTGGGTGTGCCGCTTCATACTTGGGTCGGGTGTCCCTGCCATCCCCTACTACGCAACAGACTTGCCAGACTTGATCGTGGCTGCTACTCACACCCAAAGAGGCAAGTCGTAGTGTGCCCAGCCTCGAGATTCTTTAAATGCAGCGTGGCTTCCTGTCGTGGCATGCACGTTTCCTTCCTATTAAATGCGGCATGACTCTAGCCAGGTGTGTCCATCCCTTTGGCTTGTATAGACTCCGAGGTCCAGGAACAGGAGTTGTCCTTAAAATATCAACCAACAGTGATGTTAGACAGCTCTGCCTTCCATCCTCTGGCCAACATGTGTTGCCTAACTGCTCCCCTCCTGGGCCCCCTAGGCCTACCTGGTCCGACCCAGCCCTTGTTCTCAGACCTTGGAATTGTTTGGGCCTTGTGGGTCGGGCTTACTCCTCCTGGCTCGACCATAGAGATTACTCCCCTCACAATACTAATTATCAAACACAATTATTTATGGATTGTTTTTTTAAAAGGGTTGTGAAAATGATTGTGTTTATCATTTTCCAAATTTAATTGGTTGTATAATTTAGTAAGAAAATAATGGGTATTTAAAATTTAAATCTTAATTACTAAGTTCAGTCGTTGCCAATTAAAATCAGAGTAAAAGCCGCCTAGTTGTTAAAAAACAAATGGATAATTAACTATTATTTGAGAAAAATTTTGAACTACGAAAAAACAAGTGGTCATGAAAAAGAACAAAAAAGAAAAAAAAAAAAAAAAGCACAAGCCAGGCCCAACACACGCATAACCCACCCACGTCGGACAAACACAACGAGCTGCCTTCTCTTTTCTTCCCTTTTGCAATATCTAGCCTGAAAACTCGTAGCGTTTTCCACTCTCTCTGGTACGTACGTGCTTAGTTTAAGTTTTGTTTCGTATTTGGTTTTCGGTTCGTGAGTTGTTCTCTTTCACTTTTTAAGTTCGTGATAATTCAATGAAAGTCTTATTCATTTCTGTTTATTTTTATTTTTGCGTGAACTTTTCTTTGTTGGTAAGATTCATTTGCCGTGTATGGCTGTTGAATTTTTCCTCTTTCCCATGTCCATGGATTGTGTTACTTTAATGGGTTTTTCTTTTCTAGTGAAGCCTTTTCGTGTTTTGTGTGGAGAAGTTGTAAGATTTGAATATTGTTTTGATCAAACAAATGATGGTTTCTT
Organism: Juglans microcarpa x Juglans regia; assembly: GCF_004785595.1. Lineage (NCBI taxonomy): Eukaryota > Viridiplantae > Streptophyta > Magnoliopsida > Fagales > Juglandaceae > Juglans > Juglans microcarpa x Juglans regia. Next base: position 39,980,063 of record NC_054594.1, on the reverse strand, counting down.
TATAAGTACAGTTCAGTTTTAATTAATAATTGTCAGCAGTGTCTTTGTTCGATATTTCATATTCAGATTATCATCAAAGAGGCTATTTTCGCCGGCAAACCAAAAAGCAAAGGTCACCTGAATTAATATTGCAGAATTCTAATGACAGATAACAGTAGAGATGCTTTCCATGTTGTCATGGAAAACTAATATTTTCAACCTTTTTCCCAGTTTGAACTTGCAGTAGAGACTATTCATTTGTTGTGGCTCTTTCATTGCAGAATTCTAATGACAGATCATAACAGTAGAGATGATGATGAGACAATAACATCAGTTGATAACTCTGTTGAAAAGCTTCCTGATCATCTCCTGATAGAAATTTTCATTCGAGTTCCCGTCTCATATTGGACACAAATATCTTGTGTGAAAAGACAGTGGGCCAATCTGTTTCGTGGAGAATGCTTGTGGCAAGCTGCTCTAATCAAGACTCATCCTTTGGCTGGCCAAGCTAAAAGGTGGCCAGGACCTATTCCTCGTGGGTTGAGCAGAAGGTAAAAGTGTAGTCCCTTAATTTACGTATAGATATTCATAAAACATTAACTTCTCAGAGATTCTAGTCTCGGCATTTAGTTATTAGTTTCATGGTTTGGAAAAAGCTGCGTAGATTACATCCTCAGGGACATGATATTTCTGATATACAGCTAAGGAGTTATTTTGGAATTCTCTCTTCCTAACTAGAAGTTGTCTCTCTTCTTGGAACCTATCTGTTTCTTCGAATGCTCATTTCTCATAAAAAGTTTGTAAAGAATGCTTCCCCTGGTAGATGTAGAGCTTGATGGACGTCGTTGATCTCTTGAAATTGAGAAGGAAAAGCGGTTTCTATTCTGTTTGATAATGTGAGCATGGCTGCTTCTTGTTAGGTGATTATCTATGAATTGGACTATTTGTTTTCATAACCATTCTCATCTCATCTAATCATAATAATTTTTTCAAAATTTTTCACAAAATAAAATAAATAATTCAATTTTTCAAATCTCAATACAAAAATAATATTAAAAAATATATTTTAATAATATTTTATTCAACTTTCAACTTCAATCTCAACTCATCTGCGAAAACAAACTAGGCTGCCTACCCTTCCCAATGCATGTAATTTAGAATAGAAGTGTATACAATAATAAAAAGATTTTATAAAAGTAAACTCACAAACTCACATAAATTTATATGTTACATTAGATTTATTTTACAATAAAAGTAACTTATAATATGACGTACCACGTCTAACCGAGTCAGTTTGTAAGCTTTTAATTTTGTAAAATTCCTTTGTGGCCAAAGCATTTCTCACTTTAGAATATACATATGCTTAATAGTTAAGTTGGACTCAATACTCATGGAATAAATCCTTTATAAACATCAACAATTTAAGCTGTTTGTGATGCATTTTGCCTCCTTAATTGCTCCATTGTGCAACAGATAATAGACCATTCATTCTTGTGGTATGATGAACTGCAACAGATTAGAATTACTTCAACTCTTTCATTAATTCAGGATCCTACAAAATCAGCAGCTAAATTATGAATCAGGGATTTGGGTGTATGCAGACTGAAAACAAGTTGGAAATAAATATCAATTGTAATAGCCCAGATTACAAAGGTGTTGTGGAAAGTCCCACTCCCACATTGGTTGATTTGCTAAATAAAACTGGGCTTTATAAAGGATTCCAATAGGCTCTAATTATAACATTGACTATTCTTTTTGGGACAGAGCAGATGGAGTTTTGAGTAATTTCATAAACTAGAAAGAGATGAAAATATGGTAAATAATTTATAGGCTACCATCAACAAACCTGCAGGCTGCAGCCCAAGTTTCTCCCGATCAACTAGACATGGATCCAAGGGTAATTCCAAAGACCCACCAACTGACCCAAGGTAAGTAATAAACCCACAAGATAACCAAATTAACCATGGACTAGTTCAAGCAACACTAATTGAAGGGAATTGAAAAACTGAAACTCATTTTTAACTTTGAAATTTTCTCAGTAACCATGTCAGCCCAAGAATACTTTTTCCCTCTCTCACATAGTATAGCCCTTCATGGCATGTTGCTTGCATTATGATCAACTCTTCTTTTGAATAACTTGTATTCTGTCTATGGACCTGTCGTATGAAATTGGCATATGTGCTCTCTTATATAGGTTTCAGTGTCATTAAGTAGTTTCTTTTGACTCACCAGAAGTATATTATATTACTAGAAGCGTATTGCCCCACTAACAGTCTCTCATCGAATGCCTTCAGGAGATTCACAGCTTTATATGCTAGTAAACACATCTTTGCTCTGGATGGTGAGATAGATGAGCTTGTTGGACACACTTATTTGTTTTTGAAAGAACAACTTGATCTATCCACTATGCCAACTCCTCTGGGGATACTTCACGGAACCATAATTGGTGTGTCCTCTACTCTTCATGATCATTTTCTAGTTGAAAAAAGATTCCCTTCTCTCATTTCATAGGTAGAACATCATATAAAAACCTTAATAAACTGGACTTTTTTTCCCCTTAGAAGTTGTTAAGATATAAAATAAATAATAAAATCTATCTCTTTCTATCAATTTAAGTTTTTGTGACAAGTAATGATTTCACATGGTATCAAAGCAGAGGTCTTGAGTTCAAACTCAAATTCTACACTCTATCTCATTTAATTAAATATTCCACGTGTTGGGTCACCTATTGAGGGGAAATCTAACTCACACGTGAAGGGGAGTGTTAAGATATAAAATAAATAATAAAATCTACTTTTTCCTATCAGCTTAAACTTTTGAGGCAAGTAATGATTTCACAGAAGCCAGCACTTGCCTATGCCTTATGGACATGTCAACAATGTTTGTTCCATGTGAGTTTGAAATCCCAGCTTTCTTGTGCCTTGCATTTTGCTGTGATGTAGTTGCCCCATAACTGTCCTAATATTCAAAGTTTGTCATCTTGATTATTGGTCTATTATCAAACCCATCATCGTTTTCCGATCCACATAGCATTGGTGAGGATATGTTTGGTGTTGCAAGAAACACGTTGGACAAAATCTATGATGGAACCTGGTCACCATGCTTAAATCATTTAAACCACTGGAACTGCATCCGATGCTTTACCATTTCATCTCAAGCAATTGGATTGATGGTTGAGCAGTCATTAGTTTGTGTGTTTGGCAGATCAATTTATTGTTTGCGGCAAATCAAGTGACATTGCCCAGGAGCTTGCTTCACAGATCTGGGTGGCTGTTCTTGATCGTTTGGAGGGAAACAGACACACATTTTGCTTGCTTAAGAGTCTTGCACAAGAGGGTGATGTAAGTGAGCCACACCAGCCATTTATACAAGCTTCAATCTCTGTCACTAAAATTCTATTCATAAGAGGGTGATGCAAGTGACCATTACTCCCACATATGTTGATGCTGATTACCCATTGGCCTGCCTCTACTAATTTGCAGGATTTTCTTCCATACCCCTACTCTAGATCGACCAAAGTCCAATGGAGAGTGTACGAGAAGCTCTTCACTGATTTTCGTGACTGCTTTACTCGTGCAGATTATTGTGATGTATTGGCATGCGCCAAGAACAAGTTTCTGCCAATACCCACCCGCTTGGTCATGAGGTTAAGCCACTATACATATTCTGGACCACAGCTAGTATCTGTACATGACACATGAATGTAATTGTTGGCTTGGACCTCGCTATTGGGCCTTCAAAATCCCCACACGACCTAAAGAATAGACACAAAGTCTACATACTTTCTGTGTTGACGTTTGTGCTTGTCAGTTCACAGCCGCTTTACCTATAAAAATCGGAGTACCAAATTATGTATTAATGTGGATATAATTTTTTATTAAAAAAAATAAAAAAAGAAAATTTTTGAGAAAAAAAAATATTATTCATCTTACGCAAATTATTTTTATCTTTAATTCTTACCATTTTATTAAATAGATGCCTTATATGTCAGTATCGATGTACGGCTTGGTGCATGAACTCGCTTAGTACTCTCATTGGATTAGTCAAACTTAAAGGAATTTTTAATAAATGTAAAAGAAATTTGATTTTTTACTATTTCATTCACATAAATCTTCACATTAGAATAGTTATTTTTTTATTATATAACAATAAAATAATATAAGATGAATTTGGTTATGGTTATTCACATCAGATCTCCACATTAGATTATACATTTATTCATTATATAGTAATGAATAACTAATAATTTCAAAAATATTTAATTTTTTTAATTATTAATTTATTTTATTTTATCATATTTTACTATTCTACCTATTATATATTAATTAATAATTATATTTTTATCAAATTAATATATCACTAACTCAAATTAATATATTAATTGTGATAAAATATGTGATAGAAATAAAGAGAGAGATAAATAATTAATAAAATATATATTTGATATATGTATAGTAACTTTTAAATTTGAAAGTCACTGTAGATATTTGAAATTTAGCTAATTCATTGTGAGCATATTTGGAATTTAGCTAATCCATTGTGAGTATATTTTACTCTCTAATAACTAAATACTCAATAGATTTAACTTTTAGCTAAATACGAGGCAAATGTGCACCTCCATCAATATCAAGATATTGTGCTTACTTTAGAGCATTCTCATTGGATTAGTTAAAGTTAAAGTACATTTTTTATGAATGTAAGATGAATTTAGCTTTTAACTATTCTATTCACATAAATCTCTACATTGTAATAGCCATTTTTTCATTATATGACAATAAAATAATAAAAGATGAATTTAACTTTGATTATTCACATTAAATCTCTATATTGAGTTATCTATTTATTCATGAGTAATTAATAATTTCAAATATATTTTAATTTTTTTAATTATGAAATTATTTTATTTTATCATATTTTACTATTCATAATATTATATATTAATTAATAATTATATTCTAATTAAATTATGGGTTAAAAAATTATATTTTTTCAATTGTCATTTAATGCTATAACCACAAACGTGTAATTAAACTTATCTAAAATTCTATATAAATGTCTTAATTTACAAACCAATCCAATATATAAATGTACTTGATGGAGACTTTGGGAGAGAGAAATAAATAATATAAAAGGGATTTGATGAATGAATAGTGTGTTTCAAATTTGGAAATTAGTTTAGATGCTATTGTAGCTATATTTCAAATATAGCTATTTCAATGTGACCTATTTTATGACTTAATAACTAAATTTTCATTAGATTTAACTTTTAGCTAATCTAATGAGAATGTTTGAAGGGCTATTAAATTACATTCTTTTAGATCGGGAGTTTATATTATTAGAATTCTCGAGATATTAATAAGAGATTATTTTAGATAGTATTTCTTTTCAAACAAGAGGAGAAATAATGATATCTGTAGAAGCTTAATTAATGGATATTAAATTAACTTGATGGTTGCATTGGTGAAAGCAACCAATTTTTTTTTGGTTTATTTTTCACTTCTATATTTTTATTTTATTTTGATAATTTTTTTTTTGGCATTTACTTGAGGTAGGATTCGGTTAAGAAGTGACTTTTTGAATATTTGATTTGCATTAGAAATGCTTTATCTACAAATAGATCATTTAAAAGTAAACTTATAAATTGACGTATGTGATTCGATAATTTGTTAAATTACAAAATTATTTTTATTATAAAATAGATCTAATATATTATATAAAATTATGACAATTTATGAGTTTAATTTTCTAAAAAAAACTTTACGTATGTAACGATTCTTTTATTTAAAACAAAAAGACTCTATTTGGATTCAGAAAATGTCTTGTCTCATCTCATCATCATAACTTTTTTAAATTCTCACATAAAATATAAAAATAATTTAATTTTTTCAAATCTCAATTTAACTTTTTTAAATTCTAAAATAATAATAATAATAATAATAATAATATTATTATTATTATTATTATTAAAAAATAATATTTTAATAATATATATTTTTTAACTTTCATCTAATTGAAACCAGCACAAATTTGCAACTGATTAAATCAAATAAATTGTGGGGGCAAGGGCTTGATTGCCTTTTTCCAAGTAAATTCACTGAGGGGCAATAAGATCATTTCAATGATTTCATTGAGAAGCAGAAATCAAACACCCTCGAAAGCGCGGCTTTTGGCGTCAAGAGAGAGAGCGCTACTTTCTGACAATATTCTCTGTACGAGGAGCAGTCTGTCCACCGACTCCACCCATGTATTTTCTTATTATCATTAGTTTTTCGAGCTTCCAATCGTTCCAGAAAATCCAACTACGTTACTTAATTTATCCAATAAAGCAACACATTAAATGGTGAAAAAATTGCACACCCACCATTTTCATTTGAAATCCAAATCAAAACAATTTAATGCCCGCAAGTGATTACAAAGCATCTCTCTATAGCTCTGCTTCTGTGGTTTTGGGTGTCTGGTTCCACATTACTCACACATTTCTTGATCTCCTCAGATTTCATGGATTTGTTTCTATTTTCTTTGTCCTTTAGTGTGAAAAGTTGAGTAAATTGGCTTATTTCCCGAGATGCTACTGGGTTCTTGTTTGGGTTTTGGTGTTTTTACTTTTCAGTGCAATGCTGCTCGAAGATTGCTTTTGAGCAGCGAAACGGTCTAAAAAATAATAAGCAAATCCCGCTGGGCTACTCTAGTCGGTGACTTATCTCGAGACACCTTGGAGATTTGTTTCATATTGTGGCTCATAAATGAAATGTTCGAAGGATCTGCAAATATTTAAGAAGTTGCTGGGACTTCTGGTCTCTGTTAATGCAATTTCTTTGATCACTATAAGGTAAATGCTCGATCTGTTGTGAGTCTTTAGAAATCCAAAGGGATTAACATCTTGAATGCTTGTGAAAAGAATGTACTTTACTGACCTATCTGTTTGTTATTTTCTGAGAACTTGGTTCTGTAGTTTAGCTTTTTAGGGGAAAATAATTGGTATTTTTTCTGTTTTCAGCTTGCTACGGTGTATGTTTTTTCATCAGTTTGCTTCAGAACTCCCTTATTTGGTGAAAAGAATGTGCTTTGAAGCTGATCTAAGATCAATGCAAGTGTTTTTGTTGTTTCAGTACTGTATCGTTGATTTCTTGTGACGGTGGATTGGCATTACGAAGGGTTTTTTGCTCGTCATATTCTGGCATAAAATGTTTTCAGTACACGTCATAGATTTTCCGGAAGACTTCTGGATTTTGTTTGCAGATAAACTACTCAGACGGATTTTGACTGCAGCATCGCACATTGGCTCTATGAAACGTTTGGGATAAAAGTTGGTTTTATTCCTGGATTAAAAATATTTTCGTCTGCAAAGTTTCTTAGTAGCGTGCTTTTCGGGTTCTGATATGTGATTTAGAAGAAAGAATCTAGTTAGTACTCTTTGCACCAGAAAAGCTTATTAGCGAGGTCGCTGAACATGAGTTTCTTTAAAGTCAGAAAATTCAGAAAAGCCCACAAACCAGACCCAGAAAAAGATTTAGAGGAGAAGCCGGTGCCGCAGCATGAGGAACCAAAGAATGGGAATGTTGGTGATGATTTGAGTAAATCTTCTCACGCTGATCCTGTTCCTGAAGCTGAGGATGAAGACGACGATTTTATTACAAATGAGGTGAAGAGAAGATTGAAAGAACTGAGAAGAAACAGCTTTATGGTTTTGATTCCTGAAGAAGAGTCATGTGCTGAAGAAGAGGAGGATGAGGAGGAGCGTGAGGCAAGCTCTAGTGACTGGAGGGATGTGGAAGCTGAAGCTCGCCAGTGGTGGGGAGGCGTTGACGCTTTGTATGACAAGTACTGCGAGCGAATGCTGTTCTTTGATCGTATGAGCATGCATCAGGTTAACGAAGTCGGTAGAGGTATATTGCTTTAACAGATAATATGTAGTATTGCAAACTCTTCCATTCGGGGTGCTTCTTGCTAAGATATAAAATAATAAAATCTCCCTATTTTCATTAACTTAAGCTTTTAAGACAAATGGTAATTTCACATGATATCAGAGCAAAGGACTTGAGTTCGAATCTTGACTCTACACTCTACTCTATTTAATTAAATATTTTACTTGTTGGGCCACCCATTGAGAGAGAGTCTGGCCCACACATGAGAGGAAGTGTTAAGATATAAAATAAAAAATAAAAATCTATTTCTTCCTATTAGTTTAAACTTTTGGAATAATTGATAATTTCACACTTATTTCAAAAATGAAACCTCGTAGTTTTCTTCACCATCTACATCATTTGAGATTTGTGAAATATATACCTATCTTTTCTAGAGCACAAGGACCACAATTAGAACTTGACAATGTTGGAAAAACAAACAAGCATGTCTATCTGGTGCTTGCTTTTTATGCCTGGGTTGCTACTGTATCATATATTGTGCTTACCTATATGATATTGATGTTTATGGCTTTTCTTTTTATTTTCCTTGGCCATCAACGATTTCCAGTTTTTGCCTTTTGTTTTTCAAATTTTATGAGCTCCTTTAATGGTTGCTATGTGATGACATATTGTTTAATTCCTCTTCACAATAAAGGTTGTCTTGCGGGCTCCCAAGCCCCTGCAACTCCATCATCAAGATCCAAATCTAAGAAGCTTACATTCCCTATTGGCTGCCTTTCTCTGAAGAAGTTTGAAGAACCTAATGACGAAACCGAGCATCTTCAGCATCCAGATCATGACCCATACCAAGATATTGAAAAGGCATACGTAGCTCAAATCTGTTTGACTTGGGAAGCACTTCACTGTCAATATACTCAGTTGAGTCAGAAAATCACATGCCAAGCTGATAGTCTGGCCTGCTATAATCATAGTGCTCACCAGTTTCAACAATTCCAAGTTTTGTTACAAAGGTTTATTGAGAATGAGCCCTTTGAGGAGGGTCTTAGGGCACAAACTTATGCTCGATCCAGGAATCTTTGGCCTAAACTGCTCCAGGCTCCTAATATAAAAGGTGAAAGTCTCGTGAATTAACTCACAAAACTCTTTGGATCAATTGGATTGGAGAATATGAGCTTTTCCATGTTTCATTTGTGTAACATCCAAGATCATATGTACCCGTTGTCAAAATTCAATATCTTTAGCTATGTGGAAAATGGACCGCCTATGGATTGTTATTTTTTCACATATGAAACTGTGCTGTTGTGTAATTTGCTTCATTTTATCTATTTCAGCATCAGGTGAAAGAGAAACAGAAGAATCTTCAGATCTGACTGTCCCTGCCCTTGATCTCATCAAGATTGTTGAGTGCTCAATCCTTACTTTCCACTTGTTCATGAAGATGGACAAGAAAAAATCAAGCAGTGTTCTTCACCTGTTTGGAAATCACAACCAGGTTGCAACCCCTCTTCAACAGATCCAATCTGCTCTGGAGAAGGTAAAGGTTCTACAAAATTCCTTGTATTTCAACTTACTAGACTATTATATTTATCTGACATAACCAGGAAACGAGTCTCTTCAGAACTCTAGTGCAGGAACCTTTTTGTTGCACCTGCTGTTTGTTTGAGATTCGTGAATGCATTCTCACCCTTTGTTTAATCCACTAGTTCTTGTTTGTGGCTGGCTTTTTAACTCTTATAAGCTTGTATGCAACACCATGTTTGTATTAATGTTCAATATCCTAAAGTTTACCCTGTGGTGCTTTGAGTATATTTTGGATGATGGTACAACTTGATACCAAAATTGATGTGCGGTTTGCCTAGATTAATATATGACCACATCAAACTAATCTAGAATTTGTTGTTCATTGAACATGGATATGGATGCCCTTACATCCCTTCTTTTTCCCAAATATTTACTTTTGCTTTTTAATGAAGGGGGAATCGAGGGTATTAATTATAATGTATCTAACCAGATAAGTCTGATTATAAAATTATGTTCTTCACATTCTGAACTTTATTCAAAAAATTATTCAGGTGCAACTTAAGCACTTGGACCTTTGAGACTTGTACTGAGAGAAGTTCTACCAAGAGAATCCCGTTGGACGTTAGTGCTGTCTTCTTAGTGTAAAAAATACTGGCACTAGGTGTTCGGTATAAAGTCCTGACTAATCCCGGGGTGCACAAGCCCTTAGTAAGGAGTTTTCCGCGAGTGCACCTCGGGTAATTTAAGGTCTTCTTAGTGTTCTTGTTCTTTCTGTCAGGATACATTCACCCTCTGCATCTCTTTACATGATAATGTCATCAGTATGTTCTTGTTTGATTTGTACTTAATGGGGAGCCTACCAATGGTTTGATACTACCATGCATTGATTGATGTCCTCATATCAGTTGACTTTTTTAGTAGAGGTAGAAGGTACGCCAGACATATTGTCTTAGGATTGTGTACAAGGCACCTTGTTTGTTGGGTGGCACGTGGTGTTCAGCTATTCAGTTACTTTTAACAAAGGAAGCATCTTCGTGGGAAGTGTTTTCTAGCCAAAAGAAAAGGCTGAAGCTGTTTTCTATGTGCCCCTAGTAACCGCATTGCATTGCATGCATCTGCTACATAATTCTGTGTGTGTGTGTGTGTGTTTTAGGACGTGAGATCTTCTAGAATAGATGGCGGTTATGGCACTCTTTTGTTTGTTGACCAATCATGCTGATCTAATTCTGTACCATTGGAGACTGCAGAAGAGGATAAAACTGAATGAACTGCGCAAAAGGAGGAGAGGTTGGAAGAAGAATTCCTGGCCCCAAAGAGACGAAGATGTTGAGCTACTTTTCAGCCTCATTGATGTGAAAATCTTATCCAGGGTTCTCAGAATGGTGAGGATCACCAAGGAGCAATTGTTTTGGTGTGAAGAAAAGATGAAAAAACTTGATATAGCAGATGGCAAGCTGCGGAGAGATCCTTCTCCCATCCTTTTCCCTTGTTAATAACAGATATGTTAGAACCCTTCAAGTGAGCATCCCCTCATGTAGTCCTTTACCCTTGTGGATGCTGCTAGGAATTATCATCTCCTTCTACTAGGAAATACCCAATACGTCACATAATAATACTCCAGGCAAGAATTCCTTGTTCTCATCGACCAGGATAAAGGATTGTAGAAGGGCTGTCTGCTGTATGTTATTTTGTTGACTGTGTTGGTGTTGCAGATAATCATTACGGATATTCTTTTTGAGAAATGATAGTTAGAATCATGAGTGCGCAATCGTTATACAATTACTTTGAAAAAAATGAATAAATACGAGATTTATATGAAAAAATATTAATTTTTTAATAGTGACTTTACTCTTTTTCAAAACGTCTGTACGACGCTTACGCGCTGTACATCTTTACATAATATCACTCATTTCTTTTAGTATCCTATAATATTTTTTATTATTAGAACTGAAAATCATGTTAAGCTATTTGTTAGGAGGAAGAATCTTTATCTATAATTATAAACTTTTTTTATCATTACGATATAAGTTGATTTCGTTTCCAAAACAATTTTCAACTTTTTTTTTATTATTTAAACATAAAAATTAAAATAATTTTTACAAATTTTAAAATAAAATAATAATTTAATACAATATTTTAACTTTGATTATTTTAATAGATGTCGCAATCAGCATTATACATGTGTACGTATAATCCCGTCGGTGCATGCTAATATCAGCTGATGCCGATGGCAACACACGCGTTTGGCACGTATATATATGTCATTACCTCTTAGGTTTGAGCAGCATGTCAGCTTAATTTGTAAGTGGAGTTGCATGTTGTTGTCGTCATGTTCCTTGTCTCTTTCATATTATTGGTAATGACGTTCTCTAAACTAACATAATTTGATAGTCACATCTGCAGTACATTCCGGGTTCAGATTTATTACTATTATTATTTTTTTAATTTGACACCTAAATAAAAGTAAATAAATCGCACAATATTTAATGTAATACTAATAAATATTGAAATAATAAAAAAATAAATCTATTTTCATTTCTCCTACTCTAAATACTTTTGAATTACTTTGTAGTTTGAGAGCGGTATGAATGTTAAAACAGATTGGACTTGAAAGTCATGTCATGTCACGTTGATGTTCAAAGAATATGTATCGCACTAATAAATAATAAATCGTATTGATATTTATTTAAATATTAAATTAAGTTAAGTTGAGATAATAAAATATTATTAAAATATTAATTTTTAATATTATTATTTTAAAATTTAAAAAATTAAATTATTTATTATATTTTATATTAAAATTTTAAAAATTTATAACAATAAATTAAGATGAATTTACTTATCAATCGAAGCCGCTTGACTTTCAGATAATGACAACCCTTTTCTATTACAGATGAAAACAACCTAAAAACTCCAAAACTCCAGACAACAAGGGTCGCCTGCCGTTCGGAGGAAGCAACACAATAAGCCTCCGGACATTATGGGTATTTTTCCAAGTGTTCATTGTCTTGTTTTGTCCCTCCTGTCGGTGTGGGCCCTAGCGATCCACCATATTTGAGATCAAGTGAAAAGCTGCAATGGCATGCGGCGCGTATATAGTAAGAGGTACCCTTTTGGTCTGCAATGCTCATACCAACGAAATATGGCCTATTGAACCTCGTGGCATTTGTGTTCTCTTTTCATTTGGACCTTAATTGGAGATCCATGGATGTTTGTTCATATATAAATGACATCAGTGATCTTTTAGTTATATTTTATAATAAGATAAATAATAGTTATAGTTGTGAATGCGTAAGTGATGTGTAATCATTTAAAAAAATAAATAAATACAGAATCTACATGAAAAAAATTAATTTTTTAATAATAAATTTCACTCTCTTTTAAAATGATTACAAGACACTTATACATTTTACATTACATATAACATTATGCTTATAAGTCAGTCGTTGACTTAAGTCGTTTCAACAGAAGGTGGAGATGTAGACACGTCGTCGGTTGCTTTTACTTGATGAATACATTTTCCATACCGAACCCATAATTATGCGGTAGTTTAAAATACGAGGGTGTACAAGGAAACAGTAGCGGGTGACTCTAAATCGACAGGCTGGTGACTCTTTAATTGACGAAGTTCTTTTATTCAACTGCCAAGTAAGCGAATACCGACGAAAGCAGAATCTTTTATCGCCACGTTTAATGATCGACAAAAGAAGGACAGTCACGTCGTGTTGACACCTGTATCTGGAACAAAGTTGAATGAACACGTGTCTTTATTTGATATTTTAGTTATTTAATTAATAAAAAGTATGTATGTATGTATAGTCTTCCACTTATATAGTGTATACCAAAGATACCCATAAAGCCATTCCAAAATTTACAAGTTAACCCCATCAATCTAATCCTTCGACAATAGACAGATAAATATTCGGGAGGGTGTTCTTGTCATTTCATTTTGTTCCGGGCTAAACCTCCGCTGCAATGGTGCTTGCGAAGCAAGTTCATTGTTTTTTACTAACAACGTCAATCTCTCCGTCTGTATCTCTCTCTCTCTCTCTCTCTCTCTCTCCCTCCACTGCAATGGTTCTTGAAAAGCAAGTTCGTGTAATATTTCCGGAACTCTGGAGAGCTTCCAACGGACGTGGTTTGTGCTCCAAAACTTGAGAACTGATATTGCTAGTTGCTACCGGTGAGTCTCTCAGTGCTTGAAACTGTCCAAGAAAGTTTGAGGATTGATGGTTTTCATCTTTGAATTATAATAGTTCTGCTTCTTTTGAATTATTCTCTTTAATGCTCTAAAATTATGTCTCGTTTCCTGTTTCTTATATATATATATATATATATATATATATATATATATATGTATATATATATATTTTCCTTGTGGGCTTGAATGATTGGTTGTTGATTGTCTTTTTCTTTTTAATAATTTTATTATTGGTTAATAGTTATATGAGGATTATGGTTGCATCTTTATGATCAATCATAGATGGGTTTTCTTTAGTTTTGATGAACTTGCAAATTGACTGCCCCAGATTATACGTTAATGGAAGCGAAAAATGCTTTCCGATCATTTCATATTAAAATGCGATGAGGTTTCATATGTTTGCAGGTTTATGATAAAATGGTTTTCTTTAGAATTGATATACTTCCAAGCTGACTGAACCAAATCTTGGGCAAACTGAAGGGTGGAATAATGGAAAAAAAATTGTAATCATTGTTATCTGATCATCTTATGTTAAAACGTTGACGAGGTTTCGCTTAAGTTGGCATAAATTTTTAAAACCCAAAGTGATTGCCCGGAATTTTGGTGGGATTATGGAAAAAGGATGCTGGAATCATTAAATGTTTCTAAAATGTTCCTGAGGTTCATATTAATCTGTCACGAGTTTTCAGGTTCTAAGAATTTTAAGATGCTTTTTAATTTTACACTAAGCAAGGGGTCATTGAATATTGAGAAAACGTTCCTGAAGTAACGTGCGAACTGTTTCTTAGGTGTAGACTATGATGGATTAAAGAGTCAATTAATTTCTTTTGACCTTGCTGATTAGAAAGGGTCTCTCACCAGCCCTGCCTTCAATCTCAAAGGGCACATCTCCTTTTTCAGTGATGATATACCCTGTTAAAGAGTTTGCAACAAATTTTCTTACTTTCTCGTTTACCCTTCCTGGTTCTAATATCCCATTCATTTTGTAGCCAAGTAACTTTTATTTCTCTGGGCTCTGTTGGCATGCTCTTGTTAGTTGAGGGATAAGTTAGCGCATGTCACGCATTATTCTTAATGTCAGGCTACCAAAAACCTTGGAACCTTGTTGCCACGTTGTCTTCTGCAATCTAGAAGACTTGCTGCCTTGAATGTGATTGTAACTGGGATTGGTACATGTTTGGGCATATCATTTGATAGACGTGCATCTAGATGATATTAATGATGGAGAATCACCACAAGTGAGGGTGCTTTATAATATGAGAAATACTTGCCACAAAGAGATTGCACAAAAGTAATCTCACAAACTGATGTGGCTTGATGTGGTTTGTTAGAATGTAAAGTTATTTTTATTGTAAAGTAGATCTGGCAGATCACATGAAGCTACGTCAGTTTGTAAAATTACTTTTGTGTAATCTCTTTGTGGCTATAGCACTCCTCTTATAATATTATGGGTGTTATCTTTTTTTTTTTTTCAAAAAAAAAAAAAAGATGGGGAATCAATGAATTATAAGTTGTGTTGTGGTTTTTCCTGTCAGCATTTGTGGGTTTATTACCAAAATGGTATTTTTTTTATGCTTATTATTGTTGTCAATGTACTTAACGGGGAGCCAGCTGATTTGAGTTGTATCATGGGGCATTGGATTGATTTGGCAGGGTGTAGATAAAATTGTGGACACTAGAGTCAATACAAAAGCAGGATGGCAACTGAGAGCGTTATGGGAATGGTGGAAAGCAGCAGAGTTAGAAAGTGGACCTCTTCTAAGGATGCTGCAGCTTTTGGATTCCCATTACAAAATATGGCAGCAGAGCAGTTGGGAGTACTCTTGGAGGGGCAAAGAGTTCTTGGAGATCAACTTAGCATAGTGCCTAACAGAAGTGGTAGCGCTCCACCAAGCATGGAAGGTTCACTTGCATCAATTAAGTATCTTTTGATGCAACATAACTCTCATGCCAATTCAAGCTTGGCTAATTTAAGTGGTGTGCCGGAGGAACAACTAAAATTTGATCCAGCTTATTCTGCATACTCCAGCTCTAAGATCAAGTTGAACCCGAGGATTCCTCCACCTCTTATCTCGCAAGAGAATCAGTGCCTAGTGCATCAAATGGGTTTTTCTGGCAATAATGCGAGACTGATTTCTGTTGATGATAGTTGCAATAGGCCCTTGCATTTGTCTCAAGGCTCTCTTTCTCCTCATATGGAGGAGTCTGAGGATGATCCTTCACCCAGGCCAGCTTCCAACAATTTGGCTGAAAGTAGTACTGCATTTATGCCTGGACAGAACTCCGTATCTTTGCGTAGTCATCACAAAAGTTTGGTTGATCTGATTCAGGTACAGATTTAACTGCATGTTTTGGATTCTAATCTCAATCAACAAGTGTTGAACTTTTCCATGCTTTTGCACGTTAAGTATGTTTAAGCTCCCAACTCTCTGCGCCATCCCTCTTCCACCCCGGTGGGTGAGTGGTCCTCATTGTTAAGTATGCATTTTCAAATTTTCCGCCGTCACTAATGAAGCCATTTGCAATGGTACAAGGTTTCTTTTTGTTCTCAAACAATGTGGCAAGGTCTCGGTGGATGTAAATTAAACCATGGGCTTGCACTGGTTGTTAATAATTATCTTGGTGTCCATTAAGCGGTCCTTGACATTTCAGTAAATTCAGATTTCTTATTGCCTCTTCCTTTCACGTTCTGTTTCATTTTGTTGGTGGATTTGTAGGAAGACTTCCCCCGTACACCTTCTCCAGTTTATAATCAGTCTCGTTCATCTGGCCATGCAACAACAGAGGGATCGTTTGATTCTGATGTCCATGCAATTTCAGCAAATGTTTCTTCTATTGATGCTTCCAAGCTCCTGGAATCAAACTCAGGCTCTACTGACATTTGTTCAGAGGCTTGTGCTCTGGATGCACGTGTTGTTGGAGTGACAGTAAATAGTAATCCTTCAATGACCTCTTTTACAAGCTCAAGGTGTCCTGATGCGAGTAGGAGCCCACTAATGTCAGAATACAATGAATCAAGCAATAAAAATTCCAGTTTAAAGGATGACGTACCATTTAGTGGTGGTACCCTCAGGTCAGACATCTCCAAAATGGAGACCAAAACTATAGCATCTAATGCAGAGAGTGACAGGAAGAAACAAGAAGAGCATCGGAATATGGCACAACAGCATCCCTCTGCTCAAGGGGGTATTCCACATCAAGTTCAGGGAATCGAAGCCCAAGTTCATTCTGAAGGAATGAGTAATTCTCATGGTGCCACTGAAAAAGCTCCCCATGATCCTAATTTTTCTTCTGTTGACATACAGTCTTCATTGCATTCTCATGGACTTGTTCCTCCCTTATATGCAACAGTAATGTCAGGACATCCATATTACCCTAATTTTTATCCATCAGGGCTGTTTTCTTCTCAATACGGTGTTGGGGGGTATACTCTGAGTTCAGTGCCTCTTCCCCCATATATGGCTGCATACCCCTCTCATGGTGTGATGCCTCTGCCATTTGATCCTGCTTCTGCTCCAAGTTTTAGTGGTCAAACTGCTGGTGCTTTAATAGGGGAATGCATCCCACTTGGAGGTGATGTGCAAAATCTAGGGAAGTTTTATGGGCGGCATGGATTAATGCTTCAACCTTCTTTTGTGGATCCTCATCATATGCTTTATTATCCACATTATTTTGATAATGCATATGGCACTGCATTCCATTCTCAGTTGGCATCAACAGGTATTGTTGGGAGCCAGGATAACCATTTGTCAACTGTGGCCTCTTATATGAGCTATCAGAAATTTCAACCTCAGACAAATCTGAGCATTCCAGGTCCAAGAGAAGTGGGAAATGCTAGTGGTCGTTATTTTCCAACTTCTCCTAACTTGGATGTCATGGCGAAATTTCCTGCATCACCAATTCCTAGTTCATTACATCCATCATCTCCGGTTGGTGGAATGAGTCATCTTGGTCAGCATAGTGAGATGAGGTTACCTCGAAGTTCTATCAGAAATTCTGGACAATATTCAGAGAGGCAAGGGCAGAGAAGACTCAACAGCTTTGTTGAGCCCAAAGGGCACTCTCTTCTTGAAGAACTGAAATCCAGCAATGTTCGAAAGTTTGAACTCTCTGCTATTGCAGGGCATATTTTTGAATTCAGGCAAGGCTCTAAGCTAAATTTTGCCTTTTTGTTGCTCTTTTCGTTCCTGTCATCTACAAGATGTGATTTCAAATAATAATTTTGGATTCGTGTTTAATTCAGTGTTGATCAACATGGGAGTCGATTTATTCAGCAAAACCTGGAACATTGCAGTGTTGAAGACAGGGCATCTGTTTTCAAAGAAGTTCTTCCACATGCTTCAATATTAATGATAGATGTTTTTGGCAATTATGTCATTCAAAGGGTATGCTTTCAAAACTAATGTGCATTACATTGGATATTTGTGATCTAATATCTTGCTGGGCATGTTAACTTTCTGAATGGCTTGCTTGATCATGGGAATCCTGTTGATATTATACAGTTTCTTGAATATGGAAGTCTCGAGCAGAGAAAGGAACTTGCAGATCAACTTGTTGGACATATGTTGACTTTAAGTTTGCAGATGTATGGTTGTCGTGTAATCCAGAAGGTATGCTAGACTCTTCTGATAGATGTGCAGCTTATAATTCCTCCAAATATGCTGCTTGATGAAAATATATCTTGAGCATTTGCATTATCGTTAGAAAAAGAAAATTAATCTCATGTTTTTCAACCTATTAAAAGGAAGAAAAAGAAAAACAATGTATGCATTACTCCATCCATGAGTAGTATTATCTCTGTTTGTGTCAAGGCCCAAAACTAGGTTTCAATGTCGAATAGAAATTGAAGCGGAGAAAAACAAATACACTCAGACGAACAATTTATTGTGGGTTTGGGCTCTGGTTTACGTCTATGATAACAAAAGGTTGTATGAAGTAATTTAAGATTATAGTGCACACGAATGGCTGCCAATATGCTTGCGGATCTCCACACCCCCCCCCCCCCTCCCCTTTCCCCTCCTTAACTCAAAAAAAAAAAATTTGCTTCAAGCTTGGGGATGAACATAAAATGTGTGATCCTTAACGAGAGTAGATTTCAATATTGCACCAATGAAGCTTCTTTAACTTCTCCTTCTTCCTTAGGTTCACCAGTAAATTCACATGCTGGGTGGCGTTTGTTGAATAAGAATATTTACACCCTCGAATAATAGTCTCTATTTATTTTATGAAGGAAACTTTTAGAGTTCCTTTCTTCAGCCTCACACCTCCTCAGTCTAACCTTCATTTTCCAGGGATTTAGGTGATGAGATATGTTGGCGGGGAAGTACAATTTCTGTTGGTTTTGTGAACAATGTAACCTGAACGGAAAAGGGAAATTTCTTTTATTTTTTATTTTGGAAATAGGTATTTGCTTGACAATGAGTTCGTTTGATGTTTCTTTGCTGGGAAGAGAATCATGTTTCGTTGAAATCGTGGCCTGATGATGGTTCACCTTTATAATATTTCCCTTCTACTATATCTTTGATAGCTTAAAGAAGCCATTGTTTTCTCATTGGGGAGTTTAAAATAATATCACGCTCTTCGCATTTCTTAGTGGCACTACATACTTAAAACATTGGTATAGGGGATGGTCTTTTCCAGCTAGGTATTTTAAATCTGCCTGTTGTCCCCATTTGACATAGCATTTGGCTCGTTAATGGCCTTGTCAGGACCTTAACCGTTGCAGTCTTAAGCTGTGCAATCCACCTCATGAGTTTCTTTGGCTGTTGATCTGTGCTAAATTTGTATTTTAGGTCCTTGAAGTTATTGAGCCTGATCACAAAATACGACTTGTGCGTGAGCTTGATGGACACGTTATGAGATGTGTACATGATCAGAATGGAAATCATGTTATCCAAAAATGTATAGAAAGTGTCCCTACAGAGAAAATTGAATTTATTATCTCAGCTTTTCAAGGTCAAGTTGCCACGCTTTCTACTCATCCCTATGGTTGTCGTGTCATTCAGGTAATCTGCTCACTGATAGTTTGATGGAAATGCTCTACTAATACTTTGTCGTGGCTTGGTATTGATTTTTTTTTGTTTTGATTTGTGATAGAGAATTCTGGAGCATTGTTCAGATGAGCTGCAGATTCAATGCATAGTGGACGAAATCTTGGAGTCTGCTTATGTTCTTGCTCAAGATCAGTATGGCAATTATGTCACGCAGGTTGGTTTTGTTTGCTTTCCAAAGCATTCAGTGGTAGTATTATCTGTCATAAAGGTAGTGGCACAGGCGAAGGTGAAAGCAATTTTGTTAATTAAATTTGTATCATTTTTAGCATTTTGTTCATTTGCATCCGTTATTTGGTGAAAAGGATGGCAAGGACTTTTTGGAAATATTCTTGATATGGCATGTTTGAAGATGTGTTGTAAAGAGAGGCTGTAAGAAGCGGTTTGTAATTATAGAAAAAGAGCAAAGATAAGAACTTTTGATTGGTGCATTAAAAGGGGTTAGTCATGCTGTAATTTTAGATGCTTTCAGGTTAAACTGATTTGTTGGTCTCTAATTAATAATAGGTAAACATTGGGGCCTTACCCATCTCTCTCTCTATGTTTTCATTTTTAGTTTGTTCGCAGAGTTGATGCTTGACTGTTCTTGTTCAATTGAATATTAAGACGGATATAATGTCTTGCAGCATGTTTTGAAGATGGGAAGGCCCCATGCAAGAAGTCAAATAATCAAAAGCTTCACTGGGGCAGTTGTCCACATGAGCTTTCATAAATATGCTTCAAACGTCATTGAGAAATGTTTGGAGCATGGGGACACTACTGAACGGGAGCTCTTGATCGGAGAGATTATTGGGCAATCTGAGGACAATGATAATTTATTGGTGAGAAGTTTTTTTCTTCTCTTCTTTAACTTGAAACCATACATGAAGCTCATATAATTCATATTATCAGTGACATCCTGTACATAATTATAACATGCCGTCCTGATGATTTTACCCTGTACGTTGGCTCGACTGATTGATCGGTGTAACCCACTAAGGTCAGCATATCCAAGCCAGGCAACCAATAACTGTTTCTGTCAGAATTGGCCTATGAATATATCTTAAATTATGCGTTTACTTAAACATGTTAATAGAACTGTTATAAGAATGCCTGGGAA
Source organism: Juglans microcarpa x Juglans regia (assembly GCF_004785595.1). Lineage (NCBI taxonomy): Eukaryota > Viridiplantae > Streptophyta > Magnoliopsida > Fagales > Juglandaceae > Juglans > Juglans microcarpa x Juglans regia. The sequence goes on along the minus strand of NC_054594.1, from coordinate 39,959,348 downwards.
ACTGGGACAAGCCATTCAAAACCATTGCATAATTTTACAAGACTGATGAGTAACGAGTTTTCCTACTATTCTGATGCTATTATGTCACCCATCGATATACAATGAGCACCCAACAGTTTTCAAAAGAATCTTTTCTCTCCCCTGTTAACCAATTCTACATTATTTGAATCTCTGATAGACAGGATGTTAAGTGTTTGACACCAAAGTATGGTTTTTGACTTCTACTCCTTGCACCTTCCCAATTGTGTTCAGTACCTAACTTACTGTGTGGTTTTAACTGTTGAGATTTTTTTTTCCTGTTAAAATGTGAGCTGGATATTTAATTTTCTGATAGTCTGGATATTAATTCTGATTATTTGAAACCCTTGTCTCTTTGTTGATCTTGTTAACTCTTTGATGTGCATATATTCTCCTGTCACTGAGCTTGTTGTGAGGTCAAATAGAGACATTCCAATATCGAGATGAGAAGAGCATTCAGGATTCCACTCTGTCATTTTGCAGTTGGCTAGTCTTTGGGAATAATTAACATTGAGTGCAGTATAATTCAGCTTGGAACTTACTTTATGCTTACTGATTGGTTCTTGTTTGACTCCTATGTACTAGACAATGATGAAGGACCAATTTGCAAATTACGTGGTCCAGAAGATTCTCGAAACAAGCAGTGATAAACAACGCGAAATATTACTAAATCATATAAGACTTCATCTTCATGCTTTGAAGAAATTCACCTATGGGAAACACATAATTGCTCGATTTGAACAGCTATCTGGTGAAGGTGCGTCAGTTTTCCGTCTTTAGTAAGTGCACATACTTGAAAGCCATGATTTTCTTGTCTCCATTTTATCTATAGTAAAGGTTAGCTTGGCAGTATTTATACACATTTGCTTGTAGGCGCCTAACGATAGATTTACCCAAATGCTTATTTAAAATTTAGAGCAGAAGGTCCAATGGCCCTGACATGAAGAAACATCTGTTGCATGTACATGTGGGAAATTGAAATTCTTGCGAAGAGTAAATGCCTAAAACCATTTTTTATTTCTAACGTGCAGAAATCCAATCCTTGGAAGGAGAATAAGGTACTCTGCATGGGACAGCAGGTCGTCTTAAGTGAAATGCAGGAAGCTGGCTGCAGCAAGAACGACTCTGCTTGTAAAAAAGTTAGAGATGGACAAACACATTCCATTCTTTGCAAATGTAAATTCCTTTATTGCATCTGCGACGGATGGCTGCCTGTTAGGCGTAGCTAAAGTATATTTTATGTAACTTCGTATAATCAAATGGTATGCTTGTGTTGTCAATGTATATAGAAAATGAGCAATGATCATTGTTCAAAGCAATCTTATTGCTGGGAAATTATGTTCAATGATCATTCTTGTGCATGTAGTATTTGTCTCAGTTCATGAGTTTCTGTTAATATCTACTTGCTTGACCATACGGACATTTGGTTCGTGCATGCATTTTATTTTGACAATGCTAGTTGGTTCACAAAAGTAAAATTTACAAGTTAATGTGATAGATTTGAGATTTGAGAAGTGCTATAGCTATAGAGAGATCTCATAAAAATAAACTCACAAATTAATATGACTTTATATGGTATGTTACGTCTATTTCATAATAAAAATAGTTTTACAATATAACTTACTGCATTAATTTACGTCAGTTTGTGATATATCGCTTACATTAGTTTATGAGATTTGCCATATATTCCTGGATTAAATATTTATCTTTTACTTTACCTCATTCGTTTTAAAATGTCTAAAGATTTTTATGTATCCTTTGCTGGTCTCAAGTATGTCTTGTGTGTGGGAATAAGAAAAAATGAAGCTTTCTTAGGAAATAAAAAAAATAAAAAGAATTGCGGGCTAAGATTTATTATTTTATGTCAAACATTTGATGTGTATATTTCATCAACTATTATTATTACTTGCAATTTTTTTACAATTTATTTTCAATGTCACTCTATTAAATATAATTTTAATATTATAAAATTACGCTTTTATTTTTTATAGATTTGTAAAATAGAAGTGGATCATGGGTTTTAATTACCATCCAAAACAACAATGATGGTTAAAAAAAATAATAATAATAATAGAAATTTTTTCAAACAAGCTGATAACAAAATTCATATTTACTTTGGGTTTTTTTTTTTTCCTTTTCCTCAGTTTCGACTTTCTAATTTTGCTATTCATCATTTTTATATAATACATACTACACTTATTTCTATTTTTTCTTTTTCTTTAAATTTTTGTTGTTATATTTTTCATAAATTAATTGATTTCATGATTTTCATCTATATCGTTCATAGATCACATATTTCGTAAGAAAAAAGTAAAAAAATAAAAAAAAAATTATATAGTGTATAGATTTAGATGATGAGTCTACCAATCGACCTAACTAATAGGAAAGATAAAGTCGATTATTCTACAGGTGTCTCGTGGTATGCTGCCATTTATTGAACGAAAGAATGCTCAAAGAAATGAAGGAAGAGCGAGCGAGGCTGCGACAGAAAAGGTTGATTGATGAAGGAGTGAATCGCGAGGGCTTCAATTGTGGGGAATGGATAGCAATGATTGTAAGAACAACAACGAAAGCAAGGGGAGCAGTAGACAAGGGAGGAGAAGCCAACTTGGGATGCCTTTGATTCTGTTGATCAGCGGTACTTTGGTGTACTACCACTGCGCATATAGGAAGGCCAGCCTTCTCTCTTTGGTCTCCGACGTCCTCATCGTTCTCCTCTGCTCCCTCGCCATTCTCGGTCTCCTCTTCCGCCAATTGAACATCTCGTAATGACTTACATATCTCTCCTTCTCTCCCCATTTAAAGAGTTTTCAGAATGTTCATAATTCGAGTCGTTGCCTGTTCTTGGGTAATGTGCTTGAATTATTAGCGAAATTTAGGGTTTTCACTCTGTGGGTTTCTGTTCTGGGTTTTCGTTCTTGAATGGTAGTGAAATTAGGGTTTTTCATTTTCTGATGTGTTGCTTGGCTTTCTTTTTTCTTCTTTCCTACTTGAAAAGCCTAATTCTCTGCAGCAACTAAATTAGTTCCCATGGGATCTCCAGATTTGCCCTCTATTGGTAACCCGTAAATACGTGTTTCCTTGTTCTAACAATCTGATTTGTTGCAAAACATCGTTGTATAGGGTACCCGTGGATCCACTTGAGTGGCAGATTTCTCAGGACACTGCTAATGGCATTGTTGCGTGTATAGCTAATACAGTTGGAGCTGCGGAGTCTGTTTTGAGGGTTGCCGCGACGGGGCATGACAAGAGGCTATTTTTCAGGGTAATACTTTCTAATTTTAGTTGTTTCCATCTTAACATTGAGCTTGTCCACAGTTTCTAGTACTCCTGGTTTTGTCAAGTTCTAAGCGAATTGGCATGGATGGAGAAGGCATATATGTTTCAAAACTTCCATGTGCAGTCACTTTTGCGTATTCTTTGCGCATTCCACTAATGTGATTGGCTGTGTCACTTTTTTTTAATATAAAATAACTGATTTGGCCATTCACATCAGTGGAGTATGCAAAAAGTACGCAAAAATAATTCTATGTAGCAAAAAATTGCACATTTGGTGAGCACTCTTGGTAGCTCCCCTCTGCGGGTGTAGCATCACCCATATGTTTATTATTATTGTTGTTATTATTTTACATAGCCGAAAGCATACACATTAAGCTTAAGCTATTTTCAAGAAGCAACAGAGTTTCTTCACCATAAAGGTGATTTGTATCCCAGACTAGAATTATAGACTTTATAGATGAGATCCATTTTAAGATGATAGATTTTGTATGATTTCAAGTTCAAAATTAGTTATTAACTAGTAGGGTATTTCACTGTGGGTTCTGAGGTGGCTCATTTCACATTAATGTGTGTTGATATTATTTTTTTCTTTTAAAAGTACTGTGCCAATATTCATCAGAGAATGAAATCAGTAGCCTATTTATTGCTAGGGTGGAAACAACTAACCAGAGAATTAATGTATGATGTAAATCCCTGCAGGTGGTGGTTTGTCTGTACACGCTATCCGCTTTGGGACGATTTGTTTCAGGTGTTACAGTTGCTTATGCTGGTATGTTGCTACTTACATCTGTACATGATGAGATTATGTTTATATATTGTGCCTGAGGTTAACTACTTGTTTGGTTCTGAGAGCTAAAAGTTTTTGCATCAAAGTCATTCGCTTCTTGATTTAATACTTCTACTTTTCAAATTTCATGCTCGTACCCTCTTTTTGGTGACTTATTTGAATTCTTTTCTATGGGAGACAGGGTTGTTCTTGTTTTGTCTATACCTGTTAGCAGAGAATTCTCAATCAATCGGCTAATGTGTGTCTCAGTTTCCGAGGTGAAGAAATGGCTCAACTTCAGAGCAGGAGTTGGATGTAGTCTGTGATATGTAAATTCATGCATGCGCAGTTATCTTACTACAACTATTATGGTGACCCTCTTGGGATATTCTTGATAATTGTGGTAAAACTGTAAAAGAGTAGCAATTATTTGGAACAGATGCACGACTAAATGAATGCTTGCCTCAGCTCATTTGACTCGATCCTCTTGTTTCTGGTTTTCGAAGCATTCAGGAAGATCCACTCGAAGCTACATGAATCATGATAAGCACAGACCAGTGGTTGTGGCTAATTAGCATGATTAAGATCCATGCAGCGGCTTGTTTACTAATTAGGAATAAGAACCATTTCATTTCGTCTGCCTAAATTCAATGAGTCCTGTTTACATGGTCTGGTCTCTATTTTAGCACAATTTCGAAGCAGACTTGTGGATGCTGGGAGATATACAGAAGACTGAAGAGGAAGTGGATTGGTCCAAGGCTATCGACAAATTAAAATACCAAATAAAGACTTATCTAACGACTAGTATGTCATATTTTAATTGACTTCTTATCCTAATAAAGTCAGATAAAATATGATATACTAGCCAACGTGATTAAAAATAATTAAATAAAAAATAAAGATTATAACATTTCTCTCACTGTTTATCCGTCTAAGATTCACATATATAAAGTATATCGCTTGTTATTTGCAATGGGAGTATTTTGCCTGGCTGAGCCACATGGCCGCTCAAAACCGGAAAGGTATTTTTTTTTTTTAATAAAAAAAAACACTAGGAAAAGAAAAGACCAACATTTAATTACCAATAAATGAAAAAGAAAAAAAAAACAATCAGTACATTAAACCTTATGGTGCACCAAAATTGAAGCTGACCAAATTTTTTGGTCGGAAGTCAACAATGCTGTAGATAGCATGGGGGAGCCCCTCGTCCAAAACCATGAACTTCCCTTGAGAAAAAAGCAAGATATGATGTCAGGACCATGCCGAGCCACCAAGAGACTTCAGCATGCTAGTTGGTTGGTGGTACCTTCCACCTTGTAATTTCCAGTAAGCGACCCCAACATAAGTCTTAACTATGAACTTTATGTGGAATCGTGGAGGATGTGTCAGAGATGACCTTTCCCAAGTAATATGTCTTTCCAAGCTTCATAAAACATCCAGGTGATGCCAGAGGATGGCATGACCTTTAAACAACTAGCCCCCCACCCTCTGTAGAGTCCCATCAGGCCTTTCTCCTTGATGACTTCCGAAAGTGCCGCTGCCATGTGGGGTGGGCACTTACCCTCTAGAGCTCCCACCATTAGCCTTTTCCTGGCCACCTCCAATGGAAAGCTAATTGTACTAGCTGTAAAACCTGGCAATGCATGAGGTATATGAAATTCAAATTAGTTGAGAATGACGGGGAATGGACATGAATGATAGTTTCGTCTGAGCTAAATGAAACTTCACCGTCATGAGGCATGCACAAGAATTCTGATCAATTAATAAGCAAATAGTTCCAAAACCGAATTAATACGTTATATTGAAGCTATTAATGGGCAAAGAATCAGTTCTAGTTCAGACATAAGGATCCATAAGTTTTCAAAGCGATTATTATACATTATCAATGGGGAAAAAAAAAAGATTGGGAAGTTAAGACGCCAGTTTCTCATTATCTTTGTCAAAAGGAATTGAATGGGTTCTTTTAAGCTCATATTAAAAGAAACCAAGAGAGATTTTTCATAAAGACCACATGGCATTGTTGAAGCCATGTTGCTCACCTGCAAGAGCTCCAACCAGAAGCATCTCTGGACGACTTAAAGACTTCTTATTTTTTGATTGGCAGTAAGATTTCTTCAATTTCTCGTACATGAAATAGTAACAAGTACTGTACGGAAGCATGCCAATCAAAGTTGGTGAGATACCGGCATAAAAGGCGCCAATACCTCCATCCTTATAAATTTTGCTAATAGCAATGCTTAAACTAGGGTATACTTCACGACTGATAGTCAACCGATCCTGTAATAAGAAGTTAGAAGGAAAACAATCAGTTTGGGAGTGAAACTTACGTGCACGAGAAAAGGCTTCTGCATTCATCATTGAATATCAATAAGTTAGAAGAGAGTGTTAAAAACAAAATCTAGTTCCAACCATATAAGAAATAAATAAAACATAAAGGGGTATATGACGTTATCATGACAGTTCAGCAGAGATCATATGTAATTAATGTCCAAGAACATAAAAGAATGGTTGGGCACTTCTCTCAAATTTCAATTTTCACAAGATTGTCCCTAGCGAATACCTTTAAAACCTCGAGGGGATGGCAAACGAGCGTGCTAACAATTCCAGCAGCTGCACCGGCCACGGCAACTGGAGAAATCCAGGAGAGAGAGAAGTTCAAACTGACAGGGCCAATTTGTACGCTCGGGCATTCCGTTTGATTCCATTTCTCTTGTGCTGATGTCATTGCCCGTTTTACACATTCAAATGTTCCAAGCTCAATTGCCTGGGTAGGGATTATGCGAAGCATATTGATTGCATTCCCAGCCCATAATCCTTGCCAGCCCTGCTGCTCAATAACCTCAACGAAACTACCAGCAATGTGTTTGGATCCAACACCAACCACCATTCTTGTCCTGAAAGTTTCATGTCACAAGTCATACTATGTATTTCATGCTTTATTTTTTGTTATCATAAATTTGCTAATGACAATAACTGTTTCAAATCTCTAATTTAATCAAGGTTCAAATCTTAAGAAGTTCAGTGCAAATAAGACCTTTTGGACATCCTCAAATTTCATAGCTTGCATTGGATGGGTTGAGATAGTCGCTGATTTATGACAGCTAAGTTGGTCGTTAGATGATTTTTTTTTTTTTTTTTTGTAAAATGAAACTCCAGAAAAGAAACCTGGCCAAAATGTTGTCAACTGTTATTCAGCAAATTTAAATCAATCTTTTGGATTATCCACACAAAACCACAAATTAATTCCCAGCACTAAAGTAAGACTACCCATATTGAGTGAACCTAGAGTACACATCTTTAGAATACTGGTTAGCATTGTATAATTTTAGTTTATTAATTCCCAGTACAGGGATTTAATTACTTTATTAATTCCAAGTACTAAAGCAACTCTACCCATATTGAGTGAACCTCAAACACGCATCTTTAAAATACTGGTCGGCATTGTATAATGAATATATCAAAGGAAAACTACAGTTTTCTTTAAGATACGGCAGCTAGGCAGCCAATCTCCTATTTTACTGGGTTGTGGCTAGGGTTACATGGCAACTAATCTCCTATTTTACTGGGATACAGCAGAACTGAATTTCAAATAGATTAGGATTTATTTACTAATCTTATCTTGTATTTGAATTAAACTTGTACATATTTAGATAGGATAAAGTCAGGTTAGTTTAGATAAGATAAAGCTGTAGTTTGTTGAGATTCAAATTAAAGTCAGGTTAGTTTAGATAAGATAAAGATGTAGTTTGTTGAGATTCAAATTGAATTCTCAATCTTATCTTTGTAATTATTTCTGGAACTATTTTTTATATAATGAGAAGGAAGCACCTCAAAGAGGTGATCGACCAAAATCTGACAGAATAATCACAGATTAATATAGATCACATCCATTAATACTAGTCAGCATTGCATAATCTTAGTTTAGTGTAGACCACATCCATCCAAAATATGTAACATCCATACCACAGTGTGTGTGAAATATACACCACACAGCTCATCCAGAAATTAAACAATATGGATTTGTTAAAGAGAATCTAATACATACTGATTTTCTTCAAAAAAATATACGTGGTAAGTGTTAAGAGTGCAAAGCATAGGAAAATAGCCTGAAGTGATTAAACAATTAAAGGGGAAGTAATGCATTCCAGTTAATATGCTTTCATAACAGATTAGAACCCAAATGACTGTCCAAAATTTCTTTATTCCTCATTTAGTGAGTGCTGAAGAAATTAGCGAAACAAACGGAAGTGGTTTTCTCAAATTTTATTCATCATACATCAAAACAAAGCAGCTAAACTACTGCAATGATCTAAACCAACTACTAATATCTACTTGATGGAACCACTAAATTGTCGCCTTAAGTTCCACCTAGCTCAGCCAGTAAATCCTTTGGCCTCTGTATGGGATCAAATCAGCTTCCCAAGGGATGTGGTGATGGGACAAGGCTACCTCAATTTGTTTATATGATCAATGCACGCTGCCTTCAGTATCAAGCCACCAGCACCGAACTTTTTTTTATATATAATTAACTAAAATTTTATTAAAAAAACCCAAAAAACACAATCCAAGTACACTGGTGGCATACAAGAGAAGCACCCTTATAGAAATTTAAGAAGATGAGAGAACTTTTTTCTTATAAGTAAAAACAATGGTCAACTGGTAATAGACCTAATTGATGTGGGAGTTTATCACAATGGAAGATGAGAGAAAACCCACAAAAGGAACCATGAATGAACAAAAGAAAAGGTATGCAAAACAAATTGACAAGCTACATAAAGTAAGCAACAATGTATGTGGTGTTTCGGGGATCAAATGACATAGAAGGCAACCATCATCAATCAAGATGGCCACAAAAGAGAGATTATTAAACGAGTAGTGTTATATACCACACTCACATTCTACTTTTATCCCACTATGTAAGATGTGGCACATTTATCACCATTGGATGATAAAAAAAATCCAATAAAGGATAATCCAATGGTGATAAATGTCATATCTTACATAGTGGGATGAAAGTAGGATGGTAGTATGGGGTATAGAATTTTCCTTATTAAACATATATAACCAATTTCTAATTTGCCAATAAAAAATTTTTTTTTCTTTATTGACTGAATGTCTGAAAATAAAGTCCCGACTAATCTCAAGAGTGTATAGGCTCTCGACAAAAAGTTTCCCGCAAGTGCACATCGGGTAACTAGAGGGAAAGTTCTCTAGTCCGATGGCCCCTATAAATTGTTTGCACCCAAGAGGATTCAAACCTTAGATTTGGAGGGAGCATAACACCAAGACCAAGGCCTTTATCACTTGAGCCAACCCCTAGGAATTTTCAATAAGCAATTTGATTAAAAACATAGAGAGGGGCAACCCTAATATCCAGAAAGTAAGCAAAAGGATATACCCAACTAGCAAGAAAAAGAAAGAGCAGAAGTCTTTGAAATCAGAAAGCTAGTGAGTTGGAGGGTGCGCAATAGAATGATTTTAAATTCTGATACCATCCTCAAACAATCTTCAAAAGTTCAAGCCTTGCGTTCCAGGCAATTTTTTTGAAGAAGTTTGTTACTGCCAAATGCAACATCAAGCACAAAGGAACCATCCTAAAAACTTTTGAACTTTTGTCACTTCCAGAAGGACAACACTGCCATACCAGCCTGCCAACAGCTCCACCACTCCCCAGGACATAATACACTTAACCCATAAAGTAATTAACATCGTTGCTCATTATTAACTTATAAAATAAGAAGTGAGAAAAATTAGGAAAAAAAAAACACAAAGCCAACCTGATGGTCTCGAGAGGAGCAAGTATGGCTTTGGTCATAGCACCTGCTAAAGCCCCGCTAACAAACTCACGAACTTCCCTACTCTTTAAAAAATCCTGAATTATATCGAAGCATGTCAATGAGATATAGCCAATTGAAAATGAAACCTTTTTTTTTTTTTTACTTTCTTATTTCAGTCGCCAAAGGGACTGTCACAACCAATCTTAATTAACAGATAAAAAATAATGGTAAACACGTGCATCATAAACCTGTAACACAAGCCGCAATGTCCATGGGAACACAAACCGTAGCCAGGCACAGAAATAGAAAAGGTTAAACAACCGGAAAGCCTTCAAAACAAAACAAAACAGAAGAGAGAAACTCTGCTGTTATCTCTTTGCAGAACACTCAATTTCTGAAAAATGTTTACTGATGTGATCCAAAATAAAACTAGTTTCCACCCTTGAAATCAAATCGTTCTTGTGTATACTTTTGTTCTTAAGGAAAAAAAAGGCAATAAACAAACAAAACAAAAGATCTAAAAATTTCTTTCGAGGACTTTGATCCATTATCTTAGCTGCCAAGCACAGGGCTTTGTAGAGCAGAAACAACGTAGAAAACAGAGTTCTTGATTTCATTGCCCCTCTATTTTCTCACCTAATGAAAACATATATAGAAATACACTTCCATTGTAATCTCTGCGGCTGGGACCTTGATAAGTGTGTTCACAATGCCTTCTCTTTTCGTTTATTGTTTTCAGATTTCCATATATCGTTTGCTCGCGACCAGAGAGACATATGGAAACAGAAGTTTCTGTTTCTTTTTTTTTTTTTGAAACAAAAAAAAAAAGGCTAAAAAGTGGCAAGAGTTTTTATATTTCGCTCAAAGTCGGAATAGTCTCTTAATTTCTTTTCAAAAAATTTCACGTGATTCTCCCGGCAACCAAGCATAAATCGTTTACAATAAAATGAAAGGCAAAAAAACAGAGAGATCTGACACTCACTTTGACGATACATCCGAGGTCTGGAACTTGAAATCCTAACACGAAATTGGTCTCCTTGTCGATTTCAAGCTCTTTGGGAAACATCATCGTCCCGTACAATACGTCTCCAAAAACCCCAGTGGAGCACCTCTTCTTCAAAGACTGCGATTCAAATGCCATTTTTTGTTAGTTTTATCAGCAAACAGTGTTTAGAACCTATATTTATCCAATTGTGCAAATGCAACTTGCAGGTCTATCATAGATTGCTACACAAATATATAAACGCGTGTTCCATGTGAATGAACATATAGAAACAGGGGAAGAGACAGCAATAACAAAGTTTTGTCAAGAAATTAGAATTGATGCCTGAGAGTGAGAGGATGATTTTTGAGACATTGAGAGAGATTGGTGGGCGTGAGATATTTTTCCTTTGCTTCTTCGGCTTCCGGAGCTTTGCCGCTTTGGATTTTTGGAGGGTTTTGGTTTTGGCCCTTCTGGTGGGGTTTTTTCCTTCCTTTTTTTACACTTTCTTTGTTCTTTTATTGTTTAGGGTTTCTTTCCGCGGAATACGGAATTTGGGCATTCAAAATTTCAAAAAGAGTTTTGTTACATCCAAATAGGTTTGCCTACTAATATGTATATTAATATTATTATTTTTATATTTTAATAAAATTTACTTTCTAATCAATTATATTGAATAAATATACATATTAATATACATAATTACTTACAATTAAATTTTTTTTAAAAAAAACAATAATAACGAATAAATAAGTAATGGGGTTGTGACGCATACGCGGTGTAACAAATGAGTTAATTTTATTTTTTTTAAATCACATTGTATACAGAATTTAATTATAAATAAGATGATAGGTTTACTACTCTCGTATTACTCATTTATTATTTTCTTAATTTTTAATTTTTTTATTTTTACTAAAGATTAAGAATATGACTATTAGTGAAATTGTATATTTTTCTATTTTTTTATTAATTATTAATGATGTTAAAAAAATACTTAAGAGAAAATAAATAAAAAATAAATCAAATACACTATAGAGTATTAAACTAGGAAGGTAGTAAGTCTATCATTATCCTTATAGAATATAAAAGGCCATTTGACTTAAAAATAGGCTATATGAATTATTTTTATATGATAAATGATATTTATAATGTGCAAGTCTCGCCAATTATTTTTAAAACAATGAATAAATTCATGATCCGTATGAAACAATTATTTTCTAATGATGAATTATATATATATTTTAAATGAAATGTATATAACTTTGATACTCTATGACCGTATCTAACATTTCTAGTGAACTATTTATTTGATATGCAAATTCATGAATTTTGGTAACTGGTATTGCATCAGAAGTCAATTAATTGTTTGACTATGCTCTATTGTTTAGTTTTAGAGCGTCTATCTAACTAAAAATATCATTGTACTGAATACTTCTTGCAGCTCATTGTATCCTGCATGTGATAAATTAATACTTCCTCCTAGTCTAAAATTAATACTTAGGTGCACTTGGGTCGCCAATTGACATCTTCTTTTTATTTTAATTCTTTTATATATATCATTTTGATTGATTTAACATATTTAACCAACTATTAGCGACATAATAGTAAGATGATCAAAATCAAATAATTTAAGAGCACAATAAGTATATAAAGGCAAATTAAATAGACCATTTTGTTATTAAAAATCTCATAAATTATCCATTAATAGACGAGATAAGTATTCCTTAAAGTTGTAATTTGATTTATCATCTCATTAACTTTTTATGGTAAATTTGTGTAAGGTTGTCTTGTGACAAGCCCAATATAATTTAGGTGTCGTTTGGTTATAAAGATAATATGAGATAAGACAGAAGTTAAATAAAATATTATTATAATATAATTTTTTTAATGTTAATTTTTTTTTGTTTTAATTTTTTAATATTAGATAAATTGTTTATTGTATTTCATGCGAGAATTTAAAAAAATTATAATGATTATATAAAATGATTTGTATAACCAAATGATGCCTTAATATTTTTCGAGCCCAGAAATATCTTAGTTAATCTGATTTGGCAAAGCATTGATCTACTCAGAATCCTCAAGGTAACTGAATGAAATAAAATGATACACATACCATGTAGGCATAAATTTCTCAAATAATGTAATTATACAATGCGTTAACGTAAATGTCTCAAGTATATAAATCGCATATGATTTATAAAAAAAAATAATTATTTTATATTTTTTCATAATAAAATCTACTTTTTTTTCAAAATGTCTGATGAGATTTTCATACCCAATTCCGATCAAAAGATCTGCACACCTAATGCTCGTACGTACTAGTACTAATTACTAAATTATTTAATGACCTTGTCATTGAAGGGTTCCCGTCTGAACTTCCAATATTATGGAGTTGGTTGTTTTTTGAGAGGAGAGCGTTACAGACTCTAAAAAAGTTCTATCAATATTTTCAAATAAATTATGCATGTGTAGTGTTTTAAGAATTACACTCTCTTCTCACTACTATTTACAAATATTCACAAACAATTTCACCATCCAAACCTACTAAGGCTGTTCATCTGGACTATATTTTTTTCGACCCGGTCCGGCCAGGTTCCGGTTATGAGTTCCGGCTCGGATTTAATCCGGACCAATATCTGGAACCTGGATTTTAAACTTAGTACTTGGGTTTCTTTTTTATCTTTGGACCTACGGCTTATTTTCTAAAATCCAGATTTGTCTCGTACCTCTCTCTCTCTCTCTCTCTCCAAATAAATCCTAGCCTCCCTCCCTCAGTGCTGAAGAAGAAACCTCGTCATCCTCACGACTCCATCATCTTCGTTGTCTACTCACCTCATCATCATGACCCAAGGTTTGTTCTTTGCGATTTGGGTCCCTTTTTTTATTATGATTTAGGTCTGTTTTGTTATGATAAGACAATGTTATTTGCTGATGTTTCTTCTCACCCTCGATCTCTCTCTCTCTCTCTTTTCATCCTCTCGATCTCGCATCATCAGATACCTTGGAATGACGATTATGAAATGCTACGACTTGTGTAGCTTTTGTTCAGGTAAGATTTGTGCTATGACATTTTGTGCTAACGTCCTTCTTTTGCTACGACTACGACATTTTGTACTAGATTTGGATTTTTTTTTGTTATTTTGTTAAACATGGGTATATTATATGTTGTTACCTTCATAGATCTGGAGTTTTTTTTTTGCTTGTAAAATGGTCTAGATAACGCGTCCTTTCGCATTTGACCTTGGGTCTTTTTAATGGTCACTACTAAGAGAGTTAACAAGATAATTAGATGTTTATAGCCTTAGCTATTCTTAACATAAATCTAGTTTTTCATTTTGATATTTTGCTAGATCTGCTATTTTTTATAGTCTTGGCTTGCTTTATGCGATTGGGTTTTTGTTTTCTTTGTTGATTTTTGGTTTATTTTGACGTGAATGTATAGATGGAGTAATCTTTGTGTAGTATTTTTATGGGTTAAATATGAATTTGTGAGATCTAGAAGGGGAGAAGAGTGAAAATATCCATAACCATAGAGTCTCCTAATAAGATTTGGATCTGGGTTTGTGAGATATAGCTCGTGGGCATAAATTTTAAATGGTGTTGAACTCATTTTCTTATAGAATTTTAGTCCTTCCATTAATACTTGAAAATTATATTAAAAATACGAGTTGATTGCTTCTTTAAATGGACAGTGATTTCTTTGTTACGTTAGTTTTTTGTAGCTCTTTCTTCCACTTGCCCAAAAAAAAACAAAGAAAAAAAAACATGTTTCAAATGACGTTTATCACGATGATCTTCTGTCATATATTAGTTGCATTATTAATCATTTTGTTCTAATTTTTGTACTTTTGATTTCTAATTTCATTATGTTTGTAATTAAGAAACGTTTAAGGATTTCAATTCGGCCAAGAGAGCTTGTCAAGACTCTAAACCACTATCCTGTAATTGTCGGAATAAGAGCTAATTGATGGAAAAATTCTTAATTTTTTGCATATAATTTGTTGTGCATTAAAGTTTGATTAAAGTAATGTATGTGTTTTGTAATATTTTTAGCAAATTAGTTCAAATAATGTAATATGTAGTGGATTGCATCCTTTATATCGCATGCATTATAGATTATGAATATTGATTTTTTTTATACATGCATTTAATTATAAAATTAATTAATTGCCTATAGGCTTACGCTATATTCAAGAGTTGAATTTTCTCTATTCCTTTAAAGGCCATCAACTGATTTTATTCTTAGTCAAATGGAGACAAAATCTTATAAATTAGCTTTAAAACAAAAAAAGGGGTACAAACCGAAACCTAGATTTTTGAGTTTCAAAAATTTGGATTCATCTAGGTTCCAGCTCGGGTTTGAAACCTGAGTTTTCAGGTCGGAACCCAGATGAACAGTCTTAAAACCTACCAAGTTACGGGCTTCTAATGAGACATTTTTATAAAAGAAAAAGATAAACATATAACTATTATAATATTTGTTTATATAATTATATTTCAAATGTGATGTAATTTATATAATAATCTATAAAATTTATGTTGTAAATGAGGGACATTTTTTTATAAAATTAACATATTTTTATAAAAAGATCCTCAATTTTAATTTTTTTTTTTGAAGAGTTATAAAAATAATTATATATATCATTACTCGTCTTGTTAACGTTGTATTTCGCATACTTTTAGGTCAAGCTCCAACAACTTAAGTCTTCAAAAACGAGCCATGCACAAGATAAAATATACTGTAATTTTGAGAGGGTGGCCTTGGGGCCAAGAAACATCTAATGCCAGAGTTAGTAAATATTTTTAAAGTGTAGTAAATGAGTAAGAGAGTCTGTGGATGATAGAGCTTATTCGTATCTTGGATCAACTATTTGTACTATACTTAGGGAGGGTGCAAATAGTCTTTTCCACAAAGTCCATATTTCCTTTTTTGTATCTACTGTCAGACTTGCTTTGATGTGACATGGCTTTGTATCAGCTTTATAATCGTGGTGTGTGACTTAATTAGCAGTGCTATTAATGTGGAATGGTTCTTTGACCCCTGATCATTAATTAGCAGCACCATTAATGTGGAATGGTTCTTTGACCCCTGATCATTAATTAGCAGCACCATTAATGATGGTCTGATGTCGATGAATAGGTCTGATGTCGATGAATCGAGGGTTCTCCGTGTGTTCCTGTGTAATCTGTGCACAATCTGTTCCCGAGGGAGGTTGCAGTTGTGTCAGGTCGTACTGACTTGTCGACTAGATGACGCCTTTCTCTAGTTGATATTTTGTTCCTTGCTTGGATAAAAATCTCATTAGGCTGGGTTTCTGGACTGTGGTCCTGTGGGCCTTTCATAAGGAGAAAATTCTCCTTACACTTCTATTAAAAAATTAGAAAATTTTTAAAAATAATATTAGATACGGTTATAGATTGTATAAATATCGCGTATTCATTTTGAAATAAATTGAGATTTATTATTAAAAAATAAAATTTTTATATTTAGATCCCGTATTTATTTATATTTTAAAAATAAATATGTAATATTTACACAATCTTTAATTATCAATATCATTTTTCAATTTTTAACGAAAAGAATTAGGGTACGTTTGGTTACCAAACTCACTTCAACTCATCTCAACTCATCATTACAATTTTTTCAAATTCTAATACAAAATATAATAAAAAATTCAACTTTTTTAAATTTTAAAATAATAATAATATTTAAAAATAATATTATAATAATATTTAAAAATAATATTCTAATAATATTTTATCATTATAACTTAACTCAACTCAACTCATTTTAACATCTAAACACATCCTTAAAATTCTTTTAACACCGGCCCCGGCTATACTTATTTCCTCGGTCAACGAAAGACAAAAACTCGAAAAAGTACCGACAGCTATTATTTCTAAGCCGACCGCTTGAGTCCTTGACCAACCCAGTCAATCCATATCCCCAAAAAAAAAAAAAAAAAAAGCCAAAAAAAAAACCTTTGAAAGAAAAAATAGCAACAAAAATCTCGACTTTTGGGTCTAACTCGGCGGGCCAAAGCACCATAATTAGGGCAGGTATGGGTGGGATGAGACACAAAATTTTCATTTCATTTCATTTCATCATTATATATTTTTTAAATTTTCATATAAAATATAATAAATAATTCAACTTTTCAAATTTCAATTCACTTTTTTCAAATCTCAATATAATAATAATATTAAAACATAATATTTTAAATTTTCAAACAAAATATAAAATTCTCATCTCACCCCCCAAACCTGCCCTTTTCCTCGAACTCTTTTCGTATCCTTGAGATACTTCCACGGGTGTGCAGGACCACTGAGAAAAAGATGCTTGCAATGCAACCAACTTTCGTGGGAGATGAGTATCCCCAAGTCCAACCATCGTGCAAAAGTTGAACAACTAATTTAATACATACACATCGTCACATCCACCCACTAATAATAAACTTTGACAGATTTTTAAGAATTATGTTAAATACAGTTTTACATATTTAGATAGAAGTAAGATTTATTAAAAAAGTTAACTTTTTTTTATTTACGTGGATTTAGATTTTTTGTTTAAATTTTTTTCAAAATGAATATGCGATACTTATACACTACATGACTATATAAATTATTTCTTATTATTCACTTAGATTTTTGAAATGAGCTAGAGTAAGAATCAAATTATAAATATTTCGGATAATATTAAATGAGTAATAAGTATTGTATTAATATATTAATTTCTCTCTGGCTTAAAAGTTCATGCAAGAACTTAAGGAAATATTTTTTCGCCAATTATTTATAGGTAATTTTCTAATATTGTAAATTCTCATTGTTTTATTTGTAAGGCTTGTTGATTATTGGGCTTTTCCGATATTATTCTTTGATTTTGGAGATAAGTTTGTTTATTAGTAATAAAAAACGATATAAGATGAGATATGGGGGAAAATCTTAAAAGAATTTAAATAAGTAAAAAATAATTAACCCTTCTTTTAAATATAATAATTAAAACATCTTATATTTTGTTTTTGTTTTCGATATGAGTATCACTTGCGGAAAGAAAAGCAAGAAGGAAGGAACTATGGACCCAATGATACGAAGCCCATTTAAAATGTCGGATCATTTGCGAGAACTTAGCCCAAAAACCGGTAGACAGTAGTCTCCGAATGGGAGTGCCCATTGGTCATTTCACATTCGTATCCACTTTGTAAGTAAAACTCAATGAGAGATCATTTTACACTATACATTTTATATATTTTAATATTATTTTTTATTTTATTTTATTACTATTAAAATTATTAGATTATTCTACTTATCATTTATATACTATATATTTGTTATAAAAAAAATAAAAATAAAATAAATATAATGTATAGTATGTGATAATGGTAAGTAAAATTATTTAAAATCAATATCCGTGATCACCCTATCAGGGTAAATCCCTAAATCATAGCCCTTTGTCGTAATTTCATGTACTTTCGCATTGCAATATATGTTACAGTCAGCAGAGAATCGAGATTTTGTAAAAAAGCTTGTTCTTTCCCTCCGGGATCATCTCTCTCTGTCTCTGTCCGCGCGCCCAGAGAAAAAGGAACGTTGAAGGAAAAACCCTAAGTTAAAAAAAAAAAAAAAAAAAAAAAGAGGAAAGAAAGAAAGAAAGCAAGGAAGAGGAAAGATTTGGGGACTCTGAGAGATGTCGAAGAAGTTGGCGACGAGAAGAGAGCTTTTGGACCGATGGAGAGGCATCGAGGAAGAAGAAGACGACGAAGACGACGATCATGACTCCTCCAGACGACGCCGTCTCCACCATCTTAAGGAGCAATGGTTCGCTGCTCTTCTCTTTCTCACGCGCGCGCGCGCGCACACAAACACACGTATTTATGAATTTTTCTTTAAAAATAAATTCCGAATGATTTTAGTGGATAATTTAAATTTTAAGGCCAGAATGGAAAACGAGCAATGCCTGAATTTTTTTATCTTATTACTACTACTACTACTACTACAGATTACTACTACTACTACTACTACTACTACTACTACTACTACTATTTTGCATGTGTTTCCTGACGGAAATTTGATAAAGCTTCGCAGTTCAAGTAGGATTAGTTATTAAGAACTATAGATAAACGTAGAATAGTCATTAAAGTTACAATGATGATTGAAGGCTCGATTAACTTGCAATTTTTCATTACTTTCTTGTTGTATGTCATGTTTATTTATTCATTTTTGAATTTCTGATTGCTTTCTCATTTCATTCTTTCGATTGTTTCTCCCTTGGATCCTTGGAAGAATTACAAAGTTTAATGCAAGCCAAACATGCTCAACAAGCCATGTCTATGTTTTGATTCTTGCTGTATGTGGATAGCACCTTTTTCTTCTCTTTGTTATTTGCGGTAAATTGCGAGCCTGTACGTGCATAACTTTTTGTGTGGAAATCGTTGCCTTTATAAGGAGTTGCTTTCATATTTTGGAATTTTTGCATAACTTATTTTTTTAACTAAATGCAGTTTTTTTTAATGAACGACTACAAGAGTTACCGAGTTTTTTGTTTTTTTTGTTTTTGTTTTCCCGCTAAAATGTCCACTGATAGCTTCTTTTAATTCTTTATTATTGGTGTCATAATCAAGTTAAAATTTTGAATATGAGAATATAGCCATTTAGGGATAGACCACCATTCATTTTGATGCAAAACGCTTTCTAGAAAACTTTTCTAAATTTTCCAATGATTGGTGCAACTTGAAAATGGAAGTTAAGGGAAAAAGTTTACCTAGTTGAAAGACATTTTTTTTTAATGAAGAAATTTAGATCCAAAAATATGTATTTAAAGGATTTCAACCAAACAATGCAATTCACGTAATTTTCCCCGAAAATATATATATATTTTTTTATTGAAAATGCTTTCACTCATAAAATATATTTTTTTCTATCAGTAAAAGATAGATATTATATATATAAATGAAATAGGCATAGCCCTTGTACACAGGAAGTAAATAAAATATTTTATGTCAAAATGGTGCCTAAATTGACAAATTGGCGTTCATGCTCATCACCTGTTTTTCTTTTCCATGTGTGGGGATACTTTTAGATGGCTCATTAATGGGATGATGTTCCAAGAATCTACGCAGATCTCTACTCTCTAGTCTTTGATTTAACTTTTTCCAAGTTCAAGTTTTTGTTTTTGTTTGTGTTTTTCAAATTAGCTTTTCTTTTCTGCTTTTTTCAGGTTTGCAGATGCATTTAATTTCTTAATTTGCTTCCCAAAAGATACTCATATCTGGTGTGGCTCTTGGGATTTGATGGGTCCTCTTTTAGAGACGTTCTACAATTACTTCAAAGACGAGCATCCTGATTCTCCTCTCAAGCAATTATGGAAGAGGATTTCTGATGAAATGCGGAAATGTATCCAGTGCATTTCTCAGTACCATCAAGCCTTAGAAATGTATGATAGGGAGTATGAGCTAAGTTGCATTATCCCCCTTCTTGATGTGCTGCGAACCCTTGATGAGCAGAGGGTGACTCAACACTTGAGAGAGATCAATGCAAGAATAGCAAGAGAAGAATATGATCCGGCTCGTGATAATGCTGAAGTTGTTAGTGTAATGTATGAGGTATTCATGTTGTTCTTATAACACTTCATTTATTTAAAATTGTTATATAAGATAATTGACATCATCATGATTGTTAATAGTGTAACACCTCGTACCGGAATGAGAGGGTGGTGAATAGGATCCCACATTTCTTTGGAGGAAATTCTTGGCAGTTTATAATGATTCCAAGGTGCTTCAATTTCAATCCGGACTAATCTTTTTGGAGTATAAGCTGTGATGTGGCTTGTACTTTCTCAGATAATTCAAAATGGTATTCTGGCTGGTTCCCATCAAGAAGTGTGGGGCTTGGGCTGTGCCATCTACAATAGAATGACTTGACGGGAATGTCTAGGAAGGGTAGATTGCAACACTTCAGATTTAGCCCAAGAGAGTGGTGAATATCGCGCATTTCTTGAGAGGGGAGACAAGCGGCTTCATTTATATAACTTTAATTAGTTTTTGGAGTATATGCTCAAATGTGGTTTGGTCTTTTTTGGGTCCTGACAAATGTTGGCATAGAAATGGATATTAATAGTGTTCTGTTTTGTTGGGTTATATGTTTTTGTTTTGTTTTTGGTACTAATATTTGTTATATGTTTTGTTTTGCTTTTGTTTAGCGTTTCATTTTTACATATCTTTCTAAATACTTAAATCTCTGATGCAAGTCTCATAAATTGATCCTCCTAAGATGGAATGAAGTATTAAATACCCAAGTCTTTACCTGCTTGCCACACAAGTTATAAGGTGATTATAGAGTTTTGAATACTCTGGGCTTTACTATTTTTTTAGAACATGCAATATTTTCAGTAAACAGAGATGTAAGTTTTAATTATTTGATGGATCTCTGAGCCTTGTGATGTATTTGGCTTGAAAGGAATGGCTGGAGCTTTGAAGATGGGGAATGCTCTCTGGATGAGCTTAGATGTTTCTTTTTCCATACTCCTTTTTTTGATAAGTAAATGTTTATTTTTCCATACTTATTATATCTTTGGACTTCTGCCAGTGTTTTTAACGGAGCCAGCTTACATGACTTTTTTGTATCCCTTTCTAGCTCCTAACTTGTGACTAGGTGTTATTTGTTGTATACTTTCTGTGTACTTGGGCTATGTCTATTTACTCGTTTCAATAAAATTTTATTGTACTTATGAAAAGAAGGATCTCTAAGCCTTGTTATCTAGAATTTTCATACAGTTTTATTTATGTTTGGATTTTTGTGCATTGCACTTGATGCTTGAATGAATTAATTTTTCTCCTGTTGTATGTGTAACAATGCTATTGTCCCTTATTATATGCCATGTAAGTAGTTATACATCATATAACTACTTTCATGGTTTGTATATTAGGCATCCCATTGAATTGCAGCCTAGCAGCCTACCAAGTATAGGTGTTGCTCTTGTATATGCCCTGTGTACTTGACTATGCCTATTTTCTATTATAAAAAAAATTATTATTTACCGTTCAAAATAATTGTGAATTTGAAATGATTTTACTTTGATTGCCGAGCTTTAGTTTTGGGGTTGATGGTGACTGAATTTTCTGTCTTTATGATCACAGATTTTGATGTTCCCTATCCTGTTGGACGATCAATCATTGTTCACTGAATTCGAAACATTTATTGAAGCAATTGATAATAAGCATGAACTGGCTTTGGATGGACAACAACAGTTTCCGGTACTTATTGGGCTATATGTTTGCTTACACTGATCTCTTAAATTCTCCCATGCCTTATGAAGTGAATGCATTTCGTTTCAGGGTGTTTATGCATTATTTTTTTTCAAACGAAGAGTGCGTTCTGTTGGTCATCGTCTTGCTGCGTCTATGGGAAAATTGAGGTACTGTTTCCTGATATAAATCCCCCCTGTTTTTCTTCTTTCATAATCATGCTGATGAAGCTGTTCTTACTTTTGGATTCTTTTTCTGGCTGCAACCCCGTCCCACTTCCCCCAACCCCTAGGGAGATCGGTTTAGGTGGGAAATTGGCTCCATTATATTTGATGATCTCATTTTATTTTTGGTTAATGTTATTTTCGCAGTTATTATAACTATCAACAAGGCTATCATTACTTGTAATTACTTGCATCCAGAATAATGTCTTGTATTTTTTTCCTGCCGTTTCTATCATTATGGGTCATTCAAGTTTGATGCAAAGAACCCCTTCTAAGGGAAAAAAGGAAAAAAGGAAAAGAAGAACTGAGTGATAGTCTATCTTGTAGGCTACACCTTTTTCTTAGTATTTTCGATAAGAACCTTTTTCTTAGTATTAATAAAATTTGCTGTACTAAAAAAAGGTAATAGTCTGTCTCGTGATAGATCCTAACTTTTAACCACAAAGACATTTACACACTTCCAAGGTTATTAGTTTTTTCTCTACTGCTTTATAGTCCCCTAAATCCTGGATCGGCCTTTTCATTTTATTGTCTTTGCGTGTAGGAGAGCAACTGAATTGGAACCTTTGCAGCCTTTGCTTAAGAAATTTATAGGCTTTTTGGAGACAGAAGTTTTGCCACCGACACCTGAGACTTCAAGACCTAGAGCAAAGCTGGACCGTGTATCCATATGGCTTGGAATCAAATCATTGTAGGGCATGTTGGCTAATTTCATCTTCAACAATTTCGTTGCTCTCTCTTTTCCTGCTAAAGCTAGGTTTTGCATGCTTGTTTTCTGAAGGCTTGGATTCTTAGATCCTCCAGCTTTTGAAGAAGGGATACTAGAACGCTATCCCATTTTTCTGGACCTCGTACTCAATCATATCAGTGGTGATTCAGTTGTATTTTCTCATGCAGTTACCTGCTTGAGACTACTCTTTGAAATGCTTGGTGAGCTCTTTTCTTTTTCCAATTACTTGGGTTAATATACTGTTTAATGTTGAGCTTACATATTCCTTTGATGTTTTGGGCTTCCTTTAAGGTTGTAAACTTTGGTTGAGATCTACATTGTCTCCAAGTGTGATGCGCAACACGCTATTGGGGCAGTGTTTTCATACTCGAAACGAGAAAAGCCATAAAGATATTTTTGATCTTATTCAGCCTTTTCTGCAGGCATGTCTGTGGAAAATTATGACACTTCATTTCAAGTTCCTTTTCAATATTTCTGTGTCAAATTTTTTGTGATTCAATTTTACATGTTAGATATAGTTTATTTTCACACAAGTGATGTGTACGCTCCAATCCATACAGTCTCTTGAAGCTTTGCAAGATGGGGAACATGAAAAGCAACGTAGGCATTTTATATATTTTCTCCTCCACCAAGTGCCAATGAGCAGTAACTTCAGTGTTTTAACGAGGAAAAAGGCTTGCCAGGTTCTTATTTCAACCTCTAGATTGTCAAATAATGGCTAAAATTTTTGCAATCCGTATCTCCTACATTTTTGGCTCACCGATGTTGCTATTTATTGCAAGATTGTATTTTCAGATAGCTCTTTTTATTATACAAAGAGGTTATAAGATGAACCCGCCGTGCCCACCTTCTGAATGTGCACATATGTGGTATGTGATCCTAACTGTTTTGTACTTGATATGACCTTTATGTGGTGTTTATGAGATCATTTTTTGAATGCGTTTTGGGTGTTAGCATCATAATTTCTTTCATTCTTGGAGTTTCTAGACCTTTGTATCTTTAGGTCTTAATTATTATTTCTTTTGTGTATCGTGTATTGGGGTGCACTCTTTTATTCTTTGAATGAAGTTTTGTTACATGCCAATTAAATGTTTATTTTGAGTGTGACCTTTCCCAAAGAATTGATTGGGTACTTTTAGTATGACCTCATGAAGAAGGGCTTTGGAGGGGAAAAATGTCATAGAGATTGTGTTTCCCGTTTTTGGATTTTGGAAATGTTGGTGGCTACGGTTGGGATTTTTTTTAATTGTGATTTGTTCCAAATTATAAGCAAATTCTTTCATAAAATGGAAAATTCTTGCTGTAGATTCAATGCTATTGAAGCTCTTCATGATGGTGATAATGTTCTTTCCGATATTGGGGAGATTGAAGACCACATTGTGAGTTATTATGAGAAGCATTTTAGGGAAGAACATTCATGGAGACCAAAGTTAGATGGGCTGGTGTTTGAGTCCATTGATCAATTGACTGCAGATTGGTTCGTGAGATCTTTTGTGCAAGAAGTTATTGATGTGGTAAGAGGTATGTCTAAGGACAAGGCACCAGGTCCGGATGGTTTTTCTATGGCGTTTTTCCAAGCATTTTGGGACATCGTGAAGGATGACATTATGAATTTTTTTGGTGAATTCCACTCGTTCCTGAAATCTGGGAAGAGTATTAATACTACATTCATTGCTCTCATTCCTAAAAAGGCGGGTGCTGTGGAGATGAGGGATTTTCGCCCTATTAGCTTGGTAAATGGGGTGTATAAAATCATCGCTAAGGTGTTAGCCAATCGTATTAGTGTGGTTATGGATAAGTTATATCAAAGTCTCAGAATGCATTTGTGAGGGGAAGACAAATTCTTGACTCGGTTTTAATTGCAAATGAATGCTTGCAAAGTAGAATAAGAATGGGTAAATCTGGAGTTTTAGTTAAATTGGACATGGAAAAGGCTTTGCCATACTGTGTAAAGAATAAGAATGCTTGCAAGTCTTTTATTTGTTAATTTCTTTCCACCAGAATATCCCTAGTTAGCCTAAGGAATACAAAACACAACATTTCCTCTCTGTACGTAAAACCCTAAGGAAACCGCCGCCACCCTTGTTGGCGAGTGACCTCTCACCCACGTCACAGACAAAGTTGACGGGCCCCGTGAATTCCCTGAAGGCCGTCCAGCGTCGGTCCAGAGGAGAGAGAAAACACAACGAAGCTTGAAAACCCTAAGTAACCAGATCTGCCGCCACCCACCCTTGCCGGTGAGACACACCGCATCGTCGTCACAGATAAAGCCGACGGGCCTCGGCGACTTCGCTAAGGGCTGTCCGGCGTCCTAGATATCGCTGTTTTGTCTCTCAGAGTACTCCGGCGATCCACCCAAAGGCTCCGTTGGTCATGCCATCGACTCTGAAGGCTCCGACGAGTACTCCAGCGTCTCCTGTGAGCACGAGACAACTCTGCAGTGCTTGCAGTGAGCACAACCTGGAGTCCAGTGCAGTGCTTGTAGCTCCCAACGGATTTCTAATCTGGTTTCTCTAAGATGATAAATGGTTGTTGAAGAAGGGGAGTGGGTCAGTATGGGTTCTTCTATGGAGTTGGTCATAGAATCTAAATCCTTTACACTGGTGAAGGAGGGGAGCATGTTGGCCATTACTGAAAGGAGTCGAAGGATGATATCTAAGTTGGTTCTGGGTTCGACAACAGTACAGTGGCTGGCCAAGGCCATAGAAGCATGCACTTAAGGATAAGAAACAAGATTTTTTCTCCATTGTTCGGGAAGGTTGTCGCAGTTTCACAGTGCATCGCTGCTCGAATGCTCGCGGACGTTATATGGCGGTGGAGGAGTATGGTGGTGGGGGGAGCAGGAATTTTATTTTCATTCCTGAAGAAGGGGTAATGGCTGGAGAAGGATGGGGGAGGTACTGTCATTTTTCCTTCGGCAAGAGAGGGAGTGACGGCTTGGAAGGACAAGGTGATGCAAGTGGTGTGGCAGGGAGGGAGAACTTGGAGATGCATAAAGACCCAAGTACATCCTCTGTGGCTAGGCAATCTTATGCGGCAGCTCTAAAGACGGAACGTGCTTCGGGGGTTCAGAGTGTGGGGGGCTGCCAATCACGCCCCAGGACCAACTTGTCGAGATGCACAATTCTCTAAAGGTGATGGAAACCCAACTTGTTGAGTTGAAGGCAGCGATAAATTTCTTGTCTACGAAAATAGACCGGTTTTCAGCTGGAGGCAACAGGATAGTAAGAAACATGATAGGCCTGAATCCTTTAAACTTAGAAAAAGGAAAACGAAAGATCGAATTCGGCCCTGTCCCCATAACCAGATCTAGGAGAGTATGGCGGGTCAAAAGGAAATTTGGGTTATTTGAAGCGGGGTCTACATCGGGTATTGGCGTAGAGACATCAGTAATGGAATGTCATTCGCCTCGTGTAACACAGGATAGATCGATAGTCGGTATTGCACCTTTGGTCCCTGAAGAAACTATGGCTCCCTCATCAGAGTTGAAGGAAAATGGTGTACTGTCGAGGTTTGAAGGAGATGTAGGATCCGCTATCACCCCAGAGGTGAAGGGATTTGCTGTCACCCCAGAATCTCCAATAGGGACCCCGATACCATTGGAGAGAACCAATGGAGTTATTGGAGAACCAATGGGTTTGGCGTTGGTGCTTTCTGTAGAGGAATGTCTAGAGTTGGGAGTGCAGTTTGATGGGGATATTGTGGCTCCCTTGGTCTCTCTTCTCCAATAGCTTATTGGATTCTGCCAAAAGTTAACAAGATTCAGCAGTTTGTGGGAATTTCATATGGAGGATGTGAAGACCAATTTAGCAAACTAATTATTGCGATTGAGGCAAGTCGCACACTTGAAACCAAATCAAGCTTCAAGAAAAGCAGAGAGTTACAACGTCTTTTTTCAGTAATCAACTACGACGCTAAGGGTGGTAGTTCAACTAGAGGGAAGTCTAAAGGGAGGGCATTGTGAAGACGAAAATCAAGGTGTTGGGGTTGGTGTTCGGGTAGAGTTTTAGTTCTACGGGAAACAAGCGATTGGGGTCGGGTATGATGTACTTTGGGTTGGTTTTTTTATGGGCTTTTTGGGTCATTTTGGGCAAGGTGTTTTCTTGTATACATTCAGTGTACTTGGTTTCTCCTTTTGATATATACAATATTTTTACTTATAAAAAAAAATATGGAGTTTTAGTTAAATTGGACATGGAAAAGGCTTTTGATCATGTCAATCGAGATTTTCTTCTTTACATATTGGGGAGATTTGGTTTTGGTGAGAATTGGTGTTCATGGATTAAACATTGTATTTCGACAGCCAGATTTTCGATATTAATGAATGACAATCCGGTTAGTTTTTTGAACAACTCTTGGGGTTTGAGGCAAGGAGACCCCTTATCTCCTTTCCTTTTTGTAATAGTGATGGATGCTTTGAGTTGTATGCTTGAAGCGGCTGTTGAAGGAAGATTTATGTCGGGATTTGTGGTGGGTGATGAGACTCGGGATAGTATTACAGTATCACATTTGCTTTTTGCAGACGACACTTTGATTTTATGTGATAACAATAAGGATCACCTTCGTGTTTTGAGAGCCTTACTGTTTATGTTTTGAAGTTGTCTCTGGTTTAAGAATTAATCTTTCATAGTCTGAAATTGTTCTAGTGGGTGCGGTTAGGAATATTATGGATTTGGCCAATATTTTGGGACGTAAGGTAGCTTTGTTACCGATGAGATTTGTTGGACTACCCTTGGGTGCTCCTCACAAATCAGTTTCTATTTGGGATGGGGTGATTGAGAAGATTAGGAGGAGGTTAGCTGGCTGGAAAAAATTATACTTGTCAAAAGGTGGAAGAGTTACCTTGATTAAGAGCACATTGACTAATCCCCCTACTTATTTCCTCTCTCTCTTTCCTTTACCAGCTGGGGTTACTAAAAGAATAGAGGGGATTTATTGGAATTTTCTGTGTGATGGTAATGGGGAGGAAAGAAAGTTTCATTTGGTGAGTTGGAATAAAGTTTGTCTCCCGGTGTCTTGTGGAGGTTTGGGAGTGCGAAATTTAAGACTTTTCAACAAAGCTCTTCTTGGGAAATGGCTTTGGAGGTATCATAATGAAAGTAATGCATTTTGGAGAAATATTGTGGATGTTAAATATGGGAGGATGTGGGGGAGTTGGTGTACGAATTAAGTAAGAGGGATGTTGGGGTGGGTTTGTGGAAGTCTATTCGGCTGGGATGGGGGGGCTTTGTCAAGAATACTAAATTCAAGGTAGGGGATGGGGCAAAGATCTATTTTTGGCATGGCATTTGGTGTGGGGATTCACCTCTTAAGGATGTTTACCCTAATCTTTTTAGGATTGTTAGAGATAAAGGGGCTGCAGTGGCTGAGTCCTATCACTTTTCTAACAATTTGATTCACTAGACTGTGGAATTCACTAGAGATGTATAGGATTGGGAAGTATGCGAAGTTTCTGATTTATTTGGAAGATTATATGAGATGAAGCTTGATCAGAACATGGAGGACAGTCTGCAGTGGGTGCATACAGTTAATTCCTGATTTTCAATGAGTTCTTTTTACAAGGTGTTAACCTGTCATGGGGTCAAAGATTATCCCTGGAAAAGTATTTGGAGAGCCAAGGTGCCTAGTAAGGTTGCTTTTTTCTGTTGGATGGTGTCTCTTTGGAAAATTTTAACCACGGACAACTTGAGGAGGAGAGGCTTGCCGGTGGTTGATTGGTGTTTTATGTGTAAGAATGATGGTGAATCTATTGATCATCTTTTTCTTCCTTGTGAGGGGGCGACTTCTTTGTGGAATGAGATTTTTCCAAGGGTTGGCATTTTTTGGATGATGCCTATGCGTGTGGTAGATTTCTTTGCATGTTGGCAAGGTATTGTGGGGAGAAGTAACAACATGTAGTGTTGAAGATGATTCCCTTGTGCTTGCTTTGGTGTTTATGGTTGGAGAGGAATGGGAGGTGCTTTGAAAATTGTGAACGTTCTTTAGGGGAACTTAGGGAGTTTTTCCTTAGTACTTTAAGTTTTTGGGTGAAGAATCCTATAAGGAATGGGAATGATTGTAATGCTTTTTTGATAGTTAATAAGAGATTTTATTCCAAGTAAAAAGACATAGCCCAAGTACACAGAATGTATGCAAGTGAGTACACCTAAATACAAGATAAAGCAAAAACAGTACTAAAATAAAACATGACAAATGTTCCCATCCCTTACAAGATTCTTCACCCAAAAACTTAAAAGTGCTAAAGAAAAAATACCTAAATTCCCCCATAGAATGTTTGCAATCTTCAAATCACCTCCCATTTCTTTCAAGCCATAAGCACCAAAACAAACATAAGGGAATGATTGTAATGTTTTGCTTTAGTTGTATTCTGTTTTAGCTTTTAAGTAGGTGCTATCATTTGTATACATCCGATGTATTTGAGCTATGCTTATTTACTTGGAATAAAATTTCTCTTATTAATTATAAAAAAAAAAATTATAAGCAAATTTTTTTTGATTGAGAAACAAAATTTTATTGAGCATAAAATAGACAAAGGCCCGAGTATACGGGACATTTTTTTTATTGAGCATAAAAATGGATATGGGTGTAATCGGTTCGGTTTAGTCCAGTTTTGGACATATTTTGGAGCCAAACCGGTCTAAGTCTGTTTTTGAAATTCTGAAAACTGATACAGATCAATTCATCCACGAAATCGAAACTTTCGAGTTTTTCAGTTTTGGTCCAGTTCGGATCGGTTTTACAGGTATGATTTGGTTTTGGGCTTTTTTGTTGGGCTGGTTGGTTTCTTTGAACCAAATGAAAAAATTATACCAAAAATGTGTAAATATGTATTTATCCTTTATGTATATAGCAAATGTGTACTATTATACTTATACATATTATATATGTAAGTATGTAATTTAATATATAAGGATAAATAATAATATATTAATAACTTAAAATTAATATTCATGTTTAAGAGTAATTTTTTATCAAGGAAGCATAAATAATAAGATTAAAAGTTCAGGTTATATTAATTTTATAATATGTATAATATATAGCATATAATATATATATATATATATATATATAATATAAAAAATATATATTTCGGTTCGGGTAGGTCCAAATTGGTTTTCAAAACATGAAAACCAGGATTGAACCGATTTTCAATCCGTTGGTCAGTTTTTTCTTACACCCTAAAAATGAACTTAGTTATATAGGTGTAATGAGCCAAGGAAAGTGCGAGGCATATTCATGCCATAAACCCAAAAAGAGTAGTCGATCTGAAGTTCCCTTAAATCGTTTATAAAGCTCAATTTGGACTAAGTTTCCTTGACTTCCTTGTATCAGTTACAAATTCTAACTTATAAAGCCCAATTTTATCTAATAACTAGCCAATGTGTGAGTTAGCACTCGTGACTACCTTTATAACCTGCCCAATTTGTGTAGGTTATTTTTTTTTTTTGATAGGTTGTGTAGGTTATTCATATCCTCAATTTTAGATTGGGGTGTTACAAACTTCCTCTCATAAGTTCTTGACTTCCTCGTCAAGACATGCCATAGAAAGCACTAGTCAGGTTTACACTATAACCCCAAAAAGATCGGTCAACTTGAAGATTCCTTAGAACCACTTATAAATCTTGTTTTAATAATAAAGAGCGCACTATGGAGGAAATATGGAAATTCCGTGTGTTTTCTTTATTTCAATGGTTTTCAGCTATATATAGTGCTTAATGGAGATTCAGCTCATGATTTTCTGTTTTCGTTTTCTTCTTTATAGAATGTAATTAGGTTTGATGAATAAAATTCTTTCTTACTTATCAAAAAAGAAAGAAAGAATCACTTTATAAGCTACTCATTCTTTGTGGGTTATTTATATTCTCAATATAGGACTGCAGTGTTACAAAAGGACAAGTCATTAAATTAAACACTTGTATGTAAAAAATATATTAGCTTCCCTAGAATCACTTAAACCCAATTTCTTCTAGTTAGTAGCCAGCGTGGGACTTAGCACCCCTGACTACCCTTATAATGTTAGCACATGTTCTATATGGGTTATTCATATTCCCAATGTAGGACTTGGTGTTTCAGCAGGACAAATCATTGAGCACTTAAAAATGTGAGAAGATATCTTAAAAGTTTTCTTCTAACCTCTATAATATAAGTTATTTTGGTAGAAATATTTATTAGGTAAAAAATCAGTTGTTCAATGACTAGCTCTATGGTTGAACCATTAAATGACTTCATCCCCTATCCTTAGCGATGTTTGGTTTAGTCCTGAAAATCATGTATTACTTTAAAAAACATAATCGTAAACATTTAAAATCCTCCTGTAGGTATATGGATTTGTTGGTAAATTGGTTGTGGACGCACTTATCAAAAAGGTAATTTGGTTGTTGACTGAGATGGCTTTATGATTCATTTATGTGCATTTTTATTGGACAGGGGCCCTTCTCTCGTGTCATCCCTGAAGGATTCTTCACTCCACAGTTCTCTGAGGCAACCTGCATTTGATCTTATACAAACTATTATAGTGTCTGATGCTGCTGCCCTTATAACTTCAATGCTGAATTGCAGCATCTCTTGGAGTATTGACAAAAGCATGTCTCTGGACTTGGATGATGATGATCAATATGACAGGCTTCCATTTATTCCAGATGGTAGAGAGGAGGATAATAGTTCTTGGAGCGAACTTGGTGCACAAAGTAAAATTACTTGTCGGGAATATCGAGAGTGGATGTGCATTCCTATGTTGTGGATTGATGTTCTAGTTGAACTTGATCCCTCAGTCTTTCCGATATCATTTTCTAAGGCTGTTTTCTGGGCTCGATCTCGTTTTTCTATGGTTGAACCCGAAATCAGTGCAGAAATGGCACTTCCATTGAGAACTTGGCTTCAATCTTCTGTTGAAGAAATCTCCACTTCATTTGGTTGGACAATCCCAACTGGTTCTGATGATGGTGGAGAGGGGAAGGACTCAAAAAACTCAGTAAAAATATCATCAATGTGTATTTCTTTAGCAAGAACATTCAACAGGTTGTTAGTGTTTATGTACTTTATCAATATTTTTAATGTTGTGGCAGACCCCTTTATAGTTTTAGGTTGATGGTTATGTTATGAGGCAATGCATAGATTAGTGGGAACCGATCACTTGAATAATTACATGAGAGGTGTGATACAGGTTAACTGGACACTTTATAGATCAAGTGGGGCAAAGAGAAATTGGGAAACTGTGGACTTGGGAACCAAGGATGTCTGAAAGCTTGATACTTTCACTCCTGGATCCTAATGATGTATGTCAAATTAATCTTTTTATATCTTAAACCTTCTGTTATTATATGCATTTATGATTGAAGTGATGGATTATTCTCGATTTCCTTTCTCCTGTTTGAGCAATTTTTATATATGTACATACTGTGTTTTGATACAGAATATCAGGCAATTTGGGAAATGTATTTTGGAACAAGTTTCGGATACACGTGGTCTTTCTTGTGGCTTGAAGTTCCTCTGCTCAAGTGGATGCTCGTTGTCTGCCATTTTTCGGGGTTTCAGGCATGCTTGTAAATTGGTAAAGACTTCCTTTCAGTCAAAGCTTCAGAATAATGATATGTGGTTAGATATATATCTATATTGATTGGAAAAGTAAGCAAATGGATTAAGTTGTTGGCAACTAGGTTTTCAGACATGCTCATAATAACCAAGTGGAATTACTTTTTTGTTTGAGCTTCCAAGTGCTCCAATCTCCTTCTTCCCCAAGCCCTGCAAAAAAACTAAGCAAAGCTTTTCTTCATTATATGTGTAATGGCCTTCAGTTTCTAATTTGGAATTTCATATTTGAAATTTCGTATTGGTTCCTCTGGTATGCAGATAGAACATGTTCACTATGGATGATATGTCTTTACTGTTATGGGATGCCCTTTTAAGGGGGATAAATTGTAAGTTTCACAAATAATCACCTTCTCGTGTTTTTCCTAACAGCTCTGTTTGCACTATTTCAGGTTCTACTGGATTCTGTTTTGGTAAAGTTTCAGACTTTGCAACATTTTTTTTTCGTTCTACGCAAATTACTCAAAGGGGTTACCGAAGAATGGCCAGAAAGTTCATCTGATCACTTAAGTATCACAAGCTTCTCTTCCCAAGGTGGATTTTTGAGGCAGCCATTCTTTGATACATTGCCTGAGAATGCCATTGGGTATTCCTCAAATGTTGACTTAAAATTGCTGCAAAAGTTCATTTACTTGCTATCAGA
This sequence comes from Juglans microcarpa x Juglans regia, assembly GCF_004785595.1. Classification (NCBI taxonomy): domain Eukaryota; kingdom Viridiplantae; phylum Streptophyta; class Magnoliopsida; order Fagales; family Juglandaceae; genus Juglans; species Juglans microcarpa x Juglans regia. The sequence goes on along the minus strand of NC_054594.1, from coordinate 39,926,101 downwards.
AACTGCTTGGCCTTCTATTCGGAGATGCTTAATAGAGGGCAAAGCATTTATTGATTACAGTTTCTGTCAGGTATTCTTTTTTTCTTTTTTTATAAGTTTTTGTTAGGTATTCTGCATTCATTCTACCTGTAAATGGTTGTGTTAGAACTGTAGTTATGCTTATGGTACTTATAAACTCTTGGTTATGTGTGGACTTGTTAAGTTACATGCAATGTACAACTTTTGCCTTTTGAGTATTTTCTATTAGCCATTTTGGTTCTTACAGTCCCCCCTTCTGTTTGTGTGTGTGTGTGTGGTTTTGTATAGGCACATACTCTGAGGTGACCAGTTCTTGTCTGTGGTTAAGCGTACAATGAGTATTGCTTGGTTGATAAATAATTTACTAATCTAATTTGTTTTTACTCTTCAAATTTCTTGAAATTCTGTTTCAGTTTCTGGTAGGAATTTATATTTTGTGCAAATGCACCTCAACTCTGGCACCCCATAACCCTGTCTGGCACATCCCATGAGGGTTCACGTGGAAGGCATTCTTACTAGTTCTTTGTTGTTTCAGATGACTTGCGTCCGCTTACTTGAGATCCTCCCGGTTGTTTTTGAAATAATGTACCCGCCATTGGGTACAAAACATGAGGATTTCAGAGTGATGGTGAAAAGTTCTTGTGACTTCTCATGGCTTAATGATCTCATGGATTGGGGAAAGTCATCACTTAAAGTTATAACCGTGTATTGGAAACGGACAGTTTCCATGTTGCTGTCTTTTCTCAGGGGTTCATGTAGTAACAGTGCTACAATGACAATCGGGACCATTGAAAATATGATATCAAGTGGTGAGCTTTCAATATTTCATTACATGCAGACACAAAATGTTTAACATAGTAATAATGGTTGTGGCAGTGGTTATTATTATTGTTATAGTTGCTATTTTTTGTTGTTACTATTGTTATAGTCACTATTATTACTACCTTTGTTGTCCTGGTTATTATTATTGCTAGTCTGGATTTTTGTTGATCATTGTCAAGTGATCATTAACGGATTTGTTACATGTCTTTCTTCTTGATTTAGATAATTTTGCCACGGATGAATTGACAGAAACAGTTTCACGCCTTTCTGTTTCGTTATCGAAGGAAGCTTCTTGTGACAGTGGAAAGACCCCCTATAGTTCAAGATCTTTATTTCCCGAATTCTTGTCATTTGAGAGGAATAGTTCAGTTTCAAATGAGCAGCCTCTCTCTGTGGATGACAGAGAGGTGCAGATCTTGGACTTGGTAACGGGAGCTCACAAAACGGCTGAAGATGTTCTGATTGTTCTTTCCGACAGTGAAACAGAGGAACCTATATCTGCCAATGAGGTCATTCTCTCTGATACTGAGACAGGTCACCACATGTTGGAGGACAAGACTATTGATCCTGGGAGCAAATCACATTTTGACTCTACGAAAAAGAAAGTTTCTGACACTGACACTTCTAAGGATTTGTTGGTGTCTTTTCAGCAAAATGACGCTACTGATGGTTCTGTGGTTGCTTCTCGGGATAAGAGCTTTGATGGATTAAAAGGTAAAGGAGCACCCGCTCTCCTCAAATCAGAAGGTTTAGATGGTAAGAGGAAAGGAATACGCTCCATATACAATAAAAATGATTCCATTTTATCCCAGAATAGAGTTAATCTTCATGTTTCATCCAATGAAGCCGTCAGTTCCAAGAATATGACTCTAAATTTCAACAGTGCAATTTCCAAGGCAAGTGACACTGTTTTGAAAGAGATAGTACATGATACTGAAGATGATACATTTGAGTCTGCACTAAACTCTGCAAGGCGTCAGCAGTCACTTATAGCAAAGTCAAGCACTTCTCTTCCAAAACGGCAAGTTATTCAACTTAAATCACATTTCGAAATTAGATCTGGCCGTTTACATAGACTGGAGGCTGGAGTGAAAAGGTTCAAGCCGCCAAGGCTTGATGACTGGTATAGACCCATTTTGGAAATTGATTACTTTGAAACTGTTGGATTAGCATCTGCTGGTGAGGATAGGAGTCGAATTGTTAGCAAATTAAAGGAGGTTCCCGTCTATTTTCAATCGCCTGAACAGTATATAGAGATTTTTCGGCCGTTGGTTTTGGAGGAGTTCAAAGCACAGTTGCACAGTTCCTTTCTGGAAATGTCTTCCTTGGAAGAGATGTATTTTGGCAGTCTATCTGTGATGTTGGTTGAGAGAGTTGATGATTTTCATCTGGTTCGATTTGTCTATGATGATAATGATTCTGCTGCTTCTAAAAGCTTTTCTGAAAATGACCTTGTGTTGTTGACAAAAGAGCCTTTGCAAAAATCATCCCATGATATTCATATGGTTGGAAAGGTATGCCCTCTTGTTACCTCATAACATCCTTTGGAAGATTTGTGCAAGAGTTTCTTGCAATCATGCAGGCGATAACCAGATTTCTAAATTGGCTTGCCTATCTATTACTGGCCATAGTCCCTATTTACATGATGTGTTTCCTAAATTTTGGTTGTGATCTTACTTACAAAAAGGTTGGAATTAGATGATAGAATTTGTTGTCATCCAAGTTACATATCTAAGTGGCAGATGATAGAATTAGATGATGCCCTTGGATATATATATATTTTTTTTTTTGGGGGGGGGGGGGGGGGGGGGGTTGTTCTTGTAAAAAAAAAAAAAGATACTACACTTGGGTGGCCCATTTATCATACATTCCTCCAGGTTTCATCATATGTAATAGTTTTTTAAAGCATCTGCAATATTTTTCAGGTGGAGAGGCGTGAGAGAGACAATAAGAGAAGACAAACTATATTAGTAATCAGGTTCTATCTTCAAAATGGTTCTTCACGATTAAATCAAGCTAGAAGAAACCTCATTGAACGTGGTAAATGGCACGCAACTCGCTTAATGAGCATTACACCTCAACTTAGAGAATTTCAGGCACTGTCTTCAATTAAAGAAATCCCCATACTTCCAGTTATTTTGAAGCCCGTCAATGATTCTCTTGGTGGTGATGTATCCAAGGAAGTGGATCTGGGTAAGCTTTCCCAACCCTTGCAGCAAGTACTGAAATCATCCTTCAATGACAGTCAACTTCAAGCTATTGGTGTTGCTGTTGGATCACCAAGTTTAAAGAAAGATTTTGAATTATCCCTTATTCAGGGTCCTCCAGGTATCTGATTTACTTTTGTCCAACTTTTTGCAGATTGAATAATATGTACTTGCGATTTATCCAGTTAGTCTTTATTGCTTTGGTATATAGGTACTGGCAAGACGCGAACTATTTTGGCCATCGTCAGTGGTTTGCTTGCTTCACCTTTACAGAGGATGGGTAATGCAAAAAGCTTTCTTGATGGCACTTTGAAAAGAAATGGTATGCAGTGCACCAATTCACGTCCACGGATAAGCCAGACTGCTGCAATTGCAAAGGCATGGCAGGATGCAGCCTTGGCTAGACAATTGAATGAGGATGTTGAAAGAAGCTCAAAATCCATGGAAAGTTTGGCAAGAGGAAGGGTGCTTCTATGCGCCCAGTCAAATGCTGCTGTTGATGAGTTAGTATCGAGAATTTCTAGTCAAGGTCTTTATGGAAGTGATGGGAAGATTTACAAGCCGTATCTTGTAAGGGTTGGCAATGTGAAGACAGTCCATCCAAATTCACTACCAGTATTTATTGATACACTTGTTGATCAACGTTTGGTGGAAGAGAGGATGAAAGTTTGCAATGAAAAGAGTGTTTCAACTGTGGGCTCTTCAATTACTTTGCGTTCTAATCTTGAGAAAATAGTTGACCGAATCAGGTTTTATGAAACAAAGCGTGCTAACTTAAGGGATGGAAATGCTGACCTTAAGAATTCTTTGGAAGCTGATAGTAATAAGGGGGATGATGAGAAAGAAGTGTCTGATGCAGAAATAGAGTTGAAGCTAAGAAAACTTTATGAGCAAAAGAAGCAAATCTATAAAGATCTTAGCAGTGTTCAGACACAGGAGAAGAAATCTAATGAAGAAATGAAAACACTTAGACGTAAGCTTCGGAAGTGTATTTTGCAGGAAGCTGAGATTGTGGTAACTACATTGAGTGGTTGTGGTGGAGACCTCTATGGAGTGTGTTCTGAGTCTGTGTCAACTAATAAATTTGGGATTCCATCTGAGCATACTCTTTTTGATGCTATAGTGATTGATGAAGCTGCTCAAGTAAAATATTCCTTGCTCAGTTGAACTTATAATCTTTTTATCATTGCTCTTGCTCTCCCTTGTCTTCTAAGCATTTCTCCTTGCCACTACAGGCTCTGGAACCTGCTACTCTGATTCCTCTTCAGCTTTTAAAATCTAGCGGGACTAAATGTATTATGGTAAGGACCATTGAATTCTTTAATTTTGGAACTACTTCTGTTCTGCCAAGAAATAGTCTGAAATTAATAATCTATTCTTTAAGGTTGGTGACCCAAAGCAGCTTCCAGCGACAGTTCTTTCTAGCGTTGCTAGTAAATTCCAGTATGAATGCAGTATGTTTGAACGTTTACAGAGGGCTGGTCATCCTGTCATTATGCTGACCAAACAGGTGAAGTAGATTGCAAATCTTCCCCTTATCTGTGTAGTTGTAATGCAATTTTACATGATTGAACCATATTTAGCAGTATACGGGCGACGAGCTATAGCAATAAAAGTTGGCACTTGTGACGATATATACTGGGTGGTCAGTTTTGATATCCTGTAAAATTATTCTTAGAATTTATCAGCCTGTCAAATAGAGCTTTTCTACCATACTGATATGAAATCACTATATACCTATAGATTTGATTGCTTGAACTTAATGGCTGTCTTGGAAATCCTCATGCCTTTAGTAATAATTTTATCATCTCTAGGTGGGAGGGGACTTGGTGATCTCAATTTATCTTGAGGGCTGATCGAGGTTATGTATTGGTTCCAATGCTTTGTTCGACCACATTATCATTTGGACACAATTATGTGCATGAAAAATTCTACTCATCATCTATTTATCAAAAAAAAAAAAAAATTCTACTCGTCATCTTTACACCACACACCTTTTATTTATTTATTTTTTCCTTTAGCAGGTGTGTGGTGTAAGGATTATGAGTAGAAGAACTCTCTGTGTATAGATGGTAGTTTTTTTCTTGATGAGTATACGCTTATAAAAAAAAAAAAATTTTTTCTTGACTAGTGTACATAGTAGTGTTGGTGAAAGCGCTAGGTGTACTTGAGAGAAAAGTTTGTCCAGAGCCTAGGCGCTAAGCACAAGAAAGTGGCTGAATTAAGTCAAGCGCACATTTTTAAGATGATGAATAATTACAGATAATCCTTGCACTTCAATAAAAAAAGTTTTAAAAGCAATTTGATTATATTTAGCCTATTAACTCAATTTATTATAGTATTCATATTTACTGATTAAAAAAAACTCCAATAAATTAGAGTATTATGCAACATGACAATCAAGTAATCTACTAGTGACATAAATTTAAACATAGCATTTTATATAATTCTCTTGAGCTTTTCTAAATGAACACATTTATGATATTTCATCTCAATAACCAAATTAAAGTATATGGTTGAATCAAAATCTGCCAAAAAGACCATGACCAAAAAAACACAAAATTGTAGGTACTGACTTTTATGCCAACATAAGCAATCAAATATCAATCCATCTAGAAAGTCATCTTGAACCATTATATTGGGTTCAAAGCATAACACGACAACATTTGCTGCCCTGGTATACAAATGATCTTCAATATCAACTAAATACTTAAAATATTTTTTTTAGGTCTTGAATTGATATTTTATACATTTTTCAAATATAATTACAGAAGTGTGCTTTTCTGCACTTTTTTTTTTTTGATAAGTTAGAACTTTATTAAGCACAATGAAATAGGCGAAGCCTGAGTACACAGGAAGTATACACAAGAAACACCTAGTTACATTCTAAAACTTAGAAAAACGACGACAAGAACTCATTTACAGCTCCACCCTTGAGTACAATAGCAGAGAACCAGCAAAGTAGAGTGCTTATAAAAAACTTCCATAATGCATCTCTATTGCGTTCCCGATCATTAAAGCACCTCTCATTTCTCTCCAACCAAATACACCACATAATACACAAGGGTATCATTTTCCATGCAGCTGCCACTTGGGAACAAGTATGCATTTGAAAGTTGGTCCAGCTTTTTAGGAAATCAACCACTGCTTCTGGCATAACCCAGCACAGCCCAACCCTTCCAAACACACCATCCCACAGCACTTTAGCCATTTCACAATGAAGTAGTAGATGGTTCACTGATTCCGCTTCTTTCTTGCACATAAAGCACCAATCCAAAAAGCTTGCTTTTGTAAATGCGCTTCACTTTTGGTAAGCGAAGTGCTTTGGCCTAGGTGCTTTGCGCTTAAGCGCGTTTTTATCAACAATAATACATAGAGTTTATTGGTTGAGTTCTTGTTTTTATCTTTTTAGTTGCTGTGAGTTTCAGTTTTTCTAATTATGATTTGTAAACAAAATAGCTGTCCAGGCACTTCTTGCTGTGTGCTTCCATGGGCTTTAAATTAGTGGTGATGAGAATAATAATGTCCATGGCCGATTACTGCATTGAAGGATCAGAAATGGTCCCACGAAAAATTAATGCCCATTTTTATGTGGAAAGTTTGTATGTGCTGGCCTTACATTCTCTCTTTTTTGTTGAAATACCTTCTGTTAACCCTGTAAGTTTTATTACAAGGTTAAGTATGTGTTGGTTGAGTTTTTACTTATAAAAAAAAAAAAAAAAGTATGTGTTGGTTGAGTATGTTTTGTAATACCTTCTGTGATCAAATGCAGTTCTTGTTTATCTGCTTCTGTCCACCTGAAATTCCTGATATGATGACTTGGTGTGTTAACTGCTTTATGTGCCGCAATTTTTTGTGCTCAAGAACCTGTTTTGGTGAAACAGCAAATCTTCAATACTTTTTATTATTCTGTTTTGGAGGATCTGAAACATGACTACTGCTTTCCAATTAAATGCTTTTGGTTAAATTGCTGCATCACAATTCTTACTAATGATTGTACAAATTTTATTAGCTTCCCCTACTGAAAAAAAAAGAACAATTATTGGCTTCCCCTGATTGTTGGTTCTAGTGACAAAACTGTATCTGGTGGGACTTTATGGGTCATTCAGTCGTTTTTTTTTTGGTTATGCTTTTGAGCTTTGGGCTGCACCTTATTTTTTTGACCAGGTTGCCAACTATGATGTGGCTTTTGCCTACTAATCCAAGTTCTCTGTCTTTCTCTCTCTCTATTACTAAATTCATACTTTTTTCATGTGTCACTTATTTCTGGGCCTTTTGCTTTATTATTGATTCTTTTTTTGTGATGAGGTAGGGAAGTCCGTGTGTTTTTACATTTTTATCCTTCTTTGACTTTTTGAAAAACTTTAATGACAAAGTTTCCTCTTGCAGTATAGAATGCACCCAGAAATATGTCAGTTTCCTTCATTGCATTTTTATGACGGAAAGCTGCTAAATGGTGAAAAAATGTCTAACAAGTCAGCTCCATTTCATGAAATTGAGGGTCTTGGACCGTATGTATTCTATGACATTGTTGATGGCCAAGAGCATCGTGGTAAGAACTCTGGTGCATTGTCCCTTTACAATGAGCATGAGGCTGAAGCTGCAGTTGAAGTTCTTAGGTTATTCAAGAAAAGGTACAGCAACTATTTTGGATACGTTATTTTTTAAGTAAAGGGTAGACATACTTCTTTGTAATGTGTGTAATTTATTTCTTCTAATTCTGTATTTGGCCACATTGTTTAGGTGCCCATCTGAATTTATTGGTGGAAGGATTGGCATCATAACTCCATACAAGAGTCAACTCTCACTTTTACGTTCTCGTTTTTTAAGTGCATTTGGATCTTCTGTTATAGATGATATGGAATTAAATACCGTGGATGGTTTCCAAGGTCGGGAGGTTGATATAATTTTACTTTCAACTGTTAGGGCAGGGGATCCTAACTCTGCCCTTCGGATGAACTCAAGCAACATTGGGTTTGTAGCTGATGTAAGAAGGATGAATGTGGCTTTGACAAGAGCCAAGCTCTCGCTCTGGGTCTTGGGTAATGCCAGGACTTTGATGACGAACCATAACTGGGCTGCTCTTTTAAAGGATGCTAAAGCAAGAAACTTGGTAATTTCAGTCAAAATGCCATACGAGTCTATGTTTAAAACAGCCTTTTGTAGAAATGCTGTTTCAGGAATTTCTGTTAACCGCTCAGGACAGAAGAAATATGTTGAAAAGGTTAATGATGCTAGCCAGCATGCAAAACAAAATGAGCGCAATACAAATCAAACCTTTGAAAGGAAAACAAGGAATGTAGGCTGTGCAGATCAGAGTAAAAGAACAGGTATAGGAGATGAAAAGGATTTGGCTTCGACTAAAGATTCATCATTAGTAGCAAATGGTAAGAACAGAACTTCTGAGGATATTAAGCGTGCAAACTCAGGGAAACATGCTAAAGTGGGTGAAAGAAAGGGCAAAGAGAGTAGTGGAAAGAAAGTCGGTTTGGGGAATACGGATATGAGCAAAAGGAAGCATGAATTTGACAAGTCTAATAATCATTCAAACCATTCTGAACGAGAATTGGCTGATGGTCATAAACTCTCGAAATCACATGTGTCAAAAAGACTGAAGAAATCCTCTGATGGTGGTAGAAGCGAGCAGGGGAATCAGGCAACTCAATTAACTGAAGGCAGCTCTAAGGAGAGAGATGCAAATGTCAGAGGTAAAGTCCCCAGTCAGGTAGGCCGTGCTGAAGATTTGATTGCAAAAAGGAAACAACGTGAAGCTGTTGATGCTATTCTTTGTTCTTCGCTGATATCTTCCAAGAAGTCCGAAATGTCAACGAAACCTCTGCCTGCCAAAAGGTCTTTTTCGTCATCAGCAAATGTTAGTGGTGGCATAAAACCTCCCAAAACAAGTAAAGGTACCCTCTTCCACTGTGCTGTTCTATTTTAGGCACGTTTGATCAGTTGTAAACTAGTTAAAAATGAATGTCCGAAAATCATCGGTTCACTCTTGGCATATGTTACACCAGTAAAGGTACCCTCTTCCACTGTGCTGTTCTAGTTTAGGCATGTTTGATCAGTTGTAAACTAGTTAAAAATGAATGTCCGAAAATCATTGGTTCACTCTTGGCATATGTTACACCAGCTTCAGTTTCTGCATATGGTGTGTTGTTTATGATTGCTTATTCTGAAATTTGTGCCTTCAAGTGTAAGGTTGGTTGTTTTGGGGGGACTTTGTTGACACCAGAATGCAATTTGACTTTAGTTGCCCGCATTATGAGCAGGAATGAATTTAGGTCATTGTTAAAAAATTCATGTTTTACAGGGACTCTCTCTTATATAGAATTCCCATGTATTTCATTCAGTGGCACTAACGGAAGTTGTTAACAACAGTTTAAAATAATTCAAAATGCTTGAAATACCTTTAAGTTGTTTCAATTTATTTATTTATTAGTTTTTGATACCTTAAGTTGCTTGACTTCAGCTGTTTTGATCTTTCTTCTGGATGCTTTACCTTTCTGACAGTCTTATTCTCTTCTATCAGTTCCACCAGCGTCTTCAACAAGTGCATCAGAAAATCAGATCCATAAGCATCGCAATAAGAAATAAAATTTTTTGAGTTCCCAGGACTTGGATGAAGCTTGGAGTCCTTTAAGGATCTAGTTTCCAAATTGAAGCTTTGCGATCAATGGTACAACTTGAACCGGAATGGAGAGTTTTGGCGCATGTGGTATGCCAACAGTAAGGTAATTGGTGGAATTCCTGCTGGTGTACCCACACATCAAATATACCATGGTAACCAGAACCTGTCATTGATGAGTTTCTTATCAGGTTACTGGTACTTACTATTGGAAAAAAAATCTTAACTGGAGGTACTGAAAAAGTTATAAATCTTCAAACAGGATGCGGTGACAATCCCATATTTACAGCATCCAATGAGAAGGGGAGACGTATTCTCTTTAGGATAATTACAGTAAAAGCGAGTGTAGATGATCATACGAACTCTCTCTCAGTCTCTCCTCCTCGGTCTCTTTCTTCTCAAGCCTCCCTCCCTCTCTCTCTGCTCAAGCCCGAGGCCACGAAAATGTTTAATCTCCCCCCTCAGTCGCTCTCTTTCTCTCACCCCTGACTCTCTCTCCCCTCATACACCAGGACCCGCTACAAGTGTTAAAGTCACTGCAATTTTGGAGATAGCAAATGATGTTCCCAAGGTTTTCTATTGTCCTACTTCACTCCCTTTTCCTTTATTTTCATTCTACTGCCATGAATAATGCAGTGAAACTCACAATTGAGAAAATTGGCTGTTGGGAGTGATGATGCTTGATTTATTCCTCTCAAGACGTGGATGGTTGGGTCCATTATAAACAACTCACCTGTAGCTTTGAGCTCACAAAGTCGCCCGACGCCATGTTATATATATGTGAATAATCTTAGTTTCACTTTGCAATTAATTGTCGGAGTTCTTTGTATCTTACTATGATCATTTAGTCGCTATCCTTTATATTTCTTTCTCCGTTATAAAATCTCCTGAAATAGGGTATTGTAATTTGTATCTCACATTGTGCAATGGGAGGAAAAGATGCAAATGATATGAAATTGAATATTTGTTTTTTGTTCTGCTAGTTACGTATAATTTATTTGAGCCATATTTGTATGAAAATTGCTTCTACATGGTCTGAAAAATAGGATTGATATGGCTAGATCAGATCAGAAGCGAGGAGTTTAAAACCTTTGTACTTGTGACATTTCAATTTAGTTTTATTTTTTAATTGAATTAAATTGTGGTGAAATACAGGGGTTCAGCAGCATGCTTCGACGGCGATGGGCGGACATTAGGTTACTATTACGTTTTGGATTGTCCGGCTCTGGAGCTGCAATTGGGTTGTGAGTGGCCTAGCATAATCCAAGGCAATGGACCTCGCGACTTGTTACCAATTGCAGGGATCTCTTTCCTGAAAAGTCTATACAGAATACTGTCACGGGCGCAGTTACAAATACTCTGGCGTGTTATCGTCAATTGCTGATCGCTGCATTTTGATCAGTATGTGTTATCGTCATTTGGATTTGTGCTTTGATTTGAAGGTATTGCGCATGTACAGAAGGCCCCATGCGAGCCTGTAACGAGAGAAGCAAAATGGTCAGAGAAACAAAAACAAAAAAAATTTGCGATTCTTTTGACCGCATGAAGGAAAATCGTTGAAAAATTATAATTATTTCTTTTTGAGAAAGAATCGCGCCTAGCCATGGCTTTGACATGAGTTTGTGGTGATTTTTAATTATTTTGATAGATGTGTTTTTCTCCTATTTATTAATTTCATAGTTATTTTTGCCAAAAGTAAAATGAAATATAAGTAAAATGAAGACTTTTTCTAGTCTTAATTGTAACGTGCGTGCATTATATATGTTAGGAACAGTGATCATGAGGAGCTGGTTTTCTGTTTGCTGATTATATAATTTTCCCAGAAGCCTCAAATGTTAAACGTACGTACGCCTTTAAGTAGACATGATCTTAGTTTGATGGTGATCATGAGAATTAATTGTGGTTGGTTTTCGGCGTTGCGACGATTAGCATGATAGGAGGAGGTAAAGATGAACATACTAGTCCAAAAAAAAAAATATATATTATTTAGTATCAAAAGATTGACAGATAAAGTAAAAGGTAATAAATTGCATTTCTGGCTCAAAATTTATTGTTTTCAAAGTGTTGGCCATGGTAAGTAATAGCGGGATGGATATGAAAATTGGGTTAGCATTAAAAAATAAAAATAAGGCAGGGTTGGTTGGTGCGATCAAGTATGGACTGTATGCAGGCGCATTAACATAGCATATATGGACGGTTTTGATCTTCTGAATTAGTGTACAACTAGAGCCAGAGGGGGAAGGCGGGACAGGGTCACGGGGGATCAACAAACAAATAAAGATTTGGAGAGAGAGAGAGAGAGGGGGTCATATTATATGTATTTGAAAAACTCTATCAATCAGTACACCTGAGGTGTGGAGTTCTATTTATTTTTCTTCTCTTCCCTTTTAACATATTATAAAACAAAACTTGAGGAGAGAGAGAGAGAGAGGGGCTGAGGAGAGCTTGAGGAGGGAGAGAGAGAGAGAGGTTGGAGAGAGAGATTGAGGGGAGAGAGAGGTTGAAGGTGATGGCAATGGGTCTGACATAAAGTTGAAAAAATAAAAAGTATGGAATGTAGGGTAAAACAGTGGCTGATGTATAACAGAGCTCTATGTATTATTATTTATATAAATTTGAGGTCTAGTTAGTATTGAAACTTATGGGACAATCTTTATATATATATATATGCACACACATTATCATGCATATATAACAACAAAAGGAAGGTTTTGTCTTGGAAGCTAGGCTGGGGACCAAGTCCGCCAATATTGCCAACCTAATACCTATAATTTTCATCCAAAATCATAGATCTTGGTTTAAATGATATGATTTCTAATAATATAAAACAAAAAAAAAATGACCCTTTTGAAATCAGGTGTTTTAGTATTAAAATTAAGTTACACTATTTTAAAGAGAATTAAGATTTGTTTCTTTTTGTAGAGATCCCGACAAAAAGAAAGTAATTATACAGTACTAGATCGAGCTTCAGATTGATGGAAGAAATACCATTATTGTTTTCAAGATCTATGCATTTCTGAAGTTAGCCATATATATACATGACATCATGTAGACACATGTACACATGATATATTGGTTTAGCTAGCTATATATGTAACGTGCAAAAACTTGTAAAATGGGAAAGGTACTACGGCTAATTCAATAGTCGATGCAGAGCCACATGATATATAATTTATGCCTTTCTGTTGTGGGTATGCGTAATCTACGTGCTGGAAGTAATCTCACTAGCTAGCAGCTTGATCAGCACAACATCAGTTGTACTCGGATCATAAACCATGTGAACTGCACATGCAGATTCAATTAGATACGCTGATCTCAAGCTTCACCAATCAATGCTCGCTCGCTCGCTCGGCACATGCTCATGACCATATATAGGGGTTGGGACATTTTTCATATGCATAATCATACCAATAAGATGCTAAAAATATAGTGCTGACATTGCAGCTTGTGGGCGGTCTCTCTCTCTCTCTGATATCTCTCTCCCTCTCTCTCTCCAATCATTACAACTTACACGTAAGATATATAGCATGGGCTACTAAGAGAACCTGAAAACTTTAGCGAAGAGGCAACTGATCTAGAGTTTGAAGCATTTGCATGGATTATGATATCTTGGAGACATGCATGCATTAATTAATACAAAATTTATGTTTCGACAAATTAAATTACTTTTAGTATATTAGATATATAATACTGTAAAACAGTACCACATGTAAATTAAAATACTCATTAATTATCAAATTATTCATGTAGCTAGGTTTGTTCTCATCATGTGTCAAGTACTACTACTGCTGCATGCGCATCATGCAGTACTACAGTCAATTATTACTTATGGACTGCATGGGATAAATATGTACGTGTACTGTGTGGAAAATATGATTGGAAGGGGCATAAAGATATGGTAGCTTTATTAATTTTGGGAGTTGCAAATTATTATAAAAGATTAATATGTCATATCATGAATGTGTGATTGTGTCAGTCGACAGAATTTCATTATTTGCTAATGATCGATCATATATATTTTTGAAACTTGACCTATAAATAATGAGTAATGATAAACATAAAACATATTATATAACACTTTTTATAATACATTATAAAATAAAGATATTTTTATAAAATTATATTAGTTTTATAAGGTATTTTATAAAAATACTCATCTTTTTAAAATATTACTGTATAAAGTATTGTATAAAGTATTTTGTGTTTATCATTTTTCATAAATAATTGATTTGGCAGAGAGATGGAGCAGAAGAAGCTGGGTATAGTCCTGACCCATTCGGTTAATCGGTTCATTTGCTTGGTTTTCTGGTCCCTCCTTTATCAGACCCTACTCCATCTGCTGCAGCTAGCAAGCTAAGCTCCCAGCTTTTGTCAACAAAAGACAGACGTACGTGGCTAGCTAGCTGCTTCAATTCGGTAATGCTAAATCCATATCGTTGTAAACGTTTTCTACTCTCCGCGTGCGCCGGGACAAAAGTCAAAAAGGGTACTGATTACTGAAGCCTGAGATCAGTAGTTCTAGAGATTTTTAACTGCAGCTTGTAATTAGTGGGGATTAATTAGAGATCATGATCAGTTGTTGCTCTGTGTTTTTTTGTTTTTGTTTTTTTTGCAGTGACCAAAGTTATAATTTTATCAGCTCATTGTTTGTTATAATCCTTGCATTTTGCTAGTGATTTCTTTTTTTTTCTTCTTTTTTTTTATTATTATATGCTATATATATATATATATAGAGAGAGAGAGAGAGAGAGAGAGAAGCTGACAGTCCTATCGCATAATGTTTTTTTGGATTCTGGTTTCTATTTTTTTTTTTTGTCATGCATGTTATTAACTCGAATAAATATTGTGACTATAATTTTTGGCAGTTAATTACAATATTTCCGAATTTCCTTCTGCTGCTCTGCAATATGCATTCACCTCCTTTTGCCCATTATAGATATATGCATGCACCTGATCATCATGGAGACACAGAAAGCCAGAATAATCATTAGGTTTGTTTTTGTTTTCTAACTCATGAGGAAATTAAAACTGGAGATCGATGTAATATACGAGATGACAATTCTTTGTCTTGTGGATCTCTCTCTCTCTCTCTCTCTCTCTCTCAATCTCTCTCTCATTTTTTCTGCAAGGAGTTGGTGGATAAAACTGATATTACTGAAATAGGTGCTTTATTCTGCCTATATATAATGTGCTATGAATGAATGATGAAGAGCATGAAGGACCAGATAGGCCTTCACTAATTAATATTTGAGAAATAAACTTGGAAGTTGTTAATTTATTTTTCTCTTTACATATAAGAATACTTAGGCGCTTAGAATATATAAGATGCATGCTTAATTAAGAAGTACGTACTAGCTAGAGCTAGCTTATGTATACCAGAGAAAACACGTGTCATATTATAACTCTATTTTATTGGAACAAGCTCTATATATGTATGAAGTCATTTCTAATTATTGTTTAATTTGTCTTCCAAAGAGACAATAATTCAGTTCGATGCATGTCCTTTACGCTGAATACTACCGCATGCAGGTAAAATAAGTGTTAATTGCATATGTACGTGGCTGCTATATACTTATAATAACCTAGCTGTTATAACTTAAAAGTTGAACACTTTTTAAGATACCATATTAGATTGAACTTCTTAGTCTGTACGTGTCATGGTTTTATCGATCATTCCAAGTTCCAACATGTGTTGAGAGAGAGAGAGAGGATTTTCAAATTGCTACAATGCTTGCATAACCATAATATAATCATGTCCATAAACCGGGGGTCATGTGATGAGAAACAAACTTCAATGCAAATGCATGGAGATCAACATGCAACAGTTCAGGAAACCCATTATATATATATATATATATAGCGAAAGATAAATAGTACTGATCCATACTCCCGTAGCTAAACTTCATGTGCTGAGCAATCATCTAGGGATTAAGATATTGGTTATCACTTCTCCAATACATAGATCAGATCATACTAATTAATAACATAAAAACCGGAATTTAAAGAGCACTTAAACCAAAGTGTACGATTTGTGCATCTCATCTCTACGACCTTTGACCAAATCGTAAACCCATTATTAATTACTTTCTAGTTTAAAACAACTAGCAGTATAATGCAAACAAACCGTGTGCGTGTGTGTGTGTGTGTGAATTTAGTACTTGTATGTACATGACCAATTAGTTTTAGCTGATGATCTAATTATAATATATAAGAACATGCAACTAGCTTAAGAGTACTATATATATATATATATTGTTGAGGGAAAAATGAGTTAATTGGCATATTCTTGTGAAAACCTATGTAAAGTTGAGTTGTAACAAGTGTTGATGCATTGATATATGAAAAAGATTGAAGTGTGCTCAACATGGCTCGACTGGCGCTCGAGCGGAACCTTCCAGAGGTGTTCGCTCGATGTGCGCTCGACTCAGCGCTCGAGCGGAACCCAGGCAGAGTGGTTCACTCGAGATGAGCTTGACGTGGCGCTCGAGCAGAACCCATCCAGAGTGGTTCGCTCGATGTGCGCTCGACTCAGCGCTCGAGCGTAACCCAGGCAGAGTGGTTCGCTCGAGGTGAGCTTGATGTGACGCTCGAGCAGAACCTATCCAGAGTGGTTCGCTCGATATGCGCTCGACTCAGCGCTCGAGCGGAAACCAAACAGAGTGGTTCGCTCAAGGTGAGCTTGACGTGGCGCTCGAGTAGAACCCATCCAGAGTGGTTCGCTCGAGGTGAGCTTGACGTGGCGCTCGAGCGGAACCCATCCAGAGTGGTTCGCTCGATGTGCGCTCGATGTTGCGCGCGAGCAGAACTCATCCAGAGACGTTCGCTCGACCTTCGCTCGACACCTCGCTCGAGCCAATGTTCAAGACAACCTAAAGATTCATGTTTTGAGCGCCGTGACTTGCTGGGACTATAAATAGAACAGATCATTTCTGTTCTGTGGTGTGGAAAAATAGTGCAAAACCCTAAGTGTTTCAAGAGCCAAAGAGAGAAACCTTTTCCTCCCTTGTGAATCTCTCTTGGACAAACACATATCCACCACACCACACTCAAGATAAAATCTCATTCAAAGTCCATTGAAGTGGACGTGTTGTTGGCCGGAAGGTTTCCGGAGCTGTTGTGATGCAGAGATCGAGAGGTTCTCGTGGAAAGCTATAGAAGGTCGGAGTTCCGACACTACATGCGTGTAGAGATCGAGTGGGTCATTCGTGATGTTGCAAGCCAGGTTTAGGAACTACAAAGGTTTTGTGAGTGTCTCTAAATTGGTTGTAATAAACTTTTTCTATAGTGGATTTTAGGTGGTGCCTTACACGCGGAGTGGTTTTAGAATTTGAAGAAGTTCTTCAAATGAGTTTCTACTTCGTGACCAAAATCATTGTGTTAATTGTTTTTGTCCATTGATTAACTGTTTATTTGTTTCTAATATTGAAAAGACTATCAAAATTGGAATACACCTATTCACCCCCTCTAGGTGTAGTGATTGGTAGAACCACTGCTTTTTCATATATATATATATATATATGAGATTAATTAAACAGTACTATAGTGCATGCGATCGATGAATATACAACTAATCTATTTCGGTAGCTAATTAATGACATTTCATCATTAATTGCATGATATTTCGATCATGAATAGTTTGCTAGATCTTCATGTACTCCCTTTTGCCTTTTGATGATTATGATGAGACCTTGGCATTTTTTTTCTCAACAAATTAATACTGAAGTCTTCTTGATAGGGAAGCTGCCATATATACACGATAATATGGTGCATGAAAGTAAAACAATAATTTTTACGCTAAATGTAAAAGAAAATATATGCTTAATTTGGTGGTGATGGTTTTTAACGTCGTGTTTCGCATGTCTTTGGGCCGGGTTTCTGAAACTCAGGTTTTCAGGCTTTCAGCTGCACACTTAAGCAAATACAAAGAATGGTGGGCTTTGGTGGTGGCCGGGAAAGTCTCCGATGTTAAAGTCAGTATATATCCTTAGAAGTTTATAATTTGTGCGTAAATTTAGAGAGATTAGAGAGAGTTTTTCGTACCCGGGGATTAGTTTTTATACTAGGTTTATGGTGGGGACAACTCATCCCTGACTTTGAGGGACTCATGTCATTTCCACTGTTCATTTAGTTAGAATCTTTTAATACGGTGTGGCTTCTTGGGTAGCGTTATTAATGCGAGGTGGAGTTCGGGGAGTGACA
This sequence comes from Juglans microcarpa x Juglans regia, assembly GCF_004785595.1. Taxonomy (NCBI): domain Eukaryota; kingdom Viridiplantae; phylum Streptophyta; class Magnoliopsida; order Fagales; family Juglandaceae; genus Juglans; species Juglans microcarpa x Juglans regia. The sequence goes on along the minus strand of NC_054594.1, from coordinate 39,908,224 downwards.
CTATTAATGCGGCGTGGCTCCCTGACTTACTTTACCCAGAAGGGTTCCCTGTTAACCCTCTTTATGCTTGCTGTAAAGAGATCACGTGTTCTCCATATTTCCCGCCCACCTGCTTATGCAGGTTCCTGATGGTACTTCGTCATTGGGGTGGTGTTAGGGCGATGAATCTCATCTGCCCTACCGTCCACTTTCCTTATGCGTTGGTTGCTTCGTGGGTAAGTTTTGCTCATGGGCCGAGTACTCTGCAAAGACCTACTGACTCCTTTTAGAGGAGGGTCGTTGGGCTCGACTGGGGTTGGCTGAGCTCTCTGACTTACTTCCCCAATGATCCCTCACGAGCTTGCTTTAAGGGTCGATAGGGAAAAAATCCCTTACAATGGTTACAATCGGGAGAACAAACTCATATATATTCTTCTCCATGCATGCATGTAATGTATGTTGATCAACGAGGAGAGAGATTTTTGATTCCATGAACATCCAAGTTCCAAGTATATATAAAATACCACAAGTAATTCTCTAAGTAATCATTAATCCAATATTGGTCAAATAGATATAAAAAAGTGATTTCATGATTGAATGAAAAGGACATCCATGTTCTCTCTGAGCACAGCGTACTGATTAATTAAGATGTCAACCTCGTGGGCTAGCTTTATTACGTTTTCCTTCTTCTCTCTTTCTTTCTTTATAGAAGGACATCGGCATTTCACATGGAATTTCTTGAGTACTGACATCTTCCACGACCTTTCGAAGCACACCGAATAGTTTAATTAAAAAAAAAAACAAACAAAAGACCACAACAATTGACTAAATAACATTAAATTGGAATCAAGATAGAGATATATATACAGACGGATCAGCCGATCGAGAGAGCTGTAATAATGTTAATGGCGGAGAGCATCTGATCCTATAAAGCGATTGCATCAAAACAAGCTACAACTTGCTATAAATTAACTAATTAATTAATGTACTAAAGATCAACGACTAACCAGCTTCCATACACACGCACGAGATCATTGGAGATAATTAGTCACTTAAATTCAGACAAAAAAAAAAAAAAAGACTCAGATCTCTGTCACATCCCGCAAGTTGCATCATTTGAAACTGCTGCAAAGATTATAATTGCATGAATATAATTTATCTGCAAGTGGATGGTTTTACCGCCATGAACTGGGTAGATTATATTTCATGTGTATTTCGCTTGGTACGTACGTAAAAAGTTACTTGACCATATGCTTTTCTTCGAAGGAAAAACAGTAAATTGAGAACTTTTAAAGAATAAAAAGTGTCAATTAATGGTCAGATGGTCAATTATATATGCTGCCGGCCCGGCTATCTTTCTTTGTCTCAGGGTGGCTTATTTTACACATAAAATGAGAGTATTAAGCTAAAATTGCAGGTGCAGAAGACAGGGCCAAGAGAGTCAGGTTGAAATCTAGTAGCCATTCACCGGCCAGGGACTAGATCATCACTAAACAAACAAAAACCACTTGATAGAATTCATGATTAATTCATCATGATGAGGGCTAAGGCAGTTGCACCAGACACCAGTACTAACCGATGTACCCATATTTTAATCATATATATATATAAATATATATAAAAAATATCGACAAATAATTAATGATAATGATCGACTCAGTTCACTTCTTTAAATACTTACACCACCACCCACTTGTGCTTTCACACAGAGAAGCATCCGAGGGAGGAGAAAAAGTCACAGCTAGCAGCTAGCCTTCTTTGTAGCAAGCAAGCAAGTTCATGGATTCAAAGAAGTCTAACAAGATCAGAGAGATTGTTAGGCTTCAACAGATCCTCAAGAAGTGGAAAAAGCTTGCTAGTGCTCCAAAAAATAGCTCCATTAATACTTCTAGTACTTCTAGCTCTAACAGCACCACCAATATTAGCAATGGCAGTAAAAGCATCAAGTTCCTAAAGAGAACACTCTCCTTCTCAGATGTTGCGGGGGCTTCCAACGATGTCGTCCCGAAAGGCTTTCTTGCCGTTTGTGTAGGGAAGGAGCTGAAGAGATTCATCATCCCGACGCACTACTTGGGTCACCAAGCATTCGGGATATTATTGCGAGAAGCCGAAGAAGAATTTGGCTTCCAACAAGAGGGCGTGCTCAAAATTCCGTGTGAAGTATCTGTGTTCGAGAAAATCTTGAAGGCGGTTGAAGAGAAAAGGGAGGTATTCTACTTGCATGAGGTTGGTTTCGATGCAGAAAACGAAAAGATTGGGTGCTACTCATCGGATTGTGAGCTCACACCCTCTCATCATCCTCAAATGTGTAGATGATCAGAAGATCACTTGATTTTTCTGCTTGATCACCAAATGCATGCCTTGCTTTTTTCTTTTTTTCTTTTTCCCCTTTATGCTTTGAATGTAATGTATAATTACCGAGAGAAGAGTGATCAGATCTGGGGAGATTTTAGATTGAATAAGATATGTATCTTTCACGATGGAAAATAGGTATTAATTAGTTGGATATGGATTAGGATCCAGGTTGTATCGTATGATCTGCCATTATTTTGGTGGAAAAGTACAATGATTTTCTCCATTATAAAGGAAAAACGTCCTTGAGTTTCCTCTGATCAGATATATAATGTGTACGTAGAAGCCAATGATCTATGTTGCGGTGCTACTCAATGCTGTCATCCCACTATTCCCGCGATATAAGGCCATACATCTGCATGTGTAAGCGCGCATAAGAGTTCTCTCATTGGATTAGCTAAAAATTTAATGAATCTGCATGTATAAGTGCGCGTAAGAGCACTCTCATTAGATTAGCTAAAAATCTAATAAATATTTAGCTATTAGAGAGCAAAATATGCTCACAATGAATTAGTCAAATTCTAAATATTTAGAATTTAATTACAGTGACTTTCAAAAGTTTTTCTAAATTTAAAAGTTACTGTACATACATCAAATACATATTTTATTAATTATTTCTCTCTCCCTTTCTTTCTATCACATATTTTATCACAATTGATACATTAATTTGAGTTAGTGATATATTAATTTAATAAAAATATGATTATTAATTAATATATAATAGGTAGAATAGTAAAATATGATAAAATAAAATAAATTAATAATTAAAAAAATTAAATATTTTTGAAATTATTAATTATTCATTACTATATAATGAATAAATGTATAATTTAATGTAGAGATTTGATGTGAATAACTAAAACTAAATTCATCTTATATAATTTTATTATTATATAATGAAAAAATAGCTATTTCAATGTGAAGATTTATGTGAATGAAATAGCCAAAAGTCAAAATTTTCTTATATTCATAAAAAATGTCTTTTAACTTTGGCTAATTCAATGAGAGTGCTCTAAGATCACGGCCGCATAAGTACTAGCTAGGCACTTGATCTGATCTTGTACTTAAGTACTGTTCATGAGTTGCCTTCTTCTTCCGTACGTCTTTTTTGCATGTTGTACTGATCCTTTTCTCCCATGGCGAAGGCTAGGCAACATATATAGTGAAGCCGGGAACTACTGCTAGGCCAGCCAGATCTTCTTCTTTTCTCTCTCTCTCTTTTTTTTTTTTCCAGATTATTGAACCCGCTTGTAGCTAGCTAGTACTTCATGATAATTTGCTTATAAATTGTTTGAATTAGATCACTGTTACGTAATGGATGCATGAAGAAGAAGTACAATTTGCTACTTCATCATTGTTATATTTATTATAGATTATGATATTAAATATGTGAATTTATTAAAATGTGAGTTATTATTTATTTTCGTGAACCATTGTTTAAAGGGATGCATTGGTTTTGGTAAGAGTGTGTTGTTTCAAATGAAAGTGTAGGAGTTTGAAACTTTACAAGTGTGGACATTAATTTATTTTGTGGAATAAGTGAAGTGTTGGACTTGGACAGACACAATGTTTGGGCCTGCCAAACTTTGTATGTGCGCCAAACATTAAGCCCACACAGTCACAACACTTGGGTGCTTGCACATGGGCTGAATAGGCACTTCAACAATCAATTTAATTGAAAAGACACTTCTAGACTCGAACCAATACCTTTTCCCCAAGGGAGGCACCTGACCACTAGGCTGTGCCATACCCTTTGGTCTTTAAGTGAAACATTATAACTATTAAACTAGTAATTGCCAGTTGAAAAGTCACAAGTTAAGAGTTGTGATATTTTACATGGTGCCACTTCATTCTCTATAAATAGAGGATGAGACCCATGAATTTCAATATTCCATTTTGTCATATTTTTAGTGATCATTTACACAATTTTGTAGAGAAATTCTGAAGGAAAAATTTCATAATTGCTATCTACAGTTGATGACTTTCTTATATCCTAGAGGTGAATTGCTTGTAACTTGATAACAAACTCTTTTGAGTGGAGGCAATTATCACCTTAAAGACACGCTTCAAAGTTACATTTATTTTTCAGTGCACAATTTTTCTTCAACAATCATGTGTCTCAATCTTCTTTTTATGGAAAATAACAATTGCCTTATATAATTACAAGCTAGCTAGTTTCTATTACTACTTCACGTTTTCTCGTAGCTAGCTCACATGAGCCAAAGTAGTAGTACTATTGATCCTAGTCTATGTCATGATTTTTTGCTGGGAATTATATTTACTTTACTCCTTAAATTGATGCTCAATTTTATAATATGGTAGGTAAACTATCAAAACTGATGTTATATAATACATTGCAACATTTTTGCCACGAAATGAGGTGGTGGAATTCAATTGTTGCCACGACCAGTTTTCGCCGGAAAAAAGTTTAGTTAGGTTGTGCGATCTTAATTTAGGTAGGTGAGGTAGTGTGCAACAAATTTGACCAGTTCTCTTCGAAATGGTAGGGTGGCAACAACTGGCCGCCGGCCTTATATATAATCAATTGTACGTTTCCAAATTAAGTAGCTTATAATATATATATATATATATTTGCTATGGTCTTACATATTGCAATTACAAACAATAAAATCTTCACGAATTACGGCCTTTAGTACTATTGATTGAAATCATAAAAAATCACTAGAATCAAAGTATATATATACAATTAGATCGATGATCATTAATGTATATATCTTTTGGATTCGTACGCAAATTGGTATGTATCCTGATCGATCTCCACGTTGTTGGTAAAGTACCTTGCATGCATTAATCTCTTGATCACTGATCAGTAGTGGTTAGATGAATTAATTAGGATACAACTGTGTAAGCCTGGGAGATTTTCATGAATTCCTTCGTATATTCATTAGTGAGATATGGTGTATTTATACACATATAGAGGAGAATCAAATCTGTTACAAAAGGCAAGGGTATTCCTGACAATAAACAAAACCTAACTTCTAGAGTATTCTGAACCTATTTACAGTAAATGAATAAGGAATAAAATGTTATATGCTAATATGCCCCCTCGAGTCCAAGGGTGTCAACTACATTGAGACTCGAACGAAAAGAAAAGAATTTATCAGAGACTAATGGCTTAGTAAACACATCAGCCAGTTACTCCTTGGAGTTGCAAAAAGAGACTTTCAAAGTTTGTGTAGCAACTCTATCACGTACAAAGTGATAGTCAATGTCCATGTGCTTGGTCCTTGAATGGTAAACTGGATTGGCAGTAAGATACGTAGCTCTTAAGTTGTCACACCAAAGTGTAGGAGCTGTAGTTAAGGAGATCCCCAACTCTTTCAGCATGGTTGGTAACCATATAAGCTCAGCTGCAGTGGATGAAAGTGATTTATATTCGGCTTCCGTGCTGGATCTTGCTACAGTCTTTTGCTTCTTAGAGCTCCAAGAGATGAGATGAGTGCCCATAAAAACAGCAAAGCCTCCTGTGGAACGTCTGTCATCATGGCACTTTGCCCAATCTGCATCCGTGTAGGCTTGAAGAGAGACACAAGATTGAGATTTAAAAAATAAACCATAATTAAGAGTGGCCTTAAGGTACCGAAGAATTCTCTTCACAGAAGTCCAGTGCGGAACTTTGGGACAGTGCATAAACTGACAAACCTTGTTTACTGCAAAGGCTATGTCAGGTCGTGTGAGAGATAAATATTGTAAACCTCCTACAATACTGCGAAATAGTGTACTATCCTCAAACTCTGGTGAGTCATATTGAGATAGTTTAACTGAGGATGCCATTGGTGAAGTTACAGATTTTGAGTGAAGCATATTGCTTCGTACCAATAGGTCCTTGATATATTTCATTTGAGATAAAAATAATCCAGAACTAGAATAATCAACTTCAAGCCCAAGAAAGTAAGATAAATAGCCAAGATCTTTAACAGGGAAAGCTTGAGACAGAGCATTAATCAGAGAGTCAATGACACTTGGTTTTGATGAGGTAACCACAATATCGTCAACATAGATGAGCATAAACATTTTCAAGTCACCATGATTCAGTGTAAACAGAGAAGGATCAGTTTGAGATGTTGAAAAACCGTAACTAAGCAGCCAGGTACTAAGCTGTGCAAACCAGGCTCGTGGAGCCTGTTTGAGGCCATAGATGGCTTTGTGCAGTTTGCAGACAAAATTTAGATTTTTCGAATCAATGAACCCTTGGGGTTGTTGCATGTACACTGTCTCATGTAAATCACCGTGTAAAAAAGCATTTTGAATATCTAGCTGGCATAGAGGCCAGCCATTCATAATAGCAAGAGAGATTATCAAACGAATAGTTGTGGATTTCACAATAGGACTGAAGGTATCATGAAAATCTAGGCCAGACTGTTGATGGTAGCCTTTGGCTACCAATCGGGCTTTCCTTCTTTCGAAGGAGCCGTCTGAGTGATACTTAGTTTTAAACACCCATCTACACCCTAGAATATTAAAGGAGGGATCAGGGGGTACCAAACTCCATGTTTTGTTGCTGACAAGGGCATGATGCTCATGGGCCATGGCGGCTTCCCATTCCGGGAACTTGCTCGCGACCGAGAAACTGGAGGGATTGTTCGGTACATCTGCAATAGTAAGAAAACAATTTTGCTGTTGTGGGTAAGGGATCGTGCCATCCCGAGATATGTGAGGGTGAGAAGAGTTAGTTTTACTCCGAGTTATTATAGGAGAACGAGGGAGACGAAGATCCATTGATATAGCAGAAGGAAGAAGAGGGGGAAACGAAGGAGCAGACAAGGAGCTTTCTGAAGATGAAGAGCTCGATGGATTGGGAAGCGGCAGAGATTGATTTTGGAAATTGGGGTTAGGTGGAATTGAAGAAGTTTCGGGAACTATGGGTGAAATGGGGGCCGAACTTGGGCCTGGGCCTAAAATGGATGAGGATAGTAAAGGGAGGGTCGTATGTGTGGAGGTATTGGGTAATTTTAATGGGCTTGAGAAATTGGACTCTTGGTGAGAGTAAGGAAAAGATGTTTCATGGAATGTAACATCTCGGGAGATATAAATACGATGAGAGCTTGGGTCAAAACATTTATAACCTTTGTGAGAGTTACTGTAACCCAAGAAAACACATGGTGTTGACCGAAACATTAATTTGTTTTTGTTATAGGGCCTCAAGTTGGGCCAACATGCACAACCAAAAACTTTTAAAAAAGTGTAATCAGGGTCTTTTTGATGAACCAAAAAATAAGGAGATTTATTTTGAAGAACTTTGGAAGGAAGCATGTTAATTAAATAGACTGCGGTTTCAAAGGCTTCAACCCAAAAATGTTTTGGAAGAAAGGAATGGGCAAGGAGTGCAAGACCGGTTTCGACAATATGTCGATGCTTGCGTTCGACAAGTCCATTTTGTTGGTGAGCATGTGGGCATGAAAAACGATGTGTAATTCCAAGTGTTTTACAAAATGATGTGAGTGGTGTAAATTCACCACCACCATCAGTTTGTAGTACAAGCAATTTTGAGTTAAAAAGACGTTCAATGTAAGGTAAAAATTCCCTAAAGATTTGAATAACATCAGATTTTAATTTTAATGGAAAAATCCATGTGAAACGGGTAAAGTGATCCACAAAGGATATATAATATTTGAACCCATTCTTTGAAATTACAGGAGATGGACCCCAAAGGTCAGCACTAACAATTTCTAAAAGCCTTTTATATTGGGCCGAGCTCAACGTATACGGAAGTCTGTGGGCCTTTGCAAGAGGACAAGCTGAACATTGAAAAGAGGAATCTTCTCTGCGAGATGAGGACAAAGACTTAGTGTGCAGAATTTTAGACACAAGATCAAGGGAAGCATGTCCGAGTCGTCGGTGCCACTGTGAGATGGAGGTTTTCTCTCCCAGATGGGTTGAAGCAGATGTCATTTTTATTGAAGGAAAAGCATAGAGATCGTTAAGCGTTGGTCCGGTGAGGAGGGATCTCCCCGTCCGAGTGTCCTTCACACAAAAATGGTTTGCGTGGAATTCAAAAAAACAAAGATTATCTTTGCAGAATTGAAGTACAGAAGCAAGGTTCTTGGAGATATTCGAAACATGAAGTAATTTATGTAAAAGAAAAGAGGAAGAGTTAGAGAGAAAAGTAGAGTCACCGATGTGTTCAATCGGGAGACACGATCCATCACCCACGCGAATGCCTTCAGTACCATTGTAATGCACACTTGACAGATTGAGGTTAGAGAGGTCATTGGTGATATGGTGGGTCGTGGCAGAATCGGGATACCAGGTGGTATCCGAGTTGTAGTTTTGATGGTTGGAGGATGGAGCTTGGGTGGGAGAACTGGATGTATAGTTTGCTGAGAAGTAAGGAGGAGGTTGCATTTGATATGAGTGATTAAACCTTTGCCGACATTGAAGGGCAACATGCCCTGATTTTTGACAAACTTGGCAAGTGGGGCGATCACCACCGGGTGTTTGATGAGTGTGTCCAGAGAGATTGGGTGTGTAATGACCACCACGGTTCGAGTAGTTTCTGCGACCTCTACCTTGTCTACCTTTAGATCTACCTCTCTGGTATCGACCTCCAGTAGAACCATGAGAGCTAAAGTTGGCCGAGGGTTCTAGAGTTTGCTTAGAAATGTGAGCAAGTCTGCTTTCATGTATGAAAAGCATTTGATATAGTTCGTGGGAAGAGATGGGGTCAGAACGGGTGGTCATAGACGTGACAAAGGGTTCATAGAGATGACCTAACCCAGTGAGCAGGTATGTGACAAGTTCTTTGTCTGGAAAAGGCTTACCTGTGGAGGGAAGGCTATCTGCTATGGATCTGACCTTACCGAAATACTCAGTGATAGTATGCTCACCACGAGAAAGATTAGTTAACTGAAAGCGAAGATGAAAATCTTTCGCCTGTGAATGAGAGGCAAACATGGAGGAAATGGAATTCTAGAGAGAGTAAGATGTAGAGGCTAATAAAACAAGACCTATGACCGAATCAGAAAGGGATGAGAATAGAACACTGAGAACCAGTTGATCTGTTCTCACCCAAGTTTTATAGTCCGAGCTGATTTGTGGTATTTCATTGTTAGCAGCAATAAGGAATTTTGCTGGACAAGGTAAGGTACCATCCACATAGCAGTAGAGATCTTGACCTCTAAGGTAAGCAGATATTTGTACCTTCCATAGCAGATAATTCTCAGTAGTAAGTTTAAGGGTGACTACGTGTGAAAACGAGGAAATGATGGAAGCAAAAGGAGAGGGAAGGGAGGCCATGGATCACGAGACTGCTAGTCGAGCAGCTCTGATACCATGTAAGCCTGGGAGATTTTCATGAATTCCTTCGTATATTCATTAGTGAGATATGGTGTATTTATACACATATAGAGGATAATCAAATCTGTTACAAAAGGCAGGGGTATTCCTGACAATAAACAAAACCTAACTTCTAGAGTATTCTGAACCTATTTACAGTAAATGAATAAGGAATAAAATGTTATATGCTAACAAACTGATGATCATGAATCATGATCATCATGTGTAGGGGCTAGCACTAGTTAATTAATAATTGGTTGGCCGGCCATGCATGAGTAGTACTAGTACATCATGTACATGCATGATGAGTTTTTCCTAGCTCCTACCCAAAATAAGTTATATAAAATTCTCATAATATTGAATATATATTAATTATGTAATTAGGAAAATTACTTAATTTACAGATCAAATTAAATATTAAGACAAATATTTTTTTTAAAAAAATAATAATGCTCACAAGCGCATCGTGAAGCGCATGCAAGTGGCTCAGCTCATCGTGTGCATGTATATATTAATGGACCTAATTAAAAATCAAGAAATTAAGATTGATTTTGAAGGAGAAGGAAATTAACTTGGAATTGATTGAACCTGCAGCATGCATGCAAGATCACGATCGGATTAATACTGATTAATTCCGACCACCATGCATGCATATATGCAGTACCTTGTCATGATCCCATATACGTACGTACGTATATATAAGACCTTCATGACCTTCTTATAATTGTTCTGCTTTCTGTCGCGCGTATACTTGGAGTTGGCCTAACATTTCAATAATATCTTCTTAAAATCTTCTTCCTCACAAGGAAGTCTAAGCCCTCCCTCTTGCTCATACCCATATTCATCAGCCGCCTTCTCCATTAAAATCCTAAAATCCGGCATCGACAAGTAGCTCGTTGGAATCACACACCTCCTAAGCTCTGTCGTCCCAACATACACTGCCAAGAACCCCTTAGGAATTACTTGCACTCCAGTAGTGGTACTAGTACTCCTGCCATCGGACAGCTGATGATCTCCGGCAAGCAATGACTCCTTCATGGCACATGAGTTTTCTCTAATAATTAGCTTCTTCGCTGGACGTTTCTGGTAATTAGGTACTGGAGACCACGACCATGGCATTAGCCAATGAATGTTCTTCGGCCAGTTGGAACCTCGACATAACCGGTACTGCTTCATCTTGCCGGCCGGCCCGGACTTCATGAATATTTGGAGAGCGATCAGCGAGCGAATATATAAAAGATCAGATAAGAGTACTGTGTGTAGTTGTACGTACGTACGTACGTACGTACATTAACGTCTTCTCCTTGTATTATTGATCTTCTTATAATTTCCTAAAATTACTTCTATAGCACCATGATTGGAATGGGCACTGGAAAATTACAAAAAATGGGGGAGAAAAGAAAAGAGAATTCATCCAATCACAGAGAAAAAAGCTTAGCTTTATCCGTATACGTAAGAGGTGGAAAAAGGGAAAAGAACAATAATTATAAGAGAGAAGAAATTAATTCTATACATCCTTTTGCTTTAGGGACAGATTAAAGAACTGGTTCTTTAATCTGTACGTTTGCTGGGGGTAGATCATCAGAAACGCATTGATTTTGCAGATCGGGACGAACTTAATTCCTTTAATTCAGCGAGTTGTACGTGCTGCCACTACAAAAAAAAAAAAAAAAAAAAAAAAAAAAAATGTTTAATTATAATTCATTATTTTATATAAAAATATCTATTTCTTGTTAAGATGAATTTGTTTTCGTTATAAATAGTTATTTTCATATCAAATAATCTATCACAAATATTTATTTGTTGTCCTCTAATTTTAGCTGCTATTAGAGTCAATATATTACCGTATATAGCTAGAGGGTTTATCGGGTGATATTATACATAATGTCTCTTTGAATATTTCTTTATCCTTCAAAAATGGTTATTTTCTTCGTAGGTTTTGTCGTTTTTAATGCATATGATGGAAAGAAGCCCCGACAGCTATAACCATAATTAACAAATTTAACGTTATTGCGCGCGTTAGCTAGGCAGTACTTAGATTGAGTGTTGACTCTCATGATCTGTCGAAGAAAAAATTAATAAATACAGATCATAAGAATATCAAAATTACACACACATATGTATAAATATATATGATCTCCCTTATACTAAAAAGCGGTTATAAATGAATGAACAGGAATGGACAGTAATAAATAGTAAAATTGTTTTATGCTTTTCTTCTTCTCCTTACGTTCGTCTCTACATACTCGTCCCTCTCTCAATCTTCACAAAAAAATCACCACATAAATCACCATACAAATCACAAAATTACCACACAAATCACAAATCAGGGGTCGTCGACTGGAGGAAATGAGGAAGTGAAGGAGTCGTCGACGAAGGACGAGGCTGGTGGTGTTGGTGCGGTGCCGTAGGGGTGGCTAACGGCGGCGCTACAGGGAGAAACCCGTGCATGTAGAGGGGCTGCGTGCGTGGGGCTAAGGAGGAGCTACAGGTGGTGGGTTCATGGAAGTGCTTCACGGCGTGAGGGGAACTCGGTGGTGGTGCTTGGTGGAGCTGGGGCTGAGCCGCAATGGCGCAAGGGTGGAGAACCCGTATGTCGAGACCCATTTCAGGTTGCTTGCATGCGGCTGAGGGATGAGCTGCCAAGGGGCTTTGATGGTGGGCTTTGCTTGCCGGCATGAGGGGAAGCCGATGGGATGGTCGGTTACGCCGCAGGGTGGCGCATGACGGTGTTAGATTGCTTGAGGGAGGAGATCGGATGAGAGAGAGGGAAGACGTGCATGAAGAAGGAGAGAGAGAAAAAGGAAAAGTGAGGGAAAATGTTAGGTTTGAGGATTTAAATCCCAACCCTTCATCTTGAATCTTCAGATTTAATCTAACGGTAGAGGTTTAAATATTGATTTAAATTAACATAAAATAGATAATTAAAATATAAATATTATATCATACACTTAAAATCAACTTTAATTTATAACATATTAATTTTTTATCATTAAATAAATGATGAAGTTTTACTGAACATTTTTAAGAGAATAGAATTATCTAATTAATTTGAATTTTTAATATAATTTAAATTCCATAATAAATGATGAACATGAATAAACAGTAATTCCTCTTTTATGTATTAGACTATTTTAATATTTGAAGTCACACTTTATTTTTTTCTTCAATTAGGCAGATGTGGCAAACGTGTTTTGCACGTTTAGCCACTGCTAGTATATTATAATAAATGGCTATCTAACTGTAAATAGTAATTTTTTTTTTCCGTTAACTTTTGTTGTTTTTCCGTTAAGTCCGTTAAGTTCTATTTTACCAAAAGACCCTTAAAACCCTTGACCATTTGACGTAAGTGTAGCTCCCTTGTAGGATTTAATGAAGGATCTTGTTTTACCAAAGATCCTTAAGACCCTTAACCATTTGACGTGTAGCTCCCTTATAGAATTTAATAAAGATTCGTGTTTTACCAAAAGATCCTTAATAGCCCCGCGGCGCACATGAATTGACGTCTTTTTTTCATGTCATTTTTTTTCTGACAGTGTACTTATTTTCCTTTGTTTTTGTTTCAATTTTTTTTAAATAAAAAGTTAATAAAATTTTATTATTATATAGAGAGTAAATTAATAATTAATATGGATGCAGATCAATGCTCATACTTTGTTAAAGTTTAGATTTTTTTTAATCTTTATTTTTTTTTCTTTAACCTTGTATTTTTTTTTTGCAGACAAATAAATTACTGATTTTTTTATTTTTTTTATTTAAATCATTATATTAGATGCACTCTAAAACTAACGTACTCGAAACCGTTCTCTAATATATATGTATGTCTGTAATTTTAAAATTCTTAACAATTAAGTAAAATAAAAAAAATAAAAAAATTCAATCGATGAACCACCTTCCATGAAAAAAGTAACGGCCGGCCAAAAATAAAAAGGACAATCGATCGACGCCCTCTCGATGTACGGAAAAAATAGGTTACCTCTCAGTAATGACACGAATCACACGATGTCAACTTTTTAACCATGATGAATATATACGATGATCTTGTATATCTTTTTTTTTTTTTTTTTTTTTTTTTTTTTTTTTTTTTAACCGAATGATTTTGTATAGGGTAGTACTGCTAGTATACAGTCCAGTTTTGAGTATTGGACATCTCTACTGTTACAAATTTTATTTTTTATTTTATTTTTATATTTTTAACATATTTAAATATTTTTAAAAAAGAAAAAATATATCAATATACTAATAATCACTTTTTTAATCAGAAAGTAAAATAAAAACATTTAAAAAATAAATAAATATAGAAGCTGTCAAAATGAGTAGATAAAATGAGGCGGTATAGTAACATTATTCTTTTGTATATCATGCACACAAATGTAAATTATAAAGTGACGTGACTTGATGTGGTACGTTAGATTAATTATAAAATATTTTTATAATAAAATAGATTTAACAAATGAAAGTGACTATTAATGAATTTTTTTTTTATTTTTTATTTTTTTAATGATTAAGGATGTTTAAAAAATACTTAAAAGAAAAAGAAGAAAACCATTCGCTTGGTGTGCATATTTGGGATGCACATTTGGTGTACTTCACCCTAGCATTGTCCTTAACAGATTATCTAAAACCATGTAAGTTTGTAAATTTATTTTTATATAAACCTTTTATGTATGTAGTACTTATCTTACTTTTTATCGTCCTTCAAAACTCTTCATGAATATCTTTACTAAATTTCACGTAAATCCAATGTCATTTAGGCTTCGTTTGGAAAGTAAACTCATCTCAATTCATCGTTACTATTTTTTCAAATCTCAATACAAAATATAATAAACAATTCAACTTTTTCAAATTTCAAAATAATAATAATAATAAATAATATTTTTACAATATTTTATCATTTCAACTCAACTAAACTCAGTTTAACATCTAAACGCACTCTTAATATCAAATCAGAACTCATTTGTTTTTTTGGGATAATTGAATTATACACAAAACTAAATATTTTTTCAGAGGAGGTTGTTCTTAATTTCTGAATTTCTGATTATCTTGAAAGTTAGCAAGAATGATGGGTATATTAGTCCCTATGTTCAAAATTAAATTCTTTACTCCATTTATTTGTTTCTGCATCATCATCTTCTCGTCAGTATACTATTATAAACGATACATGATCTACATCAATAATTGTTCAAGACGTATTATTTGACAAAAATTATTTTAGCAACAAAAATAACTCATTAAAATAAATTTATAAATTAATATGACTCGATATAATACATTAGATTATAAAACTCATTTATTGTAAACTATTATATCTAATATAAGTATCACATAAAACTATGTCAATTTATAAATTTATTTTTATAAAATCTCTTTATATACGTAACACTTCTCTTATTTGATAGGTCAAAAGATAAGAAATCATTTATCTAAATAAAATAATCAAATTTTAAAAAAATAGAAAATACAACTGAAATTAGTTCTACTAGAAAAAGTGCAAATAAAGTAGTACTACGAGAAAGAGTAAATTTAAAGAAGTGTTTCCAAATAAAGAACACGATGGGAAGGGACCGGACCGACAACGCCCTAACCCACTATTTTTTAGTACGGAAAATTATTTATGCACAATATTTTATATAATTATATTTTAAATAATAATTAAGTTTTAAATGAGGGGTATTTTTATAAAACATCTTAATAAAGTAATATTATTTTATAAAAATATCTTTATTTTATAATATTATTGTACAATATGTTATGCAATGTGTTGTATGTATATCATTCTTCTTTTTAGTACAGTTGGGAATAAATATTTCAAAACGTTGATACTTTTGTTATTTAAATAAGAGTAATATTATATGTAGTCGTGAAGTGCGCAAGTACCGTGCAGTCGTTTTGAAAAAAAATAAGGTCTACTATTAAAAAATTATTATTTTTTATGTGAATCCCGTATTTATTCACTTTTTTCAAAGTGATTGCATGGTACTTGCGTACTCACGTTTGTAACTAGGGCTGCACAGAGACCTAGTCCGATCAAAATTGGGCTCGACTCGCATGGAAGATGGTTTCAACTCGACTTGACCTGACCTGTAAATGTCGGATCGGGTCGAACCTGTTCGTCTTGCTTTTTATTGTTTTCGATCTTTCACTCGTTCACCTTCATTTGCAGACCCAGACCCTTTTCTTGCTTCTCTGCAAACTCAGCCTCTCCCACATCATCTGTTCCTCCTCTTCCTCTTCCTCTCCTCTACAGCTCAGTCTTCCTCTTCTCTGCAAACCCACCACAGATCGTCGCCGTTGATCGTCGCTTCTACCTCTGGAACTTGTCGGATGCCTCACTGGTGATGAAGCTTATGATGTATTTCATTTTCTTTGTGATGTATTTCATTTTCTTTGAGATCTATTTCAAGATCTATTTAATTTTCTTTGAAATCATCGACAACCTTCACATAGGGAGGAAGCAGAGGCTTTGGGTGGAACCTCATACCAGTCTTTGAGACCTTAAAGGATATATTCAACAGAATAAGGAAATTAAATGTAAAACAGTAGCTTGCTTGATTTATTCTCAGAGAAAAATGTAAAATTTTGTTGATTTCTTGGTGGGTCTGATTAGCAGTGGAGAATCCGTCGAAGATTGATGAGTTTTTGCAAGTAGTTTGTTCAAAATCTGTCGAAAATCGACGCAAGATCGAATCTATTGGTGATCGGTTTCAACCGACGTGAGAATTATCGAACCCGTTAGATGATCTGGACCCGATGAACTCGACTATTGTCGGGTGAATCCAATTGGGTCATGCGGGTTGATCGGCCTATCGGGCTTATTGCACAGGCCTAATTGTAACTATCATTTCTCTTTAACTAATAAGTTCCTCTTCGTATTTATAAGGCGAATAAGCATATAGCTTAATAAGTACTGCAAAGTGCAATGGAAGCAAGAAAAGTGATCATAAAGATATAACTAGGGACGTTAAAGATACTGATTTGATTAATTGTGAAATACAAGGGCATGAAAAGGTTTAATTTAAAAAATTAGAATATTAAACAAATCACGAGAATTAATTTAATATTTAATGCATATATAATAACATGGAAAAGTTAAAAGTTTTAGCCAGATTATTATACGTCGGCACATGTATCATGTTGCTCTGTTTTGCATGCAAGAGGGTGACCATGAGGACGGGTGAATCAAGCAAATATTAGACCTTTCAGCGATCGACAAATATACGAGCAAGATCAATTGGCTAGCTAGGCAAAACCGGACGATTTTGCATATCGAGGTTGTGTTTAATTCACAAGAAATGATATTTATAATTATAGAGTGTGTATACGTCGCGTACTTATTTTTAAATAAATTGAATAAATATATAATACACATAAATAAAATTAATTTTTTTAACGGTGAATTTCACTCTTTTTTAAAAAGGATGCGTGCTATTTATATATAAACTATTAAAATTACTCTTAATTTTCATTGCTAGCTGTACTGTGTACATGTCTGTAAGGGGACAAATGGGAGAAATTAGAGTGCATAGTTGCAGGGATTAATCGATAGATCATCCTGCAAAATATTGTTTGATCGTTCGTTTTTATTAATGGGAGGACATTTGTACGTTGACCCGGGATCCATGCTCGATCAATCGCTTTAATTCCTTGACATCTCTCTACGATCGATGACCACCTTCCATTCTGAGGTTGCATCTTAATTCTTTAATGTGGGTTACATGTTATGTAAATGGGAGTTTCTGTTTTTCCATATCAAGGTTCCTGCATGGGTAATTTCAAATTATGATCAATTGGAAAATACTAATATGCTGCGTCT
This sequence comes from Juglans microcarpa x Juglans regia, assembly GCF_004785595.1. Taxonomy (NCBI): domain Eukaryota; kingdom Viridiplantae; phylum Streptophyta; class Magnoliopsida; order Fagales; family Juglandaceae; genus Juglans; species Juglans microcarpa x Juglans regia. The sequence continues at coordinate 39,890,784 of NC_054594.1, read as the reverse complement.
TTCATTTTGACGGCGCATATATTTAATTTTTTTTTACTTAATAATTAAGTAAATGACTTTTAATGTATTGATGTATTTTTTTAAAATATTTAAAAAATATGAAAAAAAAAATAATATAGAGAATTTGTAAAGTGGGCACCCTTAACGGTCAAAGCCGTGCGGCACAAGCACCACTCTTCTTGAATATCATCATGGCCAATCGAGGTTGCGTGTTTTATTATTGAGTTTTGCTAGGTACAAGCGAGTTTGTACACCATATCGCGTACCGATAATTTTTTAAATTTAAAAAACAATGAAAAAAATTTTTTTGAGAGAAGAAAAAAATCTCCTATATCATAAAAATTATTTTCATATTTAATTCACATCATTTTATTAAACATATGTATTATATATCAATATTAGTGTACGAATTGGTACACGAACTTACTTGCAGTAAGATTTTTCCTTTATTACTTGGTATTATATAATTAGCCGTATGTGTTTAAATTTTCTTCATGCGCATGCATTGTTAGTTCCGACTTCCGAGCAATTTCTTCTTCATCATGGGAAAATGGAATACCAACAAATAATAATAAATAAATAAATGATCGGGAAGATGGAACGTCTAGGATCCTTCCCGGCATTTGCTTTCCCTTGACTATACACTGATTGAGTCAGTACACGTACCCACCATGCATTAGTCAAGGAAGTTGAAAAGGTTTCCAAGGTTTGAACCCAACAACTACGTACGTACGTGCGAAGTCTTACCAGCTTTTCCGTGTTCGGTTAAGTAATTGGGATTGTCTGACATACAAGGAAAAGGAGGAGTATTATGCGTTGCATTACGGCCGTGCGGACAGAATAGAATGAATTCCTTTATTGTTAAGGAATTTATAATGGCCCGAGAACCAAAGCATTTCTCTTTATAACGTGAACGAAGTAAAGGTAGGTACGTAGTTGCAGCAGTCCCGCGTATTCAGCCATTGATGGAGACTCGAGTGTCTCTCAGTACTCGGCTCCATTTTCTTTCTATAATTTGACTCGAAGTCAATGCCTTCTTCCCTCCCATATTTTTCCCAGATCGAGTACGAGTCTTTGTTTCACTTTATACGTGCACACGCGCGCGCGCGCAGTATACATATATAATACACATGCTTTTTTTTACTAATGTATACGTCTGATCTCTCTCTCTCTCTATATGTAGAGATATGCTTCTGATGGCTCCTGTCAAGGATGCAAAAGCAAGAAAAGCATAACGAGAATTCCACTTTTCCTTTCATCATAGACATCCTGTACTAGGAAACTTTTTCCTAGCTGCTTCCTTCAGCTCGAAGGACCTTCTTTCCCTCTATTTCAAAGGAGAATTAGATTTTGGCGTTTGGATGACTATACAGCGTTTGAGAGGAGACCAAGGAGCTGACATCAAGGCCGAGATGAGCACTAAGGTGAAGAAGCAAGAATTTCCGGGCAGAAGCTTAATCGACTTGGTACTCTCCTGGTCTATCAATGATGTCCTCAATGAAAATCTTTATGAAGGACAGGTTTGTGCACCATTAAAATCTCACCCTCCTCCTCGATCCTGATTATAAGCAGAGTTGCAACACATGATCATGCAGATTGTGATATTTATGAATCATATATACTTCTAGGCAAAACATGATCATGCCGATTAATTACATTTTGATCGATCGATGCATCTATATATGAAAATGGAGTTATTTTAATTAGTTTCTATGGAACTTTGTACTTTTTAAGGTGATTGAAGATGACAAAATTTAAGGTGAAAAATAGTATTGCACGGTGGGAATATTAGTAAAGTACATGAGTTAATTCCTTGATATTTTTTTTTATAATATCCAGTGTCTAAACAATAAAATAATATAAAATTGTGGTTTATAGAAAATTAAATAAGAGGAGATGTTTGCTTTACGTACTTAGGCTAGACTCTTGGGATGTTGATAAGTTTTGGTATCCGTTACGCGTACGTTTGCCTATTTGGTTTTTTATCTTCTTCTTGGTCAACTATCTGATGATCTGGATAGAAAAGTACTAGAATGTGCTATGGATTAAGAGGATCATGGTGTCACATTAATATCCGTGACATTTATTCAGATATTATGATTTAATTTATCTGCATGGCTGACACAAATTTGTTGGTAATTTGGATGTGGGTACATGATAATCTCTTTATTATATGATCCCATTTCCAGAGATGGATATATCCTTGCAATTGTATTTGATTCATGTCTATCATGACATGATTTCTACATGTTCTTAGATTTCTTAATTTCCATCAAAATGGCAGTCAGCTTAAGACTAAATTGATTCCCTTATAACAGGTGAAAACGATCCCACTGACATTCTCATCGGTCCCAGAATACATGAAGTCATTAAGGATTCCACTTATTAAGGAAACGCATGCTGACTTGTTGGCAAGCATTTCAACAGTGTCTCGAGCACCTATTTGTAAAATAGTTTCTGTCCAAAAATCAAAAAATTATAAACCGCCCCATGACTTCTTTTACAGCATTATGCTACCAGCAGTGTGGCAATTCAAGAATCATAAAGAGACGTATGAGCCTCAGAATGGAGACCTCATTGCAATTACAGATGTAAAACCAGAATCTGTTGAGGATTTAGACAGACCCAACAGATCCTATGTTGTCGCTTATGTTCAATGGGTGAGAGAAGGAGGCCTACTTGCACTCTCAGTACTGTCCTCACAGCCCATCTTGGTTGAAGAAGAAAAGAGCAAGAACAAACAAACTCTTTATGCCGTTTTCCTGACAAACATGACCACGAATATCCGCATTTGGAGAGCATTGAACGCTCAACTGGAAGGTGGGAACTTGAACTTCTTGCAAGAAGTGCTGAACCCTAAATCTACTGTAAGAGTTTTGATCATTGCTTGCTTGCTTGGTATTTCTTATTGATACTCTTGGAATGAATTCTGAGCTCCTTATATTTTACTTTGCGTAGGATGATGCTGAAAATCCAACTATCAACTTCTCTGATGAGAAATGTAGAACTGCCTTTGAAGATATGAGGGACAGAATCGTGTCTTCTGATTTAAATTTGTCCCAGAAAGCTGCAGTTATTAGCTGTTTGGTTTCTAGGGAATGCAATAAGAAGAAGAATACTATCAATCTAATATGGGGACCTCCGGGGACTGGGAAAACCAAGACGGTTGCTTTCTTACTGTTTTCTCTCCTTAAAATGAAATGCAGAGTGCTTATATGTGCCCCGACCAATACTGCAGTTTTGGAAGTGACTCGGCGGCTTGTGAAGAATGTTACAGAGTCCTTTGAATATGTTGCTTATGGACTTGGGGATGTAGTTTTATACGGAAATGAGCAGCGGATGAATATTACTGATCATCATGACCTTCTCGATGTATTCCTTGATAACCGAATTGAGATACTAAATAAATGCTTAGTTCCATCCGGTTGGAAAAATGGTTTACAATCAATGATTTGTTTGCTCAAGGACCCCAAAAAGGAATACCGTCGCTACTTGAAAGAAGGAAAAGTGAAAGAAGAGGAGGAGAAAAAAGAGAAAGGAATGTCTGAAAATGAGGGGACTAGTGGGAATCAAGGAAGTAATATCCAGGGTCAGTCCTCTAAGGGTAAGAAGAGCATGAAATTTCAGAAGCAAGTTGTTCAGGCCTCAAATGAAAACCAAAGCAAGAAAACACCGAAAGGGATGGTGCCTTCTAAGAATGAAAAGAAACTAAAGCATGAGGAGAAGGAAAGCGGGGGTTGTTCTTCACAAGTTGTGAATGACAATCCTTTGACGTTTGGGGAGTTTCTAAAGGGGAGTTTCAATCGCATTGTAGAGCGTCTGGAGTTTTGTATTGTAAATTTGTGTAGGCACTTACCAACTTCTTTTATTTCACTAGAAGTGGTAAAGAACATGGCAAAAGCTCTTGATGTTCTCAAGTCTCTCGAAGCTTTGCTGCGTACTGCTAGTGTTGATGACAAAGGAGTAGAACAAGTCTTCAGCCAAAAATTAGGAGGCGGTCTCGGTCACTTGGAAAAGTTGAGACTTGCGATCAGCGAGTGCCTTCGCATACTTGGATCACTTCCTAAAGAATTCTCTCTCCCGGAGAAGATTAGTAATAAGAATGCACTAAAAGATTTCTGCCTTGCAAATGCACGTCTGATTTTCTGCACTGTATCAAGCTCTATTAAATTGTACAGAGAAAAAATGAATCCTCTGGAACTATTAGTTATAGATGAAGCTGCTCAGCTCAAGGAATGTGAATCGACCATTCCTTTACAACTTCCCGGTCTCCGACAGGTAGTGCTTATTGGGGATGAGCGACAACTGCCTGCGATGGTTCAAAGCAAGGTTTAGAGTTTTATTGTCATGCTTGTCTTTTATCTCTATAATCAATAGATATTTACCCTTTTAACATCATTAAAATTTTCTATTATTAGGTTGCTGAGAACGCTGAATTTGGAAGAAGTTTGTTCCAAAGGCTGGTATTGCTAGGACACAGGAGACACCTTCTCAATGTGCAGCACAGGATGCATCCATCCATAAGCCTATTTCCGAATCGGGAGTTCTATGACCGTAAGATTTTGGATGGAGACAATGTCAAAGGAAAAAGCCACGAGAGGCGTTTCCTTCAGGGGAAGATGTACGGTTCGTACTCTTTCATAAATGTAGCACATGGAAAAGAGGAACTTGATAACAGCCAAAGCCAGAAAAATATGGTTGAGGCTGCTGTAGTGTATGAGATAGTTTCACGCCTTGTCAAAGGTATGTCTCATTTCCATTCCAATTAGTAAAAGTCTCTGTTTTGAATAAGGTATTGTTCTAGGACGCTTGGTCATGTTTTACTCATAAACTCTTTTTTTTCCTTCGCTAAATATGCAGTTAACAAGAAGAACAAGGTTAAGGTTGGTATCATCTCACCGTACAAGGCACAAGTGGATACAATCTCAAAGATGGTCAACAAATTAAGTAGAGGCTCTAATAGTAACTTATCCATTAGTGTTCGCTCTGTAGATGGGTTCCAGGGTGGTGAGGAGGATGTTATAATTATTTCCACTGTCAGAAGTAATGTGAATGGAGCAGTAGGTTTTCTTTCCAATCGTCAGAGAGCAAATGTGGCTCTAACACGTGCACGGTAACACATTTTACACTCAACTATGAAGCCCCTCAAACGTGTGTTGAATCTATGGTTAATTTTTACAAGTAATAGAGGCATGGTTTCATATGCAGGCATTGCCTTTGGATAGTGGGAAATGGGGTGACTTTAAATAACAGCGGCACTGTTTGGACGGAACTAGTCATTGATGCAAAGAAAAGAGGGTGTTTCTATAATGCCGATGAAGACCAGAGCTTGGCTGAGGCTATTACAGCTGCCTTGGTTAAGCAGGGCCAAATGGGGAGTTTACTCAACAATGACTCTTTGCTGTTCAGAAAAACTAGATGGAAGGTATGATACTCTTTTTATTGTAACATATCCATCCTTTTAAATAATGTATCAACTCATGGTATTCACAATTCTAGGCCTCTTTAATAAAATAAAATAAAATAAAATAAACTAGATGAGAGCAAATCTTATTATTTAATATTAAGCTGAAAAATGTTAGGAGATAGGACATGTTTCAGAAGTAGTTGGCCTCCCATTGATCTAGTACATTCCCCTGTTTCTCTATTGACTTCTATCTCTATAGTTTTGTTCATAATGTAATGAAAATGCTTCAAGAAATAAGTTGATGTAAATGATTTTTCTTTGTTCCTCAGTTTTGTTCTCTCTCTAGGAAAGATTCCACCAATTGGGAAGAACAAATGGATAATTTCTTTTAGCATTAACTGTTGAAACTATGGTCTTAGCTTAATTTGACGTATTCAAGTGTATTGAAGTTCATATGTTTTACTTTCTAATGGCACTTTTATGATAGTAATCAAAAGAGAGACAATCTTCAAGATTGGAATCTTTTGGAATTTGAATTTTAGCTTCTAAGTTCGAGGTGGTGGTGGGATTTTTTCGAACATTAATCGGTTGATCTCACTTAATTTTTTTTAATATAGGTCTCCTTCAGCAATGATTTTGTGGAATCTATGTCTAGATTTAAAAACGCTGAGGTGCTTTCTTTATTGGTGAAACTTGCAAATGGTTGGCGTCAGCCTCATTGGAAGAAAAAACCCTTTGTTCATCATGGAACTTCTTCTTCACTATTAGAGCAGTACAAGGTCAATAATGGGTCACTGATTCTTGTTTGGACTGTAGACATTGTCAAGCAAAACGCATATTACATTCAGATTTTGAAGATCTGGGACATCTTGCCATTATCCAAAATGTCACAATTAGCAAATCATCTTGATGTCTTATTTGGGAATTACACAGTGGATATGATTAATTGCTGCAAACAAAAATGTTTTGACAGGTATGCATTTATGTAGATTTATTCTGTCAGTTTATGCCGTTTTACTTATTTCTGATGACATGTGAGAGACCTCACTTTTGTAGCTAGAATTGGGAAGTTTTCAATTGTAACTTATTCCTGTTATATTTTCTGGTTTGATGCAACATGAAATAATATGGTTAATGACTTAAAGCATGTAATGAAGTTAACCTTAACCAAGAGAATCTATCTACTGTAATTTCAAATGGCAGTTCAAGTATAGATTATTAATGGTATAATATTTGTCTAAGCATGGGCAGTGCTGCAGAACATTTGCCTTGGGCCTGCAGGGAATGGGAGGGAAAGAAAGCAAAATATTTTTGGGCACTTCTTTCTTAAAAAAGAGGGGCCAACTAACAAGATTTCCTTAATGTAGACCTAAATTTTCATTTCACTTGCTGCAGGGATTTAGTTGTTCCAATGAAATCGCCAATTGGCTCAAGTAGTTATCCTGAAGCTAATCCTGTGCAGTCATTGTTAGAACCGTTATCTTCACTCAGTCTGAGGGGTCATTCAGAAACATCCTATCCAACTTATTGGTAACAAGTTCAAATTTTCAGTAATTATATATATAGTCAATTTGTCTTACTTCAGAAGAGAATATATCTTTAAGCTGCAAGTTTAAAAGAAGAGAGCATTGCAGTTTTTCTTCATTGTAGATATTCATTAGATTGTCAAGTTGGAGTACTACCTGAAATTGCAGTGAGGACTAATAATAAACATTATCGACATGTTCTGTTTTGCTTTAGGTGACTGACTGGCACTGCTTGCCAAAACCCTGATACTGCATGTAAGGAGGGCAAGCATGATCCTGCTGGTGAGCGAAGAACTTCCTGCAGAGGACTTAAATCTATGCCTGCATGCAAGGTTTTTTTCCCCCTCCTTAGTCATTGTGTGGACCTTGGGCTGTGGTCAAAGTGAGGAGAAATCTTATTTCTTCTCAACATAGGCTACAGCTTTCTCATTATACATATAGTTGCTTTTGTGATGGAATCAACACACTCATAGAATCACGATCCCTGCTGAACTCATTTCTCACCATGTTCCCCTGTTTTGCATGTTGTTTTGGGGGGCGGGGGGGAGGATAATGGAAATTGGCTTCTTTTGTGGATTAGAAACAGAATGTAATGTTTATATCATGGAAATTTGTGTTTAATTACTTCCTTTAGCTGGAATGTGATAGATTTGTGTCTACTTAATACACATACTTTCCAAGAGACTGCCCTCCTTCTTGTCATCCACTGCCATTCCAAGATTTTCAGAGAGGGTAAATGATTGTGGAATCCTTTTCTATCATATACGAATGGCTGTTGTAGAACTCCTACTTCGAAGTAATTGCTCTACAAATTCTCCCAGAAATCATGTAACAAAGGGTTAACATATGGGACAGGGGATTCTGAGAGTTGTATTGGTTATCACTTGGCAAGCATTGCTAAATAAAATGTCTGTGCTAAAAAATGTTTAAGCATTGACCCATCCTGAAATTACAAATGGAGAGTTCAGGTATCCATTCCATACTACAAAATTATATCTGGAGACTTCTGTATCTGTATTTATCTTGGTATTCTGGAAACAGAACATACCAGCTGGGGGGAAAAGTCCAGTTTAAGGCCATATGCAGGAAGTAGGGATGTCTCCCCATGGCAAGAGGCCCTTTATTTCATCCTGCCTTATTTACTTAATTCAACCGATTAATTTGGTTGCAATATTTACAAAATAAATTCACCAAAGCGTTAGTTTCCATCAGTTAAAAACTGAAAATTCTGGTCAAACATGTGTCTTTAACTTAATTGGAATTTCTGGCATTGATTATGCCAAGAGTCAATTAATTACTAATCAAAATAGTCAACACAAAGGGAAAAATACTTTAAAATGGAGGAATCATGTTTCATTTCTTTCGAATTTCGCTGTGACTACTAGTGAAATTTACATTTGATAGATTTCGTGATTTTTGTTTAATTTCATTCACAATCTAACATGGAAAATCCTGGTAACGGGCAAAATCAGGTCTGGCCTTATTCTCATCAGCCAATTCTAACGATCAATACAATATAGAGGTTGGAGAAAATTGAACTCCGTTGAGGGCCTTGGCGAAAAGTTTATGCTCCTGAGGTAAATAATTCCCATCTGAACGAAGATCAGTTACTATCTAGCAAAACGATCTACCAGTGCCTTGGCGTTCTCCGGTGCAAAGAACCGTGCCTGCACATAATTCCGTTAGTGCACAGATACTTTGTAATATTTTCTGCCTGAATGTATGTATGTATGTGTGTAAGTATGTATAATCTAGGCGCCAAGGTTCTATACAAGAATGTGTGTGTATTTGTATGTGGACACTTAAAGCCGTAGGTATGTATGTGTATATTTGTATGCAGTCAAAGGCGTAGCCATGTGTGCACAAGTAAATAAAATGTATGTAGTGGCACATCTATAATATATACTCCTCCAAGTTCACAAATTCGAATATGTTCATGTATTATAATATGCATACTACTCACTTGTATAAACATTCTCTCTGCGTCTCCAACTTTACCATTTTCTTTCAAAATGATTCCCTGCAGAAGCATTAGAGAAAAAAAAAAATTGTAAATGTAAGTTCCGTTCATTTAAAATTATCTAAAGACAAAGCCCAATCGGAATGCAGACAGATAGAATCACTAACCAATAAAGAACAAAGAAGCATGACAAAGAACAGTGAATGAATGTTTTTTCTTGGTAAAGTAAGAAAGAAGGAACACAAGCAGCACAAAAGTGACATAACTGCATAATGTTTTTAAATAATAAGAATATTTATACCTTCTGATAAGTAAAAAGAATATTTATACTGGTAATCAAATAATCTGACCATCAAGCTTCTTGTATTACCATGATTACATTTAGTTCCTTCCAGTCATTATATGCATGGTTTAAAGATATGAAAATCTGCCTAAGAAGTTAATGATATCCAAAATACATGCAAATTGTATGGCACTTGCTTTACAATGAGAACTGGAATCTCAAGTGGACCAGTACGACCATAAACCTAAAGGTTTTGGGACAAAGTACTCCAACTTGCGCCTTGATTCACAGTATCAGATACCAGTTATTTTCTAAGCTTTATACTTGTAAGCTTCATAGATGCGTGAACCACATTTCTGAATACTTCAATAGCATCTCATTCTTCTCTTATAATGTGTTACACCAATCTGGAGATGTCTGAACAAAAGAACAATTCCAGGATTTATTCTCTGAAAGCACCCTAACTCTTTCCATGATCACCAGAGTTATTGAAGAATCCAGAACAGTTTAGGGTCTAAGTGGATGGGTTTGTGTGCGCGAGAGATAATAAGGATATGCATGTGTATATATGTATATATTTGTGTGGGTGTGTGTATGCACTCAAAAGTATTCATTGTTTAGCAATAATAATAGGTAAAATGTATAATGAATATTGTGGATAGTCATCATTTGGCTTCAGTTTAGTAACCATTTTTCTTTTCTTAGCAAGGAATAGGAATTTTGTGGCCTAATGAAGATGCCTTTCAGTGTTGACAATAAAAAAATGTGAATCCGGTAACAAGTTATATTTTTGTTCTTTTTAAAATTGTCTAGCAGTGTGTAAACAAAATAGATCCATTTAGTTAGCTAAAGCTTTGTTCCTAAGAATATCCATTTCATACATGGCGCTGTTATATATAATAAAATATTCTAATTTGGCTGTTACATTCATGAGAGGGAGAGAAGAACCTTAGCTAAGTAACCACGGAAGTCATCAGGGTGACTTGAGATAAGGCGATCGTAGACGGATACAGCATCACTTATATGACCCCAATCTGAATACGCTTTGCCAAGAAGTAAATCAACCTGAAATAACATCTCTCCACAAACACACTAAACATCAGATTTTTTTTTTTTGATCGGTTCTAAACATCAGATTTAAAAGCAACCAAACCCAAAACTGACATCTGATAGCGGGGACAAATGATAAATTAAAAAAAGGAACTGATATTATGAAAATAGTATCTTTAGCAATTTTCTGAAAACATGTGGAAAAGATTCAGCATAACTATACACAATAAATTATCTGTTTAAAATTATTACAAGTATTATTTCTGTCCTCTGTGACTGAACACTCCAGTTTGGTAGCAAGTCAAGTTCTTTCGATTGTTTCTGGTATACTTAAGAATTTTATTTTATTTTGAGGCTATTATCTTTACTTTGTGTCATCGCAAAAATAAGAACCTCTTCCCCAACATTTTTGTTCCTGTGTTTCATTTTCAGTTATACCAACTTCCTTAGGCTGCAGCTCTTTGTACATTTTAGCCAAAATCAACAAACTAGATCTGCAACCCTTATCACAAACCCAAAGGAGTTGAAGCTCTAAAATGTATGATAATTTGATCTCACTCTTTCTAAGTTCTTCAAAATGTTTAGAATATAAATTAAATTATTAAATTCATCATTACCTATCAGCTTAAACTTTTGAGACGATTAGTTATTTAATATGGTATCAGATGAGAGGTTCTGAGTTTGAACCTTATTCCACACTTCACCCTTGTTTTATTTAAATATCCATGTGTTGAGCCCGCTTATTAAGAGAGAGTTTGACTCAAGCGTGAGAGGAAATGTTAGAATATAAATTTAATGATGAACTAATATAAATTTATTGATGGACTCACCTATTACCATCAGTTTAAGCTTGTGCGATGATGTCGGGAACGATAAGAAGAAAAAAGTAAAGCAAAACCGAAATTAATTACACACAACAAACAAGATTTACGTGGTTCGGCAACGTGCCTACATCCACGGAGCTACAGAGGATTTTATTCTCTTGAAAGTCAAATACACAGTGCGGCAATACAATGAGTGGCCATACGGAATAGTACAATGTATATGAAGTGAAACCCTAATTAGGATAATTAGGGCGTAAACCCTAATTAGGGGTTGGGTGGGTCAGACCGGCCCAAGCCTGCGCTCCATGGCCCAAGCCTCATTAAAAAAAAAAAAAAAAAACCAAAAAACAAAAACCAAAAAAAAAAAAAACACTGCAACGAATTCTTGTCGGGTGGGGTCATCAAATTGGGCTGCCGCAAAACAAAACCAGGCTCCACACAAAAAGCCCAACAAATTATTGGTGATTTAACAAAAACAAAGGCATAATAATAAATTTCTTGTTAACTACAAAGACTATCCACACGAAACTTGAGTCATTTTCATCAGTTAATAAATATATTGTTTGTTTCAAGAAAATACCCATGGGCTTAAACTTCAATATTGTACATTCTTTAAACCCATTGTCTGAACTTGCTGGCCAATTGTTATGCAATATGTTATTTTTTTATAGGTATTATTAAGCAATATATTCTAACAGCCTAAAACCATATTATAGCAATTTTAAGTTTCTAGTAAGTGATGCTTAAAATCCTCCTCGTTTTCCTTTGGAAAAAATAGGAGCTTAGACATGTAATCTGTTAGTGAGAAATAAAAAACTCACTTGAACAGGGTCCACCTGCGGCAAATTTGTTTCTTCAGCCTTACCATTAGAAATTTGTGAATTTAGACGTTCTCGAGACGCCAGAAGGAATTGAACTGCCTGCATTAGAAAGATGAGTAAAAGGAAATTTGTAATTGATTGCACACCTGCTAATCCAACAGGCTGTTCCATGTCAATGATGTCATCATTCATAAGATGACAACCATATGCTTGGATAATAATTTTTTTCCCTAAAAACGTCTAGAACATATATTACTGTCTCAAAAGCATCAGATGAGCAGCAAACACTTCCAACCATCACCAATGCTTTTGTAATTTCAATAGTGAATCAATTGTAATTTCAACCCGTGTGATGATATACCTCATCTGGTTTCTTAGCAGCAAGTAATGCATTTGTAAGGCCACGCAGAACTTCAAAATTGATATCTTTAGACACCTGTTACAGAATAAGAAGATATTTATGGACAGAGCTTGCAAAATATGTTAACAATTTCAATGCTGAAATTCATCGCCTAAAATAAAAACTTTATGTGGTAAACCCTCCACGATCCTCTGCCCGCCCTTCTAATCAACAAATTAAACATAGCCCCCTAGATTGATCCCAGGAAACACTAATCTTTAAATTAAAGTAAGTCCAAATTATAGGGTCTCCGAAACAATTGTTACTTGAGAGTAACCTTTTTAGATCTGTGCAAATGCACATAAATGAAATGCATTGGTAAGTGCACACAGACAAACACGAGTTTTAATTTCTAGGCACTTAGAACTAATAAAACAGTCTCACGAAATATAGAACCTATCAGTAAAATACCCTAGAGGGGGATAGGGCTAAGTGGAGCTAAAACGGTTTTCCATGAGATGGGAAATGAAAACAATTTATTGGTGTGCTGAAGTCAAGCATGGTAAGGCTGAACAGTTATCTGAAACAGCAATAAGTAGGAAACTATCCAGCACATCTGGAGAAAACTTACCATCTGTGAAGTCTTATACGCGGTAGCACTCCCTTCATAATCCTTGAGTTCATATTTAACTTCACCAAGCAAGCGGAAAACATCAGGGTCACTTGGTTTCCCCTATGGAGCACAAAAGATCAGTCAAAAGAGTACTTAGGATTTTGTCCAGTTTGTGGCAGATAAATTCCATAAAAATATCCAACAAGAAAACATGAGCATACCTTTGTCAAGTCCTCAAGCAGAGAGGAAGCTTGATTATAATTTCCTAATTCTGCCAAGGTCACTGCAGCTCCCTAGAAATCCATTATATATATAGGCAATAGATGTGATAAGAAACCAATTTTGATGAAGCCAGGAAAAAATTAAATAAATTCACAGTATACAAATAATATATTGTCTAGGCCTTTGCCTTAGGGTCATATAGCATTAGAAAGCATTCTTTTAGTTGATTTAGTCAAGGGTTTTTTTTTTTGTCATTTCTCACTTCATGTTTTAGCTCACAACTAGTTGGACTCAGATTTTGGATGATTGAGATTCTCACATTGTTCTTTTTCTCTCAAGTATAAACTTTTGTATTTTTCCAACAAATTTACTAATGTATTATCCTCCATCAAATAAAATTTTAGCTTCAGTGTTTGCATGTCCATCTGTGTCTCTTTAATTTTTCTTAAATAATTCTTGTTACCTAAGATATATTTGAATGGGATGGGTTAGCCAGCATAAAACCAAACCATGAGAAACTAAAATTTTACCATTTCATCTCTCTGGGTCTAGATTCACTTGGAAAAGAAAATTGGGCTATTGTTTTGTTCCAGATGAAAAGCTTTCAAATTCCCAATTTAGGTTCAAGCTCTTAACCTTATGATAGAACATGGGATTTTGACCCAACCAGTTTCTTCTATTTCCAGGTTTCAACCAGCATGAACTGACACAATCAGCAGCTAATATCGGATATTAACCCTTCCTTTTCTTCTTGAAATGTGAAATGACATCTTTAATTAACCAAAAATATGTTTCACATAACCATATACTAACTTTGTAGTAAGAACAAGGTCAAGCTCCACAAGTATATTTCTAATATCAGCATATAGTAACAAAGAAACAAAACTGATATACCACATAATAACCAATGACTCACTTCAAGAGCAACTGGATCTTTTGGGGATTTACTTAGCATTGCCTCATAATCTTTAAGCCTAGCCTGCCACACACATCAGGAAGTAAACATAATTTTGTAATTCTTCCAAAATACATAGCAAAGACTATGATATGACACCATCAAACAAAATCTACATTAAATAGAAGAATAAATAGATAAGTACATTTACAACCCCCCCCCCCCCCCCCCCAAATGGAATTGGAGGCTGGCCATTTGTCAGCAAGAAAAGAAACCCTTCTTCCAGTATAGATTAACCACCATTGTTCCAGGGCTTACTATGACAAGAACACTAGTAAAAAGGAAATATTATTCTCATTTCTTCTCTTCCTCTTCACAAGCAGGTTAAACAGCTCCCCTTTCTTTCATTTTTTGGTAACAAAAGACTCTAAACTTGCTTTGGTAACAGTAATGAATATACAAGTATCTGGGCAACCTATTAGAGGAAGCTGGTCACTGGGGCCACATTGAGTAGCTCACCATAAAAATAGGACAAAAACCTCCAACCAGGGAAATTAAAATTATTGGGCCCCAATATTTTAATACCTTTAAGAACCTGTGAGCAACAGTCTATCATAAAGGCCATCGTTAAGAAAAACTTATACTCAAGAGAAGAAAACTTTTTTTGATAAGTTACTCTAGAGAAGAAAACTTATTAGACTTTTCCAAGAATATTACCTGAAGAGTAGCTTTCTCTTCTTCCGACAGATTATTAACCACCTTGCCTTCCTCGGTGGGACTAACACTGGAAAATTGAAGGCATCTCAAAATCATACCAACCCTCCAAAAATCGGAACCAGCGAGGTTTAAATGTGATCACTAACTTTAAAGTTGTTCTTTCAAATAGTCTTACTTGAGCTCCAGGGTCCCCTTAGAATAAAATGCTCAAATTTTTAGTGATAGATAATCTAACACGTTTTAGAATAACATATGCATTATTGTATGCTATAGTTGCGTTATTGTATGCCATAGTTGCAATTTAATATGTTCATAAATGGAAATATGCCATCCATTTGTTTTAAGTAAAAGTTTTTCCCACTTGACCTTTATGCACCAGCAAAACCTAGATGAACTGTTAAAGAAACAGATTAATTAATCAAACACAACAGAGTAGTCTAGGCTAGACACCATAGTCAACGATAGAAACAAAGAATATATGACAACTCCAAATCCTAGTTTTGTGCACAAAGAATATATGACAACAGAGTAGTTGACAGCAAAACCTAGATGATCTGATTTGTGCACAATGGGAGAAAAGAAAATATAACTTTTGATGTACTAAGCAATACCTTCCAGAGGGAAGAAAGTCTCCGAGCGCAAAAAACCAAACCAAAGGCCAAGACGGCTACTCCTACTCCAATCTGTTCCATGTCAAAACTGAGTCAGAGATATTTGTACCATTAAAGACAGTAACAATGATATCATGTTTCAAGTTAGAAAAGTGCAAACAGCTGAAAAGTTTTACCTTGGTACCCAGTCCAATTGTTTTCTTCTCTGACTCAACTGGTGCATCATAGTCTATTGCTCCAAATTCTTTTTCTTCGTCTGTTTTTTTCTGCTCAAGCGCTGACCTAAATATCATATAGAAAGGAGTAGTTATGAAAAATCATTCCAAAATCATGCATAAAGCAGAAGTTATCCAACTAACCATCTGCGAAAGTGTAAGGAAAAATTAAAATTATTTTAAAAAATAAAAAAACTTAAAAAGTACAGCATTAGATTAAAGTTCTAAACCAAAAAATAAAATTATTTTTACCTTCGAAAGTTTATGTAACAAGTTACAACATTTTAGAATGAAAAATAATTCTTTTTGATCGGTAGAATGAAAAATAATTCTAAGTCTACCTTGTCTCTACACAAGGAAGTCGTTGGTAATGCAACTATGACTCTTACAGAGAAACACAATCCTACCTCAAGATTGAATGCTTGCAAGTCAGACAAGATACCCTACTCCCAAAGGTGGATGGGTGAATAATGTATATTTAGAAAATGATATAATTGTCTAGGCTGTACTTATCAAAAAATAAAATATTATTGTCTATGCCATAGAGAAATATGCCACACCTGCTCACAAACACAAAAAATTTAATAATACTTTAATGGGAAACTTTTTCCAGTAAGCATCCACTCTAATGTCTGTTCAAGCAAATGTGACAAGTAACACAATTGTACCTTCTAACAGCTTCCAGCCGCTCCTCAAACTGACGGTCCAATGAATTGTTGTTAGATTTCCCATCAAATTGAGAACTTAAACCAGGTGCCTCTACAAGGAAACCTTCCTATTAGGTTGAATGCAGCAAAAAGTGGTAGAAGACAAACACAATAAACCTGGGGGAGTTACATAAGATTGAATCGGCCAAGGTTCCCCTTTAAATCAGTCACAAGATAAAAGGGGCAGGAGAGGTCAAATTGGCCACCAGAAAAGGGTTTTGGAATACCGAAACCCAACTCATCTTATCTTGTTGCCTAGTTTGGCGGCAAGGCGGTGGCAGGATGGCGAGATCTCGCAACCCAACTGACAAATCTGCTAGCAATGTTCGAGATCTCACACCCCATTGCCACCCAATTACCACCAATGAGCCAATCAACATCTGTCAGTATTGGCCTGAATTAAATTTAGGACGGCAAGAATCTATCAGTCAGTTCAATGAGCCACCTGACTTTTGATGGCTAATGATTCAATCATCAGAAACAACTGGCAGCCTACTCAAAGGGGGTTGGCGCTCACCCCCAGTGCAGACTACAAGCATCGCCAAACGTACAGGCTGGCCATGAACTTTCATGAGAAACAAGCAAAGATACACGGTGCTAGTACCCAAAGCTTAATAAGTCAAAAATAAAAGGTTGAAATCCAAGCACAATAGGGAACAAAAAGCAACAGTATAAGAAGACTATGATCTTGGTGGCAGAAATGAGTAAATATGGCCATGGTAGCATGCTTCTTGGAGCATATCCAAACCAACAAGTAGGCAAATAAATCTTGCAGGACATCGAGATCGAGAAGTACTATTTCCCAAAAACCAGGAAAGATAAAGAAGTAGTTTCAGAGACGAGCACAAAAATAGAAGGGTTAGGTGAAGTAGAAATAGACAAAGATGACTGATCCTTATAAATGTTTCAAGCAGACTCAGGCTGATGCTCAGTAATCAGATAATTGTGATAAATGAAAGGGATGGACCGATCAGTGGATTTAAATCAAGTTGAATATGAAATTCTTTAGCACCCTAAACATTTTACAAGAATATATGACAACTCCAAATCCTAGTTTGGAGAAGACCAAGTGAGCAAAAGAATCCTACCCCACCAAAGCCCTCACTCCTTTCCTTCTCTAAACATAACAAAAAAAAAAAAAATCACAGGCAATGTATGCAGAGTCGACCATTTGCATGCAAGATGTGCTGATAATAAAAAACCAATTTTTGGACAGATACATATTCTACGTCGAAGGAGTAAAACACAATTCACTTACTAGGAGGTACAGGACCAGATTTTTTAGCTGTTGATTTCCTGCACGGGAAACAAGAGTGATCACACAACAAGCATTACATTGTACAAGTGAAACAGACTCTATAGTTCATGCTTAGATCTTTGTATGACTGGACTATGATCCACAACAACTCTCGTTTTCGAATCCTTATATAAAATTTACTTGCTCTTGTTCCCCTAACCTTCCTTAAACTAGGTGTTCCCCTTTGAATACCCCTAGTATACTAGGGTTGTGCCCCTGGCACTTTTTCAATGATATGCAGTATTGTTACTTATCAAAAAGAGAATAAGATGTCTCCATTTTGCCAATTCCATTGATGAGAAAACCATCAACTAGTTAGGCATTTTTAGATATAAATGAACAATTATATTTCAATAATTTTAGGAGTATTATTATTTCCTTTATTGAACTAGAATTTCCTCAGGAAATTAAGGTTTTGTTCTCTCTATATGCAGATCCCTTATGCCTATGAAATCAAGAAGTGGAAATTAAAAGGACGACTTCTTGTAGGCTAATCTCCCGTGAAGTGATTGTTGGAGGTACATACCCCCTGAAGCAATCACTCTGTAAAGTGTTTTCTTTTTTCTCGGCAATCAAACGGGTAAACCAAGAAAATTCTCAAATAAGGAACGCGCGTGTCGGGACAGTGGGTTTCCATTATGCCCATTTTATTGATGAGAACACGCCAATACAAATTGACTTCAGAAAATTTTAATATTTTTGTAGAACGTCGTTTTGACTACAGAAAGATTTAAATATTTTGGTATGAAATCGTTCTCTTCTCCTTCACTTTCTTGGCAACCAAATATGATTCCAAAGAAAACAGTGGGATCCCATATGCCCCTCCTTTTTTTTCTTTTGGTAAATGTTATGCTCCAGTCACGCCTGAGAGAAACCATTTCGAATTAACTAAAGCAGCGTCAATGCTTTCCTTTCTTTCATTATTTGGCAACCAAACACAGAACCAAAGAAAATTCCAGGTACAGGTAAGAACCCAGACATCTAACACACTTAAGAGACAATACAATTACATATAAATGAAAATACATACGTGGGTACCTTGTTGGTGTTCTTTTTGGTTCCAAAACCGCGTCTTGGGGTTGAATCAGAGCAGTGAATTGGAATAATAATAAGCAACCGACTAGCTGTTGTTGCGGCCATTGCAGTAATTGGCATAGTTCCTCTTCTGCTCTCTCTCCTCTCTCTGAAACTTTATATGAAGATAAGGTTTGTGCACTCGATTCTCCCTCTCTTCTCGCTGTCTCGACACTCCAAAACTAAACTGACAAACGACACTGATTTTATCAGTTTTTTTTTTTCATAATTTGAACGTATTAATAATTAATACGTGAATAAATAAGTTTGTTTTAAAAAAAAAAAAAAAAACTAAAATAGAATTAGCATTTTCTTTCCATTAACTAGTCAGTTTGGATTTAAAAAAACAAATAAATAACTCTAAAATCTAAAATTTCTAGCTTCCTTATTCTAACCTCATAAAAGGCAGACAAAGTCTGGATGCAGGCGTCGTCCGCAACTCCCGCGCACTACGTCCTACGTGGATTTAAAACGCACCGTTTAGAATTAATAAGACGGTGCGTTTGCAGCACCTCTTCCTCCACCAGATTTCCCTTTCTCCCCCTTCGATTTCCCTTTGTCCGCAGGTCCCTTCTTCCCCTTCGATTTCCCTTTGTCCGCAGGTCCCTTCTCCCCCTTCGATTTCCCTTTCTCAGTTCTCCCCCTTCTACTTTAATTTCTTCTTCCTCTTCTCCCGCTTCTTCCTCTTCTCCCCCTTATTTCCCTTCTCCCCCGTGCTGGATCTTCTGCGAGGCGGCTTCTGCAATGCGTCGGTTCCGATTTCTTTCTAGGTAACTCGCTACTCCATCTCAGTCAATTTTTGCATAGATTTTGCTGTGTTTGAGGATTTTTTCATGGGTTTCCTTCTCACTGAAACCAAATGGAGATATTAGACAAATATCTTTATTAATCCCGACCAAACCACGTTCTCCATCATTTACATTTCTGATTTGAAATGAAACCCTAGGTTTTCATTTTTGTTCTGTTTCCTTTAGTTATGGAGTGCGTTTGTGTTTGTTTTATTAATTCTAAACGTCAAAATGTGTTGAATCATAGAACTTTCAACCCCAGTACACAGGCATTATAATACGCTTGCTTGGTTAAATCTTGTTGTGCATGGGATACACAAGCAATATTTGATATGCATGTATGAAGAATACTTGATGGTTTGATCTGGGGAGTCAGTACTGCAAAGTAGAAATCATTTAGTAGAGTGGATAAAAATGAGATGGCAATGAATGACTTGGTGAAAAGTTGGATTTTGAGCTTAATTTCAATTATAATTGGTTGTTAAAAATATTAAGACAAGTCTTTCTTAAACCCTTTTTATTTTTTGTTAAAATATAATTTACAGCACCCTACATTCTTGTAACATCCGATTAACTGAACCAATCATAAACTGAGGTATATTCTTGTAACATCCAATTAATTTTGAAAAATCCCTACTTGTATATTTATTGGCATAGATTTTGCTTAGTTGTCATGGCGTTTATGCAAATTGATGATGATCTCTGCTGCTTAGTTGTCATGGTCTTTAGTTTCCAAAGAAACAGTGCGCTTTTTCTCTGGAAAATTTTGATTAACACTGAAAAACCAATGCAGGCCTGCAATGCTCATGGACTCTATTGTGTTCCTTTATAGGAGACTCTAGGTATGCATATTCACTACAATAGCATGCTACAATAGCATGGTTCCTAGATTACTTATAATATATTGGTATTGTTTTTCGTTAACATCCAATTAAGTAAACCAAAATACAGACCCATCTACTCTCTTGGTACTGAGGTTTTTTATAGCTAGAAAATATGACATAGTCTATTATATATAAGACGTTCAACTTTCTTTCAAAAATTCAGCCATTTATATGCATTGACCTTAAACCTTAAATCTTAAGCATCTTGTGAAATGTAATGTTTATTGCTGTTTGATCTGATCTGGTTCTCTGTTTGATCTGATCTGGTTCTCTGTTAAACCTTCAATTGCTTTTGCTGAAGAGAAAAAATCCCTGAGTTACAATTATTATGTGTTTACATTTGAGGAGCAACTATTTCAGTTTATGTTAGAAGAATGTAGGGTGCTGTGACAATTGTTTTTTGTCTAAATTCTAAATTCTTTCAATTTATGTGACAAGAATGTAGGGAGGAATAACTTTCAGCACATGTTCTCTTTATTCCTTCTTAGCTTTTTATACAATCGCACATTCTTAAGGCAGTTTTTCTTGGCTTCATTCCCAGATTTACAATGTCATTAAGGAGTGAGGAATAACTTCAAATGAGAGAAGAAGAGATTGGGAAGAGGGAGTTGGCACTCCACAATGATCAAGCCCAGCGTTTTAGTCAAGAAGCCGACATGCAGCATGCACGCACACTTCTTCCTATTTTCTAATATACATAGTTATTTACTTGTATTTGATACACTTGAAGTGAAGACGACTTTGTTTTTGTATTTGATAGGAACTTAGCATTTGTAAGTCGAGACTTTGTTGTTATGTACTGGAAACTTTATTTGCGATTAGTGATATTCAATCCTAAGACTATAATGTGCCACTTCTTTTTAACAAAGTATGTACCTGCATGAAATGAACTTGCTAATAAATTACAGTTTATGGATTGCCAATAAATTACAGGTTTATGAATTGTCAATAAATTACAGGTTTATGAAATCAGATTCTAAACTTCCCAGCATTGTGTGGCAGGCAGACATGCTGCATGCCTGCCTGTCATTTTTATGACAGAAAAAAAAATACTTCCATTTTGGCCATCCAGATGTATATATATAATTTATACTCAATACATTAATCCAGTGATAAAAATAAATAAAACAAATATCATTCTCATAAATTGAGCACTTGGATACAAAGTCAACTTTACATAGAGAGTACTTGGATACAAAATGCAGGCTCAAATACTAGGATACAAAATGTGAGCTTAATTTTTATATTTGTATGCAAAAGGGAATCTTCTCATGCTCCACTGAAATGTTGTCGTGACACCCAAAACAATATTCTTTTGTTGTACCTGA
This sequence comes from Juglans microcarpa x Juglans regia, assembly GCF_004785595.1. Taxonomy (NCBI): domain Eukaryota; kingdom Viridiplantae; phylum Streptophyta; class Magnoliopsida; order Fagales; family Juglandaceae; genus Juglans; species Juglans microcarpa x Juglans regia. The sequence continues at coordinate 39,869,222 of NC_054594.1, read as the reverse complement.
TACGATAAATAAAACTAGAGTTAGATGTTTACATAACAGTTTGGACATATTAATTAATGAGTAAATTATAGAAAACAAGAAAAACCACCCCAACACAAATTTCAGCAAACCACCAACAATACACAACATACTCCAACAAATCACAACCAACACACCATACTCCAATAATAGATCGAAAATTCTTGCTAAGAGAATATATTTGGCTGTGTTCCATCTGCTATCTCTGGTTGTGTTCCATCTACTCTTAGATGCATCTGTGAATGTAATAGTGGATAAAGTAAGACCCACATAAAAAAAATACAAATACAATGAACTCTTCAAAGTGGTAATTGTACACTTTCTTGTGTCCCCATGACTGGAGTTTGTACACTTTCTTGTGCCCCATCACTTGTTGTACACTTTCTTGAGCCAATAGTTCAGTGTCCAATCCACACCTCTAAAAACATAAAAAAAAAATTATAATTTGTAAATACTTTCTTGAGCCAATGGTATGTTATTATCAAATATTTTTTTTTACGGGTAAAAAGGTACGTTATTATCAAATACTCAAAGAAAAACATCAGGTAACAATGACAATAACTTAAAAATTAACAAGCACTCACAAGTCTACTTTTTCCCGTATCTTTTTTCTTTTTAGCTGCTTTAGTTTTTATTTTCTTCACCCGTTCCTCCATCATCGACATTCTCCTATTACACGGAGGTCTTCCCTTGCCTCTAACAACATGGAGACTTAACACTTTTTTAGAACTTCCTTCGGTGGCTACATTCACATTACTAACTCCAACAATGGAATCCATGTGGTGGGTCTTCGAGGTGCGGTATACCTCATTCATCGCATACAACTTCGATACCATGTCCTTAGTATGCCCATCGCACGACGTTGTATTTGTTATTACCTCATAACAAATTTTCAATAGACGTTTATACCTTTCAGTTTCAGGTCTCTGATCAATAATGTCATAACTGCTCGGAATAATAGTATATCTGCATTTTATGTCTTTTCTCCACCGATCCAATATATACTTTTCTGGCAACTCACGGACTTTCCTAGCTGAAAATATGGCAATAATATGTCTACATATTATCCCTCGCATCTCAAACAAGCCACAAACACACTCAGCCTCATTAAAGTAAACAGTATAAGTAACCTCCTTGATGAAATCTTCAGCCTTAACTTCATCATCTACTGAGTAAGTTACGATTACTTCATCCATATTTTGGAAATGACAATGACAATATATCATTCCTATTATCTCTTGTTGAAACTCCCAAAATTTTGCATTTGTATACACCTCTTGAAACTTCTTCTCAATAGCCAAATGTGATATGCAAGGAATGGTGAAGTTAAATGAATGGAAATTTGCTTGGTTTTCGTTCTCAATTTTTTTCTTCAATGCATTGTCGAATTGATCAACAAACTCTTTAAGATTTGTCTTGGCATGCATATAGCCGTCAAAGAAAGCGTTCATACTCTCACAGTGTTGAGTTGTACTCATTCCAACCCAAAATGAGTTTTTTAAATATACCGGCACCCAAAATTCTCTCTCCGCATATAAGCTTTGCAACCATGCATTTTCATGCAAGTTGAACATATCCTTCACGACATTCCAAGAATTCTCAAACTCATCGATAGTGTAGGAGTCATAGACACAAGATAGCAACTTACTTTTCAGGCCACATTGGTATTGAAGATGAAAACCAAGCTTTTCAGGGACCTTTCGCAATATATGCCACAAGCAATATCTATGCCGCGTGTTGGGAAAGACAATGGCGATCGTATTTTTCATTGTTCGATCTTGATTTGTAATAATAGTATGCGGCGCTTTTTCACTCATGCAGTCGAGCCAAGTTTTAAATAACCATACAAATGATTCTATATCCTCGCTTGAAATAAGGCCTGCACCCAAAAGGATTGACTGTCCATGGTGATTTACACCCACGAAAGGTGCAAATGGCATTCCATACCTATTTGTCAGGTATGTAGTACCAAATGTTACAACATCTCCAAAGTAGATGTATGCCCCTCTACTACGGGCGTCTGTCCAAAATACATTCCTCATCCAATCATCATCATCCAAATCCATGAGGCCAAAAAAACCATCATTCTTCAATTGCATCCTTCCAAAATACTCAAATAGTGCTTGAGCACCATCTTTACCAAAGCGTAGGTGTCGTGACTTATCAATATAGTTACGACAATTTTTTTCTCCAAACGGTAGGTTCTCAAACCCACCAGCCTCAATCACAAGAGCATAGAAACTCTTATTCAACCATATGCTAGCTTGATCATTTGTATCCAGCACCCTCCTAACAGATTCATTAACTTCTCTATTACATCTGAAGAACCTAGATTTTTTTGGACTGAGCACATGATTGTGTGTGTTAAAGACTGATGTGACACACAGTTTCCCATCCTTCAACAACACATTCATCCTTGCCTTGCAATCTGTCTTGCTTGTGGGTCTAGGCTTGGAGACGTTTGACGTCCTATTTCGTGCCTTGCCACCACGAGCACATCCAAGAGTGACATATTTGATAGTCTCATCCTTCTCCCTTCTACTCCTTTGTGTCATTATTCCAAAACCACATCTTTTTCCGTAATGTTTATAGTAAGTCATCAACTCATTCTCCGATTCAAAGCAGATTCCTACTTTTGGCTCCTCAGTGATATCACCCCCATCAGTAGGATCCACGTGAAGTGATCCGGAGCTGCCAGCTTTTTTGGTATCAACAGTATTACCCAAAGAGGCAGTACACTGCACTTCAATTTCTATCGAGTCTAGTGTAGTCTCACTAATTTTTTCAAAAGAGTTACTTTGTTGCACTTTATTTTTCTGCAAATTAGAAGAAAAAATTATTGTATGACAATATATCTTCTGATAATTTAAAAGACACAGCAGGTGAAACCGCCATCAAATCACCCTGCCAACACATGGATCTGGTTTTGCATTCGTCAAAGGAACAACTGCTATACTAGAATTGGTAGCTACACTAGAACTGACCGCTACACTAGAGCTGGCGCTAGTTGCGGAACTATACATGGGACGGAAGTAGACATGGCAGTACAAGTATCCATTGCAGCAAAATTAGAGTATGGGTGTTGCTGCAATTTTTCAAAAACAAAAATTTAAAAATAAATAATTAGACCAAATATTCAAATTCATAAAATTAAAGCACATGAACTACTTTACCATCCAACGATTATCTGGTTGCTCCATGGATATGGGTATGCAATTGGATGAGGTCTCATCATTAGTATAGCGGAACTATACAAAGTAGCAGAACTACTCAAAGGAGTAGTACTTGACGTGGCAGTAGAATTAGAGTTCCATGGGCGTGGATTGGCACTTGAAGGAGGCATTGGACTGTAGTAACATGGCATGTAGTTTGAAAAGTCTGGATAAAGTGGTCTTGACCCATCCTAACATATAGGAGTATAATGTTAATCAACCCAAATGGGCAGTGACTACATATATAATAAACACACGTCAGTTGTGTGTGTTGTGTACAATTCCTGGGTTGATGTATTAGTCAGAGGATGTGTTATGGGGATGCATCTTCTTTCTCTTTCTCTTTCTCCATCTTCACAATTCCAAATAGAAGTTGAAATATTTACTAAAATGTATGAAATGTCTATTATCGTTTCTCTTAAGAAAAAGATAATCTCAATTACATTTGAAATATATAATCGATCTAAAATATATGAGAAAAAAAAGTTCAACAGCATTTCAAGCTATATAAGAGAAAGAAAATACCAGATACAACATAAAAGTTGAATGTGCTAACATTATTATGAGCTTCCAAAATTGGGAGTTAAATACATCTAACAACTTCAAAAATCTGCTTTGTGGTATCCAATAAACTTGGACTCACATCTTGAACCTTTTCAATTGTTTTCTCCACCCACCATCATGCTTTGCTCCCACTCTTCAAAGCAGGCCCCTAGCTTATTACTTTTTTGACATTTTGGCGTTGAATCTTTGACTTGAAGTCCCCCACACTCACACACATACGTATATATTTAGTTACAATAATATTTAATTTGTAGTGTTTTTAGTTTTAGTAGAGGCCCGATGTCCACCTCCAGATATCTCTTTTTTTTTTTTTTTTTTTACATTCCATAAACGGGGATGTCTCTAAAAGATGTTTTGTAAAAAACTACACCACAAAGCCATCCAACTTAGAGGATGTACAAAAATTTGAGTGGCGCACAAATTTAAAAAATATTGTGAGCCCTTTCTGGAAACCAATCACCATTGACTCAACTACCATTAGCTCAAAGAACCAGAAAATTCAAAGCTTCGGTGAAAAAACAACCTACAAAGAACCAGAAAAATAAATTAAGCCTCACCTTAGAAGAGAATATCTAGTCGGAGACTGAGATTGCGAGCCTTCGTTCTCTTTGAAATTTAAGAACCCTATGCGGTCACATTTTTCCCTCTTCAACTGTCTTTTACGTCACGTTTTCTTTTCTTTTCTTTTTCTTTCTTTTTTAATAAAATGGGCCACGTCAGCATGGTGCACAGGCCTCCGAGTCCATACGCTTGTACGTAGCGGTATTGTAAAAGGAAAAAAGCATGATAGTTAAGATCCACGTTGGGAGGACTGCGTGCAGACGACTAGGTTTTCAGTAAATTCCTCTCAAATTCATGTGGTGAAATATCAAAACTGCACATTTCAATACATTCCCTCCAATCCAACAATTATCCCTCCCGATGGACCTCAGCTTCTCCTCCACCATCTTCGACCCTTTCTCCTTCACTTCTAAAGCATTCAGATATCCCAAGCTTTCTCTATGAGATTCTGTGGTGTGTGAAGAAGCCTTACTTTATTTCTTTTAGGCCAACTAACATATTTATTTTGCATTTCAAAATTTCAAGGGTAAGAAAAGGAGGCAAAAGCAACAAGTTTCCTTCTCTGATTCAACTTTTAAAGTCCTTCAAAGGGTGTGATTCTGAAATTCCGTCATTTTACTTCTCAATGTAAATAACTTTTGACTTCCATTTTCGTAGGGAGGTATTCCCACCTTTTCTTTTCCCATATTCTTTTCATTTGAGTGCCCAATCAATATGCGTAAAGCTCTTTTGATCCTAAGTTGGTCATTTCCGCTTTTTCCTTTGTGAAGACATCATTTCACATTTTCCTTTGTGGAGATAAAATATTGTTGTTGCTTTAATTTGTTGTTCTTGCAATCATGCTCTTCCTGATCCTCATGTTTTTATTATTTTAATTTGATGATCAACATTGTTGCTTTGATTTGCTGGGTTTGCATGCTATTTGTTGTTGTCTTACAATCATGCTTTAATCTAGTAGTCATGAACAGCTGGAAGAAAGTAGCAAAAGTAATCAGGTTGAACCCACCACATATACTCGGCGATCATTGTTTTTTGAAGATGAGTTTTTAAAACCGACGACGGGCTCTAATGCTGAAGATGAGGTGTTAGAGCCAACGTCGAGATGTAATCATGATGAGGAGGTTTCAGAGCCAACGACTAGGATGGTTTTTAAAACTGAGGTGGAACTCATTGAGTACTATAAGAAATATGGGAAATGGGCTGGGTTTGGAATAATGACCCAACGAAGTAGAAGGGATCAAGATGAGAGTGTTAGATATGTAATACTTGGTTGTGCGCGTGGTGGGAAGGCAAGGAATCGTAGTATTAATCTCGCTAAACCACGTCTGACAACCAAGACTGAATGTAAGGCGAGAATTAATGCAGTCTTGGTTGGTGAGTTGTTGCGCATAAATACTATGAAAAATGCATACAACCATGGCTTAAGTCCAAGAAAGACAATATTCTTTTGATGTAATCGATCTATTGATGATTCTGTCAAGAGGCAACTAGACATTAACGATGAGGCAAACATAAGTATGGCTAAAAGTTTCAGCGCATTGGTTGTCAAGGCTGGTGGATTCGATAAACTTCCATTTATTGAGAAAGATGTATGAAATTATATTGACAAAGCCCATCACTTTAGACTTGGCAAAGGAGGTGCTGCAACATTGAGGGATTATTTCGTGAGAATGCAGCATAAGAATGAGGACTTTTACTCATTGATGGATTTAAATGAGGACGGAAGATTAAAAATATTTTTTGGGTTGATGCGCGGAGCAGAGCAACATATGGGTATTTTGGGAACATTGTGATATTTGATACAACGTACCTAACAAATCGATATGGTATGCCATTTGCCCCTTTTGTCGGTATTAATCATTATGGACAATTCATATTGTTGGGTGCATGTTTGATATCAACTGAAAATATTGAAACGTTTGTCTAGTTATTTGAAACTTGGTTGAAATGTATGGATGAGAAAGTGCTAAAAGCTATCATCACTAATCAAGACAGGGTCATGAAAAATGCTGTTGAAATAATTTTTTCAAACACCCGACACAGATATTATTTATGACATATTATGCGAAAACTACCTGAGAAGTTGGGCTCACATTCCCAATACAACTGTGGTTTGAAGACTGCCCTACACAAATGTGTTTATGATTATTAGACTCCCAACGAGTTAGAGGCTTCCTGGGAGGTGTTTCTTAATACTTACAACTTGCATGACCATATATGACTTCAAGATCTGTATAGTGAGCAAATGTATTGGATTTAAGTATATCTAAAAGATACATTTTGGGCTGAGATGAGCACAACTCAGAGGAGTTAAAGCATGAATGCATTTTTTGATGGATTTGTGCATTCGGGGACAACGTTGAAAGAGTTTGTTGATCAGTTTGACAATGCACTGAGAAAGAAAGTAGAGAATGAGATGGCAACAGACTTTCATTCATGGAACTGCACAATCTCATGTATAACCCATTTACCTGTGGAGAAGCAAATTCAAGAATTGTGTACTAACTTTAAGTTTAAGGAAGTGCAATCCCAAATCCTAGGGATTATCTATTCACATTGTATTCTTATCAAGACAGAATAGGCAATTTCGACGTATTAAGTTAATGACCAACTGCAAGTCGAGGACTTTATTAAGCAGGTTACATATCAAGTATACTTTAATGAGGATGAATGTGAGGTGAAATGCATGTGTGGCCTATTTGAGATGAGAGACATTTTATGTAGGCATATTCTTGCAATTTTCTCAGTGCGGGATGTCCGAGTGTTGCCTTCAAAATACATTATGGATAGATGGAGGAAGGACATTAAACGTATGTATGCTCTCATTCAGAGCAGTTACGATAATTTGAGTGGTAAACCAGCTGCTAGCAGGTACACTATGTTGATTAAACTATGCTACAAAGTAGCTATAAATGTAGCAAAATGTGATGATAATGCAATGAATATGGCACAAAAGTTACGAGCAATGAATTTGCAGTACACAAAAACAAAGACCCAACCCACACTTGCACAAGCTAGTACTGAGGAACATGATGTTGAGGTTGGAAGTTCAAAAAAGATTTTGAGTCCTCAAGTTGTTAGAGGCAAAGGGAGACCCCCATCGAAGAGAAGAGCACATCCAATTGAGAAGATTATGGGAAAGTGACGTACTAAAAATAACCAATCCGATCCCATGACAATAGCAAGAGAAGAAATGTATTGCATTCTTATCTCTTTTTTTTTTCAATGGTATTTCTCATTTGTATTTAATATGTCGAGTTTTTAATTTGATTTTTAAGAAAATATATATATTGATTTGTAGATAAAGAAACAAACGGAAAATGACAACATCATGAGTGGCCATACACTTTTTACAGAGGCTATGTTAGTGACTGGCTCACAACAAAGTGTCATTTTACATGTATGCAGTTTTTAAGTAAGTACATGTTTTTTTTAAAAGTATTTCGAGTTTATTTTTGTGGTTGTTAATTTAGAGTTTGGTGATTTTTACAGATGGATCCTCAACATCATGACCAGCTTGCTTAGTTGATGAACCCCTTCCGAATTGATGTTTAGGATTTTGAGTTTTTGATAATGTATTTTGAGAGTTGCTACTCTATGTTTGTTTTGAGTTTTTGATAATGTATTTTGAGAGTTGCTACTCTATATTAGTTTCGAGTTTTTGATGATGTATTCTCAGAGATGCTACTTTATGAATGAAGTGCAGTTTTTACTATTACTGCGCGCAAAGAATTTGCTTATGAAGTATTGTTGCTGGACAGTTCACTGCTATATAAATAAAACCACAAAAGCAGAAAATTTATTGTAACATCACAAGTCTGGTACAATGTAGCACATAAATTGATATTAGATATTTACAACACTTACACCAACACTTACAAGTTATCAGTCTAACTGCAACATTTACAAACTTGGCAAATGAGCTAAGTCCCCAACACAACATTAACAACATTAATCATCATTTGATCTTGATCTTAGCAACCAAAATGAGATTAAAATTGAAGTCTGCAAATCAAGAATTCCATGATCATCCAGGTTCCTTTGTCAGCAATTTGGCCTTCACCGAGAGTAATAAAAGCTAAAGGGATGCCACCATAAGGACTCTGCATCAGACCCAAACTAGAAACTTTTTTGTTTTAAATCAGACCAGTAAACTGACAATACAGCCACAACATCAACTCCAATAAAGCTCCTCAATATATTGCTTCAGTTCCCCTGCATTGTGCTCCATCGATGCCTGCATACAAGAATAAATATTAGAAGCTAGCACACTAGCATAATGTTATGCCATTTATGAACATGATAGAAAGATACCGGAAGTGAAGCAATATCTAAAATTATATCACAAAAACATAAAGTGAAATAATAATCATTGCTGGATAACTTGGAAGAAATAATCATTACCTCACTATGAATATTTGCAATATGACAAGTAGAGAATATAAACATGGAAGAAAGGAATCTTTGCTAGGCAACATATGGAAATGAATTAAACAGCCGAAATGAAACACAAGCAGCTCAATGAAAAAACAATTCATCTTTTCTATATGCCTGCAACGGAACACAAGTGTCATCACACTTTCAAGGGCCACCCGGTTCTCTCAAAAGGCAGTGAAGATCTTCATACACCTGGAGTTTAACGTTACAAATCCCTCTGAAATCAAATCCTTGCAATTTACAAATCTCAGCCAGCAATTACCATCTGAAAGCAAACAAAAAGGATTTTAATGTGAAAATACCAGATGAGAGAAAATTTAACGAGAAATCAAAATAAAAATTAGAAAGAAGAAATACCCTCTAAAATCAAAATCCTCAAGAAGAAATACCCTCTAAAATCAAAATCAAATACAAAAAGAATTTTAACAACAAAATTTACCCTCTGAAATCACAATCAGAAAAAAGAAATACCAGATTTGAGAGAGATAGAGCCCACTTGCACATCGCTTTCATCAATGCTATAGATTTCGATTATTCCTAATTCAGAGGAGTTAAAATGGTTCTAGTAGTACTACTACACCAACAGTTGATTCATACAAACATACAAACGTACTAAGCTTAAAGAAAACCAGAGAGAGAGAGAGAGAGAGAGAGAGCACACCTTCGAGCAATGAGGGAGGGTCAGGTCATTTTGGGGAGGGGGGGGGGGGTTGGGGAAGACAAACCTAGCAAGGGTTTGGGGGAGGTATTGAAACGACAATGTTTAATTAATTAAAACTCCCCATTTCATTTAGTCGTGCATGGGGAGACCTTATTTTGGACTGCACCCAGAATTAGAAAATGCTACTCTTCCCGCTGGTAGTTCCCATTGAGGGCTACCACTGGATATTTTATTATTATTATTATTTTACTTAATGATTGAGTAAGTATTTTTTAATAATATTGTGAATTTTTTTAAAAAATATTTAAAAGTATTAAAAAAATACAAATGAAAAAAATAGCAAAAAAAAAAAACACAAAATGAACTAGCAGGAGCTCCCAGCCGTTGCTGTTGAGCCAACAATAGTAAAAATATATAAAAGCGAATTTCCAATTTAAAAATCGATTAGAAAAAACCAAAATTTTAAAAAATGATACAAACTTCAACTAAATATCTAATTTTACTATTTATCACGTGTAAAATTTAGGTTTTTATTTTTTTGTTAGAAATTCAGCACTAGCTTCCTTCGGGACCTAAAAGATGGAGATGGATGGTGATTGAATCCGTCATAAGATGTAAAGAAAAATTATTCACATCATTTTTAAATCGTTGATACATAAAACCACTTCAAGCATGTCTGTCATCCACAAATAAAGCAATCATCAAAGATAACATTGAGTGTTGCTAAATGGATGAATAGATTCCCATGTATAGCACAATCCCAGATTCCTGGATTCCCATGCATATGACAATTTCGGATTTTCTCCCATGCTCATCGGACACAGGTCAGAAAGGCTCATCAATGTGTTGTCTCTAAGGTTGTAAAGGGTCAAGTCTCCAGGAATATGGAGTACCAAGATTGACTCTTCCCTTTCTCCAACTCTTCGATGAACAATGTGCAAGACGGAGAAAACACGATGATGAAGTTCCTGATGGTGCCTTGGGATCAACGGAAACGGGGTAGGCAGTGGTCCATCGAGATTGACATGGTACTTCACAAACCACCCAGAATAATCGCCATTCATCTCCATCACATCAAACACAGCTCTTTGAGGGCCATAGTTCTCGATGAGATATAGATGGCCTCCCGATTCACCGAAATATTCAAATCTCCTTTCTGCCCAGCCCTCTGGAATGGGAGGCATCATCATTGTATGAAGAAGCTCTCTTTCAACATCAAACCGAAGTGATGACTCTCCCCTGCCAACCCAATGTAAAGCACCTTTCCAACAGACCCCTCGGTTGAAAAGAAAATCATCCAAAACTACAAAAGGATTTCCTGACACTCTCCAACAGCCAGTATTCGAACTGTATATCATTATTTGGCGATGGTTTGCTGACAATTTGGAGTCACAAATGCATATAACTTGGTAATGGGGTGAGTTTTGAGGGTTAAATGCAATGCTAATACCAAAGACAGTTTTGCACTGAGGTCCGGGCAATGGCATATACTGCTTTGTGGTGGGTTTACAGATGTAGTATTTGCGGTCTTCTTCATGGCAACGGAAGCTACTGCAAAGTAGGAGGCCATTGCAGGAGTGCTTTATACAAACACCATTCTCATCATCAATGAAAGAAAGAGACGGCTTGGGAGCAGCATCCACTTGGCCGGTACATGGAATGAACCTTAACCCTGAATACATTCTAAGAAATAAATACTTCTGCAAGTAGAATCCTGAGACTTGGTACTGCGGATTACAACTTGAGTAATTAGAGATGAAGAGTGGGTCGGAGATGATCTGGTTCCACCATTTACAGACACACCTGACTCTCATAAGAGACTTCAAGGGCAGCCGGTTGAATATTTCAATCATTACATCGTTGTACTCAATATTCATCCTTGCTTGTTTCATTCCAGAACTTGAGCTTGATTCTTCTGAAAGGGGACAAATTTACATCTAATCAACATATTAGCAAAGGAATCAAATGGAAAAAACGAGTAAAATTGAAACAGAGAGTCTAACCGATCATATAAAACATGACTAGAAGTAGACGTACGTTTTCTAGTCGAGTGGAGGAGTATCACATCAGCTTATAACACAAAGAAATGCAGAAACAAGAGAAAAAGAGAGTGAGTTTGATGCTGTTCTGCTCTTTCTCAATCTGGGAGTAAAGTTCGGGTTTAATAGAAAGGAACCTCTTTGTAATTTCGTAACTTGAGGGTTAAGCTTTGAAGGAATAATTTCGTGGAAAATGTTGGCGATAGTGGGATGAGGTGGAGATTATTGTCATTTCTTCCCTTTTGTGGACTTGGTTGACTGGACTTCCACGTCTTTTACATGTTCTGTTACCAATAGATCAAGACCAAGACCAAGAAAAGACAACAATTCTGTTCAATCCAAGAAGACTTGGACGAGCAAGGTTTCAAAAGAGACCCCAAAATATAGCTAATGAGTTTGAACGAATGTCCTCCCAATGCCTACTTTTCTTACATGCGACTGACCGGCTGATCAATGATCCCAAGAACAACTTTAGGCCTTTTTTGAATTTTTTTTCATTTTTCTAAAGCTTGATCAAAAGGGTGGGAGACCTCAACAATCACCCCAAACTAGTTAATACAGCACAAGAAAAAGAAAAAAAATATGGATCTAAAGCTAATAATTTGGCTCCACAATATGGATCTAGAGCAAATAATTCGGCTCCACCTATTTCCCACAAAGAAAAGCCGCCTAAAGCGATTGCTCAATCGGACTGCAATACTACAACCAAAAGCTCCAGTAGATTGTTTTGTGTAGCACTTTGCTAATCCGGTTTGGTTAAAGAAAACTCTTACTTCCTCTTTCTCATGATCTTTAGTTAGGAAACTCCCACTTCACAGCCACTGACGGTTGGAGGTTGAGTAATATATGAAAACAGCAACCGTCATTGCCTTTTTTGAAAACTTTATAAATCACTTGAATTTACTTCAGGGCAATTAGACATTACCAAGAAGAAAACTTAAAAGAAACAAAACCCAGAACGGTAAAGAGCTAGCATTCAGCACCGATAACCCATCATGTTGTGCAATCTGAATGATGCATTGTGCTTTACAGTGAGTCAATATCTGTAAGTTCCAATCACTCTTTCTTTATACAAACGTGTATTCTCAGGGGTTTATGATGATTGTTTCATTCCTACAAAATATTGAGACAATTCTAGCGTGTATGTCCCAACTTTGGTTCGTATGTCTATTTTTCCGCCATATGATTGTTTTTTAAATTCTGTAAAATCAAAAATTTGAAAAAAAAAAAAAAAAAAATGGGAGAGGGAAATCAAAGAGATAAGAAATCCGCAAAAGAAGTTCACTCCCCATACAAACTCCAGTATTCAACAGAAGTCCAAACATAATCATGAAGATATTCAGGGAAGAATGAAAGCCCAATAAACAGACTGAAGAAAAGCACAGTAACAAAAATTTTCGCTCGTTCAAGGAGAAGACTTGGTAGCACTCCTAACAGAACCCCAAATCTGGCCAAGCCCCCCAAGAATATGAGGCATGACACTCCCAATTCCCTGCAAAGTCAGACCAGAAGCAACCCCAATGGCGAAAGCCTCCCCATACCCAGGCTTTGAATCAACCTTCATGTCAAGAACTGCAAGCCTGCTGTTTGCGGCATCAACCTTTCTCGAGGTATCGGCCATTAACTTGTCCTTTCTGCCTCTCCCAGAGGAGATGACCCTGTAGAGAGCGTTCTGGAGGTCCTCTATGACCTTGGTAGAGGCTTCTTGGGAGTCGAGCCCTTGGGACTCATAGTGGGATACGAGTTCTTGTGGGGTAGGCAGCTTTCTCTTCTGGCTGGCTGCGTCTTTGCCCTGTGGGGGTGAGAAGGCCATTGGGGTCGGTGGTGGTTCCATTTTGTGATAAAAATGAAGCCAAGGAAAAACAATTGAAGAAGAGAGGGGTTGGGTATTGGCAAAACCCTAGGATCGGGGGGTTTTTGCAGATAAGATGATACCCAGAGTAAAGTAATGGCGGCAGCGGACAATGGATTAATGGGTTGAACTTTGCACAATACTGGACTGGGCAGTGAGTGAACATACTGTAATTGGGTTTGTATTTTTTTAACATGGATTCCACCTGGTAAAATCGGCCGGCCATGCCTGGACCTGTTTTTGGACCTTGCATTGCTTAAAAAGTTTTGAATAGGCCCTATTCCGAGCCCAATGACTTGAAAAGTGTGAAACTTGTAGCGACTTACCTTTCTGACAAAAGAGTCAACGTGAAAAGCCTTAAAGTCTAGTTTGTTTTCAGATAGAAATGAATTGAAATTAAAATTAAAAAGTTAAATAAAATATTATTAAAATATATTTTTTAATATTATTTTTATTTTAAAATTTGAAAAAATTAAATTGTTTATTTTATTTTGTGTGAAAATTTCAAAAAACTATAATGATGAAATGAGAGGTTTTTAAAGTTTTGAGTTTTAGTCTTGAAAGTAAACAAGGCCTAAGACTTTATTTGAATACTGAGATGAAATGATTTTAAATGAAAGTTTAAAGTTGAATAAAATATTATTAAAATATTATTTATTATTATTATTATTATTATTATATTTAAAAAGGTTAATTTTTTTATTACAAAACTATTTCTATACCAAACGGGACCTAAGATAGTTTCAAGGGGGACATTAAAAATAAAAAATAAAATAAAATAAAATAAAGGATGGTGGTTTCAAGGGGATGAAGGGCCACAAAATGTATTTGCGCAAAAGGGAATGTGCCATACACCATCTATAATCATATCATAATACCAAAAGAAAAAAAGGTCCCAAGGTGAATGAACGTGACACCAGAAAATAAACAAAAGAACGGAAAAGATTCTCTTCATTTGCTTGCAGAGAAAAATGTTTGAAGTAGCCACGAAGTGGAAAAGGTAATTTCTGATTTGATAATACAAAAGACACATCAGCCAGCTTTAGAACAACTCACGACTGTAGTACAAGTCTCTCAACGGAAAACAGTTAAAACTTTTTCTGTCTAGTAGTATTCATTAAAAAACCACATTCGCTACGTGCAAAATGCAATAGATTTGGTTCTTGTTGTCTCCTACAAGTTTAACAGCCTAAACTGCCCCATTGAATCCTAGTAAAATCTTTACAACAGAGACAGCAGCTAGATAAATTGGAGGATTATGTACAAATAAAAGAGGCAAAGGAAAAGGTCACATTGTCCCAACGGTTTTCTATCTCCAATTCAAGATATGTTGAAGATCTTACAATCTCACATAATAATGATTCACACTTTTAAGGGGAGTAATTTGAGAAGAAAAAAGGGGGGGAAAGATGAAGTCCATAAACAAAAAGTTTCAAGTCCACCTCCCCAGAGGAGTGTCCGCCTGTTACAAGGCTTTAGATTACATCATTTCCATTCTGATCAAGCAACCAAAAAAGAAATAATTAAACATGGAAAATTAAAATAGAAGATACTCAAACCGATCCCACGAATGCCGATAACTCAATACATAAACCGATATGTATTTTTTTTGTAGTAACAATTTGACACTAACAGGAGCAGTAAATTAAACAGATCTTATTTGTATTAAGCACGAGAGAAAATTTGTATGACCGTAAATCAGGCACCCTTGATATCCATGAAAATACCTACCATTATATTTGCAAAGTATCTATGTATTCAAGGGAAATGGGTGCCATACTTTGGTGAGACCACAGGGGGTGTGAGATTGCAACAGGATATAGTTCAAAACAAATCTCACAGAAAGATTGGAGCCATGACAAGCGTAATGGTCGCAAGCATCTTTATGAGGACATGAAGGGAAGGTCCAGCTGTGTCTTTGAACGGGTCTCCCACACTGCAGGACAGGTAAAGCGTAGCTAATAAGTAAAAAGATTACAATGGAAGGAACATCATTAAGTAATCCGCATTATATTGAAAACAAAAGCCTGCAAAAAAAATCTGGTCAGACTAGGCCTCCAAATTGTAGAGACTTGATATCCAGTATGCAACTCAAGGAACCTGATTTCTTGATCAAATAAGCAAAATATACTTTAATTTCCTTTTTCTTATAGTATTTTGCAAAGCCTGATATCAAGGGTGCAGAGTACAAGAACAGTGGGGCAAAAAAAAAAAAAAAAAATGCAGTACACACTGCTATTAAAATATCATGAACCTTTTTAACTCCATGTGTTAGCAACACATTTTTTAGGTAATTAACTTCCACATCACCAGAACATTCCTAATTGAGTTTTATAGGTCTCATGCTACCCGTATTTCTTTCCTCTTAATTATTAACCATAATAAAATAAAATAAAAAACTTTTTGTTTTGTTTTTTCAGGGTTGGGGGGCTGGTCTGATTCATGCTTTGCCAGTTGACCAAATATGGAAACTATTACGTAACTTTAGATGTTTTTTTATAGGTACCTAATTTTAGGTGTTTACTTGAATTTTTTAATGAACAATAAAAAGCACAACGGTAGAATATGGACACAAAAGGGACGCAGTATACCAGATTCCACCAGTCAGAAACAAGGAAATGAGGCACCAATTCATGCGGAAGGAGACACAGAATACCCTATTTCTGTAACTACCAAGGCAACCAAAGCGGTGGCAAGAACAGCAACAAAAAAGAGAACATCAACAAGACTTACGTATCTCCTGTAACTGCCGCTTTATGACACTCACTCCCTTTGCCTCCAAGAGCCCCTGTCTCAATGTACTTCTTTGCGTTATCCCAGGCACCACCTGCTGTGTTCAGGAAAAGGGCCATAAGAATTCCAGAAACTGTGGCAAACATCAGCATAGCAGCCACAACTTTAGCCCCAAGTAGAGGATGCCCAGTATAGTAACCCAAAATCCGGAACAGGAAACCTGCAGGTGATAAGAACCAACTTCAATGAGTCCTTCACTATATAAGATATAAACATAAACAGATACAACAGATATGCAAAAGACGAGTCACTAAATAGGTAGTGCACCACAAAAAATATTAAAAATATGCTTTTGAACATATGGACCACTTGAGTGGTCATACAACACTTCTATTTTAAAATAACGCCGCAGTCACCACAACCACTACTGCAACTGCTAATTCAATCACATGGTACTATTACTATTATTGGGGAAAAGTGAAAAAGAGAGTTCAAATTTGTAAAGAGATGAGTTTAAATTTAAGGGTAATAGGAGAAAAGGAATTGATAAATACTTTGATGTTTAGAAACACATAGGACAATGCAAAAAGAAAACCCCATCCATTTTAAAAAGGAGGGAGTAGATATAACAATTAAAGTGGTAGTAATAGTAACAATATCAATAATAGAAACGACAACGACAACACATGGTTATAAATAGTAGATTGGAACATTCTCACGTCAAAGAATGTGTAGATATGTCATTAAATCCCTCGGTATTCAGTTTGAACTGTGTAATGAGACACAGATATGGATGGGTTGCCATGCGCATCTGCCGACAAATGCCTAAAAATAAAAAGATTAATATCAACTAAAAACATCTTGTCAGCCATATATGAATCCCATTGCAGAAGCTCTTACAATACTGGCTCATAATGCATCCACAAACGTGACACCAAGTAAAGCCAACAGTAATCTTCAATAAATATTGCAAAGTATGTTGCCCAACCCATCTAAAAGCAACAATTACACGAATCATGAAATTTGATCTTTTTGCATTTGTCTTATCAGAACGGTGCAATACATTATTTCCACAATACTGTGAACACAAACTAAACATTCATTATTTCCCTTTCTAAAACATTTTGTGACAGCAATGAAAAAATATTGATGTGCATGGAAACACTGGACAAAGGCAACAACAAGAACAAGAGCAGCCAACCCACCAACAGCAATAGGTGAAACAATAGCCAAAGCACCAGGTTTTATCATCTCCCTCAGAGAAGCAGATGCTACAATAGCAACACAACGACCATAATCTGGTTTCTCCTTGTAGTCCTGCAGCAAGTAAAAACAATGCATCACTTAAAACAAATAACTAAAGAACAAGGCGCGCATTACTAAACAAACTTTTTGATCAATAAACAAAATTGTATTGAGCATAAAATAGACAAAGGCCCAAGTATACTAAGCAAACTTATGCTCACCATTATACCAGGCCTCTCAATAAACTGTCTCCTAACTTCATTAACAACCTCCTGAGCAGTTCGGCCAACAGCAGAACAGGCCCATGCACTGAATAGAAAAATAAGCATCGAGCCCAACAATCCACCGACAAAAACTTCTGGAATGGCAATATCAACCTAAAAGCCAATTTCAAATAGCAGAATTTAAGACAGTATGCAACAGCACTTGGAACAGAAGCAATTAACTAATAGCAGAAATATGTTTTGCTATACCTGTTTAAAAGGTTCCTGAGCAAATGCAGCTACCTCATCCATATAAGCACTGAACAGAAGGAAAGATGCAAGTGCCGCAGAACCAATGGCAAATCCCTTGGTGGTAGCTTTTGTAGTGTTCCCTACTGCATCAAGAACATCAGTGATCTCCCGAACACTTTCTGGCTGCGAGAAAAATGATATATGCTTAGATGATATCGAGGGGAAAACACAACAATTTTCTTCATCAATCAAGTCTAATTATTAAATAATTCATAACTCAAGGGTTACCTGCTGACTCATCTCTACAATGCCGCCAGCATTATCCGCTATTGGACCAAACATATCCATGGTTAGAATGTAGGCAGCAGTGCTGAGCATTCCCATTGTTGCTACAGCTGTTCCAAACAGCCCACCAGTTGGGTTTCCATCTTCATCCACTAGTCCAGATGTATGACCCAGCCAGAAAGCTGAAACAATAGATAAACTGATGACAAGAACAGGAAGAGCTGTTGATTCCAGGCCCAAACTGACTCCAGCAATTATATTAGTCCCATGACCAGTGGTGCTTGCAAGAGCTAATGTACGTACAGGCTCATGCTTGTAGTCAGTATAGTACTTGGTGATCCAAACAAAAGCATATGCAGTAATGATACCGACCAACCCACACAGGGCAAAGTTGAACCATGCAGAAGGAGCTCGTTCAGTATAAAGCAACCAACGTGTGGACTGTAGAGTATTTAAAACCACCAATAGAATCATGAATCAGTATGCAAACAAATCAAAAGCAAAAATAATGTTGTCTCCAACACTACTAAAATTTTAGATTTAAAGCCAGAATGTTTACAAATGATAAGAATAGTGAAAAAGAAAATTGTTAATTAGAATCCTAACCAATTATGGTAAAGTTAAAAAGTTTTAAAAACAAACTTCTAAACTGTAGATAAAATATTACCAAACCAAATGTCAGAACAGATAACACTATCGTGAGAGAATATCCTTTTTGAAGAATTGCCATTGGATCTTCAATAGGAGACTTCAAGCTAGAGTCCCGTTTACCCCTGATTGAAAGTATTCCGACAGATGAAATCACAAGGTCAAAAGAGTGAATAACAAGAGGAAACAAGATGAAACCCGATGGATCTGCACAAAAAAATGGGCCATGCATGAGCCAATTTAACACATACACACAAATGCACACACTCACAACTGTGCGTGTGCGTACACAAAGTAACATATACTCAGACACTCTACTTGCCTTCAATTTTACAATGCCGAGCCATTGTTCCCCCAAGTATCATAGCACTAATTATTTCGGCTGCAATACTTTCAAAAAGATCAGCACCTCGAGCTGCACAATCACCCACATTATCTCCAACCTAGATTGCAAAATTTTTTATGAGTAGATTGCAAAAATTAATGTGTCTAAACAACCAATGAGGATGTAGATAACCCAAAGAAAGAGAGTAGAAGCTAGAAAGTTATAATCTGCAAATTTCTTCAATTTCAAAGTTCTCAACCAAAGAGAGAGAGGATTAAACCACATCCCCTTGTTTTTGGGGTATGCCAACTTATAATCCCTAAGCAATCTTATCAGTGTTTATAAATATGCAACTATAATTGGAATTCTCTTTCATTTATATGCAATCTATGAGCAATAACTTTAGATATATGTCTTGAAAACCCCGCTCACTAATAGATCTGTAATTTTTGACATCCACAGCCACCGGTTTCTTCGGTATGAGAGCAATCAAACGGGCATATGACTTTTTCAAACTTACAATTGGCATGAATATCATGAAAACTTGAAGAATATCCTTCACATCCCAATAGAATTCAAAGAAAGCCATGAAAAGCCATCTGCACTCGGAGCTTTTTCACCGTTCACAACTTTAAGAACCTCCATCTCCTTGAAAGGTCACTCAGGCCCCGAGGCCTCCTCCTCCCCAATAAATTCAAAAGTTCGGTCATCAAGCTTAGAACTTGACTTAAACAAACTATCATATAACTGCACAATATGACTCTCAATCCCTTCTTGTTCAATAGAGATGGAGCCATTAAGCAAGAGCATCTCAATAATATTGTATCTCTTATTAGACTTGGCCACTCTATGGAAAAACTATGTGCATTTGTCGCCCTCTTATAACCATAGAGACCTTGACTTCTGCCTTCAGCATATCTCCTCTGATAGTGTAACCTGCTCCAGGTCGCCAAACCTCCCACAACTTTTAGTTCTTCCATAAAGGACTTTACCTGCTGAACTACATTGCCTAAAGTCTATTCGCTCCAAACCTTTAAATCCCTTTCTGATACCTTAAGTTTGGAGGGTGCCTTGGAAAATTGTAAGAAGACTACCATTGTCTAACCTTCTCAACAAAGACTTCAAGTAGCAAATAAATCGTGCAATTCATTGTGGTATGAAAATGAAACAATCATTCAGGCATAGAACAATTTCACATAGTTATAATGCAATAAGAAAAATCAAACCTTAACCTTCAGTTTTTGACATACACATTTTAATATACACCTAATAATTTAATTCCAGCCCAACTTTCACCAATAACGGTCATTGTAGAGGCAAATAAAGGCAGTAAAATTTTATTGGAACCCAGAACAAAAAGTTCCAAAAGTAAAATATACAGGAAATAACAGGAAAAATCAATAAAAGAGAAGGGGTAACTACCAGATCTGCAATCACAGCAGGATTCCTAGGATCATCTTCAGGTATTCCTTGCTCTACTTTACCAACAAGGTCTGCCCCAACATCAGCAGCTTTTGTGTAAATTCCACCTCCCAACTGAGCAAACAGGGCAACAAAAGAAGCTCCAAAACCATATCCCACAAGGAGAAGAGGCACTGAAAGACAAGAACATTAACATCAAGCACTGGATCACGGAAAACAATGGAAACAACAGCTAACAAGTTATATAAGACTAAAATAAATGGCTAGAGGAACTGTGAAATCTAAGGTGTACACAGCCACAACAGCCAACAGATACAATCACATGCATGCTTTTAGTCAAATTATGGTTTAGTATAGACGAAAGTTCAGCATATGTAAAGCTTTGATTTTTTTTTTTTGTTAAAAAAAAAGAGCAATCGATTTCTGGAACTCTTCATAGCATAAGCTAATAAAATAAAAGTATCCATACAGCAAACATATGAAATAATGCACCACAAACCTTGAGAGATAGCGTTCTTATTATCTTAAGATAAAGTGTAAGATGCATAATAGTATAATACATACCATGTGACCAAGACGTACACTACAATCATATGAATATATATATATATGGATACATATATATATGTATCGATGAAGCATTTCTTAGAGGCCATAAGTATATCGAATTTAAATTTGGAAAAAATTAAATTTTAAACTGTCACACAAGTGATAACACTGCATCAAGTGAATTTTAATCAATAAGTTCCCTCAATAACTGTGAAAACATGAATGACCACCCTCCCCTTTTGAAACCATCTCCCAAGTTAAAAGCCCATTTCCCAGCTTTGGTTCCACTAAAGAGGGGTACCTGATACCTTGCATCTGCAGATAAAACTACATGATGCTAATCAGACACAAAGACAAAGTCAAAATAAAAAAAATTGACAAGGGGTTGCTCCTAGGCTTTACTGCAGCAAAGCCGCAATCTTAAAAAGATAACACAATGAAGTTCAAGTCCATATTCCTGATATACTATGAAACATAAAAGAAGAGATGAATTTGATGCACTAGGCTTTATAATAATAAGTGAAGGAACAAAGGAACCCAACACGTACAATCAGTAACCTTCATTGATCCTTGTGAATCCACCCCCAACCAAACATAAAATGTGGCATAAAGGATGGCGATGCCAATTACAGCCATCCCAACAACAACCAAGGCAGAGAAACCACCAGCACGAACAGCTATCTGCACATGATACCTCCATTTATGATACCAATCTAAAACTGTTTTTAAGATAAAGAACTAGAAAAAGGAGGCAACCTGCAATGCTTCCCTTGCAGACCGTCTAGCAGCACTAGAGACTCGAACATTAGCACGAACTGACACCCACATCCCAACATACCCTGCAATACCTGAACAAAGAGCCCCGAAAAGAAATGCAGCAACAGTGATAAATGCAGAAGTTGACCTGCATCAGCAGATTCAATATTGTGAATTGTGTCATTATGGAGAAATAAAAAAAATATTAGTACCACAAAGGTGCTCTATAGCAAATATTAAATTATGTTATCACCTTCCTAGGCCAGAAGCTTCTTGTTGAGGAGTTGTGTTGCGAAACAAATAGATGAACAGAATAACCAGTGCTAGCAACAATGCCATTTTGGAGATAGTCCCATACTGGGTTCGAAAGAAACCTTCAGCCCCATCTCGTATTGCATCTGATATCTAGAAAGTGAAATGATAAGCTCAGGGCAAGTACTTGATAAATTTCAAATTCAGAGCCACAAGTCAGTTACCCACCCATAAGAACAAGGTAGAAGCTGGGGTAGTGAGTTCAGGGTGTGTGTATATCGTACCAATCAAAAGAACAAAACGACGAGTTCAGAAAGAACACAATTTTTTTTTTTGCAAGAACATTCAAATTCTACATGCAGAGGCAATCACGGCATATTTTGTTGTCTTATTTTCTCATCTATGGTATAGTAAAGAATTACTACTTTTTTTTTATAAGTAAAAAAAAAAAAGAATCCAAATGTAACTCACTGTACATAAAGCACAATCTCTTTTAAATATCTATGAATAAGATCTAGAAAACCACCTAGCCCAAGCTTTCAGCCTAAAGAAGTAAATTTTTTTTTATAAGTAACTATAGAAGTAAAATTATGTATTAGATTCTGTATTTTTCTCTTGCTTGGTACTGGACCACCCACCTA
Organism: Juglans microcarpa x Juglans regia; assembly: GCF_004785595.1. Lineage (NCBI taxonomy): Eukaryota > Viridiplantae > Streptophyta > Magnoliopsida > Fagales > Juglandaceae > Juglans > Juglans microcarpa x Juglans regia. Next base: position 39,846,567 of record NC_054594.1, on the reverse strand, counting down.
TTACCACCTGCATCAAAGTTACTAATTTCAGTACATCTATTTATTCAGTAACATTAATGCTGATCCTCGACCATTACCCAAGCTAACGATCTTGCCTTCAGAATTAGGCCACAAAACATCAGGTTGTCCAACTATCAAAAACCACAGAAACCCCAGTTCACATCACCTATGACTACCGAGACAAATCTTTTTCTTTTTTGTTTAAGAGGGGAATGTTGCAACTATTTTCCTAAAAAAAAACATGAAATAAACATTAAGAACATGTCTTTTTTAAAATTAAAAAAAAATGCCAACTATGACATTTAAATTCAAATTGATTTCCTAATTTCTGCATATTGGATTTAGAGATTTAGAAATGTAGAAGAGAACCTAACATGATCGTTCAACACTCCAAAATATTGACTACCGCCTCCTCATTGCACCCTTTCCACAGCAAAAAGCAATTTTTTCCTTTGAATCTTCTGTGGATTTTACTAATCCATCTACCCTTCCCTTCCTTAAACTAGGCATCCCCCTTTGTATACCCTCAATGTACTTGGGTTGCGCCCCTAGAGCTTTTATAAAATGTGGTATCTTTACTCATAAAAAAAGAAATGTAGGAATCTTCAGCTAAAACATAGCAAATGGAACTCTTAGGATGCCACATGTGCTCATCAATTCCCAATGGTACTCCAACACTACCGTTTTTATTAAAATTTAAGACCATACTTGCAAGTGTTGAAGACCAAAAGGTTTTAAATGTTTTGGTAGGGAACCTATACATAATTTTCTTCCCTATCTATGATTCCTTGAGATGCAAAGGAACACTGAACAAACAAAATAAATATGGCTAATACAAATTCAGAGAGGTCCATAAATAGAAAAGTCCCAAAGTCGAGATCCACAAGCTTGTGAATAGACAATGGCATCTGCAAAACTGTACTGAAGCACCACCAAATAGGATTGGATGTCATGTGAGAATTGGTAGCGAATTAAATGAATGGTCCAGTTAATCGAGTGATTTTGACAAAACAAAACAGTGGGGATAACTCAACTTTTACAAAGAGGTCATCCGCCATTGATATATTCTTAACCTAGTTTGAATTGGATTGAAGATTTTTCTTAATTTAATCTCATGGTGAGCTCCCAAGAAAGTAGATCAGTTTTCAACTATTCAACACATCTCATCACCACTCATAACTCACAAGTTCATAAAGTGTGAAGTCTGCAATCGTCTTCCAGAAAACCCAACTCCCAAACTTATCAAATCCATAGTCTTGATCTTATCCACTATATCACACAACCAGTTTTGTGCATTGCTTATTCAAAATGCAAGTGCTTGAGACCAATCACTATCAGGCCACAAAACAAATTGATATCTCCCACTTCATTTCTGTCGCTCTATTTTTGCCCTATTCTTAATATCCCTTTCTAACAACAAAGAATACAGAAAGGAATCCTTTAAATTTGTTGTACGAACATGTCAATTGTATCTTTTTCTAAGCAGAAAAATAGAAAGAAATCACAATCCCACATGATAAATGGTAGCATCCATGCACAGACAGCAAATAGAAGCTATAGAAACATGATGATCCACCACAAAGAAAAAGAAATATCTACCATAAAAATAATTTCTGTAAAACAAAAAAATGAAAAAAGGAAAATAACAATATGAGCAAAAGAGATTGAAAATAGATGTACCTGAACCATCTCAGGAGGACCCTCATCCTTGGAGAGTACCCACTTAGTAAGATATATTGACAAAAGAAAGCTCATAATACAAACTGAGAAGACAAACACAATGATCGGAGAAGTTCTTGCTCCAATGTAAAAGACCACTCCCAATCCCAAGAAGAGAAGTATTAACAGAACACGGAAATTTATTCCCATCAGAATTCGAAAAATCTGCAAAACAGAACAACTTAGTTCTATCCAGTCAAGGTAAAAGAAGATCAGCATGAAAAAACCAAACGAAAAAACAATATGTGATGGAGCAAGATAACAATAAAAACTCCATAAAATGACATTAAATGAACAAGAATCTAATAAATCCTGCATCTAGAGGTAAGTAGAGATAACTAAGTTGACATGGGCCAATCATTGTCATCAAAAGAAAGCAACTTGCATTTTCACCAGTCACAATTTCCGTTACATTTAACACCAGGTTGTTCTTCTGTCCAAGAAAGCTGAAAGAATATAAGTTCATGAAGGCCAAATCCACACTTTCAAGACAATGATGTGGCATGTAAGGCTTCCTTTAATTGGAAGCCTAGATGCTTGTCCAGGAAAGCTGACAATTAACTCACCAACTCCAAACTCAGAAAGAAGAAACAATAGCCAAGGAGCCTAGTTGCATCATCAACAGAATGATTCATTCTCTGAAAATCCTTTTTTCTGAGACGGCTTCCTCCAGAAAGAGAGAGAAAAGAGGAGGAGGAAGAAGAGAAGAGAAGAGAATTTTTTAATGTTCCACCACTCCTCTAAATTTGTTTAGGCATTGCATTTTTATTTTTTATTTTTTATTTTTTTGATCGGCAAACAAAATTGTAGTGATCATAAGAATAGGCAAGAGCCCAAGTATATGGGACATGTACCAGAGCAACGCCTACGCATGCTAGTTTAGTGATACAAGGAATTCATGAAAAGTCATGCCATGAAAATCAATTACAATCAACCAAACGAATAAAGTATTGAAAAAAAAATTTCTAAGCTCATTCATTGGCCGCTCTCGACCTTCAAAGAAATTTGTTTAGGCGTTGCATTATAGAAAGTGGAAAATTATTCCTAATTTACAAGTGAATGGAAACTTCAATTAGCTAGCATATCTTTTGTGTATATTCTCTCAATACACCTCTCAAAACCTAGCTTACAAACCATGCTTTTAAGTGACTTCTTTTCTTTTTTTTTTATCAGTAAAAGATAGATATTATATATATGGATGAAAAAAGTATAGCCCTTGTACACAGGAAGTATACATAAGTGCTCCTAAATATATTCTAAGAACGATAAATTAAAGACAAGAAATCCTAAATATTGTCCCCATGCAAAACAATAGTGGAAAACCAACACATTAGAGTGTGGAGAAAAAAATTCTTCAATTCGGCCATTGTGCGTTCCTTGTCTTCAAAGCACCTTGTATTCCTTTCCATCCAAGTACACCACATAATGCACAACGGAATCATCTTCCACACTGCTGCCACTTGTTGATAGCCTTGCAACTTTGTCCAACAACCCAACAAATCCACCACCCTCAAAGGCATAACCCAAGCAACATCAACCCTTTGAAAGCTCTCATCCCACAACACCCTTGTTACCTCGCAGTGTAGTAAGAGATGGTCCACGGATTCTCCATTCTTTTTACACATGTAGCACCAATCCACCAATACACAACCTCTCTTCCTCAAATTGTCCGTGGTCAATATCTTCCCAAGAGCAGCATTCCAAACAAAAAAAGCTACTTTAGAAGGCACACAAGCTCTCCAAATATTCTTCCATGGGAACGGAATATTGTCAAGATGTGTAGTCAAGATGCTATAATACGCCTTGACTGTACATATCTTGTGATTATTAACCCTCCACCTCAAGCTATCTCTTTGTACATATCTATCACGTCTCTATAATATAAGCTCAGCAGCTGCCAGCCCTATCCTCATTTATGTTTGCTGCAAGTAGCTGCCAATTTCCAACACGGGGTGAAGTGCTCAGAACAATCAATTGAATTATCCCTTGTTATCTCTCTACTCGTCTACTCTTCAAGGATGTCTTACCCTCTCTTTCATATAAATTCTCGTTTATAAAAGTGGGTGTGTCAGTATACATATGCATATTGTCAATTTCATATTCATATATTTCTTCTAGTTCGAATCTTAATCATGTTTCACTTCGTTTCTTATTTGAGGTGATCAGTGCTACTTCTCTTTCAACATTCTACTAGTTTCCAATTAGCCCAAATAACACAATATGGTTTTATTTTCATTTATATATGACTCATAGACTCCACGGAACTTGAACACATGATCTTACCCAGCAACACACTCATATGGAGGGTGCAAGTTCCATTTAACACAGGTCATTGGCAATGCAATATGGTATTATTGAAGTTACAATAATTACGCTTACTGGGATGATATTCAAAGTCAGATAACACAATAGATTCCTATCATACCAGTCACATATCAAAAGCACAATAAGTAACTCACTTGCTGCAACAACACAGAGGAGACAAAATCCTAGACCTACCCCTTGAAGAAGCAAAGGCATGCATGAACCTTACATGGAGAAAGAGGAAAACACGTACCCATGCTATGACTGAGCAGATATTAAAGCAACAACAACTTCGGTTCACCACAATAAATGTATGGGAATGGGTTTGATCTCAGACAGCCACATGACTTGCATTCATATTCACTGATAAAAATCTAAATGTACATTCCCGTGGCAGAACTGAAAATCTACTAATTCAGAATGAGACGAGTTTACACATTTAAGGTCCTCACCAATGGGTTGTAAGCTTTACTACGCATGTTAGGGAAAGTCCTTGGCCTGTCAGCATAAGGCCCAAGATTACCGCTCTCCAATTCGTCATCCATGCCCAAAGGAAGGGTGCTTGAATTCACCCTCCGAACCTGGGGCAAGTCGCCCCCTGAACTTGGTCGCTGAATTTTGAATGTTCTGCAGGGGCAAAAGCAAGTTCCAAATTCAAAGCTATAATAATGGAATGAGTAAAGTCTGAGTGTGCGCATATATAACTATCATAGTAACAATAAAATCAGCAACGGTAAGAGAATTTGAATGCTCCCTTTAGTTTCTAGAAAACGCAGACAGCAGAAAAGAGGGGAAAACACAAATAAAATTCAATTTTTTCTTCTTCCGTCCCGGCAACCGAACGGAAAATGGGAAATGAAAAGCCCAGAGGAACTGATCCACAACCAATACCAGACATTCTATTTACATTGAAAGGATCATTACCTAAAACCTCAATTTTCTCAGCAACCAAATGGACCGTACCATTTCACAAACCAAAAGGCACCAAAGCCCTAAGATCCGGCTTTTTTAAGAAAAACAAATCCTAGCTTACAGATTAGGCAGCAAGAACTGAAGACGGCCAATGGAGGTCAGAATATCAACTAGAACCAAATTTCGAGATCTGCTAATATATGAATTCTAGCTCGAGAAGAGAGAGAGAGAGGGAGAGAGAGAGAGAGAGATGCAAGAAGAAAAACGTGAGCGTGAGACGACCTTAACAGGCAATAAATGCCGAGAGCAATGTTTGTTGTAAACCGCTACTAACGCAATCTCCCTCTTTCTTCTCCGACTTATCTCTCTCTCTCTCTCTCTCTCTCTCTCTCTGTGTTTCCTTGAGAGTGATATTGCAGAGACGGAAATCAGGTAGTTTACGAGAAAGAGCAGGAAGAAATTCGCCCGTTAGATCTGAAAGAGGAAGTGTTGGTACCAAGTAGGATTAGAAATGGTATAAAGACCGACTAAATAAAAAAAAAAAAAAGAACCCACAGTGAGTCAATGACGAATGAAGAATCTTCATTTTAAGGATGTCGTTACATTAAATTACTACGTGTTTTTCCATCATTCGCGGCTACTCTCTGTTGTGCACGATGAACGGTCCCTCTCCCGTGTCTTCGGCTGTCCAATTATCATCTCTGTTTCTACTAATGTTCTGGGATCATTTATCTTATAATTTCCAGCTTGGATTGCAGACAATTCCAATTTTTTTTTTTTTTTTTGAGAAAACAGACAATTTCAATTGGTTACACTTTCAGACAGATGATCCAACAGGGAACTTTCATAAGAGATTGTCTGTACTTCCATTCCAACAGGGAACTGCAAGAACACGGATTTAGAAAAATTTTTTAAAGTGAAAATATATTTATAAACCTTATTTTCTATACACCCGACACACCACGTCAATTATGCTAAAAAGTTATTAATGTTTTAGTTTTTTCTTTTAATTATAAGTAGAAAAACTCTTTTTTAAATTAAATAAGCAGATCCTTGAGACTAAGGGTGGGTTTATATATATATATATATATATATATATATATATATATATATATTTATATATATATAATAGATATAATCCTCAAAGTTGGTGTTAGATTAATTGTGTCAAATGGAGCTGGAGAAAATAGATGGGGAAGATTCGAAAAGACTGGAGGATGCAGTTAGCATGTATGTGGAGATTTTGATGCTGGTTGGTGAAATTTCTTCACAAAAAGGGTATATAGATGGAAAGCAATAACAGACGAAGGAGCCCAAAACTGAGAACTCTGAGCTTCAAAAACCTAGAGGTGTCTGTCTCTCTTTCCAAATTGCAACTTGAGCGAAGGAGCTATTAAAAATCACTTCTTTAATCATCAAGTTAAAAAAAAAAAAAACACAATCGGTCACTTTTGTCGGTAAGCATTCTCGGTTCACTTTTGGCGAAATCTGGGTGAGAAACCGTGAGCAAGATAGAAAGCTAGGAAGGAGGCCAGGGAAAGGAGGCGTGCATGTTGGTGCTTTATTATGTCCGACAGTCAAGGCCTTAGATTGCTAAAATAGTCACTTAAAAGAGGGTAGAAAGCATGTGTCCTAAAGAGGAGCAAGCAGTTTTTAGGCTTGGAAATTTGGTGTGAGAGAGGAATGTTTGTGTTGAGGAGTCTAAAGGGTAGAGAGTTAAAAGGTCAATAAATTAATAGAAAGGTAACGTAAGAAGAAAGGTTGGTGTCATGTCTTTAGAGAGAATAGGATCCTCTTTATTTACATGCGAAAATGGGGAGTACCATTTATTTTGCCTGCATAGAACATTTATTTGTATCCTCAAGATCTTGGTAATATCCTGAGTCTTTTTCAATGCTTATAGAGGATATGATGTCTTATTATATGTCGTTTTGCTCGGCTCAATACCAGCCTACCGTATCTTTCTTGTTCTTTCTTTCTATCTAATTTATCCCATGAATGCATGAGTACCGGTCTTCTATCACAATCACAGTAATTACCTCTAAGGGCCCATTTGGATATAGAGGTGAGATGATCTCATCTTATCTCAATTAATAATCTCACTACTATTTATAAACAATCTCAACTCATATCATCTCACTATATAAACTAACCTTTACTGTCCATCATTAAAAAAAAAATCCTCATTACTGCTGGGTAAATTTTGTTGTGCAGGCTGATATATGTCAAAGAGCCTTACTAGGTACAAGTAATTTGGCACACCAAACCGAGTACCAACGCTGATATATTCTTTTTTATTGAAAAGAAAAATAAAAGAAGAAGAAGGTCATCTGTCTCATGAAAGTTATTTTCGTCTCAATTTGTACATTTTCAATAAACGGATGCCTTACATGTCGAGACTTCGTGTACAGCAACATTGCATTCCACACGAACCAAATGGCAATTATGTTTATGGAGTCTTTTCAACTAGTATACATACATACATATATGCGCGTGTGCTGGGGCGCGTGTGCACATGAGATTGTTATATGATATATCAACAACTTATGCCAGATCAATTTGAAAGGAAAGAATGAAGAACTTCTTATCAATCACAACTGTTTTGACACTCCCACAAATTTTCAACTAAAGATACTTCTATTTTCTAGCTAGTGATAACACCAAAATTATTATGATCATCTAAGCCGCCGCCTCTTAAAACTCCCAGCCTCTGTTTGAGCATTTCTTACCTTACTCAATTGGAGTTGTCTCGAGCTCATTAATCATTGAGAGCCACCCTTAACATGAATGGATGGTTCCCTACTCTTTAATCGTACATGATGGATATGGTGACTGCGGCTACTGTGCCTTCTTGAAGGGTAAAGCGAGCTCCGAAGCCGATCCTTTCTTCTCTCTCTAACTGACCTTCGCTTTCTACTCACATCTAAATGAAGATAATTATCTGACAAATCACTTTCATCACTTGAACTGTACCCTAGTTCAATATCTTGAAAACGGTGCCTGCGCCAACGGTTTATCCTCTTGGTGTTCTTTAATCTGTGACACAAGAAACAGGTAATGTCTTCTAAAGCAAACCAATATGTCTCGCAAGCTGCCCAACACATCTTACAAAGGCTTCTTCCAATGCATTGACAGATGCCCACCTTGAACAGTAAGTAGCAGAACAATAACACTGAAAGCAGAGGAGAATTCAAATGAAACCACTCATTTCCTTATCTTCGAGTAACAAACAAGACCCTACCAACTTAGCGGCTAAGCAGTAAATCTTATTATGCAATGTGTTTATGTCAAGAGACTGATGAAAACCCTAGAAAGGATTTAGCTTATCTGTGTTTCTAAGGCTAATCATTCGAAGCTAATGGAGAAAAAAAATGAAATAGCCATCAAGAAAAAAAAAAAAAAAAAGGAAAGAATATTTACTTATGAAGCAAAGGACCAAGATCATTAACAGCTTCACCAGATTGGAGACACATAAATGCTCAATGAAACATACCACATCCCATGGTCCTGAACAAACACCCCTGCAGATCAAGCAATCAAAGTCAAACAGGAACGATCTGTAATAAAATCCATAGCTATGAATATGCAGTCATGATAAAATAACACTCTGCAAATTTGCATCAGTGGAAAATGAAATCCCAACGCATATATGAGGCAACGAAAGCTTATGTGAATGCATCTCAACTGCATTTAAAGCAAACTCATAATGGTTTCCTTAAAATGGATGATGGACGTTGTTGCCCTGTCATTAGTCAACTAGTTGGTTGTGGACTTATTGGCTCCAAGTTCAATATTCATTTAATCCTGCCTGGAAGAGACATGACCAAACAAAAACTATGTTTTGACATTAAGCAGTCTCATTGGTATACTTGATGTGCTTCCAAACAATAAGCCTAGATTATTTCTTCGGCTAATACACTGTCTCACAGATATGCGGCATGGCACCATGTTCTTTCTAGATTCGAGCACAGCATGAAATTCACTTGACCACAGGATGATATATAAGTAAGCCATAAATCTTTATAGACCACAGGGTGGCTATCACACCTGAAATCGGATAGGTCACCATAATGAGGTTCACAATTTCCAAAAAATCTGTGCGGTGATTGCCATCAATCTAAAAAATTAGAGAGCTTGCAAACCCAAACCATGTTATCTCTGTACTTGAAGTCAGGCATAAACCATGTGTTCTCTATTGAGTATTATAGAGTCTGGTCCATACCATTCGAGCAGAGTCTCTAGCCGCTAGAATGAAGACTGTTGGTAAAAAGGGGTTGCAAAATAATAAATAGTGAGAGAAAGTTTGCTTTAAGGCGCGTTACAATGTCGCTTTCCTTAAGACAATATTCGCCTCCACTAATAACGGTATGCACACGGATTACAAGTGAATTTGCCTTCAAAATACAATGAAACCCAGAACAAGTCTGTTTGTCTAACTACGTTATGCACAAACGAAATTAGATCTCGAATACCCTCAAATTTTGCTATTCAACCAAGAAATTAGAAATATGTTCTCTTGAGAACAAACAGATTCTAACAAGTTCTAACAATATGAAGAAGTGAAAAACTTGGGAGAGAAAGAGAGAGAGAGAGAGAGAAATTTGAAATTCTATTATGTCATCTTCAAATAGCAGGCCAATGGGTCTATTTATAGATGACCAAAAGTTATGAACGAAAAGTTATTACTTTTCGTAATTCTGAAAACTGTTTGGAATAAGTATATATATTGTGCCTGCTACCAAATGACACAACGGTTGAACCTTAGTCCAGTGGTTGCCTTGCTTCCTCTTCAACTGGTTGGCACCAGTTCAAATTATCGCGTGCGCGCATTAAGAATTTAATTTTTCTTTCCTATGCGTCGCAGCGCCTAGGCATGCGGTGATCACTTGAGGCTTGAACCATGCGATGCAGTGCTTCACGCATGCGGTGAAGAGAAATTAAAACCGTTTCGTCTAATGGGTGACTCAAACTCAAGCCTTCATAGTAAACCAATGGCACTAACACCACCAAGCCAGTGATTGCCTTATGAAGGCTTACAGACCCAATAATATTATAACCATAAGCTATTGCTTATAAACTTTCCTTAATTCCTCTCTTTCCAAAATAATTCACAACTTCCAAGAATAAATCCCCAAAATATTATTAATCATAAATATTATATATATTATTTTGAAAATATTTCCAACAAAGACAAGTCAGAGAGAGTTCATTCAAGATAGCTCGACAGACCGCTATTTCTGAAGCCTTTAGGGTTTCCGTCGCAAGATGTATTTTATGTGATTTTGTTCTTGACTTGTGACTGTATCAGAGTGAACAGTAGCCGCCTCATACTATTATATTGTGATTCCTCAAGAAATAAAAATTATCTGTAGCTCCCGTGGACATAGGCAATTTGTCGAACCACGTAAATACTGTGTCATGTGTGATTACTTGTTTTTCTTGTGTATGCTTTTACTTTATTGTCATTTTTTCACAACAAGTGGTATCAAGAACTAAAGTTCGGGTCTGAAGAAAAATGATGGCTGGAGAGAAAGTGAAGGTATCAGGGATCGAGAAGTTTGATGGCACGGATTATGGATACTGGAAGATGCAAATAGAGGATTACCTCTATGGGAAGAGACTTCATCTTCCATTGTTCGGGAAGAAGCCAGACAGCATGTCAATTGCTAATTGGACCCTATTGGATCGACAGGTTCTGAGGGTTATTCAGCTAACCCTGTCGAGATCCGTTGCACACAACGTCATCAATGAGAAGATGATTGTGGATCTCATAACGGCTTTGTTAGGTATGTATGAAAAGCCGTCAACGAATAACAAGATACATTTGATGAAAAAGTTATTCAATTTGAAGATGGCAGATGGTACATTTGTTGCACAATATCTAAATGATTTTAATACTATTACAAATCAATTGTCGTCTGTTGAAATTAAATTTGATGATGAGATACGTGCACTGATACTATTGACATCACTGCCAAATAGTTGGGAAGCCATGAGAATGACTGTCAGTAATTCTGTAGATAAGTCAAAGTTGAAATATGATGATATCAGTGATTTGATTTTGACTAAGGAGGTGCGCAAGAGAAATTCAGGCGAGACCTTAGGTTCGAGTTCAACGATGGCTATTGATTTTCAAGGGAGAGCACAAGACATGAACTCAAACAGAGGCAGATCAAAATCAAATAACAGGGGCAAGAGCAAGTCAAGGCCTGGTTAGCAGGCAACTTGCTAGAATTGTGGCAAAATTGGCCACATTAAGAAGAATTACAGAAATCCTAAGAAGACCGAGAATAATAGTGCTAATGTGGTAACTGCAGAAGTACAAGATGCACTATTACTTGCAGTTCATAGTCCAGTTGATGACTGGATACTTGATTCAGGGGCTTACTTCCATACATCTTCCCATCAGGAGATAATGCAGAATTATGTTGCATATAATTTTGGGAAGGTGTATCTGGCTGATGAAGAGAGTTTGAATGTAGTAGGGATGGGAGACATTGACATTGCACTCTCTAACAAGAACAAATGGATCTTGCAGAAGGTCAGACACATTCCTGAGTTGAAGAAGAATCTCATTTCTGTTGGGTAACTTGATGATTGTGGTCATTCAGTGGTGTTTTCATATAGCACCTGGAAGGTCACCAAAGAGGCATTGGTACTGGCTCGAGGTAAAAAAAAATTGGTACACTTTATATGACTACTGGTTTGAATAACACTATTACTACTACCGTTGCAGAGAGCACGGCAGATTTGTGGCATTGCAGGCTTGGCCATATGAGTCAGAAGGGCATGAAAGAACTTCTATCTAGAGACAAGCTACCAGAACTGAAGTCAGTTGATCTCAATATGTGTGAGAGTTTTTTTTTTTTTTTTTGTCGGGAAACAGAAGAAAGTTAGTTTTTTGAAGAGTGACAGAACACTGAAGAAAGAGAAACTGGATCTTGTGCACACTAATGCGTGGGGACCTTCCACAGTGGCATCTATTGGAGGTTCTCGTTACTACATTACATTTATTGATGATCACAGTAGGAAGGTATGAGACTATTTTTTGAAGCATAAATATTATGTATTTAATGTGTTCAAAATTTAGAAGGCCATAGTTGAGACAGAGACAGACTTAAAGCCGAAATGCTTGAGGTCTGATAATGGTAATGAGTATATTGATGGTGGGTTCAAGGAGTATTGTGCAACTCAGGGTGTCAGAATGGAGAAGACCATTCCTGAGACACCACAGCAAAATGGAGTTGTTGAACGCATGAACAGAACCATAAATGAGCGCACTAGAAACATGAGGTTGCATGCTGGGTTACCACCTACTTTTTTGGCAGATGCATTTAGCACTGCAGTATACTTGATAAACAGAGGGCCATCAGTTCCTCTGGATTGTGGACTACCTGAGGAGGTTTGGAGCAGGAAATAGGTCAAATTTTCTCATTTTAAAATTTTTTGTTGTCTTTCTTATATTCTTATGGATTCTAATGCTCGTAGTAAACTTGAGGCTAAGTCAAGGAATTGTTATTTCATTGGTTATGGAGACGAGGCATTTGGCTATCTTTCTAGGATGATCAGGGTCGGAAGATTATAAGAAGTAAGAATGTGATTTTCAATGAGAAGATTGTGTACAAGGACAAGTCTAGTACAATTCCTAAAGTAGGAATGTGATTTTCAAGAGAACAAGTCTAGTACAATTCCTGAAGTAGCTCCTCAGGAGTTTGAGTTTGTGAGTTTGGATGACCTACCAGAGGCCACAGTGCAGTGTAGGAAATGAGTGACGAGGAGAGTGGGTCCAGTACATCCATTCCTATTATTCCGCAGTCAGATCCAGAGCCGTCCACTCCTCTCCACAGCGTTTCTCACCTACTTTGAATTATATTATGTTGACAGATGGTGGAGAACCACAGAGTTACCAAGAAATCTTGCAAGATGAAAATTCTAGCAAGTAGGAATTGATCATGAAGAATGAGATGGATTCCTTGCTAGGGAATTAGACATGGGAGTTGACAGAACTTCCATCAGGGAAGAAGGCTTTACACAACAAGTGAGTGTACAGGATGAAAACTGAGTATGATGACAGTAAGAGGTACAAGGCCAGACTTGTTGTAAAAAGCTTTCAACAGAAACGGGGTATTGATTACTCTGAGATTTTTTCGCCTGTGGTAAATATCACAACCATCAAGTTAGTTTTGGCTATAGTTGCTAACTTGCTATTGAAGATCTATTTCTTGAACAATTAGATGTGAAGACAATTTTTTTTCATGGAGATTTTGAAGAAGACATTTACATGCACCAACCTAAGGGGTTTGTGGTATAGAGAAAAGAAGGTTCAGTTTGCAGACTGAAGAAGAGCTTGTATGGCTTGAAGTAAGCTCTTAGACAGTGGTACAAGAAATTTGACAGTTTCATGTGCAGTGCAGGATACATCAGATGTCAGGCAGATCACTGTTATTATGTCAGGCAGTTTGACAATTCTTACATTATTTTGTTGCTATATGTGGATGACATGCTTATTACAAGGGCTAGTATTGATGAGATCAATAATTCAAAGAAGCAGATGTCAGAGCACTTTGCAATGAAGGATTTAGAAGCTGCAAAGCAAATCCTTAGCATGAGAATTGTCAGAGACAGAGTCAGAGGCACGTTGAGACTCTCACAAGCTAAGTATGTGAAAAAAGTACTCAGCAGGTTCAATATGGACAAGGTCAAGCCAGTTGACACACCCTTGGATAGTCACTTCAGACTCAACAAGGATCAAGCACCGAAGTTAGAAGATGAATAAGACTATATAAGCAAGGTTCCTTATGTCAGCTATTGGTTCACTTATATATGTTATGGTTTGCACTAAACCAAATATTGTCTATGCAGTGAGAGTTGTGAGTAGATACATGCGTAATCCTGGAAAACAACATTGGGAAGCAGTGAAGTAGATACCTAAAAGGCTCTTAAAAAACGTGCTTGTGTTTCTCAAAAGATGGCTTAAAGGTACAGGGCTATGTTGATGTTGATTTAGCTGGAGATACTGATAGCAGAAAAAGTACCACAGAGTTTGTTTACACTCTGGGTGGTACTGCAGTTTCATAGGATTCCAATCTACAGAAGACAGTTTCTTTGTCTATTACACAAGCTGAGTATATTGCAGTTTCAGAAGTTTCAAATGAGATGGTTTGGTTACAGGGCTCTTAGAGGAATTGGGTAAAAAGAATCATAAAGGCACTCTCTACTGTGACAGTCAGAGTGTCATATTCCTTGCCAAGAACCCAGTGTTTTATTCTAGGACTAAACACATTCAGATCAGGTATCACTTTATACGATCATTGTTAGATGACGGACAGTTATTACTTGAGAAAATTTGTGGAAGTAAGAACCATGTTGATATGTTGACAAAGGGTGTTATACTTGAGAAATTGAAGTTGTGCGCAACTTTAATTGGTCTTCTAGCATGAAGACAGGGGCAGTGAGTTGCAGAAGTGGAGGATATCATGTTTGAGGCAGATGACGAGATTGTGGGTGTATCATTCTCCAAGTGGGAGAATTGTTGAGTATTATGGAGTCTTGTCCACATCGCTCGAGTGAAGACTAGTCAGAGAGAGTTCACTCAAGACAGCTCGACAAGCTGCTCGAGCAAAGGCAAGTGAGAGAGAGTTCACTCGACACCGCTCAACACACTGCTCAAGCGGAGGGAAGTCAAAGAGCTTCGCTTGAAGAGCTGCTCGACATATGGCTTGAGCGATTACGGGAAACAGGTTCGTTCGATTCGGACTCGACACGTCGCTCAAGCTAACATCACTATTTCTGAAACCTTTAGGGTTTCTGCTGCATGATGTATTTTATGTGATTTTGTTCTTGACTTGTGACTATATCAGAGTGAACAATAGCCGCCTCATACTATTGTATTGTGATTCCTCAAGAAATAAAAATCTTCTGCAGCTCTTGTGGATGTAGGCAATTTGTCGAACCACGTAAATACTGTTTCATGTGTGATTGTTTGTTTTTTTCGTGTTTGTTTTTACTTTATTATCATCATTTTTTACAACATTATGTATCTTTCAACATCTAGTATAAACTAGGAGAATGGGCGAAAGAAGCAAATGCAAATATAATGGAACTGAAAACAAGCTCGACATCTTTTAACTTCTTTCAACTTTGCAACTTAGTTCATTGAGTGTGGCAGAACCCAACACAAGAAACGGGACAAGAGTCGGGACAAACATAAAAGATGAAACATAATGAGCATAGAATTCTTACTCGCATGATGCACCAAAGATAGTCTTAAGTGGAGCTACGAAAGTATTTCCAAGAACACCTCCAATGCCGTTCGCAGCTTTACTGATGACACTCCCCATTGTGAAAGATCTCCACAGTCATGTCTCGTAACAGTTGCAGTGACAAGATAAATGGGAAAAAGTTGTCGGTACCCCTATGCCCAATGTTTCAAAGTTCAAAAGCTGTTGTAAATACAATAGGCATGAGAGGAACAAAAAAACCTATTTTGTTGTAAACCCTTTTCCCGTCCCTTAGCTTTAATGCAATATTTCAAATTTTGCAACGAGTAATTTTATGTAAAGTGCATAAACACTACATAATCGTTTTGAAAAAAAGTAAGATTTAAAATTAAAAAAATAATTTTTTTCATGTAAGTTCTATATTTTATTCATTATTATTAAAACGATTACGCAATGGTTGCACAATTCACAATTACAAAACTCTTTTCTCATTTGAAAAAAAAAAAAAAAGCAACAAATCAAAAGGTATAGTCCCAGATATACAGGAACGTTTATTTTCTTTTACTATAAATGCAATGTAACCAAAAAACTTTAACTACTACCTCAAAAAACTTTTCCCGCGAAATAATTGAACAGATTTTTCCTTTTTCATCAGCATAATTTAAAGAATTTTGGAACTTTATCATTGGGCGCACCACTTTAGTTTAGTTCTTACACGCGTTAAAGCATGGTAACTCGTTGTTCGCATAGGTATACTTTGAAACCAAAACAATTATTTAAAGAAGAAGAAACCCAAGAATCAAGAGTATGAAATGATCAAAGTGAAAAGGCAGAGGTTTCCCAGAAGAAACCTATGTACCGACCTAAATTCTGATCATAGAAGCCACCAAGCACCCAGTGTTTGTGCAATCTAACCGTATCAGAGCGATCAAGAGGGAGGGGAAACGGTTTTAAACGGTCGAGTATTTTAGTGAAGATATCGGAAGAGAGAGAATGGGCCTTTCGATCCACCTTGGGCCTGTAGTATGAGTTTTACTATACATCAATCATTATTCACTCTTATATCTAATACTTGACAGTTTTTTTTAGTTTTCATAAAATATGAGATATTTTTTTTAAGATGTGAAGTAATGAATGGTTAATGAGAAAAATTATTCAATAGAGTATATCATCCACACAATTTAAATAGTGAAATTTGATTTATAAAATTTACATTATAAAATTTATCTTTTAAATAAAATTAAGTCATGTAAGTACTTTACTAAGTATACTCAACACACCGGCTTAAGAATATAATTAATATTTTGAAAAAAAGAACAAATTTAGACCCATATAAAAAATATTACTTTTTAATAGTAGGTCTCACTTTTTTAAAAGAAGTGGACGAGTCTTATATATCCTAAAATTATATATAACATTATTCTTATAATACTGAACTGCAGTATTTAAAATTTTGATAAAAAAAAAAAAGATAAAAGAAAAAAAAAACAGAGGGAGAGATCGCGTTGGAAATAAGACGTTAATTATTTGTAATCAATAAATTTAATCAGGACATGCTCACGGGGTGCATATATAATATCCTACGGCCTCCAGTAACGTGCATGCAGCTTGATCTCACGATGTCTGTTATCCGTTATAGGAATACTGTCTCTCTTTTTTTCTTTTTCTTTTTTGAAACATAGGAATATTGGATCTTTTTTTTTTTTTTTCGCGGAATATTGGCTCTTGATAGCATTGAAAGGTGCTGTTTATTAAATAATGGTTAATTAAATGCATGCTAACCTCGTAATATAATATCCTATAATTTTATAAAAAAATCTATTTATCATTTCAATTCTCATCATCTCATAAGTTAGTATTAGATGATAAATTCATAAATAAAATATAATAAATAATCTCTAATCATCTAATGTTATATTATAAGATGATGGAAATTGAGATGATGAGTAGCATTATTCTAATTTTATTAGTTAAGTTCAAGTTTTTCATACATACCGTGCATGTTTACTATTAATGTGGATCGTCCTCATTTAGATAGTGAGATAAAATGACATAATATGTAAATAATAGTAAAATAGTTTGTGAATACTAATAAAATAATTTGAGTTAATATGTTTTATGAGATTTTAGAAAATGAGAGATAAAAAATTTGAATATTGAGATCATGAGATGGAATGAGATGGGTTGGGAAGATTTTGTCACAAACTTTTCAAACCATCTCATCTCATTTTATCTCATCTTAACATCCAAACATCATTTAAACAAAAACATTTTTCTATTTAAAAATTTCAATTTTTTAATTTTTCATCTAATCATTACCTAATTATTACAAATTTTCTAAACTTATAAACAAAACATAAAAAATAATTCAACTTTTTCAAATCTAAAAAGAATAATAATATAAAAAAAATTATATTCTAACCCTCTTCTAAATTTATAATTTTTTTATTCAAATTTTTCTCTCCTATTTATCAAGACCTCGTAACAAATCTTAAATCAAATTATTTTACTATTATTTATAAATTATCTCAATATTATTAATAAATTTATCATCTCTTCCCATCTCATTTTATATGTGTAATGAACTTCTTCGTAATGGCAACATTTCATTAATTTCACAAGACTTTGCTCCAAAGGAGAAGCCTAGGAGAGAAATCTGCAGAAAGATCGGGAGGAAATAATTAAGAAAAAAAAAGGATAAAAATAATAATGAATGGTCCACTTTTTGCAGCTTGTACATTCATAATACATCGGCAGCCCGGAGGTTGATGCATTGCATGTACAGTCGTCGTAAAAAAGACAAACAGATAAACAAAATATTATTAGAGCAGAATATGTTGACTAGGCTTTGTTTGGAACTTAATCTATCTCAACTCATTTTATCTCATTATTATAATTTTTTTAAATCTTAATATAAAATATAATAAATAATTCAACTTTTTTAAATTTCAAAATAATAATAATATTCTAACAATATTTTATCATCTCAACTCAACTTAGTTCAACATTCAAACGCATTCTAATTCTTTTATATATACGAAATTAAGTTGTTTATTGACACATAAGTTGAGTTGGCCAATAAGATTCATAAAACGGGATCGATTGAGTCAGGGCCGAAATTGTATGTTCTACTCTTTAAGAGAGAGGGAAAGAAAAAAAGGAATAAAAATGCAGACAACAAAAAATAATACCGTATGTTCTACTCTTTAAGAATACTGCAGGGCCGAAATTGAGAGTCAGGGCGCGGGATTCAAGCTTCTTTTGGCACTTGCACATCATCTTCACCACTTCAATTATTGTAACTTATTTTTCCAGTCCGCCAACCTATCTGTTTGTTTGGACTCTGTAGAATTTAAAAATTAAAGCCAAGCCATATATATGCAACTCTGCTGGGTCCCAGATGCTAGCTTTTCCTGCTAGTTCACAAACAAGCTCTCTTCATTAACACCTATGGAGAGAACTGATCATCCACTTTCCCTTATCGTGGTGATCATGATGCTGGTGCATTGTTGTTTATTAATAGGAAGCTCAGTTATGGCAGCCACAATCACAAACATCAGCACAGACCAATCTGCTCTTCTGGCTCTCAAAGCTCATATCACTCGTGACCCCAACAATGTCTTGGCAAAAAACTGGTCCAGCAGCAGTACTACCCCAGTTTGCAACTGGGTTGGTGTCACTTGTGGCTCTAGCCACCTTAGAGTCACGGTTTTGGACCTATCTTTCATGAATCTTACCGGCACCATCCCTCCTCATCTGGGTAATCTCTCATTCCTTGTCGAGCTCCACTTCCACAACAACAGCTTTCATGGCTCCCTGCCCCATGAGTTGGCTCGTTTGCGTCGCTTGAAGTTAATCAGCTTTGGGTACAACAACTTGGAGGGAGAGATCCCTTCATTTTTAGGGTCTTTACCATATCTTGAAAGCTTGTATCTGTATAATAATCAGTTTAAAGGTCCCATACCTTCCTCCATTTTTAACTCATCTTCACTGCAAGTACTTCATCTCAGCGATAACCCGTTGTCTGGTACAGTTCCATGCCCACCATCATCTTCAGCTTTGTCTTCCCTTCAAATCTTTGTTAGCATGTAGAGTTGTCGATTATCTTGGTACACTAAAAGGGCTTGATTTACTCTTTACTAATATTTGTGGTGTGCAGGAATTATTCCAAGAGAAATTGGAAATTTAACAATGCTCAAAGAACTATATCTTGAGCAGAACGACCTAAAAGGTGCATTTAGTTCGAATACCTTGAGAATCATTTAACATAATAATTCTGAGGAGCTTTGTCTGCATATTGATTTGCAGGAGAAATTCCAGAGGAGATTAGTAATCTTGTTGGATTGGAACTCTTGAATCTGCAATACAACGCTCTAACAGGGTCAATTCCTGGGGCTATATTCAACATGTCTTCCTTAAAAAATATAGGTTTTACAGGAAACAAGCTGTCCGGCAACCTGCCAGATAATATATGTCAAAACTTTATACTTGAAGGATTGTATTTAACTGACAACCAGATTGCTGGCCCACTCCCATCCCTATTGTCGCAATGTGGAGATCTTCATATGCTATCACTGTCATATAATAACTTCAGTGGAAACATACCGAGAACAATTGGGAACTTGACACAGGTGACGGAGCTTTATCTTCACTACAACAACTTGTCAGGTAAAATGTCAACTTTAGAAAAGCTTTTACTGATCTATAATGATATTCTCGACTATAGCTGATCTTAGAAACCCAAAAACGTTGACCATTAAATCACATTCACATCTATCCTAAAACTCATCCCAAGTCTCTAGTTAGAAGCTTGTAAAATAGGATTGTATCTTTCATTGACATTATGTAAAGAACTTATTTATCTATTGTGGAGAAACGGTAAAGAAAAAGAAACCAGAGGTGCTGACACCTATGAAATTTTAACTCAACATGCAGATATATGTCTTAAGGAGAAACAACACGTCGTTTGATCTTTTGATAGTGAGCTTGATTTAAGCTTCAGATTGTAGTTTTGCATCTTTACTATATAAAGAGGGACTGACATAAAATAATCTAATTAATCATTTTTTTTATAAGTAATTAAGCATATTAAAGACAATTGAGATCATGTTGGACAGTAAAGTTAAATATTGTGTTATGATATGGTAGGACCAATACCGAATGAGATAGGTGATCTTCAGAATCTTGAGGTTTTGGGACTCGATGGTAACAACTGCAATGGACTCCTCCCATCTACACTCTTTAACATCTCTACGGTCAGACTCATAGCAATAACTAATAATGAACTTCAAGGCAGTCTCCCATTAAGCACAGGTCTTTGGGTTCCAAATCTTGAGATTCTAGCTATAGGGGGGAATCAACTCAGTGGAAGAATACCCAACTCAATCTCCAATGCTTCCAAGCTCACTGACCTCGAGGTAGCTTATAATTCATTCTCTGGCCCTATCCCCTACACCCTGGGAACTTTAAAAGGACTCAAGTTGCTAAACTTTGCCCACAATCAACTATCAGCTAAGTCTTCCACTCCAGAAACGAATTTTCTCAATTCTTTGACAAATTGGAAAAGTTTGAGACTGTTAGATTTCTCAGATAATCCATTGGATGTCATCTTTCCAAATTCAATCGGGAATATCTCTACATCTCTTCAAAGTTTTATACTGAGGAATGGTAAAGTTGGGGGCAACATACCTCAGGATATTGGCAACTTAAGTAGTTTGACAGTTTTGGACTTAGGATTCAATGAATTGACTGGAACTATTCCAACTACAATAGGCAATTTACGACAGCTTCAAGGTTTGTACCTTCGCAACAACAATTTGCAAGGAACCATCCCATACGGATTATGCCAACTAGAGAGCATGGTTGACTTATATTTAGACGATAATAATCTCTATGGACCTATACCTTCATGCTTGGGTAATCTTACATCTTTAAGAAAACTGTCATTAGGCTCCAACAATCTGACTTCAACAATACCCACCACATTGTGGAGCCTATCCTATATGTTGCATGTAAACATGTCATCGAATTCTTTGAGGGGCTCTATCTCATCAGATGTTGGCAATCTGAAGGTTGTAACTATGGTGGATTTTTCAAACAATCAGTTTTCTGGAAATGTCCCAAGCAGCATCGGGAGCCTTGAA
This sequence comes from Juglans microcarpa x Juglans regia, assembly GCF_004785595.1. Classification (NCBI taxonomy): domain Eukaryota; kingdom Viridiplantae; phylum Streptophyta; class Magnoliopsida; order Fagales; family Juglandaceae; genus Juglans; species Juglans microcarpa x Juglans regia. Next base: position 39,825,269 of record NC_054594.1, on the reverse strand, counting down.
GATTTAGTGAACCTCTCCTTGGCACATAATGAGCTAGAAGGCCCTATTCCCGAATCATTTGGAAAGTTAATAAGCTTGGAGTTCTTGGATCTGTCAGAAAATAATCTTTCGGGAACGATTCCTAAATCCTTGGAAGCAGCCTCATACCTCAAATACTTAAATATGTCCTTCAATAGACTGCATGGAGAAATTCCTAATGGCGGACGTTTTGCCAAATTCTCTGCTCAATCTTTCACAGGGAATGAGGCGCTCTGCGGTGCACCTCGGCTGCAAGTCCCACCATGCAAGAATGCTACTCTTCCACACTCAAGGAATAGAGTTGGCAGGATTGTATTGAAATATGTTCTACCAGCAATCGCCTCAATATTATTCATATTGGTGCTCCTGCTTTTGTTGATACGATATAGAAAAGGTCAAAAGAAACCCACAACTGAGACAGATTCACTGCCTCTAGCAACATGGAGAAGATTTTCGTACAATGAACTTGTACAAGCAACTCAAGGGTTCAGTGAAAGCAACTTACTTGGTACAGGAAGTTTTGGCTCAGTATACAAAGGAACTCTCTCGGATGGGACAATTGTTGCTGTAAAGGTTTTCAACATGCAACTGGAAGGAGCATTCAAGAGTTTCGATGCTGAATGCGAAGTGCTATGCAAAATTCGTCATCGAAATCTGATCAAAGTCATCAGCAGTTGCAGCAATGGCTTAGACTTTGGAGCTTTGGTACTAGAATACATGCCTCATGGGAGCCTAGATAAGTGCCTGTATTCTCGCAATTGTGGGTTGAATATCCCACAGAGATTGAATATAATGACAGACGTTGCATCAGCACTGGAATATCTCCATCATAGTCTTTCAACACCTATTGTCCATTGTGATCTAAAGCCCAACAACATATTGCTGGATGAAGATATGGTTGCCCGTGTGGCTGATTTTGGTATTGCTAAGCTCTTAAACGGAGGGGATTCTATAACACAAACCATGACCCTAGCAACTATTGGGTATATGGCTCCAGGTAATTTTTCTCAGTTTCTCGTGCAAATTTTTGTATTTCCATGGTTTTTTATTTTCCATTCAGATTTACCTTTCCATGTTTTTTTAATGATATTAACATGTTATTGGATCAAATCAATCTCACATGCAGAGTATGGATTTGAAGGAATAGTTTCTAAACGAGGTGATGTGTATAGTTACGGTATCTTGCTTTTGGAGACTTTCACAAGAAAGAAGCCAACGGATGAAATTTTTGCGGAAGAAGTGAACCTCAGGAATTGGGTGAAAGGTTCGTTTCCACATGCACTACTAGAAGTTATTGATCCCAATTTGCTGAGCGCAGAGAATGGGCAATTTTCCATTACCAAGGAGTGTCTGACATCAATTATAGGATTGGCTCTTGATTGTACTGTGGAGAGTCCAGAAGAAAGGATAAATATGAATGATGTGCTACCTGCACTCAAAAGGATCAAAACAAAACTTGAGAAGGATGTTGCACAAGCTTGATTTGTAACGCCATGCAAGGGTGGTTCCTTTGAAAGATGTGGTGGGGGCAAAATAACATATGAGTGAATTTAGTTCATATTAGTTTGAACTAAATTACACAAAAATAATCCCACAAACTAACGTAGTTTCATGTAATCCATCGGATCTGTTTTACAATAAAAATAACTTTACAATATAACAAACCACATCAAGCCACACCAGTTTGTAAATTTATTTTTGTATAATCACTTTGTGGCTAGAATATTTTTCTATTAGTTTTTAGATATAATGATCTAGGATTTGTAACTTCAGCTAAAAGATAATATGATATATTATCTGCCATTATAAGCTTAACCTCAAGGCCTTGGGTGAAGATGGTAATGATGTGTGTTGGTTAAGGATGCCATTGGTGAAAACAAGCATAACAATGAAGAATGATCGGCTCAACATACCTTTGTTTAGCATTAATATTATCTCAAAATAGAGTTCAACAATCCTATATTCTAAAGTATGTATGACCCTAAAACTCCCCACTTTGAATCGCCTCACTTTACAAAATCACCAATATGATGCAAGCACTTCATCACTTTTCACTGATGGAGTATTCTATTTACAGAAGAATATGCTACAAGCACCTTACTTTTTATTGATGAGCAGGGGAAGGGGGACATGCATGCTATCGGCCGCCAAATACTCGACTGCAAATTCTTCATCATTTTTTCCCAGCATATCCTTCAAGCTACACTCAACATTCCTTCCTCTTAGCACCCAGAATCTAGGTTTTATCTTCTTCTCCAACGAGTAGCTAAAATACCTCGGATAGTCCACCACGTCGGTTATCGGCCTCTCCATTGTATTCACAAGGAATTCCACCTTTGGTCTCAAAACCTCCTCAATGCTGTATCCAAGTAGAGGAGAGAATCTACGTACCATAAATGCAATATCTTTTCCTGTCAGCCCCAATGTCATCAAATATGTCATCCTGCACATTGCCCCACCCACACTAACAAGAATTATGCCGTGATCTGGGAAACTTTTGCATCAAATCGTGAAGTCACCTGATGTGCCTCAAATCCCAGATTAATACATTGTAATCAATAAAATATGGCCTAGAGGCTGTTGAAGCAAGTCGTCAAGTAATTCATCTTCAGATATATAGAGAAGTGTGACTTAATGGAACCATGGCTACTGTATTCACGTATAAAAGCATACCTAGGAAGTAAAGTTCTGTCAACATCAGATACAAGAAGCTCTGGATATTTTTTTATAACACGGGGTAGATGAGCTCTAAGGACACCAATGCCAGTAAGGAATTCAATTTTCCTCTTGAGAGTTTTCTCGATGCTGGTAGCAAAAATTTCAGGACAGCGACCAATTATCCTTCCAATAGCTTCATTGTCAAGTCCAAGATGTTCCAGATATGAAATGACCTGTACATAACAATTTCGAAAAATAAAACTCTTATTGATAAAAATGCACTTTTAAGTGGATCAATTGTATTTAGATAAAATTTCATTCTTGTTCTGGTGCTTACTAAATATAGAGAATTATCATTGCTTAGACTGTCATTGTCCTAAGTATTCTACTTCTGTAGACATTACATATCAGTGGCAATGCAGCACCAAAGTCAACTATCTCAGACAAAGACTAAGGCTCTGTTTGGATGTTGAGCTGAGTTGAGATAAATTAAGTTCTTTACGAATATGTATTTTGATGTTAAGATGAGTTTAGATGTATTTATGGGAAGTTAAAAAAGGTTGTGGGTCCCGCGTGTAAAGAGATGTTGAGTTGAAAAAGGTTGTGAGTCCCACATGTAAAGAGGTTTTGAGTTGATATGAGTTTAGTGATTTGAGAGTTGGGTGTTTGGATGTTTGACTCGGCTTAAAATTAGACTGGACATCTCAGTTCAGTCCAAGTTCCAAACGGGGCCTAAATAGCCAACAACAAAAAGGCAACATCTATGAAGATCACCAGAGACTGTTTTATCCTCGTACAAAAACTACTTTATCCTTTGTTCTGCTTCATTTCCCATGTGTAGGTTCTATTCTGATATACTTGTTCTTCAATGAAATTTTGTTCCTCTCTTATACAATCAGAACTCATTTATTACAAAAGATGAACTCAGGAAAGACCTAATGACTTGTGAAGCAGAACATGGAAGTAAAAACCACAATGATATTAAATATCTAACGAAGAAACAGAAACATAGAACGGCTTTCTTGCTTTCTTGATAAATAACATAGCATTTAAATGGAAAATTATGATGTACCACCAATCAGTCAGTTAAATGAATAATATAAATGCATAGCTATGCCATAAATCGTAATACCCACCTGGAGAAGTTCTCTAGGTTTCCGTAGCAGTAGCTGGGGACTTTTAGCAATAACCAGACCGAGCTTTTTGTTTCGAACACCTAATTCATCAAACTGTTCTACCATCAACTTTAGCTTGCTAGTTGAACAACCCAGTAGATGAGGCCAGCTTTTGATTGCACGGTGAACACTCACTGTTGGAACCTGTCACAGAGCATAATAACTCATCAACATTTCCAATAAAAGTCAGTATTTCAGTCAAATGAATAAAGTATCCCTGCCTCCCCTTCCCACCCACACAAAGGAGGAAAAGAAATATACAGATAGGACATATACAACCCGTGTCTACACACCAGCACAAGAAATAACCTGTCAGCAAGGTACCAATGTAGGTAATCTAAGACTCAAGCCTAAATCTCAATGAAGAAGGGATGTGGTGGAAATAACTAGCAGCATTGTGGTGAGGTAAGATATTGGAAGGTCCCAGCAAAACCACTCTCTACAGGAAAATAGAATTACAGCCTGTGGATATACTGCTAATCCAAAGATTAAAAAAAAAAAAACCTGCTATGACAGTTTATTTTGTTTTGTTTTTTCAAATTGGCACCAGGTGTCTAGGAACAGCGTCCCGACTAATTCTAGGGGTGCACAGGCCCTCGGCAAAGAGTTTCCAGCAAGTGCACCTAGGGCTGTACAAAAACTGACCACACCGGCCATCACTGACATGAACCAGCCGCCGGAGTCCAGAACAGGCCGAAACCAGGAGAGATGTCGGCAGAAAAATATGAAAACCGATGTCGACTGGTTCAGTCAGGGTTTGAACCTGGTTCAAACTACTGAACCGGCCAATTATATATATATATATATATATATTTGTCGTTTTAGTTATGACGTTTATAAAAAAATAAATAATAAAAAAAATGAAACCTCCCCTCCCTCTTCTTCTTCTTCCCTTTTCAGAATCTCTCTCCTCTCTCACATGCAGCCCCGCAGCGCCACAGCCCTCCGCTCCCCTCCTCCTTCACAGTGCCACCAATGGGAAACCGAAGAACCAACCGGAATCACGCCAACACCAAGGCTATTGGTTTGCTCCCCCCTAATCGGCTGGTTCTAAACATCTGAAAAAGACATCGGTGCGGGGTCGGTTTTGGACCAAAACCGCACCGACAACGTCAGTTTTCACCCCTAAGTGCACTTCAGGTAATTCAAGGGGAAAATCTCCAAGTCCAATAGCCTCCTAGAGATTGTTTGCACCCAAAAGGATTTGAACCTTAGACCTGGGGAGAGCATACTCCCAAACCCAAGACCTTTACCACTAAAGCCAACCCCTAGGGGTTATGATAGTTTATGTTGTTATCTTATTCTGAGCCTCTGTTTTATTCTCGTCTACATTAGGAAAGGGCGATTGACCAATAGTTGCAGACATCAGCTTTACATTACAATGATATCCTTGTGTTGCTCAAAAGGAAGGAAAAAAAAAAAGAAAAAAGAAAAAAGATATCCTTTTGTGGAATAAGATCAAGACACTCATAGGTTGACACCATAAGCAACAAAAAGGGTAACCTAGCAATGCAAGTCGCCCCATATTACATCCCTCTTTACAATATATATACAAGCAATGCTCCCCATGCTAATAAATATAATGTATACTATTTGCCGAGAAAAAGAAAATGAGGGAAAAACAAAAAGAATAACATAATGTAAGCAAACCTGCACTGGGCAACAAACATAAGTTGAGTCTAGCAATGCAAGTCGCCCCACATTGCATGCCTCTTTACAATAGATATACAAGCAATGCTTCCCATGCTAATAAATATAATGTCTATTGTTTGCCTAGGAAAAGAAAATGAGGGGAAAACAAAAAGAACGACATAGTGTAAGCAAAACTGCACTGGGCAACAAACATAACTTGATAAAACATTGTACCTTCTCCAAATTAAAGAACGAAAGAACCACTTTGTAGTTATCCTGAATGCTAGTGGACAGAATCCATGGATATTTTACTAACACTTTGCCAACATCTTTATCCATTGCAGCCACCTACAATATAATTCATAAACATAGGAAGACATGGTAATAACATAACAGGAAAAAATACCAAGCAAGCAAAAACATATAAAGTCATTCCGACTAGAAGAACATATAAAAACTTTGAAAATAGTTGAAGCTATATCAGCAATGAACAAAGGATCAATGATTTTCAAATGAGTTAGATTTAAAGAGAAAAAGTAAATCTCCAAACAAGGGAGAAGAGACCTAGAACCCACAAAGAATTTTATATTTCACGTATGTTAGTTTGGTTCTATCTTTTTTATCATCTCTCGTTTTGTTTTTATGCACCTACTAAATTAAATTAAAACATAAGTGAAATTCACAGTACCTCCTTGAAAGCCAGGACTCTTCGTTTAATAACTTCAATGTTACAGAAAATAATTGGTGGGAATAATAGAATAACATTTATCATGCGCTCTCTGGGTACTCCAATATTCTCAAGAAATTCCACCATGGGTTTCATATGTGATTCGACCGATAACAGAAGGAGCCGAGGAAATGATTCGATTAGATATTGAAAAGAGGCATTGTTGGAACCCAGCGTCTCTAAACCTCCACGCCTTGCTTCAATCTACAGCATCAATGGAAAATTTCTCTCATAATACTATTACCTACAAAGTCACATGTGCACATAAAGGGATCGGCATGCTACGATTGCTAAAAAAGCAGGAGACATACTGAACCTTCTCAAAAAAGGATAAGGTTTGTTGCACTTCTTCGTCAATTGTAATTGATAAGAACATCATCATACGACGAGCATTTTTTCCAATGAGCCCCCCATCGTTACTGCCACAGAATAACATTTCCTTCATACACTTAACCTATAAGGGAAATGCAAAATAAGCAACATTGTAGCGAACAGACTAAACCAATAATTTCATTTAAGAAAATTTAAGCTAGGCTAAAGATGGATAGTAACAATTGGGGAAGAAAAATAGGGAATAACGCTATAGAGATTTGCAACTGCTTTGTAGGTGACCATAGAATACTTATCGACACCACTGGATATCAGCTACCTAAGTCTAAACAGGTTCCTCATTAAATCCTATTGAGCAACAGACTAAATTCTAAAACTGGTTCAAGGCCCTTCAAGTTTAAGCCTGGAAACAAGGTATCAGGCCGCAAAAATTCGGCTAACTCTCTAGAATGTTTCTCGGGCTAATTTCAGGATTTGTACTAGAGCAGTCTTAGCTATATCGACGAAGTTAGCTCGCTGTTTGAGTTCTATCCAAGTGCCCACGACACAACATTGTCATTATCGCTCCCCGTGGCTTCCTATTCCAAGTTTTTCAATAAAAGCTGTCCGGGCTTCCATTTTTAACTGAAAAACTTCTTTACTCGCCAGGCCACTGCTCTCATGGTACCACAATCCCTTTTCTTTTACACACTGTCCTGTCTCAGAATCAAAAGGAGGCTCGCATCCAGTATCTAAGAAAATCAAAAGAATCCCACGGCTATTATAACACGATATACAAAAAAATAACCGTTTTGGACTTCTCTCGAGTCTCACCCTATGAATGAGACAAGGAAGCGTCTCCGCCGACAGATACCGCGCAACATTCATGGCCGAAGAAAGACTCAACCCCACGCTCTCCAAGAAGGCAACCTTGCCATTATCACCTTTCTCCTTGGCCATATAAAAAACCTTCTTCTTGAACCCGACATCTCCAGCAACAGACTCTTTACCTTCACTTTTCCACGAATCCCACAGCGAGAGCTCGTCCAATTCCTTAACCCCATCGACCAACATCGCCAAATACCGCGGCGAGTTCGAAGAAATTAAATCCGAATCCGCTGCGGATACCCCGGACTGTTGAAGAAATTCAGAGATGGCCTCTTGGGCTTCTTGGGTCTCTTGGGTTTCTGATGATTGGTTTTTGGGCAGAGACGCAGGCGCGGACGCAGGGTTAGATTGGTCGCCTGATGGCGATGAGAGAACGGGTTTGGGTTGAAGAAGACGGACGGACTTGAATGGGATATTGGGGGAAGGAAGAGGGTTTTGGGGGAGGAGAGATGGGTTGAAGAGATGGGTATGTGGGGATGGAGAGAGTGGGAGAGAGGGATTTGAGGGAAAGGGAAGGAATTTGGAGGAGAACATGGTAGATAGTCAGTCAGACAAAGCAGTTCTTCAGCTGAGTTCAAAAGTAAAAACTAAAACCCTAGTTCCTAAAACCCTCGGTGGAAGAGTCGGCTCTTCACTGTGGGACTGACTCGAATATAAACCCTGCGAGAAAGATATAGGACTCTAATGTCTGTGAAATGTGCAGTCCCCCACAAATAATTACATATCGTGGGTTTGAAAAAAAAACAGAGGTAATGAATGCCTTGGTATTTATAGTGATTCAATTTATTATTATTATTTATTTTATTTTAAATTTCAAATTTTTTAATCTTACCCTTGAAGAATTAAATTTTTTATTTATAAACACAAAATTTGATTTTTAGAATATGAAAATAATATTATTAAAATTTAGAAAGTAAAACACATATTAGATAGTTTTTAAACACAAATAATGATTCAGTCCGTAGCACAAACCAGTACTATACAACTATTTGTTGTGAAATGATATGCAAAACACACACTAACGATGACAAATGAAATAAAAGTAAACACGATCAGGCACACAATACACAATATACGTGGTTCAGCAAATTGTTTACGTCCACAAAGCTACGAAAATCTTATTAACAGATGAGATTACAATCACTCGATCTCAACTCACACTCTCTAGGACTTTTTATGCTCTCTCACACAATATGCACTCACTTAGATAATTGTTTTCTCTCAAAATATACTAAAATTCATACAAAACAAGTCAAATATGACATGTATATAACAAACGGTGTTGAAAACCCTAATATGGCAAATTCTGCATTTTTTGCTCGAGCGGCGTATCAAGCGTGCATCGAGCGAACAACATTGGCTTGAGTGGGGTGTCGAGCGGGGCTCAAGCGAACACTAAGATTTGTGTCTCGCTCGAGCTCACTGTCGTGTGGGACTCGAGTGAACTCACGGGTTGAGCTTCGCTCGAACCCACTGTCAAGCGCACATCGAGCAAACACTCTGTTTCTCGATTTTCAGTTTAAAAACCAGTCTCTACATACACTCCAACACTATTTTCACCTCCAAATAAACCGTGTTGCATCTCCCTTTTAATGATAGGCTTACTATCCTCTTACCATCCTTTTACCATTCCATAGTGTATTTAATTTTTTATTTAATTTTATTTTAAGTATTTTTTTAACATCCTTAATCATTAAGAAAAAATTAAAAAAAATACAATTTCACTAATAGTCACTTCCTTAACCACTAAGTAAAAATAATTAAAAAAAATTAAAAATAGTAGTAAAAGGGTGGTAGGAGGGTAGTAAGCCTATCATTATCCATCTCTTAAAGCCTTACATCCATTTGGATGTTAAGCTAAGTTGAGATAAATTGAGTTATTTATGAATAGTACTGAGTTAAAATGGTGGAGTGAGTTTTGTATGGCTCACCTAAGATAAATTTAAATGTGTTTAGATATTAAGATGAGTTTAAATATATTTATGAAAAGTTAAAAAAAAATTGTGAATTCCTCATGTAAAAAGGTGTTGAGTTCGAAAAGGTTATAAATCTCACGTGTAAAAAGATTTTAAGTTAAGATGAGTTTAATAATTTAAAATTTGAATGTTTAGATGTTAGATTCAATTTAAAATTAGGCTCAATCAATCCAAATTCCAAACAAACGCTTAAAATTTGATCTATTGCGTTCAAAGCATTCATGCCCTTTAGAGCACTGGCAATGGCCTAGCTAAATGCCAATACAAGTCTATAATTTGGCTATATGTGAGAAAAAACACCTACATTAAACTAGCTAAAAGTTCAAAGTTTAAGACTTGAGCTACAGTAAATCTAGACTCATATCCAAACATAGTAAGTTACTGTTCACCATTGAAACCTATATTTTATTATTTCATCAATTTCCCCTGTTTTTCTCTTTTTCTTCATCCAATTTCCCTCGTTTTTCCTTTCTTCATCTTGAAACGTGCGAATAAACCCTTTTCTTTGTCTTGAGTCCTTCGTCTTCTTCAACCGCAAGCACCCAAGAGACCTCCGTTTTCTTCCCCCTTTTTCCTCCACCAGATTTCCTTCGTTTTTGTGGGTGTTAGTTTATGGGTATCAACCTCGCGCACCTTCTTCAACAGGCTTCGACTCATGGATAATATGCAGTTCTTCATCTATTTATTTGGTTTCACCTGATCTATGCATGTATGCGTTTCATGGTTTCACCAAATCTTGAACACAGTGGTTCTCTAAACGTGGTTGTCGGCACTCTATTTCCTCGCTTCATCGTCCCGTTGAAGTTGTTGCCGCCACACTCTTCATCTCTCGGTGTCATAAGTACTATGTTCCACTTCCCTCTCCCTCTCTCTTTTCATCACCCAGTCCGAATGTCTCATCCAGAAAATCAGGTATTACCCCAACCCTCCAAGAAATCATCTATTACAGATGCATACCCACCGATTGTTTCTTGAATCGTATGAGCGAGTTTCTTTGATGTTTCTCGATTGCTTTGGTTGACTAAAATTTTTGCATTATTTTGGAGATATATAATTGTTTTGGGCTGTGTATGTTTCATCTTAATTTGTGAATTGAAGTTTTTGTTATAAGAAATGTTAAAATTCCAAGCGATTCTATAGGATAGTATGATTTCGTTTGGGTTCAATGATCATTCGTCTCCATTTGAGGCTTTCAAATGTCAGCTTTTTTTAATATATTTATTTATTTATATTTATCTAATTAGTTTATTTTTCACTTCGGATTATGAGAATATAGTCGAGAAATTATGCTGGGCCCAAAGAAAAGTTTAGTATGAGATTTTTTTGTTTTGAGCTAATTGTTTCATTTTTTACCAACGAATTTGTTTTGAAAGAAATTTGTGATTTTTATTTGATATTATGAAAGTTTGAATATGTCAAAAATTGCTAAATAAACCAATGAAGGGAGTAAGTATGAAAGTTTGAATCTTATTTTTCATGTTGTTTTCTTTATCAATTTATGGAATAACCAGCTGATCTTTGCCAACTAGATTTAGTAAGTGCAGTTGGAATTTTGGATGGAGGTGCCTAATTCAATTTATGTATTTTCTTTTTCTTTCCTGTCATTATTATTTCTGTCCCAGCAATCAAAGTGAGTGTTTTCCTTTGTGTAAAAATTTCAAATTTGTTTCTGAAAGTAATAATTGAGAAAACCTTTAAACTATAAGTTACTTGCAAAATAAGTTTCTGTTTATCACAATCAAGGCTTGATGTTGAAATCTTGTGGGATACTGTAGTTTTAGGGTGCTGCTAAGGGGGTTTTGAGTTTGAGATTTCTAATGTTGAAGAATTAAGAGACTTGAAGATTTTACTGTCCAGGCAGGAAAATGTTGGAAGGTGGTGCAAGATTCATTAGAATGATAGGCCTGAACAAGAATGACAACAATGGCGATGATCTATCGCAAGGATTTTAGTATTTTACCATAAAATTGATAAGGGATCCAACATGTCCATTGACAGTTTTGGAAGCCTGCAAACAAGCAACGGTGGATTCTCTGTTGCATTGTTGTTTCCACACAGTTAGCCAAGTTGTTGTGGGTGCTATCTTGGGATCCATCTTCTGTATTTTGTGGTTATGGTCTTGGGATGCTTTTGTTCTACAAGCATTTGATTCCAGTTTATGGATTCGAATAGTTGTTGTTCTGGGAACTATTGAGTTTTGCTTAGGATTTATTTTACATATAGTTCGTAATTGGTTTCGGGATAAGGAATAATTCTTTAATTAAAATGAAGTTATTAATTAATATATGAAGTATATTTGTAAAATATTAAAAAAAAAAGTTGCCAAATATTATTAAAATAATATAATATAATATTATTATTTTAACTTTAAAATGATTAGTTTAATGTGAATTCACTTAGCTAAAAGTTGATGCTATAATAAAAAATTAAAATTCTAACTAAAGTTTAGACTTGACAATTTGCCAATGCTGTCAGTGAAACTAGAACAGCCATCGATCTTCAAGTCGAGATGAGTAGCGTCAACAACACAGCATTGCTTCCCTATGCATCCAGTACTAACACTTACAACACCGTTCAATTTCCCTAACTCCTACCCAATCTCTTTGATCCATGCAGTTACCACCGTTCCTCTCATGTCAACTTACATGCTAGCCATATCGATACATAGACTAGTAGATCTCAAGCATGGAGTCATTATTTGAAAGTTTTTATGCCCGTATTATCTATATGATATAATTTAATTTGTAATATTTAAATTTTAAATCAAATTATATCATATATAGTATAAAAATTTTCAAATAAAATTATTTGCAGTAAAATCACACAATCACAACAAATACAAACTGGTCTCGTTTGTTTTCACAATAATTCTCATATCGTTTAATTATTATAATTTTTTTAAATTTTTATATAAAATAAAATAAATAATTCAATTTTTTTAAATTTTCATACAAAATAAAATAAATAATTCAATTTTTTCAAATTTTAAAATAAAAATAATATTAAAAAAATATATTATAATAATATTTTATTAACTTTTAATTTTAATTTTTATTTAATTTATCTTATCTTATCTCATTTTATATTATTTTATTTATATTATTTCATTTATAAAAACAAACGAGGCAACCTCACAACATTACACTCTAACCTCACAACATTATACTTGCGATTATTTCTTCATCCCAAAACAATTCATTTTTGGGTCTACAACTAGAACCTTCATTTACGATGGCTCTTCTCAGAAACATTGGGCCTTTGAGATCACTTTTACGGGCCTTGATAGCCTATTTCCATATATTTTTATTTCTTTTTATATAATCATTTAAACAATTTATTATTATATTATTAAGATTGTCTTGAATAGAAAAATATGGAACCCACAGTGTTAAAAAAATAAAAAATAAAACCTTAATCAACCGAAATAGCTTAATTGGTTGTAGGCCTTAAAGTAACCCACGTGTCGTGATTTCCACGTGTACGTGTCGCCACGTGAGATCTGCATATCGGCAAGACGTGGCAACAGCATTACAAACGTGTCCGGTGGGGAAGTTACTGGTCCTGTAAATGTTATTGTATTTACTTTTGCAGTGAAAACCAAGCTGAAACAATCGCAAAAGTTGATACGGAAAGGTCACCGTTCGTCTTCCAGGCAAACCAAACACCCACCCACATTCTGATCATCAAAGATTCGCAAACAAACAATGGGACAAGGTCAAGAGGTCAAGACCAGGAGTGAACCCCAAGTTGAGATTCAGGTGATCTTCCTCAATATTATTTCCTTTTCTTTTTTATGGTATATGATAAGAATAATCAAGCACGAAGTCAGAGTATCATTCCAGCTCTGGCTAATGGCGAATTAATTGCAATAGCAAAGCTTTGGCTTTTGGGAAATTGTAGGAAAGGGGGGAGATATTTTTCTTCTACAGGCCAAAAGTTGACAAGGAAGAAGCTCACAGCGTAGACGACGTGCAACGTCTGTACATAGTGTTGCGGCCAGAGTCCGGCGAGAGGCCTGTGGAAGAGAAGCAAGACGAAGATTCAGGGAAGGAAGGTGCCAAGAAGGGATCCAAATCCGGCGGCAGTGGCCCTGGCCCTGGCACGAGTGAAAGTGGACATGGTAGTCAGGTGACCGAGCCTGCAGTTCTTATAATTTTCACTCGATTCATGTATGTTTATTTCTGTTATATATCTTAGCCAGGGTGACTCACTGGTTGGTTTATTTATTTTGTCGATTATAGGAAGTGAACATTGAGAAGCAAACTTTGTTTCGATTCATCGTCATGGGCAAGAAAAGCCTTCCGGATCCGCACCAGAAAAGCCGACCTTACTGGGGTTTTGTGGAGATGGTTACTACAAACATGGATGACGTGAAGAATGCTCTTAAAGAAGGTAATATAGGATATAGCCTTATAATTGGCATGCCTTTCATTCGTTGCGGTTTTTATATTTACAGCAATTTTGCATTGCAGAGGAATATGATACTTCGACCAGAGGTCACCGCCAAAAACCTCCTGCAAGAGCGGCCGGGGAAGGAATCTATCGCATTTTGAGGCACAAGTCAGGCAAGAAAACCCACACCCATTTAGTCTATAAGCTTGAACTCCCACCCCAGGACGAGAAGAATGAGCCCCAGGAGTCCCTTAACATCGAACGTGAAGGCTCATTTCTGATACAGATAAAGAACCCAGATCAGCACGGCGCTTCCCAATTCAGAGGGCTACCGAACAAACGCAAGGCCGTGTTTCCCGCTCACCTGCAAGCGCGGTTTGGCCAACTTCGGTACTGCCCTGCTGATCCGCCCGACTTCTTGAACTACGAAGGATGCGAGTTCTTGCTCATATCGGCTTCGGATGACATAGAAGAGGAGTTGGGTTTGGAGCTGAAGACAGAAGGGGAATGTTGTGATGCATCTTGTTCTGATTTGGTCAAGACTTTTGGAGACACTGCTTCCATTCGTCCCCTTCTGAAAGGCATCTGGGATTGAATCGAATTATCTCCCTTAGGTGCTGTTTTTGCTGCTGTGCATGCTAGGAATAGTCGGGTTTTCTAAACTTGCTTGTACCATATAGACAGTTTGTATATATTTGTGTCACGTGGGGTTTTTTTTTTTTTTTTTTGTATGTGTAAATTTGTAATGATCATGTATGTGTGAATTCCTATAGAAAATACAATGTAAAACAACAGCTGTGTTTTGTTTGTTCTTTGAGCAGTGCTACAATAACTGCAAAGAGTTGGGGTGTGTTTGATGGTTGAAATCAACTCAATTCATTTTAAATTAATTATTGATGAAATTAACCATTTTTTCAATTTTTTATAAAAAGGTTTAAATTCATCCTATCTCATTTCATACGCTTAAACACTTATTTAACCTTAGACACATTTTAATAGAATTTACAAAATATTATTATTTACAAATAAACTAAGATTAGTATCTAAACACTGTGTTTAGTAAATGATTCACGTATTAAAATATTTTTCTTTGTTCTTTTCATTATTTTTATAATTTTGTTATTAATATTGAATAATTCACTAATTGTATGCTTGTGACAAACATTAGGTACACCTCTTCAGATGACAGTCGTACTAACTAAAGGTTGTCTATAATAGAATTACACAAATACCAAATAATGTGAACATGATACCAAGTAGAAATTGTAGAATTTATTTTATTTTATTTATTTCAAATACATATAATTAAATTAAAAAAATATACATTTTGTGTTGAATCAACCTCTACTTTTGCCAAGATTCTTTAGATTAATTGGTAATATTTTGATTTTTCACTTAAGAGAACCAATGATGGAATACCCTCCCTTATATTAAAAAAAAAAAA
Source organism: Juglans microcarpa x Juglans regia (assembly GCF_004785595.1). Taxonomy (NCBI): domain Eukaryota; kingdom Viridiplantae; phylum Streptophyta; class Magnoliopsida; order Fagales; family Juglandaceae; genus Juglans; species Juglans microcarpa x Juglans regia. The sequence continues at coordinate 39,810,050 of NC_054594.1, read as the reverse complement.
AATCCTCTACTTTTAACGGTGAGATCATTACTTTAGCGAACAAGCAAACGGTCAAAGACTCAAATATCGTTGCCAGTCTGTGCACTAAAACGCAGGCTAAAATCCCACCGTTTTGCTGGCTTGCAGCTTGAAATAAAAGTGGGCGGGCGGGACCTTCACTTTTTAAATCTCTCTCTCTCTCTCTCTCTCTCTGCATATTTTCTAAGATCCAATAGTCCGTCCATCCTTTTTCCCTCTCCCCTATCAACGGCTTCCAATTTCGAAAACCTAAGCAGTCTCGGAACAGGTATTCACTCCCTTTTTAGTTCATCAGCAATGTTTTATTCGATGCCATTTATATATTTAAAGCAAGATGGTTACCTAGTTCTTTTATTCGAATTCTCCCTGAATATTATTGGACTATATTTTTTCCTCTTTTTCTTTTTTTTTTTTTATTTAAGAAAAATCTGAAGAAAACTAGTTTCTTGCCTTTGATTCTGGTTAAATGGTTGTCGATCATATCTGTTACTGCTAAGCAATTGTTAGATTTGGAAGATGGGCATCGAGAACTACCATGTAATCGAGCTTGTTGGGGAAGGTTCGTTTGGGAAGGTCTACAAGGGGAGGCGCAAGTACACAGGACAGGTATTTCCTTCGTATCAATAGCATGCTCATTACTATCGCATAAATCTTCTTACTGATTATTGCTACTGGTATCAGACCGTCGCGATGAAGTTCATTATGAAGCATGGGAAAAGTGAGAAGGATATTCACAATTTAAGACAAGAAATTGAGGTAATGGAGTCGTTTATTTTGAAATTTTTTGTTATCTTTTTGTACACTTATTCGTTTCAGTGGGGAATGCGGTGGTCTAGCTTCCCCGCAATTAAAGACGTGATAGTCTAGCATTATTTAAAAAAAACACATTCGAATTTAGGATTATTTATAATTTTCATTTTTTTTGAAAAGAGAATACATTCATTGACTAAACAATGAATACATCTCTGCCTGAACAACAGATCGAATACATACTGGAGATCGTTTCCATGTGCAAACTTAGACAAGATAGATTAAGAGCAAATTTTGCTAAATAGTGAGGTTCTGAATTGGCCTCCCTTCTCGTGTAAGCAACTTTGGAATCAGAAAACTTCTGTCTTAGTCTTTTTTGCATCCTCAATCAACTGCTCATACCTACTGAGATTAATATTTGGATCATTTAACCATTAACCACTTGTAATGAGTCACCTTCCACTGAACCCAGAGCCTCTGCTGCCACTGGTTCTAAGCAAAATGGTAATGGTTTTTCCAAGGTTGCTTGAACATTCCCCTTAAAGTCACGTACAATAACACCCACACCAATCCTGTTATTCCTAGAATCAATTGCCACATCTCAATTAGCCTTATAGTAGTTTAATTTGATATCCCTTCATTTTACTTTGGTTTTTTAACTGTTTTTCAACTGATTAGATGTTTGATCTCTCATGGCCTTGACAGATTTTAAGAAAGTTGAAGCATGAAAATATCATTGAAATGCTCGACTCATTTGAAAGCGCACAAGAGTTTTGTGTTGTCACGGAATTTGCTCAAGTAATTATTTCCTTATTAATCTCTAAAAACACGTAAATTTATTCTGTATGTTAATGCAACTATTATGTAGTACACACTTGTCATGGAAGTCGTTCAGTTTCATGAATTGTTGATGACTTTTCTTGCAGGGTGAACTGTTTGAGATTCTGGAGGATGATAAGTGCCTTCCAGAAGAACAAGTTCAAGCAATTGCAAAGCAATTGGTACAGATTGACCTCCATCTTTATTTTTTGATAAGTTAAGCTTTATTGACAAGCACAAAGGATTTTATCAAAGTACACAGGATTATACAGGATATTACACCTAATAAGAAAAAGAGAAAAAGTAGTAGAACAACCAAGAAGACAAGAAGTGACCCCCATTTTTATTGCATCTGACTTTATTGATAGTTTTCTTTTCCAGTATTATAATTTACCATTATGTTCAATATGAGTATCTCCATTCTTTTAGAACTTTCTCCTGCTGAACTTACAGGTGAGGGCACTTCACTACTTGCATTCAAACCGTATTATCCATCGGGACATGAAGCCACAAAATATTCTCATTGGTGCTGGGTCCGTGGTTAAGGTGGACTGATATCAGTGCATGCTTAAATTCACGTATTCATTAAACTTATTAACTGAATGCTTAGAAGGTTTAGAATCTGTTTGAAATGTTCTCATACTGTCTATATTCTGAATCTACAGGACATTACCAGTTTAGAAGGAATATGTTACCATTTGGCCTGCATGTAATTAGTTTTGGGCTCTCCATTAACAAATCAGTTGTGGACACTGTTCTTTTTTTCCCCGATCCCATTACATTGGTTTTATTTGGCTTTTGCATGATACATCATTAGTGTTATCTGAACTGTATTTCTTGTAATATCTTTGTGTATTCAAAACCCACATGTTTTGTGTATAACATACAACAAAAAAATGGACTGATTAGCTGAGCGCTCTTTCCTTTTTTGTTGTCCATGCATCGGGTTGGCTATTTCTATATCTATTTTGTGGATTATTATTTCATTGGTTTTATCTCTTAAAAGTCCATTTCACTTGGATAGTTCTGATGGTTTGATCTCTGGATTTTAAGAGCTCACAACATTTCTTACCATACTATAATTGAGTTATGTAATATAATACACTCATGTTACCAGTATCCATTGTGCTAATGTGGCACTGCCCATTTACCCTCAAGGGTTGATGGGCTATGCCACATTTATATGGTAGGATGGAAGTAGGATGAAAGTGTGGTATGCAGTATTCTCCTACTCTAATAATCACTAGTTTATATTTCAGATGGTGTCCTACTCTATATAAACTAAACATTTCTTATATCCCTTGTAATTGTTCATAACTGATAATATCCTGTTATTTATCTCAGCTTTGTGATTTTGGTTTTGCACGTGCAATGTCCACAAATACTGTTGTTTTACGATCCATAAAAGGTTTGTCCAATCTTTGTACCTGCTGATCGCCTTTTTATTTTGTTAACTGTTGCTGAACTTCCTTGGGATGCCCTGGAGGAATTAGGCTACTCTCTTCTAGTCAGTGCGACTTTTATCTATATTTTTCAGGCACTCCACTGTACATGGCTCCGGAATTGGTACGGGAACAACCATACAACCACTCGGCTGATTTATGGTCGCTTGGAGTTATATTGTATGTAAAATTTCCCTGCCTATACTTCATGTTTTTTTGTTGTACTAGTTAGATTTGACAGCAACTGCAAGTGCCTTGAATTCTTTTTCATTCAAACTGTAACATAGTTGAAGAGATTTTTTAAGTTCAACTTATAAAAAAAAAAGAGATTTTTTGCTTTGCATTCTATTCTCCTTTAGTTTTTTTTTTTAAAAAAAAAAAATTGTATACTTTTGACTGGTGCAGTTATTTTGGAATTTGATTTGTATCCATACTTTCTCTGCCTTTCTTTTTCTTTGATGTTCACCTTGAATTGAAAGCTCTTTGTCATGTACACAACAGGTATGAGTTATTTGTTGGCCAACCTCCATTTTACACAAATTCTGTATATGCACTTATCCGGCACATTGTTAAGGTACAATTGCTCAATCATCATATGAGCTTTGTTAGTTTAAACTTGTTATACAAGGTATACGCTAATGTTAAATGTTACATTCCAGGATCCGGTTAAATATCCTGACAACATGAGTCTAAATTTCAAAAGCTTTTTGAAGGGTTTGCTTAATAAGGTTGGTTTATGGTTGAAGTCCACGCATCCTTTTCACGACTAATTGTAACTTTAATTTACATGGCATCTAAGATGGCTTTCCAAATTATGAAAACCAGGTACCACAAAATCGACTAACTTGGCCCGCTCTCCTTGAACATCCATTTGTTAAAGAAACTTCAGACGAAGAGGATGCTAGGGTAATTATATATTAAATTACATTTCCTTAATCTGGAAAAGACAATTTTGGTTCCTTTTATTTGGTACATTGCAGCATTTTTAAAATTTTATCTTAAGTTCTTGGTGATTCATTTCTAGAATTTTTTATTCTCTATTATTATTTTCCCAGGAAATGCGTGCAGCAACTGCTGCAGCCAGGGGATGTGATGCAGCATGGAGGGGTGAAGCTCACAATGTTCAAACATCACCGAGTTTAAATGTTTCCACTCCAGGGAGTAAGGCCTCCACTTTATTTATGATTCTTAAAAATTTTGTTTTTTGTATACCTTAGCATTGATTATTACAACATCATAGGTAAAAACAACTCTGCTGCTGCTTTTGAGAGCGATAATGGTCCAAATCTTCAGAGTGATGCTCAATTAAGCAGTCCAAACACGGAAACATGCAATCCTTCACCGCATGAGGAGTTCTCAGGGTTTCCAAGTCCTAATGATGTTAAACAGTCAGGTAAACAAAACTATGCATTCAACTGTTTTATGAATGATTCTAGGACAGAAATTCAGTATGATGTTTGAAGGATCAGGACATGATTCTCTGCAATATTTGTCCTTCCAATTTGCTCCGTAACTTGTGTTTTAAATTTGCTAGCTGATGGACAATTTCAAATTCTTTGATATGAGGCCCTTTTGGTAATATGGTCTTATTACGAAACTTTAATAAGAAACTTGAAAATTAGCTTCTTATATTGTAGTCAACACTTCCATATGCTCATAATTTCTTTAGCAGCCAACTATTACATGCTAAGTGGTAATTTATTTAGGGTTGGATTTTTTAACAGTTAATTATTGAAAGTACCGAATATATGATCGGTATCTGTACCCTTCTGTGCTTTTCTTGCTCCTAGGTTTCTTATTGTTTTCCAATCTAGGCTGCATATATAAATACTACAGGACTATGCTTTTCTTCTTACCACACAATATATGTCTTCATTTTTTTTATCAGTACAATATATGTGTCTTCTTTTACTTTACAACTTTCTTTAGGTAAATTAATTGGAAATACATTATTTTACCTATGAGTATTGAGGGATTTTTTAGAAATTCACCATAACATTGTAAACAGAGAAGTTCTCTTTCGTATATGGTGTAGTGGTTTTCTAGGTACCGTTGATATTGTGTTTTCTCATCTTTTGCTGCTTTTGTTATCTTTTGAGTCATATTGAGTTGTGTACTTCTACGAAGAGAAGGGTTCCTTAAAAGGGCCAATTGGTTGTTATCACTTGGTCAGCTCTGTAGGTTGGCTTTCTTGCCCTCCCTTGTAGGCTGGCATTTACATGATATACATGTATTAGAAGTTTAGTGCTTGAAATTGAAGTTATCCAAATGAACTCATTTTTATGTTTGACTAGACTTCCATTTTTCTCTATGATTTATGAAACTAACTAAAACATCCCCCAGTCACTTTCCTATGTTTCGTGAAACTGACATACACATATATTCATGTTTATGCATGCGGTTGAAGTGAAACTAAAGGATGTCGATTGAAGCCCACTTTTCCATCTAGCTTTTGTTCTATTTTGATATATTCATTATACGAGTATTCCCAATGATTCTTTCCTACCTTGTAAAAGTTGTTAATATGGTCAACGTGTTTATTATCAACCTTCTTTAGGCTGCCAGACATTGGACAGATTGGAAAACAACTCCCGCACAGTCAAGGGTGCACAGATAATTGGTCAAGATAATGAAGCATTGGCACATGTTTTGCTACCTCTTAAAAGATGGTCTGGAGGATCTAAAAATTCTTGCAGGTAAAACTGGATTACTTGCATCCATGGCATTTGCTTAGTTCTGAATATCTAACCCTGATTTGTTGGTACCAATATTGAGATTACAAAGTCCATAGTTGAGTGCTGTTCAATCTCCATGCTGAACTTCAATGTGAGACGCTTTCCATTCTGAAAATATAGACATAAGTGATCAGAGGAGCATCCTTAGACATCAAATATGTTATTCTTACCTGTTCTGCATTGCTTCCTAAGGGACTGCATTTTGTTCTGGCATATAATTTGATATGAGCTTGTATAGTTGCAAATAGTAAAGAACTAGCCAGAATAACGAAAAAAAGAAGTATCAAATGGAGGAGTATTAATGGTTATGGTGATTTGATGAGATGGAAGAATATTCCCATATTCATGGATGCTATGAAATAATCAACTACCTCTGACTAATTTCTCACTTCCTCACATCCTTGTATCATTTCGAATATTTTAAATACTCTGTGCGGGATTGAATTACTTATTAAAAAAAACTACGAGGTATTGAAGTGCCCTTTCATTATCAGTAATAACAGAGAGATGGGTAACAACAAGATTGTGGAGCATTTGATCTGAATAGTCCAACACTAGTGAGCATTAAATAACTTAATAAACGACAGCACATAGGAGGATTTGTGCATTTAATGCTATAAGATAAAAGAGCGGTATAACCTCACGTACAATGCGTATAAAACTTGCCTTAAAGCTACTTGCTGGCATTTGGATCAGGTATTGCCATAACATAGATGCAAAAAGTGGTCTGCTTAGTTGTTTTGAAAAGGATGTTTTGGTGACCTTAAAAGGAAGGAGCATGATGACCTGGGAGTATGAAACTAGCATCTGGACCCAACTAGGTTTTCGGCCTCTTTCAAGATGCAATGTCATTATGTTCCTACATCTACCAAAGACTGAAAAATCTACACATGTTGGGATTTATCTCTTTGCTATGATGCTGCTCCATCAGATAACCATCAAGATTTTTAAGTTTAGTTGGTTATATAGTCTTTTGTATTCCTGTATTAGATGCCTGTGAGTAATTGATAGCTTGTCAAACACATGCAGGGATCAAGATGCTATTAGTTCCAATCAGTCGCTCAGAGTTCTTTCAAACCTAGTTGCAGCTGGTGCTATCCATTCTAATGGGCTATCTGATGATATAATTCGTGAACTTCTTGTTTTCACTGGCATTGCTGTTAGCTTGAAATCCTCTGAATATAATGACTTAATGGCAAAGGTATGTCTCTAGCAGGTTCATTTAGAAACTTCTGGCTTTTGATATCTAATATCATGATATTTCATACCTCATATGTCCATGATGTTTAGAGTCATGTTTTCTATGAAGAGAATTTGCTGCTGTTAGTCGGATCTTGGTTAGAATTAAACCCCAAATATTTAGGCTTATCTATCCTGGTCGTTTCACCTATAAAGATATGTTCATAAAAATAACAGTTGTTTGTTTAAAGCCAAACTTTGTGAAAAATCCAGGGAGGATACTTGCTTCTGTAATTACTACCAGCTGATGCAACTGTGGTTTCTTATTTCTGTAGAGTTTCTCGATCATCAAAATGCTACTAGATAACTATGGGACTGGCATTGCAAGTTCATATTTCAGGCACTGGGTTGCATTATCTGAGATTTTTTCACAGGTCTAATTCTTTCTATCGTGATGTTCTCTTCCAACCGTTATGCACTTACTTCCAGATTTCTCATCTTGTTAGTTATGTAGGTAGCTGGCTGCAGTGAAGATTCATGTGGAAGAGTTCTCTATGAATCTAGTGCTTGCATCACTGTCATGTTATTAAGAGTTGCTCAGGGACTCAAGGCATCTCATTCAACTTCAGTTCCTGAGGTGGTTTCTGCTCTTGACGAAACGCTGAAAAGAATATTGGATCATGCTAAAACGTCTGGCTTGGTGGATCATTTGTGTCTCTGCTTATTGAATTCAGGCTCAAGTCTCATTTCGGGTTCTTCAAATATGTTGCGTGCTGCTTGCGAAGCATGTAGGGCTATTTGGTCACTTATAGATGCACTGGAAACCCTTGCAACGAAAGAGAAACCCCTTTTATTTCCACTACATGCTTTGCGAAGTCATTCTTTAGTTCGACTTGACACTAGGGAGCATGATGGAAGCCCTTTGCTTGGCACAGAATCCGCAAAAATTGTTGATGTAGTGACAAGAGCATTTGTTACATCAAAAGCAGTGCAGGTTGCTATTTACTATTGCCTTCATCAACGTCTCGAGGCTTCATTGTCTGCTGGCATTCAGGTGTTTATTTATTGTCCTCAATATTTTCTATTTCTTCTGCATGCGTTATATTCACATGAAAAACAGCCAGTTCTGTGGCCTTTAATTATTTCAAATAACCGAAGACAGCAGTTAATTAAGAGTTTCCCTACTGATGCCGAATTATTTTCATATGCATCATGCTTGTATAATGGTAGATCACATTTCATATAAAATAATGTAATACCTTTTGCTGTTTCAGCTCTTGGCAAGGTGCTGCCTGTATAGTGGACTTGTTCCAGGTGTTCTATGTGGACTTCCCACTTCCCTACCTGCAACTAGTGTTGTAAGTGGTGGAGGGGATGGCACTATTGTCTCGGAGATATTCTCTATATTGTCTTTCTGCATTTCATCTTTAAATAAAGATCTGCAAACAGGTGAAACAATCAACTTGAAGTGTAAATTAACCAATCCTGCTGCCCTGGTTCTTCATTCATGCCTCATCCTGGCAACTGTTGCGCAATGTTTGAAGTCAACTGGAAGGAATTCTGCACTATTTATGCTTACAACCTCTCCAAAGAAGCAGCTTTCTCGATTTTCAGTGCTTGCACATCATTTTTCTTCTGAGGATAGAGTGAACACTTCCTTTAAACCTCATAGTGCATCAGCTATGCTGGCTCTTGCATCCATTCTATCCCTTGAAGCTGGAGCGTCTGTTGAATCTTCAGTCTCTGAAATAGCTGTGCCTTTGATTCCTCGAACTACCACACTTTGTGATCATCTCAAGATTTCATCTGCTAATGAAACTGAAGTCGATTCCAGTCACCCAAATGGTGCTCTCTCTTATTGGCATGGCCTTAGAGATGGGTGTGTTGGTTTGTTGGAGTCTCGACTCAAGTGGGGTGGACCGTTAGCCGTCCAGCAGTTGTGTGCAAGTGGTATCCCTTTGCTTCTTGTTGATTTGTTAGCCAACAACCATTCCAATGCTACTCAAGGAATTGACAGCATAAAAGATCGAGTTGGGTTATCCCCTATTGGGGTTGTATGGATAGTTTCATCAATATGTCACTGCATTTCAGGCGGAGCTTTAACTTTTCGTCAGATCTTGGTTAGAAGTGAACACATCAAGCTTATCTCTGACTTAATATCTGATGTGCATCTCAAGCTTGTAAAGTGCTGGGGTGGGCCTGGCGGAGGGAAGGATGGACTCAGAGATATTATAAATGCAGTAGTAGATCTATTGGCATTTCCTTTTGTTGCTGTACAGAATGGTCCTGGCTTGCCATCTGCCACTGCTTCTGTAAACAGTGGGTTCCTTCTCAACATGGGTTCACCAGGAGGGAAAATATGCATGGAAGACAAGGACATGGTGAAAGCAATTGAGGAAGACTTAGCAAAGTACATTAAAATCCTTCTGGAGGTTCGATACATTTTTCACTTGTGGGTTTTTATATTTTTGTCATTGAGATAAATTTTGGAACATGAGATTTAAGTTATCTTGTGGGGTGAACTAAAACTATGTTCCAGCATTGGATAAGATACATTTACGTCATGTTTATGAAAAATGTATAACTTTTCAAATGATGATCTAACACCTATACCTTGTTTTAGGAGGAAATATGTCTGATGTAGGTTCTAATGATGTAATTTGTGTTTCAAGTATGTTTCTCATTCAACTGCTTCTGACATTTTCAGGTTGGAGTACCTATTCTTATTCTTCGGTGCTTGGAACATGTGGAGTCTAAAGATTTGGGAAAGCCCGTTGCCTTTCTCGCAAAAATGATTGGCCATCGACCTCTAGCAGTTCAACTTGTGGGTAATGGCTTGTTGGATCCAAATAGGATGAGAATGCTGCTTGATAGGTCATGCCCGAGAGAAGTAACGCTCGATGTTTTGATGATAATTTCTGATCTAGCTCGCATGGATAAGGTTGGTTTTGTCTCTTTTAAATGGTCCTTGTTGCATATGATTGACTTATCTTTTCTAATTTGCATCTTAACTTTGTTCCTGATTGGTGGATGCCACAATGATGTGCCATAGAGGGAAATTTGAATTGTCTTATGCGGCGTGAATACTTCTAGAAGAGAGCTGTATCTAAATCTGATACGTAATTGTAAAAAATCTGATAATAGTCCCAACTTTTTTTTAACTAAAGGAAAATGAAATATAGGGAATGATCGTGACTGTTGTTTTAATTAGAAAACTAATTCTCTCTTTAACCATGGAACATATAATGATATAATTAAAAAGTGAAAGTATAATTGGAAAGTTATTTTATCTATTAATGTATCCGTATGGCATCCTTGGCATATCAGCATTCTTTGCATCATCTTATTTTTATCACATTATCCTTTATTTTTCACCTCCCAAATTATTTCCTCTTTGTTATTTACTAGTTTGGCATGCACTATGTGCTTGCTCCTTTCCACATATTAACATCCTCCCACTCATAGTTTCTCCATAAATGCAAGTTATTAACAGTCTGATGGATATTTGTATGCAGAGAAGAGGTGGTGATGAGTTGGGAAGTCTTAGGAACATTGAAGCTACCTCATTATCATTAACATCATAAATTAATACTTTCTCGGAGCTAGTTGGGATAAAAGTGGAGGGGAACGCCAAATTAAGCTTTTGCTTTTTGTATACTAGGAATATGGATCCAAATTCTCTTAAAAATTAGTGGAGAAAGTTGACCCTGGAAATTTCTTATTTTAACTGTTTTGACTTTTTTTTTTTTTCCCTTTTTGTGTCTCCATATTAATCTTAAGAAGGATTAATGCCTATATTCATGCATTTAAAAACAAAATTTAATACATATTCAAGAAAACAATCCAAAATGATTAACTTACCTTCTTGCCTCTGGTTGCTTAGCCTGGTTAAATTAGTTTTATATTTTGTGATGTCTAGGGATTCTATGAATTCATCAACCGGGCTTCTGTGTTGGAGTCATTGAAGGATTTTCTTACACATGAAGATCCCAATGTACGTGCAAAGGCGTGCAGTGCTCTAGGCAACATGTGTCGGCATAGTTCCTACTTCTATAATTCACTAGTGAGTGGTGAATCATATATTGCTTCTCAATATGCTAAACCTTATGAAATATCTGTTCTTAAATTTTGAAAACCTTGAATGCAAAATTAATTCCTGTTCTGGATTGCCGGAACTACTTGTAACAGTTTTTAATTTTTTTATTGGATCGTTCATTTCCACACAAAGACACTAGGAAGTATCAAATGAACGTTATATTAATTTGTGTTTTCTTACCAGCTTAAGTTATTATACAGGCAAGGCACCAAATTATTCGTCTCCTCATTGATCGGTGTGATGATCCAGACAAACGGACTCGAAAATTTGCATGCTTCGCTGTAAGTTCTGATTCAAATCACTGACATTTCTTTACTCAAAAAATTGTTGCAGTTGAAGGTAACCATATCTTCATCATTATCTTATGAAGATGCTTCTGGCGTAATCCATTCATTTTATTTCTATGAAAGAAATCATGAAGGTAAGGCCTTATAGATATATGGCTACTGATCTCGTGCCTCTCTTACAGATTGGAAATGCTGCCTACCATAATGATACGCTTTATGAAGAACTTAAGAGATCCATTCCTCAGCTGGCAAACTTGCTGCTTGCAGCAGAGGAAGACAAGACAAAAGCAAATGCTGCAGGTGCACTAAGCAATCTTGTACGCAACTCCAACAGGCTTTGTGAGGATGTTATCTCTAAAGGAGCCATGCAGGTTTGTGGACATGCTGCATTCCCTCCTAAATGTTACCTTATGCGTGCAAGTTTCAAGCTTTAGTTGGAATTTGAATCAGTTGTGTCCCATCAAAATTTTCAAGTGTGAGGATCATCAAATGGTCTTCATAAATTATTTCTAATCCCTAAGCTGACTTTCTAAATTCTTACATGGTCTGAATAATTAATTGATCCGCAGACCTTGATTTATGTCTCTTTTTGCTTATCAATTTTTACTGCTTGCATCAGGACATAAATGACTCAAAGCATTTTCCAGTTTGTTACTATTGTAAAAACACATTCAATTTTGCCGTACTTCGAAAATATGGATTATAATGTGAGTTGGTTTTCTTTTACAGGCCTTATTAAAGTTAGTAGCCGACTGTTCTGTAGTAGCCCTGAACCCAAGTAGAAAAGATGCCGTTAACGAGTCACCATTAAAAATAGCTCTTTTTTCATTGGCCAAGATGTGTTCACACCATCCATGCAGGCAGTTCCTGTGTTCATCAGAGTTGTTTCCAGTGATTGGGAAGCTTCGACAATCCCCAGAATCAACAATTGCCCAGTATGCTTCTGTCATTATCAGCAAAGTCTCTGATGCTTGAGGCCCCAAGCGAGAGCTTTGAATGTAAGTATGCAATCACAGCGATTGCCAGTAATACTATTGTGGAGCGGATTTTGAAGAAAATTGTAAAGAAGCTAGCATGCCATAAACTGCTCTATAGTAGATACTGCAAAGTAATTTTTGTATGTATTACCTGTGTACGGATCAATTATTCAATCTGAAAGCCATCTGGTTACAGTTTTCTTTCTTTGTTTTGGCAGGAGAAAATGGACTTAAAAGACTTCTGTGAATCCTAATGTTAAAAAAAAAAAAAAAAAAAAAAAAAAAAAAAAAAAAAAAAAAACCGAGTTCAACCCTGAATCCGGGTCTGACCGCGGCTAACCCGGATTTCCGGGCAGGAACTCGGATTACCCATCAATACATAATAATAAAGAGTTGTCTGTAAAAAATGCTTCTTTGATTATCATGTGGAAAAAAGCTATCTTTTCATTCTCCCACGAGCAGTGATTTGAAGGGGCGAGAATAGAGAAAAATATATAAATACGTACATGCGTAATAAAATGGTTTTTTTTTTTCCTCTTTAAATCATTTTCGTTGATGTCTACAAACTTATATTCATCGAATTGGATTGTCCACAACCTCGAACTCTTATATAGACAATCCTGACTTGCTCAATTTGGGTCAGACTTGTGCGATGGATCGGATTTGCTCTGTTGTTTTTATTGTTTTTGACTACCGTTTCAGATAGGGCAGGGGGAGAGTACACGTACCCTGCACAGGACAGTCCAGTGCAATTTTAGTACTGTTCATGCACTGTCCCAAACGCATTGCCAGCTGAAAAATTAGTTGTATTAACTACCATCAGTCTACAAAGACTACAAGTTTCAGGATTCGGCGAAGTTTTGGGTGTTTTTGGGCAATTTTTTTTTCAAGCCACCTCTCTTTTTATTAAAAATAAAAAAAAAATCTTAATTTATGGCGGAAGAAAATTTTACTACAAACCTTAAAGAAAAACTATAGTGGAAAAGAATCACCCTTCCTACTTGGAAACAACCTAGAAAAACCCATGAACCAACCAACTTAAAACGCATTCCTCAAGAAAGAAATCCCAAGCTTGTCGGTATGCAATAAGCCCCTAAGCAGCAGTGTAATTCTTGACAAAGAGTCCTGACCACTTGAAATACCTTCCGATCCCATTCTGGCAAGCAAATTAGCAGGTACATTCCCTTATGCCTTATAGTGAAGGTGATCTCTTTTAAAAGAGACGAGTTCTTCCCAATAATTTATGGCGGAAGAAAGAACCGAATCTACCACAATCTTTGAATGCATTTCCAACTCAACTTTTGAAATCCCACAATGCCAAACCATTTTTACCCCATGTAGAAGTGCCAAAAAGTCTTCAAAATTGTTAGTACCATTGCCAAGAGAAAGGGAAAAAGAGGAAATCATCTTGCCTTTATCATCCCGAATCACACCCCTTGCACCGATAGCACCTATGTTTCCCCTACTGCTTCTATCTACATTAAGCTTAAACCATCCAGGTTGAGGCCTTTTTCCATTGCACTACATGGACTGGCTTTGTACATGTGAGGGAGTAAAAATAAAGATAATGGCCTTGGGCCCAATAAGAGACAAGGGGTAGGGAGGCACACGGAGAATGCTAAAAGTAAGGGCTAGGTGACAATAGGGGACAACATGAGCATGTCAAGGGGCAAGCAGTCAGAAAGGTCATGGGGACAGCACGTCAAGGGGGTAAGAAGGGTCATGGGGGACAAGGGCGCATGGGATGTTAGGGAGGGGGACGCACGTAGGAAAAATGATTCAGATAAATAGAGGGAAATATTCTCCTTCTCCGGGTCAGCTTCTTCTTCGTCTTCAGTTCTTCTTCCTCTTCGACCTCTCCTCTAACCAGAGAACATAGAGCTCCAGCGAATGTCTCTCCTTCGTAAATTTATATATAGCATCATTATTGTATAGTGAGATATGAGAGACCATGAAAGACTGTAAATAAGAATATTATAGTGGATTTCTCCTCTCCAAACGCCCGTGGACGTAGGCATTAAATCGAACCATGTAAATCCATTTGTTCATCTCTTTTATTTCTCTACATTTATGTTTTTCATTCACCGCTATGGACGTACTCATCGCCGCCGTACAGCCGCATTGAAATACTGCAGGGGGCTCCAAACAACACCAAATGAGGCCCAAGTCGCCCAGTGGGCCGAGAAAGACTCTTTCTCCCCTTCCGGCCTGTTGAACGATTTATTTTTTATCGCATCAACAGTACACTCAAATGAGTATTCTCGATTTCTTTAACGTTTACATTTATGAAAAATGGGCGGATCGTGGGTGAGAAATGATTAAATCTTTCTCGCTCAGGCGAGGGAATCAGTCAACTCCTCGCCCCTGCACTCGAATCGCTCTACCACAAAAAGAAAAATATATACATTGTTCGGACACTTGCACTTCCGAGTCATTAGTGGCCAAATATTGTGCATCTAAAAGTACACAGTAGCCACGAGCCAGGGCATAGTACCACGGTAGGCACTGTGCACTTAAGTGCACAGTGCCACCCACGTAGAAGCCATGCATGGCAACTGAACGGGTGCACTTCCCATGCACCCATTGGCAGCCCATACCCACGGTGTGGCGCCACCGGCTGGCACTCTGAGCTGCCGTGAAGGCCCTTAGCATTCTCTGTCGCGGCCGCGGGGGTCATAGTAGTTGCTGGCCGTGCACAGCGGGGCAACGTGTAAACGTTGCCCAACGCCCCCGAGAGGCTCACGACTAACCATCGTGAGCCCGTCTGACACTCCGGCGGCCACCACTTGGGCCGTAGGGAGTTTCTGTTTGGGGTGACGTGATCCCCCTCCCGCGAGGCCGCGCCTGGTGGTTCGTGTCCTCACCACAGCGCACGTACGCACGGAGAGGCCACATCCTCGCTATGGCTAGGCTCGAGGCTACGCCGGCGATGTCCATGCCAGCCGTCGGCGTAGCCCCTGGGAAACGACCCATGGCTGCCTGCCTGTGGCAGAGGGATTGCAGAGCCACCGGCAGGCGCACCACAACTAGGGCATACATCCTCCTCCTACCCTTCAGCTCGGGCACACCCCCATGGTCCTCCTCCACCTCATCGGCTCAGCAAACATGTCCACGATCCCCTTCCACCATTCGGACCGGCAGATGCACCACCACACGGGGTCCTCCATAGCTCCCCCGCCTCTCCTCCAGCTCGGGCACTACCCCCACGGGGTCTTCCGCAACTCCTCTACCCTTCGGCTCGGCAGCCATTCTGCGCAGGCCCTTTGCCAGCTCACGGTCCACGGTAGCCCTTTGGCTAGGTAGACACCCCCACGGGGTCCTCCTCCCCTTTGGCTTGGCAAACACCCCCACCTTCTCCACCTCATCTGCTCAGGAACTTAGCTCGATGCTCGGAAGCACCGCACGACACCTCCTTAGCTCAGAAGCCACTCAACTCGCCACCATTGCTTGGCCACTATACGGACACCAAGCTCGGATGCAAAGATCGGACACCATCACAGCTCGGAGATGACCAACTGGGACAACCACTCGGGAAACAGCTGCATGCACGGCTCGGGAGACGTAGCTCGGGAAACCAATAGTTGCATGCGCGGTTCGGAAGAAACAGCTCGGGAAGTAATCGCATGCACGACTCGGGAAACTGACAAGGCCGGAAGGGGAGAAAGAGTCATTCCTGGCCCATTGGGCGACTTGGGCCTCTTTCGGTATTGTTTGGAGCCCTCGGCAGTATTTCGGTGCAGTTGTACGGCGACAGTGCTTACGTTCATAGCGGTGAATAGAATACATAAATGCAGAGAAATAAAAGAGATGAACACATAGATTTACATGGTTCGGCTTGATGCCTACGTCTATGGGCATTTGGAGAGGAGAAATCTATTATAATATTCTTATTTACAGTCTCTCATGGTCTCTCATATCTCACTATACAATAATAATGTTGTATATATAAATTTACTGAAGGAGAGACATTTGTTGGAGCTCTATGTTCTCTGGTTAGAGGAGAGGTCGAAGAGGAAGAAGAACTGAAGACGAAGAAGAAGCCGACCTAGAGAAGGAGAACCTTTCCCTCTATTTATCTGAATCCATTTTCTTGCGTGCGTCCCCCTCCCTGACATCCCATGCACCCTTGTCCCCCATGACTCTTTTGACCCCTTTGGCGTGCTATCTCCCATGACCATTCTAACCACTTGCCCCTTGACATGCTCCTGTTGTCCCCTATTGTCACCTAGCCCTTGCTTTCAGCACTCTCTGCATGCCTCCCTGCCCCTTGTCTCTTACTGGGCCCAAGGCCAGTATCTTTATTTTTACTCCATATGTGGTCGAGTCCATCTCCCGCCTTAGCCGAGCTACGTGCTCGCGCCATATGCGGTTGAGCCAGCCTCCCGCCACATCCGAGCTTCTCGCTTGAACCATATGCGGTCGAGTCCATCCCTCGCCTTAGCCGAGTTTCGCGCTCGCACTCAACGCGGTCAAGTCCATCTCCCGCCTTAGATGAGCCACATGCTCGCACTCTACACAGTCAAACTCTCAGTTCGAAAATATTTGTTTTTTGCGCCAGAGGAACAAATGAACAAGAACCGGCCTCCAGAATTTATTTCCCTACATATCCAGGCAGATCAAGTCGACAACATTTTTACCTCTAAAGATTCTCAAGGTCCTTACCTGCCCTTAAGAATCGTGGGATACTGTGAGGGAGTAAAAATAAAGATATTGGTCTTGGGCCCAATAAGAGATAATGGGCAGGGAGGCACGTGAAGAGTGCTAAAAGTAAGGGCTAGGTGATAATAGGGGACATCGCTCCAGGGGCATGTCAAGGGGCAAGCGATCAGAAGGGTCATGGGGGACAGCACGCCAAGGGGGTCAGAAGGGTCATGGGGGATAAGGGCGCATGGGATGTCAGGGAAGAGGACACGCGCAGGAAAATAGATTCAGATAAATAGAGGGAAAGGTTCTCCTTCTCTGGGTCAGCTTCTTCTTCGTCTTCAGTTCTTCTTCCTCTTCGACCTCTCGTCTAACCAGAGAACATAGAGCTCTAGCGAATGTCTCTCCTTCAGTAAATTTATATACAGCATCATTATTGTATAATGAGATATGAGAGACTGTAAACAAGAATATTATAGTGGATTTCTTCTCTCCAAACGCCGATGGACGTAGCCATTAAACCGAACCATGTAAATCTATGTGTTCATCTCTTTTATTTCTCTACATTTATGTTTTCCATTCACCGCTATGGACATACGCACCACCACCGTACAGCCGCACCAAAATGCTACCGGGGGCACCAAACAACACCGAACGAGACCCAAGTTGCCCAGTGGGCTGTGAATGACTTTTTCTCCCCTTCCGGCCTGTTGAGCGATTTTTACCGCATCAACAGTACAAATCGGTTTAGAAGAGAGGTCTAAATCAGCCAACAACATTTCATCTTGTCTAGACATAGGTTTGACAGCTTTTAATTTCTCACTGATCTTCACTATCCAGAATTTAATACTCCTCCAAACTTCCTCCACTGATTCATGCTTATTATCCATTCTAGCATTGCACCTATGAGCCCACAAGCGCCAAGTAACAAGTGATGGGATGATACCAAGAAGCTGGCCCTTGATCGTTGTATTAGAGGCTTTGTTAAACCAATAATGCACCGTTTCTCTCCAGGTGTGATACGAATGGCTTGCCAGCCCTACTTGAGTTGCACATTTAATGTGCTTGTTTTAAGAGTAATGTCAACATGGAAGAGACGCGAAAGAGTAATGAAGAGGAATGCACCCATGTTTTGATTTGTGAAGTAATCAAGGTGGTCTGAAGGCAAAATTCATCGAGTAGAAAAAAAGAAGAAGTGAAGTTGCTAAATAAGCAATTACCGCATGCACACTTTCACAAGGTACTACTGGGCACAATGCTCTTACCTGAAGAAATTTGTCCCCATCAGTCCATTACTTTCTCCTTTGAATGATTCTGAGGTCATGTTTATCCGTCTTCGTCCACAAGGATTCAGAAATCAGAATCCAAATCAAATAAAAGGTATTTACATTTTGGTCCCATGATAATTTATTTACTTCTAACTCTCAGTCCCCACAACCTTACCAAGTCGCCACCTTCGTTTAGAAGGGGAACATGGTTTGTCTGTGAAACTCGAGAATCGAAGTGAATATAACTGTGGGTTTAACTTGCAACAGAGATGGCAGGGTTGGAGGACGTGCAGAGGATGGTTGTTTTGTGATAAAGTGTTAAAAATTATATGATTAAGTTGCTAAAATGAATGATTTGTTTAACCAAAGAATGAATTAAGCACTTAAGTATATAGTAAAGTTTAATGCTCGACTCAACGTTAAATTCTGATATTTTTGTTAATATTGCAGGGCATTGTGGGAAAGATATTAAAATTATATGGGTAATATTGGAAGTACCCAACTAGCATGGCAGCAACAATAGAAACGCACAGCAGCTAGGGATTGGAAACAAAATAAAGACAAGAAATGAAAGAGGGCAGGGGAGGCACGATCATGGCTTCACCGTGTGGCCTCACAGCAAATCCACTCACGCGAGGTGCTGCACTGCACTGCACTGCACAGACGAAACGCACAGCAGCAGAGGGCCGCACCACAAACGCAGGAGCTGGAGACGAGTTCACGCTGAACCGCTCACGCACTCACAGCACGGACTCAAAACGCGGGGCTGCAGACATGAAACGCGGATCTGTGCTGGCAGAAATGGACAGCAGCACGCATGCACGAAGTGGAATGCGAAATCAGAGAACAAAACGCACGAACGGCAAGCAATCGGCTCAGGAGATGCGCAGATGAAGGTGAACTGCTGGACTGGCTCAAAACGCAGGAGGTGGAGAGATGAAATGCGGAAGCTGGGCTGGCAAAACGCATGAAAAGGCCACGACGCACGCACACTCAAAACGCAGAGAGGGGCTGGGCAAAACGCAGAGAGGGTTAGAGAGTATAAAGAGAAAAAGAAATTTTCATGCGCCGCTCTCGCCGTTTTTAGTTTTTGCTTTTTCCGTTTTCGTCTGTTTTTTTCTTCAGCATTGTTTTTACTCTGAGATTTTTCTTCCGGTATTATTTTTCTGCTGCTGGTTCTTCTTCTTCGGCTTTTGGGGTTTTCAGCACATTTGGAGATTACAGTATTTTCATTTTGCAATTTTTGTTTAGTGCAGTAATTAGTGATGTTGGATTTTAATCTTCTTGAACATTTTGTTAATCTAGAGATGATAGGCTAGATTTTTAGCTTGGGATTCAATGAGTAACTCATGACTATTTGGGGTTGGATTCTCTTCAATATTTAGTGCTTTTGATGATTAACTTGATGGATTATATTTCAATGTGCATCTAGAAAAGATTAGAGTTCTTTGTTCTTGGTTTAGATCAATTGTAGACGTAAAGGCACAATTGATACTTGAACAAGTAACATGACTTTGATGTTTTTCTTTCACTTTTATATAATTGTCATATAATTTGTCAAGTAGTTTTGTTAGAATAAAAATGGTGGTTCATTGCTATATCATCCGACCATGATTTTCTAGGAATGAAAAAATGGTTGAGAGAAAATGAAAAGAGAAGTAAATCCATCACCAAATTAGTGGGCGAAAATTGCATCCCAAGTGTTTGTTTAATTGCTTCTTACAAGTTTAAGTCAACTCCCGCACATTTTCTTTAAATCTCTTGATTCTTAGCAATTTTAGAAAAATAGATTCACTGTTATTTTCAGCTTTACTTATGCTTGAGCTTCCCGACAATTTCTCTCATAATTCATTCCACACTCCTTTAGTAAATAGCCCCATTTAGGTGTGAATATAGTTAGCGGTTAAGTTCTAAAATTTATTCTTCTTTTCTTTTTATTATTTTTTGTTCATTGCTAACTCATTTAGTTTAATCTTTTCTTATCATTTCAAACTTTCGTGTCACTCTAAACGGTAATATGATGTCTTGCGAAAATGAAATGTTTGCTAAACTCATTGTCCCTGTGAATTCGATCTTGGGATTTACCCTTGTATTACTTTGACAGCTTCTACGCTTGGAAGTCAAAATTAAAAGCTGATCATTTTGGGTCTAGAGGAAGGTGGCAACTTGGCAAGTACGATGTTTGATTTCAACATTCACAGCATTGATGTTCCTTCCTCTGTAGTTACACCCATATTTGTGCTTCTTCTAGCGTGAAATCTTCTTGGAGTGAACTAACATCAACCCTCATAGTTTATTGCACTTCATTGTCCATCATTATATATACAAAAACAAATTTTCACTTTCTAAACACAATTTCCAAAACAGAAACCTCAAGTTAGAGGAAGCCTTCTGAATCTTCTCAGTATGTGAATATATTGTCGAAGAAAGAACAAGCGCCTGGTCTATGTAGTAAGTTGAACAATTTCATATGCTGATATGGACCAAATTTTGATTTATTGAACAAATTTCAGCCTCAAGTTACTCACATTGACCTGCTAGCAATATCATGTGAATCAACGTAAATAAAGCAACTTTCATACTTGATCTACATGCTTTTTTCTCAAAACGTTTACCGATCTATGCCTGACTGTCTTCCTTTAAGGAAGATGTGCTTGATCTGCTCTTTGAGATTCCTGAGTCCACAAGGAGTGGATCACTCATAACATCCTGCATCAACAACGTCATACATTCATAATTGTCCAAGCTCAGGACTTTTACAAGTTAGTCAATCTGTTTTTGTGCAGAGTCCATAATATGCAATGGCATTTTTTTCTCAACCCTCTAAAGTCTTAAATAAATTCTAACTAATAGCAAATTAAATGAACACATTTGAGGTCATCAAGGAGGGCCTTACCTACAATTAAATGCTTCCCTTTTAATGCGTTATTAATGATACTGGAGACCACTTTGATGATTCTATCATCCAGTTTTATGAGATGTGCCTTCCAGTGCGCTGCCAGTCTTAATGACAAATTATAATATATTTCTTTGACATTTGTTTAGGTCTTGTTGCTCAGTTATCAATGATGATCTCATAGCCCGCCTGCCATAGGACGGTCTCCAAAGACTTTCCTGCAGCACCTATGGTAGGTATGCTTTTTTATTGAGCCCAATGGTTGCTCTTTTTCCGAAGTACATAACTTTCAGCAAATGTGTTAATATTTTGCATAATGAATAACAGTTTCAATCTTCGGTGTAGATGGGTGTTCTTCCTAGACTCGTTTTTGTCATATTCGGGTCCATTGACTGGTCTTGTTTTTCTTTTCAAGGAATAATTGTCTACAGCACAAAGAAAACTATTGTATTGCCTTTTATATGCTTACTTCTTGATTTGGAGAAGATTTAATTCCATTCAATTGCTAAGTTAAATTAATGGAATGGTATCATGGCTCATTCAGTGTCCAATGCTCCGGATAATCTATATTTTGGAACTTACCTGTTGCACTAAGACAGCGCTGTGATTTGGAGAGAGGCCAGCACTGCCACCTAAAAGGACGCGGTTCATCTTTTCTTCAGCTAGTTCTTTCAGTCTAAGGAGCTCTGGCAGTACTTCCTTGCAAAGATCTGGCCTGTCTTTTCGTCTGAGCTCTGCACATTGAAGTGATAGCTTTGCAAAGCACAAGGCTTCTTCTACTGGCCAATTGGTCACAGCTGGGTCCAACATCTCTGTGAACGTGCCTTTCTCAATAGAGTTTCCAACATAGTGAGTCAGGCCCATCGGTGGCTTGGCTGTTAGCAATTGCAGAAGCACGATTCCCAGGGAATAGATATCAGATTTTACACCAAGCATTCCTGTTTGTTGATATTCTGGATCAATATAGCAGAACGTTCCAGCTGTTGACGTCATGTGGTACTGTGTTACATTTTCAGCCACTGCAGGTACAAGCCTTGCCAATCCGACATCACTAATCTTACTGACATAGTTGTGGTCTAGCAAAATGTTTCCTGGCTTGAGGTCACGGTGTACCAGCGGCTCTGGCTTTGTCTGATGGAGAAAGAGTAGCCCAGTGGCGATTTCTGCTGCAATTTTGAACCTGTGTTGCCAAGAGAGAACCGGGCTGTTTCCTTTCCGGAAAAGGCGATCATCTAAACTTCCATTAGCCATGTATTCATAGACTAGGATGCCATACTCAGGACATGCTCCTAGAAGGAGTACCATATTGGGATGTCGTATACAGCTAAGTACGTCAATCTGCAATAGAATATTCAAGGAAGATGTAAGAATCAACTCTCAGTTCTATATTGGTGACTTTCTTGTCATATTGAGGAGGAAGCAGTTAAGAAAATGAAGTTTCTGATCGGGTAGTTTCACAAGCTATTTTGGTATAAAGGAAATATTCATCGTTGTAAAGAATTAATCATATGGTTATCATTGCAGATCCTACCTTGAATAAAATATTTGAGCTGTTCACCGGTTACCTTACCATATACACCTGTTTTGTATTTACGTCTCTGCTGATAATTGGGTCATAGTCAGAGAATCAAATTCACATGAAGCTATGAGCATATCCATAGATGTTAAGCATGACTTGAGCTGTTAAATTGGGACTATATATATTCTTCTTCTGAACTTTGTCTTTCCAGCTATTATTCTGCTCAATGTATGATGTGATGTGAAATTCTAGATTGAAAAATGGTGTTTTCCTTTCTATTGTATTTGTGAAAGGGACGCTACAGTTCTCTCTTACTTGACCAAGTTGTCTTGTAGAGGATTCTTATAGCCAATGGCATTAGCATCTTTCATTTATGACAAGGGTATCAAGTCTATAGCCAAGGCTCCTTGAAATTGTGGTGGATTTTTATTCAACTAAAATTCATGTATCAATAACCAAAATTGGAAATGCATGTTGTAATCAGTTGCTCTGCATATATTGTTTCAATTGGTTTTTTTGTGTAATGTTTTTATTGCTATTTTGATTTTGGATGGAGTTGAGTTGTGTTGTGTCAAGTGTTTTATTTGTATCTGTTAGGCAAATGATATTCTTGGTTCCTCACCTCTTGCTGAAATTGTGATCTCCCTTGAGCAGCATCTGGACGCAAAAGCTTGACTGCAACCGGCGTATGATCAAGGTAACACCTAAAGACAGGGCCATAGCCTCCTTCCCCAATCTTGCGAGACTCAGCAAAGGATTCTGTTGCATCCTCAATCTCTTCGATGGTGTATCTTCTGTATTTGATATCACTTTTGGCTAGACTATCTAATACCTTCCTCATTTGCTCTGCTTCTCTGAGAGCTTTGATTTCTGCGTTTGCTCTTCTTTGTGATTCCAACTCTGCAATCCTCTTTGCTGCATCAGCTGCTTCCATGGCTGCCCTGCACCTGGCTTTCTCTTGCTCTGCTATTGCCAGTGCAGCTTCCTCTGACAGTCTTGCCTCTTCTAATTTTCTCTCCTCTTCAAGTCTCCAATGTTGCAGCTCCATTGCCTATGGTAAGTACAACATTAGGAATTATCTTTGAGTGTTGAGAATGCACATAGTATAATTGTTTTTGTCAATACATTTTGTTTTGCTGTAAGGGCTTCGCTGCATGCTTTGCTATACATGTCCATTGTTTGCTTTAGCTCTAGCTTCAACCTCCTCATCTCAGTTTCCACATCATCCTGTATGTTTTTAATACCTGTTAGGTGGAAGTTATCTTACTCAAACAATAACAAAATGTGGAAGTCATCTGGTGACCTAAACATAGTACCATCTTTTTTAGCAACATTGGTACTTCAAGGTCAGCATGTGTTTTGGCTATGTGGGGTAGGCTATCGCATTCCTATAATCCTCTTGGGGTTTAAGATATGTTACAGAACATTGAAAAGAATTTTTGTGTGAGATTCATAAGAAATGGGAGTATTGGAAGTATTTCATTTTCTTTTATATCACAAGTGGACACTGTATCATTTCTTATACTCTATCTGCTGTGTATTTTTGGAACGGTATCAAGGAAAAATTTTGCTTATCTGGGAAAATTTTTCTTAAACAAATAACAAGTTGTGGAGGGATATTCTTTGTTCAAGCGTTCGGAGTGGACATGGCATTTCCATTGGCTCGATGACAGTAGTAAATGGCTTGATTTCTCTAAGCTTCATGTTCTAAAGAACATAAAATGGTAAAAGAAAGGAACTTCAGAAATATAGAAATGTTTAGTTGGTTTAAAATTTTACATTGTATCCGAATTTAGCAAATCCTCAGGATTTATATCACTAAAAGTGAAATAAACACAAATATATTATTATATGCAACATATGTCTGATAGTTCTAGGTACATATTATTGTCCTAGGCTTTGAGTTGGGTTGCTCTATACTTTGGCAAGCCAACCAAAAGAAGCCTTAAATTGTGGTGGTTTCACGACATCACACCAAATCTAGGTTTGAAAATTTCAGCATAAGTATGCTCCTTGAATGAAATAAGGCTGGGTTAGGATGTGGGGCTTAGCGCCCTTGCCAAGTTGGAATTCTGCTACACGCTTCCACTGTATACATGATAGCGTGCGCAATACCAATTCAGAATAATATCGTGCAAAAGATAGATAACTAACTCATAGAGTCATAAATCCTATTTTGTAAAACTAGTATATTTCCTTTAATTCAACGAGTAAATCTTCGTTTCTGAGAGAAATGGTAAAACTAATAAGAATAAACTGTCATTTTTCCCCATCTTGAATGTGCTAATACAAATTAATGACTTGATCCTCATCTTTGCTGTATAAGATAAGATCACTATCGAACAGATTACCGTTATCGAATATTTTTGGTTACTTATGTCACGCGTGCATATGGTTGCTTCCAGCACAGGATAGTGTATAAAAAGAAAAGCTGTTTCTAAGAAGATCATACCGTTACCATGTTTTGAGACGACCATGAAGATGATGTTCTACTGCTCTCCCGTGAGAATGATAAATCGTGCAAAAAGTTGGGATCATTGAACTTGGGTCCCAACCGTATTGATCCTGTGCTTTGATCTGAGCTGGTTGAAAACTGCGAGGTTGGGGCCGAATCAGAAAAATCGTACAGGGAAGAAGACATCTGATCAGTGCTTGGCCTTCCAGAACTTATAAAGGATATGTCAGTATCTGATTCGGACATGTCCAGATGGGACCTCACATTCAAACCTCTTCCTCCTTTTGTGAATTGTGGCCTGCGTTTAGTCACGGCAAATGGCATTCAAACTTGTATTCCAGCACTCTTTTTTGTTGATTATTGTTCCCTCATATGTGTACATATAAACTTCTGGTAGATTAGTCAAATTATAGTCTACTCTGATCATTCTATATATAATCCAATCTATTGATTAAAATAAAAAGGATTGAATCAAATATAATCAGATCAAATGATATGAATGGAACAAGTTCAATTTTAAAAGTTCTAACATAATCTGGTCATGTATTTAGATTTCAAACGACTAAAACTCTTCAGGGTGGTGCTTGAAATTCAAAGTGGCCAACTTGCCAAGAAGATAAAAGAATCTGATCACAATCATGAGCTTTCAAATATCAACCAATTGATGCTGAGCAGAGCATAAGAGGCAGTCAAAATTTGAATATCAAACAGCTAATGAAAACAATGGAAACATAAATGGCATTCTCTCTACCTCTTGTCCCCTTTTAAGAATTTAAACAATGATTATGCTGGAAGTATGACAGGAGTTCGCTCAAATTTCCATCTGGATTACCCTGTCAGTTCTAAAAGTTCACAGAACTCGTTGATTGATTAAAACAGAAAGATTTTGTCTTTATCAAGCAAAAATTAAAACCCTTCAACCCTCAAATCCCTTTTTCATTGTGGACAGACGGACAAACATTGATCGATATCCACAATACTCGGGTTTGCAAGCTCACTGCATCATATAATCTGTGATTGGGGAAATCTATCATGACTGACCTGAATGAGTCATCGCATGAGTTTCGAGGCTTGAATGATGTCCTATCTGCTTCATATAAAGGATGAATATTTATCAGTACTTAATAAACAGAAGTTGAGGGAAGTTTGTATTTAACATCACAGGAACAAACCACTTATATTCATGCTACGTCTGGGGGGTGTTTCAGGAGCTTTTACAATGCTGTTACTTAGTTTCTGAATATGGTCAAGTAGTGGGGAAACATAGGGAGCCGGACGAGCAGCATTTCGTACAGAAGAAATTTTCCCTTTGGAGACCACATATACAGTGCAGAAATCTGGTGCCCCTTTCGATACACTACTCGATGTGCTTGATGTCTTGAATCTGCATAAGGAAACTACTGGAAGTAAGCAAACTAGCATTAGTCAACGCATATATAGAAGCTAGTATGTTGGATGTATTTCTGAAATTCAACACTATATACTGTCTCTTAAATGACAGCCATACAATTGAGTATTGAACCCTGCAGCTTCAATTTAAGCTTGCCCACAAAGCATGGTTCGGTTTATGGGATTCCTTAAAATAATTGAAACTAAGATTTGAAAATATGTTATTCAATTGAAAGATGAATTACTTAAACTTCTTTTTTTAGTATGAATTGAGTGGGTAAATTCCAGTTGATTGAGGATGACAACCGACAGGAAACTGGCCCTGCCTGTCTGTAAGCCTTCTTTGAATATGGAAAAAGTTTTGCTAATGGTGCTGAAGTGAATGTGCAACATATAAATATATATATATATATATTTTGGTGAGGCAATTACCTAATAAATGCATGTCGTGACGCACCAAGAACACAGTTCTCTATTGCAGCATAGGAAATGAACTCTGTCAATGCTTTTGCTGTATCCGTGTCTTCGAGTACAACATCTACGCAATGTATCTGAGACAAAATGTCATCATACATGTGAGCAATAACTAACCAAAACAAATAATGGTAGAAAGAACAAGATCAAGCTCGTATCATCAAGAGAAATACAACATATATAATGACTCTTTTTCATGCATGGTACTGGAGAACATATTTTCTCATCGCAAGGAAAAGAAAAAAGAAAAACAATAGGAAACTCCCCAAAACCTACGTCTTTACGAGCACAGTAACAGTGGAAGATGAGGAATAGATCCTTGGTTTCCTTCTCAAGTTTTTGTGCGTGCGGAGAGGCAGCTGCTTTGTTGCTGTCACAAATGATGTATTGGCAGCCCCCATCTGTAACCATAAAAAGTAATTAGAGTTCATAATCTTGCATTCAAAGGGAATATTAGCTAAAAGCAATGTTAGATACAGTCGTAAAATGCGTAAACAGTGTGCAATTCTTTTGAAAAAGAGCAGAGTTGATTAATAATTTTTTTATATAAATTCTATATTTATTCACTTTTTAACAGAAATTACGTAAGTTCTGCAAATATAATTTCTTGTTAGGGAAAATAATAGAAGAGAAGACGCACAGAGCTAGTAGCATTGCTAGCTAGACTGACACCAAAAGCTTTGTTGCTTCGATGCATGTAATTCTCGTTTTGAACTGTTCCTATTGATTTATGCTTTTGCTATCATCGATGTATATATTATTGTTTAGAAATACTATAGCTATAAAAAAAATATAAAAGAAAAATTATAAATTGATGTGTTTTTAATATTCATCAATCAATAAAATCTTTTCTGAACGAAAGCTGCAAGCCTGCATATAAGGCAAGGGTTTTAGGATACTACACTCTTATATATTTTAGGTATTAGTTAGGGAAAATTTTCTGTTGGAAATTTTAATAACAGTAGAAATAAATGAAGTTTGATATACTATAATAATAATAATAATAATAATTCTTAAAAGCTTGTAGAAAGCACTCTAGCTATTAGATTTCCTCATAGTCACAATAGAATAAAATTATATTAAGATAAAGGGATAAATATATTTCGCACCACCTTCAAACTACGAGGGATAAAAATACATAAAATGCCATCAAACTTTAAAAATTAACATTTTGCATATTTTATAAAGGGAAAATGCTGGTCCTCCCGCTAGGATTTTTTAATTTTTGTTACTTAGTAATTAAGAAATTTTTTTTTAATGTTATTGTAAATTTTTTTAAAAAATATTTAAAAGTATTAAAAAAAATACATGTGAAAAAAAGCAATAAAAAAAAAAAAAAAAAAAAAAAAAAAAAAAAAAAAAAAAAAAAACACTCCAAATAGACTAGAGGGAGCCTCCAGCGGGTGCTCTAACGGTGGCTGTTGATCCACCCTTTATAAAGATCTGATATGTTGAATATGTCACTGTCACTTATTTTTCATCCATTTTATCAATCGAAATTGATAAATTAGGGAGGGAGAGAGAGAGAGAGAGAGAGAGAGAGAGAGTTACATGGAGATGAGGATGCCCTGAGAACAACATGGATTAGAACAATAGTTTGTCCCTTGGTGAGAAGATTATCAATCGCCCACCTGAGAGCTGCTTGGCTTCCCTTCTCCTTGTCTACGGCAAGTGCAATAAACCCATTTCCACCTGCACCGATCTTTGACCCAACATTTCCTGATCTTTGAAGCCACATTTTCGTTTGTAGATACAGATCGATCAAACGACTGACCCTACTGTCATGAAAAATAACATAATGCATGCAATCTTTTAACAACCTTTCACAAACAATTCCAGGTGGTGCATATATGGTGACCCAGAAATTCAAAACTTGGACAAAACTTTCACGTAACTTCTTGACCACCTGGCCTCAATGTGTTATTTACTAGACCCACCTGAGAGGCTCAAAACTACTCTCTCTATATCTGTTAAAAAAATAAACTAAAATTCAGATGCCTTTGACCACTTCTTATCTTAGATATCTTTATCTCCATTTTCTATTACTGCTAATTTAGAATAAGAGCCTTCCAAAGAGTTTGAACAAGAGAGAGATCATAAATATAGCAAATATGACCCCCACAATTCTCTCTCTCTCTCACAATGATTTCACTCTCTCCCTGATCTCCCTCTCCTTTTCTAAATGTGGAAAATTAACCATATATGCATGGATATCAGTCAGCAAATGCTATTTTTTTTGAAGAACAGGACGGTACCTAATTTTATTGAATGCCTTTACTTGTGGTGGAGGAAAGGTGTAGTTACAACCAGACACCTGAGAAATACAAATAATCATAAAAGACCAAAACTTAGTCATCAAAAATCTAAAACATCCGACCAAAATACAAAATACTTTCAGAGTAAACACAAAAACCAAATCTAGACAAAGGAGAGAACGAGCCCTAGACAAAAACAGATAAAAACCTGCAAGAAAAAGGCACATGCAATTAAGAGTAACATGCAAATTACAGTCAGCAAATGCTAACAAACGAATTACAGCTAGGGCCAACAAAAACCTTTTATATATATGTGTGTGTGTATTTGAGTTTCATATTCAATATCCCTCGAACAATGCTCCCCCTATTCTTAATATATAAATTAAGGTCTTGTGGATAAATTTCAGTGTGCACGGCACCATTATTCTGCAGAAATGAGTATTACTTCAGAAGTACTGTTGGGTAAATTTTACAAGGGAAGTGGTTTTTCTTAGGGTGTCATATGTAAACACAAAAATGTTCTTTAGGCAATCAATGAAATCCATAAACTACCGTAATACGTAGTTAATACCATAGGAATTTGGTCATTCTTAGCATATATAGGAGCATCAATATTCTTTCAGTCTTTAATTCGGGTCATTTTAAGAACTAGAGGGTGCGACTTAGAATTTTAATAGCTAGCATGTATACAAGAGCATGTTTAATAGTAGGTTATGGTCGTCCAAATCATCCAATATTGTTTGAAAGGTTGCTATTATCATTGCAATATTGGTTACCCTATTCTTTTAGGTGTCTGGGGATTGGGAAATTGACGTCGGATAGAATAAGGATTATTCTGCAGGTTAGTTTTAATAGATAATTCATAGAAAAGAAGACGAGAATCGTCGAAAAACACAGAGAAAACGACTCTAATGTTCAATTCAAAATTATCAATATTCAAGAATGATCAAATCAACTCACAAGCCGGGCTGTAATAGCTAAAAATGGATTGCATTAGAATTTTACCAAAAATAACAAATTAAATCCCAATAATCATGCCAAAATTAAATACATAATAAAAGAAGTAATCTGTCAAAAATTTGGACCAAATTAATTTCAGAATCACTTCCAAAACAGTAAATGAAATATTACCATAAAAGATTAAAAAAATTAAAAATAAGAAATCAGAGGGAAAAATAGTGAAATTTAGTCTCGAAAATGATGCACACTGAGCATAGCTAGGTGCCTACAACGTGCGTGCCGAAAAGAGCTTTCCAAATTGGAGCCATATGCACGATTCTGATACCCGTATCCAAAGTTCTGGCTAAAATATTGAAGCGTGCCCAAAACTATCCCAATCAAGGAAAGATCACGATTTCCTGCCCTCTTTGCGCTGATCTGCCACCTCAAGGTATTTCAATGCAGTCAACATGCAGTCTGAAAACTCAACATCATCTGACTTGGATCCTCTTGCATCAAAAGTTTGAGTCCCCTCAAATATCCACATTGTTCTATGATTATATGATGACAATTAAAAGGGTGATAAATAGCATTACTTTTACGCAGAACATCGATCTATGAAGTGTAAACAAATTAATACCCTTCTAATGTACACAAAGATGATACAAAAGTAAAATCCCAAATTAAACCTGAGGTATGGAGAAGTCATTAATGTTCTAGTTTTATGCACCGAATTAGGAATATTCATGATCCCTATCGTTGCTAACATTTAAAGTATACGCTCCCACGCTTTCTCCCTCCTTTAACTCTTCAATCCTCTCAACAGCTTCTTTCATACACAATCTTCTCTCCACATCCTCCTCACAACAACTCAATCCAATCTTCAAAAGCTTTACAAGTACACTTTTACTATCCTTTGCTCCCCCCATGTCTGAATCAAACACTTCACTCGTCCGCTTTTCCTTAATCATTGTGTTGACCCAAGAAGCCAAATCCGCATTAGGATCATGAGCTTGTGTGAGATAGTTCTCCGGAAACCTTCCTGTTAAAATCTCGAAGATCAGTATTCCGAAACTCCATACATCGGTCTTCTTTGTTATCCGGCCATGTTGCGCAAACTCAGGTGACTTGTAAGCAATCATGGTCTTTTGGGCAATATCTTGGTTGATCACGGGGGTTAGAGCATAATCAGTCAATAAAGGATTGAAGGATCCGTCTAGAAGCACATTTGAAGATTTCAGATGTCCATTGGGTACAATTAGGCTATGGATTGCATCATAAAGGTAAGCCAAGCCCCTAGCTACGCCTTTGATAATTCTCAAACGGGTTGGCCAATCTAGTGCAGGCTGTTCTTCATTATGATTGCCTGAACAAACAAAAGAAACGAAGGTGTGAGTCTAAACATACTGAAATAATCGATATATAAATCTATTTGCAAGTATGCTTATTGACACATCAACGTTTGTTAAGGTACGTACCATGAAGGGCACTAGCTAAGCTTCCATTCTCAACAAAGTCAAAAATCAACAGCTTCTCATCTTTCCTATAATAATATGCCACAAGAGGCAGCAAGTTGGGATGACTCAATCTTCCCAGCCTTCTCATATGCTCATCTAACTCCTCCCTTCCCACATTGTTCATATACTTGTACCTCTTTACCACCATGGATTTCCCACCCATTATCATGGCCCTGTACGAAGATCCAAATGTCGCACTCCCCAAAACTTCAGCTGAGGATCTGAGCAAGTCTTCCAAACCAAACTTCTCTCTGTCCTCTCTCAAGAATGACAACTTCCCATATTCGGCTTTCCTCGTATTCCCACTCTTCTCTGGCAATTTCTGTTCCACTCCTATGTCTGTATTGGAAGCAACATTCACCTTGTTTTTGTCTTTCAACTTTAATGATCCATCTGCTGGTAGTGATTTCTTTTTCAAGTAGAATATGAAGAAAAGTGCAGCAATTACTGCTATGAGAAGTCCTACAATTATCCCAATAAGGGCCATTTTTAGAACTGGCAGTCTCTTACGATAGAAGTCGCATGATTCTAGAGGTGGGCCGCATAGATTTTCATTGCCTGCATTTTAGTTTAAATATGAATAAGATTCCGCAATCGTTGGAAGAAAAACTTGGATTATATACACTATTACAAAGAAAAGTTCATGTTTCACATATAAGCATTAATTCAGAGGACAAAAACAGCTTCATCCTTTTCAAGACCCTATTCATCCACTTCTTGTAATCACATGTCAACGAATTTCATTATAAATGGAAAATTAGCCAGCATAAAAAGCTAATGGGGCTAAAATGATCACCTGAAAAACTGTCCGACTTGATCTTGCTCAAGCTGGCAGGGATCGGACCCTCCAAATTATTGTTAGAGACATTAAACTTCTTGAAATTCTTCTGTTGAAAATTGGGTATTTGGCCTTCAAAGTTGTTTCCAGCAAGTCCCAACATGAAAAGCCTAGGTAAGGCAGCAAGGGATGAAGGAATTTTACCCGTAAATTCATTATTTGCCAAAAACACTTTCTGCATGAAACTCATACCGGCAAAGGCATCATCCGGAATCTCTCCAGAGAAATGATTATACGATAAATACACCGATCTCAATGCACTTAGTTTCTTAATATCAGGCCATGGGCCTGCGAACGTATTGTTCATGAAGCTTAAGGTCGTCAAGTGACGCAAGGAAACAAGAGAATCCACGTCTATCGTACCCGTCAATCCCCTATTTTCGATCATCAAACCCCGAACACTCCCTTTGACACAAATTACACCAACCCAATTTCCCCTGTTTCCTTCACACGGGCTTACTTTAGGATCCCAGTTGCTGAGAGCGTTTGCATTCGTTAAAGACTTCTTAAACTTCATGAGTATCTCCTTGTCTGACGCACCAAAGGATGGCACGACGGTCCATGACAGCATGACAACAAGGGTGAAGAATATGAATGCTGCAGGGCTTGGTGCGCGCCTAAGTTTAGCCCAGCGCGCACCCGTTATCATTTCTGCGGCCTGAAGACGGTGCCGCCCGTGTGATCACGGATGGCTTGAAAGGCAAAAATGGGCTTATGGTGGGAGAAGACGAAGGTAGCGTGAAAGCTCCAAGAACCGAGAAGGGCGGTACAAAGGAAGGCAAACCAATTATGAACACGAAGAAAAATAGGTTAATTCGACACGTAGTAGTGAATGATTTGCAAATACAGCTTAGGGAGCGGTAGAGAAGTAAGGAGGGCCTTCAAATTAATTTGTGACGAGTGTTGGGGTGGCTTTTCCCAATAATAGGCAAGTGTTTGCACTGTCTTATTTATATATATAAAGAAATAATAAGATAAGTTTAAATTATGACACGAAATATTCGGAATTATAGAGAGATTTAATAAAAATAAACTCATATATTGACATGACTTGATATGATATGATATGATATGATATGTTAGATCTATTTTTACAATCTAACGTACTATATCAAGTCATATCAATTTATAAGTTTAATTTTATATAATCTGCTATAACATTTTTCTTTTATTAATCACCCTAGTTTAGATGGTAGAAAACCAAAGACTCGGGGTTGTAAAATTCCCAAAACTCAGTGCATACTATACATTCCGTTGGTATTTTTTAATAGGTTGTATTTGTTAGTAAGATTGTTTTTAATGTAACTGTTGCATTCCTTATACTTTTTTGTTGAGAAGGTTTTAAACCAAACAATTCAAAGTGCACAGGTTAAAAATATTCAAAGTAGGTTTTAACGGATGAGGAAAAAACCAAGGCTAGCCGTTTGTATCCTTTTCAGTTTTCTAGAATCAAACTAACGTATAGTTTTTATTTTTTATTTATTTTATTTATTTTTTGTTGAAAAAAATGGCTTTAAGAGATAGAGTACTGGGGTCTACGTAGGAAAAAAAGAAGTTAGAGATTTTTTTTTGTCTCTAGCGAGAAGCTTTACAAAGAAAAGAAGGTAGTCATGTTTAGAGGTTATTGAAAATTTTCTAGATAAAAGAGAGATGCTATTTTTAGATTAGCTTTGTGCTCAATAATGTGTGTAGAGTTGGTTCGAGCTATATTACGATCAGTTGGCTGTTGTATCTTGGAGAAGACAAGTCAAGAGAAAGTCTACTACACTGGTTTATTTGAAACTTTACATACTACAGAAGACATGAATCTCCTTAAAGAGAGTGAGATTTACGTGCCTCATGGTTCAAGTTAGTTTCGTTTAAATTTAAGGAGATTCATATGGAGAGTACAAACGAAGAATCCACGGAAAGCGTTGGAGACCTCAACAAGCCATTCCGTTTGAAGGGAGTCCATTTCAAGAGATGAAAGTGCAATGTGCTCTTCTATCTAAGCCTTCTCAACGTCTCCTATATTCTCACTGCAAAGAATCCTAACAAGATAACTATTGAGAACGTGATTGAATTAAAAGTGAAAGCTCATAAAGGAAATATTGAAAAATATACAAAAGATGAGTATAATTATCGATGTTACCTTTTAAATTGTCTTGCGGATCAATTTTATGATTTCTACAATACTACTTACTCCTCAACAAAGAAAATTTGGAAATGTTTACAAAATAAATATGATACGGAAGAAGCTGGTGCAAAGAAATATGCGGCAAGTTGCTTATTTCGATATCAAATGGTAGATGAAAAATCAGTCGTAGAGTAAGCACAAGATTTTCAAATGGCTGTAGCAAAAATTCGATCTGAAGGCATCAAGATTAGAGACAATCTAATTGTTTGTGGCATCATTGACAATTAGCTACCACTTTTATGGAGGGAGTTTCAAAAGTCAATGTGCCACAATCAAAAGGAGACATCCTTGGAGACCTTAATTACGCGTATTTGGGTATAAGATGAAGCTAGAGGTCAACATGCTTTGATGCTTCAAAATGAAAATGAGACTTCCATGAAGAAGGTAAATTTAATTTCTGAAAATGGTGGCTTGCCTAAATGTTAGATTTCAAAATATAGTTATTTGAAGCTGCAAAGAAAAAATTTCAAAAAATTTACTAGAACTCACAAGAAGGTTTTCCTGGCCAAAAGGATAAGAACCAATGACTCCCTTCACAAAATCAAGTTTGTTTTGTTTGTGGCAAAAGTGGACACTCTACTCAAATTTACAAATTTCGAAAGTAATGAAATAATCCTCAAATGAACGTAACTGAGGAGCCATTTGTAGCAATGATTACAGACATTAACATGGTTCAATTTGTTAAAGGGTGGTGGACAGATTCCGGTGCCAATAGGCATGTCTGCTATGATAAAGATTGGTTCAAAAAGTATACTTCATTTGAAAAAGAGAAAACTATTATGCTTGGTGATTCAAACAAAACCAAGATCCTTGGGAGTGGTGATGTCTAACTAAAATTCACCTCTGGATGTATATTGACGCTCAAATATGTGCTCTATATACCATCTATGAGGAAGAAATTGGTATCAAGCTTTCTACTCAACAAAATTGGTTTTAAGCAAACTATGAAATCTTATCAATATGTTATTACTAAAAATGGAGTCTTTATGGGCAATGGCTATATTTGTGATGGAATGTTTAAATTGAAAGTTGATAATAAAGCATTGAATGTTTCTGTTGATATTCTTTCTTTTTTAAATTTTTGGCATGCACGTTTATGTCATACTAAGGGTAGACATGTTGCAATCATAAGTAGTTTAGGATTAATTCCCAAACTGAAAGAAAATTTTAAAAAATATGAAATTTGTAGTCAAGCAAAAATTACATAAATGCCTCATAAAAGTATTGAGAAAAATACCAAATGGTTAGATTTAATTCACATCGATTTTTGTGAACTTGAAGGAACTTTAACTCGGGGAGGAAATATATATTTTATCCTTTTTATTGATGATTTTTCAAAATACACTTATGCTTATTTATTAAAAAAAATAAAAGTGATGCTTTTGAAAAACTCAAAAATTTCCTCTATGAAATTGAAAATCAATTTGGTAGAAAGAATAAAAGATTTAGAAGTGATAGAGGCCGAGAGTATGATTCAAATGAGTTAATTATTTTGTTCAGTCATTGAGAATTATCCTTGAAACTACTGCACCATACTCATCTACATCTAAAAGTGTGGCTAAAAGGAAAAATAGAACATTGATTGAATTGACAAATGTCATACTTATTGATTTAGGCGCTTCTTTAAGTTTTTTGGGGGAAGCAATTTTGACTATTTGTCATATTTTAAATATGGTGCCTTATAAAAAGTCAAAAACTACACCTTTTGAATTATGGAGGGGGTATAAGCGAAGTTTGGGATATTTTAAAGTTTGGGATTGTTTGGCATTTGTAAGGCTAACAGATCCTAAAAGACCTAAATTAGGTGTTAGAAACTTAGAACTATCACTTGTGTCTTTCTTGAATATGCAAAAAAAAACACAACTTATAGATTTTTTTATATTGAAAATAAAGTAATTTTTGAATTAGGTGATGCAATTTTTCATGAAGAGAAATTTCATTTTAAATCAAAAAATAGTTGGGGGTCAAGAATTTAGACAAAATATTTTTTTGTGGAACTAGTTCTTCTACTCCTCTAGATAATAACGAAAATTTTGAATAAAGAATGAGTAAAAGAGTTAGAATTGAAAAAGATTTTGGTCCCGACTATTATATTTATAATATTGAGGAAAATCCAAATACTCTACAAGAAGTTTTAGCATCACCTGATTCTGTGTTTTGGAAAGAGGCTGTGAATGATGAGATAGATTCACTAATTTCTAATAAAACTTAGAAATTAGTTGAGTTACCACCGAATTGTAAAACTACAGAGTGTAAATGGGTCCTTAGAAAAAAAATTTAGACTGGATGGAACAGTTGAAAAATTCAAGGTTAGGCTTGTCGCAAAAGGTTTTTAACAAAAAGTTGACCTTGAGTTTTTCGACACCTTTTATCTGGTTACAAGAATAACATCTATTAGATTATTATTTGTCATTGCAGCAATCTACAATTTAAAAATTCATCAAATGAATTTTAAAATAATTTTTTTGAATAGGAACCTAGATGAAGAAATTAATATAGATCAACCTGATGGCTTTGTAGAGCCTGGCCAAGAAAAAAAGTGTATAAGTTGACAAAATTCTTATATGGCTTAAAATTTAAAACAATCCCTTAAACAGTGGCATGAGAAATTTGACTTTTGCATAATCGAGAATGGCTATAAGCCAAACAAGAGTGATAAATGTATTTATTATAAATCTTGGGATAATTTAAATGTTATTATTAGCATATATGTGAATGATTTATTGATATTCGGTTCTAATTTGCATATTATAGATAAAACAAAAAATATGCTTAGTAATCATTTCGATATAAAAGATCTTGGTGAGGCTAATTTTATTTTGTGTATGAAAAATTAAAATTACCAAAACATGTGATTGTATTTTTCTTGATCAATCGCATTACATAGAAAAAATATTAAAGAAATATAATTATGTTGGATGCAAACATGTTCTTACTCCTTTTGATCTTAGTGTTCATTTATTGTCTATTGAAAATGATGATGATGTGATTAATTAAAAGGAATATGCTAGCAAGATTGGTAGTTTACGTTATGCGACTGATTGTACTAGATTTGACATTGCTTATGTAGTAGGAGTACTTAATAGATTTACTACCAAACCAGGAAGTGAACATTTGTTTGCAATGGATCAGATAATGAAATATTTATCCAATACAAAATATTATGGCTTGTTTTTATAGAAAATATCTTGTTGTACTCAAATGCTTCAGTGATACCGATTGGAATATCTTGTTAGATGATTCTCTTTCGACTACTAGTTATATTTTTACCTTGGGCGGTGGTGCTGTATGTTGGAAGTTTAAAAGACAAACTATTCTTGCTAACTCAACTATGGAGGCTGAGCTTATAGCTTTGGTTTCAGTGAGTAAGGAATCAAACTGGTTGAGAGACCTACTACATGAGATTCCATTGTGGGAAAAACCAATTCTACTCATATTAATTCATTATGATAGTAGTGCTAATGTTGGTAAAGTACAAAATAGCTATTACAATGGTAAATCCAAACTAATAAGAAGAAAATACAGTACTGTGAAATCATATTTAAGTAATGGTGTCAATAATGTGGATTATGATAATCTAATAGATCCATTGATCAAGACCTTGATAAGAGAAAGAGTCTGGAATACATCGAGGGGAATGAGATTAAAGTTCATACAATCATGAACCACATATGAGGATGCCCAATCTAGAGATCAGAGATATTAAGAACTGAGTTCAATGGAAAGAACGAACCATTTGGTAGTCGTACGCTATTCACTTTATTTGAGAGTTTTTCCATTTCTATGGTGTAAGTGCATTCATCCTGTAATGATTGAGAGGATGGATTGTTTTAGATACTACTCTTAATGAAAATTTATAACTCTTATGAGTAGCATGTCAGAGTTACAGAAGCACATTTAACAGATTTCACCTATGTGAGTGTGGGGGTGAGGCAGCTCTCTATGAGAATTGGGTTTGTTTTCAAATACAATCATAAAGCCAGAAATAGCACAAGGTCGTAAGATGCCAACTAATAAAGCTCATGTTATTTGTGAACAGTAATTTTTTATTTTCCTTTATAAGTTATAGTTCAACTATGAGACTACTACTAATTCTGAAGTAAAAATTATTGTTTTACTAAGTGAGAGTTTACCTTCATGATGTATAATAATTTTTCTTTACCTAGAAGTATCTCTTATTTATATTTTTTATTATTAAAAAATAGTGGGAGAATGTTAGTATTTTTTAATAGATTGTATTTGTTGGTAAGATTTTTTTTTTTTTTTAATATAACTGTTACATTCATTTGATTTTTTTTGTTGAGGAAGTTTTAACGAAATCATTCAAATTGCACATTTTAAAAATATTCAAATTAGTTGGTTTTAACGGATGAGGCTAGCCGTTTGTATCCTCTTCGGTTTTCAAGAATCTAGGAGAAGGAGACCAGCACATGATGGGATCTCAAAAATAAATAAACTTATAGTTTTTTCTTTTTTGAAAAAAAAAAAAAAAAAGGCTTTAAGAGATGGAGTACTGGGGACTACGTAGGAAAAAAAAAGTTGAAGTTTTTTGTCTTACAAAGAAAATAAGGTAGTGTTTAGAGATTATTGAAAATTTTTAGATAGAAGAGAAATGTTATTTTTAGAGGAGTTTTGGGCTTAACCACATGTGCAGAATTGGTTCGAACTATACGACAATCAGTTGGAATTATTTATTATATTCCGGAGGAGACAAATTAAGAAGAAATCTACTGTACCGATTTATCTGAAACTTTACACATCTCAAATGTTTTGAGTCTTTTTAAAGAAAGTGAGATTTTTGTATCTCGGTTCCAACTCATTTCGTTTGAATTTTTTATTTTATTACTGTGTATTTCCTAACACATTCTAATGTCAACAAACCTAATCTCCTTAGAAAGTTGGTATTCCTCGCTCTGTAAACTTTCGGTTACTACTTTCTCCATCTTTAGCCAGAAAATCTGCTATCATGTTAATTTTTCTACAGCCAAGCTTGATAGAATGAGGGAACTTTCAGAATCCAACCTGAATGTCCTCCCAAGTTCCTGTATTCCCAATTCAACGTACTACCCTTGGTCATCGAGAGCTTAGACTTGCAACTGTTTAACTAATTTGACCGACCTTCTCAGATAACTAGTACCTGGGTTACAAATCAAGGAAGGTGCAAAGAAAGTCAGTCACAATCAAAAGTACTGTAGTTTGGAGTTGAAAATAACGACAGCCTTGCAAATACAATAATGGTAACAATGAAGAACATGAATAGAATCTGTAACACGATGACATTAAAGTGCGCAAAACTTCTTTCGCACGTCTTCCTCGCGGAGTCATGGGATGCGCTGGAAAAGTACAGAAAATAACAACTATTTTAAAAGTGAGAAATGGTATTGCAGTCGTCGTTAAATATTATATAATTATTTAAAATAAATAAATAAATATAATAATTATATAAAAAAATTAATTTTTTAATAATAAATCTTATTTTTTATAAAGTGAGAAATGGTATTGCAGTCGTCGTCGTGAGTATGTAAATATTATATAATTATTTAAAATAAATAAATAAATATAATAATTATATAAAAAATTAATTTTTTAATAATAAATCTTATTTTTTATAAAATGATTATATGATATTTATATACTTCATAATTGTATGTAACATTACTCTGCATACTCATGACTCATGACAGTCTAATACAGCTGGGGCCGCGTATCAGTTGGACTGCCTAATTCTGAAATACGAGTCATATTCAAGTTCAGTTTTTGGTTCATATTGATGTGAATAATTCATCTTTAGGTCCTCAGTAAGGTTCCAAGTGTTCAATATGAAAATGTGTTCCACAACCTGAAAAAGTCCAACCTGCTCTCCCTTTTTTCTTTCTTTCCCGTTCTCAAAATTCAAACCAAAAGCAAAAAGGGAGAAAAGGGTGTGAATATTGTGCTGTCCGACGCCTCCTCATAAGTAGATATCGCATCAATGAAATTTGGAGTACTGTCTAGGAAGACCTCTGTAAAAAAAGAAAAACCTCTCTTTTACTCGCGAAATATACGATATTATAAGCTATGATGCCTAGGAAAGATATGTTCGTTAAGCTGATTATCATGGTGTTTGTGTACGTAAGTGCAATTCTTGACTGCGGAGAGAGCTCTTACTCCGGCGAGGGTGGGTATCATGATGAAATGCGGCGTCTGGCTTTGGTTAAGGCTACACATATCATCCGCAACGGAGTTTCTCCACCCCAGAGCCATTCAACACCACCGGCGGTA
Organism: Juglans microcarpa x Juglans regia; assembly: GCF_004785595.1. Classification (NCBI taxonomy): domain Eukaryota; kingdom Viridiplantae; phylum Streptophyta; class Magnoliopsida; order Fagales; family Juglandaceae; genus Juglans; species Juglans microcarpa x Juglans regia. The sequence continues at coordinate 39,769,119 of NC_054594.1, read as the reverse complement.
TGCTTTTTGGCTTCGTTTTCTTTAATCAAAAAAATAAAAACAGAGTTATTATTGGCAATTTGGTACACAATCGATGAGACTAAATAAGGCTATGAATTTGGGGATGGTTGTCATGAACTTGTGATGATGGATACAGGTATCACCACGATCACGTGTTCATCACGCGACAGAGTATGGTGCTGATCCTACAGGGAGATTGGACAGCACTGAAGCACTACAGCAAGCTCTTTCTGATGCCTTTGGATCCCATGTTGATGCTCATTTGATGGAAGGTGTTGCTGATCTTGGAGGCGCAGAGCTTCATCTTGATGGAGGGACATACAAGATCAGTCATTCCTACGTTTACCAAATATTAGTGGTGGTAACTTCATGGTACGTGCATTATGCCATAAAATCTTATGCTTAATTCCATTTTTAAAGCTAAGAGATTTTGCTAAATTATCATTAATTTCTTAATGTAATTTTGTAATTTTATTTTTTGGTCTTTGGGATATATATGTATGTGCTATGGCATGACAGATTCATGGCGGATCGCTTCGTGCATCGGATGATTTTCCAACAAATCGCCATCTGATCGAGTTGTGGCCATCCTCAGCTTCTTTCTTGTATGAAGACATTACACTCAAGGACCTTATGATAAACTCCAATTTTAGAGGTGGTGGCATCTCCATTATCAATTCCCTCAGGACAACCATAGACAATTGTTATGTCACACATTTCACTACAAATGGTATACTCATAGAAGGTGGGCATGAGACATACATTAGAAATTCTTTCATTGGCCAACACATCAATGTCGGTGGCGACCGTCGCGAAAAGGACTTCTCCGGCATTGGAATCAACATCAAGGGCAACGACAATGCAGTCACCGATGTGGTAATTTTCTCTGCATCAATAGGAATTATGATATCAGGACAAGCAAACATGCTCACCGGTGTACATTGTTACAACAAGGCCACTCAATTGGGTGGGAGTGGAGTATACATCAAGGCACCCGGTTTGACTCAAACCCGAATTGTGAACTGTTACTTTGATTTCACTGGTATTGTGGCTGAGGACCCGGTCCAACTCCACATAACCGGCTCATTCTTCCTTGGAAACGCATTCGTTTTGATCAAGTCGTTGGCGGGTGTTGTGTGTGGGGTGAATATCGTTGATAATATGTTCTCAGGTGATTATACAGGGGTGAAAATAGTTCAATTAGACCAATCAAATGGACCATTCAAGACTATTGAAGAAGTAATTGTTGATCGAAATACTGTAAGAGGCATGGTTCGCAAGTCAACGGTAGCTAGAGGGTCGGTGTGGAGAAATGGAACCAGATGGACCGTTGATTTCTCAAAGGTCCTATTATTTCCTAACCTAATAAAAAACGTGCAATACACATTGCATGCAGGTGCTGCATTTCCTACCCATACTTTGAGAAATGTATCAGGAAATCGTGTCACGGTGGAGTCGGAAATGCCCATATCAGCAACACTGCATGTGTCGGTGGACCAAAGCATGGTTGGGTACATATGATCATTAAAGGTCATGATTTGCAATTTTTTTTTTTTTTTAAATTGTTTTGTGTAGTTTTTGAGATATATATTTAAACGATGGACAGTCAAGATTGTGATGATATCTAATTGTCACCATCTCTGTGGCAAGAAAGAGAAAAAAACAAAAAACAAAAAGAAGACAGTCAAAAACATACAAAAATTTAATGAATTTCTCTAATTCTTTGCCTTGATTGACGGGTAAAACATCGTGCATGGTCTAAACTGTATTAATAGTCAAACTGGGGCTTTGGAAATTTCAAAACTTAGATCAATTGGATTCCAGCCATCTCGGTTATTCTACGTCGAAAATTTTTTTTCATCAATTACTATTCATTATTCCATACAACCTAACTCATATGATATGAAAAATACTCCACATCTTATAAAAAAGGAAAGGCGTGGTAATAAATAGTGGCCGCTCATTCTAGGTCAGTTGTTAATTGTTGTCAATCTCTCCCAAAATTAGTTCTCCCAAAAGGAAAGCAATTCTATCTTGCCTCTATGGCACGAAAGGCTTGGATATTCCAGGAGTAATACGATGTAAATGCAGATTTTTAAACTCTTATAATAATAAGAAATGATATTTACAACAAATCTCGCACATTTTTTTTAATTAAAAGTTAAATAAATTTATGATTTATATGAAAAAATTATTTTTTAATAATAAATTATATATATATTTTTTTAAAGAGAATGCGCAAAAGTTTCCTATCTTAATATTGTATATAGATCTTTATTAATATTCAACGGTCAGATTGTGCTAGTAAATCACTTTGAGATGACGTTAAAGATGTGGGGAAGCTGTGTACATAGCACAAACAGATAGAGCAATATTTATTACATAAAGGGTCTGGCTTGACTTTAGCCACCAAAAAACACCATGAAACTGCATATATATATATATATATATATACAGACGATATGAGAATAAATATCCCATGCAAACTAGTGTTTATGGGATGGAAGATTTGCAATGAATTTTGCCATACTGCCTCTCATATATGCCAACATTTTTTCATAGTCGGGAAGGTTCTCTTTGATCACAGGAACTTGTTTAAAGTCCTGAATCCAAGCATGCAAGCGAGGCAAAGTGCTAGGATTTAGCACTTCCACGCCTACTGCTTCTTCCATGCCTGAAAACCAATAAGCCAGCCATCCGTATGCAATGTCGGCCATTCCTATGCTATCGCCGCTGAAAAACTTCTTGTTCCCAAGGGCTTTCTCGTCCAAGATCTTCAGAACTTCCAGCGCCTCTTTTGTTGCCTTTCCGTGTTCTTCTCCAGCAGTTTGGAAAACTGCATGGAAAACGGGGGCCTAGAAATATGGAGTCAGAGAAACAAACGAAAAAAATATGACTACCTCTAAGCTTTCTGGTGAAACAAACACATCCTAGTAGACTTGGATTTTCAGAGGAAAAAAACCAGAATTGGTTGTTATGCGCAAATCAGTTTGTAAACAGAAGAGATATCTTTTTATATTAATTAGCAGTAGATCAAAGGAGATCCTCATGATAAAGATAGAAGTACCTTCAGTAATTGGAACTGTATCCAAAAACGAGCCAAGGCTCTTTCATATGCATCTTTTGGAAGCAAGGGATTCAGTGGCCATGTTTCTTCGATGTATTCAAGGATGGCAAGGGACTCAGAGATGGGATTGCCACCATGAACAAGCACAGGGACTTTCTTATGAACAGGGTTGTATTGCAATAGCAATTGACTCTTGCTGTTGGGAACGTCTTCTTCTATATAGTCGTATTTCAAGCCTTTCAACTTCAGAGCCCATATCACTCTGTGGCTGAATGGGCTTGCCCAGAATCCCAGTAGCTTCACTTCTTCCATTAATGTCGTTGAGAAATCAAAGGGGCGTGCATGGGATCATATATAGGTCGATCTACTAACACTCTTGACTGCAGGCTTCATAGCGACAATAGTATTTTCTTTCTTGGCCAATAAGTTTCCGGCTCGTTTAATAAACTGGTGAACATTTTATCTCTCTCTCTCGCTAATAAACAACGGAAATTTTATTTAATTTGTACTTAATGGATAGAGACCATCTTCATTAAACAATACCAGTAGTTTATAATTCCAAAGGCAATTAAATAACAATTAAGTTGCTTCTACCCCTCATCTTGTGAAGGTTTTCTATAGCTTATTGGCCTAAAAAAAAAAGAAGTCCACGTCGCAACCACTAGTCTGAGTAAAATAATTAAAGATTTAAGCAAAACAAGTCAAGGTTTTCACACTATGGATAAAGGCAAGCATATATAATTCAAGGATTATCATGATCAGTACAAGCAGGAACTTTCTTCGAAGCATGCACGTTTGCATTCAAGGTTTATCTTTATCAGAGTAGGATTTGGGAGGTGGGTGTCATTTTCTTCCTTTATGATCCCGATTACAGATCAGCTATACCACGAGAACAACCTCTTGTCATGAGCTCTTCCTCCCAAGCTCTGCCCATTTTCAGATAGGGTAAATTAATATAAAAGTAAAGGGTTATTTTATTCTGAATCTGTATAGAATACATCGAATTACATAACTTAAATGGTAATATTTTATTTCTAAAATTTGAATTTTAAAATTTAAATTTCAAATCAAATTATGTCACATAAGTAGTAAGTAGTATAAAGACCCTAAAATAGTATTTAAAAGCGAATCACAATTCACTTTGGCATATATTTTATCATTCCCTTAATTATTAAAATATTACACACAGAAATACTAATTAGTTTTTCACGTTAAAAAAAATAGCCAGGGGATACAAATTAAGAGGAAAACATGGAGACCCAAGTCACAAGTTAATTTAGACGGACACTATTGATCTTGTGAAGATGACAGTAACAATTCCCTCCTACGTTTGAAAAAGACAAACATTTCGTGATGATCAGGAAGGTTGTCTCTGATTACAGGAACTTCCTTAAAATTGAGGATCCATGCATGCAAGCGAGGGAATGTGTGATCTTCAAGCAGCTTCACCCCTACTATTTCTTCTATAACTCCCAACCATTCTGCAATCTGTCCAAAGGCAATGTCCACCATTCCAATCTCTTCCCCACCAAAAAATTTCTTGCTTCCGAGGGCATGTTCCTCGATGACTCTCAGCATCTCCACGGTGTCCTTCATGGCCTTCTCTTGTTCCTTGCCGCTACTTCTGTAGACTATCCACATTGCAGGGATCTGATTTAGGACATTGTCATGCAATCTATCAAATAACGTACAGGGTTTTTGAGTTGTATCAAACTTTTGCTTATTTACGAAACTCCGTTTTGATAGTGAAAGTATTTCATCTCATTTCATTTCATTATTATAACTTTTTTAAATTTTTACACAAAATATAATAAACAATTCAATTTTTTCAAATTTTAAAATAATAATAATATTAAAAAATTATATTCAAACAATATTTTTTTTAACTTTCATAAAAAATCATCTCATCTCATCTCATCTCATTATCCAAACAACACCTAGTTAGGAGTATTTTTATTTTTCTATTACACAAATCGATCTCCTTTTGGATCAATCAAAACAAAGAAAACTACAGGCATACAGAAAAGATCTATTAAATATTTAATATTGTTTAACATATCACACGGCTAATAATAAATCACGTTGTAGGATTTATTTTATATATTTATCTTACTTAAATATATTTCTCAATTTGTCTAAACTTGTGAGTTCGAAAAAAGAATTCCATGAAGAAGAAATACAGAAGTAGAAGAAGACCCAATTACAAGGCAGACACGTACGTACCTTATCATCAGCAAACTTAACCCAAAAGCGAGCAATAGCTCTCTGAAAAGGGTCAAAAGGCAGCAAGGGAATCTGTGGCCAAAACTCTTCGATGTATTCAAGGATAATCATGGACTCGCAAATTGGTTTTCCAGCATGAAGAAGCACAGGGATTTTCTTGTAAACTGGACTGTGTTGAAGAAGGAGGGGACTTTTGTTGGAAAGATCTTCCTCTATGTATTCATAGGGTATGCCCTTTAGTTTCAGAGCCCATATCACTCTGTAACTAAAAGGACTAGGCCATGACCCGAGTAGCTTCAACTCAGCCATGCTTAGAGACGAGAGAGAGACAGAGAGATATGTTAACAATTCTACCAATGAAGTCATTTTATAATGGTCAGTCTTATTGCTTGGACAATAAGCTTTCCTGCTTCAAATTGATTTATTTATTGAACCCTTCAGCCTTCAAGCATCCACTAGTAAAGGTTGAATTCAAAATGGTGTGGCGTCTTATTATTATCATTTTATTCCTTATTATATAGACATTAATCTACCATATTTCGGGGCTATTTTCAACTTTTGATGCAGCACTCTCAACGGATTTTTGATTTTATTCTTTAATATACATCACCAAAACCATCTTTTTATATATATATATATATATTTTACATGCTAACTTTTACAATATATTATACATCAACTTATCTATTTTTATCTATATCATTAAAATATTCTTTTTTATTATTCTTTTATTCATTTTAAATATTTTCTCTAACTATAATAAATTTACAACGTGTCATATCTTTTAATATTTACATTTTCCCATCTTCAATATCTTCATCACCCGCAAAGTGATATCAAATGCATCAATGGTAATGGACTCTGAAAATAGTTTTAGTAAAAAGAAAACACTTTTCGCCTTTTTTTTTTCTCCACCCAAGCAAGTGAAATTTTCCGAGACTTTCTCTGCAACCGAACAAAGCCTAAGTAAGACTAGCAAAGCAAATATATACCAACGTTCTAAACTTTCTCAATGTTTCAAGGCTTCTGGCCAAGAAAGAACGCCAAATACAAACCGTAAAGAGAGAACTTCTCATCTGAATTGAAGCAGCTAGCCCGAATCAAGGACCAACAAAGATTGGTAATGAACTTTGCATCCATTGGGAATGATACATTTATTTCAATTAACCAAAACAGATACCAGATAAGCTGCACTCAGGCAACACTCGGAGGGCAATTTCTTCTATTCCAGGTGGAGATTATCAAAAGAGCCATCAAATTAGTCACACTTAGGCAGCACATTGGAGGACAATTTCGTCAAGTGTCAAGAATATGGCAACAACTCTCTCTTTGTCTGCAGAGAATAGATATATATATATATATATATATATATATATATGCATTAATTTCATTGAAGAAAAATGGTATAAATTGTCGACAATTCACATGATTGGTATCACATTACCATTAAGAAAACATGACTTTGGGTTAAACTTTTCATTTGTAATTTATTAATTTGTAATAGCTGAAGCGTAGTTTCTAATCATTACGAAATAATTAGTAGATTAATCACCTCGAGTTTTCATACGAAAAAGTTCTTTTATTTAAAAATTGGTCTGCAATGCACATCTTTAATTTTATTAATATGATAAGACTTGATTTATAAGAGATTTTAATTGTAAAATTTTCTAGTAAACTAAATATTGGTACGTCAATAAAATGGAATACTACTTGTCTTCAAAATAGAATTTTTCAGATACAAATGACTAGAAATTTGAGGAATGTGTCAGGGAGGAGGTAATATTGGTTTGGCCCGAATCTGGAGCCAAGGCCTACAATAATTTGAACGTATAAGAAAAAGAGAAGTAAGAAAGAGAATACCACTAGCCTAGAACCTACAGATGCTACTACAAATTCTATCAAACAAGTTCACACCGGATAGATGATTGCACAATTATGAAGAAGAGAGTGACCGAATTGATAGGCATGGGAGAGCTTGAGCGAATTGTCGCAGAGCAGGCAATACTCCAACGACGATTTGAGAGAGGATACAATCCCGAAGAAGCAGCAGCTTGGATAGGTGGCGCCCACCAAGGGAAAGACGCCTGTAATAACGAAAGGGACAGGGCGCCTCAGAATAACGATAGGGACATGACCCCTTAGGTGAAATCAGGACAATAGCAGACAGATTTACTGGGGGCAGCGCCTCCTCGTCTAGCAGAAAGGTGCATGCTCGAAGAGCAAGATATGGAGAAGTTTATGTAGAAGACAGGTCGTCCAAACACCAAAAACTTGACTCCTTAGTAGCTATCTCTTTCGGGGAAGAAGATTGTGAATGAGAATTGTACCCTCATGATGATGCGCTGGTAATAACCCTCTCGATCGTTAATTGCACTACCAGGCACATACTCATTGACAATGGGAGCTCAGCAGACAGATTATTCTGGGAGGCTTTCATAAAGATGGGTATAGAAGCTACTAAGCTGAGACCCTCGCCGACACCATTGTAGGGTTTTTCAGGAGATCTAATCCAACTGGTGGGCACTATTACTCTCCCTGTCACAGCAGGAAAAAGGGACGCGTACTTCGACCGCCATAACCGATTTCTTAGTCGCGAAGGCGCCCTCCTCGTATAATGCAATATTAAGGTGACCAACATTGAACAATCTCAGGGCGGTTACATCAACGTACCATTTCAAGATGATGTTCCCGACCAAAGGCGGAGTGAGGGAAACACTAGGCGAACAAGCCCTAGTACAAGAGTGTTACGTACAAGAACTGAGGAGCAAAATGGGAGAAGTATGCACTATCAGGGGTGACGACGACTCGGTAGCCAAGGGCGGAAATCAGAGCACATTGCCCCCACCCCCCACGGTTGTTTTTGACAAGAGTGTGGAAGTGAGGAATGAGCAAAACCTACAGCAAGCAGAGACCAATGAGCCCTTGGAGATTGTAACATTGTACCCAGATCGCCCCAACGCAATGACACAGAGTGGAACTAAGATCTTCCTAGAAGATCGAGAGGCCCTAAAGCAACTGTTAGTAGAGCACCGAGATGTGTTCTCCTGGAACTACAAAGATATGCCTGGAATTGACAACAACGTTATCAAACACCGACTATTGTGGATCCCATGCACAAGAAGGTACATCAAAAAAGAAGATCATTCAGCATGGAGAAATACACAACCATCGTCAAGGAAGTAGAACACCTGCTCGCCGCAGGGTTCATCAAGGAAGCACGTTACCCTGAATAGTTATCCAATGTCGTCCTGGTAAAAAAAGCAAACGAGAAGTGAAGAATGTGCGTGGACTTCACTGACCTAAATAAAGCCTGCCCAAAAGACAGTTTCCCTTAACTACGAATCGATGTCATCGTAGATGCCATTACAGGGCACAAGATGTTGAGATTCATGGAAGCTAACTCAGGCTACAATCAAATCTAAATGTACCCACCAGATGAAGAGAAGACATCACTTATCACAGACCGTGGGTTGTATTGCTACCAAGTCATGCCATTTGGCCTAAAGAACGCAGGGGCAACCCATCAGAGGCTAGTCAACCGGATGTTTAAAAACTAAATAGGGCGGACCATAGAGGTTTACGTGGATGACTTGTTAGTTAAAAGCAAAGAACCCGTCCAACATCTGGTCGACCTAAAGGAGGCGTTCACCGTACTACATCAATACAAAATGAAGCTGAACCCATCGAAGTGCACATTTGAAGTAGGATCAGGCAAGTTTCTGGGGTTCATAGTGTCAGAGAGAGGAATTGAAGCCTCCCCATAAAAGATTGAAGCAATCATGAACATCAACATGAAGCCGCCAAAGAGCCTAAATGACATGGAACGGCTGGCGGGGAGAATAGCAGCCTTAAACAGGTTTGTATCCAGATCTAAGGACAAATGCCTCTCCTTCTTCAAGGTATTGATAAATACACCCTTGGAATGAGGAGTGTGACGAAGCTTTCCAAAAACTGAGGCAACATTTAACCAATCTGCCACTTCTGAGGCAACATATAGAAGGAGAGATACTCTATGCGTACCTAGCAGTATCCCTCCATGTCGTCTCAGCCGTCCTTGTCAAAGAAGAAGGGGCGGCGCAACTGCCTCTATACTACACGAGCCACGCTCTAAGGGGAGCAAAAGCCAGGTATCCGTGAATAGAGTTGGTGGCGTTTGCCTTGGTGACAACGGCCAGGAGTTTATGCCCGTACTTCCAGGCCCATTCGATCAAAGTGCTCACAGAAAGCCTACTGGCAAAGGTGTTACAAAGACTAGACACCTCGGGGAGATTAATCGGGTGGTCAATCGAACTCAGTGAATTTGACATCGAGTATGTGCCAAAGAAGGCCGTGAAAGGGCAGGCGCTGGCAGACTTCATCGCCAAATTCTCAGGTTTCCCACTAGAAGTAGTCGCCGCCCCAGTAGGAAAACCCTGGATCCTTTTTGTGGATGGCTCTTCTTGTCACGTTGGCGGAGGGATAGGAGTCCACATAATCAGCGGAGAAAGACATGAGCATCGATACATGGCAAGGCTCTCTTTCAAAACCACCAACAATGAAGCATAACATGATGCCCTCGTAGCAAGGCTCTTAGTGGTTGAAGCATTGGAGGCGACCGAAATAAAGGTGAAGTCAGACTCACAGGTAGTAGTCAACCAAGTGTTGGGAACATACGCCACAAAAGGAGAAAAAATGAAGAAATACCTGAGTCAAGTTTGGGAGGCGCGCGACCAATTTTCGTATTTTAGCATATCACAAGTGCCCCGAGAAAGCAATGCAGTGGTAGACAAGCTGGCGCGTACAACCTCAGGGATGGAGGATTCTCCCATTCCCTGAAAAGTCGAGAGAATGATGATAGAAGTCCCAGCAATAGGACCAGAAATCAACATAATAAGTAGGGACGAACCCAAGTGGGCAGGCGACATCATCAAGTATTTGGATACGGAAAAACTCCCCGAAGGGAAAGAAGAGGCAAGGAATGTGAGAAGAAGGGCATCTAGATTCGTAAAGGTGGATGTGACCCTTTACAAAAGGATTTCTCTGCCCCTCTATTGCAATGTATCTCACCGCAAGAAACACAATACATTCTAGTTGAGATACATGAAGGGATATGTGGAAACCACTCAGGGAGAAAGGCATTGGCTAGAAAGGTAGCAAGGGTAGGATACTACTGGCCCAATACACTGAGGGACACAAAAGAATTTACAAAAAGATGTGTCAAATGTCAGGCTTACGCACCAGTATCACACGCCCCCCAAGAGGAGCTGACTTCCATGACCGCCTCATGGCCATTCACCCAGTGGAGAGTTGACCTAGTTGGACCCCTCCCCCTCGAAAAAGGGAGAGTTAAGTTCATGATCGTAGCAATGGACTACTTCACGAAGTGGGCGGAGGCTGAACCCTTAGCGACCATCACGATCAAAGTAGTGATGAAGATCTTATGGAAGAATATCATTTGCCGGTACGAGATTCCACAAAGCATAGCCTCAGATAATGGACAATAGTTTGATTCAGAACATTACAGCGAATGGTGCGCCAAGCTAAAGATTCAGGTCAAATATTCATCCCCAAGATACCCATAGGCGAATGGACAGGCGGAGGCTACGAACAAAGCATTGCTGGGGGAATCCTGGAAAAAAAGCTGGTGGGCAAGAAAGAGGAATGGGCGGAGGAACTACTAGGAGTATTGTGGGCCTACATGACCATAGTAAAGACCCCCACAGGGGAAACCCCATTAACCTTGGCATACGTGAGTGAAGCAGAACCTTTAGTGGAAGTCAACCTGCTTAGTTACAGGACTCACCATTTTTCGACGCCAATAAATGATGAAACTATAGAAAAGCACCTTGACCTCCTAGAAGAAGAGAGAGACGCAGCTGAAGTCAGGATGATACTCGACAAGAAGAAGGCAGAACAATATTTCAACAAGAGAGTTAGACCCAGAACATTCAAGGTAGGAGATCTGGTGCTGAAGAAAAGCGGAGTCACCATCAATGAAGAGGGCAAGCTCGAACCCCGATGGGAAGAACCATACGTGATAGGAGCTAACCACCAGCCTGGGTCATACCGCTTAAAGGATAACCAAGGAAAAGAGTTGTAACATCCCTGGAATGCAGAGCACTTGAAGAAGTTCTATATCTGATTATGCTAATTTCTTGATTTATCTAAACTTTGATGTTGAATTCTTGATTATGTTTCATAATAAATAAAGAATATGTTCCAAGCCAGTGCCACCTCACCCAAGCAAAAGGCCATTTTTAGGCACCAAGTAAAAAAGTCGCCCTCAAACATCAACGTCGAGTACCATGGTGCGCAGTTCAAAGGAAAAGGGGTGCGAAAGACAACAACAACGAAATATAATAACAAGCCACACACGGAGGAGAAAGAAAGAGCTTCATGAAATAAAAACAAAGGGAAGCACAAAAAAGTCAAAATTTTCTTAATGTTTTCAATGTACACGACTACAAAAGGAACATATAAGAATACTTTTATTATTTACAAAAAACTATTACAAGTGTGGCATAGAGATAACCATGTACAGAAAGCTAAGTACTAGGACCGTCAGAAGGTGGAGTTGGGTGAGGATTGTCGAAAGCATCGAGCATGGTGTCCCGACCAAAGGCACCAACAAATTAACGTGAAGCTACATCAAGTTTGAACATCCCCAAATACGCCTCAAGTCAGTGTGGGGATTGGCCAACAAACGTGACCTAAGTCGAAGCACGTTGGCCCCATTCCTATAAGCAAAAGCGCAATCCCTAACGCCACGCACCAACGCCAACTGAGGATGAAGGCAGACAAGTTCCTTTCTCGCAGCCGCCAAGTTAAACTCCAACATCTTCACCAGCTGTGTCTTTTCCTTCAGTCGTTTATCCTTGTTAATGAGTGTCTCATTAAGCTTCCTTTGTTGTTCGTTTGCGTTGGCATGAAATTTCTTGTACTCCTCGTGCCGCTTGGTCAACTCTTTTAGAGCGTCATGCGCCTTAGAGAGGTCAAGATTAGCTAGCCGCTTGCCCTCCTTTGAGGCTGCCAATTGCTCCCCGAGTTTAGTGCAGCACCGTTGAGAACTAGATAACTCTTGGTGGACAGGTTTGAGTTCCTCCTGAAGGGTGGGTAGTTCAGAGCAAGCACGACCCCACTCCGACTCTAACTCCCCCCGAGTAAGGGAAATCTGAGCCCTAGCGGAATCATGCCCCGTGGCGCGATGGAGTTCATTGCGAAGGTGAAAAACCTCATCGTGAAGAATGTCCAAGTCACTCGCCAGAGAGTATGAATAGCCATCTGCTTGCTCAAGTAGGATCTCCAACTCCGCCCTCTCACCCCTCCATCTCTCAAATTCTTTCATGACTTAAAAACAGAAGACATGCCTAGAGCGGACCTCATTCTCCAAATCAACATGATCCAACCCGCCAAGTCATCGACACCCTACAAAGATAAAACTCAAGAATGTTAAATGACCGTCTTGGAAAAATGGCGGAGAGAAATGAGAGAAGTGGAGTCAAAGTTATCCCATAAAGAAAATTCCTTAATCGATTAGCCATGCTGCAGATGACCTCGTCTCTAGCAGCCCTAGAGAAGGTGGAAGTACCTCCCCATCGTACCTCCCCTAGAACCTATAGTAAGGACCAAGGGAAAAGCCTCAGGAGACACCCCCTGTGAGTCTACTTCAATCTCAGGAGCCTTAGCCAAATCTCCCACTAGAAAAACATTGTGGGTATAAGCAAGTTCAACCTCATTAAGACTGATGCCCTCACTCGCTAGACCACCAAAGGACCACCTCCCTCTAAGGGAGAAGACCCGACGTCATCTTTAAAAGAGGAAGGAGAGGGAGAGGGAATAGAAGCGTGATCACCACCAACCCCCAGGTCGAGTGGAGGGGTCTCTCTTCCTGAGATGGTAGTAGGCAAAGAGTGGGGAGTTGAATCTTTGCCTTCACTTACTTCATCCACTTCTTCACAAACAAGAACGCCACCACCATTCTCGCCACCTTGGACACCATAGTCGCCTAGGGCACCATCTCCACTACCCTAACTTCCCTCAAGGGTCGTCTGGTCAGTAAGACTCAATGAGAAGACGACGTCCATATCAACGTTGACCTCACCGCCTTCATTGGGCAAATCAGAGGCTCCGAATGTAGGAAATTCGAAGGTGGGGTTAGATTCCGAAAAAAAACTATTGAGAGGGAAGATCAAAGTCAAATGCAGTCGCCAAGTCAGAAAGGTCTTGACCCATCAAACCTTTGACGTCATCATACCTGGAGAAGGTGCACGTGCGGGTGAGCAATGGGGGGTAGAAAGAGAAGTACCTTGAGGTTGGCCAGACATGAGGGAGGCGCCATCGTCTGTGCGTGCAATAGCCCTCTTTGCTACGGGAGAATGTGTATCCAAAGTAGGTTGGTGAGAACGTTTCCTCAAAGCCTTTGGAGTATACTCTAAGGGAGACTTGGCGGGGAGAGATGGCGCCACGACCTTACTTAGGAAAAGACAACCTTTGAGCGGTCAGGCATCACCAAGAAGCGGTCAATATTTGCGGGCGTCAAGAGATACTCAGTCCAAAGGTCGTCTTCATATTCACTCGCCCAGGTGGCGACCATGTCGACACAAGATTGTTCCCATTCAAATAAGGGTTCCAAAGATGCCATTAGGCCTTTATCGTCAAGAATTTTACACCAGGTAGCCCTAATTGGAAATTCTCGACGCATAGCTTATGAGTTGGGAAATTCCCAACCGGCATCCGAGACCAAGAAAAATTTTCTCGTCCATTGTTTGGTGTTGGAGTGATGACTTTCAAAAAGGGCCAACCGTTGTTTCCTAATCCGAAAGCTGCAAATGTTACCCCGAGAGCTTCTCAAATAATAAAATGCCAAGAACTCTCGGGTAGTTAAATCAGGGTATTCTTCCTTAGTAGGTTCCAAAACCAAGTGAAACACAATACAAAAATAAAGAAGGACCGCCACGCATGAGAATGAAGCCATGCAAGGGCTAGCCTAAAAAGATTAAGAATGCCACGTATTGGGTGACAGAAAGCAAATCGCAAACCGTGGGTTAAGGCACAAACGGGAAGGGCAAGCTTATCGACAACCCTTCTTCGTCGACGCATCCGCAACGAGCGAGTTCCAAGAGTATGGAGTTTAGGACCCCATAGGTGTTGCGAAGATTCGACAAGTCTCTGACAATGAGGGTAGAGTGCCACTCGAAACCTTCAAAATATGGACGTCTTTGGCGGAAGAAGATTCCAGGATAGCAGGGGTTCAAGATGTAATTCGCTGGGCCATGTGGGTAACAAAGAAGCAGAGAGAAAGGAAAATGCGAAAGATTAGGGTCGCAGGGAAAGAAGTCGAGACAATGGGGTTTCAAATACGTAAAAGAGAAAGGAAGAAATCAAGAAGAAGACGAAAAATAAGAAAGAGTAGCGAAATGAAGGTAATAAATATAAATCATCATTACCTGACTAAGCGAAGTGATTGAGGAACGTGGCGACAGTTACTGGGTAACATACGCATGTTCCCCTAAGTTTAAGATTCGCTTCTCGATAAGTGAAAACGAAGAGTAAAATGATTAATGGACCAGTAAGGTAGCCCATAGGTTGCCCCCAAATCACTAGCGAGGTAGTTTACCTTTATTAGGAATTCTCCACGCTTACATGTGAGAGGAATTATCAGGGTAACTAGAGTTAATATTGGTCTGGCCCAAACTGAGGGCCCAAGGCCCATCACCCATAAAGAGCTGAAGGGAGTCGTGTGACTAGACAAACACCTAGCTGCCGACCTATTAGGAAGGGATAAATCTCACGTTATGGATATAGACCACCTATGATTAAGATGGTTCCGATACATTAGGGATAATTCTCATAATGACTAAGCATAGTACAAAGTTAATCAATTTATGGTACTCATCCTATATTTTTCATGCCTATATATATAAGCAACAGGTAACCTTCGTCTTCTCTAATTTATGCATTCTCGAATTATTATTTCTCATTATTGACTTAAACATCAAAGAGATCATAGGCACACCGTGCCAACTGGTGGTGGGAAATGTCCTTTAATATATTATAAGTCCCGTTTGATAAAGTAAATAAATAAATAAAATTAAAAAAAAAAAAAAGGCATGATCAAGGAACCTGATTGATTACGTTGGTGATGATGAAAATTAAGGGCCGGAGCCACGTCGAGCGTTTCTCCAAAACCCGTCCCGTCCGCATGTCGTTGTAAAGAAACCACGTTGGCCCAACCTTGAAGCCTCAATTGCGTGCGTTGTCGGTGCAAATAATCCAAAAGGTCCCGAATTCCCACGCTCCTGAGAAAGATTCACGGTACAATATATCTGACCACACCTCTTGTTGTCTTCTTTCGCCCGACACCGACTCAACACACTGAACTCTCCTCTCTTTTATATCCCACTTCCTCTCTCTCCCTCTCATTCTCTTCGATGGCACAGTCCGAATTGCAGGACAAGCAGACGAATGCACCGGAATCCGGTCAGAAGTATGACTTCGTGGGGGAGGAAATGGAGAGGCATAGGAAGAGGAGGAAGAGGAGGAAGCGAGATTGTGTAACCGTCGAATTTGTTGAAAAAAAGAAGAAAGAAGAAGAAGGGGTTCTGCGAAGGGACCCATTGGAGGTTTTCGGTACGGACATAATGTTGATGATACTGAGTAACCTCGACGCACGCAGCGTGGCACTGTCTCTCGTCGTCTCCCGTGGCTGGCACGGGGTCGCCTCCAGTGATCGCATCTGGGCCCCAAGGTCCGTGCCCTTTTTTGGATTTTGGTGCATTTTTTCAGGTTTTGTTGTTACAAATTTGGGAATTGGGTTGAGTTTCTTTTCTTTGTTTGGTTTGTTGTTAATTGGTTCGGTTCTGTGTGTACCTAATTGGCTATTTGAAGTAGAAAACGAGGTTTTGATGATTGGCCTTCGATTTTTTTTTTTTTTTTTTTGGGTTCATTTTGGTTTGTTTGAATTTGAGAATTGGGTTGTATTCCTTTTGTGGGCTTGATTTGTTTCTGATCGGGTTATTTTTTTCTGCCCAATTGAGTACCCTACCTAGAAAATGAATTTTTGATGATAGGGTTTGATATCTTGTTAAATATGGGTTCGTGCGAAGTTGGGTTTTGCTCAATTGTGGTTTTTCTAGGTTGGTCATCCATGTCTTACGTTGCTTCCATGATGGATTTCTGTCCTACCCACATTTCAGGATTGGAGTTTCTTTTTTAGTTCAGTTGTGAAGAAAGCTGGGTTTCCATCCTTCTATGATTTGAATCATACTGGATGGGCGTTTCGGTGGCTGTTAGTTGTTCTCCGTTTCGCCCATTAGGGTGCACCGGTGGTTAAAGGGCCGGCTTGGATAAGTCGAATTGGGTTCGATTCCGCATTCCGAGAAAGAGCTTGGTGGCCGGGGTTATGTGTTATGGATTTTCTGGGTTGCAAGAGAAGAACAAGAAAAAGAGAAAGAAACGAAGGACTAAATCAAGAAACACACTAATGGATTTTACTTGGAGGGAAAATCCCACCTCCAGAAACTACAACAAGCAAGTTCTTCCACATATCTGTTTCTATCTTCTCGCTGGCTTTTATACAACAACATACATGAAACGAACCATTTGTCTAAGAATACAAGCATTTACAAGTTTATTCACAAGTACCACTAGTTTAAAACGCACCACTTCACTAATCTTTCAACGCACCATTTTGTCTACTTTTATTCTGTACTTCTCCTTCTAGACAACACTTCCTTTGATCTTGCACATCACTTCTAATCTCCTTCTGCACTTCACTTCCCTTCCTAACATTATGTAGCCGCTGTTTACTGCGTTGGTCCCAAAGGCCATGATTTGGTGGGGTTGCAAGTCATAAAGAGTTGTGGTGCTCTGTTTCACAACGGATTTCATTTTTCGGTATTAATGTCAATTTCTCAAACTCCAGTTGAGGTTCTCATCTCATACATGTTTTAGTGTTTTCTGTTTTCCCTAGAACGACATTGAAAATATGTTATTAATTTGAAATTTGGAGGTTGGCATGGGTTTGAACATCGTTTCTCCCTATTTTAAGGTGTTCCACCACCTTTTATGTATGGCATCGCCACTGCCTTTGACAGCATCCACTAATTTGGAACTTAACTTACCGTCTAATTTTTATTTTGATGGCTGGTATTTATTTTAAGTGCGTTGTTGATCTCAAACAGCAAGCTGGTGGGATGGTGCTGGACATGGGCAGGTCAAGCCTGCTTATCCTAACTGAACTTTTGGGCAGTCTGGTTGTAGGCTCTTATGGCCTGGGCAGGGAGTAATCAGGGAAGTTCAAGTACTAGAGGAAGACCAAAAGAGTTAGTTCTGGGGTGTGTGGAAAGGTTGCGACTGCAATTGATTGAAAATGTTGACTTAGAGGATAAACGACCGGTAGGATTTCTGTTGGTGATGCAAGTTTCGTCAGTACTTTATGATTTTCACTTTTTAGGTTTAGTCTTTCATTTGCTGATTGTGCTGAATGGTGTATGCTCTGTTTCTTTCATATAAAAGCTTATGTATCTCTTTTGGGTATGTAATTTAAAAAGAAAAAAGAAAACTGCATCAAGATTCAAGAATCGGCACTTGCTGTCAAAGCACAAGGCTAATTTGGTTGGCTAGCACTGCATGGTGCTACATACTTCTTTTCCTAGCTTGCCTGGCTTGGTCCATTACCATTCATATTAAATTTCCAAGTGCTGACTTTAATATCATAAACTAGATGAAGACCACAGATTATCAAAGCTACTATCAACAGGAATACCAAGTAATTCCAATGGTTGTACTTTATACTGTATGTAATTGATAGGAACCATAGCCAAGTGGCTAAGGTATGAGTTTGCCAAACATCTTTTTGTCGGTTTGAATCCAATCACCTCCTACAATGCCATGCCATTCCACCCATCAATTTTCTTTTCATGGTAGGTGGATAGAAAGGGCCGCCCTTGCTACTTCATACCTGTGACTTAGCTACTCCAATTTTCCTTCCTTACTGTATCTCTTAGTTTACAAGGCAATTCAGTGCACCCTTGTGGTTCATCAGGCAATGCCTAAGATTTGTTTCATTAGTTTTTCGATTCAATCCATCATGAAAGTTTTCATACTCTCTTTCTCTTTCATGGGGTAGTGGCCTAAAACAGTGTAGGTCTTTCTTTTTTTTTCCCTGTTTATTCTTTTCAATACCAAATGTAATTTTCTGTTGTTTTTTTTTTTTTTTTTGCTTCTTTTTTTTTTTTAATAGACTTGCAAGCACATTCTTAAAAGATATTATTTACTTGTAATGATAAGTTGGTTGAATGAAGCAACTTAAGTTCATATTGTAGTCATAGACTCTTAAGGAGTGATCAACTTAAATCACACACGCTCTTCCTTTTCAGTTGGAGAAACTGTGGCTTGGGAAAGCACACATACCTCGCCTGATGCAAATCCGGGGATTGTCCAAACTGGTGGCTTATTCATTAGCTGTCACGGATGGCAAGCGTGTAACTATCTTCTTGCCCTCCCCCCTCCCCCCCCCCCCCCCCCTCTCTCTCTCTCTCTCTCTCTCTCTCTCTCACACACACACACACACACACACAAATGCATTTAAATTCACATGCACACTGACATGACATATTTGCAGTCTGCACCCGTGCACATTTATAGTCCCTTATATTTAAGGGTCATGTGACTGACCTGTTCCTTTGTTGTCAGAACCGTATCATGAAGGATGATTTGTGTGATCATGCTTGGGAGTTCCATTTTAATAAGGTATGTAATATTTGCATTAGGTCATATTATGTATTTAGTCTGGCTATTGACATAGTACCTTATAATCAAGGGCATGCTGCAGTGATGACCTATACGCCAAAAGTCTCACTATAGCATGCCAGATAATTTAAAGGTCTAATGTGGAAAAGATCAAAGTATAGTTTTTGTAGGTTAATTTACTATTTTTGAAGTTAACGTGTATGCTATGAAGTAAATAGTAATGATTTTTTTATTTATTTTTTTCCCTGGAGCATAAACATGAACTTTGTATTCAAACATTTGCACATATTGCTGAATATTCCATTAATTTCAAACATTGTCAAATTTCTCAAATGATATTGAAAGAGCAAAGAACATGTTTCTATGCGTGCATTACCTTCGTCGACTCTTAAAGAAGTTAGAAAAAACTCTGTAGAGTAAGCATTTTCGTGCATACCCCTCATCATATCCTTTGTGCCAGATTTTCTGGTTTACCATCGGTTTCATTTTGTTTTGTTTTCATAATATTCTACCCACTAATTCTCAAACTCCGGTATTCTCCAGACTTGGCCAGCTCATAAATCTCATGTTTGTCACCTGTGAGTAGCGCTCTTATAGTTTGCACGAGACCAATTACTACTGTTTAGACTAGACTAATTGACCAATTAATCTGACTTAATATTTTCTGTCCGTCAGGGGGCTCCAGAATATTGGAGAAATCTTGATCCTTATTGGAAGGGTACAGGCCCACCCATGCGCCGCTACTTCCATCCAGACGGGAGCCAAAGTGCAGATCCAGATGACAAAGTATGGGGCGGTCATGAATGCTGTTACTTGACTGTCACTAGCATTGTTGGCGAAGGCAAAATCAGGGAGCACTATGTGAGGATAAACCGATGGCCGCGAATGTCCGTGTCTAGGAAGCATGACTGGAGCTGGGAATTGTCAAACCACCTGTATTCCTACTCCAGCATCCCCGATGCTAACAAGGAAGGTGGGACTGGGCCACAATATGGAGTTATGTAACTTCTTCTTCTATTTTTTTCAACACTTGTAAATAAAGCTTTAGGGTTTTCCAGATATATCAGTGTTGTGTTACATGGTCCGAGTTATGGACATATTGAGTATATGTAGTGTGTTTGTACAGATCGAATAAGCTATTAGCCTATTACATGGTAAATGTGTCTTGCTTGGTTTTCCTCGTTAATTATACTTCTGTATTTTTATGAAAATGTTTTGCAAAGTCTCTGTGCTTCGGCCTGCTTTGTTCCAACTTTCCTCACCTCCAAAACTTGGTAATAAACCGAAACCACAGGCAAACTTCCATCGATCATCTCTAGGACCGTCTTACGTCCACCAAAAGTTAAAACAGATTGTCCAGTCACCATGCTATCTCCAACTTCACCGTGACGTTGACATTATTTCCGTTCTCATCTCATCAAATTATTATAAATTTTTTAAATTTTTAAATAAAATATAATAAATAATTTAATTTTTTCAAATTTTAAAATAATAATAATTTTAAAAAATAATATTTTAATAATATTTTATTCAATTTTTAACTTTTAATTTATTTAATCTTAACTTACTATTCAATCGACATAAATATATTTGGATAATGAGATGAGATAGTTTTAGACGAGTTGAATAAATATTATTATTATTTTAAAATTTGAAAAAGTTAAATTATTTATTATATTTTGTATGATAATTTAAAAAAGATATAATAATAAGATGATGTGATGTGATATTATCTCTGTAACAAAACTAGTTCTAAATTTCTGCATATTTGCCACTTAAGTAGTATTATATTTAGCTAGTATTTTATTCATTGTGCCACCGCTGCAGCACTGAAACATGTCGGAGTTTAATTTCCCCAATAATGGCAGATTAAGATTACACTTCGCCATTACTCCTTATAGGCCTGATTTTAAGGTAAAGTGTAGACAGATAAGTACAAATAGAGTGTAGACAGCAACATGGGATAATAATTAACATTAACTGTCGTATGCGATTGCATGTAAAACAAAGCTCCAAATACATTTTTATTTCACCAGAGCCGACAATGAGCAACATAAGAAAATTCTTGAATAGAAAACAAGCAACTCTTGACGATTAAACATCAAGCACAAAAATAACTGCAGTCAGAAGAGTATATCACCAGACATCAGGTCGGAGTTCACCAGTTGCTGGAGGCACCCATTTTCCAGAGTTGTATACATTTTCACCAACTTTCCAACCAGGCACGTCCTTCATTACTTCCGCCTCGTACTCAAGATACTTCTTCCACTCTTTGACAAATCTACAGATGGCAGACAACGAAGAGTTAGTATTCTGAAATTAGTGGGTTATTTATATGTTATGGGTGATGGAAGAGGACTGTCTAATATGTTCCTTGTTTACCTTTCGTCTTCTTCAGCTTGAAGAACAGGAAGTATTGCTCTTCGGGCAGCATATTTCTCTTCCTTAAGTGCCCTGCAAAATGAAAATATTATACGCGTGAGTAATGATACACCAACTCTTTTACAACTTATATTGGAATTAACCAATGTAATTGTACCGCTTCATTAAAAATAATTTCAATTTTACATAACTTTTCAAATAGAGTTATAAAATAGTTGTAAATTTATTATTTTCCTACGCATAAAGTAGGTCATTTTTTAGGAAATTTCATGGAAAAGAATCTTGGCCCCTCAGAATTTCGTTAAGCTCAGCAACAGAAGTTTCATTTTTGCAACCCAAACCTCGTCCCAATATGTATGTATGCATGCATGCATGTATGTATGCACGTGTGTATCTATATACTCAAAAAACTTAAAAGTAAATAGATCCATAAACTGAAATTCTTGTTATGGGAATTGTATTTAGAAACATAATTCTGGTGGATGAATTATAAGACAGATTTTACAGAGTACAGCAATCGCAATTGTCGTCAGACATGGCATACCATTAGATATATGCATTCCTAGGGTTCAATAAAGCAAATCTATTGTATTCATTTATCATTGTTTCTTATGTCTTAAAAGTAGTTGGAACTCCAGGACTGTATGCATAGGCCAATAAGAATGTGTATGTGTAACACCCCGCTCCCCCAAGGTTAAGAACATCATTTTTGAAATCTCGGTTTGAGGAAGGGAATGCTACGGTGCTATGAGAGTGGGTTGTTGTGTTTTGAAATTGCAGAGGAAGAGGATATATATAGATAGGAGGGAATCCTTCAACATGTTCAACTTGAAGTCAATCATTGACTTCCGATGGATGAAGAGTCGGTCATGATCACCGAGACGGGAGGAAGGGTGACAGACATGGTGAGTTCTCATGTTTAAACTGTACAAAAGAAAAGCTGATTGGCTAATGGATGAAATTGTGTACGACGAGAACTCTGATGAATTTGTGCTCAGTTGGCTAATGGATAATACGGTAGTTGTGGGATTGAGAGAAGGAATCTGGGGATGAATTAAACATGTAAAATTGACTTGGTCAGTGGGTTGGGATTCTAAGAGACAGGGGAAGTTCCATGTGAAATTGGGTAGTGCATTTCAAGGCGGACTCGGTAGTGATCAATGGCTAAGAGTTCTTGAATTTTAAAAATACACTTTAGCAGTTCATTAACCTAGGGCTGAGAGTGACAGAGACTGTGTAGGGAACCTCAATCAGTGATGATTTTAAAATGGGAAAAACTCTAATGGCCGACGATCTTAAATTCTAAAATGAGTCTAACTCGTCCAATAAATATCTTTGGCCTTATAAATAGATTCTTGGGTTTAATT
Organism: Juglans microcarpa x Juglans regia; assembly: GCF_004785595.1. NCBI lineage: Eukaryota > Viridiplantae > Streptophyta > Magnoliopsida > Fagales > Juglandaceae > Juglans > Juglans microcarpa x Juglans regia. Next base: position 39,746,349 of record NC_054594.1, on the reverse strand, counting down.
CCAATTAAATAGGATCTACTTGGTCCATAAATATTAAATGGGCTTTAAATTCAATTATTGGCCCAATAAAATTCTGTAATCCACCAAAATAAACTTTTGGGCCTATGAGCCTAATTAAAATTCCTAGACAACCTCAATAAATTGATAGCTTGTGGGCTTATCCAATATGGCCCATTAAACCTAATTTAGGCCCAATAAAATTATCCATACTTCATCTCTAATAATACTATATCGGGTCGTTACAGCCTCTTCCTCTCTACCAGTAAAAGTTAGAAGCGCACCAAATGTCAGGAAACCATGATCACCTACTTTATAAATTCAATTAATTCTTGCAACTAGCAATAGCCGCAATCCCCACAATTGGGACATTATACAAGTATATAACAATGACAGGCTATTTGCTTATACCTTGTTGAGATGGAGAGCTTCATATGCTTCCTTCTATTAGAGAGATGGATCAAGTGGTAAGGGCGAACTTATGCATGAGCCCCATGCCACAGGTTCGATTCCCCCTAGGATCAAACTATGATTTAAGTGGGAAGCCATGGCGGTAGGTTGCTATGCTAGTCTCCTTGGGATTTAGGTTCCATGGGTGAGTCCTAAGGGCTCTATCGTCCCCCGTCATAAAAAAAAAAAAAAAAAAAAAAAAAAAAAAAAAAAAAAAAGATTTTTTTAGAAGTAATCACCAAGTGGAAGCTATTGGAGAAAGCAGCTTCATCAGATCCGAGGAGTTCAAGTTACTAACTGGACTGAAGCTGCATTCTCCAATACCCTGAGCCATCATATGAATACACATATTACTCTCTCCTCTCTCTCTCTCTCTCTCTCTCTCTCTCTCATAGACACATGCACGGATACAGAACTTATCTCTTCTATGTTAATCTATCCACCCACTTCTTAAATTACACGATATAATAGTCTCAATTCCAGGTGGAGAATTGAGTTTATTTTTTAATTCCAGTTTATTTTCTCATTCTTTATCCAGTTTATAGCCACAAAACTTATAATAAAACTACCATATCTGATCCCTTCTTTTGAACTATAAATTCCTCAATCACCTTCTTTCGCACATGAAAACTATAAACTTCTTTCTTAATATAACACATACAATTTACTCAAATACACAATTCATATATTTTCCCTCAAAAGCCTAATTCTCTATTCGCATCATCCACAAAAGATCAGACCACTTCACTCAGATTCAGAGGATTTATTACTATTATAATACAAAATATGTACAACCACTTATAATTTTCAACCTCACTGACAAGAAAGCATTGCCAATAGCAAACCATTTACTAAATTGATATTCCAAAGCAAAGCCCGGCTACTTCGACAAAGGGAATAGTCAGCTCCCTCATTTGAGTGATTCCACGCCACACTGTAGTCACATTTAATGCTTCACCAAAACTACCACACACCAAAGCTCACACCAGATAGATAGCTAACTTCAATTGAAAAATAATATTAATAAAGGTATAATTCTCCAAGAATTGCAAAAGATGTCAAGCCAAAACAGAACAACCCATCAGACCCACCTCATTTCTAGAGCTCGTATCAAAGAACTACCAAAAACCAGAAATCCTTAATCACGAATACTAAATAAAATATCTACCAAAAGAGATCTATCTATCCGTCACTAACTACCACCTCCGCATCCCCAGTCGAATTTTTTCACGAAATAGCCAAAACCCAATTAACCGAACCATTAAACAGACTAAATATAAATACTAAAAAGGGAAAGCAATCAACTTGGTCGTATTGACATTGAAGAAGCTGAGATGATTGTTGAGAAGTGCTGACCTACGGATCTTGTTTCCCTTGCCGATCTGGTACATGCCCCAGGAGAATGCACCGAAAGCGGCGAAGAAAATGGCCACGGCGCTGGGGCCCTTGTTGGGTATCCGACGGGCGTATCGGACCGGCGGGAACCCACCCGGAGGCGGCCCGTCTTGGAGGATCGGCATGTCCCTCACGCTTACCATCCCAGGCTTCTTCCTTATCGCTGCCTCCGTCATCTTTGGTCTCTATCTCTCGCTGTCTCTGTTGGAATTTGGTTGAACAGGAATACGGAAGTGCTGAGGAGGTTAAGGAAGAAGAACAGGAAAATGAAAACAAAACAAAATAACAAAACCTATAACTAATTTCTTTTTTACTTTTTTTTGTTTAAAAAAAACATATACAAAAGTTAAAATTTGTAGTAAAATTTATACTGATATTTATATTGGATTAAATGATATTATAAGCATATTTTATACAATCTATGTCAAATTTACCTTTTATAAAAAGACGATTGTTCATATACTTTATCAATTTGCATTCATAAATTATTATTTAGTTTTGTAATACATGTGCACCAAAAAAATAACAATTTGGTTAAAGACACGTTACATATTCAATTTGGATGCTAAAGACACGTTAGCATCCACTGTGTGCACCCACTACAGTGGATGCTATATTGAATGGAAAAGTCTACTATGCCGTTCAAATGTTACCGCTTGGTTTGACCGCTAGTTGTAAAACTAGTTTTTTTTTTTTTACCGAATGATGAAAAAAGTAATTTTAAATGTATTGATGTATTTTTTTTATTTTTTAAAATATTTAAATACATTAAAAAATGTGAATAGAAAAAAAAAAAAAAACTAGTTTTACAACTAGCGGTCAAACCGAGCGGTGCTACTTGGGCGGCAGAGTAGCACTGCTCATATAGAAGGACTCATTTTCAATTCATCTCAAAGACTAATACAAACTATCTCATTTCATTTTATCTAATTATTACAATTTTTTCAAACTTCTACATAAAATATAATAAAAAATTTAAATTTTTAAAAATTTTAAAATAAAAATTATATTAAAAAATTATATTCTAATAATATTTTATTAAATTTTCAACTTTTATCTAATCCGTGTAAACAAATGAAATCTCAAGATGTAATACGAATAATATTATAACTTAGGATGCAAAATATAATTTTCTCGCTAAGGCCATGCATACTTACTAGTTTTAATAAAATTTCATTTTATTTATATATAAAAAAAAAAATCCTCTTATTTTTCCATATTTATATGCCATTTAATTATGATTACTTTGATAAATTTGAAGAGCATCTCCAACCATATTATCGTTATTGCCATGCACACACATGCTAGCACAATCAACACATCGATGAGACAACTGTTAGATTCAAAGCTATATATGAGATGGCATTATGTCAAATCTTATTTGAAAAGTTATGAGTCGGACATTTGGTGATCATTGCTCTCTGCATGTGTTTGACAACATGGAAAATTTGAACTGAACAACATGTTAGTGCATTGTTTAATTATTGGCAAAAACAAAACAAAAAATCCAGGGGTTTTGAGGATGCTCTGCTGAATAATGTTGATGATGATCCATGCAGAAAGCTGTGTGGTATTTATATTTTTTTTATTTATTTATTTGTTGGGGGTCCAGTGAAATAAAGGGTTTAAAAAGTCGTCGAGAAACCTTGTAAAATTCATCCCCAAACACGAAGGAAAAAAAAAAAAAAAAAAAAAAGGTAGAAAAACCCCTTAAACCCTAGAAGCTGCTGCCGCTTCTAGACCCTTCGTTTCCTTCTAAAATCACCAGTTCTCTACCCCAATTTCTCCCATTCTCAAAACTATCTTTCTGGGGGCCGTTGCTACTGTTCAGTTTCTGTATTCACATACACATAATGTACCGCTTCTCCACCGGCTTCGCCTCCAAAGTTCGGTACGTCCCCACCCCCTCACGTTCCGTTTCCTCTCTCTATTTTCCCATATGGGTTTCTCTCCTTTTCTATTATTCCGTTTGGGTCCCGAGAAAATGTGTGAAAAGAGATTGCAGAAGAGAGAGACAAAGAGAAACTAGTTTCTGGGATCTGAGATTCTTTTCATTGTTTAGAGTTGAGATCCTATGAAACATATTGCTTCCTGGAAGCAGCGATGAAACATAAGTTTCGAAGCTTTTAGGGGAACAAAAAGAACGTGAATTCATTGGTTTTTTTTTTTCTTTTTTGGGGTTTTGCAGGGTCGCTAGGAAAAGTACCCAGCAGGTGAGAGCACTAGTTGTTGGATTTCCTTAAAACAGTAAAACCCCTATATGATTATCCGTGTTATTGATTGTGTTGGCCTTTCTATGTCGTGTGTGCGTTTGATTTAGATTGGTACTAGATTGAGTTGGAGCAGGAATTATGCGGCCAAAGACATCAAATTCGGGGTGGAGGCCAGGGCTCTTATGCTTAAGGGTGTCGAAGACCTGGCCGATGCTGTCAAAGTCACCATGGGTCCTAAGGTACTTCATAACTAGCTATCACACCAGTTCTTAATTCGCATCTCTTGCTTTTGCCGTGAAACTCGTACTATCTTTATACCATTTATAGATAAAAAAGGTCGACTAACCTCAGTGTTTCTGCTTGTTTTGGGCCCAAAAAATGAATCGTTTATTATGAATGTGTTTCGCATTGGAGTCTGTCTGATTTTATTGTATGTTTGGAATAGTCTCATTGTGGTTTTTTTCAATGATTATGTTTTTTTTTTTTTTTTTGGGGGGGGGGGATTTGGCAATGAAAATATATAAATTCTTTTACAATGAACAGAAACATGAAAATACATTGCTCAAAGAATTATTGGTTGTGAAGCAGCAAAATTTCACCTCACTTTGCTGAAAGGAAGGGGCATTTTGGAGAGATTTCTTGAAACACACTTCTGCACTTTGTCGCTTGAATCTTCTGCTTTTTTTTTTCCTACTGACCAGGAAGTCAGCAATTAAAGATGCATGTTGTTTGACGTTCTCTATATCCACCTTCTTGAAAGTGCGTTTTGAATACAGCATATTGCTACATACAAATATTGGATCAGTTGATATGGTTAACGGTTGTTGACATTAGTCTTTTGCTGTTGAAGGGACGTAATGTGGTAATTGAACAAAGTTGGGGTGCTCCAAAGGTGACAAAAGATGGTGTAACTGTTGCAAAGAACATTGAATTCAAGGACAAAGTAAAAAATGTTGGAGCCAGTCTTGTGAAACAAGTTGCAAATGCCACCAATGATAAAGCAGGGGACGGTGAGGTCTTCTTCCACTTGTTGGCTTAATGGACCTGAAAAAATTTACATTGATAATTTTGTGATGCAATTTGTATTGTTTTTGGTTGTTATTGAGTATGGCTTGGCTTGCATTTTTACTATGCACCGTAGAATATTTGAATTTTTCATTGTGAGCTGAGTAATTAATTCTGTCACACTGTTAAGTTGAGCATCGAGGACTTTTCAATGTGTGTGCAGGGACCACCTGTGCTACAGTACTTACTCGAGCAATTTTTGCCGAAGGGTGCAAGTCAGTTGCGGCTGGGATGAATGCAATGGACCTAAGACGTGGTATTTCCATGGCAGTTGATGCTGTTGTTACACATTTGAAAAGCAGTGCGCGGATGATCAGCACATCTGAAGAAATTGCACAGGTCTGTTTGATGCTTTCTGGTTACTCACTCGAGTACCTTAGTGCTTGGCTTTATGATTGTGAAGGTTGTAAATCCAAGGTTCTATGTCAATCAAATACAACAGGTTGGGACAATATCTGCAAATGGAGAGAGAGAAATTGGCGAGTTGATTGCTAGGGCTATGGAGAGAGTTGGCAAAGAGGGAGTGATCACAATACAAGTAATAACTCGTTATTTATTTCTATCCATAGGGTTTTCTTGCTGTTTTATATCTATCACCTGCCTTTTGTTTGGGGGGGGGGGGGGGGGGGGGGGGGGGGGTTTCTCTCTCCTTCCTCTCCCTTCTAATTCTGAAGCTTCCAAAGAAGCAGGTCTTACTATCTTATGCTGTTACAGGATGGGAAAACATTGTATAATGAGTTGGAAGTTGTCGAGGGCATGAAGCTAGACAGGGGTTACATATCCCCTTACTTCATTACTAACCAGAAAAACCAGATGTGTGTAAGTTTATTCCTTTTCTCGTGACACAGCTGCCTGCTCTATATAACTTGAAAGTTCTGGTGGTATTCACTATTCACTTGAGGGATGAATGTCCAAACAACTTATGTCAGTCACCAGTGGTGTTCCAAATCCCTTTTTAATTAAATAAAGAACCAAAACAAAGAGCAAAACTTGGTTCTGGTTCACTTCAGTGACTTCGATGTCTATGTTCTGACAGGAATTGGAAGATCCTCTCATTTTAATTTATGAGAAGAAAATCTCAAGTTTAAATGCTGTCATCAAATTATTAGAGCTGGCTTTGAAGGTGAGTAAATTTTGGTAGATCAATGATAGGTGTATTTCACATTTTATCAATAGTCATCTCACACTTTTTTGGTTCAGAGACAAAGGCCCTTGCTAATTGTTGCCGAAGATGTGGAAAGTGAGGCCTTGGCAACTCTTATTCTGAACAAACTTCGTGCTGGAATCAAGGTCGACTTGATTTTTTGTTGGCAGGGGCAGTATTTCTTGTTTCTTAACTCTCAATACAGGGGTGTCCTTACTTGCCAATCTGATGCAATTGTGGATTGCTACAGGTTTGTGCCATCAAAGCCCCTGGTTTTGGTGAGAATAGGAAAGCCAATCTGCAGGATCTTGCCATTCTTACTGGAGGAGAAGTAAGTCTGCTGTCCTGTATCCTTTTAAACCTTCTGAATTTTATGATACTGCATGGTGTTTATGTGTGCTGCTTTTATATTTAGCTGATAACTGAAGAGCTTGGCTTGAATCTTGAAAAAGTGGATCTTGATATGCTTGGAAGTTGCAAAAAGGTAATCTTACTCCCCGTATATCTGGATGACATCATTTTTATTATCAATTAAGCTTAACTTATAGAAGAAAGGTACACTACCCAGCAGTTTGACTATGGATTCTTTAGGGGTAATTTTTTAATGTGTAAAATTCTGATTGGCAAATTTGAAGATTAGGTTTTCTATCCTTGAGATATAGATTTCACACCTAATTCCATATGTAATGATCTTCAAAAGATGACTACTGGTTTTTATTTTAGGCCACAATATCGAAAGATGATACTGTTGTTCTTGACGGTGCTGGGGACAAGAAGGCCATTGAGGAAAGATGTGAACAGGTTTGTCTTGCTGTCTCCTTGACTGTGTTCTTCTATCCCTTTGGCATTACTTGGTATTTGAACTGTTGACAATTGATTAATTTTCAACCTCTTGTTTACAAGGTACATCAAAAAAACCCAATTAGATATTTTAGATCCCAACTTGATTGATGTTGTCAATAATTTTAATAACAGATCAGGGCAGCAATTGAAAATAGCACATCTGATTATGACAAAGAGAAGTTACAAGAGAGATTGGCCAAGCTTTCTGGTGGTGTTGCTGTGTTGAAGGTATGGTTACTATTATGTATCCTAACATTTTGTCTACTGGCAACTAAGTAATGCAAAATTCTTGCTGGTTTGGCCAACTGTTTCTACATTTTTTATTTTTGCACATTTTTGGGGAATGATGATGGCAAACATTGGTTAAATCTTGATATTTTTCCCCCAGATTGGAGGAGCTAGTGAAGCTGAAGTTAGTGAGAAGAAGGATAGAGTGACAGATGCCTTAAATGCCACAAAGGCAGCTGTAGAGGAGGGTATAGTACCAGGTAAATTGCATCTCTATAATGTTGGAGCTATCTGGTTGAAATTTGAATTGGCAGAGGTAAACTTACAAGAGTTTTCCATTTGCAGGTGGTGGTGTCGCTCTTCTTTACGCATCAAAAGAGTTGGAAAAGCTGGAAACTGCCAACTTTGATCAGAAGATTGGTGTTCAGATTATTCAGAATGCACTCAAGGTTTGTCTCTTACAATTTTTCCCATTTTAGGGCAATTGGATTGGACCAACTTGAACAAAATCTCCTACTGATGACATTCTTTTTTTGTATAATGAGATCTCAGCCTTTTATTTTCCCTTTCATGGCTCACAAAAATTAGTGTCTAATACCGTATTTCTCATTTGTTAATAATGCAGACACCTGTGTACACAATTGCTTCTAATGCTGGAGTGGAGGGGGCTGTTGTTGTTGGTAAGTTGTTGGAAGAAAGTGACCCAAATAAAGGATATGACGCAGCCAAAGGTCAGTCAATCTTCACAATTCTTTATCCACAGGTTCTCATTTACCCCTACAAAATTGTATATTCATTTTGACGATTTTTTTGGTTCTGCTTTTCAATTGCATCACCAGGTGAATATGTTGATATGGTCAAATCCGGCATAATTGACCCAGTGAAAGTAATTAGGACTGCTCTGGTTGATGCTGCAAGGTAAGCTGAAAGATCGTTCTGTTGTTGTGTTTTCAGTAATACTTTGTTATTACCGACATTGTGTTAAATCTTGTTTGTTGCCTTTTGATGTAACAGTGTGTCATCTTTGATGACAACCACCGAAGCCATTGTGACTGAAATACCCAAAGAGGATAAAGAGGTTCCGGCTATGGGAGGTGGTGGCATGGGCGGCATGGATTATTGAGGATCCTGTTAGCATGGGTAATTGGGGAGCACAATCATCCGGACAGCCTTGATGTTTTATCTCCAAGATGTATACCTGATGCAAACATTAGGGATTTTTCGTTTTAAATCTTGAATGGTTTGGTCACAAGGTATCCATGTAACCATAGCAAGAGAACCGTGCAGGTAGTTTTGGTAACTTAGGATTAAACCTGTGATTGTTGCTGCACTGAGGAATCACCATGTACCGGAACTAGAATTTTTGCCGTCTACTTTGCAATCTAAAGGTTGTTACTACTACACTAGTTTTGTTAGGCTAGGTATTTGTTTCTAAGTTCTGTCGCTCTATATATAACCAATCCTAATGCACAAGTTGAAATGTGTTTCTAGTAGTTTTGCTACAAATTAACAACTGTTCACATCACATACTCCACACGTGCAATTTATTTTTTTTATAAGTTGTTGGAGTGTTTTTCATAGTGTAAGGGTGTTTTTTTTTATAGAGAATGAGATTTGGGATGGTAAATAGTAACTGATGAAAAGAATTTTTCGTGTGTCTAGATGCTACAAGGGTCACTGAGTTTTTAGGAATATTGAGGATCCTCTAGGTGTTTTACTGGTAGTGGAGCTTGAGGAAGGGTTGGTTGTATGAGCTGAGGCTTAGGGGTCACCAATCCAACCTTAGATGAGTTAGGCATATCCAAGTAGCAGGTGGGATAGCTCTTCTTCCATGAGAAAGCGCGTAGGTCTCAAGTCTGCTGGCTGGGTCCTGAGCTCCACGAAGCGGTAATTTGCAGGCCGAGAAAATAAATAAATAAATAAAATTTGCAGGCCGAGCATTCCGAGTTTCTTCCATTTCAGGTGCATGGCAAAACTGCACTGGTTTTGCACGAATCAGCAATAATTATTGTTCCTTGGAGCTAAAAGTCCATGATCTACCACTACCAAATGCTCATCAACTCTCGGGCGAAACCCCTGTAGCATATGAAGGCCCCATCTATTTCTGTGTCTGGGAAGGGATACAGGCTGGAAATGGCTATGATAGAATGGCTTCATAGCCATTTCCAGCCTAATATCAACCCCCAATTGTCAAAAGCCACCGTCACGTGTGCTCGAGTCATCAAAATTTCACAATTTCTCAAAATAATCTATGCGGTTGAACCATTGAAACATCCTTGGATAGAATACTTGTTCACCAAAAAGAACAATAGCCCCTCTACCCCCCGCATGAGTTCCCTTTTAAAAAATCATTTCATTATATAAGGCTGAAAGTGAGAATTATATCATAAAGTTAAGCATACATAAAGGCAGAATTATATTTCACGATACGGCAGTAAAAACCATAACACTATTATGTCCTATAACTGCCTTCCAGCATCATCTAACTTTGCGACGATTTTTCATCACCGCACAATCTGAACAGTACCATTTTCCTTTCGGTTGTTCTTTCAGACCAACACAACCAAAATGGAACCACTCTATTTTGCACTGTTGAAAGAGGAAACGGCCATCATCAAACTATAGGTCGAGAATGTAGAAAACAAATTTAGATTAAAAGAAAAAAAAGAAGAAGATAAAGAGTAGGAAGAGTTACATACATCGGGATTATCACAAGCAACCATTTCACCGTAGCTAACTTGGTTACATAAACAGTATGTAGGTTCATTTGGATCCACGGGTAGATCTAAATCCATACCAGAAGAGTTTGCAACAGTTGCTGCTTCTGTCGTTGCCACCACTGCTGCTGTCGCCTGGCGTGTTCTGACAGAAATAGGTTGGTATATCATAGTCACTCACATTCTCTGACTATGCCTACTTTCTATCATCAATTAAATTATTATTTATCAATTAAAAAAAAGAACTATACCTCACATTCTCAAATTTGATGTAACAAAGCTACTAGTTTATAAATTATGGACTTGTCTAATGAAGGGTCACCATAGAGACTACTGTTCTCTCAACTCTTGTTCTTGCTTTATTTCAGGGTCCTTGCACTCTTCTCCCTGCTTGTTGCCCTTTGATTGCTGAAGGAAATCCCCTCCATTTCAAAATACTTTTTCATATAGAACATTTTCAAATCCAATGTTCTATTTATCTTTAGGAGGTAAAGAATCTATGATGGATCCATTAAATAAGAAATAACTTACTAAGCATTCAATAAAAGCTTCTACAAGAAAGCAAAAGGCAGAATAAACCTATCAAATAAGCATATATGAATTAATAGGCAAGATAGATACTTCTTACGGCCGCCTCTGCCACTTTCACTCCCCCTTCCAGCTTTCACATTACCATCGAGACTTGGAGGTGTGATGCCACTTGCAGTAGCGCTTTCTTTTTCTGTCACACACACTCGTACATAATTAGAAATCTAAGTAGCCACAGTTCCTTTATTATTGTTATCATTATTTTTTTATAAGTGAAAAACCTAAGTAGCAAAGGTAAAGAGTATTCTCACACATTAAACCTTTAAAGTGTTAAGACATGTAAACATATTATCTAATCAGAAAAAATGAATCAAATAGTATAGTACCACGCCGAAGCTCTTCATCAAATTTTTTCAAATATTGATCTAGTTGCTGTATGTGTGTATCTACCTGAAACATTATTATGAATAGCCACATTTAGCAAAACAAATAAACAATAAGAACACCAAGTTAATTCCTTACAAATTTTAAAAAAAGATATCCCTCACAGTATCTACAGTAATAGGAATTACCTTAAATTAAGGCATGCAAATCTTAGCCTCATCAATGAGGTCATAAAATCAGAATATAAAAGAAACTTCTAACACTACCACATTAGTAACTAATAGCTAATTTACTAAGGAAAAACTAATAATTTTGTCAGATGGTATCAATTCCTGAATCTAGTTCAAGCGGCTGATAAATCAATTAGAAAAGTCCATGAGGCTTCAAGTGCATTATTCTAAAACTAAACACTGTAGAAAGCAGATACTCTTTTGCTCAAAAAATTAAAGTCGTTGATTAAAGAGAATTCTGAGAATAAATCTCATTTTACCATATACCATTGAATGCACGGCACATTTCTGCATTAAACCAAATATAACTTCATTTTTTGGCGCAGGATGTATTGGTTAAAACAAACTCGGAGCATCTTCATGCTAATGATTCAGCCTACTAAAATATTTAATAAGAAAGAGATATGATAAGTACACAAATAGAAGATGTGTCAGCATCAGATGCAATTCTTTTTTTTTTTTGATAAGTAACATCAGATGCAAGTCCTAAAGAAGAGAAATCGCAAATTCACAAATAGAATATTTGGCACCAACAGATTCAACAACAAAAAGGCCAGAATGACATAACCACCAGAAATGCCAATAACAGTTAATAAAGGTAAACCTTTTTTTGATAAGTAAAAAAAAAGTTTTAGCTTTATTAACTGTTATTGGCAAATCTGGTGGTAATTGCCTTTTCTAATAAAGGTAAAACTAAAAACAAGCAACACTCACGGTAACCAAAATAGAAAGAAAGATGAAGATTCCGCATACCAAATCATATGCCTGAACAGCCAAGGCAACCTTTTCATCTGCAATCCTGATGCTATGCTTTTGCTCATCAAGTGCATCGTCTGAGAATCTGATGAGTGAAGTAGTGGTAGTAATATTTCCAGACCTGACTCTTTTCCTAATCTCCTCTATTTCTTGTTCACAACGCTGTTCATTTTGTCTCTGAATATCTGTTCAAATTCATAATAAGAACATGGCATAGTGAACAATTAGCGTGTACATAAAAATTAAGTCCAAATTTTCCTTAAAGCAAGAAAATGCACTTATGTACTAAATATAGAAAATTAAAAAAAAAATTATAACATTTAGCTAATTTGGTCAATATAATTCTAGTTCATATCTATAATGACTTGAGCCTACAGGTTCTTGCACAAGTCAAAAACCAAAAGTAACATGAAGGGGGAAACCAAGAGAGCAAAAGAGTTTGCTTATTGTATAATCATAAAACCTATAGTAATGTCATTACCGGTCAAATTACAGTTCCAGCACTAACTCATGCTGATAAAGTCATTTCTGTCTCCCCTTTTTGAGCAGTAACAAGTAGTTTTCTTGAAACAGAGAATTGATATGACTTTCTTATAACTTCTAAAAATAAGAACATAATAAAACATGGTTATCACAACACTGGTACAGTAGCCTAGTGCTATTTTTATCATCGTAAAGATGATCTGAGGTTCAACCCACTGTGCATACTGGATATGTAGGCTTAATGATTCTTACATCATTTGAATCTAGTAAGGAAATATAGCACCAAATTGATGGTGACTATTATTTTCTGCCCATTAATCTTCGAAAATCAAGTCATATTTTAGCTTTAGCACACCAATAGTAAAAGATGCTACATAAGTATGATAGAGTTTATAAAGATAATAATATCAACAACGACAATGATGTTGTTGCTATTGTAGTTAAGAGTCAAACCTTGTAAACTTTTATCAAGGTCACGCAATAATGCATACTTCTTTTGCAAAATGCTGGGCAGTGAATCCAAATCTGTTGTAAAATGGCAAATGAAAAAAAAAAATGTTACTTGTAGAACAGTACCTAAATCATCAAGCACCTCGTATAATCTAATACTTCAATAACTCGCAAAAAGAGTAAAACTATCGTAGAAAAGCAGCAAATACTCCGATCTATCACATACAAATTGACACAACAAACTCCAATAACCCACCCATAAATAGAGGCTCATTAGATCAATCTATGATGAAATTGTCAAAAGATATAGTAACACACAGAAATCAGCTACGAACTATGTTTTCCATGAACAAATTAGCCTTGATACCAAAACAGAAAAGCACGTTTCATGAATGAACGCAAGTGTAACAAAGTACCACAGAATTTGTCAGACAATTATTTCTCTCCAAATTTTTACAAGAATCTAAAACGACTATTTTGTATAATAAAATAGAATTCCTAGCATTAAAACATAACAAACGTTAAATGTATTTATGCATAGGTGTGGTATATTAAACGTAGATATACAAACAAACGTGTGTGTGTGTGTGTGTGTGTTTGTATTAAAATTGTAAATTGGTAAAAGAACCTCAAAGACGAGAAGATATACTGAAAGATCAACATCAAGATTTCCCATAGGTACGAGATGGGATTAGGGTTTAGTAGGATCATGCAATAATGAATAGGAGAGGGAGGAGGATAGGGAAGGGAGGGAGGCTTACCGGCTTGAAATTCTTCGAGGAAAGACATTCCGGGGAAAGGATTTAGCGGTTTCTTTGGGGATTTGGGTTGTCAACTGCGGGGTGATTCAGGTGGCGTTTCTTGGAGTACTCTTCCCGCCACTGATACAACGGACCTTTTCGCGCCCTAAAAGGTCATAATTGGGAATTTCTTTAAGTGAAAAGACAGATGTGTCCTTACCGTATTTCCAACAATAAATTCGAGACCCAAAAAGTTCACCGAATGGAATTTTTTTTTTTTTTTTTATCGAATGATTAAAATAATATTTTTTAATGATGTTATAAATTTTTATTGTTTTAAAATATGTTTATGATAATTAAAAAAATACATGAAAAAAAAAAGAAGAAAAAATTTACACTATTTGGTGAATTTTTTGAATCTCGAATTCGGGACCCGTAACAGTACTCATTTCTTAATTTTATTTAAAGAAACACGATATAAGATTGAAATTGATATTAAATAAAATGAATATGATATTTATCCGATTCGTTGTATAGAAGAATAGTTTGTGTGGCGGTTAATTAGAATCTAAAAAGAGAAGTATTTTAACAGATTATACAAAAGTAAATATACAAACTGATATAATTTTATATAATAAATTAAATATATTTTATAATAAAAATAATTTTACAATCTATCTAACGTACCACATCAAAACACGTTAATTTACAAATTTACTTTCTTAAAATCTCTTTGTAGCTAAAACATTTCTCATTATATTGTGCTTCACATGACGTGAGTATTAATAAAAAAATCTGTTTTGCATTGGCATTTCATACAAGTTCATAAAAAAAAAAATGAGAGAGAGAGAGAACTTCAAATGATCCCAAAATTTATGTATAAGAGGAGACATGTTTCTTTCTTTGATCATAAAAATACAAGTTATCAATGGCAGTAACAAAATTGTTCATACATTCTCTATTCCCCTTCCCGACGTTGGGAAGGGGTGTCGGGGATGGGCAGCAACCATCATAGATTCATAATACATAAAAGAACTGTAAGCTTTGTATTCACTACAACAATGTCCACTCAACAATATTTGCCTACACCACCAAACCTCATCTAGCAAAATTCAGCTCAGCTTACTTTTTAAAAATTTTCACAACACGCAGGGGTGGCTGATGACTGCATATAAATAACAAAATCTGAGTTCCTGTTTTCTTTGAATTTCAAGAGCGCCATGGCTGGAGGTGACTAGATGAAGAAGCATGGACATGATCAAGATGACATTTTCATTTGGATTTCCCGGTGGACATGTACTAGAAACTCGACATAGGAGGGGCCACTTGGATTCTTATCTTCTACCAAATGAGAAGAGAACAATGCTCCTGCGGACAAGAAACAGTAAAATGCTTTTGAGTAAACAAAAGAAATATCGTGAAATAATTTAAAGAAATTCCTTCATTGCATCTAATAGATACAGTCAAAGGGACAATAACATGTCTAGAAGATCAGACTAAGATAATATATCATCCACATTCTATGTCGTAGCATACCCCTAAAATGAGAAGTACTAAAAACAGTGTTTGATCCCATGCAACAAATCTCAACATACTCAAATCAAACGAGAAGGCGTTAGTTGATTGATAAGCGTGACAAAAACAATGGACAATAAGTTCAGATAATATATTTATCCATACTGTCTGCAAAATTCCAATGCCCCGACAGAAGAAGGATAGCTACGAACAGTGGATACCATAAATGGCAATGTGATGTGCAAATATGCATATTGACACACAACCATCGGCCCTCCTAGTTGATGAGATCTTACAGTCTCTACAGATGCCCAGACCCAACTATTTAAGCTGACAACAGGAATCCACTTCTGAAATTATTACTAGTATACACTAATCTGCAAGGGAAAAATACAACTGGTACCAAGAATGCTATCAACAAGAATGTAACCTTGTTGGTTATCGCTTTGAATAGAATTGCCTAAAGATGATGGAGAGAGTCGGCCCAAATAAAATGGGAACTAAATGAGCTCTCACTTTCAGACTGCCAGAGAATATATTTTTTCTTTTGAATGAAAAGGTCATTAAATTTTTTTTTTTTATAAGTAAAAAATTATATATATCAAAAGGAGAAACCAAGTACACTGAATGTATACAAGAAAACACCTTGCCCAAAATGACCCAAAAAGCCCCTAATGACCCAAAAAGCCCGTGGAAAGACAAAATACACCAGACCTGACCCCAAAAGGTCATTAAATTTTATCTGTGGATCAGGTAGCACTATATTGTAGTTTGTATTTCTTGTGCATAAAAGGGGTGTTCTGATGCAATGACAGCTCCTTTCTTCTACAATTTATTTGACCTTGTCTTAATTAAGGGTTATGACATAAATTTGGCTACGGGCTACTGCTATGACAAGTGATGCATGATGGTCAGATCTGAACTCATAAAAAAGGACCAGCTCCCATGATGAGGATATCCAAATACCACTTAATCTCCCTTCCCAATATTAAAAGGAAAAATCAACGGATCAGCTGAATGAGACTATTGGCCAATGTAAGCTAAATGGGAAAAATTAGACACTGTTTAACTTAGTACATCATAGTTAATTAGCTAGCAATACAAAGATTAAGGATTTCCATTTGGCTCAAGAGTTTTCAACTGCACTGACCTGATGGATCTCCTTTCTTGCACAATTTTATGCTGCAAAAAGAATCACAAAGATTATTGGAAATTGCATTTGAATAAAGATATCAATTGATGAATTAGGTAAATGCACTGAAGATGTTGCAATAATTCTTACCGGAGGTAGGAACATCTTTGTCGCCGTATCTCATTTACTAAATCATTTACCTTCCGTGAAAGTGGATTGTCAAATTGCTGCAGCACAAACTGAGCGCACAAAGTCATAAGTTACAAGATGCCAAGTTACAGTGGAAATGTAACCAGCAAACGAATTCCTGAGATGTGCCACTAATAAATACCCATTTTCACAACACAACACTATATCACCCCAAAAACAAGGGACTTTTCTTCTTGTAGGTAAACACATTCATGCACCTACAACTTCACTTTACACTAGTAACTTATTGGAGCTAGAATGCCATTTGATCAAAAGATTATAATAAAATTACCAAGGGAACCATAACTCAGTGGTTTTATAAACACCCCCTTGTCCACGTTGCCTTAGGCCCTGTTTGGATGTTGAGATGGTCTCAAGCCATCTCATCCCATCTCATCTCAATATCCAAACACCACTCAAACACAAACACTTTTAATTTCAAATTTTCAACTTTTTCATCTAATCATTACCTAATCGTTACAACTTCCCCAAACTTCTAAACAAAGCACAAAAAATAATTCAACATTTTCAAATCCCAAAACAAAAATAAGATTACAAAATTATATTCTAACAATATTTTAATTTTATAATTTTTTTTATTTAACTATTTCTCTCTTCTTTCTCAAAACCCCATAAAACATCTTAACTCAAATCATTTCACTACTATTCACAAACTATTTCACTACTATTTACAGATTTCTCATCTCATCTCATCTCAACATCCAAATGAGGCCCTAATTATAGATATATCTTGAAGCATATAACATACACTTTTAGATTTGTGTTCCCTTCATCATCAAGAGCTTGCTCGCTAGGTCCAGACTCCCAATTTATTTATCAAAAAAGAAAAAGGCCAACGAGCTTTCAATATCAAGTAGTTTGAAGTCATCCAGCCTTTAAGATTTTTTTGTGAACGATGTCTTGAATGAGCCTATTTAGCAGATTAATAAGCCAAATTATGCAAGAAGAATTGAGTTTGGGTGTTTAACACTTTGGGTTTGGGTCACTCAGACACAAGTTTCTGTGCGTAAGGTAGACATTATGTATTTTTTTATAGGTAAAGTAGAGATTATGTATTCCGGAAAGGAACACAGAAAACTACCTGAGTAGGAATTTCTTCAGCCGAGGAGATGCCAAACAGTAATTGCAAGATATTTGAATCCACTGAGTTCCCAATATATATCAAACAGTCCACACCATTCTCAAGAAGATAAATTCCATCATCAGTAACATGCTCACTTGAAAGTGGAATCACCGGAGAAACAAGACATTCATTTTCATCCTGTCGATTAAGAGATTTTTTTTTTTTTTTATAAGTACAAAAAAAAAAAAAAAAAGTACAACCCAACTTTATGCGGCATTACTCGCACCTTTTGCTTAAGGTCATGGATCGCCACCATCCTGGGATATACCAGTGGAATTGCCAAAGGAGTAGAAAGGTAGGAAACACACTCAATCCAAATAGACCGATCATCTATTCTCCCATCATTTCGCAGTCCTACGCTTTTCATTAATGCTGAAAAGAAATGAAAGAACAAGATATATAAACTAATGTCAAATAGTTAACTCATAAAGTTTGCTAATCAAGCATTATTTGTGGCTCCAGATTTTCCCAGTAGAAGCGATATGTTTGATGACAGCCATCTTTTGGTATAAGTAAGATGTGGAATTACCATTAACTATTAAGAAAACACAAATGTACTTCTCAAATGCGTGAAGACTCAAGCTGTGATAAAGTAACATGGAAGGTAAGAGAGAGTAAAAGAAAACAAAGGTGAAGCTTCACAGAAATTTACTAATTTACCTATGCAAAGGCTGGGTATGTACAAGCAATACAATTCTTGCAGTAACTTGTCATCTTACAAAGCAGACAACTACAGGCTGAAGTACAGAACTATTTAGATACTGAAAAGTTTCTCCAGGTGAAAATTGATGGGGGCACTAATTGAAGTCTTTTCTATTTTTTTTAAGCTAGTATGATGCTGAAAAAGTTATTAAAGTTCGAGTAAATTTCAGTAGTTCGAGTTATTTTGCTAGTGGTCAATGGGTCTTATTTTGGGATAACTTGTGTGATTAAGACTTGTGTGGTTTCCTTGAATCTTTACAGTGTCTAATTTGGATTCAAAAGTTAATTAAAATCAACATTAAGACCTCGGAATCAGCTTACACAAACCCATGTAATTGGTATCTTCATTAGAGATCAATACTCTTGGCTTTCAAGCTCTCATTTTGATAGGTTTAATTGCTCTCTTCCTAGGTGTAGCTGCTTAGAATGCCCAATTGTGATTGATTAGCCTCTCAAAACAATTGTGACGGACTAGAATTTTTAATTTTCTCCATTTCCTTCTTTTCTTCTCATCTCCCTAGGAAATGGATGTACTTTGCCGCAGGTTTTAAATCCACCAATCTGCTAAATATTTTCTGATTCCATGCCAAACCCTATGGACCTCTGATGTCCCACAAGGCTTTCAGCATTAAACCACACGGAGAAAGTATGGCTCACATAGGAAAAAAAATGTGATAACATAAGCACTGTGGCACATAAATGTTAGCTGTACAAAGTTTTATTAAAAGTTGGCAGTTTCAACTCCATGCATTCATGTAACTCAGCACACATATATATTAGCAGACAGGAATATACCAAGGGTGTATAGAGGCAGGAGCTTAAGTGCCTCAGGAAGGATAAGCTGCCCGGACGATGTTACTGTCGCACAAAATTTACGATAAGAAAGAAGAACGTTGATGCAAAGATTTGTCACTTGTTCCCGGACTTGCAAGAGTGGAATGGAAGGAATTTTATTTGCCGCTACAAGATAAAATTAGCATAACAATTAATAGTATTCTTTCACATACAATTAATAAATTTAAAAAAGTCATGAATCATAACACTTCAGGAAAATTTAAAACAAAAGTACCAACAATGAACCAGTCAAAGTAAGAATCTCCTGGAGTGGGAAGAGCATTTTATTTTAATTTTTTGATACATAACATCACTAAATTTTATTAAAGAGCGTAAGGGGAACAACCCAAGCACACTTTATATTCACATTTTAAAAATATGATGATGAGTTACAAATAATGATAATTCTAAATACATATAAGCTGCTGGATACCAAAAGAATTGTTACAGACTGACAAAAATACCGACCAAAACAATGAAAAATATATATTGCAGTAAAACAAGATCAAATACCTTGTTTCAAGAAACATGCAAATTGAGTGTCCAAGTCAGCTGAGCGGAAAAGATTACTTAGCATACTGGTGCAAGGGAGGGATAAAGTTGTAATCCGAATTCTTCTTTGGCCATACACAGTAGTGTAAAGAAGGGCGCACTGCATATTAAAACAAAAAACAAAGATGGTAACAAAAATGTGCTAAACGATTTAAAAAAAAAAAAAAAAAACCTTCATCAAGTAAATGATCAATATGATCACTATAAACTCCACACAAAACTACAGGGAAATTTTCCGATACCTGGAAAGAGCATTCTGAGCCATCCTGCAACTTATCATCATGTTTTAAGGTTACCATTATAGTTTTGTCACAGTCAATCTGTGGAGCAGAAAGATGTGTTAGAGGTATGAAAACATAGTAGAAAGAAAGCACAGAATTTCCAAAAAAAAACCAAAATAGGAGAAAGAAAACCACAAAATAGAACAGACTTAGGGCAAAGTAAGAAGAATGAACACGATTACCTTCAGCAAGATCAATACACCAAAAAAGGGAAGAAGAAGAAGAAGATTACCTTTCGCAAGTCCAATACACCAAAAAATGGAGTAAGAAGAATAATAAGAGGCTTGTAATGAGAAAAAGAATTCTCAAAATTCTTACTTCTCAAAAGAAAAAAAAAAAAGAGTAAAAGAATTTTCAAAACTTAGTTTTATTTTTCATTCTTTATAGCAGAAAGTTGTGTTGTCAATATGATTGTTTATTCGGCCTATGCTTGAATTCACATTATAATTCGTCTCTAGGGGTAAATCTTGCTATTATAGTTTGAAGATACAATGCCAAAATAACTTTCAGATTATTCCCACATAATGAAAACTTCAAAATTTCAGAGTTACTGCTGGTCAACATAATCTGTGTTTCCGTGACATTAAAGTTTCATAGACAATAGAAATAAATGTTATATGATAATAACACAATCAATTACTTATGAAAAAATAATAATACAATGTTAATCAAGCATCATGCAGATATACAAACCCCAGGTAGGTCAACATCTGTTGGTATGCGTTTGCAAAAGTTTCCATGGTAGTCTTGAACTTGAATACCCTATGATGACAAAAACACTATCAACTACCTAGAATAGAGCAACTATTAAGAACATGAAAACTATTGTTACATACAAGAACTTCAGTATACCAAAAAGCATACCTGACTGCACCTTACACGCATCACTGCCTCAAAACCTTGAGGCCTAGTTATGTTCCATCTAAGATCGTTGTAAAGCTTTGCAGGATCAGAAAGAGCTGAGAACGGGTAATAATAATAAACCTGGAAGATATTGGGCAGCATTTAAAGTTGTAGCTTGAAACAGAGAATTCACAAGAAAACAAAACTGAAGACCTGAATATGCATAAAAGGTCAAAATTACATCAATTGCATAATTTTGACATCTGCTTCGCTAATTCATTTTAGCTGGGGAAAGAGTCATAAATCCTTCAAAAACCATGAAATGGGTGGTTTACAAGAACACAACCATCATTGATAACTTTTGCCCTTTGTAAATTCAAGATAAAAACTCAAATCATGGTGCATTTACCTTTCAGCGTGGCATGGAACACTTACCTTTTGGCATAACGGTAGGTTCAGCAGACATTTGAATAAGCAAATGCCCTTATAATTGCAACTTTAGCTGACTATATATAAAGGCCAAAGCTATTAATGCCTACAACATAAAGGCTTTTTATGATGTAGATGATGACCAGATGATGATTGGCTGGGGAATATAGCATACCTCAGGCATCTAAATTCCCAAGAATGTGATGCATAGGAATTTATATGTTTTTTTTTTTTTTTGATAAGTAAATAAATTATATTAATCAAAGAATAGGCAAAGCCTGGTACATGTATCATAGGAATCTATATGTCCGAGAATGTAATGAGTCTTATGTTTGGCTTGATAAGGAATCTAACAAATGAGATCTAATACATTGCATAAACACAGTGAATTGTTGTTGTCTACAGAACCATAACTGTACGGAAAAGAAAAAACACATAATTCATCAACAAGAGATCACGCCGCTAGCCGCGTGTACAATAGTTAGATGAAGAGAAGAAAGGTGGTTCGGTAAGGAAAAGGATATTGATAACAAGGGCAAATACATCATTTTAAGAGAGAAGGAACTTTCACAAGACAAGGGAATTAGGCCACCATCTGTTATAAAGGGAATCCACATTCTCACAAATGTGAGATCCGGTGAGAATTTGGATATCAATGACCACCTAGATTTCATTGAGCTATTTGCAACTAAGCGAGAGAATATTTCTTGATATGCTTACTTATCAAAAAAAAAAAAAAAAATTCTTGATATGCTTGAAGAGTGAGAAGGCTCTAGGCCCTGACGGTTTTACCATGGGTTTCTTCCAAGTTTGTTGGGAAGTGATCAATTATGATCTCATGAGGGCGTTTCAAGAGTTTCGTACTAATGAAAGGTTTGAAAAAAGTCTCAATGCTCTTTTTTAGCTCTCATTCCCAAAAAAATGGGGTCCCTGGATGTTAGAGACTACAACCCTATTAGCCTTTTGAATGGGGTGTACAAGATCCTTTCTATAGTTTTGGCAAATAGATTGGGTACGGTGAAGAAGTTAATTTTGAAGCCTCAAAATGCATTCATCAAAGGTAGACTCAACATTAATTGCAAATGAAGTCTTGGACGGACGACTCAAATCTAAAGAACTTGGATTACTTTGCAAACTAGACATGGAGAAAGCTTACAATCATGTCAACTTGAACTTCTTGCTTTATCCATTTGCAAGAAGTGGTTTTGGGGTGAAATGTGGTGCTTGGGTGGCACATTGCATTTCTATAGTTCACTTTTCTATCTTAGTGAATGATTCACCAATTGGTGTTTTTTAACTCCTCCTATGGTTTGAGACAGGGGGATCAACTCTCTCCATTACTTTTCATTATCGTCATGGAAGCTCTTAGTAAGATGATTTTGGGACTTGTGGAATGTGGCTTTCTTTATGGCTTCTCGGCGGGGAATGGTGATTATGCCTCTATTGATATTTTTGCTTTGTGTAATAATACTCTCATCTTTTGTGGAGCAAATCATGGGCACATTCAACCTTTGAGAGCTCTCTTCCCTTGTTTTGGTTTGAGAGTGGTGAATCTTTCAAAGTCTAAATTAGTGCCTGTGGGGTTGTTCCTGATGCGGTGAATCTAGCTCGCCTCTTGAGATGTAAGGTATCTTCTCTACCTATGAAGTATCTTGGCCTACCTTTAGATGCTTCTTTCAAATCAGAGGGGATTTGGAATGCCATGATTGAAATATGGGATGTAGATTGGCTTCTTGGAAGAGGTTATACTTGTCTAAAGAGGGTAGGCTTACTCTAATCAAAAGTACCCTTTCTAATCTACCAACCTATTTTATGTCCTTGTTCCTGCTCCCTACAAAGCTAGCCAAAGTATTGAGACGCTACAACGGAATTTCTTGTGAAGTGGAATGGGGGACGAGTTCAAATTCCATCTGGTGAACCGGTTGATTGTTTGCACACCAATATTTGGGGGTGGATCAGGGATTCGTAATTTGATGAAATTTAATCAAGCTCTTTTGGGTAAATGGTTATAGTAGTACCAAGAAGAAAGGGGGGCCCTATGGAAGTCAGTTATAGATTCGAAGTTTAGGGAGTCTTGGGGAGGATGATGCTTAATTGAGGTACGTGGACCATATGGGGTGGGTTTGTGGAAACACATTAGAAAATGATGCAAGACGTTCCTAAGACATGTACATATTAAGGTAGGTGATGGTTCTTGAATCAAATTTTGGCATGAAAAATGGTGTGGTGAACAATGCCTCAAAGAAACATTCCCTAACATTTTTTAGCTTGTGCAGGCTAATGATGCTTCAGTAGCTGCTCTCTTGGTCTTCTCTCGTAGTTCCCTTCAATGAAATGTAGATTTCATTAGGGTAGCACAAGATTGGGAGTTGGCGGTTAGCACCGAGTTCTTTGCCTTACTATATTCCGTCAGAGTGACTAAGGGCACCATAGATAAGATCAGTTGGAGCCCTTCCAAGAAAGATAGATTCACAGTTAGATCATTCTAGCAAGTTCTAACTAGCCAGGACATGACCACTTTTCCATGGAGCAATATATGGAAGACGAAAGCTCCTCTGAAAGAACCTTTTTTTGTTTGGACAACCTCCCTAGACAAGATTCTTACTATAGACAATCTGAGGAAACGTGTAATGGTGTTGGGTTGATGTTGCAATTGTAAAAAGAATGGAAAATTAGTAGATCATCTGCTTTTACATTGTGAGGAGGTCAGGACCATGCGGTATGTTTCTTAGGGAATAGGATTATCATGGGCCATGCCTCGCAGGCTAGTGGATTTTCTAGCAAGCTGGAGAAGACTTCAAGCCAATTCACAAGTGGCAGCAATATGAAAGATGACCCCTATATGTATGTGTTAGTGCATTTGACGAGAGAGAAATGATAGAAGTTTCGATGATCGCAAGAGGACAATAAATGAGCTTAAAGTTCTCTTATTTAAAACCTTGTTCTTATGGACGGGGGTCATTGATTTTAATGGACTAAAGGGTTGTTTGGGAAACTAAATTCGTCTCATCTCAAAATTTTCTCATAATTTCCTTCTCAAAAATCACTCAAACACAAATACTTTTCAATTTCAAATTTTCAACTTTTTCATCTAATTATTACAACTTTCCCAAACTTCCAAATAAAATACAAAAAACAATACAACTTTTTTAAATTTCAAAATAAAAATAATCTTAAAAAATTATATTCTAACAATATTTTAACTTTTTTTTTTTTATCGGTAATCAAGAAGTTTTATTCATAATAATAGGCAAAACCCAAGTACACAGGGAGTATACAGGAGAAGTACCTAACTAGAGTTTACAACTGAAAGTAGAAAGTTATGGACATTTAGTCCATTACAAACAATGGCCCCCACCCATGAAAAACAATGTTTTAAATAAAAAAACTTTCAGTTCCTTCATTGTTCTCTCGTGATTTTCAAAACTTCTATCATTTCGCTCCCACCAAATACACCAACACATACATATGGGGACCATTTTAACTTTATAATATTTTTATTAAACTTTTTCTTTCTCCTTTCCCAAAACCCAATAAAACATCTTAACTCAAACTATTTAACTACTATTTACATTCACTACTATTCACAGAATTCTCATCTCATCTCATCTCATCTCGATCCCCAAACATCCCCTAAATGTCCATGATTTTCTACTTTCGGTTGTAAACCCTAAATAGGCACTTCTCATGTATACATCACGTGTACTTGGGCTATACCTCCTTTTCTTATGAATAAAAATTCTTGATTCCCAAAAAAAAACAAAGACTTGCAATGCACTGCCACATATTGATAGGGGAATTCACCATCCTCTTAAAATCGAATGAGATAGTGGCAACCACGAAAGCAAGAAGAGTACTATTGTTATAATATAAGTGTCATGGGGCCCGTGCTCAAAGAGAAATGATACTTGCAGTCATGAGTGCGCAAACGCCGGACAATCACTTTGAAAAAAGTGAATAAATACGGGCCAATATGAAAAGAAATTAATTTTTTAATAGTGAACCCCACTCTTTTTCAAAGCGACTGCACGATACTTGCGCACTCCACGACTGTATATAGCATTACTCGTGCTCAAATGATACTGAGTCCAAGTAAGCAGAAGAAAACAAGAAGATAAAATTATAATTCTTTGACCAATTATTCCGATTTGATGTATGATGCCACTAAATGATTTAGAATACAAGTCAGATTTGACTCATTTGAGTGGCAAGGGGAGAAAATAAAAGAATGGTCACAGCAACCTATTCCACATGTAGTGATGATTGCTTAGTTCAACCTAGGTTGCAGGTCTTAACAGTTTAAAAGATATGTTCCAGTGACCTACACATGCATTAGTAGCAGGAAATTTGAAAACTTGCTATTAAACCTTTCCAAGTGGCAGGCTCTCTTTTAACACAAGGGAGTAAAATGGAAAACAAAAACACTTCCAACTGCCATGTTTTTGTCAATATAGACATTGCTGCAAAGGGATCCCATGCGGTAGTGATAGAAAAATGATATAGACTATATTCACATCCCACTCTCATTCCATTGTGTTGATGTGGCTCATTATGTTGATATAAGAGTCGATGGGCAGCACCAGATCAGTACAGTAAGATAAAAGTTGGATGGGGTGCAGTATATGCAATAACTCATAATGATAATACGCACTAGAGAGAAACTTCAAGTCTTACTGTTCATAACAAATTCACACAAAAGCAGGCATGCATGCACATTGATAATAGTTGAATTGTGCATAATTTTACTATTTTAAATAAAGCATTATCACAACTATGTAGTGTAAATTCTTATATTTTTTATTAGTCATGAAATATTTACTTTTTCACAGGAGTAATAAAAAAATAAGCCGTGGATGTGAACCTAAAAGGTAGTAGATAATGAAAAGAAAAGGGAAGCAAAGCATTGGCATGGGGCTGCTATTCAAAGGAAGTTGGAAGAGAGAAGAATGCTACAAACGAAATAAAGACGTGAAGAAATAAGGAAAGTGAAGGCTGAGGTGATAAAAAAGAAAAAAGAAAAAGAAAAAGCTAGGGCCTCCAATGTATATAAATACAATAGTGTGCACTTGAGCCACATGGCTCATACTGGACAAAACGGTGAACACCAAAAGGGAGAAAAAAAATTTGCAGCTATGTTTACGTTCTGAGAGTACTGTAATTTTTATTTCTCTTTAGTTTCTTTTAAATATTGTGTTGCTGTTTATTTATGTTCAGATTTTGGAATTTATTTTCGTGAACATGTCTAGCTAAGTTTTCAACTAAGGTTGAGGATGAAATCTCATTGACGATTAGTAATATTATTTATGAGATTTATTTTTTCCCAATTATTTGTGCTCAACCATATATTGTTCTTGCTTCATATCAATTTTATAGCACGTTATGTACATGGTCCAATGCTGTTGATTTCTACAGCATGGCCCTTCATGATTTCCTTATATCTCTAGCGCCCTCCTAGTCAGGGTTGTCTCTGTATATACTGGGCTAGGCCTATTCTTGGAGTAATACAATTTGTTTACTTATAAAAAAAAAAAAAAATTAAGAAGAGAGAAAATTCTCGATATGAGTTCAATCATGTTTTTCTCATGATCTAGAATAATCTTAATCAGTTGAGTCTGATCATAATTTTGTTAAAAATAAACTCTAATATCTTTTGTGATTTGTTTTAATAAATACAAGTGATGATTGATTTTGTATCTTTGAGCGAAAAAGAACATACTTTAGATATTTTCTTTAAAAAAAAAAAATTTCAACAATGATATTTTCCATGATAACAAGATTGATTTCTAGATTATCATGTAGATGATCAAGAAGAATCGATTATCATAAATATATTACTTTGCATTAATAAGGTGGATTCCAAAACCTTAATTCATTCTCCATTAGTAATTTATTCATTGTTTAGATTGATTTGAATCTTTAGAATTTATAGTTCTTTTATTTTAATTACTTTATTAAATTAATTATTTTTTACTTTGATTCATTGATTGTTTAGTTCTTAATTTCTTGTTTTATTTTAGAACTCATTTTTCTGAACTAGATTAGAATTTATGTTTATATTTGATTGGTTTCCTACGTTTTTACAAGTCCTTGTGGGTTCGACCTCATTCTTGCTAAACTATACTTCGGTACAGTTCATGCACTGAGTACCATTAAAATTTCATAACACAGTGATCAGTGATCTGAAAGTCATTGATACCTGTCCTCCAGTGGTTCTTGGTATGACAGAGATGGAAGCAATGTCTATGTAAGTCTGGGTAGTAACAAAAATATCAACACACACCTGGAACAATCACGATAATAACAATTAGCCCATACAAATTATGCTCCCTAGTACTACCTGCTAACAAATGTCAGTTGGCATAATTTATCACCAAAATCTTCATTAGAGTCAAGTGAGAAGAAACTAAAGTCAACCTGATACTCAGCAAAATCAATTGCCATTGTCTTTAAAGTTTTGTCTACCGGTTGGAGTAATTTGTGGGCCTCCTGAAATCCAGTAAGGAAAATTATTCAATTCAAAACCACAGCACTAAGTTTTCTCTTGCATTGATCAATTCTAGAACTTACACTGACTAGTACGTATAAGTTTTACATATAATTATCTGAAGAACACAGAGATGGTGGGTGACACATACATATAAGATATTTATACCTTCTCCCCTGCAGAAATATTAGTTCGCCCTTCAGCCTCTCTAGCAGAAAGTGATCCAATGCCAGTTGACGGCAAGACTGCACACAAACATAGCACAATCATCAGCATACTCCAATGCAATAGAACGTTTTGGTAAATTATTATGGATTTCGGGCACACCAAAAGTTCCTGTAAAAAATAACAATCATAGCTAAATACATAAATGGTTTTGAATACCTAATCCATAAAGATGGAGTAACTAGTCAATCATCAAGATGTTTTAAATATTCATGAGTTCTAACAATGACGTGTCTGACTTTTAACAGCCCTATATTTAGGGAGACCAACAAAAAGGTATTGACTCCACACTAGATAGATAAGGACCATCTTTCACATTGCTGCAATTTGCGGGCTACCAGTTATTAATTTGATGCCAACTAATCAAACTGAAAAAAAAATCTTTAGTAAGTGATATCCATTTTGATACCTCCATATCAGACATCCACTATCAACCCCTGCATGAGGAATTTTTTTAGAACACACTGAAAATTACAAAATAGATCTGATCCTATAACTTGCTCAACAAGCCACATAGCTTAGTTTCTACAACTCAACCATTTGATTAGAACAAAAACCCATTTTCCTGACTCCAAGTTGCTCCAGTCTCACATCCAGACTCACCATTTGCTTACCTCAGTTTCTGATGTTTAATAAAAACTCTCAAATTTGAATTTTTGGCTCTCTTCCCTTCTGCAACTCCAATTCAGACATGCTTAACAAAATCAATTCTATAACTATCTGCTTAGAAAAAATTCCTAAAATTATCCATCTTTCCGTTTTTTCCATTTAGGTACAAACCCACATGCTAAATCCCTAGCGATATGTTAATTTCCTAATATCTTCATCATAAAATTTCCCCATTTTGACTTAGCTGTAGAGAAACAACCTACATTGTTAGAAATATTTGTACACTTATCTCCAAGATTTGCTTTTATGCACCATGCAACTGCAACATCAGAATGACAAAGTATAGCAGGCACATTAATCAAAATAGACATGGCGTTTGTTTTGTTCTTTAGTTTGAGGTTTTCAACAAACTTAATCAAGAAGAAAACTGTAGGAAGGGCTCCACATAATTCACTGTATACACCAACCATAAACACGAATGTAACAAATGTTACCAATAAGAGTATTTATTGTACAGAAAACTGTGAGCTTACCCGATTGAAAAACCAACAGTTTTCCTCCGCTACTCTTTATTGCCAAGAAAGCAGCCTGATGGGAACAAAAACTTAAAATATGTGCAATAATCAAATACATTTCTCCCAATGAACGAGGAAAATTGTATTAATAAAAACTAGAATGTACAATGATCAAACATCAGTTCATGAAAATACACGTCATTAAATTATACAATATCAAGTTCTCACAATCTGCTGACATATGATTATATAATTAATATATTTATTTCATAAACACCCAAACAAAATTCCAAATTGCAATAGATATGTGTGCTGCATCTTCTCATTATGTATCCATATGGTGACCAATCACTAACAAGAAATGCATATATAATTGTGACTCAAAGCCAAAACTGGGTTTCACACTCACAAAACAATTCATAAACACATTCATAAACTACTACACTGCTAACATAGTTTCATTGTACCAATTGAAAGTGCATTTTTTTTTTTTTATTGGCACTGGGTATCCGAGAACAGTGTCCCAACTAATCCCAAGGTGCACAAGCCCGCAGCAAGGAGTTTCCCACAGGTGCACCTCCGGTAATTCAAGGGAAAATCCCCTAGTCCGATGGCTTCTAGAGATTGTTTGCACCCAAAGAGATTTGAACCTTAGACCTGAGGGGAGTATGCCCCCAAGCCCAAGGCCTTACCACTTGAGCCAACCCCTAGGGGTTAGCAACTGAAAGTGCATAGACAGCATGTGTAGACATAATTTCCTCGTATAGAAAGGCACACCTGGACTGCAGCACCAAAGGCTGATTCAGCAGTTCTGTTGTTCTGAAACATGTTTGGAATGCTTTCCAGCAATAGCTCTAAATGTTGACGGCACTAGAACACACAACAACTAATTAATGCATTTGGAAATTCATTAAATTGATAAACATTAAATGAAAGTGCTAGAGATCTACTTATTAGCAGAACCATGAAGCAACGCAAAAAGAAGACATTTTATAGCTTAAACTAACCTCGGAGAGCTGAACAACAACATCAGTCTGCAGAGGAGTATAAACATCTTGGACATCAGGAACAATGAGCATTAGTGGCTGCAAACATATGTGAAACTGAAATCAGTGGAACATTTTCAAATTATTGACAGTAATAGTATGTTTCAAATGAACAAGCATTCATTCCTCTCCCTCCAAATATACCATATGAAAGAATGTCAAATGGCATTCAGAATAATACTACTCACATCCCCACCAAATGATTCTTCCAACACCATAATAAACCCACTACCAACTCTAGAATAAACCATGAAATTCCAACCAAAGAGAACTATCAACCAGAACTCCCTAGCAACAGGATACAACTAGAGGCTCGATGTCATAGAGCAAGACAAAAAATCATACAGATAATGATGCTTATAACTGTTCATTGCAGATCTAACCAAAACTAGAGGCAGGATATGTACGAATTTTGCCTTTTCCTCTTTCACTAGTTATCCCACATTCATCCCAAAGAAATTAATTCATGCACATTTCTATAGCCAAAAATAATTGATATCTTATACTAGAACCAAATTTTTATTCTGATTACAGTTCTTAAGCTTTTGAAGAATGAAAAAACTTGTTAACAATTAGTAGTGACCTGTTGCAGTGCACGTTTCAAATTGTAAAAATGGATGGTGGAGTCAAATGTAGCAATTCCAACCATCGTCCGAGGACCTTCCTGCAAGAAAAAATCATCAATATATAATTCACTAACTGTAATGAATGCATATATTGACTCGGCCTCAAGAAATAACAAACCAAAAAATTGATGTGTGTCCTTGTACAACTAAAGATCTCAACAGACAGGGGCAGGGCTTAGATAATGAGTAAATTAATGCAGGGAAAAAACAATAAAGAATATGTTTTTATAAACAGTCATGATCAAATACTACACAGACTAGGCAAACTTACTGGAAGATCAGAGATAACTTGACTGATTGCACTGCATGCTGCTGCAGTTGCCCCAGTTTGTATCGCATTCATGGATACATCGATGAGGAAAAAATAAACAGCCGGCATGGGATCACGCACCTGAATTAAGTCAATAGAAGCAAAAAATCACTTGGTCCAGCAACCCAGAGAGGGAAAAAAAAAGTCTTCTAAAACTAAGAACAGAGGAATCATTTTCTTTCTTCTTCTTTTTGTTATAAGTAAGAACAAAGGAACCACTTAACAATTATATTATACTAAATTACTCCCAGGCCAGTCAATCATGCCCAGGTGTTGCTCTTGTATGTCCAGTGTACCTGGGCTATGCCTAGTTCTCATGAATAAAATCCTTATTGACCAATAAAAAAATTGCTTTCAGGCCCCAACCAATTATGAAACAAAATAAAATTAGAGAAACTTTAGCCTCTGCATTCAACTGTTCATAAAAGTCCAACAAGTGATACAAGGTTGACTTCTAGGTAAGTGTCTTACATATACATGATATTGATAAGTGCCATGACAGTGAGCACCCAATAAGCTAGTTAGTGAAAGGAAAATCCTAGATGTCATTAAATCAGAATATTTCAGACTTGGCAAATATTCTGGGGTCCAGAATTTCTTCACTCCCTTTGAGGTACCTCAGGCTTCCCTTGGGGGCTTCTTATAAATCTGTTAATATTTGGGATGGGGTGATTGAGAAAATTGAAAGGAGGTTAGCTGGTTGGAAGATGATCAACTTGTATAAAGGGGGAAGATTAACTCTAATAAAAAGTACTTTTGTCTAATCTTCCCACTGATTTCTTATCTCTTTTTCCTTTGCCGGCAAGGGTAGAAAGAAGAATTGAGAGTTTAATTCGGAATTTATTATGGGGTGGTAAAGGAGAAGAAAAAATGTTTCATTTGGTTAGTTGGAAGAAGGTATGTCAACAGATTGATTGTGGTGGGTTGGGGATAAAAAATTTGAGATTGTTTAATAAAGCATTACTTGGGAAATGTCTTTGGAGATACCACTTGGAAAAAAATACCTTATGGAGAAATGTTATTGATTTAAAATATGGTAGTTTGTGGGAAGTTTGGTGCTCAAAAGATACAAGAGGTGCATACGGGGTGAGTTTGTGGAAGTTCATTAGGAAAGGATGGGGGGAATTTTCTAATCATATTAGATTAAAGGTGGGAGATGGGAAGAGGATACTTTTCTGGCATGACTTGTGGTGTGGAGAGTCTATGCTTAAATTGGATTTTCCCTCCCTTTTCAAAATTGCAAGGGATCAAAATGCAGCTGTGGGATTTTCTTTCTTTTGTATTGACAATAATATTCAGTGGAATGTTAACTTTTTTAGGTATGTTAATGACTGGGAAGTGGATGATGTGAAGGCTTTTCTGGAAAGACTTTACAGTTCAAAGTTGATGCTAGGTAGGGAGGACAACATGCTGTGGATTCCTGCAGGAAATTCTAAGTTCTCAGTTTCCTCTTTTTACAGCATATTAAGCAGTCACAGGAGCTGTGAATTCCCCTGGAAAAACATATGGAAAGTGAAAGTTCCTTCCAAGGTCGCTTTTTTCTGTTGGGTGGTATCCCTAGGCAAAGTGTTGACAACTGAAAATCATAGAAGGAGAGGTATGTACATTGCTGGTTGGTGTGTCATGTGCAAGAAGGATGGGGAATCTGTTAATCATCTATTTCTTCATTGTGAAGTGGCCAGGTTCTTGTGGAATGAGGTATTGAATCGGTTTGGTCTTCTTTGGGTAATGCCTAAGGAAGTGGTGGATTTATTGGTAGGGTGGAAGAGAGTGAAGGGTAGCAAGAATGTTGTTGATTTTTGGAAGATGATTCCTTCTTGCCTCATGTGGTGTCTATGGCTTGAAAGGAATGGGAGATGCTTCGAAGACAAAGAACATTCTTTAGGAGACCTTAAGGATTTTTTCTTTAGTACTCTGAGTTTGTGGGCTAAAACTTTTGTAATGGTTGATAATTTCCAGAATTTGTTTTAGATTTTCCTTTTGGCATTAGAAAGTAGTAGGTATTTCCTTTGTATACGTCCTGTGTACTTGGGCTTATGCCTACTCTTGGGAATAAAATCTCTTATTACTTAAAAAAAAAAGAAAAATACATATATAAATTTCAATTCACATAGCAGATCTTATGAATTAACCAACCATGTATTCCTTGGTCGCAACAAATTCAACTGTTCCTCTACATAGCTCAGGCCTTTCATCAGCATCCCTACGCCTACCATCTGGACCCAGGTTGCAGTGGTAGTCACGGGGAGTTTCATCAGTATATCCTGCAAAAGAAATGGCATGTTGTAAAGCCACCACCATGAGTAAATATACATCATTAGTAGCTCACAGGTGTATGTCATTCTAAAATCTCGACAAGATTGAAACCTATGTGTAATACACATTACAAACGGTGTATCTATAAATAAATTGGGAAGCGAGGAAAAGGACGAGATGTTCAATCTCCACAACATACAAACAAGCTACTAAACACTAGATAAACAACAGAAATATACAGCAATTGTTTTTACTAACCACAAATATTACAGATGAACCGCCTTCCCTGATCGATGAACTTCATGAAAGGATTGATGTAGGCTTTGCAGCGAGAACATCGAACAGGACCAATATCCGCAAAATCTACAACCTATAACAACAAAAAATATAACATATTACGATGAAAAATGGATGCAGTTTTTGATTGTTTGATTGATTAAAAAGCAGAAAAAACAATTAGTTCAATCTCATCCAAAAGAGAGGTTAGAGAACATAACAAGACCATGAACAAGGCACAAGCACATAGAGGAAACCATCAGAAAAGAAACACTAGAGTAGTTTCATTTTTTTAATAGGTGTCAAAACTCACTAATCTACAATTCCAAAGCAAGGCACATCAAGAAACGGCTAGCAAGGTCATCAGTTATCCATATAATTCAGGTATCCAGAAGGGCCTAATGAGTCCTCAACGAAACCAAGAAATCGAAAGAACTCAAAGTTCTGAAGTAAAAAGTTATAGAAGCTAACTTAATTTGATGACCATTCAAAATATTTTTTTCCCATTTTGAATGATTCATGTACCAAAAGCAGAAAAGCAAGTCCACCCATTCATAAGAAGAAAAAAGAAGGCAATGAAACCCTTTTCTTCCTGGACTGCACCATTTAGATACAGCATATCTATTTTATCTGGGATTAAATGGGCTAATACATGGCAATGATGACACAAAGAGGAAGTTCCATTGCTATGTAAGCCAAAAAACCACGTTTACATACGAAAAATTGAGAAAATTTTTTGAGGTGTGTTTTGTCTGTCTATGAAAGTTGTGAGACTAATTGAAAAGATGTTTGGGAAGAAAAAATATTTTAGATGTGTTTTTCTTTAATGTTTATGAAAGTAGCCTGTCCACTTAAAATAGAAACGTTTTTTTCCTTTGTGAAAACAGTTTTGTTTCCTTTTAGATTTTTATGAAGGTGGTGGGGTCCACTAACAATTAGATGATTCTTTTTTCAGACATGAAAATTGTTTTGGGGTCTATAACATGTTTGGATTGGCCTACGTAGATAGGGCATAATGACTTCTGTAATTGGCAGTTGTTGCCCATTCTTGTTTTAATAATACTTGTTTACTTATCAAAAAAAAAACATGTTTGGATAGAAAGTTGGAGAGAAAAAAGAAAATTCTTCCACAAACATGCTCAAAACTTTCCCAATAATATACTGAATCAGTAAATGAGATTTCAACATGCTAACACAGCCAGGAGCCAAACAGCTAGATAAGGTTATGCCTTTACATAAATCAAGGCCATGTAATTACTACAACTAAAGTCTTGAGATCTAAATTCAATATTATTGACTGTTTGGCACAAATAAGAAAAGAAACAAACATTGTGAAAAAATATATATTTATCATGAATGCAAAGAGTAGTTTGCAATGAGTTTTAGAAGAAAGAAATCAAGTATACTTGTATAGGCTCCTCAGATGGATGAGGAAGGGCCAAAGGTTGGATCAACAAGGCTAACTGCATCCCTGATGTTGTCAAAAGGTCAGCAGTACATGGAATCTGTCAAATCATCAAAAGAAATCACTAAATGTCAACAACCTGTGAGATATTAACATCCAAGAATTTTAAAATTTATTACAAAAAGAATGTTGCATGTTAAATTCTTGATCATGACCTGACTAATGGTGGACCTCATGTAGCGAGGACTGCAATTTCCTGTGTCTCTGACAATGTAATCGCTTGTAGCAGGCTTGACAAAATAACATGGACGAATTTAACAGGCAAAAAAAGTAATTAGTCCCTTAGCTGTCAATTAAATCACTTTACAACATCCACATAACAATGACAATAAAAGTGAAATTGCAGGGGAAAAAGGTTAGAGTAAATTGTAACAAGACAATATAAATAAATGTAGAAAATTATAATTAAAATCAAATTAGTGTTCACCAACGTAAAAAATATAGATGAAATAGGACATACCGGAGGAGGATTGGCCTGATTGCCCTGACGAGTTTCATACAAGATAGAAGAGGAACTTGGAATGGGCCGTGGAATTTGATTGGGATCAATCTTCGATGTCCCTGACACCGGGGCTCCAGTTTGACTCAGTGCAGGTATAGCAGTCATAGATTGATTTGGTAGAGGTGGTGGTGGCATTCCAAACATCCTAGGTGGTTGTACTGAACCAGATAGTGGTTGAGATGGACCCACCTATCGCAAATCAAAAAATCAGAATGCAGATCATACAAAGAGAAAATGCATATGAGAGCTCACCCTTTTTTTTTTTGCAAACACCTCTACTAATTAAAGTATGAGTGGCATTTTTATGCACTTTAAGTATTCTGAATCTTTGAAAGGCTGTCTGGGATATAGATAAGCTACAATTTTAAATGTGTCCTTGGTCTACTCCAGAAATTCCCTTCTCTTACATCACTTGTCACTCATCTCAAAATCTTTCATCAGATGAAGGAAAGAAGGAAACAACGCCCAAAAAAACTAGACCAATCAAGGTGGCCGCAAAAGTTCCCAAACATCCACTCAAGAACTAGATTTGAAAGTTGCATCATCAGCATTGTCGCAATTTGACAACATACATTAATGTTTCTTCTACTTTGTTTATTTATAAGTAAACAAATTTTATTGATCAAAGAATTAGGCATAGCCCGATACAAATACATGAACAACTATATGCCCTAATTAAGAAGGCGCTGTTTCTTCTAATTTTTTTATACTAAATTTTTTTGCATCTTATCGAAAGAGAAAAAAATGATTAATGCAACTTTTTAAAAAGATTACATATAAAATAGGTGGAAGAAGTCAGAGAACTTAAAACTTTAAGGCCTCGTTTGCATTCAAAACTCACCTCAACTCATTTCAACTTATCATTACAACTTTCCTAAATTCCCACACAAAATATAATAAACAATTCAACTTTTTCAAATCCTAAAACAACTTTCCCAAATTCCCACATAAAATATAATAAATAATTCAGCTTTTATTCTACTATTCACAAACCATCTCAACCGATCTCAACTCATCTCTGAATCCAAACCACTCCTAAGACAAATAAATACTAAAGTGTATTGCTTATATCAGTCAGCTTAACAACAATGTGATTTTCAACCAATATGGCATCTCTAGTAATTAAGCTTTAAAAACTGGAAAAAAAATGTACAGAGAAAAATACTCATTCCTTACTTGTCCGGGCTGCACTGGCCATGTTGGTGGCCCATAAGAACCTGGAGGCGGTGTTACACCTTGCGGAGGTGCTAAAAATGGTGATGCTGGTTGTGCAGGAGGACCTGGTGGAGCAAAAAATGGCGATGCAGGTTGTACAGGAGGACCCGGTGGAGCAACAACCGCTGGACTTGCCGGAAAAGAACGCATGCTTTGAGCCTGAGGAGTTGCCCCAGCCGACCCCAATGTCAGCGGAGGACCAATGGGTGGTTGTGGTGCACTGCCAGCTGAAGGAAAGCGGGGCCCACCACGTGAAGCCCCAACATGAATGATGGTGGCCCATTAGTCACATAACCACTCGGTGCACTTGAATGAGGGAAAGCCGGACCAGTGGTCAAAGGAGGAGAGGCAGTGCTTGGGCGAGTACCTGGTGGTGGTGCTGCTGAACCAACTGGACGGCTTGGAAAACCTGAAGATGGGAAAGCACTGGGATGCGGTGCCACATAAGTGGGTGGTACATTATTGCCACCCGACGATGGCAAAGACCCAGGAGGGGTTCTGGACCCAATAAATGATGGCTGGCCAGTGGGTGGCCCCGTGGGTCTTACCGGCGGGAGCACATTAGGAGGCAATGTTGACTGTGGGGGTCCTGTTGGAGTAACTGCAGGTCTTGAAAGTGCAGCGGGTGGAGGACCAGGCCGAGAGAATTGTGGGGACCCAACAGGAACCCCAGGCAGAGAGGCTGGTGAAGGGAAATGAGGTGGTTGACCAAAAGGGGAAGCCCTGGGGGCAGAACTCGGCATCGAAGGTGGCCGATTGAGATTCAGATTATTCAAATTATCTGCTAGTGAATTGGGATTCAAGTTAGGGTTGTAATTAGGGGGTGGAGGTTGTGATGGGTTATCGTTACCACTCCTGGGCCTAGGTGCCCCAGGAGGCAGGAAAGCTGCCATTGATCTCAATCAAATCAAAACCCAAAACCCCAGATCCCCACTCTTTCCGAACAAGTCCCTGTATATTACGGAAAAAATTCAACAACCCACGATCCAAATCTATATGAATTATCAAAGAAGACACACATTGCGGGAAATTCAGGAAAGAAAATTTTATATGCACTAACTTTCAGAAATTAGATTCTGATATAAATTCGCGGATTCCAAATTGCTTCTTCTTCTTTCTATCGACTTAAAGGGAGAAAAAAAAATGATCGCCAGATTTTGGATGAAAAATTCAGTTATATTTGAATTCAACAGTATAGTCTAAAGAAATGCCAGAGGAAGATCGAAGATCTGGGAATTCCTTGTTAAGCGAAGTGAATTGCGGGGTTTGGTAGAAGAAAGTACTAAAGTAGGAAAAGAAGAAAACGAAGAGTTGGAGCACCTGAGACAGAGAGAGTGTGGGGGTTGTTGACGTCGTTGCTGCTGGTTCCGGTTCCGGTTCCGGTTCTGGTTCTCAGTGCGAGAGGCGAGCGCAGGGATAGGGACTTAAAAAGGTATTGGACTTATAAAATGGGTATATTTTGTATATGAAAAAGTTATAAACTATTCATTCCGAATGTTTGTAATTTTAATGCTACTTCCTGGGATTTATGGTTCAAATGGGTGAATTTTTACCTTTGATATTCGCATAATTAATTATATGTTGTATTTATTTAATTCTTTTTACGTTCACTTTAAATAATTAATGTAACACATTTTAAATCGTGCATATATAATTAAAGAAAATCTCGAAAGAAGGAAAAAGAAAGAATGGGCAGGCCTGTGAATTGGGCTGTAGATACTCAAGCCTGGCTAACAACCGTTTAGTTTTAAAGAAGAGTTGAGAAGGTTGGTGTAAAAATTTAAAAAAATTATAATGATGAGATGATATGAATTGAAGTGAATTTTAAATCTAAACGAGGCCTAAATCTTACAATTGCTGCCCTCTTTATCTCACGGGATTTGGGCCTGGCCCATTAAAATAAAATTCTAACGTTACCGAAACCCATTGATTTGCTTTCATCTACGACCGATTAGGCCCATTGCCTTTCTTCTGTCCACTTTATCTAGTGTGAAACTTGCAGGCATTGAAATCTGCGGTTTAAGCCATTTTCCTGGCTCGCATGAACTAACATCTTGTTTTTATGTATCTCCTGTATTTATAATTTTTTTAAAAAAAATATGCAGGACTTGCATATCTTGATATTATATCTAGCATTAGAAGTTCCCTAATCATCAAATTAAATTAACATATAATAATGTTATGTATTTCTTTATAGAAATGTTTGGGATCTCGAAAATGGATTCCGAACATTTTTCTAGAAATCTTTTTTTTTTTTTTTTTAACTTAGTGATTAAGAAAGTATTTTTTAATAATGTTGTAAATTTTTTATTTTTAAAAAAGTATTTATGATGATTAAAAAAATAAATGAAAAAAATAAAAAGAAAAATATAAAAAAAATGAAATGTGTTGTTCGGGACAAATTTTCGTAGCACCGCTCATTTCTTTATTCGAATTGGGACTATTCAAAAAAAAAAAAAGATAAAAAATATTTGCTGGTTCTGTCACGCGGAAAGACACACACCTAAACCCAATCATAATATACCTACTAACATAAAAGATGCATGTTTTTATAACGTGAAGTCAAAGAAAGCAGAAAGAGTGAGAAGTAAGAAACAACATTAATATAAGCAAACTTATTAAATATATCAATCATAACCCACCATGGATGGATGGATCAAGATGGATGGCAAGCATGCAGCCACTGGTCATGATCAGACTCGGAAAACCGTGAAACTTATAAGTTTCAGCTCCATGAATGATTCAAAAGTATAAGCAAATGATTCATAATTAAATATTTCAAGAATTTGTTATTAAATTATTTGATATGTAATTGCAGTAAACCTTTTGTCAAATGCCAGTGCTCTCAGAACCTAAAAAACTTGAGAATCAATCTTACAAAGCAGTGCTTTGAAAAGATTGTCAGGATCGAGTAGTAGTATATGGTACTGTACAGCTTTTCACAAGGTCACGGTCACGCGCCACCGCCATGTGCCGCAACGGTCAAACAGACGCGGTCCCACGCCGTCTCCTGAAACCCGGAGGGTATTTGGTTTTGGTCAATGTGGCTGGCCTACCACCCTTGTCCTGGCATTGTTTTATCTTTCGTCTCCCACATCATCTTTTTCCCAATTTGGTTAATGCCTCACTCTTCTACGTGACATGAGTGTGAGTGAGCGAGCGAGCGAGCTAGCTTTGCTATCGTTTTCTCATCAAGTGCAAAAGTTACGACTCTTATTAAAACATCACTCGGTTCTAACTTACTGTCGTCAATAGTGAAAATTGAAGTACTCCAAGCCTTGAACTAATAAGGGAAGTTGAAATTAAGTTATTAGCTAGATTCAAATTTCAAACCAGAAAATACATGATGTTGCTCATGTCGTCTGTTCTTGTTTAACTTGAATAGCATTGCTAAATTTGTTTGACTGATAAACATGAAGCTGCTTTGTAGTTGTTGAACAATTAAAGGTTGTACTTAATTGGGACCAAATAAGAATGGAGCTTCTCCAATTCTCAAGGCAATACTCCCTTTACAGCTGGTTTCTTCTATTATTTTCTTAGTTAGGAAAGATGATTCCCGTAATCTTTACCAATACCATTTTAGATTTCCTCTCGTTTGCACGTACTTGTTTAGAAAATGTTGGAAAACAGAAGAAAAAGTGGGAGACAATGAGCTGTTTGGACTTTGTTCGGTGTTGGGGTTAATTGACATAGGTAATGGCTTCATGAAAAAGTCAAAAGTGTGTCTGAGAGGGATATCCGTGTTATATATTAAAGAATGTCAAAGGTCTCCATGCCATTCCGAGGGGGAATCATTGCATCGCAGAAGAAGACATTGGCAAATGGTTCTTGGAATCCAACGGTTATGAACCGCAGCTGCAACTTTAATATCATACTCCGAGCTTTATAGAAAGCCTTTCAAACAACTGCTTTGGAAATTGCTAGCTTCCTTCTTAGTCCTTGTAAGAAATAAGAAGTTGCCAAAGTGTTTTCTTTCACTCACATTCTTCCTGCTTTCAGCAGCTCAGGTGCTTCAAGCCTCATACCACACTGGAGAAACGAGAAAGAAAGGTTGGAACTTTAACCTCACCCCTCAATAAATGCTCCTTTTCTTCCTTTTTCTATTAATTCATCAAGCATATCATCATCATTACTATTATCATTCGATTCACAACATCTGGTTTTCTTCTTCTAATTATTGCTGGGATTCTGTCCAGCAACTGGACATTTTCCTCTTCTGGGCATTGTTTTGAAGTCCGTTCTGATCTGTCTGAGTATACTTATCCGGAAAAAAAAAAAAAAAAAAATAGAATATACTAAAATGTCAATATTCTTTCCCATATAATTCTGGAAGGCTCCTGTATACAAAGTACCAACTCTTGGGCTAAATGTGTCTGTTTTTCTTTCTCGCATCACCATTTGGAGATGCATTTTCTACTTATCGAAGGTAAACTGGAGCATTTGACTTAATTTAATGTTACTTTTGTTTCGTGGAGAAAAATATGCATTGTTTATTCCTTTGAAGCAGTATTTTTTTGTAATTTTTCAGTGTAGATTTTTTGATGCATTAGATATATGGTGTAAAAAAAGGTGTGATATTGATAAGTTAGGGAATTTTGCTTTACCGATTGAGTGAGCAGAATGAGAGTGTCGAGTGGAGCACAAGAAGCTACTGCAGTAGATATTAGGCTTGAAAACACTGAGGTTGTCTCTCTGGAAGAAGTATCTTTGGAGCAAAAGAACGTTGACTACTCAGCACAAAGGAAACAGACACAGCAAGCCCGTTATACG
Source organism: Juglans microcarpa x Juglans regia (assembly GCF_004785595.1). Taxonomy (NCBI): domain Eukaryota; kingdom Viridiplantae; phylum Streptophyta; class Magnoliopsida; order Fagales; family Juglandaceae; genus Juglans; species Juglans microcarpa x Juglans regia. The sequence continues at coordinate 39,704,806 of NC_054594.1, read as the reverse complement.
TATGGTACCATCTTCTTGATAACAAATCTTATGGCTTGGTTTGTCCGCGACTATGGGCAAAAGCTTTTACCTCAGCTACACTGTAAGTCGATGCTCTCTCCCTCTCTCTCTCTCCAAAAAAAAAAAAAATTATACATGCAGTTACTGTAGATCCTGGTATACACAGTTACACTGCGCTTGCTTGTCATAAAACTTGTTTTTGCAGACCCAACAGCTTGTGGAACCGAGGGGCATGATTGTTTTCGGACACTGGGAGTACTTCGCGTGAGTTTAGGATGTTTTGTATCTTTCTTCAACGGTGCTTGAGGAGGGTTTTTCAATATGAGTATTCAGAACTGTGGCAATATAAATATATACTGTACTTGAACCTCTTATTCATTGGCCAATCATGATTGCTTGGCCTAGAGCTCTCTTGAATATGATATCTGTTTGAAAGCCAGATTCAGATAGGTTTTCCATAACTGCTTGTCTTAATGTCAGAATCGATATATACTCAATCTGTTCCGCTAGACAAAATGTCTGGTTGCTGTGGCTTAAGAGTTTCGGTTTCCCTTTTATATCCGAGTCTGACTTGAAATATAAATAGTATAGCACTTGAATGTACTTCCACATATAATATGAAACATTACACGATTCCATGTGGTGCATTGTTACTGATTTGTAACGGTAATTAGTTGTTTGTATCATTTTCAATCTTCATGAATTAGCATCCTTGACACAAAGTATCAGATATATTTCTTTCTAATGTTTCTTACTACATCTAAAACAAGGAAATTGTTTGAAGTTCGCAATACCTGGCATTCAAGATGGTGGGCGTTTAAGTTTTTCCTGTTTGCTGTATCAGTGACAGTTCCATTCTTCTTCTCTCCAGATTTTATTCAATTATATGGTACGTTGAAGATTTTGTTTTGGGCAGAATAACCTTGTTGACCTTGAGTTCAGTAGCGAGTCATGAATATTTGCATCTGATTCATACTAATCCTATCTCCTTTCCTCAAAATAACAATGGTCACAGAAAGTTAACAGTAGTCATATATGTAAAGAATGGAAGCTTCCAATGTTGACCCTATTCGTCTCTAATGCAGTTGAATATTCCTTTTGCTTTTGTTAAAAGCTATTCAGGCTCTTTGCTCTCTCCATCTTGAAGAATAGATGCCAGAAATTAATAAGCTTGTCACTGTTTCTTTGCAGGTGAATTTGCTCGTGTTGGTGCAGGGTAATCTTTAATTTCTTCTTAAATGCTTCTATCTAAAGCAATCAAAGTTCCTATAGAAAATTTTTCAATATAGGGCTGCAAATGTTTATGGCACCTTATCTCAATGAATTGACCAGATAGTGAATACAGAGAAATGTTTGGTTCACAAAAGTAATATTCATAAACTGATGTGGCTTGTTGTGGTGCATTAGGTTGCAAAGCTTTTTTTACTGCAAAGTAGATTTAATGTATCACATTCAGTCACATCAATTTGTGAGTTTCACTTTTGTGAAATTTCTTTATAAATGTAGCACTTCTCCTTAATCCATTACTGCAGTCTCAGGGAAACCAGAATTTCAGGCATCTTTGCACAACACAAATGTGCTGAGAGTTAACATAAGTTGCACCATCTTGTACCTTGAAGCAACTTTGTGGGTTTACATTTAATACAACATTAGTTTTTATGATAAGGAACTGTGCAAATGCAATTTTTTTCTTGGTTAAACCCCATTTAATATAACCAAATTCTAAGATTTTGATGTTTTTGGGAACTGGAACCCACAAAAGGCAATGCCAACTTGATAGAAATTAAAAGAATAAGGCATAGATGGATACAGTGATCAATGAAGTTTCTGGAATTTAAAGTACTCAATCGGCAAATGTCTGATAAGATAATTGAAGAAAACATGGTTAGATTTTTCCGCACGGGAACAGAATTTCTGGCATTTTTTGCTTCTGCACGGATCTCAGAGAAGCCAGTGATTCAAACACCGGAAAAAAAAAAAAAAAAAAAAAAAAAAAAAAAAAATCAATTTGTTGGATCTGTTTTCGTTTTCCTCGTACTATCTGAGAATTAGATAGATGCAGATAGAAGGACAAAGATCTGTTAGATTGCTTGCATACTCCATGTTCTATGTGGTTGATCTTTAGAGTACTGTACACTATCACTAACATTAAGTTCTGATTTACATGTTACAGGATTTTTCTCATCCTACAACTTGTAAGTGTTATCCAGTTTATCCATTGGTGGAATAATTACTGGATGCCTGATAAGGAAAGGAAGCAAAGGTATAAGCTCTTGCTCCCCGCCCTAAATCTCATAGGGGTCAGTGTTAGGCACTATGTGTATCCATCCAATATCAAAAGCTTGAAATGCTTAGTCCAAACATCTAGACTACATAGGTGTCTTCAGAACATCCATCTTGGCCAGATGCGTGATATTGTATTCCAGATAGGCATTTAGTTCAATAAAGCAAGGGTCCATCTCTGAGTTTAAGAAATTAAGGGAAGGTTGAAAATCTAACTTATGTGGTAACTATTTATCTATTGGATTTTCAAGTTATCAGTTCCTTGTTTGATTATTATTTCAGATAGTTTAAACTTTCTGTTGCTTACTAAGCTTTTCAGAGTTCCATTTCACTTATCAATTAAAACAACTTAGGAGTAATGTAAATCAAACGTTGATATGTTTATTTGGACTTACCATTCAGAATATACAAATCTCTTTTAGGATGTGCTTAGATTGTCTATGACATGTTGCAGTAACATGTTTATCTCAAGTATAAGATATGATAACATACTTTGTACTGGTAGAAGGGCAAATGATTTCCAAAAACATAAGATACTACTTTAATGAATTTAACCTATTAAGGTCTAGGATGATGTTGACCTTTTAATTGTGGGTACTTGACATTATCACTGAAATTGCTGATAACTTCTTTTACATTTTACAGCTGCTCCCTTGGGTTATTAATGTCAACAATTTTCTACATTGCTTCCATATGTGGAATTGTGTCAATGTACCCGTTATATGCACAAAGACTGTTGTGCACACTCAACATATTTTTCATCACATGGACTGCAATTCTGCTAATTGTGATGATGGTAGTATCCTTGCATTCAAAGGTATGCCCTTCAAGGAATTTCTTTCTGAAGTACTCTTCAAAATTTTCCAGTGTTGCAGTTCAAAGCTGTCAGATCATGTTCTGGTTTTAAAATTATTAGACCAGAAAGGGTACTCATTTGTGGTTGATTAGCAAGTTGTTTGTGTTTCATTCCCTGAAAGTTTGGGCTGTTTTTCATATTGACTATGAAACATTCTTTGCTCTCAAGCATTAGTTGGTGTGACTAGCCTTTGACTATTTGATGTTCATTTCCTGTGACATATTTCACATGCCAACATGCTAGCTGGAGATGTCTCCTTTACCCTCAGATAAGCATGATTAAATTTAGGATTCCCATTGGCTAGTTGAGCTATTTTACATAGACTTATTTTGAATCATCTTTCTCCAAATACTATCAGTGTTGACAGAATGACAACTTGACGACCCCTGTTGGAAGGAAATGGACTCCTCAAATATTAGAAGGCTTAAAGATCTGTTTTTAGACATTCAGATGTTATAATTTTACTGTTGGATTTGTTTGCCTACAATATCACAATCTCATTATATATATATATATATATATATATATATATATCACCCTAGTAGTATAGTTTGAGCCTGGTTTGGTAGGGGAGTCTATGTGTTCATTTATCATCAATTCCAACCATATTACTATTAGCAGTTAAAGTTTATTGCTGTATCATGGCTACAATGGTTCCCTTTTCAGCTTGGTTCTTTAGGAATAAACCGGACTGATATTCAAAATTTCATTATCCATGTGCTTTTCACAGGTCAACCGAGGTCTTTTATCTTCAGGGATAATGGCGTCTTACATTGTTTTCCTCTGTTGGTCAGCAATCAGAAGGTTAGGACTGAGTTTGATAGTTTGAAGTGTTTTGGATGCCTAGATTGCATTGTTTAGCTGTTTTCACTACTCTTTTGCAAGTCAACTAATTAATTGTAAATCATTCACATTGGACTTAAGAAATAACGACACCGTAAGGTGTGCCATGCCTGTTTCTCTCCATATTTGTTTCCTCCATGTTCTTTTGGTCTTTCTGCTCTCATTAAGGTGTGTGGCTATTGACATGGCTCGCTACTCTAGTTTATTTCTGGAATTCTATGATGAGTTACTCCATTATTATCATATCATTATTGTTGTCATTATCAATATTATCTTCATTTTGCTAACTCTTTTATGATTTAAATATCGGGTCTTTCATTGGCTCAAGACCACTACTCCTGTTCTGATCATGATTCCAGCATGTTTATTGATCTTATACTTGTTTATGTGAAATCATTTTTTTCAAATGTGCTCTTTCAGTGAACCCGCCACTTCCAAATGCAACACACAGAAGCCAGTGAATGGAAATGGTGATTGGACTACCATAGTTGTAAGTGATTGAACCAACCTTCTCATAAGAGTCGACAACTTTTTGGTATAAATGAAGTGTCCCCCCTGTTTGTATTTTCGAGTATGCATTATGGAAGATCATTCTTTGGTCTTCTTTTGTGATTGTTGGAATCTCTCATCCTTGCGGATTTCACAAACATGCTTAGAATACCGGATGATTGAATCATTGCTGAAATATTATCTTTTTCTTCAAACATGAAGAAAAATCACTAGTCTATATTTTAAGGAGTGCTGTTGCCAACAACCAAATCCTCTCTTTTGATTAATTAATCGAAAAAAACAAAAAAGATACACATGTATGAACTGCTGCACAAAGAAGTTGGAATGTGAATTAACTAGTAAACAATATTTTTTTCCTCGTATGTGTATCTCGACCTTCCAGGGCTTCCTGATAGCAATATGTGCAATTGTCATGGCAACCTTTTCCACCGGGATTGATTCAAAATCATTTCAGGTGAGTTGAAATCTGTTTCATTTGATGTTACCAATCCTCAGGGTCTTCAAGAAGCTAGAGAATTTCGGTCATTACTCACAGCTGGTCAGACAACAGTTGTATCTTTTTTGTAAAGCCTTTTCAGTTAAGGTGTACTGGAAATGTCATTAAAGAGAAAAGGTCAAACAGCTGCAACTCGGTTTCCATCATTTGCATGAGCCAGTGCAAAGAGATTTTCTTGACAAAATTTTGTTCGATCATTGAGACAAGGCAGGAAATCATGTATTGTTTCCAAGTTCATGAAGCTCATCAATTAAACAACTGGAACACAAAACAAATTTGACTTATATATCTTACCGCATACCTTCCTGTCTGTCAGCTAACAGAGGATGGATGTAAAACATTTTGATGGTGAACTTGGGCCAAGTTAATCACTTGTTAAGAGTGAGGACGATTTCATTGTTTATTTAGTAAGATATTATGAGAATTTCTTGCATTGTCCAGTTCCGCAAAGATGAAGTTCAACAGGAAGATGATATTCCTTACACGTATGGATTTTTCCATCTGGTATTCTCCTTGGGAGCCATGTATTTTGCGATGTTATTCATCAGTTGGAACCTAAATAACTCGGCCAGAAAGTAAGAACCTGACAACTCATGCCTCTTTTGACTTAAATCTTTCTATTTGGCATCTTTTTATATCAAACATATATATGCTTATGGACGTTAAAATAATCAGGTGGAGCATTGATGTTGGCTGGGCAAGTACATGGGTGAAAATAGTCAATGAGTGGTTTGCTGCCACTATATACTGTAAGTATTTCCATGCTTGTGTGTGTCATCTTCTAATTGCTTACACAGAAATTTTGGTAAACTCTTTATGATCCGAGGCATTTGTTTCCCATTGCAATTATATGGTAGCATGATAAGTTCATAGAAATAACAGAGTCAAGCTCAACTATTCAAGTATCTGATGCATGCATTAGAATCAGGCAATAAGGATGATATAAACACCAATAGACCATACTCTGCACAATTAGGCAAGTCCACCAAGAAATTCCACCAATGCCAGCTAAAGAATTGGATGTTCAAATGAGCGTTGTTATTATTATTATTATTATTTAGATTGGGAAAGGATTTGAGACACCCAGGATTTGGAACCTGCTTGTAGTGTTTGGAATCATCTCTCTCCTTTTCCTTGTGTGTGTATATTTTAATCCTCAAGTTTTATGCAGTGTGGACTCTGATCTCCCCAACTGTGATACAGAACAAAGTCATGGATCATGATGAGCCTGTCCAACAGATAGATGAGTCAGCTATGCCATGATTGGCTTTATCATTTCTTCTTGTAATCATTCTTTGTGCAGATGTCATTCTTCAATTAACATAAAAGGACAGCTAAACAGTTATGAAAATAAAGCAAAAAAATGGCATTAGTTGAGAATAAGATGCGATGCAATATCCAGTGTCAACCTCATCATCCTAAACATCCTTTTGACACAAACTTAGCAGAAGCTTGTCAAATGCACAAGAATTGTAAGGTCATGTTATGTATTTGGATACCGTACGTGTACTTACGTTTTCATGGTACTCATTGGCCAAATTATTAGTTACGACATGGCTTTGGTGTAGTTGTACCCGACACACTGAGGTCAAGGAAAATCACTACTACCCATCTCCCACCTCTGCAGTGCATGCCAACAATCCAGCTTCCAAGAGGACAGTACAAAAAACAAACAGACAAACTTGAGAGGATTTGCTGGGTAATTAGTGTTTGTCATGACAACTTATTCCATTAAATTATGATTTTAAAAAACTTAAAGTTCAACAGTTTCAAAAGGAGATGTATTTCGTAATTTAATAATTTAATTTCCTCCTTTTCAAGACAGCATTGTCGATTGTCATCCCTACACAAGTCAGGCATGATCATATTTCACAAAAGGAACTTGTAGAAAACATGGAGCTTGGAATGGCTCAAGGTGATGAATTATAATTCAGATTAAAAAGGCGTACGGTAGCATCGTTTTAGACTAACTGCCTTTCCGTCTCCTTTTTACTGCTTTCAGTCGAAAAAGACTCGATCCAAAATTTCAAATGAGTACAGCCCCCGAATGCCTGGAACACCTTAAATATAACAATGTCAATACTACACTTCATAAGTAAAGTTAACTACTTAAATAAAAAGCCATTTTTTTTATCAGTAGCTAATACACCTTAAATAAAAATAGTTTCCCATAACTAACACCGATTCAACAACTTCACCACATTCTACAACAACTCCATCTTAAGCTGGCTATGCCCTCTGTATATAAGAAGCAAGATGCACAGGCTGCTTGCATTATCAGTACTCATCAATCTTTCATCTTTCATCTTTCAATTCTCACAGATCTGATAACCCTCAGATATACACACTTCAAAATGTTCAAGCAGTTTTCACCTTCTATTTTCATCCTAATACTAATTGCAACTGTGCACATGGTAAGCAACATTGATGCAGTTGATCCTGCAGCAGCCACCAAAGAAGAACCAATCCTTGAGCTATACATGCACGACATTCTTGGGGGCAGTAACCCTACAGCTAGGCCAATCACTGGCTTGCTAGGTAATATCTACAATGGTCAGGTGCCATTTGCGAAGCAGATAGGGTTTATACCTCCAAGCGGGGTTGCCATCCCCAACGCAAATGGTGCACTTCCAACCGTCAATGGTGTCAATGGTCTCCCACTAGGAACCGGCTTAGCTGGCACCACTTTTGCAGGAAGCACAAACAATCAAAATCTACCTCAGACCCAACTTGGACCTGATGGGTTGGGGCTAGGCTTCGGAACAATTACAGTCATCGATGACATATTAACCTCCAGTCCAGATTTGGGGTCACAAACATTGGGGAAAGCTCAAGGAGTTTACGTGGCAAGCTCTGCAGATGGAACCAGCCAGATGATGGCATTTACGGCTATGATTGAAGGAGGGGAATATAATGACAACCTCAACTTCTATGGAGTATACAAAATTGGGAGTACTGTATCATATTTGTCAGTGACAGGAGGGACAGGCAAGTTTAAGAGTGCTTATGGGGTTGCAGAAGTACGATCACTCATACCTTCAGGTCAACATGTCACAGATGGTGCCGAGACATTGCTAAGGATCACTGTCCATCTGAAATATTGAGAATGTTTCGTTAAACTATATGCCAGTTTGTTTGTGTGGAAATGGATATGGAATTGTTTAGTATCTTTTATTGTATCCACTGAAAGTCGAGATTGTTGATAATTCTATATATCTCGTGTACTTGTCTTCTAAAGTGTTCTGCTTATGGTGATGGCATATGAAAGGGGATGTCTTGTTACTTGATTCCCAAGGGATACCATTAAAGTAGAATCTCGATGGTTCCATATGCAAGATGTAATATTGCCACCAACAACTAATACATCAGTAGAAGGATGCAATGAAAAGCTGAAGCATAAGCAATTTGTTCAAAAAAAAAATGATTTTCTAATTAGACTTTTTCCTATTGTTTTTTGAATGACTTCCTAATGGTAATTGCATTCAGAAGCTAGGGTGAGAGTTATAACCACTATCTTAAATCATTTACACGCATTGTGCTTTGAACTACATCACACATATATATCTTCCCACGAGATATATCGACATAACCTGACAGTTAATGGCAAGTTTTTACTCTACTAAAGTTTGAATTAACGTTTCTTCTTTCTATGGATTGTAAGAGCATGAACTTGAGACGGTCAAAAGCATGATTATAGGATGATATAAGTTGATTTTCCATCAAATCTTATGTTTCTTAAGGGGACACATGGGAAGAAAATCTCTTCTTGGGTTTTAATCACACCATAACTAGAGGCACGACACATCAATGACAACCATATAATCGGAAAAAAGGTAATTTATAAAAGCTTCACAATTCAAACACACACAGAACTATTCGTATAAATGCTCAAAGATTAAGGTTTTTAATTTTTTTTCCACTGTACAAGGGAAATAAAAAGAGAAAATGTAGTTGCAAGGGTAACAAAATGCAGATACTATACGAACGAAAAGTAACTCAGCAACTGCAGTTCCAAATGAAAAGAAAAATGTGCAGTAGCTGACAAGCCAACCGATTGATATGTTATTATCATGCTCAATATAGGGGTTCCATGCACATACCATACATACAGCTCTCATGTATCAATTTTTTTTTTTTTTTTATCGGTAGCCGGTTATGTTAACGCGAGAAAGCACATCAGCCTCATCAAGCCCATGGAGTGAATCGATCATATGCATTCGCAATGAAGCTGGACCATTGGCCATCTTCATTCCCATCTCACCAGCAATCCCAAATACGGATAGTGCCGAAGCTGTTGCTTCAAAAGCATGTGAAGGATCAACAGCAACAAAGGCAGCAATGAGAGCAGTGACAGAACATCCAGTTGCTGTAATTCTTTGCATCATAGCCACTCCATTGTGCGCACCAACAACCAACTCCCCATCTGTAATAATGTCAACAGCTCCAGACACCGCAACTATGGCACCGCTTGCTTTAGACAATGACTTCGCTGCATCCACTGCATCAGTGGACTCGTGCGAGCTGTCTACACCCTTTGAAAACCATAACTAGGTTATAGAGTTACAAAAAAATGAATCAAACAGCTATGAATTACGCGATGAAGTTAGTTGAAGACTGCCTTGATGACCCAAGATTGCGATAAACCTTCAGACACCCAGAAACAATATCGTCATAGTATTCAAAAACCTTGGTAATCAGTAAATGAATAAACTTTATTAAAGACTGCCTTGATGACCCAAGATTGCGATAAACCTTCAAACACCCAGAAACAATATCGTCATAGTATTCAAAAACCTTGGTAATCAGTAAATGAATAAACTTTATTACCTTCGTGGGTCCAACAGAGGCCTTGGAGAGCGCAATAACCTCGGACGCATTTCCTCGGATAACGGTAGGTTTAAGCTCCACGAGCTCCAAACAAGCCCTTAACCGGAAACCAGAAGCCCCGGCAGCGACCGGGTCGAGAACCCAAGGCTTTCCGGTCCTGCAGGTCAACTCGGCTGCGGCCTTCATGGCGGGTAGCCAGTCGGGGGAGAGCGTGCCCACGTTGATGCAGAGCGCGTTGGCGTGAGGGGTGAAGTCCGGGATCTCAACGATGGAGTGGATCATCGCCGGCGACGCCCCGGCGGATAGGAGTGTGTTGGCCATCAGATCCATGGAGACGAAGTTGGTTATGCATTGGATGAGCGGTGACTGGCTCCGTACAGCCGAGAGTAGAGCCCACGCTTTGGAAGCCCAGCCGGTTGGCTCTGGTTTTTCTATGGACTCGGATTCCATGTGGCTCAGGCTCACGACGTCTCCCCCTTTCCGCCCACCCTGCTTGCGAATGCTTCCTATTAGATTCGTCGGCCAAACTCTGTAGTCAATACATCAAACGCTATCATTCACGTGAAATCTTACCTTTTATGATTCTATTAATTTATTTTTGAATTTGAGAAATCATCCTTCCTATCGTCTTATAGTCTCGTTGAAACGATTAATTCACGACTTCTATATTTTAAAAATATAATATTTTATAAGAATAAAAATTAAATAGTCACAGTTTACATAACATTTACAGATGAAGAATGTTTTGTATTATTTTATTTATAATATCTTTTAATATAATGGATGGATAAAAAATAATTATTTCTCATGGTCACTATTTACTACATACATCCCATATCCTATAAAAATAAAGAAAATTTGTCAGGTATGGAGTGTAAAGTAAATAGTGACTGATGCATAATAAAACTCTTTAAATAAATAAATTTTACACAAATTTTTATAAAAAAATAAACTTAATTTTAAAATTTTGTTAAAAAAGTTATTAATTATTAGTATGATAATTTTTTTATAAAAAATTTGCACAAAACTTACCTATTTCAAAGTATTTACCTAACAATTGTGCTCCGAAAGAACCTAGAAGACTCGAAGAATAGACAACAACAAAATAGCCCTGCAACCCAACTTGGTACAATCGGGTTTGTGCCCTATATGACCCGAATACTATTCTTTAAGGCGCTAAACTAACCCGACCCGAACAAAATAAAATCAGATCGAACTCATACGGCCATATAAAAAATAAAAAATAAAAACAATAAACAATTTGCTTCCTGAACTTCGATTTACAAAATCTCTGTATATGATTTGAATCTCAGGTCTACAATCATCCTCAAATGTTCTGAATATCAGATCTACAATCATCCTCAAATTCAAGAAAATACCTAAAAAATACTTGCAGAAGAAAAACGAATAAAAAAATAAAAATAAAGAGAGAGAAAGGGAAACGAAAAATCACCATCACCATCATCAACGTGTTGCATTCGGAATTTCTCAAAACTCATTCCTAACCTTCATTTTGTAACTTCAATAGAATCTCTCCTCACTCTTTTCTGCAATGCCCAGTGACCCACTCCCATCTCCCCTTCTTCAGGAGGCCATAAAAAACGTCAAACACACTCAATAACATTACTATCTCTCTCTCTCTCTCTCTAGTTGTTTCTGGGTGGATGCTAACTAAGAATTAAATCTAAACACACACACATATGCCCATCTTTGAGAGAACAAAGACGAGAGCCTCAAATTGGTCAGCGAAATAGTTGAAGTAACCACTCTAGCCCGCAGTGAACGAAGACAAAGGCTTCAATTTGCGGTTGAGTTTGAGGGAATATTTGCAGAGTATATAAAATTAAGGTGAAGGATGTAGTCCCATGAATTTTTCATGAGAATAAAACTTTTTTTATCTTTTCTTTATTACATCGTATCATTCTTTAAGCTGTGTTTCTCACAATTTTATCGAACGGGTTGACACCGAGACAAAAAAATAAAAAATAAAAAATTCCTAGTCGGGTTGGAGACCCTATCATATAACAATCCGATAAAGTTGGGTCGGGTCGGTTCACTTTAATCGGATCCACCGGGTTTAGCGGTTGTTTTGTACAGGCCTACAACAAAACAGGGGAAAAATAAAAGAAGTCGGAAAAGCCAAAGAGTGGGCAGTGACTCTCTTTCACTCCACAGAACAAAACAGAAAAAAAGAACACGGTCAACAACCGAACTGATCCCAAACCCTCTTTCGATCAGCAACGCAAACCACCCGAGTGGAGAGACAAACAATGCAAAACCCACCGTTAACTCCACGACCGCCACCCTTCCTTTGCTCGATCACCACAGGCAGCACTCCCAAGGACCCCAAAACCACACTCTACATCATTCTCGCCGCCTCCCTCTTCTCCTTATTCTTCTTCTTCCTCCTCTCCCTTTCCTCCTCCTCCTCCTCCCCCTCCTCCCAAAGCAGACCCGATCCTTTTCTCTTCCCGAACCGCCAGACCCACCACGTCCTCTTCCCCCACACCGATCTCTCCTCTGACCCCACCCCTCCCTCCATCGCCTACCTCATCTCCGGATCCGCCGGTGATTCGGGTCGAATCCTCCGCATCCTCTTCGCCACCTACCATCCCAGGAACCACTACCTTCTCCACCTCGACCTCGCCGCTCCCCAGTCCGATCGTGACGCTCTCGCCCTCACCGTCCAGTCCGTGCCCATTTTCAAAGCTGCCCAGAACGTCAATGTGATCGGCAAGGCCGATCACTCGTACCCGAAGGGCTCGTCTACGATCTCCTCCACGCTTCACGGCGCCTCCATACTGCTGCGACTGTCGTTGAATTGGGATTGGTTTGTCAGTCTCAATGCCGCTGATTACCCACTTGTCACACAAGACGGTATTGTGTAGTTGAACTTATTGGTGGCATTGTTTATTAGTTTATAACGGTCTGATACGGGTTTTTTTTAGCTCTTTTTATTGGTTTTCTGATGTGGGTTTTTGTGGGTTTTCAGATCTTCTTCATATTTTGTCCTTTCTGCCTAAAGATCTTAACTTTTTGAATCATTCGAGCTACATTGGCTGGAGAGAGTATGATATTACTTCTCAGATTTGTGTCTTTTTTCTGTTGTGAGGTTTATTGGTTTGTATAAATTCTAAAGTTGTGTGTTTTTTGTTTTAATAGGTCTAGGAGGTTGCGACCAATAATTGTTGATCCGGGCCTTTATCTTTCGGAAAAAACTGGGATGTTTTATGCTACTCAGAAGAGGGGCTTGCCAAATGCCTTCCGGTTGTTTAATGGTATGACTCTTGATGTATATTCTCAATAAGCCTTTGCGTGCTTTCAGTTATTGGTTCCAGTTATTGGTTCAATGATTGTATGGGATTATCTTACGTTGCACTTTGGTGAGTGCCTAAAGCCAGTCGCAAATTTTACTAAAATATGCAATGTTGACTTCGGTGGAAGCACTTGGGTGGTCAATGGCTGATAATAATTATAGGTAGAAATATGGCGGTATAAAGAAAACAATATCTAGATTAATTTGCATAACTATCGTCGAGAGATTTTCACAATCTAGCTTTTGGTTGCTCGTTATATAATGTTGGCAATGTGAATAGCGCATCTACGTTCCACTTGATGGAACTATGGAATTCCCTGATTAACATGGAATATTTCTTTCAATTTAGGTGTGAAATGGATTGGAAAATTATGTGTCTTAAGATAGTAGGACATTGAGAGTTTGGTTTATAATACATAGTCTGAGGTTGAATTGTAAAATTGTGAAATTAGAGTGGGTACAGCAGTTCTAATATGGTGTTTGATGGGTTTCACATAATGAACAGAGAAACCTATCCCTTGTTGCGTCAGTCCAGTTAATAACTGGTCCTATAGCCATGTCAGTTTCTGAGCATGGGGCTCTTGAAGTAGCTATTACCCCAAAATTAACCACTACCGTTAAGCCCCAAATTTGGTTATCAAGCCAGTGCTGGTTTTTCCTGCATAGAATGGAGGTTGAAAATAGTTTGTTTGGTTCAATTTTAGCATATGCAGTAGTGCCAAAAAAGCATAGTAGTAGTTGCATCTTGCAATTTAGGCCAAAGAGCAATTTAGATGACAGGTGATGGAGAAACAAGTTTAGAACACAAAAGTGGGTGGCGGTTCCAAGTGATAGAAGGTTGTTGCTTGGTGGTGGTGATGTGTGGAGAACCTAGAGTTTTGTATGAAAACGAGAAATTTCCAATGCAACAAATTGATTTTTATTTATTGGTCTCATGCTCTTTCTGTTGATGGGAAGATCACAAGTGATAAGCATAATTACTTTTGTTCTCAATAAGGATTAAAATATATCTATCATGGATGGACTAGAAATTCGTCCTTGGCATCAATATGCCAATGAAGCAGGATAGAATGAGTCTTTTGGTGGTTTATGATGAAGAGCATAGAACATGGAAGCATTGATAGAATCAGTTTCATGCTCTTTCAACTAAGAGCACTCTCATTGGATTAGCTAAAAGATAAATCCATTGAGTATTTAGCTATTGGTGAGTAAAATATGCTCACAATGGATTAGCTAAATTCCAAATATTTAGAATTTAGCTACAGTGACTTTCAAAAGTTTTTTCAAATTTGAAAGTTACTGTATATACATCAAATACATATTTTATTAATTATTTCTCTCTCCCTTTCTTTCTGTTACATATTTTATCACAATTGGTATATTAATTTGAGTTAGTGATATATTAATTTAATAAGAATATGATTATCAATTAATATATAATAGGTAGAATAGTAAAATATGATAAAATAAAATAAATTAATAATTAAAAAAATTAAATATTTTTTAAATTATTAGTCATTCATTACTATATAATGAATAAATGTATAATCTAATGTGGAAATTTGATGTAAATAACCAAAATCAAATTCATCTTATATTATTTTATTGTTATATAATGAAAAAATAGCTACTTCAATGTGAAGATTTATGTGAATAAAATAGCCAAAAGTTAAATTTCTCTTACATTCATCAAAAATGTCTTTTAACTTTGGCTAATCCAATGAAGTGCTAAAAAATATCCAATCTACAATATTGAAAATGACTATGGAAGTGACCAAATAGCTCTGGCAATATCACAACCATTCTTTACTTGTATATCATAAACTCATACGTAAGCTTTGCAAGAGTGTCTTATTTATAGGCATTTAAAGTTCTGAATGAACTAGCTTTGCATGCGAGAGGTACAGGGTTCGATAGCCCGCATCTCCAATTCATTCTTAGACGTATCTGTTTTGCAAGAGTGTCTTATTTATAGGCATTTAATTATTCAAAAAAAAAAGTTTCGAATGAATATATTTTTTTTAAAGAATATGATAATACCCGAATTTTATTGATAACCCTCACTTATAGTGGAGGGATACCTTATACAAAGGGAGCATGGCGTTGCAACTAAAATCCCAAAACAAGCTCCTAAAGAAAATAAAAAGTGGAAATTTATAATAAATGATTTACAAGTAGTCAGTCCATAAAGAAAATAAAGATACTAGAATTAATGACGAAGGTTAGGAGCACCTGCATGATCCAGAGAAAACAGACCAAACACAATTAGGAAGTTGAACTAGAGAAGAGAAACTTACCGTGATTCCCAAGGCTCCAAAAGAGGCGAGGCTATATCCCTTAAAGCATTACCTTCCCTGTAAACATGTTTGAGAGAGACTAAAAGGAAAATGATGCTTGAACTATAAAATATCATCCCAATTATCAAAATATTAACAAGGGGTTGGGGATTCAGTATTAAGCCAGTTAACCACAATAAGAGAATCTGATTCAACAATGAGCTTAGAAACGCTTAACCGATAGCACATTGCCACACTTTAGATCTTTTGTTGCCTAAATTACTTGCAAATGTTATAGTGTCGTGAATGCCTTCCAAGAATAGTGTCATCTAAATGAATTATATGTCCTTTCATTTTGAGTTTTATGGCCTCCCACTTGTATATTTATGTCAGATCCTTGCTAACTTTGCCTATATGATAAACACAAGAATACTTGGTATTGTTAGAATAGCAACTGGTTGATGTAGGGTAAGAAGAGGGATCTATTGGGGAAATTTTTATAAAAAAAAAAAATGCTTTGGTGTGACAGTGGTGTCACTGGACACCATTAACCCAGATAGCATTTCCTTTCCTTTACTCATTAAGAAAAAAGCATATCCTATACTGTTGACAGGCTAACTATAATCCAAAACTCGTTTATTTTTCCCTTCCTTATGGCATAGAGAATGAACATTTTTAGAGCACTGGTTTGTCCCATAGCAAATGGAAAATATAAACAAAATGCCTGACACTTAGGATCCTTTTTTTATGCAGGTTCATCTTTCTCTATTTTAAGTCGTAACTTTATTGAGTTTTGCATCCTGGCTACTGACAACCTCCCAAGGACGCTACTGATGTATTTGGCAAATACTCCATCCTCCCTTTCCAATTATTTTTCTACTATTCTTTGTAATTCTCAGAAGTTCAACAAAACAGTCATAAACCACAACTTACTGTATGCCACCTCTGACAAACCTTCTATGGGTGAGACCTACCTGCACGGTTCCAATGATTATGAAGCAATGATTCAGAGTGGAGCAGCCTTTGCCTCCGGATTCCGGTTAGATGATCCAATGCTCGACCGCATTGACCAAGAGATCTTGGGGCGCAGTAGTGGAAACGTAGTCCCTGGTGGCTGGTGCTTAGGTGAGTCTAGAAATCACACGTGTTCGGTTTGGGGAGATGCTGATGTTCTGAGGCCTGGTCTGGGAGCAAGAAGACTTGAAAAAAGAATTGTTGAATTGCTCTCAAATGCTACATTTCTGTCTCGTCAATGTATAGTTGAATGATCTAGTCTTTGTTTCCGCTAGAAGAATCCAGAACCCACCCAAAAAGTAAAGAGAAAAAAGAAACAGAGATTCAAATCATGAAAGAATGAATAGCTCTGATTTTAGGAAAATTTTTAGCTTGATCTGCATATTCTTTTAACAAAACTGAGTTTCTAGCTTATTCAAAACATGAGATTGTTGTAAATTGTGTTAAATAAATGATTTTGCTTTTGGATCTGACCTATGTCTAGTGCCCTTCTACAAAAGAAATGCTGTTTTCATGATACTTTATTGCTGTTCTGAACTGATGCTTGGATTGAAACACTAGGAATCTCACGTGTTTTAGACCAACCAGTATAAGTTGTGTTTGTAAGGAAAGCAATTCACTGTGAGGAGTTTTGACATCCAAATTTGCCATTAACCCAGATGAAATCCTTTCAAATGTAGATTCCAAGTCATAGGTGAGCCGTGAGAGTGTGTATGTGATTTATAGTTCGCATTAGGGCATTTTGATTACAAGCAGCTTAAACACCGAAGAAGACAACATTTTGATTTTATTCTAGTTAACATATAATAAACCTTAACAACCAAACTGTGGAGTATCGTTTGTTTTCGCAGATGAGATGAGTTGAGATTAAACTTAAAAGTTAAATAAAATATTATTAGAATATATTTTTTAATATTATTTTTTTAGATTTGAAAAAATTGAATTGTTTATTTTATTTTGTATAGAAATTTGAGAAAATTGTAATGATTAGATAAGATGAATTGAAAGGAGTTGTGAAAACAAATGCAACTTTTGCTACAGATACAAAGTCACAAACCCAGATATCTCCTGCTTACAACGCTGCCAAAGGTTTTTGGTTTGAGATAAAGAAACATGCATTAGCTACAGCATCAACGTAACATGCTCCACTATTTTCCTGCATCTTCTCCTTGCAAAACCTATCACAATCTGGTGAAATGAAGCGATGGCCACAACGCCTACGACTCGGATGTTATATTTATTATAGATTGTGAGATATTAAATATGTGAATTTATTAAATATGGGTTATTATTTATTTACATGAATCATTATTTCAAAGAGATGCATCGGTTCAGTGGTAATTGTGTGTTATTTCAAATGAAAGAGTATGAGTTTGAAACTCTACAAGTGCAATTTGATTTATTTTGTGAAGTGTTGGACTTGGACAGACACAATACTTGGGCCGGCCGAGCCTTGCAAGTGGGCCAAACAGTCACAATGCTTGGGTGTTTTGTACATGGGCCGAATAGGCACTTTAATAGGGTATAATGCTTCAAAAAATCAATTTAATTGAAAAAATACTTTTGTAATGCTTCAAAAAATTAATTTAATTGAAAAGACACTTTTAGAAACTTGAACCAATGCCCCCTCCCAAGGGAGGCGCCTACTGACCACTAGGCTAGGCACATACCCTTTGGTCTTTAAGTGAAACATTATGATTTTTAAATCAGTAACTAGTTGAAAAGTCACAAGTTAAGAGTTGTGGTCTTTCATATAGTGCCACTTCATTCTCTATAAATAGGGGATGAGACCCACGAATCTATTCATTCTATTCATTCTATTGCTTGTAACCCAGTAGCAAACTCTTTCAAGTGAGGGGCAATTATCACCTAAAAGATAGTGTTCTACACGCCTTAAAGTCGCATTTATTTTTTAGATTATTATATCCGCACAATTTTCTTCAACAATTTTAAAGTGATAATCGCAATGAGATCAAAATCTGATATAGCGACTTTCAATATGATGAATCAAGACTTTGTCAAACTAGATAGGTTTGATGGAACGAATTTTAACTGCTAAAAAGATAAGTTGATATTCATTCTTACTACATTAAAGATTTCGTATATCTTGAATTCGAACTTGCTGGTACTTCCAAAATCCAAATCTAACGATAATAATCAAATCAAGGCGAAGCGCAAGAAGGGCGAAGAAGATGAAGTGGTATGTAGAGGACACATTCTAAATACTCTTTCTGATCGTCTCTTCGACTTGTTTACATCAATCAAGTCACCAAAAGAAATTTGGGAGGCATTGGAATTTAACTATAAAATCGAAAAATAAGGTACGGATAAATTTCTTATTATGAAATATTTTAAATTTACAATGAATGATAATACTTTTTTGATGGATCAATTCCATGAATTGCAAGTTTTGATGAATAAACTTCAAGATCTTAATATTGAAGTTTTTGAACCTTTGCAAGTTGTGGCTATTATTGCCAAACTTATTCCAAGTTGGAATAATTATAGAAAAAACTTATGCACACAATAGAAGATTTTACTATAGAGCAAACTCAAAAACATTTACGAATTGAAGAGAAAACTTGAATTCGTGATAAGAAAGTATTTTTTGAAAATGGCTCTAAATTAAATTTTGTTGATGAGAAAAATAAGTTTCAAAGTAATTTTGGAGGAAACAAGAGATAATATAATGACTTTTCTAACAATGATGTCAAGTTCAAGAAAATAAAAACTTATTATAATTGTGGAAAGAATGAGAACTTTAAATGTGAATGCAGGTACAAGAAGAAATACAAAAAAGAAAGTGGCAATCCCAATAGTGCAAATATGATAAAAATGAGATTTTGGAAATTGTGGTCATGGCCTCTGAAATGCACATTAGCATGGTTACAGAGTTAAATATGGCTACAATAATCGAATCTTCTAATTGGTGGTATAATTCAAGCGCTACCGTTCATGTTTGCAATCAGATATCTCAATTAAAAAATTATGAAGATGTAGCATATGGACATGTAGCACTAATGGAAAATCACAACTCTGCAAAAGTTGTGGGAAAATGAACTGTGAGAATTCAATTCACTTCTAGGAAGAAACTTATTCTTGTTAATGTTCTTCATGCCCAGAAATAAAGAAAAAACCTTATATCTGTAGATTTGCTTTGTAAGAAGGGCGTCAAGACCGTAATCGAGTCTGATAATGTAATTCTTTCTAAATGAGAGTGTTTGTTGGAAAATGGTATTCTTGTGATGGAAGGTATAAACTAAATATTAATAAAATAAGTTCTAATTCTGCTTATATTGTTGAGTCTTCTACTTTGTGGCATAATCGTTTAACACATTTGAATCTTAAATCTTTAAATTTTATATATAAACATAGTTTAATTCCATATAATCATGGACATGGTGCTAAATGTGAAATTTTTATTCAAGCAAAAATGACAAAGAAACGTTTTCTTAAAACAGACAAAAATACACAATTATTAGAACTTATGCATTATGATATTTGTGAATTAAATGGAATTTTAACTAGAGGAGGCGATAGATTTTATTAATTTTATTGATGATTTCTCAAAATATACGTATGTATATTTAATGAAAGGTAAGGATGAAACCTTCAATATGTTTAAATCTTATAAGTCTGTTGTTGAAAATCAAAAGGAAAAGAAAATTAAGATTATTCGTAGTGACAGAGACGGTAAATATTTTCCTACTGAATTTTCTTTGTACTGCGAGAAGAATGGAATAGTACATCAAACTAGTGCACCCTATACTCCACAATAAAACGGTTTAGCAAAAAGAAAAAATAGGACACTAGTTGATATGTTAAATGCTATGATTTTGGATGCAAAATTGTCTTTTAATTTGTTGGGATAAGCATTGCTCACGACATATTATTTGCATAATAGAATACCTTCTATGAAATTTAAAATTTCACCATATGAATTGTAGAAAGGTAGGAAACCAAATCTAGAATACCTAAGGATATGGGGTTGTTTAGCCTTTTATAAAGTTCCGGACCCAAAAAGAACAAAATTAGGTCAAAGGGCAATTAAGAATGTTTTTGTAGGATATGCTGAGAATTCAAAAGAATATAGACTTGATTCTAACGTTGTAGTATAATCAAAGGATATAGAGTTTATTGAATATAAATTCTATAATGACTCTAAAGCAGTATCGAATCCTACTCAAACACCAGAATCTGACTTGATCAAAAAGAGAATTATATAATTTCTAACACATTGACTGAACCGAGGAGAAGTCAAAGAGTCAGAAAAGAGAAAAGTTTGGATCCAGATTTTGTGTCATCTCAAGCTATTTTTTCCTTTTGGAATGAAATAGAGATGATGTTTTAAATAAGATACTCATTCTATTAAATATAGAAGAAGATCCAAAAAGATTTAAAGAAACTATGACTTCTAGAGATGTTGCATTTTGAAAAGAGGCGATAAATGATGAAATGGATTCAATATTGTTAAACAATACTTGGGTTTTAGTAGACTTGCCTCCTGGATCAAAACCTATTGGTTGTAAATGGGTATTTAGGAGAAAATACAATACAGATGCGTCTCTTCAAACTTTTAAGGCCAGATTAGTAGCCAAGGGTTTTAAACAAAAAGAGGGCATAGACTATTTTGATACGTATGCCACAGTGGCTGGATTTACATCCATTGGAGTGCTTATGGCACTGGCTTTAATATATAACTTATATGTACACCAAATGGATGTTAAAATACTTTCCTAAATGGTGAATTGGATGAAGAGGTATATATGGAACAACTTGAGGGATTCGTTATGCATGAGCAAGAAAAGAAAGTTTGCAAATTAATTAAGTCATTGTATGGATTAAAACAAGCACCAAAACAATGGCATGAAAAATTTGATTCGGTTATTTTATCTCATGGATTTAGGCATAATAATGTTGATAAATGTATTTATTCTAAATTCATTGATTGTTATGGTGTTATAATATGCCTTTATGTGGATGACTTGCTTATATTTGGAACAAATATGAAAGAAATATCTAAAACTAAGAAGTATTTATCTTCAAAGTTCAAAATGAAGAATCTTAATGAAGTTGACACTATTTTGGATGTCAAAGTAAAGAAACATAGTGGGGGTTATGCTTTATGTCAATCTCATTATGTTGAGAAAATGTTTCTTAAATTTTAACACTTAGGAATTAAAGAAGCAAATACCCCATACGATTCTTCATTTAAATTAACTGAGAATGCTAGTAGAAAGGTTGTTCAACTAGAATATGCTAGTGCAATTGGTAGTTTAATGTATGTAATACATTGCACTAGGCCAGATATTTCTTTTGCAATATGTAAACTTTCTAGATATACGGATAATCTTAATACAGAGCATTGGAAAGCAATTGGTAAAGTCCTTAGGTATCTTAAAAGAACTAGTTCGTTAGGACTGTATTGTACCAATTTTCTTGCTGTACTAGAAGGATATTGTGATGCTAGTTGGATTACTAGTGCAAGTGATAATAAAGCTACGTTTGGTTGGGTTTTTCATCCTTGGTAGTGGAGTTGTTTCATAGGCTTTTAAGAAACATACATATATTTCACATTCTATAATGGAATATCAATTTGTAGCCTTGGTAGCAGTAGGCAAAGAGTCATAATGGCTGAGGAATTTGTTATTTGACATAAAGTTGTGGCTACAATCGATGTCAGCCATTTCTTTGCACTGTGATAGTGAAGCTACTATGTCTAACACTTATAGTAAGGTTTATAATGAAAAATCTAGACATATCAACTTGAGACATGAATATGTCAAACAATTAATAAGTTATGGTATTATCATTATTGTATATGTGTGGTCAAGTAAAAACTTGGCTGATCCTTTCACAAAGGGACTCTCAAGAGATATGGTGAATAGTACATTTATTGGAATGAGTTTGAAACCTTTCTTTTAAAAAAGTTACCTGTAATAGGAACCCAACCTTACACTATTAATAAATAGTTTAAGGTTTAATGGGTAATAACAAGTTACAGTTATGTGACTGTGATAACACTGAAATTTAATTTAATGTGAGAAACCATTTCAGGATGGTCAGTGCTAGTTGTTACGCTAAACGTAGGATGAGTAGTATACTCTTAATGAAGTTCAATAGTTGTATAAGTGTCTGAAGTAACAGAGACACAAAAAAGAACTTTACCTATGTGAACATAAGAGGTGGGGACAGCTTCTAGCAAAAGTTGAAGGTTTACTTTTGTAAATGTTCATAAATGCAAGGATGGAGCACATGGATTAGTGTAAATAATTAATGAGTTATCTCGCTAAAGTTGGATAGAATCATATATGTGGTATTTCCGTTCTTAACGTATAGAGTCTTGGTTTAAGCCTAAGTCACCATTGGCTTTATTAAGAATTTGAGATATTTGTACTAATTGAAGGTTTAAGTCGAAAGATACTTTCTTGTATGTATGAGGATATCAGTATTTGACTGAAAATTTAATATCGCAATCTAAGTGGGGGATTATTATATTTATTATAGATTGTGATATTAAATATGTGAATTTATTGAATGTGAGTTATTATTTATTTACATGAACCATTATCTCAAAGAGATGCATTGGTTCAGTGGTAATGGTGTGTTGTTTCAAATGAAAGACTATGAGTTTGAGACTCCATAAGTGCAATTTGATTTATTTTGTGAAGTGTTGGACTTGGGCAGACACAATGCTTGGCCTGGCCAGGCCTTGCACATGGGCCAAACAATCACAACGCTTGGGTGCTTGTACATAGGCCGAATAAGCACTTTGATAGGGTGCAATGCTTTAAAAAATTAATTTAATTGAAAAATGGTTTAAGCCTGAGTCACCATTGACTTTATTAAGAATTTGAGATATTAGCAGTGATTGAAGGTTTAAGTCAAGAGATACCTTCTTGTATGCATGAAGATATCAGTATTTGACTGAAAATTTAATATCACAATCTAAGCCTAAGTCACCATTGACTTTATTAAGAATTTGAGATATTTTTACTAATTGAAGGTTTAAGTCGGGAGATACATTATTATATGCATTAGGATATTAGTATTTGACTGAAAATTTAACATCACAATCTAAGTGGGGGATTGTTATATTTATTATAGTCTTGGTTTAAGCATAAATCACCATTTACTTTATTAAGAATTTGAGATATTTGCAGTAATTGAAGGTTTAAGTCGAAAGATACATTCTTGTATGCGTGAGGATATCAGTATTTGACTGAAAATTTAATATCACAATCTAAGTGGGGGATTGTTATATATATTATAGATTGTAATATTAAATATGTGAATTTATTATGAGTTATTATTTATTTACGTGAACCACTATCTCAAATATATGCATTAGTTTAGTGGTAATAGTGTGTTGTTTCAAATGAAAGGGTATGAGTTTCAAGTGCACTTTGATTTAGGCTGTGAAGTGTTGGACTTGGACAAACACAATGCTTGGCCCGGCCAAGCCTTGCACGTGGGCCAAACAGTCACAACGCTTGGGTGCTTGTACATGGACCGAATATGGCTTGGGTGCTTGTACATGGCCTAAATAGGCACTTTGATAGGGTGTAATGCTTCAAAAAATTAATTTAATTGAAAAGACACTTTGTGAGACTCAAACAATTGCCCCACTTCTCAAGGGAGGCGCCTGCTGACCACTAGGCTAAACACATACCCTTTAATTTTTAAGTGAAACATTATGACCTTTAAATCAGTAATTGCCAGTTGAAAAGTCACAATTTAAGAGTTGTGATATGTCACATGGTGCCACTTCATTCTCTATAAATAGGAGATGAGACTCACAAATCTATTCATTCTATTCTATCATATTTTCAGTCATTTGTACAATTTTATCGAGAAACTCTGAAAGAAAATTTTCAGAATTGCTATATGCATTTGGTGACTTTGTTGTATTTTAGAGATGAATTGTTTATAATCCAATAGAAAACTTTTTTAAATAAGAGTAATTACCACCTTAAAAATAATATTCTACATGATTTAAAGTTATATTTATTTTTTAAATTACTTTATCCGCAGAATTTTATTTCAACATCGGATATCTGCAGATTCGGACACCGTATCGTGGCAGCTACCTCACATCAGCTCACTACTTTTTTATACCATGCTTGCCTTGATTCTGACTCAACCACGTCATTGAATTTAATGCAATAAAATCTTTAAAATTCAAGTTAAATGAAATGGAATATTTTAATCTAAAATTGAGAAATACTTTTCTTTATCCTAGATTTTTTTTAATTTTTAATTATATTTATTACGTGGCACATTTAAAATAACTATGATTTAAATAATTGATAGAGAAATAACTATTTAAAATTTGTATATATAAAATTAAAAATATGTCACATCAAGTTGACAAGTTGTTAAGATAAAAAGCAGCATTTTTCTTTTGATTTATATGTTTTACGTACCATGTCCGTGCTTTTAACTGGAAGCCACGATCGAATTAGGTAATATAAGAAGTAAATTGGGAAAAGTGGCCCGGTTTGGTTACCCACATGAGATTCAAACTACCTCATCTCGACTTTACGACAAGTTTCATTTGGATATCCAAAAGGCCAGTGAAATGTTTTTATTTTATCTCTGCATTTTTCAGCTTTCATTTACGTTTTAAAATTAATAATTAATACAAACAGCAAAATTGAGATAAACAATACAACACTGACATAAATAGCTTAAATAGTAAAATAAACAGTACAAAACTGACTTAAATGGTAAAAAGTTATGCATTTTTAAAATCATTATTCCTCCATATTCACGACTCTTCCTCTCTGTCGAAACCCACCATTTTAATTTTTGGTGAAAATATAGAGTATTTTCAATTAAAAAATTATGTTTTGAAATATAAATTTATTTATGATATATTTTTTAATTAATTATAAATATTACTTTTTATTAATACATTCATAACTATTCCTTAATAATTATAACATGATCTTCGATCATTGGTAAAACCCACACATTTATCAAATTCTAAAAAGTAAAAACTATCTTATCTCATCTCATTATTTAAATATATATTTTTTTACAAATCATCTCATATTATTTTAACTAAAAAATCTCACTCTTATTCAAAATATTTCATCTCATCTTGTCGAAACAAAGTCAAATCAAAATGTTTTCAGACACAAAACCTCAAATGAAGTCAACCCAAGATGTTTCCAGACATTGGGAAAAGTGATGCTCATACCTCAAAACACTATAATTCTTTTATAAATAATAATTTTCAATCATTAATGTTTTATGATGAAAACATAATAATTAAAATGATGATAAATAATATTTTTGGCGATTTGTAACGTCTATAGGTTCAGTCATTTTATAGTAGCTACCAAGACACAATGAAAAAATGGAGAAGACCGGCGGCTCCTCACCCGGAATTCTCAAAAAGAATGTCAGTACAAAATCTTGTCTTTCTAACATCACCCGGAATTCTCAAGATCATGATCATCTTACAAACACCTCTCTAACAAGCCTAGCTTACAAACCATCAACGTTGAGCCTTGCTAAGAATAATATATGCTTCTCATACACAAGGCAAATCTCGGATTCCTTGTCCATTTACCTCTTTATTTTTTGCGATTTGTTTTGCATGGTCTCTGCATATTGCAGTGTTCCACTGTGGTTGAGCTAAGAACTCTCCGCTCTCCTATTTCCCTCTACTGTGGCTTTCAAATACTTCATCAGAATACTCCGAAAAGTGTGGCTGCAGCAAAAACTAGGAAAAGTGCTCCACCCAAATAGCCAACCTGAATGAGGATTGAGTGAGTTGCAATGGTATCAAAATGCTCCAGTTCTAAGTCACAAGCGACGGTTTCTAGCTCTTACCATCTTTTCAGAAATGTAGTTGGCGAGAAAGGCACCTCCTAGAACAGCCATAGACGTTGCAATTAGGTGTCCGGCGATGGCTCCACCTGCCACACCCCATGGGGACTGAAAAAAAAAAAAAAAAAAAAAAACAGAAGGATGGGGGAGAAGAGAAGTTATGGACTGTGTATTGTAAAATGTGATTCTGATGCATCGGTTTGGATATTTGGAAATTTGTACCTGTGCAGCGCCAAGAGCAATTGTTGCAAGCATAGAGCGGTCTCCCCATTCCTACAAGCAATAACAATAAGCTGACTTTCGTAATGTGGTTCAATATGTAAAACTTAGTCACACTTTATACCCAGACGAAGTTTCTTTTTTAAACCCAACCCCTAGGTTCCAAGTTAAATGATAACTACTTTTGCACCAATGCGATGCCAAAAATTTGGCAATCACAGAAGGTTATGAAGTCTGAAGTAATCAAGTTTTTTGTTTATGAATATCGATCAAAATTGGTTAAAAGCCGAGAAAACATCTCCTAACCTTGAATTCTTTTTAAAAAGAGCTACTGCAAATAAGGACACAAAATACTTACAGCAAAGAATACAAGGCTGAATGACTTCCAGACAATTTCAAGCGGATTAGAGAGCCGTTTTGACACCTAAAGGGGAAAAAATACATCATAACATTGCGGGTTTCATCTAATAGAACAATCAGACACAACAGAGCCTGCCAGAATCGTCGGGAAAGCAATGAACCTCAAGGTGGTACCCCATTACTGGTAGGTTATGAAATAAGACGGTTACCTTTTTTTTCACAAGCACTTCAGCTTCAACAAATTCATCGAGTTCAGGGCTGCTCTTGTCACCACTTTGAACTGCATTTGCAGGAAGGTCCCATGCATCTTTAATAGATTTAAGGCCAAAGAACAACAAAAGAGTTACTGCTGCATATTCTCCAATTGGCAATGCTGTTCAGATGGCAGAAAGAAAACTTCATGTGAAAAAATGTTTTAACGGATGGTTTATGCGGACAAAAATGTTGTTATATTCAAAAGTAACTAATTTGAAGCAATGCAACTTGATATAATATAAGCAAAAAACAAGCGCACTCCATGTTGCAGGTTATGCCAGTGAGCTCTTCCACCAATGAGAATTGATGGGCCAACTTCAGAGAAAGTTAACCAGCAGGGGAACTGGGAACTGGAAACTAACCATTTGCATCACACAGAAACTGAGTTGTCCAATATCAATCTCAGTGACGAAGAATCCAGGACCAAAACAACATAAAACTCATAACAAGAGATATCTAGCTCCATCTTGGATAGTTAATGGACATTTATTTTTCTGATTTAATCAAGAAATGAGCCAAGTTTATACAATATCTTTGAATCAACCTCTGCCATAGACAGATACCACTTCGCATGAACGAAAAGCAAAAGAATATCCGCCTACTTCTTTTGAATAACCATATTGGCAGTGTTTGGGGCCAATGACACAGACGGATACGAGGCATTCTAAGATTAACACTAATGAAGCTTGAAGGCGCCTCTAAGTGCAAGTCCTAGGAATATCCCAATCAAGTCTTCCTGAAATGAGACAATGTATCAAACAATGCCAGCTAAATGTTAAAACATTTAACTGCAATATGGTTCCTTTTTTTCCCCAAACATTTGAAATATCATTTTGAACAAGAGATCTTTCTATGCATTAATAGAAGCACAATTGTGCAACTGGACGAAAAGACAGGAACAAATGCGCAACAAAGGCAGCAATTGTACTGGCCAAAAGGGGTAACAAATCAAGAAAAACTCAAGCTCAAATATTGATATAAAGCTTTGCTGTCCGCCAAGCGGAGTTGTGTCGACAACTTATACAGGTCAATATTGTAGTCTGATGAAAAATCAAAAAAATATCTTGCTTTGATTATATTTTTAAGGAAAGTATTCGGAATACAATTGATGATTGGGACACAGTCAAGTAGTTAGGCAAATAAGCAAATTTGGTCAAGATGACAGATACGGATGATACAACTTACTGGTCTTAAATTGAGCAGGCACTGAATGGAATACCAGTCCAATTACAACTGATAGCACTGTCATAAGTGCAAGAGCACCAATTGACCCCAACAAAACCTGTCCAATTATTAAATACTATGTGAGAACAACTAACTATCAAAATAACTTTCCTAATTCGATGCAAAATCCTTTTCCAGGCATCAGTACACAGTGTCAACAAGATATTTGATCTCAGCACCTTTTCTTTTAGAGAGAGAAAATTCACTGTGCAGTACTAGTTTACAACATTTTCCGTATACAAGAATGCAGTACAATCCAAGTAATAATCAAGCAGTAAGACATTGGTATAAATTATGAAGATTATTTTGTTTGCACACAAGCTAGAATAAATATGAAGAGAATGAATATGACCTGTACCACTTTGAAATTCTCCCAAGTAAAGGGAAAGCTTGAGATTTGACCCTTTTCATTGGATATATTAGTGTTACAAAACTAATTAATGTTTGGCTAATTCAATAATACAGTTACATCCTTTATAGCCTCTGGAAGTTGGGTACTTCATGTCTTTTATCCTAGGCTATATATAAGCCACCAGGGCTATATAGCATTTTGCTTGGCAACAAATCACATATTTCATCCAATGCAACAAAACTTTCCTAGCTTGCAAATGAGTTTGGGTGAAGTGGTCCCAATCCTAGAGTTCTCTCTCTCTTATTCTCTTACAACATGCAATTATATACAATTACAACCATGTCATATTGACAAGCCTTTTATATTATTGGAAGGGGAAATAATGTATGCAATGTGGTTTCTAAATACATGGAGGAAACATTTAATCATTGTATTTATTCGAATGTATCATGTATGTGCAATTATATTTACTAAATCGATCAATCTCGCTGATTAGAAGATGCACCAATCCAGCATGATTGCAAGCCTCTGTTAAAACAGGAAGGGAATAAATAGGTGTGCTCTAGTTGCCATATGCTTGAAGGAAAATGTTCAAATCACTATGTTTCAAAAGATTCACACACCCAGAGACAAACATATGAATGTCTGCCATTCATTTCTCTTCGCTCAAATGACCTTTTGAGCTAGAGTTCAACCACAACGACAGAATAATATTTAAGGTGACCTGCTTTCTAATCTCCACTTCTGAACATTGGATTGCATTCCAAATGAGCACACAAGTTAAGAACATATATCTACCAATGTTTCATGAGATATGTGGAGTCCACTACTTATAGGTTACTTGATGCTGAGCAAGACATTACTGCAAGAAATTCAGAGTTGGATACTCTCTTAAAATGAATTTATCAAAGAAATTTATATAGTAGTATGTCCCATGATTATATATACATAATTCAGGCAGTGCAAAGTAGTCTGTTCAGCATTACTTTAAATGATAAGAATCATATTAATTTTTTATGATTTAAGTGCACATTCATTAAAAGTGGATACAAATTTATCAAGGAACAATGTTTAAAAGCAGACTAAAAAATGCCAAAACTCAACAACAAACAAGCTCAGAAATAAAATGTATAAATGATCAAGCATCGTCATGTTTCTTCAATTCTGATCCTCTCAGAATTTTTTCATATCTTTTTTTTTAAAGAAAGAGCTCCCCGTATATCCTAACAAATGGTCAATAGCAAAAATTTCAGATGCCACTCAAAAAAATTTGCATGCTTGTCCACTTCGATCTACAACTCTCTCTATTTCTTTTAATTTTAAACCACATAAAACAAAAACGGAAAACACATAAATATATAGGATGAAGGATGTGCAGAATGACAAAAGAGGAAAAGGGTGGTAGCTCAATAAATTTGCTTGTAAGGGTGTGTAGACACACACAAATACTCACTGAGAGAGAGAGAGTGAGAGAACGAGAGATGAAAGGTTTGGAGAGATCATACCAGTCCTTTCTCGTATTGCATGGCCAAGAGCGCCGCAATGAAGAATGTCTGATTAACGGATAAAAAGTAAATTAAAACCCAACATACTTCTCATTTAAAACCTTGAATGCAAAAAGGGTAACAATATTCACTGCAAGCATATAGACATGCACGGTAAAAACAGGACGTAACTATCACCTAGTTTTATGTTTGGGCAATCACTTTTTGTTTATGGCATTCTTGTCATTAATTATATCTCCTCATTCAAGGTAGCTGAATCTCTAACCTCAAGATGTATTCTCATTGACCACCTCACCAGGGACTAGGACCAAGCTGAAAATGTTTATTCCCACATTGTAACCCAATGCATACATCCAAAACACAGAGAGCTTTTTTCATATGAGTAATAGAACATTTTATTATTAGAAAACACAAAAGGTATATTATCCTAAGTACACCAGATCTATTCAAGAGGGACACTAATTAAAAACAGAAAGATACGAGAAAATCAAAAAAATTTATACCAGTAAAATCTATAGTGGCTGCCCAAAGGAACAGAATATTGACAAAAGAAACTTTTAGGCTCTTTTGTAGCTCTTTACGATCCTCGAAAGTTCTAACATTTCTTTTCCTCTAAATACACCACACTAGACATATAGGGACCATATTCCACACTGTTGCAACTCGTTGGCTTTTTTTATTTTTTTTTTGGATCGATACAACTCATGGGCTAATATAAAGAGATTAAATCAAGAAAAATAATTGTTTGGGAAAAAGGAAAATGGAAAGAGTCATCTATCAATAGATCAGAGCAAGTGAAAGTATAGGGCTACAATGACAGATGAGGGTTCCCGGCAGGATACAAGAAATAGAATGACAAGGACAACTGAAAAGAATATTTTAGCCATACATAAATTAAACTAGTTTCCCAATACTGTGAATTTAAACAGAAGACATGAAATGACATCTAGTCTATGCTACTTTATTTACCTTGTCTCCAATTTCAGACACAAATATCAACAAGAATGCAGCAGTGAATCCTGACTTTGAAATTGCTGCTAAAATTGATGAAGGTCCTCCTTTCACAAATGCAACCAGTGAAAACACTAAACCACATCCAAACAGCATAAGAGCTATAGAGAGAGGATAAGGCATTCGATTTTGATGCCTCTCACTGCCAAATCAAGAGACATGTACCCATGAGTACAGATTCAAGGTAAGGGGGGCATTATGTTCCACCGGCAGTTCAACATACAAATTTCAAATGCATTATATTGGACAGCATACAAGACCATTCAACAAGACAGGGACAAATGAAGAAATACATGCACGACGTTTGAACCATTGGGGATCTTCAAGAGTCACAGAGCAAGTTTGGTTTCTTAAATTCAAGCTGCTTATCTTGGCAAACATACAATCAGACCTCCAGCATAAGAAATTCTAAAGTAGGTGCCAAGACATTTGGAAGTTCAATCAATACTTTGCAAATGTGTGACCCACGAAAAGAATAAAAGGTAGGGGCCAAACCTATGCTGTTTATATTTCCAGTAATAACGTGCATATGAAATATTCTATTAGAAGGGAGCACAACATAACAGCTATTGCTCTACTTTTTAAAACAAACTCCACTTATCTATTCCCAAAAACACATTAAAGTAACAACTACAATTACAGAAGAAGAATTAGCTTCCCATTCTGGACTTTTTATTCTTCTTCTTTTTTTAACATCTCAGGAAGATTAATAAACCCATGCTTTTGTTCTAGAATGCAAATCATTCAACCAATTTTTATATGATGAAAAGGATGCCCCAAAAGTCTAGTAACATCCGTAGGAACAAGAAATTTTATAGCATGTAATTGGTTTCACAATCAAAACTCAAACACCAGTTTGTTGCTAATACTAACAGTAAATTCATCTCAAAATATATTTTTTGTTAAGTAAATTATTCATCTCAAAATATTGACACCTAAAGTTAGCAATCTTAGCATCATCCATATTAAATCTCATATAACTCACATTTCAGATGAATTATCATTGGGTGGACCATTGGAGAATATCTTTTTGTTGTCCTCTTCCCCTCGGCCTTCATAGCCCTCGGATCCGATGCTAACATTTGATGCTTGGGCTCTGACCATGCCACGCGCCAAGCTCAGCCTTGATATTCCTCTACATCTTACTATCAATCAGTCAGGAAATATGTTACTCATAGATGAAAGGTATGATCATAACCTTCGGAGATGTTAGAACTAACTTATTAAAGGCATTCCTTTGAATCAGTCTCAATCGCAAAAAGGAATAACACTCGACTGAACAGAAATATGCAATATCCCTGCTACCTGGGCACAAAGGCAGTACGTTTACAAGATTTGAACTTTCTTTCCATCCAATCCAATTTCGTTACATAATTGGATTTAATTCCGAGCGTTTATTGATCTAAATAAAAAAGCAACTTTCACCGCTGCTAATTTATGTCCACCAGCACCACAAAATCTCCCACCAAGATCCAGACAAAGTTCATTGACTACACGTAACCGTTACATTTAAAATCCTACCATAACCAAGGCGATTCGTGCCCAAACTTACCCAAAATCTTCACAAGCCAATAGCTCAAAGTCCACCCAAATGCATCTAATAACCAAAAAACCCCTAATATTCTACCACCCTTTTTCGGGAAGTACTTAAAATTTAAACTTATCAAGTGAATACAATCCAAAGTTGATTCCATAATAAACCATTCTTGAAGTCAACTACCTAACTCTGTGTCAAAATGAAATTTTAAAAACAAAATTGAGTGAAATTCGCGGGGAACTTACACGAGGGCGAGGGCGAGATGTTCTTTCTACAAATGCTGGCAGAGCATGGCAGTGTGTCTACCAGAGCTAACAAAGGAAGCTTTTTCCCACTGGTAATGAAAGGTGTATGAAGCACCAACCCCTTCATTTTTTATCTCTTTCTTTTTACTTAAAGACTGTTCTTACAATTTCATCTCCACACACTTCATAATCTCAACAACTCTCTGTCTCTTCTTAGTACCGCGGGTTCTGCAATTCAGAAGAAATCTGCAGATGAATTGAAGAAAACCCGTTACCCAGTTGAGCAGCAAGTTCTTAGATAGTAGATTTTTCAGGGCCGGGGGTTCTTGCAGGCTGCCACGTGTGTAAAATGGAGGGATGACGCAACGACAGCGTACTAGGATCTTTACCTCTTCACGGCTCCGGATTGGTTAGGGACTGTCAGAGCCGAATTTTGGGTTGTTTGGGCCCATCTTTTGTCCCAATATTCCAGGCCTTCTGCTCGCTCAGCTTGAGCCCATTGAGTGTGGACTGGTTTTCTAGGCTGGGCCTGGCTTGTAAATCTTGGACTTATAGGCTCGATGGTTTATCTATTGCATTGTTTGAATAATTTTATGATAAAGGTATAGCTATTCTAAAGAGAATAACTCATTGAGATAGAGGAATAACTATTCAATAGAGTAATACCAAGTTTTTAAACAGTTCCTTACTATATAGATTAAATACAAACATTACTATATAGATTACTATATAGTTTTTAAACATATACGAGTCGAAAAAAGTTTTGCGAATTTAGTAATTAGTAGTTCAAGAATAAGGGATATATGAATCTATGATACTCTTATCTTATCATAATACACCATGTTGTTAAAAATAAGTATTTACATAAAAAAAAAATTAAAAATATGATATTTTGTTATAATATTTGAGCATGGAGCCATCTATACTAAAGAATGATTAATAGTTTTCCTTTTGAATTGGAGTTTATAATAAATATATACGGTCAAAAGAAAAATTATATTTTCAAGTTAGTATACAGAGCACACTTAATAAACTGTATACATAATATAATTTGATTTAAAAAAATAAATTTTAAACCTTGAATTGTACCAATCAAATTTTACTATTTAAATAATGTGAACGGTGTACTTTACATACGAGTTTAATAATAAATACATTCCGGTGTTGGTCTTTCTTATCAAGATATTTTAGTGCCATCAATTTTAAATCTAACGAATCCATATCATCACATCCTTCTTCTACCCCACCAACCTACCTAAATATTTACACGAAGTCCAAAACCATTGGATATTTGATCAATTATAAAAATTTTAATTAAGAAAAATGATATTTAATTGACAAGCTAAAAATAAAAAAGAAAAGCATTATTGGGTTCATGAATGTTGGTATCTTATCTCAAATAACCAATCACAAGCCAAGTGTCTTCGTCTTTTTCTAAGGGAGAAGTCAAATGGCTCGTCCTTTTAAGATCAAAGATAACTCTGGTCCGGGCCAAAGGTTGGTCAGTAGGCTGTTCAATATATTTTGACATTTTGTAGCTTAAATCGAGTTATTAATATGAGATTTTAATTTAAAAATAATGATAATATTTAAATACAAAATGATAAAGTTTTATTAGAATTTAAACTTAATTTTTTAGACGCAAAACCATTACTTTTGGTTAGCTTAATAATATCTATAACCAGATAAAAATCTAATTTTTAAATAATAGGAATATTATCACCCGTGCATAATATTTTTTTTAATACTCGTTTAGTTACACAGATGAATAGATATGGGATAAGATAAAAGTTAAATAAAATATAATTTTTATTTTAAGATTTCAAAAAGTTAAATTATTTATTATATTTTGTATGAAAATTTGAGAAAATTGTAATAATTATATGAAATGAGATAAAAATGAGATATTTTGACATATATAACCAAACCTGAAAATTTTTAAAACAAATCAAGGGAATCAATATCAATATACACACCACATTTTAGAAAATATTTGAGAGTAATAAATACATCATCATCTTGCGACTTTTATTCAAGCTTCTTCGTTGTTTGAAAATCTTGTACATTTTGGGTAAGATTTTTTTTAATACAACTTCTATAATTACTAGTTATTTTACCAAATTTTATCGTTTAAGGTTTATTTTATTTTAGGCAAGATTTTCTCCATCTTTTATGTTAATCAAATTTTTTTTTTTCTTTATAATTTCTATTTTGAGATTTGTTTTTGTTACGGGACCTACTTAAGGTGGGGGGGCCTTGGTTGCCTACCCATTAAGCCACCTTGATTAGTTTAACATGCTGTGTAAATAGTGAGTTGAGATGAAATGA
Source organism: Juglans microcarpa x Juglans regia (assembly GCF_004785595.1). Classification (NCBI taxonomy): domain Eukaryota; kingdom Viridiplantae; phylum Streptophyta; class Magnoliopsida; order Fagales; family Juglandaceae; genus Juglans; species Juglans microcarpa x Juglans regia. The sequence goes on along the minus strand of NC_054594.1, from coordinate 39,669,509 downwards.
GTTGAAATTAAAATTAAAAGTTGAATAAAATATTATTAAAATATTATTTATTATTATTATTTTGAGATTTGAAAATATTGAATTATTTATTATATTTTATGTGAGAATTTAAGAAAATTGTAATGATTAGATGAGATGAGATCATTTTTATATCCAAACCAGAGCCCTTCAATTTTATTGCAAACAATCGCGTTGGAGCCAAAAATGGTAATGATTCATATAACGTATGTGAGAACTTAATACAACACTGTATAGAAGTTTATCGCATAAATTAAAAGACAATTGAAAATGATATACGCACAACATTCTTCAAAACCCTTTTTGCAACTCATATATATATATATATATATATATATATATATAGATATATAAACAATAGCTGACTTTGTTATTCATTCAATAACCTCAAAATCATTACAAAGGTTTTTGCTCATCTCATAGTTCTCTACCTGTGCGGGTACTTCCTCAATCCAAATTCTATCCTCATGAAAAGAGAGGGCTAACTTTGCTAGCTTATGTGCCACATTATTGGATTATCTGTATGTAAAACAGACCCTCCAGTTTAACCTATTAGTTAGCATACCTCTAACATCTTTTATCACACTTCCATAGCTGGTATCAATATCGTCAATACTATTACCATTCCTCACCATTGTTTGATAATCCCCTTCAAATATAACTTAACGACAGACCCAAATCAACACACAACTCCAAAGCTCTCCCTAGGGCCAAAGCTTTTGCAATAACTGGTTCTACCATACAATTTAAGCTCGAGCATAACACTGCCATACTCTCACCCTCATTGTTTCTGACTATAATCCACATACCAACCTTCTTTGTCTGCTTATCCACTGCTACATCCTAATTTGGCTTATATTTAAGACCAGTTGGTTTTCTCCAATAACTTGCAGTTCTACCAACTGTTACTTGATGCCTTTTTGCTATCTGTTGGTCTTGTACTTCAGCAAATTCTTGATGAACTAGCTTTGCCTTCAGCATTAAGTCTCTTGGATGATCAAACTTGCCTTCAAATAGCAATGAATTCCTTCTCAACCAAATTAATCTCATAACATATGCCACTAAAGCTATATCCTCTAGACATAACTGCTCATTTAGCCTCTTCCATATGTCCATGAAACCAACTTCAGAACACACCCATTTCTGCACTGGATTGCCAATTTCAGACCAAACGTCTGGTGAAGCGGGACAACTCCATACAATATGTACAGAAGACTCATCCTTCCTTCCACATACTGGGCATAAGCTATCCATTGCAGCTTCTTCTTAAACAAATTCAACTTAGAAGTAGTTTGGATTCAGATATGAGTTGAGATGAGTTGAGATGGCTTGTGAATAATAGAATAAAAGTTGAATTATTTATTATATTTTGTGTGAAAATTTGATAAAGTTATTTTGAGATTTGAAAAAGTTGAATTGTTTATTATATTTTGTATGAAAATTTGAAAAAGTTGTAATGATGAGATGAGTTGAGATGAGTTTGAATGCAAACGAGGCCTAACAGTATTTCTTATCCTAGCTTCCATAAGAACATCTTGACTTTCCCTTCCACATTCAGACTCCAAATTTATTTCCAGCCTTCTTATATGTCAATAGAATTAGATATCTCCCCTCGTGCCACTCTCCTCCTTGACTACTCTAATGGTAAGCACTCTTAACAGAGAACTTCCCATTCCTAGTATGTATCCATATTAGTTGGTCTTCAATTTTCAATCTGCTCAGATGAATACTCACGATTATCTCAGCCTCATCATTACTAAGAGTGCATTTAGATGTTAAACTGAGTTGAGTTGAGATGATAAAATATTATTAGAATATTATTTATTATTATTATTATTATTTTAAGATTTTAAAAAGTTGAATTATTTATTATATTTTGTATTGGAATTTGAAAAAGTTGTAATGATGAGTTGAGATGAGTTTACTTTCCAAACAAAATCTAAATGTATCAGCAATTAATTGGGTCTTCCATTCACCTATACCTTGTTCAATAAGCTCACCACCGGTACCTTCTTCATCCAGATTTTTTAATGAAGATTGCCCCTGATATGAAGTTGGGACAAGTAGCCATCCATCTTTCCAAATCTTTATCTTATCATATCCCTTTACCATATTTAAATGATACACGTATGCTTGGTATATGTTAGTTTGTCATGGTACATGTTACTGTAACTTATTCTTAATTATTAAGTATGAATGAAGTATTCCTTTTATTTAAAAAAAAAAAAAAAAATCATCTTTACATGAGAGTCTTTTTATAATTGCGAGAGCTGAGATTCATGTACTTAAGAATAATAATAATAATAATGTTAGTCTCGTACATTTTATTTTAAAAAAAATTAATTTGTTATGTGAATTTTAATTTTTTTTTTTAAGGAAATAATTATTATTAATTTTTAAATAATAATAATAATATAATTTGGATTTGGTGGTAGCATGTGAGATGCACGTTGTTAAGAGAACGTGGGAATGGCGTTATTATCTCTGGGGGGATGGTATCTATCTATCTATGATCTATCTATCCATCCCACCTAACGCTACTCAATTGGCAACGTGGGTGGGCCCCACCCAACACATGCAAAATAGAGCATGCACATTGAGGGTCCCACCACTCGACCTTCAGCTTCAGATTTGGTTTGGAAGCACAGCCACTTTTGAAGTTCAGGTCCAGAAATCTGCCTCTCATAAATCAATTTCTGAAATTCAATCTGCTCCGCTCATTCTTCCTTACTGGGGAATGGACCCCACGTCCTAGTCATCGCACGGCTACCGTTACCTTCCTGGGTGGACCCTTTCGACTCACCGCAGTGTTAATGATGGAGGTCCTTGGCAAAACAGGTGGGGTCATCGCAGGAAAGTATTTTCCCTAGTGTACGTTACGGGTGAATTAATGAAAAATTAAAGCTGAAAAGAAAATAACCAAAAAATCAACGTCCCCTCGTTTCCACCCGAAAACCCTCCGCAAACAAATATAGCCAAAAGAAAGAACGGGAAAAAGCTCTCTCTCTCTCTTCTCTCTTCTCTCTGTCTGGGTGAAAAAATAAGGAAAGTTCTTTTCGTGGGGTGGGTTGGGTTGGGTTGGGTTCTTTCTCTCTGTCTCTCTGTTCGGAATGGAAGCTCCTGACACGGCGACTTGCTTTGTCGACGACCTGCTGGACTTCGCGTCGGATATAGGCGAGGAAGACGACGACGAAGACAAACCTAGAAAGGCTCTTCCTCCACTTAACCGTCGCGGGCATGGACCCTTGTCGTTCAACCTTTTGCACTCGGACGATCCTGGCCTTCCATCCTCTGTAAGTTGTTCTAGCGGTCCTTTTTTCTTTCGTCTATCAAAGCATGACGAGTTTGCCGCCGACTCCGGGGGTTTCGTAGGATCTCCGGGGGGTGGTATTCGATGTCTTGGTTAGGGTTAAGGTCGGGCCCCACTCGACTCGGGGGAGTTTGACCGATTGTTTTCGGTTTCATTTCCGAATCGACCATGTTTCTCCGTGAGTCGGTCGAGTCAGAGCTGATGGCTTAATGAAGATGTGGTACTATTCTATGCGTGAGGACAATCTAACCCCTGTAAACCCTAGTGCAAAATTCTAGATATTATGTAGTTGTCGGCATAGACAAAGGGTGTTATTGGCAATTCGATGTTCCAATCTGGGGGTCTTAATTATCGTGAGCTGTTCCTCACGAGGTCATAGTTGCACCAATGAATGGGAAGAGAGATATTCTCATATCTGCCCATCACTTTGACGTGCTGTCTTAACGGAAAGCCATCGAAAATACAATATTACCCTTCTGTTGGAGCATCTCTGTCTACCCCGGGTTACTGTAAGAAATCAATCCGGCTTTTTATGCCCTTTGCTGTCCACGCCAAAATTATTACAAAAAAAAAAAAACCGGTGCTTTCTTTTCTCAAATCGACTCGGTCGAGTGACTTTCAACCGGTCGAGTTAAGCTTTATACTTTTTCTGTTTTTGCTTCCCAAAGCGAATCTAAGCTAAGCTAAGCTAAGCTATCTGGCATGTACAGGAGGAGCTTGCTGAGGAGGACCTGGAATGGATATCGAACAAAGACGCGTTCCCAGCGGTGGAAACATTCGCAGGGATACTCTCGGAGCACCCGGGGAGTATATCCAAGCACCACAGCCCGGTCTCGTTGCTAGAAAGCAGCACCACAAGCAGCCTCACCAACAGCACCACCAATAGTAGTACACTCGTGAGGTGCTGTGGCAGCCTCAAGTTCCCCGTGCGAGCTCGAAGCAAGCGCCGCCAAAAGCGTCGCCGTTACATGCCGTGCCAGCTGCAGCTATGGTGGAGCCGACAACAAGCGACTACCAAGAATGTCAAACCGGTAGCGTCTACGGCGACGATCGGGAGAAAATGTCAGCATTGTGGGTCTGAAAAGACCCCGCAATGGCGGGCAGGTCCTTTCGGGCCCAAAACCCTGTGTAATGCTTGTGGGGTGCGATACAAGTCCGGTAGACTCGTGCCCGAGTACCGCCCGGCGAGTAGCCCCTCGTTCTCCGCCGAGTTGCATTCTAATTCTCACAGGAAGATACTGGAGATGAGGAAGCAGAAACATACGGGAATGGGAATGGGGATGGGGATGGTGGTGACGTCTGTGGATAAAGGGTAGAGTAGAATATCTAAAAAAAATTTACATTTTAGCTTAGTTAGGAGTTAGGGGTTTGTTGTATCGGCTGGTTAGGGTGGTTAGTGAAAGTTCATTTGTTTTAATCAAACGTCTGGTAGGGGAATTTTTGACTTTAGTGTGTTTGGTTATGCCATAGACTAGAAACAGATGATAGCGTTCTTTGGTTTCGCCCAATTTAATTCTTTGTTTTATTGCTGTTTGGATTGGAGAATCGAGATATGGGAGATTAAGGTGAAAGAAAAAAAAAAAAAAATTGTGGAATGCTGCATTTTGGGGCTTTGGTGATTTGCTTGGTTGAGACTTGAGAGAAGTGGTAGTTTGCTCTTGGTTTGAGCCGACTTCTGAATCCCTTTTTGCTAAAGACGATGTACTATAAGTTTGGCTGTTCTACTTATTGCTGCAATCCACAAACTGATTTTTGTTCTCTCTCATAATCATGGCTTGCATTTTCTGTTCATGTGTTGCCAAAACATTGTTGAATTTCAAGTTCTAGGCAGCAGCATGTACGTGTTCATGGAGTTGTTCCAGCGAATAAACAAGGCGTCTATGCATGTCTATAAGAATTTGTTTTGAACCTAAGGTGAGTTCTCTAATCTTTTGCCCGTGTTGAATGGATTGGGACAGTCGATGGTTTTGAATTTTGGTCACTCGAAGTAACACGTAAAGAGGCAAACGCTGTTCTGATTTGCAGAAATTTGATTGCCCGCCAGGCAAGTCTGCTTGATCTGTAACTCCTGCTTCGGTGGTACAAGATTCAGAGTTGCAATCTTTTAAACTAAACCCCATTTCTTTCCCAGTATCCTATCCATCAATGGGACATCGGCTCCAAATGATGGGCAAATAGCAAGTGAATTTCGTTGGGAGATTCGAGGTGGTGGTAACTTTTCACCGGATCCCAGGAAGAATGAGAGGCAAAGGAATGGAAAATCGTCAAAATGCTGGAGATGGTCAAATGGTAGGGCGGTTTGTTGATCCTCTTTGTAATAATTGGAAGACAGAAATTTCTTCTAACTTGTCAAAAAAAATAATAATTGGAAGAGATATAGACAGTACGTGGACCAATGCAACTTTGAAACATCAAACCGGACAGTGTGACGCACCTCTCTACCGAAATAATTTTTAATATATTGATGTTATATCTTTTTTAAAATATTTAAAAATAATAAAAAATATAAATAAAAAAAAATACTATTTTTACACTAGCTGTCACTTGCAGCAGCAGCAGCTGCTCGACCAATAATCATCCTCACAGTCTCCTACACCTACACGCAATGCCCTGGCTCAAAAGTCAAGACACGGTTCGGGGAGGCTGGATAAAGGAGAGAGGGCATTACAAGTGGAATTGTCAAACTTAAAAATAAAGGATACGTTTGAAAATCAATTCAAATTCAACTCATCCTTATAATTTTTTTAAATTTTATTTTAAAATATAATAAATAATTTAATTTTTTTAAATTTTAAAATAATAATAATATTAAAAAATAATATTTTATTATTTCAATTTAACTTAATTTAACATCTAAACGTAGTCAAACCCTTTGCCAACCCACTCGGCTCAAATCCTCTTATCTGCAAATAATCTTATTAACAGATTGGGAGATTTTTTTTCTTAAATTATCCAAATGCATTTATAAAAAAATTTTATCGAGTATGTGCATTCTTGAAATTAGTCAATATGTTGTTATTGAGCACTCGGTACCAATCAAAAACTATCTAAGATAATGGGCTGATGGTACACACTAATTATCCAAAAGGCCTACACACCAATAATAGGATCTTTCCCCTGGAAAAGATAAAGGCCAAAAAAAAAAAAAAAAAAAAAAAAGATAATTGAGAGAAGTTCGTTCAAGATAAAAATATAGGGGGGACAAATGGGCCACTCAACCTATATATATATCTCTCTCTCCTTTTTTTTTTTTGTAATCTTTATTTGGTTCCATTCACGAGGTAGATAAAGTCACGCAGCATAGACTTCCCATGGAAGAGAAAAGAGTAAGCGTCCGTTAGATCTTAAAATCATCTCAATTTATTATTATAATTTTTTTAAATTTAAATATAAAATATAATAAATAATTAAATTTTTTTAAATTTTAAAATAATAATAATATTAAAAAATAATATTTTATCATTTCAACTCAACTAAATTCAATATTTAAACGCAATTTAGAGCTAGTGTACCGCTTGTAACTTACCATTACAAGTGATCGTTAGTGTAAAGTTAATATATTTTTTTATTCAATTTTTTTATTATTTTTAAATATTTTAAAAAAATTATAAAAAAACACATTAATATATTAAAAATTACTTTTTAAATTATTAAGTAAAAAAGTTATTATTATTAATTTTCTTTTACAAAGCGTTAAATAAAGCGGTAAAATTTGCGCGGCAAAGTAGTTATTTTTCCAAGAGAAAATCAACTGTGTCTGCTTTTTTAGCCACCATTAATTGTCTGTTTCTTGGTAGAGAGAATAATCATTCAAGGGTATTACGGGTCTTAGATCGTTAGATCTAGCTGGTTAAATGAGTGGTAAAGGCCTAAAGTAAATGTGTACATGGGCAGCTTTTATTTTCATGTTCATTTTCTGTTCTAGGAGGTAAGCGGCGTGACTCATGTTGTCTACTTTCCAATTCCCCGAGTCTGGATAAAAAGCTGGGTTACTTTCTGGACAGGTTGGTCTAATGCCATCTCAGCATTACATGTAATATTCCATTTTCCTTCGTGTATGTGTGTTGGAACAAGGGACAGCTTTGAGGAAAGCTTCCCCAGCCTGCCCTCCTGATGCCCATGTTCTCTGTCATTGAATGCAACTGGTTGGCTTGCATTGCCGCCTTTATTTATGAAGAAAAGTATTACAATTATAAAAAATTTTATAAAAATAAATTTACAAATTAAAATAATTTTATACAATATATTAGATTTATTTTACAATTTAAAATATAAAATTAAACCACATCAATTTGTGAGTTTACTTTTATAAAATACTTTTATAACTAAACCATTTTTTATTTGTGAATGACAGTAACAATAGACTCTTTCTTGGAAAATATAGCCATTTATGCAAAAACTTGTTGGTTATGAAAGTTTTAAATGATTGAGATAGGGTTTTACAAATGTGAAATGAAAGGATGACCCTCCCATTAGGGGCGGGGCGGGGGGGAATTAGAGCCGACTCTTTGTCTCCCCTCTTCACAAAAAATAGATAAATAAACTGATCGATTCATTGAATCTCAGGTTGAAACAGGCGAGGCTCAAATCCGCAGGTTCCATCTTGATAGGGCGGTGCTCTAACCGATTGAAACACAATTCTTGAAAAATTAAGTACACAAACTTCCAATTATTTGTTTCTCATTGGATTTAATTCACCAATAAGATCATAAAAAACGATGAATATGATCATCACCAAACTACTATTTCAACTTTTTTTTTTTTTAATTTTAAATTTAGGTTTGGAGATTTGGTTACTCAAAAGTTCCCAATAATAATGCAGAATGCCTTGTAAGTTGTACCACACTACCACTCCTGAAAGATGATAGCAAATGCATTTTCTAAAACCTGTGGTTCATTTGGGCTCATCCTTAAACTGTAGCTGGCCAGGATCATTTCAGTGCTGTCCGTCCTCTCTGCGAATAAAGACTTTTGCTGTTTGCATCATTGCATGCGAGTGGAGGATAATATGAACCCCCAAATTCACATATTTGTGGTTCAACTTCGTTCATTTCACTTACGTTAGTGCCATTTTGTACAATTCCACTCAGGCTTCTCTTTCTTTGTGCGCAAAACCTTTTTTGCAGAAAAAAAAGGCTCTATTATTTGTCGGCTTCCCTATAGTCAACCAATAAAACCTTCTAGATAATATATTTTGTCAACGACTGTTTGGATTCAAATTATGCCGATGGGTTTCTGCCTAATTTCGATGGCTCGGGCTCTCCATAATTTCCAAAAAATGCCTTAGCATGCAAATGTAGGAATGATCTGTATTAGGTTCTGAAATCAAGGAGTTTTTCTCGGTTTTTTCCAGTTCTCCTAAGACTTAGAATTAAGGTTTTTAATTTAGTTTCGTACCGGCTGGTACAGTTGAAATATGCTGTACCGGCCGGGTAGCCAATACAGAGAAGGGTCGAGTTTTATATTGGTCAGAATTTCGATTGTATAAGTCTGTACCTACCAATATTTCGGATTACGGCCTTTACTTCTTCTTTTTTTCATTTCTTTCTCATTTTTTGACTCTCAATTTAGATCAGATTATTTATAATTTATATATATAATATATATTTATATATAATTTATTCATGTATAGATTATTATTTTAGAATATAATTTTTATATATAATTTATTTATATATAGACTATTCCGAAATGGTACTAGTACCGAAATATCTTATTTCAATGCCTCGACCGAAACGGTATTCAAAACATTGCTTACAATTAAAGATCTAACATGGGTCTTCAAAAGTTAGGAATATTAGGTCTCATTTGGATGTTGAGTTGAGTTGAATTGTTTATGAATAATAGTGAATTGAGATGGTAGAATGAGTTTTATAGGACCCACCTAAGATGAATTTAGATATATTTGGATGTTAAGATGAATTTAGATGTATTTATAAAAAATTAAAAAATATTGTGAGGGTTCTGCATGTAAAGAGGTATTGAATTGAAAAAAATTATGGAGGTTCCGCATGTAAAAAGATATTGAGTTGAAAAAGGTTGTGAGTCTCACGTATAAAGAGATTTTGAATTGAGAAGAATTTAGTGATTTGAAAGTTAAGTATTTAAATATTAAATTTAGTTTAAAATTAGATTGAATTAAATTCATATCTTCTTGATCTCAATTCAGTTAATTGTTCAAGATGATATTTTTTTTCATTCATCTTTATCATAGGGTTCTTGAAAGCTATGAGATGAAAATTGACGTTTTTTTCTTGTTTAGTCATCATCTCTAATTGACCTATGGAAAAGCTATGGATTGACATCAAAATCTGAGATACTTGGTGGAGTTGGCAAAATGGCAACCATGGCGTTGACTACCAACTGGACTCCTACATGTAGGCTTGATGACTTTATATTTAGTTGATGGATGATTTTTTTTTTTTTTTTTTCAATTGATTCAGATTTACGTTTTTGTGAATGTTTTTATATGTTCTTATTTTTTTCGATTTATTTATAAGCCAGTAAAATACAATGACCAAGGTCTTGCGGACAGAAGTTGGGTATGGTGACCATAATCTTATGGCCAGTTTGTATCCCTAATTCATCTCAATTGATTATTATAATTTTTTTAAATTTTAACATAAAATATAATAAATAATACATCGTTTTCAAATTTTAAAATAATAACAATATTAAAAAATAATATTTTAACAATATTTTATCATCTCAATTCAGTTTAACATCCAAACGCATATATTTTTAATATTATTATTATTTTGAAATTTGAAAAAGTTGAATTGTTTATTATATTTTATATTTAAATTTGAAAAAATTATAATGATAAAATTTTATCTAAATTTCTTAATTACAAACCAAATTGTATTTTTGCTTGGAGTGAGAAACTAATATTTTAATGTTAGCTTGAATTGAGAAATTAGAATTTGAATGTTTGGTGAATCAATTATAGTTCTCAATTTTTGACCAACTACGGTAGCAAAAATCTAAATTATTTTAAATTTGCTCAATTCAATGTGAGATGTTTTTTACATCAATTATACAAATTTTAACCAACCTTCTCATTTGGCTAAGCCAATGAAGATGCAATTGGTTTGGCCAAATGTATATTCAAAATTTAGTCAATATCACACTTGTTTTACATTTGTCCATTTCATTTAAATTCAATTCTCACATTGGATTAATTATTCACTTTCTATATAATAATAAAATATTATTAAATTAATAATTTTTTATTTAATTTATTTGTATCATATTTTATAATTTTACCAATTTAATATTAATAATAATTATATTCTAATTAAATTAATATTAAAAAAATCATATTTTCAAAAACCATTTAATGCTAATAACTAAAAATTGAGATTAAACTTATCTAAAATTTTATCTAAATTTCTTATTTACTAACCAAATATCTAGCAACATGCTCATTTCAATGTCAATAAAAAATCCGTACCTACATAAACACCTACAAGTGGTTGGAGTGAGAAATTATTATTTTGATATTTGGTGAATCAATTGTGATTCTTCATCTTTGGCCAACTACTGTAGCAGAAGTCTAAATTATTTTAGAAATGCTCAATCTAATATAGAGTCTTTTTGATATAGATTATCTAAATTTTAGTTATCCTTTAACTTTAACCAAGCCAATGCAGTTGCACTAAGCAGTTGCAGAATTACAATGTTGAGTCTGATGTTATCTTTCTTTGCTTGAATTTTTGCATTGGGATTAGTTCTTGCTTAGGTTTTTTTCTTAAGCTCCGGTTTTGACGTTAACTAGCCACAATTTATTTTATTTTATTATTATAATTTTTTAAATTTTTTACATAAAATATAATAAATAATATAATTTATTCAAATTTCAAAATAATAATAATATTAAAAAATAATATTATAATAATATTTTATTTAATTCATCTAAAATTATCTCAACTCATTTTTAAATCTAAACATAATAATCTCGTTTAAACAATAAATTAAAATAAAAAATTATTAACAAATTATCTTTTTAATAATAATATTAGGTTGATATTTAAAAAATTAAATTATTTTATATATTTTATATAAAATTTTAAAAATAAAATAAATTTTAATAATATTTTATTATCTAAATTCAAATCAACTCAAAGTTAAAGTTCAGCTTAATGAATGAGTGCCTAAAGTTGACTACTTTACTAACACGTGAAAGGGTCAGGCCACAAGAAAGGGCCCCACTTTGGAGTTGGCAATCTGGTTTGGCAATCATAGCTGGGGCCCTCTCTCTCTTTTTTTTTTTTATTATTATTATTATTATTTATTTAAGCAAACAAAATATTTTATTAAAAAATATGATACGGGAGGAGAGAATGAAGTTTTTCAACAAATACTCTAAAATAATAACAACAGTATAAATTGGTGGATAAAAAAGTTATTCCGATACATGCAAATAAAAAAATCATAAATTTATTAAAAAATAATTATTTAATTGAGTAAAGATAATACAATCAGTTTTGTGGTGACTTTTTCCTGCAGGAATATCTTTTCTCAAACCCAATAATATAGAAAAAAAAAAAAAAAAAACATGAAAGATAAGGCTGTGAGCAATTTTCAAGGAAATATTTATTTGTGGGTAGTCAGAATGCATTCTCTCTCTTCCATTCAGCTCCATTTAATATAATGTGATTGTGATTAAGTGCATATATGATTGATGGGGAAAAGGTAAAATCTATGTGAAAATTATGGATAAATCAGGAATTTAAGTTAATTTCAAATGCAGTTAAATTGAGCAAACAGGCCATATGAATGTCTATATAAATTGTGAGTTATACATATAATTATTTTTGTATATTTTTAATGCACTTCATTGATGTGATTAGTCAAAATAGTTATTTTATGTTAAAAAAAAGTGACACGGCCAATCATATTAATGGAATACACAAAAAATACGTAAAAATGACTGATCATATAATTTTTTATAAATTATTACCATGTCTCCATCTTAAGTTTTTTTATCTGGAAACTAGTATGAAAAACATATATTTCATGTTATTATAGTGTGTCACCCACGTAGACTTAGAAGCCCCCAAAAAAAAAAAAAAAAATTCTAAATAAAATCATGTATTTGATTAATCATAACATGTCAATGTAGGTGTTTTCTTAATAATTTTATTACTCAGTGATAGAAAATATTCTCAACCTAATTAATTTGAATAGGTTGAGAATATTGATAAGAACTTTATTATTATTATTAATAATTAACCCTAGACAAAATATGATAAAAACACTCACAGCTTGCCACGTGTTAAACATGTAAGATCACTTCCATGGGTCCTCTAATTATAAAAAGGACATAGAACCCCAAAAATATGGGTAGCTCATGTGGTTGGTGCACATATCTTGTTTTAAATTGAACCCTCTTTATTATTATTATTATTATTATTATTATTATTATTATTATTATTATTTATACAGGCATGATGGATTTTACTTTATTTTTACATACGATAAAACTTACTTTTTAGACAATGTTATTTATTAAATTGTAAGATCATTGACGAAATATCACATTTTTATGTTCAAATAAAGGCACCATGACTCGATGAAGTAATAGACATTCGGTCGTTAATATGTCAATCATGTAGTGGATCAATTTATGGATTTAATAATAATAATAATAATAATAATAATAAAAATCTTCAATTTGATTGAATTGTGAATTGAATATTCTTTTTTATTTTTTAACACTTTATAACGACCAAGTGAAATATTTTTATTTTTCATCTCGACACTTATTATATCTAATCATCCCAATTAATGTATCACATTTTATAAGACTAATTAAAATGTGTCATATCAGACAATAGGGCTAAAAATTGACATGATTGGTGCGATTTTGGTGCAAAATTGACACCGCATCGATGAGTTTTAGAGAGGCTTAGAACTGGCCAAACTAGTTGATTGGAGGAGAGAAAATTGGTAGCCTCGGTCTCGACATGAATTGGTGCGGTTCATTGGTCTACCGTCGACATCTTTATCAAGGAGGAGGAGAGTAATGGACTTTACTGTCAGTGGAGAAGAAGCGAATCTGCATAGGAAAAAACTAAAAAGAAGAAGAAGATGTGGGAAGAAGAAGAATAAGGGAATTATTAATCTTAGATTTCATCTTCTTCTTCTTTTTTTTTTTTTTTTAATAATAAAACTCATTAATAAAACGACGCAATTTCACTTATTGTTAATCGGCCGGTTTCAAATTTTGGTAGCCAGTCCGCAGCGATGATGGTTAATCCCATTGGTTTCTCTATAGCCCTAACTGACAACCTAGCTAATTATGATGTCATGAGACATACAATAAGTAGTAAGTTTTTCATCTCTTATTCATGAATTTCCTATATATAAGATTATTTTGTTTTCTATGAATCTTGCAAGTCTTTTGTATATTTGGTACTAATTTTTCTAAAGACTCAATATTTATATACAATAAAACGAGGTAATCAATAAAATTAACATACCGTCTTATTCTTAAAAAAAATCTTAAGTATATCATATCAAATAATACAATCGAAAACTTAATAAATTTTAAAATAAAAAATAACGTTACCTTACAACCAAAAATTAAAAGATAAAAACACAAACAAATTGTTCACACAAAACCTTTTTTGGGATAAAAAATGATAGGAATTTGGACGCCCTCTCAACACATACTGACCATTGGATTGATTATGGTTATGTGGCTAAAAAAAAAAAAAAAAAAAGAGAGAGAGAGAGAGAGAATGTACAGTGAAGAAGCAACAGTCGGTACAAGGAGCCTGGAGCTGAAAATGTGCCCCAGTCCCAACAGTTCTCCTCAATTTCCACAATTTCAAGTGGTCCCCACACCAGTTCTCGCCTTTCAAGATTGCATCATTTGTCGACAGACAGACTGATTAGACCACTAAGGTGGACCGTCCGATAGGGACATAAAGCCAAGTGTTTGGACGCGTCCAAATTCTCGAGACCGATAATGAGTAATGTTATACAGTAATAATGTATAAATATCGTATAATTATTTAAAAAAAAATAAAATTTATTATAAAAAATTAATTTCTATTCATATAAATTTCATAATTATTATTTTTTTAAAATGATTATACAATATTTAGACTGTAACTATCATTCTCTTATTATTATTATTTTATTATTCTACATTGAATTTGAAATTTTTATTTTTTTAAAGTATTTTTTAATAGATTTAATTATTAAAAAAATAAAAAAAATAATAAATAAGTGGTAGGAAGTAGTAAGCCAATCATTATCATAAACTAAATAGTTGTCCTCCCTTGAAGAACAATAATATGCCGTTTGGATAGTGAGTTAAGGAAAAATCTTACTTATCAACCCCACATACCACATACTATACATACTTTTTAAAATTTTTTTTTCTTATTAAATGTGTAGTATATGAATGATAAGTAGAATAACTCAATTAGTTCAGAAAGAATAAAATGAAAAAAATTTTTTTAAAAAATAAAAAAGTGTTGCGTGTGGATGATAAGTAACAAAACTCGTGAGTTGAGATGAGATGAAAGTTAAAAGTTGAATAAAATATTATTAGAATATTATTTTTTAATATTATTATTATTTTAAGAATTGAAAAAGTTAGAATGTTTATTATATTTTGTATAAAAATTTAAAAAAATTATAATAATAGAATGAGATAAAATGAAATGAAACACTTTTATTATTCTAACGATGTGTCTAATTTTGGATGAATGAGTTAAATGCTTTTGATTCTTCATCTTCTTTGAGTGCTCTTTGTTTTTCCTCCACTAAACTTGTTGTATAGGTTAAATTTCTTCCCTCCCAAAAAAAAGCAAGAATGTTTTAAGGATATTTATTTTTTTAATATTAAGTTATTAACTAAGCAATGTGAGCAATGAAATCCACTCTAAACTGATAAGAACTTTAGGCCATTTTTTAGCGCTAAAAAGTTGTGGCAGGCTGACATGAATATTTATTCATGGAGGACTTGGAAGCAAGATTAGATTAGAGGCGGCCGCAAAACCAGAGAAGCAAACTGCAGTGGCTACCTACCAAACCCAAGCAGCCGTCCTAATCAGAAAAATCCCGAAGTTCTCTCTTCTGTTCACTTTTTTCAAGCACTAAGATGCTGAGAGAAACTTATACATAGCTGATAGCCCCACTCCGGAGACGGCGTCAGCCGTAGCCATTAAGGCGAGGAGGAAACGATGGCATGCCTTGTCGGCCATTAAATCTTCGACGGAGAGCTTTCGCCCGTCCCTTTGAATCTACCTAAAAGAACCTTCACGAGTCACGACAGCAACCATAACTGTAGCACAAAGTTTCGGCTTTGCAATCTTTTTCAATAAAATATTGTAGAGAAAATAATTTTTTCGGATTTATTGCACTTTGTGTTTCCTGGTTGAAAAGCCGCAAAAAGGAGGGTAGATTTTTCTGGTTCTTTTTGTAACTGTTTTTTTTTTTTTCCTCTTCTCTCTTCTTTTTGGAAAAAATCTTGGCCCGTCGATCGAGGATCCCACCAATTGTGAGGAAAAGGCGAACTGGGTTTGCTTGTTTTCACCCTTCGATTCATGAATTACACGGTTTTCATTTTGTCATGGCAAGCAGGACTCTATTGGCAGTGGTGGTCTCGCTGCTTTCATCATGTCTTTCTTGACGAGTGATCACGGGCTTTGAAAGGTGCGTTTTAACTTGTAATAGTCACTGTGATCTTTGTTGGAAATTTTCAATTTTGTGTATTGTTTGCTTGTTTAGACTATATTTCATTGGTTTGGTAACAAGCTGACTTCTTTTGATTATTGAATTTCTGGGTGGTGGTTGTTACTTGGTTTACCAGTCGTAAATATTTTTAGTTGTTCAGGTGATGGCTTTATCACTGTTTTCATTTATCTTTTAATTTCTCTTAAGTTGTTCTTTTTTCTCGTTTAGATGATTGAATTTAAATTGTAGATTAATCTCTCAATCACTTATTTTAGTTTGTTTAGTTAATTGAAAACTGATTTTGGGTACACTTCATTTTGATTGTCTTATCTCACTTTTTGAAATTTTTTTGTCATTATAGAAATCCAATTACCTTCCTGCAGTTATGAAATGTGATGTTACTATAATTTGTAATCTGAAGTAGTTATGCGTGTGCAGGTATTACTATATCTAATTATGTCGTAATTCTTATCAGTTAGAGCACCACTAAAATGTCGGGGAATATCAATTCGAGGAGCATTGTGGGATTGAGGTTTATCGGGTTCTTGCTTGTTGCTACCTTACTTTTTTGTATTTCAGAGGGGTTGAATTCGGAGGGGCTTTACCTCCTGGAGCTGAGAAAGGGTCTTGGCGATCATTTTAACTTTTTGGGAAATTGGAACTCCACTGATCAAACACCATGTGGATGGGTTGGTGTGACTTGCACCTCTGATAATGATCCCGTCGTCTATTCACTTCACTTGAATTCAAAGAATCTTTCTGGAACCCTGAGCTCTAGCATTGGTGGTTTGGTCCATCTTACTGAGCTTAATCTCTCTGATAATGAGCTCACTGGAGACATACCTAGGGAGATTGGAAACTGTTCCATGTTGAAGCATCTTTATTTGAATAATAATCAATTTGATGGGCAACTTCCTGCTGAGTTGGGGAATCTGTCTCGTTTAATAGGATTGAATGTATGCAACAATAGAATATCTGGCCCTATTCCGGAGGAGTTCGGAAACTTGTCTTTATTGGTTGATTTTGTGGTATATACCAACAATCTCACAGGCCCATTACCTCGTTCTATTGGGAATCTCAAGCAGCTAACTTCATTTAAAGCTGGGCAAAATGCTATTTCTGGTAGCATACCAGCCGAAATAGGTGGATGTGAGAGCTTGAAATTTCTTGGTCTTACCCAAAATAATATAGAAGGGAAAATACCAAAGGAAATTGGGATGCTGGGCAAGTTGAAAGATCTGATTCTACATTCAAACCAGCTTTCGGGGTTTATCCCAAAGGAACTTGGGAACTGTACAAGCCTTGTGACCCTTGCTTTGAATGATAATGATCTCGGGGGATCTATACCTAAGGAGATTGGGAACCTCAAATCATTGTGGAAGTTGTACCTATATAGGAATAAGTTGAATGGAACGATGCCAAGGGAGGTTGGGAATCTTTCTCTGGCCCTTGAAATTGATTTCTCGGAGAACTATTTGACAGGTGAGATCCCCTCCGAGTTCAGTAAGATCACAAACTTAAGCTTACTGTACCTTTTCCAGAACCAGCTTACAGGTGTTATACCAAATGAGCTCAGTAGCTTGATGAACCTGACAAAAGTTGACCTCTCAATTAATCAGCTCACAGGTCCTATTCCATTTGGGTTTCAGTCTTTGACTAACATGACCATGTTGCAGCTTTTCAACAACTTTCTGAGTGGCAGCATTCCTCCGGGGCTTGGTCTTTACAGCAGACTTTGGGTGCTCGATTTATCAAACAACCAACTAACAGGAAGAATACCACCTCATCTTTGCCAACACTTTAACTTGATTTTGTTGAATCTGGATTCTAATAAGCTGCATGGAAATATCCCAGTTGGGGTCATCAACTGCCAATCATTGGTGCAACTTCGTCTAGTTGGAAACAACCTTACTGGAAGCTTCCCGTCAGACTTGTGCAAATTAGTGAACCTTTCTGCTGTTGAATTGGATCAAAACAGTTTCAGCGGTCCAATTCCTCCAGTTATTGGGAACTGCCAAAAGTTGCAGAGACTTCATATTGCAGAAAATTACTTTACATCAGAGTTGCCTAAGGAAATAGGAAATCTATCTCAATTGGTGACTTTTAATGTTTCTTCGAACTTGCTTACGGGAAGGATTCTGCCTGAAATTGTTAATTGCAAGATGCTTCAACGGCTTGATCTCAGCCAAAATAGGTTTATAGATGTGTTACCAAATGAGCTCGGAATCCTTTTGCAGCTGGAGCTTCTCAGACTATCAGAAAATAATTTTTCTGGACAAATACCTTCAGCATTGGGAAACCTCTCCCACTTGACAGAGTTGCAGATGGGTGGCAATTCTTTTTCTGGTGAAATACCTCTTGAGTTGGGTTCTCTTTCAAGCTTGCAGATTGCATTGAATCTGAGCAATAATAATCTCACTGGGAGAATACCAGAAGAGCTTGGCAATCTTAAAATACTGGAATACCTCTACCTCAATAATAATCAATTGACTGGTGAAATTCCCAGCACATTCGAAAATCTGTCGAGTTTATTGGGCTGCAATTTCTCATACAATGACCTTACTGGACCTTTACCTTCTGTACCACTGTTTCAGAACATGGACATCAACAGCTTCACTGGGAACAAAGGGCTTTGTGGTGGCCTTCTTCAAGGTTGCAGTGGAAAATCATCTTCATCATCTATTCCATCTTTGGAAAGAGTTGGTGCTCCTCAGGGTAAAATCATTACAGCAATTGCGGCTGCTGTGGGTGGGGTTTCTCTCATTCTAATTGTGATTCTTCTATATTTCATGAGACGTCCAGCTGAGACAGTTCCTTCCTTGCAAGATAAGGACATTCCATCGCCAGATTCAGACATCTATTTTCCACCAAAAGATGGGTTCACTTTCCAAGATCTGGTTGAGGCCACAAACAATTTTCATGACAGCTATGTTGTTGGAAGGGGAGCTTGTGGAACAGTTTATAAAGCAGTCATGCATTCTGGAAAGACCATTGCCGTTAAGAAGCTAGCATCTAACAGGGAGGGGAACAACATTGAGAACAGTTTTCGGGCCGAGATTTCAACTCTTGGGAAGATTAGGCATCGTAACATTGTGAAGCTATATGGTTTCTGCTATCATCATGATTCCAATCTGCTTCTCTATGAGTACATGGCTAAGGGTAGCTTGGGTGAAATGCTTCATGGGGCCTCTTGTAGTCTGGAATGGCCAACTCGGTTCACAATAGCTCTTGGAGCTGCTGAAGGTCTTTCTTATTTACATCATGATTGCAAACCAAGGATTATTCACCGTGATATAAAGTCCAATAATATTCTACTAGATGAAGGCTTTGAAGCCCATGTTGGTGACTTTGGTTTGGCAAAAGTAATCGACATGCCTCAATCTAAATCAATGTCAGCGGTCGCAGGATCATATGGGTACATTGCTCCAGGTAAGCATGCTGCATCCTTTTAAGCGCTTTCAGACTCCCGTTTTAGACTCACTAAAGACACTTTATTATTATTAGTCTATATGATTATTTCTAATACAAAGTCTGTTATAAGGAAATGCTTACTATGGTTAATAGAGTCCTAGCCATGATAGGGCACTTTGATTCGTCAAAATGATCCTATCATACTGACAGATAGCAATACAAATACAAATTTTAAGTTTGGCTCAGTGGCAAATCTCTCTCTCTCTCTCTCTCTCTCTGCTTTGCTTAGCTAAGCCATGCCTTTTGAATATTACAATTCAGTGTTTACATAGAAATGATTAAAACATTATACTCTTGTTTGTGCAGAATATGCATACACTATGAAGGTTACAGAAAAATGTGACATCTATAGCTATGGAGTGGTTTTATTAGAGTTGCTAACTGGAAAAACTCCTGTACAACCACTAGATCAAGGGGGTGATCTTGTCACATGGGTGAGAAAGTACGTTCGAGACCATTCATTGACATCTGTGATACTTGACCCGAGACTGAATCTTGAAGACAAAAGTATAGTTGAACACATGCTTACCGTCTTAAAAATTGCTTTGATGTGCACAAGTATGTCGCATTTGGACCGACCATCAATGCGAGAAGTCGTCTCGATGCTTATCGAGTCTAATGAGTGAGAAGGGAACTTTACTGTCTCCAATTTATGATCTGCTTAAAGTTGATGCCTTCTGTAAGTATGTGACCGTTTCAAATATCTATTAACTGAGGTGATTTCTTGGGGGCTGGTTCTTCCTAGTACTTTTCACAAGGGAAAAAATGACAGTCTCTTGTACATGTTTTCATCAAAAGAATATCATTGTTGGGCTTCTGCTTTTAGTTTATGGGGAACTTATAATTCTCTGAAATATCGTATTTGCTTTTTCAATTACTGCGGTATGATCACTCTGGTGTTCTGCTGTAGTACTTTTCCATATGTATCTTAAAGGTCCTCAAGTTAATGGAATTGGTAGAAGGATGATATTTATCTTCATGTATATAATACCTCGAAGGATGTGAATAATTTATTGCTGATTATATATGGTGGTGAACACTTTACATGGCACACATGAATGTTCTCTCAATGCCAAGGTAGTATGCAAGACTGATGGAATTGCTTCTGTTTGGATTACTCTAGGTTGAGTTAGTTGCTAACAAATTAGTGGACATGTCATTTCAAATACTAGAAAGCTTGGCTTTCAGATGCTTTGCTTGGCCAAGTAGTTGTATTGAACATCATTGAATTAAGGTCCTAGTTTTCTAGAATGCTTTTTTCTTCCTACATTATTTCTAGTGCTCTAGTTTGCAATATGGTTGCTTCCAAGTTCCACCTCCATCTGTGCCCGTAATCAGGGCGCGCTGTGAGATGAATGAAGCGACACGAGCTCAGTTCAAAATTGGGTTGATCAGGTAATCAGGTTCCAAATGACTCGGGTACTCAGCTTTGAAAGATCAACGAACCAAGCCTGGAAAACCAACTAATTGAGTCGACCCTTTTCTTTTCCTTAAAAAAGTTAAATCTAGCTGAGCTTGAATCTAGTTTGGCTCAACAAAATACTTATTTAAGAAGCTTAATAAAGAAGACTAATCAAGTAGCTACTTGAGATCGGTTAGATCAAACTCGAGTTCGGCTCGATTCAATTATTAAATGAGGCATTTGTAAATAAAAAACCATGATCGATTATCAAATTATACAACTTGTATAAATTCCGACTTGATTTGTATATGCTCATATAAATTCGATAACTTTGTATTTATTATTATTTTTATAATATCATTTTTAACTTTATAATAATGAGAATATCTAAAGTCTTAAAAGGATAGGATGAAATTATGCTCTTAATACTATAAGTGTTGCTTCTGCCCTTATGAATTAATGTAATAATTAATAAGTGTATATGAACTAAATAAATATATTTAAAAAAACTCAAAATTTGTTTGTCAAAACTCAAAAATAAAATAGTAAGATAGGACAAAAAAACCTATTTTGTTAAAAACAAGTAGCTTATGTTTGAACTTATTTTTATAATAAATAAGTTGTTCGTGAACTGAAAATATGATTCGACGATCAATTTAAGATATTCGTATTCACGTTTGAATAAAAATTAAAACAATACAACTTAACCACACAGAACTCCTAAATTCATTCAAGGTTGTTCGGGAGAAAAATTGCATCAAAGTTTTGAGTTACCTACTACGTACGTACATACGCTCAATACATACTGCTCATTTACAAGCTCCTGCATGTGTGCATGCGAAGAAAACAATTTAATATCAGTAAAAAGCAATCAGATCGTGAAATGGAAGCTGCTTCTTTGGTTTAATCAGAAGTTTCCATCGGTTTTTAAAGGAGACCCATTTTCGGTTTCCCTCTCCTTCATTTGTTTTTGTCAAGTTTTTTTTTTTTTAATTGATAGTGGATGTTCAAGAACACAGTCTCCAACTAATCTTGAGGATGCACAGATCCTCGATAAGGAGTTTTCGTCAGTAAACGTCCTTTCTTTTTAACCATATGTATCTGTTTTTTTCGAAGTTCATGACGAGTTCAAGTATTCATTACTGCAAGGGGCTAGCACAGCTCGTTTTCAAACTCTCTCTCTCTCGATCAAGCACGGGAATTGGACAGCATGCAACGTGAATCTCGGCCTTAAACTCATGCAGTGATAGAGGCTGCAAATATGTTTATAGAATCCCTGTAAATCTGCACTAATGTATATAATCTGTGCATGATCCTAGGCTAGACAATTTCCATATTTCTGCGCGCTGACAGAAATCTTGTACATTGTCTATATATTTGTAATATCTTGACATATAATGCAGGACAGTTTCCATCCATCGGTTTGTTCTGTTTTAGGGTCACCTGGTCATTAAGAAGCAACTTTTATGTTGATGGCCAGAATCAAATAATTTTCAAATCCTTTTGGAAGGAATTTATGAGAAGGGTGAGATCGATCGATCGTGGATATTAAGTTAATCGTATATCATGGCAAATTCAAACAAGAAAGAAAATAAAAGTAAAAAAAGACCCAAAGAATGCCAATAGAAAGAAAAGGCAGGCCAGGGGGGATTCTTTATTTGATCTTAAAGGAGCAAATTAACACATGAAATGTGGAGACCGGAGGGTCTAGGACTGTTCATGGAGACCAGTCATAGCAGAGATCGTACTTACTAGTCTCTTCATTAAACATACAAGGATGATCAGCCTTAATGTTCCACAAACAAAGGGTGCAATGCTTTTGATCCCTATTGGCGATGTATATATCAAAATGATGGAACACATCATTCCATTGAAAGCCGCAGTGGAAAAGCGTAGTCCCCTGGAAGTTGGGCCTGAATCCGAATTCGTAGTAACCAGAATGATTGGAAATAAGGTGGGTGCCAAGGTCATCCTCCCCTGACATACAGTGCACTGAAAGGTCCATACCTTCACCCAAATCGTTACTGATGCGTACGCGTGCTTTGTGTTGCAGAAACCCGGCCTCGCTCATGCAGAACACTCTAGCCATCAGGATCATGAGCACCAAAACTACTACATGTTTGCTTATGCATGGAACCATGTTGTTCATGATGATGATGTTCTGATCTCTGTCTTCTTCTCTTCTGATCTTAAGTTGGTTTTGGTGGTCGGGGTGGAAATCATGCATGAAACCTTATTTATAGGGGAGGATGAATGATCAGTATCGACATTGTTTTCTGTCCAATTAATTAATGTGGTTTTACAACTTTACATTCGGCATCGGGTTGTAAGTACGTAGTAAAACTTGTCTAAATACTTGTAATCTATTGACAATGCGTAAAATAATATAATGCTGATCAATGGATCACATTAATATATTAATGTTTCTAGAATTTTAATATAATTTATGATATCATAATTAATATACTCCTCCCTTTAATGACGAGGTCTAATAGATAAAATATTTAATTAATTTATGGGATTCAAATTTTGTTATGATTGTCTGGAAAATTTAAGTCAATAATTAATGTAGTTAATATTTTTTTTAAATCTGGGTTATACATTATTAAAGTATAGGTGAATTGACCATTTAGATTATATTCTAACATGGATTATTGCGAGAGAGGGACAGATAAAATAAGAATTATAACAATTATTAGACGTATATTAATATTATATATCCAAGAAATTATATACTCACATGAGCAATCTATAAATGATGCAAATATAGACCACATTATATTATACTGAACTTATAAGTGATCTATAAAACCCGAAGTTAATCGGTGTTTATTATCCTAATTAATTTATTAGTATCTTATGTCCTAGCTTGGTGATCTGTCTCGAGGGTAATATGGTCTCACCGGTTATAGAAACGATTTAGTAATGGCATTTTAGAAAGGGAGAGCTATTAATTAGCTAGTAATTATGAAATTAAAGGAAGTGGCCGTGAGGAACGTCACAACTAAACGTACGTGATTAATTTCTTCGACTAAAAATATTTCAAGTCATTTTAATTTGGGGTTGGCGGACTGCTGGTGCTGACATATATATATATATATATATATATATATATATATATATCTACTCTATTATAATAAATGTCTATCTAACTGTTACGACGTTTTTTCTTGTTTTCCATTAAATCCTTTAACTTTTGCCCAACACGTCGTAACCAAAGCCACAGTTCTTTCAAGCGGCAACTCCACTCCATCTCCCGTTCTCCACTTTCCACAACAGTCGCTCAGCTATAAACCAACTCCACTAAACCAAAAGAGAACGACGGAGAGAGAGTGGCGAGCATGGAGGCTCCTAGACAGACATGCAGTGAAGAGTAAATAGATGAAAAATAATGCAAGAGAGGATAAGAGAAGGCTCAGATTTGTAGCAAAGCAGTAAAAAGATCATAGAGATTAAAATGCAAGCTATTACCAGATGAAAAAGGAGGAGGAGAGCTGCGACACAACCAGATTTGCAGATAAAACCAAAAAATCTTCTCAGAACATGGGTAGAGGGAAAAAGAAATGGAAATGTAAGGGCGTCTTTCACAAACTTGAACCTGAAATACTAAGGGAACGACGAAGAGAGAGTGGCGAGCATAGAGGCTTAGCTATGCTCATAGTTTGGGAGTTAAAACAGGGCATGGGTTGGGGCAAAAAAACAGAGCATGAGATGTGGGAGAAATGGAGATGAGGCAGATGGTGGTTCTCACCGCGGAGCGTGGGGCACAGAGGAGAAATGGCAGGGAGAGAGAGAGAGGCAAGCGTGGAGGCTCACGGATAAAGCTTGCAATGGAGAAAAACAGAGGAACCAAGAAGAGGAAGAAAAAGGAAGGCAGTGGCGT
The DNA here is from genome assembly GCF_004785595.1 of Juglans microcarpa x Juglans regia. NCBI lineage: Eukaryota > Viridiplantae > Streptophyta > Magnoliopsida > Fagales > Juglandaceae > Juglans > Juglans microcarpa x Juglans regia. The sequence goes on along the minus strand of NC_054594.1, from coordinate 39,644,732 downwards.
GCAGGAGAAGAAGAAAGGAAGAAGAAAACCCTAAGGACTGGCCAAAATGGCGCCGTTTGAGGAAGATAGGGTTGGACTAAAAACAAGCCCACAGGCTGGGCTTCACAAAGCCAAACGCGCTGGGCCCAAAACAAAGAAAACCCACTAAAAACAAGCCCTATTCGAAAAATACAGACCCAATAAAATAAAAAGACACAAAAAAATAGAAAAAAAGGCAAATAAAAACACTACAATTAAAAATTAATAAAATAAAACAATAAAGCCCAACAATGAAATAAATTAAAATAGAGAGCAATTTAAATACTAAACAATAATTAATATCACGAAAGTACGTCAAAATAAATTTCACAACTTAGTTATTACAAAATAATACAACGAAAATCACGTTAAATTTAAAATAAGAGAACCAATATTATTAATAAATAAAATAATTATTTAATTAAAATACACGAAAATACGAATATCACAAACGAAGCGATTATGTTGGGACATGAAGGAAGCACTAGCCCAATCTGTTGGTACAGTTTTCCTTGAACCTTACTATGTTGGGGCACGGATGGGCGACCATGTCAACCCATAGGGTTTTCTCTGATGGGCAACTCATATTCTATGAATGATCCTCTAGGCATGTTAGAAATTGTATATTTCCCCTAATGGTTTTTCAACAAATTCTTACTGCACGTATGCTGGCAAGAATTAAAGTACTGATCGTAGTAGTTAATTTGTTTGTTAAAGTTCTTTTGTAATATTTTATTAATTATATTACTTGTATAAAAGTTGAAGCAATGTCTTCTAAGCTATACATGCCATCAACTATTTTTACAAGTTTTGTAAAAAAAATATTATTTTTGTAAAACAACTGTTTGATCTAACTAGGCAAACGTACTTTGTACGTTGCTTTGACCTAGTATATATATATGTGTGTATTAGGGCTAAAAAGGACAGGAAGATAATTAATATATATATATATATATATATATATATATATATATATGAAGCCAAAGACAAGTAAAAAAGAAATGACAGATACTACTGCTAATATATAGTTTAAGCTGGCTTCTTAAATTGTTAATTATTTGGTAATTTTTTGTAATGGATGTAACAATATATATAATAAGAAAAACTCAACATTTCTACCGGCCTATAAACATTTTATTTTTAAAACAAACTACCACATCAAACTTGAATGCTGTATAGTTTACTTAATATCTCTTATCTTTTTTTGAGTTTAAATAATTTAACTCGAAAAAATATTTCACAATATCAAACCGAAATCAAAAGGCTTGAGATCATATATTCGTCATTACATAGACTCTAAACTTATAAAAAATCACTTAGAAAAAAACACAAACAAACATGAAATTATTTGTTAGTAAATAAATGAAATCACCACTTATCCTAAAAGTTTAAACTATTTGAATTCAAGATTTCTGTTCTGATACTATGTGAAATTACTATATATTTCAAAAGTTTAAGCTGATAAAAAAAAGTAGATTTATTTATTTATATTATATTCTTAACAGAGTTATTCTATTCTCAATCAATGTGTAGCAAATGAACAAATTAGCATCAAAGTTTTGAGTAACCTAATACATACACTCAATACATACTGTGCTCATTTACAAGCCCCCGTGTGCATGCAAAGAAAACATTTTAAGAGTAAAAAGCAATCAGGTAGTGAATTAATGGAAGCTGCTCAATCTTTAGTTGGTTTAACCAGAAGTTTCCATCTGTTTTTAAAGGAGGCCCATTTTCGGTTTCCCGCTCGTAGGTTCATTTTTTTTTTTTTTGGCCAAGCTTTCTTTTTACCCACATATATCAGTTTTTTTCAAATTTCACCAGTTCAAGTATTCATTATTATTTTTTTATTGGCATCGGATGTCCAGTAACAGCGTCTCAACTAATCTTGAGAGCATACATATCCTTCGTAAGAAGTTTTTCGCAAGTGTACTTTGAATAATTCAAAGAAAAAACCAATAACCCCTAGAGATTGTTTACACCAGTAGAATTTGAATATTAGATCTTGGAGGAACATATATGCCACTATGACCAAGACGTTTACCATTTGAGTCAACTCCTATAAGTTTAGTTAAAGTATTCATTAATGCAAGGGGATAGAACTCGTTTTCAAACTGTAAGAAAAACACAACGAAAAAATACCTCAAATTCAGCTTATCAAATTGCTCCACAAATTTCTCCAAATTGACAAATCACAAGCGTTTCCTCTTAGTAGCGAAGTGCACTACGTAGTATAAAATTAGAGTAACACTTAACAAATCTACAGCCTAAATATCTTAACAAGAGAGAACAAAAAAAGAGAGAACTTTTGTATATTTCATATGGTTCTAAAAAACCAATTAAGGATGACTATATATAGTCCACCTACACACGACTGGCCTTCAAGGCCAGCTATTACACTGTAATCAATATACAGACGTTGCACACTGCAATAGCATATAATGTATGGCATTAAGTCATCCGTTACAAATCAAGTAATAGCCATACGTTACTACAAGCTGAAGGGAGGGGGTCAGCCCACGTGTGCGCCCCTCTACCCTCTTGCTAACACAAACTCTCACGATAAACCATAGGAATTGGGTCACCTAGTCATTAAGAAGCAATTTTTATATTGATGGCCAGAATCAAATAATTTCAAATCCTTATGGAAGAAAGCTACGAGAAGGGTGGGATTGTGGAAAATAAAAGGAAAAAAACCCAAAGGGAATGCCACTAGAAAGAAAAGGCTGGAGGGGTTCTTTATTTGATGATGTTAAATAGAGCAAAATTAACACATGAACTGCAAGTGGAGGGTCTAGCTAGGACTGTTCATGGAGACCAGTCATAGCAGAGATCGTACTTGCTAGTCTCTTTATTAAACATACAAGGACGATCAGCCTTAATGTTCCACAAACAAAGGTTACAAAGCAGTTGATCTCTACTGGCGTTGTATATATCAAAATGATGGAACACATCATTCCATTGAAAGCCGCAGTGGAAAAGCGTAGTCCCCTGGAAGTTGGGCCTGAATCCGAATTCGTAGTAACCAGAATGATAGGGAATAACGTGGGTGCCCAGGTCGTCATTCTTTGACATGCAGTGCACTGAAAGGTCTATACCTTCACCCAAATCGTTACTGATGCGCACGCGTTCTTTGTGTTGCAGAATCCCGGCCTCGCTTATGGACACAGCCATCAGACTCATGTTGAGCACCAAAACTACTACAATTCTGCTTATGCATGGAACCATGTTGTTGATGATGTTCTCTCTGTCCTGTTCTGTACTTGTTTTTGGTGGGGTGGAAATTATGAGGACTCCCAAACCCTATTTATAGGGGAGAATGGTTTTCTGTCCAATTTATTCACTCATAATTAATACTCCTCATTAATGAGTAGGTATAATAAATAAAATATTTAATTTTATAAATTTAAGGAATAGAGCCAGGATTCAAATTTTGATACCATATTAAATTGATGATTGTTTGAGAAAATTAAAATATATATGAAGCCAAAGACAAGTAAAAAGAAATGACAGATCGATACTGCTAATTATAGTTTAAGCTGGCTTCTTAAATTGTTAATTATTTAGTAATTTTTCTTAAGGGATTTAACAATATAAGAAAAACTCAACGTTTCTACCTGCATATACATGTTTTTTTTAAAAAAAACCTACCATATCATACTTAAATGCTATAAAGTTGAAGAAAAATTCTTCTCATTAGTCACTATTTACTATCTTACATTTCACACCATATGAAAAACACCACACACTTTATTAAAAAAAAGCTGTAGGTGTATAGTGTTAGACCAAATCCCACTGAAATAACCAAAAATGCAACAGACATTAAAGAGCCTTTCAAAGCAGCAGCTACAAATGGAAATTCCTAACGTGCAGCACATATTCAAATCCCAGATTTTACTCCTCTGATTCCTTGATCTTATCTTGTATACGTTGCCATCTTTTTGCTCTTGTCAATCTGTTGCTTTCCATATTTAACTTGTAAAGCTGTAACCTATATGTTGACTAATGTATTATTTAAAGTGAATGAAATGTATCGGAAAGGTAAGTTGGCCTTTCATTGTTCATCCATATTCGTGTTTCAGATTATTACATGGTATCAGGCCTCTAAGGCTAACGCCAAACAAAGATCCTACACACTTTGCTACCGCACTTCATCACAAACACAATGGCCTCTTTCCAAACTACTCTCCAGTTTCCAAAATTGGATGGCCCAATTATCTTACTTGGAGGATCCAATTTCTTGTTTTTTTGAAAAGTCATGACATGGTTGGTCTTGTTGATGGCTCTAACCTTGCTCCAACCAAAACTCTCCCAGATAACACCCCCAATCCAGACTACACGCTGGTCTAAACAAAATAATAGCGTCATCAGTTGGCTATATGCCTCTATTGCGGAAAAATTAGTTTCCACTGTCCTTAATTTGGAAACTTCGAAACAAGTTTGGGACTCCCTTTAAGCTCTATTTTCATCTACCTCGCGCTCCAGAATTGCCTTTCTCAAACGGCAACTTCAAACTATCTCATAAGGAAATCGGTCTTGCCTCTCATATATTGAAGAAGCTAAACTTCTTTCAGATCAACTTGCTGTTGCCGGCAAACCAGTCGAAGAACAAGATTTGATAACCTATCTCTTGAGTGGCCTTAAACCGCATTTCATGCCGTTCGTCACTTCCTACACTTTCGCAACCCGAGATCAAGATCTGCCCATTGATGAATTCCAAACCGAGCTGCTCAACTTTGAGACGTTAATGGAGGCGCCTCCTTCCTCTGTACCTGCCGACACCAACTTTGCCTTTACTGCAGCTCATCCGAAGCTTGGCTCTCTAAAGAAACCTACCGGGCCGGGCTTTTCACAACAGACTCGATCCCCAAATCGCCCATCAACTCACATGGGCTCTTCCAATAACAGGCCAAATGCTTCCCGAACAGGTGATAACCGGCCCGTCTGTCAGATTTGTGAGAAAAAAGGCCACAAAGCCCTTGATTGTTATCACCGGTTTGATTTCACCTACCAAGGTCGACTACCATCATCGGATCTTGCCGCTATGGCTGCTGAAGGCAACAACTCTTATGCTCAACAGGTGTGGTATGCTGATAGTGGAGCCAATGCCCATATTACCAGTAACACATCAAATCTCACCTCCTTGCAGCCCTATGAAGGAGGAGACACTATAACGGTTGGAAATGGCTCATGTTTGGTGATTAAAAACATGGGTACCTCATCTCTCAAAACACCAAATTCAAATTTCAATCTCTCCAATGTCCTTCATTGTCCAAATGCATCTTCAAATTTAATTTCCATCAATTGTTTTTGTTTAGACAATGATTGTTATTTTGTACTAACTAGAAGTGATTTTTCTGTGAAGGAGAACAACATGGGGCGACTTCTACTCCAGGGGCAAGTTGAGAATGGACTCTATCCCATAACAGCCAATAAATCTTCTTCAAATAAAATTTCATGTTTTGTAGCCAATCTCGGCGTGTCCACCACTCTTGACATGTGGCATGATCGATTAGGCCACCCCTCTCAATTTGTCTTAAATCATTTGTTTCGTTCAAAATATTTAGATGTTTCCAATTCTAATAAATTTGAATTTTGTTCATCGTGTCCTTTGGGGAAATCAAAGCAATTACACTTTAGTGATTCAACTCGTCAATCTTCTTGGCCTTTAGCTCTTATTCATTCCGATGTATGGACTTCTCCTATGTACTCGGTTGGTGGTGCTAAGTATTATGTTCTCTTCATTGATGACTTTTCCCGCTTTATGTGGTTATATCTAATTAAATCAAAACATGAGGTGTTTGTAATTTATACCACATTTAAAGCACTTGTGAAAAATGTATTTTCTTGTAAAATTCAACAACTTCAAACTGACAATGGTGGAGAATTTCTTTCCACCCCCTTTAAATCATTTTTACAAGAAAATGACATTTTTCATCGCTTAACTTGTCCTCACACATCTCAACAAAATAGGATCGCTGAGCGAAAACATTGCCATATTGTTGAGACCGGGTTAACTCTTCTAGCTCGATCTCACCTACCAAACACTTATTGGGCTAATGCTTTTCTTACATCTGTTTATCTTATAAACAGACTCCCAACAAGAGTGTTAAACAACCTCACTCCATTTTACATGCTTCATAAAAAAATTGTAAAATATTCTCATTTGAAAATATTTGGATCTGCCTGCTTTCCATTATTCAGACCATATGAAAAACACAAACTCTCTTTCCGCAGTAAAAAGTGCATTTTCCTTGGCTATGCTAGTCAACAAATGGGCTATAGATGTCTTGACTATATGTCTGGACGTGTGTATATTTCCCGCAATGTCGTTTTTCACGAAGCAAATTTTCCAGCAAAATCAGGGGTCCTTTCTTCAAATGCCTCGCGGAATGAAGTCTCCTCAGGTATGGTCCTTCCCAAAATCTCATGCCCAGACCCGTTGATACCACCTTCTGCAATTGAACCCTCTCCAAACCAAATTGAAAATGAAACCCACCCTTTCCCGCAACCCCTGCCTCCTCTTTCCCAAAATCTCCAACCCGAAAATTCCACACAAATCGAAACCCAGACCATCCTTGATATTGTGACACCCATTCCATCGGTACTCACCCAAACTGAAACCAGAGTGACTACTCGGTCTATGACCGGAAATTCCAAACCCAAACAGTTTCCAGGCTTCACAGTGTACTCAACTCGCTACCCATTGCAGGTCTCTCAACGGTGGTCACCAAATCTGAACCTTCCACCTACGCACAAGCTGTGACTTCTCCCAAGTGGCGTGCTGCGATGGGTCTGGAATTTGATGCCTTAATGGTAAATGGAACTTGGTCCCTCTGTCTGCGACCATTTGGTAAGCATATAGTTCAGAATAAATGGGTTTTTAAGCTTAAATGTCTCTCTGATGGACATATTGAGCACTATAAAGCGCGTTTATTTGCAAAAGGTTTTGATCAACAATATGGGATTGATTATGGAGAAACTTTTTCTCTAGTGGTGAAACACACCACAGTTCGCATGATTCTTGCTTTAGCAGTATCATTTAACTGGAATATCCATCAACTAGATATTTCAAATGCTTTTCTGCATGACTTGTTGGATGAAGAGGTTTTTATGGAGCAACCTAAGGGATTCGTTGATGAGAATTCCAGATCATGTTTGCCGACTACACAAGTCACTATACGGCCTGAAACAAGCACCACGTGCTTAGTTTCGCCGTCTCTCTCAAATTCTTTTGGAATATGGTTTTGTTGAATTTAATGCTGATTATTCCCTATTTATCTATACCAATGATTCTGTGAAATTGTATGTCCTGATTTATGTGGATGACATCCTTGTAACTGATTCAAGCAAGGCTGCCATTGACTCATTTATTTTGTTTCTTAAACAATCATTTCTTGTTAAAGATTTGGGTGAACTCAGCTTTTTCCTAGGTGTCAAGGCAACCCATAACAAAAATGGTCTACACCTTCGTCAAACAAGATATATCACAGACTTACTTGAAAGCACCAAAATGGGCGGTGCTAAACCTCTAAATTGTCCAACTACATCAGGGCCCAAACTTTCATCAGAAGAGGGTAATCTCTTGTTGGATCCAATTGAATACCGTCGTATAATTGGAGCTCTTCAGTATTGTACAATATCACACCCTGATATTGCATATGCTATAAATCAGCTATGCCAGTTCATGCACAGCCCCCGTGAGCCCCATTGGATTGCTACAAAGCGTGTGCTCTGTTATCTCAAAGGTACAATTGATTACGGTCTTTATTATTCTTCTGGTGATATTAATCTCAATGCTTATTGTGACTTTGATTGGGTGGGCAATCCAGATGACCGACAAAGCACAACTGGTTATGGCATACTATAATTTTTGAAAAATTAAGTTGCATTTAGATGTTGAGCTGAGCTGAGTTGAATTCTGTATAAATGACAATGAGTTAAGTAATAAAAAGAATTATGTGAGACCCATCTAAATTGAGTTTAAAGTGTGTTTGAATGTTAAAATGAATTTAATATTTTTTATGTGAAATTGAAAAAGATTATGGGTTCTACATATAAAGATGTTTTAAATTGAAAAATATTGTTGGTCTCACGTGTAAAAAGATTTTGAGTTGGGATGTTTGATAATTTGAGAATTAAGTATTTAGATGTTAAATTCAGCTTAAAATTAGATAAAATTTAGCTGAGATAAAGTAATCAAATGGAGCTTAGGGTGTGTTTAAATATTGAAGTGAGTTGAATTGAGATGATAAAATATTGTTAGAATATTATTTATTAATATTATTATTATTTTAAAATTTAAAAAAATTAAATTATTTATTATATTTTATGTTAGAATTTAAAAAATTTATAATAATGAGTTATGATACAGACAAAAAGACCATTTCCAGATCGATAGCCGTTTTTTTGTTCAAACTATTTTAATTTCTGCTTCCATTAGGCTAAGTAAAAAAAATGAAAAAATAAAAAAAAAGAAGAAGAAGAAGAAGGAAGCACCCGATTTCGTTGAAGTCGGGTCGTTCTCTTTACCCTTTTTCTTCTCAAATTTCCTACCTACACAGTACGCCCACGCCATACCCTTCGATACTCGATAGCCCATCACCACCATCAACGCCACCGCTACTACCGGCCTCGACAACTCCTTTGCAGCGACCTAGTTACATAGTGCTAGAGCTCACTTTCGGAGCCAGGAACTGCTCCCCCTCTAGGCTCGGCAATCCGTACAATACTCAAGGTAGTTTTCTCAATTTCTTCCCCTTAAATGTTGGATTCCTGGCAGTATCTAATGGGTTCTTTAAAAACTTTCTTTTAGGTTGTACGATAGTTCTGAATTCGTACGAAAAATCTCTCCTTCGCCCTTCTCCCATCAATTTCTTTCCGTTCTCTTCCCCCCCCCCCCCCCCCCCCCCCCCCCCCCCCCCCTTCTTTCCAAGGGCCTCGATTGGTTTTTACGTGTTAATTCTGAGAGTGAGTTTGTTATTTTGTGGCAGGATTGAAGCTTGTTGAACAATGATATATACAGCGATTGACAATTTCTACTTGACCGATGAGCAGCTAGAGAACTCACCTTCTAGGAAAGATGGTATAGATGAAGCGACAGAAACTGCCCTACGAATCTATGGCTGTGATCTCATCCAAGAAAGTGGCATCTTGCTTAAGTTGTATCCTCTGTTGTTTCTTGGTCGAGTACATGTTCGTATATGGAATTGCTTCCTTTTCCTACATCTTTTTGGTTCAGTGTTGTTTCCTTAAGTCTTCTAACTTACAGGCCTCAAGCTATAATGGCCACTGGCCAGGTTGTATTCCATCGTTTCTACTGCAAGAAGTCATTTGCACGCTTCAATGTGAAGGTTAAGAACACCCCTCCCAAATCATTCTCTCATTCTTTGCTGAGACAGAGAATAAGGAGGAAAAAGACTTTTAAAGTACATTAATAATGTTCTAGTTTCAGATTGAGTACTAGTACACACCTTTGCTAGGCCAAATAGTTGTATTGACATTATTGAATTAAAGTCCTAGTTTTCTAGAATGGTTTTTTCTTCCTACATTTTCTTGACAACCAATGCTTGATTTATTGACTTGAAACAGCCCAATACCTTTATGCCGATGTTCTTCATCTTAAACTTATCTGCTATGTGATAATGTCTCGCAGAAAGTTGCTGCAGGCTGTGTGTGGCTTGCATCAAAGCTGGAGGAAAGCCCTAGGAAAGCAAGACAAGTCCTCGTTGTTTTCCATAGAATGGAATGTAGGAGGGAGAACTTGCCCATAGAGCATTTGGAAATTGGATCGCTGGTTAGACATCCACCTTCTTTATGTTTGGAATTACGTTTGTTATTTTTTATTGTTTTCTTCTTTTGAATGCATTGTTTCCTTTCTGGCGTCTTTGTAGTATGCTGGATTTTTGTCTGCACAAGTGGTTGATTTTAGCTGTTCAAGTTTTGTTTTTATTTTTTCTTAAGTCCATTTTCATGGTTTCCTAATTCTTTGGGTTTTTTTTCTAACAGAAATATCATGCGCTCAAGACAGAGTTGAGTCGAACAGAAAGACATATATTGAAAGAGATGGGATTCATTTGTCATGTTGAACATCCTCATAAATTCATATCTAACTACCTCGCCACCCTTGAAACACCTCCAGAACTGACGCAAGAAGCTTGGAATCTCGCAAATGATAGGTACCTTCTGCAAATAAAGTACTTGTAGATATATCTTCTAGTAGTTAATACATAACTTATGTGCTTTCTGTTCTTATTATTTTGACATCCATTTAACACAAAAGCTTTGCATCTCTAGAATATGCTTACACAAATTGTGGTAGACTTGAATCTACTTTTCATGCACAAATTGGCATCGGTACACAATAGAAAATAAGTAGTAACAAGAACTTCCAATGAAGGACTGTGCATTGACCCCATTGTCTCTTGTGAAGTTTTGTTTACATAGAACTATGGTAGACTCAAATATTGCTTATTTGAAGATAAATCGGCCAACAGTAGAAACGGAACTTGTCAAAATTGCATCACGCGATTAAATTGTCTCCTTTTGGTTTTCTCAAGATGTCATGAGCTATTGAACTATTGTTGTTGCCAATCAGGTCATGCTCCAAGTGTAGATTCGATTTGATTTGAATCTTTCCACCTAGTCTTCTACTGGTTGTTATTTGTTTAGAAATAGCTATAGAATCATAATAAGTATTTTATTTTGTTCCATACTTCTAATTCCTGCATGTTCCTAATTTTCAGTCACTGGAATAGAATCTACAAAATTAAGATCGACCAATACTAGAATGATGCAGCAATACTTCTGTTACTTGGTAGAAGAACTTTCCAAGTTTCTAACACTCAACCCACCACGAGTAATTTCTTGAAAGTTGTTTATCTGTAACCCCACTGCTTGAATTTGGTGCACTGGATGGAATTGCATTATACAATATTTTATAATTTAACATGATGGTTAGAACTCCAAAAGCATATTCTGCCTTTCCCCAATTGGTTGTAGCATTTTGACCTCTGATTCTGACATTTTTTTTTCTGTTTTACACTATGCCTTATACTTCCATTACTAGGCTTTATTTATTGTTTCCTTCTGTTTCTAACATCAAAATTTTATCAGTTTGCGTACGACCTTGTGTGTTCGATTCAAGAGTGAGGTTGTGGCTTGTGGGGTTGTCTATGTAGCTGCACGTCGGTTCCAGGTACCCCTTCCTGAGAATCCTCCATGGTGGAAGGCATTCGATGCAGACAAGTCTGGGATTGATGAGGTTTGTAGAGTTCTGGCTCACCTGTACAGCCTTTCTAAGGCACTGTACATTCCAGTCTGTAAGGATGGAGATTCTTTTACATTTTCTAACAAGTCAAGGGATTCGCAATCTCAGCCTGTTCCCAAGGTATTATATCTTATTCTTTCACTCTTATAACTTTCATTGGAAACATTGAGCTTATGCTAATATGCTTTTTACAAATTTTCAATTGCCAATCCCTTACGGTTTTTTTCCAAAAATTCTAACTGTGGAGTTGGCTTGTTAGACCACTTGATTTTTGGTTATGTTACAGCATCACTGATGCTCTTTCTATAGAAAGAATGGCAGTTGTGAGGACTGCAGAAAACTTGTTTCACCAGATGATGGCACGTATTGAAACTATTATCTCCGAACGAGACTAGAATCACATTAGTAAGGCCGGGTTTTTATATCATTGCTCTTCTGTAGGAGGTTCAGCAGACTAGCCCTACAGCTAATGCCAAGCCAACTTTAGCAGCAGCTAATCCAGGATCTGGTGGATCCAAAGATGTGTTGATAAGAGTAGCCATTGACAAGTTGAAGGAGACTAAGAAAAGTGATGATGAGCCAACCAACGCGCCTGTTGAAGGAGATGCAAGGGAAGAGCCCATGCTAAAATCCTATCCCGAGCACAGGACAGAGGCAAGTAGGGAACGAAACAGGGAGAGAGAGAAAGAGAGGGAAAGGGAAAGGGACAGGGACAGGGAGAGGGAGGACAGAATAAAGACTCATGATCGTGATAGGGGCAGAGATTCTGACCGGGAATGGGACCGAGAGGAATGTGAGAGGGACAGAGATAAAGTCAAGGATCACAGTCATCTTTCTAGGGATAGAGGAAAGGATTCAGGTATGTTTACAACCATTTTTGTTCAAGGATAGGGTGTATCCTTGAAATTTGAATGTAGCGTGGCCCTTTTCATTTGTTCTCTAACATTTTCTATTGATGTCATCATTGTCTTGTGGATGCAGGAGGACGCTCGAGACATCACTCATCACGAGGTATGTGCTTGTTTACCCTTTGGTATTTTGTAGTATGGGTTCTCGTTAGACCATAGTTCCATTATCTGAACCCCTTCTTCATTTCAGATCGTGACTACTACAGTTCCTCTTATTCTTCAAGGGAGAAGGATCGTCATAGACATCGTTCATATTCTTAAACCTGTCTTTGAGGCATGTTATTTGTATACTCTTTATCCATCTCTGTCAGTCACGTTTAGGTAGGAAATACAAAATAGTGGAGGAAAATGAAAATATGCTTCATTGAAACAATAATTACTTTTGACTGCAGATGTATGACCGGATTTGCTAATCAACCTCTGTACAAGATCAACTGTTGATTTTGTACACAGCTATCGATAGTGCTGCTACTACAATTAGTTATACATTTAGTCTCATTCCCATCAAAATGCTTGGAATTTATTGTACTGGGTATTAATCAGTACATTTTGCATCTTTTTTTTTTTTTTTTCCGTTTCGCTCTAAATTCTGACCTGTTTTGAACTGTTCTGACCATCTGATCGACTAGAATTTGCATTCTAGTATGGAATTTGATTTATGGCATTTGTGTGTTTTTTTGTTTAAACTCAAATGGTATATATGTAACCTTTTAAGTTCTTGGTAACATTGTGTTAATTTTGAGTTTGAATGATATTTTTGTAATTTTGAATTTGGATGACATTTATGTAATTTTGAATCTGTTCCCTCATTTTCTCCTTGCTTTCTCAGCTCTGTTTTCTTTAATTTTCATTTTGTTTAACATATATGTTGTATGAATTTTTAAATTTTGTTTCAACATTATGCATTCTGTTGTGGTTGTTTATTAGTCGTACGTTATGGTTTGTTTGTCGTGGGTTTTAACATATATTCATTCCATAATTCTATAATTTTTATAATATATATATATATATATATATATATATGGCATGCAGTAATACAAAAACTGTATTCTAATATCTAAATAGGAATACTGTTGATCACCCTAACAAAATTCAAGACTTTTATACAACACATGATCTTGTAGCGTTTTTCTCATCTTATAACGTACGTCTACCTTTCGTGCGGATCCCATGCATTGTTGTTATTCATACTTTACGTGTTTAGCTCTTTTCCACTTTTAACCCTGAAGTCATCGATAACCGATTATAGAATACACACACACATCCCTACTTTCTCTAGATACCAAAAATAAAAAATAAAAAATAAAAAAGGTTTGTGCTTGAGTTTAATTTAAAGAGTTACAACAATCCACGTACGGCATGAGTGGATGATGATCATATGCTTACTAAAGCAGCTTGATATATAATATGAATGATACGTCCAACGAAGGCAATGCAATTAGGAGATCAAGGAAATATATATGTTGCATGCAGGCCAGGTGATTTAATTTCCACTGATTTAACAGTAAGAAAGAAGATGCATGGATGCATTCTTAATTAGGTGGATCAGAAATCTTAATTCACCTTTCTTCAAATTAAACAATTAATCTTTTTAGGTTTCCTCATCCTAGGGATTCTGTGCTGTCATGGCGGCCACTTTGGCCTTGCCTAGCGGTCCCGTGTTGGCAACGAAGGCCAGGTCAACAGGTTATGGCCGTTCCGTAGCCTCTGTCGGAAGTTATTCTTTTGATGAGGCCTCTCAAGATTATAGATGGACTGGTTTGCTTTATGTTTTTGAAGGGTGGCAATGTCAGCAGCACCATTAAGGTATTCGCCGATCTGATAACTCCACACGTTGTGCGACCAAAATGGATGGTGCACACGTTTGTCTAGAGATAGATGCTTCTAAACAACAGTTGAATTTCTTTTGGATTGGTGCACCTGGTTCTGGCTTCCAACTCTGTCGGCATTTTGCACATCTTGTAAATTGCAGGGGTATAACAAGCTGACTTGTAGAAAGGGTAAATGTGATCGAGATATTAGGAAGCCAAGGAAGCAAAAGGCTCGGATGGAGTACCATGAAATCAAAAAATTACCAGATGTAGTAGGTCCTTCATTTTCAAAGGAAAGGGAGATGGGTGTGGAAAATAATGCTGAGATCCAAAAATCAACACAACCATGTTGGAAGGGTTGGAAGTGAATCTAAGTGCGGAGGAAAGAGAAGAGAGAAATAGGCAATTTGTATCGAAACTAATTGCACAGGGTGCAGTGGAGACTGGAAGAGCAAGGTGAGAGGCAGCTGAAGGAAAAGGAACAACAAAATGAATAGAGGGAAAATCCTTTGCGAAATGGGGGCGAGCAGGTGGTGAATATACAGGGGATAAATGATGATCGAAATGATATGGCTCTTGTGGAGGAAAACAATACACAAAAGGATATGACCCTAGGAGAATCGGAACATGGGAAAGAGACAGATACCAAGCTTGGGCAAAATGTAGAATAAGAGGTTGTTTTAGACAGTAGACCAGAGGGGAATAATAGCATGTAGCAAGGGAATTGTGATGTTCACAGTAGGGACCGTTGTGAACAATCTAAAGCTGGAAGTGATGAGAATGTTGTCCTAATTGAGAATGTGCCTATTGATGAGTTGGGGCAAGAGATACATGAGGGCGATACAGTGGTTGAGCAGCAATCCTTGTCTGACCAGAAAGAGAATGTTCCAAATGCTATAGTGGGGAAAGAAAAAGATTACTTGACTGAGGAAGAAAATAGTGGACTCAAGAATGAAAGAGTCAAGGGTGGACTGTGTCAATTACGAAGTACTAAGCGGGTTATTACCCGTCCCTTAAAATTGAACTTATGATTTGTTCCATTATGTTTTGGAATATTAGGAGATTGGGTACTTCAAGGGGAAGGTTGAGGAAGCTTGTAATAAAATTCAAACCCAAGGTTGTAGCTTTGGCGGAGACCTTTGTTGATGAGAGTAACATGGGAAATTTGATGCGAACTCTATGGTTTGAGCATGGCCGGTCTAATCAATTGCAGGTTGGGAAGCTTTGGATTTTGTGGGACAATGCTGTAAATGTGAGTATCGTGCACATGAGTGACTAATTTATCACGGTCAAGGTGTTGGAGGGGAGCACGAAATTTTTAGTTATATTTGTATATGCTAAATGTAATTATGGGCTATGTAGACAATTATGGTGTGATCTAGAAGAGGATGTGCATACTAATTTACCATGGATGATTCTAGGGGACTTCAATATAATCAGAAGTGATGATGAACGAAGGGGGGGGTGTTCCTCGTCCTTTGATAACGATGGAGGAGTTTAATACTCGTATTAATGAATGTGGCTTACTTGAAATTAATTCCCAAGATAATAGCCTTTCTTGGTGCAACAGCTAGGAAGGGTTAGCAAGGAGTTGGGCTTGTCTTGATCGAGGTTTTTAAAATGCCAAGTTTTTAGATTTGTTTTCTCAAACTTTATTGAGATACTTGGGGCAAGTCAACAACAACCTTTTGGGTTTGATAAATTCCGACCAATAAGTCTATGCTCTGTGATTTATAAAGTATGCTAAAAAATTATTGTTGCACGGTTGACATCTTTATTGCTTAGGGTGATGTCACAGGAGCAAGGTGTTTTTATTCCCAATAGAAGCATTTTTTAAAACGTTAGTCTTACATAAGAAATGGCCTAGTCTATTCATAAAAAATGAATGGAGGAAATGTGTTGTTGAAGTTGGATATGTCCAAGGCGTATGATCGTGTAAACTAGATTTCTTGTTACATGTTTTGGCTCGCTTTGGGTTTTCTGAATAGGTTTGTGGTTAATCAAAACTTGTATTACAACGTCGTGGTATTCCATCCTTCTGAATGGAACTAGTGAGTGCTTCTTTAAGGGGAAAGAAGGCTTCAACAGGAGGACCCCCTCTCACCATATTTATTTATTTTGATGGAGGAAGTCTTCACAAGATTGCTCAAGCAAAAATATGATAATGGAACAATTGAGAGTTTTTCTTAAGCTAGAGATACGCCTTTAATTTTCCACTTATTATATGCGGACGATATAGTGATTTTCACTAATGGAGCTAAGAGGTCTATAAAAGCCTTGGTAAAAGTCTTGGAATTGTTTGAGAAGTGGTCTGGACAACAAGTGAGTAAAGAGAAGTTGGCAATTATTTTTTCTAAGCATATCTCGTCGGCTAGGAGAAGAGGTATCCTTAGTATCATGGGTTTTGGAGAGTGTTGCTTCCCTACCTTGGAGTGCTTATTGTGGATGGCAAGTTAACTGTTAGTTCCTTGGAGGAGCTTATTAATAAAATTCATGACGGGGTGGGTGGATGGAAAATGCGACTACTCTCTGTTGGAGGTAAACTTTTTATGTTGAAGCATGTTTTATCTAGTATGTCAATTCACCTTCTATCGGTTCTATAGGTGCCTAAGTCGGTGTTTACTATCATTAATCGCATACTTAGCACCTTTTTTTTTGGGTGAAACGAATGGATCTCCTAAAAAGAAGTGGTGTGCTTGGCATAAAATTTGCAAGCCTATTACTGAAGGTTGACTAGGTCTCCAGTATTTTGAGAAGATTCAAAAGTGATCTCTACATATGAAATTTGCCTGGAAAGTTCTTTAGGACAATTCTTTATGGGCACATTTTTATAGGGGAAAATATGTGGGGGAAAGGCACTTATCTCTTGTTGAGAACACTAAAGGTACACAGTTTTGGAGAATGGTGATGAAACAAATTCCTAATGTGTTGCAGCACTCTAGATGGAAAGTGCGTGAGGGCTATGTTTCTTTTTTGTTTGATTCATGGGTTGGAGATAGTCCCCTGGCAGATTCGTTAGAGGTTACTGAATTACTTGGGCTTAAAGTTTGTGATTGTAAAATGGACAATGAGTGGGATGTGCAACTTTTGGAGCGTCTAGTGGGAGTGGAAAAAATGGAGGAGATTATTGAGGCCTTGGGAAATCCACAAGAGGGGCATGACCTGCTTATAAGAACCCCTTCCATAGAAGGAAAGTTTACCTTTCATAATGCATGGGATTGTCTACGTGTGAGGACTCCAGAGACTCCATGGTCGGCATGGGTTTGGCATGAATTCTTGCCAAAGAAAATATCGATTATGGTATGGAAAGTTTGGAATAATAGCCTTAGTGTGGATGATAGATTAATTAAGGAGGGTTGTGATTCTATTTCGGTAGTTTCTAATTGTGATTGTTGTAATGGAGGAGGTTATGAGGATATTAATCATGTCCTATATGTTGGTGACTTTGCTCAACAGTTATGGAGGAAATGTGCTCAACACTTGGGAATACCAGGAGAATAGTACGTGGAAGGAAAATATGCAACTCTAGTTTCGGCGTGCTTCCCGATCCTCTCAAATAGGGGTAATTTTTGGTATCCGTCCTTCAATTGTAACGTGGAGGCTCTGGTTGAGAAAATATCAAGTGCGTATGGAAGGACAAGCAAAAACGATAGAAGAAGTCTGGCATGCGGTGAGGTATTGGCTGGCGAGATTGATGAAGGAAACTTCTAGATTTTGGAAGCTTTCACATGGTGATTTGGAAACTTTGCGTGACCTGAATATTGCGGTGCTTCTTGTGAAACCAAAGCACATCTAGGTGGTTAGGTGGATGAAGCCACAACAGGATAGATACAAATTAACTACAGATGGATGTAGCACAAGCAACCCGATAGCTTCAGGTGTAGGAGGACTCCTCCCTGACGAACAGGGTATTGTGATGTTTGCTTAATCTGAAAGCCTTGGTATTGGAAGCAATAATGCAACATAATTAAGGGCCATTTTGCATGAATTTAAGTTTAGTTGAGCACTAAGGTTCCAAAGGGTGGATGTTGAAACTGATTCATTGATGGTGGTTCAGTCGGTTAGTGGTGCTCTGTGTGGAGTGTGGTACCTTGAAGAATATTGGGAGGAGATCTTGCAAATTTTTAGAGATGGAGGTCACTCTATATAACATGTCTTCCGTGAAGGAAATGCCTCTGTTGACTATTTGGCGAAGCTTGGTACTCAAGGACAAGATCGAGTATGGCGCAATATCATGCATGTACCTAGGAAGCTTCAAGGTCTCATCCGAACAGATAAGCTAAACCTCTCCTATTTACATATCCGATAGTATTTCTCTTGGTTGTTGATATTTTTTGAGTCCTTTTGCTTTGGCTTTCAATGTGAGTCCTGTAAACAGTGGTGAAACTAACTTAATAGGGGTAAGGAGCCATCCTCCCCCCAAAAAAAAAAAAAAGGAAAAACTATATATATTAGTTTTTTATGATTTAATTGGATGATATTACATCTTGTGTCGGCCCCTCTCTAAAAATTTATCTTGGCCCCTTTTATAAAATTATTTTGTTCTTATAGATTAATTACTTATAAGTCTAATATAAACAAATTTAATCTGATTTAAAAATATAATAAATAAAATATATTTTACATAAAATAAAATAATCTAATAATATTATGATATGTTTTTACTATAGATAAAATTTAAAAAAAAAAAAAAAAGGAAGTTTGATGGTTTATAGCCTACAATTCTACAAACTCTAGCCTATCTTTCTATTTTATAAAGCACTGCGAGTCTACATACTTACGCCACTGCAGTCTGCCATTGCAAGTATCCATTTTCCAAAGCCTCTTTTTGACTATTTCCATCGTCCATTGCATTGATTGCAAGTCAGTGAAGTCCCAGGTTGAAGTTCATACTAAGAATTCTTTTATTCATTTCCTTTCAATTTTCATCCATTGCTGAGTGCTTCTCTGACGGTGATGCCTTGTCCTACTCTCCCACTCCGTCTCTAGTCTCCTTCAGGCTTCAAGGTATTATTGTCTATTGACTATCGATTTATGATTATATCCCTTGTTTCTAACTTATGTTTCACTATTTTAAATCAACCCCATATTTCATTTTTGTTTATGGTTCTATTTAGTTTTTGCACTCTTCGATAGTTTCTGTGTTCAAATATTTTATATATTATACACGGTTTGATTTTTGTTGATTTCTCATGTTTTACTTTTGATAGATTATGTGCACTGATTTAAATTGCTTGATTTTAAATTCGATTTTAAATTCAGGTTAATGAATTATATTTAAATTAAAAACTATCGACTCATTCTTTAAAAAAAAAGAAGTTGATATTTCAAAAAATTCTTCAAAAATTTCAAGGATTGAACTTGAGAAAAATCCTGATCTTAACTCTCCAATTTTGGAGTCTGAAGAGATTTATTTTACATCGTCAACACTTGATTCTAAAGATATTGATATATCTTGTCTACAACGAGATCCAAGATTGCGTCCTCCTATATGGGACTATTCAGTCAATTAACGTGATGAAATAATAAGAGCTTACTTTAAAATTGGTCCATATCAAATACGTCTCTTAAAATATCCATTTTCTGGTTCTGAAAAGCATCATCGTCACTTTTAAGTTTCTTGGTTTGTACAATTTGCATCTTGGCTAGAGTATTCTCCATCAAATGATGCTGCATATTGTTTACATTGTTATTTTTTTACAATGAAAGCATCTCATCGTTCTAGATGGGATGTATTTACTGTTATAGGATTTAAAAATTGGAAGAAGATTAATGATGGAAAACATTGTGCCTTTTTGAATCATATTGGGGAGGATCCTTACTCTTGTCATAATAATGCTGTGAAATCTTGTAAGGATTTATTAAAACAATCACAACATATTGATAAAGTAATGAACGCACAAAATTCCGAACAAATTCTCAATAATCGACTCCGAGTAAAAACATCTATTGATGTTGTTCGATGGCTTGCATTTCAAGGATGTGCCTTTAGAGGTCATGATGAGACCCCTGAATAAAAAAATCGAGGTAATTTCTTTGAGATGCTTAAACTCTTGGCTTCGTATAATGACAAGGTTGTAAAACTTATTCTGAAAAATGCTTCTAAATCTTCAAAGTATACTTCAGCGAAAATTCAAAAAGAGATTTTGAAAGTTCTTACAAAGAAAGTGCGAAATAAACTTCTTGAAGATATTGAAAATCCTAAATTTTACATTATTGTTGATGAGGCACGAGATGAGTCTAAGAGAGAACAAATGGCTATAATCTTGAGATTTGTTGTTGATGATGGTTTTAAACTATTTTTTGATCTTGTACATGTTAAAGATACATCGGAATTGACTCTAAAGAATGAAATATTTGCAGTTCTTTCTCATCATTGTCTTGATATTCAAAATATTTGTGGGCAAGGATGTGATGGTGCTACTAATATGCATGGTGAATGAAAATGATTGCAGGTATTATTTCTTAAAGATTGCTCATATGCATACTATGTTCATTGTTTTGCTCACCGATTACAGTTAGCATTAGTTGCTGCATCTAGAGAGGTAGTTTATGCTCATGAGTTCTTCTCAAATTTGAATTTCATTATCAATGTGGTGGGCGCTTCATGTAAACGTCATGATGAACTACAAGCTGCTCAGGCAACACAAATTGCACATATGATAGCTATTGATGAACTTGAAAGTAAAAAAAATGAGCTAATCAAATTGGCACTATCAAACGAACTGGTGATTCTCGTTGGGGTTCTCATTTTTATTCTATTTGCAGTCTACTACGAATGTTTGGAGCCACTTGCTCGGTGCTTGAAAACATAATAAAAGAAAGATCCACTTACTCTCAATGCGGGGATGCAAACATCATTCCAATTTATATTTATTTTGCATTTAATGAATGAAATCATGGGTATTACTGATGTTCTTTGTCAATTTTTGTAGCAAAAATATGAAAACATCTTGAATGCTATGAATATGGTTTCTACTACGAATGTTTGGAGCCACTTGCTCGGTGCTTGAAAACATAATAAAATAAATATCCACTTACTCTCAATGCGGGGATGCAAACATCATTCCAATTTATATTTATTTTGCATTTAATGAAGGAAATTATGGGTATTACTGATGTTCTTTGTCAATTTTTGCAGCAAAAATCTCAAAACATCTTGAATGCTATGAATATGGTTTCTACTATAAAAGGACTCATCCAAGAGTTGAGAAATGAAGGTTAGAAAAATTTGCTTAAGAATGTTGTCACTTTTTTCAAGAAATTTGATATTGACATTCCATAATTGAGCTTTCGTTATGTCCAAGGTCGTGGTTGTCATCAACGAGATCACATTACGATAGAGCATCATTATCATTTTGAAATATTAGTGCTACTATAGACTTTCAGATGCAAGAGCTTGAAATAGGTTTGGTGAAGGAGCGACAAAACTTTTAACCTGACTCAGCTGTGGATCCAAAGGATGCTTATAAAATCCTTTAATATTGATGATATCTGTCATCTTGTAAAAGAGCATTATCTTCTAAATTTTTCTGAGAATGAGAAAATTAATTTAAGGTTTCAATTGAATTATTTTGAAGTTGATGTGCTTACTAATCCGAAGTTTCAGACTTTGTCATCCATTACAGATTTATGTCGAAGATTGGCAGAGACAGAGAAATTAAAGGCATACTATCTTATTGATAGATTGATTCGTCTTGTAATTATTAATGTAATTATATCAAAGATTGGGTTGATATAATTGTAAATATTAATGTAATTATTAATATTGGGTTGACTAATCCGAATTCCCATTTCTCAATTTCCTGCCCAAATTGTCTGTACTTTCCGTGACAATATCAAACATGCAGGCAATAAAACAGGAAAATATATATATACTGGTAAAACAACTAAATTCCTTGAGATCATCAGTCGATCATCATGCATGGCAACGTAAACATGATGATCTGCAAATAGAAGAGAAATCCATGATGATCATGATCATCTAAAAACCTCCTGACTGAGAAATCACTCAGTTTGCCACGTTTCTTTTCTAACCCAACTAGAGTTATCCCAGCTGTGAAAGAAGCCATTATCCTTTACCAGCCAACACACAGTCTCATTACGCGCATCTCTTTGGGGCTGAAACGCATGCCAGGAAGCAAAGAATCTGAACCATAGAGCTTGACAGTAATATATTTCATTTTTTTCAACCGTCCACCTGTAATCGTCCCCGACTTTGAGCACCTCCTCCCCAAGCCGCACATGCATATTTTTCGACTCGCATTGGATCTTCAACGGATATAATGAGCTCTTTGGCAAGCCATTCATGACATGAACAACGGTCAAGTTATTGTGATCTTTCACTGCAGATGCTATTACGAATAAAGCAGTAGTGCATGCAAGAACAAGTTGGAAGACATGATCAAAGCCGCTCCGAGTTGTCATTTTTGTGATGAAGACGGTCATGCATGCATGTACGTACAGTACTGCAGGGATTAATACCCAGATCTTCCGACTAATTAATTATAATAAAATATCGATGGTGGGGATCTGTACTACTTTGCATGCATGTTAGTTTCCTGAGATCTTGCTGATTCCCCTTATTATATAAATATATATATACATATAATATATATATATATAAATATATATATATATATATATTATTAGAGAACGTACTTTTGGAGAAATTTATGGATTGTCGGTTAAAATAAAAAGAAAAAAAGCCAGCTGGTCTAGGACTGTAATTATATAAAATTCTGTTGGGGTACTCCTATTTTTATCGATTCCAGAAGAAGGCCAGAACTACTTTCGGTGAAAGATTAATCTCTCGTGTTATTACTCCATCTTGAGGGTACTTTAAGTTGGAAAGACGGATATTATATATAACTTGAAACTGCATGGACAAAAACTTGACAGAGACCTTATCGAGAAAATAAATATTGAAAACAAAATTTATAACCAATTAAAAGTGACGTGATAGTGAGATTCGTTGCATGAATATTAATTATATATAGCAATATGGTATTGCAGATTTTCAAGCAAGCCAGGTGATCCATGTCCATTAACGAAGCTTGATATAAATGCATGCATGCATGATAACCGATATATATTATATATATGAATTTTATTATACATTAACTATTATTCACTACAAATACCCACATCTGATAGTTTTTTTTATTTTTAATATCAGTCTCATGACCCATCACTCTAATTTCAATCTCTCTCGTCAAGCTCTCTCTCTCTCTCTCTCTCATCGTGCTTCTTTCGGGCGGGATTGAGTGGAGGGGTTGGGGCAAAAACCAGTTCACTTGTTAATGAACCTAGTTTGCCACATAGGCTAATGAGAAAATTTATTATATATATATATATGTGACTTTCTAGATAGCTTAATTTTCTTGCACTTCTAACCGTTCTAATTAAGTATAGCTTCCTCTCTAGATGGCAAGGAGTGTGTGTATATATATATATATATATATATTAGAGCAGCATGGCATCAGTCCTTCCATTAGTCCAGATCATGTGGATGCAGCTGCTCATGACAGCATCAAAGATCCTGAAATGCAGTCACATTCTCCATCGAGTGAACCTGCTTCTTGTAACAATCCTTCAGTCAAATTACTAAATAGCCCTTCTCATAGATGAGCTGTAATGTATCTTTATGTAAATTTAGAGGTAGTTATTTGTGGTGTACAGAATAGAGGTAGTACGAATATTCCTTAGTCTGTTAGTAATGTCTGTCCTTTTTAGTATAAAGCAATGGCACTGTGTAAGCAAAATGCAGAGAATGAATAAGAAGTTTTCGTGCATTCTTTTCAATTCTCTGTTCTCAATCTTGCTTTCTTATTCTTTTTGCTATTCTTACAGACATTTAGTTTTTTTTATTTTTAATATCAGTCTCATGACCCATCACTCTAATTTCAATCTCTCTCGTCAAGCGCTCTCTCTCTCTCTCTCTCTCTCTCTCTCATCGTGCTTCTTTCGGGCAGGATTGGGGCAAAAACCAGTTCACTTGTTAATGAACCAGTTGGCCACATAGGCTAATGAGAAAATTTATTATATATATATATATATGTGACTTTCTAGATAGCTTAATTTTCTTGCACTTCTAACCGTTCTAATTAAGTATAGCTTCCTCTCTAAATAGCAAGGAGTGTGTGTATATATATATATATATATATATATATATATATAAGGTACGGAAATTCCGGTAGTATTGTTGGCAGAATTGGTAAGCAAATTACTCTTATTAATTTAATCTTGTAATTACTAAGATTTATTGAGGAGGTCAAAAGAACATAAATTTAGAATTTCCCTTACAATATTTACATGATATTGTCTGGATTCAGATGATCTTCACAATTTATTGCTTAAATCTTCACTATTGATTTCTCCTTAAATTAAATTAATGTTAGTATATTTACATTAATATTTACAATTATATCAACCCAATATTAATAATTTTTTTAATATTTTATGGTATTTTGTAAGTGATGAATATTTATCATGTAAAAAAAAAATTATCGGCATTAACTACAAAATTTAGTGCCATATTGACTGGAGGGCACATGATCATCATCATTCATCATTATAAGAATAGTAACGCCTCTGCAGATGGGTGGATTAACGCCGCGTTTGTTTTTGTAAATAAGATAAAATAAGATGAGATGAGTTGAAATTAAAGTTAAAAAGTTGAATAAAATATTATTAAAATATATTTTTTAATATTATTTTTATTTTAAGATTTAAAAAAATTAAATTATTTATTTTATTTTATATTAAAAATTAAAAAAATTATAATAATGAGATAATATGAAATATTTTCTGAAAACGAGGCTAAGTTGGCAATGCCAATAGAATTTGAGAGTCCGGGGCTCAAAAAAGGCATCAAGATTCAAATTGGCCATAGATGCACTATACGTAATTTAACACCATTAGAATGGTACTGTTGGGGCATGCATATATGGCCAGCCCGCCCTATCAATAGAAGAAGGTAGAAAACTGTTGAAGAAAACAGTGCAAAGATAGAAAGATCTCCTGGATAACATAGTAGGCTCTGGATACTTACAAGAAAGAGACTGCTGCATGCCTGCCCCTAGTGCAAGGTGCCTTTTCCAGAATATTGAAAAGGAACCTGCTAGAGCCACAGAGGATTCTTACAGAGAATCTCTAGTGTGGCACTTTTGAAAGCTAGCTAGCTTTAACGTACGCCTCATGATCATCAGCTTATAGCAGAGATCACCAAAACTTCTCCTGATCTCCATATGGGATGCTACAGTACCAGGCCAGGTAACATAGCTGGGCGGGCATGCGTGACACGACATTAGCTTTTGATGAAGCATTGTGAATGATCTTGGATTTCTGAAAATGACTTGACTATTTGAGTACTGCACCACGATTATAGATCAGCTTTGTATATATGCGCTTCCAAATAAAAGGTGTACTCCCACGTCTTTGTCAAAGGCCGGCCTCAGTACTCGGAGGCTCCCACCTCGTATTTATCTCATGCCTAGCTATCTATCTATCTATCTATCTAGTTGGTCAACAAAATTATTTATGAAAAAAATAACCCATGAAATTTGGAGACTGTTTTGAACTCTAAGCTGGAGACATGATTCATCTACTTGATCAAGAAACATATTATAATATTATTTTTATTTAAATATTTGAAAAAATTAAATTATTTTTTATTAAAAAATATAATAATTAATTTTAAAATATTTATATTTAAATTATATTTAAAAAATAAATAAGATGAGATGAGATGATAAATATTTTAAATGAGATATATTTTCAAACAAGTTTAAAAGACATGATTCATGAACTTTAAGAAACATATATATTTTCCTAATATCCTATTTGGTTAAGGAATTAGATGTATAAAAACATCCCTATATATCTTTACATACTTTTTGATCTTGTCTTTTGTCTTTTTTTATCAACCACAATTGAATCCAAGAGTCCTCAACTTCTACTTCTAGCACATAAAGATTGGCGTTTTGTGCCTTTAAAGTTGCAATGCATAAAGCTCTTGCAATATCAGTACTCATCCAAATAGAAATTAAAGCAAGCATGGAAAATCTCTGGCTTTTAGCACATATATAATAAAATAGAAGGAGCCACTAATTAATTCAATTTCAGTGAAAAGTTTAACCTAACCTTGCAAATGAAAGCAGCTGATCAGACTAGTTCAACGCGTGATGGCAATAATGAGGAAACGTGGCCGGATCATGTAAAGCTCAAACAGGATATATAGCCATGCCAAACAACAAAAAGAAAGAGGCTTGTAGTCTTGCAGAAAAGAAAGGAACGTCTATTTTTTTAGAAGAAGAAGATCAAGAAGAAGTCTAGATACAGAAAATATGTCTTCAGTCAAGGTCGCTGAAACCGCAACTTCTGCTGACAAAGTCTCTGATCATTGAAATCCTCAGACAATATATAGCACAAAGCAAGGCAAGCCTGTCTGTCTGTCTCATTTTTTATGATGATCTCTCTCCAAAAACAGCTAAACAGCTAATACCAAGAAAAGTCCTTTTTCCAATTCACATCATCATTGCTGAAATAAAACCCATCCTCTTTCACCAACCAGTAGCACTTCCTAAGAAGGCCGCAGCGATAACTATCCCTGGGAACCTTAAACGCATCGAAACTCTTCCTCTTTTGGTCCCATTTCATGGTGCAGAAGAAATGAGTACTAGAGCCCCAGAAATTGGTCCTGACAACCCAGCTGAAATCGTCGTGCTCTTGGAGTGCACGTCCACCCATATCACCGTCTTTTGATGTACACCAAATTACCAAAGGCAGAGAGGAGTTGTCTGTGAATCCATTCACCACCCGCACCTCATATTCCATGCCGTTTAGGTGCTGTGGTTGTGATATTAGAGTGAATACAACAAACAATGCAATTGCAAGGGAGAGAGTGAGCAAAAGACTGATACGAATCTTCATCATGATGTCGTTGATCTGCTACTACTGGTACTGGCCTTGGCCTTTGCCTGGAGTACTGATAAATTATATATCATATGTCGGTTTATATATTCCTGTTTTTACATATTTGTATTTAATGATATCAATGCGTATTAATTGCAATACAACTCAAACCACATTAATTTCCAAAACATTGCTAATTTATGCAAATAATTAAGCCAAGTATATTTTATTTAAAAAACTGCTACATGTATAAAAAGGTTATATAAAATAAATTTATAAATTTATGTAATTTTATGAAATTTGTTAGATCTATTTTATAATAAAAAATAATTTTATAATCTAACGTATCACATCAAATCACACTAATTTATAATTCTTTTGTATTCAAAGTATTTCCCTTTTATTTATAGCTGCTCGAACGAATGCGTTGTGTAAGCAAAAATCAATCACCCATAAAAGATTGGGATCATATGTTCTAATCTCGTGATCTTTTCCCTAACATATATAGCTGCATTTTCATGGATTTCCTAATAGGGATAAACACACACTGCATTTTTCTTTCTTAATTCCATTCTTGACTTGTCAAAGGCCTTGGGATTTTAGCCCTAGCTACTACGTCTAGGTAAGCTTTTCCCTCAATTGTCCATCAAAATAGCCTCACTTTATAATCCATTTCTGCTCAATCCCATATATACACAACTATTCTTTTTAGATTTTTACACATAAAAGGTTAGCTATGCTAGCTATATATCCTGTATCTACTTTTCGTCTCTGTTTGTAATGTTTCCAGTCAAGCGTCGTGAGAGTGAGATAAATGAAAGTGATATGATCATATTATCCAACGTCACATCGCAATCACACATTTCGCTGAGGAGATAATATAAGAAATTCTCAAAATTGCATGCGATTCTTAAATATCATTCAAATACAATCCTTTAATTTTAAAATAAAAAATTACATTAAAAGATATTTTTAAATAATTTTTAAATTTTATAATATTTTTATTTAATTTTATCTCTTATTTTTTAAAATTTAATAAAATATTTTTATCAAATTATTTTATTACTATTTACAAAATTATCTAAATTAATCCTTACGATCTACTATTTTCCACATGAATTATGTTAAAAAAAAAATCGATACTTTAATATTTTTTTTTAAATTATAACGAGTCTTTAACATAATAATTATTGTTGTGTTAACACACCGACATATGCATAGTGAGTTCCGATCTTAAATTATAAACTCAATTAAAAGAAAGAAGTCAAGTCAATTAATTAGTGAGTGAACAAGATGTATATATAAAACCAACAACTTTTTTTTTTTTTTTGAGAGAGAGAGAATAAAACAAACGAGCCTTAATTGCAGTGAAATCTAGCCAAATCCAAACCGTGTACTTATGTCATTAATGTATGCATGTATCAAATTGCATGAGACAAGTCTTGGCAGCAAGCCTATTAATCAAGTTGCCTCTTAAAAAGCAACAGATTCTCAAGATCAAAGTTGTAATCATACTGGATACATTTGTCCAGGCTATATCAAGATAAGATTTAAGCAGTACTCTGGCAAAACCATCAAGATATGTGACATCTCTGCATATATTTCTAGAGGAATGTATACATTAATTATTATTTATTTTTATATTTTATATTTATAATTTTTTTATAAAATCGAATATTTTTTATAAAATATAAGATATGAAAAAATAAATAGTAATTGATGAGATGAATTTTTTATCTTTTTAATATTTCTTTTTTATGTCATATTCCGGCTATTTTATCAGTAAACAAAGATAACATCCAAGGTGTTAAAATCTTTCGAATTAATTGGTAATATTTTAATTTTTTATTAAGAAAATTAAAAATCGAATCTTTCTCTCTATGTAAAATAATAATAATAAAAATAAAAATAAAATAGATAACATCCAAGGAAAAATAGTTTGTTTTTAGGGGGTGGGGGTGGCATTGTGCCATCACGTGGCAACAGGCAAGGTATACTCTTTCTTAAATGTTAAGGTACAATTGTGGTATGAAACATTGAAAAGAGAGAGAGCTATGATTTTTTTTTTTTGTTTTTGTCTTATTGTGAGTCACTTCACACACATTGATTTCTTTCTTTAGTTAATTAAAAACCACGCAACTGTTAGAAAAGGAAAAGTCAGGGAAGGGAAAAAATCCTCCCAGATTTCGTACATTCACTGTGCCGAACTCGAAAATGTTAAAAATAGCAATGCAATTGGAAAGTGCGAAGGAAAGAAAGTATGCACAAAAGATTTTGAGATTCATATAATAATAGAAATCAAAGATTGAGATCCCGGCTTATGATCTATACTTTCAATGATATTTAAGGATTCATTTACTCAACTATAGATTTAAGAGTAGTGCTACATATTGTTATAGAGTGTATAAATATCGTCCACTCATTTAAAAATAAAATAAAATTTATTATTAAAAATTAATTTTTTTTATATGTATCCTGTATATATTTATTTTTTTTAAAATAATTACACGATATTTATGTATTTATAATTGTAACTATCATTAATTTAGATTTAATTACCCAACGCATCTGAATAAGTTACGCTTTATAGGTCATTAATTGCACCACGAAAAGCCCAAATTAGATCACTTGTTTTGAAGATTGGTTGGACAAGGTGATTGCAAAGAGATGCGAGACGAATTTTGTAAGCTGTATAAAAAAAGAAAAAAAAAAAAAAAGAGAAGTTCATTATTTTTATAAGAAACTATATTTTGCATCACTGTTATCATTCGATAATATAAGATTTTGATAGTTTTATAGTCAAAATATTAATTGGATTTGTTTTGGAAAAGTAAATGGACAGGACTGAAAGATTGATTAAAAAAAAAAAAAAAGAAGTCATCTTATTTTTAAACTTATCCATATATTTTTTAAATAAAATATATCCAATAAAATTTTACCACGATGTAAACCAAACTCGACTTGATAGTTTTAGGGTGCCAATTAACAAATTAAATAATTTAAAATGCATATTAGAAAAAAAAAATCATTTGTAAAAAATACATTTTTCCTTTATTTTCATCCACGAAAACAACGTGTTGGCCAATAATTCAAGGGGGGATTGGCACCATTGCTTATAGTGGGTGGCGCCCTGGTGGACGAGGGGGCTAGTTCGTTAGGGTGCGGCGTGCGGGTGGATGCCCGCATGTTTGAAAGGTAGCGGGGATGAGCCCAAAGTTGACCCAGGCCCGCCTGAGATATCCCCGTCCGGTCGCATCTATTTAATATATATACTAGTAATAGGATGGCCTCCAAGAGACGTTTGCTTAATGTAATTTTACTTTTTTAAAAATATTTAACAAAATTTTATCATTTATTTAATGTTAAAAGATTAGTATTTTATAAATTAAATTTGATAGTTTATTTATGATATGATATTTATATTTTAATTATCTATTTTAAATTAGTTTAAATCAGTATTTAAATTTATACCATTAGATCAAATTTAGAGACTTATGATGAATGGTTGGATTTAAATTCCCAAAACTTTCATTCTCCCCTCACTTTCCCTTTCTCCCTCTCTCCCCTTCCGCTTCAGCAGCCACATCTTCCCTCTCTCTCACTCGATCTCTTCCCTCAAGCAGTCGTGCGCCACCATGTTGCGTCACTGGCTTCCCCTCACACTGGCGACCAAACCCCACCATCGAAGCCCTTTGGCAACTCCTCCCTTAGCCGCACGCAAGCAACCCGAAATGGGTTTTAACGCACGGGTTTTCCACTATTATGCCACCACGGCTCAGCCCCAGCTCCACTAAGCACCACCACTGAGTTCCCCTCACACTGTGGACTACTTCCATGGAACATACCACCCGTAGCTCCTCCCTAGCCCTACCACGCAGCGCCTTTACACGTACTGGTTTCTCTCCATAGCACCATCGTTAGCCAAGCCCACACCATCGCACCACCACGACGACCTAGATCTGCTGCCTACAGCCCACGACACCACCACCAGCCTTCCATGACACCTCCCCTGCTCCTCCATGCCCAGTCGAGCCTCTACCTCTCCCATTTTGTGATTTTGTAAATTTGTACATTTTGTATTTTGTAGAATTAGGATGATTTACAGTGAGTTTGTGATCATCCTACAGTGATTTTGAGATGATTCACAGTGAGTTTGGTCTGTGTTTACTGTGATTTTGTGATTATTTTTGTGGTGATTTTATGATCTGTTGTGGTGATTTTGTGAAGAATATTGTTGTGAGGATGTAGAGAGGGATGAAGAAAAAAGTATAAAATAAGAGTATTGTTCATTACTGTTTATTGGGTGATAGACGCTTTTAAGTATAAGGAGATATAAGTAGATTTATAATGAAATGACATTGTTTTGAGTATTCCAAAATGGTGTCGTTTTAAGACAAAATCTTAACTATAAATATGACTCTCTCTCTCTCTCTCTCTCTCTCTCTCTCTCTCTCTCTCTCTCTCTCTCTCTCTCTCTCATTTCTCACATTCCCACTTTCAAGCCATTGCCAGTCACCAACCTCTCCTCTCTTTCATTTCTATTCCCCTCCATCTTTACTTATTCTTCTCCTCTAATTGGCAGACTGGTAGTTGTGACCGTGGGTGACGTCGTGATAGGTTTGTGAGTTTGATGACTCATGACTGCGACACTGGGCTATATAGATCTGCCCATAAATCTTTGAAGATCTGTATGACCAATAATCGCAACCGTGGCCCATGGATCTGTGCACAAATCTTCAAATCTATGTGATTCGTTGATTACTAGGTTTTGTTTATTTCTTTAATTTGATCTATAATTTTGTAAGGTTGTTTCGATTTCTTTGTTGGATTTATAAGATTTGTCTGATCTGTTATGTTTATTTTTGCTTTTGTTTGGATTTATAAGATTGGTAAGTTTGTAACTTTGCTTTGTGCAATTTTTTATAATAAAAAAAAATGTAGTGTTGGATAGGGTGGCGTATGGACCGGAAGCAAGACTCGAATAAACGATTCGATTCAGACTGATTCAAATTGAATTGATAAGAAATCGAACTGATTTTAGTGAATATTTCGAATCGTTCACTGAACCGCTTCAATTGATCTATTCAAACCGATTTTAGACCGATTCCAACCGATTTAAAATTATATTTATTTTTAAGTTGTTTAACAACTGGATTTTTTTCTTTCAATTTATTGTACAAAAATATGATAGAATTAAACCTATATTAACTTTTTCATCATTATATTCAATAAGATTTGTAGAAAATTTGAAAGACAAAACATATAGTTTTTTTATTTTTTTTAGTTGAACAAAAAATTAAAGAGACGAATGAATTTTTTTATATTAAATTTATGATTGTGCATAAAATATTACATTTGCCATGTGTTTATAACTTAATGGTCTTTATATTTTTTAAATATGAGGCAAAAACTGTCGACTATTGAAGTTAAATATATAAATTACATATTTATTAAAATTATTTTTATTTTTATTTTTATTAAAACTAGTCCATAAATTTATATTTCATACTCTTTTATACATGATATAAAATGTTTGAATTGTATTAAATATAATTTTTAATATTTTTTATTAATATTAAAATATTCGATTCAAAATTATCATGAATCGCTAGATTCAATTTGTTGAATCGTCTTATTTATTGAATCAACCATTTCCCGATTTCCATTTTTCAAACCTTCACTGAAATGCCAATCCGTCCTCCAGATTGGGGCACCCATCCACAAGGAGTGAAGCCGAGATTCGAGGGCCCAAACTGCCCCTACCCATGTAGGGGCAGGACCTGGACAGCCCCCGTCCCGGATGCGGGTAGAACTCCTACGACATTGCTAAATAAATTGGCCACAAAATGACACAGTTGCCTTTGTCTCGTATAATTTACGAAAAACCAAATGTGGTTGCTAAAAAGTTCTCGGGTGGAAACTTTTTTGTCGTGGCAACGAGAATTGCCACTCGTGGTTTATCCCTAAAAGAATAAAGAATAATAAATAATATTATATATAGTAATAGAGTGTATAAGTTATACACAATTATTTTAAAAAAGAATAAAAATTATTATTAAAAAATTAATTCATTTTCATGTACATTCTGTATATACTCACTTTTTAATAGAGATTATGCAGCGCTTCTACCGTCTACGACTACGAATTTCATTTCTGTAGAATAAAATGGCGTCGTCACGGTTCAGTTAGTCACGGGCAACTTTTGCTTCGGGTAGTTACGGCGGGAAGCTCTCTTTCTCCGTGAATTCTAGTTGGAAATAATTTTTTGGAATTGCCCGTTCAGGTACTGCAAATCTATATCTACACGTGAAGAAGTTGATAAATTTTCAAGTAGTGAGGCGCTTACTTGCGATAGCTCTGATTCATCAACTCAGTTGTATCTATATCTACACATTCGAACTGAATTTCGTACCTTGGCTATTAAGCCATTGACGATGACATTCTTTGAAGGGAGCTGTAATGAGAACCTAGCCACTGCCGGCCAGACCCACTAATTGAGCAATTTCATCTTCAAGTCGAGAAATGTGAGCCATGAAATTGTCACGAAGTTCTGTGGCATCATGATCTTGCTGCCACCGGGAAAAACCGTCACCAATAACTTTTAAACCATTCTGCAGCAATTCCACGCCCTCACTAATTTCATCAGGAAGTTTCCTTTTCTTCTTGGATTGATTATTCTCGTCAGTCTCCATGCTCTCACACCCCACTACCCCTGTTGTATCAATTCCACGAATATTTTGAACAATTCTTTTCAGCATCAGACCGTCCCCTACGAGCTGCCCAAGCTGCTCGGAGCTTGGTGTAATTGTAAGAAGTGCCCTTTCTTTCTCAAGAAATGCCTTCAATTCAGACATAAATCTCTCCTCATTTGCCTCATTTCCTGACACTAGATCGTATGATAGAGCAGCAGTCTGGGGCACGAATCTCCATAGTTGATTGCAAGAAGTGCGGGCGGCAAAATATCCAAACGCCGTGATTGCCAAATGAATTAATGCCCAATGCTGCTCTCTCAGTAGCATGTGATACAATTCCCAGATGGCAGAACACTTGGCACTTGTATCACTTTCTGTCATTTCCATATGACCAAGTCCGGCCATGAAAAGAGCCAGATGCGGTTTGCATACATGCAATCGAGTATCAGAGGCTGCTGGCCCTGAGATAAATAGGTTTTCAAGCTCTAAGATGACTTCTTCCATCTCAGCTGCTGCATATAGATGCTTGTTATTCGCGATGATTCCTAATGTTTCACTCAAAAGCTTCCGGTAATGGTCCTTTGTCAGTTGGTCCCCTGAGTTTCTGTAGTTATGAGTGATAGCAACCATAAACTTCAGGGTCTTCGCGTTACTATCAGACATGTTGAGCTGCCTATAGGATATGCAAAGTTTCATTAGATAATAGTGTCAATGAGTGAAAGTGGCAATCAGTATGAAAAACTAATTGGATGGAGTATGATTTGGAACTCAGAAATCTTTCCTAAAAGCATGGCAAGAAGTTGACACAGCATTAAGCAATAAAATTTAATGATATTTCTGAATTGAGAAATAAATTAAAAGCACCCTGCCCCGAGCCAAAAAACATACTGATGGGAAAGCAACATATGGAGGAGAAATAAAATGGTTCTGTTGACGGGATCTTATTCATATTATCTCAAAATCTTCCTGAAAATCTATTCAAAATGCACACAGTATTCATGAATTGAAACGCTTAAAATGGTTCTAGCATAAATTTTTTGGGCCTTCTTCAAAAGCCCATCAATAAACTCAAAACTCCCTAACGGAACTTGGTGGATCATCATTAACAGAAACAGTTCACGTCTCATGCTTCTAGGAACCGGATTACTTACAGAGACTGCAATGAGGCAGACAGAGCAAAGACTGGAACTCCATAAACACTCGAACTGCAAGCTTTCATCGATTTGTCATCAAAACTCTCTAAGAAGCCAAAGTAATCAGCAAAAATTCTCTGAGTAGCAATATTTCTCATCCTCTCAGAGAGCAAATTCAACGGAAAGCCTTCCATGAACAAGGCTACATGCATAACCGCTGACAATTGAGACCTGTTGTCACCAATAATGGAGTTGTAAACATGGTCTACCATAGATTGTGTACCATAACTAAGTATCATGCAAAGTGATCTTGCCACTTTTCTCATAGCAGAACCAGGAATAAAAACTGACTCCGAGGATGCCACCAACCTCAATAATGAGGAAAGTTTATCTGTAACACCGTTCACCACACTTATCTCAGCATGACGCACCATAAAACACCAAAGCTCAATTACAATCTCCTGGCAAAGGAAGTGAGGATGAAAGAAATTCTCGAGCAAAAAAGACTCAAATTCCCCCCATGCAATGCTTGAAGAGAGCACAATCATGAATGTTTCCAGTGCATGTAAAAGAGAAGAAAACATAGGCTGCCAATTAATTTCAACAGTGTTCTGTGAACCAAATAGTTCGGGAATTTGGAGGGCCAGAATGGAAGAATATACCTCTTCATCAACTAATATGTCAAAAAACCATCCAAGCTTACTGATCATTCCAAGTTTTACATCTTCGTCAAGATCAAGAGAATATTTCAGTAAATTGAGAAACACTGTAACCCGACCAAGCAACAATGTTCTTGCCTCAGTCATGTCTTCACAACCTACCGAAAAGATTTCTTCCATTGAAGTTATTCCGCTATTACTAATTAAATCTCCATTGGCAGGATTTGAGTTGCTTTCATTGATGAACAACCAGTCCAGAATTCTCAACTTCAGCTCCTGTTTCAATTGAGCAGAATTTACCAAAGACTTGAGAAGATCCATGGATGTTTGTTCTAGAAGCTCTGTTATTACTTCACCAGCAGTTTTCATAAGTTCTTCATCACTCAGTGAAGTTTTTAAGGTTGAGATTATCAGGATGCAGAGTGTTATCTCCCTGTATACCAGGTATGCTTGGCTTGGATATAGGAAGGATATTTTTACAGCATTAATCAGGTAGAACTTTACTGGAACAAATATTCTTCTAGCTTCAGTTACAGAAATAGCTTCCTTGAGGGAAGAGGACCAAGCTTTAGCAGCACATCTCAGAGACTCATTGACGAGTGAAAGAAGTGCAAGAATAATATCTGCCACTTTCACCTTTACGGATAAAGCCCCCTTGCCAAGTTGAAGCAAGGTAACCACACCTTTCCATGACACATTAAGAATGGTAACCAAACTCCCACCATCATTAGCTGCAAGAATTCCCAATTCACACAGCTTTTCTATTGTACATTTTGCTATTTTACTAACATGATTCACACTATTGGCTGCTTCAAAATCCATGCAGCTTTCATCTTTCTCAGGATTTCCATCACATAACTCCCGATTTACAGCGAGGGAATACACTCTACAAAGTCTTATCACAGCATCTATGACAATCTGAGCAGCCTTTACTACTTCTGAGCCAAGTGACCCAATTCTCTGTTTAAATATGATTAAAGACTGCTCTTAGCAAAAATGTACCAAGTAGGTTCTTGAGGTAAATATAAACCATATAAACAAACTCGGTTTAAAGTACTTATTTAAGTTTAAAGAAGTAAATGGCATCTGTTAAGGAGGGAGGGGATGGGAGAGAAAAAAAGGACCAAAAAAAAAAAATACACCAAGATCTATGCAAAGATCTCTATCATGATAAAAATTCGTGTTCAGGCAACTGAGAAGGCTTTTGCAAATCTCTAAACAATTCTGGATGATCCTTGAATGAACAAATATTAATAATGGCATGTAATTCATAAAACCCTACTAATCAAGAGAACTTCTTGAGAGCCTAAAACAAATTATGCACCACTGTGTGACATCAAAAAAGAAAAAGAAAATGCAGAGTCGCAGACACTTGAGTCTGGAAAATCCTCCTGCTCACTTATATAAACCTGAAGTCTCTCTCTCTCAACTCAATTCCGCGAAGTTTAATCCTAATTTTTAAAGACCAGCCTATGGTATGTAACTAAAAATATAATTCACTTTATTTTGCCACTCACCTTCTTTTAGAGCTTTTATAATGAAAACATTACATTTATTTCAGCTGCAAGGACACCTCTCCTCTGCGCACAACCAGATTTTTTCCTGTCAATTTTCTCTGCTTTTTTCCTCAATACTCTCATTGCTCCATGTCATCCATAGTGATCTAACCATTTAATTAATTTCTGACATGTGCTCTCTCTTTCGGTCACTGTCAATGCTTCTTGTATCTTAATTCCCCTAAATCCCGACATCCTCATTAGGGTCTATGTTTTGCAGCATGCTTTTGCAGAGGAATTAGCAGTTCTCTAAATTAAATGCTTCTTAACAGTTAGCATCAAGATCATGGTGCAGCAATTCAGTACCTTAACCTCTGCTATAGAGTTTTTTGTTAAATTTAACTGTTCTGAAATATAATTCTCTACACTATCCATCAATGGTTCATCATCTGAAACATGGTATGTGGCCAAAGCTGAAAAGCTAGCAGCAGAGAATCTCAACAAGTCCAAAAGCAGCTGCAAAAATTAAGTTCAAGATGTCAGCAGAGAGATTATCAAACTAATGGGCCATGACAGGTTTCAAACAGCAGACATAATCTCCATCTATGAGAGTGCGAGCACAGCAAAAATAAGCTACTTCAAAATGGAAGGGAAGTATTTAAGTAATTATTGGTTTAAAGAACAATGGGTGATGATGAATATTGAATAGTTACCCTCAACTGTACTAGCTCGTTTTCAGAGCGAAGGTTTGTCCAGACTCACTGATGACGACAAACCCCCACTCGAGGACCCATGCGATTAGCATTTAAGCAAAATACTATGGATGAACAATCAAATGAATCTGAATTAACCACTTTCCATGTGATCTAAGCATGTTTCAAGTATCACTTACCTGAAAAAATATGTCATCATGCTCCTCTTCTTGAGATCCCTCATTTGACATAAGAATCATCTTCAGATGCTTTCCACACCATATGCTGGCCTAATATACAATTCTCAACATTATATCCTTCCAATAAGGTTAAGAAACTGATAGGTACATCTGTACTAGCTCACAAACATATAACAAATAGAATGAAAGTGGAGAGAACGTATATACCTTGGTCCCTAGGGAAAGAAATTGTGATAAGCAGCCAGATATATCTGACTCTAGGTGTTTTACAGCAACATGTAAGATGGATTTGTTTAACAGGCACTGAGATGCATCCAAACAAGTGAAGTCTTCCCAATATGTCAAGCTTGTCGTCAAGGTAAAAAAAAAAAAAAAATGCACCTCATGAAGAGCACTTATATGGCGACTTTTTGCCATCTGAAAGTGGTTGTGGTTTGCTTTTCATAAACCTTAAGTGTCCATATGCAAAATTAGAAATGCAAACAAACAGCTATTTTTATATTGCCAAAAGAGCAGAAAGAATTAGAATGAGTAGCTCACATAAAGTATCTATTCACATTATAAACATAATGACTAATAGGATCACCAGTGAAAAGGTTTGTAAAATTCATTGAGCCACCATGCAAGCAGCTTCTGTCAATCCTGCCCACGGAGATATTAAAAAGGAATATCCTCAAAGTTATTCTGAGAGCATGAATTATGCCTATTCAAATTTAGCCAATGGCACATTTAAAAATCATATATAGTTTGTTTTCTCTATGCTGATCAAGGAAAGGTGCACCAAGCTCTTTCTATTATTTATGCAATAAAATAAATGGAGCAACTAAGACAAGTTATAAACGAATGGACATTGGAATGGATACTGTGAGGCGTTCCATAAGCAAATGCAAGTCAGATCGATCTGATATTTCTAAGTCCCGGAGCTTAGTAAGTAGTTCAACACGACTCTCCACAACCTGTTACAAAACATGTCTAAGTTATCGATACATCTTAAATTACAAGATGCATAGAAGCAATTTATTCCCAATTAATTAAGTTATATGACTCGAACTTATTGAGTATAAAGCAATTTGACAGCAAACTTTTAAAATGAAAGGTCTTCCGGATCTTTCGAAAATCCAGTGATAGAAACAAAAAAAAAAAAAAAAAAAAAGAATGAAATTCCCTCTAGATTCCCTGAAATAACACGGAGGAACAAAACAGATAGGATTTTTTGTGGCCTCGTGAACCTATACTGTCAGCTAGTAAATGCTTATATCCTCGTGTCCTCGATATTTAAATGTCTTTAAATCAGACGTTTCAATTTATTTTTTGTTTGGCTACATTTTCTCGGAAACCAGCAGTGACAGATTTTGGCCAAATCAGGGATCTAGAATTTAAAGTGCTCAAAGAAGCTAACAATAAGGAAAACACAAGTTGGTGCTCAAACAATGAGGAAATTAGTGCCCAAAGAAGCTAACAATGAGGAAAACACGAAGGAAAAATAGCGTAAATTCCTTATCTGATGAAGCAACAAACAGATTTAAGTGTTTAAAAACCTAACACAAGTTGAGAAAATTGATACTCGTGATGTATAAATGCTTGAAGATTGCAGAGCACTGATGGTATTGTGAGGATCATATATGCAAAAATTCTGAGGAGCTAATAGAAGTAATTTTCAACCAAAAAAATGAAAAAAAAAAAAATATGGAGGTGCGAGCTGAATGTGGAAGCTTTGGAAGAAGCTTACATCCGAGGATTTAATGGCTTCTAGTAAGCGCTGCAAGTCGCTGCTTGAGTAGTCCGTCTCCATCTCTGTTTCTTCCTCTCTGATTTTCCCGCTAATTCTCCCTCTCTTCGATTTTCTAATGGCTCGCCTTTCCCGCGTTCAAACAGGTAAATAAAACGACTGATAAGTAGGACAATTAATTTGTACTTTCACCCCTTTTGCTTTTGTAATTTCTCGGTCTTATATACTTTTCAAACGTACGAATCGAAGTTATCGAACCGCATATGACAATTGGCAAAGTACAAAATCGCCCTTTTATTTGTTTTATTACTTTACTTTTCTTTTTACAATAATTTAACTTACAAGATAATTTACATTTTAATGATAATTTTGTGCTTTAGATATAAAGATAAAAAGTATAGTGGATTAATTTCTAATTTTTTTTTTCAAACAATAGAAGAATCAATGAGCTTTTAAATGACAAAAAAAACCGATAATTAGAGTCGTATTAGATATTTGACGATCAAGATTTTAGGTTAGAGGAATTTTATAGATTAGTCACTATTCACTGTCACATTCCACACCTATAATTTTTTTATATAGAGTATGGAGTAGTGAATAGTAACTGACGAAAAGAATTTTTCTTTCCGGTTATATATGTGATTTAATTGAGGTGACATTTTATAACCCCCACAATATTAATACATGTATTCCCGTTTCTAGAGTCCTTAATTCACACTCTCTGAAATCTGCACATCTAATTTGATCCTCTCACACACACACATATGTGTATATATTATATCCCTTCATTTGTACTTTTTTTTTTTATGCAAATAAGACATTTATAGATAAACTATCGGTTGTAAGATATAAGTTTGGGATGAGAATTTCCTACAGTCTTCTCAAAATTAATATATTACAACACAGAAAAAATAAAAGGCAGATTTCGAAACCAACTAAATAGCTCCCACCCAATTCACACCCCTTCCTTTGTACTTATTTATGCACAAAAAAACAAAAATGCAATTGTATAATTGAAACAAAAAAAACCTCCCGTCGTTGTAAAAAAGAAAAAAAAAAATTTCATTGCTTTTGCTTATCCTTTCCAAAATTCATAAAGTTAAAAGCTTAGTCACAGATTGACCATGCATGTTGGCAATGACTAGCTAGTCACGTTACAGCTAAGACAACAAAAACTTAAATTTAGAGAAATGATATTTACCGTTATAAAATAAGTAAATGCCGCATATTCTTATTAAAAAATAAATAAATATGAGATTAATATAAAAAAAATTAATTTTTAAATAATAGACTCTACACTTTTTTAAAAAGAATGTGACATTTGCATATACAACTCATAACTGCACGCAATATTATTCTTTTATTTAAGTTCGTCTTTCTCATATCTAGTATACTATAAAAGTGGCTATCAGCATGTGAACAATAATCTACAGTAATTTTGTTTGACACTTTTTTTCCGTTTATGCCCTCGTGGGGTTGGTTTTTATTATGATTTTGCCTCTAACCGAGTACGAACAATTTCTTCATCCACTAATTTCTTTCCAATTTTGCCTCGAACTTTGTCACAAAATTCCATCTTTTTGGTTCCTTTCGTCTGACTTTATAGTGTTTTTTGTCTGACAGTTTTTTTTTTTTCTCTCTCTCTCTCTTTCTCCTGCCACCGTCATAGTTAAGCTTTTGTTTGCTCTCTTTCTTCTGCCACAACCCTAGTTAAGTTTCTTCCCAATCCCTCCTTCTGATACAAAAGAGCTCCGATTTACACCCCACTCCGACCACCAAACAACAAGACTCACCATCGAACAACCACCAAACACTAAAAAAAAATTGTTGATGAGATGACTAAGAAACATAAACAAGGGAGATCTTACAGATTCTTACATCGAGGCACTAAGGCGGCGTGAGGTTGTGGGCCGTGGAGGGTGGCAGTTGTTGTCTGTGAAAGTTGGACCAAATGGAGAGGAGATAGGAGAGAGTCTGATCGAGTGATGGCAAGACAGAGAGACAGAGAGAGAGAGAGAGAGAGAGAGAGAGAGAGAGAGGGAGATGGAAGAGAAGACTTGTGGACATAGACGGAGGGAGGAAGATGGCCGCCGTTGCTATTGGTGATGAGAGGATTTAATGGCAAGACAACAGAGAGAGTTATGGAGAAGAGTTGCAGAGAACATGGTGTAGAGAGAGAGAGAGAGAGAGAGAAATGAGAGAGACGGAGACGTGGGGAGAGATACGTCGTTTGAAAGTACTCGTTTGTGAGAACTTGATGGGTTGAGAGAGAGAGAGAGAGTGGAAATTTTAGGGTTTAGTATATAATTACCTTAAACGACACCATGTGGAATGGGGAGGGGGGCCTGGGCTTCCGTTTATTATAACATTTGGGCTTAACATGTGACAAATAGACCACTTTCTAAATTAGTCCAGCTAGGTAAAAAATTTATCCCAAATGACCTATAGTCTTCTTTTTTCTTTTCTTGCAAAATTGATGTTAACTCTTCATAAAATATTTATTAAAAAAATTAACTCTTGAAAAAACAAACATTAATATTGGACAGCATCTTATTTTATTTTATTTTATATTCTGTGCATGTTGAATCGAATTGTTACATTTTTACTATATATCAATCTGTAGTTGGTTATATAATTTTTTTTTTCCATTTCTTTTTTATTTCTCCTTATTAATTTATTAAGATATATAAACATTTGAAAGTTAAATGTTTGCTTTATTTTTCTATGAATTGAATAGTTTATTTTTAACCGAAAATTAATAAAGATATTCGAAACAGATTTACCGTTTCAATTTTACTATAGTTTATTAGTTTGTTTATTTTGTTTTAAATTTAAAAGATGGGTCTTTCCAATTGAAATATGGTTAAACTTTATTTGTATGTTCATATATGATCTGACACGAGAGCTGATCTCTATGTAACTTCTTCAGTTGCTTGCAGCCGGCTCAAGCAATAACAGTCTATCTCGAGCTTGAACAACTGGCCGGTCACGTTACTGAGTTCCTAAAAACGTGACCAGTGTCGTCAATTGTATTTCTCATATTTTTGCAACTGCATGTGCCTTTACTAGTGTATATGTATATGTACTACATATGTATATATTATAAATACAGAATTAATAATTGGGCAGTACGGGTAATTAATCGGTACTAAAAACAAAGATACGCTGCAGCACATGAATGGAAGTTGTACAGGTGGTCGCCATGCAAAAAAGAAGTTCAGTACCCAATTACTATCATCATTTACTGCATTCTATGAGTGCCGGCGCAAGAAAGTTGTGTGTATAATAACACGTTGATGACATGCATGCATGCAGTACTCTTCGGTTATGATCTTCTGATCTCTCAGGTTTTCTTTGTTTTATTTTTGGTAATCGATAAAGATCAACTAATCACAAGCCATGCACGATTCATAGGCAGCTGGTTTTCTTATGCCGTTCAGTTTGGTACATATCATAATTAAAACCGGATATATCCAATCTACATGCACGCACATCGATCGGTATATATTATACGTAGTCGGCATCCGATCGGATAAGGTTAGCATTTCCCTTTGTAAAGAAGATCACGTCAAATTTTCTTGAAGAAACTTTTCAAAACACTTTTTAAGAAAAAAAATATCATATAAAAAAGGCCAGAAGCTGATGAAGCACACAAGTTACCCCGACTCCAAATTACTTCAATGACAGCAATAATTAGAACTAAAACGTGAAAATTAAAATCAGCAATGACAGACACGTACAACTGATCACGATCATCGGAGCTCCGATCATAAGAGGTAGCTAAACGTACGACCACAGTGAAGGTACACTAGTACACCCAAAACAAAACAGCATAAAAACACAGAAACAAAGACCACGTACGTACGGCTGGTACCCTACGAAGTGAACAAATTATTGCAATATCGTACTTAACGATGGATGACATGACTTAAGGACTTGGGAAGAGGCCACCATGGCCGCCAGCAAGCCCACCAGCACCACCCAGACCACCGGCGGCGCCAACTCCGCCACCTACGCTGCCGCCAGTACCAACTCCGCCACCACCCAGACCGCCTGCACTACCGAGACCCCCAATGCCACTATACCCACCTATGCCCCCAACCCCACCTATTCCACCAACCTTGCCGATTCCTGGACCGACGCCACCAAGGATTGGCAGCATACCCCCATTAATGCCCGCAAAACCACCCATCCCTGCAAATCCTCCAACACTTCCGTATACAAAATTCTTCTTGTCGTCAAGGCCCTTGG
Source organism: Juglans microcarpa x Juglans regia (assembly GCF_004785595.1). Lineage (NCBI taxonomy): Eukaryota > Viridiplantae > Streptophyta > Magnoliopsida > Fagales > Juglandaceae > Juglans > Juglans microcarpa x Juglans regia. The sequence goes on along the minus strand of NC_054594.1, from coordinate 39,600,959 downwards.
CTTTAGGTGACTCTGTCTCCGGAGCACTGGCATGCACTAGTAGCGTGTTGTCGTCATGGGCATGATCACCACCATTACTAGGCATCTCGCGTGCATTTGCATGAACTACAACTGAAACAAGCACGAAAATCACGCACCACTTAGGCATTTTTCTCTGTGTGTACATGTGTGTGTGTGGGAGACCTAGTGTTGCATGGGGGCCTTTAAATAGGAGAATACGGTCGGGGACAGTTGAGAATAATAAAGGGTGGCAGTAAATGAGAACGATACATTGCAGTCTAGTAATCTCGATAAGAGAAAATCTTTGAATTCTGAATCAGTACAGAGTTAGGTAGAATCCAAAGAAGAGAAATTTGAAGGAACTCATAGTTATACGGGAAAAGTTTGGAGCCAAATGGGTGCCAAAATGGTTTTTACACAGGTCAACAAGAAACAGCAACGTAGCTCACTACAAAAAAAAGGGTAGTTTGCCGGCGTCCCATAAATGCCGGTAATGGTTTTACCGGCGTTTGTGTACCTACACAACTCAAGCGCCAGCACTTAAGGGTCGGGAATATTATTTCCCAGCATTTATGGAAACGCCACCATCCCATTTTTAGTTACCAGTGTTTTGTTTATTATGTTGCTGACGTTTTCAAATGCCAGCACTTGATCAGTTTTTCTCCAACATTTTTTTCACCAGCATCTACAAGTGTCAATAATTATTCTTTATCTTACTGACGTCTATAAGCGCCAATAAATTATTTTGGTATTGGCATTTTGAAGACTATTATCGACGTTTACAAATGCCAGTAATTGTTATGAGGTGGCTTGAATTCAGATTGAACAGTACATGTATCATAAGTTCGCTCGAGCGGAGGTTCACTCAGCTCGAACGAATTCAGACAGAGAGCTTCCCTCGACATTCGCTCGACACTCAGCTCGAGCGAATTCAGACAGAGAGCTTTGCTCAAGTATCACTCGACATTCAGCTCGAGCAATATCCAAGTCAGAGAGCTTCGCTCGACTCTCGCACAACTGTTGGCTTGAGCGAAGTGCAGAATATCTACGTTCGCTCGACACTCGCTCGACGTTCACTCGAGCCAATGTTCACAAAAGTGAATTCTCACTTTTCCTATAAATATCAAACGGCGCCCACTTCTTGTAATAAGGACTTCAGAATTCATTTGTCTTGTTTTAAGTGTTTTCTTGAGAGAGAAGTCTAGAGTGAGTTTTGAGAGATAACTTCATTGTGAAGTTTTTTGTTGTATTGATCTGTACTCCATCTCTGTTGATAGTAAAATCTTCGATACCGACCCCACCAGTGGACGTTGGCTCATTTTGAGTCGAACCACTTAATTCTTGGTGTTCTTTCTGTGTGATTGTCATCAATTTCTTTCGTTTAGTTCCGCTACTATACTTTGAGTTAGTCTAAGCTATAGTTATTCCCAACAAACTGGTATCAGAGCTTGGCTCAAAATCTGGAGGGATGGCTATGGCTAAGTTCAAAGTGGAGAAATTTGACGGTCAGAACAGTTTCAGTCTATGGCGCATCAAGATGAAGGCTTTACTGCGACAACAGGGCTTGTCAAAAGTATTAGAAGTGTCGGTATCTGACAATTCTCCGGCTCCTTCGAAAGAAGAAGAAGAAAAGGTACACAGTACTATTCTTTTGTCACTATCTGATGGAGTTTTAAGAGAGGTTGCTGACGAAGAGACTGCAACTGGTCTCTGGTCGGCACTTGAGAATCTGTACATGAAGAGATCTCTCACCAACCGGTTGTATTTGAAACAACAGTTATACACTCTCAAAATGAAGGAAGGTACTCTTATTTCTGAACACCTAGATGAATTTAATAAAATCATTATGGATCTGAGGAACATAGATATTAAGCTTGAAGAAGAAGATCAAGCGTTAATTATTTTATGTTCATTACCCACATCTTTTGAGAACTTTGTGAATTCCATGTTGTATGGTAGAAATACAATTTCCTTGGTAGATGTAAAGTCTGCTTTGAATTCTAAGGAGTTGAGGAATAAATTGAGTGTGAAGAACACTAATGAACAAGCTAGTGGCTTGTTTGTTAAGCGGTCCTCAAGCAGGGATAGATCAAATGACAGGGGTTCAGAGAAGAATAAGGGGAAATCCAGAGGCAGTTCACAAACAACGGTTAGTAAGAAAAACGTTAAATGTCATTACTGCCATAAGTTTGGTCACTACAAGAACGAGTGTCCAAAACTGAAAAACAGAAAGGACGGCACTAGTTCATCTAATGCCGTCAGTGTTGCTGATGATAGGTCTAACGACCTAGATCTTGTTCTAGCAATTAGCGACTCCAATAGTCGCTTTAGTGACAAGTGGGTCATGGACTCAGCTTGCACTTTCCATATGTGTCCCAAGAGGGACTGGTTCACTAACTATGAATCAGTCAACGGAGGTTCCGTTTTGTTAGGGAATGATATGGGTTGCAAAATTACTGGAATTGGTTCAGTCAGAATTAAGATGTTTGATGAAATTGTCCGGACATTGTCTAATGTTCGACACATTCCAGATTTGAAAAAGAATCTTATTTCTTTGGGTACTCTTGATTCTTTGGACTACAAGTACACTGGTGAAGGTGGAGCTATCAGAGTCAGTAAGGGCTCTATGGTTGTGATGAAAGGAGATAAGGCAAATGGTCTTTATTTCCTTCACGGCTCTACAGTGATAGGTGCAGCTGCGGTGTCAGTTTCAGATGATCCAGATACAGATGTCACTCATTTGTGGCATATGCGTTTGAGTCATATGAGGGAAAATGGAATGTCAATTCTGAGTAAGCAGGGTTTGTTATGTAATCAGAAGATAGGGAAACTGGATTTCTGTGAACACTATGTGTTTGGCAAACAGTGCAGGGTTCAGTTCTCTACAGGGGTTCACAGAACCAAAAGTTCTGTGGACTATATTCATTCTGATCTTTGGGGTCCATCTTCCGTCCCGTTAAAAGGTGGAGCTCAATATTTGCTTACGTTCATTAATGATTTCTCACGGAAGGTTTGAGTTTACTTTTTGAAGCAGAAAAGTGATGTATTTGTTAACTTCAAACAGTGGAAAGCTTTGATTGAAAATCAGACGAGCAAGAAAATCAAGCGACTTCGCACTGACAATGGTATGGAGTTCTGCGGATGTGAGTTTGATGAATTCTGCAGAAATGAGGGTATTGCCAGACATCGTACAATTAGACATACTCCACAACAAAATGGGATAGCTGAACGGATGAACAGGACTCTCTTGGAGAGAGCTCGCAGCATGCTTTCTAATGCAGGTTTGGCTAAGGATTTCTGGGCTGAAGCACTCAACACGGCCTGTTACTTGGTCAATCGTTCTCCAGCCACAGCGATTGGTTTGAAGACTCCGAATGAGGTATGGTCTGATACTCCTGCTGATTATTCAAATTTGAAAGTTTTTGGTTGTCCTGCATATTTCCATATTAATGATGAAAAACTTGAGCCAAGGGCAAAGAAGGGCATATTCATTGGGTATGCCAGTGGGGTGAAAGGATTCAGGTTGTGGTGTACTGATCCTAAATCACCCAAGTTTGTGATCAGTAGGGATGTCACTTTTGATGAAAAATCCATGCTTAGTCCGAGGAAGGAGAATTCTGAGTCTACAGGACAAGAACAAGATGTTAGAAAGCAGGTGGAGTTTCAGGTGGAAGCATCACAAGGGCTGCCCAGTGGCGCCCAAGATCATGCTATTGTAGATGAGCATGATTCTGATTCGAGTAGCGGCACACAAGGTGAGCAAGACTACAGTATAGCGACTGGTAGACAGAGGAGGCAGATTAGACCACCTCAGAGATATGCTCATGCAGATATGGTGATGTATGCTCTTACTACGGCAGAGAATATTGTTGGTCAAGAACCTTCCAGTTGTTCAGAAGCTGTCAAGAGCGCAGAATCTGTACAGTGGTGCGCAGCTATGACTGAAGAGATTGAGTCTCTTCACAAAAACCAAACATGGGATTTGGTTCTGTTGCCAAAGAAGGTGAAGACTGTTGGCTGCAAATGGGTTTTCAAAAGAAAAGATGGAATCCAGGGTGATACAGATGCAAGATACAAGGCACGCTTAGTTGCTAAGGGCTTCAGTCAAAGAGAAGGCATCGACTTCACTGAAGTCTTCTCTCCAGTGGTGAAACACAGTTCGATCGGATTACTACTAGCTTTAGTAGCATTGTATGACTTAGAGCTACAGCAACTTGATGTTAAAACAGCGTTCCTACATGGTGAACTTGAAGAGACCATTTACATGCATCAGCCAGAGGGATTCATTGTTGAAAACAAGGAAGATCATGTGTGCAGATTGAAGAAGTCTTTATATGATTTGAAGCAGTCGCCAAGGCAATGGTATAAGCGGTTTGATTCCTTCATGATTGATCATGGTTATTTGAGAAGTAACTATGATAATTGTGTTTATCATAAGGAATTATTTGATAAGTCTTTCATTTATTTGTTATTATATGTTGATGATATGCTTATTGATGCTAGAAGCATATCTGACATAGGTTTGTTAAAGACCCAACTTAGAAATGAGTTTGAAATGAAAGACTTAGGTGCTGCAAATAAGATTTTGGGAATAGAAATCTTCAAAGATAGGAAAGCTGGAAAGTTGTACTTGTCCCAGAGAAAGTACATTAAGAAAGTGCTTCAGAGATTTGGGATGTTTGATTCCAAATCAGTAAATACACCACTTGCTACGCACTTTAAGCTTTCAGCTTGCCTATCTCCTCAGACAACTGAAGAGGAACAGTTCATGGCTAGTGTTCCTTATTCAAGTGCAGTTGGCAGCATCATGTATGCAATGGTTTGCACCCGCCCAGACATTTCACAGGCCGTGAGCGTAGTTAGCAGATACATGGCTAATCCGGGTAAGACTCATTGGCAGGCTGTGAAATGGATACTCAGGTATCTGAGGGGAACCCTGAACTTTGGGTTAATATTTGATAGAGATGTCGATCTCAGTTCTAATGTTACTGGTTTTGTTGATTCAGATTATGCTGGAGACTTAGATAAAAAAAGATCATTGACAGGTTATGTTTTCACTCTGTGTGGGTCAGCTATTAGTTGGAAAGCAACATTGCAATCTACTGTTGCTTTATCAACTACCGAGGCAGAGTACATGGCAGCAGCAGAGGCTGTTAAGGAGGCCATTTGGTTGAAAGGCTTGGTTAATAATTTGGGTTTACAACAAGATGGGATCTCAGTATTCTGTGACAGTCAGAGTGCAATACATTTGACCAAAAATCAAATGTATCATGAAAGAACGAAGCACATTGATGTCAGGTACCATTTTCTCAGAGAGATTGTTATAGAGGGTGCTATATAGATTCTGAAGATTGCTACTACAGAAAATCCAGCAGATATGATAACTAAGCCAGTTGCAGTATACAAGTTCAAACTTTGTTTGGACTTGATTGGTGTTCGCATTTTGTTATTCCCGTAAGGGATTTGGTGGTGGGGATTGGTTTTGTGGTCGGAAGTTTTTTGTGTTTTGGCAGAGTTCAAGCCAATGTGGAGATTTGTTATGAGGTGGCTTGAATTCAGATTGAACAGTGTATGTGTCGTAGGTTCGCTCGAGCGGAAGTTCACTCAGCTCGAGCGAATTCAGACAGAGAACTTCGCTCAAGTATCGCTCGACATTCAGCTCGAGCAATATCCAAGTCAGAGAGCTTCGCTCGACTCTCGCACAACTGTTGGCTTGAGCGAAGTGCAGAATATCTACGTTCGCTCGACACTCATTCGACGTTCGCTCGAGCCAATATTCACAAAAGTGAATTCTCACTTTTTCTATAAATATCAAACGGCGCCCACTTCTTGTAATAAGGACTTCAGAATTCATTTGTCTTGTTTTAAGTATTTTCTTGAGAGAAAAATCTAGAGTGAGTTTTGAGAGATAACTTTCTTGTGAAGTTTTTTATTGTATTGATCTGTACTCCATCTCTGTTGATAGTAAAATCTTCAATACCGACCCCACCAGTGGACGTAGGCTAATTTTAAGTCGAACCACTTAATTCTTGGTATTCTTTCTTTGTGATTGTCATCAATTTCTTTCGTTTAGTTCCGCTACTATATTTCGAGTTAGTCTAAACTACAGTTATTCCCAACAGTAATTGTGTAGTTATTTTGTCAGCACCAAAATAGACACCCTCTAATCGAGGTAGTTGATTTTATCGACGTCTACAAGTGTTGACAAATTTTTATAATCTCGACATTGTATACTGTTTTATTGGCACTTCCAAATGCCGAAAAAGTAGTTAGTCGATTATTTATATTTTTCGATACCCATGAATAGATGTAATTTTATTTTATTGACATCTACATCTACATGTGCCTGTAAATTGTTTTGGTCCAGCGTTTGGAGACTATATTATCGACGCTTACAAATGACAATAATTGAGAATTATTTTACTGACTTTCACAAATGCAGATAAATTACAATCCCAACTTTTTAGAGATTATATTATCGACACTTATAAATATTGGTAATTGAGTGATTTAAATTTACAATATACCATCCACAAAATTTAAAAATGCACAAAAATAAGCACCCACAAACGGAAAATAATTTTATTTATTTCACCTCTTTCTGAACTTAAGAAAAAAAAAAATTTCTAAACTAATAAAAAGTATTATCGGCCTCTTCCTTTTGCTTACCGAGGAGGAAGGTGGGACGCAACGACAGGGCTGGGCAGATGTCGTAGGTGGTCCACACGGCGGCGGAGCACTGAGAGATAGAGATAGAGAGTGATGAGCGAGAGTGAGTGAGTGGTGGGAGAGAGAGGGAGAGATCAGCACCATGAAAGAGACGGACAGTAAGGGAAAGAGAGAATGAGGACCAAACCGACAATGGGCAACCGAAAGGGATGGAGATGCCATGTGATGGTGGCTCGCGACGACACGGGGTTGGGTATGGTGGTTCGGGGTGGTGCAAGGCAGTGGCGTACGGTGAAGCTTTTCCACGGTTACTCCAATAAAGATAGTCTTGCGTCTTTGAGTTGGTTACATACGGTGGTTGGTGCAAGACCGTGGGAAAGCGTCTCACGGCTGAGCCACGGTGAACGGGTGGCAAGTGGCTAGTAACTTGCATCGCTAGCGGCGGAGGTGCAGAGCACAAAACTTGCTCTGTTTTCTGGCTTAAAAGCTGAGGCTTCCGAGTTATGGGTGCTGTAACGCTGTGATGTGGAAGACGTGCAGCGGTGGTGGTTTCTTTCGGTGGTTTTCTGAAGGTCGTGTTGCTGGCCGTGGAAGAGCACGCAGCAGTCGCTGGACGGTGGTGGTGAAGCATCCGGTTTGGAGCTAGCTTCCACCGGCGTGGCGATGGAAGAAAACACGGACGGCATACATGGGAGTTGGCCGTGCTCTGTTTCCCATGTGGTGAAACAGAGGCTCACGACGGATTTCTGGTGGGAAATTCTATTCATCTGCCATGGATCGAAAAATCTCATGCAAGAGTAGATCTATAAAAATATATGGGAAGCAAAAAAAATTTTGGTACTCACTAGGAATCAGAGAAGATCGACATGACCGATGTGCAACCGTTCAACAGCCTTCCCATCTCCACTACTGCCCCGCGCCTCACCTTTGAAAAGAAATACATTTAAAAATCAGATGAATTTTAAAATTTTGTTTGGAGCCATATTCGGCGCCAACGTCAAAAATAGCTAATAAAAATTAGCGCACTCTATTTGCTGCCAACTTTTAAAATTAAAATATACCGCATTTATTCTTTTTTTAATATATATATATATATATATATATTTCAAACATTTTTATGTAAAATATGAAAAAACTATAATAAAAAAGAGAAATGCTCTAATCACAAAGAGATTATACAAGAATAATTTTATAAATTGATATGATTTGTTAGATTATAAAGTATATCTGACATACCATATAAAACTACGTCAGTTTTTGAAATTATTTTTGTGTAATCTCTTTGAGTTTGATGAACCACTAAAAGTATATTTGATCAACACCAACAAAAAATGCTTATTATAAAAACGTTGCAAAACATGAGAAAATGATTAAAAAAAATACATAAAATAGAATAATGAGTTTTTTAATTTTTATTTTCATTTTAACTTTTTATTGGGTCTAGGTAGGAAAAAAGAAACCGGTAAACTGGTGAACCAAACTGAACCGATGGATTCAGTCTGGTTCAAAATCGGTTCGGCCCAGTATTGGTTTAATTTTTTTCAAAATCGGTCAAAACGGTCAGATTTCACTTTTTCATTTTCTAACACTGGGTTGGTTCATATATATATTTTAATTTAACATATTATATAAAATATGTTTTATATGATTTTTTATATTATACATAATTTTTATATATAATTTATATAAAATAATTTTATATTATATACTAAATTTTAATTAATATAACATTAAATTTTAAAATCCTAGTATTCATGAATTATAATAATCTAATAACATAAAATTAATATAATATTTAATATAACATAAAATTAATCTATATAATCCACTAATACTATACTAAAACTAGAAAAATCGAACTGGACGGGATCGAAACGGGTTAAATTGAAAGTACTGATTTATGGGTGTAACCGGTGCGGTATCGGTTCTTCAAATCTAAAGTAGGTATTAACTCTATAGAATTAATTTATTCAGTCCCTTAAATAACTTTAACCAAGTGTATTATCAAGCCCAATAAAAATTCATATCCCGTCGTAATAAAATTTTTGGGCCCATAACCTATTCAAAATTTACCCAATGAATATCAAATAGATTTTCCATATATAATAACCTAAAAAAAATTTATAGATCGGGACTTGGTGTTTGGCCTGGGTGTACGTTATAGCTAGAGTTATGTTGCTTAATTGCTTAGTTTTCCTGGTATACTAGTAGTCAAGTTTATGAAAATAAACTCTAAATTTTGAACATAAATAAACATAAAAATATTTGCTAAAACATGTTCACGAAGATGAACATTAAAATCAAAACATAAATAATTTAAAAGAAACTAAACAAAAATAAAAATTATACTACTCACAAGACGTAAATATATGCAAAAACTGGAGGTAGATTTCTTCTCTAATTCGTTAATCTATCCGCTCCTAAGGCTGCAGAGAACTTTTTCTACTGTCGAACATGTATAGAGCGTCTGGTATTTTATATAGTGCTTGAAAAGCTTGAGATTTGGGCTTTTTTTTTTTTTTTCCCCTTCACGTAGGTTAGCCTTCATATATCTTATTTCATGCACGAGTAATGTAAAACACGGGGAAAATGAGATACTTTTACTAATATTTATGCAAACGTCGATAAATGTATATTTAACTACAAGCTTGAAAGCAAAACGTTAACAAATGTCTATTTTCCGGCATTTCTATAAACACCAGTAATATAAATGCCGCTAAGTTCTCTATATTTTACTGGCGTCTATGTAAGCGCTGACAAATATATATTTAATTACCGGCATGAAAATGAAACGTAAATAAAATTATATTTTTTGGCATATCTTTAAGCGCCTCTAATATAAACGCCACTAAATCCTCTCTACTTTATTGATGTTTATGCAAATGCCCGACAAATATATATTTAAATTAACAGCATAAAAATGAAACGTCAATAAATTTTTATTTTTCTGGCCTATATATAAGTGCAGCTAATATAAACGCCGCTAAATCCTCTCTACTTTACCGACGTTTACGCAAATGCTGGCAAATGTATATTTAATTACCAGCGTGAAAATGAAACGTCAATAAATTTCTATTTTTTCGGCATATCTATAAGCGCCAACAAATGTATATTTAATTACTGGCATGAAAATGAAACATTGATAAAAGACTATTGTTCCGGCATATCTATAACCGTCGATAATATAAACGCCGCTAAATCATATATAATTGGCCGGCGTTTAGGCGAATCAATAATATGTTGGCGCATAAATAATATGTCGGCAAATCACTATTGTTGCCGGCATTTACCTAAATGCCATTAATATAAATGCCGGAAAATGACCATTTTTTTTGTAGTGTATAGGCACTCCAAAAAATTCAAAGATGACCCCGCATGCACAGAAAAATGCTCTCCTCTCCTTCTTTCGTAGGAGACTGTTTCCTGTTTCATAGTGTCCTGGGGAAGGAGTTCGCGTAAGAACCTCATTTCCACCACCTTTCCTGAACCAACCAAAGTCAGGTCCAACACTTAATTCTTTCCTATAAATTGTCGTTGCTCACCCTGTCTTCCCCAAACCATCGATTCATTCCTTCCCATTTTCTCAACCAAACAAACCATTTCTCTAATAGCATATGTCTCAGAGGCCCAGTGTTCCTCACTCTTGTACGATAGCCTTCGGCCTCCATTCCCACCTCTTCGTGTCTAGTGATATGAACCCCAACTCCAACTGGTGTTGCAATTTTCATTAGTTGAAATCTTTTTATTCTCATTTCTCAAACTTTTCCCTTGAGTACTCTGAAATTAATTCCCATTTTATTCTATTCTTTGTATTTGTTTCTCGGGAAAAAAATAAAACATTTTTTAGTTTCAAGATCATGAGTTTGAAAGGTTTTGTTGAAGGAGGCATAGCTTTAATTGTTGCAAGCTGTACCATCCACCCTCTGGACCTGCTCAAGGTCTGAATGCAGCTCCAAGTTGAAACCAACGCCCCAAAACTGACCGCGAATGCTGCGGTGCAAAATCTCTGCCCGACTCTCGCCTTCCACGCTACCTCGCTCTCTTCTCTGGGGTCGAGCAACGTGCCTCTCCTGCCTCCCTCGGCGGCTCGTGCGGGCCTAATATCCGTTGGTGCCCGCATCGTCCAACAGGAATAGGAGGATGAGAAACCAGTCCGACCGTGAAGTGTTCGCCGCAGCAGTTTTGGGAAGAAAGAAGGAGAGGAGAGCATTTGTTCTGTGCATGAGGGGCCATCTTTGAATTTTTTGGAGTGCCTACGTGATTGTTTCTTATTAGCCTGTGTAAAAACTATTTTGGCACCCATCCAGTCCCAATCTTTTCCCTAGTCATATATCATGTAATTCGTGTCTGTTTGCAAATGTGTTCGTGGTGACTGAAATACGGCACCCAAGAAGACGCAATACTGCAATGTATCGTATTCATTTGCAAACGGGGTGCCGTATATATGTTGGATATATAAATATATATCCAACATACAACTAATATATATGTCCCATGCATGCGTCACTTTCATCGTGAGTAGCCGTACCATTGCTAGCAGCTGGAGTTAAGGAGGTGCATGAGGAATATGGCCCGTGGATATATCTCGATTCTCTACCATTGTCAAGATCCAGTTGCTCATCGTGCATGCATGGCTGCTTTTGCCCTGCTGATCTTGGTCTTTAATTTTCACAGCTTCTAACGCTTGGTAATGCTAAAATGGAAAAATCATGTTGCAACCATATGCAGGGACGATTAACCATATATGAAAATTATACACTTATGCTTTCGGGGGATAAAAATAAACTCCAACGTAATGTTTTTTTTTTCAAAACAAGCTTCCCTTTTCCCGAAAATTGTTTAATCTAGGCAATCGCATCACTGTTTCATATTTCATATATGATTGTTTTCACTTTTATAAAAAATGCTGCTCTTTTTAGGGGTTTACCTTTCTCTTGCTGGAGATTGAAACCACTTTTCTTTATGAATCGATACATGTATTTGAAACCTTTTATATCTGGTCAGTCTCTCACATTGAGCCAACTTGCTTTGTGGTATACCCATGTTATATATGTTCCTTTTATTTGTTTATGTACTAGGTGACTAGTGTTGGGATGAATACTGAGTGGGGATTGCTCATGTCTAGTATTTCAAAATCGGCTTATGGGACACCTTACTCACAGACGCTGAGGCACACACACATGCCTGTTGTGCGGTTGGAAGTATGTTGTTCATAACCGAAGTTATGCTACAGGTGCGAAGGCTCTCTTTTGCATGTGAGACCATGGGCTCTGCAATAACTATTTGCAGTGATAAGACCGGAATCTTAACTTTAAATCAGGTGAATGATTAATAAGTTGCTTGATCAATCTTTTCCTTTTTCAAGAGGGTAGTATGCTTGTTTTGGCTGATAGTTATAAATTGTAGATTTTGGGAGTGCACATAATGTTGCGTGGGCCTGGTGATAGGGAACTACTTTGATGTTTTGGGGAAAAAAACTCAACTAGATCCTTCTTTCTTGCACCCAACCTTTTTTTTTTTTTTTTTGAGGAGGAAGGGGAGTTATCACTTTTCTTTATCTTTTAGTTATGCATTTTTTTAATTGTGACAGTTCCATTTATTGATAGATGACTGTGGTTGAGGCGTGTCGGCATAGTTGTGAAACTTTTCTAAATAGCGTAGTTTATGCAAATTTTATGTGGGTTTAAGTAATTTATGTATTCTGTTCTTGTTCATTTTTTATTATTATTATTTTCTGAAAAACCTTTTTGGGCGAGTAAATTTCGCCGGAAATAATTTTTCAGAATAAAAATATATTTCCGGCGACATAAAATCGTCGTAAATATTTTTTTGCGGCGACAGATACCCGTTGGAAATATTTAATGACAACAATAATTTAAAATAATTGAAAAAATAATGAGTTATTTGCAGCGATTTTATTAACTTGACGATGTATATCGCAGGAAATAAATTTTCTCAACGATTTTAGTGGTAAATGAGAAGGCCATTTCTGTCGATTTTTTGGACATTTACGATAGATTAAAATCGCCAGAAATAGTAGTATTTTGTGACATTTTTTTCTATCGCTGAAATTGATCAAAATCGAGTTTAGGATTTCGTCGAACTTACAGCGATATAAATTGCTAAAAATATCAAATGCAGCGATTATTATGAATATTTGCGACCATTTTAAATGTTAGAAAATACCTAATTTCTTGTAGTGTCATTTCCAGCTAGCTAGCTAGCTCTTCCCCGTTATTACTTTGCTTCCTTTTTTTTTTTTTTCTTTTTTCTTTTTTTTTTTTAATTTAAAATTTTTAAAATTTTATTTTTTTCTTGTTCTCGATCAGAATGCTTCTTGGTCTGTGCTTTTAATTAGCTAGACACTTTTGTCACTTCTCTCCTAAGGTTTTTTTTTTTTTTTTTTTTTTTTCATGGTCTATTTCTTGATTGAGGATCGAAATTAAGATCCGACGCACACTGCTAATTTTTCACGTCCGAGTAAGCACGTACGTTAACATTAATGACTAACAACATGTATTAACTGTATAAGTACTGATCCTTTGATTAACCTTTTTCCATTTAATTATATCATTTAAGTGGCTGGCCATGCAGCACCGTCAAAATTGGCTAAAAAACCGAACATAATTACAATAATATTGTGTATCTTACTACGTACGCACTCAAGTCTGAGCTATATTGCATCGTGGTGTATATATCAGGAAATTATAATCAGTTCTTTTATATATAGTCGTTGGATATAATTGGCGTGCAGTCGTCTATGCCGTGTCAAATTTAAAATGAATTATTCCTTTCACATCAGCTCTCTCTCTCTTATCAGCTCGGTCTTTCTCTCATCAGTTCGATCTTTCTCTCTCATCAATTTCAGCAATTCGGTCTCTCCCTCTCCTCAGTGCTCTCTCATATCTCTCGTCAGTTCGGTCTCTCTCTCATTAAATATTTACACGTTAATCACATTACACACCGTTTACACCATGCGCTTACAAACATTTTTCAATTATAATTACTTATATTTAGTACATGAGAGGCTATATATGGTTAGTTGCCTTTCAACAATATTGCCGTTGTTGCCAAGGTACTGTGGATGTTCCATTTGGGCCGAGCTCGCTCAGTCCAAATTAGTTTAGCAGAATCCAAATCCGAATCTGTTCAAAATTTTATGTGATGCATGTATAATTGGATTTCGGATCTTCTTAGATTTTGACCATCCAAACCAATAATTCCATCCCCATATCACCCATCAGCCACTCAACTAACCCTTGAAAAAGAAATATTTAAAAAAAAAATGAGTAAATGGATCAAAATGAGATTATGGGCTTACATCACAAATAAAATAAGAGAAATGATATTTACAGTTATATATAAAATATTTATATTTTACATTATTTTTAAACGAGTTATTTTTAATGATAGATTTTACTTTTTTAAAATAATTATGCGAAACTTGCATTTATCTTAAGATTATATCACTAGAAAACAAAAGAGCGTGGAAGTAAAATATTTCAAGCTATACGATTATCATCATCAATGACAAGCAACTATTCATGCCATTAAGATTGAAACTTCCAATACTACCTTGTAAAAATAAAGAAGGCAACTTTTAAATCTTATCTCTCTCCAGATCTAGAAACTCAATTATTTGATGGATCTACACCCAACATCCACGCACGAGAAAAGTTACCGAAAAGGTCATTTGGCTTTTTTTTTTATGTATTTTTGTAATCCCTTAAACATTTTAAAAAAATCACAATATTAAAAGATAATTACTTAATTATTACGTAAAAAAAAAAATGGGGACTATTGTTGAGACACCAAGCATACCCACTCAGAGCAAAATCAATCATCTGTTGGGTCAAAGCTTTTTCTGATCTCTCTAACTTTGATTACTGAAAAAGTGAAAATGCAGTCCTAATAGGCTATGCCACAGACAGACAAAGCAGCACAGCAGTCTAAGACCTTTGGAAAGGTACACCAAGTGACCAAACTCGGAATCAATTCTTTCATGCTGTCTGCAAACTGGGCAATGAGAAAGTGGAAACTCAATCCACAGACAGACACCCAATATAGTGAAACACACATGCAGGGAATCAAAAACTAACCCCAACTCATGTTTTGGTCCCATGCACCCAACGGAAATTTACAGGTTTAAATCATTATTGACAAGATCCTTCAGTCTTTCCTAGATAACGACTTTTCCTCAACTTCTTACTAGATTCTTTCCATGCTAGAGAATGCTTCAGTCATCGAATGGATATAAAAAGTAGCACCAATCCATCAGCCTCAATGAATTGACCAAACATACTCAGACCCTGGATGTCCTGATATCAGCTCAGAAAAGCGAGAAAAGAGAACGAAACACATTTTCACATAGTAGTGCTATTTTAATGCCTTTAAGCTACATACTATTCACATAACATAATTTGATCTGCGAGATTCAAATTTTAAAATTTATCTTTTAAATCAAATTATATTACATAGATGGTGTGTGATGTAAAGGTTTTCAAATAAAATTATTAGATGAGTAGTACTATGATACTGTGACTGTATGCAAACACTAGTCTTGGTTAATGCCCCCAGTCTCTGAACCCAACTCGAGTAATGTAGGCTTTTTGTGTGTGGTGAATAATTGGAACCTGGAAATTGGAAGAAAGGAGTTGTTCTGCATGTATTTAAGAATATTGGAGAAAGCGAATTTCCTATCGTTGGCTCTATATGCATTAATAAATATCAATCTTGTTCTCTTTACATTGATAAAACAAAGAGTTTTGAAAATGAAGAAAATCACAAGCCACAAGCACCCCTCTGTTTAGCTACAAACTATATAGTTCATCTTTTGAAATTAAATTTTGGCACCGGAGGAAGATGAGTAAAGTAGTGAGGAGGCAGAAAAGCTAGTGTTATTGCTTTTAGACAGCAAGCTTTGCATAGCAGGTCTTGATGATGAAGTGGCTGGAACACCACTAGAGTTCTTATTTTCTTGAACATTGCTTACTGGAGAACCCTTGATCAGGAGGGCATCCACCTTTGCATATTCCTCTCTTTCATGTTTAATTTCCTTGAACATTGCCGCCACATCTTTCATGGTTGGTCTTTCATCAGGGGAGGAGTTTACGCATAATATGGCTATGCCTAATGCTTGCATCATTTCCTCTATATCTGATTCTGGTCTAGATAGGAGGCTTGGATCTAGGACCTCAATTCCTCCTCTTTTTGTCTAACCCAATCCACTAGATGGATCCCTTCCGGTATTGTTGGATCGATTGGTTGCTTTCCTGTCAAGACCTCCAAGACCACTACGCCGAAGCTGTAAACGTCACTCTTTTCGGTGATCTTCATCATGTATCCATATTCTGAAAAAGAAACATTAAAGTTAGTTGAAGATTGCCAATATGTTATTACATTGTTGTATTTAGAGGGCTTGCTAAATCAGCCATTGTGTAAATTGCTGGAAATCTCATATTGCTGTTTGCAGAGACTATAATAAACATGGAAACAAACGTATCTACAACTATGTTGAAAATGGAAATAGTAACTCACCAGGAGCAATGTATCCATAAGAGCCAGCAACAGTATTGGAAGACCGAGCAAAGTCTCCATCCTCAACAAGCTTGGCTAGGCCAAAATCAGCAATATAAGGCTCAAATTCAAGACCAATTAGGATGTTGTTGGCCTTGATGTCCCTGTGAACAATTGGAGGGGCACAATCATGGTGTAAATAAGCGAGGCCTTGTGCTGCCCCCAACAAAATTTGGTACCTAAGTTCCCATTCCAAGGCATTTCCTGTCCTCTCATGGAGTAGACTTCCCAGGCTTCCATTAGGCATATAATCATACATGAGCAACCTTGTGTTTCGATTCCAACAGCAGCCCAGGAACCTGACAATGTTCTTATGACGGATTGAGCCAAGGGTTTTCACCTCTGCAGAGAAGGAATCACGAACTCCACATTTATCGTCATTACAGTCGTCGGCTCCAGCAGTTGTCGAAGGCCAGAGCTTTTTCACTGCAATCACTTCACCGTTGTCCATATCGGCTCGATAAACGACCCCAGAACACCCTTTTCCAATCACGTTGGCATCTATTAAGCATCTCAGCACTTGGTCTACAGAGAAACTTAGTTTCTGGAATGGAGTGAATTGCCATGGCCATAAGTCTCCCAATTCCGAGTCATCATCATTTCTGATGCTTCTTCGTGCCCTTATGACTGCAGTCATGCCCATAACCAGCATTGCCACTGTCAGGGTGATCAGCAAGGCAATTGCTAGTTTAAGTTTCCGCGACCGCCTCAGATCATCCTCATTTCTTGCTAGTCCTGTCCTGCCAACATCGCCCAAGAAACATGAGTCGTGTCTCGAAGAACAGAGTCCTTGGTTTCCAGCTAGATCCATTAGTGATAATTGCCGAAAAAGCTTGTTGTCAGGAAGATAACCAGTAAAGTTATTGTAGGAGATATTGAGCGAAACAAGATTCACAAGCCCAGAAAGTGGATTCAAATCCCCCTCTAGCTTGTTATGAGAAAGGTCTAGGATGGAAAGTTTATTGAGAGCAGATATCTGAGTCGGGATTGGACCAGTGAGTCCATTGTAACTGAGATTGAGAGCGATTTCGAGAGCTTCAATCCGACCCAGTTCCGTCGGGATTCCACCTGTAAGCTCATTGTTGCTGAGATCAAGCAATTGGAGACTTGAACAAAGACCGAGAGATGGAGGAATCAATCCAGAGAATGAATTCCTACTTAGAATGAGTTTGTTTAAGGAAACAAGACGACCGAAGCTTGCTGGAATCTGACCGGAAATTTTGTTGGACGAAATATCCAAGACCTGGAGCCCGGATAGAGATGAAAATGAATTAGGTGTAGGACCTTCTAAAATGTTGTTGCTGAGGTCTATCATTTGCAATTCTGTACAACTTCCAATCTCATCAGGCACCGACCCAGAAAGACGATTTCCAGCCAGATCAAGAAAATTTAATCTCCTGAGATTACCTATTGTGTTAGGAATCCCACCAGCTATCCTGTTGCTTCCAAGCCGTAGCCTCACGAGAGAACTGCAATTGCCAATTTCTGGTGGTATTGAACCCGAAATATCATTGGAAATCAAGAGCAGCTTTGTGAGGTTTTGGAGCTGAAACAGGCCAGGAGGAATACTACCTGTGAGTGCATTGTGAGATAAATCTAGTGCTTCGAGATTTCTACAACTATCCAAAGTGGAAGGAATGCTTCCTTCAAGCTGGTTATCCCAAGCAAAGAACACCGTGAGATTTGACAACATCCCAAGCTCTGGTGGGATCAAACCTGAGATCTGATTTGTATCAAATTGTAACTGTAAAAGATTTGTAGCATTGGAAAGATTTGACGGTATGAACCCGGACACATTGTTATTACTAATCATGAAATCTTGAAGCTCCGAAAGGCCACCTAAAGTTAAAGGTATGGTTCCGGATAGAGAATTCAATGATATATCAATCATTTTCAAGCTACTGCAATTGCCAATTTCTTCTGGGATCACCCCAACAAGACTATTCTGCCACAACATTAACTGCTCTAGTTTTTTAAGCTTACCAAGCTCTGGCGGTATTGAACCAGAGAGGCTATTTTCATAAAGAAACAAGTTTACAAGCTCAGAGCAGTTACCTATTTCAGAAGGTATTTCACCAGAGACCATTGTAGTGTAGATTGACAAAGTCTGAAGCTTGCTAAGCCCACCTAATGAGGCCGGTAAAGAGCCTGAAATTCTGGTATCAGCCAGCCCCAACACTGTCAAATTGCTGCAGTCTCCAAGCTCATCAGGGATTTTCCCAGTAACGTCCTTGTTTCCGCCTGTTCGTAAAATTTCAAGGCTCGACAATCTGCCAATCTCGGAGGGGATTGACCCGCCTAGCAGATTATCGAAAAGCAGGAGGTTTTTTAGCCTTGTGCAGCTGCATAGCTCAACTGGGATTTTCCCAGTGAGTTTGTTGGAGTTCAATATCAAGTCCTCGAGGTTTTGGAGATTGCCTATGCTTGGAGGGATTGAGCCAAAAAGACTATTTGATCCAAGGTCTATGGTTTCAAGTCCAATGCAATCACCAATCTCAGCTGGGACGGTTCCGGTGAGATTGGCATCAGATATAACCAGTTTATGAAGAGCGCGAAAGGAAGAGAGATTGGAAGGCAATGGAAGCTCGAGCTGAACAGAATGTATACTAATTTCGGTGACTAACCCTTGTGGGGAGCATGTTATGGACGTCCAATTACATGGGTTGGTGTCAAGTATGTTCCAGTTGGAGAAAGACGACGGTGGTGGGGAAGTGGAGCTGTGGAGCCAAGAGAAGAGAATGGAGGCTTCATGGTTTGCTGTGGAAGCAGGGGTGTAGAGAAGAGCAATGAGGAAGAGGAAGAAAAAGAATGTAGAAGAAGAAGAAGAGGGATTGTAGAAGGAGGAGAAGAAAGATTGCCTCGAGCTGGGCATCGACGACATTTTTCTCAATTTCCAAAACTTTCGTCTCGGGTTTGCATCATCGGGTTTTGCAGCCTCTCTCTCTCTCTCTTTCTCTCGCGCGCGCACTTACACACACTCTCGCTGTGTTTCTGCTTTCTTGCTTTGAACTCAAGCTCTCGGAAGTCAAGCTCAAAGAAGTAGTACTTGGTTTTTCTACGATTCTGTGCAAAGCAAAGTAGAGAACCATGAACACACCGAGACAAACCATATTAAAATAAAGAAATGAAACCAAAAAAAAAAAATAATGCCTAGAGATCGGCAAAACTGCTCCACCACCGCACCACAACTTGGATGTCTCTCTCTCTCTATCCACTAAGGTGATTAGAATAATGGAAGAATTGCTAGCTGGGTTCACGCACATAGAGGAAAGACACCATTTTTATATGAGGAGAAAGAAGACCACCATGACCTCAAATCTTTCTTTAGGGGTGATTGCTCTGATTGACTCCCACTACTGTAGTGAGAGAGTTGTTACCTCCAACGTCAAGTCAGTGTTGTTTGCTTCCATTATCTATAATTATTTCTTACATGTAGTTCAAACTTCAAATATAAATTGATGGACTTATAAAATCTTTATTTGGCTCATGGGAAAGCTAGCTTTCTGGGCTTCAGCAAATTCATTGATGAGCCCTCTCTATCATCCAATCAAAAGCTCGTTTGCATATATATAATGGAGAATATATTTATATATAGAGAGAATATATATATACACATATACGAGAAATGTTATATATTAGTCAATATTCATCATCACATATTTATAATCTTTTATAAGGTGTGAGATGATGAATAATAATTAATAAGAATAATTTTCTACATATATATACTGTTTCATATTCGATCCATAATAACTGGCCAATTAATTTATGAGTAATTCTATATACAATCGTAAAGTGCGTAAACGCTCCGTAATCGTTTTGAAAAAGAATAGAGTTTACTATTAAAAAATTAATTTTTTTATGTGAATTTTATATTTTATTAATTTTTTTCAAAACGTTTATGCAACAGTTACATAATTTATAGTTGTAAATATCCTTTCTCCATAACATGATAATACCGTCTTAATGATCACGTGCCTCATGCAGTCGTGCACGTTCCAGTTGAGCTGGTTTTGTTAAATTTTTCCTGACATATATATATAGAGAGAGAGAGAGATTAGGCTCAAATTGCCGTTAGATCCAATGGCATTTCCGTTGGCTTTTATTATTATTATTATTATTTTATTCCATATTCCAAAACGTCCAATTTTCTCTATGTATGAAATTTAAATAGTTATATTTCTGAAGAATATTGAAGACTTTCTTGAGGCGACCACCCTCTGCGCGCATTTTGAAATGTAGCATAAAGTAGCTTATAAAAAATTGTAACGTAAAGTAATGCCAGCTCTGGCTGCTTCGATAAAGTATTATACTATTATCCAGCAAAACCCCTTCAATTTCATTGCAGAAAGATATTGAGAATTCATCTCTTATTTTAAAAGCTTAAACAGAAAAATATGTAAATTTTATTATTTATATCATATTCTTAATTTTTTTCTCACGTGTAAGTCAGACTCTCAGTTCAAAATCAAGACCTCTACTCAGATAAATAAAATAAAAAAAGAGAAAAGAATAAAGTATTTCAATTTGATGGGTCCATCTTAAATTGATCAGTCAATTTTGATCTGTTGGTCAACATGCATGATCTTTCTCTCCATTCTAAATTATTGGCACTAATAATCCTCTTAGATGCTATGATCATAATGAAGCCCTAGATTGCTCAATCCATTATAAATTATTATTGTCGCAATCACAATAATGGAGCTACAAAAATAGTTGAAGATCCTATATATTGTTTACTGCAAGACTTATTTAGTGCATGTAATATTTTTCTCAGACTTGCTAATGATAGAAGAAAACCCTTTTTTTTTATTTAATATATATTGGTGATCGTTAAAAAAACCATAATGAACGGTGAGAAATTATAGTGCATCAAATAACATAAAAAAAGGTAATATTAATGATATTGGGGAAAGAATATTTTGACGAGATGAATTTTATTCATCAATTACTATTTATTTCGACATCTCATATTTATAATATTTTTTTAATTTTATAGAATATGAATATACTTTTCATAAAGTATGGGGCGCGAGATAATAAATAGTAATTAATGAGAATATTTTTTTATTTTTTTTATTTTTTACAAATGATGATCACGAGTAAAAGGTTGACAGTCAAGCAAACAAGGCTAGGATTAGGAATTTTAATTCTTCCAAGTACTGGAGACCCTCTTACCGATGATTCAGATCCTACATTCCATAGTCATGAAAAGAAGAAAAAGAGAGAGAAAAGAAAGCGAAAGAAACAAACAAGGCATCTTCCCATGCATGTAGCTATGAACCTTAGACGTCATGACTGTATTAAGTTCAGAAAATAAATAATCAAGGGGGTTTTTCTTTTCCGTTTTGGGTTGAAATGGGCACACGTTTGAGTGGAGTGGCAGCTAGAGCTAGCTTAGCTTAGCTTAGCTTTACCATTAACATACAACACATCCCTGATTTTGAGGCCACTTCACGTGGGAATCATAGGAATCCAAAAATTAGTAGACTGACCAAACCAAACCCTCTTCCATAAACAAATCCCATGTTCTACAACTTGTCGATCTATATGGACATATTAGTATAATAATCGTAATTAAGGCATATAATATTCAGTATAGGACCTTAAGTTACCCCAGAACCACTGCTTTGGGACCATAAACAGCCAAAAATAACAGTAAAAGGTAATTAAGCGGCGCTGCTGCTGCTTGACAGCCCCTGTTTTAAGGGTCGTGACCTTGGGAAGCTCCAAAATGGAATCTATACACGTTTTGTCTCTGTCATTGCCTCAGAAGAAGCCTAACCTAAAAACACTCTTGCTGGTCAGTGCTCACAGTCACACCCACCCCACCCGGCTACCTCTCTTGCCTTTTGAAAAGTAATACCACTAATGATCAGGAAGGTTATGAAGAGGGAGCTGCATGGGACTACCTCGTTTTGAGATCTCGCTCTTGGATTTTGTTGATTCTTTCTTATCTCTAGGCAGAACTCTTTTTTAATTTGTGTAATTAAACCTAATACAAATAATTACGTCTATCGTTTTTTTATCGACTTAAATTTTTGAAACAGTTAGTGAATTAAACAAAGCATTTCCGATATGTTAGTAAATAGGATATTATATGTGCTAGTTAAGATCGATTTTAATAAAATTCCTGAAAATAATGTGTTCAAACATCAAATAAAGTGTGACTCCTTATATGAAGTACAAAATCTTGAATAATTGAATTAGTTGTTAGTTCACAATTATCAAGATTGAAAGATTACATAAGATTGATTAGTAAATAGTATAATGCATAGGAGCACGAAACCCAATATAAGCAAGCATCTATAAATTTCCATATGTCTCTACTTTAACAATAAGAGTTTGTTTCGATCGCAGTATCTCCAAACATTTCATTTGGGTTGATCATCTGTATGTGAAAGATTAATTACAATCATGTGTTAAAGCTTTGCATGAAAGTTTTAGCTCTACAAATTAACCTTATTTGATAGTAAAAATGAATGCATGCATGTCATGGTACCTCTAACCATGCAGAAGATGTAGTGAGCTCGTATGAAGCCTCCCTGTTTTTGCATTTTCAAGAATAAAATATTTAACAAAATCTGATCGCATGAACAAAAAAAATAAAATTTGATCGCATGAACAAAAAAATTATCTCACGATTAATAAAAATTCAACCACACTACTCGATAACCTAGGGAGTACTAAAAAAATACCAAGTCTTTTATTCCTATGTTGCTCTCACATTCTTTCATTATTAAAGTAAACCTCTTATATTTTGGAAGCCCCAAAAATATTATGATTGTAGAAAATTATTTTATCTAAATGATTTTAGTTAATTAAGAATATTATGAAATTTAAATTATATGGTTTTACTCTCTTAAAAATATTTAGCAAAACTTCATCATTTATTTAATGATGAAATATTAGTATTTTATAAATTAAAATTGATTTTAAATGTATGATATGATATTTATATTTTAATTATCTATTTTAAGTAAGTTTATTTTCAGTGTTTTAACCTCCACTATTGGATCAAATCTGGAGATTCAAGATGAAGAGTTGAGATTTAAAGTCTCAATCCCTAGCTTTTCCCCTCACTTTTCCCTTTTCCCTCTCTTTCCTCCCTCCCTCTAGCCTCACGCCCCTCTTTCTCTCAATCTCTCTTCTCCTTGGCTCCTTCCAGCGTCGCCACCCACCGTCGTCGCGCCACCACCAAGTCCAGTCATCGGCGACCTTTTCCACGCCGATCTCCTCCCCACAAACCTCTCTCTCTCTCTCTCTCTCACTCTCCCAGCAACAGGTCGAAGCCCGTAACCCTCTCTCTTATTCTCCCTTTTGATTTCCCTCCACCACACGGCCATGAGTAGCTTCCCCCATGAGCTTCGACGGCCACCTTTTTCCCACGACACAGCTCCTCGATCTACCTCCCTCTCTCATGAAGCATTTCTCTATCTCATGGGTTCTTTCCGTCGCATGGCCTAGACCCACCGCCTACAACTCACGACGCCACCACCAACCCTCCACAACACTTCCCTTGCTTCTCCATGCTCAATCGAGCCTCTACCTCTCCCTTACTCTGTTGTAACCCACAGCCTAGCCCTTAGAACCCCAGCATCGTCGTGCTCCTCCCCTTACCACCACCATAGGGTCACCATGAGGATTTATTTGTGGTATGAAATTCTTCAAAACCAAATGAACAAAAATGTAATCAGACCAAGAAAGACAGAGGGGCATAAATGGAAAAAAAAGGATAAAAAGTATCAAACTCGAATTACTATTCATTCTTGTTTATCTCATATAGACACTTTTAAGATATAAAGGATATGGGTTTTGTTACATACAATCATTTTTGCATATTTTTTGTGTATTCTACTAATATGATTGATCAAAGTAGTTATTTATATTAAAAAAATGATGCACTCAATCACATTAATAGAATGCATAAGTAATATGTAAAAATACTACATATAATATTTTGTATATATATAACTCAGTCAATTTGAGGGCCAGGAAGCAGTTCCAGTACTTTCATGCTATTCTACGATGGTGGGACTATGCGAACATTAATGACCCGTCAATTGGACTTTTCACGTGACTTTCTCTTTATTTTGGCATAAACCGTATTTTTTTTTCTTCGCAAGTTAAATATAACATAGATAAACTACGTGGTTATAAGGATACAAGATTCAGTGGGGTGGGAGTCCCCAACAATCTTCTCAAAATAAACAAAAAGTAGCACCAAAATAAAAAAGAAAATAAAATAAACGGGATAAGTCAAAAATTTGACTCCAACCCAGTCCTACAAGGGGATGCCGCTCAAAAGCGGTTTTAACATAGTCTGATAAATAAACTATAAACCTACAACTAAACGCCGTAGTTGAGAGGGGTGTGCTGCATTTTGTTGATCTGGTCCAACTGGAGGAGACTATCACGACCATATCATCTTGATCGCTGGTTAGGGAAAACAGGAACATAAGGGAATAGCAACTAGAAGACCCGATACACCGGTAAAAGACCGGTACCGACGGCAGTGGCGCGTGTGTATAACACGCGCCACACTAAGAAAAAAAGGAGCAGGCGAATTCGAAAGATCCGAGGCCGCTGGCCACTGGCCACTGTGGTGCCACGCATGGCAGCTGGAAACCCATTATGACGTGGAGGCACGTGAGGCCTACGCGCCACTGTTTTCAATTTCGTACCATATCGTACCGACCAGTACGACCTATAGTTGCCGTACCGGCCACTGGGCCGGTACAGGTACCTTTCATACCGGCCCAAATATTGGCTAGTACCGGTCGTACCGGCCTTAATTTTGGCCTGTACCGGCCGATATTTTGGCCTTTTTTTTTTTTTTTCATTTTTTCAAATTACAAGCTTATTTTTTTACTCCCAATTCAGACTAAACTATTTTTAATTTATATATACGTATTTATATATAATTTATTCATATATAGACTATTATTTTGAAATATAATTTATATATATTTATATATATAATTTATTCATATATCGACTATCTCAAAATGGTACCGGTACTAAAATATTTCGTTCCAGTGCCTTGACCGGTATAGTATTTAAAACATTGCTACACGCACTGTAAGCCGCGCATGAGCCCTACGCGCCACTAATCTAGACAGTTTTCTTCCTCCGTCCGACAGATCGGCGGCTGGGAGACCATTGGAGAGGCGCGTGGCGGTCGAAAAATGCCGGCAAGCAGCAGATCGGAGTAACTTGTTACTATCACCAGAAAAAGTTAAAAAACACTAGAAATAAACGTATGAACTAAGGCTGGGCGATCGGAGAGGGGGAGAAGACGAAGCTCCACCCCACCTCTTAGTGGCGACGCTGTGATAGCTGGAAACGGGGAAGACGGGAAAAAATGAGAGAGAGAGAGAGAGAGAGAGAGAGAGAGAGAGAAAATGAATAACTCAAGAAAGAAAGTTCAATTCTTTATTTGGCATAAACCGTTTATAACAAAAGCAAGCACAAAAACTCCGTTTGATACCCAAAAAAAAAAAAAAAAAAGTCCAAAAGCTGCGTGGAACATTGGAACCGTTGTCTGCTGCAAATGGGCCATGATTGGGCCAAGCTTGTCTTTAAGGCTTCTGCAAACAAATCTAATCGACTCTCAATTAATCTAAGTACAAGACAAAAGTTTATTTTGTATTGGAAAAAATAAAGTCCAAAACCATATAATAAAGTTATTTATTAACTACAGTTAAGAAATACTCCTATCCCATTATAGGATGACAAGTCAGTGCTTAGGTAAGGATTTTAATAACATTACCACGTCATTTATATTTTTTAAACTATTTACTAATTAATACTTAAGTAATAATTTTTATACTATCTGTTAATCTATAATTTTTCTTACTTAATAAAATAAATAAAAAATCTTAAATTGCACAAAAGAAACACGTCAAGCCCATTTCATGTCATAGATATGTGAGCGTGTTTTGGACCCAACTCGGTCTTCATCTCACATGAGCTGTAAATAAATATCGGGTCTGTAGCCCAATTTAGAAAAGCAGCCCAATTCCGGAATCCAGTGAGTCAATCCCGAGTCCAAATCTTTGTCCAAAAACCCACAGCCGTTGGATTTCTCTCGCCCTAAAAATAAAGTGCAAGTCCTTAAGGGATCATTTTGCCGAACAACCGGAAACCATTCGTAGACGTTGAGGAGTTTTAAACCCTAGCCGGCTCTCTACTGAGGTAAACTCTATTTTCCTCTCTCTTGCTCTGCTTTCTTGGCATACCATCAGTTTGAGAAAACTCCGATATGGCTGTTTACGCACGCGCACAACACGTTATTGGGGCGATTGACATTATGGGCTGTGTTAAATTCTCTCATCTTCCAAATCGATTACTGGCTCTGAAATCTTTTGATTTGTGTGAGAGATAAGTTGTCGTGTTTGCTTAAAATGAAAAAGAAGGTAGAACATAACGTTTTAGTGTCTGGTTTTGTTAGTGAGATGGGGATCAAGGCAAAGAAAGCCATGAAGAAGAAATTGAAGAAGGCTTCTTCGCACTTATCAGTTTCTGCGCGCAAAAATGAAGCTCCCGACTTCTTGGTATGCTTCTTATAACTTTCACATTCTATGCTCCTGTTAACGTATTAATTTACCTTCTATTTAATCAATTTACCTTATTATTGTTTTTATTGACATATCAAAGCCTCTAGAAGGTGGTCCTGGGCGTAAGATTCCTGAACAGAAACCGCCTGAGGATAAAGTTACAGTTCTCTACATTGGTCGGATACCGCATGGGTTCTACGAGAAGGAAATGGAAGGTGTGATTAGATTGTTATGTAATTTTAGATAAAGAAAAATGAAGCATTTACATATTAGCAGTCATGTCCATGGAGTCGTCCATTTTTCTCTTCACTGATCAGGTGATTACTTTCAGGTTTCTTTTCACAATTCGGTAAAATCAAGAGACTAAGAATTGCACGGAATAAAAAGGTTAGGCACCCGGGCTTATATGTAAACGGTTTTCTTGTAGCTATAAGCTTTTATAGATGTGCATCTATGCATTTATTTTTTATCAAACATATTAGTGTGGATGTTCTTTGTATTTTTTATTGTTTTCATTTTTCTTTTGTTCTTGGCATCTCACATCCAATTTTGTCTTGTTAATCAGTACTCTTAGTTATTATTAAATGAAACAAATATCTAAGGTATTTGTATTTTTTTGGGGAGGGGGTTGGGGATTAACTTAGTTTTGGGTAGACCTTTCATAGAAGTTGGAGTGACCTTTTTCTATTCTTGAATTTATGTGAATGGACCTTTCTAAGAAGTTGGAGTGGCCTTTTGTTTATTCCTTCCTTCCTGTGGTTGGCAATTAGGGATGATTGCTGTGGGGGCTTTTGAGTTCATTTGTTTGTAAGATTGTTA
Source organism: Juglans microcarpa x Juglans regia (assembly GCF_004785595.1). NCBI lineage: Eukaryota > Viridiplantae > Streptophyta > Magnoliopsida > Fagales > Juglandaceae > Juglans > Juglans microcarpa x Juglans regia. Next base: position 39,573,336 of record NC_054594.1, on the reverse strand, counting down.
TGTTGTCATTTCCCTCTCTTAGGCATTGCTGTGCCAGCTCATGGCTTTTAATCTGAGCTAGAGCGTAAGGAGTTGGTAAGCAATTTTTCAATCTTGTCTTGCATATGCCTTGCTCAGGAAGTTAGATTTTAATTTTGGATGCTGAATTGGGAAGGATGGAGAATAGGGTAGGAATTAATGGATGGGGGTCATGGTGGGTAGTGAGCTCTATTGGGTCCCCAAGGTCGCACCTTGTTGCTATGGAGTTAATGATTTGATTATAGGTCCCGGTTTAAGCTGTAGTTAGAGGGATTTTGTTTGTCAAGGAAGATCATTTCACTGCAGCCACTTAGAATGCAACATGCCAGGTTGACTTTGGTTTTAAATGCTTCAAATTGTGAATTTCAAAATTTCCAGTTGATACATTTCTTGTAATTAAAGCTGTTCCAAGAAATAAGTCAGTTGCTGAAAACAGATTTTCTGTTGTCATTCCCAAGATTCTTGATTATCTAGTGAGATCTATCGGTTTTTCTGCTGCTTAGACTGGCAATTATTGAATAGGTGAGATCCCCGTATAGCAATGTTCTTAAGTTTTGTATGTGTAAGGAAAAGCGAGAGATGAAAAGGACCAAGTAACTATGATGTGTTTGTTACAATAAGAATAAGAGCATGATAGGAAATTTTTGAAACACTAAAGGTCTCTCCTGTGATTAAGTTTCAGATATAACACCTTGAACATTTGCACATTGAATATTTGCGGGCTAAACTAATTTTTTTTTTTTTTTTTTTTTACTTTTTAAAAAAATAATGGTTTTTTATGTTTATTTGCTCATTTAAAATTTTGGTTTTATGTTTTTGGCGTTAACTTTTCTGTTTCTCTTGATTTTATGTTTCATAGACAGGAAAATCAAAGCATTTTGGCTTCATCGAGTTTGAGTCTCCTGAGGTTATAATGATCACCTTTTTACTACCTCCATCATCGTCATTTCATTTTATTCTGTCTATCCTAAGATTTCATTTTGGTATGCAGGTGGCCAAAATTGTTGCTGATTGTATGCATAATCAGCTATTGTTTGAGCACCTTTTGCAGGTCTACCCTATTCCTCCGCAGCACGTTCATCCAAAATTGTAAGCAGCTAGTTGTTATACAATGATTTTGTAAAGGTCTTTTTTTTTTTTTTTATAGCCAAGTTGTTTGCATCTTTATGTTAAAAAAACTATTGTAGAATATTGATTCGAGCCTGATACAAGCTTTCTGAATGGTTTACGTAACTTTGAAAGAGAAAGGATGGAAAGATATGAGGGAAGTAGCAGAAGGGTTGAGCCACTTGCTTAACTTTGTTCTTATTCATGCAATGAAAGTAAAGGAAATTATTCTTCATCCTTGTGGATAAGTGTTGTTCTTGACTTTTCGCTGTAGATTTTTTCTTAGAAGCTTATCTATTATGGGAAAATAGTTTGCCGTGGTCTTATAATAGCATTCTGTATGATAACTTATGTCCATGTTTACCTACTTCTTTCATACCCTTGTAACGAGCTAGCGAGGTTGAGGTACATTTTATGGTTTCCTTCGCATTATCATCCTCCTGATTACTTAACCAGCCCCTCCCCCCCCCCCCCCCCCCCCAAAAAAAAAAAAGAAGAAAAGATAGTCATTCTCATCCTCCTAACCATATAGATTGTGAAAAGAGAGAAAATACAAACAGTACATGCAAACCGAGGTTACAAGTACTTGCTGGTACATTTTCTTCTGTTGAAATGATTAGGGAAAAGTTAGAAGACATATAGTCAGATACTTATTAGTCTGGTGTCAAGGATTTTCTTTTTCTCTGATAAGTGATAATCCTCCTAATTAAAAAACGCCAAAGGTGCTGGTGTCAAGGATAAAACAATGCACCAGGCTATGTATTTCTGTTGTAATTCTTCTGGATGTGGTAAAATGCACTTCCTTCATTATGGCAACCAATCTGTGTAAAGCTGTGGGGAGGTGGAAATAAGGGGATACGAATGGAAGTGTCTTGAAGTAGTGTCTATGTTGTGGAGCTCGTTGTTAATGTGTACTTTACTGATGAGTTTGGTTGCTAACTTGATACATATATGTGCATGTTGGAAATAGTGGCCTTTATATTTCTTACTTTGCTAGTCGATGCTTTTGCCTTTTGCCAATGCATTACAGATCATTTATTTTTTCTCATCCTATTATTCTGATAGATGGAGGGGTTTTAATTACCGATACAAGCCAGTCGACCGGGTTCAAATTGAACGAAAGCTGCAAAATAAGGTAGCCAGCTATAAGGGGATAATCTCTGGAAGCTTATTGATTTTATTCCTAATAATGGCTATTGAACTTTTCACCGTTCCTGTTGATTACTCAGGAAAGAACATTGGAAGAACAGAACAAGTTGGTAGAAAACATCATGAAGCGAGATCTGAAACGGCAAAAGAGAATAGAGGCTGCTGGCATTGAATATGAATGCCCAGAAATTGTAAGAACTACACCTTTATCTTAACCTGCTGCGGCAGAAATTCTAATTTAGCAATTAAAACAAATAGAAGACGAGAACAAGTACCATCCAGTCTCTCTGCTGATTTGAGGTTGATTTTGTTTTTGCTCCGTCTTGTGATATTTCGCAGGTGGGTAGCATCCAGCCTGCTCCTAAGAAGATAAAGTTTACCGATGAGTAGGCATGATACCTTGGTAAAGTTTCGTTGTTTTTTATTTTTTATTTTTTTTTAATATTTCTAGAGACCGCACATGATAAGTAATCTTGATAAGTAAACAAGATGGCTGTGTTTTCTTCTTGTCATTCTAGGTTGATTTTAGGACATGAGAAGTGGTGCACAGGAAGAGACTTATTACGAAGATCAAAGGAGTCGATCTTTATCTCATTTTGATGGAAACCCGCAGTTCCTCCGACCTTGCATCCTCTAAGCTTGCTTTTATGACTTTTTGGTTCTTGTAGTATCCCATTTTTTTGGATGTTGGGTAATTACTGTTAAGGAGTCTGGATGTAGAATATGTTACCTGTGATAGAAATTTCCATTCAGTGGTTTTAAAAAGCTCCAAAACCGCACCTTCAGCAGCAGCGTAATACTCCAAAGAAACTGGCGGATTGTCCAGAAAGTTGTTGCTTGAACCCCTTTTTTCCTTGTTTTGACGAATCTGAAGGGGGGACTTGCAGTAATGCTTATGGCTCGCTAAAACTAAAACCAACTAAAACAATCTAAAGGGGGACCTGCAAAGAAACTTGTTTTGATGTTTGTAATCATAAAACATCTCAAACTCAATATAGCTTTTCTAAATTTCTAAATAAAATATAATAAATATTATAAAACTAAAGAAAAGTAGCAAAAGAATTGAAAGAACACAATATCTAGAATTAATTCTTCGAAGTAAGTATTATTTCTCTCAACTTTCTTGTTGTAAGTCTCACCCAAATGTTTCTCAAGACACCATTTTATAGGCATGGAGGATACATGGGTACATGAACTTGGGGAATAACAATACATGGGAAATAGGGATACATGAACTTGGGAAATAGGAATACATGAACATGAAGAATTCTAATGGTCATCCATCAAATACATTCTATGAATTTATAACACTTCTCCTTGGATGACCATATACAAAGAATATGTCTCGTTAAAACCTTGCCAAAGAAAACCCAGTGGGAAAAACTTGTGGCTAAAGAAAAAGAGAACAACATTCTAACGTGTCTTTGAATGCTTTCGGATTGCTTCATTAAAACCTTGCAAAGTAAAACCCTATGGGAAAAACCTTGGCGAAGGAAAAAGTACAATCCAGATGATAATTGACTTCCCTGCAAATCTTCAATTGTTCATGATGAAAGATCCTTGAGCCTTCGCATTCCAATATTATGTACCAACTTTTGCAGTTGGTAAAGTTTTAGTGAATAAGTTTGCCAAATTATCACTTGATTGTATTTTCATGATATCAATGTCACCACCCTTTTGAAGCTCATGTGTATAAAAGAACTTTGGTGAAATATGATTAGTTCTATCGCCTTTGATGTAGCCGCTTCTTATTTGCATAATACATGCCGCATTATCTTCATATAATATTGTTGGACCGCTTTTGATTGTGGATAAATCACACTTTTCTTGAATATGTTGAATTATTGATCTTAACCAAATGCATTCACGGCTTGCTTCATGTATTGCAATAATTTCTAAGTGATTGGAAGAAGTAGCTACTATTGTTTGTTTGACAGACTTCCATGAAATAGATGTACCTTTATATATAAATGGGTATCCTGTTTGAGAACGTCCTTTATGTGGATCAGATAGATAACATGCATCTGCATATCCAATTAATCTTGTGCTTGATTCTTTTGGATAAAATAATCTCATGTCGATCATACCACGAAGGTAACGTAGGACATGTTTGACTCCATTCCAATGTCTTTTAGTTGGTGCAGAATTATATCTTGCTAGTAAGTTGACTGAAAATGCAATATCAGGTCTTGTAAAATTTGCAAGATACATTAAAGCACGTGCACTAAGATATGGTACTTCAGGATCAAGAATTTATTCATCTTCCTCTCGACTACAAAAAGGGTCATTCTCAATATCAAGTGATCGAACAACCCTTTGAGTGCTTAAAGGTTGAGCTTTATCCATATAAAAGTGCTTCAGGACTTTTTTCTGTATATATAGACTGATGAACTACAATTTCATTTGAAAGATGTTCAATTTGTAAACCAAGACAAAATTTGATTTTTCCAAGATCTTTCATTTCAAATTCATTTTTCAAACAAGTTGCAGTTTTCGTGAGCTCTTATGGAGTCCCAACGAGATTTAAATCATCCACATATATTGCAATAATTACAAATTCAGACTTTGACTTCTTAATAAAAACACATGGATAAATTGGATTATTCTCAAATCTTTTTTTCAATAGATGTTCGCTAAGACGATTCTACCACATGCGTCCGGATTGCTTTAAACCATATAATGATTTTTGTAACTTGATAGAATAAATACTTCTGGATTTTGAATTATATGCTTCGGGCAATTTATATCCTTCAGGGATTTTCATGTATATATCATTATCTAGTGATCCATATAAATATGCGGTAATTACATCCATTAAACGTATATCCAAACTTTTAATTACTACCAAGCTAATAAAAAATCTGAATGTAATTAAATCCATTACAGAAGAATATGTTTCTTGAAAATCGATACCAAGTTTCTGCGAGAAACCTTGTGCAACAAGTTGTGCTTTATATATCACAATTTCATTTTTCTCATTACGTTTTGGTACAAATACCCACTTAAATCCAACAGGTGTAACATCTTTAGGTGTTTGGACGACAGGTCCAAATACTTCACGTTTTGTAAGTGAATTCAATTCTGCATTAATTGCATTTTTTCATTTTGGCCAATCATTTCTACGTCTACATTCTGCGACGGATTGTGGTTCAATTTTATCAGTACTTCTGGTAATGTCAATTGCAACTTTAAATGAAAATATATTGTCGATAATAATTTTATTTCTATCCCATAATTCTCCTGTACTTACATAATTTATTGAGATCTCATTATTTTTAGGTACCTGTTCCTTTTCAAGAGATATCTCTTCAGGAGATTCCTCTTCAGGGGATTCTTTTTAGGAGAATTTGGTGTTGAAAGTTTGGATGGATCAATTAATTTTGTTGCTTGTTTTGTGGGCATGATTTCTTCTAGAATACCAATTTCTTTTGCTTTTCTCTTTCGAGGAATTTTATCCTTTGCACCAATAGCTCTTTCACGCTTCAGGCATATTTTAGATTCATTTTCTGCTTGATTTCTTAATTGTCCTACAGGGACTTCAATCTGTGCAGGGATATTAGCAGCTAGAATATAAGATTTTATTATTTTCTTACTATCAGTAAATGCATCCGATAATTGATTTGCAATACCTTATAAATGAATAATCATCTGAACTTCCAGTTCACATTGATTTGTATGAGGATTAATATGAGATAATGTCGATGCATTCCATGTTATTCATTTTTGTGCTCCAGACACATTTTCTTTTTCTAATGGTGGAAAAATTGTTTCATCAAAATGACAATTTTCAAAATGTGCCTTAAAAAAAATCACCAGTTAAAGGTTCAAGGTATCTAATAATAGAAGGAGAATCAAAACTAATATAAATACCAAAAGCAAGTTGCAATGGGGAGTATTTATTTTGGGCAGTTGGTCTAATCCGAACTAATGATGCAGCATGTAAAATTACATGTCCCCAAGTAGAAACACGTAGTTTTGTTCTCATAAGCAAAGGTCTAGCAAACGCAACATTACGAGTAGAGAGTAGACAAACATGTGACCATCTAGTTGATGTATCTATTAAAACTATAAAATATCTAAATGGTTCACATGACGGATGTAATGGCCCACATATGCCCCATGAATTCTTTCTAAAAATGATAGAGATTCAATTACAGCCTTATAAGGGATGATCTGATAAAAAGTTTTCCTTGAGAACATGATGCACATGGATAATCACTTGGTAATAAAATCTTTAGGTTCTTTAGAGGATGTCCATGTGAGTTCTTAATTATTCATCGCATCATAATTGATCCCGGATGTCAAAGGCAATCTTGTCAATGCATAAAAATTTTTGAATCAGAGCATTTCCGGTGCATTACAATATTTGATTCAATTGTATTCAGTTGTATAATATAAACCCGAAGAGAAAGCTGGCAGTTTTTCTAATATGAGCTTCTGGCCCGAAATCATAGAAGTAATGTAAAGATATTTATTACTGCCTTCATTGATGGTTTCAACATGATAACCATTACTACGAATATCTTTAAAACTTAGCAAATTTCTTCTGGATATTGAAGAATACAAAGCATCGTTAATACAAATTTTGTTCCTTCTGGTAACATTATATTTGCTCTTCCAGAGCCTTCAATTAGATTTGAAGAACCGGATATGGTATTGACATTAGCTTTATTCAATGTTAAACATTGAAAATATTTCTTATGTTTAAGAATTGTATGTGTGGTACAACTGTCTACGAGACATACATCTCCATCAATTTTCTTCAAATTGATCAATTCATCAATAAAATCCATGCTTCAATGATAAGAGCAATCTCACAGATAGCTTTCAACGTCAAATAACACGACAATTTGCTAGAGTCTCGTGCTGATAACGTGTTGTAAAACTAAAGAAAAGTAGCAAAAGAATTGAAAGAACACAATATCTAGAATTAGTTCTTCAGGAACAAAATATTATTTCTCAACTTCCTTGTTGTAAGTCTCACCCAAATGCTCCTCAAAACACTATTTTATAGGCATAGATGATACATGGGTACATAAACTTAGGAAATAACAATACATGAGAAACATGGATACATGAACTTGGGAAATATGGATACATGAACATGAAGAATTCTAATGGTCATCCATCAAATACATTCTATGAATTTATAACAATAAATGATTTAACTTTTTAAAGTCAAATTAAAAATAATATTTATTTAATTTTCATCTCAATTATTTAAAAAACAACTGTAGAAAGAAAAAGTTAAAATAATTTTTTTTTTCTATTTTAAGAAAAAGCGTAAATATAGCAAGTTTTTTTAAGTTTATTATTGTACAGATGAACCGTAATCGGTGCCAATGGTTTCCTCTCGAAAGTATTGAGAGGAAAGTGGCTTCGATTTAAAATATTCATTCTCATGATGTTCTATCATATAAAACTCATAAAATCTCCGTAATTGAAAATTTCCACAGTTAACTTTTATTATTTTTTTGAGCAAATACTAATCGATTTATAAATATAATTTATTATTTTTACTATTATAAAAACATTTATAATTACTGATAAGACAAATACTCATACATTTAATGAATTTTAAGTTTGTAAAAATCTTGATACATCTAACGCTAATTTTTTGGTGTTTGAGCGACATTTAGGAATGAAATATCTGATAATGTCTATAGTACTTAAAAATAATTGTGTTAACATTAATGATTCACTACATAGCACTGCACATATTGAGATCTATCAAAAATCAACATTTTTCGGAAAAATGGTGTTACCATGCGATCTGGGTTGGTGGCTTGGTGTCTATGCGTCTGAAGGCAGATCTGGGTTGAGGGAGAGAGAATTGTGGCTGGGGTGAGGGGCATTTAACATTAAAATATTAAAACATCACCCATTTGGAGGATGATTCTGAACGTTTCATGGGTATTATTGGCATTGAATTCCTTGAAGCTCTCGACGCAATCACCGCATTGGAGAAGGAAAGCTGGAGCGTTTTCTTGTGGGAATAAAGGAACTGCTGCTTGTGAGAGCCATTATTAGTTTGCTTCTCTCTCAGTCTCTTTTTCATCTTCTTCATGGGACTGGGCAACGAGGGATTGCCTTTAAATGTCTGTCTAGGGGGCTCTGGGAAGGGAAAGGAAGAAGAGGGTCTGAGACGCGGCAGAAAAGAAAGAAAGAAAAGAAAAGAAAAAACTGACTTGTTACAGTACCACTTCAATTTATGGTATACCTTTGTAACCCCATCTTCTCCGTAGAGAATTGATCAACGATTTAGTCTAAAAAATTAAGAATGAAAAAAAAGTCCTTCCGGCAACAAAAAAATTAAGTGGCTCTCGTTTTCGTGGTGATGAAGAGGGGGAGAATGAGAGAAAGGGAGAAGGAATCCAAAATCCTAAATAAATCAATGAATCATGATTGGGTAAGGAACCGGGTTCGCCACATCAAGAATGTGGAGTGTGACTCAAAAACTGAGGCTGAGTAGAGTTTTCGTATTGGTAATGCTAGTATTTTATAATGCTGACTTTTTGCTCAAAATAAATTCACTTTTTATTTTTTTTTATAATGCTAATGGATAAAAGGCATATTTAACACTACAAGTACATACTATTTAAGTTGTGTTTACATATACCCTTTTTTAAATGCGTGATGCTACTACACCTATGAGAATTCTATTCCAACAGTCAATTTTTTGTTTTAATATTTTTTTTAAACTCTTTAAATATTTAAAAAAAATCACAAAATTATTAAAAAAATAATTCTTTAACTATTAAATGTAAAAAAGAAAAAACAACTAATCAATGAGAATTCATGGTTGATTCACAGAATATCGTAAGTGACCATTGAGCCTTATAGCGACATCCTTCAGAAGCTGAACTGATAGAATGTTCGTACCGGACAAGTAATCGGTTGTAGCCCACAGAGACGCATTTCCCTTTTTCAATTAATTATAAAATTTGTTCTTATCTATAAATATGTTATTATTATTATTATTATTATTTTGAGAAGAATAAGGAGATGGCTCCCACAGTCCCACGTCAGTCGCCTACCCTGTGGTCTCTGTGCACTCTGGCACCACCTCCTCCTCCCTGCTTCCGACGGGTAAGCAACTCTCTCTCTCTCTCTCTCTCTCTCTCTCAATACAGCATGATGAATGCCCATGGCACTTGGGTCGGCCGAGGATTAGACCGTCCTATCCTTCTGTATATCTAATGACTTATGACTTATGATTAATTACTCATATATGCTCTAAAATGGCAATGGCATATGGTTGCAACTCTTCAATGTCTTCATGCATATTACGATCCTCTTCCATTTTCCTTTGCTTGGTCTGTATAGTTTGGTTTCCGTATTGGGTTTGTGCTCATTTGCATTTTGTTTGAACTTACGAATTTTTCGCGATGCTTTGGGCCACTTGGAAAAATTTGAAAGTAGAAAAGAAAAAGAGATAAAAAATTTTTCTTGTCTCGTTTTTTCATTTAAAAACGGAACGAAAAGAAAAAAACCCGCGGCAGTCTTGTCGATGTCGTAATTTTCTGGTGATAAAAGGGTTCTCCTTTTTGTCTCTGTACTCTTTTGTTTTACATTCTTGTCGCCCGCTTTTTATTTTTTATTTTTTATTAATCAATCATTTTGGTGGGGGGGGGGGGGGGGGGGGGGGGGGGGGGGGGTGGAATTGGTTAACGAGGTTAGCACTGAATCACAGTGTCTCCTACTGACTTCCCTTGTTTGATACGTTTATTTGTTTTGATCCAGATGGCAGCAACAATCAAACGGTTCTCTTGTGCTTTGAAAAGAAATAAGACTCAAACGTCTGGTATGTTTTAAGTACTAATGGAGCCATTAGATGGCTGTTTGTGAGGCTACTGCTTTGAATCTAGTATCTGGTATATATATACTCATAAATACATATGTGGGCGCATGCGCAAGCACATATATAAGTAATATTATTCTAAAGCCTCTACATCACACATTGCTTACGTGACATAATTTGATTTGAAAGATAAATTTTAAAATTTGAATCTTACAAATCAAGTCTTACCATTTAAGTGATGTGATGGTATGCTCTACACACCGGCTTGAGAATAGAATAACTCACTCGCTCTCTCTCTCTCTCTCTCTCTCTATATATATATATATATATGTGTGTGTGTGTGTGTGTATGTGTGTGTGTAAATGTGCGTGCGTGTGTGTACTTGTTGGAATTTGATTCCTTCAAATGACCTCAGATCATTCATTTTACAAATAATTCTATTGTATTTTTTGGAAGGATGCCGTTAAGTGGCTTAAAAGATATTTTTGTTAACTAGGGTATATTTCTTCCATGGATGTATCAACCAATGTTGGTTTCATGATCCATATTATGATACATCCTGGTATCATCACCTATTTGGGAGAATTTTCTAGTATTATCGGTTCCTAGTTAATATAGTAATTGGACTGCAAATTTGATTTCAGTCGCTAGTATGGAAATTTATATCTACAATGAGTCTTGGTTATCCAATAGCTACTCCCAAAGTAATGCTTCCAATAAATGGTTAACCTATGGGCACTTTCATATCCTGGCTTCCAGGGGAGATGTTGATGGAATTTTTGCATCAGTAGTAATGTTTAGGAGAAGCAACATCGCTGCAAGGATTTTTCAGCTCCAAATCTACACTCCTGCTCCTGGAACTAGTGTATTTTCTTCTTACCCTAGCCATTTTTTTTATTTTGTATAATTCCATTTGTGGACTTTCGCCACTTTGATTATCTTGATCCTTTATAGTTCTTACTTCTGTTGACTAGCTGTAGTCACTAGTTAATGATTTGGATGTACAATGAAGGATTGAGATGATCTTCTGTGAGCTTGGAGTCATCTTTTCCTTTGGATGTGTTATTACACTCAGGTTTTCCTGGGGTCTATTTGTATTGAATGTTTTTCTTATCTTGAATTTTGGTAATTTGGACCTCTGTCTCTATCGATGGTAACAATCAAAAGCTTAAGCTACTACGAAGTGGGCCAATGTCATAGACATACTAACATTGACACTACCCCTCATGTTTAGGACCATGCAGTAGCAATGATTCAACTGCAGAGGACTTGCACGTACATAACATAAAAAACTAATGAATAGGATATATTAAGGCTTGAACTAAGAACCTTGTACATAAAGAAACCTTTGATACCACCCTCTCACATCCAAGCTCAACAGAATTAGAGCCTAGCTGAACGTAGACAAACCACAGCAAACTGGCCCAATTAATTTAACCAATTACAGGGGAAAATTTTGTCCAGCACTTGAGGTATGATAAAAAACAAACGGGCTGTATACCATATTAAGCATCCTATCAAAACCTTAAGCTATTAGGAAATGGGCCAGAAATTTATATCAATCTCACAGAGACATTAAACATTAACATTTGCTTTTTCCTCTTGAAGAACACCCTTCTCCTTTTACCTATCAGAAAAATGAAGAAAGAGCACCCTTCTCATTTCTTGTGTTTTCCATCTTATCATGGAGTACATTTTTTTGTTGAGTAAAATAAAGATTTTATTAATGATGAAAGAGGATGTTACCCCCAACATACAGGAATACAAGAGATATCATGGAGTACATGTTCTAACCAAAACTCAAAATCAATATGATTTCTGCAAAAACTAAAATATTACTGGAGAAGAAAAAATATTCTTACAGTCCTGAATATAGATGCTTATATGTTGTGTTATTAAAACCTCGTTTTCTATTTGCAAACAGCTTGCCAGAAATCATTTCAATTATACGATGCAAAACCCAAATCATTCTTTGCTGCTTGCAGGTCCATTGTGCTAGGCGATTTTATGAGAGTTTAGTCCCAAGTTGTACCATATTTGATGTCGAATGCCCAGACCAATCATACTGCAAATTTACTGATGATGGCCAATACCTAATAAGTTTCAGCAGAAACCAACAGGATCTGATCGTTTACAGACCAACATGGCTTTCATTTTCATGCAAAGAAGAAGATTATGATGCTTTTGATCTCCCTCCAAAAGCAAAGAGATTTGAAAGTTTCTTCACGCAGTTATATAGTGTATCGCTTGCTTCCTCCAATGCGCATATATGCAAAGACTTCTTCCTTTACATGGAGGGTAACCATTATGGAATATTTGCTACTTCTACTGCACCAATTCATGAGCTGCCTGCTACCGGTGGAGCTATTCAGGGAATCCCATATATAGAAAAGATAACCTTTCATCTAATAAGGTACATCGCTGGTTCTATATATTACAAGAGACTATTATGTAGAAGTTCTAATTCATTTGTAGAGGTTGCTTTATGCCTTTTCTAATCTATATTCTCTGATATAATTAGATTGGAAGATGGATTGGTATTGGACGAGAAGATCCTTCACAATGATTTTGTTAATCTGACCCATAACATGGGTGTCTTCTTGTATGATGATTTATTGGCAATTGTGTCGCTTCGCAATCAAACAATACACATTCTCCAAATTAGAGACTCGGGGAACCTTGTAAATGTACGAACTATTGGGGAATTCTGTCACGAAGATGATGAACTTTTTCTCAATTCAAATGCTCAGGCAAGTGGAATTTATTTTGAAGCTTTTAATGTGACTTCACTAAGCTTCAACAAGCATTCTACAGGTTGGCTTTGGCTTGACACTTCAGACTTTTTAGAATTATTGAAAAAGCATAACCTTTGGTAGGGTAGAAAGGGACAAACTATTACTTCAGTTTAGAAGTTTTGTCTGCTTTGATGGGGAAAAAAGAATATTTTTTTAAGGTTTTCGGCTCATAGGGAGATCAACACATACACAAAATTCTTTCTGCTATCTTTGGCTATAGAAGGAGGAGGGAAAACAAGGTTGTCTGCTAAATGTCTATAAACGTATACAATTGTGTGCTCTTCATAAAAGATAGTTATCCGTTTATTCAATCGTTAATTTTATACTCATTTGAGTTGTCATTTACTTTTTGGGGAGCATATAAAATATAATTGAGTGGTGGGAGGAGAGATAGAAATCTACCCTTGCACAGGAATTATTATTTGAGAGATAGAACACTACCCTTGCACAATAATTATTATTTGCTTATTACGCCTCCAGTTCTTAGTGATGTTTTTTTATGTCTTGGTTCGTTGGTTTCATCAACATGCTTGCTGTTATGGTTAAGTTCTCAGATTTCATGGTTACTACGTGTTCTCTCCCCATATCATTGTCATTTCAATCAACACAGTGAATAATTACTTTTTCTCACGCGTCATGTGTGGAGCTTTGAATTGACAGCTCAGCTATTAATGGCAGTGCTTGGCATTTCCTGATAAAAGTAAACTGCATCAGTTGCCTGGGAACAATGTTCAGAATGGTTTACAGCATAGCCAGCCTAATCTAGAAGATTCTTTTCTGACCGGCATCAAACAACGCCTTCTTTCATTCATATTTCAAGGAATATGGAATGAAGAAAAGGACCATACCTTGGTCGGTTTTCTTGCTTGCTGTTCTATTTTGTTTTTTATTTTCAGAATATCTTATGTGGATTAATAACCTATAAGAAAAAAAGATTGTCTTATGCAGATTAGCTCATTGTAAGCATTGTTTTGGTCATCTGTGAACAAGATAGGCTGTTTTCAAATCTCTATATCTACTTTCTTTCATTTTACCATTTAGTGTAAACTAATCAAGCTTTATCCCACTGGCAAATTCAACCATTTCTTTCATCATCATTGATTTGAAAGTAGTGGTTTTTTCGTTTCTTAACAGCTGATTACTAACTTTGAGTCTAGTATGCATTCTAAACCTTACTATATGGGCTGAATTGTCAATGATCCATATAAAGAGTCCTATAAATGTTTGGTTGAGTTCTCAATTGTCAAAAATTAGCATGACATAGTCTAAGAAGATAAAGGTTCAAGGGTTTTATTAAATCAACCGTAATGGTTTCCAAAGGAGCAATAACCAGTAGTGCATTTGATGAGCAGACTAGTGCTGAAACTTGAGGGTGAGTCTCCACTAACTTCTCACATAGGAAAGGTGTTTGATGTAGAAAGTCATGATCAAATTTACGAAATATCTAAAGAAAATTCATTTGAAGTGAAAACTAAATAGGTTGATATTTTTACTAGGAGCCCAAACTATGTGATTGAAAAATCACCTTTTAGAAAGAAATGAAGTTAAATCAATTGACTGGGACAAAAGAAAAATAATCATTTTCCCCAGTGCTTGTTCCCCTCCTTACTTACCATGGTAGAAGTCTCCTTGGTAACTCTGGGTTCGTTTCTTCCCAGTGGCTCTATTCCATCCATTTATGGCAGTTAGGTTCACTGGAATTCCAGGGCAGGCATATGATTATGAAAGGTGAGAATAGATCTCATACAAGTCGGACTATCTTTGGGTATGAATCATTGAATATTACCTGGTTGAAGCTGGGGCTTTTGTCCATATTTTAAGGAATCTATAGTTTAAAGCCCTATTGTTTTTAGTACAAGTAGTTTTATGCAAGATCAAAAAACTTCTCGACTGAATGGTCCATGTTATGTGCTTTAAAAATTTTGCGAATATTTGTATGTCTATTTCATTGCTTTAATTCCATTGTCCTTAGCTTCCACAGAGGGTCCAGTGCTTGAAGAAGAAATTTTATTACCATTTTCGAGATTATGTGGAATTAATTATCTGGAGGGTAGGTTCTTAAGTGCACATGTCCATGCTGTTCATTTGCGACATTAATTAAATGTGAACATCACCTGCAAATTTGATATTAAAGACCTAATGTAAAAAGTTGTTTATACGCAACTCTTTGACAGGTACAATTCTTGGACCGGCACCACCTGCTAATCAAGTTTGGTAGTGTGGATGGAGGGGTGAGGCTTTCTTCTTTCTATTATTCTGCTTTATATCACTTAAACCCCTTGCCTTTCTCATGGGGCTCCTAAATACTCTGATGACTACTCTCTTTGGGAGGTAAAACTGGACTGCTCTGGGGAATGAGCCTTTCAGTTGGACATTTCTGTGGTTCACTAGATACAATCACATCATATATTATTTATATAAGTATGGCTGTGATGGACATTTACATCATTCTTCGCTTTTTGCTGGGAAAGCCTTCCTTTCTTGCGTCCACACTTGAGGGCATGTGGGAAGGGTCCATAGTTCCAATAAGAATTTGCCCGCTTTTGTATAATGGATCATAAGTGGGGTCAACAAATTGATTCAAGAATCTTTAATTTCTATAAGAGTAAAGTGTGATGTTAAAAATGATGTGGCTCGTTTAATTCCACTTTAGGGAAAATTCATAATTTCAATAACATACACAGTTATTTTGATATATTCACAACTCCCAATTCAATGTGATCATAGATCTGTTCACAATTCCCATTCAATGTGATAATTGATTGTCGATTGAATTTTTTCTATAATCTGAGTTATGGATTTGAGGATAAACTAATGGATGTTGACATATATGTATCAATGTCTGCATGCCCACGCAAATGGAAGATCTTTTAGGCTCTCAAGTCATCTAGTCTTTAGCCTAATCACTGGTTGGTTAAGCTTATTTAAAAGGAAAAAAAGTTAATGATGTTCATGGTGGCTCTGGGAGCTTTCAAGTGATACCCACTTAAGTTGACAGTGGTGAAGCTTATTGTCTTGTAGAGTCCTAAGAATCAAGGTTATTGAAGTTTTTCTAAGATTAAGCAGTGTGCTATTTATTGGAAACTGTTAATTTCTGGTGGTTGTCCTTGTTTGAAACTTCAGGTGTTGCGAAATGCTGATCACCACCCAGCTTTTTTTGCTGTATATAACATGGAGACAACTGACATCATTGCATTTTATCAGGTAATTTTATGGCGAGTCTTGTGCTTATCAAGTAGAACGTGCTTTTTTTCTCTGGAAGATATAATTTTTAACTGGAATATTTCTTTCTTTTACAGAATTCTCCGGAGGAGCTCTATCTCTTGTTTGAGCAGTTCTGTGACCACTTCCATGCGGCATCAAGAAATTCTTTGTCTATGAATTTTGTTTCATCTCACTCGAATAACATTCATGCTCTGGAACAACTAAGATGTTTAAAAAATAAAGCAAGCAGCTCCTCACAGGTGAAGTTTCTCTTTAGCACTTGCTGCATGTAAAGATATTTTACACAGTATACTTCAGGAACCTTTTTTCTGTCTATAGGGCATGAGAACAAGTTTGATCCGTGGCTCTTTTGGCCACATAGTCTGTAGCTTTGTCACATAACCTCATATCTTATCATCTAAGGAATTCTGCAGTTTGTGAAGAAGATGCTGGGCTCTTCTTTGCCTTACAGTTGTCAGTCACAGAGTCCTTCTCCCTATTTTGACCAATCTTTCTTTCGGTTTGATGAAAAGGTTTGATCAAAAACCTATTGCAATTTTTTCTTTCTGTGCTACTAGGTACCCAGTATTTGTGCATGTTTGGAATTGCGGTGGGTAATATAGCTTTTAGCTTTAGGGCTTTTAGTTGTAGAGAAGCTCTACTATTAAAAGGTTATTTACTGTTTGATAACCATATGTCTAAAATATTTTCAAACATGTTCCATTTGTTTGGAAACAATATAAATAAGTGATTTTTGAGGTAAAAATGATATAAAAGGTTATTTGAGGTGATAAGATTAATGGTCAAAGCTGTAATTATCTTAAAGTTGTATGGGTATTTTCGCCTATTGAAAGTCTTCTTTAAAATTGGAACTACATTTCACATTATCCAGAAAAGCACGTTTTAGGAAAAACACTTTAGTATGTAACGCACTTTTTAGTTGTTTTTAGGTTAAAAAGTATTTTAATATGTAACAACCAAAAACTCGATTTCATCATTAAAGAGCTTTTGAGACTATTTAAGCACTTTTTATGACCCTTAACGCAACCCCAAACAAGCCCTTTGTCTGGTAATGGTATGTTGCGAAAGCTGAAGATGAAGCTTATCGGACTTGATTAGCAATTTTTCTCTCTTTATGTTGTTACAATGCAATTTTTGGTTATGCATTTAAAAATTTACTGGGGTATTCTCCATTTTAACTGGCCTGCTGTCGCAGCTGATTTCTGCTACGAACTGGCATAGGCAGTCAACAGACCATCCAATCAAGTTTATCTTAAGAAGGCAACCATATTCCCTCAAATTTAAGATCAAAACAGGTATATGTCTTTGCTTTGCAGTGATTTCATAAAACAAAATGCTCTGGACATTTTAGGGAGTAGTATTTGAATCAACGGGCGAAGGTTTTTCCTTTTCCTATGAATTATTTTTTCCTAATCCTTGTTCATGAGAGTTGGAGAGTTGGTGTAAATTCATATTTCTGCAAGTAATACCTGTGAGTTGTTGAGTTTTGGATCATGCAAAAACAATAATGATGCCCTTTGGCTTTTTTCTTTAGGTCCCGAAGCTGGTAATACGGATGGTCGGACAAAGAACATCTCTTCATTCTTGTTCCATCCAACTTTACCTCTCGTTCTCTCCATTCAGCAGACTTTGTCCTTGCAGCCATCAGTTGTGAATATTCATTTCCGGAGATGAAGCTTCTTTTTTTTTTTGGGTAGACAGACAGCCTTTTAGCGAGATTGTAGATTAAATTGAGGAAATGCGTATTTTTATTCAGAAATTGTACAATAAAAATAATATACAGTTAGAGGTTGCAGTTGAATGCTTGATTCGAAGCACTGTCCCAAAACAATAACCTCTCTTTAACCTTGCAATGAGGATTGATTGATAAGAGTGGTTTTTCCTTACCTTTAATATTTTCCTCCTTTTTTCTCTGCTTTCTACGTTATTAATATATATATATATATATATATATATTAATGTAATAAAAATAGAGTGAAAATTCAATTATGTGGAACACTACTTGTTTGTTCACCTTTAGAGCCTCGGGCATTCTTCTATCCTATCCGTGTCCGTCTTGATCAAGATTGATGGCATGCTGTGATATCATTCTTACTGGCTAAATAAAACTAGCTGCCAATACATTGAACTTGCCTTGATAGAAGAAGGAATTACACTCGGGAAACAGCAAAACTACATGGCAGACCCAGTAGTGCCATGTCTACAAATAACACAAATAATGCAAAACTCATTGAAGCAGTCCAATGCTTGGGCATTAGTCTCCTGTCCTGTCCACCACTGAATTGCTACCTTGCTCCAATATGAAGCGGAGGAGATACCAAAACAAACCCCCAATGAATTATTACCACAAAGCAATGAGATTGTAATTTGACGCAATCCAACAAGATTATTATTTATATAAATCCAACTCAAGAATAATAGCACTACTTTGAATGGCTTGTGTGGGCTTTGAGAAAGGGAAGAAACGCAGCTCATCTCATATATCTGCAAAAACTGCAAAAAGATCACCATGGATGTAATCGTTATCTACCAAGCTCACCAAGAAATAGCTGCTCTGGACCTGCAAAAGTTGAGAAGAAATGTTATAGTAGCACATTACAGAACCGAATCCTTATCAAGTCTGTTTGTGTCTTTGGTGGATACATGCGTGTGAAAAACACATGAATTTGATATTTATGAATAAACCCAACCTCTTCAAGCAATTTTCTGGATGTGTCACCCTCTGGGTACAAGGAAGCCCATCCCCTCGACCAGATTTCAAATGCCTCGTCCTTCCATACCAGGAAGCTGGAAGGATCCACGACAGTGGGTTGGATGATCTCCTTGGCTGGGAAAACTCCCCATGTTACAGCATTCACATCAGTTTGGCCAACGTTTGATATCCAACTTCCTTCTTTGTTTACAGCCATGAAAGTTAGAGATGGGAAAGCCTTGCACTTGTCAACGAGCCCGTCCAACTTCTCCCTAGAGCAGAACAACTCTATATAGGCCTTTTGATAAACATAACCTCCAGGCCCACCCCATCCTGAATACATCAATCATGCCAAAATAAATAAGTGGCATCACATGTGGTTTGCATGGATCTAAATATTATCTTTAGAAAGATGACAGAGTTTGATAGAATATATTTTCAAATAATAAAATACAGACAATTTCCCATACAGTAAAACTGATAAACTTGGCAACGACAATCTCCGAGTATAAAGTTTAAACCCAAAACATGTACTATTCTTCTGTTTTAATTAATCTAAACATGCACTATTTGCTGGAAAAATAATATTATGCAACATATTAATAGAATTTAGTATATATAACACTGCCAATTATTATACACTTCATTTATTTATTAACCAAATACCATTAAATGGCGAATGCTGGTCAAAACTACAAACAAAGTCAGAGGGTCAAGCTCAACAACCAGAACAGACTACAAGAATATGAAATCTCAGCGATGTACTTACTAATGGCAAATGGATGAATGCCTAAATTTAGAATCCCACGTTCCATCTCTGTACTGATTGGAATGAAACCCCCAATATAACGTAACCATTTTTAATCATAAATTGGGATCAATACCAAATGGCTTTTGAAATTTCACACAAATCCAAGTCCATTATGAGCTTATAGCACCAGCCTGTCCCGTGAAATTTTAATTCTTTCGCAATTTATACACTCAAGTAAGATTCTTGCAGGTAGAATTCAAAGGGAAAACAAATCAATCCAACAATATCAGTCTCACCCACAAAAGACAAAGTTTGGAATTTTTATCATAACACACGGAATGCAACCTTTTTTACTCACCCACAGATGGAGAAGAAGATTTCTCGCCATTGACTGCTGGTTGGCTATTGATGGTAAGGAAACCCTTCATGTTAATCTTCCCCAGCTGTTCATTTATGATTCGTGTTTCTGGCTGAAGCCCGTCTAATTCTGACCAAGGACTGCTTCTCAATTTTCCAAGACAGAATTTCTTAAATTTCTGATGTGTAAAAAAATCCAACATGAAGTTATAATAATCGACTTTCTCCCAACGAGATGAGACTAGTACACTAATACACTCAAAATGGAAACCGTACCTCATGAATATCTTCAAAGTTGCTCAAAGGTGTCGCCCATTCTTCATGAAGTTTCTTGTCACGTGCACGTGGCCGCATGAACTGTTCAAAAATACAAGAAGAATTAAAGAGAAGAATTAAATAGCTACAATCAAGATAAGTAACATACCAGAAATTATAGGAGACAGACTGCAGACATTTTTTAAAAACAGTAACCTTGTTATCATGACATAAAAGATGGTAGGCATATATATATATAAATATATATATTTAAAATAGTAAAAGTAGAGGATGCACTAAATCTATTGAAAGAATTTTTCTATCGTACGTTCAGAGAAAAAAATAGAAGTAACTTGTAAGATTATTCCCACCTGATAGTCAGCTAATGCTCCATATGATGGATTACGAGAATCACCCCATCGCCCATGTGGGTACTGGTCCCAGCCTTTAGTCCTTGATATATAGCTTTTTGGACGATTAGCCCTACCATAAATGACTAGGAAGATAAGATGTCTTGAAAATTATACCACATTTTAATGAGCAGAGAAAACCCAATTAATTACTGAAGTTTAGTCCAAATTATAGCAATTCCATATGTTGCATACCAGAAAATTGGACGAACATCTTCCTTGACACGGAAAACATTCGTTGGGCGTCTCCAGGGCAGGGACCTTGATATTTTGGTCTCTTCAATCAAACCAAGATTCTGCCAAGAATGCTTCTTATTAGGGCTTATGTCTTGTGATAGTATTAATTGGGCGAGCAATATCATCCACATCTCAAGCTAGAACAACAGACTGGGATATGAGAAACAACCATTAATATAGCCAGTGCTGACTTCTCCATGTTTAGCGTATAGAGATGCAATGTCTTAATCCCATGAGCTAAAATCTTCTTGCACATTTCAGTCGCAAGATGAACTCCATATGATTTGACAGCTTCTTCATTGTCCTTAATAGGCTCCAAGGCAGCAGTAATTTCAGCAGGTATCTACAATATGACAATATATGTAGAAATTATATCAGGTAGATAGAAATAACATAGCCACCATAAGTCACATCTTATCAACATGCTTACCAAAAGAAAGAAGTCATATCTTATCAGCATAACACGCCATAACAATAATGAGTATACATGGCAAACATGTCCTATGACAGATTTTTTTACCTCACCACCTTAATATTGTTACATATAATTTACTCAATCATCAAGGAGGAGAAAACCAAGCAACCCATTACTTCTTACTTACCAAAAAAACAAGAAGCAACCCAAA
The DNA here is from genome assembly GCF_004785595.1 of Juglans microcarpa x Juglans regia. Taxonomy (NCBI): domain Eukaryota; kingdom Viridiplantae; phylum Streptophyta; class Magnoliopsida; order Fagales; family Juglandaceae; genus Juglans; species Juglans microcarpa x Juglans regia. Next base: position 39,551,913 of record NC_054594.1, on the reverse strand, counting down.
AAATTTTACCTGTGGAAGGACACAAACATACACAAACAGCAACTCCCCCTAAAACCACACACACAGTCCTATTTTTGTAGGCCTACCATGCCAATGAGTCCATGATTTGTCATCTTTCTATCATTTTTCTAAATTTAATTCTGTTCAAAGCACAAAGAGCACAGCCCAAATTTAAAGAATTATACCATAGGAAACATCCAACTTGGGAATGGAGAAAAAGAACAAAATTCCATGAAATCTAGAAAGCTAGAGGAACGGAAGCTATCATGCACCACAAGAAGGACCTCCTTTCCCTAGGAAGAATATTGGGAGAAATGAAGTGCAGCCAAGGGTAGCATTTTTATACATCTATAAAATAATAACACCTGATGTTTTTTGCATAATTATATATAAGGCACAATTGACTCAAAGAGGTACAAACCCATCAGATCAATCCAATATGACATTTCATCCATTCAGGCACACGCACACATACACAGAGCAATACACTGCCGCAAAGATATGTTCCAAAGGGATTGCATACCTTTGTTTTGCAAAAACCAGTCATGCGAAGAAATCCCTTGTAGTTATTAATGGGCATAATTCCAGGAACAATGGGGCAAGTGATTCCAATTTGGCGACAATCATTCACGAATTTGAGAAAAACATCAGTATCATAGAATAGTTGAGTAATGATTAGATCTGCTCCAGCATCAACCTATAAAAGAAAACATAACATCAATACAGGAGGACCGGTATGACCATAGGGGGAAGGAGACCAGAGGGCAGTTAATCTCTTTTTTAAGGGCATTCGTAAATATATAACAGAACTACACTTTATGATCACTCTGGTATGATAAAAAAAATACTTGTTATTTTCAAATAGAAAGGGAAAAAAAAAAAAGAGCAATATCTACAAAGGAAAGTGGTATTCAATCACTGCCGTTTGACGTTGAGTGCGCCCTTATGCCGCATAAAAATGTCTGTTTTCCTATTGGGCATAAATCATTAAATATGTTAGGAAGCGAAATGCACCGTTTGGGAAATTAGTAAGGAGGCCAGAAGCTACCAGTCGTTTGGAGACCATTTTACCATTAATCACTTGTCGTTTTATGCTTATTTCCTTCAGTTAAAATGTTACATTCTGTTACTTTACTTTCCATATGTCACATTTTCATTAGAGAAGTTTGTTATGACTGCATTCCTTTTATGTACGTTGAGCGAGGAGTGGAAAGGGACCTGGAATTTTATTACCGAAACAGTGTTATTTCATTTGGGAGGAATTGGGGACCTCGAATACCCCAAGGCATAGCCATTATCTTCATCTTTCTTGTCCTTGATTCTTCCTTTAGTGTTTATATTACTGTTCTATTGTTGGATTCATAACAATTGGTATCTAGAGCCACCGATTCTTCATGGACGGGGTAAGATTCAACAAACAACAGACACAGTTGATGGAAATTTTTTTGGAGAAATTGCTAAGGATGACAGAAAGACTCGACGAAACGCAACAAAATTGGAAGCGGATGCAGGAATCTTGGGTGCAAGGGCAAGACGAGGAGGACGAAGAAGATTTTGGACCTGCACCATGGCCTAGCATTTCAGGAAGTGCAGAAGATTTTATGAGAAAGATGCTTGAGAGGGACCCAACAAAAAGAATCTCTGCCCATGAAGTGCTATGTCACCCATGGATTGTAGATGACACAGTTGCTCTAGACAAACCTCTGGATTCTGCAATTTTAATTGAAGGAGAAGAATCCATGTTTGCAGCTATCTCAGAGGATCCTCTCAACTTTAAAGGCAAGGTAGTCAATGTTTGCGCCACCACTATTAACCTTGTGGACAAGGGTCTTTAGAGGGGGAGAGGAGTTCTAGTTACTGCTTCAATACATGGGAAAAATATAAACACTTTCCGGATAATGCTGTCTTCCTCACATAATGGATCATTCACTCAACAGATTTCCAGAATTACATTCAGGGTCCAGCCAAAAATGAAGACCAGCGGGCTTTTGATTGCTGAAGTGAATCTTTGTAGAAATCTTAGTAAAGTGTATATTGGCAAATGGAAAAGAGGATTTTCTTTTAGCTGCCGAAAAGGGTGTCTTTGTTAATATTGATAGTGAATTTGACTTGGAGAATATTGTAGCAGCTGCAAGAATAGCAGACAAGATGGTTAATGTTGTACTTCGGATCAACCCAGAAGTGGGCCCCCAGCTCCATCTTTATGTTGCTACTGGGAATAAGAACTCTAAATTTGGCATCAGAAATGTGAAGCTGCATTGGTTCTTGGATGCCGTGAAGGCACATCCTGATGAGCTGAAACTTCTGGGAGCACATTGCCATCTTGGATCCACCATCACTAAGGTGGACATATTCAGAGATGCAGCCATTATTATGGTAAACTACATTAATGAAATCCGAGCTCAAGTTTTTGAAGTTGATTACTTAAATATGGGAGGTGGGCTTGGGATAGATTACCATCATTCTGGTGCTGTCCTTCCAAACCCAGAAGTCTCATCCTGATTGCAAATACTTGTTGCTTGTTAATTGAGCCATCACTGAGGTCCTTGTGAAATTGGTAGAAGAAAATAGTTGGAAGGCTTCAAGCCCTTTTCACATACCTTGAGGACAAGGTTCTTAAAGGGGAGGAGATTGTTAGGAACCTGATGCGAAACACACCGTTTGGGAAATTAGTAAGGGGGCCAGAAGCTACCAGTCGTTTGGAGACCATTTTACCATTAATCACTTGTCATTTTATGCTTATTTCCTTCAGTTAAAATGTTGCATTCTGTTACTTTACTTTCCACGTGTTGCATTGTCATTAGAGAAGTTTGTTATGACTGCATTCCTTTTATGTATGTTGAGCGAGGAGTGGAAAGGGACCTGGAATTTTATTACCGAAACAGTGTTATTTCATTTGGGAGGAATTGGGGACCTCGAATACCCCAAGGCATAGCCATTATCTTCATCTTTCTTGTCCTTGATTCTTCTCTTAGTGTTTATATTACTGTTCTATTCATTGGATTCATAACAAAATATGCTCCAATACATTGGCGAAAGCCATGTTCATGAGCACAAGTTAGTGGTAGGAATGCATATGAAGCACAAATCATAATGGAATAATTAAAAGAGGAGTTATGTAGAACAGGAGCAAGACCTTTCTCTTGAGATAAGCGAGATCATTGTGATAAGCTTCCAATGTAGCCACGCCATTACTTCCTATTACATCGGGATGTGCCTCTAAGTAGATAAGCAGAAGTAAAAGGATTATAAGAACATGTGGTGTGGCGGTGAATAATACAAAGCAATACAACAAAACAAGATTCAAGGGAATAAATAAATCTTTAGCTATAGCAAATCTAAAAAGACAATAGGAAAGATAAGGAAACCTGGATAACCAGCAACGGTAATGCCGAAGTAGTCACCATAGTTAGCTCTAATATGTTTCACCTAAAATGTGAAAAACAGACACTATCACGCCATTGAAATGCAAGCGTTCTAAACAATTAGCTAGAGGTAGATCGATGAACAGAGCAGTAGAGAAAACCAGAGATCAGATAAACTGAGCAGAGAGTGAGAGAGAAAGAAAGGTACAAGGTCGAGAGCGCAGGCAAAGCCGCCTTCGATCTGGACGAACTTGCCCTGGCCATGAGGGGGGTCACCACGGAGAGCGAGGACGTTCTGGAGGCCATTGGACTTGATGGTGGAGAGGGCGTGGTCGATCTTGTCGACGGGCATGTTGGTGCAGGTGAGATGCATCATGGTCTCAACGCAGACGATGTTCTGCATACGGTTGGCGATGTCGAGGGTGACATCGGCGGTGGAGCCACCAGCGCCCCAGGTGATGTCGCAGAAAGAGGGGTTGTGGGCGACCATGCGGTCCATCCTGTCGAAGAGGTTGTCGACTCCATCATCGGTCTTGGGCGGGAAGAACTCGAAGGAGAAGACGACATTGCCTCCATCCTCAAGCGTAGCTGCCCGGATCTTGTCTACGACCTTCATACTCGTCCGCTTCTAATCTCCACCGACACCTTTGAGTTTCAGCTCAGCTTTATTAGGGTATAGTAATTGTTTTTGGTTCAGTTGGAACTAAATAAAATTAAGTAGATTATTTAATTAAAGAATAGGATTCAGCAGCGCAGCACAGGGAACGCGCGGTGTTGTCACCAAGTACGCAGAAAGCAGTGCGCGCTTCCCTCCTGATTGATAGGTACATCATTATAAAGACAGATTCTGAGTGAGAGAGCGCCTGGAAGTCTCCTGCCAATTAGGAGCCTATGAAATAACTGCAACTGCCCAACTTCACCATCACCGCTCGATCATCTATCCTCTTTTGTTTTTATTTGTTTTTTTGTCCTAACTAAGATCTCCTCAAATAAATAAAAATCGGAGAAATCAAGGTTTATTTGTAATCGCAGTGACATCCTTACTACTTTGGAACATCAGTCGACGGGTATCTTGAGGGGTGGCAGTTTTATACTTGTATTTTTAAATATTTTTTATAATTAATGTGTAGAATGTCGTCTAATTCCTCGACCACGTGATTACTAAGATGCATAACAATTGTTAAAAAAAAAAAAAGGAAAAATTACTAAATCTGAACATCTTTTCCGAGTGGAAGAGCCTCTCCTACAAGGGAGAGAAATTGATTTCTTAATACGTTTAAATGTCAAAAATATCTCGAATGATTTATTAAATAATAAATAATTTGTAAATAATAATAAAATAATATAAATATTTAAAAACAGTTATTTTCTCAAGGATAATGAGTGTATATATATATATATATATATATTAAAGAATGGCAGTACCCAAAATTACTTCATAATGAGTATAAATTTAAATAAATAAATAAATAAATTAGTTTCTTGTGAATCTCAGAACATGTAAAATAATAACGTGAAAAATATTCTAATCATAAAGTAATTATATAAAAATAATTTTATAAATTAATATAATTTATTAAATTATAAATTTATTTTTATTATAAAATAAATATAATAAATCACGTAAAATCACTCAATTTATACAATTATTTTTATATAATCTCTTCTAACAATCCTCAAACACGCACTTTAATACCGTTGTCTCCGCGCGCACGAGAATCAATATTTATGTATGTACGGTTTGGTAGGTGGGCGACCTCTTCGCACGATAATTAGGTTACGTTTAGATATTAAATTAAATTAAATTGAGATAATAAAATATTATTATAATATTATTTTTTAATAATATTATTATTTTAAAATTTAAAAAAATTAAATTTTTTATTATATTTTATTTTAAAATCTAAAAAAATTATAATAATGAGTTGAGATAAGTTAAATTTGATTTAGTTTCTAAATGTAAGTTTCGTTTGAATTTTAAACACATTTTAACTCATCATTATAATTTTTTTAAATTTTAATATAAAATATAATAAATAATTTAATTTTTTTAAATTTTAAAATAATAATAATATTTTAAAATAATATTTTAATAATATTTTATCATCTCAATTCAACGTTTAAATGCAACTAAGGTAACGCACGCACCGATGGCGATCCAATACAACTCGCATACATGTAGCATGCATGGGTGAATACCGGTAACAACAACAACGATACTTAAGAATAGAGAGTAGAGAGATCTGATAAAAAAACGAAATAATAGGGAGATTTGGGCTCTCAAATTTCGTGCCTGAGGCGACCAAGAGTTCGTTTAAAATTATTAGATAGGAGTATATAACCCCCTTTTGAGCTTGGCAGCATCATAATCAACACCCCCAGTCCCAGATCTAGGGGGTGTTTGCCATTACCAGCCAAATTTTCCACCTTACAAAAGTGCCTTGAACATCAACGCGCTCAGTTTACAAACTCCTCGTTAGAGGAAAAAAAATGGTAAAACATTCTTGTGAACTCTGTGCACGGAATGACGAATCCTCATTTTGCGAGAGAACACAACCATTGTTCTTCTAGCGAGTCAAAGTGTGCAGCAGATGGATCTTTGATTTATGAGAGCAACACTCAATCAAGTAGCAGTTGATACCTGAATTTCAACAAAACCCAAGTTATCTGAGTTCGCCCATTCATGTTCATTGCACTGCCATTTGACCAAGCTGCAAAAGTGGAATGCACATACAGTGAAACATGTTGCAATTGCTTGTGACCATCTGTTGTGTGATATTTCCTTCCACAAAATCCTTCAACCATGAAAAATACAATCAAAACAAGAAGATAGATCATCAAACGTTGAATAGTAATTATAAATAAAACTAATGTCACAAGCACAAACATCCAGATTATGGAGCTTTTGGCAAATGAAAGAAAGTAATATGTGCCACCCAGAATTGACGGGGAAAAAGGAAAATAAAAGAGTGGAAAGCTGTTAAAAAGCATAATAGCTAGTTTAACACGCACAGAAAACCTCTCAAATTTAACAGTAAAAGCCTCCTCATCACCTGAAATATACTTCATTGTGTGTCCAATCCATGCGTTACCCTTACACACCATGGACAGAGCCCACTTGAGTGGCTTCTTCTATCACCCTTGGTCAAAACACAGACCACAAGCAAGCTTCACAGTTATCCCCAATCCCCATTCAGTTCACAAGTCATTGCCCTCTTAAATATTCCTTTTATCTCCAGGTTACTGGAATACAAAAGCTTTTTTTCTTATTTTATTTCTCAAATTTGCTAGACAGAATTGCAGAGAGTAAAAAAGAAAAACGATCAGAAGATATAGATGGGATTACCTAACAGGCAAGCCATGTTAAACAAAAATTATACTTACCCCACAATAAAATCACAATGTCACAAATTCCCAATCTTCTTTTGTCATGTCAAGAAATTCGACAGCCCCATCTTCAAACATAATCTGCAATCACATACATCTATTCATATATGAGCATCTAACCAACATAAACCAACAGAGAGCAGTCTCTTACCGAGTGTTTTTGGGAAAAATTATCAAAATGTTTAATAATTCCAAAGGACCTGGAACATAGAAAGCATATATATGAAAATATATAGTTGGGTAGATATAGTAAACATAAAATGTCGTACTTATAGAGCAGCATTTACATCTGATCATTTAGAAAGTAGTGCATGGCCAAACTCAAATATAAGAAAGCACCACACAAACTGCTTGCCATATATGGCCTCAAATGAGTCATTTAGTACGGTTCAGTTGGTCCACATTAATAAGCACTATGCTGCAGGATGTAGGTCCAAAAATTCAGAGACCAGATCAATAAGAAAATTCCAAACAAGCATGTGTATGCAGCCTATATACAAATTAATGAATTATTTATAGTCATCTTTATAAAGGCTACTACAAGAAAAAATAAACAAACGATAACAGAAACATGGCTATTGCATATGGTCTAAAAGATTGTTTTCAAAATATTGCCCTAGAAACAACTCTTGAGTAAATGCAGAAGACTAAGACATTCCGAAAATACCTCTCATTCATAGGGCGGATGATCCTAATAACTTCACCAATGCAATTATGGAAGCATGTTCCTTGCAGGGTACAAACATTTGAACTCCCTAAACAAAAAAGTTAAAATTAGATAAAGGAGAAAAAGCTTCATGGAGATAAATCATAGAAATCATGGCAATTTAAAGCATTTGATCTAATAGAAGAAATGGCATTTAACATATGAACATGGGGAGAGAGAGAGAAAAACTTACCTACATGCAATCCTCCATTCTGGTAAACCTTTGAGAGAAACACCCAATAATTAGTCCATGTTATTCAGAACATCAAATTTAAGTATGTAAGACACAAGAGTAACGTAAGCAGTCATTGATGAAGCAAGGCATTACGAAAATAAGGTGCAATTATAATCACGTTATATTCACAGATCCAACAGTTGGATGTTCTGATGGTCATACACCAATCAAGTCAGCTCCAGCCCCTGCTCAAGCCCACCATCTAAAGGGAATGCTAGGAGGGGGAAGTGATACGACGTAGGAAAACCAGAGGGAAAGGGAACGCTATCTCACTTGTACTCATATTTTACCTTTTCAGGGATCTTATCAAAACCTAGTCTGAATCACAAATCTAAGCTAGAGACTCACCAACCTAATTATTGGAGGTCTTAAAAGCATTTTGATGTTTCAAATGCAACCCTAAACATTGCCCCAAGCAAGCAAACCAATTTCCTAATTGGTATTTTTTTTATAAGTATTTAGGATGTTAAAGTACTTGCAAACACTTTATACTTATGTACATACATGTATATATATCTCAATTGTCAACAAGCAAAAAATAAATAAAACTATGAAGACAACATTAATCGGAAAATGGAATTGGAGTTTCTTATAGAACAGCCAGCCCATGCTTTTCCAGACAGAATTGCTTTCAGTTTGGGAGACGACACAGCCACCTGGTATGCTACTAGTTTCAATGCAGCATCTGAAGATATCTTAGGCTTGGTAGGTTTGACCCCCAGCTTCCTCCTGCAGCCAACAGCACCACAATGGCAATCTTGATCTGCACCAAACTGAACAAGCCTGCTAAATTTGTTAGACTGGACTACAAGAATACAAAATGTCACGAAGTATTGCAAGTGAATCGATGCAATAAAGAAGTTATGTGAGGGCTCATACTGATAATCATAGGTCAGATGCTTGCCCTTTTTTATGTCACAAGTCGCAAATATGCCAATTCTTGTTTCCCCATCTATTATCCTTGAAAAGAAAAAAACTAGTGCATATAAGATTGAATACAACAATTAACCACAAAAACGGCATTAAGGATTAGTAAAGAACCATTTTTGCATCTCGGTATTTGGACAACAACTATGGTTTATATATCTTGACCTGTTTCCCTTGTATGTTGCATCAATTACCATATCTCGATTAATTTCACACAAGTAAAAGTTTGTCTCTCCACGGTGTTTCATGTTCCAAAGCCTTTCCTCACATGTTTTGTCATCAATAACTGCATATACAGAAGCAGCATTAATTAATTGGCTTCTAAAGTAATTGAGCATGCTAGACATGGGTGATATATGTAAAGAAAACGATGAATGAAGAGGTCACCTTCTCCCACATATTCTATTACAAACTCTCCTTGCTTGATATCTTCATCCGCCACGATTCCAGAACCACATTTCTCAGTCTGCAATGACACCTTAATTTAAATAGCCATTTTTATGCCCATACACATCAGCAGCAAAAAAAATTGTGAGATCCAAGTTACAAGACATTAGGATGTTACGACAGAAATAAGATCAACTGGAACAAACATGAACACTCGGAAGGGAGATAAAGGATTACCAAACAATCAATTCAAATGAGAGTATTAACAACAATGAATATGTTTGCCTGTGTATGTGTTACGTACGTGTGTGTATATGTTTGTGTGGAGACAAAGGTGGGCACAGCACAGGGAGTATGTGGGGCTGTCATATGGTTTTTTTTTTTTTTTGATAAGTGGGGCTGTCATATGGTAAGCAGTTACTGCTTCCTGTTTCTCAAAGAGAGAGAAGCCCATAACAAGTTGCACCAACAACCCAGCGAGGCTGAATTGTGAAGTAGGAGCCAAGGTAATGCAACTCTACATCTCCGCACGATCATCTCTCTCCTTCTGTTTTGTTCTGTTTTTCTTTTTGGCTTAATATTTTTTCTCGGGAAAAAAAAGGTAAGGGAGATAGATTGTAAGGACCAAGATGGGCTTGCAAGGAGCTCGTTATAGTAGGTTAAACATAGAAGCTTCTCAGGCATTCTCTCAAGACAGACCAAATACAGTCTGATGCTAATCACAAGGAAAATGATAAGAAATCCATACGCAAGGTAAACGAGTATGTCGTTTTTCTATGAACAAATTGGTCTTAAAAAATCCCTTACAAGTTGGACTTGACAAATAGTTGGAAGTCAAGACTTACCTTCACCAGTTTCATCTTCTTCACAGGTCGGCTCTGGAATGGTTTGTTGAGGCATGAACTCCCGCATTTACATCCAGTGGAGCAACTAGAGAGGAGCATCCTGTAGCAAGAAGCCGTTGTCATGCTATGGAAATCCTTATTGTTAATCAAGAATATTGGGGTTTGATGAAACAGCATATGAAATAAGTGGTAGGCAACCACGTGCATGAGAAGTGGGTTCAGACACATGCAATGTCACATGAAACAGTTCTCATGTGACCTTGTAGGTGTATCCAAACTTAATAAAGATAAGAATGCTGTAAGAAGTTAGAATACCATTGATGTTTGAACCAATATTTACCCATCCAATAATAATTTCTAAAAAGAAAACAATGTTTGAAAACTCAGCAAATTATCCAAGTCTTAAATTTGATACCATAAACTCATTAGATGATCAAAGTAAAATACAACTAGAAGATGATCCAATTGGAACTGTTATTTAATGTTTATCTATAAGTAAAGTTAGAGCTGTTACCCGCTCTATTTAAAGACATATAAAGGCAACGCAACAGTGATTCACTGAGACAATCCTTATTCCTTACCCACAATGGCAATCTCTACCACACACACTAGAAGATCCAGGTGAAGGGCTGCAGGAACAGAATATTCCATCATCCTCAAGGCGTCTTTTAATCCTTTTTGTGAGATATATATCTTGAATTTGTCAATATCAACAAAAGCATAGAGGCTAAATAAACAAATGAGAGAGAGAGAGAGAGAGAGAGTTCTAGCCTTTCGGAAATATAAATTATAAATCAAACTGACGTGTGTCAGCTGAGTGAAACCAAACATGATTGAAACTGGGCAAGTAGACGTACAAGTATAAAACCATAAACGAATGCCCGTGTACTCTCATCAATAAAATTTTTATTTACTGATAACAAAAAATAAGACCATAAACGAATGTCAAAAGGGAAAAAAAACAGAAGAAGAAGAAGGCTTTTATAGACCATAAAACAGATGGTAATTAGTTATAAACAAATAGACAAGAAAACTGACTTAAATTGCACCAAGGCCACACATTCTACGGCCTCAACAAATCTGGGTCTGCAAACTCGAAAGCCCTTAAAAATTTTCACATTACAACTTCCAACTATAAGAGGTGTAATGGACAAATTTTGAGACTTCATTTTAAAAGGATACTGCGCTTTATAAAGGTGTAAGGCGTAGGCTTCCATTTACTAAACCAATCTGGAAGTTCAAAATCAACCGGATTTCCAATCTGCTTAAGCAGTTTGTTGAATACACCTCCGATGCGACCATGCTCAGGATTCTGATTTCACAGAAAACAGCAATCAGGAACTCGTAACACTAGTTCAATTATCATTACAGACAACATGATAGCACTAAAAGAAACCTGAATTAATCAAACTCATGAAAACTCTAGGGCCCTATTCAAAAATCAATTCTACATCGTTTGGCGAATATAATCTATTTGCGCTACTATAGGCAAGATGCCCGGTAAGATTTGAGAAAAATAAAGGAGAGGATGCGACCTTCCCTCACAATATTGAGACACAAAACAGTTGTTATTAGCAAAGATACCCGCATTTGGAGAGCGCTAAGTTCATGTAACTCAGATTATTACAGCGTGCAGGAAGGAAAATGGAAATCTCAAGGAAAACGTCCTTCTTTGTCTAGACTATAGACTATAGGCTACATGTGATAAGAAACTTTAAACAACCGTCTTTATAGCAGGCATGGCATCGAATAGCAACGAACGGCATGAGATTTGAGAAATAAAGGCCTACAAAATCACATAAGAAATTCAATGTCTGAAAATCGGGATAAAAGTCAGGAAACAGCATGAGAAAAGGAAGAAAATAAAAAACTTACAATTCCCAGGCAGATCTCGCCCCCACTCAGCAAAACAAGCAGACAGTTTTACGTTTTACCTGGTAAAAAGAATAAATATATACGAAGGAAATTCAGGGCAGGGCAAGGCTGTACATCCAGAGAAATGACGATATGAAAATAAACAAGACGGAGTAGGAGCATACTCAAGATCTTATTTCACGGCACTGAAGCCCGAAAATTGAAATACGAAGGAAATGCGCCATAGAAAAGTAGTAAATTTCAAGTGCGGGAGGGAGTTAATTGAATATATTTTTACATATTCAACCATATTAGCAGCATCAGAAGAAGAAGTAGAGGAAGAAGAGGCATAGAGACGACGACGAGAAATGGGAAGTAGAAGGGAGGGAGTGCTTGAAGCTTACCGGAGAGAATGAAGAGCGCTAACCGCGACCAGTGGAACCAGTAGTCTCTACTACCGCCAAACCTCATCCCACACAAAATCTACTCAAACTAGCTATGAGATCCAAACGGCGTACCGTGCAAATTAAGAATGTTTCTGCAATTCTTTTTTCCATGTAGAATCTTTCTATAATTATAGATGACCTCTCCAGCCCTTCTTTACGTGGCAAAACGGTTCCAAAAATTTCAATCTCAACGAATATATTAGAGTGGTTTGGATTAGAGAAGAATTGAGATTGTTTGTGAATAATAGAATAAAAGTTAAATTATTTATTATATTTTGTATATGGATTTGAGAAAGTTATTTTGAAATTTGAAAAAATTGAATTGTTTATTATATTTTGTGTGAAAATTTAAAAATATTATAACGATAAGATAAGATAAGATAAGATTAATTGAAGTGAGTTTTGAATACGAACGAGGTCTAATTTGTACAGTAAAATAAGATGAGATAGTTTTAGATAAAAGCTTAAAATTAAATAAAATATTGTTAAAATATTATTTTTTAATATTATTATTTTATAATTTAAAAAATTGAATTATTTATTATATTTTGTATAAAAATTTGAGAAAGTTATAATAATGAGATGAGATGGTTTCTGTATCTAAATGAGACCTAAGATAAATGATATTTACAATTTTATTTAATTTTTTTTAAAAAAATTTGAATTATTTTTAATAATAGTCACTTTTTTTTTTTAAAATCAAAACATACGAAAATTGCATACTTTAAACTGTATATAATATTATAATACTACTCGTGTATTAATATCCAGTAATATAAATAGATTTCACTTAAAAATGCATTTTGAATTCCAAACCGTTCAAATTTATATGTTAGTTTCTTAAATTGCTAAAAACGAACATTTTATAATTTATATTATTTTTGAAGATTAATCACAAAAGCTGTGCCATATCATTTATTTTTCATTCATATTTAATGATTACAATTAAATAAGGATGCAAAGTGAGATGCCATGATGCTTGCTCGAAGTCGATATTCAAAATCCAAAAAGTGAAAGTGAAACGAGGGAGTTCCTTCTTTCTGAATATTTTTTTAGAATAATAATATCCGAATACATATATATTTTAAAATGATATAAAAATATCGTTCATTTTTAAATACAGTTGTGTAAAACAATATGAAAAGTGACGGTTATTTTTTTTATCTTTTTAGATTTGGTTTCAACCTCGCCGCCGGCAAATGAGCCCAACATATTGGAATCACCTATCCTTGGATTGATTTCATATATATATTCATTTCCAACACCTCTTACATTACTGTGTTTAATTTCAACAAAATCAATCTCGCTTTGAAGAACAAATTAGCCAAGATTAATCGGTCGCTGCATACTGCTTCGTGATCGAACTTTGTCATCATCGTCAACGTCGCCCCTCCTCTCTCTCTCTCTCTTCCCATGCACGAATAATCTGCGCTATATCCGATTGTGGATTCATTTACGGCTATGATGGCAGCGTTTTAATGCTTCTTGTTATTAGGTAGCCTACGTTCTCAGGAAAGGTATGGGGCTGATCCTTCATCTTTACCACGGCACTGCAACTGCAAGTAATCTACCGTTACCGGTCATGTGATATCCCATTTGCTCTTTAGCTCCGCTTCATTTCACCGCTGAGAGAAATTGGGTTGTTTTTTTTATATATTTATTTTATCATTTAAAACATTTTAAAAAAATATTAAAAAAATATCAATATATTTAATATTTATTTCCTTAACTATTAAGTAAAAAAAATTAAAATAAAAGAGGTGTCAAAATGAAGTGTCAAATTTAGGTGTCAAAGTAGCATTTTTTCTTACTATTTATAAGGTTCAAATGAGGCTCCAATTATATTAGTGATTAATCTTTTTGAGTATATGTCATGTGATTTGGGTCTTCTATTGGGACATTACAAATGGTATCAGAACCAGATTTGAGGTTCTGCGTTACGATCCCACATCGAGTATGGGAATGGTTGGTGGCTTATAAGTCTCTAGGCACCATTCCCTTATAAGCCGGTTTTCAAGGGTGAGTTCTATTTAGTAGATTCATAACAAATGGTATCAGGGCTACCCTATGTATACAGTCCATGTTGGCACGATTGAAATCGTGCGGCATGGGGGTGATGCTGGTATGACAGTGTTCGTTTGAGGCTAGGAAATACCTAGCGCACAGCCAGCCCGTGTGAGTGCCGGGACCGCCATAGACATATGCTGGTTTGAGGCTAGGAAATACCTAGCGCACAGCCAGCCCGTGTGAGTGCCGGGACCGCCATAGACATATGCTGGTTTGAGGCTAGGAAATACCTAGTGCACAGCCAGCCCGTGTGAGTGCCGGGACCGCCATAGAAATATGCTGCGAAGCGTGGTGGTTATTATGATCCCACATCGACTAAGTTTATGATTGGTTGGTGGTTTATAAGCCTTTAGGTACCCTTCCCTTGTAAGCCAGTTTTTAAAGGTGAGTTCTACCTAGTGAATTCATAACATTTTGCATACTATAAATATATGAGGTTTGGATATCTATGGGTTTTAGGGAGTAACTTTCAAATTGGAAGTGTAGAAATCTGAGGATTATAAGGATGATCATGTGGATATTTAAGGTTTTCAGAATTTGCAGGTTTTGAGAATGTATTATGTGAAATTTGAAGTGTTAGATTTTGTGAATTTTGAGAACTGGTTTTGTCACATTTGAGGCTTTAGATGAGAATTTCTAATTTAGATTGTAGAGCGATACATAGGCTGGAATGAAAACTAAGATAGCATGTTTAGATTTTAATCAAGAATGTAAGTTTGTCTTGATGGCAAGTTAAGATTATCAGAGGTTTATTTTTAATGAACTATTGAGGAGTATGGTTACTTAAATTTGGTTTAGTATAAGGGAAAGTATGAGTAAGATAAGAACGTTCCAATTTGTTGCATACATATATCATTTAGTAGTTATATTTACATTTAAATTATTATTTTTAATACCCTCCTTGAAACGTTTAATTGAGTATGAGTCTTCCAGGATTGTACCTTGTCACTGTGTGGGCAGATGCACTATAGAGCATTTTAATCAGATACACCCACCCATTTTTTATGGGTGAGGTGACCTGACCCTAGCAGAGCATTGGATTCAGGACATCGAAGAAATCATTCGCATCCTTAATTGTACTGATGAGTATAAGGTAGTATACTCCGCCTTCAAGCTAATTGGAGAGGTTAAGAAATGGTAGATATCAGAGAGAACCATCAGGAAAACTAATGGGAGGGGAATGGTTAGCTAGCCCCACTTCAAGCAGATTTTCTTTGACTATTTCTTTTCAAGATCAGTAAGAGACGCTAGGGCCAAGAAGTTTGTTGACTTAGTGCAGGGGACTACGACGATGCACCAGTACCAGCCAAGTTTGTTGAACTGTCATGCTTTCCCTCATATCTGATACCTAATGAGGAGAAGAAGACCTGAAAATATTATGAGGGACTGAATAATCAGATATATGAGTGAGTGGTGGCCTTTCAGATCCATAATTTCTCAGAGTTAGTAGATAAGGCCATAATACTCGAGCGAAGCCTCAAGAGAAGTGCTGAACTTCAAGACCAAAAGAACAGGTCGACGCCATTGGGGTTTCCCTCGAATGAGAATCAAGGACCATGGAAGAGGAGGAAGGTAGCAAACAACCTGGGACAGAGACAGGTGCAGGACAATCAACGAAATAACCATTGCAGGTCATGCAATATAGTACACTTTGAGGAATGCATAAGGGAAACTGGATAGTGTTTTCGGTGTGGTAAGCATGGTCACCTCGTCAGAGATTGTCCAAGGTAATCAGACGAGAGTATGAACCACAACCCGCCTCAAAGGACTGATTCGGCAGCACGAGGCAAGAATCAACATAGTACAATGTTGGCCTGAGTTCAACACAATACAGGTACTCTACCTATTTTCCTTTGAAAAAAAAAATATTGACGTATTTGATTTTCGGGTTACCATTCTTTCATCTCGACAGATTATGCCAAGTTATGTACCTTAGGAGTTGAAAGGTTAGGTGATGAGAAGGAGTATTAATTATGACTAATGATGAAAGAGACCATCATTTGGATACATAGATAAGTAGGTATTCTTTATTTTAAAAAAGTTTGGTAAGAATTATTAAAGTAGGTGTGGAAGTCAATAGTTGCATCAGTATTTATCTATGAGAATTTAACCTCAGGAAATTGGGTGGAATTATTAGAGCTAGCAACGGGACATTGGCATGATGGGTTGAGAGTAAACTTTGTAAGGGTTTTGAAATTAGCTGGCTTGAGATCACTTAGGACTTATATCTTGGCTATGAATTTTCAAAATTTTGAGGATTTTAGGAACAATAGGTTCTTAAGAACCACAAATTGGATATCTTCATTAACAAAGTGTGAGATTAAGTACACCAGATTTTGGAGAATTTTATTTTCGCTTTGCGTATGAGGTTGTTAGTTTATGTGAAGAGTTATGTTTACTATTTGATATGAAGTTAAGATTAGAAGTTGGGCAAAATTATTATTAAGCTTTTAACCGAGCCCGTTGTTGAGGTTTACAACTTGAATTAGATCCTAGAGTGTATGACGATCGATACTAAGTACGTAAATTAGGTGGTTTTTAAGGCATTGGGCGAAAATACCAGAAAGTTAAAATCTTGATATATTAAGTTCAACCTAATGATCAAGAATTAAAATAGGCATAAAAAAATGTGATGAATAAATATTTTAGACTTCACTTTAAGTACAACAAATTTCGAGGATGAAATTTTTCTTTAAAAATGAAGGATGTAACACCCAAATCAGTGGAGGAGCCCAAACCGCCTATAAAAAGGCGTGGTTTATATGAGTGAACTTCTCTTTTATTTTCCCTCTCATTTTAACCCCCGACGGTTTCTTATTTAATTTTATCCTTCCCATATTTGTCTCCTTCCCGTCAATTTTATTCTCACCATCTCATCCACATTCACGCCACTTCATTTTAGTTTTTTCTCTCCACAATTGCCTTTGCCTTTGCCATGCCACACTACCCCTCTCTCTCTCTCTCTCTCTCTCTCTCTCTCCGAGTTCCACCTCCCCATGCCTCTTCAACTTGTTTCTCCCTTCAAGTTCTCTCTCAATGAACTCCCTCCATCTATGTCTCTCATGCTCTCGGTTTTCTCTCTCAAAGTCTCTCCCGTTCACTGCAGACCACCAACGGCCACCGCGTGAGACCCAGCCACTGTGATCTACCCCACGAACTTGCATCACCCACCATAAACCAAACCAAACCAACCCCACACACACAACGCAATCTTCCCACACCCAAGGCCACGACAACCACCAAATGGCACAACTACACACGACCACTTGCACCCTTCAAGTTCCGTTGCCATCCCCACACGCAAGGCTGTGAATCAACGCTTGCAGCCACAAGAAGTATCACACGGAAGCACCACCCTTGTGGGAATAGCCAAACCTTGAGTCAAAGCCTCGTTGCACCCAGTCCAACGACAACCCAGGACGGAAAAAGCTGCTCAGTCACCGTAGCCCAGCCTTGTAACCATCGTGTAGTTACAACCACGCGATCTCCACATCCTTTGTTTCCCTACACCGAAATAGAGTAATTGTTTTGCCCACCGTGAGCCACTAAGCCACCAAGGTTGCACTACACAATAACCATTGTGTCTTAAAACCAACCCTGTTTCAAGCACCCAAAAACCAAGCATGACCCTTCCTCCACCATAAGCTGCTCAGCCACTTGCCACCCGTACATGCATTATAGCCCAGCCGTGAAGCACTGCCCCAGGTCGATCACTATTGCACTGCCTGCTCTATTGCCTCACTCACCACTGTTGACCTCAGCCCATCTCCCTGCACCATTGCATGTTCACTTCTCTCTCGATATGGAACTCACCTCTCTATTGCACGTACGATTTGGTCTATAGTTTCAAGAAGTCTTTTAATTCCAACTTTCCCAAATAGTCCATGCATGTTTATGATCAAGTCTTAAAATACCCTTGTCATTTGGCTAGTTCTATGTTGGGTTTGATTTTTTTTTAACTTACTTTGTGTGGGCCTTGTTTAAGGGTAAGTATTATTAGAGAAAATAATTAACGATTTAAATTATATTACTTAGTATTAAACTTTTATAATTGAATTTCATAGTAAGTAATGAGTGTTTAAATCTATTTTGAACATTTTAAATATAATTAAGTCTATTTTTATTAAATAAAATTTCATTGTTTACTTAAATAGATCTTGTTATAATTATTTAAATGAATATTTAGCTAGAAAGGTATTTTTTTACGTGGACTTGGTTTTAATTGAGTAAATATGTTAGCCATACACTTTATTTTATAGAAAATAATTTAAAATTTAAAGTATTAGTCAGAGAGATTAAGTGGATATCGATTCACTTGAAGAGTATGATATTTTGGGTTGCGAGAATCTCAGAAGTTTTAGGAAAAATGAGTAATTTTGATATTTTTACTCTTAAATATCAAAATATGTGTTCACTTAGAGATTTATACAAGTTACGTGTATAATTTTATAGGTAACGATTAATATTCGTTTGGCACTGTTGTGGGAGAAATAAAAAAAGTTAAAATTTCAAGTAAGCAGGGTTCTTATACTAAAGTTTGCATAAAAGAAATGAACTGATGTTGATTTTGAAAAAATATGCATGTTTTGTTATGAAAATAAATTTGAAACAACCTTAGTTATTTGTTTTGCATTACTTATAAAATCTATATAAAGGAGAAAATTGGTATTTTTGTCATAACTGGTGTAGACATGAGTAAATTCTTTTTGACATTCTGTTTTCTGACTATGCAAAAAGAGCAAATATGAAATTTGAAAATTTGTACATGTGATGTGAAGATACTCTGAATCTATTTTGAATATGTGAAATTGATATGAAATTGTTAATACTCTGTTTTGACATGATGTGTCATCTGAAAAATATTTAGCATGACTTTCTGATCCTGTATCTGATTTTGTTTCTGGTCATGATCCGATGATTCTGATTATGTTTTGCTCTAATATATGATCCTGCTACGGGTAATAATAGCGGCCTCTGGCCTTGTCACGGTTGATAATAGTGACCTCTGGTCTTGTCATGGGTGATAATAGTGACCTTTAGCCCTGTCACGAGACATAATAGTGACCTCTGGCCTTGTCACGGGACATAATAGTGACCTCTAACCCTTCCACGGGACATAATAGTGACCTCTGGCCCTGCTACATGATATAATAGTGACCTCTAGCTCCATCACGAGATATAATAGTGATCTATGTTTTGAGTGCAATCGTTTTGCTATCATGGTGATTTATGTTCTGTTTGGTTTTCTACAGAATGCACAACCTTACCACGGGGGTTAAACATGGTCTCCATTCTAATATGATGCTCTGATATGATGTGATATGATAAGATGATGATATTCAGTCATGTTATGCCAAATGAATATGAACATTTTGAATTATCACTCTAATATTCTGATAACATGTTGTTGGATTTGCATTTCTGAAACTAAAATATTTTGTTCTGCATTCTGAATTATGTGAAAATGGCTCATGTTTACATACTAGTATATGTTATCTGCTTACTAAGTTGTTGATAACTCACCCCTTATCTCTATAATATTTTTCAGATGATTTAAATATTTCAACTGAAGATCAAGATTATGGAACATGTGTGAGATGATTTAAGCATAATGAATTAAACATAGAATGTTTATATAAGTATTGAAGAATTTTATCAAGTAATTTTGTCGTATTTTGATGACTTGATATTTTGGGAGGTTAATTATATTGAGGTAGTGATTTGAAACAATAATTTTTCTATGATATTAAGAATTTGGAGTGTATATATATATATATTATATACACTGTAATATATGATTTTTAGCGTTGGTTGAGACTAGATGCTTTCCACTTTCAAGAGGATGATTCCTTTGGTAGACAATAAACAAACGTTACAACTAATATTTATTAAAAAATACCAACAGTAGGTAATCCATTTCGAAAGGATTCAAGGATTTTAGATGAAGCTGCAGCCCCTCTTATTGCCTAGTTTATTTTTACAACTATTTTGATATCATCTCATCTAATTATTATAATTTATTTAAATTTTTAAACAAAATAAAATAAATAATTTAACTTTTTTAAATCTTAAAATAAAAATAATATTAAAAATATATATTTTAATAATATTTTATTTAACTTTTAATTTTTATCTCAACTCAACTCAACTCAACTCAACTCTTCTTAAATCATTTACAAAAACAAACTAGGTAGTATATTTTGCCTTTCCTTCACTTGTAAGTTCATACTTCTTGGTTTTGACTTTGGAGTACTTCACCCAAATATAGGCTCTAAAAACTCAAATTACAAAGCATTTACAGCTATATTTTTATGGCTAAAGTCCCATACGCCAATGATTCAAACGATAAACGAACTAAAACTTAACCGAAAGTCAACATGATGTGCAGCTCATGGAAAATAAGAAAACACAAGAAAGTCGACAACGTGTATGTGGCGCTGGCGCGGATTATAATTTTAAAGTTGACCCAGCAAAGATAGAGTGCCAAAAATCAAAAGAAGCCCCAAGAACGTGGTGGTGCAACTGTTCAACTGAAAAAGCCTCCCCTGACGTCGAAGAGAAATTTTCAGACCATGAGGCATGAAGCCGAGTAGGGGAAGCCAGAAAATGCGGGAGGCGTGTGGACATGATTCCACTTGGTGGACAAAATGTATGTTCCTTCTCCTGCACATTCGCATTCGCATTCGCCACAAGTCACTGACGATGAAGATGTTCCTCTGCCGCCGCCGCCGCCACTGCTCATCAAGAACACTCTCTGCAGCTGCTGATTGTGAGTATTTGCGAAATATTGATCTGGACCGAGCCCAAGAGTGTTGACACAGATTGATGTCGTCCCGTTAATTCCGCCGGGAAGCTGGAGGTGATCCACCACTTTCCAGATGATGTTATTGCTGTTGTCTAATTCCTTCACTCCCCCGTTGTCTTGATGCTGTTGTGGGCTTCCCAGAAACCACCACCATTGGTATTGGTTTTGATTGTGGTGGCTGCCGTTGTTACTCTTGTCAGCAATGGTAACAGTGGTGGTGAGGCCTCTGGGACTGACACTCGGGTATGGCCAAACACCTTCAATTCTGGACCAAGACCCAGTAACAGGGTCAAAGCACTCTGCGTCCGACCGGAATCGTCCTTGGCTGTCCGTGCTGTACCCGCTGACCACCCAGAACCGATAATCCCCCTCCCAGGAGAGACCTTGGCACTCGTCCCTCTCCTCTGCCATGGGCGGCAGCGTCCTCCACTCGTCTGCATCTGCGTCATACACCTCTGCCGATCGCATAGCATTCTTCTGGTTGTCGTGCCCCCCTGCCACATAAACCATCGATTGTCCTACGACTCCACAGGCGAAGAAAGAGCGCGCCACTGACATGGGGGCTGCACGTCTCCACTGGACACCGCCGATCAAATCCAGGACATACACATCAGGCACCGGTTCTAAAGTATCAGGATCCCAACCACCCAAGAGCAGGAGCTTCCCAGGTGCGGGAAGTGCCACGCACTGGCAGAACATGGGAATTCGCACATGTCCGCCCCCAGGCCTCATCATCATGCGGTGCCAAGTTTGGTGGGTGGCGTTGTAGATGCTCAGCCCGTACTGAATTAGACGAGCGGTAGAGCTCTTTGCATCAACCTCCTCTTCCTTGGTGGTGGTGTTGCGGTTGGATAACTGTGTCATATCAGAGTCAGAGGACTCTGTTAGTGATGGTGGAGAGCGTGGAACAGGTTGAACAAGGCAAACGATATGCTCAGCCATGCCGGATCGGCGTCTTTCTTGGTAGAATGAAGGATTCATGATCAAGAATCGCCAACTCTGGCACACTAATTTCATGGTGGGATGGAATTGGTGGGGCACTCTAACCAAACATTCCATGGCTATCTCATCGGGTAGGCCTGGAATCAACTGCTTTTGTGGATGTAGTTGTTGTTGTTGTTGTTGTTTCTGGAAATTCTCGGTACTGCTCTCTGTTTGTCCCATCGCTTGTTTTCCTATACTAGTAGGTATCTCTTCCAAGAATTCAAAAAAATCCCTTTGAAAAACGATTCAAAGAAAAGATTGTATCAAGATTGAAAACAAGAAATAGGAGGTGGAGAAGGAAACGAGGAGGATATTCGGCAACTCCTCTTGAAATTGCAGGATGAATCTTGTTTTCTCGTGTATACAAGGGATGGACACAAAACAGCTCAAGAGTATGAAGGCTCTGACTCTCTCTTAGAGGAGAAGAAGAGACATATTTGAGAAGTACTAAGAGAGGGAGAGAGAGAGAGATCGGGAATGGACCGGCATGACCGACCTTTGGGTAGGGATGGGACATTGACATAAATGGCTTTCAAGATAGGCTGTCCCCTTCGAGTGTGTGCATATGTATGAGAGAGATTTTGAGGATAGACATCATTTGTTTTTTAATTATCATGTACAGACAATTGTTTGCTGTTCAGAAAAATATAAAAATACATATATATATATATATCAAATTGTTTCATCCCCTAAACTACCTTTCAATTATGTTCTATAGCCTGGAAAAAAATATTTTTTTTGATATATCAAGTGAGACTGAGAGGTCAGAGAGGAATGTTAGCATCAATGCATCACAGAGTGTGGGCATCTTTATTAATCAATCAAGCTATTAATGTCCTTGCCCATTCACATTTTAATCTTCTTTTTCTCCTTTTTTGTGTGTTTTTTTAGCAGAATCCTTCCCTGTTTCTGAAATATATCTGCTAAGCATAGAAAGAGTAATGTTACCCACTCGAAGAGGATATTTTTGTAAAATGGTTTTACCTTTGTATGATATTTTACAATAATACTTCTTATTTTTAAACATCATTATAAAATATATTGTAAAAAATATTGTGTATTTATTATTTTTCATATATACATATATAGCAGGTCAGAAAAGTCAGAAAAAGAACAAAAAAAAAAAAAAAAAAAAAAAAGAGGAGGATGATGGGAGCTTTATAGACACGCAAAGCTGATCCAACTCATAAATACATATTGCATTCTCTAGAAGGCAGTGGCAACAAAACAAGGAAAGAAATTATATATATATATATATATATATATACACACACATCTTCTAGAAGGCAATGGCAGCAAAGAGAAAGATAAATGGAAAAGGCCAAAAGAAAGAAAAGGGGTCTTCTAGAAGGCAATGGCAGCAAAGAGAAAGATAAATGGAAAAGGCCAAAAGAAAGAAAAGGGGTATTCTAGAAGGCAAAACAGGTAATGGGGAACTATCCTTAGGCAAGGTGCTTGTAGACCCGTGAGAGTTTGGATGTTAAAATCTGTCTTCACGGGACCATCTCTACTCCTAAATTCAATTTTCTTTTATATATATATATATATATATATATATATATATAATTATCCCAATTCGATTTGACTTTTTATAGTTCTGAAACACGACATCCTCTAGAATTTTTTATCCACCTCAATTTCAATTCTTTTCATGAATAAAACATACCTCTAACCACGGCCACCCATACCATTTGTGGGAACCGAGCCCCCACCGAATGTCGGGAAAAAGCAGCAGGACAACCCTTGAGGGCATGGACGGCATTGTCTTCTTGTTATAATCGTGTTAAAGTGTCCAGCTCCAAGTAGTAGAGGCCGGACAAAATTTAGAAAGAAAAAAGGAAGAATAGACTAGTGGGAAAGAACCAATATTTCCACTGGAATTGAAGGTGATGGTGAGGGACCAGATCAACACGAGCCCCTTGCTAATTAGTTACTTCTTTTGTATATTTATCACATATCATTTCACAGCAAAATGGCTTCTTTTTTGGAATTATAAGGTCTATCATTGATGAGGCTAATTTTAAAAATATTCTAGTCATAAAAGAGATTACATAAAAATAATTTTACAAACGGATATTGATTCATCAAATTATAAAATTATAAAATAAATTTAAAAAATTAAATAAAATTACATCAATTTATAAAATTAATTTTATATCATTCTATATCGATATAACAGTATTCTTCTAGAAAATATCAAATCTTTTTAAAATCGAGACGATAAGCCTTATACATCTTATCCACTCCCTCTCTCTCTCTCTCTAGAGAAGAAAGATCTTCCAATGGCGGCCAATAAACAATCAATATCAGGAAAAAAAGAAAAAGAAAAACTAATGCTTTCATGAGTCACGATGATCCACCCACATCTCGATCAATAGGAGCATTAACTAGTATCAACAAGTACTGCAACGCGCATGGTAGCTGCAAAAAAAAAAAAAAAACAAAACGCCGCCGGAGATGCCCCCAAAATCCTTCCTAATTTAAAATTTAAATTCATCTCAATTTATTATTATAATTTTTTTAAATTTTAATATAAAAAATAATAAATAATTTAATTTTTTTAAATTTTAAAATAATAATATTATTAAAAAATAATATTTTAATAATATTTTATCATCTTAATTCAATTCAATTCAATTTAACGGTCAAACACAATAATCTCTCAGCCTGTGTTAAATAGAATGAAGATCTTCAATCCATGCATGCTTTGATTAAAAAGAAAACAAAAGAAGTTATAATTCAATGAATGCTTTTGAATAGTACTGGAGAGAGAGACACCTCACAGAACAACCAGTCAACAAGTCAATTATAAAGAACAAAAGTGACGATAATTAATTTGGAGAACGAAGTGAGATGAAACGAGGTAGTTTAAGAATAGTTAAATAAAATATTATTTTTTAATATTATTATTATTTTAAAATTTTAAAAAATTAAATTATTTATTATATTTTATATAAAAATTTAAAAAAATTATAATGATAAAATGTGATTGATTAAGATATAGAATATTTCTCTATTTAAACGACCCACCTGATTTTTTTTTTTCTTTCCGTCTACTTCTTGCAAAAATAGTTACAATAATGAGTCTTTATTATTTTGCTGGGCATCCTTTTGTTTTATTTAAAAAAAAGAGATTACCTCCTTTCTTTGACTTTGCAAACATGTTGATGTGTTTTTTTTTTCCATGGGCATGTGGAACTGTCCCATCTATCATTTTTCTGGGCTATTCTCAATTATTCACTGAGCTATAATAACATAGAACTATTATCTGTATCTTTTATCTCAGTCCTCCTCTCTCCATACATTTAGGTCCAGCTTGAATTTAGATAATGTTTTATCAAATCTTATTTTATTATTATAATTTTTTAAAATTTGTACATAAAATATAATAAATAATTTAATTTTTTTAAATCTCAAAATAATAATAATATTCTAATAAATATTTTTTTTTTAATTTTCATCTTTTATCTAAAATTATCCCATCTCATCTCTAAATTCAAACATATCTTACGTTCATAAATACAGAAAGAACACTGAGAAATCTGTACTACTTGTACTATGAAGAAAGAAGCAGATGATCTTGATCATTTTTTGGAATTTCTTTTTACCCTGGATGCTTCCGAGTGCTACAAAACATCATTGGGTGCCTTGCCAAAATAATGTTAGTCCCTACATCCCAGCTCATAGTCAAGCACGTTCTGCATAATCCCAGACTAGATGAATGGAAAAAAAAACCTGTGTTTTTAGGGGCCAAAACCTAGGCTAAGTCGCAAGAAATTGACAAGTTTAAATTCTTGAAAGAAAAAACACCCAGCAGTGATTACTCTAAAGTCAATCCACTAGTCTGGATATTTTTCTATACCATCGGCCATCAGGACACCAGCACCATATATCCTTCATTGCTCCCTTAAAGTAAATCCAGAATACTGCCAGCGACTTGTTCATCAGAAATCATTATATATATTCTTTCTTATCCTCACGAATCAGACACCAGTGCCTTCATACACTTTTTCTAGCAACAACTTGTCCATACGAAAGAAACTAAGAGAAGGAATAGGATTAAGATATGTTCAAGTTCTTACCTCAATTGAGAGAGAAATAAATAGAACTGTGAAATCAACTCTATAACTGAGTATTTAATATTTAAACAGAGAATAAAGAAAATTTGGGACTCTCAGTTCAAGCAAGAACTCGAGAGATATTTTTTCAGAGAGATATAAGAGAGAATATAAAAATTCAAAGTTGTTAAAGGATTCTTTATGATGCTATTTAAGTATAGTAAGAACCTTTATTTATATATATATATATATATTTTGAGTTGGGAAAGAGAAATTTCGAACTTCAGACTTTCATTTTGAAGACTGAAAGCTATGCCAATCAAGTCACAAGCTTTTGACAGAACCTTTATTTATAAAAAAATTATATATATATTATATATATAATGAATAGAATTGTGAAATTTGAATCTATATATATATATATATATAGCATTTATCATAATTCATGGTGCTTTGCATGTGTACACGAATAAATATTTATCATAATACATGGTGCTTTGCATGTGTACACGAATAAATGTTATCATGTCACTTATATATCTCCATTATAAGTGCATTGCGTGTACTTTATAATAGAAAATAAATCAGATTATTATATATATATATGTATGTATGTATGTATATGAAAGTCGTATCCTATTGTTTGATGCCAAGCGTGGAAAATTATCCCCGATGGAGAGAGATGTCACCTTGTCCCTTCACCGTCTGCTAATCACATAATTTCTAATCAATCTAATTAAACCTCACCCATTAAAATCCTAATTATTAGTTTATTAGTAATCAAAACTTATAAATTTGACTCTCTCTCTTTCTTTTTTTTTTTTTGTAATTTGTTGAATAATTGACTTAATCTTAAAGGACAAGGTCACTAAAAAGAGGTGAATGCTATATAAAAATGCAGCACCATGCCCAACATTTGAAAACCAAACTAAAAGTATAGAAATTGGTCGCCGGTGAATAAGTAATATCATATATATCGTTATAGGGTATGCAAGTCTCGCATGTTGTGAAAAACGATGACAATTGAGTAAAAACAAACACGGGAAAAAACAAACAATCACACACGACACAGTATTTACGTGGTTTGACAAATTGCCTATGTCCACGAGAGCTGCAGAGAATTTTTATTTTTTGAGGAATCACAATACAATGTATGGGACGACTACTGTTCACTCTTATACATCACAAGTAAAAAAAAAATTCACTCAATACATCATGCGGCGAAAACCCTAAAATCTTTAGAAATAGTCATGTTCGCTCAAGCGGCGTGTCAAGCCCGCATCGAGCGAACCTGTTTCCCGCAATCACTCAAGCCATGTGTCGAGCGGCTCTTCAAGCGAACTCTTTGACTTCCCTCTCGCTTGAGCAGTGTCGAGCGAACTCTCTGACTTGCATTTGCTCGAGCAACCTGTCGAGCTGTCTTGAGCGAACTCTCTAACTTGTCTTCGCTCGAGTGGCTAGAGACTCCGCTCAAGCGGTGTAGACCAGACTCCACAATACTCAACAATTCTCCCACTTGGAGACTAGTACACCCACAATATCGCCCTCTACCTCAAACATGATATCCTCCACCTCTGCAACTCACTACCTCTGTCTTCATGCAAGAAGACCAACTGAAGTTGCGCACAACTTCAGTTTCTCAAGTGTAGCACCCTTTGTCAACATATTAGTAGGGTTCTTACTTCCACAAATTTTCTCAAGTAACAATTGTCCGTCATCTAATAATGATCGTATGAAGTGATACATGATCTGAATGTACTTAATCTTGGAATGAAACGCTGGGTTCTTGGTAAGGAATATGGCACTTTGACTGTCACTGTAGAGAGTTCCCTTCTGATTCTTTTTACCCAATTCCTCCAAGAAGCCCTGTAACCAAACCATCTCCTTTGCAGCTTTTGAAACTGCAATATACTCAGTTTCTATAATAGACAAAGAAACTGTCTTCTGTAAATTGGAACCCCATACTGCAGTACCATTCAGAGTGTAAACAAACCCTGTGGTACTTTTTTTGCTATCAGTATCTCCAGCTAAATCAACATCAACATAGCCTTACACCTCTTAGTCCTCTCCTGAGAAACACAAGCACGTTTCTTATGAGCCTTTTAGGTACCTCAAAATCCACTTTACTGCTTCTCAATGTTATTTTCCAGGGTTACTCATATATTTACTCACAACTCCCACTGCATGGACAATATCTGGTCTAATACAAACCATAGCATACATAAGTGAACCAATAGTTGAAGCATAAAGAACCTTACTCATATAGTCTTGTTCCTCTTCTGACTTTGGTGCCTGATATTTGCTGAGTCTGAAGTGACTATCCAAGGGTGTGCCAACTGGCTTGGCCTTGTCCATATTGAACTTGCTGAGTACCTTTTTTACATACTCAGCCTGTGAGAGTCTCAATGTGCCTCTGACTCTGTCTCTGACAATTCTCATGCTAAGGATTTGCTTTGCAGCTCCCAAATCCTTCATTGCAAAATGCTATGACATCTGCTTCTTTAGATTATTGATCTCATCAATAGTAGCCTCTACAATAAGCATGTCATCCACATATAGCAACAAAATAATGTAAGAATTGTCAAACTGCCTGACATAGCAGCAGTGATTTGCTTGACATCTTATATACCCTGCACTGCACATGAAGCTGTCAAATTTCTTGTACCACTGTCTAGGAGCTTGCTTCAGACCATACAAGCTTTTCTTTAGTCTGCAAACTGAACTTTCATTTCTTTGTACCACAAACCCCTCAGGTTGGTGCATGTAGATGTCTTCTTCAAGATCTCCATGAAGAAAAACTGTCTTCATATCTAACTGCTCAAGAAATAGATATTCAGTAGCAACCATAGCCAAAATTAACCTAATGGTTGTGATCTTTACCACATGTGAGAAGATCTCAGAGTAATCAATGCCCTGTTTCTGCTGAAAGCCTTTTACAACAAGTCTGGCCTTGTACCTCTTACTGCCATTATGCTCAGTTTTCACCCAGTACACCCACTTGTTGTGTAATGTCTTCTTCCTTGATGGAAGTTCCATCAACTCCCATGTCTGATTCCCTAATAAGGAATCCATCTCATCCTTCATGGCCAACTCCCACTCGCTAGAATTTTTATCTTGCAAGGTTTCTTGGTAACTCTGCGGTTCTCCACCATCTGTCAACAGAATATAATTCAAAGTAGGTGAGAAACGTTGTGGAGGACGAATAGTCCTAATTGACCTGTGAACTACAGCTATAGGAGTGGGCGGCTCTGAATCTAATTGCGGAATAATAGGAATGGGTGTACTGGACCCACTCTCCCCGTCACTCATTTCTCTACACTGCACTGTGGCCTCTGGTAGGTCATCCAAACTCACAAACTCAGACTCCTGAGGAGCTCCTTTAGCAACTGTACTAGACTTATCCTTGTACAGAATCTTCTCATTGAAAATCACATTCATGCTTCTTATAATCTTCCAACCCTGATCATCCCAGAAACGATAGCCAAATGCCTCGTCTCCATAGCCAATGAAGTAACATTTCTTTGACTTAACCTCAAGTTTACTACAAGCATCAGAATCAATAAGAACATAAGAAAGACAACCAAAAGTGTTAAGATGAGAAAATTCGACCTCTTTCCCGCTCCAAGCCTCCTCAGGTAATCCACAATCCAACGAAACTGATGGTCCTCTGTTTATCAAATATATTACAGTGCTAACTGCATCTGCCCAGAAAGTAGGTGGTAGCCTAGCGTGCAGTCTCATGCTTCTAGCACTCTCATTTATGGTTCTGTTCATTGTTCAGCAACTCCATTTTGCTATGGTGTCCCAGGAATGGTCTTCTCCATTATGATACCCTGAATTGCACAACACTCCTTAAACCCATCATTAATATACTTACCACCATTATCAGACCTCAAGCATTTCAGCTTTAAGTCTGTTTCTGTCTCAACCATGGCCTTCCAAATTTTGAACACATTAAATACATCAGATTTATGCTTCAAAAAATAAACTCATACCTTCATGATGTAGTCATCAATAAATGTGACATAATAACGAGAACCTCCAAGAGATGCCACTGGGGAAGGTCCCCACACATCAGTGTGCACAAGATCTAGTCTCCTTGACTTCAGTGTTCTACCACTTTTCAAGAAACTGACATTCTTCTGTTTCCCCATAATGCAACTCTCACACATACTGAGATCAACTGACTTTAGTTTTGGTAGCTTGCCTCTAGATAAAAGTTCTTTCATGCCCTTCTGACTCATATGACCAAGCCTGCAATGCCACAAATCTGTTGTGCTCTCTGTAACAGTAATAACAATAGTATTATTCAAACCAATAGTCATATAGAATGTACCAGTTTTCTTAGCCCGAGCTAGTACCAATGCCCATTTGGTAACCTTCCAGGTGCTTTCTGAAAATACCATTGAATAACCACAATCATCAAGCTACCCAACAAAAATGAGATTCTGCTTCAACTCAAGAATGTGTCTGACCTTCTGCAAGGTCCATTTGTTCTTGTTAGGGAGTGTGATGTCAATGTCTCTCATTTCTACTACATTCAAAGCCTCTCCATCAACCAAATACACCTTCCCAAAATCACGTGTAACATAGTTCTGCATTATCTCCCGATGGGAAGATGTATGGAAAGAAGCCCCTGAATCAAGTATCTAGTCATCAACTGGACTATGAACTGCAAGCAATAGTGCATCTTGTACTTTTTCGGTTACCACATTAACACTATCATTCTAGGTCTTCTTGGAATTTCTGCAATTCTTCTTTATGTGGCCAGCTTTGCCACAATTCCACCAAGTTGCCTGCTGACCAGGCCTTGACTTGCTCTTGCCCCTGTTCTTTAATTTTGATCTGCCTCTGTTTGAGTTCTCGTCTTGTGCTCTCTCCTGAGAGTCAACATTCAGTACTGAACTCGAACCTGAGGTCTCGCCTGAATCTCTCCTGCACATCTCCTCAACCAAAATCAAATCACGGATATCATCATATTTTAACTTTGACTTATCGGCAGAATTATTGACAGCCATTCTCATGGCTTCCCAACTATTTGGTAGTGATGCCAATAGTATCAATGCACGTATCACATCATCAAACATCAAATTCAATTTCAACAGACGACAATTGATTTATGATAGTATTAAAATCATTCAGATGTTGTGCAATAAACGTACCATCTGTCGTCTTCAAATTAAATAACTTTTTCATTAGATGTATCTTGTTATTCGCTGACGGCTTTTTATACATACCTGACAAAGCCGCTATGAGATACGCAGTTGTCTTCTCCTTGATGACGTTGTGTGCAACGGATCTCGACAAGGTTAACCGAATAACCTCCAGAACTTATCGATCCAACATGGTCCAATAAGCAACTGACATGATGTCCGGCTTCTTTCCCAACAATGGAAGATGAAGTCTCTTCCTATAGAGGTAATCATCTATCTGCATGCTCCAGTATCCATAATTCGTGCTAAATCCCCGATACCTTCACTTCCTCTCCAGCCATCATTTTTCCTCAGACCTGAACCTTGACTCTTGATACCAATTGTTGTGAAAAACGATGACAATTGAGTAAAAGCAAGCACAGGGAAAAAACAAGTAATCACATACGACACAATATTTACGTGGTTCGGTAAATTACCAACGTCCACGGAAGCTGTAGATGATTTGTATTTCTTGAGGAATCACAATACAATGTATGGGACGGCTACTGTTCACTCTAATACATCACAAGTCAAAAAACAATTCACTTAAATACATCATGCGGCGGAAACCCTAAAATCTTCAAAAATAGTCATGTTCGCTTGAGCGGCGTGTCAAGTCCGCATCAAGCAAACCTGTTTCTCGCAATCGCTCGAGCCATGTGTCGAGCGGCTCTTCAAGCGAACTCTCTAACTTTCCTCCGCTTGAGCGGTGTGTCGAGCGGTGTCGAGCAAACTTTCTGACTTGTATTTGCTCGAACGGTTTGACGAGCTATTTTGAGCGAATTCTCTAACTTGTCTTCGCTCGAGCGTTGTGGATCAAACTCCACAATACTCAACTTCGCATATTCATTTTATAAAAAAATAAAATTATCATACAAAAATTGATTTTTTTTATGTGTATCCTAAATTTCAAGGGTTTATAGTCGGGTTGACTTCAACGAGAGATAGATTTTTCTGGGGGAGATTAAGGTTTCATTTGTTTTTATAATTTTTCTCAACTCATTTCATCTTTTCTCATTTAATCATTATAATTTTGTCAGATTCTCACACAAAATAAAATAAATAATTCAATTTTTTTAATTCTCAAAACAAAATAATATTAAAAAATATATTCTAAAAATATATTATTTAATTTTTAATTTTAAAATTAAATACTCATCTCATCACATCTGCGAAAACAAATCAATCTAATTATCTAAAACAGTTTAAAAACACATGACAGTTTAGGTAAGAAATTTACAATAGTCAAGTATTCATTAAATATAATAGAATATAGATTAATGTTGAGAGAGAGAGAGAGAGACATTATAAGAAGTCTGGCCAATCTCCGTGGCCCGTGGGTGTCAGCCTCTTCGTTGAACAAACTGAGGCCAAATCTCCCTCGATATATGGATGTTAATTGCCTGGCTTTACGGTGTTTACACGACATGAAGGCCATGAATGGAAAATAAGGAATAAAGACGAACCAAAATTCCATTCATTCAGGTCAAGATCATTGTGCTCCGCAAGACACATGACAATTAAGCTTGATATTTATGATCCGCCAATGCCATCATGTGAGGAGTGATCATCGTGCCGATTCAAGTTTTGTGCAATATAATAGATGATTATACTTGCATAAATTTTTGTGTTTCTATTTATTTATTTTTATTTATTTATTTATTATTTATTTTACAGATGAAAGTTAAGAACACCGTATCGACGTCCGAATCACTATCATGAGTTGGAGATGATTCTAATTTCCTCCCTTTCAATCTATTATGCAATTTTAAACATTAACAATACCCATATATATGCGAAGAAAATATTAGCTAGCAAACGCAGCCTATTAATCTCAAATTCATGGATAAGAAGACCGTTAATGTTATTCTACTTATCTGAAAAACACAAAAAAAAATTGTTATTCTCCAAACGTGCCGTTCACGTTTACCAATATTAATTTGGTATAAACCTACTGTTTTAATTTTCCTCTCTACAACCAAGTTGGATGCTTGCTATCTTTTAACGGAGATCAAATGAATCGAGCTGGAAAACAATTCTAATGTTACGTTTGGCACTGTATAAAAAATTTGAGAATCCGGTTGTGATATCAATTTCGCTCCGATTCTGCATTATCAAAATCGATGCTCCTATAAAATGGAGATCGGAATCATAGTTTTTTTGCTTTTCTAGTCGGAATTGTAGTCGGATTTGTTGTCGACCGACTCCAACTTCAACTCCGACTTATATCTCCGATTCCGATATTAGTATACATAGATTATAAAGATATGTATTATTTTTATATTGATCATATATATTCATATAAATAGTCTAAATCTTTTGCTATAGTATAAACAAATTAATAGTCTAGTATATGTAAATAACATAATATTACTATCATATATAGTTAAGTATAGAAATAATATATTTGACTAGCTAATGGTGAGTAATATGTAATAGTCTAGTATAATAACATGTAATAGTCTAATATAATAAATTAATAACATGTAATATTATAGTATAATAATATAAAATTAGACTGGTGAATTAGTAATTGTTAATAATCAATACTAACGATTAAATTTAGTGTTTAAAAATTATAAAATCCATAAAAAAAACTTAGGGTTAAAACAAATATTAAAACTAAATATTATTTAAAAATGGGCTTAGTAAATTTGAAATTTGAAAGCCCACAAAAAAATCTAGTAATACATAAAGTATTATTTAAAAATGGGCTAAATATAGAGGCCAGTTAGGGATGGGCAAAATTTTCGAGCTTCGAACTCTGTCCAATTTTCAACAAGGCTCAGACTCCGATGCAGTCAGAGTTTGCAGAATTCGAACTCTGACTCCGAACTTCGACTTTTTTGTAAAAATTGATTTTTTTTTTGTTCCAGGTGACATTCACTCGAGCGTGTGTCACATAGATTGTTCACTCAACATTATATAGATTGTTCACTCGAGCCTATTTTCTACTCCGAGCTCTGACTTTGAGTCGAAGTCGAAGGTCAGAATTGGACAGTGAAGATTTAAAAATGCGGGCCATGCCAAAAAAAAAAAAAAAAATTCTAATCCCACAAAAAATAACCCAAAAAGTACAAGCATAATCACACCCAAAAAAAAAAAACTAGGTAAACATCTAATGCATACTTTTAAAAAATAATAATTAATGCATACAATTAATGAGAGGATAACCTCTAATATGGGCTACCAACGTTTACCAGCTTCTCACGTAATTCCATTTTTTTTAATGACTGTGATTCATTAAAGATTATTAATATTTTTGAAGGTATAGAGCGAAGAACTCCTTTTAATTCGAATGTCAAAAGTGTTTTTTTTTTTTTCCCCTCTCAAACAGTGTAAAGTGCTCCCAATTAGCAGTTAATGAGAGCAAGACTAGGCTACCTTGTATATCTTGCCATGCATGGGATACTTGGTTGTTAATTAAACATTATTTGATACTTTGTTGCTAATGTTTATATTTAATGCCTTAGCAAGTTGAATGCCATAAGTAATTCTTTTCTAATCAACACATTTAACTTGCATATTGCAGGTTGAGCAAGATCAGTACATGATTGGTGCTCAGATTATTCTTGCATGTTACAGCTTCATTCATAAGGTTGTGTGCTAGCTGAGGATACACGTGATCAATCTGGTACGTATATTTCATATATAACATGGTAAATCATTTTGAAGAATGAGTTTTCATGTCCAATTTAAGAGTATTTTTACCATGCATGGATAATATATATATATATATATATATTTTTTTTATATATAGTAGGTAATCATGTATAAGCACCTAATCAACTTACCGAAAAAAAAAAAAAAGTTGCACCATGTAATTATTGTCATTTAAATGTAGGGATACTCAGATTACTCCATGTGTAAGAAAATAAATCATTGTACGTGGACATTGAGATCCATATTGTCATGTTCATTTACGCGTTTTCATGCCATTAAATCAGATGAAGACTTGTTTAATCCGATTTATCCTCATATATAGTTGATGCGAGCAATAAAGAGAAATTATTTGCAATTACGCAAGTGTTATGCAATTCTTTCAAAAAAGTGAGTAAATACGGAACATACATGAAAAAAAAAATTAATTTTTTAACAGTAGAATTCACTATTTTTCAAAACGATTACGCAATATTTACGTATTTCACGACTGTATGTAGTATTACTCAATAAAGTAAGAGAAAAGATATCTACATGAACTGTGAGTTGCATGTGCAACTGCTGCGTAATCGTTTTGAAAAAAATAAATAAAATATAAGACCTACATGAAAAAAATTAATTCTTTAATAGCAAATACCATTCTTTTTTAAAATAATTATGCGGCGTTTACGCACTTCATAATTGTACGTAGAATTACTCATAAATCAGATTCCTTACGAAGGCAAAATCTTACAACAAGTACAATTCCTACGCGTTTCCAAACTTTTTTGAAAAATCATTTTTCTAAGACTAAAATGTTTACGAGATAAATTAGATATTTGAATGAATCCAATAATAAGTATCAAACATTAAATGTTATTCTAAAAATCTATATAAATAGTAATAGCTCGGTATATAATGCTGTACTTACTTAATGTGTATATATTTTTTATAGTACTTTAAGTTTATTTGAATAGTAGCTTCAGAAAATCTAATTATATATATATATATATATAAATTAGATTTCTTCTCTGTTTTGTTTAAGGTGAAAATCTAATTATATATATTTATATAGAAATAATTAGATTTATTCTTTGTTTTGTTTAAGGTTAGTCAAGTCGTGTGTTAGAGTTGAGCAGTTCTTTCTGGTTCAGGTTGTCCGTAGTTTTTATACGTTGGGTTCAAATCAACGAACGTGTTTCACGGTATTTCTTCTCTTCGCAACCAGCTGCGATACTGACGTATTTCTGGGGTTATCCTCTCCCATTTTTGTCATCGATCCTATTCTCTTTTTTTTTTTTTTTTTGTGTGGATATGGAGTTCTCCAAGAAAATAACTTGAAACAGAAGACACCATATATATTCATTCTGGTTTTGGTTAAGGGGAGAGATCTGTGCAGAGAAAAATGGCAGGGGGAGGAGAGGGAACAACTTTGGAGTATACCCCAACGTGGGTTGTGGCTGTTGTCTGCAGTGTCATCGTCCTCATCTCTCTCGTTGTCGAAAGAACCCTCCACGGCGTTGGCAAGGCATGCACACACACACACACACACACACACACACACACACATATATATATATATTTATCTTCTAGTTCTCGCCTTGTATGTACGTGTACTAGACCGATCTTTATTCTTCAAATTGATGTTTTTATTTTTATTTTTGCAGTATCTCAAGAAAAATAACCAGAAGCCTCTCTTTGAAGCATTACAGAAGATCAAAGAAGGTCACGCGCGGCCATATCTTCATGTTCCTCGATCTCTTTCTCTCTACACAAATATGCAGTACTTTTTTAGTGGATTTTGGGGAGTTTTTTTTTTAACCATATATCTGATGGTATTTTGAAGGTGAATTAATGCAGAGTTGATGCTGTTGGGTTTTATATCACTGCTGCTGACGGTGTTCCAAGATCGGATTGCCAAGATTTGTATTTCGGAGGTTTTGGCAAATAAGTGGTTACCCTGTAAGAAAGAAGAAGATACTGATGATGATGATTCTTCTTCTTCTTCTTCTTCCACTGCCCATTTTCAAACCTTCTTCAAATATCCCAGCTTTGTTCTTCCTGCGGGGACTCCCCGCCGTCTCCTTGCCCAGGCCTCTGCTTCCACTGAGAGCTGTGCAAAGGTACTGTACTTAGTCTGTTACCTTCACTCATTCTTTCCTTAATTTGTTCTTCCCACTCTCTTCTTCTTTATAAGTCTTTGCCCCTTGTCCTATAATGACCAAAGCTTTCCAAAATTTTCATTTTAACAAGAAGCCACTTGTGATTGACTATAACATGATTAAGAAAGGTCACATTAATTAGTCAGTAATGCTAATTTAGAATTAGCACAAGTCTTGTACAGACTTTTTGTAAAAAAAAAAAAATAGACCCCACTTAAATTTTTTTTTTTTTTTTTTACATTAATTTTTATGGTGTGCTCCACTTTTTTTTATAAAAAGATTATGCGAAATTTGTATATTTAGTATTTGTACAAAACATTAATTTAAGAAAAATGTCAATGAATTTCTATTGAGTTGCCCAGCTTGCATCAAACTCCATGGCAATATTTTAGGTGAATTAATTTTCATGGGGTTGTTTTAACTTGATCATTTCAGTGCACCAATTCAGTTCATATTCGTTAATTTGAGCTTCTTTGAAAAAAAAAATTCCCATATTTTAGGTGAATTAATTTTCATGGAGTTGTTTTAAGCATGTGTATTCAAATTAATGTCCCTTACTCCTGGGGGACACCAGAGCGATTGTTCATTTGCAAAGGAGACATCTGACTTACACCATTGCTAAAAAGGAGAGAATTTTCTTTGCTTGCATTTTGTTCATACTCTTACCTAAATTGATCTTAGCTTCTTATTCTATTATAGTATAATTAAATAATTAAATATATTTATTCTTATCAGTTTAAATTTGTAGAATAAATGATAATTTAATATAATATTAGAGTCGTGTTCTGAAGACTCTTTACTGTACACTTCATCACCATAAAATTAAATATTTCAGGTATTTGAATGGGAGTCTGCCGAGGAGTGTTTTTGGATTTGATATCATAAAGTCTGTATAAAACAAAAAAGTAAATCCTCGTGGCCACTAGACTGTACCATTTCAGTGTGTAATTACCCAGAACTTTGTTTGGATATCACCAATGAGGTCAAGTCAGAGAAAGCAGGTCATAGAATTTCTGGATATTCACATGGAAGAATTTCTGGGGTTTATATTCCAAAGCTCCAAAAAGAACAACTAAAAACAAGTGTTCGTGAACAACTAAATACTTCGGTTCCTTTATCATGTAGTGTTATATAAGTAATGTATCCTCGTCTTATGGGAATTGGGATATAACTCGTAGTTCCAGAGTAATATGCTTTCCCGTCATTGGTGACTGCAAAAGAATTGCAGAGGACAATTTCATGCCCGTTTTAAAAGCTATGGGAAGTTTATTGGTGTCCCACTGTCCCCTCTGGTTAGCAGTTTCCCTTCTTTTCTTCTTAATCTCCTCCTTTTTCCGTCTTTCTAATTGCCTACACGCCAATGTCAGCCACAAAAATGAGATTTTCTACTCTGTACTGGACGAAAAATACCATATATTACATACTTTTCAGGCATACACTCGAAGTCCCATTTGTTAACCACGGTTTGACTGACACCTATTTTGAACTGAAATATCTTATTAGTTTCTGCTTTTATTTACATCGTTTTTCCAGGGAAACGTCCCAATGTTATCTCTTGAAGCGCTTCATCACCTTCACATATTTATCTTTGTGTTAGCTGTTGTTCATGTGACTTTCTGTGCTTTAACCATCCTTTTCGGAGGAGCAAAGGTAAGTTGTCCCTATTCTTGTTCTTGTCTCCTGGAGTTTCTATTCTAAAACCTTATTGTCAATTGTTCTGTTTTACGTTTTCAATGGCATAGATACGTCAATGGAAACAGTGGGAGGATTCTATCTTACGAAAGGAATATGATCCAGAAAGAGGTAATGCTCATTAAGCTAATATCGACAGACTCTCCCCTGTTATCTTCACCTGAACTCTTTTGGGCTGAATAACGGAAATCTGCGGAAAATTCTTCACTATAGATGGACTAAAACGAAAGTTTACCCTGAAATGTGTGGATTTTCTTCAATATCCAACAGCTAGTTGCCTCTGTTTACAATTTTTTTTTTTTTTTTCTCATGAAAATACTGTGCGTGTAGTTCTGAAAACAAAATTTACGCATGTCCAAGATCATGATTTTATCCGGGGACACTATCGGGGTTTTGGCAAGGATTCAGCTTTGCTAGGATGGGTGGTAAGCTTTCGAATCCTTCATCATCAAGTGAAGACTAATACCAATTGTTATCACAACTTCTAAGAAAGCGATTGGTCGATGTAATTGCAAGGATACTCGAAGATAGTACTTATGAACTGTTCTGATCAAGATGTAACAGTATCAATTCTCGGCCTTGCTTTAAAGTGTCTCTTTTCTTCCAGAATGTTAAACTTTCGCTGCTGAAATTTATGAGAAATTACAGAATGTTCAGACTAACCACTTCCCTGTTAAATTTGTTTGATAAGAGTTGGCTTATTGTAGGATTTACAACTTCGGAATGTTTCTCGTTTTATCCATATTCCTAATAGAAAATTGTTGAGGAATAATCTCACATTGCCTGTGGACAAGGTCTTAGGCATGTTTATAAAGAATGAGTAATCTTCTCTTGTAGAACCGGTTTTATGAGATGAGTTAGGCCCATGAATTTCTTCATGGTATCAGAGCCTGCCAGAGGACAAATGGAGACCTATACTACTTATCACGTGACAAGGACCATAAAAAATACTGGCCTGGACGTGAGGGAGGGTGTTGAGGAATAATCACACATTACTTGTGGACAAGGTCTTGCGAATGTTTATAAGGAATGAAGAATCCTCTCTTGTAGAACTGATTTTATGAAATGAGTTAGGCTCAAGAATTTCTTCAAAAATTAACTTATTTTTTCAAAAAAATGTATCAGAAATTTTTTATATGTTCCTTCATGCCAGACTCCACCTAATCTTTTTCCCTTTTTTTTCTGAACCCAAGTTTCACTTAAATATTAACTACTCTGCAATACATGAAAGGCAAGTTTCACTGCATATAAAGCTGAGATTAGAACATAAGTATAAATCGCTCTGAACTTCAAATGATGCAGATAATCTTTCTTGTGCTGTTTACATGATAGTGATGATCTAGAATACATACTTCAGTTCTAATATTTAAATACTTCAGTTACATAAATATAGAAATTCAAACCTTTCAGTTTGTGAGCCTGACTTGTGTGATGCATCAAAAACTTGGGCAGTAAATAAAATGCACTATTGTTTTCTTCTTTTTCCTGCCATTACTAACAACTGATTTCCTTTTTAATGTCCTCATTAATTTCAGAACTCTTTTTTCAAGCAATTTTATGGGTCTGTGACCAAAACAGAATATGTGACAATGCGACTAGGCTTCATTATGGTCAGTGATATAAAAGCTCATTATTTATCCCTTTTTTCCTTAACTCTAAGATACTCTTCCTGAGTTCTTATATGTGTGTGCGCGCATGTGTGTGTATACACACACTTATATGTACATATATATTGTAGACTCATTGCAGGGGAAACCTACAGTTCAATTTCTACGAGTACATGATACGTGCCCTTGAAGCTGATTTCAAAAAAGTTGTTGGAATAAGGTTAGTTGCGATAAGGAAAGACAGGCGAAGTGCATAGCTTCATTAGTTTCTTTTCTATGTTTAGTTTTACTGTTCCTTATGTGGAGAACATGTTATAACGATAACCAATACAGAAGTGTTGGCATGGATGTTTCTGCCCTAGGCTCAACTTCCTTTTTTCGAAAAGATTCTGTGGAAGCTTGAAACCATGTATTCTGCTTGTTTTTTTGTTTTTTTCACGAGTCCTTTTATCCTGCATGTGCTATCTCTCCTTGACAGTAGTAACTGCTAATATGATACCTCGTAGTGGATAGATCTAACTAATTTTCTAACTTCATCAATTGCAGTTGGTATCTTTGGTTGTTTGTTGTCATCTTCTTATTGCTGAACGTTTCTGGTAAGTGCTCTCTCTCTCTCTCTCTATCTCTCTCTCCTCCTCCTAGATGACTGCAGCATTTTTGTTAGTGACAGTATAATTGGTTTTGGGCACATCGTGCGATGTATGGCCTCAGGCCATACTAAGAAACACACTTTTCTAGCTAGAACTTGAATTTTACGGTGAACTATAAGTCAAAATTCTTATTTCATACTGAACTGACTATGGAACGGTATATGACATGCTTATTCTCACTCATAATATGGTCCTTTCACTGGCTTGGAAAGTGGAGTGCAAAGTTTAGAGGTAGATGTTTGTTATCATCCTTTTTTGATGTACACATTTCTCTGGCACACATTGCTCTATCATATTATTATTTAGAAGAACTCCTGGATTGGTGTTCTGAGTTTAAAAGATTCTAATGAACATAAGGCCATGGTCCTGCATCTCTATCAAAAGGCGCCCTCATCACTTCCAAAGCATCACGTGCTCTGATTTTTCTTGCAGGTTGGCATACATATTTTTGGATTGCATTCATTCCCTTCATTGTAAGTTGTCCATCTTAGTTTTCCTTTCAAATCTCCCTTAATTTATGCACTTTGATTAATCACAATGTGTGAAAACTAGACAATTAGGATTTTTTTTTTTTTTTTTTTTTTTTTAATTATAGGCGGAAAGGAAAGTCCAGCAAAGTTTCTATTCACACTTCTCCTTCCTCGAATTTAACCTTTTGATGTCCACTAGCTTGCATGACAGATTGTATCAGAAGCCTCACACAGTTCAAATGCTCACATTCTTCTATGTTGAGGGCGCCTTTTGATAAGAATTGAGTATGCACAGAATATTTGTTTTCAAGGAAATAATTGTATTGCAGCACACTAAGATGATACACGGATCAGTATAACATATATACATGATTTGCAGAATCTATTCCAGGAAAGAAGACTAAAATTAAGGCTAAATTTTCTATCGGTTACAAGCTTAAAACAGAGTCAAATTTCCTTGTTTATTTTCTAGCTGTTGCATCCTTGATTGTTGCCAGATTTGCTGCTCATGTGATATTCAGTTTCCTTTATACCTTTAACAATCTTCCTTTCGGGGTCAAAGTGTAGACACAGATGTATCTGATTTTTTTCTATTCTATTGACCATGGTTTAGTTGTTACTAATGAGTGCGTGATTCATGAAAATTGCACATTTCACTGCTCAGATCATCAGATTACATGTTCATCTAGTAAAAGTCCCAGAGAACATTTGAGGATAAGGACCTTAACATTTTAGTGATTTCTTGTCACAGCTTCTTCTGGCTGTTGGCTCCAAGTTGGAGCATGTGATTTGCCAGTTGGCCCAGGAGGTTGCAGAGAAACATGTGGCAGTTGAAGGGGAGTTGGTAGTTAAACCTTCAGATGACCACTTCTGGTTCCATAGGCCCAAGCTTGTTCTCTTATTGATTCATATCATCATGTTTCAGAATGCTTTTGAACTGGCATTTTTCTTTTGGACATGGGTAAAACATAACTCAACGCTCATTACCTACTTACCAAAATCCATAAAATTTGAAACGTGAACTACAGATGGATCTTATCTTATGCAATCTATTGCAGGTTCAATATGATTTGGACTCCTGCATAATGGGAAAAATGGGTTTTGTCATCCCGAGACTGGTGATAGGGTATGCAAAACAATGATTTACATATGTTCTATTCTTGGAACCATATCCCTATATTGAGGCACAAAATCTTATGATTTAGTTCTATGCCAATTTGCATTCTCAGGGCATTCATTCAGTTCGTCTGCAGCTACAGCACCCTACCACACTACGCAATTGTCACACAGGTTAGTTGGATCACCATTGAAAACTTGCCTTCTTG
Organism: Juglans microcarpa x Juglans regia; assembly: GCF_004785595.1. Taxonomy (NCBI): domain Eukaryota; kingdom Viridiplantae; phylum Streptophyta; class Magnoliopsida; order Fagales; family Juglandaceae; genus Juglans; species Juglans microcarpa x Juglans regia. The sequence continues at coordinate 39,509,110 of NC_054594.1, read as the reverse complement.
TTTCAACATATATCTTTATGTTAGGATTCTTGGCTGATAAAAGTTGTTTTTATGGTTCCCTGAAACGTAGATGGGAAGTTCATTGAAAAAGGAAATATTTCCAGAGCACGTACAAGAAGGACTAGTTGACTGGGCTAAACATGCCAAAAAGACCACAGGTTTGAGAAAGGCTGTCAATGGCACTAGGCTTTACGGCTCTACCACTACTCATGGATCTAGCCACGTGGTTGGCAGAGAGACTACTGGTTTGGAAGTTGAGTTGACAGAGGCAAGCGAATCAGAAACTGCAATGGAAGAAGGCAAGGCAGGAGAGATTGAACATGCGAATGTCTCCCATGAACACAAATGAATTGAAGCCCTATAGTCGTTCGAACCTCTTACTGAAGTTAGATACTGTTTTCAAAATTTACTGAATACATGTATAAAGCTCATTGGCTGGCAATCACTAAGAAGAGCAATTGAAAGAAATATCTTCCAAGAATATACAAACGTGTAATATTTCTGGCAAATGAAAAAACAAATTGCCATCCAAGTTTTGGTTTGCTGTCAATACAATATGTTGTTTTAGTCAATTATCATGATCTTTCATATTATGTTTACTATCATGTGAGTGAAAGGCCTCCCCAAAACCCATCACCTGTCAAACGAAACAGTTTATGTACAAAAAGATTTGTCTCGTTTGTTTTCACAACTATTCTTATTTCATATCATTTCGTCTAATCATTACAACTTTTTCAAATTCTCACGTAAAATAAAATAAATAATTCAATTTTTTCAAATCTCTAAACAAAAATAATATTAAAAAAAATATTTTAATAATATTTTATTCAATTTTTAACTTTAATCTCATCTCGTCTCGTCTCGTCTCGTCTCCTCTGCAAAAATATAAAGGAAGTTTAGAAAGCACATGAAAAGGATCCAATTACCCCTCCAATTACACCCACAAAATTAGTGCGTTCACTCGGTAGAAGTTTTGGAATGGGGCGACATGTCTTCTTGCGAAGGTTCCAATCTATATAAGATTCACTATTATGGCGAAAAATCGACGACTATGGTTCAAATGCCACTTCAAAAAGAAAAAATCCAACTCTAAATTGGATTCCACATATTTAGTGGGAATCGGAGGGATGGAGTAAATTTTGCATCCCAGGCTTGGTCATATAATCTGCCTGTCAGACCAGCTGAGAGCAATAAACCATCTAATAATACCAAGGCAAGCTGAGAACACTTCACATTAATAAGGAGAGCCAATTTAAATAATAAATAAATAATTTACCCACATCACATGTAGATAATAATTTTGTAATACAAAATTTTGGAACAAGGAAAGCCATATCCCTCCGCTAGCTAGCTAGCTATATAATAAGCCTCTCTGGTAGTTTACAAAGCGATTTGGGTTTGTTTTCTTATTTCCCATCACCATGCTTGTTTGATGGTCTGAGCTATGCAGCAAAAGATCATAGTTCCTCTCATAACTTCTTCACCATAAACCACATGATGTTTCTATTTCACCAGCCGCTCATTTGTTTCTGGATTTTGGAATTTCGAGAAGAACTGCCACCCTTGTCTTTGTAGCTGTTTCTGGAGGCAAGACTCTTCCGTCCTCCACGCACTGATGCTATGACACGTCGATTCTGCTTTCTCAAACGCTTCGTCAATTCAGCATCATTATTATTCATAGTCTGGTTCTCTTCCTCCTGGAGGTTAAAAAATTACTGTAATGCCTCATATACCATCAATAGCTTCTAATGCATAATAGATATGATTTAAACATATCAGATAAACAATAGCTCTAAATTTACAAAAATTTAGACGCAAAGTACAGCCCCTAATATGTATTTTCAATTCTTATTTGCTATTCTCAATATTTTTTCTATACAGTTGTCTTAACTGTAAGTACGATTTATACATCACATCCACAGTATCAACAATGGAAGAGGATGAATGACGGATGAGTGCTAACATGGTCCAAGTATTTTTATTCTAATCAATTAGTTCTCCTAGTACACATGAGCTCTTAAAGTCCCCAAACTTTGAAAGTAAAAGGACAAGAATCAGCAGTGACAGTAAGTAATAAGCAAAATCATGAAGAATTAGCCGTTAGTGGTGTATTTTTGTTTTAATTGTAGGAACCATATCTAAACAAATCAATATTAACAGGGACTATCACATGGATGATATATCTGCAACATCATGAGTGAGACTGTACTCCAGCATCTTAAAAAGAAAACATTTACTTATACTCCAAACTTCACAGCATTTGATACCACAGAATCAGAAACAAAAGAATGACAGCATACCTTGTCACTCGCATCTGGACATTCAGGTACACTGGTTTGACTTTGACCTGTTTCTGAATTTTCTTGGTTCTCCTCTACTCTGGCTTCTTCATCACAGTGAATTGTCTGCTCTTGCTGAATTTTATTACGTGTTAGCAATTACAATGTTCAATGCCCAAAAAAAGAAGCATAATATTGAAGAATACTCCTAGAGAGAGAGCGATTTCTGGCCAAGCCCAGATATTACAAGATTCTAAGTTATAACTCAACTTTTCACAGCTCAATCAGTAAATATTGTTCCAACTACCCTATAACAAACAGAAAAACTTTAACCCCAAGGAGTTGGCCCAAGTGGTGAAGACCTTGGTCTTAACTACCCTATAACAAATAGAAAAACTTTAACCCCAAGGGATTGGCCCAAGTGGTGAAGGCCTTGGTCTTGGGGTATCACTCCCTTCAAGGTCCAAGGTTCAACACCTCAAGGGTACAAACAATCCTTTGGGGCCACACCTTCTAATGAAAAAGCCAAAGATTTAACCACTTTCGTGTAGGAAAATTTCTGAGGGTGTGGTGCATAGGACTAGGGTTTACTCTGCAAAGGTGGGTCCAAAGGGCTCTTGCCTTGGAGAGGTTCCCCAAAATAAAATAAAATAAAAAAATAAAAAAAACCAAACAAACAAACAGAAGAACTTTAAATTTAGTTTATTCTATGCAAATTCATAGGTTGTGGCAATTTGCATTAACAGTGCTTTCTCTCCAAGCAACACTTCTAATTCCATCTATTGGGTGTTACCATAAGGCCTCAAAACCCCAGCAAATCTTTTGAGTTGGAAGCATAAATAGCTATACTAGAGTGAAACATGAATAACATAACTGCTAAAAAAAGAATAATATATTTGCTCCACCTCTTTTGAAAAAATACCTGATCTAGCAAGTGCAGAGAATCAACACCATTGATATCAGATTTATTTAACTCAGAGTCAGAATTGCGTCCACCATCCTCACTTTCTTCATCGCTCGAATCCGCATCCTTTTCAATCCCTCCTTCAATGAACTATATAAAATAGCAATATATTCAAGACCATTGATAGAGGATAATATATATTAGAAATATATATATTTCAAAATATGCTTATAATGAGCCAGGTACACCCCAAGCCAGGAATAGTCCTAAAAAATTATAAAAAGCCTACAGCATGTCAACATTTGTGGAGCAAGCAGAAAACAACATCCATGAAAGGAGGACCTTTCGGATTCTATACACCCGTTATATCAGACACATCCTCTACAAGGAAGGCAACTGTACCCTGGATGAAAAGCTTTGCAGAAAGAGTACAAAGTAATATATGATGACACCAGATTTGTCTAGTTCAAGAATGAATTGACGTCCACATGCAGAAAGATTTTGGCTACATGCATAAACTCTTTAGGACTTTTTTTTTATCAGCAATATTTTGGAGGGAAAGATTTTCACAGCTTCTGTCTCAATTTCCGTCGTCTATGTAGGCCTTCTGTGCCGTCTGTTGCCGTCGTTTTTCCCTATCTCTGCCTCTGTCTCTGGGGTCCGTCTCTCCGTCATTTGCCTCTATCGCCGAAATCAGATCTATCTCTGTCTCCCTACATAAACGCCGCCACCCTCCCCACTATAGAACAGCGTGTGACCCCTCACCACCGTCACAGATAAGGTCGACGGACCCCCGCGACTCCGCCGAGGGCCGTCCGGCGTTAACCCCCTCTCCGACGACTGGGTTTTTTCGCAAAAACCGACCTGGATGAAGCTCTGTTCTTTTACTTTAAGAAGATGAAGTTGGAGCAGTAGGGAGTAGTGGACATAGGGGGATTTGACAATGACGATGCCCGATGTGGACTTGTCTCAGTTGGAAGGCAAGAGGTGGTTGAAAGTGGAATAAAAAACTTTTGTTTTTACAAAAGAGGGAAGAAATAATTTTCATATTTCTGAACGTAGCAAAAGGATAGCTAAGTTCATGTGTCTAGGGGGGATGACAACTTCGTGGGTGGCTAAGGGGATTGAGGATTGTTTAGAACTTATCTGTCATGAAGGTTTCTTCAGAGAGTTAAGGATGGGTAATAGAGTTTTTATCATTCAACATCATGCTAACACAAGGGACGGCTTTCTACAACTCTCAGAATTCTGGAATGGAAGGAGGAAATGATTGTTGGTGATTCAGGAGGGCGCTAATGGCATTGGATGGAAAGGCTTTCTGCAGTCCATTCGAAGTGTTACTGGGGAGTTTGGAAAAACAATGGGAAGGCCTTCCTCAATCAAAGGTGCTTTGTACGCTGCAGTGTTGAGGTCATTGGCAGGTAGTCCGGTCAAGAACAGCTCAACGGTAGAAGGAAAGAGTAAGGCACTTGTAGGAGACAAAGGCTGTCAGGTGACATTGGGAGAGGTGGATAGGGTCTTGTGGGATGTCAAAGCTCAATTGAAGGGAGTTATGGAGTATGTGAGAGATTTGATGATTAAAGTGGATAAGGGGCTGGACTTGGTCGTGGTTTTTGGCAGTGGGCCGAGCATGGATGAGGGAGGGCGGGGGGTAGATCCTTCGGGTTTGAAGGCCACAAGTGTGCCGGCAAAGGGCGTTTCAACGCCGTCACAGATTGGGTCGTCGGATGCTGGCATCTTTGTCCATGCCAGTGTCACTATGCCTCCTGAGGGAGCTGTAGGACCTCAATTACCATATGCAAATGGGGTTGGTACTTCTGTCCAGGGTTCATCCTTAGTTGAAGACGGGGGACCCTCCAAGGTCTCGAATATTTTGAAAGAAACAATCAAACCTCTTTAGGAAGATGCAAACGGGGTTACAAAACGTAGTGCTTCCCCTTCCTGTCTTACGGAGGGAACAGTAGGGCCAGACAAAGTGACACGACAATGATCGTTGGGGGGTGGTGCAAAGTCAAGCAATATTGGTGGTGGGGAGGAACCTGTAATGGTGGCAAAAACAATGGACACTAGCGGTTTGTCGTTGGTGCCTCATGTGGGGGAAGGTTTGGAATCGGGAGTGCAGTTCGGTACGGTGGCTGGAGATAATGTCGTTCCCTTAGTTTTTATCCCTCCGTTAAACGATATAGCGGGTTCACCATCAGATTGGGTTCTGAATAAAGTTAACGGACTTCAGCAACTCCTGGGGCTTTCATATGGAGAACAGGTAGAATATGAAGATCAATTTAAAGCTCTACTCACTGCGATTGAGGCGAGTCACGCGCTTGAAACCAAATCACATTTTAAGAAAAACAAGGAGTTAAAGCGTCTTCTATGTTCAGTCAACTACGATGCTAAAGGAGGTAGCTCAAGTCGAGGGCAGAATAAAGGGAGGGCATTGTGAAGACGATCTCGTTGTGGGATGTTCGGGTAGAGGATTAGTTTTATGGAAACAAAGGGTTGGGGTTGGGGACGTGTGTCCAATTCGGGCTTGGTGTATTTTGGGTAGGTTTCATGGGATTTTTGAGTCATTAGGGGCTCTCTTGTATGGGCTAGGTGTTTTCTTATATAAGTCCAGTGTACTTGGTGACTCCTATTGATTTATATATATAATATTTTTACTCATCAAAAAAATATACATATATTGTGGAGGGAGAAGAATGAAGATTAAATTGCTGACAAAACAGAGTAGGTTCAGCAACATGAAGTACTTCCAAAGTGCGCCCACTGTAGTAGAGTGATTGGTCCTAAAAGTTAGTATTAAATGAACATCAGAACGAGAACACAAATATAGGTGTGGGGAAGACAAGGGTAAAAGGAAAAATGTGTGCAACCACGGAAAGAGTTAGAACCAATACAGCAAGAGATGACAGGAAAACTATGGTTATAATAAGAACAATATGTTTTTTGATAGGTAGGTTATGATAAGAACAATATTCAGTACAAGTACCTATGCTACTTAGATGTACAGCCATCCCTCCTCAGCCTATCTCTGTGAAGTGGTAATGGAAATTCAATAAAACATACTTCAGCATACCTTCTCAATGTCTTCTTGATCCTTTCTAGTAAATCCACTAGCTGCAAGTTCCTTGTCTAGAAAACCAACACCTTTTGCTATTGAAGAAAAGCGAGGCCTGCCACTTTCATCCGTGTCTACCTCTGAACCATCATTTTCATCTGGGCTTTCTTCAAAAGATAGGTTGAACCTACAAGACAAAAAGAGAATGATCAGGCATACGTAACTTTTAAAAGAATAATTAAGAAATTAGCACATATCCTAAACTTGAAGTTAGTTTGCATATATAAAATGTAACTACACTGTTTAATTAAACAAGGAATTTCTAGTGATTTAGATCTACATACTCTCATTCAGCTCTCTTAAGGTTTTAAGTAAAAAATTTTGGTCTTTCTTCCAGAAGGTATTGCACCATGTAATCATTTCTTCTTTGAAACCTTTTTTTATAGGTAATAAAATTGAAATAAATGGCAACAAAGTCTGATATTTTTATATTTCTACTTTCTGAGGTTTCTGTGGGACTACTTTTGCACAGTGTGTTCCCTATTCTCCTCTTTGAAAGAATTTATTTCTTGATTGAAGGCTGAGGTATAAAACCTCTGAGAAATACTCCTGACATCAGAAAGTGCTAAATGAGAACACACTTCTTACTCTGTGCATTCATAGTTTGGTATCGACCGTCATCGATTTTTTCTTCTTAGTGATCCTTCTTCTTACAAGTATACAGAAGAAAGTTTAAGCCAAACCCCCTCCCCCAAACGAAAAAAGAAATCCTACAGGTGGAGTTCAGTATTCCAACCTCTTAAAGTATTCCAACCTCTAAAAACCAAAGCCCTACTCCACAAAACTGATCAACAGGTTATCACTTCAATACCATACAAATAAACAGTTAGATATAATATATTAAAGTTATAGTGCAAGTGTACTTGGGATATGCCTTCTTTTCTAATGTATAAAACTTCTTGATTACCTATAAAAAAAATTATAGTGCAAGTAATTTTCACGTTCTCATGAGTGCCCCTTCTTGCAATGGTACCATAATTCCTATGCTCATTCCCTTGTCTGCTCTCTTTACTTTCTTTGTGCACAGGCTATGCCTACTTCATTCATATCAATAATATTTATCTCTTACTTATCAAAAAAAAAAAATTCTAAAAGCACTATTACCATTTATACAGTGCATATTGGTCCGTACCACAATAGCAATGGATGGCATAATTATTGATGGCATAAATAGGTTATTTAAAAGCAAAGACTGAAGTTAATTATTAAGAACTGGTTTGATTAATGGTAAGGTTGCTTGTCAGTAAAAGGGTATGTCAATATTTCTCATACAGAGACATTTAAATAAATGGCAGACTATGAAGCTTCCATCAAGAGGAAGTAATGGACTTAGAAAATATAGGGTTTTCTCCTTTATTTAATTTCATCTGGATAACAAGAAACAATAAATGTTGTTATATCCATTAAATTGCCACACATTTCATAAACATTCACGTAGGCGAAAAGCAAACCCCAAACAGCTTAATAAGAATTAGACTTCCAAGATACACACTGACCTCTTTCTGAAAAACTTGAAGATGCATTCAACATCACGATCAAAGTACCTGAAAGATGAGAACATATTGAGATACAAAAGAACTTCATCTGTCATCCAAATCACGAATATCAAATATAGCAACTAGATATTATAAAAAGCAAATGATCAGATATAAAATCAATAGGACGAAAGCATAATACATCAGAATATATGGCATTTCTTACATCTGCGCATTACGATGGTCCATAGATACCATTTGTGGAAAATCAATCATGGTGACCTTCTCATCATCATCTATCTACACCGCATACAAATTGACAAATAATTAGTAGTTCACCAGTAAACTGAATGAGGAAGCCGATAAGAAATTTTCCACAAAAAGCATCATATCAATCCAACGAGGGAGTTGACAACCATGTGTGACAGATTAGGTCATTAGGAATATGGAGACCCAATATAAGTTTAATAATAAGAATACAGCTCTTGAGATGCAAACAGAGTGCCTTAATTGCATACCATAATATTGAATTCGTTGAAGTCACAGTGAATGAGGCCATGTTCTGCCATACGAACAACAAGACCAATGATCCTTTCAAAAACCATATCTGGATTTTGCAATTGCTTAACCTGGACACTGCATTATATACAAATAACTGATAATTAGTACTCTTTGATTTACATGTCAAAAAAAAAAAAGTACTATTCCATTGCTCAATGAAATTCCATTGGTGTTTTTCTAGTAATTCCAAAGCATGTAGGCAAACAGAAGAAAACAAAGGAAAAAAGAGGGGAGGAGGGTGAAGGAACCAGAAGAGGACATGTCAAACAAAGAGGAGCTCATTGTAAAATTACCATCAGTTCTTATATCTCTTATCTCATTTTTAGACCGTTTGTATTCTATTTGATTGAGAAGTGGTGGCAAGGATAGGCTTTGTTGGGCTCTCTCAAAGTGTGATGTGTTTAAAGTAAAATCTTTTAATCATGTTCTATATCCCCATGATGGGATCCCTTTTCCATGGAAGAATATTTAGAAACAAGGCACCAAGGAGAGTAGCTTTCTTTGTTTGGACAGTTGCTTTAGGAAAGATCCTTACTATAAATAACTTGAGGAAGAAGAGCATTGTAGTGATGGACTGGTGTAGCATGGGTAGGAGTGAAGAAACAATAGATCATCTCTTTTTGCATTGTGAGGTAACTCTTTGGAATGCAATACTCAGTTTGTTCAGTTTAGATTGAACATGCCTCGTAGCATGATGGAGCTTTTGGCATGTTGGAAAGGAAGGTTGAGTTTTACTTAGAAAGAAGCATGGTGGAAGATGATCCCAGGTTGCTTATTGTGATATACATGGAGAGAAAGAAACGACCAGTGCTTAGGACAAGAAGAAGACAAACTGGCCCTTAAGGGTTTCTTTTTTAAAACTTTGTATCATGGATGATTGCTCATTTGGTGTGTTTCTTTTCCTAACCTTCAGGACTTTATTATTTTTTCTTCTTCTTTCTATCATGTATACACCCTTTGTACTTGGAAAACATCTTTTTTATTAATTAGTTTTACTTTAAGAAAAATAAATCAGATTCTAAGGTCAAAATACTATTTGTACCTCAGATGTACTAACAATTCATATTAGACACCATAAAAAAACCTTTTACATCTTTCATTTCAGATTCATGGACAAGGGTTGTATTTCTCCCAAAGTCATAACACATTTTTTTTTATATAAATGCAATATAAATTGAGACATGAACTGGGAAACCAATGGGTAAAATAAATAAGGAACACTCACAGAGGGTAACCTTGGACGAGTGACATAATCACACAATGCCTATTACAGTCCACAGCATGTGGAACAGGAAAACCGTGTTCTTCCAAAGCCTAATTGAGCAGAACACAAGTGTCAGGACAACACCTAATAACATCACAATAAATCGATTAAAAAAAAGGTAACACACACATGGAAAATCAAAGCAGCGGAGAGAACCTTCATAAAAGCAAACTCTTTGAGTGCAGCAAGCCGAGACAGATACAGCCAATTATAACTAGTACGATGCCTCAAATAGTCACGCTTAGATTTAACAGCTCTAAAAGAAACTCTACCGAGTCTGTGCAACTTCATTGCTAGGACTGTACCATCTTCAGTGGCAACCTCAAAGATATCTTGAAGAAAACAAACGAACCCATTTAAGAATGTCATCAAGAAATGCAAACATATACTAGAAAAGGTAACGCATTACAAGGCAAGAAAAGATACCAGACTCTTTTCCAACCCCAATTTGACGACCAACAGCCACAAAAACTCCTCGGTTAACCATGGTCTTAATAGCAAGAAAATCATAACCCAGGTAGGTGAGCCGAAACCCATCATCTAGATGCACATAAGCAGAGACACTCAAATCAGGCATCAAAAATAGAAATAAAAAATTGTCGTGAGCTGTTCCATCAAAATTAAAGAGTATACGCAAGCGCAGCAAACTCACATTTGGAGGAGTCATGATGCAAGAGCTTATGCTTTAGCAGATTCTTCAAGACTTTGTAAGTACCCCCGTGTCTACATCATGCAAGGATTCATATACTATCAAAACAATACATAATACTTGAAGCATAGGAAGTATTACTGGCTAAGGAGTTAAGAATAGAAATCAAGAGAGCGAGTAGGTGAGATAGATATATCATATATAGCTGGAAAATAAAGTACAAGTAACGGGAAAAATAAAAAAGAAGATCATACTTTTTAATCGTAAACAAAATTTTATTGAGCATACAATAGACAAACGCCCGAGTACGAAAAAGAAGATCATACTTGAGAGAGGATATGCTGTTCACGAGTTCTGTAGGCACAATTTCATGCTGAAACCAAATGATAGTCAGATTTCAAAACATTAAAAAAAAAAAAAAATTGAAGTGTAATCCACACTGATAAATAAGAAATTGACTAATATAAATAAGTACATTGCGCATTCCCATTTCGACCGCGGTGAGAACTCTGAAATCATCCTTAGAGAGATATCTCAAGGCGTTCACGTCCAGCTTCATTGCGACCGCTACTGTGGAGGAGAACCGACGCCGCCGCTGCCCAAAGATGAATGCGCTGAAACCCAAGGATTGATTCACCACGAGGTTGGTTCAAGTATAGTGAATCAGAGCCTGAGATCAGGCCGGAGATGGAAAACGTATGAATCCTCGGGTTAAGGACCGACTGTTCAAGGACTTTATTATAGAGAGTTAGAAGCGGTAGCGGCCGGGGAGGGGGAGGGGAGGGGGAGGGCGAGAGGGTGAGGGGCGTAAGGTTGCGTAGGTTATAGGGTTTTGTAAAAGTGTGTCGCACTCTCCGCACACTTCAATGCAAATTTTTTTTTTTTTTTTTAAACGCAGTACAGGTTGTGCTGCGGCTCACCGTAAACTAAATATATATTTTTCCTTTGTAAAAACATAATAATAATAATAATAATAATAATAGAAAATAGAATCGGTGACGTTATCGTTATGGACTCCCAAGGGCATATGACAACAGGTGTGGCCTCGTGCTCGACCAGTATCCTTCTGCGAATCAATCTCACACCGCACGTTCAATATATTTTATCTCATTTTATTTAATTATTATAATTTTTTAAAATTTTTAAATAAAATATAATAAACAATTTAATTTTTTTAAATTTTAAAATAAAAATAATATTTTATTCAACTTTCATATCAATTCATCTCATTTCAAACCACTATCTAAATCTGTTAAAGCACTAGCATTAGTTTCTCTATATGCATCTTCAAATTCGTATATTTTAAAAATTAATTTTACATATCAAGAAAAACTTTCACATTAAATTATGCATTTTTAAACCAAATAATAATAAAATTTTATTTTTTTATTTTTTTCTTAAAATTATTATTTTTTATATATTTTACAATTAGCACTATGTGTTCAAAAATACAAATTTCATATATCTAAATATTTCCAATTTTATATATAAAAATAACCAATTTTATCAATAAATATTAATATATACTAAAAAATATTTTATATCATTAACTTAATACAAATTTCATATATAAAAATCATCTTAATACAAATTCTACAGAGTTAATTTTAATGGGTAAGAGAGAGAGAAAATATTAAAAATAATATCTGGAGAGTGAATAGTACTTCTTCAAACTTGAAGAAGTACTATTCATAATTATGTAAAAATTTAGATATGCATAAGTCAATGTAGATGAATTTGACGACATATTATACAAATATGAAAGTAAAGATAAAGATGAATAAATCATTACTAGTTCTCAGTAAGTAGATTCTGCATGCTTTTTTTTAAAAAAAAATATCACTATTAAAAATTTACTCAATTTAAATTGAAAATATTATTTTTCATTTCATATTAATATTATTATTTTAATTATTATCATTTTAATTATTTATATAGCTATGGTATGTGAATAATTGAATTTTGTCTACATTATATTCTTGTTTAACGTCTTTCTTCTTATTATATTGACGTGTTGTTATTTTAAAATAGAGCAATACTTGAATTATTTTATTTAAAAGTAATTCGATCTAATGTTTGATAGATAGTATTATATTAAGGTAATGGAGTAATGTTGGAAGCAGTTTTAAGATATGTCATCACTTACATTTTTTTTTTTTTTAAGTGAGACGCATCATTAAAAAGTAAATTTCTTTCGTGTAGGTTTCGTGTCTATCAACTTTTTTTAAAGATAGTGTGCACGAGAATTATACAATCTAGTATTGTATAAATCATTTCTCAATAGAAAATTATTCATATCAGCCCATTGAGAGATGTGCTGCGGTGAAAAAATAAATAAATAAATAATGTGTGGTGTGCTGCGGCTATAGGCTGATGCGTAGAATGACTCTTTCTCAATATAATGAAATCAAATTGAAAATTTGTAAGTTACTAAACATTTTCGCAAATAAGATAATGATAGGATAGTTATATAGTTTTTGAATAACTATAATATAAGGTCTCGGCACCGCACAACATCTACTTGAAATAATTTTATTTGTAAAATAAATTTTAAATTTTGAATCTTATAAATTAAATTATATCATATGAATTGTGTGTGATGTGAAAGAGTTAGAATATCATTGCTCATAATTTGTAGTAAGACGCTGCTGCTACTAGTCATCTGAGTGTACTCCTCAGATTGGATCGCTTGACTTGGCAGTACCGACATTGTAATGTTATATAAAAAAGACAACATAAAACTCTTTTTTTTTTTCTTATTATCACCAATATTAATTTATTATTATAATGGAAAGCATATGTAGAATGATTGATCACCAACTACAAACGATCATCAAATTACTTAATAAACTACCAAATGTACTATTCAATTTATTACCAAACAATAATACTGCCAGAAGTTTCGATCATTCTCCCGTATTTCCAAAATCATGATTTCATTTCTATTTTGTTGTGCCAAAGAAATATCACATTCTTAAATAATTTGAAGAGAAGATGGCTCATAATTGAAAAAAAGGAGTATTACGTTCTGTTTTTTTTTTTTTTTTTAGTAATATCACACTGTCAAATTCAGCGGTCCATCTAAGCATAAACTCAAATGGCCAAGTAGCCTTTTTCCTTCTTGGTATTGTCATAAATTAAGCTTTTTATAGTTAAAATGGTTACAATCCGCCTCAAAAGGCTTACTCTTCAAAACCTATTAATTTACTACATTGTCGTCATCTATAGAAACATGGATGCGGGGAAAAATGATAGGGAAGTGAATATTTTTTTGTAAGAAAAATACAAGATGTACAAAAGAAAAAGGGTGGAAAACCGAGAAAAATACCACAGAAAGGCGATTTTGATACACTTTTCGCAAGAGAGATGCGATCCTGCGGCTGAATCAGAATGCGATGCAATGGGGGCAAGGGAAAAACCACTCACAAAGAAAGCAGCACTGAATCCAGGGATTGCAAAGACCAAACAGCAGGTGGGGCAATGAGGAACAAGTCATACAATGCAATTCTAAGTAAGTTTCATTTCAAAGCTGCCACCATAAGTGCATCTTCTGATGCATGTCTTAAATACACATCGAGTACGTATGACAACAACATTTTATCAAAATAACATATGGTCTAAGACAGCAAAAGAAAACAAGACAGACGAGGCATAATGCCACTTTCTTGACTGGCAACTTTGACACTCTTGAGGAACTTGGAATAAAGCAGAATTATCATTTCAAGCACCAAAAGTAGTGTTCGTCAATCCTCATTCTTCTGCAGCACTGGCAGCACTTAAATCCACACTGAGGTCAAGAATCTGCTCAAAAATACCAACCAATTATTATTTAAAACATGGCGAGGTAGAACAGGCACATCCAACAACTGATACAAGTTTGTTTTTTCATAAAACAACTTTCTTTTTTTCCAAAGAAAATATTCTACTGGCCACTCAAATAGTTTTTCTTACTAAGTATGAAAAGCTTATTCTCATCTTTCAATGGCCAAGATGGCCCTTCCTAATAATTGTTGCTCAAAGCAAGTAAAACCTGGCCCTGATCAAAGATTATTTTAAGCAGTTCAACTTGAACATTACAGTGAAATTACTAGGCCAAAAAACTGTCCAATCAACTGTGATGGTTAAGACTTTCCTCATCATGTTCCATTGCGTTATATAGGTGCTCCATTTTTTGTCAACATATGTGATTAAGGTATCGTGATTTATAAAAATGGATATGCCTACAAGCATGTCCATGACATAAATGTGGACCTCAAGAGATGACTTAGTAATGGACAGAGGAAAAATTAATAAAATTCACTACCTTTCCAGTTATCATGCTATACATGTTGAGTACATCCGTGACAGTCGACTCGAAGTGTGTTGTTGGATCATAACTCTGTTAAATGTGAAAATGAACTTTGTTAGCGTCCATCACTTGCTAAAAGCTGCACAAGTAGCAATGGAATCAAAGCAAACATCAAGAAAACATTATGAGATCACTTACTGTGGATATGAAGCAATTATCCAGAGAAGGTTCATTGACTGGTTCAAATCTGTCATAAATATCAAAGAATATCTCATCGACAGGTCCCAGAAGGTCAATTCCTGGCTTAAGTTCAGTCTCAGGATGATCAGTCTCTGCCTCTGCTGATACAAATGAAATAAATTTTCCCTTTGGAGCAACATTGTGGGAATAAGAGCAACAAAAAAGGTACCTGCCCAACCAAAGAAGGATACAAAAACTGAGCCTCCAAATAAAACATAAGAGAGGAAGAGTAACAAAATAAATATCCAACAAGTTATTGCTCCAACAATATATGCAATCTCCGACATTTTAAACATCTTGTCTGGGTTTTTTTTTTTTTTTTGGGGGGGGGGGGGGGGGGGGGGGGGGGAGGGAGATAATGCTAGCACTATGATCTGGCATGCTGAGGGTTCCTTCTGGCACGAACAATATAGAGAAAAACCGAGAGATACATCAAAGTGTCCTGCAGGGAGAGGAGGCACTTCACATATATAATCGCATGTGAAAAACATAACAATTAAGATGAATTGATGAGAAAATATAGCATTCACATAGCTTTCAATAGATAAACTGGTCATGTGAATTTTTTCTGCTGAAATACATTATTTGAAACATCCTCTGATAGACCGAGTGAAGTGGCATCAGCGATTCAACAGTATGTTCAGGGAATAACCGTCTTCTCATAAAAAGAGCAAATCGGCAAAGTGAAGAAGAGTTTTCAACATAACTTTGAAAATGATAACACGGCAGAAAGATCAGTGGACTGAGAGATTGGAAAATTCGTCAGACATACTTCCAAACTTTGTTCAATATTCCTGTCTAGGCGCCAAATAAATTGGAACAGATACAGAGGGAACTTGTTGATTGGAATTTGACCAGTTCCCTATCAAAATGGAGAGTTTGGTGTTGAGTTCAATTAATATTTGCTTAGCTCCATACTCCTAAGATCTTAGTGTGACTAGATGCGTCCTTGCAAAAATTCAATGTAATTTCTTCTGGAACTTTCTTCCACAACTAAATTTTGATACATTTAGGATATGACTGTCTATATCCCCAGTGCATGAGTTAGTCTCAAAAGAAGGCTGCGAGTTTTCATAAGATATCCGGAAGCTTAATTAATCAAAAGTTCCTATTATCATCATCCTATTTTTTTATTTTCCTACTCCCAGTAAAAGAGTTGGACATCAACTTGCACCCAGGTTATTGATAGATCCCCAATTCTGTTGACAAAATTATGTGCTACTACATAAATGCATTCATACATGGTGAGAACTCTTTTTTGGGGTAATTATATAACAAAAACCCAACATATATCACACGATTAATTTTTCTCAGAAGCATTGCATGAGAACTCACATGTCTGATCTGCGTCCCAACTGCTTCTGCGGCAGGATAACCTGCACTGAAGGAGAATCGTTGGTGTTGGGGATGGGTGGCTCATTATGGCAATTGCCCTTGCAACCCGGCCAACCTTCCTAACCTGTTTAAAATGCACAGCTTTTCGTGAAGCATGCAAAATTCAATGTCCTCTGTCTTCAGAAAGGAAAGAGAGCTTTGGGCTCTATGATAAACTCTTTCCAGATTCACCATGTATCTAATGAAAGAAGTTCCACTGGATATGGTAGAAGAAAAAGAAGAGGGGTGTGAAATAGTATAATTATTACCTTATTTGGCAAGTATGAAGGATCACAAACAACTTTTTTGCACCTAGCAGTTTCCCCTTCTGACGTGACACCAACAACTTTGCCTTCCTCATCGAACTCAACCTGGCATCCAAATTAAAACAGAAAATCTAGCCCCTTTATCGAACAAACACAATAATTCTCCTCATAAAAAAAAAAAGAAAAAAAAAAGAAATGCTTCAACAATAAATAAACCAGACCAATGGTAAGTGCAATGACATAGATAATGTTTGATACAAGACAGGTAGTAGAGGAGTTACCTTACACTCAGGCTTGTTCAACATATATGTCCCACCATAAACAGCACTAAGACGTGCAAATGCCTGAGGGAGAAGAAATTGGCATTAACTGAGTGAACTTCCCTAGAACCCCAAATTTATCAAAAGAAGAAGTCCAAGGGAAAGATTGGTGAGGTGGAGAGAAGGAGAGAGAGACCTGGGGGAGCTCTCCCAATCCATACAAAGGATATATGTATGGGGATCCTCCTTGAAAACGTGCAAGGGACTCCTCATAAAGCTATAACACAAGTGAGAAACAAAACAAATATAAGTGGCACACAAAACTGCTAAGCATTCAATGTACAAGAATCCAGGACAACAAAGAAGAATTAATTATCAACCCCAAGCAGTTTTCACCTTTATTCTCTTCACGGTATCTAGTGCAGGTTCATTGAGGTAGCGATCATCTCTGTGAAGCGCTAATGCATGACCAATAAAGTCCACAGTGTTGTCATCAAGACCATACTTTCTGTCAAAATGCCCAGGGTATAGTGAGCAAATGGGCTATAATGCTCAATATGTTCAAGAAAAGAGTACTGTAAACAATGCCATCAATTGAGACCACCTACACTCTTTTGAAAAACTTTAAAAAGAAAAAATATACAAATTATGAAATAAGAATTCAAATTTATTACTTCCACTTACGAACTTCATCCAAAATTATCCAATTAGATTAAGGTATCGTTTGGATTCGAAGATGAGTTGAGATGGGTATGAATAGTAGTGAGATGGGTTGTGAATAGTAGTGAGATTTGTGAGTTAAAGTTACTGAATAGTAGTGAATAGTAGTGAGATGAGTTGAGATGAATTGAGATGGGTTGTGAATACAAACCGGGCCTAAAGGATTCTATGGGTTCGCCTGCCCAATAATATTTTTTTAGTAGTATTTAAGTCGTTATGCTTCAAACCTCATTTTGTATGACATTACCCAACACAAAAGGCAGGACGACCTATACATACAATTGGATATCTCAAGACACGATGCAAGAAAGCAAAATGTACAGCAAATGCAAGGAGCAAGAGCTTACGCAATTAGTTCTCTAGTTTTCACTCTGGTCAAGTCCATCCCATCATGTGTTTTGGGATCACTTTCAACATAATCTTGAACATAAATGAAGAACTTGCGAGCTCGGCGCTTTTCAAATATACCCATCAGTGGAGATTTGAGTGCCTCCATGTCAGTTGCTGGAACCTTGTGAATCTATAACAATGGGTTTACTCAACAGCAAAGCAAGTTAAGATCAAACATAAAAGGTAAGCAACGTGGAAAAAAAAAATTCAACATCTCAGGAATAAGATTACACCTTTCCTTTATTGTAGACGAAGCTACCATCAACAGCTTTGAAGTACAAATACTTAGTAACATCTGTATGAATGAGTACGCGTACAAGAGTGCCATTTGCCATCATAAACTGCCAAACGATAATTATTCAATATATCAAAGGAAATTGAAACATAAGAGAATCATACCCACAGTTGGTGAACCAAATGAAATCAGAGATAAAGAAAGAAATAATACATAAGAAAGTAAACTCATACCTTAGGAATCATGTCCACATTATAATCCCTACTAGAGCCTAAATGTGCTGGAGGCTTATCATTGCCTCTGAACCTCTTCCAGAGCTGAAAATAAGGATAACTAAAACGGTAAATAAGTAATCGAATTTTAACAAATAAAAGAGGAATATTAAATTTCAGACACCCAAATCTCAAATAAAAAGTCAAAAATAGGACCTGAACAAGATTAAGTGATGTTGATTCGCCTCCATAATAGTCATTCCTATCCATGTGCAGGACCTGGTTCATAAAATATGAATATCAATGATTGCAGTGCAATCAACATAATGATATTAATCGCCGCTTTAGAACAATGATATTCACCCACTACTGCATCCCGTGAATTGCATGGAGCCCACAAAAAATACAAGATAGTCTATAAGAGCATAAATACAAGATAGTCCAATGAAATTAAAAGAAACCATGAAAATGGAATAAGCAGTATTCAGGCTGACAAACACATTTCACAAACAACCTCTAGACTTCCCAGTCGGTCATGTATTCCATTTCTTTTTCAGTAAGTAAAATCCTCAATAGCCCACTTTGATACGAGTTATTTAGTTGGCCACATCAGCACAGTTGACTACAAATCCATTTCTTGCTAAGAGGAAGCTGTTACCTGGATCTCTTTCAATTTTTCGGGGAAATCGCAGTGCTATAATCGGGTTTCCAATCGCAATCGCAATCCAGATCTCAAATAAAAAAATTCAAAGCTACATACAGTGCTGTTGGCTAATTGAAATGAGGAGCATATGATTACAAAACAAATGGACATGCAACCGAAATGAAACCGCCATATTAGATACAGAAGCAGGGGTTTAACCCAGCAGATCCGCGGCGGTCAAATTCAAGTCTCGGTTACCCTTATTCGATCTTAATGCAAGACCCATCAAAATGAGTAATAAATGGGAATTGACAATAGGAATTAACAATTGGGAAGAAGAAAAGAGAGAAATCTAACCTTGAGGCCATCAACGGAGAGAAGGCCGCTAAGGATGCATTCCTTGAGACCCGTACCCAAAACTACGACGTCATACTCTTCATCCATGGCGATCGAATCGCTTTGGCTTCCCGGATAGATCCACGAACAGACAACCAGAAATACGAAAAGGGAAGGAGGGTAAGGGTTTAGAGGTTTGCGAGCCAAATGTTTCTCAAGATATATATACTCCCACACTCTTGTTCAGAGAGAGAGAGAGAGAGAGAGAGAGAGAGAGGGGAAGAGGTGATACTTTGTTTGATGATGGAGGAAGTGCTCAAATGGGTTTTGCTTGACTGATGACTCCAATTAATTATGCCTAAGGAAACTTCTAAAGTGCAAAGACGCGAGAATACCTTTACAGGCCAGCCATCAGTTTACATTTCCGGCCAGTCCAGATTAGATATCTTATTTTTAAGTTAAGGTGAGGTGAAATGATTTATAAAAATATATCATTTATAAAAAGGTATGTGTTTATATAATGAGATGATATTAAGTGGTTTGTAAAAAATAATGTATTTTGATAATGATATGAGATCACATGAGTTTAACATTTTGAGATTTGATAAAGAGGTCTCATCAATTATTAAGAAGTATTTAATTATTTAATGAAAAATATTATAAATATATTAAAAATAAGTAATATTTATTATTAATTTAAAACCCATAAATATTTTAACTTTTTCAAAATATATTTTTTATAATTGACCGTAATTATTTCAATATTCCCAAAGCATTTCTTTGTTAAACAAAATGTTTTTCTAATTATATATTACAATAAAATATTCCCAAATATTTCCAAAATTATTTATTTGTTTTTCTAATTATATATTACAATAAGATAAAAAATTCTAATAGATAATTATATATATTAAAAGTGTTGTAGTTATTTTTTTTCACAATTTATAGTTTCGAATTTTATAATAAGAATGTGTTTGGTTACCAAACTCACATCAACTCATCTCAACTTATCATTACAACTTTTTCAAACCCCAACACAAAATATAATAAATAATTTAACTTTTTCAAATTTTAAAATAATAATAATATTAAAAAATAATATTCTAACAATATTTTATTATCACAATTCAACTCAACTCAACTCACTTCAACATCCAAACACACCCTAAAAACCTCAAACTTGTAACCACCTTGAATTGTTAGGTGCGTGCGTTGTCGTGCTTGAAATGCGAGGGGCAATTCTTCTATATACTACCGGTTTGAGGACTCGCCATGGAACCGAGTATGCCATGTCAGCAGATAATTAAAAAAAAAATACGAAACATCTTGTATGCGAAAAGGAGGGAAACGAAAACAAAACAAAAACACATTCTGCCACTTGAGGAAGAGGGCGAAATCGAAGAGGGAGATCTGATCGCCGTGTGTCTGAAGTCTGTTGGTTCATTTCGGTCGCTGTCCCGCGGTCGCCGTCGTCACAACCTACAAGTCTCTGGGTTGCGGCGTCGTGGGTGAGAGAGAGGTCTGCGTGAACGTCGTGAGAGTTTCCGTCGGTTCTTCAACCCAGTGAAATTTATTAGGTAATCAAAAGTTTGATCTTCTAGAGTTTTGCTTGTGTACTATCTCATTGGAACCTCAATGAAATCTTAGTGAAATGTTTCTGCGATGTCTGTGAAGTATATATCTGCAGTTGTGAACATGTTATATCTTTGCTTTGAAGGAGAGATTCGAGAGCTGCAAATTAGTTGTAAAAAATTAAGATAGAATGAAGATTTTTTTTTTTTTGCTAGATGAATAGCCACATTTCTTTAAAGAAAATATGGGCTTAAGCTAGTCTTGGGACGAGGTTGAACTTCAGGAATCAAAGATGATTCAGGTTCAGGTTTCGGAGAATTTTATAGCATGTTTTTGTTTTCAATAGATACTGAATCTCCATGTCGTAAGAAAGTTACTTCCCTGATGTGTATGATGAATCTGATACTTGTTTGTCACTAGTGAGAGCTTGGAGAGTGTAAGACAAAGTGACTCTGACCATAATACTCTGTTTCTTTAGTTTGATGTTGAGCATTTCAAATTCTTGAGTTTTTGTTAGGTCAATGTCACTTTATACAAACTTGATATAGATAGAAACAAAATTTCTGTTTTGCTGCATTTGGTTGTAAGGGAAAAAGAAAAAGAAATGGATTTTCAAGGGTGAGAAATATAGCTTACTGTGTGTTTAAAGCCAATGCTATTATTTTTATTTTTCATAAGTAAAATGGAAACACTTTATTATGTTTCTTAAATGTGGGTGGTATAGAAAAGTTACTCACCCTTTGGAGAAGTTTTGTCTATTTTATTTTGCTCATTCCTTGACATGGCTGCATTGTCTTATATGCTACAACAATGAAGTTCATTTGTTTCTCCTGGTGTCCCCACTAACTCTCTAACATTTTTTTTTCTTTTTGTTTTAATTTTCACTTGATGTGTGTATGAGATTATATATTGATGCTGAAATTTATTAAAGCGCAGACAAAAAAGGCACCAGGAAAAAGGAAATGTAAAGAGGTGAAGATATTTAATGACATTTTTTTGTGTATGGATGGATCACAACCGGTGCAACCTAACGGGGATGGATCACAACCGGCGCAATGAGATGTTTTAATTTCAATATTCAGATACTTTTTGTGTATGGAATGTAATTCATGGACATAGCGATGAAGATACCTTTTTTGAGCTATGTATTGGAACTGTGTATTGTGCAATTTGATGTGAGTGTATTGGAATTGTGTATTGGAACTATGTATTAGAATGTAAGTCATGGAATGTATTGGAATTGTGTATTGTGTAATTTGATGTGAGTGTATTGGAATGTGAGTGTAAGAGTGTATTGGAACTGTGTATTGGAATGTGAGTGTAATTTGATGGCTGTATATAGCAGGTTTTTGAATGTATATAGCAGGTTGGAGTTCTTATTTTTTTTGCTTTTTTGATGGCTGTATATAGCAGGTTTTTGAATGTATATAGCAGGTTGGAGTTCTTATTTTTTTTGCTTTTTTGATGGCTGTATATAGCAGGTTGGAGTTTTTTATTTTTTTTGCTTTTTTGAGGGCTATATATAGCAGGTAGCAGGTTGAAGTTTTTGATTTTTTTTTTTTTTTTTGCTTTTTTTATGGATGTATATAGCAGGTTGGAGTTTTTTATTTTTTTTGCTTTTTTGAGAGAGTTTCTGAGTTTTTTTACTTTTTTGATGGTTGTATATAGCAGGTTGTATATAGCAGGTTGGAGTTTTTGAGTAATATATCCTGATGCCAAAACATCATGTAAAGAGTTAATACTTGAACACATAATGCAAATGTGGGATAATGGAATCTGCTGCAATAGAGTATTGCAAATGATATAAACTAATCATTCATTTATACAAAACTCAATCCCAAATCACTTCAAAAACTTAAGCTAAGTACAAATTTCACAAAATTTGTGGGTGAACTCTGGTAAGCACCAACTAATTAGTCTAACATAAGCCTACAAATTTGACAACATATAACAAGTTCCAAAGATACCTACACACTACTACATAACATGACACAACAACTACAAAAGTCCAATATAGGCAGAGTAATGTGCATGAACGCAATATTTCAACTTCTTGCTCCAGAAGCTCCAACTCTCTTCTCAAATTGTATTCCTGCAGTATATCGATTATGCCCAAATAGAGAACAACATCATAAACCTCCAAATGTTCAGCTTCGGAATCAACCTCATCCTACCGAAGCTTGTGATTAGCCTGTGCTGGCATGTTAACTCCTAACTGCACACATGACCTGAGTAAAAATGTAATTATATA
This sequence comes from Juglans microcarpa x Juglans regia, assembly GCF_004785595.1. Taxonomy (NCBI): domain Eukaryota; kingdom Viridiplantae; phylum Streptophyta; class Magnoliopsida; order Fagales; family Juglandaceae; genus Juglans; species Juglans microcarpa x Juglans regia. Next base: position 39,486,076 of record NC_054594.1, on the reverse strand, counting down.
TAGCTGTTAATTATATAAAGCCGTTAATTATATATATAGACTGCTGTGTGCTAGGATCCCAATTGAAATAGATGACATTTATATGCATGATATTTAAATAAGTGCAGTAGAAATCGTAGTGTTGAGAGTGGCGATACGCGCAGCAAGATATGAGAAACAAATACATCTATGACTGCATGGATATGATGAACCGAAGCTGCAACTGTTTAGCAGCGTGTCTTGTTATTGAAACAGATGCATAGAATTAGTCATACAGGTATACAAGCACAAATGCTCCTGAGGTACACAACTAATCCAGTGAAGTTTTCACATCAATGCATTTCCTTGTCAACATAAATCACAATTTTTTATTTTAGCCTCCTCTTTCCCCTGTTCAATTCACCTAGACTTCATCTTACATAAAGAAACATGCAATTCACTCTTATCATCCCCAAAAAGTCATAAGATGGCTATTATCATTTGCTTAGAAAAGATCATGAAATACATATAAACACCTTGTCGTGAAAGCAGCAAATAATCAGGATGAATTTGTATAAACTCTGCCAAATTATTATACAATATTAATTGAATAAGAGTATACATCCGGTCAACAAATATAGCTGCCGCCATATGTAAAGAGATATCCAAGTAGAAATAAAACAGAAGGAACAAGGCTACCACTAGAAAACAAAAGCTTGCCTGGATAACTTCGTGGACATCAATCACTATAGGAATGTCATACGCTAGTTTTACCTTCTCAAGTATCTGTAGATAAAGAGTAGAAATAAATAGAATTTTAATCTTGAAATTTTACTAGGTTTTCAATATTAAATCTCAGTGTAATTAATCCATGTACAGAAAGAAGATGAAGAAATCAAGAAAACTGATAGGATGAATACTAGAAGATAATTACTCGGGTCCGCTCGATAGGATGAATAGGATGTTGCAGAGCAGAAAATAAGCAAGGCAAACAAAAATAAAGAAGGAATTAAAAATCTGTGAAGATTAGAGAAACGTCATGGATCACAAAGTGTTAAAAATATTGTTCAAGAACTGAGTTGAGTTATAATGAAAAGCACATACCAAACCAAACAATGGACATCCCCCTCTCTCTTAAACCAAAATAAGCCCTCGACTTATTGGCCACCAAAATTCCTCCATTGAGCATCAAAGATATCCTGCACCAAGGAAAATTTCTATCAAAAATAAGGAAAGGGGAGGGAGAAACGCAGAACTTGGTTACGGTTTCTTTCGGCTTTGCTTTGGTTAGGGTTTCTATCGGCTTCGAAGGGGAGGCAGATGATCGAAGGGAAGAATCGGCCTTCGTGTGGAAGGTGGGCTTTCGTGGGAAGAGAAAATTTGGCTAAAGAAGGTTCTTCGTTGTCGGTCTTCGTGTGGTAGATTTCGAGTGGGGATGGTGGAAGACGAATGCTTGAAGATGGAAGGGAGGTCTGGAAATGGGGGCGAGGGGAAGACATCGGGAAGATGAAAACGATGGGGGGAAAACTCTCAGACGAAAATGAAAAGGAAAAGACTAACAAACGTTCAGAACGACGTTGTATTCTTTCTGCCATGTGGGACGCGGTTTCCCCGCGGTTCCCCGCGGTTGTTTCTTATAGAATTTTTCATTGTCGTATCAATGCACAATAAACAGATTGTAGAGAAAAGTTAAAACATAGTTTAATGTGGGTTTGAATACGCAGATAAAATAAATAGTACAATTGAGATGAGATTGTTTGAGTCTTATCTTTATATCCAAACGAACCCTTTGATCTTTCTTGCTTCTTTTATTTTTTAATAAACAATCTGGCTTATAAATATAAATTTTTTAAAATAAATGAGTTATTATATTATCAAGCTAGTGGATAGAATATACCATCCACATTATTTAAATTGAAAGTTTTGATTTATAGAATTCAAATTTTAATTTATTATTTAAATCAAATTATATCACGTAAGCAGTGTAGCGTAGATGTCTTAAAGTAACAATACTCAAAATAAATAAATATATATATATCTTCATCTTTTCTTCATAAGCAAAAATAACTCTCAAAAGATTATTTTTGGATATGAACATGAATCACGATTGCATTAAGAGTTATTACAAAAAGTAAATAAATTTGTAGAGATTCATAAAAAAAATGTACACACTTTCTTAACACAAATTTGAGTCATAGTTTGATCATAGTTTAAAAGAACAAAATGATATTATAATTACTAACCTCCAATCACAGTCCATGAGATCCAATAGACAGTAACACCTGCCAATATGGTTGGCACAAAACATGAACCCACCGGTCCATCAATGCGCCATTTGGATCAAAATAAAACTAGCTTAGGTAAGATCTGTTGGACTCCACTAAAATTAGGTTTGTGAGTTGATACCAAGTGAGTTTAATTTTGTGATTTGGCTTAAAAGGGTGGTAGATCTTTTGATTTATTGGAGAGGTATTTAGGGTAATCATTAAGTCGCCGCAGTTCGGAAGATGATTCTCTTATGTTTTGTGTAGTGTATTTGGTTTGAGATGGGCGCGTCGTTAGAAAAAATCAAAGATTGTTTATTCCAAACATTATTACGTTAGACATTTGCTATTGTAATTGATGGGGTATGTTTTCATTATTTAATTGTTGTTTTTTTAAGTCCCTAACATGTAATTAGGTGTTCTTTTTTCAAAAAATAAATCAAAGTAAAGCTCAGCCCAATCCATTCAAAACCAGCAGAGCAACACACAAAGATGGCCCAAAAAGCCCAGTGGGTTTGGACTTTTTTGGGGCCCAATACATAATACACAACCATTGCTATCAGTATCATCACTATCAGCAGCACCGCCAAAATATTCTTCACTCGCTATCCCTCTGACCTATGCCCTCCACCATTTCCCATATTGAATAAGCAAGCCCTCTCTCTCTCTCTCTCTCTCTACATAATTATACATCCACCCGTCCAAGGGCTGGCAATGATGTCTCTTTTTCTCATTGAAGTTAAAGCAAGAGAAATGAATTTAGGAAAGGTGCCAAGAAAGCATAGCAAAGAGCCAAAATAAAGGAAAGACAAGGAGAAGAAGAAGAAGAAGAAGAAGAGAAGAAAGAGAGGGGATGTGTGATGTGTAGTCATCTGAGTGGTGGGGAGGGTAACTTTGTACGTGTGACCCTTTATTTTCCTGATTAAGAAATACAATAAGCGACAGTGAAGATGCTGACATGCTATTATTAAAGGAGTTGCAATTCTATAATTTAAAATTATTAACGGACAACAGACGTCATAAATTGAATCCTAGTTCATGTTCTTAATTTCAGTTAAGTTTAAAGATCCTTAAAAATAGTAATTTCCATATAATTTAACTATCTTTAAATCTACATCTAGAAAAAAGTAAAACTTTGGACATTGTGAACGAAGATCTTCCCATTCTCTCTCTATTTTTTTTTGTTATTATTATTTAAAAAAAATTATATTCTCAAATTAATGTGTATAATATATTTAATAAAATATTTATGCGGTATAATTTATTCTAAAATATAAAATTTAAATTTTATAAATTAAATATTATCATTTAAATATCGTAAATAATGTGTTCGACTTTGACAATATAACTACTCAAACAAATAAAAACAAAGTTATATTTGAACAACTAATATCGAACAACTCAAATGAAGTGGTTTATTTGGATATAGAATCATATCTCATCTCATCTTATTCTTATAATTTTTTTTCAAACTTTCATATAATATATAATAAATAATTCAATTTTTTCAATTTTTAAAATAATAATAATATTAAAAAATAATATTCTACTAAAATTTTATTTAACTCATTTAATCTCGACTTACCCATTTATCTTTTTCAGTCCCTTTATTTTTTAGAAATAAAAGGAGATTTAAAATAAAATAAAATAAAATTTAGGTTTTTTGTTTGTCTGTTTTTTGACCTTTTTCCTATTTATAAAATAAATAAGTAGAAATTATCTTTTTCAGTCTCTTTATTTTTTAGAAATAAAAGGAGATTTAAAATAAAATAAAATTCAGATTTTTTGTTTGTCTGTTTTTTGACTTTTTTCCTGTTTATAAAATAAATAAGTAGAAGAGCATTTCTCAAAGAGTATCATAGGCAGAGGGTTTTGCTTTGCTCCCATGTCTCTCGCTCTCTCAGCATCTTTCCATTTATCAGGTTGGCTGTCTATTCATTTCTCCTCTCTCCCTATCTCAGAGTAATATTGCTATTTATGCATTTGGATTTACTTTTTTCGGCCTGTTCTATTTCCTTAACTTTCTCGCTTTCCGAACGGACTCTCTATTTAGCTGCTAATTACTCAAAAAACCTGGTCTGTTTTGCTAACCAAAATGGTATTTGATGGTTCAGGGTTGGTTCTGGATCTCTAAAGATATTTCTGGAATTCCCGTGGATTTGTTAAACGGGTGCTTTCTGGGGATTTCTACGGATGCAGCTGTGGGTCTAATGTTTATGCCTTCTCTGGCCAATGCTATTTTGATGGGTATAACTGGTAGATTTGCTTTTCTTTCCTGGGTTTACTGGTTTTGATCGCATTGATGCTTATTTCTCATTTGCTCGGATCGTGTCCGAAGACCAGGATATATGTAGTTTGGCCATATATATCTCACTTCTCAGTAATTCGTGGTAGTGTGGTTTGATTTTTGGATTTCACTGAGTTTTGGCCCGTGGGTTCTTTTTCTTTTTTTGGATTTTACCAAAATGGGATTTTAATTCTCATTCTCGTTAACTGGGGCTACTTTTAGTAGCGTTTGAAGGCTGCTAAAATTACGCCAGCCTTCAAAAAAATTTAGTAGCGTTTGAAGGAAAGATAAAAATTTGTAGGTTTTCGGTTTTGTTATACCATTTTGAGTTTGATGGGGTTAAGATTTTGAGGCAGGGGTTTTTTTCGGTGGGGGCTTAGTTGTTTTAGGATGCATCCTGTTGTGCTTGTTGGGGACATCGATTGTCTACTTGATTAGGGGTTTTTTAATTAGGGAGGGCACGGCAGAATTGTGTAGAGGGTAAGGATGGAAGCGGAGATATCTGTTGTGGGGTGTCAGGAAAAAAATAGTGAAGACTCCATGTTTGTGGAAATGGAAACTGAAGAAAATGGAATTGATAGTCCAAGGAATGGCTCAGAGCAAGGCGAGGAAAGTGATGTGGTATTCTCTAGAGAAGGATCTCTTGTGAGGAAAGAGTTGATATTATCTGGTGGTTGTTGTTGCAATGTCAAGAAGCTCAAATCCAGGATTATTACAACAGATTCCGAGGTTGGAAAGAAAGAAAAACTTGGGCATGAGAAGAAGCTTAGTAGACAAGACAGGATTGAGTTGGGTCGGTTGTTTCAAGGTGCCGCGAGTTCTCACGATTGGGAGCTTGCAGAGAGTTTGATTTTGTTGGCAGATCCACAGACCCTTAATGATGCTTTGTGCATAACATTGGACTCCATCTGGTTCCTGAGCACACAGCAAGAGCTTCATGGGATTACGGGATTGATTAAGAAGATCATTGCCAATGGTGCTTATGACTTTACTAGAGCTGCTTTGAGGACTTCATTTCTAGCTTCGTGCGTCTCCGCATGCCAGAGCCGAACAATGAGTCTTGCTGATACGGTCGCTGTAATGGCTCAGAGGTAAGTGTAATCTTCTTTTACTGTTTATTGAGACGATACTTGTGTAACTTACCAGCCGCTTGAGAGGATTTAAAATTCAACACTTGATCAAAAATATTTTTGTTTCTTTTATATTGTAGGAGTAGCGCTTGTTTGTTAGTGTTGAAGAAAAATTTCTTTGATTATGTTTTCATATCTTGTTTTTTCTTTAAGGTGTAATTCCATCTAGTTGACGATTTAGAAGCAATCCTCTCTCAATATTTTTTTTTTCTTTTTTTCTCTTGAACGAACTTTTGATAGGATGAAAGGGAAACCATGTTACTTGGGCTATGTGTATCATTTGCATCAATAAAGTTTTTGTTTACTGATAAAAAAGGAAAAAAAGAAAAGAAAAGAAAGGGAAACTGCATGTCCACTGGACTGTTACAATTGTCTATATTACTTTGACATCATGATGCTTACAATGTAGAATGGAAGCAGTTCTTTACTTGTGCCTCTTTATTCTTAGCATAACCTTTTTGGGGATGCTTGAAAACAATTATGATGGGAAAACTCATCGTTGGAAAGTCTCCCAACTGATCTAGGGAGGGCATGGACTATTAACAAATTTCATGCTATGCAACAGAAAATTCCACACCTTTTCATTATTAAATGTAAGATATGTTTTACTTTTATGCTGAATGATGAGGCTTTCTACTCCATATTTTGATCAGGTTGCATGAGCGTCTTCAGGAGTGTAATGGGGATGAGGTCTTGAAGGCAGAAGCTAGTGCTAAGGTTCAAAAGTTTACTGAATGGGCTCTAAAATGTATAGGCTTCCATTCTCGTTGCCAGGGCAATAAGGATAGGGTGAGTCACAGCTCAGTTGTTGAGATCCAACTCCAGTTATCTGCTTTCAAGACATTTTTAGATCTTGCTGGCAACCAACTTACTGGAAAGGACTTTACAGAGGCCTTTGATGCGGCCTGCTTCCCCCTCACTCTCTTCTCTAGCTCGTTTGATCCTGGTTGGGCAACTGGGATATCAGCAACTGCAATCCAAGGATTGTTGGGTATGTTGGTAGAGGGTGGTGCTGACAATGTCAATCAATGTTTCCTTGAAGCCTCACGTTTTGGGAGTACAGAACTTGTGCGCATCTTATTGCAGGTATTGCGATTATTGTGTTGATGTTCAATGATGGTGGCATGAAGTTGCCTAATGGGAACTTTTGTTTTTTTGTTTTTGTTTTTTATAAGAATAGAGGTTTGTTGATTGGAAAGAGGCATAGCCCAAGTACACAGGAAGTATACATGGATTATACCTAGCATCATCTAGGAACTAGAAATGGATACAAGCAATTTGTGAAAACTATCCCCATTACAATCAATGCCGAAGCCCGAGAAAAAAGTGTTGAAGAAGAATCTTTTCAGGTCATCCAAGGAATGCTCCCAGTCTTCAAAACACTTACTATTCCTCTCCATTATTGTGAAAACTATTATTGTGTTGATGCTCAATGATGGTGACATGAAGTTGCATAATGGGAACTTATTAAAAAGAAGAAGAAGAAGAAGAAGAAGTTGCCTGAGGCTTTTAGCTGTTTTCTTTTCTAAAAATTATTTTGCTAGGTTCAAGTCGTATGTTTCTCTTCATGTCTTTGTTCAAGCTGTTTGCCTTTGTTCTTCATGTGCACGTATCAGTGTTACTTATGAATGGCTTTATATAGTTCCCATGTTGTTGATACCATGTTTGTGTATGTAATACATAATGAAATTTTGTTGACTGTATTTGGCTGAAATCTTTTTTTTTTGATCAGTGGTTTTAACATTTAAGACACTTTTTTATATTTGGCTGAAATCTCTGTAAGTTTTAGGGCTAGTTTGGGTAGTGGAGTATTCATTATTTTATTATTATTTTTCACATATTTTTCACTATTATTCACTACTATTCACTATTATTCAATATTCTATCATTACTTTTTATTACTTTTTCACTACTATTTACAGAATATCTGAGATCATCTCCCTATCCAAACGCAACCTTAAACATTTCAAGTAGAATCGGAAGTCATTCTGCCATGCTTACTAGCAGTTTAAATATTGTTGAGTTATATTACAAAAAGATGGTATCTTGATGGGCATAATTTCCTCAAACAGAGAGTTTTCATACTTAAACTAACCATTAGAAAGATCAGATATCTCACATCCCAAGCATTTATGTCAAAATCCAATCAATAGAGAAAGAAGATAAAAGATTAATGCAAAGCAAGAGATAAATAAGAAAGTATGGTGACTCCCTAGCTTCTCGTAGATTTTCATTACCTCGCCATGCAACAGTGTTTATGATTTGAAATGACTTCCCTGCTTATTTATGTCATAACTGGCATGGAAAACAGTATTGTTACAATTTTTTGAGAGAGAACTCCCTCATTTCACATGTATGCCTAAACTTGATGCAAGCTTTTCTATTTTGAACTGCTCTCCTGCCACGATTGGCTTTTAGAGAATCTCTGAAAAACAATGAGTGAGAACTACGAGATGTAAAAATCAGTTATCTCGGTTCTGATCCTTTGTTTTTCTTCTCCCCCCCCCCCCCCCCCCCCCCCCCCCCCCCAAGGTCCAAAAAAAAATCAGTTGGTGTTTCTCGTACTATTTTGTTGGTTGGAGGTTCACAAATAAAAATTTGTCCGATTTTATCAGATTGTATCTAAATTGGGGAGGTGTCCATATTCCCTCTCAGTAGAAATGATCCTGCTTTCCAATCTCTGATGGGTTCATGGGATTGCTTAGGTTATAGAAAAATGAGTCTTTGCAGCTGTCATGTTAAATCTTTATAGCTAACTGTTAGCATTACCAAATATAAAGCTTCAGATCTGGACAGCACATTTTCCAAATATATATATATATATATATATAGAGAGAGAGAGAGAGAGAGAGAGCGAGAGAGAGAGATCCTTTTTTTTTTTTTGGGGGGGGGGGGGGGGGGGGGTCTAGCAGACATTTGAAGTGGTTAGAGCTCGTCATCGTAATCCCTTGTAATATTACAAGTATGCGTATTGAATCCATCATCATTACGATTTTGGCCAGTGCACTAGTGCATTAGCAATCATTCCATCTCCTGCATTTGGTGGCTCTAACGAGTGGATCTAGCATGTAATAATTTTTGGTCTATGATGCTTTCAATGTTCAATTTAAATGGTATTCTTGACCTTTATTATATACTTGAGCAGTGTGTTTCCTCTCCGTTCATGCCTTTTTGCTTAATCGCACAGACACGTGCAAAAACACTTTTTTTCATGAAGTTGTCTTTAACAAAAATGTAACATATTATTACTGTATCCCTTTATATGATCTGTTTGTGTGTATGTTTTGTTGCCTAACATCTCTCTCTCTCTCTGTAGATTGCCCAAAGAAACAGCTTGGATCTTGATGTCGACCTTGCTTTGGGCTTTGCTTCCCACTACTGCAAGATCGGCACTATGGAATGTCTGGTGGAAGAGGGTAACGCCATTGCTTTTTTGGGCCCTTTGATGAGAGCTGCTGAGAGAGGGTGTATGCAGGTTGTGGACTGGTTTGTGAAAAGGGGTTGCCGAGACATGGAGCTTTGCCTTGCCCTCACAGCTGCCACTTCAAGCAGTCAAGTAGGTGTTGCTGCCTATCTTCTTCCATGTGTTCCTCAGAATGTCCTTGCAACACTCAGCATTGAGATTCTCAAGGCTGCTGGTGAACGGAGTGGTGGGTCCCTTGATGGTGTAGGATTTCTTCTCTGTTCGGACTTCTTGGGCGATCCAGCAGCTACTTATGCTGTTGCGGACAGTATTGCTAGGTCTGATGATGAGGCTGTAGCCCCTGAGCTAAGGTCTTTTCTTCGAGAGTATTGGTCAGAGGCAGCTTTCTTGGATGGACAAAGGCAAGGACAAGAACATTACATGAACCTTGTGAGGATTTTGAAGTGGGGTGGATCTCCTATTTGCTTGAGAGATCTTCCGGGTCCTCTGAAGGTGGCAATTGCTTACCTGCCGCTGTATAGGGAATGTATGAAGGCGGGTGGTTGTTTGATGTCTCAAAGGCTAAGAGGCCAGCTTGTTGAAGCAGTGAGGAGGCTTGGAGGTGGGGTCTTTCAAGAGGTGAACCAGGGCAGAGAACTCCTAGCTGTTTTGGAGCATCATCTTCCTCCATTTTTGGTTCATACGTCCTGGCTTACCTAGCAAGATTTTTTGCCTGCTGATCTTTCAGATTTTTGCTTTTCCTTCTTGTTTCCAGCCTATATGTGCCATAGATAATAATAATATGCTTTCGCTGGAGGTCAGGTGACGTGGCAATCAAGGTTTGGCAATTTTCTTTCCATCATATGTGGTCGCCTTATATTTTAGGTCTCCCTGCACACTTCATATATATATATAAGCATTATAGCATCTTTATATCGCATGTGCAAGTTGATCTGTCCTGTAATACACAGTGCAACTATCTATTGTCAAAAGAGGTTGGAATATGATGGTTGTGTATATTGGCTGGCATTGACCTCCTGTTTCCTCTATTCCCCTCACGCTTTTCTGTTTCTGTTCTCCTTTAATTTGTCTTCTTTACCGTCCAACTTGCTGAAATTTTTAAATTGATTTCAATTTTTTTTTAGTTCGAGTGAGATTGCTCACCCAGACTCAAAACACAAAACGATAAATTTGCCATGTAGCTCACTATCTCACCACGCATATGCTTGGGAAAACAATCAGATGCTTATTGGTTTGTCACCAACTATGCAAGACGTAATCTTATCTAGCAAAATGGGTCCTTTCAATGGCCACTTTGAAAGCAATCCTTTCCAATTCACAGCCAGTCTAGTGCACTTCACAGCCTGTTGGATTCTACACCCGTTTGGATGGTGAGTTGAGATGAAAGTTGAATAAAATATTGTTAAAATATTATTTTTTAATATTATTATTATTTTGAAATTTGAAAAAGTTGAATTATTTATTATATTTTGTGTGAAAATCTGAAAAAGTTATAATGATGAGATGAGATAAAATGAAACATTTTTACCATTCAAACGGATTAATGTTGTTCAAAATATTGTAATGCTATGTGCCTGTCTCTCACCCCATATACCACCAACGGTGCAGATCTATTAGATTATTCATAAATTGGATCGGTGGGTGACACGAAATCTCCATTTGATCTAATGTACCTTTGGGGAATGAATAGTCTTACCACTCTTCTATTACCCTTCTACTACTCTTTATAATTTTTTTTTATTTTTTTTTAAATTTTCTTTTATTTAATGATTAAAAAAGAAAGTGACTATTAATGAAATTGTATATTTTTTTAATTTTTTTAATGATTAAAGATATTAAAAACTTAAACAAATACATTAAGAATAGTAAAGTGATGATAAAAAGGTCGTAAATCTATCATAGGGCGTGGAGAGATCGCATCCTATTTGTTGCTAAATGATATCTTGTTTTTAAAAAAACAAAGGAAAGAATTTTTCTTTACTTATCAAAAAAAAAAAAAAAAAAAAAAAAAAAACAAAGGAAAGAATAATTGGGCATTTCTTTCTATTTTCTTTACCTTTCCTTAAATGGCGACCCCCTCCCCCCATTTGAGGTGGATCCAAGCACTGCTTTCAAAATGCATTTTAGAGAGACCCAATTACGGGCATTTACTCATGGACATGGCATATATGAGGATGATCATTGTAATGCGTCATTCCATACATCATGTTATGATGTCACGTGCACATTCTCGATCTCCTCTAACTACTGGTCCACGTCGCCTAACCCCAGTACAAGTTGGTGGTGGATTCAATCACTCCATGAATGACATGGAGCTTGGAGGTTACCTATGGCCTACTCAAGAAAACCATTTTTCTCACCAAAATGGCAAAATGTTCAAGTCCATGGATAGGAGCCCCCCTCTAAGCAAGCAGGCAGGCTGCTTATATCAATTGCGCTACCAATTGGTACGATTCATTAAACCATGCAAGCAAGAGACCTTGAAGATTTTAGGAACAACTGCAAAATGAAATGCTACTTTAGGCAAGGATTTTTCTGGTGTAAAACAAATGATGAATAGGAAATGAAAGAACTGTTCGTCTTTTTTTCTTTTTTTTGTTCTTTTTAAGTAGAGAGTTACAAAAATTGTATGATGAGAAAGGTGCATGTGCTGCTGTGCATGTTTATTACACCATTTACACATATGTATAGGTTATATCCCTCACATTAGAAGGCATGAAAGCCAAAACCATAAGAACAGCTAGGATCCCTATGGGAAGCAGAAGCAGCATGAATGGTGGGGGAGGCAAAGGTGGAAGTATCAATGGAAGAATCAGCAAAGAAGCCGTGAGACATACGAGCAAAAGCAATGACTCTAAGCTGAAGTAACTTGCAGCCAACAATCTTCTGCTGCTCCCCTTCCCATGTGATAGGCTGCGTTGGTATTCAATCTTCTTTCCTTCAAACAGAGGGCCAGGAACCTTTATTGATCTCGCATCCATAATGCAACTTGCAGAATGATTTTGTAAACAAATCAAACCTTTCAACAATCTCAGATCCACCTCAGGAAGTTCAAATCTCATTTAAAGATCTCCTAGCCACCTAATTCACAGCACCCCAGTTCAGATTGAGGCAATGCAGATGACAAATGACTCAATTCAAAGATATATCCACCCAAGAAATGTGCAAACTTCAAGACTCTTCAAAATTCTAACACAAGTGGGCCATAGTTATAATGCTGGTGCAAATGTGGATAGGGAACTCTTGTAGTTGCAATATGCAATCAAATCTACAACTCAACAGAATCCTCTTAAGGTTGCTATCCTTTTACTTCAACAGCCCAATGCAGTGATTCTTCTTAGAAACTAATGCTGCTTAGATCCCAGGTTCAGAACTTACAGCTTTACCAACTACAAATGCAAAGTGGAAGTAAACAAAATCTTGCAATGAAAATTAGACTTTTGGTATCACTAGAAGAAAATTTTCCAGCCGTCTTCAAACAAATCAAACCACGTGTCTTCGTCTGTTCCCAAAGAATCAAAACTTCAGTTCAACTCGCAAACCATGAGACGTCGTCCCCAATAATCCAGCTGCACTCCGAGTTTCGAACAATTGAAGGAAATCATGGAAAAACATTCAAATCAGTCACAAACATCCCCCCAAAAGAATCAAATAAATCTGCAAACAACAACTCGAACAGATTCAAAGTCCTGATCCGGTATAAAACCATGGCAAGCCAACACGATTTGTTCAAAACGTTGGGACACCACAAGTGGAAGTCTTGATTTTACTGAAGATGAAATTTTGATTCTCCAAGATTTAGATTCCAAGTGACCCCCATGAAACTTTTAGGAGTGGCTTGCAACAAAAACCCAGTAAATTAATGAGAGAAGGGGAAAAGGGTATACCCAGATTTAAAATCTAGTTTTTTTTTTTTTTTTTCAAGAAGAGAGAGATCAAGCAAAAAATAGGAAAAACAAAGATAGAAAAGCAGAAGTCGATGATACCTGTAATGTTGATAAAACTGCTGAAGCCTTTGATGCTGGTGGTAGTAAAATTTCCGAACAAGGCAACAAGACAGAGAGGCACCTTTATGCACCCTTTGCATCTCAGCCCCCTAATTTTCCCAAACTCCTCTTACAGTTCCTATCTGTTTAGTGGTAGCCTGAAGCATAAAAGACTCATCAAAACAAAAACAAGCATAAAAAGAAAGAAGTGGGTTTTATGATATCATAATTTCTGAAGATGGTATGGAAGTTATATGGTGAAACGGAGGATTGGTACCCCTTCCTTTTGATGGAGCTCTGGGTTGTAGCACTGTATTTGAATTATCACTATTATTACTATTGCTATCATGCAGACGGAGAGAGAGAGGGTTGGGTTCAGTGAATTCCAAATCCAAGTGGGGTTGGTTGCTGACATACAAGTTGCTGGTTTTAGAAACTGCGGGGAGTGTGTCTCCCAAGGTTCTTCTCACCTGGACCTCTCTCTCGAACCTGTCTCTCTAGAAAGTTATGTGTCCTGTCCCTCAAGAAAAGCCTAACACCAAGCTTCAACTATATTTAATTGAAAATTAATTTTATATATAATCATGTAAACGTAATTAGTTTGAAAGAGAATGAATTTTATAATTAAAAAATTAATTTTTTTATATAAATTTTATATTTATTTATTTTTTTAAAATAATTATATAATAATTACACAATTCACGATTATAAATATTTTTTTTAAATTAAATTTCTGAATTCACTCTAAATTGCTCCATCCCTTTCCAAGTTTTTTCAAAATATGAAATCATTCCATTGAAATTCACCCTTCCTTTCCATTTGCAAATGGGTCCATATTGCTTCCCACACTGTTTTGGATTAACTTCCCCTCTCCAACTTTAACTTCTTGCATCTTTTGAGATTTTTTCAAATATTAAAGTCTCGAGTCTCAGAGTCTCGTCCATATATTCTCTTCATTTTTAGGCCCAAATTTCTACGCATTTAAATAATATTTCTATGGAAGGACTAAACAGAGGTAATTAAATAATAAAATGATTTTTTTTTTTTTTTGACCTATATGAAAAAAGCTTCACTTATCAATTTTCATTTCCAACACTACCCTTTTGCTGGCCGAACCATTTTTTTTTAACATGCGGAATATTACAATTTTAAGCAAGACGTCATAATTAATGAGATGGAAAATAAAATTCAACTTCTAATTTTTGAGGAAAAAAATAAGTTCGTTCTAAAAAATTGATCAGAACTTCTAAAGATTTATAGAGTAATGTTACCCACCATCTCTTCTATTATCATTCTTTTATCGTTCGTAAATGATCAGAAACTATCTGTTAAGTTCTATTTATGAGTCAATAACTTCATGCTATATTAAGAGATGGTGAGATAATGATAGAAAAAATGATGAAAATATAATTTTTTAAATTAATATCGAAACTCTAAAATTTAGAGTGAAATATATAAACATGTAAACTTAATCACACCATATTTATAATAAATATTCATTAATATTTCGAGATTACTTTTATAAATCTCTCTCTCTCTCATTCTACATTCAGTGTACATACAGAGATAAATACCAAATGGACATTAAAAAGAAAACGGTTCCATAGTGTATAGCCTGAATGGCATGTGGATATATCCATAATATGGGCATGTGCCAAGTGGATTTCCTCTTACTTGTTTATTTGTAATTTTTATAAGAGAATTTTTATAAGAGCTACCTCGCCCTTCAATTCATTGCATCTTCATGTGTGCTGCTGTCATTCTCTTCCTCGTACATGCACACTACCCAGTAATAGTGTTATTATATTTGGGATTCAAAGCATGGGCACGCCACTTTCCACGCTGCATCCACAGCACGCCTGCTCTTCACCTCCCCCTGGCAATGCAATGGAAGTTCATGAATAATACCAGCTCCAGAAATAAAGTTCAGCAAATGAATGCACAGGTGCATGAATCAGGATGTGGAGACCTTCATTGGGTTCCATTCATTCTCCCAATGACTTCTCCAACATGTTCATAAAAAAGATTCCAGCCATGGCAGAGTTTGAGGACTTCTAGTACTAGTTTGCAAAAAGAAAAATCAAGAGAGAATACCCTTTAGAAAGAATAGAGAAATAATATTTGTAATATTAGATTGTGCAAGTCCTGCATACTTTCTTTTAAATGAAAAACTTCAATTTTTTTAAAAAGAGTACACGAAACTTGTACTCTTAAGCTGCATCTAATATTACTCACACATAAACGATTTCCCATGAATTTGTATTGTCAAGTTCTAAGTAGGGGTGAAAACCTCGCCCTTCAGTGCAGTTTTTGGACAAAACCAATGCTAACCAACGTCTGAAAAAAGGGGGAGCAACCGACGACGCTCATTTCCTTTATGTTTTGTATACTTTAGGTATAAAACAATGTCGTTCCACTTAAACATCATTTTGATTAAGATATATTAAAAAAAAAAGGTTTTATTTTATCAATCGGTTCAACGGTCCTATCCAGTTTCAAACTGGGACCGAACCATTAAACGTTGGTTCTTTCAAATTTCTACCATACGCCGGCCAGTTCTCTACCGGTTCTTGATGTGGCCGGTCAGTTTCCGTCGATGGCGACCGGTTGCATCAGTTGTTGTTCACCCCTTGAAGTTTGGTGTCCAGATTCACCACTGGGGTTTCCATTAGAGGCATAGCGTACAATTGTAATGCAGGTCGGCTGTATTTCCTTTTCTATTTGCTGCAGACTTTGTTCCTGTTTCAAAGATTCGGCTCCCCCATTTAAGAATATTAATAAAATCTTGACCGTATATATAAGCAATATTAAAAATGTCCTATTTTATAAAGATGTTAGTCGATTCGTTTCTCATTAAAGTAATGTTTCTGCATTTGCTGGCTGTGGGTTTTGCCTGCTGGCCCATGTTGTTCCAGGAAAATGCCTTGCCCACAGGGATGCCCTTTTGAAAGCACGTGAAATGCACATGCTTTCCACTCTTTACTTATCACAATGGCTCTGCTGACGGGATTGTGGGATCCATATTTATTAATTTTTTATGAAAACATTTATTCATCATTCTCATATCACACAGTATATATAATTTTTTAATTTTTAATTTTTAATTTTTAATTTTTTTTTATTAAATATGTAATGTATGAATGATGAATCAATTAGTTTTAAAAAATAAAATAAAATAAAATAAATAAATAAATATAGTATATAATTTGTATAGATGATAAAGAACAAAACTCTTTTTTTATTATGTTGTTGTAAAGGCTAGCATTTATAACCCCATTTATATATATTCATAAGATATTAGTGATAAAAAATCTGATGCTCATCCTCTAAACACCTGACTCCGTCCACTTTGTGGCTGACACCGGTGACATCTACCTACCTCTACCGACATTTTTGTATTTTTGTTCCCTAAAGCATAAATAATGCTACAATTAATTTTGGGATTGATTGTATGTTACTTTTCGTTCCTTCTCAATCATAGGAGTTGACAAGGCAGTGCCTGTTAAGAAAAGAAAGGAGGGGGAAAATATATTTTTCTTTCTTAAGAGCTAAGAAATAAAAAAATAAAATAAAAAAAAAAAAAAAAAAAAAAAAAAAAAAAAAAACTGAATTTATCATTGGAATACAAAATGAAGAAGGTTCGAGGTGTTTGTGGGGGACATATGTGGAAAGATGGTGAACACATACATACATACATACATAAATACATTCGCCATCCACCACCAATTTTTAGAATTCTCACTTGACACGTCCCCCGGCACTTGCTGACTAAGGCATGCCATTTAACAACATTATTATTTTTTTAGGTAGTTGCACTGCACCCTATTGTCTGGTTAACATCCACACTCTCGACAGCTCCTTAATGGTCCATCTTAATACTTATAACCAGACTTCCAACCATACATGTCTATTTCATGATACATATATATATATATATATATATATATATATATATATCTTAAATTTTATAAACTAGGATTTTTAAGTGGTTTATATTCGAGGAGACCCTTCACTTCAGTTGCAAAGTGTCCTCACCTTGGGACTTCCACGTATACGCCTATGACAACAGATGACTTGGTCTTTTTTTTTTTTTTTTTGTAATATATGGTTTCATATGTGCATTGAAATGTGCTGGATTAATCAGAAAGAGAATATGCACAAGGAGTGAGGGTGTCCAATGAAGAGTTTCACCTGACTGGCTGTGATCGTGCCCTGCCCACTTCAGCTTTCCCAGAAATAAAATCTACAAGGGGTTTCGATAAAATAAAAATGGTTGTTGGGTTTTGGAATTCTGTCCATTTCAATCCAGGATCTTCACTGGTGGAACATGCTTATAGAGTCTAATGGATTCATGACACTGCAAGTTTTGCCACAAACTGCTCATCGTTTACCAGAAGAGACTATCAAGGGGATTTCTGGCTTTAATACTTGCCCACTAGGAGAGGTGCCCCCACACTCGCATGAATATGCCCTTGAGTAGAGTTTAGAAAAAGGATTTAGCAAATAAAAGGAAACGCACTTGGAAACATATATAACACTCTCGTACTTTCCTATTATGAGTTGAATCATTAGTAGCATCATCATCATCATCATCATCATAATTTATAAAGTGAAAAACAAGAGTTTCATCTGCCATCCAAAGGTCTCGACAATATGGTGGCCATGCAAGCTAAAAAGCGCCAAACCTCACATACATCAAAACAATATAAGCATAGATATGCATACAGCATAAATAAAAGTCCTCAACTTCAGCTAGCAAGGGATGCACATCAACACCAGTAGTAAAAACCTTGAGTTCAAGCGCCTATTTATCAATTATTCTAGGGGATGAGTGCTGATAAACAGACCACAGCTACTGGTATTAGCACTCCTGCCAATGCAGTTTCTATTCCTGCACCCAAAAAGAAAAAAGAAAAAAGCGTATTATGGAAATATATATAAGTTGGAGGGTAGTCTGTTATGAATATAAAGTAACAATACTCTAAACATTAAAATAAAAGGGTCGCATGCACCTGACGACAACATTGCAGGTTACCGAGTCAAGTAAAGTTGTCATGAATCCATTCAATCCGGTGAGCTCAAAGTAGATGCAAAGCCATCAAAGTTGGTGCAAGGAATTATGGCTGAGAGTTTCATATTATCATTCATAACTAGCCAATTCAGAAGCACAAACTACTGACCTATCATTATAAGACCAATAGACTTATGGGTTTGTTACGTATTTGCCTACTAGATTTCCTTTTTTGAATTTTGACTAGAAAATTTTCAATGCGTGCATTGCAGATACATGTATCCAAATATTTCCATCCTACCTTTTCAATCTAGTCAGGTCACTTGCACACATCTGTCCAGGAGATCAAGCTCATGGTTCCCCTTTCAATTTGTTCCATTAAAAATGTTGGTACCAATGCAGGACTTGTTACTTCTGACACATACAAATAATTCACTGTTTCTGGGACGGAATTGTGAGTACCATCATGTCTAATTTTTAATTTCTCCACAGCCACTGCTGAATTTCTTGTGAAAGCATAAGAATATCTCAGATGGCTTATCAGCCTAGTTGACGTGGTACATATCAACTTGTGTCATTGAAACATATGTTACAATGTACAATATATCATTTAATTATGTAGAATTTCCAAACTGAAGTACAAAAATACAAGGAAATAAGAGGCCTATACTGCACCAGACAGTATGAAAAGAGAATATAAAACAGTTTACATGATGCGTGTAAAAACCTATTGAGTTCTTCACGCTTATAAAACTGAAATTACAGTAGGATAAGTAGATTTTACGTCTTGTGATTACTCAACTGATAAAGCTATATAGAATTAACCAATCTATCATTTCATTCACAGAACTTTGTGAGCATAAGACAGCACAAGATGAGAAATAAATATAAATTTTTAACGTAGGTATGAGAAATAAATACAACTATTGCGTCTTTAATAGAAAGAATTAGAGCTAACATACCTCCTCCTCGTCATCTTCATCCCCACCATCTTCTTTGTTCTTCTTGAGACTGGTAGTACCTCCCTCCTTGCTGATGGGTAAATTCATTGCTCCAAAGGGTGTATCTACATTAATATGCCCTTTCATGGAGTAACCAGTGCCTTTTCCTCTCATCATGTCCCAAAGTGCAGAGCCAAATTCTTTAGGCCTGAAGGTGATGGGAAGATCAATGTAACTTATTCCATTCTTATCAAGTTTTGTGGATTTTGAGAGTTCTGCACCTCCAATGCTCACATCAGCAAGCCAAACCTCATAGTCTAGTGAATTTAGTCCCAAGTCAAAGTCGTTCTTATTTTCCAATTTCACATGAAGAACTGCAACAGTTTCTTCAAAAGAGAACCTCTCAAATTTAATTTTCTCAACATCAATATCAGGCTTGTATGGTATGGGCATCTCTCCAGTTTTCTCAAGTGGTATAGTCAGCCTACCAAAAACAGGCACGTCCACAAGGAAGTCAACCTTGATCCTATATGGAACTATGCTTCCAGGCTTGATATCATCATATGTGTTTTTTATATCATCATAAACTAGCTTAATTGGAATTTTGACTGTCTCCTCTCCATGTGCTTTGATCGTCCCGGCATCTGGGATCAACCCTGAAACTAGTTTCCTTCCATTACTCTCAACCAAGTAGTTTATGTCAATCAGCGGGATGGGGACGGGATTTGGGTTCTTTACAAGAACATCAACAACAATCTCTGCCTTTTCAAGATTGATAAGAGGGATGTGAATCTCAGTAACATCCGCAGTTGGCTTTCCAAATCCAATAGCTCCCTCAATCTTCTCGCCAATGTCATGAATGAAATCCTTCACCTTCTCAATAAATCCCCCTTTCTCTTCATCTTTCTCATCTTCCTTGCGCTCTTTGTCCTTAACATCCCTTTCAACTACTTCAGGCGTATCAGATGAAGCCATGCCTTTATAGCAACGAGATTTTAGATGTAAAAAGAATTAGTTGGTAGAATAACCAGGATAAAAGAAGCAACAATTAAGTGGACAACATGGGCAAGCAATAATGGATGAAATAGGAGTGCACTTGTATTATTGATCAAAAAATGAAATTCCACAAATCCACATTCTAACCACAAGCAATGCCTAGATTCTACAGGATTAAAACATACATAAGAACGCAGACGATTGCTTTCCTTTGAAAAATGCATAAAATATTGGCTCAATGTCATTGCTGCTCAGATCAAGAAATTGCTTTTATATCTTTAAAAGGTTTCGACATACAACTTTATCACGGGAATGCGTCACCCAACTTGCATTTTCTCATTTAATCATGTAATAAAATTCCTCTCAAGAAAGAAATCAGTTATATATCCAAATGTGACTAGAGGATTAAAAGGTGTGAGAGTCAGCACCCCCTTTTTTTCTTTATTTTCAAAGAAAAACATAATACACTCAGAAGTGGCACTGTTGTCTCATCCAATCGAGTTAGCCATACCAACCATATGCAGCCCTATCCTGTTAACTACTCTTATGGGAGGTGCAAATTAAACAGCTAATTTGATCTAAAGCCATCAAATTTAAGGATCCGGAAATGCCAACCAGTCAACTTCGAGAGCAACATCCAAATCAACATCCATTTATCCAGAAGAAAAAGGAAAGGTACAAAATTGCATATAAATCAGATCAAAGATCAGGATGCGGATCTGCAGAATGCACATGATGGTGCCCTCAAAATGGAGCAAGCAACCGAACAAGTTAGAGATCACATAATAACAATAATATGCCACAAAAATGGGAAATCGCGTTCTTTTGATTGGTTTGTGAGAAGGAAATGAGCGAACCGCGATCCAAAAGGGTAGAATTAGATCTATAGTAAGATCAAACAGATCACAGCAGTATATTTGATTCTGATCACAAAAAACGAATTCACTAAATCGCGATTAGCAATAGCAACGACGAAAAGACGACAAGTTAAATGCAGAATCAGAGGTGCATATAAAAATATATACACATACCTGGAAATGAAAATGAACGAATTTGATATGAAATATCTTTGTTTAGGCTCTGGTAAAGCCGCTATCAGAACAAACGTTAATATAGAGCGATATGTGTGTGTGTGTGTGTGTGTGAGAGTGAACGTAAATGTAATTCTGATGATAGAATTTATTTAAAAATAATAATAATTCTGAGTCATAGAATTGCCGACAAGTCTTGGGACTGGGCCCCACTTCGTGATTACGCGGCTATCGCTACGTGGTCTCGGACATTTAAGTCGGTTTGGAGCGAAAGATTCTCATTATTGAGAAATGCCACAGATTCACACCTTACGTGTCAGTTTTTTATTTTAATCAAAACCCGGTTTGAATGCCGCCCTCTCCATTCCACACCGTTCCAAAAATTCAAAACTAGCACTTCAAAAGTTTCACCCTCCAAACATTTCATTTCAGTTAAGAAAAACTCCCAAAGAAAAATATCAAATTAAGAAAAATAGACAAACGATACAATAAACTTTCACCAAATCGATGAGAAATTACAGTCTTTTAACGCGTAGGGATATATATCAGATAACTACTCCGAAATGACCCAATTGCTAAAAAGACGACCTTCAAACGGAACAATGAAAAGGAAAAATAAAAAATAAAAAATCAAGTTTTGTTGGGGGTCTTCTTCAGCGATTTAAAGCCTTATCTTCAACTTCTTCCACTACTTTTCATTCGGCTGCCAGTCATCTTGGATTTGTCCTTAAAGGCGAAGAAACACTTGATTTTTTTTTTAATCAAATGCCGAATCCGAAGTGTTGTAGCAATATTACTGGTGTTCTCATCCAAAGAGTCAGCCAATTAAGGATATTTTATGACGGGAGAGAGATAGTGCTAAATTTGGAAGCTGAAACGGATGGGAACAGAGAAGATAAAGGAAACAGAGGAAAGTAGCAGGTAGCAATAAAATTAGACCTCCTACAGATGCAAGACGAAGGAAAACTCGCAAATTTCTTCTTTTTCTTCGGCTGGACCTCCACCAAGTCATTCGGCTGAAGTTCAGAACTTTCCAGATGAAGTTCATTCGACGACAGAGGCGCAGATGAAGTTGAGGGGCGTTGTCGCATCTGGAAATGAGAGAGGGAAAAAAAATCCTTGCCGACACGTAAGGTGTGCCCCGGCTGTAGTTAAATAGTGGCTTATGCGAATATTTTCTCGAGATGGAAAACCCGAACTCAACCACGAGCGATATCACTAGCCTTGGCAAGAAATGGGAATGGGGATGACTTCAGAGTCTCAGACTAAGTGACAATAAACATGTAGAGAAAAACGGCCATCTTGGTGGCTGAGTTACCAAGGTAGGAGACATCAAATTTCCCGAAAGGCACGGGCCCTAAAAGCGTGGTCCATCTCTCACACTCTATACCGCCACCCTTTGCTCGATCATTTATCCTCACTCTTAGCTTTAAAAAAAACACTGGAAATCAAGCTCGTAATAAAAGCTCAGCCTTTGCAACTCAGGATTGCAATCTCTCCACTTGAGTTTCTTTTATGAAAATGGGGGTTATTCTTGCACTCACTTGCCTTGATTTTTCAAACTTGGCTCCAGAGAATGTAGAACAGTTTTCAGCCCTTAGAACTTCTTAAAGCTTGATTACCTGCACAATGACTGGATGAGCAGATTGTGTTGCCAGTTTAAGTGGTGATTCTTTCTTAGTAGTATAGACTTTGTCGCCACTCTCGTTTATGTAAAACTGGAGATACATTTTCACTGGTAGTTCTATCCACTGCTTGGCCCAACAGAGTCTTCGTGCTAGGGTTTAACAGAGGGATTTCGTGAGAGACATCGAAGGAGAAAGAGGGGAGGAGATAGAGAGAGAGAGAGTCGAGCGATTTCGGGAGGGATTTCCCGTGAGAGATCGAAGGAGAGAGAGAGCGAGAGAGTCGAGCGATTTCGTGACAGGTTTCTCGTGAGAGATCGAAGAGGGGAGAGAGAGACAGAGAGAGAGAGTCGAGGTTTCCTGTTATGCGTCCCCACTGTCGCAATTGATGAACCCTTACGTGACAGCTCTCGGTCTCTGTTAAGACGAGCTTCGTTTGCATCGTCAATTTATCCTAACTCAGTGTTATAATTTTTTTAAATTTTAATATAAAATATAATAATCAATTTAATTTTTTTAAATTTTAAAATAATAATAATATTAAAAAATAATATTCTAATAATATTTTATCATCTCAACTCAACATCTAAACATAATCTTAGAAAACCGAACTGAAGCGCTTCTATACTCATTATTATTCATAAATTTTAATAAATCTCATTATTATTTGCAAGATATTTCAATTCATTTAATTTTATCTCTTAATTTAAACAGAGTTTAATAAAGAGAAATAAACCATAACCAAATCAACGATAACGTGTTAACTGCAAAAAAAGTCTAGGTTTGTATAGAATGATTGTTTTAACTCATTTCAATTTATCTTATCGTTATAATTTTTTTAAATTTTTATATAAAATATAATAAATAATTTAACTTTTTTAAATTTTAAAATAATAATAATATTAAAAAATAATATTTTATTCAACTTTAATTAAAAATCATCTCATCTTATCTCACTATCCAAACTAACTCATAATTTGCATTCTTTTTTTCCCTACTTCTAGTGATGGATAGAAAATTGAAAAGAAAAGCCAAAAAATCGTACCCTTTGATGTAAAAGGACCACTGAAATATATACATACACACATACAAAATATCCATTAAAGACTATTTTCAGCATGAACAATGAAGTATTTGTGAATTTTACATTCAATAAAATCTGTGAATGAATATAACTTTCTTATTGTTGGCGACTCATTTCGTCAAATATACATTTGACTTCTAAGCTACATGCATGGTTCTCTTATTTCAATTGAAGAACGAAACTGGAGAGAATTCTTTTGACTCAAAAACTCTCATATAATGCTGCCGTTGGGGATGACTGCACTATGAAGAACAACCACAATTCCCTCACTGATCATGTACCCATTGGCTTCACTGTTCCCTTCTCTGACGCTGTCTTTGTTTATAATCTGCATAGAATTACCAATACATCACTTCTATATTCGTCACATAGGAAAAGGCCCCTAGTTTAGAACACATAAAGGACAGTGAAGTGCGAAGAAGAGAAGCCACATACTGATTCAGTTGCAGGTTTTAGACAGACATTCACACAAAAAAAGCTTAAACAGATAAAGGCTCAATCAATACTTTCTAGGTAGCTCCAACCATGCCGAACTTAAAAAAGATGTCCAACAGAAAAAACCCTGTTCTATCACTCTTCTGCAATCTATTTTAGAAACGTCAGTGCTCAGTCTGTGCATAGTACATATTGGCATTGGCAATAATAATAATAATGCAAGTGCATTGCAGGAAAAATCTGAAAATGGATGGGAATATTAGATAAATGATGTTGGTTTAGCTTGTTAGTCTAAGAATACATATAAAATTTCTTGATAGTTAAGCTTTAATATAAATATTAATGATGTAATGAGATTGCTGTTGAGAGCTAATGACTATTTCTTGTACTTTCCATACCAAAACATTTCTGCCAATTCTTGCATTCTTATCTATAATGGCCTTCCTTATTTGAGTATCTTCGCCAATTCCTATAGGAATATCTAGGCCCTTCCTGTCCACGCCACTCCGCTGAATATCTTCCATCTGTGGATCGAGAATGCACACTTGCACTACATATAAGATAATCAATGGAGATTTGAAAAGAACATTCATGAGTCCATCTGTGAGGAGGATGGGGGGCTAAAATGTTTTATTTTTGAGTTTATAAACACTCTCCACGATGCCAACAGAGACATATATGGATAAACATTTAGAGCCATCTTACTTGATAAATATCAGAACCCATGATCACTGAGTCCTCTATTACAGCCCCATCTCCAATTCTTGTCTTCATACCGACTACTGTACCTTTGATCTTGCACCTCTACTCTTAGAAAGGTTAGAAATATATTAGAAACAGTAATTTAAAGCACGGTTTAGAACAGAAAAAAATACATGGTATGCATGCATTATAACTTATTTTCCTCTTCTATGTATACGTTTTTGTTTTCATACTATGTAACTGCCTATCATTGAAATTTACCATTGCAAACTCTAGAGGCAGAGAAAGCAGTTCCTTACACCGAGAATGCAACCATCTCCAATGACGCTGTCTATTATTATAGCATCAGTCACATGAGTTGGAGGCAGAACCCGAGGTAAAGTGTAGATGGGAGACTTTTTATCAAAGAAGCTGCTATGAAAGGATGAAATTTTTGTTAGTTTATGAGGTGTCCAATATAGGCACAGACATTCACTGGGATGATACTTTCAGCCCTTTTCTGGTATTAAAGTTACTGACTTAAATGCCATGTCTGCTTTCTTTGTACTTTCCATATTTGCTAGGTAGAATGCTTCAATGCTCCTCATGTCTTCCCAGTACCCATCAAAGAGAAAAGCTTGTACCTGACTATCACGAAGGAGGAGAATCTTCTTATCAATTGCAATTAAAAAGATAAAAATAACTAGAGTCTACCACAGCATCATTATGTAGGGACAGAAAGAAAATAGTACTACCACATTTGAAAATAAAAGCAACATGGGAAGGGCATACAAAATAAGTCTGACCTTCATTCCTAAGGATATTGCACCTGGTATTACTTCACTTGCGAAGTCATTTGCCTTGGGAAAATGTTCTCTTAGAAGCTTTACCATTATATCTCTATTAATGACATATATTCCCATACTTGAAAATTCTCGATATGCAATATCATTGCATTTCATTGGGCTTTCCTCCTGAATTTCAGAAGTAAACATCCTCAGAGAACTCCCCCAAAAACTATAAAATTTAAGCAGTGCGGAGCTTGGGGGGAAACCTACTGAAACAAAAGTGATTGGCTCACTATCTGACTTCAATCTAAACTCTAGAACTTGATTTTCTGAATTCAATCTCAAAATGCCAAAATTTGGGTCTTGCTCTCTCCCAGCACTCAATGCTGCAATAGTCATGTCAGCCCTGCTGTTTCGATGTGCTTCTATGATTTTCTGGTAGTCCATTTTGTAGAGATGGTGGCCAGGAAGGATCAGAAACTCAGTCACGGGATACTCTTCCATCAACCACAAGCATCTTCTAACAGCATCTGCAGCTCCCTAATATAGAGAAGGAACATGAATATATGCATTTATATAATGAGAAATGATATTTGCAGTTGTGGAGTGCACAATCGCCATGCAATTTCTTTGAAAAAAGTGATTGTGCAGCTTTCGCACTCTATAACTGTATGTAGCATTACTCTTATATAATATGACATCAAGACTAACAGTATAGAGAATTATATGCTTTTAAACCTGAAACCAGTCATCGTCTTCAAGGCTCTGGTAAGCAGTGATAACTTCAACGAATCCCTCTTTTCCAAGACCTTGTACAGCATAAGCTCTGGAAAGGTGGGAATTGAGAGAAGTTGAATTGAATTGAGTGAGAGCATATATTCTGTTTATGTTACTGTTAATGCAGTTGCTGACCACTGCATCAACGAGTCTGTAATTTGCTGCTATAGGAATGGCCCCTTCTGATATTTTCTTCGTCAATGGGTAAAGCTTTGACCGCGATCCATCTTCTAACACAATAGCTGCTACACTCTGACATCAATCAATTCACATATGTTAATCCAGAAATACTTAGCGGCACTCTTCCAGAACCATGCCAAAGCAAAACAGGTTAAAGTGCTTATAACGAAGTATAAGAATATGCATGAGGAGAGAACATTAGGTAGTAGTAAACTTTGGACCTGATTAGTTGAGGGAAACAGCAAATTGGGATACTGAGGCTGCTGTGAATTGGATATGAACAATCTTGGAGGAAGTGTACAATGGAACTTTGATGTACGTTTTCGGCGAATTCTTGCTGATCCATTAATGGCACCATTTTTTTGGAGATCCATGGATATAGGAAGAGAAAGCTGCAATATCACCATGAGAAGAGAAAGCAACAGGAAGCAATGATATGATATGCCACTCTTCTTCTAACAAATTATTTTAATCTCTTTACAGTATATTGCTTCGCTTGTTCCCTACAACGAATGAGATTTAATAGAGAGAATAAGAATGGAATACTTTGGTTTGATCTTCTTCCTCATGGCTACTGGAGAGGAAATCTTCCTTGCATTGCCCGTGGGTAGGAGCTGGTTTTCCGACCAAATACTGTCAACATTTTCTTTTTAGTGGATCCCAAAATATAAGCATGAAGCTCAGCTAGCATCAACCTTCTCAAAGAAACTTGTTTTGTGGTGTTTAACTTTGATTCTAAGTTTCTTATTGCCTTTAGATTCTGTAATCTTTAACAATTCTTTTGCTTTGTTAGTTGAATAATGGTTAAGCAGATGTTCAAGAAGAGCAAAAGAACTTGTACCGGAATGGCTCGTTCAATATAAAATCCCAATGCAAAATTACCAGTTTGCCCAGATAACCCTTTGAAACAACTATAGAATTGGCAAAAAGATGTTTCGCATTGTATATAGCTAGAACACGTTTTGGCCTGTCATCAATTTCAGAGTCAAGTGTTTGAGGCTTGTGTCCAACGTCTGCATTTTGGAATTGAGTAGTATCGAAGGCAGGCATTGTCTCAGCTTTTGTGCTTCAAGCTTCTTGCCCATCTCAAATTCGACTAATAAAATAGGTTTCATCCTCCAATTGACAGTTGTTTCTTTCAACCCTTTGCATCCAGAGTTTTGTCGAAGCAAATTGTTAACCAATTAAAGCGCAATCACCTTAGAAGTTAACTTTGGCCTTCCAGCTCATGCTGGTCCCAGAATTCAATAAATAAATATAAAAGTAAGGCTGCGCTTAGATGTTGAGCTTGAATTAAATTTCCTATGAATAATATTGAATTGAGATGATGGAATGAGTTCTGTAGAGTCCACCTAAGATGAGTTTAGATATGTTTAGATGTTGAAAAATGATATATACAAGTCTCAAATGTACAAGTCTAGAGCAAGCCCTTTATAAAAAAGATGATCCCATTATGAAAAAATGTGAAAAACTCAATTTTTCTTGATGAAGTCCATATTTTTACAAAAGACTTGTACATTTGGAGTTTGTACCTAACATTACTCTTGAATGTTAAGTTGACTCTAGATATATTTATAGGAAGTTAAAAAAAAGTTGTGAGTCCTACGTATAAAGATGTTTTGAATTGAGATGAGTTTAGTGATTTGAGAGCTAATTATTTAAATATTAGAACATATCTAAACCGAATTCAGCTGAATTAAATGCAATCAACGAACCAAATGAGCCCTAAATTGCATAGATCGAGATTTTTTACAATTTTTTAATCAAACCACTTTTTACAATTGAGAGAGATGGCATATAGACTATACTACTTTAAATGTTAGTGTCAATATTACCTATGGGCAACAGTTAATGCAGAGTTCATATGCTGGATCTATTTCTCTACAAATTATAGAAGTGGTTGGAATTGCAAACTATTGGGACTTCACAACCAAAAGCACAGCGGACAGAAGCCACATGAAACACAACCAAACACATAAGCAGCCATATAAAGGATTATTGAGAACAAATTACAGAAGGCAGGAATATGCAACCACTTTTTAACAAGAGATGCGTTACTCACTGGTTTGTTCTCTGAATTTTATTTCTTTGCAAAAAGAGAGAGATGACAATTATATCTGAAAAAAAAAGCAAGGGAGCCGTGTAAATAGATAATTTCTGATTCTAAACATCAAGCATGCATCTTTTCCTGTGTGTCTGAGCAGTTAGAGCACTTTCGAGGTGCGGCAAAGCAATCGATAAATACTCATTATTCTTTGGGATGATGTGGCTACCCTTTGAAAGTCCCTCAGAACTCTCAACATTGAGACATTCTGGCAGTTGACAAACGAAACAATACGTCTAACTGAGGAGAGAAAAAAAAAAAACTAGGCATCATTTCATGACATCCAATGGTCCCCAATATTCCTCACTTCAGATGGTGCTCAAACAAAGATGCCATCTCAATCTGCATGACAAACAAAGTTAATTGATGTGAGAACTCAATCATCTAAAGAATAAAATAATTTTTTTTTTTTTTCTATAAGTAAGAAACTTTATTGGTTGAATGAAACTAGGCAAAACCCATGTACAAATGAAGTATACAAAAGAGACACCTGATTACATTCTAGAAAGCTGAAAAGGAAGCAAAAACTCATGAACATTCCCTCTCTTTAATAAAATTAGCAGAAAACCATTGGACCAAAGAAAATACTAAAAAAGTTCCATATTTCCCCCACAGCTCTCTCCTTGTTGTTGAAGCACCTCTCATTTCTTTCCATCCATATACACCACAATAAGCACAAAGGAACTATCCTCCACGTCACTGCCAGTTGAGAGCTATGATGATGCCTATTCCAACATGTTAGGAGTTCCACCACACTCTTGGGCATAACCCAAGTCAACCCAGCTCTACTAAATATACCAGCCCATAACTCCCTCGCCACCTCGCAATGCAGAAAAAGATGAATCGATTTACCATTGTTCTTACACACGTAACACCACTCCATTACGATCATCCCACGTTTCCTTAAATTGTCAGCCATCAAAATCTTTCCTAAAGCTGCAGTCCAAGTAAAAAAATGCAACTTTATACCCTTCCATGGAAACACGATGGGCTGATGGTCTGTCAGCACCTTATAGAAGGATTTAACAGGAAATTTTTTACTCCCCGAATGTTTCCACAGCATTCTATCTCTCCTATTTCCTCCTATTTTCTTGGTATAAAGATAGCTGAAAAAACCTGTTATCTCCTCAACTTCCCAATCCTGCGCATTTTTGGAAAAAATCATATTCCAATGCACTATACCATTGGCTCGACACAACACATTTGACACAGCAGCCTGCTGATTTTCAGCCAATCTGAAAACACCTGGAAAAACAGAAAATTGAGCTCTCTGACCACACTATTCATCAAACCAGAAACTAATTCTTGTGCCCTCTCCAACCTCAAAATTGATGTGTTGCAAACACCTTCCACCCCTTTCTAAGAAATTTCCAAAGGCTCACACCATAAGTCCCCCTACCCTCCTTGGAACACCAAGCCCCCCAATCACAACCATACTTCCGATCCACGACCATTCTCCACAACGAAATCCTTCCAATTGGAATCTCCACAACCATTTTCCTAATAGAGCTTTATTAAAAATAATCAAGTTACGCACCCTCAAACCTCCCAACTCCTTCGGACTGCACACTTTTTGCCAACTCACAAGATGAAATTTATTCTCCTCACCCATGCCGGCCCCCAAAAAGCTCTAAATAGTTTTTCAATCCAATTAGCCACCCCCATCGGTAAAAGAAATAAAGAAAGAAAGTACATAGGAATATTGGAAATGATACTTTTGATAAGAGTTAGTCTCCCTCCTTTTTATAGGTAGAGCCGCTTCCAACCCGACAACCTTTTTTCTACCTTCTCTATAACACCATCCCAAATATTTTTTGCTTTTAAAGAGGCTCCCAAAAGAAGTCCGAGATATTTTATAGGAAGAGCAACCACTTTGCATCCCAACAATTCGGCTAGAAGGTTGATATTCTCCACCTCCCCTACCAGGACCAATTCTGTCTTTCCGAAGTTCACATTGAGTCCCAAAACAACTTCAAAACACAAAACAACCCTTAAAGCTTGAATCTGTTCGCTGTCCACTGTCAGCATCACAGAAAATTAAAATGTCACCCGCATACAATAAATGGGAGATGGATAAAGCCTCATTATTAATGTTACCCACTGAAAAACCGGCAAGAAAACCTCCCCTTACAGGAGCCTCCACCATGCGACTCAAGGCCTCCATTACCAAAACAAAGATAAAATGAGGTAACGGGTTCCTTTGTCTCAAACCCCTTGAACTCTGAAAAAATCCACAAGGTTTGCCATGAACTAAAACAAAAAACCGGGCAGTTGAAATACAATGTTTAACCCAACCACACCACCTATCTCCGAAGCCACATCTTCTCAACATATATAGCAAAAAATCTCAGCACACGTGGTCATAAGCCTTTTCCATGTCCAACTTGCAAGTAACTCTTGGAATACCATCCCTCAACCGACTGTCCAAACACTCATTTTCTATAAAAAATGAATCCAAAATTTGCCGACCCCGTACAAAGCATTTTGAGGTTTGAAAATTATTTTATCCATCACCAAACTCATACGATTTGCTAACACCTTCGAAATGATTTTATAAATCCTGCCAACCAAACTAATAGGACGGAAATCTTTCAACTTAATGGCCCCCGCTATCTTTGGGATGAGGGCAATGAAAGTAGGGATAAAAGACTTCTCAAACTTGTGACTAAAATGAAACTCACGAAAAGCCCGCATCACATCATCCTTCATAGTGTCCCAACACTCTTGAAAGAAAGCCAAAGAAAATCAATCCGGGCTCGAGGCTTTATCTTTGCACATATCACTCACCACCTGCTGCACTTCAGCTTCCTCAAATGGTCTCTCCAACCAACTTGCTACACTAACATCCAGCTGGTCAAAAAACAAACCATCCAATTTAGGACGCCACACCGCAGTCTCTTTGAGAATATCTTCATAATAGTTCACAATATGGTCTTATATATCCTCCGGGGATTGGTGCACCATATTACCGGATTGGATCACCTCAATGCCTGTGGGAATTTGCCATGTTGTGAAAGAACTTATAACATTTGTCGCCCTCCTTCAATCACGTCATCCTAGATTTTTGCCTCCAAGAAATTTCTTTCATCAACAAAACATTTTCTATCTCCAACACCACCTCAATCTTTCTCAACGAGGACTCCTCATTGACTTCCCCAACTTCTAGAGAATGTAACTCATTCCAAAGAAGACTTTTTTGCTCATCCGTATGTCTAAAAACCTCAATATTCCACTTCTTTAAGCCCAACTCAAAGGCTTTAAGTTTACCGGGCACAATAAAACGAGGGGTACCATGAAAGGAATAGGAAACCCACCAATTCCTCACCTCTCCTCAAAACCAATCATTTGTAGCCACATATTCTCAAATTTGAAGTAATGCCGACCCCCATGAATGCCCTCACAATCTAACAAAATGGAAAAATGATCTGAGCATACCCGTGACAATCTTTTCTGGCTTAGATCCGGATAATGTGTCTCCCAAGAAGTAGAAACTAGAAATCTGTCCAACCTTGACCCCCCCTCTACTGTTAAACCACGTGAAAAACCTCCAAACCAGAGGAAGATCAATCAAGTTAAGATAAAAAATCAGCTTCGAGAAGTCTTCCATCGCCCTTGTCAAAGAAGTAGCCCCCTCCCTCTCACAAGGAAAGCGTACAACATTAAAGTCCCCACACATAACCCAAGGTAATTTCCATAAATAATACAAACCTGCCAGTTCCTCCCACAAAGAGCTTATTTCTCAATTTGCATTAGGCCCATACACTCCTGCAAGAGCCCACCTCCACCCATCCTCAATATTCTTGAATGAACCAACCATTGAATAGTTCCTAATACAATTCTCAACTAACTTCACCACTCTCATATCCCACATCAACAACACCCCTCCTGAAGCACCCAAAGAAGCTAAATAACTCCACCCAAGCCTTCACAAGAAATCCCCACACTCCTGTAACTCCGCCACCTTTTTCAACATCCAATCCGAAGATTTAGAAACTGGGTTAGGTGGAATAGCACATAGTGGGGTAGGACTACCCAACTCATTCTTATCGCCCCCATTCTCACAAACCACCATCTAAAAGCCATATGAAGAGTCGTCTAACCCCACATCCCCTGTAGCTCCACTACCTTTTTCAACACCCTTCTGTAAGCCATCTAACACCACTTCCCCTGAAGAGCAAGCCAACTGCGACTCACCAAACAGCACCTCTGATGTATTCCCGATGCCACCATCGACCATTCCACCCAATAAAAGCTGGTCACCCATCCATGGGACAAGCTCCCTTGAAGGTACTTCCACCAGTGGAAGGTTGGACTGCGCTAAAGGCGCCCTGATCTCCCCATCAAAAGCAACCCTACCGTCAAGCTCTTCTATCAACTCTCCTTCCTCGATTTCCTCCCGCCGATGTGACGGTACCAACCCACCAAGATGATTGTCAGCGACCGGCGAAACTTTCTGTGCCGAGACTAGGTCCGACAGATCACGTGCCGGTGCCGTGGGAGAGCGGCTAAGGCCCTGGATGAAACCCGAAACTTTTCCATCCAAACCCATTTTGGGCCTATTCCCTAGCCCAGCCTAGCTCCCTTTGACAGCCCAACTTGATCTGTAAAACTGAAGCTCCCCCTCACTACATTAGAGCCAATCCCCGACCCAAGCCCACTGCAAAGCCCCCTTCCCCTTAACACACCGTTTTAGCCATTGTATATTATCCATCAAAAAACCCACTTATTGCTCAACGCCTGAAGCACCCTTACCTCATTCAAACCCACCACGTCCCTACCACCCCCCTCGCGACTTTGTGCATCAGCTGAAATAGAAGAGCCACCTGAACCTGGCAAACCTGCCCTCTTTGCATGCTTCGCGGCTCGAGGCATCTCCATCTGACCTTGGAGTACCTCTCTGCACCACCGAGAAGTCGACTTATGCACCATCGTCGATGGTGGAAGCACCTGTGGAGAACCACCTTCTCTTCCAACCTCCTTCAACGCCCCTGCCTGTTTCATCCTTGCCCAAGCCACCTTTATCTTTGTTTTCCTCACACAAAACAGAGGATGGAGATAAGAGCTCTTTCAAGGTCTCATCGAATTCCTCCCACCCTCCCCTTCCTCCCTTCCGGCACCATGATCAAACTTTGCTTCTTCTCGTGACCGAACTCCGATAAAAAGGAGAACCTGCCAAAGTAGTTGTGGCACCTCTGCACCACAAGCACCTAATTCCCTTTTCTACGAGTTCTAAGAAACTCAAAGGATCCCACTGAAGCAACACATTCCCTCACCATTGAAGCCAACCACACCAGAGCTTCGTGATCGACAGAGATGTATTTCACCACGCGGCGACTACTCTCCATCATTCTACACCACATCTCGTTTTCCCTCTTAAACACAAAAGTCTTGTGATCAATAAGAACATTATGCACAACCCCATCACAACCATCCAACGCGACAAACAAAAGAGAACAAAACACTAATCACTACAATATTCTTTCGCCATTAACATAACACCACCAACGAAGTAACACCAACGACGTGATATTTCGCATGTGTACGGAGAGAAAAGTGTTTAGGAGAGAAAACTAAGCAAGTGTGCATAAGAATAAAATAAATAATACACATCCATAACCAATATACAGTATAAGGAGTATAAAATCAGTAGAAAGATGCGTACAACAACTAATCTACTTCCCAATATTTTATTTTATTTTATAAGTAATCTGTCTCCCAATATTTTAATTACTCAATCAAAGGAAAAATATGGAAATAGAGACATTGAAAATATTAAAAAACTGAAATCAGATTATTATATTTAAAGTGCTCAGGTCAGAACTAAAATTGAACATAGATGCCATGTTTGTCAAACCTTATGATTTACACAACCATACAACAATGAGGATTACATATTTGCATCTTAAATTCTAGTCCAGGCTTTTGTTATTAAAAATACATTGCATTGGTATCATCATTGTGACATTGAGACAAAATGAACTTAAACATTCCAACTCACAGCTGTCAAAGCAGTCTCGGAGCCCTTATTGCCAGATTTCCCACCAGCTCGATTTAATGCCTGCAATAATTATAAAGGCAACAGTCAGAGATCACATCTCATCTAGCGGCACTCTCCTCCCCCCCTAAAAAAAAAAAACAAAGGCAGCCTTAGGGAGTTTCCCATTTACATTCACTTTAACTACCAGATTACCTGCTCCATGTTATCACAAGTCAGAACGCCAAATATGCATGGAACTCCTATAAAATCATGTAGAAAAAGCTTCAGTCTATCATTAGGAAGCAAAACATAAGCTAAATTGGATATGACATCAATGTAAGAATGACAGCTGCGACATTCCATCTCATTTCACCAATTTAATAGCAAATTCAGATAGTTTATAGATCACCTTGCCAATGCGCAAGGACATACAATTGATGTGTGGGCTGCTTAACAACATAGTGAAAAGAAATAAGATGCAAAATTGATGTGTAGCTGTACTTTGTCTTGTCCTTCAGCCAAAATAGCTATCAAAAAATTAAAAGACAAATTTCCAAGCCCATTCAAGAAGCAGACTCAGGGCCCTACAAGTAAAGTAAGTTTCCTACGTGAAAAAGATATGTACATGCATAGACATCGTAGTCTAGACAGACACCCATGGGAGAACCATGCAACAAACAAGATGCATTTTTCTTTCTTTCCTTCCTTTTTTTATAAGTAACAAGATGCAAACTAAAGCTTCCCCCCCTCCCCTTGTTTGTTTGGAAGTTACATATGCACCCAGAGGGTCCTGATCCAACAATCTCACCCTCCATCCTTGTCATGAAAGGGGACGAAGTGGTATTTGAGCTAGAGCCCGTTGCCTTTTAAGCAAACTATATATGTAATATTGCTACATACAAAAGCCGGATTCACGCAATAATTCTTTATTTTTTATAAGTATTCACGCAATAATTATTAGATCACAATACAATATTCCCATCTACTGCTATAAAATAAAATCAGCTCAGCAACTAATACAAAACACAGAGACCAACCTGAACTTAAACCTGCTGAAAGAACTCCAGATGCTGCCGAATTAGCAACAGCATCATAGTGGGAAGTATCACCTCTAATCTAATGACAACAAAAATGGTTCATAAATTAGGGCACTCATTACAAGCATGTTCTCAACATAGTGAGTTAAAGAACCCTGTCATTGAGAGATATTATATCTCATCAAAAGATTTTAATCAGTGGCGCATCAACAAATCATACCACTGCTCCAATACATAAAACTGCATGATATTTTCCTGACTTCCCAAGCCTTTCTGCAGCAATACCAATTTCGAAACTACCAGGAACCCATACAACCTGATGGACAAAGCGAAGAAAACAATTATCCATTGTCATAGTGTTATCATGCAAAATTAAAACCACATACCAAGCTAACAATCACAAGGCACAAAATCCCTGTAAGCTTCAATGCATTTATCCAAAAAGCGTGTCAACAAGGGATAGTATGAGGATCAACACCATGACAGGAATGTTTAAAGAAGGATGGTTGTTAAAACTAAAAAAAGGATGGTCACGGTGATTTTGGCTTTCGATCTTTTGCATGCTTTGACAGCAACGGCAATAACTAGTCACAACTACTACTTCCTCAATGACTGTACTAGTTTAAGAAGATGCTATACTTAGCCACAACAATCAAGATATTTGCAAAAGTCTACGTTCTATAACTCTCGTAGATACTGTGGTAACAGGCATGACAACATATGACAATTAAGTTGTTTTTAAAAGAGTGGCTACATACATCGATGTCTTCATCTTGGACAGAATAGTTCTTGAAAGTAGCCAACGCTCCTTCTAACAGTTGCTTTGTCACAATCTCGTTAAATCGTGCTACAACCTTCAATAATCAAAATTCAGTGAAACCAATATCGGAAGTGAAGGGAAGCTAATGCTACCCTAAGCAGAATCATATCATTAGCCAGAATTAAATTTTCGAGGATTTCACAGCCAATTTCGGAAAACTGCAATTCCCCAACAATTACAGATATGTATACAAATGATTTTTTTTTTGTTACTCGAGTTATGTGTAGGTCATTCAGAGTAACTGACCACGGCAAAGCGAAGACCCTGAGTTCTGGTGACAGATCCTGTCAGATATCGAACTGCGGACGTTTTTACAAAAGACGAGCGGTCATTCCTCTCAACGGAAACGCAAGGAATCGTTCCTGAAATTAATTCATTTTTAAAATATTAAGCATATACATGCAGAACAGTGCTTTTTTGCACGAGGGACTGATTAAACGAAGCTACCTTGCGCAGAAAAGGTAAAGGAGAGAGATTTTGACTCGTGAGTAGCAGCACGTTGAAGTTGTAAGAAAGTACTGCAACTACCATTCCCAGGATGATGCCTATGATGCGTGGGCAAAGAGAGGCGCGATTGGTGGAGGGGAAGGGAACACTCGGTGGAAGCAAACGAAGCCATTTTTCAACCAAACACTAGTGAGAGCCTTCTGAGAACAGAGGACAAGAGAAATAGTGAAACTTTAGACATAATACTAGTCCAAAGGTATCAAAGCCAATGTCACTGAATCTGTTCGGCTGTATTTCCTAACGATAAGATTTATCCCAAACTGTTCTTTAACAAAGATTATAAAAATATAAACTTTTTTCTGTGGCTGAATTTGCAACCTCGCGGTCGACAGGAGAGGACTCGCTAGAACCACCAACTGCTAAATCAATACGCCTCGCAGCACAGAACTACAAGTAATGCCAATCAATCGGCTTAAAAAAACGGAAGATCTGGGAAAAGCTTACCTCGAAGAGCGGCGGGTGGTCGAAGGCGGCGATGGCTGGGAAGTGTCGCTAACGGTCGGCGGTGGAGAATGAATGAGGGAGATAGATGCAACATCGCGGCTTCAGTTTAGTTCAAGGTTTATTATAAAATCTAGAAATTTACCGTTTCTGCCATTTGTGAGCGCGTGATCAAAAACTACCGAAAAGATTCAAAACGGTGAGTTTGATAATTGAAAAATCCTTTATGAAAAATACAATGGACTACGACATCTAGACAGTGAGATGGGATGAGATAAATTAAAATAATTTTTAAATAATAATAAAATTATTAATTAATATTAAATAAAATGAAATTATTTCATCAACTCTATATCCAAACTAACCTTATTCTTATTCTATTATGATAAGCTGGAATTCTTCATCAATTTTTAAATTTATTTATTTTAATAAATAAGAAATAATTTAAAATGATGGAAAGTGTTACATTTATAAAATAAGATAAGTGTATTGCTATACAACCTCTTCTAGCACGATCTCAACACTCTTGAGTTACGTGTATTTTTTTTTTTAAGTCAAACGTGCGTTTTAAATCAGTAAATTAAAAAAAAAAATTCCCCCCACCACCCCGCGTCCCACTCTCCCTGCGTTCCCCCCTCCCCCAGCTTTCTCAGCCCAGTGCAGGTTCTCTTCCGTACGACTTCGTCCCAAGGCCGGCAGTATGGTACTTTATGCAATTTTTGTTTTTGAATTAAGTAAATCCATTCAGGCAGGCAGGTGGTTGCATCTTCTAATTGTTGAAATCCCTGCCCAAGCAAGCAGTCCACAATGGCTGCTTGCTGCTCAACCTCCAACGCCCAACTCTCAACTGTCCATTGAATGCAACAATAAATGCATTCATACGTAAAGCAATGCATCTATAAATTGAGGCTTCTGGCGAGAGTCTCAAATACACCCAAGAAGAGAAAAGAGAGAGAGCCTGGAGAGCTCGGAGAGAAAAAAGAGAGTTGAGTTGAGTGGAGTGTAATCCTCCTCCTCTGTAATATTTTCTTGTGTACCACTATTTAATAGTGAAGCTCTTTTCTGTGGATGTAGGCAGTTGCCGAACCACGTTAAATTCTTGGTGTCACTGAGTGCGTAGAGTGTATTTTTTTTATTACCGTTTTTATCCCTTCCGCTGTGCTGATTTCCCCAACAAGTGGTATCAGAGCTATTGTTGGAAAGAGTTTTTTTTCAGAAAACTCGTTTTTAGTGTGTAGCTCAGTTTTTAAATTTGAGCATACTACTGTGTTCGTCTCATCGAGACAAGAAAAACGGTGAAAACCAGAAGCCAGACGGACGCCGCACGCTCCCCCACGCGCCGTCTGAAGATCGGAGAGTGAGTCCACTCTCGACACGCGCTACACGCGCCCAGGAGAGGAACGAGCGCGTGAGACCCACTCTCGGCACGCGCAGCACGCGCTACAGAGAAGCCCATGCGCGTGAAGTTCACGCGCCTTACGTTCTTATTGACCAAGAGAAGCGCGTGAAATACACGCGCCTACGCGTTCCACGCGCTCCAGTGAGGTTCTGGCACGTGAATAACACGCGCCTACGCGCTGTTAGCCGCGCCACGTGCTGCACGCGCGACAGTGTTCCTGTTTTGGTTCTTTTGCTCATTCCTTGTGCTATCTGAGTCCGATTTTGACGAAACAAGACTCGTTTCCAACAAAATCAAGCGTTCCGGACACAACGGTGCTGTCCGTTTTGTGATATTCCACTTCAAAGATCCTGTACTTGCATTTTGTATTTAGAATCAGTCTAAATCCATGGAGGATTCAGCATCAGGCGCCATGATAAAGCTGACTGCCTCAAACTACAGTCTTTGGAGGCCTCGGATGGAGGATCTATTGAACTGTAAAGATCTGTCTGACCCTTTGGAAGATGAAGGGAAGAAGCCAGATGAAGTTACGGATCAAGTGTGGAGAAAGATGCACAAGAAGACTATCGGTCAGATCAGACAATGGATTGACCATAGTGTTTTTCACCACGTGGCCCAGGAGACAGATGCATATAGCCTCTGGAAAAAGTTGGAGGATATGTATCAAGCTAAGACTGCTCGAAACAAGGCCCTCTTGATGAGACGGCTTGTTAACTTGAAGTTGAAGAGCGACACCTCTGTTGTCGAGCACACTAGCGAGTTTCAAAACCTAGTTAACCAGCTCGGATCCGTCAACCTGAATCTTGGCGATGAAGAACAAGCCCTGCTACTTCTTAGTTCATTACCAGATAGTTGGGAGACGCTGGTGGTCTCCCTCAGTAACTCTACTCCAGATGGCAAACTTACCATGACGATGGTTAAGGATGCCCTATTTAATGAGGAGGCCAGACGAAAAGAGACAAGCATGAATCAAACTCATGTCCTTGTCACCGAGAGTAGAGAAAGGCCTCGAGGTGATGATAGAGGGAGAAGTGGAGGCAGAAACAGAGGGAAGTCTCAACCACGTGGAAGGTCCAGCAATAGCAGGAACCAGCAGACCGGTAACATGAAATGTTACCATTGTGGCAAAGAAGGCCACATAAGGAAAAACTGCCGCAAGTTTTTAAGGGAGCAAGGTCAAAGCAGTAAGCTGAAGAAAGAAGATAGTGAAACCCTTGTCACTCTTTCGGGAGATGTGGCAATACTCTCCACCAGTGATGAGACGTGTCTGCACGTTGCAAGCCATGATGTTGAATGGGTGGTAGACACAGCAGCATCATACCATGCCACTTCCCATAGTGAATTTTTCACTACGTACAAAGCAGGAGACTTTGGTACGGTAAGGATGGGAAACGCTAGTTCCTCAAAGATCGTGGGAGTTGGCGAAGTGCAGATAAAAACCAACGTTGGTTGTACCATGGTGTTGAAAGATGTTCGACACATTCCTGACCTTCGGCTCAACCTGATTTCGGGAACAGCCCTTGATCGACAGGGCTATGACAGCTACTTCAGCAATGGCACTTGGAAGCTGTCACAAGGTGCCATGGTTGTCGCCCGAGGACATATTTGCAGTACGTTATACAAGACCCATGTGAAGATTGATACTGATAGCCTCAATGCAGCGGAAGACGAGGCATCACCGAATCTGTGGCACAAGAGACTCGGACACATGGGTGAGAAAGGGTTGGATACGCTTGTGAAGAAGGCACTCATCAAGGTTGCCAAAGGAATATCGTTAAACCCTTGTGAGTACTGTTTGTTTGGCAAACAACGCAGAGTCTCGTTCAATTCCTCTACGAAGAGAAGATCAGAGTTGTTGAGTCTGGTACACTCTGATGTATGTGGTCCCATGGAAGAAGAGTCATTGGGAGGTAACAGATATTTCATGACATTCATTGATGATGCTTCACGAAAGGTCTGGGTATATGTTTTGAAGTCAAAGGATCAGGTCTTCGAGCACTTTAAGAATTTCCACACCCTAGTGGAAAGAGAGACGGGAAAGAAGTTGAAGTGCCTGCGAACGGACAATGGAGGAGAATATGTTTCCAAAAGGTTCGCTGCATACTGCGCTGATCGCGGTATTCGACATGAGAAGACGGTCCCATATACCCCTCAGCACAATGGTGTAGCCGAAAGAATGAATCGGACCATCATTGAAAGAACAAGATGCATGCTCAGTATGGCTAAGTTACCAAAGCCATTCTGGGGTGAAGCTGTTCGTGCTGCTTGTTACCTGATCAACAGATCACCTTCCGCACCACTGGAATTTGAAGTTCCTGAAAAGGTTTGGTCTGGAAAAGATGTCTCTTACTCTCACCTGAGAGTGTTTGGGTGCAAAGCATTTGCACACGTATCCAAGGAGCTGAGACAGAAGCTCGATGTCAAGTCAACTCCATGTATCTTTGTTGGATATGGAGATGAAGAATTCGGATACAAATTATGGGATCCAGTGACAAAGAGAATTGTCAGAAGTAGGGACGTTGTGTTCCATGAAAACCAGCATATAGGAACTAAAGCTTCCTCGATGTCAGTAGAGCTTAGTTCCTATACACATCCTGCACCATTACAGTTCGCCACAGATAATGAGGATATGCAGGATCGAGATCCAGAAGCAGAAGAAGAAGCTTAGGGTGTTGAGCAGGGGGAGCAAGAACCCTCTCCACCAGCAGCTGGTGTACCACCACAAGGGTTAGATGGTGATGAACCTCCTTTGGTTGATGAAGCTCAACCAAGAAGATCGGCAAGAGGCCGCCTATTGATTCCGTCGATGAGATATCCGGAATCAGACTATATTCTGCTTACTGATGAGGGGGAGCCGGAGAGCTTCCAGGAAGTTCAAACTCATGCTGATAGAAGCCTATGGGTGCAGGCAATGCAAGAAGAGATGAGTTCTTTGCAGAAAAATCAGACCTATGAGTTGGTGAAACTTCCTGAAGGAAAGAAAGCCCTAAAGAGCAAATGGGTGTTCAAGCTGAAGAAAAATGGCCAAGGAAAGCTGATAAAGCACAAGGCCAGATTGGTTGTCAAAGGATTCCAACAGAAGAAGGGAATCGACTTTGACGAGATATTTTCCCCGGTGATGAAAATGATGTCAATCCGAGTCATACTCGGATTGGTAGCCAGCTTGAATTTGGAACTCGAACAGATGGATGTGAAGACAGCCTTTCTCCATGGAGATTTGGAGGAGGAAATCTATATGGAGCAACCAGAAGGGTTTGAAGCTCCAGGGAAAGATCACTTAGTCTGCAAGCTAAAGAAGAGTCTCTATGGCCTCAAGCAAGCGCCGAGGCAATGGTACAAGAAGTTCGACTCATTCATGATGAGTCATGGTTACAAGAGACTTGTTGCAGATCAGTGTGTCTATGTTCGAAGGTTCCAGGATGCCAAGTTTGTCATACTCCTTCTTTATGTTGATGATATGTTAATCGTTGGTGAGGATAGGTCCAAGATTAACAAACTAAAGAAGGAACTATCCAAGTCCTTTGACATGAAGGACTTAGGCCCAGCACAGCAACTTTTGGGCATGAAGATTGTTCGTGATAGGAATGTCAAAAGGGTGTGGCTATCACAACAAAAATATGTTGAACGGGTCATCAGACGTTTCAACATGGGAGATGCTAAGCCAGTCAATACTCCACTTGCTAACCACTTCAAGTTGAGCAAGAGCTCGTGTCCTTCTTCAAAGAAAGAGATTGAAGAAATGAAAGTAATTCCCTACTCTTCAGCAGTAGGAAGCCTGATGTATGCAATGGTTTGTACCAGACCAGATATTGCTCATGCTGTAGGCATGGTTAGCAGATTCCTTTCAAATCCAGGAAAGGATCATTGGGAAGCAGTCAAGTGGATTCTCAGGTACCTAAAAGGTACATCTAAGATGTGCTTGTGTTTTGGGGGAGCTAAACCAGTTCTGGAAGGCTATACAGATTCAGATATGGCAGGAGATCTGGATAGCAGGAAATCTACTTCGGGATTTCTCTTCACTTTTGCAGGAGGAGCTGTCTCTTGGCAGTCCAAATTGCAGAAGTGTGTTGCTTTATCTACAACTGAGGCAGAGTACATTGCCGCAGCAGAAGCTGGAAAAGAAATGTTGTGGATGAAGCGTTTTCTCCAAGAACTAGGGGTTAGTCAAGAAGACTACACGGTACATTGTGATAGTCAAAGTGCTCTAGATTTGAGCAAGAATTCAATGTACCACTCCCGCACCAAGCATATTGATATCCGCTATCATTGGATACGCGAAGCGATGGAACAACAGCTATTGAAGCTTGTGAAGATCCATACGAAAGAGAATCCAGCGGACATGCTGACGAAGGTGGTTACAAGTGAGAAGCTTGAGCTATGCAGAGACATAGCTGGGA
The DNA here is from genome assembly GCF_004785595.1 of Juglans microcarpa x Juglans regia. NCBI lineage: Eukaryota > Viridiplantae > Streptophyta > Magnoliopsida > Fagales > Juglandaceae > Juglans > Juglans microcarpa x Juglans regia. The sequence goes on along the minus strand of NC_054594.1, from coordinate 39,442,796 downwards.
TGGATAGCATATAGGTAAATGGGCATGGAGGGGGAGAATTGTTGAAATCCCTGCCCAAGCAAGCAGTCCACAATGGCTGCTTGCTGCTCAACCTCCAACGCCCAACTCTCAACTGTCCATTGAATGCAACAATAAATGCATTCATACGTAAAGCAATGCATCTATAAATTGAGGCTTCTGGCGAGAGTCTCAAATACACCCAAGAAGAGAAAAGAGAGAGAGCCTGGAGAGCTCGGAGAGAAAAAAGAGAGTTGAGTTGAGTGGAGTGTAATCCTCCTCCTCTGTAATATTTTCTTGTGTACCACTATTTAATAGTGAAGCTCTTTTCTGTGGATGTAGGCAGTTGCCGAACCACGTTAAATTCTTGGTGTCACTGAGTGCGTAGAGTGTATTTTTTTTATTACCGTTTTTATCCCTTCCGCTGTGCTGATTTCCCCAACACTAATTGCCTTATATTATAAATTTATAAGTTGGTAAAAGTTCTCAGAAACTCTGCTGCACAACCGCGTGAAAGCAAACTTCTTTAATTTTAGCAAAGAAGCCATTATACATTACATCCAGTTGGACTCTTTCCAGGTGCTTCCATGGAAATCTTTTCCCACAAGGAATGCAGAAGCTCGTTTGCGGAGTCCCATAATATTTGGAAGGACAAATACCGGTAACATACCAAGAAATTGTGGAAATAGTACTGATGGAGCCTCTAAACATATATAATTTCATTCTTCAGTCAATATGGAGGCTCAACAAAAGTTTATCTTCAAAGTGTGCTTTGTTTTCCGTAAGTGATGGATGCCTTCTCAAATTGAAAAAAATACTCTGGCAGTGTTCATAAAGTGATGAACTTTTCAGAAAAAAAATAGACAGCAATCTTCAGTTCTTTTTGTTCCTTTAGTCATTAGAGTGATGTTGGTCATGCCAGTTTCTGTGTCTGTAAGCAAGAGTCCATCATGTAAGTTTGATCTCTTGTTACATATTTTTATACTGGGAGGGGTTTGGTGTTCGTCTGGGTGAGTGAGGATTGATGAGGACTTCGATGGTGGTCTTCGTTTGGGAGGGGCTGTGCTAAGCAGAGAAGGGAGAGTGAGGTCTTCGTCTGGGAGGGGCATTGCAGAGAAGGGAGTGAGGGAGATAGGCAGACCGTGACCGTGACGTGGTGATTCGTGATACTTGTGGTAGAATGCATGCTGCTTATTCTGCGTTCTTGGGTGAGGAGTCTAATAATTTTACTAAATTGAGAAGGTTAGTGGAAGGGGTTCGTAGGTGTTGTCAGTTAGGTTTTGGCAAGATTGAGATTGAGACTGACTCTCAATTACTTGTTAACTGGATTACCAAATGAGCTTGTAATATTTGGTACCTAGAGGATTTCTGGAAAGAGCTGCAATGTCTCTTGGGTTGCTTGGAGTATCGTTTGAATCATGTTTTTCACGAGGGTAATGTTGTGGCGGATTTTTTAGCCAAGCAGGGAGTTGAGAACTTGAATATGGATTGGACTATTAATAGTGAGAAGTTGATTGGTCACATCCAAGATCTTCTTCGTATAGACATAATTGCCCTTCCCTACCTGCAGTTCAAGTAAATTTCGATTGGTAAGTTCTTATCTATTCCTTTTGAGTTGATATTTCTTGTTGGTTTTTCTCTTTAGCAGATGTCTTTCGTTTCATTTTAATTTTCTTGGTCATGTAATTTTTTTTATGAACATTTTTAATTGGTTTTGTTTTATCTCTTTTGATGCATGGGTTTGGTTTTTTTGAATATCTGTAACTCACATACATTTGGTTGTAACTACGGTTTTCTTCCGTCATATGTGAGGGCTATCAATAAAATTGAGGTATCGTCATCTTCTTAAAAAAAAAAAAAAACCAAGTTGATGAATAGCAGGTATGTGGTGTGTGATAGGAGGTTGAGTAGATTTTTTGATAAGATAATACTAGATTTTGTAGCATCACTCATTGATAATATATATTTCACATGGATAATAAGCATTTTTGTTGATTGCGAGCATAATTATAATTGTTTTATTTGGAGCAACAATATCCATCTAGTGATTGGTCCTATTAAGATTTTCATAATGCATCGCTATTAAATATACGAATTTAATTGATATGGTTCTAGCAATGTCTTGCAAGTGACTGTAGCATGAGAAATGTTACTATCTCGTCTAAGTTATATCGTTCATTTTACTTCACGATAGTGTTATGTAGTTTATTGAAAAAATAAAAAATAAAGTCATAAACATAAAAGGGACAGATGAAACTTAGAATTTCAGTCATTTTCTAGGTGTTTTCAGATGCAATTTTGTTTTAAATATAATTTTTTTTAATAACACGTGGCACCACCATTAATGTTACGTCAATGAAATAAAAAGCAACACAATAGCAATTCTCTTTATTCAATACCTTCATGCTTATTCATAAAAATAAAAAATAAAAAAATACCTGCGTGCTCTCTCTGTCTAGTAGATAACATACTATTTTATTTCAAATAAACAAGTTAACGTAATGTCCTGCTACAAGGACCAAACTTGTACGGAGAGATGCTGTAACGTTTAGATGGAAGGTTGGAATTATATGACTTTTATTTTAAAAAGATTAGTCAATAGTATAATTAGAATCTCATTGAAATATTATAAAGAGTAAAATTTTTTTTTCCAAGCAATGTGAGATCTTATATACTACCTACTCTTATCCATATCATATAGGATATCACAGATGCAAAGTCCTTCGTGCATCCTTTCATATATTTAGGTCTCGTTTAAATGTTGAGATGAGATGAAAAATATATAAATAATAAAAAATAAATAATAAATAATAGTGAAATAATTTAAATTAAGATATTTTATTGAGTTTTAGAAAAGAGTAAAGATTTTAAGACTTTGTTTGGATTCAAAAAATATTTCATCTCATCTCATCTTATCTCATATCATCATTATAACTTTTTCAAATTTACACATAAAATATAATAAACTATTCAACTTTTTAAAATCTCAATTCAACTTTTTCAAATCTCAAAACAATAATAATATTAAAAAATTATATTATAACAATATTTTATTTAACTTTCATATTTTATCTAAAACCATATAATCTTATCTCGGAATCCAAACCAACTTTAAATGGAAGTCATACCACAACTTTCTACTTAACCAACATGAGATTTGTCATTTTTGTCATTCCATTTTAATACTTAAATATGTGTTTGTTTAAATAGAAGAGTAAAAATGATAAATCACATGTTGATTATGTGGATGTCAGAATGTATGTGGTGTAAGACTTTATTGTAGAATAACTCATTTAGGAAATGATAGAGAAAAATTAATAAAATTATTATAAAATAAAATTATTGTTAAAATATAATTTTTTAATATTATTTGTATTTTGGAATTTGAAAATATTAAATTGTTTTTGTTAAATAAGGTTAAATCGAATTACCTCAAAAAGTAGAATTCTCACAAGGTCGGATATTTGCTCGTCTTACAGCATACGTCACTTTGTTATTTGCACTTTTACGTCTTTTAGGAGGCTACTAGAGTCTCATAAAAAATTTCACGCTTCAAAATCAAGAGATCTAGATTGGTGTCTCTAGGAAAAATGAAAATGGGAGAGAGGAGAGTTTTTGTCTTCTTTTATAACTCATTTTCATCCCCTCAAAATAATGTACGTACTCTTATTTTAAAGAGTTTACTCACCTGGAAGTTAATTTAACTTTCCTAAATATGTGGAAGTTAAATAACCTCCCTAGAGTTGTGATAGTAGTGGGATTTACCAATTACCAACATCTCTCACTTGTCCATTATGGGTGTTATGTCCATTAACAACCTCCTTATGTTCTCTCAATCAGTTATCCCTCATACAAAAAATGAAGCGTGCAACCTGACGATAAGACAAAAGGTAGGAGTACTATATTAAGTCACTATCATACTAACATAGTACATCACTCATTATATCTCATCTATGCCCCAGATTATTTGATCTCACTAGATCAATTATCCTTAATCCCTCACAAGTTTATAACTCAAAACAATTCTTGATCTCACATATATAATATGCTCATGATTATATCGAGTCAAAACGACACAATCACCCGAGCTATGAGACATAAAATAACAAGTAAGAATATAAACAATATTCCCTAGACACTCATGTCAATTCAATTAGACTTGACTGCTTTCCTAGACATGTTCCGCGAGACCGTATTATTCATGACCCTAAGAAAACGTGTTAAAGTAGCAACATCAAGTTTTCATTTCATAACATAGTTCCAAGTTCAATGGCATATGAATAGATCATTTAATTATCCTTTAGGGCTCACATAGTGATGGAGCTGAGACTCATCTAATCACTCTCTCATATAGTCGTCTACAACATATACAGTATGAAATGTATGCTACGACGAAACTCCCACTTAATTGGGTTTGTCACATTCAAACGTCATAGGAATCTTAGTCTAGTCGCTACAAAAGAGCTCTAACTTGAGTTTCTCAGCACAATCACTCATCTAGCATCTATCTAAGATCTCATATCCCGTTTTAATCAGACTTAATGAATTTGTACAAATATTTCATATACGACTCTTGTAAGTCTCATCTTAACCAAGCAAAGGCGACATTTTTTAAATTTATCTTAAATACTCCAAAGTATTAAAATATTTACTAGCTCACTTTCCAAGCGCCAAAGTAATCAACTTGTCTCATCTTACTTGTTACTCAAGCGCCAAGGTGATCATCCATGTGAGTGAACTGATCTTTGCTTGGTAACTTATTTATAATGTGTGCTTTTCACTTAGTATCAATTATTTAATAATATGATATATACACAATAATCTCATTGCAATAGATACTAACAATATTAAATATGCAATAAAGTCCAAGGTATCCTTAATACAACATATATCAGATCCGATGAAATCTCAAACTCTTAACACGAGTTTGAAAAACATTTCTACTAGTAACCTTAGTGAGAGGATCAACTACCATCTTGCTAGTAGAGATATTTTGTAAGATCACCTCACATTAAGCAACAACATCTCAAATGTAATGAAAATGAATTTCTATGTGTTTGGTTTTGCCATGATATTTGGGATCATTGGCATATGCCAAAACTGCCATATTATCATTGTATATCTTAACGACTTTCATTTGCAAGAGTCATAACCTCTAGGCTCTGAAAAAATATCCTCAACCAAACAACCTCTTGTACAGCTGCTGAACAAGCAATATACTCTGATTCCATCATGGACAAAGTAATGCATGATTGTTTATTACTACACCAAGAAATAGCTCTCTCACTAAGCATAAATGCATAACCCGTCGTGGATTTTCGCTTATCTTTATCACTAGCCCAATTAACATCGCTATAACCCTTCAGTCTCATGTCTTCACCCTAATAACAAAAATCAATGTCTGCTGTCCCACGAAGATATCGAAAAATCCTTTTAATTGCTTGCCAATGAACAAGTCCTGGGTTACTCTGATAACAACTAACCAATCAAACTGCAAAGTAAATATCAGGTCGTGTACACAACATAACATACATCAGACTTCCAATTGCACTTGCATAAGAAACTCTGGTCATTCATTTCTTTTCCTCATCATTCTTAGAACAATGTTCTATGCTCAAAATATAAACATTCTCAATTGAAGTGTCTATGAGTTTGGAGTTGTGCATACAAAATCATTCTAGAATTTTCTTAATGTAAGTCTCTTGAGATAAACCAAGAAGCTTCCTAGATCGATCATTTGAAATTTTAACTCACAGCACATAAAAATACATATATACATTATACATTATCCCAACAAATTATTGATGCCAACTCTATAAATTTATTATAAAAAAAATCAAATCAATCATACTGGTATGCATGATGGTTCAATGGATAGAGAATCTATAACTAATGTATATAATTATCACATTACACAGAAAAATTGGACTTGAGGAAATATGACAAAAATAAAGGTCTCAAATCATTTTTTTTTTTAAGTATTTTCAGTTTTCTATTTCAATAAAAAAAAAATTAGCAATCAACTTTAGACACTAATATATGATTACACGTGCCGAAAGTGTAAAAAATTGGTATCAGAATCCTTTGTATGCGCCCACACTCGCCACCTATGCATGTGGAATTCATTTTTGCTCTAAAGGTTGTTTTGCCTCTGTTTCACTTGCCGGAATGAAGAGTGTACATCACCTCTTCCACTCACGGTATTTTGGGACTTCTAAACTTAAAATTTAGTCATCGTAATGTGTATACATTTCAATAAAATGATTAAAAAACAGAGCCAAGTGGATGGGCGGAATACACTCTCTATTATCGAGAGTGGGATTAGAAAACAAAACATTGTTCATCATATTCTTCCTCAAGCCAAAAAAACTAGTTTTTTTTTCCGATTTTGAGCAACCATGTTCAATCGATCATAACTTACTCATAAGAAGTCCAAATTAAGCATATGATACATCAAATTAAAGCTAATGAACCTAGATTTCCAAACATATAAAATTTATTACAAAAACATAAGATTTGGTTGATTAAAACTTGGTTCAAAGTCACGTCCAAATAAGAAGTTTTAAAACTAGGGTTTCAGATTTCTTCTTCTACATGCAACAAAACTTCACCAAATTTAATATACATGTTTATGACATTATAAGGATTATTTTCATGTAAATACTTTGATCTTAAACATGTCATACTGTAGCCTTTAATGAAAAATCTGAAACACAATAGACCACAGCATATCATTAATAACACGATTCTAAACTAATTTTAAAACATCAAACAACATGTAATCTTATTCACATGGGCGAAAACAAGCAGAATAGGCTTTGATACTAATGTTAAATAAGGTTAAATCAAATTATTTCAATGAGCGGAATTCCCACAAGGTCGGATATTTATTCGTCTTACAGTCTACGTCACTTTGTTGTTTACACTTTTACGTCGTTTAGGAGGCTACTAGAGTCTCATAGAAAATTACACGCTTTAAGATCAAGAGATTTAGATTGATGTCTCGAGGAAAAATGAAAATGAGAGAGATGAGAGTTTTTGTATTCTTTTAAGACTCTTTTTCACCCCCTCAAAATAATGTATGCACTCTTATTTTAAAGAGTTTACTCACCTGAAAGTTAATTAACTTTCATAAATACGTAGAAGTTAAATAATCTCATAAGAGTTGTGATAGTGGTGAGGAGTTAAGACATAACTTCTCCACCAATGTAGACTCTACTTGATCATGAGATTTATCTATTACCAACAGTTTTTTTATATTTTGTTAATTGTTTAGAAATTTGAAAAATTATAATAATTAGATGAAAAAGTTGAAAAGTTAAAATTATAAAATTTTTATATTTAAATAATATTTAAAAAAATAAGATTGATAAGATAAAATAAAGGTAAGAAAGAGGCCCAAAAGATAGGCACAGTTTCATAGAAGAGTATAATAAACAAATTATTTCGTAAAATCAAATCATTTCATATTATTCAATCTCATATAATTATAATAATTTTTTTAAATTTTTATATAAAATATAATAAATAATTTAATTTTTTCAAATTTCAAAATAAAAATAATATTAAAAATTTATATTATACAATATTTTATTTAATTTTAAAAAAAATATCTCATTTCATCTCATTTGAAATGTATAACCAAACAAAGCTTAAGATACCGTTTGAATATAGAAATAGTTTCTTCATCATTATAATTTTTTTAAATTTTTAAATAAAATATAATAAATAATTTAATTTTTTTAAATTATAAAATAATAATAATACTAAAAAATAATAACCAAATATTAGAATAATATTAAATAATATTTTATTCAAATTTTAACTTTCATTTAAGAGTAATATTAGATAGAATCATTAAGTACACAAATATTAATATTGTACAATCGCTTTAAAAAATATGGTCTATTATTAAAAAATTAATTTCTTTTTATATAGATATCATATTTTTTTTTTAAATAATTACACATCACTTATACATTCATTATTATAACTATCATTTCTTTTCATCTAAACTCATCCCATTTCATCTCCTATCCATATCACCTTCCATTTCCAGGGTTTGAGATTTTAGACTTCAAGGCTAAACCCCAACTCTAGCCTCGCGCCTCAACTGGCCTCTCTCTCGTAGACGACGCAGAGAATGGCGACCTTGTTCCACCAGCTGACGTTCTTTTCTGGGGGGATTAGACTTAAAAGTGCCATTCATCTGAATCAAAGGTCAAGATCAAGATCGCCTCTCATCTCTATGTCGTCGTCCGTATCACTCGTTCAACATCTCGAGAAAACGGCGTCGCCGCAGGATCTCAGCATTCCCGTCATGGTAAACGAAGACAACACCCTCTTTATAAATAATTACCAATGCTTAAACAAAATGCTTGTCCTATGAAAGATGGTTCATAGACTTCGTCTCTGCATTTGCAGTCTAATTTATACCTGAGACGCAAGTAAACTGCTCTAAACCTAGTAGTCTAGTACAAGAGTTGAGCTGGTTTTGTTTTAGACTAGATTAAGATGGTAATTAGATTTTTCCGAAGACTAATACAACTCATCATCCCAATTCTCATTGTCCTCTCATCATCCATAACGTAATATTAAATGATTGGAGAGTATTTATTCTATCTCACTTGTGAACCTGTCATCTAATGCCATATCATGAGGATGAACATATCATCTAATGCCATACCATGAGATGATGAGAGAATGATGAGAAAATAGATGATGAATAGATTTTTTTATTTTCCAAATTATATTTTAGCATGTACTTCTAAAAAACATATATTTTAGCTTGTACCAGATTTATGATGCCATTTTTTTTATAAGCACCGGGTATCCGAAAACAGCGTCCGACAAATCCCGATTTATGTTGCCACTTTTGATGTCGAGACAGACCAAAAGAATGAAACATTTAGATTCTAAGTGATTATGTTACCAAAGACGTTTTTAAATCAACGACATATTGAAGGCCCTTTTTTTAGGTTCTCCATTCCTTACATGGGTTTATGTAGGGAGGGTTCAACCACCTATGACATAGCCTTAATATGCATGTGCAGGTTACATTCTGAATTGAACATAATATCACTTACTTTGATTTACTATCACTTAGTCGCACACGTACATACTTAGGTTCTGATTATTCTGTACTTGGTACCATAGAAAACTATCTAGGAGGGTAACAGGTGAATTTGCTGGGTAAAGATAATGCTAACTCACGTACCTCCAGAAATATGGGTTGTTGTTGAAGTTTGGTCATTCATGAAAAGATATGGCTACCAAAACATGTAGTATTTTCTAGCAGATAATTTTTTTTTTTTTTTTTTTTTTTTTATTTATTTATTTTTTTTTTTTTGTGCATGTTCTTATGGAAGCAAACAGAGCTGTATTGGTGAGGATTGACATGTGCATAATGTCATAGCTGTATGGTGCCAATGGTATCCAACACATATAAGATCATTGAATGACGTTTGATCTTATTTCTGTCATTTCATATCTTTTGTGCTGATAATTATGCCATTATATGTACTGCTTGTATGACTTATGAGGGTAGTGGTACATTTTGCAGTTTATGAATTTAGGACTAGCTGTTATTTCTCATCTGAGATGGTGCGCTTCAGGCATTTTTTTGTTACCACATTTATTTCAGGTAAATGGTTGTACAGGCAAAATGGGGAAGGCTGTTATCAAAGCAGCAGATTCTGCAGGACTGAATCTTGTTCCTGTATCATTTGGCTCTGCAGAGGAGTGTGGAAAAACTGTGCAAGTGAATGGGAAAGATTTTCTGGTACATGGTCCTGCTGACAGAGAAAATGTCCTTGCATCTGTATTTGATGAACATCCCAATTTGATTGTGATCGACTATACAGTGCCTTCCACAGTAAATGGTAACTATTTGGAACATACTATTTGAAAAAAGGCCATAACTTGGACTCCACACACTTGTTTTTTTGGTTTGTGGCTAAGGGAGGCTTGATATAATATCTTACAACAAAGCGATTTAAGTCATCGTGCACCTTCAATAGATATCAATTATATGTTATCAAGTAGGGGAAGTTAATCATGTTATATAATTAAACCGAAGTCATAATCATGTTCTATCAGTATTCCTAAAAAGTTGACTCAATTTACTGATAAAAAAGTCCTCAAAAGTTGACTTGGAATAACAGTGCTTAGTCGTTGTTCTTGGACACCCGGTGCCAATAAAAAAAACAGTGCTTAATCCACATTTGTTGTGCAAAACTGTCTTAAACCACGATTGTCCTGTTGTCATCAGAAATCCTGAATATCTATCCCATAAGTACAACTTTACCGCATTAATGCACATCCCCTAGTCTAATGCGTATATTCATCTTTTGTGCCATTTGTGTTGTGGATATGTAGATAACGCAGAGCTCTATTGTAGAGTTGGAGTGCCCTTTGTGATGGGAACCACTGGTGGAGATAGGGACAGGCTCTATAAGACAGTAGAAGACTCTAAGGTTTATGCAGTAATTTCCCCACAAATGGGTAAACAGGTGATTAGAATTCGTGCTCTTAGTTTTTTGTTTCTTGTTAGTTTGAATGCTTAATTGTGTATACTCCCATACTTTGTTACTGTTTCATTCATGTTTGTATAATTCATTGGTTTGGTCAAAACTTGAGTGTTCTACTTTACAGAAAAAATAATTCATTGGTTTGGTCAGGTTGTTGCATTTCTTGCAGCCATGGAAATTATGGCAAAGGAATTTCCCGGGGCCTTCTCTGGGTACTCCCTACAGGTCTCTCTCACTCATTCTCTATCTGGGGTTCAGAGTCAATGCTGAATTGCTTCAAACATTATATGAACTAACTAGGCTCGAAATTCAGCCCTCATGATTCGTTTTGTCTTTAAAAACAATTGAACCTTATGTGAGACTTCAAGTTACTCGTGTGTTACTATTTTTTTCTATCAGTGAAGGAATTTTATTGATAGAAATAGGCATAGCCCAAGGGTATTATTGGCAGTGTCTGATGCATAGATTTCAAATTTTAGGTGATGGAGTCCCATCAAGCAAGCAAAGTGGACACATCTGGAACTGCCAAAGCTGTTGTTTCCTGCTTCCAGAAATTGGGCGTGTCTTTTGATATGGACCAGGTACGTTAAAAATAATTCTATAGTATTCTTTTGATTATGTATGCGTTAGTTTTTCTTTTTCAAAATAATTCTTGTGAAATCTACTGGAAAAATGTGATGGTAATCTCTCATAATTTTGGGGATAATTTGTCATCATTTTCTCCTATAATTGGAAAGATCAAACTCCAATTCTATCTCTGGTAGCTGTGCCGCCAGCCCAAGACCTCATCCTATTGAGGAAAAAATTACATAAACATAGAAATAAATTTTAAATTAGGCTATTTTGTTTAGGTTTATGGAAGTTTTGCTCATACATATTAATTTTCTATTGACCTGAAAAAAAAGTTAGAGAAATGTGTTAGAATTCAGCCAACTTGCCTTGAATCCATGTGATCTGTTGTCTCTTATATAGCTGCCAACATTCATTCCACATTAGCAGTTAAAAGGCTTTTTTGGAACTATATGGGCAATATCCATGTTCCTCCAGTTTTAGTCTTCACTTATTTAAAATACCAATACCAATATATGATGTCAAAAGGACCTCTATTATAGTGATCTTCCTTTATCCTCTGTCCCCTTTCTTTACTCCCCTTCTATGTGCTTTTGGAGGCTATATAAATGGGGGAGCCTAGGAATGTAGGATAAATGATAAAAGTGCTTTTTAACTATTTGTGGTAATGTTTTTCTGACATACATGCATGTTGATAGGTGCTGATTGTCAAAAAGAAATGAGAGTGATCTTTTGCAGTTATGTTGATTGGACAACAATGTATAAAATCTTAAGAGCCTGTCCAGTTTTATTAGTACCTTGGAGTAGAAGAGCTGGCAGGCAGATATCAAAATTAAAATTTTCATCAAGTCGTTGCCTTAAGTCGCTTGATTAAATATGTAGAAAGCATTCTGATTACAAAGCTTAGTTTTTCCAATTTGGTTCAGTTATGTTGTTAATGGGAGTATGTCATTTCTGACTTGTATCTGATCTCATTTACTTTATGGTGAGAAACGATTTTTGTCTGAATTCTGAATGCTTTCCAGAAGTTTTGGCATCTTCATTAAGTTTTTTGTTTTTATAAATGTTTGGCTCAGAAAGAGATCTCGCAAAAATAAACTTACAAATTGATGTGGCTTTCTGTAATACATCAGATTATAAAGCACTTTTTTTTTTTAAAGTATATCCAAGGATCACATTTAGCTATGTCAGTTTGTGAACTTTACTTTTGTAAGATGTTTTTGTGAACCTAGCACTTCTTTCTTTTTCCCGATCTTCCAATTTACTCATCAAACAAAATTTGAATTGTATATACTTTTGTCAGATACAAATGATACGAGATCCCAGGCGACAATTTGAGATGGTGGGAGTTCCAGAGGAGCATTTGCCTGGTCATGCATTTCATATGTATCATCTGACGTCACCTGATGAAACGTAACAATAGATATCCTCTATTTTCTCTCCTATTTTTGTCTATGAACTTTTATTGTGTCTGATAATATGCTTGGAATGATTTGATCTCCTTTTTTTTTTTTGCAGAGTTTCCTTTGAGTTTCAGCATAATGTTTGTGGTAGGTCAATATATGCTGAGGGTACCATTGATGCTGTGTTGTTCCTTGCTAAGAAGGTTGTAATGCTTCCATTCCTCTCTTCCTCCTGTTACAATGTCCTGCAACAGGGGTTTAGAATGATGTAGACCCTATTGTTTATTTATCAAAAAAAAAAAAAAAAAAAAGGAATGATGTAGACCCTATTGTTCTGACCGCTGTGAGAATGATGTACAACCTCATGCAATCTAACTGTAACAGCAGTTAATAACTGCGGTGGTTTTATCTGACATATTGCGGAAAGAAGGCAAAAGAGACAGACAGTGCTCTCTTTTGATTCTTTCTGCAATCTCTCTTTGAAGATAATATTTGAATATCTTTTTTTACAAATTAATTAGTTCTCAAAATATGTAATCGAAACTCTTCAATGAATCAGTCGGAAGAAGAATATTAATTGAATTTGTAGTAATAATAATCCTGTTCTTTCTCCAGAGTCTGTCCAGCCATTCACTGTTTGATTGTGCAAATGTTGTGTATTTGCAGGTCCGGTCAAAGGCCGACAAGCGGATCTACGACATGATTGACGTCTTGCGGGAGGGAAACATGCGATGAAGTTGGGTTTGCATGCAACTTTGTATCTGTATTTTAGCTTAGCTAAAGATGATCTTGGTCGAGTTACATGGGGATTGCAATTTTGGATTCATAATTTTGAGCCGAGTCAGTTTCTGTTACTTTCTTGTTTATTTTAGGAGAACAGCATGATTGATTGTCGTTGCAATGATAATTTGGATTGGAGGGGAATATGGATGTTCACTAATAAGCCTCTATCGAACACAAATTGAGTTTTCAAGGTGCCATGCTCGAGTACTACAGAACCCTGGCTGAGGCCATTGGGCGGCTGCAAACAAGCAGAAATTTTCTTGAATTCATGTTCACTCTGGCTAGTGAAAGTCATGTAGACGTGGGAAGAACTAGCTTCTGCTAATCTCAATTTCTGCAGGCTACAAGCAACTTGAGCCAGTCTGAGCTAAAAGCATTGCCGAGTTCCACAAACCTATTCCTCGGTTCCATAATTAAACAACCAACGCTCGTCTTTTTGGGTCTCGAAACGAGAATTAATTCCGACTTGATAATGATTGATAGTAAGCATCTAGCGAGAATTGAGAACTAGGATATCTTCGTTTCATATGGGAAGAACTCCTGAAAATTTAACTTTTATTGGGTATGTTTTTTTTGTCCTTTAGTAACTTAGTTTATAACTTATGATGACTAAAATCAGTTTTTGCTGTTAATAGGCTGATGACATATAGTCCGGTTCTTCAAATGGAAAATTTTGGTTCGATGCCCCCAACCCTCTTAAAAAAAAAAAAAAAAAAAATCAGTTTTTGCCGTCTGTTCTCTTATTTCTAATTTTTTGGTGTTAGAGCCTTTGAGTTTTGATTTTGGATTTTTGGTGTTTTCTGTCTGGTTTGTGTTTTGGGTGGGATGCAAGGGGGCAACTATCCGCCCTCTATAGTGAAGAGCGGGCAGCAGCTTAAATTGTATATTAACTCATGATATTGAAGCTTTGGCTGCATCACGTATTGCAGAAATTTATGGTCAATGATGGCAGAAATTCAGTGTCTTTTTTGGTTTGAGAGAGATATGAGGTGATTCATATTGGTAGACAAGGGAATGAAGTTGTTCATTTTACAAGACATGCTTATTTTGTGGAGGATACTGTACAATAATGGCATCAATGTCTAGATGTCATCCAATCTCGGATTTTATTAGATGCTACGTTGTAATGTAGTTTGTTGTGCTTCTGAATGAAACATGTTTTATTATTGAAAAATTTAAAATATAAATCCCACACTCCTGCGCGTGTTGTATAAATTTATTTTAAAATTTATATTTATTTTAAAATAAAATAAGTAAATAAAAATATAAAATTATATATTTTTAAGTGATGTATAGAATATGAGACTCTGTCTAATACAATTCTTTATTATTATTATTATAAAATAAAATAAAAAACTTACACAGAGCGCGTGTTGCTTTCACGGGGTCCGTGTAAATAGACCCTCACATAAACAGTAAAAACGCTGCTCACTGTGAACGAAAGAACACGCGAAATTAGAGAGAGAGAGGGAGAGAGAATGGAGAGCAGACAAGACTTGAAATCGATATTACCGTATTTGCCACTGCTAATACGGTCGTCGAGTCTGTCATGGCCGTCAGAGGCGATGGTGGAAGCGCTGAAAGCGATGGCGAGAGGACCCAGTCACAGCGGGGTGAACTCAGGGGAGGTCCTATTCCTCGCCATTTCCGATCTCAGGAACCACACTTTCTACCTCTCCTCCGACGTCTTGGCTCCTTTCGCTCCCTATGGCTACGCCCTCTTCTTCGATGATGTAAACTCTGAAATAAATAAATAAACTTCCACGCTTCCTTGTTTTAGTGCAGCGAAATTTGGATTTGATCGGTATTTGGTTCCCTTTCGTGCAGTTGATGTCGAAGGAAGAATCGACAATATGGTTTGAACAGATTGTACCGGCATTGGCAAATTTGCTTCTGCGCTTTCCATCTTTGTTGGAAACGCACTATCAACAACATGCAGGCTCTGGCCGTGTCAATGGAGTTCAATCTGGTCTTCGTTTATTGCCTTCACAAGAACCTGGAATAGTATTCCTCTCCCAGGTATCATATATCGGAACTTCATAAAAAATTTTGAATTTCCAAAGCGAAACCAATTTTCTTTAAGCCTGCGGGGGTCATACTTTATAACGTATAAGATTATTGTTTCTTTCTTCTTCTTCTTCTTCTTTTTGGTGTTACCGTTTTTCTTTTTATGGCATGACTTGTTGATATTTTATTGTGTATGTTGATTTCCAGGAATTGATCGGTGCTCTTGTTGGATGCTCTTTGTTTTGTCTGTTCCCGGTCTCTAATAGAGATGTTGAACATCTTCCAATGATCAACTTTGATCATATGTTTGCGTATGCGAGCTTCTGCTTTCTTCGTGAAATCTTTATTAGTCTTACAATGCATCTAAAAGTATTGGTATGAAGTTTGATTATAACAATATTTTTCAGTTTTCTACTTGTATAGATTTGCTCACCTCTAGTTATAATATTCTGGATGGAAAAGTTCAATTTCATTTGATCGGTGTCACATAAAAAATTCTAAGAAGATGCAGTGGGCAAGTTTTGCTGAAAAGTGTTTACATTGATACCATTTGTATTAATCTGCAGTAGAGGGTTTAATTTTTCCTATGCATCTGGACGTCTGCAGGAACCCACGCCATATATGTGGGGACTATTACTTGCTTTACCCAAATATTTTTAGATTTTATTTACTGTAGGTAATGAATGTTTAACATAGAAGGAGCGGTTTAGAAAATGGCATAGATAGATGTTTTAAGTTGATATGGTTTTGTAGGTTTAGTATCCAATTTATTGACTGATTCAACTTCTTCAAGTTGCTGTATTCTGTGTCATAGTTTCCATATTTCTATCTGCAGGAGTTTCACTAACAATCTCATCATAGTGATTGCATGGAATGCATGTAACTAATATTTATGGATCTTCAGGAGTCTCTATGACAGTTACAAAGAAAGTCAGGAAAATAAGATAAGGTGCATTATACACTATTTTGAGAGGATATGTTCATATATACCTATGGGCTACGTCTCATTTGAGCGAAAAGTACTTGCTTTGGAACACCGTCCTCCATGTATTCCATATCCCAAAGATACATTCTGGAGCAATTCTGTGATTCCTCTATGCCGTTTTGAGGTAACAACTGAACTGACGTATTAAATAGTGTCATTTAGGTGATTTATCATACATGCTTAATCCAATTTCTTCGTTATCTTTTTTCTATATTAGAAAAATCACAGATAGCATCTTAGGTGATCTTTTTTTTTTTTTTTAATAAGTATCATCTTAGGTGGTCTTTCTATATCTTTGTAGGTCCAAAACTCAGGCTTGATAGAAGATCAATCTGGTGAAGCTCTTGAAGTAGATTTTGCAAACAAGTATATTGGGGGTGGTGCTCTAAATAGGGGCTGTGTACAGGTATGCCTCACGAAATTATCAGAAGCACATGTTTTTTTCCCCATACACTTAGGTATTTAGTATATTGTTCATAATATGTGTTCCCTAAAGGTTACTTGATTCTCATTCGAAATTCCACATGCATATTTTACTTTCCTGTGAGTCAAACAGGTGGTGATCTTATTGCACTCTCACTTATAGTTAGTAACTTTGATGTTGTTTTTGGTCCTGTTATGCAGGAAGAGATCCGTTTCATGACCAATCCTGAATTAATTGCTGGCATGCTCTTCTTGCCTTCCATGGCAGATAATGAGGCTATAGAAATTATTGGTGCTGAAAGGTTTTCAAGTTACAATGGGTGAGTTGAAGAACACTAATGAGCTAATTCTATTTACTGAAAAAAAAAAACACTAATGAGCAAATTCTAGTAGTGGGTGTTCGTTTTATTGAAAAAGAACACCCACTACTAGTGTTTCCTTGGAAATTGTATCTAGTCCATAGGCTAGGCTTCTATTGTGAAAAGGTGCTTCTCCAGCTAGATGCATTGTAAGTTATCTCAGTCAATGAGTACTCTTTAAAACACTTACTCCAGACATGTTTGCACAAATATTATCTTGCCTTTATGTTATGAGTATATTAAAATTCGATGTTTACTGGGTTTCTTATATTTATATTATGATGTCCAAGTGTTAACTTCATAAGATATTAGAACTTCACTTTTATTGTAGTTAACTTGTGTTTCAGTTGAAATCTGATTCAAATATCATCTACAAGTGGTATAGGTATGCTTCTTCATTCCGTTTTTCTGGTGACTACGTGGATAAAAGAGATGTAGACTGCTTTGGAAGACATAAAACCAGGATCATTGCGATAGATGCATTATGCAACCCAAGACTGAGACAGTACAGACAAGAGTGTCTCCTCCGGTATATAAATTCTCTAGCACCACATGGACACATAGATGCATGGGATGCTGAAATAGGATTTTATTTGAATGGGAAATCTTGTTCATGTTTTTGTCATGTCTATTTAAGCCAACTTGACCATTGCAATACTTGTGACTACTCGGCTCTGCTTGTTTGGCTTCTTAGGCCTCGTTTGTTTTTGCAGATGAGATGAGTTGAGATTAAAGTTAAAAGTTGAATAAAATATTGTTAAAATATATTTTTTTATATTATTTTTTTTTTTTTTTTTGAGATTTGAAAAAGTTGAATTGTTTATTTTGTTTTGTATGTGAATTTGGAAAAATTGTAATGATTAGATGAAATGAGATGAGATGAGATAAGTTGAGAGGAGTTGTGAAAACAAACGAGGCCTTTAGTGTGACTATATATAAATTCTATGATTGTGCAATAAACTAGACTATCTTTACTGCTAGTGTTAAGATTACAAGATTTTTTTTTTGATAAGTTTAAGCTTACAAGATGGCAATTGTTTGATTCAGAATGCCAATTGTTGAGTTCTAGGCCTGAAAAAGAAGTTGGCTGAGTACTTTGAGTTCTTGGGCTAAAGCTTTTGTAATGGCAGATAATTTTCTGCATCTGTTTTAGCTTTATGGTGGTAGTTTTCTTTTTGTTTTTGGAAGTTGTAGGTATTTTCTTTGTATACGTCCTGTGTACTTGGGCTTATGCCTATTTCTTTGAATAAAATTTATTACTTATCAAAAAAAAAAAAAAGAAGTTGGTTGAGATGGGTTAGCTATTGGCAATGAGATTTACTAGCTGAGCATATGAAGGGAGATGTGGTTCCGCTTAGAAGTGCTGCAAAGACAAGATATCTTTAAAGAATATGGGTGAAATACCTGAGCATTTGAATTTACAGAATTTGTGGACAGTTATAAGGCTTAAAAATTACATCCGGCCTACAAAATTAAACAACTAGACTACTTTTGTTGGTATGTGGATCAGATTGGTGCATTGCTCTCCCCTTTATGATCAGTAGGGTTTAGATGCATTCTTGCCTGAAAGTCTTCTGTAGATATTTTCCTTTGTGATCTTTTGTCACCCAGAAAATTTTATCATTCCAACTTGTTTACTTTAGCAGGGAGATTAATAAGGCATTCTGTGGCTTTTTTGATCAATCTAAATCCCAGCAATATGAGAGACTGTTTCAAGAGCGTGCATGTTCTGGAGCTGAGCCTGATCAAAGCATACAAGATCTGATGGACATGTCTGGGAATAATCTTTTGGTGCGAGTTTCTTTAGGACTTTTTCTCTAATTTGGGTTTTTGTTATCTAGTCTCTCTACACACGTCTTTATTATTTTAGCATGGTCTGAGTTTATTCATGTGCCTGAGAATTTTATTTTGCATGTGTTACTAATCTGCTAAATTAATTATTTGTCTTGTGCTTTCTGACAGTTGCATGAATCCACCTATACTTCAGATGAAACAAATAAAGAAATATCTTTAAATCAAGTGATCAGAAATTATGTGGATTGTCAGAATCTGGGCTATGAAGATAATTTTGGGATTGTGACTGGTAATTGGGGCTGTGGTGCTTTTGGAGGAGATCCTGAACTTAAAACCATAATTCAGTGGCTTGCTGCTTCTCAGGTAATCTAGTATCTTGAGCCTTCAAAAAATAAAGCGAAAATGGTCAGCTTTATTTTCCCTTGCTTTTTATACCATTTTAATGAATGTTTTAGACGGTTTGGTGGAATAGAAATATACTTACATATACATTACTGACGAAATACACTATTTATTTCCTCATAGTGACATATGTGCTTTGTCTCTTGGGTGTGCAAACATGGATTTCAAAGATGGTCCCCCTTGGGACAGGATGCGGTGAAAATATGCTATTTACATTATCTAATATCAGTGAAACACGTCAGCCTTCAAATGATTAGAACATTAAACCGTGATGCATTGAATCATGCCTCTTTATAATGAAACCATCTTTCTCCAATGTAAAGAAATCCTCTCCTCCCGCAGTTCTGCTATCACACTTCAACATTTTACCCACCGCCTCTAACCCCATTGATGTGCTACCTTTCTCCACCACAACACACATGCTCCAAATTTTATTATTCATTACTAATCACTTATAAAAAATATATATATATATATTCATTACAAATCAAATTGAGAGATTTCTCACCAGCTCTTCAATGTCTTCATACATCCTTAAAATCCTACATTTTATTCAGAATTTCTATTGAAAAAGAAAGAACATATATGTCATATTCTATTTTTGGGAAGAAAGAATCAGGGGAAGCGAAACCCCAAAAAAAATTGCCAAAGAGGTGATTTTGAAATTTCTACTCATTACTTTTTATATTTGGACCTAGGAAATGGGGTGTTTGGGGTTTGCTTGTTGTAACCTGCCTCTGCTTAAGCTCATATGGAAATCCTACACAATGACCTGGCGATGAAGGCCACCATTGAAGATCTACTAATTTTCTCATGAAAGATTGGTAAGATCTAGGAGTGGAAAGTGAAATCCACACCACCGTAGCTTCTATTAGGTCAGGTTATATGCATTTTGCTGTATTTGGTTTTGGAGAAACTGGCGAGAAAGGTGTATGGCATTTGGAAATTTTGATTTCAGTTTTCTTCTATTTTGGGGCTCTCCCTATTTCTAGGGACGAATTGAAGGAGGAGAAAATGGGAACTGTTTTGGATTAAAATGAGTAGGGATCATGGGAGGTTGACGTGGTGCTTCCCTTTTGGGGGGTGTTAATGTTTTGTTTACACTGCTCCAGCGTGAAGATTAATCCTTCAAAGATTGGGGCCAGCAGAGGCCCTCATTTCTTGCATGACTTTTACCGCTCATGTCACACAAAATCATATATTTTGTGTGAAATATTTCTTGTACATTGGGGTTCTCAAGGGTTGACATTTGAGTGGGAAGTGAAACTGATTTAGAGTTGTTCATGATTGAAAACAGAGAAACACTACCTAACCCTGCTCTCTCTCTCTCTCTCTCTCTCTCTCAAATAAATTCCGATCTTTCTTATAATGTGAGTTTATCTTTGTAGGCCTTGAGACCTTTCATTTCATACTACACATTCGGCTTGAAAGCATTGCAGAATCTAGACCAGGTATTTATATTTTCTTTTCAGTGTGTGGTGCATTCCATAATCTTTACTTTAATTTGTTCTTTGGCTTTTGGTAGTGTAAAAAGGGCCTGCTAAACTCTAAATGCCACAATCAGTGTTTTGTTATTCTGCTTTTTGCGTGCACAGAAAAATATCTCTTTGATAACTTTGGCTGCAAATATTCACATTACACAAAATTCTTGCATAGTTCAAGCTTCTTTCCCCTTCTTTTCTGTCAGCATTGCAACTGCCACATTAATTTCATTCTTGTACTCCAAAATTTCCATCCAAGCCATTGATACTGGGATTTTAAGGTTTTTTATGCTATATTTCAAGGTATTTGGTAGTTCTGAGATCGTGTATTAAATATTCTGAATTTGTTGTTATCACATCCTCACTAAGGATTACATAAGTCCTACTTATGAATTTTTGGGGGAATTATTAGTGTTATTTGTGCCTATTAATTTCAAAGTTTTGGCGTAAATGTATTCTTTTTTAACATAGCGACTGTGTTTCAATTGACATTGGACAACAGGTCACACGATGGATTTTGTCGCATCAGTGGACGGTTGGAGACCTCTGGAATATGTTGGTGGATTACTCATATCAGAAATACAATGGACAAACTAGCGTTGGCTTCTTTACATGGCTCCTTCCATCTCTACATGGCCATGACACCCTGATGTCAGATTTGCCAAATATGCCTTGACACTTGCTGGATTTTTGAATTGCCTAGGCATGCTCGCTCCATTTTGATGGAATTTGTTTTTATCAATAAAGAAAAGAAATTTTTGTAGATAAGTTATCACTAGAAGAACACATACCAATAATTTCTTTCATGGGCACTCGGCTCCTTTGAGCTCAAGAATGAAATGTGAATGCTTCATGAGATAGACTGGGATGGAGATGACCCATTTTGTTAGGTTAGGCTATGGAGCTAGATGATGTCCATATCTTTCACTACTTGAAATCCCCAAATTTCTAACATAAAAGTATAAATATTTTACTAATTGAAACAATTAACAAGTACGTGGTTCTAACTTCTACTGCCATTACATATGTAATTTTTTTACACCGTTTTTTGTTCCAAGCATGACATGATCATTTAAATGACGTGAGATGTGTAGGCTCAGTTGCATTTCTTCTTATAATATATATATATATATATATATATATATTTGTATTGATCCAAATAAATTATCTATTTTTAAAAAAGAAAAAATAGACACATATAATTATATCTTATAATAATGATTATTGTTGCTCCTATGGAGTTTAAAACATAAGTCAGAAAAGAAATATTTTAACTATAAATATATTACACAAAAGTAAATCTATAAAATGATGTTGCTTCATGTGATGTATAGTAGACTGTAGATGTAGCATATCATATAAAGTCACGTCACGTTATTTATTTTTGTATAATTTCTTTGTGTTTGTAGTACTTATCAAGTCATCGAGTATGTTATATTGTGTTTATATTTTTTTAGAAAAAAAATCTATACAACCTCTTACTATTCATACAACCTTTACACACCATATTTTTTTTTTATTTTTTTTTCTTTTATCAAATATTTAATATATGAATAATGAATAGAAAAATTGAATTAGTTTAAAAATAATAAACTCAAAAAAAATATATTATAAAAATATTAAAAAATGTAATGTGTGGAGGTTGGAGAGATTGTGAAGCATTGCTCATTTTTTTAAGACAAACCCTCCATGTTTTGAACATACATATGTAGCGACAATACGTGGTCTTAATGGAAAGAAAAATTATTTTTATCAGTCACTTTTTATTATTCTGCATCTCACATCTTATGAAAAATATTCCTATATCTTATAAAAAAAATATAAATGTAGAGTGTGAAAATGAATAGTGACTGATGGATAATATTACAGACATTATTATAATGAAAAATGATAAACTTATAACTATTTTATAATTGTATACGAATTGGAGGATAGTTTTGTAATATTAAAATTTATTTTTCTAATCCAAGTGTCGATCCGATGATAAGAGGCGCCACTCTTGGGAGACTGGAGAACCAAAGGGTCCAAAACCCCCCTTGCCCTCTACTTTCTGCCTTCTGGGTTTTAGGCTTTTCGCTCGAGGTGTTCTTTTACCTGGCAAATAAAGGACGCCACACCCTTCAAGGCTTCACCCACCATTAACATAAATTACATAACCATATCTTTAGCTTCATACTCGGCAAAGTAAAAGTACTCAGGTCAGTCGTCAAACAACTTTCCTATGTTTTTGTGTACACGTGTTTTGTTTACGTGCTAGCTTGGTAGGGAAGTTGAAGACTGCTTCCCAGTTGTTTGCTTTTATGCCAACATGAAAGGGATTCCCACGTTTCTGGGCGTTCAAGATTTTTCGTACTTTTTAAAAATAAAAATAAAAAATTTATTGCTGATATGGATTTTGGTTCTGCGTTTCTAATCAGTTGTGTGTAGAAATGGCACTACAACATACGATAAGGTTACCGTTATCGTATCTGTTCTCACCTCTCAAAGAAAACAAATTCAGAAGTCCCAATTCAGCTACCGGTGTAAGTCATCACAAACGATGCAACCGTAATGTCCCTTCCTCAAAAATGGAGGGTTTTAGTCTCTCATCGAACTTGCAAGAGTTGCCATTGCTGGTGTGTTTAAGTCACCTTTAGTATCTAAACTTTACAGTATATTTGAAACTTTCTCAGCATATATTGTTATATGAATCGATTGTGTTCAAACACAGGGTCTTACAATGAGAACAAGTATATTACCAGCGTTCAGAAGTGTAGGGAAACTCAAGTCTAACTATGGAAAGAATGAGCGGGAAGCATCTAGTGATAGTGATGAGGAGGATGAACCTCCTTCAAAGAAGGTGGATGATCCTTATCTTATGGATGCTGAAGAGAGACGTGAATGGAGGAGGAAAATCCGAGAGGTGATTGATAGGAACCCTGATGTTGATGAGGTAGATGCTGCAGAAAGGAAGAAGAAGATGCAAAAGCTTTTGGCTGACTATCCCCTTGTTGTAGAGGAGGATGATCCCGATTGGCCTGAAGATGCTGATGGGTGGGGATTCAACTTGGGTCAGTTCTTTGACAAGATTACCATCAAGAACAACAAGAAAGACAATGATGATAACGAAGATAGTGACGATGAAATTGTCTGGCAAGATGATAATTCTATCCGTCCTATCAAAGACATGACCACTCTAGAATGGGAAGAAGCCGTGTTTAAGGACATCAGCCCATTAATCATTCTTGTACATAATCGCTATAAAAGGTCAGTTTTTGTTATAGTTTATCCGTTATGCTTTTGCTTCTTTCGTTCTATATTACCTCACCCGCATTCAATTATTTGTTTTGTACCTCGCTTATTGATTGGCATAAAAGTTTCAGCACCCTATGTTGTTCGATTTTATTTGCTTTCTTAACCTGGTTATCATCAGATTATTTTAATCCTCATGAGTAATCATATCACTCACACCATGAACGGTCCTGTTTTTCCACAGTGAAAATGATGTCCCTGAAAATTTTGTAAAATATGTTTAACAAAAAAGAAACAATGAATTACCAAAAATGCATTGCAAGGGGAGAAAGTCTGCAGTGCTGTCCTTCCCAACATTTACTCTCTGTTTCTCAGCTCCATTGTAGCTATTCTGTAGAACTCAAGAAGTACAAGCAAGAGGAGAAATTCCAAAAAACAAACATTCCCTGTATTCCACAAGTTTTATGGATTTGTATGAAACTTTCTACTGCTGTTTGCACTCTTTAACTGCTTGGATCCTTGTCTCCTTGTAACTGTCCTTTGTGCGTGGTCATACTTCCTACTGGCTTTACCTATATGGAGCTTAAGGTTAATGGTTAGAGTGTTAAAGGCTTAAGTTTCTCCGTGTCTATCAACGTTTGATATCAGGATGATAAACCAAATGCTGAACACTTTCGTTATTGAATTCTCTGATGATCAGGAATCAGGATAGGTTATTGTCCTTCTTCTTTGTCCTTTGTTTCGAATTTTATTGAAATAACATCTAAAACTGTATTTATATAACAGCATTCTTTCGACTTTTACTAGTTCTGATAAACAAAGTATATTTTATTGCCAAAAATCCTTTGTTCTATTCAGACCTAAGGAAAATGAAAAAATACGTGAGGAACTGGAAAGAGCCGTGCACATCATATGGAATTGCAGGCTACCTTCACCGAGAGTGAGTAAAGCCACCAAAATCCTGCTGTCAACTTGATCCCTACATAAAGACAATTGTTTTCTGATATTTCCATTATCATATCAGTGTGTGGCAGTTGATGCTGTTGTAGAGGTTGAGTTGGTCTCTGCTTTAAAAGTGTCAGTTTTCCCCGAGATTATTTTCACTAAAGCAGGGCAGATTTTATACCGCGAGAAAGGTAATTTCTGGAATTAAATTATTACCATAAGTTTCCTATGCTTACCATATGATTTTAAGGGGTTTTTTGGAAGAGGTTTCATCCCATCCATCTCCATCTCATCTCATTTCTAATCATCATTCAAATACAACATTTTTCAATTTCAAATGTTTAACTTTTTCATCTAATCATTACAACTTTCTCAAACTTCTAAACAAAACACAAAAACAACTTTTTCAAATTCCAAAACAAATATAATGTTAAAAAATTGGAAAACACTACTATGCCCACTTCTTTTGACACCTCCATTTGACCGTTGGTCAATTTTTTATTTATTTTTTACTTAGTGATTAAGGAAGTGATTTTAAATGTATTGGTGTATTTTTTTTATTTTTTAAATGTATTTAAATATGTTAAAAAAGAGTGAAAAAAAAGAGAAAAAAAAAACCTTTTTACACTGGGCGGTATGCCCAGCGGTCAAGATGGGGCGGCATAGTAGCCACACCTTAAAAAATTATATTCTAATAATATTTTAACTTTATAATATTTTTATTCAATTTTTTCTCTCTCCTTTTCCAAAACCTAATAAAACATCATAACTCAAATAATTTCACTACTATTTACAAATCATTTCACTCCTATTCACAGATTTCTCATCTCATCTCATTCTCCAAGCAACCCTAACTCTTTATATGTCGGTTATTCAGCAATTCGAACTGCAGATGAGTTGTCAAAAATCATGGCATTCTTTTATTACGGGGCAGCCAAGCCACCTTGTTTGAATAGCATTGGAGATAGCCAAGAAGCAATTCCATCTGTTTCCATCAACAGTCAAGTGTGCTGATATAATAGCTTACCATTATGGAATTGTTCATCAAAGTGCATTCTTCTAGAGTTTGTGATCAAGTCTTAACGGTGCAGCCATTACACTTACAAATCTCTTGATATTGTACTTATGTAAGCTAGATGGATGTATAAGATATATTTACTGCAATGCAGGTAGTTGTTACGGTGAATAATTTTGTTCTCTGTTTGTGTAAAGCATAACATTGAGGCATACTTTTACCGAATTGCTATTATGTGCGCGGTAAGTAACCCAGAAGCATCTGGTTTTTGGTTCTGTAACTTTCTTGTGTTGCAGCGGAGTGACCAAAATGAATAGGTAGAAATTAACTCTGCGCGGTCACTACAACGAGATGGGTCTTTAATGGCATCCAAACAACAGTTGCGGCCATTTTTTTTTTGGTGGCTGTTACAACTGCTTCGCAATAAACCGAAGACAGCGGTTGATTCCAGTGCTGGAAACAGATCTGGCTGTTACGGCAGCTTAAAATCACCAGACCATGTTTGATTTTGTCTAGAATCACAGCCGGAATAAGTGACACTAGTAGCATGAAGAAATTACGAGAACGAGTGAGGTCGCATGGCGGTATAGAACAGAAACCGTCGTAACAAATGAAAGCCGCTGTAATAGATCAAATCTTACTGCAGTTTTTGCAACCTATATCGAAACTGGGGTGTGGCGGCGGTCGTAGGCATTTATAAATTGCCGCATATTACGTTAAAATGACCACCGCCGTAAGAAAGCTTTTTGAGACAGCTTTAGAACCACCGAAGAGAAAACAACGATAACACAACGAATAGTACAGTGTAGCTTTGAAACCTAATCTGTCATTGATGCAATAATACTCATATGACTCGGTAGTGCAATGGATCTGAAGTTACTCAATAACTTATTTTCCATGGATTTGGGCCTGCAGATCTGGAATTGCTTTGCTGTCTAAACTTGTACAGTTTATGCATCAGAAATCATGTAGAAAATATATACAATATGTATGTGTGTATGAATGTGAGTGAGAAGTACCTGTCAGTCTCATAGCAATCTACATCTGCTTAGATCTGCCAGCCTTGGGATTGGTCTATGGCTTGGGTATGCATGCTAATCTCAGAAGCCAGAATCAAGGCCGGCAACACAGTTTAAAATTAAGGTAAGGAAAGCAAGAGTAAGCCCTATTGAAGTTCAGACATCCTTATTAGCCTGGGAACAGTACTTGATCCGACTCTATATTGGCTCAGATTTGCAGGCCGTTGGACCTAAGTTTAATGACAAAGTTGCATATAATTAAGATTTAAGCATTACTTTCATCAAGACTCGCATGTTACCACTCTCTCAACCTCCCTCTACTCGCAGGGAATTGACCAAGCAAACCAACATTTCCTTACCAAAGTAACCAACCAAAGTGAAAAGACAAGGGCTTTGATTGATTTCAACATTTTGACAGTACCATGACACAAGGGTGCGTCGATGCATTTCTAGGCACCACCATTTACACATGAGAACATTCTGTGGCTCCTAAACCGCACAAGTTGATTAGGGGCAGGTGGTGCAGCTTCCATTCTCTTATCTTCGGGCAACGTGAACCCAACGCCATAGTTTCCGACAGAGTTGCACCGCCGGTGACCATTTCCCTCGGTATGAAAACCACCATCAATCTTCTGGGTTGAAGGCATCGTATATACATGACTCTGATCAACGGTGTAGAAATCAGCTATGTTGTAACCTTGAGCAGACCCGGACGAGAGACTGCGGTAATCCCGGCGAACTTTATTCCTCTTGATTACCTTGTATACCATGGGGATCAGACCCTCCATCCTTGACCTCTTCTTTTCCTTCTTTTTGGTTTTGGGAAATTAAAAACGAAGACAATGTGTGAAAAGAGATCAGAAATGCAGAACTTTTGAGGCCATTTATTATTGGGTTAGTTGGTGTATGAACATATGGTACCTTCGAACTGTTTTCTTCTGAAGGCCACGTAAGTCTTTGACACATCATCAATATTTGACTTTTGAGATGGGAGATTAATCATTCGTAAACCCAAATCTATATTTCCATTTTGAGTGGGGAAATGAATATCTATTTCCATAAATTGGACAACACATAATAAAATCTCTTGACACAAATAATACTTATATGGATCTCAAAATCGATGTGTGCATGATATTATGTAATGGACTGATTCTAATCATCTTTATGAAAGTATATCTCTCATTAATATTTCACAATGTTCGTTAAGTTTCCATAGTCTTTATTTGTATAATTTTTTAGACTGTTGTAATTTGCTTTATGAATGAATCTTGCTTAAGGGAAAAAAAAAAAAAAAAAATCTCTTGGCCTTACACTGGTTTTTCATATATCGTATTCAATAACCCATTGAAAACAAGGCTTTGTTCTAAAGATTATTATATGAGTAATATTAGATATAATTTTAGGATTGGATTTGTAAATTTGACGTACTTATTTTTTAAAAGAATATGATTTATTATTAAAAAAAATTATTTATTCATGTAAGTTTTAAATTTATCTAATTTTTTAAAAAGAGTGCATAGAAACTTACATATTCTAAAATTGTAAAATATCATTTCTCTTATCATATACTATCATCAATGTCGTCATCGTCATCCCAACCCCAAAGTCATAGACTCATAATGGCATATAGTTGGACACGCAAAATAAAGTATAAATATTAAATTAAAATGCTTTAGAACATTGATATGGATATGCAAATAATAGGCTTATGTTGTTCATTTTTGACTGGTTACGCTCTTATCTTTTTTTAGGGTCACCGACATTATAAAAATATTTGGAAAATATGGATGATATAATACTCAAGCTATTATAAAGTCTTATGTTATTGATTTTATTTATATAATTATTAATTTTCAAAAACATGAAATTTTATAATAAGATAGAAAATATCACGTATATGTATTATAAAACTAGTTAATAATTATTTTCAAGTCACCGTCAAGGAAGAATAGGCTTGTGGCGGCCGTGCCAAATGGGGGTAGTTGGTATTGACGTTGAAGGTGCGGGCAGTATGCGTTCTCAGGTTTTGAAGGACAGGTAAATGAGGTTGTCGTATTGATATTGCTCATTCTCCTTATGTCGTCCCTACCAAAAATTGTCGAATAGAAAGAACAAAACCGGCCTGAGCTGAGTGAGTGGAATTTGGAATTTCTATTCCAATAAAACTCGTGTCTCACTATCCTTTCGTGCCCACCTAATCCTTTTAGAAAGCTTCTACTTGCTTTATCAGTAATAATAATACTGGATCTAACTTATATGCCTTCTTCAACGAAGAGAATCAATGTAATAATCTCTCTCTCTCTCTCCCTCCCTCTCTCTCTCTATATATATATATGAGAAATTCTTTAATCATAAAAGGATTACACAAAAATAAACCCACAAATTGATGTGACTTGATGCAGTACGTCAGATTGTAAAATTACTTTTATTGTAAAGTAAATCTAGTAGATCATATGAATTCATGACAGTTTGTATGTTTATTTTTGTGTAATCTCTTGTATCTGTAGTACTTCTCTATATATATAGAGCCTGATAGTTCTGTGTGACCCCTCAAAAGATGTCTCCACATGGAGCATGGAATTAATTGCCTTTGAAGGTCGAGTCATTACAACATATGTGCAAAATCACGATGTGTGCCGGCTTTTTTTTTTTTCCCTAAAAGCCAACTCTATACTTTAGATGAATTTTAAGAATAAAGAAACAGAGACAAATTATAGTTTTTTTTTTTTTCACAAAATTGATGCTGAAATATAAAGAGAACATATTAAACAATACTAGCTAGGAAACAACTTTTCCACTAGATTAACATGTAGACCCAAAACACCTAACTACGAGTGGGCTGAGAAAAAATAAGAAGGAAAAATGGGAGTTTCATCTAATTAATGCCTACAACAGATTCATCCAGAAAGAAAGGAATCCAGAGAAAACGTGGATAACTACAAGCAAAGTTTCAGTGTACTTGTTTTATGCTGTCTTTAAAATGTAGAGACTTCAGTAAGAGAAACAACATAGGATTTCCAACAAAACAAAACAGACTATAGTCCTGGATTCCCAGCAAGTGTAATTGAAGACTTAAGGGTGGTCTGTAAACATGAGACTGACCATTTTTTTTATAAGAAAAAAAATTCTAAGCTGACTTTTGATTGCAACAAAAACTAGGTTTAGGTTATGGAGAGGATTCTGTTCTCAGACCTCTAACCAACCATGACCTCCAACAAACTGATCTTCTCTGTAAGGTCATCCTTGGCAGCTCCCATTTTTGTCCTATTGCAATTGCCAGTTTACCACTGATCATCTAAAGATCCGATACAGGTTATGTGTTCTAAACTTGGTCAGACATGTAATTCTGGAAATCAGACATACTCTGGCTCGCCTTTTTCTTATTTCCTGGATCTATTTTACAAATTTTAGGAGTTAATTCTAGGACACATCATAAGACTCTATCAAACTCCAATCCCATCTGCATGCAATACTTGCTTGGACTTCTAGGTTCTACATATTGCCAATGAGGTCCATCCACAAGAGACATGATATTTAAGTGGAATGTTCAGCATTCCACATATGCATATACGTTGACTCTCCACCTGTCTTAATTTGACTACCTGCAAAGTAAAAAAGAAAAAATTGCACCCCAAGTTGGTTTGGATTTTGATGTCTTTCCAATCAATATATGGTCTATCATAGCAGGACAAACAGATGGATTCCTTCATCCTTTATTCACCAAGTCCATGTTATTTTTTCCTGTGTTACATTGCCATGCCTTCTTTCGAACATCATTCCCAGGCTTATCCTCTATCAAAGAACTTCCCCATACCACTGAAAGCACTTTCAACCAGTTACAATCATAACAAGTCATACATTAGGGGTCCATACACACCTACCTTACCTGGGAAAAGCAGAACCCAACATAAAAGGCCTAATTCCATCTAGCCTCAAAGATATCATCTCCCATATTTCTCAAGCATTTCCAATAAGCTCTGAAACAATTCCCAGTTATCTGGTTATATATTCAGCTCATATGAGTAAAGACAAAAACTACGCATCCTACAACTCACTTCTCACTTCTACTCAACCTTCATATCTTCTACGGATACAGAATTAATACATGGCACATCTTTGTCAAGGAGTGTTGTCATCCTTTCTACCTTCCTACTAGGAATCACTAAGAAACCCATTCCCTTTCTCAACCTTTTTCTCCTAAAATCTCAGTGTTCGTTGAATCTTTTCCATTTTCACTTTCTATCCCATAATTACAATACATCATCTAATAGGATTGGAAACTCAAACACTTTACTGAGTCCCTTTGTTTAAATTACTTCTGCCAGAGTGAATTGGGAAATTGAAAGGATACTAATCTTGTTTAATGGTGGAGCTGCATCAATTACTAAAACAACAATGTACTACAGCATTACATAAAATTTCCATTGCAATTTATAAACCTGGACCTTTGTTTCATAATAGTAGACTTAGTAGTAGTAGTAGTAGTAGTAGTAGTAGTAGTAGTAGTAGTAGTAGTGAGCTTTTACTTCTTCTCCCTTCTGTAATTTACTTCTTATTTTGTTTTTTCTTGTATCGGTAAGCTATCCACACTCCCAATGGATCTTGAACCCATGACTACCCTAATTTTCTGCCGGGTGATATGGATAAATAGGTCACATAGTTAACAGAAGACCTATGGTTGAAGTTTCTTTCCCCTTCATTTTCCTCCAGATAATAGAAAAATAGGATCTCTCAAATCCTAAGCTTCCAATGAGGTTTTTATAAACCACATATCTGGCAAACTCACATGCATTCCACTAACAATGAAAAGCAAAGATTTAACTGAAGAAATTGAAGCAAACACAACACTCAAAACATTGAAAGAATGGAATAAAAGAGGGGTTCTTGAGTAGTAATTCTAAGTTAACACCAAGAAAATCCATCTTTGTACTCAGGTTAGTTAGCTGTACTCTACTAGAATTAGAACTATTTGAGAGAAGGTAGTAGATTATACTTCAAACAAATGGTTCTTGTAGCAGAGAGTCCAATCTGAATCCCTCGAAGCAACAAGGCCACCTCCATCAGTGCTTATGGATTCTACACAGGGACATGATATCTGAGAAGGAAACTGTTCTTTACCGTTCCCCTCAGTTCTCGGTTCATTATCTACAAATTCAGTAGACCTAGAGTTGATAGTTAATGTCTGATCACTTGCTACATCAACATTGGCATCGGGACTCCGACAGGATTTTAACTGGTCGTCACTGCAGCCATTGGCATCTTCCTCTTCATCTGACAAGCATCTGCAACAATCGAAATCATCCATCTCATATATCCGGCTAACTAATCCGTCCCTCCATGATATTCTCATCTGGGATTGTGATACGTTATCCAAAGTAGAATTAGAAAGCCAGGAAGCCTGGTCATCCAAAATTTTCTGAAATTGGGTAAGATCAATGGACCTGGAAGAAGTAGTTAGACAATCAAATTGGAAACTTGAGTCAAAAGAACCCCCGATTGATATATGGCTCTTGGGAGACAAGCTTGTCATTTGAAGAACTTCTGCCACCAAATTGAGTTCAGATTCAAAGTGATCTTTCTTGTAACTGTCTTCATTTAACCATGACAGGCCAACAAGTCTACCTGAGCTCGATTCTGATTGCGGGGTTCGCATAACATTTCCACTACCCAAAGAGTCCATGGAGAATGGAGAATTTTTACCTTCAAGATCGAAAAAGTTTTCTCTACTTTCTTTTGCAGTGATAGCTTCCCAAATAGGTGTCGCATGAGGAGAAGACGCGGTGGATAACCCTTCAAATTCAGGAAGTACATTTGGAGATATTAAATAGGTGTCCCTTCTCCTGTTATTATTAGTAGTACTTTCCGTATTACCCTTATTACCTTTATCTGAACAAAACCCTTGACCAGTTGACGGTGAGGAAGGAGAATGGATTATATCATGCCCTCCTAACCGCCGACGTCTACATGACCCATCATCTTCTGAATTCTCCTTCTGACCCTCATCCTCCTCATTACATGGAGATAGAAGCCAATGCATCGAAGCCTCGGTGGGTTCATGGATAACAGTCGAATCATCACCAATTCCTATAGCATTTTCTTCTTCATCACCATCAAAACTATCAAAAGGCTTAACTCCGCCAAAGCTAAAATCATGTTCTCCTACAGTTAGAACCCCTCTAGGCTTACACTTCCTCTTGTCAGCTACCCCAGAAACAATGTGGCCAGCACCATAACAAGTAGGTGTGATCGCGGTCGAGACTACTGACCCACATTGTATCTCAGGCGACAGAGAGGCCTGAATAGGAGGTGTCTTACTATTACTCTTGTTTGAGCTCTCCTCCACAACCTTTCCAACCTCGCAATCCAAAGCTGACCCATTTGATGTCTTAGTTAAAGGAGTACAAGTTGCATCAGCATCCCGTGGTTTGAGCTCAGTGGCCTCACGTGGATCATCAACCATCCTCACCAGGCTTTTTCCTTCAGATCCAAACGGCAGCTTATTCGCAGAGTCGCCACAGTTGTTCAAGACTACAAAATTTTTCGACTTTTGAGCAGTTCTAGAATGGGTTTTTTTCCCAGATTGCCACTGGTACAAGCAAGGTGGGTTTTTCTTGAATCTCGGCGCTTTCTGTGATACTTGTCTATCTGGCTTTTCTTCAACAGTTGATTTTGACAGATTGTTTTCCTTTGAGGTCTTGGATTTTGATAGCTTTGAGAATCTTCCATTTGGGGCTGATTTGGGGGTTTTGGAGAGAGTTTTGGGTCTTTCAATAGGAATTTTCGACTTCGAATTAGAAGAAGGAGAGGAAGAGTTAGAGGAAGAGTGGTGAGAGAGAAAAAACCTGAGGCAACCTCTAGGAACTTCAATAGACGCAGAAGAAGCCTCACTGCAATTGCTATTGCTGCAACTAGAAATGGCATCGAGGTCCTGAAACTGGTTTTGAGAAGTACTCTGCTTCTTCCTCCTCTGGTTGCCGTCTTCGTTCTTCGCAGGTGCTAGTGATAGAGAAGGTTTCTTTGGGATCTTCGACGAGAATGTCCGGTTCATTGTGCAAAGAGACCGCGGGTGAGAGGGACACGCGATCTTTACTGTCCTGCACTGTGTGCTGCTACTGCTATGGCCAAATTATTTGAAAATGAATGCAGGAGGGGGAAGGGAAGGGAATCCAAAAGGATTAATGTTTACATCAGCCTATAGCCGCAGCGTTAAAAAAAAAAAAAGAACATCATTTGCTTCAATGCCTAGTTGTCTTGAGCTGATAAATGAAAACGAACGCGAAAATTTAGCACGAGCTCTCGGCCCAATATGGACTTTGCTCCCTTGGCCCATGCTAATGCTACTAAACAATGTAAACTCATCCTTCCAGCAAGTTTCTTGTTGGGATAAACTGGTTATCAAAAATTAATTTGAAGTATAACAGCAGAAGCAAAAATAAAAAATAATACAGCAATCACACACAGAATATCAAGATATAAGTGCTTTGGCTCAATATGAGCCTACGTCTACTGTCGGAGTCGGTCTCAACGAATTCACTATCAACAAAGGTGGAATACAAGAGATCAATCCCAGAATCTCAATACACACAATGAACTCTCAGGATTATTTGCAAAAGGATTCTCTCTCTACAATGTCCAGCTGCTAATCAATTCCAAATACATGAAGAAAGGCATGTATATATAGTTCATAGTGCAAGAAGCTCTAAAACTGAACATTCGCTCGAGTGACGTGTCGAGTGGACGTTTAGGATAGACACTTGCTCCAGCTAACTATCGAGCGAGCGTTGAGCGAACTCACGGGTTGGCCTCCCGCTCGAACGGACTATCGAGCGGGTGTCGGGAGAACTCACGGATTGGTTTCTCGCTAGAGCCAAGGTCGAGCCACGGTTGAGTAAGGTCAAGCAACAATCAAGCCAAGCCTCTGAAATGACATTTTCAGCAGGAAATCAAGCCAAACTCAACAAATCTTCACCTCGGTTTGAATTCCCTCAAAACTAAACAAAAAATCCATTAACCAGAGAACCAATCCCATCCAACAAATCTTCTAAGGGAATCACAAACCCCGAACACAACATATATCCTGAAGAACTCAATTTTCACCCAAAAGTCTTCAATTTCATAGACCACTTGACCAAATCACAAGTTTAGTCCAAATGAAAAGATTCGACCTCTTCACACAAAAGGCAACACACCACTATACAGACTTCTTACTTGAACAACGCTTGCCTTCTGGATACACACGAAGACTAAAAATAAATATTCTCTACTAAAGTAAGAACACAACAAAGTCTGCATGAGCATATCCTGAAAGTGGCCAAACTGCCTCCTTTATATACTAGATGAAACTGTAGACTTGTTCTTACTATGCGTCAATGCCAAAATCAAAATCATACTCATTTCCAATAGCATGATCTAGAGTACCACTTGCACTCTATTGTGAAACTCTTACAACAACTCCACCTTCTAGCTATAACCATGTTCTCCTTTCCTGTGGAAACAACAACTGCAAAGTTGTGAAAGGATAAAGATTTACCCAATAGCAAGCTGTCTTGACCGCTTCACCCAAATCTGTAGACAAGTCTGGCAAACCCAAAAGCATACTACAGGCTCTTATCAAGAGTCCGATTCATCTATTCAGTTAAGTCATCACCATTTCTGTGGAGTGGACCCAACTGTACTATCTGGAAAAAAAAATACCCTACCTTTTTGTCTGTAGATCACTAGCATTCTCAAGTGCTTGAACACATCAAACATATCACAAGATAAAGAGTTTAAAAATAAATAAATCCAAACGTTTTCTCAAATGGTCATCAATAAATATAAGTACAAAGATGGAACCACCTTGCACAAGGTGTATCCAGAAAATTAAAAAAAAAAATAAACTGCAATAAACCTAATTTTGCACTGCTTTACAAGAATACAATGCCAACAAAAAATAAGTTTTCCCGTCTTTTGATCACACGGAGCAAAAAAACTGCCTACTCACAAATGACCACACTCGTTCACCCATATGGCCCAATCACATGTGCCATAAACGAGTAATAACTGAATCTGGAACGTCTGAAGATGCAGCTCCACCAATCATTGTACTGCCCTAAAGAAAATAAATCTTCTTCCTTGTCATTACCACCGAAGAGCCCTTATAGACTCGAATGACTCCACCTGTAGTTGAATACTAATAAACAAAGGAATCAAGAATGCCCAAAGATATAAGATTTTTTTTCAAAGACGAAATATGCCGAATGTTAAACAAAGTTCTAACGGTTCCATCATACATCTTAATATTGACTGAACCAATCCCAACAATATCACAAGCCATATCATTCTTGACCAAAATAGAATCACCATTGACTGATTCATAGGTAGTGAGCCAATTTGTCCTAGAATACATATGGAACGTACAAGCTAAATCCATGATCTACTTGTCACCAAAATGGCCGCTAGAACCGCTGACTGCTAGGACAATATCAGAGTTGTTAGATTGTTCTTCAACGCTAACAACTGGTTAAACTGAATTATTACATATTTTATACATCTAGAACCAATATATTTCAATTATTTCATGACATTATTATTAGTTTTAGATAATAAAAAAATGGTTAAGAGGCATAAATCCAAGTTATGATTTAAATTGGTTGATAACTTGATAGCATGGTTTATGCTTAATTTTATAACTTGTGATTTAATGGGTAATATTTCTTTACATACATAACACATTTTTTATATTTTATTATTATTTTTAATTTTTTCTAGTTTCTATTTTTTCATATAAGCCAAAACGCATGCACGCAGGGAGAAAAATAGGAAGCACGCTGGGGAAAAGAAAAAAGGACCACGTAGCAGGGAAATGGACGCACGTCGCCAACTTTGAAGAGCTCCTCAAGGGGTCTAAACCGCCATTGTCCAACCTTCCTCTGACGCTTGTCGTCTCCATCTCTAGCCATCTTACTTGCTCTTTCCATTCCCTAATTTTTTATTCAGTTTTAGTTTGAGTTTTATGGTGTATTTTTTGAGATTTTTTGCTTAGAACCATTCGGTTTTGGGTATTCTATTTTCTACTTGTTTAACTTTGATGGTAGTTGTTTTTCTTGCTCCTTTAAGCTTCCGTTTACTAGGTATTACAATTGTTATAGATTGATTTTGAAATTGCGATTTGAATATAAGGATGAACCATAGAATCTTGATTTTAGGACTTTTCAATTTTCAGTTCATATTGTATCAATTATTTTCTAATCTATCTTACTTCTTAGCTTAGTTTTTTTAATCTCTTAGTTCCCTTAGACATTAGATTGATTAAGGGTTAATTAGGACTTAATTAATTTTAGTTTTGTTAATTAATTTTCTGTTAATTAAGCTTATTTAGCTTAGTTGGCTTCTTGATTGTTTAATTTCAATTTGTTAGATTTAGTTATTAATTTTGAGTCTTGCAATTAGTTTAGCAATTTTCGTTGGTTAGTAGGTGGGTAATTTAAATTTATTATTATTATTTTTTTGCCTCATTAGTTGGTTAATGTTAGATTAGTTAGCTTGTTTTATAATTTGGTGTTAAAATAATTTCGGATTTAATGTTTAATGTGCTATTAATTAAATTGGTTTAGTAAGTTCTTTCTTGGTTAATTAATTTAAGCGAGTTTAGTTTAGTTATTAGTTTGCTATTTTGCATCTTAGTCTTTTATTTTTCCTTACAATACTCAAAATTACAAAAATATGAATCTGGTCCACCACAAATGCCATTTTCATTCCCGTTGCACTATTTCATTCATTGCACATATCGCCACTTTCACTTTCTCTTTGTGAATATTTTCACTTTCTCTTCATGAATATTTTCACTATTTTACACTTGTTTGATTTTAAGCAACATTCCCGATGAGACGATTTAGGAATTTTATTCCTAATTATTACGCGATACCCTCCTACACTTGGAACCGCCTTTGTACAACTCATTTTTTAGCGAGTCAACAACATTGAAGGAACTTTTACCTTCCTTATTGTTTTTCAATCTAGGACACTCATTCTTGTAATGACCAAACACATGATAGTAATGACATTTAACATTTTTCTTGTTAGATTTAGAGCTACCACTAAAATTACCCTTACTCTTTTTTAAACTTCTTTCCCCGAATCTACCACCAAAATAACATTTCACAAACAAGCAATCGGCTTGATTATCCATGCCTTGTACACCCTATTTTGTTCTCAACTCCATAGAATTCGAAGCAGATTTTACATATACCAAGAAGATAGTATCTTTATCCTACAACATCGAGTTCACAAAATTATCAAATGAAACCGACAACGAACACAACACAATTAAGGCTTGATCCTCATCATCAAGCTTAATATCAATATTTCTCAAATTCATAATGATTTTATTAAATTCATCTAGATGATATCGGAAATATGAGTACCTTCTCTCATCTTGAGAGTATATGACGCTGTTTCAAATATAAACGGTTGTGAGCAACTTATTCAGATACAAACTCTCAAGTTTCTTCCAAAGATCAGCATCGGTTTCCTCATCAGCAATCCCTCTCAAAACTCCATTTGATAATGACAACAAGATAGCACTATTTACTTTATAATCTTATTCTCTTGACTGTGCAAGAAAATTATCAGTCACATTCTCATCCAATACCTTTGACAAACCTTGTTTTCGCAGTAAATCCTTCATCTTGATGCGGCACAAACTGAAATTGTTCTAACCATCGAATTTCTCCACTTCAAACTTTGCCAAGCCATCCCTCAAGATCCCGCATAGAGCTTGGCACTCTTATACCAGTTTGTTGGGATAAACCGGTTATCAAAGACTAATTTGAAGTATAACAGCGAAAGCAAAAATAAAAGAAAATATGACAATCACACATAGACCACTAAGATATAAGTGGTTCGGCTTAATGTGAGCCTACGTCTATTGTTGGGATCGGAATTCACTATCAATAAAGGTGGAGTACAAGAGATTAATCACAAAATTCTCAATCCTAAAGTCTCAATACACCAAATGAACTCTCAAGACTCTTCACAAAAGTATTCTCTCTCTCTCTCTACGATATTCGACTGCTGATCAGTTCCAAATATATTAAGAAAAGCATGCATATATAGTCTACGGCGCGAGAAGCCATAAAACTGAATATTCGCTTGAGTGACATGTCGAGCTGACGTTAAGGGTAGACACTTGCTCAAGATGACTGTCAAGTGAGTGTCAAGCGAACTCACAGGTTCGCTTCTCGCTGAAGCCAAGGTCGAGCCATAGTCGAGTAGGGTCGAGCAACAGTCAAGTCAAGCCTATAAAATGACATTTTCAACAAGAAATCAAGCCAAACTCAACATTTATAGTCTTTCTAATATTCTATTTTTTAATTTTTATATATTTCTCAAGGGTATTATTATGTCAAAATTGTGACAAAAAGGGCAGATGACGACAACTTTTTAGTAGTTAAAGAGGGTGATTATCAAAATTTAATAACTTGAGGGGGTGATTGCAAATTGGATAGCAATTTTGAACAAAATTTGTGTATTTATCCCTTATGTTTTTATAGGTTGAGTCTTGAAAAATTACAAAAATTGAAAAAGAAGTGTAATAAGACGATGGGTCTTGTCCCTCGACACTTGTCTGATGATTACAACAAGAGAGAGTAGCACATGAAATTTGTCACATTTTGTCCAACATTGTCACACATGCATCCCATCATTTTAGTAGAAACATTCGAGTTGAACTACCACTTTTTTTATACAGGGTGTAACTGGTCCGGTCCGATTTTGAACAAAATTTAGGATCGAAATGATATGTACCGATTTTGCATATTCAAAAACTGATTATGCACCGGTTATCTCTTAAACTGGTACATCTGATTTACTGGTTCTGATCCGATCCGGTCTGGTTTTCCAGTTTTATTTGATATTTTCTTTCCTAATCCAAGTCAAACAACCTAACCTAATCAAATAACGATTATCTACTTGTTGACAACAATCATTGATATCAATTACTGGCTTGAAAACAATAGCTACTGATGGCTGATTTACTCAATGACTGTAATAATATTGTGCAATGAGAATCACATGGATGATCAAAACCATTTTCATAATCACCTTATAACTAACCATTGTTGTTTCCTATCTAATGAAAAAGCATGGAATGACTAATGAGCCTATCTCAAGCGCTGGAGCATGTGAAGAGCAAACGGCCATTAATCCATTAACCCAGTGAATCATTTAAAACCATGCATAAATTCTTAGGTTTTAGCCATGGAACTTTCTGAGAATTTTAATAGATAGTGATGATTGACGAACAACAGATGCCGCATGGTATGAAGAGTTTTCCACTAGAATCAGAGGCAAATAATTAGGGAAAATAGTGTCTAATGATGCTAGACGTATTGCTAAAGTTTAAAAATATCTTTTCCATTCAAAAGCATCTAATGATGCTAAACATATTGAAAAAAAAAACGAGAGAGAGAGAGAGAGAGTACCGTGCAGGGGGTTGAGCTGTGCGACTGCCGAGGGAGGGACTGGAGGGTGCGACGGAGGGGCTGGGCTGCTGAAGAGGGATGCTATGGTTTTCTGGGAGGGGGGGGGGGGGGGGGGGGGGGGGGGGGGGGGGGGGGGGGGGGGGGGGGGGGAGGGAGAGAACTGAAAGTGATTTTTGCCTTTTGCCTTTTGGGATCGAAGGGGAAATCTGAGTGTTGGGGGGTGGGAAAGACGAAACGACGTCGTTTATAGTGATATTAATATATATAGTATATTATATATATATATATATATATATATATATATATATATTGTTATAGTGATTTAACCTATTAAAAAAAATAGTTATGGTGATTTATATCTAATTCTATAGTATAGTATTAGTTATAGTGATTTAGTATAATTATATTAGTATAACTATAATTATAGTCTATATTAGATTATTAAATATTAGTAGATATATTAGTATTAGTTATAGCTATATAATAGATTAGACAATATAATAGTATTAATACTAGGCTATTAGTATAGCTATATATTAGTATTAGTTATTAGTATACCTATATTAGACTATTGGTCTAAGTATAACTATAGTCTATATTAGACTATTGGTATTAGTATATATATTAGTATTAGTTATAGTGATTAGAATAACTATATATTAGTATTTGTTATATATAGTGAGTTTAATTTATTATAACTATATTATTGATAGACTATAGTGATAGTATTAGTATTACTGTATCATTATTTCATATGTAATTATTTAGTATTGTGATTTATATACTAATTTATATGTAAACTTAAAATATATTACTAATAGTAATATAGTATTAGACTATAAGTATTAGGCCATAAAATGAAAATTATAATTAATATACATTATATACTAATGTATATTAATATTACTAATTTACTAATATATTATGTACTTATCAAAAATAATATATTGAGAATTTTTTAGGTTATAAAAATTTAGTAATAATATTTCAGTGATTTTTTTTCTTTTTTGGTAAATAATTTTTTAGTGATGTTATTTACAACTTTGATATATAAATTCAAATCTTTTGATATTTATGATTTTTTTTTTCAATTTTAAACTAAATTTAAGTGATAAAAAAATATTGATGTGATTTATCAATTTTAGTCTAAAGTTTTACAATTTCAGTTTATTTTTAAATTAATTTATATTATTATATATAGTATATATAATTTATATATAATATTAAAAAAATAATTTAAAAAATTTAAAATCGAAACCAGACCTATTGTAGCCGGTTTGGCCATTACGGAAACCGATCGGGTCCAATTTTCCCCCTTTTTTTTTTTTTTTTTTTCACACCCCTGGTAGGCGTATGTGTGGAAATCCCAAGGTGAGGACACTTTTCAACTGAAGTGAAGGGTCTCCTCGAATATAAACCACTTAAAAATCCTAGTTTATAAAATTGAAGATATATATTATATATATATATATATATATGTGTGTGTATCATGATATAGACATGTATGGTTGGAAGTCTGGTTATAATCATTAAGATGGACCATTGAGGAGCTGTCGAGAGTGTGGATGTTAACCAGACAATAGGGTGCGACTACCAAAAAGAAAAATAATGTCGTTACAATAGGGTGCAGCAAGTGCCAAGTGAGAATTCTAAAAATTGGAGGTGGATGGGGAATGTATGCATGTATGTATGTGCTCACCATCTTTCCTCGTATGTCCCCCACAAACACCTCGAACCTTCTTCATTTTGTATTCCAATGATAAATTGAGTTCTCGTTTATATTTACAACGTATTCTATTACATCTAATTATTATAATTTTATTAAATTTTTATATAAAATAAAATAAAAAATTTAATTTTTTTAAATCTTAAAATAAAAATAATATTAAAAATATATATTCTAATAATATTTTATTTAATTTTTAACTTTAATATTAACTCATTACATCTCATCTATAAAAATAAACAATATCTCAATTTTATTTTTCTCGACTCTTAAGAAAGAAAAATATTTTTCCCTTCATTTCTTTTCTTAACAGGCACTGCCCTTTCAACTTCTATGATTAGATGAGATAAAATCAATCCCAAAATTAAATTGTTAAATTATGTATCGATTTATAATTAAGAAATGCTACGACTATCAATAAATTTATAAATTGACATAATATAATATATTGAATTTATTTTATAATATAAATAATTTTATAATTAAATAAATCATGATAACTCATATTAATTAATAAATTTATTTTTATAGAAAACATTTATCTTTATAATTTAGGCACAAACATATTTTTAACATGGATTTATAAAGCTATGGGAACGTAAAAAAGAGAGAGAATTTGGCTGTTATTATTAGATGCTATTGGGATCTGATTCTGGGTCTCTCGGATAATATCGAGAGACTCACGATTTACTTGTATTATCATGTGATAAAAATAAAAATAAAAAATAAGAAATACTGCCATATTTAGTAGCATCATGCTTAGGGAACAAAAAAACAAAAATGTCGGTAGAGATAGGTAGATGTCACCGGTGTCAGCCACAAGTGGACGGAGTAAGATGATTAGCGATAGACATTGAACACGTTGTCACGTATGATCTTATTTTGTCTTGTTACAACTGAACTGAATAATAATCATGGAACACGTCATATGTTACGATAATTTCAAACAAAGAAAATTACTATTAAGTACTGCTCATCAAAGTTTTTGACTTTCTTATTTCTACTTCCTTTTGAGATGGTCTTGGTTCCTGAATTCTTTCACCTAATATTGCAATTTTTTTATTAGATTAATATGTATAAAATTATATTTATGAGCTGACGTGGATAATACATCAAGTAAAACGCTTACATAATTTGAAATAGAAAATTTTAAACATTGAATTTTACGAATTAAATATTATTTATGTGAATGATATATTTGATACTAAATAAAATAAAATAAAACAAAAACTCTAAACACAATAACAAGGCGTTTAGAGGATGAACGTCAGATTTTTTATCACTAATATCTTCTGAATATATATAAATGGAGTTAAAAATGATAGGCTTTACAATAACCTAATAAAAAAAAAAAAAAAAAAGAAATGATACTTGCAGTTAAGAGTATGTAAGTACAATGCAATCATTTAAAAAAAGTGAATAAATATATAATTCACATAAAAAAAATTATTTTTTTAATAATAGATCTTATTATTTTTCAAAGCGATTGCACATGACTTTTGCACTCCATGACTGTATGTAACATTACTCTTTATTCTTCTTAAATTAATTGATTCATCATCCATATTACATATTTGATAAGAGAAAAAAATTAAAAATTATATCTAATATGTAGTATAAAGATGATGAGTAAATTTTTTTATAAAAAATTAATAAATATAGATTCCACAGTCCTATCAGCGGGAGAGCTATTGTGATAAGTAAAGAGAGAAAAGCATGTGCACTTCACGTGGTTTCGAAAGGGCATGCCTGGGGCAAAGATATTTTCCTGGAACAACATGGGCAAGCCAAAACCCTTAGAGCATTTACATTGGCTTGGCCAAATTAGAAAGTTAGCTAAAATTTACATAATTAATATAAAAAACACCTCACATTAAATTGGTCAAATCTAAAATAAGATAGATTTTTAGTACAGTGATTGGTCAAAGATAGAGAACCACAATTGATTCACCAAATATTAAAATACTAATTTTTCACTCTAAATAAATATTAAAATATTAATTTCTCACCCTAAGTAAATACTATTTGGTTTGTAATTAAGACATTTAGATGAGTTTAATCAAATATTTTTTGTTATTAACATTAACTAACTTTTGAAAATATGATTTTTTAGTATTAATTTAATTAGAATATAATTATTATTAATATTAAATTGGTAGAATTATAAAATGTGATATAAATAAATTAAATGAGAAATTATTAATTTAATAATATTTTATTATTATATAAAAAGTGAATGACTAATTCAATATGGTGATTGAATTTAAATGAATAGGTAAATGTAAAAAAATGTAATAATAGTTAAATTTTAAAAATATATTTAACTAAACCAATGAGAATGCAGCCAGCAAACGCGGAAACATTACTTTAATGAGAAACGAATCTACTAAAATCTTTATAAAATAGGATTTCAATGTCCCCACCTTCATTATTTTGATCATTTTTAATATTGCTTATATATACGGTCAAGATTTGATTAGAATTCTTAAATGGGGGAGCCGAATCTTTGAAACTGGAACAAAGTCTGCAGCAAATAGAAAAGGAAATACAGCCGACCTGCATTTCAATTGTACGGCTATGCCTCTAATGGGGTTTGAATCTGGACACCAAACTTGGAACTTGATTATATAAATTCAT
Source organism: Juglans microcarpa x Juglans regia (assembly GCF_004785595.1). Classification (NCBI taxonomy): domain Eukaryota; kingdom Viridiplantae; phylum Streptophyta; class Magnoliopsida; order Fagales; family Juglandaceae; genus Juglans; species Juglans microcarpa x Juglans regia. The sequence continues at coordinate 39,398,024 of NC_054594.1, read as the reverse complement.
GGGAAATCATTTATGTTTGAGTAATATCATATATAGTTTAAGAATGTATAAGTTCCGTATATTCTTTTTGAAAAAAATTGAAATTTATTATTAAAAAAAAGTATTCGCTACAAAAAAAAATGAACATTTGTAATAGATTATTTGTGACGAGAATAAACTTATTTTAACAAGAAATAGTTATTTTTGCAAGAAATAACTAGTTATAAATAAACAATTTTTTATAATAATATATATATATATGTATATACGGGATTTGCATAGTCTAAAATTACAAATATTATTTCTCTATTATTTCTAAAGAGTAGTCTCTCTCTTCTTCTTTTTTTCAAACTTGTACTACAAGTCCTCAAACTCTCCTATGGCTAGAATCTTTTTTATGAACATGTTGGAGAAGTCATTGGGAGAATGAATGAATCCAACGAAGGTCTCTACACATCCTGATTCATGCACCTGTGCATTCATTTGCTGAACTTTATTTCTGGAGCTGGAATTATTCATGAACTTCCATTGCATTGCTAGGGGGAGGTGAAGAGCAGGCGTGCTGTGGATGCAGCGTGGAAAGTGGCGTGCCCATGCCTTGAATCCCAAATATAATAACACCATTACTGGGTAGTGTGGATGTACGAGGAAGAGAATGACAAGCAGCCCACATGAAGATGCAATGAATTGAAGGACGAGGTAGCCCTTTGTAAAAACTACAAATAAACAAGTAGAGCACTCTCATTGGATTATCTATTTATTCATTAGTAATTAATAATTTTAAAAATATTTTAATTTTTTTAATTATGAAATTATTTTATTTTATCATATTTTATTCATAATATTATATATTAATTAAATTATGGATTAAAAATAGAAACTAGAAAGACGTTGATAGAAACTTCGAGAGAGAGAAACAAATGATATAAAATAGATTTGATGAATAAATAGTGTCTTTCAAATTTGAAAATTACTTTAAAAATTACTGTAGCTATATTTCAAATATTTAGAATATAGCTATTCCAATGTGATACATTTTATGGTTCAATAGCTAAATTCTCATTGGATTTAGCTTTTAGCTTCTCCTTTATGTTCTTTCAATGCTTGAGCTTATTTTTACTCTAACATTCTCATTTGGCTCATTTAAACTAACATATGTTGATGTTGCACACAAGGAGGAGACCGCCTGGGAAACGTCCAACCATTGCTGACTCAACTCCACTAGCAAATGACACTCTATGACAACGTCGAGATCATTAGTGATAGACCTCTAGGCAAGAAAAGTGAGAAAGAAAGTGAGAGAAAGAGAAAGTCTAGAGAAGCTGAAGATGCTGAATTTAATAAAGCGTTAAGTCACATGACTGAGGATAGAACTGTGTGTATGGTGGATAGGAGAGAAGTGGTCACCAAGGCCGAAAGTGATCGGATGTCATTACTTACACTTAAGAAGAATAAGTTTGATATAGAAATCATGAAATTAGATCTAGATGGTATGAATGCAATGCAACATGACTACTTTCAAATACTTCAAAAGGAAGTTTATGAAGAAATGAAGAATCTGAATAGATGTGCATCCACATCTAAATCTCCCTCCACATATTTTGGAGGAAAGTAACTCATGTTGTTGGTGTCTTTTCTCTTTTGTGCTGATTTTAGTATAAATGCAGAACAATATAGTAGATTTTATTATGTTGATTTTAGTGCCTGCCTAGTCACATATGCTAAAAATATATGATTGGGCAGCCACATAGTAGATGACTCTTTTGTTCTCCTTTTGTGGATCTATTTTGTGGAAATAGAATTCTCTTTTGTGATATAAGATGTAGATGTATTTTGTAAAAATATAAAGTCCTACTAATGTATTTTGTGGATGTTAGACTTGAATGTATTTTGTGAAAATACAAAATTATATTTTGTGGATGTTGTTGTGGATAAAGTTGTATTTAATATTTGAAGTTGTTTTGTGCATCGCCCAGATAGAGAGATCTTCTATAGTTCTTTACTCGAAGTGAAGAACCATTATTTGTTACAAAAAGCTGTACAAACCTGAAAAGAAAAAAAAAAATCGAAAGAAGCTCTTCAAACCTGAAAAGAAAAAATAAAAAATCATTATTTGCTACTAAATAACACCCTCACGTATATAATAACAATGCAAAAGGGTGTAATCAAAGAGTACTGATACATCCAAGTAATCTAATAAAACATAATAAAAGAAACATTTATGACAACACTTTTAAGTTAAGACATTTATATAGAATTTTAGATAAGTTTAATTAGACGTTTGTGGTAATAGCATTAAATGAAAATTAAAAAAATATTAATCCATAATTTAATTAAAATATAATTACTAATTAATATATAATATAATGAATAGTAAAATATGATAAAATAAAATAAATTCATAATTAAAAAAATTAAAATATTTTTGAAATTATTAATTACTCATTATTATATAATGAATAAATGGATAATTCAATGTGGAGATTTGATGTAAATAGTCAAAGTCAAATTCATCTTATATTATTTTATTATCATATGATGAAAAAATGACTATTCTAATATAGAGATTTATGTGAATAGAATAGTTAAAAACTAAATTCATCTTATATTCATAAAAAAATATACTTTAATTTTAACTAATCTAATGAGAGTACTCTAAGAGGAAATCCACTTGGCACATGCCCATATTATAGATATGTCCATGCCATTCAGGCTACACTGTGGAACCATTTTTTTTGTTTTAATGTCCATTTGGTTTATCTCTGTGCATGTACACTGAATGTAGAATGAGAGAGAGTGAAATTTACAAAACTAATCTCAAAATATTTATGAATATTTATTTATTACTTTTGTATAATCTCTTTGTAGTTAAAATATTTTCCGGATCGCTTCGTTATTGTAGCCATCTTCAGTGTAGACATTATGAGAATGAAATTGGTTAGCAATAGACAGTTCACACATTCCATCTGTATAATGGTTTGATGAAATTACTATTTGCGTAATGCATTCAAAGTCAATCTCAAACAGAGAAACACCGATACGAGTTTGGATTAACAAAAAAAAAAACATTAATCAATAGAAGCTAATTTGGGAAGGTTTGAAAAGTCTAATGTTTGAAATTAATCGAATAATTCCAAAGATATATATACTTTTATCAATTTATAAAATTATCGTCAATTAATATCCTCGGGATGGACGAAATTGTCCTCGATCCCAAATGTCCTGGATGCTCACACCACAAGTCGTGAAAGTTTGAAAGTTCTCATCTTGTCATCCCCGAATAAACCTGGTCTGTTGTGTGCAGCTAGCAGGCTGAGCTGCGAGCGATGAACCGGAGGTCCTGATTCCTGAAGCACGCTCAAAATTCGTTGACACTTATCAATGAAACTTTAATCCAGTTTCTGAAACTGTTGGTCACTCCCACCACCAGCCTCATATAAATAAATCTATAATAGACAATCATCGTTACCGCAAATAATCAATCATTCAATCCGCACTAGGATAACCTTTTTCGTATCAGTCGCCATGGCAGCGCAACCAAAGAAGATCATAATTGACACCGACCCTGGCATTGGTAAGTCGCCTTTTCTTTTCCAAACGAATCCTGTTTTCTACGAACAGTTTCTGGACAGTTGAAAGATCATCTGGATGTCCAGGATTTCTACACTTCATGACCGTAGGTCACCAATCATCCATGTAATTCGACGAGTTAATATCGAAGTCGCCGTGCATGCCCTGTTTGGTTGCTGATAAAACCCGGCAACTGGAAAATGAATTAGAATTCTTATTAAATATCGGACTTCTCATCGTATCGGACCCCGGGGAATCGAATAGCTTCAATCATTTCTGCAATTGGCTTAGTGGGTTCCATTTAAATTTATTATTATTATTTTCGCACCAGCTCTGTCTTTTTGGTTATCCACTAGAGGGTTCTGATTTATTGTAATCGTAACAGGGCAAAATTATCTAGTATTCCAATAAAGATTGGAGTTCATAGGATATGGCGCCTTAGGAAACAAAATAACTAAACCCATATTTGCAATTGGTTAATTTGGTTCTATGGGTTTGTTTCAAAATCTATGTTTATGTTCCTTTTTTTTTTCCTCTTCTTATTTCTGTCATCATTTGAGTTGGTGATGCATGCAGATGATGCCATGGCGATTTTTCTGGCATTACAGTCACCCGAGGTGGAGGTGATTGGACTTACAACTATATATGGGAATGTTTATACAACCCTAGCCACGAGAAATGCCTTGCATTTGGTATAGTTGATGATGTTAATTTCATTTATGGCATTTTGAATTATATCTGTTATTCTCGGTATCATTTCATCTGCTGAATTGAATTTATTTTAAAATACTATTAGAATTAGCCTTTTTTCCCTTAGCTTGAGGTTAACTGTGTTAGCTCTTCCCTTATGTTTATGATGCAGCTTGAAGTTGCCGGAAGAACTGATATCCCTGTTGCTGAGGGATCTCACGTCACAATTACTGTAAGTACAGACAGAGACACGATCCTATGGAAGACCTGTAATTTTATTCTTGCGTGAGAAAAATAAACAGGGTATTCTGTTGGGATTGTGTATTCAATAAAAAATATCACTTATTGGCCTCATAATGAATGAAAGCATCTATTCGTCTTGCTCATAATGCTTTCTGACTTATAGTTAGTGTTGAGATAGCGTTCTAGATGACTAAACTGAGATTCCCCCCTTTGTCAACTTAACAGAGGAAAAAATAAAAGAAAACTACTTCACTTGTTGCAATAATGATCAGCTTCCATTGGAAACCTCATTTTGAGCTACTTAACTCACTGAAGAAACGAACTTAAGTTTACATGATAGCATCTAAACTTGTTCCAGCAGAACTTCTATTGTAGATTATGTATCTTCTCTCACATAATCTCAACTTAATCTCAACTTAATCTCATGCACGCTTCCACAATTTTTATTCACGAACCACTCATACAAGTAGGCAGTGCGGTATGATTGGAAGGTTGTGGTTCACCAATTCATGGCGTCTTCATTCATTTTATTACAGAAAGGAACGAAACTTCGTATTGCTGATTTTGTTCATGGTGCCGATGGACTTGGGAACCAAAATTTCCCTCCACCAAAAGGAAAGCCAACTGAACAGTCGGCAGCTTCTTTTCTCATTGATCAAGCAAACCTTTATCCTGGAAAAGTCACAGTGGTGGCACTGGGCCCTCTTACAAATGTTGCACTGGTGAAGTATCCTGATCAGCAGTGTGGTATTTAATGTTGAATATCATCCATCACATTTTAAATTATGTTATGCATTGGTATAGGCTATCCAACAAGATCCTGCATTTTCTAAGAACATTGGGCAGATTGTTATTCTTGGTGGTGCTTTTGCAGTCAATGGGAATGTGAATCCAGCAGCAGAGGCCAATGTAAGTTACACGTTTGCTGACTCCATTTCCAACATAAACTTTTAATATACGTAGATCAGTGATTTATCCAACTTGCAAGCATGTCAAATGGAGGGATGGGAGGAGAGTGGAAATCCTTGTCAAAAGTTTAGAAATATTGTTCTGCGAAGTACTCTCTTCTTAAACTTTTTATCTCAGAAGAAGCTTTGGTAGTAAAGTTTATGGAGCAATCTGTATACTTTTTTCTAGAACAGATCTTTTACTGATCTCCTTGACTGGTCATTTCCTTCCTACACCCTCCTGCCAACTTGGATTGGGTGACCAGATTTTTGGTGATCCCGATGCTGCAGATATTGTATTCACAAGTGGAGCAGATGTTTTGGCCGTGGGTATAAATGTTACTCATCAAGTTGTACTGACAGGTACTCCTAGGCAAATTTGTGGTACTCATTCTTAATTTTTTTTATGAATTAAAATTTATTAACCATTTTGTTTAATAGCATCATGTCAGTACCTTCTAAGACATGTCCCAATAGTTCTGGCCAATGATATGGATTCTGTTGTGCTATTAGTAAATTTAGATCCGTGTCTTCAATGAGACTGGATCCACCAATCACGACAGTATTACTCATTAGAAAAAAATGGTCTTTTATTGTTAAGATAAATTTTATTCCATCAAGTCAGGTTCCATTATATTTTTGAAACCTACGTCTGTGGTTTTCAAAATTATCATTCAGGATTTCTTTTGTCAAAACACCACAATTTCTTGTTTATTGTAACATGGTTAATATTCTTGAAGGTAGAGAATTTTTCAATACCCTGTCAAGTAAATTATTTAAATCATTGAACTTTCAGAAACCTATTCCCACAACATGGTGCTGCTTTAGATTGTATACAAAGATTAAAAAATATGAAAAAAAACTAATCAAAGATTTTATTTATAAAAAAAAAAAAAAGGCAGAGGGCGTGGTCCAACTACACAAGACGTTTACAAGAGATGCACCCAATTAGAAATAGAAAAGCCAATCAAAGTATGAGATTAACACTTTAAATTTGTAAATATTGCATGATTCTATTCAGTTTCTTCTTTCACTGTGATCTTACTTTCATCAATTTTGACACATTATAGATGCTGATAGAGAGAAGTTGGCAAGGTCAGACGGGAAATTTGCCCAGTACTTGTGCAAAATCTTAGATGTGTACTTCTCTTATCATGACGATGCATACAGCACGAATGGTTTGTTTTTTTTTGTTCTTTTTTTATGAGCAGATGAAGCTTGAAGAGTTGGTAGGTAACCATTCGATTTTCTGAAGCTGGTTTTCATCTTTATGCAGGAGTTTACCTTCATGATCCAACTGCCCTTCTTGCAGCTGTTGACCCTTCACTTATCACATACACAGAAGGTGTTGTTAGAGTCCAGACCTGTGGCATCACAAGGGGACTAACAATATTATACAACAAACAGAAAAGGTACGACTCTGTCCGGTTAAAATCAACAGCTTGATGGTTGGTGTCTTTTCCATTTAAATGCCATATTCTTGTATCAGAGGATGGGGTTCTAATTATAATAATGACATGGATGGTTAAAGGCGCCCAAGTAATATCTTGGTTAAGTTGTTTCGTCCAGCATAGAGTTAAGATTGTAATTGAAATCCTAATTTACATATTTTAAGAAAAAAAGGCAAGAGCCATTGTAATCAAACTAATTACCCTACATGCTAATTCGTTTCTACTTTCGTTGCAATGAACCAGGTTTGGCGAAGTCACCGAATGGACCGATAAACCCACAGTGAAGGTTGCGGTCACAGTTGATGCTCCTGCTGTTGTCAAATTGTTAATGGAGCGGCTCATGGACTCTCGAAGCATTCAAACAACTGATTGATATATAATTCAGAGGACATAGGTCGTAGTTAACCGTCCTCGTGATGATCATCGTTTGTAACAACACGATCCTAAAATTTAGACCATAAAATAAGTTGAGAAATGATAGTTACAGTTGTGAGTGTGCAAGTGTCATGCAATTACTTTGAAAAAAGTGAATAAATATGGGATCCACATAAAAAAAAAATTATTTTTTTAATAATAAATCCTACTATTTTTCAAAATGATTACAGCGCTTGTGCACTCTATAATTATATATAACGTTACTCAAATATGTTTTATGTGTTTTCATATTGTTAGAACATTCTATTATGGTTGTTATTATACTATTGTCATTTTTATAAGAATTCTGTCATTGATACGCTATTAATTTTAATTCAGATTATTATTATTATTATTATTATTATTTATATCTTTATTATAATAGGACGAGTATGGATAAAATATTTTTAACTTCCACGTTCTTCATCATCTCTCAAATGTTACTCATTCTGTAACCGACGGAATCAGAAAGAACGTTTTCTTTTAAAACTCTCATTCTTCCCTAGAAATCCTCCCAAAATTGGAGCAATTATCCTCATGGCAACATTCTGTCCATCGTCATGCAACGACATCCTCCCACGACAACTTAACAAACTTGCAACTTCAACTTAACCAAGCTCCACCACAATGTCGCGAGAATAAAAAATAAATAAAAAAATAATCAGGGAGTAACTCGGAGTAGTCACCTAGCTACCTACCGAGAACCACGACAACCATCGTAGCTTCATCCTTCTCATGGGTATGTTCAGTGGCTCTTCACAATAGTCATGGCAGTAACCACCATACACGTCAGATCCATCACCAAGCCATAGCCTCACCTCGCCTCAGTCTATGTCCCACCCAACTCTCAAAAATAATGAGAGGGGAAAAACTACGTTTTCGAGAGAGATGGAGGCTTGAACAAAAACAAGGGAGATAAGATTTTCATCATGAAGAAGATGAAATTCGACGGAAACAAGGGAGAGGGAAAAACTACATTTTCGAGATAGAAGGAGGCTTGGACGGAAATAAGGGAGAGCAGATCTTCATCATGAATGAGATGAAATTCGACAAAAGAGGGAAAATCTATGTTTTCGGCTTCTTCAAACTTCAGAGAGGCTTCCTCACTTTTTCAGAAGGGAGGTTGAAGAAGGATAAACTTTTTAATCTATTAAGTCATACTCCATGGATTGCCACGTCAAGCGGGATGTTGAAACGGTTAGTGTAGCTTTTTCTTAATAGTTAATAACAAAGTAAATTATAACATTCAAAAAAAAAAAAAAAAGTAAATTTTCTTGTTACTTTTTTTTCTGACAATTATATTTTTAAGAAGAATAAAATTATTTTGTTTTTTCATTTTATCCATTCCATTCGACCGTTAATTAAATTTTTTTTTTAATTTAATGATTAAGAAAGTAATTTTAAATATATTAATATATATTTTTTTATTTTTTAAAAATATTTAAATGTATTAAAAAAATATAAAAAAAATACTGTAAGAGTGGGACCACTCTTTTAAGAATATGTTACTAGGAATATCAGATATATATTGCATAAAAAAATATATATAGATACAATTATAATATAAGATCCATTAACAAGTCCAGCAGTCATAGTCATAGGATTATTTGACAGTAACCGAAGGGAGGGAGAGAGTCCGGAGGGATGCCTCCCTCCCTCCCAGGCCTCGGGGCCTCGACTGTCCGCTGTCCAGTCGGACTAGGTAGGCCCCGCCTCAGCTTTCCGTCGAATCAATGGAGCTCATCTCTACTGTCTATATATAGTCCACCACACCCACCTCCCCAACTTCCCCACACATTTGATTTCCACTAGAGAGAGAAGAAACCCAGGCTCTACTACATACATACATGCTCGGGTTCTCTCCTTTTTCCCCGCAGCACAAACCCTAGCGAGCAGAAAAAGAATGAAAATTGATTAGATGGCTCAACTGCTTCTGAACCCGGATTCTATCAACATGGAACCTGCAGTCCCTGATTCTTCCCTATCCTCTCTGTCTCACTCCGATCCATCTCTGACCCGTAACGTTTCCTTCAGCCGACTCAACGCCCAGGCCCCCGAGTTCGTCCCCATCACTCTGCCTTCCACTCAACCCCCCGTATCCTTGTCCCTCCTCCTCCTCCTCCTCCTCCCCTCCTCCTACCCCGCCGCCGTTTCATGTACCGATTCACGGCCACGCGATCCCCGTTCATCACCACCATTCTCCTCACCACGTTCCGGTTCACTACCATCCGCATCCTCATCATCAGTACTATGCCGGCGGCTGTATCTTTGGCGGAGAGCAAGAAGTGGCAGTCCAACACCACCAAGCTCAGATCGTGTCGGATCACGGTCCCACTTCGTCTTCGAAAAGTAAGCTCTCTGAGGACTCTACTCAGAAGATCTTGAATCAGGTGACGTGAAGCTTCACTGCTCAGAGGATTCAGAACCAACTTCGAACTGCTTTTTAATTCTATTTTTAGTTCTTTTGCTGTTTGTTATTTTCAATTCGTTTTTCGGTACATTATCTTGTTTTAATTCTATTCGTTTTTTGATGGATAAAAAGTAATACTGCATGGGTGGTATATTTGAATGGAATTGCTTAAAACTTCCTTGAAAGTGCAATTTCTATCTCAGTTTTTGGTGACACTCTGGTATATAATTTAAATCGTTGAAATGCTACGTATGTTTTCTATCACCTTGGTTCGAGTCTTGCCTTTTGATCTTTCTGTATGACATCAATCTGTAGGTGGAGTATTATTTCAGTGATCTAAACTTGGCTACAACTGACCATTTGATGAGGTTCATTAACAAAGATCCTGAAGGATTTGGTAATTTCCTTGTTACTTTATTCTAGTTTTAGTCGTCTATCATACAGTTGGAATCGTTTGTTTCAAACCCCGTTGTACACTTGCTCTGCTTTCTACGGCACAAATGATTTCTTCCATAGTACCTGCTCACTAGCAACTGCTGCGTCTTAATAGTCTTGCAAGTTGCAAACGCCAATACCCTCAAAATCATGTTCACATTTTTAATTCTCCTGTTTCTGGTGAAGTTACTGTTACGGGGTATTAATCTATGTGAAGTTTGCTTAACTTTTGTTGTTTTGGAAGTCGACCAACCATTTTAAATTCCTTCTAGTAATCTCTCTCTATATATAGTGCCTATATCTGTTGTTGCATCTTTCAAGAAGATCAAGGCTCTCATAAGTAGTCATTCCCAACTGGCGACTGTTTTGCGGAACTCATCGAAGCTTGTGAGTTTCTCCGTACACTCTTGCTTCATGTACTTCACTTTTATCTGTACACGCTTGCTTCACATACCTCACTTTTATTTATGTTGCATATCACTCTCTTTTTCTGATATTTTCCTCATGCTCTGCAGGTAGTTGGTGATGATGGAAAGAAAGTTAAACGCCAGCATTCCTTGACTGAGTTGGATATGGAGGAGTTGCAAGTTGGTTATATTCTCTATGTTGTTTCATATGATTTTACTTTTTGTCGGGGTTTAACCGGGCAAAGATATGTTGCGTTTGCACGGTCTCCGGAGTTCCCTGTCATAAAAAAAATAACTTACTTTTTGTCATTAAAGATGGCTGGCTTCTTTGTTCATGATATTCTTCTATTCCCTTTAAGGCAAGCATTTTCTGAATGATTGTTTTCTAAAACTTGCATGAAATGCATTACATTTCTATTTGCTGCAAAGTTACATGTTTTCTAAAACTTGCATGTAATGCATTACATGTATATTTTTATGCTATATCTTAAAGTTCCCAAGAACTAAGCTTTGTTGTCACTTATTATCATTATTATTATCATCGTCATCATCTAATACTCGTTTTCATTGTCAGTCTCGCATAGTTGTTGCTGAAAACTTACCTGAAGATCATTGCCACCAAAACTTAATGAAGGTTTTCTCAGCTGTGGGAAGGTATCAATATTCATAACACTTCTACTAGAAAAATGTTAAATCCAATCCCTTGCTTGTGGAAAATCTTCATCAGTAGTAAAATTAGAATGTGTTGACGTTTCCTTTGGTAGTGTGAAGACAATTCGCACCTGTCAGCCTCAAACCTCCAATGGGGGAGCTTCTTCTGCACCCAGATCAGGAAAATCTGATAGTATGCATTTCACTAACAAGGTAAGCATGCAAGCAGACACACTTTTGAGAAAGTTATTTTTGGTGGTTCTTTTGTTAAGTTTGTAATATTTCCTAACCCTTAGGGGATGGCTCAAGTGGTAAAGGCCTTGGGCTTGGGGGTATGCTCCTTACAGGTCTAAGGTTCAAATTCCCTTGAGTGCAAACAATCTCTAGAGGTGTAGTGCCCCAATGGAAGGCCTTAACTATATGACCTATACTTCAAAACGACTAGTCAATAATACAATTGGAGTTTCATAATCCTATTGGAACCTTATAAAAAGCAAGAACTTTTCCTTCCCAAGTAATGTGGGATCTCATTCACCACCTACATTTATCCTTATCATATGGAGTATCACAATCTTCCCCCTTAAATTTTCGACGTCTTCGTCGGGCCTATCTGTTGTAGGTGGCATGGCTCAAGTCCCACATTTCTGGTTGGGATAGACTCTGATACCATTTGTAACACCCCAATGGAAGGCCCTAACCACATTGCCTATACTCCAAAAGGACTAATCAATGATACAATTGGAGTCCCATTAGAACCTTATAAAGAGCAAGAACTTTTTCTTTCCAAACAATGTGGGATCTCATTCACCACCTACACTTATCCTTATCATATAAGTATCACAATAAACTGGCTCTGATACTATTTGTAACACTCCAATAGAAGGCCCAAACCACATAGCCTATACTCCAAAATAACTAGTCAATAATACAATTAGAGCCCTATTAGAACCTTATAAAGAGCAAGAACTTTTCATTCCCAAGTAATGTGAGATCTCATTCACCACCTACCATTATTCTTATCATATGAGGTATCACAAGGGGTCATCGGACTGAGGGATTTTTCCTTAAATTACCCGATGTGCACTTGCGAGAAACTCCTTGCCGAGAGCCTGTGCACCCCCGAGATTAATTGGGATGCTGTTTCCGGACGCCCGATGCCAATAAAAGAAAGTTTGTAATATTTCTTTCATTAACTTTTAGTGGGGTCAGTTTTTCTGTCAGAAATTGTATTTGTTTTTGGCTTTGACTACATTGATACCATTTCCTAACAAATATAAATATCATGGAGTCACTACATAGCCTTAGTATTTGCTGCTACCACGCCACATGGTGGACTTTGAAAGTAGATGGAGCTACGATTATGCATGTCTCTATAAGTTCCTTAAAAAGAAAGGTAAGAAAAATAGAAAAAGCCAACGTTATTGTACATTGGTTATGCTAATGTAACTATTAGGGTCCGTTTGGCAACACAACTGTTTTCAAGTATTCTAAGATATTTCCTTCCCAAAAATCACTCAAAACACAAAACATTTTTCAATTCCAAATCTTCAATTTTTTTTTATCTAATTACTACCCAATCATTACAACTTTTCCCAACTTCCAAACAAAATGTGAAAAAAAAAATCAATTTTCAAAACAAAAATAATATTAAAAAATAATATTCAAACAATTTCTTAACTTTATAAACCTTTTATTCAATTTTTTTTTTCTCATTTCCCAAAATCCAATAAAACATCTTAACTCAAAACACTACTATTCATAGCTATACTGAGATATTCTAAGGATCCAAGTGGGCCCTTTTAGAAATGTCTTCTCTTGCCAATTGCCATACACAATCACTAGTGTTGAATGAATCGAAGTCATTGGAGGAACCTATGATAATTTACGATAGACTATTGTTGTTTTTTATAATTAATTTACGATAGACTATCATTGTATTTTATAATTAATTTACGATAGACTATCATCTAAAGTTAAGATTTTGAGATGGCACACTCGATGAAGTAATTTAGCATTACTGCAGTTCCAATTTTAATTTTATTAAATCAATAATCAATTGAATGTGAAAGTCTAATAAGTAATACCTGACCCTTTGTTTCATATGTAGTGGCATGCTTTTGTGGAATATGAATCTGTTGAGCTGGCTGAGAAAGCAGTGAGTATTCTTGTTTTCTGATATATGAGAGTAATATCTCCTCTTTGTTTGTTATACACGTGTCTAAATCCTATTTTTGCAGGTTGCAGAGCTAAATGATGAGGGGAACTGGAGGAGTGGCCTGAGGGTCCGCTTAATGCATAGACGCACGGTATGTGTCAATATTGAATTATTTTTCTTCTTTATTCTTTGTTTGAGTCAGTGATGGTGTATTCACTAATACACTCCACAAGTTAGAAAATAAGTAAATAAATATTACAATTTAACACTAAAACAAAAGTAATTGTTAACAAATAAAAAATAGCCAGCCAGTTTATTGGCAAAAAGAATTTCCTTCTCAACCTGAATACCTTCTGGAATAAATGTATGATTTAATTCAAACAATAAGATCCAGGAATTGAACAAGAGGAGTGACTGAGTGTGGGCATGTGTATGAATGAAAACATGAAAATCCGACACTGTATATGCAATCTTGGTTGGTCCCAAAATCTAGAGTATGTTCCTGTAGTTTCTGATGCAGTTGTTTTAGTTGGAAGCAATTCTAGGTTAAGTTTGATAGAGCCTGTTTGATGTCTATGCTAGTTTTAATGTCTATGAAATAGTCCATTGATGCTTCTTTTAAAAAATTTTCCATTCCCAGTCAAAACCTTCTTCAGTGCGAGGAAAAAAGGGGCATGATGGGGAAGTGAACTTTGAGGGAGATGATACTTCTACAGATGATCAGCAGCAAAACCAGATAAAATTGGAGTTTAATGACCAACAGTCTGATGTCCATTTGCATGAACATACAGTAAGTGCCAATGAATTAGCCGAAAACAGTTTTAGTTATTACAGTATTTTTTTATTCTTCTCAATTATTTGGTTTAGGGAGAGGAGCACGGCAATGAGAAGGACGGTGGGCAGAAGAGAGTTCGTAGCCGTGGCCGAGGCAAGGGACGCGGGCGGGGTCAATACCACCACCATACTGTCAACAATCGTGTAAATCATGTGGGAACTCCACCTTCAAATAGTACAATCAATATTGAGACACCAACTGTAGCCAAGCAACCTCCTGGGCCGCGAATGCCAGATGGCACAAAAGGATTTGCAATGGGACGTGGAAAGCCAGTTGCTGTGAATAATGCTTGATTACTTGGCATTCTACATATTTTTTCAACAGGATTTGCTAGTATCTGTGCCTGCAAGTGTATGCATGGGAGGAGAACTGTCTGTCTTCTCCCGTGGCGTTGGTGCATTGATGGCAGGGTTTTACAAGGGCTTTCTATAGATTGTACTCTGAAAGTGGGTGGTCGAGTGAGCAGTATAAGTTGAATGCTTCCGTCTGTTTATGTAATCCAGCACAGACAACGACAACGACAAGAAATAGTCTTCGTTTTTCCTTTCCTTTTGTTTTCTTTTAAAATGTATAGAGGGGGGAAAAATAGCGGGGGAGTCGCCAATACCGTATAGGTAGTAAGTGTGAGTGAAGAAATGACATTACAATATAGAAATGACTGTTCATTATATACCTCTCTTTGTCCGTCTCTCTGTAGCCTCACCCCTTAGAACCAGTTCTGATTTTTATAAGTTCGAACCAGTTCTGAGTGTCCATAATCGTGGAACTTAAAACAAATTCGAGTGCTCCACCATAATATAGGAACATATATGGTTTTGGTTGGTTTTAGGACCATATTTTGTAAAAGCTCCATAAACATCGATTCAAGTTTTCCTAACTTCAGCGACCGTATTTTGAGTAGCTTGAAGAGATCTCTTACAATGCATGAAAGATAAGATGTGTTTGGATATTTATGCGATCTGTTATAATGCCTATGTCACACAGTGAATTAGATCACCCAATTCTAGTATAGAGTTAGAAAAGATATTAATTTGCAAGGTATTTGGATAATAGAAGTTCGTCTACGAGTACGAGTGGGGCTTGTTAAAATTTGATACCGCTTGCCTCATCAATTAAAGACAGCAACTGGCCTATTTGGCTTTAGCTCAGGGTTTTCCACACACACCTCAACAATGAGTAATATTAGAGAGAAGTTATTGTAGTAGTGTACATTTTATACTTACTGTATGACTGCTTCTAGTTGATTATTTCCAACACTCACTTGAAGATATGTGTGGTTTAGATGATATCACATCATGTATGTAAAATAGATGCTCTCAATAGTGACTTTTATCTATATTTATTCTTTTAGATTTGAGAGATGTATGATCTATATAATGTCACATCATGTATACAAAATTATTACTCTCAACAATGACTGATATCTATA
The DNA here is from genome assembly GCF_004785595.1 of Juglans microcarpa x Juglans regia. Classification (NCBI taxonomy): domain Eukaryota; kingdom Viridiplantae; phylum Streptophyta; class Magnoliopsida; order Fagales; family Juglandaceae; genus Juglans; species Juglans microcarpa x Juglans regia. Next base: position 39,382,408 of record NC_054594.1, on the reverse strand, counting down.
TTTATTCTATTAAGTATGTTGGATGAAAATTTTATTTTTCTCTGGATCCTCGATTGGAAAATATGCCTCTGATTTGGAAAGAGAATGAAATCTGAATTATCGAAGCAAAGCAAATGAGTCATACATTCTCTATCTAGATTTCCGCCACAAAAAATCATGCAAAGCATACAAAACATCTAAATTAATAAAAATAAAAATGTAATACACTCCAAACTCACCCACTTCCTCTCTCTCTTCCTCACCGATTCCAATTTCCACCGATTTGCAGGTGATGGTTTAATTTTCAGATACAAAGCAAACAAAGAAGTAGAGCAACTGTGCCGAGCCCCAACCACATGGCCCAACAACCTCCACCACTGCCACTACCACTACCACTACCACCTCCACCACCACCGCCGACCAAACCCACGTTCTCCTTCCCTGAGAGGCCGCCCATAAGAGTAACCTCCGAGTTTGATAGCGATAGTTCCATTTTCTTCCACAAGATCTCTTGCAAGTTCCTCAACACCCTCGCCAAGCTCAAGTTCTCTTTCCAAAACGATACTAATGGTGATATAATCCAACCTCAAGTCAGCTTCATCTCCAAGCACCTCTCCATCCACTACGATGTCGAGGACCAGAATGCCCTTCTCAAGGCCTCCCTCGAGGTTGGCCCCAGGTTGCAGCTCAGAGCTGCCCATGATGTCAAGGTCCAAAAACACTCCCTCCTCCCAAAATGGATTTTGGTTTTCTGGAATGTTGGGTAGTTTTGAGAGATGGGTTTTGTTTCTTTTTGAGTCATTGAGATGAAACTCTTAAAAAGTTTGTTGCTTGGTTGGGTTTTACTTGACTCTACTATCTTTCCCGAGATGGTAAAGTCTTTATTGTGTGGTTTTGAGATGTGTATTTTGTTTTTTTGTATTTTTTTTAAGTTTAAAGATTCAATTCTTCTCGCAATTGAAGTTTGGAGTGACTAAGGTTTGTTTTAGACTCTGACCGTTCATATTTATTGAAAATGTGGAGATTTCTATTTCTTTCCTACTGTTCTACGTGCTAGGGATCTGGTTATGATTTAATTGAAAATTATTGTTCATTTTTAAGAGCTTCTTCATATGTAACGCGAATGTGATGTCCTCGGGCTTTAAAGTTTGAACCTTGGTTTTTCCTTTTTGTGAGGATTTTTCATATTTTATATTAGAGAAATCTAGGCGTGATATTTATTGCTGTTGTTCCATGTAATGCTTCTTCGGCCAAATTTGGTTCCTTTTTCTATGATTCTGTAATTTATGTAAACCATTTCAGAATTTTGTGATATTTTTTAAACATGTCGTACACTTCCAGGCACAACAAGGAGAGCTTTCGATGGTTGCAAACCTTAATGATCCCGGCTATGCATTGGAATTGTCATCTCTAGTTCCAGTTGTTGCTATGGTGAGTATGATCCTTAGCAAAACTTGCGGTCTCTTCTCATTTTAGCCATGTTTTGAAGTGTTGGTGCTGTGGGGGCGTTGATTACCTTCGTAATTCTACAGCCAAGAGCAACTCTTAAATTTCCCCTCGGTGAAGTATCGGTTGAGGAAAGAGAAGATGAGGAAGTAAAGAGAACATTGTCTATAAATGGGATTCTAAAAAGCCAAATTCTGAATGGAGTCTGCACGGCTCAATTCAGGGATGAAGATTTGAAACTAAGATACTCCTACAAGGTTTGCATTTCATTTAATTCATTTGACTTTATTTCCAAATTCCGTGTGATACAAGTGCCTGGTGGTTAGAAGTGTGATATTCTGTGTCTCTTCTGAATAATGGAGCAGTTGTTTGAATTTAGGTCTCTGTTTATTTTTCCATCCTTTCTTTGTTTCCATTTTTTGGACTATGTTATTGAACTTTTGAATGTACTGCAGGATGAGGAAATGTCATTTATCCCAAGCATTTCATTACCTTCAAATGCATTTTCATTTGCATTCAAGCGTCAGTTTGGCCCTTCAGACAAATTGAGGTTAGAACTTAGACTCTCTCTCTCTCTCTCTCTCTCATCGAGTTACTGAAAATGTTTCCTTCTGTGGCTCATGCCTTTGGTCTCATTAACAGCTAGATAAGTACTCTTCTAGTTTAATTTTATCCGTTGTAACTGAATCCTCAAACTAGTTGCACTATTATATACCTGGATACAAAAAACATCTTACTAATATGCTAGCGATCAAGCTGATAAGATGATGCTTATGTTGGAATACTGTAAAAAATCTTCATATTCTAATTTTAGTAAGTATGCATCTCATAAAGGGGTTGATAACTCTCAAAATCTCCAATAGTCTCTAGCCCCCAGAGCCCATCAAGGAATTGCCCATATATGGCAACTGTCCACTACAAGTTAGAAATACAAAATCTTTTAGGGTATTGGAGAATGCAGGTTTTTTACTCTATTGTTCATTGGACTTTATTTTTTTACCTGTTCTTCTACTTCATCCAAATCTTTCCAGCTTGATTGTAAAAATTGTTATTGATTCTGATAAATGGCCAGCTACTTTTACAATTTTGATTCCAACTTCTGGAGTGCGGTGTACAAGCACACATATGGCAAGGACTTCAAGTTTAAAGCTGGTTATGATTCAGAGGTGCGCCTTGGTTGGGCTTCTCTTTGGGTAAGTGCTTTTTTTTTTTCTCTATTGGAAAATAGGAATTAATTAAAATAACAAGTACAAAAGGTGTGAGAGGGAACCCCAACAAACACCCAATCCTTATAACACAGCAAAGAAATAAAAATGGATAAATCTGGAAATGGCTTGTTGTGCCAGTCTCATGTTTCTTGGCCTAATGCCTAGAAGAAATCACCACCAAATTTTTGAGATAGTTCAGAGTTGGACTACTGAAAAGTACACTCAGTAGAAGACCAAACTGAGGAGCTGTTGGAAATCCAGTCCCACATTGCAGCTAAGAGCATGGAGCTCATGAAAAAAGGAAACGCAAAAGACCTGCAGTAGAGCACAGTGGCACGTGGAAACCACCCGTGCCGGTGACTTTCACAGCGGCCAAAAGATGAATCCGATTGGTGGAATTGGTGGACCAGACACAAGGAGACTTTCAGCAAAGCACGTGGGTGGCAGTTGGTTGCGGATCTGAGTTTTAAAGTTTCATAAAAAAGAGGAAAATAAGAAAAGAAAAAGAGAAATGGAACAAAAAAAACAAGGTCAGTAGCCAAGCATGTGATCAGCCAAAATAGGCTGGCATTCAAAATAGAGGTTGAAAGAGGCTTAGGAAGGGCAGCATGTGACGTTCATGCATTGGCAGAATGGGTGGTGAGTGGCATGGAAATGACAAGCAGTGGCAGAGCTGATGATGGGGTGTATGTAGGCTATTGGTGGGTGGGCCATCGTATATCTAGCCTCTAAATTGTGGACTAAAATGGGGAAAATTAGAGAATAAGAAGAGAAAAGGCAATCGAGAGGAAGGAGGAGAAAGACGAAGGGAGGAGGGGGAGGGAATGAAGGAGAAAACAGAGTGGAGATTGGACAGGAGCGGCAGAAGGGAACTACAAAAAGGAAAGAGAAAAGTACAGAAAAAAAAAGGGGGGGAAAAAGCAAGGAGAGGGGATTGATTCTAGAGAGGAGAGTAGGCTTCTCCCTTCCTCTGTCGAGATACTGTTGAGGGGTGGAAGGTTTCAGCTGGAGGGAGAAGGGGAGGTTTTCAACCTTTCAGAGAATGGGTCTAATATAATCTTGTGCCTTACTTTTCTTTTGTTAGGACATGACCTCAATAGTCACTATTACACTGTTCAGTACAAGGACGGGTAAGTGGGTGGGATGGAGGAGGTGGAGATCCCTCTATATTTCTTTCCTCTCAAAAAGATGGATTTCACCTTCCCTCCTCTCCCTCCAGACATAGTGTTGGGATTTTGGACTTGCAGATATTTTTCTGATGTTTTTTGATCATTGGGTTATTTAAGTACCCATAAAAAGAAAGCTTTATGGTTGGTTGAGACTGTCTTTTCTTTGGGTGCTCATAAAGATACTCAAATGAACCTATCGAAAAAAGATACTCAAATGATCAAAAGACATCAGTAACTTATCTATCAATTCTGATGTAAAGCTCTAGCATTCTATCAAAACTGTCTTTTCTTTGGTTAAGGCACTAGCTTATAAGAAGGGCAACTTTCAACACTCTTACTGTATCCATCACTAAAAGCTATCAAAGCAGAGTTTTGGGAATGCATAGGAAGTAACTAGAAACAAAGTGCGTATCAATTCTGCAGCCATGGATTAATTGTTTAAATTTGCCGGAAATTCTTAATTTTCCTTGGAAATTGTACCTCACTTTTTTCATGGCCTCATAATGATTTGGTTTCAGGTTGGAGATGAAGGTGGTAAATCAAAGACAGCTCCACTGAAGATGAAAGTGCAATTCATGCTTCAGGTGCCGCAAGATGACATCAAAGCTTCGGCCTTAATGTTTCGGGTCAAAAAGAGATGGGACATATGACTCTCTTGTGGCCTCTTTCCCTTTCTTATATACGTTAGATGTTGGATCTGCATGGTAAATAAGTTTTGTTTTCCTTTCTGATACATTAGATGTTCTTTTATACTGTAGTGCAGTATTGGCACACTGCCGTTGTAATGATGCTGGTTGCTACATAATGAACATCGATTGGTTGTTTCGTCTTCTAAAATCATATTTTTAGTAGTCATCACGAAACCCAGAGATAGGAGAATCTTAAGTTTTAACCACATGAGAATGGCCATCTCCTGTTTGAATGATGTTCATTGCTAATTTTCTCCCTTCCGAAAATATCCATTTTGCAGCATCATGTGTGGGCATGTTTGTAAAGCTTCATCAGCAATCAAGAGTTCATAATATTTCTCTGTTTTGGTTAATAACATTGCTCCGGATGTCAGCCTAGTCGAAGTGAAAAACAGAGTAGAGTGTGCCTTACAAGGTTCCTCTCTCTCATGCAGCACAATTTAGCATGGAGTTAGTTTACATACAGTCTCCAAATTAAGACTACTCATACAAGCTTATACAGTTATGTTTAAAAAAAATTTAAAATTATAATAATATCATTTTTAAAATGATTTTTTTCCTTTTTACCCTTATTCATTAATGAGACTGTACATGCAATCCCTTACTCAGGACTGTAAATAGAATTTTTTAAGGATATTTGAGACTGGTGATTTAGCAATAAACCTTATGGATCCTCTCTTCTTATACATCTTTTTTATTCTTCATTGAGCTTAGTAATTGAAACCGGTTGTCTAAAGAGCCAAGGCCATGATGCTGTCAAGCGCGTGCCCAGCTTTGAATAACATAACATCAGAGGAATTAATCGATGTTGCTACTGTTTTCTTTTTATGTATTATCCTCAATTCTGCAGAGAAAGATGAACTGTGGTGGCCTTGTAATCTTGTGATATTCTATCTTCTGTACCGAACCCGTGCATTTGAGAAAGAAAAGTAAAAGGTGTTCGTTGTCGTCCACCACCGGCCAATGTTAGATAACAGTATTAATATCTAGGATGCTGAAGCATTAAATGTCAAATCTAGTCAAATGTCAACTAACCGTCATTTGTGAGAATCCAAACTAAAAAACATTGCTCCTGGGACCTCACAGCAGAGCAAATGGATACGAAATGCCCAAGCTGGTATCGCATTCTGCCAGCACATACCCAATCTCTTCAGAGCTTTTAGTCCTTCAACTGCGTTCTACAAAATAATTATCAGAAACAGCCTGCCAAGAAAATTGAATATATATATATATATATATAAATAATAGTTATAGTCATGAGTGTATAAATATCGTATAATTATTTTTAAAAAAATAAATAAATGCGAAACTGATATGAAAAGAAAATTAATTTTTTAATAATAAATCACATTATTTTTCAAAAAAATTACACGTCATTTACATATTTTACGACTATATATAATATTACTCATATTAAATAAAGTAAAACTAGAAAATAGAATGTTTCATTATTTGAAGATCTTCAAATAAATAAATAAAAACAAACTTGAAACAGCACGTTGTTGGAGTCGTTTACCCAAAAGATGGAACAAAAAACCAACAGCAATCAAATATGTACCATCATTTCTGTAACAAATTGTAAAGGCTAGAAGTTTTTGTACAGTGAGCTATGCAGTCTGCAGAAAGTTGAATTAATAAAATCATATATAATAAAAGGAGAACGTCTATAGGCATATGCTTTACATTGAAGTTTGAACAAGGGGTTGATGTACACTAAACAATATCAAAATAATGAGCAACATTAGATTGAAAATCTTGACTTCTACGTGAAGCTTTCCTCATTTATTTTTATAATCATTCTTATCTCGTCTTATTTAATTATTATAATTTTATCAAATTTTTATATAAAATAAAACAAAAAATTTAATTTTTTAAATTTTAAAATAAAAATAATATTAAAAAAATATATTCTAACAATATTTTATTTAATTTTTAAATTTTATCTCAATTTATTTTATTTTATTTATAAAAACAAATGAGATTGTGCAAATTTTATTAGCTTATCATATAGTACGTCAATTCATTTAAATTATTTTCCTTCGGCTTAAAAGTTTGTGATTATTTATCACGTGGTAATATTTCTTTTCGTTCAATTTTTTTGGAGAAACTTTTGAAGGGTAAAGATTCAAAGCTAACTAGAAAGCATCCTGACTTACCTTTTGGCTTTTAGCAGTCAAAAATAAAATAACAAAAAGGGCATATGAAAAAGCGAAACCATTTTTCTTTAAGTTGCTGAGTAATGATAAAGAGAAATCATTATAATAATATATATTTTATATTTATTATATGACTACTTCTAATTAATTATTCTCAATACTTATTTAAAATTATATATAATCTAAATAATGTCACATCATATATACAAAATTATTACTCTTAATAATAATTTCTATCTATATTTATTTTTCTTTGAAACCTTTCACATCTCGGACGGGCTATATTATATCCCAATGCCGCATTAAAGAAAAAATCCTGATTTTCTGTGTGGATTTTCCTTTTAGCTTCCTTGAAAGGGTGTTCGGAAAGGAGGATTCAGGAAGAAAGGAGGAGAAAGAAAGCCGCCCAAGAAGAGAAAGAAAATAGAAGTTTTTGAGTTGGGAACCAACAACTTGAAAGAATGACTACACCCTTACCTTTGAGACTGCTGTTGCCTCTGACCACCACCACCACTTCTTTCTATTCTCCCTCCTCCACTTCTCCTTCACCAGATTTTCCTTGCAAATCCCTGAAAACCCTCCGTTTTGGAAGCCCCAATTTCAGTCTCTATTCTCTCTGTTCCCCTTCATCTTCATCGTTTACTCGTTCTCACCGCAGATGTATTCGACAACACAGACGTTCTCTCTCCAGACCAACGGTATCTCTATCTCTCTCTCGCTCTCTCTCTGTGCGCGCGCGCGTAGGTAAATTTAAGAGTTGGGATTTGTAGATTGAGATGTTTTAGATGCAGAAGTTTGTAAATTTGTTAGCTTTGGGGAGTTTCTTATCCTTAGCTTCTGTTTAAATGCATAGGCTATAATTGGTCTCCATTCATTGGTCGCATTCCCTCTGTCTGTCTCTCTGTCGCTACCATTTGCAATTAGCTTTACATATGTTAATTTACGACGAAGATTTTAAAATGGGTCTTGTTTGTTGAGTGATTGAAGGGTTCCTGAATGGTGGACATAAAGATGCAGTAATGGGGTTCTTTGTGATCTATTTACATTTAGTTTCATGTTTTGGAAAGTGTAAATCCCATTAATTTGCTCAGTTTTTTAGTTTAATGCCATCTTACACTTATTCTAGAAAGCATTGTGAACTAAGTGGATCCCCAGATTTAAAATTATTGTCGTAAGTTCATAGCTTATTCAATCAGAGACAACCCCAGCTGGTAGATTTATTTGCCTGTTCAAACCTGCCAAGTGCCAAGTCATAGACCTTAATGTATCCATATATATGGACCTTCAATAATAATGTATTCACATTTATGGAACTTCAATAATCCTCTGCATCTGCAATGTTCAAAGTTGCTTTTTTGGTTTCATATGAACTCTATCTAACAGTCAGAATAAGGCTTTGCTTACTTTACCTTTTTGAGATGTGATTATGTCTTTGTTACCATGCATAATCACATGCGGGGAAGAATTAGGCTCCCGTTAAACTTCCTTGGTCTCGAAATGATCAGGTTTGATAGATGGAAATTGCACTGCAAGACTATCACTCCACTATCAACATGAATCAAAGCTCATTTTGGCTTGAACTTGTATGATCACCACTCTTGTGGGCAGTTGGTTTTCACTAATGATTTACTACCAGGGGCTCTGTTTTTATTTACTGGTATAGTGGCTTTGTGGACATATGAGAAGGGATCAAGGCATGGAAAATTGGGAATATGAAGAGGAGAACGTGATTAGCAAGTTTGGTTCAGATGAAGAGGTTGGCAATCAAATTCCAACACAAGCTCAATCTATTGTAGAAGGATCAGGGACAGTTCTGGTATCAGAGTTTAACCCTGTGCCAGATGTAGACTATCTACAGGTATGTAATTATTGTGTTTGAAAATGGTACTTCGGTTAATGAATTCTGTTATTTATTTTCCTTTCCTTTCCTTTTTTTTGGGGCAGTGGGTGTTGTTTAACTGCAAAAGGATGACAATGTGACTGGTTGAAAAATTGAAGCTGCTTCACCCCCCTCCCCACAAAAACAAAAAACAAAAATAAAGGGTTATTCAGATGGACAATGAGGTGGATTCAGGACTTTGAAAGTGTCCAAGGCTGCCCCAAATATGTAACTTTGCCCTTTGTTATACATACCTTACATGTGTCCATATGTGTTTGGTTTATGGTTCCATACCTGCTGGATGCGTCTCGACCTCATGGTGCACCACTAGCACAGTTGCATTCTCCGAATCATCTCTCTCTCTCCCTTATGTACACACACACACACACACATTTAGCAACCACACCTAGTTTTCTCCTATGTGCCGATTTGTCAGATACCAAGAATCCAAGAATTTTTTTTCCACATTAGTTCTTTGTCTATTCTTTTTGGTTTTTCCTTTTTGACAAGCCTTTTGTTTTTTTCTTTTTATGCAGGAGTTATTGGCCATTCAACAGCAAGGGCCTAGAGCTATTGGCTTTTTTGGAACACGGAATATGGGTTTCATGCATCAAGAACTTATCGAGATTCTTAGCTATGCTATGGTTATAACTGTAAGATGCTGTAATTTGAACTTGGTGTATCTTGTGTGTGGCATTGTGGGCACTCATTGAGCACATCAGATGTTTATATATTGTATGTTCCTTATTTGCTGCCTCACTTTTGCGTTTTCTGACTTGCTGCATAACTTCTTGCAGAAAAATCACATTTTTACATCTGGAGCATCTGGAACTAATGCAGCTGTCATTAGAGGTGCTTTAAGGGCTGAGAAACCAGAGCTGCTTACAGTGATTTTGCCTCAAAGTTTAAAAAGGCAACCTCCTGAGAGCCAAGAGTTATTATCAAAAGTAAGAGTTCGGTTATACCCACACTTGCATTACATTCATTCTCATTGGTTTTGAACTAGTTTTTTTACAATTATTTTTCTAATGGTTTTTAAACCATCAGATAAACCAAATACAAATCATGTCATAGTTACTTAGCATTGTTTCTTACTTGATGTGCTTGACCAATATTTATTGTAATTTCTGAAAGGAAATTCTTCTAAATATTATAATCATCCTGCAATAGCTGCAAAAAAAGTTCTAACGTGCAATCAATTCTTCATGGTGATGTTCATACACTTATCAAATTCTAGATTCAATGCATTATCTGTTTTAGCCTCAACATGTAATAAGTTTACAAAGTAATTGTTATGCGATACACCACGAAAACTTTCCAAGCAAATCCTACTTGGGAGATTGTTATTGCTGATGATAAATATTATGACTGACTGGTTTGAATTTTTCTAAATAACTGAGGCAAAGTTTCTAAAAAATTTCTTAGGAAGTTCAGCCACAGTTCGCATTTGTTCCAGCTATGAAGTCTATTCTTTTTCTGACCTCTAAAAAGAATTGAAAACAGAAAAAAATAAGGAAAAAATGTGATCATTTTTGTGGGATTGCAGGTGAAGAATGTGATAGAGAAGCCTTACAATGATCATCTACCTCTGATAGAAGCAAGCAGGTTCGTAATAGCTCTCTTTTTTTTTTTTTTTAATATTATTTCATATTAGGTGTTAGGAAGGCTAGTTGTGTACTGGATAGGGTGTTGCCTATTAGGGAAAGTCGTCTCCTCACTATGAAACTAGGGGAATCAGTTTTCTTTCTGCAAATTTCTCTCCGTCGAAACTGTGGCAGTAAGTGCCACAAATTCTGTTTTATCAAAGCTAAACTCACTGGTATCAGGCATGAGCCAATGGGTTCAACTGTCAATGAGATGAGCTGATTGAGTTTTACCTTTCTAGGTGACTGAGCAAGACCGAGAATTCTGAGCTTGACGAATCTTTGTGACAAGCCTACCTAAAGTTGTTTACCCACAAAATTTGTTTTGGCAAAAACTGCTTTGAGAATTAGGAATGAAATCTATGTCAAATTGGATTGAATGCCTCCTTTGTGAGGATTTCCTTTCATTATATAGGCACTAGTGTGCGTGATACAAGGCTAGAATCAAGCCAAATTTACAGCAATCAAATCTGTCTACAAAAGGAAACTAGGACTATTTACATAATCTGTCTAAATAAGGAACATGATCTGTCTAAGTAAGGAAGTATATACATACAGATTAGAAAAGCTAAATAACAAAAGTTTTGCTGTCAATTAGGAAAGCTAAATAAGGAAGGTCTTGTTGTCATCCCCCCTCAAATTGATGCTGGTAGGTCAAGAAGCATCAATTTGCCCACAAGAAACTGATGACGTTGTTGTGTCATGGCCTTTGTAAACACATCAACGATCTGGAGGTCAATAGGAACATGAGGAAGAGAAATGATACGAGTGTCCAAGACTTCCCGAATGGAATGACAGTCCCATCTTGATGTGTTTTGTACATTCATGAAAAACAGGATTTGCGGCAATCTGAATGGCACTAGTGTTGTCAACATGGAGAGGAGTAGGATCGGACTGTACACAACCAAGCTCAGCAAGAAGACCACGAAGCCATAGAATCTCGGAACAAGCAGCAAACATCGTACGGTATTCAGATTCGGTGGAAGATTTGGAAACATGATCCTGTTAGTTACTCTTCCAAGATATCAAAGAGTCACCAAGAAACATGCACCAACCCGTAACAGATCATCGCGTATCAGGACATCCTGCCCAATCAGCATCATTGTAAGCCTTATATATCGAATAATACGACAAACAACAGCTAAATGTAGATGACGTGGACCCTGCATGAACTAACTAACCTTATGGATAGCAAATGAAATATCAGGTCGAGTAATAGTCAAATAGTTCAGGCTACCCACTAACTGTTGATACATAGTAGGGTCGGAAAGGAGATCACCCTCCTCTCGACAATACTTCATGTTTACTTCTAGAGGAGTATCCACAGAAGAAGTATCTTGAAGGCCAGCCAAAGCAATCAAATCCTGAGTGTTTATGTTGATTCAAAAACATTCCGGATGGATCAGTATGAACTTCCAACCCCAAGAAGTACATAAGAGGACCAAGATCCTTCATATGAAATGAGGCTTGAAGATGCTATTGCAATCGGGTGATCAAGGCTAAATCTGTCCCAGTAATAACAATATCATCAACATAAACCAGAAGAAGAACAATGCCAGTAGATGTCTTGCAGAGAAATAGAGAAGAGTCATATTGACTCTGCTTAAAAGAGAACTGAAGCAAGGTGGATCGGAATTTATCAAACCATGCTCGGGGAGCTTGTTTCAGCCCATAAAATGAGCGTCTCAACTTACAGACATCCAAGGAAGAAGAGGATGACAAACCAGGTGGAATGGTCATGTATATCTCGTCTTTGAGATTACCATGAAGAAATGCATTTTTGACATCCATTTGATGAAGAGGCCAAACTTGGGATGCAGCAACAAAAAGGACAGTCCGCACCGTAGTCATCTCGGCAATTGGAGCAAAAGTCTCCTCATATTCTACCCCATACTCTTGCCCATTGCCAAGTGCAAACAACCTTGCCTTATACCGATCCAGAGTCCCGTCAGAATGCAACTTGATAGAATAAACCCATTTGCAACCAATGACTTTAACCTTAGGAGGACAAGGGACAACATCCCATGTACGATTATCCTGAAGAGCCCAAAGCTCTTCGGGCATTGCCTCACACCAACAGTCATGTTTAGCCGTCTTGGAATAACCTGACAGAATGTGAATGGAAGACAGTAACATGAAGAGAGGTATGCGAGAAACCATACCGATCCACCAGTGGACGAGACACTCTGGTTGAACGTTGAGGAACTGTGGGGTTGTCCGGATCACCTGTAGAAGATACAATCTGAGTAGGCTCAGATGGCGGATCAGGCTCAGGAAGGGGCAAAGTGGGTCGCCGTCGTTCATATACAAGTCCAGGTTTGAATTGGTCAGGAGGAGGAGTCAAGTCATCAAAATGCGGTAAAACATGCATCTTAGGCAAAGACTCAACATGAGAAGAAAAGAACAACTGATTTTTAAAGAAGACAACATGACGGGAAATGTGAAATCTATTAGTGCATGGATCATAGCAAACATAGCCTTCGTGTGAAACACTATAACTCATAAAAGCGCATTTAACAAATTGAGCAGATAACTTATGACGTTTCATGGGATGGCAAATGAGCAAAACAAACATAACCAAAAGTATGCATATCAAGATAACAAGGATGCTGATGATAAAGACGAAAGTAAGGAGTTTCAAAATTCAAGACACTGGACAACAATCTATTAATTAAATAAACTGTTGATAATGCTTTGACCCAAAATTTAGGTGGAACAGATGAGTGGAGCAATAAAGTATGAACAATATCCAACAAATGTCTATTTTTACGTTCAACGACACTATTTGGCTGAGGTGTATAAGGACAAGACCGCTAAGAAGCAATGTCTTTTTGTTGGAGAAAATCATGAAACTCACGAGACATCACCACCGGAATCAGACCTTAGAATTTTGATTCTAGAGGAAAATTGAGTCTCAATATAGGCGATGAATTGTTGGAAAACAGAAAATACCTCAGATTTAGAACGAAGAAAATAAATCCAAGTATACTTGGTATAATCATCAATGAAAGTAACAAAGTATTTATAATTTGCATGTGAGATAACAGGAGAAATTCCCCACACATCACTATGAATCAAATCGAAACAACTTTCAGCATGACTACCATGAGAGGGAAAAGAAAGAGACTTTTACCTAATTTGCGTGTGGAGCAATCAGAAGAGAGATGAGAAGAAAATTGATCGTTATTGCCCAACAAACCAAAGTTTATTAAATGAAATAAAAAAACAGAGTTAGGATGACCCAACCGTTTGTGCCATACTTCACCCTTATTGTTTACAATATTACAAGAAAATGAAAGAACGACGGGAATGGAAAAATGCAAAGGAAATAAACGTCCAACTTTAGGCCCCATTGCAAGTATCTTCCCCGACACCTGATCCTGCACAAGACAACCATCATGAGAAAAATGAACATCACAGTTGTTATCAACCAACTGACCTACTGATATAAGACTAGTGGAAAGCTCAGGAGATACAAAAACATCTCTAATTGTGGAATTAACATCTCCAATAGCATGAATAGGTAACTGACTACCATAAGCAATCTGAATGTGCGATGAGCCATTATAAGTCCGAACATTGCTAAGTGTATTAGAAGAACTAGTCATGTGATTAGACGCACCCGAATCAACAAGCCACAATAAGGATGGAAATGAACCGTTACCTTGCAGCCCTAAGGCTGAAAATGCTGAAATAATCATCTGTTGCACCATTTCAAGAGTAAGAGTAGATGAATCACCAACAGTAGCAGAGTTAGCGGAAGTAGATGGACTCACAGTGGCCTGATAAGCATTAGCCTGACGATTCTGGGGACGTATAAGACATTCTTTGATAATATGCCCCGGCTTCTTATAGTAATTGCTAGATTTCCTTGCACAGTGAGTAGCAATATGGTCATATTCCTTGCAGCTGAAACATTGAACTTTCCTCATGTCGCGTCCCTTGCCTTTCCCATGAGCCGCATAAGCCACTGCATTTGGTAACATTTTGTCTTGCTGATAAGTGGCCTGTGTGGCAAGACGTTGCTCCTCACGAAGTAACTCCCCAAAACAAACGTCCAAAGAAGGCAATGGAGCAATGTTCATCAAGTTGGAGCGAGTGGCCTCAAATTCAGGTCATAACTTCATTAAAAACTAATCTCACTTGCTTTGTTCATGAACTTCCTGCACAACAGAGAGAGATTCTTTCGGTTCCTTGGCATAAATCATGTCAGTAAATTCTCCCTAGAGATTATTAAACTTCGAAAAATAATCTTGAATGGAGAGATCGCCCTGAGTGTAACTGGCGATCTCGTACTCCAACTGAAAACGCCGGGCAGAATTGTCCTGATTATACACTTTCTTTAAGTATTCCCACATAGTTTTGGCAGTCTTATATGGCCTCAGATTAAGAATAATAAGAGGATCAACTGAACCTAAAATCCATGTTATCACCCTAGCATCTTTGATTTTCCACTGAGCCAATTTAGAGAGCTAAGTAGGAGCCAATTTAGAGAGCTAAGTAGGAGCGGGATCACTACCATCTATATGACCCCATAATTCTTTTCCCAAAACAAATAAGCGAAATTGAAATTTCCAGGTTGAATAATTCTTACCCGTGAATTTCATAGCAAAAGAGTCTGAAGACATGATGCTCACAAAACTAAAAAAAAAAAATGCCAAGAAGAATACCGCATGTATAGAAACTGCCGAGAAGCCCACAGAAACTTCCAAGAACCAAATCCACCACAAAAAAGTCCGAGTCCTTCACAGAACCTGCCGAAAGCTCCTCCACAGAAACTTCCAAGAACTAAATCCACCACAGAAACTTCCGAGTCCTTCACAAAACCTGCCAAAAGCTACAAATCCTCCCTTCCGAGAACCACAACCACAATCACTGATGGTGCCGAGAACCAAAAAAAAGGCCAAGAAACAGCCCAACAACAACGAAGGCAACAATTCTCACAGACGGTGCCGACAATGGCAACACTAGTGTCCAACGAAAAACAATTCCCACAAGGAAGAACTAGAAATATTTCTAAGGTTTGGCTCTGCAACCATGTCAAATTGGATTGAATGTCTCCTTTGTGAGGATTTCCTTTTATTATATAAGCACAAGTGCGCGTGATGCAAGGCTAGAATCAAGCCAAATTTACAGCAATCAAATCTGTCTACAAAAGGAAACTAGGACTATTTACATAATCTGTCTAAATAAGGAACATGATTTGTCTAAGTAAGGAAGTATATATATACAGATTAAGAAAGCTAAATAAGGAAGGTTTTGCTGTCAATTAGGAAAGCTAAATACGGAAGGTCTTGCTGTCAATCTAGTTTATCTAACACATAACTCCTTGCAATATGGTGATCTGCTCTTGTGGTTTCTAACCCTAGTCTGCTTCCATCTGTCTTCGTATGAATAGAAAAGGGCTATAGTGGGCCTCGTTTGGATGTTGAGATGAGATGAGATGAGATAAGAAATTTGTGAATAGTAATGAAATGGTTTGAGTTAAAATGTTTTATGGGGTTTTGAAAAATGTGAGAGAAAAAGTTAAATAAAAATATTATAAAGTGAGAAGACTGTTATAATATAATTTTTGTTTTGAGATTTGAAAAAGTTGAATTGTTTTTTGTATTTTGTTTAAAAATTTGGGAAAATTGTAATGATTAGATGAAAAACTTGAAGATTTGAAATTAAAAAGTGTTTGTGTGGTGTTTGGATGTTGAGATGAGATAAGATGAGATGAGATGAGACCATCTTGCAATCCAAACGGGGCTCTTCTTTTAGATGCACTCTTTCTGAGTTTCAATGTAATAGAACGTGTTGAAATGCGGGCTTAAGGTTTACTTATATCTGTCTAGGCTAGTAAATAAGCCATCTTATAAGCTGACGAGTTCTTAACATGATCTGAGAGCTGAGTTTTACGTGAACACCCTGTTCCATGCATGGGTGCAACTATTGGTCAAGGTTTGAGTGAGGCAGGCAGCCAAATCTTTTTATGAATTTTATCTATTGTTAGCAACAGGAATTTATAGCGTTTTAACTTTTTATGGTGAAACTGCAGGCTGTGCAATATGGATATCATTTCACATGTACAACAAGTCATTTGCTTTGCATTCCATGATAGTAAGTTGCTTATGGAAACTTGTCAAGAGGCTAAAAATATGCGGAAGATTGTGACTCTTTTCTACTTGGACTAGAGCTAATTACCCATTGCTGTCTATGCATTGTTTGTACGAGAGAGAGAGAAAGAGAGAGAGGTTTCTTATTCTTTGTTTATAAATTAGGAGAAGAAATGAGACAGATATTGTTTCTGTAGATTGTAATAGTAAGAAATGGGGTCAATTTCCCCACTTTCCTTCGTTGGAAAGAGGTGATTTCTTATTGGTTTTATTATTAATAGGAATGACTTTATTACAAGATGTACCAATCTGAATGTATGCTTATGCATGTTGCATACACGCAGTATATTTGATTCATTCATATTCTTGCGTGGTTCAATTTGCGAATGCATACGCTTTACATTGCATTGGCATAACTTTTTCTTGAAAGTTACATTTTAATTACCACCCATTTTTTAGACAGGTGACAATTTTTTTTATAAGACAGGTGGCATAATCTTGACGGCTATTGAAATCTATTGATAGTATGTATAGGGGGTGCATGGTAACTTTATACGTAATTGAAAATGAACATTGCAAAAATGTACTTATCCCCTTTCTTCTTTTTTCGGACTTTTGTTTTGGAAAACATTGGTAATTCCTCGAATAATATTTTTTAAAAATTAAAATATAAATTCCATAATTTTTAATTAAAAAAAAACCCCTAGACCAAACCCTTGGGCACTTGGAAGAAACATATATATATAGCCAAGAATCTAGTTACTGATGCTTATTTTATTGTTTGTGAAAATTAAAATATATTTATCTGTGAAAAAATATTCAAATTTCTATTTCGTCTCTAACATTATAACTTGTCATAGTCAAACTTGTCCTTTTGATTTAAATGATTCTCTTTACAGTCTATTAGAATGCCACCTTTAATTGACGTACGCAACTCAAAAGATATATATTTCCCCCACTTTAACTTTATACGTGAAGATCATTCATAATTTCATAGGTCCAACTTGTAATGTTTTGCTCTACCGACCATATGAAAGGTGCATAACCCCTAGCAATTAGGCACCTTAGGCATAAACCAAAAAGAACAAACAATACTAACAAATATAAAAGCATTGGTTTTTTCACTTCCCCAAAAGAGTCATCTATACTCATGTTTACATTATATGCACCCACACTTTTATCCCAAAGTTTCTCGATCAAACTTCTTTTTATTCCGGCGGCGGCAGCATTGTTCTTGACATATGATCCGAAAGCTGGAGCAGTTTTTCCCCCCTGCTACAGAGCATGAAGATCACCTAGATGCCTCTTCGAGTAATATCAGATTGAATGTGAACAAATACTTTTTTCTTCTCTATCCCGTGTCCAATGTTTTTTTTTACAGCTGGATTTCCAGTGTCCAATGCTTGCAAATAGAATGAAATACCTAAAGTAAACAACACTGCATCCAGAAATTCAAGACTGGGAAACTCAAAAATTTGGGCATACTGAAAAGTGTAACCTCAATACTCTGAGCCGATAAGCCATTCCCCGGAGTTGTGCCTGCCTTGCTGCCTAGCCTAAGCAAGGTCTTGGAAGGGAAAATCAATGGTTCTAACCTTAAAGCGACTTTTGCATAAAAATGACTGCTCTCAAGATTCAACTCACACATTTAAGCTTGAAGCCAAGACAGTCATGACTACACAAAACATTTGACCCTACTCAGTAAGATATGCATCCATAGAAAGCAATGTGCTGCTGACGACAGATAATTCATCTTAACTACACCGCATGTACCTGATTTTGATCCACATATTTGTTTTTGGAAGAGGACCAGACTCCAATTCAATTTAATAAGCACTCGCTTGTGGTGGAAGAATACCATGGTTACAATCCACACCATGGGTTATGATGATTCAAAAACCCCAAACCAAGGTGTAAAAGTCCAAAGCTAAACTATATTACTGAAAGATCAAACAAACAGACACCTATACAACCGACCTGTCACCTACTTGTATCGAATCTGAAGTAGCCTTAATCGAGGTTTTGATCCACATACAAGGTACTACTAGTCTACTATGTATATACATTAGAGTTACTTTTGATATTTCATTCAATTTACCGTTTCCAACCTTACGCACATTTAAGTTTGACAAACCTAGGTTGTGTGTAAGTTATAATTTGGAATGTTACATATGGCCAACACTTGGCACATGTTTTGTTTATGAAAACACATTACCCATCAAACTCTTTAGTGTAGAAAACAAAGCACGGAGTAGCCTTTGATAATTTACAACTGTGCTGGAAACCATATCTGTATTGCAACTACGTGCCATGAGGGGAAAAAATGCTACAGGAACAAACCTCTATATAGCTTCACCAAACTATGGATGCTAGCTGTCATTGTCATCGGAGTAGCAGTCATCACTATCTGGCTCATATATTTCATATTCTTCGTCACTTATATTTGCATCATGTGTATTATCACCACCTGCTTCAGTTGATGGAAAACTATCAAATATCTCTTGCAAATGGGTTGCTGAGATGTTCTCCACGTTGATATCTAGGCATGATATAGGAAATCCAATGGTTTCAGCAGATCTTCAAAAACATTTCCAGAACAATTAGTATCAGTTTGTCCCAAGACTTTTTTTCTAGGAGAATGAGCAACCTTTCTTGATGGAATCTTTGTGAATATGGGAGTGTACTTGCATCTCCATCATTGCATTGTATAGAAATGTTTTTTTGGTCAGAGTACCACCATTCTTTCAAATAAATATTGTTTTCATTGGTTTTCTCTTTTTACTCTCAATAAAGATTATGCAAAACTAGTGAGAGGGCCAGCCTACTAATTATTATAATAAAATTAAAGGCATGAAAAAAGGCCAGGATCTTCATGGTATGAGGATACATGCTTGTGCCTGCAGATATATTTCACCGTCCTCTTCGGCCTGGAAACATGAGAGCATGATATTAGGCACACTTAGGATAAAAAAGGCACAGTATATATCCAGCAAAATGTAAAGTCAGAACATGGAGAAGCCAAAATCAGATCAAGTGCCTCGTATTGATCCAATTCTTCTTCAGCATTGTCAACTTCATCTTCTTCTTCATCCTCAACATTATTGGGCCCCTCATCTTCATTTCTTGTAGACTCTACATCACTAAATTTAATCAGGGCCATCAAAATTACAAAACTGAATGAGCATGCAAGTAAAAATTCTCACAATGGGCTGGTCGCACACAGATACAAAACACAAACTCTACAAAACACAAACTCAATTTTTTTTTCACAAGTTACTCAAATTCAAAATTTAAGAGTTACCAAAAGCCTTTTGAGTGTGTGCCCTGGGGGGACGGTGGCGGGGGTGTTAAGTAACACGTCATGAAAAGAAGTAAACAATTCTGAGGAATGAACACGAAACCAAACTTTTAATACCAAGATTTCATGCAGATAGCAAAATGGGATAACAGGCCATCATTGGCCTTTTATTACAGCAGTGATTCATGTTTAAGGGGTCTTCTGGTACACGTCCCGTAACAAAAATATTTGATACTTTTCTAATGGAAAAATAGTTAAACAATTCTCATAACATTGACAAGGTTTCTATAGATTTAACAAATAAAAGGATGTAACTAAAGAGCTAGGCTAGATATGTTCTTGTTAAATGTCAGGTTGACATGATTGCTGATCTGTTATCAGAGTTCCCTTGGACTACTTTGACAGGCTATAATGAAAAGCACAAAGAGCAGAGTGATGCCAAAAATCTCAGCGATTTAAAATAGCTACCATTGATCACACTGATCCTAGGGTGCACGTATAGGATTCAAAAACCTACGGTTCAACTTATATTCCATCTCTCTGAAAGCGTTTATAGTAATATCATTTCAGTTCTGGCATGAACATCTGAAAGGATAGATCAAGTAAAATGACATACGGATCATCCTTTTGAGGTTGTTTGAATTTCATGTCTTTTCGCACATTTGGTTTGAGAAGAAATTCCAGGGGTGGGGGGATTTGTGGTTTACCATATTATGGTATTCTTTGAAGCTTATCTTGCTCTTGTGAGGAAGAGTCCCAACTATTAATATTATAATTGAAACAATTTTACAATCGTGAAGAGTCCTCAAGTTTAGTCATCAATTGGTACCTGCATTGGTTTGCTGGTGCACTTCACCAGGCTTTAAGGCAATCTTATTGCCTTCCTTCTTTAGCTTTTCAAACCTTTCAGAAGCAGCTCTAAGTAAATTTTCTGCACCAGGTTTGGGGAAGATTGATAGGAACCTCACCATAAGACGCTGTCTTAAGCAATTCAGCATGTGGTATGAGAACCATCCTGTTCCAAACTGCAGACTAAACGATAAGCTAAATATAATAAAACCAAGTAGATAGCTAGCAAACTTCAGATATGCAAATAGTAGACATATATTAAACATAGAAATATAGTAGGATTTCTATCACTTTTTTTTTTATAAGTAATAAGAGATTTTATTCCCAAG
The DNA here is from genome assembly GCF_004785595.1 of Juglans microcarpa x Juglans regia. Lineage (NCBI taxonomy): Eukaryota > Viridiplantae > Streptophyta > Magnoliopsida > Fagales > Juglandaceae > Juglans > Juglans microcarpa x Juglans regia. The sequence continues at coordinate 39,361,665 of NC_054594.1, read as the reverse complement.
AATAGGCATAAGCTTAAGTACACAGGACGTAAACAAAGGAGATACTTTTTTTTTTTTTTTTTTTTTTTTTTTTATGTCGGAGAACCTCTCCAAGGCAGGACCCTTCGGACCCATACCTGCAGAGTAACCCCAGTCCCGTGCACCACACCCTTGGAAGTTTCTCTACACGAAACTGGTTAAATCGCTGGCTTTTCACCAGGGGGTGTGACCCCAAAGGATTGTTTGCACCTATGAGGTGTTGAACCTTGAACCTTGAAAGGAGTGATACCCCAAGACCAAGGTCTTCACCACTTGGGCCAACCCCTTGGGGTTGAATACAAAGGAGATACCTACTACTTTCTAAAAACGAAAGGAAATCTAAAACAAATTCTGGAAATTATCATCCATTACAAAAGTTCTGGCCCACAAACTCAAAGTACTAAAGAAGAAATCCCTAAGGTCTCCCAATGAACGTTCTATCACCAAATCAACTATATGGCAGTAAGAAATAATTTCATAACAGAATTCGGCAAATGTTCTCTAAAATCTTTAAGACCTCTTGTGGGATGGTATTTTCAACCGGACCATAGTAGCATGGGTTATGCCCAGAAGGGTAGTGGATATTTTTAGGTGTTGGAGGGGTCTTAGGGGTAATACTCATATTGCTGCGGTGTAGAAAATGATTCCTCAGTGTATTATGTGGTGCCTTTGGATGGAGAGGAATGGTAGGTGTTTCGAAGATCAGGAGTGTTCCTTGGACGAGCAGAAAAGATTCTTCTTCAACACTCTATTTACTTGGGCTTCTGTCATTAATTGTAATGGGACCAGTCTTCACAATTTGCTTGTATCGTTCTCTAAGTCCTAGTTGTTACTAGGTGTATTCCATACATATTTCCTATGTACTTGGGCCATGCCTCTTTCCTATTTTCTATTAACAATATTTTTTCTTACTTATCAAAAAACTCTGTAAAACCTCTTGTGCCAAAAATGGCCATCAATTCTAACCTATTTATTCAAGGAAGAAAACACAAAAAGAAATGTAAAAGGAAACAGCATTTCTAGGATTCCTCCATGGCTTCATCAGGAGGTTAGTGTTGGTCTTCAGCCAATGCAGTGTACTCTTTATTTGGGATCTTTGCACAAGGTACCCTATGGTGAGCTCTGGCGGGGTGTTATTTTCCATAGAATAACTATAATGGTTGGATTATTAAACAAACACTACTAGGCACTTAACTTGAAGTCACTCTCTCACTTTCATGTTGTCATATTGGCATCAAGCCATACATAATTTGACATGATGTATCGTGTATTTAAATAATTTGGGTCATGACAAATTTCTCTTCACATAAATATTTAAGTTTGTGGTCATCCGTCACCCTTCGGTTCCTCTCATGATTAGTGTTTCTAACCATCACAATTTCAGCTTGGTGGTGGACCAAACTCTAGCAAGCTTTCTTTTATTCATTTAATTCTGTATTGTACAGGAGTCTAAGTGACCTGTAAAATTTATAGTAACAAGTTCAAGACATTGAGAAAATATCATTTGAAGACAACCTTGTCAAACAGCAGGCATTCTACTTCTCTGAACCTATAAGTTACTTCTCTGAACCTATAAGTGGAGTAACGGCTTCAACTATGCTCAAGCCAGCAAATCATCTGACATGCGTAAACGCATGATGATCTGCCCCGAGTACTAATTGAAGAAAATAATCATTTGACCTGCCCCAAGTCACTCCTAGTCCAAGAGATTTTTCTGACAGGTAATAAAAAATTTTATTAATAAGAACAACAGGCATAGCCCAAGTACACACGATGCATACAAGAGAAAGTACCAAGTAAGAAACCGAGGCAGATAATAGAGCTTAGTTATCACCTTAAGAGATTTCCAAATGAACCCTCAAGACCAAATTGCTTTGGATGAGAGATGATAGAGCCATAGAGAAAATTAAACTAAAAATTTGAGAAAAAATAAATGAAAACTAAGCAAGTTGTGAGTTGCATATGTGTGTGGTACAGATATAGACAAATACATCAACACATAGGGAAGAAGAAAAACATTTTTAACAAAGCTAATATAAGAAAATCACCGTGCAAGTTGTCTGCATTAAAGGCTTCCTTATCTCTTGTTGAATGTAATCATCAGCAAGTTCAAAAAACTGCAATGATGTCTGGAACTTGTAAGGAAAAACTTGAAATGCACATATTTCCTCCCATCTATGCTTTAATCTGGATCAAGTACAAAGAGTAACATCAACATCAACATTCATATTGATGATGAAGGAATCGAAGTTCACAAATATGCTCTATTGTACTCCAAGTACAATAGAGTTTCATTTATGAGAAACCGAACAATTCAGTTTACTACGCTGCCTAGGTTCTTCATTCAGCACTCTTGTTATTTCTATTCTTATTCCTCTCCTCCAACTATAGGCAGTTGTTCCCTGTTTCAATGGTTTTAGTTAATCCATACGATAAAATAGAAATCATGAAAAGTCCACAGAATCTTAGTCTTACTTCCAAAATTGTGACCACCTTTCTCTTGTATACTTGGGCTATGCCTATTGTTTTCTATTAATAAAACCTATTGATTACTGATCCCAAAAAATAGAAAAAAATAAATCGTGACCGCCTTTCATTGCAAACAACTCTAAAATTAAATTCATCAAAGGTGCCCTGCATGAAACTAAACTTCATGTGGCACCTGAAATTTACATCAAGCATATCCAGTAGAGTATACCAATATCTTTCCTTTTTTTTTTATTGGTAATAGAGTATACCAATATCTGGAAAAGAAAAAAAAAAAGGCATGCAAAACAACAAAATAGGCACTATTTTTCAAACAAATCCAAAAATAATGCATATTCTGGAAAGAATGCATAGTCTGGTAACTATGAGACACACATTGTGCTTAGACTAAATACAACAATGAATTAGTGTCCTACAACAGAATAAAAGATGCCTAAAGCAAAAGGAGAAAACTCTGAAAAGAAGTTACCCTTTGGCTGCATTAGCGTCACAATAACTTCGTAATGGTTGTGGTACACGAAAATCAATTCTCTGATATCTGCTAAAGTAGATACTTTGAAGCTAAGCATCAAAATAGTAAATATTCTAAATCACTCTAATTCCAATAAGCATTAATTGTACGCAATAGAAGTATATGCATATACAAACACACCACATTTTTATCTTATGTATCTTCTTCCAGAATAATGAGCATGCAAGTTGTTAGTGTAACTGTTTCAGAACAACTTCCACCCACTTTTCTTCTGAGAAGTCTTAAAACAGATGAAAACTCTGAAGTACCATAAAGGCAGGTCTATGCACATGCTGCAACTAAGTCAAAACAGAGATTTTATTTTAGTCAATTGCTTCAATTTTATAACAGCATCAGGTGCCTGTCCTTTCTGCCCCTTCTCTTTTTTTATTCACAAGTGACAAAAATGCAAGTTTTAAATAAGGGTGACTCCCTACTGATTTTGTCCTCTTTGCCCCCCCCCCCCCCCCCCCCCCCCCCCCCCCCCCCCCCCCCCCCCCCCCCCCCCCCCCCAAACACCCAAATTAAAAAAATAATTAGTCAAAATGAAAATGTATTGTAGTCATATAAGAGAACAATATGAATAGGTACAAGGACCTAACTCTGACCCTCATAAAAGGGAAGAAAAACACTGAATTATCAAAGGTTATCCTGATCCTACCCTTCTGAAAGGTCAAGAGTAAAATCTTGCTACTGCTAACAATTCCATATCCAGAGAGGCTAGAGAGGAGCAACAAAGTTAACTCACTTACATGGAACCACTGATACCCACCAAACCGGAAGAGAGAGAACATCACGTGAGAAAGCAAGGATGTGTCGGGATCTTATTGGAGTTTGCAATATTAGATAACAAGATCGCCATGTTTTGAATAGTTTAAGTCTCCAGCTTTGGTTAAAATTTACGCTGCGAAATGGACTTATGCCATATCAAACTATGTGACAAGCATTTTCTAATGCCTTCACCATACTTTTTTTTTTTTATTAATAAGTAATGCTTTCACTACACTTAAGAAGAGCACTTCAAACAAGTATTAAAGCAGTTATGGCTTATCCTATCACACACATATTGAATCATTAATTTAACTATTCATACTTTAAAACATGAAAAGCAAGAATGTGTCTTCATGATTCCTTGCAAAAATAGCTAACTCTGTCTTTTCACAACCAAAATGAAAAATTTGAAGAGATCTCACTAATGCATTTGATATTGATTAGAAATAGAAGTTTGGACACGAATCCTCACATGCGAGAATCAGGATCCTTGCGAGGATCGTATCCTTTTCTGATCCAAAACCTGAGAAATGGTCCACTTGAGAAGTAGTATGCAATCCTAGAAAGAAGCCTGCAAGATCAAACAAATGCAAGGTCACTGCCAAATATCAGATTCATCCAATTTCCACAAAATTCTCAAATCTAATCATCTTCAACCAGCCCACTAAAGAATTTAACTACAAATGGGGAAGTTTCCAAAGAATACCTTCTAAATTTTATTTTTTTTATAAGTAAGAAGTAATTTTATTAGAAACGAATTTATAGGCGAAGCCCGTGTACACAGGAATTATACAAAAGAAACCACTTAAATACATTATAGGAGAATACCTTCTAAACATCTCAACTGTAAAAGTTAAGCCCTTATCAAGCAAACGTTTAGTCAGTGATTCCTTGGGCCATATAGGCCGCTCATCAAAAAGATTAGATAGAAGCATCTGCCACTCCCATTGATCTGATCCTTGAGGTACATATCCCTCCCAATTGACTCTCTTAGGAATCTGTATGACTGTTAAGTGAAACATGGATGAAAAGAAAAGGATTGAAAACACATGTTGAGATTTCTCACGTTTTACTTATTTCATGGTAATGGTCCATAAAGTCGCATTAAAACTCCAAAGTATCTATCCCTATGTGGGCTTTATTATTTACTCACAAAGATTTTTTATTTTCTCATTGAAAAATTTAAGTAGGTATGATCTTCCCTTCAGTAGCTAGAACAAATTCAAGCATTTGATATTGCCACTGCCTGAGCATTGATACTTTGACGGGAAACCATGTTTGCACCTTATGAGTGTTGGGTACTTCTCAGATATTCCAACGCATCTCCAATACTTATTGGATACTACTGGACATGTATTGGAGATGCCTCAAACATTAGGATACAGCTTTTTCCCTATTTAAATGGAAAAGTAATTTTTGGGAGATGTAAGAAGCATTTATGACATAGGTTTTGACCCTTTAGGCGTGACATATGGCTCTTCGTTATCTAAGGGTGTGTGCATGATTAACTTTTATAATAACTTATACCTACATAGTATGCATCTATGTATCTCTATCTAGATTTGCCATATCATGATTTCTAAAATGATTATTTATATTGAAGTCAGACAAACAGGATATCTTTAATGTTAAAATCAATTGCAAGAACTGGCTCCATATCCATCTGCACATAAAAAAAAAGGCGTCACTTTTAACAATTATACACTGACAAGATAGTTGAAAAATAGGTTAACCACTTTTGTATGATATTTGGAATGAAACATATTTATTTTGGGATAAGTAAACGAACATTTTATCAAAAAATGCAAAAGATGTAGTCCGAGTACATAAGACGTATACAAGAGGAACATCTAATGAGAAATAGCAAAAGATACAAGAAAATCATGAATAACTCAAAAGACAGATAGGATTACTAAGTGAAAAGAAAGATTTCTGAGAGGAAGTATGAAATAACTCAAAATAAAGATCCCTGCAAGCAAAATGAAATTACATCCAAAACTAGAAGGAATTGTCAAAATCAACAAGGAAGAAAAGAAGCAATTTTGACAGCAATAAAGCCTGGAAGCGGATATACAAATGGATCATGCTTGGCAAGCATTTATCTATGCCAGATCACCAAAAATATGTAATTAGTCAAGGTCAGATTGACCATCCAAAGGCACAAAATCCATAGGACACTGAGTGTCACAACTCCAGCTCAAACTCCTAGAGGCAAGGAGTCTAAGCTACATCAGAGGTAACTTAGAAATAGATTGATCGCCCCACACATTAGAAGCAGTGGCTATATATTCAAGACTCCAGAGAACGATAAATTCATAAGAAACTAAGACATGCAGTCACCAATCAAACTAGCATCTCTTCCATTGGATTGTTCCACTAGAACTCACCAAGCAAACAGCTCAGCAAAAATAATTGTGCCAGAGAATTCAACGGAAACATGAGTATGAGCCCTCCTCAATCTCTTACATGTTTTTAAAAAAAATGTCAATTTTTATGTTGCTCACTCGGTGCTTTCAAAAATTAATTGTAAACGCTTCTATTTCTGGACTAGATGATTTAATAACTTGCAACCAACTACATGTGAAGACAACATAATCCAGTAGACAAGTATTGACAGAATCATATCTTCCCAAAATTATGGATTGCACCAAATCAGGGATTACTTATTTTTAGGCATATGTTACAAAAGAATATTTTCCTTATTTGTAAATTTCCATACTTAGTTTCATTGTACATCTATATATTTTGTGTAAAGCACAATACAGAATCAATACATTGAGTTATTCCAACACGTCTCCATTCTCTTTTAACATGGTATCAGGCTAGGTTAAGGTCTTGCAAAGTCATGGCTGAATCCTCCAACCCAACCCTCCCTTCCCCTTATCTTCTTCATCCCTCAGATTCACCAAGCTTAACCCTTGTCAATGGCCTTCTAACCGGCGACAACTACCCCAAATGGCAAAAAACCATGACAAGAGCTCTCAATGCCAAGAACGAGCTTAGCTTTGTCGATGGTACTCTCAAACGCCATGCACCTAACACACCCGAATACACCCAATGGAACCAAACAAAGGACATGGTCCTTACTTGGATCCTCAATTCTATCAGCCCCTCTCTTGCCAATTCTCTTGGATACCATATCGACCAACGTGATGTTTGGGTTGATCTTTCCTCCTGTTTTTGTCATGGCAATAATGCCCGAATTTATCAACTCAAACGGGCCCTTTCTTCCCTACACCAAACAACAAATTCAGTCCATGATTACTACAACCAAATAAAACAAATCTAAGATGAACTCGATCATCTCCAACAGAGCACTGACCTCAAAGCCTTCCAACAGCAAGCCGAAGATGAACAGGTGTTCCAGTTCCTCCTCGGTCTCAACGATTCTTTCGCCTCCCTCCACACTCAAATCTTAGCCATGGATCCACTTTCACCCATAAGCAAAGTATTCTCTATTTTGTTTCAGGAAGAGCAACAAACGCTACTCAACATTCGGCCCTCTTCATCGGAAACCATGGCCATGGCAGTTCGACCTGGTGGGTGCCCAAAAACTCCATTCAAGTGCACGGCTTGCGGCAAAGAAGGACATACCCGAGATCGATGTTGGACCCTAGTGGGTCATCCTCCTGGTCGAAACCTGAGATCCAAGACCCAGCCCTCCATTCTCGGTCAGACCCCATCAAGCATCAACCAATTCGCCGTTGCTCCGTCGGCCTCAAGTCCGGTACCTGGCTTGTCACCGGAGTTATACCAGAAGCTTCTCGACTTGCTCGTGCCATCCCCATCTCCAATTGTGTCCTCCTCAGTCAACTTCATTGGTAACATTTCTTCCCCTCAACTTGCTTTTCCCTTCAATCGGCGCCTCCATTGGGTGGTAGACAATGGCGCCAGCCACCATATCTGCCACCACAAGGAAGCTTTCACCGATCTCCATCCCTTAGCCACTCCACATTCCATTCGGCTCCCCAAGGGTCAGGATATCCCAGCCGAAGGTCTCAGCACTTGTATTCTTTCCTGATCTCTTACCTTAACTCAAGTCTAATTTGTTCCTCCTTTAACCTTTAATTTATTATATGTTTCCCAAATTGCCCTTCAAAATTCTTGCATTATTACTTTTTCTTCTAATAATTGCTTATTTCAGGACCCACAGTCGATGAAGCTGATCGGAGCGGGTGAATTATGCAATGGGCTTTACGTGTACCATCCCGAACCCCTTATAGTTTTAGCTGCTCAATCCACTGCTAATAAGACTCTATGGCATCAACGTCTAGGTCATCCCTCCAGTTTTACTATCCCTAATGTTTTAGATTCCTCTAGTATTATTTCTGATTGTGATGTTTGTGCTCGTTCTAAGCACACAAGATTACCCTTTCCAAATTTTGCTAATAAAAGTATTTCTATTTTTAATCGGATTTTTTGTGATATTTGGGGTGGATATCATACTTCTTCCTTATGTGGAGCCCATTAATTTCTTACAATAGTCGATGATTTTTCCCACACAACTTGGCTATATTTAATGCGTTTTAAATCCGAAGTTTACACTCATTTAACGCATTTTTTTTCTCTTGTCAAAAATCAATTTAACACCACTATTAAAATCATTAGAACTGATAATGGTCAATAATTTCTCTCTCATTGATTTCAATCATATCTTCTTGATCATGACATTATTCATGAACGTACATGTGTTGAAACTCCTCAACAAAATGGCATTGCGGAGTCTAAACACCGGCACCTACTTAATGTTGCCCGCAGTCTACGTTTTCAAGCACACTTACCCCCTTCCTTTCTGGGGTGATTGTGTTCTCACCGCTGCATATCTCATTAATCGCACTCCCAGTCGTACTCTCCAAAATAAATCACCATTTGAGGTTCTCTTCAACAAAACACCCAACTACGACCACCTTCGTGTGTTTGGGTGCCTTTGTTATGCACAAACTCTTTGTGCTCACCGTGATAAATTCTCTCCTCGTGCTACTATATGTGTCTTTCTCGGCTACCCCAGCACCCACAAAGCATACAAACTCTACAATCTTGATATACGATCCATTTTCTATTCTCGTGACGTCACCTTCCATGAACAACAATTCCCTTTTCAGGATATTCCAAACACCCCGTCCTCTCCTTCTCCATCTCCCATCATTCCTCTTCTCGTCCTTGAACTCGTCCTCCCTACTTCCGAAACCCCTCTTAATCCTCCTCAAACCCCATCCTCCCCACCCTTTCCTTCACCCGTCTCTCATCCTCGCCACCACACTACACGGCCTCCCTATCTCAATGACTACATATGCCCCACCTTACATACAGAGCCCACGGCATCTTCATCTGCTTCCACAACTTTAGGTACTACTCATCCTTTATCTGCCTTTCTTTCATATTCTCATTTTCTCCCTCCCATATTACTTATTTAAATGCTCTCACCTCTTGTATTGAACCCTCATGCTATTCTGATGCTATCCGCCACCCTCATTGCTGCGAGGCGATGTCCGCTGAGCTCCAGGCCCTACAAGATAACTCCACCTGGACGAGAAGCATCTTCCACCTGGTAAGAAACCCATTGGATGTAAATGGGTTTTCAAAACCAAACTCAAAGCCGATGGATCCATTGAGAGGTATAAAGCCCGACTGGTTGCCAAGGGCTACACTCAAGTTGAAGGTCTTGACTATCGTGAGACTTTCGCTCCGATTGCTAAAATGACCATTGTCCGCTACTTATTGGCAATTGCTGCTACAAAAAATTAGATCATTCATCAGCTCGACGTCAACAATGTCTTTTTGCACGGCGATCTTGATAGAGAAGTTTACATGAACCCACCACCCGATTCTTGCACTCAATGGGAGACCCGTGTTTGTCAACTCCAAAAGTCCTTGTATGGTCTCAAACAAGCCTCTCGCAACTGGTTTTTCAAACTAACTGTTGTGCTTCTTGATGCAAGTTTCATCAATCTCAAGCCAATCACTCATTACTCACCCTTGTCACTCACACCAGCATCACTATTGTTCTTGTATATGTCGATGACATCTTAGTTGCTAGCAATGCTCTTCCCAAATTGAGTTGAACCTCCTCTCCACTCACTTCAAAACCAAGGATCTTGGCCCTCTCAAGTTCTTTCTTGGCCTAGAAGTTGCACTTTCTTCTGCAGGTATTTTTTTGAATCAGCGAAAATACATTCTTGATATACTTTCTGATAGTGGTCAACTTGGTGCCCAAACAGCCTTTTTTCCAATGGAACAACATTTGAGGCTTTCCATTGAAGATGGCCTTCTCCTTCCTGATCCTAGCATTTATTGTCGTCTGGTTGGTCGTCTCATTTACTTGACCATCACTCGACCTAACATTGTTAATGCCGTCAACATTCTCAGTCAGTTCATGCATGCTCCTCGTGTTCCTCATATGACTACTGATACGCGTGTTCTCCGTTATCTCAAAGGGAGTCCTGGCCAAGGCATTTTTTTCTCTTCCACCAACACCACACAAGTTACAATTTATACTAATTCTGATTGGGCCAACTGCCCTACCACACGTCGTTCCACCACAAGTTACTTCATCAAGCTCGGTACCAGTCCGATCTCGTGGGGTACAAAAAAAAGACTACCGTTGCTCGTTCTTCCGCTGAAGCTGAATACCGCGCCATGGTTGTCACCACCTGTGAGCTCACCTGGCTAAAGCAAATTCTCACTGATCTTGGCATCCTTCATCCCGAGCCTTTCAACCTCTACTGTGACAATCAGTCTACTCTTCACATTGCCCACAATCCAGTGTTCCATGAACGTACTAAACACATTGAGATCGATTGCCACATCATTTGTGATAAAATTCGATCCGGTCTCCTCAAAGCAGTTCACACTTCTTCACATGAGCAAATTGCAAATGTCTTCACCAAAGCTTTAGGCCATGATCTTTTTCATCATTTCTCACGCAAGTTAGGCATTACAAATCTTCATGCGCCAACTTGAGGAGGAGTATTGATAGAATCATATCTTCCCAAAATTATAGATTGCACCAAATCAAGGATTACTTATTTTTAGGCATATGTTACAAAAGAATATTTTCCTTATTTGTAAATTTCCATACTTAGTTTCATTGTACATCAATATATTTTGTGTAAAGCACAATACATAATCAATACATTGAGTTATTTAAACACGTCTCCATTCTCTTTTAACAACAAGCATGGTGAATTCTTCCTGACCATCAAAATTCCACAAATATTCTCTTTCAATGAAAAGTAATGCAGTCATAAACAGCTTTCAAAACGCATATCCTTTTCCAGATCTTCTTAGAGAAGGAAAATCTTCATCAAAATTAGGCCTAACATGTTTCTCATTTAATAAATCCTAATATATCAATGGTCAAGCTTTTCGCTGAATAAGGAGGACCTTCAGCTTTCCTCAAACATGTCCGTGAGGACTAGAAACAGACCACAACCAAGAGTCTGGAGATCTTATTAATAGAAGCTTACAAAGCTTCATAGATGGGTATAATCCGAACATCAACTTCACTCGAGTAGTACAAATTCTAGGTTTGAGTTTCATAATACTGAGCTAAATTGCAGGATAAACATTAAAGGCCATGATAATGGAAACTCATAATAACTGCTTGATTACTTCCAAGTGATTGAATCCATATAACTCAGAAGCCTATCAAACTGCTACAGCTATAGAAAATATATGTTTCTCAGTACATGGATGCAATTGGTTTGAGAATATTCTCATATGCATCATAGGTCATATAAGAAGCAGCTAATGAGAACTACCATAGCATCAGACTAGCCAATTTGTTCTAACAATAAAATTTCATGTCTATATGATTGCCACTTATAGTGAAAAAAATACCTTCCAATCTTGTTGCACAACTTCATCTTGTTTTGTTTTTGAACTTAATGTGGGTGGTGGTCTTAACCTGAAAGATATAAGGGTAATAAAAACCAGCTCAAGAAATGAACAGAATTCAATCTATAGATATCCGATGGCTCCATCAGAAGCACATATCTAAGTTGGATGATTTTATTCTATTAAAATTTAGTTAAATTTGAGTTCAAGTACTAATATACAGCATAACCTCAAATATTGAAAGTTTTATAACGTGGGGAAGAAAACACAGTTCCAAGAACTGGTGAGGATCCCTGTTCATCCTTCTCTCTCTTTGAGGCAGCTCTTAAATCTTTCTTGTGATGCCGAATACAAGAAAAAAGCATCAAATAGATTACCAGATAAGATAAATGCCTTACACTAGATTCTCAGGCATATCCTTAAGCGAAAAAAGCGGGGGCAACAGAATCATAACATCCTCCTGATCCACATCCATCAGACCACCCTTCTCTTTAAAAGCGAAAAAAAGGCAAAACAAAAGAAATACTAGACTGTGAGACAGTTACATAAAATAGATAACACAAACTCGAGTGAATGGCAGAATCACCCTTCGGGTAATTGTTCTGAGTGACTGATATAATAAAACTGGACTCAAAGCCATAGCCTTGAGCTTCTGAGTCAACACTAGTTACAGCCTTACACGGCAAATCAAGTTCTGAACTTGAGAGAGAGAGAGAGAGTCACCAAAATGTGGGTCCTCCATCTCGGCCCAATTTCTCTTTTTCCTTCTCTCGGCAACGTCCGCATGGACAGCCACAACATGCTGGTAGTCCACCATTCCGTCGAAGTGATAAGCCTCGGGGACGCGAGCAACGATGTCAGCGCAAATTTGGCCACCATCAGTACTGGACTCTTTCTTAGCTATTTTCAGCAGCAAATTGTCGCAGGGACGGAGCTCCCCGAACGCCGGGTGCGAATACAGGTCTTCAGGGCGGAAACGGAGCTCCAACTTGTTCGATTGTGAACTGCGAGCCTGCAAATCAACAAAAACGATTCTCAGAACACAAACTATCAATTGGAAATAAAAAATTCAAAAGCACACCGGCAGGGGTTGGAGTTTGCGCACGCGCCTTGAGAATTCCTTCGGTGCCCCCGAGGGTCTTAACGGCACGTGCCGTGGAAGAAGGGTAGCCGGGATAGTGGACGGCGAAAGCCTCACTGCTCGGCAATACACCGGATGTGGCGCCGTTTTCTATCACTCCCATTTCGCTTATTGAAAAGTTGTCGCGCGAAGGGGAAAAGGAAGTCTGGTTGGCAGAAGAGATTATTTGAATGGAACCAATTATTTTTACTTTTTGTTTTTTGACATGATTCGAATGGAATTTTTGAATGTTAGACGTCTTCCAAATTACAAAATTTTACATACCATATTTTATTTTATTTTATTTTATTTTTACTTCTCAATCTTTAATTTTTCCTTACAAATAATAAAAAAAATATCTAAAAACCATAAATGTATTACATTTTATATAACTAATGAGAACTCGTTTTAATATTTTCTCCCCTTATTTTTTAGGTTAATTGTAAATTCACTTATTATAAAATGGAGTTCATAGTTTTCACTTCTTATTTTTATTTTTGCGAAAACTCTTTACGTAACACCTAGGTCCAGCACCAAGGCCAATCCAAGCCCACGTACTATTAATTTTTTTTTATTGGAGTTAATACGTATGGGTAGCCTACTTGAGATTTAACGAGCGATTTTGAATAGACCATGGGCTTTAATTCTACGATTAATTAGGAAAAATGTTATTTCGACTAGAGAGTTCAAAAGACATTTTTTTTAAGTCCATTAAAATTTAGTGGATTATTTTTGGAATGTTATTAATGGATTATATATTAGGAAGCCCAAAGAACCACTACTCATGCAGAAGGCAAGGTTTAAGCCAAATGTGACACTAACCCACCTACAAACCATGCACACGGATTTTTCTTTTTCACTAGGGGTTTTCAGCTACCTAGAAATACACACGTAAATGCACGTTGTCACGCACAACCCCTATAGAAGATTTCCCCGAAATCCTCATCTTCCTCCTTTAACCTCTAGGTTTGTTGCAATCTTGAAATATTTTTCTTCTTACTCTCTGTGAAACTTCTCCTCCACGTAGCCTGCTACATCCTTCCCTCCACCCATGTTGCACAGAACAACGGCAAGTTGCTGCATCGCGAGAAGACCCCCACTATCGCAATTCGTCTTCCATGGTAGAACCTCCACACCTTGGTAAGCCCCCGCTGCACCAAAACATCGCAACGCTGAAAGTCAACCCACCCCACCATAGCCCACATTCAGCCACAACAAGGCCATCATCATCGTGTCTTTCCTCCTACTCAAATGCACCATGAGCCACCAGTTGCACCACCGCAACTAGGGGTGATCTCGGTCCGGTTCAATCGGTCCCCAAGGGGTTTTATGGACCAGACCTATTCAGTCCAGGGTTTTTCCACCCTAGACCGGACCGAATAGACATTGGGACCAAACCAGTCCGGTCCCTTTCGGTCTGGTCCAGTCTCAGTCGGTCCATTCGGTCCCCTACAGTACCTAATGGGCCAATAGCCCAATCCTAAATCCTATAATTTTCAACCCAACAATCATTTTAACTTTTCGGCCCACTAACATTTTGTCTAATTTTAAGTTCAAAAATATCAAAAAAGAACTTGAAAGGAAAATAAAAATAATTATAAAAAGAAAATTGTCTATATACAATAAACTTGAATAAAATGATTTACTACAAAATAATATAAATCTTCTATATCCATCCAAACAACTGAAACTAGACTATAATTTATGGTAATAAAATTAAAAAATTATAGATAAAGAAATTTAAAACAATCCTTAATCAGTAAAATCTCTAATAACTAATAAGTAATCATTCAATTTATCCAAATTTTAAATACCGAATAAAAAAAGAAAAAAAAATAAAGGCATATTTACATGATTCCATTAATTCAAAACACAAATATATATAAATCGAAAAGTCATATTAATACAAATATAAAAAATATTAGTTAAACATTACTACATTAATCATATTAAAGAAACAAATAACAATGCATTGCAATCTGCAGCCTGCAGCCTGCTCCATCACTATAAGTCTGTAAGAGCACAGCTGCACAATCACAACCTACTCTAAGTCTCTATCACTTAAGTCTTCAACGTTTACAGTTTACCTATTAAAAAAATAAGAGGTTAAAGGCTTAAAATTGTTATGAAATTATGCATTTATGCATGTAAAAAATGGGTTGTTATGAACTTATGGAAAAAAAATACGGCCTTTTATTATTTATGGTTCTATACAAAATAAAAGTAAATAAGCTAATATATGAGATCATGTCAGTTTGTAATAAAACAAAAAGAAACAATTAACGAGATCATGCAACATATGCATCCAATTATTATATAAATATGAAGTCTGATCTAATATATGCATGCAATATATGCACCAGTAGCCTTGCTAATCTCTAAATTTAGTGCTCATTCTCAATCATTCATTTGCTTCTTTGGGCAATTATTTGAACCCTTGAAATAAAGATTTTCAAGATTCTCCAGCTTTAGATAAATTTCAAAGACAATTAGAAACAATAGAAAAAGAGAGAATTCATGGTGAGAATGAAGAGGGGAATGAGAAAGATACAGAATTTGAAGACGAAAATACTCTCTGCATCAAGATTTGAATAAAACAAATAGTTGTACTTGATTACTCCTCTTGAATTTGAATGAAATAAGATAGTAAAATCCATGGTAACTTCTTATAGTAAATTTATAACAAATAAGCATAATACAAAAAAATAAAAAAATAAAAAGAAGGAAAGAATGTGATATGTACGTTTGGTTTGGTTTTGGGATTTGCATTTTGAGGAAATGCTGCTTTCATTGATTTCTCAACTTTGTTCTGTGATTAGTTCTCTACTTCTCATAATTTGTTTTAAATCATGATTTCCCCAATTGGTCGGTGTTGTTGTTTAACAGTCACTACTTTGGTATTTATTGGGAAAAACATAAAGATTGGTATTTTTTGCTGATGTCCATGTGATGGAGAATTTGAAGAATATGCTTTTTCCCAATTGCCTGATTTTGTTTTTGTTTTTGTTTTTTTTAAATACAGGTCATTGCAGCACTTAAAAAATGTGCACATCTACTAAAGTATGGACGTAGATGGAAGTCAAAACTAAAGTTTCACTGATTACCAAAACTTCCAAGTCTAACAGAAAAATCTACTTAAGCAATTACCAATTCCCAATCAAGTTTCAGACAAGTCTTTATTTCTTCTACTAGTCAACAATTAATCATGATTAATAAACCATAACCAACAATCTTCTCACTTCTTCAGTTTTTAATTAGCATTGGGTATAGGGCCGGTAGGCATTGTATTTGACGCCTCCACAGAATTAGAAAAGTTCCTAACAAGTTCTATCCATAAAAATTTAAAACAAAACAAGTTAAATAAAGTTACATAACATAGAAGATAAAACAAAATAAACCGATATCAAAAGTAAATGCATTACATACACATATCCAACTACTTCTCAAATTCACCCACTTCATCCATTAACGTCATAAGGCTTATTGGAGTAGAAGAAGAACGAAGTCAGTTTTGTGCACATATGAGACCCTCAACACTCATCGGATTTAAACTATTTCAGAAATGGTCAAGTACACGACCCGCAGTGCTAAATGTAGATTCAGAAGCCACAGTAAATACCGATATTGCAAGTACATCGCATGCAACCTTTGAAAGTACACGATATCTAACTGAATTCACATTCTACCAATTTAGAAGGTCAAAACTATTATCTTGATCCTCACATATTTTAGCTAGATATCTATCAATCTCTGACTTACTTTCCAAACTATCTTTTGACTGTAATTGTTGCTTAAATTGGGCCATCAAATGTGCCTTTCTACTTGCAATCTTGTCAACTGAAGGATTTACATCTTCATGTGGGGAACTTGCGCGCTGACTCTGAGGAGAACTCTCTCCTTTATTTTTACTGTATGCCTCGTACATGTGGATAAATGCATTTCTCACCCTCCAACTGAAATCAATTTCTTTTATTGATCATGTGCATACATTTGTCCCAACCCAAAATCAAGATATCGCATCTTGTAGCGAGGATCAAGAAGAATCCCAATATACAACAACATATTATGATTTTTCAAGTTCTCCCAATACTTTTCAAACATTTTCTTCATATTTGTGGTCATTAATCCCACCATGGGGTTTCGTTCTTCACACTCCATATTAATAGCATATTTAATACTAACCAACTCTGGGAAAAAAACATTGCAAGTTAGATATTCACCTCCTAAGAAGCGTAAAGTTACATTATGAAATAATTGAAGAAACCTCACAAACAACTTTACATTTTCCTAATCGAATGCATTGGGAGGCACTAACTTCTTTGACTTTCTCCTATTCACTACATCTTCATCATCGACATCGTCATCTCCAATACTACCAAAGAAGCACGAATCTTCTTCCTCCAACCGATTAAAAACCTTTCTAAATTTTGAAGCCCTCTCCTCCATAAGGTAGGTGGAGTTCCACCTAGTCGGTACATCTATGCAAACTTAACTTTTGGATTGAATATATTCCAACTCCACACATTTCTTAAATATACTCCACCTTTGAGGAGATGATTTAACATACTTCACAACACCCCTCACATTCACAATAGACTCATTATATTCTTTCAACTCCTCACAAACGACTAAGTTCAAAATGTGGGCACAACATCGAACATGCAAGAATTCATGTTCCAAGACCGTGTCTCTCCTATACTTGGTTTTTTTTTCAAAAAAGAAACGATCTCATTATTAGAACTTGCATTATCAAGAGTGAGTGCAAGTATTTTTGGCCACTCCCAATCATGCAAATACATCTCTATGCCCTTACCAATTGTATCACTATTGTGATTTTCAACCAAAGAAAATAAAAGAATCATCTTGTATAATTTCCAGTCATCATCAATAAAATGTGTTATGAAGCATATATAGTTTAGGTTTTGCATGGATGTCTATGTATCCGTGGTGAGGGAAATTCGCTACCCTCAAAGAGCATTTCTCAACTTTTATTTTTTCTTCAAAAACAAACTAAAATAGTCTTTGGCAACTGTGATACGGGATGAAATCCCTATCCACTTAAGGTAAATCACAAGCATAAATTTCCTAAAACCCTTCCATTTAGCATGCCTAAAGGGTAACTCATCAAGAATAATAATCTCTACTAAGGCTTGTCGGCAAGCCTTAACACTAAATGAAATTGGCACAAGTCCCCCACTACCACTTCCTCCCTCCACCTTCCAACCTAGAGTCGTTTGGGACTTATTTGTATTCTTAAACGGACATTTCTTACATTGCTTCTCAATGTGATACTTCATAGGCTTCGTACCTTTAGTCTTCATATCACATGCATACGAAACACCACAATAATTACAAGCAGCTCTAAGTTTAGTGGGATCACCTTTTGATATTTTTGTAAAGTGATCACAAACTATTGACTTAACTCTACCACTTTGTGATCCACCAACCGATTTATTACTTACATTGGATGGGGGTGGGGGTGGAGGCATGTCTTATGTTGACTCTTGCACATCATTTGTAGAAGACTTAACTGAGCTCTGTTCAAATGAAATCAAAATAAATGAGACTTCAGTAACTAAATAAATTCCATTGGGCTCTGTTCAAATAAGATCAATTCAACTCAATTGCCAACATATGAAGTAATTTTACATAAAATTATAAGTTGAGGATACAAAGTGGCTATGTTCACGAATAAATTCCAGTTGCCCTGTTCAATGCGATCATAACTATTATACCCATGTAGTGAAAATAAGATCTAAACAAATACAAGTAAAAATTACGTGTAAGATTTAAGAATATTGTTCTATATCTCAAAATGGTATTGTGATTATTTGCAACAATTCCTTGATCTAACGACATGACCTATGGGACAGGATGATTATCTGTCATCTTGTTTTTGTGAAGAAATCACCCCTAGTTTTTAGATTCAACAAATACAAGTACAAATTAAAACAAATATATCAAGATAAAAAACCATAACAACAAATACATCAACATTCAAGTTCTCAACAAATACAAAATACATAACAAATACATCAAGGATTCAAGATTAAAGAATCCAAACAATTGGCTTTAGGGGTTGTGACTGTGAGTCGCGAGAAAGAGAGAGAGAGGGTACCAAATTACCAATCGGCTGCGAGCCTGCTGCGACGGAGGGGGGATCACGGCTCACAACGCTTAGGGTCTCTCATGAAGAATTGGGGAAAAGTGATGAAAAGAAAAAATGAATCGGGGGGGGGGGGGGGACGCTGGATTATAACCAAACGGCACCGTTTGGTTCGAAATTGGACCCAAATGGCGCCATTTTAGGGACGTTAAATTGAAAAATAACTGAGTTTAGTGAAACGTTCACTCAACCCAGTTATTTTTTTTGCCTACAGTGACAGAAACGGCACCGTTTAGGTCCAATTTTGTACTAAACGACACTGTTTTTGGGAAGGCAACTCACATGTGTGTTTTTCACTTATATATATTTTATACATAAATTAATTAAAAATTTTATTTTAATTATTAAAATTAAAATTAAATAAACTATTTAATGTGGCCATTTAGGTCCAATTTTGTACCAAACGGTGCCATTTCTAGGAAGGCAGCTCACATATGTGTTTTTCACTTGTATATTTTTTGCACATAAATTAATTAAAAATTTTATTTTAATTAGTAAAATTAAAATTAAATAAACTATTTAATGTGGATTATTTAATTAACTCATTAAAAAAATAATTAATGATAATTATATTTATGATGTTAAATGTTAATTGCTAATTTGTTACTAACTTAAAGTTAGAGTATGTCAAATTGTCAATGACTCAATATGTTATAATTTATGATTCTATGCATCAATGATAATTTTCAAATTTTCAATGTTTTAAACTTTTAAGTTTTTACATTTTGTATATGTAATATGATTAATAAATCATTGTATTAGCCTATAAGCCTATTAGGTATATATAGTTATAGTGATATTAATACTATAATATTAGTCTATTATACATATATTACGCTATAATCCTTTAACTCTTATAATATATTAATATATACTAATACTATATATTATACTATTATAGTGTTACTGTTACTACTACATATAACCTTATAGTGTGTATATATATATATATTATAATGATATAGTGATACTAATACTATATATTATATAATAATACATTGATATAAATTATTACTAATACTATTATTACTATATACTATATTAATAATTTAATACTATACATAGACAGTAGACTTTTAGACTTATAGTGATTTAGTTACAATTTATAATTACAGTTATAGACTATATTGATTTAGTTTAGTTATAATTATATTAATGATGTTAATTATTGCTTTCTTGCTAACTTAAAGTATGTTAAATGTTAATGCATAATGAGCCATATACAACTTTTAACATTTTGTATATGAAGCAAAAAAGCATAAATAATTTAATTATCCATACATATTGATATAACATTCATAATTGAGAAAGATACATACTTAACATACTATTATGAATAAGCATAAAATATTTAATTATCCATACCATTATAAATTTATAAATTATACATATATTATAATTTATACTATAACTCTTAATAATATTAGACTATTAGTAATACATTAAAGAATATAATAATACATTGATGCTAAGTATATATAGTTATACTCTATAGACTTATAGTGATTAGTTATTAACTTATTATGATTAGTAATTTAGTATAACTATATAATAGTATTAGTATTAGATTATTAGTAATATAGTATAGCTATATATTAGTAATATTAGTTATAGTGATTTAGTATAAGTTATAATTATATTAGTATAAGTATAACTATAGTCTCTATTAGACTATTAATATTTTTTTTTTAATACCATATTAGAGTCTAGACTATTAGTATTAGTATAATTATTAGTATTAGTATAAAATTATAAATATTAGTATTAGTTAAAATTATAAATTATAAAATTATATATAATTATTATATAAATTATAAAAAAAAATATTTTTTATTTATTCATTCGGTCTGGTCTGGTCCGGTCCAGGGTGAAAAAGCCTTGGACCGTAGACTGGACCAAATTAATTCAGTCCTATGCAATTCAGACTGAGATCGACCGGGCCCAGTCCCGAGTTGGTCCAATCCGAACCGAAGTGGCTGGTCCGGTCGGTTTTTCCTGTCCGAACCAGCCGATTCTCACCCCTAACCGCAACTCGCTTTTCCTCCACACTTCCAACCCACATGGCAAGCTCTGTTTCTATACAACAAAAACAGAGCACGGCTTATTCCATTAAGCACGACTCCTTCGTAAGCTGCCTAGCCACTTGCTGCCTGTGCACCGTAATCCAATCGTGAGACACTGCCCAAAGTTGATCACTATTACACCGTAAGCCTCTATCTCTTCCTCTCTCGTTCTCACACTCTCACGCTCTCCGTCTCTATTTCTCTCTATGTTCTCTCTCTCTCTCTCTCTCTCTCTCATCGTTTTCTATCTCCCTCTTTCTCAGTGTCATGCCAACGTGCTCATGACCATTGTCGACCATAGCCCAGCTCCTTACGTTGCCACATCTCTTTCTTCTCTCAGTAAGCCTTGCCATCTCTCTTAAAAAAAAAAAGAAGGTGATATCTTTTAAGTTCCTCCTTAAATTTTCTTAGGCATATAGTAGAAAAATAAACTGCTTTAAGTTGATATTATAATTATGCTCTTTGATTTATAAGCCAAATCTTAATGTGTTTTGAACTTGTATTTTGTTGGGGTTGATTTTAAGATGGGCCTAAGTTTGACTACAAAAACTATTTTGTTATTTTTAATGGGCTTCGTCTCACTTTATATTAGCTCAAAAAGTTTGTTCAACAGAAAATATTTAAAGATTTAAATTATATTAGTTGATATTAAATTTTTTGTTTACAATTGAATTTTAGTAGTAAATAGTAAGTATTTAACTCTTTTTTAAAACACTTTAAATCTGATCAAGTCTATCTAAACAAAATTTTGTTGTTACTTTAATGGATTTTGTTATAATTACGTTAAGTAAATACTAAATATTAAACTAGAAATGTATTTTACATGGGTTTAGTCTTAATTGAGTAAATATGTTAGTCGTGCACTTTATTTTATATAAATAATTTAGAGTTTAGTAAGCAAAGAAATTAAGTGAATATCAATTAATTTGGAAAGTGTTGAGATTTTTGGGTTACGAAAATTTTAGATTTTATGAAATATATGTTATTTTAATGTTGTAGGCTTCAATATCAAAATGTACGTTTAATTAAGGATTTAAGTAAGTTATATGTCTATTCTATAGGTAATGATTGATATTTGTTTGGCATAGTCGTGGAAAAAAATCCAGAGAAGTAAAAGTCTATGTAAGCGGGGTTTCTATGTTAGACTTTGCATAAAAGAAATAAACTGATGTTGATTTTGAAAAAATATGCATGTTTTGTTATGAAAAGAAATTTGAAACAATCTCAGTTATTTGTTCTGCACTACTTATGAAATCTGTATAAAAGATGAAAGTATTTTTGTCATGACTAATGTAGACATGAATAAAATTTTAGCATTCTGTTTATGACAATACAAAAAGAGTGAATATGAAATCTGAAAATTTGTACATGTTATGTAAAGATGCTCTGAATTTGTTTTGAATATGTAAAAATGATATGAAATTGTTCAGTACTTTATTTTGATATAATGTGGCATCTGACAAATTTTTGGCATGACTTTCTGATTTTGTATCATATTATGTTTCTGGTTATAATTCGATGATTCTGATTTTGTTTTGCTCTAATATATAGCCTTGCCACAAGTGATAATAGTGGCCTTTGACCTTGTCACGGGTGATAATAGTGAACTTTGGCTCTGTCACAAAATATAATAGTGGCCTTTAACCCTATCACGAGATATAATAGTGACCTTTAGCTCTGTCACGAGACATAATAGTAGCATTTGGCCCCGCCACGAGATATAATAATGATCTCTATTATGAGCACAATTGCTTTGGTGTCATGGTGATATATGTTCTGCTTGACTTTCCACAGAATGCACAACTCTACTGTAGGGGTTAAACATGATCTTTACTCTGATATGATATGATATGATATGATATGATAAGATATTAATATTCAGTTATTCTATGTCAAAAGACTTTTGAATATGAACATTTTGAACTGTCGCTCTGATATTCTAATAATATGTTTTGGATCTGTATTTTGAAACTAAAATGTTTTGTTCTGCATTCTGATCTCTACGAAAAGGCTCATGTTTATATATTAATATATGTTCTCTGCTTACTGAATTGTTGATAACTCATCCCTTATTTTTACAATATTTTTCAGATAATTTTGATAGTTCAGCTAGAAATTAAGAGTATGAAGCTTGTAAAAGATTAGATAATCGTAGAGGAATAAGTGCTAAAGGGCACAAATATTTATTGGAGAGCTATATTCAGTAGATTTATTAATTTTTAGTTTGTTATGTTGAGATATTTCTTTAATGTCCTTATAAAGGAATATATATATATTTATGTTTAAACGGATAAATCTATATTTTATGAAGTTTTTAGAATATATATAATTGTATCATGAGAAATGATTTCAGGAGACAAGAGTTAACTCCCTCCACCCGGGCGTTACACTTTATAAATCCAACATTTATCTTCGGTAAATATAAAAACACACACGGAGAACTAAAAAAAAAAAAATGGTCAAACCGTACAGGCATTGCGATCTTTGTATGGATTCAGGACATGAAACCCACATTTTCCAGCAATCCAAACGATTTTAGTACAGCCGTTAAGTCACTTATGAGGCCCCTCAGCCTCTTTATGGGTCACACACTCTTCCCGATACGAAGCCTGCAGTCAATAACCCGGGCAATATCTTCCCGAAACATTGGGATTATTGCGTCGAAACAGGTGAGGATGGAGAAGAGAGACGAAAGCCACGGGAATAATGGCGTGGAGACTACCACAAGATCAATCAACCCCCGTGTAGATAAGCTTCAACAATTTGTACGCAGTGACTCTACTGGTACGTAGCATCATAAATTTAATTATTTTTTCAATTTTTGGTTCTTTCCTGATTGTTTTATCAAATGGGTCTGTCATTTATCAAGATGCGAATTATTCTGTCGGGTTTCATTCTTTCTAACATTCACTTTCTCGAATCGAGTTGTTTCTTGTATCTTATGTTTCCATTATTATGGGTCGTAGGAGCATGATAATTACTTGGCTCAGTAAACTTATATTTGTGGGGCAGCGATAGTTGGGCTCGACTTTTATACTTGTAGTCTACGAGTGCATGAAAAATACGGAAATTTGAAAGTGGAATCCTCCTACTGAATCTCATTTTGGATCATCATTTGCTCATGAGATAATTTGGCAGCAATGACTTTTATGGGTCATCTTGAGATGACCTCATCAGAGTCAAATTTGAAGAATTTATTTAGACCACAGTACAATCGATTAGACAGAGGGTAAAATATCTAATCCACCGGAAACCTTTCATATCAGCCTTGTTTTCATTGGGGTGGCGGTTTGTTGGTTACAGTCGTGAGTGGGAGTTTCCATTTCTTGATTGGTCATACATCACCAATTCCGGGATACACAAAAGTTACATGGACAGATAGCACAAGCTTGCCCTGATAAACTAGTCCTTCAAACAAGAGTTGGACATGCATCCTTGCCCTGACTCTCATACAAAAGCTTCGTATTCCTTTCCAATCAGTCAGTTGCTCAGATGGAAGTTACCAACTAAGCATCCACATTGGCTTGGCCAAATGGGAAAATTAGCTAAAATTTACATAATTGATGTCAAAAACACCCCACATTGGATTGGCCAAATCTAAAATAAGATGGACTTCTGCTACAGTGGTTGGCCAAAGATGGAGAACCGCAATTGATTCACCAAACATTAAAGTACTAATTTCTCACTCTAAGCAAACATTAAAATATTAGTTTCTCTCTCCAAGCAAAAATACTATTTGGTTTGTAATTAAGAAATTTAGATAGAAATTTAGACGAGTTTAATCAAATATTTTTTGTTATTAGCATTAAATGACTTTTGAAAATATGATTTTTTTAATATTAATTTAATTAGAATATAAAATATTAAATTGGTAGAATTATAAAATGTGATACAAATAAATTAAATAAAAAATTATTAATTTAATAATATTTTATTATTATATAGAGAGTGAATGACTAATCCAATATGGGGATTGAATTTAAATGGAATAGACAAATGCAAAAAATTGTGATATTGGCTAAATTTTGAAGATGCATTTGGCCAAGCCAATGAGGATGCTCAGGAACCCATTAACAGTTCCTCAACTAGATGGCTAGTCGTCTATTACAGAAGCAAGCACCTAAAAAGCATGCTAGATGGACTATAAGAATCCAATTTTAACCGTAAATTCCTGTAGAAAACTGGACTTCAAAGTTTGATTTATTTCCTTGATTTCCTTATTGGACTTGCGTGTGATATGAGCATTATTCAAAGAAGTCTTCCGGGACATTTGCTCGCATGTGTGGTTGTGTACACTTCTGCATTCACTCACTTTCGTGGTTGTGGTACTCCTGCATTCCCATGCATATGTGATTATTTAAGGTTGAAATCTCAGGTTTATTTTAGTTTTTTTCTTTTTCATGCTTTCAGATGCATTGGAAGGAGCTGAATGTATTTTAGTTTTGTTTGGGGTCTTTCAATAATCATTACTGTTGGAATTTCATGCTCATCAGGTGGTTGGGAAGATAGTTGGGAGCAAGGTGTGACCCCATGGGATCTAGGACGACCAACTCCTGTTATTTTACATCTTCATCAGACAGGAGCGCTTCCCAAGGGCCGGGCTCTAGTACCTGGGTGTGGCAGTGTAAGTTCTATTTCATTCTTACAAAATATTACTCTATGAAAATTTTAATTAAAAAAGTAATATTTGTATGGGAAAAAATAATTGCTTATAAGTATAATTAGTCACATCTTAAAATATGATAGATGAGATTTGATATGATAGCTAGCAACTCAAAAGAAAAGAAAACCAGAGTCACCAGATAAAACATAAACAAAAAGATTAAGCATGATGAATTAAGCTTTACTGCTTGTGTCCCATTTGTAATTGAAGTGAAAATCAATCAACTAAACAAATCTCTGATGCAACTATGCCACTTTATCAGATGGTATATTCCATTTCTTTTTCCTTGATTTTTCTATATTTTACTATTGGAGTTATTCCCATGACTTAATTGACCATTATAACAAAGAAGAGAAGGTGATTCTGTTGTACATTATAGATAAGTATTTCACATTTATACTTCCTGTGTACTTGGGTTTTGCCTATTACTATTAATAAAACTTCTTAATTACCTATCAAAAAAAAAAAAAAAAAAAAAAAAAAACAAAGAAGAGAAGGTGCAACATATATCAAGATTTTCGTAAACTATGGCGATTGCCTGCTTTTTCCCCTATTAGCGTGTTCCACTGTTTATGTGCTACTATTTATCTTTTAAGTTTTTGCTAGCCTTTTTTGTATTGCCATTGTGGCCAACAACAAACCTCCTGCATATGGCAGGGCTATGACGTAGTTGCAATTGCATGCCCTGAACGCCATGTAGTTGGATTGGACATATCAAATCGTGCCATTATGAAAGCAGAGGAGGTAAGAGCAGCCAATCAGAAAATCCTGACTTTAACAGGGCTGGAGATCTCTTAGAAAGAAAGGATGTGCCGTAAGGTTAACCTAGATTATTTCATTTTCTGTTTCCTTTGGATGTTGCTGTGATGTCTTTTTTTTTTTTTTTTTTAAAAAGTAAAAGTAAGACTTTATTGATAGGAATATACATAACCCAAGTATACAGGAAGCATACACAGAAAATGCCCAAGTACCACTAAGCACTAGTGAGGGATACAAACAAAACATGAAAACTGTCATCAATAAAACTAATGACCGAAGCCCAAAAAAATAAAGTATTATAAAAGAATCTCTTCAGCTCATCCAAGGAATGCTCCCTGTCTTCAAAACACCTCTTATTTCTCTCCATCCACAAACACCGCATAATGCAAAGGGGAATCATTTTCCACAAAGCGACAATGTGAGCATTTCCCCTAGTACCTTTCCAGCACCTAAGAATATCTGTAACTCTTCCAGGCATAACCCATGCCTCACAAGTCCGGTTAAAGATATCATTCCACAAGAACCGAGTCACTTCACAATGTAACAAAAGATGATACACAAATTCCCCATTTTTCTTACACAAGAAACACCAATCCATAATGGTGAGACCACGTTTCCTCAAATTATCAGTAGTAAGCAGTCTCCCAAGAGAAGGAGTCCATACAAAGAAAGCAATCTTTGGAGGGACCTTACACTTCCAAATAGCCTTCCAAGGAAAACAACGATCATTAGAGAATCCCAAGAGAGCCTTGTAATAGGAATGCACCAAGAACCTATTACTCCCAACAGAAATCCAAATAATCCTATCCTCCATCACATTACTGAATGACATAGCATACAAGGAATTGAAAAAGTCAGCAAACATTCCAAGTTCCCAATCATGAGCCGCTCTCAAAAAACTGACATTCCAATGATATGGTTGAGTCCCACGTCAATTTAGCCATTACTGTCTAATTTGTCAACTTTGTGGAATGCCTCACAGAACTAGTTGGGAAGCAGCATGACCTGAATGATACTAATATTATTATTATTAATGGTGACAGCGACTAGAATAATAATTAACAATAGTAGTAGTATTAGCAGCAGCAGTAAATGCAGCTATACTAGCAGTTTAATCCAGATTTCTTCTTTTATCCCCTTGGTAGTTTACAACCTCACTTGCAACCATCCTCTCCTTGTCAATGTTGTCACCTGTTTATTGCCAAAGTTCTTTGTTTTAATGGAATGAGGATACCAACATTGGCGTGTTGAGATGGAATTGAGATGTTGGACTTAGCGGACCCATGATCTAATTTTCAACATATCATTATTCCTTATGAAGTTTAAGTTCACTTGTGATCTCAGGTGAATTGAATTAAGAACCATAGCTGGGTTGTTCTAATTCTCAACATATAGCATTATTCCTTATGAAGTTAAAGTTATAGAAAATTTGGGTAGCATCAGAAGACTAATCCCTATTTATCATTTGCAAACCTCATGCACTGGCTTAGCCAAAAAAGAGCTGAACCTGATACGTATGGTTCCTAGTTCATTGAATAGCACTGTAAAGTGGAAGCACAACCTAGGAGGATAATGAAAAGCTGCGATATTGGTGATTTTAACTTGTGAAGCCATGGTGGTCTAATACAGGTTTCCAAATCTTTTTCGATTTCTTATTTTAATTTTGATGCAGTTGTCTTCCTCGTCACCGAATGCAAGTTATTTTACTTTCTTGAAGGCAGACTTTTTCACTTGGAGTCCAACTGAATTGTTTGATCTCATTATTGATTACACGTAAGTACGAATGAGAATTGGTTTTATTTGTCCATGAGAAATGATGATCAGATGATCACATTTTAATTGAAAATTTACAGGTTCTTTTGTGCAATTGAACCAGACATGAGGTTAGCATGGGCAAAGCGAATCCATGATATTTTAAAACCTGGGGGAGAGCTCATAACGCTAATGTTTCCAGTAATTATCTTATTTTCTCTGTGTTTATACCTTTTTTGCGAGGGAACAAGAATGCAATCATCCAATATTAATAAGAACCCAAATTCATACCTTCTGTTTGGATGAGAGGTCATGTTGAATTCATGATAGTTTTTCCTTCTGTTTTTCTTATCAAAAAGATTTTCCTTCTGCGTTCTACAAGTGTTGAATAGTCGTGTCCTTAAAATTTTAGTATTCTTCCTTTTGTAATATTGAGTTTCAGATTAATTAATACTTTATACCATATTTGCTAAATAGTTTTCTACTTTTCTAATGGCCCTGTCGAAATCTAAAGTTTTTGTGGTGGCAGATCAGCGATCAGGTTGGTGGGCCCCCATACAAAGTATCCGTTTCAGAGTAAGAAAAATTCTTCTCATCAGCCACTATTCACCATCCCACACCCCACACCCTATGAAAAGTTATAGGCGTGGGATGTGTGATGTGAACAATGGCTGATTTGTAACAAAACTCTTTTTTTTTTTTTTCCCACTGTCCCTCCCTCCCTTGAAGCGGTAGGAAACGAGTGAGCACTCAAATCTAGTAATTTTGCATAGATATTAGTCTATCTTTACAAGATTTTTTTTTAATGTCAATGATTTAAATCTTTGCAGTTATGAAGAGGTATTGCATCCCATGGGCTTCAAGGCAATTTCCATTGTAGATAATGAACTGGCTATCAGACCTCGTCAGGTATGTGAAAATTTCTTCGAAGTAATGTACAACCCGCTATGTTTGTGCTTGCAAAAGCATTCATACTATTGATGTAGCAAAAGATTCTTGAACTCCATGTATTGATTAGGGCTTTAGAAGTGGGATTCTACCCAACTTTGCCTATTTTCTGTCGGTATGCATAAATCTCTTTTTACATATAAAAAATATCCCTTATTTGGTTAATAAAGAAAGTCATTTTAAAAATTGCAGAACAGTGAACTTCAGATATTTGTATAATTTTTCTTTACAAGTAAAGGCAAGTGAAGCTGCTCTTTTAATAGAGTTATACAATTTCCCCCGAGTGGGTTTTGTTATCATGTGTATCCCTTTTGGTCTATTGCTTTTATTTGTTGAAGCTCTTCCTTCATGATTTTTTACTTTATTGTTATCACCAATTTCTGTGTGCCTAGTTGCAGTCATTACATATGGTTTGACTGGATGTAATTACCTTAATTTGTTTACACCTAGAAAGATGATTATGCTCTGCTTTTGTTATCTTCGTTTGAATGTTCACTTTGATGATCTAAACTAACGGAACTTCCAGTCAATATATCTTATGACATGCCTATAATGCTCCAAGCGAGACCCAAGTCACATCTGGGTCTATTCTCCTAAAAGATTAGTCAATGATACAATTGGAGCTGCATTGAAACCATTATAAAGAGCAAGAACTTCTCATTCCCAAACAATATGGGATCCTGTACACCGCCTACCCTTATCACTTTATAGGATATCACAATGCCAACCACTTTTATTGAAGTCATACCCGAGGCATCTTAGCTCCAAATTGTTCAAGATCTTTTGAATGCGAAATATGCTGTAGTTGTCCCAGTATAATGATTTTTCTTTTTCTGTTCTTTTCCTGTATATCATAATACCAAACTCTTAAGCGTTGGTTTTGTAATCTTTACAGGGAAGAGAGAAGCTTGGGAGGTGGAAGAGGTCCTCAGCTCAATCCTCTCTGTGATAACCATGATGACTGTGATAACCATGGTCATCGTGTTTAAAGACAACTTCTGGACATTTTAATCATTCAAATACTTATGTAAGCTTTTTAATAAAATTGCATTGCTTACAGAAAAAGAAACATCTCTGTATTGATTATTGTTTACGAAATGAATAAATCTGGACAGAGGCCGGTCTTTAACAGCACACCGCATGGCGCATACTCCTCTAACGTGGCAAACATGGTCTAAATTACAGGTCACGGTTCTTAACAGTCCTTCAAATAATGTTTAAAATCGTCTTGTTCTCTCTCTCTCATGTCAAAACATCCTCTCGTGCTCTCTCTCTCTCTCTCTCTCTCTCTCTATATATATATATATACACTCCCACACTCTCTCTCTCTCTCTGAATCTCCTCCCGTCTGAAATCTTGCATAGTCTCCTTCATTTTCTCTCCCCCTCCCGTGCTTCTCTCTCTATGAATCTCCTCCCATTACAAAAATTTCCGTGTTAAAACAATCTAAATCAGATATATTATAGAAAGATAATGGATTTTTCCATGTTCAAAAGAAAAAAAAAAACAAAGAAAATGAAATAGAGAGCACGGTACCTGAGAAGAAAGTTGGGCAGCTCTTAAAGGATAAATAAGAAATCTCTTACAAGACAATACTTATTATAGCTCTTTTTGAAAAAAAAAAAAAAAAAGGAAAAAAAAAATAGTAAAACAAAAATTGGAGAATAAAATGGCAGAGACAATATAAAGAATGTGATCTCTCAAACAAGAACGATGGTATGGATGTCTCGAGCAAAGGAACTTTTGAAAGCTACACAAGTTTTACCTAAACAAAAGCCCTGGAGAAGGATGCAAAGAAAACCATGTCGTTATCCAGATCTTCATATCGTTTTCGACAAATGTATAGTATTCCTCCACAAGAAACAACTGTATAGAACTCGTGTCCTTCAAGAGCTACAACTTTAGAGAGTGGTGGAGGGGAGAATGCAGCGATTGGCTGGCTGCCGGGGTGTGCGGTGTAAAGGGCCTCAAGGCTTCTCTGTAGACTTACTCATCAACTAGTGCAAAAGAGAATGAGATCCAAAATCACCCAAAACCAACCAAATAGTTAATGAGCAATGATAAACATAATATTTTTTACAATACATGATGTAAAATGATGTTATTTTTATAAAGTAATGTTACTTTTATATGATATTTTATAATAATACCCCCCATTTTAAAACATAATTATGAAATATGTTGTGAAAAATGTTGTGTATTTATCATTTTTCATAGTTACTACCAACCAAAATGGGGGGATAAAAAGGGAATATGTTGTAAAAAAGGTTGGTAAAAATGTTGTGCATGTATAATATTACTTTTTTCTTAAATTTTTGTCTTGAAAAAATTCAGGAAGAAGAACAGAAGAGAAAATTAGGACTTTGCAAAAATCTGGCACCCACTTCAACTCCACATTGTCAGAGTCGAATTTGTTATCTAATCGACTTTGATTTTGACTCCAACTCTAAATCCGACTCGGACCTTTGACTCTAATTTTAATAAAAATATGTATTATTTACATATTGATTATATATACTCATATAAAAGTTTAGAACTTATATAGTTAAATTAAAAAATATTAATATACTTGTAAGAAAGGGGCACCCATAGTGGGCATCCCTTCACCTTCTCTTGGTGGTTATGAAGTGGTTCTTAAACCACTTCATGAGACTTGATAACGGGCCATTAAGGGCCAGCCGGGGGTTACACTTAGAGGGGCTATTTACATAGCCCCTCTCTCCTTTGGAGAACACTTGCATTAAAAATATGAAATCTCTCTCTCAAATGATTCTCTCTAGTTTCGGCATTTAGGCTGTGGAATATGTGGGTGTTGCTCTGGTATTGCCACGTAGCACACTCCACCATCGATATGGGAGATTGTGAATGAACAATGACGATGATGAAGAATCTGTGGAACAACCGCACTAGATCCTAGATATTTACGATGAGGTAATATCGCTTCCGCTGTATACTTTGATCTAGTATTTCTAACATTGGTATCAGAGCCCATCGGTTGTTCCTGATTTGTTTTTTAACGTGTATGTTGTATTTCATTTACGTGAAAATTTTTTTATGCACGTTGATATGTAACCATTAATGCTGATGAGTTGGTCGTTACGGTGGTAGCGCCGCTGTGGAATGGCTGCAACCACCCATTCGAATCAACAAGCACCCGTGCACGTGCTCTCCAGATCCCTACATAGCACCGTAAGAGGCAGCAGTGCGCACTGTGGTGGCGCATCGGACAAAGCTGCATGCACCAATAGGGTGCTGCCACCGCAACACACACGAGGTTCCGCGGCCTGCGACGGCTTCGTCAAATTGACCGTCGGGGTGCAGCGAAGCTATGCCACTCATGCCATTGCGCTTATTGCGCGCATCCGCTGGGTGTTGCGTTGCCAAGGGGTGGTGCTCACCCGTAGGTGATGGGGAGCAACTAGATGCAGTGGGGCCTCTGCTGCACGCAGAGCCTTGCACAATGGTGGTGCCGCAGGCTCTAATCGCTGTGCTCAGTGCACGGTGGAGTTCTTGCCATGGAGGGCTGCTTGCGCAACGGAGTGGTAGAGGCTAGAGCGATCGGCAGCACCGTGCTACGTTGCTCATGGCTCTGCCCTTCACCAGCGTCCAGCGCCACACTTAGAGGTGCAATGCAGCCCCGAAAAAGGCTCTGCACAGTACCGGCTAGGTGCAGTGCGCTGCCCATGGTGCTACGCATGTGCAGCGCCGTGGTACAGGCCGGAGCAGAAAGATCTGCTGTGCAAAGATCAGTGCGCCAAGGCAGGTGCAGTGGCTATGTTGTGCGTTGAGTGCACCAGGTCGAGGCAGTGCTGCACTTTAGGGCGTGGGCTGGTGCATTTAAACAGAGCACCTGTACTGTGGTGCAGCGCACACAAGCAGGTGCTGCGCGCACTAGGTGCGGTGAGCACCAGGTGCCGCGGGCACCAATGAGCAGCGGGAGCCCCACGGAATGAAGCTGAAAGAGTCGCTAGCGGCGGTTACACGGCATTTTTTTTCTTCCGTTACATGCACTGTGTAGGCTGTAACCGTTGAGGAAGATGATGAATAGTAACCGTAGGTTACATTGAGGAAGAAGATGAATAGTTCTTATTTTTCTTTTGTGTTTCACCTATACGGGCTTGGGCTATGGGCTTGTTTCAAATTTTGTTTTGGGTTGTTATGTTTTATTTACTTGGCTCTGGGCTATGTTATGTTTTGTTTTTTATTAAATCAAGTTTTTCGGCCCGGCCCATGTATCTTTTTCTAACAAAACAAAAACAGACTTAGTTTGGGCCATTATTAAAAACTCCGGCCCGTATCACATCCGGTTAAGGGTGCTTGTAGATTTGGGCCGTGAGCCCAGCAGGCACAGGCCTACTTTGCAGTTGGGCGCCCAAGAAGGTGTGGCCCATTGGCTGTCTAAGAACATTTCTTTTTGACAAAATGCTTGGGTGGGGTTTTGAACCCAAGACCTCACACACAAGGATTATAAGCTCAACCATTGGGCTAGAGCTTATTGCTAGTGTGTATGTTAATTTTAGTTATTTATTCAGCATGTTATTGTGGCATAAAATATATATTTTTTTAAATATTTTTGCATGTCATTATGGTTATTAAATACATACTTGCCATGATATTATTTTTGTCACATTTGTTTGGCATTTTATTTTACGTTATAAATTGCCTAGATTATTATTTTTATGAATAATAATTATTTGAATGAAATGTGATGATTATTTTTTCATACATGTATTGTGATTGCATGTGATTGTGAGCTTAATTTATCACTTATATTGTTAGACTATTTTTTAGAATTGTCTTCAATTTTTTAGAATGTGATAAATTAGAGGATTAAGTAGCCCGGGTTTGATTAGTCCATGCTTCTGATTGGCTTAAATGATTTTCTTCGATCAGAGAAGAAATTTTTTTTTTTTTTTTTGTGACTAACTCGGTAGATTGCTTATCCTAGTGGGAGTATGGTTGAGATTGATTTGTAATTAATCTCCTATACGATATAAATTTGCGCGAAAATTAAATTAGAAATTAATAATTAGACATTGAGACGCAAGAGATGATTAGGAAGCTTAGCGAATTTTCGATCTTGCGACGTGTATTAATTATTTTTGTTCTGACTTAGATTAACGCAGCAAATTTCTAAAATGTGTATGCAATTAGATGTGCATAGTTTAGTAACTTTGAGATAACTATGAAAAAAAGCCTAGAGATTATTTATACGACTTAATCGTCGCATTAATCTCCTCCATGAGTAATAGTTGGAAACAAATAAAGATTATTTTGAGAGTCAGATAGTCTTAGACCTTCATTATTGTAAAACCTCTAAAATGTCTAGAATAAAATTGGAAGTGCACGTGGGACGCATGCACTATAATTTTTATAGAAGTTGATGGGATCAACTATCATATAGAGCTAAATCACTATTTTGCCTTTAAGAATCTTGTGGGTAATAGAAGAAATTGCGCGTTATTTTTTGTAACGCAAAGATTTATTGCTCCTATATTTTGAGGTTGAGTATTATAATCTTAAAGCAAATTAGATTACTCACAGATAAGAACATATTCTCTAAAACTTGCTAGTATGTCTGGCGAGTAAGGATATTAAAATCTGAGTGTGCAAGCGTGTTGAGGACATTCTTAATTGGCACATTCATTTTTTTAAAAGATTTTATCAGTGCACCTCTATGTGGTATTAGCATTGGTAATCTTGCTCAAGTTTTATTTCTCTTTAGAGAGAACAGATAGGTTCTTGCAGATATATAAACTTTAGAGCACCACTTGAGAGTTATACCAAGCACCTTGGAGGTTTGCATGGCAACTGTGGTAAAAGTCTGAATAATTAGGTATGACTTATCTAAACCTAAACTAAAAATTTTGCTCGTGGTGGCACTGATGCAAGATAGGTTTTAGGTTAAGATAATTTCTCGCAAAGTTTTTTCTTTTTCTCTCCTATAGTGGATTGAAGAATATGAAAAATATTAAGTAAGCGAGAAATGAAGAAATATTGCTAGTTAGCGACTAAAACGTCACACATTGCATTTTTTGCAAAAAGTGATATTTTTAGTGCTTTTAATGCGATAATAAAGAAGTCTATACCTAATTTGATTTAAGACTCATAGAGTGGTGTTAGTGAGAATTTCTAGAGGTTTAGAAGTTGGATGGTCACTCATTGACTCAGTGATATTATTTCTCGAGTGGGGAAATGATATATTAAAATATGCCATGAAGGCATATGATGATGGGTGTGAAGCTTGAGAAATTGAAGACTTTTTCGCTAATGAGATCCCTCTCCTTGGTTTAGAAGAGTCAAAGAGAAAATGCAATATGAGCATTTTCTATGTGAAAGTTCCTATACATGCACACTAAGGACTTAGATAATAAAAATATTGTTTCATCATATAAATGCGATCCAAAATTTGTTTTTAGGAAAATATATTTTTCAGTTAAAATATTTTCAAAATCGCAATCATATGAGTTATATGATGAGAACAATTATCTCGCAGTTTAGCAGTTGTTACACATCACACTTGGGTTGATGTAATATGGGGTTGCGGCCGTAATTCTTATTTGTCGTCCTTAAATCGAGTTCATTCGCTTTTGAGAAAAGCTGAGTGATTATATTGTGCAAACGTGAATTCTATTAAAAATCGAGAGGATCTAAGCTTGATCATTTTTTGGTTGAGTCAAGTAAATTACTCGTATTTTCGGCGAGGGTGGGGAATTGTGGATTTTTTTGTAACACTTATTTTTTGGAAATAACGTTTTCATCACGTTTCATTCCACATTACCTTAACCAAAATATTTTCAAAATTCTTTTTATATAAGATCGCCGAAAATAGTGGGAGTAATTCAACAGCTAGTGGGAGTATACTTTTGAGTTAAGGTGTACCATTAGTGATAGTGACTCCCAAAAGTTATAGAATATAAGGATCCTCTTAAATAGCGTGGTAGCTTTATATCAATATTCTCTCGTCGTTTAGAGACTAGAAGAAAATATTTGTAATATGGCTCCGCTAAAGGTATTGAATTCACATAGTAGGAATCCCAACATAGAATCTTAGATTTGCTTCACTTATATGATCCAACTTGGGGTTGTTGATCTAATTGACAAAGGTAAAGTGGAGTTGATAGAGGTATAGATCCATCTCTTGGCACTAATTGAGTTGCATTTAGATAGCCATTGATCGCATATTCATTGAAACTTTTCTTGAAGGTGTTAAATAGCTGATTCTCATAGGAGAATTAGATGGTTAACTTTTGTGATGTTTATGCATGAAGTACTTTGAG
Organism: Juglans microcarpa x Juglans regia; assembly: GCF_004785595.1. NCBI lineage: Eukaryota > Viridiplantae > Streptophyta > Magnoliopsida > Fagales > Juglandaceae > Juglans > Juglans microcarpa x Juglans regia. The sequence continues at coordinate 39,325,291 of NC_054594.1, read as the reverse complement.
CGCCTGATTATTGCTAGTACTATTTTGGTACATAAAGCGAATAAATGTTGCTGGTACTGTTTACATGCGACCTAAACAAACCATCTATTCAAAGATACCCAATGTACCTAGTCGTTTTTTTTATTAAACGACTTATTAAATAAAATGGGGTTCTTTGAATGCTGTTGACAATATTAGAAAAGTGTCATCATAAGAGATATTGCGAACTGGTTATCTTAGATAATTAATTGTCGCTTAAAAAAAGGTTTTCCATACTACGAGGTGATGGACATGGGTTTGTGAAAAGTAGCTCATGCTTCATGTCTTGTGAGACTGTTTATAAGAAAAAACAGTTTCTATGAGCTCTTGTTCAAAATCTATAGACAATTAATGAGATGGAAAATACTAAAGAATCTAGTTTTGCCTATATTATTTGATGTTTCCATTATGGTTTGCTCATGGGAGTTAGAGGTTAAGTTTTTGTTAGAGTGTAAATATGATTTACTTTGTTAAGTGAGTTTGTGATGCGATTGTCATTAAAAGTAATGATTAGACTATTATGATTGTCTTTGGGGGCAAAGGCCCTAATCGCTTTACCCTTAATGAAAAATAAATTATGGTTATCTCACATGCTTTTGTGAAACCTTGAAGTCGCAAATTAAGTTTGCTGAATAACATTTGTGGTCACCTTATAGATTCTTCAAAATCGCAGTTAGACTTGCTGACTAGAATCTACGGCTTATATTGTGAGTCTGACCTAAATGAGATTCGCGATGAGTCATCGCTGACTTCATGATTGTGCAAAGGACTTTTACATGTAAAAGTTGAGTCTCTTGGTAGGAGCATGTTTTGGAAAGTTACTATACATTATAATGCGCATGGAGAGAAATGGTAATTAAACATCACTTGAGAGTTGTGGTTTAATAATTTGTTGTTGACCATGTGATTTCTCTGTACCTCACAGTATTGCTCGTCATGCACATGATATTGATATGTTCTATGATCATGTGGCGTGATTGGAAGCATTCTTTGGTATGCACACACATTCACCATAAATTTAGGAGTTATGGTGAAAAATGTATATTGACAGGCTTAGATCGGCTCACTCACACGAGCGATCGCCTTTGGCGCTACAAAGAGGTAGCGAGCAAAGATGAGACAATGTGTTACTCGGTACTTGTCCAGAGAGGGATAAGTTGGAAGACACAAAATATATGTTGTCTTAGTGGGAGCTAAGATGAGGTCTAAGGATCGTGCATGGTTACCCACATACTATGTAGCCTGTGGTTTAGCCAGATGCGAGATCCTCTTTGGCGCTTTGGATAGCGAGCAAATGGAGGGACTCGGGTTAGGCGCTGAGATAGCGACTAGACTAAAATCTGTACGGTGAATTGAGAATAGATATACGCTCTTTCTTTGGAAAGAGAACTCCACCGTAGCATGTATTTCATACTACATGTACTTTTGCGACCAATAGTAGAGGTGAGTAAATGGTTCCCTGCTTCCTCATCGTGTGAGTCCTGTAGGTTATAATTGATGACCTTAATTTATTTATGCCCTTAGGAGACTTTTGACTATGTCACGAGGTTGATGTTTTAGTGTCTGCTACTTTGGCATGTTATCTATGGCCATGAATGATGCGGTCTAAAGAGGCATTGCTGGGAAAGCGACTAAACTAAAACTAAATGACATGAGCGCGAAGGGAATACTATTCGGTAACACATCGATAATGGTGTGTACTCATTGCCGGCAAGTTATGTTGCTTCCTGGGAGTTGCAATATAGCTGTGAATACATCATGTTTTATGGAGATTGAGCATTGCTCTGAGTCATTTGGACTCGAGAGGGATTATGGATGCTTAGTTTGATGTGACCAAATGAGTCGGGGCATAACGAGACACTTTTTTTTAGGGATGTTGCTATGCTGGTCTTCTCTATGAGAGATTTGGTATAGTGCTCTCATTTTTCTTTTACAGATGTGCTCGATGGTCGCACGGCCTATTTGTCAGTATGAACAAGATTGAGAACATATTGAGGGATGCAGACCTAGGGTCTTGCCCACTATGTGTGAGTGAGAGATGTAAGAAAGGGGCACCCATAGTGGGCACCCATTCACCTTCTCTTGGTGGTTATGAAGTGGTTCTTAAACCACTTCATGAGACTTGATAACTGGCCATTAAGGGCCAGCCGGGGGTTACACTTAGAGGGGCTATTTACATAGCCCCTCTCTCCTTTGGAGAACACTTGCATCAAAAACATGAAATCTCTCTCTCAAATGATTCTCTCTAGTTTCGGCATTTAGGCTGTGGAATATGTGGGTGTTGCTCTGGTATTGCCACGTAGCACACTCCACCATCGATATGGGAGATTGTGAATGAACAACGATGATGATGAAGAATCTGTGGAACAACCGCACTAGATCTTAGATATTTACGATGAGGTAATATCGCTTTCGCTGTATACTTTGATCTAGTATTTCTAACAATACTAATAATCAATGATATGTGTTAACGTCGTGTTTCGCACACTTTTGAGTTAGGTTTTGGCAACTCAGGTGTTCAAAAGTTGGGCCTGTAAAAGATGGGAAATGAGGCAACTAGGGGAGGACAGCCTTGGGGCCAGAGAGTCTCCGATGTCAAAGTTAGTAAATTCTCTTAAAAATTTGTAAATAAGTGAAATAGTCTAGAGATCAGAGAGTTTTTTTGTACCTGAGACTTGCTATTTATATCATAAGTCTGGAAACAGATCATGTATGCCTCCATTGAGTATGTGTCCTTTGTATTGTTCCTTTTGTTAGAATCATTTAATGCGGCGTGACTCTGCGACAACGTCATTAATGTGGCGTGAAACTTGAGTAGTGGTGCCATTAATGCGGCGTAGTTTTTTTATCTTCCTCACCCCACTAGCATATTTTGTGGTCCGTTGTTGCCCCTCCTGTCAGAGGATTGAAAGTCCCTCGTACATTACTCCCACTACACGAACAAGCACTCAAGAACTGTACACTATTTGAAGGTCTCTAAGTTGACGAGTCCTATTCCCTGCAACACATTCCCTCATGCAGGTTGCGTCTATAGGAGCATACCATGGGTCGGGTTGGAGACTTTACTTGTTCTATGTTGAACCTTTGGTTCTTGTTCCCTTGTAGGGCTGTAAATGAACCGGTCTGTTTGATAGCCCGCTCGATACTTGCTGGGTGAAACTCGAATCGAACTCAACTCGTGAAAAAAAAAATTATTCGTGAAAGCAGATACCCTCTCGATTTGTAAATGACACATACCCGACAAAACTCGACTCGACTCAGCTAAGGCTCGCTAAGGCCCGCTCGTTTATACTCGAGTCGACTCGTTAGCTCGACTCAATTAAAACTCATTCATATATTGATAAATATATACATACACCTATGTATATATATGTATTAGCAAATAATATAAACATACCACTTGTATAATTAAATATATAATATGTAATCTAATTACTCATGTCTATATAGTGAATATACTTCATAAATATATTTTATAATTTGTATAATAATTAGTCGATAAAATTTAATAATTTCATCTACTAGTATGTAGGAACCATATATGAAATAGATATATGCTATCATATTAAGTGTATGTATTAATAATATATGTAGGCATATAATATATTATTATTTTGGATAAATATCAACTAGTTGGATATTAATTATTTATAATTTTATAATTCAATAGACGTTCTACTTGTTAGTTGTATAAATTCAATATTAGATCTTTTATTTTTTATTTATTTAATTTTTTAATTATTAAATCTTATTCAAAAAATAAAAAATAAACAATTCGAGCTTGAGTTCAGCTCAACTCGAACTCGTTTTAGAACTCGTTTGTGGGACGAGCTCGAGTTGAGAGTTTAGCTTATCGAGTCAAGGTCGAACAAAGAATAAAAAAAAAATCTCGAGCTCGGCAAGCCAAAGACCGGCTCGACTCGGCTCGGCTTGGCTTGATTACAACCTTATTCCCTTGGTTTCCATTCTCAAGCCCACTGGGACGGTGCCGGAATGGTGGTGGGGGGATCCCCTTACAATATATATACACTACACATCATATTGTCACTATCATACATATAGTGAGTCACGTATCACGTATAATGTATATATTGTAAGTCTGTAAGACTATTAATTTATTGTCTAGACTCTAATATAGTAGTATGTAACTAGATTCTAATACAACATTTAGTGTTTTGAGTGGCTCTGTGTTTCCTACTTGTAATTTATTCAGGATTGAACGATTGGATAATGACATTGCCATTGGACCATGAGTTGCTCTTACTTGTTAGTTGTTATTTGGGGCCTTGGTTATATGATTCAATAATCATTTTATTGTTTTTAGTTGATTTAAGAGTTTCCAATATAAAACTAAGAATGATACTATATTAAGAATAGCCTAAATGACCTACTGTATATTTTTAATTTCTTTAAATTTTTATTTTCTACGTTTGCATAGTATATGAAATGTTTTTAGTTATATTTTGGTTTTTCATATCTAAAATCTATTTTTTTTTGGGTAATGTTTTTAATAAACTTGAAGCTTGAAAGCCAAAAAAAAAAAAAAAAAAGCCTGTTATATGTAAGATTTTATTAAAAAATAGGCTAAATTTGAAGCTTAAATTTGACTCTGTTTCGACTTCAATCTGATAAAATTGAAATCAGAATCAGATTTTCTGAATACCGACTCCGACTTTGATGGTGCCCAGCCTTACAAAATAAGAGTTTATTTGAACTGAAAGATATAAGAATAATACTAGATACAAGCTCCAAATAGATAAGCATCATACAAACTTTTTGAAAAAAAAATTGGTCCCCTTAATAAAAATAGTTTTTTTTACATTTTTTTAAAGTGGAGTCTACTTTTTTACAAAAGTTTGTATAAAACTTATCTATTTGAGATTTATAAAAATCATTTCTCAAAATATAACGTGGAAAAGTTGAAATTTTTTGACATAAGAATTGAAAAGGTAGGTGGATTTATTTTCTTTTGCAAAATTAAACATACAGAAAGTGAATGTGTAATTAGCCTTAACTAAAATGTCTAAAATTATTTATTTATTTATTCGTGGAAACACGTACGTGGTTTGAAACATTGCTTGCTATCATTTTCCTATTACAAAAGAGTCATAGAGAGGAACCGCCAACCGTAAGAAACGTTCCTGTCCATATAGCTCCCAGAATGCCTCGCCTTACTTCCCGCTCTCCTGTGCCACCTGCTTCCCTTTCCTCCCTCTCTCTTGGATCTCTCTTTAGACTCTCTCTTCTAGTTTTGTTCCCACCTTTGCAACTCTCTCTCTCTATCCCTCCCTCCCCCTCATTTTCTTTCCTTCTTTCTGGGTTATGCTGATTTCTAAATCTTCTTCTGATGCTTGTGTTTCAAGATTGAGCAAATATGGATGAAGATAATAACAGAATTATCGAAGAAGACGAGAGGCAGGCCTTGGCTGGGCTAAGCTTGACTGTCCCGCCTCCCCGAAAGAGCCAGTCTTACAGCCAACAACTCCGCGCCACCTCTTCCCACAAAAGCCACTCACATGTCCGCAAGCACAGCCTAGACGAAGTTCAAGTCCTCAAAAACATAGACCACCATCACCACAACCCCTACTACGACTCTTCCGAAGAGGAGTTCTTTCCTTACTCCTCCTCATCCACCACTTCTCCTACTGGTGAGAGGATCGACCAGAGCCTCTGCGTGGAGGCTGGTTTTGAAGACTCCAGGCAATGCCAACCGTTGCCGGAGTTCATCGGTAGCGGAGGCGCAAGCGGAATATTCAAGGTTCCGACTCGTGCGCCGGTCCATCCGGGTCGCCCGCCTTGCCTCGAGCTGAGGCCACATCCATTGAGGGAGACCCAGGTGGGAAAGTTCTTGAGAAACATCGCATGCACGGAAACCCAATTGTGGGCAGGCCAAGAGAGTGGAGTGAGAATGTGGGATTTCAATAATGTTTATGATCCCGGGTGCGGGCTTGGTGGGTTTGGTGGGAGAGTGAAGAGGGGTGATGAGGATGCGGCACCGTTTCATGAGTCTGTGAACACGTCCCCCACCCTGTGTTTGATGGTTGATAGTGGGAATAGGTTGGTTTGGAGTGGGCATAAGGATGGGAAGATTAGGTCCTGGAAGACGGATCAGCCTTTGGTGGATACCCCATTCAAAGAAGGTCTTTCGTGGCAGGCGCATCGTGGTCCTGTTCTTTCTATGGTTTTGACATCTCACGGTGAGCCCATTAACATATGTTTAGTTGATGAATTTTTTTCAATCCTGGTATGAATAGATGGACATTATGATGTTGATTTGGGTAAAGCGTTCTCTGTTTTCTTAATGGTAGTGGGAGGATATATGGAGCATTGTATTAGTATAGGAGGTTATCCCCTGCAGACTATTTCTTACTATGCTATTTGGGAGATACTCCAAGTGTTCAAACACGCCCTAAATCTTAAATTTATGGTTATTGTCGCCTTCTGTTACTGTTTATCGATCGTCGACAAATACCTACAAAAAAACTATGCTATTTGGTTCACCTAATTGTATTGTTATTCACTTGATATATTGCATGCTGGTAGTTTGATACCTTTTCTTTTTTTGTTTTTGTTTTTTTTTTACATGGGCGATCATGAAAACTGATCTCTCTACGACATTGTCATGCTGATGTTCCAGCGCTAATAGAGATGATAATTATGCCTGTGGTATCTTTATTAAAGAATGCTAAACTACAAGGTGTCTGTGGTCCAAATGCTTTTGTAGATGACGGAGTTCCAGGTTCACCCCTTCCATGTTTAATTATTCATGTTGCTTTGATCCAGGTGATCTTTGGTCAGGTTCTGAAGGTGGTGTTATTAAGATCTGGCCATGGGAATCCATCGAAAAACCTCTCTCTCTAAAACCAGAGGAAAAGCACATGGCTGCTTTACTGGCAGAGAGGTCATTTATTGACTTAAGGAGCCAAGTCACTGTTAATGGTGCCTGCAGTTTATCTTCTCAAGATGTAAAGTGTTTGTTGTCCGATCATGTTAGAGCTAAAGTTTGGTGTGCTACTCCCATGTCCTTCTCACTGTGGTATGTTTCTCTCTCATGGTTGCATATTTATTGGATGCTTCATATCAAAATAATTTGGAAGTATAGAAGCCTATGCACATTGTTTTTTTTTTTAATTGGTAGAAGCCTATGCACGTAGTTACTGTGTGCTTCTTTAAATCCCATGAAAACTTGAATTTTCGGTGGGGTGATTGCGCAGCAAAAAAGAGTCCTGAACATTTTTCATTCAAAGTTGTGAATTTTCAGGGGAGGAAATATATCATTTTAAAATGCCTTGCGAAGAAATTCTTATAATATCCCAAACTACATCATAAGTATATCAAGAGTTGGTGTTCCTACAGGGATGCGCGTACAAAGGAGCTTCTAAAGGTATTTAATGTAGATGGTCAGATAGAGAATAAAGTTGACATGTCATCAGTGCAACAAGATCAAGCAGTAGAAGAAGAGGCGAAGATAAAATTTGTTTCCCCGTCAAAAAAGGAGAAATCCCAGGGTAGCAGCTTTTTGCAACGGTCTCGTAATGCCATAATGGGAGCTGCAGATGCTGTGCGTCGAGTTGCAACTAAAGGGGCAGGAGCATTTGTGGAAGATGGTAAGAAAACAGAAGCACTAGTGCTAGCTGCTGATGGGATGATTTGGAGTGGGTGTGCAAGTGGTTTACTTGTGCAGTGGGATGGGAATGGAAATCGACTGCAAGAATTTAACCACCATCCTTGTTCTGTTCAATGCTTTTGCACTTCTGGGACACGAATTTATGTAGGCTATGTGACTGGTGTTGTCCAAGTATTGGATCTTGAGGGAAATCTGATTGCAGGATGGGTGGCTTATAACAGTCCTGTGATAAAATTGGCAGCTGGAACTGATTATGTTTTCAGCTTAGCCACTCATGGTGGCATACGTGGATGGAACATCACATCTCCAGGGCCTCTTGACAATATAATACGATCAGAATTGGCAGCAAAAGAACTGACATATACAAGACGAGATAATGTCAGAATCTTAGTTGGCACTTGGAATGTTGGTCAAGGAAGAGCCTCTCATGATTCACTTATGTCATGGTTGGGTTCTGCTGTATCAGATGTTGGCATTGTAGTTATAGGGTTGCAAGAAGTAGAGATGGGTGCCGGTTTTCTTGCAATGTCTGCAGCCAAAGAAACCGTAAGTTCCTGTTGATTTCATTAATGCTGCTGACCACTTGATTGTGATTACTTCAATCCTAGTCAGTTTTTTACTCTCCATCTTCCAAGCTTGTGTGTGTATTTAGGCATTTATTATTTGTTTACTGCTACTTTTTCAAATGTAGGTAGGACTTGAAGGGAGTTCTGTTGGGCAATGGTGGTTGGACACGATTGGAAAGGCCTTAGAGGAAGCAACAACTTTTGAGCGTATGGGTTCTAGGCAGCTAGCAGGCTTGCTTATCTCTCTCTGGTAAGTAATTGTCATGGAAAAATTTTGGAGATTTAGGCTGTCATGAGATTAGATTTGTATTTCTACTTCTTTGTTTCTTCGAAGAGGCATCCTACCCAGCCCTCTGGATGCCATTGTTCTTTACTTTCATAATGATTCCTTTCTTATTTAATGACTCAATGCTTTTCAATTAGGGTGAAAAAGAATCATAGACCATATGTTGGGGACATCGATGTTGCAGCAGTTCCATGTGGCTTTGGTCGTGCAATTGGCAATAAGGTTTATATACACCAGTGCTTATTTGATGGCTTGCATTGTTTTGAATGCTTCCAATAATCATCCTGTCATCTGAATTTCAATCTAAGCTATTTCACCTGCAAATAACCACAGTTGTATGAAAGTAACTGCTGTTAAACAAGCTTGTTCTCTGAAAGATCAAAAAATAAGACTACTGAAGTTGGACTCAACTGTTCAGCTTTACCAGTACTTGGATTCAAAACCATCTCTCACTTAATAGTACTCTTTTCTGCATGCCTTTGCTTCTCAATCTATTTAGTTTTTTTCACAAGTAAAAATATTATTAATATCAATAGAAGACTAGGCGAAGCGAAGCCCAAGTACACGGGATGTGCATTTGTTTCTTAATTTAAAACATTTACTTGTTTATAATTGCCCAAACAGGGAGGTGTAGGTTTGAGAATTAGAGTGTACGATCGGATCATGTGCTTTGTGAACTGTCACTTGGCTGCACATCTGGAAGCTGTCAATCGCCGCAATGCTGATTTTGACCACATATTTCGAAATATGGTCTTCAGCCGGTCATCTAATCTACTTAATAATGCTGCTGGTAAACTTCCATACTTTTTTTTTTTTTTTTGTATTGCTCTCGTGTTCTCCATATATTTGCCTTGGCAGCTTTGTTCTTCTGGCTTATTATTGGTCCTCTTCGGTGCAGCCGGTGTCTCAACAACTGCTCACATGCCTCGGAGCACAAATGTATTTCGTTCTCATTGACATGATCTCTTGCTTTTTATCACTTTTGTCGTCACCTTCATTGGATAACAGTTACGAGGCATTGCTTCTTTCATAGGCTGGGGGTGGCAACTCCGAAGAACCAAGACCTGAGTTATCTCAAGCAGATATGGTTGTATTTCTTGGCGACTTTAATTACCGCCTTTTTGGTATATCTTATGATGAGGCAAGGGACTTTGTTTCGCAAAGATGCTTTGATTGGCTCAGAGAAAAGGATCAGCTGAGGGAAGAGATGAAAGCTGGGAAAGTTTTCCAGGGAATGCGAGAGGCACTCATCAGATTCCCACCAACATACAAGTTTGAAAAGCACATAGCAGGTTTAGCAGGTATAAAGTAGAAACAATCGTATGACTTTCTGAATCAACCATGTGAACTACTTGGTTATAGTATAAGATACGAGCCTAGGATTCTATTTCAGAGAGTAAACGAATTTGGTAATAGATTGATACTCTGCAAATAGATCTCTTTGAGAGGCACGACCCCACTAGATGACATTGTCTTTAAATGGCTTATCATGTCTTCATGGAATTTAATGAAGTGTCGACTTTTAGCTGTTATCATCTGTTCTTTCCAGGATATGATTCTGGTGAGAAGAAACGAATTCCTGCTTGGTGTGACAGAATAATATACCGTGACAACCGGTCGGCTTCTGTGTCTGATTGCAGTTTAGAGTGCCCTGTGGTCTCATCAATTTTACAGTATGGTCTCTGGTTGGGATAGTTTGCTTTTATCTTTGTCGTCTATCTGTTGTGAAATTTGTTCTCCCTTTTTGACAGGTATGAAGCATGCATGGATGTGACTGACAGCGATCACAAACCCGTCCGGTGTAAATTCAATCTGAGAATTGCTCATGCTGATAAATCTGTAAAGAGACAGGAGTTTGGGAAAGTTTTCAGAGATGATGAGAAAATCAGGTCTATTCGTGAAGAATTAAGTTTTATTCCAGAAACTGTTGTGAGCACCAACAGCATAGTCCTTCAACAACATGACTCATCCATTCTGCGAATCACCAACATGTGTGTCAAGGATACGGTTACATATAAAATCATTTGTAAAGGCCAGCCGACTTTCAAGGGGGATGCACAAACCCCTGATTGTCACCCAAGAGGTGGCTATGGCTTTCCCCGATGGCTTGAGGTATTGTGTTCTGCCTTTTGATTGGATAGAGATTTGATTGCATTCCAGAAGTTAGTTTTTTTCAGAGTTGATGTGAACCCCAGATTTTGAATCCAACGAGCGTATGGCAACATCATCCCAAAGATTGATATTTATCTTCTTCCCCACCCATATGCTGTCCTTAGGATATTTGTCTGTATGCATGTACTCAATAATGGCATGGTTCTTGTACAAAATACAAGAATGGTAGGGATAGGTAACTGTTTTCATCTTGTGCCTGAAGTGTAGTATCTTAGAAGGCACAGATGTATTCCTATAGATCTTTTATTTCTTTTTGCATGCCCTCTGAGGAAATATGGCTTCATTATTAAACACCTTTGATGATTGTCACAAGGTAGTTTTGTTCCATGACTCTGAATTAGTGTTTGTTCTCATGGTGAGTTTGAATTAGGTAATCCCAGCAGCTGGCGTAATAGAACCTGAAGAATTTGCGGAGGTCTCGGTTAATCAGAAAGACTTTCTTACGCCAGAAGAGATTGCTGATGGCGTCCCACCAAACTGGTGGTCGGAAGACAACCGAGAGAATGAAGTGATCTTGGCAGTAAATGTTTGTGGCAGTTGCTCAACCCAAACATACAGTCACCAAATCCTTGTCCGCCACTGCTACCCAGGCAAGTCAATCTGCATTGACTCAAAATCAAACATTTCTAGAAAGAAACAAGAAGGTCCATTTCAACAGTCTGAATTCAGGCAACTAAGCACTTCCTCTCTTGCGATTGATGAGAAACCTGTGAAGCTAGAAACAAAGACAAATAGCTTACGGCAGTTCTAGGTGCACCACCAGGTAGAAGTGCTTGGACTAGAAATGTAAATACTTCTGTGGAGCCAGCCTACTTGCCAGTACAATCATCATCTTAGAACAGGTTCAATTCATATAGCATCACCTATTATATTCAGTTTACTTAAAACTCAGCTTTTTAGGCCAAAGCCCATTGTAATTTTAGACAAATGATTCATTCAACTGAAGAAAGGAAAATGTATAAGCAGCAATCCAATGCTTTTTGCAGAAACAGTTACCGAAAGTACAAGGGGCTATCGTGATTAGTTTTCGCTAGTGTACTAGATTACTGAACTCGATACTTTCGTACATGAATGGAAGTCAGACTCTCTCTCTCTCTCTCTCTGTATTTGTTGTTTTCGATGTGTAAAGCCAAATCTGGATATCCATGAATTTGAGCATTCGTTTCTTACAAATTTCCTAGTTGCAGAGCCAGGTTCCGAATACAAATTAGCAGCACTGACTCGGGTACTTACCTTATAGATGTTGCAAACTAGAGCGATGTGTGAAATAAATTAAATTATTTAATATATATATAATTGTATAAATGTGTTGGTTCTTAATTTTTTATTTTATTTTATTTTATTTTATTTAGTAAAGTTGAAGAGGTGTTTGTCAAAGTTGCGATTTCTTCTTTCTACCAAAATCTTTTCGCGTTCCATAGAATTTCTATGTACTGTTGATCTTCAACAGCAATACATTGTCAATGCCCTATCCAAGCTACTTGGCATGTCTTTTCTTCTTTTGGAAATTAGACATGGCACTAATTTCTAAATTGCATGCCCTAGTTTGATTTTTGTAATAAAAAATTCTATTTATAAATTGATACAGATATAACATTTAATAAAACGTTTATGTGATATAATTTAATTTAAAATAAATAATTTAAAATTTGAATCAAATCTTACGATTTAAATTATATAAATATTGTTCTCTACGTACCGATATGATAATAGAATATCTTTTTATTATTATTATTATATTTCTATACACCGTATTTGTTACAAGGGGATAATTGTCAGTATCTCTCACCCTCTACTTATATATCTTTTTTCTGATTTAATGAAATTTTTTGCTCATAAAAAAAAAAAAAAAAGAAAAGAAAAAAACGAAGAAGAGCATGCCAGATAGGTTACATCATCTGACATAACAGATGCCAGTGGGTTATTCCAAGCTATTAATCGCATAGCCTGCAACTATGACCAAGGTTTTAATTAGACAAATACTATAAAGAACATACCGCTATACTTAACACTGTTGGTTCAAGACTACAATTTTGGGTCATGATATCCGTATATTAAGTTAATGGCTGTAATATTCTCAAATGATCAGTGCTGCAACAGCAAATAGCAGCAAGAGCCAAGACCACTCAAACAGAGATTAATGCATTTCTTTTTATAACTTAAACCCAGAGTTGTGCTACAGAAAAGTCCTGCACTCTGTACATGAAATATGAGGATAAAAAGATAAAATCACATGTTTTAAGAGGTGTTGAGTGTGAGGTTTATGTTTAGAATTTTTCCTTAAACCCATGATATATTTGAGCCGTGTCCAGATGGATTTCGTTCTTACTTGAAGTGGCTTTCATACACAATCGAAACTAATCATTTCTAAGGCCCCATGCCAAGGTAGCATGGCACACTAACTGAACCTTATGATACACAATGTCCCAATCAACACACATAAGCCACAACATCATTTGCACATAAATGGATTATGCATAAACTCAAAAACAGGCATTAATTGTTCACACCTTAATCTGCTGGTGAGCTTCTAGCAAACTCTATATCAACTTTAGGATATAGTTTGATTGCTTATCTATGTCGTGGCATGTCAATACTTAGGGACCTGACATATGAGGGAAATGTGAAGTGTTCATGTGAAGGTGCAAAGCCAGCACGAGATGACGCTCTGGGCTCTAGTTTGCTGATGACAGGTGCTTGTTTCATATCTTCATATATTGTTTACTTGAGCCGGAGGAGCAGATGATTATGTTAAGCTATAGATTGAGGAATGACAGCCCGCCCCATCCATCCAACTTCTGTATTTCTCCGCCATTGACCTCAGAGTGCATACATCCTCTTATATTCACTGTTCAAAATTTCAGGATCCGAGGCCCTAGAAATAGACAAAGAATATGATCGGCTCTCAGTTTTCCTTATGTTCCTCAATTTCTTCTCCTCCATTCTATGTAAAATGACACAATAGCACATGGAGCCAATGGTAGTGAGCATGATTGTGCAACCTATTACTGTAGTGCACACAGCAAGCCATTGGCCATGCAAGCCCACCACCACGTATGTCAGAGAAATGAAGGCAGCTGAAATGAAGAGACAAGCCAGCCACATTAGTTTGTTAATCACAAACACAAGCTGCCTCTTCGCCTTCTGTTCTATCACAACCACAGATGTTTGGACTACAACAACAGCCAGGGAAATAAATAATGCCAGGCTATCAAACACAAAGAAGAGTAGGAAAGCCGCTTTTTTTGCTATATGGGCCTGTCCAAGCGAAGTCCCCTCTGTTTTCTCCTCAACGTACTGGCCAGGTACAGTAAAGATGGCTGCAAAAGCAACGGTAGCTATGAGAACAGCAACTACAGTTGCAGAGTTTATAGCATTGTTGAGTCCACTGATGTGAAGCTTTTCTAGCCTCCTTGCAATTTTTTGGACCCTGACACCAGTTTGATGTGTCTGTTGAAGTTGTGTTCGGACATCGTGTTTTATGTCACTGACTGTCTGCTTAAGTTGCTTTGCTGCACTTGGAGTTTTTCCTAGGTCTTTAGAATTGGTGGCCCCTGCTTCCCTTAAAACAGAGACGAGCTCTGGAGTTCCATATTTTTCTGCGATGTCAAGCGGGGTCTCTCCAGTCTTGTTCATTACATTGATGTCTATACCCTCAACTGATAACAAACAACGTACATTCTGCAATAACATGAAGCCCAACTTCAATACTGTAAAAGTAACACCCAGGCCCACTATAACCCAAGGACCAAGCCATTAAAAATATAAACCCAATAGTCCAAGCCCATCCTTAATGAAACTCATCGTTTTACCCTCTTTTTCCCCTAATTTCCCTCCTTCTACCCCAGGCATTGTCTAGCCCAGTAAAACGCTGAACATAGTTTTATAATACAACCAAAAGTTAAAGACAGAAAAGAAGTCTAAGATATTCATTATCTGGTCTGACATAGCTTTGCTTTGTTTAAAAAGCTGGTAACAAGGGATCCCCTTTGTATCATCCTATGACACTTTTACTCAGATTGTGTAAGATTCTCCTATCCTCAACCAATTAAGTGACATAATCTGCTGATAAAAAATTCCGCTATCAAACAAGGACATTGATATGAAATCTCCAATACCAATCTAATGAATTTGAAACTGAGCTTTCTAGATTGGAAAAAAAGTTCCCAATACCTGAAATACCGATATTGTTATACTAAACAATTCATTTATCACTATCAATTGCCCTGCAAGACTCCTTGTATAAATAGGGTGCATAGATTTGGTACTCCAATGCCAAAGAACCAAAAAAAAAAAAAAAAAAAAAAAATGGTCTAGAGTTTTACAGAATTCTGCCATCGATTCTGCTCATGGATTGGACCATTTTTCCAAGCAATGGGAGTTATATAGAAAGCTAAATCTTAAATTACTTGGTAAAAGTAAAAATAAGAAGGGAAAACTTTGAACATGGATATTCAATGGAGACTGAATCCAAACCTTAGAATAATGTCATCTTGCTAAAAGAACTTCTAGAAAATAAGAGAAGGAAAGGGGAAAGGAAAAGAAAAGAAGGTTCCATCTTGATGGTCAGAACCTATGCTTTGACCTCCATTTGAGTTCAGATATCACATGCATAAGAATTCATCCCTTGACAGGTAACACAAAACTTAGTTTTGCATTAGTGGAAATGTTAACCAGATTATATGAAGTTTTTCTTTGATAAGTGATACTGTATAAATTTACATGAATATCAAAGAGAAACGACAAAAACAAAAAGAAATAGGAATCACCTGAATACGGCCCTTACTTATGGCAATATGCAATGCTGTGTTTCCCTTATTATCCTCCAGACTCAAAACTGATGAATCAGGTTTTATCAATTCCAGCACAATCTCTTTGTTTTGCCCTTTCACAGCCATGTGCAATGCAGTTTGGCCTTTTTTATCAGTCCTAAAACCAGTGCTTGGGTCTTTGTTTAGCAGGGACTTCACAACCTCCAAGTGTCCCATCCTTGCTGCCGAATGAAGAACAGTCTTGCCGTTGTTCCTGGCAATCTTAATGAGGTTGGAGTCTGTTTCCAAAAGAAGGTTGACTACATCAATGTGCCCCTGAATAGCAGCTGTGTGTAAGGCAGTTGAATTGGAGAGATCTGTAGTCATGGCCAAGTTGGGGAACACATGCAAAAGTTCCTTCAACACCTCTGAAAATTTTATTTTTTTCTCTTGGTCAGAATAAAGAGAGAAGAAAATCTTCAAAGAAGTAATAACATAACACGTATTTCTCTAAATCAATTCATCTATTTATCTAGTTAATTGCCAATACTATGGGGTCTTATTGGCAGCTGAAGTAATAAATAAGGAAAGACGGTAAGCAGCACGCAAACTTGCACGTGCATACCCACCCCATAGAAGTAGTACAATTTCATGCATTCCATGAAATCTTCTACACATGGAGGGAAAACAGAAAACAAGTAAATTTCTGACGTCATATGCACTGAACTCAGAAAATAGCAATTGCAGTCAATCGAAGTTCTACGAGAAACAAAAGTCACTACTTTTTAAAGGGCATCTATATGCCATTATGCAAATAATGAAAACTGAGGAATGAAGAGGGAAATACAAAGACTCTTCACGTTGGTTGAAAATGGAAGTTCTCATACTTTTGGATCGGGCTATGAAGAATTTGAATAACATTGTTATACTAAAATAAGAAGTGCTGACCTTTCCAAGAAAATAGCGCGAAAAGGAAGCCAACTTATTGAACGCATGAATGTAGAATTAGACAACAGTGTGCATGATTGAAACCTATTTTCTTTAAACGATTAAGTTATTATGCAACGGCCAGACTTCTATCTAACTCAACAGAGTTGTAATCGCAAGATTACTTAGAACATTATGCATAAAAAAAGATAATTGGATTACCAAGATGGCCCTGCTTCGTGGCAACATGGAATGGATCATAGCCGTTCCTTGCAGCAATAGATGCAGTTTGCAGGTCCAAATGTTTCAACATCTCGCCAGCAACCAAAGCATGCCCATTCTCTGCCGCAACATAAAGGGCAGTTTCCCCCTCTTGGTTCTGCTTCGCCAACAATTCCTTTGCCTCATTACCATCACAAGTCTGAAGGATCTCTCTCACTCTACTTAAATTCCCTGCCCGAGCCGCCAAATGGAAGGGCAAGTCGCCCCTTTTTCCCGGTGAGTCCTTGCCTTTCTTCCTCTCACCACCTATGAAACTCAACTGCTTCTCCATCACTATCCGAAAGCTTTTCTGTTTCTCCATAAATCCTCGAAAACTCTTCTGCTTCTCCATAACCCCTCGAAAACTCAGCTGTTTTTCCATTGCCCCACGAGGATGAGCCTTCTTTTCATCTACCTCGCGAAAACTCTGTTGTTTCTCCATCGTAGCACCCTTAAAGCTACTCTGCCTCTCCATGATCATACACAAAAGTTCCCTGAACTTTACGGTAAATCTCAAAAAAAATACAATGCCTTGTATTCTGCAACCTATTTCTCCATGATCAGACGAAAATCTCACAGAAATCTCACTATGTCTTAACACAAGTTTAGCAGATACATCACGAAAGATACTTTTTTATACTTGGGATCCCCATTTTCTCAGAAAAATTATTGCTATCCAAACTGAAAGTCACCCGTGTTAGAAATCAAAACCTCTTATTTTTTTTCTTCACAAGCCGAAATCAAGGAAACATTAAGCGGAAACTAGATTGTAGCTCCACTGGTCACAATAACTATACCTTGATTTTGTTTGAGCTCTACGGCAAGAGTTTTGATTCGGAAAATGAAAACCAGTTGACACTTCCAACGAATCTGAGAACACAGGAACCGATTTCCACAAAGTGACAACAAATCCAGCAGATCAAGAGCTCAAAACCTGAGGTTTTTTTGAGAACCGTGAGTTGGCGAATGGTTGGTTCCTGTTCTTAGATACCTCACCAACTTACAATTTATAATTCATCAAAAAAAACTTCCGACTTTCTATACTAATTTCTAAGACAGCATACGCACGCTCGGCACCATCGTCTCTTTAATATCTGAAAAGAGAGAAGAAAAACGACGTTTTGAAAAAGAAAAATTATATTCGCAATCTTTCCGGATTATAAATATAATATTTTAGGATGAATTTAAAATCTACTAAACTTTTTATTTATTTATATACGAGTTTACAGAGAGAAAAAATTTACTCATTTATGATGTAATATTAAATAATAATTTTATAAATAAAATATAATAAATAATTTCTAATCATTTAATATCACATCATAAAAATAAAAAATAAAAATAGATGATTCGTAAGTTACTTTAAATTAGTTAGATCTGATTCAAAAATTACTCTGACTTCGATCAAAGGTGTTTGGAATTCTAAATTAATAAATTTTAACTCTTTTAAATCCGGACTATGATTGGATATACTTTTAATTAAAAATATAAAAATATCATAATTACAAAAAAATTATATAAAAATACAAATACAAACTCACTCAATATGATACGTTATATTTTAAAGTTATTTTTATTAGAAATAGATTTAATGAATTACACGAAAATAAATTAATATGTAGATTTATTTTTATGTAATCTTTTTGTATCTGTAACACTTCTATTAAAAAAATCTCTACTGAACATATCATGTTTAAAAAAAAAAAATTGAAAATAAAATATAAGTACAAGATATATTTAAAACCAACCACTAATAACCTACATACATTCCTTAGAAAGTAGAACTAATTAAAATTATAGACTAAGAATACAGAAAACTGAATATTTATTAGAAAATTTGAAATTAGAAAAAACTAATACATAATGAAATTTGATGGGGAAAAAAGACTCGAAAATAAAGGGCAGGGCAAGTGCTGGGGCTACAACCCAAAGCAAAACCAACTAATAAACTCAAAATTTATACCATACGAAATCATTAATTAGTTGTCTTAAAAATTTAAGTGGATAGAAAAAGATAAATTTTTATTATTTATTTTATATCTTAACACTTTCTCACGTGTGAATCAGACTCTCATTTCAATCGAAGCATAGTTTTAAATTTCAAAATATTATATTATATATCATTATCGTCAATTTGGTGACATGTCGTCGTACTTCACGAGATCATCGATGTTGCTGGAGGACCCAATTAACCGCACCCAATAACGTTGAAATGATCAATGGTGTTTGTATTTTTGTGGGCAGAAATACAATCTATTAAATAAATAAATATCTCAGGAGGCCATGATCAAAATCATTGACTATACTTTAGTTTTACTGACTCTTAACACTTTCCTTTTGGCTTTGAGTGATATTAATTATAGAAATTAATATAAACAGTACTGTTAGAGCAGCACTTCACACGTTTATCTTATGATCATCTGCAATCAGCTCTAAGTTGACATATACCTAAAGTTTGTTCGGGGACAGTGACCCATGATCATGCATCTATAGTATTTGAACAGGACAGCATTCTTTTTTTTTTCTTTCTTTATTTATTTGGTTTGGTTTTTTAAATCTAGTAAATTGGAAAGTACTGCATCCTTTATTGACCAGCCGGCTGCAATTTAGGCTTCGTTTGAGTACGAAGAGTATCTCAAGTACTTTCATTACTATTATTTATTTTATTATTACTTTTTACCTACTTTTTTTACTATTCATTACTTTTTACCTACTATTCATTATTCTATTATTACTTTTTTATTACTATTCACAAACATTCTCAACACTTCTCAAGTATTCTCACTACCCAAATATAGCCTTAATGCTTTGAAGTCTGAATATATATAGCCTGATTATTATTATTACGTACTACTATGCCAATTTCATCGCTACATCAATCTAATATTCTATATGATTAATTCCCACATAATATCTACATATAATATATTAGTTGTTATTTTGGACTGGTTTTAATTGGTAATTAATATTCTTTTATACAACCATCTGATTAACCACTCCAACTCCTCGAATTTTCGATATTCTTAAATAATGATATATTCTTTTGAAAATTCTAGCACCACACTTTTATTAAACTTGACTTATTTATCTCGTTAGGATTAACTAATTATACAAAGTAATTAACATTAATTAATTAGTTCCACGGGCCAAGAGTCCACAAAAACATGTGGGAAGTAAGAAAAAGAAATTTGACTAAATGGGACACTACACCTTCTTTCCACGAGTAATCGTCAAAGGAAACTGTTATGGTCCATGCATGCATCGGGCATTTGTAGTCAAATGTTGGACAGAAATCAACCAAAAGCAGTAGGGGTCCAGTCCCATTACAATGATCATTTGGCTCGCTGGCATGATATAGATCGATCGAGTGGCGGCTCCAAACAACTCAACTCTCATTTTGCTCTTACGGTCAACTTCTAATTCTTTGGATAGATTTTTAGGGTAAGAAGTCGATCGAGGTGAATTCATCACAGATTCTTAAACATATACGAGACATTTGAGAAGATCGATCATTTAGAAGCTAGCTAGCTAAATGCATGGAAAAACGCAATGAGTAAGAATTTCCCTATGGCAATACTCTCTTTAAAAAAAATAAAGATAAGTTTAGGACCCACGTGACAAAATTATTTTTTTAATGGTAGATCTCATTTTTTTTCATAATAAATGCGTATGGCTTACACATAATTTTAAGACTGTATATAGTATTACTCTTTTTAATAATATTGTACGAAACAAAATAATCATGCAACCCAAACTGATCTTGGGGAATTAAAAGTACAAGATTTTGTTGACAATATATATATATATATATATATATATATATATATATAGTACCAAATGTGAACTCAAGCTAGAGCAAATCAACTACATTAACGTACAAGAACCTCTACTTAGGTAGGATGCATGCATGCATACATCACAACATGATCATATACCTTAATTATATATATATATATATATATATAAATATATATATATATATATTATATTATATGTATAAATGCATGACTGGGATTGAATTCTCCCCAACACTCAACAATGGAAGATGATCTAATTAATGCGTGCCTCCATGCGGTGTGCGTCCCCATTACTGTTAATTCAGTGCTAAACCTTAAAAAATAATTGAGGAAAATAATAATGATCTTTATATATATATATATATATAGCTATATGCAGCTCTGAGGCATGAGTACTCCGCTGCTGGTTCCACCAATGTTCTTACACGAAGATGTTGCTGCCATTTTCATGTAAGTAAGCTTGATGTCTTGCAATCTGATCCCACTGCATGGAGTGCTTGGGCTGCAGTCGAAGGTCACGGCCTCTTCTGTAGCTGATGTTCCTTGTATATTTCTGTACGTCACTTTACTAATCTTCACTCCAGAACTCTATTAACATGATATTTTTTTTTTTAAGAAAAAAAAGAGCATAAAATTAAGCCTCAATAATAATAAAAAAATAAAAGTTATTTTTTAAAAATAAAATGATTTTATTTATTGTTTTACAAATTAATCCTTGTTATAATTTGTTAATACGTACCTGGCGAGGACAATTTTGGTTGTTGGGGCAATAGTTCTGATCAATGATGATGGGGCTCTCAACATTCCTCATCACGATGTTTTGGAAGAGAATGTTCCGAACAAACCCCTTGCTGGGCCTGGCCCATGACTTTATCCGTACTCCATTATCTGATCCAGTGAATACTGCGTTCGTTAGCGTCACGTTTTCGACACCAGCTTCGTTGAATTCCTTGCCCAAGCTACCGATGCTGTCATGTATATATGTATACATATTTATTTAGGCACGATTAATTAAATTAACATGCATCATGACCACTTTTGCAAGATTATATATGTATATACCTTACGCCATGCCCAGGGCCGCACTTGATGTCTCTCATCAACAAGTTCTTGGTGCCAGGACCGATTGAGATGCAATCATCTCCGGTTTGCATGGTGCTTCCGGTGATCGTGACGCCGGTCGAGGTCTGCACATGAATTCCATCGGTGTTTGGGCTCTGGTCGGGAGCAATGAGCTTCACATTTCGGACTGCCACGTTGTTGCAGCTGTTGATTACAAGGTGGCTAAGCTGACTGTTGATCGATGTTAAGCCACTGATCACTACGTTGTCTGCCCAATTGAACGTTATCGACTGCATGCATTAACACACAAGTTATGTCTCGATCGCCTTAAACAAATTAAGAAAAAAGGGAAAGTCCACTAGTTGGATTATTAATTTGGTTTCAAAACTTCAAATCATGGCTATTTATAAATAACGTACTCTAGCACCAACTGGACAATTCTTTCCAGATCTCCTGCAAGCCAGAAGCCAGCACCCTTTGCGTCAAGCTTGCCGCCAAAAACAGAGATCCTGTTCACCTCGATGAACAAAATCCAGTAGCCTGAATTCCCAAGCGCACGATAGTCCAACGGTGCCACAAGGGTTCCATCAATCTGAACCGTGATTCTGTTCTTGCATGGGCCTCTAAAAACAGTGGCTTTTAGCAAGAACCTCCCCTTTGGGATGTATATCGTGGATGCTGTGGCCGAGTTACATGCCGATTCCCATGCCTTGAGGAATGCTTTTGTTGCTTCAGTTTTTCCATCAGGCTTTGCACCAAAGCGAACCACATTATAGTTGGCTGCATTTGAAACTTGGATACAGATAAAGGATATCATGAAGAAGAGGCATAGAAAGGAAGATACAGTAGTAAGCTTAGCCATTTTTCTTGCTTAGACTGCAGAGTGAGAGAGGCCGGAGAGAGAGGAGGTTGGATGAGACAGAATTGGCAGTTATGGGTAGTATTTATAGTGCATGCATGAAGTTGTTTGCTGCTCCTGTCTATGACATATATACAATGTTCGATATATGTTGCTCCTTTTCGTCAACTGTCGTTAAAATATTGGCTTTGAAAATAAAGGCAAAAGAAAAAACTTCTTGGCACGTTATCCAGTACATGAAGGTAAAGATATGTACGGCTACATGCATGTGATAAGGTTTGAATGCAGAACAAGCTGTATGAACTAAGACATGTGATGAGTACTTAATAATTCATGTCAAGGTTTACTATATACCAATTAAGCTGCTATCAATTATTTGCAAATCATGAGTCCGATTGAATATATATAGTCGCCATGCATATAGATCGTGCTGTCATTAGCTTATAATATTTCTTTAAAAATTTTATGTGTAGTCACTTTTGCGTATTCTACTAATGTGATAATTGGTTACGTCACTTTTTTTAATATAAAATAACTTATTTGGCCAATCATATAAGTAGAGTACGCAAAAACTGCACAAAAATGATTGTATGTAGCATAAGTACTCATTGCTGACATGATACAATTATAAGAGATAATCAATTAAGAAATGAACTTTATTTATTGATTCGGAGAATTAATCATAATATGTACTATATATTGCTTGTTAATATCTATATACATATATATATATATATATATATATCTGTGTGTAATTAAAAGCTAAAAGTCAGCTTTGGAGAATTTAAAGATGTAAATGTACGCAAACAAGCTAGCATGCATAATTCAGTGTATGTAACCTAGTTAACCATTAAATATATAATAAAATAATGATCAAGCTTGAGCTTCTCTCAAAGACCGGCATGGTGCAAGTTCTTGCGGCCGCTTTTGGCTGGAAGACGCGCGCGCGATCTATCTTTGATGATGTGGCTTACGTAGTGGATGAGATATACAACACTAACTTAATTGCAAGTGTCACGCTTTCAGATTCCTCCTTTTTAGCCACGTCCCACGTGGAGAAAATGCGGTGGACTAACTGGCAGGCAAGAAGGTCGCCGAAATTCGTGGTCAACTGGCGTTTGTTTGAATCCACTGTGGAATCAAGCTGGGCCCACAATTGCCTAACTAATGCAACCACGGCTGATGTGGCCGGATATTAGTGGTCCCAAATATGTCGTGGGGAGAAGGCAGTTATATGCTTAAACACCAAGTTAACAACTGAACACATAAACTCACATGCAAGCTAAGAAAAAAAGTATAATCGAATTATATATACAAATAAGAAAAAAACTGCAAAGTCATGGGAGATCAATACTCCAGAGAC
This sequence comes from Juglans microcarpa x Juglans regia, assembly GCF_004785595.1. Taxonomy (NCBI): domain Eukaryota; kingdom Viridiplantae; phylum Streptophyta; class Magnoliopsida; order Fagales; family Juglandaceae; genus Juglans; species Juglans microcarpa x Juglans regia. The sequence continues at coordinate 39,301,602 of NC_054594.1, read as the reverse complement.
CACTGATCAGTACTCCTGACGATATAAACACGTTAAAATTATAATTAATAATTATAGAGTAATGTTACTTACAAGTTTAAAGTGTATAAATCTTATACATATCAGACCTTTGTAAAAAAGTAGGTTGTTGAAGTTGTGTTTCACAACCCAAGTAACTCCGCGATAAGTCGATCCGTTCCTGCAAATATGGAAAAATGATGGCTCGGGGTGGTGATATTATATACCTAATAGGGGTGGTCTCCTGGCAAGCCGATAGTGGTAATGTCGCTTCATACTTAGGCTGTGCCTTCTTCCAACGTTCTACCAACCAACAGGTCATCCATGTATAGTTGTGACAACTGCTGACAGTCCAGGGTTCACGCCGTGGCATGTCCGTCTCCAACCTTCATTAAATGCAGCGTGGTCTCAGCCTAGCGCACTTATCTTCCAGGTTTGTCCAGCAGCTAGTGTCCAGGGACCAAGGTTGTCCCTGACCCTGTGTGTGTAGATTGTCGGCCAATAGAGATGTCAGACCTTCTGAATCATGGGTCCACGTCCCTAGCGTGCTACTTTGGCGCTTCTTTCTAGACTTCTTGGGCCAAACTCGTTCTTCTTGGCACGACCCATCTTATTCTTTCATACCGATTTTCTTTTACCGAGATACCCTTAGACCCATCGGAGTTTCATGGTCCTGGCCCGTATGGTTTGGCCCGACACTGGGAACGACCTCCCTCACATAGGTCTTACTAAAATTAAAAAGTAGATATATATATAGATATATATATATATTTTTTACACTTTTTCATGGTTAGATCCATTTTTTTACAAAGGAATTGTGAGAAACTTATATATTTAAAACTTGTGCAAGTCATTACTCTAATAATAATGACATTAAGTTATATATTGAATAGGCATCTGATTATATAATCTTTAAAGAGCATATTAATTAATTATAAATTAAACCACTTGTTTTTTTTTTTTTTTTAAAGAAATACAGTTTCATAATTGGACTGAGATTTTCATACGATCTTACTGATCTCCTCCTATATATAATGTTAATGTGATATTATTCACATATGATCACGGAAGTACATGATATTCACCTTGATCACTAGAATTTACTCTTTTTAAAGAAATAATAATAATCAGACAATTGATTAGTATCGACACGTCCATATATATAATAGAGTGAGGATGTAGGGATACAAGTGTGTGTATATATATATATATATATATATATATATATATATAAATATATATATATATATAAATATATATATAAGGCTCATGGGTAATATCGCATTGATTGATTTACATTGAGAAAATCAATTACATGAAATTATGATCATTTTAGGGTTCATGGGGAAGTAATTTGCATGTGTGTGTGTGTGTGAGAGAGAGAGAGGGAGAGATTTTCAAATTTGGAATATCGGAAGAGATTAATATTATCTATCATTTTCAAACGACCCAAAAAGGCGGCTGGGCGGATCCGAAACTGGCTCCGGTGCCCAAAAAATTATTATTATTTTTTAATTAGAGTTTTATGATGCCTTTTTTAATTTATAAGGTATATTCCCTAAAAAATAAAATTTACAGTTTTTATTCACAAATATTATTTTTATAAACTTATCCCCCAAAATTAATTAAGCAGTCTGATTATAGTACCCTTGGTCCTAATTAATAAACGCATATCACCAAATCAGACATTACAGGAAAAACGAACTTTTGTGACGGATTATTTGTAATGAGAATGATTATGTACGATGAAACAGACACATTTTAGCAGGAAATAATCATTTTTGCAAGAAATAATTGGTCACAAATAATCAATTTTCTGATAGTGAGACCCAAAATCCTCAACGATTAGATGGATGTTATATAATTAATTTTATAGGGCCGAAGGAAAAGTGCAGGATGCTACCATGGAAAAGTGTGAAAATTTTACTTTTTTTTATAGATTGAGATTCCACATTTTTACAAAATGCTTGTACAAAATTTGTACATTTTAGACTTGTATATAGCATTACTCAATAAAAATAGTCAAATGGCCGCCGAGATCTCTATCCAATACTAGGGATCATCAGCTTAATTGCATCAAGCTAGCTTGGATATCTAATATTTGGCATCTATTCTTGGATCGAATATCATCATGTAGTTCTTATAAATAACTTAAATTTACACTTATTGGTCATGTGTTACATTAAATCACCAAATCCTCCATGACTTGTACGTAATTAAACCTATTTAGCTAGGAACCAACAGTACTTGATCTTTTAAGTAAAAAATAGCGAGAAAATGATATCCAAACAAAGCCATTAATTTACAGTTTTTAATTGTAAACATAAACAAGATCATCAACTATATCATGATTCATAAACAACTTCTTGGTATGACTACTCCATTACTGATCCCGCCGGCATTGGTGCAAGAAGATGCTGTTGCTGTGCTATTTTTATTATAAGAAAGCTTTATGTCTTGCAATCTGATCCCCTTGCATGGATTGCTTGAACTGCATATAAAATTAATGGCTATTTGCGAGGCCGATGTTCCTTTAATGTTTTTGTATGTCACTTGATTTATCTTCACGCCAGAACTCTAGTGAGGGGAAGGAAGAGAATGATATATATTAATACAACAAAAAAAGAAAATGCATGCAATTTCAAGATTCTGAATTAAATTTAATTTGGAGGTGAACAAATTACGTACTCAGCTGCTATATATAAACTAAAAACTGACATGCCATGCATACATTTATCTAAGTTTTATGCCTGGCGGGTACCTGCTTTGGGCAACCTTTGGCGCTAGGGCAGTATTTCTGATCAATGATTATAGGATTATCGACATTCTTCATGATAATGTTACGAAAAGCGATGTTTTTCACATATCCATTGCTAGGCCTGGCCCATGATTTTATACGTACTCCATTTTGAGTTCTTGAGAAAACCGAGCTCGTTACTGTCACATTCTCTACACCATCTTCGTTTGCATATGCACCCAAACTACCAATGCTGCATCCACGAGGTAAACATGATCCATATGAGAAATAATACCATCATTTTGGCCTTTTTTTTTTTTTTTTTAACATTTTCAAAGGTTCGCACAATTATTTCACAGGCTAGCTAGCTAGCTTGTATAAGGATGCTGAAACTAGGTAGCTGCTGATCATCCTGTCAGCGTACTTATTTCGTTCTCATGTATATGTTAATTACTTGCCTATAAATTTCAATGCACGTACAATACCTTATTCCATGTCCAGGGCCGCAGGCAACACGCTCAATCCACAAGTTTTTAGAGCCCTGGCCGATGGAGATGCAATCATCTCCGGTCATTATTGTGCTCGAACTAATCGTGACCCCAGTTGAGGATTGCACGTGTATGCCGTCGGTGTTGGGGCTCGAGCTGGGGGCTCTAATATTCAAGTTTCGAAGAACAACATAGTTACAATGATAAAGAGAAACATGGATTCTCTGGCTGTTGATTGATGTCAAGCCGCTCACCACGACGTTGCTAGACCACAGGAACGATATTGACTGAAATGCAAACACCATTAAGATATATAGTGATCATTAAGGGTCAGCATTCATATTAAACACTTTGTAACAGGTTGGCAATATATTTGATTAATTCATATTCTTTATAGTACTGCTGGAATTAGCAGTACTTATACTTCGTATTCAAGCAAATAAGCGGCCATAACATACCCTGGATCCAACTGGGCAACTTCTTCCAGCTCTCCGGCAAGCCCAATAGCCAGCTCCCTTTGCATCAAGAATGCCACCAAAGACCGAAACCCTAGTGACCTTAATGAACAAAATCCAATATTGGGAATTCCAGCTCCAATAATCCGACGGGGCAACAAGGGTTCCAGCAAGCTTAACCACGATTCTACTCTTACATGGGCCAGTAAAAACTACTGGTTTTAGCAAGAAAGTACCCAAAGGAACGTAAATCGTGGCCGGTCTAATCGAGTTGCATGCTAACCGCCATGCCTTAAGAAATGCTTGCGCCGAGTCAGTTTTCCCATCTGCTCTAGCACCAGAACTGACCACGTTGTAATATGCTGCATGCGATGAACGACTGAAGGCCATGCAGACGAGGAAGAGAATCCAAGAAAATATCGTGAGATTATAATTAGCCATCTTATGATCTCAGTAATTAGGCAGATCAGAGGACGTTGATGAAAGAAGATGTGAGGTTCTGGCTATAATTTATACTAGTATTGGGTCGATTTTTGAACCGACAAACTGCATGTTCGATCAATCATTAGTTTAGTACGTACAAATCAAGTCAATTAAATGTTACTCAATACACGGAGTCCGGTACCGCTCAAGTTATAGGGGTATGTACGGTGGCATTGCGTTGTATTATATATATATATATATATATATGTATGTATGTCGTTTGTTTTTTCTTAGAAATGGTTTAGAATAATGGCATGATGATATGCACAAGCATTAATCGTCTAAGGTATTCTTTGTGGAGCAGTAGTATTAGTAATCCTGTCATTCCAATGAAGGCATGCATGCCACATCAGTCATGCATACACATGCATCATCGATATTCATGTTATCCAAATTTTCATCAGATGTATAGTGATCTATATATATATATATAGAATGTATGAGGCAGTAGTACCAGTTTATGTGCATGCATGCAATCTTATATATAAATAGGCATATATATTAGGTGCGTTTTGGACAATAAGATAAGATGAGATGAGATGAGATGAGATGAGATGAGATGATTTTAGATGAAAGTTAAAAAATTATTAAAAAATTATTTTTTAATATTATTATTATTTTTAAAATTTAAAAAAGTTAAATTATTTATTATATTTTATATAAAAATTTAAAAAAATTATAATAATAATATAAGATAAAATAAAACACTTTTATTGTCAGAACGTTAATGTTCAACGCAATTCATGACCATTTATAACCGTTTTCAGTTTTTTATTCTTTAATTTGGTACAGTTTGAGTTGGCACTTTTTAATTGGAAGTCTAACTAACGTACGTGCATAAGTGAATCGCAGAGAAATTTCCCCCCATCGGGCAGTACGTACACTTTGTTAGAGCATGGCTCAAATTTATCTTTAAAATTTAATCAATATTATATTTTTTTATATTTATTTATTTTATTTAAATTCAATCTCTATATTAGATTAATCTGTTTAGCTAACATACTATTCACCTATTAATTTAGAAAATCACTATAATAAAAATTTAAAATTTTATAAAAATGTCTAATCTAATATAGTATTTTTTAGCACATATTGATTAAAATTTAATTATCATTAAATTATGATCAAACTAACGAAGATACTCTTGCTCCCAATATCATGACGTCTTTAGAATGGGAATGGTCGGAAAGGACAGCATGTAAATACTTGCTGTACGTTGACAGAGGGATCGATCAATATTGTTGCGAGCCAGGGGTGGGTGACAGTGGGGCGGAATATCTATTGAGTGTACGTAACAGTCGAAGTGGAGTCATGCATGTGAAACGCATGCAGTGCGCGCAGTATTGGCGGAGAACCGGGCGGGAATATAGCGGTTGAGATCAGGCAATCGCTGGGAACATTATAAACAACCTGCGTTAATTAATTTGTTTTTATGTCCTATATATACAGTAAAAGGCTAGTCAATATTGTACGTATTCAGTGACTGATGGCCTCAGTGCATGGCTTTTGTTTTTTGTTTTTTTTTTTTTTTTTTTCTAAGCCATGGCTTTTGTTAATTTGTATGCATATTTTCACTGTTAATTTACTTGGATCTATAACCCTCGCAATATAAGAATTGTTATAAAATAAAAAAGTAATTGTAAAATATATTCAAATATGTAGGTTATAAAATAGAATTTAATATATATCCGAATATAAAATTCTTTCTAATCAAAACATTGCAGAGTCGGTCCACTTTCCATAGCTTTTGTAAAACTTTATAATGGAAAACAGAGGACTGCATGAAAACTTGTATATATTCTCATTGCTTTCGTATCTTAAAAGGGTTGTACAAAGGGTCTATTTATACACTTCATTTACCCAAGCATAGCTATAACAAACTTAACCAACTTAACTGTATAGCTGTAACAGATTTAACTAATTCAACTGATTATTTACAATTTTAAGATAAAACTTTCTGTTTGGCTTCTAGAGATTGTAATTCTAATTTTTCTATGTGATTTTCTATATTCCAACACCCCCCTCAAGATGAGAATGTATATTAATCATTCCCATCTTGCGAATAAGGTGATGAAAATTGAGAGATCCGAGAGGCTTAGTTAATATATCTGCTATTTGGAATCTGGAAGGAATATGAATGATTTTTATAAGACCTTCCTGCAGCTTTTCTCGAACTAAATGGCAGTCCAATTGGATATGCTTTGTCCTCTCGTGGTGTACTGGGTTTGATGCAATCTCAGAGGCAGGTTTACTATCCGTGTATAGAAGTGCAGCTTGAGTATGTTCAATGGTTAAATCAGATAACAGGTAATTTAACCATTGAAGTTCACAAGTAGTTGATGCTAATGCTCGATATTCAGACTCTGCAGAGGACCTACTGATTGTGGGTTGTTTCTTTGATTTCCAAGAGATGAGAGAATCTCCTAGAAATATTGCAAAACCAGTGACACTCCTTCTAGTATCAATGCAGCCGCCCCAATCACTGTTTGAGTAAGCCTTTAGATGTAGTGGAGACTTGGCAGATAAGAAAATCCCTTGGCCTGGTGTTGCCTTGATGTATCTAAGAACTCTCTCTGCTGCCTTGAGATGTGAGGTGCTAGGATTGGCCATAAATTGACTCAATGCCTGTACTGAATAAGCAAGATCAGGTCTAGTAATTGTTAGATACAACAATCGACCCACTAGTCTTCTATAAGATGCTGGATCAGATAGAGGGTTTGATGAGTCATTTGCAGTTAATTTCAAGGTTGATTCCATAGGGAAAGCAGCTGGTTTGCATCCAGAAAAACCACTATCATGTAGAATGTCAAGGGCATACTTTCTTTGACATAGAGCAATACCTTTGGCTGACCTAGCTACCTCAATCCCCAAAAAGTACTTCAATTCACCCAAGTCTTTTATTGTAAAAGATTTATGCAAAAAATCCTTCACAGCAGATATAAGTTCTAAGTTGGTGGAAGCAACAATGACATCATCTACATATATCAATAGAGCAATGAAACTATTTTCAGTTTTCTTGATAAAAAGAGATGAATCTGACTTTCCTTGAGTAAAACCAAATTGTAGTAGTGAAGTGGACAGTTTTGAAAACCACTGCCTTGAGGCCTGCTTTAGGCCATATAAACTCTTTTTGAGTTTGCATACTCGAGGGTCATTAGGGGTAGAAAAACCAGGTGGTAGCTGCATATATACCTCTTCATTTAAATCTCCATGCAAAAAAGCATTATTTACATCAAGTTGATGTAAATACCAATTGTTTGATGCGGCTACAGCTAGTAATATTCTCACTGTTGTCATTCTAGCAACAGGTGAAAAAGTATCAAAGAAGTCAAGTCCCTCTTGTTGAGTGTAGCCCTTGGCTACCAATCTAGCTTTGTGTCTGTCCAATGTGCCATCAGCTTTAAATTTTATGCAATAAACCCATTTGCAACCTATTGCCTTTTTGTTAGGAGGCAAAATTGCAAGTTCCCAAGTTTTATTAGTTTCAAGAGCTTTAATTTCATCTGCCATGGCTTGTTGCCATTGAGGTTGTGAGATGGCTTGTTTAAAAGTTCTTGGTTCAGATATAGAAGAGACAGCATGAGCAAAAGCTTTGTGATTGTTGGAAAGTTTAGAATCAGAAATGAAAGAAAGAATTGAATAAGGTTTACCTGAAGAAGGATAGCAAGGAGGTTCATGGACAGCTGAAGAACTTTTAATCAAATTACCACAATAATAATTCTGCAAGTATTGAGGAGAATGCCTAGTTCTTTCAGATCTTCTCAGATTTGTAATATTATGAGATGGTAATGAAACAGAATTTTCTGGAGAAGGTGAAGCAGAATTTTCTGTAGAAGGTGAAAGAGAATTTTCTGTGGTAGGACAATCATATATTTGAGGAGAATTTGGAAAAACAAATGGGATATGGATAGAGTTAGGAATAGATGGAAAAATAGATTCATGAAATGTGACATTTCTAGATATGAAGGTTTTGAGAGTAAGTATATCAAGCACTTTGTACCCTTTTACATTTGGTGGATAACCAAGAAAGATGCATTTTGAAGCTTTAGGTGAAAACTTCCCTCGATTATTTTTTAGTGTGCTTGCAAAACACAAACATCCAAATACTTTGAGATATTTGTAAGTTGGTTGTTTATGGAATAAGAGGTAATATGGTGACTGATTGTTTAAGATTGAAGAAGGGGTACGATTAATGAGATGGGTAGCTGTCAAAACACAATCTGTCCAGTAAGATAGAGGTAAATTGCTTTGAAATAGAAGGGCTCTAGCAACATTTAGTAGGTGTTGATGTTTTCTTTCAACCCTACCATTTTGCTGTGGAGATTCAACACATGATAATTGATGTATTATTCCATGCTCTTGATAGAAAAGAGGCATGTTAAACTCCTGACCATTATCTGTTCGAAGAGTTTGAATATTTGTGTTGAATTGAGTTTAAGCATATTTGATAAAACTGGTAAGTATAGACCTTGTATCGGATTTTGCTTTCATGAGATATAGCCATGTAAAACGACTATGGTCATCTATGATTGTAAGAAAATAGCTATATCCAGAATAAGAGACTGTAGAAAAGGGACTCCAGATGTCAACATGAACTAACTGAAAATTTTTATTTGATTGACTGTTTGATACAGGATATGGAAGCTTCTTTTGTTTAGCTAAGGGACATATTTCACATACATGATTTTGTGAAACTTTTACAGAAGGGTCAAGATTACTAATTATTTGTAATCTTGTAGATGGAATATGCCCTAATCTAAGATGCCATATATGAGGATTGTTATTACATGAATGAACTAAGGCAGTAAAAGAAGGATCAATCGAATCAGGCATTTTTCTTTTGTTTAAGGCAGGAAAAGATAAGTGGTATAAACCAGATTTGACTTCAGCAAGCCCAATCATCCTCCATTTGCTCAAGTCCTGCAAAATGCATTTGGATTGAATGAAGAACAATCCAATAGAATTATCTTTAGTCAATCTTGAAGCAGAAATCAGATTGATATTGAAAGAAGGAACAAACAGTGCATTTTGGAGGATTATATCAGGAGAAAGTTTAACATTTCCAGAAAAAATGATGGGAACAGATTGTCCATTTGGTAAATGGACTTTAGAAGGTTTGCTAAGTAAGTTTTTGGAATCAAATAGATGAGGAGAACATATCATATGATCTGTTGCTCCTGTGTCAAGAATCCAAGTATAGGAATTCTTTGAAAAGGAAACAATATTAGCTGAAGAATAAGATATACCTGAAGTGGAGACAACATTAGCTGTGGAATCAGTGTTAATATTGGAATTGGATAGACTATTTGCTAGGGTAAGCAGATTTTTGATTTGCTCTTGAGAAAATATCATATTGGGAATACTTGAATATTGTTCTAATGAAGATGCATTGTTTGCAATGGGTTGTGCATATGATGAATTTCCAGATTGCATATTGAGTGATCTTTTCCCTTTAGGACCTTTCCATCCAGGAGGATATCCAATGAGTTGAAAACATTTGTCTGCAAGATGGCCAGAATAGCCACAATGAGAACAAACCAAATCTGTTTTCCCTTTTTGCTTCGTGTATCTAGCACCAGCAGATGATTGTCTTTGAGGTTGAGCAGCAATCATGGCATGAGAATCCAAGGAAATTCCAATGCTGTTAGACAGAGACCTTTGACTTTCTTCTTGTAGTAACAAAGAAAATACTTTACTCATTGATGGTAGGGGGGATTGAAGGAGTAATTGACTTCTGATGGCTGAGTATGAATCATGTAATCCAACCAAGAATTTTATCACATAATCAGACTGTTGTCGATCTGTGAGATTCTTGAGAATACTGCAGGTGCACCTATCAAGATTTCCACATTTACAACTCGGAATAGGTCTATAGCTGATATATTCATCCCACAAGATTTTAAAATCACTGAAATATTCAGTAACAGTTTTAGAACCTTGAGAAATGGAACTGAGGGATTTTTCAAGAGAGAAAACTCTCGGACCATCACTTCTAAGATATCTTGTCTTTAGTTCCTCCCAAATGTCCAAAGCAGTTGTAAAGTAAAGAAGACTGCCACGGATTTCTTTGGAAATTGAGTTCATTAACCATGAGAGCACTAGATTATTTGCTCTTAGCCAAGCAATTCGAAGTCTAGAATCAGTATCAATTCTAGGTTGAAGTAAAGTTCCATCAATAAAGCAGATTTTATTCTTGACAGTGAGTGCAATTGAAATCGATCGACTCCACGCAATATAGTTCTCACCTGTAAAGATTTCAGATACAAGAAGTGCTCCTGGATTGTCAGAAGGATGAAGATAGTATTGGCTCGAGGAATCATCACAAGGATTCGGCATAGGAGGATTAGCCATAGAAGCTCTCTCAGAAGGAGTTTCAGAGTTTTCCATAAAAGCAAGAAACAGAAAAAAAATATCAAGAAGCAAGAAGAATGGAAGATTTCAGCGGAAGACTTTTCTTTATATCTCTGATACCATGTAAAACTTTATAATGGAAAACAGAGGACTGCATGAAAACTTGTATATATTCCCATTGCTTTCGTATCTTAAAAGGGCTGTACAAAGGGTCTATTTATACACTTTATTTACCCAAGCATAGCTATAACAAACTTAACCAACTTAACTGTATAGCTGTAACAGATTTAACTAACTCAACTGATTATTTACAATTTTAAGATAAAACTTTCTGTTTGGCTTCTAGAGATTGTAATTCTAATTTTTCTATGTGATTTTCTATATTCCAACAGCTTTTGTCCTCCACCATCTCCTGCTTGGCTTGAGTTTACTGAAACATACACATCCATCTAATACAAAAACCTTACACAACTCACAAAAGATGGGCATTAAAGCCAGCAAACCTACCAACCAAATCAAGAAGTAAAACAAAACCATCAATCAAATACTTGCGTATTTACTGCTTTCAATTACTCAAATTTAACTATTTTTTTCACTGGGATGTGCGAGGGGTGCACCTTTCAGGTTGCCTAACAATTTATTCAACTACAATGGAGATCATAAAGTCTTAATTAAAATAATAAATTTATTAATAATGGGGTACTTAAAAAAAGTGCCAAACAATTTATTCCAGGTGTCATCTTCTCAATGATGACAATGATCACCTTGAAATATATTCTACCCATCTCTCAAATCGGAAGCGTCAAGAGAAACGAATAAAACTATGAACTATTAACTTGAAATGGATAGTTAAAAGAACTTTCTAAAGTCCGAAGTCTGTAATCCCACACTCAATTCACGAAAAACCCAACTTAGCTCGAGATCCCAAAAAATAAATATTTAAACATGATCTTTATGTCACTAAATTCCTAAAAAGACATGTCACTAACTGATTATATTGTAGAAAATAATTTAAAAAATTTTGAGTTTTTTATATAGAACTAATAATAATATTATTTAAATATTCTTAATATATCTTATTTTCAAATTATAACTTAGTGAATAGTTATATTTTATATAAATCTATTAAAATAAGTAACAAAATGCTTAAATCAAATCCTTTGCAATTTACTACAGTAATCCAAACTAAAACAAATTCAAGTGAAATCAAACTCAAATCTCGTAAGCAATCACTTTTTGTCTTGATTTTGAATTCAAGAGCAATAAATAACAAGGTCTTCAAAAGAATAAAGTATTCATTTTTGAAAAAAACAAATAAAGGATTGGAACGTAATTTAGCCGTAAAGAAGTAAAAGCAAGTCAGATTTGCTTTTATGCTTTACATACGGTTGCTTTTATGCTTTTTAATTTTATATCACGAAGAAAATGGATGCTTATAGCTGCATATCTCACCGAGAAGTAAAAAAAAATTTACTTGGGCGAAAAGCCATGCGACAGACTCACTGTGAGGAAGGAGAGAATGCAATGAAATTGGTGGCTGGACTAAGGCTACCATGGCAAAGGCTTCTGTGTAGCATAAAATAATTTATGATTCATTAGGCTCAAGAATAGTTGAGAAAAGAGAGAGGAATCTACGTGTGGGCGGGCATGAATTTATCACAAACTCATCACAAATGATAGTCTCATCGCAATTCTTCCCTCATTGCAGTGATCAAAGGCTCACGCCACTGCCAAACCTCACCACCACAGGGAAGCCCCACAACCAAGCTAGATTCTACGTCGCAACCCCCACCACAGTGACCATAGTCTCATGCACGACGAAAACCACCCATGACCCAACACTGCCAAGTCTCTCATGCATGACGGAAACCGCAAAGCCTGATCAGCCACCGTGCAACGACAACATACTCCACAAAGCTGCCCATGCCACCATGCCAGCCACTACAAAACTTTGGAAGGGACGCTCTGTTTTGCACCACTGAAAATAAAAAAATTTTCTCCCCACCAAGAGCCACGTCGCCAGCCCCACCTCGACGTCACCACTTGCATAGGCAGCGCCACCAGGCACCCCATGCCACCCCTAAGCCGTTGCTTCTCTCACTCTCTGCCATGAATGACAATTCACTCTCCCTTCTTTTCTTCCCGTGCACTGCCACCACTCCCAGTCGTGCCGCCGTCGATAGTCACCTAGACTATCGCCGCATGTAACGATCTCTCAGTAAGGAACTTTCCTCTCTATGGCACGAGTTTAGTCTGGAAGTGTGCTTGGGAATGGTTTCTCTGATTCATGTTTCTCTACATGGGAGTGCTTGGCCATTTTTTTTTAACTATCTTGACGAACTTTGCAAATAAACTATAGAGCACGTTGACAATTACGTCGTTTGACCCTTTGTAAATATGCTAAATCATTGCACCTCTTGACTCTTTGTAAATAAACGGAATTATGCCGAACTGTAGTCCTAAAAATTAGATTCTTCTAAGTGGTGCTCTTATTTTTTTTACACCGATTGACGTCTAAGCGGTGCTTTAAATCTTTTCCATTGATTGACGTTTGGTTCTTCGAAGTCTGTCGTCGTGGGGTGGCTTGGTTGTGGGGGAAAGGTTACTCTGTTTCAAAGGTGCAAAACATAATGCTTGGCCATTTGTTTTTAACTACCTCAACGAACTTTGCAAATAAACTATAGAGCATGTTGACAATTGCATCGCTTGACCCTTTGTAAATATGCTGAATCATTGCACATCTTGACTCTTTGCAAATAAACAGTTTGTAACTTTGCTAGTTCATTGCACCGCTTGAACCTTTACAAATAGACGATTTGCTGGTTTGTAAGATGTGTTGATAATTTATGGATTGTTAAGCCGATTTTTGCTGACTGAATGACATTTCAAGTTGAAACTTGATTTTTATATAATTAAATAGATATATATATATATATATACACATGTGCACACACACACTTTGAATTGTGGTGATCAAATATATCTATACATGAATTAGCTGCACATGAACATCATTTCATATATAAAATTATTTGTTTTTAATGAAAAACATATTAAGTAAGATTTTCGAGAAACAATTACTGCTATTCTTTATGGATCCTAGAATATTAGCATAATCTAAAATACTGTTAAGTTACTTTATACAAAAATTACTTCAACTAGTACTGTTGGGATTAACTGATTATCAAAGGTTAAGTTAAAGTGAAATAGCATAAGAAAACAAAAGAAAATTCGACAATCACATATAAAACACCAATATTTAAGTAGTTCGGCTCAATATGAGCATACGTTCATTGGCGGGGTTGATCTTAATGAATTTACTATCAACAAAAGTGGAGTATAAGATATCAATCATATAATCCCAAATCCCAAAGCTCCAAATACACCTAATGATCTCTCAAGATTCTTTACAAAAGGATTCTCTCTCTCTCTCTCTCTCTATATATATATATTTATGTGTGTGTGTGTATCATATGGCTACTTAGGAGTGTAAATTGGTCCCCGCGGGGGGGGGGGGGGGGGGGGGGGGGTATGAGGGTGGTAATGGACTAAAATTTTTGGTCCATCATTTTCTCCAGACTGGATCTGACTGAACATCCCTAGGGATCGAACCAAACTGGTAGTTAATAGTCTGATCTAGTCCGTTTGGTCAGCTCCAATTATTTATTTATTTAAAATAAATTATTAAAAAAATTATTAAAAATATTAAATTAAAATTAAGTGAATTATTAATGTAGATTATGTAACTAACTCAATAAAAAATTATTTTATATAGTCAATGATAATAAATCAGATGAAAATTACATGCTTAACTTATATAATTAGTTAATTGATATTATACATTATTTGGTTGATAGAATATTAATTTGTTAATAACATATTTAAAGTTTTATATTTTTAATGGCGATAGGTTAGATGAAAATTACATAATTAATTATATAATTATTATATAAATAATATATATATTTTAAATTCAGTCGGTCCGATCTTGTTCGAGGTGGAAAACTCCTGGACCGGGATCGGACCGAAAAGTCTTGGTCCTCTCTTTCAGGGATCGAGACTGACCGGTTTGGTCCAGGGTCGATCTAGTCTGAACCGAACCAACTAGTTCGGTCAGTTTCTCTTGTTCGGACTGACCAACTTTCACCCCTACAGCTATTTCAAAGTTAATAATACATGAAGAATAATATGTATTTATAGTCCACGGCACGAGAAGCCCTAAACACGTACATTCACTCGAGCGGCGTGTAGATCGGTGCTTGAATGAACATTAGGGATGGTGTTGGGCTCAAGCTGAGTGTCGAGTAACTGATGAGCAAACTCTCGGATTGAAGCTTCGCTCAAGTGGTGGAGATACTGTCTGAGCGAACAATCTAGAGAGGCACTTATTCAACATGATTCAAACCACCTCTTAACAAATATATGTCTAAATTCTAAAATATTCCACGTAACGAATGTATTAAGGATAATATAATTTAGAATGAATAACGAAATTTTTCATCATATATATGCGCTTACATGAAATAAGCTAGATTGCAAACACAAGCTTATTTTGGAAATTTAACCCTTTATATATATATATGTATATATATTATATATATACACACACTATTTAGCATCACAGCCAGCCAAAAAGGGTGAAGATCCAAGGTTACGTAGGAATGCATGTATAGCATGCATGGATGGCAGTTAAACCCCACAATTAGTTAGCATGCATTGGCGGCGGGGGTTCATCTATCTGGTCAAAAACCTGTCTAGAAGCCCAAAGATTTTGCCGCCTAGTTTACAAGCCAGCAAAAATAATAAAAAAATAAAATAAAAATAAAAGTAAGCCTAGAAGTCTTGACCAAGCCCAGCTTGGCTGGGTACAGTAATGGTTCTCCTAATTTATAACATGTCTATTCCAGGCCTGGGTGAAGCCCAACCATTATAGGAGCTTAACCAAACCCCGGCTAAGCGAACATAGACAAGTATGGCCCCGTCGTTGGTTAATTGCCTTTCCAGTTTATAAAAGTTTCGAGAGAAGATTCCGATATGTATTCATGAGCCTTAAAATTATATTATTTTATGTACAAGAAAATTGATTAGAAAGTCAAATAATGAAATCCCGGCCATGCAGCGGTCAATTGCCCCAACTTACCCTAATATTTCAATATTAATCAATTAATTAATAGATTCATGACGAAGAAAATAATACGCATGACCACATGCATGTGGTGAAAGGGTTGGTCCGCAATTAAAGGAAAGCCCTCATCACTACTGTTACTGCTTAATTTTTAATTACTTGGAAATATTACTAGCAAGCTAGGGTCCTATTATATATATATATATATATATATATATATATAGTTTAATCTAATTAGTGTGAAAATTGACTGCAGATCATATTAAAATCAGGTTCATCATGATGATCAGGGTCCTAATTGGCTTGACCCCAAAGTCATCATGTTCTTTCGGCGGTACATAAAATTTCATGCATATGGACCTAACTAATTAACCCGTACTCTCTCTCTCTCTCTCTCTCTATATATATATATATTATATGCTTTAATTGTAGATAAGTTAACTAGCATATATAATGCAGGTCGCTACTCATGTACGTATACGTTTGCTTACAAATTAATCCATTAATCCAATTAGTGATTTATATATGTCCGTTTAGACCTTTAATTAACTGGACATGCATGGATTATATGCTGATGATATATATTATATATGTACCTATGGCTAATTAATTTTTGATACGTACGTAAGTGCCTTACGACAATGAGATTTAAAAAATTAGAATTGAAATTTAAAAAAGTTGAATTGTTTATTATATTTTATATGAATATTTAAAAAAAAATATTAATGAGATGAAATGAGATAAAAATTTTATGTTTTATCACCAAACCAGTCCGAAATTTGAATTTTTTGTCTTGACGTTTGAAAAAAAAAAAAAAAAAAAGCATTTTTTTGGTAGAACATGATGTACAGTTCATTATCAGAAAATATTTGAATTTTGAAGATCGTGCATGTGGCAATCGATGATGTGGGTGAATGTCAACGCACGTCATGTGCATGCATGGCTAACTGATCCACAAATTAATTAATTAATATTGCATGCAACAGGGAAACCTGAAAAAGGCCCAAAACAGTGAGAATTATGGCAGCTTGTTTAATTTGCTGTGGTACTGATCGATCAATTATATATTGAACGATGCGAGACATAATGAGTTAATAAGAAAAAATATATATTCTTTATAAAAGGCCATCCTTGTCTGTTCATTGGGCAAGCCTACAATGCAAGTACAACAGCCAGGAGTTTTGGGTTCATTGTAAATCATGTGTGTCGCGGAAGTGCATGCTGCAGTTTTGTCATTTGGTTGCTCATCATGAACGTGCATGCATGTGATGGATCAAGGCAAAGATATAAAAATAAATAATAAAATTTATTTCTTTTTATTAATTTAAATTTTTAAGATAAGTAATGATTTCACAAGCAACAATAATATATTTAATGCAAAAGCACCACATGAGTTAAAAATAAAAACATAAAAATAAAAATCATTCTCTTATATTCACTCATCTTCAAGGATTTCAATTATATATATATATGCAATCATTGAATAAAGAGTTTTTTAATATATATATATATATATATATATATATATAAATATATATGTACACACACGTACACACACCAAGTTTTTTGGTCAACCTGATCCAAAGTACGTAGCATCTAGTACTGCAGATCAATACCTTATCCAAGAGGCTTCAGGCACCGTGCATGCATATATATATATATATATATATATATATATATATATATATATATATAGATCGTTGAAATAATAAAAAATATGGTTAATAGTTTAATGCAATAATATGATCTCTTGATCATGATCAACATCGTCGTTGAGGGCATCATGCAGGCAGGGTTCTCTCCACAATATGATCATCAATCACACATGGGATTCATGCATGTAGATGAATAATTAGTAGTTTATGACATGATCATTAACATACTAATTATTATTTTTTTTCGTTTTATTTCAATCTAAGCAATTAGTGGTTGACGAAAATACTCATAATTGAGCGTGCATTCGCAGCTAGCTAGCGTGCCACGATTATATATCCCGGCATTATTGATCCATATATATATATATATATAATAGATAGCATGTATATATAGGTGGAATAATAAGTCATGTACGTACATGCATTAAAATATTTATCAAACTTTGCAAGTTAATCATGATCTAATGCATGCACTATGGCTGGAAAAAAGGCTATACGCACATAACATTATATAATAGTACTGGAAGCCTTAAAATAACCTGATCTTGTTCACACAGAGCTAGCTATCTTAATTTTAGAATACATTTATTTTCAATAATCATCTTAATTTAATCATGTTGATTAGTACATACTTCCTGCTCAATTACGTACTATAATAATAAAGAAAAATAAAATTTACCAATATATATATATGTACGTACGGATCGTTTCTTTAATTTTCCTCCATCATGAAGTGGCAATAATTTCCACACAACTAGAAGCTGCTTGTGTTATCCCGTCATCAATGGCAATGAAATAGCTAGGGGCCGGGCATTTTGAGGAGCGTTAATTCACGACTCTGCATCATGTCATGCCTAGCTTATAAGTTCACATGGCATGGCTATATATGAAATTAGGCTATGATCATAAAGAATGTGTTATTCATGACTACGTACGTACATGATGACGCACTTTTGACCATTCAGTCATGACTATATATATATATATATATATATATATATATATATATATATTTCTCCGGTTCACATGCCTGCCTGCCCGCCCTTTATAATTCTCTGATTGCTTAACATTCTAGTTATGCCACCTGGCCGGAAGCCAAAAAAGTCCCCCTAAATCTGCCCGCAAGTCATGGAATTAGAAAGCATGCATGACCAGAAAATTCAGGGGCGCGGGTATATTCAATCCCGTATCCATGGTACTGCTAGAGTAGTACTGCCATCAAATTATAATTAATTAACAATAAGAAATGAAAAGAATAATGACCATCTGAACTTAATTACTATTTAGTTGATCATGGTCTTTTAGACGTGGTATGATCAGTACCATGTGATGCCATGCACGCGGTCTATTAAAAAAATTAAAAACATAAACATAAAAAGGATAAAGGGTAGAGTTGTCTTACTCTTTTCTAATATATATTTTTTTTACGACTTTATTTGTTTTTAATAAACTACTGTCTAAAGTACGGTAAGTTTTATATTACCCAATAATAACAGTACTGATCTATAACTTATTAGACTAAAAACAAGGGGCCGGTTGGCTTGTGTTTTTCTTTGATCTGTATATTCCAAAACATGGCCGGGGTTGTACGTACGTACGTACGTACTTCTAAAACTTAATTATATTGGACATATATATATATATATATATCATGATGAGTACTTCAGGTATTAGAAAATTAATGGATGGTTAAAGTATTAAACCATAACCGCATAACGATATTAATTGCAAACTAGCTAATTATTAAATGATGATCAGGCGGGCAGGCCAGGCTGCAAAGATCATCATCTGGTAATTAATTAATTTAATTTCTTGGTGGCCACGATTTTGGGGCATTAGAAAGGGGGCCGCCGATTTCTTCTCCGTCTTCTCTTCCACATGTCACGTTCATGCCCACGTTGCTGCATGCAAAATGTTCCTTTCTGATCTAAAACTAGCTACTACTTGTACCCTTTCGAGGCCTTCCAATTACAATAACAAGATTTTTCCTAACAAGATTGGGATTTGTTCTAATTAATTCCTATACACACACACACATATATATTGTTTTCTGTGCTTTTCGTTCTGTTTTTCGTTTTTTTTTTTTTTTTTTGGTTTGCGATTTTAACATTCTATTCGCTCATGAATATCAATAAATGTAAATAACTAAAATACCAAGAATAATTACATAGTTATTCAACCTCATCGCCGTCATATAATATCAATTATATGAAAAATACTCGAGGTTTTTCAGGGGAATTAACAAAAAACAGCTCAATGAAAACACGGAAGAGAACCGAAAAAACAAAAAAGAACATGGATATGGGGATAATTTGGAGAGTGATATATAAGAAATATTGGAGGAGGTGTTGATCATCGTGTGCTTAAAGCAAAGAGAGGTGCAGAACACAGCACCCGAAAACAAGAATTGAGAAGGGTGCATGGCTTGGGGGATGTTTTTTGGTAGCTATGTCACGTTGACGGTCATGCACTGCTTTCAATATTCCCTTATTGCCTAATTTAATGTAACAAACCTTTTGAATTCTCACATCTCAAGCAACCTCCACGTTACACGTACGACGTACGTACATGCAGTCTGCAGTACTCCTTAATAATTTCCAACTCTTTGAGCTCCATCAGGGCATGAGAATTCACTGAAAAGCCTAGCTAGCTAGCCAAATGTCCGCTTTTGTCTGTCGGTTTTCTTCATTCAGCTCCCTCGATCGCCAGAAATTGAGTCTTCCCCAAACCACTCTCACTTTTAAGAACATTAACCCATACGATTATAAAAAGAACACATGCATGCAGCCAATTGTGAAGACTTTCATTTCCGTTTTGTTTGATGATTAATTTGCTTCAAACTGCAGTTATAAAGTTGCGTTTGGGTAATGAGTTATTTTTAAGTATTCTGTGAATAATAATAAAAAAATAATAATAGAATATTAAATAATAATGAATAATAATAAAAAGTAGATAAAAATAATAATAAAATAATAACTAGTAATGGGGTATCAGTATCCAAACTAGGCCTAAGACAGTGCTAGATTCTTGCACAATTCAAAGAATAGAGTAAAACAACATAAACTAGAGTTGAAACATGGGGGCTATGTGGCACAACATATACCAATCATAGACAATATGTATAAATAAAGGCATATTTTAGAAGAAAGGTTTGTCCATTTTTTACTCGTTGGATGCTCCGGCCCTGGCCTATTAAACAATTGCAGCATTCAAAATCCATAAATGCAAGCTATATACGTTCCCACGTAATCATGCGTATTTTGGAAAAGAAGGGATTACAAAAAAGTTTTAACGTAAACAGTTTAGTTATATTTTTCCAAAGTTCGGCGCAGCTTTGCGTGTACCGCGGCTTTGATGATCGATGTTGTACATGAAAAATAACATGCATTTCAAATCCTATAAATACATCTCAAACCGTTCAACTCCCCCATCACCACATCCCTCAACTCCTAATCCAACTCCCTAAACCACTATCTTTCTCTCTCTCTCTCTCGCTGTCTTTCTTTCTAGCTCTCTCACACAGACAGACACAAACATTCAAACACCTGGACATATTTTTTTTTTTTTTTTTATATCCAAACGGAAATGGCAAACCACAGAATTAGCTGCCCTCTTGTTCTTGCACTTCTCTCAGTCTTCTTCTACTCCTCGGTGGTCTTGTCCGCTGCTCCCGTGACGTACAATGTGGTAAGTTTGGGAGCCAAAGCAAACGGCAAGACAGACTCAACCAAGGCTTTCGTTACTGCATGGACAAGAGCTTGTGCCTCGGCAAATCCAGCCACCATTTACGTGCCGGTCGGGAGATTCTATCTGCGCGGGGTGATTTTCAACGGGCCATGCAGGAATAATGCCATCAGGGTCCGCATCGATGGCACGCTCGTCGCACCATCCGACTATAGGGTCCTCGGAAATGGCGCTAACTGGATATTGTTCAAGCACGTTAATGGAGTTACCGTATCTGGTGGGATTCTTGATGCCAAAGGCACAAGTTTGTGGGCTTGCAAATCCTCAGGCAAGAGTACTTGCCCCAGCGGAGCAACGGTACGTATGTTTGATGGACAATTTTGCCCGTTTCTTTCTTGTTTTTTAATTTCAGCAAATTAATTAATTGGCATGCTTTAGAACTAATTACGGGAATGCCAAAAGCTAAGCATGTGCTTGTGCATTAACTTAAAGGCATATAAGCAGTCCACAAAACCTGAGCCACAATAATATAATTCCCCTTTTGATCTTTGGTTTTCGTAATTATTTAATAATTGGAATTTCCTTTTTTTGCATGTGTATGCAAGCAGACGCTGCAATTTAGCAACTCGAACAACATCGTGGTCAGCGGATTAACCTCCCTAAACAGCCAGATGTTCCACATCGCCGTCAATGGCTGCCAAAACGTGAAAATGCAAGGAGTCAAGATCATCGCCTCCGGCAACAGTCCAAACACCGACGGCATTCACGTACAATCTTCTTCGGGCGTCACGATCCTCAACACCAAGATCCAGACCGGTGATGATTGCATCTCAATTGGCCCCGGTACCACTAACTTGTGGATTGAGAACGTTGCATGTGGACCTGGCCATGGAATCAGGTACAGATTAATTAAAATAATAATAATAATAATCATTCTAATTCACCAAGTTTAATTAATATATCGCATTCACATTAATGTATAGATAATGAAATCATGCATTATTAATTTATTAATGTACACACATTCACATGATTAATTAAATTGTATATTATATGATTACATGATGCTAAATTGGGCATGGCTTTGGTTGTTTTAATTGGTTCAGCATTGGGAGTCT
Organism: Juglans microcarpa x Juglans regia; assembly: GCF_004785595.1. Lineage (NCBI taxonomy): Eukaryota > Viridiplantae > Streptophyta > Magnoliopsida > Fagales > Juglandaceae > Juglans > Juglans microcarpa x Juglans regia. Next base: position 39,279,509 of record NC_054594.1, on the reverse strand, counting down.
GGGAAAGGACCTGAAAGAGGACGGTGTGCAGAATGTGACAGTTAAAACAGTTACTTTTACCGGTACTCAAAATGGGGCGAGGATTAAGTCTTGGGGAAGGCCCAGCAATGGATTTGCTAGGAACATTCTTTTCCAACATATTGTTATGGTGAATGTCCAGAATCCCGTCCTGATCGATCAAAATTACTGTCCCGACAACAAAGATTGCCCCGGTCAGGTACGATATATTTATATATAGATATATATGTCGATATATATCAAACTTAAACTGAAGTACCATGCATCTAGCTAGCTGTTTGCTCTAGACATTAAAAATACTAGATTAATTATAAAAAAAATGATAGTTTCAGTCGTGTGAGCACAAGCACTATGCAATTATTTTGAAAAAAGTGAATAAATACGGGACTGGCCATATTATTATTTTTTAATAGTAGACCTCATTCTTTTTCAAAGCGACTGTACAACACTTGCGCACTCCATATCTTCATGTAACATTATTCCTAATTATATGGTTCAAAGTTTGACATTTGGGTTTGTTTGATCATTTTTCTTAACAGGTTTCTGGCGTAAAAATTAGTGATGTAACATACCAAGACATACATGGAACATCGGCCACAGAAGTTGCTGTGAAATTTGATTGCAGTTCCAAGAACCCATGCTCCAGAATAAGATTGGAGAATGTAAAGCTAACCTACAAGAATCAAGTTGCCGAAGCCTCGTGCGTTCATGCTGCTGGAACATCATCTGGTTTAGTCCAGCCCTCGGGCTGCTTGTAGTGGCCGGGGGAAAATGAATTGAGGTGTTTGTCCATTAACTTGCATGATTTCTGGGACAAAAAATTATAATTTGTAGTAGGGATAGATAATATCGTTAGTGTGGCAGGTCATTGGATGTAGTAAACTTTGTTGCTTGAGCCTGCGGCGTTGTTAGCCCATTGGGCTTTCTTGGAGCCTGGCCTTGCAACCATCATATTATATACTATATAGTATAGTCCGAAAAGTTCAAGCCCCCTTTCTCGGGGTGTTTGTAGTTTGTACGATGAATTGTTGTAACAGATGGTGTGATTATGTTATATGGATTGGTTAAAGATTTGTGGGATTTTGAAAGTTGGATTAATTAGAGAATGAAATTATAGTTAACATCGAGTGCTCAATTATCTTATGAAAAAACCAAAAAATAGAAAAAAAGAAAAAGAAAAAACAGTTATGAAGAGTTATTCTATTATCTAGATGCATCGTCTATATTATTTAAAAGATAAGATTTGATTTTTAAGATATTCATATCCAATCACAAGAATATAATTTTTCTGTGTCTGTCTTACTTTAGGTGCAGTCTTTGCTCAAATCAAACGGGGTGTTTCCTAGAATTTAGGCCTCTTCCGTCTTTTTGAAACTCAATTCCAAAAACAGTTGGAAGTTGCAAAAAGGTCCAACATATATATGATAATTGGCAGCACAAGAACAGGTTTCTACTAATTATCTAAGCATGCATAGATATTGTTGTCCAAGCCATGGACGCACACGTTTCTTCTGTACTAAGCCCACAAACTTCCAGAACCTAAACCACAACTTGGTATAAATCGAAACTGATCGAAACATGCAGGCACAAACAGATAGACAGAATCCAGAAAGCTCTAAGAGAGAGAGAGAGACAGAGACAGAGACAGAGAAAGAGAGAGAGAGAGACTAAAAATGGCGAGTGGTGGTGGTGGTGATGGTGAGGAAGTGAGGAACAAGCAGGTGGTACTGAGGGACTACGTATCTGGTGTTCCAAAGGAATCGGACATGCGTGTGAGAACTGTAACTATGGAGCTGAAGGTTCCGGAGGGCTCCAATGGGATATTGGTGAAGAATCTTTACTTGTCCTGTGACCCCTACATGCTTATCAAGATGAAGAAAGTTGAGGGTCCTAATCTTTTTGGTTCCTTTACCCCTGGCTCCGTAAGCATTCCTTTCTCTTCTCTCTCGCTTTTTTCTTCTTTTTTTTTCTTAAATATGACAGGCCAGATTCGATCGAGAGTTTTGTGAAAATCTTCTTTCGATACTAGTTCGGTCAGTTTCTTACTAATTATCAGGGCGTTTCCAGTAGATAATATGCCAATCAGTCTTGTAATACCAAACTTGCAATTACGGATTTTATTTAGTTTCTTGTGTTGATCATAAAGTGCAGCCATTAACTGGGTTTGGGGTAGCCAAAGTATTGGATTCCATGCAACCAGAGTTCAGGAAAGGTGACTTGGTTTCGGGTACAACCAGATGGGAAGAGTACAGTCTCATCACGGAAACGCAAGGCCTCTTCAAAATCGAGCACACCGACGTGCCCCTTTCCTACTATACTGGGATTCTTGGTAAGTTGTGATACGCTCATTCAATCAATCGGGTGCTTAATGACAATGAATGCTGCAGATGTCATGTGTTTATGCTTTGCATACACGAATACTCGACATGAATTGTTGTAGATGTTTATGCAATTTGTCGACTCCTTTCTTATCATTCAGTTGTCATGATCTGATAAAAGTGTAATGACGAGCTAGCTTTCGTCCAATGACCCCCACTTTAGGCGGTACCAACACATAGGTTGATGACCCTTTTATTTTGAACATAATAAGATTGAATCAAAACTTTGATGAATGTTCATTCCACTTGATGCTGACTAATAAAGTGGAAGAACACATACTGTACGTATCAAATAATCCGAGAAAATTCAGCTATCATGTAAATGTTGTATGAATCGATTGCACAAAACAAATCTGATTACATCTCCATATTGATGTATGGCAATTCTTCAGTATGCGTCAATATATATAGCAGCTGCCAATAATTTCGATGAAATAATTAGCAAAATTAGTTGAGATTCCATTGTTGCTTTACCTTGCCAGCACAAACAGGACTCCCTAATATAATTAACAATTGTGTGTGCGTTTGGGTTTTATTGTAGGTATGCCTGGTTTGACTGCTTTTGCCGGTTTTCACGAAGTTTGTTCTCCCAAGAAAGGAGAATATGTCTTCATTTCTGCAGCATCCGGTGCAGTGGGTCAGCTGGTTGGGCAATTTGCAAAGTTGATGGATTGCTACGTTGTTGGAAGTGCTGGAAGTAAAGAAAAGGTGAGTTATATCTATTTGGCAGCTTGCCTAGCTCTTGGTTTAACCCCTATCCGTCCTTTATTAAATGGCTGCTTTCTTCAATTCTTTTCATAAAATAACTCAATTTTACATACTATGGCCGTGATTAAAGATACTAAACCTCATCTTTCCCTGTCTCATGATTTGGTTTCTTTGCAAAATTCAGAGCCAACAAGAGGACTCATAGAACAACAACATTTTTTTTTTTTGCCTGAATCTTACTTCTTCATACTCGATCTGATTTTTTTTTTTTTTTTTTTGTAAGATTCCAGAATTCTTAGCAGTTACAGATAAATTTTAATTTTCTCTTTCCATGGAATGGCCATATGGTTTATGGACCTCAATGCTTACCTAATTTTCTTCATGAAAACTTTGGATGGAAAACATGCGGCACATCAAAGTCCTTGGAATTGGTTTGGGAAGAATATAGTATTATTGGGGGAGTTGTTGTCTCTGCCTTGTCTTCCTTTCTCCTCCGATCCTCTAGACTCCTCTGTTTTAGAAGAAACTGGTCAGGCAAAGTTCAATCTTCTTATTCTCTTTGGATGCTTTGAAATCAATTGTGCAGGTTGATTTACTGAAGAATAAGTTAGGGTTTGCTGAGGCTTTCAATTATAAGGAAGAAAATGATTTGGATGCTGCTTTAAAAAGGTCAGTTCAGTTGTATACCCATTGCATATAACATTTTATTAATCATGTTTGGACGTCATATGGGGATAAGGTTATTCCATTAATCGTGCTTCATGAAAACGTACCTCTGATGGAGAGACCATGCATGACATGGTTTGAAAAAATTATCTCCCCTAGATTCATTCTCGGGTATAAATGCGACCAGAACATATTCGTTGAAATTCCTAATAACAAAAGAAGATTAAGATGATAACGGAAATTCTTGAGATTGTCTTATAATTATTATTTTCTCGGATTATGATTAGTACTAGTAATTGGGGTAAATCCTGATTGCAATAATGATTGCACCCTGAGAGCTATTTGCATCTAATGCTATTTGGATGATCACTTACTAGAGAGGCTTTACTATTTCTGAGTCATGATGATCATCAGGTACTTCCCAGAAGGCATTGACATCTACTTTGAGAATGTTGGGGGCAAAATGCTTGATGCCGTGCTGCTTAACATGAAAACCCACGGCAGGATTGCTGTGTGCGGAATGATCTCACAATACCGCCATCTTGATCAACCTGAAGGTGTTCATAACTTGATATATGTTATCTCTAAGAGGATCCGAATGCAAGGATTTCTTGTCTTGGATTACTTCAATATCTATCCTAAGTTTTTGGACCAAGTGCTGCTTTACATCAGAGAAGGGAAGATTGTTTACGTGGAAGACATAGTTGAAGGGCTTGAGAATGGCCCTGTGGCTCTGGTCGGACTTTTCAGTGGCCGTAATGTCGGAAAACAAGTTGTTGCTGTTGCTCGCGAGTGATCGATCGATATCAATCTAATCTTCTGTTTGTATATCTTTTTAATTACTACTATTGTGTTGGGGTTAATGTCGAATGCTTTGTGAAATAAGGAAGCCTAGCTAGTATGTGTCTATCTGAGGCCAGGGTCTGTTTTTTGGTTTGTTGTTTTGCACAACAGATGAAAGAAAAGACAGTTGGTCTTGTGGCCATGTATGCATCGTTGATTCGTTGTCCCTGTGCATGTAGCTTTTGTGTTTGCCCTCGTAAGAGCATTCCTATTCGATTGCCTACAATTTTTCTTAATTTAAGTAAAAAGTATATTTCTTAAACTTTTTCTCTAAATTTTACTCATCTTTCAAAAACCTTCTATATCTCATTTCCCATCCCTATCTTTATTCTATTAAATAATATTTCTCTATTCTTTCTTTATTATTTCTTTCTCACTTCCATTTACAATCTTAACTACTAACTCTTTTGTCTTATTATCTTCTTTTCAAATGTCACATTCTCCAAAATACTTATATGATTTTGACTACCGGATATAGTATTATTTTTCAAAAGGAATTCCGTGTAGTTGTGTTTCAGTTTCTTCTTCTTTTTGCAACTGGAGATTTCCATAGTAAGCAAACAGCCCATGAAGGAAAATAAGAGCAAAATCAAAACGATCCCACACAAGCACAACATAAAACACAATTTTAATTTAATAAATATAATTTGATTTTCACAGCAACCAAACAACAGTGAGAAAACATCAACAAAATTGGAAATATCAGCTTCCATCACAATACAAAACAAATTTCACAACCACATAAGTCCGAAATTCACATCTCATAGAAACTGAAAGAAAAAAATCAATACAGAGTAATTTTAAAAAAAAAATCTACAAAACATCATCACTTTCTCGGCAGCCAAACACTCAGCACAGCCAACCAAAATACAGACAAATCAATGGCAACAATGGTTAAAATGATAACCGGTTTCTTCAAACAAAGCCCAAAATGAGAATGACTAAACGAGAGTGACAAAAAAAAAAAAAAAAATTTGAATCAATCTACAAGCACTGAAACATTCTCGGCAGCCAAACAACAAAGAGATCACCGACGCAGAGCACCAAATTGTAGGCTCTTCATCGCATACTTACCTTGACCATGGCCTCGAGAGGAAGCAAAAAGGGGAAGAGAGAAACAGAGAAGGAGAGAGGTATGATTTGCAGAAAAAATTTTCGAAAATGAGGGAGAATGGGCGAAATTTGGTGTTGCGAAATCAAACTCACAAATTTTTGGGGAAACCGAAATCAAAACTTACAAAATCTGTCGATAGAGAAGGGCTGCAATCGTTGGTGTTTCGAGGGAAGGGTTGGAGCCGAGAGAGAAGAAGATGCGGGACAGAAGGCCTCTGAATGCGATGAGGATCTACAGTCGTTCCCCATATATGGGAAACGACTGTAGAATCCGTAAATGTAAACCGCAAAATGGGGAATCCATTGGGGATGGATTTTTCTCTAAAACCCTAAATTTATCCCCAAATTATAGGGATTGATCCCATATGGAGATGCTCTAAATGACAGAAAGATAAAAGACAATGGTTTGCCCTTTATTAGTTAATAACTGCTTAGAGCACTTTCAACGGAATAGGCAAATGCGAAAAAAATCCCCATTTACCTATTAAAGACAAAAAACCGACTGGAAAGGATTAGGCAAAGTGACACTGGATCGAGTTTTAGCTACAGTATTTTTAAAGCTAAAGACAGGATCTGAGTAATACTAAGGATCAGCTTACTGTAGCATTGCACTCCCTCCTCAAGCTCTCTCTCTCATCAAGTTTTCTCTCTCTTCGACCTCTCTCACTCCTCAAGCTCTCTCTCTCTCATCATTTCTCTCTCATCAAGCTTTCTCTCTCTTCGACCTCTCCTCTCTCCTCAAGCTCTCTCTCTCATCAACTCCCTCTTCCATCAGTTCTCTCTCATCAAACCCCTCTCATCAGTTCTCTTCAAGTGTTCTCTCTCATCAAGCTCTCACTCTCTGCCTCCTCAACGTCACTCACTTCTCTCTCTTCTCAAATGTTCTCTCTCACATCAAACTGTCGATTACAACGAGAGGAAAAAAATCAAACGGTAAAACCGGTTGACACGTGGGGTGTGTTTTGGCTGACACGTGAGATGTGTTTAGGTTGATGCCAAATAGAGACTGATGCGAATACTTTTTCTTGTTGTAAACTGTAGATAGAGCAAATCTTTAATTTATTATTTTTTGGTAATTCTCTCTCTCTCTCTCCTCTCAACATTTTCTCAAAAAACTGTCATTGGTATGCTAATTACTTCACCTCCTTTATTCAATTAATTCACCCTACTGTTAAAATCAATGCAAAAACACTAGCTATTTGATTCTGGAAACTTCCTTTGTCATATTTACATTAAGTTTTTGATCGGATTCATATGAATAACCAAGAGTAATTGCACTTATAGTTGTAGTTTTGTGCGTTTTGATTAGTCTTCGAGGTTGATCCTTTTGAAATGTAGCGTCCTCTATTGAAATTGAACTGGATGTTGTGGATTCCGCGAAGTAGCCGTTTCTGCCAATGCTTAGAATTTCGTCGTTTCAAGGCGACATTGATTGAAGGAAGAAGCATGACAAAGTGGTTTTGAGGATTTCTACATCTTGTGGTAAGGGTTAGAAGGATCTTAACTAAAGTAAATGGTGTCATCTCCATTCTAGCTAGTTTTGTTCCATTTATCCGTATAGCTGTGTCATTTAATAAAATACTTCAAAACCGCAGGTTAAAAATATATTTGCCATTTATTATATGAAATACATCCTCGAAAAGGATGCTAAAAGTCTTCTAGACAGTAGGGATATACTCCCCTGCTTGTTACTGCTTGTCTGGCATTTAACATCAGTATGCCATTAAAGGAATCATTCACCTTATTAACAGCCTAATCATTTAAGATCTATGAAGCATTAAGATTCCGTAAAGGAAAAAATAACCTGTGTTTCCAGAAGACCCAAGATACTCTTTTGAATCTATACTGGTTTGCTTTCCTAGCAATGGCTTCCACAAAATCTGTATGTTTTTCTGTACATGCTACTATTGTTGTTCATACTCCCTACTTTACTTCTTGTTGAAATCCCTTTCATAGTTTGCAGTATTCTGCAAATGAAATACCATTAGTTCTTCAAGAAATTAACAGCTCCAAATATTAACTTATCTGCCACATTTTGGAATGTTTTGAGTATTAACAGTGCAATGAACTGGTAGTAGACTTGGTAGTCTTTCAACAAATTATTCAGGTATATTGGTTCCTTGAAGCAGATCAGTGATTATAACTATTGCATGGGTTGTCCTTTAGAGCTTATGGATTACTAAACAGCAAACACTGATTTGCTATTGGTGACTTGGCGTCCATATGAGAAAATTACTCAGCAAACGCTAAGGAGTTGTTTGGATTGAGAAACACTCGTAATCTATCTCATCTTATCATTTCAAAATTTTCAAATTATTACACAAAATATAATAAACAATTTGATTTTTTTCAAATCTCAAAATAATAATAATATCAAAAAATAATATTCTAACAATATTTTATTCAACTTTTAAATTTTATCTAAAACCATCTTATCTCATCTCATTTCATCTCACTCTTCAATCAGTTCCTAAATGTATTGAAGGCAAAATCTCTCATCTTTGTTTTAGGGATGACTTACATTTGTTTTGCAGTAGGGAAATTGGACCTTTTTTGCTTGTGAACATAGGCAAGATATTAATGTAGTAATGATTTTTATTTTTTTTTATTTTTTCGGTGTGGAAGGGGGGTTACTTTGGCTTTTATTGCAGCAATCAATGTCAACATACATACGTAGATTGCCTCCTATTTCATTTCAAATTCAATGTATGAAGCGTACACACTACATGAAAAATGGCCATTTCCAGCATTTTTATTATCGCCGCAACTATAATCGCCGGTAAAAAGGAGTATTTGCAGCGATTTCCATGCCGTTGCTGACTTCCAGCCCAAATTCACAATCTGACGTTCACTTTTTTTTGCGGCAATTTTTGTTTATTGTAGCGATATGTTTTCGACGCAATAGGAAATTTTAACTGTAGCAGCATTTAGTTTTCGTCGAAAGTGAATAATCGACGCAATATACCTTTTTTGCGGCGTAGATTGTCGTCGCAATAATCTACGTTGTCAGCGTAAAACAGATGGCCCATTTAATTGCGGCCAATTATTTGTTATTTGCGGCGACATTGAAGCGTCGGAAATACTAATAAAATTAATGCTCCCCCGCGGGCGCCTTATTTCTCCCACCCTACCCAAAATTTTCCCCCCTTCGCGATTTGTCCCAGTTCCCGCCCCCTTTCTCTCACTCTCTCTGTTGTTCTCGACTGCGATTGGCGACTCCGGTGCTATTCTCGCCACCATCTCGCCGCCTTGCCGACGCCGGTGAGCTTGTATTTCAGATTATTGGTCTCCATCCATCTCTCTCGCTCTCTCGTCTTCGCAAAGTGGTTTCCAATTGCCCAGTGCCGCCGTCTTCTGCAGATCCCTAGTGAGTTTCTCTTTCTCTATTTTCGTTTTCCATTACTATGATTTGGGTGCATTAGGTCATGAGAAATGTTTTCCATTCACAGAGCCATTCTGGAATCGAGCCCCTGTGTCCCTAATTTCACCCTAATTTAGACTTTGTTTTCTTTGTAATTTCGTGTTACACATTGTTATATAGTGTCTTTAGTGAGTTTATAATTTTGTGGGAATGAGATTAAAATTTTTTTTTTGGTGTAGAAGTATTACCCAGTTAGATTAGATCTCCAGTTATCTATGTGTTTCTTCAAGTGGTTAGCATAGAGTATAAACCATTTTTTTTAGACTGCATGTAATCTCAAGTTAAAATGATCGAAAATGACACTAGTGCTGTCAAACTGTGAAGATTGAAAATATGCTAATATTTGTGGTACTGCTGATTGTCAGTGTTGTTGTTTGGAGGATTAACGCATATATATGACAGCCACATGGGGTTTGTGAATTTATGTTCTATATATACTTGCAGCTAGCTTAGTGCTTCATGTACTCATCAGAACTAATTAAAGAGTAGTAAAAGGGATGAATATATAGATGAAGAAAGATGGTTTCCACTTGGGAAACCTTCCGCTAATTAAGGCTCTCTAATTTTAAGACGGAATTAATTAATGGGTATGCATGATAATAAACATTTGTATATATCCATCTTGATAAACAATTTGGTATTCTTATATAATGTGACTGACATATATATATATATATGTCAAAGGGTTCCCGGCCAGTAGGAGATAATCCTCAAAATCTGCACGTGTGATTGTTATTTTATTGCTTGGATCAGAATTAATGGTGTATCCAATATTTTATTACATGTGTTTAATATTTATATAATTATCTTACATTAATTCATGCTTTGTATGCAACTGATGATTAACTAAGACACAGGGTGCAGTACTCTCAGCTCTTTACAGACAAACAACGTCTCTTAATGTATGTACTGCTGCTTAAATTAAATAACTACATTTGAGAGCAAGTACGTACATGATATATGTTAGATCTGCCAAGGCAATTTACAGCAGCCATGCCACCACCAAAGTGCATTTAAACTGCAAGGATATATGTTTTTAGAATTGATTGAGCGTGCAGTGTGTTCCTCAAGTAGTGAAAGAATGGTTAAATGCACTTTCTTAAAGTTATGCCTGGCTTTGGTTGATTTGGTGCAATTTCTTAAATGCACTTTCGTTAAATGCACTTTCTTAATTTGTATTTTATAGAGTTATTTATAAAAAAAATAGAATGATATAGAATTATAATATAAAGATTATGATAGACATGTACATGAAGACATAGCATGTTGACTGGAAAATTCAAAACAAATATTCTTTTTTTCTAATTTGTTTGAAAAGTTCCAGGTATGAGGGGAAGTGTATTTCCACATTTTGGGAATCCAATGCTTAATTTTTTGTTTTTTAATAAGAAAAACATGGGATTGTTTGCTACCCTCCCTAGCTAATCCTAAACCATTTCACCTAAATCAGTCATTTCTATCTTTAAAAAGTTCTAGATAAAGTCACTTTTTTTATGGAGTTAAGTGCAGTGGATTAGAATATGAACACTATAGTTGATTGCAAATGCAAAGATAATGGACAAACCACTAGATCAGATTGTCATTTTTGTTTAAATTGGTTTTGTGCATGATGGATATATGTTTGATCAAGAAAGATGGACGCTCTCATTATTCCTAAAAGGGAAATTATATGTCAATATGTAATTGTTCAAATTACACCTGATTGGTTGGGGATTGGTATTCCTTCTCATGAGCTTACAGTCATGTCTTTAATGTTAAATCAAATGTTTTTCACTAGATAAATGATGCTCCCACTGTAACAAGAGGCAGCTACTGTTAAGGCACGTCTTTGTATTGACATTATGCAATCTAAGAATAATCCCAATTGACCATTTGCGGTGATTAATTGAGTATTTGCGACATAAATAGTCGCTGGTATTATTAAATTGCGGCGATTATCTACGAACTTGATACCACCAATTGCGGCGTTTTATTATAACCTTTGTGGCGACAGATTATCGCTGCAAATACTAATAATTCTGGCGAGTTTTTAAAGTCGACGAAATAGTTCTAAATTGGCTTGAGGATATCGTCGAACCTGCGGCGATTTAGAAATCGCCTAAAGAAATCAATCCTAGCGAGAAGTATGTGTATTTCCGGCGATTTTGACCGCCGGAAATGACCCTTTTTCTTGTAGTGACATACTAGCAGGGAAGTATCCGGTCTACATTTTGATTGAAGTAAATTTGGATAGAAGAAAGTATGATTTGTAATATAGTTAGATGAGAATTATAGAAATTTGATTTGTAATTAAGATATTTATATTAAATTTTAGATGATTTTAAGTAGACGTTTGTGGTTATTAACATTAAATGAACATTGAAAATATTATTTTTTAACCAATAATTTAATTAGAATATGATTACTAATTACTATTTAATCAATAGAATGGTAAAATCTGATAAAAATAAATATATTAAAAAATATATTAAATTAATATTATTTTATTATTATATAAATAATAAATAGATAATGTAATATGAGGATTGAATGTGAATGGAATAGATAAAAATATATTCATGTTCTATTAGCTAAAACTTGGGTTTGGCTTTGACTATTCCAACGAGAGTACTCTATAAATAATATGATTTTTTCTAAATGTATAAAAGTGATTTCAACATTACTCAAGTCGTTTAGCATCTCTAATGCAAATTACTCATTTCTTTTTTCTTTTTTCTTTCTTTTTTTTTTTTTTTAAAAAAAAGAGCCAGTAGCCACACACATAGCAACTCCGTCTAAATTTATTCATTAGCTCTCACTTATGACAGATGAATACCGTGATAACATCATTACATTTGGAGGCTTATATGATAAATGCTATAAACTAACCCAAAACCAAGTGACAAAATAAACCAAAAAACCAAAACAAAATCTAACAAGCCTACGCCAAACAACCAACAAAACTCGAAAAAAACTAAACAAGCATGAAGAAAGCAACAACAAAAGCAAGAATAAATGCAAATTACTCATTTCATTTAACATTTTGTACTCAATGAATAATATTACTCATCATCCTAACTTCTATCATTCTTCTATCATTTTATGATGTGGTATTAAATGATTGGAAATTATTTATTATATTTTACTTGTAAATATATCATCTAATGTCACATCATGAGATGATGGGAGGATTATAGGAGTTGGCATGATGAATAAATTTTTTCTATAAAAAAATTGTAAAACCATGGGATTGTGAATTTGTGATTGTTATCAAGATTTATAAAAATAATTTAGAAATTGACGTAATTTAATGTAACATATCATATTATAAATTTAAAATCAAGTATTATTAATTTGTAAGTTAATATTTATAGGATCTCCAACATGCTACAAATTTGACTAATTTTATCACAGTTTTAAATTTCGTACCGTACCGGTTGGTACGGTCGAAATTTTTCGTTTCGGCCGTCCGGCCGGTACAGGTACTATACCTGTTCCGTACCGGCCAAAATACTGGCCGGTACCGGTCATACCGGCCTAAATTTCGGCCTGTACCGGCCTATATTTCGGCCGGTACCGGCCGATATTTCGGCCTGTGTTTTTTTTTTTTTTTTTCGTTTTTTCAAACTACAAACTTATTTTTTAACCCTCAATTCAGACTAGACTATTTATAATTTATATATATATGTATTTGTATATAATTTATTTATATATAGACTATTATTTTAGAATATAATTTTTATATATATTTATATATATAATTTATTTATAGATCGACTATCCCGAAACGTTATCCCGAAACACTATTCCGAAACGGTATCGGTACCGAAATATTTCGTTCCAATACCTTGACCGGTACGGTATTCAAAACATTGAATTTTACACCTCTTTATCTATTTTTTATGGAGATATTTTTTTCTAATCTAATAAATTAATTAGTACACGGATTTGTACAATTCGGAGCAGGCCGGCTCTTTGTATAAATAATGTACTAATTTTATAACTAGTCATGATAATATTTGAAAGTTGTGTATTAAAACATTAAGAAATTATATTAATTTTATTTATAATTTTTTTTAAAAAAAAAACATTTTAAAAATAAAGTGACAGTAATGATGACGTATATAATGTCATTCGCAAAGTTACATATTGCGACGTAAGCAGTTACGAAATGCTCGAATCCCGTTCGATACAAAATATTTCCACACCGCATCACTGCGCACAGAACTTTTGGCGAGAAAACCGAAACATAGTAATACACACACACAGACACACGCACATAAAACACGCACAGAGAAAGTGCGAGTGGTCTCAGTAGCAATGGCGAATGGTGGCGTAGGTGAGGAAGTAAGGAACAAGCAGGTGATATTCAGGGACTATGTAACTGGTTTTCCAAAGGAATCGGACATGTATGTTACCACCGGTACCATAAATTTGAGGGTCCCCGAAGGTTCCAATTCCGTTCTTGTAAAGAACCTCTACTTGTCCTGCGATCCTGTCATGCGTGTTCGGATGGCACGAGTCACTTTCAGCGGTTTCAGTTCGTACACCCCCGGCTCTGTGAGTATATTAGGTTTCTGCGAAAATTACATGGGAAATGGTTACTGATTGATGAATTATTTCAAGTAGGGTTCTTTATAATTTTGAAGAGCCATAATACTGATAGCATAGCTGGATGACATTGATCTTTTGTGCTATTTCTTTTCGCCTTCTCTTTCTCGGTATTGAAATTAGGAATTTAGATCATAAGATATGGGTTATTTATTTATTTATTTTGGGGTTGTCTAGGAGTTTTTGGAACATCCGTTGCTTTAATTATTTAAAAACTAAAAAAAAAACTTTTAAGATATAATTAACGCTTGGAAATGAAAAGAAAAATATCGGTATTTCTTTTTGGTTTCTGGAGAGGAGCGAATGGCGCCCGCCGGGGGGCGGGGGGTGGTGGGGGAGTGGGGGGGTTGAAATGCCACGAACAATACGTGTGTGAGCCCATGCGTGCTTGCTCGTTGAATTTGATATCGTGTACATTTCTGAGGTTGCAATTGTGATTTTCTCCCGAGAAACTTGCAGCCATTAACTGGGTTGGGAGTGGCTAAGGTTTTGGATTCTGGGCACCCAGACTTCAAGGCAGGTGACTTAGTTTGGGGGGTTACTGGATGGGAAGAGTACAGCCTACTCTCTGGAATTGAAAGTCTGCGTAAGATCCAGCATACTGATGTACCCCTTTCCTACTATACTGGACTTCTTGGTAAGTTGTTTGCTTTTCTTTTCTTTTTTTTATAAGTAAAAGAAATTTTCTATTATATGAAGTTTGGATTGATTTTGAGATGTACAAGATGATTATGCTACATACCCTTTTGAGTTGCATTTTGATAGCTTTTTGAATTCAAGACTTTCTGTGCTTCTGTGGGCGCTGTGGTAAATTCTGTGGTAAATATGTTTGAATATCTTAACCCCTTTTTTTTTTTTGCAAAATAGGTATGCCTGGTATGACTGCTTATGCTGGTTTCTATGAAGTTTGTACTCCCAAGTCTGGAGAATATGTCTTCATTTCAGCAGCATCTGGCGCAGTTGGTCAGCTTGTTGGGCAATTTGCAAAATTGCTGGGCTGTTATGTTGTTGGAAGTGCTGGAAGTAAAGAAAAGGTACCTTACTATTTTTACGAGTAATTTTCTGTTCTCTAGTCCTTTATTTGGTGGCTGCCATCTAGATTTATTCCAAATCGTTGATGTAGATATGTGACAATGGTATTACTTAGGCAGGATGATAATTTCATTAAAATTGCTTCCTTTTATGGCAAAGTTATAATGAAGGATTGTGAAGTATCTTGAACAAGTATAAGGAAACTCATATGTTCGCTTATGGATAGATTTTTAATGGTGAAAGTGCTCTTGATTTTACCTTCTTTAACTACCTGAACTATCAAAAGAAATTTTTTTTGTACTATCATTTGCCTCTGTTTTTTAGAATTTTAAAATATTTGCCAAGTAAATTCTAATCAAACATGGAATTTTAGCACTCCCTAGTTTTCGTAGTTGTCGCCTGCTGCATGGCTTTGCTTGTGTGGACACAAGATTGCTGCCACGTGTCCCTCAATTCTCTTTGTAAAAGCAGGAAGATGAAACATAAGGGCATGTCAGCAGATATTTATCTTTATTCCCATAACATGAAAAGATCTCTTTTTTCTTTTACTTTTCAAGTTGTTCATGAATAAAAACCAGTTAATTAAAAAAAATCTCATTTTTCTTCTGTTATAAATTAGGTTGACCTATTGAAGAATAAGTTGGGTTTTGATGATGCATTCAATTATAAGGAAGAGCATGACTTGGATGCAGCTTTGAAAAGGTTAGTATGGCATTTACATAACTGGAACTTAAAATTTTTCTCTAGAGTTTTAAGCATTTCCTAGTGTGTTGTTAGATTTAGTTGTTTGGTTTGAGTTGTATAACAAACTGGATGGGGTCATTACTTGACACCGCACCTATTATAATAAATGGCATTTGCTTGAAGAAAATCTTTGGCCTTCTAGTACCGTTAAGGTGGGTTTATTTCAGGATTATGTACTAAGGCTCAGGTATAGATAAATTAATAAGTGGAAACAAAAAAGATGATAGAGTTTCAAGTTCTCCATTTGATCAGTTCCGTCAATTGATTTGATGATGTTAGTTGCAGTAGTCGGTCCTTAATCTTTAATAGCCCTATTCATAACAATGGAATCAAAAAATTTCAATTTGTTGCCATATAAATGACTTATTTTTGGACATGATTGATTCAGAAAACTTTGCTCATTTCACATGGATCTCATCTTTGTTGCGTGTAAATTCGTATTCGGTATGTGGATGTGATTATTGTAACGAACATTTAGACAATTGTTTAACAAAAGAGGACAGAATCAACGATCTCGAGATTAGATGATGACTACTCCCCTTTAAATTATGGGTGGAGTGTGAGGCCAGAGATTTAATTTTATATGGCTGCAATGAGTTGTTTTACTTTCATGTTCCAATAATAAGAAATTTTACTATTCTTAATTAGTGCCCCAGCCACCAGAGCCTGTAGAATTTATAATCTTATCTGTGCGAGATACTAGTATTTTGATCTGCAAAACACATATTAATGGGTACTGTTCATCATCAGATATTTCCCAGAAGGCATTGACATATACTTTGAGAATGTTGGGGGTAAAACACTTGATGCAGTACTCTTAAACATGAGAGTCCATGGCCGCATTGCTGTATGTGGAATGATCTCACAGTACAATCTTGATGAGACCGAAGGCGTGAAAAATTTGACGTGTCTCATATACAAGCGAATCCATATGCGAGGATTTACAGTTCGTGATTACTATCACCTCTATCCAAAGTTCTTAGAGACTGTGATGCCTTACATCAGAGAGGGGAAGGTGGTGTATCTGGAAGACAAAGCTGAAGGCCTTGAGAGTGCTCCAGCAGCCCTGGTTGGACTATTCAGTGGCCGCAATGTTGGAAAACAAGTTGTTGTAGTTGCTCGCGAATAATCTGGCCATTATTTCTGTAGTACTACTGCGTGCAGTGTGTTCCCTTTTTTTTTTTTTTTTTCCTATCAAGCTTGCATATTTATAAATGAAAAGTTTCAAATTACAATACTATCATCAGGAGAGTCCTTTCTACTATTAATAAAAACAATACTAAAAGGTAAGATAGCTACGGGTATGCAACCGATCATTCTATTGGTTGCGGCCTACTATGTCACAGAATATGCAAATCGATTTTGAGATCGATCTATTTTTTTTAAAAGACCATCATTTATGAGAAGACATGATAAGAGTTATGCCTTCAGAGATGGGAGATATTTGCCAGATTGAAGATGATCCTTGAATAGCTTAGATTACAAGAAGGGAATCTTCCTCAATTGTGACATCTGGAAATTGTAAGTGTTTAGCCATATTGACTGCAAGTCTAGCCGCATTGGTTAAAGAATACGTATTTAAGGGTAGGGGCCAAAATTGACAACGCCATAGTCATGTTCTGCATTCAATTCCTGCAATTCAAACTTGTAACTACAGCCCTTCACCTATTAATAAAGAACTCAAAGCAAGTTCCATCCAAGAGAAAAGTTCAGAATTGAAACCTCAAAACACATATCCCTGTCTTAGTTAAGTTGTCAATTTCACAATTTGGAGCACCTCAAGTAGTACTCTTTTTACCACTCTCACAACAAAAATATTGCAGCCACATGGAAAGTAAAAAAAAAAGCTCCAAGAACAAATTAGATCGAGTACGCAAGAGTACTTAAGGGGTGAATTAACCAAGCTTGCCATCAACGATTATCGGCATTGTTCTTGGGACTAATGAAATCTAATGATTCGGTCATATTTCTGACTTGTCGATCGAGAAAACATTTGTGAAGACGATTTTATCGGTTGAGATCGAAGCATCGAGCTAGTGTCACTCAAAATGAGATTTTGAGCTCGGATGGCGCTGCAAGTTCTGGTGCTTAATTGGGGAGTTGGAAAATGAAGGATTCCTGGAGGAATGTTGTTTTTTCCTTCTAAAGGTGGGTGGGGGAATCGCCCCAGAGAGAGAGAGAGCTAGCAAAATGAGGACTGTTAGGTATAAGCGGTTTGACGCACTAAATCGTGTATCAATACTCACATACTTTTTTTCATTGACAAAAGAAATAAAAAAAAAAAAAATTGAGAGACAAATGTCTTACATTTAATATCAATGCACAGTTTGGTGTGTGAAATCGTTTGTAAAAAGACTTTTTCAAAATGAAAAATGATAAACACAATACTTTTCACAATATATTTTACAATCATATTTTAAAATGAGAGGTATTATTGTAAAATACCATATAAAAGTAATACCACTTTACAAAAATACATTTATTTTATATTATGTATTTTGAAAAGTATTGTGTGTATCATTGCTCGAGATAATTGCACCAATCGCAGTTTTCTATATATCTAGGTTTCACTGGTAGTCACTAGTCCCTCTTCATCATGACCTGTTTATTGCTGATCATCACTGTTACATCTGCGTTTTCCCTGTCCACTACCAAAACATGCACGCACGTATATAGGGTCCGAGAGAGGAAATTTTATGAAACAATAGTAAGATAATTTTAGTTTTATTTATTTTTATAGATGAGATGAATTAAGATTAAAGTTAAAAATTGAATAAAATATTGTTAGAATATATTTTTGTAATATTATTTTTATTTTGATATTTGAAAAAGTTGAACTATTTATTTTATTTTTTGTAGAAATTTAAAAAAATTGTAATAATTAAATGAGATGAGATGAGTTGAGAGAAATTGTGAAAATAACCGAGGCTTTAATGTTTTATGGAGTTTTGGAAAAGGAAAGAGAAAAAGTTAAATAAAAAATATTATAAAAGTTATAATATTGTTATAATATAATTTTTTAATTTTATATATATTTTAGGATTTGAAAAAATTGAATTATTTTTTGTTTGAAAAAATTGTAATGATTAGTTTAAAAATATTTGTATTTAATTAATGTTTAAAAATGAGATGAGATGAGATTAGACAGAAGGTGAACGAAATGATTTACAGACATCCCCTAAATTCAAAACTGAGAAAATTGTTCTGAATAGGGTCAGAGCAGCCATACCAGAACCTTGGCGTGCGACTACTACAGGAAAGCATTTTAATTTTTAACAGCTGTGGCAAAAGTTAGAGCTTCCAGACTTCTCCAGCAGGATCGTCACTGCTGACTGATCCTCCTAGCTAGCCAACTTTCATCACTGACGTTATACTGTGATGCAAAGTTCATGTTGCTACGTAAGCACTTATTTCATGATCACATTGGTTTACCCTTTTTCTTTATTTGATCGTTCAAAGGACGTACGGTGCAGTCGCTCCTCCAACAAGAAAACGTATAAATATATAATCTTCTTTTGCCATTTGCATCGGAAAAGCCTAGCCCACGAACACGCATAAAGACAGAGAGAGACTCTGGGAGAGTGTAGCGAAACAATGCCGAAGGTTGGAGACGAAGCGAGCAACAAACAGCTAATATTCAGGGACTATGTCACCGGCCTTCCCAAGGAATCGGACATGTACGTGACGACTAGTACCATAAAGTTGAAGGTTCCCTAAGGTTTCCATGGTGTCCTTGTCAAGAACCTCTACTTGTCCTGCGACCCCTTAATGCGACTTCGAATGCCACAAGTCACTCTTAATGGATACAGTAGTTCTTATACTCCTGGCGATGTGCGTATCTAACCATTATTTTAAGAATTCAAATTTTCATATAAAATAGTTATAAGATATAATTGATATTTGCAAAGGCCTAACATGACTAAAATAATGGACAAATGTTTTGTAAGAAAGGAAAAGATAACGGAGAAAACATTTTTTTATGCATGTGTGCTTGCTCGTTGAATTTTATATATAGTTGACATTTTTGAGCTTGCAATTGTGATCTCCCGGTGGACACTTGCAGCCATTAACTGGGTTTGGGGTGGCTAAAGTTTTGGATTCTGGGCACCCAGACTACAAGGCAGGTGACTTAGTTTGGGGGATCACTGGATGGGAAGAGTACAGCCTAATCACCCCAACCGAAGGCCTGACAAGTCTCGAGCAAGGCCTGAAAAAGATTCAGCACACTGATGTACCCCTTTCCTACCATACTGGACTTCTTGGTAAGTTGGTTACTCATTTTATGAAGTTTGAACTGTTTTGAGATTTAGAAGCAGATGATTATGCTACAAAGCCTTCTGAGCTGCGCGCAGGTATCAAGAGTAGTTTCTTGAAAATATATATACTTTGCGTGCTTGTTTGAGCACCATGTTGAATTCACCCTCATGTACATGTGTGTAAATCTTTAAAAAGTTCATTTTCACAAACAGGGATGCCTGGTATGACTGCTTATGCTGGTTTCTATGAGCTCTGTTCTCCTAAGAAAGGAGAATATGTCTTCGTTTCAGCAGCATCTGGTGCAGTTGGTCAGCTTGTTGGACAATTTGCAAAATTGTTGGGCTGTTATGTTGTTGGAAGTGCTGGGAGTAAAGAAAAGGTAATATATGTATTTAAGTATATACTTGTCTGTGTGTCCCACAATCGTTTAGGTAGGAATCTGTGGCAACGGTCAAGCTTAGCAAGTGCGATTGGTATTTTCATTATTTTTGGGGCAAAGTTACAAGGAGAACTTCAAAGTCTTATTTGTTTTCAAATGAACGTAGAGATTGTTAGAATATCCATTAAATGATTAATTTGATCTTTTCCTATCAGCTTAACAAGTGGTAATTTAAGAGAGATTTCTTTGTATTTGTTTACAAGGAAGGAAAGCTTTGAGATGTTCTTGTAGAGTACCCTTTTTAACTACCTAAATCAAAGTTCATGGTATTATCATTTGCCTCTGTTTTCTAGATACTCACACTAAATTTCTGGTAAATTCTAGCATAGAACCAATCCCTAATTCCCATACTTGTCACCTGCTGGTTTTGCTTTTGTGGAATTTGGCTGCCAGTGCCCCTGACTCTCTGTAAAAGCAGAAAAGATGAAACATATATAGGGGCGGGCCAAGATAATTGAGACGTGGGCCTCCCCCTCTTCCTAGTTCCTCCTGCCCTGCAAACCCCCCCCCCCCCCCCCCCCCCCCCAAAAAAAAAAAAAGAAAAAAACTCTTTCGTTTTTTTCATTTTTTACTGTAGCGAGAGCCTAGTGGGATGTAGTTACCATTACCTGAAAACTCTTTTTGCTTGTAGTAAGAAAAAAACTCGTTTTCTTCTGTTGTAAATTAGGTTGATCTGTTGAAGAACAAGTTGGGTAATGATGATGCTTTCAATTATAAGGAAGAGCATGACTTGGATGCAGCTTTGAAAAGGTCAGTGTGGTATTTACATAACATGTCATGAATGACAGCAAACACAACATTTCTTTGTAATGCAGATGACTTATTTTTAGGCATAATGGATACAGATAACCATGCTCGCATGATATTTTATGTTATTTTAATGAAATATATCAATATCACACACTGTTGGTTTATGTTAATTTATAACCAGGTACTTCCCAGAAGGCATCGACATTTACTTCGACAATGTTGGAGGCAAAACACTCGATGCAGTGCTCTTAAACATGAGAGTCCATGGTCGAATTGCTGTATGTGGAATGATATCGCAGTACAATGTTCATCAGCAGCCTGAAGGTGTGCAAAATTTGACGTGTCTCCTATTCAAGCGAATCCACATGGTAGGATTCTCAGTTTTGGATCATCATCAACTCTATCCCAAGTTCATAGAAACTGTGCTGCCTTACATCAAAGAAGGGAAGATAGTGTATGTGGAAGACATGGCTGAAGGCCTTGAGAGTGGTCCAGCTGCTCTTGTTGGCCTTTTTAGTGGTCGCAATGTTGGAAAGAAAGTAGTTGTCGTTGCTCGCGAATGATTTTTAGCCCCGTCTGTTGTTACCTGGTTGGGTTGTTTCTTGGATGATCTATCATATTCACTCTATTACTTATATTGTGTGCGTCGCAGTGCATGTCTTGTGGCAAATTCAATAAGAGAAAAACTTAAAACAGATCGGGTGTTCATTTCTCTTTTACACCAAACAATAAAATTGCAACACATGATAGACTTATTGAAGTTACAGTAGGTGCACATCCATTATCCTCTCTCCTTTTTTCCTTTTTCCTTCTCCCTTCTCTCTTTCTTCTTCCCGCCCCCAAAGCCCTCCCTTGAACCCAGTTTCTCATCAGCATCTCTTGACAGTTGATAAATTAGAGTGACAATTGTCGAATCTAAGGGCTGGTGGAAATAAGAAAACAAAAAGCAAACTTAAGATCTTTCTTAACTGCCAAACAGAAATAGATCCCACATTTTCTCACCATCCAAACAACAATACATTTTCTTATCATCCAACCAAAAATATAATCTAAAGATGATTATTCCTAAGGCTGTACAAGAAACCGAGGAACCGATCGGGACCAACTCAGACCGGCCGGCCAAAGTTGGCATAGAACCGGTCGGCGGGCGGGAAATTTTTTTATCAAAACCGACATCGACCGGTTCGGTATCGGTTCGAACCAGAAGAAAACTGCTGAACCGGCCGACGTCTTAAACCCATTTTTTTATATATATAATTCATTCTAAAACGACGCCGTTTCACTTAAATAGGTGAAAAGGCGTCGTTTTTCTTATGCAATTTAGAACAAGAGAGAGAGAGAACGGCGTCGTTTGGCACCGTTTGTGCCTAGGGTTTAAACAACCCACCTCTCAGTCTCTTCTCATTTCGACCGACCCCTCACTCCCTCAGCACTCCTCCCATCCCCTCCAGCGTCCGCAACAGCACAACCCTCCTCTTAGTCTCCACTCTCCAGCGATAGTGGCATCAGCGACAGCGACCCAACTTCCACTTCAGTCTCCACTCTCCAGCGGTAGAGGCAGTGGCATCGGCATCGCAGCGGTAGCGGCCCAGCCTCCACGACGTCCACGTCCCTTCGGCAAACGGCGCATCCCACGCCATAGAGTTTTGCAATCCGATTTTTTTTTTGTCTATTTTCAATCTGAAATTTTTTTTGTTTATTTTCTTGATCCTATTTTTTTGGTCTATGCCGATCTAGTTCTATAATTCTAGTAATCTAGCTCCTTGGATGTTGCTGGATTCTTAGATGATTATACTTTTCTAATTTTAAAATTGTTGTATATTTTGAATTTGATGGTGGGATTGAATGGCTATTTTGGGCAATTGAATTATTGAACTACAAGACACGCCATCAAGATTTGATTTTCGACAAACCGACAAACAGATCACGAACTGGCAAGCAATCAAGAAGGTCGATTTTATCTCTTACACGGCCGGTTTTCGACCAATTTTCTTACCAAAATAGCAGTTTTCGGTCGAGTTCGGTTTTGTTCGGGGTCGGTTTTTCACCCCTAATTATTCCTCCATAGGCACATAAAAAGTATAGCTACTCCTTTTAGAGGGTGAGAGAGAGAATTCAAAAAGAAATAGAAAAAGTGGTCTTAAAGAGCATAAATATCTGCCTGTAGTTGATGGTGGCGTCTTTCTCACTTTTTCCTCTCAACTTTCTTGGCAATATCTTATACATCAAGACTATCCTTAATCGTATTCTATTTTTTAGTGAGAGAGAGTATTTTAGTGAAAGAGAGAGCAGGGAGAGAAAGGAAAATCAACTAGTGATGGGGGAGGAGGGGAGAGAGAGAGAGAGAGAGAGAGGGCAGATTAAAGAATGAGTTCGAGGTGAGGGGAAAAGATCAAGTCCGCCATCGTTTCCTAGTCTTTCATTCTTTGGTGTTTTGCAAGTACGTTTGCAGTTTGAGGAAATAATATTTAGTCTTAAGATGTTAAAATATTACCCACTTATTTTAAAAAAAAGTGAATAAATTTTAGATTTATATAAAAAAAATTATTTTTTTAATAATAGATTCTAAATTTTTGTTAAAATAAACACGCGAAACTTACAAGACTGTAACTAATATTAATCTTTGCAATTAAACACGTAATCAGTATAAAACTTTCATACAGGTAGCCTAGACTGGTTCATAATCAGTTTTTTTTTTTTTTTTTTGTGCGTGGCCTATTCCATGATTGACGAGAATTTCAAACCCATGGTGCGACTGCGGAAGTCGGGGCCGAAAGGTCGATGAATTTTTGTTGTACAATGACCACTGCGATACGAACTTTGATTTAATACGCACGCAAGCACTAAACAAGGAAAATGATAAAGTTACTGTTAAATAACAATTTGTATACAACAATGTAATAAAATAATATTATTTTAAATTTAATTTTAACTTTTACTTTTGATTTGATGTGTTTAAATCAAGGCCAGCTCCCCCACTCTATGTAAGGCCCCAAAATAAAAAATAAGGTGTTTTTTTAAAAAAAAATAAAAAATAAAAACTATTTCATTAAATAAAATTTTAAATAATTTTTATAGTTTTCAATGTGTGCAAGGCTCCATAATACTAAATTTAATATTTAATACAATGAATTTTTTTAATAAGTAATACAATGAATTATTTATATTTTAAATAATTTTTTTAAGATCTTGCTAAATTGAAGTACAAAATATGTATTGAGACCTCATTTTAAGTTATTGTTGTAAATATATATTCACAAAAATTATATTTAATAATTTTAAATAAAATCTCATTTTATTAAATATTTTGAAAATATTTTATATAATGATTATATTTTTTACGAAAGTTGTCACATGGATCAAATTCTAACATTGTTTGGAATTGATCAATATCTCACACTACTCAGCACCTTCGGGTGTGTTGGTGCCTTATGGCACATTTGATAGCGGAAATCTCTCATGGCAGATATAATGAGTATTTCAATGAAGTGGTGAAATCATTTGAAGAAAGCAACAGTTTGCAGCAGCTTAATATGACACACATGGGTGGAGGAATGATTGTTAAATATAAATCTAAGTGTGAACAGTAGCCCCTCAAAAGTCTTGGATAGTTACTCCAAACATCAAGGTTATCTCCAAAATACCAAGTTTGTCTCCTACAGTCCCTTTAATTGGTTGTTTGTCTTCTGAGCTTTCTCTTACAAAATGAGATCATTTGTAAACGAAATAGTATAGGAAATACATAAGAAGAGGCCATTTGTAAAGATAGAGATAATCTTGTAGAAGTTTGTATATTTTGTACAAACACTTTGAAATCTACTATTTCTGCTCCAATAGACGTAGGCAAATTGTCGAATCACTTACATATTGTCTCTATCTTGTGTTTGGGTGTATTTTTGGGTGGTTTTGGTACAAAAATGCTTGGCCTGTTCCATGATTGATGAGAGTTTCAAATCCATGGTGCAACTGGTCATTGTTGTACAATGACCACCACGATACGAACTTTGATTTAATACACATGCAAGCACTAACACAAGGAAAATGATAAAGTTACTATTAAATAACAATTTGCATACAACAATATAATAAAATAAGGTGTTTTTTAAAAGCCATTTCATTAAATAAAATTTTAAATAATTTTTATAGTTTTCAATGTGTGCATGGGCTCATAATACTAAATTTAATATTTAATACAATAAATTTTTTTTTATAAGTAATACAATAGATTATTTTTATTTTAAATAGTTTTTTTAAGATATTACTAAATTGAAGTACAAAATATGTATTGAGACCTTATTTTAAATTGTTGTTATAAATATATATTCACAAAAATTGTATTTAATGATTTAAATAAAATCTCACTTTACTAAATATTTTATATAATAATTTATATTTTATTATATTATAATTACGAATGATTGATTTAAATTTTATAATTCTATTGCACCGTTCATGATTTAAATATAATAAAAAAATATTATTATATTTAAAATTATCTATAAATGAATTGTTTCCCGACACAAATCCTCGAATGTGTGCAACCAACGTAGACAGACAGACGTGTACGTACGTGAAAATGGATCGTCAACGTACGACAAAACGTACAATGCTGCGGCGGCACGTAATTTTTCATGAAAATGAACTCGAACAAGTAAAGGCAATATTAATTTTTTAATATAATATATTATAATAATGAAATGAAAGTGAAGGTTTAGGCTTCGTTTGGTTATCAAACTCTTCTCAACTCATCTCAACTTATCATTACAACTTTTTTAAATTTCAATACAAAATATAATAAACAATTCAACTTTTTCAAATCTCAAAATAATAATAATATTAAAAAATAATATTCTAATAATATTTTATCATCTCAACTTAACTCAACTCAACTCACTTCAACATCCAAACACAACCTTAGACTTCATTTGAAACATGAACTATTCTCAACTCATCTTAATTCATCATTATAATTTTTTTAAATTTTAACATAAAATATAATAAACAATTCAATTTTTTCAAATTCTAAAATAATAATAATATTAAAAAATAATATTCTAACAATATTTTATTATCTCAACTCAACTCACTTCAACATCTAAACTCATCCTTAATGTTGGAAGAGGGAGAAGAAAAAAGATTTGCACAGTATAAATTAATTATAATTAATGACCCGTTTATGGATTAAATGGGTCATTAATTAGACAGAGGTAAAGGCAGTATTAATGTTGTTTAACGAAAACTATAAATTAATTACATCCGTCATCACTATCATCTTATATTAAATGCTCTCCAATTAATTTTATTAGAATTTTTCTATTTACAGATCGAATATATAATTTACACACTTCTTGTGAAATCATTACTATAATAATAAGCAAATTAAAATGTTAATACTTTTTAATATTGTGTATTGAATGCAATTTTACAGAATTGACGCGTAGCTTAAAATCTTTTTCTCTCTCCTCCCGAGACCTCTCTCCCAAACCTCCGCTCATCTCTTAAACATCCTCCTATCTCTGTCCAGAGGGGGTTACAGTATTCCCTCTTACTCTCTGGGCTTTTTTTCGAGCCGTTAGCAGATTATTTTTTTAAGAAATTTTATTTGCAATTTTAAATGAGAGACTGTATGTACAATTTTATTGATTAATATAAATAAAAATAAAAATTATTTTAAAAATGATATTATTGTAATTTTAATTTTTTTTTAACCATAACTATATAGCTTACATGAGCAGTCTCCATTTGGAGACTGTATATAGATTAACTCTAAATTTTTTGACTATTTTTCTTGTTTTCCAATTATAGCACGGAAATGGGCGAAATGGGCCAATCTATTGCTTTCTGGCCACATACGATTGCGCTCCACAAGACTTTTCAGCTGCCGATCTTTTGATTTCGAAAAGAATATTGTCCAAACGAGTGGTGTGTAAGATCTATGCATTGCCGCACTACAGAGTCTTCTCCCACCACGCACGATAGTAGTGGGTTTAGTGGTATTGAATCTTACAAATCCGACTAAACTTCTCTCTGCAATATTAGTGGCTTTAGTGGTATTGAATTGAACTAAAATAAAATCGCTTTAGGCGGCTTCTCTTCGTGAGAAAATGGGGGAACCAAGTCAATATTGGCTGCAGATCTTTTTTTTTTCTTGTGTTGTATTAGTTGGTTTGGGTTGATTGTTAGGGTCTTCCATCCTTTTGACTCTTGCATTTTATAAGTGTTTAATATATATAACAGAATAATTTTACTCATCATCTATATACAATACACTTACTTTTATTTTTTTATCGTTTTATTTTTATCTCTTAGCAAGTATATAGAAATGAGGAGTAAAAAAACGTAATTAATTTAATAAAATAGTTATGCGATGGAAGCTGCATGCTGCAGCGGGATAGAAGGACTATATAACATGCTGGAAAAAAAATGCAATTTTACACGTTGGGCATTTATCTGACATTCATGCGTTATCTAATTTACCTTGTCAATTAAATTTGAATCGCGTTATATGCACGAGGTAACATTGACAATTAAGTTCGCATCAACGTAATTTTGACTGAATTGTTATATTTTTAAATTTGTTTACTGAAGATTTCATTCCCATTACAATTTATCTTATAAATTAAATTATATTATCTAAGTAGTAAAATGGGATCTCTGAAAGAAAGTATAGGCATATCATTGAGACTAGTTTGTTTCTTCTTGCACAATCCAAACTTCTATCCAAGTATTGGGTTGATACTTTCTTAACTGCCACTTATCTTATCAATCGGCTTCTTACTCCAGTTCTTGCCAACACCTCTCCATATTTCAAATTGTTCAATACACAACCAGATTACTCTATTCTTAAAACGTTTGGTTGCACTTGTTATCCCCTTCTTCGCCTATATAACACTAAACTACATTACCGTAGTAAAAAGTGTATCTTCCTAGGATATAGTGCTAACCAAAAGGGCTATCGTTGCTTGGATCCTTATTCTGTTTGTATCTATATCTCAAGACATGTGGTGTTTGATGAATTGAATTTTGCTGCACAAGACATGCTTACTCGCCCTGCAGAGGTTGCTACTCCTGGTTCCACACTTCCCACTGCTACAGGTTTGCCTCTTCCCATCTTTGGTTCTTCTATTGATCTTTCTCTTCCTTCCAATATTCTTAATCCTACTTCTTCCATTCAATCTCCTGCAGTCACAACAGAATGATTCTCCTTTTGAGTCCTCATTAAATCACTCACCTGTGTCTTTGACTCCATCCAATTCTCCCACCAGTTCTCCTACTTCTCTACCTTCACCTACAGAATCTAATCCCTCCCTACCTTCTCGTATGGTTACCAGGTCACAAACAAACTCCTTAAAGCCAAAACAGTTTCCTGACTACAAAGCTTTTTACTCCACTAAACATCCTCTTCAAGCTTTGTCAACAGTTACTCTTTCTCTAGAACCAAAAACTTACTCTCAAGCAGTCAAGGATAAGAATTGGTGTGATGCTATGCATGCTGAATTCACAGCTCTTTTAACAAATAACACATGGACCTTATGTCCACGCCCTGCAGCTAAAAAAGTAGTGAGAAATAAATGGGTCTTTAAACTTAAACAAAAATCTGATGGCTCCATTAACAGGTACAAAGCACTACTTGTGGCAAAAGGATTTGATCAAGAAAATGGCATTGATTTCAACGAGACCTTTAGTCCAGTTATTAAACCAGCAACTATTCGACTGGTTCTAGCTCTTGCTGTACACTACAATTGGACCATTCGACAACTGGACATTTCTAATGCCTTCCTTCATGGGTTTCTTGAAGATGAGGTTTTTATGGAACAGCCTAAAGGCTTTGAAGACCCTCAGCATCTAGAATATGTCTGCAAACTTCAGAAATCATTATATGGGTTAAAACAAGCCCCTAGGGCCTGGTTCATGCGTCTCTCACAAGCATTATTGGAACTTGGCTTTATTGGTTCCAATGTTGACACTTCTTTGTTCACTTTTCATCATCACAATATATGCATTCATGTCCTCATTTACGTGGATGATATAATAGTTACAAGTAACTCTTCTGCTGTTGTTTCTCAACTTGTTTCCACCTTGAGCTATGAATTTGCAGTCAAAGATCTCGGTTCACTCTCCTTTTTCTTGGGCATTCAAGTCACACATACCATTGATGGTCTTCATCTTCATCAGGTAAAATATGTGACAGATTTACTTCATCGAACTAAGATGGTTGGTGCCAAACCTGCATCAACTCCTTGCTGTTCAGGTAGTAAACTCTCCAAGTTTTCTAGTGAACCTTTGTCTGACCCTATAGAATATAGAACCATGGTAGGTGCTTTGCAATACCTTACATTGACTCGACCAGATATCTCGTATAGTGTCAACCAGCTCTGCCAATTTTTGCATTGTCCAACATCAGTCCATCTCACTGCTGCAAAAAGGGTCTTAAGGTATCTTACGGGGACACTTCAGTTTGGTCTTCATTTCACAAAGGGCTCTCTGCAACTCCATGGCTTCTGTGACTCTGATTGGGCTGGTAGTCCCGATGATCGTAAATCAGTCACAGGTTATGCTATATATCTTGGTCCATGCTTGATTTCGTGGGCTGCAAAGAAACAACCTGTCGTAGCTAGATCTAGTACTGAAGCTGAGTACAGATCCATGTCTATCACAGTGGCTGAATTATAGTGCTGTGAATGCTATTCTGTGAGCTGCAAATTCCATTAACTTCTGCTCCATGCTTATGGGTTGACAACATTGGAGCTCTAGCTCTATCTTCTAACCTTGTGTTTCATGCTAGGACGAAACACATTGAAGTGAATTATCACTTCATCTGTGAGAAGATTTTAAACAAAGATTTACAAGCTCATTATATCTCTACTTTTGATCAACCATCGGACATATTCACCAAGGGTCTCTCATCTTCACGTTTCTTACTACTACGAGACAATTTGATGTTGTGTTCTCTCCCATCAACTTGCGGGGGAATGTTAGACAAAATAAACAATGCATAACAGAATCTGATTCTAGAGATCAACTTCAATCAGTTCCGAAAGCTATGCAGAAAGTCTAGGAATAACAGCTTGCATTTTATCTAGTTGTTGAAATATTTAAACTTTGTATTTCAAATATTTTATCTTATCTCTGTATTCAAATATGTAAATATCATTATAAATACATCAATACATATCAAGCTGGTATCACTTGAACCAGCCTCCTCAACTCTTCTAGCTGTATATGTTGTAGAACTTCTAGAATAACTGTACACATTTTGACTGAGAGTGGTGCTACTCGCTAATTGATTTTGTAGCTTTTTTTTTATATTTTTTTAATATATTAAAATATTTTTTTAAAAAAAATATACCAATACATCAATACATACAAAATCACTTCTTTAACCACTAAATAAAAAAAAAAAAAAAAAATTGTCAAATAATACATTTTGGCGTGCGGTCAACTTGAGAGGCAAAAATAACTTTTTCCTTTGACTAAATAATGACGTGGTACAGTGGTATAGCATGCAGTACATATCGTGTATCGCTGATCAATTCGACGGTGCTAGGTCAAATATATCATCACGCATTTATAGTTTTCCATTAAAATTACACGTACGATGAAGTAAGCTGTTACGTCTGTCACAACTACTCTCTCCAACTCAATTTGTCATAATATAAATATAATTTGGGATAAAACCCCACTTTATCTAGTCATAGCATTTCACCAAATCGAATTGGAATACTTCCGTTTGTTTACAAACCATTTCATTTTATTTTATTATTATAATTTTTTTAGATTCTTATATAAGTTATAATAAATAATTTAATTTATTAAATCTTAAAATAAAAATTATATTTTAATAATATTTTATTTAATTTTTAATTTTCATCTCATGTTAAACAAAGCCTAATCAAAACACCTTACTGAATTATATGATTAATAATTGAGCAATCCCATTTATCTTAAATGTCCTATAAATATATCGTTATTCTTCTGCACAGGAGGACACTCATCCACCTCTGAATGAGACACCTAGTTAAATCAATTGGTCATACACAAAAAAATTACGTAATTTCTCTGTTTATGAACCTGGACATGATAGCTTTCTTGCCTATAAAAGGAGAACCTCTTGCACATCACTACCACACGAGTTTGTAGAGATAAGATCGAGCAAGAGATCAGACGTAAGTAACCATGGCGGATTATCATGGTGAAGAAGTGAAGAACAAACAGGTGCTGGCTAGAGACTACATAGATGGCAATCCTAAAGAATCGGACATGTACTTCAGCACTAATACCATACGCTTGAAGGTCCCAGATGGTTCGAACGCAGTTCTGGTGAAGAACCTTTACCTCTCCTGCGATCCCTACATGCGAGGCACAAAGGAAAAAAACCCAGTTCGCCTCTTTAATTCCTTCGCCCCTGATTCAGTAAGCCCCGCCCTTATGTTGGTCTCTCTTTTTTCTCTTGCACGTATACACATAATTTTCAAACAGATTTATTCGTATTTACTGCATGCTCTGATCTTTTGGTTGGAACTTGGTTTAACATGTTTTCTTATTGTTGAAACCTGCAGCCAATAGTTGGGTATGGAGTGGCTAAAGTTGTGGATTCCGGGCACCCAGACTTCAAGAAAGGAGACTTGGTTTGGGGAGTAACCAAATGGGAAGAATACAGTCTGATCACAAATAAACTGATCGAAAGCCTCTTTAAAATCGAGCACACTGATCTTCCCCTTTCCTACCATACTGGACTTCTTGGTAAGTCATTTGCTCACTGGATGATGAAATTTCGATGAATTTGGGCTCAGTTTCAAAAGAAACCGTTTTTTTTTTTTTTAATTTTTTTATGTTACTTTTTTCATCATATAAATATTGTATATAGACTTGGAAATTCCATTGAAAATAAATAAATAGCCAAAGATAAATTAGTAATGCTAATAGTGGCAGCTATAGATACTTCCATTGAATGCATGTGGCTTCCTTGTATGTTCAATGAGCCATTTAATTGCATTTGCTTTTGCGCATAGGTATGCCTGGTATGACTGCTTATGCTGGTTTCTATGAGGTCTGTTCACCCAAGAGAGGAGAATATGTCTTTATCTCATCAGCATATGGCGCAGTTGGTCAGCTCGTTGGACAGTTTGCTAAACTGATGGGTTGTTATGTTGTTGGAAGTGCTGGAAGCCAGGAAAAGGTGCAACACCCCCTTCCCGAGAACTAGAAGTGTCACGTATTTTTTATAAAAATAAATCCGGCAAGAGATCTCAAATTTTATAAATGAAATCAGAAATTTATTTTGTAGAAAAGGTCTAATAAAAAATCTTTCAAAAATATTAAATGAATAAACTGAACAAAATTCATGTCATAAAAGCATGTTTTATTTTAGAAAGTCTGAAAAAAAAATAATGCTCCTTCTACTCTTGGCCTGTCTGCTCGTATTCATCATCCTCACATGAGTAGTTAAAAACATGAAAATAAATAAAAATGAGTCGAAAACTCAACAAGAAATCCATTATAACGTAAACATACTAAACATAAAGTTATCATAAAAACTTTCATGCTGAGAGTTTAAATTCATGACTATTCATACTGATGCTTATGCTATGCATGACTGTTTTAACTGAATTATCTGACTGATCTGACTGATCTGATTTATTCTGACTAGCCAGCACACTTAACCCTGTGTGCGAGGTTGTGCACCGGCCCCACATCCCGCGGCCGCAAGGGGAGCCGCTGATAGTATTCTAGCATACTATGATGGACCACGACTGAGTTCATGGCTTGCACATCCATCCTGAAACTGAACTATATTGGTACCATGCATCTGAATGGTCATCTTATTAACTGATCTTATCTTATCTTTCACTTGAAATTAAGATGGCTTACGTGTCTTATACACATGAGATGCATGACATATTATATACATAATCATAATTTCTGAATTTAAACATGATGCGGAATGACAAAATAGTACGCTATGCTGAATGACATGTTTGCATATGACATGAGTGGTGCATAACTAATTGGCTGGAAATGAACTGGCTTGAATACTAATTATCTATAAACTGAACTGTGATGATCCTAAACTTGTGATCAAATTACTTACCTCGCTGCGTTTCTTCTTGAATAACACTTCGTAACTTGAGACTTGTATGAAATAATAACTATCACTAAATTTGTTTGGAAACACATAAGTACTAATATCTTACTTAATTTAATTCAAAATCTAAAAAATAGTATTAAACAATTCAATAAATCCTAGTATCTAAATTACTTAAAATACTTATTTATAATTTAGATGAATACTCAAACTATTTTAAAATAATTCATAAACTTAAATTCTTAAAACTAAGTTTTATTTCTTAACAAAATTATTAAATCTTATAAGAAACCTAGTAAATTCTATTAAATATTCTTAACATCAAAATTTTATTAAATTCTTAACATAATAATTTTATTAAATTCTACTAAATAGACAAATGAATATTAACAAAATATTTGCAAACATCCTTATAAAAATAGTCTTTAACTAATATATTTATTTAAGAAAACTGACTTTTAAAATGTTAAGCCCAATAAAATTAGTAAACTGTTGTTGAAATAAAAAAAAATCAAATCAAATACAAATTAAAATACAAGTCCATTTAGAATAATTAGAAATAGTGTAAGAGTTGAAATCTGGCCCATATAATATTACTACATGAGCCAACGAAGGGATAGTCCCTCCCACGCACACAAGGGCCTAAGGCCCAAGGGCCCATCAAAAGAAACCATGGGTTCTTCAAGAACCGAAACACACGGCTTAAACACAAGGAAAACAAAGAGTTTGAGGGAGAGGGGTCCTGCGATAGGAAGACTCACCGAGAGTGACTGAGTACGACGGCGGCTCCGGGGGTCTGGGAGTGACCGGCGACGCGTCTAGGGGTTTTCTTATGGTGGTGTGACACCGAGTGAGGAAGAGAGAGAGTTTAGAGAGAGAATTATGCTAACCAAAAACTACCGAAACTAAAACAGAGGCTGGCGGCAGTTGAGGTCTTACCGGAAGGGAGTGGGTGCACTGGACTTGGCTGGTTGGCACTTTCTGTGGTAGCTGGGTGGAGTTGCTGCGGAAGGAAGTGGGTGGCTCACGGTGTAGAGAAGTTCTAGTGGGATGGCTTGCGGTTTCAGAGTTTTCTCCTCTCGTATACGAGGTAAGCCAGCTTTATAGTGGTAGATGATAGAGAAAAAATACAAGGAAAAAATCTAGAAGGGTAGAGATGTGCGGAGTGGAAAACGTTACTCATTAACAGAGTCAGTTTTCCACTAGAACATTATCAACAAAGAGAAATGTACGGATTTGAGATTTAAAGTGTTTAACTAAAAGGCTAAACGTAGAGATGAGGTCCGGTGGAGATAGATAAAAAAAAATATTTTAAATTTCGAACCAAACTCCAGTGAACGTAAATCTGATACAATTTAATAATAATTATTAAAACAAAACTCTAATAAATTCAAATAAAATTATAATAGTAATTGTTAAAAATAAAGTAAATATAAATTCTAATAAAACTATAATAAAATAAAAAAATTTCTAGGAAATTTATTGACGTACCCTAAAACCAAAACTAATATGTTACAAAAGGTATCACCTCTATTGGTGTCATGTCATCTATTAAATTAGAAAGAAAAGGATAAAAGATTAACGATGCCCGCTTCCAATACTATTCTGCCGATCTTTCTGATTTAAGCTGCTGATCGTTTCGTGTACATAATCTTAAAAGGGCTCTGACGAACAGCATATATTTTCTGTCTGACCATGAACTGATTTTTCCAGTTCTACTCATTGTACATTGTTTTCTTGACCCTGAATGAAGTGTAGTTTCTATCTCCAGTTAACGTTTCAGAAATTTACACAATTCATAAAACATGAAGCTTCAAACTCTACTAGTCCCAAGACTCCTAACTTGGTCATATGGCTTCACATTGCTGGGATCCAATCTTTTTGTTGCAAACGAGCCTGGACCTCTGTTTTAAAGAACAGGGGATGTAAAAGTTGAGACATGTTAGTAAAGATTGACCAATGATTCTAGAAACTATTTGCAGACGAACCCTACCGGATGGTCCTTGTTGCTGAAGTGTTTGCCTTCATATTTTCTAGTGTTTTTTGCTGCTTGAATGAGTCTCTTGTTAACATGAAACATCAAATTGTGCTTCATTTTTGTTTTTGAACAAGGTTGATATACTAAAGAACAAGCTTGGATTCGATGAGGCTTTCAATTATAAAGAAGAGCATGACTTGGATGGAGCTCTGAAAAGGTTAGTATACAATTTGCATCTAACCAGCAGTCAAAAGCAAATCAATGGCACAGAATACCAGTTTTTCCATTTTAAAAGATTAATTATTGCAACCAGCTGCATATTTGTCTCAGTTGTCAAGTGGAGAAGCACCCGAAACTACAATTTTCTCCACTCAATAAAGGGACCTGACCAAGAAGTTTGCACAGCTATCAACTTTATATATGTCAATAACGATGATTTTTTCCTGAATGCTGTAGATACTTCCCTGAAGGCATTGACATTTATTTCGATAATGTTGGGGGCAAAATACTTGATGCAGTTCTTCTCAACATGAGACCCCACGGCCGCATTTCTGTTGCTGGAATGATCTCGCAGTACAATCTTGAGGAGCCTGATGGCATAAAGCATTTGTTGAAAGTTGTGTATAAGCAGATCCGAATAGAAGGATTCACAGTGTACGATTACTATCACCTGTTTCCCAAGTTCTTAGAACTTGTGCTGCCTTACATTAGAGAAGGAAAGATAGTGTATGTGGAAGACACAGCTGAAGGCCTCGAGAGTGGCCCTGCAGCTCTGGTTGGAATGTTCAGTGGCCGCAGTGCTGGAAAACAAGTAGTTTTGGTTGCCCGCGAGTGACCGACCTCCATTCAGCCTCCTCCTATCTTTGTGTTTTGCGGGTTAATTTTCTAATGCCAGTATGCCACTGTTTTTACATGCATGAGAGAGGGAGAGAGAGAGAGATGATATGTAATAAGGAATAAGTACGTTAATGCTTTGTGGCTAGATGCGTACATAACAATCTCCATACCTGTTCAAGTCAAGAGACTTGCTTTTAACTTGAGCCATGTTTTCATCTATATGAACTCTGTATCATACTTTCTTTTCTAATATGGACAAAGATCGAGTGTAGTATCTTTCTTATGTTTATACCGATTACATCTAAAACTGTGTAGCATCAAAGTATATATGCTCGACAAAAACTGCATGGAAAATGTTGCATTGATCTGAAGCATCTCATCAAGATAGCAAAGCGTTGGGGCCAGTATTAAAACTTGAATTCAGAAAATTGCTTGGCATACCAACATTAAGCAAAGCTACTTCAATCATTAGAAGAAACTGTTGATCCCTATGTTGAGGAATCAAGATTTAAAAGTCTCTGATAGACGCTTGAAGATGACATGTTAGAACTCCATTTAACATAAAAAAAAAAAAAAAAACTTAATTCTATGAGTTTGAAATCGATGATTTCTTTTTGTGTGTATCGAATAACTATTATCTGAAGACTTAACTATTCACATTCGCATGTGTATATTTCACACTTATATGTATATATTTTAGCGATTTTTAGTTCTTAAACAAGTCCGCAACATTCTACTCTTTAAAGGACTTTTTATCAACCTTACAGGCTTTTTTACAAGGATGATTTATGTGAATTAGAACCCTCCCAATTTTGAAATTCAATTATCCTATTGTTTCTTTTTTAAGGAAAAAAAGAAACTTTCATTGTTGATGGGCCTAACAGGTTTCGCCAAAAGGCCCAAGTAGAAACTCAATCAGTTGCTTTTTGTCGGTGGAGCAGTTTGGTTGGAGGCTGGGAGCAGCTTCTAGCCGTCCCAACAAATACAGCCTGTTGCTTTCTACTTAAACTACGAGCATCTTCTTCCAGGATCCACCGTCCAACCCTCAAAGTTGCATGCTCTTTAAGTAATCCTCGGGTCCACCCTTCTTCTCCACACAGAATCTGCTGGCAGAGGAAGAGAAAGGGACCGCCAAGCCGACCCACACCCTTTCCTTCTTCTGCTTCCTTCCTTTGGTCTTTATCTTCCTTGCATTGCACCCGAAGAATACAATACGATACGACCCGACGTAACACAGCACGACTCAAGAGTTTCGCAGCGAAGATGAAGGGAAGGGACATTGTCGTGGTTCTGGGATTGATGTTGGTGGTGGTAGTGAATGTGGCAGAATGCGATGCGGACACGGTGACGAAGGTGAAGACTGTGAATGGGAAGAAGATGTGCGACAAAGGGTGGGAGTGCAAGGGGTGGTCCATTTACTGTTGTAACGAAACCATCACCGACTACTTCCAGACCTACCAGTTTGAGAATCTATTCTCCAAGAGGAACTCTCCCTTAGCTCACGCCGTCGGCTTCTGGGACTACCAGTCCTTCATCACAGCCGCTGCAATTTATGAGCCCATCGGCTTCGGCACCACTGGCCTCAAGGTTTTGAAGATGAAGGAAATCGCCGCCTTCCTCGCCCATGTAGGCAGCAAGACTTCTTGTACGTACTGTTACACTCTTTTTTCCACTTTCTCTGCTTATAGATAATGGTTTTTTATGGGATTCAGTTATCTGGGTTGCTGATTTCTAAGCTTCCTCACTACGGTTGTGTCCTGACAATTATTTCTATGAAATGGCTCAGAACTTACCGCTCGGCATAGAACTGAATGAGATACAATGATTTATAGAAAATAAAAGATTGAAGAAAATAATGGTTAGACGAATTTTGCTTTTCCTAACTATTGTTTTCCTATAAAAAAAAATGGTTATAAGAAATTTAGGATCTTTATCCTTAAATGCCTATGTGTTTCCTTATATCGAGTGCTGGGGTACGTACAACCTATTGGCAATTAGATTAAACAACGGAATTCACTTAATAAATTGAAAATTGCAGAGTGGGTTTTGATTACCTGGATGCTTGATTCGATTTATTGGATTGGAGGAACTGGTATTAATTTACTAGGACTTCTTTGGTTGTTCCTATAATTTCATTGACGACTAATCACCTTGTTGAGATGTGAATATACTTAATTGGGTTCTATATCCAGGTGGTTATGGAGTGGCGACAGGAGGACCCTTCGCTTGGGGGCTTTGTTTCAACAAGGAAATGAGTCCCAGCCAGTCATACTGCGACGACTCCTACAAATTCACCTACCCTTGTGCTCCTGGAGCTGAATACTACGGCCGTGGTGCCTTGCCTATCTACTGGTCGGTATATATGTTTATAATCAAACCTAACGTTTCCTTTTCCTTTTTCTTTTCTGTCTATTATTTCCTGTTGTTCGCCTCAATCTTTCAGTTTATCACACTGTTTTTTCCTGTTACTAAAGGATCTGTGTCATGGATCAAAATTACCAAATATGCAACAGAACTTGATGAAAAATAACCTACTTGTCTCTTACATAATTTTTCAGATCGTAACACTAAGCATCTTCAAGGAACAACTGACTCATACACCAGTTGGAATCATTTTATATTTGCCCCTTTCACATAGATTTATGGACTAATTCATAGAAAAACCAATAGTAATTGGTCGTATTTTTAACATTCTGTTGCTAAATGATGCTTTAAATATTTTTGGTTGCAGGAACTACAACTATGGTGCAGCTGGGGAGGCTTTGAAAGCAGACCTGTTGAATCATCCAGAATACATTGAGCAGAATGCTACCCTTGCTTTCCAGGCTGCAATTTGGAGGTGGATGACCCCAATCAAGAAGTCGCAGCCTTCAGCCCACGATGCCTTTATTGGCAACTGGAAGCCGACCAAGAATGACACTTTGGCTAAACGTGTTCCTGGTTTTGGCACCACAATGAACATTCTCTATGGGGACTTTGTTTGCGGCAAGGGTGATATTGATTCCATGAACAACATCATTTCCCATTACCTGTATTACCTTGACCTTATGGGTGTTGGCCGTGAGGAGGCAGGGCCTCATGAGGTTCTGTCTTGTGCCGAGCAGGTTGCATTTAATCCATCTTCCTCTGCCACCACCGCATCTTCTTGAGCTCTACATGATGTTACCAGGTAGCCTATTCTGTTATTGATCCTCTCCAAAGGGGAACCGTTGAATAAGAGTTTTGCAAAGATGATGTTATACCCAGGTCAGATGTATTGTGTGGATTGATTTGTCACTGCACTCTGTTATTGCCGGGTAGGGTTGAGACCCGTCGTCTTTGTGGAGCATGATGGTGTGCAATATATGTATATGAACAATCTTCTCTTTATGTGTTCAATTACAAATGTGTAAAGTGAAGAAATGTTTTGTTTTTATGAAAGATCTCTTCTCTTGTCCCAATTCAGTCTTCCTTTGGCAAATTTACTTTGTTTTGATTAATCAGAGCATGTACCTTGATTTTGAATTACCAGTGATGGTAACTAGTTGTAAACACCTTACTTGCAATCCCTTTCTCTTTCTTCTTTTCATTCCTTCATTTGTTGCTTGCTCCTTGACCAACCCTAGGAACATGAATATCACAACCATACAAGCCCTACTTGAGCCTATACGAGAATCATCATACCTATCCCTTTCCCCTTTTCTAAAACGCATAGCCATTACTCTGTTTCAGCCATAGACCACAACCCTACTTTAATTCCCACCAACCCACTAACTTCAACACGATGGTTCACATGTTAACCAACCATCTTCTACCGTTCTCGACGAGGACATTAACCTAGTCAAAGAGAGGAGAGGAGACAGAAAGGAGTAAGATAGTCATCGGGTTAA
Organism: Juglans microcarpa x Juglans regia; assembly: GCF_004785595.1. NCBI lineage: Eukaryota > Viridiplantae > Streptophyta > Magnoliopsida > Fagales > Juglandaceae > Juglans > Juglans microcarpa x Juglans regia. The sequence continues at coordinate 39,239,781 of NC_054594.1, read as the reverse complement.
ACTCAATTAAACGGGAAATTCATGGCAAAAATCATGGTTTTTAGATTGGCACCAATTGTTGGAGGAATTGTTTTGTCGGAGTAGGCCGCATTTATTCGGGGTCGTAGTATTTTTGAAAATATAGCTATTGCTCAAAAAAGGTTTTTCTCGGAGGGGCTACGGTGCTTGGGCTTTTCAAAAAAATAGAGGTCTCTAATTTTTAACTCCATTTTTTCTCCAGTTTTTTCTGTCATGTTGAATGGTTGTATTAAGGGCTTCTTCAAGCCATCTCGTGGGCTACGTCAAGGGAATCCTCTTTTCCCATATTTATTTATTTTGTTGGAAGAATTGCTCTCTCATATACTTCGACATGAATTTCAGGTGGGGAAAGTAAAGGTGTTTAATTCGAATGGGGGAGTTCGGGTATCTCATTTGCTTTACGCAGATGATCTTCTGATTTTTGCAAATGGTAGTAAGGATTCTATTCGGAATTTGATGGGAGTCACTCAAAAATATGAGAGTGTACCGGGCCAGCTTCTAAACCCGAGTAAGTCTTCTATTTTTTTCTCAAAGAATTTTACCTATGGTAGGAAGAGACAATTGATGCAACTTTTGAGATTTATAGAAGGGACTTGGTCTTGTGTGTATTTAGGGATGCCACTTTACGTTGGGAGAATGATTTTGAATATGTTTGATCCTTTATTTGCAAAAGCTCAAAAGCAATTGGCAGGTTGGAAGAGTAAATTACTTTCTTTTGGAGGAAAATTATTACTTATTAAGCATGTTCTCAATTGTATGCTCATACATTTGTTGTCGGTGATGAATTTGCCTAAAGGGATTTTTGCTAAGTTGAAGAATATTTTTTCGAATTTTCTTTGGGGGTCAAGTGCGGAAACAAAGAAAAGGAAATGGGTCTCATGGCGTTGTGTTTGTTTTCCGGTAGATGAAGAAGGGCTGGGTATTGGGATCTTGCGGAGGTCCGGAAGTCTCTATTTTTTAAATTTGCTTGGAAACTAATTTTGGGAGGTTCCTTATGGGTTGATTTTTTCAGGAAAAAGCACATTGGGGATGGTCATATTGCTGCGCTTGGATTGTCAGTACAAGGTTCTGGTTTTTGGAAAAATGTTATGAAAGTATTGTCGTTGATGCTTAGGTGCTTGAAGTGGATGGTTCGAGAGGGAGTTATAAAATTCTGGTTTGATAATTGGCTTGGTGAAGGGCCGATTGCAGCTTGCTTACCTGTTGTGGGGGATCCAAATTTGCTTGTACATAATTTATGTGAGGGTTTGGGATGGAACCTAGAGGTGGCTCGGCAGTTGGTGGATGAAGAAATGGTGCAGAAAATTCTACATTCAAACGTGCGGGTTAGGGAGGTGAGGGATGTACTGGTTTGGCAACATACGGTGGATGGAATTTTTACTACAAAGTCGGCTTGACAACTTATTCAATCTCATGTTTCGAAGAAGATGTTGTTTTTTGTTGGCGGGCACATCAAAATGCAGTTTTGGTTGATGATGTTATTCAACAACTTGGTATCCCAGTTGTTTCTAATGCCAATGATGCCTGGCTAATAAGGTTGAGACCTTAGATCCTATTCTTTGTGATGGAGAGGGACTAAGAAAAGTTTGGGATTTTTTTGCGGCTTTGTTTACTGTCCATTTACCAAATACTCGAGTGTGGACGGATGTTGTGAATGTGTGGTGGTGTCGGGCTTCTTTATCCTCGCAAGTACATTGGCTCTGTGGTATTATTCCCATTCTCATTTCATGGGCTCTTTGGAGAGCTAGATGTCAGGCGCATATGGAAGATGTAATGTATGATTGGAAGAGTATCATTCAGATGGTTAAATGCTTTATTTTGGAGATTTCAGGAGGCTTGAGATATTTTAAATCAGTGGGTGAAAATGATTTGAGAATTTTGAGAGCTTTAAATTGTCCAATGGTACCCATTGTAGTAAGGCCACCAACGTTAGTTGCTTGGAATCCTCCTTCAAGAGGGTTTGCCAAACTCAATGTGGATGGTTGTTCACTTAGCAATTCCGGGATGGCTGGTTGGGGGGAGGGGGGGGGGCGTGATTCGGAATATGCAAGGGAGGGTGCTTGGGGGTTTTGCCCATTGCTATGGCCAAGCGATAAATACCATTGCTAAATGTAGAGCTTTTGTAGATGGTCTTCATCTTTGTCAACAGTTGGGACTGAGAGATGTGTTGGTTGAGTCAGACTCTAGTGTTGTGGTGAGTTGGTTTAGCATAGGGACGTATAAATATTGGTATATATGAAATTTTTGAGAAGAAGCACAATCTATTATTTATTCTCTAATTGTTCGTTTTAAACATGTGTTTAGAACTAATATAGTTGTTGATTTTTTATCAATACATAAGGCGAGTGGCATCATATTTTGATAAAATTGGGAGAAGTTAGAAAAATTGGGAGGTTTGTTAAGAATTTATTTTTTTGGGATATTTTTATTGATATAATTATGGCGATTCATTTGCCTTAGTAAGGTTTTTTTAATAAAATGTAAAGGTAATGTCCTCTTTCAATAAAAATAAATAAAACAAAACGAGGAAATTCATGATAATATATATATATAAGATTGAATGACATGACTCTACATAATAAGATACTTTTCTCAACTCCATTGGAACCCACAGTAGACTACAATCTTGTTCCCAATCAGAATAGTCTGAAACCATTATTGCTCTTTAATGAGGCGATTTTGACAGTGAATTAAATTAAGATGTGATGAAATTTAAAAATAAAATAAAATATTATTAGAATATAAGTTTTTAATATTATTTTTATTTAAAAATTTAAAAATATTAAATTATTTATTTTATTTTATTTAAAAATTTAAAAAAATTATAGTAATTAGATAAAATAATATTAGATAAATTGAGACGCAAGTCTCATCACTTATTCTGTCAAATGTGCACAAATCATTTTGATACTATTTCACAGTAATTGATTACTTTTTTTATTTATTATTGCCATATCTTAAAAAACTGATGAAAGATTACATCTCAAAACTCTTTGATAAGACTTTGTTTTCGCGAACCAAACATAGTATATAGAATTAAATTATCATTTAATTTGCCAGAAAATTTAATCACCACTGCCTGTACATACCTCCTTCATATCAGGTAGCCGAAACTCTCGGGAAGTGCCACTTTCAAAAATCTATTAAGCAAGTTAGGCCTTTTTTTTTTTTTTTTAATTTATCCATTATCCAAAAAGCAATGGCGAGTGATGGCGTTGGTGAGGAAGTGAGAAACAAGCAGGTGATATTCAGGGACTATGTCAAGGGTTTTCCCAAGGAGTCGGACATGTACGTGACCGCTAGTACCATAAAGTTGCAGGTCCCCGAAGGTTCTAATGGTGTTCTCGTGAAGAACCTCTACCTTTCTTGCGATCCCTACATGCGTAACCGTATGAACCCGTCCATTTATGCCAGTTACATCGACTCCTTCAACCCCGGTTCGGTCAGTTTCTACGACCATTTTATCATTTAATTTCTGATTTATCTCTCTCTCTCTCTCTCTCTCTCTCTCTGGATGTTGCACGGACTGGGGTTCGATCAAGTCCAAATTTCTTTCACATAATTTTAGTCTTGTCTTGTTCATCGAAGTTGCAATTTATATTGGGGTGTGTGTTCGTACGTACACCGAAATAGCCATATGTTGTGAATCTTTATGGCCTTAATTTTTCACCATGCACTTGAATATTACTTTACCTGGAATTTTGGAACCCAGTAAGAAGATCCAATTTTCGCAATGGTTATTTACAAAGTGATGTCGAATTCTAAAACCATGGAAGAAATGAATTAAATATAAATAAGGAGTTTGCCTACCGATAAAAAAAAAATATATATAAATAAGGAGTTTGTTAAGTATTGGAGATCTGTAGTTTCTTCATATACTTATATAAAAAAGTATTGGAGATCTTTAGTCAAAAAAAAAAAAACTGGAAGCTTAAATTAAATTATTACTTTTCTAATAAAGTCACAAGTGATGTGACCGTCTGATTGGTTTGCGACCTCCGTATTGAAACTATGCAGCCCATTAGCGGATATGGAGTGGCTAAAGTTTTGGATTCTGGGCATCCAAACTTCAAGAAAGGCGATTTGGTTTGGGGGATAACTGGGTGGGAAGAATATAGTCTCCTCTCGGCAACTAAGGCCCTTTTTAAGATTCAACACACTGATGTTCCTCTCTCCCACTATACTGGAATTCTTGGTAAGTTCAATGTTTTTGAGGTTCCATTTCTAATTTTAAGACAATTATGTTCATATTTCCTACTATACTGGAATTCTTGGTATGCTTAATGTTTTTGGGTTTCCACGTTTAATTTTGTTTTGTATATGTTTGGATAATTTTTTTTGTATAGATGTTACATTGACATGTAGGAATCGCTAGCATTTTGTTAATTGGTTTCATTTACCACTACAACGGGTAGGGCCCCTAACCCATGGGAGCTGTTATAAGAGAAGAAGTTTAAAAACTCAAATAGTAATATCAGCATCCTGATCGTGAATGTTAATTTTGTGGCCATACTGATCTGAAAATGGGTAAATAGGTGCAATATTTAGCTGTTTATATGAACTAGTTCTCTCTTGAATTGTGATCTTAACCAGACAATCAAATGCACCTCAATTGCTCCCCGATGGTGGTCACATTCTTAGTTAAGCCGCCTTTCTCCCTCTTGCTCAGGAACAAAGTAAAGACATCTCTCTCTCTCTCTCTCTCTCTCTCTCTCTCTCTCTCTCTCTCTCTCTATATATATATATATATATATATATTATATATATATATATATAGATTATAGATTATTATGCTCTTGTGAAATATAAGATGAATTTATCCATTTCTATGGCCCTCTTTTTTTATGAGCCTGTTATTAAATGGTTAGATGTTTCTCTAAAAGATTACCTATTTAATATAGAATATTTGACTTATCAAAAAAAATATATAGAATATTTGGCGATATGGTAATAACTGTCTGGACACTTACAATTACCTTGCAGGATCTCTGGCATTACTGGCTGACTAAGCTGACTTTATTTTGGTGAGCATTTGTTATGCTGCATCTTGCTTGATAAAGGTCATCTAATGTACTTATTATATGCAGGAATGCCTGGTATGACTGCTTATGCTGGATTTTATGAGGTTTGCTCTCCTAAAAAAGGTGAGTATGTCTTCATTTCAGCGGCTTCTGGGGCAGTTGGTCAGCTTGTTGGGCAGTTTGCGAAGCTTTTGGGCTGCTATGTTGTTGGAAGTGCTGGAAGCAAAGATAAGGCAAGTCTGCTGATTATAGGTGTTCGACGTGTCAATCTAATGTAGCTTATTATGGTTGTGCTTGATCTAGCTATTAGTATCATTTAAATTATCTGTTATGAATACATAGTCATTCTAATCTATCATTATCTGTATCTTGAACTCCTAAATTAAAGAACTCCCATCCTCTTAATGGCTAGAGCAAATGATTTTTGTCATATCGGACACAAGTGGATACAGATCTCTTGTCCACTTATTCCCACGACTCATTTCAAGACTTGAAATTTTTTCCTTTATTTACCCAACAATCAGTTCAGAGCTATCAAGGTGTTGTGCCATTCTTTTATTTTTTTTTTTTGTTAATTAAAGAAAAAAATATATATTGCGGGCACATATATATATATATGCATATATATAATTAATTCCTGTCATATTTAAATAGAAGGGAGCAGTCATTCTGATGCATAATATTCATGTCAAAATTGACTTTGTATCCCCTTTCCACTATTCATAGCAGATAATAAACCTATTGTTCAATCTGTCATACTCCAAAAATTATAATATTTGGGATCAGTATACTTGACCAGAGTGGTCAAACTCATTAACAAGGATCTTTCTGTCTTTTGTTGCTTTCCTTTGCCCTTCCTGCAATATAAGGTTGATATGCTGAAGAACAAGTTTGGGTTCGACGAGGCTTTCAACTACAAAGAAGAGACTGACCTGGATGCAGCTCTGAAAAGGTAAGTGGTAGTGTGTTCTAAAATGAGTGTAAAATATCCTTTAGGCTTTGACTGAAGGCCTCTGGTTTGATAATGGAGCAAGCATTGGATGACATCATCCTTTTCAACAAGGAGGATATCCCTTTACCTTTATACTTTAGAAATAATTATAGTAAAGAAAAAAGGTTTAAATTCCTGATTATTTGTCCCAAACTTGGGAGTTTGAGTATCCTTATTGGCGATACACCATCTAAGTACCATCTGTGTGATTGGGAAAACGATGGAAAATGGTATAACAATATTTAAGTTTTACTCTTATGTGATTATGTAATCCAATATAAGGTGTGATCTTGTAATCTGCGATTTGCTGCTACTTAAATAAATAGCGCCTTGTGTTCTCCTTGCAGATATTTTCCAGAAGGTATTGATATTTATTTTGAGAATGTTGGTGGAAAGATGCTAGATGCAGTGCTACTCAACATGAGGAACCATTGCCGCATTGCTGCCTGTGGGATGATCTCACAGTACAACCTTGAAGAGCACGAAGGTGTCCACAATTTAATGAATGTGATTACAAAACAGGCTAGAATTGGAGGATTTCTGGTTCCCGATTACTATCACAAGTACCCACAGTTTCTGGAGTTGGTGCTGCCTTACATCAAACAAGGGAAGATAACATACGTGGAAGACATAGTTGAAGGCCTCGAGAGTGGTCCGGCAGCTCTGGTAGGGCTCTTCACTGGCCGCAATGTTGGAAAACAGCTGGTGGTAGTTGCTCGTGAATGAATGACTTTGAATTCAACTTCATAACCCAGAAACTTTTGGTCCTGTTGTGTTTGGATGTTGGTGTTCGTTCGTTCACAGGAGTTGTGTTTCCTTAATCAATGTTTATGTTATTGAAGTGAGGAAAGAACGTCTGCGCGCTGTGACGTGGAAACACCTATTGTTTCTCGGTCATCATCTCCACCATTGGTGACGTTTTGGAGAAAATCATGTTAGCGAAACACTACTGCTGTGGCGCGATGATACATCTAGTACTGACTCTAATAAACTGGCACCACTGAGAGCATGAATAATTGTGGAATTAATATGTAGTTAAAAAAGAGCATTGCTCAAGAGATTTTCTTTGCGAATCATTGCTGCCTTAAACATGGGAATGGGCTTCCGCTCTAACCCTCTTTTATCTTCTTCTTCTTCTTCTTCTTCTTTTTTCAGGTCATCGTCGCAGTACAGCTTCGGAAAATGTACATAAACAGTGACAATTTTTGGTCGTTATAACTTGATATGGGATGTCTATCTCATGCAATGTGCAAAACAATTTATGCATGAAAAAATGTCGTTCGCCTTTACAGGGGATGATCTATCTCACGTTACAACATCCGATTGGTAAAAGGAGAAGGCATGCTTCACCTTTATCCCAAGTTTCTGGAGTTGGGTTCTGCCATAACATCAAAGAGGGGAGGGAGGGAGGGAGGACTGTAGTGTACATGTGAAGACATAGCGGAAGGCGTTGAGATGGATCAGCAGCTGTTGTTGGACTCTTATACAGACCTCAAAATTGAAAAACATGTTTAGTTTGTTTTCATAATGAGAAAGTCTACTATACCGTCCCATTACGACCGCTCAATTTGACCGCTGGTGAAAATATATATATATATATATATATATATATTTTTAACTTAGTAGTTAAGGAAGTGATTTTAAATGTATTGGTATTTTTTTTATTTTTTAAAAATATTTAAATATATTAAAAAAATATGAAAAAAAAAAAGAAAAAAAACAAAACCACTGGACAACACACCTAGCAGTAAGAGTGAGGCGGCATAGTAACTTCACTCTTTCATTATATATCTCAACTCATATCATCTAATAATTACAATTTTAAATTCTCATTTAAAATAAAATAAACAATTCAACTTTTTCAAATTTCAAAACAAAATAATATTAAAAAAAAAATATTTTAATAATATTTTATTTAAATTTCAACTTTTATCTCATCTCATCTGTAAAAACAAATGATGCCTAAATTCCCAACTACAACCTTCATCATACCCGAGTACTAATCTGACCGCTAAATATTGCTTAGTAACAGTATGCATTTTCTGATCAAATACTTTAAACGAAATTTTGCAAATGGTTCTATTGCTGTTCCATTTCTCATTTCCAACGCCTGTCCTAACCAAATATTCTTTTGAAAAGCCAGGGCAATGAACGCTCTTAACATGACCAAAAATGAACCTACCCATAGAAAGTCACATATCTCCCCCCACCCCCAACCAAAAAAAGAAAAGAAAAAAAGGAACATAAGCTTGATACCAGTGTCTCATGGATGAAATTCCTTTGGCCCAAACGTTCATTCCATTTTGCCCTCCTTTATTCGGGCAACCATATTTTGGTACTTACTGCATATGCACAACACTCTTATAACTCCCCCAATTTTCTCCAACAAAGCAAGATAAGCTTCCCCAAGTTGTAAAATTATAAAGGAAATGAATATCCACGAAGATACTTGGAATCCACACCCAACTCACGCACCAATGCTACTCGCCCAGTTCGTGCCACCTACATAAAAGGCGAATAAACATAAAAATTGTCATCAAAATGTTGCAATGACTGACAGCACACTATAAAAATAAAACAAGAAAGGCAACGAGACTGAAATAGCGCAATGCTTTTGAAGCTACGAAAAAAAATTATTTCAAATTGATAACCCATGTGAAATTGAACTTTTTCATAGTAGTCATAGTAGAATCCATCTTGGGGCTTAAACAGAAAAAATGGTTCAGAAAAAATTAAAAATTGAGGCTCCTAAAATACTAGCATCTGAGCTACATTTAAAAAATACAACTGAAAGTTAAATAGCAAGACAAACCTCACAAATGCCATAGGGCTCTAACAATCTCTGCAGTGCAACCATCTTGTGCAAATCCCCTGTAAGCTGATATTCAAACACCAGCATTTTTATTGATATCAACAGTTAAAAAGGCATGAAAATACTAGAAGAAAGCAAGAAAGTTCGTTTTGCAGTAACAGCAGGAAAATAATAACCCTAAATACCTTTTTTAAGAAACATGCATCAATCACTTTTACCACGTAGTAATGCTTAAAAATATCCATTAGAGTTATTTAACACTCTGCAAAAAATATAGAAAGAAAAAGAAAAGCATGGAAAGGCATTTGATGCACTAGAAATAATAATGTCTTGTGCTTCTCCTCGTATTTTGAGTTATATAGATCAGGCCATGGATGAACAAACTGCAGAGTGCTCTAAATGAGTGCTTCTTTGGTGAAATGATATTGTTGCAAGGTGGAATAGGTAGAACTTGAGTAGAGGCCATGACATGAACAAGTAAACTGCTCTATTTCTGGTAGAGGTGGACTATGAGGGTATTTTTAAATGAAAAAAAAAAAAAAAAAAGGAAGAAGAAGACGGTTCATCATTATAGCTCTAGAAAAGCTGCAACTTTGCCTTACCAAAGAAGCCAGACAGAAAAAAGAGTTTGACGAACAATTTCTAAGTACAAGCAACCAAAGGCACATGACAGTATCGTTTTCCAAGGATTATCACAGGACTTTCATATAACAATTAGAAGACCAAGTTTTGACTGGAATAAAAGACAACTTCCTTTTTCTACGACACACTCTGAAATAAAGTGCATATAATTTCTAACTGGGCAGATAAAGAGCGCACAAATATTACCATAATTATGCCTTCTAGCAAAGACGTGTTTTTTTTTTTTTTTTTTTTTTGGGGGGGGGGGGAGGTGGGGGAATAAGACCATATGACATTGCATTTGTAACTTCTAATATATATCTTGGCGGCCTTGTCGATCCATAACATCATGATGATATTTACGGACTTATAAAAAATGATGATATTTACGGACTCTTTGTAGGCTGATCAGTGTAACTCAAGCTAAACAAAGAAAACCCACATTTCCATCAGATAATGACATAAAAATTAGTGCACAGTAGGTGCAATATATAACACTCGAATAGAGAATTCTAGTGAAATCTTGGAAAATAAAAAGTACCTCAAGGGTGATTGTGTAATCAGACACGTCAACTGCTTTAGCCCTAAAAATGTGGGCAATGTCAAGGACATCCCTTCGAGCAGAAGCATTCGCCGCAATCTTTATCAACATCAATTCTCGCTCAGCAAATGGCAAGTGAGTGATATCACGAACCTGAATGAATCATGACATAAGAGTTCAAAAACTCAGACATAAGAGCTCTATAAGGAGATTTCCTTGCAGCCAACAAATTATCAACAGAACTTGACTCGTAAATACTGAAGAAAGCATCAGCATGAAGGTTCCAAAGGAATTTATAAGATGTAGAGTGATCCACCATGATTGCCATCGAACAGGAAGCTACGGATAATTAACATATATATATACACTATTGAGTGAGGATCTATAATTATCAAATGTTTATGCACCAACTCATTAACACTACCATCTACATAATGGTGAAAATCCAAAGACTAGAGAGATTTTTTTAAGTAGAAAAACAAAATCAAGGTAATGGGAGGGTGGCACAGCATCCAATTCTTCTATCTATGTTAAAGAGGTTGTGTTATATACTACTCATCCCACTCTCATCCCATTGTGTTGACTTTGCACTGCCCATCAATCCTTAGATCAGATCTTATTTTTTAAAACAATAAATTCAAGAGTTAGGAGAATGCCACATGCCACATCAACAGAGTAGGATAAGAATGAGATGGAAGTATAGTCTACCTAGCATTTTCCCTATGTTAAAAATATGGGGTTTTAAAAATGCTATTTATTTATTTGATGTAATACATCCTTCCTCCTAATTGAACTTTCTTACCTCATGAAGATCTACTAGCTTATGAAGTTGCTGCACCAACTTGTTAATTGATTCATCTGTTCCAGGAACAACAGTTGTAATGCGGGAGAGCCCCTCAACTTCGGCATTTCCAACAGCTAAACTCTAATAAAATGAAATAAAGAAAGTAGGTTAGCAGATGAAGAAACCTTATAAACAAAAGCTTCATTAATTGTAGAAGACAAAGCAAAAGGAAAGAGGAAAAAATGACAATGACAAAAAAAAAAGGAAAGTACCTGAATGTTATAACCCCTTCGAGAAAAAACCCCTGTAACAATATTGAGAACTCCGGGAGAGTCATTTACAAGCATGGATAAAGTGTGAGATTGAAGTCCACTTGTCTGAAAATAACCCGGCATTAATTTGCATCACAAAACAACTAACTTTATTTAACCATTTTGTTTCACAGTCACCATCTGACCAATTGCCACATGGCTATAATTCAGTCATAATGCATAAAGGCAAAAACTGTAATTAGATATAGGCCCTTGACATCAACTATATTTACAAATCACCATTCAAAGCTAAATTTATTTAACTTGTAAAACACGGCCCACTCCACTGAGATTTCTGAAAAGGCTATGTACCTTTGAAAGTAAAATTACAATCCCTCAAGGCTAAAACCCAAGATGGAAAACATTACTCTTTTCTTCACACAACCAAGGATGTTGAGTAAGATGCCAAATATTATCTCTTATGAGTGTCTGACTAGAACTTAGTCCCCTTTCTTCATGTTAGATTGTACATGAATCGAATTACCCATGGCAGTCAAGGTTCCTTAGAAATGAATAGGTAAAAGAAACTAAAGAAACAATTAGATTTTAGCCATCAAAATAGATGAATAGAAAGCAATTTGATAGTTGACATCACCTCTGCAAGAACATACAACAAGCATCAGCAGCAAGATGTCAGAATCCCCCAGGAGATTTCTTGTCCGTCCCAAGAATGAAATGGTATACAACGCAATAGCATGAAAATTTTATACTAAGGTGAGCCATAATTATCTTTTCTTAGAAATTTTATGGGAAGCACAAGACCCCGTTTGGCTAGATCTACAACTATTTCCACATTCATGGAATGTCGTGCAGCAGTTAAAATGAGATGATCTGTAGTGGCTTCCACATGAGTTCAAATACACTTCTTACTTTATGTCAGACAAAACCAAAGGTGGTTTGAACACTAAAAAAATCAATAGCTTTTATCAAAAAATTCAACAATTAGGTGTTTTTTTTATAATGAAGTAGGATTTTATTCAAACTCAAAAAAGGTGTGAACCGAGATATCAGTAGGAACTGCAACAATTAAAAAGGATTTTATTTCATCCCATTTTCCTCCAAATAAAACAATAGGAATTGATTACTCAACCAAGATATCAGTCATGGTGGACCGTGATCTGAGCAATAAGAAGAGGAAGAAGATTGAAGGATAATAAGAAATGATAAGTAATCTTACATCTTCATCATTGAGCACACCCCAGTGAGCATCAAGAACTTGACTGGTTGCAAATCCATCAAATGGCTCTACAGGATAAACATCTCCCTTCATGAAAATTATAAAGAAGAAATCAATTCTCAATATGTTACTTTATATGTGCTCTCCCTATCCATGATTAGAAGCCGATTTGCATTTTTTCACTACATACGTCCAAATCCAAAAGTTAAACATTAACTATCTCTACTTTCCCACAATACCCATTACTTTTCCCTGAAATTTGAGTATTTATCAATAGACCCGGCCAACAAGAAATCAAAGGTTGAAGTTCATACCCCTGCAGACATATCAGTTCTGTCATTGAGTTTTGTATCCTGTGGAGGAGCACCAACAGCTATTTTTCCTTCAAGATCTGGATATGAAGCTGCTGAGAATCGCTGAAATGGAGCAGATGCACCCTTTCTTTCCCTTCTCAATGCAATCTACCAGGTATACCCACTTTCAGACATTAACATGCGGAATACACATTCAAATAACAAAATACCTTTCTTGTGACGTACCAATGTATCATGAGGAAGGAGAGAACACCAATAAGCAAAGAGAAGAGAAGCGAACAATAACTATAAAAATCTATCAAGCAGTTCGAGGGAAGTTGTCAACCTTTCCTGTTCTGGCAATTTCTTTGATCCCAAACTTGCTTAAATTTCTTTGCATGGCAACCATCTTCCCTGGATCTCCAGTTACCTATATCAATTTCAGAAGAATCTAACTTGTATTTTAGGACTTCTTTTTGGATAAGTTAGATAAGTTTTTTTAATGACCATACAAGGAAGGTGGGGTGGGGGAGGGAGGGGGGGGGGGGGGTGTATTTAAAATTAAACGAATTTTAAAACCAAACAATTCACTTCAGTAACACATTGAACTGTGAATTCCATTTGGAATTCATGATGTGAACTGATCTGATAAATTAAAAGTGTAATTTTAGAAGAAAGGTGAGATTGGAGATAACAAGGATTTGACATTTCTAATTCTGAAGAAAAATTGCAACCTAGTGTCTAGTAGGCATTCTTACAATTATTATATAGGCATACATTTAGGTGGCTAGCGTTTACAGATGTAATAGAAGTCCAAGCTATTCTTGTTATGCTTAGTTGATGTGCACTACAAAACATAAAAGTTGTCTCACAAGGTGATTTGATGAACTTTTTCGAAACCATAAATCATAACCTCTCAGATTTTTGGGGAAGTTCAATTTAAGAACTCCCCATGCATCTTCAAATTATATTAGTAATAATTTTCCACCTAAGTTCTACACGCACATACCCAACTTCCTGAAAATATACAAAAAATTAGGAATTCCTAACTAATTTTGCAAGAGTTCAACTTTCAACTGCTCATACAATGGATAAATGATACATGTAAAAAGAGAATCGGTAAAATATTTCCAATAATCACCTCAATGGTAAACATATATTCTGAGATATCCACGATTCTTGCTCGGAAGGTGTTCACTAGCCACATGATCTGAAGATCAGCCAAGAAAAAAGGCTTGGTAATGAAGAAAAATAGTAAATAGTAACACAAATATTTCAATAGATACAAGAAAAATCAACATTTAAAGATCAGCCGAGAAATAAGGTTCAGTAATGAAGAACGTGGAAAAAAGTAAAGAAATGAATCTTTAAATAGATTCAAGAACAATGTTGAACATGTAAAGATTTACTAAGCAATTACCTCGGGACGGTACTCTGGACCTGCATTGATTTTTATAAGCATTAGTTCACGTTCTACCTGTGGCTCATTCGATATATCTTCAACCTAGTTATTAGATCAAAAGTGATAAGTTAAAAGATTTTGGAACTTATTCAAGAAATAATCTTGAAAGACCAAAAAAAGGAAAAAATAAAGAAAAAGGAAAACGTAAGATGACATGCAAAACAAAAAATTTTATGACAAGTCAATTGTATTAATATCGTCGAGGCGCAGGCAAACCCAAGTATATGGGGTGTATACAAGAGAAGGCACCCAATTGTGGAGTGAAAAACACAAATGAGGCAAGGGATGATGGAGTAAGAATAAATGGAAAAGCAGATACAGGTACCTGCAGAAAATATTGAAAATATCAGGGCTTGATCATGCTAGTCATATTTTACACCTCATTAAGCCAGTTTTTAAGCATAAAGCCGATGGAGAATTTCAAATATCATGTATATGAGTGCATATCTAGAATTTCCAATATATTTAAAAAAACTTATGTAGGGAAGAAGTCATACATACACACATAGACATACATGCAATGAAGATTATATGTGTCTATGTGTGTATATACCATATGGACTGCTATGAATGTCCCATTACAAATATGAACATATAAATATAACCTGCTAAACAAAATACAAGAGCTATGTTATAACCTTTAAAACATTCACAAGCTTCTCGAGCTGCTCCACAACTTGTTGTATAACTGTTTCAGTCCCAGAGACAACAATTGTAAAGAGTGCTTTGTCCTTGTTTAGACCAACAGCAAGGGACTCAATGTTATATCCCCTCCTGGCAAAGACCCCTGCAATCCGATTTATCATTCCACTTTCATCCCCAACAAACACTGAAATCGTGTGCCGTCTCACCCTGGATATATAACAGAAGGACGTAGCATAACCAAGAAAGGATATCAGGTCCAGCACACTACGACAAAGTCAGAACCAGATTTTTCAATTACTTCATTTCACCCAAAACGTGACATTATAATTAATCTGATTATATAGGGACAAAAGTTCAAAGACGTGCAAAAAGGCATGTATTCGAAGGCATTAATGTGTTTCATCTATCAAACAATAAACTAAACCAGAATAAATGCAAGATAAACCCATTATCTTACAAGGTAAAAGGCAATGTACATTTGTGCTACCGTAACTCAGATATACTAAAATTATTCAATCAATGTAGTAAATGAATCATATCTTCCTACTTCCTAGTCCCTTTCATTTCATATATGAGATGGTGCACTCATGAAATATAAACGATATATAGTTGGACAGTAAAATTCGAAGAAACAATGTGTAACAACACAGAAACAATTAAGTACGATCCACCAGCTGAATTACAATTCCAAACATGTTTGTAAAACCAAAACACCAAAGTTGTGTGCGTGTGTTCTATGTTTTCCTAAAATTTAAACATTAATAGATAATTCACAACCAATCACTACACTCGTGTGAATTTATTGATAATAATAGCAAATATATCACAATTCAACAGAATTTAGCTCGACCAGGCCGAGCAATCACATCAGTATGGTCACAACCGTATGACCAAATCACAGCACTGATACAAGAAACGAGCAAAGTTTAACAATAACAAAAAAGGAAAGAACAACCCAGGCGAGAAAAAAAAAAAAAAAAAACAAGATGAACAATCACGCATACGATCACGACCATGAAACCGAAAGAAATAACCGAAAATTTGAATGTGTCCATTCACTAACTTTGATCTCGTTGAGGAAGAGGATGAGCCACTGGAGGAAAACGCTGTGCCGGAGATCTTCTCGTCCACGTGTCTTTCAGAGAGCACCAGCCTCCTCCCGGACTTATAATTAAGGGCTTTCGAAGTAAACCCAGCAAGCTTCGAAGGAAAATTTAGGGTTCTAGAAAACCTCAAAGTGATAGAAGAGGCTGAGCGTGGCTTGAGAGCGAGAATCGGTGGGGTGCGAGTTGAAATGGCCGCCATGGCTGATCGGAGAAAGAGAGGCAAAAACGACAAATGATGAGACTGTTAGAGCTCCCTGCAAGAATATATAGATATCTCGTATGGGTGGGTCAGGTGAACTTTGGATTCGGGTAAACGTAAAGGTCCCTTTTTTTAGGAGTACTTGAATATAATGTGACGCCCCCCGCTTGCATGTAACGGAGATTTGAACTCTCAATACATGCCTACATATTTCGTTCATCATAGTTAATATATAATGCATTATAGTATGTAATTAATAGTATATAATAATTATAGCAGAATAAAGATGATTAAAATAAAACTCATATCAGAATGAACTAAACATCTCAATTACATTAATAAACATCATAAGTTCAAACTTAAAGATAGCACATCATTAACACAAGTACTTGAAATCAAGTTTTAATAGTTAGATCAACTCTTTTATACGCACTAAGGTATGAAGAGTTAGTGCTATGAATGCCATAATCAAATATAATCTCCGCTCCGGATCCGGCTCCTCCTCGACCAATTGTATCCATTAGTCCATCCTGATCGGTCTCTTCCTGTCTTGATATAACTTCTACCATTCTGGGAGGAATGGTAGTGGGACCACAGTGAGATTCCTTGAAATCTCATCAAGTTAACAACCAACATGTACAAAGATAAATTATACATGACAAATGATAAATATGACATGTATACATGCAGAAAAATCTATATTATTCTCTCATCCAGCTTTTCTCAAAAATTCTTTCAAGCCATACAAAAAATATTTTGATGCACATTTTCTTACAGATAGCATTTTAAAAAATATAACATGTCATCATCATTAACATTAACATTAACATCATAACATATGGTATCATCACAGCTCCTCATATATACTGTGAGTACCTGCTAATGATCGTAGTACAACTCATGTTGAAACTACAATGTCTGTAGACTCGTTCTCAATATATTAGTAACATAACATTTCATTATAACATCATTATCGTAACATCCTAATATCATACATATGCACCCACCAGCCTTAGGTGCCATAAATTTGACTTTGTTCTGGTATTATTTTAAAAGAATCTATTCAAAATCTGTTGATTGTTTTTCATCAATCTAGAGGTTGCCACTTCATTTTTACTTACTCTAGAGTGGTTAGAGAAGACTCACTAGGATAATTACACATCCTAGCCTTTAGGATCGTGACAAAAATTTATATTTTCATGCTATACTTGAAAATGTGTTTCATGACACATGTTTGTGAAGTATGAAATTGGCAATTCATATAATATGCTCAAATGCAAAAATTACATATGTTATGTAAACAAATAATCAAATGCACAATGCTATGTTTCATACTCAAAATGACATTTATATCATAATGTGGCATTTATTAATAAATCATAAAAAATTATCAAAGTGTAAGTTAGAGACTAACTTAAATAGCAGTGGACAATTTCGGTCAAGTAGCAGACAAACAGTAAAAAAAAAAAGAGAGAGAGATGAAGAAATGAAAATGAAAATAAAAATGAGAAGTGAGGAAGAGAAGAAATGACAAAACAATTACGGGCAATTTTAGTCAAGCAGCGGGCAAACAACAATGGACAAAAATCAGTCATGGCAACTAAACACTATGGTTTGTCTTTCTTGAAACTTTTGTGAATTATGTTTTACTAACATGATTATTTCCTATGGTGCGAAACACCAATCGTACGACCTGGCATGACATCTCTAATTAGCATAACCTACAACTACAAAATCAACTAAGTTCTATTAGGAAAGTCAACTAAACTAAACAGGAACTCCATCAACAACTTACCTCCCTGCGAGGTAAAAAGTGAAAGGTAGACCTAAAATGTTGTCTTATCCCTCTCTTGGAGGAGTGCGGGTCAGTCCTTGGCCACCCGAAGACAGAAATTTACCTTCCTCGCAAGAGTCAACAGGCAGGAGCCAGTCGAGTAACAGACTGCTTGAACGACTTACCTCCCTGCGGGATACCATAGGGAAAGGTAGGCCTAAAGGTTGCCTTGTCCCTCCCACAATGGAGAGCAGGATCAGCCCTACCGCTCCTCGAATGAATTACCCCGACCTCCGCTACGATAAAGTGTGGGATCGATGCCAGTCTGACCCAAATTTACCATTTTTTATGATGTCAACGAGCATGAGCGAGTCCAAAACAAAATACCCGAACAACTTATCTCCCCACAAAAGATGATAGGTGAGCAGGTGGCTCAATTTCCTCGTCCTGGAGAATGGGACTAGCCGTGAGGTGGCCCGAATAACTTATCCCGACCTCCATCATAGTGAAAGAGTGAATCAGCCACATCACTGTCAGAATTACCTTCCCGCGGGGCAACATATGGAAATGTATGCTTTAAAGGTTGCTTTATCCTTCCTGCGGCGGAGTGCAAGTTAGTCCTTAGCTACCCAAAGGAAAATGTTTTTACCTTTCTCGTGAGCTCAATGAGCGAGAGCGGTTTCAGTAACAAAATTGCCAGAACAATTTACCTACATGCAGGACACCATAGGGAGATGTAAGTTTTAAGGTTGCCTTATCCCTCCCACAGTGGAGAGTGAGATCAGAATCACGACTACCCGAATAACTTATCCCGGCCCCTACTACGACGAAATGTGGGATCAACATCAGTCTGACCCAAACTTACCATTTCCTACATTGTCAACGGACGAGAGCTGGTCTAGAACAGACTGCTCAAACAACTTAGCTCCCACAAGGAACGAAAGGATGAGATGACCTAGAGGCCGTCTTGTTCCTCCAGTGAAGGAGAGCGAGTTTAGCCTTGAGGCTGCCCGAATACTTACGCCGACCCCCACTGTGGCGAATGAGCGGACCAGCCACATCACTGTCCGAATTACCTCTTCGGGGGTGAAAGAGATGATTTAACATGAGGCATTTTGACCACTCCCCGACGGAGAGCGAGCTGAGCCTATGGACCGTCTGAATAATGAAAAGAAAGATATGGACATCATCAACGAGATCTCCACCAACGGACTCTACATCAAAGAAATCGTCATCAGCAACTTACCTCACCGTGAGGCAAAATGGATGAGTGTAATGCCTAAAGCTGCTCTATCTCTCTCGCGAATGAGTGTGGGTCGGCCCTTGGCCATCCGAAGACAGAATCTCCACCAACGGACTCAACATCAATGAAATCGCTATCAACAACTTACCTCCCCGAGAGATACAAAGGGAAATATAGGCCTAAAATGTTACCTTATCCCTCTCGTAGATGAGTGCAGGTCGGTCATTGGCCACCCAAAGACAGAATCTCCATCAACATAATTTTCATCAGCGGAATCTACACTAACATAATCTTCATCAACATAATCTACATCAGCGAAATCTCCACCAGCGAAATCTCCATCAGCGAAATCTCCATCAACAGAATCTTCAACAATGAAATCTTCACGTACAAAAACTAACACTTTAACAATGTAGAAATGAGCAAATGGAAAGAAAAGACGACTAAGGAAATAGGAGCAAAAAGATCAGAGCTAAAGGAAATAGGAGCGAAAAGAAAAGACGGCTAAAGGAAATAGGAAAGGAAAAAAAAAAGGTCAAAGGAAATCGGCAGGATAAAGCGACGGCATGAAGGCTCGAGGGGGTAGAACCCCACCTGAAGACCGACAAGTGAAAAAACTGAAGGCCCAGCAGAACGAGGCGAGGCAAATGGAAGACAGACTGAAAAATTCCCTTCAGACAAGTCCGACAGGAATTTGAAGGGTAATTGTGAGGGAATTTTTCCCCATCCAAAAGGAATTTCCTAGGCCCAGCCAATCAGCCAATAGGGGACTCACTAGAAGACAAAATATTAGAGAAGAATGAGAGACAGTAGGGAAATGACTTAAAGCCAAGAGGGGGTAGGAGATAAAAGGGACAGGGACTTCGACTTTTCGAGGACTAGATTTTCTTTCGACTTTTGGGTTCTACTTTGACTTCTTCTTCAACCTGAAAGCTCTAGAGAGAACTTCTTATCCAATGAATAGATCTATAGCTTCCACTATATAGTGAGACATGAGAGGCTATGAGAGACTGTAAACAAGCTTATTATTGTGAAATCTCCCCTCCTCAAACCCCATGGATGTAGACCTAGTGATGAATCACGTAAATCTGTGTGTTCATCTCTTCTTATTTCATCTGCTTTTAAAAATTGTTCACCGTCATGGATGTATGGGGGCTCCAAACAATACCGATCCATGCCCAACCCATCTTAGCGCGTCTCGGGAATAGATCTCTCTTTCATTTCGGACTGTGCATTTGTTGACGTTAACATTACTTATTATATTTTACTTGTAGGCTTATTATTTAATACCACATTAAAAAATATTGAGAATATAGTGATAAAAAAAAAAAAAAACGAGAAATACGTTTTTCCTCTACTAATTACGAAGTGATAAAGATTTGAATAAGGATTAGAAGAAGTCAAGAGGAATATAATGCTTTGGATGCATGAGAATTGTCGAGGCAGAAAGTAAAGAGAAGGGTTGCAACTCTTGTAACATGCAGAAGGACCACTTCGTACATTACAGGTGGCAATTACTCATACTAATTTGTCCCCATGAAAAAAAGTAGCAATTAATCAGTTGACAAAGAAAAAATGCTAGCTGAGTTGAAAGCATTTAGCAACGACAGAAGAAGCTAGGTTTTTTTCCCGAAATTATCAAGAAATTATCATACTCGTGAAAATCAGTTACCGACATAAGAATACATAGACTCAAACTTCGTAAACCGACGAGTATAGACACAAGAATTTGATAAAAATAAATTTATAAATTGATATGATTTCATATGATCTGTTAGATTTATTTTATAATAAAAATAATTTTACAATTTAACGTATCACATCAAAATATATTAATTTATGAATTTATTTTTATGTCTTCACTTTATGACTAGGTCTGATTATATTTCACAAAATTTTGAAACCATCTTATCTAATCTTAACATTAAAACATCATTTAAATACAAACATTTTTCAATTTTAAATTTTTAAATTTTTAACTTTTTCATCTAATCGTTACAATTTTCTCAAACTTCTAAACAAAATATAAACAATAATTCAATTTATTAAAATTAAAAAACAAAAATTCTATCTTAACCTTTTTTAACTTTTTTTTTATTTAATTTTTTCTATTTCCTTTTTCAAAATTCTATAAAAAATGTAATTCAAATTATTTTACTACTATTTATAGATTTTTCATCTTATTTTATTTTATCTATATAACTTAACGAGGCTTAGGCCAACTCGTTTGGATGTTGAACTAAATTGAGATGAATTGAATTCTTTATAAATAATAGTGAGTTGAAATAGTAAAGTGAGTCTTATCT
This sequence comes from Juglans microcarpa x Juglans regia, assembly GCF_004785595.1. Lineage (NCBI taxonomy): Eukaryota > Viridiplantae > Streptophyta > Magnoliopsida > Fagales > Juglandaceae > Juglans > Juglans microcarpa x Juglans regia. The sequence goes on along the minus strand of NC_054594.1, from coordinate 39,218,477 downwards.
AAGATGAATTTAGATGTATTTAGATGTTAAGATGAATTTAAATATATTTATGAGAAATAAAAAAAGATTATAGATTCTGCGTGTAAAGATGTGTTAAGTTTAAAAAAATTATAAATTTTACTTGTAAAATAATTTTTAGTTGAGATAAATTTAATAATTAAAGAATTAAAGAATTAAATATTAAATTAAATTTAAAATTAAATTAAACTAAATTGATATCAATTTAATTCCAGATTCAAACGAAAACTTTAAAGTATTTCTCTTGCGTAAAATAATGGTTTGATGGATTGTTGCCGATCATGGAATTCCACGCGTTGGTACGCGGTTAGGCGGGTCGCCTCCTCCATGAAATTTCCTTCTCCCGCATTTGAATTTTTGGGATTTTTTTTTTTTCAAAGTTAAAATCAATAATTGGTGGGGGTCTCCCGACTTTTACACATGGGCCCCACTCTACCCCTTTACTTTCGTTTTTTAGGCTTTGGATTGTCTACTTTTCGATGCGTAGGGACAAGTCTACCTTGTCTTCACCCAACAACCCTCCTAACATCACGGTTCTAACTTTTGTAGCCTTGTTTGTTTTTATAAATTATTTTATTTTATATAATTATTATATATATTTTTAAATTTTTATATAAAATATAATAAATAAATAATTTTTTAAATTTTAAAATAAAAATAATATTAAATAATATATCTAAATAATATTTTATTTTATTTTTAATTTTCTTCTCATTTAATTTCATCTTCTAAATAAACAAAAATTTAAGTGTCGGCAATTTTACGAGAAATTTATGAAGAAAGAAGAGACAAATAGAGATAAGATCCTATGGATTTCCACCCATGCGCGGGGGACTTACATCCAACTAAATATTTCCTCTTTATCTAAACAATACCAACATCTCATACTTTTCTTTAAAGTCACCATGTTCTTATCTCAAACAATCAGACAAGGCTCTCTTCCAACGTATATCATAATTCAATATTTTTTTTCTAAGAAGTGAAAATCACCAAAAAAATTATCTTTTTGGTGGTAGGACATATTTAAAATTATGATTATTTACATGAATTTTTGTTCAAAAGAGAAGGGCTACAATTATAAAAAGATTTTATAAAAGTAAAATTATAAAAATATATTTATAAATTACAATCTAAGTATTTAAGATATCACGTAAAATTATTTTAATTTATAAATTTATTTTCATAAAAATTTTTTGTGATTAAAGTATTTCTCATTAATAATATATACTCGTGGGGTTTAATATTATTAAAAAATTATATTTTCGGATGCTTAAAAGGCGCATGATAAAAATTATATTTTATTTTATTTATAAAAAAGGATAGATGGGCTTATTTTGTACGCTCGATTGATTTTGATTATTATATAGATCAAACACAAATATCACGACAAAATATAATCAAAATATGTTGAAAGATAATGCAGAGGTGGAATTGTAACGTGGAAGACCGGAGGGGATTGTTGCCGGGTTCTACACGACGGGTTCAGGCGTACAAAAATTATTAACGGCTTTTTTTCCGCTACATCGAGTGGAAAACGAGAACTCTCTCTCTCACTCGCGCTTCCCTCGGTTCTTTAAATTGACATTCGTATTGTACAACTGTCCCGGTATCGAGAGCTTCCGAGCCCGTCCCTCAAGCTCTCGATCCGATCCAACCCAACTCAATCACAACTGCATGCAGTCCTCGTGGTATTCTTCTTCTTCCATCTAGTATTCGAAAGAACAAAACTCTGCTAATTGATCAAGGAAGAAAATGCAGAAAATAGCGGCGCAACTGAGGCGGGGGATATCCCGGCAGCTCTCAACAGGGACGCTGGGGCGGACGCTGAGCAGGCAATTCACGCGGCAGTCGTCGCTGGACCCAAGGAGGAACAAACAGAGATTCAGCTTCGGGAGGCAGTCGTCTCTGGACCCGATACACCGGAGCCCCGAACAAGACGACGCCGTCGATCTCACGGTGCCGGAGAATCTCGACGCCACGATGCACCTCCTGTTCATGGCGTGCAGAGGGGACGTCAAGGGAGTGGAGGATCTCCTCAACGAGGGGATCGACGTCAACAGCATCGACTTGGATGGGAGGACCGCGCTGCACATCGCCGCGTGCGAAGGCAATGTCGAGGTCGTCGAACTCTTGCTCAGCAGGAAGGCCAACCTCGATGCTCGTGATCGCTGGGGGAGCACGGTACGGCACTACCGGTTTGTTTGTTAGATTTGTTTCAAAATAAATTTTCTACATCTTCTTTGAGCCGATAAATCTTCTTATAGTTCTGTGTAGGTTCGCTTGATTTGTTCGAAGATGGAATCTGTGGCTTGTTATTAAAGAGGAAAAAACTGAATCGGAAATTTCGTCAGGGAGATTTCAAATGTTGCTAGCTTTTACAGTTAGGCTACGTTTGGATGCTGTGATGAATTAGATGAATTGTGAATAGATTTATTTCGTAGGTTTTATTAAGTCGGATTTAACACCCCCCTCCCCTTTTTTTTGGTAAGGTTAGGATGAGTTTTTTAAAATTTATAAAGTAGGTGAAAATGAATTTATTTATTTTTTTTAATTTTATAAGAAATTAAAGAGTTATTTAGATTCAAAAATAAGTTGAAATAATTTATAAATAATAGAATAAAAATTGAATTATTTATTATATTTTATATAAAAATTAAAAAAAATTATAATCACGAAACTAAAAGAATTGAAATAAGTTAAAAAGATAGATTTTGAACGCAGACAATCCCTTAAGCAGAAAAAACAGTGATACCATAATTGATTGGAGAGAAGTTAAATTTGGTTAAACCAAACACAATTATCTGCGGTCTTCACCTTCGATATGACCTTTACATGTATTACTTCTCTCTATCTGGACAGGCAGCTGCTGACGCCAAATATTACGGACACACTGAAGTTTACAATATTCTAAAGACCCGCGGAGCCAAAGTTCCGGTTCGATATGAACGTTTCCTCGTTTTTTGAAAAAATCTGTAAACAGACTTAGCTGATTATTCTGTATTCTTACAGAAAACCAGGAAGACGCCAATGGTTGTTGCAAATCCTCGAGAAGTACCAGAGTACGAGCTTAATCCACTGGAGCTCCAGATTCGGAAGGGTTCTCAAATCTCTAAGGCATGATCCTGTTCCCTTGACTAGCAGCTCTGTAGATTCGTACTGCTTAAAAACGCGCGTATAGATTCCCCTCACTCAGAAATAGTAAAGAAACCAACGATGCATCCTGGCAGCTCAAATATTGAATCGCGCTTTTGTTTTGTTCTTGTTTTTCAGTTTTCAACTGTGATGGCAGTACTAAAGAGCCTTGTATGTGCTTTTAACTTTCTTTGCAATGATTTGCCTTTATAGGTTGAAAAGAATAAGCTTTTATATGTCATGCATTTGACTCTTTGCATATGTATTCTTGTACGTTTGTCAAGTGATTAACAAGTTGCATGGTATGTTATATGTTGAGAAATCATCTATTAATTGGAAGCTTGAGATATGGTATTGTTTTAAACCTATGCATTATTTTTCATATGCCAATAATGATCTGTCTTTTTAGACATAGAAAGTGATAGTTATTGTTTGCTTTAATCATGCAGGAAATAATTTGTGCACGATAACCTGCAATCGTGTTTTTATTTTATTTTATTTGAATAAACGTTAAGAAGTATATGCCTATTTGACTTGGTGTGTCTTTTGTTGTTTCTTTAGAGACCACTATACCAGTGATGATGTTTGAGCTTTTTTAGTTCTATATATGAAGCACTGCAAAGTTGTCAGAGAAATCTCCTATGTATAGGCAACGTAGTTCTTCATTTTCCAGTCATCTATTGTATTCTGTCGTGATGTACTTGCTAGTTCAGATTAATATTATCTATTTTTTCTGAGGTTTATTATTATTATCATCATCTTTATTACCATAAATTGAGAATGCCTTTTCATCCTGATGAAACTCCGGACATAATTGCGCATTTGCAATTATGGTTGGTTTGAGTTCTTTGATTCCTCACCTCCTTCTCTCTCTGCGCCTTTTATTTGTTGTTGTAATTTTATTTTTCATTTTTTTTTTGCCGGCATTGAGCAAACTGTTGAATCATTGATGCTTTCTCAAATATATTTTGTTATTTGATAGATGTCTTTGTTCGTCTACCTATTACAGGGATCATATCAAGTGGCTAAATGGAACGGTACAAAGGTTTCCTTAAAGATACTTGACAAGGACAGTTATTCAGACCCTGATAGCATGTATCTGCTCATCTCATTTTGACATTTTTTTTTTCTTTATGTATGTTAGAACAGTTTTTATGGTAACTCATCCAAAAATATATTCTGACTTCCTTGTATCCCTAGTCTAACAACTATACGTGTTGCTCTTGTATATGCCCTGTATACTTGACCATGCCTACTTTCTATCATCAATAAAATCATTATTTACCGACAAATAAAAGAAAACCTAATGAGGAATGAATAGTCATTAGAGATGTAACCTAGAGTACTGACATTATATAGAGTTGAGTGGTGAAAAAGAATTCAATTACTGAAACGTAGTTAGTTGAAAAAGGTCTCACATGGCTTAAACATGATCGTCTAAAAGAAAGTTTTAGTTGAATTGAATCTCAGGTTTTTTTCATAAGTTAATGATATTATTAACTTTATTTTTATAAAGTTAATAATATCATTAAATACAAACTATGAAGTTGCTACCAAATACACAAGGTGTATACTGGAGATTCACCTAATCAACAAAATGAAGTTGAGTTGAATTGTAGTTTGCATTTTTGAGATCCTCATATCTTGGAAGCTACTTGACCTAACCTTTACTTTTTTTCGCCTGTCTCATATGCATGGACTACTGCTGCTTTTTTGCATGTCCTCCTGATTCTTGATTCCACTGGGTGCCTTGTTTATGTTCATACCTAGATAACTGCTCATGATATGCATGGTGATTACATACTCCACGAGTGCAGATAAACTCAGTTTTCCATTTTTTCTTTTTTCAATTTACACCAATCAAATACTGGTTATTTCAAGTCATGGTTTTCCCTTATTTGTATGAATTTCCAAGAGGCAGTAGAAGAAAGCAATTTAGGCCTCGTTTGGATGTTGAGATGAGATGAGATGATAAATTTGTGAATAGTAATGAAATAATTTGTGAATAGTAGTGAAATGGTTTGATTTAAGATGTTTTTTGGGTTTTGGGAAATGAGAGAGACAAAGTTGAATAAAAATATTATAAAGTTAAAATATTGTTAAAATATAATTTTTTAATATAATTTTTGTTTTGGGATTTGAAAAGGTTGAATTGTTTTTTGTGTTTTGTTTAGAAGTTTAGGAAAGTTGTAATGATTAGATAAAAAGGTTGAATATTTGAAATTGAAAAGTGTTTGTGTTTGTAGTGTTTGGATGTTGAGATGAGATTAGATGGGATGAGATGAGATGAGACCATCTTGCAATTCAAACGGGGCCTTAATCTTTCTTCCTCTTCCTTCTCTCCTCCAAATGAATATGAAAAATCCTATGGGGCAATAATCTGAAGAAGGGAAGTTTATAGTACTTTAGTCTCCTCTAGGCATCTAAGAATGTGCGATAATGGCACCGAATGTCCTTTTAGGAGTCAATTTCAGACTCGAGTTGATGTTTATTTTCCCTTATTTTATTGTTTGGATTGTTGGAGCCTTCACTTTTGGGACATTTCTAAGATTATAATGCCTAGATTCTGTGACCAAAATACCATTGCTGTTAAAACTTGCTCAGTGGTCATTTCTTTGTTTTTTGGTTCAGGATGGTTGTTGAGTCTGTTGGTTCATAGAGTTTAGCAGATAGCTATAAAACCCACTCCTGTTTTCATAATTATTTAGTTTCCTTTATTTTAACAGAAACGCTTTCAAACACGAGCTAACGTTGCTAGAAAAGGTCCGGCATCCTAATGTGCTTCAGTTTGTTGGAGCAGTTACCCAAAATATACCCATGATGATTGTTTCAGAGTATCATCCAAAAGTAAGCATGCATCTCTCCCGCTCCCCCTCCTTCCTTCCCCTTCTCCTTGCCCCTGTGTGTACAAGCACTATACATATCTGTGTGAGTATTCATAAAGACTCTTCTAGTTCTAGTAGAAGATGAACATGCTGATTGGCATGGGGATGCTAATAAGGACGGTTTTCTGGGGTTAATTAAATTTTCTCTACCCAGGAACTCCTTTAGCTTTCTTTGAAAACATTAAGGAATGCCGCTTTGGTTTTTCATCATTGAAATGTTTTAATCCCAACTTGACATTGCCTATACTGGTGATTTTTCAGGGTGACTTGGGAAATTATATTCAAAAGAAAGGACGCCTGTCTCCATCCAAAGCTCTAAAATTTGCTCTTGATATTGCTAGGCATGTCTATCTTGCTGGAATCCTATCTGAAAGACTGTGGACGCTATTTTTTAATAGAATAGTGAACCCTGCTTCTTGCACACACTGTCCATACACTCCTATTAATTTTCTAAGCATGCTTTTGGCCTTTGTAATTGGCATATGTATTATATCAATGAAATGACTCGAAGTGCTTATAATTTCTCGTATTCCTGCCATATGTATCCAGAGTTTCTATGTTCTAATCTCTTGATCAATTTCATCTTATCAGGGGCATGAATTATCTTCATGAATGTAAACCAGACCCAATTATCCACTGCGACTTAAAGCCAAAGTAAGACAACCAAATGCAAAAGTTGATCTGATGTGTACAGCAATTTCAAACTGAATATAATTTCTTCTTGTTGGGATGTATGCTAATATTTACAATCTTGGTAAGGTGCCAGAAATATTTTTCTGGACAGTGGAGGTCATTTGAAAGTGGCTGGATTTGGTTTGACAAGATTGTCTAAGCTTTCACCAGGCAAAGCAAAACTAGCACAGCCAGGGGCTGACCGTTCAAGTACGTTATTGTGTACACCATATATCTTAACTCTTGCATTGGATCTATGATAGATTTTAGTGGACACAGCATGCACCTCGACAGAAAATTATATTTGCTTTTGACAGTATAAACATATATATAATGTACCAACTCCAAAACGGCAAACATTCTTTTAATTCTCACTTCAGTTTGACAGTATGAGTTTTTAGTGTGCAGAAAGAAGTGATAATTGCTAGGTACTGTTGGCTTTTAGTTTTCTAATGGGAATTTATAACTAAAAATATATTTCTGATTGTTAAAAATCTGGGTGGTCTCTTGGAGTTTGATATTCCTTGTTCATCCGGCTATAGCTCAAGAGTGGAGGCTCTAAACTTTTGACCTTTATTCAGCTGCAGTCTGGTAGATTGAAGCAGTTTATATACAGGATAATGATTATAAAGATTAACTACTTGTGATTAGTTGCTACACAGAATATACCATTGCTGTGGGTTCAATTAGTTGTTTTCTCTAATGATTGTAGACTTATATATGGCACCCGAGGTTTACAGAGATGAGATATTTGACAGAAGTGTGGATTCCTATTCTTTTGGTCTCATTTTATATGAGGTATATCTTTTCACAAATTCTTGTATTCTACATTATTAATGTTTTATCATGTTTAATTACTTATAATTCCTTAATATCTTGAGATAACCTCCACTTTCGTGGGTTTAATATTACCATATTGGGGACTATGGTTGATTCTTGTTCTTTTCTATGGTTGAACATACAGTAAGAAATTTAACTCACAGTTATTAATTGGCAAGTAATCTGTCTTAAACACTATTTCTTTGATTTGTTTTGTATGCCTAGATGATTGAGGGTGCACAACCTTTCCATCCCAAGTCTCCTGAGGAAGCTGCACAAATTATGTGTTTAGAAGGAAAGAGACCGCCATTCAAGATCAAAGCAAAAAGTTATCCTCCAGATCTAAAAGAGTAAGTTTGATTTTTGAGAAAACTCGTCAAACTTATTATAGCTTGAAGATTTTTAACTTTCAAAGTTGGGATGCTGACTTGAAACCAGTAAGGGTAATTTTTTAGATAACCCTTTGTCATTAGGATAAATTTTCAAATCGTGTGCATAGTTGCTTAAAAATCCAGGTTTGGTGTGGGTTTATTTTATCATGGATGAAAAATATGTAGTTAGTATGATCACTCTGCTTGGCAAATATTCAAGTTTTCTTTTAATTTGACTTCCTGAATATAACAAGTGTACATGTGTTTCTAGTGCTAGTCATATTTAAATTTAAAATATCTGGGTATCCGGGTTCCAGACCGGGCCGGTTTTTTCCCGGGCCGGATGAACAGTCTTAAGCTCAAGTAGCCTTCCTCTAGGATCAGAATGGGAAAGAGAGTGAAACGCACATGGTATGAGTGTAACTTCCCAATAGAAAAAGTTCATAAAAACTCACTGTAAAACTGCTTTTTTCTATGCATGTATTTTTTCAAGAAAGTAATGAACAATCTCTGACGACATTCCATGCTAAATATTTTCTTGTTAGATTTGAAAAGGAAATCTGCTTTTTGAACCTATATGCAGGTTGGTTGACGAATGTTGGGATGAAGAAGCAGTTGTGAGGCCAACCTTTTCTGAAATAATTGTCCGGCTAGACAGAATAGAATCAACTTGTTCAAAACAAGGATGGTGGAAAGACACTTTTAAGCTTCCTTGGTATGTTTCTCTTACCAATTATCTCTATGTTATTTGTTGTACTTGATTGACATGAAGAAATCCATATAAGAAACTTGGAATATACCTTGATAACCATTCTTGAGCTCATAGCCTGATAAGTAAAATTATCATTGCATACCTGCGATTAGGGAAGCAATCTTGCACATCCTCAATGTGTGGGTTTAGCTTATAATCGATAGACTAGACTTAACTGTCCTAAGTAAAACCAAGTTGAGGATGTTTCTTCATTTAAGTGATAAATTGGAACACTGGTACCAATTCCTCATGAAAAACTTTTACTAGGTAAAGTTGAAACATGCTCCCAAAGATATGTTGACAAGTTTTCAGGTGACAATGTGAAAGCACAAGAAAAGCAACGAATACAGTTGAATCTGAGTTCACCTGATGCACCTAGATGATTGTGCAATAGAGTACAGTCGGTAAGATGGATATCTGCGACATATTCCGAAACTTACCACGCCCGGAAATCTCAAACTACAACAAATTCTAGCTGAAAAGAATCTGTCTCATTCCACCAAACCAGTGCTGCTGGGGATATAAAATTTCTAATAGAGAGAGATTACTTGAATTTTGATATTGATATATATATATATATATATATTCAGGTATGGATAATGTTTTCCAATGAAGCCTATGGTGCCATAATAGCTTATTCATAGCGTGGGGAATATGCATTGTGCACTAAATTCATGTAGAATGTCAATTATAGTAGATTCCTCAATGCACTCTGGGTTACTAATAATTCTGATACTAAATGTAATGTTCTTCTCTTTTGATCTCTTCGCCTAATGGGGGAATGATGCAATTATGTTCAGGATTTAAGAGGAGGTCTCGGCAAATCATGATAATGATAATAACAAAGAGGAACGAGACAAGCACTCAGTTCCACTGGAAAAAGGAAAAGAGAGAGATCAAGGGATTTTCTTCGAATCCAGGTTTTGGAGTTTCATATTGTGTATAATTAATATGGTGAAACAATGCAGAGTGAACAAAGTAAATGTATATCTCTGTCCTCTTTTGGAGCGGGCACAGTCCCTTTCCATGTATAATGTGAGGAGAGGAAGAGCTTTGGTTTAGCATATCAACTTGTGGATAATTAACATTATAACAAGAGTTGGTCGAAGAAGATTAATACCCAGATTTTAGGAAGTGAGAAACTCGTTTATTTCCACATCACTTCTCAACTCATTTCATCTCATTTAATCATTACAACTTTTTCAAATTTCAATATAAAATAAAATAAACAATTCAATTTTTTCAAATTTCAAAACAAAAATAATATTAAAAAAATATATCATAACAATAGTTTATTCAATTTTTAATTTTCATCTCAATTCGTCTCATATGCGAAAACTAGGGGTGGGCAGCGGGGCCCCGCACCCCACTGTCCGCCCCGCCCCGCCCATGCGGGGCGGATGTTTCAGCTCGCTCAAGCGGGGTGCGAGGGCCCCCACCCGCACCCCAGGACAGTTGCGGAGGCGGGGGACGAAGGGGGTGAAGCCCCGCTTCGCTTTTCCCCCGCCCCGCTATATATATATCTATATATAATTAAAATTATATATATATAATCCATAAATAATTTAGAACGACGCCGTTTTGTCTATGACAAAACAGTGCCGTTTCACTTTTAGAATTTAGGTAGGCTTGCACTAAAAGTGAAACGGCGCCGTTTTAGTTTTAGTTAAGGTTCCCCCCCTCCCCGCGACTTTCTCCTTCAGCCCTTCTCGAACTCTCATCTCTCACTCTGCACTCTCCTCTCTCACTCTCTCTGTCTCGATCTCTCTGCGTCTCTCGCGCTCTCTCAGTCTCTCTCATTCAAACTATTCTCTCTCTCCGTCCCGCACAACTGCACGAGCAGCACAAGTACGAGATTTTCACTATCCAGTCACTCCACCGTCGGTCCGTCGTTTACTCGTGCGAACTTAAAGTTATTTTTCACTTCGAATTCGCCGCCACTCAAAGGTAAGAAATCCGAAACCCTAGATTTTTTATTTTTTTTAGTTTTGGATTGGAGATTGGAGGAAGGTTGGGTTGAATCGGAGATAGAGGATGAGAATAATTGTGAATTTGTGTGCTATGGAGAAATTTGTGCATGTGTTTGATTCGTGTGTTTGTTTGTTTGTTTTTGTTTGTTTGTTTTTTTTTTTTTTTTTTTGTATAATCCGAAACCCATTCTTTCAATTGAAACCCCTGAATTTTAGGGTTTCGGATTGAACCCCTAAATCAATTTAGGGGTTCAATCCAAAACTCAATTTGATTTAGGGGTTCAATCCAAAACCCTAAATTGAGTTAGGGGTTTCAATTGAAACCCCTTAATTTTCAATTTATTCAATTTATGGGTTTCAATTGAAACCCCTAACTCAACATTTATTAATGACATTAAATGATAGGCTTATAAGTGAAATATTATAAATAGTTTCCAATTATTTAATACAACATGATGGATGATGAGAGAATGATATTAAAATGGATGATGAGTAGTATTACTTTATTATTAAATAAATAATCCCACTTATCATCCATTCATCCTCACACACTACACCTATTTTAATTTTTTTTTCACTTTTCTTATAACAAGTAATCAAGTATGAGAACAACTCAATTAGTTTTAAAATAATAAAATTAAGAAAACCTACAACTAGTTTACAACTATTTTGTAATTCTATTTAAAATAAAGAGTAATTATGTAAGATTGAAAATACTTTTTAATGAAGTGCTACAATCATTAAAAGAAAAAACTGCATCCTATTTAAAATGTTTGATAACATGCAAATCTCGTACATCCTATTTAAAAACGAGATTTATTATTAAAAAATATTTTTTTAATGTGAATTTCAAATTTATCTATTTCTTTTTTTAAAAAAATAAGGGTTTCGGATTGAACCTCTAAATTAAGTTAGGGGTTTCGGATTGAACCTCTAAATTAGGGGTTTCGGATCAGAAACCCCTAAATTGTGTTAGCTTTGCACTATGCCTTGTTTTTTCATGTGGTGTATTAATATGATTTTCTTATGTCTTGTGTTGATTGATTGTATAATTTTTTATTGTGTTGTGGAATCAGGAATGTCTTCTCAAAGGGATTTCACTGATAGCTCTCCTACCCCTACCAGTACCCCTGCCTTAGAACCTAAACCTACTCCAACCCCTGGGAGTGGAAATACACCTTGCCCCGCCCCCAAGCCCACACAAAGCAAGAAAATTGTTTCCTTAGTTTGGTCTCATTTTACCAAACTAGAGGGTGGTGGCCCCAATAACCCCCAAGCTAAATGTAATTATTGTGGGAAAATATATGGATGTCACTATAGGAAACATGGTACATCCCAGTTAAAGGTCCATTTAGAGAAACAATGCAAGAAGAGTCTAATATTAAGATCCTTACTGGAAAAGAGTCAATCTAGACTAGAAATTGGACTGAAAAAAATAGCGGATGGGAGTAGTGGGGGTCTAACGTTGAAGGGGTTTACAAAGTATAATGCTGATGAGTGTAGAAGGAAGTTAGCTCGTATGGTTATCATAGACGAGCTACATTTTCAGTTTGTGGATGAGAGAGGGTTATAAGAATTTGTCCAAGAATGGAACCTAGATTTACGCTTCCTTCTCGCCACACTATGACAAAGGATATTAAAAAGATGTACTGGAAAGATAAAGATGTTTTGAGGGGCCAATTGGCGGGATTGGTAGTTTGCCTCACTATCGATACTTGGACTTCTATCCAAAATTTTAATTATATGTCTTTGACTGTCTATTTCATTGATTCTGATTGGATTCTTCATAAAAAGATTATTAAGTTTTGTCAAATAACTGATCACAAGGGTGAGACGATTGGGATGGCCTTAGAGGCCTCAATAAAGGAGTGAGGGTTGACACGAGTTTTGACAGTTTCGGTTGACAATGCCTCGTCTAATGATGTCGCCTTGAGGTATCTGAAGACTTATCTTAGAAAGGCAAATAAGACATTCTTGGATGGTGAAAATTTGCATGTTAGATATTATGCACATATATTGAATCTAATTGTGACTGTGGGGGTTAAAAGATGTTGATAACTCGGTTGCACGAGTTAGACTGACTGTGAAATTTGCGAGGTATTCTCCTTCTAGATTTGAGAAATTCAAGATTGCCTCGAAGACTGTGGGCATAACATCAAAGAATGGTCTTTGTACTGATGTTCCTACCAGATGGAACTCAACCTTCTTGATGTTGGAGGCGGCCCAAGAATATAAGGCAGCTTTTCAATTATTGGGTGATGAAGACATTCAATATGTCAAATACTTTGATGAGCACGGGGGTTTAAGAATGCCTAATGATGATGATTGGGAGGTAGTTGCTATATTTGTTGATTTTCTCGGGTTTTTTTTTACGATGTCACGTTGAAGTTATTTGCTTCTTTGCACCCTACATCTCATGAATTTTGTCAACAAATATATAGGGTGAAAGAAGAATTAGACGACATGTGTAGGGGTTCCAATCTAAGGATGAGGGGGATGACATTGACTATGAGGGTCAAATATGACAAGTATTAGGGAGATTTGACTAAACTAAATATTTTGTTATATGTGGCTACTATTCTTGATCCCCGTCTAAAAATTTCAGGCATGTTATATGGTTTGGGACTTGCGTATGATCAGGCATGGATTGATCTTATTAGTGAGATGGCCCGAGATTCCCTTTATAGATTTTATGATGAGTTTAATGCAATTAAGAATGGTACTACATCTACTACACCTGCACCTACCCTAACACCTTCTCCAGACACCGGGGCAACAAAGAAGTGTAGTTGGCATGGACTAAGATCCTCGCACATAATCTCACACTAGTCCATCAATCTACGGAGGTGGTTTCAGAGTTAGACAATTATTTGTCAACGGATCTTATTCAAGAAGATGATGATTTTGACATATTAGGATGGTGGAAGGCAGCATCAAAGAAATATCTCATCATTTCTGAGATTACCCGTTGTATGTTGGCCATCCCTATTAGCATCGTTGCCTCAGAGTCTGCCTTTAGTACCGGAGGGCGCATATTATATCCTTTCCGTAGTTCATTGTCTCCTACAACTGTGGAGGCATTGATATGCACACAAAGTTGGACAATGGGAAATGATATGTATGTTCTGGATGTTTTCGATTTTAAAGAGACCGACGAAGAGGGTGGTGATCAGTCTGGATCTGGACCATCTAGTAATTATTGTTTTTATTTTATTATTTTGATTTATTTATATTCATTTCAATTTCATCAGTATTAATTTTAGTATTGATTGTTGTAGCAACACATGAGACGACTCAGACGATGTCTACCTCCACTACAATATGAATATGTGTTCAAGCATCAAAAGAGTCAAAAGCTACCCATCCGGCCGCCCCAAATGTCACAGTCAAAGACCCAAACAGCTCGCCTCTTTTTTTGTATTATTAATTTCTTAAAATATTGAAATTTGAATCAGATGTATATATTATGTATTTACTTTGTAATTTTGTAATGTTGATACAATGTCCATTGGACACTTTTTTCTTTGTAATTTTGTAATTGTTAGACTTTCCATTTTATTTTTATAATAATTTAGTTATTATTATTATTTATTAGTTTATTAGGTAGTAGACTTATAGTCTATAGTAATAGTAATACTTCATTAGAGTCTTAATTATATAAAATTGTGTATATATATTATTTTTATTCATGTAATTTTTTTTTCTTTTTTAAACTTTTTTTTTTAAAAAAAATAAAATGTCTATTTTTATGGACCTAAAATGGCCCAGAAGCTGTTTCTTGGCCATTTTAGGCATGGCCCAGAAACCGCTACTAGGCCGGTGCGGGGGGGGCGGACGGAGGACCCCCTCCACCCGCCCCCTACGGGGCGGGTATCACCCCTAGCGAAAACAAATGAGTCAGGCCTAGTTTGGATACAAGAAGTGTTTTATCTCATCTTATCATTATAACTTTCTCAAATTTCTACATAAAATATAATAAACAATTCAATTTTTTCAAATCACAAAATAATAATAGTATTAAAAAATAATATTTTAATAATATTTTATTCGAGTTTTATTTTAACACATCTTATCTCAATTTTATTATCTAAATGACACCTAAATATTTTAGACTTTAGAATCGACTCCAAATAATTTTGGATCAAAATTTAATAAAATAACTCTAATATTTGGTTCAGATTTTGTGAACTCTCGTGATATAACTGAGTGATGCACAGTTAATTTAAGAAGATAACTGAGCACAGTTAGACATGCGAACGAAACAATGAATTAAATAATATAGACAGAGTTTAATTTATTGTTTTTTAATGGACACACAATTCAGGCCTATAAGAGGAAAGAAGAAAGTCCATCTTTCTTGCAGATCAAGAATTTACGTTCATGAAGGACAGGTGGCAGAATCTGAGAAGCGAGTTCTCCTGGAGCGAATATTTCCCAAACATTCCCGTTAAGGGGGCCTACTATAAATAAGATCACCCATACGACGTCGTGTAAGCTATCCTCCGAAGAAGCGAATGGAACTTCTCTGACTACCTACTACTAGCTTCATAACCCTCTCTAAAACCTTCCTCATTTCCTGCCTGCTTAGACCTTCTCTCTGTCGCCCCCCGCCCTCCCTCTCTAAGAGCCGTTCATTTCTTCGACCTCCGGTTTTGATTTTTCTCAAACAATGTAAGTGTATGCGCCGTCATTTTCGTCACAATTCTGAACCGAACTCTCCGTTTGAAGATTGCAAGATTTTTTTTTTTTTTTCCTGAAAAGTGATTTACGATTCGATTTCTCTAGTTATAGGTTCATAGACCTTTTGAGTTTTATGAGAACCAATTTTATTCAACTTAATGCGAGTCTTGTTCTTGTGACTCTTGTCGATGTGTTTTACGTAACAAGTTTCTTGCATATGATAAAGATTTTGATCTTCGATTTCGGGAGCTGATGTTGTTGTATTGAATTTCTTTTTATTATTAAGTGTCTAATACTTATGTTTTCGTCGCCTAATTCTGAAAATTTGAGGTTGATAATTAGATATCTGGAGTTCCTTTTAGTTTTTTCCCCGATCAAATTCCCTCTAAAATTATATTATTAGTTTTATCATCGCTTGGAAGTATTTATTTGAGTTTCGCTCTTTTTGTTGTATTTCAATCCAAGGAAAAAACGATTACAAGTTTTAACAATTTTATTAATATCGTGTAGACTGGTTACCGTTTCATATTTTAATATTTAATTTTCATAATGAATTGCATTTTCGCGCTTCCTATCTTCTCTACAGCCGATTGAAATGTAAGGGCTAGGTTTTCCTCTGGGCGTTTGGTATTACTTAAACTCGTCTGATAATCGCTCATATTTGGGATTTTGTTGTTTTCAAATCAAAGCCTCTGTTCGGGGTAAGAGAAAAAGGGAGACAGTTCTGTGTCTCCTGGGTTGAGAAGAACATTGAGGTAAAGCAAAAAATCAATGGCCAAGATATCCTTTCAGTCATATCTCTTTATATTCGTGATTCGATTGTTGTTCGTCCACATTTGTAACTTTCATTGTTTCTTACCTATCAAAATAAATACTAGACGTAATCTTTCTTTTACTTCTCCTCCTTGTGTCAATACAGTTTTATCAATATACATATATATATATATATATATATATTCTCGTTCTGTTTGTAACTACAAAAATTTTAGAATGCATAAAGTGTACAAATGAACCCGTAATAATTCGCATAACAAATGTCACTTTCTATGTGTCATAGCAAACAGATTGATGATCTTAAACCTGGTATTCTTGTCAGTGATCTTATATAGGTTTTTTTACATGATTCAATCTGATGAAGAAATATGTTATATTAGGTTTTATTGCAGCGCATTGATTTTTTCTTATGAAGATGCTGTGTTAATGTCATTCTGTTTGCCTTTTGTTTTTACATCGTGGTCTTGATTTGTAATTTTGTGAACGTGACTATATAGCTGCTTACCTTGGTGGTTTATTGAGAAGTGTGAATGAGTTTCTGTTGGTGAAGATAGAGGAGTTGGATAATGGCTTCCAGAGCAATATTGAGAAGGAAGAGGTTCATTTCTGATTATGTGAATGCCTCCACTTGCTCAATTCAAAGTTTCCCATGTATCAGTCACAGGCATACTATGCATAATTTCGATTCACGGAGTTCTTGGTCTGGTGACCCTGCTACTTATTTTAGTTGTGTGAAGGATAGGGATAAAGTTTCGGTGGCAAGAGAGGGATTATTAAGCTTGTCGGTTCTTGGAAAACTTAGGCATAGCTGTTATAGAAATACAATTTCAGGTTTTGGGAATGGAAGGTCTGAATACGTTTCTCTAATGGACATGGGATTGATGCCACAGTCAATTCGAAATGCTTCAACAGCTGCAGCCAAACAGCCCGAAAGGGGCAGTGATGATGAGGAAAATGAAGAAATGGTTGCTAAAAACAGAAAGGAAGCATCTCCAGAGGAATGTGATCAAGCTGTCGAAGGTTTGAGTAGTGCAAAAGCCAAAGCGAAGGCCAAACAGTTGCAAGAGCCTCAGAGGGTCGCTAAATCAGGTTTGCATAGAGTCTGGGCCACATTTTTGGGGATTGGTCCTGCTTTGCAAGCTGTAGCTTCTATGAGCAGGTTAGACTCCTCCAAATGACGGATTTATATTCCGAGGAAAAACATAACAGAATCTTACATGTGATGCTTGTTTGGTTTGCTAATACTTCCTGCAGGGCAGACTGGGCCAAGAAACTTGTTTTCTGGAAAGATGAATTTATATCAACATTGCAACATTATTGGTTGGGTACTAAGCTACTCTGGGTTGACATGAGGATCAGTTCAAGATTGCTGTTAAAACTTGCTGGTGGAAAGAATCTCTCTAGAAGGGAGAGACAACAACTAACACGAACCACAGCAGATATTTTTAGGCTAGTTCCTTTTGCAGTTTTTATCATTGTTCCATTCATGGAACTTCTATTGCCAGTATTTCTGAAATTATTTCCCAACATGTTGCCATCAACTTTTCAAGATAAGATGAAGGAGCAGGTACTGGTTGCAATGGGTGTTGCTAGAATTCTATCTTCTTTTTCACTTAATAATTTGAATGATGTTATAAATTTCACCTCTATTTTTTTTCTTGCTGTTGTCATGATGTTCCTGTCTGGAATGTCTCTCCTGGAACTAAAGTAATGGTTGGGTTTGGTTATGAAGTAGAACATTTTCATTCCCAGGTCATCAACACCTTAGTACCTGGAGGATGTACCCTTCTAGATTAAACCTTTCGCTCGGGGAGATGTTGCTTTTAGACAGGAGCCTTCGCTAACTCTGGTAAAGGTCTTGTGGTGATTTTTAGTGGAAAGATGGATATGCTATAATTTTTTTTATGACTATGACCCCATTGCAGCAGAATTGAGCAACTAATCATGGAATAAAGCTAGAAAGTCAGTCTTTAAATGATGAGTATAACAGTCCTGACCATGATTGCTGCATAATATAAAGCCTCTAGATGAATGATGGGTATTACATTGCTGACCATAATTTTGAGCCATTTCTTGTGGGAAGGAAGAAAAAAATGTATTTCCCATAACCGTGGGACTTGGTGTTGTTTGGATCATTTTCCTACCTGGGCTTAATGGTTCCTTGTGTCTATTTCTGCTTCCTAGCTAGGTGTTTTCTCTTGTATACACCCAGTGTACTTGGTTACGCCTATTAATAAGTTTTTACTCATAAAAAAGAAGTGACAATCTCTCTCTCTCTCTCTCTCTCTCTCTCTCATGCAGTCTGTTTTTTTTTTTTTTTTGTAAAGTAGTCTGTTTCTCAGTTTTTGCAGTCAGTTTCTTGCAATATATCCTCTCTTAAGTTCTTCTTTTACTCATAAAAAAAAGGTTCTTGCGATATATCCTCAAAGCTGAACTCTTGGCTTAACCTCAATGGCTCAATATGTAGGAAGCATTGAAAAGGAGGCTAAATGCAAGAATGGAATACGCCAAGTTCCTTCAGGACACTGCGAAAGAAATGGCAAAGGAAGTTCAGAACTCACGGAGTGGAGAAATTAGAAAAACAGCAGAAGATCTTGATGAGTTTCTGAACAGGGTTAGGATTTCAGTTTCATGGTCCTCCATGGTTTTCCTCTTTTCTTTCTTTGTTTAACATGTATGCCTTTTATTCATATGCAGGTTAGAAGGGGCACCCTTGTTTCTAATGAAGAAATTTTGGGCTTCGCTAAGTTGTTTAATGATGAACTTACTCTAGATAATATCAGCAGGTTGTCATCATGATTGCTGGGATACATGAAGAATTTTTCTTCTGCACTTTTTCAGTGATATCAAATACCATTAGGCTGCCACCTGGATTGCAATCATAATTTCTCTGCTTATGCCTCTTTTGCTGCTATCAGGCCTCGGTTACTTAGTATGTGCAAATACATGGGAATCGACACAAAATTATTCAAATTTAGTTTTACGGATGCACACTTACGTTACATGCTCCGGAAAAGACTCCAGCGGTGAGATACATGCTTTGACATCATTAGCAATTTTTTATTTTTTACTTTCGCAATGATTTCATCATTTCTTTATGAAACACGAGTGTAGGAGTATTGTGCTGCCTATCTGAAAGTTATATAGTAGGTTCTCAGTTGTTTCGTGGTCAGCTTTTAAGTGGTTTGGAATTTTACATGGCAACTTTTGATGCAAGTCAATGGAATAAACGGTTCTGAGCATGTGAGATACAATTTTGTTTGGTTGATTTTGACGTCAGATTACTTAGAGAGTGGCTAATGTCATTGATCGGGAGTTCACAAACTCACCCTTTACCTCTGGTAAATTATAGAGATACTTGAAGTCGGTCACTTTCCACTGGCAACGAAGACTCTTTTCTACTCTAAATTTTTTACTTTCTAAAGTTTTTGCAATGTGAAGTTGTCACTTTGTGTGCTAAAGGTATCTCATATATGTATAATGTGTGTTGATAATGTTTTCGAGATGGTCATCATTTTTTTCTTTGGCATTATTGTTAAGTATTTTTCATGATTTCCCTACCCCCCAGGGGAAAGGCCTTCAAAATCCTTTTCCAGAGTATATTCATAGTTGTTACCTCGTTTTCATTCTGTCTTCGCACGATTTATATCTGAATCATCGGTAAAACTGTAAAAATTTATATTCTGATCTCTTAATATTAATATTCTGATTGGTACTGATACTTATCACAAGAATCTTCAACCTTATGTGCCAAATATTGTACTTAAAATACTAAATACAAGAGTGAATTGGTTACTTATATATATATATATATATATAAAAAAATATAACAGTGAAATGATTATAGGATTAAGGCTGATGATAGATTGATTCAAGCGGAGGGTGTGGAGTCCCTTTCAGAAGCTGAACTTCGTGAGGATTGTAGGGAGCGAGGCATGCTTGGAGATCTTTCTGTGGAAGAAATGCGTCAACAGGTTTTTCCCCTTTAAAACATGCGTAATTATTTCATCCCTGTCTCAACGTAAGTGGCTGAAGCATTGTATGGGGTTTGCAAACTTGAGTGTGAATTATGTTTGCACCATTGGGCATCAGCTATAAGTTGTTGTGCCAAATGGAACCGACTCACTGAAAAAATTCAAGCTGCATCCACCCTCCCACCATCTAATTTTTGCACTGAAAGAAAAGAAGGTTTTTGGAAAAGAAGGGGGAGTTGGTATGTTAAAAAATGGCTAAGTTGCTTAAAGCAAACTAATGTGATAGCTATACGTGATCCCTCAGATTTATTGTCAATCATCCAAAGAAGATAGTACCTCTTACTTTTTTTTCATTAAATCAAAATAAAAAAGAAAAAAAATAAAATGTCATTTCATTAATTATGTAGTTTGAACTGCGAACTTCTCATGCAGCTTCGTGATTGGTTGGATTTGTCCCTCAATCATTCTCTGCCATCGTCTCTTTTGATCCTTTCCAGGTACTTAAATGCCCCATGAGTCTTCCCACTCAACTTTTTGCATGTTTGACTCTATGGCCTCTTTATCCAGTTGATGTATATGTAGGGCTTTTGTTGTGTCCGGGAAATTGAGACTAGAGGAAGCTCTCCAAGCTACAATTTCTTCTCTGCCAGATGAGGTTACAGATACTGTTGGTGTTACAGCTTTGCCATATGAAGATTCTGTGTCAGGATGGAGAAGGAAACTGGAATACCTTGAGATGCAGGAAGAACTAATCAAGGTTGTTATTCGCTAATGTTTTTCAACACATTCTTGCCTAATTCACAGGCCAATTTGCTACTCTGGGAACTTGACTATTGAAATGCTTATTACTACTAGTTCTATCACGAGGAGAATGCTGTAATGATTAAAATGTCTCTTTTTATTTGATTTTTTTAAATTAGTTAGTTTTTTTTTTTTTTTTTTTTTTTTTGTTGGCTGGTTTTAAAGGTTATAATAAGTAAATGGATACTTAAGAATGAATGAGAAAATGGTAATTTAAGTGTCAGTACTGTGCGTGGGATCTGAATCTTGTAGCAAATGAAGTTTAAGCTTTAAATCTAAAGGCTGCCCTGTACATTGCAAGACTTTATTCTCTTGGCTGCCTAAGCAATTTGTTGAGCTTCAAGTACTTATATTTAATTACTCAATTTTTTTTTTCAAATTAAATTGTAGGAGGAGGAAGAGAAAGAGGAAGAAGAGCAAGCCAGAATGAAGGAATCTAAAGCCAGTCAAGGGGATCTGGCGCTGAAAGAGATGCTCAATCCTATAGCTAGAGAAGCACAAGAACAAGCCAGAGAAAGAGCACTTGAAAAACAAGAATACCTTTGTGAACTTAGTCGTGCATTGGCTGTTTTAGCTTCTGCATCTGTAAGGACCAGATATTTCATTAAAAGCTTTGAATTATTAAGATAGTTTTGGTTAGTTTTATCTTCTTAACAACTTCTTGTACTCTTGTCTAAAGTGTAAATTCTTTTTCTGCAGTCAGTTAGTAGAGAACGTGAAGAGTTTCTGAGACTTGTAAATAAGGAGGTAGTCCTTTGTTCCCCTTTATGTACTTTGATTGTGAATCTTGATCAAGATTTGGTAAACACTTTTCAGCACTTGTATTGTATGCTGGCTTCGAAGCTTGATTCCTGGTCATTATTAAGGATTTTTCTGAGTAGCATAAGACTGCAAGTAAAATCATCAGATGAATTGCATAGGGGAGAATAAACCAGTATGAGAAAAGCTTATTTCATCCACAGGAAACACCCATACTTTCATATCTCTTGATTTTAGTCTTTTTGTTTAATGCTGTTCAATCCTTTCTTTATACTGTATACTATGTTTTCTTGTAAGATTTGTAACTATCTTCCTAATTGATTTATATGCTCATAAAAAAGAGCCACTTTATATTTGCTTCTAAGTAATATTATGTTCTTCTTTGGTTTGTTCCAAGGGTGCATAAGAAGCTGTTACTGATGGGATTATTTGGTCTTTTCTGTTACTGACAACCAGAATGATTCATCAGCTGATGTTCCTAATTAGGCAATCCTATTATGTATTTTTGGCTTTATATCAGTGTTTGCCGATGATCATGTATGAGGGAATAGTTATTTATGTTTTTGCTCACTGCGATTGCCTTGATGCTTCCAGATAGAACTTTATAATAGCATGGTAGAAAAAGAGGGTACCGGTGGTGAAAAAGGTGCTTTGAATGCATATAGAGCTGCCCGAGAGGAAAGCGAAAATGCTGCTGAAGTGACTGAAGGTAATGAGGTTTCATCAGCACTCATTGACAGGGTAAGAATTTGCAATCCTGAGTTTGATTTTTTATCTTGTTTGTCTGTACCTAGCATGAGCATTATTGGTAGGTGCAACATGATACCAACT
This sequence comes from Juglans microcarpa x Juglans regia, assembly GCF_004785595.1. Lineage (NCBI taxonomy): Eukaryota > Viridiplantae > Streptophyta > Magnoliopsida > Fagales > Juglandaceae > Juglans > Juglans microcarpa x Juglans regia. Next base: position 39,196,040 of record NC_054594.1, on the reverse strand, counting down.
CGTGTCTCTTGTTTGAATACTTCAGGTTGATGCCATGCTCCAAAATCTTGAAAAGGAAATTGATGATGTGGATGCCAAGATCGGTGATCGTTGGCGAGTACTTGACAGGTTTGTAATTGTTTATGGGTCTTGCTTTCTCTTATCATTCTTTTCGATGAGCAAGATCATGATGAATCTTATGTGGTACTTGGCAAATTTGTTCTTTTATATAGTTTCAGCAGTAAGGTCGATTAACTCCTAATGGTTTATAGTTAGAGGTTGAAATAACATTTTTGATTTTTTGGATGGTCTAGTTACTGATGACCACAATTTGTGTTCCAGAGGTAAGTTACTTATTATGGATTGGAGAGTAACTGAATGCTTCAGTCTCAGAGAATATATAAATTAAAATAAATACAGGAGAATGAGGTGATGTTTTGCTTAGAATCAGCGGCATTTCATGATTCTGCAAAGAGCTTTTACAATGAACTAATATTCCGACATCCCAAAAGCAAAACTTGATCGCAAACTTTTGGATACAGCCTCGTGAAAATCTAGGGACCAGCATGTGGGTCCTATCAATGCAAAAGCTATGACATTGTTCTTGCTACCTTTGTAACTTTGACCTCCTGTCTATGGTTGTTCACCTACATGCATATACTTGGTACTGGTGAAAAGCTGAAGCAACTCAAAGCATGCGTTGTTATATTTTTAACTAATGATTTGGCAGCCGGAAGTATATATGCTTAATTTTCTTTATCGGTGACATATATGTTCAATTTTTTTTTGTTAGTGTTGTCATGATTGTGCACTCTTTAAGTATTTTATTTATTGATAACCATATTTAGAAATGTATCTATTTTTAGTAGAGAGAGAATATTTAGCAATGCATGAAGACCTCCTTTAATTGGGAAGCAAGATACTCTATGTAGCTATTGAAATTTGACTTGATTGGATTGAAGCATCAGTTAGTCATGGTAGCTTTTCATTATTTTGTACAACAAATCATGGCATTTCCTTTTTGTTTATTAGTTATAATTGGATTCTAAACACTTGGAAAGACTCACTCCACAGTATAGTAACATCGTAATATGTCAAATCAAGAACTCTTTTGTAATGTTTAATGCTAACTATATGTGGTAAAATATCACTGTTGCTGTATGTGTGCAGAGATTATGATGGAAAAGTTACTCCGGAGGAGGTTGCATCTGCTGCTATGTACTTGAAGGATACACTGGGAAAGGATGGTGTCCAAGAACTCATCAGCAATCTCTCCAAAGACATTGGTCAGTTTCTTTTATTCTTTCTCTTGATAGTTATGTTATAATGATGTGTGTACTTTATTTTTGAAGAATATCAAATGTTTTCTGTGCGCTTTCATTGGTGATAACTTCTTCTCTTTTTTAATCTCATTTTTCATTTTTTGCTGGAAGCATCTTCGAAGGACCCAAATACGCTTACTTCATTGTAGCAATAGAGTTGCGAGAAGCATGAGTCCTTTTCTCCATCATGATATTGTGTACAATTTTTGACATTTGTGTTCTTTTCTCTTTTACTGGCCAACAGTTTCGAAGGCCACTCACGGATGCATTTCCAAATAATAAAGTTTTGGTCTTACAATGCTTTTTTTTTTTTTTTTTTGTAAGTAATAATTTTATTCAAGGAAATAGGCATAAGCCCAAGTATACAGGACGTATACAAAGGAAACACCTACAACTTCCAAAAACAAAAAGAAACTGACACCAGAAAATTAAAACAGATGCAGAAAATTATCCGCCATTACAAAAGCTTTAGCCCAAGAACTCAATGTACTCAAGAAAAAATCCCTAAGATCTCCCAAAGAGCGTTCTTGATCTTTGAAGCATCTCCCATTTCTTCAAGCTAAATGCACCACATAAGACAAGGAGGAATCATCTTCCAGACTCTCGCCGCCTTCTTGTAGCCCTTCAAACCCTTCCACCCTACCAATAAATCCACCACTTCTCTAGGCATTACCCAATGTAATCCTGTCCAACTCAAAACCTCATTCCACAAGAATCTTGTCACTTCACAGTGAAGAAAAAGGTGATTTACAAATTCTCCATCCCTTTTACACATGACACACCCATCAACAATAAACATACCTCTCCTTCTAAGATTATCAGTAGTCAATACTTTGCCCAAAGAAGCCACCCAACAGAAAAAAGCAACCTTAGAGGGAACTTTCACTTGCCATATACTTTTCCAAGGAAAAACACAACTACTTTGGCTTGACAAAATTCTGCAATAAGTAGAAACTGAAAGCTTAGCATTTCCAGCAGGAATCCACACCATGCTCTCTTTCTAGCACCAACTTTGAGCTGTAGAGTTTAACCCGCAGAGCCTTAACTTCATCCACTTCCCAATCATTAACGCCCTTTTAAAAATGATATTCCATTCAACCTTGTTGTTACTACTACAGTAAGAATCATAAATAGTTGCATTATGATCCCTAGCAATTCTGAAAAAGGTAGGAAATTCCAGCTTAAGAGCAGTATCCCCACATCACAAATCATGCCAAAAGAGAATCCTCTTTCCATCTCCCACCGTCAATCTGAAATTATTGGATAAGGAATCCCATCCTTTTCTAATAAATTTCTACAAACTAACCCCGTAAGCTCCACTAGCTGCTTTAGTACACCAACCTCCCCTCAAACTTCCATATTTCACTTCTATCACATTTTTCCAAAGGGCTTTACTCTCCAATTGAAATCTCCAAAGCCATTTCCCAAGTAAAGCTCTATTAAAAACCCTTAAATCTTTAATCCCCAAACCACCACGATCCAATGGTTGACAAACCTTCTTCCAACTAATCAAATGAAACTTTTTTTCCTCACCTTTGCCTCCCCGTAAGAAGTTTCGAAATAAACTCCCAATTCTCTTTTCAACCCTTGCCGGAAGAGGAAAAAGAGAAAGGAAATAGGTGGGCAGGTTGGACAAAGTACTCTTTATAAGAGTTAGTCTTCTCCCCTTAGACAAGTAGATCCTCTTCCAACAAGCTAACCTCCTTTCAATTTTTTCAATCACCTCATCCCATATGCTAACAGTTTTAAAAGAGGCTCCCAAAGGAAGCCCAAGATACCTCAAAGGCAAAGAAGAAATTCTGCACCCCAATAAGTTAGCCAAGTCTGAATACTTATCAAAAAAGAAAAAAAAGTTAGCCGAGTCTAATAATGCTGTCATTATTTATTAAAGCTTATATAGTCAATTAAGGGGGCATTAATTAATGAAGTAACTGGATCATTGTCGACTTCAATTCAACAGATGGAAAGATTCTTGTAGAAGACATCGTCAAGCTGGGTAGCAGGGCAGAGGATGCAAATACAGGTGAAGATGGCCGTGTGTAGAGGGTAATATTCCAGCTGTGCCCTTCCTATTCGTAGTTCTTTATAGATGCTGTCCAGTAAGCTCTAAAATGGTTGTTGAGCAATTTCGTCTTGCATCTGGTTTCGATGGTTAATCTTCCTGAAGGAACATACATGCTTGCTAGTGCAGTAAAATTAAAAGCTAACAAAAAATAAAATAAAAAATACGATGCATGTATTGCAGGGCACCGTAACACCATTTTTGTACCAGGCAATTGCATGAGATGAGAGCAATATTTGCCCGTCTACTAAATCTATGTGTTATGTTGAAATAATGTTTATGATGTTGAACTGAGGAAGCTTCAGAAGTTTAAAAACAATGAGAACTGTTACATATATAAAGAGATTACATAAAAGTAAATTCACAAACTGACATAGTTTCATGTGATGCGTTAGATCTACTTTACATTAAAAGTAACTTTACAATCTGACGTACTGCATCAAGTCATGTCAGTTTGTAGATTTAATTTTGTATAATCATTTTGTGGCTAAAGTATTTCTCTAAAAATATTGTCTGAATCAAATTTGGAATTGACACCGAATGAGTTTGAATATAGAAGTTTAGAAGTGGCCTTTATTGCTTGTCGGAACATTTCTCGATCACTATTCTTAAGATTGGCCATACACTTCTTTTTTATTTATTTTTTCACCAATAAGCTACCACTTGCATAAACATTAGGAGTGTGCAAGTTTTGCTACAAACTCCACAATGTTTTTATCTGAACTTCCACCTTCATCTACTGCCTCTTTAGCCAATTCCTTCCATCTCATTGAGTTCTTTTTCATCTCCTTTCCTCTCTCTCCCTCCATAACTTCGTTTATACGCATCTCTATTTCTTCTTTGGTAGCAATGCCTTTTTCATCCAGTTTAATCCTCACCCCTACCTTCCAGACATCCACAATGAACTTGGCATTAGTTGTTTGATCCGTCCATTGTGGCATCGCAACCAGCGGCACTCCCAAGCTCAATGCCTCGAGTGTCGAGTTCCACCCGCAGTGAGTCATGAAGCAACCAGCTGCCCTGTGAGCCAGCACATCTAATTGCGGGCTCCAACTCACAACCAGCCCCTTCTCGGCTGTTTCCTGTAGAAAATTACTGGGAAGCTTTTTCTCTTCTGATTCTCTGACTACCCACAAGAAGTAGCAATTGCTATTCTTTAGGCCCCATGCTAGCTCCTCCATTTGCTCTTCTCCCAGGGCGGCCAAGCTTCCGAATGATGCATAAATGACCGAGCCAGTTTCCTTGGTATCTAGCCACTTCATGCAAGCGTCCACATCAGGCTTAAATAGGTTGAGGCCGTACTCTCTGTCATCTTCCAACCTCTTGTCCAAGTACATTGATGGAATAGCTGGTCCAATTGTTTTAATAGGCCATCGGCTTGCCATCCAAGTCAGTACCTAATGAAATTTAAAAGCATGTTTTAAACAGATTCGGGGAGGGGGGGGGGGGGGGGAATGATTATGAAAAACAGATGAATCGATTTATGTATTGCCAAATGTATGCACTTATGCCTCTACAAACAGTATTAAATATCGAACATATGCATATATGAGGGAAATATTGGTGAAGCTAGCTACCTCATCTTCCAACATATCAAAAGTGTTGCACAATATCCAATTTGCTTCCTGGATATTGGAGAATTGGTTCAATACGAGGGTGAGAAAAGCTGGGTAGGAGCCTGCGTCACAAAGGAAGGAAGGTAGATCATTGATCCCTAGCAATGGCAACGAGGGCAGAGATACTGTAGGAGGCCCCTCTAAGGGCATCCTTAAAATTGATCCTACATGGGCATGATAATAGATGGCCTTCACCGCACATGACTGGGTGAAAAATGCAGCTCCGGCCAGGCCATATTGTCGGGCCACGTCTATTGCCCAAGGCATAACCGAGTCATACACCAGGCATTTTGGTGGGTATTGGGAGCTCTTTCCCAGCTTCTGAATGAGCTTCGCCAAACTCTCTGAAACCATCGCTTTGAAACGATCGTGATCCCAATTCCCCAAGCTAGCTTCGTCGGAGCCATCGGAGATGGGCTCGATGGCTACGGATCTGGCATGGGCTTGCATGGATTTATAGCTAGTAGACATGGTGGTGACCAAAGTAACCTTGGGACCCTTTGAGGCTAGGCGCTTGGAGAATTGAAGCATAGGGTTTATGTGACCTACCACGGGGTAAGGCAGTACTAGGATATGAATCTCCTTCTCCATCGACCTCTCTCTCTCTCTCAGGAGATGCAGCAGGAAAAAGATGATGAAGTATTCGAAGTCAAAAGAGATAATTGTCAGATATTTGAAGAAGATAATTCATGGGTGAGGTTGGAGATTGTCTGATTACGTATCATGACATATATACAAATTAGCATCGTTTTTCCACGCATTAGATGCATGCATTTGGTTCCCACTTCCCAAACCAATAAATAGGAGGAAGTGAAAGCGGATTTGGACTCGTTTTGTTGGGTGGCTTTGCAGAAGAAAGAAAATTGGTCTTAAGGATTAGGATATATATGCACAAAAAGATCAGCAAGATCTTGATTTGAATATAGCAACACCTCTTTAATATTGAATCAGTCTTTCTTCTAATTAATTGAAAAATGATTTATCCAAGTCTAGAGTGTATAAGTTTCATACAAATTCTTTAAAAAAAATCAACTATATTAAAAAAATCCCGAGATTTAATTTTTTTCAAAGAACTTGCATATCCAGTATAAATTTTTAATTTTCCTTTCATGTACTATAGTATCAATACCACCTCCTAATTGTTATGATCCCACTTGAGGAGTAGATGAAGACCATAGAAATGGAAAAATACGAACTAGTAGAAACAACAACGAAGATAAATTGTAGAAAATGGACTTCAAATAAGTTGGTTACGCCTTGGAAAGTTCGAGGCTCCCAATTCCTCCAGATAGTTCCAGCTTCAAGTAAAATGTTCAGTGCCTTACAATGAATTCCTCTTCCCCTCATATCCTTGCAGAGATAACTACCAAACAAATAACCAATTGACTCGTAGCAAGTGAAATAACAAACTTTAGAATTAAAATGACTACAAGGAAATGAAATGCAAATGTCCCAAGTCATAAAACAGTGCATTACAGCATAGGTTCATATCGTTCATCCACAAAGGACACTGTTATAGTCAGGTTCATAACAAATTTCTTCCCTTTAAATAACCTTGTCCTCAATGTTCAGAGTAGTGATTATTCTCCTAACTCACTAGAGAGCATGAAAGCATTAAGGGAAGAGTTGGGCCTTGGGAAAGAAGGCACGAGAGGGTTAGTACGAGACAACACATCCTTTTTGTAAAAATATGGCCTGGCACGATGGATCCTTCTGGCATGTCGAGAACATCATTGATGTATTCATCATATATGGACAAGGATGCAACAACGTAGCAAAGCCCAAACTAAATGGAGGAATCTTGACGAACAACCACCCTTGCATAAGAATCACGAAAGATAGTGGCTGCCATATAGTTTAACACCGCCCCAACAACAGTCAGTGGGCAGAGTAGGATATCAAAACTAGCAAAAGGTACACATATTGTCTCTGAGAAAGGGCCTTCACGACCAATAAGGTCTAGAAACAAACGGTGCCATCCCTTTAAGAGCATGTAAGGGCCTTTGTAAATAACAATGAGTGAGATAAAGGGCAAATCAATGATGAAACCAATAACTCCAGCCATAACTGTAACAGGAAGATAAAGCAATCTAATATCATAATAGTTCATGTCTGGAGGCTCATTTCTTCGAAGGTCATTCATATACGAGAAGTAGAAATGGTAACAAACGTGTCCAAAATCTATGACAGTAGTGAGGCTCCCTTCAATAGTTCCCCAAGTCCCATTATAAAAACAATGGAATAGTTTATTAGTCTTTCCTTCTGCCATAGCATCGAAGGTAGCAAATATTGGTGAAAGAAAGCCATAGACTACTCCACCTATGATACTTGCAATAATGCCAACCACTGGCCACAAAATTAAGAGCAAAGGTCGAACGCCTATGCAAATAACTATATTGCAATGAAGTTTTCTTCTTCTGTCAAAAGGCTAAAAATTCCTTGAAATTCACTTTCAGATTCCCTGTAAGATTCATAAGCATGCAAAACCATTCCTCGGTCTTTTCTCGTAAGAACGAGATTCCCCTCAATCTGTGAAAGCAAATATACCCACTGATTCCCACTCTCTTCAGCTGCTTCCCAACCGTTTTCACTACAATCGATTGTGACCTACCTGTGACCACCACCAAATGCAATAAGTGCATCACCCGGATCCCATACTCTTGTCAATTCACTCCATGATGATGTTATAGTTGCCAAGCTAATTTTTAGCAAGCATGCAATAGCAACTAATATATTTCCAAGAAATATTGTCTTAGAAATTGTAGTTGAAATCCATTGTTGTTCAAAGCCCCTCTTTGGAAGTGCAATCTTGACCCCAATAGCATATGCCACTTCAGCTAGACAATCTCTTCCTCTATCAAAGGGTTCAAAAACACCCTTAAGTGGCCATTCATCAAACAACTTAAACACCATTCCTTGTACATACACTAAAACCATAGCATTCCCAGACCCCACACCTTTCTGAGGCTTTTTCTCAAACAACTCTCTCGCATCAACTAAACAACTAATTACTCTTCTGCACTCGAAATTCATCCATGTGAACCACTCAAAGAGAAGAGAACCACTTCCCAAAACACATACTACTAACAACAAAAAAGTCAAAGGGGCATAGATGGGTGCAACATAAGCACCAAAATGACTCACCAGTTTCCTAAGCTCTTCTCCCTGAGGCGTAGCAATGGGCACTGCACCAGGATGGTCTATAAAGAACCACTTATCATCTCGAAGATCAAGTTTGTTTCCAACAAGAATTATTGGAACACCAATAAAGTGACAAATATGCACAACATTAACACTTGCTCTACATATTAAAGCAGCAGTCGTCACCTCCTTATAGCACCCAATGTTGAGAGCCTTTAGGTCTACAAATTGATTGAGGATGCACCTCGATGCAGAGTTGGAGATATTTGTACCCCAATCCATCTGTAAATCCTTCAGAATATTTTTACAACAATCATCAAAAAATTTTAAAGACTCATCTGAGATGTCCCAACAACCACCTACAATAAGACTTTTGAGATTTTTGCGAAATCTGACCAAGGAAAATATAGAGGCGTCCCCAATTTTGTAGCACCATTTCCCATCCGTCGAAGCATCATTGAGGATACTGTCGAGTTTCTCATTTTTTCCCTTCTTCATAAGCCTGACAGTGAGGTGAACAGATGAAACATCCACAATGGGTACCTAGATGGCCATTCCTGTCACTTTGCCATGAAGTGATGAAAGAACTTCCCCCACGGCCTTAGCAGTTCCAATGCTGCTGGGAATAATGTTGAAAGAAACATCTCTTCGACCACTGCAGTCCTTGCTTGGAGGGCCATCAGCAGCCTCGAGGTGGGGTTAATGGAGTAGACGATGGTCACTTTGACACCACTTCTAATGGACATTTTCACAAACAGTTGAGACCTTTTTAACCGTGTGAAAGCAAATCCAAAAGAAAAGAAAATGGCAGATTCCTTCAGACTACCTCCATTTTCACCTTCACAATCTGAGTGGATGACCAACTTGGGTGCAGTAGCAGAGTCACCCATGAGGTCAGAGACGAGAACACCATGCATTGGCTGAGCAGAAAGAATGGAAGCCTCCACCACTAGCAGCTGCGACCCTTCCACTATAAGGATCACAATGTCGAGAAAATTTGGTGAGCCACCGGGCTTTTGCTGGGTCAAGAAAATGAGAGGAAGCTCCCCTACATCGTTTGATTGTTTCACGGGTTTGAGAGCGAGTGATATAGTTTGGGTAGGGGTTCCCACTTGGGACAGTGGATGAATCTTATTTGTGGAAAAATAGCAAGTGTGAATACCCGAATAAAAAATCCACAATCTCGCACGAGAAACGTGAGTACTTCAGCAAAAATCCCTACAGGAAGAGCTCGATGGTAATCTCCATGTCGATGAAGCTTACCCCGTCCCCCATGAAGGATCATTGGGCTCTAGATACCACTTGTTATGATCACACTTGAGGAGTAAATGAAGAACACATAAATGGAAAATTACGAACAAGTAGAAACATCAATGGAGATAAATTGTAGAAAATGGACTTCAAATAAGTTGGCTATGTCTTGAGAAGTTCGAGGCTTCCAATTCCTCCAGATAGTTCCAAATTCAAGCAAAATGTTTAGTGCCTTACAATTAATTCCTCTTCCCCTCATATCCTCGCAGGGATAACTACTAAACAAATAACCAATTGACACGTAGCAAGTGAAATAACAAATTTCATAATTAAAATGACTACAAGGAAATGAAATGCAAATGTCCTAGGTCAAAAAACGTTGTGTTGCAACATATGTTCATATCGTTCATCCACAAACGACACCGTTATAGTCTGGTTCATAACACTAATCCACTGACCATTTTCATTCATCTCCCATAAAATCTTCTCCCGCATCAAACGTCCCTCCAACTTTCTCCCTAGCTATAGTTAGTTTCTCCCGGATTTGCACACATGGGTGGGATGATGGTATCGATTAGCTCCATCTACCGCACACGACGGATGAGTGAAGAAATGAGGATGCTCCATCTACCTGGCCCAAATATATACGTTCTCTGGCAACGTTTTGAGTGAGCAGCTAGCCAGCCACATGGCATAGCTGAGGGCCCTGAGTCTTCAATTCTTCATAATTCATATATACACGAGAAATTTCCGGAGCGTGTTTGGAGCTTATTAGTTTTGCGAGAATGCTATATAGCTACATACTTGATTTGAAACGCTCGAAGTAGCTAGTTGTGCATCCATGCTTTCCGAATTGTCAGAATTTCTCAAAGCTAGCCGGCCTTGAAAGTTATATTCATTGAGAGCTGGGGAAATAGAGATGGGTTTGGAATCTGGCAAATTTTAATTAGTTCAACTTGGTAATTAACTTTCTTCATCCTAGCCAGCTAGATATCTGTCTTCGCTAGAGAGAGATTTAGAGGCCGGATGGCATAGGAAGAACATGCAGAGGGAAATTAACACATATCCTAGTTATAAATTTCTTGACCCACATCACATGCATGCACAAGCTGGTGATCATCGGTGATCACATAAACCCATATACGTGTGTGTGTGTTATGCAATGCTAGCTGATCCAACTCCGCATGCAAGGGCACTCTTTCTCTGCCTGCCGGCCAGCTCCATTAGCAAGTCCGTGCAAGCTGTAGTACTAGAATGTCATGTCATGGGCTCGTTTAGTCGTTTATCTTCACCGTGAGGCGAGCGCGCGCGCAGCTTTGTCTCCCATTGAATGATATATCGTTATCTTTATTATAATTATATAGATCAATTAATGCATGCTTTTACACTCTAGCTAGCTAGCTATATATACCTTAGTAGCTAGTTTGGATCACTACTACTCTAAAGGCCGGTACTGCTAGCTAGATCTTTGGATTTTACCCGCCCCATATATGCATCCAGCAATATATTATGTGCTAATTACCATTACTAGGATGGAACCAAACAAGAGTACTCCAAAATATTATAATACAACGCTTTAAGACAGTACCACTCATGCACTCTTAAAACGGTTGTGTTTGGATATTGAGATGATTTGTGTTGATCTGTGAATAATATTATGTAAATCTTATTGAGATGTGTTTGAATATAAATAAGTTGAGTTATGTATTTAAATGTATGAAGTAGATTGAGTTAAGTTTAAATTTTTATGAGAAATTAAAAAAGTAATGAGATCTCATCAATAATTAGTTTAATTAGATGAGTTACGCCCATTCCAACAACCAAAGACGGCCTAATCTAAATGTTATATATATTAACTGCTCACATGAGTACTTTTGTTACATCTCTAATATGGAACTGGAACTTCGTATTTTTCACTTGGTACACATCATGTGTAGTACTCGAGAATATTAGTAATAGTTTGGATAGTGAGTTGAAATGAGATGATCTTTGAATAATAGTGAAATGATTTGAATTAAGATGTTTATATAGTTTTGAAAAATGAGAGAGAAAAAGTTGAATAAAAATATTATAAAATTAAAATATTGTTAGAATATAATTTTTTAATATAATTTTTATTTTGGTACTTGAAAAAATTAAATTATTTTTTGTATTTTGTTTATAAATTTAGAAAAATTGTAATGATTAGATAATGATTAAATAAAAAAATAAAAAATATTTATAGTATTTAAATACGATAGAATGGGACGAAAGAATCTTGTTATATATCCAAACCAGATCTAATCTCCATGTGCAGTACTCACTCTCTTACAGAAATCTAGCTCTTATCATCAAGTGCTACGTGTCATCACCAAGAGCACAACAAATTAAGAAACCTCACGCCCCTGCTCCTTCAGCTAAGTTAATTATATGACAGAGCAGCAGCCATAAGTACTCCTATAGATGCATGCATATATATGCCATATCAACGGATCAGAGTGGCCTGAGAGGCCCATGCATAGTACGTACTGATCTTTTCCAAAACACAATTCGTCAAAGGGTTGCTAGCTGCAAGTAGTACTTGGAACACACTTGCATCATGTCACTATGTTTGTAAATTTTGCTCGCTCAAACTTACGAAAAGGTGACCGACTCTCCGAGTACTCCACGGATCATGCATGGATCGACGATATATATGAAATTTGAAGTAGTACTGGAGGAAAGTCATTTTTCAATGAATAAATGCATGTAGAGTTTCATACCATGAAGTTAATTTTTAAAGAAATCAGTGTGTGAGAGAGAGAGAGAGAGATGTATGGATGTATGTATGTATGGCTGAATATTCATGGCATGCATGTATGGATTGCCGAGACTATATATGGTAGTACCTCATGTTCCAACTTGTCGAAAGTGTTGCAGAAGAGCCAATTAGCTTCCTGGAAGTTTGAGAATTGATTCAGTACGAGTTTTAGCAGAGCTGGGTAGGAGTGCGTGTCGCAAAGAAACGAAGGCATATCACTGATACCTAGTGATGGCATCGAGGGCAGTGATATCAAAGGCCCTTCTACAGGAATCCGGCCAAGTGCTCCTCGAAGCACATGATGATAATATATTGCATTAACCGCACACGACTGCGTGAAAAAAGGAGCTCCATCTATGCCAAGTTTCCTGGCTACATTTAGAGCCCATGGCAGCACTGAGTCATACACTAGAATTTTCGGAGGGTGTTTGGAGCTTTTTTGACTCTCGATGAACTTTGCCAAGTTTTGCGAGACTACCAATTCGAAACGCTCGAGCTGCGCATCGATGATTTCCGTCTTATGATCGACATCCTCGGAGCCATCAGAAATTGTCTCAAAGTTGAGACTGCTGCCCGCGGTTTGCACGGTCTGCAATATGGACTTGCTCATGATGCTGGTCGAGATAAAGGTGACTCTAGGACCCTTTGAGGCCAGGCGCTTGGAGAATTGGAGCATTGGGTTTATGTGGCCTTGTACTGGATAGGCAATAACCAGGATATGCGTTCCCCTCTCCATTTTCTTCTAGCTGCTCTCTCCCTGGCTAGCTAGTTAGCACTCACTTATATGGATATTGACGGAGAGGAAACATTTTATAACAAGCGAATCATTTGATGTGATATATTATATTAAAAATTTATTTTTATTACCCGCAGCATGAGAACGTTATATATAGGGTACTGACAGAATTATTATCTATTTATTATTTATAATTTATTTCAAATTTTTTATTTTTTTATTATTTTTTAAAATATTTTTTTAACATCCTTAACTATTAAGAAAAAATTAAAAAAATATATAATTTTATTAATAGTCACTTCTTTAACTATTCAATAAAATTAAAAATTAAAAATTAAAAATAAATCAAATATAAAATAAATAATAAAAAAATAAAAAAAAATAATAACTCTATCATTTTTTCCATATATATCAACTTCTACAAATATATTAATATTCATTTTGTAAATTAAGTTGGATGCGCATCTTTCTTTTCCAATATTTCAAGGGATAAAATCAATCACCGGAAGAGATAAAGAGGAAACGACAGAAGTGGGCCCATTTTGACAGGTACGATACTCGTGAGTGAGTGGGTGGCCTTGTCTTCATTCTCCTTTTTAAGGCAGTTTTATCTCCCCATTGAATGATGGGTGATCGCAGGAAAATTATGAGGTCGCAACTTGCAAGCAGTACTTGAACCACACGAAAGTAGAACACGGTCGAATAGGAACCACGTGGTCCAGCAATGCATTTCCTTAAACTAATTCTCCTGCTTATCATTTATATATTACATATTTAAAATAAATAAAAAAAATAAAAAACTATGTATAGTCATATGTAATATAAAAGAATGATGAATAAAATTATATATATATTTATATCTTTTTTGTTTTTAAAAAAATTTTCAACTCATCTCATATCTTATCATCTAATCATTACAAATTTTTTAAAAATAAAATAAACAATTCAACTTTTTCAAATGTCAAAATAAAAATAATATTATAAAAATATAGTCTAACAATATTTTATTTAACTTTTAATTTTTATCTCAATTCATCACATCTCATCTCATTATAAAAACAAACCATGATCCATTTTGTGAATTTAATTAATGATATTTGGCCATACAGATATAGATCATCAGAATCACACATGCATGCATGATATGTATATACATATATATGCATGTGGCAGCTGCGTGCTATCTAGCTAGTTCATGTTTATCAATCATGGTTGCAAAGAGCTAGCTAGCACTAATTAATTAATGGCCGTTCATTTCATTTATATATATATGTATATATATATATGTGTGTGTTGTTTTTTATGGCTCTATTAATCTTCCCCTTCCCTCTAATGCTCTCGTTGAGATACAACTTTGCTTATGTTAAATTGACGTAATATGCATAATACATTTTGTGATATTCTAATATTCTATACTGATTAGAATTATATGTGATTTCATATTATTTAAAAATAAAAAATTTTTGTTCCTTATAATACGATTTTAATTATATCATTAACTATTCATTTTAAAATATAAATCTAAAGGTAGTTTGAACCTCCATTAGAGCATTACACATAATTTACATATATGCATACATTTATCGTTACTTGAAATGACACGTTAATTGAAAAACAAACATATAATATATATATATATATATATATATATATATACATCTAAACATGATTAGATTGAAAAACTAACATGATATATATAATCTAAATATTAGAGGGACACCTTAATTAAGTACTGCAAGGACAATGATCGAGTTCTCCAAACTGTCAAAAGTAATATTCCTCCAAAAAAACAAATAGCATGATTTTATTATGGAAAATGATCAAAATATCACGTTTATTAAGGGTAACAGATCATCGAGGAAATTTCACAATGTTGCATGGCCGGTTAATTAACACCTTGATATGAATCTATGAGAATGAAATCTCTTAAATTCACAATCAATTTTTAAAAGTAAGTCCATCTTGATGACCATCACGCCTCGTGACTTCAGTTATGAATTCATCAATATTCTTGTCCGAAGTGCCACCCTCACTGACTGCTGCTAAAGCCAATGCTCTCCATTTCTTGGCATTCTCCTTCATTTCTTTCCCTCTCTCCCCCTCCATTACTTCCCTAATGCAAGACTCAATCTCTTCTCTCCTCGCAATATTGCCACTCTCACGTTTATCAACCTTAACCCTAAGTCCCACCTTCCACACATCCTCAATATATTTGGCATTTGGATTTTGGTCAGTCCACTGTGGCATCCCCACCATCGGTACTCCCAAGCCCAATGCCTCTACGGTCGAATTCCACCCACAGTGCGTGAGAAAGCACCCAACTGCCTTATTCGATAGCACTTCCAGTTGAGGGCTCCAACGCACAAACAAGCCCTTATCGCCTGCCTCTTTCACAAAGTTTTCTGGGAGGTTTGCTTCCTCTGAAGCCTTGACTACCCACAAAAAATAGAAACCGGTTCCTTTCAATCCAAACGCCACTTCCTCCAGTTGCTGTTTGCTTAAACCGGCCATGCTACCGAATGCCGCGTAAACAACAGATCCTGCTGGTTTCTCGTTCAGCCAATTGATGCAAAGAGAAGAATCTGATGCGAAAACATGAAGCCCATAATCTGTATCGTTTACGATACGGTTGTCTAGGTAGAAAGATGGAACTGTTGGCCCAATCGTCAGCAATCTGCAAACTTTTGACATGGCATCCGCCACCTTGTGATCATAAAGCACAAAATGATCAACAAAACTACAAACTGATTTCAAATTATCAGATCAAAATCATCAGATCAAACTACAAACCTACAAATTAATGGTCTAATTAACACAATACTTTCCAAATAATATTACAATATTGGAAAAAAATATTGTATATTTATTATTTTTAATTCTTTCTTTAAAAGTAATCATATGTCTACAGAAGATTCTAATTTTTAATTCTAATTATCCCATGCATGTGATCAGCAGTGTCTATTGCGTGCGTGCTGCATGCTTGGACACGCGCATATTGAATGGGTACAACTTGTGAAAGTTTGTGTGGGCAAGGGGTCTCAATATAGTAAAAGTAATTTTTAAGATCACATGTGAATACTAATAAAAAATAACGAAGAATAATAAAAAAAACATTGAATAATTTATTAATAGTAGTGAGATAATTATGAGATAAGTTGAGTTGTGATTAAAGTTAAAAAAATAATAAAATATTATCAGAATATATTTTTTAATATTATTTTTATTTTATAATTTAAAAAAATTAAATTATTTATTTTATTTTATATGAAAATTTAAAAAAATTATAATAATTAAATGAAATGAGTTGAAAAATTTTTAAAAACAAACGAGACTGTTCTCAAATTTTATCGTATTACTCAATTACTGTTCATTATTATTTATAAATTATTTAATTATTATTCATAAATTATTTTATTACTACTATTAAATTATTTAAAATATTCAAATCATCCGAAACCGTAAGTTTGATCAGATAATTACTGAAAGGAAAATAAGATAAAAATAGTTCAACATAAATGATTGTAGTTGATTTTTTTCATGTACAACCTTATGATCTATACAACAGTTGTATGTATATATATAGCATAAGTACTGACCTCACGCTCTAGCTCGTAGAAAGTGTTGACAAGAACCCAGTCGGCTTTCTCTGTGTTAATAAATTGATTTAGCACCATCGCGAAGTAAGCGGGATAGGACCCGGACACAGAGATGAAAGATGGCATGTCGTCAAGCTCAAGCAACGGGAAACCAGGAATGGAGATGGGTGTGGAAGTTATCGGGAGCTTCAAGTGCCCGTGATGCACTAGATAGTATATGTAATTAACAGCACAAGTTTGAGTAAAGAAAGCTGCTCCAATCAAGCCAAACTTTTTGGATATTTCCAAAGCCCAAGGCATAAAAGGGTCATATATTACGCAATCAATAGGGGTTGCTGTGTCTTTGTGCTTGAGGATGAGGTCGGATAGGGTTTTTGTGCCGGCGGCTTCCATGCGGGTGAGATACTCATGGATGCTTTCGGCTTGAGCGAACCCACCTTCATCATAGCCGTCCGATATCGTTTCAAATTGGACGGGGCCGCCCGATGCTTTATGGAGCTCCATGGCGTTGTAGATGAAAACAGAGGTGGCTATGGTTGCCTTAAGCCCTTTGGAGGCTAATCTCTTTGAGAATTGGAGCAGAGGGTTTATGTGACCTTGGCTTGGATAAGTCACCGCTAAGACATGGCCTCTGTATGCTTTGTTTTCCGCCATCTCTCCCTCGATAGATCCCTCTCTCTCTCTCGCAATATATGTCACTCTTTCTGATCTCTCTCTATCACTCCACTTGATCAGGCAAAAACTATTATTAATTTATAGGAAGATATCATGAGGAAAGGAGTGCTCTCCATGTGGGGTTTGGGTGCATGCAAGAGGAACAGAGCTCTGCAGATCCCACTAAGAGCAGACTGGTAGCTAGGTTTCTACCGGTGCGTCCATGCTCTGTAGATCCCAGTAGGAGTAGACTGGTAGTTAGCTAGGGTTCAACTGGAGGGTCCACACTCCGCAGATCCCGCTCGGAGTAGACTGGTAGCTAGGTTTCTAGTACCGGAGTGTCAACTTGCTGTGGTTCTACCGTTCTAACTACCATCCATTCATTATAATTACGGCATCTTTTGTTTTTTGTGTGTCTGGAATGCTTTGGATTTCGGGTCTTCAGTTTTAAAATTTTTTGTATGCAACTTTTTTCCATTCGATTAGGATATTTTTTTATGAATATAAAAGGAATTTAATTTTTGATTATTTTATTTATATAAATATTCATATTAAAATAGTTATTTTTTTATTATATAATAATAAAATAATATAAAATAAATTTAATTTTAATTATTTATATCAAATCTCTACATTAAATTATTTATTTATTTATTATATAATAATGAGTAACTAATAATTTTAAAAATATTTATTTAGAATTTAATTAATCTATTATGAATATATTTTATTTTCAAACAGATAAATATTCAATAAGTTTAACTTTTAATTAATCCATTAAGAATATTCTTACAAATTTTTGAACTGGTGATTTGTACACTCAAGAATAGGAGAAGAGATATTTTAGAGATGATTTTAGATGAATTGAATAAAATATTATTTTTAATAATATTATTATTTTAAATTTTAAAAAAAGAAATTATTTATTAAATTTTATGTAAAAATTTAAAAAAATTATAATGATGAGATGAGATAAAATCATTTTTAAATCTAAACAAACTCTTAAAGTTTCAATTTAAAATTATAGTTTATTTGAAATGTAATTATAATTTTAAATTTATTGTTTTTTTACAAAAGAGAATAATATCTCGTAAGTTTCTGTTTGTCAGTAACCCTCACTTAAAATATCCTGATTATAATATTTACATAAAAAATCACGTGAAGAAATTCCAAATTTAAGGTCATATATGCTTCGCCATTTCGAAAAGGTATTTTCTCTTCGGGACCGTTATCAATAAAATTAAAAGTTTTGTTTATTTTTTGAGATGAGGCGAGAAAATTTTTTTTGAGATATATATGAATAATAATAAGATATATTAAATATAAATAAGATAAAATTATATTTATT
This sequence comes from Juglans microcarpa x Juglans regia, assembly GCF_004785595.1. Classification (NCBI taxonomy): domain Eukaryota; kingdom Viridiplantae; phylum Streptophyta; class Magnoliopsida; order Fagales; family Juglandaceae; genus Juglans; species Juglans microcarpa x Juglans regia. The sequence goes on along the minus strand of NC_054594.1, from coordinate 39,177,556 downwards.
TATAAGGATAAGATGAGATTAGTTTGATTTTTCTGTGAAGTATTTATGATTGTGGGACCCATACTTTTATTTTCTCTTTTTCCGGCTTTGTTGCGTTTTGTTTTTTTATTTTTTTTTCCCTAACATTTCGGCATTTTCCTGCCATTGGAACCCACTAATATTTATCACTTGCGTTTTGCTTCACTAATGTTTATCACTGGACCCACTCATAAAAACTATTTACTGTTGAAAGATGAATACAAGAGAAAGAAATGATAGGTTCAACTGGCATTATTTTTTATTTTTTTATGTATAGTACAGTTGATGAATAGTGATAAAATAATAGAAGACAAAATAAAATGAGATAAAAAATAAGTATTTATTTTCAGAGAGTGTTTAAACGTACAAAATTTAAAAAAAAAATTCAAAATTTTATGTTTTATCTCTCAGGCAAACAAGGCCTATCTATTATATTAAAAAATAAAAGTCATATTTTAGAATATTTGATAATTTTGTGAATAGTTATAATAAAATAATTTGAACGAATATATTCTTAAAAAATGAGACAAAAAGATATTAAATAGAAATATATTTTAAAATAGATATTGTATTAAAGATTATGGAAGTGAATAAATAAAATTTTAAATATTTTTTAAATTTTTATTTTGAGATTTATAAAAAGATGTATTAATTTTTGTGTTTAAATAATAATTATATAATAAGTTAAATTAAAAAATTAAAAATTAAAAAATATTTTATATTTTAGTAATATTAGAAAATAAAATTATAAAAAATTTAAAAGATTTTGAGATCTTTTCACATTTATATTTGCCAAACATGTCAAAAGTTTTTTTAATATAAAAATACTTTCAATTTATTTAATTTTATTATTATAATTTTTTTAAATTTAATAAAATATATAATAAATAATCTAACTTTATCAAAAACTTAAAATAATAATAATATTTGAAAAAGTTCAACGCATCGCAAGTGATTCGCAAACGACTCTATTTACATATGATTATTTTATGTTATAAAGATTAGTGAGTCGATTGATTGATTGCGCGATGTTGTCGACCCAGCCAGCTGGCCACCAGTACATAGGTCACTGATGAGGTCATCAGGAAAGAGTACAACTCAAAAGGCTGCTGACGAGATTATTGATATCTACGTCGCCAAATTATTGAATGGCGCCAACTTGTTGCTGAAAATGAATCTCTTCTATATCCCGTTCGGATAAATTGAAATTGAATTTGACTCATAAAAAAAAAATGTTGGTTTATAAACGTAGACATCTGTTAGAATAGTAAAAGAAATATATCCGATAAAATTTGATTGTTAAACATCGTTAAGATTATCTAAATTGACTTATTAACTCGATTCGATTAAAACAAATTTAGATATTGATAAATATATATACACAGGAGCTATTTGAATCCCCTGGATGACAAGACACAATGCTAAGAAATTGGCCCAAAGCCTTAGCTTAGGATTGAAAGGATCAAGACTAGAGAGCCCATGACCACAATCACGTGGTAGATAATTCCCATAAAATTAGAGATCATAGTTGGACACTATCATCTTAGGCATGATAACTCTTATAAAACAGGAGATATCTTCTCCATTTAATAAGAGATCATAAATGATAAGCACACGAGAATGATGATTATAATTAGTCGCCATCAAGTTCATGTCCGTCTATAAATAATTCATGAGAGGTAACAAACATTTCACTTCATCTTTACATACACTTATTTTCATATTATGTTACTGATTTAAGCATTGGAGTCTCCCTAAGGCAACTAGTGTCGCCTCTTTATTGTCACAAGTCATCTGTGAGGTTGGTAGTGTGAAACACGTCTTTTACAGTAGCGTCGTCTGTGGGATCTTTGAGACAGACATCAACGTGATTTTCACATGGCAACCGTTATGCGATTACACATGCATCGAGACTCAGAAACAAGCATGACAAAAGTGGAGACGAGGTTAGCAGAAACATAAGAGAGGCTAAAGCAGTTCATGGCAGTTGTCAAGCAACTACAAAAGGATTGACAACTGCAAAAAGAGAACGAGGAATTGAAATGGCAAAAGGATAACCTCCAGCCTAGAATGGGCAAGCTGAAGGAGATGCACACAGTGTGGATGGGATAAATAGCAAAGAGATGGAAAAGAAAAAAATGCATAATGAGTTGCGCAGTCTGGTTGACAAGTACGAGGAGATGGTGAAGAGGATTGGTGGTTCCTCTTTCGTGGAGTAGCTTCTTACGCGGACGGATCTCCTTTACAGCGAGGAGGTCATGGTGGTTCCACTACCTTCCAAATTTAAGGTACCACAAATCGACATATACGATGGATCCAAGGATCCTGTTGATCACCTCGAAAATTTTAAAACACATATGACCCTCCACGGCTACCTAGGGAGGTGGCCTGTCGCGCATTCTCGTTAACATTAAAGGGGATAGCAAGAGGTTGGTTTGGAGCCTTATGCCTCGGATCCATTGGCAGATTTGAGGAGCTAGCAAAACAGTTTCTTATGCAACTCATGGCAAGTAGAAGGCGTCGTAAGCCAGCTTCCTATTAACCATAAAACAAAAGGAGGGTGAGAACTTGAAAACCTACCTAGCGCGCTTCAACAAAGAGAGGCTCACCACGAACGACAAAGATGAAAAGATCACATTGGCCGCCCTATTGGGAAGAATCTGGCCCCGAAGCCCGTTCATGGCTGAACTGGCCAGAAGGACTCTATCTACATTAAAGGAGTTCATCGACCAAGCAGATGCATTTATTAATGCAGAGAATACATTACAGGCTCTCTTGGAACCATGGATGTAGGAATCCAAACCGGAGAACAGGAACCAAAATAATTCCAAAGATAAAGACAATAGGGCCAACAGCTAATGGCACCAGGATGATAAACACGATCGGCACACCAGGACCAAAGGCGCCACCTAATCCACAACAATCACAATGTTCAGGAGAATAGCATGGCAGCAAAGAAGGGAGCTACAACACCCATAAATTGTCAAACACTTAAAGAGATTTTACCCTTAAAAATTTATTTTCTTATGCATTTATTTTAGAGACAATTTTGGTTTTCGAAATGTATATTTTGACGGGACTCAATGCAATCAAAAGCTAGTAAGCATTCAACCTACTGCAACCAAGAAGGGCATGGAGGTTAGAAGACCCCACGACCCTTTCAACAGTTAGCCACCAAAGAATGAGTATACACTTGCGGGGCAACCAACAAGAGCGTGAAGGTCACAAGAACCCACAACCCCCTCAACGATTAGCCACCAAAGGTCGAGTACATACTCGCAATACACTCAACAGTTAGCTATCTAAGGATGAGTATACACTCATGGGGTAACCAACACGGGCGTAGAGATCACAAGACCCCACGACCCCCTCAACAGTTAGCCATCAAAGATCGAGTACATACTCGCTGTGCACCCAATAGTTAGCCACCAAAGGACGAGTATACACTCGTGGGGCAACCAATAATGGTGTAGAGGTCACAAGACCCCACGACCCCCTCAACGGTTAGCCACCAAAGGTTACACTCGCAGTGCACCTAACAGTTAGCCACCAAAGGATGAGTATACACACGTGGGGCAACCAACAAGGGTGCAGAGGTCACAAGATCCCACGACCCCCTCAACGGTTAGCCACCAAAGGTCGAGTACACTCTCATGGTGCATCCAACAGATAGTCACCAAAGGACGAGTATACACTCGCAAGGCAACCAACAAGGGCATAGAGGTCACATGACCCCCCGACCCCCTCAACAGTTAGCCATCAAAGGTCGAGTATACATTCGCGGTGCACCTAACAGTTAGCCACCAAAGGACGAGTATACACTCGCAGGGCAACCAATAAGGGTGCCGAGGTCACAAGACCCCACGATCCCCTCAACAGTTAGCCACCAAAGGTCGAATACACACTCATGATGCACCCAACAGTTAGCCACCAAAGGACGGGTATATACTCGCAGGGAAACCAACAATGGTGTGGAGGTCACAAGACCCCACGTCCCCCTCAACGGTTAGCCGCCAAAAGTCGAGTACACACTCACAATGCACCTAGCAAGTTAGCCACTAAAGAACAAGTATACACTAGTGGGGCAACCAGCAAGGGCGTGGAGGTCACAAGACCCCACAAGCCTCTCAATGGTTAGCTGCCAAAAGTCGAGTACAAACTCGCGATGCACCTAGCAAGTTAGCCAGGGCTACAACCGTCTCCTTCTGTTGGCGTTCCTGCCAGAACGCCTATTTCTTTTAAGACAACTCCTTGGCCACCTTCTCAGGCTTCTCTTTAGAAGAAGCCAAGGCTACAACCACCTCTTGGCATTTTCTTTCAGCATCGGTTGGGGCCCTCTATGGGGATCCCAACGCCTCCCTCAGGCGTAAGACTTCTGCCCTGATGGCAGCTTTTTCCATCTCCACCATATGCAAGGCAACGCTATCACGAGCATGGAGAGTTTGGACACGAAGGAGCTCAGAGCGCAGGTCACACGACTCCTCGTGAAGAGAGTCGAGGTCTGCCTCCATGGGGTTAACGTAGCCATCCGACTACTCCAGGCATCATTATAGACAGTCTCTCTCAGCCTTTAGGCGGTCATTCTCTTTCTTGGCGAAATAAGAGAACTTCTGTCGTTCACAAACTTTCTCATCCAAGTGGGCCCTATCATCCATTATCCAAGGCGCCACACAAATAAAAAGATATAGGGAAAAGAGTCGTACCGAAGACAATATTCTCCTTAGGCGCTTGGTCGTCTCCACAGCTGACCCCAAAGGAGGCAGAGGTTAGCGAGGACCAGCATCTTTTACCCAACTAGCATCCCTCATTACATTAGCTTCAACTCACATTGTTCGCCCCAAGCTCAGGTTCGGGGCCATGGCAGCCCCAAGCTCGGGTGCAGACACTTCCCCATAGGGACTACTTCATGCTGGACGCCAACTTACTTATCCGACTGCTCATCATGCTGGGCGCCGACTTCCTCATCCACTCATTCTTCAAAGGCTCCATCACAAACAGTATCCTGGCCGCCCACCAGAATCTTGCCCTCTTTTGGGTTCTTGGATATCTGAAAGGTTGGCTGCGCCGACAGTTACCATTTCTTTTAAAAATCATTTAATTAACAAGAACAGTTATCATCGACGTAAGTCACATCCTTTTGAAAAAGAAAGGATACGGGCTCGAACACACCAATTAACGTAAACCCCAGCTAGGTAAGGGTAAAGTACATATGCACACCCACAGACTATCGGGGTAAGCAATGGTTATGAAGAATTCAAAAGTTTAATTTCCTATGTGTCAGTACAAAGAAAATTAGCAGAGTAACTGGAGGGGATATTTGGATGCCCCTGGGTAACTAGGCTCATTGCTAGGAAGCCGACCCAAAGCCTTAGCTTAAGATTAAGAGGGTGACCAAAGAGCCCATAACCATAACCACATAGTAGATAACTCCTAGAGAAAGTTGGAGATCATAGTTGGATACGATCATTTTAGGCAAGATAACTCCTACGAAACATGAGATATCCTCTCTCCTACGAAACAAGAGATATCCTCTCCATTTAATAAGGGATCATGAAGGATGCGCACACAGGAATGCTGATTAAAGTTAGTCGTCGTCAAGTCCATGCCTGTCTATAAATAATCCACGAGAGGTAAGAAACATTTCACTTCATCTTTACATACACTTATTCTCATATTGTGTTGCTGACTTAAGCATCGGAGTCTCCCCAGGGCAACCAGTGCCACCTCTTTATTGTCGAAGATCATCTATGCGGTTGGTAGTGTGAAACACGTCCTTTACACTATGTATATATCTCATACTATAAAAGTGGCTATCCGTAAATGAATACGAATCAACAGTAACTCTTGTTTGATACTTTATTTCCCATTTATACCCCTTCGTAACTGGTTATTATTACAATTTTCTCCCTGGCTCTTATATTTTACTTTTCGCTTGTGCCTTCTGTCAGTGATCTTTATTATGGTTTTGGCCCTGGTTCCTGAGTTATTTAATTTTTTTGTTCCACTCATGCCCCTGTTTGACTGAGTATTATTAAGTTTTTTCCCTTAACTAATGAACAATATTTTTTCCCAATTTTGCATCGTGTTTTCTCAATAAATTCCCTTGCCTTTTGTGTTTTTTCTTCATTTTACTGACTTATCTCTTTGTTTTTTAATTTTGTCCCTCATGCGGTGTGACTTCTTTCACGGATTAGTCTGAAAATTCTATCTCTCTCCTGCAAAAAAAATTTATTTGCAATTTTTGGCTTTGGTTTGCTTTACATTAACCTGCATTTTTTTTATAAGAACTTTCTTAGTAGAAATCTAGGCAACGCCAACTTACACAGATCGTATACAAGAGAATCAACTCCCAAACTAGTGAAACGACACTTAAATTGGATAGACAATCAACCTAAAATTCTATCTCACTAAAAAGTTGTTGAACAAACAAGAGCGTGAGGAGATTTGAGGGATCAACAGCATAAACCATGTCCATGAGCTATAACCGTGGGCATCTTGCGTCATTTCTGTTGATAGTACACACTGTTTTGTGTGATTTTCAGATGTGGTAGAAGAAGATGCCATTCTTTTGATTTTAAGATGAACTAGAAAACTATTAAAGACTAATAGACAAATAGAAAAAAGTAAACTTTCTCATAAATGGTAGAAAAATGCAAACTTTCCAAACTTCTCATTTTTGTGTTCAGTTCAAAATGCCTCCTCCCAAACTCCAACCCAAGATGAACAATTTTCCTGGAGACTTCCTCACATAGCTTAGATCTGAAAACATAAAGAGAAAGAGAAGAAAATAGATGAAATTTTTGGAGAAAAAAATGGGAGAGCAGATAAAGGAAAATGCTTACTCTCAGTTCTTGTGAAGTTGTCGGTAGCTGTCATGATGGGGAAGAAGGGGAAGGTGAGAGAGAGAGAGAGAGAGAGAGAGAGAGAGAGAGAGAGAGAGAGAGGGAGGGAGGGAGGGAGGGGGAGAGGGGGAGGGAGAGGGAAATAAGGAAAAAAGAACTTGAGCTTGAAGACATAGACGGCGGCGACTCACAAAGGGAAGAGAGAGTTTCAGCGTGGGAGGAGAAGAAGGGGAAGGAGAGAGAGAGAGAGAGAGAGAGAGAGAGTATAAAAGAAGAAAAAAATTGGTTTGCAATTGTCCACGTGTCCTCTCTTCGAGCTATGAAGTAAGAGAAATGCTTCGACGTACCCATTTTGGATCCGAGCATTTCTATTGATTAATTTTTTTTGTTTATTGTTTTTTCAATAATGGTTAAGTAAGTTATTTTTTAATGATGTTGTAAATTTTTTTAAAAAAATGTTTAAGAGTATAAAAAAATATGGAAAAGAAAAGTTCATTTGGCCTTATTGGTTAGATGTCTTGTGCTACACAACTCATGAAATAATGATCAAAGTTTCGAAGGATATAGCAGTGAAAGTTAACAATTTTATAATATTAATTTAAAAAAAAATTATCATACCTTACACCACAAACTACATCTCTTTTATTTTTATTTCTTCAATAAAACAATTCAATTAATTTAATAAGAATAAATTAAAATAAAATCATTTAAAAAAATAAAATTTTAAAATTATATTATTTTCGAGTTCTAAAATTTAAAGAGTCATTCTTGAAAAATATGCTTGGTTCATTAACACTACAAATATCCCATTTAGTCTGGACTTTTAAAATATTTGAAAGATTTTCAAACACTTGGCTTGATTTAAAAATCATCCACTAGATTTAAAATGAATACTTGAGATAACAATATTTTTCTCTAAGATTTTGTAAAATTCTAAATTTATTTCTTGTAAGAACATTTACTATACTTGAAAAAAATATTGAGACGCATACTATATATAATTTCGTGTAGGAACAACGACATAAGAGATTTAATGTCCTATCCATTCATTCAGTAACTTAATCAACAACATAAGTTTCAGGTATATATTTCCCTCAAATTACAACAAAACCGTTTTGTTAATTTAAAAAAACTTTTACCTTATTTACGTTGTTCACAACCTATCTTTGAAGAGTTTTTTTTTACACTTTTTAATACGTGTTGTTATGAGATGATGATGTTTTGTTATTTTAAAAAAAATCTTAATTTTTACACATTTTTTAGATGAATTATTACCGTAACCAGCTTATGTGAAAAATATTTTACTTTTTGATGTTTTTTTCTTTTCACCAACCAGGCTCTGCGTGCATTATCGAGTCAAACTTGAATAAAGAATAAATAAAAATCTATAGCTCAAGTATTTTGAGTTGTGCAGAGCTCGACAAGCTAAAAATCAGCTCGGCTTGATTACAGCCCTATGACAATCTTAATTTAGGAGTCGCATTCGCGCCAATTGATACTACCATTATGCGCTTTAAAAATAAATAATATTTACTGTTATAAAGTGTGTAAAAATTGTTTTTTTTTTTAAAAATAAATAAATATAAGGTATGCATGAAAAAAAATAATTTTTTAATAGTATGTCATACTCTTTTTTAAAAGGAATGTGCGACGCTTACAAAACTCATGATTGTATTTATCATTACTCTTAAAAATATTATAGCCTATCGAGATAAGAAATATATAAATAAAAATGAAATTATTAATGAATAATAATAAAATTGTTTAAACTAATATATTTGATTAAATTTTAAAAAATGAGAGAGAATGTTAAATACAAATCTTATACAGTTGAGATATTATTAGAATATAATTTTTTAATATAATTTTTATTTTAAAATTTTAAAAAATTGAATTATTTTTTGTATTTTATTTAAAAGTTTGAGAAACTTGTAATGATTAGATAAAAGCAAAATGCTATTTGTACATAAGAAAAACTTACAAAAAATTTATTTACCCACGTGTCAGTTATTGATATATTGAAAATTATGAAATTTGAAATTCAAAACAAAACTGACAAAATGAGTCTTGTAGGTAAAAAATTATAAGTACATGTATCACTGCTTACAATAATGCTAAAGCTTTAAAATTAAAAAGTATTTATACTTAAGTGATGTTTGGAAATAAAATTATGAAAAATTATTAAATGACAAGAGATGGTTTGTGCTCCCACGAGAAGCCTAAATATAGTTAGTTACGGATGAATGGCATCATGGCAAAAAATATAAAGGCCAATTATATATAGACGGACCGTGGTCTAACAAGAATGATACCATTCTAATTATAATTGCAATGCTGTCACTTATAAAACTAATAATTAATGAATAATACTGGGTATAAATTTTAAATAGATAAGTCATATACAAGTCTTTTTTTTATAATTTTTTTGGTGAGAACTACTTTTTTACTAGAGTTTATATAAGACTCGTCTATTTGAGATTTGTACAAATTATTTATCATAATTATAGGTGACTATAATTATAATTCTATAATCACTTATATTTATAGTGGTCTAAAACCTCCTATAAGTAATAAGCGTAGCGGTCCACCGTGATCTGTAATTTGCCTTTTATATTTTTTGCCATGATATCGTTCATCCATAACTAATTATATTTAATAATTATATTTAACGTTAATACAAGGGCATCCTTCTACCTATCATTTGGAAGGTGACTCCTGTATTAGTGTTGTGGCCATTCAAAAGGATGTTATTGTGTATTGTTTTGGACCTTTTTGGAAGCATGTATTCCAAACAAGATGGGATGTCATGGGTTAATGAATTTGTTTAAGGCGTGGTTTATACAGTTAGAGTTGAGATAAAAGTTAAAAGTTAAATAAAATATTGTTAAAATATTATTTTTTAGTATTATTATTATTTTAAAATTTGAAAAAGTTAAAATATTATTTATTATATTTTATGTGAAAATTTATAAAAATTATATTAATAATGAGATAAGATGAAATATTTTTTGTATCCGAACGCGGGATAGTTGTAAAGTTGTTATCGAAATTATTAAATTGATTATATTGAAGTTATTTATTTGTAAAACTATATTCTCTTTAAGAATGATTTCAGATGAGTGGAAAATAATTAGAATACTCGATCTATTTGTAATAAGCCAACGAGAATGTTATGTATAACAAAAAAGATGAGTAGTTGGATGCAAGAAAGTTTGGCATAAAAAAAAAAATTAAACAGAATTATAAATATTATTGTTAGGTAGAAGAAATGTTGGCCAAAAAGATAGATATTCAGATGGATATGATAAAGATTAGTAAATTAAGACATTTAGATGGAAGTTTAGAAAAATGTAATCAACAAATCTTAGATATTACTGTTAGGCTAAAAAAATAATAATTGAAAATATAAATAAAACTAACAACTTAATTAGAATGAACTAAATAACCATTATGTTATTAAATATAAAACTGTAGAAAAGTGCACGTTATCAATTATAATAATTAACACAAAATCTATTTATTTGATTCAAAATAAAATAGGATTGGTAAAATACGATGAATATAAATGAGATAATAAATAATAAAAAATTTGAAAATAAATAATATTTTATTATTATATATAATTTAGATCGATAGGTTGCGGTGAGAATAGGTTTTGAGTGTAATAGGCAAAAGAAAATGTGTGATACAAGGCAAAGAATTATTATGTTCTCAGATCGGTGTGAGAAGAACACCATTGATGTATCATAAATAGTTAAGTGTACTCTATACATTGACGTCAAGGTAGAATTTTCCAGAACCATGGCTATTAATACTCTTCGATATTGGTTAAAGTTGTGTTTGGATGTTGAATTAAGTTGAGTCGAGTTTAAATAATAAAATATTATTAAAATATTATTTTTTAATATTATTATTATTTTAAAATTTAAAAAAGTTGAATTGTTTATTATATTTTATATTAAAATTTGAAAAAATTATAATAATGAGTTAAGATGAATTGAGAAGAATTTAGGAAGCAAACGAAACCTAAGAATAATGCAGACGGGAATCATATCAGAAACACGTGTGTGCGCAATTACATATATTAGATAAGACAAGTATTTTAGCTATAAAAGGACTATATAAAATTAATCTTATAGATTGACGTGATTTGATATGATTTATCAGATTATAAAATTATTTTTTTTATAAAATAAATTTAATAGATCACATGAAACTAATTAGTCTTTAAGATTATTTTTGTATAATCTTTTTGTAAATATAGTAGAACTCATTCGATAAACAGTAAAAACCATGAAGTTTTTTTTTTTTGAAAAACAGACAGAAAACTATCGATGTTCATCGGACCCTCACATGCAGTTTGTCTCCCTTGTCTCTTTTGCTTCTAAAGCCCATTTGTTCGGCAATCAGCTCATTGGCAAATTGGGGTGATTGAACGAGAATCTTGGGCTTCAAAGGCAAGAGCTCTTCTCTCTCAGTTACGGTCAAGTCCAGCCCACGAAGGACCATATCGTAACGACATCGTTTCATTCAAATTTCATCTCCCACGTTTCTCAATCTCTCATTTTCCCTCTGCTTCCTCCCTGTCTGTCTCTACCCAAAGCCTCTACAAGAAGCTCAGACACAGACCCACAGAGAAACGACGTCGTTTTGTTCCAATTCCCACCTGCGATCGGATTCCGGAGAGCTTACCTGCTTGATTTGGAACCCCATAGATCAAGATTATGGTGGGTTTCTAAATTCTCCTCCCAATCTAGATTCTTTGTTAATGTTTGCACACTGAAGGACCGAACTTGGAAATGGGGAAAGTGTTGGCGCAAACTCTCGAGTTTGGATATTTCTTTGCGTTTCGTTTCGGTTCTTACGATTGTGATTTTGAGGGCTTATTTGCTCTACTTTTTCTTGGTAGTACCGAGTACGTGGAGTGGTTTATGCCATTTTTGGGGAGCTGAGACTGACGGTTGGGGGAAATTGTAAACTCTTTGAAATTTATGGAGTTTTAGTTACGACATTTAGAAACCTTGGTTATAATTTGAATCCGCTCTCTGATATTCTGGCGGGATTTTTGTAATTTTTCCTTTTTATTATCACCTCGTCGTATTTTTGTTACTTTCAATGTCAAGAATTAGATGATAGCGATGGAGAAAACTAAAACATAGAACTGAGTTTTTAATTTCTATTTGCTTCAGGTGTTGAATTTATTGGTTTTGTAAAAAAACCGCATGCCGGTTGGCAAAAATGTCCCTTCTAAGTAGGTTCTTTTACAGAAGACCCCCAGATGGCCTACTTGAATTTGTTGAAAGAGTATATGGTAAGGACCCTCATTCTTTAATATTGAATTGTTATAATTGCATACCCATTTTTGTTGGTTATGCGTTCAAACCCATATGTTTATAATTGCATAGCGATTGTTTGGTTTGATGAATTGTGCAGTCTTTGATTCGTGCTTTTCCACCGAAGTCTTGCCTGACGGGATGTACCAAATATATATACATGAAATCATAACTGAGTTACACGAGGAATTTCCAGATTCCTCCTTTCTTGCTTTCAATTTCCGCGAGGGTGAGAAACAGAGCCAGTTTGCTGAAATTTTATGCGAGTATGACGTTACCATCATGGACTATCCACGACAGTATGAGGGCTGCCCTCTCCTTCCATTATCTTTGATCCAACATTTTCTTCGTGTTTGTGAGAGTTGGCTTGCACTTGGGAATCAACAGAATATTATTCTTCTCCATTGTGAGAGGGGGGGTTGGCCACTCTTGGCATTCCTTTTAGCTAGTTTTTTGATCTTCCAAAAACTGCACAGTGGAGAACGCAGGACCCTAGAAATGGTGCATCGAGAGGCTCCAAAGGGTTTCTTGCAGCTCTTGTCACCTTTAAATCCATTCCCATCTCAGCTTCGTTACCTTCAATATGTAGCAAGAAGAAACATAGCTCCCGAGTGGCCACCTCCTGAGCGCGCACTTTCTTTAGATTGTGTTATTCTTCGAGCCATTCCCAGTTTCGATTCTCAGAATGGGTGCAGGCCAATTATCCGTATCTTTGGTAGGAATCTTCTTAGTAAGGGTGGGCTTTCGACTGAGATGCTGTTCTCCATGACCAAGAAGAAGAAGAAGAAGACCCTTCGGCATTACTGCCAGGTAAGAGGGTTTTCGTTTAGGATTTTGTATTTCTAATGAAATCTTTACTAGTATCAATTTGATAGCTCCTTTACTGCAGGCAGACTGTGATGTGATTAAGATTGACATTCAGTGCTTGGTGCAAGGAGATGTTGTTTTGGAGTGTGTCCATTTTGACTTGGATCCTGAAAAGGAAGTTATGATGTTTCGTATAATGTTTAACACGGCATTTATTCGATCAAACATACTGATTCTTAATTCTGAGAACTTAGACATTCTTTGGGATTCGAAGGAGCGGTATCCAAAAGGTTTCAGAGCAGAGGTAATTGTGTCACTATGCCTCCTTTTGAATATTGGGTAGAAATGGTCCAAAATTTACTTATAAAAAGAATATATTGGGTAGAACAAGAGAGAGAACGGATTAAATCTGCTGAAAAAATTATGCTCATCTAGTGATTTTAGGCCTCTGGTTTTCGTTCATTTATTTTTTAGATACACAAAAGCATAAAACTTTGATCAGATTCTATTCTTTTCTTTCCACTACATGCAATGCAAATTTCTATCTGATCAAATGAAATTGTAAATTCAGGTTTTGTTTGGGGAGGTTGAAAGCATCTCTCCTCCGAAAGCCCCGACCACTATTTTAAATGGTGAGGAGAAGGGTGGATTGCCCATTGAAGCTTTTTCTAGGGTTCAAGAACTTTTCAGTGGTGTGGAGTGGGTTGACAGCAGTGATGATGCTGCCTTGTGGTTTCTTAAACAACTTTCTGTTTTAAGTGATGTGAAAGAACTTTCAATGTTGCAAAGTAAAACAAGTTTATTTTCATCACCTGCTGATTCTGAAGAAGACAATAATGCATCTAGCACTGCTGATAGTTCAGATGAAGCATTTGATACCATTCCCAAGTCATCAACAATTCCAACCAAATTTCCAATACAAGATACTGTTGATCCACCCTTTCCTTTTGAAAGTTATGGTCCACATGATGTAAATATTGGTTCAGAATCTTCTGATCTAGCAACAGTAGAAAATGATCCGTCACCTCTTCATGAACAACTACCTATTCCAAGTCAAGGATCTCCACCTTGTTCATCCCCTTCTGCAATGGTTCAACCTCCACCTCCTCCCGCAAGTAATCTACCAAATCCTCCACCTCCACTCAAAACTTCTAGCATTAATGTTTTATCCATATCCCATCTACCACCTCCACCACCACCTCCTCCTCCACCTCCACCTCCCTCTCTTAACTCTAGTATTGCGCCTTCCCCTCCACCCCCACCACCTAGTTCCTATAGTGTAGATAGAGATTCTCAAATATGTACCCCTCCCACCTCCATCAAGGCCTGCCCACCATCCCCGCCACCACTGCCTCCACCTCCTAATATCTCAAGTAAATATCCTTCTATGGCACCTCCTCCTCCTCCCCCACCCCCACCACCACCGCCTCCACCTCCTAATATCTCAGGTAAACATCCTTCTATGGCACCTCCTCCTCCAGCCCCACCGCCACCCCCTATCAATTTTTCTAAAGTTGTCCCACCAGCCCCCTATACATCTAGTCAACAATCTTTAGATTCAGCTCAGCCACCTCCACCTCCACCTCCACCTCCACCGCCACCCTTTTCATTGGGAAGTAAAAATAACAAGTTGCAACCACCTCCACCGCCGCCACCACCGCCGGCAAAACTGCCCCTATCGACTTCAGCACCTACTGCTGCATCTATTCACAAGGCACCGCCTCCACCACCTCCACCTCCACCTCCACCTCCACCTCCACCTCCACCTCCACCTCCACCTCCAATAGGAGTTAGCCCTGGTAATGTTTCTCGGCCACCACCACCTCCACCTCCACCTCCACCTCCAATAGGTGGTAGCCTTGGCAGTGTATCTCGGCCACCTCCACCTCCACCTCCACCTCCACATCCAACTGGCGGGAATCCTAGTAATGTCCCTCGGCCACCTCCACCACCACCTTCAAGGCCTGCACAACCAGGTTCAATCTTGCCACCTCCACCACCATTACCAAAGCCTCTTGGTGCTCGTACTCCACTGCCAAGTCATGGCTCAACACCTGCTCCGCCTCCACCACCTGGAGCAAAGGGCTCTAATGCACCATTGCCGCCACCTCCATCCATTGGTAGGGGGAAGACTTCTTCAGGGACATCCAATCTTGGAAAAGGTCGAGGTGCTGGTGGGGTTACTCTTGCCCCTAAGAAAAGTTCACTAAAGCCCCTACATTGGGTAAAAGTTACTCGTGCGATACAAGGGAGTTTATGGGCTGATTCTCAAAAGCAGGAAAACCAGTCAAGGTGTGTATGCATAGAACTTGTATCCGCATGTTATCTTTTCATTTGATAGCTAGTTTTAGATGCTACAATAAGTTGTGTGTTTTCACAATGGCGGTGCTTCGGAATGGTGGAGCTTCAGAATTTTTTTGTACACACATTATTGCTTTGGTTTTCAACCATTGTGCTTAATGGAAACAATGCTCGTGACTTCCTGTCCTTAATCTATCGATCCTAGAATGTATTTAGGTATTCTTTTGTATACCTCCTGTGTACATAGCCTATGCCTATTTCATTTGTATCAATAAAATTTACCTTTTATAAAAAAAATAAGTTGTGTTCTCAAGGAACTATTTTATAAGCATTGACAGAATGTTCAGATCTCATATTCCCGATACTGAACAATAATGGCACTGATTAATATGAATTTTAGTTCATTCATTCTAACCAAAGGCTAAGCCTGTTATTGAAAATCAGCTTTGTTGACTTGATCCATGCACAGTTCTTGTGTACCGGGATAGTAATTTTCTCATCATTAATAAAATTTATGTTACTTATAAATAAATGTTATTGAAAAGTAATATTAGTGTAGTTACATTACTATTAATGTGATACTATGCTCACCAGTATATGAAATTGATTGCTTACGGATTTTTCCATTTTGTTGTTTTTTGTTTTGTTCTCTCTTGCTTATCTTTCCTTCTCTGCTCTCTCTCTTTCTCTCTCTCTCTCTCTCTGTGGAGGTGTGGGGATTTGAGAAGGTAGGGTCTGTTCTTCTTGTGCCCGATATAATATTGAAAGGTTTTGTTA
The DNA here is from genome assembly GCF_004785595.1 of Juglans microcarpa x Juglans regia. NCBI lineage: Eukaryota > Viridiplantae > Streptophyta > Magnoliopsida > Fagales > Juglandaceae > Juglans > Juglans microcarpa x Juglans regia. The sequence goes on along the minus strand of NC_054594.1, from coordinate 39,161,478 downwards.
GGGCCCCAGAGATAGATATATCAGAGCTGGAGAGTCTGTTTTCTGCGGCCTCTGCTACAGATGGGAGTGGCACTAGAGGTGGAGGTCGACGTGGTTCTAACATGAACAAACCTGAGAAAGTGCAACTGGTGACCCCCCCTCTCTCTCTCCCCCTCCCCCCCTCTCTCTCTCCCCCTCCCCCCTCCCTCTCTCTCTGTTTCTATCTTTATGTTCAGTTATTGTTAAAATAGTTTGGTACTCAAAACACTATAAATTTTATGGAAATGTATGACAATGTGTGATACCCTTTTTTATATATTAGAGTCTAAATAAAATTTTGACAAAAACCTTAGGAAAGGATTTAATAACAGTCTAATTGAGATGAGCTAAGGATTATGTATGAAAACCTTTACATCCACCATGTGTTAGTCATGATTCCAGAACTTGAAATACAGTAAATTGAGATTCATTTGAGAATCTATTAGCCACTAGCTTAACTGAGTGAGCCAGCATATAGTGCCAAGCACCTTCCTTTTGAGTTTTCAATTAGATTTTCAATCACTTGTTAAAAAAAACAAAGATTCATATTATAATCTATGATTTTTTTTTTCTGGTGGAGGAAGAACTTTTGAGCAACTAAACTACCTAACTCCACTGGATTTTGATGAACCTTTGCTGAAACCGCCTCATTAGGAACCATATTTTAGCTAAACTAGTGTCATGCCATTATTTCAAAGAATCAGTATATAACTCATTCTAGTGCAACCTGAGGTCTCTTTCTTCCTGAATAAAAAACATTGGTAGGACTGGTGGTACACAACTTACCAGGAAAGCCGTCGATCATTTACTACTACACTACAAGGTAGCGAGGACTTTCTGGAATGTCTTATATGATTTTACTCTTATGCTAATTTTATGTGCAACATTTATTTAAGTAATCATGAATTTTATAAATTAAACACCAAGTATGGCCCAAGTACATAGGATGTATACAAGAGAAACACCTAACAAGGATTTATAGTTGAAACAAGAACTCTTGGAGATTTAGTCCATTAAAGTTTATTGCAACTGCCCAGGGGAACTTTAGGCTTATACTCTCCTCATGACCGTCAAAATTTTTGGAACATTGACATTGTTATTATTCCTATTATTGTTGGTATTATTATTGTTTGGAATCTTGGGAGGTCCTATTTGGTTAGCCTGCTTTTAGGCACCCCATAACAAGTTGAATTTGATCTCTACAGACTATACCATACATATGCACTCCAGCTTTATCATTAGAGATTTAATTTTGTTGATTGCTGGAGTGTGTACTGAAGATTTTTTTCCTTCCTACTTTTGTCATGTAATTGTTTGTGTTGAATCCGATACTATTACAATCAGTTATGTCAGATGATATTATTGAAACTCATTTTATTTTTACTGTCTCTCTGTCAGGTTGACTTGCGCAGAGCATATAATTGTGAAATAATGCTCTCAAAAATAAAAATTCCTTTGCCAGATATGATTGTAAGTTTCTTTCTTTTACTCATGCTACATGTTCGATTAGCTCCAATGCAATTTGACTGCTTGGGGAAAGGGTTTTGATTTTTAGCTCCCATTGGTTTCTTTATGCATGATCACTCCAGAAATGTGGAATTAGGTTGCCTCTGAATATTTTTTTGTGCCAGCTCTTGAAAGTTAAGTGTTTGAAAGCAATTTCTTACCGTGATGTCTATTGATGAACGAGATTTAATTTTTTTTTTTTTTTTAAACTGACCTCCTAATTTGTGTTAATATTGTCTTCACCATTGATGTCTTCTTTCTGTGATATTTGTTCCTGTATGATGCAGTGAGGAAATAGTGCTTGGTAATGTATTTTTTTATAGGTAATAGTAAAATCTTAATAATCGAAAAAACAATAGGCAGCCCAAGTACACAAGGAGTATACATGGAATACACCTAGCAAACACTAGATTACTAATGTGGTTTTTTGCAAAACAGTTGATAAACTTGAATATGCAGAGAAAGGAACAATACCAGAAGATTACTTTTCTATTGAAAGTAGTCTCCCCTCTCATATTGTACACAGCTGATAGTGATTACATTTTCTAGTCAGATTATGGCTTATATTATAACTACAAGTATCCATACATCTTGTCAATTGTCTACTAGAACTTACTAAACCATAATGATTATACGCTAAGTTCCCAGATGACGAATTAATGGCTACCCATTCATAGAATGCCTTATCATTATAGTACTAGAGGGAAATGATAGAATACTCAATTTTCCCCCAAAGTCTCACAAACTTTAAAAAATAATGTAGGCACCCATAAACATTGAACTTAATAGATGGCTTCTCTTGGAAGCAAGACTTGCTGGCTGCATCAGTTTACTGTTGCTATGAACAACCTGCCCCTGAGTTTGACCTCCCATTATTCATTGATGAACCTTGGCATTAAGCTATCAATCAGTTCCATCTAAATCTAGTATATCTATGTCTGAATGAAACCCAAACTTATTGCAGCTGTGAGGAAGCTAGATATGAGCTATGCTACATAAAGTAGACAGCCTTGATATCATTGGGTTTTAGTTCCCTTCTATGGAAGAAAACTCCTGATTGTAAGGACTTGTAGATTTAATGGGTCTTAGGTATGGTAAAGAAAAGGGTTTAATTTGGGGTTGCTAAGAGGTCAGAAGAAAGCTGAAAGGGTGTGAACAGTATGCATGAACAATAAGCGGAAAGACAGATGAGGCAAAAACAAATTGTCTTTGAACCAAATTACAATTTTCCCCCATAAACATGAGGTGAGGTAAGATCATAGGCTAATACCCATATGGTTACTGGAGTTATATTGAGTTAGTTTTTTCTTTTATTCTTTTGCACCAAAGATTGTATTCTCCTTGACCTTTATCTTGTTTGTCCATCTTCTGTAAACTATGCTTTCAAAGGGCAAGGACATGTTATTTATCACTTCACTAAAGATACTTGCACTCCTAGAGTGTGCAAGCGGTGTACACTCATTTTGAAAAAAGTGAAATAATACGAGATCTACATAAAAAAAAATTTAATTTTTTAATAGTGGACTACTCTTTTTCAAAAGGAGTGCACAGCGCTTACACAATCCACGATTGTATCTAGCATTACTCTTATCACTTTTCAAATAAGATGATAATTAATATTTTCACTCTTCAAAAGAGGGGTAATTTTGGAATTCATATTACAATGTGCACGACTTTCATAGGGTAAATCTATCATGAAAATTCCCATGAAAGGAAAGAAAGGTATATGAAAATTACAAAGGTAATTATATATGCATACACACACACATAAATACATAAATGAATACATTCACTTACACAAAATTGTTAGGTTGGTATTGGTGGTGGTTGGTTTACTGAGACAGATCCATACTGTGAAAAGTCTGCCCTATTTCCTAGTTAGGCTTTGATAGTGGGAAATAACAAAAGCTTTGAAAATTATGGGAAGATGGTGGAGCACTTTCAGGTTTTTTTTTTCAAATATATTTATCAATGGATGGTGGCACATTTGTGTCTTACTGATTTTAGTTTTCTGGATTTGCTTGATCCTTTTACTTTTTTTGGTTAGGTGTATATCTTGTCAACGTGTAACGCCCTAATAGAAGGCCCAAACCACATGGCCTATACTTCATAAGGACTAGTTAATGATACAATTAGAGCCTCATTAGAACATTATAAAGAGCGAGAACTTCCCTTCCCAAGCAATATGGGATCTCATACACCACATACCCTTACACATCATGTGAGGTATCAAAATTTTCCCCCCTCAAGTTCCCGACGTCCTCATCAGGCCAATCCGTCGTAGGTGGTACAATTCAAGTCTCACATTTCTGGTTGAGATAGGCTATGATATCATTTGTATTGTCCCAATGAAAGGTTCAAACCGCATGAGCTATACTCCAAAAGAACTAGTCAATAATACCATTGGAGCTCTATTGGAACATTATAAAGAGCAATAACTTCTCATTCTCAAGCAATGTGGGATCTTATACACCATCTACCCTTACATATCATATGGGGTATCACACAACTTGATGTGTACTTGGGTAGCACCTTTTTGCTCATTAATAAATTCTAACTTGTCGGAAAAAAATGATACTGGGATTTCATTTTGGATATCAAATGTGGTTCGGTTTGATAATTGAATCTTATTTGGGACAAATACAAGCCCGAAACAAATATATCGTCGGCCCTAATTTGGAAACCTTAGACAAGGTGCAATAAATGAAAACATTGCATGGCCTTATTCCTCATGATACAGTTGACCCTGATTGTTTGAGTGTTTAGATGTCAATAAGGAACTAGCACAATGTAATAATAGGTAAGAACATTTTCTCAGATAAAATGGACTTGTCTATATTGCTTTTGCATAGTCTTGTTGTCCGTTACAGTTGTATAATGGCGAGTTGAAACTTAAAGACTGCGTCATCTTTTTATTTGTATTGTTTTCAGCTTTTAGTAAATTATAAAATTTATGGGGAGAATGCTTATTGACAGAATTATTGGGACAATACTTATCTAAAAAATTATCAGGAGTAAGAAGATATCTTTTAGTCATTTTCACGATTATGTCACTGGTAATCCTTTATTTTCTAATAAAGCTACTATCATTGTCTTATTGTTTTCCTTATTGGATAAGTATTAACTGACAATCTTGCGCCTATTTAATGATGTTGGACATTTTTGCTCTCCTTGTTTTTGATACTTTTACCTGTTAGTTGATGATCCTATTATTGTTGTCTATGTATCCAGAAAGCAGTTCTGGCTTTGGATTCTGCCGTTCTAGACATTGATCAGGTTGAAAATCTAATTAAATTCTGTCCCACCAAAGAAGAAATGGAAACACTTAAGGTGGCTTCTCTCTCTCTCTCTCTCGCAAGTGCATGTGTGCTACAGTCGTTTTTGTGATTCTCTTTAGTATCTTGATTGTTAGCAGTATGTTAGTCTTCAGCACAGTATCTCTGTTCCTCATCCTTTTTTTTTTTTTTTTTGCTTGCATTTTAACTTGTAACTGAACTTATGTTGTGCCCATAATACTTTTGCAGCCAGGAAACGTAGTGCCTATGCTTTGTTTGTTAGATGAATTTAGGGGGAGAAAATAAATCTTACAAGATAAAGGTTGACTTGAGGTTTGAATTACCTGAGGGACTGTGCACCCCCGGAATGAGTTCAGGCTTTTTCCCGGACCCCTGATGCCAATAAAAAAAAAGGCTGACTTGAGGTTCCCCCACCCCCCCCCCCCCCCCCCCCCCCCCCCCCCCCCCCCCCCCCCCCAAAAAAAAAAAAAAAGAGAAAGAATAGAACATAGTTTCCTCCTTTAGTTTAAAGGTTGGAACTTTTCTTTCATGAAGAATTTTGTATATGGTTACCTGCAAACGTGTATCATACTAGGCAATCGGGCACTAACCTCTGGATATGGAATGTTACATTGTGAGGTGGGTAGGTTTTTGTGGGATGAGATCTTTAACCGGATTGGTGTGGCATGGGTTATGCCCGGAAGAGTAGTGGATGTTTTCCAAGTGTTGGACAAGTCTGAGGGGTAATGTTCACATCGCCACTGTGTGGAAATTGATCCCTCATTGTATTATGAGGTGTTTGTGGATGAAGAGAAATGATAGGTGCTTTGAAGATTGTGAGCGTTCCTTGGACGAGTTAAAGAGATTCTTTTTTAACACACGATTTTCTTGGGCTTCGGCCATTGTTTGTAATGAGGATAGCTTTCATAATTTGCTTGTATTCATCACTAGTGCTTAGTGGTTATTTGGTATATTCTATATATACTTCCTGTGTACTTGGGCTATGCCTTTTTACTTTCATTTAAGTTTTACTAATAAAAACAAAAAACAAAAAATCGATTCTTTTCTCCAAATGTGGTTGCTACTTCTTCTATCTACTTTAATCCCCCGCCCTCTAAACAGATTGATACTGACCTCAGCATCTCCCATGGGACTCACAAGAGAACACAATTAGCCATAATATCCATCCATCATAGGACTAAATAGATCTATCACCATTTACAATTGTTGAGGGAATGGCGGCCAAGGCTGTAGCCATTGAAGCAAACAACAAAGAAGATCGGTATAAGTCTGAATTTGTGGATGCAAAGCTGAGTAGGAAAAATTGCAAGAATATTTTGTGAAAGAGATTCAGGCCTCGTTTGTTTTTACAACTCATCTTAACTCATTTCGGCTCCGTTTGGATTCAGAGATGAGTTGAGATAGTTTTAGATGAGTTGAATAAAATATTGTTAGAATATTATTTTTAATATTATTATTGTTTTGAAATTTGAAAAAGTTGAATTGTTTATTATATTTTGTATGGAAATTTGAGAAAGTTGTAATGATGAGTTGAGATGAGTTGAGGTGAGTTTTGAATCCAAGCTTTCATCTCATCTCATCTAATCATTGCAACTTTCCCAAATTCTCACACAAAATAAAATAAACAATTCAACTTTTTCAAATTCCAAAACAAAAATAATATTAAAAAAATATAGTCTAACAATATTTTATTCAACTTTCATCTGTGAAAACAAACGAGGCCAATAGACTTGACAATGAATGAAAAAAACACCTATGATTGCAAAGTAGGAACAACACCTCAATTCTCTCTCGTTTTTACGAACAATCCAAGATCAAGGATGAAATGTTTCCGAGACTATCCAAACCTTTGATTTCGTCATTCCAAATAAAAGTTAATGCAAGTTCAGAGTTTGAAATTCTTGTATCTTTACATTAGAAAGCTGCGGTTTTCAATTTTTCTCTCAAGAGTATTTTCAATGTGTGGCCCACATGCAATGTCTTCTTAAGGCAAGACTAATATGATTTTGAAGGCCATATTACAAGTGTCTTAGGGTCTGAAACAACTTAAATTTGGGTCAATAGACTAAAATAATCCTTTGATGAATTTCATAGTTTTCTTAAATTTTGTTGTCTAGTCATATCTGGATGTTTAACATGTCCTTTGATGTTTTGGGGGTTTTAGTCTATTAGGTGTTTATTGGGCACTTGCTAATTTTTCTCTTCTTAGTAAGGAAGGGTTAAGTGAAGAGTCTATAAATATGCTTCATTTGCAATCTGAATCGTAAATATCTGGTCAAAGTAAGGATTTTATAATGTTTGTAAGGTGTTGTGTCTGGTTAATAAGTCAATAATATGGCACTGATTACTTTTTCTTTTTTAATAAGTAATAAGAGATTTTATTAAAGCAAGCAAATAGGTGTAGCCCAAGTAGACAGGAAGTATACAACACTGATTACTAAAAAAGGTTTTTTGTTGATAATGTTTTGGTTTCAGAATTATACAGGTGACAAGGAAATGCTTGGAAAGTGTGAACAGGTTCTATCCAATACCTTGTTCGTGAATGGATTTAAATGTTATAATTTGATTTCTAAGGGCTTTAAATTGGATTACCATTGTAGTTTTTCCTGGAGCTGATGAAGGTTCCACGAGTAGAATCCAAGTTACGAGTATTTGCTTTTAAAATCACATTTTCTAGTCAGGTATGTTGTTCTCGGATATGCTTGTTCTAACATCATCTTTTGCATGCTAATACTTTTATTGACTGTTGGCACTTATGGTTGTTTTCATTCAGGTCAATGATTTAAGGAAGAATTTGAATACAATTAATAACGCTGCTAGAGAGGTACTACTAAAACTAATGGTTTTAAAACTGATATGTACAAACAAAGGTTTTCCCTCCATCTTAAATGTAATACACCTATTACAGGTGAAAGAATCTGTTAAATTGCGCCAAATAATGCAGACAATTCTTACTTTGGGAAATGCCTTGAATCAGGGCACTGCACGAGGTACCACCAGATTAGTATTTTTTAACTGTAGCATTCATTTGATTTGTTGCTATACTGCTTGCTTGATGTTTCATTTTTCTATATTGCAGGATCTGCTATAGGATTCAAATTGGACAGCCTTCTTAAGTTAGCTGATACCCGTGCAAGAAACAACAAAATGACTTTAATGCATTATTTGTGCAAGGTAGAAATAGTGAAACTTCCAAGGCTTCGTTTTTTATATTTAATAATATTGAGTTCGTCATGAAAGAGAAGTATATCCACTTTCAAGCAAATTGGTCCTGTTTGTGCAACTTTTGGCTTTGACGCACCTTTATTCTTGCAGTGTACCCTGTTCAAGGTTGAGTAGGATGGTAGCAAAACTCTCCTCTCATTAACGTTTATATATCTTTTTGTTTCTTTCATATCGTCAATCTTTGAATTCGAGAACTCTTATTAAGCTCCTCTTGATCCTTTCTTTTCCTTCTCATTAATGGTCTTTCCACTCATCCTTGGCTTCATCTATCCCCCCCCCCCCCCCCCCCCCCCCCCCCCCCCCCCCCTCTCTCTCTCTCAGTTGATCTTTGGCTCTTTTTAACCATCAGATTTTATCTTTGTATCCTGTTCAAGGGTTGAGGAGGATTGTGGCAAAAGCCTACTCATTAATCTTCATATATTTGTCTTTTTCTTTTGTACTATCAATCTCTGAATTCAGGAACTTTCAGTCTCTCATAATGTCTACTTGATCCTTTCCTTCTCATGAATTGTCTTTCAACTCTTCCTTGGTTTCATCTATCCTCTATTTTTCTCTCTCCATTTTTATATTTGGTTCTACTACATTGAGAATTCAGGGATATAGCAAGTCAAACCATTTTGCGATGCTATATGAGATCATATTTGCCAAAATGACTTTTGGCAGTTTATTGTTAGGCTCATTTTTAGCTGCCTTTCATTATATTTATCTTGACTGTTTTTTGCTATGATTTAAGCAAAGCCTAATGTTCTACTTATCTGACTTATCCTTGACCAGCCCACGGACACAAAAAAAATAGCTAAACCTTTTGTACCCAAGAGGTCAAGCTATTTGCCAATTCTTGAGTAACAAACTAAACTTCCTATACACAGAATACGCAATCCTACACGCAAGTTCTCACAACATGAGAGCATGGGTTATCTTATAATAAGAGGACAATAAAAACAGAAAACTAGCAAACTACACACTTCACATTCCCTAAAAGTGTATGAAAGCAGCACCGAAATAAGGTGTCTCTCTGAAGCCTACCTTGGTTCTTTCTTTGAATCCCCAACTCATCGTGTTATTCTTCAGAACTGCATAAATGCTGGCGAAGGCTTTCTCTTAGGTGGTTAGGTTCATTTCAAAGGAGGGGTTTCTGCTTGTTCTCTTCTTTTGAAGATTCAAACTTGGCAGGTAGTAAAGCTGGCAGATGCTTGACCATAATTATCCCTTGTCTGAAAGGAAGTGAAATCAGAGCCTTCCAAATGTCATCCTCATCAGTTCTGTCCACTAAACAACAGGAAAGGATTCCAAACATATTTGTGCTACCCTCTCATCGAATGAGTTTAGAGGCCTTCTCCTCCATGTTACAGTCTACCATGGACGAATCCTTTACTGCACTGTTCCCCATAAATGTGATTTAGATCCTGATGTGCATTTTACATTTGGAATTATAGAACACCAACAGTGAAAGCACTTTATTGGGCCGAAACTAACACTGAGAGACAAAAGCTATAGGAGCTAGTGGGATTAGGTACCCCATTAGTCCTAGTCATAAATGTTATATACTAGGTGTTGTATATATTAACCCATTCACTGCTATAGCTAACGTCTAACGTGTTAAGTATCCCATCTGGTATTAAATGGACAAAAAATTATAAGATTTGTTAGATGTTGCCTTTTGCAAATGACGACTTTCCATTTTATTAAAACAACTTGAGTGGAAGAACTCTTGAGGCCTTTTTTTTTTTTTTTTTTTAACTTCGTCACTAGATTGCAACCCACCTTTGACTCCCTACTTTTAGTTTCCAGGAGTTTTTTACCTCTTTTTCCACTCTCATTAGGTGAACTAAAAAAGTATAATCCCTGTGTACCTTAATAATGCCTATGTTTCTTATTCTTTAGTAATAAAATATTACTTATAAAAAAAAAAACTGTTATACTGAGAGTTGGCAAAGAGAATCTTCTGATTGTCAAGAAGAGGTGCCGAGTTTGCAAACTTAGTTCTGAACACCATCAGCATATGATCAAAACATTCAAACTTTGCAGTATCTTTATATATCAACAACCTTGTGGATGGAATAGATTTACTGGCTTTTCCAATATTTGTTGTGTTTGTCTTCTTATTTTTGTTAATATTTGAATTTCAAAATTTCAAAGTCGGGATTTCTTCATAATCTTTTATGCTGTATTGAATTGTTCTATCTTCCTCATTAGCTACTCTCCGAGAAGATGCCAGAGTTGCTGGATTTTGATAAGGATCTTGTTCATTTAGAAGCCGCCTCAAAGGTTTGTTTGTTGTCTTAGTAGTATTAAGTTGTTTGTTTTTTCGTAATTTGTCAATGTGCCTTCTATAGCCTATAGCTTAACTGCAGTTCTTTTTGCTTGAAATTATCTGCTTGGCCTTCACAAACAACTAGATTCAATTGAAAGCTTTGGCTGAAGAAATGCAAGCTGTCAGTAAAGGGCTTGAAAAAGTTGAACAAGAACTCACTGCTTCAGAAAATGATGGGGCTATCTCTGCAGGCTTCCAAAAGGTGAGGATTACTAAGGAGATGTGGTTTATGTTTTTTCTTTTCTTTTCTTTTATTCTTGTTGGTAAACATTGCCAACGTTATGGATCATGTCTGTGACTTCAACCTACACCTCTTGTTTATGGGGGAGGAAATATTACTTTGATCCAAGATTCATTAGGCTTTTTCGCTGCAAAGTCAGCTCCCCTATGCACTTTGAATAAAATTTGCCTTATCAAAGAAAGATATATACCATTCACACTTCCCTAGTAGGACTAGGGCCTCAATTTTTAGTTCTACATCCTGTGGTCTACATCCTGGCTTTGCTTCAAAATGCATAAATATGCTTAAAGTACTCCATACTTGTACTGGAAAATACGAACGAACTACTCAATAAACGGGATGCTTCTGAATAAGTATGTGTTTTCAACTGTTGGAATGACTTGATACTTAGTTTTTATAAGATTTCTCATTATTTGCTTCTATATATTGGAAGGATACCACGTCTTGACCAGTGCTTGGGATATTCTTGTTAATAATGAGCATTGGATGTGAATAGGTCTTTCCGTCATATTACAGAAAAGTTTTGTTTAACATGAATTTTTCAAAATAGACCTTTAGCGGGTATGATCACCAGAAATTCCTATTTTCAGGTGCTGAAGAATTTTCTCGATACTGCAGAAGCTGAAGTTAGGTCACTTATCTCCCTGTATTCTGAAGTGGTAAGTGCTGTAAAAAAAAATAATAATAATAATAATCATTGATAGTTATGGTGCAAATTATTACTGTAATCCCAAATATCCTCTTGCAGGGAAGAAGTGCCGATTCATTGTCCCAGTACTTTGGAGAGGATCCAGCTCGGTGCCCTTTTGAGCAAGGTCTGTTCTGTTTTTCTCTAGATGGTTCACTTATTTATACTCCTCTTTGAGATAATTCAATTTAATCTGTTATTTGTATGCATAGTTTTGTTACTCTTTTTGGGACAAACACCTGTTTTCATTCCTATAAAATACACAAAGTTCCATTTCAAATCTCTGAAATCTAAAAATTGTCAATGAAGTCTCCAAATAATTAAGAAAAATGTAGCAATTAGGTCCAGTCCATCCAATTGAATTGGAAAGCGATATTGGCTGGCAGTTGTTATCCAAATGGCGTGAATGAGTTTTTGTAACATTGTTTGTTGTTTTTTATTAAATCATCAAAAAGAATGTCTCTCTTCCTCTGCCTTCTTCCCCACTGCATCCATCCCTCACCCCAATCCACCCCTCCATGGCCTCCCACTGCTACCCCTGCCTCTACCTCCACCTTAATCTTTGTACTCCTTTTTATTCTCAACAATAAAACAGACCCTAAAAATCGAAAATGAAATCAATACAATCCTAGAATAGCAGTGCTAATGCTTTAAACACCATACTGTCTCCTCAATTCCCACAGCTTCCTCATTCTAGGTCAACATCAAGATCACTGCAAACTAGGGAGGCTTTACATTTAACTGGTAGGAACTGGAGAAGACATTAGTTGTTAGTCAATAGAGATGGTTAACCTTTTATTGAGTTTCAGTTTCCTGACTGCACTTGTCTTCTAATAAAATTGAGTTTTTACCCTCCTCTTTTACTTATAAAAAAAAATTTGAGGTATGTTGATGCTACGTTCAGATATGATTCTGCTGTTCTCTGCCTATCTTTTGATTAATGGATCTTTCTTATGTTTGTGTGTCCACGTTTGTGTACATAGGCAAATTGATGAGACTGATTTTTGGTTATTCTCTAAGTGAACTTTACAATTGCTTGGATCTTGTTTGATTCTCATTGAACTTATAAGAACTTAAAAAAAAACCCTTAGGTGTTGGCTCAAGTGGTAAGAGCCTTAGTCTTGGTGATATGCTCCCTCTAGGTGTATGGTTTTGGATGCAAACGATTTCTAGGGGTCTTCGAACTAAGATAATTCTCTTGAATTACCTGAGGTGCACTTGCGGGAAACTCTTTATCGAGGGTCTATGCACCTCCAAGATTATTCAGGACTTAATTCACAAACACCCTATGTCAACTAAAAAAAACTTCAAAAATTCACAAGAAGTTGGCAAATAGATATTTTGCAGTTATTGCTTGTTGTATAGTTGGAAATAGATATTTGCAGTTACTATTTGGTGTATAGTGTGATATCTCCACCTTTAAATCTACGGAGATTGTGTTTTTGTATAAAAAAAAAAAAAAAGAAAAAAGAAAATCTATGTAATAGTCTGATCATATTGGACTGATATTAAATGATGGAACTGTGCTGCTGGCTTTTGCATCAGTGACACAAATCTTGGCCATCTTTGTCAAGACGTTCAACAAGTCACGAGAAGAGAATGAAAGGCAGGCTGATGCTGAAAAGAAAAAATTGGAAAAGGAAGCCATGAAGGAGCGGACAACGACTAATTTATCCGCTAGGAAAGATGGAGTTCATTAGAGTGGCATGAAACTTGCATATACTCTTAAGAAGATGGAAGAGATGGGTTATGGTTTCCATTTTCTTTCTCAAACATATGCCCAGAAAATAATTTTGGGCTGACAATTAATCTGACGAAGGTTGACTCTTGCATGCATGCTGCACCAATCCAAGAACAGAGTTCCGAGCTTTCATTATCTGGAAAATCACTTGAGCGGTTGCACAAAATTGAGTAATTTGAGGGCAAGTGGACATCTTGCTCTTATCTCCGGTGCAGCCTCTCCCTTTCATGTAAATCGGCGATGCTTGTATCATATTTCCTGTTCAAAATTGCATCCCATAGATGTAACAAGATGTATGTATTAAAGTGTTGTCAGACCGCATGCTTGAAATGTACAAAACTTCTTCCATGACATTAAACTGCCAATGGTCGTGGTTAGAAACATTATGTTGTTGTCAAAGTTTTGTTGGAAATTTTTTATTAGTATTTGCGCATTGAATGTTTTTCTTTGTTTTCCAACCATATAAGAGTTAGAAAAATCCTATTATTTCGTTTGAGTTGGTCTCTTCATTTTAACCGTTTATGTACTTAAAATTTTTTTTTAAAACTTAATGATTGAGAAAATGACTTTTAATATATTAATGTATTTTTTTATTTTTAAAAAATATATATAAAGAAAAGAAAGAAAAAAAAATTAAATTTGTGCTAATGACACCCAGCGGTTATTGGTGGGCGCAGTCTAATAATTATAAGTAGCACTAGCGTGTCACTGCTAGTGTAATATTAGTATTTTTTTATCTAATTTTTTTTATTATTTTTAAAGATTTTTAAAAAATAAAAAATATATCAATATATTTAAAATTAATTCTTTAATTATTAAATAAAAAAATTGGTAAGCTAATTAAATAAAAAAATGGTAAGCAGTTAAACTGAACGGTATAATTAGAGTGGCAGACTAACTTTATTGAATAATTATTACTAAAGAAAATTCAAGAATATTTATGGCCTCCACAAGACTCACGTGGGTCCACCTCCACATCAGATCCATTCCCATTGGTAAAATAAATAGAAAGAAAAGGTCATAGACCACCGTCCCTTTCTTTGTCTTTTTCCTCTTTTCCCACAACCGCCTCTACAGTCTACCCTACTTTACCATCACCCCCTCGTTTTATCAACTACTCCACGTGTCGATCAACTGTTGGTTTTCAGATTTTACTTTACTCTCATCCATGATCCGTTTGGCCGTACAAGGTGGTCCCACGGTAATGGCCGACACCGCCACGACCACCGACTCCGCCCGTTCTACCTTCATCTCTTTTGGTTCTCTCTCTCTCTCTCTCTCTCTCTCCTCCTCCCAATAGTCCCGTGAATTAACAATATGGCTGAATAATGCCACTTATTCTTAGGTGATATAACAAATTACCGCCTGCCACGTGCATATACCACCCTTTAATGCTACTTTGGACAAAACCCCAAGTGATTTTATGAACTTTGATTACAAATTTAACTGTTTTGTATCAACGAGTGGAAGTTTCAAATGTATAACATTGGTGCTAATTTTTTATAAAAAAATAGATTTTATTATTAAAAATTGTAAAATAATTATTATTTTTTGATGGCATGATTTTTTTGTAAATGGCCCATGCGAAATTTACACACTTTATATTTGAATCTATCATTATAAAGTCAATTTTATTTTTTATTTTTTTTTACAGAAAAATCTGTACAAGTCTCACGTAAGTTTTTATAAATAATAGCCTCATCTTGAAAAAATGTAAAAAAAAAAAAAAAAAAAAAAACTATTAACTTTTAGCAGATCCAATTTTTTATAAAGGACTTATGCATAATTTATCTATTTAACTAGTATTACTCTTTTTAACTAGGATGTTTCTGAATACTTAAGGAGATGTTTGGATTAAAAAAATTTTCATCTTATCTAATTATTATAATTTTTTAAAATTTTTAAATAAAATATAATAATTAATTTAACTTTTTTAAATTTTAAAATAAAAATTATATTTTAATAATATTTTATTTAATTTTTAACTTTCATCACATCATATCTCATATCTCAACGTGGGTTTATGTACAAAGAATGAACAAAAACAATACCGTGCCATGCATGAGTCAAAACATGGGACAACTCAACCTGCTCAACTGGCTCGAATTTAGGAAAGAAATACAAAGAAAGAGAATTATGTATGAGTACGTCGAACGAACCTGATAGTAGTACATAAATCTGTCAACGATATTAGGGTTTTGAACTTTTCAAAAGAATCTTTGCTCAACAACATATTTCAAGCCACAGATTTTGTTGGCAACTGCTCCTTCAATATTATGTAACCAAGACCTAAAGTTGATTAATTATCCATACGTCCGAGTTCCAACACTTTTTTGGCAATTGGACTCACGTCCCTTTCGTTACAATATTTATTCAACTTGCATGGGTCAGGGGAAAGAAAAAAAACTAGGGCATGCTTTGAAAGCTTTGAAAATATAGCCAAATTTCAAAACTGGACGTATCTTTAAATTAATCAAAGTATGAGTATGGATATAAATGAACTAGACTATTTGATAGCTTACTCGATACTCGTCTGGTTAAACTAAAATCGAACTCAACTTGTGAAAAAAAAAAAATACTCGCCATAAAAACAAATACCCGCTCGATTAGTAAATAATATATACCCGACAAAATTCGACTCGATTCAGCTAAGACTCGTTAAGATCCATTCGTTTATGCTCGAATCAACTTGATTAAAAATCATTCATATATTGATAAATATATACATACACATATGTATATACACACACATATATATATATATATATGTATTACCTAATAATATAAGCATAACACTTTTATAATTAAATATATAATATATAACCTAATTATTTTTGTCTATATATTGAATATACTTCATAGCTATATTTTATAATTTCTACAATAATTAGTCGATAAGATTTAATAATTTCATATGCTAATATGTGAGAATCACATATGAAATAGATATATGCTATCATATTATGTGTATGTATTAATAATATATGTAGGTATAGAATATATTGTTATTATAAATAAATATCAACTAGTTAGATATTAATTATTTTTAAATTTTTAAAATCTTATAATTAAATAGAGGTTCTACTTGTTAATTGTATAAATTCAATATTATATTTTTTATTTATCTAATTTATTAATTATTAAATCTTATTAAAAAAATAAAATAAACAATTCGAGTTCGATCGTTTGTGGAATGAGATCGAGCTAGAGTTCGAGTTGAAAGTTTAGCTTACCAAGTTGAGCTCAAACAAAGACTAACTCGACTCGGCTCAGCTCAATTACTGCCCTAAATATGAGTACTGGTTATGAAACATATCCGAATAAAAAAACCAACAAAGCAAGGGTGCTGAAAAATGCGCACAATTTTCAGCAATGTCTTGCCAATTTATACAAGCATATGTATGTATGTACATATATTCATACGTTTCATTCCCTTCTAAGCATTCACATCCACTTTCCTAAACCCTCCAAATCTATAAGTTTTAAGAAATAAATTTTAACTTTTTGACAATAGTACATCTTCGTCCGGTTCCTTATTTTAAAAAAAAGTTTTAGGATGTGAATAAGGGCTCCTTATATTTGGAGAGCTATTGTTCATCCTTAAATCACTTTTTATATATATTTTATTCTAACAAATAAAATAAGTTATTCTTACAATCATTTACACTTTCTCTCATACTTATATTTGCAATAGTTGAAATTTGAAAAAAATGTCACTATGTTAAGAAGATCCAATTTTTTAATTTAACCATTTGTGAAAATATGGTTTTTTTAAAAATATTATTATTACAGAAGCATTGATTTTAAAAATGTTATCATTTAAAGGGATGAGTAGTTCTAAAAAAATATCACAGATGAAAAATCGGGGTACAACAAATAATGAAATAATTACTAAAATATGAAAAAAAAAGTTAAAAAGTTTTCTTCCAATCATTCCACAAAAAAATGAGTACTTAAAGATGTACAAATAAATGAATAGAAAAATATTATTTTAATATAATAGAGAAATAATAGAGAGTGAGATGTAGGAGATTTTTGAGCGATAATAAAATTTAGGAGAAAAATTTTTAAAAGTGTATTTTTTATTTAAATTATAGGAAAATTTATAGGGAGACTAATGATCAATTCCTCATACTCAAATGATCATACACTTTTGGGGTGAAGAGTGAAGAGTACCCTACAAGTCTTATGCTTGGTGGGAAAGAAAAGTGTCGATTATATAAATCATACCTAGATTTGCCAAACGATGGAGAGATACTTGGGACTAGGGACTGGGGACTGGGGAGGTAAGGTGTATGCATGGACCAAAGAATTAGCAGAATTTAATAACCGATGAAAGGTAAGTTGTGTAGCAGTTTGAGGAGTAGTTACTGCATTGATTGTCCCTTAATTAATTCCTTTTGTATTGCACGTTTCTTCCCTTCACCCTTTTTAAGGCATAATTTGATCAACATACCCCATCTTTAATTCAAGCAAGGAGAGCAGAGTATTTAAAAACTTTATTTATCGTGAATGTTTAAAAATAATCTATTGGATGGTGAAGAACATCTTTTAGGTGTCGTTTAGATAGTGAGTTGATATGAGATGAGTTGAAATAAAAGTTAAAAGTTGAAAAAATATTATTAAAATTTGATTTTTTAATATTATTATTATTTTAAGATTTAAAAAAGTTAGACTGTTTATTATATTTTGTATGAGAATTTAACAAAATTGTAATAATGAGATGAGATGAGATGAGATACTTTTACTATCTAAACAAGGCTTAACTTTATTGGCTTTCTCCTTTTAGATTTACGATCCTTATCAAATTTTTTGACTAAAATTACTAATCAAATCATGACATATAACAATAACGTAGAATGTATGTCTTAACCCACCATTCAATAAAATGAAATTGCTTATCTCTATTTAACTTTAATCTCGTGTGGTACAATTTAGGTGAAGTTCCATCTGGTCTCCACCCACCCAAGTTGTTTTGTTTTCACTTTGAGTGGTGTTGTTACCATTGATGAGTTAATTTCAGTGTAATCAAGGTCATATCTCCACTTTATATCCTGTTATGAAGATTGGGTCACATCGTGTTTTCTGTTCTGGAATTTTCTTGCCGACTCTCGATCAGATTAAACAAACAGAGGAAATTAATCAAGGATCAAGCTTCAAAGCAAAACCTCAGTTTATGCCCTAAATCAAAACTTCAAAAGCAATTCATGTCAAATCCCAATTTGCTGACCCTTCGGCTTTTAAGGAATTCTCATTCCACAAAAAAACAAAATTTGTGCTTTTTTCTTCCAAACGAATATGATGGGTCATGATTTTTTTTTAAAAAAATTGAAATTATTATTTTATATTAAAAAAAAATCTATAACCGAGTTTACATCACACTTGACGCACTCTAGCTTTTTAATACAAAAAGAAGAAAATCATTACATGCAAGGTCTCAACCAAAAAAAAAAAAAAAAAAAAGAGAAATGAAGATCTATAAAAATAAATTTATAAATTGACATAATTTTATATAATATATTAGTTTTATTTTATTATAAAAATAATTTTATAATTTAACGTATTATATCAAGTCATGCCAGTTTGTAAATTTATTTTTATAAAAAAATATTGTAATTAAAATATTTTTTTTAAAAAAATACAATATATTGATGAGTGTGTATTATTAAAGAGTAATATTACTCATCATTCTGTTTATTATTATCATTTTATTATTTTATGATGTGTTATTAAATAATTATAGATTATTTATTATATTTTATTTGTAGATCTATTATTTAATAATATATTAAGTGATGTTAAAATGATTATGAAAAAAAAATTGATAGATAGATTTTTTTATTATTAAATGGGGGATGAAAATGAAATAAAGTTGCCGTTAAAATATTTTTTTAAGAAAAATGCTTTCGGGACCCAAAAAGTTCACCGAATCCTTTTTTTTTTTTTTTTTTTAACTAAATGATTAAAAAAATATTTTTTAATAATATTGTAAATTTTTTATTTTTTTAAAAAATGTTTATAATGATTAAAAATATATATAAAAAAAAATTAAAAAATTTATACTGTTCGGTAAACATTTTTAGATCCCGAGCAGTGCTCATTTTTTAAAGGAGCAGAGAAAGCAGCGTGGAGGACTTTGGAATTGGGACCGAGGGGCGGATGGATGGGGTTTTTTTTTATTATTTTTCTTTGCCAACCCGCTATAAAAAACAAACAACGTACCTCACTTTCCCTCCTGTTCGAGGCGCACGTACGTCTACCTCCCTTCTCCTCCTCTGCCTCTCGTCTGTACGCTCTTCTCTCTCTAGAAATGGTCTGCTTGCTCTGAAAGAAGTAGTTCAGATACTCACAACCTAGCCTTTTTTCATGCACTTACCAAGAGATATTTTTCTTTTTTAAAATCCAAAAGCTTCCGCTTATCACTTGCTGTTTCTACGTTTCTTCCATATCGTTAAGAAAAGGTACCTCCCATTCTCCTCCGTCAAAACTAAATACTATTTGTTCCATTTTTTTTTCTTTCCTGTAGTTTTTTTTTATTGTTATTTTTAAAATTTATTCATTTCGAAGCAGTTTTAATCGATGTTTTCCAGCTCTGATTCTCTCCCTCTCTCTGTCTCTCACTGTTTCCTAAATTTTTAATTATTGTTTCAAAGGATATGGTATACTCAAGATGAAGAACAATAAAATAATCTGGACTCAAATTTTCTCTCTTTGGTTTTTCTTTTTCTTTTGCAACTTTTCCCTAAAATTGTTATCTTTTTCGTTTAGAAATGGAAATACCGTGTGAGATTCATCTGAAAAAAAAAAAAATAGAAATGATTTATTTGTGATTCTAATTCTTTAATTGTTTTTTTTTTCAGGCTCCTTAGCTCCATATACTCCAACTTCGCGGAAAATAGCGCAAATCTTGATCTTTTCTGAAAAGATTTGCGGCCTTTTCTAAAGGTCTCTCTCTCTCTCTCTCTCTCTCTCTCTCTGATTGCTGAGAAACCTTAAGAAAGCAAAAGGAAATAACTTGTATAAGAGGCCGAGATGTTCTTCATCTATTATTAGTCATTACGGATCATTTACGAGTTTAATAGTTGATGAAAATAACAATTGCTTTGTAGTCTTTTTTCGGTTTTTCGGTGGATCCTTTCATGAATAGTTCCCTGAACGCGTTGACTACTATTACTGTAATGGATATTGTTTGTAACTGACGCCCGTGTGAATGGCACGTGGAAGATTTACGATAGATTCATGCATTCAACCCATTTGTTTTAGTTTTCAGTGATGTATCCGGCTTGGTTTGGGTAGCTTGGGAACTGTCCTGACTGACGGGTTTAAGGTTTCTTGGTGTTGGGGTTTATTTTGGGGAGTAACAGCGGTCTGTAACCTCGGAGCAAAGCAACTTTGTGATCGTTTCGCTAGTCATAAAGGACTTAGTTGATGCTTTTGCTGTTTGGTATTACTTAGTAAAAGGTAAATTTTATTGATACGAATGGAATAGGCATGCCCGTGTATACAGGGAGTATACGAAAGAACACATAAATACATTCCAGGAATGATGAATTAAGGACAAGAAGTCATGAGCATTGTTCCCATTAAGAACACCTAAATGGTATCGCACCATAATGTGAAACTTCTTCAGAGAAGCAAATATCAAACAGAGCTAAATAAACAAAACAGAAACTCCAGTAATACCAAACACCAAACAGAGCTCTAACAGAAACTACAGTAATACCAAACACCAAACAGAGCTCTGTTTGATATTTGCTTCTCTGAAGAAGTTTCACATTATGGTGCGATACCATTTAGGCGACCTGTATTGAATATCTAGAGTAGCTTCAAACATATTCATTTTTGCACCAATATCATCATATAAATACCGTGGGGCTCGTTTTCATTATTTGGTTGATGCTCTTTTAATATCGTTTTGGGCTGTAGTTTATTAGCAGCACCTATTTAATATTACTCTTTTTATCTTTTCCGCAGATCTTTTATTGGAAGTTGATAGTACTAAATAAATCTTAGTGGTAAATGGCTTCAGTGGATGCTGACTCTCCATGGTTGTCCTCGACTGGTGAATCGTTCTGTGGATCTTTTAATATAAACCTAGAGGATGATAATCCTGGCGATATTTTTACCGTGCAGGAAGTTCCCTCCTCTTCTGTAATATCTAAGTGTAATCTTCCTAAACCACCACCTTTCCCTGGTAAATCCTTTTGTACAGTAAAAAATTCCAGTAGGCTTTCAGATTGTAGCTCTGTCCCGAAAGAAACAAGAGATACATGGGAAAAGCTTTTTAAGGAAGGATATGGTTCAGATGTATATGTTATCACCGCAGACAAATCATATATTTTGGCTCATTCCAGTGTTCTGGTGAGTTAACCATGCCTCCCTTTTCCTACTTATATATGACTGTCGGCCAAAACCTCAGTAGTGTGAATGTGAAGTTTTCACTCAAAAATATTATATTGAAGAAATTGCTGCCCGTTCAAATTCTAAACAGGGCAATGGGGCAGTATAAAAGAGGCTATGGGACCATTGAAATTATTTCCATCAGCGATGGGGCTAAAGGCTTATCAGCTGTATTTTTCGTTGTGCAGAGTGTTGCATCTCCAGTGCTGGGGAATATTCTGCAGCAAGCAAAAGTTAGGAATGGTATGAGATACATCAAGATTTCCGGGGTGCCTTATCAAGCTGCCTACGCTTTCATTCGTTTTCTTTACTCATCCTGGTATGTTGGAGGCGTCTCTTTCTATCAGTTTGCATCTTCATTCTCTCTGTTAGCTATTATGGCTAAAGTTCCTAATTCTATTTCTTCTTAAATGTTCTAATGCAGCTACGAAGAGGAAGAAATGAAGCGCTATGTTCTCCACTTGATGGTTTTGTCTCACTGCTACTCAGTTCCATCGCTGAAAAGAGTTTGCATATATATTCTGGAGCGGGGCTGGCTGACCAAAGAAAACGTAATAGATGTACTTCAATTAGCAAGAAACTGTGATGCACCACGGCTCACTTTCATTTGTGTCCGTATAATTATCAGAAACTTCAAAACTATACCTTTAACTGAAGGTTGGAGAGTAATGAAACGTGTTAATCCTGCACTTGAACAAGAGCTTCTGGAGTGTGTTGTTGAGGCGGATGCTGTAAGTCAGTTCCTGTTCCTTCTTCAAACCAATTCATTTTTTTTGTACTCATTAAAAGAAAATGTGCAAAAGTTGTTGCATCACATTCCTGTCATTAAGAAAGCATGGAAAATTGATGGAATTTTATGTGCTCTCCTTGTTTTCCTTAATTTTATCTCAATTAATTATCTATTCAATTTGGAAACAAGGCAACATAGAAGATTTTTGTTTTGGTTATGTGGTGGATGCCTGCTCAACAACCAACTAATGGGTCATAATAACTTCTTGGTTTATCATCTATATAGCTTGTCATTATGGAAGAAAAAAATGATTCTCTTTTTTTTTTTTTTTTATTAGTTAGAATCTGCTGAACATGTTCCTGCAGCATAATATCTACTTGGTCATTGTGTGAGAAATCATTCATTCATTTATTTAGTCCTAAACTACATCTACCTCCTAATTATGCTTTTGAACGTAGTTTTTGAGGATATATAATTTTAGCAGATTTTCCTCTTTTATTAGGGTTTTGTGTCAGGTAAGTCCTAAATAAAAACATCCGAATGCACTCCTATTATAAATACATCTTGATGCTTTTTAGTTCTACTTTTTTAATTGAATTTGGTAAGTTCTGTTGCTGTCACTTTCTTTATTTATTTTTCCTGAAAACAGTTATTGATAAATCTTATTCCAGAGCTGTGCTTCATCATGCTTTAGTATAAAAGGTTATTTGCGACTTTTCTCTATCCTTGGAGACCCTCTACCTTTCTGCTTGTTGACAATTACGTTTTTATGTTCTTGACAATCATCGTCTTGTCTTTTGCCTCATTTAAATTTTTTCTTTGGCTAGTCAGTCTAATAACTGCTATAGATTTTTACTACAATTAAGATTTTCTCATGTTCTATACTGATTTTCATATGAAAAAGAATGACACGAGCTAATATGAGTGTGTGATATAAGGTACTAATCAACAAGCATTTGATGCACATACTTCCTAGAATTGATAAGAATGTTAAGCAGGTGATATAGTGATCAGATTGTTCCTCTTAAATCATTTTTCAATTTATTTGAAAATTAAGATCTTAGTTTCAATTGTTTATTTCAGAGAAAAGAAGAGCGGTGGAAGAAAATTGAAGAGAAAAAGGTGTACCTGCAATTGCAGGAGGCAATGGAAGCCCTCGTTCACATATGCAGGGATGGGTGTAGAACAATAGGGCCTCGTGACAAAGTACTTAAAGGAAGCCAGGTTGTTTGTGGTTTCCCAGCTTGCAAAGGGCTTGAGACTTTAGTCCGTCATTTCTCTAGTTGTAAGACCCGGGTTCCTGGTGGCTGCGTTCACTGCAAACGCATGTGGCAGCTGCTTGAATTGCATTCTCGGATATGCAGTGAGCCTGATTCTTGCAAGGTCCCTCTTTGTAGGTAAGTGTGAAACTGCCATTTCGGCCTCCATGTCCTTCATTGTTAGGGGGAAAAAAGTAGATATCTTATTTGGAAAGAAATTGATAAGGTGAAAATCCCAGAAATTACCATATATCGTATTTAAGTTTATTGATGTTGGATCGGTGTTGCTAATAACATATACTTTGTTCTCTCTGCTACTAGGCATTTCAAGGAAAAGATGCAGCAGCAGACCAAGAAAGACGAGGGTAGGTGGAAACTGTTGGTCAGGAAAGTGATAGCAGCAAAGAATTCGCTAGGGCCATTCTCAAGTCAGCGCACAGGTACATTGTGACCCCTTCCTTACTGAATACACCCTGTATATTGGTAGGAATGTAAGGG
This sequence comes from Juglans microcarpa x Juglans regia, assembly GCF_004785595.1. Taxonomy (NCBI): domain Eukaryota; kingdom Viridiplantae; phylum Streptophyta; class Magnoliopsida; order Fagales; family Juglandaceae; genus Juglans; species Juglans microcarpa x Juglans regia. Next base: position 39,137,562 of record NC_054594.1, on the reverse strand, counting down.
TGTTAATAAAGTACCTCGGTTTTATTGGAGGAAAATAATTAACGTGAGCCCAGGCTCCTGCCTTTTGTAGCAATTGATGAGAATCTGAACCATTGATGAACGGACATATGAAATCTTGTGATGGCATCACAAATGTCCAATTCGGTTTTGTACCTGTTTGATGATGTTAAATTTTATGTAATGTCTGATTTGGCAAGCTGTATATTATAAGCTGAATAGAATATGATCGTTCACCATAGTTAAAGAACTCATTTCTTATCACATAGCTCCTTTATTCTTGTTTAATTTTCCTCTAAACAGAAAATATATATTATGTCGAAATGATTGTAAGAGGAAGATTAGGTCTACAAGTGAATCCAATTCACCCCAAAAGGAATACTCTTTTGACTACTTGAGATCTATTCTCCTTCCTTTGCATTGTAGATATTAAGAAAATCCTCTAAAAATATCATTGCCTCAAGCATGCAAGGAATGTCAATGTGCAACGAGCTGAAGACCTGTCACCAAAACAATGTGCTTCTCCCGGTTGACTAAAATCTACAGTTCATTGCCAAGTAGAAGGCAACAGAATTGACATCGGCATCTGACATCGGCATCATTGACATTCCTTGCATGCTTGAGGCAATGATAACCAAAAATCATAATATAAATAAGGTGTTGAGTGAGAGAGAGAGAGAGAGAGAGAGAGAGAGTTGAAGACATTTGGCAGCCTATTCCATTACATATGATAGTAACAAGGTTTCATGTCCAAGTTCGAGCAGCCCTATCTAATTCGAATTTCCAAAATCCACATCATCTTACATTAAAAATACAAACATTTAAACAAAAAAAAAACCATGACTGCAGAGGCTCCACTTGGTTTGATAAAAATTCGGTACTTAAGCCCCATCTGCTAGTGTCCTCTTTGATGTACTAATGTAGAGAACTGCATCAACGAAGAGAAAACCCAACCATAAACATACTGGTCAGATAATAATTATATTGTATAATAAAAATAAATTAATGCGTCAATCCTTCAAGTACCATTGTTTCCACGAATGAAAGCATCGCCATACTTATTTTTCAACTGCCCATTGACATATTCTTCTGTTTGCTCCATTGCTATATTCATATACCCATCAAGACATGCAAGAATGCCTGCACACGAAGATTATCTATTAATGTCTGTTTCAATGGTCCATACCAAAATTAAACAATTCAGGGTGCGCCGACCATCAGTCAACCCAAAATTCACCATTGGCATTTATGGCCAGGTCGTATTCCTCTGCCTTCAATAGGTGGTCTGATTCTACCCATTACTGGTGTTAGGTGTTTCACCCTTTTCCCAAATTTAAAGGAGAAAAAGGGAGAGGCAAATGTCCCATGCATGGCATGCCACCTATATTTGCCAAGTAGTTCCCTTTTTCTTTTCTTTGCATGCGCATTTTCCCCTCCCATACAAAATCGTGTCATAATACCCCAAGGCAAATTTCTCATATGCATGGAATGCATCACATTGCTTATTGAAACCAATGATAATTGATGGTAAATTTAGGAGAATTAAAAGAAAGGAAAGGAGAAATATAGAATGACCTCGATAATCAACTCCAGAATTCAGTTTAACAACGACAGGACGACCACGGATTGATTTGAGAAAATCTCCAGGAGTTTTAGTAGTTGCTGAACCCTTCTCTCCACCTCCGCTCATTTTGCTTATCTAGAACTTTTCTACCTGATGAAAGAATGCCAATAGTAAAGAACATGGTCATCTGAACAATATCATAACTAGAATTTATAGTTGTTAATAAGCATACGAGGGAACTCCAGTAGATATAGGCAACATGACATCATAATAGGTCAACAAAAATATGTGGTACTAACGAAACGGATAAATCACCAAACAATAATACATAAAGAATGTGGCCCTATTTAGTTTTAGAAGTCAAAGTAAACAACATCTCTCAGAGAGGCATGAAAAACACAGGACAGCCTTCTCCTCTACTCGGCATGCCACATACTACTAACTATACTCTCTTTCAACATGACATTACCCACTCGCCTGTTGTCAATAAATCCCCACACTTTGGAACAAGGAAAGATATAGAACCCCTAAGGTCACAAGATAAACAAAGGGTCCTCAAAAATCACCCAATTGATTAGACACAATAAGTTTAAGTTGCATCCAAGCATCATCGCAAGTCAACAAAGCACGAAAAACCCAAAATTCGGAAGGAGCTTGGAGGAAAAAAGAAAAGAATGGCACCTGAAACAGCTGCAAAGCAGACTAATGCATCACCGAAGCAAACAAGTACCTTTTTTTTCCCAAAAAAAAAACCCCCATTATAGCATTCCCCACAATAGCAAGCACACTCGCAAGACAATTTCGCTAGATGAGTTTAAGCTAATTCAAATGCCCATCAACAAACAGCTCATTAAAACTTTAAAACCTAACGGAACAGTCCTGTAACCAATACTCTAATTCATAATTAACCGTGAACCAAAAAGAGAAAAAGAAGAGTTCAAGTTTGAACGCACATAGTAAGAAGCAAAAGAACATTGAACGATACAAAGGATCACCGGGACGTACCCGTTTGATTTACTGAGCAATAGCGAGGCTTCTTTGTCTGTGCTACAGTAAGCCCTACCGGCCGATTATATAGTGAAAAAAGCAATAGAGCGACGACGACGTCGTGTGCACGCCCCCCCCCGGCCTCATTTGTTTCTAGGCCTTCTTATTGGGTTTCAGTGAGTCCATAGTCATACTCCTTCTTGGGCCTTGGTTGGTCCTTCTAGTCTAATTCGACTGCACAAATTTTCTTTATAAAATTTAATAAAGTTATTTATATTAATTAGATATTTTTAAAATGATAAAACCTAAATTATTTAGTTAAAACACATAAAACTGAGTTCTAAAATAATAAGCATGCATCGATAGGGCAGTTTTTTTATGACATGAGAAGCAGACTAGTTCATAGACCAGATTGGTTTGTGGAGTTCATTTATAGAGAAGGCAATAGTGTGGCTCATGAACTTGCTAAGAGGGCTTTGAGAATGGGAGGCGAATGTTGCTGGATTGAAGAGGGACCTATCGAGATTGCTGGTATAATCAACAGAGAAATGTTATGTAATGATTTAGAGCAATAGCATGTTGGTGACAGATTGTAAACAGATGCAGTTTTGCACCTTATGATTATGAATGAATGAAAAGTACTTATTGATGATTCAAAATACTAATAATAATAATAAGCATGCATACAAATCGTTAGTACAAAATATACTATAAATATTACATCCACATTCTAATTAAATAATTTAGCCTTATTTGTTTTTGTATATGAAATAAGATGAGTTGAGATTAAATTTAAAAATTAAATAAAATATTGTTAGAATATATTTTTTTAATAATATTTTTGTTTTGGTATTTAGAAAAGTTTAATTTTTTATTTTATTTTGTATATAATTTTAAAAAAATTATAATAATTAGATGAGATAAGTTAAGAATAATTATAAAAATAAATGAGTCCTTAATCTTATTTTTTTAATACAATAATAACCTTGGAAGTAAAGAATCTGAGGATTCACCCAGATCAGAATCCTTCTTCAATGATCGGGCTATATTCGACATATCCTGCGGAGGATCCATAAGCTAACCAAAAAGGCTGCCCCTGAACTGGATCATTCCTTTGATTCATCTTCTTTTCGCAGTCTGAACAAAACAATGCGATCAATGAGAAAACCACTTTCCCACCACCTCTTCAAGTCCTCGCCACTGCCACTCCAAGCATTCGTTTCATCACCAATACAAGCAACACCAGGATTCCAAAATGCATTTTTCATCAACGCCCACATTCCCGCCTCAGCACAAGGACCAAGTCCGACCTCCGAAACCACTCTTCCTGGTCCGATTTCACCTACACTCTCCCAAACCAGGTACTTTTCTTATACAAGTCCAGACCCACGTCCTAATTACCAATTTAATTGGGAAGCTAATGATGCTTTCTTGTCCAGATCATCAGAACAAGCACGACCCGTTTTCAGAAGCAAAATTTATGCTCCAAATTCATATAGTTTCACTCGAGCCAGGCCATTTTCTACCAAAAAACCGGACCCATATTCCAAGTCATTGGACTCTACAGAACCCGGACTCTCTTCATCAAATGCAATACCGGTTTTTTCCACCATAACTTCACCATTAGAGGCTTCGCAGCCTATTGATGCGGGCTCTTCGATTCGAAAACCGATCAGTCTGTGGCCCGGAATGTACCATTCACCTGTTACAAATGCTCTATGGGAAGCGAGGTCGAGCATATTCGAGAAGGTCGTGGATACCCCAACCGATGAGCCTTCTCGAGGTGAATTGGTTATGAAAACTCCGGTAAAAAGCCGGACCACTATTGTTTACAAGTTCTCGTCCGATTATATACTCAGAGAGCAGTATAGGAACCCCTGGAATGGGATCCGGATGGGGAAGTTGCTCGAGGATCTTGATGCTCTTGCTGGAACCATCGCATTCAAGGTACTTCTGAAAAATGTTGTGATGTAATTTATACCGTGTCTAGTTGAATATTTGTTGGGTTTGATGCGTGGGGAAATGCTGCGAGTGGGGTTTGTGAAACGGGTTCTAAATGATGTCGATTAGATGTGGTGTGTTATGCTTGAATTGGCATTCATTTCTAATGAAGCCAGTTTGCCTACCCAATGTTGCCAGTCTTTTAATTTATGGCCTACAATGTGGTGTTTGTGGGTTTTGAATTGGAAGGTGCACTCGTTGTGATCTGTGTCATTGCGGGGTTGGTATTTCGCTTTTCACAGGACGTCGTCATTCTGACCCTTTTGGAGTTTCGCTTGAACACTCACCTTAAGTGTTGGTATACCTCGTCAGTGGCCAACATCTTCATGGTAGTCATTTGCAGTGAAGCCGAGTTTGGCCAGCTTTAGTTCCCAAAAATTTTTGGTCTTTAATCAGAGTCTCAGACTTGTGGCCCAGCATTGTGATTTGAATTCGAAGATGCAATCGTTGCAATTTTCTTCATTATTGTCATTTTAAGTTCATGAATATAGTGTTTCCTATTATTATTATTATTTCTTTGTTTATATATAAGTAAGAATCTCTATTGAATAGATTGAGACTAGGCAATGCCTAAGTACACAGGAAGTATACAAAGTGAGACACCTAGTTACAATCTAGTAAGCTGGAAAGAAAAAGAAACTCATGAACATTCACACCCTTCGATACAATAGCAGAAAACCACTGTAAAAAAAAATAAATTCCAGATTTCCCCCACTACATGTTCCTTGTTGTTAAAGCACCTATCATTCATTTCCGACCATAAACACCACATTAAGTATAAAGGTAATTGTTATAGTATGTAGCTCATATCGAGTGGAACACGTATACAGAGAAAACAGGCTAATACTGCGAGTGAAGCGGAGTGGATTGAAGGGAGCGTAGAGTATCGAGCGGAACGGAGCGAAATACATATGATGTAACCCTACTTTTGACAGTTAGTGAAAATTTAGCCCTTGCTCTTGTGAATGTACTGCCGAACCATGTTAAATCTTAGTTTTTTTTTTTAAACATATTGTTCATAACTACCACACGTAGCATAACAGTATCATTCGCCACACTACTGCCGGTTGAGCGCTATTATGCCTCCTATTCCAGCACGCTCGTAGTTCCACCACACTTTTAGGCATTTCCCAACTCAGCCCGGCTCTACTAAGAATACCAACCCATAACTCCCCAGCCACCTTACAATGTAAGAGCAGATGATCTATCGATTCCACATTCCTTTTATACATGTAGCACCACTCCGTGACCACCATACCACGCTTCCTTAGATTATCAACTGTCAAAATCTTCCCAACTGCAGCTGTCCAAGTAAAAAACGCAACTTTAGACGATACTAAAACCTTTCAAATGCTCTTCCACGGAAAGAATGTTGGTTGTTGAACTGTCAAGACCTTGTAAAAAAATTTAACATAAAAATTTTTCCTCCCCGTGAGAATCCACAACATATGGTCACCCCCATCGCCTCCTAATTTTGCTGAATACAAGTAACTATAAAAATCTGCCAGCTCTTCAAGTTCCCAATCCTGAGCATTTCTAGTAAGAGTGACATTCCAAGTTACTGTCCCATTTGCACGACTCAGCAATTCTGAAATTGCAGCTTGCTGATTGCCAGCCAAGTTAAATGCAACTAGAAAAACAGTAGAAAGAGGACTCTCCCCACTCCAAACATCGAACCAAAAGCGAGTTCTTACTCCCTCACCTACCTAAACTTAATATGTTTTTCAAAAGTGTTCCACCCATTTCTAATAAATTTTCATAGGTTTACTCCATAAGACCCCCTATCCTCCTTAGAACACCATCCCTTCCATTCACTACCATACTTGTGATCAGTAACCTCTCTCCACAATAAGTTCCCTTCCATTTGATACCTCCACAACCACTTTCCTAAAAGTGCCTTGTTAAAAATACTCAAATTTCCTACCCCTAATCCACCATTCGCAATCGGACAACTCACCATTTGCCAACTCACAAGGTGAAATTTAATTTCTTCCCCCATGCCACCCCACAAGAAAGCTCTAAACAACTTTTCGATCCAGTTTGCCACATCCACCAGTAATGGAAAGAGAGAAAGATAGTAAGTGGGAAGGTTGAAGAGGGTGCTTTTGAAGTGTTAATCTCCCCCCTTGATAGATATAGCCGCTTCCGCCCCGATAATCTTTTCTCAATCTTCTCTACCACTCCATCCCAAATACTCTTTGCTTTGAATGATGCCCCCAAGGGAAGTCCAAGATATCTCATAGGAAGAGAGGCAATTTTACAGCCCAACAACTCTGCTAGAGAAGCAATATTACTCGCATCCCCCACTGGTACCAACGCCAACTTCCCCAGGTTCACCTTGAGTCCCGAAACAGCTTCAAAGCACAACAAAACCGCCCTTAGAGCTTGAATATGATCACTAACAGCATCACAAAAGATGAGTGTATCATCCGTGGATAGTAAGTGAGAAATGGAACTGACATCATTACTATTGTTGCCCACCAAAAAACCAGCACGAAATCCCCCCCTTACGGCAGCCTTCAGCATGGGACTCAATGCCTCCATTACTATAACAAAAAGGAAAGGGGATAGCGGATCCCTTGTCGCAAATCCCTCGAAGTCTGAAAAAAATACAAGATTTTCCATTGACTAAAACCGAAAACCGAGCGGTCGAAACACAATGTTTAACCCATTTGCACCACCTATCTTCAAAACCACATATTCTAAGCATATAAAAGAGAGAGTCCCAACACACATGGTCATAAGCATTTTCCATGTCTAGCTTACAAAGGATCCCCAAAATGCCTTCTCTTAACCGGCTGTCCAAATACTCATTTGCTATCAAAACTAAATCCAAAATTTGCCGACCCCGAACGAAAGCATTTTGAGGTTTGGAAATGAGTTTGTCCATCACCAAACACATACGATTAGCTAACACCTTTGATATGATTTTGTAGATCTCACCTACCAAACTAATAGGCCGGAAGTCTTTTAATTCATGGGCACCAACTATCTTTGGGATAAGAGCAATGAAGGTAGCGTTTAATGACTTCTCAAACTTAAGATTATAATGAAAAGCATGAAAAATCTGCATCACTTCCTCCTTCACTATATCCCAACACTCTTGAAAGAAAGCCATAGAAAAACCTTCCGGGCCCGGGACTTTATCTTTGCACATACCTCTCACCACTAGATGCACCTCCTCTTCAACAAACGACCTCTCCAACCAACTTGCTACATTCGAATCCAGCTGGTCAAAAATTAAACCGTCAAGTTTGGGACGCCATTCTACTTTTTCAGCTAGGAGATCCTTGTAATACTACACTATATGATCTTGGATGTCTTCGGGAGAATGTAACACATTTGAACCTGAATGGAGGACTTCAATAGTGTTGTTGGGCCTATGAGAATTGGCCACCTTGTGAAAGAACTTAGTACATTTATCCCCCTCCTTCAACCAAAGCGCTCTTGATTTTTGCTTCCAAGATATTTCTTCCATCAACAAAACTTTCTCAATTTCAGTGACCACCACATTCTTCCTTAACAAAGAATCCTCATTAACGTCCGCTTCCTCCAATGCTTGCAACTCAAAAGGAAGATCCACAAGATTCAAATAAAAAATCAGCTTTGAGAAGTATTCCATTGCTCTTGTAGACGTAGATGCCCCCGCCTTCTCACTAGGGAACCGAACAATGTTGAAGTCACCACAAAAAACCCAAGGTAAATCCCATAAAGAATATAGACCCATCAATTCCTCCCACAAAGAGCTTCTATCACTATCCACATTGGGCCCATACACGCCGCAAAAGCCCACCTCCACCCATCCTCAATATTCCTAAAAGTTACAGCCATTGAAAAAGTCCCGATACAATCCTCCACCATCTCCACCACTCTCTTATCCCACATCACCAACACACCTCCCGAAGCCCCCCACGAAGCTAAATAACACCACCCCACAAAGGAGCAACCCCACAAACTACGGATTATGTTTCGATTAATACCACTCAACTTAGTCTCTTGTAAGCAAACAATGTCAATTTTCCAACTGCGGAGAAGGGATCTAATGCGAAAACGTTTATTCACGTCATTGATCCCTCTTACATTCCAAGACAATATTGTAGGCTTCATTAACAAAAATAAAGTCCCTCCCTTTTACTCTGTCTCTCCCCGAAGTTCCCTCCTTATTGTCATAGTTAATGGAGCATCGCAATCGTTTCAACTCTCTCTCCTTTCTAACAGTTGACTTCATGGTCGTGGAATGATCAGCTTCAATAGCTACTAGGAGAGCCATGAATTGTTCTTCATAGCCATCGCAGGATAGTCCCACCCGACCTTGAATCTCCTCCACTTTTTTTAACCCAATCTGATACTTTAGGTGAAATCCGAGGGGGAAGTATCTGTAAGGGTGACGGACTACCTATCTCCTCCTCATTACTATCTGCTGCAACGAACTCCATCTGTAGGTCAGAATCTATACCTCCTCTTTCTTAGGTTCCGTATGAATATCTGCATACACCTACACTAGACTTATCTTCATTCCCACAGAAGCCAACAAGACTTTTTTTCCCACAAAAATTTCCACGATTTCCCCTTCCTCAATTGCCGGTGCATAGGGCACCGCCTCTAACCCTCCCGAAGCTTCCTCAGAAACTGTCGAGACTTTTTGTGCCTTGGAGGGAGCCGTTGGCTCAAGGAGCAATGCTGAAACAGCCTCCTGAGAACTGGCTGAGACAACCAAGATATCGGGGACGACAGCCTTGCCTCTTCTCGTAGGCATCTCCTCTGACCTCAGCGCAGTTGTCTGTGTGTCAGCAACCTCCGTCGAAATGTTCTGTGCAGTTACCGAGAAGTCGTGGGCGAAAGAGACGATAGAAATCATGCCCCTCCAAGCTCCGATGGTACTACCTCCGGCGACGGGACCTCCATTGGTGCTTCTACGACCTTAGGCGAGGTCGTCTGAGGCTTCGCCGGCGGCACTGGCACTGGCCCACTAGTCGATGGGCCACCAACGTGCTTGTGCTTCTTCCTCCAAATGGGGTCATACCTCCCAGTCTGTTCAGGCCTCTCCTTGGGCTGAAGCCCATCTCCAAGGCTAACCTAGCCCTTTCCTTTAGGCCCATCCATTACCCATGCCCAATATCTCCAGCCCTTTCTTCATTTCATCTAAAACCAACCTTTTCTTCTTTTGGTCTGATACCAAATCACAACCCAAGCCCAGGCCCCCCTCACCATTACCCTCAATGCACCGTATTAGACTTAACGCTTTATCAGATAACTCATCTAGCGAGCTCTGCATAGCACGCAACTCCTTCAGAAGCCTTACCTCAATCTGCCCATCAACCCCCCTGCCATCTCCCCCTCAGCTCTGAACAACTACCGAAAGGGTGCACCTCTTGCCTTTTGCAGGTTTGCCATAGCAGATTTTTGCGCGGCTCGAGGTATCTACAAGACCTCCCTATACCACCGCGATGACGAGGTTACTGCCATCGTCATTGATGGTGAATTTCTCCCCTGACCACCTTCTCTGCACATATCCTTCAACACCACCGCGAGCTTCCTCCACCCCATTCCAACCCTATCCCCAGGAATGAGAAGGAAACTCCGGTGACCTCCCCCACCATACTCAACCACAGACATGTAGGAGCCACGGGAGTTTGAATAGCGCTGGGCAATGAAGCCTCTGTCACCTTCCTGCTGAGCAAAGTAATACCCTTTGCTCCCAGTCTTCAGACATTCCTCCAACATTCTTGCCACCCATCGGGTAGTGTCTAACCCCAATCTCAAATTTTTCACACCTTTTCACCCTTTCTCCGTAGTGAACACATTACACCCATCTCTTCTCACCTGAAACACCTTCAACTCGATAGCTAAACAACTAAAGGAAGGCATTTCCTTTCAATGGTACCAGATATCCCATCGTCAAGAGCCCACAACCACCATTGGCGACGTGGGTTTGCAAAACAGTTAAAAGTGTACGGAGAGAAAACGCACAGCTAAACCAGAACAATTACCAGTCACTCACAATTCCTATTAATTGTATTTTGGATATTCATTGGTATAGAAAAATTGGTGCTGCTAAACTTGCACGTATTGCTAGGAGCTGGATCTATCTTTCATGGTTGGATTTCCACTTTAAAGAATTGTAGTTCAGTTTTAAGTTGTAAATATGTATACATTCATATTTGGTCTTTCTATAAGGTCATTATTCCTCATGATAATCACTTTCCTTGAAAGAGCATATGACAGACAAAGGTCCTTTAGAAAGCTGTGTTTTTTGCTTGGATAGCCTTTCTTGGGAAGATTATCACAATAGGTAATATAAGGAAAAGAAATGTTGTTGTGATTGATTAGTGTTGCGTGTACAATAGGATTGGAGAGTCTGTTGATCATCTTTTACTTTAGTGTGAGATTGGTAGTGTTTTGTGGAATGACTTATTTAGTTGGATAGGTTTGACTTGGGTAGTACCCATAAGAATTGTGGACCTTTGTGGTGCTTGGAGAGGGTTAAGTTGCAGACCAAAAATTGTAGCGATGTGGAAGATGATCTCTATTTGCCTCAATATGGTGTGTTTGGAGGGAAAGTAATGACAATAATTTTGAGGAGCAAGTGGTAAAGGCCTTAATCTTGGTGGTATGCTGCCTCCAGATCTAAGGTTTGAATCCTTTTTAGTGCAAATAATTTCTAGGGGTTATCGAATTGGGGAACTTCCCCCTAAATTACCCGAGATGCACTTGCAAGAAACTCCTTGCTGAGGGCCTATGCACCCTTGGGATTAGTCGGAACTTTGTTCTCAGACACCCGGTGCCAATAAAAAAAAAACTGTTTTGAGGACCAAAAAATTCCAAACCTTCATTTTCATTACTCTCTTCCTTTGGGAAGCTACCATTGACTTTAATAGGCTTAACTTTCATGATTTTGTTGTATCTTTTTCTACTTTTAGATGGGTGTTTCTCTTGTATACATCGTGTGTATCTGGGTTGCGCCTTTTGCACTCTTTCAATGGAATTTATTGTTTTTTTCAAAATCTGCTCATCACCTTAATCAGTAATAAATTTTCTGGACCCACTCATCTGTATGTTTCATCAGTTAGTGTATTTAACATGGCATTCCTGCCCTGTTGTATAGTTCTAACGGTTTCCTAGTTGCTGATATAATTGAATCTTATTCTAGCACCTATGGTTTGCTTGTTTGACCAGCATTGCTGCAATGACAATGGCACGACAAGACCTCTGATACTAGTCACTGCTTCTGTCGACAAGATGGTTCTGAAGAAACCCATCCAGGTTGACACTGATTTAAACATAAGTGGTGCTGTTACTTGGGTTGGGCGGTCATCATTGGAGATACAATTGGAAGTGTCTCAGTCCACTAGAGGTATAGCAGAAAGATAAATTATAAGATACCGATTGTTTGATTTTTTTATCACCTTGGCAGTGGGATAGACTTACAGTTTCTTATGGTATATCTTTGATTTTTTTGAAGTGATCTGCACATCCTGCCACTCTGTACCATAATTGTACAGAAAAGAATTAGCTTGAGATTCTTATAAAGGCTTCATCAATTGGACACAGACAGATTAACCCAGTGGTGGAATGGTTTAGATTCTAGTCTGATAATGGTGCTTGTAGAGATTATTAGGCAGTTAAGGTTGAACTCGCTGGACCCTAAAAAATCCTAAAGGTAATTAATATATCTGAATCTTAAGGGGGGGGGGAAAAAAAGTAAAGTTGACTGCAGAAATTTCAAATTTGAATAATCAATGCCCATCTAATTTATGTTTAAACTCTGGTCTGCCAGTTCTGCGATTGGCAGTTCCCTACACCTTGCTTCTAAAGAATTTATACTCTATTAGATTTGTCACTGTACCCTTCCAAGAGAATACCCATCCAGGCTGCAAATAGGCTCAGCAATTTTTCGCTGAACTTTCTTTCTGTTGTTTTTTTCAACTGCCTCTCCCTTGGATTCTGGAAAAGAACACCCTAGCAACCATTTGAGAGCAAACATTAGATGGAAAGCTGGGTAAAACTCACCTGCATTTTAGGAAGAGTTTTTCTCCCGATTGCCATTTCTTTCTCTTTTTCTTGGTCCTTTGTGATCTTTTATAATCTATCTGTTGCCTGCACGGATCAGACCTAGTCTATCATTATCAGCATGTGGCTTTAAATATCTGTCTTGCAGGAGCATAAATCATAAAAGAGTTATTTCACATGTTCCCTTGACATATTTATGTTTTTACAACAATTTCCCAGCTGGTATCTATTGCTGCTCAGTTTGCTTTGTTATGTAACTTTGGTTTTCAGAGACCAAAAATGCATCAGACTCAATTGCTCTCATGGCAAACTTCACTTTTGTGGCTCGGGACTCGAAGACTGGAAAATCAGCACCAATTAACCAACTCTCACCTGAAACTGACCAAGAAAAGCTACTTTGGACGGAAGCAGAAGAAAGGAACAAACTTAGGAAAGAGAAGAGACCCAACCGTAAAAAGAATTTTGAGAATGGAGATGCAGATAGGCTTGATGCATTGTTGGCCGAAGGACAAATCTTCTGTGACTTGCCAGCTTTGGCAGACAGAGATAGCATCCTTATAAGGGATACCTGCCTTCAGAACTCTTTTATTTGCCAGCCACAACAAAGGAACATTCATGGCCGGATTTTTGGAGGATTTTTGATGCGTAGAGCGTTTGAACTTGCCTTCTCAACAACTTATGCCTTCGCAGGTGTCGCACCACACTTTCTAGAAGTTGATCATGTTGATTTCCTTAAACCTGTAAGTAGCCACCCCACCATCTATTAAATGCTAAGATACCAATTTCAGTAGCAACCGTGCATAGTACTTATTTTACTGGATTTTAGAATTTACTGTTCAGGGATCCCTCTAGGTGTGCATCTCAAAGTTGGGGTGGCTAGATGAATAATACATTAATCAAACGTCTGCTCAGTCATGACATACATTTAAGAACAAAGGCCTTCATAACTTCATTAAATTTATCTAGGTTTAAACATAATACTGACAAAAAATATGAATTGATTCTCTTTTTTATCGGTAAAATATGAATTGATTATGAAAAGTGATCGAATGTCATTTGGATAAGTCAGCTGGAAAGAGCTTGCATCGATGCATTATTTGTGTAGATGTGTCTTTTTATTCCTGTAAAAAAAATCTATGCGGACTTGTCTATGCTCAGGCAACAGTATTTTTCAGAACAAGTGTCATATCTGATTGTCAAAATCATCCACTCGTACAACAAGGGTTATTCAGGACTGCATCTGTTTTTAGATTTCCAATCATTGTATCTGTCCACAGTGACTTTTTATGGTTTAGGAAATTAGGATGAGTTCCAACGCCTAGTGTAATAGAGCTTCCTTTTGGTATGGCAGCTACTGAAAGGCTGTATAGATTGGTACTAAATTTTGATGTGCTTTAGAGCTGTTATGCCTATTTGGTAACCATGTAGGGAAAGTGCTTTCACTGAAAAACAAAATAGGGATGGTGCTTTCACAAGCTAAAAAAGAAAAAAGAGGAAATCATAGTAAATGCTTCTTACATATTGCGTTTGGCGCTACTAGTGTTTTGTGTTCTGTTTTAGTGAGTGCTTGTTTTTCATTTGTGTATGCAAATTATCCAATAGCAGATGTCTTTGCCATTTTGTTATGTTTGCTGACTTATTGAATATCATTACGAACTAGTCATTTTGAAAGCCCCAAATAATAACATGGACTCAGATGTGTTGTCCATGTGTCAAATCATCTTATCCCTATATCTTGGACACCGGGGGACACTGAAATTATGTAGTACTTCCCTGTTTTAGGTATTCTGGAAAAGATTCTGACAGTCAAATACACCTGAAGGGTACATGTTAGGCAGTGTACTATGTCGGATAAATGTCATACCTATAACAATACACAGCCATCTGCATGTGTAGTTTGGTGTAGATGTGTCCATGTAGCATATTTTCCAACCACCCAATTTCTTTCTGTTCAAATGCACAAACTAATTCTTTTTTTCCTTCCCCTCCACCCTTGACAATTCATTTTCACCTTTGAAATTATTATTGGACCATTTGTGAATTCTCTCTTACTGACATTGATTATAATATTGGGAATGGATGTTTATATATTGAAATAAATCGTTACTGATTGATAAATTATAGGCAGGTACTTTTGCAAATGTTGGAACTTAAGTGAACTCCACTAGCTAATTGTTCCAGATAATTTCCGTTAGAAGAAATATGAACTCTTAACATCTCATGTGAAAGTCACACTAACCTATGGAAGTCCAACGAAGGACATAGTAACTTTGGCAATAAAACCATTTAAATAAAGTTTCTCCAATGATAATCACCCTGCAATAGCAGAAAAATATATTTATTGGTTTCACGACTTGCATTCAGCAGTATGAATCAGAGCAAGTCAATGACTTTGTAACATCTATTTTGCTGCTGCAGGTGGATGTTGGAAATTTCCTTCGATTCAAGTCCTGTGTGCTCTACACTGAACTTGAGAACCCAGATGTACCTCTGATAAATGTGGAAGTTGTTGCTCATGTTACAAGACCTGAGCTCAGGTCCACTGAGGTGAGCACCTGAGATAAAATATAAAACCTCACTGCAAAATAATGTAAACCACTAATGATTTTCTTTTCTTTTATTTGAGCAGTCTACTGCACATAACATGAAAACAAAACAAAACCTTTTCTACGCTTCAGAGTGGGCACCATCCCTCCCACCCAGTTAAAAAGAGAACTAAATAGATTAGGCTTAAAGTAAACCAAACAAGAATCCAAGAATTTTATAGGACAGTTTTTGAGATAATATCAAAGCCAGACCTTATTCTGCTACATGTTTTGCAATTTGAACAGGTGTCCAACAAATTTTACTTCACATTCTCTGTCCATCCGGAGGCCATGAGAAGTGGCTTGAAGATTCGGAATGTTGTTCCTGGTACAGAAGAGGAAGCACGACGGGTGCTTGAACGCATGGATGCAGAGAGCTCCCAGTTTGGTAAACCCTGAAGATTTATTTCTTCTCGATGAATATAGGCAAAGTATATGCTCGGAATCAAGATTTCTGATGGGGTGGGTGTTACAGAGTTTTCTTGATGTGAAAAGTAAACCGTAGGGAATATGTAGTTTACAAGAATAATAAGACCGCTTCAACGTTGAAGGTCAAAATCCATCCGATGGGGTAGCACAACGAATGTCAATATTTATGTACCTGATTACTCATTTGCGCAAGCCCATGTACTCTCTCTCTCTCTCTCTCTCTCTCTCTAGATGATTGCTCCACTCTTGCTCATTGGAATTGTGTTCGTGGTGCAGTAGACTTTGTGTTTTACATTGCTCAGGACCGTTTCCAAGTACTCGTGATTAACCAGACGAATGTCCTTCATTTTCCAAAAACAAAGAACAATGACGCGAAGGAAAAGAAAGAGACGAGAGAGTCGAGGTAAATAAATAACTGAGCAAGAGCAACTTAAACATCCAACAGATTTACAAAAATAATAAAATCTAGCTAGCTAGTATGGCAACAGTTCCTTGTTTTTATCTTCAGGCAATCCCTTCTATATTACATGTAGGATAAACAGCTCCAAAATCCTATTGAGTAGTGTATATATATAAGTACAAAGTTGAGGGCGAAACAAAAAGCAGATAATATACTTGATATTCGGCAGCCTCTAACCCAGCAGCCCCTCCGCAAATGCCACCAGTATTTTAATGGGCATCCAGTGAGATTCATCAGAAAAAGAACAGAGATCGACAATGAAATCAAATGCTATGATGCGATGAGGATGAAGTCTCATCGTCCGACGAATCATAATGCTGTCTTCCATTAAATCCAGGAAATGCCTGTGGAAGAGCTGTATTCACAGGCATAGGAAATTGACGAGCTGAACCGACTATAGTTCTCTCGTTCACTCTACCAACTTCCTTGCATACCCGGTCGAGAATAGAAAGGAAATCCCTCACCACCATGAAAATCCGGAATGGGTGAGCTTCTTCTTTAGCTGAGTTCCCATGGAAATATTCAGTTATTTCCTTCACCAGAGAGAGAGCAACTCTCTCTTGGGCTTGGATCCTTTTAATCTCTTCCCCAGCCTTCTTCAAGAACCCATTCATCGACTCTGAAAATTTTCGGCTCATCTGCTTCAATGGGATTTCTTCATTCAATTTCACTACTTCAGATATTTTGGTGATTCCGCCAGCAAGCTTTGTAACTTCAGTGCTAAGCACATCTGAATCCATTGCCGCAGCTTTCTTTACATTGGTGAGCTCCCCACTCAAACCTGAAACAACTTGCAAGCCAAGCTTCCTAAATTCAACATCATCCCGGAAAGCAGACTGCTGACTTTTCTCAGCCAGTTCACTCTGATCAGTACTGGAAAGACGAGAACCTTCAGCTCTAATGATTTCCTGTACAACAAAATGCAAGAGAGTGGTTTTTCCATCAGTGCCCTTGACATCAACAAGCTTGAGGAGTGTGTCCAGCTTGAACGCATGGGCATCACCACGGTTGGTTCCAACATTCATGCGGTTCCCAGTTTTGAGCACGGCCTCAAGAAGCTTCTGGAACATTCTGCTGTTTCTCAATTCTTCAGAACCTGCCTGTGGGAAATGAAACAGCAGCTGGTAAGTTGTATACATCCGAAAAGTTAAATCTACATTCTCGAGTATATGAGATAATGAATTGCAAGAAGTTATATCACTCAGCGAACAAAAAAAGGCAGGTCAGCATCTATATCACTTTGCAATTCAAGATTTGGGAAGCCAAATTAATTACTTGGGAGCAATGGCCAGCTGTCTTTGCTGAATTTCTGATGAAGGTATACATATGTCCTATACTTGAAAATCACATGCTCACAAATAAGTTATACACCTCATCTCTCTTCCATTGCGCACAAAATTAATGAGCCTCATCTAGTACAAAGTAATCCATCTAAGTCATTCTAAATGATACGCAAGTTTGGACTAATGATTTTTTTTTTCTTGTTTTCGTCCTCAGCTAGAGATTGGAGTAATCATAACGGAACATCTAGAAAAAAATATATATTTTATGATCAGTACAACATCATGAAAAAATATCTCATTCAGAAAGGCAGTGGCAATGGCAGGAGATGGGGATAAGGGGCTTGGATTAAAACGATTATGTATACCATTTGAGGGGTTCTTTAAGACAGCATATGACACGATGTTTGGGAGCATTTGCTCGAGTACTGTGCTTAATATCAATAACTAGATTGGTTGAACCATAATGTGATTCAAGATCTCATCTACGACTACTGTAAATATAGGGGAAAAGAGACAATGAAATAATGGAAGAGCAACCAGACCATATCATAATCTTAGATCAAAATGGATTGGCTGTAAAACACGACGTCAAAATCTTCATTGTTTGAGAGAGAGAGAGAGAGAGACACACACACACACACACAAAATAGCATATGAGAACTTCAGATTTACCTCCAGTGTTTCAAAGGACCTTAGAAGATATTCGACTTCTGAATCAAAATTGGCAATGTAGAGCATCGCATCCACCCTTTTGAATGCAAATGGTATATCAAGCACAGCCTTGAGAAATTTCTCGGCTGGGCCTAGCTTAAAAGGTGATTCATCTTTAAACTCCTTTAGTTTACGTTCTTCTTCTTTCGTAGGAGCCATCTTTAATAAACTTTCAAGAAGTTCTGAACCCAATGTATCAGAGTTGCCTGCTTTCAGGTAGACAGGTTTCAAATATTCAGAATTCCAGTTGGTTAGGTGATTAACGGTTATAAATTACAAACACGTGAGAGAGAGGGGGTGGGAGAGAGAGGGAGGGAGGAGGGAATAAACAGATCAATAGGAGTAGTCATGCTAACAACATTGAGACAAGAGACAGGGCACAATAACACTAACAATGCCTGATAGGATTATTCCTAAAAAAAAATAAAAAAAAAACAATGCCTGATAAGATATGAATGAAATGCAGTGAGACATGACAGAAAGGGGAAAACATATTCAACTCCTTGCAACCAAAAACCTGCAATTTCTGTAAAATGAGGGGTGTTGGAACCATCAAACCTAGCACCACGAACAGGGGGCCTCTTTTGCAGCCTTCTCAGAAGAACTTGAGGCTTTTAACCAACAACGATTTACACCATAATAATCTGGTTTTACCTCCTCAGACGAACTATGCTACCAGCATGAACTACAGAGTTAAAAAGATTAACACTCCAATGCAATTTTTCTACACGTTCCACTGTGGTTGGTACATGCAAAGCAAGATTTTGGTTTTTACTTGAGAAGTCCAGGAAAAATGTGTGCATCCAGGCAGTGCAGTAAGAACAAGACCAAAGTTACTGTTTTTAGATTGACAGGGCAGTGCGGAAGTGAAACAAACTCGAACCAAAAGCCTTAGACTTTAAACTATCAAAACAGAGTCACATTCAGAAGATCTGCTGTCCTCAAGCCTGAGATGGTTTTGAATGCCTCATATATAAGCTCATGCAGTAGGTAGACAAAAATTACATTCGGTATTGCCAACAAAAGTGTGAAATCAGGAATAACTTGCCTGTAAAAACATCATAGTTACTAAAAGAAATTCACGCAAGCCTACATAATTCGATCGATTACCTTCCAAAAGGGCTTCACAGACTTCCTCGATGGTCACATTTAGTGCCCTCAACAGAATCGCAATATTCTGAGACTTCTTTGGATCAAGCACCCGACTCTCCTGGTTTGGCAAAGGGAGAACCACACGCCGACCACTGTCTTTCAGGGACATATTCGAACTATTGTTATTAATCATAAAAAGTGTCTCGATCATTTCCTCGTTCAGTCTGCAACACAAACAAGATCCTACAAACTTAATAGACGACAAAATAACTTTCCTCAAAGAAGCAAAAGCGGCTCTTCTAAGTTATTTGTCTCAGCACTTCTAGATTTTCTTGTTAACTCAGCCATGTAGTCTCTTAAATATTTTTCATTAAATAATTCAAGATTCTGCCCTCTCAGCATTTTCCAATTCTAAAATATCCTAATTTGGACGTCGAGGGGGAAATCCGAATCATTTTGTTCATGGTGACTACGATTTTAAGAAAGCCACAAAGTTATCATAAAAAATCTAGAGGACACTGATTGACCAAACGATACGCACGAAAAAAAAAGGAACCTAATCAACGAGAGAGCTTTTTTGAACACACGCAAAAATGAAAAATTTAGAAAGTCATTGTCTTACTGGAAAGAGCTAGATTTCAGCTGATCCCACACCATAGCTCGATCCGAGCTAGCTCTAACCTTATCCCAATGTAAAGGTTTCAATTTCGGCCTCGGAGTCTCCTCATTTCTCTCCCCAGTTCCGTTGCTCTGCAATTGTTCAACTGCGACATTTTGTAATAGAACAGGCCTAGTTGGCGGTACAAGAATCGGAGGCCCTGTATCCAGCTCCCGGTTCGGCCTCTGAGTGGCCGTAGTTTCCCAAAACCTGGGTGGAGGAGGCAGTGGTGGCGGAGGCGGAGGCAGTTTTATCGGAACACTATCAGTTCTCGAGGAAGACCGCTTACTCTGCTCCGAGATATCTGAATTTTTTGTAGGTGAATTCTGGGTATTCCCTGAACCTCTCTCCGATGATGATGATGAAGACCTAGAAGAAGAAAACAACTGCAGCGATCTCATAGTCGGCCGAACAGGAACTGTGGCAAGAACCGGGAAAGCGATCACGGAATCCGGGGATTTCGATTTCAAGCTTGTGGGACTCAAATTTAATGCTGGGGACGGAGAATTAGATACAGAATTCGCTGGGGAAGCTGAATACGAACATGGGTACGATGCAGTTCTCGAATTGAAGCTTCTACTTCCGAAATTCTCACCGTTAAACAATCTTCGAGAGCTCGATCCGGTACGAACCGGACTATCTTTTCCGCCTGAAGAACCTCTCGGAGAAAAGAACTCTTCTTCTTCATCGTTTTCCTCGTTCTCACAAGAACCCAATTCAGCATTTTCATGACTCTGCTTGAAACTGTGCTTTGGAAGCGGCGGAAGCGGCTTGAGCTCCGGCGAACCAAGTTTCTGATACTGGGTCGAGGTCGAGACGCCGGCATTGCTTGAAATCGGTTCGTCCTCGTCATTGATTCCACTGGAATCCGCTAAGGTACCAAGGTAAAGAAACTCGGAGCTGGGGTTTGATGGGCCGGAGCGAGGATGCTTGTGGCTCCCATCGGAGGTGGCGATGTTTGAAGGGTACAACCGAAGGTTGTCCGAGTGAGAGGCCTTGTCTGTGGCGGTGGCGGTGGTTGTTACGTATGTGCCTTTGCGACAGTAGAAGAAAGCGGCGAAGGCGGATAAGAGAGCGGCGATGAGAAGGGTGACGGATGCAACGATAGCGACGAGGTGGCGGTGGGAGATGGAAGAGGAGGTGGGATGGGGGAGGAGAAGTTCGGAGATGTTTGCTGGGAAGGTGGCGAGGGCAATTGGGGAGGGAGGGGGTGGTGGGGAGGGATAGGATGGGAAGAATGGTTTTGGCGGGGTGGAGGATGAAGAGGAAGAGGAAGGGAGTTTTGGTTGAAGTTGTGGTCGTGGTTGCGGTTGGGGAGATGGGGAAGGGGATTGGGTTGGAGGGGAGGAGTCTATAGGAGGGAAGAAAGGCTGGTGGAGGAGGTGGCGGCGGTGCTTCCTGTGAGATAAGGTGGAAGAGGTTGTAATGACGGTAGTAGAGAGGAGCAGGAGGAGGAGAAGCGCAGCGGCGGTGGCGGTGAGGGTTGGCATTGTGGTCTTTTGAAGAGCTTAAGGAAGTAAAAGAATGTAGTGTTACTGGTGGGGACTGCTTTGACTATGCGTGCGAGACGGAGAAAACCAAGTATGCTTTGATGGGTTATGTTCCAAACAGAGACAGACAGAGAGACTGTTCTCGAAGCCAGTTCAGATAGCCAAGCTTGATTCTTGATGGGTACTTTCCACACACACTGACAGAATAACTTAGCTCTAAATTACCAAGTTAGAGAGACAAACTTAAATTCTTTGAAGGGTGGTATTGCAGAGAAACAGAGGCAGACACGGGTGTATGTGACAAGAATGGGGTTGAGATATGGAGCGCAGGCTCAAATGGGTGGTTGAAGAAAGCGCAGACCGAACCCCCTAAAAGAGTGCAGGGGGAAGGAAGAGAATGTTGTGTCTCGTAGAGAGAGAAAGAGGCTATACATGGTGGGTATGAATGTGTTAGAAATCAATGAACAGTATGAGCAAAGAGAATGGTAGTTCAGAGTACTTCAGACTTCTCAGCAAACCCATAAGCACACTACAGTACTTCCCTTTTTCACCCCCTGAGAAGAGATCAACTGTAAACTCACAAGGGACGACGACAACGGGAAGCATGAAACCTTGCAGAAAAGAAAGAGAAAGGGAAATCTCGAAGGAGATGTACAACAGGTTAAAATCTCCGAAAAATCAGACAGATAGACAGATATTCATTATTGGGATTTGTATTTCTTTCTCCTCCTTGTGCAAGATTCTCTCTTTCTTACTACAAATTATGTCACCCTAGTGTAGATGAGGTGTTAACACTGTGGAAGTTGAAAGTGAAAGGAATCACAGAGAAACTTTCTCTCGTACCCTTACGTGTTTGAAAAGTGGTCACTTTTGGTTTGTCCCGGTTCTACTGGTCATAGGCATGGGAATAGAGCTTTATTTAGGGAGAGCTGGCGGGTATTTTGGTTTGTTTTGTTCTTACTTATCATTTCCATATACTATATATTATTATTTTTTTAATTCTATTTGTTTTATTCTTTCTGATTTATTCTACAAATCATGCTCCTTATTATTTTAATTTTCATAATTTTTTTATTATTTTATAATATAGTATTAGATGATTAAAAATTATTTATTATATTTTATTTATAAATCTATCATCTAATACTACATTATGAGATGATAAAAAAATAATAAAAGTTGAGATGAAAAATAAATTTTTTTAATGAATAAAATTTTTCTCTCACTTTACTAAACGCGCTTAGAGGAAAGAGTACCTGCGTCGACTCAAACCACAGTAAGGCTTTGTTTGGATCTTCAACTCATCTCAACTCATCATTACAACTTTTTTAAATTCCAACACAAATTATAATAAACAATTCAACTTTTTCAAATCTCAAAATAATAATAATATTAAAAAATAATATTCTAATAATATTTTATCATCTCAACTCATTTCAACATCTAAACACACTCTAAAAATACATGTTTTTACCTTTATTTTTGCTGGGACTCCTATTTTTTTGTCATTTGATTTTTACGTAAAAAAAAAATTATTATATATCAATCACTATTTATTTTTATATTATATACTTATAATTTTTTTATAAGATATAAAATTATAAAATGTAAAGAATGAAATAATAAATAGTAATTAATGAGAATAATTTTTCTTATATAAATTAGATCTCTAAAAATTAACAACTTTCTTGTCCTTAAATTTAATATTCTTCGCTTTTTGGTTTTGGAGCATTGTATATATTCTTCACTTTTGGTTTTTATTCTTCGCTTGGTGTTAAGTTCCATAGTGCAGCATTTGCTCAAAAATTAAAAATAAAGTTACATGGTGCAGTACTTCTTTCTTATCCTGTTGTCATTTAAAAATTAGAGAAATAATTAATTTATAACTTATCCAATTTACTTAAAATTATTTTAAGTCACATATATATTGACTTTTTTTTCTCTATTTTTTTCCCCTCAGCAAGTCACGTGTGCTTTGGAATTTTTTCAAATAAACAAGAAAAAACCTCATTATTGATTACTTTGAAAGCAAAGTCTTGCATTCATTACGTCTATGAACTTTGTTTTTCTATTTTCAAAACTTGAAATTAAAAAAATAAATAAATTCACTGCTGTGTAAATTTGAAGTGAAGATGAAAAATCCCCCTTAAAACTCACAATATCGAGAAATTCTGAAAATCTTTCATGACCATTTTATTAGATGAAAATGATGTACGTAATTGATCGATTTAGTAGTTTGGATTAATAAATTAGTTGAGATGGTTTGTGAATAGTATAATAAAAGTTAAATTATTTATTATATTTTGTATATGAATTTAAAAAAGTTGCTTTGATATTTGAAAAAATTGAATTATTTATTATATTTTGTATGAAAATTTGAAAAAATTATAATGAACAGATAAGATGAGTTGAGGTAAATTTTAAAAACAAACGAGACTGATGCAAAGGAAATGTGTCGAGGCATACTGATAAATCTTAACAATTTAAAGACATTTAAAGTAGCGAAGAACATTCTTAATGTGCTGTGAATGCAACAATATTCATGTGTTTTGAAGGCAACACTTTATAAATTTGTAATCTTGTTGGTATCACCACGTACGCGATCGATTAATAAGTATCTCTTGAGGTATACAAAGGGTCCCGTTTACTGGTTATGAAATGTGAATTCGGTCCAAATTTCTTATTTAAGACCGAGAATGTTGACTTTAAAAGCTTTGAGAGGTGGTTTTTATAAATTTAAAACTCCATAATTCAATGGCTAATTTGTTTTTGTACTCATTAAATCTTGTCAATTTATTAATTGGCAAAAAGCAAAATTATGGAAATGTTGTCACCCATGGATAAGAATCTTCTCGAATATTCATCCGAAATTTGACAACCTTATTTAGAAACATAGTTATTAGATTCTCAAACCGGTCTATAGCAAATTTTAAAATTTATTTTCAAGAAAAATGCTACTAATTATTTTCCCACCATATACTAATATTTGATTTATTATTTTTTCATTCTATTTAAATACACGTATTTACACATCAATATGCATATGTTTAAATAAAATGATAAAAATGACAAATCACATGTTGGTTATGTGTGACATAAGTCATGTAAAGATCTTAAAATAACAATATTCTTATAAAAATGATAAACACTTAACATTCAGTTCATAATATTTATTGAATATTTAATGCCGCTCAAAAAATCTGCATATACAACATTAATAAATATTTATTGCAATACCCTTGTTAGAAGAAAATCATGTTCATAATTTCAAGTGAAATGAATAGCATGCAGTTAATCTAAAACAATGAATAGTACTTCATCATTATTTCATATAATGATATATATGACAAATGAAATATCTAATTACCGTTTATTTTACACTAACGGATATTATCCATTCACTTGATATGGAGAGAAGTTTTGTCTACCCAGCTTACGTGCTATAAAAGACAATTAATTAAGGATGATGATTGCAATAAATACCCAGTTTTTTTCTCTAATTAGCCTTACAATACTAGTTTGGACCAAGAGCTTAAAGTTATGTTTAATGGATTAAATCCATTTTCTGGACCATCTATTAATTTTCCCACCAACCAAACACGTACAAAGATGGTATCAATTTTGCTCGATCGCATCCACAAATCCTCACATGTAAGTAATTGGATGATATTAAGCAATGAGCTTTTGAAAACAACAATTCACAGATGAAGAAGTTTCACGACACTTTAGAACAACATATATATGATCTAAAAAGTAGTTGGAGGATTTTTGTAGTTTTGAATGGCGGTTGGTTTCAACCGGTCCGGAAGTTCACTTGTATGCATATATAATATATAATTTGCATTATATGAAAGAGGTCCCCATCAAAGAACGACACTTAATTGGTTGATGATTTCTTCTTTTAATTCGTACCAAAATGATGGGATAAATGATTGCCATAATCGACTGTGTCTAGGTTGTTGTGTTTCAAACACATGCAACTTTATAAATACGATCGAACTTCTCGCATTCTCACTTCATACGTACGTGAGTACGCTCGATCGTAACATTTTGGTCCAAATATCTCCTAATGAGTACCACAATATATAGGTGCATGATTACATCCATTGTGGTCATGTGATGCTGAATATTAGTCCCGTTTTGATTTAAGATAAGTTGAGATAATTTTAAATAAATTGAATAAAAATATTATTAAAATATTATTTTTTTAAATATTATTATTATTTTAAAATTAAAAAAATTAAATTATTTATTATATTTTATATAAAAATTTTAAAAAAATTATAATAACGAGATAGATAGGTGAGATGAGTTAACATCCTAAACCGGGCTTACTTTGATCATCACATTGTTTAATTGGCTGAAGGTTCAATGCGATGAAATAAATAATGGTCGTGGTCCAATATTTTCCGTGTCTGAAGCTCTTTTCTAAGGAGGATGGGGCCGTTCCTACTTGCCGTGACATCCACCAGAAAAACACGTTGTTCACCAAAAACATAAAAGCAAAACACGAGAGAAAACGTGCTGAGGAACCGATTTCTATTGCTTTTTGGGGGTGATTGTTGGAAACCACCCCTCTCATGTATTACTTTTTTTTTTTTTAATTTAATGAAATTAACTTATTTAGGGAAAAAAATTATAACACGTACTACCTTTATATATATATATATATATAATTTGAATAATATAAAAAATATTTATAATCGTAAATTATGTATTCATTACATAATTGTTTTGAAAAAAAAATATAATATAGGATCCATATGAAAAAAAGTTTAATTTTTTAATAATAGATCTCACTCTTTTTCAAAGCGATTACGCGTCATTTACGTATTTTACAATTGTATATAGAATTACTTTTCAAATAATTAAGTTGTGTTGCATATAATCTGTAAGTTAGTTCTATTTTTTTAAAAATAAAAGTTTATCTATTATTAAAAAATAACTTTTTCATGTAAGTTTCAAATTTATCTATTTTTTTTTTCAAAGAAAGTGAGCATAGCTTACCCACCTTAGAATTACAAGCATCATTTTTCAATTATAACATGCAGTTTTTTTCTGAAAAATTATATTTGTAATTATAGAATGCGTAAATATTATACACTTATTTTAAAAAAATAAATAAATATAAAATTTATATAAAAAATTAATTTTTTAATAATAAATCTCTCTTTTTTAAAAGTAATGTGCAATGCTTGTGCATAACATATTATTGGCTTGATTTGGTTATACAAACGAAACCATTTTATCTTGTATAATTAATATAGTATTTTATATAAAATATAATAAATAATTTAATTTTATTAAATTTTTAAATAAAATTTATATTAAAAAATTATAATAATATTTTATTTTATTTTTAACCTTTTATCTCATTAAAACGACGACTAAATCAAAGATTACTCAAATGTGTGTGATCTCCTTACAGTCATGCCAAATTGAGTGACAAAAAATAGGGCCCGCAATTATTTACCATTATAGGTAGAGCCGTAGAGGTGTGAAATCTGATGTGTAGTTTTTGCCACTTTTTTCTCTAAATTTTAGGTCGAAGACAAATACAGGGGAGCCCAGACCGCATACGACGTCGTGGCAGCGTCGGTGACGATTGACCGGACAAAGTCATTTGAGAAGAAAAGGACGGAGTATGGGCAGGCAGCCAGTAAACCCGTGATTGACGAATACCTGAGAAAACGACACCCGTCTGTTTCTAGAGGCTCGTGCCCGTTGCTTCACAGCCAGTCGTATTCTGTCATTCGCAAAATTGAGAATAAATATGCTACAGTAAAACCCAACCCACTTGATTCTTACCCCCCCAATGCGAATTTACCGTTTTACACTCGGATAAGTCCTCTCTCTACTCGCTCGGTACTGGGCTGATCTGTACACGCGAAATGCGATATATAGACCGTACAAAAGGTACACCATATTCAACTAAAAATAATATATTTAAAAATAAAAAAATAAAAAATAAAAATAACAGGGAGAGATTTTATCCCTACTTTTTAGCTGAAAAAGAAATCAAGAAAGGCAAATCTTTTTTTTTAAAGATTTTTGTGAAAAAAAAAGGCAAATGAATATATTGGGGATTGGAGTGCCAGATTTATGTCTTTATGCATGATTAGATTTGACAAGTGGGTCCAAATTCTCGAAAAGAGTATAAACATATATGAGCAAAAAAAACTTTCTTTTTTTCTTTTTTGACTTTAAAAAACACCTTTTTAATTCTTTGGTACTCCACTAGGATCTTATACTACTTTAAGTCTTTAACCTTTGAATTTGAAAATTGAAATGCTACGGTTATCTTTATAGGGAGACGTGTCTCCGCCATAATTTTTTTGTGTTGTCTTCAATTTATATTTTTATCTAGTTTTATTTAAAAGATGCGTAAATTATCCCATTATATATATATATATAGTATTACTATATATATATGAAAAGATTATATAAAAATAAATTTGTAAGTTGACATGACCTCACGTAATATATTAGATTTACTTTATAATTTGACATATTACATTAAATCACGTCATTGACATCAATTTATAGATTTATTCTTATGTAATTTTTTTTATGGTTAAAATATTTATTATATATATTTTAAATTACCTCAATATATATTTTTTACATTACTTGAACATATTTTTTTACATTACTTGAACTATCTCTTTATTTCTTTTGAGATATATATTTGTTTAATTTCTATCCAACACTTTCATAAATGAAAATCATTAATAACACCTATTCAAATTAAATAAATATATTATAGATTAATAAATATTATTGGGTTGATTGGTAGGTGCATTTAGTTGTTGTGGGAAAGGCCGCATTCGACCAAAAATGCTATGACATTTGAAAATGAGAGCATTAGGTCGTAGGCTTCATTTGAATTTAAAATTCATATCAACTCATCTAATCTTATTTTATCTTATCATTATAATTTTTTTAAATTCTCACATAAAATATAATAAATAATTTAACTTTTTCAAATTTTTACACAAAATATAATAAATAATTCAACTTTTTTTTTACTATTCACGAACCAACTCATCTCTAATCCAAAACACTCCTTAATTCAGTCTCACTCTACTTTGGTGGTTATGTTGTAGCTAATCATGAGTTAGTCAGTATTGCATCTTTTTCTCATGCAATCATCAATGTACGTAGTTATGAATGTATGCATGCATGTGTCTATATAGAAAAATTCTATACATCATATTATCATCCAATTAAATAAGATATGACACATTTATCATCATTAAATGATCATTTATTACATGCGTATTTATTATGTAATGGTGATGAACATATCACAAACTATTTAATATGATCAAAATAAGATGAGAGTGTGATGTATAGTATTATTAGAATTACTCATCTATATATATCAAGTTTTTTCAAAGGCAGTAATTGTAAAGATCTAGGCCAAACACGTACGTGTAAAGAGGCACTCGTACTACAACTACAGTGTACAAATTAAACAATCCAATAAGATGCCTTATTATTATTATCGATAGATGTTATTTCGTATCAAGATCCAGGAGCTACTGTCACTTCAACAGATTATTCTTTCCCCAATATCCCTTGTTAGCTCCTTGATTCATTCAAGCCAACACCGCGATATATCGTGCATCACGTACTGCATTGCATGCGCATATATATATGCGTTAATCTCCAAACGATGGCTTCATTATCCAATGCTTGACTTCTCGTGGGTATTGGCCTAACATGTCAGGCATGGCGCCGGCCACCAAGGTTGACTCGAAACCAGCCATTTTCACATATGTACACCTCATAGCATCGCGGGCAAGTATCGTGCTGGAGGGCTAGCTATTCATTTTCCATGCTGTCCGTTATGTTATTAAACCCTTATTAATGACGGTTGATTTCAAATTTTGATTTTATGTGTTTCAGCGGTTCCGATGTTAACAACTATTGGATTGGCGTATGGCCCTCGAGCCCATGGGCCTTAATAAAGTGAAGTTCCGCCATTCGACCCAATTATCTTACGAGAGATTTGGATAGTTAGTTAAAATGAAAGTTAAATAAAATATTATTTTTTAAAATTATTATTTTTTTGAGATTTGAAAAAGTTGAATTATTTATTATATATTGTGTGAAAATTTGAAAAAATTCTAATAATTAGATGAAATAAAATATTTTTTGTATCCAAACCTAATTTTAAGAAAATATTTGACCTAGCACAACCCAACTGGTCGACTTGCAACCTTGTGATGAGCTTCTAGCTAACACTTAATAGAATTAGCATTTATTCTCACATAATGAACTCGAGTTCAGTCTAATTTTAAGTTGAATTTAACATCTAAATATCTAACTTTTAAATCATTAAACTCATTTTAAATCAAAACCTCTTTATATGTGAGACACACAACTATTTTTAACTCAACTCATCTCAACATTCAAATGAGGCCTCTACCAAAGTAAAAGTTATATCATCTCATGGCTTAATTGATGTAATGGAACAAAAGGATGTGCCAAAAGATGCGATAGCTATATATAGATAATATATAAGCTCATGTTGCGATGAAAATTTATGATCGTACAATTTAATGTATAGTTTTCAATCAATTTCATACTAGAAATACTAAAGTCACAAAAAATTATACAAAATTAAACTCATAAACTGATATGGTTTTATATGATACTTTAAATTTACTTTATAATAAAAAGTAGATTTACAATCTAACATATCATATTAAATCACGTTAGTTTGTCGATTTATTTTTATGAGATATGTTTGTGTCTATAGTATTTCAGTATTATATTACTTACAGATATTTATTTTCCAAAGTTAAAAAATTCTCTTTTGTTGTCCTGTGCGTTACAATTAAACTACATTTTATTTACAATTCATCAATAAAATAATATTTTTTTAAATTTCAAACACATCATATCAAAATCAAAACTAAAATAAATATTTTAATGTTATTTTATTGAAAGATTGTAAAAAAATTATAAATGAGTTGTTATTTTTTCAGTTCTCAGCGTATAAATTGTCTCGCATGGGAATTATTATTCTTCAAACAAAAACATCATGGTTTTAATTTTGGAGCGAGCATGCAGTACATATTCTGTCAGTCAGCCAACAATATATTTTCGTGCTGTTTGGTCTTGATTTTACTAGAAATTATGTCCGGTTTAGATAGTGAAAGAAGTTGATATCATCTCATTATTATATATTTTTTTAAATTCTTACATAAAATATAATAAATAATTTAACTTTTTCAAATCTTAAAATAATTATAATATTAAAAAATAATATTCTAACAATATTTTATTCAACTTTTAACTTTTATCTAAAATCATTTCATCTCGTCTCGCTATTCAAACTATCGCAACTATATGTTTTTTTATGGCCTTTTTTTTTTTTTTTTTAAACAAGCTTTATCTTTATATATAGAGGAAAAACAGAACATTGAGTTCATGATCTTTATTTACAAACATATCTACTTTAAGGGGTCTTTACCATTATGAAAATCTAACATGTAAGGAGGAATTAATAAAAGTGGGATATTTCCATAGGCTTGCGTTAAAGCTGCCCATTGCGCCATATTATACGCGCATCGATTTTTGTCTCGATGTATTTTTACAACTTTCCATGTTTCGAAGTTGCCAAGAAGATGCTTGATGTCTCTGATAATATTTTGCATAGTCCAATCTGAAGCTTGCTTCTTGTTGTTTATTGCTTGAACAACTAGATTTGAATCACCTTGGATTATGATTTTCCTGAGCTTTAGTTTTTCAGCTTCTTCTATGATCATCAAGATTGCATTGGGGTTGTTGCTTTGAATGAAATCTGTTTTCACTACTATTACACTCCCTGAATCAGATCTACAAATTGCAACAAGAGTACTACCTTCTTTCTTAACCGCCACATCAAAGATTAGAAGATGAAAATCTGTTGGTAGATTTTTGCTGATTTTTTCTGGGTTTTATGGGATTTCAGTTCAAGCTTTTTTATGTTTAGAGTAAGACTTCTTGAGCTTAGTAACAAAGATATGGGGTGGAATTGTTTTTTGATCATGCACTGCCTTGTTTCTAAAGAACTATAAATTGTCTATAGCAAGTTTAGCAAAAGTTTGGAATCCATGATGCTCTTCTATGGAAATATTTAAAAGAAGTGATGGGTTTATAATGATTCCTATCCAGTCTGAGATTTTTTGTGATGCTAAGTAAGTCATGTCCAAGGGTCAATGTGAGCTTCTCCAAAGGATCCTAGTGTACATACACTTGAGAAATAAGTGTTCAATGCTTTCAGCTTCTTCCATACAAAGAGGGCAAAAAATTTGATCACTTTCTAATCTGATGAATTTCTCTAATTTTTTCCTAGTTGAAAGAATATCATGACTAACCCTCCAAAGAAAAAATTTTAATCTGTTCTGAAGTTTGATTTTCCATAATTTTTCCCAATCCACATTGTTTTGGTGAGGAGTTTGTGGTTTTACAAGTGCAGCATAAACTGACTTGACTGAAAACTTGCCAGACGAATAGTGTACCCATTTTATTTTGTCTTCAAGAATATGAAAGTTACAATTTGACAAAGGAATTTTTTGGATTTCTTCAACAGAACTTGTGGTAAAAAGAGCATTCAGAAAAAGATTATTCCATCTTCTAGGCTGTTCAAGAGTGAGTTCAGAGACAGTCAGATTATGATCCAGTTGCAAACAATCTTGGTTTGGTGTTGGTTTGAATGTAGGAAGAGTTGGTACCCATGGGTCTTTCCAAACTCTTGCTTTGGCTCCATTATTAATCTGAAAACATAAGCTATTTTGAAGAAACTGTCTTTGTTTCAGGAGACTTTTCCAAATCTAAGAGTTAGAATTTTTTTAATTGACATAAAAGAAATGCGTGTTTCTGAGATTCTTTTGAGTGAAGATCCGTTTCCAGAGACTATTTTTTTCAGTTATGAAAACCCAAGCAAATTTTGTGATTAGTGCTGAATTGAAGGAAGTCATTTTTTTTTAGGTCTAATCCACCCATGGATTTAGGAGTGCAAATCTTTTCCCAAGCTTTTGTAGTGTACTTTTTATTGTTCTGAGAATTTGTACCCCACAAAAAACTACGAAGAGTAGTATTTAAGGATCTTGTGATGGAGGAAGGGATAATGATTGTAGACATGACATAAGTTGGAATTGAGTTTGCTACTGCTCTTATCAGAGTAATTTTTCCAGCTTGAGAGAGGATTTTAGGCTTCCATCCTTGCAATTTATTCTGGATTTTCTCAATAACATCATTGAAAAAAATTGCTTTCCCTCTACAAGAATACAAAGGTAATCCCAAGTATTTGAGGTTGCAGGCTGCAACACTAAGATCTAGAATTTCTTTAATGTCAGTTTTCACAGAGGTAGAGGTGTTCCTACTGAAGTGAATGGGTGATTTCTTTTTGTTAACGCATTGCCCAGACCAGGAATTATAAGTATCAAGACAATTATTAAAAGCTTGAGCAGTTTGCATTGAGGAAGATCCAAACAAAATAAAGTCATCAACAAAGAGCAAGTGTGAGAGAGCAGGGCATCTACTTGAAAGTTTGATGCCTTTAATCTCATTTTTTATTTCTTCACGATGTATTAATCTGGTTAAGACTTCAGTTCCCATGATAAAAAGAAAGGGTGAAAGAGGGTCACCTTGCCTTAGTCCCCTTGAAGGTTTAAATAAACATTTGGGAGAACCATTTATGAGAATAGAGTATGTAATTGTAGTTAAACACTCCTGAATTCAGTTTATCCATTTTTTATTAAAACACAGATTTTTGAAAATAGCAAGGATGAAAGGCCATTCCATGTAGTCAAAAGCTTTTTTCATGTCAATTTTTATGGCCATTTGTCCAGAATTACCACTTCTTCTTTTTAAATGATGAAAAATTTTCCAAGTCAAAATGATGTTTTTTTGAATCAATCTCCTAGGGACAAAGGCAAATTGGAATGAAGATATAATATTTATCAAAATTCTTTTGAGCTTGTTTGCTAAGATTTTTGCAATTAATTTATAACAAACATTTAAGAGGCTGATGGGTCTAAAATGACGAACTTCACTGAGATTATATTTTTTGAGAATGAGAGTGATGTTTGTATGATTCAGTTCCTTTAAGAGTTTACCACTAATGAAGAAACTTTGAATGACAACTATTAGACCCTTTTTTATGGCCTGCTTAATAGAACTTCTATGAATCATTAAAAAAAAAAGGAAAAAAAACAAAAAACATGCCTTTCTAATGGTATCACAATTCACATCACAAGGGATGATGGCACAATCAAAATTTACTTGCTTATATAATTTAGAAAAGTAGGGAATGAATACATACATACATATATATACATATATATATATATATATATATACACACACATACACACACACATACACACATTGTTTTATGAAAAATTCTGCTTATATTTTGGAGGAATGAAGATGTGATCATTGAGAAGCAAAGAAATTAAGCCTGATCATCACATGCGAATGCAATATCCAGAATCTATCATAATCCCGTCATCATAACATGATAATGATAAAAACAGTTCTGATTCATCATGATGCCACACATACGGTACGGACCGATTATCTTTTTTTCTTTTTTTTTTTTTGAAGCCATGAAAATGGCTGTATTTTTCCACCCATGCACTAGCTAGGTTAAAGACGTTGCAAATTAATGTGATGTAAAATCATGTACGTACTAGTGTCGAAAAAAGTGCCTGCGATTTTAAAACATAACATGAAAGCAACGTTACATCACTTAATAATTGCTACACGTTATTATTATTTATTTAAATCATCTAAAAAAGTTAGATCTCTTCTAAGTGGTGCACATTAAACATTAATGTGGGGTCCAAGAAATTTAAATTAACAAAGATAGCATGTCAAAGATCATATCCTGGCCGGGGATTTGCGTAGAACGACAATAATAATAACGTCGACGGTGACCAATGGTGGGTGCAATTTTATCCTTTTGGGTCTGAATTGAATAGGGGGAGGGTAGCTAGCTAGCTTTTGGGGGTACTTAAAAAAAGGGGAGAAAAAAAAAACCACACTGTAATCTTCAATTATTCAGACAATTATTTTGGATTTTGGATCAAAAGTGGTCAGTGTTTTAATTGTCGTGCCCATTGTGGCCCGTGGAATGGCGCACCGACTTTTATGTATCCATATAGTCAGGGAGATATACTAATGTGATTAAAGATCAGGCTCTTAAGGATTTACGTAATAGTTATGCTAGATATAGTTTTAATGTGTATAAATTTTGTATCTATTTGAAAAATAATAGAGTTTATAATTAAAAATTGAATTTTTTTTAATGTAGATCTTAGATTTATTTATTTATTTTTAAAGTGAATGCACGAAATTTATAGACCCTATGATTATACAAATTAATTTTCTTTACATCTATATTTGTGATTTAGTATTAATGCCTTATTTACTCAAATAGTTAACTTGTCATAAACCCAAAAGAAAAAAAAAATGACATAAATAAGTCTCATTGGTTGGCTGGTATACGATCAATTATTTTTTATTACTTCTATGGAACTTATTTTCTGGATCAAGATCCAAAGTATGAAGGTTCCAAGGGATGGAGTAATAAAATCATTTATTAACGAGAAATAATATTTGTAGTTATGTGTAAGCGTCGTGTATTCTTTTTAAAAAAATATAGAATTCACTTGAAAAAATTAATTTTTTAATAATAGATTTTACTTTTTTTTCAAAAGTAGTGCACAACGCTTATACAAACTATGATTATATTTAACATTACTCTTGACTATTACTTCTACAAGCACCACAACTTTTTTTGTCTCGAAATAAAATATATTTTAATAAAACATATTTCATATTTTTTAAGAATAAAACTACTTTACCTATTTGACCGCTTGACATAAATTTTATTTATTTATTTTTATTTAATGATTAAGAAAGTGATTTTAAGTGTATTGAGATTTTTTTTAAAAAAAAATATTTAAATATATTAAAAAAAGAAAAAAAATAAAAACTTAAAAAGCACAGTCGGTCAAACGCCCAGAGTAACCCGACTCATCTTTTAATGCTTGATGCGGTTGAGAATCTTTAATCAATTGGTGGAGGCAAAAAGAAAACCACGACTATTATCTCATGCCCATTGCCCAAACCCGTTCATGGGGGAGTTAAAATTAGGCCCATATTTGTTGCCCTAAAACGAGTAAATTGTGTTTATGGGGGCTTCCTCCATATTTTTTCAAGTAAATAAATGTCGGAATTTTTAATTTTATTTAAATGATTTCAAATCATAAATTGCAGTATATTTATTAAAGGGAATTTATAAGATAAATGCTATTAAGCCGTTTCAGTTATATCACACATTTTATTTTTTGATGTGGCACCACCACATGGTTTATTTAAAAAAAATAAAAATAAAATAAATATACATAAATAGGTAGAGAGAACTTAGAGCTTAATTTTTCTCTTTTTATATTTTTGGATACTATTTTATTTTAAATAATTTGATAAATCATGTAGTACCAAGTAATTAGGCCCATATTTGTTGCCCTACAATGCGCACACACCAAAAATTACCCCCGTTATTATTCGCTATCTCTCTCTCTTCCTCTCTCTGTTGACCTCGGCCGCCCTGCTCCAGATATGTCTCTCTCCCTCTCTTTGCCAAAGTTTGGTTTTGGATTATTATGATTTTAGATACATCTTTAGTTTATCAGTTGCATTTAAGAGGTTGTTTTGACGGTATTTTGGGCGGTGTTTTGGTGATGGTTTGGACTGTTGTAAAGGCTAAGCTATTAGTGTCGAAGATTGGGTGGGTGGGAAGGACGGCTGTGGGGGCCAATCAACCCTGTGGCATACGATGTGTATGTGTGTGTGCACACAAGTGTGTATTGCATACATGTTTGTGTGTGCAAATGCATGCATGTGTGTTAGTGTGTGATTGAGCATCTGTGAGTACGCATGTGGCTGTGTGTGAGTGTGCAAGTGGATGCATTTGTGTGTGGATGCGCATGGGTGTGTGTGTGTTGTGCGTGTCTGTGCGTGCATGCATGCATGTTTGTGTGTGTGTGTGTGTGTGTGTGTGTGTGTGTGTGCGTGTGCTTGTGTGTGCACGTGTGTGTGTGTTTCTGTTTGTGTTTTGCGTGTGTGTGTGTGGGGGGGGGGTGTTTGCATTTGTGTTTTAGGTGTGTGTGTGTCTATGCATGCATGCATGTTTGTGTGTGTGTGAGTGCGCGTGTGGATTTGTATGTGCGCGCGTATGAGTGTGGGTCCGTGTTTGTGTTTTGTGTGTGTGTGGTGTGGGTATATGTGTGTGTGGGGAGGAGTGCACCCGTGTGTGCGGCGTGTGTTGGTGTGTGTGTTTGGATGTGTCATTGTGTGTGGGCATGCGTGTTTGTGTGCGTGTGTTTGGGTGTGTCATTGTGCATGTGGGCATGTATATGTGAGGTGAGTGAGAGAATGTGAATATGTGTGTATGTGTGTATGGGTGGGTGAATGCACACGTGGGCGCGTGTAGGTGATTGCGCATGTGAATGCACGTGTGAGTGCGCATATAGGTGGAATAGAAATATGCTTAACCGGGAGCTAGGGCGGGACTCTAGTGAGCTCTAGCCCGCCTAGGAGTTATCTCGTCTGCTCGGCCTTGCATATGTACATATAAATTTAGAAAAAGTAAATTTATTCAATAAAACGACGTGGTTTTGGGGACAATAAAACTCCCCAAACCAATGTCATTTTATCTTAAGGCGTTTGTTTTTTTAAGATGAAAAGATGTCATTTTGTGGAGACTCATAGTCTCATGTCTCTCCAAAATGAGATTATTTCTTGTTCGGTATTGTTAAAAACTTAAACCCC
Source organism: Juglans microcarpa x Juglans regia (assembly GCF_004785595.1). NCBI lineage: Eukaryota > Viridiplantae > Streptophyta > Magnoliopsida > Fagales > Juglandaceae > Juglans > Juglans microcarpa x Juglans regia. The sequence goes on along the minus strand of NC_054594.1, from coordinate 39,100,461 downwards.
TCCTCCCCGCAGCAACTGTCTCTCTTTTCCCCTTCTCTCTCTTTCTTGTCTCGATCTTTCTTCATCCATCGACCTCAATGCCTCAGGCCTCCACAGTCCTCGACCTCCATACTCCAGGTATCTCTCTCTCTCTCTCCCCCTTCTCTCTATCTGATGATTATGATTTTGGATACCTCTTTTGTTTATCAGTTGGATTTAAGCATTTGTTTTGGCGGTATTCTGGGCAGTGTTCTGGTGGTTGTTTTTATGGTGGTTTGGCTGTTGTAGAGGCTAAGCTATTGGTGTCGAAGCTTAGGGAGGTGGGAAGGACGGTTGTGTGGTCCAATCAACCCTGCGACATTCCGTGTAGGTGTGTGCACGCATGTGTGTATGTGTGTGTAAGTGCATGCGTGCATGTGCATGCATGTGTGAGTGTGTGATTGAGTCCATGCGCATGTTGTTGTGTGTGGGCTTGTGTGTGTTCGAGCGCACGTGTAAGTGTGTGGGTCTTTGTACGTGTGCGAGTGGATGTGTTGTGCGTGTGTGTGAGTACACATGTGGTTGTGTGTGAGTGCGCAAATGAGTGTGTTTGTATGCGTGCGTGCATGGGTGTACATGTGCGAGAGTGTGGGTGAGTGTGTGCATGTGTGTGTGTGTGCACGTGCATGCGTGTGCGGGTGTGCGTGTGTGCGCGTGCATGCGTGGGTGGGTGTGTGTGCATGGGAGTGCGCATAACTCATTTTTTTTTGTCTCTAAGCAGTTACGTGTGTTTGCACGCTTGTGTGTGCATTTGGGTATGTGATTGTATGTGTGGGCATGCATGTGTTTGGGTTTGTGATTGTGCGTGTGGGCATGTATTTTAAGTGCGCCTGTCGATGAAAGTGTGTGAGTGAGCATGTGTGGGTGTCTGTGTGTGAGTGCGCGTGTAGTGTCTGTGTGTGAGCTCGAGCATGGGTATGTGAGTGCATATGTGAGTGGGGGAGAGACATGCACACTCAACTAGGAGCCGGGGGCGGGGCTCTGGTTGGGCTCGAGCATGGCCAAGGTTTATATATATTTAGAAAAAGTAAATTCTTTAATAAAAGGAAGTGGTTTTGGGAACCATAAACGAGTTACTCTCCAAAACGATCCCCATTTGACACTTTGAGCGTGTATATATATATACTTTATTTTATCTTAGCATTTATTTTTTTTAAATGAAACGATATCGTTTTTTGGAGACTCTCATTCCCCAGTTTCCCCAAAACGAGGCCGTTTTTTATTAGGTTCTATTTCAAACCTAGAGCCTTCCTCCAGTAGCGTCTCTCTCTCTCTCTCTCTCGGCCTGAATGTCTTAGAGCCCTATCATCCATCGCTGTCTCTCTCTCTCTTCCTCTCTCTGCTGTTCTCAGCCTCCTTGCTCCAAGTATGTCTCTATCTCTCTGTCGTAGTATGGTTTTGGATGATTATGATTTTGGATACTTCTTTCATTTATCAGTTGGATTTAAGCGGTTGTATTTGTGGTCTTTTGGGCTGTGTTCTGGTAGTTTTTTTTATGGTGGTTAGGGCTGTCATAGAGAGGCTGAGCTATTGGTGTCAAAGCTTGGGTGGGTGGGAAGGACGACCATGGGGGCCAATCAACCATGCGACATACGGTGTGGGTGTTTGTACATGCATGTTTGTGTGTATGTGCATGCGTGCGTGTGTTAGTATGCGTGCATTTGGGTGTGTCATTGTGTGTGTGGGCATGCGTGTTTGTGTACATGCGTGTTTGGATATGTCATTGTGCATGTGGGCGTGCATGTGTGAGTGCGTGTGTGGGTGAGTGGGTGTGCGTGTGGATGTGGGTGTGCGTGTGTGTGTGAGCTGGGGGTAGGGCTCTAACTGGGCCCTACCACGCCCAGGTTTACCCCGTCCGCCCAGCCTTGCCTATATATAAATATATATTTAAAAAAATGAAATTTCTTTAACAAAGCGATGTGATTTTGGTGACATAAATGAGTTACTCCCTAAAACTATGTCGTTTTATCTTAACATTTATTTTTTAAAATAAAACGATGTCGTTTTGTGGAGATTCCCAATCCCTAGTCTCTCCAAAAATGCGATCGTTTCTTATTATGTGTTGTTTAAAACTTGAAACCCTTCCTTTCCGCAACGACTGTCTCGCTTTTCGCTCTCTCTCTTTCATGTCTAAGTCTCAATTCCTCCATCGACCTCAATATCTTAGAGCCCTGTTGTCAATCGTTGTCTCTTTCTCTTCTTCTCTCCTTCGACCTTGACCTCCTTGCCTCAGGTATGTCTCTCTCTCTCTCTCTCTCTCTCTCCCCGTCGGAGTTTGATTTTGGATGATTATGATTTTGGATACTTCTTTAGTTTATCAATTGAATTTAAGAGATTGTTTTGGCGGTATTTTGGGTGGTGTTTTGGGCTATCGTGGAGGCTGAGTGATTGCGGTCGAAGCTTGGGCAGGTTGGAAGGACAACTGCAGGGGCCAATCAGCCTTGCGACATACGATTTGTATGTGTGTTTGTGCATGCATGTCTGTGTGTGTATTGCATGCATGTTTGTGTGTATATGTGCATGCATGTGTGTGTTAGTGTGTGAGTGAGTGCTTGCACGCATGTGTGAGTATGCCTTGGTTGTGTGTGAGTGCGCAAGTGGGTGCGTTTGTGTGTGCATGCACATGGGTGCGTGTGTGTGGTTTGTTGTATGTGTGTTTGTATGTGCATGCATGCTTGTGTGTGTATGTGCATGCATGTTTGTGTGTGTGCATGCGTGCGTGCGCGCGCAGGTTTGCGAGTGTGCACACGCGTGTGGGTGTGTGCGTGTGCCTGTTTGTGTGTGTGTGTGTTTTTGTGTTTGTGTTTTGGGTGTGTGTGTGTGGGTGTGGGTGTTTGTGTTTTGGGTGTGTGTATGTGCATACAAGTTTGTGTGTGAGTGCATTTGTGCTTGCATGCGTGTGTGTATGAGTGTGCGTGTGGGTGTGTGTGTTTGTGTTTTGGGTGTGTGTGTATGTGCATACAACTTTTTGTGTGTGTGTGTGTGTGTGAGTGCGTGTGTGCATGTGCGTGTGTGTATGAGTGTGTGTGTAGACCAATTCAGTCACGTTTTCATTCATTTGGAATTTGGGCTCTTTTACTTCATTTTTATTTACTTTTATTATTATTATTTTCCCTCTCTTTTCTTTTTTTATTCCCTTCTTGTCCGTATGTGTGTGGTGTGGGTGTATGTGTGTGTGTTCGTGTGGGGGAGTGCGTCTGTGTGTGCAGCGTGTGTTGGTGTTTGTGCATTTGGGTGTGTCTTTGTGTTTGAGTGTTGATATCCAACAAATACAAGAGACTATTCTTCGACTTTGCTTGGTTATTCTGATGCAGATTGGGTTGGATGCCTTGATACCCGACGCTCTACAATAGGCTATGCTGTTTACTTCGGTCGAAATCTCATCTCATGGTGTTTGAAAAAAGCAAACCACTGTTGCTTGCTCAAGTGTTGAAGCAAAATACAGTGCTCTAGCCTCTGTTACTGTTGAACTTTCTTGGACACTTCAGCTTCTTCGCGAGCTTCATATCACACTCTCTCTCCTCCAAGATTGTTATGGGATAGTGCCATCTTCATTGCCACTAACCCGGTCACTAAGTCTCGCTCCATACACATTGACATCAATTATCATTTTGTTTGGGAACTTGTAGCTCGGCGGGTCCTCAGTCTCGGTTTTGTCTACTTTCATCTTCAATTGGCCGATGTTTATAGTTGTACAGATTTATTGTATAAATGAATATCACCTCACAACATTTACGCTTGAGGCATTTCCTTTACAAACACTCAGATCAACAAGAAAGATACAGTAACATGTTGATTTGTAACCACAAAGATACAAAAGAACTATTTTGCGGACAAGTTCGGAGCCAGCGTCTATGTTGACACCAGTATTCTTTTATGTTAAACTCTCGCTGGAACTATTCTTCGGTAATGAAAACACTCGATGGCAATTATTTTTCAGTTTTCTTGTTGCTCCTAATTTGAACTGCTCCTAATTTATTAGTCTTTTGGTCTCTGTAGTTCCATTGACAACTTTGCTCATAAAAAATTAAAAATCCATAATATGAGCTAATTTACCTTTGTCAGCTATGAGCTCCATATCTTGTGGGGACAACCCTCTGTTTGCTTTGAAGGTAACAACCATGGTGAAAGACATTATTACAGTATTATATATATATAAAGCATATATATATAAAAAGCACATAAGGATATGCAACTGTTTGGATTAGATATCCATCCAAAGGTCAGAAGTTTTCCCACAAACAAAAATTAATCCTAAATCATATTCTTCATAATATATAAAAGGATTGACAAGCAACATCTAGAAATTCCCCGAACATAAAATTGGCTAGTAATTTCAAAACCAAAAAGCTCGTTGGAGAACTATATTAATGTCTAGAATTTTCATAAAGGACACTCGTTTCATTTTGTTTATTTTACAATGTTCGTCCGTAATTGCAAAACCTGTGCCTGTAGAGAGAAAGAAGCCCAGAAACTCAGAGAGAGAGAGAGAGAGAGAGAGAGAGCAATATTTGGGTTTGACGAGCTGGCGACGACTGACTACAAACATTGAAGGAGGAGCGACGCGCAACAGTTGTCTCCAAGTGTTTCAATCGTCATCGTTGTTTGCTATTCCTCTCAATAACAACAAGAGATGGCCTCTGGAGTTTTTCCCCTGCAACAACAAGAGGTACTTCAAAATTTATTTTTTAGTTCTCAATCTATCTTTATTTTTTCCCTTTTTGATTTGTTGGTTTTATATGAAATGTACATTGGTTTGATTTCTTTCGCATCATTGGATTCAACTTGCAATCGGATTTCCTTTTATGAAGTGATTTACTTTCGTTTTTTTTTTTTTTAGCTGGACTTGTGACATCAGGGTTTTGATTTCCGTAACAGAAATCTGATAGAACATGAAGATTCTTAATTTTGTTAAACAATTTCAAGAGATCTACATGAATGTAGTTTCTTTTGATTTTTTGTACTCATCCATAATTCCTAATTTGCTAATTTCATTTTCCGTGCAAGGTTGCTTAAAAACTTTTGTTCTGGCTGCTGGAGTCTCAACTTTGTAATGAAGAGAGAGGGAGAGATCATTCTTCCGCTTCTTCACACGCTCATAGGTACAACTTTAACTCATAAACCTCACAACTATTCACAACCCATCTCAACTCATCTTCGAATCCAAACGACTAATCTTCATTATTCTCATCTCTCTTATTTGATCGCAATACTTACTGTAAAAATTCTTGTAGTTCTACCAAACTCAAATATCCAAGAAACGTAACTCTCTATCTCTCCCTCTCTCTGTATTAATATTTTTTCTAGTTTATTCTTTTAGTTTTAAATTTTCACATTTTTCATAAATTTTGTACGTGTTCTGGTTAATTTAATAGGATTGTGTTGCATTAGTGATGCAGTGACATTTTATCATTAACTGTTTTTGTTTGTTTGGATTTTCTTCTTGTTGCACGGAAAGAAAAATAAATACACACGGTCTAAATTTGTTACGATGCTTTTGTAAACAAGTTTTTGTTTTTGTTTTTTTTTTGAATCAGTGGGAAGCATGACGCTGAAATAAATCTACGAATGAGAGTGAAAACTGGATGCTATGCAAGTATATTTTAACTTTCTTTTTTAACAAACTCTAGAGAAATTTCTACAGCAAAATCGATTAGTTTTTTTGAGTGTTGGGACATTCATTTGATGTCGTCATGAATGTTGAACAAAAAAGGGCATGAGTTTCTTTGTTAATTATTGCATCCTCGCCTATGGAACTTAAACTCTTCAGAAGATTAGCAACTCACCATCATGGCTACTTATATACACAAATTTGCCTTTACCAGTTAGGCTACCCATTTAATTGCTTTTCTATTGCATCGAAATGGGTTAGTGACATGATCTTGCTGTTTTTCTTAGACCAAATCTCGGTATTCTTATTTTTGTCTTGTTCTCTTTAGTGGTCTTTTTTTTTTTTTTTGCATATATTTGTGTTGATAATAATCTCTCGAACTGTTAAAGCATATGCATTGTTGTGGGGTAAAAAAGGGACCAAATACATTTATTGATTATGTCAATAATATAGAATACATCTTGCTGACAAATCACAACCTTTGTTTTTGTTAGAACCAAAGGGTGCATGAAAGTTTATACATTTTCTACAAGACAATATGTGGCCTAGTTTGATGTCTCAGACAATGAAATCCATTTTTAATTAATTAAAAACAATTAGCCTGTGTTTTTTCACCCTTTATTCACTTGACATAAAATCCACTTTTATTATCTCAAAAATAATTATAATTATTTCTTCCATGAATCTTAAAAGGATAAGTAGGCTATGTAGTTAATTTACTTGGGATATGTAAAAGTTCTAGAAGCGTGCAGAGCTCTGGGAGAAAAATCTAATTTGTTTTATTGGGACACCAGAAACGTTTTTTTATTTTTTACTTTTAAAATAATTAGGCCTTGTATTTTGAAATGAAAAGTCTATTATTTCTTTTGCATTTTAGGCAATATCTACTACAGAGAACATATCGTGATCACTGAAAAAAATAATAAAAAAATAGAATGCTTATTGATTGCTGGAGCTGTTGTATCCAATATATTTAAATGGCTTCAACAAGGTATAATTTGGCCTAACTATTTATTTTTGTTGATATTTATTTTTGGTATAACATCTTCAATTATTACATCTACTAAGAAATATATTTACTTCATAACCCTAAATATCGTAATCTATTTCTTTATTTCTTCTATCAGATTCTATAAGAATAAGTTACTTTTAGAAGTAATTGGATAACGTGGACAAGCTCTACAAGCAGGTGCGAATATATTGTTTCTTAGTTTTGAGTAGAACTTTGTATGTGTGTGAGTGGGAGTGCGTGCGTGCGTGCGTGGGTGCATGTGTGCATGTGTATGTGTATGAGTGGGTGTGTGTTCATGCATGCATCTGAGCGTGTTCATGGGCATGTGCATGTGCATGTGAGTGTGCATGGGTGTACGTACAGGTATGCAGGGGTGCGTGTGGACGTGAGTGCATTAGTGAGTGCGCATGTGGGTGTGTCTGTGTGTGTGAGTGGTTGTGTGTGCATGTGTGGGTGCACGAGTGGGTGCGTGTGGGAGGGTGTGTGAGTGTGCGAATGGGTGTGTGCCTCGTGTGTGTGGGTGTGGGTGCATGTGTGCGCTCCAGTGGGTGTGGGTGTGTGCACGTCTGTATTGTGTGTGAGTGCGCACGTGGGTGTGGGTGTGTACACGTTTGTATGTGTGCGTTAGTCTTTCTTCTTCTTTTGGCCTCAATGTCGCAGAACCCCACTGTCACTCGCTGTCTCTCTCTCTCTTCCTCTCTTTGTCAACCTCGGCCGCCCTACTCCAGATATGTCTCTCTCCCTCTCTCTGCCAGAATTTGATTTTGGATGATTATGATTTTGGATACATCTTTAGTTTATCAGTTGCATTTAAGAGGTTGTTTTAGCGGTATTTTGGGTGATATTTTAGTGATGGTTTGGTCTGTTGTAGAGGCTAAGCTATTAGTGTCGAAAATTGAGCAGGTGGGAAGGACGGCCGCGGGGGCCAATCAACACTGCGGCATACTGTGTGTATGCGTGTATTGCATACATGTTTGTGTGTGTATATGTGTGCATGTGTGTTAGTGTGTGATTGAGCGTGTGTGAGTACGCATGTGGTTGTGTGTGAGTACGCATGTGGATGCGCATGGGTGTGTGTGTGTGTTGTGCGTGTATGTGCGTGTCTATGTGCTTGAGAGTTTGTGTGTGCGTGTGTGCATGCATGTATGTTTGTGTGTGTGTGAGTGCGTGGATTTATGTGTGCTCAGATGTGGGTGTGTGGGTGTGCTTGGGTGTGTATGTGTGTGTGTTTGTGTTTTGCGTGTGTGTGTGTGGGGGAGGGGGGGTGTTTGCATTTGTGTTTTGGGTATGTGTGTATGTGCATGCATGCATGTTTGTGTGTGTGAGTGTGCGTGTGTGCGCTTGTGCGCGTATGAGTGTGGGTGTGTGTGTGTGTGGTGTGGGTGTATGTTTGTGTGGGGAGGAGTGCGCCCATGTGTGCAACGTGTGTTGGTGTGTGTGTGTGTGTTTGGATGTGTCATTGTGTGTGGGCGTGCGTGTTTGTGTGCGTGTGTTTAGGTGAGTGAGTGTGAATACGTGTGTGTGGGTGGGTGAATGCACACGTGGGCGTGTATAGGTGATTGCGCATGTGAATGCATGTGTGAGTGCGCATATGGGTGGAATAGAAATATGTTTAACTTGGACGTGGTTTTAGAGACAATAAAACTCCCCAAACCAACGCCATTTTATCTTAAGGCGTTTGTTTTTTTAAGATGAAAAAAGGTCGTTTTGTGGAGACTCTTAGTCCTGAGTCTCAACTAAGAGTCTCCATAGAACGAGATTGTTTCTTGTTAGGTATTGTTGAAAACTTGAACCATTCTTTCCCACAGCAACTGTCTCTCTTTTCCCCCTTCTTTCTCTTTCTTGTCTCAATCTCTCTTCATCCATCGCCCTCAATGCCTCAAGTCCCCACCGTCCTCAACCTCCTTACTCCAGGTATCTCTCTCTCTCTCTCTCTCTCTCTCTCTCTCTCTCTCTCTCTCTCTATGTGATGATTATGATTTTGGATACCTATTTTATTTATCAGTTGGATTTAAGCATTTGTTTTGGCGGTATTTTGGGCAGTGTTCTGGTGGTTATTTTTATGGTGGTTTGACTGTAGAGGCTAAGCTATTAGTCTCGAAGCTTGGGCAGGTGGGAAGGAAGGTCTTGTGGTCCAATCAACCCTACGACATTCGGTGTAGGTGTGTGTGCACGTGCGTGTATGTGCGCGTAAGTGCATGCGTGCATGTGCATGCATGTGTGAGTGTGTGATTGAGTCCATGCGCATGTTGTTGTGTGTGGGCTTGTGTGTGCGTGTGTGTGTTCAAACACACATGTAAGTGTGTGGGTCTCTGTACGTGTGTGAGTGGATGTGTTGTGCATGTGTGTGAGTACGCATGTGGTTGTATGTGAGTGCGCAAGTGGGTGTGTTTGTGTGCGTGTGTGCATGAGTGTGCGTGTGCGGGAGTGTGGGTGAGTGCATGTGTGTGTGCACATGCGTGCGTGCGTGTGTGGGAGTGCGCACAACTCATTTTTTTTTGTCTCTAAGCAGTTGCATGTATTTGCGCGTGCTTGTGTGCATTTGGGTGTGTGATTGTCTGTGTGGGCGTGCGTGTGTTTGGGTGTGTGATTGTCTGTGTGGGCGTGCGTGTGTTTGGGTTTGTGATTGTGCGTGTGGGCGTGTATGTGTAAGTGTGCCTGTCGGTGAGAGTGTGTGAGTGAGCATGTGTGGGTGTCTGTGTGTGAGTGCTCGTGTAGTGTCTTTGTGTGAGCGCGAACGTGGGTATGTGAGTGCATGTGTGAGTGGGGGAGAGACATGCACACTCAACTATGAGCCGAGGGTGAGGCTCTGGTTGGGCCCTAGCATGGTTAAGGTTTATATATATTTAGAAAAAGTAAATTTCTTCAATAAAAGGAAGTGGTTTTGGGAACAATAAACGAGTTACTCTCCAAAACGATTTCGTTTTATCTTAGCATTTATTTATTTTAAATGAAACGATGTCATTTTTTGGAGACTCTCATTCTCCAGTCTCCCCAAAACGAGGTCGTTTTTTATTTGGTTCTGTTTCAAACCTAAAGCCCTCCTCCTAGTAGCCTCTCTCTCTCTCTGCCGTTCTCGGCCTCCTTGCTCCAGGTATGTCTCTATCTCTATGTCGTAGTATGGTTTTGGATGATTATGATTTTGGATACTTCTTTCATTTATCAGTTGGATTTAAGCGGTTGTATTTGTGGTATTTTGGGCTGTGTTCTGTAGTGTTTTTTTTATGTGGTTAAGGCTGTCATAAAGGCTGAGCTATTGGTGTCAAATCTTGGGTGGGTGGGAAGGACGACCATGGGGGCCAATCAACCATGCGATATACGGTGTGGGAGTGTGTGTGTGTGTGTTTGTGCATGCATGTTTGTGTGTGTATGTGCATGCGTGCGTGTGTTGGTGTGTGTGCGTTTGGGTGTGTCATTGTGTGTGTGGGATGCATGTTTGTGTACATGTGTGTTTGGGTATGTCATTGTGCATGTGGGCGAGTATGTGTGAGTGCGCGTGTGGGTGAGTGGGTGTGCTTGTGTGTGCGAGCTGGGGGTAGGGCTCTAACTGGGCCCTACCACGCCTAGGTTTACCCCGTTCGCCCGGCTTTGCCTATATATAAATATATATTTAGAAAAATGAAATTTCTTTAACAAAACAACGTGATTTTGGCGATAATAAATGAGTTACTCCCTAAAACTATGTCGTTTCATCTTAACATTTATTTTTTAAAATGAAACGATGTCGTTTTGTGGAGACTCTCTAGTCTCCCCAAAAATGCCATCGTTTCTTATTATGTATTATTTAAAACTTGAACCCCTCCTTTCAGCAATGACTGTCTCACTTTTTGCTCTCTCTCTTTCATGTCTAGTCTCAGTTCCTCCATCGACCTCAATATCTCAGAGCCCTGTTGTCAATCGCTGTCTCTCTCTCTTCCTCTCTCCGTCGACCTTGGCCTTCTTGCCCTAGGTATGTCTCTCTCTCCCTGTCAGAGTTTGGTTTTGGATGATTATGATTTTGGATACTTCTTTAGTTTATCAGTTGAATTTAAGAGATTGTTTTGGTGGTATTTTGGGTGGTGTTTTGGGCTGTCGTAGAGGCTGAGCGATTGGGGTCGAAGCTTGGGCAAGTCGGAAGGACGGCTACGGGGCCAATCAGCCTTGCGACATACGGTGTATATGTGTGTGTGCATGCGTGTCTGTGTGTGTATTGCATGCATGTTTGTGTGTGTGTGTGCGTGCATGTGTGTGTTAGTGTGTGAGTGAGTGCTTGCACCCATGTGTGAGTATGCATTGGTTATGTGTGAGTGCGCAAGTGGGTGCGTTTGTGTGTGCATGCACATGGGTACGTGTGTGTGTATGTGCTTGCAAGTTTGTGTGTATGTGTGTGTGATTGCGTGTGCATGTGTGTATGTATGTGCATGCATGTTTGTGTGTGAGCGCGCGCGCGCGCGTGGGTGTGTGCGTGTGCCTGTTTGTGTGTGTGTGTGTGTGTGTGTTTGTGTTCTGGGTGTTTGTGTTTTGGGTGTGTGTGTATGTATGTGCATACAAGTTTGTGTGTGAGTGCGCGAGTGGGTTTGTGCGTGCGTGTGTGTATGAGTGTGCATGCGTGCGGGTGTGTGTGTTTGTATTTGTGTTTGTGTTTTGGGTGTGTGTGTGTATGTGCATACAATCACGATTTCATTCATTTGGAATTTAGGCTCTTTTACTACCTTTTTATTTACTTTTATTATTATTATTTTCCCTTTCTTTTCTTTTTTTATTCCCTTCTTATGCGTGTGGGTATGTGTGTGTGGTGTGGGTGTATGTGTGCGTGTTCATGTAGGGGATTGCTTTTGTGTGTGCGATGTGTGTTGGTGTGTGTGCGTTTGGGTGTGTCATTGTGTGTGGGCATGCGTGTTTGTGTGCATGTGTGTTTGGCTATGTCATTGTGCATGAGGTTGTGTATGTGTGAGTGCGTGTGTGAGTGAGTGTGTGTGTGTGCACGTGTGGGTGTATGTGTATGTGTGTGTGTGAGAGAGAGAGAGAGTGTGTGTGTGGGTGGGTGAATGCACACGTGGGAGTGTGTGCGGGTGATTGCGCGTGTGAGTGCATGTGTGAGTGCGCATATGGGTGGAAGAAAAATATGCTTAACTGGGAGTCGGGCCGGGGTCTAGCTGGGCCCTAGCATGCCCAGGATTTACCTTGTCGCTCGACCTTGCATATATACATATATATGTAGAAAAAATAAATTTCTTTAATAAAACGACATGGTTTTGGGGACAATAAAAGGGTTACTTCCCAAAACGACTTCATTTTATCTTAGCATTTATTTTTTTAGGATGAAACAATGTCGTTTTGTGGAGACTTTTAGTCTTGAGTTTGCCCAAAACGAGATCGTTTCTTGTTAGGTATTATTGAAAACTTGAACCGCTCCTCCCCGTAGTAGCTCTCTTTTTTCCCTATTCTCTCTCTTTCCTATCTCAATCTCTCTTCGTCCATCGACCTCAATGCCTCAGGCCTCCACCGTCCGTCATATTCTCTCTCTCTTCCTCTCTGTCGACCTCGACCTCCCTACTCAAGGTATCTCTCTCTCTCTCTCTCTCTCTCTCTCTCTCTCTCCCTCTCTCTCCTAGAGTTTGGTTTTGGATGATTATAATTTTGGATACTTCTTTTGTTTATCAGTTGGATTTAAGCATTTATTTTGGCGGTCTTTTGGATGGTGTTCTGGTAGTTGTTTTAATGGTGGTTTGGTTGTCGTAGAAGCTAAGCTATTGGTGTTAAAGCTTGGGCAAGTGGGAAGGACGGCTATGTGGTCCAATCAACCCTGTGGCATTTAGTGTGGGTGTGTGTGTATGCGTATATATGTGTGTGTATCTGCATGTGTGCATGTGCATGCATGTGTGTGTGATTGAGTTCGCGCGCATGTTGTTGTGTGTAGGCTCGTGCATGCATATGTGTGTTCGAGTGCACGTGTTGGTGTGTGGGTGAGTGCGCGTGTGGGTCTCTGTACGTGTGCGAATGGATGTGTTGTGCATGTGTGTGAGTGCGCAAGTAGGTGTGTTTGTGTGCATGCATGCATGGGTGTGCATGTGCGGGTGAGTGCGTGTATGTGTGTGTATGAGTGCGTGCGTGTGTGGGTGTGGGAGTGCACACAATGCATTTTTTTGTTTGTGAGCAGTTGCGTATGTTTGCGCGCGCGTGTGTGCATTTGGGTGTGTGATTGTATGTGTGGGTGTGCGTGTGTTTGGGTTTGTGATTGTGCGTGTGGGCGTGTATTGTAAGTGCGCCTATTGATGAGAGTGTGTGAGTGAGCATGTGTGGCTGTCTGTGTGTGAGTGCGGGTGTAGTGTCTGTGTGTGAGTGCGAGTGTGGGCATGTGAGTGCACGTGTGAGTGTGCATGTGGGTGGAGGAGAGAGACATGCACACTCAATTAGGAGCCGAGGGCGAGGCTCTAGCTAGGCCCTAGCATGGCCAAGGTTTATATATATTTAGAAAAAATAAATTTTTTTAATAAAAGGAAGTGGTTTTGGGAACCATAAACGAGTTACTCTTCAAAAAGACTTTGTTTATCTTAGCATTTATTTTTTTAAAATAAAATGATGTCCTACTTTGGAGACTCCCAGTCCCTCTCTCCCTAAAACAAGGTCGTTTTTTGTTAGGTTCTGTTTAAAACCTGAAGCCCTCGTCCACCTGTCCGGCCAATGCTGGAAATGTACATTGATTTTTTCGATTTTTTTTTTCTACTTTTCCATTTATAGCACTAAGATGCGTCGATCTGCTGCTTATCAGCCTCTTACATCGCCACGCGCCCCACCATACAAATCCCCAGCCGTCGATCTATCAAACGACAAAAGAAAACTGACCAAACGAGTGGCGCATGAGTCTCACCCACGGCTCATAGTGCGTGTGAGCCTCACGCGCCTCCGTGCCACAGAGAGTCTTATGCCGCCATGCTTGGCACCATCAGGGTCAGTGGCTTTGAATCTCTTAGGTTTGAGTATTACCTTATTTCCAAGAATGGCGCGTGTGCTACATGCACCTCCACCGCCAGTGACGGTCCTATGCCAGTGTATCGACTCATCTTCTGGTTGCTACTTCTCTATGTTCCCGTTTTTCCTAACAAAGAATCATGATAAAGTGATCGTGAAAGTTTTCTTCAGTCGGACCAGACTAGCAAAATGCAGCACACAATAATGCAATGCTACTTTGAGTCGTAGTTTTATAGTCTGTTTATCAGACTACGCAAAAATCGCTTCAAGTGGCTTCTCCTAAGTGGAAAATGGGTGGGAGCCAAACTTTCAGCTCCGGATCCCTTATATATATATATATATATATATATATATATATATCTCTCTTGTGTTGCATTTGTTTGTTTTGAGATGATTGTTGGGACTTACCCTATTGAATCTAGTATCTTGTAACTATTTAGTTTATCTAAGAAATGCGTGCTTAGAAAAAAAAAAAGGAATAATTGGAAAGATCAACAAAACCCTATTTCAATAGATTATAGACGCATTTAAAGACAATTGAAACCAATAAATTAGATCATATTGTTAAAATAAAAAGTTTGTATAATACTTCAGACAAAAATGATAGATAGGAAAGAATAATGCTAGTTAGCTCATTTTGTCCCCTCAAAGTTATTACTAATAATGTATTTGATTTTTTTTTTTCAAAATGGTTAAAAATGTTACCACTAGTGTATTTATGTATTTTTCCTTTAACATTTAAAAAAATAAAAATATAAAAACCAATTTCAACTAATGATAACTTTGAACAAACAAAATGATAGAACTGAATAGCAGCACCTGCTATAAAATCTCTTGTGAATAAACAGACTCAAAATCATTATTCACATTAGGATGATGGAGTCCAAATAGTTCACTATTCGAATGTGGTTTAGCCTCGTTTGTTTTTGATGATATGAGTTGAGTTGAGATTAAAGTTAAAAGTTGAATAAAATATTGTTATAATATATTTTTTTAATATTATTTTTATTTTTAGATTTAAAAAAATTGAATCATTTACTTTATTTTGTGTGCAGATTTGAAAAAATTATAATGATTATATGAGATGAGATGAGATGAGTTGAGAGGAGTTATGAGAACAAACGAGATCTCAACTACAATTTGTTATTCCTGTATTGTTGATGAGATCTCTCCATTATTTTCATCTAGACTCTTTAGGCCTTGTTCACTTTCACAAAACTTCTTAACTTATCTAATCTAATCATTACAACTTTTTAAAATTCTCACATAAAATAAAATAAACAATTCAAGTTTTTCAAATTTCAAAACAAAAATAATATTAAAAAAATATATTCTTGCAATATTTATTCAACTTTTAACTTTTATTTCAATTCATATCATCTCATCTGTGAAAACAAATCTATCCATGTTGTGTGTGTAGTATCGTTTAAAGGCTAACACACAGATGTGTGAAACTCACGCTTGACAAGCGACATGTGAGCCTCATACAATTATCTTTTGTTACAGTAGATGAATAATGTTAGATACAGTAGTAGAGTGTGTAAATATCGTGCAATTCTTTTAAAAAAGAGTGAAATCTACCATTAGAAAATTAATTTTTTTTACGTGGATCCTATATTTAATCAATTTTTTTAAAAAATGATTGTGCTGCACTTATGTATTCCACAACTGTAAATATAATTTCTCTAAAGGAAATGAGTCAAGCTATCTTGAACTCAGACATATTGTTTTTAAAAAAACTAGTTCAAATTTTAATACGTAGACAATAAAAAAGAGATACATAAAATTCGTTCTAAATTTCTTTCTCTTGTATTAAATTTTACATTTGAAACATATATTCTTAAACTTTTTTATATTTCAATTAATTATCGTCTTTGAAATTCTAATACCTCCTAAATAAACAAAAAACTGAAATTATTGAGCCATACATTTCAAGATGAGATTTTAATACATTCCTTTGGTTAATAGTTGATCCTAAATAGCCTACTGATTTGTGGTTCATATACGTTTGGTCATGGTCATCAATGCAATAATTGTTTCCACCTTTTTTTCATCGTTTTTATTTATTTATTATTATTGATGATGATGGAGGTGTAGCAATTGGTATGGGGAAGCACCATAGGGAAATCCCTCCCACCATAGGAACATTGTTTCCCAACATTATCTGGAAACAGTTCTTTTATGTACAGTTGGGGGTGTAACCGCGGGGTAGTAGCCTGCCACATAAAACAAAAAATAGACAAAAATAGAAAGCATCTGAAAATAGAAATGCAAAAGAAAGAAGAAAGGAGATGAAAACAGTGCACGAGCTCTTCATCTTCGAAGGGAGGGGTGATCTTCGTGGGTCTCGTCTTCGTCTTCAAGAGAGCATTTTGGTGATCTTCGTGGGTTCTGGTCTTCGTCTTCGTGCATTTAGTTTTTTTCTTTTGAGAGTGATTGTTTTGAACAAAAAGAAGTTTTTGAGAGACCAGAGAATGGCTTGCTATCGACTATGAAAGTTGCTCATCACAACCTCAGTTTGAGATAACGATTTTGGTGTGAACAAACTTGGAAAAATGAGGAGAGATGAAATGGGTTTTCTATGTTTGTTAGTGGGGATGGAAGGGGGCTAGAGTATGCCATTAGAGCCTGCTTCTTGCTGCTCTTGACCTCTTTCTTAGCCGTCCTTATAATCTTATAATACACAACTGCAAACATTGGAAAGATGACCCTAGTTTAAAAAATTCCTCTCTAAAATTTAGGTAGAGAGCGACATGATGCATGTTGGAACACCGGGAAGAAAGTTGTGAAATTTCTTTAAAAATTAGAAACTATCAGAAAAAAGAACGTAGTACAATCAAATCCATATTCTGAGGAAATCGAAAAACCAAAATTAGCAAAAAAAAGGTTCCATGAAACCTACCATTGCTAAACTTCGATATCTTCCATTTTTTTTAAGACTCAAAAATCTTACAACTTTTGCTTGTGGGGTTGTTATTGTAAGGTATTATGAGGGAGGGAGGACTCGAGGGAGGCTTCAGTGAGAAGAAACGTAGAGAAGGAGGGAAGACGAAACTGAGGGAGGGAAGGAGAGCTCGAATGGAGGGGGGAGAAATGTTTGGGGTCAAATGATGCGTTTCCATTTTTTTCACTAAATGGTGCATTTTTATTTTACCACATTAGCCGCGTTTCTCCTGCTCTTACGTGAGGTGATTGAGTTTAACTTTTTTCATTCGGAAATCCATCCAAATCAACTACCCATTTTGGATTGTTAGGATAAGATTGTACCATTTTGGATTGTTAGGATAAGATTGTACTATTTTTTTTTTTTTTATTTAACTCTCCTTGTTTCTTTTATCAAACAAAAAAAAAAAAAAAAAACACTCCTTGTTTCTTTTGCTTCAATTGTTCCATTCCTTTCATGTTTTTATATTTTCTTAAATCTTGGATAAGTCGAGACAGACAATGGCCGTTTGCTGTTATATCATTCGCTGTAAATTATGGGCCAAGCCCATGGTCTAAATCTATCAATTTCATATAAAAGTTTATCCAAAAGTTGATAGATAGAGACATAATAATATAGTAAAATAAAAATAGAATAATAATGTAAAATATAAGTACGAGTCTTATAAATCTCGTACATATTTTATTTTCTAGATATTTTTTCTATGGAAAATAAAAATTTAAATGAGGTTATTCATTCAGTAGAGATCAATGCTAGATAGTATAATTATTATTTTGAATTTTGAATTTTAGCTTTTTCAACAATGATTAATCTAATAAACATATATAAAAAAGTAAGATAATTGTGGAAAACTGCTCTAGTTTTTAACATTTTCAATTGAGATATTTTGATTATTTTATTTATAAATCTAACCATTCAAAAATACAGTGTTCAATGTTTTACATTAAATAAATATGATTTGTTTCACTTGAAATGAAGATGATCCCATTTCATTGACACTTACATTAGCACATTGTTTGAGCCGTCGTATTGGTCCCCACAAGCTCCGAAAAGATTATTAAGTCCCTATTTGGCTATAAATAATAATTGGAGAAATAATACGACATTATTTCATCTAAAAATGATTGGGTTTCACAAAAAATATAATAAAATAGTATCTCAAATGGAGAATATTTTTTGGTCGGAACATCTGATGTAGGACTGAGAATATCCTTCAATAGAATAAGGCCACGTAGCCCAATTGCACCGAAGCTCGTCTCTCCCAATCGCATGGAAGCTCATCTCTCCCTCTTGCTCGTCTCTCTCTCTCTCATCAAATACTCAACACATGCAGGATTCTCATGTGCGAAAATGGTGATCAACTGTTCCTAAAACTAGAATAAGATCATATATATGGAGGTAGAGAAGTACCTCTGGTCATATAACTATGAAAAATTTTCTTTTATTAATTTTATGATCTTTTAATTTAGTGCTCTTTTTGTGGATGATGCATAACTAAGTGGGATGGTGCAGAAGTACCTCTTGAGATCTTTTCATTCATTTCTGTATGATAGCTCAAGGATTAGCTCCAATGAACTTTCATTTCATAATCAGATGAAGATGTGAACTGTGAACCAAAGCAAAAAATGGTTGAAAAGCCACCAATAAAATGAACATCCTGTGCTTCAGAATCTTGTGGGCATGCATTTGTTTGAAGGATATTGGGTTCCTGCAGGTCTGAATCCGATGGGAGTAGTTGAAATTGAAAGATGGATACTTTTCAATATTTTGCATCGATCCGTTGCCATCCGTTCCTACTTTTTCCCAGAGGATTTTCTTCATGTTGTTTTTGATTCCAGGATCTTCTTTTGTTGGTGGTGATGGACTGCGTGGTGGTTGATTGCGCTACGTGAAACTGGTTGGCTTCGGATTGGGTGATGGCGTCTGGATGGGGTTTAAAGAGCAGTGCTACATCCACCACACGAGACCTGTCCCGATAAGAACAGAAATGTTTTTTAATTTTTTTTTAATTTTTTTCATTCATTTTTTTATTATATTCTTAAACATTTTTTTCTTAAATTTCATAACATCACTAAAAAAATATTTCTTTAAAAAAAAAAGAACTGTTGGGATCCAATCAGACCAACATTCGGTGAATTCAGCATTTTTTAATATTAAAACTAAATGTTAATTTGGATCTTCATGATCATATATATTTTTGTTTACAGGCTTACAGCCAAATGAGCAAGCTCCAATCTCTTCTACCAACAAGCCTTTAACTGTTAAATATGAACCTGATGGAGTTGATGTTTCACAGTTCACTCCACCAAGCCATCTAAGGGTAGATGAAATTCCTCAAATTGTTAATGATTTTAGAATTGCCGCGAGGAACGCTCTTGAGGCTGGTAAGCTCTAGATTCTCATAAATTAAACATTAATTTTGTGAGAAGTCAAAATTGGTCATGTTCAAGCAAAAATAAAATGCAATTAAGGAACGTTTGGTGGCTGGATGAAATGAAGGAGTGAAAATAGGTTTAGGAAATTTTGGGGAAAAATCTGATGGGGAGTCCTCATAGAATATTTACTACATTATTGATGTGATAATTTTTTATTGGATGTTGATTTCACCTAAATAGCGGATGGTACTACTCCAGAGCTGTTATCATCTCATTTTGTTAAAAATTTAGAAATGTGGCCTTCAAAATTTAAGAAATGTATATATAAATTATTAAATATATAAACCTAAGTAACGAAAAAATCTAAACAATCTCCACACACTATACTTTTTTTAATTTTTTTTCTTTTATCAAATATTTAATATATGAATAATAAATCAAAGAATTGAATTAGTTTAAAAAGAATAAACTCAAAATAAATTAAAAGAAATATTAAAAGATTTAAAAATTTTAAAAAATATGATGTATAGAAGTTAAAGAAGTTGTATAACATTGCTGCTTTAAGGAAAATTTAAAAAATCTTGTCCCATCTTTTTGAAAAAATTTGAATATATTTTTTTAGAATTCCATTTTTACATAGGCTGAATGTTTGAGTCAGTAGTTTGGGCCCAGCCCAAATTGAGATTGTGGAATTTCAAACTTTGTTGAAGCAGGGGGACAGCTGAGCGCACAATTTCTATATATATAAAGACAACTCCAACGGCTAGCAGTCGATGGAGTTGTGTCCGTTTTCCAAAAATTCAAAAATATTCTGTGTCCGTCCAGATCAGGAAGAAGAACCACAGTAGCAGTCGATGGAGGAGGAGACTCACACCGAGATCGAGGGGTTGGATCCAGAGACGGAGTTTCTTCTCTCGAAGAGACAAACTGGGAACGAGCGGGAGCTTTTCAAGGAGAACGTGAGGCCATTGAAGAGAGGCCGTAAAGTTGGCATCAATGATGCCCTCAAATCCCACAACGACAATCATCTCAATAAATCTCTTCTTGAAAACCGAAGGTTCATTTTTCGTTCTTTGGTGAAGTTCTTTTATCAATTAATGCTGACGATTAAGTTTTGTGTTAATTTCTTTATCCTGGGCTTAGGAGGTTGATCGAGGCGATCGATGAGTATAATGGAGATGACCCACTTCAGCCATGGCTCGAGTGAGCACTCTCAACTTTGGTTTGACTGGATTTTGTTATTGGCATCCTAAATGACGCCCTCAAATCCCACAACGACAATCATCTCAAGAAATCTCTTCTTGAAAACCGAAGGTTCATTTTTCGTTCTTTGGTGAAGTTCTTTTATCAATTAATGCTGACGATTAAGTTTTGGGTTAATTTCTTTATCCTGGGTTTAGGAGGTTGATCGAGGCGATCGATGAGTATAATGAGATGACCCACTTCAGCGATGGCTCGAGTGAGCACTCTCAACTTTGGTTTGACTGGATTTTGTTATTGGCATCCTAAATGACGCCCTCAAATCCCACAACGACAATCATCTCAAGAAATCTCTTCTTGAAAACCGAAGGTTCATTTTTCGTTCTTTGGTAAGTTCTTTTATCAATTAATGCTGACGATTAAGTTTTGGGTTAATTTCTTTATCCTGGGTTTAGGAGGTTGATCGAGGCGATCGATGAGTATAATGGAGATGACCCACTTCAGCCATGGCTCGAGTGAGCACTCTCAACTTTGGTTTGACTGGATTTTGTTATTTCATTTCTAGAGAAATTATCCTTATATTCAGATCTTTATTGTTTGGATAGACGGAAATTCCAGCTGCTTAACTTTGTGGTGTTGGATAGCTCAGTACTATCTCATCATCCCAAGAGGGATGCCCCCCTCCTCAGATTTAAGGTTGCGAAATCAGAATAAGCTCTTACATAAGATGGGATTTATTGCTTCCTGCATGATATTAGGTTTTTCAGGGGGTTTTCATATATTCCAATACCCTAAGTCTTTCTTCTCCTAAACTTGTGGAATTCTTTACTGCTACAAATGTCATCTTCTAAGAGGGATTTGTTATAGAGATTAACGGCATCTTTTCTATTTTCATTTGGAAGGTGTATTAAGTGGGTTCAGGAAGCATTTCCACCGGGTGGAGACCACTCGGGGTTGGTTGTGATATATGAACAATGCATGCGTATTTTTTGGCATTCGGATTGCTATAAGGATGATCTACGACACCTTAAAGTGTGGTTGGAATATGTGGGTCCTTTTTACCTTGTTTACTTGTCCTCTTTTAAAATAAAGAATATACATGTCATTGCTCTTGGATCCTATCTTGGATTGCTGTTTGAAATATAAAATGCTATTGCAGGCTGAAAATTGTGTTGATGCAGAAATCATATACAATTTTCTAGATGCAAATGAAATTGGCAAGTCACATGCTGTCTACATATTGTACGCTTGGCACATGGAATTGAAGAATAAGTTGAAACTTGCCAACGAAATTTATGATCTTGGGATATCCAGGTAAGACTCGCTTTGTTGTATTATTCTACATATCATTGTATTTGTGCTGCATTTCATCCATTAATGTAACTTCAAAGTGTTGGTCATCTGTAATAAGTTATTGACATATGCTCTGACCTGTGTTTTATGCTGATTCTATTTTCAAAATCTGTTTGACATTTGATTCGGCTTTATTTATCTTTTTTTCATGCATTGCAGAAATATATCTCTGATTAAACTTACCATTAAATAGGAATGCTCAACCAGTTGAAAAATTGAAGGATGCCTATAAGAAATTTTTTACCCGCTCAATGTGAAGACCAAAAGCAACAAATGTAAGCATGCAACTTCTTGCTGAGGACTTAATTTAATATAACTTTTGTACAAACATTTTTTGTAACATTTATTTGAAATTTTAGGAGGATTCAATGAACAAGCGCTTACTAGCACGGAGTTTTGGAACTGTACTCACTAGGGGAGAAAATCGTGAGTTTGATTGCTCTTATTTGCCTTTTTGAATTTCTGTATTCTAAAACTCTCACTAATGTTGCAGGAATGCATACCACTGAGAACTCTGATATTGTCAGGAAAAATCCAAATAGGCGAGCTTGCGGAGTTATTTAATTACCAATACCACTGAAAACTCTGATATTGTCAGGAAAAATCCAAATAAACATGCTGAAATTTGTGGATGAAAGTTGCTTTAGAAATGGTAGACCATTACAGGATGGCCGTTTAGACAAAGTTGTTGAGATATTGTTTCTCTTTGAAAAATGCAAAACACCAACCTTGAGCTTTGATAGGCGGAGATTCAACTAGAGGTGTGTGTCAAACATATGTTCTATTGGTTATCGATCTATCTGGTTTTTTCCTTCAGTCTGATACCCTCATATACAATGTTATTTTACCTTTTAG
The DNA here is from genome assembly GCF_004785595.1 of Juglans microcarpa x Juglans regia. Lineage (NCBI taxonomy): Eukaryota > Viridiplantae > Streptophyta > Magnoliopsida > Fagales > Juglandaceae > Juglans > Juglans microcarpa x Juglans regia. The sequence goes on along the minus strand of NC_054594.1, from coordinate 39,078,142 downwards.
TTTTAGTTGTCGGGTGATGTCATTGACTCATTCAATAGGTCAATACTTTTTGTAATTTGTTATTATGCAGTACTACATATAATTGATGGCACATCATCAAGTCCATTGTATATATATTTGTTGAAAATTTTTTGCTCTGATTTCATTTTTTGTGTATGTGCGTGTGTGCATGTGTGTTAGTGTGTGAGTGAGTGCTTGCACACGTGTGAGTATGCATGTGGTTGTGTGTGAGTGCGCAAGTGGGTGCGTTTGTGTGTGCATGCACATGGGTGTGTGTGTGGCGTGCGTGTATGTGCATGCAAGTTTGTGAGTGTATGATTGTGTGTACGTGTGTGTATGTGCATGCATGTTTGTGCGTGTGCAGGTGTGCAGATGTGTGTGTGTGCATGTGGGTGTGCATGTATGTGTTTGGTGTGGGTGTGAGTGTGAGTGTGTGTGTGTTTGTGTTTGTGTTTTGGGTGGGTGTGTGCGTGTGTGTATGAGTGTGGGTGTTTGCGTTTTGGGTGGGTGTTTGTGTTTTGTGTGTATGGTTGTAGGGGAGTGCGATCGTGTGTGTGGCGGCCGTGTGTTGGTGTGTGGGCATGCGTGTGCATGTCTATTTGGTTGTGTCATTGTGCAGGTGGGCATGTATGTGCGAGTGCGCGTGTGTGCGCTTGTGGGTTTGTGTGGGAGGGTGAATGCACACGTGGGCGTGAGTGCGTGTGTGAGTGCGCATATGTGGAAGAGAAATATGCTTAACTTTGGCCTCCTCCCCGTAGCAACTGTCTCTCTTTTCTCTTTTCTCCCTTGTCTCTCTTTCCATCGACCTCAATGCCTCAAGCCCCACCGCTCGTCGTATTCTCTCTCTCTTCCCCTCCGTCAACTTTGGCCTCCCTATTCCAGGTATCTCTCTCTCTCTCTCTCTCTTTGCCAGAGTTTGACTTTGAATGATTATGATTTTGAATACTTCTTTTATTTATCTGTTGAATTTAAGCATTTATTTTGGCTGTTTTTTGGGCAATATTCTGGTGGTTGTTTTTATGGTGGTTTGGCTGTTGTAGAGGCTAAACTATTGGTGTCGAAGTTTGGATAGGTAGGAAGGACGACCGCGTGGACCAATCAACCGCGTGACATTCGTTCAAGTTTGTGTGCATGCGTGTATGTGTGTGTAAGTGCATGCATGTGTGTGTGTATATCTGCATGCGTGCATGTTTGTGTGTGCATGTGAGTGCGTGGGTTTGTGTGGGTGTGTGCGTGTGCGTGTACCTGCATGCTGGTTTGTGCGGGTTTGTGCTTGTGTGCGTGCATGCGTGTGTTTTGGGTTTGTGTGTTTGTGTTTTGGGTGTGTGTGTGTGTGTGTTTGTATTTGTGTTTTGAGTGTGCATGTGTCTGTGCATACAAGTTTGTGTGTATGTGTGCGCGAGTGCAAGTGTGGGTTTTGCGCATGCTTGTGTGTATGAGTGTGTGTGTGTGTTTTGGGTGTGTGTGTGTGTGTGTGTGGTGCGAGTGTATGTGTGTATGTGTTTATGTTGGTGTGTTGGTGGGGGAGTGCGCCTGTGTGTGCGGCGTGTGTTGGTGTGTGCGTTTGGATGTGCTATTGTGTGTGGGCATGCATGTTTGTGTGCATGTCTTTTGGGTGTGTCGTTGTGCATGTTGGCATGTATGTGTGAATGCGCGTGTGAATGAGTGTGTGTGGGTTTATGTGTGTGAGTATGCGTGTGGGTGTGTGTGTGAGAGAGAGAGAGAGCGTGTGTGGGTGGGTGAATGCACACGTGGGTGTGTGTGGGTGAGTGCGCATGTGACTGCGCATATGTGGAAGAGAAATTTGCTTAATTGGGAGTCAGGGGCGGGGCTCTAGCACGCCCATTACCTCGTCTGCTCGACTTGGCCTATATATATATATATATATATATATATATATATATATATATATTTAGAAAAAGTAAATTTCTTTAATAAAACGAAGTGGTTTTGGGGACAATAAACAGGTTAATCCCCAAAACGATGTCGTTTTATTAAAGAAATTTACTTTTTTTAAAAAGAAACGATGTCGTTTTGTGGAGACTCCTAGTCCTGAGTCTCCCCAAAACGAGATCGTTTCTTGTTAGGTATTGTTGAAAATTTGAACCCCATCCCTGCAACAATTGTTTCTATTTTCCTCATACTCTCTCTTTCATGTCTCAATCTTTATTCGTCCATTGACCTCAATGCCTCATGTCCCCACCGACCGTCTTATTCTCTCTCTTCCTCTTTGTCGACCTCAGCCTCCCTACTCCAGGTATGTTTCTCTCTCTCTCTCTCTCTCTCTCTCTCTCTCACTCTCACTCTCACTCTCTCTCTCTCTGCTAGAGTTTGGTTTTAGATGATTATGATTTTGGATACTTCTTTTGTTTATCAATTGAATTTAAGTATTTATTTTGGGCGGTGTTCTGGTGGTTGTTTTTATGGTGGTTTTCCCATTGTAGAGGCTAAGTTATTGGTGTCAAAGATTGGGCAGGTGGGAAGGACGACCACGTGTTACAATCAACCCCGCGACAGGAAAACCAAAACAATGTCGTTTTCTCTTCGCATTTACTTTTTTAAAAAGAAACGATGTCGTTTTGTGGAGACTCCTAGTCCCGAGTCTCCCCAAAATGAGATTGTTTCTTGTTAGGTATTGTTGAAAATTTGAACCCCCTCCCCTTAACAACTGTTTCTATTTTCCTCTTACTCTCTCTTTCTTGTCTCAATCTTTATTCGTCCATTGACCTCAATGCCTCGGGTCCCCACTGTCTATCTATTCTCCCTCTCTTCCTCTTTGTTGACCTCAGCCTCCCTACTCTAGGTATGTTTCTCTCTCTCTCTCTCTCTCTCTCTCTCTCTCTGCCAGAGTTTGGTTTTAGATGATTGTGATTTTGGATACTTCTTTTGTTTATCAATTGGATTTAAGTATTTATTTTGGGTAGTGTTCTGGTGGTTATTTTTATGGTGGTTTTCCTGTTGTAGAGGCTAAGTTATTGGTGTCGAAGATTGGGCAGGTGGTAAGGACGACCACGTGGTAGAATCAACCCGCGACATTCGATTCGGGTTTGTGTGAGCATGCATGTATGTGTGTGTAAGTGTATGCATGTTTATGTGTATCTACATGCGTGCATGTGCATGCATGTAAGTGTAATGTGTGATATGTGTGGTGTCGGTGTATGTGTGTGTTGGGTGTGTGTGTGTGTGTTCATGTGGGTGCGTTTGGGTGTATGTGCTTGCATGTTTGTGTGAATATGCATGTGGTTGTGTGTGAGTATGTGAGTATGCATGCAGTTTTGTGTGTGAGTATGCAAGCGGGTGCGTTTGTGTGTGCATGCACATGGGTATGTGTGTGGTTTGTGTGCGTGTGGGTATGTGGATGCATGTTTGTGCGTGTGGGCGTGCGTGTATGTGTATATCTATGGTGTGAGTGTATGTGTTTTGGTTATGTTTGTGGGTGTGTGTTTGTGTTTGTGTTTTGGGTGTGTGTGTGTGTGGGTGTGTATACAAGTTTTTGTGTGTGTGTGAGTGCGCGTGTGGATTTGTGCGCGCGGGTGTGTATGAGTGTGTGCGTGTGCATGTGCGTGTGCGTGTGCGTGTGCGTGTTTTGGGGGTGTGTGTGTGTGTTCGTGTTGGTGTGCTTATGGGGGAGGGAGCCCGTTTGTGCGGCGTGTGTGTGCGCGTGCCTATGGGTGTGTGTGTGTGTGAGAGAGAGAGATAGAGAGAGCATGTGTGGGTGGGTGAATGCACATGTGAGTGTGTGTGTGGGTAAGTGCGCATATATGGAAGAGAAATATGCATAACTGGGAGTCAGGGGCAGGGCTCTAGTTGAACCCCTCCTCCCCGCAGAACTGTCTCTCTTTTCCCCATTCATTCTCTTTCCTGCCTCAATCTATCTTCGTCCATCGACCTCAATGTCTCAAGCACCCACCGTCCGTCGCATTCTCTCTCTCTTCCTCTTTGTCGACATCGGCCTCCATACTCTAGATATGTCTTTCTCTCTTTACTAGAGTTTGATATTGGATGATCATGATTTTGAATACTTCTTTTGTTTATCAGTTGGATTTAAGCATTTATTTTGACGGTATTTTGGGCTGTGTTGTGATGGTTGTTTTTATGGTAGTTTGGTTGTCGTAGAGGCTAAGCTATTGGTGTCGAAGCTTGGGCAGGTGGAAATGACGGCCGCGTGGTCCAATAAATCGTGTGACATTCGGCTCGGGATAGTGTGTGCATGCATGCATGTGTGTGTAAGTGCATGCATGTTTGTGTGTGTGAGTTTGCGGGTTTGTGTGTGTGCCTGTGGGTGTGTGTGTTTGGTGTGGGTGTTTGTGTTTTGGGTGTGTGTTGGTGTTTGTGTTTTGGTTGTGTGTGTATGTGCATTCAAGTTTGTGTGCACGTGTGTATGAGCATGCATGTGTGTGTGTTTGTGTTTTAGGCGTGTGCGTGTGGGTGTGTGTTCGTGTTATGGTTGTGTGTGTGTGTGTGGTGTGGGTGTTTATATGTGTTGGGTGCGTATGTGTTCATGTGGGTGTGTGTGGGTGAGTGCAGCGTGTGTTGGTGTTTGTGCATTTGGGTGTGTGGGCATGCTTGCTTGTGTTTGGCCGTGTCATTGTGCATGTGATCGTGTATGTGTGAGTGTGTTTGTGTGTATGCACATGTGTGTGTGTGTGTAGTGTGGATATATATATATATATATGTATATGCATGCACATGGGTGTGTGTGCGTGTGTGTGTGTTTGTATTTTGGGAGTGTGTGTGTGTGTGTGTCTATTTGTGTTTGTGTGTGTTTTGGGTGTGTGTGAGTGCGCACGTGGGTTTGTACGTGCATGCGTGCATGAATGTGCGTGCGAGCGCGAGTGCGTGTGAATGTGTGTGTTTGTGTTTGTGTTTTGGGGGTGTGTGTGTGTGGTGTGGGTGTATATGTGCGTTGGGGGTGTGTGTGTGTGTTCATGTGGGGGAGTGCGCCTATGTGTGCTTCGTGTGTTGGTGTGTGTGTGTGCTTGGGTGTGTCATTGTGTGTGAGCATGCGTGTTTGTGTGCATGTGTGTTCGATTGTGAGTGTGAGTGCACATATGGGTGGAAGAATTTATGCTTAACTAGGAGCCAAGGGCGGGGCTCTAGTTGGGCCCTAGCATGCCCAAGATTTACCCTGTCTGCTCGGTCGAGCTTAGATATAGATATATTTACAAAAAATAAATTTCTTTAATAAAATGATTTGCTTTAAACATGTTACTCCCAAAAGTGACGTCGTTTTATCTTAGCATTTATTTTTTAAAAATGAAACGTTGTGGAGACTCAGTCTCGAGTCTCCCCAAAACGAGATTGTTTCTTGTTAGGTATTTTTGAAAACTTAAACCCCTCATCCCCGTAGTAACTCTCTCTTTTCCTCTTTTCTTTCTCTCTCTCCATCTCTCTTTGTCCATCAACCTTAATGCCTCATGCCCCCACCGTCTGTTGTATTCTCTCTCTTTCTGTCGACCTAGGCCTCCTTACTCCAGGTATGTCTCTCTCTCTCTTTGCCAGAGTTTGACTTTGAATGATTATAATTTTGAATACTTCTTCTATTTATCTGTTGGATTTAAACATTTATTTTGGCTGTATTTTAGGCAATGTTCTGGTGGTTGTTTTTATGGTGGTTTGGCTGTTGTAGAGGCTAAACTATTGGTGTCGAAGTTTGGATAGGTAGGAAGGACGACCGCGTGGACCTATCAACCGCGCGACATTCGGTTCAAGTTTGTGTGCATGCGTGTATGTGTGTGTAAGTGCATGCATGCTTGTGTGTATATCTGCATGCGTGCATGTTTATGTGTGCATGTGAGTGCGTGGGTTTGTGTGGGTGTGCGTGTGCCTGCATGCGGGTTTGTGCGTGTGTGCGTGCATGCGTGTGTTTTGGGTTTGTGTATTTGTGTTTGTATTTTGGGTGTATGTGTGTGTGTTTATATTTGTGTTTTGAGTGTGTATGTGTCTGTGCATACAAGTTTGTGTGTATGTGTGCGCGAGTGCAAGTGTGGGTTTTGCGCATGCTTGTGTGTATGAGTGTGTGTGTGTGTTTTGGGTGTGTGTGTGTGTGTGTGGTGCGAGTGTATGTGTGTATGTGTTTATGTTGGTGTGTTGGTGGGGACGTGCGCCTGTGTGCGGCGTGTGTTGGTGTGTTCGTTTGGGTGTGCTATTGTGTGTGGGCGTGCATGTTTGTGTGCATGTCTTTTGGGTGTGTAGTTGTGCATGTTGGCATGTATGTGTGAGTGCGCGTGTGAATGAGTGTGTGTGGGTTTATGTGTGTGAGTATGCGTGTGGGTGTATGTGAAAGAGAGAGAGCGTGTGTGGGTGGGTGAATGCACACATGGGTGTGTGTGGGTGAGTGCGCATGTGAGTGCGCATATGTGGAAGAGAAATTTGCTTAATTGGGAGTAGGGGGCGGGGCTCTAGCACGCCCAAGATTTACCTCGTCTGCTCGACTTGGCCTATATATACATATATATATTTAGAAAAAGTAAATTTCTTTAATAAAACGAAGTGGTTTTGGGGACAATAAACAGGTTAATCCCCAAAACGATGTCGTTTTATCTTCGCATTTATTTTTTTAAAAAGAAACGATGTCGTTTTGTGGAGACTCTTAGTCCGAAGTCTCCCCAAAACGAGATCGTTTCTTGTTAGGTATTGTTGAAAATTTGAACCCCCTCCCTGCAACAATTGTTTCTATTTTCCTCATACTCTCTCTTTTATGTCTCAATCTTTATTCGTCCATTGACCTCAATGCCTCATGTCCCCACTGTCCGTCTTATTCTCTCTCTTCCTCTTTGTCGACCTCAACCTCCTTACTCCAGGTATGTTTCTCTCTCTCTCTCTCTCTGTGCTAGAGTTTGGTTTTGGATGATTATGATTTTGGATACTTCTTTTGTTTATCAATTGAATTTAAGTATTTATTTTGGGCTGTGTTCTGATGGTTGTTTTTATGGTGGTTTTCCTGTCGTAGAGGCTAAGTTATTGGTGTCGAAGATTGGGCAGGTGGGAAGGACGACCACGTGTTACAATCAACCCCGTGACAGGAAAACCAAAACGATGTCGTTTTCTCTTCGCATTTACTTTTTTAAAAAGAAATGATGTCGTTTTGTGGAGACTCCTAGTCCCGAGTCTCCCCAAAACGAGATCGTTTCTTGTTAGGTATTGTTGAAAATTTGAACCCCCTCCCCGCAACAACTGTTTCTATTTTCCTCCTACTCTCTCTTTCCTGTCTCAATCTTTATTCGTCCATTGATCTCAATGCCTCCGGTCCCCACCGTCTATCCTATTCTCTCTCTCTTCCTCTTTGTTGACCTCAGCCTCCCTACTCTAGGTATGTTTCTCTCTCTCTTTCTACCAGAGTTTGGTTTTAGATGATTATGATTTTAGATACTTCTTTTGTTTATCAATTGGATTTAAGTATTTATTTTGGGCGGTGTTCTGGTGATTATTTTTATGGTGGTTTTCCTATTGTAGAGGCTAAGCTATTGGTGTCGAAGATTGGGCAGGTGGGAAGGACGACCACGTGGTACAATCAACCCCGCGACATTCAATTCGGGTTTGTGTGAGCATGCATGTATGTGTGTGTAAGTGTATGCATGTTTGTCTGTATCTGCATGCGTGCATGCTTGTAAGTGTAATGTGTGATATGTGTGGTGTGGGTGTATGTGTGTGTTGGGTGTGTGTGTTCATGTGGGTGCGTTTGGGTTTATGTGCTTGCATGTTTGTGTGAATATGCATGTGGTTGTGTGTGAGTGTGTGAGTATGCATGCTGTTTTGTGTGTGAGTGTGCAAGCGGGTGCATTTGTGTGTGCATGCACGTGGGTATGTGTGTGGTTTTTGTGCGTGTGGGTATGTGGATGCATGTTTGTGTGTGTGTGCGTGTATGTGTATATCTATGGTGTGAGTGTATGTGTTTTGGTTATGTTTGTGGGTGTGTGTTTGTGTTTGTGTTTTGGGTGTGTGTGTGTGAGTGTGTGTATACAAGTTTTTGTGTGTGTGTGAGTGCGTGTGGATTTGTGCGCGTGGGTGTGTATGAGTGTGTGCGTGTGCGTGTGCGTGTTTTGGGGGTGTGTGTGTGTTCTTGTGGGTGTGTTTATTGGGGAGGGAGCCTGTTTGTGCGGCGTGTGTTAGTGTGTGTGCACGTGCCTATGGGTGTGTGTGTGTGTGTGTGAGAGAGAGAGAGAGAGATAGAGAGAGCGTGTGTGGGTGGGTGAATGCACATGTGAGCGTGTGTGTGGGTAAGTGCGCATATATGGAAGAGAAATATGCTTAACTGGGAGTCAGGGGCAAGGCTCTAGTTGAACCCCTCCTCCCCGCAAAACTGTCTCTCTTTTCCCCATTCGCTCTCTTTCCTGCCTCAATCTATCTTTGATCGACCTCAATGCCTCAAGCACCCACCGTCGGTCGTATTCTCTCTCTCTTCCTTTTTGTCGACATCGGCCTCCCTACTCTAGATGTCTTTCTCTCTTTACTAGAGTTTGATATTGGATGATCATGATTTTGAATACTTCTTTTGTTTATCAATTGGATTTAAGCATTTATTTTGACGGTATTTTGGGCTGTGTTGTGATGGTTGTTTTTATGGAAGTTTGATTGTCGTAGAGGCTAAGCTATTGGTGTCAAAGCTTGGGCAGGTGGAAATGACGGCCGCGTGGTCCAATCAATCGTGTGACATTCGGCTCGAGATAGAGTGTGCATACATGCATGTGTGTGTAAGTGCATGCATGTTTGTGTGTGTGAGTTTGCGGGTTTGTGTGTGTGCCTGTGGGTGTGTGTGTTTGGTGTGGGTGTTTGTGTTTTGGGTGTGTGTTGGTGTTTGTGTTTTGGTTGTGTGTGTATGTGCATACAAGTTTGTGTGCACGTGTGTATGAGCATGCATGTGTGTGTGTTTGTGTTTTAGGTGTGTGCGTGTGGGTGTGGGTGTGTGTTCGTGTTATGGTTGCGTGTGTGTGGTGTGGGTGTCTGTGTGTGTTGGGTGCGTATGTGTTCATGTGGGTGTGTGTGGGTGAGTGCAGCGTGTGTTGGTTTTTGTGCATTTGGGTGTGTGGGCATGCTTGCTTGTGTTTGGCCGTGTCATTGTGCATGTGATCGTGTATCTGTGAGTGTGTTTGTGTGTGTATGCATATGGGTGTGTGTGGTGTGCGTATGTGTATATGCATGCACATGGGGGATCGTGTGCATGTGCCTCTGTGTGTGTGTGGTATGGGTCTGTGTGTTTGTATTTTGGGAGTGTGTGTGTGTGTGTCTATTTGTGTTTGTGTGTTTTGGGTGTGTGTGAGTGCGCGCATGGGTTTGTACGTGCGTACGTGCATGTGTGTATGAATGTGCATGCGAGTGCGTGTGCGTGTGTGTGTTTATGTTTGTATTTGTGTTTTGGGTGTGTGTGTGTGTGTGTGTGTGTGTGTGTGTGTGGTGGTGTGTGGGTGTATATGTGCGTTGGGGGTGGGGGTGTGTGTGTGTGTGCGCTTCGTGTGTTGGTGTGTGCGCGCTTGGGTGTGTCATTGTGTGTAAGCGTGCGTGTTTGTGTGCATGTGTGTTCGATTGTGAGTTTGAGTGCACATATGGGTGGAAGAATTTATGCTTAACTAGGAGCCAAGGGCGGGGCTCTAGCTGGGCCCTAGCATGCTCAAGATTTACCCTGTTTGCTCGGTCTGGCTTAGATATAGATATATTTAGAAAAAATAAATTTCTTTAATAAAATAAATTTCTTTTTGAGACAATAAACATGTTACTCCAAAAGTGACGTCATTTTATCTTAGCATTTATTTTTTAAAAATGAAACGATGTCGCTTTGTGGAGACTCAGTCTCGAGTCTCCCCAAAACGAGATTGTTTCTTGTTAGGTATTTTTGAAAACTTGAACCCCTCCTTCCCGCAGTAACTTTCTCTTTTCCTCTTTTCTTTCTCTCTCTCAATCTCTCTTCGTCCATCGACCTTAATGCCTCAGGCCCCACCGTCTGTTGTATTCTCTCTCTCTCTCTCTCTGTCGACCTAGGCCTCCTTACTCCAGGTATCTCTCTCTCTTTCTATCTATCTATCTAAGTTTGACATTGGATTATTATGATTTTGGATACTTCTTTTGTTTATCAATTGGATTTAAGCATTTATTTTGACGGTGTTTTGGGCGGTGTTCTGATGGTTGTTTTTATAGGAGTTTGGCTGTCGTAAAGGCTATGCTATTGGTGTCGAAACTTGGGCAGGTGGGAAGAACGGCTGCATGGTCCAATCAACCGCACGACATTTAGTTTGGGATAGTGTGTGCATGCGTGTATGTGTGTGTAAGTGCATGCATGTTTGTGTGTGTGAGTGCGTGGGTTTGTTGTGCTTGTGTGTGCCTTTGCCTGTGCCTATGGGTGTTTGTGTTTTGGTTGTGTGTGTTTGTGCATACAAGTTTGTGCGTGTGTGTATGTGTATGAGTGTGGGTGTGTGTGCTTGTGTGTTGGGTGTGTGTGTGTGTTCGTGTGGGTGTGTGTGAAGGAGTGCGGCCTGTGGTAGTATTTGTGCATTTGGGTGTGTGGGCATGCTTGCTTGTGTTTGGCCGTGTCATTGTGAATGTGATCGTGTATGTGTGAGTGTGTTTGTGTGTGCATGCACATGGGTGTGTGTGGTGTGCGTATATGTGTATATGCATGCACATGGGTGTGGGTATGTGTGCATGTGCCTACATGTGTGTGTGTGGTATGAATCTGTGTGTTTGTGTTTTGGGAATGTGTGTGTGTGTCTATTTGTGTTTGTATTTGTGTTTTAGGTGTGTGTGAGTGCTCGCGTGGGTTTGTATGTGCGTGTGTGCATGCGTGTGTATAAGTGTGTGTGCGGGTGTGCGGGTGTGCGGGTGTGTGAGTTTGTGTTTTTGTTGTGTGTGGGGGTGTGTGTGTTTGTGTTTTGGGTGTGTATGTGCATGTGCATACAAGTTTTTGTATGTGTGTGTGCGCGCGCTTGGGTTTGTGCGTATGTGTTGTGTTGGTGTGTGTGTTTGTGTTTTGGGTGTGTGTGTGCGTTGGGTGTGTGTGTGGTATGGGTGTATGCGTGCGTTGGGTGTGTGTGTGTGTGTGTGTGTTCGTGTGGGAGAGTGTGCCTATGTGTGCGGTGTCTGTTGGTGAGCGTGCATTTGGGAGTGTCATTGTGTGTGGGCGTGTGTGTGAGTGCACGTGTGAGTGCACATATGGGTGGAAAATTTTGTGCTTAACCGAGAGCCAAGGGTGGGGCTCTAGCTAGGCCCTAGCATGCCCAAGATTTACCCTGTCCGCTCAGTCTGGCTTATATATAGATATATTTAGAAAAAATAAATTTCTTTAATAAAATGATTTACTTTTTGGGACAATAAACAGGTTATTCCCAAAAATGACGTCTCTTTAACTTAGTATTTATTTTTTAAAAATGAAACGATGTCGCTTTGTGGAGACTTAGTCTCGAGTCTCCCCAAAACGAGATCGTTTTTTGTTAGGTATTGTTGAAAACTTGAACCCTCATCCCCGTAGCAGTTGTCTCTCTTTTTCCCTTCTCTCTCTCTCTCTCTCTCTCTCTCAATCTCTCTTCGTCTATCGACTTCAATGCCTCAGGCTCCCAACGTCCGTCATATTCTCTCTCTCTTCCTCTCTATCGACCTCGGCCTCCATACTCCAGGTATGTCTCTCTCTCTATCTACCAAAGTTTGACATTGGATTATTATGATTTTGGATACTTCTTTTATTTATCAGCTGGATTTAAGCATTTATTTTAATGGTATTTTGGGCAGTGTTCTGATGGTTGTTTTTATGGTAGTTTGGATGTCGTAGAGGCTAAGCTATTAGTGTCGAAGCTTGGGCAAGTGGGAAGGACGGCCGTATGGTCGAATCAATCGTGCGATATTTGGCTTGGGATAATGTGTGCATGTGTGTATGTGTGTGTATGCATGTTTGTGTGTGTGTGTGTGTGTGTACTTGTGTGCATTTGCCTGTGCTTGTGGGTGTGTTTGTGTTTTAGTTATGTGTGTATGTGCATACAAGTTTGTGTGCGTGTGCGTGTGTGTGTGTGCATGTGTGGGTGTATGTGTATGTGTGTGTGTGTGCTTTTGTGTTGTGTGCTTGTGTGGGTGTGTGTGGGGGAGTGCAGCCTATGTTGGTATTTGTGCATTTGGGTGTGTGGGCGTGCCTGCTTGTGTTTGGCCGTGTCATTGTGCATGCGATCGTGTATGTGTGAGTGCGTTTGTGTGTGCATGCACATGGGTGTGAGTGTGGTGTGCGTATATATGTGTATATGCATGCACATGGGTGTGTGTGTGTTTGTGTGTTTGTTTTTTGGGAGTGTGTTTGTGTTTGTGTTTGTGTTTTGGTGTTTTGGATGTGTGTGAGTGCACGCATGGGTTTGTGCGTATGTGCATGCGTGTGTATGAGTATGAGTGCTGGTGTGTGAGTTTGTGTTTTGGTTGTGTGTGCGTGTGTGCGTGTGGTTGTGTGTGTTTGTGTTTTGGGTGTGTGTATGTGCATGTGCATACAAGTTTGTATGTGTGCCTGGGTTTGTGTGTGTGTGTCATGTTGGTGTGTGTGTGTTTGTGTTTTGGGTGAGTGTGTGTGGTATGGGTGTATGTGTGTGTTGGGTGTGTTCGTGTGGGGGAGTGTGCCCGTGTGTGCGGCATGTGCTGGTGTGTGCGTTTAGGTGTCATTGTGTGTGGGCGTGTGTTTATGTGCATGTGTGTTCGACTATGAGTGTGAGTGCGCATATAGGTGGAATAATTTATGCTTAACTGGGAGCCAGGGGCAGGGCTCTAGCTGGGCCCTAGCACGCGTAGGGTTTACCCTGTCCACTCGGCCTGGCTTATATATACATATATATTTAGAAAAAATAAATTTCTTTAATAACACGACTTGCTTTTTGGGACAATAAACAGATTACTCTAAAAAACGACTTCGTTTTATCTTTGCATTTATTTTTTAAAAATGAAAAAATGTAGTTTAATGGAGACTTTGTCCCGAGTCTCCCTAAAATGAGATCGTTTCTTGTTAGGTATTGTTGAAAACTTGAACCCCTCCTCCCTGTAGCAACTGTCTCTCTTTTCCCATTCTCTCTCTCTCGTCTCAATCTCCCTTTGTCCATCGACCTCAATGCCTCAGGCCCCCACCGTCCGTCATATTCTCACTCTCTTCCTCTCTCTCAATCTCAGCCTCCCTACTTCAGGTATTGTTGAAAACTTGAACCCCTCCTCCCCGCAGCAACTCTCTCTCTTTTCCCCTTCTCTCTCTCTCTCTCTCTCTCTCTCTCTCGTCTCAATCTCTCTTCGTCCATCAACCTCAATGTCTTAGGCCCCCACCGTTCACCATATTCTCTCTATCTTCCTTTTTGTCGACCTTAGCCTCCCTACTCCAAGTCTATCTGTCTCTCTCTCTCTGCCAGAGTTTGACGTTGGATGATTATGATTTTGGATACTTCTTTTGCTTATCAATTGGATTTAAGCATTTATTTTGACGATATTTTGAGCGATGTTCTGATGATTATTTTTATGGTGGTTTGGTTATCGGAGAGGCTAAGCTATTGGTGTCGAAGCTTGGGCAGGTGGGAAGGACAGCTGCATGGTCCAATCAATCGCGCGACATTCGGTTTGGGATAGTGTGTGCATGTGTGTATGTGTGTGTAAATGCATGCATGTTTGTATGTGTGAGTGCGTGGGTTTGTAAGTGTGTGTGTGCGCGCACGTGCACGCGCATGTGCCTTTGCCTGTGCCTGTGGGTGTGTTTGTGTTTTGATTGTGTGTGTGTATATGCATACAAGTTTGTGCGTGTGTGTTCGTGTGTGTGTGTGTATGCGTATGAGTGTGCGTGTGTGCGTGTGTGTGTATGTGGGTGTGTGTCTTTGTTCGTGCGTATGGGTGTGTGTTTGTGTGTGTGTGTGTGCGTGCGTGTAGGTGTGTGTGGGGGAGTGCAACGTGTGTTGGTGTTTGTTCGTTTGGGTGTGTGGGCGTGCATGCTTGTGTTTGGCCGTGTCATTGTGCATGTGATCGTGTATGTGTGAATGCGTTTGTGTGTGTATACACATGGGTGTGTGTGTGAGTGGTGTGCGTATATATGTGTATATGCATGCACATGGGTGTGGGTGTGTGTGTGCGCGTGTGTGTGCCTGCATGTGTGTGTGTGTGTGTTGTGGGCATGCGTGTTTGTGTTTTAGGTGTGTGTGTGCGCGTGTGGGTTTGTGCATGCGTACGTGCATGCATGTGTATGAGTGTGCGTGTGCATGTGGGTGAGAGTTTGTGATTTGGTTGTGTGCGCGTGTGGGTGTGTGTGTTTGTATTTGTGTGTGTATGTGCATGTGCATACAAGTTTTTGTGTGTGTGTGTGTGTGTGCTTTGGTTTGAACGTGCGTGCATGCGCATGTGTGTATGAGTGTGGATGTGTGTCATGTTGGTGTGTGTGTTTGTGTTTTGGGTGTGTGTGTGGTGTGGGTGTATGTGTGTGTTGGATGTGTGTGTTCGTATGGGAGAGTGCGCCCATGTGTGTGACGTGTGTTTGGGTGTCATTATATGTGTGTGTATGTTTGTGTGCATGTGTGTTCGATTGTGAGTGTGAGCACGTATGAGTGTGCATATGGGTAGAAGAATTTATGCTTAACTGGGAACTGGGGGCAGGGCTCTAACTGGGCCCTAGCACGCCCACGATTTATCCTGTACGCTCGGCCTGTCTTATTTATACATATATATTTTGAAAAAATAAATTTCTTTATTAAAACGACTTGCTTTTTGGGATAATAAATAGATTACTCCCAAAAACGACATCGTTTTATCTTAGCATTTATTTTTTAAAAATGAAACGATGTCATTTTGTAAAAACTCCTAGTCCCAAGTCTCCCCAAAACGAGATCGTTTCTTGTTAGGTATTATTGAAAACTTGAACCCCTCCTCCCCGTACCAACTGACTCTCTTCTCTCTCTCTCTCTCTCTATGTCCATTGACATGCCTCAGGCTCCCACCGTTCTTCGTATTCTCTCTCTTCCTCTCTATCAACCTCGGCCTTCCTACTCCAGGTATGTCTCTCTCTCTCTCTCTGCCAAAGTTTGACATTGGATGATTATGATTTTGAATGCTTCTTTTGTTTATCAGTTGGATTTAAGCATTTATTTTGAGGGTATTTTAGGCGGTGTTCTGGTGGTTGTTTTATGGTGGTTTGGCTATCGTAGAAGCTAAGCTATTGGTGTATAAGCTTGGGCAGGTGGGAAGGTCAGCCGCGTGGTCCAATCAACTGCGCGACATTCAGTTTGTGTTTGTGTGTGCATGCATGTATGTGTGTGTAAGTGTGTGTATGTTTGTGTGTGTATATGCATGTGTGCATGTTTGTGTGTGTGTATGTGTATGTGTGTGCTCGTGTGGGTGTGTGTGCGTGTGCGTGTGCGTGTGCCTGCATGTGTGTGTGGTGTGGGTCTTTGTTTTTGTTTTCGGTGTGTGTGTATTTGTGTTGGTGTTGGTGTTTGTGTTTTTGTTTTGGGTGTGTGCGCGTGTGGGTTTGTGCGTGCATGCGTGTGTATGAGTGTGTGTGGGTTTGTGTCTGTGCATGTGCATACAAGTTTGTGTGTGTAGGTTTGTGCGCGCGTGTGTATGAGTATGCGTGTGTGTGGGTGTGTGTGTTTGTTTGTTTTTAAAATGAAACAATGTCATTTTTTGGAGACTCTCAGTCCCCAATCTCCCCAAAACGAGGTCATTTTTTATTAGGTTCTGTTTAAAACCTAAAGCCCTCTTCCCAGTAGCCTCCCTCTCTCTCTCTCTTCCTCTCTCCGTCAACCTTGGTCTCCTTGCTCCAAGTATGTCTCTATCTTTATGTCGTAGATTAGTTTTGGATGATAATAATTTTGGATACTTCTTTCATTTATCAGTTGGATTTAAGCTGTTGTATTTGTGGTATTTTGGGCTGTCATCTGGCAGTGTTTTTTATAGTGGTTTGGGCTGTCGTAGAGGATGAGCTATATAGAGAAATAGGTACTGCGATTGAATTTCAATGAATAGATTTTCCCACACTTTCATTGATGGAAGATTTACAATTTATGCAGAATAATAGACAAGCTATTTTTAGGAACTAAGTAACGGTAATGCTGAAATCAAGTTGCTTACAATATACAACTAAGGAAATAAAATCATCTTTAATACAAAACTTATGACAGAATATTGAGCATGATTTTAGGCTAATCATGTGCTGTTTCTGTTTGAATGGAGTCCACGCATGCTTCCCTTATACGCCCCCGTAAGATTATGCTTCCATCGGCAAGGCCAATCTTGTTACGAAACCATTGCGTGCGCTGTTTTGACAAGGGTTTTGTTAACTAATCAGCCAATTGATCTTGAGTATGAACATGTTGAACTTGGAGACTTCCTTTTTGCACTAAGTCACTCACAAAGTGAAGATCGATTTGAATATGTTTTATGCGCAAGTGATTGACTGGGTTAAAGCTAAGATGGGTGGCTCTAAGATTATCACATAGCAGTAGAGGAGGTCCATTGACTGAAAACGCTAGTTCTTTGAAGAGAGTGGACAGCCACATTGTCTCGGAAGCCGCATTAGCTAGCGCCCGGTATTCAGCTTCTGTTGTGGATCGTGCGACAACTCTTTGTTTCTTTGAGCTCCAAGAAATAGGATTAGAGCCCAAAAAAGTAATATATGCAGAGGTGGATGTGCAGTCATCCACATTTCCAGCCCAATCGGCATCGGAATATGTCTTCAAAACAGGAGATGCAGCTTTGTGAATCTGAATACCATAGAAAATGGTTTGTTTTAAGTAGCGAAGAAGTCTCTTTGTTGCTGTCCAGTGATTTGTAGTCGGCTTGTGCATAAATTGAGAAAGTTTATTGACTGCAAATGAGATGTCTGGACGTGTGAGAGAGAGATATTGAAGGCTGCCAATAATGCGACGAAACTCTGAGCTGTCCACAGCAGCAGTACCATCAACCAATTTAAGTGATTGAGTGGTAGAGAGAGGTGTTGAGACATCCTTTGCACCACTCATACTGGTATTAGCTAAAAGCTCATGAACATATTTATGTTATGAGAGAAATAACCCAGCCCGAGTAGGGATTACTTCAATCCTCAAAAAAAATGAAGGGAACCCATATCCTTGAGAGAAAACATGTCACCCAGCTGTTTAATGATGCTGTCTACAAGGATTCTATTATTTCCGGTAATAACCAGGAAATAACAAAGATTTGAGCCATGGTTGTAAATAAAAAGAGAGGAATCAGCTTTGGAACTATGAAATCCCAGCTGAAGAATAGCACTTTTTAGTGCTATGTACCAGGCCCGTGGGGCCTGTTTAAGCCCGTAAATAGCCTTTTTCAACCTGCAAACATGGTGAGGTTTGCACAAATCTTTGAACCCTGGGGGTTGTGCCATAAAAACTGTTTCAGTTAAGTCACCATTTAGAAAGGCATTATTAACATCCATTCATGACTGCAATGGATAGCACAGCTCTAATAGTTGCTGGTTTAACAACAGGGCTAAAGGTTTCTTTGTAATCAACACCAGGACGTTGATTGTAACCCTTGGCAACTAGACGAGCCTTAAATCTGTCCACTGACCCATCGGCTTTCCTTTTTACACGGAAAACCCACTTACAGTTCAAAGGGGGTAAAACAAGATCCCAAGTCCCATGTTTCATTAAAGCCGTGAGTTCATTGGACATGGCCTCACGCCAGTGAGGTTGAGACACGGCTTGGCTCACACTCGTTGGTTCTATGATCTGGGGAAGAGGATATTTGGACACTGTATGGATTTGTTTGGGTTTGAAAATTTGATTCATGGATCTTGTGGTCATGGTATGAGTGTGTTGGGAAGGATTATTGGGTTGATGAGGGTTTGTGACATTCGGGTTGGAGGAAAAAAAATTTGGACCGAGAATGGGTTCGACGCATGCATCAGCAGAGTGTGGCGGCAGATTTAGTGGAGATGCAGTCCTATTTTCTTCTAAGTGAAGATTCGGATGAGTGGTAGTGGAAGCAAGATTTTGCAATGAATTGTGAAATGAAGGACTAGAGGATCCGAAATTACCTGAGGAGGACGCAGCAATGGCAGGGGGACCTTCCGGAGGTGACGAGGATGGTGGTGCGCCGGACTCCATTGATGGAATGCCTTCAAGCTGCTGGGTACCGAAAAGGGGAATTAGGGATTGGAGAAGTTCTGGGTATTTTTGGGAGGGCACGGACGACACAGGTGGATGAAGTGAGGAGAGTTGCTGGGTTTCATCGAACAGCACGTGCCGCGAGGAAAAAAAATTTTTTGTTTGAGGTTCAAAGCACTTGTATGCGTTTTGGGTTGGTGAATAGCCAAGAAAAAGACAGGCTTTTGATTTGGGCTACATTTTATTTGAATTATAGGCTCGGGTGAGGGGATGGCAAATACAGCCAAATTTTTTTAATTTTAAATAATTTGGTGTTTGACCAAAAAGAACTTCAAAATGGGATTTTTCTTGAAGGAGAGGCGTGGGTTGTCGATTTATGAGGTAAGAAGCTGTCTGAAAAGCATAGGGCCAATACGAAAGATCAAGATTTGCATCATGAAGAAGAGTAAGGCCCGTTTCAACAAGATGTCGGTGACGACGTTCAGAAACACCATTATACCATTTTGTTCAGAAACACCATGAAGCGAGAGGTATGATTTTAAAGCAATAAACTCACCACCATTGTCGGAGTATAATGATTTGATTGGTTTTTGAAAGTGATTTTCAACAAATTTTTTGAAGTGAGGAAAAATAGTAGAGACACCGGATTTAGTAGCCATTGGATAAAACCATATATATTTTGTATAATGATCAACAAATATAAGGTAATATCTGGAGCCATCAATTCCAGTATAACTAGCGGGACCCCACACATCGGTGTAGATAAGTTCAAATGGCTCATGACTTTGGAGACTAGTGACACAAAAGGGTTGTTGATGGGCTTTATTAATAGAACATGAAGAACATAATGACGACAAATTTTTATTGGATGAAGTAGGAAGAGAAAAATTCTTAACAAGATGGTGGACAATTTTAAGAGAAGGATGCCCAAGACGCTTGTGCCATCCATCAATAGAAGTCCGTTCATGCACATTAGCAACTTGTTTTGACGGCACCATTGATTCAGGGAAGGTGTAGATGCCATTGTTACATGCTCCTTTTAGTAGAATCGCCTCCGTGATCTTGTCCTTCACAAGAAAATAGAAAGGGTGAAATTCAACAAAGACATTATTTTGTTTAGTGAGATGATGAATGGAAATTAAATTTTTGCAAAGATTAGGAACACAAAGGGTATCACGCAATGTAAAAGTGCGATGAGAAGATTGTAAGGTCAAAGAACCAATGTGTGAGACTGCCAAACCTGAATCATCACCAAGAAGGACTTCATCAGTTCCATCATACTCAGAATGAAGAGATAAATTGGAGAGATCACCCGTGATATTATGAGAAGCAGCCGAATCAAGCAACCAATTTTTATCCTTTCCATTTGAGGTTGTGGCACAATTGATAGAGACATTCTGTGAATTAAATTGTGGACAGGATTTGACAATGTGACCCAACTGATCACAGAGTTGGCATTTGGGCTGGTAGCGCCGATTGGAGTTATTGGGCCTGCCAGAATTTGTGTTGGAGCGACGTCCATCACGCTGGGCGCCATGTCCTGGGCTGGATCCGCGAGGCCCACGAGAAGAATCATTTCTCTTGGAGGACCACGATGAGTTTCCCCCTTGTGCGGACTGCTTCGTCTTCGTGAAATTGGCGGAAGCGACCAGGTGCTGTGTTGCAGCTTCCAAGCGTCTCAGATACGCTTCATGGCCAACCAGCAGATCGTGTAGTTCTTCAAAGGCGAGAGATGATTCTCGGGCTCGGATCGGTGCTGCGATTTCCCGAAAATCTGGACCTAAGCCATTTAATACATAAAGGGTTAGGTCATCATCCGAAATTGGATGATCAATAATGGCTATTTCATCAGCCAAGGGCTTCACCACATGGAGATATTCCGTGATTGACCGATTTCCACGCTGGATTAAGGTGAGTTCCTCCTTTAACTGCATAGCACGAGTGCATGAGCGACTAGCATATAAATTGTTGAGCTTTTTCCAAGCTTCATGGGAGGTTTTTGCCGTAGCAATGAGTGGGGTGATCGACGAGGCTGTAGAGGCTAGAAGGGCACTTAGGATAAGTTTATCCTGTCGGATCCAATGGATCTTGCGCAGCTCATCAGCAGCGGTGCCAGCCGAAGTGGGGCACCGAAGGGTGCCTTTGGCATAATCTAGTAAATCATAACCAATAAGGAGTGCTTCAAATTGAGCGCGCCATTGAGAAAAGGTGGAGGGAGTCAACTTTTCATTGAATTTCAACGAATAGATTTTCCCACACTTTCATTGATAGAAGATTTACAATTTATACAGAATAATAGATAAGCTATTTTTAGGAACTAAGTAACGGTAATGCTGAAATCAAGTTGCTGTTACAATATACAACTAAGGAAATAGAATCATCTTTAATACAAAACTTATGACAGAATATTGAGCATGATTTTAGGCTAATCATGTGCTGTTTCTGTTTGAATGGAGTCCACGCATGCTTCCCTTATAAGCTATTGGTGTCAAAGTTTGGGCTGGTAGGAAGGACGGTCATGGGGGCCAATCAACCATGCGGCATACGGTGTGAGTGTATGTGTGTGTGCATGCATGCATGTTTGTGTGTGTGATGTGCGAGTGTGTGATTGAGTTCGCGTGCATGTTGGTGTGTGTGGGCTCGTGTGTGCATGCGTGTGTGTACAGGTGCTTGCGTGGGTGTGTGTGATTGCGCGTGTGGGTCTCTGTATGTTGTGTGTATGCGCATGCACATGTGTGTGCATGCATGTTTGTTTGTATGTGCTTGCGTGCGCGTGCATGTGTTTGAGTGCATGTGTTGGTCTCTGTGTGTGTGTGTGTTCATGTATGGGAGTGCGTGCTTTTGTTGGTCTGTGTGCAATTGGGTGTGTCATGTATGTGTCTCAGTTATGTCTCTCTCTCTTCCTCTCTTCGTCGACCATGACCTCCTTGCCCCAGGTATGTCTCTCCCTCTTTGCCAAAGTTTGGTTTTGGATGATTATGATTTTGGATACTTCTTTAGTTTATCAATTGAATTTAAGAGGTTATTTTGCTGGTATTTTGGGTAGTGTTTTGGGTTGTTGTAGAGGCTGAGCTATTGGGGTCGAAGCTTGGGGGGGTGGGAAGTACGGCTACGGGGGCTAATCAACCCTACGACATACAGTGTGTGTGTGTGTGTGCACGTGCGCGCGCACATGCGTGTCTGTGTGTGTTGCATGCATGTTTGTGTGTGCATGTGTGTGAGTGAGTGTTTGCACCTATGTGTGAGTATGGATTAGTTGTGTGCGAGTGCGCAAGTGGGTGTGTTTGTGTTTGTGTGTGCATGCACATGGGTGGGTGTGTGTGTGGTCTGTGTGTACGTGTGTGTGATTGTGTGTGCGTGTGTGTATGTGCATGCATGTTTGTGTGTGCATGCATGACTTTGGGGCATGCTTTGGGCAGAGGTTGATCTACCATGGGTGAGGGAAAACTTATTCAAGAAGTTTTGCCAAGTGACCAAAATTCGTGGGCCTTAATGGGTCTTAAATGAATAGACTTCATTTGGGGTTTAGAGAGAGTTTGGTTATGGTTTGAGATGCTATTAAGCTCAAATCTAATTTTTCTTGACCCAATCAAATTTGAAAGTTTAAAAAGTTGAAAAATGATGTCATAACATGAATTTGAGGAATTAATGGCATGTGTAAGTGATTTACAAGTGATTAAACACAATGCTAGAAATCGGATCAATTAGGGTTTGGCTTAGGTGGCTTGATCTCACACCTTGATTTTCTTCACAATCCATCTCATGGTTCCTCTTGGAGACAAGTGTCCAATATTATTTACCAAGTGTAGCTAAGATCTTGCCAAGTGTCCAAATAAAACTTTTCAAACCTAATTTGGATATTCCACATTGTGATTCTGAAAACATTGCACTAGTTGCTACTATTGAGATTACTATTCATTCCATAAAAGTGTAGAATAAACTTTATACTGTAAAATCCTAAATATACATACTAGACTAACCGTGAAATTCGTTTATCGAAATTCATCCCAATGTGCCTCGAAATAATCAAAACGTGTTTTCGAATAAGCGTTTCGTCTGAAAATTGAAAATGTGATTATTACGCTATAAAAACCTAATGTTGCATACCATGTGATGGAGTTTTCACGAGGTTCCTAAAACCTAAAAAATAAAATCTCACTTTTGGCACCATAGTGAGTGGCAATACTGACTATGCTGACAGACTAAAACTTACGTGATTGGTTAATTCTTGAAAGCTTATGGAGTTTTCACGAGGTTCCTAAAACCTAAAAAACTCCACCATTGAATTTCTAGTAGGCTGTTACACTCACTCACTCTCACTCACACTCTCTCTCTTCTAGAGTTTGGTTTTAAATGATTATGATTTTGGATTTTTTTTTGTTTATATTTAAGCCGTGGTTTTGTCGGTATTTTGGGTGGTGGTTCTAGTGGTGGTCTTTGCGGTAGTTTTGGTTGTGGTAAAGGCTGAGCTATTGGTGTCGAAGTTTGGGCTAGTGGAGAGGATGACCATGGTGGCCAGCCTCTTGGCATATGAACGGCCCCCGGTGGCCAAAACTAGTTCTTCCCCAAAATGTCGTCATTTTATCTTAGCATTTATTTTTTTAAAATGAAACGATATCATTTTGAGAAGACTCCCAGTCTCCCCAAAGCAAGGTCGTTTCTTGTTAGGTTTTTTCCTAAGAAAAATTATACTTGTCATCCCTTACACCACACACCAACATGTGACAATACGTGTGTTTAAATAGAAAGACAGAAATGACAAATCACATGTTATTGTGTGGTGTGAGAATGATAAGTAGCATTTCTCTTTGTTTAAAATTTGAACCCCTCCCCCTCCCCCTGTAGCATCTCTCTCTCTTTTCCATCTCTCTCTTTCTTGCATCAATCTCACTTCCTCTCTCGACCTCAACGTCTCAAACCCCTGCCGTCCGTCATTCTCTCTCTTCCTCTTGTCGTCAACCCTGGCCTCTTAGCCCTAGTTATGTCTCTCACTCTTTGCCAAAGTTTAGACTGGGATGATTATGATAATGGATAGTTCGTTTGTTTTACAGTTGGATTTAAGTGGTGGTTTTGGCAGTATTTTGGACAGTGGTATCGATGTAAGTTTTGCAGTAGTATGGGCGGTGGTAGAGGCTGAACTACTGGTGTCAAAATTTGGGTAGATGGGGAGGACAACTGTGGGGGCCTATCAGCCCCTCGGCCTATGCGGCCAAACTCTCCCAAGACCAGGGTGACCCTGTCCATAAGTAGCACCCCTAGCGCATGTGAGTATGCTCATGGGAGAGTGTGTGGTGTGTGTGCATGGGTGTGGGTGTGTGTGTGTGTGTGTATGAGTCCGCGTGTGGGTGTGTGTGCATGTGTGAGTGAGTGTGCATGTCTGTAGGGGTGGGCAGGGGCCCTACTCCCTGTCCACCCCACCCCATGTGGGAAGGGCGGATCTCCCGTCCGCCAAATGCAGGGCGGGGGTGGCCCTGCTCACATCTGGCACCCCCAGCGGGGGCGGGGCAGGGGCGGGGGTGGGATGAGGGAGATTCCCTTCCCGCAAATACCTTGCCCTACCCCGTTGCCTATATATATAATATATATTTTATATATTTATAATATATGTTAATTAAAAAGAAAAACTCAGGCTTCAAAATGATGTCGTTTTAACCATTTGCAACAAAGACTTTGATATATTAAGTTGGTGGAAGAATGCCGTAAAGTATCTCATCCTTGAAAAGATCGCCCGTAGTATTTTGGTCATCCCTATTAGCATCATAGCCTCAGAGTCGGCTTTTAGTACCGAATGGCGCGTATTTGATTCATTTTGGAGTTAATTAGCTCCTACCACTACGAAGGCATTAATTTGCATGCGAAATTGGATCATGGGAACTCCAATTCATATTCCGGATATTCTTGACTATAAGAAGGTCGAAGTCGAGAAGAAGAGTGGTGATCAACCTGGATCTGATAATCGTGGGACTTAAATTTCATTTTCTTATTTTAATTTATTTATTTACATTTAATCGATATTAATTTCAAATTTAATTGTTGTAGTGAAGATGGCGTCTACGGCTACCTCATCCGCAGTATGACTTTGTGTGTATTAAATCCACCATTGTCATGGTTTGCAAAATTTGTCCCTTAATTATTTTTTGCATTTATAATTTTATATAATATTTTAGTATCTAATTATGTTGCTTGTATGTCTTTTAGCTTTTGTATTCTCAATATACATATGCCGAATCCTAATCCTAAGGACCCAATGATCAATGCTCACCTTCATCCCAATGACTCAATCTCATCTTGGTTAGTACTTTTAATATTTTATATTTTAAATTTTTGTTTCATGTTTTTAATTTTATAATTCTAATTTGTTTTATTTTTAACTTATTAATATTGCAGGTTTTATGATCTCGATTCTCACAGTCTCATAGCAGTCAACACAACTCAGTAAACTCACCACCACCCCAAATTGATTAAATTTGAAATGTCATGATTTTGTTAATTTACAATTAATTGTAATGTTGCTACAATAATTAATAGACAATTTGTAATATTTACTATTTTTAGGTGAGTTTGTAATACTATAATAGTTTATTAGTTCTATTAATTTGTATACTTGTAATAATTTAGTGTCTTAGTGATGATTATTAGTTAATACTTAATAATATTAGTTGAAACTTAGTATATAGTTAATAGTTTCTATCCATATAATTTATTTTTTTTCAATTTTTAAATATATTTATTTTTGTAGTTAAATTTTGGGCCTAAAATGGCCCAAAAACAGGTTTGAATGTGTTTCTAGGCTATTTTAGGCCAAAATAATTGAACTGGGCGAAAGGATTAGTGGGGGGCCGGAAGGAAACGGATGGAGGTCCTCCCCTGCATTGTACCCCACTCCTGCATGGACGAGGGCGGATTGCCTGGATAAAATCCCCACCCTCGCCATGCAAGGGTTGGGGGCGGGGAAGGAGTGGCCCCACCCCGTAAAGGGAGGGTAGCACCCTTACGTGTGTGTGTGAGTGAGTGAGTGAGTGCGCACGTGTGGGTGAGTGTGTGTGCGTGTGCGCGCGCGCGTGCACGAGTGGGTAAGGGTGTGTGTGTGTGGGTGTGTGAGCAACACGTGTTTGTATGTTCGAGTGAGTGTGTGTGTGTGTGTTTTTCGTGCGTGCAAGGGCGAGTGTTTGTGAGTGCTCGTGGGCCTATGTAGGGGCAAGTGCATGTATCAATGTGTGTGCGAGAGTACAAGTGTGTACGTGTGAGTGGATGTGTGTGTGTGCACGCACGCAAGTGGGTGTGGATGTATGTTTATGCGCCCGCGTGGGCATGTGTGTGTGGAAGAGTGCACCTATAAGTGCGCACGTGGGCGTGTGTGTGTGTGTGTGTGAGTGTCTATGAGAGTGGGTGTGGGTGTGCATGTGTCCGTGTGAGGACATGTGTGTGAGTGTGCATGGGGAGTGGCCTCGTATGTGTATGAGTACACGTGTCGGTGTGTGTGTGAGTGCGAATGTGGTGTGTGTGTATGTGCGCTTGTGTGTGCGTGTGTAGGTGTGTGTATCTGAGTGCGAGTGGGTGTGCGTGTACGTGTACGTGCGTGTGTGTGTGAGGGCGTATTTGTGTGAGTGAGTGTGTGTGTGGGGGAGTGAGTGTGTTTGTGAGTGCACATGTGGGGGTATGCATGTGTGTGTGTGTGTGAATGCGCGTGTGGGTGTGTATGTGTGTGTGTGTGTGTGTGTGTGTGTGCACGCGCAAGTGAGTGTGGGTGTGTGGGTATTTGTATGTGTGTGTTTGGGTTTGTGAGTGAGCGTGAGTGTGCGTGCATGTGTGTGGGAGAGAGACATGCACACTCAACTGGGTGTTCGGTAGGGGCTCAGGCTAGGCTCTATCATGCCCAGGGTTTACCATGTTCATCCCGTCTAGCCTATATACTTTATAAAATCACATTCAATGGCCCAAAACGAGTTCCACCCCAAAACATCCTTGTTTTATCTTAGCATTTGTTTTTTTAAAAATGAAACGAGGTTGTTTCTAATTAGATTTTATTTAAAACCTAAACTTGCCCCGCCCCTTCCCCCGTGCAGCGTTCCTCTCTCTTTTCCCCCTCTCTCTTTCATGTCTCAATCTCTCTTCCTCTCTCAGCCTCAATGTTTCATACCCCCACCGTCCATTGCTGTCTTTCTCTCTTACTCTCGTCGTCATCCTCAGCTTCCCAACCCCAAGTATGAGTTTGGTGTTGGTTTGGGTTGTGGTAAAGGTTGAGCGATTGGTGTCAAAGCTCGGGTGGGTTTGGAGGACAACCGTGGGGGCCAATCAACCGCCCAGCATATAGATAGGGCCCTGGGGGCCAAACTCTTTCAGAACCAGAGTGACCTCATCCTGCAAGTGCAGGTAGCGTACCTAGCATTTGTGAGTGCGTGCATGGGTGTGTGTGTGTGGGTTTGTGAGTGTTGGTGTGCGTGTATGTGTGTGTGCATGTGTGTGTGTGGGTTTGTGAGTGTTGTGTGGGTGTGTGTGTGTGCGCCCGCGCGCGTGTGTGTGAGAGAGTGACTACCCGTGTGTCTGAGTGACTCTGTGTGTGTGTGTGCGCGTGAATGGGTATGGGTGTGCGTGTGCGCACGGGTGGGTATGGGTGTGCACGGTTTTATGGGTAAGTATGCATGTGTGAGTGCTTGCATGTGCGTTTGTGTGAGTGCATGCGCGTGTGGGTGTGGGGGTGTGTGTGTGTGTGATTGCATGCAATGCTTGCGCGCGCATGTGTGTGTGTGGGGTAAGCATGTGTGAATGTGTATGTGTGTGTGCGCGCGGGAGTGGGTGTTGATGTTTAAGTGTGTGCTTGTGTGTGAATGTGCATGCGTGAGTGCACATGTGTGTGTAAGTACGCGTGTGGGTGTGTGTTTGTATGTGTATGTACATGCGCGTGCGAGTAGGTGTAGTTGTGAGTACGCATGCGGGTGTGGCTGGGTGTGTGTGTGTGAGTGCTTACGTGTTCGTGTGTGTGTGAGTGCATGCATGTGTGGGGTTTACCCCATCCTCCTGGCCTAGCCTATATATACATATATATTTTAAAAAAATAATAATAATAAGACGACATCTTTTTGTGGGCCCAAAACAAGTTCCTCCCTAAAACAAAATCCTTTTTATCTTAGCTCTTGTTTTTCTAAAATAAAACAATGTCGTTTTGGAGAGACTTCTAGTCCTAGTCTCCCCAAAATGAGGTTATTTCTTATTTGGTTTTATTTAAAACCTGAACTCATTCCCCTTCGCTCGCTGCATCGTTTTTCTTATTGATGTGTCAATCTCTCTTCCTCTCTATGCCTTAGTGTCTCAACCTCGCCGTCCATCATTGTCTATCTCTCTTCCTGTCGCCGTCAACCATGGTCTTCTAGTCCAGTTATGCCTCTCTCTTCCTCTACCACAGTTTGGTTTTGGATAATTATGATTTTGGATACTTATTTTATTTATTGGTTGGGATTTAAGTGGTGGTTTTGGCAATATTTTGGGTAGTGGTTTGGGTTGTGGTAGAGGCTGAACTATTGGTGTTGAAGATTGGGCGAGTGAGGAAGATGATCGTGGGGCTAATTAGCCCCCCGACATACGAACAGGGCCTCAGAGGGCCAAACTCTACCGGGACCAAGTTGTCCCCACCCTAGGGGTGTAGGTAGCACCCTTAGCATGTGTGAGTGCGCGCATGGGTATGTCTGTGTGTGAGAGACTACACACGCGTATGTGTGTGTGTGTGTGTGCGCGCGCGCACGCGTGTGTGTGCCTATGTGTGTGTGTGTGTAAGTTTGCAAATGGAGGGCGTGCGAGCAGATGCCCGCGCTCAGCTGCTAGCGAAGCAGGCTTAAGTTGGGCCTTAGCCCGCCTGGCCCAGCCTATATATACATATATGTATATAGAAAAATAAATTTCTTTAATAAAACGACGTCGTTTTAGGTGGCCCAAAACGAATACCTCCCCAAAACAACATTGATTTATCTTATGTTTTGTTTTTTTAAAATGAAACAACATCGTTTTAGGGTTTCTTATTTGGGTTTGTTTAAAACCCAAACCCCTCCCCTCGCAATGTCTCTCTCTTTTCCCTCTCTCTCTCTCTCTTTCCTCTCTCCGTCTCTCTTCCTCTTGCAGCCCCGATGTGTCAAACCCCTGCCATCCGTCGATGCTCTCACTTTTCCTCTTGCCATCGACCCCCACCTCCAAGCCCAAGATATGTCTCTCTCCCTCTGCCAAAGTTTGGTTTTAGATGATTTTGGATTCTTTTTTTGTTTTTAAGTTGGTTTTGGCTGGTGGTTTAGGCTATGGTAGAGGCTAAGTTGTTCTTGTCGAAGTCTGAGCGGGTTGGGAGGAGGGTCGCAGGGTCCAACCCGCCCCCAAAATACACATGGTGCCAGCCCATTGGGGTGGGGTAGTGCTCGGGGGACCCAAACTCTCCCAGGACCAAGGTGGCCCCCATACAAGAGGTGTAGATAGAACCCCTGACGCGCGTGAGTGTGCGAGTGAGTGCGTGGGTGCATTTGTGTTTGTATGTGTGCAGGCTTGTCTACGTGTGTTTGTAAATGCATAGGTGTGCGCGTGTGAGTGCATGTTTGCAGGTGCGGGTGTGGGTGGTGGGTGTATTGTTTCTTCGTTATTAGTAAGGGAAAAGCTGGCAATCGGATGGGTTTAAAATCCAATTTTACACCAGCCAATTTGAATCCGCGTACACCGAATGCATGCTCTCCCTCCCTATGAATGTCTCTCCCTCCCCATTACTGCACTTTATGATTTGTTCAGAAAAGAGAAAAAAAAAAAAAAAAAAAAAAACCCATCTTTGCACCATTTCCTCTCATTTGGTTTGTGTTTCAACTTTTACTAAGTTCCACTCACACCGGAACGCACTCGAGTAGTGAGTGAATGTCGATTTCAACACTGTAAATTTCAATTTTTCACTTTTACTTTTATTCCTTTTATCTGGTATTGTGAATGTTGGTTTCAACTTGTTTTCACATTCTGTTGGAATTATCAACACCCAGTATAGGTAAATTTAAGACTGTTCATTTCCAAATTGTTGTAAAAATATTATTTTTTTCCTAAAATGTTAGAAACCAGAATTCATAGAGAGGAGAATGAATAGATAGGAAACAGAAACAGAAATTCTCAGAGTTTACCTTCCGTCGGCTGAAGACGAGTGCATGTGGTGGGGAGAGACATTCGGAAGTGTAGTAATGGGGAGAGACATTCAGCTGAAGATGAGTTTACCTTTCTTTTTTTTTTTTTCCTTTTTTCCATTATGAATAAATCATAAAGTGCAGTAATGGAGAGGGAGAGACATTCGGACGGAGGGAGAGCATGCATTCGGTATACACGGGTTCAAATTGAGTTTTCTTGGAGTGCATACATGTCTTTCATCTATTCCATCTATTCGTTGGGTATGAAATTGGGTTTTAAACCAATCCGTGTGCAAGCTTTTCCCTATTAGTAAAACTCTCTCACCTTCTCTCTCACCATTATAAAAAAACTTTTATAATCTAATATAATATATTAATTTATGAAATCCTTTTGCAAGTTAGGCATTTCTCTTATTTAAATAACAGACTAAATTAATTGGAATGAGTTACAAAAGAGAAAATATATTTATAATTTTAAGAAGTTGTGGAAGTTCATTGCATTTTATTTATTTAAAAAAAAGAGTTTTCTGTTAAAAATAATGCGTCAAAAATTTATCATTTTTAAAAAAAAGAATGGATAGAATTTGCCTACTCTCAATTATTATATAGCATTATTTATTAAAAAATAGAATAATTATATTTAAAAAAATTTATACCACACTATGTAGGTCACATATTTAATTTAATATTCATATTGTCGTCTTCATTTTCGTAATCTGCTGCCCCGAACAAGTCTAGAGCCCTGACGGCTGGTGTACCCGATTTGTCCCTCGTGCTCGTGATCTCACCCGACGCAAAAATCTCTGCGTTACAGCCTCACCTTTGTAGCCCTTTGCCCTTTGGAAAGAAAATCTTCTCAAGTCTCAACCAAAGCCAAACTCTTTTTATCTCTCCTACTAATCCCCCCACATGTTCTCTTCCTCCACACGGGTTCCTGACCGTTAATGCTTTAATCAAATACTTTCCCATATTTTCTCTCATTTTTCTTCCTGGGTTTCTTTCTTTGGTGGAGTTTTCTCATCTGGGTGTCTCTTGAAATGGGCAAAAATCAAGCTTACAAAGCTATGCAGAGAGCCAGGCTGGGCTCCAGCTCTGCTGCGGCTGAGGAGATTGAAGACGGCATGGTTTGTACCCTTTCATACTACCATTCCCCATTGAATTTCTCATTCTTAAATTTCATTCCTTCTTCTGTTTTTATGGCAGTTTGTTAATCTGTGTTATTCATTACATTATTGAATTCTGTGCTTATGATTGATTAGATACTTATTGTTTATCGAATAAATCTCTGATTTTAATGGGTAAGCTTTACTTTTATGAAATCCTACAGTAATTTGAGTAGGATGTCAAAAATTTCCTGCAAAAGATACGAATTTTAAGTTCTTGATTTGAATTGTGACGAGCTACAGAGCAATGCATGGTGCATAGTCTTATCTGATAGATTGAACGTGAGAAGTATTCACCTGTTAATCAACCTGCGCATTTGACTTCTATACATGAATATTGCCCTCTTGGAAAGATAGGAGCTTTAGGATAGCTCTAATGGTGTCCTAAAAGTTGATTTTCCGACAGGGCACGGCCGCCAACTCCACTTCATCTACCACATTGGTGCCCCCCCCCCCCCCTTTTTTTTTATAAGTACATTGGTGCCCTTATTTGTAGGATACATAGAAGAGTTTATTCTTAATTGGGGATTATATCAAGTTTTAGCTCATTTCCTGAATCTTATTACTTTATTTTTGAATTCCTCTCTTTCACGATCAAACAATTGTGACTTGTGAGATCTTAAGAAAGTTTGTCTTTCTTTAGATCAGAAAATGTTATCCGATAATCCAGTATAAAAGTTTTTGTTGGGTGTTTCTTTTCCTGGAGTGTAACTGATGAGGACAGTCGCAGGTGGATGGTTCATTTCATTCGCCAGAGTGGCATGCTGCTCGTTTGGCCAGTCTTAGAACTTCTCACACTATCACCTGGGAAGAGTTTAAAAAAAAGCAAAAGGTAATTTGTTGAGTATTGCTAATATGCTTATCTTGATCACAAGTGCGCATGAGTTTTCTATATTTGTTTCTCCACTGCAACTTATTGTGTCCCCCTTTCATTTTATTTTATAAGTGTAAGTATATTAATAAAAGAATAGGCAAAAGCCATGTTCAGTACAAAGAATGTCCTAGCTAAGTAGGACTGTAGGAGCATTAGAAACAAGGAAATCATGGAAATCTTGGCCATTAAAGTTAACGGCAATGGCCCAAGTACAAAGAGTTCTAAAAAAGAAAGCATTTAGTTCCTTTACTGATCTTTCTTTGTCCTCAAACGTCCCTTCATTGCACTCCTGCCATAAACACCACATGACGCAAATAGGCAACATCTTCCATACAACCTTGATCTGTTGGTTACATCTTAGATCTGTCCAACTAGCCAACATCTCCACAACACACTCGGGCATAACCCAACCCAAGCCTAGTCTTCTAAATACTTCATTCCAAATCCCACGAGCTATATCACAATGTAGTAGAAGATAGTCCACTGATTCACCCTTTTTCCTACACATGCAGCACCAATCTGCGATGATCACCCCTCGTCTTCTCAAGTTATCCGTTGTGAGGATCTTACCCAAAGAAGCGGTCCACACGAAAAAAGCAACTTTGAGAGGCGCCTGGTGTCTCCAAATCCTTTTCCAAGGGAACTGAGTTGGAGGTTCTTGTGATAGAGATTTATAATACGAGCGAACCGAGAATAGACATTTTCCTGTAGGTATCCACCACAATAAATCAGCTTGATGGTTACTGCGTTTGAGTGAATACAAGAGGCTGAAAAGAGCTGCAAAACTGTCCAATTCCCAATCATGTGCCGCCTGACTAAAATTAATGTTCCATTGGATTTGTTCCCCCATTATCACCATAACTTCCGCCACGGAGACATCATTGGCACTTGCCACCCTAAAAAGAACAGGAAATAGATCCTTTAATGCACCATTTCCACTCCAAGTATCGTACCAGAATTTGATCTTAGTCCCATCTCCAAGACACAATCTTTTGTGCCGGGAAAAGACCCCCCAACCTCTTCTTATATGTTTCCACAAACCCACACCATATGCCCCACTCACTTCATTGGTACACCATCCCCCCATAATTCTCCATATTTACTCTCAATCACCATTTTCCATAAAGCCTCAGGTTCGTTATGGTATCTTCACAACCATTTCCCAAGTAGCGTCCGATTAAAAGTTCTCAAATTTCTACTGCCCAAACCACCATAAGAGATAGGTCTGCATACTTTCTCCCACCTGACTAGGTGAAATTTAAACTCTTCACCCAATCCTCCCCACAGGAAATTTCGTTGAAGTTTGTCAATACGAATTGCCACACTTGTTGGGATAGGGAACAATGACAAAAAATAGGTCGGTAAGTTAGATAACGTACTCTTTATCAAGGTAATCCTACCGCCTTTTGACAGATACAATCTCTTTCATCCTGCTAATCGACGCTCTACTTTCTCAATCACTGTATCCCATAAAGAAGCCGCTTTCAAGGCGGCCCCCAATGGAAGGCCAAGATATGTCATAGGAAGTGAAGCAATCTTACACCCCCAAAGTATTAGCCAACTGTCTTAGACGCTGCACACCTCCAATAGGCACCATCTCTGATTTATCCAGGTTCACTTTCAACCCTGAAACTGCTTCAAAACAAAGAAGAAGGGCCTTTAATACTCGAATCTGATTATTATCTGCCTCACAGAAGATAAGAGTGTCATCTGCAAACAATAAATGCAAAATATTAATAATTCTCCCACCTGGGGATCCTATCGAATAACCAGTCACATGCCCATTTGCAACCAGGGCTGAGGTCATTCTACTCAAAGCCTCCATTACAATAACAAATAGTAATGGTGGTAACAATGGATCTCCTTGTCTAAGGCCTCGTGTACTATTAAAAAAACCTGTTGGACTTCCATTTATCAGAACTAAAAATTTTGCCGTAGATATACACCAATGGATCCAAGATCTCCATCTCTCCCCAAAACCATACCTCCTTAGGAGGTCAAGTAGAAAGTCCCAATTAACATGGTCATACGCTTTTTCCATGTCTAGCTTGCATATAATCCCAGTATTGACAGCTTTCAGTCTATTGTCCAAACATTCATTTGCGATAAGGACTACAACTAAGATCTGTCTATCCTTTACAAAAGCATTTTGAGGCTTTGAGATTATCTTTCCCACTACCTCACTAAGGCGATTCGCAAGTACCTTAGAGAGAATCTTGTAAACCCCATTTACTAGGCTAATGGGTCGGAACTCCTTGATCTCCTCAACCCCAACCCTCTTCGGAATCAAAGCAAGAAAAGTGGCGTTTAGGCTTTTCTCAAATTGTCCAGCCGAATGAAACTCCTGGAACACCTTCATGAGATCATCCTTTAACACCTCCCAACATGTTTGAAAAAAACCCATAGAAAACCTGTCAAGACCCAGAGCCTTGTCTTTGGCCATCTTCCTCACCACTTCAAAGACCTCAACCTCCTCAAACGGCCTCTCCAAACGAATACCATCCAAAGGCCCAATAGAGTCAAAAGCTAGCTCATCAGGCTTCGGTCGCCAACCCTCCTGCTCGGTAAGTAGTTGTTCAAAGAAACCAACTACATGATCATTAATTCTCTGCTCATCCTTACAATCTGCCCCATCTATTTTCAGCATCTCAATATTATTAGATCTCCTATGAAAATTGGCTACCTTGTGAAAAAACTTAGTACATCTATCTCCTTCCTTCAACCATAACGCTCTCGACTTTTTGCCACCACGATATCTCTTCTAAAAGAACAATGCTCTCAAGATCTGCAACCAGCACTAGCTTTTTAGCTAATTCCTCCTGTGTTAAGGTCCTAGACTCTTGTAGCCTTTCCATTTCTGCGATCTCTCTTGTTGCCTTTCCATGGAACACACCAGTTGCATTTTGCACAAGTGCGCACACACTTGTGCATGCATGTGTGTTTCTATAGAGTAAAAGTATATATTTATATGGGCACTTGCTCTGATACTCATTCATCAGTGTCATAGGTTATCTAGTAACGAAAGAAACATCAAGAATTTATGTCATGCTAGCTTAATGATATTATGCTTTCACAGAAAAAAGATCCACAGAAAGTATTCCATTTGTATTTTTCATTTTCTTTCAGTGATGATTTTATATGCCAACTACACTGTGCTTCTGCCCCCTAGGCAATGTGCTAAGAGTTTGATGGAACTATGGATTCCACCTTATTTTTTTAATCTCAATTGTTTATACAAAACCATGTAATAAGACCTCGAGAAACCTGAAATGCTACATAACTGGTATCATTGCTAGTACATGTTGACATGGGCAAACATTTTAAAATACCTTGTCATAAATATGCAAGTAATCTGATTTTCTTATTTATTTACAAATATCCGTCCAAAAATTGTTATCAAAATGTTGTGCATTAACAACAAATTGTCATTGTATATAAGCTGCAATGATGTTGGCTCTGTGTAAACCTTACTGTGGGAGAGTTTTCTCCAATGAGAATAAAGAATGTTGTTTGGACAAGACAAGGAAAGAACTCGCCATGTGTTTATGGCAGCGGTCCAACAAAGAGACAAAGTACTAGTTTTCTTTTTCCAATTATGAATGACACTGCATTCTACCGTCTATATATTACGTGATAAAAGACCAATGTTCTATTACACTTGCCCTAATAAAAGATTTGCATCAACTAAAATGAATAAAACGTTGTGCATATAAGCAATGAATTGAAGCCACAAGTTTCAAAAGTAAAGTGGCTCAAGGAGGGATGTACAGACAATGCCTTTCATTTGTTTTCTGGGAAATTTACTTGCAGGAAGATAAGGAATAATCTTGTCATAATTGAGGTCATGGATAATGAAACAAGGAAGAGATTAGACTTAGTTTTTGGTGTTTCGGTAAATTAGATGGAAGTGGATCATAGATCATCCATTTTGTAGAGTTCATATTTTAATTTGAGTGGCTGTTTATCTTTGATTGATGCATTTTCTGGAGGGAAATAGAAGCTCATTGAGGGGGTTGGTTAACTTCCTTGACTATGCTTAATACCTCATTGTGTTCATGAATTTTTTACTCTCTGATTGCATTCCTCCTATGTATGTGCTAATTTTTCCTCTGTTGAATTGTGTGGGAATTTTTACTAGGAAGACGAAATGAAAAAGGGGGAACTGGAAGCAGATAAAGATAGAATGATGAGAGAATACAGAGCTCAACTGGATGCTGAAAGGGCACGCAAACTTGCCCAAGGAAAAAACAACTCCAGTAGTAAATATAATCACAAAAAAGGTATGTGCAATAAAGCATTCTTCTTCCTCCTATTCTTGTTCTTGTTCTTGAAGGTTATATGTGTCATTGCAGATAAGGACAAAGAATTAAAGAAACGAGGCAGCAGAAAGAGAAAGGTGCCTACAATTTATTAAATTGTTTAGCAAATTTATTTAATTTGCTGTGCTAGTCTCCCCAGGAGTTTAGGTTCCATGGGGTAGTTCCCCCATCATAAGAAAAAAATAATTATTAAATTGTTATTACTCAGATTCAACACTTGTACACTCTAGAACAGCTACAAGATCGAGTCTTCACTCTCATTATAAGGCCCCTGGGTGCCTTCCTATTTTGGAACTCCTGCCAAGCCTTTGCTCACTTGATATGAGAAAGGTGATGCTAAATCCAATGTTGGCCATTCTTCCTTTGAAATTTTAGACGCATAGGGTAAGCACTTATCTAAATTCGTTACTATCACAAGGGAACCATCCTTTTTGTGTATAATATCCTGTTGGCATGGCTCTGGTTGGACCAGTGATAGTGATGATCTTGGAGGAAATAAATTGCAAAGCATGAGAGAAAGAAACTAATTTTATCAAGAGGAAGAGAGCATTTTATTTTGAGTCAAGGGGAACTGATGAATTTGTAATAAGATCAGAAGTGCTGGTGGAACTATGATCAAGAAATTTAGGGACAGTTGAACAGCCATGCATAAGTTTGAATAGATTATGTTTTGGGTCCCCTTCAAATCCACACAATAACTATGTAAACTTAAACTTTGGTTTCAAACTTTCAAGTCATGCCAACTCCATGCAAGTTTGGGAGGGCTTGAAGGTACTACTCAAAGAAAAATAATGTTTAAAACTTCAGTTTAGAATATATTGCTTCTAATTGAAAACATAGAAGCTTAGTCGTATAAACCGGACTTCCCGGGTTCAAAACTCCACATTCTCACTCTTGGGGCGATCGGACTAGGATAATCTCTCTTTAAATTACCTAAGGTACACTTCTAGGAAATCCCTTGCCTAGAGCCTATGCACCACCAGGATTAGTTAGACGCCAGGTGCCAAAAAAAAAAAAAAAAAAAAAAAAGAAGAAGAAGAAGAAAAGAAGCTTAGAATCACAAATACTACAAATAAGATTTTGTTGTTATTTATTTTTCAAATAAAAGACTGTTAGGGATGACATGCCAACATAACTCGGTAATGAAGCAAACTAGAGAGTGGGGATAGCATTAAAGGCTTAAAGCACTCTTGCATTTCAGTTGTTACAGATATTTAAAACTATGAAATGTGAGCCCCTCATTTGTCAATGCAGCATTCAAGGAGGAGGAGATCTTCTGGCTCTAGCTCCTCAAGTTCATCCTCCGATACTTCCAGTAGTGATGAAGAGGAGAGAGAATCAAGTAGATCTAGGTCCAAGAGAACAAAGAAAGAAAAGAAGCACAAGTCAAGAACCAAGCACTCTTGCAGTGACGACGAAGAGGCTGATGGTCCCGTGCCACTTTCTAGATTCTTTGACAGTGTGAAGAGCTAACAGCATTGTTGAAGATGCTGCTTTGTCCTCATCAAAGTTATGTCTCTAATATAGGATATGAATTCGTTCTTTCATAATTAGCTGCTAGCAAATATGGATTGGATTGCTTCTTCCTTCTGGATTGGTGAGCTCTCTGATAATATTGAGTTTCTGATACTAGCTCGTTAGAATTCATCCTGTTAGGAAATCGAACTTTATGGCATATACTTCCCATGTGAGAATTCTATATAACGTTGAGCAGGACAATTTGAAGTTGATATCCTCTCTCAAACAGTCGTTGCTTTCGTTGGTTTCTTTAGCCCCGAATTTTTCAAATTTGACGAGACCTACTACTAATCGTGGCACAAGACAAAGGTTCGTCAAGGTTAATGAGGTTCCCGTACAGCTCTTGTGCAAATAAAACATTGTCAACAATTTTTTAATTAAATATTTGCAAGCATTGACCATGTTTTATCCTATGCAAGAGACTCGAAAACAAGTATCGAGGTCAAGGGAAAAAAGGGGGAGTTTTAATTTGGTTTTTTGGATCTGCGAATGTGCACAAACAGAGAGAGAGAGAGAGAGAGAGAGAGCCGTTGATCAGGAGTTGGCTTAATCCAATCAATAGAACAACAATGAAAGGGTAAACAGCCATGCAGATTCCATTATATTTGTTCCAGTCCCTGAATTCTGCCCAAAGTAAATCAACTCCAGATCCACCCCATTTTGGAATGGAACAATATGTACAGGAAGAAATCAATCGCCCGAGTTATATAAACCAGAGAGACCACACTGATCAAATCACGATGACTAAACAAAGCATGACTCCTCATTGTTGCTGATACTCGGGGTTAAATGCAAGAGCCTCCCTATATATCAGCTCCTTCATCTGTTCCTCACTCAGTGCATGCTGCTCAAAGTCAAAGCTGAAGGGAGTCATGCACACAGGCTCGTCACTGATGTCATGCAGTGATGTCAAGTAGGGATGAGCCAATGCGCCTTCAACTGTCGAAAATAGGAAATTACATGTCAGTGTTTTCAATGGCACATATTAAATGCCCATATAACTCTGTTAAAGCACCAAGCACAAAACTTGATGGATTAAGTTTTTATTATTTAATCCCTGAAAATGCACAAAACATAATGGATTAAGTTTTTATTATTAAATCCCTGGAAAAGCACACAACTTGATGGATCTACTATTGAATCATCGGAAAACTAATATGTCAGAAGCTTCTTTCCATCTGTTTCACTATTTGTGGCCCAATAATAAAAACATCTGTTTCAAGGGACATGGCAAAGCATGAGTCCCTTGAATAGGAATTGTAACATTGTGAGTGGCAAGAGCACAGCACCAAAATTAAAGGCAGCTTGGTTGAGCTTGGATTGAGAAAGAACCTTGAGTCTTCGTTTCAGAAGTATCCCTAAGATTTTTAAGGGGGAAAATATCTTTTCAAGTGGGGTTACACGAGTTTTTTGGAATATAAAACCGTGAAACTTTTGGTACAAATATTATGATTAGACTAGTTTTCTCATACAAGGCTCAATAGAAATTAGCTCAGTTGATCCAAGTTGAGACTTTTATTGTTATGCACATAACATTAGGAAACAGAAACTCACCAGTAATCCTCTGTCTGGGATCAAATGTCAACATCTTTTCAACAAGGTCAATGGCTGCAGGATGGACATTAGGAAACTTTTCAGTGAAGGACTGCCGACGGTGAAGAGGACGTTGCCGAATATACCTTTTAGCATTTTCATTCAAGGACCCCAAGTCAGCCTCTGACGGGGTGCCAATCAGCTGCAATATTAAGCATGATTAATTGTACAAAAAAGGGACATCTTTACTCTGTAAGAGCACAAAGAATGGATTTTGCATTTTTGCATGCCCTTAGAGAGGAAAATGTGTCATACGTGCTCAAGTGGATTTATGACAGTATACAGTTAAATTAGGGTGAGGTGGAAGAATGCCATTAAAATAATGCGGTTGAATAATCCTAAAATCCGATTTCAAAAGTCATTTGCTATTATATTCGGTGCCAAA
Source organism: Juglans microcarpa x Juglans regia (assembly GCF_004785595.1). Taxonomy (NCBI): domain Eukaryota; kingdom Viridiplantae; phylum Streptophyta; class Magnoliopsida; order Fagales; family Juglandaceae; genus Juglans; species Juglans microcarpa x Juglans regia. The sequence continues at coordinate 39,039,114 of NC_054594.1, read as the reverse complement.
TTTAAGTATGGAGAATAAGCAGGTCTTCTTGAATAAAAAGCAATAAGTATAAGAGACTGTAATTGGAATCACAATTTTCAAATGGTCATTTTTTCCCCAGAAAACAACAGTACAGCAGTATAAACCTGGAAAATTAAAATTACCTCCAACAGCAAACTTAGCTGATGCACATGATCTCGACCAGGAAACAAGGGCTTTCGATCCATCAACTCCATGAAAATACAACCAACCGACCATACATCAATAGCAGCAGTGTAATCTGAAGAGTTCAATAACAGCTCTGGTGCACGGTACCATCTTGTAACAACATATTCTGTCATAAAATCAGTTTCGGAGGTGACACGAGCTAGTCCAAAATCACATATTTTCAAGTCACAATTGGCATTTAAAAGAAGATTGCTGGGCTTTAAGTCTCTGTGCAGAACATTTGCAGAATGTATGTATTTCAATCCACGGAGGATCTGATATAGGAAATACTGCATAAAACGTAGAAAAGTGGTAGTTATTTTAATCTGTGACCAAATGATAGTTATGGTGAATTTTGGAAATCATAGTAAAAAGCAGAAGATGAAGAAGAGAAAGAAGCACAAAACTTCAAAAGCTGAACAAGCCAAAGCAAAAACTCGAAAGTACAAAAAAATACGGACTTCCACAAGTGAATTCTAAGTTCAGGCATAGCGAGTGGACACGCTATATTACATTCCCCATCTTGATTGAATGCTAGATTATTCCATTCAACCACTTTATCACAGGAAAAGAAAGATCCAAGGCTCCACAGCTTTCAAAACAACCCATCTTTATAAGGATAACATCCAACTGCTTTAATTGGTTTAAGTACCATATGTATTAAATCAGAAAAATTTAGTGAAAAATTCTACTCCCATCTCAAGAAGAGAGATTTTAGCCGCCCTCCCCCCCCCAAAAAAAAAAAAAAAAAAAAAAACTTCTTTGGATAAGGCTTTTGACAACAAAACTGTTCTATTAAGGAATTAATGTTCTTCGGTAATGCTTTTTCAGGTAGCTTATATAAGACCACAAGAAATCATTTAAAGCTGATCATTTTGAGGCTACTTTGATTCTTGATCACCTACACTTGTCTTCTTGGTGGAAGGGTTCAGGTTCAGTGAAATGAATGGGTGAAAGCTGTTTAAGAAAGAGGGTGAAAATCACTCCAGTGGTAGCAAACAGAAACGAGATATTTCAGTCGAATGCAGACTTCTGAGTTGACAGAAGACTTCTGATGAGAGGAAGTAGATGCACAACGAGATTCAACCAGAGGTAAAATTTTAGCAGAATAGATTCAGTGCTGAACAACTTCAAGATCGTTATAAACAATCTTTTCATTGAGAGATGATGCCCCTTTGTTTTTCATAGTATTTGCTAGCTTGCTTGGACTTGGACCATGCCCTTTTTCACTTATTGAAATACTCCATTTAAAGAGGCTTTCATTTTATTATAGCTTCTGCAAGTCCAAGAGGTCTTTGATAATGCAAGTAAAGGTATCATACAGCAGACATGGTAGCAAGCTAAACGAAAATAAATGCTTCGAATACCTGACAATGCTCCTCTGACAACGCTTGATTGGAACGAATAATCTGGTGCAGGTCAGTGTCCATTAGCTCATAGGCAATATAAACATCGTTAAATGCCTCCCTCTGTGGGGGTGGTATTATATCCCTGATTGCAACAACCTGCATGAAAATATGAGCAATATTAATCAGAAAATTAAAAAGAAAACTTCTGTAGAGCCAAATTCCTATGTCTCCTGCAGGAGGTTCCTAGCTCCCCCCCTGCCCCCAAAAACCAACCAACTTTTCTTTAGTGGGTTTAGATTTAAGAGAATAAGCAAGCACGACCAAATAAACATCTAAACAGAATGCCTACAGAATATGCTGTAAACATGATGAATTACAAAGGCAAGACAAGAAAACATTTCTTTTTATTCATAAGTTACACATGCACTCAGGTGGATTCTGAACCCATAACCTAGTCTTCCTTAACTGGCCAAATCCAAAGTTAATTAATTTTTAATGAAATTGGTTGTAAAAATGCCTACAAAAACGGAGATGGTTTCACCAGGCCTAACAACCAAAATGGAGCTAAAAAAAAAAAATGAGCCCCAGCTGCGTGTAATAATGAGATCTGTCCAGCTAACTAAAGAGGGGAAAACCCCAAAGTTCATAATACATTTTGCTCAAAATCTTAATTTTATCATCTGGTCCCATGATTCTACTGGACAAAACAACGGCAACGAGTTATACATTAAAATTATCTACCTAGCCACAATGATCACAACTGAGTTATTAAAGTAAAATGCAACGTGCCAGTAAAAGTAATTCTAATAAGCAACTTGTCACGCCTTCCCTGCCATTTTGAGATCGCACAAGAAAATAATGCAGCGATAGCCGATCTCTTGGTCTTTTTTAGTGGCTCCCTTCAATGGAATGTAGAATTCATTAGGGCAGCCCAAGACTGGGAGATAGAGACTATCACAGAGCTCTATGAGGCGTTGTATTCGGTAAGCATGACATAGGGTATCACAGATAAGATGAACTGAAGCCCCTCCAAGAAAGGTAAATTCCCGATCAGATCGTTTTACCAAGTTCTAATGAGCCCTAGAATGACCATGTTCTCATGAAAGAGCGTATGGCAAATGAAAGCTCCTTCAAAAGCAGTTTTTTTCATATTGACAGCATCTTGGAAAAGATCCTCACCATAGATAATTGAAGGAAACTTCGGGTAATGGTGTTGTACTGGTGTTGTGTAAGAAGAATGGAGAATCAGTAGATTATTTGTTTTTACACTGCGAGGTGGCGAAGACCATGTGGGATGATTTAAGAATTGGATTGTTATGGGTCATGCCTTTTAGGTTGGTGGATTTCCTTGCAACCTGTAGAGGCCTCTGAGGCAACTCACAAGCTCACAAGTGGCAGCGATTTGGAAAATGGTTCCTATATGCATGTGTTGGTGCATTTGGCGGGAGAGAAATGATAGAAGCTTCGAAGATCGTGAGAGAACAATGGACGAGCTTAAAGCTTTCTTTTTAAAATTTTGTTCTTATGGGCAGGGGCTATTGTTTGTAATGGGCTAAATGTCCATGATCTTCTCTTTTCAATTGTAAACTCTAATTAGGTTATTCTCATGTATACTCCCTGGGTACTTGGGTTTTGCTTACTTCTATGAATAAAATTTCTTGATTATGTATAAAAAAAAAAAAAGTAACTTGTCACATCAAAAAGACAACAAGCAGGGATGTGACCGATAGGGACATGGGCCCCTAGGGATCAGTGGGGTGGGGGGAACCCGGGAGTGCTCCTGTTCTGGCCAACAAGTGATGACTCATAATACGTCATTAATCACATTCAAACTAATTGGATAATTGTCTAATTAGAACTGTTTTTTGGGTACGTACAAAGAAAGTTTTTTTTTTCAGGTATTCTCCAATGTAGTAGAGAACACCCCCCCTCACCTTCCTTTTCTCCCTTTTAGAGGCTATCGGTTAGTAACTTTCTTTCTTTCTTACTTATCAAAAAAAAAAACTTTCTTTCTTTCTTTATTTTTTTTCCAATCAAAAAGAAAGTTTCAAACAGATAGCCTGAAGAGGGAGAAAAAAGAGGGTATTCTCTACTACATTGGAGGTATACAAAGGAGTGTGGTTTGTACTTGTTAATGAATGAGAACGTTAATGGTAATAACGCTTCATATTCCAAAAGCCACCCAAAACTAAAATTTACTTTAAATGTGGTTTAATTCATGTCCATATAAATCAAACAGGTAACATTCTTTGTGGTTTCCTCCTTTAGCTATTACCATTTTTGGACTCGACGCTACTACACATTGTTATAATAAAGATTGCGCGTACTTAGGCCCTATCATACTCAATATCACATACATAATTGCACTCTTCTTTAGTAAAAGAAAGCGATAACTGAATGATTAAAGATTCTTACTTAAAAAAAAAATTAAAGATTCTTTCTTTTTTAACCAGTAATGAGAAACTACAAGAAAACGACTAATTACTTTGTTCTAAGTTGGTAAAGAATAAATACTAAGCACTCACTGACGTTTTCATGATCCATGTGGCGAAGCAGCTTGATCTCGCGGAGAGTCCTCTTGGCGTCGATCTTGTTGTCGAACGCATTCGCAATCTTTTTTATAGCCACGTGTTCGTTCGCCTCCGAGTTCAAAAACGAGCTAGGGAAATTCATAATCCAAAGATAAAGAAAATCAAAATCACAGATTACCTCTCAGAAATTCAGAGAGAGAGATAGAGAGAGTAAGAGACCAAACGATGCCGTATGCGCCTTTGCCGATGGGCATGATGGGGGGCTTGTACTTGGCTGTAACCTCAAAGATGTTGCCAAAGATGTTGTACTGAATGAATCTCCCTCCGTGACTCAACGTCGCCGATATGTTCTCCATCCCCATGGCCTGTTCCGGTTGCGGTTGCGGTTGCTGTGGCTGCGGGTCAGACTGGGCATCCGTCATTACAGCGTCGGCCGGTGGAGGTGGCCCTCCTGCTGCGTCCATTTCCTTTTGGCTTTAATTTTCCTTCTCTCAGCTTTTTGCTCTCTCAAAGTTGGTGTAGAAGTAATAAAAGCCCTAACGAATGATTGTGTGCCCCTGCCTCTTCCTGTTATCACTTTAGTTAAACAGATCTATTACCTTCCTGCATTAACTCTCTGAACTTTCCCCTCTCTCTCTCTCTCTCTCTCTCTCTCTCTGATACTGTTTTCAGTTTTCAAGCATTTCTTTATATTATTAAAATAAATAATCGTACATATTTATACCTTTATTTCTTTCTTTTTTTTTACCATTTTTATTAAGGGTAATGATATACATTAACTATGAAAATATATATATATATACTATACTTTCATTTTATTTTTATTTCATTATATAAAATGTGATATATTTATCATCATTAAATAATAAAAAATATCTAATAAAAGATCATATAATAATAATAAATATATCATATCTTACATAATGAAATAAAAATAGAATGATAATATGATACATAAAATTATCTTCTTATTAAGAATCATGGTAAAGTGATTTTCTATTCCATAGTTTTTTTATTGATAAGAATATTTTGGACATATTTGTTACAATTACGTTCATAACATATATCATTGGGACTTATTAGGGATGGAGAGAAATCGATAAAACTTGTTGGAATCGATCAGAATCGGCTGTTAAATGTTAGAACCGGTCGAAACCGATAAGGAATCGATAGATCATCCAGACAGAAACCGACTAATCATCCTTACCATGATCCTAATAATCTGTCTCAAAGAAAAAGAAAATTCCATCGTTCTTTTATGAGAAATGATAATCACAAGTGTCGTGCAATTATTTAAAAAAAATATAAAAAAATATAAGATTTATATAAAATAATAATAATAATAATTTTTTAATAGTAAATTTATTTTTTTTAAAACGACTGTACGATATTTATACACTCTACAACTATATGTAGAATTACTCTTCTTTTATATTAAATTATTATCTTTATCTTTGATTTGATATTTAAAAAGAAAAATTTTATTCATTATCTTCACATACCATATTTTTTTAATTTTTTTCTCTTATTAAATATGTGATATATGGATGATGAGTAGAATAATTCAATTAGTTTAAGAAAATAAAATTAATAAAAAAAATTTGTGAATATGATGTGTGAAGATAATAAGTAACAAAACTGGTTTAAAAATATCTAAGCTCTGCATAACAACGAAATTTATATTTTCCCTTCTTATGTTTTCGTGTTTTTCAATTTAATTTTGCCATTTTGTGCTTTTGTTTTTTAGACAATAGAGGTGTACTGAGCCCAACTAGTGAGGAGTAAGTGGAGGCCCAGAAGCCTGCTCATGATGCAAAATACGAACTCGGCCCATTAGGAGTAATAAAACTTCTCATATTTTTCACCTTTTTAAAAATTAATTTTTTATTTATTTATATTTGAAAATAAGAGGATATAATAAAATCATTAATTATTTTAAATTATAAGTCCGCCTCAAATTAAATACTCTATTTGACAATAGTGCTTTATGACACTATAGTTTAAACACCCAAAATAATTGATACTTGAAATAAATCCATTGATGGTATTTATATATAATTTTTTTTTTTTTTTTTGGAGGGGGGGTCCTATGGGCCTTCGAGGAGCCTCCAATGGCAAAGTCAATATATTCATTTTGGAGAATTTTCGTCGAATTAGCTAACGTAAAAAAGGAACATTTCGTATTCAATGTTCCCTCGCGTACAGATGCCATGCAACAATCTTTAATACAGCATGGCTTTCTTAGGCAAAGCCTCGACGACAGGTGAGTGAGGCATCTACTCTGTGCATATTTGTCAAGGATGGGGGAGTTTGTCGTGATCTCCGTCCACACCCAGGATATGATCATTTAATGCGACGTGAACTTCTCACGACGTGCCCCAGCACGGTGTGTCAAGGCAAGTGAGGTCCTACCTATCCATGTTGACACCTTTCCCGCACGATGGATGGTTTGTCGCCCTTCTTTGCACACAGCCCATGAGCTACTAGTGCTAGCGGTCGCATGGGCCTTCCATGTAGGTCCATCTCGATCTGAGAAGGGCACTAGCCTCCACGCCGGGTCCAATCCAATGAGGAACACCAATATCCCTTCCATATATATATATATATATATTAGATATATATAATATTAAAGGCCCAATTAATGAATTTTCTTTACATATCAAAAAAGAGATAATCTTATAACCAACCTGTCTATTCTCTAACAAAAATCAGCCCACCAATAAGTGAGAGCCATGTAGCGGTCCATTGGAACAAGAATGTGATTGCATTGGAGGAGATAGCCATGCAGCCCTTTCCAAAGCCTGCCCTAGACTCCGAGTCATCTCTTTCACAAACCCCTCATCTCCTTCACAAACTTGCAGTGCCCCTCTCATCTCCAGCCAACGTGATGCCAACACAAATCTAAAATGCTTTATATTTGGAAGAGCATCATCCCACTTTTATCAGTGTCTTTAAAATATGCAGGGCATAATACAGCCACCCAAAACACAAAAGCTTTAATTTAGAGACCCTATTTTTGGGATTAGAGGGATAGCCTCGAACTGTGCTGGCTGAGAGCGAGAGAAAGGCGACAATAGAAATGTAAGACAAGGGTAGCCGCCAACTGGAGGGTAGAGTATGCTGCTTTGGTGGCCCATTAGAGTTTGGGGAGGGGAAGGTGGTCTTGTATCTACCTCTCTGCTGCAACATGCACCGACAAATGTACTAAATTAGACTTTGTTTTTTTGGTCCATTACAAGCAATTGCCGTGAGAGAGATTTCGGTTGTGTTTAAATATTAAAGTGAGTTGAGTTGAGTTGAGATGATAAAATATTATTAGAATATTATTTTTTAATATTATTATTATTTTAAAATTTGAAAAAGTTAAATTATTTATTATATTTTATATTAAAATTTAAAAAAATTATAATGATGAGTTGAGATGAGTTGATGATCCAAACAAAGCCGAATGTACTCTTCAATCGCCTTTATATGCTCTTGGGTCCGACAATACGCTTCGGCCTACTCTTTCTTCGCCTCCTCTACACCCTCCACTACATTTCCACGGCTAGCGGCACTGGGGCATTCGACGGGCTGGAGATGAGATCTAGTTTTGGGACTGGGACGTTTGGCTGTGATGACTCCATGTGAATTGTGTGGAATCACTTATGTGGCAGATTATTATTAGAGGCTGGTAATCCCTTCAAAACAGCCGAACCGGTGCAAAGCGTTTTTCATAAAAAAAAAATTAATGAACTTTCTTCGAGAAACTAAGCAAAGAAAAAGGCGTAGATGGCGTAATTTCCACTTCCCGAATCCAACGGCTCTGCTTATGTAATGAAAGCACGTCAACGTCCAAGCATATCCGAAAGAGTATTTATATTCCAACAAATTATTGTCATTGGATAAAACAATGTATATTTTATAAATTAATATAATTTGATGTAATATGTTAAGTTATAAAACTATCTATCGTATTGTATCAAGTCACCATTTTTTTGTAAGTCAATCAAATTTGTATATTGTTTAAAGAAAAATACACAGTCCAAGAATTTAAACCACTTCAATATTTAAATTATTTTTATTTTTATTCATCTAATACAAAATACTACATATTATACACGCAGTATCCATTCGAGTTCTATGATCACAACGATCGAATAACTTGCACTGATGACATAGAAGTACCTAATCACTCGTGAATTATTGGACATGGAAAATAAAAGTCTGTTATATATAAAATAATCCTCATTATAAGACATTGTCGCTCTCTCTTTTATCTCTCATTGATATTAAGATTTTGTTTAGATAACGAGATGAGATGATTTTAAATAAATTAAATAAAATATTGTTAAAATTTTTTTTTAATATTATTATTATTTAAAAATTTAAAAAAATTAAATTATTTATTATATTTTATATAAAAATTTAAAACTTTTATAATAATGATACGAAATGAATCGATAGTATTTCGATCTCTAAACGAATTATTCAACATATTTCATGAAAAATTTTAACGTATAGGTTAGAGAGAGAGAAGTCGAGCCGCAAAAGGGGGACTTTGGGAGAGATACTCACTCGGAAGTCGAGCCAATCTTTCTTATTTAGCTCGTGATCGGTCATCCGGCGGCCAAGACGAAGCAAAGTTAAAGGAACAAGCTGGCATGGCTTTAAAACCCAACAGCTGCTCCAGTACCTTTCAAATAAGAGCACTGCTCCATTTGACCATTTTGATATTTTTTTAATATATTTAAATATTTTAAAAAAGATAAAAAAAATTATAATGATGCATTAAAAATTATTTTCTTAATCATTAAATAAAAAATTAAAATTAAAAATTAAATACACAAGTAGTTAAAATGAATTGACAAAATAAAAGGGCAAATTAACATCTTCCTTCAAACAATATCCCTTCCGAGAGCTCGAAGATCTCTCAAGTTTTATATGACTTCCACCGGCCTACTCTACCATTATAAGTACTCAAGGTGAGTCCATTCTTTTCATTTTCAAGATCAGGATCATCCCACAATTTGGTTTTTATTTTGACTAATTTGGCTTCTTCATCATGATGAACATTTGTGACTGTTTTTTCTTTTTATTATTTAATTTAAATAATGCTACATATATTCGTAAAATATATAAATATCATATAATCGCTTTAAAAAAGAATGAGATCTATTATTAAAAAATTTATTTATTTTTTTAATATAAATCTTATATTTATTTATTTTTTAAAAAAATAATTATATAATACTTACGTACTCAACTATAACTATAATTTTTCTTTAATTTTAGTCGGCAAAATATGATCCGATCTTTTGGCGGCCGTCCTGGTAGTACTAAAGCCACATATGCTCCCAAAGCAGAGCCCGCACCGTGCCACCAGGAAAGGTAGAAATATTTTAGTCCACGGAGGATTGGGCTAGAAGGAAGATCGGCAACATTCATCTCCCATGGTAAAATAGCCAAGTTTTTCATGAAGCATGGACAAGATGCTTGCTCAAATATGTGAAATAATTGCCTCAATAAGAAGTGCCACGAAGCTGTTTATATCAATATAGTCGAGAAACTCTTCCAGCTGGATCCAAATGAAACAATCATGGTCTTAATTACCGACTTGACGAGGAAGAAAATATTAAAATTAGTAATGTTAGATATAGTCATGAGTTATGTAAGTATTGTACACTCATTTTAAAAAAAAGATGGAATAATATATTATTTAAAAAATTAATTTTTTTGTCTCATTTTAAAAAATAGTGAGATTTACTTTTAAAAAATTACTTTTTTTATATGAGTCTCATATTTATTCATTTTTTTTAAAAATGCGCGACGTTTAGGTACTCTATTATTGTAAATATCATTTTTTAAATATTAATGTCATCTCACTTAGGCCTAGTTCGGATAATAAAAATGTTTAATCTCATCATTATAACTTTGTCAAATTTTCACGAAAAATATAATAAACAATTTAACTTTTTCAATTCTCAAAATAATAATATAATATTAAAAATAATATTTTATTCAACTTTTAACTTTTATCTTAACTCATTTCATCTCAACTCAGTATTCAAATTGGATCTTAATGTACGATGGACACAACCATTATCTTTTCCATCGTTACTTTAATGTCGCCTCTTGCATTGGAATCATGTACACGACTAGGAATTACAGAGAAATAGTTGAACATCTGGTTGACATCTGGTTGCAAAATGGAACGTGGAAAAGTTAACTAGACTTTCGAGTGAGAGACAAGAGGCCCAGGACTATCTCTATGGATTAGCCGAAGAAGAATAAGAAGGCTAGAGGAGAGAGCTCTCACAAAGGCTCAAAAAGCATCCACCATTTCTTTCACTTAGATTTCTATTATATAAAATTAGGCCTTAAACTTATAAATAAACAATTTTGCTAGATACAACCAACCAGCGAAACCGCCGTGCAACCGGCTGACACATAGGCATCTGACAGAAAAATAAATGAAAATCGAGAAGCGACTGAACCTAGTGACTAAAACAAGCCCTCCTCTGGCTGAAGCAAGCACTCCCTTTGACTGAAACAAGCCTTCCCTCCGACTAAAATTAGACGTCAGACAAGAGCCTCCTCAGCTCCACAGGCTTCCCTACAATGGGTTTGCCGCCAGAGTTCTCTTTCTGCTTGTTTTCGAAGAGGTTAATAAGAAACGCGAGCCACGAAACTGTGGGGGAGTCTCTGCCATTCAGATTTTAGATGAAAACAGACAAAACATGAAGGAGGGAAGAATTTAGATTTCAGAAGCCAAAGAAAACATCCGTACAATCATTCTTTTTGCGTCATCGTCTTTGAGTCTAGAAGAACTGAACAACCTTCTCGTCGTCCCGTGAACAACTGGTTCACTCTCCGTCGTCACCGGTTCACTCTCCGGCCAAATCCCTGCCGTAGTGGGTGACCTCCCTTTCCTTGAAACTCTCATTATCCACAAATAGCCCAACCTCACTGACCCTATCCCGCCAGCCATTGCCAAGCTCCAACGCCTCACTTTTCTCAGGCTCAATTGGAACAATCTCTTCGGCCCAATTCCTAACTTCCTCAGCAAACTCAAGAACCTCACCTTCCTCGAGCTCTCCTTCAACAACCTCTCCGGTTCTATCCCACCCTCACTTGCCCTACTTCTAAACCTCAATGTGCTTCACTTGGACCGTAACAAACTCACCGGAGGGATACCCTACTCTTTCGGTACATTTAGCAAGGTACTAGACTTGTTCCTCTCTCACAACAAACTATCCGATTCAGTCCCAACCTCATTCGCTAACATGGACTTCAATGTCATAGACCAGTTGTCTAACATGCTCGAAGGAGACGCGTTCGTGGTTTTCGGCTCGAACAAGACCATGCAGATTGTGGACCTGTCGAGGAACTTGTTCAAGTTCAATCTGTCCAAGGTGGAGTTCCCCAAGAGTAGAGGTGTAAATTTAAACCAGGAAATCGGGTTTTGAACCGGTCCGGTCTGGAACCGGTTCCTATATTATGAAAACCGGTCGGACCCGATCTAGTTTCTATTCCGTAGTTTCCGGGACCAGATCGGACCGAACCAGACCGGCTAGAAAAAATATATATATATAAATCAATTTTATATATTATACAAAATATTTATATATATAAGTTTTAAATATAATGTATAATTATATATTAAATTTTTATATATAATATATAATTATATATCATATATGAAATAACTTCATATTATAATTTATAAATTATAACATAAAATGTTAATCTTAAATATGAAGATTTGTAATTTGTTTGATCATATGTTATTAATATAATTATATATAAGATAATGTTATTATAATTTATAAAATAAAAGTTTAATCTTAGAGATGAAAATTTAATTGATCATATGCTTTAAACATAACATATATTAAATTATTAATAATATTTTATTATAAGAAGTAACACTTTATTATATTTTTTTTTACATTTTAAAACTAAAAAATTAGACTGAATCGGACCGAAAACCGGTAAAACCGGAGGTACCGGTTTAGGAGGGTAATTGGGGCATAATCGGTTTTGAAAAATGAAAAACCGGTACATACCAGTTCGGTCCTAAATTTTGTCTAAAACCGGACCGAACCGGTATGTACCGGTTTTGCATTTTTCAAAACCGATTATGCCAAAACCGGACCCAAGAGCTTGACTTCGTTGGACCTTAACCACAACAAGATCAATGGGGGCATGCCAGTGGAGATGACGACACTGAATATGCAGTTCTTGAATGTGAGTTATAACATGTTGTGTGGTTAGATTCCAGTGGGTGGTAAGTTGCAGAGCTTCGACTACTCTTCATCACTTCCAAAAACTTAGTCTTCTTCATCGCCATTGCTCATAGTTTTCTTCGAAGTTGAGTCTTTTGCGGAGTTCATTTTCCATTTTTCATTTTTCATTGAGAGTTAGCTCAAATCTGAGCTCAAACTTTCATCGAATTGAACTTCGAGGAGATGTGAATACAGACGTTGTCGTATTTGGCAACTGTGGGGGCGTTGCATTTGTCGATGGAGAATACTTGAGAATTTCAAAAAGAACATAGACTAAGTCTCGTGGGGATGGGAGACCTCTGCGCTTGTAACACCCCGTATTTCAGTGTATTTTTATTGAAGAATTATTTTTGATTGTTCAAAAATTTATCCTCTTATTTTAAAATTGGTTGGATTTTTAGTAAGTTTATTTCTATGATTTTAATTTGGTGAAAATTATTTTTATGTGCATTCCAAATATTTATTTATTGTTATGCATTTAAATTGCTTTTAATATTTAAATTAATTACTGTGGGATTTAATTATTTCAATTTGACTTTACCATTACGTTTAAATTATTTTATTTAACTTGTGGTTTTAAAATCATCTCCGTTGGATCATTTTTGTGACCCAAGTTATGAGGATTGGACCTCATTTCTTCTCCCTCCATTTTTCTTTCCCTCCTTTTTCTTTTCTTTCTTTTCTTTTTCTCCTTTATTTTTCTTCTTCCCGCGCGCAACTCCCTCTCCCTCCCTCTCTCTCCGTCCGTTCTTCCTTTCCCCCAGCCCGCCGCCGTCGCGCCGCCGTGCGCGACACCGCCCGGCCGACCAGCTCCCCCTCCCTCCGGCGACCTCACCTCCCAAATCTCAGCCCCTACCTCGCCGCCGGTAGCCCACACGCACCCCACGAAGCCGCGGGCCACCTTCACGCCAGCGCCGCCGTGAGCCGGCGGTGGCCCTCACCGCCCAGCCCGCTAGCTTCCCCAGCCGCCGGCGACCTCACCCCACCAACCTCACCTCCATCCGTGCCACCGTTAACCACCAGTAGCCCTTCGAAGCCGCGGCACTCTTTCCGCCGTTGCGCCGCCGTCGCACCGCCATTGGCCACCATCTTCCTACCACTTCATCCCCGATCTCTTGGCAACCCATTGGACCCAACCCCACCTCCGATCCGTCACCGGTGAAGCTCCACCATCTACATTTTCGATTTGGGCATTTTGGTCTTCTACCGCCCATTCCGCCGCCACCCACGGCAAACCATCGCCACCATTGGCTTCACCGACCTCTCTAGGCCCTACCCTACCATTTTTGGGTCTTCGTTTGTCCTCGTTGAAAAGTGGGTATCTGTGACCCACGGCCACAGTGTATTTTACACTGTGGTGTTACTCAGAAATCACCACTTGCAACTTCGAGATCCTCCGAAAATTATTATATTGCACTGTAAGTATTTTCCTTAAAGAACTTTCGTGATTTAAATATATTTTTGCACTAACACATATTATCTGTGAATTGGTTTGTTTTGCCGGACTGAGTCCGAGGAGTTTCGGGGGTCGGATGGATTGTGGACGGAGTTGTGTGTTTGTTTGCATTGTGAATTGTGGTTGTTGGTTGTTGGTTACGGCTTGTTCATGTACATCGCATATTGCATGCATGATCATGTTTGTAAAGAAAACTGGGTTTTCGCATGATTGCATACATGTTCATGTGTTTATTGAAATTGGATTTTCATATTAGTAAAAGGAAAAGAGACTGTAGGGATGGTGGTAAGCAGGGATGGTGGTTGTGTCCCGCCTGTGATTCCCGCCTACAGTGCTCTGTTAAGTATTCATTGTGTGTAAAGGAACTGTAGGGATGGTGGTAAGCAGGGATGGTGGTAGAGTCCCGCCTGTGATTCCCGCCTACGGTGCACGCGATAGGGATGGTGGTAAGCAGGGATGGTGGTTGTGTCCCGCCTGTGATTCCCGCCTACGGTGCACGCGGTAGAGATGGTGGTAAGCAGGGACGGTGGTAGAGTTCCGCCTGCGATTCCCGCCTACAGTGTCCGATAAATGGATTGTTTGTTTGAATCATTTTATGGGAAAATGTTTTACGGATATTTTGGGCCAAAATGGGATTTTTGGCATGTGTTGGAAATAATCATTTTTCTGGGAAAAAATGATATTTTATGGCTAAATGTATTTTGCTATATTGTTGGTTGCATTAATGTATTTTTATCCCGAGAGTTGTTTGGTTTATACTTACCTGTGGTACCATTTTATGGTATCGCAGATTTTGATGCAGATGATGATGACGAGCCTTAGTTTGGCTCCGGTGGAGGAGTGATCTGGGATTGCTCCTGTTTAGTGAGTTATGTTTTTATCAATTACTGTATTTACCTTTTGTATTATATTTGGGATGACTGTATAATTTTTAAAGATAAATTGTGTTAAATATTTGTATTTAAATTTTGGTACTTATTTGACTATCCGCTGCGTTATTTTATTTGTACACTGTTGCATGTACACACACTGGCACTTCGTTGGGATGTGTGACCGTGTTGTCACCATCCTGACGTCACGATTCCCTTGTTTTTTTTGTACGTGGGAGTCGGGCCGTCACAGGTGGTATCAGAGCAGTTCGGCTCTGGGTAAAACCACATGTCCCATAGGTGTAGTACCAGAAAATTTTAAAATTTTGATTTGAAATTATTTTGTTGGGAGTACATTATTTTAATTTAATTTATTTATTTTAATTGTACGTTAATTGTTTGTTATTTATCTTATTTTTGTTATTTTAGTTTATTTAGTTATTTTATTATATGGCAGGCAATTTTACTTGTTTCAATTATTTTCTTGTGTACTATTTCATTTGTTTTATTCCTTTTGTCTTATGATATTTTATTTTGTTGGTTTTATTTTATTTTATTTTATGTGATATGGTTGTATTTTAATTTATTTTACTGTAATTATATTTTTTTAGTTTGTTTTAAGCTGATAGTGGGGTTAAGGGTTACGCTATGGCAGGAAAATGGTACGACCAAGAAGGCAAGCTAATGAGCCCGAGGATGAATTACCGAGGGTGATGGAAATTATGCCATGGCGAGGGCGTTGAATAGGATGACGGAGTTTCTTCAGTAGAATTTTCGTCCACAGCAAGGAGAGCAGTACAGGGCGATGCAGGCCGGGTGCACCTATGAGCGCTTCTTAGCGCATAGGACCCCTGCTTTTTCTGGTGAAGAGGATCCATTACGGGCTAGAAGGTGGATTCAAGATCTGGAAAGAACGTTTGAAGTCTGTGGATGCACTGAGGCCCAGAGGGTATTATATGGGAGCTATATGCTGCAAGGTGAAGCGGCAAATTGGTGGGAGACCAAGCGGTCACTTTTAGAGATGGAGTTGGGATCCTTGGCTGCTGTGTCTTGGCAGCGTTTTAAGAAAGAATTTGATGATCGATTCTTTCCTGTTTCGGTGAGACGGCAAATGGCTCGGGATTTCAATAATTTGGTTCAAGGAGACATGACTGTCGAGCAGTATGCAAGGAAATTTATGGAGGTTGGACGGTTTGCTCCTCACCTCATTGCTACGGAAGAGATGCGGGCTGAACGTTTCCAAGAAGGGTTGCGCCCTCAAATCCGCAGGCAGGTCGCATGCTTGGAAATCCAGAACTTTCAGAGGTTGGTCAATGTGGCCTCAATTGCTGAGTAAGAGCGAGGTGCTGTGGTAGGTTCCCCTCCGGGTAAGAAGCGACTGAACG
The DNA here is from genome assembly GCF_004785595.1 of Juglans microcarpa x Juglans regia. Taxonomy (NCBI): domain Eukaryota; kingdom Viridiplantae; phylum Streptophyta; class Magnoliopsida; order Fagales; family Juglandaceae; genus Juglans; species Juglans microcarpa x Juglans regia. The sequence continues at coordinate 39,023,071 of NC_054594.1, read as the reverse complement.
TTGATGGTGAAGGGAGCAGCTCCGGGTCGCCACAGAAGTTTGTGCAAAGGATCGGGGCCAGAGCGCAGGCAGCTTCCGGTATACGTATTGGGGGCCGAGCTCCAGTTTATGGTAGATGTAATAGAGCCCACGAGGGCGAGTGTCGTCAGGGTTGGAACCAGTGCTTTGAGTGTGGTCAGACAGGGCACTTTGCTCGGGAGTGCCCTAATTGGACCCAAGAGAATCAGGGTGGTCATCGCGGTGGTAGGACTAATCAGAGGCAACTAGTTCAGGCTCGGGTGTATGCAGTGACTCCTGGTAGTGCTGGCGACGAGATTCCAGGGACTCAGGACGCTGGAGTTACGGCAGGTATGGGTCTAATCTTACCTTTCGTAATGGATGCCATGTGTGGTTTATTCTTGGGTTTTGGAAAGTTATGCAAGCTGTATCCATGCCCGTTGGGTGTTGGAGTTTGTGTGATTTTCTTAAGAGTGTTCTGGTTGTATTTGGTATCCTGCTTTAGAGTGATGATTGGCCCTACAAATTTCGAGGACGAAATTTTATTTTAAGGGGGGAGGATGTAACACCCCGTATTTTAGTGTATTTTTACTGAAGGATTATTTTTTATTGTTCAAAAATTTATCCACTTATTTTAAAATTGGTTGGATTTTTAGTAAGTTTATTTCTATGATTTTAATTTGGTGAAAATTATTTTTATGTGCATTCCAAATATTTATTTATTGTTATGCATTTAAATTGCTTTTAATATTTAAATTAATTACTGTGGGATTTAATTATTTCAATTTGACTTTACCATTACGTTTAAATTATTTTATTTAACTTGTGATTTTAAAATCATCTCCGTTGGATCATTTTTGTGACCCAAGTTATGAGGATTGGACCTCATTTCTTCTCCCTCCATTTTTCTTTCCCTCCTTTTTCTTTTCTTTCTTTTCTTTTTCTCCTTTATTTTTCTTCTTCCCGCGCGCAACTCCCTCTCCCTCCCTCTCTCTCCGTCCGTTCTTCCTTTCCCCCAGCCCGCCGCCGTCGCGCCGCCGTGCGCGACACCTCCCGGCCGACCAGCTCCCCCTCCCTCCGGCGACCTCACCTCCCAAATCTCAGCCCCTACCTCGCCGCCGGTAGCCCACACGCACCCCACGAAGCCGCGGGCCACCTTCACGCCAGCGCCGCCGTGAGCCGGCGGTGGCCCTCACCGCCCAGCCCGCTAGCTTCCCCAGCCGCCGGCGACCTCACCCCACCAACCTCACCTCCATCCGTGCCGCCGTTAACCACCAGTAGCCCTTCGAAGCCGCGGCACTCTTTCCGCCGTTGCGCCACCGTCGCACTGCCATTGGCCACCATCTTCCTACCACTTCATCCCCGACCTCTTGGCAACCCATTGGACCCAACCCCACCTCCGATCCGTCACCGGTGAAGCTCCACCATCTACATTTCCGATTTGGGCATTTTGGTCTTCTACCGCCCATTCCGCCGCCACCCACGGCAAACCACCGCCACCATTGGCTTCACCGACCTCTCTAGGCCCTACCCTACCATTTTTGGGTCTTCGTTTGTCCTCGTTGAAAAGTGGGTATCTGTGACCCACGGCCACAGTGTATTTTACACTGTGGTGTTGCTCAGAAATCACCACTTGCAACTTCGAGATCCTCCGGAAATTATTATATTGCACTGTAAGTATTTTCCTTAAAGAACTTTCGTGATTTAAATATATTTTTGCACTAACACATATTATCTGTGAATTGGTTTGTTTTGCCGGACTGAGTCCGAGGAGTTTCGGGGGTCGGATGGATTGTGGACGGAGTTGTGTGTTTGTTTGCATTGTGAATTGTGGTTGTTGGTTACGGCTTGTTCATGTACATCGCATATTGCATGCATGATCATGTTTGTAAAGAAAACTGGGTTTTCGCATGATTGCATACATGTTCATGTGTTTATTGAAATTGGATTTTCATGTGAGTAAAAGGAAAAGAGACTGTAGGGATGGTGGTAAGCAGGGATGGTGGTTGTGTCCCGCCTGTAATTCCCGCCTACAGTGCTCTGTTAAGTATTCATTGTGTGTAAAGGAACTGTAGGGATGGTGGTAAGCAGGGATGGTGGTAGAGTCCCGCCTGTGATTCCCGCCTACGGTGCACGCGATAGGGATGGTGGTAAGCAGGGATGGTGGTTGTGTCCCGCCTGTGATTCCCGCCTACGGTGCACGCGGTAGGGATGGTGGTAAGCAGGGACGGTGGTAGAGTCCCGCCTGCGATTCCCGCCTACAGTGTCCGATAAATGGATTGTTTGTGTGAATCATTTTATGGAAAAATGTTTTACGGATATTTTGGGTCAAAATGGGATTTTTGGCGTGTGTTGGAAATAATCATTTTTCTGGAAAAAAATGATATTTTATGGCTAAATGTATTTTGCTATATTGTTGGTTGCATTAATGTATTTTTATCCCGAGAGTTGTTTGGTTTATACTTACCTGTGGTACCATTTTATGGTATCGCAGATTTTGATGCAGATGATGATGACGAGCCTTAGTTTGGCTCCGGTGGAGGAGTGATCTGGGATTGCTCCTGTTTAGTGAGTTATGTTTTTATCAATTACTGTATTTACCTTTTGTATTATATTTGGGATGACTGTATAATTTTTAAAGATAAATTGTGTTAAATATTTGTATTTAAATTCTGGTACTTATTTGACTATCCGCTGCGTTATTTTATTTGTACACTGTTGCATGTACACACACTGGCACTTCGTTGGGATGTGTGACCGTGTTGTCACCATCCTGACGTCACGATTCCCTTGTTTTTTTTGTACGTGGGAGTCGGGGCGTCACAGCGCTTGTGTTTGAAACAAAACCGAAACGACATCGTTTTTTATTAATGCCACGTCGAACGCGATGCCGCGGGAGTTCCCCAAGACGGTTGCATCCATCATTTTTCATAAATAAAAGAATATTAATTCTCGATGTGTGTTTTTTTAAAAAATATTAATGATGTGTACACATGGAAATGTGCTTTATTTTGATATTAAAAAAAAAAAATTCTATATAGTGTGAGCTAAAAATATTTTACGTTTAGCATTGGATCAATATAAATGTTTTAATTATAAAAAGATTCTATAAAAATAAATTAATAAATTGACGTGATTTTATATGATACGTTCGATTATAAATTTATTTTTATTGTAAATTAGATCTAACATATCATATAAAATTACGTCAATTTATAATTTATTTGAGTAGTGCTATAGAGCAGCCACTGCAGCTGTGCACACATTGCACATATTAAGGAAGACAACTCACAAACAGCCCAGAGTCAATCAGCAAGATCTGTGCGCACATGATTCTAGCATCAGTTTCTGATTTGGTTGTAATGCTTTAATTTTCTACAATTATTTTCTTGTAAATGCTGTAGATTTACGTTACTACCTTCCATAGATAGAATGTTCAAAATTCATGTATAAAATACTTACCTTGCACATCAATAAGATTTGTGTGTTTAGAATCATTCCAACAATAGTGTTATTCTCTTATATGGTATCAAGAGAGCCGGTCTCTAACGAGATTTAATTTTTTTTTCCTTCCGAGAAAAAAAAATGGCTGCAATTCCTGGGTCCTCTACTCATCCGATTATCAGCATCAATGCTTCCACTACCATCAATGAAAAACTTACTCCATCCACCTTTCCCCAATGGAGAGCCCAATTCGAAGCACTATTGATTGGTTACGATCTCATCCATTTTGTTACTGGCGAGCGTATATGCCCTGCCATCGATGTCGAAAATTCTGCAACCTCCAAAGCAGCGAATTCCCACTAGATTCGCCAAGATAAACTCATTCTTCATGCTCTTCTTGCCTCGACTTCCACTGTTATTTCACCTCTTCTTGCATCTTGCAAAACATCTCACCAAGCTTGGACAGCACTAACCCGACTCTATGCGGGAAAATCTCGAACGCGTGCAATGCAACTCAAAGAGGACCTCACGTTGCAAACCCGTGGCAGCCGTTCAATCACCGAGTTCCTCCATGCAATTAAGATAATTGCAGATGAACTTGCCTTAATCGATCATCCTATCTCGGATGACGATTTGATCTTGTACATCTTAAATGGGTTGGGAACAGAATTTCAGGAGATAGCTATTCCAATCCGTGCCCGAGAAACCTTATTAAAATTTGAGGAACTCCATGATTTGCTTGTTGGCCATGAAAACTACCTTTATGAGGATGGACACCCACTCTGCGCAACACTTGGTTGCTATTGCCAATTATTCCCATCGGCATGGAGGACCGAACAACAATGAAAATCAGCATTCCTCCTCTTCTAGCAAAACCCGTGACAACAAAAAGAAGTGGACTTCTAGTTCTGGGCCTCGTAAATTCAAGCCTAAATGCAAACTTTGTGACCAGGTGGGCCACACAGCAAAAAGTTGCTTCAAACTTGGGTCCAGTGAAGTTACTGCCAATTGTGCCGCATCCTCTAAAGACAGTGATAAAAAATGGCTAGTTGATTCAGTAGCATCTCATAACATGACGACTGATCTTTCCAATCTTTCAATACACTCTGAATATGATGGTACTGATGAAGTGGTAATTGGAGATGAATCAGGTTTGCCTGTATCTCATGTTGGTTCATTATCTTTTAAATCCTCTAATCGTATCTTTCATCTTAAAGATACTTTATGTGTTCCAACAATTAAAAAAAATTTGATCTCTGTTCATCATTTCACCAAGCAAAATGATGTTTATATTGAATTTCACCCATCTTATTTTTTGGTGAAGGATCGGATCACGAGGGCGACGCTCCTCAAAGGCGCATGTGAAGATGGTGTGTACCCTTTGCCGGAGAAGTTAGCTATGGCTTCCAAAAATGTTGTTGCTTATGTTCATGAACGTATTTCCAAAGATGGTTGGCACAAAAGACTTGATCATCCATCTTTTAAAATTGTCAATCATTTAATTCGTGCTTTCTCATTACTTGCCAATAAAACTGACAATAATGCTTTATGCAATGCATGTTCTCAAAATAGAGCTCATTGTCAACCCTTTCATTCTCATGGTTTAACTAGCAAAGTACCTCTTAAGTTAATTTATACTGATGTTTGGGGTCCCTCGCATAATGTTGGTATTGATGGTTCAAAATATTATGTCATTTTTATTAACCATCATACTAAATATATTTGGCTCTATCCGATGTCTCACAAATCAAATGTTCAAATCATTTTTCCTCAATTTCGAAATCTTGTGGAAAATAGATTTAACACTCGAATTAAGAGTATCTACTCTGACAATGGAGGTGAGTACATTGCTCTTAAATCATATTTTTCGGTTCATGGCATTGGTCATTACACAACCGCTCCTCACACACCCCAACAAAATGGTATGTCTGAACGACGACATCGTCATCTTGTTGAAACTGGGCTTACGCTTCTCTCAGATGCAAAACTCCCACTTTCATTTTGGCCTTACGCTTTTCAAACGGCTGCATATCTAATCAATAGAATGCCAACTGCCGCATTGCAAAATAAAACACCATTTGAAAAGCTCTTCCATCAGACTCCTAATTATTTAAAACTCAAACTTTTCGGATGTCTCTGTTATCCTTTGACACGGCCATATAACAAGCATAAGCTTGAACCCAAAGCTACAACATGCATCTTTGTGGGCTATTCTCTCTCTCAAAATGCATATTTATGTTTTGAGCCCAAAGCCCATTGGGTCTTTCATTCATGGCATGTCTTATTTGATGAAGGGAAATTTCCCTTTTCTGAATTGAGCCCTAAACCGAGTGCCATCCTAGGACCTATTTCCTCTACTCCTATTGAACCTCTCGTGCAATTCACTCTGCCGACAACCCCAGCTCAGTCCGTACCAGTAGCTGTCTCTCCTGCATTGGGTACTACTTCTTCGGCACCATTGATGGAGACTTCTCCTCCACCGAATCCTCGCCAGGTATGTGTTTCTCAACCATCCTCTTCGGTTTTGAATGAAGTCTCTCTTCCAAATGTGCCCTTAAATTCTGATTCCAACTCTGATTCACTTGTGACCCGATCGCATACTATGGTGACTTGGTCAATGAATAATATCTATAGACCAAAAAAATCATTTCTTGTCACAAAGCATTCACTTCCACCGTCCCTGGAACCCAATATTGTGAGTGACGCTCTCTCTGATCCGTGTTGGCGAGATGCTATGTCCTCAGAGCTAACAGCTCTCATGCGCTATGGCACATGGCAGTTGGCACTCTCTCCAAAAGGCTGTAATATTATTGGGTGCAAATGGGTTTTTCGGATCAAAAGATTGGCTGATGGATCTATAGATCGATATAAAGCATGGTTAGTTGCGAAAGGGTTCAATCAAAGATCGGGTCTGGACTACAAAGAAACTTTTAGTCCAGTAGTGAAACCTGTTACCATTCACACTGTGTTGTCTCTTGCTGTTATGCAGGGCTAGTCACTAAGACAACTGGACATGAATAATGCTTTTTTGCATGGATATCTTAAAGAAACAATCTACATGAAACAACCACTTGGATTTCGAGATCCAGAAAAACCAGACCATGTTTGTTGTCTTAAAAAGGCTATATGTGGTCTTAAACAGGCACCACATGCTTGGTATTCAACTCTTAAACAAGCCCTGGTTGCGTTGGTTTTTGTAAATGCTAAATCTGACTCTTCCTTGTTTGTGTATAGTGCTCTTTCCACAATAGTCTACTGCTTGGTATATATAGATGACCTGGTTGTCACAGGGAATGATTCACAATTTGTGGAAAGCATTATTACTCAACTTGGACAACAGTTCTCCATCAAGGATATGGGATCCTTGCACTTCTTCCTTGGAATTGAAGTTATTCCTACTTCTCATGGTTTGTTCCTAACTCAACACAAGTACATTCACGATCTTTTGGCAAAAACAAACATGGATGGAGTTAAGGATGTTACCACTCCCCTCTCCACTTCGGTTTCTTTGAAATTAGATGATGGAACCCCCACTGTGGATTCTACAGAATATAGTCATGTCATTGGAGCATTACAGTATCTTTCTCTAACTCGACCCGACATCAGCTTTGCTGTCAATAAGTTATCTCAGTTCATGCATCGGCCCACAATGACTCATTGGACAGCCACCAAAAAATTGCTTCGATACTTGAAAAACTCCATTTTTAATGGACACTATTCAGAAAAATGTATGTCCTCAGCTCACATGTTTTACTGATGCAGATTGAGCAGGAAATTTAGATAATAAAAGCTCCACTTCAGCATATCTTATTTTACTTGGCACGAATCTGATTTCGTGGAACTCCAAGAAACAAAGAGCCACTGCACGGTCATCCACGGAAGCCGAATAACGAGCGCTGGCCACTGCAGCATCTGAATTAATGTGGATTCTTTCGCTTTTCCAAGAACTGAAGTTTACTCTTGAAAAGCCTCCTCTACTGCTTTGTGATAATTTAGGTGCAACCCACCAAAGCTTCGATCCGGTTCATCATTCAAGAATAAAGCATATTCAAATAGACCTTCATTGTGTGAGAGATTTGGTTCAAAAAAATGTCCTTCAAGTTCAGCATGTCCATACAAATGATCAGCTGACAGACTTGTTAACAAAGCCACTCTCGCGCCAAAAAACAGATCAACTCAAAAACAAGATCGGACTTGCCCATGGTAGCCCGTTCTTGTGGGGGCGTATTAAGGAAGATAACTCACAAACAACCTAGAGTCAATCAGCAAGATCTGTGCGCACATGATTCTAGCATCAGTTTCTGATTTGGTTGTAATGCTTTAATTTTTTGCAATTATTTTCTTGTAAATGCTGTAGATTTACGTTACTACCTTCCATAGACAGAATGTTCAAAATTCATGTATAAAATACTTACCTTGCACATCAATAAGATTTGTGTGTTCAGAATCATTCTAACAATAGTGTTATTCTCTTACAGTACACACTACGTGACTGCTTCTCATTTTTTTGTGCAAAACGCACCAGACGGCTTCTACTCCTCTCTCTCTTCCTCTCTCTCACAAGCTCTCTCTCCTTCGTCTCTCTCATCAGCAGCTCTCTCTCTCTCATCAGCTCTTTCTCTCTCATCGTCTCTCTCTCTCATCGACTCTCTCTCATTCCTCATCGTATCTCTCTCATCGTTAATCTCTCTCTCTCATCTCTACTCTCTCTTATCTCGATCTCTCTCTCATCTCAATTTCGCTCTCTCTCATTCCTCATCGTATCTCTCTCATCGTTAATCTCTCTCTCTCATCTCTACTCTCTCTTATCTCGATCTCTCTCTCATCTCAATTTCGTTCTCTCTCATCAATTTTATCTAATTTTAAATTTAAAAAATATATGATTTAGATAATATCACGTAAAATATATAAAAATAACTACTTTCAACCGTGATTGCTTTCAATATTTTTTCATTGATTGAATTGTCCTCTGGAACTATTTTATGTTTTTAAAAAATTATATATATTTATATACGATTTGCCTATGCCATTTAAAAAGTCTGCAAAAGGGTTAATAAAATAAAGAGAGAGAGAGAAAGAAAGCGTAGTCATGAGTCATGCTTTTGTACTTCGTTATTTCCTAGCCTAATAGAGTAGGAGACGTAAAAAACTATAGGCTGGTCGTTGTCAGGCTTCATCTGATGCGAATCCTTATATCCAAATTCCATACCGAATCCAACAAATAATTCACTACCCAATGCATAATTCTAATTTCATACGGAATTAATTACAAACCAGTACCTGATCATTTTCACACGTACGTACGTGCAAGTGGCACTAGTACTATTTATAAATTATTCAAAGAAACAAAACTTCCTGATTAAAAAACACGTACCCCATATATATATATATATTCTCAATCGAGTTTAATTTAAAAATATTATGGTAAAGTAGGACTTGAATTAATGGCCCCTAGATAGCTACAAGGTTTACAGTACTGGCTAATATACCTAGTCTTGCCTGCAGTTGCAGCACTGTTCATGCTCAGGTGGGGCGCTTAGTTTGATCGAAGCTGGTCAACATGGAAGGAATAGGACGAGTTTAATACTTGTGTTTGGATATTAAATTGAATTAAATTTTTTATAAATAATAATAAATTGAGATTATGAATAAATAAATTTTATAAAATTTATTTAAAATGAATTTAGATGTCAAAATAAATTTATATATATTTATAAAAAATTAAAAAATAATTGAGTCTCGTCATTAAATAATAGTGTTTATTTGACACTTTTATCCCATTCTGACGCCAAACCTACGAGCAAAAGAAAAAAGTCCAAGGTAAATAATGGGAACTGCTCTTGCAGCCAAGGTAGGTTCACGAATCAAGGGTAAATGGGAGGTGCACTTGCAGCCAAAGTTCACGTGAATTTGTCAGGTGGGGTCTAGCAATTATATGCAATCTGAACTTTATTAGATATGAAGCCCAGCCAATAATCCCCATTTGAACTACACTTCAAAGTAAATGAAACATGCGTTTGGATGTCGTTCAGCTGAGTTGTGATTCGATCCAAACGAGGTAGGCCAGCAGGGTTCGTGCATGACAGCTGCAGTACGTCCAGTACTGCACCAGACGGAGATCGAGAGAGAGGGACAGATATGCATGCGAACAGGATCATAGAGGCCGAGTGAACAGTGCTTCTTTCCAAAGTGGAAACCATGCAAGGAAGAAAGCGTGACAAGTGGGATATGATCTTTCTTGTTCAACCAACACAGAATTAATAATACCTATAAAAGAAAAAAAAAAAAATGACAACCCCTTGCTGGCCTGCATGCCTGGCTGCGCGCAGTCGGCAGTACCCTCGTCAAAGTCATCCCTAGCTCATTATTATTTCTGCTTCGTTAATTAATTCATGATGTCAAAACAATATAAATAACAACAAAGAAAAGGAAAGTTATAACTTCATCATTATTAAGTTATTTTCTCTTACTGCTTTACCCGTGCCCATTTTCTAGAGCTCTGGATCGCACACTTGTCAACCTAGGAGGGAATAATATATTGCCACCGCGCCTACGTACAAAGGTACAATGTACAAAGGTACAGAGATGATGAATTATTGTGTACTAGTTTTTTGACATATTTAAGATTTGTAGGTAATAATATATATTTAAAAAAATAAAAAATAAATATACATCACTTTATATAATACTTTACACAATAATATTTAAAAAAAAAAAAAATATTTTTATAAAATATCTTATAAAACTAACATCATTTTATAAAAATACCCTTATTTTATAATATGTGTTATAAAATATATTATAAAATGTGTTGTATGAATATCACTACTCTTTTTTTTATATGTAACATATATATATATATATATATATATATTAGTTCAAAAAATTAATTTAAACCCACAATTTCTAATCTACTTAGAAATATTTTAGAAATGTCATTTATTTTCAAGGTGTCATTTTTGCATATTCATCTATCATAATACAAATATTTATATAGTTCCTCATTAATTACTCAGACCAATTGATTATATAGGATGGTCCCAATAATAAATTCAAAGTATGACAAGGATACAAATTACAGCATCTAGAAATAAATTCAAAAGGGTGATATTGTAGTTTTATGTAAAAACAATGGCATTTTGCTAGCATTTTATACATATCCCATGCATTTAGCCTCTAGTAGTGGCTCTCTTTTCCTTCTCTTAAGTCCGTTTAGTTGTTAAATTCGTTTAAATTTAATTTAATTTTAAACTAAATTTAACATTTACATACCTAATTATCAAATTATTAAATTCATCTTAACTAAAATTTTTTTACGCGTAGAATTTATAATTTTTTTAATTTTTTATAAATACATTTAAACTCATCTTAATATCAAAATACATTTAAATTCATTTTAAATAAATCTTACAAAACTCACTCTAAATCTTAATTCATTATTATTCTTTAAATACCTCAACTCAATTCTACTCAAACCAACGTACAAACGCAACTTTGAAGGGCGGGGATACAAACGCAACTTTGGACGGCTTCCCTGCCCTTCTTTCCTTATAAATCGTCGCATCTCTCTCTCTCTCTCTCTCTCTCTCTGTGTCTGTGTCCGTGGAGAAAGAAAACGGAAAGGAAGAAGCTAAGAGAAACCAATTACGATGGCTCTCAAACTCTATTTTTTCCCTTCTCAACCTCCAAAGCTGCCTTCTTTTGCTATCCCACAGAAGTCCAGCCTCAGATCTCCCAAGTTCTTCATGGCCTCAACCCTTCGCTCTGGCTCCAAGTGAGTGATTTTTCCTTCAGTTTCTGGGTTTTTCAAAAGATTCTCACGCATTCATATCTGTGGAATAATCAATGGATCTTCGTATAGTTTCTTGTTGTATGCGTATCTTCTGATCTTATTATTTGTTTTTACGGATCAAAAAACTATTTGCTTTGAATGTGAGATGATGCCTCTTCTGCCTTGTATCTACTTTTTAATTACCCTACAAGGGCATTTGTTTCTCAAGTGATTATTGGTGATCTTCGAGATATTTCTATATTTTTTAATATTTCCCTTCTTTCTAGCTTTTGTTGATTCCATTTTGGTCCTTCATTTATTTATTTATTTTTATAGGTTTTCATTCATTCTCGGGTCCTTTATTTATTTATTTATTCTAGATTGAACTCATTGATACAAGAGATCATTGAGATAGTTTTGGTTGGTACAGTTGTTGAGCTTTCAAGCTTCTATTTGTAAGACTTTATTGATGGCTCTAATTCCATATCACCAATCAATATGAAATGTATGAAATCTTTCTGTTCTTGTATGTGTGCTGTATGTAGTAGTTTCTCAATTGTTTTGTTATAACATGTGGAGATCGTGGTTTTGTTGTTTCTGCTCATTCTTCTTATACGGTTGATGATTCTATATTTGGTTGTGAATGATCTTGCCCGTTCTTCTTGATGTGTGCTTGGCGTGGTCTCCAAAATCCAGGAAAGTAAGAGAAAACTATAAATGATGCAGAAAATGAATTCTATCATGCATTTTTAAAGCTGTTTTTTAGAAGTCGCTCTGATGTTTTATTTCTCTACAAGACTCAAATGTTTGTTTTATCTGCAATTTTTCTGAATTCTTATCTAAGAAACAATGATACTGGGCCACTGGCAAAGAAACCTTATCAAATATTTTCCTGTATGCTTTCATTTTTTAAAGCAATTTCCTTCAAAAATTTCCAAGACTCGATCTAATTGTATCATGGACCTTGATTTTCATTTCGTGATGTTTCATAGTTTGCATATGCTCTTGCATTACCTAGTTTTCTATGTGGTTTGTGATTTGGATGCCTAGCTTGTTATATGTTTGTCTTTTTCACTTAGTTGGATGGAGGTGGTTAGGGTATTTATTATTTTAATTAATTTTATCATTTAGTAGAACGTTTGTTTTGTTTTGCATTAATTTCTTCTTTATTGTATTGAGACTTTTGGTTAGAGTTTTTGTTGTCTTTAGTTTTTTTCCTCTTTTTGGTTTGTTTCTGTTGGCAGTGTGTGTTAATGAATGCGTAGGTTTCTGATGTCTCATTCATCTTTGGTGGAAAACTTGTTGGAAATTTATGCTTTGAGAAGACAATTTACATGCCTAAATTTTTAGTTTTCCCCCTGATGAGTGGATTCATTTTTTAGGACTATATCATTTAGAATTTGGTGTTGTTTTTAAGTTTAGATTTATTTGTTTAATTTAATGGATGCATGATTTCCCAAGCTGTTGTTTTCTCATGCTTTTGGCTGTGAGCGGTTTTGTCTTCAGCTGGAAAGCTTACTTGATGCATGTCCCCCCCCCCCCCCCCCCCCCCCCCCCCAAAAAAAAAAAAAAAAAAAAAAAAAAAAAAAAACACTAGACAGCATGTTACTGTAGGCTTGTTTTGTACTAGCCCATTCTCTACCCTTATTATTTTTGTTGCTCTTTAGGACTTTAGAAAAGAACCCTGCTGAGATGCTTATTTATAATCATCTGAATTTCGTATGTGTATTTTTTTGGTTTTATCTGTGTAATATTAATTTTCTCTGGATTTGAATATTCAAGCTGGTGAGAGTATATATTGTGCACAGGTTCCTCGTTTCTTCCTCTTCTCCCCTTCTTTTTACCATATCTTTATAAGAGGAAAATCATTGACTTCCATCATAGCTTGCAGCTGTAGCTCATATTGTTTAACTTTTTGGCAATTGGTTTATCTTTGTGCATGTCATGTTTCAATTTCATAATAGTGATACTTGTGCGTAAGTCAATATACTCACTGGCATAATACCATTATTGAGGCTTAAAATTGTTTCCTACAATTTTTTGATGGTTTAACATGATGTGATACATTTTGAATAATTTTTCTTTTAATTTGTCTTAGTCTCTCGCCTGGCAGGGTACTAAGCTCTCTAGTAGAAATCTAGGATGTAATTCTGTATTAGGAGTTCCCCTGGATTACCCGAAACGTGGTTATGACGGGAGGGTTGTGTATTTGGGGTTTACTCCTTATGGGTCCGCGGGGCCCTACCATGGTAAGGTTCCACGTCATCAAGAGAATGTGTTTTAGCATCTCAATCTATGGAGGCATGCTGGTGACACTTCTTCTTACATTAGAATATGGAGTTTTTCTTTGGGACATTTTTCTCTCTCCATTTTTGGTTCCTTTAATCCTTTTTATCTTATGATTTAAATTCAGTACTTCTATTATCATTTTTCTTGGTTTTAATGGTAATTTGGCATTTAGTCATCTGCAGTCCTTTGTGGAATTAGCGTAATCATCTATATCATTCCCATGGATATAACAGTATGTTCTTCTGCTGTTCTGCTGAAAATCATTTTACCTTGTCATTTCATGTTTCTCTGTCCTTGTTCCTTTGGGTTTTGAATAGTCGGGATTAGTCGGAAAGCAGTTCCCGGAAACACAGTGCCAATCAAAAAAATAAATATTTTTCAGTTCATCATAAAGCACATATTTTGGAGCAATCCTTTGATGGATGTTATGCGATGAATCCTTCCAAAATGAAGTTCTTTTAGCGGTCTTAACTAATTTCTTGTTTGAAGAATTGCATCAAACGGCTTAGTCTGGGAATCAGAGCCTTCCCTATGCTTTATTGGCAGCCTGTTAGAAAAAAAAAAGTGTGCAATCAAACAATTTATTTTACCCATTACTTCTCCAAAGCTTTTGTCAAACTCAATGCATTTTCTTGTAGATCATCTGATAGCTCAACTTCCTTAGTTCCTGTAATGCTGTCATATGGAGGAGAAAAGTGTGGGGAGGTAGTGATGTACCCAATCCACTTTTTGTCCTTCTCAGTACTAAATAAGCTTTTAAACATATCTGCTTTACTTGAATGTACATATCAAACGTGGTTGAACTAATGACTAGGGTCCTGGGCATATACTGTAACTATGTCTCCACGCCTCAGTTCATGTACTGAATGTGATGTGGCATGAATGAACTTCAGATAATGACATTGCATAGGTGTTGTCTTCTGTTGGGTCATTGTAAACTGGTGTGCCATTTTTGTGACAAACACATTCTGAACTGTTTCCATTTTGGTTGGTAGGACAATCTAATATCAAATTCTTCCATCTAATGCACAGGGAGGTTGACAATCCAAAGAAGCCTTTTACACCACCTCGGGAGGTTCATGTTCAAGTCACCCACTCGATGCCACCGCAAAAAATTGAGATCTTTAAATCCATCGAGGATTGGGCTGAACAGAATATTTTGGTTCACCTGAAGCCAGTTGAGAAGTGTTGGCAACCACAGGATTTCCTGCCAGACCCTGCCTCTGATGGTTTTCACGATCAAGTCAAGGAATTAAGGGAGAGGGCAAAGGAGATTCCAGATGATTACCTTGTTGTTTTGGTTGGGGATATGATTACAGAAGAAGCCCTTCCAACTTATCAAACAATGCTTAATACCTTGGATGGAGTTCGGGATGAAACAGGTGCAAGCCCTACTTCTTGGGCAATTTGGACAAGGGCATGGACAGCTGAAGAAAACAGGCATGGGGACCTACTCAATAAGTATCTCTACCTTACCGGACGAGTAGACATGAGGCAAATTGAGAAGACAATTCAGTATTTGATTGGGTCAGGAATGGTGAGGTCCTTGCCACATATATTGAGAGAGTCTTCTCTCAAATCTTTGCAATTGCAGACATACAGACCACCACTCATAGTTCCACATGTAGACTTGTAGAATACATTTAGTTGTTAGATCCTTTGCATTACACATGGTTGGTGGATCCTTTGCTATTCATGCTAGGATTTGGTGTTTGGTGTGTGTTGGAAGCCAAAATATGAAACTTCCACTGATCAACGCTTGTTTTTATGCATAAATGTATGTAAAGCTTTCACACACAATCACAAGCATGCTCACTCCATGTCTGTTTTTACCTTTTCTGGTTTATTGTTCCATCTTTTGAAGCTTGGAGTACTTTGAATCGTATTTAATTCACACAATTTTCCTGTAATTTACCTCTTAAAATCTTGTTTTAAAAGCAAAATATGAGTTCTTCCTTGAGGACAAGGCATCATCTCCAAACTAGTTTCTTTTTAAAGTGGAGGTCATCCAAAAAATAAGTAGCCGATCTAGTTGTTTTAATAAATTTCTTTTTGTTAAATCTATCACCATCCCTGATTGATCCTTGACTTTGATTTTCTTTATATCTTCCTCATAGGATCCTCGAACAGAAAATAGTCCCTACCTTGGATTCATCTATACTGCTTTCCAAGAAAGGGCAACCTTTATCTCCCATGGAAACACTGCTAGGCTTGCCAAGGAGCATGGGGACATGAATTTGGCACAAATATGTGGCACAATTGCATCAGATGAGAAACGCCATGAAACTGCCTACACCAAGATAGTTGAGAAGCTATTGGAGATTGATCCTGATGGAACTGTCTTGGCATTTGCTGACATGATGAGGAAGAAAATCTCCATGCCAGCCCACCTGATGTATGATGGCCGTGATGATAATCTTTTTGAGCACTTTTCAGCTGTTGCGCAGCGGCTAGGGGTTTACACTGCCAAGGACTATGCCGATATATTGGAGTTTTTGGTCGGCAGATGGAAAGTGGAGAAGCTAACTGGCCTTTCAGCCGAGGGGCAAAAAGCACAGGATTATGTTTGTGGGTTACCTCCAAGAATTAGAAAGCTTGAGGAGAGAGCTCAAGGGAGGGCCAAGCAAGCTCCCACCATTCCGTTCAGTTGGATTTTTGATAGAAATGTGAAGCTCTAAGTGCAGCAGTATGGAACGAAAAGGTCTACTCTCCTGCAAGTCCCTTCTCAATAAAATCATAAAATGGAGTCACATGTTTTCGAGCTGCGATTTGTTTCTGATTCCATTATAATGTTCCATTAGTATGCAGAGAATTTGTTGGGAGGTGACTTGGTTGTAGATACAGTTTTTTTCTGCCATTAGATATGCAGATAGGGACAGTGGTAGTCTTGATGTTGTGTTCTTTAAAAGTATCTCGTACGAGTCTCTGTTCCTCCATAGTTTGTTTCAAGTGTAAGAAACGTTCTTTATGGCAATTGTAATGCTGATGGTAATCTCGAATGCTCCAAATTGATGACATTTTTTGCTCCCACCCCCCTAACTTTTACATATGCTTATCTGGTGAAGAATAATCTTCATTTAGTCAGCACAGGTCAGATTAGAAGTTGGTAGCGACTCTGGTTCTGTCAATCTTTCAGTAGAAATTAAAATCTGGAATTGTTGAATGTTTGATTTAAACTTGTTCTATATTATAGATAGAATGGTATGGCCATAAGAATTGAGATGTTGGTTCCAAAATCAGTATCTATTTATTGTCAATCTTTATCAACTAAAATCGAAATCCACTTCCTGTAGCTCAGCAGGTGCTGTTGTAAGGTCCGCAGGTTGTTCCCCTATAGGTTCAGGGGAGGTGTTGTGGTTCAGCACGCGGCAAGCTTCCCATGAGAGTTGTAGGGATATCAATATTTTATTTTCCACCCATTTCTGGAAGAAAAATTATATTTACAAGTCTGATATGGAGGACACTGTATAATTTAATTGAGACTGACTTGCAAATATTAGTTTAATGTGGGTGGGGGGGAGCCGCTAATAATAACGGTATTCATCATAAGCTAACCCAGACCAACGATTTTTTCTTTTCCGGGGCAGAAGGTTCAACTAAAACTGAGTTATGCATGGGTCCTATTGGCTGAATTGTAAAAGAAAAGGGAAAAGCTTCTTTGTCCACTTGATATTTGTCCACTTGTTTTGATCGCTGGTCATTTTTTATTTTTTTATTATTATTTTTTACTCAGTAATTAAGGAAGTGATTTTAAGCGTATTGGTGTATTTTTTTTATTTTTTTAAAAAAATAAAAATGTATTAAAAAAATGTGAAAAGAAAAAAGCAAAAAAAAAAAAAAAAACAGACTGGACGACATGCCTAATGGTAAATGCTGGGCGGCAGAATAGCATTGCCCAAAAGAAAATTCTAACTTCCGGAATTGTTTAATGATAGACAGCACAAAAAATGGGTCGGAAATGCACGTCAAGAGAGGCTACACCACACAGATGGAATAAAATGACGCCAGTTCCACCTACTTCAAGCAAGCTGCTACTTATTTCACAGAGATTAGTTAAAGTAGTTGAACTCCAAGACCAACTTCAAGTTCACCTAATTTCCCTCCACTTCTGTTACCTGGCCTGACCAGTAGTGAAGAACTCCTCAAATCTATCTATAAATTCCCTAACCCTTCTCTCCCCAAAACATCAAAGTCCCGAAGTCTTTTTAAGTTTTCTGTACTTTCTTTTTTCAACACATTAGTACTTTGGTTTCCCCGACTCCTATACTCAACCTCAAAATTAGAAGGAACTTCAGATGGAGTTGTTTTATCCCTGTTCACGCATTGTTCCCATACTGGCCATGGTTGTGGTCATGATTATTCCTGTTTATGGCCAGATTGGTACTCCATGCAACACCTCAATGATTTCAAGCTTCACCCCTTGCCTGAGCTTTGTAACAAATAGCACTGCAAATGGTACCTCACCAAGTGCAAACTGCTGCAATTCGCTCAAGTCCCTCACAAGTGGCGGCAAGGACTGTTTGTGCCTCATTCTAACCGGAAATGTTCCTTTCCAAGTACCAATCAATCGGTCCTTGGCCATCTCTCTCCCTCGTGCTTGTAATATGCCTGGAGTTCCCCTCCAATGCAAAGGTAAAAACTTCATGAAGAACATATCATAGGAATTTAATTAGCTGTATGTTGAGATTCTAATGCAAGCTTTTCTTAACATTTGCAGCCTCTGGCGCACCTATTCCTGCTCCAGGTACCTTTCATTTACTTGGAAATATCCCTGTTTTTACTGATTTTTAATGAAATTTTGGGATGTCACACTTACATGTTTCAAATTCATTTGCAGGTCCTGTCTCACTTGAGCCAACACCTTCCCCTGGACTCTCTCCAACTCCTAGTCCTAAAGGTACTATTACTACTATGAAATGGCATATGTGTAATGGTTTCGATTTTTGGTGCTAGTGATACTTGATGTTAATGCCAAATCATTTTGCTTTCTTGAGCGTGCAGCTTCTTCTGTCCCGGAACCCACATCACCTGCTCAGGCACCACAATCTGACACGACCCCGGTCTTAACTCCGCCATCTCCAACGGTGGATTCTGAAGCTCCAACTGCAACCACTGGAAGCCGCCCGGTTCTGACCCCATCGGCTGCCATGCCCTCTCACAGTCTCTCACCATCCTTTCTGCTACTTGTGTTAGGAGTTAATTCTGTTTTGAACTATTACTGGTAGCTTGCAGTATGTTTGCGCTTTGACATTGTTTGATGAGTTTCTTTTAATGCGAGGGTGTGCACTATTATTTGGGCTCCTTGGGATTGATAATTGAGAGCAATATTGGGTGATTGTTTATTTATGTGAGAATGTATTCTTTGTAATGCACATGCATGTGTTAGTGGAAATAAAGTCCACCGACCAAGTTTATAAGCTTCAGTTTATTTTTAGTTTAATCGGACATGCTGTGACTCACAACTTTGATATAATAAATAAAAATTCTACTTATCATCTTGACACAACACACTATAAATAATTTTTTATTTTTTATTATTTTTTTTTCTCTTACAAAATGTGTAGTATATGGATGAAGAATTCAATTAGTTTAGGAAGAGTAAAACAAAAAAAAATTAAAAAATAAAAATAAGTGTGGTGTATGGTGTGTGGAGATGATGAGTAGCAAATTCCTATAATAAATATGTTCAATGTCAACTAAAATTGGACCAAACCTGTTCCCAAAGAGCCATGGAAGGGAAAGGAAAAGAGTAAGGGGCAATTTTGGAAATGGAGCTAGAACTAGAAGGCCTTTGTGTGAAACTGTCATTGAACAACACGGAAAATTGACGTAAATAACTCGGAAACCAAAGGACCTTCTCGGAATTCTGGCCACTTTTTTAACAGCAGCTCTCCCGCCACCCAACTACCCGTTCTGATTACCAGATCCCAAATACCGAACCCCTCTCTCTCTCTCTCTCTCTCTCTCTCTCTCTCTCTCTCTCTCTCTCTCTCACCAAATGACTCTCAGACTTTTCCCAAAGATATCAAAATTCCCCACGTCCGTGATCGCCGCCTTCGCAATGCCGCTTATCACCCTCGTCCTTGCTGCCGCTGCTGCAGGCCCACCACCTTCGAGCTGCACCCAGGAGCTTGTTCTTTTCTCCCCATGCTTGCCCTACATCTCGTCTCCGCCAAACAACCTCTCCGGCACGCCCTCCGAAAACTGTTGCAACACCTTCTCATCGTCTTTAAACTCTAGCAACAATGGAATTTGCCTCTGCTACCTTGTCCGGGAGTCATCCATTCTGGGGTTTCCGGTCAATGGCACCAGGGTGCTCTCTCTACCTTTGGTCTGTCCGCTACCCAGAGAGGACAGTTCTAACAGGACTGGATCTTTGGAGTCACTTTGCTCAGGTTCGAAAACCCAAACCCAGCCCTAATTGGTTTCTTGAATCTTGAGCTTTCCTTGACTCAAACTTTACTTTCCATGGAAGTTTTTGCGTATATCTTGGATAGATTTGCGAGGATGTTCGTGTCACTTTAATTACAGGGAAAATAACATCAAAGATAATATCTTTCTTTACATAATAATGGAACAGGGTCACCGGCATTGCCTCCTCTCCGGAGCCCAACAAGTTCAGGGCATACAAATCCTTCCGGTTCAGGTATCAAGGCTTAGCGCACTCACCTAATAAAAAACTCTTGCAATTTTCTATTTCGTAAGTTAACTAGTCAGTTATATTGGAATGACACATTTGCCACGCAACGTTTCATGTGGCTGCATCGATGGCTTTAAATGGTTTGATTCATCTGACCTTTTTGTCCTAGTCATGCAAGTGTAATCAGAAATTATATTTATAGCAATCATTAATGCTCAAATTGTTCTGGGATAGCCTAAAATTGTTAGAGTATTGGTATTGATCAAATTTATTTTTAAAATTTAATGAAAACTACATATTTTTCATAAATTTAAAACTCCTTAACCATAACTCCACAGTAGATTAACTATTAAATTAGTAAAAAAATAATATAATATTACTTTTTAAATAATAATAATTTTAATTTAACTTTTTCATATTTTACAATTACACTAATTATATATTAATTAATAATTTAATTTGATACTTAAATTATTATTTTCTAACTTAAATATATTGTGGTTCAAAATTAGAAAATAATAATTTAAGTAAATAAAATAATGATTATAGAGTGTGAATAGTGAGTCTTCAAATTTGAAGATGAATTAGAATGCACTGTAGCTCAAGGTTTTAGATCTTAGTGTTTGGTGAATCCAATGCAGTGATTTTAAACATAAATTCATCAAATTTTAAAGATTTGACTTATTTGATAAGACCAATGCCAATACTCTTAAAGAATAGGACGAAAGTGCATGTTTACACAGGAGTTTTTTTTTTTTTTTTAAACTGCATGGCATAGATGCGGCCATTTTAATTTAAATTGTGTTTGATAAGTAAAGTAGTCTGTCATTACTATTCACAAACTATTTATTACATTTTTACTATTATTCATAGATCATCTGAAATCACATCAGTATCCAAATATAGTTGGCCTCGTTTGTTTTCACAGATGAAATGAGATGAGTTAAGATTAAAGTTAAAAAGTTGAATAAAATATTATTAGAATATATTTTTTTAATATTATTTTTATTTTGAAATTTGAAAAAGTTGAATTTTTTATTTTATTTTGTGTGAAAATTTGAAAAAGTTATAATAATTAGATGAAATGAAATGAGTTGAATGAAGTTGTGAAAACAAACGAGAGATATTAATCTTATCGTCTAAAGTTAACATTAACATAACTCTACTCAATATAGCAAAACTGACTTGTCTTCAATCACAACCTTATAATGGAACCAAAGCAGACTGAGGTTCCCATATAACATAGGAGCATTTCTTAATGAATGGAAAGACGGTCTGATCTTTGAACTCCCAAGTTTCGAATTGCTCTATTGCAGATGCTAATAATGTTACATCTCCACTGGAGCCTGGGAAGAATTCATCCGCAACACCAAGCTCACCACCCGAGTTTACACCCCCAGCAAGGAACTCAGCTGTAGAACCGGATACAAGTTCATCAGCCACAGAACCACTTTCCAGCAGCTACAGCTTGTTTCCATCTGGTGTACTAATTTCACTTGTTCATACCTCTACTCATCTATACTCATCGTACATCTTATGTTTAGCTTTGCCCACATATTGGCATTAAAAGGATTGTAGGCAAAAGTTCGTGTTGTTGCCTATACCCAATACCCAGGTCATCAAGCTAGTTAGCATAAGTACTTTCACTCCTTAAATGTACGTCAACAATTGATAGAGATATTCCAGCTCTATCTTTAGATATACTGGTGTTTTGGCCACAAAAAATGTCTTTCAGAAACCATACAAACAATAATATGTTGGAAGTCCACCTACTTTGTTTTTGCACCACAATCCGGGCACGCGGTAGCATGATGGGCTTTAAAACAAAGTGATGTTTCTCGTAGCAAAGAAAAAAAATTATCAACTTTCAAAGATGCAACTCTGAACTAAATGAAAGTCTTGATCTTACCAGGCATTTCTGCTTGTTAACCATCGCTTCACGGCATACAAAAAGCAATATATGTTTTAACCTAACATTGATGATTGTATGATATATGCAAGACCACTTCTACAAAGATATAAGATAGTCCCGGTGTGCAGCGGCAAAAAAGGCATGCCAGTTGCTTTCTCACCCTTGATGTTAAGCAGATTTACTTCCAACCATCAGACCATTCATCTTCGTCCTTAGCAGGTTTAGAATATTCTTCTTGCCAAGACTCCTGGCCCCGTTCAGCTCCTTGAGGGGGGAGAGCATTTTCTTCATCACAATTCAAGCAATCCTTCTGTGCGGGGTCCTCATCAACAAACTCCTCCCTATCAGGAAGTGCACAACCCTGATAAGAGTTGTTGTCTGCACAACGCCATAATAACTTGTTCCAGTACAAGTCCTGCCAAGAAATGCAGACAACTGAGCATTAGCAATGTAAACAACCATCTCTTAGCTTTGTTGGTGTTGAAACTCAATTGATTTGGTTACTCCATAAAACGAATCCCAAAATACTAATGTAAGTAAGCCTGGTTTGGATACACAATCATTTCATCTTATTTCATTTCATCTTACAACTTTTCCAAACTCTCACACAAAATATAATAAATAATTCAACTTTTTCAAATCTCAAAATAAAAATTATATTAAAAAATTATATTCTAACAATATTTTATTCCCAACTTTCAACAAAACATCTCATCTCATCTCATCTAAACTGCGTAACCAAACGAGGCCTAAGTTTTACACATCAGATTTTGGTCTTAATCATATCCAAAGGTTTGTTCATGACTACTAACCATCCTCATTTTTACTTACAATGAAATCCCAGTTTTGTTGTTGCTTTTATCAGAAAAGAGGCAAAAAAAAAAAAAAAAAAAAAAATCCATAACAGCTTGTGTGTAGAGTTTGGATCAGACAGAGATGCGATCTTTCAGTAGACATTGTCATTACCGGGTTTCCTTTAGCATTGTATAGGCTGCCTTCTATTTGGCTCCATTAGTCTCAAATAAGAGCTTTGCAGAGAAAAAGAATTACCTTGCTGATGATGTGTGGATTCCCAATTATGACTAGCAAAGAAATAGCACGCGTAATAGCCACATTAAACCTTCTCGGATTGCTCAAAAACCCCAAACAATATGTCCTGTCAAATTCATTGTGTTTGATCGTCGACCGGACAGTGGATATAATAATGACTTGCCTTTCTTGTCCTTGAAATTGTTCAACACTTCCAACCTTGATATCAGCCATGTCCAAACTATCAAAGGCTTTCTTTAGTTTGAGCACTTGCTGCCTATAAGGTGTTATTACCCCAATGTGTTCCTCGCTCAAATTCCCACTTGCAGTCAGTCGCCTTGTTACCTCTACTACCTTGCTTGCCTCGATCCGGTTAAACCATGACGGATTATTTCCTTCCCTCTCATCACAACCTTGGATACCAAAGAAAAGAACAGGGAAATCCTTGTTAGGAAGGAGATTCCCCTCATCCACAAAGGAACTTACATCATCTTTACATGCAATTAATTCTCCCTTATAGAACAGTGTTGAAGGGAGATATAGAATTTCTGGGTGACATCGGTAGTTTCTAACCAATTTTGTCACATAATTTTCATCCCCATTGGAGTAAAAGTCAGATTCAAACAATCTTTCCAAGTAGGATTTCCCCAATCCAAAACTATCTGCTTCTTTTGAGTATATTACTGGACCTAATTGCAATGGGTCTCCAGCAAGAACAACAACTGTATTTCGCTTACAGAGTTTAGATATAGGAATCATGGTTTCTGGTTCTGAAGCTTGGCCAGCCTCATCCAAGAAAATGTGAGAGAAGTGGCCTCGCTTGACACCTTCTGCATGTAGAAGAGAGGCACCCATGTAAGTTGATATGATGATCCTATATAGCAGGAGGGCACCAAGGGGAGGACACTTGAAGATATGCTCATCAAAGAAGCAGAAGCGGATAATATTAGGTGTGATATCCTCATATGGACGGCTAGATGCATTGAGCCTGAATATTTCATTCTCCTGAAGGTGAGCAGCCTTTTCCCCAAGGATTTTCTCTAGAATGTGGTCTGCTGCACTATTTGAAGGTGCGCAAACAAGAATCCGAGCATTCTTCCGAGTTGTGTATACCTGAAGGATTGTTTCCACTAGTGTCATAGTCTTACCAGTACCTGGAGGCCCGTGAATCACATACGGTGGCATTCCTTTGCAGCCAAGGATCATCTCAATTGAACACATCTGTTCAGGATTAAGATTACAAGATATAGGCACCAATGGAGTGGTTTCAATCAGCCTCCCATTAAAGCACTCAGATGGAAATAGGAACTCCATCTCTAATTCTTCTGCAGCTTCGATGGCTTGATATAATCTTCTCATGTTGATTCGATTGTACGTAAACTGTACATTATAGAGATTCCCATCTCTATGGTGAGAGTGAAAATCTGAGTCAAACTTCAGATAAACTTCATCAGCCTCAACACGGTGGATAAAACCCTGTGAGACACCGCATTAAGTATTGGAAAAAATAACACTAGTAGGTAACAAGAAATCCATATTAAACGTCACGACGAGTAACATGTAAAACACAAGGCACTTAACAATTATGGATGGAAGCATGCCTTATTCGTACATAATATGAAACAATTGTCGAAAGAGAAGTATTCACACTGGACTGTTAACTGCCAAACACGTAACACACCCAAGGAGGCAAGAAACCTCCAATTGTGTTCTCTGGCCAAAAATCAAAACCACTCAATGGTTTAAAATATATGATAACGACAGTTTCAACAAAACATAAAATAAAATTCTTTGAAGTCCAGAAAACCGATGAGACAGATACTGAGAGCACCCAACTAAGCCAAACTTCCATTATATCTTCTTATCTGCACAACATGCCTGAAGAGGATAATTTGCTAATGTTTTTCGCCAGACCTCCAACAGCTTTTCTTCTTAATGATAAGTAGATAAGAACGCCTCAGTTAATTACAATAACACCTCAACATTTTGGGAACTAGTATGACACATTTATTATAGGTAAAAGTTGGAACCATACAAACTGAAACTTATAACCATTAACATGACAAAAAATCAAGTATCACGAGCAAGTAGAGACAAACCTGATATGTAGGAGTTGTGTCATTTCCATATTCAGAGGAAAGCTTGACAAAAATATGATCCCCTTGGACAAGTGAAGGCCGTCTCTCGGCAAGGCCTGGGACCTCTAGAGACAAAAATTGATTTCCCCTCTTCCTCAGAGCGATACGTTCCATGTCATGACTCCTCATGTCTTCCTGAAGCCGGAATTCAGAAATTTTACCACAAATCAAAACAATAATCTACTTTAATCATTATCCATGTTCTTTCCTTCACAAATAGAGACTTACCTCCAGTTGTATTTCTTCCATCATTATTAGATTTTCGAAGAAAAAAGTGTAATTCTCCGGTGTCAGACCTTCGTTGACAGCATCGGGTATCTGTTTGCTTTGAAGCAATGCTCTAACGTCCTTTGGAATGTCATATCGAGGAAGTCTGTTTTTGAAATACCGGTCTATCTTCCTCGCAGGACGCACACCTGCAACAAATGCACTATCGACAACAACCTGTTTCTTTCTTCTACCTCTTGAATATGGCCTTGAAGAAGCCAACGACTGTGAGATCTTATCGTCAACCAAGATAAAAACTACTCGTTCTATCCTTTCACTCTCCACGTCAAAATATACAACCGTAGTGTGCAAGCCAATTTTCTCTGTTTTGCAAGAGACCCATACAGTCAAAGTCTCTCCAGGCTGAAGCATCCTGTCTTCCAAGGAGAAAAAATCTACATAGCCTTTAGAGGTTTCATTTGCTGATGGAGGCTTCATCAGAGAAAGTTTAAAAGAGTTCTCGGGATTTGAGGCGAAAATTGAAACAGACCAAAGATTCACGGGATCACCAGTAGTATTCTTGATGGTAACTGAATCTGCTGCAGTTTCTGCTACAGGAACTGATTGAGGCTGCCCCCCTACGAAAGGGAATGGGGCAGAAATAACAATAGGACCCTCTTCAATTGAATTGTAACTACACACGGATTCATCATCCTTGTAATCAATAAACCCGATTTCTCCTTTGTCTCCAATAGTAGAGCATTCATCACCCCACTTATCACCAAAGGAATCCATCGCTAAGCAGACAAAAAAATGAACAAGCTGTGAGTTTCAATACTACTCACAATACCCCAAAAAGAATGAAATTTCAAATATTAAGTAGTTTAACGCCCAATCTCTGAGATTACGTTGGCAACAAATGGGGAAAAAAAAGCAAACTTGAGAAAAATCAACAGTAAGAAAAGATTTGGAGTAACCAGTGAATCCACAGTCAGAAGCAGCAGAACCCAAAGAGATGTATTACTAGGCTGCTGAAAATCATACCAATTATAGGTACAGCCAAAAAGACAGTTTAGCAAACAGTCATCCATCAGATAGGCATTCCTTATCGTAAGTTCAACAAACCAAACATCAAATCCCAAAACCTAAGGAAGAATCAAAACCACACAATAACGTTGTCAACAACAAAAACACATACGGACATATCAACATATATAAAAAAATCAGAAAGAAAAGAAAGTGGTGCCATAAATACTTAGGCACATGGAGGGTTAGGTTATAAGTGAGAACCGAAAAAGATGGTGAGGAGGTTCCGATGACAATGATAAAGAGAACCCACCTTCGATCAAAGCTCAGTCCCAATAAGCTATCAAAGCGAAAACGAAAAGCGCTGAATGCAGATTAAGGGAGACGAAAATAATACTATTGCCCGAACTCAGAGAAGAAAAAGAGAGGGGAGAAGGAGAGACGAAGTTGATGACATTACAATCTTAGGGATTATGCTTTTTCAACCCCTCAGTGAAGAATCATATAAAGAGTATGTACCATGTATGGTTTGGTCCACAGAATGAACAACATATAGTACTACTACTACATGAGTTGTAAAGTGTGGCCTGCGATATTGGCGTTTGAAATTTTGAATCTGTTGCGAACTTGCGTCTTAAGTTATTTCTTTTTTTTTAATAAACTTGCGTCTTAAGTTCGAAGCGTTCTGTACAACCTTACAGTAATTATCTTCTTCACAAAATTATCATAAATCATCACAAAATCACCACACAACAAAGCAAGGGAGAGGTAGAGGCTTGGCTGGGCATGGAGGAGCAAGGGAGGTGTCATGGAGGGCTAGTGGTGGCATCGTGGGTTGTAGGCAACGGATATAGGCCGTGCAACGACAAGAACCCGTGAGATAGAGAAAGGCTTCGTGAGAGAGGTAGGTAGATCGGGGAGCTGCGCCGTGGGTGGCCTCATGGTGGCTGCTAGAGGCTTCATATGGCAGCGTCGTGGTGGTCCTACGGCAGTAGATTTGTGATCCTGTGAAGAGAGAGGGCATGAAAGGAGTAGGTGATGAGCTGGAGGAAAGGAGGAATGGGAGGGGTCGTCGGCGAGGGTGGAGGCTGGTGGTGGTGGTGCAATGGCGTGAAGGTGGCTAACGGCGATGCTACTGGGATAAACTTGTGCATCTAGAGGGGTTGCGTGCATGGGACTATGGAGGAGCTATGTGTGGGGGGTTCCATGGAAGTGGTCCAAGGCGTGAGGGAAACTCGATAGTGGCGAACACGGTGCTGGACTGCTTGAGGGAGGAGATCGAGTGAGAGAGAGGGAAGACGTGCAGCTGCTGAAGGGGAATGAGAGAGAGGGAGAAAGGGAAAGTGAGGGGAAAATGCTAGGGTTTGGGGTTTTAAATCCCAACCTTTCATATTGAATTCCCATATTTGATCCAACGGTGAAGTTTTAAATACTAATTTAAACTAACTTAAAATAGATAATTAAAATCAGGTGATCAAATTAGGCCTTCAAGCATATAATCATCTACAAATTAATTCGATTATTTGGACATAGATCACCCACATTAATTCGATTATCAGTCGAGGAAAGATAAAATCTTTCTTGCCCAGGTGAGGGACTAACTGAACTCCTCGCCCTTGCACCCACATTTTACGTTTATGAAAAATGGGCGGATAGCGGGCGAGGAAATATAATCTTTCTCGCCCAGGCGATGGACTGACTGAACTCCTCGCCCCTGCACCCACATTTTATGTTTATGAAAAATGGGCGAATAGCAGGCGAGGAAAGATAACATCTTTCTCGCCCAGGCGAGGGACTGACTGAACTCCTCGCCCCTGCACCCAAATTACTCTATCGCATAAAAGCACACTGCTCGGGCACTTATACTTTTGAGTTGGACAAATAATTAAAAGTGCATAGTGGCCGTGAAACAGGGTGCAGTATACAGGCCGGCATGGTGCACTTAAGTGCACAGTGCCATGCACGCCCATCGTGCATGCACAGTGCTCGAGAGCACCACATGGGACCTACTCTCCATCACAGCCCCTCCCACTCAGTAGCCAACTCACTCGGGACCAATCCTCACGCTACTCAGGAGTTTCCATCGCAGCCTCCCTCAGCTCGGGATCCCTCCTCAGCCCACCAGCTCGGGAACCACCTGGTCGGGAGCCACCTGGTGGGGAGTCACCTGCTCGGATGTGACTTGGTCGAAAGCCACCTACTCAGATGTGACCTGGTTGATAGCCACCTACTCGGCACCTCTTTTGCCCAGGATTTACTAGGCTTGGGAAGCACGGCTCGGGAACCATCTCTGGAAGCATAGCTTGGGAGGCATCTCGGGAAAGTCACTTTGCTTGGGAGACACCCTTTCGGAGATGACTTGCTTGACACCCCACCAGCTCAAGACAGCACCTCACTTTGCTCTGAAGTTACTCGCTTGATACCTCATGATCTCATCGGGACTCCTCTACCCAGGATTTGTTAAGCTCGGGAAACAAGTTCACGCACGGGAGTTCAGCTCTGGAAACAAATGAAATCCAGCTTGGGAGATTGGGTAAGAGAGAGGGAAGACGTGCGGCTGCTAAAGGGGAAGGAGAGAGAGGGTGAAAGGGAAAGTGAGGGAAAAGGCTAGGGTTTGGGTTTTAAATTCCAACCCTTTATCTTGAATTCCCAAATTTGATCCAACGGTGGAGTTTTAAACACTGATTTAAACTAACTTAAAATAGATAATTAAAATCAAGTGATCAAATCAAGCCTTCAAGCATATAATCATCTACGAATTAATTCGATTATTTGGACATAGATCACCCACATTAATTCGATTATTAGTCGAGAAAAGATAAAATCTTTCTTGCCCAGGCGAGGGACTGATTGAACTCCTCGCCCATGCACCCACATTTTACGTTTATGAAAAATGGGAGGATAGTGGGTGAGGAAATATAATCTTTCTCGCCTAGGCGAGGGACTGACT
This sequence comes from Juglans microcarpa x Juglans regia, assembly GCF_004785595.1. Lineage (NCBI taxonomy): Eukaryota > Viridiplantae > Streptophyta > Magnoliopsida > Fagales > Juglandaceae > Juglans > Juglans microcarpa x Juglans regia. The sequence goes on along the minus strand of NC_054594.1, from coordinate 38,993,668 downwards.
GAACTCCTCTCCCCTACACCCAATTTTACGCTTATGAAAAATGGGCGGATAACGGGCGAGGAAAGATAAAAGCTTGGGATACCTCCTCAACCCACCAGCTTGGGAGCCATCCGCTCGGGAACCACCTGCTTGGGAGCCACCTACTTGGCACCTCTTCTGCCCAGGACTTACTAAGCTTGGGAAGCATGACTTGGGAACCATCTTAGGAAGCATGGCTCGAGAAGCATCTCGGGAAACACCTGCTCGGGACAGACCCTCACTTTGCTCGGGAGACACCCGCTCGGAGATGACCTGCTCAACATCCCACCAGCTCAGGACAGCACCTCACTTTGCTCTGGAGTTACTCGCTTGGTACCTCATGATCTCCTCGGGACTCCTCTGCCCAAGATTTGTTAAGCTCGGGAAACAAATAAAGTTCAGCTTGGGATCCTTCCTCTACTTTGCACCTCCGCTCGGGAACCTCCACCTCCACTTACTTGGGAGATGACCTGCTCGGTACCCTACAAGCTCGGGACAACACCTCACCTGCTCTGGAGTTACCCGCTCGGTACCTCATAATCTCCTCAAGACTCCTCTGCCCAGGATTTATTAAGCTCGAGAAACAAGTTCACGCATGGGGGCTCTAAACAACGCCGATCGAGCCCAAGTTGCTCAAATGGGCCGGAAATGACTATTTCTCTCATTCCGGTCTGTTGAACAATTTTTACTGCATCAACAATAATAATACAGGGCAAACATGCCTCACACGTAACCCCACTGCTAGTATATATATACATACTAGGACAGAGCAACGTGCAAAGCACATTTGCCTAGTTGGGTGAAATGATTATTTTTTATTAAGAAAATTGATTTCAATTAATAACGTAATGCATAGGGAAAAAATGTAAATTCTAGCAAATATTTTAGGGTAATGATAGTTAAGTAGAATATAATAATAACATGGTTGCATAGATTACAAGATAAAAACATTAGTTCAAATGGCAAGATAGTCCAATACATATTTATCACATCGATAGTTTTAGCAAACTTATTTGCGACAAGTTTAGTATAAGTCTAACAAAAATATTAGTTCAAAATATGAGTTCCTTGATATTTTTAATATGATCGATCATTTTGTATCATCCTGTATGGGATCAATTGAGATGACATTGAAATTTTGGTATTGCTGCTGGTTGAATTTTTCTATATATTGCAATGTAGAAAAAAGTTATATAACTTTTTGTGAAAAGCTTGTACCACAACATTTTCTATATATGGCAAATGTTCTTGCAAAGTAATTTTTTAATAGCTTTGCATGATTAATAAGAACTCAAAGAAGTTATATACTGAAAATTGAAGTATAGTCAATTAATACAAATCTTAGAATGCAATGTTTTTAATTAAATTATTGTGCATGTTATAAATAAAAATAAAACTGGCATGACACACAAGTATGTAAAAATCAATTAAAATGGTTTTTGTTATAATTTGCTTTTAATAGTTTTATTTTTAATATCATCCTCAATTATATGTGCTCACATACATGTAGTATATCTCAAAATTATAAGATAGAATTTTTTATTCCAAACAATAAACCAATGAAAAATAAGAAAACATACGTCACCAGTATGATTCATAAACTCAATTACTGAACAACCCAATGCTTCTTCTATAATTTCACCAAACATAATAGCAGCTAGTCTTTTGGTACCATCGTCGAGTATAGCATATGCTCAGCAACTATAAATATGATGGAAATATCATTTTAAGTTAGAATTGATAAGAACTATACATTAAATTTGTGACATAAATTACCAAACAAAAAATTTGAAAGACGTAGTTGGAAAATGCTTTGGTTTTTGCAATCGTAATAAATGAAGGTTTCATTGTATTCATACCTAGTTCATTTGTTACAACCAATACATGACATGTAAAAAATTAGCTGGCGCAAGTTAATTACAATTATTTTCGCCTTTATCCAAAATTTTACTTTCTACATTATATTAGAAATAATTTTTTAGATGAAGTGATTGTATAAATATCTGAATTTATTACTAAGAATAGGATTTTACCGCCATGGGTTCCAAACTTTTAATCAACTCAACAATATCACAATTCTTGATTATTTCCTGAATACCAACTAAAGATAAAGATGTAGATGGGTATTTCAAACATTTTGTAATAATATTTTCAAGTAATGAATCATTAATTACTGTCTTTAAAATTCATAAAGAAAATGCAACATAAGAAAGAAAAATATGAAGATGTCAATATTCAAGCAACACAAAACTTACATTTGAAGTATATATAATATAAATGCATCAATAAATAATGACTGATTTATGAGAATTACCACACTTACAGTGAAGTTGCCTCAGGAACAAGAGGATTGATCGTAAATACACTTGTTAGACATGATAAAAGAGATAATCTTTCATTGAAAATATAGTTTATGATTAATGCAAGCATATATGATATAAAATATATATATGTATTTATGTATATATAAGATTGTTAATTATTAAAAATACCATTATAAGAACCAACTCTTATCATTGTTTCAAGTATAATTGGCTTAGTTGCAATTATTTTCGAGATGTTTTGGAATTCATCTTGCACAAATCAACCTCACATAATTAAACATATGAGGTTTAAGCTATAAAATTGGAGAACAAAAAGAATTAACAGAATATGCAAGAAATTGAGGTTGAAACGTAATTGTAAAAGAGCCAAGAACCCCAAAAATATTTTACCTTTGATCAATAATATATATATTTCTTGAATAGTTGTTGGTCCATATGCTAAGATTATCTCTTTACATGGCTTGATATGGATTGCAACAGCTAAAACATATGATAAATAAGAATTAAATTTTTAATGTATTGACAATTAAATATTTCAAAATAAAGAGTAAATTACCTATTTTTACAATTGAGTCGTTGTAAGCGTCTAATTCATTGAACGGGACGAGGTGGTACTTGGTAGCTCCAATTGTTCTTCATCGTCTGGAACTTTCTCAATTATCGCTCTAGAATTTAAGATCCATTGATATTAATGTGTTTCAATTCTATATTTCGGATCTAGTGGCCTCACATATGCATTACTAATATAATATGATCGAAAAATGTGCAAAGTGTCATCCCGCGAGTCAACATCTTTATCAAACATCGTAGCTTACAATCGATTTCCCTATACAGTATAAAAAATTGTAACGAATAATTTACTATTAAAAATTGTAATGAATAATTTATTATAATAATTTTGTTTATTTTAAATTATTTTTGGGTTTTAAAAGAAGAACCTAATTCATTCCCGATTTATGGGACACTAAAAAAAGAAAAGACAATAGATACAAATAAATATTATACTTCTGGATCAATCAATGTTAGATTTTGATACTTCACTGTAAGCGTTGACCTGTTCGTTTGGGTGATTTGTCTGCCACGATCATTCGCATTTTCCAATTCGTTGTACTTGAAGTGAAATCTTTTATTGATATATTAACTGTCCGCATCTTTAAAGATGTTTATATACAAAGACATTAAATGTATAAGTATGGTAAATCTCCTAGCTAAAGTAAAGAATTGCAAACATAATTAAAGAATACAAGAAAGTAAAAAATACAATCCTAAACATACAGAAAAGAGAATTAAATTAAACATGCAATTGTGCTCAAGTAATTAAATTCAAATTATACAATTGAATCTAGTTACGTGGATAACATTAATTTGAATATTTAATAATTCCATATACACAATATTTGTTGTGGAGTTCTTTTCAGATCGTTCAGTCGACACTGATAGTATTAAAGTCTTTACTGTAGATGAAGTCTTAGCTCTTGATAAAACCACATATAATTGATCATGAGAAAAAATAGGTTGAGGCAAATATATCCCAATAAAATTCAATTTTTGCCCTTATGACTTATTTATACTTATTGCAAAGCTTAATCTGATAGGAAATTGAGTTCGCTTGAATGTGAAGCCACTATTTTCATCAACGTTTGGTAAGAATGAGATCTTTGGAATAAAAACTTTTTTCCAATTATGGTGCCCAATTGAAATTTCTGCATCAATGACATTTCAATTAAAACTCCGACAAATTAAACGTGTTCTGTTGCATAACCCTACTGAAGGATCAATTGAGTAACAATTCATGATGAGGAAGTCTATTTGGGGTTAAAGTATTTAGAAAGTCTTCCGTAACTGCTTGTTCAGATATGATATATCTATTACTTCATCAAAGCTGTAATATCACCTAAACTTACTAGGAAACTGCTAAATTAATAATGCATTTATTTCATTAACATAATTGTTATTTGGTGTTAATATGACCCAATTCATCACAGCTGAAATATTTATTAAATAATCATGAATATAATTAAAAATATCATTTATTAAATAATCCAAAGAAGTACAATCATCTTCATAAGGAATAAGCATGCCATTAGGGATTTTTATGGTTTTATCAACTGTGATTGGTGCCATCCCGTTGCTTAATTTTAACAAATACTCTGAAAAAGCTGGATCCAATCTTGCTTGTATATTTTCAATCAAACAAACATTGATCAATGTAGGCCATCAATTAGAATATACCAAACTAGCATCAATTTGTTTTTGTTTTATTCTTTTACGAATCATAGCTAAAATCTGGTAAAAATCTTCACAAAAAATAACAACTTTTCCACCGAATATTAATTCTGAATCATTGATGTTTTGGACCATTTTATCTAATGATTTGATGGCTTCTTTTATTGACATAGGAGCTCCATCCCATATAATTAACCTTGTTTCACGTAGTAGTTTTGCGAGGGCACTTTGTTTACTGACACAACATGTGCTATTTTTGTTAGTATCCAACGGAATCTTAAAGCGTGAGTGTGCTATTCGACCTCCAGGCAGAATAGATGCAACAACACCAAACGAAATAGATGAAAGTGCTACTAATTTTTGTGATCTTACTGCAGCGAGAAGGGCCTTATACAGAAATGTCTTCTCTGTCCCACCAGGGCCATCAACAAAGAATATAGCAGTTTCATTTGAAAAAATTTTTTTAACACTGAATCATAGACATGTCATTGTTCACTATTAAAGGCTTGTGATGAAGCAATATCTTCTTCTAGAATTTGAACAACCAATTCATCATCAATTTTCCTAGAATGAAATTGGTCTTCATCAAAAGAAATTTCATGATCAACAAGATGGAATGAATTAATATTTTTTCTCATTGATTCAAGTGTAGAAGAGATAGAACGCAAAACTTGTATTTTTACATTCAACGAAGAATCTTCAGTTGACTAAAAATCAACTAACATATCTTGTTCAAAATATTCTCAAAGTTCTATTGGGTTTGTTGGATTACAATAAACCAATATAGTTGCAAATAACTGCCTCAAGTTGAATGTCATTTGATATAGAGATGCTTCGTTTAAACAATCTTCTAAACTACTATCTCTTTCTAACAAACTATGCATAGTCGTTGCTTCACGAAATGTTGGAGCCACAATACCATCAACTGTCATAAGATCTTGAGACGACAAATGGCTTCTTACATGATTTAGCAACATCCGCAAATAATACCTCTTACCTTTAAATAGACTTGCTGTAACAATTCGACCTATAATATTTTTTTTTCGAGTAGTCCACATTTTGTATTATTGGCTCCAAATATAAAATTCTGGAAATTCTTTGTACAACAATGTTCTGGCATTCTCATCCACTTGTTTTGTTGCAAAGAATTTTGTTAACATCGATTTTGCAGATAGTTCAGAGTTGAGAATATTGATTAAGCTTTCATGTGCTCGAAAAACCACTTGGTGTTGATTCTCAAGATGTAAATGTAAGCTATATACTGTTGGGTACATCTCATTAATGACAAAGCTGTATATTCTCCATAGAGCTTCAGGTGGAACAATCCATCTGGCTAATTAGAATTGTTGGATTTCATCAATTTGTTGATTACTTTGTTCAAAAACCAGATTGAAAGCAACGCGATTATAGCCTTTGTAAATATACTTATAAAGATATGTGACTACCTCTATTGGAGAACAAATCTCGGCATTAATGTGACAGTTATATGTTGGAAGCACATACGGATTATATGGAACAACATAACGGTTATCCAAATTGTGGCCTCTAACTTTGATAGTAATTCCATTGTCAGAACGTCTATATATTGGGAAGTAATTATTTCCAACAGTTATATTTGATGCAAAGTTTTTTGAATAATGGTTTTTGCAACAACCGTTTTTTTTTTCATGCAAACATTTGTTAGATTCATCACTTCACACGGTCCATGCATCATATGTCTGACAACAACATTATGTAAGTGCTGATTCTTATTTTTCTTAGATATTTCTACTTATACAATCTCATCAAAAGATTCAGGTGCAAAGAGTTTTCAATCCCTCTGTAAAATAACTAAAAAGTGCATATGTGGAAGCCCTTTTTTTTGTGCTCAATAACATAGACATACGCTGAGATTTTTCCAAATATTTACTGCTTGAATAATTGATCCTTTAATTCTTCTAATTTTCATGGAACACTCGAGCAATCAAATTAAGATGATTCTGAGTCTCCTCATGTGATCCCAATTCATCTGAAATTTATTCCAGTTTGGATTGCACGTCATTATTGTAACACCCCGTATTTCAGTGTATTTTTACTGAATGATTATTTTTGATTGTTCAAAAATTTATCCTCTTATTTTAAAATTGGTTGGATTTTTAGTAAGTTTATTTCTATGATTTTAATTTGGTGAAAATTATTTTTTTATGTGCTTTCCAAATATTTATTTATTGTTATGCATTTAAATTGCTTTTAATATTTAAATTAATTACCGTGGGATTTAATTATTTCAATTTGACTTTACCATTACGTTTAAATTATTTTATTTAACTTGTGGTTTTAAAATCGTCTCCGTTGGATCTTTTTTGTGACCCAAGTTATGAGGATTGGACCTCATTTCTTTTCCCTCCTTTTTTCTTTCCTTCCTTTTTCTTTTCTTTCTTTTCTTTTTCTTCCTTATTTCCTCTCCTTCCCGCGCGATCTCTCTCTCTCCTCTCCTCCGCCCGTTTCCATCGTCTCCTCCCAGCGCCGCCGTCGCGCCGCCGTGCGCGACACCGCCCAGCCGACCAGCTCCCCCTCCCTCCGGCGACCTCACCTCCCAAATCTCAGCCCCTACCTCGCCGCCGGTAGCCCACACGCCCCCCACGAAGCCGCGGGCCACCTTCACGCCAGAGCCGCCGTGAGTCGGCGGTGGCCCTCACCGCCCAGCCCATTAGCTTCCCCAGCCGCCGGCGACCTCACCCCACCAATCTCACCTCCATCCGTGCCGCCGTTAACCACCAGTAGCTCTTCGAAGCCGCGGCACTCCTTCCGCCGTTGCGCCGCCGTCGCACCACCATTGGCCACCATCTTCCTACCACTTCATCCCCGACCTCTTGGCAACCCATTGGACCCAACCCCACCTCCGATCCGTCACCGGTGAAGCTCCACCAACTACATTTCCGATTTGGGCATTTTGGTCTTCTACCGCCCATTCCGCCGCCACCCACGGCAAACCACCACCACCATTGGCTTCACCGACCTCCCTAGGCCCTACCCTATCAATCTTGGGTCTTCGTTTGTCCTCGTTGAAAAGTGGGTATCTGTGATCCACGGCCACAGTGTATTTTACACTGTGGTGTTGCTCAGAAATCACCACTTGCAACTTCGAGATCCTCCGAAAATTATTATATTGCACTGTAAGTATTTTCCTTAAAGAACTTTCGTGATTTAAATATATTTTTGCACTAACACATATTATCTGTGAATTGGTTTGTTTTGCCGGACTGAGTCCGAGGAGTTTCGGGGGTCGGATGGATTGTGGACGGAGTTGTGTTTGTTTGCATTGTGAATTATGGTTGTTGGTTATGACTTGTTCACGTACATCGCATATTGCATGCATGATCATGTTTGTAAAGAAAACTGGGTTTTCGTGTATTGCATACATGTTCATGTATTTATTGGATTTGGATTTTCATGTGAGTAAAAGGAAAAGAGACTGTAGGGATGGTGGTAAGCAGGGATGGTGGTTGTGTCCCGCCTGTGATTCCCGCCTACAGTGCTCTGTTAAGTATTTATTGTGTGTAAAGGAACTGTAGGGATGGTGGTAAGCAGGGATGGTGGTAGAGTCCCGCCTGTGATTCCCGCCTACGGTGCACGCGATAGGGATGGTGGTAAGCAGGGATGGTGGTTGTGTCCCGCCTGTGATTCCAGCCTACGGTGCACGCGGTAGGGATGGTGGTAAGCAGGGACGGTGGTAGAGTCCCGTCTGCGATTCCCGCCTACAGTGTCCGATAAATGGATTGTTTGTGTGAATCATTTTATGAGAAAATGTTTTACGGTTATTTTGGGCCAAAATGGAATTTTTTTGGCGTGTGTTGGAAATAATCATTTTTCTGGAAAAAAATGATATTTTATGGCTAAATGTATTTTGCTATATTGTTGGTTGCATTAATATATTTTTATCCCGAGAGTTGTTTGGTTTATACTTACCTGTGGTACCATTTTATGGTATCGCAGATTTTGATGCAGATGATGATGACGAGCCTTAGCTTGGCTCCGTTGGAGGAGTGATCTGGGATTGCTCCTGTTTAGTGAGTTATGTGTTTTTATCAGTTTATGTATTTACCTTTTGTATTATATTTGGGATGACTGTATATTTATTTTTTTAAAGATAAATTGATTTAAATATTTGTATTTAAATTCTGGTACTTATTTGACTATCCGCTGCGTTATTTTATTTGTACACTGTTGCATGTACACACACTGGCACTTCGTTGGGATGTGTGACCGTGTTGTCACCATCCTGGCGTCTCGATCCCTGTGTATTTATATAAGGGGGATTGGGGGCGCCACAATTATTAAAAAAATGTCTGGTTTAAGTCATTGCTTCTATATATCTTTTTCGCATGTCTCTTGAACCCCCAATAAAAGACGAAGGCAGAATAATACGTTTCCCAATATTAGAAGCATTAGTTTCTCCAAGCGTGATGGTATCAACAATACATTGATATAACTCAGATCGAATATGTTGTCGTTTACTATGGAAATAATAAAATCTTAACGTCTCAATCTTAACATACATATCATCAACAAATTATTGCAATAAACGAATAGACAATAACAAAGTTGATTTGACATTTTCTCTAATTTGCATCTTGTAGCAATAACATTCACGGCATGAAATAATTGAATCATTTTTTCTTTCCTTAATGCTATAAAAGTTGGAGGAGAAAATATTACAAAATTGGATGCTTGCTATTACAAAATGGCAAGATTAGGACTACACTCTAACCTTGTTGTTCTTTTCTAAGCAATTCTTCTACTCACATTGATCGGCGAGGATCTATTGATCGGATTGTTTTATTATATATTAATGTGCTTTGTCTATTAACCCTTTGAATGCCTTGATGCCACCAGCATCACCAGAAGGAAGTAACAACGGATATTGAAATTGAACATAGCAGTCAAAATAATACTGAACTATATGATTTCCACTAGTATGACCAAAGACAAAAATGTCCCACCCTGCCAGCTGATCTGCAGCATCATTTTCAACCCAGATTGCTGCAACTTGTGAAGATGTCGGGGCATTAAATACATGTTGATCTAAGCCAGCATCTGATCTTATATGGATCACTTGATTTTCTAAATTTGATAAACACCAAGAGATTGGAAAAACACAGAATATGGATTGATGTGAAGAATATCCATAAGCTAAGCTATAATTGATGGATTCATTATATTTGAATCAGAAATGCGATTTTCTAATTTATGTTTAGTATCATAGAAGTACAATTGTATATAAGAAGGGCACCCATTTAAGGGGACTAAATCATTGATATAATGATAGATATGTTCCTGAGATCAGAAGGTATAAATCCCTCTATTCCTTCTGCAAAGATCTTTATCAAATTTAACTCCAAAAGATGTAAAAACGAACTTGTTATTATAAGTCCGAACATAGGTCTTAAAATGTATAGACTCATTTGTGGTGGAAGTAAACAAATCATAAAGTTGTTTAGGAACGTCATTTGTGACTAAAGAAACTGTCCCATCAGCACAGCAAAACTGTTTGTTTCATGATAAAATCGCTTCGCATTACAATATTTGCAACAAGGCACATTTGGCAAAGAATATGCTTCTGATGGCATGATTTGCAATGATTATCTAAGTCCAGCAGAGCAACGATGCCACTCACCTATTGAGTTCAAAAATAAACAAAAGGCAATAGATGTAAACTTGTCAAATCGTTTGAATAGTCTGATTGACGACACTATTGGAAGAGTACTAAGGGTTGATAACGGAATGCAAAGAACTAACTAAATTTATACATGCATAGAAAAAACAAGCATCTCTAATCAACTTGTGATTCAGCAGGTTTTTCTAAAATTATTTTTTTATCCTTCATATCAAGTAGTCTTATGTTCTCTTTCATTGAAGTTTGAGAGTATGTTATATGCCACTCACCTATTAAGTTCAAAAATAAACAAAAGGCAATAGATGTAAACTCGTCAAATCGTTTCAACGGTCTGATTGGTGACACTATTGGAAGAGTACTAAGGGTTTATATCGGAATGAGAAGAACTAACTAAGTTTATACTTGTTTCTTACCCCAGCAAGGTGTTGGTATATTTGTTTCAAAGCTTGATTATTCTCGAACAACACATGGACCCTATTTGAATAACATACTCTCAAACTTCAACGAAAGAGAACATAAGACTGCTTGATATGAATGATAAAAAAATAATTTTAGGAAAACTTGCTGAATCACAAGTTGATCAGAGACATTTGTTTTTTCAATGCATGTATTTGCTGATTGTTAATTTATGTGTCAGCAAATCCATATATCAAGATCCGTTACATTGTTTAATGGTGAATTTGCTTCTGAATTCACCACACAAATATCAACACCAGGAGGAGCACATGCTCCTTGTGACGAAGCCAGCTCACTAATGTCAATATCGGAGTGAAAAATTCGTTGTTTCTTTGACACTTTCTATACAAGACTAAAGTCGTGAGCGAATCTCATATATTGGACATTATCATTTGAAGGTTCATCAATTGATGCAGCCATTTGATCACCACCAAATGGAACTGAATCTTTCAATTGAATGGCATTACTTTTAAATGCCTTTTTTTTTAGTGTATCTTTCTCTTTATTTTCTACAAAGTTCTTCATTTTTCTCTTATGGCAAATCTCTATACGGGACTTTTTTTGCGGGTTATTTTCCATGATCTTCAAAAAAATATTTTTGGAACTTAACTTCTATAGAATTCAAAAAGTTTGTTTCTAAACAAATGTTGCATAACTCATTAATGCAATGTTACCGCTACCCATTATCGCAACAAAGGAAACAGTTAGTCCAAATATTGAATACTGTGCCACGCAAGCAAAAGACTGAATGAATAAATGACAACTTTTTAATGTGAAATCTGAACCTAATGATGCATTTTAAACTTTATAAACAATTTCATTTATTCCTATGTTGAACAATACATAATATCTAACTATTTATATTCTAAAGCAACAAGGGATTGAACATAACAAAATAGCACAATAAATGAAAAATGCTATGAAAAAGGAAGTTATAAAAACCATAGATACATATCACATGCCAAGATTCCCAAATAAAATATCTGCCAAAACTAGTCTCCAAAGCAAGTCCCCACCAAAAATTACAAACAAAAAGCAACAAAACAAAATATAATATAAGACAAAGGTACTTACAGATTTGAAAATGAACAGTGGGAAATCTTTTATATGTTTAGATCTTTGATGATATAGAGGATAATTCATATTTAGACACAAAAGTAAGTGTAAGTATTTTTTTTTTTTTGAAGTAAAACTGTATATTATATTCATGAATCAATCGAGTTACAACTTTTATCAACTTCTACCAATTTTCTAATCTCTTCAGGATAGTCCTCCATCCACAATATCTCTTCATTTACATGTAAAGCGCTTTTAGCAAGGCTATGTGCAACACTATTACAGGCTCTATTAACATGCAAGACTACCCAATGCATTCTATTCTTCAACACAGTCTTCAGTCCATCTACTAGTTGCCCATTTCATTCCCATGAGGCTTCCTCTTTATTCACTGCTTGAACTACAGATAGAGCATCTCCCTCCAGTTGCACCATACTGAACTTTAATTCTTCACAAAACTTCATTGCCCTCCACAGTGCATATATTTCAGCCACAACAGGATCAACAACATTCTGTTTTGGACAACACAGTGAGGCCAATACTTCACCACAACTGTCTCTAATGACTACCCCAATCCCACATCTATAATCATTCACCCTCCATGCTGCATCCCAATTTACTTTAATAGTCTCCCCCACAGGAGATTTCCATCTAGTAGCTTTACTGATTTGAACCCCATAACTCTGACCAGAGCCTTGTCTGCACTGAGCTTGCTGAAAATCTAGCAAGCACTCAACAACTTGGTTGAAAAAAACAGAAGGATCCACAAAACTATTTTCAAAAACCACCCCATTCCTTCTTAACCACACTCTTCTCAGAACCACAACCATTATTTCTAACTGATCTTTTGCCAGCTTTGTACTCCAATCTGACCAAAGCTTAAACATTTCTCTTTCACAGCTAGGCCATTTCTGCACTGGACTCCTCTTACAAGCCCAAACATCATTTGCACCACAACAACTCCATAAAGCATGACACACAGACTCATCCATCCTCTTACAGACTGGGCATAAAGCCTCTTTAAGGACTTTCCTTCTCATTAGGTTCCTTTTTGTTGGTAGACAATTAGAAATAGCCTTCCACACAAAAACCTTTGCAACCCCTGGAATGTTCAGATTCCATAACTTTCTTCATGCCTCCTCAACTTCTTCTGATGCCTCCCCATTCACCCTTTTTCTCCTCTTCATCTCAGCATGATAAGCACTCTTAACACTGTACAAACCACTCTTTGAAAAAGCCCATATCTGTTTATCAGGGAGTCCAGAAAAGCTAACAGGTAGCCTACATATTATAGAAGCTTCGTCTTCATTAAAAACTTGCCTCACTAGCTCCTCATTCCATCCTCCATCACCTGCAATCAACTCCTCCACTCTTGCCTCATCATGTAGCAGATTCACAGAAGACTGTATCTTGAAAGTTACAGCCATAGGAATCCACCTATCCTTCCAAATTTTTATAGTCTTCCCATCCCCCACCCTCCACACCAAACCTTCTTTCAGTAATCCAAGTGAATCCCACAGGCTCCTCCATATAGCAGAAGGTTTAAATTCCAAAGAAGCATGGAGCATCTCAGATCTTTTAAAATATTTTTCCTTTAATATCCTTGCAGCTATAGATTGAGGATTCATTACCACTCTCCAACACTGCTTAGCCAGGAGAGCTTTATTAAAATCTTCCAACTCTCTAAAACCCAAACCTCCCTTAGCTTTAGACAGACCCATTTTTTCCCAACTCCTCCACTGAATTCTATTGTCCTTCTGCTTGAAACCCCACTAGAACTTTGCCATAAGAGATGCAATCTCCTGACATAACTTCTTTGACAATTTGAAAACACTCATATAATACGTTGGGATAGCTTGAATAACTGCCTTTAATAGCACTTCTTTTCCTGATGGAGACAAAAACTGGTTTTTCCAATTGCTCAACTTCTGCCAAACCTAATCCTTAATGCTGCTAAAAGCTTTATATCTTGACTTGCCAACCATGATTGGCAAACCAACATACCTCTCACAATTATTTTGAACTCTAGCCCCACAATCCTTGATGATATCCGCCCTTAACTCAGCACCAACTATGGGACTAAAAAGAATAGTTGTTTTGTGCTTATTCAAACACCGCTCTGATGCCCTTTCATACACTTACAATATCCCACTTTATCTTCTTCCATTCTCTCCATGAAGCTTTACCAAAGATTAAACAATCATCTGCAAATAACAGATGAGTCAATTTCATCCCCCCTCGAGCCACAACAACTCCCTTTATTTCACCTCTTTCTTTAGCTTGCTCAAGCAAAGCACTTAGCTCTTCAGCACAGATTAGAAAAAGATAAGGAGATAATGGATCTCCTTGTCTTAATCCTCTTGTTGGATTTATAAACTCACCTGGTTTTCCATTTACAAGAACAACATATGAGACTGTAGAAATGCACTTCATAATCAATCCAGTCCACCTTTCTCCAAAACCCATCTTCTTCATGATAGCCTCCAAAAACCCTCATTCCACCCTATCATAAGCCTTAGAGATATCTAGTTTAACTGCCATACTTCCAACTCTCCCTCTTTGCCTGCATTTCATCGAGTGCAACATCTCATAAGCAACAATAACATTGTCCGAAATCAACCTCCCAAGTATAAATGCACTCTGGCATTTCGAAATAACACCATCCAACACCTTTTTAAGCCTGTTTGCAAGGGTCTTTGCAATGATTTTATAGACAACATTGCAAAGACTAATAGGCCTAAATTCATTAACATTGCTAGGCTCATTTACTTTAGGAATCAGAGCTATATAAGTTTTATTAATAGCACTAATCAAACTGCCCCCATTCAGAAAACCCAACACTGCACTACACACATCATCTCCAACCACATGCCAAAAGGATTAAAAGAAACATGCCCCATAACCATCAGGTCCTAGGGCCTTCAATGCTCCCATCATTCTTAAAGCCTCCTCAACCTCCTCCCTTTGAAAATTTTTCTCTAAAAAATCATTCCTAGCTCCTATTACCTTCATCTCCACAGACCCTATACATTCCTAAATAGCTTCAACAGAGGGATTAGAACTAGCATAAATCTCAGTAAAATGATCTTTGAAAGCAGTAGCAATACCTTCCTCATTTTCCTTCAATATACCCTAACCATCTTTAATAGCCACAATCTTATTCCTTTTTTTCCTCTGATTTGCACACTCATGGAAGAATCTAGTATTTTTATCTCCCAAGTTGTATCAGTTCTTCTTTACATGCTGCTTCCATTTAACATCCTCCTGTTCCAATAGACATCCCACCCTCTCTTGTAGCTCTTTTAATTCCTCCATATTGTGCTGACTTAAGTTTTCTTGAACATTCTTGATCCTTTCAGAAATCTATTCAATCTCCCTTCCTCTTTCCTTATCTCTCCTTTTAAAACATGAAGTTAATGAACCACTGCAAATCTTGAGTCTAGACTGAATTTTCTGAAAAGGTTCTACACATGACTGTCCCATCTTCCAACCTTTTCTGATCACCTCTTCACATTCTTCCTGTTTTATCCAACAAGCCTCAAATCTGAATGGAAATTGTCTTCTCAAACTTCTTTGCTCACCCTCAGCCATAAAAAATAGGATGGGTAAGTGATCTGAACACCTACCACTCAAAGCCTCCACCCTTCTTTCATTAAACATATACCTCCATTTATCATTAACTACATACCTATCAAACCTCTCTTTTGTGAAAGATTGATCAGTATGCTTATTTGACCAGGTAAATCCCTTCTCACAGCAACCAATATCCCCTAAACTACAATCCTCCAACACTTCTCTAAACAAATTAATCTGACTCTCAGCCCTTCTCTTACCACCCATCTTCTCCACATCAGGCTATATCATTTAATGGCTTCAACTTCTTCAACAATTCCCATGATAGATATCTCTTTCCTGTCACAGGATGCCCATAAAACCCAGTAAAAATCCACTCACTATTCCTTCTGTCCCCTTTAACAAGCACATTAATATGCCAACTTGAGTAGTTTATCACTTCAACTCCATTCTCCTCTTTCCAGAATAAAACTAGACCCCTTTTCCTCCCCATAGAATCCACCACCAGACCACCCTTCATTCCCAATCTCCTATGTAAACCAGCAATTTTATGTGAACTAGTTCTTGTTTCACAAACAAAAACCAATTTAGGCCTCTTTTCCTTAATCAAAAGGCTAAGGTCCTGAACTGTCCGAGGGTTGCCCAGCCCTCGACAGTTCCAACATAACATATTCATAATGCTAGGTGGTGCTGCTCAACAGCCACCACCCCTAGCCTATCATCAACACAGGCCAACATATCACTGCCTCTCATCCGCTTTTCTACCATCATCACTACATCACCATCCTCCTCCCCAGGTTCAAAACTTCTTTTTACAGCAGCAATAGCACTCGAATCATACCTTGTTCATGTCTAGCCCGAGCTCTTCTCTTGCACCTCGAAGATCTTTTGCTCTCTTGTATCTAATCCTCAGCATTAGAGCTCCTCCTTTCCATCTGCATCTTACTTTCAACCTCAACATTATAAAACTCCTTCCCTTCTGCAAAATTATTAGATCTCTCCTCATTCACCACAGACAACATCACGTTAGGTTGAGCTTTCACACCTTCATTCGATTCCTCCCCTTCATTCCGTATCACATCCTCCATCCCTCCCCCTTCTGACTCAGCTCCCTTCTCATTTTTATTAGATCCTGAACTCTACTCATTATAATCACTCCCTCTCTGATCTCTACTTTTAGCAGCACCTTTCCTCATTTGAGGTAAGGCTCTCAACCAAACAACATACTGGTCTGAGTTCCCATCCCTCTCCTTACAACCCTCTTTATCATGAACAATCATTCCACACTTGAAACACAATCTAGACAACTTCTCATACTGGAATGGCACCCAACTAGTCTTCCCTTCCACAACAATAGTTCTTCCTCGAGCTAGAGGCCTTCTAAGATCGCATTCCACCCTCACCCTTGGACACCTTCCCCAAGCCAATCCATTCTCTTGAACATCTACCTCCAACACCTCCCCAGTGATCTCCCAATTAGCTCTCCCATTTCCTTGTTCTTAAAAGTCAAAGGTAAATTCAACATCTATATCCAAAGACATGCATGATCAAAATCAATCTTACTAGGCTGCATTTCACCATCAAAATCCTTTAAAATAAACAAGTGGCTGTCAAACAACTATGGACAACCACCAAGAACTCTCATCTTATCTCTGCAATTTACAAACGTAATAACAAAGCAATTTCTCCCAATTTCATGAGATTCGAGTGGTTTCCCTACCTTCCACACCTTCTCCATCATCAATCTGACTACCTCCCTTCCAATCCTGTGATCCGATAACACCTTGCCAACCAAGCTCCTCTCGCCTTTTAATTTCATCAACCCTAGCGTATTTTCCTGAACTTCAATCGGAATCTCCTCTTCGTTGTTCAACTTCAACCTCCTCCAGACCTCTTCCATATCTTCCATCGCAATACTCTGCTCACAAATGCAAGCAGAGAAATCCTCCCTTCCTCCAATGAGGAAGATTACTAACGACTTCACCTCACTCGCTTTCCAGAAACGGAAAGCAGTTGAGAGAAGAAAAATTGCAAAGTCATGATCTTAGTAATTGTAAGTATTGATCGCGTTATATATATATATATATATATATATATATAATATACCATACATACAAACAGAACAAAACATAACAAAATTTAAAATTCTCTAAACATACACGATTTGACAGGCCATTAGATAAATAGGAAAATTAATAAAAAAATTATTTTTGTGTATTGCATGAGTATGATTGTCTTTTAATGTTTGGCAGAGAGACAGTCTGAGTCTTGGGAAAAGGAATAAGACTGTTTGTTTGTTTTAGCATGGTTGGTAGAGGGATTTGCCCGAACACAATTTTTTTTTTAAATTAAATTTTACTTAGCAATCAAATAAGCGTTTTTTTAGTAATAACAATGCTGTGATGTTTTTCCTTTTTTTGAAAATATTTAAGAATATGAAAAAAACGAATGGAAAACATTTATTTATTTATTTTTGTTATATTTGGATAAAAGGTTGCAACTATTTGTTTCTTTAATAAAATTTACAAACTATAAAATCTCCAAAAGTGATATTTTAAGAGTATTTTTGTAAATTGTGAAAGAATTAGTCGATGAAATAAAAGGGAATTTTCAACAAAACTCTACAATAAATCTTCAAACATGATAATAAAATCATGGTTTTTTATGAATTTTTTTTGCTAGGCTACATGTAACTCCTGTTGGGTGAGATAATTATATATAGGAAAGTAATTTTTTAACAAAGTTTTAATAATTAGACGCATCAATTATCAACAGCCTCGTTGAATTGCATTCTTTAAAAGATGCCCCATGCACCCCAAAAGCAGAACACTGAAGGTCTTTTTTTGTTGTTAAATAAATAGACACATCAATTGTTGTTTTTGTTGTTAAACATCCTCTTCATTTTTTTTTTTCTCTCAATAAAAATTCTCCCTCCAGCCAATGGATGTAACGCTTAAGAGCCGGTTTGGATTTAGAGATTATTAACTCGATTGAATGATACCATTAACCGATACAATATAATCCTGTCATTCTTAATTTATTACAAGTAGCAGATTTCCTTCAATAAAGAGGTTCGTATATTCTTCAACCCTAGTTTAGAAAAGCCTCGAGTAAACAGACTGTTTAGATTTCAACAAAATGAATAAGAAAACATGGTGTTAGGTACTATATCCCTCTTCAGAGGTTTTGTCTGCTGCAAAATAAACCTAACTTCATGACAGTATTAGAGAGAAAAATTATACCATATAATACATCCCCATCCACTTTCTTCCCACTCTCACACCATCCACCAACTCTTGTTTTCCAAAATACTAAATTCAATAATTGATTGACAATGTGACATCATCGCAATAAGATACGAATAGCAGAAGTGTGTAATATATAATCTTGTGAGAAGCAAATAATGGCATTGTCAAATGAGTCTCGCTTATAGAAAGAAAAACAGAAGAGTTGCAACTGTTGCATTAATACTCCATAAAAAAGGATTCAAGCTGAAGAAGCGACAGAATCCTTTACGGTTTCACGCCAGGCATACTCCCTTGCTCCATCCTTGTCAACAATCTTGATGACAAAATTCGGTGGCGCCACAACCAGCCGGGATCGAATCTCCACAATGCACTTATCAACCAAGTCGATCGCTTCTTCTACCGACATGCGGCTGTGGTAGTGTCTGTCCATTGTGGAGAGGGAAAAATAGGACCCATAACCAAATGCACCCTTGTCAACTTTGTGTAGTGTGGCAATATAGTCGATGTAGTAAAGAGCTGGGCCTGTCTCCTTGTCATAGCCAGCCAGAAGGATATTCACAGAATATGGGTTCTGAAAAATCAAATTTTACAATTATATCAAGTCCTTTATTCAGAAGTACCAACCACCTAATAATTGTGCTTATAAGACAGGCTTATGACTTCATGCAGTGGCATTAACATTGGCAACTGTGGCTCTGAAGGACTGACTAAAAGGAAACAGCAACCCTATCCAGGTAGTAAAAACATATAACTTAAACTGAACAATCATTCCTATGAAACCCTATATACCTTAGATTGTGTAAAGGAAGATGAAATCCCATATTGCTTGGGAGGGAGAGAAGTTCAAATCTTTTATAATGATTTTTTTTTATAAGTAAGTTAAATTTCATTGATACGAATGAAATAGGCATAGCACGTGTACACATGGAGTTTTATAATGATTTCAAGGAACTAACAAGTGTAAACTTGATTAGTCCTGTTGGAGTAGGGGTCCAAATGTGGTTTGGACCTTCTTTTAAGTAGTTGCAAAGGTATTAGAGCCAATCCCAACTAGAAGTGCCGGGCTTAAAGGGGAGAGATTGTAATACCCTAAATTGTGAATAAGAAGATAGTAAATGAGATCCCATTACTTGAAAATGAGAAGTTCAAGTCCTTTATAATAATTATAAAGGGCTCCAATTGTAATCTTGACTAGTCCTTTTGGAGCATGGACCTCAATGTGACTTGAGCCTTACTAGGCCCGTTACAAACCCCAGGGCCCTTCCCAAAAAAAATATCCTCTCTCTAACACACGTGCACACACACACAAACATCCACAAAAATATTACTTCTGAGCATGCCAAGTATAACTCACCTAAAATGAATTAAACTATCTACGTCTTAATCTAAGTTCACTTGGAAAGACCACTAGTATCAACATCAGTTTTTTTTTTTTTTTTCTTTCTTTTTTTTTTCTTTTTTTTTCTTTACGAAGCTAAAGATAATATTAGAACAAATTTCACCGGCAACTTTATACCCCTATTGGCTAAGAAGATAGCCTCAATTTTATAAGACACTTTTCAAATGGGAGCAATAAAAATCGCCTATGCATGCAGTTTAGTGATACAAGGAAGCCAAGAAAAGACATGCCACTAAAATCAATTACAATCGGCCAATGGAGTAAAGTATAACCAATTCTCCATATCCTGTATTGTAAGTGTCAGGATCCATAAGCAAAGTTCAAACTCGTATTACAAACAATGCAGTTCAGTAACTAAAAGTCTCCACCAAAAAAGGGGACTACAAACGCCTCAAATTACGATCTTAAATGGCTACTCTAAAAGAAAACGGCCATCATCTTCATGATAAAGGTAATTATCCACATTTAGAATCCTTATGACGACCTACAATTGATAATCAATGTATCTATTCATAGAAGAATCCTCATTTACGATCCAAAATATGACCTTAATTTCGTTATGGCTGTCCAATCCAAACAGCCACAGTAAAGGCATAACGCAAGAAAGGAGCTCAGCTTAGCAGGCCCAAAAACGTAGCGGTTTGTGTCTAAGAGAAACTCAATCTACCAAGCGAAAATACCCGATTTCTAAACATCAAATCCTTTTTTGTTTTTCCTTGCTGCATTTATCACAATATCTAATTAATTATACCTTTCAATCAAAAAAAAAAAACCCACTTGAATCCCAACCCTGAGAAAGATTAAACCTCCCAAAAACAAACCCTAAAAAAAATGATAAAACTGAAACTGAGTATACTATTAATAGAAAGCATATACCTTACGCAAGGCGGTGGCGAGCTCGCCTCGGGTAAAGTTGGCAGCCGCGGCGGTGGTCAAAGGAATCCCATTGCGGAACTGATAAAGCGCCACGTTCTTCTGTATGTACTCCGTGAATTGAACTCTGAAAAGGAGAGAATATTTAGAAACGAACATAAAACAGGATGGAAAAAGAGCAAAGTTTTAATAATGATTTATTTAGCAGATATCATAGGAAGGGAAGTGAGACCTGTCGCCGGGCTCGCCGCTAGCGGCGATGAGCTTGTGAGAGTCGAGGACCATGATCTTGTCCTCGTTGGACTTGTGCACCAGTATGCTGTGCACAGCTGAAGTGTCCGCCACCACCACGGAAAACCCGTCGCCCACCAGTCCAAACACGCACTCCATTCTTCTTCCTGTTGTTGATCCGGATCTACACCCTTCGAATCGATATCACACTCAGTTCCGTGACTGGTATTCGTATGGCTGTATTAGAAATTTAGCATCACCTTGGGGGACAAGTTTAGGGAGGGGAAATGTGGGCATTTTGTTGGAAGAGAAGGCTACTTTAGGAATTTGAGGAAATCCGCTGGCTGGTTTAAGTTGTGTTGGGCTGGTGGGCCGGCCTGTCAAGTCTATAGACCCGGACCATCATGTTCACCTCTCTCTTCCCTTTCTCCTCTTCTTCACTATTTTAAACACAAAATTGGATGGGGGCGTAAGCTAATCTCAAGCAGCAGTGAGCTTTATAACGACGAACGTGAGAAAACTATAATTTGTACAATATTTGTGCACATATTTAAAAAATGAAAACATATCTAGCCTAACTTCTGGGTTAATTATTGAGACACCAACCTTACTGAATTGAATAATGTTATAACCAAATAGTTTTAATATGTGCAAATTCTGCATTAATTCTTTTGAAAAAAGTGAAGTCTTTAGTTAAAAAAGTTTATTTATTTCACGTGAATTTCAAATTTCTATTTTTTTCAATAAGATCAGTACGTGAGACTTATCTAATATTATTCTATTAAATATCGAATCTTCCAAGATTTTAAAAAAGAGAGAACATCGCGTTAATTAAAGATATGGTGTTTAATGATATGTTCGGATAATGAGATGAGACGAGAATTATGCAAATAATAATGAAATGGTTTGAGTTAAGATATTTTATTAGATTTTGAGAAATGAGAGATAAAAAGTTGAATAACAATATTATAAAATTTAAAAATTGTTTGAATATATTTTTTAATATTTTTTTATTTTGAATTTTGAAAAAAACTATCTTATTTTTTACGTTTTGTTTGAAAGTTTGGAAATGTTGTAATGATAAGGGGTGTAACCGATCCGATTCGGTTTTATTTTGTATATTTTTTAGAACCGAACCGATATATACTAGTTTTAAAAATCTAAGAACTAATACTAGACTGATTCACTATTGAAACCGAAACTTCTGGTTTTTCCAGTTTCGATCAGGCCCGATTCGGATTTTCCAGGTTTACGAATTATCTATATTAGTAATAATATGATATTTATATATACTAAGCTATTAGTCTATTTATATTATCGTATAACTATATTATTTTATAATAATTAACATATACTAATATAGTATTGAATCTAATTATAGTCTATATAAGTTCTAGATTTTTTATATAAGTATAAATGATCAAATGTTTAAAAATATATTTACAAATATATATATATATATATATTATAATTTATGATGCTAAAAATGTATTTATTCTTTATTTATATATATAAAATAAATTTATATTAATAACTTAATATTAATGTTTATGTTTAAGACTAAAATTTATATGTTATATCAAATGTTGTATTAAAAATTATAAGATTAATTTTATGTTATAATATCACATATTATATTAAAATTAATAGACTTGAATAATAAGATTAGAATTTCTTGTTACATTAATTAGCAATTTAGCATATAATATATAATATATTATAAAAAATTATAAATATATATATTGGTTCGATTCAGTTTAAACCGGTTTTCAAAATATAAAAACCAATACTGCACTAGACTGAATCTACCGGTTCGGTCAGGTCAGGTCCGGTTCGGTTCAACCAACTTTCTTATTTTTTACACCCCTATCAATGATCCCTTAATTATAGTCAATGAAGCCAGCTTTATATAATGAGAAATGCAGGCTACATCTCCAAAGAGATTGCACAAAAATAATCTCACAAATTGATGCGATTTTATGTGATCCGTTATATCTACTTTATAATAAAAATAAGTACTTTATAATCTGATGAATCACATCAAACTATGTTAGTTTCTGATATTACTTTTATGTAATCTTTTTATGGCTAAAATATTTCTCTTATATAATTAATAATCAATCAGTTTAATTTGTTTCTTATACATGACCAGCTTCACTTCCCAAAGCTTGAGAGTGGATCAAAAATATCACCTTTGGGCCAAAACATATTGTGTGTGTGTATATGTAAGGAAATATTCTCGGAATAATGTACACAAATCATGACATGGTGCGTGTAGTGGGAGGAGGGAGAAAAGAAAGAAGATAAGAGAGGGAAGAGAAAAAATAAATAAGGGAAAAAATACGAGTTTTAACTTTTAATCTTAAAAATATTTGTTGCGAATCATTATCAACGGAATTATTTGAGGTGACTTTTGTCGTCTCAAAAAGTTGTTTTCCACAAAGTTTTGCTCGTTCGACGTGATCTCATTGTAAAAGGTTTTTTTTTTTTTTTTTCACAGACAATTTTTGTGTCATCAGCTAAATATTTGTCACAAATGTAGATCTTGAAAAAAAAGACTCGTGAGAAAAGGCCAAATTTTTTATAATGTGATTCGGTAATGATTACATGAAAAAATTGAATATTTGAAATTGAAAAGTGTTACATATTTGAGTGATATTTGAAAAAAAATTTATGAAAGATTTTGAGATGATTATCTGACTAATCCAATGGAAAAGCAGAAATAAAAAGATTAAGGTCTCGTTTGGTTATATTAATGAAATGAGATGGGATAAGATAAAAGTTGAAAGATGAATAAAATATTTGTAGAATATAATTTTTTTTAATTTGAAAAAGTTGAATTATTTATTGTATTTTATGTAAGAATTTAAAAACATTGTAATGATTAAATAAAATAAAATGATCAAATGAAATAATATGGTTTATTAATTGTAGTATACTATAAAGATGAAAGAATTTAAACAAAAATAAGACCAACTTGAGGTTGCTGAAAGTCAACAAAAGCTAATCATTTGCAAATGGGACGGCAGTAGCTAGCTGAATTGTATAGAGAAAAGAATATAGCAAGAGATTTTGATGGAAACTATAACACCCACTTTTATTGATTCTTCTAAGACTTTATATATAAGGCTATGATTCTATCTAAGAAAATATACAAACATTATGATTGGGATATTTATCAGTTACAGAGTATCAATTTACAGAAACATATGGCGGCTTCAATTTACATAGGATATTCACATAGATATTGGCCATTATTCCTGCTGCGTCTCAACTTTCTTAATACACCCCTACAAGATTGAGCTTCCTTCAGCATGATCAATCTTGTTTCTTAGGAATTCTGTATGCTGCCTTGACAATGACTTTGTCATTAAATCTACCAATTGATCTTGAGTGTGTACATGACGAACATTGATAGTTCCCTTTTGAACTAAGTCACGCACGAAGTGTAGATCGATTTGAATATGCTTCATCCTTGAGTGCTGAACTGGATTAAAACTTAAATGAGTTGCTCCAAGGTTATCACAAAGAAGAGAATGTGGAGTTTTGAATGGGAAACCAAGTTCTTGGAAGAGAGCAAAAAGCCACATAGTTTCGGACGCTGCATTAGCAAGAGGTCGATATTCAGTTTCCGTAAATGAGCGAGCAACAGCTCGTTGTTTCTTTGAACTCTATGAGATTGGATTGGAGCCAAGAAATGTAATATATGCTGATGTTGATGTCCGATCATCAATGTTTCTAGCCTAATCGGCATCACTGTATGTTTTTAATATAGAGCTACAGAATTTCTGATTTGAACGCCATGAAATATTATGTGTTTGAGATATTGTATAAGCCTCTTTGTTGTTGTCCAATGAGTTATAGTTGACTTGTGCATGAACTGAGACAGTTTGTTGATCACAAAGGAAATGTCTGAACGCATCAACGAGAGATATTGCAGGCTGCCAATGATATGCCGATACTCAGTACTATCAACTGCAGCAGTGCCATCCACCAAATGAAGTGGTGTACTGGTTGAAAGTGGTGTTGAAACATCATTTGCACCAATCACGTTTGTATTTTTTAGAATATCATAAACATATTTATGTTGTGATAGAAATAAACCTGCACTGGTTGGAATTACTTCCACTCCTAGAAATAATTGGAGAGAACCCATATCTTTCAAGGAAAACTGATCACCAAGTTTCTGAATAACAGTGTTCACAAAGTGTTGATCATTTCCCATAATGACAAGATCATCGACATAAAAGAAATTTCCATGGAACTGAACCACTGGATCATCTGTCAACTGCTCAATCAATTACTTCTTCGGAATACTAAAAAAAGATTATGTGATTTAGAATCATGTCGATAAATAAACAATGAAGAATTAGCTTTTGAATGTTGGGAAACTGAGCTCTATGAGAGCATTTTTCAAAGCTAAATACCATGTTCGAGGGGCTTGTTTGAGTCCATAGATGCCTTTTATTAACTTGTATAGATGGTCAACTTTTGACATGTCTTTGAAACCAGGGGGTTGCATCATATAAACAGTTTCAGTCAACTTCACATGTAAAAAAGCATTGTTAACATCCATTTGTCTCAAATCTCATCCATTCATAACTGCCACTGTTAACACTGACTTTATTGTGGCCGGTTTAACTACAGGACTCAAAGTTTCTTTATAATCAACTCCAGATAATCAACTCCTTGGAGTTGATTATACCCATTTGCAACTAATCTGGCTTTGAATCGATCTATTGACCCATCTGCTTTTTTTTTTTTTTTACTCGAAACACCCACTTACATCCAACTGGATTACAGTATTTTAGAGGTGGTACCAAATCCCATGTGCCATGCTGCATGAGTGCAGTAAGCTCACTGGACACAGCATCACGCCATTGTGGGTGAGATATAGTTTGGTTGACACACGTTGGTTCAAGAGATGATGGGAGAAAATGCTTTGAAATTGTGTTCAGTTGTTTAGGCTTAAAGATATTGTTCATGGACCGAGTGGTCATGGGATGGGTTCTGGATGGGGGAATTTCATTGTAATCGAGACCCATTTGATAAGAGGATGCATGTGGTGCTATGACATTTAAATTGGAATTTATTGATTGTAAATTCGAATTTAAAATTTCAGAACCTAGGGCACCATGCGATTCAATGAAATCATTAGGAGAGGGAGATGATGCGTTACCTGGAGTTGGTGCAGCGGTACGGCAGTAGGTTCCGAGCTCACTAGTGGTTGGGATTCAGAATTTTTGATGCACGGTTGCACTGGAATAGAGGAAGGAACATAGTGAAATGGAAGGCACGGGTTCGACGAAGAAGGAATGAAAGAATGAGATATTGATAAAGGTCTTTCATTCGGGCTTGGGTCGTACGAGTGGATTGGGGTTATTGGGCTCTGCATTCCATAAAATGTGACATGTCTGGATAGGTACAACCGATGTATTTGGATCCATGCGTTTATATGCATTTTGAGTTTGAGAATATCCAAGAAAAATGCATGGAGTGGACTTGGGCTGTAATTTATGTGTATTGTATGGCCTTGTGAGTGAATAGCAAAGACATCTAAATTTTTTTAATTTAAGATAATTGGGTCTTTGACCAAAAAGAGCCTAAAAAATAGACTTGTTTTGAAGAAGTGGAGTCGGTTGACGATTTATGAGATACGTGGCAGTTTGAAAAGTGTGAGACCAATATGGGTAGAGAAGCATTATAGAATAATATGAGACCCGTTTCCACAATATGACGATGACAACGTTCAAAAATACCATTTTGTTGGGGGGTGTAGGGGCAGTAGTATAGTGACTTATACTAAGTAAAGACAGGTACTTTTTGAGATTTAGAAATTTACCACCATTGTCAGAGTACAAACTTTTTATTTTTGACTTAAACCAGTTTTAACAAGATTTTTGAATTGTGGAAAAATGGTAGATACACTGGATTTTGCAGCCATCAGATAAAATCATATGTATTTTGTGTAATGGTCAACAAGAATAAGGTAATACCGAGAGCCCCAAACTAGTGTAGTGAGTGGGTCCCCAAACATCAATGTAAATTATTTCAAGTGGAGAATGACTTTGAAAACTTGTAGACCTAAATGGTTATTGATGTGCTTTATTAATAGAACAAGAAGTACATGAAGATGGTAATTTATTTGAAGTAAACGAAAGAGAAAAAAGATTGACAAGATTTTGAACTAATTTAATTGATGGATGTCCAAAACGCTTGTGCCACCCATCAATCAAGATTCGTTTATGCACATTAGCAACCATTTTTTAAGAAGAAGCCACCATTGAGTGCAGAAACATGTAGACGTCATTTTCACATGCACCTCCTAGTAGGATCGCCTCCGTTGTCTGTTCCTTCACAAGAAAATGAAACAGATGAAACTCAATAAAAACATTATTTTGTTTTGTCAAATGATGAACTTAAATTAAATTGATGAACTTAAATTAAATTCTTGTGAATATTGGGAACACAAAGTGTTTCATGTAAATGATTTTTTTTATATAAGGCCAAGGAACCAATGTGTGAGACATCCAAACCTGTACCATCACCAAAAACAACTTCGTTAATGCCATCATATTCAGAGTGAATGGATAAATTTGCAAGATCATCAGTAATACTATGAGAACCTGCAGAATCAATAAGCCATTTATTTTCTTGAGCATGAAATGTTGCAATGCAATTCACAGTCATTTCATTGGACTGCAACTATGGACAATTATTAGCCGTGTGGCCCATTTGATCACAGAATTGGCACTTGGGCTGGTAGCACCGTTGATTAGAATTGGAACGACTCGAGTTATTAATGTTGAAGCGTTGCTGGTCACGGGGTTGCCCATTTGGCGAGCAAGATTGGCCTTGAGGTCGTGAAGGCCCAGTGGCCTTATGATAACCTTTCGGCTGCTGAGTTTCTGAGAAACCAAATTTTCTGGTTGTGAAATTCGCAGCAGCAACAAGCTACTGGGTAGCAGCTTCCATCCTCCTCAAGTAGCTCTTGTGCCCAACAAGCAAGTTATGGAGCTCTTCAAAGGCAAGTGATTTTTCTCTTGCTTGAGGTGAGGCAATTTCTCTGAAGTCAAGACCCAAGCCATTGAGGACATATAGGGTTAGGTCATCTTCGGAATCGGAGATTGGATGGTCAATGAGGGCTATCTCATCAGCCAAGGCTTTAACCGTGTGGAGGTAATCTGGAATCGTTCGATTCCCACGCTGGATCAAGGTCAGTTCTTCCTTGAATTGCATTGTCCTTGTATGCAATCTACTAGCATACATATTTGTTAATTTTTTCCATGCCTCATAAGAGGTTTTGGCTGTGGCAATGAGTGGGGTAATGGATGTGGATGTGGAGGCAAGGATAGCACTGAGGATTAGCTTATCTTGCCTAACCCAGTGAGTTTTTTTGGCGATAGATAATGGAGTTCCATCGGAAGAGGGACATTGGGAAATACCATTGACATAATCCATGAGATCATAGCTAATTAGAAGTGCTTCAAATTGGGCACACCATTGTGAAAAGGTTGAGGGTGTGAGTTTCTCATTGATTTGAGCTGTAATATTAAAAACAACAAGTAGATTTTTAGTGGAAGAAGATGGCTGAGTGTTTGGATTTTATGGAAGACATTTCTGGGATCGAAATCTCGTTAGAGGACTGGTCTCTTGATACCATATAGAGAGAAGAATATTGCAAGAGATTTTGATGGAAACTGTAGTACGCACGCTTTTATCGATTCTTGTAAGACTTTATATACATGGCTATGATAGGGCTATGATTCTACTTAAGGAAATATACATTATGACTGGATATTCATCAGTTACAGAGTATCAATTTACAGAAACATATGGCATGATTTTCGGTTGGGCTTCAATTTACACAGAATATTCACAGAGATATTGGCCATTATTCCTGTCGTGTTTCCACTTTCCTAATAAATTGGAGGACAGGAAAGGACTAAGAGGTTTGCAATTTCATAATTAGTTTAAACTACACGTTGTATGACGAAATATTCCATGCAAATTTATTTTCCTGTATTTTCCACAAAGGTGATGAACCAATTTTTTTTTTTTTTGAAACATCGAATTCCATTCAACAAACACTATGGCCTTCCGCCATTACAAAGTTAAGATCAGGAACAGACACTACATTATCAGAGCTTACAACATTGACATCAAAATGTACTAGGCCAGGAAAAGACAGTGCAAAACATGAATTTACAGCATTTACATCAATTTTAATATCTATCCATCATCTTCATGAGACGCATGATGATCTGCCGATATATTTCCCAGTAAACAATCAGATCTTACGTACTAACCTAGCTAGCTGGTATGGTCGATTGAAAACTGCATATATAGCTGATCACCTAGATCGCGAGCATTCCTCGAAACTGCATGTATTTTACCCTGCATTCCCAACAGAGTGTGGATATTCCATCTGTGCATGCAAACTTGAGAGCACTTTGACTTAAGGTAGCTAGTGGGATATTCGAAATCAAAGCTAACCGAGTGTGGAAAAATAGTTGAGCAAACACATGAAACTTTGTTTTATTTATGCATACTGATCATCAAAAGCTAGACAACTTCATCCGCATACAAAAGTGGTACTTAAGTACTCCATATAAAGGCTGCTTACAAACTTTTAACACAGCGCCTCAGTACTCATCCATCTCTAGTACCATCTTATATTATTAAGACATTATTACATAACAAAAGCAACAAAGCATTGCTCTCCATCTCCTCCGCACGCATGATATGGATAATTTGGAACATACTTTGCTAGCTAGCTACTTAGAAGAAAGCGAAGCCCAAAATTGATGCCAATGGGTGGTCTCTCCCTTGGCCACGTCGGCTCTGCCTTTCCGTGGGCACAAAATAAGATTCCATCTGGCTTTCAAATATCTCTTCTATCTCTTCTCGTGGCATGTTGAACGACAGCTCCTTTGCTTCTCTCTCTAACTGGTTAATTATGCTGTTTTGCCCTGCATTGCAAATAACAAACAATATTATTAAGGCTTCTAAATTAATATATATATTATATATATGTATGTAGCATGCATGCATGCATGTAATTCATGAGCTTCTATTTATGTTGCTTTCAAAAGCTGAGACTCACCGGCAAGGAAGTTTCTCTGGTTGTTCTCGCCATTAATGCCGAAGCCGAGTAAGCGCAGATTCTCATTCTGAGAGGCAGTTATCGCAATCGGATGCCCTGCCGGGATTACAAATATATCTCCACGTGCCAAACGAGCCGTTACCTTCTGGAATCGCCCAGTGCTCTCTTCCTCCTCTTGTTCTCTTCTCCCTTGGTCTTCGAAGCTCTGGCTTGAAACATGTGGGCAGGCCATTTCATAGCGTCCAGTCCCTTCTACCACATACACTACAACTGTGGCTTTAGAATTGTAGTGGGGCACCATCATAGCTCCCTGCATACACAACCAAGAATTTTTCTCGAGTATCAGGGTAAAGAATTAAAAGGCGGAGAACAACTAACGGTACCATGTTATTTAAGGTCTTTTGCCTTACCCGTTTGATTTCGGCGTAATTGACAAGGACATCCATCTCTTGCAGTTGCCTGTGCTCCTCGGGGCAAGCCTCGAAGAACTGCCCGAACTGATTCGAGTAGGACGGCCTTTCGCTTTTTAGACTGATAGGACCCCCAGAGGAGCGGCGGCCCCATGGCCTCTGGCCGGCAGACATGGCGTGTTGGCTCAATGCCCTGAGCTTCTCTTGCGAGGCTCTGATGATTACTCCTTCCCTCTGCTCCTGCTGGTCGAAGAACCTCTCTAACCTGTCCCTCGGGGTCTGTCAAGATCATGACGTCCAATTTTAGTAGGTTAACCAAGTTTTTTCTCTGTTCTTTTTTTTTTTTTTTTTTTGGGTCTAGAGAATGAAAAAGAAGAAGCCTACATTTAGAGCTGCCACGAGAATATCATTGCTGAATACCCTGAGATATGATTGATCAGGACTTTTAGCACCAGCTGCATAGTATTCCTGCAGTACAACAAACTCAAACTTGAGTACCAAAAACGATTAAAGGAATTGTGAGAAGACAAAGAGGAGCAGAAATAAGGAGTAGAAAGTATGCTAGTAAATACCCTAACTTGCCCAGGATTGTTGACGGGCTGGAGGAGTTTCACCATCTCTAGCCTCTCGTTACTGTCTTGGTTAATCACATACTCTGTAGCACCCGCGGGAACCCTAATAACATCTCCACACTCGAGGTTGAACGACTCTCTTGTCTCTTGAGATACTAAGGTGAAGGTCGCCCTTCCTGTATTTTTTTTTTTAAAAAAAAAACATGCAACTCAAATGCTCCAAATTGAAGAATTATAATATATCGTCACTCCAAGTATAAAAAATCATTATATCCTAAAAATTACGAGGTGTCCGTATCCTTTTAACTCTAAAAATTCAAAAAAAAAAAAAAAAAAAAAAAAAACTATATATTAAAGATTAGTAAGTTCAATGATCTATTTAATACTTTAGTCGTTTTCATATTAATAAGTATGATATATGGTAGAGATTTTTTTACCTCTTGTGACTACGATAACAGATTCCGCATCTTTGTGATGTGGGAGCATGAAGGTGTTAGGATTTGCATCCAAGATAACCACACGGTAATTCTCAATGCCACGAAGGAGCTCGGTTCTCTCCGCGAACCTCTCAAGATATTTAACTTCACCTTCCTCGGACTCATGTCTCGACCTGATGCTCTGGGAGTGAAAGTAGTAGGGATTGTGCCTCTGTTGCTCCTCTTCTCGGCCTTTGCTTTCTCTGCGCGGGCTTGCCTCTGGTCCCCGTTCTCTGCCTTGCTGCTCCTTGTATTGTCGTTCGCATCGTTGCTGGCATTGCCTTTGCCTTTCCGGGCTTTGCTCTTGTATCTGGCATCGGCGTTGGCATCTGTGGTACTGTTGTTGGGGATCTTGTCGGTCTCTGCCACGTTGGCCCTCTCTTTCTTCTTGTTGTCTCCGTTGCTCACACCTTCTCCGGCATAGTTGTTGCTCCTGACCCCTTCGTTGCCTTTCACACTGTTGCTGACACTGCTCATACCGCTGTTCTGGGTCTCGCGGATTCTGGTCGTCTTCGTCTCTGCCGCGTCGGCGCTCCCTTTCTTCTTGCCTTCTTTGCTCCTCTTCTAACCGCTCCTCGCACCTGCTTTGGCATTGCTGCTGTTGGCGCTGTCCTTGCCCTTGCCTCCGGCAGTGCTCCTGGCATTGGCGATACTGTTCTCGTGGGTCACGCGGATTCTCCTCGTCATCGTCGTCTCTGCCGCGTCGGCGCTCCCTTTCTTCTTGCCTTCTTTGCTCCTCTTCGAAGCGCTCCTCGCACCTGCTTTGGCATTGCTGCTGTTGACGCTGTCCTTTACCTTGCCTCCGGCAGTGCTCTTGGCATTGGCGATACTGTTCTCGTGGGTCTCGCGGATTCTCCTGGTTATCGTCGCCTTTGCCGCGTCCGCGCTCCCTTCTTTCTCGTTCTTCTTGTTCTTGAAATTGCCGCTCGCATCTTCTCTCGCATTGTGGCTGTTGTCGAGGGTCCTGCTTCTCGCAGGTTTCCCGGCACTGCTCATATTGTTGTCGTGGGTCCCGTGGGTTGACAACCTCCTCACGCTGTCTTTCCCTTTCACGCTCCCTCAATTGCTCCTCGCAGCGCCGCTGACACTGTTGCGCCTGTCTCTGTCCACGCTCTTCACGTTGGCACCGCTCCTGGCACTGCTGGAACTCCCGCCTATGGCTTTCAGGGTCATGATGAGGGTTGAGTTCATTACTTAGGTCCTCAGTCTCGAGAGCGAGAGACGAGCATACTAAGGCGAGGAACAGAGCTGAAAGGAACAGGAACAAAGGAATCTTGGCTTTGATCACCATGATAGTTCTGGTTTTAGCTTCCTTCGATGGTATAGATGGCAGAGACGGGGATCACATATTTATAGCTGCTACGGCTTAGACATGCTATTAAGGACATTTGGCTTGGCACGTTTACATGCGAAGTGACCAGTGTCCTACGTGACAAATCGACGTGGCCTACTACTACTTCAAACACCCGCGTTACGAGTCACGACGTACCAGCTAGCTAGCTAGCTAGCTCGAAATCAATGGCAATATTGTTCTGCATGTATCCTAATTGATTATATATGCAGCGAATAAAAATCTGTGGACTTCAGAGTCGGGATGCTGGGTGAAATTGATCTCTCCATGAAATCATCTGTCGGACTCGGCAATGGGGGGCCTGCCTGAGGTCCACCTCATGGTGTTTACGTGTTTGTGTGCATGCGAGGTTTCGTACAGGGCATGCGTTTTGGTTGGTGGACGCGGCGATGCTCATCCGTGAAGTAAGATATGGACAAAGCACGCGACGCAGAAAGACACAGCGAATTTGGAGTTTTGTGCATGTGGCAGCTAGCTAGGAAAGGATCAAAAGTAATTCGGTGCATATTGTTTATTGTTTAAAGTAATAAATTTAATCTATTACAACTATATATTAAAAATTAGAGTACGAGACAGAATCAGATTCTATATCATGACTAAATTTTCATTCATTATACTTTTATAATATCTGATGCGAGGGCGGAACCAAAATAATGCTAAATTTGGGAGCAAAAAAGTATATATATTTAGTGCAAAGTCTTTTTTATAAAGTTTGCCTTACTAAAGCTCACAAAAAATTAAAAACTTTGGAGACTTCTTCAAACTTGGGCTGAAGCCCCAAGGTTATATCTCGACTTATTTGATGTGATATTAAATAATTGATAAATTAGTAAAAAATAACTAATCATTTTTTTTTCTCGTCAAGGTAGATAGCATTAATAAGGAAATAGATACATATTGTCTGATAAAGTACAAGCTTAAATACACGGAGGTTTTTTACCACTATGAAATTGTAAAATGCAGGGTGGGATAGTGGAGATGGGTAGGCTTCCATAGAAATGATTGGAAGATGCCCATTGCGCTAAGTTATGCGCGCATCGATTTTTCGATCGATATTTTTTTTTGCTGACTAAGCTTCAAAATCTGTGAGAGTGAATTTGATGTCATTGGTGACTGCTTCCATTTTCCAATCTGTTGGGTGATTTTCTCCAAGAATTGCATGGATTGTTTGTAGCAAGTCTCCTTCAATGTGAATTTTCCTGAATGCACGAGATTTTGCTTCTTTGATCCCTGTCAGTGCAGCTGTGGCCTCCCCAATGTTCAGATTCTTGCTGGAAATCAGACTTGTAATTGCAAAGAGGAGGACACCTTGGTCTGAGCAGTAGGTGGTTGCCGTGATTGTGCCTTTAGGTCTGACTGCTATGTCAAACTGAATGATGTAGTAGCTTACAAGCTTGCTTTGCCTTCCCATAGACAGGTCAATTTTTTTTCTTCCCAAGCTGTTTTGTGATCTAAGAGTGATTTTGAAACTTTTGTGATTAACCAAGTGTGTGAGGGATTAACAGAGTCATGGATGACTTTATTACGGAGAAACCAGATGTTGTCAATGGCCAGTGCTGCAAAAATTTGCAATGATTGAGACTCCTCCTCAGGTATATTCAAGGATGTAGAGGGAGACAAGATGACGCTGATCCATTTCGAGATTGGGTGTGGGGTGAATTTTGTGGTGTCTATAGGCCAATTGGAATGTCTCCAAAGAGTTCTAGTGTAGCAACAGCTAAGAGTGAGATGAGAGATGGTTTCTTCTTCAGAGTGACACAAAGGGCAAAGAGTTTGGTCCTCATCCAAGTTAGCAATTCTTTTCAAGAGTGCTCTGGTGGGTAGGATTTTTTGTGAGACCTTCCAAAGGAGAAGCTTTAATCTATCCTGGATTTGGACTTTCCATAATTTCTTCCAATGAGTGTTGGGAACAAGATTATCATTAGGAGGGAGCATGGCTGCATAAGCAGATTTTACTGAGAAGATGCAAGAATAATGATGTTTCCATTTGATTTTGTCCTCAATTGTGGAAAAATTATAGTTGGATAACGAGATTTTGGAAATTTCTTTAGCCGAATTTGTTGAGAAAAGAGTTTGAAGGAGGAGGGTATTCCATCTCCTTGGTTCTTTAAGTGTGAGTTCAGCAACTCTCAGGTTTGGCTCAGTCCAGTTTATATTTGGATTCGGTTGAGGGATGTGAGAAGGAAGGGTTGGAACCCACAGGTCTTCCCAGACTCTTGTTGAAATCCTGTTATTAATCTGGTAACAGAAACTAGATTTAAGAAAATCTCTTTGTTTGAAGAGGCATTTCCAGAACCAAGAGTCAGTTGGTCTCAATTGGACATCAAAGAAGCTGGAGTTTTTAAGGTATTTTTCAGTTAAAAAATGCTTCCAGAGGCTGTTGGAGTCATTTATGATGGACCAAGTGAATTTTGAGATTAAGGCTGTATTGAAAATGGAGCATTTCTTAAGATCTAGACCACCTAAAGACTTTGGTAATCACAAAGAATCCCAAGATTTTGTGAAGAAACCATTTTTCCTGGTTGTGTCTTTGTTCCACTAGAATTTTCTGAAAAGAGTATCAATTTTTGAGGAGATAGCTTTTGGCATTTTGCAGGTGGTCATGATATAAGTGGGAATGGAAGATGCCACCGTTCTGATTAAGATAGTTCTACTAGCTTGGGAGAGGAGCTTTGATTTCCATGCCTGAAGTTTTGATTCAATTTTGCCTAAAGCCTCCTTGAAAATTTCATTTTTGGAGTGACCAATGAAGAGAGGCAAACCAAGGTATCTGAGTTTTGTTGGGCAAGTTTTGAAGCTGAGAAGGTCTTTTATCTCTCTTTTGGTGGCCGGGAGAGTGTTATTGTTGAAATGGATTGGGGATTTGCTTTGATTGATTTTCTGCCCAGACCATTGAGTATAAGTGGCCATGCATCGAGCGAAAGCTGAGGTAGTGGATAGAGATGATTTTCCAAAGAAAATGAGATCATTCGCAAATAGGAGGTGGGAGATTTTCGAACCTCCTCTCGTGATATTTATGCCCTCCAGATTGTTTAAGGTTTCCTCCCTATGAATAAGTCTTGAAAGAACTTCGCTTACAAGGATAAAGAAGAAAGGGGAAAGGGGATCGCCTTGACGGAGTCCACGAGAAGGGTGAATCATGCCAGTAGGGGATCCATTGAGAATGATGGAGTAGGAGACAGTCGAGAGGCATTCTTGTATCAAGTTTATCCAAGTATGACTAAATCCCAAGCTTTTGAAGATGTTAAGAATAAAAGACCATTCTAAGTAGTCAAAAGCTTTTTCCATATCAATCTTTGCGGCCATGAGTCCTTGCTTTCCTCTTTTCTTTTTTAAGTGATGGAAAATTTCTTGGGCAAAGATGGTGTTCACTTGGATGAGTCTTCCTGGAACAAAAGCAGTTTGATTGGGAGATATGATGTTTGGCAAGAGCGTTCTGAGTCTATTGGCCAGAATTTTTGCAATGATTTTGTATGTGACGTTTGCGAGACTGATTGGATGAAAATGATGGACAGTATTTGGGCGATCAATTTTGGGGACAAGGGCTATGTTTGTATGATTCATTTCCTTTAAAAGCTTTCCTTGTTGAAAGAAATTTTGGATGGCTGCAATAAGGTCCATTTTGATCAATTCCCAGTAGGATTTGTAAAACAGCCCAGTGAAACCATCTAGACCAGGTGCTTTTGTGGGAGGGGTTTGATTGATGATATTGAGGATTTCCTCCTCCGTTGGGATTTGGCAGAGATCCTCATTTTCTTGTGCTGTGATTTTATGAGGGAAAAGTCCGTCAAGGTCCAGAGGAGGTTCAGGATTGGTGGATTTGTAGATGTTAGTGAAATGATCAAGAAACAAGGTGGAGATCTCGTTAGGGTTCGTAATCCACACACCATTTGGTTTTTTGAGAGTGTCAATGGCGTTATTCCTTCTTCGAATGGAGGTTGAGGTGTGAAAGAATTTGGTGTTTAGGTCTGAAGAAGTGAGCCAAGCGACTCGGGATTTTTGACGCCAAAGAGATTCTTCACGGCGAAGTTGTTCATTAAGATTTTATTTTAAAGCTTATTCTAAGATGATGGTGTTGGGTGAAGGATCTTTTGACTGGATTTGATTGAGGGAATCTGAAAGTGTTTTGATTTCAGTCTGAATATGGCCAAAGGAAGTTTTGTTCCAGAGTCTTAGTGCTCGTTTTGTTTTTAATCAAAATGAAACTTGGGGTTCCAAGAATGAGGATGTTCTAGGCATGTTTGATGGTATCAAAACAAGAGGGATCCCTAGTCCAAAATTCCTCAAATTTGAAGGATTTTTTCTTATTTCCAAGATTGGAAGTGTTGAGAATAATTGGTGAGTGATTAGATATAACACGTGTTAGGTTCAAAACAGATGTATCTGGAAAAAAAGTGTTCCAATCTAGGTTTGTGACAGCACGATCCAATTTCTCCTGAATGTTAAAAGCCCCATGCCTATTGTTTGACCAAGTGTATTTAGGACTAGAGGATTTGAGATCAATGAGGCTGTTTCTATCCAAAAATTTTTTGAGGCCGTTTGAGGTTGATGAACAGGCAAAAGGTTTACCACCAAATTTCTCATTCTGATTAATAATGGAATTAAAGTCCCCAATAGCCAACATTGGCCCCGAGAAAGAGTCAGAAATTTTGTTCAGGTTGTCCCAAAAATACTGTTTCTCCGAGTGTTTAGCAGGACAATAAACTAAATTTAAAAGCCAAGGACAATGAGGAGGATCAGAGTAAACTAAACAGGAAATTATATTAGCATTAGCAAAGATAACTTCAACTTCCACACCAGAATGCCACAAGTACAAAAGGCCTCCCCATTTCCCAGATGGGAGAATATGAACAAAGTAGGAAAATCCTAGGCTATTTACAGTGCGTGAAACATTACTAGAAGACAATAAAGTTTCTGAAAGGAATATAGAATCAGGACTGTGAATCCTGATATTTGCTCTTAGGTTTCTGATTGCGCGAGGCCAAGCAATGCCTCGACAATTCCACGATAGAATCTTCATGGGTCACTTGGTGGTAGTATTGACCCTGCCACTGTGGTCATTGGATTTAGGGAAAAAAGATTCATCACTTGGGACTGAGAGAGGTTACCCGTCGGTGCTATATTCTTCCGCATGTAAGGAGAGAATCTACTCTTCTTCTTTCTTCCGCGTGGTGGGTTTCCCTTGCTTGGGGCTGTCGTCGACATCAGGTTTGAGGTTGACATTTTCTGAGTTAGCTTCTGGGACGTATCTTTGGTCTGGTCCAGATCTTCTTCTACTCCATGGAGATTTTTTACTTCGTCTGATTCCACTAGTACAACTGAAGACAGGAGACATTTTTTCTCAGGAGGGTTTGTCTCAGAGCTTTCACGGGATGAAGATTTTCTCTTTCTGGGGGCTAGAATTATTGGGTCGTTGGGGTAGATGTTTTGGGAGAGGGGGCAGTTTACGGATTGGAAATGGGGTAGAGGAATGTTTTGGTGGGTTTGGGTTTCTGGTCAAGTGTTGAGTTTGTTTGATGGATCATAGGGTGAGGTTGGAGCGTTGGGCTTTGGGGTTGAGGGGTAAATGAGAGGCAGGCTTTTCCAGAAGGGCTAACGAGAAGGGAAATTTATGGGTTGTTTGCTTGGTAATTGATCTAACCTTGGTTTGAGTTGAATTGGGCTATTATTTTTTTGAATATGGATGGTTCGAGGGACTGGATAGGTAGGTATTCCTTGGTGGGTTGAGGCACTAATGGGCCGAGGAGTGGGGACATTGGGTATGGACACGATTCGTCCGTTGGTTTGAGGTGAGGGGTGTTTTCAGAGGGGAGAGGTGGCTGCAAAGGCATTGATAAGGGATGAAATAAATGGGATTTGACTGGTGCCACGTGGTTGACGAAGGAGTTGCTTTGGGGGTTTGTTTGGCCAAAGGTGTTGGGATTTATGAGGTCATTTTGGATGGTTTGTGTCAGATGTTCAGACGCATCTCGGGGATTATGACTGATTAAGTTAGCCATTGAATGAGTTGTCTAGTGATTAGGATGAGTGACACATGTTTGGGTTGATGGGGGAAGGAAATTCGGTACTGTGCGCCATGGGTTGGTCCTCGTTTGCATGCATGGGAAAGAAGAAGAGAGTGCAACAGACCCTACACTGTTCCCAGCATAGATGGCCAATTGAGGATATTCCAGCTCTGTGGGATCTTCCTCTTTTGGTGATTGTTGGAAAAGCTTCTCTTTACCTTTGTTGTGAGTATTCAAGTTGACCTGAGGTGAGTTTGAATGATGAAATGGAGATTCTCTAATGCGAATAGGCGGCAGCGGTGATGGCCTATCCAAGAGCATTTTTTCCTATTTTCGGGATGTAGAGCAACTTCATCATTTTTGGGAATCCTACGAGACTCTTGGCCTTCCGCACGAAGCTCTGGGCTGTATTGTGGCATGCAAGATTTTCCAAAATAGAGTGGACAGAATTCTTGGACATGGCCAATGCTTCCACAAATGTAACAAAAGTCTGAGAGACGTTCATATTTGAAGGAGATCTTTGCTGGGAGTCCTTGGAGATGAGGGTAAATGATACCATCAATTAGTGGCTTTGTGATGTCGACTTCCACCCTAATTCGTAGGAAATGCTTCGTTGAGACAATAGGCAATGAGATTTCATCTACATCTAACAGATTCCAAGTGCTTTACCTATCTTGACGGCATTTTTTAGGGTCATTATCTCCAATGGCAGCCCGTGGATTTGGATCCAAAAAGCTGAAAACTTGAGGTCGATTTCTTTTAGATTTTGGCCTGGGTGCCACTCTTTGAGTACCATGTGAAAGCCTTTGAAGTTCCATGGTCTTTGGTTGAAGACCCTTTCTTTATCTTGTGAGTTTGAAAAGGTGAATAGGAAGGTGTTGAGACCGATATCTTCAATAGTTAGGATCGAGATGAAGCTTCATACTGCCTTGATGGTCACGTGAAAAGTGTGTTTATTTAGCGCCTTCGTTGAGATCAGCTTTCCAACTAGAGTAAGATCAGAGATTTTTTGGCTTCATCTAGTTCTGATTCAAGTATGAGGTCATCCCATGACAATATTCTGTTTGGGAGATGAGTTGCTCGATGTCTGTTTTAGTGCCTTTCATAGTTGTCTGCTTCCGGAAAGTTGTTGGTGAGATTAGGAGGGGATGTGGTGGGGAGGACAAAAGTAGAAGGTTGGTGGGTTTCTCGAAAGGTAGGTGGGGTTTAATGATCAAGGTGAGCTGTTATAATGAGAATGGTAGATTGAGGGTAGAGGTTACAGGTTTAGATGGAAGATTTTGCCTAGAAAGGTAGGGGTTACAGTCTACTGAGAGAGGGAAAAGCTTCATCCTGAGAGAGCTGGAAATAACTAATCATTTGATACAACGTGATGATCATTATAAAGAGGTTATCATTAGTTAAAATGATAATAAATAATATTATTTTTTATATTTAAACATTTTTAAGGATCGTAATAAGTCAAACAATAAATTGTGTTTTTATCCATTAACTCGTAACAAGTCATGATATGTACATGTGACTTATATGCAAGCAAAATGTTCAATTAAAAGTTAATGTTCCATTTTGATAAATGATATATATATATATAAGTATAGGTAGTGTATGAGATCTCACATTATTAGAATAATCTAATGAGACTCAAAGTAATATGCTGTATTAACTAATTATAATGAGTATAGGTAACGTAGTTTAGACGCATTAAGACCACCTCTTTAGAATTATGCAACACTGCTGTCAAGTGATTAATTGTTCTTTAGAAGCTAAGCCGGTAGAGATTAGATGAATTGAAAAGTTTTGTGAAAACAAACGAGGTCAAGTCATTGACTCATTAACCAGACCCCTCATTTAGGTCCGATTTGGATAGTGAGATGAGATAAGATGATTTTATATGAAAGTTGATAATTGAATAAAATATTATTATAATATTATTTTAGAATTTGAAAAGACTGAATTATTTATTATATTTGATATGAAAATTTAAAAAAATTATAAAAATAAAATAAGTTTCTTATACCATCCTTAATTTTCTTCCAGATTCAAATACCGGTTTTAAGTGACTTGAGATGCATGTCGTATTCACAGTACGGCCATTGCCCACGCGTCTCTACTCTGCTATATTGGTTGTTGGAACTTGGAGCCATGCAAACAAACTAATCAAGCCTAAAAGAATATGAGAATATGAGAAACGATAGACCCACATCAAATTATACAACAAGTTGTACAACATCCTACGTGTCACTACTTTTCCTCTTTTTTTTTCTTTCTTTCTTTCTCCCACAAGGCCTTGGCGGGATGTTTAACAAAAAAAGAAACCCAGAAATTGAGTGTGACAAGCTGCACCTCACCTCGCGTCTTCTGCCCGAAATTTCAAACCTAAAATCCAGCCACCACCTGCATCCACACCAGTGCCAAAGGTAAGTCTCTGTGTAAATCCGGCCACCACCGTCTGCATCGGTACTGCCGTAGGTAAGTCTCTTTACTGTCATTGTTCTCTTTTTCTTCCACAAAGTCCTTGTTCCGGCCACCACCGTCCACATCGGCATCATGGAGAGTTCTCTCTTTCAATAAACTCTGCCCCATGCCACCAAGTCTCCAACCAAACTCCACAACATATCAATCTTCTATTCAAAAGGAAAAAAAATAATTGTTTTACATGCACAAGGGTCCAAAAAAATTTCTTGCCATTTCCTGGGAAATAATCATATTTACACTCACAATCACATAATCCTAACCCACCAAAATCATGGATTTACCCTATCGAACTAGATTCAAGGAGTGCTTGTCTCTAACACATACCCTCTCTAGCATTTTTTCCCTTTGATTTTAGAGAATTTATTTAACATAGTTTTTATAAGGACAATGGAGATGTTTAGTGTGAGCTCTGTTGAGCACACCATGTGGTCATACTCTGTTGTGGAAGCTTTGGCAATGAAGATTGTTTTTGCTATTGGGAAGTCTTTCGTGCGGCCTTCTGGTATAGCTTCATGTGTTAGCTTTTTTTCTTTTTCACCATGGCCTGTTTCCATAAATTGTTTTTTTTTCCTGATAAATTGCTCTGTTTTTTTGTTAAAGTCAAAATATTTGTTTGTTTTTGGCGTCCAATGCATGAAATCTATTTAGTGGCCCAATAAATAACTGTAAGGAGACTTTTTCTTTGAAAACAAGCAATAAAAAATATCATACTAGTTAGTTTAAAACACTTGTGGCACATTGCCATCCCATTAAAAACTTAGAAGCTCCAATGTGTTCAACAGTATCCAGCAAAGATAAATACATATTGGTAATTTTGGTATAAAAATAGTTCTAAGATTTTATTAAGATGGTGCTTTTTTGAGTTTCATAAGCTATTGGCTTCTTATGCTCTGTTCTAAGAGAAGTTATCGACATTCTCTCCTTTATTAATATTCTTTTCTTTATTTTTAGTTGGGTTAAGCATGGATAATTTTAGTTCCCCTATGCTAAATCCACAAATTGTGGCCCACGAAAATCACCGATCACCACCACAAGCCAACGGTGACCTCCACGCCCAACTCTCTTCCCCTTCCTATGCATCACTATGTAGCTCCACTCCTGACGTCGTACGCCACAAGTTGCTCTCCCGATATCGCCAAATGAAACAAATGTTGCACTACACCTCATCATCCACTACAAGTCGGTAAATTTTATTTTTGCATTATATATATTTCAAAACCACTTTTGGGAAGTATTTATATATTGATTGTCGTGAACCTTTGACAGTTAGTTATTGCATAACCTAGTAAAAAAACAACCAAGCCATTTCTTTTAATATCACATATAGTTAGATGTGAAGTGTTTTTTTAATATAAATATTTATTATTTTATTATTGCAGTAAATGGAGTCCGGTGTCTCACATGCGGATAATGAGGGTGACGCTATGGAAAATGATAGTAGAAATAATGGGCATGAAATCGTGGAAGAACTGAAAGTTGGAATGTGTTTTGATTCAGAAGAAGAAGTGAGATCATACTATATGAAATATGCAAAACAGGTAGGGTTTGGGATGGTGAAGAGAAGTTCTAGGACTGGGAATGATGGAAAATTAAAATACTTCACTCTTGTATGTGTGCGTGAAGGGATATCAAGAAGCACATCTTTGAATATTATTAAACCAAGGCCAATGGAGAAATTTGGGTGCAAGGCTAGGATTAATGCATCTCTATGTGCTGATGGAAGGTTTACTTTGTCATGCGTTATGCTTGAACATTCTTTAAGTCCCAGTAAAGCAAGGTTTTTTCAATGCCACAAGAAGTTAGATTCTCACACAAAGAGGAAACTTGAAGTAAATGACATGGCCGGAATACGCGTGTGCAAAACTTTAAATCTCTTGTTGTTGATGCAGGGGGTTATGAGAATCTGTCTTTCGGAGAAAGAGATTGTCGTAATTACCTTCGTGAGGCAAGGCTACGTCGGCTTGGGGAGGGAGATGCGGAAGCACTCCATAACTATTTTCGCAAAATGCAAAAAAAAGAATGAGGGGTTTTATTATGTGATGGATGTTGTTAATGAAAACCTGTTAAGAAATGTATTTTGGGTGGATGCTAGAAGTAGGGCTGCTTATGAATGTTTTGGAGACGTAATAACATTCGACACTACATATTTGATTAATGCATACAAGATGCCATTTGCTCCTTTTGTAGGAGTAAATCATCACGGTCAATCTATTTTACTTGGATGTGGGCTGATATCAAGCGAGGATACAAAGACTTTTGAATGGTTGTTTGAAGCGTGGTTAGATTGTATGAGTGGCCGATCTCCAAATGCAATAATCACTGACCAAGATAAGGCAATGCAAAATGCAATTGCAAGGGTCTTTCCGACATCCAAACACAGATTCTGTTTGTGGCATATTATGAAAAAAATTGCCAGAAAAACTTAGGGCATGCTTTGAGTATGAAGCTATTAAGAGTTATTTACAAAAGTGTGTATATGACTCTTTAACTTGTGATGAATTTGAGGAGCAGTGGCAAGTACTACTCACGGCTTATGACCTCCATGATAATGCATGGTTGACTTGGCTATATTCTAAGAGGCATCTTTGGGTACCAGCCTATGTTAAAATCACTTTTTGGGCTGGTATGTCTACAACGCAGCGAAGTGAAAGTATGAATGCCTTTTTTGATGGATATGTAAATTCTAAAACAACTTTAAAACAATTTGTTGAGCAATATG
Organism: Juglans microcarpa x Juglans regia; assembly: GCF_004785595.1. Lineage (NCBI taxonomy): Eukaryota > Viridiplantae > Streptophyta > Magnoliopsida > Fagales > Juglandaceae > Juglans > Juglans microcarpa x Juglans regia. The sequence goes on along the minus strand of NC_054594.1, from coordinate 38,949,494 downwards.
ATAATGCCTTGAGACGAAAGGTTGAGAATGAGGCGGCTGCTGATTTTAGTTCCTTCAACACTTAGTTTCCATGTATTAGTCATTATTCCATTGAGAGGCAACTGCAAGAAGTGTACACCAACACCAAATTCAAAGAAGTTCAGGACGAGTTTCGAGGATTTTTATACTGTTGTGCTGATTTGATTAGCTTAGGAGATTGATTATATACCTATCAGGTGGTCGATGAGGTGAAGATCATAGATGGATTCATAAAATGGGCGAATTTTTGGGTTACATTAAATGAGGATGAGTTTGAATTAAAATGTACTTTTCTATTATTTGAATTCAAATGGATAGTATGTAGACATGCTTTGCGTGTCTTGACGTACTTAAACAAGGACAAATTGCCCTCAAAATATATCATTGATCATTGGAGGAAAGATTTGCGACGAAGATATACGCTTGTGAAGATCAATTACGATGAGCATTGTGAAAATCCTGAGGCACAACGATATTATAAATTGGTTCACAAGTTTTATGAAATAGCATCAGCTGCATCTTGTAGTGAGAATGGTTATAATAAGTTGATGTGTCATTTAGAACATATAAGTGGAGAATATATACAGATGGCCACAATTTGTGATGGCAGGACAACTTCTAATTGTCCTCCTAGTGCTCCCATGGAGGGCAATAGTGATAAGGTGCTAAGTCTGATCAAGGTGAAAAGTAAAGGGGGACCACCATCAAAGAGAAAACAGTCTACGTTGGAAAAATCAAGAAAAAAACAAAAAATCCGAAAGAGTGAACAAAATAAGGTTACTCATGTGCTTTGATGTGTTGGATAAATCATATGTATACCATTATTTTTACATTTGTTTCTAAAATATTTTCATCGTGGGTTATCAGAAATCTGCGCAATTATCTGAACACGGGACCCTAACTCATATCTCGCTTGATGATTTTAGTGCTCCATCGATTGCATTATCAAGGATGACGGTATTATTTATTTTTTTCACAATATATTTTAGTGTTTCTATTTTAATATGTGCCTATATAATTGTTTTTACATTTGCTTCTAACATTTATTCATCATGGGTGATCAGACGTCTATTCAATTATCTGAACATGAGACCCAAACTCATCTCCTACCTGATTTTAGTACTCCATTGACTGCACAATCAACGATAACGGTATTATTTATTTTTTTCAACATATATTTTAGTGTTTCTATTTTAACATGTTCCTTTTGTTGTGTTTTTATAGATACATAATCACACAGTTTTGCTGGTGAATGAGGGCACTCCTTATTTTCCTATCAGCCAAGATGTAGATATAGACACTCGTGAGCATTTTTAAATATATTTTTTATATTTATTTTTTAGCCAAATAAAAATGAAGTTAATGTGATGTTGATATTTGATTACATTTAATGCAGATTTGGGACTTTAATGATATTGTTATCCTCACTACTAATTGAAGTAGAAGACTTTGTATTTTGTGGTCATTTTGAGACTTTGTTGTAGTTTGACAATATGGGACTTGGAGAATATTAACTGAATTGTACATGGCTGTAATGGAGGGGAGGAGCTTGTATTTTGTGCAAGTTGTAAATATTGTGGAGTTGGTGTACCATGTTGGGAAAATATATATTTTGTACAAGTTGTATTTTGTATTTTGTACATGTATTTTTTGGTTTTCACTTGTAATGTTATTGAACGATTGTAACCAAGTTGTAACCATGTTTAATGATTTTGGTGTTAATGATTAGTCAAGTTCTTTTTGACATGTTTTTGGCTCTACTGGTTTTTACAGCTCATTATTAAAAGTATTGAATGGTTCTAAGCAACTTTAATAGTTTTAAGCATCTTTCTAGTGTAAATAGAGTACTAGTGAGAAATGGATGTTGTGGTAGCCAAACACAATTTCTAACATGTGAAAATGGACAGCTGTCTCTTGTGGAGATAGATGTTTGTTGCGTGGTTGATTATGGTTTACACACCAAGATACATTTTCAAAAAGTTGGATGCAGCTGTATAGAGACAAAAAAAAAATGCATTTTAACACAATTATGTCTCAGTTTAACACCTGGTTCAATTTCAACAGCATAATTCAGAAGTTAAAATCAAAATACTTTATAAGCAGATGTTGTTGGGACTTTATTCAACACAATTCAAGTAACTTACAATCAAAATACTTCTTACACTCACAACAACACAATTCAAATTGTGAATACAGCTCAAAATATAACCATTGCTTTTGGTCTTTTCTCAATAAGGAAAAAAAATTGTGAATATAGCTCACAATTCAAGATAAGGAAAAAAAAAATCCATGATACACAAAGTGCTACTCTATATCCATTGCTTTTGGTCCTTTCTCTTTTAATTCTACTTCACATCGGATTGGTTCAACTTATATTATCTAATTTTGCTTTTTAGCTTGCGGCTGATGAGGCTTCATGGAAGGAGCTTCTGCAGGTCATTTTCTATTTGCAATCATCTTCTCTAGCACCTCAATGCACTTTGCGAGTTGAATTTTACCTGGAAAAAGAATTAAAAAAAAAAAACAGTTTATAACTAAAATGTAGTGCACAATACACTTTAGAGACCACTATATATCAAGTTTTATTCGTAAAATTGAAACAAACTTCATTTTTATAAATTAAACTAAAAAAAGAAGAGGAAGAAAGAAAATAAATTATTATGAAAATAACAATCAAGAGTCTCAACAAAAGTCACTTAAAGAGAATAACAAACAAGCACAACAGATAAAACAAAATGGAGTAGAAGATTCAGCTAACTTAAAATCATGATAAATTTGTAGCGACTCATTCAAGAGCAACATAGATTCATCACTCTATAAGTGAAATGATGGCCCAATGAGACTTATATCTAGGACCTACTTTTTTCTTGCCCAAAGTTAAATCTAGAGCTACATCAGAGCTGAAATTAAATAATTACCACACTTATACTCACAATATGTGAAGCAACGTTAAAAGAAATATCATGGCTTCAATCAGAGTGTTAGAACTTAGAAAGTTAACTAAAATACAAGTTCCATACATTCAGATTTTTTTTTTTTTGATAAGTAGTTCCATATATTCAGAATTAGAATCAACTTCAATTATGTCACAGTTTAACAAAGGCTACAAAGCACAATCCATTTAAGAGATACTAACAGCATTCATTCACTATATTGATCATAATTACTGATTCCATTAAATGTTTTTTTTAATAGGGATTGTATTAAATATATGAGGCAACATTATATACTCATCATGCAGTGAGTCTTGAACAAAATTACTCAAAAGAAGTATAAAAGATAAGGTTAACCCAAAGCTTTACTGAACTGACCCGCATAGACCACCTATTTCCATATACTTTCAAATCCCACAAACCAGTTTTGCATAAAACTATAAACAAACAGATTGACAATCTTATTCTCTATCATTTTGCACTAATTTTTCCAACTACCAAGCAATAGATAACCCCCAAATCAAACCCAAATCAGAAAAATCACAAACCCAACAGAATTAGATTAAATTACCATCGACCCAATTCCTAAATCTAATCCTATCCAATCAAAACAACCAAAACCCATAAACCTCAAGGTTAGAAAAATTGTAAAAATGATAATAAAAAATCCAGAAATTATAGAACACCCAGCACCATTAAACCGGATCAAATATAAAAACTAAATTTGGGTTTGCAAGATGAGATTTGGGACAACAGAGAAAATACAATTTTAAATTATAAGAAAAGTACCGATCGGTGAGACAGTGATAAGGGTTATGGAGAGCCTCAACCAGAAAAGGGTCCACCATTTACTCATTATCTTTGAGCCCAACAAGGACACAGTTTTTAGCTGAGGCATCCATGGCCATGAAGAGAGAGGACGATATTTTTATGTTCCAAAATCATCTTCTTCGTCGATGTTAAAATGCCGGAATGTGGGGTTTTGTGAAAGAGAGAGAGAACAATGAGAGAAAAAAGACTTACCTACGACACCGGTATGGACGGTAGTGGCTGGATTTGGGTTTGAAGCTTTTGGGGGGAGACGAGATGAGCTCTCGTGCGGGTTTGAAGTTAGAGGAAAATTCTGGAAGTTCTACAACGTTAATCTCTTGTGGGAGGAAAAAATAAAGGAACAAAAAAAAAAAAAAAGTAGTGACACGTAGGATATGTTGTATAACTTGTTGTATAATTTGACGTGAGTCTATCGTTTCCCAAAGAGTATGAGATTACTGATGGATTAAATACAAAATGAGACATTAATAAATAATAATTTAGACGCAATTTTTTTCCATGCATCTTTAACCGCACATTAATTTACGTACGTGGTGCATTCTCAATAATTTTTAAGGAAAATGTTAGTACGATTCTTAAAGTTCTATTTAGATTGAGAGATGAGATGAAATAATATGAGATGAATTGAGAGAATTTATGAATATATAGTAGTGAGATTTGTGAATTGAGATGAGTTGAGATGGTTTTTGAAAATTTTGTGTGTTTGAATTGGAAGTGAGATGAGATAGTTTTAAGTTATTTGAGAAGAGATAGATGTGAGTCCCACAAATGATTGTATATTATTTATAATAAATTTTTTATAAATATATTTATAAATAAGTAATAATAATTTTTTAACTTACATACCCAATTTTTTTATTATATAATTCATAATAATATTATAAGATGACAATATTTTTATAAAATCAAATCATATAAAAAATATTATTAACTCAAAATATTTATATCAAATTTTTTATAAAATCTTGAGTTAATAATAAAAAATATTAATATTTTTATTTAACTTTAATTTGATTTTATATCAAGTTTTTATTTAACGAAATCAGCACTATGATCACGCAGGGAGCCTTTCTCTTTCATCTGGAGATGGGTTTTTTCTTTCATCTACAAAAGTAAAATCAGACTGAAAAATGAAAAACATAACACCCATTTTGTCGTAATTAGTGATCAACTCATGTGAAAACATCTCTGAAAAGGAAGTAATTGTTGTTTGGATTGAAGATGACTTTACCGTATGAGATGACTCATATCTTAATCCAAATCAAGGCTAAATGTGCCCATTTATAAATTTTTTTTTTCAGAAAGTGAATAATAATAAATTTAGATTTTATTTATTTATTTATTAATGATTAAGGATGTTTAAAAAATACTTAAAAGAAAAAAAAAATCATTTGCACTAATTGTGTGCATGTGTTGGGGTGCACATTTGATGTGAAAAATCATTTAAAATACGCGACATGATGATCAATATAATATATATAATTAGAGATAAAATATATAACAACATTTTTCTTTCCCTTGTGGTCAAATTTGAATTGAACGCAGAAAGAAATTACAGTTCCATATATATTTTGTTCCATATATATTCGTTTCTAATTAATCGATCGCCATTAATTAATTCTCGTTTCTAGATTAATGACATGTAAATAACATGTAAATAACTTAGAAGATCATATAGCTTGATTCCTTTGAAACTATTTAAAAAATAACATGTAAATAACTTAGAAGATCATATATTCATAGTGGGCAGCAAATTGCGGCAGACTTGGTGCATGGCAACCGGGGATCAAGTCCTTTGCCAAAAGGCTAGCCGCGCTAATTAATGTCCGATTTAGATAGTAAAATCTTCACAAGTTATGACATCTAATCTTAATATTCAAACACTACAAACACAAACAACTTTTAATTTCAAATTTTTGAATTTTTCATTTTATCATTACCAAATCATTATAAATTTCCTAAACTTTCAAACAAAACACAAAAAACAATTCAACTTTTTCAAATTGTAAAATAAAAATAATATTAAAAATAATATTTTAATAATATTCAAACTTTATAATATTTTTATTCAATTTTTTCTCTCTAATTTTTCAAAACTTCATAAAATATATTAACTCAAACTATTTCACTATTATTAACAGATTATCTAATTTTATCTTTCTATACAAACCAATAACCATGCCTAAATGGACTTCTACATGCTTTTATGGTTAAAATAAAAAAAAAAATTGAGGAAATTACATTTTTAATTTATCCCTCTAAATTAGCATGCGCACCCATTTTATAATTTAATATGATCGTTAAACTACCAAAAGTATTATATATTTATCCCTCTATTTGAAACATACTTTCAATTTACCTCCTCATTAATATGTCTATATTATATGCACCCATTTTATAATTTAATATGGTCAAATCCCGAAAGTTGTTAATTAATGGTTTTTCTTTCTTACTTTTTTTTTTTTTAATTCTGAAGCTAGCTAATAATTAAGTCATTTTTATTTAAAGAAAATTCAGAAATTGAACCGATGAATAAATTAAAAAAAAAAATCAATTAATTAAGGGTTGCCAATTGGTATACATGACGTACGTTGACTATATATTTCTCGATCGACGTACATGCAGCATTATACACAATTAATAAATTACGTAGAATTAGAACAAATTAGAAGAATGCACGTATAATATATGTAAGTGGAGTATTAATTAGATGAAAGTTGAATAAAATATTATTAGAATATATTTTTATTTTATGATTTGAAAAAATTAAATTATTTATTTTATTTTATATGAAAATTTAAAAAAATTATAATAATTAAATAAAATGAGATGAAATAAGGTTAGGAAAACAAACGTGACCTAAATTACCCGATCGACTATATATATACTGCAGATCGAACTGCGTTCTTGCTGCTTATACAGCCCCAGGAAGCCGCTCTTTCCCCGTTTTTCGTTTCGCTTCTTTTCGACAAAAACATCAAGAACGCATACCCTGAAAACGTCCGCTCCAAAACCCTAACTCTTTTCATGCACCTATCATGCCATCGAAACGCTCTCGCATTGTTCGGTCTTCGAGCCAGGGAGACACCGGGCTATTCAGCCATGTCCAGCCCATCGAGTCCCCCCAGGATCCCTGCCTGAAGAAGCGCGCCATCACCGGTCGTCCGAAGCAGGCTCCAAACCCCGTCGCCACGAAGTCGAGCTCGCCTCCTGTTCTGAAACAGAAGCAAGTACAACCTCTCAAGAGTGTTCTGACGCTGGGGTCGCCGACGATTTGTGACGACGAAGGATCCAAGAACAAGAAGCCCGCTGATGAAGGGTTCGGGGATTTTCTTAAAGCTTGTTCTCTATGCAAGAAGAAGCTCCTGGTGGAGAAGGATGTGTACATGTATGGGTACGTACGCAAGTCTTGATTTCTTGAATTTCGTTTTCTCTTTGCCTAATCAACGTCTAAAGAGAGACAAATGTAAGGTTATTGCAATGATCTCTCCCCGTTCTTCGACGTTCATTTCATTGACTACTTCATGTGTCAGTACTGCATATAATATATATATATATATATATGCACGTATATACATGTTTATTTATATATATGCATCCACCTCATCATGTACATCGCACATGTAGCTAGACAATGGATGCTACATGCATTTGATCCTATTATCCTTACTCGAATGTGAGAATTTTATTAAAAGTGCCATCTTTTCTTTGCTTTCATGCGTCTTAATTAAATTTCTTTTAATTTAGAATTGATCTTATTATTTAAATTATTTATATATACATTCTATATATAAATTAGAATCTATCTATATATAGAATTATAATAAATAAGTAATATTCTAATGTAGAATAAGATTCTAATCGAACTAGAATTATTTGATTCTTTTTAGAGTATTAATCATTATATTCTATAATTTATTGTACATGATTGATGAATTAGTGGCTATGTATATGCATGCATCTTATAAGGGTAACGTATCTTAATTTGTACGTGCGTATTATTTCTCTTTCTTTCGCTGTACATATAGAATCATGCATGCTTATTACTTTAGTAATTAAAGAAAACATTAAATATTGTGAATTTATTATTATTACCGGTGGTATGGAATTACAACATTGATGGTAATTCAGATACCTAAATGCATTTTGCTCGACTGAATGCCGAGACGATCGGATTGCTTTGGATGGATTTGAGAAACAAGTTTCTTTAATTGGAATCAACAAAGTTGATAACGGGACGATCGAAAAGACGCGCGCTCCTCCGGCGGCCTGGGTTTGTCTCTAAAGGCTAAGCCAATTAATGCTGCTGCCATTCAAGCAGTCAAGTACTAGATCATAGTACTTAACGTGCTAATTGCAGATCGATTAGGTGCACAGCTGTATGTTAATTTTTGCAGTCAGCTGCTTGCATTTTTGTGTACATACGATTGTTAATGTTATATATAGGAACATGAGATATTGACTTGACTTCTATTGCAGCCTCAATTTTCAAAGATGGTTAGATATATACCTTGATCATATTTTATATGCACATCATAAAATATCTATTAATGCTAATAAGGGTTGTCAGGCTAAGGTAATGGCCTTGAATACGTATCAGCAATTTAGGAAGCAAAGCACCAGCATCATAGTTAATTACTTAATCTGCAATATTAAGATATTTAGAATAAGAGGGGAGCCTCATTGATTAATCTGTGCAAAAGGAAAAGCCTCTAAATCATGACTTCCCAGTATATATAATTAAGTACTATTGCCAGATCTGTAAAAGGGTAAGACAAACAACCCTTTTCAGATAAATTCCAGGGTCGTCATAAATTTCATTAATTACTTCATCAGTAATGATGAACACCTAATTATATCAAATATTCTTATCTACTCCATCTTCTAATTTTGGTCTTAAAACTAAAAATTACGTACTCAAATGATTATGTTTGCCACCTTTGGTCTTCATTCAGTCTATCTTTTATCCTTTTTATTTTCTTTTTCTTCAGCGCACACACAAAAGCAAAAATTCACTTTTCAAAGTAAATTAACCTTCTCCGCCCATTTGGAACAGCTTGATTAGATCAGACAGAGTTCATCCTTGGAAACATAAATGTTTCTTTTCAATATTGAAATGATCAGCAAGAGTTCACTAACAATTAGATAATTAGTTGCATCAGCAATTAATAGAGCCGGAACATGATGATCACCCATCCAGCATGCAATTATTATGTGCAGAACTGCAAATGTACATGAGAACTTAATTATTAGTTGTCCCTCAAAATGGTATATTCTACAAGCATTTTAAGATAATTACCTTAATTGACAGAATTTGTGGATTTGAGGTCATACAAAGTTCACGCTTCACTCTACATGAGGCCAGGGTTTGACTCTCCGAGTCCGAGGTGGTTCCTGCATGCATCTGCTCGGCTAGCTGCAACTGTCCTGGGACCAGTTATCCACATTTGGAAAAAGCTAGAGAAATTATGAAGTAAGCTGCCTTACAATCATTCTATACTGGCATCCACGCCCACGCCATGCGTGCAGGATCCTCAATGATAAACAAAAACAAAAAATCATGCTTTTTGTATCTTCAAAAAAAAAAAAAAAAACCAGATAATGGCAGTTCGAGCATTAACTTGACGTAGGTGATTCAAAATACCAAGTCGCACAGTTAATTGACAAAAATATACAATGTTCGTCGAGAACATCACTGATCTTAGAAGCTCTCAGCTCAGATACTTGATCATTACAAATTATAAATTTTCAGGTATTCATGAATCGTGGTACTTATAAGAGTATAAGATAAAAATAAATAAATAAATTATGATGTACTGATTCTTCTGACGCCCTTGTAACATAATGAGATCAGAAAAAAGGTGGGATTAAAAATCGGACACCATCTAATGAATGATGTTATAATGTCATGTGCAGACTGTAGCAGACCCCTTTGAGTATAAATAAAGTAAAATAGAAGCAGGTCATTAACATCGGAATCCTAACAAAAATTGAGGTCAGAATGTTTCCCATGCTCCTGATCTGTTGTGTGGAAATGCAGGGAGAAGCCAGAGGGAATGCGCATGCGTTAACAAATAGAGTTGCTGACAAGCTGTACCTCCCAACATTTTACAGTTTTTGAAGGCTAAAGCCAGTCCTGCGTCCACGTATACTGCGCCTTTTTCTTAATTTTTATCATATTGTATTGTTGCCTTCGCTGTTTTCGCGGGTATCTTAAAGTGAAAGCAATTATTACGAGTACAGTTTAGAGCAAACAGCAAAAGACAAACGTGGAGTTAGAAGAGACTCTCTTGCATAGCAGTCTGTTATAGAGTTTCTACTGCTATTTATAATTAGAATATTTAAAATCACTTCACTACCAAACACATCCTAGATCATAGCTTCTGATACTGCCAAAGCTGTAAATCTGTCTTGTGCTTTTCTGGTTTGTCATTTTCCTCGGAGTGAAAAGAAAAAGCAGAGACGGGAGAACTAACTTTTTCGTCAGAATCATTGACAAGAACAGAGATTGCAAGAGGCTTCAGATTTCTATCATCAACTTCATTTCTTTTTTCCTTTACATTTTGTACATCGCTTTAGCATTGAGTATCCGTCAGATCTTTCTTCACTTCTTTGTACATTTAAAGTTAGTACCAAATGATTATTTTGACTATCTTTCACCTACATTAATCAGCCATCTATATATTCCCTGAACAAACTAAAGAATCAAGAATAAAAAAATTGTCATCTACCCACATGGCACTTCTTTTTGTAGGTTGAGTTCATCATCCTGCAGAACCAAAAGTTTAGATCATAAGCAGATGGACAACTTATTTTAGTTTAGGTATAGAAGTAAGCACCAGGTAACACATATACAGTACCTGATCATTATGCAGAATTGCAAATGTTCGTACGGACTTTGAGATGCCAAAAAGGTGGGTGCTTGTCAATCAGGTAATGAAAAATGCCTCGTACTGGGACTGTTACGTAGTTAGCTAACAAGAAATGATGATCAAAGGTACAGTGTGTTGGCGAGAGAATTACAGAACTAACACCTGCTAAGAGAAGGTAAAGGTAAAAAAATTAGACAAACACTTGTGAACTTCAGCAAAACCAAGAAAAGTTGGTAAAAAAAAAAGTAGAGGGAGACCAACCTTTTTCGGTTTGTGGGCAACGGAATGTCTCCATCACCAGTCAAGGATGAATTTCTTCAAAGTGATTCCCGCCTGCAACTGGGGACCAAATGCTAAGTAAGAATAGGAACAAGTATGAGGTCTACTACTCCACAAAACTTCCAAAAGAAAAGAGAGAATGTAAATTTTAAAACACTTTCAAATCATGTAAAGTGAATGTTCTCAGAAATAGGCATGATTCGGCTCCTCGTGGGATATCAATCAAAGTATATCCTCCAGGCTTATTATACATCCGATGGGTTGCAGGAGTCTGGGAACTTACTGTCATCAGTATTAATAAGACTTACATACCAAGACATTTCTGTACTTCCAGGCACCCAGGATGCTTTAAGGAAAATATAAATCAGAGACAGAGAGAAAGATCTGAAAGAAGGGTATCCACCTGATTGACCGAGGATGCGAATACTTGATATGCAGAAACAAGTGATATTCTTCAACAGGTTATTGGCCATGGTAATCTCTCTCGTGGGCAAGACCAAAGATCTGCAATTATATAGATTAATATATCTCCTCTTCAGGTAGATTACATAATGTCAGGATGAATAGGCCAGGTAAGTGCAGTCCAAGGCCTTGTGTCTACTATAAAAACAGGTAAAATGGTCGGTCTGAGCATGTGGGGGAGAGAGAGAGAGCATACTTGAGCACGGATTAATGTAGATCCTAATTATTCTTCTTTCCTTCAGAAAAAGTTTAGTTCAGTATATCCACGTGAGTTAGGCAGAAGCTCCTCCACTTCAATCTTGGAACTAGAACAACTCATGCTTTTCCTCAGCCGGCTATGGCTTGACTCAACCTCGGCCCAAAATATGCCATAAACCGGTCTATGATCCGAAAATCTAGATTCGCCACGGACATAAGATAATTGCTGGAGACCTTCTCCATACCACAAAATTCGATCACACCTTCACACAAAATTAACTAAATCAGCACCATGCCCAGAGTGAAAAAAAGAACCACCAGAACCCACATTCTATTCTTTATATTATCGTCCACAACTCATACGAGAAAGAAAAAAAAAAAAAAACTTATTTTTAGTATATTTTCCATCTCTTCAATATCTCTATATTGCACTTGGGCTACGATTATGCATACTTTTTACAAACAAGGTATAGGAGGGATCATGTTACCAAGCAGGTGTTCTACGTTTCTCCTTTGGATGCATATCATCCCCTGCATATCTGTCTGAATTAGTTGAATACTTGTAAGTTGGTGGAAAATAAATCCTCCCTTCGTTCCACCCCACAAAAACACGACCATGTCTCTGCTCTCTACGTAACTGCCAAGAGTACCATCAATACTTTAGACTGGAAAGCTTCTATATAAGTAATTTAACTGACAAAAAAAAAATAACAAAGAAAACAGACAGATAGAAGGACTCTGGCAGAGAGAACATGCCTGGTCATTCTCTAACAATGCCCTCCAGTTTTGCATCTCCACAAGTGCTGTGGCAGAGCGGTAAGAGAGGGCAATACGATAATTCAAATCCCCAAGCCAAATAATTCGACTGGATAAAGAAAATAAGATACGTAATTAGAATCCTCAAGAAAAAATTTTATAGAACAATAATAATTAAAAGGGTTGTGAACCACCGAGAAACAGAAGTTTTGTCCATATGATTTGCATACAAGTTGACGTAATTCCTCGGGTTTCAAGAGGGGAGCTTCGGTGAAAAAAAGAAGACTTAATTTGAATTACACCAGTTGAAGAAATCCTCTATAAAGTATAATACATTTTTTGTATCGATCTCTATAAAATATAATACATAATTTGAAATTTCAATGGAACCCCAAGCAGTCAAATTTTTCATATTGTTTTCCCCACTAGTCTGCACGTTCCCTTAATACCCCCTACAATATCTGTTCATGGTACAACATTAGATAGATCGTAGCTAATAGATAGAGAATGAGTAAGGATCTTACTCATGCTCAAGGATAGTTTCTGGGGACTTCTCATTGCCAGAGCCATGAACTCGGGGAAATCTTGTCTTCCTAAGGATCTCCATGACATCAGAGTTCCTTCTTAGCTCATCACCCTCCTTCTGTCCTGAGGTCAAATGGCTACAGATGAAACAGAATGTTGTTTGGTGTAAAGACATACTGACTGAAATTGATCCCTGCAAATAAAAACAAAATAGTACTCGTTTTTCAGTTAATACTGGCTGAGTTCCTTCTTAGCAAGTAACAAGCAGATGTACATGCTAACTAACACCATTAGCTAATGAGATACCTTATTTCCAAGGTAACCCATCAATCCTCGGCCAACACAAGACACTTTCATGTTCTGGACATGATCCCTCAATTCACTTCTCACCCATATTGTGAGAAATATGCCAACCATCTGTTTACTTGCAACTAAGCAGTATCTTGAATGCCCTGGCATTCGATATCCATCTTCATTAGATGCCAATCCGCCATGGGCTATTGGTGAATATAATACAGTACTTGGTGAATCCCCTGGCACATTATCATCATCTGAGGAACCCCATCTAGAATAGTCGCTAGGCCTGGAATAGTCACTGGCCCTGGAATAGTCACTCGGCCTGGAATAATCACTCGGCCTATGACCCCATCTGAAACTGGGATCATAGTCACTTGGCCGATGGCCAAAGATTACTCTATCACAAACACTGAATCGACGATCAAGTCTTGGATGTGGAATCGAAGGTTCATTGTCAACTCTCCAGCTGTGGGTTGTCTGGAATGATCGACGATGGAAGAAAGATGAGTTCTTCTGCCTTGCAGATCCCTCAAAATCGGCATTTATTTCTACAATTGGCTCCGGAATGGGAGACGGTGTATGGCATCCACCCCCTCCACTGGTCCCGGGAAGATTGTTGAGACTCTTTCGAATGAGAGCCAACCACTTTTTGGCAGGGCCGTTGTCTTCTGCACCCAGAACATTGCCGGCATTCAATGGAACAATTTCTTGAAATCTGATGTGCAAGGAAGAGAATGGCGTCCATTAGCAATGGCTAATTTCATAGTACCCAATACACACCCAAGAACACATACGGTGAAAATATGCAGTACCCAAAACATACCCAAGAACATAAATGTCAGCAGGGTGTGAGGCATGCAGCCAGGCATCTAGATTCAAATTACTTGTTGGGGATCTTCCAGCCACATTCCATGTAGCCACGAATATGCTGCCCCAGAATTAAAAAGAAAAGCTCTCAAAATCAATACAATAACAATCGTAATAAGAAGTAAAAGAGTAAGTAAAGGAAAGAAATTGATACCTATAGTTCTGCACGTCTATTATTCGAGGATGGTCGAGATTCATTCTTCTTCGCCGAACCTGCTCTGTGTTCCGGCAAAACTTTTCTGCGCATTGAAGTGAGAAAAAGAATTAAGGAAAAATAACAGCTTACAAATTGAATATGAAGTCTCGAATGTCTTCTGATTAAACTAAACCTGTTTTGCTTTTTTTGATCGTGCATGGCTCCCTCTCTGAGAAGCTGGTCCTATATTCCGTATCACCTCCTGAAAGAGGAATCATTGTTAAAGCATCGACCCTACTTTTAAAACAAATTGGATATAAAATCAAAAAAAGAAAATATAAAAACAAGAATGTCTTAAATAGGTATTAGATGCAGAAAAAAAAAAACAACTAAATCAAAAGAAATATTGCATTGACTGGTCAAAATAAAAAAGAATTAATGCTTTGTTTGGTTGCTGAGAATACGAAGAAAGAAATACGGAATTTAGAATTTTTTTCATAGGTTTAATTTAGCACTTCGAGATCATTCATTTACTTATGATGCGGGAAACAGAAGCCTCCATCCAATTGAGCCTATTTCAAATAATTGGCCCAAGTTCTGAAAACCACGAGGATATTAACTATAAAGTTCAAACTACATATTCGTCCCTTTCTTCAGCTTTCTTAGTAACCAACCAGCAGGCGATAATTATGTAATAGATTCTATACTGGTGGAGGAAAAAGCATGTTCTTTTTCTATTATATCATTGAGGTTATGAGGAAATCCCAAACCCAAAAAAAAAATCCAACTAATAATCCAGAGAGAACAAAGATACCCACCACCGCAATTAACATCATCTGCCTGAAAATCCTCAGTTTTGCTCTTGATATTGAACCACTTCCTGACCATTTTCTTTGACCATGAGAGCTTCAACAAACAAAAAACAGATAATCAGCTGACATCATCCAATGATTAGAAATGAAAGGGATGACAGAAACAAATTTATATAATTTTCCCAAACATTAATTTCTTTTCTAGCAGAAGAAAGTGAAAAACCTTGCTTTTCTTGGAATTACCATCTCTCATTGTTTCACTACCACTTCATACAGCTCTCCTAGTATTCTCTGCTATTCTGGATATCCGGGTTTTACTTAGAATCGACCAAAGATGTCAGGAATACAAGGAATGGGACCTTGGTACCGGAGATTCTCCTTCCCCAGTTCCCGGTTTTTCTCTATATTGAGCTTTGAAAGGAGAACAAGCACAGTTGAACCTCAGTAGACTGTGCGGTTCCCAGAACTACCAAAAAAAGCTCAAGAGCTCAAGCAAAAAGACCAAGCAACAAAAGGGTTTTATGGTTTCCTTCTTATGGCTCTATTAAATGCACCATATGAAAGTTTTATGGCGCAAAGAAGCAAAATGCCAAAAACAGGGGCAATACCAAATCACCTCGACTGGAAAGAGAGAGAACGAGAGACAACGCTTTAACGCGTGGGAGTGAGATGAGATTCTGAAGCATAACAAGACAATGCGGCAGAGAGAGAGAGAGAGAGAGAGAGAAGGGATAGAACTAAGTATAGCCTGAGGTCCTCTTTCTCTCTCTCCTTGAAAGGGTCTCGGTCTGAGTAACAACAGCAAAGTATCGCATTTGAACAGAATAAAGTGCAGGAGAGAGAGAGAGAGAGAGAGAGAGAGTTCAGTCTTAAGGACTTTTATGTTTTTATTTTTGATTATTTTTGTTAGATTGTTAATTTTACTCCAAAGCACAAGACATGCCAAAGCATGAAAGGGCAACGGGCAGGCTGTTTGGCCATTAACTTCTGCACCTAAAACGACCCGGCCGGGCAGCCGGACAAAGACTGCTCTTGGTCAGCAAAGTGGAGGTAAGGATGAGAGAACTGTAGCAGACCGACCCTATTACTGTGCACCTGTGTCCTCCTTCCCCCGTTTTATGGTCTTCCTTCAAAGTAAAAGCAGTTTAAAGAAAGGGAAAAAAAAAAAAAAAAGAGAGAGAGAGAGAGAGAGATAAAGGGAATGTATATGTGTGTTGTAGTACAAGATTTTATTTTTATTTTGTTTCTTCTTCCGTTGGACAAAGAATGTTTGCAGGAGAGGAGGGTACAGTGTTGGGTTTTGTGAGGCTTTAACTTGTTATGTCCTCTGGGATTTTGCATTTCGAGTTTTTTCTTTTTTAATCTTTAGTAGTAATGAATAATTCATATATATTATATGGCCTCAAGATCTTCTTTTTTGTCATTTTTTCCCCCTCTTACCAACTTGGGTATTGTGAAGCAATGTGTAGATTAGTCAAACTTTTGTATATGTTTAGTGAAGGACAAAAATAATGAGCTGACGGCGGAGCTGTCCAAGTTGGGGCCGGGGTACCACATTGACCCAATTAGAGATGATTGAGATTTTCTCTTTTGATTTTTCTCATTATTTAAAGAGTTTTACTATAAATTAGTCATTGTTTAAATCACATACTCTACATCTATAACTTTTTATAGAGTATGCGTAGGGGCGGACCTACCTTGATGATTGCTCCAAAAATTTTCAAAATGTTGCTTAGTTTGGATAGTAAGATGAGAATTTTTTATTTTAGATGAAAGTTTAAAATATTATTTTTTTAATATTATTATTGTTTTGTGATTCGAAAGTTGAATTGGAATTTGAAAAAATTGAATTCTTTATTATATTTTATGTAAAAATTTGAAAAAATTGTAATGATGAAATGAGATGAGAATTATGTGTCTCATCCCACTTGCCAAACATACTTTTTAAAAATATCCTAATATAAAGATAATTTGCCCTCCAAAACATTTTTAAAAATCTCATTTGGTACTTAGTTGTCTAGATTTCTTTTAGTTTTTTAATAATTTTTTCATACAGCTTACACCTATTTTTTGTCATTAATAAAATCTCACATTCTCATTTTTATTTTTTTTACATCTCATAAGAGGCAAGAAAATATCTTGGTCTCTTTTTATAAGCTATTTGGTAAATTTACAACCTCATTTTTCCTATTTATTTACATTTTTCCTTTCAAGTCTTCCACTAGCTAGCTTGTTTAGATTAGTTTTGTTAGTAAGCATATATATAATACCATCGAGTTAACAATTAGGAGTGAATGTAACAAATTTTACATAACTATTTCTATCTATATTATAAAGACTTTACAATATTCAATTTTAGATTCAACAAAAAAATTTATTTTTATTTACTTAATTTTTATCATTTCCTTTAAAAAATCTTACATGGTTATTTCTACTTAATTTTTATCATTCACTTGAGACTAATGGAGCTCAAGTAATAGGTTTAGATGGGTGGCTGTAATAATTTAGTTTGTCCCTAGATAACAATCTTATATGATTAATGTTAAATGTTGGTGACACACTTTACTTCCTTAAATGTCAGCTACTGTTCACCCCTACATACGACACACTTTGCTAATCCTCCCCACACACCAAATCCCAATTACGTCATTAGGTGTGAGGGTATTTTTTATAAGGTGTATGACTATTTTTCATAGAGTGTGAGTGTGATATGTTAAATAGTGACTGATGAGAATAATTTTTCTTATTTAAAAAAATAAGAAAAAAATACAAGAGTTCTATTGTCTAGTTTTACTATATTTTTCTAATAAAAAAACTCATGTGTTACGAGTTCAAATTATCTGAAAGTTAAAATGCTAACATTTTTTTATATATTAATTGACAGTGGTCATGTATTCATGATCATAGGCTTGCAAATAAAACTTTTTTTTTTTTTAATGGAATTCAAGGCTTTCTGAAAAATACCACTTGGTAGACATGAGGATCATTTTGCACATGATGTACGTATAGATAAGTAGTGTTGATGAACAAAAATCTTTGAAGAATATCCTTTGGAGGTGACAACTGATCACTCGTACGTCCAGAAAAATGTATGTGCGCCTGCATATTGGTATATTCTGATATTCTCCATGGTCATGGGGGTTGAAGTATATACACAGAGAGGACAAGATCAGCTCAGAATATGGGAGACCGATTAAAATGCTTTGCCTCGTGTCTATTTTCTGTACATCATGTATAGACGTGAGTGGACTTCCATGATCTTCTTCAAATCAACCCTATCTAATCAGCATCAATATCAAATGATTTTCCTTGAATTCGTGAAAAAAATATATATATTATTGTTTGGTGACGACGTCGTTTTCCAAATTTTTGTATTGATCACGAGTTTACTAATTATGTGGACGAGTAGTACTACATGGCTACATGATTTTAATTTGTTTCATCTAATGTGGGTCGACTTTTATTTCATTTTGGTAATGATTTGAAGCATTAATAAAGGGAAAGAAATTAATAAAGTGATGAACATTGAATAATACAAAGAAACTTGTAAAGTTGGGAATTGTACCAAAGACTAAAGAGCAAGCTGAGCAAATAATGCGGGCCATATTTAGGTATATTTGGATATAAATCTAAAGGGCACAAATTAAAGATGTGGACCTACACATATGATCTTGGAAATTCTTTTAATTTTCTCTCTCCCCATGACCTCTTTTGACATTAACCTTGATATATGCAGCATTTCATGGCCGGATGGCATTAGTGCATGCAACCCAATGTGTTTGGATTCAACGAGTTCATGATGAAGCTGAAGGATGCGGTTTGGATGCGCATCAAGTGTCAATATTGTAAGGAGGGGATCAGAATCTGTCATACGAGAATGCTTTCCTCTTTATTAATTTGGTTTGTTTGTATGCATATAAATAAATAAAACAAAAATTCGGGAAAAAAATATCTAGAAATATATAGTACTACTTTTCTTACAAATGAAAAAATAGCTTAGAGAAAGAATAAATAAATAAATCAGAAGTTGCACATAAAAGAAAATAAGAGTTTATTGTCATGGAATTTTATCATCTGCATGTGTAAATTAATTAATAAAAACATATAAAATTTGATTATAAAAAAAACTAATGGATTTTGAAAAAATAGAATTTAAGATTTGTTTTGATATTTAGGGGAAAATGTAAGTATTTATTGAGTTAGATAAAAAAAAAGGCTTTTTTGAAAAATGGGAAGTTCTTTCAAATCTAGAGGCCGGTGATGGGGTCCGTTTGAGAAATGAATATGACATGATCCAAATTGCAAGGGATGCAAAGACAGAGGGAAGAGCCACCTTGAATTGAAAACTGATGAATTTTCAACGGAACACTAGTAGTCCAATATCAGAGTGGGTATCAAAGGGAACACCGCCGGCCATGGATTCAACCAATCCATTATGAGTTTTGGAATCTAATTATTTTCTCTAAGAAAAATAAAAGATTTAAATGGTATCTAGCTAGCTAGAATTTAGCGACGTCTATCATCCTTGTCTTTACAAGTTGACTATCAATAATATATATATATATATATATATATATATTATAAACTCTTTGGAACGGAAGCTCCATTCTCATGAGTTTAATTAACAGCCACAAATAAACTAATGACACGTCAGCAATGCACATAGAAGTGGTGTCTACGTGACACACCTCCATTGGAGGGTGTTATTTGGGAGCGATCGATTCAACCGGCTATAAGTTATTCTATATATATATATATATATAAAAATTAATGTGACAAATTTTAAGTAATTTTATAAATTGACGACTTAATTCAAATGTTGTTTAAAACACGATACATTATTCGACTCAGACTAGATCAAGATGAAGATTCAACATGATTTCTCTTATTTCGAAATATAAAAAATTTTCTTGCCCTCTCAAACACAATACCAAACATGCATGCAGTAGTACTTATAATTCCCTGAGAATGAGTTCAAATTACATCATATTCCGGAAAAGCATCAAGCTGCATGGTTTCTTGTCTTTTAAAGATCCTAACTACAGCTGTAATGTTTCAGCACATGCAAGTACTACTGGATGACTAAGATTGCGTGATTAATGAAAGGGACACAATCATGGACCATTAATGGATCATCCCTCACAGAATAAGAGACAAACACATCATTAATTAAGTAGGTCAAAAACATAAAGAACTCCCAAGAAGATTTGTTTGTTGCTTTTACTTTTTCTTCCCCCCGAAACCAGCCACCTTTGGTGAATCTAATAGGGCAAGCTAGCGCCTAAACATGATTTACGAGGCATGCAGTCAAAGGAAACAGCAAGCCAGCCAACTGCAATTTATTTATTTATTTATTTTTTCTTCTCAGATACTTTATTGCCAGCTTTTTCCGGCTTGGAGAGACCCCATTGTTTGATCTTTTTCTTTACAGAGGTATTGTATCGGTTTCAAGGCATGGTTTTGGGGTCCTTTGGTTTTTCAAAATGCGACAAAAGCTTTGCTCACTTGTCCTTATCTTTAGCATCTACCACAGTAAAGTGAATTATATATGTGCCTATGATCTATTGATGTAGACCACTCTCTCACATGCACATATGCATGATCTGCTGATATTTCTTCTAGGGTTTGTGTGTTTTTATTTATTTTTCCCCAGAATGTTGAACCCTAAATATTTGACATGCATCGATCCCACGTACAAATTAAAGACCGGATCATTAAATCATAGAACTAAATGATCAAATTACAAGACTAGTACTAAAAAAAGCTGCTTGGATGTGAGTTTTGGTAGCAATATATATAATATATCTAGGTTTTACCATGCATGATGATGATGATGATGTTGTTGTGCTCGAGCCAGTAGTACTACGTTAGGGATGACGTCCAAGGTGAAAAACGTTGTTATAACTTATATATAGTAGAACATTTTGAAGTAATTGATCATGTCGTTGTAATGTTTGCTTGAATATGAAAATACAAGGGAGTTCTCAAAGTTTTAAGGAGGGAATATCTTTTCTGTGATAATATTGTAGGACGGACAGGTGACCTAAATATATATTATGGGTAGCACATGAACCAACGATCGAGATCGAATATATTGTAGCCATCTGATCTTTTTAACTCCAGTACTTGAAGTTTGAGTACTCTATTATTTTGAATTATGAATTTTTATTTGATTTGGTTGGGTGAGATCAGTCATGATTTCATGAGTATTATTTTCTTGTTTATCAGTACGTATGCTCTTTTAGATTGATCATTTTCAGAATTTACTTCTTTAACTCGTGAACTTAAGACTGATTAATGCCTAATAAATTACAGGGTCCCTAGTGGATCGATTTTAAGCTCTAGATCAAGATTTTGAAAGTACTTGCCAACTATCGTTTATATGTTCTATATAGCTCAATAAAATAAAAATAAAAACAAAAGTCAAATAATTGCTAAAATCGAAGAAATTAATAAGGTGTCGATTCCCACATATTAATTGACCTTAATTTCCAAAGTATATTGGGATCACTTGTCAGCTGAGATCATCATGGTTTATGCTCGAGATTCAAGCCCGGACCACAATTTTTTTTCCTTTTTAAAAAGAAAGTTGGGATTGAAGAAAGAGATTTTGACCCGATGCTCCCAGCTTTTGATTGAGAAATAAATCTTAAGTTTATGATAGGGACTTGATCAATCTTATAATGAATATATACTGCATCTCAAGGAATTTTTGTTTTCGATCCACTCCCCCCCATTACAATCAAAAGAAACTAGCTAGCTAGGGAGCCAATATTAATATTTCAACCTCCTGATCATCCCATTAAGAGGATCAGAATATATAATTTGGAATAAATTTCAGGACCTTCTATATATATATATATGCTGCTTCCTGTCCAATATAAGCAGTTCGCAAAACCCATTCCAATTAAAAAGAAAAAAAAACAAAACGTCGATAAATTTTAATAATTTTATCGATACGATAAATTTGTCAATAAACAGACTTACAAGTTGATTTTTTTTTTCATTAATATTGGGAGGAGAGATCTCTCCTTTTTCATCATCATATCCCTTGAATATATATTTGAACTCATTGGATTCACCTCATAATTATCTGCACCAAAGCAATTCAACCAAGTATATATAGGCCAGATTCTGCTACTGAGTTCATGATGGGTGTGGGTCAATTTAACATGAAATGGGATAAAACTTGATATATATATATATTGAATGATTTTATTCTCAGCTAATTTTTTGTTTTTCTTTCTCAAGCCATGCAATTGAACCGAGTACTAGTACCTACAATGAATTCAAATTCTAAAATTACCTAATTTTTTAGACTCTAGCTGTAAATCAAGATCATATCAAAGTCCCTTATTAAGAAAAGAATGGGTGGTTGGATGGTTGAGTGTTCAATTGGCAAAGC
Source organism: Juglans microcarpa x Juglans regia (assembly GCF_004785595.1). NCBI lineage: Eukaryota > Viridiplantae > Streptophyta > Magnoliopsida > Fagales > Juglandaceae > Juglans > Juglans microcarpa x Juglans regia. The sequence goes on along the minus strand of NC_054594.1, from coordinate 38,927,103 downwards.
CTAGCTCTTATTGCTGGATACAAACCTAGCTAGAAAGGCTAGAATCGAATCTTAATTACATAAAACAGACAAGAATTAATTCAAAGAATAAAAGCTGTTAACTACATGTTTGGAAAGCTTTTATATATATATAGGAGGGCCAGCATGATGGATCTATCTGCAGTGAAACAAGAAGGGAGTTTTCATATCAGAATGGATTCATTTACGATGTGAATAAATGCTGGATGTAGATATGGAGGGATGTTTGGTCCAGAAAACCAGAGGAGAAGAAAACCCACCCACAATTCGTTTCAAATATATATTTTTCTGTGGTGGTGATGATTTTCAAATTCAAGGCATTTTATACAATCACCTTCCATATTGCCTTTCAAATCATGAGGTGTCCGTTTCAGTGTCTTGTCCTCCATGAAAGCTCTCAAGTTAGCATTAAAGAAGAGGTGGGGCCAAAGGTCATGGTGGATATGAACAAGGTTTTGCTTTGGAACTTATTTCAAACATAAATGTCAATGTCATATTCTCTTGATCAGTACGTACAACCAACCAGTAAAAGTTGCATTAAATCCCCCATGCTATCTAATCTAATCTAATTAGCCCAACCCATGTAATTATTGGGGCTTAATTATGTTTATAATGGCATCAAATTAATACTCGTCATCCGGGTTATGGTCCGAAAATTTCGATATACCTAAACTGGAACTCGAGCTTCAAAATCGGACTGAAATTCGATTAAAACAGATTTTTAAAAATCCGAAATGCAGGTTCAAGGTTACAGCCGATTTTTTTATTTTTATTTTTATTATTAATCAAAGTAGGGTTTTTAAAGACTAGGGCAAGTGAAAAAAAATTGAATCCCAAGATTGAGATTCATTAGCTCCCCACACTTTCTAAACAGTACTGTGAATGTGATATGATTGGGCTTCATTTCCGTCACCATGAACTCGTAAAATAGTATTGCAATTTCTCTTGTATCCCCTTCCAGAGTGAAGCCTCCAAATACAGTATTCTATGATATGGCATCTTTGTTTTGGATGCCATTGAAAACTTTTAGAGCCGAGTCACTTTTATCTTTCTTGAAATACATATCCATGATAGCATTTGCCACTGATGAGCTAAATAGCATCTCACTCCTGATGATCAATCCAAGAAGCTGTTCACCATATTCCAAATTTCCCATAATCAAGCACCCTTTAAAAGCATTAACCCAGGTTTTAAACATTCAAACCGAAAAAAAACAAAAACTTGGTTTCAGGTTTAAAACCCGGTACCTAGACAATGTGTATTTGGGTTTTGCAACCAGAACTCAAAACCGAAATCCTGTTTTCTGAGTTCTGGACCAGGCCCAGAAAAAACCTCGCTCGGATAAACAGTCCTAATCAGGATTTGGTTTGTTCTGAAGCTAGCTCCATACCAACAGATCAAGCATGGGCATATATTTGTAGTACACACTAATATAAAACTAAAGCATTTCCATGTCTACATTAAAAAGAAATTGGAAAACAAACCACACATGTTCCTGCACAATTTCCTCAACATATGGGAGCTATTTAAGAAAAATATACACTTGGCATTCTTAATCTGTTAAGAGGTTTGCATTTTACACTTTAATTTACTAAAAATGATATATTGCACCATCCAACTATTAAAAATGAACACTTTTCACTCTCAAAATGTCGATTTTTAATAATTTGAGGATGTAATGTGTCGATTTTGATTAATTAAGGAGTAGAATTTAAAATTCATAATAATTTGATACAACTATTTAATAAACAAAATTAGTTGTCCGTTGAAAATTGCAATACCTTGAAATTGGGATGCTAGGCTTAGCTACCAAGCGAAGACATTGTGTAGAACAGGCCTTGCTGCCTTCTCAATTGGGCCATCTTGTTTCGATGGAGTGTAATTTGAGTGGGCTGGACTTGAGAACAGCCCAAACTGGGAAATACTTTCTTCTGCCTCCTAAACGACTCGTAGCACGGTTCTTCTGTTTTCGACTCCCCTCCGTCCCCATCCTCTCCGACTGTCGCCCCCAAAATATGGCGCTAGAAGCGAAGTCCACGAACCCTGAGAGAGCGGAGTGAGGGGGCACCGCTTGTTTCCCTTGGAGCACGATGTCTTGCATTAACCCCTATTTCTCATACTCGGGTTCCCTCTGAAATTATTGTCTCCAAAAAAGAAAGAAAAAGACTTTTCAAGTCCAGAAACAATGGCCTCGTTTTTACTTCGTCGAAGAGTTTTGTCTCTGGGCGTTTCTCGCACTCTCCGCGGTTCGTCCTCCAGACACTCTCTTTATTTTCCTTGATATATCTTCTGTTTCGTGTTAAATTCTTTTTAGTTTGTTTTGGTTAAGAGATGAAGAAGTCCAGGAAATTGATAATCGTGAGCTTTGTTGAGCGTATCTTATTGTTTTCTGAGCTTACTGCTACATGGAGCCAGTTGGAAGGGGGGGAGGATGTTGAATGTATGGTTGTTCTATCCTCGAAAAAGTAAAAGCAATTATAATCATTTGGATCTGGTGGCTTGACTTTTTTCGGGTTGAAGTAAAAGATAAAGAAAGCATAGATTTCAAAATTTTGTTCTTTTAAGGCTGTATAGGTTGTTTACCATTCCCTTGTTTTGTAATAGGTATAAATAACAAACATACACTGAACATGTGAACTATCCATAAAATTGCCCCAATCATCTATGTTTTTACTTTCGTAAGTTTTCTTGTAAATGGAAATTGGAAGATGACTTGTTTGAGTATATGTTCATTTAATCTATCTCTGCGCATTAATTACTTAGAGATATTCAATGTTTCATCAGGTGGCGCATGTAAGGTGCGTAATTCCGTTGTTGTGCTCATGACATGTTGGTTGCTTTTTGGATCGATACTTTGCTTTTTGTTAGTATGAGAATCCGTCACTGTTCATATCGATATCACTATCAATTAAAGGGTTTCAATGGATACATTGGAGTTTGTAGTTGTGGTTTCGAATTAATTGTATTGTTTTGGTGTTCTCTCACTACCTTTTCTCCCCAATATTTATCAGGAAATATGGAGCCCATTTGGCTGCCCATGGAATTGAGGATTGCAGCTTTAGCTACCATTTCTGATACAACGAGAAAGTACAGCGGTTGCACTGGTACCACAAAGTTTGACTTTACAGATCTCACGTAAGAAATGTGGCTCACAAGTTTTTTCTGGAAGACTTTGTTTTTGTGGGTCATTGCTCTTGATTTGAATGATCTCAGCTTCCATGATTTCCTTGTCAGTTGTCACTGTTTCTAGTTCTTAAATAGGTTTATTCACATGTATACTTCCAATGTATCTGGGCTATACCTATCTTTATATCAATAAAATAACTTATTACTTATCAAAAAAAAAAAATGTGGCTCACAGTTACTGAAGTAGTGTTGTCTTCATTTGGTGAAAATTACATTGACTGAAACTACATAGTACACGTCTGGATGCTTGGATATCATGACCTTTTCTTTTGTTTTAGCATTAGCATACCCTTTCTTTTGATCTACTTTTAACATTATTGAAATAGAACTCTCATGTTACTTGGTAGAGCTAACTATTCTATGTTTAGTTTTTGGTTATATGAATAGAAATTATGGGGCTTGAAACTATAATGGACTTAACTAGCTGGTCTTTAAATCTCCTGATAAATCTGACATTCTTCAGAGTTAGGTTAGTCATGTTATAGAATTTACACCACTGAAATCAAAACTGTGAATTTACCAAAAATAATCTCCTTGCTCTGGTATCAGCTTGCATTGAACTTTATTACAAAATATTTTCAGCTAGACAAAATGACCGAACACTCTCTCTCTCTCTCTCTCTCTGTGTTGTGTGTGTGTCCTCACATATGTGTTTGTGCATACATGTGCAGATGGTTTTTTGAGTATCTCTTTTTCCTTTTTTTGGGGCAGTGGCAGGGGGGAAGCTTTATTTTGAAAGTGAATCTGTTACTTGGTGTATTCACTCCTTACTAGTTTGGACTTGATCAGCATTTTTCTAATTATCCATCAAGTGTCACTCATCAAAAAGGAAAAAAAAAATCCAGCAAGCATATTGCTCCCATACTCAAATTCTTAGGATCTTGGATGATTCTTGCTGTAATGCTTATGCTAATTGTGAATGCCATAGTTTCTTTTACCATCTTCTTAGAATCCTCACCACCGATGCTTTTTTATTTATTTCAGTCGTCCTCATACATGGTACCCAAATGCTCGAAGGAAACATCGCAAGGTTATCCTGCATATGGGTCCCACAAATAGTGGTAAAACATACCATGCTTTGAAGCAACTTGAGTCAAGTTCGTCTGGTAAATTTCTTATTTTTAAATCCTCTTAGTCAAAGGAGGGGAGAATTATTGCTGTGAGTAGAAATTGTTTCAAGTATTTATCGTTACTCCAGGCATATACTGTGGTCCATTGAGATTGTTGGCATGGGAGGTGGCAAAACGGTTGAACAAGGCAAAAGTTCCTTGTGATCTCATTACAGGACAAGAGAGAGAGGAAGTTGATGGTGCAAAGCACAAGGCCGTGACAGTTGAGATGGCCAGTGTAACCTCGGACTACCATTGTGCTGTTATTGATGAAATTCAGGCATGCCATTATTTGTTTGGGGACTTTCTTTCTTCGTATTTGGAACGCTCATATATAATATATTAATGCGAAATTAGTTACCGGTAAAAAAATTAATGTGAAATTAGTGAATGTGCCCCTGAATGCATATGATTTAGATTCTATAGTATGTAGATGGGAATCAGCCAATTGTGGGATGGTTGGGGTCTGGCCTAAGGTTGCATGACATGGATTTAAAGTATGTATAATGCCATTTAAAAGCAACTTAACCATCTTTTTTAACAAAAGTGACATTTTTCAGGTTAAAAAAGGACCCTTGTTTTCATGTTATATAAAAAAAATTCTTTGCTTATTTTACTATATTCCTCGAATATCATGATGGCCAATCACATGCTTGAATACAAGACCTAGACGGAGCTTATTGGTGAAATGATATTGGTTCATACAACCCCAAGCTGTTGGATGATTGTATTTATCGATGTTTTATATTCCCAAACTTATGGCATATTTTCTAAGCTGGGTACTTGATATTTCTTTTTGTAAGCTATGCAATTCATATATTCCTGTATGTGATTGATTGTTTTGTTATCATTATATGCATATCGTTGTTATCCCCCCTCTCATGAATTCATTGGCAGTACAGATGTTGGGGTGTAGGACAAGGGGTTTTTCATTTACTCGTGCTCTATTAGGAATCTCTGCTGATGAGCTTCACCTTTGTGGAGATGCAGCCGCTATTCCTCTTATCCTGGAAATACTGAAAGTGACTGGTGATGAGGTTGAGGTAATTTCTGTGTAATTTTGAATCAAGTTATTCTTGTTTTAGTTCATAAAGAATATACTAATGCTACTTTCCTTCTCCAGTACATGGATGGGATCTTTTTATTTCCTGAGTTTGATATATCTTATTCTAGGTGGCTTTTTTAGTGAATTTTCCTACCGTATCATGCCGGTATGAGATCCACGTTGTTTCATGATTTGAAAGAGGGGGAATGAAAATTGAAAATAAAAATGCAACATGACTTTCCCCCCCCCCCAATCCCTTTCTTTCTATTTTATCTTTTCTGATAATTTGACCACAAAGCTGCTATCTTGCAAATTTTCTGAACCTCTGTGGATGACCTTCCATAGACTGAAGGGTTATTTCTTTTTATGATAAGTTTAACTGGAAGTTTGTTGTTTTTGTTATGGAACTTTTCTTTTCTCAATTTTATATGGATTCTTGTTGACCTGTTTTGGACTAAAATGATCCTAAAAGTTCATCTTCAACAAAGTTTTTGGTTTACCTAGTGGCTTTTCTTGAATGAGTTGCAATTGCTGTAAATTGTATGTGTAACTAGTATCCCCAGAACTTTATGTTTTGGCGTACAAATAGTAATACAGCGATTATTATTCTGAATTTTATTGTCTGATTCATAATGGATGTACCCAATCCACACAGAAAGAAATGAAGAAAAAATCTGGTAATTTGTTATTCAAGCCTGCCGTCATGTGGTTGTCAGTTCTATGCTAATTTTGTTGTGTCTGTATGATGTTACTGATTATTCTGTGGAAAGCAATTTTAATAGGTTGAATTTTATGAGAGACTTTCACCTCTAGTTCCGTCTAAGATTCCTCTTGGATCCTTCTCTCAAATCCAAACAGGCGATTGTATTGTAACCTTTTCACGCCAAGAGATATACAGACTAAAGGTCAGTAATTACTTCTCCATTGTTTGTTTAGTAAATTAACCTGTCTAACTGTATATGTATCTTCTCCACACCTGTAGAGGAAAATTGAAAATGGGGGAAAGCATCTTTGTTCTGTAGTTTATGGCTCACTGCCACCAGAGACTCGAACTAGACAGGTATGCCTTCCTCTCTGCGTCTTAAAAGCTCTATCTTGTCTCATTATACGTATGCCTAGTTCATTGCAACAGATGTATTCTCTCAATTGACGTCACTTGCATTTCCTTTTTTTTTTTTTTAATTCTATGTTTCTTCTGCTGTTATGAATTTGAAAAAAGATATTCCTGATGTGAATTATGCGTTTCCCATATACAGATGAAAATTTTCATTTGACACTGTTCAGTTCTTTTAGTGGGTGTGATTTTTCTTATTGCTTTTTAAAGAGTTTTCCCCCCTTTTTAAACCCGTCCTCTCTCTCTCTCTCTCTCTCTCTCTCTCTCTCTCTGTGCACACAAAAACCTTCTACTTTATTTTGAATATCAATCTATATTAACTCTCACTTCTCTGTTTTTTCTTCTCTCCTGTGATTTAAATGTTCTTTAGATCTGCAGGCAACAATGTTCAATGATGCAAGCAGTGACTTTGATGTTCTTGTGGCTAGTGATGCCATTGGGATGGGTCTCAATCTGAACATTTCCAGGATCATATTTTCAACTATGAAGAAGTTCGATGGTTTTGAAATGCGGGATCTTACTGTACCTGAAATCAAGCAAATTGCAGGTAGCTTAGTCCCACCTAAAGTTTGACATTTTTGTTTTGGTTGTAGCTTTTAGTATGGTTGCAAGTAAACCTGTTAACTTTTTATTAGGATAAAGTTCATATTAATGTGAAAATTTGGGAGGAAAACTATCTGGGAAAGGATTTTCTTTTGTCTTTTGGTGATTTTGTAACGTTTTGGCATCAGTGTCACACCAGACTTTTGCCTTTCTTTTAATTATTAGCTCCCATATGTAGGTGGGTAGATAGTTTTGTAATCCACATTTTGAAAGAAGCTCGCAGTATGTAGAGCTCGAGATCATTTAGATGTTAGGCCTGCTATGTTATATAAGATATACTATATAGAAGTTGGATTCTTTCTTTTATACTTATCATATGTTCTTCTCACTGGAAGTTTGGAATTAGTGTGGGGATTGCCATTGAATTGAGCCATTAGGTGAGGTTAGAGAGGAAGTGAGCGGTTTGGGTGAGTCTAGAGGGGCTTACCGAATGGTCACTTTACCTATTTGTATGCTATCAAGTTATCACCTGTATTGCCATAATGTTATTTTTTTTATTTGTTTTCTTACCTTGGATATGATCTGTGCGTTTGGGTCCTCCATGAATGCTTTGGATTGCTAATTGGATTTTCTTGTAGGGAGAGCTGGCCGGTATGGATCAAAATTTCCTGTTGGTGAAGTGACTTGTATAGATGCAGAGGATCTACCTTTACTTCATTCTTCACTCGAATCCCCTTCGCCCACTCTAGAGGTTATTCAACCATGTTGGTGAAATGGCTACCGCACATCTTTTGCAATCTACCACTACGTTCTTTGCAGTATAATTACGTGATTTAGTTTCATTTTATATGTTGCATCCTTTACTTCCTTAATTAAAGAATCTCTTGGAATGCAGCGTGCTGGATTATTCCCTACCTTCGATCTCATGTTTATGTATTCACGTGTACACCAAACAAATAGTCTCCATGGGATATTGGTAGGTTTCCAATGACCATTTCTATTCCTATGTGTCTTCTATATCCATCTATTTATTTGTTTCTTCTGTATTAATCATGTTTTCTGTCTATTTATTGAAGAATACAATTTCTAGAATTATTAAATATGTTTGCATCAATGATGCTAAGGATTATTGCACTCATTCCAAAGAAATATGGGGCGTTGAATATTGTGGATTTTCACCCAATAAGTTTGATTAGCAGTGTCTATAAGATTATTTCAAAGGTCCTTGCTAATCGGCTTAGTCTAGTGCTGGAAAATATTATTTCCAAGCCTCAAAATGCTTTTATTCATGGGAGATATATACTTGATTCGGTGCTCATTGCAAATGAGTGTTTGGATGCTAGATTGAGGGAGGGAAGTCCAGGTATTCTTTGCAAGCTAGATATGGAGAAGGCTTATGACCATGTGAACTGGGATTTCCTTTTGTATTTATTGAAGAGGTGTGGTTTCGGAGATAGGTGGATTTCTTGGATGCGTTTTTGCATTTCAACGGCCCGGTTTTCAGTGTTAGTTAATGGCACTCCTGCAGGTTTTTTTCATAGTTCAAGGGGTTTGCGACAGGGTGATCCATTATCTCCCTTTCTTTTTGTCATAGTTATGGAGGCATTGAGCAAGATGTTGCAGGCTACTGTTAGTGGGGGGTTTTTATCTGGTTTTCAGGTGGGACATAGCTCTGGTAGCTCTTGTATCATTTAACATCTTCTTTTTGCAGACGACACTCTATTGTTTTGTGAAGCGGATAGGAGTCAGGTCCAAACTTTGCGTGCATTATTACTTTGTTTTGAAGCAGTATCAGGGCTTAAGGTGAACCTTGACAAGTCTGAGTTGGTTCCGGTGGGTGTGGTCCCTAATATACGCAATCTAGCAAGTCTTCTGGGTTGCAGGGTGTCCTCGTTCCCAATGAAATATCTGGGTCTTCCGTTAGGTGCTACTTTCAAGAGTAGAGCTATATGGGATGGGGTGGTAGAAAAGATAGAGAAAAGGTTGGCTGGATGGAAAAGGGTGTATCTATCGAAAGGAGGTCGTCTCACTCTTATCAAGAGTACCCTTACAAACCTCCCCACTTATTTTTTATCCCTTTTTCCTATGCCTGCAGGGGTGGTGAATAGAATTGAGAAACTCTTCAAGGCATTTCTTTGGGGAGGCTTAGGGGAGGAGAAGAAAGTTCATTTGGTTAATTGGAAGACAGTATGTTCTCCAGTTGAGTATGGGGGGTTGGGTGTGTGTAACTTGAGAACTTTTAATAAAGTGTTGTTGGGGAAATGGCTTTGGAGATATCATATGGAAGAGGGTTCTTTGTGGAGGGAAATAATAGATGCTAAATATGGGGTTGATTGGGGTGGTTGGTGTTCTAAAGAAGTGAGAGTGGGGCATGGAGTGGGGCTATGGAAGTTTATAAGGAAGGGGTGGATTATTTTAGTAAATCATATTCGTTTTGTCGCAGGTGAGGGTGACCGAATCAGTTTTTGGCGGGATGTGTGGTGTGGAGATCATGCATTGGAAAGGGTGTTTCCAGCTTTATATCGTATTGCAGTTAACAAGGACTTTTCTGTGGCGGAAGTGCGATTATTTGCTCATGGTTCGCATCAGTGGAATATTCTGTTTAATAGAGATATTCATGATTGGGAATTATCTATGGTTTCAGATTTTTTCAGCTTGCTACATTCTTTAGGGTCTACTATGGCGCAACAAGATAGCTTGAAATGGAGGTTCCAGGATCATAAGAAATTCTCAGTAAAAGCGTATTATAAAATTTTGATTTCACAGGATCACACCTCATTCTCTTGGAGGAACATTTGGAGGTCTCGTGTGCCCTCTAGAGTTGCTTTCTTTGTTTGGAATGCCGCCCTTTGGAAGATCTTAACCACGGATAATTTGAGGAAGAGAGGATGCGTTGTATTGGATTGGTGTTACATGTGTAGAAAGAGTGGAGAATCGGTAGATCATCTTTTACTACACTATGATGTAGCAAGAGGGTTGTGGGATGAGATTTTTCGACGGGTCGGTGTGGCTTGGGTAATGCCTAGGAGAGTGGTGGAGCTGATGGGTTGTTGGAGGAAATTGCAAGGCAGTCATCAAGTGGCAGCAGTTTGGAGAATGATTCCGTTGTGTATCATGTGGTGTATTTGGACGGAAAGGAATATGCGATGCTTCGAAGACAAGGAAAGAACAATGATGGAGCTGAAGAATTATTTTCTGCACACTTTATTGCTTTGGTTTTCAGCTATTGTATTAAATGTGGATGATATACATGAATTCCTATCTTTAGTTTAACGCTCTTAGAATGTATCTAGGTGTTCAACTGTATACTTCCTGTGTACTAGGTATATGCCTATTTCATTCACATCAATAAAGTTTATATCTTACTTATCAAAAAAAAAAAATTATTGAAGGTATCTATCAATGACGTATATTTTGCTCCCAAGAAAACTTTATTCTGCTTCAAGAACTCCCAATTTATTTTCCATTGCTCTGATTGTTTAAATTTGGAAAATCTTGCTGAAGTTCAACTTTTTTTCTGCATTGTGGTATTAATTTATTCCCAACAATGATACTTAAAGGCCTTTTCTGGCAGGAGCATTTTCTGGACAACGCAAAATTATCTGAAAATTATTTTATTGCTGATTGTGAAGGGACATTGGTAAGTGTTTATCTTGAACATCATGTTGTTCTACTAAAATACTCAAATATCATGGTCATTTTACTTTCATAAATATGTATATATCTTGTATCAAATTTTACTTGGATGTTAATTACACAATTTTATATCAGAAAGTTGCTGCTGTTATTGATGAGTTGCCCCTGGGGTTGCATGATAAGTATCTGTTTTGCATCAGGTATTATCTTTTGCACATGTTAAAAGGTCCATTTTTTTTTAAATTTTAGTGTGCCCCCAATTTTTTAGAATATGATTTCCGAACTTGGTGGACTTATCCTTGAACTATAAACTTGTGGGACTGAGCAAGTTAGTAGTTATATTTTGTCGCTAGTCACTCAGTTTCAGTTCCATAACTTTGTTTTGTGCAGTCCAGTTGACATGGATGATGATATTTCATCTCAAGGCCTTACACAGGTAAGATAAAATATTAAAAATTGTATTGATGTCTTTTTAAACTATGAATAACTCCGATCTGCCATGATGCACCAGTTTGCACAAAATTATGCAAACAAAGGCATAGTTCGGCTGCGAGAAATATTTACACCAGGAACACTGAAAGTGCCAAAAACACAAGCTGCTCTCAAGGAGCTTGAATCCATACACAAGGTAATTTTTGTTTTTTGAGTATCATTATGGTCCTGGTAGGAAAACTTGTTTCATTTCCATATTTCATTGTTCGAGAAATTCCAATCATTGATGAAATATTTTTTTTTTTATCGATAAACAAAAATTGATGAAATCTTCTTAATTGTAGCATGTTGTGAAAACAGTAAATAATTTTTTTGATAAATAAAATAGAATAGCAGATTTGGGACCGAGGGTCCTCATGAAAAGAATAAATAATGCCTAGTAGACATCACAAATGATCTGGAATTTCATTAACTTTGCAAATGCCTATATCTTCTTAAATAGGCATTGCTTGTTTGTATAGTCACCACTTCTAATGAACCCAAAGAATAGAGAATAGTTGCAATATTAAAATCCCAAATTTCAATCCCGGTAATTAATAATTTTAGAATCCAAAAGGTACCTAAATTTTATTGGGAAACAGAATCACTGGAGTTGATTTTGATTTCAGGCATTGCACGACAGAAAAAAAGGTGGGGCACATCTCTTGTCTGTCTGGAAATAATCAGATAACGTAGGGACTGCTATTATCTAGCATTTCCTAGTTTCGAGGCATATAAGCTCTAGATCTTAGCGGCATATAATTGGATCAAGATGTGATTGTTGTTCATTGATGCTTTATATGTTAGAATGAAGTAAGAATGAGGGGTATTCCCGCTTTGTCTAATATGGAGCATTTGGAATGAATGGTAGAATTTTTTAGGGTGTTGAGACCTTGATTCCTAAGACAGTTTTTCAATGAATGTTATTCTTCTGACTTTCTAGTAATTGATTCCTCCTTATCTCCCTTTGAATTTATGAACTGTTAATTTGTAGGATCTGATGATCACTTTAGCTGGTTAGTAGCTAATGTGTAATTTGGATCACTGTAGGATCTGATCCACAACCAAATTTGATCTTAGTTTCTATTTGGAAATAAGTCCAATTGTCAGAGGTTTAAAAATGAGGAAATTTTATGACTATATAGTCATTTTGTTCGTAATTTTTTAATTGAATTCTTATGTTAAAGTCAGAAGCTGAACATATAGGTTTTGTCGCTTTAGCTTCTTCAAAGAAGATATGTTACTGAAGTCAGTTTTTCTTATTATTATACAAGGTGGGTTTGCTACTGAAATTTCTTTTTTGGTACCAAAAAAAAAAAAAAAAAAACTGAAGGTGTTGGATCTCTATGTTTGGTTGAGCTTCCGATTGGAGGATTCCTTCCCAGATCGTGATGTGGCTTCATCACAGAAGGCCATTTGCAGTCTGTGAGTTTTATTTATTTTTACGTGTTAATTTTCATTTTGCTCTTTTATCATATTGGTCTACATTGAATTTGTAGGTTGATCGAGGAGTTCCTGGAAAGACTAGGGTGGCAGAAGCCAAGGGCAAGGAGGTTACCGTCACGTAGAAGCTTAGGTTCTCTGCTATCCAAAGACATCAGGCCATACTTGTGAGATAGTTCTGATTTTCGCCATGCAACCATTCCTTCTCTTAGATCTTCGACAGCTTTTAGGATAAAGAAGTTCAACAGTTGAAAACTCCAGCTTTTCAAGAAAGTTCCTTTACTTCATCATATGTTCTTTTAATTCAATCAATTGCTCTGGCAATCATTATACTATTTGTCAAACAGTAAATGTAAAAATCTGGTGAGAGTAATGTGATATAAATTGATGGAATTATTATTGAATAATGCTACTTTGTCATCTCATTTTGACTTCTCACTTTATCCGCTCATGTATTTAAATTTTTTTTTTTTTTTTTTTTACTTACCGATTAAGGAAATGACTATTAATGGATTGATATTTTTTTATTTTTCAAAAAAATGTGAAAAAAAATAAATAAATAAAATACATGAATTTTGTCTAGACTGCCGCCAGCATGCCTAGGCAGCGGCAACTAGCATTACTCATTGTTATTTCCTTTACAAAAGTGACGTGTTGCGGGAAGTATACTGATTTTGACTGGCCAAAAATACGAGTAACGAGTTCCGGTGGCCGAAAATATTAGTAACGTGTTGCGGGAAGTACAAGTTCCAGTGGACCAGTAGAACTTGCAACTATAATCTTTTTTCTTATCCAAAAAGGAATTTGCATCTACAAGCTCTCCACAATTAAAAAGTGTGCAAGGAAAATAAGCAATCTACTTGGTTTGCATACTAATTAGCATGAGTAGTGGTTTAAGTTTGCTTGGTCATGTGAATAAAATGGCCTCATCTTCTGGAAGGCTAATGTGGTGTTCACAAGACGAGGCTATATGAAAGTAAAGTCGTGCAACGTACGTCAAAGTCACACTAAAACTGGAATTGGACGAAGAAAAACATAATTTTGAAAACAGAGCAGCTGCTAAGGGGTCCATCCGCTTTTCAAAGAATAACAGCCCTCCAATAAGAGGGCGCCACATCAGAAATTACACCATAATACAACTAGACTTGTGCACATGGGATTAAATCGTGTAACATTGCAGAATCGGCTTCATCTACGCACGACTTGAAGCTGCTCATCTTAACCCCGCGTGCGTCGCCAACCAAAGCACCACCACCAGCATCCGCCACCAGCATCCGCCGCCACCAGTTCACTACCTTAAGGCCGGCTGTCGTTTTCCTCCTTGGCCAATTTCGCAAACACCCATTTCGCCCACTATGCCGATTTCGCCCACTACGCTGCCATTGGTCCATCCGTCGTCCCCCACCATAGTTCGTCAGCAGCTAAGAGTTGTTCATGGCTGACTCCAATGACCTTGGTGTTGCTCAGGTATTTCCTCTTTTACATTATAATGTACGGTGGGGTTGGTTTGAAAAAACAAAATAAAGGAGTATTTCCTCTTCCATAAGCTATACTTTTCAGAACGACTATTTATTTGCTCCAGTTTATTTTTTGATAAGTTCTGCTCCAATTTATCTCTGAGTTGATCATTTAATATATCAGAATTTCGGTTACTTCTCCAAAATTTATACCAATATACCATCTGGTTGAAGAAACCTGGACTTGTGCTTGAGTTATTACCATAAGCTTTACAAACTGTAGCAGTTTTGCTGTCTATAGCCGACCCATTATTGGCAGAAGAATATGGCACCTGACATATTGGTTTAGCATCCAGGCTTGTTGAGTTCACACATTTGTCCTCAGCTTTTGCCATTTTTGAGCCATTAACAGTGGAACCATATTCAGCAGTTTCATGACCTTTTTTCTCAGACATAACACCAGAAGTAGAATATTTTTCTGGAATGCTTTGAATTTTATTCATGGAACCACCATCAATTCTGCCAAAACATTTTCTCCAAACTGTCTTAAAAAAACCCACTGCAGATGCAGAAACTTGTTAATACCATGTTGGGAACAAGGCTGGATTGGACTGAAATGGTTCAGGGGTTTTAGAGGTGATACCATGTACAACAAATCGACCATCATGTTCAGACTGAAGCTTTAAAATGTGTGGCATTGATAGAAGAAAGAGGGAAAACTTTTTATACCCATAAAAGTCTCTGTCTATGTTCAAAGTATTTCCCAACTTGGAACGAAGTTCTCTTTTTTTTTTTTTTTTTTTTTTTTTTTTTTAAAAAAAAAAAAAAAAGAAACCACCTTGACGATGGCATGCACTCCAGACATGCTCTTCTTTATTTGGGTTGAATTTGTTGCACAAAGTTTGAGACATAAGAGAATCTAGTTCTAGTCATAGTTTTAGTCTTATTTTTATTTTTTCTGTTATGCATTTTCTCTTGTAAAAAATCTTGTCTGATCTTGGATTTTTCAGTTCTAGTCTTATTTTTAGATGGAACTTATGCATCTTGCATATGTAAGTTGGTGATTTTCCATAACTAATAGATTTATAATCATGTGGTTTTGTATTGAATGAGCCAATTTATAATGTTGATAGTGATGAAGTTGAGGCAGAAAGTGAAGACATTCAATGTGATGTGAATGTTGAAGATAGTGTCAATGTCGAAGATGGAGTGAATGTGATTCCCTCTTCAAGTAGTGGTCCATTAGAGCCATTCATTGATATGGTTTTTAAGGAGGTCGAAGACGCCCAAGCATTTTACAAGCATATGCAAGGCGACAAGGATTCGCAATCCAGACGAATCATACTCGATTGTCAAAAGATGATAAAACTCTTAGTGCAGTAGACTATGTTTGCACAAGGGAAGGATTTTGGCAAATGAGTCAGAAAGACACAAATCGAATAGTCCCTGAACCCGCTGAGACAAAGATTGGATGTAAGACAATAATGGGAATAAAGAAAGATGGTGAAAAGTGGATAGTCAACAAGTTTGTAGTTGGACATAATCATATTCTACTTACACCGAGAAGTACTAGTTTCCTTCGTGGACATAGGGGAGTTACTAAAGTCCAAAAAAAATTCATTATGACTTTGAATGAGTCCGGTGTACCGACAAGGAAGATAATGTCGGTGTTGAGTAAAGATTCAGGTGGTGAATTTAATGTCGGTTGTATTGGTAAGGATGTAGAAAATTACTTGGGAACCAAAAGGAGAAAAATATTTGAAGAGGAGGATGCACAAAGATTATATTCATACTTTCTTGATCGACAACTCAAAGAACCTGGGTTTGTGTTTTTTATGCAAGTTGACAAGGATGGATGTATGAGAAGTTGTTTTTGGGTTGATGCGAGATCAAGAGCTACATACCAATATTTTGGAGATGTTGTTACATTTGATGCCACTTACCTGACCAATATTTATAAGATGTCATTTGTGCCATTTTCTAGAGTTAATCATCATCATCAGACCATAATGTTTGGTTGTGCTTTGTTGATTAATGAAACTGCAGAATCATATACATGGTTATTGAGAACATGGAAAGAGGCAATGCTTGGGCGTGCCCTTTCAACGATAATTATCGATGATGACAAGGCGATGGCTAAGGCAATTGTAGAGGTACTCCCGAATACAACTCATAGGTTGTGTTTGTGGCATATTTTACAAAAGTTTTCCGAACACTTGGCTCATGTATACAACAAATTTCTAGACTTTCAGAAAGATTTTCGTCATTGCATACATGAGACAATTACTATTAATGAGTTCGAGCAGGAATGAGCTTTGATTGTGGTGAAGTATGAGCTAGGAGAAAATACTTGGTTGCAAAATCTGTACAGCAAACGGGATATGTGGGTACCGGCCTACTTGCGTTCAACATTCTGTGCCAGTATGTCAACAACTCAGAGGAGTGAAAACATGAACACATTTTTCAAAGATTATGTTCGTTCAAGCACTATGGTTAGCGACTTTGTGCATCAGTATGAGAAAGCTATAGATGCACGTTACTTTAAAGAGAAAGAGAAAGATGTGCGGACAAAATCTACGCAGGCGATAATGAAGACACCTTTTAAAATTGAAGAGGAGGCGGCAATTGTTTATACAAGAAAATCCTTCATAATTTTCCAAGATGAGTTGCTTAATAGTTTACGGTACCAAGCAAAAAAATTGTATGTGAGTGGTGAGGTCAAGACATATGGAGTGACAGCCCATGGCAAAGAAACATCTCTTTACCATGTAACGTTATCGGGTGATAAGGACATGCTACATGTACATGCCATATGTGGGAGTTTATGGAAATTCTTTGTAGGCATATCTTGTGTGTTTTTGGCAAAAGGCGAAGTTAAATATATTGCCACAACATTATGTTCTAGACAGATGGACTATTAATGCTAAAAGTCGACTCATTCCCGACATACCATGTTCTGATAACCAAGTGCAGCAAATACAAGATGAGCCAACGATGAGAAAAAACAAGTCAATGATACTACTTTATGACATTGTTGAACTTGCATCACAGTCAGTTGAAAAACACAATCACTTCACACTTGCTTTAGAGAAGGTTCACAAAGAGTTGCTTGCAATGGAAGATCATGTACAATGTTCACAAACGGTGCCCACCAATGATGATCAAATATTTAAAAGTCAAGTTATATCGAACTTTTCACAAACGGTGCATGATCCTCCACAGGTGCCCACAAAAGGGTACCTAAAATCTTTGAGATCGAAGAACCCAAAGGAAACACAAACTACAAAGAAAAGACGTTGTAGTATTTGCAAGAATGAGGGACATACTAAAAATAATTGTCCTTCAATGAGGTATAATAGCTTTGTAGTTATTTGTATTTTGTTAGTTTTTAATTAAAGAAAGTAATACAGTTTGTTTTTATTTTTGTAGGGATTTTGGGCCAACAATTGACAACATATCGGAACACTTGGATTCATAGTGCAAATTTGAATATATCTCGTATGTGATATATTTCCTCTTCTCTTTAGCTATATCTTGATTGCTTTAAAAATATTAAAAATTTGAATCCCCTGTGCGTGCATCAATGTTCAGGAAGGTTTTTGAGAACGAAAAGGAGAAGCGAGAAGCTAAGGGTTTTGAGTCAGACGAGGAGAAGCTAAGGGTTTTGAAAAAAGCTTTTAGAGCCATTTTGTTAATTGTAATGAAACATGGATATTGAACTATATTGTGTTTTTTTTCCAAACATCTTGTATTTCTATTGGAACCATCTTGTATTTCTTTGGAATTGAATATTTTAGTTCCAACAAATTATTGTGATGTGCAATATTCAACTGTTAGGACATACTGATGCCAAAGCAACTTCACACTGAGATAAGTAAACATATTGTGATGAGTAGTCATGACATTACTAAAAGTAGGTCATTACATCCATAAAAGTAGTCATTACATTAATAAAATAAAAGTAGTCATTACATAAGAGAATGTAGTCATTACATTAAAGTAAAACGGGTTACATAAGTCGTAGCACTGACTAAGATACATTGTAATTTTTTGGATACATAACAATTACACGACAAACTATTATAAAAAATAACCATGACAAGATTAACACTTTCAAGACTCTCTTGTACTTCTTCTCCATTGCTTTAAATTTGAATTCTTCGATGCGTAGCCGCTTATTAAGTACCCTATCATTCCTCCGTTCAGCTAACTCCAATGCCATCTTACAACAGCTATTTTGCTCTTTTTGAAGATCAATCCACTCAAAAAATCCACATTGTTTACCCATCTTATAGTTTGGACAATTGTAAAATCTTCTACCAAAACTATTAAGTTTTCCAAAAATACGTAACTTCGCTTGGCAACCAAAATAGCAAAGTGGTCTCTCCAAACTATATCTTGCAGTCCAAGAACTTGAATCAAAATGAGAGCCCGAACTTCTCCTTGTCTGTCATCATATAGAAAAGTCATGAATTTTAAAAGAAAGTGGCATGCTCACAAAAGAAAATAGTGAGTTGTTGGTGCAAAAAAAAAAAAAAAAAAAAAAAACTGGTGCATGCATGCTCAGAAAAGAAAGTAGCATGTTGGTGCTGGTTAAAAAAAAAACTGGTGCATGCTCAGAAAAAAAAACTAGCATGTTGGTGCAAAAAAAATTAAGTGCGAAAAAAATTAAACTGGTGCATGCTCACAAAAGAAAATAGTGAGTTGTTGGTGCAAAAAAAAAACAAAAAAACTGGTTCATGCTCACAAAAGAAAGTAGCATGTTGGTGCAAAAAATACTAAAAAAAATGAGTGTTGCACAACTCACTAAAAACTGGGTGTTGCAAAATAGAAAGTGCTTGAGGCATTATTTATCATAGCATCTGGAATGTACATATATCATCCCCCTTTACCCCACAATTGCAATAAGTTTCTGATATGGTTCTCAATTGCAATAAGTTTCTGGAATAGTATCTGACGTGGTTCTCAATTGCAATAAGTTTGGTATTTATCAACAACCCACTAATAAACCAGTTGAATATAAACATTCATTCAGTGTAAAATAGAACTATTGGCAGTTGGCAGTGTAAAATAGAACTTCGCTTGCGGCATTATTGGCAGTTGCATTCAACCAAATAGACCCAAATATCATTCATTCAGACAGATGGACTAATATGCACAACTACATGTTTGTATATGTGTATTACTACCATTTCATCCAAATAGACCCATGGCAACTCTAATACAATGTAAAATAGACAATTTGAGCATAATTTTTCTTCATAGAACTTTTACCAAACACTTTCTGTGCATGGCATTTTCTTAGGCTTCCAACGTTTTCTCCTCTTTCTTGAACACCGGTTTACATTAATACCTACAACCAAGCAGCAGATTCACACTTGAGCTAACTAACACAACATCGCCCAACCATTGAGAATCTAAAGTTAAATTTGTATTAACAATTTTCTATTTAAACTGTGAAATACCCGTAAAACAAAAATTAATGCTTTTTATGGAGATCTCAGTCAAGAAGCATGCAAAAATACTCGTAATATTGAACAGCTTCGAAAATCAACTTGGTACATAGGTGGAGATCTCACAGTTTTCTCTGCAACTCAATTTTCCTCCATGCCCCTGTTTGGGTCGAGCTCCGTCGGGGGGTCGAGTTGCCGACGAGATGAGTGTGGGGTCAAGTTCCGTCGTGGGGTTGAGATCGAGTGTGGGGTTGAGTTCCGTCGTGGGGTCGAGATCGATCCTTTTTATCTGGCATTAACTTGGAGCCACGTGCATCTAAAACACCTTTTACTAAGATAAATGTAGTTGTATGTAAACCTAGAGCAATAGCATGATGAACTAAGAAGTCTCCAGGCTCTATTGTTAAGAATAGTGAATTACTATTCTCATTAATTGCATTTATCTGTCGTGGGTCGAGGTGGTTTGGGAATGGAATTGAGGGGAAGACGAAGAAGTGAGGGGGCTGTATCGGGTGTAGACAAACTCAAAATAAGATACATGCGTGGCGCCTCAGTATTGGACGGTTGTTTATTGAGGAATATCAGCCTGACCGGTCACCAGGTTTTCTCTTTTGAAAAGCTTATACGGTCAGCTATCATTTGCTTCCTAAAAACAATTATAGGAGCACAAATCTTCCAATTGTGCAGCTTAAAATTTTTGGAATTGGACATTCTCGTACCCTATGTTAGGGTTTGCATCACACCCACAGTTGCTCCGGTCATGGCCTTTAATGCGGCATGGCGTCTGAGGTGACGCCATTAATGCAGCGTAGCTCCCCAAGTAGTCTCGCCGGTAGGCGATCGGCCTGGTCATTTCTTGTTCCCATCATCAAAGAATGGAGGGTTGCTCGTGCTTTCCATTCACTTGCCGGCATACGTCTTTTAATGCTAGGTGTCACAGGTGAGTGTCAGGATCGGCGTGTCCCATCTTTCCCCTTTGACTTGTTTCCCGCATAATGCATTTCCTTTCTGCTAACACAGTTTATGGGCCAGGTTCTTTTGGTGATTCCTGGGCCGTGGAAAGGTAGGATCTAGTCCAAGATGGGCCTCAATATCTAGGCCAGGCCCAACCCAGTGGATTGGGAGGGAAATATCCCTTCCTATTTCTATTTGAGGAGCAGAATTTGTAAGTTTCGGCAGCGGTTGAAGTGGTAATTTGTCGTCCAAGGTTTCTTGAAAACTGGAGATTATAAAGTTAATTTCTACCATGAAAAGCAAGCATTCTCAAAGTCGAATTGGACCCACATCACACTTCTGAGGATTTGTTTACTTATTAGGACGGAATGATTTATTGCTCATCTGCCCGAAATTCATACAATTGGTCGCATCCATGATCTAAAAGTGAGTTAATAAAACAGTTGCTTTCATCGTAAAATCGATGGAAAAAAACTAGATGGGATGAGAGATCCTACACTGATGGAGATGTATTCAAAACTTACACACAACATCGTATAGAACAGCTGAACCAATTCATCCTGAGCTGAACAATAATTACAGAAAGATTTGCTAAATGTTTCTTTCCTCTTTTGCCTGTGACATCAACTTTTCACAGTGTTCCATTGCATTTGTCATCTTCTTGCCCTCGAGTTCTTTCATCAGCATCTTGCATGTGCAGTCCTTCGGAACCATTCCCTTTGACACCATCTCTTCAAAGAATAAGCAAGCCTGTTCAAGTTTCCCGCCCTTACATAACTCGCTCACCAGAAGCGAGTAAGTCCCTACTTCTATGCTAATGTCATTTCTGAACATGTGATCCAGCAAGAAGTATAGCAGCTTCATTCTCTTCTTTCTGCAGCACATCTTCAATAGAGGAGCATAGGTCTTAAGATCTGGCTTGCAAGAATCCTCTTCCATTTTCTGAAGCAACTTCAAAGCTGTCTCTTCTTGCGAATGCATGCAAGAACAAGAAATCAAGGTATTGTACGTCAAGACATCCCGACTAACTCCCTGCTTCTTCATGTCCTCGAATAATTCGTGTGCGTCTTTTAGCCTACCGGCCTTACCAAGAATGAATATCAAACAGCTATAAAATGAGGCATCAGGAACACAGTCATTCCTCTTCATCTTCTCATAAACCTCCAAAGCTTCATTCACCTGACTTGCCTTCCCAAGAGCATGCATCACAATGGTGTAAGTCACTACATTAGGCATGCACCCATTCTCTTTCATTTCATCAAGAATTTCATCCACTTTGCGAAAATCCTTTTCGCGACCATATGCTTCGACAAAACAATTATAGGAGAACACATCAGGCCGAAACCCGTGTTTCTCCATATCTTCCATAGCCTTTTTGGCATGGTCAAGTTTCCTAGCTTTGCACCATCCATGAATCAAAATATTGAAAGATTGAGAATTTACCGGTATCACTTCCTTGAACTCCAAGAAAACATTACGGGCATGCTCAACACTATTCTCTTTCACCAATGCATCCATTAGTACATCCATGGCTGTGGTATCTTTGTTCACACCAAACCGCACCATATTCCTAAATGCCTCAACCGCCTCGTTGTACCTTCGAGCCCTTGCAAGCCTTCTCATGACCTTACTCATTGTGACCAATGTGACATAACCTCCTAACTGATTCATTTCCTCTACCAACTCCCACATAGAATGGAACTCCTTCGATTTTCCTAAGATGTCGACCATGAAGTCATATAGTTCTGGAGAATGCCTATATTCTGTTTGCGCTTTTGCCCATTTGAAAACTCCAAAGGCCAGTATCCAATCATTACTAAACCTCTTCAGAAGCTGTTCAACCAAACTTTTAGACGCAATAAAACCAGAACCACTTAGAGCTTGAGCTACATTATCAGGCGATGGGTACCGATTCTGGAGGATTTTGCTGATTTTTTCTACGTCAGTTTCGGCAGCTTCGCTTAGCATTCGCTTAACAACTTTGCCGTGATCATGAAGCCTATGATTCTCAACCCAGTGAGCAAGTGAAGGAACCACAAAATCCTCATCCGAATCTGCGGCGACGGAGCTCTGGGTCGCGCTGAACTTGACCCAGCTTGGAAGCTCCGGTGACTCGGTGATTTGGGTTGAGTCAATTTTGGTGCAGAAATGGTTGCATAAGAAGTTGCAAGGCAGCGCATTGAAGCCGACTTTTCTTCGGCAGGGTGAGTACGAGAGAAGCTTGGAAATTTGTAACTCTGAAAACATTTTGGGCTTGGACGATGGAAGATTGTTGGGACGCAAGAAAAAGGTGATGCCCCGAGTATTCGGAGAGAAAGGGTTGCCTCGCGTTTTTATGCTTGTTTGTTATTTGTTGTAAACTTGTAAATTTCTAGCATCCATCTATTTCAATCTCAATTTAAATAATAAAATAATTAAACCCATCTTGGATTGAAGCCTAAAATTGCAGTGTTCATTCTTTGTGAATAATTGGAATATAATCGAATGATATAAAGAATGAATAAATTTGTTAATGGTGAAGCTTACAATTAGCTTCAAAATAAATGGCCTAGGAGTGGGCAAATTAAAACTGAAGGCTTTACTTTTCCTTTATCAGTTTAATATTTCTACTACCAATAATCACAACAAGAACAATTCCCCTGCCGGAAAAAGTGGAACCTGTTATTATCTCGAACTATAATTTCCCTTTCATATATTCTTGACACTAGTTTGGTAAACGAGTGGCAATCAGTGCACATACGGAGATTCTTAGCAACACGAATTGGCGTGCCTTGAGCTGTACTGATAAGGCCAAAAGCTATGGCTAATTTCTCACTATGTTGGCTGAGCAAGTACTCTTTCTCATGCTCATCAACGTCAAGCATAATATTTGTTAAATCAGGAACATGGCCTTCATCTCTGACTCTGTAGTTTATTTCTTGTAGCATTGATGAGATGTGGGTCTTTTGTGGGTGTGATTCATCACAAGAGGTAAACTCATGGATTATTCCATTAATGATTGTTGAGCTCGATCCCGGTACTTTATGGACACCTTTCTCCTTCAATTGTAGCCTCACTTTTGCAACTTCAGTCCAATTCCCAGTAGATGCATATATGTTTGACAGAAGAACATGAATGCCAGTCCTCTCAGGAGCCAGTTCAGTTATCCTTTCAGCTACATATGCTGCCACTTCGACCCTTTTATGTACCCGGCAAGCAGCTAAAAGAGATCCCCATATCACATCGTTAGGTTCCATTGGCATGCTCTTAATGAGATCAAGAGCTTCTTCCAACAACCCAGCTCGGCTGAGTAAATCAACCATACACCCATAGTGGACAATTTGAGGGGAGATTCCATGGATTTCCTTCATTGACCTGAAAAGATGCCGCCCTTGATCCACAGACCTGCCATGGCTGCATGCTGTCAATAGCGCAACAAAGACTACTTCATCAGGTTTTACCCCTAGCCCAAGCATCTCATTGAAAAGATCCACCGCTCGTTCCCCATTTCCCTCCATGGCCATTGCTCCAATGGCTGCAGTCCAAGCAGAAACATCTCTCTTAGGCATTTTTCTGAAAATTTGCATTGCACTTTCAGGTTCACCACACCTAGCAAACATGTCAACCACGGCTGTGCCAAGCCGCATGTCACAATGAATATCATTCTTTTCAATGTAGGTAAGGACCCACTTAGCAAGATCAAGAGCTCCTAAATACCCACAGGCAGATGCAACACCCATCATTGTCACCCTATCTGCTTTAATCCCTTCATTTTGCATCAACCTGAAAAGTTCAATTGCTTCCTCAAACATGCTCTCTTGGACCAAAGCAGTGATCATCGTGTTCCAAGACACGAGATCACTCTCTGGCATTTCATTGAAAATCTCCCAGGCTGACTCCACATCGCCATTTCTAATTAAACCTGAAATCAATGAGTTCCACGACACCACATTCTTCTTTGACATACAGTCAAAAACTCTGCAGGCCATTTGTTGTTTCCCGCACTTCATGTACATGTCTACCATGGCATTAGATATGTTATCCCAACCTCCTAACCCATTCCTCAAAACATAGCCATGACACTGCTTTCCAAAGAGAAGATCACCTAATTGTGCACACGCGGAGATTGCAGATAACATGGTAACTCTGTCAGGTTGTGGTCCCCGTTGCAGCATATCACCTAACACAGCAAGAGATTCTCTCACCAGCCCCTGGCGCACATAGTTTGACATGATAGTATTGCATAGAACCAGATTTCTATCAACACATTCATTAAAAAGCCTCTTTGCAGTATCAATAGCTCCACATTTCATGTACATATCAACAAGCGCATTCATCATAAGAGTGTTAAGCTTCACCCCTGCCTCACTCATATAAGCACTTACCTTCTCGCCCAATTCATGATCCTTCAACTTTGCACAGGCTGAAATGACACACACCATTGTGACAGAATTGGGTCTAATACCTGCCTCCACCATTTCAAAAAACAAAGAAACTGCCTCCTCCGGATGACCCGTCCTAGCATAACCACAAATCAAACTAGTCCATGACACAACATTTCTATCAAGCATCGCATCAAACACCTTTCGTGCATAATCCATCTTCCCACACTCCGCATAGAAATGAACCAACGAATTCCCAATAAACACATCCCCCTCTAAACCCATCTTAACGACCACTCCATGAGCTTGAACTCCCTCACAAAACCCCACAACCTTCGCACACCCGCTCAGCATAAACGGAAAGGTAAACTTGTCGGGTACAATGCCCGCAACCAACATTTCTACAAAAAGAAAGATAGCTTCATCACCAAGCCCAGCAGAAGAGTAACCTCTAATTAAAGAATTGTACATGTACAAAGAACAAGTAGTTCCCTCGTCGTCATTATACAATTCGAATGCCTTTATAGCATAATCTAAGCTTTCTGGGGTGCCCATTTCGGAGCACGCGGCAATAAGCTTGGCCACAGAAGAGGGACTGTGACCGAGGCCCTTCTTTGTGATGCGACAGTGCCATTGCCTGAGTTCTTTTATTGTTTTGCAGTTTTTAAAAGCCCCAGTTGGAGTGGAGTCCTTGGCAGTGGTCTTCTGCTCATCTTGGCTAGTTGGAATTATGGAGCTTGGGGTGGAAGAGACCAGAGGATATAGAGGAATGGTTACAGCCATTGGGGTCATCACAGTGTCGGCTGACTTGGTATTGAGACCAACGACTTCAAATAGGGAAAAGAGGGGTACAAAATACAAATATCATGAGGCGGTGAGGCTAGTGGTCTCACTTTATTCCTTCTATTGCTTTCCAATAAGAAAAACTCTGGGAAGAAGCGGTGCAGCCGTTGCACACCTTATGTGACATAAGTCAAATGATAAAAATATTTTATAATATTTATCTCTTAAATTTAAAATTACTGTAAGCTGAGAGAGTTGATAAGAGAGAGACCGACAATGAGAGAGAGAATCGAGGAGAGAGAGAGAGGATGAGAGAGATATGATGAGAGAGAGCGTCGAGATGAGAGAGAGAAACGATGAGAGAGACGAGAGAAGCCGTCTAGTGAAAAAAAAAAATTACATGGACCAAAAGCATCCACGTAGTGAGTGCATTGTGTGCACCCATTATAGTGGATGCTATGTAGCAGCTCTCTTCCAATAATAGTGAATTTTAATTTTAATTTCTCTGTTAGGTTTTTATTTTTATTTTTATCAAGGTTATATTTTCATTTTAAAAAACAAAAGTTATATGCATTAATTTTTACACCATATCCTTCAGTATCTGATAATTTTTCAACTTAGGTGCATTTGGATAGATAGATGAGATAAAATAATTTTAGATGAAAATTGAAAGTTAAATAAAATATTATTAAAATATTATATTTTTAATATTATTATTGTTTTGAAATTTTAAAAAGTTGAATTATTTGTTATATTTTATGTAAAAATTTAAAAAATTTGTAATGATAAGATAAGATAAAAGGAGATAAAACACTTGTACTATACAAACGAAGCCTTGTGTAATAGCGAACCGAAAATGGAAAAAGTTAAATGCAATTAACGTCGTATTTATTTACTCATGACATGCCACTTCTCTAATGTATTAGATAAGACGCTCTAATGTATTAAAAATTAAGAAGAATGATAAGACTGAAAATAGAGCATCAAACCGAAATCATAGCAATCAAATCAATGCCGAGATCTTTGTCTTTTGTCAAAGAGAATTTAATGCATATGTTTTTATTCATTATCTCTGTAAGAGTTGTACATTTTCAAATCTTAGATTTTGTATTATGTCCTAAAATAGAGACTAAAGCATTGTATATATATTACTCTGATCAAATCAATATATCTTTGAGGAAAGTTTCGATCAATATGCATTGTCTTATTTCTCAAATATGGTATCAGACAACCTACGTCTAACGAGATTAAGATCCAATACTCAAATCATGTCTTTCACAACAGATTCAAACCCTCCTCCTTCATCCACCATCGAAAATCTCTTGGTTGTTTTCAACATTACTGCTCAGATTAATGAGAAGCTCACTCCTTCCACTTTTTCTTAATGGCGTGCTCAATTTGAAGCATTGTTAATTGGGTATGACCAAATGGACTATGTTACTAGGAATTTACAATGTCCTCCATCTGACAGCACATCCACAACCTCCTCTCAAACAACTCATTAGGTTAGACAAGACAAACTTATCTTGAGTGCTATTCTTGCATCCACCTCTCCAACTATAACCCCACTCATCGCAACAGCCAATACCTTTCAAGAAGCATGGAAAAAATTTCAAACTATGTATGCTAGTCGTTCACGGACCAGGGCCATGTAGTTGAAGGAAGAACTAACCTTGATTCAACGAGGAAATCATCCCAACTATCTTCATGCTATCAAAGCATTGGATGATGAAATAGCTCTCATAGATCATCCAATATCTGAAGATGATCTCACTCTCTATGTTTGAAGAACTCCATGATCTCCTTATCGGTCATGAGAGTTATCTTCGTCCTTTGGAGGCTACTTAACAGCTGCTTTTTGCAACTGCTAACTTCACGGCAAAGGAGAATGGAAATGGCGACCAGCAACAGAGGCACTTCTCCAAGCAAAATGGGTTTCCTAACCCTAATACAAACAGCTCAGGACACACCCACTCAAAGGAGAATAAAGGTAACAAATGGACCTCGGGCCGAAATAACTCAGCCCAAAAACGTTTTCAGCCCAAATGCCAATATTGTGACCAGTTGGGTCACACGGTAAAAGGATGTCCATAGTTACAGCCCACTAAGTTCGCTGCAAACTGTGCCGCAACTTCAAGTACTCAGGAATCAAAATGGCTTCTTGATTCTGCAGCTTCACACAATATTACTAGTGATCTTGGAAATTTGTCCATTCATTCTGAATATGATGGAACGGACGAAGTAATGCCTGGTGATGGTACAGGTTTGGCTGTTTCACATATTGGTTTATTAACCCTAAAACCTCTCCAAAAAATGTTTTATCTTCGTGATACACTTTGTGTTCCTAATATTTATAAGAATTTAATTTTTGTTCATCATTTCACAAAACAAAATAATGTTTTTGTTAAATTTCATTCATCTTATTTTCTTGTGAAAGAACAAATAACGGGGACGATACTACTCAGAAGTGCATGTGAAAATGGCATCTACATGTTTCCAACTTCACTGGCGACATCCAATTCCACAATGGTTTCTAATGTACATAAACGAACTTCAATAGATGGATGGCACAAGTGTCTTGGTCATCCATCCATAAAAATTGTTCAACAAATTGTCAACTTATTCTCTCTTCCGCTTTCCACAAAAAATTACCATCTTCATGTATTTCTTGCAATATTAATAAAGCACATCAACAACCATTTGGCTTAACTAGTTTTCAAAGCTCTGCACCTCTTGAAATCATTTATACAGATGTTTGGGGTCCTCCTCATGTTACGAGTCTTGATAGTTCTCAGTATTATCTCATTTTTGTTGACCATTTTACAAAATATATGTAGTTTTATCCTATGTCATCAAAGTCGGGTGTCTCCTCTATTTTTCCACAATTACTACTTAGAGGTGCATGTGGAAATGGTGTCTACATGTTTCCAACTTCACTGGCGACATCCAATTCCACAATGGTTGCTAATATGCATGAACGAACTTCAATAGATGAATGGCACAAGCGTCTTGGTCATCCATCCATGAAAATTGTTCAACAAATTGTCAATTTATTCTCTCTTCCACTTTCCACAAAAAATTTACCATCTTCTTGTACTTCTTGTAATATTAATAAAGCACATCAACAACCGTTTGGCTTAACTAGTTTTCAAAGCTCCGCACCTCTTGAAATCATTTATACAGATGTTTAGGGTCCTGCTCATGTTACGGGTCTTGATGGTTCTCGGTACTATCTCATTTTTGTTGACCATTTTACAAAATATATGTGGTTTTATCCTATGTCATCAAAGTCAGGTGTCTCCTCTATTTTTCCACAATTCAAAAATCTTGTTGAAACACGCTTTCAATCAAAAATAAAAAGTTTCTACTCTGATAATGGTGGTGAGTTCTTAAGTCTAAAAAAAACTTGTTCATTCATAGAATAAGTCATTACACCATCGATCCATATACTCCACAACAAAATGGAGTCTCTGAATGTCGTCATCGACATATTGTGAAAATCGGACTTACCTTACTACAAGATGCATCTCTTCGTCTCACATATTGGCCTCATACGTTTCAAATTGCCACATATCTCATAAATCATCATCTCACTCCTCTTTTGGAAAACAAATCATCATTTGAAGTGCTATTTGGTCAATGGCCCAATTATCTTAAATTAAGGAAGTTTGGGTGTCTTTGTTATCCTCTCACAAGGCCATACAATACTCACAAAATGCAGTCCAAGTCCATACCTTGCATTTTTCTTGAATACTCTCAAAATCAAAATACATATAGGTGCATGGATCCTCTTACAAAAAGGCTCTACGTGTCACGGCATGTAACTTTTGATGAACATCAAAACCCAGTCAACATAACTGGCCCAGTGACTCATGGTAGCCCAAACACAAGTCCTCAAGCTTTTATTCTTCTTCCACCGAACACAGTTCCAAATAATTCTAGAAATTTCACTTTCCTGCAAGTGCAAACTCGCATCTCCTCTCCCGAATCTTCGCTGCCCGTGACGTGTAAAACAGTTGCCGCCATTGACACATCACCTCCAGGTAATATTTCTTCCGTTTCTGTCCAGATCACACACGCACATCTGATGCCCTAAGTTTTGCAGATTTAAATCTCATTTCTCAATCAAATGATTCCAATTTAAATTCTGCACCTACGCATGCATCCCCATTAATTCCAGCTTCAATACCCTTGACTTCTAGTTCCATGCCCACTGCCTTACTAGAAAACCCACCCTCTCGGACTCACTCCATGACCACACGGTCTGAACAACATCTTCAAACCTAAACAAATTCATGTTGTCACAAAACATCCTCTTCCATCAACCATTGAACCAACATGTGTTAGCCAAGCTGTAGCTCACCCACAGTGGCATGAGGCTATGTCCAGTTAGTTAACAGCTCTCATGCGATATGCGATATGGAACATGAGATTTGGTCTCTGCTCTTGAAAATTGAAACCCAATAAGATGCAAATTGGTTTTTAGGGTTAAAAGAAAAGTTGATGGCTCAGTAAATCGGTTCAAAGCCAGACTTGTTGACAAGGGGTATAATCAACACCCTGGCCTTGATTATAAAGAAACCTTCAGTCTGATTGTTAAGCCTGTCACTATTCGGGTAGTTCTGTCAATTGCTATTATGAATGGCTGGGTGTTGAGACAAATGGATGTCAATAATGCTTTTTGACATGGAAAATTAACAAAAACAGTTTACATGGTGCAACCCCCTGGGTTCAAAGATCTTTCAAAAGCTAATTATGTTTTTAGATTAAAAAAGGCAATCTATGGGCTTAAACAAGCCCCTCGTGCATGGTACTCAACCTTGAAGAAGGCACTTATTGAGCTTGGATTTCAGAATACTAGAGTTGATTCTTTTCTATTCATCTATAGACATGAATCGGTTACTTGTTATTTTCTTATCTATGTTGATGATCTTATCATTACGGGTAGTAACAAAAAGTTTGTGGGATCAATTATTGAAAAACTAAGTGTTGAGTTTTCATTGAAGGATATGGGTACTCTTCATTTTTTCCTCAGGGTCGAATGCATTAACACTTGTGCAGGCTTGTTTCTATCACAATACAAGTGCATTCGGGATCTACTACAAATAACAAACATGATTGAAGTACTCAACAAGTACTTCACTTCATCTGGTAGATGGTACTGTAGCTATGGACAATACTGAGTTTAGGAGAGTAATAGGAAGCCTTCAATATCTGTCTTTGACTCGTCTGGATATTTCTTATGCGATTAATAAACTCTCACAGTTTATGCACAAGCCGACCATCACTCATTGGACAGCAGCCAAGAGGCTTCTCATATACTTAAAGCAGACAATATTCCATGGTGTTCAACTCAGAAAAACAGCTGCTTTATACTTAACAACTTATAGTGATGTTGATTGGATAGGCAACAAAGATGATCGCACTTCAACTTTAGCATATATCACTTTTTTTGGATCCAATCCCATTTCATGGAGTTCAAAAAAATAAAAAGTTGTTGCACAATCTTCAACGGAAGCAAAATATCGTGCATTTGCAAATGCAGCTTTGGAAACCATGTGGCTATTAGCTCTCTTTCAAGAAATTAGTTTTTCTCTCAAGGAAACGCCTATGCTTCTTTGTGATAATTTTGGAGCAACCCACTTGAGTTATAATCCAATACAACATTCAAGAATGAAACACAATTAGATTGACTTGCACTTTGTGACTTAGTTCAAAAAGGCACACTTAAAGTTAGTCATCTTCACATTGAAGACCAACTTGCAGATATCTTGACAAAACCACTCTCAAAGCAGCGCACAGAATATCTACGAATCAAGATTGGTCTTGCTAATGGTAGCCAAATCTTGCGGAGGCGTATTAAAGAGAATGATAATGCTAAAAAACATAGCATCAAACTAGATCATAGCAATCAAGTCAATGCCAAGATCCTTGTCTTTTGTCAAAGAGAATTTAATGGATACGTTGTTTCTATTCACTACCTCTTAACAATTGTACATTTTCAAATCTTAGATTTTGTATTATTTCTTAAAATAGGACTCTAAGCATTGTATATATATTACTCTGATCAAATCAATATATCTTTGAGAAAAGTTTCCATCAATATGTAGTGTCTTATTTCTCTTATATTAGATAAGACGTGTCATTTTATGAATTTATTTTTACACAATCTCTTTATATAACAAGTTGGATAAACAAAAAACAAAAAACTTCCAAGCTGCTTATTGTCAATACATCTCAGCCTTGAAAATGTAGGGTCAACACAAGTGTGATGTCCAAGCTCGATGTTGTTCATATTTTGCGCTACTTTTTCAGTGGGAATATTGGTTCCCGTTTGCACTTAAACTGCATCGATCATTAATTTTTATCAGAGACAAAGAGCGCCCTGGATATGCCTCTAATGGTTTTAGGAGTAGTCCTGCAGCACCCTCCGAAAAGAGAAGCCCCAGCCTCCCTCCACTTCCCTATATACGTCACAAAATCTTCATCTACATCATCCCCACTTGATTTCTGTGAAAAAAAAAATGGACAACATAGAACTTCAAACATTATCACAGCTTGCCATTTGTGGAACTTCAGCCTTGCTGTAGCAGAATTTAGAGTACCAGAGCAGAAAACTCACCACCCATTGCTTGGTTTGACCATCGTACGTCTCTCCACTGTTGGGATATATCAGCACTGGTTTACTTGTTAGCTGCCAATTGGAAACATCATGTTAAGAACTCTTTAAAGGGATGTTTGTTCAGTTGACTGCTCATTTGAAGAGGGATTATATCAGCTAGCTGTGTTGAACGTAACGAAGAATGATTGGTCCAACAATGTGATAAATCGTGCAGATCCAGTACTGAACTTGAGGGTTGTGAGGATTGCAATTTGCAGGGGATATAAGATTAAATTGCAATGACTTAAATCCCGTAATGACTAATAACCCGAAATACTGTATACCTTCCGCATAGATGTAATCAGTCCATGGATAAATCTGGGAGGGGTACAGTTGATTCCGACGGAAACAACCTGCTTGCATGAATCTGCAATGGAGGTACACTCTGCAATAGGATCACCGCTAACAACATTAGTTCCATCCTTGGAATTGAAAGAAAACCATGCCGGGATTTCCATGCCTTCTTCCTCAAGAAGCTCAGCATATGCCTGCATTAAATAAAAGGACCAACAAAAATGTTCAGCCAGAGCCAGAGCCAGAGCCAGAGCCCATGCTGAAACTGGTGCCATTAAAGTCACAGTACTTAAGATGTTGAAGTCTCAGTACAAAAAACAAAACATGCATGCATGCCTTGCACATGATACAGTTGATCAACAATTGAAAAACGGAATTGATATAAGCATGATACCTCCGCTTCTAGCTTATTTGGAATTGTTTCAAACGCAATTAGATCAGCCCCCGAGTTTGCTAGAATCTGCACCCTTCTTCTGTGAAACTCCTTCAACGTGTCTAAAGTAACTGCATCACCGTAGTTCCCGCTGTGACGAGGGAGAAAAAACAAATCATATAGAGACATGTAGATGAATCACGATAAGATCATACTATTAAAGCTGAACTGAAAGGAAAATGAGCCACAATGCGTGGCCAACGAGCCTGGCCACTTATGATACAGACATCATACTTCCCAATCAAAGATGGGCATAGCCATTTGCGCGCAATTGTCCAATTTGATCGCATGGTCATGTACGTGATGTCACATATGCAGGGGTCACCTCAACCTTAAATTCCAATTGCATGATTCAAAGCAATTAAGCATTCGAGTAAGAAATGACACATGATGCATCAGTTAATGAAAACCAACTTCAGAAATTACTCCATATTGGACATGACCAAGTTCACACACCTATACTCAGACCCATCCGCTAAATAAGCTCCATAGCTTCCCACAGAAGCTGCAACTAAAATTGGACGTTTCAAATTCGTTCCACTTTCCATGAAATCCCAAGAATCTTTTGTGCACCGGTCATAGTAAATTTCTCGTGCCTCGCATGCAATTTCTACACTTTTTCTAAGCAAAGCTTCAGCTTCTTGCTTGGAGAAGCCTTTAGCCTCAAATCCCTGAATGGTGGCCTGTGACATATATGGTTAATCTGAGTATCAATAAAAGAAAGTACCATGGGTGAAAACAGAGGAAGATAAAAGGCTTAGGCGGGTATTAAAAAAGAACCTACCTGATAAGATGCTGTCGATATGATGTTTGCACCGGCATCAAGATAATCTAGGTGAACCTATTCAACGAACCAAGAAAATTCACAACAAAATGCATAAATTAGTCGTTCTTCGCTTTCTGTGTAAATCATAGAACAATCATTGAGCTAGTGTTGTGATTGTGGTATTTTAGCAAATCATATTCAAATCATTTATAAACAGTGAATTAATTTAGGATAATTTAAAGTTGATACGATCTCTAGATCAATATATCCAGCTGATTATTGACATTTTGATGTCGTTCAGCTGCCCGCACATCATGTGCACTGTTTTCAGAATGAAAATACTCTTACTCCTTTCACTTCAATTTCCCTCTCTTGCATGCAATCTTGTGCTAAACAATAAACAACTGTTTTTGTTTGAAGTGGCTTTTATTGCATGAAAGAGACCTGTCATGAGAATCCGACAGGAGACATTGCACACGCACTCGTACATGCACTGGAAAACTTTAGGCACGAATGGGAAAGTAATTTTATAAATCACATTAAATCACATCTAAAATTATTTTTATATAATTTCTTTGTAACTATAATATTTTCTTATATATAATAGATGCTACTAAGTCTCATGCATCTTCCTTCAAAATTATCACTAACGCAAATTTTATTTTTTTATTTTTCTTTTAAATATTTTTTAAACGTCTTTAACTATTAAGAAAAAAAATCACGACTTTACTAATATTTACTTCTTTAATCATTTAAAAAAAAACTTCAAACTATAAGAGCAAATTCATGAGCTAAATATCATTTTTCATTATATATAATACACGTACTGTATTTATTTTCGACTGCCACTGACTGGGAATATTCTTGATTATCTTCTTTTTTTAATCTAATATGAGATGTGATACCCCCACGTACTGCTCTGCAATTTTCACTGATCGATGAAGATCAAGACGAAATTCATAAGCTAGCTTACCTGTGAAGATACAATTATTACACTTTACAACCAAGTGTTCACGTGTATGATTGATCTAGACTTGTGAGAATCAAATTTAAACTTTACATGCATATATATATATATATATAAATATATATATATATATATTTATATATATATGCGTTGCTCTTATTTATAATATTGTAATATTCGTGTGTCAGGAAGTCGATGTCATGAGGACCGACTTCTATGTTTTTCTTTTGTTTTAAAGCAAATTAACCTTAATCAATATAGTTCAATTGCTAAGTTACCATAATGAATAATAAATCCAGTCAAACTCACCAAAACTCCACCTATCATTAATTGGAAAAAAAATAGATGAATCATGGAAGGGATGATAAAAAAAGATAACATGCTCTAATCATTATAAACACTTGAACATCTTCTTCCTTGTTTTAATTTACAGTACACAGAAAAGGAATCCATTTTACAATCTTTTCCTTGCATTTTTCTCATATTTCCCAAGCACCAGAGAGAAAAACGAGAGAGAGAGAGAGAGAGAGAGAGAGAGAGAGAGAGAGAGTACCCTTCTGACAAGATGAGGAGAATCAATAAGGCACTTGGCGCTCCAGAGAGGGTCGTTGAGGTCAGCCCCATGTCGTTCGAGCTCCGTAGCAAAGCCGCCGTCTAAGACAACATATCCACCGCACTTTTGTATGAAACCGGACATAAACGACGATGTCTCCTCCGCACCACCTAAACCCATGTCTTAGAATCCCAAAAATGAAAGAAGCTCGATCGGGGAGATTTCAGGGAAAGAATGCGCATGCAGCAAGTTTCGAGGCGGTTTCTAGTGAAACAGTAACTGAGGCAGCAGAGGTACGTGTTCACTTCGCCATGGCTTGAAACTAATATATATATATATATATATATATATATATATATATATATATATTTACGGAATTAAGGCTGAAAAATTTAAATATTTTATATAATGCGTTGAGATGAAATGAGTTAAGATAATTATTTAAAATTAAATAAAATATTATTTTTTAATAAATAAATATTATTATTATTTAAAAATTTAAAAAATTTAAATTATTTATTATATTTTATATAAAAATTTAAAAAATTATAATAATTAGACGAATAAACGATATTTCTTAGTCCAAAGACACGATTATGCCTCTACGTTTATGTCTAGGTCGAACAAAAAGATTCTCACGCCAACTGTCATTATCCTTAAACCAATGAAATTAAAAACTCCATTAACAGTTACATTTGCAATCTAAATATTCATTTATAAAATATTTTATCTAAATAATTGTATTTCTAAAGTTGGGTCGATGATGTTGCAGTAGTACTTTAAGAATGTCTATGATCTCTCTCGTGATGTTCGGAATATCGAGATCTTATATATATATATATATATACCCTAATCCCTTTGCAAAGACAAAACACGTACAACATGTATCGGGTCACATTAAGAGCCACATTCTCTGGAAAGGAAAAGATAAAGAGCCTTTTGAAATTTCTAATGAACATGAGGATCAGACGTAGTACCATATATAACGTCGGCATTCACTTGTTCTTTTCTTTCTTTGCAATTATTGTTGTTTAACTTGTTTTGCCTTTGCTTTTAGGGGTGTTTTTTTTTTTTTTTTGTTCAACCTTTTCTTTTAGGTCTTGTTTGAGCCAAGAGAGTATCTCAAATCATCAAATTTCATTTAATTATTATAATTGTTTTAAATTTTTATATAAATATAATAAATAATTTAATTTTATCAAATTTTAAAATAAAAATAATATTTTATTATAATTTTATTTCATCTCAACTTACTATACAATTCGAAAACGACAGAAATGGATGACAAAGACGCCACTACGTTTTGTTAAATTATAATAAACGAAAATCTGCAAAACAATAAACGCCATTTGGACAAATTAAGAGAGTTTGGTGAATCTAATTGATTGCCTTTTGCAACATCAAGATGAAAAGTGCTTTTGGATATTTTAACAAAGGAAAACGAAATTGATAAGATTTGTGTCTGCCATTAGAGTATGGGATTAGGATAAGATTTAAAACAGAGAGGGAATGCAGCTTTTAGTACTTTGTGCATTTTTCTTACGTACCAGCTTGCCATTAGATGGGATAAGTTTGAAAAGAGGTAAGACTGCCTTCACATACGCCATTACGTGTACGTTTTTAGACTCCACCGATCCTTACGTGCAGGCAAGCTGTCTCCTTCCAAATATTTTTTTATATTTTTAAAATAACAAAAAAATTAAAAATAAAATAAAAAATCAATTTAACCTAATGGTTACTTGGGCCTGAGTAGCACCGCTCTAGAACAAATAAGCTTTGTCCAAAACATGCACATTGGGCTTACGATTTTGTCGTTTCACATGGCTCTCTTCATCTTCATCAAAATTAAGACTGATTTGATTATATAAAATTAAACTATTTTATCTCAGATAATCATTATAATTTTTTTAAACTTGTACATAAAATATAATAAATAATTTAATTTTTTTAAAATTTTAAATAAAAATTATATTATAATAATATTTTATTCAATTTTTAACAAAATATCTAATCTCATTTCATCTTAACTATATAATCAAAAGATACCTTACTTGAACAAATTAATTCCATTTCTTGTATGGATCAATACTCCCATTGATCAACGTCCATGGCATGCATTTTGTCATCATGATATCATTAACAGTACTCGTGGAGTTTGTCATAAAAGAGAGGCGACCTTGTTTAGGTTATTACGTTATATATTAAAGTCTCGCATATTTAAAAAAGAAAATAGATAAATTTGAGATTTATATAAAAAAATTATATTTTTAATAGTGAAACTCACTTTTTTTTTTTTAAATGATTATAAAAGACTTACTCACTCTAAAATGTCAAAATTTTAATAAAAATAAATTTAAAGATACCAATGAGAATGTCATTGCATTTGTTATGTTATTTGTGTGGCTACCGAATGGCCTTTTTATTTTTCTTTTTGTTGTTTTTTTTACTTATGATTAAAAAAATATTTTTTAATGAGTTTGTAAATTTTATATTTAAAAATGTTTAAATGGGTATAAAAAAATATTTGAAAAAAAAAAGAAAAAAAATTTTGTACCGTTGGTACAAAAATTCAATGAGAATCTCGGTGACCGTAGCAAATATAAATATTCTTGATACTAGTTACTATGTTTAATAGGTAAATAGATTTTTTTTTTTAAATTTCTAGTGTGTTTTATGGATAAATAAACGATTTTATTTTTTATTGAAAAAGTCATGGACTCATAGTTGATGAAATGTGTTGGTTGAGGGAAAAGTTATTGGATGAGTGGCATGGCTGTGGAGAAAAGAAAATAGTAAAAAAAAATAATAAAAGATTTGAATTATTGAATAAAATATTATTTTATAATTTAAAAAAATTAAATTTTTTATTATATTTTATATAAAAATTTAACATAGCCATCGATCATTGTAACGCAGATATCCTGTTATTTTTGTACAGGCTACCCTTGCTTATCTTTCCGGCCACTAACCAAAAGATTTTTAGTACAGGAGACGCCAACCTGTACAGCATATTTCGGTCCCACCCCAAACAAAACCGGGAAACTGGAAGACATGTCACGTCGCCACCAATTTGGTCGGACTACAAATCCACTTGTTGAAGCTATTTGGAGGAACTTACGTTACGTAGCAAATGAAAAAAAGGCTGATCATGATGTAATATTCCTTCGTTGAAGATAAGCGTAGAAATTTTGATGGCAATGCGTGGCATCTAAT
Organism: Juglans microcarpa x Juglans regia; assembly: GCF_004785595.1. NCBI lineage: Eukaryota > Viridiplantae > Streptophyta > Magnoliopsida > Fagales > Juglandaceae > Juglans > Juglans microcarpa x Juglans regia. The sequence goes on along the minus strand of NC_054594.1, from coordinate 38,888,643 downwards.
CTATCTAGGAATGATGTTGATGTTGTACCTACATGCGAATGACCGCATCCACTCGGGTTATTTCCTACCTGGACTTCATTAGGAGCATCGATATTCCCGCTCACACGCATCTCCATGATGCTCTTCTTTTGTGGATGCAACTTTACTGTTTTGGTAGCATAAAATTAAATTATTATCTTATTTTATCTAAACTATATAATCAAATAAAATCAGATAATGAATTGAGATGAGATAAGTTAAGATAAAATTTAATAATTAAATAAAATATTATTTTTTAATATTATTATTATTTTAAAATTTGAAAAAGTTATATTTTTTATTATTTTTTGTATAATAATTTAAAAAAATTATAATAATTAAATAGAATGAGATAAAATGAGATGAAATATTTCTTATATCCAAATAGGGCCTTAATGTGTTTCACCGGCTCCATGGATAGCCAAGTAAGCTTCATTTGTTAAAAATAAGTTATCTGAGTGTTACGTATTAAATTATTTTTTACTCTCAAATAAGTTAAAAAATACATTTGTAAAAAATCATTATTTTGATATTTTCTCTCAAACTTACTTTTTTAGATAATATGAAATATTGTTTCAATTTTGAAAAGGTCGTCAATAGATAAAAATATCTATACAACTTTTAAAACTTTCGAGGATATGGTTATAATTTTAAAAAAAAAAATTTTTATGTCATTTCTATATAAAAAACACTTTTTAAATTTTTTATTTCCAAACAAATACAATATGAATAGTTACCAAATAATAAATAAATTTCTAATAATAGAAATTAATACTTAAATTATAAGTTACAAATCTTAAAATTAAAAATTATATTTTTTACCGTAATCTCAAATATAGACTAAAATATGCTACAGGTGTTCAGCTACCAAATCCAACATATATGACGAGCCCAATAAGAAGAAGAAGATGCTTTGGGGCCCTTTTTCAAGAGCAAAATGCACTTGGGCACCGAGTCTTTTACAGCTTTAGGGTCCTTTTCTTCGATTCTAAATTATTGAAAAGGACATCGAAACCATTCAGTCACTGGGTTCAGAGTTATTCGGGCTAAAAAATAATGCACCCAACTCCACAACTCTTTACCCAATTCTATTTAAATACACATTTTAATAAAATAATTAATTAAAATAATATTATTTTATAAAAATACCCTCAATTTAAAACATAATTATACAGATATTAATATGATATTGCCCTTGGCCACGATTAGGTGTCACAGTTTCACCTTTACCCATACTCCAAAAATATCATTATTTTTGTAATCTATACTTTTACAGAATTTATTTTAAGATCCAACAATCAAAATCATGTCACGTATTATATGTAATACATCTAGGAAAGAAACTATAACTTATGTCTAAACTTGAGAGACTAAGAATTTTGATAGTTCGATTTTCCATATTAATACAAAAATAAAGAGTATTTGAGAAGGTAAAGTGTTTTCCCCAACATTATTATTGTTTTGTGTCTATACAAATTACGAATGTTTGGTTTCCTAGAGAGGGACGACTACTTCCAACATGGCCCTCCACCAGACCACGATCCTCCGCCCAGATGCATGAGTGACGACCATTAGATATAGCGTGACTCAATCACCAAGAGCAAACCCATAGCACAGAACATCTGACTGGGAGTACAATTTGATTCAGATTTCCATACACGTATCGGTGCATGCACTACCGATTCCAAATCTTGAACAATATTCCTAAGAGCGATAAATCAAATGGACAGCACCATCAATTTTCTACATCTTCCCGTCATCATTAATGCAACAATGCATGCAAATAGAGAATAAAAATGCTCAGGGACCACGAGCAGGGGAAAAACAGAAACAGCCCGAGGCCTGATCTTCTGGTATCATCCCTCCTCCTCTGCTGGTATCAATTGCTTCCAACATTCTCACCACCTCATCCATTTCGGGGCGTTTATCCGCATTGGCATCCCAGCATTTGCGCATGACATTTGCTAATGCACTTGGACAGCATCGGGGGATCTCCGGTCGTAAGTTCTGTCAATATAAAACCATGCAGTATGAAATACCCTTGAAGGTTTACATGTCAAATGTTCGTGGTATACAAAAAGTATATTATTAGAAGGGAGTTACCGCAAAGTTAATTAAACAAATAGATTCATAAAATTCATTTGCCATTCTAGATTTTAAGCATTAAATAATAGTATATAAGCATGCAAACTTCGTGTAACCAGCATCATATGAAAGACAGACAATGGAGTTTCATTGCAAAAGCAAAACAATAGATATGGGGCAGATAGTGATCCTCGTCCCTTCTATGTTTAACATAGTTGGCTGCTAGACTCCTTTTCTCATGGGTTAGTTTTGCTGTCGGGGTCAAAAAAGTTTTCCTAATATACAACCAAATATCAATGTTTTACACACTCAGAGCTAACAACTGTAATGGCTTTCTTGATATGTTCAAACCAAAAGGAGCTTTGAGGGCGTACTTCAAAAAATTTTGAACTTAAAACTTGCATTAGTCATATAATGTCTACAGGGTCTTACCCTTACAGGTAAATCATACGACTCCTCACTGATGGCAGTAGCATTAAAAGGCACAAGTACATATTTGAGTTTACAGGATGATCCTACACAATACACATGTTGAAAGTACCCCTACATCAACTAATATTGAGAATATAGTGTTAGTCCCAACGCTTAGAACGGTACCATTCATCCTCTGAAACCCACTAACTATACACTGGAAATTGCCAAAAGCTTCATTAAGCAACACTAGTGCATTAAAGACAAAAAAATAAGAACACAAAACAAAGCAGAGAAAGGGCAGAATTTTTGTGGGGACATATAATTATTCTCCAAATGGACTGACCTGTCGCACAACAGCAGACGACACATCGGCAAAGCTAAGATCTGGGTAAGGCATATCACAGCAATAAATTTCCCATAAGCATATGCCAAAGCTGTACACATCACATCTTCTGTTATAAGGTTTACCATCAAGAACCTACACAAAGATCTCGTTAGTTTTAGAGCTTTCCATGAGAATCTAGACAATCTCCTCAATTCTTAACTAGATATCTGGCTGTGTGTGTCTCCATGTGTATGAGGGAGAGGGTAACAGACAGATAGACATTAAGAGAACACATAATTCAACTGGAGCTAACAACATGAATCCATATACTTTATTTTCTTTCTTATTTTTCTGTGATACCCCACAGTGTGTGATGAATGTAGGTGGTCTATAAAATCCCACATTACTTGGAAGGGATAAGTTTTTGCTCTTTATAATAATTATAATGTGGCTCCAATTCTACCATTGATTAGCCATTTTCTAATATAGGCCCAGGTATGAGCTGTTGACTAATTATGCCTCACAAAAGATTTAAGTTAACATATACCTCTGGGGCCATGTATCCAAGGGTACCAGTTTCGCCAGTCATGTCCCTTGGATTCTGTGCTTCAACACGGGCAACACCAAAATCAGCAATTTTTAAAGTTCTGTGAGCATCAATTAACATATTTTCTGTTTTTACATCGCGATGCACGATCTTCTTTGAATGCAGATAGTTAAGACTGCATAAGAGGAAAGAAAAAAAAAAAGATGCATAGTACTGATTAGTTTGTCAATTTAATTTACTTGTATCACCAATCAAAAAGAGAATTGGTCATGAAAATCTGGAGCTCACCCTCTAGAGAGGTCCAAAGCAAGTTGGATCACAACCTTAAAGGCAAGTTTCTTTCGCCTATTTCTTATCAAGAACTGTTTTAGCGTCCCACCAGGGAGATACTCCACAACCACACAACATGCCCTAGAAGGAAGGGAATTGTGACCATCAATTGAAGGGTTTTTAGAAGGAATCTTAAGATTTGAAGTTCCCATTGAAGCTCCAACAAACTGTAATCAAAATTTTAAAAAGAAAAAATATATCATAAGTGAACATTTAGAACAACGGTGAACTACAAGTTTACGTTATACCATATTCGGAAACTAAGATGAAACAATTGTATTACAGCTCACAAAGAAGTAGGTAAGATAAACACAATAGAGATCATAATGTAAATATTTTATAAGTAATACAAAGTAGAAATAGTGGAGTTTGGAACAGCCCCTTGATAAATAACGCTATTCATCATCATTGTAATGTCAATTGAACATTAGAAGTTGAAGAGTATGGTTTTACTTTTGTAACATTAGAATGGTCAAGCTTGTGCCAAACAGCAACCTCTTGCTGAAATGATGTTCGCATAGCAGCCGTTTCAGCAGATGTGGCAAGCCCATCCTCACCCCAGTCCAACAGCTTCACTGTAATATCAAACATGACAGTGCTGTGAGAATTTGAATCAAGTGTTATACGGCTAGCGTCATCAGCCCGAAGTGCTGGCTAATGAAAACAAGCAGAACCAGCATAATTAGAAATCAAAATCATTAGTGTTCCTTCAGACGAGCAACATTTAACCATCCACATGCCAATGTCATCAGCACAAAGTTCACACAATTTATTGCATAAACTCCCAACGTCATCAGATATACTTGGTACACCATATATGTAACAGATGTTGCAACATAAACCTTCTTCATCCAAGCCCCACCAAACCACAAAAAAGAAACATGATCGAAATTCCTTCCTAACCATTTTAACAGCATAATAACTTGTCCACAAGTTTATAATGAATTCCTAAAATTTCAAGAACCATTCTATTTACTTCCAAGTTCAAGATTGTCCAATGCATGCTAACTTGTGACATGATGAATGGATAACTGGCTACAGAGAGCAATTAACTCCAGCCAAATTATTTTGGCATCCAAATGTAAAATGCAGTGAATAAAATTGTCTATGAGCAGGGTTTAATGTCCGTGCAATGACAAAAAGAAAACTACTCTCTATAACAGACAAACATGTCAGTCCCCAAAAGGTAGTCAAATCTGCATTGGTAGACGCTGCATATGATTTATATACTGGAACCTAACATAACTGAAATGTTCACCATGTATTCTCAAAGCTAGGAAACTAAGCACAAGCTTGAACATAAAATATATGACAGACATGCACGCACACATTATCTTGCACAGAAAAGCAAAAATCCAATTTCTTTGAAAGAGAATATTCTCTTAATAAGTACGATGATTCTATTAAAACTCAATTTAATACCAGAGGAAGCTGATAGAAATCCAAGGTGCAACTTAAAGGCCAACTATCAAATTAGAACTTAAAATGTCATATCCATAACTTTATGACAAGGGTTACGTAGTGGAGTGTCCTGCAAATTCCCCAACTTTTCCGCTACTCGTGCATCAAGAGCTAGAGCACATAATATGGCAATAGGCAATCATAGCAAGATGTTCGGGCCCCAAAAGAATGCATTCTTGCTCATTGGTCAAGAAGTATGAAAAAAGCCTTGGAACTTCACAAAAATCTTTTTTTTTTTTTTTTTTTTTTATAAGTACTTCACAAAAATCTTAACAAGCTAAAAGTCTCAAACACCCTATCCTTGTCCACGTCTTCTCGGCAACCAAGCAAAAGCAAAAACCCAAATCAGGAGAAAAGAAAATTGACATAGATTACCTGCAACATCTTGGCTATCATAAGTACCCCTGTATACAGTGCCATAGGTCCCTTGAGCTATAACATATCTGATATCCAATTTGGACAAATCGATCTCCCACTCTTCTTTAGGCCTTTGAATATCGATGTTTCTGGACCAAACCCGACTCAAGTGCTTCTCCAGCTGAATATCCAAGCTTTTCAAATCAATTTGATCTGCTCTGAACATCATATCTTTGCTACTAACACTTCCTGCTGCCTTTACTGTAGAAGTCATGCCTGATTCTTGATTTCCCATCTTTTTTGGTGTCTTAATACCTCCACCATCCTCACTCGCCATCAAATCCATCATAAATAACCCAACTAGGAAACCTCAACTACCCAATTAGAAGCCTTAATTTCCAAAGGGAAAAGAAAGAAAAGGGCAACCCAGATAAAATCTTTTCCTTTCTGTTTTCATAAAAAAAAATCATAATCAAAATAAATGTAAATTGTTCATCATCATCAAAACGACAAAGCTCAAACTCGAAAAATATGTTAGCCCTCTTTCAGTCAAAAAAATATTATTCAGCAACGAAGGTTTCCAGATGAATGAAATGGGGAAAAAGAAAATGACACAATTGACTCCCAATTACTACGACTCAATTCTTATTCCAACTCCGATCAATATTGAACTGACGACCCAGAGATCAAGATTTGTAGAAAGCCCACCAATAGGAAAAGGATAAGAAAGAAAAGCATCCTAATTAGACATGAGAAAAAAAAAAACACCCTAAATAATATTATTTGAAAAAACTAGCCTTTTCTAGTTCAAATTCCCCTAAATTCCCCATCACCAACCATAATTTATTTTTCCCAAATAAACTTCACATGTGCATGGGTATTTATACCAAAAGTAAAATCTAGGAAAGCGATCCAATTCCCACCATTCTACGACCAATGCCAACGACTAGCAATTTGAAATTTAAAAAAAATAAAAAATAAAGAAAAAAAAGAAAAAAAAAAAGACTTCAGTACAATCCGAACCACGAATAATGATCACCCCCAACAAGCACAAGTACAAAACCCAAAAACCAAAAAAGCCACGCAAACGTAAAGCGTAAAAAAATACAGAGAGAGAGAGAGACGAAAAGGCTGACTTTGAACGTTATAAAATCGAATAATGAGTACTGAGTAGAACGAATAGTCGGTGGGAAAAAAATATTTTTGGTAGGAGTCAAAGGCAAGGGCATTGAAAGCAAAGAAGAAAGTCGTCAGGGTCCCACGACTTCGTCACCGCCATCATCAGCAGCAGCCGCCGCTAATTTCTGGAAAATCGAATGAGAACTTTTCAAAGAAATTCTGCCCAGAAAATGAAAATGAGTATTAGGGTTTTGTGGGAGAGGGAAGGAGAGGAAAGCGGACGGGTTGCCTAGAATATATAGGACACTGATTCTCTCCTAGAATATATAAGGGTTTTTGGAAGATGAGAGACAGACAGATAGACAGACTGTCATGAAATATGAGGAGGAGAAAGCAGCGTACAAAGAGCAAAACATAATAAGTTTTTTTCCTCGCCCCGTCTTTTTAACGAATTTACCTGAATTTTTCATATAGATCATGTTCTCCCTTTCCCATTTAATTAAATTCTTACCCTATATTTAAATAACAAAAAAAAAATTTTTTTTTTTTTAAAGCAATGGTATTTTTTATCTTCAATTATAACAAATACTTTTTCAATAAAATGATAAGAAACGATTTTTCAGCTTAAACCCGTTTAAGCGTAAAACATAAGTTCGTATCATCCGTTATTCTTATTGCTTCCGAGGTTTTGAAGTTAATACCAACAATGAAGAATAAAAGACGTTTACTTTGAGGCACTGTTTGGATTGAAAAGTAATTTTAACTTATCTCATCTCATCTCATCATTATAATTTTTTTAAATTTTCATACAAAATATAATAAATAATTTAACTTTTTCAAATCTCAAAATAATAATAATATTAAAAAATAATATTCTAATAATATTTTATTCAACATATCTAAAATCATCTCATCTAAATGATGCTATCTATATTGGAGGGGGTCCCTCGTCGAGCTAGGCCCGATCCACCTCGTCGAGGCCAAAAGCCCAGATATTGCTAGCCTATCGAATGGCAAAGAAGAAGAAAGTCTAGGTTGGCACAAGGAGATGGGACAGCACTCGCACAAGTATGCCATAAGTCATGCCGTATTAAATGACCTAATATGGGTCGCAAAAAGGAAATCTCAACAGGAGATCTTACTCCTGACAATGGCTGCCGCATTAAATGTGACGACATGCCACCCAAGAACAGAGAAAACATAGATTAACCAACAAATGAAGAAATAAAAGCCTTGATATAGGTACAATTCAGACTCATATATTATCACAAACTCTCTATCAAAAGATAAAACTAATGTAGACATCATAAGTGTTTTCTGGCACTCCAAGCCACCAAGCTTCCTTGATATAGATCAGGCAAAAAGGCCGATAGGATATGAAACACGTCATTAACATATATATTAGATATGTCATTGCCAATTTGCCATTAAGACCCCGTTTGGATAAGTAATTGATCTCATATCATCTCATCTCATCTCATCTTAATATACAGACACTACTCAAATATTAATACTTTTTAATTTCTCTTTCATACTATTTTATCTAATCATTACAATTTTTCTAAATTTCGATATAAAACACAAAAAATAATTCAATTATCTCAAATCACACAACAAAAATAATATTAAAAAATTAGATATATTCTAACAATATTTAAATTTATAATTTTTTTATTTAATTTTTTCTCTCATTTTTCAAAGAGTTCTATTATGTTCACTAAGGATTCTCACACTGAAAATCCTCACTGAACATGTAATTTCCTTCTCTCTTTTTTTTTTATTTTTATTTTTTTTTTGCTTTTTTTCATACATTTTTTAAACCCTCTAAGCATTTAAAAAATATTCACAAAGTCACTAAAAAATATTTTATTAATCATTAAATAAAAAAATACAATCGGTATCTACTCTCGGTGGGTATTCTCGAGAGTAATAGCTTTTTTCTGTTTCAAAATCTAATAAAAATCTTAATTCAAACTATTTCATTACTATTCACAAATCATTTCACTACTATTTACATATTTTTCATCTCACTCATCTCTAAATCCTGGCTAATTTGCAGACTTGCAATTGCTTGCAGTGAAGCTGAGACCAGATATTTGAACTGCCATTGAGTCAATGACCAATTTCACTGCAGCAGGAAAGTGCATTTTTTTTTGCCAAAGTTATCAAGCGATTTTGCATTTTAACCTAAAATTATAAATGATAAAAACTAATGTATTATATCCTTCAATTACCAAAAGCTGATAAAATAATGTCTCCACAATGTCCACATAATTATTATGACTATTGAGATGAAAAAAATAAGATGGTAAAATCCTATGGATTATATTTTAACAGAGGTGATCACCAAGTTTCTGTCAGAGTTTAGGATCAAACTCTACAATTTGATGAGTGAGACATATGAAATTTATCTGTAAGTATTTATTAAACTTTTAATGATGTATAATAAAAACATGCAAATATTAATAAATACTGTAAAACCAACTTATGTATTTATCTATATTTCTCATATATTAAGGTGATAAAGTCCCGACATTAGTGTAAGGATCCTAAGTTTGATAAAGGGTATAACTGCTCGTTTGGATTGTCAGATGAGATGATTTTAAATGAGTTAAATAAAATATTATTAGAATATTATTTTTTAATATTATTATTGATTTATTGTTTTGAAATTTGAAAAAGTTGAATTGTTTATTATATTTTATGTGAAAATTTAAAAAAATTGTAATGATGAGATGAAATGAAATTGTTTTTTATCTAAACAAGCTCTAATAATTTTGCTAATTTAGGGTGTGAATACATAAATTCATGTAACGGTGCATAGTCACGGTTGGCATAGCATTGTTCAGCAGGTACAAACTTCATAGCAGCCCTCAAAGCTTTCGTGGAACAAATGAGAATGTTTACTTCACCTATTTATACTTACTAAAACTAAATGATAAGGCACTTGTAACTTTTATGAATTGGTCACAATAATTTAAAACTAACTCCATAAAAAAAAAAAAAAAAAAAAAAAAGGAAGAAGAAGCTTGTTTATATGAAAATAGATAATTATATTAACATGTTAGTATATATGAGGACACACTATGTAATGTACGTGTTTCACCGTTACTGCCTCATGATCACCTGTGACCACAGAGTAAGATAGCTTAGGAGGTTCGAGGGAATACATCCGATGCCTAAGTCAGTGATCGAATAAACTCCTTAATACCAATGAATCAAATACCTTTTACATACCTATGTTATTCTCTTATATAGAGCCTTTGAACTGTTCTGTTATTAAGTGACAACATACACATTTGTTATTAAGTGATATCAGACACATCTATTATTTGAAATTCAAACCTGGAGATGAGGGGTTCATCTCATAGTAAATTTGAATGATAACTGTTTTGATCTCATGCCACCGTCAGATAGTTATCCAGTTGATATTGGCGATGAGCTGGATCCTCTTAATACCGAGCTGGGCTTCAGGTTGTGAGGTAGACTACAGGCTTGAATAACGGCCCAAGCCCATGTGGGATTAACCGGTTAGAATATCCTCTATATTGTTGACATGTCATAATTTGATTTGTTAAAAAAAATTTAAAATTAAACTTTTTGACAAGTCAAACTATAACATTTTAACAAAGTATATTTTTCACACCGACTTACATATAACTAGCATTGTTCTAAAAAAACAAGAACAATTCAAACAAATGTATGAGCCTAAACACGATGCAGACTCATTTGTAAGATCACTTGCGAACGATGGAGGGCTTAACTCCCGTAATATGTATAAAAAAAAAATTATGAGTTATGCTATATATAATCACTTTTGCATATTTTTTATACATTTCATTGATATGATTGGTCAAAATAATTATTTTATATTAAAAAAATGAAGTAGTCAATCATATTAGTGGAGTGCACAAGAAATACGTAAAAGTGATTGCATATAGAGTTTTTTTTTAAAAAAAAAATCCACCTGAACTCTCACAAAATAAATAAGATAAACAAGTCGATCGGCTGGATGATTTAATTAAGATTTTAACCACTCAAAAATTCTAACACAGACAATATTGCAAGTGAGACAGAGTAGTCCAGCTCTTGAGCAAAATTTAAACACTTTATTAGCAATGCATGCGAGTTTGAGTTTCATGATCATCCAATAACATAGCGTACGTTGATCAAACCAAATCAATGCATATATAATTTCATAGTCTCTGGATAATTCTAACTATAATTTGTTGTTTAGCAAGAGAATGTCGATTCGACCTGAGTATGATGAATATATATATATATATGTATGTATGTATGTATGTATTCTACTATGAGCTGTTTAATCCAATTTAAATGATGTGGCGACTTTTGGATTATCAACTAGTTTTAACGTGCATGTGCTCTGTTTTTTAGAAAACCAGCGAACTTATCTATTTTTATAATCGATTTAAGCTTTTGAAACAGATATTAGTGATTTGATATGATATTTGATCAGAGGTCTTAATTTAAAATATATCTTGACTAATGAGACTCGAGAGTGAACTGCTACGGGTTACCCAATGTTGCCACTACATTTTCGGGTAGACTTTCGGATAAGGATTGATTTGTTATTAAACCTCCACTTAGGCCATGTTTGGTAAAACATTTCCAAGGTTTTTGGTAACCAAACATGACCTTTGGATCCAATGTTTACCTAGGAATGGCTTGTTTACCAAACATTTGGATCGAGTGACGTTTTCACTCACCAAACATTTGCATCCTAAGTTTTACACCAACTCCTTCCATTCCCTTTCATGTTTGTTTTTTCTTCCTTTTCTCGCATTGTAATGGTTGGCTTGGAGTGTTTCTAGGATACCCTGTCTCCTTCTTTTGCATCCTACTGCTTATATAATTCACTCTAAAGTTTAACCACCCCCTTCCCCTCCCAAAAAAACATGACTTGAGGCCACAAATATACTCAGATTTATATGGGAAAAAATGGGTTTCTTTCAGCTTTTTGCTGAAGTTGGTTTGGAATCATGTTTCTAGGATACCTGTCCTTTCTTTCATATGGGCCGATTCTCTCTGCAATTTGAGTCAAACTAACAAACAAAAATGGCATCCTTCCCTTGTCTTTGACCGCCAAGGCTCCCAATTCATCCATATTTTAATACTCGAAAACTTGGCTCTATGTGATTATAAAAAAAGAAAGAAAGAAAGGGAAATGGATGGCCTTACATTGTTTGTAACTGATCTCAAGAAAGATCCATTGAGAAACTAAACACAGTAAAACAAGAACCTTGGCAAACCCCAGGAGCTAGAACATTACCAAGACACAAAAAAACTCCGGAAGAAACATACCAACTCTGACCCAGCACTACTGCAGAGCATATAACTACAAGAAGATTGGCCATATATATATATATATATATATATATATATATATATGTCTACACGTGTAATCTGCACCGCTCTATATACTTTCGTGATTGATTTAAGTCCGTCCTTTCATCTTTTGATCACTTCCAAGTTGCAAGAGCATCCTCATGAACTGAGTAATAAATTCCCAACCAGTTTGTCAACTGCAAGTTTTATTCTATTCATCTGCAATCTGACATGCACAAAAGGTCTCGAAGACTTTGGCTCTTTTCTAAACCCCACATACTGACATACGATAATTATATATAAACATCAAGCTCCGTTGGTATTAAAACAACCATACTTTAACTCTCATGACACCGTATGTTTCGGTTAACCTTGTAATTTGTCAGATAATTAGGTTAAAACAAAGAAACTACTCTTTATTGCAGAAAGGTAAAACTGTCATGTGGCACGTGGTAAAGTACGCATGTAGTAGACAGTATGATTAAGCATGAACTTTCCTCTCCTGGCCATGAGAATGTAGGGAGTTGAGAAAGATCAACAAAAACGAGTCATTATTCTGTGAAGGTGCATGCTGCTTGGCAGCTAGCTTGCTTGCTTGCTTGCAGGGTTCTTTATTTACAACTGGGTGGGTGAGTCACATGACATTTGCCTTTATGCGCAAGGGACCACACAACCCAATTGAATTGGCCCCAGTAAAAGGACACGATAGTACTACTGCAGCCTTCAACTTTGGAAAAGTGAACAAGTTCAGAGGTTAAAAATAGGAGGTTTTAGATCAAGCCGGCCACCACCATCCTAATTTTCCTACAAGTAACTTACGACCTGAGCATTAGTACTGTTAGAGAAGCGATGGATTGGTTGTTTGAATTAGTTGAGATGCGTTCAATTTTTTATGAATAATAAGTTAAGATGATAAAGTGAGTTTTGTGAGATTTATCTAAAATGAGTTTACATCTATTTAGATGTTAAAATAAGTTTTAGATAAAGAACTGCTACATATATAAAGAGATTACACAAAAGTAAACTCATAACTGATATAATTTTATGTGGTCCGTTAGATCTACTTTATATTAAAAGTAACTTTACAATTTAACGTACTGTATCAAACCACGTCAGTTTGTAGATTTACTTCTGTGTAATTACTTTGTGACTAAAGTATTTCTCTTTTAGATATATTTCTAGAAAGTTGAAAAGGTTGTGGATTTTACGTGCAAAAATGAGTTGAGTTGAAAAAAGTTATAAGTCCCATATGTAAAGAGATTTTGAATTGAGATGAGTTTAATGATTTGAGAATTGAGTATTTAGATGTTAGACTTAACTTAAAATTAGACTGAATTGAGTTGATTTTAAATTGTAATATATCATTACAAGAAAATTGTCTATTTGTAGCTAGCTATTCTTGCAAAAATGATTATTTTTTGTCAAAATGAATATATTTTCGTTACAAATTATATGTCGTAAATACTCTTTTTTCTTATAATGTATATATTAAATTTAAAAACTACTCTACACACATCGTACTGATGACTAGTCAATGGATATCAATGCATGATAGGTGGGTTCAGGCCGCTAAGAGGATTTATAACTTTGATGTGAAGGATCGATATTAATTACTGAGATGAGAAGGAAAAAGAAACATCTTAGATGCGAAGTTAAGGCCAATTGCAAACCGGCCATGTAAAGATTAAATACTTATTGCCATTGCTGGACCTCAAACCTAGCTAGCTTAGAATTTTCTTTTCGAAACAAACCCAGCGCGCCAAAACTACAGAGCTCCTTTGTCATTATGTCGCTCACATCACATGAAAAGTGCATAATATATATATATATATATATATATATTATGCACAGGAATAAACTCAGTAAAGCCGAAAAAAGAAAAATCTCGAGAGAAAGAAAAAGTACTACTGCACGAGACATGATTCTCTAAGTTGCCCTTGTAATTTAATTATATATATTTTAAAAAAATATAATATGTTTATGTTATTAATTAGGTTAAAAAAGCAAACGACCACATGCATGCAAGATCAGTTTAATTTCTTGCTCACGTTCTCCTTGTTTTTTGGCAAGATATAGTAACTATTGTCACGCTACTATATATGCATATATAATGTTTTATCCAAATTGGCGCCATTATTGCCATTGGTACGTAAAGATCATCAGTGTTAGTACTTAGGGTTTTATAATTCTCAACCTCATATATATATTTCTACATTTTTTTAGTATTATTGTCGGTGAGTATATCATCATGTCATGAAAATATCAATCATATATACTAGCTTGATAATATATATATATATATATATATATATATACATATCTTTCATCAATATAGACTTCCTTGTCTCTTCAAACCCTGAAAAAAAAAAAAGTTTGAAGAAATTCCTCCAAACTAATTTAATCATGATTCGCATGTTCAAAGGATACACGATGAAAATTTAATCTAGATTAATATAAAAGAAAATTTATTAATTTCACGTTTAAATGTACATGTTATATTGCTTTTGACATAGAGGAGATCGAGTGGATTCCATATATGATGATCATCAATATTCTCTATTCTCTTATGAATATACATTTTTTTTTTTTATGTGATATATGGTGTTTTCAAGAACATAAAAAAGGAAAGAATTTGTCAGAAGAAAACTAATCATGATTTACACCAAATGAATATATAATAACGTCCTCTTAATATTAATAATCATGCAATGAATTTGTTTGGGAACTGATCACTTTTAGGCGATTGCCAATTGATCATGTTAATTTAGAGACGTTATGTGAGTACTCTTACTTTCCATCGATCATATATATATATATATATATCATCATCAATGTGAAAATCTATGATTGATCATTAACACCTAATTGCTTTACGGTTTTAGCAAATTTTGCGATATCAGTTATATATAGATAATAAAAGCTCCACAATTTGCAATCTAATCGTCTTTAATTGTTGTTTCCAATAATTTCCATTCATTTTTTTTTTTGGAGGGCTAGAAAGGTAGATATTTGTCAGTTTTGGAAGTTAATTGCAGCCGGTGGAGCATCGATCATATATAATTACATTACTAGAAAATTGCACATTATTATATTGTATATATATATCACATTAGTTTGAGACGAAATCTGAGAAAAATAAATTGAGGTTCAATGCACTGGTCCCAAAGGGTACTGGAATATTTAGCCGATGAAATACCCATCAAAGCTCTAAGATATCAACTTTTTTATGCAGGGTAATCATTTTTATTTTATTGGTTAATTATGTCGACACTAGTTGATTATTATACACAGTTAGACTGTAGCATTTGTGCATATGAGTAATGCTATATTTATAATTCTTAAATAAATAAGTTTCGTATAAAATTTTTTTTTGGTAAAACAGTGGATTCTATGAATAAAAAATAGTTTTTCACTACTTTTTTTAAGGTAAAGATCAATTTTTTACAAAAAAACTTATTTATTTGAGATTTATACAAAAAGTATTGGTAGCGTTATCGCTGATGTGCCTGAGAGTTTTTTCTTCTATTTTCTTTTTAATATTTTTTTAATATCCTTAATTATAAAAAAAATACACAACTTCATTTCTTAATCATTAAATAAAATAATTAAAATAATCAAATGTAAGTTTGAGGAGTACACCGGCATTTTTATTGTACAAATCATTTCTCTTGTACAGATAGTCCAAAATGAGGAGGGTTTGTTTCGGAAAAGGAAAAGGGGAACGGAAAGTTGCAGGAAAGAGGAGAGGGGTTAGCATTTCGAGTCTCGACTTTGGTTTTTACAGCAATTAAAACTATACGAACTATTTACTACACAAAAAGACATACACATTCCTATAAATAATATAATAGAAGAGCTGTGGGAGGCTCCGTGTGTTGGGGTGTGGGGCTGGGTATTTGGTGGTGGTAGGGTCCGGGTTATCCCCACGAGAAAATCTACTCCCACTCCCGCGTTCCCGCTTCTTCTTGAATCTCATCTGCTAGAAAGTCACTGTGGGAGAAGGAAAGTGACAGAGAGTAGAGAGAGACCGGGACACAGAGAGAGAGAGAGAGAGAAGGAGAGGTATGTGGAGGAGCTTCTTCTCTGGACATGGACACTCCAGAGAGGAACCAGATCGGGACACCCATCTCTAAATTCGAGGTGAGATGCAGTGACCCATTTGGTTTTTGTTTCTGGTACTTCGAGTGGTTTATTGTGTTGGGTTTTGTTTTGTGGGTTTCTTGGTGATAACAAGCTTGTCCATTTTTGAGGAGGTTGACTTGGTTTCTCTATGTGCATGAGCTTGATTTGGTTTCTGAGTGGGGGAGTGGGGTTATTGTTAATATTTGATTTTCAGTGGGACTAGGAATTATGTTGGCAAATGGGTTGTTATTCTTTTACCTTGAAGTGACGAATTTGATACTTTTGTTTCTTAAGTTAATTCTTTACTTTTACCTATAAAAAAAAAAAAATTAATTCTTTACTTCTTTTTTTTTTTTTTTTTAATTATGGTTTTCGGAAATGCTTATTTTGTATTTATTTTCAACTGGATTAGATCTCCAAGTTCAGTTAAATTTTTGCTATTCTGATGGTTATTTGCCTGCTTCTGGTTTCTGGGTTTCATCCGGGTTACTTTACTTGCTAACCGAAAAAAGAAGTTATGTATATTATTGTGAGGAACAGTACTAGTCTCTGGTTGGATTCTGCAAGTGTCTTGAAAGATAATTTACTTGTAAAACTGTTTTAATTTTTGCAATTTTAGTTTACGCTATTTATTTATCACGAGTTTACTTGTTTATCTTGTGTATTTAGGTTAATTCTCTCTTTTCAAAATAAAAATATTATTCTCCAGAAGGATTTAGGGTTATATGAGGGAAATATATGGTGGCATTGCAGTTTTGGACAAATTTTGTTCATGTGTATCTTGCAGTATTCATGGAAAGTTCTGATGTTTATGCGAGGTTTGATTTAGATCAAAAGATATTTTGTAGGTTACAACAGTTGATGCTTGAGAATATTTGAATGTCCATTTTTCAAAATGTTTGTGATTCCCTTTTTATGTTTACTTCGTATCATGCTCTTAGAAATGTTATTTACCACTGCAAGCAGGATTCACCTGTCTTCAACTATATCAACAGTCTTTCTCCTATCAAGCCAGATAAGTCCATACATATTACTCAGACGTTCAACCCGCTTAATTTCGCATCTCTTCCTTCTGTGTTCACTTCACCCCATGTCAATTCTCACAAGGAATCTAGGTTCCTGAAAAGGTAAGGGATTTTTTCTTTCATCTTTCATATTTGGCCTAAAGTTACAATATTCACCGATTTCTTTATTTTCAAAATTCTTATTTTCAGACATAACTGTTTAGATCTGTCAAAACCTGAGTCTTCATCTGGAAATGGGAATAAAATTGGCACAAATGAAGGAACTGGTGTGGATGCGGCTCAGTTGCATGATAACTCGGCTGAGCTACAAGAAAACTTTGATTCAGAGGTTTCACTTAAAGAAGCTTCTGTTCAGCCACCAAGTGAACATTCAAAGTTTGTGATTGAGCTTCCATGTACCTTAAAATATGATTGTGGTAGTCCTGAATGTGGCGTAACACTTAGTTGTGATTTCGAGATTGGTTGTATGTCGGAATTGGTGAGCAAGTCAGCATCACTTATTCAATATGGCCAAGAGGCCTCCGGAAATGGTTCATCTGAAGGTGAAGTGCATCTATCTGAGATGTGCCGAATTGGCCAAAAGAAAGAAGGGATGGAATGTGATTGGGAGAGTTTAATTTCTGATGCCACTGATTTATTAATCTTTAATTCTCCCAATTACTCAGAAGCTTTTAAAGGGTCAATTCAGAAGTCAACGGACCCCCGAATAAGATTTTCTACTTCTCTTATGTCAGAACTCCATCAAAATGACATTAAAAACTTGCAAACAATGCAAATTGTTGATCCAATTGGTTCTGGTGAGCAATATGAAACAGATAATCCTTCTGCTGAAACTGGAGAAGGCAATGAGCTTCAGGAAATAGAGCAGACACAGGACAATGCTGCTGAGAGTAATTTGAGTAAGGGTATGTCTAGCCATATGAGGGAGCAAGTGGAGAGTGAGGTGGCAGAATGCATTCCATATGCGTCTAAGGTAAATGACACAGCTAGGGTCTATTGCAAACTTCTGCAGCACTAGTTGTAGCTGCAAAATGTATTTAGTATCCTAACTTTGGATATATTTTTTTTACGAGTTTCCCTCAACTTTACCTTCCAATTTGAAAATCAGCAGATTTTGAAGTGGTAATATAAGTGATATATATCATACGCAGTTTACAAAAAATAATCAAATGCTACAAAATTGTAAATGTGATAATTTCCATATGTCACATCTTCAGTTTTTGTTGCATATGTAATTATTAAATGTCATACTAACTTAAGGTAACCTATTTACACTAATATACACTAGGTTTATTTACTGATAGATTGTTTTTCTAAGTCTAGACATTCATTTTTCATAACACATTTGTGTTGTCTTTGTATAGGCCGTCTCTAATTTGCACCGTGGTATGCGAAGGCGCTGCCTAGATTTTGAGATGGCAGGAGCTCGTAGGAAGGCTTTAGGTGATGCTTCAAATTTTAGTTCTTCAATGCTATCACAACCTGATGAGAAGATTACCTATTATGATAAGCAGCTGGTTGCAATTAAACCTGGTGGAGATTCCTCTCGGTGCATTCTACCTGGAATTGGTTTGCACTTAAATGCTCTTGCAACAACTTCAAAGGATCACAAAAATGTAAAGCATGAAAGTTTATCCTCTGGAATACAATTATATTTACCGAGCTCCACTGCTTCATTGCACTCCCCTACAAACAGTCAAGAACCACTTCATAAATCCTTGACCTCAGTCTCTGCTGAGAGAGACACGGATCTTGCTGAAAATGGGGTTTCTCATGTGGAAGATGCATCTCAGGCATCGGCATATTTAGTTAGTGAAGAGCTCAATCAGAATAGCCCCAAAAAGAAGAGGCATGTGCACCTATGTATATAGTAATTATTCTCATTTTGTATTTTGTTTAGTAGATGTTTTCTACTTTTCCTACCTATCAAAAGATTTTTTTTTTCTACTTTTCCTGGCTTCTTCCTTTTTCATTTGATAGTTTGAATTGGATTTTCAGGCGCAGATTGGAACATGCTGGAGAAAGTGAGTCCTGCAAGCGTTGCAACTGTAAGAAATCAAAGTGTTTGAAACTGTAAGTTTTAACAGTTCTCTCTTAAGTCAACCTGGAATGTAGAAGTTACCATGCTTGCTGATTGGTCTTAACTTTTTAAAACCAAGTGTCTCTGATTGACTGAATCTTATTTCTTTGTTGAGTCTCAAGGTGAGAGATGTCAAGGCTATTGCTTCCTGTGATGGTTTAATTGGGCTACAAAGTCCACAGGCAGTCCCTAGAAGGGCATGGTGATGGTTTAATATGCTTGGAAGAAGTTGTTTACTTTTGGAAAAGAGGGTTGAGTGGGAAGAAAATGAAGGAGTTGACTAATAAGACAAAGTGATGGAGGCAAAGGGTTCCTTTTTAACAATAATGTGATAAAAACAGAATTAAATATTTTGTCATACTTGATAAAGTAACTTGATGAGTACCTTTGTTTTCAATACTTCTCTTCCACTAGTGTGAGCATTTCCCATGTGCCCGGCTGACCAACATGTCCTGGGAGTTTGGGAAACCGATGGCCTACTCACGGGAAAAAAAAAGTTTGCAGGAGATTACATGCTTGAGCAAGCCTTCCCAAAGCTCGAGCTTGTTATAGTTTGTGCATTTTTTTTTTCCATCTTCATATTTTATGATACCATTATATTGGATAATATTCGGTTCTGCTATCCAACTTTCTCAAGTCCCTGTAGCCATTTCCTTCCACCTTATCTTCTATTTCTAGTTATGTTGCTTAGATCTTGCATTAGTGGTAGTGGATGTGTCATAAAGGTTTGGGTTGCAAATTAAATGGTTTCTTAGTTTTTTGTACGTAGCTTATTATTTTTCTCCTCATACTTTTTCCATCCAGTTATTGTGAATGTTTTGCCGCTGGTGTATACTGCATAGAGCCATGTTCGTGTCAAGAGTGCTTCAACAAGCCTATTCATGAAGATACTGTTCTTGCAACTCGCAAACAGATTGAGTCCCGCAACCCTCTTGCATTTGCTCCAAAAGTGATTAGGAGCTCTGAATCTGTAACTGAAATTGGGGTTAGATAATAAGACTGGCCTTACTCTTTACTCAATATGCAAGTTGGACTGCAATTTAACCTGCAAAATCTTCTCTTGCAGGATGAATCCAGCAAAACCCCTGCTTCAGCTCGGCATAAAAGGGGATGCAACTGCAAGAAATCAAATTGCCTTAAGAAATACTGTGAATGCTATCAGGTTTTCCCTTCGGCAGAGTCTGTGTGCTTTTGATTTCCTATATAATCTAATTTGAGAAATGGTTGTTGTTTTCTTTGAAGGGTGGAGTCGGATGCTCTATTAGCTGCAGATGTGAAGGATGTAAGAATGCATTTGGTAGAAAGGATGGTGAGTCCGAACCCTGGTGTATATTGCTGCTTGCAACCATCAAATTATCTTTTTTCCCCCTTAATGGTTATCTTTCCTATTAGTATTTCTATCAAAGTTATGCATACTGCTGCTGTTTGAATATTGTATGTTCCAGCCATTAGTTTTTGTTTTTCTAAATACAGGATGTGCTCCAATAGGTACAGAAGCTGATATAGAAGAAGAAACAGATGCATGTGAAATGGAAAAGGCTATACAGAAATCCGACATTCAGAACAATGAAGAGCAGAATCCAGCTACCACTCTTCCCACAACTCCACTAAGGCTAAGCAGGTTCATTTTTCATACTTTTTGTTGGCTAATAAATTCATATTCAATTTATTAGATTTAAAGTAATAAATTTATGTGTCAGACCGTTGGTTCCGCTACCATTTTCATCAAATGGCAAACTGTCAAGATCTTCTTTTCTTACTGTGGGGCCCTCTTCTGGATTATATACCAGCCAAAAACTTGGAAAGCTAAATATTCTCCGATCCCTACCCAAGTTAGAAAGGCGTTTCCAAACAGTTCCAGAAGATGAAATGCCTGAGATTCTCTGTGGCGACAGCTCTCCTAGTACTGGCATCAAGTCTGCTTCTCCAAACAGTAAGAGGGTCTCTCCTCCTCATGGTGACTTTGGGTCATCTCCTAGTCGCCGGAGTGGCCGGAAGCTGATATTACAATCTATTCCTTCGTTTCCTTCTCTCACTCCCAAGGCACTGAAATGATTATTTTACTATAAAATCATTTTTTTTTTCCCGAATCATCGTTATGTCGAAAAATATCTTGTTTAGTTCTTGTCATCTTAGCTTGCCTCGGGCACCTGTGTAATAATATGGTATATTTTCCCCATAATGTATACTTCTCTTGTATAATATGTTGTCGTAGTTCAGTGCTTTAGTTTTTCCAATCGTAACCTGGTAGATTCTGTCAAGTCTCTCACCATCATTATTGGATCTTGCTCAAATGTTTCTTCGCGTAAATCCGTTAATTAGAATAGCCTGCAGTTGATGCATGCCAACTTTCAAAATTTGGAAGTATTGGAAAGTATATCATCCAGGTCCTGAACTAACCTCGCTTTGGTGAAAAGTTTCCCGGTGGCATAGTGGGAATTTCCCTTAAAGAGTCTTTCAAGAGATAACTTGGTATGGTATGTTGAATAATTAAGAACAAATAGAAGCGAAATTTTGACAATATAGTGACACTTCCGTGAATGTATTTGTCTTACAAGTTGGTGATAAATAAAGGAAATTGAGGATGCATTCATTTGTGCATCAATGACCCTTAGTTATAGGTCATCATGCACCAGTAGGCAAAGAGTACATCCATTGGTTAACTAATGGTAACTCAAAGGTCACAATTTTAAGAAGTGACACAACCTATTTGCAAAGGGCACAACCATTGATAAATCAATGGTAACCCAAATGTCACAACCTTAGAGCATCCACATCGGCTTCTTCAAAGTCTATTTCATCTTTAAATTTAAATAATTTTATAGATAATTGACTCATATTGAATTAGCCAAACACATTTCATA
The DNA here is from genome assembly GCF_004785595.1 of Juglans microcarpa x Juglans regia. Lineage (NCBI taxonomy): Eukaryota > Viridiplantae > Streptophyta > Magnoliopsida > Fagales > Juglandaceae > Juglans > Juglans microcarpa x Juglans regia. The sequence continues at coordinate 38,866,550 of NC_054594.1, read as the reverse complement.
TGAAATTTGATCTACAGTATTTTCATCTTTTTTTCCAAAGATAAAAAGAACTATACCACGTCTAAACGAATTATTTATTATTTTCGGCTCCCTCTCCCATGATTTTTTTTTCTCTCTCTTCTTTCTCTTCTTCTTTCCTCTCTTGCATCACCTAGGCATTTTGTATATCCTCTGGAGAAAACACGAGGGAGAAGAAGAGAAGAAGAAACAGCTAGAGAGATTCAGAGGGATTGCAATGTGAGAAGAGGCAATTGTTGGTAAACCCTCTTCTCACTTTATGCTCCAGATCTAAACCGACAGTTGGCTTGTCTAGGAAAAAAAATTAGAGAAAAGGGATTAACCAAGGCGAGGTTAAAATTCTGACTAGAGTTGATTTCATCCTTGAAGACGCAAGGGTTGGGGAAGTTGCAATTTCAAATCGAGGTTTGAAACTTTGAACACTGTCATTTATATCCACATATTTTGTTTTTATCTATTTATTTATCTTTTTGGGCTTATTTATCATGAGTTTGGACCAACAGAGATTCTAACAAAAACAAAAAAGATGCATGGGGTCGTATTACTACAAAAAGATTTATTGAGCACCGGATGAAACTGAAAAAAATGAAACGAAAAGAAAAGAGAACTTGAAACTAGAATCTCACTAGTTATCAGAAATCTTCAAACTAATTTATAATTATTACTACAAATATTATTTTTACGATTTCCTGATGTAACACCCCGTATTTTAGTGTATTTTTACTGAAGGAATTATTTTTATGTAATTAAAATTTATTCTCTTATTTTAAATTGGTTGGATTTTGAATGAGTTTATTTCCATGATTTTTATTTGGTGAAAATTATTTTTTATGTGCTTTCTTAATATTTATTTATTGTTATGCATTTAAATTACTTTTAATATTTATTTAATTACTGTGGGATTTAATTATTTCAATTTGACTTTACCATTACGTTTAAATTATTTTATTGAACTTGAGGTTTTGAAATCGTTTCCGTTGGATCATTTTTGTGACCCAAGTTATGAGGATTGGACCTCATTTCTTTTCCCTCTATTTTTCTTTTCCTTTTCTTTTTCTTTTCTTCTTTTCTTTTTTTTTCTTTTTCTTTTTCTTCTCCCGGTTTCCTCCCCGGGTGCGCGAGTTCTTCTCTCTCTCTCTCTCTTTCTCTCGCTGTGCGTGGCTTCTTCCCCAGCCCGCCGCCGTGCGCCGGCGGTGGTCGACACCGCCCGGCTCCACCGCTCCCCCTGCCGCCGGCGATCACCTCCCTCCATTTCCAGCTCCTCCATCGCCGCCGTTAACCACCACGAACCCATTGAAGCCGCGGCGTTCCATGCACCACTGCGCCGCCGTCGCGCCACCTCCGGCCACCATCTTTCTACCACTTCATCCCCGGCCTCTTGGCAACCAATTGGACCCAACCCCAGCTCCGATCCGTCACCGGTGAAGCCCCACCAAGTCCATCTCCGATTTGCACATTTTTTGCCTAAAACCACCCCTTGCGCCGCCACCCACGGCAAACCACCACTACCACTAGCTTCACCGACCTCCCTAGGCCCTACCCTATCAATCTTGGGTCTTCGTTTGTCCTCGTTGAAAAGTTGGTATTTGTGACCCACGGCCACAGTGTATTTTACACTGTGGTGTTGCTCAAACGTCGCCTTTTTCAACTTCGTGATCCTCGAAAAATTATTATATTGCACTGTAAGTATTTCTCCAAAGAACTTTCGTAATTTAAATTTATTTTTGCACTAACCCATTTCACTGTGTTTTTGGCATGCCGGACTGAGTCCGAGGAGTTCGGGGGTCGGATGGATTTGTGATTGGAGTTGTTTGGTTGATTTGGTTGAATTGGATATTGGTTGTTGATGGGTTGGTTGGATTTGTTGGTATTGTTCATTGATGGATGTTAGATATTGTGTTGGTACATGTGCATTTCATTATTTCATGCATGATCATGTTTGTAAAAGAAAACTGGGTTTTCGTGTATTGCATTCATGTTCATGTGATTTGAAAAGCTATGATTTTATGTGATAATATTTTTGGTGCGTGTGTATCACGACCCCAAGCCGAGATGGGGCATTAACTCGGTGGAGCTCCTCTGGTTACTCGGGAGCGGAATATACTGAGTAACGTCCCCTGGATTGTCGCCTGGCGACAATGGGATCGGACGAGATGGTCTCGTGCCGACTCCGTGGTCCTTCTGCTGGCGGGGACTAGAGGATGTCTGGCCACGTACGCGCTGGGCGCGGAACTGGGCATCGCTCGTTGCGTAGTGTGAGTGCTTGGCCATGTACGCGCTGAGCGCGGAACTGAGCACCGCTACGAAGCCAGGACTTGCGGATGGTCCATAGGGGAGACCATGGTGCATATGGAAATAATGCATGGTGCATTTGGGATTAATGCACTATTTTCTGGGAAAATAGTGCGAGTTGATTTTTGAGTAAATCATTTTCTGGGAAAATGATTTACGGATAATTTGGACCAAAATGAGATTTTGGTGTGTGTTGGAAATTTATCATTTTCGGGGAAAATGATGTTTTGTGGAAAAATGCATGTTTTCATGTGCATGCATGTTAGTTGCGTTTAATGCATTTTATATTACGTTGTTGTTTGGGTTATACTTACCTGCGAGACCATTTTGTGGTGTCGCAGATTTTGATGCTGATGAGGAAGAGGAGGGCGAGCCTGAGGAGACGGCTCCGCCTAAGGAGTGATCTGGGATCACTCGTTTGTACATTTAAAACTATTGTAAATTATTTTATGGATGACTGTATAACTGCTATTTAAATCTTTACTGATGTTTGATTGTAATTAAATTCTGGTACTTAGTTGACTATCCGCTGCGTTATTTTATTTGAACACTGTTGCATGTACACACACTGGCACTTCGTTGGGATGTGTGACCGTGTTGTCACCATCCTGGCGTCTCGATCCCTGTGTATTTATATAAGGGGGATTGGGGGCGCCACAGGTGGTATCAGAGCAGTTCGGCTCTGGGTAAAACCACATGTCCCTTAGGATAGTACCAGAAAATTATTTTTATTATTATTTTAAAATAATAAAATTTTTGTTTAAGTGGTGTAAGTTAAGTTATTTATTTTATATTATGAGTTTATTACTATTTTATTTTATGTTAATTGATGTTATTTGATTTATTTGATTTTATTGCTTTAATTAGTGTTTACCTTTGGTTGAGTATGGTTTTATTGGCTTTATTTATTTTATTGTATAATAATTCTGTTGTTTATTTATTTTATTGTATAATAATTTTGTTGTTTATTTATTTATTTGTATGTCATTTTAATTTAATTGTTTTATTTTATGGCGGATTATTTTATTGTTATATTTATTTTATAGTGAACTACTTCATTGGTTTTATGCATTTTGTCGTATGTTATTTTATTTATGGAATTTTATTTTATTTTGTTTTGTTCGAAATTGAAAGGCGGGTTAAGGGTTATGTTATGACAGGAAGATGGTACGACTGAGAAGGCCATTGTTAGGCTTAAACATTGGTATAGTAGGCCTGAACTCTTGGTGATTGGTTGTTTTAATATCAAGGCTCGAACATCAGGGTCTGGGAGAACTCTTTGGATTAGGTACTCAAGTTGCTGCTAAGGAGGGGAATAGTTTTTAATTGCTTAGGATAATTGAGGATTTAGGTTCCGTAGAATTTAGGTAATGAGTCTTTGAGGTAGGGGGTTGTAAGTTCAACGAATGTCAATGTTAGATTTATGAGAAGTTGATCTAAGGTTTGTGGCCCCATAATTTTTTTGAAAATAAGTTAATTGAGGAATTTGAGTTATAACTCGTGGTTTTGGGAGAGAGAGTGTTTTTCTACCAAATTGTGATAAGGGTTTTGGTTAGTAGGAATGGAGCCACCTTGTACTCGATGGTGTTAGTTTCATGAGAACGTAATGTTTTATGCATGTGGCGAATATCAGAGTGCGCAGCAGAAGCGTGGTATTTTTGTTGTAGTCAGGAGTTCAAATTGTGCTGATTTGAAGAATTAACGGTGACTTGAATTTTGAGAAGATATTTGTAATTGGAGATTAATCATTTGGTTGTGCAATTTGTTATTGATGGTTAACATTGGAAGTGGCTATTAGGTTTCCAATAGTAGAATTCAATAAAGGTTTAGAAGTTGGAGCATAGGAGTTGATTGCAGTTGGCACATATTATTGTAAGGGCTTTTGATCATTGGAATTTATTGGATGTTGTATTAAGGTTCTCGAGGAAATGAGATTTTTGGATAGCAGTCACTCTAGGAATACTGGTCGTGATGTGTCATTGGGGGACTAAAATGAGTATGATGGATAGTGCCATGCTCATTGAGGAATGTGCCACGTGCCGTCTAGTTAAGGTTGAGCATCAAGGTAGACTTCAACCTCTCCCTATTCCAGAGTGGAAGTGGGATGATATTTCTATGGATTTTGTGGTAGGGTTGCCGAGGACTCCTAGTGGGAAGAACTCAATTTGGGCGATTGTTGATGTCCAAGATATGTTGGCCATTTTCAGATCGTAGAGAAGGTTGCGCTTGTTGCTTATAGAGTGGCCTTGCCGGACTATTTTGGCGGTATGTTCTTAGTCTGCTCTTAGTTGAATCTTATTCCTGTCTTAGTCTTAATGTTGACCTTGCCAATTTCGAGGACGAAATTTTTTTTAAGGGGGGGAGGATGTAACACCTCGTATTTTAGTTTACTGAAGGAATTATTTTTATGTAATTAAAATTTATTCTCTTATTTTAAATTGGTTGGATTTTGAATGAGTTTATTTCCATGATTTTTATTTGGTGAAAATTATTTTTTATGTGCTTTCTTAATATTTATTTATTGTTATGCATTTAAATTGCTTTTAATATTTATTTAATTACTGTGGGATTTAATTATTTCAATTTGACTTTACCATTACGTTTAAATTATTTTATTGAACTTGAGGTTTTGAAATCGTTTCCGTTGGATCATTTTTGTGACCCAAGTTATGAGGATTGGACCTCATTTCTTTTCCCTCTATTTTTCTTTTCCTTTTCTTTTTCTTTTCTTCTTTTCTTTTTTTTCTTTTTCTTTTTCTTCTCCCGGTTTCCTCCCCGGGTGCGCGAGTTCTTCTCTCTCTCTCTCTCTTTCTCTCGCCGTGCGTGGCTTCTTCCCCAGCCCGCCGCCGTGCGCCGGCGGTGGTCGACACCGCCCGGCTCCACCGCTCCCCCTGCCGCCGGCGATCACCTCTCTCCATTTCCAGCTCCTCCATCGCCGCCGTTAACCACCACGAACCCATTGAAGCCGCGGCGTTCCATGCACCACTGCGCCGCCGTCGCGCCACCTCCGGCCACCATCTTTCTACCACTTCATCCCCGGCCTCTTGGCAACCAATTGGACCCAACCCCAGCTCCGATCCGTCACCGGTGAAGCCCCACCAAGTCCATCTCCGATTTGCACATTTTTGGCCTAAAACCACCCCTTGCGCCGCCACCCACGGCAAACCACCACCACCACTAGCTTCACCGACCTCCCTAGGCCCTACCCTATCAATCTTGGGTCTTCGTTTGTCCTCGTTGAAAAGTTGGTATTTGTGACCCACGGCCACAGTGTATTTTACACTGTGGTGTTGCTCAAACGTCGCCTTTTTCAACTTCGTGATCCTCGGAAAATTATTATATTGCACTGTAAGTATTTCTCCAAAGAACTTTCGTAATTTAAATGTATTTTTGCACTAACCCATTTCACTGTGTTTTTGGCATGCCGGACTGAGTCCGAGGAGTTCGGGGGTCGGATGGATTTGTGATTGGAGTTGTTTGGTTGATTTCGTTGAATTGGATATTGGTTGTTGATGGGTTGGTTGGATTTGTTGGTATTGTTCATTGATGGATGTTAGATATTGTGTTGGTACATGTGCATTTCATTATTTCATGCATGATCATGTTTGTAAAAGAAAACTGCGTTTTCGTGTATTGCATTCATGTTCATGTGATTTGAAAAGCTATGATTTTATGTGATAATATTTTTGGTGCGTGTGTATCACGACCCCAAGCCGAGATGGGGCATTAACTCGGTGGAGCTCCTCTGGTTACTCGGGAGCGGAATATACTGAGTAACGTCCCCTGGATTGTCGCCGGGCGACAATGGGATCGGACGAGATGGTCTCGTGCCGACTCCGTGGTCCTTCTGCTGGCGGGGACTAGAGGATGTCTGGCCACGTACGCGCTGGGCGCGGAACTGGGCATCGCTCGTTGCGTAGTGTGAGTGCTTGGCTATGTACGCGCTGGGCGCGGAACTGAGCACCGCTGCGAAGCCAGGACGTGCGGATGGTCCATAGGGGAGACCATGGTGCATATGGAAATAATGCATGGTGCATTTGGGATTAATGCACTATTTTCTGGGAAAATAGTGCGAGTTGATTTTTGGGTAAATCATTTTCTGGGAAAATAATTTACGGATAATTTGGACCAAAATGAGATTTTGGTGTGTGTTGAAAATTTATCATTTTCGGGGAAAATGATGTTTTGTGAAAAAATGCATGTTTTCATGTGCATGCATGTTAGTTGCGTTTAATGCATTTTATATTACGTTGTTGTTTGGGTTATACTTACCTGCGAGACCATTTTGTGGTGTCGCAGATTTTGATGCTGATGAGGAGGAGGAGGGCGAGCCTGAGGAGACGGCTCCGCCTGAGGAGTGATCTGGGATCACTCGTTTGTACATTTAAAACTATTGTAAATTATTTTATGGATGACTGTATAACTGCTATTTAAATCTTTACTGATGTTTGATTGTAATTAAATTCTGGTACTTAGTTGACTATCCGCTGCGTTATTTTATTTGAACACTGTTGCATGTACACACACTGGCACTTCGTTGGGATGTGTGACCGTGTTGTCACCATCCTGGCGTCTCGATCCCTGTGTATTTATATAAAGGGGATTGGGGGCGCCACACCTGACGTTTGATTTCACAAGTAACTTCTCTATTTTGATTTAATTAATGACTACAAGGCAAGCTTTCATTATTGTTCTTAATGATTGGAAATGGAGAACATATTTGTATATGATTTGAAGGGTATTGAACATGTATATGATTTGCAGGGTATTATGATCTCCAATGTCAAGCTTCAAGTTCATGTTTTTAGAGTTCTCTAAAAAATAAAAGTTCTTGTTTTTAGTCAATGCATAGAAGTTTTGCTTTGTTGCCTAATTGATGACATTCTCTGTCTGTTGTAGAAGAATGCATAGAACGAACTTGTGAATAGCCTGGCCTTATGTGATGGAAAGGGTCACACCTTGGGCAGGGCTCATTCATATTGTTAAAACATAATATGGCGAGATTGATGTTTTTCTTTAGAACTTTTACAAGAAATCTTTGGGAGCAGGCTTGTCTATTACAAAAAATTTCGTTATTTTTGTAAGTTTTATATGGTTAGGAATGCTCATGGGTGAATCATTACCTTCAAATATAGGTGTTTGAGAATGTGGGCAGCAACTATATATGATTGTTGTATTGTGGGCAGTGATGAAACTTTTATATTTGGATGTTGATATGATATTAAATTGTTTATTGGATGAAACTTTGTTTATTGTTTTTGGATATTGATATTGTGTGATGAAACTTTATTTATTGGATTATGAAAATGAAAATGAATATGATTGTTGGAGATTATGAAAAAAGAATTAATTAAAAAATAAAAATTAATTATAAAAATATAAAATAATAATATTTTATTATTATAGAGAGTGTGATGACTAATCCAATGTAGATTTTAAGTTTTGAATGATTAGCCAAAAGTGAAAAAACTACATATTAGTCAAAATTTGAAGAACAAGATGATCAATCCAATGCTAATGCTCTTAAGAAGTGACACAATCTTTGGACTAAATCAAAAGGTTGTCTCTTGACACTTTACTAGTCACACACAACCTTTTGACTAAATCAAAAGGTTGTGTCTATTGACATTGCCTTCATCACCCCTTATGGGAACTATCACCCTTATGGGAACTATCACCATGTTAGAGAATGTCATTCCAAGGGGTACGCCGTTTGGTGATGACATCCCTTAGAATAACATCTCTCACTTGATCACACAAAACAATGATGATCCAGTTGAGTATTTTATTTTGGTACCAATATGAGTTTTCCACTACTCAACTCTCATCTACTACTCTTGCAAATCGGCGTTAGAGCATGACAAGCCTCTATGTTCACACGTTTTGTCATTATCTTATATGACCGCACCTTTTACCATATGTGCTCCCACTGATCACATATTAGGGGTGACTTCATTTCACTAAAAAAAAAAAAAAAATTAGTGAACGACATTAATTCTCTGTGACTGGATCAATAATCCATATCTCGTGATTGAATCAATTATTCATTCCCATGTCACAATTGATGACTTCAGCCGAATACATAATACATGTATCGACCTGCGCTGAATTTTCGTTAAATACTTCCTCTAGAGGTTAATCTTGAGGTTTTCCCTAATCACCTTATCAACGACTTTACAAATGATTAACCGTTTACTTGGGTAATCAAATCACATTTCACTAAAACTTTAGTGAATGACACTGAATTCTCGTTAAGTACTTACTCATCCGAGTCTTTCCTTAATCACCTTATCAGTGACTTTACCATGATCAACCTTTTACTTGGTTAATCAACCTACAATGAAATTTTGTCAAGTACTTACCCTAAGGCCATTTCTGAGGTTTTTCTTGATCATCTTATTAGTGACTTTACAAATGATCGAAATTTTCATTTGGGTATCACCATAACTCCAATATTCTAGGCGTCCCCAGAATTTGCTGAGTTATGCATGTCGTTCATGAGATTGTTTCACCTAGGTTTCTCTCAATCCCATTCTAGTCACATGTTTTCTAAATTTTTCCAGAGATAAACCTTTGGTCATCGGATCTGCTACCATTTCGGTTGAGGAAATAAAATTAACCTTGACCTCACCTCTTTCCCTTGGAACTCTGTGTTTCACTTTTTATCAATGAAATGACAGACTGATTATCACAAAACATATTGATTAGCTTTTTGGATATACCCAAATTTAAGTTTTCAACAAAGCGTTTTATCTACACCGCATTACTCAGTGTAGTACTATAAGAAATATACTCTGCTTCCATAGTAAACTTAGCAACACAACCTTGTTTCGTACTTAACCAAGAAACTGATGTTCCACCAAATAAAAATATATATCCACTTATAGATTTTCTATCATCTACATCACTTCCAAAATAAGTATCATTATAGCCGATTAATTCTAGATCACTGTTTTCAAAGCACAATTTCAAATTTTTGGTACCTTGCAAATATATTAATATACGTTTCACTACTTGCCAATGTTCTTTACCTAGATTGGATTGAAATCTGCTTACCAATCCTACTGCATGACAAATATCTGGTCTGGTACTTGTCATTGCATACATGGGGCTTCCCACAGCTTGAGCATAGAGAACTTTAAGCATTTCACTTGTTTCCTCCTCATCTTTTGGGCATCTACTTTTATTTAAAATATGAGCTTTGCAAATAAGTGTACTTAAATATTTACAATTTTTCATACTAAATCTTTTAAGCACTTTTTCTATATATTTTTCTTGATCTAAATATAATAGATTTGAATTTCTATCTCTAGAAATTTTTATACCAAAAACATAGGCGACTTCACCCATATCTTTCATTTCAAATTTAGATTTCAAGAATTCTTTTGTTTTATGCATCATATCTAGACAATTACTTGCTAGTAATATATCATCAACATAAAATGATAATAATGTTAATTTATTATCATTTTTTCATATGTATACACAATGATTTAGTGGACTTATTTCATATCTCATTTCCAAAATGACTTGGTGAAATTTCAAGTACCACTGTCTTGAAGATTGCTTAAGTCCATACAGTGATTTCCTCAACCTGTAAACTTTCTCTTCATGTCTTTTAATTTGGAATCCTTCTAGTTGAATTATAAAGATATTCTTTTTTAATTCACCATTGAGAAAAGCTGTGTTTACATCTAACTGATATAATTTTAAATTCATCCTGGCAACAATGGACATGATGATCCTTACGGATATGAATTTCGCCACAGGCGAATATGTATCAACAAAGTCTACACCTGGTTGTTGAGTATATCTCTTGACCACTAACTTTGCTTTGTACCTTTCCAAACTACCATCAACTTTAAATTTTCTTCTGAGAACCCATTTACAACCAATACCTTTTCTATCTTTTGGAAGATCTGTTAACTCCCAAACATTATTTTTGTTTATTGATTCTATTTCATCTTTCATGGTCTCAAGTCATTTATATGTTAATACTATTGACTGCATCAGAAAATTTTTCAGGACCATTATCTAAATTTTTCAAACTGGTATTTAGTGCTTAATGATCTTGAAATAGTATTTATGGTCTTCTGGATCTTTTACTCCCATTGTCTCCAACATCAATACCTGAAGATTGATTTTTATCTAATTTTCTTTTATTTTTATTATTATGGATTTGAATAATATTAGAATTTTTATTGTCAAACTCTGTGGAGATCTGTTGATTCTCTAAATCATTTAATAAATCTATCTGGTCAACAAGAGTAATAAGGTTCGTATTTTCCAAGAAAACAGAATTCCTACTTTCTATCAATCCTCTTTTAGAATGATAAAATCTGTAGCCACTTCTATTTTCTACATACCCAATAAATCTACATTTCCAGATTTTACTTTTTAATTTATCCCTTAGTGGCCTTGGGATAAGCACTTGTGCCTTACAACCCCACACTTTGAACTTACTTAAGTCTGGTTTATGTCTCGTCCATAACTTGTAAGGTGTAAGAGGTTTTGCTTTAGTTTCAACTCTATTCAATATATATAGCAGTCGATAATGCTTCACCCCAAAAATGTATTCGTAGATCAGCATATGCCATCATTAATCGCACCATAATCAATAGAGTTCTATTTCTTCTTTCTGCAATGTTATTCTGTTGAGATTTTATGGCATAGTATAAATGTGTTTTATATCATTCAATTTGCAGAAATTATCCAAAACTTCAAATTCTCCTCCTCTATTACTATTCAAACTTTTAATGGGCCTACCCAACGAGGTTTCTACTTCTAATTTAAATTTTTTAAATTTCTCAATTACCTCAGATTTATACTTGAGTAAGTAAATATGCCTATATCTTGAATAATCATCAGTGAAAATAATAAAGTACTCTATTCCTCTATGAATTTTTGTTTTAAGAGGTCCACAAACATAGGGGTGCAAATCGGTCGGTCCGGTCCAGTCTGGCGATGGACTGAACATTTTCGGTCCATCATTTTTCAGACCGGACCAGACCGAACACCCATAGGGACCGGTCCGGTCGGTCTATTCGGTTCGGCCTATTTTTTTTTCTTTTTTTAAATCAATTAATAAAAAAAATTTATTTAAAATACTAAATTAAATTAAGTAACTTATTAATAAGCAAATTATGTAACAAACTTAATAAAAAAATATCTTATATGATCAATGATAATAAATTAGATGAAAATTACATTATTAATTTATATAATTATTATATAATTAACTAATTAATATTATATATTAGTTAAATTCATAAAATATTAACAAGTGTTAATAAAATATTTAAAATTTTATATTGTTAAGTGTACAATTATTATATAAATAATATATATAAAATATTTTTTTATTTTTATTTTTCATTCGGTCCGGTCCGGTCTGAAAAAACCCTAGACTGTGGACTAGACCGAAACTTTTCGATCCTCTAAAACGTGGACCGAGACCGACCAGTCTCAGTCGCGGTCAGGTTTGGTCCGACCAGACCGTTTATCACCCCTACACAAACATCATAATGTATAACTTCTAGTAAATCCATGGATTTCTAACTTTTTGAAAAAGATTTACTACTCATTTTTCCTTTGATACATAGTTCACATATATCAAAATTATTTGAGTTTATTTGTAGTATTAATCCACTTTTACACATTCTGATCATCTTATTTTTATTTATATGACCTAATCTTAAATGTCATAAATATGCACAATTTGTAGACACATTCAAATAATCAGAAATATATACTTTATTAATATCAACTTTCAGTACATACATATCGTGATCTTTCACGCCTTTCATTGACATATTACCCTTACTTATTACAACAGTTCCAGACTTAAACTCAACTGTGTAGCCTTTCTGACCTAGTACAGGCACTGATACTAAATTCCTATAAATACTAGGTACATATAAAACATTACTAAGTAAAATAATGGAACCATTCACTTTGAATTTATATGTACCTTGCCTTAAGACATCGCAGTATGTATTGTTGCTCATATACACTATGTGCTCTCCTTTTTGTTTATCTTCAAGTTTGATAAACATATCTTTGTTTCCGCATATATGTCTTGTTGTTGCAGAGTTAACCCACCATGAATCTGACATCGGTTCCATTAGCATTACTTCTGATACTGTCATCACAATTTCCTTACTTTCTTGTGTTTTTCCTTTATTAGGACATTGTGATTTGTAATGCTCATTCTTTCCACACGTAAAACAGTTTTCAGAAAATGGTTTATTCTGTTTCCTTTTTAACTATTTCTTTTTCTTAAACTGTTTTAGCTTCATTTTGTTATGTGTAGAACGCTTATCCTGAGCCATCAATAAATTGGATGATTCACTATCATTATTCCTTCTCTTCATCCTTTCTCCTTTAAGTACTAAAAATACTGGAAGCGATATCATTGTTACTTCATTTCCACTGTGTGTTAAAGAAGTAATAATGTGATTCCAAGATTAAAGAAGACTATTTAATATAGTTGTAACTTGCATTTTATCAGTGAAAGGATGACCACCATCATGTAATTCTGTTGCGATTAACTCCATTTGAAGTACATGATCGCCAATACCATCATTCTCTTTCATACAAATTCGGTATACTTATCCAATAATAACTGTATATAAGTATCCGACCTTAAACCATACTTTGTTTCAACTGCATCCATAATTTCTTTAGCAGTTTCATTGTAACACCCCGTATTTTAGTGTATTTTTATTGAATGATTATTTTAATAATTCAAAAATTTATTCTCTTGTTTTAAAATTATCGGATATTTTAAATGGTTTATTTTATGATCTTTAAATTGTGAAAATTAAATTGTTATGTTTTCTTAATATTTATTTATTGTTGTACATTTAAATTGTTCTTCTTTTTAAATTAATTGATTGTGAGATTTAATTATTTTATTTTCATTGTATCATTAAGTTTAATTTATTTTAATGGATTTGCTGTTTTAAAATCATTTTCGTTGGATCATTTTTTGTGACCCAAGATGTGAGGATTGGATCACATTTCTTTCCCTTCATTTTTCTTTTTCTTTTTTTCTTTTTCTTTCCCCCAGCTCTCCCCCGCGCGACAGCCCTTCCCATTCCCTTTCCCGTGCGTCCGCGTCTTCCTCACCCAACCCACCGCCGTCGCGCCGCCGCACGCGACATCGCCCCTCCCGTTCGCTCCCCCATCGGCCGGCAATCACTCCCCGTCAATCCCAGCCCCTATCTCGCCGGTGTTCTCCTCCACGCACGGCTTGAAGCCGCAGCGTTCCTTGAGCTCGCGCGCCGCCGTCGGGCCGCCTCCGGCCACCATTTCTTCACCATTTCATTCTCGACCTCCTAGCAACCCAATGGACCCAACCTCAGCTCCGATTCGTTACCGGTGAAGCCTATCTATCTCCATTTCCGATTTGGACATCTTTGACCTAAAACCACCATTTGCGCCACTACCCACGGCAAACCACCACCACCATTGGCTTCACCGACCTCTCTAAGCCCTACCCTATCAATTTCGGGTCTTAGTTTGTCCCCATTCAAAAGTGGGTATTTGAGACCCACGACCACAGTGTTTTTTACAATGTTTCATTGCTGAGCCACCACCTTTTGCACCACCGTGATCCTTCAGAAATTATTATATAACACTGTAAGTATTTTTCTAAAGAACTTTCGTGATTTAAATGTATTTTTGTACTAACTCATTTTATCTGTGAACTGGTTGGTTATGCCGGACTGAGTCCGAGGAGTTCGGGGGTCGGATGGATTGTGGACGGAGTTGTTGTGTGTTTGGTTTGCATTGTTGGTTATTGTTATGGCGTTGTTCATGTGCATGACATATTGCACGCATGATCATGTTTGTAAAGGAAACTGGATTTTCGTATACATGCATTCATGTTCATGTGTTTCATGAAAACTGAGTTTTCATGTGTTAAAGGATTTTGGGTGCGTGTGTATCACGACCCCAAGCCGAGATGGGGTATTATCTCGGTGGAGCTCTTCTGGTCACTTGGGAGCGGAATATACTGAGTGACGTCCCTTGGGTTGTCGCTGGGCGACAACGGGATCGGACGAGATGGTCTCGTGCCGACTCCGTGGCCCCTCTGTTGGCGGGGGCTAGAGGATGCTTGGCCACGTACGCACTGGGCGCTGAACTGGGCATCGCTCGTTACGTAGTGGGTGCTTGGCCACGAACGCGCTGGGTACGGAACTGAGCATCGCTACGAAGCCAGGACGTGCGGATGATCCTAGGGGAGATCATGGTGCATTGGTTAATGGAATAATAGGTTATTTTCTGGAAAAATAGCGTGTGTTGAATAAAAGGATTTTATGTGATTAATTTTCTGGGAAAATGAGGTTTTATTGATTTGGATCATTTTCTGGGAAAATGACGGAGTATTATTTTTGGGCCAAAATGAGATTTTGGCGTGTGTTGAAAATATCTATTTTCGGAAAAAATAGTATTTTTGGATCTAATGCATATTTCATCATATGTATGCATGTTGGTCGCATTAATGTATTTTTATCTCATAGTTGTTTGGTCTATACTTACCTGCGGTACCATTTTGTGGTAACGTAGATTTCGATGCAGATGAGGCTGAGGGTGAGCCTGAGGATTCGACTCCGCCCGAGGAGTGATCTGGGATCACTCGTTTTGGTTTGAGACTTGTAAAATATTTATTTTGGATGACTGTATAATTTTTAAACATTTTTACTGATTGTTTAAATTGTATTAACCATTCTGGTACTTAGTTGACTTAATTATCCGCTGCGTTGTTTATTGTACACTGTTGCATGTACACACACTTGGCACTATCGTTGGGATGTGTGACCCTGTTGTCACCATTCTGGCGTCTCGATTCCCGTGTCTTCTTACATGGGGTCGGGGGTGCCACATTCATAGTCTTCAAATAAAGAAATAATATGACCACTCATGCAATGCAAAATTAAAACTTTTGCTCATGCATTGTGTACTATCCATTTATCTTTATTTGAAATGTTGCTCTCACTTTCACTTTTACCATTTTCTACAATTTCTTCTCATGGCTTTGGTGTTGTTAATGTATATAAGGTCTTTTTATGAGTTAGAAGAAAAGTTATATGCCTTTTCCAGGCCCGAAAATTTCTTCCATTTAGTTTTTCTATCTCTGAGGGATCAATACTTTTCTTCGGTGTCATAAATAGTAAACCTTAAAAAAAAATTAATCAACAAGAAGAATGTAGAAATAATAAATGTGCACTATTTAAATATAATAGTTCAACTGTAAAAAAAATTAAAACTATTATAAACTTAATAGTAATAATAACCCTTGGATTTAATCCAAGGTGGCAGCCTAGAAATTCTCCTATTATATTTTAAATAAGGAGAATAATGAAAGTGACGCCCGATCGAGGATATCCACGATCTTTCCTTGATGTTTCACTTTTTTCAAAGAATTTCTAGCGATAATTTCGATCAACAGGTGCTTTGTAATGTTTTGGCTTGAAATTTGGAGTACAACGGCTTTTGAACGGATCAAATCGGACTTGAAATGATCTCGAACGGCTTGATTGAACAAATCTGTCACTAACCGGTTCAGGAAATCGAGTAAACCGGTTTAAACCTGGTTCTGGAGAAAACCGGTTGTTGGAGGCTCGGTCAACGGCTCGATCAACAACTCGATAAGCGGCTCGACTTGAAAGTGGCAAAATGGTGCCATTTGGAGGTGACCGTTGTGTCTCTTCAGTGCCGAAAACAACATTGTCGTTTTTCTCCTTGAGTTGAACGACAATGTCGTTTAGTTCAAAAGGAATTTGAAATTCCTGACCGTTGGACAAAACGACGTTGTCGTTTGGATCTATGGGCTGAAAACACTGTTGTTTAGTCCCTCCTGAATTTGAACTTGATGACAGTTGGACGAAATAGTACCATTTCGTCCTGGGTCATCTTCAACCTCACGCTGGGACTTTCCAGAAACAATGAAGCTTGTGTCTTCACTTCCGTTCGACCGGTTGGTGGTCGGCGACGAGGACTTCGACATGCTCCCGAGGTCCACGAAGTCCCGCGGCAGTGAGGGGCTCCGTCGACCGGCTGAAATAGTAACAATGTGTGCAAATGGACTAGATAATTCACTATTTCTTTGTGTAAAATAATGCCAATAATTTTCTTCAAAATAATAACTTACAAGATTTTGAAGATTCTTAGTGTACTCTAGACCCCCCACCGTGATCTGAAAAAATTTCTCTCTTAGATTTTCAAGCAAACAAAGATGATTATAATATGCAAGTGTGGTTGCCAAACCAAGCACTTGCCTATTTATCGTCTTTACAATGCGCGAGAAAATTCCTTCTAATATGACATGTGCTCTTGATGCCATTGTTGAATAATTAAGAACAAATGGAAGCGGAATTTTGACAATATGGTGATACTCTCGTGAGGGTATTTGTACCATAAGTTAGTGATGAACAAAAAGAATTGAATGCATTCATTTGTGCACCAATGATCCCTATTTATAGGTCATCATGTACCGTTGGCAAATGACACATCTATTAGTTAACCACTGGTAACCCAAATGTTACAACCTTAAGAAGTGACACAACCTATTGGCAAAGTGCACAATCATTGATAAAACAATGGTAACCCAAAGGTCGCAACCTTAAGAAGTGACAACCTTTTGACTAAATCAAAAGATTGTGTCTCTTGACACTTTACTAGTCACACACAACCTAAATCAAAAGGTTAATACTCCCTTAAACATCATCCCTCATGAGAACAATCAACATGTTAGAAGATGTCATTCCAAGGGGTATACCGTTTGGTGATTACATCCCTTAGAATAATGTAGTATTGGATCGTGTTGGAGGGCACCTTGAGTTCATGGGTTTTGTAGGAACAAGTGAAACCATGAGGATGGATGGCACTGGGTAAGATGCGTTTTGTACAAAGAATGGCGAGAGTTCTTTTGAACATGTAAAGCAGAGGATAGCACAGGGTTGGTGATTTTACAAATTAAAAGATGATGGGAGTCCGAGTCATAACCCATCAGCCAAGTGAAGGGCGACTCTCTTGCGTTTTAAATAGTCAAAGTAAAATGGTAATTCTAATAAATTCCAGGGATATGACCACAATTTTGCAACTGCCTATATAAGAGTTTTGCTATTTAACATCTCACACACTATATTTATTTATTTTATTCGTGTTAAATTAATTAAGTTCTTCTACTCATTATCTATATACCACATATTTGCTAAGAGAAAAAAATAAAAAGATAAAAATTATGTGTAGTGTAAGAATAATGAATAAAATTTTTGAAATATGTAAATGTTAAAAGAGAATGAGAAATGCTTTAATCATAAAGAGATTTTACAAAAATAAATTTATAAATTGATATGATTTAATGTGATATGTTAAATTATAAAATTATTTTTATTGTAAAATAGATTTAATACATTTTAACTATATTTCAATTCAAAGAAAATTACTGTAGGAGTGTCAGAAAAGTAATTTTATATGTTGATCAATCTTCTTATGAGTTGAATTTTTTAATTAACATTATTTTTACTCAAGGGTACAATGTCAACGTGTAGTGACCTAGCGGGCTAGAATTGTTAGCAAGGCTTCTCTTTCTCGAGTCCGGTAATTACTGGAAAGCAAAACCAAGTAAGCTATGGCCCAAAACAAAACGAGACCAAGTGAGGTAATAAGACCCAAAGGCATAGATTGCTTAATTCAAAATAAAAACATTGATACCTATATATGCCAATGAGCTTGCAAAATATGCTTGGTTTAGAGAGTTTTGTCTTAAGAGCATCATTCCCATCCGGCTGACTATTTTTTAGAAAGCTTTTGGTATTTCAATTTTAAACAGTGGCTCTCTAAATATGGAAACTGCTGTTCATCCCTGTATCATTTTTTTTTATAAATATTTTATTTAATCAGCAAAACAAACTCTTCTTTTAATCATCTACATTTTCTCTCGTACTTATATTTGTTATAGTTGAACTTTAATAAAAATGTAACCATTGAGATATCTATTTTTTTTAAAAAAAATTGACCATTTGGGAAAATATATATTATTTTTAAAAGAATATTATTGTTACAAAAGTATTGATTTTGAAAACATTAACGTTTAGAGAGAGAGAGTTTAAAAAGAATTCGTTACAGATGAAAAGTCGAAAATACCGGCACGATAAATAATTAAATAATTACGAAAATGTATGAATAAGTTTTTCTTCTGCCCTTGCTCCTAAAGATAAAAAAACTGAGTAGTTGAGGATGTACAGAGTATTGAGTAGAAAAAATAAAAGAAAAAAAAATAGTGAAATATTATTTTAATATAATATGAGAAAGAAATAAGAAGTGAGATGTTTGAGATTTTGATGAATTGTTGAAAGACAGATAAGATTATTTTTGAGTAAATTCAACGCAAGTAATTTGTTCAGCACAATGTGAACGCTCTTTATTCGATTGTAATAAATGCCGTTCTTCGGTAAAGGCAGGATTTTGAAGTCAATAAGTAATAATTGATCCTAATGACATTTCCATTGTTGCGTACGTTTTCTTATTAAATAGGTATTTTTGACCTCATTTTCATTGAAATTAAAAACAAAAAAAGAAAAAAAGAAAGAGAGGGAAATTACCCATTTTTGCTGAAAGAAAATCCTGGAAACCCAGTTTTCTTAACTCCTAAAAAAAAAAAAAAAAAAATACAAAAAAGTGGTTAAAAATGGAGCTTGTAACTACAAATGAAATATTGATTGGCTGGCTTGAGGAGATATCCACATTGGGTTAATTACAATCGACCTAATAATAATGGGGTTAAGCCACTATAAGCAAATGTTCTATCATTGTCATATTGATGTTGTATGATATAGTTCGTTAGATTGTAAAATTATTTTTATTATAAGTGTAAATTTAACGAACTACATGAAGTCTTGTCAATTTATAAGATTATTTTTATATAATCTTTTTATGACTGTACTTTATACTTACATACACACATATTTGCCAAAACCTGCCACGAGTCTTTGCTAGCCAGCCATGTGAAATAAAGTAAATAAATAACCTCCACATGGGTGAGATATGGAGAGCCATGTCTTTCCCATTTTTCAGCTTTGGCTGTTTATGCATGGGGGCAAAACATATTTGTCATTTTGATTCTTCATTTTTTCTTTCACATTTCTAGTAAAATCTATGCATGGTAGCCATGTGATTCAGCTTTTCAGGAAGGTGGTGGAGGCTTAGCTGGATAGGACACTAAAAAACGAAAACACAATCTGAATTCTATCTTTCGGTTGGGTCCATACTCCTTTGGATCTACTCTAATATCTCTCTCTATCCACATTACTTTTTGGACTTTCGAAGACAAAGTGTAATTGAAGAGGTTGTTGGGAGGTAGATATAATCAATCATACATCCAGAGATGAAAGATGAAATTATTTACATTAGTCTATAGCGCAGCACATCTCGTGCTGAGTTAAAAAAAAAAAAAAAAATGTGAGGTGTATAGCCGCACTCATATCCAGAGATTAGCTAGTTTCCGAAGTGTGAGTTAAGGGAGCTGGTAGATATGGGGCTAGCTAGCTGCTAAGGTGTTCCACAGCATGCATCAACTCACGTTTGGCTTTGCTTTTATGAAGACAGACAGTGGGGCAGAAATTTAAAATAGTGAGGTGAGGGATACAGAGATCACATCATATGGGTCGGTGAGGTACAGCTAGCTATATTAGTGTCTTCAAAGCATTTGGGGTTTGGTAGTTGCTATAACATACATCACATCCCCCATATACAGTTCTTGCAAAGCAACAGGATCATGGCGGTTACACTTAACCACAAAGGCTGGCTTTTGCCTTGGTCTTGCTGAATTAATTAAGCTTGTTGAGGTTGCGGCTTAATGATGTTAGGTTCTCTGTCCTTTCGCAACATTCGACACTGTTGTATATTGATAGATATATAGCCTGCAGCTTACAATGCTACCGACGAAACTACTGTATATATTCTATATATTGAATCCAATATGTTAAGTTTAAACTTTAATTCAATTTATTTAAATGACGAATTATATTATGTCATTTATTTTTATTCGTATAATAATTAATTAAAAATATATTAACATAACACGACTTATTTAAATATTTTTTTTTATATAAATAGATTGAACTAAAATATATAACTCATTTTATCCGATTAATATAATTTCACATAAAAGTTAAAATCTATATTTATTAATAACCACAACATCTTCAAAAATATATATCAATATTTTTCAAATTTTAACATATAATAAAACTAATATTACAAATTATACAATAAAAAATATGAACATATGTCTAAAATTATAATTCCAACAATATAAATAATAAAAATATAATTATAATGAGAAGTACCAATATTACAATTATCTTAACAATAATAAAATTTTAATTTTAAAACAAATTATAAAAGGGTCAAAACAGGTTGATTTCGTGTTAAGCAAGTTAATCTGTTACTGACTTGTTTATAAATCGTGTCTTAACGAGTCAACCTGTTTTGATCCGAACCTGTTAACATCAAACTCAAATCTACTAATTTATCATCATGTTCATGTTGAATTCATAAGTTCTGCCATATATTACCACCTCTACCGAAAAATCAAAACAATATCTAAACACTAAGAAGCTTTTAAAGGTACTGCATATATACAACAGTTTGTCTATTGTCCGTAGATGTACAATTGGAGAGATTCAATACTTTGTGAATAGTAATTAATCGTTTGTAAATAGTAATAAATTGTTTATAGATGGTAATAAACTGACGTGAATAATAGTAAAGAAATAAATGGTTTAAGCTAACAAACACAGCCTAAATTGCAGTCTTGGTAGTGCAAAGAGAAATGACAGACTTACCGTTGTATAACAATTTGTTTATGATCATGTAATAAAATAATATTATTTTAAATATTATTTTGACTTTTATTTTTGCTTTGATCAGTCTAAATTTAATAAAAAATATTATTATATTTAAAGTTATCTATAAATTATAAATAAGTTCTTAGTTTATCACTACTCGGCATGCAAAACCTAATCATAGGAGGGTACACAAGTTGCCTTTCATGGGATAAGTTCTACAGACGAGAAATATTATTTTAACGTCTCTACATCACACATTATTTATATAACATAATTTGATTTAAAAAATAAATTATAAAATTTGAATCTTACAAATCAAATCTTATCATTTAAGTGATGTATATGGCGTACAATAGTGTAAATGTCTTAGAATAACATTATTCTCTACAATATGTTGAGTTTTTGGGTTTAAATTAAGGTTTACTACCATGTATTTAAAACATCCATGATCATCCAAAGAAAAACAATGAAATACACGTTCCTTGTATATACACTTTCTTAGTATTAATTGAGTACCGTCCTCTGTCACTTCCGATCTTTGTTAATACAACCAAACCCACCAAACCATGTTATAGATCAGGCTTCTCATCCCATTGTTCAGAACAAAAGAAAGGGTAATTCTCTCATTTTATATCTCCCCAAAATGACATTATATATATACATCGATTAATACTATTTTGAGGGGAGTAATCCCTAGGGTAGGGCCCGTGAGAAGGCCTGGGCTGGGCCGAGTTGGTCCGGGAGGCCCAAGAGGAGAAGCATTGGACATGGTACATTGACAAAAGGACGGGAGGTAAGGCAAGAAAGCCTGACATCATAACTGGCCGACAGTTAGGGACATCCCTTGTCCCTGACCCTGTTGTCCGGACGGCGTAGGAGGACGAATGTGCCTGACTAGGACCACGCCACATTTAATGAAATGAGAACGGGCACGCCATGATAGAAATCATGCCGCATCAATGCGTCTCGTGGGTTGGCACGCTCAGCATGCCCCCTAGGGCCCTGGGTGTCAGCAACAACCGTGATTAGGTCTGTAGGGAAGCAACAAGCTGGCAGGGACACCCGATCCCAGTACAAAGCCGCACACTAGTTACCTTCACCTCGGGTTCATCTTAGCTAAGAATAAATACCCCATCCCTCAACCGATAAGAGGGTTATTCACAATCTTGAATACTTCTGTTTATCATCTTCCTTGATCGATTTTTTCTCTCTATCTTTCATACACTGAAACTAACTTAAACATCAAAGGTACCACGACTCCCGAGCCCCCTATTCTTCATCTCAGCAGTAACTAAGTCTGAGCCAACATCGTGGAGTTGTCCAGGCTGCGAAACATGACATCAACAACTATGTTTCTCGGTATGTACAATGTACATGATTCCTCTTTAACAAACTCATTTGCGATATCCATTTGTGCTAATCTAGATCTGTCGTGTTCCCTGGACCATAAAAGCATATGGCATGCTTTTTTTCATACTAAACAAGAAGAGAATAAGGCCTGCTTTATGTTACTAGCGAGGTGAGGTACCCACAAAATCTGGCTTTTAACAACCAAAAAAAACAAAAAAAGTATCCCCAAAACTAATTGCCGGATATGCCTTTCTTCGGATGAAAAAAAAAAAAAAAGGTATCATTGCTAGATTTCCTTCTCACTTGAGTCACTTCCACCATCATGCATGTCCCATGCACGTACGTTTCTCCTACCATGAATTTAATCATTTAATGGTATTTTAAACTAATATTAATGATATTTTTCGTCACAGCTTAGCACTCTATTAATGTCACATACTCCCAATACATGAACTAAGACCCTAATGTAAAGTGAAATACGTATAATAAAGAGCTAGGGTCGAACTAAAGTCGGGATTCAGATTAACTGTTTGAAATTTTTAATTATAAATTAATTATACTAATTAATCACCTAAAAAACCTTAAACATTCTGTAGAACCCAACCAAGTCAAAGTGTATGCATTCGTCAAAAGGACAGTCCCTGCAGAGGGATCGACTGTTTATGCCGACAGCTGCATTCATATTGACTTGGCCAACATTCACCCACGTGGATAGGGGACCCTCATTTTGCAAACATGTACTGCGCGCGTTGCATGCGCTTATCATTTAAAGCCACCTTTTGCTGATGTAGCTACGACCTATATCAATATCGTGACCACTCAAAAAATAAGCAAAATAAAATTAAAATAAAATATATCTGGGCTATATATATATATATATATATCTGCCGCCCGAATTAAGATGCCCAACAAAGTAGTATTTTCACCGAGTGCAAATTAGATAGCCTCATTTATCGCACGCTCATCCAAAGTCATGTACTTAGAACAAAAATCGTCCAATTATCATCATATATAATTATTTATTTATGATTAATTATTTTTAATAAAATAATTATTTGTCAGCTAAAATAAATATATTTTCATCATAAATAATCATTTTCGTTATAAAAAAAGTCACAAATACCTAATTTTCTTTGTACGATCATTATTTTAAAAAGTAAAATTATATACAATTTTAGTGTATTCATGTCCCTCGGTTTTTTTTAAAAAAGAATTTATTAGTAAAAAAAGAATTTTTTCATGTCATTCTATATTTATCAATTTTTTTTTAGGAGAGTACATAAAACTTAGGCATCCTATAATAGTAAATATTTTTTTATTATTAAAAGATTAAAAAAAAGTACCACGTACCCGACAATAATAAGAGACGGAATCATAGACATCCTCAGCTGTCTTAAACTAAGGAATGCTCTTGGTTCGTTTCTCACAACAATGATTTTGATTTTTCATTATTATCATGTTAATTAAGTATCTAATAATTATCATAATCATCATGAAAGAGAATAAACTTTGGGATCCCGTAAGCATTAATTGTTCCATATAATTAGGAAAAGAATTAGATGTTGATTATGGTAACTTTATATATAGTAATCGTCGGAATTAAAAAAATGTATGGATCTCATGATTGGTCCATTCCTGTAATTTTTTAGCCTAAAAAAAAAAAAAAAAGTACAGTTATTATTTTTGCAAATCTCTTAAACTTTCTCGCCCGCAATCATGATACCTTCCCGGTTGGTAAGGATATATATATTCTGTCCCACACCTCCTCATAACACATCAAGCCAATCAGACAACAAGGTTTTATTTCTTGATTTATTCTTCTCAAATGCTATTGTTTTACCCTTTTAAAGACATGTAGTAGACAAAAACGTGGACTAATCTATGCCACTTGATCTCCAAACAGATCCTAATAAAAGTATCATCAAGTTGTGGTAATAACTTAAAAGAAAGAAAGAGAGTTTTTGAGGCCAGAATTCTCTTATCCATGATGAAGTGACAGTATATATGTCATGTAAGGATGCATGCAGGCTCCACCATCCTAAGGGCCGACCATTGAAAAGATCTTCGCCCACTCTAAAAGAGTACTACTGCCTCCTGTTATTGCAATCTAGAAAAAAGATTTGTGTATATAAAATAGCAGATCTTATCATGAAAAAGGTCTAAAAAAAATATATTCTTTTTTTATTAGAACTTGTGTTTTTATAAAAGATCTGTCTGAAATTTATCTATTTGAAATTTGTATTTAGAATTATTCAGTTTTAAAAGACCCCGTTTGAATTTGCATGTATTAATTTCTACCATGTAATTAGGAAAAAAAAAATCTCAATTATGTCTAAAGTTTCACAAATGCAATTAACATGTCACCCTAATAATGTCAACATGCATGCACGAGAATAAAATATATGGATGCACTACTAGACTGATCAAGGGAATTATGTGGATTGAATTGCATGTGGATTTTGCTTAGAAATAATTAATTAAGATATCATATTTTATTCGTTTGTTTGTTATAGATCTCTTGTCTCTTTAAAAGAATAAGGTGGATGAAGAACGTACACCGGCAATCGTTGATTTTGAGTTGATGCCTCAAACCACAAGCTAATTGGGAGAAATGAACAAATTGGAATCAATCAGATACTTTAAGGTTGTAAGCATTTGTTGAATTGTTATATATTGTGGCTTGGAAACAATGCAATAGTCATCAACTTGTCTTACTACATGACTAATTCCTTTTATTATTATTATTATTATTATTACAAAACTACACAGTAATTTACTCATGACATGATAATCAATGACATTATCGAGGGTAGGATGATCTTGTGGCCACCTACATCATTTAAATCATGGAAAGGTAAATAGAGGAAAAGGAAAAGGGGAAGCCGAGAAGGGGAATGGTTTGTGTTTACAGCCACTCTTTTTTTCCTGAGTTGTGTGCAAGAGGAAAATTTAAAATGGAAGATCTCCCCATTTGAATTTATAAAACCACAAGAAAATAATTTAATTGTTTCATTGCATTTTCTTAATATACTAACTAGAAAAAATGCTAGATAGGATAAGCAAGTTGAGTAATGCAATATACAGTTTTAAGATATGCAAGTTTCGCATACTTATTTTGAAAAAAAGTAAATCTATTATTAAAAAATAACCTTTTTTTTTTTTCCTGAAAGTCTCAAATTTATCATTTTTTTAAAGAGAGTACGCAATACTTATACATCTTATAATTACCGATAATATTTATTTTTTCAAGAGTAATGTTACATACAGTCGTGAAATACATAAGCGTCGTACAATCGTTTTGAAAAAAAGTGAGATTTATTATTAAAAAATTAATTTTTTTTGTGTAGATCCCGTATTTTATTTTTTTAAAAAAAATTGTGTAGCACTTGTGCACTATACAACTGCAAATATAATTTTTTTTTTTAATTTTTTTGAAAAAATTCTATTTATAGTCTTGAGTGAGGATTGTATGTGTAATCTCATTGATGAATAATGAATAGAAGAATTGAATTAGTTTAAAAAAAATAAATTAAAAAAATAAAAAAATATAGTATGTAGAGGTTAAAGAGATTGTGTAACAATTTTTTTTTTTTTAAATTTATACAGAATTTTCCTCTTCTTAATGGGCACTGGTGATTTGAAATCCCATTAAAAACGCCTTTTAGTTATTTAAGGGAAAAAGATCCTAATTGAGGGTGCTCTGGTCATTTGAGTTCCCATGACAACGTTCCACCTACCAAAATCTACACTTGGAAGCAACGACAAACGACAGCTAGAACCTAAAGAAAATGACGGTTTACTAAATCCCATATAGATACAACTTAACTACGATATCAGAGCATTTAAATAGGTGAGGTGTGCAGATAAAAGTTAAAAATTAAATAAAATATTATTATTATTTTAAAATTTGAAAATTTGAATTATTTTTTATATTTATATAAAAATTTTAAAAAATTATAATAATAAGATAAAACTGTTTCTGAATTCTGGGCCATTCTTTTGACTTGGATGCACATACGCCAGCCAAATACGAATAATAGAATCCTCTCCTGTAATTATTCAAAAACAAAGGATTTCAATATTTCTCAGTACTTTTTTACGGTCTTCGTCCTACTTTACAGTTGCTGTGTCGTCAAATAGTGATAGTGCCAAACCTTAGAATATAATGCAAAGGACCCATTGGAGAGAGAGAGAGAGAGAGAGAGATAGGCTGTGAGCTTAGAGAAAGTAAATGGGGTGAGAAGAGTGATAGGCAGCTGGAGTTTTGGCATCACAGCTGCTGGCCAAAAACCCATAACCAATTTTAATTCTTCTGGTGTGTACTTGATCCAAATGGGTTTCTAAATGATCATTTTCCCAGTGTTGGTTGGATTTCATTTTTTTTTTTTTTTTAAGTTTGTGATTTTCTGTTCTGTTGGATGGTAGCTTTGTTTGCTGCTTCCGAACCCAGCACTAGATTTCATGCGTTTCGTAAGTTGTTGATTTCATGGTCCATAAAGGTTCAGTTTTATTTATTTTTTTTTTGCAGTTTCTGTCAGAACCATCCGTTCAGAATAATTTCTCTGTCATTTTGAATTCTAGTTTCGCTTGCAGACCATAAACGATCAGTGGAATGCATATTTTACATTTTCATCGAGATCCGTTTGCATATATGTGCTCCTTTCAGCACTTGTAAAAAAAAAAATATGTATGCGCGTGTTCCTTTTCGCTATCGCATTGATCAATGACCGTACTTTTTGCTGTTAATTTGGGGTCCCTTACTGTTAAATTATACGTGTGTTTGTGTGTCTCAGTATACAAACATCTTTATGGGGTACCTGTTGGTTTTGGGGGTTCTTTTTAATGGGTTGGGGGGGGGGGGGGGGGGGGGGGGGGGGAGTGCTATGCATTCATGGTTTCCCTTTTTTGGTTCCTACTCTCTAGGATTTACTTGTTACTTGATGATGTTCTAATGTTTATATTGTCTTTTTTCCTTGTCCTGTGGATCGGTTGATTTCGTACTTTGAAGGCTATTGAAGCAAGGAGTAGCAGTACTTACTCAAATATTGGATTTATGTAGAATTGAGCAGGTATTCTAACGAGTTTCCTGTTATTCATCCTGATCCTTTATTGTGAATATGCTTATATGAACTTTAAGAGATTTTGAAGATCAAACTCCAAAATTTTCTTACAGTCATATTTTCCTTTGTTGATATTTGTGTCTAGGTGCGAGGAGTGAGAAATATAGAGATGTAAACTGCCATCTAGAATGTAACTTGAATGTGCGTTATATTATATTGATATTCTGGCCTGGATACATTACCTGGGTTTTCACTACTGGTACAAGGACCAGCCTTTTGCCAAGTCAATACCAGTTGCGCTATTGTTCCTTGCTGGAGTCATGGCAACTTTATCACATTCCGAATCCAGACGCTTATACTCTTGGTGGTGGGACAGCCACATTAGCCCAAAGAATTCAAAATGGCTTCAGGAAAATCTTACAGGTGATGATTTTCTCCTTATGACTTAATCTCCAATTGCTATGTTCCCAAAATTTTGTTTCTTGCTTGGATATGTTTTTATACATTTATCGTTGATGGAGGTTGTTTTCTAATTACTACAACTGATTACTGCTCTGGGGCCTGAAATCAACTTAGCAAATATGAGGGAGGCAAGGATCTTCCAAAATAGCGTGCCCCTGAACTTAACCATGTGATGGGGAACACTGGTTGAACAGTGCTTTACGAGAATACACTGCCTACAATTTTGTTGCAATTTTGAATAGATTGTTGATTTCTGTTGGTACATTCTTCTATATTGTCCTTTCATTTTTTGTACTTTACTCATAAACCGGTGCTACTTTTTTTAAAGATAATGCTGGCACTAGTTGAAGCCGACTTGAATGACCATCTTTTTTCCTGGAACTAAAGTGATTTACTTCACCTCTTGCATAGTTATGTGATTGGTCTAGTATTGGTATATTCGAAACTTTGTAATAAACTGGATGTTGCCATATCATCATGTTTGTCATACACTGCACCTATACACACGAAATAGATCTGAATAACCCAATGAATAATCACCCTCAAGTTGTGAATAATAGAAATTATAGACAGTTAAATTTTATAATTTTTAAGACATAGTAGTAATGGTGGTTCTCCAAGAACCATAATCTAGGAAGGATGGATCGCATTATTGACCATATGTAAAATTTAATGTTGCTGAATAAGTGGATGTGCTGCTGTGCCTGTTTGTGCACATTTTTGTGTGCTTGTTTGTAATGCACATATGACATCTCCATGATATTTTAGATAACATTCTCAACTGATCCTGAATCTGTTGCTATAGACATGGATGCCAAAGTCAAAGCGATGATCAAGCTCATTGAAGAAGATGCAGATTCTTTTGCAAGGAGGGCAGAAATGTACTACAAGAAACGCCCAGAGCTTATGAAACTTGTAGAGGAGTTCTACCGAGCTTACCGTGCATTAGCTGAGAGGTACGATCATGCAACAGTGGAGCTTCGCCAGGCCCATCGAACCATGGCAGAGGCATTCCCCAGTCAAGTGCCTTATGAGCTGGCTGATGATTCACCCTCAGGTTCTTCAGGCCCTGGGGCTGAACCTCATACACCAGAAATGCCGCATCCAATTCGTGCATTGGTAGACCCAGATGACTTGCATAAGGATGCACTAGGGGTCTCTTCAACCAGCTTACATACTACGAAGAGGGGTGGAGGGAATTCAGAATGTGCATCTGCAATAAACAAAAGGGGTCTTAAACAGTTCACTGAGCTGTTTGTGTCAAGAGAAGCAGTGCCGCAAGGTTCAGATGTTGCTGAAGGAAAGATGAAGAAAGGCATGAATGTTTATGATGCCAAAGAGAATGAACAATATTTGCAAGATGGGTTCTCTCAGATGTCACGTGAGAACCAGAAACTCAAGAGCCAGGCCCTTTCCGAGTCTCAGCGTGCAGGGAAAGCTGAAAATGATGTTCAGGAATTAAAGAAAGCCCTAGCAGAGATTCAATGTGAAAAGGAAGCTGTCCTTCTTCGATACGAGCAGAGTTTGGAAAAGTTATCACATTTGGAGAGAGAACTTGATCATGCACAAAAGGATGCTGCTGGACTTGATGAGCGAGCGAGAAAAGCTGAAACTGAAATTAAAATACTGAAGGAAGTCCTCACCGAGTTAGAAGTTGAGAGGGATGCTGGTCTTCTTCAATTCAATCAGTGTTTAGAGAGGATATCTAGTCTGGAGAATTTGTTATCTGTTGCCCATGAGGAAGCAAAAGGGCTAAACGAGAAAGCTATTAAAGCAGAAAATGGGCACCAACATCTCAAGAGTGAACTTTCTAGATTAGAGGCTGAAAAGGAGTCGGCTCTTCTCCAGAACAGACAATGTCTGGAGAAGATATCTGTGCTGGAGACTAAAATCTCACTTGCTGAGGTAAATGCTCGATTTTTAAATGAGCAAATTGAAAGAGCAGAAACTGAAGTTAAAGCACTGAAGAAAGCTTTCACAGAATTAAATGAAGAGAAAGAAGCTGCAGCTCTTCAGTATAAGCTGTGCTTAGAGAAACTAGCTAAGATGGAAAGTGAACTTTTTCAAGCACAAGAAGATACCAAACGACTGTACAGCGAAATTCTTCGGGGAGCTGCAAAATTGAAGAGTGCAGAAGAACAATGTCTTGTGTTGGAGAGTTCAAATCAATCTTTGAAATTAGAGGCGAACAATCTGGTGCAGAAGATTGCAGTGAAGGATCATGAACTTTCAGAAAAGCATTGTGAGTTGGAAAAATTACGTACTCTAATGCAAGAGGAGTGCTCAAGGTTTGAGCAAATTGAATCCAGTCTCCAAGCTTTACAGAAATTACACTACCAATCTCAAGAGGAGCAGAGAGGTCTGACATTGGAGCTCAAAAATGGGCTTCAGATGTTGAAAGACTTAGGGATCTGCAAAAATGGTATGGAAGAACAACTTCAAAGGGTTGAGGAAGAAAACAGGAGCCTGAATGAAGTGAAGTTCTCTTCTGCTATTTCCATAAACAATCTGCAAAATGAAGTCTCTAACTTGAAGGCAATGAAAGAGAAACTTGAAGAGGAGGTTGCACTAAAAACAGACCAAAGCGATACCCTCCAGCAGCAGATTTACCATTTGAAGGAGGAAATCAAGGGCTTGAATGGAAGATACCAGGCCATTATGGAGCAAGTGGAGTCAGTAGGTTTGAGTCCTGAATGCATTGAGTCATACGTGAAGGACTTGCAAGTTGAGAACTCAAACTTGAAAGAGGTCTGCAAAAAGGAAAGAGACGAGAGAGAAGCTATTGATGAGAAGTTGAAGCATATGGATAATCTTTCAAAAGAGAATGTTGCTCTGGAGAATTCCCTCTCGGGATTGAATGGTGAGTTGGAGGGAATGAGAGAGAATGCTAAGAACTTGCAGCAGTCCTGTCAGTTTCTCCATGAAGACAAATCCACACTTGTTGCAGAAAAAGCTGCTCTGCTTTCACAGTTGCAAATTATCACCGAGAACATGCAGAAGCTCATGGATAAAAACACCTTGCTGGAGAATTCACTCTCTTGTGCTAATCTCGAGCTTGAAGGTTTGAGGGCCAAGTCTAAAAGCTTAGAAGAATTATGCCAGTTGCTCAGTAATGAGAAGTCCAATCTTCTGAGTGAGAGATGCAGCCTGGTATCTCAGTTGGAAAATGTTGAACAGAGACTCGGAAACCTGGAAAAGAGGTTTACAAAACTAGAAGAAAAATATTCAGATCTGGAGAAAGAGAAAGAATTCACACTTTGTCAAGTAGTAGAACTGCAGGGTTCCCTCTTTATAGAAAAACAAGAGCGCACAAGCTTTGTGCAGTCAAGTCAGGCTCGACTGGCAGGTTTGGAAAATCAAGTCCATATCATGCAACAAGAAAGTAGGTTGGGGAAGAAGGGCTTTGAAGAAGAGCTAGACAGAGCAGTTGTTGCTCAGGTCGAGATTTTCATCCTGCAGAAGTTTATAGAAGATCTGGAAGAAAAGAATCTATCTCTAGCATTTGAATGTCAAAAACAGGTTGAAACATCCAAGTTTTCAGATAAACTGATTACAGAGTTGGAGTGTGAGAATCTAGAGCAGCAGGTAGAAGCAGAATTCTTATTAGATGAAATCCAAAAGCTGAGGATGGTAATTCATAAGGTGTTCAGGGCTATTCAAATTGATCCACATTGTGGGCATGTAGATAAGATCGCGCAGGAGCATATACCTGTATTGGATATTTTTGATGGTATCGAGGATTTAAAAAGTTCTCTGTTGAAAATCTGGGATGAGAAGCAGCAGCTGCTGGTTGAGAACTCAGTGCTCTTAACTTTACTTGGGCAACTGAGATTAGAGGGTGCTGAGCTCGAGTCAGAGAAAAATATCATTGCGCACGATTTTGAGTTCATGACAGAGCAATGTGCTATGCTGCAAAAGAACAAGCAGGAGCTTCAAGAGATGAACAGGAATTTGTGGTTGGAAATGGAGGAGAGCGACCAATTGGAGGATGCTTTAAAGGTTGAATTGGAAACCCTACATGTGAAGCTGATAAATTTGGAGGGTGCTTACCTTGCATTGCAGGAAGAGAATTCCCTCTTGCTTGAAGAGAAGAAATCTTTGCTCAGGAAGTTTTCAGACCTGAATGAGGAAAAGTGTATCCTTGAACAGGAAAACAGTGTTATTCTCCATGAAACGCTAGCTCTCAGCAACCTATCTATTGTTTTTGAGAGCTTTGCAAGTGAGAAGTCTATGGAAATAGAAGAACTTGCTGACAATATCAGCAGTCTCCTTTTGGTCAATGGTGATCTGAAGGAGGAGGTTGGAATGTTGGGGAAGAAGATGGAAATGAAAGAATCAGAAAGTCAACACCTGAATGAGTCAGTAGAGAAGTTGGGGAGGGAGCTGAATGAGGCCAAGGACTTAAATGACCAATTGTGCAATCAAATTTCTATTGGAGAGGATTTTCTGAGACAGAAGGCAACAGAACTTTCAGAAGCAGAACAGATACTTAAAGCTACTGAGAATGTAAATGTTGAATTGTGCAAGACTGTTAAGGAACTGAAGATGGAATGTATAGAATCAAAACAAATTAAAGAAAATCTAGAGAAACAGATTCTTGAAGTGCTGGAAGATAGCACAATTCAGAAAAAAGAAATTGAATGCCTTCGTGAAGTGAATGCAAATATGGAGTCTGAAGTAGAAATACTACATACAGAAATTGAAGAACACAGGATTAGAGAAGAGAATTTGAGTTCAGAGCTGCAAGAGAAGAGAGATAAATTTGAACTCTGGGAGGCTGAGGCTGCTACATTTTATTTTGATCTCCATATTTCTGCCGTTCGTGAAGTTCTACTTGAAAATAAGGTTCAAGAACTTACTGGAGTTTGTGAGATTCTTGAAGATGAAACTGCTGCAAAAAGTAAGGAGATTAAACAGATGAAGGAAAGAGTTAGCTTCTTAGAAAGTGAAATTGGGGGAGTGAAGGCCCAGTTGTCTGCATATGTTCCTGTCATTGCTTCACTGAGAGATGATATAGCCTCTCTTGAGCATAATTCCCCTCTTCATACAAAGCCTGCCATGGCAGGAAATCAAGAAGAAAAGGTAACTCTTTCCTCTTTTAGAAAGCATCTAGTGTCAACCACATGCTGTCGTAGTTAAAGCTATATGGTTGCTGTGCATAAAAATATTGGTTTTTGGCATTCTGGGTCTGCAATATTTATGGCTTAAATTCCTAATCTTTTTGGCAAAGTGGCGAACAATTATTTTCTGCACTTGTGTATTGGTCATAGCAAACCATTAGTTACCTTTTAGACTATGCTGAATTTTAATTGGCGTGATATTCAAAACTTGTGCACATAATCATGATTTTCAATCTGAATTCTACTACATGTGGGTGATGGAACCGACCTATTTACATTTTGTACAGGAATTTATATGCTTTTAATAAATGCCAGTTTTACATTTTGTACAAGCATTTATTCTGTGTGTCTTATACATGAGAAGATTAGAATAAATTTGTAATGTTGGTGGCTCTGGAGTGACAGTATTAAGGCGTTGCAGAATCCCAATATCCTTAAGTTTGTCGTGTTGATATTTGCAGAGTGCATCTTTATGATATTTTCAAACAGATTTGAAAATCAAATTCTATGCAGTAAGTTGAATAGATGAGATACAGTTTAAGTCAGCTTAATCTTATAATAGACAGAATTGTTTCTTGCCATTAACTTGTAGTTTCACCTACCCAATATGCTGTATGAATATTGAAATCTTATTGATTTATGTGTTATGTTTTTCTATATACAATTTTTTTTAATGAAGGGTATGTGTGAAACCAATCTAACATTGCTATTTAGATATCACGTGTATAAATGGTCTTTTGCTGAATCTCATGGTTATTTGACATGCATGTCTTTAGGATGAGGAGATGGCAATTCATCTTCATGAAGAGAGCCGTCAAGTGCTTATAGAAGATCAAAGTACTGTGATACAGGATGGAATTGCAGATTTGCTGAAATTGCAGACAAGGATTAAAGCAGTGCAAAAGACATTGGTGGGAGAAATGGAAAGGCGTGCAACTCAAGAAAGCATAAACACTAACATCAAAGTTGAACGTGTACTGAAAGAGACTGAAGAGTTGGGATTGGAAGGCACATTACATCAAGTTAAAGACATAAGAAAGGAAGAGATGAAACTGGGGAATGATCTCGCCAATGACCTGGAGTTACAGAAGACTAAACCAGAAAATGGAACTTTGATGAAAGATATTCCACTTGATCAAGTCTCGGATGGTTCATTCTATGCTAGAAGCAGGAGAGATAAGGGTGGAGTTGATGATCAGATGCTTGAGTTATGGGAAACTGCAGAGCGGGACTGCAGCCAAGACCCAATGATCAATGAGACACAAAAGCAGGCTTCTGCACCAGTGGAAGATATTATTGCATGCCACAATTTTGAAGACGAGGAGAAGGGTCTGTATATCTCTTCAGAATTACAGATCGAGAAGGAGTTGGGCATTGACAAGCTAGAGGTATCAACAAGTGTTAGACAGCCAAATCAAGATGCCTCTAAGGGAAAGTTCCTGGAGAGACTTGCTTCAGATGCTCAGAAATTGACGACTGTTCAGACAACTTTGCAAAATCTGAAAAAGAAAATGGAAATGAACAAGAGAAGCAAGAAGGCCAATGGGATCGAATATGAAACAGTGAAAAGAAGGTTACAAGAAGTTGAGGAGGCTGTTTCGCAGCTAGTGGATATCAATGACAAATTGACGAAGGAGGTTGATCATAGCCCCCAATCTTTGAATGGGAAACCTTCAGAAGAGTTGGAGGATGCTGGAAATGTCTCCAGAAAAAGAGTAATAGATCAGGCACGAAATGCGTCCGAAAAGATTGGACGATTGCAAATTGAGTTACAGAACATCGAGTATGTACTGCTGAAATTGGAGGATGAAAAGAAAAGCAAAGCAAAGTACAGATTTTCCAAAAGTAGAACAGGCATTCTCTTGAGAGACTTTATTCACAGCAGTGGGACGAGTAGTGCAAGACGGAAGAAGGCTTGTTTTTGTGGCTGTACAAGAGCTTCAACTAATGGAGACTGATGTCATGGAGACGAAAGCAATTTCTCGTTGGCTCCACTCCTGGAGATATGTCCCTAATATTATGTTTAGAGGGTCATTTCTTTAATTAGTCAGGGTAAATCTTGCCTTTTTAGCTTACCGGAACTGTAGAAATTTAGGACTGATCTAATTATAATAAGCTGCTGCTTCCAGCAATTTCGTCTTTTGATTTCGTAAGACTATCAATGATAATTATTTATACCTAGTGAACATGAATTGAATTGTGATGCGATGTCTGAATTACATCTTACATTCCCCAAGTCTGGCATTTATCTCTTCTTCGTTCCTGCAGAATCCTACTCTTTTTAATTGCATCAATGTTTATCCTCTGAAACTTTCTGCCCATCTTGTTTAACTTTGCTGTTGGAAATTTGGAAAGCAACACTTGCTTTTCAAATCTCACGAAACTGAAAATAGTGTGAGATTGGCTGGTGAGTAGTAGTACGTCCTCTTCCACAACCACCCACCTGGCTCTCTAATTTTCCTCCACGGCCTCCTCGTCTTCATGGTAAGAGACAACCCAATCTACCCTCCACCTTGCCCAAGTTAAACCCTGATAGACAGGAATCTTAAAAAAAGAAAAAACTATTGCCCCCGTGCTCAGGATGAGGTTGCATAAGAAGGGGATTGAAATTGATCTCATCTCTACTTATGGGGAGAGAGAGAGAGAGAGAGAGAGAGAGAGAGAGAGATGGAATTCCCTCAGTCTCATCCTAAAAGAATTTTTGAATCAGTCTCAACTTCTACAGCAACAGAGAGTTGAAGTTAACTGATTCAATTCTTGCAAACTGGTGGAATGGAGCGGGTGAGGTCCATTAGGCAATAAAAGAAGATTGGGGAAGAAGCAGTTTGGTCATTTCAGTACATCACATTTTCAGGCAGATTAATAAAGCTGCAGACTTATTACCAATATATGGGGTTGACGAAATCTTGAAGGTTTCAAGGGCCTCTAAAATATATATATATATATATATATATATATATATATATTGTAGCGTTTTTCTAAATTATAATTACCATGTTCAGTCGCCTATAGTTATTTATAATAAAATAGGAATATCGTCTTATTCTTTAAAAAATAATTCCTTCCTCACTTATACCGTGCTATTCTATAGAAATCCATCTAAATAATCTCAGTTATATATAAAGGATTATTTGACTTCCCTCGATTATTTTTACAAAACTTCTCAACTCAGCTCATCTCATTTCATCTAATTATTACAACTTTTTCAAATTCTCACACAAAATAAAATAAACAATTCAAAATTTACAAATCTCAATGTTAAAATAAGTCAAAATACTGTTTGAATGGCCAAATCAATTGGCCTTGTGATCTCAGTTTATTATATAAAATGTATAAGATTTCTATACAAGAAATAAATAAGTATATGCTAATTCTATCCCTATACAATTTGTCAAATATTATGCTAATTATACAGAAGAGTAAATCAAGGAAATAAATAAGGAAACAAATAAGGAAACAAATATGTCCATTGACAGCCCCCCACAAATTGATGCGGGTTGATCAACAAGCATCAATTTCCTACCTAGAAAGCAATGTTGATGATGAGTGAGAGCCTTGGTGAAGATATCAGCAATTTTTCATTCAGTGAAAATATGGGGAAGAGTGATAACACAAGCTTCAAAGGCTTTACAAATAGAATGACAATCGACTTCAATATGCTTTGTGCGCTCATGATAGATAGGATTGGCCGTGATTTGAATAGCACTTATATTATCGGTGTGTAAAGGTGTAGGATTGGTCTCAGAGAAGTCTAACTCAACAAGTAAACCTCGAAGCCAAATAATTTCGGAACAAGCAAGAGACATTGCTTGGTACTCAGATTCTGTAGATGACTTAGAAACTCTGTCTTGCTTCTTACTCATCTAGGAGATCAACACATCACTTAAGAACATGCACCAACCAGTGATGGAGCGACGTGTATCAGCACAACCAGCCCAATAAGCATCACTATAAGTAGCAAGATGAGGAGAATTGCCTGCAGGAAAGAATAAGCCATCGGCAGAAGTGCCCTAAACATAGCAGATGATTCTAGGGACGGTAGCCAAATGAAGATGACGAGGGGTCTGAAGAAACTGGTTGACTTGTTGTACAACAAAAGAAACGTCCGGTCTAGTAATGGTGAGATAGACAAGGCTACCTACCAACTTTCGGTATAAACTGGGATCATCATGTAGGTCACCCTCCTTTTTGCGAAGTTTGACGTTTAATTCCATGGGGGTATCAACAGAAGTAGCCTCATGTAGTCCAACGATAGCCACCAAGTCACTAGCATACTTATGTTGATTGAGTGAAATACCAGAAGGACTACGACTCACTTCAAGACCGAAAAAATATGTGAGAGACCCAAGATCTTTCATATGAAAAGATGCTGAGAGATAAGTTTTGAGCTGGACAAGTAAAGCAGAATCGGAACCAATGATCACAATATCATCAACATAAACCAAAAGAACAACAATACGCATGTCTGTTTTTCGAAGAAACAATAAAGTGTTGTACTTGCTCTGCTTGAATGACAATTGTAGTAAAGTGAAGCGAAATTTATCAAACCAGGCCCTCGGAGCTTGTTTAAGACCATAAAGAGAGCGACAAAGTTTACACACATGTGAGGTCGGAGAGGGAAACATCCCGGGGGTGGTTTCATATAAATACACTCTTTAAGATTCCCGTGAAGAAAAGCATTATTGACATTCATCTGATGTAGTGGCCATCATTGGAAGCAGCAAGAGCTAGAATCGTACAAACAGTGGTCATCTTAGCCACAAGAGCAAATGTCTCTTTATAATTGACATCATATTCCTGATTAATCCAAAGTGCAACAAGCCAAGCTTTATAACGATCCAAACTTCCATTAGATCAAACCTTGATTGAGTAAACTCATTTATGGGAACTATGGTGGAAGAACAAGGCGTAATGTCCCAGGTGTAATTGGCCTCTAAAGCGGCAATTTCTTCCTGTATAACTTGTCGCCAACAATCATGCTTGACAGCATGTAAGAAAATCAAAATTGGACAATACAACAATAAGAGTTGAAATAGAGTGGCTAGAAGAAAACCCATACCTATTCAGAGATACAGACACTCGAGGAGAGCGACGTACCAAAGGCTCTGGAGGTGCTGCAACTAACTGGGTTTGGAGCATGATAGGATCAGATATCGAGTGAGCCATCGGAAGAAACTGTGAGCAGGAGCGTCTCGTATACAAACCCAGAAGAGCAGTTTTTAGAGCCTTGACCTAGAACATAGATGGAACAGAGGATTCTAGCAAGAAAGTACGTACCACATCAAGAAGATGACAATTTTTGCGTCGGCTACTCCATTATGTTGGGGAGTAGTGAGACATGAACGTTGATGAATAATACTTTTAGAAGCCAAGAATGCTTAAAACTCAGTAGACAAATATTCACCACCAGAATCTGTGCGTAATGTCTTAATAGTCGTAGAAAATTTATTGTCAACATACGCTAAAAACTCAATGAAAGTACGGAAAATCTCAGATTTAGAGCGAAGAAAATAAACCCAAGTGAATCTACTATGATCATCAATGAAAGTCACATAGTATTTAAATTTTTCATGTGAACTAATCGGGGAAGGTCCCCAAACATCACTATGGATAAGGTCAAATCAGTGAGAAGCTCTACTAGCATGCAAAGGAAATGGAAGAGTTTTGTTTTTACCAAATTTGCAAGAATCACACTCAAGAGATAAAGAATAATGTTCGTTATTACCAAGAAAATTAGAGTGCAATACATGAGATAATATCTGAGCATTGGGATGGCCTAAATAACAATGTCACACCATACTCAAATTAGGAACATTATTACAAGCAAAAGACTTGATAGAAGAAATTGAATAAGGTACTGGAACAGGTAAAAATAGTGGAAACAAGCACCCCACTTTAGGTCCCTTTGCGATCGGCTCCCTCGTTACCTGGTCCTACACAACACAACCATCATCAGAAAAATTAACAGCACAATTATTATCAACTAATTGACTAACATAAATAAGATTCATCGAAAGTTGAGGAGTAAGAAACACATCAGTAAATTTAGAAAATGCATCTCCAACAGCAGCTATTGGCAAAGAACTGTTATTGGCAGTCTAAATGGCATATTTACCAACATAGGGCTGAACATGACACAGAGCGGTGGGAGTATTAGTCATGTGATTAGAGGCACTCGAGACTACGTACTAGACTGTAGTAGAATTATTACCTTGGAACCTCATTGCAGATAATGCCGAAATTAGCATCTGTTGCACCATTTCTAGTATGCAATAATTTGATGCAGGAGGTGCAAGATCAGAGGAAGCACCTGAGGAAGAGTCATGTGCTACAGAAGTCGATGCAGAAGGGACAATAACAGAAGTCTGAAATGCTTGGGCCTGACGATTCTGGGGGCGGATACGACATTCTTTGATAATGTGACCATTCTTCTTGCAACAAGAGTAATATTTTTTAGAACAATTGGCAACAATATGCCCATATTTCTTGCAGCAAAAACATTGTAAGTTTTTATAATTCATAAGTGATCATCGTCCTTGGGTAGCATAAGCTACAGTGGCGGTCCCGGAACTACCATGAGATTGCTCCAAAATAGCTTGAGTACTAAGACATTGTTCTTCGCGAAGTAACTCACTAAAACAAATATCAAGAGAAGGAACAAAAGATCTGTTTAGTAGAGAGGAGCGAACAGATTCATATTTTGGGCATAGTTTCATAAGAAAATGATCATGCCGGCTAGTCTTGTGAAGAGTCTTAATAGTTGAAAGAGCGGCAACAAAAACATCTGTTGTAACCAAATCAAAATATTCATGCCAAAAAGTCAGAAATGCCGAGTAATAGTCTTGGATGGAAAGACTACCACAAACATGACAATCGCATGAAGGATTAGCCTCGAAATCCTTGGATTTGTCAGTAGTGGATGTTTAGGCGACATTCGTGCCATCAATACGAGCCCAAAGATCTTTTCCCTTGAGGAAAAGTTTAAAGTGAAATGCCCAAGTAGAGTAGTTTGTGCCCGTAAACTTGACACACACGGATGCTGAGTTCATCACAAAGAAATAAATTCCGACACAAAGCAAATCAAAGATAAACCAAGAGATACTCGTAGAGAAGTGCCAAAATTACCACAAATAAATGGCAAAAAAAAACTACCATAGACAAAAAAATGCTAAAATTACTAAGAGAAAGAAAAATGACCAGAAAGGACAAGTTGTGTCTGCGATAAAACGAAGGCACAAAGTGTCGAGATGCCCACCAGAAGGATGTGGCTGCCGAGATGGAAACAGAAACTGCAAAAAAACTATGTAAACCAGGAACGGACGTGTCGAGAGGCCCACCAGAAGAGTACTACTGTTGAGACCTAAACAGAGACTGCCGAAAAACACAAACCTAGAATAGACGGCGCCGATAACACCAACCCAGAAAAAATAGACCGAAAAACAAGATCGCTTTCACACGAAACAACAAGTAGATCACGTTGGGTCACCGAGAATAATCCAAAAGACCCCGACACACGAAATCGAGAAGAGAAAAAAAATTCACGCGGGCGACCACCAAACCGAGAGAAAAAAATTCAAGTGGCTCTTGATACCATGTTAAAATAAGTCAGAATTTTGTTTGAATTGTTGAATCAATTGGCCTTGTGATCTCGGTTTATTATATAAACTGTACAAGAGTTTTATACATGAAAATAAATAAGTATATGTTAATTCTATCCCTATACAATCTGTCAAATATTATGTTAATTGTACAGAAGAGTAAATCAAGGAAATAAATAAGGAAACAAATATGACAACAAATATAGACAATAAAGCTGTCCATTGACACCCAAAATAAAAATAATATTAAAAAAATATATTCTAACAATATTTTACTCAATGTTCAACTTTCATCTTAATTCATCTCAATCTCATCTCATCTTGTCTCATCCCTTTGTCCTTGGTGGAGTTAGATTCAATCATCTTGAGGGAGCACCCACGGCTTTTTACAGTCTTAAGCCCTTTTTGTAAACTCTCCAATAAGTATAAAATGCTAGGATATTCACAATCAATAATAATAATAATAATAATAATAATAATAAAAGATTAAAAAAAATAGTAATTATAAAATACCAATTTTAATCCCTTCCCATTTTCCTTCACACAAGGTTTTCATAAACTAATATGGCATGAACAAAGCAGGCGCACAAACTTGACGAGGACATC
The DNA here is from genome assembly GCF_004785595.1 of Juglans microcarpa x Juglans regia. NCBI lineage: Eukaryota > Viridiplantae > Streptophyta > Magnoliopsida > Fagales > Juglandaceae > Juglans > Juglans microcarpa x Juglans regia. Next base: position 38,825,184 of record NC_054594.1, on the reverse strand, counting down.
CAACCCAACTGCCCTAGAGTCTCTAGCCTCCAAAAGCAACCCTACGCTTTTCCATACTCCATCACGATGTTTGGCGACAGCGAGCTCTCCTAAATTTAGAAGAAATTTTTGCATCTAAAATATGTATCGGAAAAATAAGATTTTTAGAAAAAAAATTTAGGAAACAAGAAAGTTATGACAGTCACGCAACGACCAAGCCACAAAACCCAGCCGAGATCTAGAAACCATCATAGGCGGAGGCAACCCAAACCTCAAACAGAGTAGAAACTTCTGTAATCGAGTAAATGCTTTGCCTACTTCTTGGTCACGATCGTTTGGCATTTCATTCGTGTTCATTTTAGTATGAATAGAGAAACAAGCACCACTCCATATTTGGAATCAAAGCAAATACTTGTGTCCATGTAAAGCGAATTCATCCTGAATGAAAATTACTTTATAACAAAAAGCATTTCATGTGCGTTCGGATGGTTTGGGAAGGGAAATTAACTGAATGTCTGCATAATTAGAAAGACCAAAAAATTTTCCCATCGTCGAAACTACTTTAATTATCACAGCAAGAAAAAAAATAGGCAGAACCAACTTCTTAATTTAACAAAAATGGAGTAACACAATTCTCATTCCATAAAAAAAAAGGCAACTAAAACGCAACTTCATAATCCTTTATTTAGGCTCCAACTGGTTCAGCAGGCACCTCTGCCATCGTCTCATCAGCAGGCCTCTCCACCTTGACACCAACATCATCTGAATAGTCACCATGAACCTACATACACATCATAACAGACAAATTAATATGCTAACTTCCATTGGTCAAAAAAGATGTATGAGAGAGAGTTACCTCCATCAGCTTTCCGAGATCAAATTTTGGAGCTTTCAAGATCTTAACTTTCCGAATAAACACATTCTGTAAAGGATAGATGCCCGACGTTGCCTTCTCAATCTCTTTTCCAATTGACTCGGGAATGAACTTGCGAACCAACTCCTTCAGATCACAAGATGATGCCTGATTTATCATTATCTCCCTCATCTTGCGACGGATCTAACAAAAACAAAGAAACATCACTTGTTTTATGCAGAAAAATCAATTTAAAAAAGATTCAGACAACCAAACAATCATCAACATAACATCCGTATGGAGTTAACAACCATTTTTTTAATGAGTTCACAACCAATTCTAATGAATAGAAAACAATCTAAGGAAAACAGATTACATAGGATGTCAGGCAAGGATAAACCATCATTTGGCTCAATTTACTTCAACACCTATATTCTCTGTTCTCTCTGTTATCCCCTTAATCAAGCACTTCAACAACAAATCACACCACTCAAGCCACTAGTGTTAGAGAACCATTTTACAGGGAAAATTACGACAAAAAACCTCACAAATAAATATATAGCAAAAAGTAGAAGTCACACAAGATACCAGATTTGCTCTAGTGGCTGATAAATGGCTCTATAACTAATCAGCAAACCAAGATGAAACTATCATCAGTAGCACCTGTCTAATTTGGCTGGACTGGGCATAACAGGTCCTCTTGACCTGGTTTTGACGTCTCTTAGTAAACCCAATGCAGAACATCCTCAAACTGTAACTGTCAGTTGTCTTCACATCAACATGAGCTTCAATCATCGTTTGCCATTTCCTTACCAAAGACCTCAACTTGTCTGTGGTAAAATCCATTCCCTGAAATGATTGAACAAAAAAAATTAAAAAATAAAACCCGGGTGGCATTAATTCTACATTAGAAATATGGCACAAACAATGTTGGATCCAAATGAAACCATATAATTCAATCATACCCAGAAGTTTGTAAGCACATTCCTCCCCTGGACATCCTCAGCTCTCAATCTGATCTTTCTGTAAGCATGATCCTCATCATCCTGAAGGTCAGCCATTGATATCTCAAAGACTCTATGTTTGAGCCCTTCAGAAGCAATCTGGAAAAGAAATAACAGAGTTCATATGCTTGCGCACAAAGATAAACGAATTTATTAAGCGCAATAGAACCTCGTAGTTGTGGAAGATAAAAAACATGCTTATATCAACAGGCATAGTGAAGGCGACAAAATAATAAATGGCAAAATCACATTATGGAGGAGAAGCAATTACAGTCAAGGATGCCATTCAGAATCAAAGCCAGAGATAGCACAATTTTGGAGTAAAGTTAAAGCAGGAAAGCAGAAGAAACCCCCGCAGGGGGTTGGGGGGATTCTTGTAATAAAATAATACGTAGGCTATGACCAAGCATTCTTGCAGCGACAAAATGGTACCTTAAATAAAAGGTAGTCCATATTCAAACATTCTTGCCATGGCAAATTGGCGAGTATAGAAAACATCAGAATTTCTCAAAGGAGGAGAAATGGTGTTGCAAAATTGAAACCTTGTCGCAGATTTGAATAGTTCTGGAACATATATATATATATATATATATATATATATATTGCGGTCTATCCCAACATTAGTCGGTACAAGGACTCGCAGGTGAAATGCACGTCCCAAACTAGTTTCTCGCCCTTGAAATAAACACAAATGCCCTCAGTTGTCAATAAATCAGCTAATTAACGATCAAAATATAACCCAATACGCTAACCAGTTAAGCATATATAAGTTAATCCAAAAAATGTATCTTTAGCACAGATAGCCAGATAGGTCTTACAAAGATAAAATAGAGATAACCCAGATCCAAATTTGAACTTATTCCTTACTCGACATTTTCTCGGAAACCAAACAGGACAAATGAATAAAGAATATAAAATTAAATAAATGACTGAAAAAATACCTTGGTACCCTGAGTGCGAGTAACGAGGGTTTTGCCCACGTTTTTGACAGCGAACACTGAAGGTGCCTTGATATCGTACCAGTCCTTCTTCGCAAAAGGATCAGCCCTACAAATATATACATCTATAGATCAAACAAATACTAGAAAAGAAATTAAAAGCAAGGAAACAAAAAATGAATGAAAATCAATCAGGAAGATAATACTCACGCCTTCTTCTTGCCTCCCTTCTTTCCCTTGGAAATCCTCTTGTTCTTTCCCACGGCCATGTTAGGAGGAGGTGGAAGGAATTTAGGGGGAGAGTAAAGTGAGTGAGAGCGGGCGACGAGGCTATAGAATAGAGAAACCACAAAACCCTAATTCGGTAACACCCTTATAAAAAGACTATCTGCCCATAACAGTAATTTTATTTTGATTTAACGTAGGGGACCATTTTACCCTTCAGGACATAAGACGGGAAAACAAAATAAAATGTTGCGTTTGAACAGTGATGTAATCTCAAAATTTTCATGAATAGTAATAAAAAGTAATAAAAAAATAATTATAAAATATTAAATAGTAATAATTAGTAATAAAAAATATGTAAAAAATAGTAAATAATAATAAAATACTCTCATTATCTAAATTAATGCGTAAAATAAACATTGGATAGTCAAGTTATTTGAAAATAAATCGTGCTCTAACTTACACTTTATTGAGACTGTTCATCTAAATTCCAACCTAAAAACTAAGTTTAAAAGCCATGCCCAAACCCAAATCGGGTTCAGACCCGAGCAAGAACCTCATTTTTATTTTCTCAATTTGAATGTTTTGATAAAAAGGCATACACGTAGTGACGTTTGTTTGTAGAATCCTTTTGCTGGACTTATGTTTGTAGAATCCTATTTTTCATCAGTATAAATTTTTAAAAGATGGTCAAAATCACCATGTTTGACGAATAGACACTATGTACTATGATTAATGAGTAATACTAGATACAGTCTCTAAATGAAGACTGCAATGTAAGTCTAGGCTTTTTAACTTTAAAATTTTTTTAAAATTACAAAATTATCCCTCCTAAAATTATATTTTCTCTCATTTAATAATGTGCTTGTACATGCAATCCTCAAGTGAGGACTGTAAATAAAATTTCTCATAATTAATTATAAGTAATTATTATTTTTTGTGAAACTGAAAGTATTCATTTAGTATATATTATTAGGTATTTTAATTATTTTATTTTAACTACATAACTTGCAATTAATAACTGCGTGTCATGGGAAGTGATCACCAGTGCAATCATCAATTAATAGTCAACTCAAATGCCTTTTCATTACATACAACACCGCCTTAGTTTCCACATAAAAAAAATAAAACAGCACTTCAAAGTTCAAATCAAAAAATTCAAAAATCAAAATATTCAAATTAAAAAATAAAATAAAAAAGAAGAAGAGGAGGTTCTGGGTTGTAAACTCAAGTTTTTAATACCCGGTACTCATATCGGATGTATCCGGGTTTGCAATCAGGATTTCGGCCTGGATTTTTCTGAACCGGATAAAAAAAAATTCAATCTAGATAAACAGTCTAACATTTTATGATCACGAACAACTTATTATTTGAAACAATTAGAGTTTTTTTACAAGTTGTTTTATTTTAATATAAAAAATTATTTATTTTTATTTCTTTATTTACAAATTTTAATAAACAAATTTTGATTTTTTAATTAATCTTTATTATATATTGTAGATTCAAGTAACATCATGTACTCAACTTGGGATATAATTTTTTAGAACTTTTTTATGTTACAAGAGTTATAGATGTATTGGATAAAAGTTGTGTTGAGGTAAGAAATTTGTATTTTGTAAGACGTATAAATTAAGCGTAACTCATCTGCTTTAATTTGTCTTTAATGCAATATTAATCAGAGGGTGCACTCGTCATTTTTGCTGTGATGATAGAAAGAAACAATATATAATTTCTTCACATTAAGCATAGCTGATGAAGGATACAAATTAAATCATGCGACGACGCTCATGCAGTCCTAATTGCTATATTCCGTAGTTTCCACTTTCCCTAGCTAGTTAAATGTCTAATATTGGCATTGGACTCATCAAAAGAGTCAAATCTTTAAAATTTAATGAATTTAGCTTTAAAATCACTACATTAGATTTACCATATACTTAAATCTGAAATTTTGAGCTACAAAGTGTTCTTTTTCATCTTCAAATGTTTTTATATTTATTTGTTGGCAACGTGCGGGACCATGTTAAATGAATGCGTATTAAGACTGGCCTTCAACATTGTCGTTTTGATATGTGCAAATGAATTGGGCTTATTAAAAAAAACAAATATCTAAATTGGATATTTTTAGATACTTGAAAATTGTGCATTGTTACTGTTACTCAAATCAGATGAATTTGTAATTTTTTAAACAATTCTCTTTATAAACTTAATATTTTTCTACGTCCCAAATAAATATATTAAGTCTCAAAATGAATAAAAATTATAAAACTATATAAAAATTGTGCATTGTAATTTATATATATGAATGCTGGGTAGAAGAAATGTTAGTAAAATGTATTTATTAGATAATTAAGTTGAGAAAAAAAATTAATTGGAAAACAATAAATAAGTATTAAATTAAATAATTAATTAATATATAGTTAGTGTATTTGTAAAATATAAAAGAAAAAAAATTAAAAATATTATTATTAAAAAAATAATATTATATTATTATTTTGATGAATCTAATAGTTAATCAATATGAAGTTATGGATATGAAGATTTTAGATTTATAAAAAATATATACTTTTTATCAAATTTTAAAAATAAATTTGATGAAATAAATGAAAATGCTCTAAAGCCAAGGACATCAAGTTGAAAACAAAGTATTGCGAGTGCTGAAGCTGCGCTTCTACGATTTGTGAATTTAAATTATTAATATATAATATAATATAGTACACATTGATATATGAGTAATTGCAGTACCAGTCCCAACCCTCTAATATTTGGGTGATGCTACTACACCCACTGAGATCCCTCGCCGAAGGTGTATTTTTTTTAAAATATTTTTTTAAATCTCTTAAATATTTTTAAAAAAAGAATTACATATTTATTAAAAAACATTGTTTTAAAAATTATTAAATAAAAAATAAATAGAAAAAGCTAATCAGTAAAAAAAGTCGATGACTTCCCAAGATGGGAGTAGAGTTTTTCTCGTTCCCTAGCTAGATGGGAGTGAAAAAATATTTTCCTCTACGAGACCACTTTTCGTTTCATTAGAGTTAATTTAAATTTAGAGGTGAGATGAAATAATTTCAAATAAAAGATAAAAGTTAAAAAAAAATTTAAAATATTATTTTTTAATATTATTATTATTTTAAAATTTAAAAAAATTAAATTACAATTAAAAAGTTGAATTGTTTATTATATTTTATATAAAAATTTAAAAAAATTCTAATAATAAGAGAAATACCTTTTTAAACATAATCTAAGTTGACATTGGTATGCCTGTTATATAACACATAAACAAATAATAATTGATTTGACTATTTTTACATCAATAATAATATTAAAGATATTAAGATTTTCTACCATTACATTAACCCACGATGGATTTGTAAACCTTTTTATTTTTATTTTATTTTTTATAAATCTAGCATTTCTGTACTTAATTTACTAGTGCTACAAACATATTCAGCGTCTTTTAATAGAATTATCCTAGGAAATATGCTCCTCGATCGTACTCATCTCTCTTTCTTGTTTTTAGTGTATGGCTTTAGGTTCCCTTTATATATAAAAAGACTCTCAATCTATTTATTCTTATTTTATTATTATAATTTTTTTAAATTTTTATATAAAATATAATAAATAATTTAATTTTTTCAAAATTTAAAATAATAAGAATATTAAAAAATAATATTTAATTTAATTTATCTTATCTTATTTCAAATAAAAAGGGTTTACATTTTCATTGTTGTGCGCCGCTTTGGCACGGCCTCTACCAACCCTCGTTCTAATTATTCCTTGTGCGGCGGCTTTGCTACTAGCATATGAAATCGTGAAATCGACGGATGACCAGCCATATTACTACTGTAGAATGTCGGTTCAGTAATATCAAAGATATATATCGCTACGATTTGATGTAAGAACAACCTATGAAGGGCTACCAAAAAAGTTGGTCAAGGTACAAAGAGTTGTTGTGGTTGGGTCCTTTTTTTCTTTTAAAAAAGAAGAAAATAGCAAAGAAGCAAGAGAGTTGGCTGCAGTGGATAGACTCCAGCGCCCATTTGGAAAGAAAAGATGGGCTTTCACACGTGACTTTATGGGATTCCAAGTCATGTCAACAATAAGCAAGAATTAAACAACAATTTGTTTAAGTGAACAGAAAGTCTAATATGCCGTCTCAAATATACCATTCGATTTGAACGTTCAATGATTTTTTTTAACAAATAATGAAGAAAGTAATTTTAAATATATTGATGTATTTTTTTATTTTTTAAAAATATTTAAATATATTAAAAGAATATGAATAGAAAAATAAAAAAAAAAATTTACTTTTACAATTAATGGTAAAACCGAGAGGTGCTACTTTGCTTGATTGTTTACATATACCTGCATTGCTCCTCCTATGAACTGTACGTGAATAAAAGAAATTATAAGAAATCATCTCTCCTCCATGATTGACTAGTTTATATTTGCAGGGAACAAAAACATTAAGGTTGCATTTGATTTCTTGACCAAACTCAGCTGAAGTTCGGTTCAGATTTAGATATCTTTTAATATTTAAATATTTAACTCTTAAGTCACTAAACTCATTTCAATTTAAAATTTTTTTATACGGAATACCCACAATAATTTTTAACTTAACACCTCTTTATACGTGAGACTCACAACTTTTTTTAACTTCTCATAAATATATCTAAATCTATCTTAACATTCAAACACATATAAACTCATATTAGGTGGGTCTTATAAAATTTACTTTACTATCTCAACTCACTATTATTCATAAAGAACTCAGCTCAACTCAACATTCAAACACACTCTAACAAACAACAGATTAACCAATTTCATGGGGAGAATGTGATGAACTCTTGTTTTGTCAGGACTTTTTAGACCACTTTTTAGACCTTCATGAGGAGGGGACCAAACCCAATAAAGGGGAAGAGAAAAATTCTTTGCGAATATCACAGATATTTATGTTTTTGGAAGAGAATTAAATTGCGTTATGTTGCATTTTTCAAGCTTGGCGCAGTCTTTGCTAGCTCTCCCTTGATTAGTGATATACAATCCAGAATTTTGAACTCATGTTTGCTTGATCTTTTGAAACACCAATATCGCCCTTTCAACTCCTTAAGTCTAAGGAAAGAGGATAATCATCCCAATATTAATACCTAGTGATGCGAGTGTCAACATTTGTATACACAAAATAGTAAAAAATATATAGTGAACAGAATCAATGAATCATGTTGCAAGTTGGAATTCACCATTAATATCTTGGCAAAACACGTACAAATTCAATCACGATGGACGAGTACAGTGTCAGCACGATCGACGCACCATGCCAAATTTCTCCAGTGTTATTAATTGATACGTGGCTTCCCTTTGTTGTCTTAAATTTCAAAAGAAAATGATCATGACAGTCCAATTAAGTTGGTAATAAATCGTGTTGATATGAATTGGTACTAAATTAAGGCGCCGGCAGGCCATTGCACATACTACTGTGTAACTCCAATATATATTTATAATGATCATGCAGGAAGAAGAGATCAAAATGAAAATGAAAAGAAGAAACTGAGAATTCTTGTTGATCAGGAAACATATATGTATGAAAATGAAACTTATATCTATGGACGATTATATATGTCAATGCTGGTCGAGGACGATTAATTGTGATGCACGGGCGGCGGTAGGTGCCTGTTGTGCCGCTGTTTTGGTGGTGGGGGTGGGGGTGGAGGTGGAGGTGGTGGTGGTGGTGGAGGTGGAGGTGGAGGTGGAGGTGGAGGTGGAGGTGGAGGTGGAGGTGGTGGTGGAGGTGGAGGTGGAGGTGGAGGTGGAGGAGGAGGTGGAGGAGGAGGCGGCGGCGGACGTCTAGCCGAGCAGCCAAAGGCACCACAATCAACTGGATGCGCATAGAAAGAGGCACATTCCTCATGTGGCCTCTGCAACGGCCTATCCGGAATGCAATTCCTTATGTCATTCTTCTCCGGCAGCTTCAGGCACACCGGAGGTTCACCACAGAGATAGTTATATGAATACGTGAAGTTCTCCAGTTTAGGCAAGGAGCATATACTCGCGGGAATCTCACCGGACAATTTGTTGTGCGCCACATTCAACTGCTCCAAGCTCTTCATCTTCCCCATTGATTCCGGCAAAGGACCAACCAACCTGTTGAAGCTCACATCAAACACTGTCACCCTGTTTAAAATTCCTATTTCTGAGGGTAGACACCCAGTCAATCCACTATTCATTAGGATAATCTCATTCAAGGTATCCTTCAGGTTCAAGAAACTCGCAGGCAGGCAACCTTTAAGATCGTTATTCGCCAAAACAAGTACCGAAACCGTGGAGTTACCGATGTTTTTTGGTAATGATGATTGAAACTTGTTGTTGTTAATGAACAAAGCGTCGAGTTTCAAGTCGAAAAGACGGGCGGGAATGTCGCCGTGGTATTGATTGAATCGGATATCAAGGTATTTGAGGGAAGGCAGGCAAAGAAGAACCGAAGGGAATGACCCAGAAAATTGGTTATTACTGATATCAAGTTCATGGAGAAGACGAAGGCTGCTAAAGCTGTTAGGGATAGTTCCACAGAAGCGATTGGAGTTAATATGAAAGAGGGCAAGGTCGGCCAAGAGGCCAAGCTCTTCAGGCAGTGAACCGGCTATATCGGCGTGGTTTAGGTCTATTCCAGCCACCGTTATGGTGTGAGGGTCGTCGGGGGCTGGTGCACAGTAGACGCCAGTGTAGTTGCAGACGTTTGGGCCACACCAGTCTGAGGTAAAGTTCTTGGGATCAGAAGTGATAAGGTGTTTCAATGCCTGGAGAGCAGTATAAGCCTTTTGGAGTCTAGGGTTTGAGAGGGGTACTGGAGGAGATTGAGAAGCTACCTGAAAGGGCCTGGAGAAGAGCAGGATAGAGAGGATAGCCCAGAGAGCTAGTGTTGGATGTGGGACGTTCTTCATCTTGAAGAACATCCCATCAAAAGGTATCGAAGTTTTCATTCTCGCCGGGCTGGTGTTTGTGATGGGGGACTCAGAATTATATAAGGGTAATTAAAGGAGGTGGGTGGTGAAACTAGTGGGGTACGTTCATGGCCGCATAAGATAATGTGTAAGTTAAAAAACAATTAATCAAACCTTGACCATATCTAAAGGTCTAATTTCTTCTTTAAAAAAAAAGACATTATTTAAGAGGTAAAGAGTGGAAATGTGATTAATTGAGTAGTACATGAGACGTAGACGTAGCACTGTGTTTTATATTTGAACTTGACTTTGTTGATTAAGATGGTGAGAGGAATGTTCTCATTTTCCTTTCGCACATTTTAAAGGTTTTTATTCTTCTCTCGTAGTTCATGGGAAACCCACCGGCATGGTAAAGACGGTACCATTGACGTTTCTTGTGGAAGGTTTGGAATGGAATTTGGTAGCTGATCTTACCAAAAACACGGTTATTTCCCCCCCCCCCCACTATTCTGTTTATTATAATTAACATATATAGGACGTTCATGGCATGCAGCTAGCGATGGCTTAACAAATAATGACATATTTTTACAGTTCTAAATTGTAAGTTTCCAAGTGGGATTATTAAACAGAGAAATTGGCTGGCATACCTAGCGGATTAGAAGTACTACATTAAATAGTTTCCACGGGACCAAAGTCATGAAGACTGGGCACAGGCAGCTGGTATCATAATTAAATTTTTACTAGTGATCATGATCATCATTCAAATGCGAGTAGTCTTACAAACCATCATAAAATACGTAAATACTATATAATTTTGTTAAAAAAAAATGAAATTTATTATTAAATGTTTTTTTCATATAAATACCGTATTTATTTTTTTATTTTTTAAATTACGCAACACTTACCATCTTTATGAATACAAACATAATTTCTCTTTCAAATACTGGCCGTGCTAGCTAGCTAGCTTTCAACAATGAATTGACGAGAAATCAATGGATTTTAGGTTGATTTTTCAGTACGCAATAATCAAAACGTCTATATATATATATATATATATATATATATAATATAATTCAGTATTTTGCAAAAGCAATGCATGGGACCCCCTGCTACCATAGGCCTAGCTAGGGAAATCTGTCAAAGAGTCATGGGATGGTTATCCACAAGTGTTAGATTACCATCATATATATGTTTGTACATATCATCAAAGAATAATTTCATGCATATAATTGGTGGTTGGAACTTCGAAAATCGATGAGATTATGATCGCCCTGCAACTCGAACGAGCTTTTAGCGTCGCTTGTGGAATAATATAAATAAAAATAAAAATTAAAAGTTAAATAAAATATTATTAAAAAATATATTTTTAATATTAGTTTTATTTTAAAATTTAAAAAAATTGAATTGTTAATTTATTTTATATGAAAATTTTAAAAAATAATAATAATTAAATAAAAAAAATTAAATAGATTGAGAATCGTCATAAAAACAGAGTTAATTAATTGTATTTTGTATGCCCAATTAATATATTTTTGATGTCATGTTATATGTTACCCACATTGAAAAAGTTAAATGATTCTGAAGATTTCAGAAGAGCATATTAATTTTATAGTGCAACTTGGAGTTCTTTATTCAATAACGTATTCGATTAAGATCCATGCAAGAAAAGGCCAGAGAGAGAGAGAGAAAAGTGCTTTCAATCTCGTGAAAAACCCACCATCATTGACTTCAAGGAGCAGGTCACCAGCTTCGTTAACTCATGACTGATTCGTGCAGCTAGCCAACGTTTTGCTTCTTTTAGACCCAAAACCACCGTTCATTCAAACTGATCAACAGGGAATGGAAGGTACTACGTACTTACAGCCATTGGCTTCGTCGCCATGTAGATAGCGGCGGCCCGCATGCATATCTGAGGAACCTCCGACGTTTTATTTCGGGGGTTAGGATCATCTCATGATTGATTTGTTCCCAAATAAAGCCTCCAAGTACAGCATGATTAAATTAATTAAGGAATATATACCATTTTTCAACGCAATTGATCGAACGTCGTGTGCAAGCATACATGGTAGCAGATGATGATCATCATATATATTCAACAAGTTAATTAATCTCCCACCTTATAATTCTTGCCAACCATTTGTTTTTCAAGTAACTTCACTTGTTGAATATGATCCTCCATCTTAATTAATGTTTTGATTTCTCAAGATTACGGACTAAAAAGTCTAGTATCAGAGCATGACCACAAGGATTAATATAGCAGCATGCAACTTGAAATTAATTAATAATTCCCGTTAATCTTTTCTTGTGATGTGAAATTCAATTAATTTAATCCCAATTGCAAGTGAAACATTAGTGCTCTCAGAGAGATGCTAAACAAAAGAAGTAAAAAAGAAGAGCATATTAGTTATAGTTGTGAGTGTGTAAACACCATGTAATTATTTTAAAAAAATTAAATATATACGAATCTGTATAAAAAAAATATTTTTTTAATAATAAATTTTATTTTTTTTTAAAATAATTATACGATATTTACACACTCTATAATTACATATAACGTCACTCAAAAAGAAATTACGATACAAGTAACGTGAGAGGTTGCCCAAAACCGATCGATGAGAAAGAATTTAAATGAGGCAAGAAAGCTGCATAAAAGCTGCATTTGCTTTTAAATATCTGCACTCTGCACAAAAGCAAAGACTAATTAATGCTAGGCCTAAATTATTTATATACATAGAGGCAGGAAAAATATGAAGCTTACGCAGACGAGCCTAGAGTTCGTAGAAACATAACGTATATGTAGCCAAGACAAGATAGCTAGAGACACTAATAAATAAGTCTAAAAGATCATAATTATATTATAAAATTGGACAATATGTATAAGTTCTAGAATGTCATCTCCCTAAAGTCAATAGTACCGAACCTAGACCAAATCACTGCAATAAGATAGTGTTAAGCCATCATAATTAAAGTTGAAAACATCGGGCTAAAAAATAATGAAATTGAATGATCTTTTAGAAAAATGGATAAGGAGATATGGAAACTCAATGGCACTAGTGAACTTGACAATGTCTATGATTGTTGCATATCGGAGATTAGGGTCCTAAACGCATAGGGTGCTTTAGTGTAGGTTGTCCTTCTCCACCTTTTCTTCTTCTTCTCCTTCTTTTTTTTATTTTTTTAGGTGTTGATTGATTCGTTCATCGACACAAGAAAAAAAAAAGGGAGAGAAAAAAGAAGAAAAACAAAAAAAATAGAGCAAAGTTGAAAAGCTAAGAGTCTCTTAATTAATCATTTGTAACTTGATGGAATTGATTAGTTTAATATAATTAGAGATAGACATCATTTTAAATATTCGTGTAGAATTTCTATTGTCCAAAATCCTATATAAACAATATAAAATGTTGTAAAAATATATTTATCTATTTTCATAATCAAACCATCAAATTCAATTAAACTATTAGAAAGAATCTTTATTGTGTCCAACCAAAAGTGTTTCTCTTGTAAGTTTTTTTTTTTTTAAAGAAAAAGACGGTACCCCAATTTTATTGATAGCCTCACTTATGGCGGAGGAAAGCTGTGGTTACATCCAAATGCATGCGGGTTACAGATTTTCAACAAAAAACCAAAACCCAGGCAACAAAAAAATAAACGAACCAACCATAATACAAGACAGACAATAATGTTCATCAAAAAGAAAAATACAATACCAAGATAAATTAAAAGGGTGAAACGAAAGGCACCTGCAAGAGAAAAACAACAACACATAATGTCAACTCAGATAAAAAAAATAAAACTTACCAGTGGAAACCTACTTGATCTGTAAGTAGGGAAGACCAATTTTATCCATACAAAGAAGACCTTGGAGGTGACCGGCCAAATTCTCACTATTAATGATCCAATCCATATTTAAACCCTCAGCTCTCTGCTTGGCTAAAAAATCCGCCACGACATTACTCTCACGAAAAACATGGGTCAAACGATACTCCACGCAACCCAAGAGACCCTGCAACTCTTTCCAGAAATCCTCTAAGTACCAAATATTACAAACTCTTTTAATAATCATGTTAACAAGTAATTTAGAATCTGTCTCAATCTCAACCCTACCAAAATCTAACTGACAGCACCTTCGAACCCCTTCCAATAAGTTTCTCAATTCAGCAAAATTATTAGACCCCTCACCCAAGAACACAGAATAAGATGCATGCAATCTACCATAACTATCGCGAATCACCCCCAGCACCTGCTGGCCCAGGATTCCCTAATCTACTACCGTCCGAGTTTAGCTTCATCCAACCTTGTGGATGGAAGCCGGATCCACCTAACCACACTAACTTGCCTTGGTTTGGGAAATAAAACCAGAATATCCAATCTCTGTAAAATAACAGCATCATGGGAAGAGATCCTAGAAATTTTCATGACTAAAGAAATAATCTTGCGAATCCAAAGCTTAATCACATGCAAAACCGACTGAACTAACTCTACCTTATCCTCAAACCGAGCCTTACAGCGCCTATCCCAAAGCTTCCACGAGACAATAGACGGAAGAAGGCAAAAAAAATCCAAACCTGAGAAGACTTTCCAGCACGGCGGAACCATAAATTAGTTTGCTTCTTCCACGTTTCAAAAACGCCCATATGAACACCTAACTGGATCGCAACCAGACGCCAAATTTGTCTAGCAAAATCACCAGTACACAGCACGTGGTTTAAATCCTCCATATGGCCCCTGACACAATAATTGCATTTAGAAACTATAGGAATGCCAATATTCCTGATCTTATCATCAACACTCAAACAATTATGGGATGTTTTCCACATCATAATAGAGATTTTCTTAGGAAGATTGGTATGCCAAATCCAATGAGCCCAAGGTAAAGGAGGCGCTCTAATGCGAATATAATTTCAGGTACTTTTGGTAGCAAATTTACCATTATTATCCTTAAGCCAAACAAGAACATCGTGCCTATCCTTCCTCTTAGCCAAAAACTGATATAACTCAAAAGTTTTACTTTGACCCACTAATCTCTCCAAAAGGGTAATATCCCATCCGTCATCAATCCGACACTCTTTAATTTTCAACAAAGGTTTCTCAAGAACCTGGTAATGATCACTAATAGGACCACCATCCTCCCAATTATCATACCAGAAAGAAATATTCCCCTCCCTAACTATCCATTTAAAATTATTCAGAACCTCCAGAATATAACGAACAATTGATTTCCAAAACCGAGTATCCTTATTAGGATTCAGAAGGGATAAATGATTACCCTGAACATACTTACCTCTAAAAAATTCAGTCCATAAATACTGACCCTGAATGAGATGCCAGGCAAATTTCATGTGTAAAGTCTTCTAAATATCTCCAAAATCACGAATACTTAAACCACCTTTCTCTGTAGGAGTACAAATATGTTTCCAGGCCACCCATTTCCGCTTACCTTTGCCATCAGAATCACCCCAAAAGAAGGAACTAAGAATCATATTCAAAGCCGTAAGCACCCCATTAGGAACCTGTAAAACAGAAAGAATATGAGTAGTCATGCTTAACAAAACATGACGCAAAAGAATAACCCAGCCACCGACAGAGAGCAATTTCATTTTCCACCTTGCAATTTTCTTATTAATTTTTCCAAGCAACTCATCAAAATCACAAACCTTAAGCCTACCAATCACAATAGGAACACCCAAATACTTAAAAGGAAAGAAACCATTCGAAAAATCAGTTATATGGAGAATAGAGGTTTTTCTAGAATCAGGAATCTTGTTAGAGCAGAAAATAACACTTTTATCTTTATTAAGAACTTGGCCTGTCCAAATCTCATTACATTTAAAACCTCCATCAAACCTTTCATAGATTGCTTACCACAATTAGCAAATATAATAATGTCATCAGCATACATAAGGTGGTAAATAAGAGGAGTACCTTTAGCCTGAGTAAATTGACCAATTTTACCAAGCTTAAACGCTTCCTTCAGAAGACGAGACAAAACCTCTTGCATAATAATGAATAAATAAGGCAAAATAGGGTCTCCTTGCCTAAGACCTCGATCACCTTTAAAGAAGCCCAAAGAGGTGTCATTCATCATAATCGAGTACCAAGGGGTGGAGATACACAATTTAATTATATTGCAAAACTGAGAAGAGAAACCAAAAGAGTCCAAAACATGTAAAAGAAAACTCCAATTCACACGATCATAAGCCTTAGATATATCAAGTTTAACCAAAACATTACCCCCATGGGACTTCTTATTAATAGAATGGATAATTTTCTGAGTGAGACTAATGTTTTCAAAAATGCTGCGACCAGGAATAAAAGCCCCTTGCTCCTGAAAAATCATCTTAGAAAGGAGAGTTGTCAGACGACCCACAATGATCTTAGCACAAATCTTATAAATCACCGAACAAAGGCTAATAGGCCTAAATCTATCAAAACCATTAGGCGTATCAACTTTGGAAATCAGCACAATAAAAGAAGCAGTATAAAATCTAGGAAGAGAATTATGAAGAAAAAAATCAGATATGACTGCCAATAAATCATCTTTAACAATATCCCAACAAACCTTGAAAAAACCAGAACCAAAACCATTCAGGCCCGAGCTACTCTCAATATGAATGCTAAAAAGTGCATCCTTAATATCCCCAATGGAATGGGGACTACAAAGCATCAAATTCTCATCTTCAGTAATCATAGGAACAATCAAATCCCCTAAGTTAGGTAACTCACCACTGCTGCTCTCACCCAAAAAATTATGGAAATAATCAACAGCCGCCTGATGAATTTCAAGCGGGGTTTTTAAAAGAGTACCATTCTCCAAACACATATCAGTAACCCATTTATGATGTTTGGCATTCAAGTACGCATTAAAAAACTTAGAATTTTGATCCCCTTTTTAAGCCAACTTTTCTTGGCCATATGAGAAAGACAAATGTCTTCTCGACCCTTCCAAGTTAAAAGTTCCAAATTAATAGCTAGGAGATTATTATCATCCTCAACTGAAAAGGAATTTTGAAGGCAAGTTTCCAAACTATCAATACAATTCTCAAGATCACTAATAATAACATTAGTTCTCCCAAAAACACGCTAATTCCAATCTCTTAACGCCACCTTCATCCTTTTCAACTTAAGAGATAACTTACAAAAACCAAAACCAGTTCCCTCTTGGTTTCACACCCCCTCGACAAAACTAAAAAAATCTACATGATTAGTCCACATGAATTGAAAGCAAAAAGGACTAGGCCCATACCTGAAAGAATCCTCACCCATTTGGATCACTAAAGGAGAATGATTCGAAATAGTACGAGACAAAACTTGAGAAAACACATTAGGATAATAATTAAGAAAATTCGCATCAATAAAACATCTATCTAACCTTGCCCAGCTGCGAGCCAAACCGCTTTTACCATTGCACCAAGTCATCCTCGAGCCCCTCGAACACATGTCTATCAAACCACAATTTTGAATGCATATATTAAAGTCTTCCATCGCTGCAAATGAACGTGGATGACCCCTTCTTCGTTTAGAGTCCTCTTTGATAATATTAAAATCACCACAAAGAAACCACGGGTAATTACTATTACTAGTCGCAACCAAGTCCTCCCAGAGAGTCTTCCTCTCTAACAGGTTACATTTAGCATACACAATGGTCAGAATAAAAATAAACCCATTCTCTTCAACTTTCACTGAGATAAATTGGTTAGACCCCGCCAACCATTGAATAGAAACTGCTGCATTCCACAACAACCAGATTTTCCCATTATCTGCTTCATTTGTGACAAAAAAATCACAACTAAAGTTCCCCAAACAAGTTGAAATTTTATCTTCAATTAAAAAAGGCTTAGCCAAAGTTACAATGTTAGGCCTATATTTGTTTATGAGTTTCCTCAAACGTAACTTTGAGGAACCAACACTTCGGATATTCCAAAAAAGAATTGGATTAATCATAAATTAAGCTTTGTGAGGGCGATTGATAGCCCGACTAGAATTCCTTTTTTGAAACTTACTTGCCGTTTTCCATGGTTTTTCAGAGTCTGAGCAATATTCTTTTCGCATGTCTTCTCTCAGTCTATCTTTTTCAGTTTCACCTTCAGACTGTGGATCATCAACCCGCTCTTTCTCGACCATAGCATCACATTCATTGGAAATAAATTACACCACTGGATCACCCTCATATTCAAATTGAGTTTCTTCCTCATTCAAAACCGTATCGCAAACTACTCCATCTACCTCCAAATTCTCAAACTCTACGGCATCAACAAGTTGACCCACAATTTCAGCCTGCACCTTTTGTCCACTTGAACTCGCCTCACCCTTTCTCACTTCCTTAACAGATATTGCAAAACCATTAACTACCTCCACGGTTTGCTGTTCAGCTGCTA
Source organism: Juglans microcarpa x Juglans regia (assembly GCF_004785595.1). Classification (NCBI taxonomy): domain Eukaryota; kingdom Viridiplantae; phylum Streptophyta; class Magnoliopsida; order Fagales; family Juglandaceae; genus Juglans; species Juglans microcarpa x Juglans regia. The sequence goes on along the minus strand of NC_054594.1, from coordinate 38,806,869 downwards.
CTTCATGCGAGGGTCTTGGCACTGCTTCATTCAAGGACACGGCTTCATGCAATGGGGACATCGCACCTGCATTTTCATTTTGCCGCACATTTGCATGCATAGGAACGTGCCCCTAGGACCCATCAAACACCACGGGTTCATTAACATGAGCACCTGCACCTGATGATTCCTGCAATGGATTAAAAACCTGTATAGCCAAATCATTTTCAGAGTTTATGCAAATATTATTATCATCCCCTATAGCAACAACCACCATAATATCCTTGGGTCCCTCTAACGCCCCACCAAAAGAAGACGATGCACTGTTATCCCTCTGAGCCAACTTTGGCAATTCAACAATCTCCATGGACTGAGACCCATCAATAGCTGCCCCGCCGGACAGCACAATCTTCTCCCCTTTCTTAACCCATATCTTCCCACCCTTACAAATATTTTTAGAGTTCTCCACACCAAATTTGCAAGTGTACAAATTATGGCCTTGAATTCTACATGTTTGGCAACAAGCAGGGAGAGTCTCAAAGACCACCTCCTGCTTCCTGCTGCAAGGCAATCCCGGTGGGCCAAGCCAGAAATGAGTGATCGGAACCTTTGATGCATCAACATCTAGACAAACTCTAGCACCATTCGTTCTCGTTGCACAAACTGTGGAATTATCGCGATGAATGAATCTGCCAATCGGTGCCGTAATCATCTTCAAAACCGACTCATGATAAAAATTTGGAGGTAGACCAGGCAAAAAAACCCACACGCCGACGCAAGGGGGTTCATAATCCTCACTAAAATCTGGTGACCAAGCGAAAGGTCTGTAATGAATGCCATTTACCTCGCAAGATTCCTTTGAAAGGGCCTTGTAAAAGTCTGACTCATTAGGCATCCTTATGAAAATGTTTCTTGGACGTAACATGGAAGATACGACTGGAACATTGCTAAGCCCCCAACGTGTTTTGATAAACACCCGTATAGAGTCAAGAGAGGGCCTTTATTTATGAAATTTCAGTACAAGAGAATACCGAAAAGGTTGTGCAATTCTATCTAATTCTTCCGCCAAGAACAAGAAGCATAGCTCTCCATCTATAATTTTCAATGGCCGGAACACCACTTCAGCCTCAGGCAGGGGCTGCGGCACCGCAGAAACCAAATCAGCAAAGGGCCTTTGTTGACCAGCCGAGACATTCAAGGACCGGGTGGCCTCCATGCACGCAGGCGTGAAACAAACCTAGTAGGAAACGAAAACCCTAGCAGAGCAAGGAAAAATCGCCTAAGAAAAGTTGTCTTCAGCTTATGTACCAGCTTAATGATAAATCTCTTGTAAGCTTAAATAGACTATAATGGAAAGGGTTGGTGTTACAAAAACTCTATCCTAAATTGTTATATCATCCTTATTATCACGTAGACGTAATATCTCTTTCTGACTGTTAACGCGGTCAAGATTTAAGTCTCGTTTAGATATAAAAAATATTTTATTTAATTTCAGATCATCATTATAATTTTTTTAAATTCTTACATAAAATATAATAAACAATTCAACTTTTTTAAATCTCAAAATAATAATAATATTAAAAGATAATATTTTAATAAAATTTTATTCAACTTTCAACTTTTATTTCAACTCATGTCATCTCAATTCACTATCCAAACGCCACCTTAGGTCGTTGGGTAAAATAATTGTTTCCAAGTATTTTTAAATTTTTTATTTTCAAATACTATTTAAATACAGAACACTTTTTAATTTCAAATCTTTAACTTTTTCATTTAATTATTATCTAATTATTTTTAAAAATTTCTCAATCTCTTAAACAAAACACAAAAAATAATAATATTTTTTCAAATTTCAAAATAAAAATAATATTAACAAATTATATTCAAATAATGTTTTAACTTTACAATATTTTTATGTAATTTTCTCTCTCTCATTTTTTAAAACACAATAAAATATTTTAACTCAAACTATTTCATTATTATTCACAAATATACTGAGATATTCTAAGTAAACAAACGAGCCCATATATTCCTTTGGGATTTAGTATTTACAAGCTACCTTAATGTGTAAGGCATAATTTATTATTGTAAGTAGAATATATATTTTACGCCATTAATAGGTAGATTCTGATTCATGAGAAGTTTGAAAATCAAATTTATTGTAATTCAAATTATACCATATTAGCAATACATACGAACTTAGAAGCATACATTCTAAAAAAATCAAAGTAATTTTAAATTAATACGACAGACTCTTAGGCCTCGTTTGGATAGAAAAAATCCTTCAATCTTATATAAATATCCAAACACCATAAACAAAAACTCTTTTTAATTTTTAATTTTTAATTTTTAATTTTTTCATCTAATCATTATTTAATTATTATAATTTTTTCAAACTTCCAAACAAAACACAAAAAATTTTAACTTTTTCAAATCTAAAAATAATAATAATATTATAACAATATTTTTATTCAACTTTTTTTTTTTCTTCATTTTCCAAAATCTCATAAGATATCTTAATTAAAATCATTTCACTACTATTTACAAATAGAGTATTGCTAGGTACAAACAGTTTGTCACACTAAACCACGAACTAACATTCACATAGCTTTTTTTATTGAAAAGAAAAATAAAAAAAAAATTTTTGAAAGAAGAAGAAGGTGTTCTGTTTATAAAAATAATTTCCGTCTTTAATTCATACTATTTCATTAAACGGATGCCTTACATTTAATATCGGTATGCGGTTTGGTGCGTGAACTTACTTGCAATAAGATTTTTCCTTATAAATTATTTCATTATTATTTATAGATGATCTAATCTCATATCATTATTTAAACGAGGCCTTACTTTTCACCAAAACGCATCGTATCAGTCCCCTTGGTTCCTTCAACATCGAGGCCTCGAATCAAATGGGTGAGCTGCTTATTAATATTAGTTCAGTGAATGGCTCGCATTTTTGGCACATAGCCATAAACCCTAGTAATACAACCCCCTAACCAGAAAAGAGCCAAAGCGATTGCTTGCCAGCACAATCTTCTCCTTCGAAGTTAAATTAGAATAGCAACAATGACGGAAGCAGTGGAGGCAAAATCAGGTGCGGCGTCCCCATCGGAAGGTGGCGGTGGGACTGGGGTGAACATCTCTCTGAAAGATAAAGGAAACGAATTTTTCAAAGCAGGGAATTACCTCAAAGCTGCTGCTCTCTACACCCAAGCCATCAAGCTTGACCCCTCTAACCCCACTCTTTACAGGTAACCAAAAAAATAGCCTTTTTTTGCAAAAAAGAAAAATTAGCATTAGGTATTGAAGATCGTTTATTTCTTCAAAATGTGATTTTAATTTGTCAGTTGCACACTAAATTTGATCGACTCGGACGGGTACTTGCTGCTTTAAGTTTGATAACTTTGATATTAGGTGCTTTAGGTATGCTCGCAATTTATTTTAAATGAGGTTTTGTTTGTGTTTCTCATGTATTTGCGCGTTTGAACTCTATAAGGAGACATTGCGGATTTTGAGTTTGCGCGATGTTCGTCATTGGTTGTGACGCGGTATGACATTCTGGTGGATCTTTTTTAGCTGTAGATGAATTTTCAAAGTCTTCCATTAAGTGATGCCTGTAGACTTGGTAGTTACACTGGAGCTGGGACGCAAGTTTTTTTTCAATAACTGGGAATTAGTTGATTGTGGTTCCATTTTTTTCGAGCGTGAGCACCCTTTCATTGCATTCATTCATTCCCGTTTGAAATAGTGAGTTTTCCTTGGTTGCATTTATGCGTTTAATGGAGCACCCACTGTAAAAGTTGTAGGAGGAAGCGAATGGTAGCTAGGATTAGAGTCTAGAGGGGTAGTCATGACAGTCTACTTAAATATGAGACAGAAATATGCTTGAGCATGCCACTGTTGAGATGGCAGGTTGTCGATGATACTTGGCATGGGAGAAACACAGCCCCCCTAACTTTCATTGTGTTGAAAGAATTGGCGATCAAATGTTCCATATGAATTTGTTTGTGAACGTAGGTTCATCAATAATTATGTGTTTTGAGCTAATATTGCTTTAGTGCAAGTTTCACTTAGAACATTTGTTCCTGTCTGCTTGACAAGAATCTGTATATATTGGTCAGAAATATTTTTATTTATAATTTTCCATGATTGATTCTTGGCCAGCAACCGTGCTGCTGCATTTCTGCAATTGGTCAGGCTTAACAAGGCTCTTGCTGATGCTGAAACAACAATTGCACTGAATCCCCAGTGGGAAAAGGTACATATAATGTATATCAATTTTAATTGTTCTTGATGTCTTAATCTATGCATTAAATAGAACTGTTTTGATGCACCTTCAGGGATATTTCAGGAAAGGATGCATACTAGAAGCCATGGAGCAATATGACGATGTACGTCCTAAAGTTACTTTTTCTTTATGATAACGAACCTTCTGGACAAGAGCATGCGATTATACTATTCCATTGCAAATGTTCATTGTAGGCCTCAGCTGCCTTCCAAACAGCTTTGCAATACAATCCACAAAGTTCTGAAGTATCAAGGAAGATTAAGAGGATTTCCCAGCTGATGAAAGACAAAAAGAGAGCTCAAGAAGTGGAGAAGAAGAGATTGAATATTGATATGGCAAAGCACTTGGACACGTTGAAATCTGAAATGGTGAGTGTATTTTGTTGGTGATATACTCTGAGTTTTTCTGTTTTATTTGATCTTTGTTCCTTTGTTCCTTTTTTTTTTTTTTTAAACTTTTTGCCACCTTCTCTCTTGTAACGCAGTTTTATTAATTTTCTAAACCGTGCAATGCAGTTTTATCAACTCCACAGCAACTTCTGTGGAGACAGCCAGAGGACCCTCTGGGTTAGGATTTGTTTTCAATATTCCCAAATAAGTAGGATTAAATTGGTCTTTCTCTTTGCAGTCTGCACAGTATGGATCTGAGGAATGCTGGAAAGAAGTTTTTTCTTTCCTTGTTGAGACAATTGAGACAGCTGTGAAATCGTGGCATGAAAGTTCTAAAGTGGATCCAAGAGTCTACTTCCTTCTTGATAGGGAAAAGACCCAGACTGATAAATATGCTCCGACTGTCAATATAGATAAGGTATTAAACCCTATGTCAATGCTTGTTTTGCTCTTATTGAGCGGTAAAGTTCCTGATGTTCTTAAATGTTTAAATGTGTAGACTCAACTTCATTGAATATTTAGCTCTTACTGCATGTTAATTTGGTCCATCATATGCAGATTGTATGTGTAAATTTAACCATCCAGTTCTTTCCTCTTACCTATTTTCATCCATTGCTTTTATCTTGTCTATTTGCCAGGCCTTTGAATCACCTGAGACGCACAGCAGTTGTTTTTCATTTCTTAGGCAGTATGCAGAGGATTCTTTCTCTAGAGCCGCCTGCTTGGTGACTCCCAAAAGTATCATATCTTACCCACAGGTGATTTTTTAACATCAGGACATGAATTTTTGAGAGGACAGGGATGTTCCTCATGTGACAAGCTGGATCCTACCTTGTGCTCCGTATGCATTTAATTTCTTATAATTGCCTGATGGGGAAAAACCAAATAGGATTTTATGATGCAGTTTACAATCTCTCTCTCTCTCTCTCTCTCTCTCTATATCTATCTATCTATCTATTCCTTAGCAGTTTACAATTTTATAGAAGGTGGCCAGCAGTTCCAAGTAAAATGACTATTGAAAGATCAGGCAAGCACTTGTGAACCCATTGGAGTTGACACAGTGTCCACCTGAACTATAAAGTTGTAGCTGTGAGCTAGCACTATCTTTTTTAGCCTTATCTGAAAATGAGAACTATTTTTTACAGGTTTGGAGAGGTCAAGGATCGAGAAAGTGGAAATATGGGCAACATGATGGTTTCTTTGTTCAATTTGAGTCACCTTCCCTGCGAAAGCTTTGGTTTATTCCTAGCTCTAATGAAATGGGACAAACATTGTGCAGGTCTCTCTCTCTCTCATGTGTGCAATGATATGCATGCCAAGTGTAGTTGATGTGAGTTTTTCAAGAATTTTATGCTTTTCAAAAGTTTGAGAAGTGAATGCCACTTTTATTGCCCTCATACCTAAGATAGCCAGTGCTTCTAAATTGAAGGATTCCTGTCTCATCAGTTTGGTAAGTGGGTTTATAAGATAATTTCTAAGGTGTTAGCTAATTGAATGACTAAGGTGATGGATAAGATTATTTCTAAGCCCCAAAATGTTTTTGTTCGGGGTTGCCAAATCCTTTGACTCAGTGTTGATCATGAATGAATGTCTAGACAGTCGGATGTGGGAAGGTGTTCCGGGAGTTCTTTGCAAGCTAGACATGAAAAAGGTGTGGTTGGGATTTTCTTTTCTACATACTCAGAAGATGTGGTTTTGGGGATGGGTGGTGTGCTTGGATTAGACACAACATCTCAACTGCCCGGTTTTCGGTGTTAGTTAATGTGTAGTCTTGTAGTTTCTTTTAGAGTTTGAGAGGCTTGAGACAGGGGCATCTGTTATCTCCTTTTTTATTTGTTATCGTTATGGACGTTTTGAGTCGTAAGGTGGAGGTTGCGGTAGGAGAGGGGGTTTTCTTTCCGGTTTATCGGTGGGAAATGCAAATAATGGTTTTATTTCAATTTCCCATTTACTCTTTGCTGATGATACTCTTATCTTTTGTGATGCTGATGGTGATCAGATTCAAGCTTTGAGGGTTGTATTGTTATGTTTTGAAGCTGTCTCGGGTCTTAAGGTGAATTTGGGTAAGTCGGAGATGGTTCCGGTGGGGGATGTGCATAATATTAATAGAGTGGTGGAACTTTTGGGATGTAGAGTTGCTTCTCTTCCTATGAAATATCTAGGTCTCCTGTTGGTGGCGTCGTTCAAGGCCAAGAATATTTGGGATGGGGTGGTAGAGAAGATTGAGAAAATATTGGCGGGTTGGAAGCGGCTATACTTATCAAAAGGGGCTAGAATTACCCTTATCAAAAGTACAATTTCCAATCTTTCCACTTGCTTTCTTCAATTATTCCCATTACCGGTGGGTGTGGCAAATCATATTGAGAAGTTATTTAGAGCATTTTTGTGGGGTTGGTATGGGAGAGGAAAATAAGTTCCATCTAATGAGTTGGAATAGAGTCTACTGTCCAATTGTTAATGGAGGTTTGGGGGTTCGTAATTTGAGTACTTTAATAAGGTGGTGGGAAAGTGGTTGTGGAGGTATCAAAGGGAAGAGGAATCGATGTGAAGGGAGGTTATTGATTGGAAGCATGGGAGTTGGGGGGGGGGGGGGGCTAGTGTTCTAAGTAGAGAGAGTAGGGGGACTTATGGTGTGAGTCTTTGGAAACTTATTAGAAAGGGATGGGGTAATTTTGCAAAACAAGTTAAGTTTGAGGTTGGAGATAGTTCAAGAATTCGCTTCTGGTTCAATGATTGGTGTGGTGAGTGTGCTCTTTTTAGAGTTTTTCCGGCAATTTTTAGAGGCTGTTAATCAGCAGGCTTCCATTTCAGATTTGTTGATCCGGTCTAATGGAGTTGTGCATTGGGATGTTAGTTTTATTAGAGCTGTCCACGATTGGGAACTTTAAGAGGTTGCAGATTTTTTTAGCTTGTTGTATTCTCTGGATATTGGAGGAAATGAGAGGGATCAAATGTCATGGAAGCTTACAGTGTGTAAAAAGTTTTCTGTTTGATCATACTATAAGTTGTCAACTGTTCAGCATCATTTCTCTTTTCCATGGAAGAGTATTTGGAGGGCTCATGTGCCATCAAAGGTAGCATTTTTTATTTGGACAGCATCTCTTGGGAAGCTTCAGACAATTGATAATTTGAGAAAGGGCATGATTGTTATGGAGTGGTGCTTCATGGGTAAGAAATATGGTGAATCGGTGGACCATTTACTCTTACATTGTGAGGTGGTTAAGGTGTTATGGGATGGTGTGTTCAGTAGAGCAGGGCTGGTTTGGGTAATGCCTAAAACAGTGGTGGATCTACTTGCGTGTTGGAATAGGCTTCATTGTTGTTCTCAAGTGGCAGCTATGTGGAAGATGACTCCTTTGTGCATTATGTGGTGTATTTGGATGGAAATGAATGAGCAGTGTTTTAACAACAGGGAGTGTACCGCAGAGGAAATTTGGAAATTTTTTATGTTTACCTTTCTTCAATGGGTTTCAGCTATTTTACTTAATGGAGGGTCTGTTCATGAGTTTTTGTTTTCATTTCCTAATCTTAGAATGTAATTAGGTGCATCTTTTGTATACTTTCTGGGTACATGGGCTTCGCCTATTGCATTTGATGAATAGAATTTTATTACTTATAAAAAAAAAAAGTGTAGTTGATATTGAATGTCGGTTGAAGCTGAATGCCAACTTATTTCAATGGCTAAAATTAGTTTAGCAGTTTAAGAAGTGAACAATTTTTTTTATGTTGTTTGCCCTCCTAGAAGATTGATACTTTTATCTCTCTCTCTCTCTCTCTCTCTTTTTAATTTCATTTTTATTTCAAGTTCAAAGATTTTTCATAGTCTCGGGGATTGGCTTCTTTCTCAGTTTCAGGATGTCAGCTGCTGGAAACAGGGCACTGTCCTTGTCCTGCTCTTTTATTATCATAATCATCCATCATTTAGAACTTTGCTGCCAAACCTATCATTGCCTGAACTTATATATATAAACAATCAATGCCTAATTAAATATTATTGATTCACTCCCTTCTGGACTTTTATTCTTGTCAAACAAATGGAACCTAAATGTTCAGGGCCTTTTTCAGGGAGCCAGAGGTTCTTGACATCAGTGCCCATGAAGTGCTTCCACGCCTATTCAAGGAAAAGCTGCTCAATGCTTGAGTCTTTCTAATCTTGACCCGGGTTCCATGATAGAAATTTGGGAGGTCTGCTAAACTGGGGGGCTTTGTGTTTGAAAGAAAGACACAATGATGCATGCCTCCTCCCCTTTTCCCTTCATTTGGATGGAAGCTCCTGCTCTGCTTTGACATGGCAATTGCTTCTGAGAAGGTGCTTTCCTTTGTCGTACCATGTGTGTATACAGTTTAAAAACTCTTTCTGAAAATTCTGAAGGCTTTTATGTGTGGCTTCAATTTACCGAGATTTTTGTTATACGATTGGTTTTCCTCCTGTACTCTGGTTATAAAGATGGCCAAATTATAAGGATGGGTTTGGTTCTTGATAGTGGGTCACTTAGGATGCTGATTCCATATTAATAACACCAATTTCTGGAACTCTTGGATGCATTTGGCAAAAAACTGTTGAAAATGTAATCATATAAATGGTGCTAAGACAGGTATTCTAGACCTCCATTTATATAATTCTTTGCGAGCCAATTCTCTATTTTTGTTAGTTTATTGCCCCCTGATATTGTTATTCTGACTGTCAGATAACTTCTGCAGCACTGTTTTTTTTTTTCCTCTGTATTTCTGCCCAAAAGAATAGATGAAGTTAGGGGCCCGCCTCTTTCATTTTCATGCTTGTATGTCTTGCATCATTGTTCTAATTGGAGACCTTCACAGGAAAAGGAGAAAAAAGATGTTTATTTTTCATTGTTTTTTTAGGTTGGGGGTTAATGTCAGAGGGATGGACGATTACAAGGAAAATAAATGGGGGTTAACAGTGCTTGCAAGCTCGGTCTTGATTCCTTTATGAACCAAATCCGAGTCTGTTTGAGCTTTTTACTAGTTAACTTGAGTTTGAAACAGAGGACTTGAACTCATGGTTCATTCACTGAGAAATAATGTTTTTAAACACGATGCACTAAGCTAGTTGCCGTGAGGGACTTGATTTTATCCTGAGGGAAGGTCTACCTAAAATGATAGCTTTTGAGATTTGTACAGGAGGACACAGCCTAGCTAAGAGTTCCAGGTAAATGGAGCTCCAAATTAAAGATGTGAAATGGAAATGAGATGGTCATGTAGCCAACTCAAACAATATATATGAGGATTTAATGCGCTGCACCTGATAAAGCTGCTGTTTTTAACGAATTTTTTTAATGTTAAAAACAAAAACAAAGAATGCCGTTCTTAACGATTAACCAAGGGGTATGTATTTTTTTTCTCTTTCTGTGAACATCCTTCGGCTGGTGGAAGTTATTAGATGCGCTGTTGGAATTCAACGTTTTCTTGGATTGAGTTCCATTTGTCAAAAATCTTGTTGGGAAGGTGATCTGTTAGAAAATTGTTTAAATATTTTGTTGAGATACGCATGCTCAAGAGTACAACAGTAGTGATATTCTTTCTGCAAAGCATCATAAAAGGAACTGATACAAACAGACAAATACAAGGACAAATATCAATACTTGAAAGAAAAACCCGAAACGAAAGCAACCCATCATGAGTACATGTAAGGTTGTTTCTTGCACTTTAGGGAGTGCTTATCTCTTGTGGAGCCACTCCGGTGGGTGGTGGTGGCGATGGCCTTGGTATGTCATTTTCTTTCCCATTTACCTTTAGCTGATCTGTATCCCTTTCCAACCTGCTAAACCTGTAAGCACTGCAAGGTTTTGATAGTTTTGTAGATTCACGTCTGTATGGGCCTGTATGTATTATTCCATTAAATAAATAAATAAATAAAATAAAATAAAAAATTCAATGATCTCTGTAATACGTACCTGCCAAGAGTTATTGGAGACAAGAGAATGACTACGAAAAGCACTCGGATCAGTAGAGAGAATATCTTCCTTTTCTTTTTCATCAACTGCGCGCATGGCCGGGCAACTGGCGGGGATTAATCTGAGAGACCGTTCATCTTGTTCTGTTTTAGTCAAGAGTCTTTACTGTATCAGTGTATTGTATAGGGATTATTTGATCAAATCCAATGCCGTGTACATAGTTGATGAGTTATTTTGACACTGAATTTGCTTTGGAGCTCCTCTGTTCACTGTCGGTTCCTGTCAATATTATTCAAAGTCGTCTGTTGAATATCAAAGTTTCAATTGCACAATAATACTTTTTTAGGGAAATTTACATAAATCCCCTCAAACTACCACCTAATTTGCAATTATTCCAGATTATATACTCTTCGGTTGTGTTTGGGTAGTGAGGTGATCTCAAAGATTCTGTGAATAGTAGTGAAAAAGTAATGATAGATATTGAATAATAGTGAATAATAATAAAAAGTAGGTAAAAAGTAATAATACAATAATAAATAGTTATGAAATATTCTAATAATACTCTACTACCCCAACTAGCCCTTAATTATTCTCTTTATAAAAGTATTTTTGTTTATTTATTTTTATTTTATAACGTCTTTTTCTTTAAGAAATTAAGGGGATTTTGTCTTTTTTTTAGAGTTTTAGGGGAGAATATTGTCTTTTCAATGGGAAAAGCGGGTAAATTGAAATTCTGTTATAACCACAAAAAAATCACATAAAAATAAACTTATAAACTGACATATTTTCATATGATGATATATTAAATCTACTTTATAATAAAAATAATTTTACAATCTAACGTATCACATGATTAAGTCACGTCAACTTATGAATTTACTTTTATAGGATTTTTTGTGATTAAAATATTTATTTTTCCGTAATACTTACCAGCGGACTCGACCTCATTCTAACTAAGATCGTTTTGGTACTCATGTATGACTAGGTCATTGTTATTGAAGCTCATACTGATTTCATTGCGGCATTTTCTACAAGTCGCAAAGGCCATCCATCCCATAAAAGTTCATTACGTCGACGTTAAAAATGTCTCATTTTCGGTTAATTAAACACTTAGCAAAGCCATCCCATAAAACTCTTGTTCAAAACTAATCACATTTTAATTGGGTTTTTTTATGTAAAAAAAATCCTAGCTTGAAGGAAACAAAGTACGTAGTACCTCTTCGTGGATGCTTTATCAAGAAAACTGCTATATATAATTAATTCTATTTACAAATCCTAAACCGCCCAGAAGATGAAATACCTTTAAATAATCTTAAATTGATCACATGGACGTTACATCACATTACCCCATTTACGATATTACCATAAAATCTAATGAAAAGTAATGATCCTCTTCTTCTTCTTCATCATCTTCCAGATCCTGTTCTCTGCATCAATTAGCGCCGCGCTAGTTTGGTTCAAAGTCAAGCTCCCGAATTGTTGGCCAGTCCTGTCAATGGTCCTACGTATACTCACATCCTTTTTATATTGATCAGTATGTTTGTCTACTTTTGTTTCTTACTAATTATATTGCATCATATGGCTAGCTGGCTCGTTTAAGCTTTAAGCCTTATTTTCATACAAGCTACCTCTAAATTAGTTTTGTCAATATTATTACTGTTAGCAGGTCAATTCCAAGGAAACATCATTTTCAAACTTTCAAAAGAGCACCTATTACACAATGAAAATGAAGCCAAAGCTCAAGCTGTAGGTCGTGCGTCTATCTTTTACAGTAGCTACAAGTCGTTTAGCAGAGGCTCCACATGCGAAGCTTAAATGTGGAAAATGATGATTCTCTCTAATTTGTCTTTACTTGTATTTTTCAATTTATTATTCTTTTATTCTTGGTAAATATTCTGTGGTGAAGAAATTCATGGGCCTAACTCATCTTGAAAAACTGGTTCTACAAGAGAAGATTGTTCATTATTTATAAACATGTCCAAGATCTTATCCACAGGCAATATGAGATTATTCCTCAACACCCTTCCTCACGTGCAAGCCAGTATTTTTTCTGGTCTTTGTCACGGGATAAGTAGTGTGGGCCTCCATTCGTCCTGTGGCAGGCTCTGATACCATGAAAAAATTCATAGGCCTAACTCATCTGGAAAAATCGGTTCTACAAGAAAAGATTGTTCATTGCTTATAAACATGCCCAAGACCTTATTCACAGGCAATGTAGGATTATTCCTCAATATGTGGATTAGCTGGATGCTATTTTAGTATAGGAATTATGTTAGTTGTTAGGGTGGCAGAGTGTATATGACGCCCTTTCCCGTATCTTCTTATATATTCATTCAATTCCAACAGAATATACATTTTTGTCTCTTCTTCCATACATCGTGCTCTCTGTACCCTTGTACAATTTTCCTTAATTTTTACAACTTTGCATGGTACCAGAGTCTGAGAGCAACTACTCATGGAGGGTATTGCATTTTTCTTGACAACTCCCTTGTTTCTCGAAAAACCAAGAAACAATTTGTGGTCTTCCGTTCCTCAGTTGAAGTTGAGTATTGACCCATGGCAGCCACTTGCTCTGAGCTCACCTGGCTCCGATACTTACTCACTACTATGAGAATATCACACCCACAAATTGTCTTCCTCTATTGTGACAACTAGGCTGCTCTTCACATCACTGTCAATCTCGTTTTTCACGAACGCACCAAGCATATTGAGCTGGATTGTCACCTGATCAAAGACAAGATTCAAGAAGGTAGCATCACCACAACTCATGTTGCTTCCTAATCTCAACTGACAGATATTTTTATCAAAACTCTACCTTCTTATCTCCTTCACTCGCATTTATCCAAGATGAGAATAGTAAATTTCTATTCTCTATCTTGTGGGGGGTTATTACACAATGAAAATGAAGCCAAAGCTCAAGCTATAGGTTGTCTGTCTTTTACAGCAGCTATAAGTCGTTTAGCAGAGGCTCTACATGCAAAGCTAAAACGTGAAAAAGGATGATTCTCTCTATTTTGTTTTTACTTGTAATTTTCAATTTATTATGCTTTTATTCTTGGTAAATATTCTGTTGATTAGTTGAATGCTATTTTAGTATATAGGAATTATGTTAGTTGTTAGGGTGGCAGAGTGTATATGAGGAGGCCCTCTCCAATGTCTTCTTAGACTGCACGTTTGTATATTAAGTTAAATTGAAGTGAGTTGTATTTTTTATAAATAACAGTAAGTCGGATGAATTTAACAACCAGGACTCATTCAATTCCAGTGGAATATATATTTTTTCTCTTCTTCCATGCATCATGCTCTCTGTACCTTGTACAGTTTTCCTTGGTTTCTGCAACCTTGCAACGCCCACCCAGTACTGTAATTAATGCGCGCGTCATGATAATCATGATCGTTCATGTAGTGCTGGTTTCTATTGAAATTAGGAAGAATCTAAAATATCGATCACTGTTGAGCGCCGATGCATCAGCATGCACGTGATCATCACCCCAACAGTGTGGCCAAAAATTGAAAAGTCGATTATTTATATATATATATATATATATATATATATATAATTTGGAGAGATTAATACATGATCACCAAGACACCCATTATATCAAACAACTTAGCTCGGGAATTGATCTATTCATGATTACGTTCACATTTCACTTTCATTTACAGTACACAGTAATTCAGAAGCACCCCAAAACTAAACAACTCTCTGCCAATTACTTAGGTAATATGCATGCATGCTTCCTCATTAGCGGACAACTTTGGCCTCTGGTTATGGATGCAGTATCAACATTTGGATTATCTCACTAATTAAGTCTATCGTGGCCGGCTAAATTATCAGACATTGTTTTCTGGCGCATCATGTAATTCGGCGGCGGCCGGGTTTGGCTTGCACGAGTGTAACATGAAGTTGCAAGCTGCCACGGCCTCTCCTACTGTTAGATAAATCCATTCTTGGCCGATGTTTTCGATGAATTTGGACTTGTCTAGCTTCTTAATCACCTCGCTTCTTGGGTTGGCTAGCACGAGCTAAATTCAAAAGTAACATAATATATAAACTAATCATGATTCAAATAAAGGCGATTTTTTGGAATATAATAACAGTTTGATACTGATTATATATGAAATCTGAGACGAGAAACGACAATAATAAAATTTCTTACCTTGAGACCCTTTCTATCGGCATTCTTCTTAACCTCTTCAAGCATGCTAATCCCACTCGTATCAATACTGCCCACAGCTGTAATCATATGAACGCATCTTACTTTAGCACTGAGAATATTTGTTAACTAGTTAATGTCATGATCTTTAAAACAAACTGTTTGTGACTTGACAACTTACTACTGATGTCTAATATAATATAATGCAAGCTGGTTTCTCCCGAAGCTTTTAATTTTTCTTCCTCCTCGTAGATCCACCTTGAAATCCTGAGAAAAAAATTGAAATTTTCCAACCATATCAGTAAATATAGATCAGATTATTTTCATGCTCACTTATTAACACGCGTGTTCACATACATACACAAAATTGCATGCTTGTTTATAATAATACATGATGTACCTTTCTCTCAAGTAGTTTGCATTGGCAAAGTAAATGGGTGCATCAATTTGGAGAATGAGAACTCCAGGAACATTGTTGGCAGTTGGGTATTGATCAACGCTTCTGAACACATTGGAGTTGGGAATATTGCCCAAGATAAAAGTCCGTGGCCTTGCTACAAATAGTAAAACCCTTAACAAAGATAGCGTAACCTGCAAATATTGCACATACAAAACCTTATATATCAACAACTAATTTAGTAAACAGAAACAAAAAGTCTTCGTGTTTAGTTAGGATAACGATCATGATGATGTGGTACTTCGTGATCATTAATGCAGTAGTACTACTTACCGCGATGACTAAGCCAATCTCAACACTGCCAAAGACCACACCAAGATAAGCACCCATGCACACCAGGAAATCGAATTTGTCGATCTTCCAGAGATGGATGGCAGCTTCATAGTCAATAAGGCCAAGCATGGCTGCCATGATTATGGAAGAGAGCACCACAAGGGGTGTATAGAAGAAAAAAGGAGTTAGGAATAACAACGTGATCATCACGGCTGTTGCCATGACTATGTTCGACACTGCCGTCTTACATCCTGCATTGAAATTCACCGCACTTCGAGAAAATGGTCCTGCAATCACAATATCGGACATATATATGTCTGGTTAATAATTAGCAGTTGAGGAAGATAATGTTGTTGGTGATGCATGTGGTAGTGTTTCTTGCTCAGTTCTTGAAAGGCAGAACATTTCTTTTGAAGTATTATCGTGTTGGGGAAGTGCTCAATTGAGCTAGTGGGTTGACCAATCGGCCCAAAGGAGTCCCAACCCAGGCATAGATTTGGATTTGGGTTTTGGTTGGATTGGGTGGGGAGCTTTGACCTGACCCAGTTCAACCCTAATAGTTTAGAGGTCGGAAAAGATCTAGATGTATGCAGGCCGTACCTGCGGTCAAGTAGCATGAAGTGCAAGAGCCAGCAATATTCATCATCCCAAAAGCGATCATCTCTTTGTTCCCATCGATGTGGTAGTTCTTGAATATGGCAAAGCTTCTCCCCACTGCTACTCCTTCCTGTTTCACAGCCACCAGTTAGCCTTCTTAATTCGGGCATAGGGGAACTGTTGATAAATTACTTGGAATTCTATACACTAAATAACTACTTGTTATTTAGTATCTATTAGTTGCTAATTTATAGTAATATGAAAAAAAGGTCCTTGTTCTATTATACTAACTCCGTTAAACTTAGATCTTTAGGACAGCCGATTCATTTTTTAATAATATTATAAATAGCAATTTAAATTTTAAGCACCATAACAAGCTAACTTTCGTGATCACTTACTGCAAGGCCTATGACACCAGTGATGATTCCAGTTTTGATGGCTGTCATCAGATATGGAGACCCAAAAGCCAAATCAGATACCGAAGGTGGATTTAAGCCTTTCTTCAGGTGCCCAATCTGGGAGGAAGAACAAAGAAAGAAAGTAATGGTTACACCCCGTGCAGTTAATAATATCCCTGTATAAATTAATCTACTTTTTTAAATTATATGTACGTACGTACAAGTAGCGTTATTTTGATAATTTGCATGTACGTGTTTGTGATCCAAGAATCTGTGTGATAATTAGAAGATTAAATGTTGATTGGGAATATTTCATTGTAACAGACATCAGGACTCCATGGATTGTACTCGATCTTATATATACTCATGGTGAAGGTTGATACATTGTACCAGAACTGGGGGTACCTGGGGATAGGAGGGGAAGAGGGGAGAGAGAGAGAGAGAGAGAGAGAGAGAGAGAGAGAGAGAGGTTACCACTTCAACACCGTGTTTTTCAGCGTGGGTCAGATAAACGAGGAGGCTTCCCAAGATAACAGACGTCAGAGGTGCCATCGCATTTATCCAAAAGAAGGCCGCCCTTTTCTTGCTCTAGTACCCATCACAAGCATCAAATAAATAAATAAGTTAGTTTATTGATCTATTTTATATATTGAATAATTTAGATTCCAAAAAGAGTATATATGATCGAATTAGTAATAATACACACACACACACAAAAAGGTATACATGAATAGTTTATTTATTTTTCATATTTTCTCTCTACCTATTAAACATCATTTGATTTCATTAAAAATGAAAACATAAAAATAATTAACGTTTATCTTTTTAGGTAGGCTCATAAATATATGGTAGCCTTTCTCTTGAAGAAAAACCCGTTTAATAAGTTAAGTAATTATTGTTTTTGGTGGTGTTATGGACCATGATATAGCTAGCTATATATCTAATTATATTGACAGCAACAGCTAGGTCATGGGTAAACAACATGCAAGTTTTGCTTAGTAATATGGTTAATTATTTTACAAACTTCGAGCCTTTTTAAATCATAGTAGTACTAGAAACTTAGAAAAGAATTAATATAAATGCGACTAGGCCAGACGACTACTTACAAAGTATTTTGTGAGGAGGAGGAAGAAGAGGAAACAGCACCCCAGAACACCACTTTCCCATCTCCACTGCAAAAACCAACCACCAACAAAAAAAGGAAAAAAGGTATGAAAAAATATAGGACAAAAAAATATTAAGCATTTTAAAATTAGAAATTTAATTAATATAATTACGTACCTGGTGTGTTTGGGAAAATACAGAGCGCATGACCGAGGAAAGATCAGTCTGATGAGTGAAATTAACCAGCCCGAGTAGCCCTTTAAGTTGCTGAAGACAGACAACCGTGGCTGCTCCACCCATGAACCCCACTATCGTCGCATGAGACAGAAAGTCCACGATAAAACCAAGTCTGCAGTTTAATTCATTCAAGTCATTTCAAAAAGATTATAGTTAAGTCTTTGTCCGCATCAAACCTAGCTATACTCGTTAGTCATGCCCTAAAACAGGAACGCATCAAGCATATATAAAGCCCTAGAGATCATCAGAGAAGCAGACCTTAAGAAGCCCAGAGAAGCTTGAAAGAGTCCAGCAAAGAACGTAGCCGTGAAAGCCAGTTGAAGATAAAGTTTTGGGTTCTCATTAGGGTTAACTTCCTTCCCCAGCAAAGAAGATATGAGAAGGGATGCCACAGCCACAGTGCCCACCGCCAGATCTCTAGAGCTCCCCAACATGGCATACACCAATGGTGGGACAAAGCTGGAATCTGCATTAATTATCAGCACATGATTAGTTTTCTCGTTAATTTCTACCGAAATAGATTCATAACAAGCATATGTAAAAGTTTTGATACCAAAATCTGAGACAGTACTTACATAATCCGAGAATTGGTGGTAAGTTAGCCAAACTTGCATAGCTTATCCCTTGAGGGACTGCTAGACTGGCAATAGTGATTCCAGCAATAAGATCGGATTTGAAGAAGTCAAAAGTGTAGCGAGGAGCCCATTCCAGGATTGGTACAAAGTATTGAAGGCCAAGGACAACCTTCTTAGAAAGAGGCTGGTTCTTGAAAGGCCGGAAGGGGTCATCAGGAAAGAAAGTCTCTTTGAGAGACGATTCTAAGGACTTGAATAGAGTTTTGGATGGAGGAAGTGCAACAGGGTGTGGGCATTCATAGTCTGCGTTACCCATTGGAAGCCTATGTCAGGTTTTTGAGACACTGCTGCAAGCTAGCCAAGATAAGATAAATGTTTGAGTTGGCCTGCCTTATATATAATTCTCGTGCTATATATATGTGTGTATATATATATAGCTGATGCAATGAGAGTAGCCTTAGTTGTAGTGAACAGCGGTATGTATATATTCCACAGAGAGAGAGAGAGAGAGAGAGAGAGAGAGGATTTGATAAATATGGGACGTTAAAGGCAAGAGCTAGCTGTGGGATGACACAAATGGTAAGAAGGGCGTGTATTTAAAGTGGTGAGGGAGGAGTGGAGGATCTTCAAGTGCTCAAAGGGACCCACTGCATGCTATTATTTAACACGTGGCAAATTGCCAACCCTTTGACCTCAGATAGACCTGCACTGCTTTGCTACGCGACTTATAGCCGACTACCCACCTTGTATGCAGCTTCCCCGGCCCTGATCATAAAAATATGACCTCTTTAACAGGCCAGTGATGATAATGGCGTCTCACTACCTCCATGATCAATGTAGTAGTAAACGCGGCGCATTCCTATTGGATGCAGGGATTGCGCACCACATGTCATGCTGAAGATGGATTTCGCCCCCCGCGGACCAATGAAGTTGGGAAGGGATTTGGGGAAGATTTGATCCCCACATATTGGTATTAATCGTACTCGTGCTACCACTACTTCTTAATTAATCAGCACTTTTAGGTCATCTTTAATTTGTTAGTGATATTCTTAACTTAAGTCATGACAATAATATTAACGATCCAAGGCCAGGGTCGTCATATGGCCCCCATGCCAAATTGTCATTAGTATGTAGTTAGTGGGATTTAGTAATTGTTTGCCGATCCATATATGTTTTTTTTATTCTTCTTCATCTTCAATTATGCAAAGCAAAGCTAATTATCCAGAATTTGATAACACGATCACATATGATCCGGTTCTTTAAATAAAAAATTTAGATTCGAAACTCTCATGCTCTGGTATAAAAAAAATATATATATATATATATATATATATTATGTAAAGGTAATTAATTTGTACCAATAAACACCTACCGATGTTGATATTTCTTGGAAACACTAAGACAGTACTGAAAATGCCTCATTAATCCTCTGCAAGATTCTTCACATGATCAATATAGTACGTACCACTGCTATATGTATATACCATGCATGATGGAGGGGTATATACGCAGTACTATATATTAATTAATTTATTGGTTAATTTTCGTATTGGAGACTGGGGTTGGGAACATATATTAATTAAGAAAAACAAGTTAATTAATTTGAGATATTTATAATCTATTGCAAATTAATGGCCGGGAAATTAGGAGTTAATTAGTTTACATGCATTAATATGATCGTTTAATTAAGCTCAATTGGTCAATATATATATATATATATATAATATTAATTGTAGTGTCAGATCTCGATCCATTTGTTTTTGTTTTTTTATTTTTATTTTCCTTCTGATTCCATGCAGCTGATGGTATTTAGTTTAAATAAATGTAGATGATATGTAATATGGTAGAAAAATGCTTGTTATAAATATCTGGTATAAATGTGAATTACGTAGAGATACTTGATGAGATATAGATTAAGATGATGGGAGAGATAAGAGAAAGCTAAGAAGAGAGAGATCAAGTTATTAGAACTGATGAGAGGAAAAGATCGAGCTGATGAGAGAGATAGATTAAGTCGATGAGAGAGAGAAATAATTTATTTTAAATCTAACATAATATAGACGATTATATATCAATTATATCTACTGACTTTACGTAAAAGAACTGGATATAGTAAATCAGAACGTGTCAGGCCAAGCCTCTAATGAAAAGTATATACTATATATGTGTGTGGCTGTGCTTCAATTTTCTTAATTAGAGAAAATAAATAAATAGATAAAAACCGATCAGTTGGAATGATGACGATGATGTGACTTTTTAACTTTACGTCGAGGCTCGTAATAATTTGACGCTATCTTTGATCCCATTAATATTGTTGCCATCTGGTCAAAATCCTACTTCCACCTCATCCAATTAAAATGGAAAATTATTAAAAGTATTTAAAAATATAAAAAAATAATTAAAACAATTAAAAAAAAATTGCTCGACTCGAGACCCATCACGTGCTACACCTTCGTAGTACTGCTCAAATGGAAAAGTTGACCCAATAATAGTAGTGTCTTTTAAATTTGAAGGGACGTTCATGACTTGTGTCGACGATTAATTAATTAAACCGTGACAATTGAGGTGGTCACATATATGCGCCGTAACAAATTGTAGAATCTGGAACGAATTTTTATTGGGATGATTTTAATTCTGTCTCAAAAATTCATTTTTAGAAATGAAACTCATATTTCGTCTTAAAAATGCGCAGCACTGCAAAAATCATTCAAACAAAAAAGTTAAAATTTGAACAGTTATACTTGGGACGTTTGTCCATTATAATACGAGACTATAATCCGCACAATGCATATATTATTATGTATATTATGTATGAGAGAGATTTAAAAAGAGAGTGAATTTTATAGTAAAGAAATTTAAAACGGTTTATAAGACGATTTATTTAACGAAACAATATAAAAATTGAAATAATACCTTTGGGTGAAGACTTGAATCAATTTATATATTTATACATAAGAAATAAAATGAAACTTAAAAGTTATAACTGTTCATAATGAAATATTGATTTTAAAAAGATTACCGCTTTATAATGAAACATTACTTTTAAAAGGATTACCGTTTCATAATTATAACACTTCAAGTTTAATATATAGAATACCTATTTTATGGATAAGATGTCACATCATGTCATATGACTCCGCTTAAAATATAAAATAATATAAATGTTGAATTAGTGCTTTTGGATAGAGTCTTAAATTGGTTTATATCTTTATATGTAAGAAATGAAATGAAATTTAAAAGTTATAATGGTTCATAATGAAATATTGTTTTTAAAATGTTTACAGCTTCATAAACATAACACTTCAAATTTAATGGATAGAATGCCTACTTTTATAGATAGAATGCCACTCAGAATTATATAACTCTGCTTTTATATATAGTAATAGATATATAAAGCATTCCTAACTAATCTAGAAGCTTTCTCTTAGAATGCCTTCAAAAAGCCTAGATCTGATTTTTTAATTTGCCAAAGAGTAGGGGGAAGCCTCTGCTTCTCCTCCTTTTTATTCTCCTCTTTCTCCATTTACTTATTTTGTCTATAAAGTTAACTCCACTTTCTTAATTGTTTTGTTTCCACCAAGATTGAAAAGATAGATTTGCAGTTTTCCAGCAACATCTAACAGACATGTGCGGCATGAGAAGGCTCCTAGGTTGCCAATTGTTCAGAGAGAAGTGGTAGTTTTGTGATAATCGTCGCGTGTGGACCTCACGTGCCACCCCTTCCAAGAGCTTTTCTCACCAGACTCATCGGACGAATGGATTTTTCACCATTAAATCCTTCAGATATGACTGTTGTGGCTGCAAGGAGATAGGTGTGTGGGTCCCACGCGCTGTCAAAGTTTACCGAAGTTAGTCCAAACTGTAATCCGTCTATTTTCACCTCTATCTTACTGATTTCCTTACTGCTTTTCTCAAATTTTGTTAGGATACTCTTATATATATGTATTTAAAGAGTTTGGTAAAATATTTGAACCGTTGGTTCCCGACGATCATCACCTCCTCTTTAGTCCCTTGGTAGTCTATCTCTGCCACAATCCATGAGCTGCACTTTTTTTACTTTTGCTCCTGGCATGAGAATCACTTGTATTCTTTTGAGAAAGTGTGTAGTTTTGCAACAACGTATAATGTGATGGAGTTCAATTTCTTTTATCTAGCTTTTTATTATAAGAGTTATCATATTTGGCCACATGATCGTGAAAATGAGGCAATGGACTTCCCCAACAGCTACTTCAAAACAAAATGCAATCACTACAATCACTACAATCACCATAGCCTACTGTCATAGAACCACAATCTCACTCTCAAATTCTAGAAAAATAGTCACTTTGTACGGCTCCCTGATCTTAGCAGGAAAGGTAGGAAATATTTATTTGTTTACGGTGCCTTTTTTTCTTTTTATATATTGTTGCGCTAGTTAAGAAAGGGTATTTGTCAGGATTCCCCTACCTAGCCCCTATTCATATATTTATGTCTCCCTTAATTATAATATATCAAGCTTGCTTAGAAATATATATATATATATATTCATATATATTGCGTTACTTAAGTTGTACAGTCTAATGGCAGGGATATATCTTATATATATATATTAATGTTAGCTGAAACTTTCTTAGAAAAGAAACAAGGTTGGTGTGATTTCCTCTCAATCTTTAATGACTACTGCAATGACGAAGTTAATAGCCTAGCTACCAACTTCCATCGGTATAATCTCTTTGTTTTAATTTGCTTATAATTTAGCTAGGCTGCTATATTTGATCTCAATCTCCTTAACTTTCAGTACTGCCTTCATTGCTTTTATCAAAACTACGTGAATGATCAGCACGAATAATATATTTTAAATGACTGCATATATCTTCAAACGAATCAAATTAAAGCAAATAAAATTTGAAAAATTCATGCATTTATGTATACCCACTATTTAATTTCTTAGTTTATATAAGAGTTATTTTCAACTTTTATGAGGTCAATCATTTATGTACAGATTTATCAAACTTGTCTTATGTCAATTAAATGCAATTTTGGACACTGAAAAGGCTTAAAATATGTTTTTTTTAATTCTTATTTGTGCTGCATGTATATGTTTCGGGTTATAGATTATATATATATATATATATATATATATATAAAAGCGCGGGCCGGCTCTAAGCTGAAGTCACTGCTCCAAGAGTAGTACTGGATTCAAATCAAGCCCCCTCATCATGAGTCATGACTGCTCATGGTCCATTGAAATCAAAAAGTGTGCGCGATAGAGAGAAAAACACGCCCATGTACACATTATACACGTTTATCGGTTTATGTTGAAGATTGCTATTAGTTAATTAATTTAAATGTGAAGCTTCCATCCGGCAGTTGTAGTACTCATGTTCATGGAATTTGGTCAAATTGTGGCTTTGTGTGTTTCACGACATATGTGGTTACTGATGAATGCACGATGGCGGCTAAAAAAGTGTTATATATATATATATAGAGTAGTGCTACAGAATAGACACTGTAATTGTGTACAGATTGCATACACTATGTGGCTGCTTCTCATCCTTTTAGTTTTTTCTTTTTTGTGCAAAATGCACCAGACAGCTTCTACCCCTCTCTCTCTCTTCCTCTCTCTCTCTCCATCATCCATCTCATCAGTTTTTTCTCTCTCATCTTTCTCTCATCCGCTCTTTCTGTCTCCTCAACTCTCTCTCTCATTCCTCATCGTCTCTCTCTCATTGTCTCTCTCTCTCATCGCAGCTCTCTTTCTCTCATCGTCTCTCTCTCCTCGACTCTCTCTCTCTCACCATATATCTCTCTCATCGTCTCTCTCTCTCTCTCTCTCTCCTCAACTCTCTCTCTCATCCCTCATCGACTCTCTCTCTCATCTCAGTCTTTCTAATCTCTGCTCTCTCTCTCTCATCTCGTCTCCACTCTCTTTCATCAGCTCTCTCTCATCGTCTCTCTCTAATTTTGAATTTAAGAGATGTGTGGTTTAGATGATGTTACGTAAGGTGTACAAAAATGACTGCTCCCAATAGTGGCTGCTCTCAATTTTTTCCACATATATATATATATGATGTTTGCAGTTTTAAGATTTATAAGTTCCGCACAGTACTCCATTAAAAAATAGTAAGTAAATTTGAGGTCACATGAAAAAATTATTTTTTTAATTATAAATCTCACTTAATTTCTTTCAAAGTCGACAACGATCTACACACTCTAATAAAACTAGTTATGTCTAGCTTTACTTTATATATATCCCTTTGATTTCATAGGCGGAAGGTGGGAATCTCCTTCTTTCATTGCATTTCCCCCTCTATAATCATAGCGAGAAAGGGTGATATTAGTGATAACCATTTAATTTACTCCCTTTGCTCACTTTTGCTATCCGATTGAAAATCTCATTGGTTACACGAACGAATTAATATATGCTTTTCATATTTAATAAGTAAGTGGATTGATCAATTAGCTGATCTAGAGATGGCACAATTTTAAATAATTATTTTTTCCTTCAAGAAAATAATTAAAATAAATATATAGATTTTTGAGATGAAATGGTCCACACAATGTCTAACGATACAATATTAAGCTAGCTCTTAATTTAGACGTTATCATAATGCATCTTAACAATAAACGTCTTGACTCCAGGATAAGAATCGTACGTCATGCATGATGTATATATGGAGTAAAGGAATTCTACACTGTCTAACTTCTATTCCTTCATGAATTAGCTCTTATTTCTTTTACGAAGAAAATCAGGACTAATGGATAATGGCGCTACATATCAATACATATAGCGAGATCGATCACAACAGTAAGATATATATGAATCATGTAGTATCTATCTAGAATAATTCACACGACCCCTCCACTTTCACAAATTATTAACACTCAGAAAAATTAATATAAAATTAATCATTAATATGATTAGATCATGAATTAAGCTATATATTCAGGGAACTAGTTATACGTACTAGGGATCGAACAAAATAGTATGATCAGCTTAATTAAATCAGTGTTATTTTTAGTAACTGTATTAAGGAACAGATGATCTAATCATACTTATGGCTGTCACGACCTAATATATTCGGTCTATAAAAAATAATAATAAACCTTAATTAATGGTAACATTAATAATTAATAACAATACGAATAATGATAATGATAATGATGATTACGATCAGCATCGGATAGGATATATCCTATCCCTTAATGTACCCATATATTGAATCCTGATCTATTTCATTGAGAATGAAACCACAGAATAATTCTTTACATTATATTAATTAATGGTACTATATATCCGGCCTCGTGCATTCAACTGAAAACTACCCGCAGATTATTCGTACCAAGAAAATATTAATTAGTATATGGATGACAGAATTTTCCTAATTAGAGTTTAGTTAATTTCTAAGATAATGCAGACATATGGATGACAGAAGCTAATTAGCTGGAGCCGATGTCATGATTCATGAATATCATAATTTGTTTTTGCTAATCCACAAAGTTGCAGTAAGTTTAAAAGTATAAATAAAGAAGAAAGTGAATGGCAACATTATTGAAGAGATGCTCATGACATGATTGAACATATGTTCCATAGTCTACTAGCTAGAGTGGAAAAGGACAATTTGGAGCAGCTTTCTTGATTCTCTTTTTGAAGCACGTTTGAAGATTTTGTACATCATGTGTATTAATAATGACGAAGGTAATAATTACAAATTAACAACTAATGTGATCCTGATCAGCTCCTAACAATATTCCTAGCTCCATTAATTAGTGAAAATGAACCTCCCCCAATATAACCTCCCCCAGCTGATACTACATATTCCCACTAACCCATTACCTTAAGCTTATTGCACTGATCTTTCAAGGATTGACAATCTCTTCAAAGAAGCTACATCGACTTTTAGGTATAGGGAATGTCATATTTGAACAGAATAATTCCCTGCTTGATATGTTTAGAGACCACACGGCACCAAAGAGGTCATGAATCATGATCGATCGGAGGAAACATATAATATATATGTTTATAATATAGGGTTATTGTTGATGAAGTATTCGTATCATCGTATGTGTACATATATACACGACATGCACAAGACTTATAATTGGCAGTTCCAACGTGCATGTTAATTAATTTATAAAGTGCAGCAGTTATATAACCTGCCTCATGTCATCTTCTAGCTAGCTAGCTGATCGAGTGTACTGATGACATCTTCTTCTTGGTAATAATATCGCGCAGCTTCCTTAATCCCAAACCCGACCCTTTATTATTAACGCAATGCTTTGTATAGATCTCCATACATTAGCTCTAATTGGTTTGTAATGACTCTTTTTTAATTTAGTGGAGTTTATTGAGAGAGAGAGAGAGAGGGTGAGTGATCTTTTCATGAGTAACCATTTTGAAGCATGCATCTAGGTAAAGGTTTACCTGTGATTTTCTAGTCGTTGAAGGAAATCTAATTAATTAAAGTTTAGTTAACGTACGTGTTTGGTCATGTGACTCATGCATCATGCATGAATCCATGATGAATGCTGAAGAGGGAGCTCATGCATTCGAGTACTATAATTACAAGATATATCTTAAAGAGAAGAACAAAATATTCGGCCTGCAGTATATTGATTCTGGTTACAGTACTGCATGCCATCACGCATTTTGGACATGCATGGCACTGTACGTGGGGTCTGAGAAATATTTGAAGTTGGGTAGGTTTAGATCAGTAGAATAAGGTATTCAATTGGATCTCCTAGAATTTTTTACCAAATTTTAGGGTCTAATTAAAGTACTGGAAGACAGATAAACACATGAATTAGATCTCATACTGTTTACCGCTTTCTGAATAAATTTCTCAGATAGTATTAAATATTCAATAAATCTAATTATATGTATGTATTTCTCCCGCTCTAGGTATTAAATTTCGGTAAAAAAAAAAAAAAAAAAAACAAAAACTCTATGAGATCACTAATATCCGAGAATAAGATATTCCTTTTGACCATTGCAGTTGGTTAACTGGACTAGGTATATATAAATTAAGTACACCACCATGCATGCAACGCAGAATAATGCACAGTTGACATTAATCGATATTGTGGTGAGAAACTAAAGGTCATAGATCAGGACACTCTGAAGTACTGCATTTAACGAGCTAGACATGATAGGCTCTCTAAATTGAAGCTGAGCAACCTAAAATTAATGTTACTATTCCTTTTTACAAGATGACAAGTTGTACGTGCGGTTAGACACTGGACATGATCTGGTTCCGATCCTCATCAGCATTATTAATACTGGCATTAATTTATAAGGGTTTGGAGGAACCCACCGAGATCGATCGATGGTTCATGTAATATTATTAGCTATACATACAGTTTGAGTGAGACCAATAATTGTGATATTCAACTACATATATAGGCCATAAGTTAAAAGTTGACAGCCCACGTGGAAGAAAAATCCCATTAAATTTGTGGGAAGCACTGTACGTTAAGAACACCACCAATCGATTGATAACCAAGGGCCCTATATATGAAATTATGAAGCTTTGAAATTTATATATATATATATATATATATTATATATCGATACTTTGTATTTACTCATGATCATGATGTGGAACCCTGAATGAAAGAGAGCCATGAGAATTATTCATGACGTGGTAGATTTCTCTCCCGTGGTGTATGCGAAATCACAGTAATTTGGAGATACCACTTCCAACTTTTAAGAAATTAAAGCAATAATAACGTCTAAATTGTCTTTCAAGAACAATTAATTAATGCTATTTTTATTTTAAATTTTATGCTTTATATCTGTTCATATATCAATATTTTAACGTGACACATTTATAAATTAGTAAATAGAATGAAATTGGAGATTATAAAATCTAAGATATTGAAGAATATATAGAGTTTATCGGCCTAGTCCTTCAAAGAGCTAGCCTCACAGAGGCTGAATTATCTATATATAAGCCGCACGTATTGATAAGAGGATCGAAAGGATCAGTTTTGCTATATATAATATATGCTTCTGAAATGTAGCATACCATGGACCGGAAGACATTAATTTGTGGTGCTCAAGCTTTTCTTCTGACAGTCGGTCGGCAATGGTACCAAATGATAGACTAGTAGAAATAAAATCAAGCAATTTATATACAGATCGATACTGAGATTCGTTTTGAATATTAATTTTATATATATAATACATCTATTGGAAATAAAAACCTCCTCAATAAAATATTAAGTAGAAGAAGATGATGATCATTGTAATGAGTCTACCTAAACATTCCATACTCCTAACAATGCACATTATATTTTACTATCACGCATACAGAAGCTAAAGGAAACAAAAGCGGTTAGTATATAGCTGATCATAGCATATATATATATATATATATATATATATATAAGCAAACTCTTAATTACTAGTCTCCAAAGACGTTTCTCTTTTCTTTGTGCATAAGAGACGACCATCTTGGGCTAAAGTCACACTTGAGGCTTGTACGGAAGCCACCATATCTTTTAGAAGCAATCTTATTAATTTATAGACTCCAAATTATTAATATTCCCTTGATGAACAAGTAATTAATATTACCAAATTGCTTGTTTTTCTTAGTACTCCTAATCCAATTACTGCTTGGATAATGTAAGTAAATTACTCCACTGATCTCTGATTCCTA
This sequence comes from Juglans microcarpa x Juglans regia, assembly GCF_004785595.1. Classification (NCBI taxonomy): domain Eukaryota; kingdom Viridiplantae; phylum Streptophyta; class Magnoliopsida; order Fagales; family Juglandaceae; genus Juglans; species Juglans microcarpa x Juglans regia. The sequence goes on along the minus strand of NC_054594.1, from coordinate 38,777,860 downwards.
CTCCTAATTTAATACTAAGACCGGAAAAAAATTAAAATGCATCAGCTTTCAATGAGAAATATATATAGGCCTATGTGGAATTGGGAAGGGAATGGTTTCTTTATCGTTTATCAAGAATTGTGACAAAAAAAATTCAGCATTAATGGTTGTTTCAATAAGATCAGTACGTAGCAGAATGCAGTACTAGTCAACCTAATGATCATCAGTGTCAAGTGAAAACAACAGAGTAGTTCGTAAGTTTGACAGAATTAATAAGCCTCGATCCACATGATCTTCAGCTGTTGTCTTAATTATTATAAACTTGAATTTTCATGTGGTCAAGAGCAAATTCTTGCATTCATCACTACCCTCATGGGGTTGCATGAGTATATCTTTTGGCAACTGTTTTGTATTCCCACATTTTCTTTGTCGCATTCCTATGATTACTGCTCACCAATGGCAACATACCGCGCGCGCATTATAATATTAGATGTACAATTCGGCGAAACGAGCTAATTAAGGGAATTAATCACCCTTTTTTTGTTCTATATATGTATCATGTTCCAAAAGGTATGCATGCATATAGATGAATAAAGTCTGATCATAAAAAGCTACCACATGCTAAAGGGAAGACAAAAGAAAGTGATCGATCATCAAGGACGCACACCAATAAGGGCTAGCTAGGCCAAGTTCGCATGCTGCTGCAATCTCTCTCTCTCTCTCTGATCTCTCCCTCTCAATATCACTGTCAACTGCCGGCCATCCACTCAAAACTCTTCGCTTGCCTAATCTCTTGTAGTCTTCCTCTACGTACATATTGCTCACCAATAGTTGCTTTCGCAAGTCAGCCCTAGCTCTCATGTCATCATGTGTAAGATTCCCTTGAACCCAAAATCCATTACCATTGCTGCAAGTGATCTCGAAAAGGTACTGCACTTTCTAAATTCATGTGGTTTAGAGGTATCCTAACCCGCGACCATATCATGTGCAGCATTTGTCACAAGTTAAGTGGATGCTGAGTGATGTCAGATTATCTTAATTAATCTGTGAATGGTAATACTTTGTAGGTATTATTGATATGTGTTTTAACGTAAATAAATTGATATATATTTAATGTATGAAATAAGTTGAGATGGATTTTTTTTTTTTGAAAATTTGAAATAATAGTAAGTTTGATCGATGATAATTGATTTGAGATAGGTTGAGTTAATCACACCGAAGAGAGAGATTTCAATTATAGTCATGACTCTATAGCCAGATGGGGTCCAATTCACTATGCACAAAGAGATCTTCGATTATAATATCCCTGTGTGAAATGCTCAGAATTAATTCGTGGACCAGATAACTAGCTAGGAAGGAGGGCTGACAATTAAGCCCGGCCTGCAATGCTAATTTCTTGGTTTATTACAAGCCCCAGTCGATTAAGCAGCCAGGCCATGCAACTTTTCTTTCTGATCATATACTGTCTATATATATATATATTTATTTTCTCAAAGGTAGAACAAATTTCATTCATTCATAATGAGATATTACATTCTTGATTTGAGATATACAAAATATAAGTCAATTACTGCTTTTAAGGCTCCTCAATACATAAATTTCTTTCTAACTAACATGGTTTGGTCTATTATTGTAACTCTCTATAGACAAACCGTCTGAGATACAACTCTCTGTCTAAAGATAGGTTTAACAAACTCAACATTCTGTCCTAAGGCAGAATTAAATAACCTCACACTCTGTCTAAGACAGAGTAGAGGACACATTATATAGACGAAAATCTAAGAGATTGTATTTTTTTTTAAAACCTAAAATAAAGGAAATAACAAAAAATGTAAAAGATATATGGAAAAATAGCGAATTATAGGCTGAAAAGTTATAGATTGGCATTTTCAAGCTTAGATAAAATAAAAATGCAAACACTGAGACTGTGGTGGCGTGTGAGGGACACGCGCCCCCATGGAAGAACGGCGGAATGTCAGGTCTGAAGAAACCGATGGCACTGGTCTCAGAAAAGTAGTCCGTGGCAGCGAAAGAGCTCACCCTGCGGTGGCACGTGGATGTCATGAATGCACTTTGGGCCGCACATGTGGCTAGCTCATGCGCCGTTCCGTTTGACGAGATTCTTGGTCCATTTGAAGGATCGATGCCTTGGAAATTTTGCGGTAGGGCGCGTGGTGATTACTGGCTCTAGAGAACAACAAATCTGCATTTCGCCCTCCTGTGAATGAGAAAACAAACAAACCAGAAAAATTAGAGAGAAGGGGGATGAGGGAGGGAGCCCTCCCTCCTCTAGTCTGAATTTTTTAGGGGGTGGTTGTGTACAGAAAAAAGGGAAATCTAGAGCGAGAGTAGGGTTTCTATATGAGATTTTTATATATTGTCTATATAATGTAGTCACATTAATTAGCATTCTCATATGAATTTATATTATAAGATCAGAGTAATATACATATACATACACACATATATATATATATATATAAATAAGAACAACAATCATCAAAAAGAGCAATAATGAATGAATTAGAAAAATGGAGATGTCGCGAAAGGAAAGTTGCCAACCAACATATATAATGCAGCTAGCTAGGGTCCCATATTGTGGACTTTTTCTAATTATTGAAGGACAAGCTAGCGGACTTTCTAATGAGATCGATGGAGATGTGACTATATATATCCTCAAGTAGGGGGCCCTAATTCTCAACTCCTTTTCATTATTGTCGATCTTCAACAAAAGAAAAAGATCAGTCGACGTGCATGACTTTTTTTTCTTTTTAATGTTTTGTAAGAAGATTGGAATCTATATATATATATATATGCACTGTCAGACCCATGAATAGCTCCCCATCGACACATGTCTAGAATGTGCGCCTTTACTTTGTTTCTTTTGTTTTCTTTTTGTTTTTCCTCTTCTTCTTTTTTTCCCATTAACTTACTATTATAAGGACCATATATAGGAATGTTCTTCATGCATGTACTCGCTCGAATGAACCCTTGATTTTATATTTCAAATGGAACAAAAAGAAAGTAAGGGAAGACTAGGCGGCCATCCCCATCCGATCCGATCCAACATTAATATCATTGATTTTGATTTCATCCGTCCTAGCTTATAAGAAAACAAACAAACAAACAAAAGTACTAAAATTAAAAATAGGACAAACAAATTAAATAGTAAAGCAATAGTGCTACTGGGCACACATTACAAAAGGTGCATGAGTCCGATTAAAGTTATATATACACACACATACTAGCTAGCTGCATGCCCCCACTGATGTAGGTTGACATTTTGAGTCATGGCGGGTATCTACAAGAATCATGTCCAACTGAAAATGACATTAAAAAACATCGACTTAATCATGGATATTATAAGCTAGCGCGCATATTGTGATTAAAAGGTTTATAGATCAAGTGATAATATGGCCTTAGATCAAGAATCATTCATTTTCTCATCATCCTCTCATCATTTCATGATGTGGCATTAGATAATAAGTTTATAAGTAAAATATAATAAATAGTCTCCAATCATCTAATATCATATCATGTGATGATGAGAGAATGATGAGAATTAAGATGATGAGTAGAATTACTCGTATTTATATTATAACTACTACTAATTCCTACCTTCATTTATTTTACGTAAGATTTCAGGTATCCACGATTTTTGAGAAAAAACTAAATTGAAGTTTCATGAAAGTAATAGACGAGATCGGTTGGGAATTAATTATATATTACATCACCAAATTAAATAATGAGAATCAGTTCATGGCCCAAGCGTCATTTTGTTGACCAAAATATATGGTCGTACGGCGTTGGGATTTTGTTATAGATGAGCCATTCCATCCTCACAAAAAGCCCATTAACGGAAAGCCGAGGTTATTCTTGGGCTGGGGTTGAAATGGGCTTTGAAAGGCAGACAGCTGACTTCTTAGGGTTTGAACGAGCTTGGGGAGGCTCTTTTAAGTGATGAAAGTTAATTACCGGCCCGTTGCATCATTTATCTTAGAACCTAATGACCATTGTCTCCCCAAGTTTTCTACCAATTCCAGTTGAAAATTGGAGTGGAAACGGCATTAGTCACCTTAATATTGAGTTTAGGTCGAATCATCTTAAAACGATGATCAATCCTACAAGAATTAAGCTGTTGCATCTCAAATGGGAGATTCAAGATAAAGATGAGTCGAGCTTCTTGTTAAGATTGCAAAAGCAAGACACAGTAAGGAAGCAGGGTGCATGCTGTAAAATGAGGCTAATTCATTGGAGAACATGGCTAATCATATGATCATTGATGGCCGTGAGCTATGCCTGAGCGTATAAAGGATTGGAAGGTGTACTTCCTAATCAGTCACTCTAGATAACCTTAATAGAACAAAGGAAAGGGATCGACTAGGATCTTGTAGCAGAAGCTCGTAGAGAGACCTTTGAAGCTTGAACATTGTAGTTGTTGCAAACCATATATCTGGTGGAACATCTTATATATGGAACAAAAAGAAAAACAATATATGTTCGGAGAAAATCACACCTCATAAATGTCTACAAACAGATAAGAGTCCAATCAAGTTGTGCTCTTTATGGAGTTGTTTTTTACAGTTTCACCTCATTGATACGTTCAGCCAAGGTTCAAAAGGATCCCTTACAATAGGGCACATCCCTGCAGTAACACTGGGATTCAGAATCTTTTGGGTTGGGGGGGAGGGGGGACTCGGGAGTCAATAGTAGCTTCTAGATCGACCAGCTTCACCATTTTTTATCATTCCCTCTTAAAACGTTCAATGCCTGCTTGGCATTCCCATGTCTCTTCGGGTCGCAACATACAGGAGTTTCGGTTAAAATTGGGGTGAGGGATGCACCGCAGATCTATTTCCATGAGGCTGCAGTCACAGAAATAGATGAAACAACTTGATCAGATGTTGATGAAGATTAAGAAACATCAAAATGCGGATCTTACTTTTGTGAATTTACATGTTTGCTTCCTCCTAGTGTCCTTGTACTTCATTATTTTGGTTCATAAACAATTTTTGCGAATTCTGGGTTCTTAGTACTCACATCAAATGCAACAAGCGATCTGCAGTAGTTTGTATTTGTGAGTACTGTACTTGAGGATCCACACTCACTGTCTTTAAGTGAAACTGTCGATCTATCAAACTTGATTGGCCATGGGTATTGGTAGTTTTGAGCAGTTGAGCCCACATGTGAAGATGACCTCTGCATCCGCACTGCCCTGGGGACATTCCTCCCTTCCATTGATGCCCTACGCCGGCTTGGTTGCCTCTCAATTGAGTCTGGCCTTTGCTTTGGTGCACTCTGTGACCGGACTTTGGCTCTTGAAGATTGCGTGTTGGACATGTAATTTGGGAATAATGGGTAGTCATATGACATAGAGTCTGCATAATTTGGCCGGGGGAAAGCGAAAGGAACCCTTGAAGGATCGGGCTTGGACGCAGCGGAGTAGTATTGTGGGCTGCTTTGTGCTGTATCGAAGGAATAGTCATCGAAATGCCCACTGCAGGCTCCTGGGCTCATGTCAGTCAAAGCTGATGGAGCCGGTGAGGCCTGGTAGTTGTCTTGTTTAGAGGATACACAATTTGGTGCATGTTGAGTGGAGAATCTATGTTCTATTCGTTCGTATTGCGGCTGGCTAGAGTAGCTATTCCTGCTCTTTAAGCTTCCTTTTGGTGCACTAAGATCCATCTCCACAATCTTAATGTCCTCCATGCCTCTATCCATCTCCTAGACACACAAAAACCAGATTGCAGATCAGCGTTGTTGAGAGATTGGGTTTTTTTTTTTTTTTTTTTTTTTTTTTTTTTTTTTTTTTTTTACACATTGGAGAATGCTTTAATTTTTCATTTACAAGTTCATCACTCGATAAACGACATTTCAAACAAATTTGGAAACTTTGAACCATAAATGTTGTTCAGCACAACTAATTAAGGGCTAAAACAAGAGAAGGGAGATTCCCAATTGGCGAAACAAATAGAATGTTCTGTTTCAAAAAAACCTTGGCTGGAAATCAGAGAATAAAAGAACCACGATTAGGAAATTATAGCTAGAAAACAATGGAACTAACATGATAGGAGTGTCTGAACTGATTTTCTTGTGTCGATTTTCTGTGCTGATTAACAGGCTTCGCTTCTTCAGCCATCCGGATTCTCTGTGCCAGAGCTCTAGCCTGTACCGTCACCAGTGCCTGCATGCACCGAAGTGTAGCCGTCGCTTGTTTCCTCACCAGGTGACCTCTCACCAATGCCTGCAACTTCACTAGTCCTTTTAACGCGGACAGTGCTTTCCTTGCCTGTAACAAAGCCAAGGAAACAGTTCGCAATTGGCATTTCATCTTTGTGACATTTGAGTTATTACAATATGAACCCTCTGTATCTTATTCAGCTACCCGAGTAAAGATAGGGACTTCCAGAGTTTCTTACCAAATAAGACCGGAAAACCGATTGAATTTTTATTGCAGCAACCACTTCAACTGCACTAGTTCTGCCTTTGGCAGCTGCTGTGAGTCGGATCACCGCAGCTGCAGCCTGTGCAGCAGCCAAGGCGGCATCTGCTGCTGCAGTCGTGGCTGCTGCCATTGCCATGGCTTGCTTTTTCTGCTCATTCTCAGTATCCAAAGCGGTCTGTACAGCTGGTGGCATTGTGGCAATGGGTTCCACAGGATTTGAGTCCTTGGGAGCTGCAGCTGCGGCAGAAGATCTTCGAAAACTCCATCGCCTTTTCTCTTTCGGTGTCTGTGGGGTGGAAATTGGAGTTGTCGGATTGTTCTCAATGGCAATGCAAGAACTCTGATTACTTGGTAACTTTTCCTTGTCTTTTTTCCCTGTCAAGAAGTTTCTAAGCCATTTGCTTGTCTTCCCCATCTCTGTCAAATCTTTCTAAGCTGCCATCGTATTACAGCAACGACAAAGGTAGAAGAAAGCAAGAAATGATATTGTGAGACCCCTTCCTGTCCATATTTGATAAGTGATGTTAAACACTATAAAGTGTAAAGCCCCTCCTAACTAGAAGTGTACAGATTGCCATTCTGTCGACAGCCTAATTTTACTGTACTATTATTCTCTTTTCTCATTTAGCGCTAGCATATAATATTTCTTTATCTGCTATAGCTACCGTTTACAGTGGTTATTAGGTGTTTGTGTCATGTTTACAATTAGGTGAGGCCTGCTTGAGAGGGAAGAAACAGATAGGAAGCTCCGAGATGAGCCACTTCACTTGCCATCCTCCTGAAGTTAAATGGTAGAGATTCGTTACCTTTGATTTAGCATTCGCAGCTGCCCGTTTTGTCCTTGAACTTGTTCCTCAACGTAAGGCAATCAGCTTGGGTGTTTTGGTCACTATGTGATGCTTGTTGATGCGGGATGGAGTGGATCAGAAAGCACGTGAAAGTGGTTCATGAACATGCAGAATCCGTGTAAAATACTTATATCTTGATGGGGGAAGCTGTCCACTTGGGGGGTCCATTTCGGGGTCATGATTTAAGAAACTAGAAGACCTTGTGGGTTTGTGGGGTCCATAAAGTATTGAGTAAGGGGACTGAGGGGTCCACACTACGTGTATCAGAAGATTCATGTTTGGTGGGGGCCTGGGCGTTTGCACGTGCTCATTCTACCCTTAGCTCCTGGAGTCGAGTCGAGGCTGGATTCCCATGATCCAAGCAAGCAAGGCCCCGATACTAAGACCAAGCAGGAAGTCATTCGACCTTCCTTTTCATCAGGGTGTAGTTGTAAAAGCATTTATACACACTGCTGAGGTGATTAAGAGAATGTCGGTAGTTGCTGCACATGCACGGGTTAATTAACTTTTGTACCTTTATTTACTGGGGTCGTTGAACTAAAATAACTGCATTTATTTTCCTAAAATAACTGCAGTTGACTGTGTATCTTTCTCTTTCTTGCATTACATACGCAACAGCTTGTAGATAAGACAAAATGCTCACTAACTAGTTTTGCATACTATATTCAAATGGAATATTAAAAGAGAGGCGCATCCTCTTGGGCCTGTGGTGGATAATATATGAAGATTGGAATGTGGGACCATCTTACCCATCATAAATGACTGCATGTGTTATTATCTTCTATTAGTTTCCTATAATAAAACCATTAGTTGGCAGTCACATGGTATGTTTATATGATTCCCCTTTGGACGTGGTGTTTGGTCCTGGGAAGCACTGTTTTGGGATTTGCCCATTTTCTTGCTCCAGCCGGCCTCCTGGTCAATCCTTAACCACCCTTTCTTACTGGGCATATGGCATTAAACTCTCTCCTTGCTTCTATCAATTATAATCAATCTGTTAGTTTACTGTGTATATCGACCACAAGTACTTTTGGGTTCCCTCTGAGAGTTTGATGTACGTGTATATGAAATTCTCATAGATGTGTGATGTATGAAGTAACCTCGAGGAGTGAATTGCAGTACAAAGGCTGACTCGGGTGGTTCTACCAAAAGTGGGGATTACACCTTTAAAGCATCAATGGAAGTGATTTCAATTAATTCAATTTCTGATCCAGAAGATGATCACTTAGGTGGAGACAGCACATACTCATGTTTTCTCCCCCATTTGATTGTCAAGCATGTGCAGAACAGTGCATATCCCTTCAAACACATTCTGTTATTGAGCAATAATATAATCTTTTCAGATTAGAAAGCTAATCTATTCATTGCATGATTTGAGTCTTTGATAGAAAATATAGAAAAAGGGGTGTAGTACATAAAAGAAACACTAATTAAATTGATATTACGGGAACAGATCAAGGTGTTCAAGTGTTCACATGGGCAGCTAACAAATATATTCGCATGCATGTGAAAGCTTGCTTCATTGAACGTATAGATAATCCTCCTCTTTTATTTGTTCCTATATCTCTTTCTTTGATGTTTCAAAGCACATGCTAGGGTTGTTTGCGTCGTATGGCAATGTACATCCTTGGCCATTTCTTCATGCATGCCGATCGATATCACTCTTTTGTCAGCTTTTGTCGGCAAGGTCCCTCATCATGATTAATTACTTCTTTGCATGTATTAGCAACTTACATGATATATATATATATAGATAAAGTCAAAGGTATAAAAGGAGTGTATAGGGATCCCACAACATATTCCATTGCCATTACTACAATACAGAAAGTAAAAATTAAATAGGAAGATGTAGCCAATATTAAATCAGCATGCTTTCTTGTTTTTTATATCAAGAAAATGGTCGCAGCTAGTATGCCAAGCATACTATTTACTATATTTGTATTTATTATCGGAATAAGGGTACTAAATTATCAGTTGTCCAAATAATATTTTTTTAAAAAAGATGAGAGAAAATAAGTAGTATTTATATGCCAACTGATAAACCTGAAATTAAACATGCATGGGTTTGCAATATTAGTTCAAGGAAAAAAAAATTAATTGTTTTGTTATCTCGGAATTAGAGCCATTGTGATATCCCATATAATAAGAATAAGGATAGGTGGTGTATGAGATCCCATATTACTTGGAAATAAGAAGTTTTTACTTTTTATAAAATTTCAATAGAACTCTAATTATATCATTGATTAATTTTTTTAAAATATAAATTATGTGATTTAGACCTTACCGATGAAAGATACAGCCATCCTTTGTACCACCGATGTTCTTGGATCCGGATTAGCTCTCTCCACAATGCCTATATTTTTCGTATAAGCTGCAGTTGCCTAGCTAGCTAGCGCAGCAAGTTTCATTTATCTCAAGTTAAAACATGCACTCTGTAATGCTATTTATATTTTCAGTCGTTTGCAATTTTAGAATTTGTAAGTCTAATATATTTAATTAAAAAATTAATGATAAATTTGATATATACATGAAAAAATTATTTTTTAATGATTACCTTACTATTTTAAAAAATATAATAAGGTAGTTTGCACACCCTAATATTGTATCTAATATTATTCTTTGATAAATCGTTTTAAAAATTTAGATTAATAAGAGGAAGTCAATTTAATTTTGTGTGTATATATGTGTGTGTATATATGTATATATGTATATTTACACTATTATAATAAGTGGCTATCTAATTATGAATAGTAACTTTTATTATTTTTCCATTAACTTTTTTTGTTTTTTCGTTAAATCTTATTTTACCAAAAGGCCCTTAAAACCCTTAACCATTTGACGTGTAGTTCCCTTATAGAATTTAATGAAGGATCATATTTTACTAAAAGGCCCTTAATAGTCCCGCACCAAAACACAGAGCACCCACTCTCTATCGTGAGCCACTGCAAAACCACTATCACCGAGACATCGAATAAGATCATGGGGCACTCCAACATGTGGAATTCTCACCCTAAGAACTACGGCCCTGGCTCCCACGCCTGGTACAGAATATCGCTTCTTCTCTTCCAACCTGTTTGGTCCCCGAGAAATTATCATTGATCGAAAGAAATCTAACTTGTTCCAATCCTTGTCAAGCTTCTGATTTATTTACATAGTTTTTTTATGTTCGGTTTTGTTTTGTGCCATTGGTTGTTATTCTAATACTTGCAAAAATATTCATATAACTCGCTAAGATCGCTTGAAAAAGATGACTCTTTCTCTGGCAGAATATATATGTATTCTACTATGATCAGAAAGATAACTTTTCTTCAAACTAAATGGAAGTACGGCCTCATGTGTTGTAGGCAATGCTTTCGCAGCAACGCCAAGGAAATTGGCTTCATTAAGGTATTATTTTTCTAATGAGCTTATTGTCCTACTCTGAATGTTGGGTTCTAATTGTTTGATTTCTCGTCTGTTAGATTTTTCTCATTAGTATTTAGTGGCTTGGTCTATTGAGAAGTTGACCCACGAGGTGGTTGGAAGTTCCTGTGCAAGGTGAAGCTAGGCTGAGTGTCAAGAGAATTTGCTTTGTTTTTTACTTCCCGAAATAGAGAACACGGTGGAACATGTCTTATGGCATTATGGTTGTTGCGGTTTACCATCGGTTGCTCGTCTATGGAGGAGAGGCTCATAGTGTGGTGGGTGTTGCTCGATTTTGGTTTCTCACATTGTGTTTCTTTCATTTGGAAGCATGAGATTGTTTTCAACATAATAGTTTAAAGAAATGGCAATAGGAATAGAAAATAGTGGCCAAAGGTTCTTATGGCCGGTAAGAAATCCACCACTAGAGGAGTATGACCTTGCCAAGCTCTACTACGGTCAGGTGGCTTCTACCTGCACACGGGTATAGAACTATGGCATCGTCCATATTGCGTTGGGAGAAACAAAGCAGCAGCGTGAAGAGAGAATGGAGGGAAGAGAGGGATTTGAGGTGAAGAAGATAAAAGAGAGAGATGCCTTTTACTTTTTATTTTTCGGCTTTTTTTTTTCTTTTATAATTCCACGTAAGTTTCATATACAGTCGGTTATCTCTTGGTTTCACATGTCAGTTGTCCCTAGCAGAGCTATATGGAGTTAGAGGGACAAACCCATCATTTCATATATAGCTTTTTGCTATCAAATATCTTTATGTCTTCATCAAGCATCATCTCCCATTTTAATAAAACTGAGAAGCTAATAGCTGAGACATGCAACTTTGTTGTAATTGATGCAAAGAAGCAAGTAAAGTCTTTCTCGTTATCATTATTAATCTATCTTTGGGTCTGAAAATATTTTTAATTAGGGAGATTTATACGGTGAAGCAGCTCTTCATCATAGATCATAATCTAACTTATATACATGGACAGATTTAAGTTTGAAAGTAAAATGGGCAAATAAAGGCAGCTTCATGTTACCAAATTCCACTCAACCCACCATAGCTAGCTAACTTCTGTTTATAATGACATTCCAATCCACAAGTTGGATTGCATCAAAACCTCAAAATCAAGGCAGCTGCTCCCTCTTAAGCCTGTCTAAGATTAATATTACAGTACTTATAAAAATAAAAATAAAAAAGTTATCTTTTTTGCATTTTCTTTTCCTTGACATGCATATTACTATTATTTTCCCAAACAGACAATTAGTCGATAGTTAGGACTAATTCAACAAAATATCAATCCAATGGGTGAACTTGACATGGATGGTACATCGACTAGATGTGATTTGACCCACAAAATAATTAAATTGCCAGGTTAAATTATACACTTAATTTAAAGTTTGAAAGCACCATCTAGAATTATTGATGATAATATATGATAAGATAGAGGACCGAAAAGATTATCTTGGGATGCCCAATCGATGTGCCTAGAGAACATATATATATATATATATATAGGCATTCACAAGGCTAAGGTAAGGCAAAGCAAAGCAAAATATATATATATATATATATCTACTCTATTAAATAAGTGGCTATCTAATTGTAAATAGTAATTTTTATTATTTTTCAGGTAATTTTTCTTGTTTTTTTATTAAATCCGTTAAGTTATGTTTTACCAAAAGACCCTTAAAACTCTCGACCAGTTGACGTATAACTCCCTTATCGAATTTAATGAAAGATCTTGTTTTACCAAAAAGTCTTTATGACCCTTGACCATTTGACGTGTATCTCTCGTTGCTTGTAGAATTTAATGAAGAATCATATTTTACCAAAAGGTCCCTAATAGTCCCGTAGCCCACATGAATTGACGTCTCTTTTTCATGTCCTTTTTGTTCTAACAGTACATTTATTTTCCTTTCTTTTTTTCAATTTTTTTAAATAAAAAATTAAAAATATTTTATTATTATATAGAGAGTAAATAGATAATTTAATATGAATGCAGACTAATGCTCATATTTTGCTGAAGTTTAGATTTTTTTAATCTTTATTTTTTGTCTTTTTTTAATATTGTATTTTCTTTTTCCAAACAAATAAGTTATTGATTTTTTTTTATTTAAATCATTATGTCAGATGCATCCCGAGACTAACGCACTCGGATCTGTTCCCTAATATACATATATGAGTATATATGTGGAGAGAGAGAGAGAGAGAGGGAAACCCTCCGTAGTATATATATAATTAATTAAGAAGCAAAGTCCAGCTCAAAGTCCTCCTCCTTTTTCGATCTTCGCTTAATCTTTGATTATTATTTTATTTCATTTCCTCGATCGTGAAATATTTATTTTTGATGAATTTGTAGAAATATACTTTTCCTTGATTTCTTAACTACATTTAAAATCAGTGACCGTCTAATTATATCCTTCTTATTTAGCTCTTAATTAGATAGTGATAGATCTGATCTGGAGACGAAGCAAAGTTTAATTTAAAGAAACAAGGCCGCATGAACAGCTGCTCCAGTACCTTTCAGACATCACTTCCAAATTCACTAATTAAAAATACTCAGCCACCTGCGAGAGCTCGAAGATCATCTCCCAAGTTTTCTATGACTTCCACGGCCGGCCTCTACCTTAATTACTCAAGGTACGTGAATCCATTGATCTTTTCATTTTCAAGATGTCATCCCACAATTAATTAGTTGGTTTTTATTTTTACTATTTTGGCTTCTTCATGATCATGAACATGAGCTAGCTAGCCTAACATAATTTGTGACTGTTTTTTCTTTTTATTATTTAGTTTTAGAGGGCAAAATATGATCTCTTTCGGCCGCCGTCCTAGTAGTACTAAAGCCGTATATGCTCCCAGAGCCCGCACCATGCCACCAGAAAAGGTAGAAATATTCAAGTCCATGGAGGATTGGGTTAGAAGGAATGTCTTAACCCTCCTAAAACCTGTTGAGCAATCTTGGCAACCACAAGATTTTTTGCCAGATCCTACGTCAGATGGATTTGTAGAGCAAGTCAATGAATTGAGAAAGAGAACGAAGGACATTCCGAACGACTATTTTGTTGTCTTGGTCGGCGATATGATCACAGAAGAAGCCCTTCCAACTTATCATGCTGCTATCAATGGCACGGGAATTTATCATGATGAAACAGGCGTGGACAAGACACCTTGGGCAACATGGGCCAAGAGATGGAGTGCAGAAGAAAATAGGCATGGCGATCTTCTCAACAAATATCTCTTCCTTTCTGGACGAGTGGACATGAAACAAATCGAGAAAACAATTCATTATCTGATCGGATCCGGAATGGTAAGAATACATATATATGAAAGTCATTTTTTTTAACATGGAAAGTTTTCTACGTCGCTTTTATCCCTCTCTCTTTGCCCTACGATCCAAAATACTATTAATCATTTCACGATGATGAATAGGTGCTAGGTCTAGGTACCAAAAAAAATTATTAAAAAGAAATTACAAATTAACGTAACTTAATATGATAGGTATATCCACTTTACAATACTAAAAATTATATAATCTAATATATTATATCAAGTTACATTAGTTTGTAAATTTTATTTTATAATTTTTTTTAGACCAAATATTTCTCTTTATGATATAGTATCCATATATCAAATGATTGAAATACAAGAAGTAAAGATAGCTATATCAGGTGCTGATGAATAACACATTTTTTTTTTTTTTTTTTTTTTTTTATCTTCTTGTATATCACCATAATCTGTCAAACTAGTTAACGTTTTCCTCTTGAGGACATAGGATATTGGCTTGGGAGGCAACCCCTACCTTTTTACCATCTACACATCATTTCAAGAAAGAGCAACATTTATCTCCCATGGTAATACAGCTAAGCTTGCAATGAAGCATGGGGACAAGATGCTTGCTCAAATATGTGGAACAATTGCCTCAGATGAAAAGCGCCACGAAGCTGCTTATACCAATATAGTAGAGAAACTCTTCGAGCTGGATCCAAATGAAACAGTCATGGCTTTTGCCGACTTGATGAGGAAGAAAATATTAATGCCAGCCCACTTAATGTACGATGGACAAGACCATGATCTTTTCCATCACTACGCTAATGTCGCTTCTCGCATTGGAGTGTACACGACCAGGGATTACAGAGAGATACTCGAACATCTGGTTGCAAGATGGAACGTGGAGAAGCTAACCGGACTTTCGGGGGAGGGACGAGAGGCCCAAGACTATGTTTGTGGATTAGCCCAAAGAATAAGAAGGCTAGAGGAGAGAGCTCTCACAAAGGCTCAAAAAGCACCCCCCATCTCTTTCAGTTGGATTTCTGGCTGGTAGTTTATTATATATGAAAAATATTTTAGTTATAAAGAGATTACATAAAAATAAATTAACGTGACTTGATGTAATACGTTAAATTGTAAAATTACTTTTATTATAAAGTAAATCTAACGAATCACTTGAAGATACGTTAGTTTATAGATTTATTTTTATATAATTTTTTTGTATCTACAGCAATTTTATATTATATATATAAGAATAATTAGGCCTTAAACCTATAAATAAAAGAGTATTAATTCTCGATGTAATTTTAAAAAAAAAAATTAATGACGTGATCGTACTTAAATATGCTTTATTTTGATAATAAAAAAATATTATAATAGTGTGCGCTAAAAACATTTCAAACTTAGCATTAAATTAAGAAAAATATTTTAACCACAAAAAAAACTCACAAAAGTAAACATTCAAAACAGTCTAAATAAACGTGTGATCCAACTCCGATTCCTAGAAGGAATTCTAGTGATAGAAACTAAGTATTCATTGGATGAGATGAGATAATAATTTTGTAAATAATAACAAGATGATTTGTTAATACATTCTCTCTCCGTATTTAGCTCTCTCCGACCTTAAAGGAAAAACACTCCATTTTCATTTTCCATTTCCCCATTCCTTTCTACACTTCCTCTCATCTCTCCTTCTACTTTTACTTTTATTCCTATTTCTCGTTTAAGTTATCTCCATCTTCATCTCGTGGCATAAGAGGAAACTAATAATAATCCGAAACATAGGTTGGCACTCTATTCTCCCCCTCCCCTCTCCTAAAAAAATTAGATGTATTGCGTCAGATTGTAAAGTTATTTTTATTGTAAAATAAATTTAACGGATCTCATAAAATAATATCATTTGTAAATTTATTTTTATATAATCTCTTTATATTTATAACGTTATGATTTATTTTATATATCTATCTCATTTGGAAGATCGTTGGAGACCAACACACACTCGCACCATATACTGAGATACTTCAAAGGAAAGGTAACCGAAACAAAGAGCCTTGTTTTCTATATTAATGGACTGGGCTGTGGCCTATCTCGCTGTCTGCCAAAGCCCAATTTCAGATCCAATTGCATTGACACGCTGCTCCAAAAAAAAAAAAAGCATGGAGGGCTAATAAATTACTTGTAGCTCACCCAACTATAGAGAACGGCTTCTTGTTCTTCCAAAGTTGCAATTTATCAAATAACTCTCTCTCTCTCTCTCTCTCTCTCTATATATATATATATATATAAAAAGAGATCTCATCATTAACTAAATTAATGTTGTGCCGTTCAAATGATTTTATATGCTAACTATTTAAATAAAAAGATACTTAAAAAAATATTACATATTACTTAATGTGATTTGACATGACCATTTAAGTTTATACAAAACTGGAAACTTATATATACAAATAGTTTTTTTTATTTCCAAGTAATTGGAAGGTTATTTACACATGAGCAAAATGATAAATTAATTTAATAATATCAATTTATCAAGTACTGAGATCATGTATGCACGTAATACGCTTGTCCATATCAATTTCCTCGTGATCTAGCAAAGTTGATACATGTAGCTCTGATCTTAGGCCTAGTTTCGTAGACAGCTATCTACTTTGTTTCGTCCCATGAATTTTCTGAACGACTTCAATTTCGTAGGTAACCACATGTCGTTCATGTATGTTATGCAGATGTTGACCAAAACCTATCCACGCTAATTAGTAAGAGATTGCGTAAATATAAATTTACGAATTAAAGTATTTTTATTTAATTCGTTATTTCACGTTAAAAATAATTTTATAATTTAATATATGAATTAATTTTTGAGAAAAGCATTTCTCCAAAATTATTATCAAATCCAATTGCGTCCGAGACATCCTTGTCATATTCATTGAAAGGTGAGGTCTGTACGTACCTCACTCATTGGTAGGCTGGTAGCTAGTGGACCACGTCATCCTAAATAGGTGGCCTCGCCGTCGGCGTCTAGGATCCATGATTGTTAGGTTTGAGTAGGAAGTTAGGTTTGCGTAGGAAGCTGTGATGAGTTAAATTGAAATAAAAGTTAAAAATTAATAAAATATTATTATCATAATATATTTTATTATTTTTATTATTTAAAAATTTTTAAAAATTTGTATTATTTATTATATGTTATGTAGAAATTTAAAAAAATTATAATAATTAGATGAGATGAGTTGAAATAATTTTAAATCAAAATCTTCAATCACAACTTTAAACATGTGTTCAGATCATCATTTCGACAGTCTCTTCCTCCCATTTCATCTCAATTTGCATGTGATCTGATGGCTAGTTTGATTATATAAAATCAAACTATATTATTTTATCTTATTTTATATAATTATTATAATTTTTTTAAATTTTTATATAAAATATAATAAATAATTTAATTTTTTTAATTTTAAAATAAAATTAATATTAAAAAATAATATTATAATAATATTTTATACAATTTTCGTAAAACATCTCACACCATCTCAAATTGTGTAACCGCGTGAATTTGATTGGAAGACTTTCTTGGTTTCAATTCTGGCTTTGCTATCCAATCATTTATGGCACATTGACTGGTTACTGTTCTTTGCTTATAATTACCATTAAAACATTTATTGTATTGATGTATGAATCATAAAGGATATTTTAAGAGTTTTTACTAATAAATAGAGTAAATCCTACTATATAAAGTGGATCTCATTTGGATAGTCATAAATGTTGCATGATTAATTTTATAAGTATCTATTTCTTTTTCATTTTAACCCGTAATATAAATCCGGTATGATAACTAATAAAGCATGAATAATTAGATACCCTATTCAAAGAAAAGGTAAGTCAGTTGATGAGATGTGAAATGATCATATTATTCTCAAATGCCTATTTAGAATTTGAAAGTTTCAAAAAAATAACAAATGAAATAGGATTTTTTTTTTTTTTCTTTTGAGAATTCATGAAATATAATTTTTTTTTTATTTATTTATAAGAAATAGACTTCATTCATTTATGAAAGTAAAGTTACAGCTATGACCTGATACATTTAAGGAAAATCTCATATTACAAGCCAACTACTTACTGTTGGGGCTCCACCAGTACACAAATTCTTTTGTGACTGATATGGTCTTAACTTCTATAACTCTCTTCAAACCAACCGTCTGAGAGACTATACTTTACCTAAAACAGAGATTTCAAACCCCACCTTCAAAGGAGGAGAAGACTTTCACTCTATGAACAAAATGTCCAAGAGACTATTTATTTTTTATTTTTACCTAAACAAAAGGAAATAACAATAAAACCAAAGATATATATGAAAATGAAGGATTACAACTGTAAATCCAAATTTTCAGCTTGAAGGAAAACAAGATACAAGAAACGAAAAGACTATGGTGGCGCATGAGGGACACGCGCCATGCGCTATGTTAGGAGTGTGGCAACTAGTCGAGTCTGAAGAAACCGAGATCCTTAGTACCAGAAACGTTGTGCGTAGCGACAATCAAAGCTTCTGGTGCGGTGGCGCGTAGATCTCACCCACTGCCATGACCCGCGCATGTGGCTCACGCGCTACTCCGTTCAATGAAAACCTCCGGCCATCCGAAGGATCGACAGCTTAAGAATCCTGCAGAGGAGCGCGTGGTGGTCGCTGGGTTTCGGAGAAATAGCATATCGGCGTTTTGCCATACTTTAGATAGAAAAACAAAATAAAAATTGGAAAATAAAGGGAAAAAAAATGGGACTACCTTATCTATGGTCTAGCCAGATAGGAGGAGGAAGAGAGGACCGGAGGGAAGGAGGAGCCGAAACTCCACCTCCCTTGGGTTGGGTTTCTACTAAGATGGCTCTTTGAGTAATACTACATACAGTCGTAGAATGTGCAAACGTCGTGCAGTCGCTTTGAAAAAGAGTAGGGTTTATCATTAAAAAATTAATTTTTTTCATATAAATCTTGTATTTATTTACTTTTTTAAAATAATTATACAACACTTATATACTCATTACTACAACTACCATTTCACATTTTAATATAGCAAACTATCACTCGGGACCCTCTTTGCGTAATCATGAAATGGAATTTTAATATAGCTAACATTGTCTGAAAATTTATATAAATAATAATAAATATTATAAGATTATTTATTATTTATCTTATTCACAGTATACGGAGTAATATACTGATTGAGAGGATCCAACTGCCAACAAGTCACCGTACCCATGTAGCTTTATAGCTCGGCCACGTGGCTTCCCACTCAAACGAAGAATCCACTGCCCTTTGGCCCCTTTCCAAACTCGGACGCCAATTACATTAAATACACAAAACACCTCCGACGGGGCGCTCTCTCCTCTCTGTTTGTCCGTGACTTTGTGAGAGATGGCTTCCAGCAATGGCACCAAAGTCATCATCTGTCTTGCAGCTCTGCTAGTCTTGCAACCTCGGATTGCTCTGAGCGACTTCTTATCCCCTCTGCTCTCTCCTGCCTTTGGTTTGTTGACGATCTTGAACTCTCTTATCTCCTACTTGCTTTACCATTTCTCTCTTCGGGCTCTGGGGTCATGATTAAACTCATATCTTCTACAATCTCCGCTCCCTTTGTTTGTTATGGGTTATCGTTTCGTTTCCACTAATAGGTCTTCCTTGATTTTCCTATCTTTATGACTACGGGATGGGATTGGGAGTGAGTTTTTTCACACTGATGATATATATATATATATATTTTGTTGGTTTTCTCGGTGACCACAGATACTGTGTGCAAAGATGTGGAATGTGGAAGAGGAACTTGCAAACCGTCAATTAATAGTACTTTCTTCTTCGAATGTGAATGCGCCCTTGGTTGGAAGCAGACTCTTTCTGACCATGATGATCACCTAAAGTTTCTTCCTTGCGTGGTTCCCAACTGTAAGAGTCTCTCTCTCTCTCTCTCTCTCTCTCTCTCACTCAAATCCAAGGGAAGCTATTTTCTTTGAATGACTTGAACTCCGCTCCCACCATGAATTTGTTTATGAATTGCTTTATTTTTGTATCGAAATCTGAAGAAACCCAGCCCGATATTGTGTTTACTGAATTGGAAGCTATAGCTTGATAACTTAGTAGTCCTCGCGGTGTTCGTTGCTTGTTCATCAAAAGAAGACCAGATATAACAATAACAAACAAGGCATAACTAATGATATCAAGATTACGTATGATAAATAATTTAGTGAATGACATTTTAACATAAATAATCTTTTGTCAGAGACCCTTGTCATGCGGAGATGTGTCCCACTTACTTGGAAAGGACGAAAACTCGTATAAATATGATGTCCACATCTCACCTAAGATTAATGCTTTATTATTTAAGTTGGATAATGGCCTTAAGATTTGGTTTCGGGATTTCTTATTAACTCCTGAGACTTTTTCGTTTTAAAAAGTATTCCTATGCCCTAAGAGAAGTTTCTAATAAAATTTGGGTTTCATTCTCTTTTATTTTTAAAGAAAATAAAGGTTTGAACTTGTTTAATCATAGTTAAACGTGAAATTCATAATCATGCTGGTGCTGATATCTTCTGGATTGTTTTTAGGTACACTCAATTACTCCTGCAAAAAGGCCCCCCCACCTGTCCAGGAGAAAGCAAGCAAAGCTAATGAGTCAATCTTTGATCGTAATACGCTATACTTTCAACCTTGATTGTTACTGTTGCAACATTTTTATATTATTATTAATTAAGCCATTTTGTTATTTTGAACTTATAGCCTGCCACTGGACCGACTGTGGAGGTGGCATCTGCAACAAGACGTCAGTTTTCACATATAGTTGTGATTGTGCAGAGGGCTATTATAATCTCCTCAATGTTACTGCCTTCCCATGTTATGAAGAATGTAAGAGCAGAGATCTATAAGTTTCTATATAAATTAGAAGTAATTATGCTCAAATGGATAGGTTATGTGTTTAGAGACGAATTAAGATTGCTAGTACATTATTTGTAGATCGTGTAACAGAAGGTAATTCCTGACCTGAGTTATAATGTTTGTATTTTAGGTGCAATTGGAATGGACTGTGCAAACCTTGGAATTTCAACGTCAAACAAATCTACGTCTCCTGCTTCAGCGTTGGCTGACAATGATCACAGTAGCCAAGGTGAGGAGGCTTGAAACTCAAGCTGCATGTAATATATAGTAATACCTTATTCTTAAGCTGTTCTTCTTTTCCTTCTGTTGGAGCTAAAAGGACAAAGAAGCTCTTCTGAATCCCTTGTTATCTTAGAAATTTACCATCCAACGGTAATGATTAAGACTCCGTTTGGATGCTAAGAGTATCTCAGATCATTTGTGAATAGGAGTGAAATAGTTTATGAATAGTAGTGAATAGTAGTGTTCCCAAACGTACTAATTGATTACAAAAGTAACCTATACGACTTCTCCTGCCCTAAGGCCTTAACATCTTATTTACTGATCGGAGTCTGTTTCTCTAGTCATAAATACCAATGTCTTCTCACTACATAACCATTTAACAATTTGCATACAATTGAGCTATTCGACCTATTGAGACTGATCTGCCTTGTCTTGACCCTGTTTGGCCTGTTTTCTCTTTTACAGCCACATCAATTCTACAAGGAAATTCTCTTTGGTTGATGATCCTGATGATGATGGTGGCTATGGTTAAGTGGAAATAAGATAACTTTAAGCATATTCACAAGGTTTCTTTGCCCTGCATTCCACTTCTGTTTAGATCTCGTTATCATACATGAATTTTGTTTCCCAGTTGAGGTCTGCCGCATGCTCTTACCGGTCGGTGTATAATTTGTTATATGTATGTATAAAGAAATTACGACATAAATTCAGGGAGGAGTCTATTGAGTAGCTATTACTCGGAATTTATATGTATGTATTCAGGTCTTATTCATAATTTGTGTACATTAACTATGAATAGCTATTACTGCATTATGCTTGTTGGCTTTCTTGAACATGATTTAATGATTTTATTAGTTGAACGATCTCATTGCAATGCTAAAAGGCTTTCAGGGTTCAGTACTGGTGTACCACATATGAACTCGCTTTTAATAGAACAGCAGCAAAGTTTCTTTCAGGGTTTGGCATTTAGATAGCCTCTATGTGATAAAGAAATGACAATTTAAAAGCACAAGCACTAAAGCAAACCAAACTTGCTCCTGAATTTTAAGCAACGTAGGGGGAGGGGAGGCTCATAAAATTACTGGAAATACCCTGGGCAATAGGACTCTCTGTTCTCACTTCTCAGCCATGCCCAGTAATGCTGTATTAGAGTCACTAGCAGGCAATACAAATTATATTGGGCTCTGTTTATCTTACAGTTACATAGTCGAGGTTTCTGGGCCGATCTTGCAACAGTTTTTAGCCCACAAGGAGGAGTGGGTTTCACTCTGGTCCAATAACAATGTTTGGATGGCTGTTCCATGGCATTGGCGCCCAAAATTGAGTTTGTGTAATTATTTTTCGATGCCGTACATGTAAATTGTAATGATAGTTAATGCACTTGTTCACACCCTCTTGAAGTAAAAAAGCACATAAATCATTTAGGATAGGTTTGAGGAAATAAGACAGAAAATATTCAAAAAAAATATTATAAAATTAAAAAATTATTTACATATTATTTTGATTTTGAAATTTGAAATGATATTATTAATTTTTTTTATTTTGTCTAAGAGTTTGAAAATGTCATAAGAATTAGATAAAAAGATTAAAAACTTAAAATTGAAAAGTGTTATATTTGAGTAACGCTTAAAAATAAAATATCTAAGAATATTTGGAAACAGATATAATGGATATTTGGAAACAGATATAATGATAATGTGAATTGACCATTCACGAAAGAAATTGTGTTCACTACTTGGTAAGGGCACGTTGGACTGTTGCATAAATATTGGGTTTGGGTTTGGCAATTTTGTTTAAGGTCTCGTTTGGAAATTGAATCAAATTGAGATCAATTCAATTTAATCTAATTTTAAGTTAAATCTAATATCTAAATATCCAATTATCAAATCTCTAAACTCATCTAAAGTAACAATTTCTTTACACGTGGAACTCACAACCTTTTTTCAACTCAACATCTTTTTACACGCGGGATCAATAATTTTTTTTAATTTTTCATAAATATATATAAACACATCTTAACATCTAAATACATTTTAGATTGGTCTCTCAAAACTTATTTCACTATCTTAACTTACTACTATTATTCATAAAAAATTTAACTCATCTCAATGACCAAGCATAGGCTTAAATATTTGGTTCGGCAATTGGACATCTTTGAATAGGATTGATAATTTGAATATTCTGTCCATTTCCCTGATAATATGTTTTTTTTTTAATTATTTCCACTAAATATAGAAAATTCATTTATTAAAAAAGAATTCACAGCTTAACATTAAAGTTTAAATACAGTATATCTTTTCAAATTATAGAATATATTTAGAAGAAAACAAACGATTAACACTCCGACTCGCACTCTGTGAAATGTCATATCAATCAGGCAAAAATTCACCAATCAGTCGCTCATCAAAACCCTCGTAAAAGTTTGTGCCTTAGCCTAAGTCAGTCTGTTTCTCTGATCTCTGTCTTCCATAAGGTTGATAAGCTAAGGCCGTCCCGTCTCGTTGATATAAAATACAAATTCCCACTCTCTTTGCACCCACACCTACCTACCTCCCAAGTACGGCGCCAACACATCGATGGCGACGTCCCATTTTATAGGCCCTAAGGGCTAAGGCCATGATCACTCACATAATTTTGTGGCCATCAAAGGCCACTTCATCCTTTGATTAATAGATATTCATATGGATAGCATCTGACACACAGCCAGTGCGCTCTTCCCAGCTAGTGTAAAATGGTCCGTTTCTTTACTGCTACCCTTCGCAACAAACTGCTTTTTGAGTGCCTCTCTATCTCTCTCTCTCTGATTATTTGTTTTGAACTTCGTGTGTGAATTATTGCTGGGCTTTGCCTCTTTCTTTCTTGCCTCTTTGTTGTTTTAATGTCTCGAAATGCGTTTCCCTCAAAAAGCCTTCCTTTTTGGTTTCAGGTCTCTATAGCAGAGGACCATTTCTGGTGCATCCTCTATAGCTTGCTGTGCTTTCTTTATGCAATAGGAGGAGCCCACATAGTTTTATTACTCACCCCTACCCCTTCTTTATCTTCTCCCCCTTTTACTTTTCCACACCTACATCTACCTTTGTCTTTTTTAGCTTCCCTTTTTTTTAAAAAAAAATAATAATAACAAAATATTTTCGTATAATCCTTGTTCTCTCGAGATTCGTCCTCGTGTAGAGCGAGTGATGTGCCACCTTAAGATTTTAAGATTTTTGTTGCAGTAAATTTTGAAACACAAATCCACGGTCTTTGGAAATTGTAGCTACATATCTATGTTTCTACTCGTTTTTAATAAAGAGAAATAAGCTTTAATAAAACCTAATATAATAAAAAAATTGTTGTTTATCATTTTACTATCTTACATCATATGATTTATCCTTCCATTTAAATATATATATTTACATATTATTATATATATTTAAGAATAAAAATAAAAAATTGCATACTGATGTGTGATGTAAAAAATAACAAGTAGAATTTTTCATAGATAAAGCCCTCCCCAATAGAGACACACCATTCAAGAATATTTCTGATTTTTTTTAAAATATTATAACCATAAAATAATTACACAAAAATAAAATCAGAGATTAACTTGCTTCGATGTGATACATTATCAAATTATAAAATTAACTTTATTGTAAATTAAATATAACGAATACTATAAAACTACGACAATCTATAAATTTATTTTTGTATAAATTTATTTTTGCATAATCGATATGTATGCATGGCAAGACTTTTTTCCCCCTCTTTCACGAATATAGATGCACCTCCCCAAAACACTGAGTCGTTTGGCTTTAAAGATGAGTTGAAATAGTTTGTGAATAGTAAAATAAAAGTTGAATTATTTATTATATTTTGTGTGAAAATTTGAAAAAAATTGTTTTGAAATTTGAAAAAATTGAATTATTTATTATAATTTGTGTGAGAATTTGAAAAAATTTTAATGATAAAATGAGATAAGTTAAGAAAAGTTATGTGGGTTTTGAATTCAAACGAAACATATATATGCCCCTTAACTTTTGGAACCTTCACCAAAGTAGCAAGCGTGAGGAGTCCTTTTTTTTTTTTTTTTTTTTTTTTTGCGCTGTTTTGGAGCTTGAATTAGGGTTCCTTTGATCTCTATACACCTTTCGAAAATACATTAGTTTGTTTAGAAATGACTTTTGTTTACTTATATATACTATTGAAACGATATGGTAGTTGAAGTACTCGATGTGTATATTCTTAATGTGGAACTTGCCATGAGACTGAACCATTTATTTTGTCCAGTTTCATATTTATTTTCATGGTGGCTAGCTTCCAAAAGCTTCTTAATTTCTTCGTTAACTTCAAAGCATTCACATTGGTCTATGCATCTTCAAGGTCATATTATGAGCCTAAATTCCTCTACATTGACTTATGCATCTCTAAATATTTAGCTAGTTATGAACATGATCTATGTAAATTTAGAGATCAACTATTCACTCCCCAAAATATATTTTATTCATTTTTTCTCTCTCCTCCCTTTCTTGAGAAATTTGTATTGTATTGCAATGATGTTGGAGAAATTTGTATGGTAATGATGTTGGTGAAATTTGTATTGTAATGAATTTGTATTGTATTTATAATGTAATGAATTTGTATTGTATTTCTATTGTAATGAATTTGTATTGTATTTGTATTGTAATGTATTTGTATTGTATTTCCATGTTAATATGTGATGTTTATGAGCACATGAGATTCATTATTGTGTATATAAATTTGATTTTTTTTTATAAGAATTTGATGTATTTTATTATATATGGAGTTGCTAAATTTTGGATGTATGAAATTATATTAATATATGTACCGGATGCTATGAGATTGTATTTAGGCAAAAAATTAATAATAATCAAATATGCATAAGTCAATATGAGAGTTTTGCTTGAATGGCAAAATAGATATGCAAAAGATGTGATTTTACATATGCATATGCATAGACCAATGCTAATACTCTTAGATGAAGTATGATCCAAAGATGTTACCTTCCTTAGTTCGGGGTGAGGCGGCGGAGGCCCACAGTGCATGCACTTCAT
The DNA here is from genome assembly GCF_004785595.1 of Juglans microcarpa x Juglans regia. Taxonomy (NCBI): domain Eukaryota; kingdom Viridiplantae; phylum Streptophyta; class Magnoliopsida; order Fagales; family Juglandaceae; genus Juglans; species Juglans microcarpa x Juglans regia. The sequence continues at coordinate 38,751,729 of NC_054594.1, read as the reverse complement.
TTCTTAGTTATGATGAAAAATAAACCAATGGTACGTATTTATTTAAGATACCTGCATGCATGATTACAATATTGATGAATTGGGCTGGTTTTATTTTACAGTTATCATCATTGTCAAGGTTGAATAGGTCAACTATATGTTTCAATCCATACGCAAAAATCCTAATTGCATGTCGTGGTACTATTTGTTGGCGCTGCTGTCGCCCTCTAACTTATACTCGGAATCTTCAGCTTTGATCATACAGTACCTGAGGAAGGCGATTCTCTGTCTTCATCCCGATTTAACTCCGGTGCATTACATGCAAAAGAAGAAACAGAAACAAACCCAGATTATCATCTGGAGGTAAATTAATAAGCACGACAGAAAGAAAGTGGACCCTTAGTTATCGTATAGTTTTGGCAATTATATATATCTAGTCATGTCGTAGGGCATGTTTAGACTCACATGATCATCATGATGAGTTAATGTGGAGGTTATTTAGTCATGTGTATAGGAAGTCGTTGATTATGATATATGGTGGTGCATGCGTGTCTGTGTGATGTTGGTGGTAGTAATCAAAGATTCCCCTAAAACCCATGTTGAAATTTAAGGATATTGGGTATATATGGATGCAGCTACAGTACTTGTTCGCGTGGAAGTTGGATTCAGTATCTTAAATTAGTAGGGCAGAATGCGATCGCGATGGATGGATGGATCCATACGTAAAAAGTTGTTTTAAACGTGGTATTGTTTGAAGCAAGTTCAGTGGCTCTTATATCACCTCATCTGATCCCTCCAAGTTGGTGGATGCTTTAATCTTCTATTTAATGATCGTCTCCCTTTGCCCTGAGCTAATGAAATCTCTCTCTCTCTCTCTCTCTCTCTCTCTCTCTCTCTCTTCCCGACCAATTCCAGAGTTATCGATCAATTTCTTGACTTGCTCGAATCTAGTTCTATCCAAATAATTTTAATATATAGATTGTTGAAAATTATGAAATAAAAATAAAAAATATTTATGAAATCAATAATGCATTAAATAATTAAGTAGATAAAAGAATTTTAAAAATAATATTAGTTTATTATTATAAAAGTGAGATTACTAATCTCAATATCAAATTTTGAGTGATTAATTAAAAATTAAAAAGCGAGATATTATTAATTAAATTTGTCTAATATTTTACCTAAACCAATGAGAAGGGTTGTCAAGACTGAAGGGGGTGGTACTACACGTAGTATCTGAGTTTTAATGATGAAAATGAGATCCCCATCATGTCCCACCGCTTTTTAATCTCTTATTTGTCACCTTCGGTGTCTCTGTCTCGATCCTCTTATATACATTTAGCTATCTAGTATAATTAATAATTTGTTTCGGGAGGATTAATATTAATTTACCTTTACATAATTTTATACCGAAACCATCATTTTCTTTTGTTCTTTTTTTAATCATCAGCTTTTGCAATAAATTAAAAGGGGTACACCAAAGTCTAGTCGCAAAGCAAGTGCTTGAGCTACCTACCAAGATTCTTGTTATTATAGTATGAATAATTTTTTTTATCAATTACTATTCACTATATATCTCACACCACACATCTCATGGAAAACATCTCAAACTTTATGAAAAAAAAAAAAAAAAAAAAAACTGTCAGGTGTGGGCCGGTATTTTGGAGGTAAATAGTGGTTAATGTATAGCAAAATCCTTATCTTAGATATTCTCCGACCTCTAGCCTATCCAATATTTAAATATAATTTTAATAACACGTATATTCAAATTCCCACTCTCAAAATACCATGCACTTGATCATCAAGCGTTAGTATATATTAATGTTACAGCCATAAGCAAATTTCAAAAGAAGATATAGTTATCATCATTGCGATATAGAAAAAAGTTGACGAATGTTTGACTTTGAAGAATAATTTTACAAGAAAATTTTGGGCCAATGGGACAAAATCGGTGACAGATGATCAGAATGTATACATAGATCATGATGGATGCTCCTTGGCTTCACATGCCGTACGCATTATTTTACCACATTACCAGTCTCTTGATACACCTGACGATATATCTTACACACATCTCCATGAAACTTTGTTTGAATCGGGACAGAAATTCCTCTGCATATGTGTATTAAATGTTGTTTACAAGGTACAAAGTGTTGGCACTTGTAAACAAAAGTACAAAACATTCTCCACTGATTCAAACAGTACTCCCACTTACCACATAGCCCCATATCTTTGACCATAGTAACATACCTAGCTAGTTTCTGTGCTGTCCCTCGTTGTAGTACTGCATGCTTAGCAGAACAAGCTCAAGATTAAAAAAAATAATAATAATACAAAGCCTCGTGTTGATCTTCATATATGTTAGGGGTAATACCGCCAGAAAGCAAAAAATATATCAATCTGCTATCTCTACTCACGTACGAAGTGATATATACTTTAATTAAACTTTTCATAATTAATACCCTTCATAAAAATAAATGAAGACAATTTATATAAATATTTTATTTTTACTTTTGCAAAATTGTCAACTTCAAAAACAGATATGATTATTTGATTCCTTTGCTGTTTGCTGTGAGCTAACCTAAGAAATGGCAGCTAGCTTCCATGGAGATAATTTGAGTGGCGGATCATCGATGGTGCTTTTCAAGATGAGAAATGCTACAAGTTTTACATGATCACACACACACACATATATCCACCTAACCAATATACAATTTATCGCTTTATTCATTCTATTTAAACACACAAATATTAAGATAGATGAAAAAATTGACAAATCATATATTAATTAAGTGGAGATGTGCCGTGTAAGATTTTCAGGTAGATTAATTGTTGAGAAGTCTCACACAGTTTAGGAACAAACTCATCCGTAGTTTTATCAGGAGTTATCACACTCCTTCTATTAAGCTTTTTATGAAGAGAAAGTGGTGTTTCCATATGGTATCAGATCCAGTTTAACCTATGACCGATGATAGGCTCCTGCAACTTACTCACGATGATGGTACCAAAATACTGGCCCACACGTGATGGAGTGTGTTGAGAAATCTCATACGGCTTAGGAACAAACTCATCCTGGACTTTACAATTAAGTAATTATCTCACTCCTCCTATTAGACCTTTTATGGAGAAAATAGGTGTTTCTATAGTAATTATCATGTCCATTGTAAAGGTAATCAATCGGCTTGCTAAATTCTAACGGATTAGCAGACTATATAGTCGGGATTGTAATTTGTCAAGTTTCCGACATTGCTGATAGTTGAAGTTATCCTTTCTGTAGCCGATTTCATATTTACTTTTCTAGTACTTGTAAAACTTGTTCATGTAAATAGGTTTTCCTCCATCAATAAGCTGTGATCCGAAGATTCAGATCAAGCCGTTCAAGCAAAAAACAAAGCATGATACAAAAATGCTAATTAGCAGTTCAGAAGCCAAGCCGTACGTTCCATCAAAACTCACTCCTGCACTACATCTCGCACTGAGCCATTTCCTCAATTCCTTCTTCCATTGTTACAGCTGATCGATCGTATGTATGGCTTTACCTATATAATACCTTCTAATCGCTTAGAAAAAAAATAATAATACCTTCTAATCATAACTTATTATTGGTGGCACCCATGCATGCATGAGAACAAACGAGAGAAAATTAAGAAAGAAAAAAAAGGTCAAAAAGCCTGTCGTGCTTTCGAGCTTTTGGTCTGAGTCTGAGATAAGAATGTATGAAATCAAAACAGGGAGATGATGACGTAGCCAGGCACGCCTACACGCTCGTTTCGGCAGACGTCCTTTGCCTTGGGGCACTAAATCTGTGCAACAAAAACACAAACACAAGGCCGAGAACGATACTATACCACATGGAATAGAATCACTGAGGACTGAGACTGAGAGAACAAATTAAACACCACTGGCGGAGCGTGTCAGCACCTCTTTTTATCTGTCGGGCTGAAACATGGCCGAAGCCAGAGGTCTCAGGGCTTTAGGGGAGGAACAGTGGAACATAGTCACTTGTGTCGCTTGTAGTTTGCTCCATTAAGGTACGTTTAGTTACTAAATACCTTTCAACTTATCTCAATTTATTATTATAATTTTTTTAAATTCTAATATAAAATATAATAAATAATTCAACTTTTTTAAATTCTAAAATAATAATAATATTAAAAAATAATATTCTAATAATATTTTATCATCTTAACTCAACTCGCTTCAACATCTAAACGCAATCTTAGCTCGATCGTAGCATTTTTGTCTTACGCGGTGACTGTTTATAAGGTGCAGGGTGGGCCACTGGCAACCTGACATGGAGAGTTTGAAAAAGGAAAATGATTTACCCACAATATTTTGTACAACACATTGTACAATAATATATTAAATGATAGATATTTTTATAAAACATCTTATAAAAATAATATAATTTTATAAAAATATCTCTTATTTAATACATTATTATACAATATGTTGTACAAAATTTCGTGGGTATATCATTACTCTAAATATTTTTAAAAAATAAAAAATAAAAAATACACCAATACACTTAAAATCTCTTCTTTAATTACTAAGTAAAAAAAAAAAAAAAAATTTGACCAATAGTCAAATGGAGCGGTCAAAATGAAGAGGTAAAATAGTTTTATTCTTGAAAAAATTACCGATTGAGTTAAAGATTATAAAATATTATTTTTTAATATTATTATTATTTTAAAATTTATAAAAAAAAATTGAATTATTTATTATATTTTGTGTTAAAATTTGAAAAAGTTGTAATGATGAGTTGAGATAAATATGTTAACCAAATGTACCAATTTCATCGCTCAAGTTCACTACTTAATAATTTTATTTTTTCTTAATTATTAAAGAAGTGATTTTAAATATATTGATGTATTTATTTATATTTTTAAAATATTAAAATATATTAAAAAAATGTTAATAGAAAAATTAAAAAAATTGAAAAATCACTTTCGGTCAAAATGCGACTCTTTCATATACGAATGGTCCTACGAAAATCCTAAATATTTTTTTATTAAAGAGAAATTCTATTTGTCATCTTATTGGGAGACTGTGTATGCAGTCTTATTGATGAATGGAGGTAAAAAAAAAAAATCATTTTAAAAAGAATATTATTGTAATTTTAATTTTTTTTAAACATAATTGTTTATGTTTGCATTATGGGACTGTACGTAGACTAACTCTTTATCAAATAGTGTAGATTTTTATTTTACTTTTGTTTCTATTTTTTAAAACATTTTTTAAACGAAAAATTCTAGACATAAACCCTACATTTTGTACACCACTTAAAAATATGTGATTTTATTCTTTTATCTTCATATTTCATGAGAATAAAAAAATAAAATCATATGTTTTTTAAGTAGTGTGCAAAGTGTAAGACTTCTGTATAGCATAACTCTTTTTAAACTCATCTAAACATTTTTTTAAAAAAAAAATTATAAAATCTTTAAAAAATACTTTCTTAATTATTAAATAAATTTTTTTTTTAAGAATTTCATACAAAATAGGTGTAAATTTTTTCAGTCGCCCTATCATTTCTTTTCGTATATTATGTTTTAGTATCTTTACTCATGACATTTGGAATGTTGCAACAACTACTCCAACTTGGTACGTACGCATGTAGTTCAGAACTGTTCATGATTCTGCTTAAGAGGATGGTTGTGAATGAAATGAGATATAAGAGATTTCTGAATATTAATAACATAGTATGTGAATAGTAATAAAATAGTTTTAATTATGATGCTGAGTTTTAGAAAATAAGAGAGTAAAAGTTGAATAAAAATATTATAAAGTTAAAATATTGTTAGAATATAATTTTTTGATATTATATAATTTATTGCATTTTTTTAAAAAAATTGAAAAAATTGTAATGATCAGATGAAAAAGTTAAATATTTAAAATTAAAAAGTGTTCGTGTTTGAGTGATGTTTGAGAATGAGATGAAATCTCTTCCAAACAACTCCTAGAATTTATTATCTAATATTATATGTGAATAGTAATGAAATAATATTAAACTGTTTATAAATATTAATAAATTGTTTATAAATAATAGTGAAATAATCTGATAACAATTTCGTTCCCAAACATATCCTAAAAAGGCACGATCAATTCCACTATTTTTCAGTGTTATAACAGATTTGTTTTATAATGAAAAACAATCAATAAATTTTGTGATAAAAAACCTTTCTGTTTCTTAGTTATAAAACTCCCAGTTTTATTCACCCAAACAGAAAATACAATATTCACAAGGATCGCAGTTTAATATCAACCACAACCAAAGAAATACCAATATTACAATATTTGATCAGATTACATTATCTCACGGTATAGAACAACATAAGCATGAAATTTATCAAGATTCATAAACAGCAAACAAGAAAGAAAAGAATTATAATCTGTAAAAGGAAATATAGAGAAATAAGGAAAGAACACACCGATATACGTGGTTCGACCTTAATGGTCTATATCTACGGCAGGAATGGCCTCAGAGAAGCCTCAGAGATCTTTATTGATGAATAGTACATCACAAAGAAGTCTCAGTACATTAGAGTTACAATGTCCTCACGAAAACACAAGAAATCACACAAATTTCTTCTCTCTAAGAGCAAACCCTAGAAAACCCTAGAATCGCTCCCTTCTCTGTTCTCTCTCTCAATCCAACCGTAATTACAAAAATGAAAACACTCTGCTAGGGTTAAAACGCATAAGGATGTATTTATAGATTGCAACAGATGCTGCCATGTGTAGAGATCCAACGGTTCAGTGCATAACCCTTCAGATTAAAGCGACGAGCTTCTCACGTGTCCCTTTTAACTCTGCCTTATCAGCTTCAATGGTCAAGATCGAGCCAAACGACATTAGTAATTATAAATAACAAATGCAATATATTGACATATATATTACATTCATATTCTCAACTAAGGTTTTATTTATTTTTGTAAATGAGATGAGATAAATTATAATAAAAGTTGAAAGTTGAATAAAATATTATTAAAATATATATTTTTTAATTTTTTTTATTATAAAATTTAAAAAAATTAAATTATTTATTTTATTTTAATTAAATATTAAAAAATTATAGTGATTAAATGTGATGAGATAAAGATAAGATATTTCCAAAACTCATCATAAATAGTACGAAGGGTGGTCAACATTCCGTAGTTTAACCAAAAAAAAAGATAGATATAATGGGGGATAGGTCTCTTCTTCTTCTTAATTCCTCGGGAGACGGAAAAGTCTTGCGGTTAATCATTAGGCATAACAAAGAGTATGAGGGTCATGAGATACGGAAATTTGAGCCGATCGAGTATTTTAGTGGGACAATGAACACAATACACCACAGATCATGTGTGAATTGACATGATGGACAGCAGGTCATGTTCCCATTAAAATCTCATTAATTGGTCCACTGCACCAACTTCTAATCAAGTGCATTCTATGAATATCTATATCTTGACAAATCAAACCATTATATTTATTTATACAGCTTCGTTTGCACGATCAATCTATATTAATTTATTTTAATTTATTATTATAATTATTTTAAATTTTAATATAAAATATAATAAATAATTTAATTTTTTAAAATTTTAAAATAATAATAATATTAAAAAATAATATTTTAATAATATTTTATCATCTCAATTCAACTCACTTTAATATCCAACGGAACCAACGTCCACTTCTACTTGCTATTTCTTCCCCACGCACGAGACTGACTCTGGTTTCAGATCTCCTTGCATTATCTGAATTTTCCTTTCCTTTTTTTAGTGTAATTGATACCTTCGCTGTTGTTTGAAGCGGGGACCAATTAATTAATTCATGAAAGTTATGTAATATTTATTTTATAACGGATGGATTTTTTATTTTTTATTTTTTTCTACAAAATAGAAGGCGGAAGTAATTAGTGTAGTAATCCTTTTTAAGCGTGATCATAGGAGCTCCTCTCTATTACAAAATGTCTAATTTGAACTATAGTTAATGCCTCAAATGTGAACCCGTCCCCACAGTACCATCAAAATATCTTACTGGTCTAAAACTCATCTCATGGCTCAAAGGTCAGGTTTTACTATCATAAATAGTTTTAACTTATGTTCTAATTTGAACTCCTGATCTCGAAATCATGAAATACCAACTCATATCACCTGAATTACCACTTTAATAGTATAATGGGTGGTTTTATTTCTTCTTATTTATCCAATTATTTTCAATTTTTAAATTAATGATTGATAGTACAGTCTTGTAACTATTATGTGGTAAGCTATTACATTGCATTTGAGTACACAAACTAGATAAGAACGAATTGGATTGACTCTGATTATTTTATGGCGTGGACATAGTTATATTCCTGTATTATCAGTATTTTTTGCTTTATCTCCCTTTCCTAATCTTAGGGGAAAAAATAAAACATTTACCTAAATTTAAAAATTAGTAACTATGTCTTATCATGGGGGTAGAACATGTCCTAATTAGAAGTCAGGTCCAAGATGGATATATGAAAGAGCATAAGTGGATGGCCGTCATGCATGTGTAAATCATGCCGTCCAAATCATTGATCTCCACCATTCATTGATGGCTATGCTTTTACCTCCATCGCAGGTTCTTCACGGGCCCTACGTGGAGATGGCCCATCTCATTAAATGTCCCGAAGTTGCAGCCCTGTCTGGATCGGTTCTGTGTAGGGTCCAAATGCCAGCTTTTCTTATTCGAATAATGAATATCTTAATATTTATTTATTTTATTTGTCTTTATTTTGCTTTCTTTCTTTTTTTTTTTTTTTCTTTTTTAGATTTATTTTTGGAAAACGGGTTCGTGAATGCTCCACCTCCCTCCCTCTCCTCTCGTCTTTTCAAGGCTTGGCCTGAGTGCATTATTATGAATTCCATATTTCCATTACCTTATCATTGGAATTGGGCAAAATATTTTGTACCGACACATCACTTCAAATGCACTCTAGCTTTTTTTGTTTTTTCATAAAAAATATCGATCTATTTTAGCCATTTAATTTTGGGAAAAATACGATATAAATCCTGTGTGAATTGGGATTTAATAATCTAGCTCTAAAAATTAAATAATCTAGCATTTATTTTTGAAGACTCAAGTACCCTTTTTAACAAAAAATAAAATAAAAATTGTACCCTCAATGAAGAAAAAACCCGTCATTTGTCATTTATTTTCCCCTAGTTTCTATATATATTTTTATCATTTGTACTATGCTCAGTTTGAATTCAGAAAGTGATTCATCTTATTTTATCATTACAATTTTTTAAATTCTGACATAAAATACAATAAATAATTCAATTTTTTCAAATTTCAATTCAATTTTTTTAAATCTCAAAACAATAATAATATTAAAAAATAATATTTTTTTTTAACTTTTATCTAAAATCATTTCATTTCATCTCTAAATTCAAACCAGCTCTTATTCTCTATCATATGCCACACCGTCGTTTTTTCCGCTTTCCACTCTATAATGCCCGACGTCGAATCTTTTATAATTGTCGTAGGAACATGCAAATATTTCAACAATATTAATGATAAGACTTATAAATCTTTTATAATTTATTCCAATTCTAGTTTGAGTTTTAAAAAAAAATTCTAGTTAACTATTTGTAATTAAATAATAATATTATATTAGTTAATTAAGATTTTTTTTTTTAATTTTGTTACAATTCAGCTTCTTTCATTCCTTATTTAATTGAGAGGTGAATTTCAAATTCATTAGGGGTAAGATTTAATTCTTCAATCCTTTTTAATTGAGAACTAGCTTTTGTTCAAGTTCTTATGTCCAATGGTTTTTTAATCTCGCTTAAGAATGATGCGATAGAATAAAAGTGAGATAAAAATATAATATGTAATATTTTCTCTATAACTTATGTATTTAAAAGAAAAGAATGGAGAACTAGTTTTGGTTAAGACGTTTGTAAAAACATTGCTCCGCATTTCGGTTACTTATTACTAATTAGATCTATTTGATAAAGAGAATTAATTCGTTTGAACAGTAAGATAAGATGAAATGATATGATTTTAGATAAGTTGAATAAAATATTATTAAAATAATATTTTTTAATATTAATATTTTTTTAATATTTAAAAAAGTTAAATTGTTTATAATATTTTATGTAAAAATTTAAAAAAATTATAATAATAAAATGAGTTGAGATTATTTTTATATCCAAACCAACCCTCTAATTATGCACGAATTTTAGAAAAGAAAATTTACACTGTCGATCAGTTTTCTTTCGAATTTTTTTTTTTAATTAAGTCAAAACTCGACAAATCATTTATATTTTGTTCAAAAATTGCGAAGTATTTTTTTTTTATAATAAATGTTGTACCCTCTGCCGAATAAACAAAAAAAAAAGGTGGAAGGGCGTTGTTAATCTGTAGACCGCACCAACGAATGGCAACACGAAAGGTGTCACTCAGAAATTCTCTTCCCTTCCCATCTTTTAACCGAAGCGCGTGTTTCTAACTCTCCATTCTCCCGTTTCCTTCGATTTTGTGTACCAGGCGACAAAACCACACGCACACAACGTGAACGGTGACACGGAGCCCTTATTTTCACAATTTTTTTTTCCTTTTTTTTTTATTTTAATTTTTTAAAAAATTTCATTTTAATACTTTATTTTAAGAATAATTCTATATATAATCATAAAATACATAAATATCGTATAATTATTTTAAAAAGTAATAAAATTTATTATTAAAAAATTATTTTTTTCATATATATCTTATATTTTATTTATTTTTTTAAAATAATTATTCCACCGTTGCACAATTAACTATTATAAATATATTTTTCCTTTTAATAATTAGACTGACATTTTCACATTTCGGTCCCCTCTCTCTCTCTCACCCTCATACGAGATTCAGCCACTGGCCTCTATAAAGCGCGGAGCCTCGGCTTCACCTTCAGAAACTCTCCACCTACGCGCCCTTTCACCCTAAACAAGAGACAGAGACAGAAACACACTCTGTCATGGACAACGCCATACCGGAGCCATGGCGACCCGAACCCGTCCGTTCCACCATGTTCCGGCCACCGGAGACCCCGCGGGAGCCCATGGAGTTTCTCTCGCGGTCCTGGAGCGTCTCAGCTCTGGAGGTCTCGAAGGCTCTGGCCCCACCACAGACGGTGGCATTGTCGAAGACCTCCAGTGGTGTTCTTGGTGGTGTTAACGGCGGGCCAATACTTGAGGACTTGGCCGGAGAGTTGGAGGAGAGTGCTACGGTCTCCGGGAACCCCTTTTCGTTTGCTTCGTCTGAGACCTCACAGATGGTGATGGAGAGGATCATGTCACAGTCGGTGAGTGTTGGTGGAGACTGGGAAACCAACGCCGAGGCGTGTAGACAAATTGTGGGGTTTTTAGGCTTCTTGGGGGTTGATTGAAACATTGGGTTTAACTGGCCTTTCTCTTTTTGTTTTTTTGTTCTGTTTCTCGTATAGGGTATATCGTATTATAGCTTTTACTCGTAATTTGACTGGGTTCTTGTTTTCTCTTTCTATTCTGGCGTTTTTTACCTGCTGTTTGTTTCCTGGTAATGTTCAATCCCAACAGCGCTTTCATACTTTTGTATTCTGCTTCTGACGCTCAATTTCGGTTTTGTTTTTCTATGCGTAACTATGTTTTCAATTTGTCTATTTCTGCGTCCAAATCTCTCTGTCCCGAATACTGCACCCACTTAACAAAAACCAAATCCTTTCCTCTTTCACTCTCTCTCATTTTCATATAATTATTACTAACCCAAATAACGCCATGATCTCTCTACTTTTGCAGCAGGAGGTATCCCCACGCACCTCAGGCAGGCTCTCCCACAGCAGTGGCCCTCTCAACGGCACCCAGAGCTGCGGCTCCTTAACCGACAGCCCACCTGTTTCCCCCTCCGAAATCGACGATGTCAAGGTTTTCTTCTTACCCATTTCCGGCGGCAACTGTACACACGGTCACCGGAATCTTAGAAACACAAACGAACAAACACACACGAGGAGACAGACAAGCCAGTCGTACTTGCTTTGCTTTATTTTCCTCTTTTTTGCTACAAAGCATGAACACGGTGTCTCTGTTTTGGGGGGACACAACTGACCAGTCTCAGAGCGAACATAGTCCAGGCTTTCTCTGTAATCAACGTTCTTTAATTACACCGGGAGAGCGTTGTTTCGCTCTCTTCAACGCCAAAAGTTGATGGCACTATCGGAATTTAACTATTCTGTTCTGAGTTCCCACCCCTGAAAAGGAAAAGAAAGTTTGCTTTTCCTGAGTAATCCTGCCATTCCAACCACCTTCGTTACAACCAATAGCTCCAGAACAAACAATTAGGCATTGGAAGAAGAAAAAGCTCTTCTTGTGTAAACTTGCGAGCAGCGGGGTGGAGCTTGTAACTTCAATTTCTTTAAAACCTTGCCCCAATAATACATATAATTTACTGAGGCCTGCCACGGATTAATTGATTCCCTAACCACCCCAATAAAATTGCTCTACTGTGTTCCGGCCCCCATCGACCGACCTCTCGGTTATTCCTAACAAATTCGCCTCCCAACTTACCCAGTGCATAGAATTGCGCCCCCCACACTCTTATTGCATTAATTTCTCGTGGACCCAAAAGCTGATTCATATCGTCTTTTTTTTCTTTTAAACAGTAATTGACTCGTAAAGATTATTTTTTTTTTTTGTAAGTTTTTGTCTCCATAATTACGTCACATATTTATAAAAATTGCAATTTTAAATATGTTGTTTTTTTAATCTCCAAAAAGAAATCATTATACCCATGTATTATCTTTTTTATGCGCTCCACATACGTCCATATATTTTCCTAATTTCGTGTGCCCCCACCAAACACGCATTCATGCATGTTCCTCTAATGCAGTTTTGTCGCTCGAGCAACACCCACAACGCCCAATTTCGAACCGGCTCCACACCCGGCGGAGTAGGGGTTGCAGCCGGTGGTGGTGGAAAGACTGTAGGGAGGTGGCTGAAGGACAGGAGGGAGAAGAAGAAGGAGGAGACGAGGGCCCAGAATGCGCAGCTCCATGCCGCTGTCTCGGTGGCTGGAGTGGCTGCTGCTGTGGCAGCTATTGCTGCTGCCACAGCTGCCTCCTCTGGTGCTGGCAAGGATGAGCAGATGGCAAAGACCGACATGGCCGTGGCATCGGCGGCAACTTTGGTTGCCGCCCAATGCGTCGAGGCGGCTGAGGCCATGGGTGCTGAGCGCGAGCACCTCGCTTCTGTGTTGAGCTCCGCCGTGAATGTCAGGTCGGCTGGAGACATAATGACATTAACTGCTGCTGCTGCTACCGGTAACACCACGTCAATTTTCTATGGATTCCGTTCCACGGGTATTTTAGGAATATGGTTATAATTTAATTGACGAAAATTGTACGCAGCTTTACGTGGGGCAGCCACATTGAAGGCAAGGGCATTGAAGGAAGTGTGGAATATTGCGGCTGTGATCCCGGTGGAGAAGGGTGTGGGAGTCGGAGGAAACGGTAACAACGGTAGTAACGGTAATTCAAACAGTAGCTTCAGTGGTGAGCTCGTTCCTGAAGAGAATTTTCTGGGCATCTGCAGTAGAGAATTACTTGCTAGAGGCTGTGAACTCCTGAAACGCACCCGCACAGGTAAAAGATTCTTAGTGATTCTATCTACGGTTAAAATCCGTTGGGAGGATTGTGATTTTTAACTTAATGTGAGAGTGAGTCAATTATTTCTTTCCCCGTGTAGAAAGAGAGTTTGATTGTATCATTGTCTGATGAACGCAGGTGATCTTCATTGGAAAATAGTATCCGTTTACATTAACAGAACGAACCAGGTAGTCTTTTTATGCGAAGCACTGTTTTGATCTGCCTCTGAAATATCCACCTGCATAATTGTCTGGGTATCAATTAGACTTTTGGTTATGAGTGTGAACCTGATGGGTAAAAGGTTCAAGAGAAAAAGTTCAGAAAAACCGTGCTTGATGAAATTAATGGAGATCTACTCTCTTTCTTGTGCCGCTTCTTTGGAATCTTTTACATCTTTCAAAGTTCTTTTTGTGCAGGTTATGTTGAAGATGAAGAGCAGGCACGTTGCTGGGACCATCACAAAGAAGAAAAAGAGTAAGTAATTGCTTTTGTCCGTCTCTAATTATTTGAACGGAATTGTAGGTGGGTCTTGTATTTGGGGATTTGTGAAAGCATTTGGCACTAAAGTGGTATAAAGATTAAAAGGCTTCATCTTTAAATCGATCTCTTTTTGAATTTACAGATATGGTATTGGAGGTGATTAAAGATATGCCAGCATGGCCTGGCCGCCACTTGCTGGAAGGTGGTGAGCACCGCCGATACTTTGGATTGAAAACGATGTTGCGGGGAGTCGTAGAATTTGAGTGCAGGAACCAGAGAGAGTATGATATCTGGACTCAAGGTGTTTCAAGGCTCCTCACCATTGCTGCTGAAAGAAATAACAGGCATAGGGTGTGAAATGTCCCCTTTACATGAGAGGGAGATTTTGGCAAATGGCCAAAGTTGGGACCCAGGTTGTGGCCCTCCGAACATAATAGGGTGGGTATTTTGAAGTTCAGTGGGGGCTGTTTTTCTTGGGTTCCTATTGTAAAAAGGAGAAATTCAAAAAGATAAGTTAATGTCCAAATGGGTCACACTGATCTGGGGGAATATGGATTGAGCTTTTCTTTTTGTTTCTGAATGGAAAAGTAAAGTGATTTAAATCAAAGTAACCCCATGTGATCCAAGTCTGTTGTTCCCCTATGCACAAAAAGGAAAGGAGTATCTTGGACTGAGGCAGTCAAAAAGAGAAGGAACGAATCCCATTTTGAGTAAAGCATAACATTATTAGAGAAGATAAGGACATGGCCCGATTCTACGTGCTTATTTATTTTATTGTATTTGGGTTTGGCTTGTCCTTTGATTGCTTTTTGGCACCTAGTTTAAGACTTTTGGGGGGTTTTGCTGCGGTAGAACCATGATTTGTCTTGTCCTGCAATCTTCTGCTTTATATAATAATTATGATTGGATTAGATCAGTTTAATCAAGCCCTGTGATAACATTCTATTAGTGAAAAGCAGAGGGAGACAACTCTGTCAGAGAATGTGCGGAATAAAATAACTAGGTGTTACATATGGTTCTAAAGTGTATTTTAAAATAGCCCGAGGGGGACAAACACTTTATAGTTATTATTGTAATATGGAGGCGAAGTATTTGGGTATGTCTGGCCTCTAAATGAACCAATGTTTAATTAAAATTAGTGTAGAAAATACAATTTTTTCCCCTCTTTGACTGGAAATGCTCCGTAAAGACTAGATTCAATAGGTTGATCCGATCCCTTGTTTCCATCTCAACCTGAGATTGAGATTTGAGATTTGAAGACAGATAAAAAGCAAACATTACATTGATTGCGCACCCATTCCTGTGCTTGATGATGATCCTACCTGCTATCTCAATGCATGAGATTTCCTTGGAGATACAAAGATGAACATAGTGTGGAGGATAAAATACCCGGCTGTTGAAGGTTAGACCCAGCACACCAAGCCACAGTAGAGGACAAAATGGAAAGGAATGAAGTAGGTGACAAGAAATGACCATAGGTGCATGAGGTGTAAGAGGAATGTATCAAAAGGAAGTGAGAAAAGGAAGGGATGCTCATACACTCTTAAGGGTTAGATCTCAACTCTGTTGACAGACACGCAAAGGGACTGGTCTCATCATGGCAGGTAGGCACGTGCAATGGGGGATGAGTTAAAAGTAAGGGACCAGATGACCAACGAAAATGATCTATCTTCTTCTTCAACCTTTCAAGGAAGACATCTGTTCCAGCAAGAAGATCTTCAGCTTTCTTTGTACAGTGAGAAATGATAGGCCATGAGAGACTGTAAACAAGTATATTATAGTGGATTTTCCCTCCTCAAACGCTCGTAAACGTAGGTAACATGTCAAACCATGTAAATATATGTGTCCATTTCTCTTATTTTCTCTATACTTGTTTTCCATTCACCGATATGGACGTACGCATTGACATCGTACAGTCATACCGGAACATTATTAGGAGCTTTAAACAACACCGATCAAGGCCCAAGTCGACCAATAAGTCGGGATTAACTCTTTCTCTCATTCCGACTTGTTGATCGATTTTTCCCACATCAACACATAGGCTAGAGATAGTTATGTTAGACCGACTGCCATCCGGAAAAAAGAACTATAAATAGGTCTAGTGGCAATGCCCCCCACAATCTGAGGAGTGAGAGTCGAGATCTCATCCATAGCCTGTGGCACATGCCATTGTTCCAACCATCGGGCTTTGAGCCAACCGACTCTCCTACACTATCAATATGGTTGTGTGGAGGGATTGTTGATAGAATTTTTGTTATATTTTGCAGTCTTCCATGGCTATCCTGTCAAGTTCTACTTGGGAGTTTCGACTATTTTTTTAAGAATATTATTTTATAATTTTTGCTAAAAATTCTCACATAGCAAAGACAATATCGTGCTACAATTTGAAATACCTTGAGTAGAATCTTCTATTCTTGCTACTTTATCCGCAATTGATCGATTTTTATGATCAGGTCAGAGAGAGTTCTAATAGGGATTGACCCGTATATTTAGTGAAATACATGGATATGACTTGTGACAATGAGGTCTCATTTGGATAGCTTTATCATCCCATCTTAACTCATTTCATTTCTTTCTCAAACATAACTCAATTACAAACATTTTTTCAATTTCAATTTTTAATTTTTCATCTAATCACTACCTAATTATTATAAATTTTTCAAACTTTCAAACAAAACACAAAACCATTCATCTTTTTCAAATATCAAAATAAAAATTATATTAAAAAATTATATTTTAATAATATTTTTCTTAAAATTTTTCTTAAAATTTAATAAGTTTCTTAACTCAAATTATTCATTATTATTCATAAATTATTATAATAATATTTACAAATTTCTCATCTCAACATTTAAACGGGCTTGGAAGGCCAACAAAGATGAGATACAGCAGGATATCGCAGTAGAGAGTATGATGTGGATGGGCCAAGGTAGAGCACTCAATGGGCTAGGATGGCGCCATTTGATTACAAATACACGAGAACAAAGCCATTGCACCAATTATTATTCAAGAAATGGCATGAAATAGCCATAAATTGTTTGCAACATGTTAGATAAGATCACCTTGAATTATTTCAAGCGTGACAGAATTCTAGATTTTTGTTGATCTTGTAGCCCATGTTAGATTCTTATGATCGTACCTCTATGTCACTTAAAAGGCTATCAGAATCTCTTGAAATGATTCTAAACTTCAACGTCAAGCATTTAAGATTATTGCTTTAGAAAATTGTATAGATAGAGGAGATTAGACATTTATTTGTACGTTTACTTTTTCTAATCACTTATAAAACTAACCTACGTAATGTTTACAGAGAATCAATTCAAGGAAGATTTCTTGAATGGTTTTTACTTACAATTCATTATCAAGTTAGTGTATATTTATACACTGTTTACGGAGAATCAATTCTGTTACAAGAAATATTTAAAATAGGAAAAATATAAACAAAAGGAATATTCTAGACTACGTTATAGCAGGGAGTATAAAGGGTATATGGTTAATACGCCCCCTCGAGTCCATAGGGGTATCAACCACTGTGAGACTTGATCTAAGTAGAGCAAATCGCTCAGAAACAATTGGCTTCGTCAGTGCATCAGCTATTTGATCTTTGGAAGAACAGAAAAAGACTTTGAGACTATTTGCAGCCACCCGATCACGTACAAAGTGAAAGTCTATGTCTAAGTGTTTTGTTCTTGAATGGTAGACAGGATTGGCAGATAAGTATGTTGCCCCGATGTTGTCGCACCAAAGAGTAAGTGGTTGAGACAGAAAAAGACCAAGTTCTCGAAGAAGAGTTTGGATCCAGATTAGCTCAGCAGCTATGGTGGCAAGTGATTTGTATTCGGCTTCTGTGCTTGATCTGGCCACAGTCTTTTGTTTCTTTGAGCTCCATGATATCATGTGCTTGCCAAGGAAAATGCAAAAGGCTCAAGTTGAGCGTCGATCATTTGGGCATCTTGCCCAGTCTGCATCTGTATAAGCCTGCAGGGTAAGACTTGAAGAAGATTTGAAGATCATGCCATAGTTTATGGTGGACTTGAGATATCTGAGAATCCTCTTCACGGCTGACCAGTGTGATAGTTTTGGACAATGTATGAATTGACATACTTTATTTACTGAAAAGGCAATGTTTGGCCTAGTCATTGATATATACTGTAGGCCCCCTACAATGCTTCGAAATAATATGGGGTCAATGAATTCAGGACCATCAAATTGTGACAGCTTGAGAGAAGCTGCCATTGGTGAGGTCATTGGCTTAGCATTAAGCATGTTACTTCTTTCTAGGAGATCTTTTATATACTTCATTTGAGACAAAAAAATACCAGAATCGGAGTAATCAATTTTAATCCCAAGGAAGTAAGATAATCTGCATAGATCCTTCACAGGAAAAGCTCTTGCCAAAGCAGAAAGATTATCTATAGCAGCGGATATGGAAGAGGTAATGATCATGTCGTCAACATAAATCAACAGAAACATATGTAAATCACCAGAATTCAAGATGAATAAAGATGGATCAGGACGTGAAGCAGAAAAAACCATAATCAGTGAGCCAGGTACTCAATTGGGCAAACCAAGCCCTAGGTGCCTGTTTAAGGCCATAGATGGCCTTGTTGAGTTTGCACACATAATTGGGATATTTCTTATCAATGAAGCCTTGAGGCTGCTGCATAAAAACAGTGTCAGCAAGTTCTCCATGTAAAAATACATTTTGGATATCTATTTGGCACAAAGGCCAGCTATGGCTTACAGCAACAGACAGAACTAGGCAAATGGTAGTGGCCTTAACAACTGGGCTAAAGGTTGAACTATAATCCAAACTAAATTGTTGGTGGTACACTTTTACTACCAAACGGGCTTTCCGTCTAGCAAACGAGCCATCGGAATTCAATTTGGTCTTATAGACCCAACGACAGCCAACAACGTTAAAACTAGGGTTCGGAAGAACCAGGGTCCAAGTATTTGTTTGAGTTAAAGCATTAAATTCAGAGGACATAACATCATACCATTCAGAAATTTGGAGGCAACGACAAAGCTGGTGGGTTCATCCGGGACCGCCATGGTGGTACTGAGACAATGACGTTGTGGGTACCGTATAGTGCCATCAGTAAATTGTCGAGGCCGAAGTGAGTCTGTGTGGCTCCGAGTAATGATTGGAGACCGAGAAGGAACAAGATTATAAGATGAAGGGTGACGAGAAACAGAAGAAGTCTGTGTGATTGGAGTTTCGAAGTGATTGGAAGGGGAGAAAACCTCGTTAAAGGGTGAAATGGCAGGGGGTATGTGTGAAGGTGTAGAGATACGGGTTGAGAAAGAAGGTGTCGAAGTGATGAAGGATGATTTGGGGTTAGGGTTTGTTTCTGTGTTTTGGGTAGGAGGAGTACTCAAGGAATGAGAGGTATGTGAAGTGGTGGGCGATGTGTGATGGGCATTCGTGTTTGGAGAGTTGTTATTAGTTAGGATGGGCTGTTGGCCTGGGCCGAGAATGGAAGAGGGTGGGGAGAGTATGGGCAGCGTAGTTTGAGTGATTAGTTGGGCTGGTGGGTTCATATTGGGTTGTTTGTTTGAGTATGGGAAAGAGTCTTCAAAGAAGAGAACGTCTCTTGAGATGTATATTTTTTTTGAAATGAGCTCAAAACATTTATAGCCTTTGTGAGACAAACTATATCTCAAAAAAATGCAAGAGATGGACCTAAAATTTAATTTGTGTTTGTTGTGGGGTCTGAGATTGGGCCAGCTTTGGCACCCAAAGGTTTTTAAGAATGTATAATCAGGCTCTCTATTGTAAACCATGAAATGAGGTGATATATGGTGGAGAACTTTGGAGGGAAGAAGATTAATGAGATACATAGAAGTTTCAAAAGCCTCGGCCCAAAAGGATAAAGGGAGAGAGGAATGGGCTAGTAGAGCAAGCCCAGTTTCAACTATGTATCGATGTTTACGCTCTACTAGCCCATTTTGCTGATGAGCATAAGGACAAGAGAAGCGATAATTAATGTCAAGTTTAATGCATTGAGTGGTGATGGGTTTAAATTCAGCTCCACCGTCTGTTTGTAAATTAATTAATTTGGTGTTGAAGAGTCGTTCTATTCGAGTAACAAAGTTGGGAAAAATTTGATGAACATCTGATTTTAACTTCAAAGGGAAGATCCAGGTATAACGTGTATAATGATCAAGAATGGAAACATAATATCTATATCCATTATGTGAAACAACAGGTGCTGGGCCCCATAAATCTACAGTAACAAGTTCTAAGGGCTGTGAGGACTGAAGCCCACTAGATACATACGGAAGTCTATGACATTTCGCAAAAGGACAAGATGCACATTTGGACATAGAGCTACTGGGAACTATGGGCAAGCAGTTGTTGCGCACGACGGAAGAGACGACGTCACGGGTTGGGTGGCCCATACGGTGATGCCACTGCGAGAGAGATGTTCGCTCGCCAAGGTAGGAAGAAACAGAAGCTTGAGCAGACGAATTTATGGCTGGTGGAAAGGCATAAAGGCCATTCTTAGTTGGACCGGTGATGAGGCATTTCTTGGTCCGAGAATCCTTCACACAAAAATGGGAAGAATGGAATTCAAAAAAGCAGTTGTTATGAAGACAGAATTGACAAACTGAAATGAGATTCTTTGAAATATCAGGTACATGAAGGAGATTTCTGAGATAAAAGGGGGAAGAGTTCGAAAGAAGAGAGGCATTACCAGAGTTTTGTATAAGGAGGCACAAACCGTCACTGATGCGTATTGTCTCAGAACCACCATAGGGTTCACTGGAGAGGTTGAGGTTACCAAGGTCGTGGGTTAAGTGATGAGTAGCTCCAGAATCTGGGTACTAGGTAGGGTCATAGTATGTAGAGGGTGGATACGGGTGGTGTTTGAAGGTGGGTTTTGGTTTGGAGAGGCATAGTTAGCAGAGAATGAGGATGGTGCTTCGTACTGATAGGATTGGTTGAATCGATGCATGCATTGGAGGGCAACGTGACCTTGTTTGTTGCAAACTTGGCACGTTGGACGATGTTGGGTGTTGGGTGTTTGATAAAAGTTTCCAGAGGGTGCACGTCCACCTCTGCCGGTTGAGCGGCCCCGTCCTCTTCCTTGTCTTCCTCCACGTCCACCACGTTGATCTCTACTACCATATGAACTAAAGTTGGCTGAGAACTCAGTAGCAAATCGAGCGGAATGAGTGAGCCGACTCTCATGTACCAATAGAAGTTGATAGAGTTCTGTTGAGGTAACCGGATCAGATCTGGTTGTAATTAATGTCACAAAGGGCTCATAAGCTGGTCCAAGACCATTGAGTAAATAAGTGACAATTTCCTTGTCTGGCAAGGGATTTCCAGCAGAGGATAGTGTATTAGCAAGAAAGCGGGCTTTACCAAGATAGTCGGTGATGGACCGATCTCCTTTAGTTAGATTGGTAAGTTGAAAACGTACTTGGTACTCCTTTGCTTGAGATTGGGAAGAGAGAAGAGTAAGAAGAGAATCCTAGAGACCACAGGCTGTGGTGGCTCGGAGTACATGACCAAGAATTGAGTCTGATAAGGAAGAAAAAAGGATGCTAAGAACTAGCTGATCATTCCTTTTCCAAATAAGGTATTCGAGGTTGGTTTTTGGAACAGATTCTGTGGTAGAAGGAAGAAACTGTGAGGGTGACCGAATAGTTCCATCTACATATCCATAGAGATCCTGTCCCCTAAGGTATGTAGATATCTGAACTTTCCAAAGCAAGAAATTCTCAGTAGTAAGCTTGGTAGTCACTACGTGAGATAGAGAAGAAAGAGCAAAGAATGGAGGCTGAGGCAAGGAGTGTGAAGACATATCCATGGATCAAGAAAGACTGCTAGTCGAGCAGCTCTGATACCATGTTAGAAAGGAAGATTTCCTGAATGGTTTTTATTTACAATTCATTATCAAGTCAGTGTATATTTATACATTGTTTACAGAGAATCAATTCTATTACAGCAGGAGGTATAAAGGGTATATAGTTAATACGTAACACTCTCATTTAAAAAGTTCCTGATGGAATGGTTAATTAACTTTCTTTGAAACTAATTAACTGTTAATTAACTATTTGTAGTGGAAACTTGATTAATTGTTTGTAATATCTCCAAACACTACATAGATCATCGTGGGGTACCCATTTACTAACCCAACATAAATGTGATAGCCCTGCCCACACTATCAACCTGCAAAGGACTTTAATTTTGTCGTACAAATTACACACTCCTACTCATACCACTTGCTCCTTGTTTGGCTAGGAAATCGTATCACCTCATTGGTTTACCTCTGTGTATAAATGTTGCACAGTTATTGAGAGCTCCCTCCTGCACAGAAAAGTTGCGCGGACAAAACAAAAAATATACGAGGGTAGCTTTTTTGGTGCATTGAACATGAGTAGAACGTGTTTTTAGTAAGTGCAACTTTTCTTTGTATCTCACATTTCTAATGATATTATCACATGCCATTGGTAATAATGAATTTGGCAGTCACGTCCAGTACCAGTTTGCAATCATAATTTGGCCGGTCATGGCCTATGGTTAGGTACCGGACAATTCAGACAATAAATATCGGACCATGGTTAGCTACAACTACCAGACAAGTCCAACGTTTGATCTAGTTTCTGTATCACGACAAGAAGATATTTTACTCCCGAGCTAGCTTAGGCTATATAAATAGCACACAAATGAAGTTATTCCAAAATACATCAAACGGATGCAGCTAGTAGCTACAAATATATAATTAAGACCAGCTTCATATATGGCTGCTTCTACTTCTGCAGATGCTGCTGTTTCTGCTGCTAGTAGCACAGCTACTACTAATACTACCACCACAGCAAATGTTTTTGATTTTGGCAAGTACCATACGGAGCAACCTAAGAATGTGGAACCATATTGTTGCCTCAAGAAGTCTACACTTGCTAATCCACCCCCAAAGCCGCTTTTGGTTGCCATGCCAAGTGAAGCTGGAGAATACCCACTGCTGCTACTCCTTCATGGTTACCTTCTCCGCAACTCATTTTATTCTCAGCTCATCCGACATATCGCCTCCCATGGATTCATTGTTGTTGCCCCTCAGGCTAGTCTTTTCTTTCCCAAATGACGATTTCCTATAATTTTTGTTTTAAATTATTTTCTAGCTATGATTTGGAGATTAGAAATTATAAACATAATGCACGTGGATCTGTGATATTAAATATCACAATGTGCCTGTAAATAGTATATCTCAACATTAAATACTGTGAGATCGACATATTCTAAATTGTGGGAAGTGTTTGAAATAAAATATTATAGAAAATCTCTCTCTCTCTCTCTCTCTCTCTCTCTCTCTCATGCCTTTAAGTGTTTTTGTAATCAAATATTGCTAACATGTGATCTATTGTACAGTGGGTACAATATTAGGTACAGTGGGTATAATCTTCAGTTAAAAACCTCCTAAGCAATATTTTCAAACAATTCCCATATTTTCGTTTTGGTTCATGCTTTTAGATCACAGACTCACCACGGTCATTAACTTTTTTACATGTTACGTACACTTTGGTGTCGGCTGGTGAAATGGGTCTGAAGTCAGTAATGTAAAGTTTTGTTTACAAAGAATCTGAAAATTCAGGCATAAATTAGAGAAGGAAAGCACCGGGGTAGATCTCAATTTGGAGACATGACCAGAACACTTTCAAACCATGAAATCTACTGGATTTGAAAAGGCCTTCCCTTGCAGTTGCTGATGAGATTGCATGGTTACCATTTACTCTGATTATTTGTGAGATGTGCAGTCGAGATATTCGAATCATATATCTCGTCTTCATAAAATTCTTCTCCCCACTCACATGATTAACTCATACAGCTTCACGATTGTCCTTGTCCCTTAGATGTCGTCCTCATTGTGTTTTGTAATTCTTCTTTGCCTGTAACAGCTATACTGCCTGACTGGATTAGATGCATCTGTTGACATAAAGTCCACAGCAGAAACAATAAAATGGTTATCCGGGGGCGGACTCCAAGACGTGCTTCCAGCAAATGTCCAACCAGATTTAAAAAAGCTAGGACTTGCTGGCCATAGCCGTGGAGGCAAGGCAGCTTTTGCACTTGCGCTTGGAAAAGTAGAAACTTCTGCTCTGAAGCTCTCTGCCTTAATAGGCATTGACCCGGTTGATGGGAAAAGAGAAGGGATGCAAATCAATCCACCAGTACTCACCTATAGTCCTCATTCATTTGAGCTTGGTCATATGCCTGTAATGGTTATTGGAACGGGCTTGGGTGAAGTACAAAGCGGTATATTTTGTGCATGTGCTCCCAAGGGTGTTAACCATGAGGAGTTCTACAAGGAATGCCAAGCGCCGGCTTGTCATTTTGTGGCCAAGGACTACGGCCACCTTGACATGCTAGATGACGAGACCAAGGGGCTTCTAGGGACTTTTACATATTGCAGCTGTAAAAGTGGGAAGTCTAGGGAGCCCATGAGGAGGTTTGTTGGAGGAATTGTGGTTGCATTCATGAAAGCTCATCTGCTTGGTGATGATAGTGACTTAATGGCTGTAATAAACGGGACCGAGACTGCACCAGTGGATCTCACGATTGAATTTGATATCTAGTGAAACCTCTAAAATGCAGGGTCGATTAATGGATGCAGAATAAATTGAGTTCAGCTGTGTGGTGTCATGCGTGTGAAGGCAGGCCAGAGCATGACACAGGCTGGCAATGTGGACGTCGGAGCTTGCTGTTTGTTGCACGAAGACGACTTGCATTAGGAAAAAAGGCTTTGCTTGGCCGGGAACGTACGTGGAGTGTTCGTAGTGCTCATGCCGATGGAAGACTAGGAAGCTAGTTGCAGTGTTTGGTTGTTTGAATAAATATATGTTTTTTGAATGTGTAGGTTTATAAGTAGGTGGTTCTTTTATTGTACTGATGCATGCTGGGGTGTGGTTTATTCTTCGAGTATACAACCGTTGTAGTGGGGTTGACAAGGTCGTTCATGTGGTGTCTATTCGTATGTGACGTTGTACTCGTGATTCTCATAAAGACCCACGAGCCCTTTCATAAATGCAAGTCGATCTGGATTATTCATTCTTAAGCTAAGTAATTATATTGGTTCTTAAACTAGATTGGGTTTCCTGATCTATATCTTTCCCTGTTTTAATTTACTTTCAAAAAAACACGAAAAAAGTTGAGACGCGCAAAGACTTTTTTCATGTGATCAAGCTTAATGGCCATTAGTCCTTCTATATATCCCTGTTTTCCTTTTGAGTTGGTGGAACAATTCGCGGGCAATAATGATATTTTCCTTAATGCCGCGATGCGGAATAAAAGCTGTTTGAAGAGGAGAAATTATATTGGCTAGTGTGGTTTTGAAACAGTTTGCCAATATTTTGGTAATGAATTTGTAGATAATATTTGTGAGACTGATCAGTCGGTATTGACTTGGGGTACTTGGGTTTTGAGTTTTGGGAATAAGAGCTATATTGGTGTGGTTCATTTGCTTCAAGAGTTTCCTACTTCTGAAAAAGATTTGTACTACTTCTATGACCTCTTTTTTTATGATGCTCTAATAGTGTCTATAGAAGAGTGTCGTCATTCCATCTAGACCTGGTGCTTGTGATTTGGGATTTGTCTAAAAATTTATTCTTCATTTGGCGCTGCACTTTTTAGTGCATTATCTTGATTTGAAATTTGCCTCTCGAAAAGATTTTCTAGTTGCTCTGGAATTTGCGGATTGCATGAAGTGTATATTGTTTTAAACTAATTATTAAATAAAGATTTAATAACAAGAGAGTCCATTGACTAGTTACCTGGTCCAATTTGATGGAGTCTATAATGTTGCTTCTTCTCCTTATTGTTGTTGAAAGGTGGAAGAACTTTGAGTTGAGATCTGATGAAGTGAGCCAATCAATTCTTGATTTTTGTCTCCATAATATTTCTTCATTTTCCCTTTGTTTTTGGAAGCTGTTTTGCATGAACTTCTCTTCTCTTTTTCTTGGTTATAAGAATTCATTAGGTTGCTTTGCACTTCGAGTATCTCTTTTTCATTTTTTTTGTATATTGATCTAACTTCTCCCAAAGTGTTTTTTGTTCCATAACTTGAGGGCATCTTTTGTTGACTTGATTTTTTTGCATAAAATGTATGTTGGGTTGCCCTAATAGTTTTTGCTCCACGCTTCTTTGATGATGTTGTGGCTAAGTGGTTCATGAATCCAAAACTCTTTGAATTTAAAAGACGAGGGTCTTTGCTTATTTGCTATTGTGTGTAGCAAAAGTGGATGATGATCTGAGGTTGATAAAGCTAAGTGTTGCATTCGAAAATAGCAATCTCCATTTTTTATTTGCAATTGCTCGGTCCAATCTTTCTCTGATAAGCGCATTTCCATGCCTGTTGTTCGATCATGTGAGTTTTGGACCTGTGTATCCTATGTTAATGAATCCATTTTTTTTTTCATTAGAGATTTGAGTCCGCCATTTTGATTGAAAGGGATCGGTCTCCCGCCATATTTCTCTCAATGATTTAGAAGATCATCAAAATTACCCATGCATACTATCTAAGGTCCTGGAAATGCTTGGTGTATTGAATCCAAATGAGGCCAAAAATTTGCTTTGCTGTTCCATTGTGCTGACGCATAAACATAAGAAATTAACCATAGATGTTGTGGGGGATCTGAGTAAACCAAAACTGAAATAGCATTCATATTAACATGTACAGGTTCTAGTTCTACACCCGGACACCACATAAGTAAAAGGCCCCATTTTTTACAAGAAGCTGGAAAGTTGACAAAATGATGGAAATATATACTATTTATAATAAATATGGTGCACTCCTCTGACACCAAGGTTTCCGACATAAAGATTACGTCCGGGGTTATTGTTCTTAATATTAGCCTTTAAATTTTTTATTTTCTTGAGTCGAGCTAAACCCCTGCAATTCCAAGCCATTGTCTTCATTCAAATGGGAGAAACATTTTGGAGCTTGCCTCTCTAAAGTGGACAAAGAATTTGGTTTTTTGGAATGCAACACCGAAATCATCAGACTCTAGCCTATGGAAAGGAATTATTCAAAAAAGAGATCTCCTCACACAAGGACGATGCTACCAAATTAATAATGGGTAAATGCTTGTTCAGATTCATGAATTCCCTCTATGGAAAATTTTAAACCAAAACCAATCCAAGAAATGAATCAGATCTACCGTTCTCTAAAGGTCTCAGACATAATCACAGACAACCCACGGTCATGGGATTTATCAAAAATGCAAAAATTTTTTTATCAAGAAAACATCTCAGAAATTCAAAAAATATAGTTGCCGTCAATCTCCTAGAGACAAGACAAGATAATATGGTCCTCGAATTGCAATGTGAAATTCTCTATCAAAACAGCTTATCAAATAGCTGTAAGAAATCAAAATGCAACCCAACAAAACCCCTTGCAAATCCTTTCAAAACCCTTATGGAGCCTAAAAGTCCATTACCGTCACAAACTGTTATTATGGAAATTACTCTGGAACTAGGGTGAGATTCGGTTGATCTGGACCGGAGAAATCGACCGGTCTAGTCCAAATTATATAGGATCAAATGAATTCGGTCTGGTCCCCGGTCCAAGGGATTTTCACCCCAGACCGAACCGAATGAAAATTAAAAAAAAATATAAATATATTTTATTAATTATATATTATTTATATAATTAATTGTATATAATTAATTATTAATATATCACAATACTACATAAGTATTATACTCTTCAATGTATAACTATAATATATAGTACTAATATATAGTAATATGTTAACATATTATAAGAGTTATAGTATATGTATAAATTTATAATAATATTAGTATATTTAACTTAATATGTTAGTATTAAATCACTATAACTACATAGAGTATTATTTAATATAGTATATTAGTAATACTACTAGTATATGTTGGTGAAATTACACAATAATATAATAAAAATTACAATTAAAAATAAAATTAAGACGAAGCTAGTTTGGACTGAGGCACGGAAATATCATTCTCTTTCAGGAGATTCAAGCCCTCTGCGGTGTATAAAATCTCAAATTAACCGATATAGTAGAACTCCTCTTGACTTGATTCCTCTAAGATACAACAGTCCAACTGATCGTCGTATAGCCCGAACCAACTTTACATAAGCGGTTGAGCTCAAAACTCTACTCAAAGAATACTTTTCTTTTATCTGAAAAATCTCTCAAAAAATATATACACTTTTATCTTTCTCTTTTCAAAAGAAAATTACTACCTTCGTACGTACCGAAAATAAAAAATACTACGCTTGAATAACAACCACACACTAGATGAAAAGATAGATCCCACCGGATGCCAATCTCATTCCATTTTAAAAGGAAGGTAGACGTTAATACAAACGGCACAAAAAACATTTATTACCAACTTAAAACGTAAAAATAAACCGACCTGCATAAAGGATTTAAGAGAAAAAAGTTTAAACGTTAAAAACGTTAATGGAAACGTTGATAAACGTATAAAGCCAAGAAGTCCGTTTTGCCAGTGTTTTACAAGAATTAAAAGTCAAAAAAAGATAACGGCAATAAATTAATTAGAAACCAACGTTAAACCAAAATGTTCGGCTACTGGCAAATCAAGAGAATAAATGCAAGCTTAAAAACATTCAAGCAATAAATCTCATAAATCCTAATAATTATTTTAAAAAATACTAACAGTATGGTTATTAGTTATAGTATTAGTACTAAGTCTATAACTATATATATTTAGATCAATGTATTATTTTATTCTTTAATGTATAACTATAATATATAATACTACTATATATTAATAATTGTACAATTTGTTATGTAATTTTTATTTAATAAATCACTTAATTTAAATTTAGTATTTTAAATAATTATTTTTATTAATCGATTAAAAAAAATGTTGGACCGGACTGGACCGGATCGGTCCTTAGGCTGTTCGGTCTGGTCCAGGGTGGGAAAACCTTTGACCGAATAGGTCCGGTCCGATCCACAAAAGCTCCCGAGACCGGACCGAACTCACCCCTATCTGGAACATCCTCCCCATAAAATCAAGAGTGAGCGAAGTCATTCCTCAATTTGAAGTTAAAGAATGCCCAATGTGTAATCAGGCGGAAGAAACCTCACTACATCTCTTCACAGAGTGTCCAATAAATCGGATACTATGGCAACAAAGCTCTTGGCCTCTAAATCTAGCAATTCTGCCAATACAATCTATTTCAGACTGGATAAACATGATTCTACACCCAGAGAAAGAGTTGGGATTACAGCCTACAGGAGACGGAAAAACACAATTTTCAACTATTTGAGGTAATTATCATGGATTTTATTTGGAGGCAACAAAATGACATAGTTCATAACCACACTTCTATATCTTTAGAGATGGCAAAAAACAGATTGAACGAGATTTATTAAGAGTACAAGAATGCATGGGAAGAAAAGGGGAAAAAACAAGACAACCTTTGGAAACCTCCGCCACAAAATAATACATAAATAACTATAAAATGTTATTTTAAATAAGTACTAATATTATTTTAAATATTCATAACTCATCTTCATCTACAAATTATGACTTTAATAGCATAATTAGACAATTAAATTCTGAGATTAAAAATCAAAGCCCATTATAAAATAAGCACAACGTAAGTAAGCCCAAAGCATTTAACAAACATAGTTTTTTTATTTAAGGTCCAGTTCATTTAATAAGGCCTGTAATTTGATTGAGCTAGCCCATAAAATTAGGCCCGGTCTAAACTATTTGGGCAAGCCCGATATAAGGCCTGATAAAAGGGAAGACGAAGCAACCCACTTTATCTGTTTCTCTCATTTTCTTCTTCTAGGAAGGAAAAATACTATCTCGTTTTTTTTTATAATTTCTCTTAACTTAACTCATTTCATCTCATCTAATTACTCGTTACAAGAATTATTCTAGATGTCCCCGTTGGGGCCTTCGTGC
Source organism: Juglans microcarpa x Juglans regia (assembly GCF_004785595.1). Taxonomy (NCBI): domain Eukaryota; kingdom Viridiplantae; phylum Streptophyta; class Magnoliopsida; order Fagales; family Juglandaceae; genus Juglans; species Juglans microcarpa x Juglans regia. The sequence goes on along the minus strand of NC_054594.1, from coordinate 38,721,715 downwards.
GCACTAAGTGAAACGGTTCGTTTCGATTCAATTAAGAAATGAGGCTCTCCCCCTCCCAAACTCGGTTCCCCCTCCCTCCGAAGCATTTCTTTCCTCCCTCTTATCAGAATATTTGAAACTTTGACCTCATCACTCGAAATCCATTGAAGACCCAACATATGAGGCTTCATCAACCACGGCTCTGGTGCTCTACGCAATCCTCAATTTAGTGTTGCATTAAGCCATGTAATTGGGTTGGACAAGTTTCATTTTTTTTCTTTGTTCTCTTTGGCTTTGAGTAAGTTTCGTATATATCTCTCTGTTTTATGGGTGTTTATTTAATAAATATGTTTTAGTTTGTTTATTTTCTTCCTTACGTTTTTGTTTTTTTTGTTTTTATTGCCAAAAGTCCTTATCTTCTTGATTTTTAGGAAACCCAATTCCTTGATCCGTTCCTTTGTTTACTTTGCCTGGTTATTATTTGTTTGATTTGTTGTCTTTACCCAAATTAGTGGATTTTTTTTCCTCTCATTTTGTTTTAGTTTTTGCAATTTTCTTTCTGTGTTTGCTTTCTAAAGCTTTGGGACTGGAAAAAAGGATTTGCTTGAAGGAGTAGTTTTGAAATATGGCTTCTTATATACATTGCAAGAGGGTCATGGGTGGTTCTTCTTAACAATGTTAGGAGTTAGGATTGTTTGTTTTACGAAAAATTCTAGACATAAGCCTCACACTCTATACACCCACTTAAAAATATATTATTTTACTTTTTTAACCACGTAATGAAAATGATTCTAAACATGTTTATAAGTAAAATATGATAAAAAGGTAAAACGATATGTTTTTAAGTAGGTGTGTAAGGTGTGAAGCTTATGGGTAGCATTGCTCTTGTTTTACATCATGTCTGGAAAATTTATGTTGGGTCTGTGTTTTGGTCTGACAGTAGGGAGGGATATGAAGTGAGGGGTATTTATGACATTTGAATAAAATTATACGAAAGTGACCTAAACACCCTCTTCATGCACACGCAGGCCCCCAATGGGGGTTATGTACGTAGCACGACTCCGTGCGCTCGTTGCCCTTAGGGGTGTTCATCCGAGTTCTGACCCAGGAACTCGAGTAAACCCGGACCGGAATCCGGATTTCAAATCCTAGCCGGAACCCAGGCCGGATTGATCCGGGTCAGACTCGGGCCAGAACCCGGATGGATCGGGTTGCGGGTTGTACCCTTTTTTTTTCTCTAGTAAAAGCCTTTATTTGATTAAAAATATTTGCGTTCTAAAAGCTCAATTAGCAAAACACAAAACTTCAAACCATAATTATTTTTTATTCAAAAGCCTTTATTTTTTTTAAAGTCAAGTTGGATCGCATAATGTGTTCTAAATACTAAATACATAAATTCATCCATGCATGCATCACAATACAATACATTACATATTACATTATTTGATATTTATATGTTACATTACAATATACAAAATTACAATGTATGAATTGCAAAATCAATAACATGTCTATCAATGATTTAATCTCCACATCAAATAGCAACTTCAAGTAATTTGACTGAGAGATCCTGCAAAACACACAGTTTTGAACAATGATTATATACAAGGATTAAGACAAATTCCACTTAAGAAATTAAAGATTACAATGAGAATGGATTCTTTTTTTTTTTTTTCCCAAATACACCCACACTAACAAATATTTTGTAGAGTTTTCATTCAAATACATATCCATAGACAGCCACTTCTCTTAGCAAAATTAATAAACAAGAACATACAATAAAAATCTTGCCCAACTTTCTAGTTTTTTATATTTGCGAAAACATATATGTACCTAATAACTATCTTAATTAACCTAATAACAACATAGTGCATGGTGACTTTGTATATATTAAGCATTAACCACTTATAGTGCATGCCAATATAAAACCGAAAGGCCATGCAACTCTCATCAACATTAATATATATAGAGTTTCTCTAGCTCCTCATTTAAGATCAAAGAGGAGTTTGCTGAGGCTATGACTTGCACTAATTAAAAGGCATTTTCTTCTAAACTTCGCCATGACGACGAAATTCTTTTTTTTTCCTGTTGGGTTGATCGCAAGGCACCAGTTTCTAAAAAAAAAAAAAAGAAGAAAGAAAAAAAAAAGAAAAGAAAAGAAAATCTTCAGAGTTCAACATCAATATATGCATTAAGGTAAAGGTACGGTAGGAAAACCAGTTAGCAGGATATGCAGAAGAACAACGAAACAAACAAATGCCATGTCCTTGTTTTCCCTACCTTGATACTCTTTCTCAATAGTTGCCTATGATGCCCATACAATAGAATGGAAACCAAACCATGTTGGATTCACATGGCTAAGAGTGATTCTTTTTTATTATTAGAAATATCATCTCCTCTGAATCCATCGCATTTACCTACCCTGCAATTGCCCATCTCTGTGCCACAACTGGACTATTATCCATTTACTACTCAATGTGCAGAATGCAGAGGGAGAGTGCAATAATGTCTAGTACATACCCCATACTAAGTAATCCTAAGGATAAAAATCCAAGGTGCTTAAATACCACATAGTAATCATCACAAGGGCCTGTGTCTAGATCCTCAAAGGAATTATCATCATCATCACCATCAAACTTTCCTAAAAAAAAAAAAGAAATCTAGAAAAATCAAAGATACAACATCCTAAAAATCATTTCTTCCAAATAATAACAAATCTTCATTACATATATATATGTTATCGGATATAACAAATCTTCCAAATAATAATAACCGACGGCTCTAGCATTTTGTAGCTAAATAGATCTAAACAGATACTCCTCAAACATTCAAACAGATCTACCATAAAAATACTCCTCAAACATTCTCAAAAAAAAAAACCCAAAATCAACAAAGAGAGAACAAAACAGAGGGAGGGAGAAAGAAAACATACCCAAACGGAAATCCGTTCTAATATCTTGGATCCCAAGCTCAAGCACTTCCACCGTTCGGCATCGCAGATAGCAGAGAGAGAGATAGAGCAGATGAGAGAGTAATTTCAGGAGGGACTAGGGCATCGCAGACGCAAACGCAGACCCAGACGTAGAGCAGAGCGAGAGAGAGAGAGCAGATGAGAGAAAGGAATCGGAGGGAGGGAGGCGTAGGGCATCGCACTTCGCAGAGGAGAGAGAGAGAGAGAGAGAGAGAGAGAGAGAGTTGAGTGTGATTCGAAGGGGGGCGCTAGGGTTTTCGATGGTTTTATATGTAAACCCGGGTACCAGGTTTAAAACCGGTATCCGGGTGTCAAAAATCGCATCCAGGCCGAATGAGCCCGGGTTTTAAAAAGTGAGTACCGGCCCGAGTGTATTCCGAGCCAAAACCCTTAACCGAAACTCAAATAATCGGGTTCTGGATTAAATCTCGACCCGGATGAACAATCTTAGCTGCCCTTTTCCACGATCAATATCAAATTAAGACGCACCCATTTTTTGGCCTGCTCTTCTCCACTCTCCCACCACTAAACACCCACAAGCTTCGGTTTCTACCTTTTTTCCTTTTTGTATTCAATTTCATTTCTAAAATCTCACACTTACACCGTGAAGATCCGCTGCATCGTCGTGCGCCACAAGGCTCCGCCACACCAAGCCTCTGTGTTTTCCCTAGCGCGATTTGTCTCTCTCCTCTGCACCTTCGCTCACCGTGGAACGTCCAGACCGACGCCTCTTGCTCTCGGTTTCCGACACCGGCAAGTTACTCCACCTCCATTTCCTTCACTCTCTGGCCCTCTCTCACTCTCTCTCTCTCTCTCTCTAGCTCTCTGCCAGCGTCTCACTGTCTCTGTGTTAGGCTGACGGCGGAAACCGATAAAGGTCACCGGAGCCAGGGTGCCGCCCCACGCCACAACCAAGGTATGTCTCTCTCTCTCTCTCTCTCTCTCTCTCTCCCGCTCGTCTGCGTTGGTCACTCGTGTCTGTCTCGGCTTCCCCTTTTTTCCCACTTTGTCCCATTTTGTTCGCCCCATCGTGTATTTCCTCACTATCCCGAATTCGGTGATAATGTTGTCTTCAATGTCACAGAGCATCTCGAAAGTCAATAGACAATGCTGCCACGCCATTGAATCCGACCTATCGCCACTCCGAGATTTGGTAAGGTACTCTCGAGCTTTAGCCTCGTAACCATAGTGAGATTCGTGACTGTTTTGTTTGGCGCTACTGGTAGATTTGGATTGTCTATATTGGATGTTGGAATTGGGATTTGAGTAATTTCATGCTTGGTTGATGTTGGGATTGGTAGTTAAATGATTTCATGATTGGTTGGCGTTTGGAGGTTCCCTTGTTTATGATTGTCGTGGTCGGAGGAGGGAATGATTATAAAAATGTGAGTTGGTATTCCGATGTGTCGGGAGTGGTTGTAAATCGTGATATCCGTTGGGGTGAAATATAAGGGAAATCAAGGAGGTTGGGTTAATCTATTGGAGGAGTAGTGTATGGATGTTGTACTTCGGCTATTATAAACCCAAGTCACAATGATGGACTATTTTATTTATGGGTTATTTATAGGGCTCATATTGAGCTATAGTTGGGGTTATAGAATGTTGTTAGTTAGGTTGGTTTTGTACTGGTATGAGTAATAAATATGTTAGTGATATTTTTGGACTAGGTTGCAATTCTGCTACGGTTTGGGTTCTAGTCTTAGATATTATTCTGCAAAAGTCAGGTAAGCGGTTACCTATGCTAGACTTTGCCTAAAATTGATTGAGGTTGATTTGATAAAAACTTGCATATTTTGTTACGAAAACTTCGGTTATTTTCTGCACTAGTCTCTATTCTGAACTTTGCAAATCTGATATTTTATCATGACTAATGTATACATGAGCGAACTTTTGTACTATGTTTCTCTACTGCATGAAATATGAATATGAAGTCTGACATGTTTATTTGCTCAATACTCTGTTATGATATGATATTGCATATGAAAATCCTAAGGCATAATATTCTGTTCTACTCTAATTTATGGCCCCGTCACAAGACATAATAGTGGCCTCCGGCCCAATCACGTGACATAATAGTGGCTTCCAGTCTTGCCATGGGATATAATAGTGATCTTTGTTCTGAGTGCAATCATTTTGGTGACAAAGTGGTTTATGTTTTGGTTGGCTATCCGTAGAATGCACAGCCCTGCCACGAGGGTAAACATGGCCTTTGTTTTGAGTACATCACCTTGGTTACGAAAAATGATATGTTCTGCTTGGCTAACTACAGACATGCACAACCTTGCCACGGGGGTAAACATGACATCTGCTTCTGTTTATGATAATGTTTCAATTATGCTTGTGCCAATGGTCTTTTGTATATTATTATTGAAATGAAACGTTTATGAAAATACCACTATCATATTTTGAGAACTGTTTGTTTCTACATTCTATAATTGGCTCATGTTTACACACTAGTATAGGCTCACTGCTTATTGAGTTTTTGATAACTCATCCAGTTATTCTTATTATTTTTTAGATGACTTTGAGATTTCAAATAGGGAGCATGAATAGGAAGCACGGGCGTGATTAGTTGAGCGTAGGGGAATGAGTACCAAAGGGTACAAGTGATTAGATGACTTATTCAGAAAATTGTTATTTTTCTTTGAATAATATTTTGGAATATTGATAACTTTTATCGAGACTTTGGGGATATTCTTTATTATATATGTTGGAGAAAATTGTTATTTTTCTTTGAATAATATTTTGGAATATTGATAACTTTTATTGAGACTTTGGGTATATTCTTTAGTATATATGTTGGAGAAATTCGTGGATGTCTTTGCGGAGGAACATATATTTTGATTAAAGGAGTTTTATGTGTTATGGAGCTGCTTCTTGTGTTAATTGGAGTTGTATCTGTATTCTTGGGTTGTGATTTTTAGGTGACAGGAACAAACTCCCTGAACCTCTGGGTACGTGGCGTTACATTCTCTCTGTCAAAGTTTCAGTCTCTGAGTTCCTGGGATGAAGAGGTATGTGCTTACAGTTTATTTGGTCACCCTGATGTTTCTTTCTGGTAATTGGGCTTCTATTTGTAAATTAGTTCCAACCCTCTTGGTCTGTAGATTATAAACCTTTAATGCCTTCTCTTTGTTTATTTGTTTGTTTTTGCAATTTTTCTTTTATTTTGGGTTTTTTATGTGTCTTAAGGTCTCTGAACGGTTTTGCAGTTTGGAGGCCAATGCCGGCGCTCTGACCAATTTTGAAGTACTCGACTTTCTACGGTCTAAAGGGGCTGCAAAGGATTCTACTCGGGTTCTTGCTAAAGTGGCACCTTCTGAGTACAAGGTTTGATTATACTCTTCTCAACAGCCATCCAAACTTCTGCATTTTTTCTTCTTATTGGAATTAATGGTGTGAAATTTTTGTGGGGACTATTGTTCTTCTTGGGCCTATATACAGGTATATGACTATTTGGTTCAGAGTGCTGCTTGCAAGCAAACCAGAGAGAATATCAATGAGTTCTTGGAAAGGTGTAAAAAGTATGACCTTGCAAAGGCCGAGGTGCTAAATATTATCAACATTAGGCCGTCTTCTGCTGTTGAAATCTATACGGTAAATGGTAGAAAGTTTTTCTTCAGCATAGTTTCTTTGGTCTTTTCTGTTATTTATATTGTTAGAAGCCTGAATATTTCATTATGTCTGGTATATGCTTTTATGTTTTGAGCAGTAAGGGATTTTGTAATGAGGATAAGGGCTTTGCAGAGCCTTGACTTAAAAGGCTTGCTTAAGAATTTACTGCAAATAGGTACATGTTAATTAACATTAAGCAGAAGGATATTTGGCATATGATGAGAACTATGATTTTTTTTTTTGTTTTTATTGGCATCAGGTGTCCAAGAACAGCGTCCCAACTAATCTTGGGGGTGCACAGACTCTCGGCAAGGAGTTTCCCGCAAGTGCACCTTGGGTAATTCAAGGGAAAATTCTCCTAGTCCGATGGCTCCTAGAGATTATTTGCACCCAAAGGATTTGAACCTTAGACCTGGGGGAACATACCCCCAAGCCCAAGGCCTTTACCACCCAAGCCAATCCCTAAGGGTTATGATGAGAACTATAATTAGGAGGAGAGAAATTAGAGATATACCTCTTGCTCCTAGGTGTTTTTCGGTAGATTCATAGACTTTTTTTTTTAATTGGCATAGGGTGTTTGGGATAAAGTACTGACTAATCCCTAGGGTGCACAAGCCCTTGGCAAAAAGTTTTCCCCAAGTACACCCATATAATTCAAAGTAAATCCTCCCCATCCGATAGCCCTAAGAGTGTAAAATTCCCCCATTCCTAGGCTTCCAAGTTTATGTCATAAGAGGAGCCTTATATATAAGCTTGGTGAAGTTCCCTAGGCTTGTATACAATTGGATATAGGACTGAAGAAATCAGGCAACTTGATAACCCATCCACGATAAAATGACAAGTAATGTAACAAAAAAAAAAAAAAAGGAAAAAGGCTAGCTCTTTTTTCTTTAAAAAAACTGTGAGATGGCAATTGGTCTGCCTCTGTAGTTCATAACTCCATGACATTGAACAGTAACGAACACTCAAAATGTTTTGCTAATTTCTAGAGGTCTAGCCTTATGACATTCAGACCCCAAGACCCACCTCCAATCCAACAGTTTATCTCTATCATGTTCTTCACAGTTTAGTTAAACCTTACCTTTACCCCAAGTTTAGACTGTTGTGTTTGATATCGTCTAATCTTGTTAAGAAATTAAATCAGTGTTATTTATCTTTCTTGGCCACGGAGGTTGACTGTTAGCATAAACGGATTCCGAGATAAGTTTCTTTTTCAAAATTTTCCAGCAGAATTTGGAAGGCTTGCCCCACAATCGGTGTTTGTGGGGGGGTACGAAGCCCATATTGTTCAGAAGCCAACATATATATATTTTCTAACCGATAGTTTTAAATTTTCTATCCTTCTTAATATTGAACATTTTTTTCTTCAATTATCCTCTGAAAGTTTAATAAAAAACCCCTTGCATCCATCTATGGCTAACCTCACGTCAGATGAGTAATGCTAGAGAGAAGCCATTGTAGCAGTGCACACTTTGCACTCACTGCATGGTTGCTTCTAGTTGATTGTTCCCAACACTCACTTAGGGAGATGTGTGGTCTAGATGATGCCACATCATGTGTGCAAAATGGATACTCCCAATAGTGGCTTTTATCTATATTTATTCTTTGGATAATGCTCATTCGAGTACTGTCCCCATGACTGGTTTCAGCTTTTTGACTGTCAGTCAGGCCTTGCTGGACTGACACATGATTGTGTACTGGGATCGCTTGACGACACAGATTTACCGTGAGTAGTAGTCGTGCAACCTGAGGCTTTAGGGAATTGGATTTTGATTAGAATGTCAGGAGATTACTTACTGGGGAAAAAACGATTGTCAGAAGATTGTACTCACAAAGACATTAAAAGATATTAATCAACTTATCCTCGGTGAATGAATTGTGCTTTATGGTTTGAATGTATAATGACCAGAGATTATTCATCACGTGGTTCTTTGATGTTTGAAAATATAAGTAAGATTTTCCAAATCTAATGCATACTTTTTAAAAACTATTCATTTACTTCTTTTATGTTTGACAGATTGTTGAGGAATGTGAGAAACGTTTTGGAGATGCAGTTGAAGAGCTAGTAGAGTTGGTTGAAAACGTGTTGCCACCACCCCCGATTGAACTGAAACCTGGAGGGATTGATGAAGGTAAAGAAGAAACCGAGAATATTGATGGTGGCAAAGACGAACCTGCAACTGGGGAACAAATGGATGGAAGTTGAGGCCTTATAAAACCGTTCAACTCGAAACTAGTCAAAATCATCAGGTAGTGTGAAATGTGAATTGATTAATATTAGATCATGAACATGCACAGAATGCTAGGTGAGAAAGGTAATACTAAATTAGTTTTATAGCTTAATATTAGATCATGAACATGCTCAGCAACTCGTGAGTTTCCTTAATCGGGTTCAGTTTATAGCTAAGTTTTGCATTAGAAACTATAGCCGGGTCTACGCTTGCATGGAAAATGCGCTTGCCTTCAGTAAATCTGGGCTGATGACTGATGTTGCATTCGTTCAAGGATGCTGCCACCTGAACCTATAAAGCCAACCAATACCTTGAACAAAGGAATAGGTCTTGGCTGAAATATTTATGGGAAAATGTTAATTTATATATTTTACCATCTTTGATCTTGGTTGCTGTTCGTGACACTGAAAAATGGCATATTACCTTCGAGCACTGGTAATGGTGTGTGTAGGCATTTACTCTTAAAAGGTTAAATTTTTGGATGATCAAGCCCAAAAGTGATGTGCATTGAATTAAGTATATCATACCCATACGTGGTTTTAACTACAGTAGTTTAACATATGTGCAGATGAATAGTAACTTAGGCATCCACAGTGAGGATGATCCATTTTTCAAGGTTATTTTCTCTCTCCCCGAATAATAATATTATTTTTTTCATCCTGATTTCTCTCATTCCTCACAAAATTTGATCCAGACTTCTACAAATTCTTCATTTTTTTCTCCATCTTTCTTCAATTCAAGTAGGCGTAAGATAGGTGCAGACTTTATTCGGAAATATACGAAAAAAATACTAATTTAATTAGAATAAACGATATAAATGTTTTGCTATTTATTATAAAACTATCGAATAAGTGTGCGTGATAAATTGTTATATTTGAAACAAGGTATATTTTATTTGATTAAAAAATATAGTCTGATCTTTTAAATACTACGAAAAAGATTTTAAAAAGGTAATAGTGAAGTTGAAAATACATAATATTTATAATCATATAGAATTTAGATAGATGTTTCAACATAAAAGGTCAAAAAAAAAAAGAAGGTAATATTAGACAAAATTTGAGTAATGAAATAGCGAATCTAATTGCAAACGCTCTCACACAGTGACAATATTATAATATCCTTTTAGCAGCCATATACTGCACCGATAGAGTGGGTGTGGTTTTGACTGCCCTCCCTGCAAAATCATCTGCTTTTACTTTTTTTTTTGGACAAGTTAAGATAGTATAGATAAACTAAACAATTACAATGATATAAGATTCAATAGGGTGGGAGTTCCCGACAATCTTCCCATAATAAACAAAAAGCAACACCAAAATAAATAATAAAAAAAAAAAGCTAAGTCAAAGGCTTGACAACTCAGTCCCACAAGGGGAAACTGCTCAAAAGCGGTTTTGACATAGTCTGATAAACAGACTATAAACTTACGACTAAACGTCGTAGTCGAGAAGGGTGCGTTGCATTTTGTTGATCTGGTCTAACTGTAAGAAACTATCATGACCATATCATCTTGATCGCTGGTTAGGGAAAGCAAGAACATAAGAGAATAGCAACTAGAAGATCCAATACACCGGCAAAAGGCCACCATCAACTGCAGTGGCACGTGTAAGGCACACGCCACACTAAGCAAGAAAGGAGCAGGCGGGTATGAAATATCTAAGGCCGCTGACCACTATGGTGCCGGGCGTAACGGCTGGAAATCCCTTCTGGTGTGGTGGTGCGTGGGGCCCACGCGTACTGTAAGCCGTGCGTGAGCCATACGCACCACTGATCTGGACAGATTTCTACCTTCGTCCGACAAATCGGCGGCTGGGGAGACGAATAGAGAGGCGCGTGGCGGTTGAAAAAAGCCGACAAGCAACAAATCGAAGCAACTAGTTACTATCGTCGGAAAAGGTTCAAAAAAATTGAAAATAAAAAAAAACCTATAAACTATAGCTGGGCGATCGGAGAGGGGGAGGAGACGAAGCTCCACCCTCTTCTGGGTGGCTGTAATAAAAATGGGAGAGAGAAAATAGGAGAGAGAGAACGAGAAAATTTTTGTCAAACTTTGGACTTGTATCATCTGCTTTTACTAACCGTGTAGAAAATAATTTACTGAATCTTTTTATTTTTCTCGCTGTTTATACTTTGTGTAGTATCCTTTATCACTTTTTAAGATTTTGCCGTCCTTGATTGATCTTTTATGTCCCATCTTTACGTACGTAGTTAGCTCCTCCGATAAGGCGTTCAGCTGTGTAACATGTTCAATTTCTTAAACGCCTATCATACATACATTTATGTGTTCTTAAATAACACTAAAAATGATCGTTACCTTTGAATTAAAATAATTCAAAATTTATTCTATATGTTTATATCATTTGTGTAATATAGGAAACGAAAATTCTACAAACTACGTACAACACCTAATTTCGTGTTAAATGTTGTCAAGATCCTTACTAGGCAACATTTTAGTCTTTGTTTATTTTTACAGAGGAGATGAAATCAGTTTAGATTAAAATTAAAAAAATGTATTGTTAGGATTTATATTTTTTAATATTATTTTTGTTTTATGATTTAAATAAATTAAAATTTTTATTTTATTTTATATAAAAATTTTAAAAAAATAAAATAAATTGAAAAGAATTATAAAAATATTAGCACATGTGTGTAAATATTTTTCTTTCAACAATTAGCAAAATATTAAATACTCCTTAATTCGTGTGGAAGTGTGAAACCCACTCACCCTTTACTAGTACCACGTTTATCTCTGCTTTCTAAAGCACCAATCACGATCTTTTAAACGACAAACCTACTCTATCCATCGAGATGATTGTTATTGTAGAGTTTTTTGTTTTTTTTTTTTTTTTTCTGACAACGATTGTTATTGTAGTGTTGGATATATAAAATATTATTAAAAGAATCGGGCTACACTACAGTTCAGAGAGCGCGCTCGGTCTTACTGTATAGTATTTTTTAAGTTTTTTTTTTTTATTTATATATATATTTTAATATATTTAAATATTTTAAAAAATTTTAAAAAAATATATTAATACATTTAAAATCATTTCTTTTTTTTATTAAATAAAAAGAAAAAAAAATATACGTAGTGGTATAAGTGGGCGGCAGAGTAGATTTTTTCTTATTAAATACGTGTGGTTGAGCTATATGATTGATGATATTATGAGTGAGAATGAACCCAATTACAAATAATAATCGCAAAATCAATTTAAAAAAATACCTAAATCGTCCGATTTTAATGTTGATGCAGATCTAGAGTAGAGCAGGGGCTACGACGCTCTAAATACGATGCTGATCTGCAGATCAACTCAAACAAGTATACGACGGTACAATCTTACAAGTAGAGGGAGAGACCCTCCCTTTCAGTTGGTTCTGTTCGTCGTTTCTTTTCAGGTGGTCATGATCACTGATCATTCATCTTAAGCTACTGTTTTCTTACTGAATTCTTAATTACACAGAAAAGTTGTTGGAATAATTAGGATCAGAGCGTATGAATGACTGACAAGAGAGCACTCCCAACAGTTTGATAAGATTAGAGAGAGAGAGAGAGGTCTTAAATAAATCTAAAATCTGTACCACCTAGATCACAGGCAGAACCAACAACACAGTCAAATCAAATATCACTTCCTAACAAATCATCTTACACCTCTCTTTTCCTTTCTGAAAATCAAAGTGAGTGTGGTCATGTGTGGCATGTATGCGTGGGGGAATGGGCGAGCTGACTACACCTTTATGGTTTATATTATATATATTTTGGAGCCACCGATCCACCCTTCTCTGCCATCTCATCTCTTTGTTAAGTTGTCTCAATTAATTCAGAAATTTTTAGAAAAATAAAAATAATTATTGGTTAAGGCAGAAATGGTTATAGATTAAGGTCACAGTTAGATGTTGAAATAAATTGAATTAAAATGATAAAATATTATTAAAATATTATTTTTAATATTATTATTATTTTAAAATTTAAAAAAATTATAATAATAAATTAAAATGAATTAATAAATATTTAATAACTAAACGCACCCTAATAAAATGAAAATGTCAGGCTGCCTCGTGAAGGGACAGCTGAGCAACATGCCACACCATTTATGTCATTTTTTTGTGGGGTCTTCTGGAACTGGATTTTAAGAACTCTCTATTTCTCTCTAACTTGTTGAGGGAATTTGGTGGCCATTTAAAGGAGGGTCTGGCCGTTTAAAGAAGACTAGTATTTTCCTTTCTTCATACAGTGTTCTTTTTAACCCTAACACATACAGACACTGCCACGGATATAGATTCGGCGTAAAAGACAACAACAGTAGGAGCTCATCTACTACAGTTAAGTTTAATAGAATTGGTGTGGATAGCAACTATACGATCGTCAAGAGAAAACGTAAGGCCAGTGCCAACTAAAAAGTGCATTTTGAGCCTACCATAACTTGGTCCAATAATATTGCAGTACTGTTTGTCAACAAAAGTAGGAACTGTTGTTCTTTCTTTTTCTCAAATCGAGAGGAAAATATAGCTCCTCATTTAAGATCAAAGAGGAGTTTGCTGAGGCTGTGGCTTTGCACTGACTACAAGGCATTTTCTTCTAAACTTCGCCCTGTCGACGAAATTCTTTTTTGTTTTCCTGTTGGGTTGATCGCAAGGCACCAGTTTCTGGAAAAATAAAATAAAAAAACAAGAAAAGAAAAGAAAGTCTTCAGAGTTCATTACGTTGAACTGACATCAATATATGCATTAAGTCAAAAGCAAACTGAGTTTGGATACGCAGGATCGATAATGCAATGAATGGGTTGACTATTGACATTCTTCCAGTCTTATTTTAGGTGCAGTTAGTGGCTCAGACATAAGGAAGATTAAAAAGGGGGTAAACATGGAAATAAGCCATTATGAGACTTTTGAGGTAGAATGGAGAGAGGAAAAAATAAAAAATCGATGTGCGCAGAGATATGAATGCTGTCGTATCTTTAAACAGCGAAAGAGATCGTATAGAAAGAAAGAAAGAAATGAATGAAAGAAATAGGTGGGGGTAAAGGTACGGTAGGAAAACCAGTTAGCAGGATATGCAGAAGAACAACGAAACAAACAAATGCCATGTCCTTGTTTTCCCTACTTGATGCTCTTTCTCAATAGTTGCCTATGCTGCTCATACAATAGAATGGAAACCAAACCATGTTGGATTCACATGGATAAAAGTGATTCTTTTTTATTATTAGAAATATCATCTCCTCTGAATCCACCCTGCAATTGCCCATCTCCGTGCCACAGCTGGACTATTATCCATTTACTACTTAATGTACATGTGCAGAATGCAGAGGGAGTGTGCAATAATGTCTTGTACATACCCCATACTAAGTAATCCTAAGGATAAAAATCTCAGGTGCTTAAATACCACACAGTACAAGCTAGCTAGTGGTAGATACTCATTAATTATCTAACACAAACTTCTTTAATATTTATGTAATGGATCTTCAAACCTGGACGTAAAACCGGCTCTTTTTAAGATTCTTACTTCTCCTGAGGCAAACCTAGCGGCACGGCACCTTGAACTAAAGCTTGACATCATGTACGAGTAGAGTAGAGAGAATAAGTCGGTATGCAAAAACCAATTTTAAGAAGATTGTTATATTAATTACACCTTTAACTTCCATTTTGTCTCACAATTAACTCGCATCAAATGCAAGGCCCCCCAGAAAAAAAGGCAAAAAAATCATCATAATTAAACTAACAGAGAGAGAGAGAGATGGGAAGCTCCCTCTCGATGATAACACCTAAATTCTTACATTCCCAACGATCCCATTTGTCCCTTACAGAAAGCAAAACTCGGTAATAATAACGGCAACAATAAGATAAACCTAAAAAAGAACCACCAATGCAGGCAGCCCATGACCAAGACATGAGTTAAAAACTTAAAAATTATTACTAAAATTGATATCTACTTGTTTATCTGCACTGTGTTTGTAGCTCTGGTTTTGCTGCTGCTTTCTTCTAAGGCATAAAGAGCTTGTTCCTGCACTGGCATCGCCATGCTTCTGGGTAGTACTCTAGCGGAGTGCTCAGACCAGGATGAATGGGCACGTGGACGGGTTTACACGGCAAGCACATCCCACACTTGGATCTGCATGTGGGCGGCGAAGACCCCAAACCCAGAGCTCTCCGACTCCGTCCAAACCGCTCAAATACTGCCCCCGATCCTTCTTTACGTCTCTCTCCCGTTCCCTGCAGACCCGGTCCTTCACTACCTGTCAAAAAAGGGGCAGAATTAGTCACTGTGTTAAGAATGTAGATAAGGGTTTGGTGGGGTATGTGTGCTTACCGAGAAAGGAGAGAGAGATGGCTGTGGCAGAAGCAAGGAAGAGAAATGTTAAGGCTGCGAGAATTTGCAGAACACGACAGCGGTGGTGGTGGCGGTGGCGCAGTGCGCCCATAGCCGAGCTGGAGCCGGTCAAGCTAGCGACAGGTACTGATGAAGAACAATAAATATGGCTCAGGTGTGAGAGAGAGATTGCAGTTTGAAAGAGAGTGATGCTATTATTGTAGATTTTGCGTGTGAGCGTGTGACTCTGTGAGTGAGCAAGTCCAAGTCAAAGACATACCAAAAAGATGAGAGAGAGAGAGAGAGAGAGAGAGAGAGTTTTGTTTTATTGTGTGGCCAAGGGGGTCGGGGTGGGGGTGGGTGGGTTTGGGATCTGGACCTACTACTGTTCGATGTGTGATTGCGATGGCCTTGCCAATGAAAATTGAAATACAGGTCCAGCAAGGTACATACTATTATCCTCCCTGTATAGTTACGAAATTGCCATTTGGATAGCTGCTACATATTTACATTACGCAATTTGATCCGATTCAGATCGATCGAGCTAGTTGTGAGCATGCATTCTTCCAAAATGCTACTCTATATATAATTTGGCCTAATTAATAATTGAGCCATTAATGGATCAATCTGCGAATTCACAAGCGATTTGAGTGACTCAATTAACCTATATTTTGAGATATTTTTAGAGTATTTTATTATTATTTATTATTCGTAATTATTTATTATTTTATTATTATTATTTACGAAATATTTTAAAATATTTCACTATTCAAATACAATCTCAATTAACCTATAATCTGAGTGATCTATCACATACTTTTTGGTTAGGAATTCAATTCTACTTTGAAAATATAGCAAAATATATAGTATTCATTTTAAAATAGGTTTTTTTTTTTAAAAAAAAAAAGACTTTGTCTTATTAAATATGAGTAGGAGGGATAAAATGTTAATGAATATTTTCTTTTTCTTTTTATACGGACAAAAGGGTTGTATTACGTCGCGGGGTTTACGTACCCATGCAAGTAAGGTAAACGGGGAGTACTGGATCAAAGGGTTGTCTTTTCTTTTTATGCGTGTTGGGCTTCCATCATGGTGATTGACCTTATTTAATTATTTGTCGGCTTAAAATTGTCCTAAAATCTAATGACCTAATTATTAATATGAAATCGACATGACAACATAATTAGGTCAAGCCATGTTTAGGAGGTTGATTGTCTTGACATAATGAGTACGTATGCTCCTTACAAGAAGCTTAAGCTAATTAATATAAAATCTTGACACATGACATTTATCGTGAGATTCTTTTTCTCTTTTACATAATTCATACCAAGAAACATAAGAATATATTTTATGCAAAAGAAATCAATCGAGGAAAAGAGTCATGCTCAGCTACCGTCCATCAATGATCGTTAGGCATGCCGCTTAATACAAATTCATATTTTTAAATTTTTTTCATATTTTTTAACATATTTATATATTTTAAAAAAATAAAAAATACATCAATATATTAAAAGTCACTTCCTTAACTATTAACGCATGGTACTATTCTCCCTCATCACATATAATATATATATATATATATATATACACACATAAAATATGATTAGGGAATGCATGCGATTTGGGAGATGGGAAAATTTTATGGTGTATTTGAATGAAATGAGAATGAGGAGGTGCATGGATTCAAAGGGGTTTGGCGAGAAAACTATTTCACTTTGGAAAATGATAGGGGTTCCCACTTGGAGATTTTGTTCATTTATCCCGCTCAATTTTTTTTATTTTTTTGTTAATTTTTTTTTTTTAAAAAGCAGGACATCAACGGAATTCCTATCATTTTCCTTTAAAAGGGTAGTCTCAGATTTTCAAATTCTACGTACGTACCCAAGTGGGATCACTTGAATATATAGCTCGGAATTAATGAGAATGAATGAGTCAAATAATTATTAATGTTAGTCAGCTAGCTGCTTGAAACCCTAGCTAATATATTTTGTTGCTTTTATTAGCGGCGTCTTCATTCACACCCAGTCTTTCTCAGACGTGTTCATTTAAAATGCGAGAGAAACGAAGTATATGAAAGTGCAGAATGAAAATATACGGAAATTAAAGTAAGCTGGAAGCTGTAGGGGATGGGGACCAAACATTTCTACAGCTAGGTACGTAGCTAGGGGTTGCTGATGGAGATGACACTCGTGCGCATTCGTACGTACGTGTGGGCGAAATATAGGATGGTGTCATGTACGAGACGGACATCTGAGTCAAGTCTTCAAACCCAACCCGCCATTATTGGCTTTCTTTCTTCCTCCTTATAACATGTTGGATGTGTTAGATTTTAAACTAAAAATATTAAAATATTTAATGTTAAGTAAAAAATAATATAAATCAATATTATTGTTTAATATATTGATTCGGTTGTCTAGATATAAATGAATAGGTGTCATAGTGACTCTAACTAATACATGCCTCTTAGGTATAAAAGTCTTAACCGCTTGCCAAGCAAACAAAAAGTTATGTCCTTGGGTGAATTATAAAATTTTTCAACATATTCTCTAATATTTGAGAAGTTGTGACTTCTCACAAGTGTTCATTCATTTTAGTTGTGATATTTCACAAATATCATTTCTTTTATATAAGTTGTGACTTTTCACATGTGTCATTTCTTTTACTTGATTATTTTTACAGATGATATGTCCAAATTTTATTATCTTTACTTTATGAAAACAAAAGATGAATCTTTTAGTAAATTTGTCGTCTATAAAATTGAAGTTGAAAAGCAATTGAAGAGAAATATTAAAATTATCATGTCTGATAGAAGAGGTAAATACTCTTCTAATCAATTGCTTCAATACTTTGATGAGAATGGTATTATACATGATGAAACTATTCCATATTCTCCTCAATCAAATGGTGTTTTTAAAAGAAAAAATAGAACCTTAGTAGATATAGTCAAATGCATACTCTCTAGTTTTGGCCTCCTTGAGCAATGGTGGGAGAAACAATACTTGCATTTTGTTTTGTCTTGATTAGACTTCCGATCAAGGGATCTGATAAGAGATCGTATGAACTCTGAAATAGTAGAGTACACAATATTAATTTATTTGGAGTTTTGGGTTGTCTTGTAAAAAGTTTGAGAGATTTGAATGCAAACCTGTTAGTATTCATCTTGATCATTGTTTGCATTTAAGTAAAAATCTTGGAGATCATGTGTCACAATTGAGATATTTTCAGATTATTGGTACGTTACTTTATATTGTTAATTCTACTAGATCTGATATTTCATATGCTGTGAGTAGATTTTACAGATATACCATCAGACCTGATGAGTCTCATTTGAAGGCATTAGACAAAATTTTTAAATATTTGAGAGGAACCATGACAAATAGTATTCAATATTATAAGTATCACACTGTATTAGAAGCATACAGTGATGGTAGTTGGATAACTAACACAGTAGATCGTAAGAAAATGAGTGGATATATTTTCACTCTCGGTGGAGTAGTTGTGGCTTGGAGATCTTTCAAGTAAATTGTCGTTTCATGATCTACTATGGAGGTTGAATTAATAGCTTTGGATACTACCAAACATGAGATGGAGTGACTTAAGAATTTATTATCAGAAATTCAACTAGTTAAAAAAAAAATGCTAGTTATTTACTTTTTTTGTGACAATCAGGTTGTGATAAGTGTTTGTAATAATAAACACGTTGATCATAAGAGGAGACATTTAAATATCAGACATTCTACGATAACATACTTGATAAAGAATGGATACCTGATTTTGAAATATGTAAAGTCTGAAGATAACCTAGCAGATCATTTGACAAAAAGATTGTCAAAGTCGAAAGTTATACGTATATCAAGGGAGATGGGATTGAAGCCTATTAATTAGGTCATCGGTAGCAGCAACCCAACCTTACTGATTGGAGATCCAAAGAAAAAGGTTCAATAAAAAGATTAAACTACTTGAGTGACTGGATAACACTATTAAAATATTATTATAGGTTTATCCCTAGGCAATGGCAAAAGAAAAACGAAATGTTTTGAATGAGTCTAAGACTAAGACGAGGTATTGAATTGCATGTACCTTTGGAGGACTCACCTATGTGAGCGTGACTATGGGGCTGCAGTCTATGGTAATTGGGTTATTCCCTAGAGCACTCATCAATCTAAGATATGGTGCACGACCTTGAAAGGAACCTGATATATGTCGTACTATGTGTGTGGCGTAGAGAAGCTTGAATTAAAAAATTTTGGTTTGAGACTTGGTTTACCATGAATCTTTCAGATGGAAACACGTTAGTACTAGGTAGATGTTCAAACTCTCAAGCTACCTTTACTGATGCATAGTACTTAGTCCAATGAAAATCTTATTCTATTATGTATTTTAAAATATTTTAATTAGATGGGGGATTGTTGATTTTTAAACTTAAAAATGATTAAAATATTTAATGTTAAGTAAAAAATAATGTCAACCATTATCATTGTTCAATGTATCGGTTCAGTTTTCTAGATTTAAATGAATATGTGTTATGTTAACTTGAATCAATGCATGTCTCTTGTGGATAGGAGTTTTAACCGTTTGTCAAAAAAACAAAGGGTTGTGTCATTTGGTGAATTAGAAAATTTTCAATGCATTCTCTGATATTTGAGAAATTGTGACTTCTCCCAAGTGCTTATTTATTTTATTTGTGACTTTTTACAAATGTCATTTCATTTATATAAGTTTTAACTTTTCAGAAGTATAATTTCATTCATATGTTGTAACTTTTTACAAGTATCATTTTATTTATATAAGTTGTAACTTTTCACAAGTGTCATTTTATTCTACATGTCACTTTTTATAAGTGTCATTTCATTATCTATAAATAGGAAACTGCACTCACAAAATTATTTACTCAAAATTATCTACAGAATTAGAGAAACACTTCCTCCTTTTTGTCTTATTTTTTTTTAGTTTTAGCTATTTTATATCCAGTTAATAATTTCATTTTGTGTGCATGGACAATGAGATTAACGGAAATCAATGTTGTTATATCTTGTAAGTAGATTGTCAAAAAGTTTAGTACATATTTAAATTTGGAAGCGAGGAAATTTACTTTAAGAAAAATATCTATTATCACAATGTGACTTAATACGAATTTTCTCTTTTTAATTTATTTTTATTATTTTACATATTTTTTAATTTATATATAAATAATTTATTATTCAAAATATTCCCAACAGCATATGTACGATGGCCTTTTTAATTTTTGAAGGCAAGCGGATGGTGTGGTAGCTGGGCCCATGCATGCAAGGACGATGGAACCCCACTGTTTTGTTCCTTCTTCTTGTTGTTTTAGTTATTTATTCTTGTGTTTGAAGAAAAGGAGAGAAAGAATACACTGTGTTTTTTCGTGGTAAATAATTAAACCAGGAGCAAGCTAGGGTGGGTTCCATTAATGAGGCCGCATGTTCTTTCTTCTGCAATTGCGGGCCTACCCTACTATCTCGGCTATGGCTGGATTTTGGGTTCGATGGGTATCATTTATGGCAATTACATGCCACGCAAGTTGTGAGTACGTGACGGGACGACGGACGACTCATCATATAGTCTGATTGAAGATGAAAATCTTTCAAATGTTCAACAATATTTCTAAATGAACGTGAGGATTTAAATCTGGTTTGCTTGTTTGACAGAGGATTAAAATAAAATCAAAATTATCTTAACACTTAATTTCACGTTACGTGGACCAAATTGTTTCTCAATAAGTGGGCCGAATACTTAAAATATTTAATTAAATGTAATATATGTAGAGTCAAAATTTAAATTCAATATCTTTTTTTTAATACCAGATAAAATCATCACATATTTAAAAAATTTAAGTTAAATATAAGTTGAATTATTTTTATTTATCTTAAAAAGACATATAAAAACAAATGCTTACCGTCATTGAAAACTAATATTGCAATCCTTATTTTTGTCATTTCAAATGGCAACGATGTTCTGTCATTCGAATGTTTATAAAAGACTTAATTAGAACACTCTTATTAGATTATCTAAAATTAAAATATATTTTTGATGAATATAAGATAAATTTAACTTTTAACTATTTCATTCACATAAATCTTCACATTAGAATAGTTATTTTTTTATTATATGACAATAAAATAATAAAAAATGAATTTAACTTTGGTTATTCACATTAAATCTCTACATTAGATTATCTATTTATTCATGAGTAATTAATAATTTTAAAAATATTTTAATTTTTTTAATTATAAAATTATTTTATTTCATCATATTTTAGTACTATTTATAATATTATATATTAATTAGTAATCATATTCTAATTAAATTATGGGTTAAAAATAAAAAGTTGATAGAGATTCGAGAGAGAGAAATAAATGATATAAAATAGATTTGATGAATAAATAGTATCTTTCAAATTTAGAAATTATTGTAACTATATTCCAAATATTTGGAATATAACTATTCCAATATGATACATTTTATGGTTCAATAGTTAATTTTTTATTGAATTTAACATGTAACTAATCCAATAAAAATGCTCTTAGTAAGAGAGTAGTGCTCAAAGTTACTTTTTTATTTTTATCTTTTTTTTTTAATATCTTTTAAAAATAAAAATATATCAGTATATTAAAAATCACTTTTTTAATTAATAAGTAAAAAATAATTTAAAAAAATTAAACAAATAAACAATCAAAATAAAAAATAAACTCAAGCACATACTAATATTTTCCGATTAGTAATTGGCAGCGGAGAATGGGTAAATACAAGAGGAGAGTGCTCCCCGGGGGGATGGAGCTTCTGGCACGAAGCGGACCCACCCACCTCACTTTAAAAAAAAATAGCTATAGTAGGCATCTGTACTGTAAAACCATGGCAGGAAGCAACCATTACACCTGTTTCTTAGACATCGGATTTTACCAGTTTAATATTGTCGCTCCCACATAAAAATATTAGCTCAATACTTTTTTAAATAAATGCTTCGAGATTTAATAAAAAGAAATTTACAGATTTATATAATTCGATGTAATATGTCAAATTATAAATCTATTTTTATAATTATAAATTTAATTATATATATAAAATCATTTATAAATATAAGACTTTTATAATAAGAATAATAAAGACCAATTAACCACCGTTTCAAAAAAAACGTTGGGGGAAGCCAGGTAGGGCTTGAGGAGGTGTTTACTGGGCCATAAAAAGAAGTGTAATGTCAGGCCTACACATGGTCGGGCCTAGATTTACGACATTAATCTTTAGAGCCTTGACGACTTCAACTTGTCCGAAGACAACTCAGCGTACCGTAAGTAATACCCCTAGAGTCAGTCCAATACTCGTCAGTATACACAGAACCAGCAACTAAGATTAAAAAAAAAAAAAAAAATGGAAAATGCTAAATTTAGTTAATAAAAATTTATAAAATTTTTTTTTCTTCAATATCATTTATTAATATATTGAAAATCATAAAATTTAAAATTAAACAAAAAATAACAAATTTAATTTTGTAAATAAAAAATAAATAAAATTATAGCACTACTTAAAAAAATATAACCAGCTTCCAAATGGTAAGAAAAAACGAAAAATATTTTTTATTGATAGTTGTAAATAAATAATTGTCATAGAATGATATGCCATCCTAAAATAAATAATTTATAACGCACGAGTCTACATTTATTAAAAAAAAATTCTATTTGTGAAAAAATTAATTTCTTCAATTAACATAAAAATATTTTAAAACATAAAAGAGTATTTATATCTTTAATTTTGCTATAAGTGATACGAAAGGGTCAAATCAATGCTTTGAAAATGATGCCTAAATAGAATAATTTTGGTGAAAGTGTAAGTTCTATATAAATTTTTTTTTGTGGAAAAGTGAATTTTATTAATAAAAAAATTATTTTTTTAGGCAAAATCTGTTTTTTTTTTTAACAAGAATCTATATAGAACTCGTATATTTAAAATTTGTAGAAATTATTTCTAAAAGAATATAAAATAATAAATAATAAATAGCAGAGTTGGTTTAGACTATAATAATTCAGACAGTGTGGTACGTGGCATCCTAGGGTGCATCCTAACCCCTAGCAAAGAGGAGAGACGTCGCACCCTCTCTTCCTCTCCGAGTCTGGAGACTGGAATCCACATACATTCTCTCACAACTCTCTCTCTCTCCGGCTGACACGCTCGAAACACAACCAAATTTACAAAGGAATTGTGCAGATCAGTGCCACCGTCGGGCGGAATACTCGCCATGAACGCCGCAAGGACGACGTTTCGGCCCATACTCGACAAACCCCTCAACCAGCTCACCGAGGAAGACATTTCCCAGCTTACCCGCGAAGACTGCCGCAAATACCTTAAAGACAAAGGTTTTTTTTCCTCCCCTTTCCCATTTTGCCCCTTCACCTTCCTCCGTACTTCCTGCTCCCTGAATATCAAGCGCAACCAGCTCTCTACACACTCTCTCTCTCTCTCTCTCTGTATTATTGTAAACAGAACTTGTTTTTAAATAAAAAATTTTAAAAAGACAGAGAATGACACGTGTCCTTACAGGAATGCGCAGGCCTTCGTGGAACAAATCTCAAGCGATCCAGCAGGTGATTTCCCTCAAAGCTCTGCTCGAACCGACCAACCACGATTCCGGCGATGGCGCTCTCCGGAAGGTTGTTTTTTCGCAGTCGCGCGAGTTTCCCACGCACATACCCCTCCCCGTTTGGTTTTCTAGTAAATCTAGGAAACGAGGAAGGAAAAAGTCTTATATGATCTTATTATAAATTAGAACAATCCTTTGTTTTTCTAGGACAGTGCCACTAGTTTAAAAAGTTAGTGGTTGTTTGACCCAAATGTGGAAAAAAGGCTGACTTGAACTTGCTTTCTTTTTGTAATATTATCCAGCACTTTCTCAACTACCAAACAATGCCTTTTTCCCACTAAAAAGAGTTTTTTTTTTAAATTTTTTTTTATAGTTTAATTTGACAATGTAAATATCGGAGCTTGTCAAATGAATTAATTACTTATTTGTAGGTAACGTCAAATTCAGTTGATTCGGTTAAGGAACCGAGTCCTGATGTCCGGGTTTCGTTATCGGCAGAAGCAGCACGGGGAAGAAAGGATCTGCCGAAATCGGCTCCTTCCGCGGAGCGACCAACTGATGTAGATAACATTGTCATTAGTCCCAGGTCTGATTTTCTGCATAACGTATGTGGATATGGCTTATGTGCTCTGATTAGCTACTGGAATTATTTATTTGCAATTTACTAAATGGAATTCTGGCGTAGGAGAAATGAAACTATTTATTTGCAGTCGAGTGCTTAAGTACTGCGCAATCTCTTTAAAAAAAATGAGTAAATAAATAACTTTTATTAAAAAAATTAATTTTTTAATAGTAGACTCACTATTTTTTAAAAAGATTGCGCAGCATTTGCGCACGACTGTACGAAACATTACTCTTGAACGCGCCGCATACGACTATATGAAACATTACTCTTGAACGGGCGAACTTAATAGCACCAATTCAATTTCACCGGACTGGCCACTTTACTTGATCCATTCTTTCCTAGCGCCATATAAGCATTCATCCCTACTATGCAATGAAATGGAGATTGTTATGCACATCCATGTATAGATCACAATGATATGAAACTGTGTCTGTTACTGTCGAGGCTTTGTACACCGTTGAGCAAGCCATGGTATGAAGAAGAATTTACATAAAATTTAAACTTTGTGGCTTGTTTCCAGAAATTTTTTTCAGTTTTTTGGCTACAAATCCTTTTAGATTGAAAAAGCCCATTCAACTTGGTCAGGTTTACTTTTAGTGAACCATCCTGATTAGTGCGATTTGTCACCCCATTGTCAATTCCTTATCTGGAAGCCATGTTTTGGACTTGGTTAATATTTCTACTAGAAAACGGTTTCTGATCTGAATTCCTTTATTTGAAATTTTCTCTTATGGTTGGGTGGTTAGCTTTCACAGCATGATAAAGGCTTTTCCACACCAGAGCTTGTATGCCTAATAACTTCATCACACACATTTATTTTCCTTCTTTGCCTCTTTGTTCTACTCCTGTACCCTTCTGCAAATTGCAAATGTCTCTAGCACCAAATAGCTTGGTAGCAGCTGAAATTGAGGAAGAACCAATGTTCTTCTCTTTTAGTGCTGAGTTTGAGGACAAGTATAGACAATTGTTTTTTTTTCCCTTTTGTTAATACTTAAAAAAGTGCAACTTCTATGGCTACTTTCTGTTAGAGTGGCAGAACATGTCAATATTTTAGTTAACAGCCACACATTTACAAATACAATGGTGATTGAATTTAGGCCACATTTCATTCTAGTTTAGGAACCTGTTTTCTTCTGATAAGTTTTAATAAGAAGTATTTGACAATGTGGCTGCAGGAGTCCATGTGCAATAAATGGGTTAGTGGGGCAAATGACGATTTTCTACAGTGGCAAGCTGAATGTGTATGATGGAGTGCCAACTGATAAGGTAATGATGTGTGGACTCCTGGAGGTAACTCCAGACATGTTGGTCTTATAACAACAATATGTGGATTTGCAGGCACGGGCAATCATGCACTTAGCGGCAAGTCCGAGCCATTTGCTTCAAGATGATATCCTTGGTAGGGCTGCATCTCTTTGGTCCTTTCCATGCCATTTACAGACAGTGAGTGACAGAGATCGTCTTATTCCTCCTAGTACCACAACCTCACTGATTATGCAAACAGGTAAATTTTTATAAACAATTTCCTAGCTTACTCTTTGAGTGCTATTGGATGTATGCATTTTTTTTAATCTCAGATTGCTTCAGCTGTAAGTGAAACCATGTTAAAGCTACATGTACTGAATATAGAAGTAGATCCCGTTTATGTTCTTGGCATCTCACTTTGTTCTTCCCTTGACTTTTCAAATAACTGCCCAAAGTGATAAGGACTTCATTGTTTTAAGGAGGTTGTTTTCTGAGATGCAGGCTGTCTGTACTGGTCTTGTTTTGCTGGTTTTTGTACACAATGCTTTAGAGTTTTCTAGACCAAGTTCCTAAACATTCTCAAACAATAAGATGCTTCAAATTCTTTCACAATCGAGTCATCGACTATGTTAAAGTACCTATACTAAAAAGAGAACTTTTGAGAGAGGTAGGAAGGTAACTGGTGATTTTGTCTTGATTTAACAGAGAAGATGACAGAATATGCTCAACAGTTTGGGGACAACGTGAACATTAATTGTGACCCTGGTAAGAAACTTCAATCTGCAATTTATAGCATACTGCAATTTGCATTTAATTGTCATGTCTATCATTCAAGGATGATTTATTTTTTCCAAGTGTTCAGGGATAAAAAGTTATCGATGATTACAGTTCTGCAATAGTAATTTATTTGTTTATCATTCTGTCTTTTCTTTTACATAAAGAAATTACTGTGCAGAAATACCAAAGTGGCCAAGGATATATATATATATATGTTCTAAATGGTTTACTTGTATAGCTAAATCCTAAGCACTTGCATGCTGAAATGGAGTGTATCCCCAAAACAAAACTTGGGTGCTTTTGTTGAGGTGTGAAATGACATTCTTGTGAACAATATTTCCTCGACTGAGACAAATTAGTGGGTTTTCTCTAGACCTTGCCCAAAACCTAGAGGCCAAGTTACTCTTTAAGGCCTCGTTTGTTTTCAGGAAACATCTCATCTTATCTCACCTCATCATTATAACTTTCTCAAATCCTCATACAAAATAAAATAAACAATTCAACTTTTTCAAATCTCAAAACAAAAATAATATTAAAAAATATATTCTAACAATATTTTATTCAACTTTTTAACTTTAATCTTAACTCATCTCATCTCATCTCTGAAAACAAACGAGCCATAAATTGCTGCCTGACAGGGGTTTTGCCACCAAATTAAGGTGAAGAAGCATACTCTTACTGAAACTAATATCCAATCTAATGGGCTCCATGAGTGCCTCACAGGTTTGTTGGGCCACAGGGCCAAGGGTGAGACTCTTCAAACCCTTTTAGATGGGGAGGGTGGCCTTGCCTCTTGCAATAGACTGAAAAAAACATTTATGGAATGTCTCGTAGGTACATTTCACAGTTTTGAAATTAGGAAGCTAGATAAAGCAATAAATTATTTTTTTCACAACACATTTTTACAGCACATTTGTTCAAGTTTTTTTTTTTTTTTTTTTATTGGTATCAGGTGTCTAAGAACAATGTCCCGACTAATCCCGTGAGTGCACAAACCCTTGGCAAAGAGTTTCCTGCAAGTGCATCTCTAGTAATTCAAGGGAAAGGGGAATTTCCCCCACTTCGATGGCCCTTATAAATTGTTTGCACCCAAGAGGATTCGAATCTTAGACCTGCAGGGAGTATACTACCAAGACTTTTACCACTTGAGCCAACCCCTAGGGATTACAGCACATTTGTTCAAGTGACATGAGAAAAGATATACATGGACTCATATTATATACATGTACATCCTGTGTTAGTGGGTTGCACCCCTTGCGCTTGTAATAGAATTTCATTTGCATAAAAATATTTATTTACTTGGCAACCTCTCCTTTCTTCATGCTATGCCCAGCATTTGCTTCTGCTTTTCAAAGCATGCCATGCACTGCCATTTGAAACTTTATATCTCCCTCTTGTGCACTGCCATAAGAGCGAAGACCTAAAAAGACACATTTAAAGGCATGTCAAAGATTTTCACTTGATGAGGCCTCTTTGCATGTTATGGGAGACTGATGATAGAATTTTAGGGGAATTAATTAATTAAAGAAGCTCCCCTGCCAATCAAAAGTTATTTACCCCTTAAACCTTTTTGCGGTCTTTCTTAAGATGTAGAGGGTCAGGCGAACAGAAAAGTCTCACTGCAGAGATATCGCGAAAAGCGAAAAGACAGGTAGGTACCGAAGGAGAATAAACTTCATGCTGGAATTCTTTTCAAGTCTTCAAGCTCACTACTTGCTTTTTTATTTTTTTTCCTTTTTCTGCTCACATTTTTTTAAGGGGAAGATTAAAGAGTAAGAAAAGTACAGTATCGACGACTTCTAGCTTGGAGATGGCTTTAAACCATCATGTGAGGACACATGCCTCAAATGGGAAATCTGGCCAGAGTGGCACACGCTCTCCACCCCAGCATGGACCACTACAAGTGTTGGTTAGCTCTGTCAATAATCAGCTAAAGAGTGCTGGTCTAGCTGTTGATCTCAATGACAAAGGTAAGCTCAGTGGTTCTTTCTCTGCATCTTTCATGACGTGTTATATGTTTAACTTTGAAAATGAGAATAATGTCACAAAACAGATAGTCGCTGTGAGCATAGATATTATGCGGATGTCAATCCAGCAATTTGTAATACCAACCCTGTAATTTATTGGAGTTTCTCTTCTTGACCAACTATACGGCTAGTATTCATTTGGAAGTGGTTATGTAAACGCAACTGATACCTCGTGAACTGGTCATCCTTCATTCATGGATTGCACGTTGGCTGCATTGCAGATGTCCAAGAATGCTAAATTGGAACAACCGTTTGGGTCAGACGTTGTTGGAAGTTAAATAGAGAGCCCTATTTGATGATCAATGTCAAACATACAGGGCGAAGTGGGAACCGATTTGACAGCCCCCTCCAAGGCATGCCTTTTGCATGTTTGGGCTGGCTTACGGATAGTGAAGTCTTTTACTGTCGGACAATCCTCTGTTCTGAATGGTACGAGTTCACACTAACCTGAACAATTTTGTAACTTGAAGAATCATTTTGCCATCCTTAGGAGTTTATCTTTTTGGAGAGAGATTTTTGTTGAAATTAGAGCTGCAGGCAGCCAGTCTTTTAGTTGTGTAAAATGCATGCCCATCTTTTGCTACGCTCAAAGCATTATTCTACAAGTTAATGTAAATGGCATTCTAAAGAGAAGGTGATTGCCAGTGGTGGTATAAGAGTGGCAGCAGTGGCAACAGGGATGGGCTTGTTAATGGGTCCCAATAGTGGTGGTTTTGAGCAATGATTTTATTATT
The DNA here is from genome assembly GCF_004785595.1 of Juglans microcarpa x Juglans regia. Lineage (NCBI taxonomy): Eukaryota > Viridiplantae > Streptophyta > Magnoliopsida > Fagales > Juglandaceae > Juglans > Juglans microcarpa x Juglans regia. The sequence continues at coordinate 38,692,617 of NC_054594.1, read as the reverse complement.
ATTATTATTATTATTATTATTATTATTGTTATTGTTATTATTATTATATGGGTGACTGACACTTGTTCGTTGAGTGGCGTGTTCTCTGTTTCCACATCTCCTAAATTCTTGAATTTGAACTTTGAAGACCTTTGAGCAGGAGTTAAAATATATAAAATAGTTCTCACAGTATTTATTGTAAGGTTACGTTTGGATGTTGAACTGAGTTGAGTTGAGATGATAAAATATTGTTATAATATTATTTTTTAATATTATTATTATTTTAGGATTTGAAAAAGTTGAATTGTTTATTATATTTTGTGTTAAAATTTGAAAAAGTTGTAATGATGAGTTGAGGTGAGTTGAAATGAGTTTGACTTCTAAAAGAAGCCAAACTCATATTTTTAAAGTGACAGCTGGGCGTGCCTTAATTTTTTTAATCATATTTTTTTATCATTTCTAAACATTTTTAAAAAATATAAAAAAATATCAATGTACTAATAATTACTGCCTTAATTAGTAAATAAAAGAAAAAAATTTAAGAAAAAATTTAAATATAGAAATGGTTAAAACGAGGGGATAAAATGAATGGGCATGGTAGCATTATTGTTGTTAGAATGCCCAAGTAATTCATTCGAACAACTATAAAAGTTGTATAATTCATCCTGAATTAAGTCTTAAAGTCAACCAAAAGCTTCTACGTTCGGTACATTTGGATTCTCAACTTATCATTATAATTTTTTTAAATTTTAACATAAAATATAATAAATAATTTAACTTTTTTAAATCTTAAGATAATAATAATATTAAAAAATAATATTTTAATAATATTTTATCATATTAACTTAATTCAACTCAATTTAACATTTAAATACGTGTTCTCAAAGAGCATATTTTATTCTTTGAAACGCTTTAAAATCTTCCTTTCGCCGAATGAAAGTGGGCTCTATCTTGAGGAAACCACATTTTGACAGACGGTATGACTTTCGTGGTTTTCATGGATGGATTCACTTTTTTTTGTTGTCCATATTACATGACTTCAAAGTATAACAAAGATAGATATGTAAAGTAAGTCCAAATTTGATTTTTCTAATAAAACTCTCAAGTTGTATTATATGGAATTCTTTTTAAAGAGTCAGTGTAGCGACAAATTCTCTGGATAAGCTCATTTAGTTGTTCTTTTTTTTTATATCCTCAAACATTTAAAAAAAATCATAATATTATTAAAAAAATACTTTTTTATCACTAAATAAAAAATAAATTATATCAAGATCCATCTTGAGGACAATTAGCATTTTCCCTTTTTAAATCGACCGTATTGTGAGGATTATCATCATAACGATTAGGGGAAGTAAAATTCGTTTTGGATTTGATAACCATTCAACGTGACCTTTCACGCTGCAATCAACCAAATTCCACCCTTTGACCAAATGAGTCCATTCAATATTCCTTAAAACTGGCTACGTTTAGATCTTAAATTGAGTTGATAAAATATTATTTTTTAATATTATTATTTTAGAATTTAAAAAAAATTAAATTGTTTATTATATTTTGTATTGAAATTTAAAAAAATTATAATAATGAGTTAATATAAATTGAGATGAGTTTGGTAACCAAATGTACTCCTAAGTCTCTATTTTTTTCAATGGTTTTCTAAGGCATTTTTTTATTATTATTGAGTTTTAAAAAATGTGAGATAAAAAATTAAATTAAAATATTATAAAGTTAAAATATTGTTATAATATAATTTTTATTTTAAAATTAAAAAAAAAATATTTGTTGTATTTCATTTAAAAGTTATGTGTTCTCAATCGAGGCTTGAGTCTATTTACAAGAATGAAAAGCGGGAGTTGCACACCATTGAAATATTAGTGACCTTTTATTTTTGGTCATGTTACTTGTAACATACTCAAAATGTAACATTTTCTTAATATCTTCATTCATGCAATAGATATCAATGTCTACTCTAGCGTATCGATCGTATAAAATAATTTAATTGATTTCAAAAAAATAATTATAACTGAATTAACCTTATAGTTAAACGTTATTAATAGAATCGATTTAATGTACCGCATAAAAAACTAAGGGCAGGTTTGGAGGGTGAGATGAGAATTTTATGTTTTGTTTGAGAGTTTAAAATATTGTGTTTTAATATTATTATTGTATTGAAATTTGAAAAACGTGAATTGAGATTTGAAAAAGTTGAATTGTTTATTATATTTTGTATGAGGATTTGAAAAATGTGTAATGATGAGATGAGATGCGATGAGAATTTTGTATCTCATCCCATCCCTCAAACCTGCCCTAAATCGGTTTGTAAATTTATTTATTTAAAAAAAAAAGTATGTGTGTGTATTTTAAATATATAAAAAAACACACAAATACTTAAAAGAAATACTGATCGGTACACTTTGATAAAAAAAAAAAAAAAAAAATTAAATTTACAAAAAATTATCTTTACGGAAAATGACCGTGTTACCCTCCTACTGATGCACGGTTCAATTAACCTGGACAGCACAGACAAGTTTTCAATGCCTTCTTTAGATACAAGAAGGTCGATTTCGTCTTTCAAAGATATAATTATAAGAGGGCTCTCTGTTCTCTCCTTCTCAACCTCGCGTTCCCTCAAAGCTTTTCTCTCTCAGAGTATCCATAGCCTAAGGATTCCAACGATGGGTGTCCCGGAAAAGGTATGGGGGTAATAGTTATCTCTTTCTGTTTGTTTCTCGGTAAAGTATTTATCCTTGTAAATTTTCCCTGCATTCTTTTTGTTGGTTGTATGTTCTGATTTCGTTCAAGTAAACCTTAATTTTTTTAATTGAAGATCTTATGTTAGAATTGGATTAAATTTGATGGAACATGCGTGGTAAGTTCCTCAATATAAGTTTTAACGGATGATGTATTGAAATATTGAACTAGAAAAACCTTGTTGCTTTCAGAGGTAAGCGTACCGTGTTCTGGACTGGTTTTCAACAATTTATTTCCCCTTAATTTGAATTTGAAACCGTGGGCACTAATTTTGTATTTAACCCTTATGAACTATTCCTATCCGGAAATCCTAGGTGGGATTCCGTAGAAAACGTTGGTGTATTGTATGGGCTCTTCTTTTTTCCCTTTCTTCTGCTTTCTTTTGTCTTTAAGCATTTGAGACTAAACCTTTTTTGCTCTTTGAAGTAAACCAGGCCTTAAACGTTTGAATTAAACCCACCGAACATTTTTTTTAAAGTTATTATTGTACTAGACTCAGAACGGTTTATTAACAGCTATCTACAATACCCAAATTCAAAGATCATGCATCAGATTCGATTCGTAACAGAGCAATCTGTCCTGCATCAGATTTTCTTGCATTGCATGGATCTTTGAACTTCACTCTTCTCATTCTTGTAAAACCACATGGGTTGGATTCATTTACAAGCATCACATTAAAAATGCATTTTTTGTCATGGTTTATCTTCTCATGCTTCAGATATCTACAGGATCCGAGAGAGGAAGTAGTTCAAGCATGGTACATGGATGATAGTGACGATGACCAGAGACTCCCCATCACAGGGAGCCAAAGGAGTTTGTATCCCTAGATCAACTTACTGGTGAGCATCTTTAAAGAACTTGTTAATTTTTATTAGATCCAGGATGTTTGGGTCTCTGACTTTACATGAGCTGTTATGCTCACTTGTAGAACTTGGAGTACTCACTTGTAGAACATGTTAATTTTTATTAGATCCAGAATGTTTGGGTCTCTGACTTTACATGAGCCTTTATGCTCACTTGTAGAACTTGGAGTACTCAGTTGGCGATTGGATGCTGATAACTATGAAACTGATGAGGAGTTAAAGAAGATTCGTGAAGACCGTGGTTATTCCTACATGGTTGGTTAGCAAAACTTATTTTATTTTTTTGTATATGTTTGAGTTTTTCACACTGACGTACAGTTTTATATTTCTTGCGCTAACTGGTCTTGCAAGATGAGGTTGTGCTTGACTTCTAAGTGTTACAAACATCACCCTAACTTGTGGAGAATGATGTAAAACATCACTGCGGAGAAGAATAGTTCGAAGCTCACATTTTTTCTTACGAGTATACATGTAACTTAGCTATCAAGAAGAATTTATTGGACCCTATAGGAAGAGCTTTAAAATATGTCTTGCTCATTTTTCCATTTAAAAGCTCATAATCAGGTCTTGCTTACTAAAGGTTGCAAACTGAAAATACTCTCTCTCTCTCTCTCCGTACTTGTACCATACTTTTAATCAGAGAGAGCCTTCTTCAGGACTTCTGTGAAGTTTGTCCAGAAAAGCTGCCTAATTATGAAGAGAAGATCAAAAACTTTTTTGAGGAACATCTTCACACCGACGAGGAGATCCGCTATTGTGTGGCAGGAAGTGGTAAGAGTAGTTATGCTTTATTTTCATTTATAGTCACTGCTTCACCCAAAAAATCTGGTTGTTGACTGCTTGCTTTTTGGTGAAGGATATTTTGATGTCAGGGATCGTAATGACAAGTGGATTCGTGTTTGGTTGAAGAAGGGTGGAATGATTGTTTTGCCTGCTGGAATTTATCACCGCTTTACTCTGGATACAGAGAACTACATCAAGGTATTGATGTGGTACATATGTAATCATAAAAGCAGCTTGCCTTCATTCTGACTAAATATCAGTTTGAAACATCTCCATTCCACAACTGTCAAGCACACTTATTCCTGATTATTACTATCTTACTGCCAATACAATTATTAACTCTTTCAATTCTTCATTAATTTAAGACTTGGGCTATGCATAATAGTTGCCCATAGATTATTAAACATTGTCTTACATGACATGGACTTCTGTGGAGGGGATTTTTCATCATCGCTTATTATGCTTCCATTACTTATCACTGTGCAGTAGGTTGAAAAAATAGATTATTAAACTTTGGAAGTACATATTTTTCTTGTCTTACACCTAAGTTGGATTATTTGTACATTGGAACCTATGAGACGTTCTCACTTTCTTGGAGATGTCATTGACTGCGAATTTTGTCTGTAAAAGCCCACCTACGTTTCTCTTGGTATTTTATTAGGGAAAGCTGGAAATAGTGTCTCCAACTACCAATCCTTTTGATCAATATTATTAGTAAGCTCCCAGAGTTCTCTTTATCCCCCCAAAGTACCACTTTGTTTTTAATTCATCCCCTACTTTAAGATCTAACCATTAAAGATTGTGTCCCTTTACTTATTTTTTGTCTATCTCAATGGTCAGGCTTAATGAAGAGGTAAATTGTACCTGTGCTACAAATTGTGTTGACCAATCAAGCAAGAATATGTAGTACTACTCTTGTGTTTTTTCCCCCTCCGACCAGTATATCAGTATTAATGGCTTTTAAATGTGATTACTGTTTTCATGTACACATGCGAGTACTCGTTCTTTTTCATGTGATTTCTCTGGCAACATTGACAGTTTGGTGGTCATATTGCAAAAGGAGTGGTAGTTTCAAGTGTAATATATAGTTTTTCCATCTCACTCTTTATCTTCTAAAAAATGTTTCTCAAAATTTATTTATTCAGGCAATGCGGCTATTTGTTGGTGATCCAATCTGGACTCCATTTAATCGTCCTCATGATCATATGCCTGCAAGGTATATTTTTGCCTATCCTCTCTATTGCGATATCCTACCGTTATATTGTGGCCTAAAGAGCATTTAACAGGCTTCCTTGAGTGTTATTTCTTCTTGCAGGAAGGAGTACATTAAAGCTTTCGTGGAGAAGGAAGTTGGTGATCATGCTGTTGATGCTGCAGCCTGAAATCTTCATTTACCTCTAAACTTGGACTTCAACAAAAACATCTCGACTTAAATAAAGACTCCTATGCTTATATGGTCTGGAATGCATGCGTGGTTTCCCTTGGCTTGTCTGTGTTCTTTACTATACTCGTGTAGAGTGCTTCACCTACTCCGCAAACTCAGTATCTTTTACCTCTGTTCTGTATATGGAAATATAGACGCTTTTAGATATGGTATAAGCTTGTATACGTTCTTGGTTGTGTTCTGCCTTCGGGTCTGACTGCCACGTGCCCTCGTACTGTGGCATGTACTCTCTTGCTTATATAAAGATCCGTATGTTTTGTTGGCTCGTTTAGCGTTACTGTTACTGGGTTTAATCCTGAATGCCTGCTGTAAATTTGATTAAAATGGGTGATATTTTGTGTAGTCGGAAAAGTGATAGTACCTTCTACATATTAAATTGTTTATATAATAGTATTAACTAACATTAAAAAAATCCAACTGAAACTTCAAATTTGACATCCAACCGGAAAATAGATTGCAGTGCCATTCAATTTCGCATGCATGCAAGGTTTAATTTGTCCACTTCTTGATTGCGATATCCCATTAAAAAAAAAAAATAGAATTCATCCATAGTTCAAAATCCGACACAAGGAATCCGAAACAAGTACGCAACAAACAAGAGAGAAAGTCGAGGAGTGCTCGTCATCAACCTCGACAATATCAATATTCAATGACATTCGATTTAAATATTCTATGGCCTTCCAATTAACCGCGTTTAATCTCCGTGTGAAAAAGCTTGGAATCAACCACTCACCCACATCTTGTTCGTTGATTTGTCCCACTGGGGTCCCGTTTTAATTGACCCAAACTCCATAACTTAATGCCACGATACCCCCAATACCTCTTGTATGATGTGTGCATATAATAATACTTTCTTGCTAAGATATTTATGTCGACAACCCTTTTGTACCAACCAGATATAAGTAATTTCATCCACAATCTGGGCTCTAACATGTGGCAGATTTTTATGATGTCACTCTCCATCAAGTGGGGACTCTAAAGAACCAGAAGCAAATCCCAAATCACACTCAGAAAAAGAGGTCAAGAACCACCAATAGCTCTACGACTGGCGCCTGAAACCACCCATGAAAATTCCGGAGAACCCACTGAAAAGAAGAAAGTTAAACCAATTAACTCCTAAATAAGTTTGAATGGTGCCGTTATAGGAAGAAAGGGACACAAAACTATCTTGCCAATTGCAGAAACGCTATAGAACCTTTTGCCATACAAACTTCATGAGACCCACATACATTTTGTCGAATTATTTTGTTTTCTTCCTCTCTTCCTTACCTTTTTATTATTATTATTATTGTTATACGGTTATACCACCAACATACACTCTACAACCTTCTTTGTCCTTTAGGTGGACTATGAAATAAACTATTAACGCGCCAAATGGCTTTCCCAAATGAGAAAGGAATCACGGGATTGAGGAGAGAGAAAAATATATCAATGACACTTTTAGTTCTCTTATGCATCGTCACCACTCAACTGCTGATATCTTCCCAAAAGGGGAAAAGTGAAAAGTGACACCAAAAAAAAAAATAATAATAAAAAACACTACCAGCTCTTAATAAAGTGAAGATTTACATTTTTAGCTCCAAGTTCTCAGTTCTTAATTCCAAGCTCCTCACCCTTTTTTGACCCCCACAGCAGCCTAAGCTCCTGTTACCTATGACTCTTCTCCTTCCAGTCTAAGGTTGGTTTATCAGATCATTTCAATACTTGCGTATGCTCTTGGCTTTTTTCTTGTTTTATACTTCAATTCCCGGGACCCATTTTGAGAAATATTATATTATCAGTATAGCTTCTCATCATGGAAATTAGCTGAGATCTCAGCTGCATTGTTCTGAGCTGTTAAGCCTGCATAGCCATTAGACGCCTCGTATGCTCATAACCCAAATCAAATCCATATTCTTGTGAGCAACCCAGATCACAGTTAATCTTCTAAGTTGTTTCCTTTTTTCGCAAATATGTATCCTCAAGGTCGAGTGAAGGAGGAATTCCCTGCAGGAGCAAGCAGCTCGTTCTTTTCGGACACGGCGCCATCTATGAAAATTCCTCCTCCTCAACCAAGGGAGGGACTCCATGGCACAGGTCCTCCACCTTTCCTTACCAAAACGTATGACATCGTCGACGATCCCTCCACAAACCATATCGTTTCTTGGAGTAGAGGGAACAACAGCTTTGTTGTTTGGGATTCCCAGTCCTTTGCTATGAGTCTTCTCCCCAGATACTTCAAGCACAACAATTTCTCAAGCTTTGTCAGGCAGCTCAATACTTATGTAAGTTGTTCTTGTTCCTTGTTTCTTTCGGCAAATTGTTGGTATTTTTTTTTTAATAAACAGTATTTATCAATAACGTTTCTTTTCAATCTCCTTAAACAAGCTAGATTTCTGTGCCTCAGCTTCGTTTTAATTTAATTTAATTGTAATTTTTATTATATTATTGTGTATTTCACAACACAAACATCTGTGGTTCATGTTCCTCATGAAACACCTAGATTGGATAATATGTACCTTCGCTCGCCTCTTTGGTTCCTTCATCTTCTTCCTTCTTCCCTTTTTTTTTTTTTTTTTTTTTTTTATGGTTAAATTTATTTGAATATTTTGTTTATTTGCTGTCTTGAAAAAGAACGTGCAAAGAATATTACAGCATAAAATTTACAAGACACCATCATAGGATGTTCTGGTAGATCTTATTTTGTGTTGCCATATGTATAATTAATGTCATAAGTGACACTGAGCTTTCTAATGAATGTGGTCGTGAATAAAGAATTTGATTAATGTTAGGGCTTTAGGAAGGTTGATCCTGATAGGTGGGAGTTTGCCAATGAAGGGTTTCTTAGAGGACGCAAGCATCTTCTAAAGACTATTAAGAGGAGGAAGACACCTCAGCCCCATGCTTCACAGCAGGCTCTGAACACTTGTGTTGAAGTTGGACGGTTTGGATTAGACGGAGAATTTGATTGGTTGAGGCGTGACAAGCAGGTTTTAATGGTGGAACTGGTGAAGCTTCGACAGCAACAACAGAATACTAGAACTTACCTCCAAGCAATGGAGGATAGACTTAGAAAGACAGAGCTCAAGCAGCAACAGATGATGAGTTTCTTGACAAGAGCAATGCAGAATCCCAACTTTTTACAACAATTAGTTCAGCAGCACAGACGAAAAGAGCTCGAGGAAGCGGTGAATAAGAAGAGAAGGCGAACTATTGATCAAGGGCCTACTAGTAACCTTGAAGTTGGCGAACTGTCAGAGTTTGAGCGTCAGGATCACGGCGACATGTCGGAGTTTGAAGCTTCAGAGCTGGAAGAACTTGCTATGAGCATGCAGGGACTAGGTGGAAGCCAAAATAACCCTGAGGAAGAACATATAGAGAAAGAAGAGGAACACGAAAGTAGAGATCATAAGGACTTTGAGGAGGTGTTCTGGGAAAATCTGTTAAATGAGGCTAATATCTAAGAAGAAATAATTGGTATCCTTGGTGTTGAACAGCAAGATGAAGGAGATGTGGATATGTTGGCTGAGCAGCTGGGCTAGCTACCAGGCCTCTAGTCCTATTTAGAGAACATCCTTGTTCTGGCTTTCTACTTGTATTGCTTCTATGTCCTAAATAATGCATCTTTTGTGTGTGTCTAGGTCTCCTTGATGAAAAAATCCATGCAACTTTTGAAATGGCATATGGGTTTCTTCATATCGACAAGGGGAACAATCCATGAACTAGAAGAATGTACTTCAAGCGAATGGGCAGACACATTAATTAATAATATCATAGCAACTTGGCAATTTTGAATTGCCGTCTGGATTTGGCATTCTTGTTCTCAAATTACAACAGTATCAGTAATTACTTCTCATGTGAGCAAGGGATGCAGGGAGTAAGTCTATTCATGTGCGGCATGACTAGCTTGAGGATGTATGGTTGATTCATTTAGCTCCAAATGGCAATAGGCGTGCGGACAACGCATTTCAGATCATGTTGCAGGATGCACTCTGTCTGACGTTGCTGCCGGTAATTATATAATTTATATTTGTGAAATCATTACTTATCTTATACGCTTAATCACTTATTTTAAAAATTTAAACTTTTGAAATAAGTGGTGATTTTACATGAGATCATACTATAAGTATTAGTTCGAATCATGACTCTATAATCTATCTCATTTAATTAGATATTCTACTTTCCATGAGCTTAAACTTTTTGAGACAAGTACATGGTACGTTACATTGATACTTTTGCATTTTTTCAGCGACATAATTTGGCGTTTAATTATCAATTACCTAGAGGTTATGCATTATGGTTGTCGCATCAGCAATTGAAATGATAAAGGAGCTCATTGCCATTCCAAAACACATTGAAGAAGACATTGAGCTCATTGGCAAGCATTTTAATGCAAGCATCCCAACGATGACGGATCATATCATGTGCAAGCTCTTAAAGAAGGTTTGTAACCCATTTCGCCTTTTTATGGGAAAAAGGAAAAAAAAAAAAAATGGAATACATACGGTATATCACATAATTAGTTTTTATAATGGTGTGACCCCCAGAATTAAGTGATATCACAAATGTTGTAAATGAGGGTTTCGGCAAGAATACCAAATACAGCAATACATATCAAGATTGATTCAACAAATCATAAACAAAACACAACTAGATAGAAAATAAGAATAGAATGAAAATACCAAGAATAATAATATTTAACGTGGTTTGATTTTTTCGTATCTACGTCAGATCATCTTATTCAAGCTTCAAATCGCAAGGATGTACAGATTATAAGATTCAGGTCATCAGAATGACCTTAACTCTCTCTGTGATTTACAAGTTTCTCTTTAAACCTTCCTCTCTTTCTAATGCATCCCCTTTTTTTCTCTCTTACGGCTACAGTAGTCAAGGCATGCCTTTTATAAGACTGAATCACTTCAGCAACCCTAGTGACCCTGATTCAAACACGTGGGTATATGCTAATCGAGAGATTACAGAGTGTGAATTAGAATAACAAAGAAGAAATAAAAGGCACGTGGTCACTTCTTTGACTATTAGATACAGATCTAATAAAAATTATAACTTTATTCTTCTAAATATAAATTGTTGACACATTAGTCATCAACAAAGCATGCATGTTGATGTTGCAACGTCTGCTAAAGCGATAAGGTTGCACATGCTATGCATGAGCATGCAGTGTGGCATTGTGTAAAGAACCAAAGTAGATTATATCGATCTACCCTGTCTCTAACTTGGATAGGCAGATCAGGGGAAAAAATAAACTCCAATTTTATGAAACTCAACATTAATTATTTTGAAAATTTTCATTGGTTAAACTGTCTTTACAAGAGATAAGTTAGTGCACAATAATTCTAAATTGGTTCCAATTGAAACATCTGCCATCCTCTTAAAGCATACATTTTAGATGTGGCTTTAGTTTTGAGAAGGGAGTTAGTTCTAAACCACATGTGAGGTGTAAAAATATTTAAATAGTGTTAACTTTAAAGGAAAATAACGCATATGTAATTATTTTCACAATTCTATTTTAAATTATGGATATTTTGATAATATCATTATTAAAAATATTATCATTTTATAAAAATATCATCAATATATTTTAGTTGTATAAAAGATTATAACAAAATTATGTGTGCTTTTGTGTACCGCGTACCTCTTGGCAGGAATAACACACTGCTATTCTGTCAGGCCGTGCGCTCTGTCTCATGTGCATAAGAAATGAGATAAGATGATAAATTTGTGAATAGTAATAAAATAATAATAAAATAATTTTAATTATTATATTTTATAGAGTTTTGAAAAATAAAAGAGAAAAAATTAAATAAAAATATTATCAAATAAAAATATTATTAGAATATAATTTTTCTAATATTATATTTGTTTTGAAGTTTGAAAAAGTTAAATTATTTTTATATTTTGTTTGAAAGTTTGAAAAAATTATAATGATTAGTTAGAAAAATTTATAATGATTAATTTGAAAATATTTATATTTGAGTGATGTTTAAAAAATGAATAAGACGAAATAAAATGAGATTGAATGAGAAAAAAAAAAAAAAATACCAAACAATCCCCCGGTAGTTTGTCGCGGCAGAAATGACTTAAAACCATTCAATGCAACAAATGGGCTGCTTACATGATCAGAAACGGGCCACATTTAAGCCAGTAGCTGGGCTAGCTAGGAATGAATGAGAAAAATTAATAAAGATGATGAACGGGAGTTCAAACCTATCTGACCCAAATTCCAGGCAGTCCCAAACTATTTGGCCGACTGCCTGCAATATTGGCAAAGTATTCCAGCTCAACGATGATAATCAATGTAATTGGAATAACTACATTGACTAATAGCTCTAAACATAACAAAAAGAAGAAGATATTTTTGGCTCTTATAATTGCTGCTTCTACAAATTTAAAATAAAATAAAATAAAATAGCCATCTCCATCAAGAGTAGGTCAAATCACTTCTACAGAGCAGGACATTAAGGAAACATTTAGATGTTGAAGTAAATTGAATTGATAAAATATTATTAGAATATTATTTATTTATTTATTATTATTATTATTTTAAAATTTAAAAAAATTGTAATAATGAGTTGAGATGAGTTGTATTTCCAAATGAAGCCTAAACCACAACTGCTTGCACCAATTACTCTTTCTTCCATAAGTTTCGAACCTCTAGTTGAGGCATCGATATCTGAAATTCTGAATCCATCTTCAAGCACTAATATTGATTTTTCTATATGCATCTTAAAAATTACATCTTTTAAAAAATAATTTTGCATGTTAAGAAAAACGCCCACATTAGATAATGCATCTTTAAACAAAATAATAATAAATATTATTATTTTTAATTTTTGTTTCTTAAAATTATTAATTTTTTTATATTTTACAATTAGCACTATGTACTCAAAAATACAAATTTCATATATTTAAATATTACCAATTTTATATATCAAAAAGACCAATTTTATCAATAAATATTAATATATACTAAAAACACTTTGTATTATCAAATTAATAAAAATTTCATATATCAAAATCATTTTAATACAAATTCTACAAAGTTGATTTTAATGGGTATGAGAGAGAAAAAACATTAAAAATAATGTTTGGAGAGTAAATAGTGCAAAAAGTACTGTTTATAGCTATGTAAGAATTTAGAGATGTATAAACTAATATAAATGAATTTAAAGGCATATTATATAAATATGAAAATAAACATAAAGATTAGTAAGTTATTGCTAGTGCTCTAATATCCCCAGCCACGACCTTCCAAGCCCAAAATGAGCCAACTATACCAAAATAATAATGGCTTTCAGTGATTGCTCAATGAGGTTAGGAGTAGATGCTTAGGAGACTTCTCTCTCTCTCTCTCTAAATGGAAAATTAACAAGGTACCTCAACATTTTACTTAAATTTGAATGCTTCGCATGATAAAGATAAAATAAATAATAAGAAATAATATTTACAGTTTTATAGTGTGTAAATTTATGCACTCCTTATAAAAAAAAAGAGAAAATATAGGGTTCACATGAAAAAAAAAATGATATTTACAATCTTAAGATGTGCAAGTCTATTATAGTCCTTTTGAAAAAAAAAGATAAATCTGAAGTCCACATAAAAAAATAATTTTTTAATATAGAATCCCACTTTTTTTAAAATTAGTATTTGAGATTTGCATATGGTATGACTATGACTCTTTATCTAGCATTATTTTGAGAAAAAAAAAATCATTTTTTTAATAGTTGACTTCACTTTTTTGTAAAAATGAGTGCACAAGACTTGCCACTCTAAGATGATATTTAACATTATTCATAAATAATATAATATTTAATAATGTTTAAAGAACTCATATAGATAATAATAAATATTATAAGGTCCCTTATTTTACTTAATTTTTTTTTCTATTTGAATTTTTAAATTTAGATAAAAATAAAAATAAAAAAAACTCTAGGGTAATTTCCTTTGATAAGGAGCTAAATAAAAAAGAAAAAAATGTCGCCACTTGAAGCATATTCTTCTATCTCTTTCACTCGGGTTATGTACATTTATATATTAGACAAACTTATCCGTTATGCTTAAATTTGTCTTATATATATTACACAAATTTATATACAAGGAGCCCGTTACATTAGCATTATCCAGATTGAAAAAAACAAAGGGAGGGTTTGGTAGTAAACTTTCCCAAACGGCGGGCAGCCCATAAAGTGCCAAATTGGGTCTAATAGAATTCTCAGCCTCAAAGTCTTATCTTTTAGCCACCGACAGCCGAACTCCCATCTCAATCCCAATCTTAAAACACTCATCTCTTCTCTTCTCGTTCTTTTCTTACTCTCTTCTTATATATTTATTAAAAAAAATATATTCATCATTTTATAACATGATATTAAATAATAAATTCATAATTAAAATATAATAAATAAATTTTAATTATATAATATTATATTATATAATAATAAAAAAATGATGAAAATTAAAATGATAAATATCATTTGAGTCGTGTGGTGGGGTTGGGCGAGTGCCATTTTGTGCTTTCAATGCATGTATTAATATTCCTAGTCAAAGGTGGTGAAACCCATGGTGCGCATTAATTTAGTAGCACCCACATAAGACTCTCATTTCTTTTAATAGTATATGCATATACAAAACCCAATTTCATATATCCACCAAACCGGATGAACAAAGGGTAATGATATATCTCTAATATGTTTTTATATATATTTATAAATTTTTTATAATTTATTTTTAATCAATGACACTTTATTAAACTATCTTTCGTTTTAAACAGAATTTTAAATAGTTGTAGATTAATTATAAATTTATTATTTTTTGAATAAAAAAATAGTAAAATAAATCGATACCATTGGTCAAAGACTCACAAAGGTTTCTCTCTATGCTTGCTTAGAAGAAAAAAAAAAAAAAAAAAAAAAAGCTAGTCTTTGTTTTACCCGTATTTTTTAATAAGATTTATTTATTTTTTAAATTTTGCCAGTAGATTATTGATTTTATATTCATAAAGTCTTCTATGACTATTAAGATCCACTATAAACTTGATGTTAGTATTTGACTTAATAATAATAATAATTATAATGAGTTATTGTACCATTTAAAATTTTAAGGAGAAGGAGTGAAAACTGAAAGATTGCAAGCGAGCAGGGTGATGTGAATTACAATATATATAAGGTCGGTTTGGATCGAGGAGTGATCTTAACTTATCTCATTTTATTTTATTTTATTATTATAAATTTTTATATAAAATATAATAAATAATTCAATATTTTAAAATTTTAAAATAATAATAATATTAAAAAATAATATTTTATTTAATTTTTAATTTTTATCTCAATATCCAATTCATCTCATCTCAATATCCAATCTCAATCCGGTCAACCAAAATAGCACTGACGAGTAATACCGATGAAATAATAAGGTAATAAGGGTTACTATCTTATTACTACTCATTTACTACTTATAGTTTATTTTAATTTTTAACTTTTTTATTATTTTTTTTAAATATTTTTTTAATATTCTTGATCATTTAAAAAAATTAATAAAATTATAGTCACTTTCTTAATCATTAAGTAAAATAAAAAATTAAAAAAAAAATATATAAAATGAGCAGTGAATGAGGGACCTATCATTTTCCATACCGATGGGTCATCGTCCCGGCCCAAAAACGCTCCAAAGTCCTCAATCTCCCTCCCTCACTCCTTCCCCCCTTCTCCACTCTCTCTCTCTCTCTAAACTCCCCAAAACCTCCATTTCGAAAAAATCTCTCTCTCTCTCTCTCCCCGTTACATAGAGAACTTCATTTTGAATCTCTGTTAAACTCAACCGATCCGACTCTCTGAACCTCATCTCCCTCTGTAATGCGGCTTCCGATAATCAATCACGTATCGGAGATCAGCCGGCTCGGCCTCTTCTTATCAGAGTTGACTCGGTGAGAATCAACTTTTATATCTTTTGAATGGGGTCTGTGCCTTCAACTCCGCTCAAGAGCGACAACGCCCGGCCACAGGACACCGCTGAGCATCTGATCGGAACCTTCGTCGGCGAGAAATCGTTCCCTATCTCCTCTGATTTCTGGCAGAAACTCCTCGAGCTCCCTCTCAACCTTCGCTGGCCCGCCCACCGTGTTCTCCAGGCCTGCGAGCTTCTCGGTGAGCAAATGCTCTCTTAGTCATTATTATTATCAGAACCAATTTCCTCTCGAGGCGTTTACAGTGTATGAATATGCTTGAATTAGACTCTAGTCTTGGTGTTTATAATTTGAAGCTGTAATGGACTGATTTTATGCCTTTTCAAACTTCATTACATCCATAATTGTGCGTGTTGTTTTGGTTCTGTTTTCTTGTTTTCTCCCCCTGTGCAGCGCAAAATAACCAATACACGAGGCATCTGGCAAAGATTTTAATCCATCTTTCATGGTGCTTGCAAGAGTGCATTTCAGCTTCCGGTGCTCCGTCAGGTGCATACGATAAGGCTGTTAATGCTGTCTACATCTCATCTGTTTTCTTAAAGCACTTGATTGAAAGTGGCAAAAGCGATGACATTGAGGAGTTGTATCTCTTCCTAGATGTAAAGGAACCCATACCAAAGGATTTTATCCAAGGTACTTGGTTTGTAATTCTTTGAATTTTTTTATTTTATTTGTTACTCTTTCCTTATCATCTGTAAATAGAGGATGTGATTTGAAATGATTGATAAAAACACGGTGACTTTCCTTAACTGTCTTTTATTTTATATTTAGGCCTAGCATGGATCTTTTTATGAGCAAGATAATTTTATTAAAGTGTACCATGGCTTTGAGAAGAATCTTGCTTGTTTCTTGAAAAAAAAAAAAAAAAAAAAAAAGTGAGGGTAATTCAAGAAATGAAGGATCATGAAATTTACTTTGGGAGAGTTTGATATATTTCAAGAGAGCTTAGGAAAGAAAGCTAACAGGTATTATATAATTTCCAGAGATTGAATATTCACTCTTTTTGTGTGTGTTGTGGGGTGTTTGGTCGAAAATTTTCCTGTCTGGATAGAAGAATTTGTCAAAGTGGAAACACATTAGGCGCGGGTGGGGGGACTTTATTGCTCACTCTCAATTGGTGTTGGGGAGGGGATCCCGTATTAAATTTTGGGAGGATATTAGGTGTGGGAGTGAGCCTCTAAATGATGCCTTTCCAACTATTTTCCGAGTGGCTCGCAATTAGGAAGCATCCATTGAGGACCTCATGATTATAGCAGGGGATCAAGTGCAGTGGAACATGACATTTAGTAGAGCGGCACAAGATTGGGAAGTAGACATCTTTGAGGCCTTTTTCCAACTCTATATTCTGTGAAGCCGAATAGACAGCAAGCTGACAGTTTATGGTGGAACCCTGCAAGTAAGGGCATCTTCTCAGTTAGATCCTTCTATAAGTCCCTTTCCCAAGCCGCAACCATTCAGTTCCCATGGAAGAGACTTTGGAGAAATAAGGCGCCTCTGAAAGTGGTTTTCTTTACATGGACAGCAGCGTGGGGGAAGATTCTGACCACTGACAACCTGAGGAAGAGACGGATAGTTATACTAGATTGGTGTTGCATGTGTAAGAGATCCGTTGAGATAGTGGAACACCTATTGTTACATTGCGAGGTAACTAGAGCCTTGTGGGTGGAAGTTTTCAGTCGAGTAGAGTTATCCTTTGTGATGCCGACAACTGTGGTGGATCTGTTGGCCAGTTGGACACTTCCGAGAGGAGTTCAACAAATTAAGGAGGTATGGAAAATGATCCCGATCTGTATCATGTGGTGCATTTGGCAAGAGCGCAATGATCGGACTTTTGAAAACAAGGAGCGGTCGTCGGAGGAATTTAGAGCTTTACTTTTCCGTACTTTATTGTTATGGGCCATTGCTTTAGATTTTAATGGTCTAAATGTTCATGACTTTCTAGACTCCCTTTCGTTGACCTAGATAAGTTTTATCTCTTGTATCCATCTTGTGTACTTGGGTTTTTGCCTATCTCTATTTATAATATTATTGATTACTTATAAAAAAAAAAAAAAATTGTTAAAGTATTGTCTTCGTGATTTGCAGGTGTTTCTTTGTCACCTTCTTGAGTTAGGGCAAATATAGTGATAGCAGCATAGTTGTTACTCTTTTTTTGATAAGTAGCATAGTTGTTACTCTACAAGTGCAATTGTAATCGCTAGGGTGTAGCTAGTTACCCTGGCATTTCTGTGTAGGATCCTCGCATCTATCAGTAACCTCTATTTCTGTTTGTTACACAAGTGATGTATGTGGGGATTTTATTGATTACCTATATTAAAAAAAAAGTATGTGGGGATTAGTGGTAAAAAAATTTCGTCTGGATAGAAGAATTTTCCAAAGTATTGTATTTGTGATGTACAGGTGTTTCTTTGTCGCCTGCGTGTGTTAGGGTGAAGATGGTGATAGTAGCATAGTTGTTACTCTACAATTGCATTAATTGCTAGGTTGTAGCTAGTTGCCCTGGCATTTCTGTGTAGGATACTTGTGCCTCCCTTGAACCAATACATAATATCCTTTCTTTGTTCCAACTAGGTGTTTCTCTTGTATACAGTCAGTGTTAAGCTTTGCCTATTGTTATTATCAACAAAGTTCATAATTACCATAAAAAAATAACAATTTTCTTTCTTGGTGAGAATGCACTGAGGGAGAACGATTGGCATTCTTTTGGCCTTAGTTGAATGGTTTTTAAGCTTATTGTTGTTACTTCTTTGTATTCTCTCTCTTTGAAGGGTGGGGAGGTTGGAATGTAAAGAAGGTGGGTCCAAGAATTGTGAAAAACTGGTTTTTCTTTTTTAATTTCTTTTTGCTGGGTGTGATGACTATATTTTCCTCCTCTCACTAAAAACAGAAATGGAGCTCAAGATTAAAGAATGTTTGAAGGAAATATTTGATCTGTGAAGACTTTACTATGTGATGAATCTTGGTTTAGTTGATCATATCTTCTGTCATTTTTATTGGGGCTTTCCTGGTTTTGTTTTGCGACTTGTCTTTTAAACAGGAACCGCTATAGGTTCTCCAGTGTTTTGTTTTGAGCCTTATCCTGTATACTTACCTGCTTGTTCAATGTCTATGTTCTCTATCTCATAGTAGAAAAATCATTATAGGCCTCAAATTATTATTTTTATATGCAGATGAAAGCATCGAGAATTTGGTTATGCATACAGTGCTTAGCTTTATTGGCTCAGTAGATGTGAGGTACATGCTAGTCTAGCCTATGGGTTTTTGATTGTTGAGAATCATATATTATCTTCCCTGATTATTGTTTATCTTTTCACAAGTCCCAACACATACCTCCTACATTTGGAGCTGCTTAATTTCATGCTGATTGCAATGTCAACTCAGCTTCTTTGTGGACCATCTCCGGGACCAAAAGACGTTAACCCGTTTATTGATGCAGCAATTGTTCAGGTTACATGATTAAACTTTGGCTGCTCCCAATTTCCAAATCGTTCCAATATATTGTTAGCATCTTAGATTGCTACTGCTTTTTTCAGGATAACTCTTTGGTTAGTTTGGTTGTGCACAAACTACTGCTGAATTACATCTCACAACCTGGCATGCCCTTCAAAAGTTCATCATATTCCATATTTTATGAAGGAAGTCAGCCTAGTGTTTTACAAAGAGTTGGCTCTGCAGCTGGTATGGTCCTTTGACTCCTTTCCCTTGATGTTTGTATTCTTTCTAGTTTGTTTGCAAGTGCTTCCACTGTGAGTGTTACTGGTAATGGACCAAATAGCATATCTTATGCTTTGTTGTCCATACATTCTCCTAAGATTTCAAATCTTATGCTTCATTAGAACATTATCACACACTTTTTGTCAATGCAAAATTAGTTTTTGGGTAATGTTCAAGGGTTACATCGTTGACAGAAGCTTCTCCTGTTATTATATTCTTCTTCCTTGCAGCAAATTTTGTCTTGTTACCATTGAGTTATTTGGGCAGTTCAAGAGGTGAAGGCTCAAGAAGTCCATTGGTAGACTGTAGTCTACTTGTGCTTCTTGTGCTCATTCATTATCATAAATGTGTTGTGAGCAATGAGTCCATAACAGATTTGAGTGTTGATGGTCATACTTCAGATTCTCTTCTGAAAGAAAATACATATTTTTCTGACAACCCTTACTGCAAGGCCTTGGAGAATGCAACAGATTTTGAATGTAAGACCGTAAATTTCATTATTTATTTTGTGATCTTTTTTTTTTCAAGGTTTGCTTTTCTAAATCAGTGCCCTTCTTGCAGTTGACCGTATAGATGTTGAGGGCAATGCATATACTGATCCAGTTGTGAGGTTACCGTTTGCTTCTTTGTTTGATACTCTTGGCATGTGAGTGTTTATTCTTCCTTATTGATAATCTTGGCATGTGAGCGTCTTCCTTCTGTATCAGTATATGAAGTTTAGATTTATTCCTTGGTTTTATACTGATAAAAAAGATTTATTGCTTGGTTTATATCATTTGAGAGTACACTGATTCTCTCTTTTCTGGAATTCAATTTTGTGTTGAAGTTGGAATGACTTGCATCACATTCACATTTAAATGTGCTGTACTGAATGCAACTACATTTATCAGCTGAATGTATCTGATTAAAATAGATCAGTTTCTTGACAACGAATTCTAATGGTATCATATTCTGTGCAATATGGCTGCTGGCCTGCCAGTATGTTTGACTTGTTATTTCTGCCTAGGGGTCAGCAATTTAATTCACCATTTCTCTCGGATTTGTGCTTTATTTATTAGTATTGAGACCCCCTTTTCTTCCTTGTCTTGGTTTCAAGGGGTTGAAACCCTACTTTTATGAGTCGTTTTTACAGTGTCAAATCCCTTCGTGTGAAATCCATGGTTCTTTTTTTTGGAATCAATAGTTGTCACAAATGAAGTGGAAGTTTTGTTCCATGTAAATATTTTGCAATCCAAACCCGGTCTATGCAAGAATCTTTTTTTTTTTTTTTTTTTCTGTGGCTATAACAATGAAGCTTGGAACTATATGTAATCATTCTTGTATTTTTGCAAGAAAAAAGGTTTTGTAACATGTAAGGATAAGAATTTATTAGGAAAACACTACTATGCCCACTCATTTTGACACCTCCATTTGACCGCTGGTCAATTTTTTTTTTTTTTTACTTAGTGATTAAGGAAGTGATTTTAAATGTATTGGTGTATTTTTTATATTTTTTAAATATATTTAAATATGTTAAAAAAATGTGAAAAGAAAAGAAAAAAAAAAAAATTTACATGGGGCGGCATAGTAGCCGCACCCAATTTATTGTATTGTTTTAGTCACAAATTTGCTGCATTTTAGTTGTTTCGAGGACTTATATTGTGCGGTTTCTTCACTTTGTGATGCTGTTTCTCCATCTGATAAAGAACCCAACATTCTCAGAACCCTGCATCAGCTCCCCTCCACCCTTTTTTCCTGTCGCATTTGAGTAACCCATAACGGTTCTGCATTTACAGGTGCTTGGCTGATGAGGCTGCTGTCTTATTGCTTTATTCACTGCTGCAAGGGAACTCTGACTTTTTGGAGTATGTTTTGGTGCGAACTGATTTGGATACATTGGTATGAAGCAGCAGTTCAAGTTTTTACTTTTACCCAAAATAACACAAACAATAATATCACCTTTATATGGTGTATATAATTTCTTAAATTTGTCTCTAATCAAGCAACCTGGTGTCATATTTGCTATTGATGTGGCATGGCTCCAACATACCCTAATTCTGATCTGTGTTTTCATGATGAAATTAACAGTTGATTCCCATTTTGGAGGCTTTATATGATGCTCCTAGGAAGACGCCCAATCAAATCTACATGTTACTCATTATACTTCTAATACTCAGCCAGGATTTGTCATTTAATGCAAGCATTCATAAGCTGGTAAGGATTATATTTGTTTGCCATTTATGTTTTACAAAGGGATTGTATTAACATAGATGATGTGGACAGATATTGCCTGGTGTTCCATGGTACAAAGAACGCCTCCTTCATCAGACATCTCTTGGTTCCCTGATGGTCATTATTCTCATAAGGACTGTGCAATATAATCTCTCTAAGCTGAGGGTAAACTTCACTGATCCATATTTCTAATTTGCTTATGTTCTATATATATTTTTTATAAGTAAACAATATTATTGATAAGGATAGACAAAGTCCAAGTACACAAGATGGTATACAAGAGACAAGACTTATCTAGGTCGCAAAAGTGAAAACAAGAAAATCATGTAAATTAAGGCCATTAAAATCTATAGCTATGGCCCAAAGAAATAAAGTACAGAAAAATAAAGATCGAAGCTCCTCAAGTGTCCGCTCCTTATCTTCAAATGTCCGATCGTTACTTTCTCGCCATGCGTATGTTCTATAGTTGTGATGACTTTGATGCAATTGCTAGACATGAGTCCTGCAGCAGGCTGCATATGCCAATGTCCTGTACAAATATTCTTTTTGACTGGTACAAAAGACTCGAGCACACATGAGATAGAACTTGTGCTTCCCCTCCATCCCTCATGGTTGGAAGAGATGTCGTTTGGTCTAAGGGCTATAGACATAAATTGATCGATACCAATTTTGTGCTTTTTGCTAAGGATGATGGCAGGAGCTTGACCTGAACCTGATCCCTTGAAAGTGGCCCAATGAAAAGCCTGAAATCTGGGTTGGATATTTGTAATCCGCCCATTAACTTGCTGTAATTTGGTTATTTCTATCTAGTACCTGCACTTAGAGGCTGAGACAGGATGTGTTTCCCTTTCTTTTGGTGATTACATGAGTTACCCAATTAACTGCATTATTGGTGGTTATATTAAAAAATTAGTGTATACATGCACCTATGCTTACACATTATAGATAAAAGACAGGAAGACAATAATATCAACTGCTCATCATACCTTGACCTGCTTGGAGGGTGGGTTCATAGGTTCAGTGTCTTACGGTTGAGTGTTTTGTATTTACCTGTTCAAGAGAAAGGAAAAAAAAACCTTGTAGATAAGTTAATTGAAAACTCAATATCTCACAACATTAGTTCAAAATTTGTTTCACTTAAATGTTTTCCTTTATGCATTTTACATAAAAAAATGTTGCTGGTATGTAGCTGGATATCTACTTGTAGCTCGCTTCTTCCGATAATCCTTTTTAAAATTTTCAATCATACAGGATGTTTATCTTCATACAACCTGTCTAGCTACATTGGCTAATATGGCACCTCATGTCCACCGTTTAAGTTCATATGCATCACAGAGGCTGGTCAGCCTTTTCTATATGCTCTCACGCAAGTAAGCTACTCCTGTTCATTTTATTTTTCCTTACCTTCACACTTTGCTGCTTCATGTTTGGTGTGTGACGATCTTATGATTGCTCCTGTTAATGCAACAATGAATATAGGTATAACAAATTAGCGGAGCTAAGAGATGATAGGATGCATCTAGCCAAAGGCAGCAACAGTCTTACTGAAGATATGGTCTGTAACACTATCTGCCTCAAATTTGAGCCTATTTTGATGTGGAGCCTTTCATACCTATCAAAAAACTTAAATATTTGTTTGACTAAGCAGATTGTTCTTGTTTCAGTCGACAGAGTTGCATATATATACTGACTTCCTGAGACTTGTTCTTGAAATTTTAAATGCAATTTTGACTCATGCCCTGCCACGGAATCCTGAGGTATCATCTTTTACTGTAGTAATGATTAAAGTGAGAGAAACTTTTCTTTAGTTTCACATTAGCACCTTTCAGGTTTTCTGAATCTATCGGCAGGTTGTATATGCGATAATGCACAGACAGGAGGTCTTCCAGCCATTCAAGCATCATCCACGCTTCAACGAGCTGCTTGAAAACATTTATACTGTATGCCCCAGAATATTCTGTTAGAAATCGTTTCATCAATTCTTTGTCTCAGCAATATTGCAATATCTTATACAGCAAGGTTACATTGTTGTTAATTATCGATAAGGTTTTCTATACCATGTGTTACTGACTTCTTTGGTCTCTTCTGTCGCTGTAGGTATTAGATTTTTTTAATAGTCGCATGGATGCACAATCAATGCATGGTGAATGGTCAGTCGATAAAGTACTGCAAGTCATAGTTATTAACTGCCGCTCTTGGCGGGGTGAGGGGATGAAGGTAAGAATTGGAAAAAAGATGGTAAAATTATGAGTGCAGTTTAAAATGGGAACATTATCTTTAGGACTAACATGCCTTTGTCTTAGCAGATGTTTACACAACTACGCTTCACATATGAACAAGAGAGTCATCCCGAAGAGTTCTTTATTCCATATGTGTGGCAGCTAGTTTTATCCCGTTGGTACTGTTCCTGCCTCTAAGCATTATTTTATAGAACACCTTTCAACTTGGTCATTATCCAAGTAGTTTGCATTGGCTGGCGATCATGCTGGTTTTTGAGTTTCTTAACCTTACTTGAGTAATTATCAGAGATTCCTTTCATATTGCTGATAAACTGGAAGTCACATCACACTTTGATGGATCTTGCCATTGATTTTTAGGTTTATTCTATTTATTTTAACACCAAAAAGTTTTATTTGTTTTTTAATATGTCTTCAATTTGTGATTCCTGTATGTAGCACTGATTCTTTGTTCTGTCCTTTCTTTAGTATATTCAGCTTCAATTCAGGAGCCATAAACTTGTTTCCAGTTGATCCACCTGTAGAAGTAAGTATCTGGATTCATTTTATGAATTTCACTTTTAAATGTATATATACTTATAAAAAAAAAATATTTTAAAATGTATATATGTAGGGGGGAACTTTTTCTTTCTTTTACTTTGGGGATGAGGCTTGGTTTGCAATATAAAAGTACTCTGGTTGTCACCAACTTTTACTATCACCTCCCCTTGGTCATGAAGAATAACTTAAAGCGTATAAAAGACCAAATAAGAAATCCTATATAGGGTTAATCAGCATCTACAGATCATTGAAAATACCCATATTAGAATAATTGTCTTTTTGGCTCGTAGCCCTTCTCAAATTCAAGATGTTCAGCTTATAAAAAATCATACAAGTCAAAGGAACCTTTTGAATTTTCTACTGATGTTTACTAAAAAGCATAGATGTCTAGGAAAAACCCACTCCTTAGCTAGGAGCTCTCGAGATATATCAACTTTAGTTTATAGGCAGGGAAGTGTTATACCTATTGCCTACACCCGACGTATGTATATATGCATACATTTCTAAAACGCAACTTCGATTCTGGCTTTTTAGCTGATGCAAAATATTTCAAGCAATTATTGAAAGCAGACCGCCAGGTGCAAGGAAATTTAGTTCAATAATATTATGATTCTTTTTTTTTTTTTTTTTTGAGCTGATCTTCTCTTTGATGTCATGGTCATCACTTTTGGTAACACATTCTTTTTTGGTTGCAGATACAAGAGAATGACGGAATGGTATCAAGTAAGCACCAAAATGGAGAGTTGAGCGTGCACGGACTTCTTCTCGATCCATAGTGGGTGCAATGTTATTTGAAAGATTCATGCACCTTGATGCATATATGTAAATATATGAAATAGTGTTTATATTCTGCTCATTCTTTCTGTCCATATGTTTTCTTCCATGTAGAGGCCCTTCTCCCACAGAAAATTTGAGATAATCAATGTAATAAGAGATTATGCTTATTTCACCCCCCCAGCGGGCGGGAAAAAAGTAAAACAAATAAGAGATGTTGCTCAGTTCCATTTTTAACACCATTATTTTTTGGAGTTATGCCATAATGTTTTCCATTTTATAGCTTTTATGGTAACAGTGTTACCGAGATCATGATATATCAGTAACAATTATTTCATGTATAAGAAACAGGAACCAAAAAAAAAAAAAAAAAGGAAGAAAAGAAAGAAGATTCTTCCACGCGTTCCTACTGTGGCTCTCAGCGCTACCAAATAAATGGTACACTTTCTTTAGAAGGAGATTCTTTCACTCTTTTACACATCAACGACAGCAAGATAAAATTACGTTCTCTACTTTATTTTTCAGCCGTACAAACAACCCAGGCAACACCACAGCAGAGAATAAAGGTTTGCGCTTTTACTTTGGTGGGGTATTTGCAACCTTCCAGGCATATTGAGCAAACACCGCAGTTTCTCTTTCACCTTCAACTTCATTGATGGGCACAGCGCCACTAATTTCTTTTAAATCCTCTGGTGTGAGCTTCAATGCCAAGGATCCAATATTGTTATCAAGATTCTTAACCTTAGTTGTACCTGTAAATTATCCAATCAATTTGTTTCGCATCAAGCGCTACAGGAGAATTCAATCCACTTTATCTGGAGATGGATAAAGATATATACAGATGTAAACAAAGAGACTAGAGTACCAGGGATTGGGATTATATCGTCCCCTTGATGGAGAATCCAAGCCAGAGCTAGCTGAGGGGGAGTGCAGCCATGCTTTGCTGCCAGTTCGGATAATCGGGCATATAGAAGTTTGTTCTTCTCCAAATTCTCCCCCGTGAACCTTGGATGCACAGCCTATGCCAAGGACATTGAAAATGAGCGTAAATATCAATTCTTCCTGCAAAACTACTTAATTTTTCTTACTTGCTACATTGTCAATGAGTGTTATTTAGCTGTAGTCACCTAGGTACGTACCAGGAAGCTCTCAGTAGGCAAGCTTTCCACGATTGCTTTCCCGCCGAAGAACCCATGACCAAGAGGGCTATATGCCACTATCCCAATTCCAAGCTCTCTGTGAGATTCACAAAAGTTGCTTAACGATGTTGTTGGGATTTCATGATTGTTAATAAAGCGTCTAATATTTCATAACCAATTCAAAGACCATGTAGACAAAACTTCCACCCCTGTCAATAATTTAACGATTGGCTTTGAAATTCAAACAAAATAAAACCTGCAAAGTGGAATTATCTCGTCTTCGATTTCACGGGTCCACAAGGAATACTCCATCTCTAAGGCAGTGATGGGATGAACCGCATGAGCTCTTCTTATTGTGTCTACACTAGCTTCTGATAGCCCAATGTATTTTATCTTTCCTTCCTCCACCAGCTTCTTCAGCTCCTCCATCTACCATTTGCCAAAATTGGTCAGATGGCAAGCAGAAATAAAGTAAAAATGAAGTATAAGACATTGAAATGTATCAAACTACAAAGTTTTGTATGGATTCAGAATGACAAAATATATCTTAAGACTCACAGTATCCTCTATTGGCACTGAGGAGTCCACACGGTGCTGATAGTAAAGATCGATGTAGTCCACATCAAGATACTTGAGACTTTCTTCACAGCATTGTCGTGCATATTCAGGGGTACACTTGACGCCAATTTGACCATCCGCCGCAATAGTAATCCCGAATTTGGTAGCTATTTGAATTTTTTCTCGAGGAAGCTGCTTCAGAGCCTAGAAAGACAAGATGATTTTAACTCCGTCTAACATTTTCTGGAATGTAGATGTGTTCCTAAGGCTAATTTGTCCATTGGATGAAAATCTCAACTAAACAAATACAGTCTCAACCAACCATTCGGGCATCCAAAAGAGGCACCGGCTAAATCACATTTTGAATGAATTTTCAAGATGATTAGACAGTAAGAAATTACAATACCTTGCCAATCATGATCTCATTATGGTGATTCTCTCCATAAACATTTGCTGTATCAAATAAGGTTATACCCCTATGAAAGGCTTCCTTTATAACGGAGCATCCATCTTCATGTGAAAGAGGAGCATTCAATATTCCAGAAAGTCCGCCGCTTCCAAACCCCAATTTAGAAACCTGCGGCCAGAAAAGGATCCCATGAGAACTGTTTCATGCTAATAAAACTATCTGAGGAAGTCCCCGATCCAATAATCTGGGTTAACCAAATACAGGGCCAATGATCTTAAACAAGCATTTTTTGAAAAGGATATGAACAGTGACACATGACTGAAATCACTTAGAATTATTTATTTACGGATATGGAGATTATCATTGCAATTTGTAGAGAAAAGATTCAAGTAAAGATAGAATATAAGATATTGAAATTGGAGATTGGCCTAATCCAAATGGGTTGGAGAGAGCAAGAAGAAGCCTACCTCAAGTCCCTGACTGCCAAGTTTCACTCTTGGAATTTGGATATGGGACTTCTCCGCCATCTCAACAAACCACAGCAAAGCTGCAAGATGCTATTACAGGAATGGAAAATTGTAAAGTTTGCACACCTAGTAGGACTCCATTTATACCCTAATTCCCCCCACCAACTTTAACAGGTGGAATTTTTTTCGTCAAAAGTGGGAAAGACGGCAATCGTGTTCATGGTGGGGACACTGTGCGGACATTAGATTTTAATATTATCGAACCAGAACAACGACAAGACAATAAATCTGAAAGGGCTAAAAGATTGACCTGCATTGTCGATTAGTTAGTGTATTTAAAGTTTGTTTGAAAATGGGAGAGACAATTCAAACATGACGAAATTGCTTAGAGTAATGTTCTTCTGTGATCCCCACCACGAAATTGGCCAAGTTTTCAGTCATTTATAGTTTCGAGTGTTTTGTTTGTCGGCCATCTAACATTGCCAGGCGGCAAAGAAGAGCAAGGAATAGTCTCTCGCAGCAACTTTATTGGAGACACGTGCATGAAAATTTGAAATTGATACATACAATTACATACAGAAGAACATTACGATTTTACTCTTCTAGATACTTGTGCTACCACGCCTCACAGTCACATTCTCAAACTACTTTTTTTTTTTTTTTTTTTAATTGAATGAACCCATAACTCTAGCCACACGTGAAGAAGCATGATTAAGCTCAGTTAGTCATATAATTTTATCTTGGCTATTCAGCCCAGATTTCTTCCCACCTACCCCCAACAACCCACCAATTTATATTTGCAAATTTTGACATTATTAATATATTAATATAGAAAATACTAGTATGCAGCTTAAATTTACTCTCTTATTTTGACTGTGGATATATTTTATTTAATTTTCTTATTTAATGATTAAAAAAATAATTTTTAATGTATTGATATATTTTTTATATTTTAAAAAATATTTAAATAAATAAAAATAATATAAAAATAATAATAATAAAAAAATAAATTTGTGCTGGGCACGCCAGCGGTCAAAGCTGGCGGCAGCTCACGAATGAATTAATATTACCAATTTGCTTTAAAAAAGAGAAAAAAAAAAAAAAAAAAAAAAAACAAGACGGCGGAAAGTGAGCAGAAAAAGTAAAATTTTGAGTACAAACAAAGAGCATGATTGGTATCAGTTTGATTCCAACCTAAATTCAAAATGGTTGGAAGTTCTGGCTTTAAAACAAGGTTAGTTGAAGCTATTTGCCCTTAAACACATGATTATTCGTAATGTTTCTCCCAAATTACTTTTTTTAAGTATTTAACATCAGACTCCAAAGATCAATGTTACTCAACTTTTCAACTTCCACACATCATATTTTTTTAAAATTTTAAAATTTTTTTAATTTTCTTTTTTAATTTTTTTTGAATTTATTTTTTTCAAACTAATTCAATTCTTCTATTTATTATTTATATATTAAATATTTTATAAAATTAAAAAATTAAAAAAAAATGTGATGTGTGGAGGTTGTGTAGATTTTTTCACTCCAAATTAGTTTTAAATTTCCATCCTAGACCGTCCAGTTTATATTACAAGTACAAGCCAATTAATTAATGGAATATGATAAGCTTAATTATATATTTAGAGCATCCTTAATGGTTTAACCAAAGTTAAAGAATATTTTTGATGAATGTAAAATAGATTTGACTTTTGACTATTTCATTCACATAAATCTTTACATTAGAATAGTTAACTATTTTTTCTTTATATAACAATAAAATAATATAAGATAAATTTTGATTTGCCTATTCCCATCAAATTTCTATATTAGATTATCCATTTATTCATTATATAGTAATGAGTAATTAATAATTAAATAAATATTTAATTTTTTAAATTATTAATTTATTTTATTTTATCATATTTTTACCTATTATATGTTAATTAGTAATCATATTCTAAATAAAAAAAATAGAAGGTCTAGTACCATGCGAGGCCCCTCAGCACATAAGTCGTGCATTAATGGTTTTTTTTTTTATGAGTAAACTGAAGTCGTGCATTAATAGTTACTTAGAAAATATAGATATTTCCTTAAAAGTAGTTAATTTACTTGAAGTCGTGTCCCCCAAATATCACTTGAAAATAGTACTTTCGTTCAACTTGAATATATACATGAAAGTTTAGAGAGAAATAATTGATAAAATATATATTTGGTGTATCTACAACATAACTAGCAAATTTGAAATTAATTTTGGTGTTCATTGTAATTAAAGTTTAAATATTTAGATTTTAGCTAATCTATTGTGATGGTATTTTGGCCGAGTCTAATAGTTAAGTATGTAATAGATTTAATTTTTAACTAATTTATTGAGGATGCTATTAAAAAGTCTAACTAATAATCGCCATGTAGATATCAACAGACACTGAGGATCGAATCTCCATTAATTTCAAATTGAAATTGCCTAATATCAGAGATAACAAAAGATATTTCTATGAAAACCAGGTTACGTACACCAAACTTCATCTTAGAACAGAAAAATTTTTAATTCGTACACGGTCGCACTCTTCTTCACTCCGTACACTTCATTTTCCTTTTTCTTCATTGTTCCTGAACAAACAGAATACATATGCACAGAGAAATCATAAAGAGATCAGTAGAAATGGAAATTTTACAGCTTGAACGGATCAGTACTCTTGCTCTACTTCTATGGTAGTTTCAGTACTTTGTGTTTAGGATTACCTTACCTTGATAATATTGTATTTGCAAATTCCAAGCATATTGAGAAAGAACAGAAATCTATCGTTCGCCAACAACTTCATCAATGGGCACCGCCTCACAAATTTCTCTCCGATTGTCTTCAGAGAGCTTTACAGTCAAAGAACCAATGTTGTTATCCAGATTCTTAATTTTAGTTGTACCTGCACAATCTCAACAACAACATCTATTACTATATATAAATGCGAAATCATATAATTTCGACGTGTCATTCTACCCATAAAAATAAGCATTCTACTTATTAAATTTGAAGTGTTATGTTTATGGAGTAATAATCCTTTTAAAAACAATATTTCACTATGAATCATTTTAACTTTTAAATTTTATTTATTTTCTTACATGTAAAGATATAAACCGATTTAAGTCTCCACCCAAAGACACTATTTCAACCTTTATATTGTTTCGTCAAATAGACGCCCTCTAAACTGTTTCAAATTTCTCCACTATAAAACTTGATCTCTCTCTAAATTTCTCTCCCTCATACACAACAATCCGCACATTGTGTAGGTTATAGGCTCGTATATAATAATGTAAAAATAATGTAAAAATCATCCATTTCAGCAAGAATCTCTTAACCTGTTTAAAAGCCATATTTATTAATCAAATTCAAGAGAATATTATATATAGGCACAGGCTGAGAAAGAATGTGGTGTCTCCCTCATAAAAAAAATTAGGAACAGAGATACATCACGGTACTGGATGCATGGTGATTGGGATTTCAGTTTGCAGCACAAGAAGATATGATCCAGTACTGTTAAGTTAAAACAAACAAGCACAGACTAAATAAAAGCAATCCTGTATTTATGCATTAGAAAGATGGAAATTTTATATTAAAGAGAGGGCTAGAAATTATTACCGGGGATTGGGATAATGTCTTTGCCCTGAAGGAGAAGCCATGCCAAAGCTAGTTGAGGAGTAGTGCAGGCATGCTTTTCAGCCAGACTGGCAAGCTTGCTGTAAAGAATCTTGTTCTTCTCAAAATTCTCCCCACTGAACCTTGGAAACATGGGCTGTGAATAGAACATGAATCATGTATATGACTTTTAAATTAACATTCCTGCCTTAAAACAATTGTCTCGCTCATTCCATCATGGTGCGTTTTAGATAGTAAGTTAAAGATGAAAATTGAAAGTTGAATAAAATATTATTAAAATATTAATTTTTAATATTATTATAATTTTAAGATTTAAAAAAATTAAATTATTGATTATATTTTATGTGAAAACTTTAGAAAATTGCAATGATAAGATAAGATGAAATACTTTCCATATATATCCAAATAGAGGCAAACATTTTATATTGGGTGGCTCTACAATCAGTGCTGGGGGCTCCCGCTAGTATATTTTGGGTTTTTTTTTTTTTTTTTTTTTACTTTTTTCATATGTATTTTTTAACATTTTTAAATATTTTTTTTAAAAAAATTACAACATCAATAAAAAATACTTCATTAATCACTAAGTAAAAAAAATAAAAAATCCTAACGAGAAGAGTAGCAATTAATTAAAAAGCAGAAATTTATTACCGCATATTAAAAAGAAAAATTATATTCATCATTTTCAGACCACATACCACAGATTATTTTTTATTTTATTTTCTTAAACCAAATGTGTGGTGTGTGAATGATGAGTAAAAGAACTCAATTAGTTTAAGAGGAATAAAACTAAAAAAAATTAAATAAAATAAAAATAAGTGTGGTGTGTGCGTGGATGAAGGGAATCGAGATGATAAGTAGTAAAACTCTATTAAAAATAGGTCCTTCTAGGGTCACCAAGGATTCCTATCGATATGTGTAAAATACACTTTTTATTTTTTATTTTTTTTCAAGAATTTTTTTTAAATCTTTTTAAATATTTAAAAGAAAAAAAAATTACAAACTCTTTTAAAAATATTTCCTTGATAATAAAGTAAAAAAATATAATAAAATATGAATTGACAACTTTTATAGTGCTGCATCCTCGATGGATGCAGCATTTTTCATTACGTTTGGATATTGAGATGGGTTGAATTGAGCATCTGAATAATAATATATTTCTTTAAGGATAAAATGAGTTTAGTTTTTTTTATGAAAAGTTGAAATGTAAATTTCGTCAATAATTAGTTTATGTTTGAGATGATTCGAGCCTAAATATTTATCCGATATATGCATCTGATCAATAACGTTAACATATATACCAGTACACTTCCAGTAGGCAAGCGCTCAAGAACTGCCTTCCCACCAAAGAAACCACTACCAAGAGGGCTGTATGCAACTATTCCAATACCCAGCTTCCTGCATGCCCGCCCATGCCACTAACTAGTAAAATCATGAGGTACGTACGTACCAACTAAAAGAAAAAGAAAAAAGTAAACAGAGGAACAGGACAACGACGAGGACGATCTAGATCATCTCATATATATAAATATATCTTATATGTAATAAGTGCAAATAAGCAGGTGTCGTTCACTATTTTTTTCCATTTTGCCCCTGCTTTTCAATTCGTCTTCCCATTTTGTCCCTTGGCTGTCTTCCTGATCTCGTCTTGTTTTCCCACGCTGTGCATTTCTAATTCGGTTTCTTGTCTTCTTCTCCAGAACCTTCCATCCTTCAGTTTTCGAGAGCTTTTTCTTATCTTCTTCTCGAGAGCCTTCGATCATTCAGCTTCTCGAAATCTCATTCTTTGCTTCCGAATCTCCTTTCCTATGATTTTTAATTTTTTTTTGTTTTCCACCGCTTTCACCCTCTTATCAGATTCTGAATTTTGCTTATTTTTTTCCTCACCGCCTTCACCGCTTGCCGCTTGGTATAAGAGTGACTTTCATCTTCTTTGGTTGCGGTCTATATTTCTCTCTCAACTCAGACCCCCTCTCTTTTCTCTGCATTTTTTTCTCCATTTTTCAGTTTTTTTGCTCCCCCCCACGCCTCCTCTGCTCTCCCCAACCGATTTCTCTCCATTTTTCTGCTCACACACCTAAAGGCACGGAGCAAAAGCTCACCGCCGATCTCTGAAAGAAGCTTCAAGAAATGACGCCGATCATATTTTTTCCTAATCTTTTTTATTATTTTCTTGTTGTTCCTCGTCTCTCTGTTGTTGCCATTGAAGAAAAGGGTAAAATTCTAAAATTTTATTTTTGCAGGAGTTTTTTTTTTTTTTTCTCAAGGAGTTTTTATTTGGGTTTCTCGGTTGCATGTTAAATCTGTTCTTCTTTCTTGTGCGGGTGTTTTTTTAATTTTTTGTTCATCCCCTTTCGCATCCAAGTTGTTTGTTTTCTTGCTTTTGCTGGGAAATTAAAATCATGTCAAGCTCGCCGGCGTTTTTTGAATTTTCCAAGAAGAGGTCGGAGAAAGCAAGCTTCTCTATGTAGCCTACTGAGTCAGTACCTGAAGGAGAAGGGCTCCTTTGGCGATCTAAACCTCGGATGTCATGCAACGTCAAACGAAACGGTGTGCTTTGCCCTCCTCTTTCCTTTTCTGCATTTTTTTTTTTTTTTTGTTTTGTTTTAACTATCTCATTCCTTTCTTTTTCCTATGTGATTTTCTAAGAAAACCCAGAAATTAGATCTACTTGAGGTTTCTCTTTCTTTTGGGTTTTTGACTGTCTAATTCCATATCATCGCCCAAGCATTTCGATGTGTCCTCTTTGCTCGTCAAAACTCTATAAAACTTTGATGTTTTAAAACCCTAGCTGATCTCAATCTTAATCCATTCCACGTAGCCACGGGGCCGCATACCAAGGCTCAAGCAATCTTATGAGCTTTTCTTTTTTCTCTCCTGTTGACTTCCATTTTCAATGAATCAGATGGCTCGGTTCCATGGGATTTTGCTCTTCTCCGCACTTCTCTGCCTCGTTCATGCTCTAGAAGCTAGCACTGGTGACGCTGATCCGGTTTACAGGTAAGTTTCTTTTTGTTCTTTATCTTTTGCGTTTGCTCTAATTTTTCAAATTTCTTTTTGTATTATCATAATCGGTTAAATATGTAACCGCCTTTTTTTTATTTCTTTCTTTTCCCCCAAATTTAAATATTGGTGGTTGCACTATTTGACGGAGAAGATTAGTTTGTTTACCTGATAATACCTGTGTAGCAGTGGAGAAGTATTACTTTCGAATTTTTGATACAGTGGAAGTTAAACAATGGTACTATATCTTCTAGATAAATTTGAATGTGAGGGTAATCGCGTAAAGTTTGAGATTTATAAAATTTAGGTACTGCTAGATAAATCTTTTCAAGATAATTAAGTTTTTTTTTTTTTTTCCTCATATCCTCCAACTACTGAACCCATTGAAGGTTTGTTGAATTCTCTCCTTCCCATTTTTTATTTCTCTTCCTGATCTGTTTGGTTGCTATGATTTACTTGGCATTATAATACATATCGAAAATTGGATGTATTTTTAAAATTATACCCTGGATATTGCTCCATTTTTTATTTCTCACTGCTTATGTATGCCTCATGTCTGGTTGATTTAATATTATAAACATAATGCACCAACTGGTTTTACCTAAAAGAACGGTGGAATGATTTTTCTTCCCGAGCGGTTAACACAAGCCATGGGAAATCATTGGTGCAAGACATATACGTGGTCGATTCAAGATATGCATATATATAATTTTGCATTAATAGAATTTTTACTTTAATATCTTATAATAATTTTATTATTGTAAATCTAACATTATTTTTAATTTTTGTAGTCTAAAGGTTCTACGTTTTATAATGTAGAACAGATTTGTTCACGATGAGTGCCCTGAAATTTGTAATATTATTATGAAAAAGTCAATTATTCTTGGGACAAAAATCAGTCTCTCTTCGTATAACGGTATTTTTTCTTAATATTAACATTCTTATTAATTATTTATCTTGCATTTGTATATTTATTCATACATGTTTATAATGTAGGCTTATCGTTATCGTCACGACCAACAAGTGTTTTTACCATTCAACCCTTTCTTGCATCCACCATTCCATTACATACATGGTAAATTATGTGTTTAAATTGATTTATTATATTTGTTATTTTAATGCAATATGAATTTTATATTAACCTTTGTCGATACATTAACCTCTGTGAATATGTTATCATATATATTTAATATGTATTTCTTCTTATTTGAATGTTATACTTTATTTATCAATTCAAATGTTCAGGGCAAAATAAAACAATGCGTTACTTGAAGAAATAATTGCCAAAAATTTGAATAGGTCAGGTGCGTCAACTTCAAGCAGTTTTACCGATCCATTAATTAAAATATCAGAAATTGCCGAAGCCTTGAAGCCTATACCAGCAATGACGGTATAATTTTATTGTTTAAAATCATCTCTGATTTCTTATAAAGATTTATCTTTTTCGCTTCTTTTGTTTTCTTATCTTTTTTTGAAATATGGAGATTGGAGGTTGGTTGAAATGAAATGGAGATGGAGAATGAGAACTTCTAAATTGTATGTTGTGGATTTGAAACAGTGCATGTTTCTAAATTGTGTATTGTGGATTTGAAGAAATATGGAGATTAGAGGTTGGTTGGGATGAAATGGAGATGGAGGATGTGAACTTCTAAATTGTGTTATGGATTTGAAACAGTGCATGTTTCTAAATTGTGTATTGTGGATTTGAAACAGTGCATGGTCTTGTATTTAGTAAAATATTCATTATTTGTTACGGTTGAATTAATGTGATAATACTTTACTTTTGTTGATGCATTTAATTGTTCAGTTTTAATGCACCAATCGACATTCTTGGTTGGATTAACTTTTTTACGTTATTGTTTTCTTATCTTGTTTTGAAATATAGAGATTGGAAGTTCGTCAGAGAATGAAATGGAGATGAAGGATAGGAATTTATTAAATGCGTGTTGTGAATTTGAAAAAATGTATGTGGTTAAATTTAGAATGTTGATTGTTTGTTATGGTTCAATTAATGTAGTAATACTAAACTTTTATCGATACATTTAATACATACATGGTCGAAGTTAGATTTATGATGTGTGATTTACATCAGCCATTTTATTACATCAGTCATTTTATTAGATCAGTCGAAATAGCTTCTCTACACTTGTTTTTTTTATCCTCTCTGGAAATATGGAGATTAGAGGTTGGCCTTAATGAAATGGAAATAGAAAATGAAAACTTGTGATTTTTGTGTTGTGAATTTGGAACAGTTTGGAACAGTTCATATGTTTGGATTTAGGATATTGATAGTTTATTAGCTTCAATTAATATGGTAACATTAAACTTTTATTTATACATTTAATTGCCAATTTTAATGCAGTGATCAACATTTCTGGTTAGAGATTTACAATATTTGATCTGCATCAACCATTTTACTACTTATCATGTGGAAACTATAGCAAAACCACTGAATACGACAAAGATGAAGAGTTTTTATGCTATAATTGCAAAGAACTAATAACTACACAACCAAGGTAAATATTCATCGTGATATTTTGAAGTTAATAATTTTTACATCATAATTATAATATACTATTTGCTAATACCAAGAAGTGATAACTTATTTATTATTCCTAGATCTTGAGTCTATTTAGAGGCATTCGATGGCAGTGCCTCAATCGCAGTAGTAGCCTTTGATCCTATAGTAGAACGAATCTTTGATTGTACAACAACAGATATTGTACAATATGTAGAGGAGGTAAGATTTGTACTTTTAGCCATATTTAAGAAATTTTTTTTTATATGTTTTTATCGTTACAGGAGAGCATAGAGAACATTGCAAATAGAATTCAAGATAAAGAGTGGATGATTGTTTTGGGCGCATTTATGAATGAATTTAGAAAATTGCGCCAAAACAAATTTAACGTATTATCTATTAATAATGTGTAGCTATAAGAAATTCATATGTAATTGTAAATGTATTTATAAAATATTTTCTCATGTAATTATGAGATAGCTCTTGCTTTATATTTGTAATTATGACGATAATACATTAACTTCAATAATCACTTTTCCATCTGCAATAGAAAATTGTGTAATTGTAAATCTGTTCGTGCAAACTCTTATGTTATAATTATAGATATTCTGCAAATAATAAATGATTTTTTTATGATCAATGAGAATCTTAAAATATAGACAAAATTATTATATTTTATAATTATATATATTAATCTATTTCTTATTATTACATATTTTTACATTTCATAAATGTTATTTTTAAAAATATTTTGTATATTTTTGCAATTGGGCACACGTGCAATGCACGTGTTTGCCCTTTACTAGTATATATATATATATATATATATAGACACCTTTTTCTCTTAAAATTAAATATTATAGGTAGAAATTAATTAATTAATTACATTTTTCAACCAACTATAGATTGCATGCAGCCTCAGTATCTCTGATCGATCATAGGAGAAAATTATCTGCATATTGGCACCGATTTTCATGCACGCTTCCATGAGTACTCAATATTGGCCGACCCGTCATGTGTTTTCCTTATCTTGCACATGGCCGTTATATCTATTGAAATGACTTTCTTTTTTTTTTTTTTCCGCGAAACATGTGGTTGAAAACATATGACATTAATGAAAGCCTTGAGACTTTGTCCATCATCGTGTACTTTTTCCCATACAAAATTAGCGGTACCACAGAATCCGAGGAAGTGGATCAGCTTGATCGAGGATCCTAGCTAGCACGATCGCAAACTCTGAAATATTTGTTTCTAACTTCGAGAGTAAGGTAATTAATTTTGGAACAAAAGTACTTGAGGCTGTCGGTACGTATACACGAGGTCAAAGCTAGCAAGCTAGCTAGTACTCTAATATTAAATGCATGCAGCTGCATGCATGTTGAAGGGGTGCCTTAGCTAGGCTAGCGTTATGGTCAAATTTAGTAACCAAGATTTCCTATATTTTCCTAGCTAGGCTAGCGTTATCAGTACTAGCACTAGCACTGCTTGCTCGATCGCTGCTTTCGCTAGCTAGAATTAGGTTAGTGTTAGGCCTTCATATATTTTGCATATATATACACATCATATATGGATGGCTAATGGCTATGCTCAAAAATGTATATTCATGGAAAGCATAGACGGAATATATAATATGACGTACGTACAAGCATAGTTTTCTAGCTTTCTTACGTGTCAAATTCCCTATGGCTTCAGTTTATATTAAGTACTACTATATATCGATATATATATATATATATATATATATATATATTTTTTGCATGTGTTCATGTCTACGTACGTGGCAAGCTCAGTACTGCTGATCATGATCATATATCCTAGTACTAAAAATCACTTTTGTCTTGATACGATGTCTGAAGCAATAAGATCGATCGATATTACACCGCGTACTCCACTAGCCATTACTCCACCAGTTTATATGTAGTTCATCAAGATTTTGGAGTACTTTAATGTTAATTGCCAAATATTAATTAAACAGTGAAAGTCATGTCATATATAATATATCTAGTTCCTATTCAAACCCAAATAAGCTAGATATATAGTTTGTGAAGTGTTTAGGCATGTCGATCGATCTTTGTGTCTGGTCATGAACTTTATAAGCAATTATATATGTACATACATATATAGCTGATCAATATATATAATTTAAACTCATCAGTAAGAAATTACATGCGGTGATCTTATAGTACTACTATATATCTAGCTAGGCCAGGAAAATATAGATTAGTTATGTAAATACAAAGGGTCTTTGATAATCAACCGATCGACCATAGACTAATACAAGGTGGTATATACGTAATTACACACATAATATTATGGTTAGGTATATATATATATATATATATATATATATATATATATATGACTTTCTAGGGTACCTCATGGAGAGAAGATTTGCGAAAGGGACATCACATCGATGTCTACTAAGATATGGGAATCAAGTACTCTTTGTCTGTGTTACCTCAAAAAGTAAACACAAAAAGATCAAGTCATTGTCATTGGTCGATCGACTGTGATCCTTCATCTATGTTGATAAAGAAATTAAGATCAGAGCAAGATACTCATGTCATAAGAGAGGATCGAGAAGTATATATAGGATCCTATATATATATTACAAACCATAATATATATATATATATTTGCATATACGTACGCACGTAAAATACCGATTGATCATCGAAGTTTAAATAAGAATTTGGGTCACAATATATAATAAATTTGTTATACTACTTGTACTGTTTAATCCCCACCAAATAGTTGCATGGACCAGATGTCCTCCATGCTCCAATAATAGTTGTCATTAATGGATTCAGGAGCGGGTAAATGAGGTGCTGGAATAGGCTGATCCATATTTGTTTGGAGTGATGGCGGAGAGTAGGTTTCCAGCGGGTCAACGACGTCCATGCTGCCTACTGCAGACACTTGGCTAATTGAGCTTCCAGTTTGGTCATTCATGACTACAGAAGAACTACTCTGCCCATATAAATTCTCTGCTTGCTTGATATGCTTTTGGATTCTGGTCCTCCAGTAGTTCTTTATTTCATTGTCAGTTCTTCCAGGAAGATGCTTAGCAATTTTTTACCACCTGCTTTAATTTAGCAAGTAACTCGCAAAAGACAGCTATAACTTATAAGGGACATATATAATAGTTATACAGCCATTTGATGATTATCTTAATTAATTATCTAATCATGAGATTAATCTGTCACGATTTCAGTACAGAAAAACATGCAGCTAGCTAGCATATATGTATGATTCGACAAAAACATCTTAAAATCTTGAATTAGCAAAATCATCATGCATGCATGTAATAGCTAGAAAGCTGCCGAAAGTATGGTACTCGATGATCATGAGAAAGTTGCTGGCTATAATATTATATATAGCTATTTAATTAATGTGATCCAAGATTCATCAGATCAAGATCACTTGATTTTGGTGATAATGCATGCGGGACTTATAGAAATTATAATTCCATAATTAACATGTACGAATATATATAATCGAGCAAACAAAAATGATCCTCTTGTTGATTCTAGAAACAAATGTTATAGATAGCAATGCAACCTACTGATTTATTAAAGAGACTTATTCCAAACCATATGTTCCGATCCATATATATATGTACGCTTCAAAACCTAATTCCTCCGTGCATTTGTTAGACTTTATATAAGGAAAACTAGAATTAATTTCCAGCTCTATCGGATGGAGCTGTCCCGGCCCTTGCTTTGCAGCTAGGGCTCACCACTCATGAACCAAGTAATTTCTGAATGGCTCGTGCACGATAGAGAAACTATGTTCAACTTCTTTCTCTTGTTCTTCTTCTTCTTCTTCTTCCCTTTTATTTGTTCCCCCAGTTTTTCTTTTGAAGTTTTAGTATTTAGTTATGAAACTGTTCATGCCTATGATCTAGATTATGCACCACCTGATCTGTCCAGTATATACAGACATTAAGGATGCAGGACGTGTATCAAAGCTAGAATATTAATTCTTTAAGGTACGTATATAGCGATCTTCATTTTCTCCAAAACAGTTTAGAAAAAAATGAATTTTTTTCGTCATTTTCGATCGGGTGTGCATGTGCATGGTTGGGTCAGGAAAATTTGAACAAATTAATGAAAAGATTTTGGTGAAATATCATAAAATAAGGAAAACAGTTCTAGGGAATATATCTATATATATATATGTATATATATCTTTTTCTTTGAACCAGATCTCTATCACTTTTTGGGGAAGCATGGCTGCATGTGGTAATTATAGAACATCAAGTTCTCTTCTAGATCTCTTTACCCATCCACTGACTTATGAGAGCGTCGAAGATCACATCCTTTCGCCTTGAATCACTGGGGCCCATGCATGCCATTATACGTAGTCATGAAGAATGGAAAATTAAGAATACATGATGGCTGTCTACCTCAGAGAATTTATTTTTCTTCTGAAAGCGACCGTCGGTAACATGTGACCAATTGATATGGGTTCGGCTTAAAGAGGAAACAAATTATATTGCTGATCAATCTATTTGGCCAGGGTTCTGATCAACATCCTATATATATATATATATATATAATTACTGATTCACACCTGTAATATTGTAAGTATTTCTAGATCTTTGATTGCCTTTTAGTATATAATTTTAGATAACTAATTAACTAATCATTTATTAGCTTTTTAGGGTGTACAAATTTGGTTGTCTTTTATTTTTTTTCAAGAATTTGTAAACTTTTGGAATGGAGTGGGGATGGAGATATATATATATATATATATATATATATATATATATATATCCTCTATGCACCCTAATTAATTAATCTATAATTAGTTAAATTACCCTAGTGATATATATATATATATATATAGTACTAATTGTCAACTTCATGCTTGATTTATATTATTCTATTTTTAAGTCAGTGTGTAGAGTACATAATCATCCATATTATCATCTAAATGGCAAGATTTGATTTATAAGATTTAAATTTTAAAATTTATCTTTCAAATCAAATTATATAATATAAACATATTACTTTTAAGAACATAATTTTTCTTTAAAAAGATGTCGTCTTAGATGTAGATATAGGGTTTAAAAAAAAAAAAAAAAAGATTGGCCGGCCGATAATTAATTAAGAAAAAAAGACTCCAAAAGGTACTGATAGATCTAATTAAGGAGAATCTCTTATTTGTATGCATGTCTACTGCATATATACTTGAGATGATATGCCTCGATTACTCCATCATATACATGATATTATAACACCTAAAGTGAAAATTGCAGATCGAAGGGAAAGGCACAAACTATTTTAAGAAAAAACCTCTCGATCGTCCAGCTTCCATACGGATGAAATCGTAAGCTTACTTAGCTTGGTAATAAAATATAGTATATAATTATTAAGATACTAAAATCAAGAAAACCAGATAATTGGCACATAGGAAATTCAGGAAAAGATCTTGCAAAGGCACTGCAAAAATCTCTCTGATCTGACGGACAGTCACCGAGTTGTACGTATGATTAGTCAAAACAAGTACTGTAGAAGAAATCGATCGAAGTTGATCTCCAGCTTTGACCTTTGTAGTTCAGAAATAATAAAGAAAGCTAGCTAGCAAGGGTTGGAGGCTTGCTGTTGTAAAATTTAACATGCATACATACATACATATATATATATATATATATAAAACAGACCAAATACATATATATATATATATGTACTTGTGATTATAATTTGCAACAGAACGCACCTGTTTCCCCACTTAGCGTGCAGTTCCACAATCAAGAGCTCTTCTTCGGGTGTAATATTACCTCTTCGAACGTCAGGTCGAAGATAGTTTAGCCAACGGAGCCGGCAACTCTTTCCGGTACGTTTGAGACCTAGATGATCAGCATGCAGGATAATTGCTAAAATCAAACTCATACTCCATAGTACTGATCACAAGCTAGCTGGGTTAATACTGCTGCTAAAACGAAAGTAATTTCAAATTCCCCAAGATATTTGTATATAGTGAATTAGCTAGCGGTTTAATTACCGGCAGATTTGGCTAGGGTGTTCCATACTCCTTCACCGTGATTTGCAATATAATTGATCAGAATCATGTCTTCTTCCATGGTCCATGGCCCTTTTCTCACTTCAGCATCTTGGGATGAGTTGCATGGTTTCTTATCCATTTTTGTGGATCAGAGATCAGAGAAGAGAAGAGAGAAAGAGATAGAGATAGAGAGATTTGTGTAGAAAGCTAGATAACTACTGATCAGATGATACACCTAGGTACGAAGCTTGCCAGGTTTTTATAGAGAAGGCGTGCGTACGAGAGGCTTTTTATCGGTAATTCAGCCATTAATCAGTTATTTAGAGGAGAGCTTAATTTTAACCTAATATGATAATGAATTCGAGTTACACATATCCGTACTGAGTGATCAAACCCGGCACATGCATGGCTACATCTTATTAATCTCCAAGCTAGCTAGCTAGGGTAATTAATTAGTCTATTATTTATACTTCCTAGCTCATAATATTTAATCTCTGTGTCCATATAAATAAATTAGGAAAAAATGCACTCGATCGCGGGTAAGCATGCATATTATATATTAATATATATATATGAAAAAATGAAATGGATATAATGAGCATTACAAAATCACGTGCGTGGTAAGACCGATCATGTAGATCTAGTACTCGCTATATATTGTATTCTTCATGAAAGAAAGCCCCTAAAGAAGAAAACAAAATCATTTATTGGAGCAACATGTGTACGTAAAATATTATCAGTAATCAGATATATATATATATATATATATATATATATATATATATATATATATATATACTGGCTAGCTCGGGTCATCACATCAGAATCTTCCCTCTTAAACAATGCATTAGAAAAAAATATGCTACCATCCATTGTTATCTTCCACACTTATCGATCTAAGAGGAAGTATAGAAAATGATTCTCCATGCAACATATATATATATATATATATATATATATATGAATTTAAAGTTAGATGTGCATATATACATAGCCAAATGAGATCAAATGATTGCAATTGATTGTAATTGTGATGCTCTTAGCTAGGCAACATGCATGCATGGATGGTGGATGCATGTGGGTGTCACTTGAACGGTTGAACCAAAGCCATTAACTCCATAATTAGCAAATTAATGTAGAACAAAAAGACTTATCTTCTGTCAAACACACACACACACAAACATATATATATATATATATAAGTACGTACTTAAATAATTTATATAGCCTCGGCCAATAACTTTGGAAAAATACACAGTACTTTTTTAGAAGTTAACAAACTTAACGTTTGATCGATATACCACAAAAACTGTCAAAAAGTACTACTGATAACTGTCGATGTTTCATGCATGTGAAAAATAGTTTTACCCACCCTCACGCCATTCCACCCTAAAAACGAGCAGTAAACCGTGGGCGAAGGAG
Source organism: Juglans microcarpa x Juglans regia (assembly GCF_004785595.1). NCBI lineage: Eukaryota > Viridiplantae > Streptophyta > Magnoliopsida > Fagales > Juglandaceae > Juglans > Juglans microcarpa x Juglans regia. Next base: position 38,648,210 of record NC_054594.1, on the reverse strand, counting down.
CCATGCAGTATACCGCCGATGAAGAATTGGCCAGATATATTAAGGTCCGGTTTGGATTTACAATTCATCTCAACTTATCTCATTATTATTCATTACTATTCATCAATTTTAACTCACAAATCTCACTACTATTCATAATCTATCTCACTACTATTAACAATTCATCTTAACTTATCTTCAAATCTAAACAAAGAATTGTAATCATGTACGTACGTAGTTGGAGTAGTACTGCTACTTGTGAGTAGTGAGTCGAAAATTGATCATGTGTGATAGCCCGGAGGAAATGAACATATATAAAATACATGAATAGTTCCTTTCCGAGAAAGGAAATTAATAGGGACGGGGTTTTGTACATGTTATTGGGTTTTGATCGATCGGGTCAATTCTTATCGATATTGGTACTCTGTGTAACAGTGTAAGTTAACAACTCCGTACGTGAGCTGCCTATAATTTTGATGAGCGCTTAAAGCTATTTGAAAGCCAAAAAACTAGAAAACAATTTTTTTTTTTTTTTTGGAGTTTCTAAAATAGTAAAAAATGTGGTCCAAGAGTTAATTATATATAATTGACTGATCATGACGGTCCTCTATAGATCAGTACGTACTACTACTGTTATTCAACGAACCATGCAACACTAGAAGATAATTTTTTGAGAGATGGAGGATAGAGTTAGGTCTGAAGGGTTCTGGTCCACACAAGCTGGTAGGATAGACAAGAAAGGACGAATTAATAAAATTATATATAAGAGTAAAACTATTGTGCCGCCCCATTTTTACCGTTCAATTGTTGGTCAATTTTTTTTTTAATTAGTGATTAAAAAAGTAATTTTAAGTATATTAACGTATTTTTTTTATTTTTAAATATATTAAAAAAATATGAAAAAAAAATAACTGAGCAGTACACCTAACGGTAAGAGTGGGGCGGCATAGTAGCCCCACTCTATATATAAATAGATCCCAATTCAATTGGCAGCTTGGATTAATCTGCCTTATAACTCTTGCTAAAAAAAAAAGGAGAGACTAATTAACAAGGGTCCTAGCTTGCTGGCTATAGCTAGCATGGCAAATGACAAATTAATTATAAGCGTGAGCCACATATATTTAATTAATTAAATTTATATATATGAAAAATTCTACTCAACTGTCTACATAGCACAACTATTGAGAAAAAAAAAAAAGAATTATTTTACTTAGCAGGTGTGTGTGGTAGTGTAGGGTGTTGCTCATGAGTAGAATAAATATATATATATATATATATGGTTTTTTATTCTCCTTTTAGTGTAAGTATGATCTGTCATCACCGTGATCATGTTAGACCCGAAAAGCTTTCCCATAACAGTACTCATATTTTACACCTGTGCAAAAGTTGAATGAATGCAGTACCAATCCAAGAGACCTACCTGCAGGCAGCAAGCTAGCTTTGTGGCTCTCATTGAATGGCGCAAGCGGTGCATACGTAATGTTGAATATCGATCATCCTTTTTCCCAATTCCTATTCATTAATTTGGCTTTTGATTATCTATTGCACTATTGTTGCAAATTTGTTGGGGGGTTACTTACCGAATATAAAGTACCATCTCATTCTCTTCCCAGCTTATATTCGATAAGTACTGCCGCCCGCCCCATGCAACTCTTCCTATATATGGTGTGTGTGTCTGTGTATGATGGAGCCATTAGGTCCAAATACATGTATAGAGCGAAAGGCCTTACCTTAGTGAGAAACATCTTTGTTATCTTTCTGAATTGGAGAAAATGGGAAAGCAACTAGTACTTCCTGCAAGCTCGCAACTAGTGGTAGCCGGGGATTAGTGGCTATATCGAGATATTAAGCAATGTTGGCATGTGAGCACAGTCAATATGTAACCTCAATTTGGATCCACTAGTATATTAACAAACCGGCAAACTGGAACAATCTCATCTTCGATGTCGCGGACCCTCCATTTGTACGGCAGTGATGGGATGAACTGCATGGACTCTCCTTATTGTGTCTGCATTTGCTTCTGATAACCCAATATGTTTTATCTTTCCTTCCTCCACCAGCTTCTTAAGCTCACCTACCTTCCATTAATTAACAAAGCAGACATACGTATATATATTTATATATATGTCAAGATCGAATTAATAAATTGAATCAGTAAATAATATAATATTAGAATAATATAAATTGTAGCTAATATTAATTCATTTTGTAAAACTAATTTAATTACTGTATCCTCGATTGGCACTGTAACGTCAATGCGATGTGGGTAGTAGATATCGATATAGTCCACCTGAAGCCTCTTAAGACTGGCTTCACAGCATTCTCTTATGTATTCTGGGCTGCCCCTTACCCCATATTGCCCGTATCGATTCCCCTCCAACTTCACCACTCCAAATTTTGTAGCCACTTGAATTTTTTCTCGAGGAAGCTGTTTTAAGGCCTGAAATTGCACATATATACATACATAATGACAATTGAGTACGTACACTAATTAAAATAAAATATTGCATGATATTTCATATGTACATGCATGCAAAAGATCGATGCAGGTCCGCCACAATAATGCAAAAATGATAATATATTTTTTTTTTCTAAACAATATATATTAATTTAGGTTCGAACTTCGAAAAGAATATTAAGCAGTACGTAGTATACCTTGCCAACCATGATTTCATTATCAAAATTATGGCCATACAGATCTGCTGTATCAAAGAAGGTGATGCCCCTATCGAATGCTTCCTGAATAACTGCACCTCCAGCCTCGTGAGAAAGAGGAGCTTTGTACAGTCCCGATAATCCAACGCATCCAAATCCCAATCTAGAAACCTGTGCAGCGCGCAAAGAACATTAATTAATCCCATCAAGACAAAATTAAACTTTCTGCTGCATGGAATTTGCCTAGTAGTTCTTTGACATATATAGAACTCGATCAATAATTTCAATTCCTATATATACATATATATATATATATATATATATCCACTTTCAGTGGTAGTACTACTGCTTGCATGAACTAATTCCTTGAATGATCGAATTAGGTAGTAATTAATTAAGCTATATTTTGCTAAAGGTGGTAGCTATGATCTGTTTTAAGTCGATCGAGCTGGTTTCCGATTACGGTCCAAATTTGTACCTAATTTTAAGAGATCGAGTATCTGCAAATTGCAATTCCAGGCCATGTCGTCCGTCCAGTTCCTTTTTCGGAAACTATCCCATCATGTTATGATCACATGATCATCGTAGAAGAGTTTAATCTCGATCTCTGTCATTTTTATTTAGAAAGAGCATATATAAAAAGAAAAATATTATTTGGATTTTGTATTTTATATAAATTCTAATTTCTCGTTTAAGAAATTAATTTTATTGAAAATGTATCTTATTGGTCAAAATTATTGACATGATAAAATTTAAAATAAAAAGTAATATTAATTTAAAAAGACAATACGGAGGAGGTCGTGAGAACAAAACGAGATAAAAATAATTAAAAATGACGTACCTCCAATCCTCGGCTGCCCAGTTTAACTCTTGGGATATCGATCTGGGTCATTTGGCGATTCTCCACCATAATTCTCAAAGGAGCAGTGCTCGATAAGGCGGCCGTGAAGGTGACCATTCTATGTCCCAAGTATAGTAGCTAGCCTTCGTACCCTGCCAAATACACACAAAAAAAAAAAAAAAGATATTCTCCTGCAAATACGCTAATTATCCACTATTTTTTTTTTTGGGATGCCAAGGTCCCAAAGTCACAGTCTTATAGTCGATGATGATGATGATGATCTCTTTCCCGACAGTCGCTGATCATATTTTCAACTCCAACGACTGTGCTGTGCAGGGCATGAGAGGGAAGGGCAGCGGGCCACTACACAGAGTAATGGCCTCTGGAATTAATTGGACTCCATTATTACTATCATTATTAATGAGTCGATGCATGCATGATTGAGATTTGAGTGCACCCGTAAATACTCCTTCCCGTGGGCGGCCGTTGCCTACTTTCTGGCTTTTAGTGACCAAATAATGGGTCTGTCGTTAATAATAGACGGATCGATGACGGACCCATATCAATTTTATCATCTCTCATCTATCCAACGATCGATATCTCTATATATTATTCGTTTAATAAATAAACATATCATGTTGTGTTGATTTCTAAACAGTCACCTGACCAACTTGCAGAAATATGTATGACTGATGAAACTAAAATACTTTTGTGTCCGAATCGCCCGCTGTGCACTACAACAAAAAAGGAATTTTTGGACGATTTTCTTTTGGAACGAAATGAAAATCATCCCAAAAAGTAAGATTTTGAGGCAAATTTCAGATTTTGTCTAAAAAAATGACGAAAGAACAAAACCGTTCAAACGGTATAATTAGGAATAAAATATTTTGTCCCTAATAATAAAACCGTTCGAACGTACATTTTAGCGCATGAAGTAATATTATAATGGTGGGAAATTATTCCACCATTTGAACGTGCAATTTTAACCGTTCGAACGTACATTTTAACGCGTTAAGGATAATTATTATAGCGGAAAACTGCATTACGTTCGAACGTAAAATTTTACCGTTCGAATGATAAATCAGCATTGTTCGAACATGCAATTTGGCGCATTAAGTAACATTAATATAGCAAAAAATTGATATACCATTCGAACGTATAGCATTTACCGTTCGAATGATGAATCAATACTGTTCAAACGTTATTTTCATGGTTCGAACATGGCAGCTCAAGAGTTGGCTAAGATGAAGATAATTGAATTCTACCAATTAAGACCTTGGCCTCAAGGTTGGTTTCTATGACCAAAAGTACTCAAAAGGGAACGAGCTTAGCTTGTGCAGATTTCGTGAGTAGTACTAAGTAACAGTCTCAAATAAACAAGTTATATGTTGATCCTTCTTAAGAAGGTGGGTTCTATTAGAAAAAATGTAGTATACTTTTTTTATATTTTTTATTGTGGGATCTAATTTTTTACAAGTGGATTGCGCATAACTTAATTATTTGAAACTTGTACAGATTATTTCTCTAAGAGAGTTTATTAATACTACGAAGAAGCTTCTTAAAAATTTCCGTGAATGCAAATTGCAATATTGTTAGTTATAGTGTGCTCAAGGAAGCAAATATTGTAGCCCATTTATTCGCAAAAAATGCAATATCATTCTCACCGTAAAAAAATAAATAAATAAATAAATTATTGTCAGAACTTGAGAATCTTAAGTATAATAGATATAGACATATAAAGTGAGCTATACATTATTTATTGTTATTCTTACAAATATTTTGTGCATCATTAAATGAAAAATAAATAATATTGTAAGCTCTATTTTATATGTTTTGCTTTCTTCTACTTTTTTTTAGTACTGAAACAAAGTACTTCATTCATATAATCAAGCATTACAAGATTCAAGGACATTTACATAGACATCTCAAGAGTAACATACTACCTAACAATATCAGGAATGGAATGCCACCACAATCTAGTATCCTCCACATGTTTACAACATGTAGCCAAAGTATGTGCTACAGAATTTGCTTTGCAGGGGTATAACAAAATTCGACAGCTTGAAAACCCATAGATAAAGTACTCCTAATATCAGCAAGAATAGCCTTTTGTTCTGACAAATCCTCTGCATCAGCCTTCAACGTATTAACTATGGATTGTGAATCGACCTCAATTATGAGAAATAAATTGCAAACCTCTTAAAATAATCTTGGAAAACCCATATGAGAAATAAATTGCAAACCCCTTAAAATAGTAAGAGCTTCAATTGTTTCAACAAAACACACTCCTTGTACTACATTACACACAATCATTAAAACAAAACTATAATGATCTCGTAGAACAGCAGTCACACCTAATTTATTCAACTCAGAAAATAGTGCTCCATTTATATATAATTTGACGCTATCAAGTAGTGGATGTTGCCATCAAAGACATATCTCCAGTTGTTGGTAAATAATAAGAATGTACCTTATGATAACTTCGAAGCAGATGCAATCCATTCTGTAAAGCAACATCTGGAGTAACGTGTTGATGTTGGAAAACTACCAAGTTCCTTCTATATACCATGTTGAGAAATAAGGAAAACATAGTGAAGGCAAGGTGTTTGAGAAAATGCTCGAGTCACAACAGACTCAAAAACTATTTCATGTTCTCATTTTTTCCATATCTTCTCGTGCACACTATTACATATTTTTATGCGAGTTAGTCTACATACAGTCTCCAAAATGGAGACTGTTCATGTAAGCTCATACAGTTATGTTTAAAAAAAATTTTAAATTACAATAATATCCTTTTTAAAATGATGTTTTCTCATTTTACTCACATTCATCAATGAGACTGCATACGTAGTCCCCCACTCAGGACTGCAAATAAAATTTCTCTTTTTATGCCCACAGTACATAACAATGTCAGTATGCTAACCACTCTAGTGTTGACAGTTGTACAAGAATCTAAATTCTGTTATGAGACTACATTCTAGAATATTGCACTTTATTCTTCCTGAATTTTCTGGCTGTTGCTTGATTCCTTCCCGACTCTGTATTATGGTAGTGCAATGGGCTTAGTTGCCTTAATACCCTCCCGCGATTCAAGCGGCACAGAGGTGAGTGTGAGGCTTGAACGTAATAGAAGAAATCTCGTAGATGGAAGGGGCTTGGTCAAGATATCTACAATTTGATTCTTGCTGGAGATGAAGGAGACTTGGAGTGTCTTAGCTACTACTTGATCACGAACAAAGTGATAATCAAGCTCCACGTGCTTGGTGCGAGCATGTAGCACTGGATTGACAGACAAATAAGTTGCACCTAAGTTGTCACACCACAAAGTAGGAGAGTTAGTGAGAAAAATACCTAGTTCTTTTATTAAGGATTGTAACCGAATGAGTTCACACGTGGTGTTAGCTACTAATTTGTACTCAAATTTAGTAGGGATCGAGCAATTGTGACTTGTTTCTTAGAACCCCAGGAAATTAGATGAGTCCTGAAATATACATAGAAGCCTCTAGTAGACTTGCAATTGTTTGGGCATTCGGCCCAGTCAGCATCGAAGAAAGCTGAGAGTTTGAAGGATGAAGAAGTTGAGAAACATAAACCAAGTTGTTAAGTATTTTTAAGATACCTAAGAATTCTTTTCACAGCCTACCAATGAGGAAGTAAGTCTAGGGCAATACATGTACTGACAGACCTTGTTAACAACAAAGGAAATGTATGATCTAGTGAAGGCTAAGTATTGAAGACTTCCTACAACGATTTGGTATAACTGTGGATTCTCAAAAGTGCATCCATCAAGAGCAGTCAATTTGACAGAAGAGGACATTGGTGTAGAGACAGGTTTAGTGTTATGCATATTTGTGAGAAATAAAAGGTCAGCTATGTATTTGGATTGAGAAAGAAACAAACCATCAGATAACCGTGTAACTTCAATTCCTAGAAGATAATGTAACGTGCCCAAATCTTTAACAGGAAAAAAATTACTCAAAGCAGCTATAAAATCAGAGATAAGAACAAGATTCGAATCTGTGACGATGATATCGTCAACATAGATTAATATGAAAATAAAATCAGAAGAGTTATGAAATATAAACAACGAGGAATTTGATTGGGAAGCATGAAAAACAAGCGAAAGTAATTTGTCAATCAATTTAGCAAACCAGGCACGAGGGGCCTGTTTTAGTCTGTAAATCGAATTCCTTAACTTACATACATGTGATGGATAATCCGGATTGATGAATCTATGTGGTTGTCTCATGAAGACGGCTTCCTCGCGATCCCCGTGTAAGAACATGTTTTAGACATCGAGCTGGTGAAGGGCCATTTAGAGGTGACAACGATGGAAAGAAGAACAGTGATTGATTTTATCACAGGACTGAAGGTTTTGGTAAAATCGAGGCCAGGTTGCTGATGGAAACCCTTAACCACCAGCTGTGCCTTTTAGTCTTCAAGATTCATTTCGAACCCAGAATGTTGAGATGAGGCGAGGAAGGAACTAGATCCCACGTTTAATTTTGAAAGAGAGCTCGAAACTCCTCATTCATGGCAGAGCGCCATTCAGGATATTTTGATGCTTCGATGAATGAGATAAGTTCCTCAGGAGTAGAAAATGACCCTAAGGAAATGTTTGAAGGGGATATAGTGAGAGAAATGGACGGTTTGTTGGACGACCACGAGATGGTGCCATCGGTGCGAAAGGGAGGACAAGTGATATTGGAACAAGAGCAGGTGGTCATGGGGTGGTGGGATACGGTGGAAGAAGGTGGCTAAGTAGTTGGGATGATGGGCTGCGATAAAGGAACTGAAGGATGTGGAAGAGAAGAGGTCTCAGAGGTAGACGATGACCTAAGGCTTCTAGGAGGTGAGGGAGTAGGCTGAGTTTGAGTGGGTGTTAGGAGGAATCGAGAGAGTGAGATGGGCCAGTTGGCCTAATTGGTAAGGGAAGAAGAGGACCTGAGTCTGATTAGATTGAGTGAGACTGAATATGGACGGGCACAGAGATTGGCTATGTTGGTTCAGGGCCAGAGGGGCCATGTAGTGCAGTGGGCTGAGATTCAAATGGGAAGACCGATGGACGGGCCGAGAGATGGGCTATGTTGGTTTAGGGCCAGAGGGGCCATGCAGTGCAGTGGGCTGAGATTCAAATGGGAAGACCGATTCATTAAAAACTAAATCTCTTGAGATGTAGGTCCAGCCCGAGGGTAGGTGAAGACACAGATAACCCTTATGATCGTAGCCCATGAAGGCGCACAGTTTGGACTAGAGATCTAATTTGTGTTTATTGAATGACCTTAAATTGGGACAACATGCTAATCCAAAGACCCGTAGGAGTTTATAATCTAAAGGGTGACCCATTAATATTTCATAAGGGGATTTATAGTCCAGTAAAGGGGTGGGCATGCAATTGATTAGAAAACTAGCCGTTTGAAAGGCTTCAACCTAGTAAGTTTAAGACATGGATGCAAGAGATAATAGAGAAAGATCAGTTTCTACTATGTGACGGTGGTGTCACTCAACACTCTCATTTTGTTGATGGGAAAGAGGACATGTAATACGATGGACGATGGGTAATGTCACTAGATTTAAAAATAGCAATAAGGGGACGAAATTCCCCTCCACACGATTTGAACGGAAACCACATTTTTTTAGAAAGTGTTGCTGACAAATTTAAAAAATGCAATAATAATGGTGGAGACATTGGATTTGGTTTGCATGGGAAGTAACCAAATAAATTTAGAAAATTCATCTATAATCGATAAGTAATAACGACATGCATTAGTGGAGAGAATAGTGTCGGGCCCATACATCCAAAAAAAGAGGTGCAAAAGGCCCACTGGATCGAGAGGAGGAAGGCAGGTGGGGCAAGGCATGGGCCTTGGCAGAGGAGCATGCTGGACACATAGAAAGCCCATGATGAGAGTTGGTGGGCAACTGGAACCTATGAAGAATCAGAGAAGTTATTCAGGAGGAATGGTGAGCAAGCCTCTGATGCCAGTGCTAAACGGGTGCCAATACAGGCTTGTGGAGAGTGAGAAGATGCAGGGGAAGAAACAGTGGAGGTCGATGGCAGCACGTAGAGTCCATCCTTAACGGGGCCTTGCGGAAGCATCGCCTAGGAATGCAAGTCATTCACAAGAAAAAATTGAAAGTGAAATACAAAATAGACATCATTATCAATATAGAATTGTCGAACAGAGAGCAAGTTTCTAGTAATTAATGGAACATGAAGGAGTTTATGTAAGAGGAAGTTGTTAAAGGGGAATTGATTTGGGTAGATCCAACATGTTGAATGGGTAAGGAAGACTCATCTCCAATGCTAACAGTGTCGGACCCCTGATATGTTGCATAGTCCAGATTAAAAGAGGAAAGATCTGGGGTGAAGTGATGTGTTGATGCGGTGTCCCGAAACCAACTAGAGGACGATTGTTGATGAGGAGGAAGAGTTGTGAAATTTGAGGAAAAGGAAGATGGAGGAGGAGCTTGGTACGACTGGTTGAAACGATGGTATCAAGTGATGGTTGTGTGGCTTGATTTTTGACAAACAAGGCACAAATCAGACGCAAATCAAATCGATTTGTGAAGTAATTTATAGACTGACCACCACCCCAACTGCCATTGAAACCAATACGTCCCCCTCCTCGACCGCAATGTCCACATCAAAAATTAGAATTGCAACCTTGATTTGGAGATCCTAACAATGAAGGATCTCGAACCGTGCTGTGTGCTACAAGTGATGAACCCTAAAATAGAGATTGAGTATGATGAGCTATACAAGATTTGTGATTAAGAATGAAGCTGTAAATTTGGTGGGGTGAGAGAGGTTCAGGCCAAGTGGCGAGGGAAATGACAAGGGACTCATAATTAGTCTCAAGGCTAGCAAGAAGATAGATAGAGAACTCTTGGCCGTGAGAGTATGACCAATAGCACTCAAGAAAGAAGCCAGTGCTTTGGCTTTGTTATAATAGTGCTTTGTTATAATAGTCTAAAATGGACTTGGGTCCTTTTTTTAGTGTAGTAAATTAATATTGAGTGTGAACCACATGAGTTGAGGATTGGGCTTGGAAAAGAGTTTGCAAGGTTGTCCACACTTCATGGGATGTATTACAGTCTAAGACTTGACCAAGAATAGAGTCATATAGGGAGGAGTTGATAGCATAAATAATTAACTGGTCTTAGAGAACCCATTTGGTATGGGCAGGGTTTGGAGAGCCATTGATGAAAGCAGTGAGGATGGGTATGGAGCCATCAACATATCCAAAGAGTTGATGGCCTTTGAGGAAAGGCACAATTTGAGCCTTCTAGAGGAGAAAATTATCAATGGTGAGCTTAATAGTGACTAGGTGAGATGTAGAGTTGATGATGGAGGGAGTGATGGAAGGGGCAGAAGATATTTGTGGGCACTCCATGGGAATGATGAATTGACGGGGGTCTTAAGCTCTAGATACCATGTTGAGAAATAAGGAAAACAGAGTGAAGGCAAAGTGTTTGAGAAAATGATCGAATCATAGCAGACTCAAACTATTTCAGGTTCTCATTTTTTTCATATCTTCTCGTGTGCACCATTATATATTCTTATACCCACAGTACATAACAATCTCAGTAAGCTAATCACTCTAGTGTTGACAACGGTATAAGAATCTAAATTCTGATACGAAACTACATTCTAGAATTTGCATTTTATTCTTCTTGAATGTTTCGGCTGTTGCTTGATTCCTTCGTGGCTTTGTGGCAGTGCAATGGGCTTAGTTGCCTTAATACACCACAAACTTCAAGTAATAGTGAAAAACTTACAACATCCAGATTGTCATTAAGCAGCAAATGGCAAAGAAAAACACCAACATCTGGATAAGAATGGAAGTCAGAAAAAAGTTTTCTTACCGTACCCGTACCTCCTAAATTTGCTCACAAGAGAATATAGCATGATAGAAAAAGTTCAAGAACTTCTGCTATAATGGTTATATATGGAAAGTCAATGAGAATGTGTCGGCTTAAATGTCAATCGAATGATCAATAATGGAGATGCTTTTTTACCTCGACAATCCAGCCTCTTTAATTTTAGGACCTTGTTAAATGAGATATTTAGTTCTAAAAATGTCATTTTTTTTTATTCGTCATATAATATCTACAATCTTTTTTAATGTTTTATTTTATAACTTATATGCAACACTGTGACGATTAGATTTACATATTATTAGTTGATTATATTATTATAAAGAGAGTACGTACTTATGCTCCGGTTTAGATTGGAAACTTATCTCAACTAATTTCATCTTATTATTATAATTTTTTTAAATTTTCATACAAAATATAATAAATAATTTAACTTTTTCAAATCTCAAAATAATTATAATATTAAAAAAAATTATTCTAACAATTTTTTATTCTTCTATTCACAAACTATCTCAATTTATCTCAATTCATCTCTGAATCTAAGCTGACTATTTATCAAAATACTTAATTAGAGTCCATTAATATCTACATACTTAATTAGGAGTCAATGATCAAAATAGCTAATGTGGTTTGTTTTTTTTTGGATATATTGACCTCTAAACTTTGTTTCTTTGCAACCCAGGTATTGTTGCAGCTGAGAGCTAACTTTGGTAATTTGGATTATGATGCGTGGGAAGAACAATGCCACATTGGCTGTTCTTAGGTTTTTTTTCTAATAACGTTCTTAGGTTGCTTGAGTCATATTGTTTGGATTTAGAAATGAGTTGAGATAATTTTAGATGATTTGAATAAAATATTATTTTTTAATATTATTATTATTTTAAAATTTAAAAAAATTTAATTATTTATTATATTTTATATAAAAATTTAAAAAATTATAACGATAAGATAAAATAAATTGACGTGAATTTTTAATCCAAACCGATGCTTAATCAATGCTTATCATATTTATACATGGACCCCAAAAAAATCTTATAAAAAAAACTCTGTCCATATCTTATACTAAGAAATGTATACTTAAAAAAACAATAAAATAAATATTATTTAAATATACCGCACACCATTCCCTTAATATAATTTAAAATATTTATTTCAGGTTGAGAAGTACAAAATAAGTGCGAGTGTGAAAACGGTACCGTATCGACGTCAAAACGCCCAGTTTATGATGGAGAACAAAACAAACCCATCTCGAGTGCTCTCTCCTTCGACACCAGCTTCCCAAATCTCAGAAAAAAACAAAAAAGAAAAATCCGCAGAAAGAAAATGGAGAGGCAGAGGCAGAAAAGCGTGAAGATCTGCTTGTTAATGGTTCTTCTGGTGCTTTTCAACTTCCTTGGAAGAATCTCATCGCTCTCGGTGACTGTAAACGACGTTGAATGCGTCTATGAGTACGTCCTCTACGAGGGCGACAACGTCTCTGGAAACTTCGTGGTGGTCGACCACGACATCTTCTGGAGCTCTGATCATCCCGGAATAGATTTTACTGTGAGTTTATATATATATATATAATTTCATCTCTCCGTGCCGGGATATTGTTAGGGCTTATCTTCTTTGCTTATTTGTTGATTGATTGTTTCGTTGTGGTTTATTTCTTAATTGTTTGTTTGAACAAAATATATGCCTTTTATTTAAAAAAGAAAAAGTTTATAAACGCTGGCCTCGTTTGATTGGGGAGAAAGATATACGCTATGTTCATGTTTTTCTTAAAACTTGAACCCATCTAGAAAATTTTATGTAGGTGTGTTAGGCACAATTCAGTGGAGGTATCTTTCTTTTAGAAATATAAAATTTCGATTTATATATTTTGGTTTGATTTGCTTTTAAGAGTACCTAATGATGACGGTAATTCGCCTGTGAATTTATTTGTAACGTTGACCCGGGTGGATGTTCTGCTAGGGTTTAGCTCTAGAGTCAGACATACTGGTTCGATTCAGGACTGGGAGTTTCCCTGGGTTACATGATCACGATTCCGTCAAGTGGCAGCGTGTCTCCGGGATCCCTGGGGAGGGTCTGAAGGACCTTGCCTTGGTGACTTGAACGTCGTTATAAAAGTTGTGATTTTGGTCTGAAGCTTTGGTTTAGATGCATTACTCTGGATCTTATGCTTACCTCATCTTTTCCTTAAATCCAAGATAAACGTGCATATTTTTAATCTCGAGACAGAAAAAACAGTGAATACAACTTGATCGTGGAATCATGCTTGGCTCACTTGTTAATAAATAAGTAAATGAGAAAATAGAAAGGGAGGAAAAATAGAAATAGTTCTAATCATAACCCAAGGAGGATAGAAACAAAGTTCTCTTTTGTATACTTGCTATGTTCTTGGGTTACACCTATTTACTTGCTCTAATAAAGCTTATACTACTTATTATGAAAAAAAAGTTAGAAACAAAGATGAGAAGCAAAGTGGGCACATAAATGATGAAAAACATGTGAACGGGAAATAGTGCCTAAGAACCTCAGGTCCTAGTTTCTGGCTTTGCATCTTGCACTTGGAGCAAATATCATGAGAAATGACCTCGGGTGCATTTTCATTGTAACAAGTTGGATTCTTGTCCTGGACTTATTTGAGGAAGAGTTACATCATATATGTAATCTTTTTATCTAAGGCCTCCAAGAGGCCCCTCGAAATGTGTGCGACGAAAGCTTTTGACTGATACATAACTTGGAAACCGTTTTCTATCTATCTCACATAAGAATGATTGCTATTTACCAGTATCAGCTATTCAAATAAACTCTTCAACTTTTCTAAGATTTTTGTCTTTAGTTTCGAGTTAGTTGTTTATACATCATAAGAATGGGGTTTTGTACAGGTGACGTCTCCTGCTGGTAATGAGGTGAAAACCTTGAAGGGAACATCCGGTGACAAGTTTGAATTCAAGGCCCCACAAAGTGGAATGTACAAATTCTGTTTTCATAATCCTTACTCAACACCAGAGACTGTTTCTTTCTACATACATGTTGGTCATATTCCTAATGAGCATGACCTGGCTAAAGACGGTCAGTTAAAGTATCTATCAATATGTTGTTATTGGTGGATTCTGATATTCTTTTCATCATCATGTATTCAAATCTACATTGTTACTCCATTGGTAACCCAATCAACGTGTTGCTGATATGTGCTCCTTATCTGTTTTATGCCCTACCTTTCTAACTTTAGATTGTGGCTTTTTCAGAACATTTGAACCCACTAAATGTCAAAATTGCTGAGCTGAGAGAGGCATTGGAGTCTGTTACAGCAGAGCAGAAGTACTTGAAAGCACGTGATGCTCGGCATCGTCGCAGTAAGTATTATTTTCCATGAATTGAAATGACAATCATAATTTGACTCGAGTATGCCACTATGTAGTTTTCTCGCAATTCCATATATATGCCTGATTCCTGGACAAGTTTTTACATAGGAATTTCCCACATGCAAGATGTATGTGTATCTGTTTTATGCAAAACAAAAACCTATTGTAAGCCTTTGGATAAGCCCCATTGGTTTAGCTTAGTGTAGTGAAAAAGAAAAGGTCGCTTCAGTTTCTCAATAGGACAAGCACACACTGCATACCTAGGAAATTGAGATTGGGATCCTGTTGATCCAGCGGAAGCAATGGCTCGGGCGTGGACTGTATGTTGGCTGTGAAAAAAAATCGTTTTGATACAAGGTTAAGAAAATTACTTTTTACACCCTCAAACTACCAACTCATTTGTATTGGATTAATGCCCTTCTTTGATGAATATAACTTGTTAACAAAGGAACCACTTATCCATTAGTTAGAATAGTTGGTCATCTTCCTTACTGCTGCTGGATATATCTACTCCTCGTACTGATTACTGACCACTCTGTGCTCCTGCCTTAGCAAATGAGAGCACAAGAAAGCGCGTTGTATTCTACACTGTTGGTGAATACATTATGCTGGCCGTTGCAAGCGCTTTACAAGTCATCTATATACGGCAGCTGTTCAGCAAATCAGTGGCATACAACCGAGTTTGAGCCGTGGGATATGTTAATGTCTGCTTAGCTTAGTATCACGGTGAGGCTTATAGTTGAGCTCCTTTTCTGTTTCTTGGTATTAATATGTGTAGGGTTTATAATTGTAACTTATCGCTTCTCAACTACAATGTGACTTTATATTTCCCTCAATTTATAGGACGGTAGTTTAATTAGATAAATAGCTATTTTCATTTTATAATTGTAAGTGATACCCTTCAATAAGAACGGAAAATCGGAAATTTATTTATTTAACGTTTTGTTAAATAAACACTTCAACTTTTGTTAAAAGCCATGTACATTGCCGCTGAGAATTATTCGAAACATTCCAACCTATAAAAAAAAATATTTGAAACATTCCAATTTTAACAGTTCTCCGATGATAAAGGCTGAATGCAGAGTGAGAATTGAAAATTGAAAATTGCCCACAGGATAATTGAGAGAGAGAAAGAGATAGAGAGAAAGAGAGAGACAGAGAGTGTGCCCACATGTCCAGAAGTTACAAATTTATTTAAGGAATATTTGGATAGTGAGTTGAGATGAGAGTTACAAATTGAATAAAATATTATTAGAATATTATTTTTTAATATTATTATTATTTTGAGATTTGAAAAAGTTGAATTGTTTATTGTCTTTTGTGTGAGAATTTAAAAAAATTGTAATAATTAGATGAGTCGAAATCATCTTTGTATCCTAACCTAGCTATAAAATTCGTCCTTTTTTGGCCTATAATTTTTCGAGAAAATATATTTACAACCGTGAATTGTGCAACCATCGCGTAATTGTTTTGAAAAAAATGAATAAAATATAGGATAAAATATGGGACTCATGAAAAATATTAATTTTTTAATAGTAGATTTTATTCTTTTTCATAGTAATTATGCGGTGTTTATGTACTTTACGGTTATATTTAGAATTATTCTAATTTTATTCTGATTGTGAGAGCGGGGACCACCACCACTTGCCACGACAGCTTCCTTTGATTGATTTATTAATTTGAAAAATGATAAACGTGGGGAGTCGCGGCTGATGTGGAAACTCTCCCTTCGTCTTCCAAGATCTTCCCTCCCACAAAATTGCTTTGCCTCTCCATTTGCTGCGCTGAGCCCACATATCACATATTCACATGTGATTATTCAATTGGATTTATACCTTGGACGAACCCATTTCGTACAAACAAAAACAACGGTAGAACCATAGAAGAATGAACTAAAAGAAAATTTTTAGCCAAACCGATGAAGAAAAAAGAAAAAGGAAAAAAAAAATAGAACTTTTCTAGATTATTCTCATATGCTTGAAAATAGATTATATTTTATTTTTAACGATAGAGAGAGTGAGTCTCTTCTGCTAGTTATGCTGCAGCCGCTGAACGAACATGGAACTAAAAGCCAAAGATAATATAAAAGATCAAAGAGCAAGAGGGAGAAAGGAGCGGGTATTAGTGGTGTTCTTTTGGTAAATGGTTGCTCAGATGAAGACGAGACCCACGAAGATTCCCAAAATGCTCTCATTTACCCACATCAAGAGACCCCTCCCTTTGAATACGAAAAGCTCTGCACTTGTTTTCGTTTATAACTTTTTTTCTTTCAGATGCCTTTTTTCTTCTATTTTTGTCTATTTTTCTATTTTTCTATTATTTTTTTTTTTGAAGTGGCAAGTTGACATAGCAATGACTCCCCCATGGTTGCAACTCCCGACTGTACGTAGAAGAACTGTATTAATTTTAATTGGATAGACTCTTTAATGAACTTGTAATAATGCAGGCCACAAGACTGCCCTTCTTTTTTCCTTTTTTCTTTTGTCAACCATCGCATTTGGATTACCTTTATTACGGATATAATTAACACATTGAAATTTACAATCATGAACTGTAAAAACGTCGCTTCAGACCCAAAATTATTTATGTTTTGTTGTTAAGGATAAAAGAAAAAAGATATCTGTTGGGAAGTCGGTGCCCACGTAGAAAATGAAACAACACTGTTTCAATCAAATGAAAAACGATCCGTTTTGTTTCCTCTCCTTCGCCTTCCCACGAACACTCCCTCCCTTCAAAGACCACTCTTCCCACAAACAACACTCCCTCCTTTCGAACACCACGAACAAGCCCTCCTCCCTTTTTCTTTCGAGATCTTCCCTTCCTAGAAGCTGCTCTACCTCTTCACAAGTTTTTAGCTAACCACTTAACATTTTGTTAGTAATTTAGTATTATAATATCCAATAAATTTGGACTTCATCTCAATCTCTGCAACTCTCAAAATTCCATGTTTTAAAGATATTATTCTCTGTAAATTTAAGGTCCCTTTTGCAAAACTCATCCAGCATTTGTGCTGTTAAGCTTTTGCATCATGAGGCCTTAATGCTTTTTTTACTCTTTAAGTTCTTCTACTCTTAAGTTCAACAACCCAAAACCATATTATATGGATAGACTTCAGATGGGTCCTAGGTATAATGGTTTTTGTTTGAAGCTACCTACTAACCATTGTGGTTTAATTGTTCGTAAATTTAAACCCCATGTTTCCCCATCGGGTGGGTTGGAAAAAAAGAATACTTTGGACATCTCGTGTATTCTTTAATAGGCGATAGAAATTCTACTTTATTTTTGTGGTAGTTTGAGGGATTTAATCCAAGACTTCTTTCAGATCCTAATTTTTTTTTTTTACTTGGTAGAGAAATACTTCAACATACTAGGAATCCTTGATTGTGCTCTACTTTGCTATTCACCCGAAGAAGAAAAATCTCGCATTTTCTTTTCCTTCCAGCATTTTTCTTCATTTGCTTTTTCTTTTTGCTTTTTTTGTTTCTTTCCACATAAGCTCTCATATATAGCCGGTTGCGCTTTATTGATTTGTTGTTAGTATAATAATAAAGAGAAACTCTCCTTGCAACCGGCTGGAAAACCCCGCGTAACTGGTTGTATAAAAAAATTTATTTTTTCCCACTTTCTCATTTCGTTCCCTCTCTCTTTCTCTTTTCCTTAGTCGACTTCTCTCTCAAACTCTGTTCAGATTTTAAGTAAAAATTCATCTAACTCGACTAAGAATCCAGAAATGCAAACCAGTAAAAGAAAATAAATATGTTGCATTAGCAAAATCATAGGAACCACCTACGGATAAACATACCATCACCATTGGGCAACCAAATGCTACGAAATGAAATTAATTGTCACTGAAATTGTCGATTCAATTTTCTAGTGAAAGTTGGAAACAAATACCCAGTTCTACAAGTTCTTCAGTTCAAAAAAAAAAAAAAACAATTCTATCTCACTCACTCGAGAAACTGGGCTGAGAAACCGGCACACCTATTTTTTCTTCAACAGGTGGGTGTGAAAAGTTTTCCACTGCATCTACCATGATGTTTCCATGCTCTTCGAGAAAGGCTTCAAGAAATGCAATCAAAGCTCTGAGTTGCTTCGATGAAGATGGAGTTGCCTGGAGGGTGAAGAAGATGAATATGGAGTGGTTGGAGTAGGTCCCATAGAATTGTACGGGTACCGAAAGATAAAAGAGAGAGGAAGCGGTGATGGTCCCCTCCCTTTTTGTTAAGTCTCTCATTTTATTTTAATCTAAAAAATAAAATAAATAATTAAAAAAACAGCCGGTTGCATCTAGCAGGACACAATAATAAATAATGATTAGAAGAGTGTAATTTTATTGAAATGAATAAACGTCGCACAAATAGTTAAATTTATTTAATTTTCTTTTATATAAATTTTATATTTTATTAATTTTTTTTAAAATGATCATAGGGGAGCCGCATAATTTTCGATTGTAAATATCTGAAAAGGGGCAGTCCCGGAAATCGAAGTTTGCTGGCTCAACGAATCGTATATAATTATAACTGCCTACTCATTTTCTCTCTGTCACATGCTCGTTAATAATAGTCGTTTTCCATCTCTCTCTCTCTCTCTCTCTCTCTTCATTCGATCGACGATCAAGAAAGAAGACAATGCTGGCAGTTTTTGACAAATCGGTGGCGAAGAGCCCGGAGGCCCTGCAGAGCCCTCACTCGGGCACCCTCTCGGCTCTGAAAGATGGGGTTCTGGTCCACCACTTCAGCTCTGTGCACCCTGGCTCCGTCACTGTCAACTTCGGCTCTGCGGGCCTCGTGGCATGCTCGCTCGACAAACAGAACCCCCTCCTCCCCAGGTACAACGACATGATATAAGATTTCTTAACGTCCACCACAGCACATAAAAAAAAAACCCCAAAATATATACGTAAAATATTCATTTTCTTGTTCTTCTTTTTCATGCGGATTTGATCCCATTTTATGGATGAGCTGGTCTTGGGCTTGTGCCATTGTGGGATGTTTGCTTTGAGAGAAATGATGGGAAAAGAAAAAGGAAACTTGGGATTTCGACAGAGCATCCGAAGTTTATTTATTTATTGATTGATTGATTTATTATTATCATTATTATTATCTTTTCTTTTCTTTTCTTTTTTGTCTCTTGGGTTCCTTATATTTCTGGGGACCAAGAGCATGTTAATTTTATTTATTTATTTTATATGGGGTCCTTCATCCTTGTACTTTTCAAAGGAAATATGGCTCTTATGTGTTGTGCAAGTGACAATTATATTTTTCATGGTTATGCATAATATCTTAGAGCTTTGATTTGCAGATTTTCTTTTTTTCCTCCCAATACATACATTTGTGGACTGAATTCTGAATATCATTGCGTTAGTTCATAATCTTGGTGTCCTCTTGTTAGCTCTTCTAATTTAATAGCGCGAGTTTCGGGCTGCATGTGCTAATGCTTCGTTTGGTATCTGAGAAATATTAGGAAATAAAGACAATCATTAGCAGTTTGCGTAGGATTGTCTGTTGTTAAATCTTATGTCTTTGAGGGTTTGTAAGGTTTTCTTTGAAAATGGGGCCTTCCCGCCTTCGCCATGACCAAGGAATTCAAACTCTCGTTTGATCAGTGGTTTCTGTCATCCTAGTTATTCAATCAAGTTTCGTATCTGAAATTGTAATTCTTTTGTGAGTTTTATATTCTTAGGTTATGTCGATTTTACAATAGCGTGTAACCCAAATACAAATACCTTATTTTGTCTTTAGTTTATTTGTATCGGCAGTGGTATATAAGACAAGACTGGTTCAACTTGTTGTCTAGATCACTTTTACTGTCGAAATATGCTGTTTGGATGTCCCGTGAAATAAAATTATTCTATTGATTTTCTTGATCGCATTTGAATGAAAAAACATTTACTTTCTAGGGACTTTTTAACTTTTTCTCATTGGGGATTGATTATTCTATTTGTGTGAATATCATTATTCAATTTGTAAGATTTTCTCTGAGTCCCATATTTATGCATTGGTAATGGTCTCATTGATTTGTTTTGTAATTTTGTTATACATTCTAAAACACTGAGTTTTGTCTTTAGAATTTAGATCCTACGGAGAAGACAAATGATAATTTCTGCTGGATAGCTATTGCTCTTATTTTTCGGTGTTATTTTTATCTGCTTATATCTTTTTATTTTTCATTAATTTGGCACTTCAAATTAACTGTCGATATTCCACATTTTTTACTGTTAGATTGTTTGCCGTAGTGGACAACATTTTCTGCTTGTTTCAAGGCCACATTGAAAATTTTGTCCTGCTTAAGCAACAATATGGGTTGAACAAAACAGCAAACGAGGCTGTCATTGTTATAGAAGCGTACAGAACTCTGAGAGACCGTGGTCCTTATCCTGCTGATCAGGTTGTGAGAGGTATCCAAGGGAAGTTTGCGTTTATTGTCTATGACAGCACCTCTAGAGCCACATTTATTGCCGTTGTGAGTATATCTTTCTTCCTTCACTTTTATGATTCTGTATTATGAACCCCTTATAAATATAATCTCTCTGTACTAATCATTATTGGCTTTACTTGAGCTAATTCTGGTTTCCTCTTTCCCAGGATGCCGATGGAAGTGTTCCCTTCTTCTGGGGTACTGATTCTGAAGGTCATCTTGTTCTTTCGGATGATGATGAAATTTTGAAGAAGGGCTGTGGGAAATCTTTTGCACCATTTCCTGAAGGTATATAATCATGTACAAGTATCCATAGCCATTTTAGAAAAAATGGATGCCTATGTTGGGGAATTTCTTTGTAATTCTTTTTAACTTTTCTATTCTTTTTAACTTTTCTTAATGAACCAGATGACAAGTATTGGAATAAAATTCAAGAGACAAAACACTTGTGGGCTTTGAAATGTGTGTTTAAGCTGATTTAGTACCACAATATAACAAACACCGGGATGTGGGTGATTTTCAAATTTCTGTAACAAGACAAGCATTTTTATCTTCTTACGTGTTATGTTGGTTCTCTATTTTACCTTCCTCATTCCTTATATACCTTAAAATTTGGTTCTTGCTTCCTGTTTCTTTTTCTGTGCTAATTAACATGAACTTTTGGTCACTACACTCTTCTCTAGAAAGTTCAATAATTAGCATAACTATTGCTAATTACGCTGTTTCTTCTGCTATCCAAAGGATGCTTTTTCACGACCTCTGGTGGCTTGAGGAGTTTTGAACACCCCCTTAATGAAGTGAAGCCAGTGCCAAGGGTAGACAGTTCAGGCCAGGTGTGTGGTGCAAATTTCTCGGTGGACAAAGAGTCTAAAAGGGAATCTGTTGGCATTCCCAGAGTCGGGAGTGCTTCCAACTGGTCCTCAAATTTTTGATCCTGAATATCATTTCCTTCTTGTGGCAAGCTGGTGCTATTAGTGGGCCTTCCTATGCACTGTATCTTTTCCTTATCATCTCCTCTTATCCTGAATGAGCTCAGTGTTTCAAAGGATGCTTAGCTTTGAATTGTTGTTAGTACTTTCAGAACGAAGACATGATTTTATGCCGCAATACACGTTGCCTATGTCAGAACAAAGGCAAGATCTTATTGATTAAAACTTGAATAATGTAAAGGCATTTCAATTCTGATATATGGTAGATTTCGCTTTGATAAATTTCTCTCTTTTAATTAAAGTTGGCTGCATCATTAACAATAGTAGCTGCTTGTGAACATGTGATTTGTTTCCTGTTCAGACAGCCATAATTGAGGTAAAATAATGGAGACCCCGGAATTCTAGTATGTGCTGCTATCGTATTGAACAACATTCCATGAACCTCTTAAGTGCTTTTAGGATATAGAACCAACGGAATATTGCACATATCAGGAAAAGATACAAAATTCCTCTATTGTGCCCACCTTTGGAGTTGCAGATGGGCCTTGAGCTTAGTTCTTCGCATCTGCAATGCCCCCTAGTGTTGTCTGAAATCAATCCAAGAAGCAACCTTTCCATTCCCTCCCCTCGTGTTGGTGGAGAGCTGCCACTTTTAAGAGGGAAACATCAGGATGAATATAATATCATGTCATCATTGAATCAGTATTAATATCATCATTGATTTCATCTTGGGCTCTTTGATTATTGGAATGCGACTTGGGATGAGATTGGAGGCGGCCTATGTATCTCGGAGTCGGCACTATGGTGAATTCTATTACGAGGAAACAGATTACAAAGTGGTGTGAATTTCCTCAAAATAGGAGACAATCCTAAGCCAATTTGATGGAAACAAATTGCTCGTTTGTCAAGAATCCATGTGATTGCGTCACTGGCATCCATACGAGGTATAAGTTTTTTCATCATTAATCTGAAGTCGGATAAAGGAATGTATAAGCACTAATTTGTATACCGAGGTATTCTCAGATATTTTATTTTTAAATATTATTCAAATAAAAAACACATTTCAATTTTAAATTTTTAATTTTTTCATCTTGTTATTACCTAATTATTATTTAAACATAAAAATCAATACAACATTTATAAATTTCAAAACAAAAATAATATTAACAAATTATATTCAAACAATTTTTTTACATTGTAACATTTTTATTTTATTTTTTTCCGAAATCCAATAGAATATCTTAATTAAAACTATTTCATTATTATTCACAAATTATTTTATTATTATTTACAAATATTTTGAAATATTTCAATTTTTAAGTATCCAAACAAGTAAGGACAATTGGATTGGGTCGAGAAATTACATGGGCCTTGTTTGGAAAATAAAATTTCGGAAAAAAAAGAGAATTTTCATATATATATAAATTTAGAATGTCACCTTCAATTCAAAAAATTTCTACTTTTCAATACAACTTTTTTATCTGTCAAAATAATTTTTATTTAAATATAGTGAAATTTACATACTCTGTAGTCTATTTTCTCCGAATTGAATAGAATTTTTTAATAAATCCTGACTATTTTAAGGTAGGATACACATCATCTTATCCATTTCTTCTCATTTCAATATTTAAATACTATTAAAATATAAATACTTTTCAATTTATCTTTCATATTTTTTCTTCTAATCATTATAATTTTTTTAAATTTTTATATAAAACAAAAATGTTCAAATCTCAAAATAAATAATATTAAAAAATTATATTGTAATAATATTTTAATTTTATAATATTTTTATTCAACCTTTTCTATTTTATTTTTCAAAACTCAATAAAAATCTTAATTCAAATTATTTCAATACCATTTACAAACCATCTCATTACTATTTACAAATTTCTCATACAATCTAACTATCTAAATGAGACCTAAGGCTATATTTGGAATATGAATTAATCTTTCCATCAGCTACTATTCATTATCCACACCTAACACCCTATAAAAAAAAAAAAAAGAAGTTTTCAGTGTAAGGTATATAGATAAATAGTAACCGATAGATAGCAAAATTCAATATTAAATTCATCTCAATTTATTTCATATATTTAAATATACATATCAATTATTTATATTCAAATATATTTTTATAAAATCTATAAAATATTACTATTCATAAATCAATTTATATCATTTTAAATCATCTCAATAGCTTAAGGAAAAAAAAAAATCATCTCAATTAAACGCATTAAGAAATTGTACCGTCTACTGTCTACTAACGCAGAAGGTCCACTACTGAAGGGTATTTACGACCCTTCGCTTCGTCAATCTAAGAAAGTTGCACAGAAAAATGAAAAATTTTCGCGGAAGCTTCCCCGGACGCTTCCCCTGAAGGGTATCTATGACCTTTCGCTTCCGTGTTTCCAACGGAAAGAGGGAGTGCCAAATTAAATTCAATTTATTTTCGCCTATTTATACTTCTTTCAGGAAAAACCTTCAAAACGGTTCCCGACTCGATTCTAGGGTTTCTGCCCCTGAACACTTTATCAATTCGATCTTATCTATTTTTTTTTTTTATCTGTATTTACGTCAATCTTTAATTCAATGCTCCTTGATTCTAATCTTTTCATACCATCCAAACAGATCTCTGCCTTGAAACCCCCCACATTTCTAGTAAATCCCAACAACTCGATTTCAAATTTTCACAAAACCCTCATTTATTATTCCTTTGATACCTGCCGTTCCTCCAATGCCGCTCGCCGATTCAGAAAAAATTGGCCCTAAATCCCCTGACAACCCCGTAAAGGCTGAAATCTCAAAACCCCCAAAGCCCTCTTTGGTTAAAGATGGTGACAATGGTAATGGCGAGGACGAGGCGGTTCTTGACGTCTCTGGGAAAATCTTGGAATTTTCGTCTTTGGAAAGCTCCAAGGACGCGGTGGAGGGGTTGTATTTGTATAAAAACGCGTTTAATTTAATACCTAGATCGCTGGGCGGTCTCGGGCGGCTGAGGAGGTTGAAGTTTTTTGGGAATGAGATTAATTTGTTTCCAGCGGAGTGCGGGAACTTGGTCGGGTTGGAGTCTTTGCAGGTGAAGATATCGTCGACGGGGTTTGGTGGCTTGCCACTTTGTAAGCTGGAGGGTCTAAAGGAGCTCGAGCTGTCCAAAGTGCCTCCTCGGCCTTCGTCATTCCCCATCATGAGCGAGATTGCTGGGCTGAAGTACCTGACCAAACTCTCTGTTTGCCATTTTTCTATCCGGTAAGCAGTATATTTTACTCGGTGTTAAGCTGTTCTCAGGTTTCATTGATGACATGAGAAAATGGAGTGGAATTTTGATTCTTGGTTGTTTTGTGTTAGCCTATCGTTCAAATGAGCTTACTGTGAAAATTGGTTTGTCAGATTGATCAATTTATAGTTGGGTCTGTGTTGTTGATTCGTAGTTGGTCTCTGTTGTTCAGCAGCTAGTATGCTTTATCTGATGTAGAATCTGGGGAATATTAATGGAATGCATACAACGAACTGAGTGGTGTTGTTAAGGTTATCTCTTGGTAAATAATTAGTGTCATTATACTTTCCAAAAAAATAACCACTGTAATTTACCCGTCCTTTTGGTTTTAAGGCTTAGTTGTGGACAGTAGAGTTGTAATTGACTAGTGTATGGTACGCCTATGTTTTGGGCTAAGATTGTGAACTTTTTTATTTTCCCTGATTTAAGGTGAGAACATAATGATACTGAGAAGAATCAAGCCCGTTAATATAATATTTTGATCCTCTAGTCATATACCAGAATGCCAAACAAAAGGGATGCTGCTGGTTCTATTTTGTAACATACGGGTCCTAGACTAAGATTTAGAATTTAAAATTTTTATTATTTTTACTATTATTATTATTAGTAAGGTTATTATTTCTAAGATATATTTTGAGATAGTGTTTTTGTGGGATTCTTCCACCCTTCAAGCCCGTATGCCCCTTAGTTTTTATCTTGTAGTTTGAATATTTTCCTAATGGGAGACCAACTCACGTAAAAAATCATTCAGAAATATTCCCATCACCAAACTCACAATACCTCACGGCCAGAACCCCCCAATGAAATCAAAATTTTCTCCCACACTTCAAACCAGCTCTACACAATAAAAACCGAGAAACCACTTCCCAACAGCCACCTCGCCGGAAACTACCACAGAGCACGCCGGCGGTAAGCTCTCCTTCCTCCACGACGTGCGTTGACGCCTCTAAATCTCCTTTCCGTCGTTCTCTCCCCATTGTGAATAATAAAACAACCCCTGCGTTTTCCCCAGCCACTGTCAACCACATCAAGGAACGTCGGACCACCTCCCGGCGGCCACAGAGATTGTCGACCAGCCAAGTTCCGTCAAACCCACACCTTCCCAGTAAGCCCACATCGGAATCTTCCTTCCCTTTCCAATGGATTTCCATTTGACAGATCTTCTCTCTCTCTCTCTTTCTGTGTTGCACCACCATATTCAGAGTATCCTCTAGCTGCTCCACCGTGAACCTCGACCAGCCACTAGACCCACCGTCTTAGTGGCCTTTCTCCCTCTCTTGGTGAGCATCGCACCACCCACCTCTCCCGTAAGCATGTCTTCCCACTTTTATTTCTTTTGTTTCAGCCTTCCTAAAATGCCCATGCATTACTATAAGTTTTACACAATTTTTCTTAAAACCCTTGTTTTGTAGACTTCCGTAAATATTGCTAAAGGAACTTTTGGAGAAGTTACCTCTTTACCCTCAAGTAACTATGCTGACTTTATGTTTTAAACCTGATCATGTACGTGGGCTAATTTCCTGTGGGCTGGTCTTGAGGTTAATTAGACATGTATCATTGAGATGGACTTGTGTTTTAAATTGGGCTTGATTGTATTATATTTCAGCAACTGCTTTAGTGATTTTTATTGGGCTGGTTATATTTTCAGAAAAACATTACTTTTACAAGGGCTTTATCTACTAAAAATAAATATATTATTCATAGACTTATTTTTATAGAAAGTATTTAAGGGATTTTAAAGCATAATTTTAAAGTATATTTTTTAAGTATCCTTTTTAAACTATTTTTTGAGCCTATTGTTTAGTTAATATTCCAATCGACTTTTTAACTAGATTTTTATAAAATTATTAAAGTTATATTTTTAAATAGAAGTTAAGGAATATGTTATGCGTGAATAATATTATTATGTAATTAAATTATCTCTATATATGATTTTAAGTATTTAAAATGCTAAGACATGTCTTTCTAGAAAAGTTAGTGACGATTAGTGCCTCGTATAAGTTACAAGCTACAATGTAAGATTGTGGAAACAACGCTAAGAGATAATTAGTATGATCATATAATTGCATGTGTATTGTAAATGTTCTAATTGTATATGAAAATGTGATGTTTGTCTACGCTACGCTATGCTACGAGCTAAGTCAAGGTTAGATCCCTTTCATGATCTTTGATGAATTATAATTATATGCATGTAAGTGAGCCTATGTATGTTATGCTTATATAGATTGTTGTTTGATGGATTGAATGTTATTAAAATCACATGAATGCTATGTAATGTTCACGTAGTATTCAAGTCATGTATGCCATGTAATGTT
This sequence comes from Juglans microcarpa x Juglans regia, assembly GCF_004785595.1. Lineage (NCBI taxonomy): Eukaryota > Viridiplantae > Streptophyta > Magnoliopsida > Fagales > Juglandaceae > Juglans > Juglans microcarpa x Juglans regia. Next base: position 38,620,563 of record NC_054594.1, on the reverse strand, counting down.
CATGTAGTAGTTTGGTCACGTATACCATGTAATGTTTATGCAGTAATTAGATCATGTATGCTATGTAATGTTCATATAGTACTTAGATCATGTATACCATGGAATGTTATAAAATGTTTAGATTGTGTTCTGCCATGTCATGTTATGCTATGACATGATTAAGAATATGCCATGCTACAAAAGTTCATGAAGTCCAACAAACTTCTCGTGCATTAAGAAAGAAAAGATGTTAAGGGTGACACGGATCTAAGCGTGTTCACCAAAGTTTATGATGATAAGGGTGACATAGACCTAAGCGTGTTCATCACAAGTTATGATAAGTGGTGCCACGGATCTAAGCATGGTTTACCATATGTTAAGTGAAACACAGACCTAAGTGTGCTTCACTACGTGATATGTTATGATAGGCGGTGCCATTGACCTAAGCGTGGTTCGCCAAATGTTAAGTGAAACACGGACCTAAGCATGTTTCACTCTATGATATGTAAGCGGTGCCACAAACCTAAGCTTGGTTCACCATATGTTAAGTGAAACACAGACCTATTCGTGTTTCATTCCATGATATTTTAAAGGGTGACATGGACCTAAGCATGATCACCACAAGTTATGATAAGCGGTGCCACGGACGTAAGTGTGGTTCACCATATGTTAGGGGAAACACGGACTCAAGCGTGTTTCACTCCATGTTATGACAAGTTATGCGGTGCCATGGACTTAAGCGTGGGACACTAATACCATATGATAAATGAAAGAAAAGATAAACAAGTCATGTATGATTATTAGAAAATGCATGAAGTTAGTCATTTATGCATTCACGTTACATGTTTGTCATGATTATGTATGATTCCACTTATGTTAATGATGAATAGATATGCTATGTGAATATGTGACGATATATGTATGTATGTAAAGTTTTTCAGAAATTAAGCCTATGTTAAATTAAGTTATGTTTACGATATGATAGTGAATCTGTGATGATGTATGTATGTTATGAAGAGTCTTTCAAAAATTAAGTCTATGCTAAGCTAAGTTATATTTTACGGTATGATGTGCTATTTACTGAGTATTTGACTCATTTTTGTTGTTTCTCTGTTTTATTCTATGTTTATCTGTCACATATGGAGATTGTGATGACGAAGACCTAGATGACCAGGATATAGTACAAAGGCTTAGAAAGGAATAAGTGTTATTACGTAATGATTAGTTTCCTTTTATGTTATTTGAATAAAAGTCACACATAGGACTACTATATGTTTTTACTTTACTTTTTCAGTTTCATGTTTCAAAAACAGTTATGTTCAGTTTAGTTGATGTTTCAATAAATGAGGTACTTCAGGATATGAATCTCTTTACCAGGCACTATGCTATGAATGTTAGTAATATCTTTATCCTACGGGAGGGGTGTTGTATATTTTTAATATTATAAACAATTTGGAACTTACAGAACAATAACCTTTTCTATCGCATTGTACAAGACTGTATCTGACATTGAAGGTCTTTAGTAATGACTACTAAAAGTTGCAAATGATCTTTTTCAAGAGGAATCTCCTTCTCCCATGAGTAGAGTGTTGAGGATAAGGTCAACTTTAAGTTTTAGAAGCTACCATTGAGTCACTCCCCCTCGTATATAAAAGATAGGCAATTACGTTCCCTATGCATGCAGTTTACTATCGTTGTTGTTTCTCATATGGAGCCTTTGTCACCATTTTTCCTGGCATACCACAATGCTTGGTTCTTCCTCTACTACAAGATTACTTTGAGTAAATGTGGCAAATAGTGTACATTACACTTGGAGTCTTTTGTCTACCCCCTAAATATCTATTTAGAGGCTAATGTTTGATGTCTTGTAATTCAATTATTCAAGGTAGTCTAGTAACCCATTCAAGTCCTCGTCAGGGACCCTCTTGTTATAAGCCTACACCTATAGGAATATAAGGACGAAAGAAAAAGCCAAGTTATATTGAGCTTATGTTACAAAAGGACTAGTTAATGTTACAATCCGAACCCCTTGGAATCATTATAAACTACACAAACTTCTTCTTTGTAGGCAATGTGGGATCTCATTCCTTTTATACCAAAGGATGTTTGTAGTAAATCCCTTTTATGGCTCCTACGTAGTTAGGACTCACTTTTGTACTGAACATGGGTTCTGCCAATTCTTTTATTAATATACTTTTACTTATCAAAATATATATATATATATATAGATATATATAATCCTATACATTCTCATCGGGTCAATTCCATTGTAGGTCACATAGCTCAAGTATAACACTTATTTTTAAGATTGTAAGTGATACAATTTATGACAACACAAGGAAAGCCTAAACCACATATGGGCTTATAAACTAAAAGAATTGGTCAAATTTACAAATTGGAATCCTTTGGAATTATAATTCACAAAAATTCTTCTTTCCAGTCAATGTGAGATCTTATTCACCATCCTCTCTTGCTAGATATTGGGTATATGGATCATTTTATATTCATATTTTCATAGAATGAATGTAATAGCGAAATGACCGGACATTTGAAGACAAGGAGCGCTCACTAGAAGAACTTAAATTATTTTTTGTTAGCACGCTTTTTCTTTGGGCCACAGCTGTAGATTGTCGTGGCCTCGATTTCCATGATTTTCTTGTTTCTATTACTTCTCTCTGACTAGGTTTGACCTTTTGTATACCATCTTGTATACTTGGGCTATGTCTATTCATATCAATATAATCGTGTACTTATAAAAAAAAAAAAAGAATGAATGAAATATAAGATAACTTTCTTGAAGGGAGAGTTTTGATTCATTTGTTAATCTTTAATGGTTCATATAACATATAAATAGGTTGACCTTTGCATGCCTGGGCTAGTGATTGACCTTGAATGAGGTTTGTTTATAGCAAATCTTGAACTGGATTGCTTAGAAGCGTGCAGAGTGTTCATACCATTTTTGGTTTTTTGCGCTTTTAGAAGAGCTGTTATGGTACATGACTGTCTGGAGGTAATGCTCAAGAAATTCAGAAAAGAAAGGAGATAGGAGAATTATGAAGTTATCAGCAACATCCATCGAAACCACGGGGAAAAGCGTTGATGAAGAACCTGTGCTGTGCTAGGATATGACATCTCAAAGAACAGTCGTTTTTCTTTTCTATATATTAAAGGAAAATGGAATTTTTTTAGAAGTACCAGATGATTTGTACAGTTTCAGGAAGTGGTGGATCTGATTTTGAGATTGTTTTCTATCAATTAATGAAGAGAATGATAGTTTTACAGTCTTCACTTTACCAGGATTTGATCAATTGAATGATGGTGAATTGTTTTCTGCAGATACCTTCCTGCAGAAATCGGCTGCTTAAATAATTTGGAGTATCTGGATCTTTCATTCAACAAGATGAAGACCTTGCCTTCTGAAATAAGTTATTTGAACGCTTTGATATCATTAAAAGTTGCTAATAATAAATTGGTGGAACTCCCTTCGGGCTTGTCCTCTCTGCGAAGGTTGGAGGTCTTGGACCTCTCAAACAACAGGCTGACATCACTAGGGTCTCTTGAACTCGGCTCTATGCATAAACTTCAAAACATAAATCTCCAGGTACTTACCTATGATTTTTAATTAGGGCCAATGACGCATCAAATGGCCTTTCTTCAACTTCATCTTGTTTAGTACTTTCGATTGAATTGTTTTCAAATAGCATATTTTTTTGCTTGTTAGAGCTCATTTCTTGTTTGTTGTTAGTTGTTATCTGTTTTCCAAAAATAAAAAATGAAAAATCTATAATTGCCACTCTCAAAGTGGTCATAACTTTCAACATATCTTTGTTTACTACCACTACCTGGTTGTTTTAGGTCTTTTTTTCCATCTTTTTATTCATCGACTTGAATTAAACTCTCTCTCTCTCTCTCTCTCTCTTTCTCTCTCTCTCTCTCACTAATGGATTAATTGGTCTCCGTCACGGTTGGACACCATCTTAAGCAACTCTTTCCCATCCTTTTCTTAATAGGAGTGGACCCTACTTTTGAATGAATGGCCATGTCTTATCTTATTTTTGTAGTGTTCCTATTTCTGGTACTGTCATTTACGAATGTTAATATAAATTCATGCATGTATGTGTACTTGTGTGTTATTTTTTTGTGTGTTTCACATAAATATACACGTAATGTTTGGTATTGGTGAGTCTTGTATGTCCCTTTCTAACTTTATCTTGAAATGGATCCAATGATGATGTCAGGAGACTAATATGTTTATTTGTGTCCTTATTCTTTTTTATATTTCAAGTATAACAAGATTGCCAGTTGCTGTCAAATACCTTCATGGATATTATGCAATTTGGAAGGAAATGGTAGAAATGCATCCAATGATGATGTCACCAATTCTTCTGTTGAAATGGATGTTTATGAAATGGCCATGGAAAATGACAGAAGTCTGTCTTGTAATGGTGAGGCCTGTTGATTTAGTTCTATTTATTTATTTATTTCTGGTTGCTGATTTCATTGAGCTATACATATACTTTGTTCGGCATATGATTCTGTTCATATATGTGAAATCAGCTTCATGTTCATAAATAGATGCAGGCTCTTGTCATACCTCATCAACCCTCTTACCTGGGTCATCATCAAACAGTAGATGTTTCGCAGCTCGTAGGTCAGGCAAGCGGTGGAAACGCAGGTATTATTTGCAGCAGAAAGCTCGTCAAGAACGTTTGAACAACAGTAGAAAGTGGAAAGGTGTTGATTGTGACAAGGTGTTGGCTGTGAAAGCAAATGAAAACGTCAAATCTAGCAATCTAAATGTCCTTGCTTCTGAAACTTCTGTAGAAGGTGCTTCAGACATTGTAGGTGTGGAGTATGATGATAATAAACGAATAGTTCCTGGAGAATCTGAAAGTGAAAATTTGATTAGTGGCGTGGAGAATAATGAACTTGGTTTAGAAAAGGGATCTTATGTAGAAAATTGCTCACGTGTTAGCCTTGACTCTGCTACAATAAGGAAAGGAGTTGAAAATGAAGGCTGTGAACATGATGCATCTTTGGCCACCACAGGGAATGAAGCTGGGGAGGAAGATGAAGGTTCGCCTTCAGAAACCTTGAGAAGTGTGTCCAAGTCAAAGAGGCATTGTGATAGGGATCTTGATAATCCCAAACCATGCAAGTATCGGAAACCAACTGATGATAGCTCGAAGTTGTCTCGCAAGTATAGTAATATCTCATTTTGTAGCACTGAGGATAGTCTGCCAGATGGTTTCTATGATGCTGGGCGGGACCGGCCCTTTATGTCACTGAGCAGCTACGAGCAAAGTTTGCAGCTTGATTCACGTGAAGTCATTCTCTTGGACAGGTCATTTGTACATGAGTTTTTTGTTGATATAGACATTGATTGCACTTTTTTTCATTTCTGGGTTGGCATGTAATAATGGATGACTGATGACAATTGGATTATTTATTTTGACCTTCAGGGAGAGGGATGAAGATTTAGATGCAATCACACTATCTGCTCAAGCATTGGTGTTTCATTTTCGGCAATTAAATGGCTTAAACAGAAATTGGGATCCTGCTGTTGATGTCCTGCAGATTGCATCATTTCTTGCCTTTTTTGTATCAGATCATTTTGGTGGCAGTGACAGGGGTGCTATTGTTGAAAGGACACGAAAATCTGTATCTGGTTCAAACTATCGGAAACCCTTTGTGTGCACCTGCTCAACTGGAAACAGTGATGGCGTTGGTACAACCAGCAAAGCTGTTGTGGATGCTGTTGAAGATATTATTTTTTCTGATCTCTGTGAGAAATCCATCCGTTCTGTTAAAGGGAGACAAAATTCCATTGTGGTTCCTATAGGGGCTCTGAAGTTTGGCGTGTGCAGACATAGAGCATTGCTTATGAAGGTGATTCTTTCACTGCATTTGTGTTTCAAGATTTTTTATTTTGAGTCTGCTCATTATTTTACCTATTATGATCTGATTAAATTTTTTAATTTTTTTTACTCCAGTATTTATGTGACCGGATGGAGCCTCCTATACCTTGCGAGCTTGTCAGAGGTTACCTGGATTTCTTGCCACATGCTTGGAATATTGTTCTCATCAAGAGGGGTCATTCATGGGTTCGCATGGTTGTTGATGCATGTCGTCCGCATGATATAAGAGAAGAGACAGACTCAGAATATTTTTGCAGGTCAGCACCATTGACAGTTGTAAAAGCAAAACCATGGCGTGCCAAACTGAGTATTTGACTGCTTTGACTTGGCTCATTAGGATTTGGACATGTTCAGGCTCAGGTTTATTTGATTGCTTAGGCTGGGCTCGGTAGAATTTGGACCATGTTCAAGTTGGCATGAGCTCAACTTGTTATGCTATGAAGTAGCTTCTAATAACTTGGCAGAGGCCTGATTATTGTGGCTTCTAAACTTGAGCCATCTCCGGTGGAAGTGTGGTGCCTTGACTCTTAACTAGTGCTTGTTATTGTGTGCCCTTTGCTGACATGAGTAACCATGGTATCAGCAATAATGTTAAAATAATGTTAAAAACTTATGAGTTGCATTGTCAGTAGTTTTCTGTATGATGATTTTTTCTCTCTACATCTCTGGGTAAGATTGGATTGTAAATCAAGAGTAATATTCCCTTTATTTTCACAACCCTATATGACTTGAGGTTAAGGGTACTAGAGCTATGCTTTTGGGGTGCAAAAACATTGAAATTGGGCGTAGACTTGCTTGTTTCTCATTTGAACAAGCTTGATAATATATATATATATATTTTTTTTTTTATGAAGATCAGCCCAAGTTTTCTAACAGCTTGCCTGGAATGAATCCCTACAGATGCTTTATATTTTTAGATTTTATCCTATTATGCAGCTCTGAATTTCTTTTGAAAGAAGTGCTTAGCTTATGCATGAAACATATGATCAGAATCCCAAAGAATCCCAGATCTATGCACTCTGCTTCTTATGGTTTAACAAGCACCTTCTTGCCCTGTAAATATAGGATGGAGGATTAGGTTATAAATTTGAGATCCATGGAGTGCCAATTTAACTTACCTTTTTAAAAAGAAAAGAAAGGTTGACCTGTTTTTTCGTCCTTTCTTCTTCCTAATCTATTTTTTCTTTTTTCCTTCTTTTCTCTTTGGTTGATGAATCTGTCCTAGGAAGACAAAAGCAAGTACCGTAAGAGCTCCATAACCGAAGTGCCGAAATGGAGTGGTTCTGCTGACTAGTGTGATTATTTATTTGGTTGTACGAGGAGCTTTGATATCCTTATGAACACAACCTATATAACAATGTAGTATGTATCCTAATCGTGCTTTGAGTTTGGAAGATCTACAATGTTAAGATATGATATATATCTTCTCTATCTATCAGTTAACATACGAGGCCATTTATTTGCTCAGTTGTGATCTTTCATTCATTGCAATATTCTTGGGACCGTTATCTTGAGCTCTTTGAGTTATTATGTGTTTTGTTTTTGTTTAATACAATGAGCTCTTTGAGTTATTATGTGTTTTGTTTTTGTTTAATACATTGTTTCTAAAGCTAATATAATTTTTTTTTTTTCTCAAGACTTGTTTTGATTTTCCTTTTTTGTTTTTGTTTTTCTTTTCATGATGGCTTTGCTTGTACCAGATACATTCCTCTCAGACGGATACAATTTCCTCATTCAAGCAAAAACCAATTAGATGCTGATTGTTCTTTTCCCTCTATGTCTAATTGTGATGAAACTGAAAAGGCAGCTTCTAGTTCTCTCATTCGGTGCAAGTTTGGACCCATTGAGGCTGTCGCAAAGGTGTGTACTTTGGAAAGTCTTGTCACGCTTACCTATAACTGAGTGGGAGATGATGTCACCATTTTCTTTTCCAATACTTCATTCAGTTACCATGGGTAGTAGTTATGTGATGAATATTCTTAACTTCCATTTTCTGTTTTCATTATTTGATATGTTTGTTATCATTTTCTTTAACTTGCCTCTCTGCATGTGGACTATTCTTGTGCTTCAGTACAGAGTTTTTTAATTTTTAATTTCTTGTAGTTTGAATGCTATATTTTCTCATTTTGATTCCCCACTACCTATTTTAAGTTTTTTCCCTTGTTTGTTTATTTTTCTTACTTATCAAAAAATTTGTTTATTTATTCTTTCCATGATTGATTATTATCTATTGTTAATCATCTCAATATAAGCGCTATGCATTTTATGTTTGGATGTTGCAGGTACGTACTTTGGAAGCCTGTGGGACTTCAGTGGGTGAATTGAGGAATTTTGAGTACAGTTGTATAGGGGAAGTAAGAATTTTAGGTGCTTTGAAACACCCCTGCATAGTAGAAATGTATGGACATCGAATATCTTCTAAATGGGTTCCTCAAGTGGATGGAAATCCAGAGAGACGGATATTAGAGTCTGCAATTTTCTTGGAGCACATAAATGGAGGATCTTTAAAGGTAAATTTATATAGTTTATTAAGGTTACTTACCTTTGCTTGATAGTTTTTATTCTATCTTAATTATTTTCTATCCACTATGTAGAGCTATTTAGAAAAGCTGTCAAAAGCTGGTGAAAAGCATGTCCCGGTGGAGTTGGCATTGTGCATCGCTAGAGACGTTGCTTGTGCATTATCAGAGCTCCATTCGAAACACATTATACATCGTGACGTAAAAAGTGAAAACATTTTAATTGATTTGGATAGGAAGAGAGCTGATGGAATGCCTGTTGTGAAGCTCTGTGATTTTGACAGATCAGTACCTCTTCGGTCTTTCTTGCATACATGCTGCATTGCCCATATCGGAGTACCTTCTCCTGATATTTGTGTTGGGACGCCTCGCTGGATGGCTCCAGAGGTTCTGAGGGCAATGCACAAGTCTAACGCATATGGACTTGTAAGTTTTATGTAATCCGCCATTATCTGAGTAGTATGGTTTATTCACAATTTCTTTATCCATGGTCATCACGGGCTGTGTCATCATGTTGATAAACGTGCATGAGTGTTTTCCTGCCCCACTTGATACGTGGGGTAAATGTGCATCTATTATGTTTCCCAATTTGCTGCAACTCTGTATTCTATGAACTTGTCTGCTTTGAATCTTACCATGATAGAATCAGCTTTGTATTTTTGTGCATTGCCACTTTCAAACTTTAAAATTATCTTGGCGCGGTGATGGCTGATGGATCTGTACACGTGTGTTTGCTTAAAAATGACATGCGTGACCTTTTAATGCAATGGGAGTAACTGTTCTTGTGCATCCAAATGTGCCATAATGGTTTCATCAGCCATTATGATTTTATGTAGTTGCTGCTGCTTATTCTTCAGGTAAGGGTTTTTTGGTTATTTGGGTTCTAAATTTTTTCTATCTGGATACAGGAAGTTGATATCTGGTCATTTGGCTGTCTAATTTTGGAATTGTTGACTCTGGAAGTCCCCTATATTGGGTTATCTGAATTACAAATGCATGACCTTCTTCAGGTATACCACTATCACTTGACTGAATAAATCTGAATAGTTAAAGAGATGGTGAGCGTAGAGTTGTGGAAATGCAGGATCCTGAGATTATGGTTGCTACTAGTCTGATGTCCCATACTGAGTGATTGAGTGAAGGTGGTGCATGCAATCCTACATTGTTTGGGAATGAGAAATCCTTGCTCTTTATAATAATTCCAATGTGACTACTTTTATATTATGGGCCCAAATGTGGCTTGGGCCACCCTTAGGGCGTTACAAGTAGACTCTCTCATCTTCTCTCTGGCCTCTCTCTCTCTCTTTCTCTCTCTCTCTCTCTCTCTCTGTGTGTTTGAGGGCTAGTAGATTGATTATGTGCTATAGGGATTGTATTGCATTCTCAAATACTGTGCTCCAAAGATCTCTGGGTCACAGCATTGTAGGATGCTATCTCACTTTATAGAAGTGAACCTCTGGCATCAACAATATATTTGTGTTGATGTGTGCCCTTTGTATTAGCTTGAAACCAGCTGTATACTCTCTGATGTATATTCTGTTTGCTGTCTTTGAATTAAACAGATGGGCAAGCGTCCATCGTTGACAGACGAGCTGGAGTCATTGGGGTCTGCCACTGAGCCTGCAATGGCTCAATCTAGTGTTGAGCTGGTGGGATCTGAGGCCGAACTAGAAACATTGAGATTCCTTGTTGATTTATTCCGGCAGTGTACCGAAGAAAACCCAAAAAACCGTCCTACAGCTGATGACCTCTATGAAATGTTGGTTTTACGAACAAGCAATCTTACCAGTTCTGGATGTCAAAAACCTGAGTAGTTTGTCCTTAGGCCCTTGGGTGATATATTCTCTCCACATAAGTTTTGTAGCACTAGAACGTATTATTGAAATGTTGTTTCCCTACATCTTTTGGGATAGAATATATAGGCTTGACCAAGAATTACAGTATTTTTACTGGTTAGATTTAGTAGCCACCCAGAGTTAAATGTTTATCAGTAACGAACAGTTTTACATACATCCGGTGCATCAATCATTTGTAACTTTACTTTTTTCCTCTTTTCTTTTGTCGAGCGTCATTTTATCCGATCGAGCTGTAAATATGGTTGGTAGTTAAGTGCTTGGGTCGTGCTGTTTTTCAGCGGCCCTTTGTAACTGTCATGATTGTTGTAGACATTATTAAATTATTATGAAAGCTCCCCTGATTTTGATTGGACAGTTTTTGACTTTTGCGATTACATGGATGTTTGCTGAATCTAGATCTGGATTTGTGCAATAAATATCATCCATTTCTTTTTTATAGACTCTTATCTGGATATTTGCAGTCACGTTCAATTGAGATTTCTTTGGAACTTCTGGTGCTCAATTTATTATATTATACTGAAGTCTGAAAGAATTATCTTCAAAGTTTCATCGATGCATCATCAAATCTTCATTCTTCTGGGACCATTCATGGGGAATCATTCATCGGATTGCACCACTTCTTTTGCCGAGCAAAGCCGATAGTGACGCATGAATAAAGGGCTGGGCGTTTCCAGAGTAGGGCGTTAAGTACCTTTGAGGAGCATCGGATGTGGCTGACGATCTTCGGATATCAAGATTCAAAACGTATCTCATTTTGGAGATTGTTTTACGTATTATTGAATATTGAGGGTACGGCAGCCACTTTGGAAAATGCTATAATGATTCTCCAAGATTGTCAGTCAGATTTCATGAAACACCTTTTCCATTCTCTCTCCCCCTCTCTCTCAGTCGAAGCAACCTTGGCCAATCTCAAAGGCAACTATGCCGTCTAAGTTTGTTGCCTCAATTTGACTGTTGATGTATTTTATTTTATTTTTAATTTTTTTATTTAATTATTAAGAAATTGATTATTAATGTATTGATATTATTAATGTATTGATATATATATATATAAAAAAAAAATTAGGAGCATGTCAAGTGGGCAAACTTGAATGGCATAATAGCACCATCCTTAATTATTTTATCAACATTTACCGTTGATCTCATATACTCTTTAACATCTTTAAAGTCACCCGCCGTGATGCCGCAGAGGTGGCAATAATTAACCCTCTTCCATCAAAAGTGAAAAATAAAAAGTTAAAAAGAACTTTTCCTTGGCCCTATTCAGAGAGAGAGTGAGAGTGAGAACAAGCGCGCATAAGCGAACAATAGCGTGAAACACAGTTGAAGATAAATTTTGTTTTTTTTTTTTGGGGGGGGGGGGGGGGGGGATCAGCTGCTTTCTTCCCCCCGCTGCCTTGTGTTGTGTTGCTTTTTTATGTGACCATCTATAAGCGTGATGTCTGAGAGGAAAGAGAGTAAATATTTGCCCTCTCATTATAGCACTCCCAATGGCTTTTGCATTATACAAAAAATGTAAGTAATTTGAAGAATTGATTCAAAAAGAAGTTCCATCTGATTATGTAAAATGAATTGTAAAATATATTTAGTTACAGTACCCCGCTATATGTAGCGGATACTATTCATCCTGTAAAAATTTTTTTATTGTTAATATTTCATTTACTCTCTCATTTCTATTTACTTTGATTTTTATCATATAAGCAAATTCTTTTTATTATTCATCAGTTAAAACACATATTTCATTTTCTTCTAAAAAATATCTTGGAATTATTTTTAAACCAATTTTTTCATATTTAATTTTATTTTTAATTTTTATTTGGCTTATATATTTTTGTTTTATGTGTATAGGATTGAATTATTTTACATTGTATATAAAAATAAATTGCAAATATAAAAAAAATATCTGGATTTTATAAATTTATTGGTAAAAATGAAATATTTAAAAAGAATAAAAAAAGAATATTTAAATGATATACAAAAAAAATAGATAAACTGATGGATGACATATTGTAAAAGTTATTATATAAAATAGAAAAAATAAATTTTAGTGATGTATTTTAAAGAATAAGATAAAAAATTATTGGAGTGGTCTTAGAGCACAGTGCATCCAGTGTTAGCGGTATGCTTTGCAGTAAAATGGGACCATGCTACAGGTCCTCAAATAAGGACCTGTCTTCCTAATAATGATCTACCCTTTATAGCGTCTTAGGGAACACGCCCTTCCATTAAAGACTCTCTTTCTCTATCTCTCTCTCAAAAGTGCTTTCTGCCTCTTGCAGCGGACACAAGGTTAATAAGAAAAAAAAAAAAAAAAAAAAGTGTTTGAAGCAGGTCGGTGAGCCCCAGACCCTTGAGAAACCTCACGTGGGTGGTTCCAGGCGTGTTCTTGCGCCTCAACTTGACATCATGTCAAAACTAATCCACGATTTTGTAAATGACGTAAATATCATTTTGTCTGCAAACTTTTTTTAAAACAGAACCAAAGTCAACGGAAAACTCCATAGCACTTGTACCTTATATATCATCATGTGAAATTCATTTTTTCTATTTAAACTTGTACCTAACGTTACTCAACACTAAAACAGATCAAAATTGCATTTTTCCCCGTGCTAGCGGTCTCCAGTTTGAGCCAACAAAGGTGTGATTAGATAAGATAGCGCTACCAACTTTCAGCTCCACAGCCATCCCATGGCCTCTATAAATACCTGTACTGCCCATTAGACAGCAGGCATGCATAGGTTTAATTAAAGTACTTAGACTTCAGTATTAATTTCATTTGCTTGTATTTAGACTAAACATTCAAAGTTAAGGTTAATAGGTTTATCTTTTATGGAAATTTGAATTTCACACGCGTATAACAAAATAAAGTACGTACGTAGCAAAACATAACAATATTTAAACAATTAACCAAACAAAAGGCATGATAAATTAAATTGCGATCAGCAAACTGCAGTTACATGGCTAAAAAACTAGCCATAGAAATCAACAGATATATATAAGTTATAACCATTAACGTAGTTTTTTTTTTAATGTTAACTTCTGTGTATGAGAGAGAGAGAGAGAGAGAGAGTAGAAATAGGCACGCATGATACATTTTATGAAATCTCTCTTTCTTAATATGAATTCTTTCTCAATAATTGTTGTTTATATTTGCAATATATATTAAAATATATAATATTTATATATAATATGTGGCACATATATTATTAATAGAACATCGTTATAAGCACTGGAGAATATTATAATTAGACATTAATTCCAGTACATGAAACGATTGACCCTATGACCTAGGGCAATATATTATATATATATATATATACAGGATATGTAAAGCTTTATTAGCTAGTACTCATGTCATCTCTCTATCCTTTATTGGCCCACATCAGTTCGCATAATGAAGCGTCTTATGATGGTATCGGCATAGTTCGATGAATATATCATCCAAAGGAACATGTTCCAAGAGAGAGATCAGATGAAAAAAAATTTGTTTGGAAAAGAAGATTATTCCTGCATATTGCTTTCGAGATCTCAAAAAGGTTAGGCAAATCTCATGAGTCTTAGAATAATAACCATTATTAATTTTAACATTCCAAAACATGCATCTTATGATCATTATTTCTACTTCAAAAGCTTTATTCTCGAGAGCGATCGATTTGCCTATTTTAGTTCAATCATCATACCTAGCTAGCTAGTCATGCATAAAATAAAAGGAACCCAGATTTCTAAATTAATGCAGGAACTTTTCATCAAGCTAGCTAGCCACTTTCCTAAACGTCAGTATCAAATGTTTATAAGAACTAGTATGTGCAGCTAGCAATTATGACCAGATGCAGCAGTACTGCCAGCCATGTATTCAACAAATGGAAAATTCACAAAGAAAAGGCTATACCAATGAGCAAAGAGGGGAAGAAAAAGGAAGCTTAGATGGAATGCACATCACACGACTATAAATATTAATTAGATCAGAGAAAGATAGAGATGAAGAAATTCATAGACCTAGCTGATCATCTCATAAAACTGGTTTAATAAGAGAGGATTGTTCATTTCTTTTAAACATATCCAACACCTTATCCTCAAGTAACGTCAGATTATTCTTCAACAAAGATATTGGGCATGATCTTCTCGATCGACTGAGATGAGTTCTCCTTTCTTGATCTTTATGTGTGACCTTATGCAACACCGAAACCATGCATGCAGAATGGTCCCCTCCTTATTATATAAACCCTTTCTGCTCTGGCTCATGGTTTATGGTTTGATGCAGAATGTTAAGGGTCCCCCACACTCTCAACCCCCGCTCGCTCTAAAAGATAATTAAATGCTGCTACAAAAATATATAGAAACACTGATCACTAACCTGTCTGCAAACTGCATGGTGTTAATCTTGGCGTGACAATATTCAATTTGCATCACTTGCATGGGGACCACTAATTGCATCGTTTATTTTGTTTTTAACCTGTAATTTATTCGTCAGTCCCCAAATAATAGCATATTTCCCATTCGTTTCCCTCAAATTCCCATTCCCCTCCTCACTCTTCTATATATTTGTCCACCTCTTTATCTTCTCCTCCATCAAACCCTAGCAGAACCAGCAGCTAGCAGTGGTGCCAAAACAGGTCGATCTCTCCCTAATTTCCATAGCTCACCAGTGCACATTTTCTTATCACGTGCTCCACCATCAGTTGAAGCTGCCAGCATGATCTTAACCTTTCTCCTTTGCTGAGGAACGATCAGATCATGCGGTAGTTTCACCTGTTGTTGGTCGCACCAGAAACCCTAATCCCTCTCAAACTATATATATTTCCAAATTCTTTGTTTTTATACACGTCCTTAGTTTCCCTTGACCAATCCCTAGAAAAATGTATATATATAGTGCTCTTCTTGTCCATGATTTGAAATCATCCAGGTTTTCCAAATTCTCGATCGGGGTAATTTTACTAGTACCTGTACTACCGGTTGGTGTATTGGTTGTTGTGCTTCATTTTCTTTATTGTGTGAGATTTGCAAGGAAAATGTTTAATGCTTCTTGTTAGGGTTTTCAGCGACAAAAATTTCCTGGTTGGGTTTGCTAGGGTTTTGACTGACAGAGTTTCTGCGTCTCCTCACTCCTAATTAGATGGTTAATTTCTAGACCTCGTAGTGCTTTGGTGATTGAACATGTATAGCTCGATGCCGCAGCACTGCTTTTGTTGAATAATTGTCCAAGCATATGTTATTTCAGGTATATGTTGAGCCGATCATCTCTCTATGTATATATAATCTCTGTTTTATTTTTTGTCATGTTGTGGACACGGTGTTGGCTTATTTTCTATAGCATTGAATATAAAATCCAAGCACTAAGATTTGCTAGTTTAGATGTTTATGAACTCAATATTTACACAGCTTTATAAGGTCCCTATCTTATTCTCTGTTGTTGACTCGGGATCAACTCATAGCTAGCTTATCATGAATCAAGCTAGCTAGGGTTCCTACGAACTGGGTTTTTCTTGCCAGAGAGACAGAGATCTTGAAATCCTGCACTTTTGGAGACTCAAACTTTTTCTTCTCTCAGGTAACTTCGTTAAGGTCATTTTGAAATCCTATATATTATTGATTTATCAAAATCCACGGATCCACAGAGAGAGAGATGGAGAGAGAGATTTGATCATGGGTATATAAGTTCTCCGTACAAACTAATAGAGATTGCCAGATAGCGTCAATCCAGATCGATCGGATTAAAATAATTATACCCATATTTCTTTTTATGCTTCTTCAACTTGCATCTTGAGATATAGGGTATATTTGCTTATATATATCATGACTTATCAGTGGGATGGTAAATTTGTCTCGTATGAAGGATTCTTCTTAGTTAAGCGGCCTCTTATACCGAGTCGATTCCTTGGGATATCTATTCTATTTGGCTCAGGTTTAGATGGTTACATAACCGTAGTGTGATTTGACAATTTTCCTATTCAGTTCCGGTTTCATGCTCTTTGACAAATACATTTCCCTCAACCTGATCATCATAGAAAAGAATAAGAATATATAAGAAGTTGATGATGCTGGTAATGAATAAACCACTCATGATTTAAGTGCTGCTTAACATTAGTTTATTTGTTTAGTTTTGTTCTTGCTGGAGCCTAATTTTGGTTTGGAGAATACAGGTCAATTAAAATCCAATGTAGATGCGCGCACACACACACATGATCAACGGCCATTTGAAGTATTTTATCGGTTTGGAGATCAGTCATGAAAATTTTTCTCATTGACCACTATTTCCTACTCCACACCTCACATCCTATAAAAAACTAGCGGCACACTTATGATAAAAAAAGTAATGGGTGTGAAAGTAAATGTATAGAATTACTCGCCATATTATATATATATATATATATATATAATATATATATGCATGGGAACAATTTGATTTGAGCCTTTCAGGCCGTACTATCCCTCTCATCAGGCCTCTAAATGAAAAGTATATATCCTCCAGACATGTTTAATTCGTTAAGCTAATTTATCAGAAAACTTGCAAATCCATTTGGCTCAGCCAAAGCTCTAAGTTAGTTTTTTGAAGAGAAAGGTAGCTTTCCAGATTCTACTTTGCTCTGAAACCTGTCGCTATTTTCTTAAGTTATTTGGAAAACATGATTACTACTGATGTAATTTTCTGACTATAGCATGTGAAATCTTTCAGTTTTCCACAAGTTGTTAGTAAATCATCTCTCTCTCTTTCCACATGTAGTGTGGTTTCTGTGAAGTTTGGTGATTGGACAATGGATATTTTTTTATAAGAATATTCCAACCTGGAAAAGATTTCATGTAGCTGCTCATGATCATGATTTTTCCACTCGTACCAAATGATAAAAACCTCACGATTGTGACTCTTCCGATTACTCTTTCTTGTGTCTTCATTTGTCAATTATCATTCACGAAGGACGGTAGGTGGGGGATTCATTAGTTGTAGCTCAGGTTTGTCACATACTGCTTGAGAGGATGGACGTCCTTGGAAAAGCTTTTATTGATGTACACTACTGGAGTTGCAGTGACTCACTGACTTGGTTCAGGGGTTGAAAGAGAGAGATCAGTCAAGGAAGTACGTTCAGTTATTTTTGTTAAGTGTATTGATCTTAGAAATGTAGGCTAATTCTAACCTTGTGCCCATATATATATATATATATATATATATATATATATATATATATTTATGTGTGTGTCAGCTAGCTAGCTAGTTGTCCTGACTCATGCATGATCTGCACAATTAATGTAGATCGACATGTGTTACGTACTCAGATTATAATCTGATTGCATCCAGCTGTTTATAGTTTCCTAGCTACCCGTGTGGAATGTCGCGATTCATTTTATTCATGTCTATTCAGAAGAAAAAAAAAATGCAAGAACATATATTCTTACTTGAAATTCTGTAGATGGCAAGCTTTTGACTGGATCGGATCGACATATCACACAAAAGTCTCAGGATCATTCAATTTCTATCGCTATCTTCGAGCATTAATTGGAGTCAATTTGAAGGATATTTTTCGTGATCAAAGTTCAGGATCATGAGTACTACATGCAGTATGACTGATTTATCCAAAGGTTGTAATTATAAAATATCACAACTAATTAGATCAAAGAAATTAAAATCTACAACATATATATCATGGAATCTCCAAAATTACAAGAATCAAAGATCTGTCATTATAATTTTCTTTGTTAGAGTAGCTAGAAATCTATTTGTTTACTTGAAAGTCCCCCAATAAATGTTTAAACCACATCATGAAATGGATCAGTCCCGCGGAAGATCAGAACATCGATCTCAAATTAATTAGGAATGAGTTAGATGTGACATGTTTGTGAATGTGATTTATATATGGATCTAAAATTAAATATATAAACCTGCAAGTACCATGCATGCGGATAGCTTTTTTGTCTCATAGATATCCTAGCAGGCATTTTCAATATTATAAATTATATCATAATGAAAATGGGACTTATGGCTTCTAAAATCGTGACACGTTGAAATTATCCTTTATAACTTATAAGTTCCATGCATGGTCGGAAATCATACCTGACCTGGACGCGCGTACATACACCAAAAAAAGACAGGCCAGTGATTGAAATAGCTTGGTCTATTTCACGTACGTACGAGACATGTATATATAGTACCATTTGATTAGTCAATATATATATATATATATATATATATATATATTTATATATGAGAATGTGCTGTGGACGTCTTATATAGAGAAGATTATGTGACCAAAATTATATACGTTCATGAACATGCGACAAAAAACAGCAAGCAATGGATCATCCGGAATCGTTGAATTTGGTTGGTTTTGCTTAATTATTGCTTAAAGATATGACCAAGTATTACTACAGGCACCGGGCGGATGCTCTGGGAAGTAAAAAACATAAAGGAGGTACTATTCGAAAGTCTCAAAGGGCGAAAGTCCAACCCCAAAAATTAAATTTATGATCGACAACATGTTGGTTTGGAATGTCCGTGGTCTAGGGACGTCCAAAAGGAGACTAAGAAAATTAGTTTGTAAGTATAGTATTTCGGCTCTAGCTATTTCTGAACCGTTTCAAGCTGTTGAAAAGTTGCAGAGATGGGTGTTATCTCTTGAGTTCCCCTTTGTTTATTCTAATGTTGACTTGGGAGGAAAGGTTGGGATTTGTTGGAAAGAAGGAATTGATATGGATGTTGTGGGTGTTTCGAATCAATGTATTACAGCTTTGTTTTCTGATTTGAATGGTTCCATCCTTATTTCCTTTGTTTATGCAATTAAAGTGTGCTCAGATGGGCCGAAAAGAGTTATGGAATCACCTTTGTGGCGTTTCTTGTGTAAGCATCCCTTGGGTTGTGATGGGTGATTTTAACATCATTCGTTCGATTGACGAAAGGATTAGGAGTAATCCGAGATTGAGATCCTCTATGGAGGACTTTAATAATTGTATTCACTTTAATAATTGTATTCATTCTTGTGGATTAATTGATTGGAGGATGGAGGGGAAACATCTTTCTTGGTGTAATGGATATCAAGGTTTGGCTCAGAGTTGGGCTAAACTTGATAGGGTGCTTGCCAACAATATGTTTGTGTCCAAGTTTGGAGGTGTTGTTGCTCGGTTTTTGAATAGAAGAATCTCGGACATTTGTCGATCTTATTTTAGCTGGTTACGAAATTTAAGAGATATGGCCCTGCCCCGTTTAGATTTCAGAACATGTGGACATCTCATGATGATTTTCTTTCTATGGTGATGAGGTCTTGGGATGAGAGTATCGTTGCTGAGAGTGGCTTACATGTTCTTGCTGGAAAACTTAAAAGAATAAAAATGGCTCTTTGGGTATGGAATAAGGAGGGTTTTGGGCGAGTTGATGGGGACATTCGTTCTCTTGAGGAAAGAGTAGAGGTGTACAAAATTTCTCTGCTTTAGTGGATGTCGAATTGGTTTCTACTAAAACAGAACTTGATTCTTGGATCCAAATAGAAGAGATGAGATTGGCGCAGCAATCAAAGAAGAAATGGCTTAATGAAGGGGACCAGAATTCCAGTTTTTTCACTCTGTTATTGCCCAACGTAGAAAGCAGTCGTGCGTTAAAATGAAGTGCCTTGCAGACAGTTCTACACTTGAATCTCCTGAAATGGTTCATGAGGGGGCAGTGGCTTACTTTGAGCAATTCTTGAGTAATGTGTCATCCATAGAAGACCCTGTGTTGTCTAGTTTAATTCGGCCAGTTATGAGTGATGTTGAGATTAGTTTACTCAATTTTGTTCCGCAAGAACAAGAAGTGTTTGATGTCTTTAAGTCTATTGATGTTAACAGCAACCCTGGATCTGATGGTTTTTATCTTTTTTTTTATTCTTATTGCTGGAATATTATCAAGAAGGATATAATGGGTGCTGTCCAAGATTTTTTTCAAGGTACGAAGCTTCCTAGATTTTATTCCTAGACTTTTATTGTCCTATTCCTGAAGTTAAAGACCCCTTGTTGTTTGATAAATTCCGGCCTATTACCTTGTGTAATGTTGTTTACAAAGTTTTTTCGAAATTAATTGTGAATAGACTCTCTTGAGTAATTGAGAAAATTATCTCCCCAGAGCAAGGTGCCTTTGTTAAATGGAGGAGTATTTTTTAGAATATTTCTCTTACATAAGAAATGATTAAAAACCTCCACAAGAAAGCGAGGGAAGGGAACGTGATGGTAAAAATTGATGAGTAAGGCGTATGATAGAGTAAATTGAGATTTTGTTATGGCTGTTTTAAGAGTTTTTGACATTCCAGATAATTTTTGCAAGTTGGTTTTCAATTGTATTGTCTTTCCGTGGTTCTCAGTGATGATGAATGAGACTTTTAAAGGATTCTTTAAATCCAAAAGAGGTCTTTGCTAGGATGACCCTTTGTCTCTGTATTTGTTTATTATTATGGAGGAAGTCTTCTCTAGATTAACCAGCTCTAAGGTTGAGGAAGGAAGAATTGGGTTGTATTCTCATCCAATTAATGCTTCGGTGGTGTCGCACTTATTATATACAGATGATGTTGTAGTGTTTGCCAACGCTTCTAAAGGTTCCATTTGTGAATTGTTAAAGGTTATTAAAGTATATGAGGCTTGGTCTGGGCAATGTGTCAATTTTGAAAAATCGGCCATTTATTTTTCAAAACACGTCTCGACGTAGAGTTAGAGAAATCTTGGGGAAATTGGTTTTTCCGAGGGCAGTTTTCCATTTACCAACTTGGGAGTGCCTATGGTAGATGGTAGATTAAGGGTATCTCATTTTGATCCCCTGGTGGAAAAATTTTCTAAGAAATTGGCAGGCTGGAAGTTGCGACTTCTATCCCAGGGTGGACGTCTCATATTATTGAGGCATGTATTGTCTTGCATGCCTATTCATTTGCTTTCTGTTTGTCATATGCCGAAAGCTATTATTTCCAAATTAAACATGTTGTTTTCCTCCTTCTTTTTGGGAGAGGCACATGGTACGGTGAAGTGAAAATGGAAGTCATGGAGGTGTGTATGCGCGCCTGTTGATGAAGGGGGTGTAGGCATTCGTGATTTGGCTGGGGTTCAAAGTTCATTATTTTTGAAGTTTGCATGGCAACTTATTACCCAGAATTCTCTGTGGGCTAAGTATATCAGGGCTAAATACGCTAAATATGGTATTGTGGCTGTGGAAGGAAGAACTCTTTCGGGTTTAACTTTATGGAGGAAAGTGGCAAAAAAATTTCTAGTGCTGGTCCATAACTCAAAGTGGAAAGTTAGATAGGGTAACATCTCTCTTTGGTATGATAAATTCATGGAGAATGGTCCTCTATGTGATGTGATGGAAAGAATTGATGAACCAAATTTGTGTGTTAAGGATTTGGTGATTAATAACACTTGGGATGTTCAAAAGATGAACCAATTAATTGGTGGGAACTTGACTAGAGAGGTTATTGCTTCGGTAGGCAGTCTAGATCAGGCTCAAGATATACTGATTTGGCTGCCTGAAAAAAATGGGTTGTTTTCATCCAAGTCGGCTTGGGACATCCTTTGTGTCAAATTCCAGAAATTTGATTGGTCTTGTTGGATTTGGAACAAGTGGATCCCAACAAAATTTGCCATTTGTATTTGGAAAGCAACGTTTAATTGCCTTCTAGTGGATGATCAAATTCGAAGATGTGGCATTCTGTTGGTATCCTGTTGTAATTGCTATAATGTGAGGCATGAGGAAGACCTTGACCACGTGATTAATAAGGGTGAGGTTGCTATGGAGGTGTGGAAGAGAGTTTATGTTGAATTCGATATTCATTTCACTGCTCAACAGGGGTGGAAGGAAAGAGTTCAATGGTTGTTTAATAGAACTTCTCGGCACACCCAATTGGGGATAGTGTTTTCGTTGATCCCTTCTGTGGTTATTTGGCAACTGTGGTAGCGTCACTATATGGCTAGAATGGAAGGTATTTTTTGAATCCATCAACTCGGTTTTTAGCTCTATAATGTATTGGATTAATATATTGCCAACAATGTGAATAAAGTGAAGCGTTTGTCAAGTGTGGATAGAGTTTTGCTTACCAGGTTGGGTGTGAAAATAATGGAACCAAAAACTAGTAATGTTCAACTTGTGAAGTAGGTTAAACCGCCAAGGGGTAGGTTCAAGCTCAATCTTGATGGCAGTAGCTTTGGGAACTCATGACCCAGTGATGGGGGGGGGGGGCATTCTCCGTGATAGCAATGGTAAACTTATTTTTACTCTTCCAAGTCTTTTGGAGTTTGTTCTAATAATGAAGATGAGCTCCAGGCGGTATTGGAAGGTATCATTTGGTGTAAGAAGTTGGGTTTATTTTGCATTGATATTGAAGGTGATTCTTTGGTGGTGGTTTCTTGGATATTGGCTAAAGCTTGTAATGTTTGGTATCTTTGGGATTTCTAAGACAAACTGTTGATATTACTGGATGAATTTGATTACACTATTAGTCATTGTTTTAGAGAGAGCAATAAAGTGGTGGCCTTCTTTGCTCTTGAGGGGGCCTTTGAGGTGAATAATATGGTTAGAGAGGTGTCTCAGTTAGGCCGTGAGGTCCGTGGTTTGTATGGGTGGGATTGGCAGACTTACGTATTTCTTGATTATGTTGGTCTTGTTTTCTTTAGGCTTGTTAGATTATTGCACTAATTTTATAGGCCTGTTAGAGTTCTGTCTATAGGCTTGTTTAGATTTGTTTATTGTTGGTTTGTATTTGGGTGGTTTTTATTTTCTTACTTGTACACCCCCAGATGCTTGGCTTGTAACCACGGTTTTCCTCTGCCATAAATGAGGGCACTTCAATAAACTTGGGACGGGGCCACTTGGACATGTGGCTACTAGCTCTTTAAAAAAAAAAATTACCACTGGCATCGGCTGAAACGTATAAGCTGAGATCATGGCCTACCACGATGATGTAGTTAATGTTTAATATTCGTTTGCTTAATATACAAAATGGCGCGGAATTAAAGAAAAAAAAAAAGGTGAAGGTGCAATATTGTCACATGAAAAATATAAAGTAAGCAAATTACGTATTTAGCTTAGGTTTGGATAGTTAGTTGAGATGATATGTGTTGAGATAAAAGTTAAAAGTTGAATAATATATTGTTAGAATATTATTTTTTAACATTATTATTGTTTTGAGATTTAAGAAATTAAGTTGAATTGTTTATTGTATTTTATGTGAAAATTTATGAAAATTATAATGATGAGATGAGATAAAATGAGATAAGATGAGATTGATTGAGAGTATTTCTCAATCCAAACCTAAGCTTAGAGGCTGTGAAATGATTTTAGAAATGGATCAAGATAGCATGCCGAAATCTCAAGTAAATTAATGTAGTAGTAGTACTGATCTTGCTCAAATCTGAAAAATTCTAACTAAAGAGTGGCAGTCTGTTAATATATAAAATAGATAATAAAATTTACCTCTTCTTATTAGGTTAAGTTTTTGGGACAAATAGTAATTTCACATAGTATCAGAGTAGAGGTTCTGAGTTCGAACTTTGACTTTACAGTACTCTATATCATTTAATTAAATATTTCACATGTTAGACCACCTATTGAGGAGGAGCCTGACCTGCACATGAAGGTCAAGAGTGTTAAGATATAAAATAAATAATAAAATCTACTTCTTCTCATCAGTTTAAATTTTTAAGACAAGTGGTGATTTCACACGACCTAATTATACATAAATTGGTCTTCAAAAATTCATTTATTCATAACTTTCAAGCTAGCCCAGCTAGCTGCAACTAGAACCCTTCAAATGAGGTGTATTGATATAATATTTCAGGTTTATCCAAAAGTTTAATTAATCTATATATAAGTAGTTTTGTTGCTATCGATCATAAAATGAAGGAATGGGAAAATTTAAATTTTGCTTAAAAAATAACCATGCAGCTTGTACGTAATGTCTTTTGTTTATAGACGTCATGCATGTACATTAATGGCGGAAAATTAAAATTGAATAATATATAAGTATTGCAGGACGAACTACGTACGTACGTACGTACATGCACTTAATTTCTAATTATTACGTTTAAAACTATATATATATATATATATTTTCTGCTTTTTCTTCGATCCTATCCAACTGTTGTTTGATAGTATGAAGAACAAAATTTATAAAATTATTTTAGTGAATAATCTTTTTTGTTTCTTTCAAGATCTTGTCTTCTTTTAGATCTTTAAACACAATTTCAAGGATCTTAAAAGGAACAACAGTTACTTCATATCCTTTGTGTGAAACAAAGATTGCCTCCAAAGGCAGGTGACTGGATTGAATCACCATTTTGCATTCTTCCTTAACAAAATCATTTTTAACAACATTTAAACTAATTTTTGAAACATAATAGTTTTCAACAAAATCGAAAAAAAATATGTACTTTTACATGTCATTCATCTTTTCTTTCCATTTTCTTTTAACACGTAATTTTTCAGAAGTAGAAAAAATAGCAAGATAGGCCTTTCGCTTATCATAGTTTGAACTGTATTCGTTAACAAGAGCAACTAAATCAAACTCAAAAGGCCTATTTATCACAGTAAGGCTGTGATGAATAGGTGCAACAGGAGTAGTCATATCCGTTTGAAAAACTTTTTTTTCAAATTGTAAATCAGAAAGAATAGGTCTGGAATACCAGTTCTTCGTCAGACTCATTGGTTTGGGTCATTTTGAAGAAAATCTGGCTATCTCAGGTTTTAAATCAAAATCTTGAAAATTCTTTTCAAGAAGATAAATGTCATTAGTAACAGATGAATCACTATCAGATGATTCTTCTATAGTTTCAACAAGAACGACTTCTTTTTCGTTGCTGGTTAGAGCACTAGTAGAAGGTTGTTCTTTCTTAAGATCAGTAAGCATTTGATCAATTTTATCAAGGGTCTTGACCTGTGGGTTATATATATATATATATATATATATATATATATATATAAAAGCTCGTCTCAATTATCTTTCTGTAGGTGTTTCTAACAATCTACATATAGAGTTTATAAAATAATGCTTCATAGATCAGGGTGATCGGATCAGGAAAAAGAACACGACATCAATATGCCAATATTATTATATTTATATGGCGATCATCGCCTAATTACCTAATCCCCACCTCCCATGAATTCGCCTCCTTAATTGCATGGGGGCCCATGCATCAACCCATGCATCGCATCGCATCAGTACCATATGTCTCCTCACTATATCCTAAAGACAGATCATGAATTATTCAACTTAAATGGGGTATTAATTTGAAGTAATTATTCACTGGATACGATCCAAATATTCAATATTATAATCCATATTATATAAAGTGGGATCCAATAATTATATATAAAAGTGGTGGTTATAAAACAATTAACATATAAGAATATATGATGATCTAGTTAATTCCTACATGATCATGTGTGTGTATACGCGAGCCTAGCAAAATTTTGGAAGGTGATCAATGACAATTTCATCAAATCATGATATGTATCATATTGGCGTACGCCCAAGTACTACTCAAGCTCCTACAAGCATCTAAAGGAACTAAAGCAACCTGTTATGGACCTGCTTGTAATCCTATGTATCTTACAGAATCTGTTGTAATGTAGTGAGAGTTGGAAATTGTTTGTAATGAGACGAGGGCCGCTGTAAATAAAATAGAGCAATTGCGGAAGAAATATAGTTGCAGGGAAAGTGTTTGATAAAGAGTCTCATAGACTCATATTCATTGATAGTGGAAAGCTTCGAGGGTTTCCAACTTCCATACACAGATCAATTCACATAAGGTTCCAAAATCATTCTCCCTTCGTTCCGTTTGTCCCTTATGATACCGTAGAATAACAACCCACCCCAATACAAGAGTGACACAGAGACAGCTAACAACTAACAAATAAAAGAGACCAAATACAGTTTCAAGCTTTGAATTCATCAGGATGCAAAATGGTGTGTTAAGCACTAGTTTATTAAAACTGTGCGTTTAACTAAACTCCAAAACGGTGCGCTGAGGCCTCCATCTTCCACGCCACAGCTCCCCCTTTCTTCACTTCATTTCTTCATTTACATCATACTTCTTCAGACATCTCTCTACTCCCGACTGCAAGCTCCCCTTCCTATGCCTCTTTCATCCCATCTGTCAAGAGGTCATAACAATCTCTCCTCCTTAAAGAACATTGCCCACAAGGTGTGGGTAAAGATCTTGCATTTTTTTTAACCCCTACCAACAATTATTTTCAGCCACTGCCCCAACCCATTTGATGAGCACCTTCGTGATGGCTCGTTGGCCTAACTTCCTCACATGGCGGTCTAAGATGACTTCGGGTTCAGGCTGTATTTCTCCCTGGGTGTTGACCGGTGGCGACGATAGCGCACTAATTTGGGTTCCAAGTTTCTTCTTGAGATAGGAAACATGGAACACTGGATGAATACGGCTGTCGACTAGCAAATCAAGGCAATAAGCCACCTTACCCAAGGGCTGGACCACCCTAGAGGGCCCATAGAACCTTGGTGACAGCTTCAAGTTGTGGCGGGTTGCGACAGATTTCTGCCTATAAGGCTGTAAACGGAGGTAAACCCAGTCTCCTTCCTCAAATTTCCTTTTCGTCCTCTTTTTATCTGCATAAAGTTTCATCCTTTGATGTAGATTAGCCTTGAGTAGTGTAATGATCTATTCCCTGGTTCTAAGTTGTTGGTCCACTGCATCGATGGTGGCTGTACCTGGCACGTAGGTAGTTAGTTTTGGAGGGGATACCCGTACAAAGCCTCAAATGGGGACATTTTGGCTAAGGTGTGGTATGATGTGTTGTACCACCATTCAGCCATGGATAGCCATTGGGCCCAGCGTATGGGCTTCAAACTGGCATAGTATCTCAAATAGCCCTCCAAGCTCTTGTTCAGGGCCTCAGTTTGGCCGTCGGTCTCCGGGTGGTAGGTTGAACTATATTTTAGAGTCAACACTTACAACTCAAACAAGTTCTTCCAAAAAGAACTTGGGAAAACTGGGTCTCTATATGAGACTATGGCCTTGGGCAAGTCATGTAATTTGAACACCTCTTTTAAGAAAACTTGAGCCGCTGTTGAGGTTGTGTATAGGTGAGCAAGGGCCACAAATTGGCCATACTTCGTTAACCTATCTACTACCACTAATATCACACTGACTCCTTGTGAAACTGGCAGCCCTCTATAAAATCTAGGGATCTTCCCAAGCCCTCTTGGGAATAGGTAGTGGTTGGAGGAGGTCGGGTGGGTGTACAGTTTCAGCCTTGTTGACTTGGCAAATGTCACACTCACGCACCACCCTCTTAATGTCCTTCTTCATACCCTTCCATTAAAAGCTACTTTTTGCCCTCATATAAGTCTTAGGTTACGTTTGGATAGTGAGAAAACCTGAGAAGTGTTGAGAATGTTTGTGAATAGTCATGAGTAGAGATTGAAGTGCGTTTGTGGGTCCCATTAAGAGTATTTTGAGTTGTTTGGATGTATGAAGTATGTTAAGTTGTTGACTTTTGAATAGATAATTGAAAAAGGTGTGAGTCCCATCAATGATTAATTTCTTTTTAATGATGATTTTATTTATATATAATAGTGATAAATATTATAGTGATTTTATTTTTTATTTATATTTATTTTTTATTTATATATAATAGTAATAAATATTATAGTGATTTTATTTTTTATTTATATTTAATAATGATAAATATTATAGTGATTTTATTTTTTATTTATATTTAACAGTGATAAATATTATAATGATTTTATTTTATTTTATATATAATAGTGATAAATATTATAGTGATTTTCTTTTTTATTTATATTTAATAGTGATAAATATTATAGTGATTTTATTTTTATTTATATATAATAGTAATAAATATTATAGTGATTTTATTTTTTATTTATATATAATAGTAATAAATATTATAGTGATTTTATTTTTTATTTACATTTAATAGTGATAAATATTATAGTGATTTTATTATTTTTATATATAATAGTAATAAGTATTATAGCGATTTTATTTTTATTTATATTTAATAGTGATAAATATTATAGTGATTTTATTTTTTATTTACATTTAATAGTGATAAATATTATAGTGATTTTATTTTTATTTACATTTAATAGTGATAAATATTATTGTGATTTTATTTTTTATTTATATATAATAGTGATAAATATTATAGTGATTTTATTTTTTATTTATATATAATAGTGATAAATAGTATAGTGATTTTATTTTTTATTTATATTTAATAGTGATAAATATTATAGTGATTTTATTTTTTATTTATATTTAATAGTGATAAATATTATAGTGATTTTATTTTTTATTTATATATAATAGTGATAAATATTATAGTGATTTTATTTTTTATTTATATATAATAGTAATAAATATTATAGTGATTTTATTTTTTATTAATATTTTATTTTAATAAATCATATAATGATTTTATTTTTTATTTATATTTAATAGTGATAAATATTATAGTGATTTTATTTTTTATTTATATATAATAGTGATAAATATTATAGTGATTTTTGGAGAGATTTTGGTACGAAGATGGTTCATTGTATTTGGCATGTGAAGTATTTTCATCAGTACGAGCATACTTGAAAAGTGTTGAGAAGACTTTGCTACCCAAACGTAGCCTTAAGGTACCTAGAATGTCCTGCTTGGAGATCCTCATGAAAGAACTTCAGCACCTTCTCCTTCAATGGGGACTGTTGGTCAATCATTACCCGCTATTTTTTAAGTATAATACCCTGCTGGACAGTAACTCCCTTAGGAATTTCCTCCCTAGCCTAGTGCTTGGTCAGAATCTGCTGTAGATCCGTTGAGGAGGCATAACTCTCTTTCAACTCATTAATCCAACTTGGGTAGAAAATGTAATGAAGGTCAACATTCCCTCTGAACTTTCTGCACTGCTCATTGATTCATGCCTTCTAGAGAGGGCGTCAGCCACCTTATTCTCTTTTCTCGCCTTATAATCGATTCGAAAATCGTACCCCATTAAGTTGGTAATCCATTTTTGCTGGGTTGTAGTTCCTATTTTCTGTTTCAACAAAAACTTAAGGGCCTGCTGATCCATCTTGACAATGAATGCTTGGCCCAACAAATAGGGCCACCATTTATGAACTGTTGTTACTAGGGCCAGCAGCTCTTTGTCATAGGTGGAGAGGTCCAGCGCCTTTCCCTTTAAAGCCTTACTCAGGAAGGCTATTGGTTGCCCACGTTCCATCAAAACAGCCCATATTTCACACCCACTAGCGTCACATTCGATAGTAAAGTGCTGAGAAAAATTTAGTAGTTTGAGTACCAGAGGTGTTGTCACTGCAATTTTCAACTCTTGAAAAGCCCTAGCTGCTTGCTCATCCCACACAAATGAATTCTTCTTTAAAAGACTTATTAATAGGGCTGTAATGAGCCCATACCTGCGTATAAATTTGCGATAATATCTGGTTATATCCAAAAATCCTCGTAAGGACTTAGAAATCTTAAGAGTTGGCCATTCAACCATGGCTGCTAGTTTCTTTGGATCTGCCCTTAACTCCCATTCCCAAAGTGACATTTAGACCTTTTAGCAAACAAATTATGGTGTGATAGAATGTCCAGCACCTGTTTAACATGCCCAATGTACTCTTCCCAGCTGTGGCTATAGACTAGGATGTCATAAAAAAAATACCAAGATTAACCTTCATAAAAAAAGGTTTAAAAATTGTATTCATTGGCCCTTGAAAAGTGGAGTAGGGGTGCTACCCGCCCCTTACGCGGCGAGGCCACCCCTTCTCCGCACCCCCGCCACCCATGGAGCGGGGGTGGGGTTTTCACCCCTACCCCCGAGATGCGGGGGCGGGGTACGAGGCGGATTTCCAATTCGTCCCGCCTCCATCTACTTAAAAAAAAAACACTACATTGTACTTGGTTTAAAATTATTTATAAGTGTAAAAATAATTAAAAATCCATTTTTAGATCCAAATTATAAATTTAAATTTTGTAAATATGACTATAATTTAAAAACTATGTAATTTTTAAATTTTGTAGTGTATATTTTGTGTAAATTGTAGTGTATTAGCTTTTAAACTATATAGTTTTAAATTTTTCAATGCATATTTTGTGAACAAGTCTAACAAATTGTAATATTTATTTATATATACACAATTTGTAAATTATAAATATATATTTATGTTTATATATATAAATGTAAGAGGGGGTGGGGCGGGTGGCGGGGGCCCTACCCCCGCATGGGCGAAGCAGGGTTGCCCGCATGGCGGGGCGAAAGGTGGCGGGGTAGCGAGGTGCAGGGCCCCGCTGCCCACCCCTAATGTGGAGGGGTGTTGGTAAGCTTAAAGGGCATGACAAAAAATTCATAGTGGCTTTCATGAGTACGGAATGTCATTTTAGGGATATCCTCTGGCACCACTCGGATTTGATGATACCCCTAACGTAAATCCAGCTTTGAGAACACTTCCGATCCATGTAACTCATCTAACAACTCATCGATGACCGGAATAGGGAACTTGTCTTTAATTGTTTCCTGGCTCAAAGCCCAATAATCCACGCATAGGTGCCAACTACCATCTTATTTTCTCACCAAGAGGACAGGGAATGGAAAGGGACTGAAACTAGGCCTTATCACCCCTATTTTCAGAAGCTCCATCACTATCTTTTCAATTTCTTCATTCTGATAATAAGGGTATCTGTAGGGGCGGGTAGAAATTGGGTTGATGCCTTCCTTCAGCACAATTTTATGATCTTGATCCCTCCTAGAAGGAAGCCCCATGGGTTCTTGGAAAATTGGTGCACACTCAAGCAGCAGTTGGTCCATTTCTAGGCATATGGTGCTGCTATGTTGCTGAGATTCTTTGGAAACCAGCTACAATAGAATAGCTTTACCCTTGGTGAAAGTGTTCAAGATCATTTTATGTTCTTCCACAAAGAAAGTACCAGTCTGCTTCAGCCCATGTAAGTCTACAAGTTTGCCCTCCACTCAAAAGGTCATTTGTAAATTTGATAAATCCCATGTGATGGGACCCAAGGTTTCAAACCATTAGACCTTAGGACCGCATCACAGCCTGCTAGAGGTAAGACACAATAAGATGGGCTGAACTAAGACCCCTGAATTTTAATCATGATGCTACTACAGCTACCTTGGCTATGTATGACAGCCCTGTTTGCTACCTTCACTTTTAATTGTTCACGCTCAGTTAATGATATATGATTCTTCCTAACAATAGAGGGATCGAGGAAGTTGTGGGTACTTCTTAAATCCACCAATATCACATCCATAACACTTCCAATTTTTCCATATAATTGCATAGTACTATGACAAGGTGTACCAGTTAAAGCATTAAGAGAAATTTCAGGTTTGCCTTCGGACACCGGTGTAAGAGCCGCCTCGCTGGAATCATAAAATAATCCCTCCCCTTTGTCCTCTTGTTCATTCTCCCCTGCCATCATTAAGTAAACCCTTAGGCTCTTGCATGTGTGGTTCGGGTTTCACTTTTCATTGCAATGGAAGCATAAACCCCACTTCCTCTTCTCATCCATCTGAGTAGAATATACCTTCTTGGGTTGGGGTGAATATTTCTGGAATTTTGGGGTACTGTCAGTGTGTGGGCTGGACGTGTAACTTCTTTATGTGGTTGTGTGTATGTGGCTTTGAGTTCCTGAATTTCCAGATTGAGTGAAGCTCCTTTCCCCCCATCATTTTGTAGACTTTTTAATACTAACCAGGTACTCTTTTTGGATTTTTGCCAGGCTAAAGGTAGCCCCAAGATTCAACGGGTTTAACATCTTAATGGACAATCAAATTTCATCTTTCAAGCCACTTAAAAAAAAGCTTAGCTTGTGTGAATCTGTAAGCCGATTGGTCAATGTTTTGAATTGAGTCGTGTAAGCCGCCACCGTGGTGGTTTGTTTGAGCCTTGTAAGTGCTTCCATTGGGTCGTCGTAGGCTGTAGGACCAAAGCGAGTCAGTAATGCTCTGGTAAATGTTTCCCATGAATTGATTTGCCCACTGTCAAAAGCCCCTGGTACCATGGTAAGGCCTCCCCTTTCATGTGATAGGAAGACATAAGAAGTCAATGGGCTGGTGGTGTTTGGTGAAAGTTGAAGTAATGGTTGGCCTTAAAAATCCATCCAGCCGAGTCCTCACCTGAAAAGTGGAGAAAATCCAACTTAACTCCTCTGTTGGGGTTCTTGTGGTGCTCATGAGGATCCAGTTCTATCTCCACATTGTTATCCCTTTGTTTATTGGTAGCCATGCCACGGACCAGTGCTGTGAGTTGAACAAGTTCCTCATGTAAAGCTTGTAAACGTTCATCTTGGGCTTCATTTATGCGATCCTGGGCATCTTGCTTGAGAGCAATCTCTTGATGCTTGGTTCTAGTGTTATCATCCATGGAGGATTGATGCTCTAATTACCACTTGTTTGGACCTGCTTGTATTCCAATGTATCTTACAGAATCTGTTGTAATGTAGTGAGAGTTGAGAATTGTTTGCAATGAGATGAGGGCTGTTGTAAATAAAATAGAGTAATTGCGGAAGAAATATAGTTGCAGGGAAAGTGTTTGATAAAGAGTCTCATAAACTCATATTTATTGATAGTGGAAAATTTCGAGGGTTTCCAACCTCCATACGCAAATCAATTCAGACAAGGTTCCAGAGTCATTCTCCCTTCCTTCCGTCCGTCCCTTATGCTATTGCAGAATAACAACCCATCCCAATAGAGTGACATGAAGACAACTAATAACTAACAAATAAAAGAGACCAAATATAATTTCAAGCGGTAAATTCATCTGGATGCAAAACGGTGCGTTAAGCATTGGTTTATTAAAACTGTGCGTTTAACTAAACTCCAAAACAGTGCGCTGAGGCCTCCATCTTCCAAGCCACGACTCCCCCTTTCTTCACTTCATTTCTTCATTTACTTCAGACTTCTTCAGACATCTCTCTACTCCAGACCACAAGCTCCCATTCCTCTACCTCTTCCATCCCATCTCTCAAGAGGCCATAACAAAACCCGAGCAATCCATGATTCATAGCTTAATTAGAACATGATCCAAAAGTACCGTCATGCGTGTAAATAACACCAGTCCAGTAGTCCAGCCTACAGACATATATATATATATATATATATATATATATATATGTATACTAGCAGTAGGGTAACGCCCAAGGGACGTTTGCCTTTTTTTTTTTTTTTTTTTTTTATCTAGTGATTAAGAAAATGTTTTTTTAATGATGTTGTGAATTTTTTATTTTTTTTAAAATATTTATGATGATTAAAAAAATATATGAAAAAAAGAAAAGAAAAATAAAAAAAATGAAATACACATTCAGGACATATTTTCGGGCTACTTTTTCGTTAGCTGTAGTAGTTCTCTTTAGTTAATTAAGAATATTATCATATTTAAATTATGTTAAAACTCTAATTATTTATATAGTTATACTTTTTTAAAAATATTTAACAAAATTTCATCATTTGAAAGATTAGTATTTTATAAATTAAATTTGATAATTTATTTATGATATGATATTTATATGTTAATTATCTACTTTAAATTAATTTAAATTAGTATTTAAATTTTTATCATTGGATCAAGTTTGGAGAGTTAAGATGAAGGGTTAGATTTAAATCCTAAAAAGTTTTCTTTTCGCCTCGCTTTCTCTTTCTCCCTCTCTCTCCTTCAGCTCAGCCACATCTTCCCTCTCTCGGCCTTTTTTTTTTTTACCTAGTGATTAATGAGTGTTTTTTAATGATGTTATGAATTTTTTATTTTTTTTAAAAATGTTTATGATGATTAAAAAAATACATGAAAAAAAAATAAAAAAGTGAAATACACATTCAGGATACTTTTTCGGACTACTTTTTCGGTAGTTGTAGCAGTTCTCTTTAGTTAATTAAGAATATTATCATATTTAAATTATGTTAAAACTCTAATTATTTATATATTTTTATTTTTTTAAAAATATTTAAAAAATTTCATCATTTATTTAATGATGAAAGATTAGTATTTTATAAATTAAATTTGATAATTTATTTATGATATGATATTTATATGTTAATTATCTATTTTAAAATTAATTTAAATCAGTATTTAAATTTTCACCATTGGATCAAATTTAGAGATTTATGATGAAGGGTTTGATTTAAATCTCAAAAAATTTAATATTTTATAAATTAAATTTGATAATTTATTTATGATATGATATTTATATGTTAGTTATCTATTTTAAATTAATTTAAATCAGTATTTAAATTTTTATTATTAGATCAAATTTAGAGATTTATGATGAAGGATTGAATTTAAATCTCAAAAACTTTAATATTTTATAAATTAAATTTGATAATTTATTTATGATATGATATTTATCTATTAATTAATTATTTTAAATTAATTTAATCAGTATTTAAATTTTCACCATTAGATCAAATTTAGAGATTATGATGAAGGGTTGGATTTAAATCCGAAATCATTCATTTTTCCCTCACTTTCTCTCTCTCCCTCTCTCTCCTTTCGCTTAGCCGCGTCCGCCCTCTCTCTCACGCGATCTCCTCCCCCAAGCAGCCGTGCGCCACCTCGCGGTGTCACCGACCACCAGCAGCCTCGTCCTTCGCCGACGACCCCTCCTCGTCCTCCTTTCCTCCAGCCGAAGTCCCATCTCCTGCCTTCTCTCTTCACGGATCTGTTGATTTGTGATTTGTGTGTTGATTTGTGATTTGTTTGGTAATTCTGTGATTTGTATGGTGATTTTGTGGTGAATTTGCAGAGAGGGACGTAAGGGGAAGTGGTGATTTTGCTGTGAGGTAGAGAGGGATGTGTATGTGGTGAATTTGCAGAGAGGGACGTAAGGGGAAGTGGGGATTTTGCTATGAGGTAGAGAGGGATGTGAGGGGAGGAAGAAAACGCAAAATAAGTTACTGTTCATCTCACTGTTCATGGGACGATAGGCACTTTTAAGTATAAGGAGATATATATATATATATATATATATATATTTATATATATATTTGGAGCCCCAGCTAGGTTCGAGTAATTTACTAATTTGGCTCTCTCTCTCTCTCTCTGTTTTGTAATAATCTTACTACAAAGCAAAAGCCTGTACAGAGTCTATTACACATGATCATGAAAACATAGTTTTACTAGCCATAGGCAATCTAGGTACCGAGTACAATATATATATATATATATATATATATATATATATATTTATATATACACGCGCACACACACATACCAGCACAATTAAGCAGCAGGTTGCTGAATTAATTAGAAGCATGCTTTAAAATGGAAATTCAAAACTCCACCTGCATGTATTAATTAGAAACCAGACTAATTAAGGAGATGGTGTGGATTATTCCAGGCAGCCTCATGCAACTAATATGTGGCCAAATGGTCGATAGATTAATCAATCCTAAACAGTAGCACATGTATAGCACCCACCTTCATGTACAGTACTCTAGCTAGCATTCCTTGCCCTACAACTATATCATACTTAAGTGTACTCTTTTATGCCAAAATTCAATCTCTCTCAGCTATACGTATCCTGGGGGATGTTTCCATGTGCCAACAAGTAAATGACTGCTAATAATTAAGGGGCGTGGCCCCAGTGTCTCACCTTGAGAGCCGGGGGTTAACACCCCCTCTCCCATCGTTACTTGTGTAGCAAGAAAAAAAAAAAAGGCGCGGCTGACTCTTGGGGAAATAAAATATGAAAAAAACACTGACAAGGGCAACTTCACCTACTTACTCACAAGCTCTCTTCATTTATATCCTTTAATTTTTACTGCACTTATTTTCACTATAGATACCAGATCATAGGACAAGAAACTTCACGGCAATCTTGTACAGGCCCTTTTTTTTTTTTTTTTGAGAAATAAAATATCCTATTTACGCTTGATCCAACATTTACCTAGGCTGGTACCTGCAGGCACATAACACGGTTTCCACTTGGATTGCTATATTTAGGCTTGCATGAGGTGAAAAAACTGTTACCCTGAAGTGGTATATGAAGATTGTTTCCCTAGGCGCCACCTATCACAGTTCTGCTACAGGCAATCGGGGGTGGAGAACTCCCGGGGAATCGGCTGACATAGCGGCATATAACTTTATCTTCATGAGTGAAGTTCAAGTCTTGGTGGAAGATCGCCTGTCCGCCTCTATCTCTGCCTATACCTCCCTTCGTCTTCTCCATGAAAGCACAAACGATTCCCTTTCCGTGCCATGAAGCTTTCTTGCAAGCTTCCGTTTGCCATATACTCAAATACCATGGCCCCTTGTTCTGAAATCATGGAGATCGGATCTCAGAAATAGAAATCTATTGGCCTTCAAACAAAGGAATTAAGAAGAAACAAAATGGAGAGAGAGAGGGAGAGGTCCGACGGAGCTGGAGATGAAGGGAGGGAGAGGGAGGGAGAAATTAAATTTCGAGGGAGAGAGAGGGGGAACGAAATGGAGAGGGAGAGGAAAAGGAAGATGAAACGGGTGAAAACATACCGTTTTGTTAAATGACATGGACATCCCAGTTGCATGCCGGTTGCATCCATCATTTT
Organism: Juglans microcarpa x Juglans regia; assembly: GCF_004785595.1. Lineage (NCBI taxonomy): Eukaryota > Viridiplantae > Streptophyta > Magnoliopsida > Fagales > Juglandaceae > Juglans > Juglans microcarpa x Juglans regia. The sequence goes on along the minus strand of NC_054594.1, from coordinate 38,583,779 downwards.
TCGTAATGATTTGGGTGAGGTCCCTTCTCTGTGTTGAAGTTATTGAGAACAAAGACAGATCACAGTTTTATATCATGAACAATTAGCAACTTGCGGGCATTTGAGGCTTTTAAATGAAAAGGTAACTAAAGAATCACTGCAGCAACTGATCTTTCCTCCTATGCAAAAATCATTACTAAAAGCAAACTTGTCGAGACACCATGTAGATTTTAAGAGAATTGATACCGGGACAACAGCCTTGATAAGATGGAGATTATTTTATAACTTGGCATCATGCCCATCAAGCATTTTGACGTAACCACTACAACCTGTTGAGACCGGAAAATAAAATTAAAAATGGTCTCCAGTTCCCGAGTTCCTCCACCTCTCTTCCGTCCGTGAATTCTCCCGTAACTCCAGCATTTTCCTTCCTTATTTCACCACGGCGAATCCCTCTTTAAACTGGATTTAGTTATTATAACATCATTTTCTCTTTCCCACAATCATTGCCATGGTAAATGCGAGATTCAATTAAAAAACTGTAAGCGAGAATGTGGGAAAATTTTGATACATATAGATTGAATTAAAATAGCTATACATGGCCCAGTTTGGCATTCTTCACATCAGTGGACAATGCTGAACAAGACCTGTTATCTATAATGGGTGTACTTCCCATGTTTTCTAGTTTCGTACCAAGTATGAAGGATAAACTCAAGCTCCACTGCTAAATTCACAGGTCCGCATTCGAAGGAACTCCTAACCAGGCCTGGATCACGTCAGACATACACTAAGTGGATATACAAGAGAAGGAAATAGTGATTCACGATTGCTGTTATCTCCCGGCTATCGCTTGGCCACCATCAGCTCTCCCCTGGTCTCTAACAGTAAAACATTACTCTTTTGACATTCTCCTTCAGGGCTGGCAATGGCCGGACACCAGACTCTCCAGCTGCTCGTGTTCCCTTGGCACCATTACTGGCACCCCCACCAGTCGAGCCATTCTCCTGCATCTCTGGTTCCATGTAGAATCGAGCACGAAAAGCAGCTAAATGTGCATAATGCGCCGGAGGAACTGCACAAAGCAACAAAGTCAATTACTTCAATTACAACTCTGTGGTACAGTTGGCAGTAAGGATCTAATCTTTTCCCTTATTCTTCTCACCCATCCCATTGTGTCATGTAAGCTAAAATTATAGGTCTGGTGGATGTACGATGATCTTCACAGGCATTTGTTTTCTTTCAAGTTATAGCTTCACAGTAAGGTTTATAATGAGTCTCTCCAATCTTCTCTATCTTCCTGCTATGAGCCTATATTAACGAGTTAATCTCTGCATATACATTCCTTGATCACTTCAATTTTTGAGTCCACTACTGCCATTTTGCTTAAGTGGCGAGTTATCTTCAAAATTATCTGTCATCCTACCAAAGAGGAGACAGGGTCCCAGGCCCCGGGGGAGGCTGGGGGGTATTGGTAGTGACTCCATCACACCCTTCTATGTTCTTAGGGGAATGACTTTTTAGAGTCAGCAGTGGTGGCAAATATATGTCAAAAACAGTGGAAGGAACAACATTGCTTACCAACAGAGACAGAGCGTGTACATCTTGCGTAAGTATAACAGAGATTGTTTGTCAATGACTGGATTCCATCTGCCGTAAAATTGTTCTCATCCCATAAAACATGGTAGTGAGCTGGCCTACTTGTCCCCTATCACACAAAAAATTTTGAATTGTTAGTCAAAATTTTAGTCTATTATGTACCAAAGTCAATTTACAAGAATCAACTGGCTGACTTGTCCGTTACTATTCCATGGTTTGTGTTGCTAAATTTATCCAAAAACTGCATTTTAGGGTAGAGATCATCTCCTACCAATATGTTTAAGACCTTATCCAAGATATATGGTCCTTCAAAGTTTCATACAGAAAAGTTACGGCTCCAAAAGCTTCCTATATGAATGACAGTCAAGCAAAGAAAAAGAATGTATCCAATTATTTGCCCCCAAGAAAAAAAAAAAGGATGGTGCTCAATTATGCGATTACTTTTTCTTCCTCCTTGTCAGTATCTTTTTCCTAGCATGTCTACCTCCCCAATTGGGACCCAAGTATGACAGTTTGGAGAAGGTAGACTGCTATTTTGGGGCCCAACAACTAAAGGAGAGTTGTAGCAGTAGTAACAGATCTATCAAGTGGTCAGGAAAAACCTATGCCATTGTATCAATCCCAACAAACAAAAGGTTTGATAAGTTTTACCTATGCTATTGCATCAATCCCAACAAACAAAAGGTTTTATAAGTTTCCTCTTATGATGTTTGCTATACATCACAATTCATCACTTCTCTAGTTTTGTAACACACTTCAGAATTGTAAATCCTCCCCAACCAAATACAATGTTTTACCTGAATACCAGCATGGCTGCATAGATAAAAATCAAATTCTGTTGGATGACAAATTTTAGAATCAACCACAGTGCCTGAGAAAACAGATCAAACGTCATTACAAAATCAAAGGTATCCATTTGTGCGTATGAATGCAAGTCAAGAAAGATTATTATGTTCTCCCTGAAAATTAAACCTCACCAGGCAAAATGTTCCCACTCTTGTCCATGCTGCTCCTGTCCCTATGGTTGTTAGCAAACAATCGAGTGTGATGTCGTTTTTGTACCACAATAAAAGTCACCGGTGGTTGATAGTTTGGTTCTAGAGAAGCACAAGCCTGTGCAGTGATTGTTGCATAAGAATCGCGCATGTTATATTTTTTTCTAAATCATTCATCATTGTAAAAAATAGACTTCAGTTTCTCACCTTCCGGATGGCGTCTAGCTCATAAAGCAGAACTTGATAAAACTGCCCTTCACTTACACCATCCCTGTTCGAATTAATTTATGGATCATGAGGGAAAGTGCAAGTATTCATTTTTACAATGTGTTTACTAAACATAATCAATGCATGCAACTCTATATACACTTTCTTATACGTGCAGATCATCTAAAACTTGAATCAAAGCATGAAAAAAGGCAAATGTAATCCATTTAGATATATAATTTAATAAATTTTCATTGATGCTCAGCACTTTCTGAAGATAAGTTTTTTATGTGGTACAAGAGCCTTTGCTTAACTCCCAGGCTCCAAAAAATTCAATCGAATTTTACACTTTTCTTTTTCTTTTTCACCTCATCGGATATGAGAAAGTGCACATATGCACCATAAATGCACTAGTGGATATATTATTTCTTTTGACAAAAGAAGGGCCCACTTCTCTTGCATAGACACTCAATAGCCTCTCAATCACAATGCTACAACCAGCTACCTTCCAGGACATGTGCCGAAAGTGTCAGTAGCATCGGGTAATTGAATCTCACCAGCACAATCAAACTGGACACATGATTGATCCATATAGCAAACATGTGTATAAATGAATCTGCGTGGTCAGATGCTTTGGGCCATACAGCACAAATTTCTTAGATTATATTTGCCACATGGGCTTTGCAATAGAATTCTGATATGCTTTACTGAAAGTTTCCAAGAAAATAAAAGATATTCTTCAAACTCTGCACTTTTTTTTTATAAGCCTCATTTTGCAGTCAACGCTTAGGATAACTTTCATAACCAGTTTAAACTAAACTAGACAAGCATCACTTTCAAATTTTGAGGTTGATTCATAATTTTTTTTTATACAAGTAAAAGTTTACTCATAATTTAAGAACATTCCTTCTTGTCCTTTAAATTCAGTAGCCAAGATGGCAAAAGTTTTGAACTTGGGGTATTCAAGAATATATATATATATATATATATATATATATTTATGCTTCATAAATTCTCAATAAAGCAGTGGCCACTGAAGATTTTGTGATTGCTTGTTAGTAATGATGTCAACACGGTATGAAGAAAAAGAGATTTGTGGCTTCAAAAGTTCTAATTTCTTCAAATAAAGAACATCACTTCAATCTTTAGCATAATAAAAAGTACCTTCAAAGTCCGGATTTTTAAATACTATACTAGTAATAAATTGCCTCAGTAATTTAGCAATCATTAGTTTCTGTAAGAAGACTGGAGCCCCCGTCACCCACAAATTGTGCTGTACCAGCCTTCAAAAGGTTTGTGAATGATCTACCCATCTAAGTTATATTTCAACATGAACTATTACACTTCAAGGGAGCTAGCTGTGGGTAACTAGCAAATGCGGTGTCAAATTGTGCAATGTCATAAATGCTAGCGACATTAGGAAGAGAACAGGGTTCTGTTACAAGAAGGTAATATAAAACATGCACTAGAGACTAGAATGGTGACCTGTAAAATATAATCCTTAGTGGCTTCTGCCCAGTTGCCTTCCTAAAAGAAACAAGGAGATCCCTGCATGAAAGAGGATCAATAAATACATGAAATGCAGACCTAAAACAGATGACCAAGAAAGTAACCAAGATAAGATAAGTCCAGCCTAACAGATGAAGAGTTCCATACCGGATCATGCCACCACTAACCATGCCACGAACAGGATCGTGCCATGTTTTGTACAAGTCCTGTATGAGTTCCTGTCTGTGAGCTTGAGCACAAACTAATCCAGCATATTTTGTAACTTCAGGCCAGTCCTGGGAAGCTACTACCTACAGTTGGACCAACATCTTTTAGCAACCGAAGTCGGAATAATCCATCAAGTGAAAAGAAGCTTATATGAAACATAAATCGTTTAGGAAATCATACAGCAGCTATTGAGGGACTGGAGTCTTCTCCCTTCTCTGGATGTGTCACATCAGCTCCAAATATTATTGTTGGTATGTCACTCACTAATGGTATTCTGCAGCTGATAGCATCTAGAAGAACAGTGTTTCTACCACCCATCTGTGCACCGCCAATGGGAAAAAATCAGGATCCAGTTATCATGAACCAAGAGTTTTCAGGAAAGTAGAGAATTATTCAGATATTATTGCAGGCAGAGTGAACATGCTGAACCAACCACCCCCTGGGGTATCAAATTCAAGAATATTAAAGTAAAAATATGAATAGGAGGCATGCCTAAAGAACAAGAAGCCCAATACATATTCAAATATTCAGAAAATTTTGTCAACATCGATGATGAATGCAACAGAAAAAAAATGCAAGTAAGTTCAAACCTTAACATTGATCTTCAGAGACACATTAGCCAAGTACTGCTTGGTGATCTTGAAAACATACTTCGTGAGACAGCATTGTGACATTAAGCCAAGATCAGTTTCACATATTCGTTTGAGATCACCTGAAAAAGGAATCATATTGAACAACCACATTTAAGATTTTCGTTCAATTCAAGCTGATTAAGCTCATCCCAGTTTCGTTGGCCACAACCACTAAATCTCCAACACAAGGCATACCATACAAAGACCCATTGTTGTCAGGCAAAATAGCTAACAGAAGCTCTAATTCTTTTCCTTTCATCTTGTTCATGGCTGCATGATAGACATGCTTCAAGGCTTTCTCCACTTGTTCAGGCCTCGCATTGTAGATTGGAATAACAGGCTCTAGATTAAATTCCTAGAAAACATGAAAGAATTAAAGCTCTGATTTGATAAAAATGTTTGATTGTGAAACATGCAGAATAAAACAGATAGAAGGCTACCATGCCAGATACTTGACACATCTGAGCAAGTTCGTTACAAAACCCACGAGCAACACTTTCCTGCACGCTCCGTGAGAAATTTATACATGCCCAGCGGGTTACAGTCATCCCATTGATCATTTTCTGCATTATGTGAGGAGCAGGAAACCAAGATATCAGTGGCAGAATCTCTAATGGAAATATAAGTAAACTCTGTGAGAATCATAAACCCCTAGCATTGGAACAAAGAGATTAAGAAAAAAAAAAAAAAAAAATGAACGCTAAAACCTACATCGAAGAAGAGACAGAACAATAATGAGTAATTCTTTCACCTTCCTAAACAATTGACTGACTTGGGAATTTGACAAATAATTCTCATTAGTATCGTTTACAAAAACTGAGTTAATGGATTGCTTCAAGTTTTAGAACACTTCAATTACATTCTCCTAGTTGCTTCTGACAAAATAATTGATAACATTTACAGGAAACGAGGGAAATGCACAACAATTATACCTTGTTCATCATGTTCCACTGACCAACTTGTGGCAAACAGTCCTTTTCTTTTCCAGCTTCATGGTACTTCAGCTGCAGTTTAGAGTGTCATGATCCTGAACAGTTAATATAATACCAACTGCCTTTTCTGAAACATAGTTATCATAATAGGAGGAACACATTACCCAAGGAGCAGGAAGAATTCGTGCCTCCACAGAAGCTAGCTTTTCACTGATTTTGATCCCAAACTCCTTTGCATAAGGGTCTTGATCGTACGCATTATGTTGAACTGTCTGCTTGAGGCCAAGAACAATAAAATGTTAATCTGCATAAACTAATCCAAGACCCAACAACACCAGACAGGTCATACGACAGCATGTAATTCCTATTTACAGAGCTTGCATTATCCCAACACGCTCTTGTTATGCATGCAACAAAATTTGAGGCTCCTTCAATGTCTCATGCTATTGTGTTGATATTCCAATTACTCAGATCACAGCTATTTTATACATATTTTATATGAATGAAATTAGGCAAAACTGCTATAAATATTGGACCTCTGTGCAGAGAAACACAGCCTTCCAGCAGAGCTTAGGAGTTGGTTAACTTGAATTAATCAGAATATCCGACACCTATTCTCAAGAACACCCCCCCCCCCCCCCTCTCTCAACTAGGTATAAAATGTTGGTTGGTTTTTCCCCTGGAATCGAGGACTTTTTAAATGCTTTGATTATTTGTTAAGAAATAAAAAGGACATTTAAAATTTTCACGCTTTTACAATTGGCTGAGGGTTGAATGAAGGGTATAAGATTTCAAAGTATCTTCCTTTTTTGGGATCTCATAATCGAGTGAAGGGAAAGTATCTATGCTGCTATGCTATGCATGAATCCCAGTCCACAAATCTTATCTTGTAAAGCTTGCAAAATGGCTTGACTGAGTAATTTGAGGAATAAACAATATTAGAATGTCACAAGTACCTGCAAAATGTCATTTTCCCGATCTCTAGGTCTTTGGCAGGTAACTTTTAGGAAAGCAGTAATTTGCCTCTCATTCAGTCTTTTTGTATATAGTTGACCCTCAACAATTTTGCAGGCCTGCTCATCAAACATGAAGACTTCATGCAGGAATTGTGCAAAACAAAAACTGAAATAAAATCAAGTAGGAGGTAGAGAAAACTTTATTAACAACTACCCATACCTCCATAGGCAAATAATTAGCCTTCTTTTGGTTTCCTACTTGTAGGCAAGGAAGGTGTGCATGTTGAATGGTGAAGCCATACATCTCTTGGAAGTATTCAACAACTGACTTCATGGTTGAATTGTCATCAACAGGAAACCTGAACAAATATACCTTCATTAGCCAAAATATGAACAGAATTATCACGAATTAAAGAGGGAATGGACAATAATAAGTTTGCTTGTTTCTTATCGGAAATACTGCTAAGCTCTTTTTATATTCAACCTCCATTTTTTTGAAGATGCAAGATCTGTCACTAACTTAAAAGCTTGTCAACTTTGAGAGCAAATACAAACAAATAAAAATTTAAACTTACACTAGTTCTCTAGTAGGTTGAGCCGTCAATCCAGAAACTCGGTACTTCCTTCGTACAGTTCCTCTGTGGGTTACTTCAACTTTCACTCCTCTTAGGGCCTTCTTAATCTGATAAACGTTTCGAGTCAGACATTCTAATTAAATGAAATACTAAGAAAAGAAAAACCTGACAAAAAAAAACCTGACCACATCACCATTATACAGAAGAGTACCTTTACACGGTCAGAATCAGACAATGGTCTTGACAAAACATCTTTGCCAAGAAGCTGGGCAACAAATTCTATTACTGGAAGAGGCTCGATAAATGCAGCCGAAGCCATGTCTGTAAAATGTGATAATTGAGTTGATAAAAGTGGGAGAGACTGTTTAAGAAAGATCTTAAGCAATGTCCCTTGGAAAATTCATAGAATTACCAATGTTCAGAGAAAGGCCCATCTGGGTAGGCCTTATACTCTGGTAAAATCCACACCATGACTCCAAACCATCACCAAGGCGTTGCGGCCTTCTAATATCTGGTGAAAAGAAGGATCTCCCTATGGGGCAATACCTTTACAAAATGCAGCTTTGTAAGATACAAGAACCAGTTGTACGAGGGTCATTGACCATATAAAACTCGAAATTATATAATCATTGAGAATCGGTACCTCTTCGTTGAAAGTTCCCTTAATACAATGTCAAGAATTTGAAGTGCTTCCTGTGGAGCATCAGCACGCTTACCAGCTAGAAACTGACCCAAATGATGCATGTTGGCACGTGCAACGAACTTAATCACCACTTCATATTCTCTTTCCCGTCTGGAAATTTTTTTATAGGCCAGTCTAAGTTACTTCCAAGGGTATATAACAAAAAAGAAAAAAAATTCCAAAGCAAAGTTCATCAAAGATCAAAAGTCACCATCCAAATATTTTCGTTTAGCATTTTACATTTTCCGTTGATTTTTATTATCTTCAATTTTATAAAGACGACCAAGATGTCACAAGGAAGAGGAAAAAGAGAAAAGATTAGAGAGAAATAAAATAGGAACAGAATAGCACATGCAATAAATCCTTACTTGGGACCATTGATTCCATCCTCCTCATCTACGAGCTTAATTTTGAACTCCTTCCAAGTAAAGGGAAGCTCCCCAGCTGTGTACAAACTCTTTCTGCCATCATAAGCGGGTAGTCTCGCTCCTAAGTCAGTTTCCCTGTACAATCTCACCAGTTCTTCCATGATAGCTCTGTTCAGAGCTCTTGATGATACTTCAGGAGTTATGGTCACCTGCTTGACGCAGGACAACAGATGGTAAAAAGGCAAACAAACAATAACAACAAAATTGAAGGCCATTTAAAACTCAAAAATGACATTAGAAGAGAAGGACAGTGCCGAAAACAGAAACCTAATCGATTTCATCTGCAATGTAACAGCAAGCATAAGGATAAAGTACACCATAAACTTATTGAATGTCAGATTCTATGGGCCCAGTTGCTGCGATTCAATTTTGTCAACAATATATTAATAGATATGCTTAACATTAAACCCACTAAAGCAAAGAGCTTACATCATACTGGTTCAAGTCCTTCTCCGGTAACTCGGCAAAGAAATGGTTGGCCTTTACAATACACTTTGTCCCAACTTGCCCAAAACCAGGCCTAGGGGCAAAACTCAAAGACTTGCTTGAAGCAGGAAAACTCATCTCCATTCCACTCAAGTCGCCACCATTTTCCACTGAACCATTCGGAGTACTCGCTACAAGAGCTCCGGCCGGATTTTCTGAGACCGGCTTAGGAGCCACGGTGCAGTGCCGGGAACTCGGACGCATACAAATATCACCTTGATCAACCTTTCGTCCACCTCTACCCCTTCTTCTTCCTTTGTTTTTTGTGTTGTGGGACTCTTGGGGTGGGGGACCTTTACCATTTGGGCCAGTTTTGGGTCCCTTCTGCACTTGGTTCATGAAGTTCTGCAAGTGGGTTTTGATCACAAGGTGCTGCTGCTCTGAGCTCTCTTTCATCTGCCTAGTAGGCATGCTGGTTTCGCTAATTTTGCAGGCTGAAACTGTACAAAAAAGCACGAATACTAGTTGAAAAGATAGAAGCTTCACTAAATACCCAGGCACTTCTTTCCCTTCTAGTCTTTACTATCTCACAGATTCAAGACTATTTCTCCTGAAACAAAAGAGGTTGGGGGGTGGAATGCCGGTCAGCGAGATAACAGAGATTGAAGACGAGTAAACAAATGGAGATAAAGATGAGAAATGCTTCATGGTTTTGTCCACAGAGTGAATGTATCTGCAATGTCCAATCTTCGTTGAAGATTACGAGCATTACTATTCTTTTGCAAACCATCCACATATGCTTCAGGCAGTAGATTGACCCCGAGAAAATACACAGAAACAAATAAAAGCCAAAACCCCAATAAACAAATTGTTACAGTTTCTGTCTAACTAGTAATAGAAGAACGTTGGGTCAAGAAGACAGAGATTATAGCTCAAACACACCCAAATAAAAAGATGGTTTGTTTAAGATATATTTCTTAGTCTTTGACTCAAAATCTCAGAGGCCGTCAATAAGAAAGGAAAACATAGATGATAGAACACGAAACCCCAACAAAATTTGCGGCCTATACACGAAAATTATAAATGCAAAGATAACCAACCAGACCGCAGAACAAACCTTCTTCAGAGGCTTCTATTAGCAACCCAATGAACAGAACGACAAAGGGCATAGAATAAATAAAATACAGTTAGACAAATAGAACCCCTACAAACCGCAATACCCAGAAGACAAAACCATTAGCTTAGGTTTGTCCCCACCCGAAACCGAAAATCATATAGAAATTGAATAAGCTGGATAAAAAGATTAACAAAAACCGGGTGACTGTTGTAGAAGGAGAATAGAGACACCCGGAAGGAAACAAAAATTAAGAACATATACAGAGAGAAGGAATAAACATTGAAAAGAGCAGTGTAATCACCATATGTAGGATGCCCAAAATTAATGCTGTAGAGGAAATGCACCCCCTTTAAATACCACCAAGTCCAAATAAGCCAAAAAAATGAAGACTAACGAACTAAACACCTCACTCAGTACTTAGAAAAAAAAAAAAAAACCACCTCACTCAGTGACCATGGGAGGGAAGGAGAGCTAAGACAAGTCACTTGGCACTTTAATTAAACTATAACAAGGAAGAGGGAAGGGAAAGCCGGGGACCTTAGAAGTATGGCTGGGTGTCAAAGAACGTGAAGGGCGATTAAAAGGGAAACCTAAAGCTGACTACATATAAAAGACGGGTTTTGGTGGAGGATTCAGATACCAAAGAGATAGAGAGAGAAAGATGATGATGATGATAAATGAATCTTTATACACGCATGCAAGCGCCTTTGGTGTTTTCTTTATCACGTGTAAAAGGTTTGTGGACTGGGTACTGACTACTGAGGACCCTCCCCCGCCCCTTGCTTTTAAAATTAATCACCTTCTCTCTCGGTTTGTTCCGGTTCTGGACAGGTCGCGCAGCCTCGGAGTCGAGGATGTACATGAACATATACTCTATGTATTAAAAAAACAATATATATATATATATATATATAAAAATATATAACGAGAGGGGGAGGGAGGGAGAGAGGATCAGAGGAAGGTGGTGAATATGAGTGAGTACAAAAGAGTTTCTGTGGATTGTAATAGCAATCATACACAGAAGAAGAATAATCCGAACTTGCAGTCTCCCTCTCTTGCAGGCTTGTCCATGTCCTCTCTCTGTCTAGTCCCCATATAGAGTATTGTGTAATATCTGCCTGCCCTCTCAAAGCCCCAAACTCTCCTTTTCCTTCCTTTTATTTTCTTGTGTTTCTTCTCCCCTGCCATCAGGTGTCAAGTGCCTTGGTAAAACCTTGAACGGTCGATTCAGGGGAGGCGGGATAAGATTACTCTCCTCGTGTGGCTTTTTTATCTGCTTTTTGGACCCTTCATTGTCTTGATCTAGTACACTAAGATCCACTGTATTCAGCTGCTCCACAACTTGGAACCGCCAGATCAAGAAGTTTCATGCTTTGATGGGACCCAGATGGTATATTTACATTTGTGAAGGACATTTCCTCGAGGAAATTTTTATTTACGAGTTTGAGAATCTCCACGACGCTAGCATTTACGTTTAATAAAAAATTAAGAAAAATTATATTTATCATTCTTACACACTACACATTACATATTTTTTATATTTTTCTTATCAAATGTATTGTGTATGTATAATGAGAAGGAGAATTCAATTAATTTAAGAAGAATATCTTAAAAAAGAATTAGTTTATGAAGAATAAAATAAAAAAAAATAAGTATGGTATGTGACGATGACAAGTAGTAAAACTCAAAAACTAAATACAAATATTTATCACAATTCAGTTTTTATTATATTAAAAGTGCGTCTTTACATTGTCAAACGCTTAACTTAAAAATAGAATGAATTTACACTGTTTAGATAATGAAAGTGTTTAACATCATCTCTTCTCATCTCATCATTATAACTTTTTTAAATTTCTACACAAAATATAATAAATAACTTAATCTTTTCAAATTTTAAAATAATAGTAATATTAAAAAAAATTAATAATATTTTATTCAACTTTTATCTCAACTCACTATCCAAACGATACTTAAGTTTAAATAATTCAATAAAATATGTCATCTAATTCGCGTGATTTAGTACTGTTGAGTCCTAAAATCCTAGTTTAAAACTTTAGTATTTGAGACTTAATTTAAAATAAAAAATGATATTTATAATTCTACAATGTATAAGTCTTGTACAGTCTTTAAAATGGTAAGCTATGCAATGTACAAGTGTTGTACAAGTCATGAGAGTGCAATGAAGTGTGGTCCGTAACATTGCTGAAAAAACAAAATTAAAAGTCTTTGCAAGTATAATAAAAGTCCAATCGAAATAGATGGTTAATTTAATATTTTAAGAAATATAGTATTAAAACTATTTTAAATGTCGATAATTAACAAAACTCAAAGGATGAAGATGTTGGAATGGTTAAGGACCATGATTGGGGGGTGTGTTTGTGAGTACCTTATGTTATCCATGGTTTCATAATTGTCTTGTTTTGCTTTGCAACGTTATGATGGGTTTAATTATAGGAGAAAGGGCAAAAAGGAAGTGAGGAGGTAGTGATTGTCTATAATGACATTCCAGACTTGAAGCGAAATGGGTCTTTATGGTTGTAAGTAGACTGGATTTTACAAGATCCCACTCATTCTACTTTGGACGGTTGTCAATGCTGCTGAAGTGCATTAGGAATTATTACTACTTGACCCCAGTGGAGTTGACAGATAGTTTGAGAGCCTCCTCAGGTCTTTCAGATCCTACAGAAGCTACCGTGTTACGAGCTTAAAATCACCGTTGGATTACTTGGAGAGAGAAAAAGAAAATAAGGATACGAGGTATTGAAATTATAAAACTCTTATTATGAGCGAGTTACCCACGTTTGAGTGACCAAGATGTGACCATATCCATGACGAGGAGGGCAGACACAGAGGTTGTGGGTCATTGAAGATGAAAAGACAGGGACCACTTTGATTTCGAGGGGGCTAGGAATCATAGGGCAAGAGGAATAGAACAGAATAGAATCAACAGAATATCTTGTGACGAGAGAAATAGTGAGGAATTTTACTTATTATTCATTCCAATATCTTATATTTATATATTTATTTTATATACAGAGCCTAGAAATGTTTTTATAGGATGCAGAGTATGTGATAATAAATATTAATTGATGAGAATAATTTTTTTAAAATAAATATGATCCAAAAAGAACATAAATGAAGATCTACCTATGGGCAGTTTTGGGAGGCATGCGCTCCAATTTTTCATGATATAAATTATAATTAATGCACCAAATCATGACTCCCAACTAAGAAGGAGAAAAAAAAATATGAGAGAACTTTTTTTTTTTGGGGTGTTCGTGGGGGGGCATGAGCTTGTTTTATTGGGGCATAAGTTGGCTTGGAGTTTTCCTATTTGATCGGAAAAGTAGCAATAGATTAGAGACAACTTTGCATATGGTATATGGGCAAAGGCTTGTTTTTTGTCTCTATTTAAATTAAAATACATACATGTTTGCTCTATTTTGGCTGTGGTCAAGGAAAAGTCATATTTGAGAGTAGAGTAGTGGCGTTGGGGGAGTTTCCCAAGTGAGAAGAGTGAGAGTGTGTGTGGTGGTGGGGTCCAATCTCCACAAATTAGAACTCCCAAATAGCACATTTCGAACTGCTCTATTATTGCTATTATTATTTATCTCAAAAGTTTAAATTGATGAAAAAATATAAATTTTATTATTTATTATATATTTTAACAAGATCTACCTATCTCAATATTATGTGTTTTGATGGAGACATTATTTTTGTAGAAAGAGAAGATTACCTTGTTTTATAAACACAAATAAAAAGAAGAAAAAAAAAAAAAAAAAAAAGGCCTAAGCACCTTTGCAGCAGGTGCAAATGAATCATGGAACACACCCACACACACATGCAGAGCTGTGTGCATACTACTGCTTATTCCCATCACGTGAGCGCCACTGATGGTGAGAGCACACTACTTCACAGGATAAAAGCGACTAAACCGTCCCCCATCATTTGTTTTGGGTTTATTTTCCACAGTACTCTACATTCATAAAATCTGCATGCATACTGAATCTCTTTGTGTCTGACAGTGAGTGATGTGCTTGAAACTAATACCTTCAACATGAATCGAAACGTTTAATCAGACTTACTGCCCAATTTGAAAATAACTTTTTATTTATTATTTTTCTTAAATCATATATAGATGATCGATCAATAGCTTAATTTGAAGATAACAATGAAATGAATTAAGCAGCTAGCAGGTTGAAATCAGAAATTTAAATACCTTTCAAAGAAGGAGGAATTATAATTCCAGACGTGCATGCATATCAACAACAATTAAATTAATGACTTCTAGCTTATTGATGGAGTACTGGCCATTGGGATTTTGCATGCAGCTAGGGGGCCGGAACGAACGAAGGTTTCATTAATTCATTTATAAGCTATGGTATTTCGATACTCATACTGTTAAGATCATTATATTATGCCTTTTCAATTACTTCAATGCTAGCTTTTTAATAACGCCGGCCAACGCACGCGTGCGTGCCAATATTGTATTCTTTTCTTTCTGTTTTTTTTTTTTTTTTTAATATTGGCTGTTCGTTTTGTTGCTTAGTATGGAGTAATTTATATTAGTGCTAATGACTAGATTATATGGACCATGAGCAGGATGCAGCTAGCAAACGTGCACTCATGACCCTTATGATCGTGTCCAATTCTTCATGCATATATATTTAAAGAGAATAACTTTCCACAAGGTCAATCCGTTTTTCTCTATATAATAGAGACGAAGCACAAAATATCACGTAGGCCATACACCATATATTTTGTGGGGAGCATTTCAAAGGAAAAAACATCTAATCTCCATTGGTCTGCGATCCCCACTCTCTCTCTCTCTCTCTCTCTCTCTCTCTCTCTCTCTCTCTCTCTCTCTCATGCATCCAAGAAAAAACCCTTCCTTTGATCTGTATTGATTTCCCGTCGGCTGCCCAAACCCCCGATGTACGACATCCCCCCCAATTATCTCCTCCTCCCAAATCTCCTCTCTGTCTCATTTTCATCTTTCAGGACTCAAGAAAAACCAACACCAACACACATGTTCATGTCCCATTTTCTGGAAAATGGAAAAGAAAATAGAATTTGTGTAGGCTTTGCTTTGTTGCAGTTGAATGGAAAATATAATTTTAAAAAAATATTAAATTAATTTTTTGTTGAGAAACTCATGTAAATAATGTTATATATTTTAGGGTGAAACTTGAATGTGCTTGTATCGTGTGCGACGGAAGGGATGCGCTGGTCTACTCTGAATCTCCTACACTGGCGTGCGGCGAGGTGGCAGGTATTTTCTGTCCAAGGGATTTTGTGAGAGTCACGAGAGTGAAGGGGACGTAGGAGGAGGAGTCCTTCAGGGGTGGGGAAGAAGAAAATGAGGCAGAAAGGTGTAATTGTCCTAAATACCCTTGCTATGGTGCAACCAGTTCTAGACTTTAATTTTATGCAATGCTAAAGTGTCATCTTACTATTGGTGTCCAATAAAACCACTCTATCTGATTGCCCTGTCCAAAGATGCTCTGATATTTAAAAGGCCGATCGAGGAGCACTATGACGACATGATATATGGTTTTAGCAAGTTGAAACCATCTTAATTATTTTTCGTAACGCACCAATAGTTACTTACTCTTACTCGTTTGGATTTAGAGATGATATGAGATGAGTTGAAATAATTTATAAATCGTAATGAAATTTATGAGTTAAAATTTGTGAATAATAATGAGATAAGTTGAGATAATCTCAAATTTGTGAATATATATACTAATTTTTTGGATAAACAAATGACAATGTCGTTCCAATTACTTCCATGCCCTACTACGTACTAATATCTGCATTAAGAAGTGCAGGGATATCAACGTGCATGCATGGAGTCCAACTTTTTTATTAAAAAAAAAAAAAAATACTGTTACGTACTAACATTTTAATTTAATGTCTCTATATTTATAAATCTCATGTTAGGTGTGCTCAGGTTGTGCCGCCATACTTGAAAGCAACATGGACTTCAACAACAACAACAACCATAATAATAATAATAATAATAGACTATAGTTTAAGTTTGCTTGCACATGCACCTGAATAAAAGTAACACCTACGACTAATGCACTGTCACATGATCATTAAGCATTAAGAAATTAGCATTTACTCTTCTAGTATACATGACCATTGAATCATATGTTATATATTGATTAGAGTGATGATATACTTACAATATTTTTATAATTTTTTTTCAATCTTATTTTAAAATAAAGTGTATTTATTTAAACAAAAATTCTAAGAAACACACCTCTTTAATAGCACGAAATGCATAAAATTCTATAAATTATTTTATAAAAATATCATTCATTTATAATATAATTGTATAAATTATTTTAAAAAGAAGTATATGCGTTTAAATTTGCTGCTTTGGTCCACGCCAGCGGATTCCAAAAGGTTATTATAATTATCACACAAACTTAGGAGAAGGAGAATTTCGATAAGCCTATGGAATTATTACATCAATCAATTTCAGACTTTTCCCCTTTTAACTTATAACCCACCGTACCAACCACATATACGCTTAAAATTAAAATTATTAAAGACTTTTATAGTGTTTTATATTAAATAGGTCATTTTTTATATTTTAAGTGAAATGAAGTTTCAAACTCCAGATATAAAAATGAAAAATAAAAAATAAAAAATTTATTGATATTTGGGCGGGTTTGAATTAAGAGTTAAGGTAAGATGAGTTGAGATGAAACTTAAAAATTAAATAAAATATTGTTAAAATATTATTTTTTTAATATTATTATTTAAAAATTTTAAATTATTTATTATATTTTATATAAAAATTTAAAAAATTTAAAATAATGAGATTAGTTGAGATGATTGACCAATTCAGACCGAGTACATACACAGAATCTAGATAACACAGCTTGGTTTTGATGGAATTAACAACTTGTCTTTTCCTCGAATTCTCATTCTGAGAACCTTGAGAATTGTTGTCATTTTCATTTTCGATAAGGATGACATTTTAGCCTTTTCAAATTATTTTGCTTTGCGACGTTTTATTGTGGGCATCAAAGAGCACCTTTTTGTGGGCATCAAAGAGCACCAAGAAATACTCTGATCGGTCACCTAAAAAGCAAAACAGTCAGTAACTCCAACACAAAGACAAAAACACAAAATGACTTTCACATCTCCTTTAGGCTTTAGTCATCATCCTACCGCCAATTACTTTTTCTGTCAAAAAAAAGCAGAATGGGGGTATTTACGTCCATATTTATTTGTCAATTTTAAAAACTTAATTTAAAAAAAAAAAGGACATTTTGTCTTTTAGGTGTCTTGTATAGGCCCCACCAAATATCCAAAGTCCATGGGCTAATCAGCATGTCTGTGGGGGAGCCATGCAATCCCCTAACCGTACGGTTGGCTTGGCTATTTTTGTACTATAAATGGTTTGTCTAAGCTGTAGGGCACTTTGTAAAAAGTGATTAATTTTTTTATTTTTTTATTTATTTTACAAAAGAGCCACTCTATCGTCCGAATAGCATAGCTCGGCATTATAAAATTAATTTTTTTTATTTATATTTTTTAATATATTTAAATATTTTTAAAAAATAAAAAAATATATCAATATATTTAAAACCATTTTCTTTATCATGCGGTAAAAAAAAAAAAATACCGAGCGATAAGATTTAGGCGGTATAGTAGACTTTTTCTTTATAAAAATCTCTTCAATGTAAGTCTTTCAGACTCATTCATACAGAGTAAATTCTAGTCCTTGTACATAGCACTCTCAAAATTTTTTATACATAAAATTGGATAAGTCATTAACTTTTGATTAAAAGGTGTCGGTCGCAAAAGATATTTGTATCTGTGAAGTGTCTTAGAGCTTGGGAAACGACACCCCCACAATCAAGGCTTCCACCACTTAGGCTAACCACTATGGTTAAAAAGTGAAATTGATTATAGAAAAATGTAAATTTTGTTTTTTCGGGTGTAATCTACATTTTTATAAAATATTTGTATAAAATTTATCTGAACTTATATAATAAAATAGAATACTTTTATTATATTTGAATTAATCATTATTTATTTTTTTAAAAAATAAATAAATAATAAATAATTCTACCTCATTACAGTGAAATGAAAATAAAACATAAACGCCTTACCTAGAATTTTCCTTCCGACTAATATTAGAAAATTTTAAAGTTTAGTTTTTTTTTTTTTTTTTTTAATCAATCAATTCTTCTGACGTCAATAAGTGTGTGATATAGAGGAGGACTAATAGCAAAAAGATGTTTCATACAAAAATAAACGCTTATAACATAGCGTTATGGATGAAATCTTTTTGTTTATATGATGGGCTATGATTCTCAATCATGGAGGCTTGAAAAGATTTGTATCATCATTTTCGTGAAAAATTAACCAAAATATATATATATATATATATATATATATATATCAAAAGGCAATAAACTTGAACGGGATTCACTTTTCACTTCATTATAAAAGGGCTTTGGTGGGTGTTGGGACCAAGAGAGCCTCGTGCTACGTGATATGTATATAAGACTATGACCAGACATGAATCCTTTTGCTTTCTTTGACTGCCCATCTTCATTTGTGCGCTAACTGCTAGCCATTATCCTCTGAAAAAACCCTTTTATTTTCCACAGCTTTTGGCTGTAAATGTGCTGGTTCCTCCCCTTACCATTTTCTTATTTGACTAAACTTCTTGTCCTCATCCTTGCGTTTGAAAATTAAACATTGGTTAAATATTTCAGGATATCCTACTTACCACAAATCAACTGTTTTCGGTATTCAACTATTGATACGTAAATCTCGTTTATTTTTATAGATGAGATGAAATAAAAATAATTATAAAAATAAATAAGATTATAATAAGTGAATAATAATTTGTATAAGCTTGATTTATATATGCATTTTTATATATAACAAAAAAGTAAATATTATTAACAAAAAATGTAAAAGGAAAAAATCATTTGTTATGGCAGAGTTTACTTTTTTCTAAAAGGTCTACGTGAGATTTGTACACTTAAAATTTATACGTGAAATTACTTACTTATATATGAGTAATACTATATGTAATCGTGAAATGCGTAAGCGTTATGCAGTCGTTTTGAAAAAATATGAGATTCATTATTAAAAAGTTATTATTTTTTCATGTGAGTCTCGTATTTATTCATTTTTTTCAAAATAATTATACGATACTTACACACTTACGATTGCAACTATAATTTCTCTTTATATATTTCGCCTTAATTAAAGCAAGCCGTATACCCTTGTTTTTATTATCATTATATTGCATATCACTAATAATAGGTATAAATTATAAAGTACTCCCTCCCTATATATATGACCCACCAGTACAATGCTGTTTTTGCTTTACCATTGTGTTAAGACCCTGTTTTGCTTAATCACATCATTACCTTTTGTTCCTTACCCCCACCTCAAAAGATTTGAAGCAAATAATTGTTATAAAAGAAATCTGTCGTACAAATTATTTTTATTTTGGATGATGCCTTTTACCTATGGTTAAGATTGTATGTATGATGAGAGTTTTCGACATGACGGTAATAATGGACGGAATAGGTAACAAAAGTAGTGATTATTTCTAAACAATGCTAACTAGTATTAGATTATCAAAACACCGGATCATGATTTAACGTTTGTGGTTACCATGTTTACTTTCTCCGTGTAGTTTTGGTTGACAAGATAATAATGTTACAGACTACACTATTATTCTATTTCTATTTCACTTTATAAATATCGTGTTTTTTATTATTTTTTTATCATATTTTATTTTTTAAAAAATAAATTTAAAAATTGATAAGTAATGTCACCTCGTCATTATAGTGAGATAAAATGGGATGAATGTATACTATATAAAATTTTCCAAAATTTTCAATTCTATAAAAGGATGTTAATGGGGATTGAGGTGAGACTTGAGCATTATTGGTGCCTGCCGGTAGACCTTACAGTACAAAGCTGCACGGTGTGCTTGCTCGCATGCATCTTGTTCATGGTGGTGCCATGCTTGCACGAGTATGTTTTGACATTTAAGAGGAAGAATGGCTAGGAAGATGCTCTCTCTTACCATGCTTGGTGAGCGGCTAGCATGCACTAACCTTTGCTCTCACTGCATCTGATTCAAGTGCATGCCTCCGTCCGAATCACTAAAAACCTTTGTGTTCGTCGTGATGGCCATTCGAGGATTAAGCTTCTTTCTTTGCTAAGTGACTGAGAGTACTGAGATCTGTGAATTCGATAGATGCATGTTTGTCTTGTTGGTACGTGGATTCTACATGTTTATGGCTTCAGTCGATAATAGCATGTTGGCATGGGTTAAGGGGGCCCAGGGTGGATTATTTACTTAGCTTATAGGTGTGTTGGGCCTGAAAAATCTAAACCTAATCATGGCCTATTCCCAGCTCTGCCTCCGGAATGGGCTCCAAATAGTAGAATACTGTATTGAAGAAGTTAATGGCATCTTAGAGCACTGGCCGCAATGGCAGTGCATCTAAAAATTTTAACTTTATATTAGTGGAAGTGGAACCCTTCGGCCCTCAACCTTTAGCCAGACACTATTTATAGCCGAAATACATATTTTACTCCAAAATATTACTACCTCTAATTATTAATTAACATTGTCAATAATAATATTAATTAACTGATTTTGTTCATATTTATTAATATTGCTATATCTAATTATTAATTAATATATGGTTAGTGTAGTTGTAAAATATGAAAAAAAATAAAAAAATATTATTATTAAAAAAATAATATTATATTAATATTTTGACTAATATATGAATAATCGAATATGGGTTTATATGTTGAATGGTTTTGACTTTAGGCAAAACATATAGTTTTAGGCAAATTTTGGCTTTAGCTTTGGCTAGACCATTGTCAATGCTCTATCTTAGCTTGCAACCTCTATTTGCGTAGTAGAGCATATTTAATAAAATGCTCTATTAGATATATTGTATGGGGATAAATAATTGAAGACCTTTCGAGAGACATTTTATATTATTATTAAAAAAAATTTAAAAATATTATTATTAAAAAAAATAAAATTATATTAATATTTTAGCTAATATATGTATAATCTAATATGAGGTTATATGTTGAATGATTTTGATTTTAGGCAAAACATGTAGTTTAAGGCAATTGACTTTAGCTTTGGCTAGACTATTACCAATACTCTTATATCTTCAATGTTTCACACGAGCTTGCAACATCTAATTGCATAGTAGAGCATATTTAATAAAGTGCTCTATTAGATATATTGTATGGGGATAAATGATTGAAGACCTTTGAAGAGACATTTTATATAACCTACTAACATATAATAAATTTTATATCAAGTTGGTGTTTAGAGCATATCTAGTAAAGTGCTCATATAATATAATTTAATTTGAAAGAATTTATTTTTTATATG
This sequence comes from Juglans microcarpa x Juglans regia, assembly GCF_004785595.1. Lineage (NCBI taxonomy): Eukaryota > Viridiplantae > Streptophyta > Magnoliopsida > Fagales > Juglandaceae > Juglans > Juglans microcarpa x Juglans regia. The sequence continues at coordinate 38,562,113 of NC_054594.1, read as the reverse complement.
CCTCATGTTCCACTACTAGTTTTGTTTTTTTGTTTTTTAAAAAAAAGAAAAAAAAAATCAAAAGAGTTTCTTTTGAAAGAAGAGGTAACCTAATTTTCTTGACAAGCCTTCTTAACGAAAGAAAAAGAGTTTCTTTAATGGGCAGCTCCATTAGCTTCTCTTTAACGTGATGAATTTTCAAATCTTGAAAGATGTTTGAAAGGACCCACATTGCATTCTCCAATTAAGTGCCCATAACGGCTCCATTAAAAAGATGAAAAATCATCAAAGTTTGAATTTTGTCGAAAATATTATATGCTATATATGTTCGGTTGTGTTATCCATCTTGTTTTTAGCGTGAAAATCTACTTTCCACGATTATATCCATCTATCCCATTTCATGGAAGAATTAGATATAGTGACACAGAGCTTTCTCCACCCAATTTGTATGTCTGAAAGCCAAGAGAGTATGATAATGACAAGACAAGAATCGAAATAACATGATAAGAAGATTCTCTCTAATGTTTTTTTTCCCCCCACAAAATGATGGGTGACACCAAATATTTAATTCCTACCTTAATAATTTATTCTTTAGAAATTAATACCTCTGTGGTTCTGTCAGGATAAACAACCAAACCTGAGATTAAAGAAAGAAGAAGAAAATTGGCCGTCTACGTACGGTCTATGATACTCTTCGAAAACAACACATGAACCTGGTCGTAAAGTGAGCAATGTTCAATTTGTTGGAGATCCGGCCATGTGCTAAGCAAATTCATGAGATCACTCTTTCCTTGTACATATGAACCTTTCTTTGGGTACATCTCTATAAGTTTTTGTTCTTATTTATTTGGTTTTAGATGCACAGTATCTTTGAATTCAAGCAAGGAAGTTTAAGAGAAAGTGTGATAAAGAGAGTATGATGTACCAATCCCGACACAACTTTTTCTTTGTACAATCCAATCTATAATTGTCGAAAGATAAGATAATGGCGGCGTTGATTTGGGCACCATGCCCTTAAAAAGTCTTTCGATTACTTACTCTCCCCTCGTTTTCTTCTCCCCACCCGTCTTCAATACTCTCTCCTCCTCGCCGCTAACTTCCAACATCCTATCTTCTTGCATTACATCGTCTTGTTGTTGCTAGGTAAGTCAATATTGAGATTTTTACTTCTCTCTCTGACATGTTAGATTTTGGTCCAATATATAATGTTTGAGATCTCATTTTCAGAAGTGATAAGGGTAGATAGTGTATGAGATCTCATATTATTTGAGAATCGAAAATTTTTACTTTATAATGTTTCGATGAGATTTTAATTATATCATTGACTAATTATTTTAAAATAAAAAATATGTGATTTGAATATTCTGTTGAAGCATTAGATAATGGATGTTGGATGGTGAGAGAGTCTCATCCCTCTCTCATTTGTAGGATGAGGGCATATGGGTTCATTAGAGAGTAGGAGGAAAGATGATGAGACATATGGCCACTTCAAACAGGGGTGGAGGGCTAAGAGGGCGGGTAGTAGCAATATTATCCCTCACTCTAACTATACTTGTCCAAGTCAATTTTTATTAGGTTAGCATAACAGCATATTCATTGTATACGCATGAGTACTATATTAGTTTGTTCCAAAAGAGGTGATTGTATTTTCAAATGTTCTCATAACATGTTTCTTTAAACATTGGTTGAGCACAACATAACCAATGGATTTATGTCAGAACTCAGTCCGCATAGTTAAACTTTGTAAAATATCTGTTCAAAGAATCGATTATCCTTGTGCTATTCTCAAATTGACTCTACATAATGATATATTATTGTGGGATCCAAATTGTGATGCATTACTAGAGACAGGCCATTTTCCTAATTCCCCAATAGAACTAGAAGAGTGATTTTGGTCTTTCCGATTGAAATAATATATAAAATAGCCATGGGTGCCCAAATTGATTTCTAAGTTAAGACCTATAAAGAAAGAAATAAGAAGGAAGGACAGCAAAGAAAAGTTGTGAAAAGAGCATGGAAAAAGATGTGCAGATTCATCCCCTTTCAAGTCCAAATCTCTTCCTATAAAATCTCTTAGAGTTCTCTCTATCCAAATCAAAAAGAAAATTCCATCCCATGATTCTCATCGCTCTGGATCATTCCAATTTCAAAAAATTAAAGAGTTTTGCTACGTATAATTACTTTTACATACTCTTTATGTATTCTAGAAATTTGGTTTATTTATTTTATATTAAAAAAAAGTGATGCAATCAATCACATTAATAAAATTTATAAAAAATACATATATATTTGAAAATTAAAACCCATTGCTACCCTTTCCCATCCCCACTCACACCCACTAACTCTCTTCCTCCATTATATTTTTATTATTGCTATTAATAACGTCCAAATAAACAAAACTTGCAGCACCTGAAACAGAGCCATTTGTTGGTCTCCACCTTCAATGGCTTCGATGGCTGCAGTCTTCACCAAAACCCCGTACCCTTCTCACTCCCTCAATACGATTCCTAATACCCATTTCGTCCCAATCCGCAAAGTTTCCGTATCTCTTTCCCCCGTCAGAAGGACTTACCGGAGGCTCCGAGTTTCATCTGGGTTGATCGAGCCGGACGGTGGGAAGCTAGTGGAGCTTCTGGTGGACGAGCCTCTTAGAGATGTGAAGAAGAGGGAGGCTTTGTCTCTGCCTACAATTAGGCTCTCGAATATTGATCTTCAATGGGTCCACGTGCTGAGCGAAGGGTGGGCAAGCCCGCTCAGTGGTTTCATGAGAGAGTCCGAGTTCCTCCAAACGCTTCATTTCAACGCGCTCCGACTAGAAGACGGCTCGGTCGTGAACATGTCGGTGCCTATCGTTCTGGCCATCGACGACTCGCAGAAGCACCGGATCGGCGAGTCCACCCAAGTCGCTCTGTTCGACTCGGACAACAGCCCGGTGGCTATTCTCAAAGAGTAAAGAAACTGTTTTTCTCTGTCGTTTTTTTTTTTCAATTTATTTTGTGATTTTGAAACTCATTTTGGTTGGCATGTTTAAGATGAAACTCTGGGCTGTTATTGCGTAAATGGAAATGGTCGATTATGTTTTTTTTTTTAAATTATATGCTTGGCTATGTGGTATGCCGTGTTCTGAGTTTAGATGATGGGAATTATCTGTTCATTTTAATTGGAGTTGGAGAAAAAATATGTTGGTTTTGATCATCTGTGGAGGTGTGCTACCTTTTGACATGTAGTTGTTTGGTTAAGTTTCGATTTATTTTGTGTAAGATATGACCTCAGTGATTGCTGATGCTTATAAGACTTCAGTTTTTCCTAAGGCGACCTCAGTCATTGCTGATGCTTATAATTTTAAGACTTCAGTTTTTCCTGCACAGACTTTATTTGTTCATTTGAGGCAAGGAAATTATAAATGTGTGTGTAGAAGAATACTATGAAGAATAGTCATTGACATGTATCGCCTCTATCTATGCCCTCGTGTTACTCCAAACTTCCTTTCAGGGATTTTTTGGTGGTTATGTGATAGGTTTGACAGTCTGATGATCATTTGTTTATGCACTTTATGGACTTCCAAACACAACCCCCCCCCCCCCCCCCCCCCCCCCCCCCCCCCCCCCCCCCCCCCCCCCCCCCGCCAAAAAAAAAAAGAAATAAAAATAAAAATCCTCCATTCCTCTTTTTGCATGAATAATATTCATTTGAATATATTGGTGCACTGAAAGGCGTTTCATTTCATCATTAATAAATCTATGAAGATGATTATACCATGTCATTATTAATCAATTCAATGGAAAAAATTTAATAGCTTTATCGTATACCATGGTCTAAGGGGTGTCAGAAAAAAGATTGAAAAATGGATTTGCTCCATCGTTGTTGTTTTTTATTCCCTTTCTAAGGTCCCACATGATTGTATTTGATGCAAGAAATGCCAACTAAGAAATTTAACCAAATCAAACAATTTCGGCCATGCATCTAAGCAGGAAAACATCTTTGCTCAAACAACTCAAAGTAAACGTTTATACATATCAAGCAATAAGCACTGTAACAAATAATCAAATTAGAAAATTTGAAGTTAAAATATATATATATATATATAGAAAATTTGAACGATCATGTAAATCACCATATATCCAAGAAGTCATGGGAAATACATTTTACTCAGGACAATTAAACCGTTAATATAACCTGTTTTATGTATATAATAGTATTGTCATTGGTCTTACTATTATATGTGCCCACTATGCCAATTTTTCTCTCTTTTACTTCGCACAAAGTTTCTTTCTTTCAGAAACACTCATCTTTCTTTTGAATTTTCTTGTGTGCAAAGGATTGATGTTTGTCAAGCCCGTTAAAGTTTATTATTGTTTTAACTGTGTGATCAGATTTTTTTTTACCAGGCAACAAGCACAAGAAGAGTACCATGGCAAATTATTTATTTGTTTTGAGTTGGTCTTTCAGTTTGAATTGAGGTTGAGCTCTTTGTGGCAATAGATTTAACAGTCAACTCTAGATTTCTAACTATCTTGAACTAGTCTGATTTTTTTCCTGATAAAACCTGGTTACATTACTGTTGTGTGATATAGGATATACCATAATCTTGTCTGGGAATCAGTCTGGGGTTTGATCTGTTTTTGTGCTGTAATTTTGATTTGCATTCTCGTCAATATGATATACTCTGTTTGGTTACTTGGCAATTGCTTCAACATTTCTTTTCTAGCTTTGATTTAACAGCATAGCAAGGTCCTATTGCGAGTTTTCTTTTTGGGATATTGCGTGTGGTTAGTGTGTCATAGAATGATGGCACAAGCGATCACATGAAGTTGCTTCTAGGAGTTTATTCCTTTTATTAATAGATTTGAGTGTTTGTTCATTGAACTGAATGACTTGCTGTACTCTCTATTGTCTTCTTCGCCTATCTATTCATTTGATTTAATCAGTATTGAGATCTACAAGCACCCTCAAGAAGAACGAATTGCCAGAACTTGGGGAACCATTGCCCCTGGCCTACCTTATGCTGATGAAACTATAACCCATGCTGGAAACTGGTTGATTGGAGGTGACTTAGAGGTTATAGAACCGATCAAGTACCATGATGGCCTTGATCGTTTTCGATTGTCTCCTGCAGAACTCCGTGAGGAATTCACGAGGCGGAATGCAGATGCAGTGTTTGCATTCCAGCTTCGAAATCCTGTACACAATGGCCATGCTTTGCTGATGACGGATACCCGTTGTCGGCTTCTTGAGATGGGCTATAAGAACCCTATCCTCTTGCTTAATCCATTGGGAGGCTATACAAAGGCAGATGATGTTCCACTTAGTTGGCGAATGAAGCAACATGAGAAGGTATACATACTCAAAGTTTCAACTTCCATAAACCATGCAATGATTTGGACCCTTTCTGTAAGAAAATCTAGACTAGAAGCAGAGATGCAGTGATTAGAATTATTTTTGTTGTCCTAAATTTTTCTACAGTGATTTGGGATTATGTGCTTATGAAAAAGATTAGAAAATTCATTGCTTGGTTTATATGGGGCAGGTGGTTTTTTGGAGATTTGTTTTTACTTCTCCCAAAAGAGGTCAATGTACAATTTCCTAACCTCGAGCCATACTGACCATGTTTGATGCTATCAAAATGTTTGTTAGGTGCTTGAGGATGGTGTTCTTGATCCAGAGACGACTGTGGTTTCTATATTCCCTTCTCCAATGCATTATGCTGGCCCAACTGAGGTGCAGTGGCATGCAAAGGCTAGGATTAATGCAGGGGCCAACTTTTACATTGTTGGTCGGGACCCAGCTGGCATGGGCCATCCTGTCGAAAAGAGAGATCTATATGATGCTGACCATGGTAAGAAAGTATTGAGCATGGCACCTGGACTGGAGCGGCTAAACATTCTTCCTTTCAGGGTATGCAAATCCTCTGGCTGGCTGCCATTAATACCCACTTATGTTGCACTTGGAATCCTTAGTCACCTTGCTTGGTTTCAATTTCAGGTTGCTGCCTATGACAAAACTCAGGGCAGAATGGCATTTTTTGATCCCTCAAGACCTCAGGATTTCCTTTTCATATCGGGCACCAAGGTAAGTTTTGTTGACATAAATGCTGCTAGCATACACTAAGATAGTCGTTAAAAAGTTTGAAATGTGGACATGTTCTTATATATATTATATCTTTGTATCATCTCAAAAATCTTGGCACGCAATTCACAGATGCGGATGCTTGCAAAGAACAAAGAGAATCCTCCTGATGGATTCATGTGCCCTGGTGGTTGGAAAGTGCTGGTTGACTACTATGACAGTTTGGTTCCCATGAGCGATGGCAAGGTCCCTGAAGCTGTTCCAGCTTAGATTATTTGTTGTATCAAGATGTGTGGATTTCAGGTTGGGAGAAACCAACCGTAAAAAACAAACTTTAATCTCCTTGTTTGGTCCTGACCCTGTAAAAGCTCTGGCCAGATCTCCAATAAAACCACGCGAGGCACTGGTACAGAGACTCAAAACTTGCCTCCATCTGTAATTAGAGCGCCCGGCTTTGCATGTTGCACTGGTGCATTTTGTGCATGCGGGTGCATTGTATCATAGAGTGATTGTGCTTTGAAGTTGGATTGTGGGAAGCCTTCGGTCTTATAGGAATCCATGTATCATGGAGGAGACAAAAAACAACCCGCTTGGAACTGGAAATTCCCAACAAGTTTTTCCAATGTTTAAAAGGATCAATCACGCGAGTAACTATAAGTTTGATGGCAGCCATTGGTTAGACTTCCCTGCTATTTTCTGCATGAGTTGGGTGGTTCTTGATTACGATTTTTGTTGGATCCAAAAATCCCTTCTCTACATGCAGGTAAAAAAGGTTTTAAATTTTCTTTATAACAAGTAACTAATCGTAAAGCTCGAATTGGGAATTTCTCCAGTGGATGGTGCTAGAGCGGGGCGCACCGCTAGTTCAAATTTGTAGTTCTTTTTTTTTTTTTTTCATTTTTTTTAATATTTGTTAACGTCCTTAATCATTAAAAAATAAATAAATAAATATAGAACTTCATTAATAGTCAATTTCTTAATTATTAAATAAAAAATAAATAATAAATAAATTAAAATATTCAAGCGATAATTTTGAACGATAACATTGAGAAAGATAAATAACATTTCCTTGCCCTTTACCCTATATGTATAGGAGAAGGTAGACAAGCTAAAAATTGTAATCCTACCAAGTTAGTGACATCGATAGTACGTGTTGTACTATGAACATTGTCGCAAAGTCTCTGTTTGAGAACAAAAACTCATGCAAATTTGCTAGTAATGCTATTACGTCGTCCTAGTTATACCGTTTATTTTGTCTTACTAAAAAAATTAAAAATAAAAACATGAAAGGTATAAAGAAATTTTAGGATTTTTTTTAAGGAAATTTGTCATCATTCATTCATCAAGAAATTTACATCTATGAACAGATATATTTTAGAATGTCTTCATATCAAACATGACATCATAAATCAAAATAATGCATTTGGAGCTCTACTGGTACACTATTTCCTTTTGTGACTAGTCTGATCTTCACTACTGCTAATACTCTCTATAGATAAACGTCTAAGAGACAATTCAACCTCACTCTTCATAGAAAGAGATGACTCAACCTCTACAGAAAAAAATCTGAGAGACAAACTTTTTTTATATTTTAATTAACAATAAGAAAATAAAAAAATAAAATAGTAAGATAGATGCGAAAAATGACGAATAACAGTTTGTACTAATTTCGGTAGGCTTCACAATATGTGATGGCGTGTGAAGACAACACGCTTGTCTCTTTTCAGCTACAAAGGTCATATCTGAAAGATCTAGTGGTGGTGAGTCCAGTGATTTGGCACGTGTGGCTAGAAGAGCTACGAAAAGGAGTGGCGCGTGAAAACAACTTACGGTGATTTTTGCAAAACCACCACTTTTCTCTTAATGATTTACGGCCTAGGAGTCTGCTTATGCCGCGTGTGACTTTCGAGAGTTGTCAGAAAGATGTAGATTTGTCTTTTTTGACCTTGAAGGGAGTAAAAAGATTTATCTTGATAAATAAGGTGGGTGGACTGAAGAAAGAGGGGAATGAGAGAGGAGGAGGAGGAGGCCGCCTCCTCATCCTTTAAAGAAAATCAAATCCGGAGCCCTAATTTTTTACGAGAGAGAATGAATGAGAGACAAGATTAAAGAATCATGTTGCAAATCAAGCATATTTATTTCTCTTTTTGTATTTTCGGAGACTATTTTATTTTAAATGTATATTTTTTATTTTTAATAAGTCACGTGACATCAATAAAATAAAGTGAACGGTATAACTCGTAGGCATAGTAGCAATACTCTTTATTAAATATGATAGTAGAGTCAAGCCAGACCTTTTAGGGCTTGTTTGGAAAAAAAAAAATTCATTTTATTTCATCTCATCTCTTTCTTAAATATCACTCAAATATAAATACTTTCAAACTAATTGTTATAACTTTATCAAACTTTCAAATAAAAAATAATTTAACATTTTCAAATCTCTAAACAAAAACTATATTAAAAAATTATATTCTAACAATATTTTAATTTTATGATATTTTTTATTCAATTTTTTTCTCTTATTTTTTAAAATTTCATAAAATATTAATTTAATATATTTTAATATTATTGACAAACAATCATCTTACTATTTATAAAATTTTTATTTCATATAACTCATGTCCAGTCATTGACAACTGACATCTTCACAAGTAGAAACTGTAGAATATGCTACCTGCAAAAAAGTGCATGAAGTTTCATTACACCCTTGATTTGGCGAATAAAGGTACATGACACTACGTCAGACTATGTAAAAAAAATGATAAGATTGATATTCTTCTATTAATTATGTCAGAAAAATAGTAGGATTATTATTTTTTATTATTTTTTTATATTTAATTTTTTTAATTTTTAATTTTATTTAATAATTAAGAAAGTAATTATCAATAAAATTATATATTTTTTTATTTTTTTTAATAAATAAGAATGTTAAAAAAATATTAAAAAAATAAATACATTATAAATAATAGATAGATAGTAAAAGAATAGAAACATCACTAGCAGTCAAACAATACAGTTGAAAGAATGCCAGGCAACAATACTTCATTCGACTCGTACCGGGGTTCAGCAGGTCGATAGGACATGCATGTCGGGGAATTAGAAGGCTTTTCATTAAGAAAAATGAAACATCAAAGATATTTATACAATATTTTACACAATAATATTTTAAAAAAATAAATATTTTTATAAAATATCTTATAAAATTAATATCATTTTATAAAAATATCTTGATTTTATGACATGTATTATGAAAAATATTGTGTTTATCACTACTCTTTCATGAACCTCTTTGGATAAGCAGACCAATAATTGAGCTGCCTTCTTTCCCCAGAGATTGTGCCGCATGAAACAGGTCGATGAAAAAACAGCCTAAATTCGTGATCCATTACCGCACATTGCACGCTGTATGTTCGTCGAAATTATTGTTCAACGTATCTGACCATATTCCCCACGGTGGGTGTCTAATGAAATCCCCGCTACATATACTCGTGCATGGCTTAAATTATCTCTCTCTTCTTCTTCTTCTTCGTTTGCTTCTATTTTCTTAATTTCATATTATCGGTTAAGTCTTTTATTCATTCTTGACTTTATTGTGTACATGGAAGTCCATGACGACTAAGCTCTAAATTAGATGATCATGTCTTTACATCTTTAAGATCGGAATCCAATTGGACCGGTACTGTAACTTGCTATTTTAAAAAAAGAAAAAAGAACGGAAGAAAACATTGGGATTTCATATTGTCCGTAGAGGCCTTAAAGGCCAAGCTTGGCGATAAGTCTTGATGCAAGCCTAATAATCTTTTAGATATATGCTGCTTCAACTGATGACCCAGATTTTGTTTAGGTTTTTATCACTAATTAGTGCATGTACTGTCGTTGAATTTTCCAAATATATGTTGTCTGGTAAGACCTTGGCGCGCCTTTGGTAATAAAAGTTGATAGATTTATCCATGACTTTTTACCACAAGTTGCATTTAGGCAGACAATGCCTGAAGACATACATCGTTGAAACTGTCCTCGATATATGAAAATGATAAGTGAAGAGAATTATATTACTCAGCGTATGACAACAATATTAATTACACATCATATATGATATATGCTATATATACAATAAAAAACATTAAACACCTACAGTAATTAACCAGATTCATATTTGACGGCAAGAGTGTATCACTGTGTGCAGCCATCTTCAATAAGATTGAAGATTTAGTGCGAGTCATTATATCTTTCTCATCTTAAGGTAGTTGAGAAATGGTTTATGTGGAACAGGTATCCACTTGACAATCCAACCGATTGGCCAAGAGGCTGCTGCGATTCCAATGCATGCGCACCATTGCACCCAATTCAACCTTTCTGTATCTGCAAACTTCTTCAAAAACTCTACCATGACCACCTGAAGGACAACGGTTATTGCTATGATTCCCAAAAACAACTTGCTCTGATGTATCCCCTTGAAGATGTTCTTCTTCTCAAGCTTTCTTGCATTGAATTCATTGAAGACTTGGCAAAGCACAAAAGTATTAAAGATCAATGTGTCATTTACCTTCTCAGTCACACCAAAGATGGATTCACCTTTGAATTGCAGGGTCGAGAGGATAGCTATCTGATATAAAGCTTGGGCTAAGAGGTTTCTCCACATAATGTTGGTAATTAGCGGTTCATTCCGACCCACAGGTTGTCTCTTCATGAGCTCCTTGGTGGGCTTTTCTGTTGCGAGAGCCAGGGCACCCAACGTGTCCATGATCAAGTTTACCCATAATAACTGTACTGCTGATAATGGGACTTCACCAGCTGAAACTGCAGCCACGAAGTTGATCACAAGAGCAGCAACATTTACGGTGAGTTGAAATTGGATGAACTTCTGGATGTTGTTATAGACACATCTTCCCCACCTAAGAACTGTGACCACAGAAGCAAAATCATCATTCATAATGACAATGTCTGAGCTTTCCTTAGCCACCTCGGTGCCTTGAATCCCCATTGAAAGTCCTATATCAGCTTCTTTCAATGCTGGTGCATCATTTGTGCCATCACCAGTAACTGCAACCACATGGCCTTTTTGTTTTAAACATTCTACCATCAGAAGTTTGTCAAAAGGAGAGGATCTTGCCATCACACAAATTTTTTCAACTTTCTCCAATCTCTCCTCTGGTGTGTATTTTCTGAATTCCTCACCTTCTACTACTGCTCCACCGAGAATGTCTTGGCCCGGCCTTAGTATTCCACATTCAGTGGCTATAGCTTTTGCTGTGAAGACATTGTCTCCAGTGATCATTTTGATGTTCACACCAGCATATTGGCAATCTTCTACAGCTTTCTTCACCCCTGGACGACATGGGTCCTTAAGTCCCACCAGTCCTAAAAGGGTCAAACCATCTTCTTCTAGCCTTTTATGTTCTTCGTCATCTACAGTATCTTCTTCTGAAACTGGCTTATGGGCAAAAGCAATGCACCGGAGGCTGCTAGCTGCCATACCTTCAATAATTTTCTCAAATTTCATCTTTTCACCATCATCTAGATCTTTAATAATTCCAGAAGCATCATAGTAGCTTGAACACATCTTCAGTATCATTTCTGCAGCTCCTTTCCAGTGTAGGTGGGTTGTGTTGTCTACCTTTCTCCTCATCAGGACCCCACTTCGTTTCTTCTTGGAATTGAATGCTTCGACAAAAAGAACCGTGCAACTTTGCGTCAATTGTTCCATTTCCATGTTTAGCTCCAGAACAGCCCATGAAAGAATTGCTTTTTCAGTAGGACTGCCTGAGAACTCGATTTTAGATCCTGAACTAGGTTTGAAAACACTACCAGTTGTGTTCAGAGCAACTCCTTCATGGAACATTTGAAGAATATGTGGAGCAATTGAGTGAGCATTAGCTACAAAAGATTCTTTCCCAAGCCAAGACTTTGTCACCTTCATTTGGTTCAGCGTGAGAGTGCCTGTTTTGTCAGTACAAATGGTGGTGGCAGAGCCCATGGTCTCACAGGCAGAGAGCTTCCGCACCATTGCCTGATCAGCCATCATTCTCTTCATAGAATAAGCAAGTGTAAGCGTGACAGCCAGTGGTAAACCTTCAGGAATTGCTACCACGACAATTGTTACTGCAGCGGCTACAACCCCCACGACAGCATTGACTATGTCGTCAACCTTTGTCTTGCTGCCATTGAACTCCCTAATTCCATTCTCATCTTTTGTATTTCCTGTGAAGTAGCGAACCAACAAGACTACGAGAACGAGGAAAGCGACTGCCAAACCAACCTTACCTACTGATGACGCTAGCGTGTTGAGGCGAGCTTGTAAAGGTGTCTGTTCGCTTGTTTCACGGTTGATGGAACTCATCATCTCGCCCCATGTTGTGTTCTTGCCCACCGAAGTGACAAGCATTTGAGCATAGCCATCGACTACCTTAGTACCAGAGACTAAAAATGGATGCCTGCAATTTACTTCTACGTGATCACTCTCCCCTGTCATACTAGATTCGTCCACTTGCAATGAGTGCCCGTCTAAGAATAGCCCATCTGCTGGAACTTGATCTCCGATCTTTAAGCAAACGACATCTCCAACGACAGTTTCAAAAACTGAAATAGGTTGACGCCGTCCAGCTCTCAAAACATCAACTTGGATATTGTTGCTGACTTTGGATAACTTGTCAAATTGTCTATTTTGTCTGAAATTACTTACGGCGGAAACAACGATGACAAGAAAAACAGCAACAAATATGCTTCCACCATCATACCATCCTTCTTTTAGTCCATGCTCTTTTATGCCAAATGCAAGAGAAAGTGCTGCACAGCCTAGAAGGATGAAGATGGTAAGATCCTTGAAGGCTTCCACTACAAAATGGAAGAAGCTCTTTGTTGGGGGTCTTTTATACGTGTTTGAACCAAAAGCCTCATGTCGACGAGCAATGTCTTCAACATCCCCATGAATCCCGGATTTAACATTGATTTCAAGACTGGATGCTACTTCATCAACCCCTCCAATTTCTCGGAGCTTGTCAACATTTTTCTCTTTGACGAGCTTAGTCAGAGTTGTTTGATCGATTTTGAACCCGTAGTCTGAATTCAGATCCAAAACTACGAAAGATGGTAAGCCTGAAACTTTGGCCTTCTCGGGTAGAGAATCCTTGGAAGTAGGGAATAGTAGGGCTCTAGAACAATAGATGGACACAAAAGCCCAGTGCCATCTCTTGTTGGGTTGGCCGAGGGTGCTTGATGCATGAAGTAAAGACTCTATTACAATGCTAGACATTGGTTTAGAAAACACGAGAGGAAAGTAAAAGAAGCAGGTAACTGAAAAATGTGGTTTTTAGGAAGGAAGGAAGCGACAATTTTGCTTTGGAAAGAAAAGAAATTGACACAGAAGTAATTAGAGAGACAAGAGCAGCATATATAGGGATTTTTTTTTTTTCCTTATGGGGAGGAAATGGAGCAAAATGAGGATAACGGAGGTATGTCGCAAATCGAAATGGTAGAGACGCGTATATTGGCTACAAACTCTGGCTGAAATAGCACAGTTGTCAATGAGCCATAAGGTTTTTATGTAGGGAATGGATTAGATGCGCTGCAATGAACAATGGAAAAATCACTTTTTTTTTTTTTTGAAAGAACGGAAAAATGACTTGGATACGAAGTTGATGATGGCATTCCAGCGTAACGGCGTTCTCATTATATAGCTCCGGGAGGATAATGACATGTGTACGTACGCGGCGGGGGGGCGACGTAATTTCCTGCTGCATTTCTTTCCTTTTGTTCCAAGAGATACCGAGAGGTTTCGATGTAGAATCGTAGCGTGATATACGCGCTGGCCTCGTTCTCCATCCAACTTGAAATATTTTATGTTTTTTTTTTATAGCCTCTGTTTTAAATTGCAATGAGCGGAAATGACTTTCTTCGCGTCTTGTTTGTGGCCGTTGTTTTACTTTTGAGAGACAAGCCTTCGTATTCTCTTACAAAAAAAAAAAAAATGAGGTTCCTCTCACTTGACTTGGGTTTAAGATATTTCTTATTTTTTGAAGGTAACATATCTGCACATCATAAAATTCTATTTAGTATCAGGGCCCCGTCGTTTTCGTTTTGGAAATAATTTGGAAATCATTTTCATCCCATCGCATCTTATTTTTTTTCTCAAATATCACTCTAACATAAATATTTTTAAATTTAAACTAATTATTACAACTTTTTCAAATTTTCTAACAAAAAAAATAAAAATAATTCAATTTTTTCAAATCTCAAAACAGAAATAATAGTAAAAATTATATTCTAACAATATTTTAACTTGATAATATTTTTTATTTAATTTTTTCTTTCTCCTTTTCCAAATCTCAAAAAATACTTAAATCAAACTATCTTACTATTATTCACAAATCATGTTATTACTATTCACAAAATTTTCATCTCATCTCATTTTCCAAACATCTCCTAAGAGCACTTGAGCATACTCGATCGAAAAATCATAAGTTTTATCAAAACCTAAGCATACTTGAGCATAAAAAATAGGGTAATGATAGGGTTACTATCTTATTACTACCCATTTACTATGTTCATTTTAATTTTTTTATTTGTTTATCATTTTCTTTTAAGTATTTTTTTAATATCCTTAACTATTAAGAAAAAATTAAAATATATATAATTTTACTAATAGTCACTTCTTTAATCATTAAGTAAAATAAAAAAATAAAAAATATAAATATAAAATAAATAGTAAATGAGTAATAAGAAAGTAGTAATCCTATCATTTTCTTAAAAAATAGCATTTTGAGAGATTTTTATCATAATCTGAAAAGAACGTTGAGACATAGAGATCAGGTATGAAATTATTACAACTTTTCATAATTTTTTTATTCAAATATTATTCAAACACAAAATATTTTTTAGTTTTATATTTTTATAGAAATTTTATCTATCTAAAACTTGTGATGTATGAAGGATACAATGCTAGGGGTACCGAAGGTGATGCCCCCATTGTGCCGATCAGTGCAATTATGTTTTTATTCTTTCAAATATTTTTCAAACGTCTTTAAACATATAAAAAATAAATTAATTAATTAATAGTTACTTCCTAATTAATTATTAAAAAATAATAATAAAATAAAGAATCGGTCAAAATGGGGCACCATCTCTGTCTCCCTATCATTTTCCTGAATGAAAGGACTTGGAATCGCAGGAAGCAGATAAATGGCCTCGCCTTCATCTCATTTTCCTTCACAGACGGAAGGCAAGTCTCCAAGCTGGTCTAAAGGTGCGGGATGGTTGACCGGCTGTAGTTTGCGTTGCCTTTTACTCCGAAGCAAAATATGATTGTTTGCTCTCTTATTTTGTTGTCTCATTTTGATTTTTTGTATATTTAATTTAATTAATTTAATAATTTTTAATATATAAATATATTTTTATATTTTTTTAAAATATTTAAATATACTAAAAAATTATGAAAAGAAAAAAATTAAATTAAAAATACAAATTTGTGCTAGGTGAGCACGTCTAGATATCAAAACTGGGTGACAACCTAACACAACTCTTACTCCGAAACACAGTGTTTGGACAGTGGAGTATTCAGAATTTTATTATTATTTTATATTATTATTTAATAATATAATCTTTTATTTTTTACTATTATTTAACTATTATTTACAAATAATATGAGATCACTTTATTATCTAAACCTATGGAAATAATCAGTTGGAGAAATGAGGTTTTTAAAGTTTGACTCCCATTTATTTGGATTTTATTTTTTATTTTTTTAAATCTATATATTTCGTGACTGCCTTGGCCCCTGGGATACTTCCTGAACTTTCTTGGGAGAATATTAAGTATTAAGGCTTCGGTCAAAGAAGTAAAATGTTCATTGCAAATAGGATGAAATAAATTAGTAATATATCTACAACTTCAATTAATACCTAATACCCGATATCAGCAAATACCTTAAAACAAACACAACAATTTCCCGTCCTTCTGAAAACGAACGATGTAATTGCATGCATGCCACCACCCCCAATACTGCTTCAAGTTAATTTTTGTAATTACTATTCTTTTTCTGTGGGAACCCAGACTTGTCTAACTCCTTGTTTTCTAATTTCTGAGTACTGCTCGTAAATGAACTCGAAACAATCGGGCTGAAACCAAGGAAACTCCGCGAAAATTAACTTAATTTAATTTTTTATTCTTCAACAATTAAACAAAATCTGATCATATATAAAACATTGTCCTATATAAGAATAAACCATGCAATTTAGGAGTGTAATTGGTCCGGTCTAGGTCACGGATCGAAAATTTCGATCTCCCCCCTTTTTTTTTTTTTGTCCAGACTAGACAGGATCAATTACATCTATAGACTGGACCAGACTGTTAGCTATTGCAGTCCGATTCGGTCCAGTCAGTTCAATTCAATTCATGAATATTTTTTTTTCTCTTTTTTTTGGAAGATAAATCAATACAAAAAATTAATGAAATTAGTAAAATGAAAATTAAATAAACTCTTTAATGTTGATTATGTAACTAACTCATTAAAAAAATAAATAATTATAATTATATTTAAGATGTTAATAGTTACTAATGTTCAAGTGTTTCACATCAACTATCATAAGAACTATTTGGTATTTTCTTTTGTAAAAGGGTAATGATCGATGCACTTACAACTCTCTTACAATTCTCTAACAACTCATTTCAATCAACCAAGGTAAACATACTACTTCATTTAAAATGAAACTCAATATAAAGTTGTAATATAATTGAAAAATAGTTGTAAGTTAATCATTTTTCTTGATTTTTAGCTTTGTGCAAATGAATATTAATACTACTTGGCCATCTGAAATTTACCTTTTAGATGACTATCTTGATGTGGCACTACCATGATGCCATGTGGTTTATTAAAAAAAATAAAAATACAAACACAAAGGGAGTAGATGGTGGAAGCTAGAGTTCCGGTTTTCATCTTTTTGTATTTTTGAAGGCCTTAATTTTGGTTTCAATAATATATATATATTGTATTTTGTTTTTGTTTTTAATAAACTACATAGTGGTGCCACTTCAAGAAGACTATATGAGCAATAAGTTTTTGATAGCCCAATAGTAATACTCTTGTGCAAATAGGCAGGAGATTTTGAACAATTAAAAAAATATTTTTTGTATTGGGGATTATAAGAAGTGAGAAATGCTTTAACCATAAAGAAATTTTATAAAAGTAAACTCACAAACTAATATAACTTGATGTAGTACGTGTATCATTTGAGACATTTCAATTTGTAAATTTATTTTTGTGGGATCTCTTTATAACTAGCTGTATCACTTCACTATAAAATTAGATGGTTAAAGTTGAAAACTTATTGAATATAATTTATTAAAAGTAGTTCTTATTTTGATTTTTGTATAAACAATTGAAATAGTTCTTTCCTTAAACTGAAAAATATTTGGATTGAAGTTAAAAATGTTTTTGAAAAGTTTTGAAAAAAATTCCGAAAAATAATTTGTTAAACAAACGTACGTGGCGTTATCTTTCGAGGAACGGAATTAATCTTATTATAATTATATCATTTTTATTTACATTTTTCTAAAACTTTTTAGAAGTATATGTCTGTAACAGATTATTTTTAAAAATTTTAGATGGATTATTTAAAAAGAATAAGGGTATGTGTTTTATCAAAAATTTTGGGGATAATAGCTTTAGATCACTACGTTTGAATGTTAGATGAGTTAAATTGAGTTATGAATATTAATAATATTTTGTGGATCTTATTGAAATTAATTAATTCTTTTAAATTAAGATGAATTTAGTTTTTTAGATTAAAATATATGAACTAGATTGAAATGAATTTAATTTTATAAGAAGTTAAAAAAGTTATAGATTTCATTAAAAATTTCATTGAGATGAATTAAAATAAGAGAAAAGGAAACTCTTTTTCGCACCAGCCACTAACATTGCGACATGCAGGTATTTCTAATACAATTTTCCTGCACCCGGCAACACCAAATCAAACCCATTCGGCCGGAGCATTTCTCTTTAAGATAAATTGAATTTCGTTTGGCATCCAAACACAACCTTAAACCTATGCAAGTAAAGTATTTACCAACGTGCATGGTACGTTATAAGTAGAGTGAAGAGTTTAGGTCTGATCGTACCATCGCATTCAGTCCGATGATAAAGATTTTAGGCACAACCGCGGAAAAGCGCCTCTAGGAAAGCTAAGTGATCTCTCTGAGATCGCCGTTTTGGTAGCAGATACTGGAGGCAAAGCGTCATGACTTGGTGGCAAAGGTGGTGATATATACTGAAGCCGGTCGTCGTTGTGGACTTGTGGTGGAGATCGAAGTAGGAGGAGTCAGTGACCTACCTGGAAATTAAAGACGTCCAAAATCGAATTCGAGAGAAGTTGTCTCTCAAAATAGGATTGAAGAGAATTAATTTGTTAAGATAATCAAATTTTTCTTTGGTAAACGTACGTTAGAGAGGCAGAGAGGAAGGGCTTTTTCGTTTCAAAAATCAACAGAGCGGCTCTCATTCGAAACGCCTTGATCTTCAAACAATTCTTTACTTTGATCCAGTTTATTAATTAATTACCTGGATTGAACGCTATTGTTCGTTCGCAATACTGATCATCAGCGTGCAGCTTGATCAAACCGATCGAGCCTTAACAATTTCAGAATCTCCCCATGGAACTAAGAGGAATGTGTCTACCTTTTTGCGGTGTACAATAAAACCAAAGTCAGAAGAACGAGAGGTACGTTTTTGTACTCGGAAACCAGAAGGTGAAGTCGGAAACGAGAGGCATGCATGTTCGTGAACTCTAAAATTAGAGGTGTGTTTGTGAAGTCGGAAAGGAGGAGGTGGTCTGTGAGAACCCTTCCACTAGTGAGTTCATCCACTAGTGGAACTCTCACAGGAAGTGGCTATGGCTCTGCAGACACTCTTTCGACGACGGTTTTGGGCAGAATATAATATTGGTGTGAGTACGTGGCGAATATGTTGTATGCATGGGCGAATGGATCAGGATTTACAGTGTGGGAGACTCGGAGTCAGAGTGGGGTAGTTCGATCCAATGCCCTGAAGTAACCTCATCATGGTGTATGGTTAGAATTAACAGGTGCCTTCACATGTAAGGTAGATGGTGATTAGGCGACGTCCCTCAGGTAACCTTATGATATGGTTAAGTTAACGGGGGGCTTCTAATGCAACCTATTTTTTTTTTCTTGTTATTTTTGTCAACATAAGTAAATCACCCAAGCAAAATGACTCGACGAATGAGCTGGACACTGACTTGGAAAGCACCTCAGCAGAAGCTTCAAGAATTTCACCATGACCTTGCACTCTGTTATCCTGTTTTGGCAGCTAGTGTAACCGAATTGTAAATCTTTAAGATTCCTTTTTCTTTCCTTGGCTGTACTCAGGTCTATAAATATACAGACCTCTCGCACTGTATTAAAAGTGTGAAATGAACAGAATTCAACAGACCCTTTCCAATATGGTTTTGTTATGGTATCAGAGCTGCTGACTAGCAGTCTCTTGATCCGTATTCTTTGCCATGGCCACAGAATCCCCAACTCCCTCTCGACCTTCAACTTCTACCTCTCCTTCATTCTCTCATATAGTTACCATAAAACTTAACTCCGATAACTATCTTCTATGGCGTGTTCAAATATCAACCTATCTCAGAGGCCAAGATCTCTATTCCTATATTGACGGCACTGAACCTGCACCTCCTGTTTTCCTTACCACTATCGATTCCAACCCAAAACCGAATCCTGCCTACTTATCTTGGCGGAAAACAGACCAATTTATTCTAAGCATCCTCTTCTCCTCTCTCTCAGACTCTATCATTGGTCATGTCATCACATCAACTACCTCCAGAGATCTCTGGAAAACTCTTGATTCCATGTTTAGCTCCTATTCCCAGGCCAAGGAATTTCAGATTAGATTTCAACTTACCAATCTTTCTCGTGGTGACCAACCAATCTCTGAGTTTTTCAGTAAAGTCCGCATGCTTTCAGATACACTTTCCACCACTGGTACTCCCCTCTTAAATAAGGAATTTGTAACTTATCTGTTGAATGGTCTCGGTCCAGCTTATGAAAACTTCATTACATCAATCACCACTCGCACTGACCCAATCACCTCACATGAGCTCTATCATCTCCTCCTTATCCAAGAAAGTCGCATGTCTCACACTTCTCGCAACAACACCACCATTAACTTTACTGAACCCTCTGCCAATCTCACCTCAGGAAATACCCGTGACAATAGAGGTAGACCGCCCAATCGTGGCCAACGTTTTCATAGAGGACGATCCAGATTCTCCCAACCCAGAGGACGTTCATCACAGTCCAACCAGTCCAACCCACAGCCTTACCACTCAAACAGACCCACTTGCCAAGTCTGCAACAAACCCGGTCACGTTGCCCTTCAATGTCACTTCCGTTTCGATCACGCCTATCAGTTCGACCCTCCTCGTTCGTTCTCAGCTAACTACACCTCGCCTTCCGCCATATCAGATTCCTCTTGGTATCCCGATTCTGCAGCTACACATCACATCACACATGATCTCTCCCACCTAAACATCTCATCGGAACCGTATGGAGGAGCTGAGCAGATTCGCGTTGGGAACGGTACCGGCCTGCCCATCAGTAACATTGGTGAATCTTCCTTCAAAACTCACTCATCTTCCTTTAATCTTTCTAACTTGCTTCATGTTCCTTTAATCACAAAAAATCTTGTCTCTGTTTCTCAGTTTTGCACTGATAACTCATGTTTCTTTGAATTCCATTCCACCTATTTTTTGGTTAAGGACAAAGTGAAAGGGACGCTCCTCATCAGTGGACCTCTTCGTGATGGACTCTACCAGTTCCCACCACCACTACCCTCTTCCAGTCCATCTACTCATGTCGGCGAAAGAGTCTCTCTCAGTCACTGGCATAAGCACTTGGGCCACCCCTCCATCGATTTAGTCTCTCGCATTGTGCACGGCAACCATTTGCCTTATTTCCCAAATCATACTACGTTTCGTTGTTTTGATTGTCCCTTAGCAAAATCACATCAATTACCATTTTACCCCAGTACAATTCGGACCACAAAGCCACTTGAACTTGTTTGGGCTGATGTATGGGGCCCAGCCCCTTTAATTTCAAGAAATGGATTTCGGTATTACTTGTCTATTGTAGACCATTTTACACGATACACATGGCTATTTCCCATAAAGCTCAAATCAGATGTGTTGCAAGAATTTAATTCATTTATTAAATTGCCGAAAGATTCTTCAACACCAAGATAATAACCATACAAACAGATGCCGGTGGGGAATTTCGTCCCTTAACCTCCTTGTGCAAAACACTTGGAATTTCTCACCGTTTTTCTTGTCCCCATACTCACCAACAAAACGGTCTTGTTGAACGTAAACATCGTCACATAGTAGAAATTGGCCTCACACTTCTTTCCCAAGCATCACTCCCACTTTCTTTTTGGGATGATGCTTTCCATACTGCCACCTACTTAATAAATTTATTCCCTACACCAGTTCTTAAAAATAAATCTCCCTACTACATGATTCAACACAAACCACCTGACTATTCTTTTCTCAAAATTTTTGGTTGCCTTTGTTGGCCAAATCTAAGACCCTACAATCATCACAAACTAGACTACCGATCCACTCCTTGTATCTTCCTTGGTTACAACCCTTCACATAAAGGGTATAAATGTCTTGACATAAAAAAAAAAACAGATTATATATTTCTCGAGACGTAACCTTTGCTGAAGATATTTTTCCATACTCAAAACAAGTGGCCCCCTCTACTTTACCAAATCAGCCTAATACACCCACTGTCTCCTTACCAGTTTTCCCAAACTCCATACTCGGCCCCGGTCCATCTCAAGGCCCAACCAATCTCCCTGCCTCCCAACCCAACTCAAATGATCCCTCTTCTTCATCTCTTCAACCCAATCCCATTATTTCTAACTCAAACACTCTAGAACGTTCTTCGTCTTCTTCCTCCTCTCAACATGCTTCAACTAGCTTTTCATCCGATCAACCCCAACCTCCTTTACTCCCTCCTCGTCCTTAAATAATAACCCGATCCAAGACTAACTCATCTAAACCACGACAGTTTACTGATGGCACCGTACCTTTCCCACCTCAACGCTGTCTCATCTCCACTGCAACAGTTCCGGATGAGCCCTCTTCTTTCACCACAGCTTCAAAGTTTCTTGAATGGCGTCAAGCCATGTCCCGTGAGTTTGATGCACTTGTTAACACTAATACGTGGACTCTTGTTCCACCTTCTTGTGCTTCTAATTTGGTTGGTTGCAGATGGGTTTTTAAGACCAAGTTACGGGCAGACGGCTCCATTGAACGACGAAAGGCCAGGCTCGTCGCAAAGGGGTTTCACCAACAACCAGGAATCGACTACACGGAAACGTTTAGCCCAGTTGTCAAGCCATCCACCATCAGACTTGTTCTTTCCATCGCCATTTCTCATCGATGGTCACTGCGTCAAATCGACATCCAGAACGCCTTTCTCCATGGCGAGCTCACAAAGACCGTCTTCATGCAACAACCTCCCAGATTCATCGATTCAAACAGACCTGATTTTGTTTGTAAACTCAACAAAGCTCTTTACGGACTCAAGCAATCCCCACGTGCATGGTTTGCCAAACTACGCTCTTGGCTTCTCAGCTATGGTTTTTCGGCATCCCAAGGTGACCCATCCTTATTCACTTTCCATAAAAATAGCCTCTGTATCTTCGTCTTAGTGTATGTTGATGACATGGTTATTACTTCCTCATCATCTGATGCTGTTGACACCCTGGTAACTGCACTTGGACAAGCCTTCCCAGTCACTGACTTGGGTCAGCTTTCATATTTTCTGGGCTTAGAACTTAAATACATGCCTGAGGGAGTTTTAATGTCACAGACTAAATACATTACTGACATTTTAACCAAAACCAACATGTTGGCTGCCAATCCCATTTCCTCTCCAATGTCCGCCTCCACCAAATTGTCCAAATTTGACTCTCCCACCTTTGACAATGTCACCTTATTTCGAAGTGTGGTTGGAAGCTTGCAGTACCTTTCTCTTACCAGACCAGATATATCATTCTCAGTCAATAAGGTCTGCCAGTTCATGCATGAACCTAAACTTACCCATTGGACAGCAGTCAAGCGCATCCTAAGATACCTCAAACACTCCATCAACCATGGTATCTTCTTCCCATACACCTCAAATTTCTCTCTTCAGGCGTACTCAGACGCTGACTGGGCTGGTTGCCCAGATGATCGACGTTCAACCGGAGGCTTTTGCATCTTTCTAGGCCGCCACATCATTTCATGGAGTTCTCGCAAACAACAAACGGTGGCCAGGTCTAGCACTGAAGCTGAATACAAGTCTTTAGCCAACACTACTGCTGAGTTAATCTGGTTGCAGACTCTAATCAAGGAACTTGGTTTTTCTTTGGCTAGTCCTCCTGTGTTATGGTGTGACAACCTAGGGGCAACGTATCTCACAGCCAATCCTGTATACCATTCACGCACAAAACACATGGCTATTGACTTCCACTTCGTGAGAGATAGAGTTGCTGCGAAAACACTTCAAGTCTCTTTTTGCAGTAGCAAGGATCAATTGGCTGACATCTTCACAAAACCCCTGGTAGCAGACAAATTTACCACACTTAGAGCAAGTCTCACTGTGTGTGAACCCCCAGTGGACTCGAGGGGGCATGTCAACACAAGTAAATCACCCAAGCAAAATGACTCGACGAATGAGCTGGACACTGACTTGGAAAGCACCTCAGCAGAAGCTTCAGGAATTTCACCATGACCTTGCACTCTGTTATCCTGTTTTGGCAGCTAGTGTAACCGAATTGTAAATCTTTAAGATTCTTTTTTCTTTCCTTGGCTGTACTCAGGTCTATAAATATACAGACCTCTCGCACTGTATTAAAAATGTGAAATGAACAGAATTCAACAGACCCTTTCCAATATGGTTTTGTTAATTTTCAATTGGAAACTTGCGGTCCAGCTTATGTTTTTCACTTTTTGGCACAAAAAAAATGTTGAAGATTCATAAGTACTCTCGGCTTCGAAATATTCTTTTAAATATCTATATGTGCCTTTGGTTCACATCAACTGACCTACTACTTCTGTTTAAAGTTTATAAATCATGACCAAAAAATTAGAACAACTTTTCTTAAGTTCCTATATATACACCTTATAATGGCCAGCATTATTCAATAAAAAATGATATTTATAGTTATAGATCAGTACGTAAGTGTCGCATATTTTTTTTGAAAAGAAAAATAATAAATATGAAACTTATATGAGAAATTTATTTTTTTAACAATAGATTTTATTATTTTTCAAAATAAGTACGCGAAATTTATACAACTCATAACTATATCTAACATTACTCGAATAGATACGTTATATTGTATTTGATGTTAGAATCCACATGCTGCATACATTTCTCTCCAAATTGTAGAAGCTGTTTTGCTCATTAAATTATAGAAAATCTTTATCCAAATGATAGACTTTCTTACATTACTGATAATATTACTACTTTGTCCTCAATGAAAGTTATTCATTTAAGGCGTTGATCTTTCACTTAAGATGGATAAATGCTTCATTTACAAAAAGAATTACAAACTAACTCGTCTACAAATTAAGATGTGTTATGTTAAATTGTGATTTTTTTTTATTATAAAATATATATGACATACTAATTTGTTAATTTAAATAAGAGTTGATATAACAGTTTTTTTTTAGATGAAACCAGAAAAAACTAAAATATCATAAGTTGTCTGACTGAAACTTAATTATACAGAGGTGGATCTTTTCCACTATAAAAGGACAACAGAGAAGGGAGAATTTAGATTAAAGGGATATTGCCGTAGGCTTGCGTCGTCGCTGCTCATTGCGCCAAGTTGTGCGCGCATCGATTCAATGAACGATGTATTTTCCTAGCTTTTCATTTTTTGAAAGAAGTGAGAAGATGTTTGATGTCGCCTGTGAGATGATATAACAGTTGATGGATAATGACACAGCATTATAATAAGTAAGATAGGAGTGTAGTGTGTGTGTGTGTATATATATATATATATATATATATCATATAATATAATATAACTCATCTTAATTAATCATGTTCTTGCATAATTGTATTAACAATATTACCAGTTTGTCCTCCTTATATAGAAGGTGTTCATTTCCGATGTTCTTCTTCGCAATCAATATTCCCAGTTTGCCTCCATGGAATGATGATTCGAGATGTTCCTGCATTAACATCATTACAGTTTATAAATACAATAGCGCGGGTTCATATAGTTTGTCTTCAAAGTCAAATAATTACTCAACGTGCTTTTTAATTAGATTTTCTACTCTCAATGGTTCAAAGAAAAAATGAATTAAAACTCGGATTTCTTTAATTTTTGTTTTTATTATGACTTTTTTATATTTCTAATGGAGATTTAAAGTTTTTTGCTTGCATTTAGATTTTATAGTTTAATATTATTATATTCTAATTTTTTATATACTCAATTTGTTACATAAAAAGCTTTTTACTTTACTGTTGTTTAGATTTATTAATGTCTTTAGATTTTTGTTTTAAGTTTTATTCTTTTTATAAGTTTTGTATTCTCATCAATGCTCAGTACGTGTTATCTCTAAAGGTTTTTTATTAGCCGGCTATTGGTGTTTTTAAGACGTGGGTTGTTTGGATGTTGAGAACGTTAAGGACTTGGGTTGTTTGGAATCTTGGATCATGTTGAGAATGTTTCATTTCATCTCATCTCATTACATCTCAACGTCTAAATACTACTCAATCATACATTTTTTAATTTTTAATTTTTAATTTTTTTATCTAATCATTATAATTTTTACAAACTTTCAAATAAAACATAAATTAAAAAAAATCAATTTTTTCAAATTCCAAAACAAAGATAATATTAAAAAATTATATTAACAATATTTTAACTGTTTAATATTTTTATTCAGCTTTTCTCTCTCATTTTCTAAAAATTCATAAAACATTATAAATCAAATCATTTAATTATTATTCATAAATTTCCCATCTCATTTAATTTATTTCCGGCCCAATCTTCCCATAATATTAATTTGTCTTAAATGGTGTATGAGTAATATATATACTATCCACTGTTTTTTTTAAGCCGCAATATTTAAAAATTAGAAATTATTTATTGTGTTTTATTTATAAGTGAATTATTTAAGAAATATAGAGAGAAAGGTGATAAAAGGGTAATAAATATAAATTTTCGTGGTTATAGTAGAAATGAAGAAAAATTTAGAAGAAGCTTTACATCTGCATACACATTCATCTAATTAATATATAATTTGTTAATTTTATTCTTTTATATTAATATTTAAATATATGTATATTTAAATAAAAAGAGAAAAATATATTAATTAAAGACTTCTTTATAATAAATTAAAGAAAATATTTTTTAAAAAAGGGGAAAGATTCGACTTCTGGTTAATTTTGCTCGAGGTTATGGAGTCTGCCCCCACCAGGGTTGGGATTTTCCAGGTGTTGTGACGTGTCTTTGCATTGAGGTTTTGCTTTGGCAATATAAAATTATCACTTGATTTCACCGTGTTGTATTGATAACGAATGCGATGGTGATCGGTCTTATATTGACACGACTCACATTCAAAGCACGCAGAAGGATAAAGGGACACGGGACTTTTTGACTTCTTTCAATGTTTTATCGTTGATTCTACAAACCAAATTGTTCATGGAACAGAAGTTTTCCCGAAAGTTTGCTTTTATTTTGTAAAAAAAGTGCATCTACGACATCTCTTCACATTCTCTTGAAAGTTATGAAATGACTCTTTAATAACCAACCGGAAGTCATTTAAAGAGACTATTTACATAGTCCCTCTCTCATTTAGATGAGAGGGATATGTACGTGCAGGTAGCATCAAAACAGAAATCTCTCTCTCAAAGTAATTCTCTATAGTCTCGACATCTAGACTGTAGAATTTGTGAATGTTACTCTGATATTACCACGTGGCACACTCCACCGTCGCCGGAAGAATTTTGAATGAACAACGACGCTAGAGAATCTATGAAACTACTGCATTAGATCTAAAATATTTCTAACTAGATAATATCGTTTTTACTGTGCATTATGATCTAATTTTTCTAACATATTTCTTTATTTATAAATTTATCATAAGTTTTTTTAATACCATATATTTTCTTAATGTCACTGAATATGTACTTATCACGTACTTATCGACCCATCCCAATTCAATTTGAACGAAGACTCTGCAAACCCAAAACACTTGGTCATTTTATACTTTAGAATGTTTATGTAATTAGTAGTACTTGATTATAAAATAAAAGAGTAATGATACTATATCTTTTAATTTATATCATTTGCTTTATCTTTTTAATCTTGTTAAAAAATTTAAAATATATATTCAAAATAAAATGGCACCCAAAAATATAAAAAGATGAAAGCTATATTCTTTTATATTTTTATTTTTAATAAATCAGGTAACACTCCACATCATGGAAGTAAAGCAAGTAATATAAATTAAAAAAAAGATAATAGCATTTGTCAAAATAAATAACTTGGAACCATTTAAAAATGCCACGTAATCAAACAAAACTAGTTTTATTACAAAGGAGCAAAGAAAAAAGGCATCTTCCATAAACGAGGACAAAACCGGAGCTTTATCTATGGGCCAGATAATATCTTAGTAAAGATAATTTTCTAACGACCAATTTATGATGAAATTTTAAGTTTCTATAATCTAAGCAAAGCATGTCTCGAAAAATATAATAGAACTCAAAGTACATAAAAAAAAAAAGGCAAACTTAAGTTCTACCACAAAATAATTTTTTTTTCTTTTAAAAATGATGGAACCTCCAAAACTTTATTAATCCTCACTTATAGTAGAGGAAAACTTTCAAATAAACAATCAAATACATCTTAACAAAAAAACCAACCACACCCAACAAACAGATAAAAAAAAACAATCTTAACACTTCACACCATCTACGTCTAACATAAGTCGTGCACATTTTGTCTAATCTATACAAGCCTCACAAAGAACGTGGAAGCTGAGAAACATCCGTGAACAAATTATCATCCCCCAATGCACTAAACCTAGCCAAAACATCTGCCATTTTATTCCTTTCTCTACATAAGTGCTTTATAGAGAAGTCAAAACCTTTCAACAAGCCCATCAACTGGTCCCAATAATCCCAAAGATACCACATTTTACAGTCTCTATCCACAAGTCCATGAAATCACCACCAAAGAATCACACTCTATATCAATAATTTAAAAATGACCCAATTGCCGACACATCTTTATTCCCTCTATAACCGCCCGAAGCTCAGCTTCATTATTGGAATATATATAGAAAACTGCTTATTTGTGACCAGTTATTTCCATAAAAAATGATTATTTCCTGCCAAAATAATTTGTTTTTATTGCAAATAGTCGTTATCGTTGCAAATAATCCGTCAATATACTTGTTTTTTTTTTATAGTGAAAAAAATGACAAGAAAAAGTAAAGACAAGATTCCCTACATGATCTCGTAAAATACCCCCTTCTCCACCTGGCCTTGGATTGCCAAGAGTGCTGCCGTCCAAATTCAATTTTAACCTTTCTGGGCTCGGTTTCAACCAATGGACAACTTGCACCTTCATAGTTCTCTATTCCACAACTGAAACCTCCATATTTTGAAGCACACGTAAGTCCCCTTGTGAAAGCCTTTTTACCTTGGAAATTCAACTCGCAAGAACATGCACCCAGTGCTTGATCCAGCTCCAAACCTCCAACAAGTTTTTGTCTCTGCCTTTCATCCTCACTGCACAACATCTAAGCCAAAATCTCTATACCACAATGTAAGGAATCAAACCCATTAATGTCTCAAGCTATGACTGCCTAGATGCCTTGTTAAACCAAACTTGAACCCTCTCTCGCCAACTCTATTGAGCTACAAACGGGATCCCCACCTCTCCCGAAACCTTCTTTCAGACGGTCATGGCAAACTCCCTTTTACAAAGTACATGCTCCAAGTCTTCCACATGCCCCGCTATACAACAATTACAACAAGTTACTAGAGGTGCTGACCCTTCCCTGCACCCCACCCCGCACCATGTGGGGAGGGGTTTTTTCCCCCTGAGGCGGGGTTGGGGAAAAAATGCCATCCGCCTTGCATATATTTATATTT
This sequence comes from Juglans microcarpa x Juglans regia, assembly GCF_004785595.1. NCBI lineage: Eukaryota > Viridiplantae > Streptophyta > Magnoliopsida > Fagales > Juglandaceae > Juglans > Juglans microcarpa x Juglans regia. Next base: position 38,532,884 of record NC_054594.1, on the reverse strand, counting down.
ATATATAATATATTATTTATATATATAAATATATAAAAAAAAAAATTATATACGTGGATAGGAGTAGGAGTGGGACCTCGCTAGGGTCATCCTGCCCCTACTGGTCCTTCTCCATGTGGGGTAGGGTGAACGGGGGCGGGGTACGGGCCCTCACTGCCCACCCCTACAAGATACTAATGGAATCCTCAACTTACGTATCTGCTCATCCACCCTTAAGCAATAAAAACCGCTTTCCACATGTATATAAAGATCTTTTTCGACAACAGATTATTCCATACCCACTTTACCCAAGCAGACCTCAGCATCTTAATTCTAATAAATCTCACACCGACTTTGTCGAGAAATTCCCATTCTTCTCTAGTAACCAAATTAATACGTCCTTCGCATCCCTCAACACACCAACCTTAGCCACCACATCGCTAGCCTTCTGTGCCCTCAATAGCAATTGTAGTCTCCCAACATCCTACAGATCATTAACAATGAGCTCTTGAAGTCTAATGTTCGGTTATTTAATCACTTCCACCCCTTCACATAGAGGGTCATGGCCCAGAAAATTATCAAACCACTGCGAAACATGAGCCACCCTCTCAAACCTTCCATCTTTCATTTTACAGAGCTCAGGTAACCCCTTAATAATTTTCTTCCAAAAAGGCGAACATGTATTGCCATCAACACTTAAAAAGAGATATGTCCATGTTTAATATATTTTGCTCTGAAGAACCTTGCCCATAATGAATTCTGTGTCAATAACTGCCACCCAAACTTCGAAAACAAAGATCTCTGCACTTCTACAAGGTCTTCCACCCCAATTCCCCCTTTCTCCAGTGGAATGCACATCTTCTTCCATGATCTCCATTTCCTCTTACTTCTGCCATTTTGCTCTCCTCAGAAGAAATTAGCAAACAACCCATTTAATTTTTTAATCATAGCCTTAAGGACTTGAAGCACAGTTAGTAAATGAATTGGCAAGGTCAAAAGCACATGCCTCAACAAAATTCATCTACCCCTATGCAATAGCAAAACAACTTTTCCAACCTGACAACTTTTTCTCCACTCGTTCAAGCAATGACGCAAAGTGTCTAATCTTCAACCTACCATCTGCAATTGAAACACCCAAATACATAAGTGGGAATTGACCCTCTGTGAAACTAGTGTCCAACAACATCTCCCTAGTTCTACTATAAGCCAAATTTTTAAAGAAAAAAAATGGCCGACTTATAGTTCACCCGTTGGCCTGTCCAACTCTCATATTCCCTCAAGACCTTCATTAACACCGAATCGAGCCTTTACTCGCGTTAGCAAAAACTACCACATCATCAACATATAACAGATGAGAAACTATGGGAACATTTATAAGATAAGAAAAGGGGCAAAATCCTCCCCTCAAAAATTTTCTTATTTATCATTCTCGACAACACTTCTTCCATAATTATAAATAAATACTGCGACAACAAATCACTCTGCCGTAGACCCCTTTTAGGCTTTAAAAAAAACCTCTATACGTACCATTTATCATAACAGAAAACCATGGCAGCGAGACACAATTGTTAATCAGTTTATAGAAACAATCAGGAAATCCATGAGTATGTAAAACATGATCCAAGAAACGCCAATCCACCATATCATATGCCTTACTCATATCAATTTTTATCATAATATTACCACCCCTAGCCTTCCGATGCAACATCTTCGTCATCTCTTGAATAAGAGAAATATTCTCAAATATATTTCTACCCTTCACAAAAGCTCATTGTTCAGGCGAAATAATATTTCCAAGCAGCAAAGATAGTCTAGACACCAATAGTTTGGAGAACACCTTATAAAAAATGTTGCAAAGACTTATCAGCCAGAACTTGTCAAAACTTTGCGGATTCTTCACCTTTGGAATAAGAACAACAAACAAGGATGAATAAAATGGGAAGATCATTACCTTTAAAGAACTCCTTCACTGCCCCCATCATGTCATCTTTAACAATATGCCAGCTAGCCAAATAAAAAGTTGACCCAAAACCATTCAGCTCTGGGCTACTGTCTGCCGCAATAGAAGAAAGCTACACAAGCACTTCCTTCTCTGAAGGCTCCGACCTCAAACTCCTAATTTCACTATCTGAAACAACATGCTGAAATAAATTATCCAGTTTCGACAACGAACATGTCCCTTCTTGAGAAAGAAACCACTCAAAATACTGCACAGCCTCGTCATGCACCCTTTTCGGAGAATCTAGTGTCGAGCCATTAGATAATCTCATCTCTTTCAACATGAACTCCTTCTCCATTGCACAATAACAACATGAAAAAATTTGAAGTTCCAATCACCCTCCAACAACCATTTCTTCTTTGCTTGTTGCGCCAATCTCGTTTCTTCCCTTTTTACCCAAATTTCAAACTCTACCTTAGTAACCAATAAATCCTCCTCCACAGCCTAAGAAAAGCTAGCTTGCAATGCTGCCTCCAAGAGCTCTAAATGCTACTCCAACTCCCGAATAATCCCATTCACTCGAGCGAAAACTTTATTCTTCCAGGTGCGCAGCTTATGCTTTAACCTCTTCAATTAACGGCCAATCTAAATAACCCACATCGCACTCAATCGGCTCCCTCTCCGAGCTTTCTACTAGTTTCAAAAAATCCACATGCAAAGTTCACATATTATGAAAATGAAATAAAGTTAGGAACCCAATATTTTTCAATGAATAAAAATTAACAAACTCATATTTAACTCAAATGGTTATGTCCAAAACTAAAATAATTAGTAAGTACACAAAAATAAAAACATTAAACTCATGAATTATATAATACATATAATAAGTCTTAGAGAAAAAAGAAACTTTTTATAAACCTTACGGGTATCCAAGTTCTAGTATAACACTTTTATTTAAAGACTGTACAATTCAAATTTAAATCCAAATCCTACACATCTAGTTAGAATAAATTCTGATACCATTTATCATTTTTTAGGAAAAAATCGGAACCATATCTCAACTATACTTTAAAATAATTAATCAATGTCACAATTGTAATCTCACTAGATACACTGCCAACACTCACCATTTCATAAGGTGTAATATTTATTATATTTGAACAAAAAAATGCAGAAGTAAAAAGTAATAATGGCTATATATATCTAACCTACCAAAATATTAAACCAAAATCTAAAAAAGTTAAAAAATAAAAAATAAATAATAGAACACAGTTTTTTTTTTTTTTTAATCACGAATGAAAAATTCTTGAACAACTCTTTAAAATAAAAACAACTCCGAGTACTTAACCACTACTTATAATTCCATCAGAATAAAGATATTTCAATCAACTTTTTAAGCTCTCACAGAACATTTGTAGACTTTTTACCCATAACGTTCATAATTTTGAAATTCTTCTATAGCTTTTCCACGAACAAATCCTGTCCGATAGCCACGAAAAGCAACCAACGTTCATGAATCATGATCCATTAGGATTTAGTTCCATTACACGATGTACTCGCACCGCACGTCATGTGTTCGCCATAATTACAAATCTTTTTATCTCATCATACCCCCGATTTGGTGGGTGGGTGAGGGAAGCCCCCGTCGTCCTGTGACTGTAGATGTTCATGCATGGGCTTAAATGATCCTTTTTTTTTTTTTTCCTTTTTAGAGTCAACAGAAGATCAGGTTATGTGTTCGATTTCCGCACCACAAGGTGGGTTACTTTTTAATTACCGTGCCGAGATTGATCCCGCACGAAACCATGTCCATGAATGAAACACAGACTACCTTCATGATCCGTTTCTTACAGAATCGAACCATATGTGTTCGCTGAAATTACATTGTTGTTTATTTTTGTCCGAATCTATTGTACGAATGGGTTCCCATGGATCAATAAGCTCTAATTTAACTGAAGTCTTTACCTCTATCAGAGCAGGACGAAAGATGAGATCGTGGGTTGGACTCCCATTAATTAGACGAAGGTAAAAGAAAAACAGAGAACTGAAAACATATGCTGATTCAACTAATGCCCAGGCTGTATTAACGTTTCAAGCACATAAACAGACATTCCCAAAAGACATTTTTATTGAAACTTCCCTCGATGCATGAGTAAAGAGAATTATGTTATTGAACAAACGACATTAGTGCTCACATATCATATTTGATATAGAATGGGAGAACTAAACTAGTATAAAAAGAGACCCGATACGAATTTGAGTGGCAGTATTTTATATCTTTTTCATCTTTAGGTAGCTGAAAATTGGTCTCTGTGGAACAGGTATCCACTTGACAATCCAACCGATTGGCCAAGCTACTGCTGCAAGTCCAATGCATGAACACCATTGCACCCAATTCAAACTTTCTGTATCTGCAAACTTCTTCAAAAACTCTACCATGACTACCTGGAGAACTATGGTTATCGCAATGATCCCCAAAAACAACCTGTTCCTGTGTATTCCCTTGAAGACGTTCTTCTTCTCGAGCTTCCTTGCGTTGAATTCGTTGAAGACTTGGCAAAGAACAAAAGTGTTAAAGATCAGAGTGTCTTTTACCTTCTCAGTCACATCAAAGATGGACTGACCTTTAAATTGTAAGGTCAAGAGGATGGCTATCTGATATAAAGCTTGGGCTAAGAGGTTCCTCCACATAATGTTGGTAATAAGTGGCTCAGTCCAACCGACAGGCGGTTTTTCCATCAGCTCCTTGGTTGGCTTCTCAGTTGCAAGAGCCAGAGCACCCAAAGTGTCCATAATCAAGTTCACCCACAATAATTGCACTGTTGTTAACGGGACCTCACCAGCTGAAACTGCTGCCACAAAGTTGATCACCAGAGCAGCAACATTTACGGTGAGTTGGAATTGGATGAACTTCTGAATGTTGTTATAGACACACCTTCCCCACATGACAACTGTGGCCACGGAAGCAAAATTGTCATCCAAAATGACGATGTCTGAGCTTTCCTTGGCCACCTCGGTTCCTTGAATCCCCATTGAAAGTCCTATATCGGCTTCTTTTAACGCCGGTGCATCATTTGTTCCATCCCCTGTAACTGCAACCACATGCCCTTTCTGTTTCAAGCATTCTACCATCAGAAGTTTGTCAAAGGGAGAGGATCTTGCCATCACACAAATTTTATCAACCTTTTCCAATCTCTCCTCTGGTGTGTAGTTTCTAAATTCCTCGCCTTCTACTACTGCTCCGCCGAGAATGTCCTGACCAGGCATTAGTATCCCACATTCAGTGGCTATAGCTTTAGCCGTGAAAATATTGTCTCCAGTGATCATTTTGATCTTGACACCAGCATATTGGCAATCTTCCACAGCTTTCTTCACCCCTGGACGGCATGGGTCCTTAATTCCCACCAATCCTAAAAGGGTCAAACCATCTTCTTCTAGCTTTTTACATTCTTCATCATCTCCATTATATTCTTCTGAAACTTCTTTATGCGCAAAAGCAATGCATCGGAGGCTGCTCGCTGCCATACCTTCAATAATTTTCTCAAATTTCATCTTCTCACCGTCATCTAGATATTTAATAATTCCAGAAGCATCATAATAGCTTGAACACATCTTCAGTATCATTTCTGCAGCTCCTTTCCAGTGTAGGTGGGTTGTGTTGTCTACCATTCTCCTCATCAGGACCCCGCTTCTTTTCTTCTTGGAATTGAATGCTTCGATGAAAATAATTGTTCGACTTTGCTTCAATTGCTCCATTTCCATGTTTAGCTCCAGAACAGCCCATGAAAGAATTGCCTTTTCAGTGGGACTGCCTGAGAACTCGATTTCAGATCCTGAATTAGGCCTGAAAACACTACCAGTTGTGTTCAGAGCAACTCCTTCGTGGAACAATTCAAGAATATATGGAGCAATTGACGAGTAAGCATTTGCCAAAAAAGATTCTTTCCCAAGCCAAAACTTTGTCACCTTCATTTGGTTTAGTGTGAGAGTGCCTGTTTTGTCAGTACAAATGGTGGTGGCAGAACCCATGGTCTCACAGGCAGAAAGCTTCCGAACCATTGCCTGATCCGCCATCATTCTCTTCATGGAATAAGCAAGTGTAAGCGTGACAGCGAGGGGCAATCCTTCTGGAATTGCAACCACAACTATAGTAATTGCAGCAGCTACTATCTTTACTACAGCATTCACTATGTCATCGACCTTGGTCTTGCTGCCATTGAACTCCCTATTGCCTTTCCCATCTTCTGTATTTCCTGTGAAGTAGCGAACCAACAAGACTACGAGAACTAGAAATGCAACTGCCAAACCAACCTTGCCTATTGATGAAGTTAGCTTGTTGAGGCGAGCTTGTAAAGGTGTCTGTTCGTTGGTGTCTCGGTTGATTGAGCTCATCATCTCGCCCCATGTTGTGTTCATGCCAACCGAAGTGACAAGCATTCGAGCATATCCATCCACAACCTTTGTACCGGAAATAAAAAATGGATGACTGCAATTTACTTCTCCGGGTTCACTCTCCCCTGTCATGCTCGATTCGTCCACTTGCAATGAGTGCCCGTCTAAGAATAGCCCATCTGCCGGTACTTGATCTCCAATCTTTAAGCAAACGACATCTCCAACAACAATTTCAAATACCGATATCTGTTGACGTCTCCCAGCTCTCACAACATCAACTTGGATGTTGTTGCTGACTTCGGATAACTTGTCAAATTGTCTATTTTGCCTAAAGTTACTTGTGGAAGAAACAACAATGACAAGAAATATAGCAACAAATATGCTTCCGCCATCGTACCATCCTTCTTTTATTCCATGCTCTTTTATGCCAAATGCAAGAGATAATGCAGCACATCCTAAAAGGATGAAAATGGTAAGATCCTTGAAGGCTTCCACTATGAAATTGAAGAAGCTCTTTGTAGGAGGTCTTTCATAGGTGTTTTGGCCAAAAGCCTCGTGACGGTGAGCAATGTCTACAAGATCAGCAGGAATCCCGAATTCAACATTGGTTTCAAGACTAGATGCTACTCTTAGAACTCCTCCAATGTTTTGGAGGTTTTCGACATTTTTGTCTTTCACAAGCTTAGTGAGACTTGTTTGATCAATTTTGAAATTAGAGTCCGCTTTGAAATCCACTGTAAGGAAAGAAGGAATGCGTGAAACCTCAATTTGTTTCTTATGGGGTAGAGAATTGTTGAAGAAAGATAGTAGGGCTCTAGAACAATATATGGTCACAAAAGCGGAGTGCCATCTCTTGTTGGGTTGGCTAAGGGTGCCTGGTGCAAGAAGTAAAGAATCAATGGGGTCCAATATTGCTAAGAGAACGCTAGACATTGGTTTGGAAAGCAGCAGATGACTATGTAGATTATATATTAAGCAAAATAGCAAGGATGACAGACAGCAAAAAGGCTATTGGAAAATAAATGTGGCAGAGCGGAAGACAACAATGGAGGTTTGCTGCAATGCCAAATAGATAAAATAACTCGAATACACAAGTAAAAAATCAAGGACGTAAGGAGCAAAGTGCAGATAATAAAGATATGCGCTGCAAGCCTGCAATGCCAAATGGATAAAATAACTTGGATACAAACTAGGAGTCCCGGTGTTTTGATGTATAGCCTTCGATGCCACAAAGCTGGTCACTACAAGAAAGCGAGAAATTGAACATATAGCAACAATGTTTGTGTGTATTTTTCTTCAATAAGTGAAATATCATCAAACTCAAGGATATAAGTGCGCACAAAAGGCTCTTGGGAAGAAACGTAACAACGTAAGAGTAATGGATAAAACCAAGACATGGATACAAAGCCTGAAGGCCAGCAACTTATATGCCGCGCTTTGGTACTTACTGTATGATGTATCTGTGCTAATTTTCTATGCAGGTTAACAAAACATCCTATTTTTTGGACCTAGTCGCTCACTGAATTTCCCATTATGTTGGCAGCATTTTCTTTGTGCTTTACTGATTAGTTAAACCCACGTTATGTTTTGTTTTACTTTCAAATTTCAAACCTATTGGTCTTTGATAAGTATCCTACAAAATTCTATCCAAAATTGTGGAAGAGATGCGAAACAGTCTTCAATGTTTCCAATTGGGTTACAGGAATATCATAAAGCGATCGAAGGAGTGTCTGTAGGTAGCTTTTTCATCTTTGCTTCTTATATTTCTAACCATTGGGTTAGCTTCTTTCACTTAATACGAAAACAAAAAGAATGCGCTCTTCGACGATACCGCTGGAGTATGAGAACAATTATCTAGGACCATGTCTTTAAAATACTTAAGAGTACTCTGTCCTTGGCCTATATTAAAAGGACTCAGAAACTTATCTCTGTTTTTTATTTTCTTCTATTTTATCCACATGAAGGTTTTTTGGCAATTATCCTCGTCAATTTCCTTCTCGACAGTCCTAGTCAAAGGTCAATTGCAGTTGTAGTTGGTTTTAGAACTTTCTCACCAATTGCAGGGGAAAATTACCCTCTGATTGCATGATAAAAATAATAGTATTTATCCAAAGAAGCTAACTATTTATTAGAAAAATACTACGTGATAAACAAGAAATGATTTATATAGTTCTAGGTATGCAAACGTGATACACTTCTTTTGAAAAATGTAGATAAGTTTAAGATCCACGTAAAAAAATCTACTTTTTAACAATGGGCTATACTATTTTTTTAAAGGCATGTGCAAGGTTTGCATACTCTAAGACTATCTAATATTGTTCAAAAGATTTTAATAAAAATATTTATTAATTACTCTTGTAATATAAATGTATGTATGTATGTCTAATGCTTCTTTATTTTTAAGAAGATGACGATATCTCAATTTTATTAAAAGTTCTCACTTCTGACAAAGGAAAACGATAGTTATGAACCAGAAACTTAAGAATTACAAATATTCAAAATAGACCAAAACCCGGGAATAAAAAAAAAACCCTAGACATCAAACCAAATTTCAAACTGACAAGAAATTACATAAGAACCATGACACCCAACCTAAAAAACCACCTGCAAGAAAAAATCGGCTCAAACAGATTATAGAATGGAAAAAAAAAAAATTGTCTAATGCTCTCTTGGAGCACAATATGTTTATTTGATCGTTTTTATCTAATCTAATCATTACAATTTTTTCAAATTTTTATATAAAATAAAATAAATAATTCTATTTTTTCAAATTTTAAAATAAAAATAATATTAAAAAATATATATTTTAATAATATTTTATTAAATTTTTAATTTTAATTTTAACTCATCTTGTGTCATTTATGAAAAACAAACTAGCCACTCGGTATCTCGTGTATATACCCGGCTTTGTTCACCCATTTGCGTTGCCTTCACAACTTTAAAGCAGCCTTCACTCATACGTAAGCCTGGAAAATTAGTATGACGATATATCTATTTCGCTCATCACTTTTTTTTTTTCCAGTCAATGCCCCAAAGGTTCATGCAAATTATAAAATGAACTTAACCTCGAAGCACGGAATAATTTTCCAGTCTCAGTTATGACGATGGCAATGGATAAGAAAGAACGATGTAATTGCATGCCCCAAATACTAGGTCAAAGTATCTCTTCAGACTATTTTGATTGTTAGGGCATGTTTGGCAAACATGAAATTCTTTCAAAATTCTTAAAATTTCTCATAACTTCATTTTCAAATATCACTCAAACACAAAACACTTTTTAATTTCAAATTAAGTTATTATATTCTTAAATTTTCAATATATTCATCTAATAATTATCTTTTATTATTTAAACACAAAAATTAATACAAATTTAACAAAAATTATATTAAGAAATGATATTCAAACTAATTTTTAATTTTGTGATCTATATTCACTTTCAAGAACTCTAATATAGTATTATTTTCAAATATATTTTTATTCAATTTTTTTTCTCATTTTTCAAAACACAATAAAAACATCTTTACTTAAATCATTTCACTATTATTTACGAAATCCTAAAATAATCTAAGCATTCAAACATGTCCTAATTAATCTTTGTCTCCGAAGCCAAGTTATTGGTCAAGTCAGTAATTTCTTTGAAAGTGTACGTGAGCCTCAGAAATCAGAATTAGTAATTTGGTTTTTGTTTGTTCAGTCAAAAATTGTTTTCGGATTTTTATTAGTTTAGCGTAAAGTGATAAATTGGTAATATATATTCCGTGTGGACATATGTTATTACGACAGGTTTGAAGTTATGACTTCGACGATATCATGTTGACTCTTGAGTTATCTTAAAATCTTAAATTAATTAGTTTTGATAAGCTTAAAAAATACTAAGTAATATGATAATATCTATTATTATGTTAAATTTATTAAATGAAAAATAATATGTATGATCAAGTTTTAGTAATTTTCATTTAACATGAATCAGTAGGTTTCTATAGTTTTTTTAACACCCTCTTTTTAGATAAATTTTTCAACTCAAGTAAAGTATTTACAAACTGACGTGATTTTATAATGTAATACATTAGAATATCAACTTTACAATAACAATTAATTTTACAATCTAATATACCACATTAAACCACGTTAATTTGTGAGTTTATTTTTATAAAATCTCTTTTATGCCTAAAACACTTCTTAAAGATAAAAACAGTGAAGATAAGAGGAGCTAAGCAGCGATTGCATGTAGCAATATTGTGGCCACACCCACGATACCTTCAATGGGTTCAAGCTTATAATTGGTTCTCCAAGATGCTTAGCTTCTTAGATCTCCACTGTTTTGATGTGACGGTCCTATTGATTTGTATGTTCATCCATGGGATAAACCAAGTACAAACACAGCAGGGGAGATGAGAGATGGGTTTGGTTATAAGAAATAAGAAAGTTGCTGCCTCAGAAGGATGCAATATGGTATAATCATTTCCATGGCTAATTTATTTTGTTTAAAAGTGGGTGCGGTGGTTTCAAACAACTTTTCTTTACGTTCCTCTGGTTCTGAGAAAAGGAAAAGGAAGGGGGGGAGGGTCCAACAAGTTTACTTTTGAGCCGTGGACAGGTAGGGAGTTCCAAAGCAAAATGCTCAGCCATGATGAACTTAGCCTTAAAAATATATCTGCTTCTACTACCCACACCGCATACAGATAATGGAACTGACCTTTTAAGACCTAAAAAAATCTTGAAGAAGAGACCTACTTGTTCATGGCCTTATCAAAACCATTATTAATCCATACCCCATGGCAGAAGAAAGTTAATATCTGCACCGGCCTGTTATGCAGACCTCAACCTGGCCAATCTTTATTCTACATGTGGCTCAATTAAACCATCATCTACACCAAAAAGAAATGCATTATCTTGTTGCATTTGCAGTCGTGTTTCACATTCCATCCATATCCCATTACCCTTTTTTTATCAGCCATGGTCGGTACCGATGTAGGTCCTTGTCCAGATGTCTTTCTCCGGTATGAACAGCTAGATGGACCTTTCTCTATTTATAGTAATTCCCACATGTACTCGAACAACACGAGACGGTCCTTTATGGACCATCTTTTTTACATTGAAATTGGAAAATTAATCCAACTCGTTTTCAGTACTCATGAAGATGCGCTTCTAAAAATTAAAAGCCGCATAATGTGCTCTGTACAGTGTTTATTAACAAACTCGAAAACAAGATCGGAACGCATCATTTGTGTCAGTGCTGCAGTTGCAGATTATGGTCTGCTTTAGAAGGCTAGCTAGGTTAGACTGGCATAACTTTTCTCCAAAAAATGCCTAGCTTTTGGCATATTAGTTAGGAATTTAGCAAAACGTAATTATTGACAGGGCTATGGGCATTGAGTCGCCGACAGGTCAACTTTATTTAGTTAACAATGTCCTCAAGGAATCTGTGAAATTCATGATCACAGAATGTCAATGTCAGATAAAAGAATGGGAGAATTAGATGTATATGTTTCACTGCTTTTAGAGGTATTCATGTTTGGCTGACAAATGACCCAATGAGGCTTGTGCTTTAAGCAATAACAATGAAGTAGACGTTTTAATCAAGTATTAATGCTCTGGCAGTCTGAGAGGAATGAAGCTGTCATCAAATCTTTATAGCTATATATGCATGTGAATATAATCATCTTCGTCATGGTATGAAGTTCTTAGACTTGCATATTTTGGGTTCGTGCGCTCTTTAAGCTCTGTAGTGCTGCTGAAAACTCCCGATCCTCGAAGTTGTTTTCTCGTGACTTTGTCTTTTTGCATCATTGTATTGCAGGAGTTGGCAATATAGACATGGGCAACGAGATGGGTAACAATAACACATCTGGTTTAAAAGGTAAGGCAAATCTAAGTAATTTGATATTTTGTTCTTTCTGACTTTACTGAAATGTGTTTTTCATTGAAAATAATATTGTTGCTTGTACAAATACAGAAGAAGACAACACAAATGCTATAGATTCAAAACACTTGTTACTAGAAGCTGATGATGCAGATGCTGTTAAAGTGGAAAATCAAACAGTTCCAACCTCTCCAGCCAAAGATTTTTACGAAAAAGTTGCAGGGCTGTCTTCTGATGAACCAACAGGACCAAAAGATCCTCATATTGAAAATGAAACATCTGGTGGAAGAGGTTGGTAATTTGATTTTTCTATAACTGGTGCTGAAATTCATCGTGCTTTACCTGTCGATCATTTGATAAGTCCATAAACATTAACTTCGGCCTCTTTGCTTCTATAGAGCAAGAAGAAAACGAAGGCCATCCTCACACTGAACTTTCAAAAACAGTAATGAAATCAATTGACCCAAGCGATGAAGACAGTGAGTTCAGACCAACTTCTTCGCAGAAAAATTCTGAAGTTCATGAGAAGACAATAGGGCCAAATTTGGATGATAATCAATTGGTAACAAGTGACATTCAGCTTCAGAAGCAAGCTTTCCCAAATGAAGGTTCGCATTTGGTCCATAGTCCATTTTGCTTTAAGAACTCTAATTCCAATCCACAGACTTTCACTCAGCATTTTTCTTCTGTAGAGCAAGAAAAAAGTGTTGTTCAAACTCCCACTGAATCTTTAAGATCAGTGGTAGACTCAATTGAAGCAAGCGGTGAAGATGGTGAAATCAAACCAGCTTCACCAAATGATTCAGAAGTTCACGAAAAGCCGTCAGATTCATATTTGGCTGAGAATCTATTGGGAACATATGACCATCAGCTTGAGAAGCAGGCTTCCACCTGTGAAGGTCAGCATACTCAGTCCACCCACTGATTAAAAGAACTTATTTCAATTAGTCATATTAGGTGTTTAATTATTTTTCTTTGCTTCCTCATATTTTTATTTAGTACTAGTAGGATGCATAGTAAACATACAAACATACTGAAAACCAACATAAGACGTATGCGTTTGTTTGCTACAAACTGCAACAGAGGAAGAGTAGATTAGGAATACAACTTCTAACACTCTACCTACGCCAGATGATCCAGAACCTCGACGATCTTCAGATTTAAAGTCCGATCAACATGAACTGGATCAAGTCAATGCTAACCTTTCTGAAGAAGATGGCAGTGGATTGCTGCAAGGAAGCGAGGATATTCTAGGACCAAGCGTAAAATGTGCTAATGAGGAGAATGGTCACCTTTTAAATGCTGACATATCAAACAATCTTGGTGTCAGTTCTAGTGCGGAAAATAAAAGGAGTGACTCGTTAGTAAAAGAAACAACATTCAAAGAAGAAAAGCTGTCAGGCGAAGAGAAAAATGAGATTATAATCGGAAATGGGGTACGGTTTGATTTGAGCAATCTGACAACAACGACCTCAGACCCCCCAAGAATTATTAGGAATACTTGCAATGGGGAGTTATCTACTGAGGCTGATTCAATTAGGAATGATTCCTTGAATTCAGAACTTGAAAATGTTGCGCTGGATAAGCTATTAAACTCACATCAAGAAGTTTCTGAACCTGAGGACAAATGGATGATTCTTACTAGAGAAGCCAAAATAGTAGGAAGTGGATCAGAAATTGAAGAGGTGTCACATGAGTCCAATCTAGGTCCGTTATGTGAAAACCCAGAGAAAGAACTAAAGACTGATGAGGCAAATGATACCCAATCAGAGTTCAGGAAGATTGAGTCTAAAAACGAGGAGTGCGAAATGAGAAGTCCGCTTGACATTTCTACTGATATTAGCAGTATCAAACACTGTGGAATTGAGGAGGAAAAGACTGCTGAGAATGCTTACAACGTCGAAGTAGTTGTTAGAAACCAGAATAGCACTTTTGAGGGAGGCCACAAGAACTCAGAAGGAGAGCTTCTGGTGGTTTCGGAGGGATTGGTTCCTGTTCCAGCAGAGTTGATTTTCACAGATCGCAGAAGTGAAGATGAGCAAGCAGAGGAGAAGAAAATTCTGGAAAAAATAGACGACAAAGCAGACGCTTCATTTGCCACTGTAAAGGATACATGCGAAAGTGAAACCGCAAAGCAATGCATGTCTCAAGCCCCTCTGATTGACCAGGAAGAAGAGTTTCTCTTACAGTCTCCTGCTTTTACAATCCAGTCTCATGATCACAATTGGCCTAGTACAGTGGCACCTGAAACTACTCAAAGCACCTATGAGCCAAATCCTGAACTGAGGCAGGAAAGCTGCAATGAACTCTTTGTAGCCCACTTTTCCACTTTCAATTCCACGAGATTTACAGCAGAAAATTTTGTCTCTGCACTTAAGGAAAGTTGCGGAGAACTATCACAATGCGAAGAAACAACTCCAGAGACAGTGACAGAAACTACAACTTTGGCAAGCTTGTCCAGTGTACAAGGTATAAAAACTGAAGGATCTGCGCTTGTAAATGGCAGTACTGGCGGAAGGGAAAGTGGGGGAAGGCTTAGCACTGAATCAAATCCCGATTACATGAACACCCCCCACGTTCAGATGCGAAAATCCCCAAGTTTTGATCTTGATCTCCGAATTGATCAAGCAAGAGGGGAAGAGTCGGATCAAACCCCACTATTGTTTCAGGAAAAGGATACCACGGAGAGTTCATCGTGCCAGGCTGATGTTAATATTGGAAACTCAGCTGAGTATGTTGGGTACAATAAAGACGTGTTACAGTATGAATCAATGGCCGTGGAGGAGAAAGTCACCAAATTGGAAAGAAGGGAGTCTGAGAAGTCGCGAACTCCATTCCTAGGCTTCTTGAAAGAAGAGGAAGAAGCTCAAATTGTGGTAACACCACAGAAACAAGAAAACCTTGCTGCTGCCGAGAAGGCAACCAGAGAATTGTGTGACTCATCTACCAAGGAAGCAGCATCTGCATCAACTCTACATAAAGGTAAAGAGAAGCGCAAACCAAGGTCTTCCTTCTTTGGCAACTGCATGTGCTGTGCAACTGCGATTAATTAAACATCCTTAAGAAATTAATCACTTACTGGTTCTTTTCATTAATTTCTTTTTCTGATTTGTTGGGGTTGGATTTTCTTTCTGATTCAAGCTTTCGAAAAAATGGAGTTTTGAGTCTTTGACCCGCAGACACTGTTGTTCGTTTGTATATTGGGATAAACCAGCAAAGAGTGAGCTCGAGTCCATCGTTTGTATTCATTTTAATTTTTTTCCACCATTCCCTTCATATACACAGACTCAAAATAGTGTGATGTATGGTGTAATTATTTTCATTTTTTTATTTTTTAATTTATTTTCTGTTTGTTGAGGAGAGATAATTGGCATGGTTTGAACAAGAAATTGTAATATTAGGCAGTTTTGCTGCCTTTGATTGCAAGTCATTATTTATATAGTGCAGTGATATTGAACTCTTATCATGATCATCCATCCATGTGTTCATCATGAATTACAATGTTCATGCTAGAAATGAAATAGGCTACCTAGTAGGCTAGTACCTGTAACCAAATTGTTAAGGTGAAGAAAATAAGACGTTGAGTGGTTTTGGGCTCGCCTAGTCTCGGCCTGCTGATCTATTTAAAATGTTGAAGGCTGAAGCTCATTCCACCTCGGGCCTTTTGACTGGTTTTGAATGCTCACCAAAATGAAGCCCACTAACCCATACCGAACGCTTGTTTTTGGGCTTCATCTACCTATGGCAACGATCAAATATTCTTCAGTATGTAATAAAGCACTTGATAAAATAAAAATTATAATCTATCGTATTATATTAAAATACGCCAATTAATAATTTTTTTAATGGGAAATTCTCACTTAAATAATTATGATTTTTTCGACATACATTCATTTTTATGTATTTTTTGTATCTTTCATTAATGTGATTGGTCAAACTAATTATTTTATATTAAAAAAATGTGACGCACTCAATTATATTAGTAAAATGTATAAAGAATATACAAAAATAACTCTATATAAAATTTTTGTATAATTATTTAGTTTGGCCTTAAAGCCATTAGGTGGGTAGGTTACGTTACCAACTTACCCTGGCCTCAATTGTTCCTTCGTTGCATTTTCCTAGGCAAGGCTAGATAATATTATTTATTTATTTATTTATTTATAAGAAACCTAGATAATATTATTAATGGAGAATAGAGTGCTCCATTGGGTACAATAGATAGTGGAGTTTTATGCGGCAAACTCCTAGACCCCCTAACGCAAAATGGAAACTACATTTTTATTCGCTCGAGTACAATTTTTTAGTTCCTTCTTCAAATTGTTAGAATTCTCAATTGACTGGTTTTAGCAACTTATGCTACACAGAGACAAAACAATATTAATAATTCAAAGATGTAAAATTGTGATTTCTCAAATCTACTTTTTTCTTATATTTATTTTGTTTTTGTCCTTATTTGATTATACAGATTAGATGAAATGATATGAAAATTAAATAAAATATTATTTAATATTATTTTTTATTTTAAGATTTGAAAAAGTTGTATTGTTTTTTTGTATTTTGTTTTAAAGTTGAAAAAAATTGTAATAATTAGATAAGATGAGATTGTTTACGAAAACAAATCAAGCCTCGATGAATTACGTAATATTACTTGTAAATTTCCATTGGGACAAAGCGAGTGCTAATTCTAAACCATCACAATCTCTTGATCATGTCTCAACGTTTGAAAACCTTTCTCAAACTGTGCAAAACACGCATTCGCTAGCTGATCAAAGAGAAACCAATGGGAATGCGTGTGTTCGTATACATGAGAGAGATAGATGATGTGCATGCATGCCTCCATTCTTTTCTTACGCGCATCTAAAAAAGAAAACCAATGCTTCAACGCGGTTTTTCAGACTTTGCAAGAGTGGACTTCTATGTCCATAAATTGGAACATGAGACAATGTTATCACCAAATATATATATATATATATATATATATATATATATATATAATATGAAAAAATCTCAACACGTTAACATGAAAGAGACAACTGAACCTATGATCTGATCCAGCTTTCCCACAGAGCAGTACTATGCATGTGTTGTTAATATGCATGCATTTCAAAACCATTGATCTGTCAAATTCAAACTTTAGAACTAAAAGTTGGGAAATTAATTTCATATCAGTACACCGGCTACGTACCAATGAGTTGGAGGATAAGGAAATTAATTAAATAAAAATAAAGAACATAACTAATATAAATTTTTCCAGGTTTTTTTTTTTCTGAACACTTGACGCACATGACAACATTAATATTGTTCAAATGGTAATGATTGTCCATGTAGTCATTCTAATAATTTTGGGTCATTGACACATCATAAAACTACTACAACGTACGACAAGAACATGAGGACTACTAATTAATCACGCTTATTGATCTTAATTTGGAGGAAATGAGGTTGAAAATTAATGAATTTGAATAAGAAATTTCTTCAATCATATATTGTCGATCGAGGAGGTGCTTATCCGATGGTCATCATCATTTTGACAAATTCTTCGTAGTTGACTTGTCCATCACCATCCAGGTCTGCCTCCCTGATCATCTGCTCCACCTCTTCATCAGTCAATTTTTCACCCAGATTGATCATTACATGCCTTAACTGCACAGAAGAAATTACAAAGAACCACAGTTTAGTTGTTTTAGGCAGTTAGATTCTCTTGGGACCCGGTTGTCAAACATATATATATAGATGCATTGCATTTCTAATTAAAATGTGCTAATGTTCATTGCATGCAGAGATCGATGTACTGCCTGCAGGTACTGTCATTTTGATACCCCCCCGCCCCCACATAAATTAATGTAAACTGGGTGGAACATGTGAAATGCTTGCATAAAAACATTTTTAGCCTATTACGCATGATTGTCCATGTAATACATTATAGCATTAATCATTTCACCACTGAGGCCCTGATCAGACACGACCAAACCATAGAGATCCGTGTCTATGATCCCTGCAGTGTCTGATTTCTAATGTTAGAATTCAGCTGAACCTTCACTTATTTCTCCATGAAAGAACATTATTTTTCAATGATGTGTCTGTGGGTCACAGATGTAGACTTGTATTGGTACAATATCATAGGCTTAGCTGTATTCTGAATGTCAGAAATTCTCAAGCTGTGGAGGTCAACACACACGGCGAGGACACAGAACAAAAGTTTCAGTTTTGTAGCAAAAATGAGGTTCTCACTTTCACTTTCATAAAGATATGCATTCACTTGGTGTGAAGTGAATGACAAGGGGCAAGCCGACTTACCTCAGTAGCTGATATATAGCCATTTTGGTCCTTGTCAAAAACTTTGAAAGCCTCCTTCAGCTCCTCCTCTGCATCAGTCTCCTATAAAAGAGCACAAACATATCCAACCTTAATCAAGATTGATGACTAAACTATGTTTATTGTTTGGTGGGGTGGATAAGCAAGCAAGTACAAAAACATCATAAAAATGAAAATTTTCAAAATCATTAATTTTCCCTTTTTGTGTTTCGACATATTGACATGACATGTCTGGTTAACGGGGGTGTACATTGGTAGAGTTAAGGCCGTAACTATATATAATCCGTTACCTTCATTTTCTTGGCCATTAAGTTGAGGAATTCTGCAAACTCTATAGTCCCATTTCCATCGGCATCAACTTCGCTTATCATATCCTGAAGCTCCTCCTCGGTCGGATTTTGATCCAGTGACCGGATAACAGTCGCCAGTTCTTCAACGGTAATGCAACCTACACGATCAAATGCAACCACAACATGAATATTTAGATACATATTCTTGAAAACCTGTTGTAAATATAGACTATATATATATATATATATATATATATATAGCTAGTGAATCATAAAGTGCTTATAATTAATTATAAACAAGGTAGACCCATAAACGATAAGCATAAGGGGGAAGAAATGCTCACCATCTCCATCTTTGTCGAATAGGCCAAAGGCTTCTTTAAACTCGACAATCTGTTCCTCACTCAGAACATGCTCTGCGATGGTGTTTGCCATTGAATCTCAAGAACGCTCTAAGAACCTTACACACAAAGGAATCGAGAGAGAGAGAGAGAGAGAGAGAGAGTATGTTGAGTATAGCTGAAGCTTAGGTGGGGCTTTAAGTAGAACTTTGGTACGGTAAGGGTTTCGCAACTTCTTTTCAAATCAATATTAAAGAAGGTCCAACATTAAGAGTCAAATTTATAAGGTGCATGGTGACTATAGTTTGGAGTTATAGACTTTTGCTTTATTATTATTGCACGAGAGTATCGTAATTATGTTTCATTCTACATATTGGACTTCATTCTGCGAGGGAATTAATTAAACACAAAATAATTATTAATTAGTTAAAAGTTTTATCTGATTTTTCTGTATATTTATTAATAATTTATATTATAATAAATTTTGGACAGCTGTAAGGGTTTGGTGTTTAGGAGACAAATAGCATTCAAAAAGTAAGATGGACTGAGAGAGATGGTATGGGGAGAAGTGTTCTTCGCTTTCAAAATTCCAAGCCCCAGAGAGCACGCTGCGTTGATTGCACGAGATGAGAGCTTAATATCATATCCAATTTTTATACTTTGTCAAGCACTCTCTACGCGCTTCTATAACGGAGTATGATGTACAAAACCTTATTTACAATTTTTAAATATGTTTTGCACTAATTTTAAATTAATACTTCCAGATTTAACAGCTAGATTTAAATTTATTGCAAAAATAAATTTCAAAAACTTGATTCCATCGAAGAAAAATTCTCGAAAATCATCTGGTTGAATTGGATTGTCTAAATTAAAAAATAAATAAATATATCATGTGGACCTTATAATATTTAATGTTGTCCTTGAGTAGTGTAGACTCTGAATAACCATTTAATACCATGTCTAGATCATTTAATTCAATCAAGTAATTAAAGAGAATCTTAATTGAAACTCATCATGAGTTTTTCTAATCGCAAGGTAAATTAACTGCTAGAGCTCTGATAAGGAAATCTTCCAATAAACTAGAATCGCAAATGATAGGTGGGGGAATCTCTATTTCCTTCATAAATGGTACAGACAAATGATATTAATGTGCTTGGCTGTCCACGCGGTTTCCTTTTTTATGTTATTGCAGCTATTGATTGGGTTAGCCACATCCCTCCTCTCATTCGGATTCGATGAAACGTTGCCGTGGTGCAATGGTTTTGGAGGGAGTGATTAGGGTATAATTTAGTTTTGACACAGTCAATTAGTTCTCGATTATCTTCTCTGACAACGGACAGGCCATGACCACAAGTTGCAGAGTTGTGGTTCATAAACAGGACTTTCAAGTTTCAAGTGTCAACCTTCAAAAAGGAGACTGGGAATCAGAGGTATTGACCAGCAACATTTAAACGGTTCAAAGGTTTGGGTTTGTACAAGTCTGCTTCTCACACATTTTACAAGCTTGAAGAAGGTCTCTGGGTCGTTGTAAATCAACAAAGTTAGGTGAAATGTTAAGAAAATTTATAATCTGGTAATGAAAATCTCAAATCCCGGGCCATGGCGTTTACGCTCTGGGGAACATTCTGTCGCAGGACGTGAAAAACACATCATCTTTTGAACGACCACTTTTCATTGGCAAAAGCTGAATTGTTGCAGTATGAGCAGTCAGCAATACAAGTTTTCTTCTAGATTTACAGAGATGAGATTTTTCTTTGTTGTCTTTTCATCCATTCATCTTCATCTTCTGGTCTGGCATAACATCAAATGATTGACAAATAAATGGACTAACAAGAAAAGAAGGGAGGACCCCAACCATCTATGAAAATGGCTTCCCTCGTTCCTTGATGATGAATGAAAATTAAAAGTTCCCTTGGTATGATAAATTGGCTAGGATGAATACATATTTCATCATCTGCTGCATTTTTTATCCCTCACTAATAAAAATAGATAGATAAATAAAAAAGATAGACAAATTCCATCAAGTTACAAGATCATTGATGCACACAGTATAATCATGTTTGATTGCACACTTTAAGGAAATGTAATTACACTGAAGTCATCTACCAAAAAATGGGGATATAATTATAGGACTATCATCTTCATGCATACTTCATCATTTACTAAGTCATATACTTTATCAAACATCGACATCCTTAAGTTATTTACATCAGTGCTTAGCTCATATTGCAAAATCGAAACCTCTTGCATGCATAAACAATTATTGACCCCAATACTTGGAAGCGCATACCATTCCTAATACCTGAAACCTTGAAACTTTCTAAATTGTTTGACCCTTTCAAATTACTTCCTTTTTCTTCAAAAAAAAAAAAAACTCTAGAAATGATCAATGCAATGTATTCCTCGAAATTACCTGGGGTTTTAAAATTACTTTTTATTTATATTCTTCGAAAAAATATCATCCTTTCACAAGAACATAAAATACATTTTGTACCCTTCAACTACCAAGCATTTTAAACCTCACCCCTCAAAAGATCATATTGACACACTACACCATCCAATTACTAAAATGGAAAATGGTATGGTGTATATTTCTATACCATTTACCCTCCTGATTCACTATCTTTTCATCAACTCTGCCGTTTTTCATTGAATTTCATTTTACTCATCTTATGTCGAATGGCAACCACTACTGTTGCACAATCATCCAAAATTCAGTAACCATTGTTGATTGGATTAAACTTATACTCAATTCCTATCCCATCCTTTGTGTAAATGTTATGTCAATACATTTATTATTTGTTTTTAATCTCTGATCCTCTTTGTCATGACCTTTGAATGGTGGACAAGTGGTTGATTCTGATATCTTTGGAGATTAATACATTGAGCTGGTTGATCACGTGACTCGTAAGCTGGCACCAGAAAGGAATCAAACTCATGCTGCAGGATCATGACACGCGTTGGCATCTGTTTCATCATATATATTCATTGCTAACCCGATATGTGTAACCCTAATTCATTGTGTTTGTCATTCCGGCTTTGAGAGGCTAAGAGAGAGAGAGAGAACAAATAATGAATAACCTAGGGTATTGCTTAGGGTTTCACTTTTAGAAGAAAATCTGTGCGATTTTCTGTTGTGAGATGAGGGCTTTGTAAATATGTGTGGTTCTGAAGCTTCTCTGTAAAGGACATCGATTATTAATAAAGCTCTGAAGCCATTCCTACCGTGGACGTAGACCATTAGGATCGAATCACGTAAATCTGTTGTGTTGATTCTTTATTTCTTTTTATTCTTTTATTCTTTATTTCTTTGATTATTATTCTTGATATTGTTCTGTTTTCTTGTTATTTTTTTATTCTGTTAGGAGATTTTTATTACTTTGAATCTTGCTGGTTCTGTCAGTATATTTTTTATATCAATCTTTGTTATTCTGAGTTATGTACAAAGGGGACTGTGAATAAATATTTACACTTTGGATAAAATAAATCGAGCTCTTAGTTTCAGCCTCACTTGTTTGTTTCTTTGAACCAGAATTAATACCCACAGCTACATCATTAACAGAGTTTTTTCTCTTGCAAAACAAGATTAGCTATTATTAACGAGTAAAGTGGGTTGCAAACTTACAAAGTAGATCACAGGGGTTCAAAACCCGTATTGACAAGGAAGTTAGAGCACCTCATAGCGTGACCATATAGGGAAAGGGATCTGTGACTTATGATGAACATATGTACGGAGGAACCATGAACCATATAACATATACTGCCATCCTTTGCAGCAACAAAGGTAATTCCATAAACTAGTAATGCTAATAACAAAATAAAATGAAGTATATAGTTTATGACAGCTCAGATGGATTCCGAACTTCCCGCAGCTGGACAGAGTTATCATAGCAGTGATAAAAACCGTAGTGAGGGTATCTTTCATACCATGTATCTTGTTGCACGTGAGTGTCCCAGTGCTCTCCACTGCTGCTCTTCCCATACTTGTGAACCCATCCAGAGCCATTGTGGCGCTCACCCCATGTTCGATTCCACCTCTCATCGTACTGGCCTTCCCACCAAGTCTCTCCCTGTTTGACACCATGACCATTGGGATCAAAGTTTTCATCCCATTTGTCACCCCACTTTGTCCAACCATCACCCTCACAACGTTCAGCCCATTTGTCAGTGTATTTCATGCTGCCACCACGTCCATCATAAGTCTCGCCCCACCTGTCAATTGTATCAAAAGACCACGTATAAATCTGGGAACAATTTTACCTGGAAATTAGCAAAACAAGTTGTGATCTTTGAGAGGTAACCATATGTTGGCAGATTTTGAATTAGCGAGCTACTATAAACTCCTTATATGAGAGCGTAACACCCCTATAGAAGGCCCAAGCCAAAGAGCCCATACTCCAAAAGGACCAGTCAATGATACAATTGAAGCCCCATCGGAACATTATAAAGAGCAAGAACTTCTCCTTCCCAAGCAATGTAGGATCTCATACACCACCTACCCTTATCACTTATCAGAATGGGGTATCACAGAGAATTTGACAGGATAGGAAGACAACATGAAACATGACATATGAGAAATGTGACTACATCTCAAGGAATGAAGGTTGTAACTATTTAACCCGGCCATCTTCCATGTTGCACCCTCTAAAGAAGTAATCGAAACAACCTCTATTTAGAATGCTCTTCTGGATCCCCCCAAAAGAACCAACTCCAAAAAAATGCTACTCCAACAGTTCAAATTCTCAGAAATTTAATAAAATAAAAGTAGGGCAAATTATACTATTCGCTGTCAAGTACATGGTTTTTAAGTTGTGCAAACTAACAGTGGTTTCTAAATTTCATCCAAATGCTATTTACTTTTATCTCCAAAGAATCTTCAACGGGTCAAAATGTCTATGGCCACTCTAGGATTGTCATTTTTATAAATGCAAGTTTAGAGAACTAGAGTATCAAATTTTATGCAATTTAAACATGAGGTTCAATACCTTTCATGCCAAACATGGGCATGTCCAGCCTCCAGCTGTGTGTTCGGATCAATGCTGCACCACTTGTGTGCCCATTTTTCTGCTTGGCCAGAGGCACTGTAATGTTCCCACCATTTCTCTTGCCATTCATCACCTTTTCCATTCTTTCCCCACTTGTCTGCAGTTTTCTCAAGGTGAACAAGCCCACTATCCTGCACAAATTAAAATCAAGATTCAGTTCTCTCCACTCTATTTTGCCAGAATCAAAAGGAAATATACAAACATAAGCATCAAAACAGTTTTATCTTTTAGACTGCAGAAAAAATAGGGAACAACAGAAGAAATCTGTCCATGCAACTTATATTGTTGAAATTTAAAGAAAATAAAAAAAATGGAAAAAGTGAAGAACAAAAGTAAAAACCCACAAAAAAATATCTCTAGAGATGGTAGCAAATAATATTAAAAACCTTTCAACAGGTTCTACTAGGTTCAATGTTAGTGAAGGCAGCAAATAATCATGCAGTATGAGCCACCAATTAAAGCTATAATCAACTCAACTCAGCTAAGTATTGATTTAAATTAAAGTTTGGGTTGGCTCATCAGCTAATTGGGGTCCCCTCACATGTTGATTTGTACAAATACTAAATTTGCAACGCTGCACTATATACCAATGGCCTCAATTCAATCCCTATTGCATGCTTCTCATGGTACTTGAAACAACTGATGTAGCCTACAGTTTGATTAAGCTACATATTGTTGCAAGGTAACCCACTGGAGCCATCATCTAACACAAACTAGGGTTACCTCGCTGCCATAAATCAGACAGGCAAATTCAATTTGAATAATCCTAAATTTGTAAGAGAGTCGTGGTTCAAGAAGAGATTCTTTCGCCGAGATCCTTTGGACCAATTGGCAATACCTTGGTTTCTCACTAAGAGAACCAAGGATCGAATCCACCCTCCCCCATGTATCAAAAAAAAAAAAAAAAGAGATTCTTTCTAACCTGCCACATTGATTCTCTCCAATATTCGCGCCAAACATTTCCTGTTGCATCACGTCCAGATTTTTCTGAACCAAGTTCCTTGCAGCCAAACTCGTCAGCAGCCTCCCAGAACTTCTCTTGCCACTCAACACCTTGGTCAGCACTAACACCCCTGGACATTGTCCACCTGCAAATCACACCATCAGGTCTTTGCTCAACTCCTGTCTCCTTCCACCACTTTGACCCATCAGGACTCACTCCATGGGATGCAGGCTCATCCACCTTATCAAGAGCATGAGCTGCTTCTGCCGCATGTGCAAAAAATTGAAAGCCAAGTTCCTGTTCCTCTTTTAAGGAAGGTGTCACCAGACCAGACTCAGAGGCTTCAACTTTCTCAACCTCAATCAATGACTGAAGGGGTGGAAGAGGAGGGTTGTGGCTGTTTTCAGAGAGTTTACTCTCAAATGGGATTGAGAGAAACCCCACAGACCGTTCTTTCTCAACAATCGGGTTGGTTGGAATTGGATACACAGAAGATAGTCCAGCTATCAACGTGTCATTAACACCATCTGAGCTTCTATCACCATCCACAGGAGGTGACCACGACCAAAAATCTGGACCAGGAGTTCCACTTCCAGAACTTTCTGCTCGAGACACAAATATGCTCCTACCCCGAGTACCTGGTTAAATTGAAAGGAACAATTTGCATTATGAAGAACATTGGCTCAAATGTTAGCACAAGAACACTGGCTTCAAGTCTTTCTTTATGAAATCATTGTTTTTTTTTTTTTTTTTTTTATAAAGGAGAGAGTGTCAACATGAGTCACAAATAGGACAACATGTAGGGTGATCCAATTACAGACCAACCCAAATGTGCCTCTAATATTCTTTCATTTTATTTTTATATATTTATTGTAAGTATTGCTTCTCACCAATGTTCAATTTCTTATTATCTCCAACAACCAAATATCACCATGTTGTCAACTTACATTTTTACGGAATGAGTTAATGATGAAGAACATTATCGGAAGCATGGCCTTGATAAAATATGTTCATACATACACTTACACTGACCAAGCGCTAACGATGATATATTACCCACAAATTTCTAATGTTATTACTTGACCTCGAATACTCGGGTCCCATTTGAAAAATTCCTAATTAGAAAGACATAATTAAACAATTCCTCGCACCAATCCAAGTTCAGACTTAAAATTCAAAAACGAAACACTCAACGGGAAGTCCGATTACCTTCTTGATTAGCATCGCCACTCACCCCCGAAGTCCCGAAATCGCCGGAGCTCCCGCCCTGCGACGTAGACCCGGTCTCCTCAAGAATCGAGCGTGCCGCGGCAATGGCTGCGGCCGCCCGATCGATCACTTGCATTCGCTGGACCCGATCCCGTTCCTCCCTGGGGACTTCCAGAATCTTCTGGAACTCCACGCTCTTCTTCTCGAATTCCTCCGAGCTCCGATTATCAGTCCCAGCGGAGGTCTCGACGATCTTCTGGAAGTCGATGGCCTTCCTCTCTCTATCCACTGCATTCTTCCACATGTCCAAGTACGAGTCCCCGCCATCAGGAACCTTAGCTCTCAACCGTCCTCCTCCGCTCCTCTTTCTTGCTCCCTGAACCAGTAGCACTTTCTCAAGTGCCGGTAATTGATGAAAAGGGTGCCTGTACTCGTGCTTGTATGGATGGAGGTGCGCGACGCGTGGATTGACGCCGAGATGGGACGCCATTGTTACAGAAAGGGAGCAAGTGACGAGTGTGAAAGGCGAGTGATGGAGAATGTCGCCTAGCGGTGGGATTTTTGGACTTCTTGAAATGGAGGGTGGTGAGCTCAGGCTGGGTCATGGGTGCTACTATAAGTAATGTAGATGGGCTTCGTAAAGAGAGATTTTTCGTGTGATTCAAGGAAGGTTGCGATGCTGTTTTGATGTTGTTGGGCATTTGGGCCACAAGAACACGTACTGGATTTACTTTTTTTCTGTTTTTTTGTGCCGACGAAGATAGGTGAACCTTGTTGTGTGGACACGTGTAATTAAGATATGTGACTTCTCTTCTCGCGAGAAGAAAAGCAGATCCGAAAGAGAAATGTTAGTCATTATTTTAATTTTTATTATATTTATTAAATAATTAGAAATTATTTATTATATTTTATTTATAAATTTATCATATGATGAATAAATTTTCTTATCACATCGTATGGGGTCACGTGGCGGTAAATAAATATGGCTAGCCTTAATTTGTAATTCTAGGGAGCACTCGATAAGACCATTTGGACTGCACACCATTGGATTGAACTCCATTGATTAATAAACTCTTCCAGAACAAACTCCGTTAATCAGAACAAACTCTTCCAGCCTTGATAGGGGAAAACAACAAATGAAGAGGATCTCGCAGCTTATTATAACACTGAAATTATATATATAATTATCTATAAATAATGCTTATATGTGTGTGTACAAACTTCCAATTTTAACACACCATCATGCTTGCCAACTTTAAAAGAACTAATTCGTTAGAATTGTATTATATTAATTTTCTTGTTGTACTATAAGGATATTATGATGCTAGTTGAATTATTAGTACTAGTAATAATGAGGCTACGTGGTTTGGTTGGGTTTTCACCCTTGGTAGTGAAGTTGTTTCATGAGCTTCTAAGAAATATATGTTTATTTCACATTTTACAATAGAATTTGAATTTGTAGCTTTGGCGGCAGCTAACAAAGAGACATAATGGCTGAGGAATTTGTTATTTGACATAAAGTTATGGCCATAACCGATGTTAACCATTTTTTTGCACAATGATAGTGAAGCTACTATGTCTAAGGCTTATAGTAAAGTCTATAATGAAAAATTTAGACATATTAGATTGAGACATGAATATGTTAAACAATTAATAAGTGGTGGTATTATTACTATTGTATATATGCGGTCAAGTAAAAACTTAGTGGGTCCTTTCACAAAGGGACTCGCAAGAGATTTGATGAATAGTACATCTAGTGGAATGAGTTTGAAACCTTTCTTTTAAAAAAGATCACCTATAATAGGAACACAAGCTTACACTATTAATAAATAGTCTAAGGTTTAATGAGTCATAACAAATTACATTTATGTGGTTGTGATAGCATTGAAATTTAATTTAATGTGATAAACCTTTCTAGGATGGTCAGTGTTGGTTGTTACGCTAAATGTAGGATTAGTATTATACTATTAGTGAAGTTCAATAGTTGTAAGTGTATGAAGTGATAAAGACACAAAATGAACTTTACATATGTGAACATAAGAGGTGTGAACAACTTCTAGTAAAAGTTTAAGGTTTACTTTTGTAAATGTTCATGAATGTCAGGATGAAACACGTGGATTAGTGCGAATGATTGGTGAGTTATCTCGCTAAAATTGGATGGAATCATGTGTGTGGTATTTCCGTTCTTGACGTATAAAGTCTTGGTTTAAGCCTATGCCACTATTGACTTTGTTAAGAATTTGAGATACTTACACTAATTGAAGGTTTAAGTTGAAAGATATCTTCTTGTATGCATGACGATATCAGTGTTTGACTAAAAATTTAATATCGCAATCTAAGTGGGAAATTTTTATATTTATTATAGATTGTAATATTAAATTTATTAAATGTGAGTTATTATTTATTTTCGTGAAGTACTATCTCAAAAAAAATGTATTGATTCAATGGTAAGAATGTGTTGTTTCAAATGAAAGGGTATGTGTTCAAACATCATGGCTACACTTTGATGTTTTAATTTTAACAAGGCTATGAAATAGCCCAAGGGGCGCATGTGGGCCAAGCCCAAAGAGGCACAATTTTAGGCCAAAGAGACAGAGACATGGTGCTTGGGCCGAAGAGGTGCCACACATGGGCCAAAGAGACACCATACATGGGGCGAACAGACACAATGTATGGCGTGGGCCGAACCGGCCTGTGTGAAGATCCATTTGGATGAGTGCAATGTTTCAAAATAAATTCAACTGAAATGTTGAATAGGTGCTTTGAACCAATAACATCTCTTGTAAAAGAGAGGTGTCCAACCACTCGACTAGTCATGTTCTTTGGTCTCTAAATGAAACAACATGACATTTTAACTATAACTACCAGTTGAAAAATCACAAGTTGAGAGTTATAATTTTTCACATAGTGTCACTTCATTCTCCATTTAGAATGAGACCCACGAATTTATACATTCTATTGTCTTATATTTTCAGTCATTTACACAATTTTGTAGATAAACTCTTAAATAAAAACTTTAAAAGTACTATCTGTAATTGATAAATTTGTTGTATTCTGGAGGTAAATTGCTTGTAACTGAGTAGCAAACTCTTTTGAGTGAGAACAATTATCACATTAAAGATAGTGTCCTACACACTTCAAAATTGCATTTAATTTAAAAAAATTTCAAATTATTGTATCCGCACAATAATTTTTGTCAACAGATGAATGTCTAGCGGCCGGATCGACGATGTCTCTACATAATCGTGATGGCATCTTTAGTCCCAAAATGACCGCAGGACAAAGGAAGGGAAAATAGGAATTAAGAGAGGGATCAGAATCATCAGATAACCACCCTAAGTACTGTAATCGATGAAAGTCATGATGTGCAAACAAGGACAGAAAACAGTCAATAAGTTTGTTTTCAAATTCAAATTGTCAGATTAATACAAGCCAGTGAGACAATTTGCTTAGCCTACAAAAGTATTTTTACACTCATGCTAGTCACTCTTTTCCAAGTTAAATTCAGATTAAACCAAAACTTATGCACACTGTTGTATTTATCGTTTAGTGAAGGGTTAAATATGGAGGCCCGCTACCAAAATCTTTTTATCAACAAAAAGCGACATGAACTTGGGTTTTCATTCTCGTTCTCGTTCTCTTATCTTATCGTGTGGTCCTATATATATATTTCCATCCTCTTATGTTATTATTTTTATATTACTTTGATCTGTACGCGAAGCAGCAGCAGCAGCACTCAATACTTGTGAGGACAATGATACACACGCGGGCTAAATAGTAAAAGAAGTGTTCCTGGCACCGTTTATGTGAGATTCTCGTGTAAATCCAGAGCATTTGCCAGTGAAAATTTTCTTTTACTTGTCCTTTGACATCTGATCTAGCGTTCTCTCTCCTCAGTGTAATTGTACGACCCTATTGATTTCATAAACTTTGTCGCATTTCTCATCTAGATCATGCAACATCGACGCTACTTGTACGAAAACATTGAAAATTCCAAAAATCAGTACATTCGGACGCTCATCAATCACTGCCAGCACCTACTCGATTATCGCCACCATCTACCCACATCAGCAAGCTCAAATTCAAAACATGACCAAAAGCCCACTCCCCGGCAAAGCACTTCCTCCAAAATATATGGCCCAGTCGGTGGACTGATACCCGGTGGCGGCGTCGGTAGTGGCGGAGGCACAATATCAGGCCCTGGGGGATTCGGTGGCACGTAATCGGGTGGATAAGGCGGCACTACGTCCGGTTTCGGAAGCGGTACATCTGGGTCAGGACGCGGCGGTATAGTAGGCTTCGGGAGTTCCGGTCCCGGGTCCGGATGTGGCGGTATAGAAGTCCTCGGGAACTCCGGTCCTTGTTTCATCCCCGGAGGACTGTACGGTGGAGGATTAGTGTTCACTTCGGCCGGAATACTCCCCGGGTCAATCTCCGGAGTGGTAGGAACTGGTAGCACTTCCGGTGGGACACTGGGTTGATGATTTGGCACCTTGGGGAACTCCGGGGGGCTCTTGCGTACAGGCTCATCGGCTAGAGAGTGAACGGAGAGACGCACGGGCTTCTTGGGAGAGATTGCAATGTAGGACAGCAAAAAGGGCGGGGCTTTTGCCGCGGCCAAGTTGAATGAACAAATTGGGATGGTCCTTTTCATAAGGTTCGATGAAATTGCAGAGAGAGTAGCCAGCATTTTCAGCTTGTTCGTCGTGAATTTAGCATTAAGGAGCTGGGGATCAACATTGCCGGAAAGGATATGCAAGGTGGGTGACACGTGGAGATTCGTGGCAGTGTGGACGACACCTGTATGTCATGCAAGGGTACAAGTACTATGGACGAAACTATCAGTTCAAAAATTCCCCGGCTGAACACGTGTGCCTTTGAGTTTTGAAATTTTTTTTTTTTTTTTTCTTTTTTGGGAGTTTCAGAGTCCTGTCTTGCATGCTATTATGTATTAATTTGTATAATCTAGGTTTTTTTTTTTTTTTTTTAAAGGGGCATGGGAGGTTGGAACAGGAGAACCGGAATTTTAGATTTTAATTTAGTTGTTTATAGTTAAAAATAAATTTAAAATATATAAAATTTCTGGTTGTTTTAGGTATAAAGAAATTTTATAAAAATAAATTTAAAAATTAGCTTGATTTAATATGGTAAGTTAGATTTATATAAAATTATTTTTAATATAAAATATATATAATATTTCATATAAAATCATTTTAATTTATGAATTTATTTTTATAAGATTTATTTGTATTATAGTAGTGCTCTAGTAATATTATACATCACATTTTTATCTTATTTTGATCATACTAAATAGTATGTGGTACATTTATCACCATTAGATAATAAAGAAACATGTATTAAATAATCATTTAATGATAAAAAATATGTCACATCCTACTTAGTGAAATAAATGCAAAAATTAAAATATCTTTATATTTAACGGGTTCCCAACGTCTTCATATAAAATGGCTATGAATATATAAAGTATAGTTACATATTCTAACATCACATGATTGTCCCATTACTAACGCCGCAACAATCTTAATTGTCCTTTTTATACGAAAATAAAAATGCTAAAACACTTGCCTTTTTTGTCTGTTCTATAATATTTTCAAGATAAATTAATGTTCTTAGAAAGAAGTAATAATTCAGATATCACTTGCAAGGGCCATCCTAAAATTATAAATTAATTAATTGATCAACCGATAGGCTCATAATGTAACACGCTCCATTATTAGTTAAAAATAAAAAGAATCCATTTTTTTATTATGCTACCAGACGGAGCATTATCTTGATATATTTATTGATTTTATCATTTTTAATCGCACATAAGACTTATTGTAAGTAGTTTTATAAGTAGAATTATTCATATAAAAAGTCATTTTGAAATATAACACATCCTTATCAACTATTTAAATGAGAAATCACTTATAAATATTATATATATATATATATATATATTAACATCAACCGGATGAATGAACTCATGTAGTATATTATCGATTTTCCATATATATTCTTTATTCGTGATGTCTAAAATATATAACAAATAAAATTATGGGCTGTGTATATATAGTATCATCACCTTTTATCAGTGTTCGATCGAGAAATGAGATTCGGATAAGGATCAATTCAACGGGCTGGATCGAGTAATTTATGACAATCTTTAATTTAATGTTTCAATAATAAAATATATAAAAATCATATAATGCAATTCAAGCACATGTATTAGAGAGTTTAAAATATGAACTCATTTACTAATTTCTATAAAAATATGATATGAATCTAAATTATCCAATTGATGCATTTAGCCTCGATTATCCATATTTGTTTGCCTCATATACGAAGAAAATAAAGACTATTAAGGAATAAGTATAGTTTTATATTCAATTTTTTTATTATTGTCATTGAATACACTAATAAAAAAATTAATATATGTTTAATCGTATGGTATTTTTGTACAATAAATAAAAAAAACTTCGTTATCAAACATGGCTTTAAAAGTGAATACAATTTTAAATCGGTTATCACAATCCGAAACCCTTTTAGCACTATAAGAAACTAAGCTTTTTTCAGAGTTCAAAATCGTCACAAATATTCTCAATAATCGCTGCAGTTAATCATTTTTGGTGATTTTTAAATCGCCGCATTTTCAACAAAATAAAAGCGTCATTTTTTATCAGTTACAACCATAAGCAAAAATTATCGCAAAAAATTATTATTTTCGATGATCTTAGTCCGTTGCAAATATCCCAAAAAATAAAACTAGCCAGAGGGGAGGGGGGGGTGAGAGCTTCGGCTCCTCCCCTTCCTCCTCCCAGCCTAGAACCTATTGTCTTTCCAGTTTGTTTATTTTCTAGTCTCATGTGTTCTTTTGTTTTTGTTTTGTTTTTTTTTCGGGTCAAACCATGGAGAAACGTCGTTTCGAGGTTTTTTTGGTGGCAAGCAACCACCACGCGCCCCATCGTAAGGTTCTTAAACCGTCAATCTTTCAGACTGCTAAAGATTTCGTCAAAAGGAGCAGCACGTGATCCACACGCGAGGGTCTAAGTGCACCCGTGGCCTCCACGCACCACCACACAAAGGGATCTACCATCGTCACGCGCGGCTTTTCTAGAGTCAGTGATCTCGATAACTTCAGGATCAACGGTCCGGCACACTCCCAGCGTGGCGCATGACTACAACCTCTTTGTTCAGTATTTTTTCGGTTTCAATGTATTTCAAGTTTTTTTTTTTTTTTTTTTTTTTGTTGTGGTTCTGTTTTTAGTATTTCCTATGTATTTTTTGTTTTGTTGTTTGTCTTAAGTAAAAAAAAAAAAAAAAAAAAAGGCTATTGGACTTGTTGTCCATAACAAGAGAATCCCTCTCATTCTTTGGAGGATGAGAGTTAGTTGTCTCGTTCCTCCTTTGGAGAATGGTGGGTGCTTTTCCCTCTCCTCCCTTGGAGGATGGGGGTTGGATACCCTCTCCTCATTCGGTGATTGGGTGATGGTTATTTCTGTTTTTACAAAGTGTTTTATTCTCAGACAAATCGAGATTGAAATCTCAGAAGGTTTTGTCATTAGAGAACTTATAGAAGTTAAGATAATATCCGTCACAAATAAATTTGTGTGTGGGAAAGCCCCAAACAGATGAGTAGTTTGACTTGTAATCTGAGTTTTTTCTTGTATTTCTCAGCCACAGCTGTAACTTCAGTTCTATTGAATGAAATGAAATATATTTTCAATTAAAAAAAAATTAAATAAGTTGAAATCGGTTATAATTGGTCTAATTTAAATTGATTATAAAATGTATTGAAACCGATTCAATCTCGGATCGATTGAGATTAAATCGGCCAAATCTACCCGGATAAAATTGTTTTTGCGAGCTTGCCTTTTATCTGATTTCTGTTTTCTATATTTATTTTGCTTGAGGTTCTTATGGTATTTATGTTTTTAAATTGACTTGTCAAATTAGTTTGACAGAAATAAGTTTTTTACCTTGAGGTTCTTATGGTATTTATATTTTGAAAAATGCTATTCGACCCCTTCAATATTACTGTTGATCCTTGTCGATGGACGTGGATATACCACGTGTTGAGTGATTTAAAAAAAGAAGACAAAACTCCCTTTATAGTAGGGGTGGGCAGCGGGGCCTTGCATCTCGCTGCCCTGCCCCGCAGTGCAAGACACTAGCAGGATGGGCCCATTTTTTTATATAAATATATATACTTTTTATAAATATTTATTATTTTTACTATATATAAATATAATAATATGGATTTTTACACAAAGTATTTTTACTTAATACTTTGTGTAAGTTGTAGGTAGTAGGGTGAGCCTTTTATAGATTGTCTTGACATTACAAGTTTCACACTTAAGTAATGTTTGACTCTTGTATTACACTACAGTTTACACAAAATATGCACTAGCAAATTTAAAAACTACAGTTATGTAGTTTTAAATTATAGTTATATTTATAAATTTAAATTTTCAAATTGTGTTCAAAAATATTTTTTGATCACTTTTAGACCCAGAAATAATTTTTAAGTCCAGTAGACTATAGTTCATTATTGAAGTGGGCGGGGGCAGGACAGATTGGGAGTTCACCCCCACCCTTAGGTGTCGGGGCTGGGTACCTCGCCCTTGGGATGTGGGAGAGGGAGTGAAAAGCCCACCCCCCGGCCCATGCGGGGGGGAGGGGGCTACCACGCACTGTATGATGCCGGTAGCCCTTACTCTGTAGGAAGCTGGCTCCAAGCTCTGTAGGAAGCAAAAAAGCAAACCACCCACGCCCTCTGGAGGAAGCCCTCGTCCTATCCATAGCTGCAATTTTCCTTCTCCAAATTGACTTCTGAGCGAAACCCTAGAGTCTTTCCATCCATTTTGTTCTTTCCACCAACCATTTCCTTATTTCTATTTTATTTACAATTACATAGCTTGGTGTGTGACCAATTTGGTATCAGAGTATTTCGGTCTTGTGGAAGCCATGGTAGAAGTCGTAAATAAAGATTTGTAAAAAGAGTAGTACTATACATCAGCTCCTGTAGCATTTCACTCTTCACACACCTTACGTGGCGTCCATTTTCCCCTCCCCACCCAATTCCCTCTCTCCCACTTGATTCCCTCTCTCGGCTCACTGCCTCACCCAGCCCCGCCGTGCGTCACCTGCAATGCTACCACCCACCACCATTGGCTCCTCTCGCGCTGGCAACTTCCAGCCACCTTCAAACCTCCAAGGAAGCCCCCACGCGTAGCGCCCCCATGCGAAACTCGAAATGGGTTCTCCTACACGATTTGTCGTTGCTACTGTCGTCGTCGTTAGCCTCCAACCCCATCATCGAGCACCACTGAGCCCTTTGACCTCCCCCCTAGCCTCGTCGAGCACGGCAGCCCTCTCCCTCTCTTTCCCGAAATGGGTTTCACCCATACGAGGTCTACCCCTTACCGAGCCGTACGCCGCCACCTCGAGCCTCCCTTAGCCACCACCAGCTCTACTACACCTCTCTCAGCCCTCCATGCTCAATCATGCCTCTCATTTGGCCTACGGGGGGTACGGGTGGGGGAGAGGATGCGATGCAAGTTGCGGGTGGGGGAGACAATGGTGACACCGGGTGGGGGTGGGGGTGGGGGGTGAGGGAGAGGATATCGACGCCGGGTGAAGGAGAGGATGTCGACGCAGGCAGGTGGTGGGGGTGGGGGGAGAGGATGGGGAAGGGGTGAGGACGGGGACGGGGGGCTCGGGCGACACGGGGTGGAGGAGTAAGATGGGCTTTGGATTTTGTTGTGGGGGTTTTTTGATCATTTTACTTGGAGACACGTAAGGTGTGATCCGGATGTCCCAAAACAGGGAGCTACTCCCAATATTATTTCTTGCAAAAATGGGTGATGAGAGCCCTTTATGAAAGCCATGGCAGAAGCCAATGGAAGACCGCAAAAATGGATGTCAAAGTATTTTGGTCGATCCCCATCACAACCTTCTTCTCTCAGCTCTATCTCCAAAGTTTAAGGCTTCGTTTAGATTCTTAACTCCTCTCAACTCATCTCAATTCATCATTACAACTTTTTCAAATTTCAATACAAAATATAATAAACAATTCAACTTTTTTAAATTTTTAAATAATAATAATATTAAAAAATAATATTCTAATAATATTTTATCATCTCAACTCAACTCACTTTAACATCCAAACACAATCTAAAAGTAGAAAAATATGAACTTACATCTCAAAACTGCTGGTACGTGTGTTTGACCCTTTTTTGATGGAATGTTTCGCTTTGGACATCAGATATGATCAAGGTTTGCCTGTGCCATTTGATTAATTTTTTCCAAACATTAAAAGAAAATAAAAATAGGAGGAAAGGATAAAACACAGATCTAAAAGCTCTCTTGATGATCAGATGGTGGTAGCTTGGGCGGAAAAAATTATTCTTCGTTTTAGTCGACGTCGATTTGGGAAATAAAAATGGCTGTGCAGACACTGCAGAGGGCGGTAGCTTGGACGGTAATTGAGACCGATTTGCTTCTTCATTTTCATTTATTTTGTACGGGAAGACACAAGAACAGATGATAATCGATTTTTTTTTAATATAAATATATGGCTGCCACGTGGCGAGACCACGTCAAGCGGTAAAAGAGATCGGTAAACAAGGAGGGGCCCGTGCTGCGTTTAAAGAACTTTTCAAGTTTTTGACTTATCGCAGTCATTGCAGAGGGAACATCGCGTGGAGCTGCACAAAGTCGAAACCAGGGAGACCCAAACTGTCACAGACATACAAAACAGACAGAAAATGAGAATCACAAAAGAGAACCAGCTTTCACACAAAACAACCCAACACCACCAACCCCAAGGACAAGAAAGTTCTCTTTTCCCCTCGTTCCCCTGAAAAGTTT
Organism: Juglans microcarpa x Juglans regia; assembly: GCF_004785595.1. NCBI lineage: Eukaryota > Viridiplantae > Streptophyta > Magnoliopsida > Fagales > Juglandaceae > Juglans > Juglans microcarpa x Juglans regia. Next base: position 38,495,693 of record NC_054594.1, on the reverse strand, counting down.
GTGCTGAAACAAGCCAAACAAGAACCCCAACCTGTCTCTCTCTTTTTCCTCGTAGATCCGCTTCTTTGCCGAAGGGCCCTTTTTGCTTTAATGAAGGAGCTGATTGTGGGATCCATGAAGATTTCTGGGTCGTCCTTGTTTTCCTGTCTATTGGGTTCTCTTTGGTGAATCTCTCCATTTCTTGGTTGGTTTTGGCAGGTGGTTTGTTTGTGAAGCTAGGGCTTTTCAATTCTTTTTTGGTTGTTGTATGCTGAGATGCAATCGGGCAGCTCTGAGTCCTTGAGTCCGATAACCCACCGGGTTCAGTCTTTGTCAGCCTCTCAGTCCTTTTCAACCACTGATACGAGAGGAAAACATCGGGTACTGGCTGAACTGAAACGTCTCGAACAGGAAGCTAGATTCTTAGAGGTAAGCTCTGTTTTTCTTCGTAAGCGTAGTGTTTCTGGGACTTCGTTAACTGCTATGATGTGTTTTTGGCATTTTGTGTTATTAGATGTATAGTTCTTTATTGGCTCGTTGGCTTTATTAGGGGATTGTAAGTATGTTTACGAGACGATGGTAATCTCTGCAATTATGAATCTACTTAGTTGCTTTGTCTTCAAAGTCACCAACTTCTTTGTTAGTTTCAGATTTCAAATTTGATATTACAATTTTGGACTTTTGTAGTATAAGCTAGTCGAAGTTAGATTATGTTTAATTTAGCAGCTATTTCTGAAAGTCAGCTATTTTTGTCAAGTTGGGAATGGATCTAGAATCTCCATCCAAGTGGTAGTCTATGCTATTTCAGCGTATAGAATGATGAAGCTATGGGAAGTAATTGATTGATACACGGGTGCATTTGATTGTTTCTTGACCTTGTCTGCATTCCATGTTCCCTTTGGCAACTAAACTCAGTTGCTGTTGTTTCTTGTAAGCGTTAAGCAACATGAATTTTTGGAATGCATAGTCAATTATTTGATGCATAAGTTTGATACACTAACCAACGTGTCTTAATAAAATACTAAAGGAAAGCCTTGATTGATATGAGAAACATTCGCTCAAGCACCCAACAGGATACAGTCTTGGCTTGAGAAGCTGAGTTGTCAGTTTGATGATACACTCAGCTGGTTTGAATTAGTGCAGACTCCGGTCCAAAATAAACCAGCCTATAAATGTGATTTCTCTTGAACTGATGCAGCTGTGTCTCATTTTGGCTGTCCTACTCTTGTCCCTGATAAGACCAGAATGGGTCAAAAGTAAACCGGCAAATAAACCTTATTTATTAGTATGATTTTCTCATTTTCAAGTTAACACCAAGCAACCTAGTTTTTCAAGTTCTGGGTGATTCTTAAGTTTGACTAGCAACACATACGTGGTTCTTATTTTGATGAACTATGTATTGATGCTAGAACTACACAAGTACTTTACAATGACTTTTGCATATATCCATATAGAAAGCTACCCCAAGGGACAAAGCATTGAAAAGAAGTCTTGAACTCTTCTATTGTCCGCAAACAATTCTCAAAATTTATACTATCCCCTTCCTTCCAAATGTACCACAGTAGACAGATAGGAAACCTCTTCCATACTGCTACAATTTGTGGGTTGCCATATAACTCTCTGCAATTGGCAAAGAGGTCTACTAACCTTTTGGGCATAAGCTGCATAACCCAAGCCCATCCAACTTGACCAAAGATAATCCACAGATTCTCATCCAAAGATGTACCACTCTAGTAGTTTAGCAATTTCACAATGGAGAAAAAAGGTGATCCACAGATTCTCTGCTCTTTATGCACATACGGCACCAATTTATCACAATGACATGACATTTTCTTAGATAGTCCATGGTGAGGATCTTCCATAGGGAAGCTGTTCAAACCAAAAAAAAAAAAAAGCTTCTCTTTGAGGTGCCTTAGGGTGTGTTTGGATGTTGAAGTGAGTTGAGTTGTGATAATAAAATATTGTTAGAATATTATTTTTTAATATTATTATTATTTTGAAATTTGAAAAAGTTGAATTGTTTATTATATTTTGTGTTGGGATTTGAAAAAATTGTAATGATGAGTTGAGATGAGTTGAAGTGAGTTTGGTAACCAAACGCACCCTTAATATGCCAAAGTTCCAAGGAAGGAGTTACTACCCTGAGACTCTGAAATTTTTGAATTTTCTGGATCAGACATACTAGTGAAGCCAGACAGAGGAGGCAATTCTTCACTTTTTAAGTGCCACATACACCTCCAAGATGAAACCCGGAATGAAGGATTAATTTTTGGGGTGAGAGAGGTTACATTTAAGTATAGGCATAATTGGGCTGAAGTAGCTTGAGTAGATGAAAGATACAGTTTTTTTACAAGAGTCTTTACAAATTTGGGAGCTTATGAAAGAAAGGTCATAATGGGTTAGGAATAACATAGATTCGGAATCAGATTTTCATTACAATTCTCAAGTCCTCAATGGGCTATGCCACCTGCTCAAACTGGCATATTCTCATGGTAATGCTAGTTTCTTATGTAATCAGTATGTCTGGGAACTTTTTGAGCGATTTCTGCATATTTTGTTTACCCAGAAGTTACCCTGATGTTTCTAAACCTTATAAGCTATAGAAAAGGTGATCTAAAGGAGAAGGTTAACATCTGAACAAGTTCAGGACATTAAGGACTTTTTTCATAACAAGTTGTACTTTGAAATCCTCCTAACCTTTCTTTTTTTCCCCTGTAAAAGAAAAGACAATTATCCTTACCCTGACTGCCTCTTCTTTTTGGAAAAAATAGGCTATTTTCTTTGTAGGATAAATTGGGTCATAAATCAGTAGAGTTGCCTCATCCAGCAACCCAATCAGTTTCATCCGTTAATTTCACTAGAGTTTCCATCAACTACCATTGAGCTCTTGGAAAGCTCCTTTGGTATACATTGCATAATTGTGACAGTGTCTTCTGCCTTGATGAGACACTGAAGGTTAATGGCATTGGGGCTTTTTGACTCGAGTAAGTTATTCAAGTTAGGGAAGGAATTAGGTGTTTGTCATGTTTTATTGATTTTGATACACTTCCAATGTGAAGGATGGCTACATGAAAAAGTTCTCTACTATAGCATTCTCTTCTGTAGGGAAACTACTTTCCATTATTTACTTCCAAACCCACTGGATTTACCTCATTTGTTTTTGCAAATGAGATGAGATGAGTTGAAATGAAAGTTAAAAGTTGAATAAAATATTGTTAGAATATATTTTTTTAATATTATTTTTGTTTTGAGATTTGAAAAAGTTGAATTGTTTATTTTATTTTGTGTGAAAATTTGAGAAAGTTGTAGTGATTAAATGAGATGAGTTGAGAAGACTTGTGAAAACAAAACTAAACTTTTAGTCTAACTTGTCATGATAATTTGAAGTGCGAGTATTTATGACACCTCTCTCTCTTTCCTCCTTTGGTGTGGAATTTCTGTGTCATAAATTTTTTTCCTAATGTCTGTGCTTCTGTTTCCCTCAAATGCCTGTGCTTCCCATATTGGCTAACCTCAATATGTCCCATTTCTTTCCATAGTTTTCCTGTGGCATATGACTTGCATGTAACTTTGAAAGTTACATGGGAGGATTTAGATGCCTATTGCCATAAGTTTTGTAGGGGTCATTGGAGAGGCAAAAAACATCCTCTACTGAGATGTGATGGTTCTTTGGCACCCTTCTGTTTCTGAATGACTTCACAGTTCAATTTTTAAGTGGTCTGTAATTGCTGTACTTGATCAGAAAATTTCCCTTCTTGCTATCTTCTAAGTTTTTTAATGTACGCTCTTTCTCCTTTGTTTATAATTTTGGCTGTTAGGATGACTGGAATTTCCGTTGATGCAGGAGGAGCTGGAACAGCTTGAAAAGATGGAGAAGGCCTCGGCTGCATGCAAGGAGTAAGAAAGAAAAAAAAAAATATATAGTGCAGTTATTAAGAGTACTGTTATTCTAAGGTCTCTACACCACATACTGCTTAGATGGTATAATTTGATTTGGAAGATAAATTTCAAAATTTGAATCTTACAAATCAAATATTACCATTTAAGTGATGTAGATGGTGTGATCTACACACCGACTTGAGAATAGTATAACTCAGTTATTCAATATTTATCGATTTTTAGTTTGGCTACTATCGATTCACTAGCTGATGTTTATAATGTGCATGCCAGAATGCTGAGCAATGTGGAAACAAGACCTGATCCTTTGCTACCAGTGTAATATTTCTAAGCCAACCCTGTGTCTTCATTGCTTTTAAATTTTCCCCAGAATCAGTTTTTTTAGATGTTTTATATAAAACCATATTTCTTCTGGTTTGGCAGGACAAATGGCCCAATAAATCCATTTTGGGATCGATGGTTTGAGGGCCCACAAGATTCAAAAGGTTGCAGATGCTGGATACTGTGATGGTCATCGCTGATCTCAGAATTTACTTCAAGTATGAGTTACTGGCAGAGGGTTTAACTTATAAACATGTCGGTCTTAGAACAAAATTTTCTTTTGATTCGTTTGTTACAAATTAAGGAGAATACTGTCATTGCAAATGTTTAGTCGAATGCTTCCTTGTGCATATGAGTACTTTATAGCAAAAAAGCTTCATTGTTGGCAAATGATTCGTAAAATGCTTGATGGTACAGATGACAATTGTAATGCACTTTTTTCCCCTCGCGAGCCATGGTTTTTTTTATGACATGCTGCACAACACGCGTAAATCTATAAAGCATTCTGTGACATGATTCGATATGATGATGTTCCCTGAAATGCTCTTTCCAAGAGAGAATAACAATTTCCCGGGGCCAATCAAAACTGAACAATGTACAAATTTGTTTAGAAGTAAGTCTCATACACACAAAAGAGGCTTCTATATCACTCATCCTAAATCCGTGAATGAATGGACAAATTCCTCAATTTCCCGACTTCCAGCATTCCTTGTTCAACTTGGTGCTTTCCCGGTAACCCGCTGAGCGATCCAACCTAGACCATTGTACAGCCCTTCTCCTGTGAGGGCACAGCAGGCTTGAATGTGCCAATTATGATTCTTGATGCTGTGAAGGGAAAGGCAATCGGTGATTTCGGCTGGGGTCATGGCATCCTTAAGGTCTTGTTTGTTAGCAAAAACAAGTATAACAGAATGTTGTAGATGTTCGTGGCCCAGTAACCTGAAGAGTTCGTCCTTCATTATAGAGATCCTGGCTCTATCAGTGCTGTCTATCACAGCTATAACTGCATGAGTTCCTCGATAATATGTTGCCCATGATGTGCTGAGCCTTTCTTGTCCACCAAGATCCCACACCCGAAATTAACAGCGTTGACAAACAGTCGTGTAGCTGCTAAGCATTTGAAGTAGAAAAAGTCTACTCTGCCGCCCCAAACGTACTGTTTGGTGAATTTTTTTTTTACCAAATGATGAATAAAAGGATTTTAAATATATTGATGCATTTTTTTTTATTTTTTAAAAATATTTAAATACATTAAAAATGTTAATAGAAAAATTAAAAAAAAATTATTTTTACAACTAGCGGTAATACCGAGCGGTGCTACTTTAGCTCTTTGTAGAGTCGCACCTCTCTTTGAAGTATACATATGATATAAATTCTCTTCTCCAAAGAGAGATTAAGGCATAAATAAGTCTCACCCATGAGCCACCGGACCAAGTCAATTTCCAAGTCCGCCGAATGATAAAAGTGACAGGAACTTACTTTGATAATGCTACAAGTCCATTTCTCCCAATTTACAAGTTTGGGCAACAAACCTCCTATACCAATATTATATTCTCTGTAAATAGGGCCTACCCTAAAACATATTGGAGTATATGTAGAGACTGATTTTGGAACTGAAAAAGCGTTTGCTGAAAGTTGACTTGACAGTTGGCTCGAGCCAAAGTTAGCTTGACATACCGCTCGAGTGAAGATCAAGTCCGAGAGTTCGCTCGAGTCCTGCTCGACACTCCTCTCGAGCGAGACACAAATCCTAGTATTCGCTCGACACTCCGCTCGAGCCAATGTTTATTTGGTTGTTCGCTCGAGTCTCGCTCGACACTCGGCTAGAGCAAAATATACAATTTTTTCCAAATTAGGGTTTCCAGCACCACTCACTATAAATATATCATATTAGACTTGTGTTGGACGGCTTCAAGCATATTTTGAAAGAGAACAATTGTCTAGTGAGTGCATATTGTGTGAGAGAGTAAAAAACCCTAGAGAGTGTGAGTTGAGATTGAGTGATTGTAATCTCCTTTGGTTAATAAGATTTTTGCAGTTCTGTGAACATAGACAATTTGCCGAACCACGTATATTGTGCGTCGTGTTCTTGATTGTGTTGTTTTTATTTTATTGCCATCGTTGTTGTATATGTTTTGCATAACATTTCACAACAAAACAGACACCCTATAAAAACAAAAGACCACAAAGAGATTTGTAGAATCATCTGTTCATGGTTTTCAGTTTCTTTTCCTGTATCATTATCTTAAAACATTTCATATTGACAATGTTCAACTTTTACTGCTGGACACGTCTCTCCATCACCTTGTCCCCTTTGTTTCAACTTTTACTTTCATGCATTTCAAAGTTTCACATATATTATAATAAAATAAAATGCACAATACAAAATTTCAATTCAACAATTACTTTGAATGTTGATTAGACCTATTGACTCAGTGATAATTAATACGAGGTCGTTTGCAATTCCTTAACTTAGTATAATTAACTTAATAAGTAAAGAAAAGGAACACAGCCAGGATAACGTCGAGAAAATAAAAAGAAAGAGAATAGAACATATAAAAATATTTTAATTTTATGTAAGATTTCAATCTTCTAAAGATAAAATAGATGCATTTTTTGGTTGCCAAGAGAGTAAAGCAGCAAAAATATTTTGTGGGAAAACGAGCAGAAGGGAATATAGAAAGATGAGAAATCCCTACCACTGATCCAACTCTTTATAGAAAAATGAGAAATCCTTACCACCGGTCCGACTATTAATATCCAAATAACAGCCTTCTAATAACCTATTGTCACTTAGCTCTCCCATCTTAAAACTCATGCGCTTGACTACAATGAAAAAATATTTTGTTTTGTATCCATTTGCCCTCTCCTTCTTCCACCAAAGCCCCATCCCATTCTAGAACCAACCCAAACTAGTGACCTCACAGTGCGAAGGAGCTCGACCTCGAGCCACGATGGAGCTCGACCTCACGGTGCGAAGGAGCTCGACCTCGAGCCATGACGGAGCTTGACCTCACAGTGCAATGAGAATCAACTCTGGGTTCCTTTTCTCTACCACCCTCTGATAAGTAAACATGAAGGGATTCCATGCCTGTGCTTTTTTGCTTGGCTATCACTTTTCCTTTTCTTACAGAACTGTCTTTGATTTGGACAAAGTTGCTGGCTTCATTTGTCCATCCAAGTAGAGCTCTTGTTTAGATGCCATCATACACATGGCAAGAAACTAATGTGAAATGGCGATGCTGAGTTCCATTTTTTTGCAAAAGTTTTCAATTTTGTTTACCTCTGCTTTCGATTGCCCAGATTACAAGCATACTATAACAATTACAAAGTAGTGAAAATCAAGCCATTGAGTGGGCAATGGGAACTGTGGTGGGCAACGGCTTGGTGGGCGACGTCGAGTGCATAGAAAAGACAGAGACAACCTGTGGTGGGCGATGGCTTGGTGGCAGTGCAATGATTTATACTGTGGAAGGCGACATCGAGTGCATTAAAACTATGTAGACAATTTGTGGTGGGCGACGAAGCTTGGTGGCGAGGCGACAGCTACTGTGGTGGGCAACGACATTGCTCTACTTTGGCATGGACGAGTGGAGTTTTTTAATCTTAGATGGTTTAATTAGGTGTGGCCTTTCTGTATTCCATGAAATTTCCTACGTGTCTAATTCTCATTGGAGGGCTATTAAACCCATAATTACAGATGGGTTGTTTCGAAGAGGAACTCATACGAAAAGAGAATTGTGGAACCAAAGAAAGGAAGGTTGGATCGAACCAAGGTTATTGATTGAGAGATTGGAGGTGGCTGAGAAACCCTAACAAGATTTTTTGGCCATCATAGTCTACGATCAATGGGTGTTTACTCGGCAGTTCAAGGGACAAAAGGTGATACTTTTATATCAATATTCCTTGGATGTCCGTCGTGGGTTGTCGGTGCCATGATGGTCATTGACGTGTATCTCAAATTAAGGATTTGGAGCATGACCTCAATAGTCAATAGTGGTTTGAGAGCTATCCAATGCTGATGCTCTTATAATAGAGAGAAGTTTTTGCGGCTAATACTGTATTTTATTAAAGGGGATATTTTCTTTTGGCATGATAATTTCATTGAGGAATTCGATTGGCATATAAACAACGATGAAAGCTTGGAAAATTGGAGTCTGGACCTTCATATTTCAACTGTATAAATGTCATCTCTAACTTCAACGTGTTTAAAACAGCTCCAATAACCAATTCTTGAGCAATCCAATTGACAGAAACTTGAGAAATTCCAAACTGAGTGTAGCTAGCTTAAGGGAGAACGCAAATGCCTTTTCAACATTTTTCTGATTCTTCCAAACACAGGGCATATACCTAAAGCCACCACTAGCATCTCATTAAAAAATTGCCCAACCAGCTAAGAGCTTGATGACATATGATCCGATTCTTCATATGAAAAATTTGAATTCAGAACCCCAACTCCCTCTTATTAAAAAAAGAAAAAAAAAAGACTGCCCAAGGGCCAAAAGGCTTCATTTTTCAATAAGGTTGTGTTTGGTTATTAAACCAAATTTAACTCATCTCAAACAAATCATTGATAAGATCCACTATTTTTTCAACATTCTATAAAAAAATTAAGAAATAATCTATACATCTGCCAATTTACCACTTCACACCCCACAACCTAAGTGGCAAACTAATTTCCGATTCTGCCTAAATGACCCCATCTCAGTCCCACAATGTAATTTCACCCATCTTAGTCCCACGACCCTTCTTCTGCAGCTCCCCCTCCCTTCACCCAAAGTCCTTCATGCCCTCTCAGTCCTGCAACCTTTCTTCTGCAGCTCCCTTCCCTCCACCCAAAATCCTTCAGTCTCGCAGCGGTGTGCGTCTCGCGACGGTGTGAGTCCAGACCCTACGGAAGAGAACCCACGTCAAGAGATTTGAGGGAGGGGTAATGTATTTTTCCATGTAAATAATCTTCTTCAAAAAGTTTATGTGAAATTCTAGGGTTTGTGACAAGTAATTGTAGTATATGTCTCATCTATATTCAAAATGTGCATTTTAAGAAAAAATAAAATAAAAGCCACGTTAGGTGTAGGGTGAATAATGACTGATGTATAGTACTTCTCAAAAATTAAACTCATCTTAACATATTTCATACATTTTAACTTAAAAAGTTAAACACATCCCAACTTAAAAATGTTAAACTCATCTCAATCGAACCTGCAAAATATTATTATTCATAAACTAACTCAATTAATCTCAACATCTAATCCTAGCCTAAATGTTTTGGATTGACCCATATCCAACCAATAATAGTTAAACACGTCACCCTAGGTCATTTGACTTTAAGTCAATCGTTTCTTTTCATTATTTTTATTTTGAGAAGTGCTAATATGCTACTTAAGTTTGTCTACTTGGTGTGCCTCTAATGTAAATTACACTTTTTTTTTTTATTTTTTATTTTAAATATTTTTTAAACATATTTAAATATTTAAAAAAAAATCAATACACTAATAGTCATTTCCTTAACCATTAGGTACAAAAATACTAAAAAATAAAATAAAATATTTGAGCAATCAAATTGAGGAGAGAAACTCAAGGGGCACAGCATCATTTTCTATTTATTTTCTCAAAGCAATAATATACAAACAATTATTTTATATTCTTTACATAAAAAAATAATATTATTTTATAAAAATATTCGTAATTTAAAATAATTATATAAAAATTTATAAAAATAATTATATCTTTTTTCTAAATACTGGGCATAGCCGTTTTGTTTCGCCTTGTACCCTCGTGTCTCTGTCTTTCCACTCGGTGTCGGCGACATCGTCGAGGCTCCAAACACTTCGCTATCTCCGTCATTCTCTTTATCGCTCTTTAAAGCTTCGCGCACTCTCCTTCTCCTTCGCATTTGGACCCTAATTCTCTCTCTCTCTCTCTCTCTCTCTCTTCCCTCTCTGTGCGTCTCCTTCAGCCTGACTCAGCCACCGGGTAAAATCCCGGTCACCATGTCACAGTCTCTGCACCCCTTCACCCTATCCACCATGGCAGTGCGGTCACCGAACCTCATTTCTTCCCCTTCCAAGCAATGCTATTCCTACCCGAAACTCTCCCTCCCCATCACCAATCGCCGCTTCCCGGTTACCTCTGCTAAGCTCTCCATCAGAGCTTCATACTCCTCTGATCTCGACCCGACATTCTCCCAAGTCCTTCTAGCATCCAACAACGGGAAAGGCTTCGTTGGAGGGGTTTCATCCCCCGCTACACAAACGCTGCCGTCGCCGGATTCGGGCTCCATCGAGGTGGACGCGGTGACGGAGACTGAGATGAAGGAGAACGGGTTCCGGAGCACTCGTAGGACGAAGCTAGTGTGCACGATTGGTCCCGCCACGTCCGGTTTCGACCAGCTGGAGGCCCTGGCTGTCGGGGGCATGAACGTGGCGCGCATCAACATGTGCCACGGCACCCGCGAGTGGCACCGTGGCGTCATCGAGCGCGTCAGGAGGCTCAACGAAGAGAAGGGCTACGCCGTAGCCATTATGATGGACACCGAGGGCAGTGAGATTCACATGGGAGATCTCGGCGGCGCTTCTTCTGCCAAAGCTGAGGTGAAATTCTTTTATTATTTTCCGTTATCATTATTATTTTCTAGTTCTCGATTTTATGCTATAATCAAAGTTTATGTTGTGCAAGTACAAAATTTTATAAAACAAATGTAGGTTTAAAATGACATAAATCATGGCAGACACCGGGTTTCCTAGGGAGCCTTTGGTCAGTTTGATGTAGCATGTTTGATGCCATCTTAACCCAAAAGCTCATTGTGATTGGTTGTTCAATATTTACAGGATGGTGAGATCTGGACCTTTAGCGTCAGAGCTTTCAATTCAGCTCTCCCCGAACGCACCATCAATGTGAACTATGGTGGTTTTGCTGAAGGTTATTATCAGTAAAAAATATATCTTTTGGTGCAAAAACTCTTTTATTTTATTTATGAACGATGATGTTGTAAAGAGTTAGTTCTTATATGTTGACGAACATGTTAATTAACTATTCTATCAGTCTTTAACTGAATTCTAATATTATATACAGACGTGAGAGTGGGGGATGAGCTTCTTGTGGACGGTGGAATGGTGAGGTTTGAGGTGGTAGAGAAAATTGGTCCAGATGTCAAGTGCCGATGTACCGATCCGGGACTGTTGCTACCTCGAGCTAATTTAACTTTCTGGAGAGATGGGAGTCTGGTGCGAGAACGCAATGCCATGCTTCCCACAATTTCTTCTAAGGTTGGTACCTAAACACCATGGGCATTAGAGTGTGTTTGGATGTTGAAGTGAGTTGAGTTGAGTTGAGTTGAGATGATAAAATATTGTTAGAATATTATTTTTTAATATTATTATTATTTTAAAATTTGAAAAAGTTGAATTGTTTATTATATTTTGTATTGGAATTTGAAAAAGTTGTAATGATGAGTTGAGAGTAGTTTAGTAACCAAACGTACCAAGTTTCTTTAAGTCAATGCATATATATAGATTGACACAGTAATATAACGAATTTGATATTAGAATTTTGGGATAGAGAAAAGTAAACATGGAATATGTGTGAAATGATGTACTTAACTCTTCAACTGATAGAAACTTCAATGGACACCTTGATACTTTGAATGTCACATATTGATAATGGAAGAAGTAAAAAAAGTGGCATTGGCCGTAAACATAGATTGTAACGATCAAAGAGAAATCCAAGCAAATGGGCTCACACTCTAAAAAGATTAGTCAAGATTACAATAAATCCCCTTAAAATCATTATAAACTATATAATCTCTCCTATGCAATGTGAGATGTCATTTACCATCCTACCATAGTTAATATGGGGTATGCAATTACCTCCTGAAAGTTTTGTTGTTCTTGTTAGGCCATTTCATTGTAGGTGTAATAGCTCAAGTCTCACACTTCCAGCTGAAATTACCTAATACCATTTGTAAGGACTTATCACACAAGGAAAATCCAAGCCACATAAAGACTCGTATTTAACAAAGACCAGTAAAGTTACAATTGGGGAGCCATTTGGAATTGTTATAAACCACAAAAACTTATCACTGTAAAGTTACAATTGGACCACCCTACTATACTCATGCTGGGGTATTACATGGATTCTTAGTTGAATATTTGTCAAGTGAGTTCATCCCCGAACCTTGTGTATTTACAGAATTCATTTTTTTTCAGTTTACAAAATAGGTTGCCACAGTTATTAATGGAATGTTTAGATGTAAGATTTTCTTGAAAAATCTTTAAAAGTTTTGCGAAAACTTTTACTTTTAACAATGGATTATTATGGGGTTTTGTGAAAGTGGTGGAATTCATTAAAAATATGTCTGGATTGAGAAAGTTGTTTAGATATGTTTTTATTGGGGTCTGGAAAAGTAGTCGGACTCTGTGAAAACAGATTTAGGCTACGTTCGAATGTTGAGGTAATCTCAGATGATCTGAAAATAGTAGTGAATAATTTGTGAATAGTGAACTGTTTGTTAATAGTAAGTGAAGTAGTTTGAGACTACTTCACTTACCAAACACGCTCGGAAGAAAATTTTTGTTCGAGGTTTTTCAAGATTTGTAAAAGTTGTTTTGTTTTGTTTTTGTATTTTTATTATGGAAATGAAGTTATATGTTTTGATAAAAATTATTTTCAAGATTATTCTAGTGTAAAAATGCATGTGCCCCATGTTACAACCGACTCACAGGGTCGGTTCCCCCTAAGATCAAACTGCAATTTAAGTGGGAGGCTATGGTGGTGGGTTGCTGTGCTAGTCTCTTCGGGGGTTTAGGTTTCATGGATGAGTCCTAAGGGCTCTGCCGTGGGGTGGTTCCCCCATCATTAAAAAAAAAAAAGTTTGGCTTGAGAGTAAGAAACTTTTTTTAAAAAATATTTTTTAAAAAACAAACTTCGTGTTGCCACACATCACTTAAGTTTTCCTATTTCAGTTGTAGCCTAATGTTGGCATCTACAAGCTTTTTTATTTGTTCCTTGCGTTACATTAGTTTCTTAAAACTGCAACAAGCTGCTTTGCAGATACATGGCAAATAAATACTTGCATTATTTGCAGTATTTTCTTTGTAAATTTCAGAGCTTTAATCTGAAAACTTCCTACTAAGTTAACTCAGAGTGATTTGAGTTCCTCTTTCTCAAATGCGGAGGCACCAATCTATTGATCTTGTGACTATATACCTTTGCTAATTGTTTTGACCTTCAAAAACATGAAACGGTCATATTGGGATTCAAGACTGGGAGTTATATAAGCATTTTTTAATAGCATTTTTACGAGAATTTTGATAACATGAATTCAGTTTCAAAGGTCCATTTTTTTGCCAAGTCAGTTTCAAAGGTACATGTGCACGCTCGGAAAGACACTTCATGGGCTGTATGGCAACACTCATGTTTTTGTTTTTTCTAGGAACTGGAGAAATATGTTTTTTTTTTTACCTGTCAGAAACATGATCATCAATCGCTTCTTTTATCCATAGAAAACTGAAAACATGTCCAAGTAGGACAAATGATTTTTTTATGTGCGCATATGAGTCGGTGAATTGCTTTTCACATTTTTATATGTTCATAAATTGATTATCTGCAAGCTGGATTACAATCTTCTAGAAAGCATTTTTTTTCAGTTTGAAAATCTTGTGGTTTCTTCTTATGATCCAGCTTTTTATGTATTTAGGATTGGTTGGATATTGATTTTGGAATTGCGGAGGGCGTTGATTTTATTGCCATATCATTTGTCAAGTCTGCTGAAGTGATTAAGCATCTTAAAAGCTATATTGCAGCACGGGCTCGTGATGGGTAAGCACATTGATTTCTATATATATTATTTTTTACTCAATCATTAGAATGTCATCATGAAAGTGTCAATTCTTCCCTTCTCTTAATCTTTCTTTTTCACCCCAGTTTTAACTTGGGATGGACTGCTTGTTGTTGGCTTTATATAATTGATGGCACGTTTAGTTAGATGTATAAAGATTTTATTGCAACTTAGACCCAAGTTACTCAGATGAATATCACTCCTATTTTCAAGTCGAGTTTTAACTGTTGTTTGTGAAGTTTCTGATCCAGTTTCGCCTTCGATGTTGGAAGGCAATTGATAAAGGGCACAACCTTGAGACTATTCTATTGAATTAGTTGCCTCTAATTCCACAATAATTAAGAAGCTGTAATTCTTTTTCTGACTGGGTATATTCTGTGATAATGCAGTGACATTGCTGTTATTGCAAAGATAGAGAGTATTGACTCATTGAAGAACTTGGAAGAGATCATTCAAGCATCAGATGGAGCTATGGTAGCAAGAGGAGACCTGGGTGCTCAGATACCGCTTGAACAGGTCCCTTCAGCCCAACAAAAGATTGTTCAACTGTGCAGGCAGTTAAATACGCCTGTCATTGTTGCCTCTCAGCTACTTGAGTCTATGATTGAATACCCCACACCCACCAGAGCAGAAGTGGCTGATGTTTCTGAAGCAGTTAGGCAGCGAGCAGATGCTTTGATGCTATCTGGTGAGTCAGCAATGGGTCAGTACCCAGAGAAGGCATTAACTGTTCTGAGAAGTGTCAGTCTGAGAATTGAGAGGTGGTGGAGGGAGGAGAAACGCCATGAAGCTATGGAACTCCCTGACATTGGAACTTCCTTTTCCGACGCTATCTCAGAAGAGATTTGCATTTCTGCTGCCAAGATGGGTAAGAATTCTCTATATGGCTGTTTATGGATTTGGTAAATTAATTTTTTTTGCAATGGTTTTATCCTAGTCCATCATGTTTGCATTTATCTTCCAAGATTTACAAAGGAAGTAGTTGGATTTAAGGGAAACTTTCCTGTTCCAATGGAAGAAGCCGAAGGGGTGAACGAGCACTGCGCAAGCAGAAACTCCTATAAATGCTGGTTCTTCAATAGCCCCAAATTACTGCTGTCAACTAAAACAAAACTAACTGAAACTTATTTTCATATATTATCCCCGTAGCACTTTATTTTTCTCCTTGGCTTTGTGGTCTGGTGGCTCCTTTTGCTTTGGTTGGAGAAGGTGATTAAAAATTAGATATTGTGTTGTTTTCCGTATTTTTAGTGGGTTACTAGTGCTGCCTTGCCTATCAGCTTACGTGGGTTGTGATTTTGCAGCTAATAATTTGGGGGTAGATGCACTTTTTGTCTATACAAAAACAGGCCACATGGCATCTCTACTCTCACGCTGCCGACCCGACTGCCCAATCTTTGCTTTTACTGCCACAACATCCGTGCGGAGGCGTCTGAACCTGCAGTGGGGCCTGATACCTTTCCGTCTGAGCTTCTCTGATGATATGGAAAGCAACCTTAATAAAACATTCTCATTACTCAAGGCCAGGAATTTAATCAAATCAGGTGACCTTGTCATTGCTGTCTCCGACATATTACAGTCTATCCAAGTTATGAATGTTCCTTGAAGAATCGATTTAGTTTGCAAGCACTGGTCCATTCTTCTAGATGGCAGTCTACGTCTAAATTGCTATGTTCTTCCCCATGTGTTCCATAAAATGGCTAGTGGTATAAACAAAAAGAGTGAGGAATGATTGAATTCAGCCCTCTCCTCCGTCCACTTCCCCCTGGATCGCTCTCTTCCAGTGGCTACAACTAAAGCCTCAGTAGAATCTGACTAGGTTTGTTAGTTCATGCAAACTTGGCTTTTCTCGTCTAATGCATGTGATCACTACTGTAACGTAGGATAATTTTGCATGCATATTTGTCCTGGAATTCACCCATGTACGGCAGAGATCAATCCTCGGATCATTTGAATTTGAATTTTTGTTTCTGTTCGTAAACCAGGTAGCATTTGTTTGTATTCATCTTGATATTATTAATGTTTCTGCAACATAACGAGCAGGTTGAGATGTGTTTTCTGTGCAGTAGGGTTAGATCCACTTTTTAACTTGTGTTGCCCATCAATGAACACTACTCACAATACCTGAATGATCAGAATTTATGTTTTGCTTTGCCATTACTTGTTATTCCCATCATTCCTTTAAGAGTCTGGATCTTTAGAGCCTGCATTGTGGAGCGCATTTAGAGTCAAGAATGCCAGGTTTGTAAGAAGAGCATGATGCCCATGAGGCTAGCTACTTGGCAACTCGCATCATATGTAATGTTAGTTGCAGTGTCTCAGGTCCACTACGACATGTCAAGAAACTCCACCAGGAGCTCTTTTCCACTTTAATCTATAAACCTCTATGATATGTTAACTTATTTTCTTCTTTTCTCTCTTACTTTCTTTTCTTTTCTTTTTTAATAATCGCCTGCTACTAAGCCAGTAAAAATCAAATTAAAAAAAATAAATCGACTGTCCTTTTAACATTAAAATTATTTTTTGAGAATTTTTAGTTTTTCTTTCATTTTACTTTGAAGAATCCAAATGCATTAAATTCCTCTCTCCACCACCTATCTCTATATTTGAGCTTTCCAATAATGTTTTCTCTTTAAATGAAGAAACAATCGCTCTTTTTATAACAAAAAGGTCTATTGCGATTATGTATAAAAAAAAGTACTCAATACCTTTTTGACAAACATTTCGGGACTACAAAGGAAAAAAAAACAAAATGAAACATCAAATATAATATAAGCTTAGGGTTCACAAAAAGATAGAGAGTACTGAACTTTTTCACTCAACCCAATAATTACAGTACGAAGTTGCAATCCACCAACACTTGAGAATAATTATTTATGAAAATTTTAAATAAGAGAAATTATGTTTGCAGTTTTGATGTTCAAGTTTTGCATTTTTTTTTTTTAAATGAGTAAATTTGAGATTTATATTAAAAAATATTCTTTTTTTATAGTAAGTTTTGTTTTTTTTAAGATAAAGCGAGATTTATACACTTTAAATTTATATAAATAATTATTATTTAAATAAATAATTAATTAATTATACGGAGGAAATGGTCCAAATGGAAATGGCAGAAAGGGCAATGAGTCATAACCACACAGTCCTGGGTCCAGCTTGCTGTGCTTTCTTCACCGTGCAAGCCAAGGTGGGCTCCCTCAAACCATCACCTCCAAGTCCATTATTCAGTGGGACCCTGATGTTTTCCTAATTGCTAATATTATACAACTTGAAAAGCTTCTGAATGCAACACCAGCTGCCATGCATCAGGTTTTGGATTTGTTTGGATTAAAAAATTAGGTAAGTTGATTTTAAATAAAAGATAAAAATTGATAAAAATATTATTTAAATATTATTTTTTAATATTATTATTATTTTGAAATTTTGAAATATTTTAATTTAGATTTGAAAAAGTTAAATTATTTATTATATTTTGAGTGAGAATTTGAAAATATTATAATGATAAAATGAGATAAGATGAAATACTTTCTTAATTCAAACAGAGTCTTAGTGTTAGTGGAGTCCGCTTTTGATACTTTCATCTTATCTAATTTTATTATTATAATTTTTTTTAAATTTTTATAAAATATAATAAATTATTCAATTTTTTTTTAAATCTTAAAATAATAATAATATTTAAAAATAATATTCTAATAATATTTTATTCAACTTTCATTTCAGTTCACTATTTTTTTTTTTTATAGAATTTTTTAGTTTACTATTTAAACGTCACCTAAATCTTGTATGAGTATGTTGGGGGTGTAGCATTAATTGTTTGAAGATTTCAACTTAAATAAAAATGTTTAAAATATAAAAACATAATTTTGCTTTCTATTCTTTTAATTATTAAAATGGTATGCCAAAGAAAGTGTTGTTAATAAACATCCTACTTAATTAATGGATGAAAGAAGTGGCAACGGCTCCAATCAAATGTGAGGCTAGCTAGGTGGTGAGGTCATGTTTCTGATGAAGTAGATCTTAAAAATTGACCATTATAAATATGTTTCACCTAATCTCTCCATATATTTTTTTCTTTTTTGAGGATTTTGTTTTTAATTCACCTAATCTCTTATTTGATTCATGTGGGTAGACGTGTAATGCTGTATTAATCGATGAAAATATGTGATGGATTTGATATTTGCCCATATCTTAGTAGCTGGCATCAATATCATCATGGTGGTTCTGTTTTTGAAACCCCACAGAAATCTGGACTCTTTCAACCCACATATACTAAACATCTTATTACATATCACGATGAAACGGTTGATAATGCAATTAATTATTTCACACAAAGGGGAAAAAAAGAAAGGATAAAATATCATACTTAATCATGCAATTATTTTAATGCAGTGACCTAAACCTTATTTAATTAAGTAAAGAAAAAGAGATAAACAAAGTTAGAATACTGGATTTTTTTCTGACTTTGAGAGGGAAATAGAAGCAAACCTGAAACAAGAATCCAAACAGAAACAGTCCCAAGAGGGGTTACGGAGCTAGAGCGACAAACCCATCATTTCATATATAGCTTTTTCCTATCAAATACCTTTATGTCCTCATCAGTTATCATCTCCCATTTTAATAAAACCGAGAAGCTAATAGCTGAGAGATGCAACTTTGTTGTAATTGATGCCAACAAGCAAGTAAAGCTTTTCTCATTATCATTATTAATCTGTCTTTAGGCCTGAAAATATTTTTAAATAGGGAGATTCATACAATGAAGCAGCTCTTCATCATGGATCATAATCCAACTTAGATACGTGGGCAAATTTAAGTTTGGAAGTAAAATGAGCAAATAAAGCTAGCTTCATGTTACCAAATTCCACTCGACCCATGCACCATGGCTAGCTTCTGTTTATGACATTGCAATCCACAAGTTGGATTGCATCAAAACCTCCAAATCAATGCAGTTTCTCCCTCTTAACTTGTCTAAGATTAATATTACAATACTTATAAAAAAAAAGTTATCTTTTTTGCAAATTCTTTTCCTTGACATGCATATTAGTATTATTTTCCCAAACAGACAATTAGTCGGATAGTTGAGGACTAATTCAACAAAATATCAATTCAATGGGTGAACTTGACATGGATGGTACACCGACTATGATGTGGTTTGACCCACAAAATAATTAAATTGCCAGGTTAAATTATACACTTAATTTAAAGTTAGAAAGCACCAACTAGAATTATTGATGATAATATATGATAACATAGAGGACCGAAAAGATTATCTTGGGAGGCCCTATCGATGAGCCTAAAGAATATATATATATATATATATATATATATATAGGCATACACAAGGCTAAGGCAAAGCAAAGCAAAATACACACACATGTATATATCAACACAAATATATGAGGAAAACAAACGTCTCAATCTTGAAGTGGGACCAGACCCATGTGGAGTATAATAAAAGAGCACGTAAGGGTTACATTATCAAATACATGTTTGAACCAGCTTCGTTTGGTTACCAAACATCTCTCAATTCATCTCAACTCATCATTACAATTTTTTCAAATTCTAACATAAAATATAATAAACAATTCAACTTTTTCAAATCTCAAAATAATAATAATATTAAAAAATAATATTCTAATAATATTTTATTATCTCAACTCAACTCACTTCAACATCCATACACAAACTTGACAAGGTTTATAAGAGACTAGGCGTTTGGTATAAGGACAACAGATGGGTCTTTTTTTTTTAGAAGTAGATGGGGAGGACAGTGACCGTAACATCTGGCACCTATTTTGGTATATTTTGGTTATGTTTCTGTAGCAGATGGCTTTTCATAAAGGAAAAAAAAGGCCTCAATAGCTTCCCAAAAAAGCCTCATAAAAGATGGAACGATTCACTTTCATCATGGTGAGATTTTATGTAAGATTACTTATCCAAAAGAGAAAATTAAAGAGGTTTTGTCTTGAAGATCATGAAGTCAGTGCAGGATGATCATATTTGCGTGCGACCCACAAAAGGGGATTGGCTTGTTCAAATGATCCATCCAGTGCAGTGCAGTGCAGTGCAGTGCAGAGGATGATGATGATCACAATTACCATCACAGCAATTCTGAAAGTTGGTTTTCCAAATCCCAAATTTGCTAATATGCTAAGATTTTCATATGCAAGTACCGTGTCATTATTGCAGGGGGGGGGGAGAGGGGGTCTCAACTAGGATCTTGACCTCTCAGCTACCAGGGAATATAAACACAGAGAGGCCCACCTCATCCTACTCTCATTTATAAACGTCCATCAAGAGTAATGACTCCTATGGAAAATGACACTCATCTACTTTAGCCTCATGCCCCCACACTATTCCCCTCCCTCCCCTAGTAAAAGTTAAAACAATAGTTCGGGTTTTCGTGGTCCCAAAAAAAAAAAAAGTTTAATTAGGTAGTTGTTTAGGGTACAAAATATGAGGTGAGATCCTCACAAAAACCCATAAATAATAAATAAATAAATAAATAAAATTTAAAAACTATTGTTGTGAATGGAACTGAGAAACGATAGTGTGGTCCGAATCTCATAAATTTAATTATTGGCTAAAATATTTTAATTTTTGGTCAAGAAAATGCTTACCAGGAAGTTGGTTTATTCTTTAGTTCATTGACAGGATTGTCCAATGAAATCTACTACAAAAACATGAACTTTGAAAACCATGATAAAAATGTGGAGCATTAAATCTGGTTAGAACGAGATGATTAAAAATGATCTGATCTCCTTTTGAACACAAAGTTGAGGGAATGAGTTTGAAACTACGAGAGAAGCCAACGAAATGGATGGCTTGTGAAATTCATGCATGTTCAGAGCGGCGTGTGTGGCTCACGTGCCGATGAGTGGGTTCGCCAGGATAGGAGGAGAGTTGGAGCATGGCGGAGGACTGATGCGGATTCATGTGAACGTGAATGTTAAACATCTAACCTTCTTTCTTAGATAAACATATTTAAGTGTAACTATGCAGAGCTCCTCCCTTGCTACGTTAACATTGAAAGAAAGGAGGATTCAAGTAGGTGTTGAAGAACTACTGTGATGAATGGTTTTTATCGGGTACCCTGGTATAATTGATAATTGATCTTGATTTTATTTGATTTTTATTTTTTTTCTTGTTCTTGTTCATGTTTTTTTCAACCCATTATTTATTTATTTATTGACCTATAATTGGTATGGCTAGAATTTTTGTATCATTAAAGCATACACAAGCCAATGCTTGATGTCTGGGACCGATGCCGGTACCAAGCACTGGCTATATAGTGACCAACTGTGTGCCAACCACTGCCATCACAATCAGAGGCAGTCCACACCAGAGTACAGGAAGAAATTTATACCTATATGCTTAAAACTTATTATATAAATGACTTGATTGACAGAAATAAAAAGAAAACTGTGCTAGAAAGTAAACTTGTTCAATTTGATTTTACCGGTTTGCGTTTGGTTTTTATATTCAGAGGAGTTCAGTTAAATTCAATTTAATTTTAAATTGATTTTAATATCTAAATATTCAATTCTCAAATTATTAAACTCATTCCAACTCAAAATCTTCTTATACGTGAGACCTACAATTTTTTTTAACTTAAAATATCTTTTATACATAAGACGCATAACTTTTTTCAATTTTTCATAAAAAATATTAAACTCATTTTAACATCCAAATATATTTTAAACTCAATTTAGATGGACCTTACATAACTCTCTCCATTACTCAACTCAATACTATTCATAAAAAACTCGACTTAGCTTAACTCAGCTTAATATCAAAACACAATCTAATATTTCTAAGTTTTTTTTTTCCATGCAATACATGGTACAAAACAATTTAGGCTGTTTGGCTCGTGAAGAGAAAGTTGTGCCCTAAAAATGGATATCTAGGGGAATTAATACTCAAAGTACAAACATTTTGAGATTAGGGTTTCAGGGAACCATATGGCTTATTAAGAGTTATGGAAGGTAGGACCACCCAACATGAGAATTCTTTTAAGTCTTTCACCGAACAAGGAAATTCTTTAAAGTCTGCAACTTTTCCTCAAGTCACAAAAAGCAATTCATTGCAAATCTAAAGCATTTGGGTCCCCAAAAGCTAATAACAAGCTCATGCTCCCTAAAGCTTTTAGATATATAGGAAATGATGAGTTGTTTTTTTTTTTTTTTTTTTTTTTTTTTAAATCCAATAATTTCAATAGACATCATCAAAAGAAGTTCTCACTAAAGTGGCATCAATAGTCTTTGCCACATTAAAGTTCTAACAAGGAAAGATATTGTGAACCAGCAGTTTAGTGACAAATTGCTAACCCATTTTGTTTTTACTAATTGTACAGCTTTGGCTTCTCATCATTCAAAGCATAAAGTCGGGAAAAAACAAAAAAACAAAGGAAAAGAAAAGATAGCTGCAGTGTTTTGACAAATGGTAAATTTTTAATTTTTAATGTTGTTAGGCACTACTTAGGCCTTGATGTTTGGGAAAAAGTAGATGCTGGTATTTGAAAACTTTGGTTGCCAGTTACTTTGCTCAATAATATTGGTATACTGTTTACACCAATTTTACAGCTTTCTTTCATCATGGCAAAAGGCTACATGCTCTCTATCTATGGAATGCCACTTTTCCTGTGCAAGAGTTAAGATTCACACTAATTTCACATAATGCTTAGTACCATAGATATCTAGCATTACAATCATGACTCATTTTAGATCATTGAGATGTTGCTTTATTGAAATAATCATGTTAATATTATCCCCCAAATCAACGGTCGTCAATGTAATTTAAGATACACAAAATTATTATCAACGTCGGGATATATATCACGTCTAGGCAAGAGTTTTCAAGCTTTTGGCGACAACCCACCGCGGCCATAACACAAAAATAAACATGTATTAAAAATTATAATAGGAGATACTGAGCACCTAAATTCAAGACAACAAAGAGTCATATGTCAATTTCTTTCATGCGAAGTAATGCACTCTCAAGGTTGGAGGCAAACTCATTGGTGCTTTGTTTTTCAGAAGCTAGAGCCAACAGTAGTGCATTCAACTCGACCATGCATTGGCTTTGGTTGCCTTCAATTCGTATTGGGTGGAATTGTTGATCTTGTTTTGTCCCTTTTGTATGAATAGGATGACATTTTTTTAGGTAAATGTACCCACAAAATTGAACACAAAATAGTAAACATTGTTGTCCTGGTTATAAATGATAAATCCGAGGACAATGACCACACAAGCGTGCCAATGAAGAGTCATGCTCACTGTAAACCTTGATTTAACTCTTTCTACCCTAAGAAAGTAAGACACATTTGTCCATTTTTTATTGATTTCAAATGTGGGCTCGAACAAACGGTCCACTTCTTGCAACTGTTGACTGGTCATGCTCCCCCCCTCAAATATTAACTCTTCATTATTGCACTATTAATCGATTAATTAATAATGTATTAGATTTATATATAAGTAATGTTACATACAGTCATAAAGTGAGTAAACAAAGTGTAATAATTTTGAAAAATAATGAGGTCTACAATTAAAAAATTAATTTTTTTTATATAAGTATTGTATTTACTCATTTTTTTCAAAAAAAATTGTTCATTATTTACACACTCCACAACTGTAAATAACATTTATGTTTACCATAATATTCAACCAAGTATTTTCTGGCTTATTACTCAAAAAAGTATAATATTCTCACAAAACCCGTTATGTGGCACGTAAATTAATTACTTTTTATTATTGACATTATAATCTTGACAAATATAGACTATCACGTCAATAATATTATACTTATGTTATATTTAGGTGTATTTTAGATGGTAAATTGAGATGAAAATTAAATACAGTATAGTTAAAATATTATTTTTTAATATTATTATTATTTTAAAATTTAAAAAATTTTAAAAAATTAAATTATTTATTATATTTTATATTAAAATTTTAAAAAATTATAATAATAAAATGATTAAGTTCTTCGTCAGAATGTTAACTACTTTCAAACGCTAACGCGTTCTTTTTAAATCATCAAATATTAATTGCATTAAAGTACAATGAGAAGTTTGATTACTGACCTATGACTAGATTTTTTGCGGTTGTCATTAATTGGTCAAGTCTCTTGACTTTGTATTAAATTGCCATCTAAATATGGTAACGCAGTGGATTAAAAGAAAAATCAACGCTTATGTTTTCTCAAGGAAATTAACGATCTAAGTACTCAGGAAAGTAAAAAGAAGAAAGGAAAAGTTTTCTTGTAAGTGAGTTCATGCATTAAATTGTGTACTGATACTGACATGTAAGGAATTCATTTAATAAAATAATACAAATTGAGACGGATATAATTTTTATAAGACAGATGACTTTCTTATTTTCTCAATTTTTTTTCATTTATTTTTCTTTTCAATAAAAAAAAAATTATATCAATATTAATACATGATTTGGTGCATCAAACTACTTCTATCTAATAAGGCTAAAAAAGAAAACAATAAACTTCACTTCTTGAAGATATAAGTAAAGAGCGCGCAATTCTTGAATCTTTACAATACAAATGGAAAAAACACGTACAATATGTGCCAGTCGATCTCAAATCTTCCCCTTTGTGGGCCAAATTACAGCGAGCCATGAAAAATGACAAGGAAAGAAACCAGATACATTCCAAGTGTCAAACGATTAGGCCCCTTGGCTGGATAAATAGCAAGCAAATTAAATTAATGCAAAATATTATCTATACTATAATTATATATATATATAGATATATATATATTCTACACCTCACATCATATACAAGATAAGATATAATTTGATTTGTAAGATTTAAATTATAAAATTTATATTTTAAATTAAGTTATACAGATAATATGTGGTGTAAAGGCTTTCAATAGAGCTATTCATTAGTTATACATGTTGACGCATTAGTTATAAGTCATTCTATTCGTCATTTCTACAATACACATTACATATTACACTTATTTTTATTTTTATTTTTTTCTTATTCTAGCTAAACTAAAAGAATTTTTCTACTCATCATCTATATATCACATATTTAATAAGAGAAAAAAATAAAAAAAAATTATGTATAGTGTGTTATGTAAAAATGATAAATAAAATCTTTCGTTAGTTATTGATATTAAAAATGTTAAAATTTAATTTAAAAAATAAGTTACTGATAAAATAACTTTGTTTGACAAAAAAAAAAAAAGCATATATTATATATATGGGCAGAAAAGAAAATAGTCTTTCAAGTGTGTTATAATGAAAGGAAGGAAATGGGGCAGGATTGTTTTTTGTCCTATACATCAGGTAGCAATAGAAAGTAACACTTGGCTATTATATAAATTATTAAAACGACAGTGTCGTAATGCAGGCTATAAAAAAATTTCACAGACAATTCTGCTTCTTGAATCTTTTGCCATTGTGATGTGGCAGAAATTTGTTTGTATTCGTCGTTTCACATGCATCCTTCGTCACGCGTAAGACCAATAATTGGTCGGTCTGCACGACAACATTTATTCGGACAGTACCCAATAAAAAATAAAAAATAAAAATAAAATTACATTCAACAATCTAGAATTTATACTTTTTTTTATTGGCAAATATAATTTATATAAACTAATTTAGTATCAATAATTGCATATAAGCAATCGTTTTATATACCTAAACTAACTTTCTTAATGCTCATTAATTACCATTCAAATGTACAAATGAGTCTACAATTTAATTTTTTTTTTAGTTAATGAATTATAGACTAATGTTAGGATTTACACTGTCTATAAATAATATTAAATAATCAAACATTTAGATCGATAATTATATAGAATATTAGTAAATTATACATTCACCCAAAAAAATTATTATAATCATTTACATCCATTTATCAGAAATGTATTCAATTTTCAACACCAATAAAAAAGAAGGTAGCTTGGTCAAAAAATGATAAAAAAGAAAATTAGCAAAGACAATGTTTTATAGAAACAAAAATATTAAAAAAAAAAAACGTAAGGAGATAATAGAAGATATTAATATATATATACAACACGTGTCATGCAATGACTGGAGTACACCACTGAAGATCGTCCGAGTATACACACTTTAAGATCTCCCCGTTTCTGAAAGACTGAACCCCACCATCAACCTTACTTTTCTCTTTCTACTTTTCAAACATTTACACATTTGCCACCATCGCCTCGAAGACGGTTGAGTTTTCGATATCTCCGGATTACGAGGCCGAAAATTCCACACAAGTGGCAGGACTGTTTAGTAATTTCGACCGAAAAGAGCCAATCGAGACCGTCCTTGATCGTCACCTTCAACACGTGTCGCCCACTCCAATTGTCCACAAACTACTACTGCATGTAACCCCTAACATGTGAGCGAACATCCGCTTTCAGGATAACCCCGCCATGTAGGACTACACGTGGCAAATGACTCCGACTCAGCATCCCCAGACCTCTTTCGTTCTCCCTATAAATACCCATTCCAGCACATCACCCACTCCACGAGTCTTCGCCGATAACCAGAAACCTCCAAAGCCATTCTCTCCGTTTCTCCTAACTTTGACATTGAAGATCATCTCGCCGGGAAAATGAATATTCCGGCGAACTTCTCGTCCCTACAAACACCTGCTCTCCATATTTCCGATCATCGTCGTCACGTGTTCCACGAAAGACCCTGACTGGAAAAAATATTCTTCATCATCGTGCCAAAGGTTATTCCATTTTTCTTTGCCACTATAATTCCTGGAGAAGGTACAACGATTTCTCGCTCGTTTGAAAATTTGTTTGAAAATTTTGGTAGATTATTTTTTTGTTCTTTGTTTAGTTTAGCTTCGGACCGGATTGACCCGGTGATCGGCGAAAATTTACGACCGGCAGAGATGCTTTGTCTGTTGAGAGACTTTTCAAAAGATGAAAGTGGATGCAGACTGTGTGTGAAACTGTGCACTGAGTTGTGGCATTGAATTGAAGTATATTTTTTGTTTTTTGTTTTTTTTTTCTGTTCTCTGGTTCATGGATATGTGTGTGTATTTGGAAGTGAGGGAGGCACATTTGGATTAAGGTGCAGTTTGCTTTTTTAAAATATTGTTACTCTGAGGCTGTGAATTTCCAAGCGAATCCGATATTATTCAGCTCTGAAAATGGACCAGAAATAGCAGAGCGGTTTCATACAAGATTGTATTAACTTCACCATGCCTTTTCCGATGAAGATCCAACCCATTGACGTTGATTCTCAAGCAGCAGTGAGGGAACCGGTTGTCAGAACCGATAATGCCAAACCGGTGTTGAAATCACGGCTCAGGAGGCTTTTTGATCGGCAGTTCCCTAGCGTTCTGAAGATTTCTTCGGTGGAGAAGCCCAGTGGTGGCGAGGCTCAGTACAGCAACAAAGATGGAGGGCCAGAGTTCGAGCCCAGCTCGGTTTGCTTGGCGAAGATGGTGCAGAACTTTATCGAGCAGGAGAGCAACGACAAACAATCCTCCGCGGCGGCCAAGTTCGGCCGGAACCGCTGCAATTGCTTCAACGGCAATAGCAATGACAGCTCCGATGACGAATTTGAGGTGTTCGCTGGTTTTGGCGGCGAATCCATGACCTCCGGATCATCGTTCGGCGGCGATTCCTTTGATATAATCAAGGTAAAATGTCGCTTCAATTCCTGCTTCCGCCAACTTCTAACTTGTGATCGTTTTAAAAGATTTTCAATAACCAAACGGAGCATAGGTAATGCTTCCTTTAAGAATTGAGAAAAAAAAAAATCTTATGAGCTAAAATTAATCAGGATGAATCCTGTTTCTTGCAACAGAATCTAATTCCTTGCTCCAGCGTCGCCGAGAGAAACCTCTTAGCAGACGCAGCGAAGATCGTCGAGAACAACAAAACTCACAAACTTAAAGACGATCTGAAAACAATTGTCACGGAGTCTCTCTCATTTCTCGGCTACGATACCTCAATCTGCAAATCCAAATGGGACAAATCCCCCTCTTACCCAGCCGGTATTCTCTCTCTCTATCTCTCTGTTTTTTTTAATCAATTTCTTTTTAATTAGATACAAAAATTGAGAAAATTGGTTGGTTTTGGTTCAGGGGAATACGAATACATAGATGTAATAGTGGAGGGGGAAAGATTGTTGCTCGACATCGATTTCCGATCGGAGTTTGAGATAGCTCGATCGACCGGAACCTACAAGGCGGTCCTGCAATATCTGCCGTACATTTTCGTGGGTAAACCGGATCGGCTGGACCGGATTGTCTCAATCGTATCGGAGGCAGCAAGGCAAAGCCTGAAGAAGAAAGGGTTGCACTTTCCGCCGTGGAGGAAGGCCGAGTACATGCGGGCCAAGTGGCTCTCTACTTACACCAGAACCACCCAACCCCGATCATCCTCTACCGTTGGAGACACAGTTTCGGGGACCGAGAATGAAGATTCTTCGGTCACGACGGACAGCGATTGGGGTGAGTTGGAGCTGATCTTCGGAGAGGAAATGGTGCCGTCCGATGCTATCCCATGTGATTCGGTATTTTCGCGCCAGTCGAGAAATCTCGGTATGGAAGAGGAAGCGAAAGTGGTTCCCCCGTGGCAGCCACCGGCGGTAAAACCGAAGAGCGTTGAGAGAGGAGCAAAGATGGTCACCGGATTGGCTTCTCTTCTGAAGGAGAAGCCCTAAAAATATTTTTGGATTTTCAACCGTATATTTTTCCCAAAACTTACGGGTATAAAAGGCATCAATATATAAATAACATATAGTCGTAATTAGGGCAATGGTACAACTTTTTTTTTTTTTCCCACTCTTTTTGATGATCTAAGAAGCAGTAAATCTATGATCGTTGTAATAAAATAGGACCAGAAAAGGTGAAAAAAAAAAAAAAAAAGGAGAGTACATAACTTCCAAAATCTTGTAAATTGAAACACACTGAGATCGTTAAGATATTTTATTTGCTTCTTATCGGTTTCGTAAAATGAGTTTTGTGTTTACAATACAAGAGTTGCTTTATTTTATTTTTATTTACCATGTTGGAATATATCAAAATGCGCAAGTATTTTTGGTGGGGTGGTGGCTTTCTAGTTGTTCTCTTCAAGGCATGGTGGGTGCGGTAATGACGGTTTCTTGGAAGGGAACAAAGGGGAATCCTTTTACCAATTTCACATTTTTTTAGAGGGCACTCGTTTCTTTTTTTATTTTATTGAATTTGGTTCGTAGCAAAGAGAGAGAGGCAGAGAATGGTAGCGATAGGATTACTACCTATCATTATTTAGCAGAGAAAGGGCTCGTGGTGTCTCGAACGTTTTAATTCAGAGGCAAAAGCTCTCGCACTAAAACAGTGTGATACTCAATGTCTTTTATTTGCTCTTTGATCTGTACACTTTTTAGCTTTCGGAAGAAGGTATTGGGAACGCGTTTCTTTGGTATTTGACCCAACTCGTGATCGTGAAACCCACCGGTTAAATGACTCGAGATCCACGGCCACCGGCGAACCGTGAAATGGATCCTCCTTAGTTTGACCGAATGTGCAGAGGAGGTGCTGTTATTAGCACGTGTGAGATTTTTATTTTTATTGACCAGTTAATTTTTATTATTCAAGTCTGAAAAACAGAATTTTGACCATCTCGAATCTCTTGACTCACTCTCAGTTCACTTATAAGCCTAATCCTTATCTGATAAACTGCGAAAATATGTTATCTATTTGTGCTCTGAGTCCAACATTTGATACTACCTCGTATAAAATTTTTTGCACTCATATAATTAATTGTATTGTTATTCTTTTACGGTGAAAGGTGGTGCATAATCTCTGAAATGAACTCTCGAAATTGCCCCATTTTTAGAAATTGCATAATTTGGGATATAGGCATTTCAAGCAAAAGCCCAATCAGCTGGGATTTTTTTTTTTTTTTTAATTCACAAACACCTTTACCATTGTAACGTTATTTTTTATTTCTTTTTGTAAAACTACATCTCACAATCATTGTAGTGTGGGGACACTTGCAATCTATTGTGCTTTGTATTTATCCTTTGATAATACATTATGGAGTATAATTTAGGAAGTGGGTAGGGTCGGTTGCAAGGGTTGTGGGGTCCTTTTCCTTATCTCTCTTCTTTTTTTTTTGGGGGGGGGTGATAAGACGCATACTGGGGGGTCCCTTTCCTGTTGCAAAGCAAAAACTATAAAAGCAATTTGCCCGAAGTTTGACAATAATACTCTCTCTCACCTATGAAAGCAACCTCTCACCTACTCTCTCTCTCTCTCTCTCTCTCTCTCTCTCTCTGAGATTGCTTGTTGAGCTTGCCTAGGCCATACGGAATCAGATATTCTGATTGGAGAGCTAGGGAAGATTAAGATGCGTACAGTTTCATTTTAAGAATAGTGAACTCGATCCCATTTGGGTGGATCGGGATATTATTTATGTGATATATGCACTCCTTTTTGGATGAGCAGGAATGGCGAGGAAGTGGAACATTGGCATTAATCAGGGACAAAAGCTGTGTGATAGAGTTCATGAAAAAGTCTAGACACCTTCCCCCTCTTATCCAATCATGATTTGACATGTCTGAGGGTACAGATACATTGTTGGAATCTTTGTTTAATCGAATCTTCTTCTTCTTTTGACAATTTTCAATGCATGTATCATGTATGCATACAATTTCATGGGGAGTGGATGGATTGCCATACTTCATCATGATTATCCAATTAAAATGAGAATAATGAAATCTGTTTTACTTCCCATTTAACACATTGCAAATTCGGTTTGAATCGGTTACTCAATCTTATGTTAAGTCGCTGGGATTAAATAAAATGTCACACAATGATCTCAAATTCTCAATAATATGCCAAAATAATAACATATTGCGCCATTACACTATAAAAAATTGACACCATGCACCATTCCTTGAGAGAGTAATGTAATGCCCGGTTCCACACGGGTCGGAGAGTTACTTTCTATCACTTAAACTCATATTTCAACAATATAATAATAGACTATAAATTCCTAATATCATATAGAAATTTCGTTTCAAATTAATTTACTCAATATAATCAATTTTTCAAAATGCCAAGTCATCATAATACAATAAATTTTTTTTAATAAAAACCGACAATACTCATAAAAACTTTTTATGCTTAATCCACTATATTTAAATCATCTCACCCAATGCCTTATAATCTTGATCCTCAGCTGAACCATCAAAATATCTAAAAATGTTATGGAGATAAGGATGAGTTATCAACAACTCAGTAAGCAGATAACTTATACTAACATGTAAATATGAGCATTTATAAAGTTTGGTATGCAGAACAAAATATTTACTTTCAGAATACAGAAACAACATATTTGCTTTCAAAATGTATAAACAAAACTTGTGTTACAAAATATCAAAGCGAAAACTTTCAGAAAAAACTTTCTTATTAAAAAATCTTTCGACATATCATAAACAAAGACATCATCTTCATATCATATTGAAACATTGCATCATGAAAAATACCATGTTTAACCCAGGGTTATAAACCATTATTATACCCGTGGTTGGGCTATATACCATGTTTCATCCCGTGGTAGGGTTATAAACCACCATTATACCCGTAACTGAGCCTTAACAGAAACAGAACATAACAACATTAGAGCCAAATCATCTTCAAATTTAGAATCAGAAATTCATGCCAAAATTTTCAGATACCACATCATATCAAAACCGAATACTGAACAACTTCATATCACTTCACATGTTCGAAATAATATAATAAAAACATCTTCATTTATTCACAGTAAAATCTTTTAGATTTTCATATTCGCTCTTTTTGTATAATTTAGAAACAAAATGCACAAAATTAGCTCATGTTTATACCAGTCATGATAGAAAAATATTTTCTCTTATATAAAATTTATGCATATGCAGAACAAACATATGAGGTCGTTTTTAGATTTCTTTAAAAAAAAAAAACATGCTTATTTTCAAAATCAACCTTATTTCATTTATTTTGTGCAAAACTAGTATATGAATCTCGCTTACTTGGACTTCTTAATTTTTCAGAAATTTTCCTCAATAATGCCACACAAATATAAATAGTCATCTATAAAAATAATCGCATAACTTCCGTAAATTTCTAAATGAACACATCATTTGTAATTAAACATAAAAAAATGTTTAAGTAACTTACTTTATTCCTCAAGCCCTAACATCTTCGAAACCTTAAGATCTGATTACTCCAAATATTCTAATTTTCCCATCAACTCTCCAAATGATGATGTGATTATAATGTAAAATTTCTCCAATAGTCACACATCTAAATTCTCTTAGTTTAATCAGAACAATATCATCATAATTAAGAAACTGTGTGTTATCTATTAGGGCCTATATGTAATTTACTATCTAAGGGCTTAAAAATCTGACAATGGAAAAAGGAGGAGAGACCGAGCAGAGTGTGCATGCGGCGTGAGTCATGGGTTCGACTGTGGACCTCCGACGTGGGTGAGCGGCAGTGGATGTTCTAGTTGGCAAAGCACGAAAATGATAGAGAGGGAGAGAGAGTAAGCCAAGAGAACACGGTAAAAGAATGAGGGAGAGACGGAGAGAGTACAATGTGCGAAAGGGAGAGATAGCTCACCGTGGGACAACGAGGAGGCGTGCGACCGGTCGGGAGCTATGTGCGGTGGCTTCCGTTGTGTAACGTGGCTGAAAAACCTAGGGGCACGGGGTGAGTGAGAGGCCGACGAAGGGGAGCTCAATGGAGGACTTGAGCAAGAACTTGCTCTGTTTTTAGCTAGTTAAAACAGAGGAGTATGGGGCTTGGTGGTGCACGACATCAAAAAGGAGGAGCTGTGCAGTGGGCTATGATTTCACGCGGCTTGGCAGCAGCAAAGCAGGAGTGTTACGGTGCAACCGTTGAATGTGGCTGAGCCGTGACTTTCTCTAGGTCCGAAAGTCAAGGTGCAGCAGCGGTCTCCTTGGAAACTACAAGGCTGCATGCACATGAAGGTGGCTCGCGGGGGGAGGTGTTTTCCGGTGGTTGGTTGCTATTTTCATGGTATTTTTGACGCGAGGCAGTGCCTAGTGAGATGGTTGAATAGAGGAGAAAAGCTGTTGTCTAGTTTGCGGAGGAGGCTGATCGAAATGCTTGGCATCGAAGGAGCGTACGGGAAAGGAAAAAAAAGAAAAGAAAAGAGGAAGGTGGTTATGTGCATAGGGGCAGCGGTTACCATGCAGTTGTCGTGCTTGATGCAGTGAACTTCTTGTACACGGGGAGGAACAAATAATTGGGAAGAGAAACGGTTAGGAGAACAAAAAAAAAGCACACGGAGTAAAGAGGGCAAGTGTGCCTATAAAAAACAACAAAATAAAAGAAACCGTTGTGCAAGAGAAGGAAAGACATAGGAAAAAAAGGAGTTCAGTGTAAGGGGAAGACAAGGACATCGGAGAATTAGTTGTGGGAAACTGAAGTGAAGGAGAGAGCGGAGATTTGAAACCGAAATAACATGGGGGTTTAATTGGTGTTGTGGTTGTGTAAAAACCTAAGGGCTTTGAATCTATCACGAGATAAGAAAAAAAAAAAAAAAAAAGGGGGCCTATATCTTGATAGTATAAGAACTAAAAATAAGAATAAAAAAAATAAAAATTGAATGCGAGCTTTGTGTTGGGCCCGGGTGTTACAAGTAATGTTAGATACAATTCAAAGATACACAAATTCTATATACTCTATTTGTATAAAAGTGAGATTCACTATTAAAAAAATAATTTTTTTATGTAGATCTTATATTTACTCGTTTTTTTCAAAATGAATGTGCGAGACTTGCACACTATAAAACTGCAAATGTCATTTCTCCCCTTGAGAATTCTATCGTCAAGAGTGTGTGCCTCACCTATATTCCATCCATTTTTACAAGAAAACTGTTATACATCAGCTACTATTCACTCTCATACCTCACACCTATAATTTTTTTGTTCATAAGACGTGAGGTTTGGGGTAGTGAATAGTGATTGATGTGAAGGATTTTTTTTTTTAACAATACTAACTAACGGAAGATGATGCAAAATATCAATTTTTAACTCTTTAAATAATGCAATGTGCTAAATTTATTAGTTATGAAGTATACAATATAAATACTCTAATTTGAAAGTACAAGATCATATACATTTTCCTTTTTTTTTTTATTTATTAAATTACGTGGAGGATTGTTGGGCCAACCCCACCAAGCTGCACCCGATAATCACAAAAAGAAAAATTAAAGGATTTTTATTTAAAGCAACAACATTTAATGTATCCATAGAACATAAACAAATACAATCCATGCATACTTTTCAGCCTAAATAGAGGCGAAATGTTCAATTGAGGAATGTTCATAACTTTGATTTCCTTTTCTAATTGTCTATACACAAAACCTAATCCAAGTAAGAAATATATAAAGGCAAAAATCTCAATAAATTCTTTGAGTAATGATATACCTATAATATTTTATATAATATATTGTATAACAATATGTTAAATGAGAAATATTTTTATAAAATTATATTATTTTTATAAGATATTTTACAAAAATATTCTTTATTTAATACATTATTATATAATATATTATATAAAATATTGTGAGTAAATTATTTTCCAATCAATTTAATGTTATTTGCAGAAATCTGGTCAGGGATTTAAACCGTACACGACAAAGGGTCCAATAAAACGTAGATATATATCTCTAAGTCTCTAACATAACATAATATTTGATTTATATGTACAATACTGGGTGATGTTAGAGATGTGAGACGTATGCCTGCAAGTGCTTTCATTACTTGTGGATATGAATGGGATTTTGGAAAGCAATAAAGGAAGATTATTGGCAAAGAAATTAAGCAACTGGAAATGATGAAGCAAAGCATTAATTTGAGATGTGACAACATCATTTCCTTGTCGCTTTGAAGCTGCTTCTTATGATGCAGTTGGAGCTAGAACAAACGATTCGCCACGAATCCATCTCTTCACAACTGGAATAAATGCCAAAGCTGTAAAAAGTCAGACATTCGGGGAGCTTTGATTTCCACTTTGGATAGCATTTTCAAGCAGTCCCCTCTCTCTTTCAAATATGTGCAAAAAGTTGCAGGAAAAAAAAGAAAAAAGAAGAAGAAAATATAAACAAATACAAATAAGAGGTTATTGTATAGAAATAAAAAAGAACAAGGAGGTTGGTAATTAGATTTGAATTTTTATCCTTGTTTCCGGTGAGGAAATTCAAATGGCGCTTTTTGTTTAAATCACTAATTGCACAAAAAGTTTAAGTTGATAAGTAATAACGGATTTAATTATTTAAATAAGATATTCTAATTAACTAACTTATTAATAAGATTATATGAGCAAAACCATATCTTGGCTCTCTCACTCATGATATGTAGTTTACATAATTAAGGACAGATTGTGCAGAAGATCTTGATCATACTTTTAAATGAATTGCTCATGAATAGTGTGTGTGTATATATATTTATATATAGAGTTCCTTGGGAATATGATATGGATGGAGTTGAAGCCAAGCAATAGGCATGTTGCTGAATGAGCCTTTTATGGATCATATGCAACCTCTTGCAAAGACATACATTATATATTAATAACTTGTTATGTGGTATTCTACAATAATTCAACTGCAAAAATGTCTTAATGTAATAATCATTTGTGTCTATTCTATTAAAAGAGTATCGACTAATCAAACTAAAGATGGTACGGAATTCTAACTAATCTTCATAAATAAATATGAACAAATTGGTGGGACCATTATCTAATTTTTAAGACAAAAGTGATAGAGACTGTACACCTCATGTTCGATTTCTGGAATAGACAGATGTTCAACAATCAACATACATATATGATATAATCTGCAACTGCATGCAATTGGGTAGAAACCGAAACCAAGCTTTGGCATTCCTCATCATCAGGATCTGAATATATATATATATATATATATATATATATATATATATATATATTTTTGAGTTGGAGGAGGGGAGTTTCAAATTCTAGGATTCAATTTTGAAGGCGGAGAGTTATGCCAATCAGGTCACAGGCCTTCAGCCAAGTCTCTATATCTTCTATTTGAAGCAACCATTTGAGTCAATTTTTCATAATCCTTGAGGGAACGTTAGGGGAATAAAGTTCAAAAAGAAAAAGGGCCACAATTTTTTTCCCTTGTTGATAGAGAACAAACTGCCTTGGGCCACAATTTTCCTCTTCCTTTTGTCATCATTTTCTTCCAACCTTGGGCCACAATCTTCTTGCCTGCCCTCTAGCTTTTAAAAATCTCTTTTTCCAAATGAACCAAACTGCTCATTAAAAGGAGCAGCCTTTCAAATCTCTGATCCTGTTTGTCCAAAAAGATAATTGTAAGTCCTCAGCTGAAATCTTAATTACCAATCATCAACCCGGGCATCTTCACACATTCTGAGTCTAATAATGTGGATGTTACTCCTTTCCCAACGTTCTAAAGCATAAAGCATCCTTTGCTTTGCAACTAACACGGGAGCAGGTTTATCTCTCTACCTCTGGCTATTGACCTTTTACAGAGTTAAGTCGCTTAAATGACACAGTAGCTTGAGAATGATCACAAGTTTCCCTCTTTTTTCATTTTTCTCTCTTTTTCATAAGCTCACTATGCATCAATGGGAATCGCCCCCTTAAAAAACTGTATGTAATAGATGGCACCTTCATAAGTTTCCCCAACTGACAATGTATACTTGCCATTTGCTTTTGATGATCTGGTCTATTTCAATTAATACATGAACTCCTCCTAATTCCTATGCAGTTTAAATAATTCTCTACTCTGATTGCTTTCCTTATTTTAAAATCTTTATGCCATTAAAAGGTTTAGACAAAAATTAAGATAGAAATGAACAAAAAAGAGAAGAAAAAGCTTTTTGAACAGCTTTTCCAGTGGGCCAACCATGGGTATGCCATAAGGACTCATGTCTTGCACATGGACCACAACATTCATGATCTAGGTTGGGCGTTGAGTATTGTATTGGTGAGATGAGTTGAAGGGATAGGGAGGTCTGCCACCACGACCATTGTAAGGGTAACGTCCCCTATTGTGCTCTTATCGTCCTCCTCGATTGGGTCCACGACCACACTGATCTCTTGTAGAGGAGGTGTAGTTTGCAGATGGTTCCAAAGAAGAAGAAATGGATCAGTTGGTATGAGTAAGTCTAGATTCATGGATTAGAAGAAGTTGATAGAGTTCATGGGAGGAGACCAGGGTGGGTCTGGTGGTGATAGAGGTAACAAACAGCTCATAAGATGGACCAAGTCTATTTAACAGATATGTAACAAGGTCCTTATTTGATAAAGGACTACCAGTAGCGGTGAGAGAGTCTACAAGGCGACAAACTTTGTCAAAGTAGTCGAATATGGACTGGTCACCTCGGGACAGATTTGTGAGTTGGAAATGAGTTTGAAAATCTTTGGCATGGGATTTAGATGAGTACATGGATGAGAGAGAAGTCCATAGTTGATGGGCAGTTTTGGAGGAGAGAACGTGACTAGGGGTGTAACTGGTCCGATCTGATTTTAGACAAAATCTAGGACCGAACCGGTATGTATCGATTTTGTATTTTCTAAAATCGATTACGCACCGGTTACCCTCATAAATCGGTACTTCCAGTTTTACCGGTTTCCAGTCTGATTTTTCGATTTTTTTAAAATGTAAGTTTCACAGTTTGTCATTAAAAATATTTAAAAAAAAAATTGATTTAAAAGAATCTGTTTTAACTTTTACTAAAAAAATCTGTTTTACTAAAAACTACTTCAATAAAATATCTGCTTTACTACAAAAAATCTGATTAACTAAAATCTGTTTTAGTAAAATCCGCTTTCCAAAAAACTGCTTTACTAAAAATAATTTACAACAAACTTATATATATAACTACTACAAAAACTGGAAAAAAAATATGCAATAAACTGCTTCATCCGCTATGAGTCTATGACTAATGGTCCAATGGATACAACTTACAGAATTTACACATCATACATTAAATAAAACACTGCAAGTCTACAACAAGTCCTTGCATGTTAAAGGAAATAACTTAGTACTTACACATATTTTTTAGAGCAGTCACAAGAAATTCAAGAATGAACATCAACAAGCCTATGAGCATATGGAATAAAATAAGTTCAAAAGTCTAAATCAGAAGTCCAAAAGTCCAACAAATTACAAGTCCAAAAGTCTAAATTACAAGTCCAAACACTTAAAAGTCTGAATTACAAGTCTAAAAATCTAACAAATTACAAGTCTAAATTACAATAACTTAGAAGTTAGAACATCCAACAAAAAACTTCAATAACTATGCACCAAGCCACCAACTCCAATAGTCCCTTCAATAATCCTTGCAATTGCATAAAAATAAATCAAACAATTAATTCTAATAAAAAGTTAGTAATTACATTAAATAATAAAAAAAATTAAAGGAATATGTTATACAAGTTGACCTACCTTAAATTTAATTATCTCCAGCCAAAGAAGTAGGTCTTGAAGAACTTCCTAAGTCTTCCATGAGCTCTACACAAAAGGGAAAAAAAATAAGCAATAATTAAAACAAATTACTAATACGATTTACACTTTAGATATAGTTAAAGAAAATGTGAATGATGTTACATACCTGTATCAATTTTCTCAAACTCCTCAACATCATCCATTAAAGTACGAATGTTAATCGGGGCAGAAGAACGAAGCCAATTTTGTGTACAAATAAGAGCTTCTACCATAAGTGGAGATAGGCTGTTGCGGAAAGGATCAAGTACTCGACCTGCTATGCTAAAAGCTGACTGAAAGGCCACTGTAGATATTGGAACTGCAAGAACATCCTGTGCAACTCTTGAAAGCACGCGGTATCTAATGGAGTTGACCTTCCACCAAGTCAATAAGTCGAATCTCACATCATTTTCTTCACATTTTTCAAATAAATCTCTCCAATTCAGATTTAGTCACCTAAGAGTTCTTTTGACTCCAAACGCTTCTTAATTTATGCATGAATTAATGATCTAAAATCACCTTGACCTACCCTTGCAGTTGAACTTGTACTACTAGCCCTTCTCTCGCTTGATTGGCTTATAGTTTGATTTTGTGCCCTAACATTACTTCCATCATTTTCACAATAACTGTCATATAAACGAGTCAAGACATCTTGAACCCGATCCACCAACATAAGAACTTTTGAACTATTATCCTCATATATTCCTTCAAAAATATATGTTAGACCACGCATTTTATACCAAGGATAAAAAAACCAAACCAACATATAACAAAAGATTCATTTTTTCAATATTTCTCCAATACTTCTCACATTTAGATTTCATACTAAATGTCATTGTCCTCAAATTATGAGTCCCTTCCACACACTCCAAATTAATTGCAGCTTGAATTGTTACTAGGTCAAACAAAAAACTGTTGCAAGTGACATAATTGGTCCCCGAGAAACGTAAGGTTGCATCATAAAAAAGTTTCAAAAATTTTGCAAACAACCTACTCTTATCCCAATCATCCATGGTTGGAGGCCCTAACTTGGATGCCCCTCCCTTACCCAACTACCTAACACCATCATCATCCTCACTATCATCTTCCCCAACACTCTTAAGATATACCGGATCTTCATTCTCTAGCCGTTGAAATGCTTTTTGAAACTTTTCAGCCCTATCCAACATCATATAAGTGGAGTTCAAACGAGTTGCTACATCTAAGCATACACCACTTTTACAAGTAATGTCTTCACTGTCACAATATTGCTTAAATGTGTTCCACCTTTATGGAGATGATTTTACATACTTCACAGCTCTTCTAATTCTTGCAATTGATTGATCATATTCTTTCAACCCATCCCGAACAATCAAGTTCAAGATATGAGCACAACATCTCATATGCAAGAACTCATGTTCTAAAATAGTATCCCTTCTATTCCTTGTTTTTCTTTTGAAATACGAAACTGTCTCATTATTTAAACTTGCATTATCACGTGTAATTGTAAATATTTTGGGTCTTCCCATTCTAGTAAACACATTTCAATTTGTTTACCTAGTGTTTCACCCTTATAGTTTTCAACCTTGCAAAAATTGATAATTTTTTTGTGCATGTTCCAATTTTCATCAATAAAATGTGCAGTGAGATACATGTAGTTAAAATTTTACACAGATGCCCATGTATACGTGGTTAGACAAATGCGCTGCCCTTTAAGAGCATTTTTCGGATTGTCTTTCTCTATCAAATAAAGTTTATAAATATCTTTTGCAACCGTTACACGTAATGGAATTACATTCCATTTAGGTTGCAAAACAAGCATGAATTTCTTAAATCCCTCCCCTTCCACATGTTTAAAAGGAAGCTCATCAATAACCAACATTTCTGCTAAAACTTCTCTACACGCCTCAACACTAAAAGAAATAGGTACAAGCCCCCTACTGCTTGATCCAGACTGGAAACCCAATATAGATTGGTTTCTATCTACTTTCCTAAGTGGAGACTTCTTACATGTTTTTTCCAAGTGTCCTAACATTGATTTTGTGCTATTTATATTAGGATCACAAGCATAAGTCATCCCACAAAGGTTACATGAAGCCCTAGGTTTCGACTTATCCTCAGTACGAATCTTTGTAAAATAATCCCAAACTACTGATCTTTTCCTACCAATAGATGGCTTACTTACATTGGATTTGGGAGAAAGCGGATCATTAGTCGCCATT
This sequence comes from Juglans microcarpa x Juglans regia, assembly GCF_004785595.1. Lineage (NCBI taxonomy): Eukaryota > Viridiplantae > Streptophyta > Magnoliopsida > Fagales > Juglandaceae > Juglans > Juglans microcarpa x Juglans regia. The sequence continues at coordinate 38,454,979 of NC_054594.1, read as the reverse complement.
GATTCCACAGTCCTTTGACTCATTTCTATTGTAGGTTGAATATTACTGTGTGTTTCTGTTTCATTTGAAGGATTCATATATGATTTTGTAGTAACAAAAATAAACATCAATTGTTGATCATATTTAGAAAAGCTTACTCGCAATGATTGTAAAATCTAGAAATACAAGATTTTAAATACAAGATTATAGAAAAATCCCATGGTTCCTTAGGTTTCTATACATGTTAACCATCCACTGATCTAGGCCATTCATTTTATTTGGGTAAGTTACCTGGTGTTAACATTAAATACCACACATACATGGATTGCCTTTTACCGATCAACCTAATTAAGGTTTGAGTAGAATGGTTCATTTTATTACAGGAGAATGGGCATTAGACCAATTCAACAACAAAGCCTAGGCCACAACCAACAACAACCCAATCGGCAATAACAAACACTAATAAATTTCGGATTCAAAAACCCTACCCTAATATCACAAAACCCAATCAACCCAATCAGCAATCAAGATTCACAAAAATCCCAAAATCACAAAACCTAATCACAAAAACCTTAATATCACAAAATCCAATCACAAAAATCATAGTAGGCTAGTATGTAATTTCAAAAAAAAAAAAAAAACTTACCGTGGGGGCAGATCGGCAGAGAGACTGAGACAGGGGCTGAGAGAGTTGAGAGAAGAGAGATTGAGAGCGACGAGAGAGTTGAGAGATGAGAGAGTGAGACACGGGAGAGTTGAGAGTGAGAGACGAAAGAGTTCAGAGACGAAAGACTGAGAGGCGGGAGAGTTGAGAGTGAGAGACGAGAGAGTGAGAGACGGTGAGAGAGAGCTGCGACTGTGAGAGAGTGAGCCATCGAGCGCAGTGTGCACGCGGCACGACGGCACAAGAGACGGAGAAAGCGAGATGCGAGAGGCGAGAGCAGAGTGAGTGAGAAGTGAGAATACTGTGACTGAGAAGTGAGAAGTGAGAGACGAAGGCGGAAAGACTACTGCTGACTGCTGAGTTCATGAAAGAGATGAATTAGATTTTAGGGTTTTCAAATAGATTAAAACGGCACCGTTTGGCCTTTGGCCATTTACTATTTAATTAAAGTTTAATTCTTTGAATCTTTTCAATGTGTTTTTTTTTAACTGATAATTAAAATTTGTATATATTTGTAATACATTTAATAGACTATAGACTATAGTGATTATAGTGATTTAATATAATGATTAACTATATATATTTGTAATACATTTAATATACTATAGTCAAATATTTTATATTTTATATATTAGACTATATAATATATATATATGTAATACATTTAATATACCATAGTCTAATAGTATTAATATTAGCCTATTAGTATACTTATATATTAGTATTAGTTATAGCGATTTAGTATAACTATATTAGTATAACTATAACTATAGTCTATGGTCTACATTAAACTATTAGTATTAGTTATGGTGATTTAGTATAACTATATTTGTATAACTATAACTATAGTCTATATTAAACTATTAATATTAGTTAAATAGTTATAGACTTATATATCAGTATAACTATATAATATATTAGACTAGTCTAATAGTATTAATATTAGCCTACTAGTATAGTTATATATTAGTATTAGTTATGGTGATTTAGTATAACTATATTAGTATAACTATAACTATAGTCTATATTAAACTATTAATATTAGTTAAATAGTTATAGACTTATATATTAGTATAGCTATATAATATATTAGACTATATAATAATATTAATATTAGCATATTAGTATAGTTATATATTAGTACTAGTTATAGTGATTTAGTATAAGTATAACTATAGTCTATAGTCTATATTAAACTATTAGTATTAGATTATTAGTTAAATAGTTATAGACTTGTATATTAGTATAGCTATATAATATATTATACTATATAATAGTATTAATATTAGACTATTGGTATAGTTATAAGTTATATATTAGTATTAGTTATAAACTATATATTTAATATTAGTATTAGTTATAAACTTTTAGTAAAAACTTGTAGTATTAATTATAAGTATAACTATAGTCATTAGTCTATATTAGACTATTAGTATTAGTTATAAACTTTTTGTGATTTATTATTAACATTTTATGTAATAATTTATAAATTATAATAAGAAATTATTTCATATATGATATTATTTCATATATATAATTATATATAAAAATTTCACATAAAAATTTATAATTATACATAATATATAAAACTTATATATATATTAATTATTAATATATATATAATATTTTGTATAAAACTTATATGTACAATAATACAAATATTATTATTTTATATATATTTTTAATCAACCGGTCCAGTCCGAGCCGAAAAATCCTAAAACCGAAACCGGACTGGAACCGGCCAGTTTTCACATTATAAGAACCGATCCGGTCCAGTCCGGTCTGGACCGATTTTCCAATTTGAATTTACACCCCTAAACGTGACCCAAAACAGAGTCCGAAAGAGAGGAGAACATGATGCTAAGAATAAGTTGGTCGGTGCGCCTCCATGAGTGAAAATCAGAGTTAGGTTTTGGGTTAGATTGAGAGGAATTGGGAAGAAATTCTAATGGAAGTTTGGAAGAACCATCAAAGAAAGAGAAGAGATCATGTCCAAATCGGTAGGCAGAAACTTAAACATTCCATGAAAGATAGTTATCAGTGAAAAGTTTTGTGGATACAATGTGAGAAAAAGGAGTAGCGGAAGAGTGAGGGGAATGAAAGGGAGGCGGATTTTTTGCCATTGATGCAGAATCGAAAGGACTAGTGGTCTGTTGGCTCTGATGCCATGTTAAACATAGCATGAATTAATGGAATTCACCTCAGTGATTTACTGTATTGATGCGCTGGTATATATACAAGAGAAAAGGAAAAAAGTTTGTTACATGTAACCGTAGAGAATAACAAAATTTTCCTACTCTACAGTTCCTTTCTAGTCTGCACATTATGTGTTTGTGACAAGTTCTCCTCTTGTGTAGTAGAGTCTGAAACAAAGGTGGTATATATCTTAATATTTAGGACACCATTTTAATGGTGAAATATTAAAGGCGAACCTTGTTTGTTTGAAATATTTTTTCAAAGTTTTATCTAATTTTAGATTTACAAAATTAAACCTACAAATTAATAGGATTTCATGTTAAATATACTTTATAATAAAAATTAATTTTATAATCTAAAATAACACATTAAATATTTATTTTTATAAAAACTTTTTATATTTAAAGCATTTCACAAAACTAAATAGCCGTCACCAATACTCTTATCCTAATCAGATATACGAGAGAATATATTTCAAAAAAAAAAAAAAAAAGATATACGAGAGAATATCCTAGCAATTGGGACGAAAATCTAACCCAACCCAAAACTCACTGAATCTATACCGTCTCTACACAGACTCACATAGGGCTTTCTTGAGGGCCTTAGGCCCAATATTGCAGTTTGAAATCAGTCCATTCGGTTCAATTGTCGGATCCGGGTCTGAAATTCCGCATGCCCTAAATCAGGTATCTGCCAATTTACCAAATCGCCATAGCAGAACCCGAAAGAGAGTGAGAGCGCAATGCAGAAGAGAGACCAGAGCAAGTCGGCTGGAGGCGCAGGAGGCGCCGCCGGTCCCACTCCCAAGAGAGGCCGCCCATTCGGCAGCAGCTCCGCCGCTGCAGCCGCAGCATCTGAAACGGCTGCTCCGTCGAACCTTCTCGGCCCATCTCTCCACGTTCATAGCTCCTTCGCTGGTCAGTTTTTCAAAACCCTATCTCTCATAATATAGTTCGATTTCATAGGACAAGACTACCGAAGTTTAGTTAATATTCTACTTAGTCATAAGCCCTAATGCATGCGTGAATTATGCTTTAAGATAATATTAATTTTAGAGTTAGAGCTGAATGTGAAGCTGGTATTGTGTAATATTTCTAAAGCTGAAGTTAAAATCGATTGAATGCTATGAAATAGTCCATGAATTTCAAGAGTGATCATTTGGAGGCAAAAAGTGTAATTGTGCTTTAAATGGTAAAATAATATGCCGCAGATCCCTGGATTTATTTATCTGTGCTTATATTGAGTGGTCTCTATTTGTATTTTGTACAATTCACTATGTTTTTTGCCTGGATGCAATTATGATGCACCTCAAATCGACATGGTAGAGTATAGGTGGCTCAGATCAATGCAACATGTTCTATATTGTGTTGTCAAGTTGAACTATAGATATGAAGTGGGAGCAGAAATGGTTGAGTATAAATTATTAGACGAAGGTAAGAAAAAGTGAATAGAATTGTGTAGGTGACGTGAGGTGAGAAATTGAATTTGGAATCTCACTAGAACACGTTGGTGCAACAGATGGGGACTGTCAAATAACTCAAGAAAGTTTATATGGTGAGCTGAGGTAGGCATTTTAAGAGAAGATGGAAATAAATTAGAATGGTGCGCGCATGAGTTATGTCTTCTGATATTTTGGGAATCTAAGTTTAATGAAAAAAATAACATATACCTCCGACATGCTTCTTATATTTTCCCCTAAGTTCTCCCTTTTCTCCTGTCTTGCTTCCTAAACATGTTGGGACTAGACTTTTCTGTTGGTGGTGATTATGATATATTCTGCTCTATCTCTTCACTTTATTCACTCTTATGCACTACACGGGCTTTCCAAGATTTGTCCATCATTAAAATTTTAGATTGTTGTTGACCTCTTCTGACTGTTACACTCATTCTAGATCAAAACAATAAAAGGATAGTTCTTGCCCTTCAAAGTGGATTAAAGAGTGAGCTGACCTGGGCATTGAATACTCTCACACTGCTCTCATTCAAGGAAAAGGATGACATGCGCAAAGATGCAACCCCTCTTGCAAAAATTCCTGGGTTGCTGGATGCTCTTCTCCAAGTTGTATGTGGTTTCCTTTGTCTTTACCATGCTTAATTTGATCATAATGAATTAAGTACTTACTGCATATCAAATGAAACAGATTGATGACTGGCGCGATATAGCTCTTCCTAAAGAACTCATAAGGACACCAAGGGTCAGAACACTAGGTGCAAATTCTACCGTAACAGGATTTGGGAATGAGTTGGGTTCGTTGGGGTCAAATGGTACTCCCCTGCATCCTATGTAAGCTTGACGTGGTTCTTTTCTTCTTCTTCCAAAATTTTTCTGTCTGATCCAAGTGTTGAATATGTTAAGCTTACTTTGAATAACTGGATCCTGAGTATGTGATAAGTTCATATGGCAGCCTAAAGTCTGGTTCGTCTGTCATGGAACCAGTGGTACAGAACAATATTTCCAAATCTCATCCTTCGAATTGGTGGTTTGATGAAGATGGTCTGTTTAATCTTGATGAAGAAGGGCGAGGAGAAAAGCAGCAATGCGCTGCTGCTGCTTCAAACATTATCCGGAACTTCTCTTTCATGCCTGAAAATGAAATTATTATGGCCCAGCATCGTCATTGCTTGGAAACAGCTTTCCAGTGCATAGAAGATCACATCACGGGTGAGAATTGTTGTTGTTGAAAGCTTAAGGGTTTCTTTCATGTCATAAAATGTAATACTGTCATGGTATTAGTCCTAGTACATTTTTTTTTTATCAGTGGTATCTCCTAGTATATTTGATCATTTGATGTTTGTCTTTATGTTTTGGTGTATGACATCTCTGAAAGTTCCCATTGTTAACAGAGGATGAGGAACTTGTCACAAATGCCCTTGAGACTATTGTAAATTTGGCTCCATTGCTTGACCTTCGAATTTTTAGCTCATCAAAGCCATCCTATATCAAAATAACGTGAGAAATCTGACCTTACTTTTCGCTTTAGCTCCTGCTACTTTTGATTTCTAACTTCTGGCTTATAACTTCACCAATCAAAAAGTTCATAAGCTATTTCCTCCAAACAGAGAAAAACGTGCAGTTCAATCCGTAATGGGGATGCTAGGATCTGCAGTCAAAGCATGGCATTGTGCAGCCGCTGAATTACTAGGGCGTTTGATAATAAATCCTGATAACGAGCCTTTCCTTCGTCCCTTTGTTCCTCAGGTTAGTTTTGTCCCAGTATGGGTAGATTAAACATGTACACATGCATGCATTAAGACTATAATATGGGTCGAATGCACAATGCAGATACACAAGCGTTTAGTTGATCTTATGAGTTTTCCAGCGTTGGATGCCCAAGCAGTTGCTGTCGGTGCTCTCTATAACCTTGCAGAAGTTAATATGGACTGCAGATTGAAGCTCGCCAGCGAGCGATGGTGATTGATTTTCTTTTTGCTCGTTCAGATGACTAACATTTCAGTTTTATGTTTATGCTTTTTAAGATTTTAAAATAGAAACGTTTGTTGCCGATATTCAGGTAATAATTTTGTTTTTAATTTCACCAAATACAGGGCAATTGACCGACTGCTCAAGGTGATCAAGACGCCGCACCCTGTTCCCGAAATTTGCAGGAAAGCTGCAATGATACTTGAGAGCCTGGTCTCTGAACCACAGAATAGGGGGTTGCTGCTAGCTTATGAGAATTCCTTTGCGGAGATACTCTTTGCCGATGGCAGATATTCTGATACATTTGCGAGGATATTGTACGAGCTAACGGCTAGACCCAACAACAAAGTGGCAGCAGCTCGTGGTGTTTGGGGCATGTAACTGGAAGACCGACATCTTTTGGTGATCTGGCCCAATTAGCATCCATCCGGGCCTGGTATCTCTGAATGTATATATCTGCTGCCTTTGACTCACTCGAGTGTCTACCACAAGAATTATTTATTTATTCGGTCAAAACGCAATGCCTAATTTATAGATTTATTAATAGCCAAATCTAGTCTTTTTGGACTTCAGAAGCTATATAATACATATATATATATATATATATATATATATATTTGTTAATATAGCTCACTCGTGTGTCATCGATATCAGTAGTTTATTTTGGTTAATATATGATGTTCAGTACTTTTTTTTTTTTTAGTGTTGATGTTCAGTACTTGGTGCTTGCTGTTGTTTTTCTCATGTCTGTCTCTCATAGGATTGCTGTTGTTTGCCGATTCTCGAAGAAGAAAATGTCAAGCTGAATCAATAATATATATATATATATATATTTTAAAGAAAGGTTTGGCTAAACTATGACTAGTCCAATACTAGTGCTCTTAGCTAGAAACCTAAAGAATCTTTGTTATTATTTTCATTTCTGCAACAATGGTGGCATGCATGCATGCATGCTTTTCGGCCACTGCAGCAAAGTCTGCCACCTTTCACGGTGTTATATGTTAGATTTAGGCAGACCAAGCTATCCAAAAAGGGAAGTAGTCATCAAGCTATACTGTAGATGATCGCAACATGGTTTTAATAGCTTGATCATGATCACGTTGATTAGACACCAATTAAGGAAGGATGGACGGTTGCAGAAAACGATCTGATCAGTTCACCACCTCCCGTTGAGCAAGCCACCTTGCCTGAGGCTGACATACTTGTTTCTGCAAATTATCACGTCGTCCCTATGCAAGTTAAATAATATTTCCTAATGCATGATCTCTTGCCGTTCATAAAATTGTTTTTGCTAGCATTTACCATCTTTGGTTGGAAGTGGATCAAATATTTTTTTTAAGAGAAGTGGTAAATGTACGAACAATTTTACGCACAATAGTAGTATACGTATTGAATATTTATTCCATTTTATCATGTTCTTATCTTTTAATTCGAATTTCAATTTTTAAATTTCAAATTTTTTACCATTTCAATTACTGACACGTTAATACATATAGTTATGTGGATAAAATTAGAAGTGCAAATAACAATTTTCTTTTTTTTAATTATCAAATTAGCCCGCTTGAATTGTGTAATCCTTACATATACAGTACCATAGGGTCGCCAAACATCAAGATTACTGAAGGTGGAGAATTATCTGGTCCAAAATATTTTACTTGCAAATTACTTCAAAGACATTGATCCTCCAATTAAAAGCTAGCCAGTTTTGTTTAACATCGAGAAGTTATATCGGATGCAAGCCCTATGAGATTTCCCTTGTTTATATACAAAGATTAAAGATATATATGTAGCTGCAGGGACTTCATCGATTGAGACATGAAAACCATGAAATTGATTATGCATTAACATATTAAATCACAATATACGATCATTCAATACATTCATGATATAACAGATTATCTCAGTTTAACGTCATGATTAAAGCACAATATATGTATATATATATATATATATATATATTTATAGGGATATAGGGGGAAGGATGCATTGCACTTGGAAGTAATAAGCCCAAATCCGCTGCTCCCACGACTGAAACTTTCATGAAATAATATATAATGGATGCCACTTCTGGAAATATTCAAGAAACGTTAATGGATACGACTTTTGGAACATGAACTGGGAACTCGTGAATCTCATCCATCCAAGGACTCTTTTCCTTTGTCGGATCGATGGTCCTCAATGCACGCCACACAGCACTGTTACACTTAAATCCAGAACCGAAAGCAATCTGCCATGTTCGGTCACCCTTTCTGATCCTACCCTTGGCCTCAGAGTAAGCCAGCTCATACCACAGAGAACTGCTTGAAGTGTTTCCAAACCTATTAAGAGTCATTCTTGAAGGCTCCATGTGCCAGTCGGTGAGCTCAAGGTTTTTCTCAAGCTCATCCAGCACTGCTCTCCCTCCTGCATGAATGCAGAAATGCTCGAATGCAAGTTTAAAGTCAGGAATGTATGGCTTTATTTTCATTTTAAGAATTTTTCTTCCCACCAAGGTCGCAAAAAATAGGAGTTGTTCTGACATGGGAAGGACCAAAGGCCCAAGCGTAGTGATATTGGTCTTGAGTGCGTCTCCAGCAACTGCCATTAGATCTTTAGAAAGCGAAACGCCAATTCTTTTGGTTTCATCCTCTCTTTGTAAGACGCAGTTGTAACACTTATCATCGGAACCCTTGTGAGTGCGTACGGTGTGGATTAGCTGGTACTTTGAGCGGCGACGATCGGAGGATCGGTTTGATAAGAGGATCGCTGCGCCGCCCATGCGGAAGAGGCAATTGGAGACGAGCATGGATCGGTCGTTGCCAAAGTACCAGTTGAGGGTGATGTTCTCCATGCTCACAACCAAGGCATAAGAGTTGGGGTGCACCTAGTAATTTTAAATTGACAAGTAATATTTATTTCAGAGTTAAGGCGCTGTATGTCATGTGTACGCATGCACTTGTCAAATTAAGAGCAAATCCACCTTATAATTAAGCAAGAGAAATGATAGAAATACGTACATATTGTATAATTATTTAAAAAAAAAATAAATATAAAATTTATATAAAAATAAATTATTTTATTAATAATATATTTTATTCTTTTTCAAAATAATTATACGATATTTATATATTTTGCTATTGTTCGTGACATTACCCCTTAAACAAAAACAATTACTAAAATTGGGTAAAGTAATGGCTTCAGTCCTTACGCGCGGATCCCATTAACTGGTACATAGCAGCATTCATCATTAGATCAGAAGGTTAATGGGGATCGAGGCCAGGAAATTTTTTAATTTGTTGCCAACCTAATATCCTTTAAAATGTCACGCTCCAAATTAAGCAGGTTGATACGTGGAGAATAAGATATCTCTATTTTATTTGAAATAGATAGATATTATATATAGCACCTGTTTAGTATATATAAAACATGAGGTATTTTAGACATATTGGTCATTTCATTTAATCTAATATTAATAACGAAAATATCTCCTATGGTATATGAAAGAGATAAAATGTTATAGCCATAAATAGATTCTACAAAAATAAATCTAAAAATTGATATGATTTTTATGATATGTTAGATTTATTTTACAATAAAAATAATTTTATAATTTAATATATGACATATTACGTCAGTTTATAAATTTACTTTTATAGAATCTCTTAATAGTTAAAACATTTATCTACATGAAAGATATATTATTTAATCTTGCAAAACAACATTAAAAAATTATGAGAAATATTATAACTTAATACATATATGCATAAAATTAAATAATTTTTTTTTTAATCCAACGAACGTACTCCGAATTATTATAGGCTACAAATAACACATGCAACCATCAACACGGTACGTAATAAAAGCTAAAAATGATGTTAATAACAATATATAATTGATAATGACGACGATGATGATAATATAATAACTGACCTGTAGAAGTTGTTTAGCAAGGTCTATAGAAATAAGGCCAGCACTGCAACCCATACCACCAAGATTATAGCTTACAATGTTCCCTCTGAGCTTGTAGTGATTGACGATCATGGCCGAGAGGGACGGAGTTGGATTGAACAAGCTACAATTGACCACAAGAATCCCGATGTCCTTAGCCCTCACTCCGGTCTTTGCCAAGAGCTCATCAATGGCTCCGAACATCACAGTCTCAGCCTCCTTCCTTGCCTCGGCCATACACGGGTTGGGGGGGACTCGCAAGATGGCCTCCGGCAAGTACGTTTTCTGGCCCAACCCTGACCTCTCCAATATCTTCTTTTGAAAGGCCAAGTTTTCCTCTGAGAAACTCCCAAGTCGAATAGATCTTTCCATGAAAATCTCCCGAGTACACGTTCGCTCTGCTTCTGGCTTGTAACATGCGAAGTTTACCAGGTAAACTTTTCTTGGACGGCTCATGAAGTAAAGGGTGGCAAGGAAAACCATAAGAGCTGAGCAGACAGTCCCCGAAACAAGATCGAACTTTAGGTTTTGCCATAACTGGACGAGTTCTTGGACATTGATTGTTGAAAGATGAGCTGAAGCTATGCAAAGAAGCGGAACAAGCAAGAGGTACATGGCGTTGGAGATCAAGTAGTGGTACCCAAGCTTCACATACTTGAGTCTGACAGACAAGAGAAAGTTGGGAAGGTTGTTTTTCCTTCTCTCCACCGGAGCTTGAACCGAAACCGATTCAGTCTCCGGATTTTGTTTCCTCTCATCTGCCATAGTCGATCAGAATATAAAAGACGTAAAGGAGGACTTGGAATCAAGCTTTCGAAGCAAAGTAGCTAGCATGCAACACCCAAAAGGGAAAAAAAGGAAAAGAGACCAAAGCGAAAAGAGTTATTTGAGCTGAAGATCTGTACTTGTATTTGAAAAGGAAAACCCAACCAGAATTGCAGCGAAAAGAATGTGAGAAGGAAAGAAAGCCGAGGGACTAAATTAAATGTTGGAAGGTGAATTGGAGTCTGAGATAGTAATGCCCTGCGAAAATGGAGGGCGGAATTACAAGATTTAAAGGGATGAGGTGTGTGCGTGAGAGAGTGGGGGATGCAACCACCCCCAACGAACTTTGATAGTTAGGCCGCAGGAGCATTGAATTTGCCAACCATGAGAATACATGGGGTTTCGTGGGAACAAGTATACATTTGACCTTTTAATTGCCATTTGCCACTCGCAACTCACAAGGTACTATCTCCCACAATTTCCGGACCTAGATAGCTAGCTGCAGCTTGATGATCTCTTAGTGTTCGAATTTAGAGTGTGAATGTTTGGGAATATATTTAATTAATTAAAAGCTTAAAAGTATTATTGTACGTGGTGAGATCCATTTTAATTTTTGTATATCCATCGATCGATCGATCGCTCTCACTGATCATCTACATGCATGCATGCTAACTAAAACACGAAAGAGATCCATAATGTAAGTACGTCCACACGATTTCACCGTCATTGGGGCGTACTTAGTACGTGCGAAGTATAATGACGATCGATTTTAGGCGATTTCAAGAGATAGCATATATATTAGGCAAATACGTAAGTAATTTTTTAGGGGCCGGGGGTGCAATTGCGTCGTTTTATAACACTTTCTATAAGAAGTTTTACGTGTTTTTGATAAATTGGTCAAACTTTGTTATCTGAACACAATACTAGCTATTATATATATATATATATATATATATATATATATATATATATATATATATATATATGGCCGGTCAACAACCCATTGCCTTCTGATCTACTGGCACTTTCTGTTTTCTATCCCAATCTTTCCAAAACTTCATGTGTTTTGTTTTTGGATGAGATCATCCCCAAACTACTTAAGCATATTGCAAGAGCTGATTCAAGATTCTTGTACATGCAGTAGTAGTAGTACTGCATGCAACACCATGCATATACATATATAGGTGTCCATTAATTGTGTACAGGCTAGCTAGGAGGCTTGAATTAATATAAATATTCAAATCAAGACTTCATGCATTTTGCCTAGACGTGACCATAAACTAGTAATTACCCCATGCAACATTCTCCCGGACTTAACCGACCTAGCTAGCTAGAGTTTTCCTTTCATTAATGCGATGTTTGGAAGTTAGTAATACTAGCTGTTTACACTATAACAGATCTCGTTTTTTTCTAGAGAGTGATTGTGGTGGGAAAAAGTGTAGATTTCGAGAAAAATATCTATTTTTCACTAATTTGTATGGTAGGAGAGCCGTGGCATAAAATTGGTGGAAAAAAATTCTTTTTCCATCAAACCACATTTCTTTTTACCATGAACTACTGTACGTGGTGGTTAAAATATTTTTTTCTCGTGACAAATAAGGTTTCATCTGGCATAATATGGTGGAAAATAACACTATTTTTCATGAAAAAGAGGTTGTGACAAAAAGTGTTTACTCATGACATATCCTTGTGGGAAAATATTATTAAATGTATTTTGGAATTGAAAATTAGATGTAATAGAGTAAAATCTTCTCTTTTGCATCTTATTTATCAAGCTTCCATACTCAATACGATACCAACTCATTACTTATTTGGAAAACCAAAGGCGCCGCCGGCATAGATATCCTTGGCTAGCTACTTGGTTTTATGGTACATATTATATTTTATATATATATATATATATATATTTATATATAACTAGGTGAAAGCAACGTGCAATGTACGTTGGCTTAGTTTATATTTATTTATTTTGTTAAGAATTAATTTTTTATTAATAAAGACGTAATGTTTTGGTTAATTAAATAATAATGTAATGTTTATGTAATTTATAAATAATTACACGCTATGATATATTATAAAAGAAGAGCATTAATAGAAGCTTTAATATGGTCCTATAAATAAACATCACAAGCAAAATAGATCATTGTATACCTAAATATCTATCCCTACAGCATTTCTGGAATGTGCAGGAAAAAAGCAGGAAAAAAGGCGATGCAGCAGATAAGACAAGATGTGCTTTATTTTGAAATTAAACTTGGGAGGAAAAACATTTTGGTACTTTCTCTAAACAAATTGAAATATTGTTTCCAAGGGACAAATAATTAGAACAGAAATTATTTGTGGAAACATCAATGTGTGAGTTTGCTTCTGCACTTAATTTCTTGCATGTGACCTTCGGAAGCCATATTTTTAAATTTTAACTTATAAAAATTATATATCATCTTATATATAAAAGCGGCAATGCAAAAAGCAACAATATTTTTCCTCTCACGTTTATTTTTCAATGTTGCCCTTCTTTTTTTGGTATTTTTTTGCTTTATCCCTGTTCTTTTTTATATTATGCTTGTGCTTTTACAGCTTTTCCCCTCTTTTTTTTTTTTTTTTAATTTGTGATTTTATGTTTTTATCCCTCAATTCCATTAACAGTAGCTTCTCGACCATTTTTCCTTCCCGTTCAGATGTAAAGAAAAAAAAAATATGTTTAAATCCTATTAGGTTTGTTAATTGCATTAGTTTTGAAACTATCCGATCATAGAAATTAATTGCATGCTCGATGGATCGAACTATATATATATATATGAGCTTTATTATAATTACCCATTACTTATGATAATATTATAATATATTTTATAAACATTAAATGTGAATGTCAGGAGTACATATCTAGCTAGCTTATACGAATTCATGACTTGATAAGCCGGCCAGCTTCAAGTGATCTTCTAGAATCTAGATTGCAGATCATCAAGATGCTCATCTGAGATACACAGCTAGTGACAGCTTGTCACCAACAAAGTCCCACTCACACCTCTATTCCTCCTAACTACGTTTTTTCTCTCTCCCTCTCTGCTCTCTCCCTCTTCGTGCGAATAGGGTTTCTCTGATCTTGTTTTGTAATTCTCTAAAGATCTGAGTGGTTTTAATTTTTTTTGGTGATGTAAATCTATGATGTTATTGTGTGATATGTTAATATTGTTTCTTTTTCAGAATTGCAATTGTTTTTCCCATTCTTGTCCATTTTCTCCATTTTTCTTTCTGAGATGTAAATCAAGTACTTGACTCGTGAGATGTTAATATTGTTTTTTTCTGAGAGACTTATCCTTATAACAAACATGGTGTCTAGATCTGTGTGGTTTTAATTTTTTTTTCTTTTTGATTGATCTGCAAATTTCTTTTTTGATTTCGTTTTCTGTTGTTTCATTTTTTTTTTTCCCTTCTATGGTGTGTTTGGATGTAGATGAAGAAATAGGTGGTTTTTTTGTGATTCTGTCTAATCCTTTTTTTTTTTTTTTTTTTTTTTTTTTTTTTTTTTTTTTTTTTTTTTTTTTTTTTTACTTTCACTCCAATATTCGTTGTCTTTTATTTATTTTGTTTGTTGTCTATTTTTCTGTTGTTTTTTTTATTATTATTATTCCTATTAGGTTTGTTAATGATGTTCAGATCTTCATATCTTCAAAGAGGTCGTGTTCAAATCTGACTATTTTTTTTTTCTTTCATTTTCCTACAGATCTGTAGATCTTTAGAAGGGAGTTAATGTTCATTTTTCTCTCTTAATTTTTTTTCTTCATACACATCCGAGTCGTTGTATTTTTTTTTTTAAAGTTGGTTTATTTCTGGTTTCTTTTTCTCTATAGATCTGAACAGGTCTTCATATATTTGAAGACATGGTGTCCATATTTGAGTGGTTTTATTTTCTTTTTCTTTTACTTTTTCGTTGATCTACAAATTTCTTTTTTGCTTTCGCTTTCAGTTGTTTCATTTTTTTGTTTTTCCTTCTATGGTGTGTTTGGATACAGTCTATCACTATAGAATGACCCTCCAGGTGATTTCTAGCCTTTCTTTTTCCTCAGTTTTTATACTTGATTTTCTAATTATTACTGCTACATTTTTCTTACAAATATGAACAAACATGTGTAACGGATAGATAGACTATATATATACTATAAACACACAAAACATAGATAAACTATATATATATATATACTATAAACACACAAAAGGTAGTTAGACTGATTTTTTCAATGTTTCTTCAAACCTTAGGACCACTGCACTACTTCCACACACCTGATTTGAGAGAAATGGAGCGTAGAAGAAACTGAAATAAATAGAAGATAAACTGAATATGTAGTTGCACGTATAATTTTTCTGAATTGAGTTTTCTGAATTGAGTTAAGTTTTCTGATAGGTTTTTTAATAAGTTTTATGAATTTCTAGGTTTTATGATATCAGTTTATTTCATTTCTTAGAAATATGAACAAACATATGTAATGCATAGATAAGCTTATACTATAAACACAGAAGGCAGTTATACTCACTTTTCAATCTTTCTTGAAACCGTAGCACCACTGTACTGCTTGTTATAGAAGGGTTATTTGAGAAAGAAGGTATTAAGTCACTTTTCAAGCCTTAGCACTAATGCACTGAAAGTAATAGAAGGGTTTTCTTAAACATAATTGAATGCCTCTAGGGTTGCTACGAAGTATGTCTCTTGGTGTTCAAATTACATTGAACCTGACTACTGCACTACCTGGCCATTCGACTGCCTCATGTGATTATAAATTTCAAATTTATCACTGCCTAGACAAACGAACATAAAAAGTAAATTATTAAAAATGATAAGTTATACTGCATATTATAACTTACATGTAATTAAAATCTGCCTCCACATATTTAATACTGCATGCAATATAATATGTTATCTAATTTCTAAAATATTTTCTCTCTCTTTGCAACTACCATTCTAATGCATGTATTCACAAATTCAGTTGCTGAGACACGAACAATAATGGAAAAATTGCTATTTAAATTTAGTTGTTGTGTTTTTTTAAATTGTAAATTATTATAATGTTTTGCTATTATAATGAATAGGAAATGACAATTGCATCCATGATTTATTATTATAATAAATCTATTTTATTAGCAGATTTAAATATATTAATAATGGAATACAAACCGACAGAAACAACAAAAATAGCCACAAAAGGAATGTATAGGAAAATACAATTATATCCCTGTGCATTGTTTTCAATGTTGATTTAAAGTTATTATAATGGAATACAAATAGACACAAATAACAGAAATGGACACAAACGGAGGCTTAACAGAAAGTTAATGGAAACAAGAAAATTCCGTTAAAACAAAAAAAATTCGATTGATAGGCTCTTTATATATATAAAGAGATATATGTATGTATGTTCATGGCCTTATATTGAAGTACCTAGCTAGCTGCTATCAGCAATTCATGTGTACGTATAATATTAAGCATTAATATTGTTTGCGCTTATTTATATATAATATTATAGGGATAAGCAAGCATATATTACGTACGGTGAAAAGGTGGTGTCCATACTCGATATATATATACATATACGCGGGTAGCCGTCCAGAAATTAAAATAAAGACAGCTATATATTGATCACTGTCCGGTACGTTCCCAACTATATATGAACTGAAATGAGAGCAGCAGCCTCATTCATAACACATATATGCAGGGGACAGTTTGGAAGTGGCGCCCATTTATATCACACGTACGTACAATATGCATGCATGCATGCAGAGATATATATATATATATATATATATTGTGGTTGATCTCTAATTTATTTTTCTTCGTTTAGTGTAATGCTCGCTCCAAATTATATTGATCATGATTCATGTTTACATTTTTGGAAAATCTTTTGGCAATCATATTCGAACATGCATGTTTCTTAATTTGTCAGGAGAGCTAGGTTTTTTCATGGGACGTTTGGTACTCCGATCCGTAGTGACTTGGGAAATATTCTCTCTCACTCGCCCTCCTGTCTTTACCTGATCTCTTAGTTTAAGAAAATGATACGGAAATATTATCTTTCTTTCTTGTTTCACATGATCATATTTTACCTTTAGAATGAACAAATTAAAAGTGTCAACTAGCTAGCTTACTGATGATCAACATTGAGATCAAACAAAAGGGTTACCTTTTAAAAGTGGTAGCTAGCTTAAAGAAGCTGCATTTATTTATGTAGTGGGGGCCCGTAACCTCGATCAAATATCATGTATAAACTTCCACAAAATAAACAGAAACAAAAAAGTATATATTTTCATGTAATTGAATTCTATGAATATTGATCATTAAGGCCGGGCCGGGTAGCATCAGGGCGGGGGTCGACCGGTCAAGTTCCCTCAAACTTCAAAATCCACATATATAATATTATTTTAACAATATCATGATATAATTAGATAGTACTTTATTCACTTTGTGTCTTAATTTTCCCTTTTGACTGAGAACCGAATTAGCGTATCTGTTAGCTAGGCCGATCAGATTCACATTGGAAATTAATTAAATGAAAGATATACCGAAGGTGGAAGAAAAGTAGAAAAAATTGGTCATCCATGGCCGAGCGAGGACGGTTGGAAAGAGCTCATGGCCCCACTCATTTATAGAGGTCCATTTATGTGTTAGAGCTAGCAGAAACTGCATAATTAATATATATATTTGGCATTATTTTTAGAAGAAAAATTCTTTTGATCATCATCTTCATGTATACCACACATTATACATAATTTTTTTTTCCTTGCCAAATATGTGATATATGAATGATGAATAGAAGAAATCAATTAATTTAAGAAGAATACAATAAAAATAAAATAAAATAAAAGTAATTGTAGTACTGTATATATGAAGTTGATGAGTAACAAAACTGTTTCTAGAATACAACCAACGACGTGTGAACGCAGAAGGCCCAAATGGATATGAAATTATATATGGGTCTGGTAACAGGTGTGTGTGTATATATATATATATTATATATGAAAAAAGTAATTAATGCCTCCCACTCCCAGCTTCATCTAATTTTTAAAAAAATGCGTTTCGTTTGAGGCACATTCATATGAAAGCTACATTAAACAAACTGATCATCAAAGCACCATTCGTCTCTTAAATGCTCAAACTTCCAACCAAATCTCTACCAATTTATGTAAATTGTGGGAACCGAACACGGTTGGATACAGCATGCACATCTGCCCGGCCTATAATTAGATAATGGATGGAACACCACACACATGATATTATTACGTCGTCACGTACGTGTTCTCAATTCGCAGGAGTCATGCATGCATGTCGTACGTCCCGCTGATCTGGCAGCTAATTAGAAGGGCTGCTAGCTGCGTATATATGAGCCACATATATACATATATACTCATGCATAAGCTGAAAGTAATTAGGAAACATTGTGGTGGCCGGTACGAGCCTAACATCAGGAACGTCCACAACAAGTTAGAAAGGCCGGTAGACAAGAAATAATCCGCACACGAAATCTAATTCCATACTATATATTAATATATATATATATATATATATATATATATTGTACGTACGTACTATACTGGATCAATTTTAATTTATAAATTGATCAAAAGTTAATTAATTTTTAATTAATTATTTTTTATTGTTGAGTGTTGCTAAGCTAAATATTGCCTGTCCAACCTGCATTAATGTTGGTTGGATTCCTTGCTTAACAAGTAATTGATGGAGCACTTTTTGGACTTGGTAAGTTTGCCGACCCCTGCATATTCTAATATCTAGCTATCTAGTCTAATTTATTTGTACGCTGTCTCGGCAAACCAACTACTCTATCTATCAATTTCGGGAAAAACTCTAGCTAAAGCACCAGATCATACTAATAAAACTATGTCTTGCATAGAATAAAAAAAAAAGCAAATGTAAGCTGGGGACCTCGAGTTCATCATCATGACCGTAAGTTTAGAAGTCAGCCTGTGGATCATTTGCTAGCTGCTTTTTTAAATTTCGGCATCGTACAAGTCAAAGCGGCTAATTAATTAGGTTTAAGGTCAAAGCAAGGGAATCTTAAATAGAACATTTATAGGATTATGTTTGGTAGGAGATCGAGGTGGAATTAATGGAGAGAGGAAGGGAAGGAAGGACGCATGCAGGCATCATGTCGACGATCGTTTGGTATATGTTACTTTCTCATTCCACATCTATCAATTTATACTACTTTACACGTTGATGTAACATTATTTATTAACCATTAGATTAGTTTTTTATTTTTAAATAAAAGAATTAATTAGGATTAATGATTAATAATAACAAATCATGACATGAGTAGCATATATATATATATATATATAAATATATAATTTTAGTAAGTATATAACATGATTTTAATTACTTATTCGAAGTGGGTGGGTTAGTTCTTATATAAATATATGGTGGCGTGGGATTGGATTGATCTAGCTACATGCATGTACATCCCAGCTTTAATTTCCTCTGATCTCTAGCTAGCCTTTTCCCGGCCGGCCTCTATAAAATAGGGAGTCGATTCTACCTCCCCATTCCCTTTCTCATGTCCTCGATCGCGCGCATCCCGCCAAACAATAGATGGCTATCTATCATGTGCAATTAAAATGATCAAAGCGCCCTAAGTATATATAATATAAGGTATATATATATATATATATGTATGTATGTATAAGTACGTATAAAACATGATCAACGCGGTGATTTAATCTATCATTTTGTTAAATGAAAGAAGATTAATAATGAAAAGCAACGGCTGATGAAATAAATATAATCAAAGAAAGAAAGATGGAGACAAGATCTCAACCACCTTGAGAGAAGAATCAAAACAACGTCGTACGTACTACAGCTAGGTTCATGTATGTTTGCGTACGCAAGCTGCGTGCACGGGGTGAGTGAGCAATTATTATCTATAGCTAACCCAATTTATAAACTTTGTTATAATATTAATATTGAAAGCATGACCCTTAGTCCCTTCTTGACGTGGACCCCTCTAAGAGCACTAGTATTGTACTAACCAAATGTCAGTCAAGTCCAAATTTTGACTAAATTTTCTCAAAATCAATTGCATTGGATTAGCCAAATTTTAAATCAAGTTATAAGCTACAGTAAATGAAAAACCAAAGCCATATTTAGTGAGTTTAACCAAAACCTCAAATTTTAATTAAAATTTAGACTAGCCATTGCCAATGCTCCCTAGCTACCACATCTTCGCAATAACATGATCTATATATATTAATTGGTTTATATGCCCAGGCTAGGTTAGGTATTATACGTGAAAGATGATCATCCTGAATAATTTTTCTTCTTCTGTTTTTGTTTTTAAATAAAAGAAATAATATCTATATTCATAGAATGCACAAGTACTGCCATGCAATCTTTTTTAAAAAAATGAATAAATGTAAAATTCATATGAAAAAAAAAATTAATAATTAACCTCATTCTCTTTCAAAACAATTACACGACTCTTAAACGTTTCCATGATATAATATTACTCTTTCAATAATTACTGCATGTTGACTGCATATTTCTCGAATCATTATTAATATTATTTTCTATTACTTCAAGTTATCTGAGAACACTCTGGTGATTTGGTCCAATGGATCATGTATTTTACATGCATGTATATTCAAAATAATCATTTTTTGTCCAAAAAAGAGCTCCAATGGATCATGTTTTTTATTTTTATTTTTATTTTTATTTTTATTTTTATTTTTATTTTTTTACTATGGTGGTCCCGCTAAATTTCATCCATGCAATTTTTTTTTATTCATTTCTCTTTATCTTCTTTTTAACATTTGCTAGATGAAATGGGCTTCAATATTTTGCTACATGCGTACCTAGGAATGAAATGATCGTTCTAGTATTTCTAATTTTTTTTCTCATAATATAGTCACATTTTTTTCATTTTTTGATTTCATTTTCCATTTTTTGCTTATAATTTTTTTAAAATTTTGTGTATATATAGGAAGAAATAATATTATATTGTATATGAATAGATATTGAAAATATAAAAGAATATATATATATGGAGATATTGCAAAGTCATTTGTAGTTAGAAAGAATATTTGAAATTAATAAATTAATTAAAAAAATATTTAAATGATATAAAGAAAAACAGATAAGCTAATGTATATTATATTATAAAAATGATTAGTTAAAATAGAAACAATAAATTTTGAGATGTATTATAAAGAAAATATTATACACGTCCCATTAGGAATGCTCTATAGTTTGTTGCAACTACAATAAAACAATGAAACAACTTCAATGTCCCACGCTTCAGGAAATTAGGTACACGAATTTCAAACCAACATAGTATAAGAATATTTCTTCGAAGAATGCGCCATATCAATGAGTGTGCCTGGGTGATTGGGTTGTTTGATAAGTGAGATAATCTTGTTTTTACTTCAAAAAATTTTTTAATTTTTTTTCCTAAACATAATTTTATAAACATAAATACTTTTCAATTAAGAACCGCTTCACACCTGTCGGATTGATTTTCTCATAAAAACAGCCTCCATTCATCTCAAGCCATATTGGAAAAAAACACTCTAAGAGAAATACACCCCACCACAGACAATCAATTCATATGTGTTAGCCTTCTTTTCCTCATTTCCATTGTCATCTGCCTTCTCTTCCTCACTGCTCTCTCTGCCCTCAGTCTGATACCAACTCCGACACAGACGCCGACGCAGACGCAAGCATCTCAGTTCGACACTGACTCAACCATCTCAGTCCGATGCATCTCTATCGCCGATCTCCCCCATCTCCATCGATCGTCTCCATCTCCTCTCCATCAAAACCCAATCAAACCAAAATTCACAATCAAACCAAAATCAACCCACAATCAAACCCAAATTCACAATTAACCCACAATCAAATCATAATCCATTCAAAATCACAGTGAAAATCATCTCAAACCCACAATCTCAAATCATCAAGTATAGAGAATAAACTCAAAATCATAATGAAACCATCTCAAACCTGCAATCTCGAGTTGAGCTTCAACAAAGGGGGTGCGATTGATTTCCTTCGGGTTGAGCTTCGACCTAGAGGTTATGATTTGGGGGGGTGAGTGCGATTCGGGGTTGCGATTTGGTATGGTGCGAGACACGAAAGGGGGTGGGTGCGATTCAGGGTTGCGATTTGGTATGATGCGAGGGACAAAGGCCTATGCGAGGGACAAGGGATGAATGGGGGTGCGATGATTTCTCTGTTTGAAATCAGTTTTCTAATGTTTGCTGGTTTAGGATATATATGATGGAATGCATACGTGTAACTATATAAGTGGCAGGCTGTTTTTGTGTGAAAACCAACCAGACCGGCCTTAAGAATTTCTCTTTTCAATTTCAAATATTTAACTTTTTCATTTAATCATTACTATTTTTTCAAACTTCTAAATAACTTTTTCAAATTCGAAAATAAAAATTATATTTTAACAATATTTTAACTTTATAATATTTTTATTTAACTTTTTCTCCCATCTTTCCCAAAACCTAATAAAACATCTTAACTCAAACCATTTGAATACTATTCACAAAATTCTCATCTCATCTTACTTTCCAAACAAACACTTATTCTTCTTCAAATCTTACAAAGGCATTTTATTAGAAGTCTACAAAAATGCAAATTAAAACATAATCTTTTGTTTCAAAAGGAGAATTATAGAAATTTTCTTTCATTCCAGTAGAATTTATCATAATATTACTTATCAAAAAAAGAATTTATCATAATATTCATTAGCTTATCACACTATTATAAGATCTTATAATTACTTTGTTGGGAACTATTTTTCAATATCCTAATTTTCGTCATCTTTAATTACACCAATTGATGTGACATTTTATAAGGGCTATCTTTAAGGTTGCGTTTGGGTGCTGAGTTGATTTATGAATAGAAGTGTATTGTGAGTCCCATTAAGATGTGTTTGAATGTATAAAATATGTTGAGATATGTTTTTGAACGTATGAAATAAGTTAAGATATGTTTAACATTTTATAAAAAGTTGAAAAGATAGTAGATCTCATCAATAATTGGCCTGAGATAGGTTATGATGTGTTTGACACACAAACATACACTAAGTGTTTGATATAAAAGGTTAGTTCAACTGTACTACATCGTTTCTCTTACCGAGGAATGCTATACATCAACTATTATTCACTTCCACACCCCACACCTATAATTTTTTACAGGATGTGGGGGTATTTTTCATAGAGTATAAGGTATGGGTGGTAAATAATGACTGATGAGAAGAATTTTTCATACAAGAATTAGAGTCAAATCTGATTTAATAAGACAAAATTAGAGACAGACTCAGTTGCAGCGGCAGTAAACTATATACGTTGGTAGTAAACTATATACGGGGCAACTGAATATCACATCAAAATGTTTTTCAGCTTCCCAACAGAAACAAGTATAACTTAAAAGTTTACCACATCTTCTCACTCACAATTAGTCACAGAAAGTTTTTGTTTCTGAAGTTCCACAGTTGACTTCCAAGCTCACCAATTTCAAGCTAGTTACAGAAAGCTCCCTATTTCATATAGCTTCAGCATGAGATTGCTGTGAAATTATGCAGATCTTTGAGGTATACAGATTTCATGGGTGGGTTCCATTAGAATGATTGCATTATTATGCAAGAATTCTTTCACCAAGTCCCTCAGCTTTGCCCATGAAGAAAAACATACATCTCTTAAGCCAATAAAAATATAAACGAAAGCGATTTATAAACAATAAGAAAAAGAAAACCATACAAATTATTCTACTTCAAAAATGAACTCCACAGGGTCCATTTTCGCATATTACATGTATTATGACTTTTTAAGAGGCACTAGTAATACAACTGAACAGAACAGATACAAATGGTCACTCACAAATCCAAAGAACATTCAGCGGTTTTTGTTCTTGCGAGCTAGTTCACGGGCCATCTCCCTTAGTTCCTCTGGCGAGGGAGGCCTTGGTCCCTCAGGGGGATACACTACATAAGAACGCTTCACACCAAAAATAATCAACAATAATGTAGGCCGTTGACAATATATCAAGAACAACACCCCCCCCCCCCAAAAAACAAAAACCATAAAAGCCTATACAGTATGACCACATCTCAATGGGATAACCCAATCTCTTCGTGAAATTTCGCTGAAAAGGATTATGTATTTTTCGAGTAATATTAAGCCCAAAGCTAAACTACCAAATTATGCAAAAAGGACTCCTCTATATCACGCGCACACATAAACTGCATGTGAATTGATATATATTACCAACTATCAGTAAAGAGGACATTTTTTACATCGTATAACAAGTTGAATTCTTGCAAAACTTAAAACAGAAATTGTTGATTCTGAAACACAAGCAGTACCACCTACCATAAACAGTGATAAATGTTTTTGATAATGCTATACAATCGAAGATTTCAGCAATTCCTACAACACAAGACAAAGTTCCCATAAAACCACGACTGCTTTCTCGCAAACTAATCAAATTCTGATCCGTAAACTGGAAAGAAAAGTCCAAAAACAAACCCATGTACAAAAACATTCAGACAGTGAAAGAAAGAAGGGGGGGCTTACATTTCCCATAAATTTCTGAAGATTCTTAGTATTGTTAGCGAAGGCGTACATAAGAACGATCGGCACGGAAACATAGATCCCGAACTTCGCGATCTCAAGGACTCCCTTCGAAGTTCCCAGAGAGGACATTTTTCCACCGCCAAAATACCAATACTAAATTAAACGAAAACTACTTCGTGGAAAAATTTAATTCAACTCCCGCAACCCGAAAGTCTAGAAAAATGCTTCGCCTAGAGAGAGAGAGGAGCTGCACTGCGGTAGTGCGGTGCAGGGTTTGTGAAGCCGAGGATGAGGACAAAACCTTGGCGACGTGGGTGCTTCTGAGTTACGAGTGCAGCTACGAGATTGGGCCGACTAAGATGAGCTCTAACAGATTTAGTGGGCTCAACTTTTAGGATCCTATTCATCCATGATAAATCTGGGCCTTCTTCTACCTAGGTCTCAAAAGTGATGCAGTTCTTCAACTTCGATTATTTTTAATCAAATACTTTCAGCATTTATCGTTTTTAAAAAATATTCAATTTTTTTTTATTCGTTTGTATCAAACCAAATTATATGTCTTGTCAACGAAATATTAACCATATATTTAGAGTAATGTTATTCGTCATTTCAATTCTCGTCATCTTTTTATTATTTCATGATGTGATATTAAATGGTTGGAAACTATTTATTATATTTTACTTATGAACCTATCATCTAATACCATATCATAAAATGATGAATGATAAAAAAAATAAATAATAAAATGATGAGAGGATGATAAGAAAATAGATAACGAATAAATTTTTTTCTCATCCAAAAGAGGCCTAAACCGTGCATTGTGATTGGACAGTGTCAAATTAAAAGGGTTACTTGAACCATACACAATTTGGAAAGCAGTCCTAAAGTTGCGTAAAAAATGCAAAGCAACTTCACAAGATTGGCCAAAAAGTTCAAATGCCTTAGTTGCTAGGTACAGTCACTATTGAAGGATTGCAATATAAATCTGGATAATTTTATCTTTAAAATTTTTTAAAATTATAAAATTATCTCTCTTAAAATAATATTTTTTTTTTCATTTAATAAAGAGTCTGGACAAACAGTCTCTAAGTAGAAATTACAAATAGAATTTCTCTTCGTCAAATATCCCCATCAAAATGAAGTACAAAATTTTGAGCAGTCAAGTGCTTTATCAATTTGGCTTGAGATAAGGTTGTGCTTGAGTAGTGAGATATTTAGAGATATTTTGTGAATAATAATAAAAAAATAATAATAAAAAAAATATATAAAAAATAATAATAAAATAATAAATAGTAATAAGGTATTCTTAGAATACCTGAAAATCTGGAATTAAGCAAAGCAAATGGTTTTACTCGAAGCTCATTGTTTTTGGTGTTAGCCAGTCTTCTCTTCTTGTACAATAATATTAAGCATTTCGCGTACGTTGTTAATTTATCTAACAGTGTCACATTGATATGCACAGATATAATACTCCATCCCGAGTGGTCAAACGAGGCACATGAATATTGGCATCTCAATCCATTAAAAAAGGGTAGGTCTATGCCTGAAATTAATTAGAAGATAAGATATATAATGATTTAGATAGATATATAATTATATCAATGCATTATAGTTATCATGAGAAATTATTTTTAATAGGCTTGGAGAAATCTCGAAATTATTTTGTGTTAGATCCGGTTTCTTAATACATTCTTTTTTTTTTCTGTTAATTCTCCATACTAAGTATTAACAGACCGTAACAAGCCGCTGAATATCAAAACTGGCCAAAACTGATGAAAAACCGGTCGATTAACGGTCCAACAAGGTGGAAACCGATAAAAATTAACTCGGTTTTCGATTTGCACAAAGTTTAAACTAATTAACCAATAGATTATATATTTTTATTTTTATTTATTTTAATTTATGTTTATATAAAATGACGGTCTAGAATTGTAGACCAGCAATTCTCCTTGTGAGCATCGTTTCGCCAATTTCCACCCCGGCGACTCAAAACAATGAATTAACCGTAGCTCGGCCGAGGCCAAACGAATCAGTCAGTTCAGTTTGGTTTTGGGATAGAAACGAACAGGCTAACCTATTTTTTACCCCTAATTTAAAACTAACTTTAATAAATTTATGGAATGTAAGAGTCTGTATACATTCTTCATTTGTTATGAAAGTCGCCATGAAAATCTCTAAATTTAACCAGTTTTAAATAGCTTAGATATATGCCTCGGCAGTAAACTGATCGGGCTCCTTGTTTTGTTCAGCTTGTCGTTTATCGTACAAAAAGTAGGCTTAAACATATATATAGTTGTTTCTTTAAAAGTGTGAAATTGTTGGATGATAGTAAATCATGTCTTTTCATAATCTTCTTCTTGCTTCGGCCAATAAACATGAGCTTTAGATTAATCAGCTTCATGTCTGTCTCTTCGTAATTTTCTTCTAGCTTCGGCCAATAAACATCAACTTTATGGCTGCATTTGATATCTAAATTCAGCTGAGCTTAATTGAGTTTAATTTAATTTTAAACTAATTCTAACATTTAAACATTCAACTCTAAAATTATTAAATTCATTCTAACTCAAAACTTTCTTACACATGAAACCTATAACATTTGTCAATTTAAAATATCTTTATACGTGGGATCCATAACCTTTTTTAATTTTTCATAAAAAGTATTAAATTCATCTTAACATCTAAATATACTTTAAACTTAATTTATATAGGTCTCATATAACTTTTTTCATTACTTAATTCACTATTATTTATAAAAAAAATTAAACTTAACTGAACTTAACTCAACATTTAAATACAACCTAAATTGTTATGATCCCTAGCTCCTTTCTGTGAATAAAAAAAAGTGTGACATTGATATAAGAAATAATATA
This sequence comes from Juglans microcarpa x Juglans regia, assembly GCF_004785595.1. Classification (NCBI taxonomy): domain Eukaryota; kingdom Viridiplantae; phylum Streptophyta; class Magnoliopsida; order Fagales; family Juglandaceae; genus Juglans; species Juglans microcarpa x Juglans regia. The sequence goes on along the minus strand of NC_054594.1, from coordinate 38,427,570 downwards.
AAATACTCTCTACCCAGTGACCCAACGAGGCACGATAGCATCTAATAACTTGTTCTTAGTGGTCCAAATGGATGGCATTGTCCAATCAAAATGACAAGGTCTATGGCCCAAAAAATAGAATACAAAATCCCCACTTGCATTGTACCACACGGATTTAGATTTTTTCTTTTTTAATCATTAGAACATAATTTTCGTGAAGTAAACTATAGCTTTCCAAAACCACTAGGAGTGCAAGTGGAGGGTGCATCGGTGGGTAAATTAATCGGAAGAAATATGCTACTTTATCAACTTATGACTCGTTTGTTTTCAAGAAACATCTTATCTCATTTTATCTCATTTCATTATTACAACTTTCTCAAATTTTCACACAAAATAAAATAAACAATTCAACTTTTTTAAATCCCAAAATAAAAATAATATTAAAAAATATATTTTAACAATATTTTATTTAACTTTTTAACTTTAATCTCATCTCATCTCATCTTATCTCTAAAAACAAACGAGTCTTAATTTGTCTCTTATTTTAACATCTCATATATTATAATTTTTTTTACTTAATAAGAAAGTGTCGGTTAATATATTGATATTTTTTACTTTTTAAAATATTTTAAAATGATAAAAATATATGAATAAAAATATTAAAAAATAAAATAAAATGATGATTTTAACAAGTGATAAGCTGCAACGGATTACACTGAGCGACAGAGTAGCAGTGGTCTTCATTGTAATATTCAATCAGCAATGCATGGTATATTCTCTGCACAGAAACCCCGTCAACTTATCACGTGATTCTCTGTACATATGCTGCTTTTGCAAATATCCCCGCCTGATAACGTCAATGGCTTCCCTTTCTTTATGCAAAAGAAGCCAAGATAAAGTTATCTCTCTCTCTCACATTAATTTTCAACGATTGTAAATGAACCCCTAGCCCTTATCAAAGGTCACAATCATTTATTTGCTCCCTAAACAAACCCTTTTTTTCTTTTTCAACTCTTCCAAAAAAAATATTCATTTACGAATACTTCTATATCTCTGTTTATTTTTCTTTTTTTTTTTAAAGGAAAAAAAAATCCAAACGACATGATATGATATGGATGTCAATTCTAATAAATCACTTCCCTAGGTTAGTGGAGAAAAGGGCCCATTCCTCCAATTATCGACTCACTCTACGGCTTAAAGAAGAAGTCTCGTATTTATGGACAAACAGCCAATAACCGTTAAGCCACGAATATTAGACGTCGCATAGATTCGATTACACTTTAGAAAAAATATATATAGCATATATCAAGTAGTACTGATATGAATATACAAAGTCTCTGGTTCAAAACTCTTTACATGCATACACACAGGCGCATATATATATATATATATACATACACGATAACCTCTTGTTGGAGGAAGAAATGAATAGAAGCTGTATGGATACATACCAAAAGGTTGTCCATCCAACGATTGCATTGCATGCACCTAATCTTCAATGCACGACACATCTTGACAATTTGGCAATTGAGTTATTTTATGTTTAAGTATGTGTGCTAGATCTAGTTGCTTAACACATACTTTTTTGTTGATTCTTCATATCAAGTATTAACCGACCATAACGGGCAGCTAGATAGCGAAACCGGCTGAAATCGATGGAGAACTAGTCTGTCAACTGTCCAACAAGATGGAAACTAATAAAAATTGACCAAGTTCTCGATTTGCATGACATATATCATTAGTGCATCATTTAAACGATAAAATTTAATTTATATAATTCAAATTTTATTTTAATTTTTGAATCAAATTATGACATATAAATATGTATTTACTTTTAACTTATAAATATAATTTTTTTGGTAATTATGATGTTTTGTAATCAATATTTAATTAGAAAGCTGTTTATATGTTTTAACTTTTAATTGTATATTGTAAATTATTATTGAAAGGTAATAATATATATTTTTTCCTTAGCTCCTAGGGCCCTACACCTCAATTAATTGTTGGTTTTTTGTGTTAGGTGCGTAGAGTAGCATGCGCGCTCAATTTGTCAGTACTCGGAACACTTGACTTCTGTGAGGACCCAATCCCTTAAGAATGGGTCATGAGTTATTGACGTGGCAGGTTTTCCGCCGTCAACTGTTGAATGCAACAACCTCGTCCAGGTTTTAAGATACAACAGAGACACTTCGTATCTCACGCCTTGGGAATTGCGAGTTGCGAAACCTGGAGCACCCTTCTTCCTATGTAAGCTCTCAGCGCCTCGACTATTCTACGACCCGCATCACCTTGGGAGAGTGATGAAACTACTACGCAATTGCAAATACCCTTGGTCTCACACGAAATGACTGAAACGCCACTATGGCGGCTCCCGACTTCCACCCTTTGACCCCGTGCAAAAAATGGCCAAAAAAAAAAAAAGAAAAACATGAAATTTCTGCGCATAGCCTGTGAAATTTCGGAGACAACTTGGAGTAGAAAGTTGAATCACAATGGAGAGAGAGCCAGAGCAGCCGGTTGGCTGGGAGGTTTGTACAATAAGTTAAGATTTGAAATAAAAATTAAAAGTTAAATAAAATATTATTTTTTAATATTAAATTTATTTAAAATTTAAAAAAATTAAATTATTTATTATATTATATATAAAAAATTTAAAAAATTATAATGATAAAATAAGATGATAGAAATTAAAAATATTTTTAAAAATTAAATTGAGGCTCAAAATAGTCCGCTAAAAAAATAATATCTATGAATAGGTAAGCAAACGTGGTATAGTGATGGACAGTTAATGATCGACTAGATTCATGATTTCATTGATTTGCATATTCCACTAACATTGGTATATATTTATGAGAGAATAGTAAAAAGTCTCGTTTTTGTGGGCTTAAAAAAACACAAAAGATTTTTTTTTTTTTTTTTTTGTCCCAACAGAGATGATATTTTGGGTTCCTGCAAGTAGATGCCGACTTTCAGTTTGGCTTTAATGCCTTAATTGTTAGCGCCAATCCCTTTCACACACCGTCCTTTTCCTTCGAGTTTCGATTTGATTTTCACTTTGTTTATTTTGTTTATTTCTCCCAACTTGAAAGAAAAAAAAAAAAAAAAGGCCTTTCCCTTCGAAAATAGAATGAGCTCGACAAACTCCTCCCTTGTTTTTCTATCTATATTTACGTAAAGTAATATTAAATATAATCATAGAATACATAAATAATATATAATTATTTTAAAAAAAATAAAGTCTACTATTAAAAAATTAAAATTTTTTTTATATAAATTTTATATTTATTTATTTTTTTTAAAATAATTATGTGCTTGCATATTCGTAACTACAATTATTATTTTTTATTTATTTAACACTTAGTTGTCTCATTTCATTGAGGTTTGTTTTTTTTTTTTTATTTACAAAAACTTATTACCAAATTACAAAATAGTTATACAATATTGATGTATCCAAAAATAAAATATAGATATCTTATGATCAATCACAAATTCAAGAAAAATTGGAGCATTATTTACCATAGAAGGGGGATACCAGTCTAATCAAATCCGATTCAGCACACAAAAATTAAGAAACAAAAAAACCTTGAGCTGTACGTATCGTGAAGTGCAAATTTGATTATTGGAAAGTGAATTTTATTTTTTTTAACTGTTTAAAAATATTAAAAAAATGAAATTGAACTGGGGTACATGGTCGGCACAGTAGAAGGATCCAATCCCTAAATATAGAAATTAAAGAGCCATTCATGGAGACACCATTAACGGGGCGATTTATAATACAAACAGTTATAAAGACGAGTGATAGAATCAAGAGCAAACTAAGGGGTAGTTTAGGAAATTAAGTAGAACTACCTCGCCTGGATCCGAGCAAATGCCAGTTGCTAGCCAGCTCCAACTGCGTTACGCTATATATAAGCAAAATCACCGCCATTCTTCAAATCCGTACCGTGCATCTCTTGGGTTCTTTCCCTTCTCTTTCTCTCTCTCTCTCTCGGCCTCTCGAGCCATGGAACCAGGGGTTGCGCCTCCCCCAACACCATCACCAGCATCCAACACCACTACCCTACTGGGGAAGTACCAATTGGGGCGGTTACTGGACGAGGCAGCTTCGCCAAGGTGTACGAAGCACGGTCAATAGTGGACGGCACAGCTGTGGCCGTGAAGATCATCGACAAGTCCAAAACCGTCGACGCCGCCATGGAACCACGGATAATCCGAGAGATCATGGCCATGCGTCGCCTCCAGGACCACCCCAACATCCTCAAAATCCTCGAGGTCATGGCCACCAAGACCAAGATCTATCTCGTCGTGGAGCTCGCCACGGGCGGTGAGCTGTTCTCCAAGATCTCGCGTCGCGGCAAGCTGGCTGAGCCGTCCGCGCGGCGGTACTTCCAGCAGCTGGTATCGGCGCTGCATTTCTGCCACCAAAACGGCGTCGCCCACCGCGACGTGAAGCCTCAGAACCTCCTCCTGGACAAAGACGGCAACCTGAAGGTCTCGGACTTCGGGCTCTCGGCTCTCCCCGAGCAGCTCAAGAACGGATTGCTCCATACGGCGTGCGGCACCCCGGCTTATACGGCCCCCGAGGTAGTCCGCCGGCGCGGCTACGACGGTTCCAAAGCCGATGCATGGTCTTGCGGGGTCATCCTCTTCGTGTTACTCGCAGGGTACCTCCCATTCGACGATAACAATATCGTAGCCATGTACAAGAAGATTCACCACCGAGACTATCAGTTCCCGGCCTGGTTCTCCAAGCCGGCGCGCTACGTGATCTTTCAGCTCCTCGATCCGAACCCCGACACGAGAATGGGCATCGAAGCTCTCATGCAGAACGCATGGTTCAAGAAGTCGTTACGAGATAGATCCCAAAACCAGAGTCTATTCAATTCAGCCAGTAACTGCAAATACGAAAAATTGACAAGCATGAACGCGTTCGATATAATATCGTTGTCGTCAGGGCTGGACTTGTCGGGGCTGTTTGAAACGACGTCGAGCCGGACTACTGGGAAAGAGAAGCGGTTCACCTCGAAGGTTTCCGGGGAGGTGGTGATAGAGAGAGTGAGGGAGGTGGGTGGGAGATTAGGATATAAAGTAGAGGAAGGGAAGGCTGGGAGTAGTTTAGGGTTGGGGAAAGGGAGGGTGGTTTTGTTGATTGGAGTGTCAGAAATCGCGACCGAGTTGGTGTTGGGTGAGGTTAAGGTGATCGAGGGTGGGGTGGAGTTTGAGGAACTTAATCAGTGGGGAGACTTGAAGGCTGGGCTTCAAGACATTGTTGTTGCTTGGCACAGCGATAATGTTAATGGTGGGGATGGTTAATTTTAATTTTCTGCGGGGGAATTAGTTGCATGCGTTTGAGCTATAGGATGATTGGGATGGGGAACATGGACGGTTGGATCTATGTACATGAAAAATATTCAGTTAAGGTTGTAGGTGTTGGATTGGATTGATGAATAGCTTAAGATTTGTTTCTCGGACACTGAAAATCATCTTTAGCATCAGAATAGTAATAGTTCTCTTTTCTCTGTGTTGCTTTAGCCTTTTGCAACTTGTTTGTTAATGTTGGAGGCCATTTTTCTTTTCCAAATCAAACACGAATCCTTCCTTGTATTTGCAGAGCTGTGGCCTACTTTTGTACAAATATGTTTGGCATATATTTCATGTATATGTTCTCAGAAATGTACTAGCAATCCTGTGTCAGTACAGGTAAGATCAGCAAAAGAATTGGCGAAGTCAGCATATATATGTGCAATTCGAGTGTAAAAGAGAGTAGTTCTTCAGATGTCTTGCTCCCCCCTTTACTTAAGTCCTCCATATATATAACAAACAATAATAGTACGATTATCCTTTAGAACTTATTGTGGTCAATCAAAGTTGCCGATTAAAATGTGTCGCAGTTTCAGTAGCAAACATACTTGGGGTCTGCTGCATGAAGGAAAACAACTTGGGTTTTTATGAAAAAGCAAGTCTCAGGTATGTAAAGGAATGCACGGATGCAAGGATGGAATATGCGTAATCCAGTTTCAGATGTCTATACATTAGTGCTACAAAAGGAAATCGTAGTAGAACGGAGCAATGGAGACAGAAAGCTACTAGGATGTTACTAATCAGATTTTTCAAGCCAACACACTGACGTAAGCGATTTACTAACTGGTGCCACGCTTCTTATAATATTCAAATAAGGATTCCAGATTATGAAAGATCCGGGACATGATAACATGAATCAAAAGAGAGATTGACAGAGAAACCATGTACTGACACTTTCTGCAAATTAATATACAAACTTCGCTGCTCACGCGGGATGTTAAGAAGCTGCCACGGTTGCTACAAAGCAGTACGACTGTTACAGAAAATTAGCAATTCCCATCTCAATGGCATGATCCACAGCTTAATCACTCAAAACCTGCTCGGTACAGCTAAAAACAATGGAGAGGATCCTAAAGCTTGAAGACGGGCAAAATACAGATAAATACTCCATTTTATCTAGTGCAAATATGTAATCTATTTCCCGGCCATATCCAGAGAAAGTAGAAATCGCAGTCAAATAATATTCAGACGAATCTGAGATTTCTATGCAAAAATGCTAGCAAGGAGAGACATGTCAAATGCCTAGCCGGCAAATATTAAAACCATCAGACCATACCATTGGCATCCTTTACTACTTAATCCTGTTGTGTAGGTTTATCATACAGGTGGACTTACAAAACGCCCGATTTGACTCAACGAAACCTTTTTCTAACCACTTGGGGGTTGGCTATACATCCACTGTGCAGACAATCAACTCTATACAAGGCCATTTCTTCTACAAAGAACAGGCCATGCGTTTCCCCACATAGCCTCCATACATGTACTTGTTGGGCTTCTTTCTGGTCCCTTCTAGGCCCTTCAGATAAATTTACGTTCACATGTTGAATATGGGATCCTCGACATTTTCAACATCACAATTGATTTCCAGCTTTACACTTGTGAATTGCAACCTTAAATCATATAGCCCTATTGAAAAAACCGGCCGAGGATGAAGTAACTATATGTCTTCATAATTATCCACTCCAACCACAGACGAGAGAGTTGACACCCATGCCTGCAAACCACTCTGAGCATCCTTCTTCATATCTACTTCCAGCTTTCCAACAGCTTGCTTTGGAACTCCACACTTCACAAGCACAACTCCAAGTAATTTGAATGTACAATTGTTGGGTTGAATAGCAGCTTCTATCATTTCATTGAAGGTTTCCACTGCCTCCTTGAACCTGCCATCCATTGCATACAACCCAAGCACATTATTGTAGCTCAACAGATCTGTTAGAAGTCCCAGCTCTCTCATCTGTTTAACGATTTGAATGGCTTCTTCAAGCCTCCCAATTTTCTTGTACATGCACAACATCATTGCAAAAGTAAATTCATTTGCATCCCCCTTTCTCTTCAAGCTGTTAAAAATCTCTTCTGCTTGTTTAACCATAGATCTCTCGCAATAAAGATCAATCATGCAATTCGAAGAATATACAGCTGGACCCTCCTCTAATGATAGCAGCATTTTGTATATTTCTTCTGCTTCCTTCAAGTAGCCAACTTTGGTATAAAGCTTAATCAGGGAGTTATATATAACCGTATTTCCAGGCAAACCTGCGCTTTTCATTGCATCAACATAACCGATGGCTTCTTTGACACTTCCAATGTCAGCAAAAGCATTTATCATTACCCCATAAACTATAACATCGGGTTGTACATCAAATCTGATCATCTCCTTGTATAGTTCCTCTGCCATTTCCAGTTGACCTAATTTTGCAAAGCCTGAGATCACAGAACAATATTGGATGCAATCACTTACAAGTCCTGCTTCCTGCATCCTCCTCAGATAGGGTCTTGCTATGTGAGGCATATCAGCGCTAGCCAAAATTTGAATTAAAGAAATATAGCTGCATTTGTCTGGAAACACCCCATAACTCTCCATTCTATCAAACAACTTACAGGCTTTATCATAGTGCTTTCCTATCCCATAAGCTTTAATCATCACGTTGAACTGAAGGACACTCAGCTTCATTTTGTCTTTGCAACAAATGAAAACCTTTTCAGCTTCCAAAATATGGCCACCCTCACCATATGCATCAATATTAGCAGAATAGCACTCAGAACTCATATTCCCTGCAAGATGAAACCTCCTGAACCATAACCATGACTTCTCAAGCATCCCAGCTCCTATGTACATTCTCGTAAGAGCTGATTGACTGTACTCATCAATCTCAAACCCCCTTCCATCCATCTCTGATATCAGGTCTTCAGCTTGGGGAACCATATGCCTTATTGAGTAAGCATACAAGAGGGTGCGGTAACTCACAATGTCTGGCTTGAGGTGAGCCTCCTTCATCTTATCAAAGTAGTTTGCTGCCATCTTTATATCATCATGCCTAGCATGAAGGAAAATGAGAATATTATACGTTCTTGTGTCAGGTGGGCATCGGAGCTCCTCCATTTTCTGAATCAGCAAAGCCACCTCGTCTAGTTGGCCATGGTTGCCACAAATGTGAATCATTGTGTTGAAAGTTACTGTGTTTGGAGCTATCCCAACCTTGAGCATCTGCGCAAAAGTCTCTGATGCTTCTTTAAGTTGCCCGGCCTTCCCAAATGTGTCTATCAATGTATTATACGTATGTGAGCTCAAACTACGATGGGAATGCAAAGCACTCCCCACTTCAGTAGTAGTTGTAGCAGTACTATTCTCGTTCCTCAAAGCTTCAAAGGCTGACCACTTCTTGAAAAAGTCCTCGGCCTTTTGAAATTCTCCTGACTTCTTATACAACTGAATAACAGTCCCCATAGTGACCTCATCAGGTACTATCCCCTGTTTGTTCATCCTCTCAAGCCAAAGAAGAGCTTCTTCCTTAAGCCCACCTTTGCTATAAACATCAATCAGAGTTCCATATGTAGAATTTATCGGCACAATTCCCTTAACTTTCATCTCATCCCACAAATTCTCAACATGGTTCCACTTTTGTGCTTTCCCAAGAACCCGAAGCATAATGTTATAGTGAATCACATTTAGTTCATAACAACCCTTTCTCTTAAACCACTCAAAAATCTCCAAGGCCCTCTTCCAACTCCGCTGCTCCTTCAAAATTATGCTCCTTTCCTTATTACCGATCTTGTCTTCCCATGGCCTCAAAGCCTCGTCCAAATCCTGAACCAAATCCAACATTTGTAATATCGCTGGAATACATCCACCGTAGGCGACCCATTTTTTCGAACACCTAGAATGCGCTTTCTCCAATAATCCATTTTCACAACCCAACCTAAATTTAACCTGAAAATCCCCCCTTTCCCCAACTCTATCACTATCCCGCGTGCCCCTTCTCTGCTTTCTATCTGGGTTATTCGCCGAACTCTGTTCCTTCAATCCGGGCCCATGAATAACACCAGTTTTTCTGTGAACTCCACCAAAACTTTTGGATTCTCCATTCGGACATTTAAGTAGTCTTTGTTCTCCGTGTTTCTTGGTAATGAGCTCAACTTGGTCTAGTGGCGAAACTGAGACACCGATGCTGGGTGAGGTCCTCGAGGAAGCCAATATGTGGAGGCAATTGTTATCTAAAAGCTGGAACTTCACAAGCATTTCCACTAAAGGGTGTGTGCCAAATATTTTGAAGAAAATGTCGAGAATTGTTAAAAAAGCAACACAGTTTCGGGAACTAGTGGCGGTAATTCACCTTCTCGGAAGTATTGGAATGGTCTTCTGTTCGTTCGTTCAGGTCAGTGTTTCAAAAGAATATATGATGGAATGTTGAGATGTCCAGTAAAATCCGCAGTTGAGGCGATATGCTTTGACGTGATATCGATCCCAAGACGCCACAACGTGATCTAGGTCGTTGTTTTTATATCTCTTACCTCATCTCTTTTAATTTTTATAATTTTCTTAAATTTTTATACAAAATTAAATAAATAATTTAAAATTTTCAAATCTTAAAATAAAAATATTTAAAATAAAATTTAAAATAAAAATAATATTAAAAAAATATATTTTAATAATATTTTATTTAACTTTCAACATCTCATTTATCAAAACAAACGAATCTCTTTCTTAAATTTATATATAAAATAAAATAAACAATTCAATATTTTCAAATTTCAAAATAAAAATAATATTTTAATAATATTTTATTTAATTTTAAATTTTTATCTCAATTTATCTCTACATAATTACATTTACGAATAAAGCTGTGATAATGCGTCGTAACCAAGGAATTTGTCAGGAAGAGAACTGTAACGACAAGTTGTAGAGATAAGGGCCAGAAATTGTCGCCGTAGTAACTTGTTTTGAGTGAAGGTAAATTTTTCACGCATTAATAAATGAAAATATATCTCTTCCAATTTGAATTAGAAAACTCAAAAATTCCAATTTCTTCAAATATCAGAAGATTTTATGTTTGATATTTATTTATTTTTAGTTTTTTGTATCTGAGTTTGTGATATACACGTGATGCTAACGGTTAATTAAAACGTGATTTGTTTATTCTATTGTTAATATATCCCTAAACAAAATATATAAGGTTTACATGAAGAAGCTAATGTGCATTATTAAAAAGCATGCACAACAGTGTAGAAGAGGATATATCTTCCATGTTAACTTACAAATATAATATTAGCAGTAATATATGTACTTATAATTTTACGTACAAAATTTATTTTGTCAATTTTCTTTTTAAATTTCATAATTTTCAACATATCAATATCTAACATGAAAATAAATAAATTCTTTTTGTAAATTTTTCTTAAATATAATTAAACATTTTTCATATAATTTTTCGCGCCATTATTAGTTTATAGTACAGGAACAGACTAGATTGGTTTTATTTTGTACAAGACGAGCAGTAAGAGACTCAGAGCTGAGTTTAATGTTTTTGATGGAATGTTGGAAAATTATTCAGTTTGAAATGCCACAAAGTCTTGGGCTATATATATATATATATATAAACCTCTAAAAATAGCAACCAATAGAGTTCTAGAGGGAGCAAACAATGACATAAGTTTTATTAAAGTTTATTATAATAAACTTATAAGTTCACCTCTAAGATGAAGGTGAAGGGTTTTATGCTTTTATTATTAGTTTGATTCGACACTCTTTCAAAGTCACTACGACATTCAATACATTTGGACATAAAACCCAAACCCATGGGCACAACACAGCCAGGCTAACACCTGCTTATTTACAGTACTTCCTGAACCAAACCCCGATATTAAGAAAGCTTTCGAAGTCGGATTGTGGCCTGCAATTCAAGCCCAAAAAAAAAGGGGGGAAGAGAATTCATCAGACTGCAAGATATTGTGCAACATCAGCTTTGAGATACGTTGTATTGACTAGAATGTAGGAGCTCATGTTAGGAGTAATGTTCACCTTTCAATTGCATGAACATCATTGGGAAACACAATAACTTTAACCTCGACACCTTTCTCTCTGAGTGCCCGGGCATACTGCACATTTCGAACATCAATATCTTTATGTAATCATAAAAGGTAACAATCTATAGTCAAACACTCCAAACCCCCCACCAAAAAAAAAAAAAAAAAAAAAAAAAATAGAAGAACAGACTCTAAAATATATTCAATCATTCTCAGTTTTTGTTTTGATTCCAGCCTATCAGAGCGACTATCTGTGCAACAGAGATAACTGATATAAAAACTTCAACAATGCCAGTCATCATTTAAAAGAGGATCAGGATATCGTACTTGCAATCCATTAGAAACTGGAACACGGAGATCCTGGGCACCTAAAAGAAAAATTGTTGGTGTTTTGACCTGCAGATACAATCAAGCTAAAGTAAATGACACCACATTTATTTCAAGTAGAAACCTCCTAAATATAAGTGTACGGGTGAACAATTCGACTCTTTAGTTTGGTCTGAGGCTCAAACCATAAACTCAATCGAGCTTCAAATTTCTAGGTTTTGTCTTATCTGGACTACTTTCAGTGGTGTGGTGCCACCCAGATTGCTACCAATATGAACACCCTCATAATTGTGAAAAGTATGGATACTCCCTAAAAGGAAACTAGATGCAAGTTTTATGTTTCCTGATTGAAGAATGTAGACTTGATACCTACAAGATGTTTACCCCATACAATATGGCATTCAATAGTGAAAACAAAGCAAAGCTTGAAGAATGAATCCTATCACGCCTAGCAGAGTTGGCATTAAAGATGGACAAAGCTATGTTACAATGAGTTTTTATATGGCATTGTCTTTATATAGAATTTCCTTTACATTCTATTTGCTTTTATCAAATGCCCTAAATAACCTTCTGATAAGGTAATAAGCCTCCATTAAGCATACCTTTGAGAGGTGTGAAATAGGAGACTTGCTATAAAAAAGAGTCAGAAGTTCAGCTGGAGGTGCTTCCGTAAAGTTATCTTTCCCCTTGCTTCCACAGACCTCCACGTAGCACCAATCTGGGATATCTGTAGTACCAACCATCAATGCTAAGTTACAAACAGGATTCCTCACAGCTGCAGCAACAAACTTATCCGGTGCCTGCAGCATTAGAAACAAATGTGATCTGTATTGAGTGAGTCCTTCAGTTGAGAAAGAAATATAAACATAAGGTCACAAATTATAACATCTAGTCTGCTAAGCATTTTCATGCCGCATATGCAAACAAGAGGCCCACTTTTTAAGTTTGACTGGCATACGTTTCTCATATCTAAACACCGATGGAAGAGATCTCTTTATTGGAAACCACCAATTGGCAGCAGATAAATAAAAAAACAATAAGAAAGAGAACTGCAAGACTCAAAAACAAATAAAAATTGGAAGGCATAAAAGATAAACAAAATTTTAACAAAAACCACTAAACAAAAATTTCAATTTGTGGAATTACTGCACCTGGCCAATCAAGTGGGTTGTCAGAAAGCCACCATGGGAACCACCAAGCACTGCAATTTTTGATGGACTGGCCAGCCCCTTGTCAATGACATGATCTATAGCTGTCAGTACATCACTGACATCCTGTCCATAACACATCTTAAAGATTAGGACTGATATGACATTCCCAAACTAGTCTGCTCAACAATAAATTATTTAAAAAAAATGTAACTACTTTAGCAGGTATAACAAAACTAGATAGGTAATAAGTACCTGAGACCCAACTTTTCCCGGAAGAGATTGCAGTGCTTCTTCACCAAATCCAAGTGAACCTCTGATACAAAATTATCATGTTAGAAGACAAAATCAAAACTACACAAATCTGATAGTTAAAAGAGGCTCTTTTCAAGGATGTGACAATTAAAACCCTGAAGGACCCCAACAAAAATTAATGAAAGAACAAGTGGCATGAGAGGGGAGAGAACCCATACATTGAATTGTTCTTTGGACATAGACAAAACGTGAATGGAAGACATGATTTTATCCATTCAAGGAATCTTATTGACATTCTTAATGTATAAAAGAAACTCATGGCATTTTAAATTTAAAATAATGAGTCGAAATATAGGTCTAGATTACGGTTAAAATCTTCATTTCTGAATCCTATTTTCTTCCAACTTCATAAATAGTCAGATTCCCTTTCCTGTCAATTAGGTATGTAGTGCCGCTGTGGCTTTACAAGCAACACCACCTCAACACAGAAGGACTTCATCCTGGAGAAGAAAAAGTTTTTTTGGGAGGTGTGCATGTATGTTTGTGTGTGTGAGAGAGATAGAGAGATCCACTGTGCTCAACCAGATTCTTGATGATTGGTGCAGAATGTGATAGTTAAACCCAAGGTCCCAATGTGTATTGAGGACAAAGATTCTGATTATTATGTTAAAAAAGTACCACCTCTCTTATTACTTCGACTACAACAAAATACCTATAGTTTACGATCAATAAGTTGTATCCAATCGAAGAAAGAAATGCCAAGGACTTTGAAAAGCTTGATATCGACACAGAATGTGGGCCTCCATGAAGGACTACAATTAACGGATTACATGCATCACTTTCCTTACAGTGGGAAGATACAAAGATAGCTTCAAAAGGCTTGCTAGCACCTGAAATGAATTAAATACATACAGGCCATCAAAACCAAATCTCTATAACTCAAGAATATTACGAGTAACACATCGGACTGTTACTAGTAAAGGACCAGGAAACTAGAAAATATATTTCCCTTTCAAAGGGTTTTCAACAAAAAAAAAAAAAAAAAAAGTTGGTTATAAAGAAGAGTAAGAGTGGCGCTATCACTTGTTCAAGAGCGAGATACTTAGCGCAAGACAGCACTGCCCAAAGGTCCTTTCAAAGGCGGGTCTGTGGTATTCAACCCAATATACATAACGACAAAAAAACCAGCTAAAGATAGTGGTTGTTTCGGTATGGTGATATTGTATGAAAAAAAATAATCTGAAAATTTAAAACACAAAAAAATATGAATCAAGAGTGCAATCTCGAATTCTTTCAATAAAAGAGTATCATTTTGCTTAAATATGGTCAACAAGAATTGAAGAGTTTATCATTCACTTCTGGAAATGGAGTGGTAATAATCTAAAGTTTATATGCGAGTTGTATCGCCCATAATTACTTCTTAATCACATTCATCTGGATTATTATTTTTTATATAGGAGAGGATGAAACCCCAATTTTATTGAACATTTGGATTAATACTGGTCAAGAAAATGATTAAAAGAAATACTTGTCTTCTCTACTTTTTCAATAGTGTTCCTTCCATTGACCTGTAAGAATTATAGTCCAATGACCCAACAATGTATTAAATATGGATGATCAGGTTTGAGAAAGAAATCAAAGTGGCATTTAATACCTTTAGTCAGGCTATCAGAAACATCCTTGACTGGTATCTTCATTACACTGAACTGAAGAGAAGAGAGCAAAGATATAACCTGCAGCATGAAGACGTTCATTCACAAAGATGCAAGCATTCGGGATAATCTCTATGTGCAAAAATGATTTGCATGGAATAAAAGGAAACTTAAGTAAACCTTCTCAGAGCATTTTAAAATGGGGCTTGATACGTCTAACCAACTCCATGCAGCAGCTTTAGTAGCTTCCTCAACAATATAGCCATACTTGATTTGAGGAACATCTACTGGACTGCTAGACACTTCAAACAATAAAATCCAATGTAAAAACATTTATTCCAACTGGGCATTGATAAAGATCAGCATTTGATGTTACCAGCAACAATATTGTCACCATCCAATGTAAGAACATTCCACGAAAAATTCGAGTCAGCAGGGCTGATACGTGATACCTCCCCACTGTAATTTGAAGGAAGATATGAATTGATTGTGCAAACAACATTATAAAGATCTGCCAACCTGAAAATACCATCTGTAACCAGCCCTTAAAGTTACCTCAACACATTCACAGAAAGTATCACTTGGCTGCTGCCCCAAATGGAAGGTATAATCATAGTGCAACCATCCGAAAGCCATGGTTTGCTAAGGAAGCTCGAACAGTAAAGTCCCGGCAAGCAACCATCCTCAGCACACATCACAACAGGAATCTTCAAAGATTTATAGATAAAGATATATAGTTATGAGTGCAGTGACATGGAATTTACAGAAAACAATTGCAGTCTAATTAGGCATTTTACTCTGTAATTTATTGCAAATACTATAAGAAAGTATGATATATATAATACTCTACAAAAGCTTCATGAAAAAAATCTCGCAGTTAAGTATGGACCAGAAAGGTTGCATGCACATTTCAAATTGGGAAGCTTCAAAACTAATCAAAATTAAGTTTAACACATAGACACATCAAACAATTCAGCTCATCCGAAAATATCATATGATTACCTCAGTCTAGTACATGTTGTCATTAGCACTCAAGGTGCATGATAGCAATATAAAATTCAGATGTAAATGCTTATATAAAAGCCCAACAAGGAATTTTGGCACTCACCACATCAACAATTTTAGCAGATGGCCACAGCTTTACATCAGTTGGCCAATCAATTCTGTGAAGTGAATCTGTCGCGGAATGTGCCCCAGAATCCACAGAACTTCTTGCACTTAAAAACACTAGAAACTTTCCATCTGGGCTGGAAAAAAGAATTACTCATAATCATCAGGTCCCAAAGCTGGTGTTCAGAGTATGTTTAGTAGATGCATTCAACAACTAATATAGCTTCATAGTTCAGACACTCCGGAGCTTTCCAGTTTATTGTATATGTCAGTAGAAACAAGCATATTGTACTCTATACATAACAGAGCCGTATTATGAGGCAATTTAATTGCACTTGACAATCAAAACATGAGCCCAAAATCAATCAACTTAAGAGTACTGAGAAAGAAAGATTAGAATGTTAAATGCATTTTTGACCTGTCAAACAACATCACAATCATAAAACCATTTGAGATTAGTAGTATACCTGAATCGTGGAAAGAACGCACTGGTTATCTGTTGAGTAAGATTAAACACTGGCACGTCTTCAGTAGAGCTATCTCTGGAACATTACATGTACTGAATGAGTGATTTATATATTGATGACAGAACACCCCATCACCAACATGAAATAATTTACGTGAAGAAAGGTGTAATAATGAAAAAAAAAGGGTCTTTTTACAAAAGCAACCCACTTGAGTTCAAGTCCCTTGGTTTCTGATTCATAAAGTGGTGCCCTAACTGCATATAATGCACAGGGCCTATTATAGCAGTACTTTATACCAAGCTTTCTTGTATCATATGACCACCCAACGAAAACCAAATATTGATGCGCGCCTTTAGTCGATGGAGCCCACACAACTTGGCCAACACTCAAGGACTTCTCAATTCCTTTAACAGCCTGTACCTCTCCACTGTACAACACAATTAACTTAGAATTAAAGATCTTCCATCTAAATAAAAGCTCTTATAAAAGTTACAAAGCAATGAAACTCTACCTATTAGTATTGATGACAAAAAGTGCAGGCTGCCTTTTTCCTGCATAGGTTTCTCCCCAGTCCTCCTCCCATTCTCCCTGACCTTTCCAGCTACTGCAGTCCTTCTCGGTGGAACCACCTTTCTTGTATCCAAGGTCATTAAATGTGGGCTTGGAGGGTGACGGTTCCTCGGCAACATAAGCAATAAGCGTTTCATCAAAATTCCAAGAAACCCCCTCAAACCTGTAAAATTAAGAGTCCAGGTTGGCGAGGATGGTATAGCCTTACTACAAATATCTTTGGAACAGAAGTATTACAAGCATTACTGCTAGTACAACCGGTAATACTACAGCTACAAGCTATGAGCACATTGAGCAGCATTATTACCTACAAATGGACAACTTCTATAACTAAAACCATACACAAACAAAGTCAATAGTATGCCAGGTTATAATTGAAAGTTAAATAAATTCATCAGATAAACTATATTCATCTTATTAGTTACCATCCATCAGTGTATACTGAGCCATGAATTGATTGGGGAATATGGAACTCCTTTTCCAATTGAGATGGATCCCAAATTTCAAATGTAGAAGGAGACTCATTTTCAGGATTGCGAATTACAAGAAGCTTTGAGCCAGATGGTGATGGAACAATTGTAGATGCTCCCGCCATCTCAATGGGAAATGGGGTCCATCTAAAGTTTACAGAACTTTTACTTTCATTAGATATATAAGAGGAAACAATAAATTTCCTCCTCTTGTTTGCCAAAATGTTTGCTTGGCTGAGTGAAAACATTGCCTGAGAACCTGTGCCTGCAGCAAAGTTTTAAGGGCAAAGATTATTGTCAGTAACTCCTGTTGGCTTTTTTGGCTAGGGAAAAATGAGTAGAAATTGGAGGGAAAAAAAAGCTATTAACTGAGTAGTCATACCATCATCAGACTTGAAAATCCAAGCCTTGTCAATATTGGAGATACTAGTGAACTCTTGAAGTAACTTAGACTGTGAAGCATATTCTTCCTCCATTGTTGTATCTAATCCCAGGGGCATTTCCTTTATTGAGCCAGCTTTAGAATCATCCATGGCCAAAGAGGCCGAAAATATACTAAATGGTGAATGAAAAAGAAAATTAATAAATAGGATACAAGCAAGAATAACGAGGCGGAAAAGGGTGGAAAACAGGAAAAAAAAAAAAAAAGATGAAAAAACCCCAGGCTGGGAGAACAACAACAAAAAGATTATAAAATTCGAGGGAAACTATAAGAACAAGGTAGGGTTCTAGATGTCCACAGAAATTAGTCAAACAAGGTAGTTCGAAGAGTGGTGAAACAGTAGCTCAGAGCACATATAATCTGCAGCACTTAACTAAATAAAGGTACCACGATACTTGTATATCTAACCTCTTCCCATCACCCCTACAAATGCATTATGTGTTTCCTATGATGGAAACCGAATAGTATAGGAAACGGTGATGGGAAATGGAATAAAGTGATTCAAGGTGTTAATAAGTACAAGTGCAGAGAGCAAGGGGATAACATAGGACAGCATCTGAAAATGAACCAAATGTCTTGATTATTAACCTCAAGGAGGCAGAAGTAATACACCAATAAATTCGGAATGCAGAGAGCAAGGGGATAACAGAAGACAATCGCTTTTAATGCCAGAAATTTGATTGAACTCTTTATTATCTCAATTGGATGTGATCTCTTATTTTGCTGGATACATAACAGATAAACAATAATAAGTTTATCATGTAAGAATAATTTCTTCGTTTTCTGTGTCTTTTCCTGTCAAACTGTCACTCTTTGTTTTCCCGGCTGCTTCAATCTCGCTTCCATTACTAATTATCTTGGCTTTCAGTACATTGACTTTTATATGCTTTTGAGCTTCCCAAGATCTTAAGAGGTTATTTCAAAACCAGTTCCACATCAGTTCAAATAAAGTTTGACGCAAGCATTTACATTCAACACTCTTCAAAGCCAAACCAAAATCAGCTGCTGAATATGAATAATAGACACACACACACAAACTTCAATACTTCATACGACTCTGATGCAGAACCGCAGTCTACAATACCCAAATCTCTGTAATCCATTGCATGTCCTGAACACCGAGTGCCCGATTCTAACTATGCACACAACTATAAGATTCTTTTTTTTTTTTTTTTTTTTTGGGGGGGGGGGACCAATGAAACCATATATTACTCCTCACCACAAATAAGATTCATCCAGACAGAAAACCAAAATAAGAAGAGAACCCAGAAAAACACACAAAGCCTTGACCCAGGGGTCAGAAAATGAAATATCACGGATACACTCATATAAGGCAGTATGCGAATATGTTCAGCAAAACTAACATTCAACTTAGCATCATTGAAAGAAGAGTTACACGATGCCATGAGAGAGAGGATTGAATTCACCTTGAGATTGAAGAGGGTGCACAAAGAGGGTGGCGAGAAGGTGAAATAAGAGGAGAGAATCGAGGGCGAGGGAAGTAGTAATTGAAGTTCACGCGCCAACAAGAGGGGGTGACGAATAACTCCCTGGCCATTGGCACTCACTTCTGCTTTGCATTGTTTTCTTCTACGGCTTCGGACGACTCCTTTCGGATATGTGCTCATCCAACGCTACTAATCTATGGCCCACTTTTTTCTTTTTTCTTTTTTAATCTGGCCATTAGCTATTAAATTAAGAAATGTTCTTTGCTAATTGCTATTCGACACAGAGACACCAAACATATTGCTACTCTATTAAATAAATTTAAGCCTTGTTTATTTTTAAGAATAAAATTCAGAATTTTAAAATTGTTTCATCTCATCATTATAATTTTTTAAATTTTTACATAAAATAAAATAAATAATTCAATTTTTTTAAATATTAAAATAAAAATAATAGTAAAAAATATATTTACATAATATTTTACTTATTTTTTTAACTTTAACTCTAATTTATCTCATCTCAAAATAAACGGGGCTTAGATTTTATACAATGTGATGCGGGACAGCTCTCAACAACTTCGAGTACCATCAAATATCATGTGCAAACTCGAGCTATGATGATAAGTCTTGCGTAAATATTTTTTAAAATATTAGTTAATCAAATAGTGAAGTCTATTGTCTTTTAAAAATTTTAATTTTTTTTAAAATTCATTTAAAATAGTTTTAAAATTCATACGAAATATGTTAAATTACTTTTAATAATCTATTTAAAAGTTTAACATTAAAAAATAAAAAACCTATTACCACCCTAGAGGGGTGAGGCGAGGAGATTCACCCAAAGTTTTAAATTTCGTACCGTACCGGTCGGTATGGTCGAAATTTTTCGTTTCGGCCGTCCGGTCGGTACAGGTACTATACCTGTTCCATACCGACCAAAATATCAGCCGTACCGACCAGTACCGGTCATACCGACCTCAATTTCGACCTGTATCGGCCTATATTTCGGCCGGTACCGGCCGATATTTCGGCCTGTGTTTTTTTTTTTTTTCATTTTTTCGTTTTTTCAAACTACAAATTTATTTTTTAACCCTTAATTCAGACTAGACTATTTATAATTTATATATATATGTATTTGTATATAATTTATTTATAGAACGACTATCCCGAAACGTTATCCCGAAACGCTATCTCGAAACAATACCAATACTAAAATATTTCATTTCAGTATCTTAACCGGTACATTATCTGATACGATATTCAATACATTGGATTCACCTCTGAGATGACCGGTGGCCGTATCAATCTGGGCAGCAAGATAAATCGTGAACAACTCACGTACACCGGGACACCAAATTCCAATAATTGCTACTTTTTTTCCAACACGCGTCACAATATAATTAGTCATTAGGCCAACTTACGAAGACCGGCCGTCAATTTGAACATTATCGTACCGTTGCGAATGCAAGGCGCGCATTTAACGCCCGAACAAATAGCCAATCGCCAAAACCAAGGATAAAACAAAAAAATGGCGGTCTGCTCTTCCTCGCTCCCAGTTCTCTCTGCCGTTTCAACCCCAAAACTCAGCTCCGATTCATTTATTAGGACTGGGATTAGGGTTTTGAACCTCAACACCCAAGTTCCCTTGCCCTCCAGTTTTTACCGGAACCTGGGGAAGAATCGCAGGTCTACGAAGTTAAACCGTGCTGGACTGTCCGAGATCGAGCCCGATCTCAACGAAGATCCCGTTGACCGTTGGGGCATAAACAGTGTTGACCCTGTATGGTCTTTCACTTTCAGCCACTCCTCTTTTAGTGTCAGTGTGTGTGAGTGACTTTTTCTGACGGGCTTTTGTCTTTCAGGATGATTTCAAGTACGGGGAGTACGATGGACACCACACGTATCACGAAGGCGAAGAGAAAGGTATATACTTCATTATCTGTGGGTTCAGTGGGGATTAAGTTTTATTTTATTTTATTTTTTTAATGTTGAAGAGGTCGTGATCGGCTATTTTTGGACATAGAGTTTTTCTTTTAGGAAGAGGGACAATATCCCAAATATAATGCTCGAAAATTTATCAGGATTTTAAATTCATGGGAGTATGGAATTTAATCCCCCATTTTCCAAACTATTGGGTTTCCTGTGTTATGGGAAATTGGATCACGATGCGGGGAACGGTTAACAAACCCTGCCATTGACAGTAAATTTTTGGGGCTTCAAGTTTGCTCCTAGGAAAAAAAAAATACAATTTCAGAAAACAGAAGTTCAGAATAGTTTGAAGAAACTATGAATGAGGATATTCACGAAACTCACAAGGAATAAAAAGGGAGTCAGGCAAAAAGAGCACATTTTTTTTTTATAAGTAAGAAATTTCATTGATTGAATAAGACTAGGCAAAGCCCATGTACACATGACGTATACAAAAGAGACACCTATTTACATACTAGAAAACTGAAAAGAAAACAAAAACTCATGCACATTCCCTCCCTTTAAAACTATAGCCGAAAGCCATTGAACCAAAGAAAGTACAAAATAATTTCATAATTTCCCCCTAGTTCTCTCCTTGTTGTTGAAGCATCTCTCATTTCTTTCCATCCATATACACCACAATAAGCACAAATGGGTCATCCTCCACGTCACAGTCAGTTGAGAACTCTGATGATGCCTATTCCAACATGCTAAGAGCTCCGCCACACTCTTAGGCATAATCCAAGACAACCCAACTCTACTAAGTAAGCCATCCCATAACTCCCTTGCCACCTCGTAATGTAGAAGAAGATGATCAATCGATTTGTCATTGTTCTTATACATGTAACACCACTCTATTACGACCATCCCCCGTTTTCTTAAGTTGTCAGCTATCAAAATCTTTCTTAAAGTTGTTGTCCAAATAAAAAAAGCAAACTTTGGGAGGCACAGGAACTCTCCAAATACCCTTCCAAGGAAATGCAATGTGCTGATAATTTGTCAGCACCTTGTAGAAAGATTTAACAGAAAATTTCTCGCTCCCTGAAGGTTTCCACAACATTCTATCGCTCCCATTACCTCCTATCCTCTTGGAATAAAGCAAGCTGAAAAAACCTGCTATCTCCTCGACTTCCCAATCCTGCGCATTTCTAGAAAAGATCATATTTCAATGTATAGAACCATTAGCTTGACACAGCACATCTGAGACAGCAGCCTGCTAATTTCCACCGAATCTGAAAACACCTGGAAAAACAGAAGACAGGGCTCTCTCACTACACCACTCATCAAACGAGAACCTAATTCTTGTGCCCTCTCCGACCTCAAAGTTAATATGTGTTGCAAACACCTTCCACCCTTCCTGATAAATTTCCAAAAGCTCACACCATACAACTCCCTACCCTTCTTAGAACACCCCCCCTCCCCCAAATTCACAACCATACTTCTGACCCACGACTATTCTCCACAACGAAGTCCCTTCCAATTGGAATCTCCCACTTTCCTAGTTGGGCTTTATTAAAATTGATCAAGTTAGGCACCCCCAAACCTCCCAACTTCTTCGGACTGCACACTTTTTGCCAATTCACAAGATGAAATTTATTTTCCTTACCCATGCCTCCCCACAAAAAGGCTCTAAATAGATTTTCAATCCAATTAGCCACCCCCACCGATAAAGGGAATAAGGAAAGAAAGTACGTTGAGAGATTAGAAATGGTACTTTGGATGAGAGTTAGGGTACGTTTGGATCCTCAACCCCTTTCAACTCATCTCAACTCATCATTGCAACTTTTTCAAATTCCAACTCAAAATATAATAAACAATTCAACTTTTTCAAATTTTAAAATAATAATAATATTAAAAAATAATATTCTAACAATATTTTATCATCTCAACTCAACTCAACTCAACTTAGTTCAACATCCAAACATAGCCTTAATCTCCCTCATTTTGAAAGATAAAGCCGCTTCCAGCCCGACAACCTTTTATCTACCTTCTCTACGACTCCGTCCCAAATGTTTTTTGCTTTAATAGAAGCTCCCAAAGGGAGTTCGAGGTATTTCATAGGAAGAGTAGCCACTTTGCATCCCAACAACTCAGATAGGAGGTTAATATTCGCCACCTCCCCAACCGGGACCAATTCCGACTTACCCAAATTCACCTTAAATCTTGAAACGGCTTCGAAACACAATAGTACAGTCCTTAAAGCTTGAATATGTCTGTTGTCTGCATCACAAAAAATTAGATTATAATCCGTGAATAATAAATGGGAGATGGATATAGCCTCATTATTAACATTACCCATTGCAAAACTAGCAAGAAAACCCCTCCTCACAGCAATCTCCACTATGCGACTCAGAACCTCCATAACTACAACAAAGAGAAAATGAGATAGCAGATCCCGTTGTCTCAGACCCCTCAAACTTTGAAAAAATCCACAAGGTTGGCCATTAACTAATATGGAAAACCTAGCGGTCGAAACACAATGTTTGATCCATCCACACCATCTATCCCCAAAGCCGCATCTTCTCAACATATATGCAAAAAATCCAACGCACGTGATCATATGCCTTTTCCATATCCAGCTGGCAAATGACTCCCGGGATGCCATCCCTCAACCAATTATCCAAGCATTCATTTGCAATTAAAACAGAGTCTAGATTTTCCGACCTCTTACAAAAGCATTTTGAGACTTGGAGATAATTTTATCCATCACCAAACTCATACGATTTACTAACACCTTTGAAATGATCTTATAGATCCCGCCAACTAGGCTAATTGGACGGAAATCTTTCAACTCAATGGCCCTCACTATTTTCGGAATAAGAGCAATGAAGGTAGCATTAAGGGACTTCTCAAACTTGTGGCAAAGATGGAACTTATGAAAAACCCGCATCACGTCATCCTTTACTATGTCCCAACACTCTTGAGAAAAGGCCAAAGAAAATCCATCCGGACCCGGGGCTTTGTCTTTGCACATGCCATTCACCACCTGTAGCACTCCGGCTTCCTCAAAAGGTCTCTACAACCATCTAGCTGCACTAGCATCCAGCTAATCAAAAGACAACCCATCCAATTTAGGATGCCACACCGCAGTCTCTTCGAGGAGATCTTCATAATCATACACGATGTGATCTTGTATAGCCTCCGGGGTTTGATGCACCATATTACCTGAATGAAGCACATCAATCACATTATTACACCTGTGAGAGTTTGCCATTATGTGGAAGAACTTAGTGCATCTGTCGCCCTCCTTCAACCAAGTTTTTTTTTTGATAAGTAAAAGTATATTAATAAAAGAATAGGCAAAAAGCCATGTGCAGCACAAGGTGTGTCCTAACTACGTAGGAACCATAGATACAAGGAAATCTTGGCCATTGAAATTAATGGCAAAGGCACAAGTACAAAGGGTTCTAAAGAGAAAAGCTTTAAGTTCCTCCATTGATCTCTCTTTATCCTCAAATGTCCGTTCATTGCGCTCCTGCCACACACACCACATGATGCAAATAGGGAGCATCTTCCAAACAGCCTTGATCCTTTGATTACCTCTCAGGTCTGTCCAACTAGCCAACATTGCCACCACTGACTCTGACATAACCCAATCCAAGTCTAGCCTCCTAAAAACCTCATTCCATAACCCTCGAGCTACCTCACAATGTAGTAGAAGGTCATCCACTGATTCTCCATCTTTCCTACACATACAACACCAATCAGCTATGATCACCCTTCGTCTCCTCAAATTATCCGTTGTGAGGATCTTGCCCAAGGAAGCAGTCCAAACAAAAAATGCTACTTTGAGAGGCGCCTTATCTTGGATTTTTGTCTCCAAGAAATTTCTTCCAACAACAACACATTTTCTATCTCAGACACCACCTCAGTCTTTCTCAATTCGCACTCCTTTGTAACCACCCCATCTTCTAGTGAATGCAGTTCATTCCAAAGAAGCCTTTTTTGCTCATCCATATGTCTGAACACCTCCATGTTCCACTTCTTTAGGTCCAGCTTAAGGGCTTTAAGTTTACTAGCCACAATAAAACTGGGAGTGCCATAAAAAGAATAAGAAGCCCACCAATCTCTCACTCTTTCCACAAAGCCAACTGTTTGCAGTCACATATTCTCAAATTTGAAGTATCGCCTACCACCATGAATGCCCTTGCAATCTAATAAAATGGGAAAATGATCAGAGCATACCTGTGACAATCTCTTCTGGCATAAGTCTGGATAACGTGTCTCCCAAGATGGAGAAACTAGGAATCTGTCCAACCTTGACCCCCCTCGACCATTCAACCACGTGAAACACCCCCCAATCAACGGAAGGTCAATCAAGTTTAGGTCGAAAATCAGCTCCGAGAATTCTTCCATTGACCTTGTCAAATAAGTAGCCCCTACCTCTCGCACGGGAAACGTACATCATTAAAATCCCTACACACAACCAGGTAAATCCCATAAATAATGCATACCCGCCAATTCCCCCCACAAAGAGCTCATTTCTCGAACTACATTGGGACCATACATGCATGCGAGAGCCCACCTCCACCCATCCTCAATGTTCTTGAAGGACCCTGCCACAAAATGATTCCCAATATAGTCTTTTACTAACTCCACCACTCTCATATCCCACATCAGCAACACCCCTCCCGAAGCTCTCAAAGAAGCTAAATAACTCCATCCCACACAAGAACATCCCCATAGACTACAAATAATGTTTCTGTCAACATAGCACATCTTAGTCTCTTGGAGACAAGCAATATCGACCTTCCAACTGCAAATGAGGGATCTAATACGAAGTCGCTTGTTAACAACGTTGATCCCCCTAACGTTCCACGATAAGATTCTAGGCTTCATAAAATAAACAGCTCCCCTGCCCCTTCGACCTTTCCCTCCCACTACTACTCTCTTTGTTATCATAATTAATAGAACAAGTCAATCTTTTCAGCTCTCTATCTTTTTTAGCTGTTGTCTTTAGCGCCGATGGTCTCCCTGCTTCTTTAGATGCATTTTTTTTTATCGGTAAACAATTTTTTATTGATAAAAAAGTAGGCAATAGCCCAAGTATACGGGACATATACAAGAGCAATGCGTAAGGATGCTAGTTTAGTGATACAAGGAAATTATGGAAGGTCATGCCATGAAAATCAATTACAATTGACCAATGGAGTAAGTATTGAAAAACAAAGTTTTCCATTGACCGCTCTTGGTCTTCAAAGCTTCTATCATTCCTCTCCCTCCAAATGTATCACCATAGGCATATTTGTACCATTTTCCATATGGATGCAATTTGAGAGTTGTCCCGAATGCCTCTCCAAGAAGCTAGGAGGTCACTTACTCTTCTCAGCATCACCCAAGCTAATCCCAAATGAGCAAAAACTTCCTTCCACAAAGTTGGAGGGGGGAAAAAGAAAAAAGTAGCATGGACGAAAAGAAAGGAAGTGACTTTAAGGGAATGGTACTGGATGACTAGTAATGACTAGCTAGTACAAGCTATCTCTTTCACGTCCATCTGCTAAAAAGCCTCAATTTCCTCAAGTTTCCTCCACACTTACCTCCATGCCTATATTTTTTTTAACTGATACTTGCCTGCATGCCAATATACACACCTTCACTAATTCTTATAAGTTTTCCTATATAAGGGAAAGAGCAGCTAGAGTACGATATCAACTAAAAATATTATGAAAGTGGGTGTCCTCTCTCCCACCTTTCTCGTTTTTGCAAATTGTTAGGCTTGTGCACAGCTTGGAGCCGCATCATTTGTTCTCAGAGTGGGTTTTTTAACTTTTTATGTAACTGGGGGAGTAGAAGGTGAAAACATTGTTCAAGCTTCTTAGGGGACTTAAATCATGACATAAGGTGGAAATACCCAACATACTTTCCTGTTGGTCCCAAAGGAAATAACTACATGTAAGTCTGCCAAATCGTCAATTCTTTTACAAAAAGATATATGAATTTTCTCAGGGTCTCTAAGTTTGACCTCTTTGTTAGTGAGACTTGGTCACAATCTCTCTTTTTGAAGAATAAATCCTTGTTTTCTGATCATGGAGGCTGCTTACATTGATTAGCTTTTACTGGGCTTTTAACAGGAACCTTTTGGGGAGCCATAGCAGAAGATATTGCGGCAGTAGAACCTCCTACTGGTTTTCAGGGTATAAATGACTACTGATCTTTTATAATTTGCTACTGTAGGAGTTACTAAAGATCGTTTGGGTTGATCTTCTTCACAGGGTTAATTTCATGGCTCTTCCTCCCGGCAATTGCCACTGGGATGTTCATGCATGTTCCGGTACTACAAATCCATATTTAGCACATACAAAAGATTATTAAAGCCACTGTTATGTACTTTGGAATGAACAAAACGGTTTAGTTTGTCATGGTTTTGAAATAATTCTCTCATTGCTTGTCTTTCAGATGGTTTACTTGTTCATCGGAACAGGCTTGTTTGTGACAGTATTTACCATAATTGAGATGGATAAGCCAGACAAACCTCACAACTTTGAACCTCAAATATACAATATGGATAGGGGATCTCGTGATAAGTTGATAGCTGACTACAATACCATGAGCATATGGGATTTCAATGAGAAATATGGGGACCTCTGGGATTTCACTGTGAAAAAGGACGATATAACAAAGAGATAATATCTCCTTAGCATATTGCATTGTCACGAGAATTCATAATCAAGATGAGAATGGAGGTATAGTTATTTCCTTTCCCCCAGGTTTCTTCAATCTCTTTTCTTGTACTTTTTGTATCTTCCATTGTGTTATGTTTATGGAGTGAATAAAGTGATTGTTATTCTAGAAGGAAGCATTAAATTTTAAATGATGTGTGTGTGTGTGTGTGTGTGAGAGAGAGAGAGAGAGAGAGAGAGAGAAAGAGCTTTGGCAGAGCCTAGCCTTTCCCACTCCTCCCAAAAAAAAAAGGATAAAGAAGTTTGGAAGAAGCAATCAATTGCATACCATTTGCTATTGGCCTTTGTAAACATGTATATGATATCTGAGAACAGAAGGGCTTGAAAATGCTTGTTTCTGTCTATTAGTCCATTCCCCAATGTCCTGAGAACAGTACTTATAAAAAATGTATATGATAACCCCTAGCATTTTCCAATCCTTCTTTGAGTTGTTTGCTTAAATCGTAAAATACTTGATTTCCAGTTTCTTTTTTTAATGGACCTTGATTGTTCATTAAACTTGACTCAGTCAAGCCAAGGTTTGTTAGGGATCCTTTTTTTATGATAAGAGGGTTTGTTAGTGATCCTTATGTTCATCAAACCTTTTATGGTTTTGGGCTGCTTCCTAGGAGATTCATGGTGCATCGATCTGAAGGTGCATAGCAGTGGCAGTCCTTGTGGATTTTGATGCTCTCCCCCACCCCACCCCCAAAAAGGAAAAGTGCAAAAGGATGCAAATTTTTTTTTTGATCTTCATGTTTCTATTCACCATGTTTGCATTTATTACTCATAATATCCTTGTAATTAGTGGAGAATGCTTGTAAATGTGTTTGAGGGATCCATGCTGGTCCAAAACCTTGTCCAGTTACGACCAGCCTATGACCTCCCAATTGGAATCTCTTCCACAACCCGACCATCACATTGGCCATCTTGGTTTACCTTGAGGCACTGATGCCCTAGTATGTCAGCTGGCAAATAAGGTTTAATATTTATTTTAATGTAGCATCGTCAATCTGCTCCTCTCAAAGAGATCTTGATTGAATCATAATTACATCTATAGATGTGATTAATCATCTAACGTGATACCTACTAGCATCACCATGCTAGTTAGTGCATTAGACTCGTCGTACTGACACGTTTTTCCTAATTCGGATAGGGTACATGGTTGCAATATGTTTTTTTATTTTCTTTTCTATCTTTGGGCCAAAATTTATCAATGTTGCTGAAATTTTCCCTTCTGGTTTAATTCTATCTTCTTTTTATTCTTAATATCAGCTTTCTGAATCATTATTATATATTAGATTTTAGTATTTTATATAAAGTATACGTTTAACAATCTTGGTGGATGACATAGATTAAAAGTGGTGGATGGATGGATGATGGTGGTGGAATGGCTATTGCAGAGGTGGTACTTTTTTTTTTTATAATTAATAGAAAATTAAATTAATAAAATTTGCGAAAGGCATATTGCAGAGATGGAACATAGCAGCAATGATATAATTGGAGGTCTCTGGGGCAAATTTCATTCGCCAGCTGGGAGAGAGAGGAGGGAGGGATGCGGGATGGTTATTTATTAGGATATTTGAATTTCGCAGTTTCTAATGTGCTATGGATTATTACTTATCAGTTGAGTAGCTGTACGAGCCACGAGGAGTGCTCTGTGAGCTGACTTCGTTATTCTATCTTTACCAACTTATACCGTGTCTTCTGAATTCTGCTATTTGTCATATTTTGACAGTATTTGTCGTGGATGTTCATCTTCATTTCAGAGTTTTTGCTTATTCAGTAATTTCAGAAAATAATGTGTATGCCTTTGAGTAATAGCTTGGTGAAGAAGAAACTTATGTGCTCATGATTGAGATTATGTTTTGGATCTTCAAAGCTTATTTCAAGAACACCTGTAATTTTTCCCCCATGTAACTTGTATAGCGGGTTTTTATCAAAGATACAGTTTTTGGAAGATTTAAGTTATCACAAGATTAGAATTATGGAGCTATTGTCATCATTAAAGAGCGTGATATTGATAAGTTAAAATGAACAACATTCTACTTGTGGGTGCAGCTTGGATGATAGAAGGAAATACATATAATCTTAACTCCCGAGTGTATGTCAAGGATTGTAGGAAAAAGTTGTCAAGTATGTCACTCACCCCTGCAACATCATCAAATTTGTGTAATCTTATTCTGACACTTTGGAAAGAAGATAAAGGAATTTACTTTCTTTTAAACCTTAACCTTAAAACATAATTGCAGTGAGTAGAGGGAAAAACGAAGTTACCAAGGAGTTTAGCTAACTGCAATCAAGCTGTATGGCACATCTAGATTTTTTCTAGTGGTCATATTCTACAGATGTTTTGCTGCTTCTGTGACTTGATTTTCATTTTGTACATAATGTATTGGCTCAAATGTAGTATTGGTGATGAATAGTCTTCTTCCATCGGTCACTATAAATTTATTCATTGCAATCGCTCTATTTTCTTTGTCGCATGCGAGACTTAGCCCTCATTTGTTTTACAGTTCAATTTAATTCATTTTATTTCATCTAATTTAATCATTATAATTTTTTTAAATTTTTACAAAATATAATAAATAAATCAGTTTTTTTATATTTTAATTTAAATTTTTTCAAATTTTAAATAAAAATAATATTACAAAAAATATATACTAAAAATATTTTATTTAACTTTCGTATTAATTCATCTCTTCTCAAAACGAGGTGGAAGTGGAAGGAAATCGAGGGAATGAATCCAGATGCACGATTAGAGCAGGGACACGTGTAATCATATGCGTATTCATCTATTCTTAGATTAAAAAAAAAAAAAAAAAAAGTGAGCTGAGGTGATCCCTCCTATCATTATTAAATGAATAATATTACTGATCATATTCTTATTTTATTTTAATTATATTAAATAATATATAACATATTTATTATTATTAAATAATAAATAATTATACAATAAATTATTATTTAATAATAATAAATATATCATATTATATTTAATAAGATAAAAGTAAGATGATAATATAAAATTTTATTTATTAAATTATGGAGGTAGAATTTTGAACTGCTTTGGTATTTGTGAGACTAATTCTAGAAGTTGCATAAATTTTGCCGTCAAGCTCCGAATAATTTAGTACAAAATTGAAGCCAGTTACAAGATTAGAACCCACACGCATGATCTTCGACAGTTCAAAATTTCTAGTCTTTAAAATAACCATGACGGTCCAATGCTGCTCGTTTTTCTTTGCTGTCGTAAGTTTAAGGAAATGTTATATAGTCAGGCAATGTCGTGTGTTGCCAGCTTAGAAAGTCGAGGTTGAAATTCATTTGGGTGTTCAAAATTGTGAATCAGCTTCAACGTGACGGACTCCAATGGATTACTGACACGGTGGCCATCCTAGTTGGCTCTGTTCCCTTGGACGCAGGGTGCTTTTGTGTTCCCATTGAAAAAGTCCAGCTTCTCGCCCCGGTTATCTGAATCGCAATATATTTTCAAACGCGTTGACCCCGGAAAACAAAAAAAAAAAAAAAAAAAAACATGAGTGGTGGGACCAATATGACATTAATGGGAGAAGGTGTGTGTTACAGCGGAAGCGCCTTTGACTCCTGACAAAGAACTCGACAAGGAGAGCTTCTAAGTTCATTTTCTGCAATTGAGCTTCTATATTTACGATCTATCACAAACACTTGTAGCGGTCGGAAGAAGGACGAAACAGAAAGGCCACATGAGAATTAAATCCCTTTACGCTTCTTCTCTCCCTCTCTTCTTCTTCTACCACCTCCTTCTCCACACATCAAATGCCCAACCCGAACCAAATACCACAGGCTTCACCTGCTCAGCAAACCAGACAACATATCCATGCCAAACCTACGCCTTCTACCGAGCCACGGCGCCCAACTTCCTGGACCTGGCCTCCATAGCTGACCTCTTCTCAGTCAGCCGCCTCATGATATCAAAACCCAGCAATATATCCTCCCCTTCCTCCCCTCTTGTTGCCAGCCAACCCTCTTTGTTCCTCTCACCTGCTCTTGCAACTCGGTTAACACTTCCACTAGCATCTCTTATGCCAACCTCTCCTATACAATCGTTCGTGATGATACGTTCTACCTTGTCTCCACCAATAAATTTCAGAATCTTACAACCTATCAATCTGTCGAGGTTGTCAATCCCACTCTCGTCCCTACCAATCTTTCTATTGGTGTGAACGTCATCTTTCCTATCTTTTGCAAGTGTCCTAACAGTACCCAGTTGCAAAACCAAGTCAGTTACCTCGTATCCTATGTCTTCCAACCTTCTGATAACCTGTCATCGGTTGCTTCAAGGTTTGGAGTACAACCACAGTCTATAATTGATGTCAATGGAGATAATTTCCAGCCTTTCAATACTATATTCATTCCAGTCACTCAGCTTCCAGAACTTTCACAGCCTGATGTGGCTCCTTCCCCTGCTCCTGTACCACCTCCACCTCCTGTAGAGAGCGATGAGCGGGAAGGGGTTGTTAGAGGCTTGGCAATTGGGTTGGGAATTTCCGGGTTCTTGCTGCTTTTGCTTAGTGGGTTATGGGTTTACAGAGAGTCTGGGTTGAAGAGCAACAAGGAGAGGGAGCGAGATTTGGAGAAGCAGAGGCAGCTTTTGGGTAAGAAAGGAAAGGGGTTGATTGGAACGGAGAACTTGATGGCAGATGTTTCAGATTGCTTGGACAAGTACAGGGTGTTTAAGATTGAAGATTTGATAGAAGCCACTGATGGATTCAGCGAGAGTTGCTTGATTCAGGGGTCTGTGTACAAAGGGAGCATTGATGGGGAAGTCTATGCCATCAAGAAGATGAAGTGGAATGCCTATGAGGAGCTCAAGATCTTACAGAAGGTATCAAAATTCTCTTCCCATAGTTCAGTTTCTGTCATTCTGTTGCTAAACGCTTTCGTGAATAACATTGAAGTATCACTGCTAAATTACAACAATACAATGCACATGATTCGTATAGGGAAAGAAGCAGATGTTACGTATTGCACTCATTTATTAAAACCACAGACTCTTGCAAATTTCCAGCCAAGGAGGCTTAAAAACTACCGTTTTACTATCCTATTATAATTTATGGCTAGCTAACTTTTTTGCCCCAGAAACTCCATACATAAGATTATCAAATTTTGGCAGACATTCTAACAGTGATACTTTAAATTTAATCAGTAAGGTTTACATTTGCAAATAAATGGTTTCATGTTGTGAGGGAAAGCTGCTTTTCAGAATAAAAATGTTGTAACATTGAAAGTGTTTGATGATGAATTGTGTTAACTGATGTCAAAACTTCGAGTACATCTATTTGTTTTAGCAGATAGATGACATTCATATGGTTTTTAACGTATTAGAATATAAATTTGACGATTTAATTCACTTCATTCCATTGGTTTTAATTTTTTTCTGAAGAAGAGATCTAGAGTTTTAACTCCCAACTCTACACTTCACCTGAAGCACTTTTCTGAATGAATAACCAATGATGTTCCCAATTAGCACTATAAGAAGTATGTTTGGCAACACAGAAACGGAGTTGAAATGCCGGAAAATACAGAACTACAAAATGAAACAAAACT
Source organism: Juglans microcarpa x Juglans regia (assembly GCF_004785595.1). Classification (NCBI taxonomy): domain Eukaryota; kingdom Viridiplantae; phylum Streptophyta; class Magnoliopsida; order Fagales; family Juglandaceae; genus Juglans; species Juglans microcarpa x Juglans regia. The sequence continues at coordinate 38,394,107 of NC_054594.1, read as the reverse complement.
TGAAACATTTTAAAAGATAAGGATCAATGACATGGGTCAAGGAGCCCCATAATAACTCCGATTCCTTACTCGCAATATGAGACTAAAGAATGGATTATGGTTAGGTGAAATGACCAATCTATAATAACAAAATGTGCAGGTCTTATTTAGCATTATTTTAGAATTATGTCAGAATGGTCCACACCTTTTGGTTCTAATATTCTTTAGATGCCCATGGAAATGCCATTATCTATCGTTCATCTAGCAGACACATCCCTTTAGAAATGCTACCGAATATCTTATAGTAATGATGAAAGGGTTTCTATAAAGTGAACCATGACCAAGAATGAAATAAGAAATATAAGTATTGTCATGGACTTTGGAAGAGACACAGTTTAATACAAAATTTTATTCCATTAACTTCCAACTTTACCTTACGATTTGTATTTTAGTCATTCCTAATTTATTGGTTGAGTCACATCTGATTTGGTTCTTTAGCTACGAGTCTAGGAATCTTTTCAATTCCAGTCTTATTGTTTAGATTGTTCTTAAATGCATTATGATTTCCTTTTTATGGTATTCTTTAAAAAAAAATGAAAGTGAAAGGAGAAAAGAACAAACAAGAAGACTGCTAGAGGCAAACAGACGAAACAGAAGGTCCGGATTAGATTTCTATTGAGGCCAGATGGGCCTAAAACTTTGCCAAGGAAGTATATCATTAAAGCTAAAAACAACCATGGCAGAAAGCCTTGGATGCTCATGGGAAACATAAAAGACTTTCTATACTAAACTCCTATATATCCACCTCGTTCAATATCCACTTGGGAACCGAAAATTAGCCTATTAACTCTTGAAACGATTCTTAAACCAGAAAATTCACTTTTATAGGATTTATTGCTGAGGGAATTTGGATGAGAGGGAGTATTGCTTTGAGAGTAGTGATTAATCTCTCTTCAGAAATCCTCCTAAATGAGTTTACTCTTGGAAGATCATAAATTGCAGAGTCAATTACTACTGATAATTTCTATTTTCTTTTGTTTTAATGAGTTTACTTTTGAACAAAGGTTTCATTTTCTTCTTTAATTATAAATAACAAAATCTCCGTTTTCTCTTATGGAGGTAAACCATGGCAATCTGGTGAAGCTAGAGGGATTCTGCATAGACCCGGAGGATGCAACTTGCTATCTAGTTTATGAGTATGTCGAAAATGGGTCTCTTCATTCATGGCTGCATGGAAACAAGAACGAAAAACTGAACTGGAAAACAAGGTTACGAATAGCCATCGATGTTGCAAATGGTCTCCAATACATCCACGAGCACACCAGGCCACGTGTTGTTCATAAAGACATCAAAACCAGCAACATTCTCTTGGACACGAACATGAGAGCCAAAATTGCCAATTTTGGACTGGCCAAATCCGGATGCAATGCCATAACAATGCACATTGTTGGAACCCAAGGTTATATAGCACCCGAGTATTTAGCAGATGGGGTGGTCTCTACAAAAATGGATGTGTTCTCTTTTGGGGTGGTTCTGCTAGAACTTATTTCTGGGAAGGAGGCCATTGATGAGGAAGGGAATGTTTTGTGGGCAAAGACCAGTGGGATTTTGGGGGGGAACGAAGAGAGGAAAGTGAAGAGAGTGCAGCAATGGATGGATGGAGTCCTGATTGCGGAGTCATCCTCCACGGACAGTGTGATGAATGTCATGACTATTGCCATTGCTTGTCTGCATAGAGACCCTTCAAAGAGGCCAAGCATGGTGGATGTCGTTTACGCGTTGTGCAAGAGCGAGGACTTGTTCTTTGACATCTCGGATGATACATTATCAACTTCACTGGTGATGGCAAGATAATTTAGAGAATGGTAGTCAGTAAGCAGTAGACAACGCTACTAGAAGTAGAAGGTCTGCAATAGTAGAAAGACGATGTTACCTTTTTACAGTAAGGTTGAATATATGTATGTCTTACTCCACAAAACATTGAATAAAGGAGGAGGGACAAGGAAAGTACGTGTAAGAGTAGTCGCTGCTCGATCTGGTGGTTCCGGTGTTGCGTGCTGGTGACACCTGACAGTATTTGTGCTCGATGTTTCCCAAAAAAAACAAAAAAACAAAAAAACAGTGATAAAAGCCACGGATTCAACTAAACTACAATCATGTGGGCTTGCTCATGCTGTTGCAACTTGTCACATCCTTCAAAATGGACTTATCTACGCTTTAATGACAGCTGGACTCAAATGTGTTCAGCCCATTCTTCCACCCCTTGAAAACAGAAAAACACTCCCTTCAGCCCTCTGAAGTGAAGCCCATATTTTCTTTTTCCAAATTTCAGTGCCCTGTTCTGACACTCAAATGTTTCAGTTTCCTGGCACCATAAAATGGACAATCCTCTACATTAAGTTTGGATCCATGGTGTCCATTCCTCCCCCGTGTTAGAATTGGCGGGCCTCACTTCATATGACCCAGTATTTAAGAATCTCGTTTACTTTATTTCATCGTTCTTGCCTTGTAGATGTTGATGATGATCGCGAGCTGTTCGATGAAATTACTTACAAAACCGCCTTTTCATTGACAGCTATATTCATGGCCATTCTAAATGTAGTATCGTCTATATTCAGAAGTTCTTGTTGTACGTCTGAAAGGATGGTGTGCCTGTCCCGTCCTCGAGTTTCACTATCTCATCCGTGTGGGCATTAGTTTGGTATAATAGATCCAAAGGTGGGGGACAAATTATAAATTGGGTTTGGCATGAAATTTAGATGCCGTATTGAATTGAAAGTTCAAGAATAAGGGTTTGACTGAGATAACTGAGATGTCCATCAAATCGTCCCGTAAGATGGGCATTTGATATTTGAGATTGAGACGTGATGTTCATCGCTTTGTCCTTTAAGATATGCCTAATTATGATTCGAAAAGCGTATTATGTTGGATTTGCTCCGGAAAGATATGAAGCATCGATCTGGGCTATCTACTGAACTCCAAATAGAAAGAAGTACTAGATCAGCTGTTGCAAATGCATTAAAATGCAAATCTTCTACAACATTTCTGGAGATGATTTACAACAACACAACAAAAATGTACATGAAATAAAAGAAAATGAGGATGTTAGGGCAAAACGATCTCCTGGAGTCTTGTTAATCAAAAGATCTTCTATCTACGTACTTAAACCAGGCTTACTCCATTTCTCATGTCTGTGACGGGTCTCATAGCTTTGTTGGATAGCATCATGGTCTAGAACCATAATGTTTTCATGGTACTTAGTACTTACCATCTTGATTGATGCCCCAATTTAGAGAGTGAACGGAACTTGGACATGTCATGATAGACCAGGTCATATAGCTAATGTGAGAAGGGGAAAAAACAAAAAGAAAGAAACATAGAACAACAAAACTATTTCAAACGAGAAATGGAAGTGCTGGCTTGTGACTAGATATTTCTATTTCATAATTCCTTAGTTATGAACACTATATGCATGGTGCCTACCTTTGCATGAGGTGAGATGTGGCCGAGAAGGTGACTTGTTATTGCCTCGTTGGCTAAGGTATGATGTATATTTTACCCTAAATCCTTATACATACCCTTAGGTGTTCTTAAATGATGAGAAAAAGGTCTTATAACTAGTTTGGGTTTGAGGAATAGTTGATCAGTAAGATCTCACATATTTTCTCACATTGCATCTTACCTTCTTAGTATTGGTCTCATGCCAAACAGGTCTACAAGTTAATAAAATCATGTATTATGGTTATTGTATTAGACACATATAATTTATTTATTTTTTTATCTGTATAAGCTATAAAGGAATTCACATAAATCACGCTCATCCGTGATTCTCTCTATCAATATATTTGTATAGTTACTCTATTTTCTGGCTGTATATTCCTTCAATAGCTGTAGTGTTGTTTATGGTTATATTTTCCTTAAATAGCCGTGGTCTTGTATTATATAAAGACGTATTGTAATGCAAAATATGAGTGAAGATTTTTACCAAATCACTTGTGTAATCCTTATATAAGCTCTTTTGCGTAAGGAAAATGCTAAGCGTCCCGCTCTCAGCTCCCGCTGGGAGCTACTGCTTGCATTAGTATATGTTTTTTTATGTGTTTTTTGTTTAGTTCTTTTTTAATATAGATTTTATTAATAATTTTAAATATTTAAAAAAAATAAAAAAAAAGTATTATAATATTATTAAAAAATATTTTCTTAATCATGAAGTAAAATAATTAAGAAAGTGTTTTTGGCCCGGTTTGTATTCGCAATTCATCTCAACTCATCTCACTATTATTCATTACTATTCATCAACTTTAACTCACAAATCTCACTACTATTCACAATCTATCTCATTACTATTTACAATTCATCTCAACTTATCTCAACTCATATTCGAATCCAAACGACATCTTAATGATTTTTTTTAATTTCTGATTAAAGAAGTATTTTTTAATAATGTTTTAAATCTATTTTATTTTTTTAAAATATGTAAAAGTGTTAAAAAATTTATATAATAAATAACTTAAAAAAAACACTTTAGAAGAACAATGCTAGGCCCCGCTGGGGGCTGTAGCATTCTCCTTTGCGTAATAGGCTTGATGATAAATTGATCCTTTATATTGCCCTCTACCATCTCTCAAGCCTACTCAAGTTGTTTAGTGTTTGGCAACTCTAACCATTAGTTAATCCTAAACTTGATCCATGTATTGCACCTATTCTTTGATAAGGACCATTGGATTGTGCCTTCAGAGTGCTTAAATCGTGCCCTAAACCCAGGCTTCCAAACAACTGCCTGGCACCGATACTTTTCCTTTCAGAGCATTGTCCATGCATTGTGTAGTCAATGCCTGCCTACCACAGCCCTAAATCAACCACGTGTTTGGCCTGGTAAGGCAACGTACACCTTGATTAATTGCCCATACGGGGGTAGTGAGCAATTGATGCCAAGTGGCAGTGCATTTACTGACAATATAGACTTGAGCAACACAGCATGCTAGCTGTAGAACACTTCATGTTCCTCTTTTGATTTGCATAAGGAGAATACATGTCCATTGGTCAAGCATGGATATTTTCAGTGCATGAACTCTCAACTGACTTATCTGAATAGCTTAGAATCATTAAGAGTCAAGCCTTGGCTTTGTGTCAGACTCTGTTTTTCCATCACCAGCTAGTAGACAGAGGGAAAGAGAAGTTAGTCTTTAATGTTTAAAGAAAAGCAGAATTTGCAAACCTGCTAGAAAACAGTTGGAATAGTTTAGCAACAAGATTTCATTTCGTAAACCTAACCCAAATTATATTTCATAGCTGAAATCCAATGAACCTTTACCCTTTTTAATTACATGGATAACTGTCACTAATAATCTTTCTAAGAAGAAAAATAAGAGAGAAGAAAAGAAAAGAATTTATTTATCATATCGATAAGTACATTCTTTAGACTAAAAGTAAATTGAAGTTGTTAGCTTGGGGCTCCAACTAATCAGCCTTTTAAGTAGAATATTAACTAACTAAAATGAAGTTTACAAAGTCCAAAAAATTTTCTCTTTGCTCGATACGATTTTCCAAAGAAAAGTATAGTACTGGTTGCTGCCACCAACGGACAGAATAACATGTAAGGTTAGATAGACTTATAGGTAGCTATGACCTAAAAATACCTAATTAAAATTACAGCCAACCAATAATGGTCTCCACCTTTGTGTTTACCCAAACACAATAGCGTTACTAGCTACTCGGATAAGTACTACACCCCCTCCCTCTCAGGTTTTGTTTGCAAGTGCATGGAATAAAGGAGTGCTGTCTAATATGTTTCATTTTAGTAGCTAGATTGAAAGGGTAAAGCGACTTATGACATCTGTGGTTTTAACATAAACTTTTACCTCACTTTATTGGTCTTTACTAACAGTTTGGCTGCATATTTAGCACCTGGTCTAGGTCCACCTTTCCTTTGGAAATTGGAAGACAGAACTGCAAGTGAAAAATGTTTCTGAACCTATTGTTCTTCAATTTCATGCAGTCATGAAATCAGACAGGGACACATGATCATGGGCACACTTTCTGGTTGATTAGAAACTGACAGTACCTCAAGTACTGTTGTCTAGTAAAGATATATAATGAGTTCCACTTTTATCAAAGGAATTACTTTTATAGAACAGAGCAAAACATGGCAACTTCAGTTCTAATCTAACATTTCAGATTTGATTAAAGTCAGTGACTCAATTAGTAGTTAGCACAGTAATAGTTCATAGACTCTGGTGGGAAATCTCTGTTGCTTTTTCTATCTCTGAAATGATTTTCGAAGAGTCCATCTTCCGCATTATTATTAGTTTCTGAAGTCATACACTATATTTTAATCAATATTACGACGGTCATTTAACTAACCTGCCATCATTTATCATGTTGATCATACTGATTGCGTCCAATTTATAGAAATACTGTATGATAGATGGGTTTTGAAATGAAAGGCATTTTTATAGAAATGTTAAAGGATTATTAAATATTGTAGAGAATCTCTCTTGAGATTTTCTCGCGTGTGGACAAAGGTAGCGGTAAAAAAAAGCCTTATTAAGATAAGCATCCTCCAAAACCAATGCCTCAGTACAGTACCCTTTAAAGAGTTTTTTATGCAGGTCTGCTTCTCTTGGCTGGGGGACACTCGTGTGAAGGAGGGTTTCGCACCACTGTAGGTGCTGCTGGACTAGGATTGAACCTCATGTGTCTATCTATCATGTAAAAGGGTTCTGTATCATGACAAGCTGAACACAGAGATTTTGATTCTTTACCCAAGCGAGAATAACACATGCTATTTTCAGATAGAAAGTGTCTGCCATGGAAAGAGGAACAAAATCTGGATAGCACACATAATTTTGATCAGGTTCAATCAGATCAGAAATACATTGGGTAAACTTATATGGTATATAGTTTTATATCACTATATCAATATTAACAATACAAAACCAAACTGAATAAACATGTCATTTAGTTTATACGACTTTCGAAGCAATAACTCCTTCCATGCAGTTTTGGCTTGACAGAATCAGTAGGAGCAATACAATAGCATCAGAGATGCCACAAACCACCAGTCAAACACTACGTTTCTGACGCTTTCCAGCCGAACACTAGCGACTGTGAACGACGCGACCAAACTTCAAACCGATCCAATTTTTTTTTTCGAGAACCCAAGCTGAGGGATTTGCTCTTAATGACAGAAATCGTTGCTCGACCTGCTTTTCTGGGTTGCTGTGTGTTGTAGGTACCTCATACTCCACATCCCAAGCCTCTAGCTTCTGATCCTTTCATGATTCTGAGTCTTTTGCAGGATGACATAAACATACTGCAGCAAGAGTAGGTAATATATATCCGTAAGTAATGAGAAATACGACAAATGGAGAGAGAGAGAGAGAGAGAGCTTACTCCCATGGAACATCTCCAACCAGCATCCAATCTCCATCTTTGTCTTCATAAGTTGGTGCATATTCCGACCCCTTGTAGCCTTCCCTCTCTGAGTACTCACCTGGAAAATGGTAAAACCAAGGTCATTTTTACCCTAAGAAACGTCGTCAAACACACGAGAACAACGTCAAAGCATTTTACCAACAAAAGCAACACTAATTAATGTTCTTACGTACCAATGGTGAATTTGAACATGCTCTCCAAAGCCTTTAGGAGTTCCGGGTAGCCCTTGTAAATCCCTAGGTCAATCTTTCTGAGGTAAGGGGCTCCGTCCATGCTTACTTTCAGGTAAATACCAGCAGCCTCAGCCTGATCAGATTTCTTCGGCTGCAGGTTGTTTTTTCTGTAGGATCGGATTGGCGGCCACCCCACTATCTGTGCCCTGTCATGTCAGACATGATGTGAGTTTTTTTTTTTTCAAGATTTAAACCTAAGACGTAAACTCCACGATCGAACTCAACCATTTTAGCCAAACTTATACATGATAAAAAATGAGTTAAAAGAACTTACTTCGCGGGAGGAGCAGTTTCATTGTCCACGTGCTGAGCATCAGAATTTTTCTTTGATCCGCACTCCTTGCTCGTGTCAGGCAGTGGCCGCTTGTTGTTTCTAGCACTAAAAAGTGCTTGTTCTTCTCTGTCATCTGTCCCCGGCAACCCCAATCTAAGCTCGGTTGCCTTGAGGTTGAGATCGTTGTCATATGCCACCTTGCTTTCCATATTCCCTATAATCTTTAGCCAAAAGATAAGGGCTTGACAAGTTCTTGCTTCTTGCAGGTGTTTGTTATTTTCTTTGGAGGCTGCTAAAGTTCTTGGGAAGAAAGTTGAAGGAAATGTCCAATGCGGGGAAGGTGGGAATGCAAGGTTGTATTTTTATAGAATATGATAAAGAAGGTATTAAAGAGATGTGAATGACTTTGTTATTCCCAGAAATGCATGAATTATGGACAAAGGCAAACTCAGCTGTCGGTAGCAATAGCAGCACCCTTTAGGCAAGCTGTCCATGCAAAATGGGGACAAGGGTGGGACAAGCTCAGCCGCCCATATGGAAGGAAGACTGGGGATTCACTGGGACGGTCAAGATGCGTTTTGGGGGGTTGTGGGAGGGAAATCAGGAGCGTCGGTTTGAAGGAAAGGAGAGGAGCATACCCATGTGAAGAGGTCCACATGGCTGTATGGTATGGGCATGGCATGGCCACGTGGGACTCCAAACGTTGGCAGGGTACTTTCGATTCTTAAGAATTGGGGTAATGGATTGTGGGGTACATCACATGTGGGATGGCATGTGTACATGGTCAGCCCTGACATTAAATTTTTTATATTTAAGAATATATATTATTATTTCCTTTTATTTCTAACAGAATAGTTTATATTTTGGGTCCGGTACGATTATAATTCATTGGGATAGTTGAAACTCAAACCCGATATCGTGTAATTAAATACCTACAATGGTAGATTAACTGACAATACTAACCTTGATATTAACATTACTTTGACCAATTCTTTAGTTTTTATCTTCTTCTTCTTCTTTCTTTTTTATTTTTATTTTTATTTTTCCTCCTATAGGCCATTGTTAGATTCCTAAGATATATAGACAGAAGTGCTATAGTTATAAAGAGATTATTCTATAAAAATAAACTCACAAATTAATATACCACATCAAGCTATTTCATTTTATGAATTTACTTTTATAAAATTTCTTTATAGGTAAAACATTTCTCTCTATAGACTACTTTACTAATATTTTACCAAGCATGAATGTCACTTATATTCTTGTGACTTATGTTGCTAATATCCTAACTTATTATACATACGAAGTGTAGTTAGCATTGTAAAACTGATAAATAATTACTAAATTATAAACCTTGTAGAAAATCTTATAAGCTAATGATTTTTTTTTTTTCTCAAAAGAGTGAGGAGGAGCAATTTGTGTAACTTCTCCCTCTAGGCATGACCTGCATAAGGACCCCCACTCGCTAGGGCATATTCAGATTGAGCCATAGTTATTGATTCCGGGTGGAGCAGCCCATCACCGCAACCTCACCAAAGTGTCACCATGCAAAGGTTTCCAAGATTTTGGTTCACAAGTTTTACCAAGACAGACCATTTTGAACCTGTGACCTCAGGCAAGGGAGAGAAGAATGATCCCTTGACCTTTGCCAACTGGGCTACCACCTTGGTGGCTTATAAGCTAATGAATTGATTAGTAAATTTAGTTATTTAACCACAATGTGCTTAAATAGAGAATGTTCCCAGTTGTTTAACGCGCGAGGGCTTTCAGGAGTTTCTTTGCTCATATTATTTTTTTAAAATTATTATTAGAAATATTTTACTATATAGAAAATCACTTTTACTTTGATTTTTAACCTTCCCAACTTTGTCATTTTGGCCAGTTCATATATATATATAGTAGTCTATATATAATTGGAAACAGCTAGCTTTTGTAGTGGCTTCACTTGATCATATAATATATAGGGTCCGGATGGTCAAATATTGAAAGGAAGCCTCAGATTATTTCTCAGGCATTTCTTATGTTTGAAATTGTTGGAAGAATCAATGCATGATTATTAGCAAAGTAATTAATCATGTCATGGTTTGAACATATATCTTAGGCCGGCACATGAACATGAACATTATCATGATCTATATATATGGACCATTTCCCTTGTAGGGAGTAGTATGTGATGTGTCTCTACATTCAACATATAATTCCATAGGAAGTTCATTCGAAGCAGCTAGCGCAGCATACAAATGATAAAATATTATTAATTTGGGTCCTTTCATGCTGCATGCAACCGTACGTGCGCGTTAGAAAGCTGTTGTTATAATTCTCATCTTAATTTGTCACGTAACTTAATTGTTTCATCAACCTCAACAAATTATATATATATATATATATATATATATATATATATATATATATAAGTACTACTATATAACTATGTATGTGCTACCCTCTCCAATATAAAATTTTCAATTTCTACTCGAAATAATCACCGGCCCAATTTAAAAAGAAAAAAGCCTTGCTCGAATTTCCTATTTTATAGCATAAGCAATATTGCTGGGTTTTATTTACCAGGTTAATTATTTTGGTTTATATTTTAAATTAACGATCGATCCAACGTCCCAGACCATCATCTATATATTTGTTTTTTCCTCCCCCTAGCTGGTATAGTGCTTACTGTTTTATTTAGTTCACGTTGGATTCGCCTAATTATACCACGGGGCCAGGGATTGTACTTAATCTCGAATTGGGTTTTTAAATAAAATTTAAACCGATGAAAAGAGATTGAATTAATTATATATATATTTATTTATTTTGTTTTTACTTAAACACTCTCCCTCATCGTGTGTGGGCCGGGCTCCATTCAATAAATTGACTTAATATATAAAATATTTAATTAAAAGATAGAGTGTAGACTTATGATTTAAATTTAGAATCTCTATTTTGATAGCATGTAAAATTATCACTTATTTTAAATATTTAAATTGCTAAAAAAAATATATATTTAATTATTTATATGGACTTGCAAACTTCCCGAATATGCAAAGAATGAATTGAAATTCCAAATTAATAAAATTCATTTCCTGGTGGCCAAGATCAGGAAATATCAATTACTTGGACCACTGGATTTTTTAACTTAACCCCTTAACTGGTGATCTTCACCGTGCGCACAGTGCAGTCCTTAGGATGCGAGAATTGGCTACTTAATTTACCAAATTGTAGAAAGTAAATATTGTTTTTTCATGCCCCTCATATATCTTTGGCCAGGTGCACTTCTTATCTGAACCCAAATTTCCAATGCTCTTGCGGTACAAAAGCAATAGGAACCCATTCAAGTGAATCACGAAATAATAAGAGCCGGTTTGGATTGGGAGATCTCACTTCCGCCTATTACTATTTACAAATTATCTCATCTCATAATCGTGGAGCAATATGATTTGTGATGCAGATGATCTAAAACCCCAATATAATATCAGATGGTTCTAGACTGACTTGTCAATCCAAAGATTATATATCTTTAATTCTGAGGAATCCAAATGTTCAGTACGATTGCTCGATCTGTCCAACCATTGATGGCTATGCTGAAATTTGTCATTATTGCTTCAGCAATGCGGTGATAACAACATTGAGATTAATCTACACATTAGTTAGCTGAAGTTTGTGGCATATATATGGCCAATGTATGGCAATGTAACTTTGATCATGAGCTTGTACTTGTGGTGTCAGAGCTAGAAGCTTGGCACTTGCTCGAGCGGTCTTAAAATTAAGAGTAATATTAAATATAGTTATAGAATATATAAATATCGTACAGTCATTTTAAAAAATAATAAAATTTATTATTAAAAATTTAATTTTTTTATATAAATCTTATATTTTTCTATTTTCTTTTAAATAATTATACGACACTTATACTCATTAACTGCGATTAGCATTTCTCTAAAACTAATCGCTCGATATACAGGCGATGCAAAACCAAACGAATCAGATCTAGCTAGGTCTATTTTTGCAGATTTTGGTCCACAAGAATTTCCTGGTTGGATATGCATGATATGAGTCAATGACACTTCACTGGTGTCGCTAAAAGCCTAGTTGGCATTGCAGGCCGGCCAGCAAGCTTTGACCAAAAACTTGACATGGAATATTATTTGGCATCGGTGGTGCACAAATATTCTGATTAGTGTTGAGTATCTGATGAAAGAAACGTGTGGTAGTAGTGATAGATTAGACCTTTGTCATAAGCATTGAATGGTGAACTTTAAGATCAAATCTATCATATACAGTTCTAATACTGTAAAATGCAATTCAGTAATCGCTGTGCAATTCCACAAACATGAGGCAGAATATATATATATATATATATTATTGACAACTCTAAATTATGAACGTACATGCTATTGGGCAGACTAACACCGACAGTGCGATCCCCATACAGGATGTCAAAGATTAGTGTAGCATCCCGCTGCTTTTAGGACCAACTCTTTCCGCTTAATCCTTTAAAAAAAAAAAAAAAGCCAAACAAACTAAACAGCTTTTGAATAAAGAACTTACCGACATTTAAAGCAATAGGGGTCAGTACTGTTAGAGCTTAAAACTAATATAAAAATGGCACAAGTGGTGGAGCTTTTAGAACATAGAGAATTTTCTTGGCTGTAGGATACCCCATGAGTCTAACAAAGTATGACAGACAAGTGATACCAAGTTAGCGGTCCCTAGCTAGAAGAAGTAGAACTAGACAAAATAAGGGAAAGGGTGTCAGAATTTCATTTTGGGTACGTGGGGGTGGTCATGAAATCCGTGGGTATCCCTATACTTGGCTGGCTGCATTTTTCAGTGTCATATCTGGCTAGGACCCAATTATATCGGCCGGTATTCTCTTGTTATAAGCTACCCCATTTTCCGTGTAACATCTGGCAGGCCATGCCAGGACCACGTTTGCAGAAAAGGGTCCACTATTTGTTGCAGCTTTGAGCATCAGCACCTCCATCAATTTATCTGCAATATTGATATTAGACCAGCTCACGTGTTTCAAGGGGAAGTCGCATTATACGCACTCACCCACCCACCCACCGCGCCGGCCCGGCCCGGCCCCTACATCTCTTGTGGTATAGAAATGTCCTCATAATATTTGCACATGATATTGATCATATATAGAACGTACGCATGCATTTAGAAATGTTGATCAAGTCCAAAGATATTCGCGGGGGGTGAGTTTGTGGGGTTCTTTCTATCGAGAACAATATGCATCTGCTGGCCTATTCAAAGCTACGACAATTACATATACCAGAATGTCACTCTTGCTATAAGTACAGGAAGTTTTGAAGGTGTATATAGCTTTCAATATTTTAATTATTAATTTATATATGATCGATATTTGGTTTTTGTGATTTGCATATATAATAATATACATGCATGGATGTGTACATACAAATTACAATATCATATATCGTTTTAGGATAATCTGCGAGTGAGGGCTTTTAGGAAAAATAATTAAATGCTTTTAGAAATTTTTAAATCCATTTTAATTGGACCTAAATTTACTAAAATATATGTTTGGACAGATTTAAAAGAGAGAGAATGCTTAAACTGCTATCATATTCATGTTGATTATATAATCAGAGGAAACATGTGCACGAAGGGTGTGAAAAAGACATGCCAGACAGGAAGATTTCGATAAGACTTGAGCGTGCTCATGTGTCTGTGTCAGTTGGTGGGTCTCAAGTCTAAGGACGAAGGAGAGAACCCACACGGGAGCTACTGTTGCCTATTGGGTCCCATCCCATTTGGGGTTGGATGTTGTTACCTGGGAGTACAGAGTTGAGCTGTCTTTACCATTTCCTACCCATCAAATAGCCATCTGTTGCCTGTTGGCCTAAAACCCTTGAGCCACGTCTGTTCAGCCAGAACCATTCGTGGGCTTTGGAGGGGTGGGGCCCTAAGGAACCTGCGATGATGCATCGTGGGGCCCATCATGTGTCCTGTCCAGGTGAAAGCCTTTTGTACTGCGTCTTTCACCAACTGCTCCATAACAACAAAAATACTCAAAGAAACAAAAAGAGAGAAAAAGAAAGAAATACTTATAATTTCGAATTCCATCTGTATGCAAGTAAATGCTAGCCCTAAATTAAATGACATGTTATCTAACATGTTATTGTAAAAGTATTCTGATGAAATTGCGTTACTTAGGGAGGGGGAAAAAACATGTCATATCTCAAATAATTATGTTATATTCAATTATTTTTACGTACTTCACTAATGTGATCGATTAAAATAATTATTTTATATTGAAAAAATATGAAATAACCAATCACAATAATAAAATACGTAAGAAGTACGTAAAAGTTATTGCCAATAAAATTTTTGTATATTTATCTCAAAAGCAAGACATTTCCATTTGATTTGTAATCAACTCAAGAAACTTGTGACTTGATAATGTTAGCATAAGATTATGGTTTTGAGATGGGCAAGTGTACGTGGAAAACAAAAGGAAGAAAAAACCTGTTAGCGAATAATTATGTTAAGCCCTTCGTGTCCACTAAACAAGGGAAATAAAACAAATCAAATCATGACCAACAAGGGCCTGACTACCGTGACATAATTTTATTGAGGTTTTTAAGAGAAAATCTTTGGTCATTGATTAATTAAAATGAAATAAAAAAGGCGATAAATATCACGAGTCATCACGATATTTTCTGTAAGATTGAAATGAGTTATGTTTTATCTTAAATTTTTTTAATCCTTGAATGCATAAATTTAATGTATCACATTGTTAAAGACGTATTTCACATTACCAACTACTCAGATCACCTGTAACGAACAAAGGAGCAGCACTGGTTGTCTTGTGGAGTATTCGATGTCAAACTAAGTATAGTAAAATGAGAGTAAATGTATGTAAAGAAGAAGTGAATCAAGTTCAAGTATATAATTTGTTACGAGAATCAAGTTCAAGTATATAATTTGTTACCTCTTGTAGGCTATTTATAGAGGTTATTTCCTTGGAATGATAGAGTCTAATTTGCATTGTGAAACATTTTCCTTTTAGGAGTGTGAATCTATTTCCTGTTAGAAGTGTGAGTCCATTTCCTATTAAGACTCTATGCCTATCTCTTATTAGGAGTTTGAGTCATCTTCTTGACTTTATCTCTTAGCTAAAATTGTGGAGCTCAAATATCTCTTCCAGTTATCCCGCTAATTTTCTTTGTGCTGACACATGAAAAATTAAATACTTTACATTTTCTGTACATGCCTTTCACTCCGCTAACTCGTGGGCGCTTGCTTGCTTTTGTTTTTTCCTACCTCGTCAAGGATCCATGCTAGTTAGTGTGTGTGGGTGTCTTTACTTCCTTTTGGTTAGCTAACAGTTGGTTGCACCTTGAATGAGGCTCGACATTTTGGTTGTCTTGGAAATTTTCAAGTCAATTGTGATGGAGGTAACTTGCAGAAAAAGAAATTCTGGTAGCTGTGAATCCTTAGAAGCCTTATAAGGTATTGAGAATCTTTAAGTCAATAATCTGCAAAATAAACTTAGAAAATTGGTCACTAGTTTCTCGTTCGGTCGTTGGTTTGTTGTTTATTCCCTAGTTTTCTGTTTGTTTCGTACTAAACGGTGAGAGACTCAACTTGGAGAGATAGACGGGAGATGTACTTGACTACATTAGGTGTAAGCGTGGAGCTCGATTTTGAGTTTGTTTGTTTGTTTGTGTGAATGTTTGCCTCAGATATTGTTATTGTCGGTGAAAAGTGATTGTTTTTGTTTATTGATTTTTTGTGTGTATTTTAGTGATTGTTTTTGCTTTTGTTGGTAATAGTGGATTTCCTGCCCATTGGTGTAAATTTTTGTTGTGTTCTTGATTTGTTGTTGGTGTTCGCTGGTAGTAACCTGTGCTTAAGTAATCAGGGAGCTCGTCGACTCTCTGAATCCATCTTAAGCCATTGCTGAGCCCATCGGCCCATTCTCGAAGGTGACCCACTCGAGACAGTTGTAGAGCCTGGTGGCTCATTCCTGAAGGTAACCCACTCGAGATTGTTGTAGAGCCTGGTGGCTCGTTCCCCAAGGTGACCCGCTGGTTGGAAAGGGTCATGTGGTCTTCTAACCTTCACGCCCATTCGTTTGGAAAGGGTCATGTGATCTTCTAACCTTCACACTCGTTCGATTGCACCGTGAGTGCGTGACTTGACTTTTGGTTGCACCACGTCCCAACAAGTTCTCACAAAAAACAAAATAGGTAAGTGTAATATAAATTACAAATTTGAGATTTGTGAACTTGAGCCACCTCGCTAAAGCGTGGTGAAGGCTGGTGATACATGGGCGATGCTCGTGGGTAGCCATGCCTTGGCACGAGCAGTGACAGAAAAACATATGCTTTCTACGGAGACCTTGGTTTGGTTGCATGGTGTAGATGTCTATTTTGTTGCTTGCCAAGAGGAGCGAGTCTTGTTGCTAAGTGGGTCGTGGGGGTTCTTTGACCTCCATGCCCTTCTTGATTGCATCGCGTCTCTACTTTCCAGCATAAAAAAAAATCACGGTTTGCATGTGATCGCGTGGTAGTTGGCATATGAAAATCGCGTTGAAGTCTGTAAAGATCCCACAGACGACGCCACTGTTAAGAACATGTTTCACACCACCAACCACTCAGATCACCTGCAATGAACAAAAGGGCAACATTGGTTACCATGTGGAGTCTCCGATGCCAAAGTCAGTATATCAATATGAGAGTAAATGTATGTAAATAAGAAGTGAATCAAGTTTAAGTGTAGAATTTGTTACCTTTTGTAGGCTATTTATAAAGGTTATTTATTTGAAATGATAGAGTCTAATTTGTATTGTGAAACCTTTTCCGTTTAGGAGTGTGAGTCTATCTCCTATTAGGAGTCTGTGTCTATCTCTTATTATGAATCAAGTTATTTTCTTGACTTTATCTCTTAACTAAAATTATAGAGCTCAAATATCCCTTCCACATTTTAAGCAACTCTTGATTGGTTTATAAAATTATTTAAAATAATTACATCAATTAGTATAAATAAAGAGAATATAATTAAATATAAAAGCTCCAGGGAATATTTGTAGAAAAGTCTTTTAGAGCCCTTAGAGAAATAGATGGGCTTGAAACTTTCCTTACGTAATTGGACCAAATGTAGGATGGGCTATCCTGGCCTAAAACAGTTTTTGTAGGTTCCAGATTAATAGTTCGAATAAAAAGCAAAAAAATAAACATAAACATAAAAAGGGCGTTTAAAAATAAAGAGTCCAAGAAGGGCAAAGATGGATGGTACAGGATCCCAATCCTCGGTCACCTGCAGGTTGTGCTGCATGGTAGCATTATTGTTACTATTTATTGTCACACACCTTATATCTTATGAAAAATAACCTTACTTCATATGAAAAGCATCCTCACATTCTATAAAAAAAAAAAATTATAAATGTAAGGTGTAGAAGTGAATAATGATTGATGTATAATATTTCTATATTTGGAAATACCACTCATGTTTCCACTGTTTCCCCCTTTTCTTTTCGGAAATAAATCAAGGACGAGATGGTTGTGGTATAACAGCCAAAGGGTGTAGCACGAGGATGGCTACAGATCAAATGGTCTTTTTTTATTTATTTTTTATTTTTTTCATTCATTTTTCTCATATTCTTAAATATTTTTAAAAAAATCATAACATCAATAAAAAGGTACTTAAAACAAAAGGAAAAAAACTATTGGCAAAAATGCTCGCGGGACCCATTATATCGATAGGGTACTACACAATGTGATCCGATAAAGTCTCTTTTCACTTTAATTTTTATTATTATTTATCTTTTGTTTTTTGATCTGTTTATATTTTTTATATCTCTTTACTTTTATTTTTTCTTTAAGTTGGGGTATAGTGTAAAACTGCTGAGTAGAATAACTAATTTGTTTCAATTTCTCCCTCTAACCATGTTTATCAATTTTCTATCTTTTGTGACTCTTAATTTTGGTTACCACATGGTCCCTCTCTACCCTTTAATTTCCAAGACTATTATCTACCTAACATGATATTATATTTACAGGGAAATATAATCTGATTCGTCTAATATTATATATGATCTTTCTAAAAAGAGTCGAGACGTTGATTATTTTGCCACCCACTAGGCAGCTAAAAAGAATTGATATATTTTATATCCTCTTTGATTTCAGTAAGCAGATGAGATTCATCAATCGTATATTTATCCAATCTGTCCCTACATTACAGATAAACCAAACTTGATCGATCAATATCATGGATGGATGGCCTCGATGAGCTCAAAACATCAAAGTTGGTTTGACTTCAATTATATATATCTTTTTTTTTTTTTTTTCAAGGGGTAATTATAGTTGTAAAGTACCGCGAAAGTTAGAAGAAAGAAGATATATATATATATATATATATATATATATATATATATATATATATATATTAGAGCAAGAGGCTGCATGCACCCAAGGCCAGCCATATTTTTAACGAGAGATGAATATATATTATTCCAAGCAAAGGGTACCCTGGCCAGCCCCCACCATGGTATCTGATGTCCCAAGTTCTACCAACATTTGGAATATTATTATTGTGGAGAGAGGATTCTCGCGTATATATTTCTTTTTGTAGGAACAATATAATTAAAGTCACTTGATATCGGTACTGAATATTATTATTGATAATTGTTGATTAACTAATGCTTTATTGTTAATCTCGAGATATATATGTCCCCCTCTTCGAAAGTAATATCAATTGGGGATCACTTCTGGACCTACACCATGCATTGATTTGATCGGTAGACCAGCACAGGACAAGAACAGAAGGACGGAAACTAGCTTGCTAGTCTAAAAGTGAGTGTCCCGAAAGCAACTACACGCATTTATATATAGAGTAATTAACTCTTTGCATGCGCGCTATCAGCATATATAGATATAGTAATTAACTTGAAGGGGGTAAAAAATGAAAGAAAAGAAACAAAGATCAAAGGGATCATAAGTACTTTTGAGTTGTCGCATCCATTAAGTGACACTTGACATGATCTCCAAGATTAAATACTGCATCATGTTGACATGGTCTTGAAGAACCGCTTTGTTTTTATAGAAAATGAAAAAATAAGTGCGCACACGATTACACTAGAGTTGTTGCGTTAGTTAATGCCATGAAACTTGGTGGTCAATAGATGACCGAATTAAGGACCAGCAAGCTGGATTGACCTGATTTATTGACCCCATCTAATTAGTGGCATTAGGACCACCTCAAAAATACAAATCCTTTGAAGTAGTACTTCGGCCCTTTTTTCCCTTAAGCTAGCCTTTGAACTTTATAGTCACTATGCATGCATGCATGCATTGTAAAAGTTATCTGAAGTGGAAGTCACTTTCTAACCTAGATTAGGAGCCAGGTGTGTGAGATTTTCAAAGCCAAGAAAAATGGTTTCTTGTATTCTTATATGCTTTTGACTTGACCAAGTCCAAAGTTGAAATCAGGGTTAT
Source organism: Juglans microcarpa x Juglans regia (assembly GCF_004785595.1). Taxonomy (NCBI): domain Eukaryota; kingdom Viridiplantae; phylum Streptophyta; class Magnoliopsida; order Fagales; family Juglandaceae; genus Juglans; species Juglans microcarpa x Juglans regia. Next base: position 38,374,722 of record NC_054594.1, on the reverse strand, counting down.
ATTAGTACTTATTTTCTTGAGGGAAATCCTGATTTGGTCACTGTTCTAATAAGAATATATATATATAGACACACATGTGTGTGTGTGATTAGGAATTTGGAAGGTTGCAGACCATGGGATAGTTATCATCGAGGTAGGTTAAAAAAAACAAACTAGTTAGAATGGGGTTGGGGGACGTTGACAGGGCAAGGGCACAGCTAGGGTTAGGGATGTTTCCTTCTCTTAGGATGTGACCTGTCTCTAAGTCACGACCATGCCCTAAAAAGTTTCAGAACGAATGATATTGAGAATTAGAAGTAGTACTGTTGACTGATTCGTACGTATGTCACGCACGAGTATTGTTGCAGCAGGACCGGAGCTAGAATATTGCATGCAGCTCAAACATTAATATATGATCAAGTGCTAATTGCATGTCTAAACTCAGCCAACTCACCGCATGGCGATTATGTATCCAAATTAGCTGATTCAGTTTCTTGTACGTTGGGACATTATTTAATTTCGCGCTGAAAGAAGTAAGTAAATGAAGAAAATATTCATTAATATTTTGTGCTGGAAGCAATGTTATCAATTAAGCTCGATCGTATAAAAGTGATTCTGACGGAAAACGAGGCAGAATAATGGTTTGAGTTTCAACGATTAAACTTTGACCAGATAGTTATAATTAATTGTTTAATTATAACAATCACGATACTGCATGTGTTAATTTAGACCTTAATTATATAAAGTAGTAGTGAGTAATTAATTAGCTAATTTCATGTGAATTTGAGGAAAAGGGATTACTTTTTTCTACCAAAAGATAATTATTATTTAGATAATGAGATGAGATGAATTTATATAAAAATTAAAAGTTGAATATAATATTATTTTTTAATTATTATTATTATTTTAATATTTAAAAAAATTAAATTATATATTATATTTTATGTAAAAATTTTAAAAAATTATAATAATAAAATGATACGAGATAAAACGAATACGTTTAAAGTGAACTAGCTAGCTAGACAATAATAGTTAAGTCTTAGCCCCTCTTTATGTTTAGCATGTCCCACACAACCATGCCTGTGATAGTTGACTGAGGAGCTAGCGCTAGCTGTACTACTTGGGTATAATTTGGACATGATCCACAGCCAGTCCCTCCAAATAATTTAATCATGCACGTCGGCAAAATCACATGATAATCGTCAAGATCGGATAACTCCTCCAAGATCTAACGTCCCAAGTATCTCCGCGTTTCAACACGCCACACGCCAGAAACTCGACATGACGTACACATGCAGCCACACACACAAACTTCCAGGCAGTTATATTATTGAGGGAGGGGGGGTGGTTCTCTCAAGCTAAGCAACATAATAATAGAAGGAAGAGGACACAGAGAGAGAGAAGCAAGAAAAGCAACTCTCACCAACAAATTAAGCAGATATAGATAGAGGCCGAAGCAAAACCTTTGAAAGTTTCTGAAGCATTCTTGGCCACACCCGGAATTCTCTCATGGAAGTTAGCCGGAAAATGGCGAACATGCTGGGCACCGACCGTGATTTGAACTTTAAGGAGACTGAGCTGTGTCTGGGGCTGCCTGGTGGGGGTGGGAGCTGCGAGCCTGAGACTGCGAAAGCTACTGGAAAGAGAGGGTTTTCAGAGACTGTTGACCTGAAGCTTATCCTTCAATCTAAGGAAGAGAGCATGAAGAATGCTTCAAAGGAAAATAACCAGCTCCTTCCTTGCACCAAGGATCCGGCTAAACCACCTGCCAAGTAAGTTTTTAGGTTTTTGACAAGAAAAGAAAAAGTTTTTTTCAACTTTTTTATTTCTAAATCTAGTTGAACTCCATATGTTAGTTGCGGTATGCTCTCTAGTATATTTGTAGGATGTTGATATAATTACATAATATTCTTCTTGTTGTTATCACAGGAACAACACCTTTTGTAATTTTAAATTTTAAGCCTAGCTAGATCATATTTATTTACACCTTTTGCAATGAATAAGTTTACTGATTATTTAAGCTCTATTTTTTTTTTTTCCAAACTTCTTTCCATTGGTAGCTCCAAAATTAAAGATCTTGTTACTATTAGGGTTAGATATTTAGTTCTATTAGCTAGTAACGAGAAAGAATAATTACAAAGGTGAGATGGATTTCAGGGCACAAGTTGTGGGTTGGCCACCAGTGAGATCGTGCAGGAAGAACATGATGGCTCAGAAGAATACAAGTGAGGAAGGAAAGAAGGCAAATGGCAGTGCGGCCTTAGTGAAGGTTTGCATGGACGGTGCGCCATATCTTCGTAAAGTGGACTTGAAAATGTACAAGAGCTACCAAGAGCTATCCGATGCCTTGGCCAAGATGTTCAGTTCCTTCACCATGGGTACGTAATTTAATTAATTTACAATATATTGTCGCAAATGTTAAAGAAAAATTAAATTGTCAATGATGGACGAATATATATATATGGAGATCGATCGAAGAGGATCTCGGACGTAATATAAATGATTTTCTAAGTGATCTCGTACTGCATGTACTCCAGCCAAAAGAATGAAAAAGAGTATGAAAAGCTATTAACATTTGCCGGTAGATATCCATATATATGTTTGAGACAACACAATCCAGAGAGCTGCACATGCATTAATAGAGAAGAAAATAACAAGATCAGATTCAGGCCGTATAGGTCAGCTTAGTTTTAAAACTTAACTCTTATGGGCAGACAAGTACTCAATCATAAAGTATTGGGAAATTATATTACAAGTTAAAAGTTTCATTTTGTTGTATTTCCAGGCTGTATATATAGATCTTGAACTGAAAATATGTAGGCCAAGATATATATAGGAACTTATTAGAACTGATTAACTTCATATTAGAAGTACCTATAGCTAACATAATTTGTATCGTTTTATTATTAATGCTGGTGTTAATTATTTATATATATATCGATCATATATACAAGCGCTGCTATTTATCTTTTTACGTTTATTAATTGAAGGCAATTATGGGGCCCAAGGAATGATTGACTTCATGAATGAAAGCAAGTTAATGGATCTTCTGAACAGTTCCGAGTATGTGCCAACCTATGAAGATAAGGACGGCGACTGGATGCTCGTGGGCGATGTTCCATGGGAGTAAGCACTTCATCCCTCTGAAAACAAAAACAAAACCCTAAAGCACGCAAGATGCAAAATTATTGTGTCAGATTTCAAGCTTGCTGCATGCTTAGAAAATTCAAAATTCAAGTACTGAAAATTAACCCTAATTACACGCGGTACGTACAGGATGTTTGTCGAGTCATGCAAGCGCCTGCGCTTAATGAAAGGATCAGAAGCTATTGGGCTTGGTACGTACCTTCAAATAGACTAATTAATTTATTACTTATATATATATATATATATATATATATATATATATGTCATGTGTGTGTGTATTATTTTTGCTGCTTCTCGACCATCGTACATTGACAAAGAGACGTAGATATATATGATCTATAGGACTATATAGGTACTCATGATCTTCTGAATTTGGTTAAATTTGCAGCCCCAAGAGCCATGGAGAAGTGCAAGAACCGAAGCTGAACTACGCACGTACGCTTAATTAGCCTGGCAAGGCGGCCTGCTTGTTGCAAGCTGCGTAATTACAGATCAGTTTTCTTTGATTGTGTCTGTAATTTTTATTTGATCGTATATAGATATAATATAGATTAAGAATATGCATGCATGGACATCTGTAATAGACAAGAAGCAATAAACTCAGCCCTATCGTCTGCCTTGTTTATTGCTAATGCATGGCTTGTTTAATAATCACCTATTTTGTACGTTGTTTGTTGATGTCCCGCTGTCATAGTTCATGTTGTGTGTTTTATTCCTTCAAATTTAATGCTATTTTTTTTTTTTTTCTGCTGATCAGAAGATTCTTCACATCACCCTTTGGTCCCTTTTCCTTTTCTATTCATTAATGTATTGCAAGTTGTTATTGTTTTTAGGTGAGGAAGGGCATTAAAATCCATGACCTAAGTAATGTAGGGGAACAAGACCATGTGCATGTTGATGGGGCTTTCATTTGTGGCCTTTAGTTTATGGAATTTGTTCACTATAGTTTGGGACATCCATATTTATTATTGTATGTAGACTGTTGATCATTGGAACGTGGTCCGATTTCTTTATTAGGCTAGCTAGGGACGTCGATCGGATCATTTATATATTGTACGCACTAATTAATTAATTGGGTTTTGCATGCGATTGAAGACTAGTTATTGGTTTTGGATGATATAAAATTGAATTTTATTGGATCACTACTAAATTAGCGAGTCGTGTTACACCTACCGACGGTGTAGCCCGACAAAATCTCTTGAGAAGGCCAAATGGCCTTTTTATTTTTTTCATATATATATTTTTTATATTTTTTAATATTTAAAAAAAAACACTACTCTGCCGCTCTAAATGTACAGCTCGGTGAATTTTTTTTTTTTTTTTTACCGAATGATGATAGAAGTAATTTTAAGTGTATTGGTGTATTTTTTTTTTATTTTTTAAAAATATTTAAATACATTAAAAAAATGTGAATAAAAAAATAAAATAAAAAAGTTACTTTTGCAACTAGTAGCACTGTCGGACTGATTAAAAATATATTTTAATCATTAAGTAATTAAAAAAATAAAAATACCTATCAAGATCCACTGTCGGACTGATTATCGGTGAATTTAGTATTTTCCTTAATGAATTAATTGAGTCAAAGATGGTACTGGCCGTCTGTATTTTCCTCTTTCAACCGCACCGGCGCCAGCTCTTGCACTACTGGTTTTTAAAATTACAACTTATATAATATGTATATACATCGATGATTATTAATTTTATTCGAAACTATATATACAGCTAGATAAGAAATATAAACAAAAATTAGTACAAGAAAATATATATATATATATATATATATATATTGGATTAAATAAATATATTGGATCTATTGGATCTAGCACTGTGACAGGCTCATGTGCCGCTCTTGGTGGAAACTATTGTTTTTGAAATTTGACGAGTGGATTAATGATTGCGGAAAATAACAAAATATCTTCTAATTTTTCTTCTCATCTAGGTTTTGAAAGTTATATTATTGAAACTTTAGCGCTTAGAGTGTCAGTGAATAAATTATGAAATATATAAAGTAAGAATAATAATAATTATTAACTACTTTATATTGTTTAAAGAACTCATGCCAACAACAATAATAATATTATATATGAGATCGATTAATGTGTTAATCTCTCTTCTAACAGCGGGAGCAACTAATTCCCAAAGCTTTGTACCTCAATTAAGTAATTACATATATATCACTATAAGATAAATGAACATTTATATACGACAAGTTATGTAAGGGGATTTTTCCACTTCACAAAGCCCACTGGGCCTCGGTCTGATATGTGGCTCGAAGGTCACCAAGGCCCCATAGGGGGCCAAACATCTGCCAGGAAGGGAAGTTAAGTAATCGACAAGACAGGCCAACCTAACAGTATGCTGCCATGTTTAGAGCCCAAAGACATGTATAGAGCACAACGGGAAATGCAGATGGCCCTCGATCCATTGACATTAGACCATCTACGACTCACAAGGAATAGGCGGAAAGCCAAGAAATCACGCTGCATTAATGACCCTACTACCAAATTACACGCCACATTTATGGTGTCATTGTAGAACCACGCCGCATTAAAGGATTCTGACAGCAGAAACAATAGGAGAGACATGAACTTGGAGGAGACAAGGACGATCTGTACCTCTCCCAACTCACGGTATAAATAATAAGCTCCAGGTACGAAAAAACTCTCGATCCCTAAACTCTTTTACTTATTTACAAATTTTCAAGAATACTTACTAACTTTAGCATCGGAGGTTCTCCAGCTTCAAAACCGCCCTCTCCTAGTTGCACTATTCTCTATCTTTTGCAGGCCTATTTCAAAAGACCCGAATTGTCAAAGTTTGATTTAAATGTGTACGAAACACGATGTTAATAAGTTATTTGCGACAAAATAATTATTTATTTTGAAAATAAATTCATTTTGATAAAAAATAGTCATTCACAAATAAATAATTTTCTTATTGCATGAACCTAAAGAAAAAGAAATTTAATTGAGCCAAAGACCTCCGTTCGGCAAAGCACGAATGCGATCTCCAACCGGGGCAGTACTAGTGATGATCTTCAACCTGGCTAGCTATATAAAATATAGTTTTCTTTCGATTCGAATGATTTCATCACGAGATTATTTTCATATTTTCTAAAAAGTACAAGCTGAAAGAAGACTTTAAGAACAATAAAAAAATATCTCAATTAATTATATGGCCCTAGTTAAAAGATAAAAGATAAAATTGCAAGCGATTAATATTTTTTCATTCAGACTGCATGCTGTTCTTGTTTTTAGTCCACTTGAATCTCTTCTTTTTTATTTCGGTTGTTGCCTGTTGGGATAAAATGAACACAAAATGTAAAGCCCACTAAAAGCTCATCGAAGATGAAAACATGCTATGATACGAAGGATGACTACTGGAAGGGATGGTTTGACGATGGACAAAGTTTGATCGGACATAAAGTAAATATTAGACATGAAAATGGAAGGACAAAACATATAGAAAAGAGGAGGGATTGGTTGAAAAAAAGGAGAGGCAACATGCGAGAGAGGCCGTCGACTTCATTTTGAGATTTGAAGGGAATGGGAGATCAGTCAGAGAGCTCCATTACCATTTTTCCTAGATAAAACTCCACGGGAGCAATTGACAGCTTAGTGATTGAAGGGGATAAAATATTCATGCCCAAACCGGCCTAGCCCACCTAAAGGCCACCACTAGGGAGGAGAAGAGAAAGAGCAAAGGGGGGACAAGGAGGGGACATTAATGAGAGGGAGGATATAAAAAAAAAAAGCCAAGAAAAGATAGGAAGGGAAGGCAAAAAGAGGAAATGAAAGGAAGACATGCAAGGAAAAAATTATCAATCCTCACCACTCCCTAAGGCATGCAAAAAGAGGGGTTAGATAAAAAGAAAGGATCAGACGACTCCATTGGAGACTTCGACTTCTTCTTTAATCTCGACTTTGGCTTCTTGAATGGGAGGAGATGAACTCCAGAGACGATATCTCGATCAGAAGATAAACCTCCAATATTCAATGTATAGTGAGGATAAGAGATTATGAGGAACTGTAAATAAGTTTCTTATATTGGATATTCCATTCCCAAAACCTCCTAGATATAAGTTTTATACTGAATCACCTAAATATGTGTGTCTCCCTCTATTTTACATTCTCAATATTTATTTTTCATTTACTTTCATGGACGTATGCACAGCCACACTGGACCACACTGGGAGCTTCAAATCACACTAATCGAGGCCCAGATCGTCATAGCGGGTTGGGAATATCTATTTCTCTCTTTCCGACCTTTTGTGCGATATTTGGCATTAACAATGATGATAGAGGGCTTATATCAAATTTTGTTTATAGTGAATTTTACTCCCCAGATCCGTTGACATAGATTCTAGAACCGAACCATATAAATACCGTCTTCTTTATTTTTAGTCATTTATTATCAAGCAAATCATGAATGAGCGTTCCGAGCACATTACCAATGCGAACCAACGCTTAAGAGGAAAGGGTCATCCGACCATACTATTGAGACAAAAATTATCAACATTGGTCATACAATTCAATCTAGTTTTCATTTATGTAAGTTGCATATGGTATTCGTGGTTTCAAACTACATGTTCTGTTTCTTTCCAAATCCACATGCATTTACATTTTTTGGATTAATTAGAATAAAGTTATGTTAGAGATCACACTTTCATCTTACTTTTATTACATTGTACTAATATGATATTACTCATCAATCATTAGACTAACTTCTATTTTTTTTATTCAATTCATGTTGAAGAAGAATATCACATCGTCACAACGATAAGATATATGGTAGAAAAAAAGAAGTATAATTCATAGCATTTTCTATTAGAATATATATTATAACTTGCGACTTTCTAACAAAAACTTCTCCCCTATCAGATAAGATGTCAATTGTTTTAAAATGTTTTGACTTTTTTCCTCTCAATAAAAGTAGAGGAAGGGTTGAGAAACCGAATAGTTTATATCACATGAGAAGAAAGGACGTCTTTTCTAGCAAGAAGAAGATAAAGCTGACAAGAGAAACTGAAAGATTTTTAATTCAAAATAATGAATAAATAATAAAATTTGTGAAAATGATTGATGACGTGGTGCATCCATCAGCTATAGAATGCATGGACTAAGAGAGTTGAGTTCAGCTCATGAGATGGGATGTGGGACCTTGAATCCATGTCATGATCACTTCGGCTGGCTGTCTTCAGCTCTGGTTGTGCTCCAGAGAGGGTGAATTGCAGTAGCGCCCAGAAATCCACAACAGGCTCTCGCAGGTTTTGGGAACTTGGGCTTGAGAAGTCCAGCCCATCCAATTACTAGAATTTGGCTTAATTAAGCCCATTCATTGGATGTGCAGAGTGCAACTAAACTTTGTGACATGATTCCTTGGTAAGAAAATTACGCTACCATTGATCCCTTTCACATTATCGATCACGAAAAACAATTGATATTCCCACAGAGAGAAAAGTTCACCGAAGCAAAGGAAAACCGAACCGTCAAGAAGCAGCAGCAGCAGCAGCAGCATAAGATAGCATCCAAAGAGTCACTGCTAGTATTTAGGTCCCTAAGATTATTCGTGTTTTAATCATGTCTACAATGTGATAAATAAACTCATAAAAATGAGTTCCACAACATTTATATATAATTTTCTGATTAAGCCTCATTTGGACAGTAAAAATGTTTTATCCTATTTTATTATTACAATTTTTTTAAATTTTTATACAAAATATAATAAATAATTTAACTTTTTCAAATCATAAAATAATAATAATAATAATATTTTATTCTAATTTTAATTTTTATATAAAATTATCTCATCTCATTCTACAAATCATACCAAATTTCTCAAGCAACATTAAATGTTTAAAAATTAATATATAAAATTTATCAAAACATTTTCTTTTAAAAAGCTGCCGCTCATGTTGGTCTTGTTCACTACTGTAGATATATAGTGACTTCGGACAACAAAAGCATACATATGCGCGCATATATATATACACACACCAGTAGTAATGAAACGTCCAAGGGACGTTTGCCCATTGGAAACAAAATATATATGGTGATTATATATATATATATATGTGTGAAATATATATAGACAGAAATAAAAATAACACAATTGCATTATAAAAAAATATATATTTTCTTACAAATTTATAAATCATATAACAATAAAAAGTTATAACCTAATTGTAAAATATATATATATATATATATATATATCAAATGTGAAAGAAAACAAATAATATATGCAAAAAGCGTAGTAATATATATGCAAAAGAAACTTGATATAAGTTTACAAAATGTAGTTTGATTTTAAGTCCTAAACAATAACTAAAGTTCATGCTACAATCATAGTAACTAACATATTTCTTTCTGTTTTGCAGAATTAATTGATAAGATATTAAAATTATTATGCCGTTGTTGGCTCATCTGCTCTATATTTGTAGATTCGACACGGAGTTCAATTATCTATTCTTTTTCTGAGATTTCTTTGGCCATACTTTATAAGAATGGTAAATGCTCCTGCAAAAAAATACAGAATTTATTATAAAAATTATGTTTTGATTTATAATTGTATTATTTGAATTGAAAAAGCTCAATTAAAACATAAGGACAAAAAAGAGAAAACACAAAAAATGGACTGCAACATGGAGGACAACAAAAAATACTGTTCATAGCTATCCACACTTATTATATATAGTATAGATAAATTAATAATCACATGTTATAACGAAATAGTTGAGAAAGACAAACTTTAAAATAAAACTCTAATGTGAATTCTATTGTTAGAAACCCTCTATAAAAAATAAACAAAAAATCTATGTCATACAATAGATATATTCACAATTAAAAATAATAAAATAATAAAAACAAATTACAAAAGGTTGTAAAAGGAGATACCAACCTGAAAAAAAGGCCAAAACCAATTAGTCAAAAGGCCAAAACCAGTTAGTCATTATAACATCAAATGAAAAAAGATAATAATTTAACAAAACGAAAATAAACAAAATATATATTTTTCATTTGTTCAATATATATATTACATATCAAATCTTGAAACATACAAAAAAATATAGAAACTAAAAAAAAAAAAAACCACATCATGTAACCAATATAATAATAATGAGCAATAAAATACAAAAAAAATTCTCGTATCTTAGACGTAACCCTCTCATCAGAGCTGACTGTAACAAGTAAGCTGCATCAAAGCACTCACTTAAACCAGCCTTTAAAAACAAAACAGATCTGCAGTACCAACACACCCACTTAAACTCGGGAAAAATAATTATATATCTGATCATGCATCACCACATTACCACCTAAAAAAAGAAAATCAGTTTTAAAACTTGAAACAAAACCATATATTTCACAACATAGCAAAAGAAAAGAACCCATATATTTATTCTACAAACAAACAAATACCATATGTGCGCATCATCGACCACAGGATGTGAACAAAACAATAAAAAAAATGCAATCCTCAACCACAAAGAAAGAAAAAAAGAAAAAGAAAAAACCATACCTAATATTAAAACTAGATTAGACAAAAAATACAAAAAAACCACAACATGCAAATCCGAAAGGAAAAGTTTATTTTTTCTCAAAAAAACCAAAAACTCACAGCATACACAAACTCATGTAAAATCACCAAACCAACGACAAAAAAAAAAAAAAAAAACCAACAAATCTATGTAAAATCACCAAACTAACAACACCCGAAAAAATGCACAATAAATCAATAAGAAGAAATCTTGATAGATAAGTAACCGCATATTTCTAGAATGAAATATAAAATTATAACAAAAAATACTAAAGATTTATATAGAAATGAAAAAATCTACAAACACAATCCTCAAACTAAATAGCCCAAACCTAAAAAATCTTGTGTTCTAACATAATGAATTAAAATTTAAAAAATCAGCAACTTAAGAAATTTACATGTAGTACAGAAAAAGCCAGAAAAATCACAACATGCAAGCAAATAACATACAAAAAGAAAGTAAATAACTAAACATAAACTGACTTCCATCTAACTACACAATAAAAAAAGACCTCTGACGCACAACTTGCAAATCTATATTGAAAAAAAACCCACCAAACATAAAAAATAGAGAAAAAAATCTAAAGACAAAACTCACAACATGCAAACTTGCAGGAAAAAAAACCTATCGAACATAAAAAAATTTCAAAAACATTTAAATAACAAAAGTAAAGAATAGAAAATAACTCACAACATTCAAATCTATAGAAAAAAAAATCAACAAAGACAAACCCAACACTGCAAATAACAAATGTGAAGAGAGAAAATCCAAATCCAGAGAACTCACAACATGCAAATCCACAAAAAAAAAAAAAAAAAAACACCATCAAACAACCAAAAAAATCCAAAACAACCCATCAATGAAGACATAAAAATAACTCACAACATGCAAATCTATAGAAAAAATCAATGAAGACAAATCCAATGCTGCAAATAACAAACCCGAAGAGAGAAAACTCAAAACAGAGAACTCACAACATGCAAATACACAAAAAAAAAAAAAAAAAACCATCAAACAACCAAAAAAATATATCTTTTAAAAAAATGAAATGAGAACCAACAAAACCGAGTTCATGAAACGAAAAAATGCGAAAAAAAAAACCAAAGACAAAACTCACAACATGCAAATCCACAGGAAAAAACCCACATCGAACATAAGAAAAAAATATAAACAAAAGCAAAGAATAGAAAATAGACAACTCACGACATGCAAATCCGAAGGAAAAAAAATCGAACAACCAAAAAAGCTGCATCTCTTAAAAAATCTGTAAATAACGAAATGAGAAAAAAAACTATCAATGAAACAAAAAATGCGAAAAAATAAAGAGCCAACAACATAAAAAAAAAAAAAATTAACAAACTCACGAAAAAGTATATTTTTTCACAAAAAACACAAAAAAACCCACAACATGCAAACCTGAAGAAAAAGTTAATTTTTTTGCAAAAAATACAAAAATATAAAAAACCCACAACATACAAATGTGAAGAGAAGTTTATTTCTTCGCAAACGAACAGCACCCCAACATGCAAACCAATATAAAATCCCCAAACAAACGGCACCAAAAAAAAAAACCCAACAAACCCATGTAAAATCTCTAAATCAACAGCATCGAAAAGAAAAAAAAATGGCAAAAAACAAACCAGAGAGAGTGTTGCTTTCAGAGATAAAAACCAAAGAGAGAAGCCGTGAGAAGACAACGCAAATGCAGAGAAAGCGAAAGAGAAGAGAGAGCGTCACTTTCGTAGAAGAGAGAAGAGAAAGCGTTTCGGGAAGGAAAAAAAAGACAGAGAGAGAGTTAAAACAGAAGAATAAAGGCAAAGATAGAGTTAAAACCGAATGATATATCTCGAGAAGGAAAAAATCAAAAGATGAAAATACCCTCAAAAGACCAAAATACTCACAGTTAAACATACACAAAACGTTAAAACAAAAGGATAAAAAGGAGAAAATACACAAAAAACAGATTACAATACAGAGGATGACAAAAACTACTGTTCACAACTATCCCCACTTATTATATATAGTATAGATATTTATGATCAAGTCAATGATCTAACCTCTCTTTCCCTTTCTTGGACAATATTAAATTGATGAATGATGCTATTGTTTCTAATAGAAACAAAATGACGACAAAGACAAAGAAAAAGAAGGAATTGTCTATTGTTGATCTATATCCTATATATTTGTTTGTTTGTCAACCACTACAGAGATTAAAAATGGTTAAAAAAAAAGGATATGAATAAAAAGCTGTTATACATTTTTATAAATGTGGGTCACCAAGATTCAGTAGCTAGTAATTAGTTATTAAGTAATTTCAAAATATATAAGTGTCATAATATATACTTACCTTATCTTGTGATGTTATATTATTAAAAAAATATATTACATTATTTTTTAAAGAATATATTTTAAAATTCGCTTTCGCTTGTTGAGTATTTGATCCACACATAATCTTATATATAAGAAAATTTATAAATTAGGATGATATATTAAATACAAATTATAATAACAAAATTTTATATAATTTAACAAATTATATTAAAAAACCAATATTTCTTCTCACCGATCTTCTGCTTTTGTTTGAAGAAAGTAGTTCAAGGTTCAACCAGACTGTGGGCAACTGAAGTTATCAGTCCCACGACTAAAGTCCTTACCCGGATCGGTCTTCCCCGGGTTGGAACCAACCTTGCCTCGTTACAACGGCAACATGTCGCACGCCATAATGGATCCGGCGAACATCGAGAACTGCATTGGACTCTATTGCCAGCACACGGTCGGTCTCACTTTTTTGGAAGGAACCGAGGCTCACGTTGACAGAACCCGTCATCAGACCAAAGCTCTTTCCCTACACGTAATAAACATCAGCCATCGAGTGACCGAAGCGATTCTCTGTCATCCGGTCATTCATGCTGAAAGTGGTTAAAATGGAATCCAAAAACTAAAAGGTTTACCGAGAAAGATACTTGGGTAGTAAAGGGTGTTAATTAAAAAAAAAAAGGAAAGAAAAGCTGAACCCAACATTTATGAAATTTCTCACATTGAGATCGAGATACGTCCTCGCGCGGCAGGAGTTTTAACGTGCCCGGTCTGCCGTCTGTATCTGATAATCATTAACACCCAAGACTGATTTCCCCTAATCCCTCCAACCAATCCATAACAAATAATCCATAAAACTCTTACCCCTATTTAGTCTCTTTTCCAAGCGAATCTCCCCTTTTTTTCTTAATTAATATATTTATATCATCCGGTAATTGGGTATTCAAGAAAGGTGGTGGTTAGGGTTTGTGAGAGTATTGGTGATGTGAGAAAGAGAGAGAAACAGTGAGGGAGAGGTAGAGAGAGATATGGTTCGGGACGGGGAGGTGGTACCGGTGGACCCCGGTGTGGCGGTGGTGGCGAAGAAGAAGAGCCAGACGGTGGCTCGGAGCTGGATACTGATGGACTGCACGGGGGAAGGGGAGGTCCTGGACGTGGACAAGTACGCCATCATGCACCGCGTCCACATCCACGCCCGCGATCTCCGCATCCTCGACCCCTTGTTGTCCTACCCCTCTACCATCCTTGGCCGTGAAAAGGCCATTGTTCTTAACTTGGAGGTCATCTCTCTCTTTTGCTTTATAATTATTATTTTCTTTTCTTGTGGGGGGGGGGGGGGGGGGGGGGGTGGCGGCGGCGGCGGCCCGGTGGGGTTGATTGTCTTGATTTTTTGCGTTCTACGCTTTTTGAATGCTTTGAGGCTGATGAGTTTTTTGTTTTTTTTTTTTTTTTTTTTTTTTTTACTTTTTGGTTTTTCAGCATATCAAGGCAATTATCACAGCCGAAGAGGTTACTCTCTCTCTCCTGTTAACACAGTAAATTTGTTGATTAGGTCCCGTAGACTTGCTCTTCGGTTTCATTGTCAGAGGTGTTTTGCAGTGTACTCGGAATAATTCTAACTCATTAAATTTAATTATTTTAGCTTTGCTGGTAATAGTCTTATTTGGGATCAATTAATCATTTAAAATAAAAAAATAGGAAGTATGCGTTTAGTGATACATTAATTTATGTCTAAGCGAGGACGAAAAGGTTGGGTTTATGTGGAACACGTCTGCCATTGACTCAAGCTCGATGAGCTGATTGCTGATGGCATGACTTGATACGTGGAAATAAACTAAGGGAAGTTTCAATTGAGTTTGAGTTTGAGGCTTTGAGCTTCGTTTGCAGATTGTAATTGTTATTTTTATCGTGGGATAGGTACTGCTTCGGGATCCAACCGATGAATATGTTATCCCTGTCGTTGAGGAACTTCATAGGCGCTTGCCTCCTGTCAATGTCATTCGCCAAGGTCAAGTCAACATAAAAGAGTACCCGGGTGGGCAAAATGACATGGAAGCCAGTGAAGAAGATGGTATGTGATATTGATTAGTGGTTTAAAATTTAATTCAAAATAGTATTTGATTAGTGAAGAGTTGGAATTTGGGACTGCCCTTGATGCTTTGGAAATTGTTTTATTTTTCATCCTGCTTATTTTACAAGCATTCTCCGTATTAGGACTGCATTTGTTTCTAAATTTCTTGATATCTGAATGATCTAGTTTATGCAATGTAGAGTCCCCTTTTGAATTCCGGGCCCTGGAGGTAGCTTTGGAGGCTATTTGTAGTTTCCTTGCTGCACGTACAACGGAATTGGAGAGTGCTGCTTATCCTGCACTTGATGATCTTACCTCTAAGGTGAGAACTTGCGTGTTTCCTCTTCCTTGAAGTAGTCCTTGTCTTGCTTTTTTGGTAGTTACCCACCCCACCCCTCTTTACCCTGGTCTTGTGGTCCTGTTATGGTTCCGGTTGCCTTTTGTAGTTGGGTTGCATGTAATGTGCCAAAATCTTTGGGAACAATGTAATATCACTGGGCCATTTACATCTGTATCTTCTTAATTTCTTCAGAACTTCTCCAGAGAAAAACATGAGTTATATCTACTTATCAAAACAAGAAAAAAGAAAAACATGAGTTATATGGATAATAACCGACAACTATTTTACAACTCATTCTACAACCATTCAATGTAATTGTATAACTTCATTTAAAACTAAGTTTAATATTACATAACCACCTTCAATTGAAAATAAACTTGTAAAAGAGTTGTAAGATTATCATTTTCCAAGTTCCAACTATATTTTTCTTAATCTTGGCTTTGGTTCTATCTTGCTCCTGTATGCTCTTCTGTATACTCCATATGCTCAAGTCTATTTGGTTAATTAACTTCTCTTAATCACAAGGGAAACTCCTTTTCTGCTTTTATTCTTCATCCCTGTTTTTAACTGTCTACACTTAATGCTCTAAAGCCTCGTCTTTTTTTTTTTTTTTCGTCCTTTCTTTCTTGTAACTTCTTTTTCTGAATTGTTATTCTATACAGATTAGTAGTCGTAACTTGGACAGGGTTCGTAAATTGAAGAGTGCAATGACGAGGTTGACTGCTCGGGTCCAAAAGGTATGCACTTTTTTTTGTCATATGAGATACATTGTACTTCTATGTCCTAACTAGAAAATTTATATTATCAAAGCCATTCTTTTAATGATTTTTATCCAGTTAAGAAATTGTATAATATGGATTATTGACCTTTTATTTGAGAAAAATAATTGAATAACTTCCTAATATTTCCTTTTCGCATACTCCTAACATATATATATATATAAATATATATTATGTGTTATTGAAACTTGGTTTTTCTTCTCTCATTCTCCGTAGTTACTGACCAAAATCATGTTTTTTCTAGCATACCATGCCATTTTGATAATTTTATGTCCAATGTATAGCGTTATCAGTTTATTTTCTGTTGTTTGTATATGTCCAAAAAGACTCAGGAAAATAGCGTAAAAGTATTCATTTTTGGATCATATCATCTTTACCTGTGATGGAGGATTTTGATCTTTGATTTTTCAATTCAAATACAACCAAGCCAACTTGAATCTCTTTGTTATTGGTTTGCATCTGAATCAGTATTTTTCAATTATAAAGGCAAGAAATATGAAAATATTGGCGCTTGAGAAACAGACCATCCAATCTCTTCTTCTCTCTCTCTCGTAAAAGAAAATTTATATCTATTTCAGAAAATATGAGAAGATCCTCATCTACAATATTTCATAGCAGAAGCATGTGTACTTAATCTAACACTATTGTTTTTTACTCGACAGGTAAATTATCATATAATGATCCATTTACGAACCCTGTCCAAGAAATTTGTGACTTTTATTTCATATCTATGGCTTTGGATCAATATACAAACAACATGATTTTTTTATTCTGTGCCTAATATTTCACATCTATGGCTTTGGATTGTTTTCATAACTGGCCATATAAGTTGGGACTGGCAATAAAAACACATCGTGAAACCTTGACAGATATCATTTTGGTTGCTTTCAAGTATGTAATGCCACCTCAGTGGAAGTTGGTTGAGAATGCTTCTTGTGGTTCTGCATTTTTTTCTATTTCCATCAGCAACAGCACGCCCATTAGGTGTATCTGATGCATACTTTGTCTGCTTAGATAATGCCTTTTGATAATCAATAGAACTTATCTTATCGAAATTTATCACTGAATTTATGGACCACTATCACTGAATTTTTGTGTGTGAATTTGATCATAACTTGACAATGTTGTTCCAAAATTTATATGGACCACTATCACTCTGAGTTTTTTGTGTGAATTTGATCATAACTTGACAATGTTGCAATGAAAGAAAATGTATCTATCATTCCCTTTGCTTTCTTAGGCAAAGAGTCATCCGCTGCTTATCACTAATTGCAGGTTAGAGATGAACTTGAACAACTACTTGATGATGACGACGACATGGCTGACCTTTACTTGTCAAGAAAGTTGGCCGGTGGATCTTCACCAGTTAGTGGCTCTGGCGCTGCCAATTGGTTTTCTGCCTCTCCTACCATAGGCTCAAAGATATCCAGAGCAAGCAGAGCAAGTGTGGCAACACTTCGTGGAGATGAGAATGATGTTGAGGAGCTTGAAATGTTATTGGAGGTCGTAATGTTGACTTAACTCTTATATGTCATGTTTTATCTGAATTGAAGTCTCAACCGGGAAAGAATATATTTTGCAGGCTTACTTCATGCAAATTGATGGCACATTGAACAGATTAACCACTGTATGTGATAAAGTTGCTTTTTCTTTCTCTGTTTGTTTGTTGATTGTGGGTTCTTTATGAAACAATATGTAGAATGCACTTTACAATGTAAAGGCAAATTTGAGACGTGATAATTGTAAAAAATCATGAAGGGAAGATGCTACCATCGGTGACTGGCAAGGAGTAATTTTTAATTGGATTAGTGTAGAGATGAGTTGGAGGGTTTTTGTCACTGGAACTGGGTCTTCTGGTGTTAGTTTGCTGACCAACTTATTTTTTTGATAATTAAGTTTGCTGACCAACTTGGAGTCAAGTTAAACTAACATAGCACTCTCAACAGTGTTTGGATCTTTGAATGGCGAGTAATAAGGCTTCGCTCATGAATTATGTGAATTTGAAAGTTTCTCTTTTGTCAGTAATATTTTCCTTTTAAAGATGTTAAAACCATTGCTATCAAGGTGTGGGTCTATACATTCATAGATGGAGAATTCGTTCTTAGGTTTAAGGTTGAATAGTGCTCTCTCTCTCTCTCTCTCTCACACACACACACACACACACACACACACACACCCCACACGCACACACCCCCACACTTTTCTTCATTTCTCTTTACACAATTAGTTTGTAATACTTGTTCTGGCTCTTTTCACAGTCACACAGTCGGGACTTCATTATTTGGTTAAACACACTTGCCTTTATGAAAAATTTACTGTAGTAAAAGAGGAATGTTGAAGGAAAGAAACTTATAAGATAATGTACCTGGAATCTGCTGTGAAAAGAACATAAGTTTGTCATTCAAATTTCTGCATCGATAAGTTTCACAAACATCCAGTGAGTCTTCAACACGCTATCTCACCCTCCCACCCATTCTTATTGTGAGAGGAATGATCCTTCAAAATTCCTGTACCAGGTTGTCAGGAGAAAGTGGTTACAAATGCAAACTAGATATAAAAAATGCGTTTATTTATTTATTTGCACTATTGCTTCCCTTTAGTTGATTAGCTTCCTGAATTAGTAAATAAGCAAGCCAGTGGAATCCATCTGCTGTTAACGTTCCTGTCCAATGCCTTACAATTCTTTGTTTTTGTTCCAATCTTGATGTATTTGATGTGAACTTACCACAAGGAAGCCACCATTCTTGAAATGGCATGATATTGGTTCACATAATTAACAATGTTTACTGCTCCCGTTCAGACATATCACATATGACTGTATATCGCTCTGTGTGTGTGTGTGTGTGTTGTTTTCTGTGTTTTTATTCACGTATTTATGTCTTTACATTTAAGGATGTAAAGATTTATTTTTAAAAAAATTAGTGAAGATAAAGTGTTTGCTGCAACTTTCTGGAAAAGTATATGAAAATTATGGCTATGAAGGTAATAAATTTGGTTTAGAAAATTGAATCACTACTTAATGGACCTGAATTGCTTGCTTATTATGAAGATTTTGGTCCTGGGTTTCTTGACCATTTTCAGTGTTAGAATTATGCCGTTTCATTTTAAATAAGTATTTATTGTTTTTTAAGGCAACACACTGGTTTCTTTTTAGCATTAACTGATATTCTGGTGCCAAATGTCATCCGCATACCCTGTACATTGTCTGCAAAAACCAGAACAGAATAACCCTTTATGGAAAGGCGGGCGTCATGATCAGTTGAACTAACATGGACACCTTTTGTGATCTGTGTTGCTTATTTCTTCCTCATGCATGATTCTGTTTGTTAACTTCAAATCTGCTGCAATAGGTTAGGTTTCCAAAATGTAGCTAAATCTTTTGAAGATTATTGATAAGATGAATGCTATGCCTCGTACTTTTTTAATTACTGATTTTGAGCTTCTGCAGCTGCGAGAATACATTGATGATACAGAAGATTACATCAACATTCAGGTCAACTAAAAATCTTTAGTTTTTTTTTTTTTTGTTCCAGACTATTGTGCTGTGTTTTAGTTTTTTATGATCTGAATATAATCTTGGTTATTCTACAGCTTGACAATCATCGAAATCAGCTGATTCAGGTGATTCAATCTTCCTAATGTTGTGTATCACTTAATATCAATGTGTTTTTTTGTTGGGGGTATTGCTAAGTCCTGGAATGCTTATATTGGTTTTATAAATTTGCAATTTCTTCACCTACTTAATGGCTGCAGTTGGAGCTCTTTCTAAGTTCTGGAACTGTTTGTGTATCCATCTTTTCTTTGGTGACCGCAATATTTGGCATGAATATCCCGTATACTTGGAATGATAACCATGGATTCATGTTTAAATGGGTATGCTTGCAAGTTCTGCTGGTGAATTTGGCTGTAGATTTCTGCACAAAATTCTGTCAAAAAATATTGGATGATTTCCCCGTTTGTGTTGGCAGGTGGTCATTGTCACTGGAATCGGTTGTTCTCTTCTGTTTCTACTAATTGTTTATTATTCTCACCGCAAGGGACTGATTGGTTCTTAGAATCCAAACCAACACATCAAGTGTTCCTGCTGTAAAGGAGTCTCGAGCTTGAACACCATGACTTTCTTTTCATATGCAGTATCCTGAACTAATTGCTTTTTCTCTGTCTGTCTCTCTCTGTGGAGGGAACTTTCGACCAGCATCGCTCGCCTGTGGCAGCAGTGTTTTAATGCCAAGGAAGCATGGCGAGTTCACTAAATTATCAACAATCTGATTTATTGGTTTTAAGAACCAACTCATTTAAGTGTAAAAACAGTCGCCAGAATAATTTCTTGTTTCAATTTTGATTCACAATTCTTCTTATTGTTCTTATTGTTATGGTTACTCTTATTTCCACTCCGGTCCTCCCCTCAATATTCTTTCTTCCTTTTAAGGAGCCAAGAATTGTTAAAGTTGATACCCGGTCTTCGTTTCAAATAGCCTGTCGTTTACTACATTTGGGAGGCAAATGCAATGTCTACACTCTACACGATCCAGTGTGGGGGCATATCTTTTGGAGGATTCGTGTGTGCGCGAGAGAGAGAGAGAGAGAGAGAGAGAGAGAGAGGCATACTCTTGACGCGATAATGAAGAGCCTTCGTGTTCAATAAGTCCTGGCGGAAATTATGAAGTATAAAGATGAGCAAAATTGTAATAGATGGAAACCGTAGATAGGTGAATAGTGTATCCAATTTATGAAGTGTTTTTCCTTAACAGGAACCGATTAATAATGTGGATGAACACAGATCAGATCTTGAATCCCATTTTGTGACAGCTTTTGCATGAATATTAATGATTTTGGACAATCTAATCATCGATCAGTTTATTAAATTCATGAAAAATCAGGGTCTAAGAGAATAAATTCCATGCATAGAAATAAATGATCTCTTGCATGAGTCACCAGAGCTTCACACATAGTACACAAATTACACGTATCGCTTCATTAGAGTCCAAAAAACGTATACGCACATACGTTTAGAAACGCTTTTCTTAAAGGTGGAAAGTAGGAGAGAACAAGATCAGTTTAAAGATGCATGAAGATCAAGCGACCGAAATGAGAGAGTAGGAGGAGGAGCACTGCACAATGACATCAATCTAGAGCTCATAGGGATTTTATTCAACACCGGGTACGTTCTACTCTCTCTTTTCTCTTTTTTGTTTCGGCCAAAATTAGTAGAGATATCAGAGCATAAACCCGGCATTGATGAACCTTCAAGTTTTTCCTCTCTTCTTAAATTATTAAATGCTCACCAAACTAATCCATTTTGAAAGCACAGCACAAAAGGATTTCAAAGCAAAAAAAAAAAAAAAAATCATACTTCATTTGCAAGCTGATCAGAAACGTTTCTTTTTTAGTTCATTAGTACTGGCTGATCATATATTTCAGTGTTCTAGTTTTTTTCTTCATGCATGGATCCTTGTCTGGCCACAATTTTCATTTTCTTCCTTCTTTCTTTAGAATAATTTTTCTTTTTCTTTTTCTTTTTACCGGAAACACATCCGAAGAACTCCATCGGCCTCACCAGTCACCAGACCATATATATTGCATGAGATCAGTCTGGCAAATATGAGCCAGTGGCCTGCCATTTGGAAGCACGCTCTTGTAGTTTCACCTCCACAAAACCAAAACGTCTTTCCAATGTTACAACTTTCTTACATTTAACCTAGCTTTGTCATTAAGTACTGGGACTCTTTTAACTCTTTGTTTTGTTGTCAAACTCCTGGGAAAGTCGCAGATTACCAACCTAATTATATTGCCTTCTGAAACAAAATAAATGACAAACAACCAAAGTACGTTGATAAAATCAAGATGCAAGACAAATATTGGGGGTCTGGTAAACGAGCATTGTGATCGAATCCAGCAATATCTCTGCGGACAGCCTGATCTGCATGCGAACTCGTTGATCTATTTGCGCATCCTTTGCCTTTTCCATTCGTTACATAATACAATATTTCCAATTGGTCATGCATATATATATAGAGTTGTAGAACTCAAAGCATCTCATGTGTCAGATGTAGACTGCTCATGCATTGGCACATGATAACATGCAGATATTGCAGGGCTTGGTGATTCAGAATTATGTTCATACTTATCTTTGACCATGAAACACCATTTTCATGCACTATACACACTACTCTCTCTATCATGTATAAAAAATGCATACAAATTGCATGAGTTACCCATCTTCATTATCTGTGCCTCGAGCGGCCAGCAAAACCAACAACAGCTAGGCACATCCAGGTGAGATAAGATCAGAGCCGTTCATGAAATCATAAATAAGGGGGTGGGCTCTACTTGTACTTGTATTTTCCAGGTTCTAAATGTTTTTTTTAGATGCCATCTCAGAAGAGCTGGGCAGCCGCACCCTCTGACAGCTTTGACTTTGCGCCAAAAAAGAATAATTTGGAAAAACAAAAAAAAACCTACCCAACCCGAGTCCAAAAATAAACCCAAAGTAACACGCCCCGTTCACGTGACCACCTCGTGACATGCTAATGTACGCCGGCTGCCCATTGCGACGCCAATGAGAACTCATCACATAAGAGCTTCTCAGGCACGAGGAAATAAAAAACAATATGACGTGGAGGAACGGATGGTGTAAAGGTTAACACCGTAGGCTCCACGAGCGCAACCTATCGGCTACCCCCCTGTTTTCTTTACATAGAGGCGTCCCACTCGATCTCGAACTCATTCAGCCTTTGTAACATACACAGGAAACATTATAAGGGCTTCATGGTGGTATTTTGTTACAGTTTAGTGTTTCTACAATTGCGCCTCGAACGTTTCATCAACCTCTTTGCCATTGTCCAAATCGTATGAGAACCACGTCGAAGACTCCAAAAATATTCCACGCTCTCTTTTTTTTTTCTCGCCTACCTAACGGAAGCAGAGCCAATAGAAGAAAATTGTCGAACCCCATCCATTACTATCATTTTGTGGGGACGATTTTTCTTCGTGATTGCCGTGGTTTCTCGTCCATAACGGTGTTAAAACTCATGATTTGTGGCCTGTTGTTGACATGCATCATGTGGGTACGTGAATAAGGAGGTGTTTATGTTTGTTTTGTGCGTGTGTGGGGTCAGAGGACGAAGAAGAAGAAGATGATGATGGCAAGCCAGACGGTGAAGGTACAGAGGGAAAAAATCGCCGTATGCATGAACTGTCCTTTATGCAATAAGCTCTTCGAAGACGCCACCACCATATCTGAGTGCCTTCACACCTGTGAGTGCCTCTCTACTTCTCATCTGTTTTTCAAGGTTATGTTCCTCCAATTTCTGAGTTTTTCTATCTTATTTTAAGTAGTCTATTCGTTCCTTTTATTCCTGAACCTTTATGTTTTACGTTCTATGTTTTCTCGGCATTTGAAGTTTTCTATCTTGTATATACTCTTGTTTCTAAATCACTTCTTTTATCTTGGTGTTTAAGTAGTCGATTCGTTCCTTTTATTCTTGAATCTTTGTGGTTTACGTTCTATGTGTTCTTGGCATTTGAAGTCTTCTATATATCTTGTATGTATTCTTGTGACGCGGCTTTTCCTGATCAATTGCATTCTTGTCGCTTTGGTTCATTGTTAGTCGACTTGAATAATGCACTTCATGTTATTAATCGTGTAGGGGTTTTCATATATCCGAGTATTGGCGGACTTGAGCTTTGAGATATAATAATTTGTAGACGGAAACAAGCAAGAGGAAATTTTGAGACTTCCCATAAGATATTTTTTTCTAGTTTCTTTCATGAACGATGACCGTGTGAATGTATGGTTTATAACTTGGATGGCCGTATGGTGTATAAGTTAGTGAATGTGTTTGGCGAATGTCAAGGACTCTAGGAAACACAAGTTAGTGAATGTCCTGGGCAAATCAAAGCTATGGGAGTGGACCCTTGTGACTAGGACGGGAAAATTTATGGACAGGAGTTTTGGATTGTGCCCTTGGGTTGGGGAGCAGGACCTAGAGGAGGTTGTTTAATGCAATCCTCTGGAAATCTTGTTGACGCTTGAGCAGGAATGTTCTACTGATAATTGGAACGGCAGCTTCAGAGGTGGATCCTGTCCCATTGTGTTCTTGCCGTCCGATTGATAATGTAGTGTGTTCCAGTATGAAGTCATCGAATTGAGTAATGCGAAAAGTGAAGGAGTTTCAATATTACTTGAGAGGGAGGGAGGGATAAGTTACTGCCCTTAGTAATGATTTCAAATAATTCCAATTGTAACATTGACAAGTTTCTTTGCAGTAAATTTGCCTTTTATAATGATTGAAGGGGCTCTAATTGTAACATTCAGCAGTCCCTTTGGAGGATAGGCCCGGTATGGCTTAGACTTTTCTTGGGTCATTACAATATGGTTCAGGAACACTCTCTAGAAATGTGATATGCATTGCTCCAGTATTTGTTTCTGCTGGTAGGGCTTTTTAGTTATGTGACTTGGGATCTGTCTCTCTCTGTTCATAAGCTAAGATAAAATTTTCTTTTCCACATAATCTCTGGTTTCCTTTCCAGTTTTTTGGTGAAGCATATTGTCTGCATTAAATGCTGTGTTTCCTTTCAGTATAACTTACACTGCAAGTTGGATGAATTGCATTATAAGTATCTACTAAAAAATATCCGGTGCTTTGTTATTTATAAATTTGATCACAGTTTGCAGGAATTGCATATACGAGAAGTTAACAGATGAGGAGTTGAATCACTGCCCCGTGTGCAATATAGATTTAGGTTGTGCTCCACTGGAGAAATTAAGGTATTTCATCAGTACTCCTACAAATTCAGAATATTAAGAATTTGGTGTCTCTTACTATTTTTTGAGGTTTATTGAGTTATTAGTGCCTAAAAGAAGTGATGGATTGGAAGCTGTTCGATGTAAGAATATTGGCGGGCTTACATACTTTGTCAAAATGAAAGTTTCATGTCAAAGCTCTGTTCTGAAAGAGCATACTTTGTTGAACTTATGCATCTTTTTACTGAAAATGGCGTATTTTTCTTGTGGGAGAAGTTAGTCGCGTTGGAAGTCCTGCAGGCTATTCAATTGTTGATCAACTAGTTTAGTAGGGTTCATTCTTGTTGAAACGTAGTTCATTCTGCAGGATAGCTGGTCTATTGTTTCAGTATCTTTGGTTTGTAATAAGTAGATCCCATTTTGATGACCCTAAGATATTTTTTTTTTTTTTTGGATATTACTGAATTCCGTGGTCTACTTGGGGCTTCTTCTGAAGCATTCTGATTTATTAATGGAAAAATAATTGATGTTAATTAAATCCATAATTATGACAGAGATGCCTGGATGAACCCCACCACTCCCCCTAATCCAAGGGTACAGAGTGTTGATTGCTTGCCTACGTGAAGCCAATTCTATGCTTGAGGCTGCAGTTCAGTTTGTTCACTATGTCGTATTTAGAAATCATTTTCATAAAATCTCTACATCGAAAGACAACAAAAATTGAAAAAAAAGTGTTAATGATTTTGACCGTTGAAATGGTTTGTGTTTGTTTGAAGTAAGCTATAATTTTTTGCTGATCTGCAGGGCAGACCACACTTTGCAAGGCTTAAGGGCTAAAGTCTTCCCTTTTGGAGAAAAAAGCTGATTCACCTGAGTTGATGCCCTCAGTTCCATGTTCAGGAAAAAGGAAGGAGAGATCTCTCTCTTCGTTGGGGTTCAGCATACCTAGACTATCAGCCCGGCCTGGTCTGATTGGAAGAAGATTAAAATCTGCTGCAAGAAAGTCTCTTGTTCTACAAGAATCTACTCTTTTTGTTGATGAGCCTGTTAGGAAGGAGGAAGACGATAAGAAAGTGGGAAATCGCCATGTAAGTTTAAGCTCAACTGAGACTATGTGAAATTGGGCAAAATAGGCGGCAGGTGAAAGAAGAAAAACTTCAGTTCCGATGGGTCTTATAAAATTATAATATTAACTTTTTCTTAGTGGTTTGTCTAAACAAATATGAAGTTAATAACTTGGGCATTCTGGATTTCATTCTCTGAACATTAGTATGTGTTTGCTTTAATTTATAACATCTTCCTTGCCAATTATCTTTTCGTGATGCAGAATCCTTCTAATGCTGAGCCATCTAAGCAAAACATGTCTAATAAAGGTATAGACGACTATCCTGAACCATGTGAAGGGAAAACGGATTTGTGGAAACCCATCAATTGCCTGGTGGAAGCTGCAAACAAAACGAAATCTATTAAATTTACCTTACATGGTACATTGGCCAAACCCGCACTGCCTGATGCTCACGACAATGAATCAGATGTGCCTAAAGCCAAAAGAAAGAGACTTGGTCATAAATCAAAAGGCCATGGTGATGGAAATGACCCGTCTTCTGTACCATCAGGATCAATGAAACCTAGAAAGTTCCAAGGTTCTCGACAAAGAAGAGCTGCTGCCTCTAAGGGGTTGAATATTACAGGACAAGCTCTTGATGTGAATAGCAAGCATGACAGAAGATTTAGTCCAATCTGGTTCGCATTAGTTGCTTCTAATGATAAGTGAGATTTCGTTCCTTTTTGTGTGATAAAGAATTGATATTAAACAGTTCTTCTTATCTCATATATTGAGTTTTAATTTTGATTAATGGTTTCAGGGAGGGAGATGCACCCCTGCCACAGATATCCTCATGCTACTTGCGGGTTAAGTGAGTATTATTGACCCCACTTCCAGCCATGTACTTGTGTTTTTGCTTTGCTTAATATTTCTCCTTTTTTATTTATCATATGAAAATTCCATGGTTAAAACATCTCCCTCCATCAACTTTGTCGATTTTGTAGAAGTTCCATAGTTCATGAGCCATGTTTTGGTATTTAGCAAATACTAGTATGTTATTGATTTGTTAAACTTAATACACTCTTGTCCAAGTTTGTTGCCTGTTGAAGCATGAAATTTGTCCTATCCTTTTTCTTGACATTTTTACTTTTCAAATATTACATATAATGCTTTCAGTGAGTATATAGAAACTATGCAGCTAATGTGGGTTTTGGTAAAAATGCTTTCCTTTGTCACATGGTTTACGATGAAACCAAGACTTAGTACAGTCCATGTGATGCTTTTATTCAGTAACATATGAATAGTTCTGTCTGAAGTATTTTCTAGAATGCATATATTCTACCATTTCTTTAAACAGAATTTAGACAGGGAAGTATTCCAAGTAGTCACGCATTAAGGGCATTCGACCAAGCTAATATGCACTTAAGAGAAAATCTATCATCATAGATTTTGTAATTTGCAGACAAACTGTTCTGCAGAAACCTTACAACCGTCCTTTACTAAAATCAACTTTCTAGACCAAAGTTTGATTAACAATTTTGAAATATTTTTGGCTAGGTTAAAAAAGTTGAGACTTGAGTATATTCTAGCCGCAACTAATAAAAAGAAAAAGAACAGAAACCGTGGTTGGTTAGCCACATGCTGTCTTGTGGATTATTTATTTTGTGCATACATGTGTATGCGAGCGAATTAATTTTGGTAAACAGACATATAAATGGACTTGAACTCTACTGTTTTGTTAACTATGAAGCTGAATTTACGTGATTTACTTTTGTAAGGTGCAAGATACTTCTGATTTTTTATGTTTCTGGCCTATGAAGAGAGATTTATAACCTGCATTCTTCCAGAAGAATATTCCTTGTCCATTTTTTATTCTAGAAGCAGGAAATTCCTGTGTGTATTCAGTGCTTTTTCTCATCAATAAGAACGAATAAGATGGTTAACTATTAGCCTTTGTTGTTAAGTCTGACTGTCTGAGAAAATCAGGTTGAACAATCACCCCCCAGACAGTTTCCACCAGTGAGTAGACTGAGGATGAACTTTGTGGACTTCCATCAAGTGGATCTATTAATGTCGTTTGAGTGCTTGATCTGGACAATCTGATGAGATCTTCATTTACCGAAAATGGAATGGGACAGCCAACATGCTTAAATGTCTGAAGCCAATCATATTAGTACTCATTATTGTGTCGTTAAGTTAGCTGTGAGACTGATGCATTTGAGTTCGTCTAATTATTTTGGTTGGCACTGGCTCTCTGGGGTGCTGCAGTGTATGTGTTTGGTTTGTTTGCTTTTGTTGGTTGGGCTTTGTCATCACTTAAAATGAGAGCACCCTTTAAAATAAATTCTACCTTGACTCCTGCCACTTCATTGAGCACATGCATACTCCCATTTTTTACTGACCTGCTCTTCAAATTGTCACAGGGATGGTAGTTTACCCGTTTCATTTATCAAAAAGTATCTTGTGAAAAAACTGGATCTTGATAGTGAGGCTGAGGTAACTCTTAATTAACTTTGCCCCTTTGTTGAAAAAGGAAGTGTGTATATATGAACATCTTTTTCTGTACATCGTTCATATTATCTCGACACGACCAATCTGTTTCGACTATGGTGTCTCCGTATGAAATATAGATGGACTTGTGATTAAGGAACTATGGGGATTTGTTTGCTGAAAGTCTCTGCTGTTAAAAACCCCTACAGGTGGAGATCTTGTTGCGTGGTCAGCCACTGATTTCTACACAGCAACTTCACAACTTGGTAGACTTGTGGTTGCAGACAAAACCAATATCAGAAAGAATATCGACATCTGTGGGCAGCTCAGCCAAGGATTTTGTGATGGTTCTGTCTTATGTTCGAAAGACAGCCACATGAATATGCTTCAATGACGTTTTTAGTTTGAGGCACCACTTTGAGGCAGCATGAGTAGTCTTCCCGGCATATATACATGCATTGGCGTGGAAAATCGTAAATTTCTTCTGTTTTATTAAGACCACGCATGGATGCATATATGTGCTATATATACATGGCGCCATGTGTCGTGGACATTTCAGGGTTTATCTAATTCCTTGATAAAACTTGCTTCTACTGAAATGAAGTATTATGGAATGGGATGCTTTTTTTTTTTTTTTTTCTCCTTATTGAATGGGATGCTTGTTTTAAGTGTGATTAATATATATATAACTTAAATAACAAAAACTATAAACAATTTCCGCACTATTATAATTCACGAGGTTTTCAAGTACTTCATATGAGTTTAATGTAATGACATGTACATCTCCCCCCCTCTTTTTAGTGTAAAGTTTTTATTTGGGAAACTTGTGTTTTTGCTAAGCTAGCTTGCACTGCATGGTTGTAAATTAAAGATTTTGACCGTTTATTGTTGTTCAACGACTTGTAGGACACGGCCGATAAAACGAATTGTTGCGTTATTCATATGATCTATTGTTGCCTGTAAAGGATATATTTGAAAAGGGAGGATGCTACTCATCCTCTCACACTATACATTTTATATATTTTAATATTATTTTTTAGTTTATTTTTTTAAACTAATTAAGTTATTACTTATTATCTATACATCATATATTTATTATGGAAAGAATGAAAAATAAATAAATAAATGTAATAATATGTGAAGATGATAATTAGTAGAATTATTCTTTTCAAGGGCATGCATTTACTGCATTCATCACTCGAGAAAGGCCTAGCTGTAAGTAACGCCACCTTATATGTGTACGTACCTAATAATTTGTCTTAAATTTCTCAGTCTCACTTACATTTTAAGTGATTTTTCTTTAAATGAACATTAATAAATTAAATTAAATTATATACTCAACTTATCAATATACTTAGATATATTATTTCTTGACGTGGCAGCCACGTGGTTGAGTTATTAAAAAGAAAATTGGACACGCGAAAACTCCAATACCGAATTATGTTTCATTCATTTTCTCCGAGTCCATTTCACTTAGTCGTATATATTCTATTACATTAATTTACGAGCTCCTAAAGGAAATCCGAGAGCATTTTCATATTTAAAGATAGTCTTCAATCCTTTATTATTATTTATTATTAGTATTATTATTATTATTTCAATTCTAATATGGTTTTTTTGTGCCCACAGTCACATGCATGGCTGCAAGTTGGTAGCGGATTACCGCTGAAAATTCATAATTTCCGTGTGTCTTCATTTATTCCATGCACGTTATTTCATGGTCTTACGTACGTCTCTTTCTTGTTCATAACTTCATATGTATATTCTTTCTGACGGGGATATTTTTCATCTAATTAATTAACTCGACTAAGACTAGACGAGGAAGCCCGGCTTAATAAAACAAATTAATATTATATCCGGCCCACCCGAAAGAAAGGCATAATAATCAGTATAAAATGGAGCAGCTTAATTAATTAGATTAAATGACATATTAATTAGGTCACCGGCAGTACGTAGTACGTGTTTGCATGATACTATAAAAAAAAAAGGGTTTTTGATATAGATTATTTGCGACGAAAACGATTCTTTGAAATAAAAATAAATTTATTTTAATAAAAAATAATCATTTTTATAAGAAGTAATTGATATTAACTAATAAATAATTTTCTTATAATGTGATGGATATAAGAAGAGATGCAAGCAGAATCACTCCTCGTGCATGGCCTAAATATAATTCTCATTTATCGCATGCGCATGCCACTTTTGAAATTCTTGATGTATTTCTCGTCGTCTTTGCATCGGCTTTAACTTTAATCATTCCCACGGGTTAATAGGAACGTGACAATTCTCATTGCCTCCGGATATCGAATAATTTATTTCATTAATCTCCCTTTCAAAAAAGAAACATTAACCTCATGGGAATTTTCTTTTAGTGTGGAACTTGATACATTTCATGTTCTCATTAAATAATAAATATATCATTTGAGTTAGGATACGTGATAAGAGTCTTCTATTTATAAGACGTAATAACACATAATATTTTTAGAAAAAATCTATTGATCATTCCACATACAGCACATGACCACATATCTTTTAATTTTTTTTTTCCATAATAAGTATATGGTGTATGAATGATGAGTAGAACAACTTAATTAATTTAACAAGAATAAAATAAAAAATATTTTTTAAAATACATAAAATATGTGGTGTGGGATGATGAGTAACATCTCTTAACATCTTAAGTTTTGTTTTTTCAATTCTGTTTAAAATAAGGAAAAATGTAAAATCAAAATAGAAAAATAATATTTTAATTAAAGAGGTAATAATATTACATTAAGCGATTATAAAATAAATATATAAATATTGTTGTCATTAATAATTATTTTAGTTACAAGATTTATTTTGTTAGTTTTTTTTTTAAATTTAATTACTGAATTTTAAATTTTATTCTTTTTAGCATATTAATAACTAACATGTAGATAAATAAATTTTTTGTATAATTTTATATAAAATATTTTCTATTTTTTAATAATATACTTTACTATTTTTCTATTTCTTAAATAGAGTCCACGTGATTTATCAAGACTGCACACGTCATTCCTCCCGCAAGATACACGATCGTCATCATGAAAAAACTAGTCTCACGTATGGGTGTAACGGGTCCGGTTTTAGATAAAATTTAGGATCAAACCGGTATGTACCGGTTTTATATTTTTAAAAATCGATTACGCACCAGTTACCTCCCTAAGCCGGTACTTCCGGTTTTACCCGTTCCGGTTCGGTTTTCCAGTTTTAATTATCTACTATAAAAAAAATTCTGCCATAAAAAACTGTTCCCATATAAAAAACCTACTGCCATAAAAAATGTGCTATAAAAAAATGTACTATAACAAAAAAATTGCAATAGAAAAAATCTGCTATAAAAATATAAAATCTGATATATAAAATAAAAATAAAAAAACTGTAACAACAAAATAAACCCTAAATCAAAAGCTCATTAAAGTTTTTACAATATGCAGTTATGCACATATTGATGCCAGTTCACAAAAAATACACACAAAAAAAAAAAAAAGAAGGATAAACTAAAACTGACTTTTTTTATAAGTGTTCAATGGACACCAAATAAATTGATATAAAGGAATTTGAAGTGCATGAATTGCAACGACAAGCCAAAAAGGCAAAGTACCCTACCTCTCGTTACATAGCACAAGAGAAAAAGCTTTTGAGTTCCTTATATCAATACACACAGAATAAAGATTAATAGAGAAAGAAAAATCATCAATGCAATAGCAGAAAATTCAAATAAAGAATACACACAATGCAATAAAGATCATAAAGAATACACACAAAAAGAATATACTTAAAATACACACAAAGAAATTCAAATAGAGAATACACACAATGCATAAAACATTATAATGATTCAAGAAAACAGAGAACACACAAGAAACCAAACCAGTAGAATCACTGATTGACATCCATGCAACCCAAAAAAATTTATCAGGTTCAAATCTACTAACATATATATATGAACAAACAAACAAAATTACCCACAAAAACAAAAAGGAAAGAAATTAAGCTATTTTCGACTGGATGGGGAACTATACATGTTCATCCTCGATGGGGAGCTATACAACATATATAAACCCTAAATCCTAAAATATAAAATATAAAATTATACCTTCCACAATTATAAAATGCAGATTCAGCTTGATGGGGAGCTATAAAAAAAAACTATAAAATATAAACCCTAATCAGATTCGAAATCTGTAAAAAACCATAAATCTCAAATCTGTAAATTCGATAAAAACTCTAAATGAAGTTAATCAATTAGCAATGAATTGAAACACTGTAATGATTCATGAAGTAAATGTAAGATTTTGAAAATTAAAAAGCATATATATGTTCACATACCGGTTAGCTCGTCGAGAGAGGGGAAAACAATATATGTGATTCTGTAGCCTCGAGAACAACTGGAAGAGGAGGAGAACATAACAGACCAACAGTGTCGACGGCGAGGGGCTGTTGACGGTGTGAGAGAGAGGCTGAGCGTGAGAGACGGCTGCGGGGACTCGGGGGCTCGAGAGGCAGAGTAGAGATGGTCGAGCGGGGAGAAGGGTCTATGTAATCGTAATATATATATATAGCCCCATTAAACGACACCGTTTAGCCTTTGGGACTAAAATTTAGTCTATATGCATAATATATAATGTATAGTATAGTATATATTTTATATATATATAAATAATATATATAGTGTTATTAATATATAGTTATATATACTTTGTTATAATGATTTAACCTATTAAAAAAATTATAGTGATTTAATATAACTATATTAGTATGACTATAGTTTATATTAAACTATTAGTATTAGTATATATATTAGTATTAGTTATAGCTATATAATATATTAGACTATATAATAGTATTAATATTAGACTATTAGTATGGCTATATATTAGTATAAGTTATAGTGATTTAGTATAACTATATTAGTATAAGTATAACTATAGTCTATATTAGACTAGTAGTATTAGTTATATATTAGTATAGCTATATAATATATTAGACTATATAATAGTATTAATATTAAACTATTGGTATAGCCATATATTAGTATTAGTTATATATTAGTATTAGTTATAATGATTTTAGTATAACTATATTAGTATAACTATAACTATAGTCTATATTAGATTATTAGTATTAGTTAGACTATATAATAGTATTAATATTATACTAAAAATTATAGTGATTTATATCTAATACTATACTATAGTATTAGTTATAGTTATTTAGTATAACTATATTAGTATAAGTATAACTATAGTTTATATTAAATTATTAGTATTAGTATATATATTAGTATTAGTTATAGCTATATAATATATTAGACTATATAATAGTATTAACATTGGACTATTAGTATAGCTATATATTAGTATTAATTATAGTGATTTAGTATAACTATATTTGTATAAGTATAATATATTAGACTATATAATAGTATTAATATTAGACTATTAGTATAGCCATATATTAGTATTAGTTATATATTAGTATTAGTTATAGTGATTTTAGTATAACTATATTAGTATAAGTATAACTATAGTCTATATTAGATTATTAGTATTAGTTAGACTATATAATAGTATTTATATTATACTAAAAATTATAGTGATTTATATCTAATACTATAGTATAGCATTAGTTATAGTTATTTAGCATAGCTATATTAGTATAAAACTATAGTTTATATTAAATTATTAGTATTAGTATATATATTAGTATTAGTTATAGCTATATAATATATTAGACTATATAATAGTATTAATATTGGACTATTAGTATAGCTATATATTTGTATTAATTATAGTGATTTAGTATAACTATATTAGTATAACTATAGTCTATATTAGACTATTAGTAGTAGTTATATATTAGTATAACTATATAATATATTAGACTATATAATAGTATTAATATTAGACTATTAGTATAGCTATATATTAGTATTAGTTATAGTGATTTAATATAACCATATTAGATTAAGTATATATATTAGTATTAGTTATAGCTATATAATGTATTAATATTAGACTATTAGTATAGCCATATATTAGTATTAGTTATAGTGATTTAGTATAACTATATTAGTATAAGTATAACTATAGTCTATATTAGATTATTAATATTAGTTAGACTATATAATAGTATTAATATTATACTATTACTATAGCTATATATTAGTATAGGCTATAGCTATATAATATAAGTATAACTATAGTCTATATTAGACTATAAGTATAACTATAGCTATAGTGAGTTTGTTAATTGTTATAGTGAGTTTAATTTATTATAACTATATTATTGATAGTATTATAGTGATAGTAATAGTATGGTAATTTAGTATTAGTAATTACTATTAACTAATTACCATATCATTATTTTATATGTGATTATTTAGTATAGTGATTATTTAGCTATATATAATATATCAGTATAATTAGTTATATATTAGTATAGCTATAAATAAAATGTTATTAGTAATTAAAATATATATTTTATGCTTAAAGCATATGATAAATTAAATTTTCATATTTAAGATTAACATTTTATGTTATAATTTATAAATTATAATATGAAATTATTTCATATATAATTATATATTATATATAAAAATTAAATATAAAAAATATTTTTTTTAATATTTTGTATAAAACTTATATTTTTTTCTTTAACCGGGCCTGTCCGGTCCGGTCCGGTCTTGGAAACAATGGAACCGGGCTGGATCCGACCGGTTTTACGGTTGCAAGAACCGGTCCCGGACAGGACCGGTTCAAAACCGGTCCAACCAGTCTGGTCTAGTTTCCGGTTCAAATTTACATCTCTAGTCTCACATCATTTTTTGGGTTGGTCTCCGTCAACGATTGATGTGCCTTCGATGATGCCGAACCCCACATGAGACCATTACCTACAGCTTTATCTTAACGTCAGAAAATGCGCGCCTAGCTACAAAAGCTTATAAGGGACGGTTTAGATAGGAGAAAGATTAGATAATTTTAGATAAAATTTAAAAGTGAAAATAAAATACTATTATTGTTAATAGATTTGAAAAAATTGAATTATTTATTATATTTTGTGTAAAAATTTAATAATTTTTTTTTATCAAATAGACGAGATCACATAACCATAAGTGACCCTTTATAATTTTATTAAAAAACCCTTACTTATGGCGGATGAATATCGTGATAACAGCCAAGTCCCAAGGGATTAACAACTAAACAATAATAAAAAATATCCCTATTCTCAACACCAACAAAAATAAAAACAGCACATATACAAAAATTGGACCCAAAAACTTATTTCTCCCGCGAGTAAGCCATTCTCAATTTGTCCAATCTATACCAACCTCTTACGTCTTTGGAGAGATGCCCATCCATTCGAAACATCTTATTCTCCCCCTTAGCACCACTTTTTGCCGAATAATCCGCAACATTATTCACTTCTCTAAAACAATGATGAATAGTGAAACCAAACTCGTCTAACAGAATCAACAGTTTTTCTCAAAAATCTCAAAGATACCAAACTGTACACCTTTTAGACAAAACCTAATTCACAACTACCAAGGAATCACATTCAAAAACTACTGTTAAACACTTCATCTACTAGCATAATATCAAACCCTCCAATACCGCCCTCAATTCAACTTCATTGTTGGAACAATAACAGAGAAAGCAAACACCATCTTGCCTGTACTATCTCTTAAAACACCTCCCCCACCACTACCATCTGAGTTTCGCAAACTATTTTAATCTAAATTTAATTATCTGCCTAGGCTAGGCTTAGACTGACGTACAACTCAAGTATTAACTCGACGTTTCTCCACAATCTGAATGTCTAAACAATTCAATATCACGACATCTGAACTAGACAGACGATTAACCTTAAAAACATTCTTAGCCACTACACAAACTCAATATTTAATTGATCAAAATTTGAAAAAATTATAATGATAAAATGAGATAAAATAAAATGAGACGAAACACAGCTTTTATCATCCAAACGAGCCTAAACTAAGAATCACATTACTGCTGTTAGAAGGGTGCTCTACTCAGCCAATGATTTTTACCTGTACAAAAGTACTTATAATTGTATTTCTATTTAAATATTAAAAAAATAATACTTTCAATAAAAAAATAATACTTTCAATAAAAAAAAAAAGGGATCGGACACAAAAGTAGGTCAATGTCATCGGATACAGGTAGTAGCACCCATAATTGGGGTTGTATGATTCCAGGCAGTTATGGAGTGGTGACAGGAGGGCCCTTCACCTGGGGGCTTTACTTCAACATTGAAATGGGTCCCACTGGGGTGTGCTCCGACTCCGACAAAGTCAGAGTTATCGTTTCAGACCTCCGACTCCGACAAAAGTCGGAGTCGAATTGCAACTCTGACTCCGACTCCGAACTAGAGTCAGAGTCCGACTCCGATCGGATGTCGGAGCTCCAACCACAGTTCGGAGTTTCGATAGGATGTAGGAGCTCTGACCTCCGATAGGAACTCTGAATGGTGGTTGGAGCTTCGACATCCGATTGGAACTCCAAACTGTGGTAAGAGCTCTGACATCCGAATTAAATTTTCGAATTCCGTTCGGAAATAAATTTCTAGTTGTTGTTTTCTGTTCTTTTTTTATATTTAAATTTTGTTGTTCAATTTCGTTTCAGATAGTGAGCAACATATTTTTTTGTTTTTGGGTTCTGCTCGAGCGCCATGTCGAGCGCTCATCAAGCGAACCACTCTGTATGGGTTCCGCTCGAGCGCTGCGTCGAGCACACATCGAGCGAACCACTCTGTATGGATTCTGCTCGAGCGCCACGTTGAGCGCACATCGAGCGAATCACTCTGTATGGGTTCCGCTCGAGCGCTGAGTCGAACGTACATCGAGCGAACCTCTCTGGATCGGTTTCGCTCGAGCTTTGAGTCGAGCGCATATCGAGCGAACCTCTCTGCATGGGTTTCGCTCAAGTGCTGATCGAGCGCCAGTTGAGCCATGTTGAGCACACTTCAATCTTTTTCATATTACATTGCTTCAACACTTGTTACTACTCAATTTTATACAGGTTTTCACAAGAATATACCAATCAACTAATTTTTCCCTCAACACTAGAGTATGGAGGCTTGTTGTTGATGCAACACTTACTTTTTCAAGGCTTTTGATGGGCATAATTTATCCCTTCAAATTTGTTCACATCACTAGTTGTACTTTTAGACCACAAGTATCCTCCATATGCTGAGGTAAGCTTAGATGATGTATGTATATATAGAGAAGAATGATAGTACGGATTTGTATAATTCGATTAATTTCAGTTGGATAATAAATTATAATCGTTTGAGAAATGATGGATAAAATAGAAATTATAGAATAAAGAGTACTTATCCCACGTCTTTGCTCTGGATATAACTATATGAATATAACTACATAAATAGTTTAAAAGTAAATAACATGTATGATGTAGCCATAAGTTATAACAGTCTCATTTGTAACGTAATAACAATATGACTCAGCCTTGAAATATAACTATATAAAAATTAAATACAGATTTCACTCAAATACTTTTTGTTCCATTGGTCATGCCTGAAATGAAGATAGAAAGTTGCAATCAATAAATGAAAAAAAATTGAAAATAAAAAATTGAACACGGTAAAAGAATAATTTGATTCTTACCAATAAATGGGGTTCTTTCAACTCCATCCCAACTCTCATTTGGCGTCTGTTCCATACTCTCAATCATCGGCAATTATATTAGGGTTCACAATTACATCTATAAAATCATAAAAATTAGAAGTTAGAAATATTAAAAATAATTAAATCATCATTTAAAAGTATATAAACTTACCCGATTCAAGCCTATAGCTCTCGGCATCAACACCAACGATATCTAGTCCAATGGGCGTTTCACTTATCCAATTCTGTGTGCAAACGATGGCCTCCACGATTGACGGTGACAATGAACTCCGATAAGCATCCAACACGCGACCTCCAGTGCTAAATGCCTACTCTAAGATAACCGTAGTGACAGGAATGGCTAACACATCTCGGGCCACACGGGAAATGACTGGATATTTGGTGGAATTAACTTTACACCAAGTTAAATACATCACTAGGTGTCTCGACAACTTCCATAAAATATCGTTCAACCTCAGATGTACAATGCATAATATTCCTTATTGACATGAGCTGATGATACTGCCGTATAATACGATTGCCTCTAACCCCTACAAATGGGTCAGTATCACCTGAGGAAACGGTCGATCCCATCGGCCTCAAATGTGAGGAGCTACTAGCTGCGGATGAAAGATTGACAACTATTACTATAGTGATTATATAAGTTATCAACATCACTTTTTAGCAATCTAATAAACTCTGCAGCCTTCACTGTCCCGAGGACGGAATTTACCCAAAATTCTAGAATGACCAACTTAACTCGGGGGTCAAGGATCACAGTCACAAATAGCAATCTATTTATCTTCTCAATATTCTCCCAATATTTATCATATTTAATCTTCATCCTCGTAGCCATAGCAGATAACAATCCAGCAGAGTCAGTACAACTATTTTCCAACTAGAAGTGAAGCCCCGAGAGCTCGCTGAAGAATGAGTTCGCAGTCGTATATTTGGATCCAGATAGCCGTATGGTTATGTCATAAAAAATTTTAAAAATTCAACAAAGTAGCTCACACTGGTCCAATCATGTGCGTCCGGCGCACCAAGCCCCTGTCCTGCTAGTTCCAACAAAGCATACCTCAGGCCCCCATCCTCGACCTTCATCCGCTCGAATTCTTTTTTATACTTCTGTGCCACATCCAACATCATGTATGTAGAATTCTATCGAGTCGAAACGTCCAAGCACAACATACTAGAACATTCAATCTTAAGATCTTATGCTATTGCCTTAAACTTGGCAAGCTTTTGAGGGGAACCCCTCACATATCGTACAATATTGCGGACTCGGGTTATAGAATCATCAACCTCTTTTAACCCCTCAACAACTATGAGGTTAATGATATGAGCACAACATCGAACGTAAATAAACTCGTGGGCCCGAATGACATCATCTCTCACCGTTGTGTTCCGCTTAAACCAATCAATTGTTGTTTCATTCGCACTGGCATTTTCAACTGTAATACACAACACTTTTCAAATTCTCCAGTCCTTTAAACAATCATCCATCTTTGCCCCAATGGATGCACCTTTGTGATCCACAATTTCTTTAAAACCAATAATTTTTTTATGCAAAATCTACTCACTGTCAATGTAGTGTGCTGTGATACACATGTAGCAGGCGTTCTCTATCGAAGTCTATGTGTCAGTCGTAAATGACACTCTCTGGCCAGTGGTAATAAACATCTTCCTCATCTCCTCCTTGTCCTTCGCATGCTTCTTCATACAATCTCGCATCACTGTATACCATGATGGATCAGAAATCGTGGCTCAACAAAATTTAGAAACTTTCGAAAGCCTCTTTTCTCGACTGTGGTAAATGGCATCTCATCAGTAATTATCATCTCTACAAATATATCCCTCAACATCTTCTCATTATATTGAGGGATGACCAATTTTTTACTCTGTGTACCATCAGTGGCTGTAGAAGTTTGGTAACTGAGGTTGGTCTAATCAGTGGCTTGCAATCCCTTCACTATCTTATATTGTTGGCAACCATTTAGATGTGCTATTAACACACTGGTACCTTACTTTTTCGAATGACATCCACAAAGTGATCCACAGTAATGACATCTTGCTACCGGGTTCCAACATCACCAGGAATTTTGATAAAATGCTTCCATATCCACGACCTCTTTTTAGAAGGCCGTGGTGGTTGATCTTGCTCAATGGGCATCTCTTCCTCTTCGTTGAACATATCCTCATCCTCTTTATCAACTAGGAGTGGGTGTCGACTACTCGCATAAGAAGTAGCTGCTCGAGATGTAGCTGCTCTATATGTAGCTGCCCTAGATATAGCTCTAGGGGTGGAAGTATCCACAGGTATAGGAGTTGTAGCATTGGCATCCACCACATCCCCTTGTGGACGATCCATGTCACAATCAAAGAAACTGGAAAAATAATAATGAAAAAAAAATTAGTTTAAAAAATAATTAGTTTAAAAATAATTATGAAATAAGCCAGAGCAAGGTGGCTCCGCCCAAATGAAATTCATGCAATTCTTAGCAATTACAAATATTTCACAATCAATGTCAAGCCACTGAACTTGCCCCAAAGTCATTGAACTATTGTCAACTATCCCCCTCTTTAATTAATGTCTGTTTGGTAATTGCCATTGGGTCGTCACCGGTCACAGTACTACTGTATGGATATATGGACACACACGTACATATAAAACAAATAACAGTTGTACCCACCTATTCACATGTGTGCTCAATAATCATCACAACAAACAATTCACCGCAAACATAATCTATCTTGCATACAAAACAAAACAAAAGAGTTGTTGCATATATATAGACAAATTAGACAAGTGTGAAAACAAAAGATCCTCTAATCATCAAGTAGTACTACTACTACATTAATCGCGATATATATATATATATATATATATATGCGCCTCATTAAATATTATATATCTATGGAATGGTATAAATGGCGATATGCACCATTTCCTCGAAACTTTCTGGCAACCTGCAGTTGTTGCATATATGCTCGTCTGATCATCAGTAGTTTCAATGTTGTCATATATATATATATATATATATATATATATGCATGCTTCTTTTGATTTTGTTTGTTTGGCATCTAGCTAGCTAGCTATCCTCCAACACTATCGATCTATATGTATAATCTAACATGGTGTCTTTCAAATATCTCACCAACTCTACGTTTCCAATTATCCAGTTCTTCTTGACCCATATTTCTTGTCATCATGGTATATACAAATATATCATCATCTTTTTTAAGCATAAAATGGAGGAGGAGTTATATATCTTGAACCCAAAAAATTTTTTTTTTTTCTTTTTTGGTTATGAGAGAAGCCAAGCATACACCTTACAAAATGGATAGAATTAATTACAAAATATTCAACTGTTATATATCTGTTATTTGTTTTATATGTAAAGAAAACAACACAAATCAACCAGCTTGACTCTATGCACATCTCTTACACATTTTATCAAACACTATGCATGCATACAAAACAAATTACAAACACATCATACATTTCATTAAACATATTTCCTTACTACAAATTTACAAAATCAATTCATAGGAATCACAAAAAAATACTAATTCACAAGTGAGTGAGAGACGTTTACATAAAATTAATTAATTAAACTACTAAATTTAATTCTAGGGCTCTGAAGTTTGGAACCCGTCACTCTCACCTTAGGCTGAAGCTCGGCTTGAACTCGCACGGAGGAGCAACGACGAACGGCGGCAACGGAGATGCGAGACAATAGAGAGAGACGTGAGACGCAGCACGGCAGCAGATCGCGGACGCAGGCTGCAGCAGATGAGAGAGAACAGAGAAGTGAGAAGGAAGAAAGAAGAAGGGAATGGAGGGGCTCCTGCGTTTTGGCCCCCTCAATTCCATAAAACGACGCCGTCCCACATTAAGTGGGACGGCGTCGTTTATATTTTTTTTAAGAAAACCCCAGATGTAAAACGACGTCGTTTTACATCTGGGTTTTTTTTAAAAAATTCAGAGTCAGAAGTCGGAAGTCGGAGCTCCATGGAGCTCCGAACTCTGACTC
The DNA here is from genome assembly GCF_004785595.1 of Juglans microcarpa x Juglans regia. NCBI lineage: Eukaryota > Viridiplantae > Streptophyta > Magnoliopsida > Fagales > Juglandaceae > Juglans > Juglans microcarpa x Juglans regia. The sequence continues at coordinate 38,332,565 of NC_054594.1, read as the reverse complement.
CGAAATCTGACCACTCCAACTCCGTCGAAGTCGGAATCAGAGCGGATGTCGGGGGAAGTCGAAAAATCCAGAATTTTGCCCAGCCTTAGGTCCCAGCCAGTCATACTGCAACGACTCCTACAAATACAAGGCCATGTGCTCCTGGAGCCGAATACTATGGCCGTGGTGCCTTGCCTATCTACTGGGTCTGTTAGCTTTCTATATTTCCGAACCAAACCTTCTGTTTTTCTTCACTATTCTCTTGACTTTCTCTATTGTTTCATTTTCGGCGCCTCAAGCTTTTAGTTTTTACTCAGTTTTTTGCAGTTTATAAAGGACTCTTGTAATGTGAAGAAGCGATATACAACTATTCAATTAATATTACTTCATGATCGTGATATAGTCCTTGCCTCGTACATAAGTTTTAAAATTGTAATGAATGATTGAAGCATCTCTTGCTAGATAACCGACTTACATAATTGGTAGGATCACTTTACAATTTACAGTCAAACATTATGCTTGATTTCGCTCTTTGCTGCTGCTACCTCCCCCCCTCCACCGGAATTTTATAGATCTTTCTGGGTTCTATTTGTTGCCCCACTTTATCATTTTCAATTATTTTTATCGAAGTACGGTGTTTATGGAGTAGTTTTGGTGTGTTTATGTTCAATCCCGTTCTTGGCTTCTTGCTTTGTTTAACAAACTATGGCTGCTTGCGTAGGTTTATCAGCCTTGTGCTGTAAGCATGTTAGTTATGATCCTTTTGTTTCTTGCTAGTAATCCTCTCATGATGGAAGCTTTGAAATTTCTTTTACTTCTGGTATAATATAACTAGTGCATAATTGTTACTCGAATAACATACTACAATAATGCTCCCTATAGCTATGGTCATCTAAACATAGCATCATCTGCCATGGTTCTCTGCTTTTGTCCCCAAAGATAAAAATATTCCAATCCTTTTCTCCATACCATATAAAGAAAGAGGACTGCAAGAGACGCACAAGAATCCTATAAAGGGATCTCATAAACTGATGAGACATTGTACTACATCAGCTAAGTTCTTTTTTTTTTTCCTGCCATGCCCCCCTACCCCAAGCATCGTTCTGATTCTCCGAGCCCCAGTGCCATCCCCCTGCATTCTTGTCCCCGTTCGTCGACGCCTAAGATATTTCTTCCTTTTGTTTTTTTTTTCCTATTTGCCATTGCCCTTGCTAAGTCTTCTGGCACGTCCTTGATGTTCTGACCATCATCCGAAAACATAAAGAGAAAACTTTGAACATTTTCTATAATCATAAAATCAAACCAACATTTTGTCAAACAAAAGTTAGACAGAGAACAACTAGATCTCACAAAAAGTATTCAGCTGAAATTCATGGGAGGATTAAAATGGTAATGGTCCTCTGAACTCAAGTTCCATTCTGGAATCAATTTGACACAGTTCTTCATGTAAAATGGATTTTTTTCTTCTAATCTCAACACTTTTAACTCCTAAATAAATCTGTGGGTACCAAGCAATGAAACCAAGATAGACTATATTTATTTACAGACAAAAAATTGATCCACAACTCGGTGGGTACCAACTCAGTTCATTGATGCTGTTCATGTGGGTGATGAGTACCAACGTGAAGTAGAGGCCGAAGAGAGAGACAGAGATAGAGAGATGAAAACTTGATGTTGCTCATGGGGTTTGGGTGGCTTGTAACGCCCCGGTCCCTCGTGGGACGCAGAATTGCTTATTGTCACTTAAAAATTATATTTCAACCATGCAGTCATAGACTCCAAACTTTCAATGATGCATAGGACTTTTCTGTTTCAAATCAATTGCTCCAATATAATTATTCTAAACACCACAAAATCTCAAAATAAATATCAACCTTCTAAAATATCCAGTCGACATAGCACAACAAAACTACTGGATAAAATTCTTTAATAACCAAAGTATCATCTGTACTTAATCCACTATGCTCAAAAAGCCTTATACTTGCTTCCGATTCTTGATCTTCAGCTAAAACAATCAAACATATGAAAATATTGTGGAGATAAGAGGTGAGTTATCAAAACTCATTAAACGGAGAATATATACTAATATGTAAACATGAGCATTTTCAGAGAGTTCAGAATGCATAAACAAATCATTTCAGTTTTAATATGTAGATCTAAAAAACATCTTATCAGAATATCAGAGCGACTTTTAAAACTGTTCATATTCAAAACCAATTGTTCATATTCAAAGACCTATATTCATAAAATCTTTGGCATAACATAACTGAACATCTTCATCTTTTCATATCATTTCGTATTATATCATATCACCATATCATATCATATATCATATTTAACCCCAATGGTAGGGTTGTGCTATTCCTGACGGCCAAATCAGGTAATATCATATTGTGAAACTTTCCTTTATTCATTCTCGGAGTCCTGAGTGTGTACACAAGAAAGAACACCAAAAAAATCACTTTGTTTCCAAAGTGGATGTACTCATATCATATTAGAAGTGTTGGTACCAACAAAATAATAGAATCAAATCATCATATTAGAACCAAAATCAGACTAGAATCAGAAAGTCATTCCAAAGGTTTTTCAGATGCATATCATATCAAACCACGTGCTGAACATAGTCATATCACTTTCATATGATAAAAAAATAGATCTAAAACATTTTCGTATAACATGAACAACAATTCTCAGATTTCATATTCGTTCTTTTGCACATTTTATAAACATGTCAGATATTGCTCATGTTTATACTATTTATGTCAAAAAATATCTTTCTCTTTTATGTAGATTTCATGAGTGAATGCATAACACATAACTGAGGTTGTTTTCACATTTTTTTTTTAAAACATAACATGCACATTTTACAAATCAACCTTAGTTCATTTTCCTTTTTATGCAAATCTAGCATAAGAACCCCGCTTACCTAATTCTTCACTTTTTTTTTTCTGAAAATTTTCACAACAATGTTAAGCAAAATTGATCGTCACCTAAACATAATTAATACAAACTATTAATATAAATAAATTGACACATCTACAATAAACATACAATTAAACATCTCCACGAAATCAATTTCCATAGTTCTAATTCTTCTAACTCAATTACTACTAAACCACAAAGTGACTTTCCTAACATCACCTATTTAAGGCATTCACAGTACTTAAATTCTCTTTTGAGCTTAACCTACTACAAAATATTATAGTAATGTTCTACCATAATTAAAATCAATCAAACTTAAAAATCTAACCCATCAAAAAAATCGACCCACTTAAGATATATATAAGTATATATATCTATTACTATTATATAAGAGCATTGGCAATGGCCAAGTCCAAAATTTAACTAGAATCTTAACTTTTAGCTATAGTATCAATTTTTGACTAAATGAGTTTACATTGGACTAGCTATCTTAAAGTTAAAATAATAATATAATATTATATATATTTTTTTACAAATACAATTCATATATTTCCTAAATCTTCATGCTTTGTAGAAATAATATATCTACTCTTTCAATATTCGTAATCAGTAGAATAAATAATGTGCATGCCATGTATGTTTTACCATTCAAAGAGAGAGAGAAATCATGAAATAATAAAATATTGATTTCCATTGTGAATAATAGCTAGCCATGTTTGGAGAGGACTTAAGATTTACTGTAACTCAAGTCTTAAACTTTGGACCATTGGTTAGTCCAATGTGGAGGCTTTTTTTCACATCTAGCTAAAGTTTGGACTTGTATTGGTATTTTGCTAGGCCATTGTCAATGCTCTAAGTGGTTATCTAACAGAAATTCTTGTCCTAACGGAGCTACAATAATTTTAATTGATTCCGTAAACTTCCATTTGATAGCCTCTTTCTCGATTTTAAAAGTCGAAAACCAGACTCCCCCTCTCTCTAGAAACTCGCTCGACTCCTTCCTCTACAAACTCTCCTAAAAGCCCACGTTGGGGACAGACCAGTTAAATTGATCATAAATTAGATCCCATTAACAGTAACTAAAGAAAAACGTTAATTGGATAATTTAGTCCAAACACTTCATCTGGGGCGGTATGAGTTTTCGCGGCATGCATTGGCGTGGAAAATCTTGCATTTCCTTTTGTTTTATTGAGACTACGCATGCATATACGTGCTATACATGCATGGCACCCTGTGTCGTACGGAAATTTCAGGGTTTATCTTCCTTGATATAACTTGCTTCTACTGAAACGAAGTATTATAGAATGGGATGCTTGTTTTAACTGTGAATACATATAAACTTAAACAACAATAACTATAAACAATTTCCGCACTCGTCATTCATAAGGCTTTCAAATTTTTTTTTTGGACTAAACAGATTCATATTGCAAAACTTTAAACGTCCAATACATCTTGCTCACAAGCAACACATTGCAAAATATGAGGAGGTCCCTTCTGTTAGGAATTTGGACCTCCCAAGTTCATCCCCAGGATCTACTTTTTGGTGAAATATGAAAAAAAAAAAAAAGAGAAATAATAACAACACAGAAATTTACGTAGAAATTCTAAAAAATAGGAAAAAAACTACTAGACCCAAAGAAGAAAATACACTATGTAAAAAATTGTTACAATTACACAATTTTTTTCCTCATCGCAAATGACACCCATAAAGTTTCCATACTAGTAAAACTTTAACTCTCACCTCTTTCCCTTTTACAAGAAAAGGTTAATAGAGGAATTTTCTTAGAGTCACAAGTTACTAATTAAGCTTATGACTTGGTTTGTTTAACTAAGAGGTCAGGCACCCTATTTATAGGCCATGGGCCTCGGCACCCTTTACAAATTCCACCAGTGTGGAACTCCAAAAGGAGCACAAACCCAACAATCTCCACCTTGCGACTTTGGCTGGTCCCACAGCCACGCTCCACTGCAATGAAAATCTTCATAACTTCTGCTATCATGCTCCACCATAAAAGCATATCCACTAAGAATAAACCAATTCCAGGCATTTCAATTTCGGCCCATGTCGAAAATAACCTTGCTGAAAAATTATGGCGCAACTCCACGTTTGGCTTTCCTGGAAGTTTATCAGCCATCGACATGAATTTCCACCACACACCCTGCATTAATGCCAAACCCTGCATTAATGCCAAGCCAATGCTTGTGTGCAAACTTGTGAACCCACTAACATTAACACATCCTCTATCATGGCAACTTTGGGAATTAGCGGCATACCATGAGGATGTACATGTTCCTTTAACAGACATCGTCTTCTATGGAGAGAGACACAACGTTAGTTTCATTACTAGTATCTCCATTGACTGACTTGGAACCACTTGTTGAACATGCTCCTGCTCTTGGACAATTTTTCTTGACGTGCCCAGATTGTCCACACCCCCAGCAGACTACTTTCATCTTCATGGAGTTCTTCTTCTTTCCATTACCAGCTACTACCAATGCAAAGTTCTCGGGTGGACCATTTCTTCCACCACCTAGTCTTCTTTCTTCAGAAAAAAGTTTACTGGTAACCTCTGAAAAAATTATTTTCTCATTCCTATGTATCCAAATTGGCTTCATATGCTCATAGGAAGGTGGAAGAGACCAGACAGGCCTCAAAGCTTGATCCTCATCATCAATTTTAACTCCAATAGATTCTAACTCAGAGACAATGCCATTGAGAACACTTAGATGATCTGAAATAGTTGTACCTTTACTCATCTGCACTGTATGAAACTGCTCCTTCAGGTACATCCAATTCGAGACGCCAATTGTCTGATACAACTCTTCAAGTTTTGCCCAGAGTTCCTTTGCCGTAGATATTCTATGTACATTTGCAAGTACATTCTTGGCCAAGCACAGACATATCGGACTTGCTGCTCTCAAATCCAGATCATCCCAATCTTTTTCGCTCATTATAGATCTGCTCTTTGTTTCATCAATCACGCTAGTATCACTGCTGACTTCAGGGGTTGGTCTGCCCTTCAAAGCCTTGTGTAATCCTGATTGAATCAAAACATCCTTGACTTGAACTTGCCACAAGCCGAAATTGATTCTCCCATCAAATTTCTCCATCTCATATCTTATAGGATTTGAAGCCTTACTTCCTGACATTGCCTCGATAAATTTTTACCATAGAAATGAATGGTACTCACTAAGTAAGTTTCCAAGAAAGATTATTCTTTCCTAGACAGAACTTCAAGGTTTCCAAGAAAAATTGGAGGGTCACACTAGACCACTTAAATACCACCCTTAGAAAGAATCTCCTTAGATTATACATATCCACACTACTACACCAAATCTCCACCCACCAAAAAGAGCCTAGTGTCTTTGATAACACTTGTTAGGAATTTGAACCTCCCAAGTTCACTCCCAGGATCCACTTTTTGGAGAAATATGAAGAAAAATAGAGAAATAATAACAAAACAAGAATTTACGTTGAAACTCCAAAAAATAGGAGAAAAACCACCAAACCTAGAGAAGAAAATACACTATGTAAAAAATTATTACAATCACACAATTTTTCTCCTCACCCCAAATGACACCCACAAAGCTTCCCTACTAGTAAAACTTTAACTCTCACCTCTTTCCTTTTTACAAGAAAAGGTTAATAGAAGAATTTTCTTAGAGTCACAAGTTACTAATTAAACTTATGACTTGGTGTGTTTAACTAAGAGGTCAGACACCCTATTTATAGGCCATGGGCCTTGGCTCCCTTTACAAATCGTGTGGGACTCCAAAAGGAGCACAAATCCAACACCTCCTCAATCCAAACCATTTCTTGGTCAAAACTCACAACAAGTTTTGCAAGTAAATGAGCAGCATTGTTTCCTTGCTGAGATACAAACTGCAACTGTCTGTTTGAACTGTGAGAAAAGAAGAATTTCAAATCCTCTACAATCTGCCCATACCAAGAATAGTTTTCCTGCTTACCCTTAATATCATTAATCAATACTAGAGCATCCCCCTCAAATATGCACTGAGACAAATCCAATTCAAGACTTAAAGTAGTAGCTCTTTCCAAAACAGAAGTTTCAGCATTTAAAGAGTTTGAAGTAAAGGATTTTGCCCAACCTGCAGCAGCCATCAACTTACCTTCCCAATTTCATATGACAATGCCCCCTCCCATCCTCTTTAAATTATCATCATAGGCAATATCCCAATTAATCTTAAACCACCCATAACCTAGCTTTTTCCATTTCACAGTTGTCGTAGAAGCAGAACTTTTAGCAACTAAAATAGGAGGATAATGTTGAGCAGAAGCAAAGTCATATAATTCTATTTGAGCAATATACCACACTTTGCTAGGACTCTCAATCTAAGCATCAAACACCCACTTATTCCTTCTAAACTATGTTCTCCTAAGCACACAAGTAAGCAAATCTAAGTCAGCCTTTTTAACTTCCATAACCAAATCTTCCCATATGTGTCGAAATTGTAAGTCATTCAAGGCTGATTTATGCACTGGACTGCGTAAATCAGATCATAAATCTTGAGCAGCAACACAATTCCACAACACATGACAACTTGTCTCCTCAAATTGTTTGCACCAAGGGTAGAAACCATCATTAATGATCTTTCTCTTCACAAGGTTCCTTCTAGTTGGCAAAGCCTCATGAATAGCCTTCCATAAAAATACTTTAACCCCATTTGGCACCTATAACCCCCACACTTTCTGCCACATAACAGATGGTGACTGATAATCTGAAGTCCCCCCCCTCCCCCAATTTAAAGCTATTTAACTGACACTGCAAAAAGTATGCAAACTTTACAGAGAATAGGCATTTCTAGAAGGACCCCAATACATTTTATCCCTAGAGCCCTTACTACTAGTTGGTAAACACTTTATGACCTCTGCTACCTCCACATTAAAAATCTGATCAATTAATAGCTCATTCCATTTCCCTGCTCCATCCAACAGTTCATTAACATAAGAATCCCCTTGCAAAATAGAAATCTAGGATTGCACTTTATGAGTAAATGGAGTAGGGAGCCAGCTATCTCCCCAAATCTTAATATGTTCTCTATTACCCACTCTCCATCTCATCCCAACTCGAACTAAGTCTCCTGCCGCACAAATACTCCTCCAGATGAGTGATGCAGAATATCCAAGTTTGGCATCCATTAAATCCCCTTCCTTGTAATACTTTTCCTTCATGACCCTAGCAACAAGAGATGAAGGATTAACAAGTAATCTCCAATATTGTTTGGCTAATAGAACCTGGTTAAAAAGATTCATATCTCTAAATCTCATCCTTCCTTGTCCCTTTGGAGAACCCATACCCTTCCATTGCACCTTATTTTCATTGTTCAAGTGACCCCACCAAAACTTTGCCATCATCTTAGAAAGGTCTCTACTCAATTGTTTGGGAAGCCTAAATACACTCATTGCATCAGTAGGCATTGATTGGATAATTGACTCAATAAGTATTTCCTTACCAGCTTGGGATAGAAACTTGTTATGTCAATTGTTTATCCTATTCCTCACTCTTTCTTTTATACTTTTGAAAGCTTTATAATTCTCTCTCCACCATTGAAGGAAGACCCAAGTATTTGTTTGCATCAGTACAAAATCTAGCCTCAATGGCCATAATCAACTCCTTTCTACACTGCCACATTGTGTTAGAGCTGAGAAACATTGATGTTTTCTGAGTGTTTAACTGCTGACCCGCTTCTACATAGACCTTGAGGATTCCATTAAGAACTTTCCACTGTTCCATATCAGCTTTGCAAAATAGCATACAATCATCTGCAAATAACATATGATTGATACTAGTCCCTCCCCTACTTACTTGTATTCCATTTATTTCTCCCTTAATTTCTGTAGCCTGAATCAAAGAAGATAAACCTTCCACAGACAAATAAAAAAGGTAAGGGGACAAAGGGTCCTCTTGCCTTAAACCTCTAGAAAGATTTATGGTACTACTAGGATGACCATTAATTGAAACAGAATATTGTACAGATGTAACACACAACATGATCTTTTGAATCCATCCTGCACTGAAACCCAACCTGGTCATCACTGCCCTCAAATAAGACCACTCAACTCTATCATAGGCTTTTGACAAGTCCAATTTTATAGTCATTCTCCCCTTCCTACATTTTAGCCTAGTTTTCATGGTATGCAAAGCCTCATAAGCAATTATGATATTTTATGAGATTAGCCTACTGGGGATAAAAGCACTTTGATTAAAAGAAATGAGTTCAGGCAACACCAACCTCAATCTATCTACAAGTGTTTTAGCCATAAGCTTATACACAACATTACATAAGCTTATTGGCCTAATTAAATCACTTATAGATAGGAGGCCTTTCCATTTTAGGAATTAAGATTATATTACTCTTGTTCAAACTCTCATCAAATCTGCCCTCGTTCAAAGAAGCTAACACTGTACAAGCTACATGATCCCCCACAACACTCCAGTACTGCTGGAAGAAACATGGGCCAAACCCATCAGGCCCAGGAGCTTTCAAAGGGGCCATTTGGGAGAGAGTAGCATCAACCTCTTCCCTCAAAAAAGGCTTATCCAGTTCCTCAATCATAGCTACTGTAATCTTACCATATAAAGCAGATAGGGCATTGTTTATAACATGTGCAAATGGATCAATAGAAGTGAACAATTTTCTGAAATGATCAAGAAAAGCTACCTGAATCTAGCCTGGCCAGTATGCACCCTGCTCTCTGAATCCCTTACTTCTAAAATCTTGTTTCTTCTTTTTCTCTGAGAAGCATTGAGATGAAAAAAACCTTGTATTATGGTCCCCAGCTTTGAACACACTGTTTCCACTTAAGGTCCTCTAGTTCTAATAAAAGACTCACCTCCTGCTGGCCGATTATTCTAATCTGATTTTCATTATCAGCCCCTTCTTTAGATTGTAACTCTCAGAGAACCTCTGACTTTTCTGCAATCAATTTTTCACCACCAGAATAGTGTATTCTACTTCACTTTAACAGCTCATAACTGCATTTTGAAAGAGTATGCTGAAGACCCCCTGGCTCAGAGCTTCCTTGCGGCTCACCCCCACAAACTTCCTCGTTAATTCTATGGCAATCACTATGAAGAGACCAACCAGCTTCAAACTTGAAAGTTCTGATCCACCCACCTTTTAGGAAAAGTAGAAATTAAAAGAGGATGGTGGTCTGAACTTCTTGCTACTAGACTCTCCACCTCCACCTTTCCACAGAGAGAGGACCATAATTTGTTAACAAAAACCCTATCAAGTCTCTCCTTGGTAAATTTTTCATCAAAGTGCCTATTACTCCAAGTAAAAGCATTGCCCTTATACCCCACATCAACTAGTTCATTTTACTCCACTACAAATCTGAAACATCTTATTTGAATTTCTATTTTAGCCCCCCTACCTTCTCAGTAGACATCAATATTTTATTAAAATCCCCAAAGAGAATCCATGGTGAATTCCTAGGGTTCAATATATTCATCAAAGCCCACGAGTACGACCTCTTGCTAACATCAGCATCTCCATAAAAACCTATAAGGAGGACCTTGCTTCCTTCATTGGAATCTGATATCCAACCACTAATATGATTAATAGAGTAATTATGGATAACCAAATCAACATCTTCCTTCCAAAATAGTGTCAATCCCCCACCTTTACCCACTGAATCCACAGAGAAACAACCCGAGAAACCCAACTTCCTGTTCAAACCTTCCAACCTCACAGAATTTAGCAATGTTGCCATAAAAAACATTACCTTGGGAGACTTCATCTTTACCATAAGGTAAAGATTATGAACTGTCAGAGGTTTCCCTAGCTATCGACAGTTCCAACTTAGGAGATTCATAATTTTAGGCAAGGCTGCTCAGCAGCCTCCGGCGATAACACAATTGGAACATCCACCAAATCACTCCCACATACTTCTTTCGCTTAAAAGACGCATCAATATATTCATCACAAATAACAAAACCAACAATACGTTTCTTAGAGGGGGAAGAGAGTAACTGACCTCGAGTATCAGACACACGAGCCATGTGCTTCCATTTCCCTCTCGACCCAGCCTTTCGTGTCTTAGATTGGGATGACAGAGCCACTGGATAAGGCAAACTTGTGCGATCTAGGTATTGAATAACGGAAGCAGTTTCCCATATGGTCCCCCCTTAACTGATGGGTTGTCCATATCATTGGATGAGTCAAAATTCAATGGGCCAGGAAACAGCATGGGCCTCGGCCGTTCCTGAGATAATGCAAAATGATCTACCTCTTCAACTAGCATAACTGAATTCTCAGGGACTTTCAAATTGTCACCAGACTTGGAGCCCACAAATTTATCCAAACCATTAAACTTATCCAAACCATTGCTTTTTAAATCGAATTAAGAACTGCCCTTAGAAAAATTTCCTACCGTAAAATTCTCATCCGCATTAGGAGCATGAATTACAGTGTCCAACTGAGCACATTGCCCACTTCCACCATGCTTACTTGAAGAAGACATCTTAGTAGAGTTGTCTTTCTCCAACTGAAACTCAGTACTTCTCAGCCCACCAGAAAATGATGCTTGCAACCATGACCCAAACTGGGTAGTACTCTGAGACCCCTTCCCAGATTCTTCCCTGCAACCCTCCACACCGTGCTACATTCGTCTGCACTTAAGACAAATTTTTGGCAATTTTTCATATTGAATTGGGATCCACATATTAGCCTCGTTGTACTTTATTACTCGTCCTCAAGTGACTGGCTTACACAAATCGACTTCCACTAACACATGTAGACAACTGCCCCATGCAATACCATCAGAGGGGATATCTACTGTTAAGACCTTTCCATCAGATTCCCCAATCTGTGTTCTAATGCGTCGGGTCATACACACCATAGGTAAATTGTGGAGATGCAACTAGAACATCTCAGTGAAGAAATCCATAAGATGAGGTTGGACTTGCATATCTATGGGCCTTAACTTGAAAACGACATTATCAAAAAGCCATGGACGGCCAGCCATAACCCCTATCCCTGTCGTTAATAGATGCAAAAGTAATAGGAAAAACATTCCTATCCCTGTCGTTAATAGATGCAAAAGTAATAGGAAAAACATTCTCCTTTAAATTCTTAAAGATAATCGATGGAGCAACTTTCCACACCTTTTGCATCATGGATTGTATAATTTCCAAACCCACTTTCCTATTCGTGCAGATTTTGCCAACCAGATTTCGCCTCTCACAACCATGGAGATCCTCCAAATCATCTACCTCAACATTAAGTGTAGTACTTTCCTCATCATTCAAAGTAATCTTTTGCTAGGCTTTATGCAATTCTTCCATACTAACGAACCACCCCTAATGTGGAATAACCTGCTTACTCAGGAGAAGAAGAAGACAAAACCTTCACCTCACGAACGCGAGAGAAGAAAACCCTAATCGCTTAATCGCCTAATCGCTCCAGAAGCTCCACTGACAGGGCTTAGGTCACTTTTTTTGTGAAATGTCTATTGTGGTTTTCAACTTTATATGAGTTTAATATAATGATATCTACCCCTCTTTTTAGTGTAAAGATTTTATAAATTGTTAGTGTAAAAATAATATGATGGCACGTTCTTATGACAAAACTTAGCCTAATTGAATTGTAAATATATTGAATAGAGTCTAGGTTATAATTGGAACAAAAAGTGCAAGTATTACAAATTATTCACAAGATCTAATGAGATTGACCTGTACTAAGTAAATTGGGCATGTTCTTATGACAAAACTTAGCCTAATTGAATTGTAAATATATTGAGTAGAGTCTGGGTTGAAATTGGAACAAAAAGTGAAAATATTACAAATTTTTCGCAAGATCTGATGAGATTGACATGTACTGAGTAAATTGGTCATAACTTTTGATTTCCTTATATATTGAATTGATGTGATCTTGGTGGCATAGGAGAACTAATTCGATTATCTACAAATTCATGATTCACAAGTATCTTCAAATTCTACCGCTCACGGGATCCAAAGAGGTTGATAAGAAAAACTAGACAAAAGTTCTCTCGACACAAGTTCAAGCAAAAATTCCAAAATTTACCTTTTAATTAGGGTTGAGACACTCTAAATTAATGGTCTACTCAAGCATTAAGTATATATAAAATAATATGCACATCTTCTAAGTCATGGAGAGAGACCAGAACTGCAGTATTCATTGTATTCTTGAGAGAAGTCCTAAGAGAATTCATTGCGCATTGATGATCGATTCTCTCATGATAAATAGACCTTCATCATATTGTGCTCATGTTTGAGAATTATTGAGTCTGTTGTTTTGGACATGTTCTTTGGCCTAAAGGATTATCAGAGGTACCTAGGTGCAGAGATCGAATTGGTGCTGTAGTGAAACTATAGAAAGGTTGGTGGCCCGGAACAGTTAGGATGTAGATCAAGTGGGATATTCGTGGAGTTACAAGCCTGGTTTAATTACATCAAAGGTCTTGTAAGTGCTTCTAAATTGGTTGTAATAGACTTAATTTTTGCAGTGAATTTTAGATGTGACTTGCACTCAGAGTGGTTTTAAATATTGAAGACGTTGTTAATGTCAAAAAAATTGCACAACAAGCTGGAAGGATAGAAAGAGTTATTCCTGAGCCACTATGACGATTCAGTCCTCGATCGGTGTGGTTTAAAGTCCTCAGTAGTGGTCCGCTGCGGCTGTATGATGTCAGTGTATACGTCCATGGTTGTGGATGGAAAATAAATACAAAGGAAATAAAAGAGAGTGAGACACGTAGATGTATGTGATTCGACATAATGTCTACATCCACGGGGTGTTTGGGAGAAGGAAAACATACTATATTTAAAATATCATTTATCCACCATTAAATTAACGATAAATAAAAAGAAAAAGTAAGGCCATTACATTTCGACAAAAGACCCACACCCAAGTTCCATAGCTTTGGGTCCGCTATCCCGATCATGATTTTCCTACCAGCCAGAAGGGGCAGGAACTCTGAACTCAGTTAACTAAAGGAGGAATTCAAAACAATGTTAGGTCCCCAAGAACCCAGCCCGAGAGATGCCTTCTCCTGTGTGGCCTTCAATGGGCCCTAGAAGCCTGGATTCATGAAGGTCTAACTTTCCAAGCAAGGCCAAGGCATAACTCTAGTTCCTTCAATAGGGGAGCGAGTTCCAGACCTCGAAAAGAGAGAACGTGTTTTTTCCTCTTAGTTTCTCTCTCATTCACAGAGCGAAGCCATTATAATATGATATTTTATAGTTTCTCATAGCCTCTCATTTCTCACTATACAATTGGAGTCAGAGAACTATTTGCTGGAGGAGATATTCTTTCTAGAGTCCTCGTTGTGAGGTTGTAGAAGTTGAAGAGGAAGTTGAAGTCCCCCTAAAGTCATCTGACTGTTTCCTTTTATCTGACCCCTATTTCAACGTGCCCCTTGATAATGGTGAGGAACGATCATTTTTTCCCTTGTGTGTCTAACATTCTTTCTTCTTTTCACTTTTTCTCTTTTCCTTTTTGTCTCTTCTTTACTTTCCCCCTGACACATTCTCTTCCCTTGTCCCATCTTTCATCTCCCCTTCTTTTATCTTCTAGTGAGGACCCTTTGATGAACCCAGTTATGTGGGTTTGAAATATTTTATCTCCTTCAAACATTCTTTAAATGAGTTTCCATTCGTTACCAAAGTTGATGTATTTATTATTTATTGTGATTTGATTGATTGATCGGATGATTATTGACTTTAAATAGTCCTACCAAAGTTGATGTATTTATTATTTATTGTGATTTGATTGATTGATTGATCGGATGATTATTGACTTTAAATAGTCCAATAAATTTAGCAAATACACATTCACCTCGTCTAGTGTTTTTGAAATCTGAAGTACTAAATTTTCAGTTTTTCGTGCAGTGGCTAGACTCAGGGCTGGCTCTTCCATTAAGCCACTTAGGCAATTGCCTAAGGCCCCTAATAGAAGAAGGCCCCCTAAAAAAAGAAATATATATAAAGTAAAATTTTTAAAAAATATATATATACCCAATAAAAAAATTTTAATTAACTCAATGAGAAAGAAAATATAAACAAGATTAAATAGATATTGTATTATTATTAATTTTTAAAAGTATAACATATAATAATTATTTTACCTATTCTCCTTCTAAGAATACACTTCTCTTTTTTTATTATTAATTTAATATATAATTAATGTGAAAATTATAAATAGCAAATTTTTAAGTTTTCAGTGTTCATAAAAGGTTTTTGTATAATCCTTTGAAGAGGCAAGGACCTGTTTTTTTAAAATGTATAAGTTGTTTATAGAACTTTATTGACAATAAAAATTATAATTGTGTCTAAGAGTCTAAAGTACTTGTAAAATTAGATTAGATAAAATTCTCTCTAAATCAAAAATTTCTTAATAAAAATTAAGTCAGTTATTATTTGAAACGGTATAAAATCTTAATCAATAATTTTACTTTACAAAATGATAGGAATTATTTTTAAATAAAAATATAATATAAAAATATAAATAAATTTATTTAATTTTACCTTTAAAAAAAAGCTTCAATCAAAATTTTAGCTTTAGATTCCGGAACATATTGAGCCGGCCCAGACGGCCCTGTTTATAGCCATCAGGCCTGATCTTGTTTTTGTAATTCCTTCCCAGATGGGGGGGGGGGGGGTCCAATATCTAATAAAAATAATCAAGGGTCCGGATTCATGTGGATTGAATTATGAAACTCACACCTCAATGGAATACGACAGATAAATATTTGTTGGATTTTGGCTCGAAGTCTCTCTTCTTTTGCTCATTAATGGTGAATATCAATTGGATGAGGTTATCCGAACACGTGTCGCATGGAGCACCAGCCCACTTAGCACCGGCCACAAAAGCTACAAATTAACCTATTAGCCAACTACCTGTCATATAAACGGACGACTCACAACGCTATATTTCAAGGAACATCTTATATATGTATATATATCTCAGGGTATCAAATTGTATATGTAGATGCATAAGTAATGTTATTCATAAGTTACTATTTATTTTTATACTACACACTTTTTTCATGCGGTGTGAATATTTTTTATATAGTATAGAGTGCATAATAAATAGTGACTGATAAGAATAATTTTTTATAGAAGCACACTCTAAACTTAAGGTTGAGAAAAAAATAGAGGTTTCTTACCATTTATTTATTCAAGTCATCATTTGATTATATATACTTGCACTAGTACTTTATGATCAAGCTGGTACGTAAGATATTGCCGAATTAGTTTTAGCTTAGTTTTTAATTAAGGTAAGCGGCCTTTTCTGTGTAAGAAATCATGAGATGTGTTGGGACTCTAATTAAGCCCAATTAAAGGAATTAAGAAAAGGCCAGTAGTACGGAAAAGGGTTAAGGGAGAAGGCGTGCATGATGGAGAGGCTAGCTTAATTCAATATCCACTTATATTACAAGAAAATTATTTATTTGTGATCAGTTATTTTTTATAAAAATAATTATTTTTAACTAAAATAAGTTTGTTTTCATTACAGATAGTTATTTTTATCGTAAATAATCCATCACAAATATTCAATCATACAATACTGATCATCAACGTACGTCGAGTAAATGATAAAGCCGGTGACAAATTAATTAATGTAGATGAGATCAATAGTAATTCCTCGTGTCTAGATCCTCCAATGTCGGATCACTGATCGATCGATTGCCTAATTAATTAACCTCCATACATCATCTAGATTAAATTAAGGTCAAAGTTGACATGATTATTCTTGTTTAATATTCTAATATTATTATCAAGAATAATTAAATTTGACTTTAGGTTTTCTTAAAAAATGACAAGAGTGTTCAAAAATCTTATTGTTTTAATTTAATACTTTAGTTTTGTGTTTTGAAAAAAAAATAAAGTATTGACTGATTATCTCCATATCCAAAACCCTAACGGACATTGGCTAAGAGCAACGGCATTATTAGAATAGCCATTTGTTTTAGTCACCTATGTTTTATCTAAGTTATCCCCATTTTCATCTACACTAGAATAGACATTGAGTAGGCAAACTTGACTTTAGCCATAGTGGTTCAACATATAATTTGTTTGAGAAGTGTCTATTAGGCACATAATATAGTATTATTATTTTCTCTCTCTAGTTTTGATTCTTGAACATTATTTCCGTTTTCTTTAGGATCTTGGTAGTTTTGGTCACATTTTTCTTTGTAGCACCTCTCTCGTTCTCTTCTTCAATTTTTAGGTTGATAGATGGGTTTTGTATTTTGATGTATATATTGTTGGAAATTATGAAAATAAAAGTAAGAAAGTATTTAAAAATAAATAAAAAATTAAATTAGAAAGTATACAAAAAATTAACAAATAATAATATTTTATTATGAGTAATGTTAAATACAGTCATGTGTTGTGTAAGTGCTGTGCAATCATTTTGAAAAATAATGGGGTTCACCATTTTAAAATTAAAATTTTCATATAAATCTCATATTTACTCACTTTTTTCAAAAGAAATAGACGGTTGTTCTGCACTTTATAATTACAAATATCATTTCTCTTTTATTATTACAAAAAGTGATATGACTAATTCAATGTGGAGTTCAAATTTTAAGAGATTAACTAAAAACTAATATATTAACCAAACTTTGACTAAACCAATAATGTTAATAATAATACTCTTAACGTGACAACTCTTGCACATGGATGCCGTATGCACAAATCTAAAATGGCATATTATATGCACGTTACGTACTGCAAGATAAAAATATTTTGGAACTTCAAATTTAAGGATTGAAACAAAATTGTTTTTATATTACTGTTGGCCCAAAAAAAGTACTGATATGAAAATTCTTCTTGGTTGTTTTCTTCAGGACGTGGTCTTTTTTCTCTTTGTTTATACGTGATCACGTTCGCATAATTGATTGCAGCGGACCCCGATCGATGGTCATATTGATCTAGATAAGATTTGTTTTTTGTTTTCTTCAACAATCTAGATAGGCTAGGTTTATATTTGAAAACATACTTTTGAGGATAGTACTGTCCCTGCCAGACGTGATCAAACACGACCAACGTAGAGAGACACAAACATATCTCCTCAGTCCTTTATCGCGCATATGAGAGAGAGGCAGAAACATTAATTATGATTCTTGTCACCTTTTCTACTCGTTTATCCTTGAGAAAACATCACCAATTGAGGCTGACGTTGCTAAAAATATACCAAGCCAGTAGTGAACAGAGAGGAAACGTCCAAATATACGAAGGACGAGCTTTATGCAGAACATGAAAGAGATTGGGAGTTTTTTCTTTTATTTAGTAAAAAAGGTGGAACGGGGAGGTTGTCCTAGCTAGCTACCTGCAGGCCGTGTGACATAGTAATATTATTCTGTCATTTAAAACTGGATATAAGTGACCTGCATCGATCGTAACAGAAACTGAAAAAAAAATACACTTTATTGAGGATTTGAGAAAAAAATTCCAAACATTTTGGAAAGAAAAATACTAATGAAGTATTGGACTACTTTTATGGAACTCATTATCTGTAGTTCTTTCCTAGTTTCACGCACAAGTTTCTTTTTATAGCGCCGTCGTTAGCCACCCTTACACCACCGCACCACCACCAGCAATCTCATCCTTCGCCGATAACTCCTCTATTTCCTCATTTCCTCCACCCGAAGCCCTAGCTCTCACGCCCTCTCTCTTTACAGTATCTGTTAATTTGTGATTTTTGTTATTATTTTGTGATTTGTGTGAAAACTTGTTTGATAATTTTGTGCTTTGTGTAGTTATTTTTGCAGTGATGACGTAGAGAGGGACATAAGGAAAAGAAAAAATGTGTCAAATATATTTATTATTTATTAGGTGATAGACGCTTTTAAATATAAAGAGATATATAAATAGAGATTGACTGAGCTGTATGCAAACTGATCTTTGAAATGATAATTAATTGTATAGTGCCAATAGTACATTTTAGAACGTGGCAAAGGCTCAGCTACATTATAATCGATTATATTGTATATCTTCTCATTCCTTATCTTCTTTGTTCTTTTATATGAATGGTTGGGGAAATTCAAGTGAAGCTGTATTTCCTTGTAAAATTTTAAAGACCAGAACTTTGGAGTTGTGCACTTTTGTTTTGTTTTCGATCGGTAATCCATGAAGAATCCACTCTTACCAGCAAAAAATAATTTCACATTACACTCGATGCTAATTAATAGTTTGTAGGCATTATACCGCGATGGTTTTTTTTTGTTCTATCATGAGCTATATATATAGCATAATGTTGTATCTAGAATTGTTATACAATAAGAGAAAATATATAGATACTTTCTACTCTTAAAAGTTAAAACTATCATAGATTTTACACTTTGCATCTCATGTTATCAAAAGTCGACAATTATAATCATCAAAATTAATAATAATAATAATAATAAAGTGATATCAAACAAATTTGACTATTAAGTTATAAATATATGATTATCAAACAGTAAATTGTTACTTTTTAATAATAAAACTTATTACTTAAATTATAAATTATAAACCTTAAAATTATAAAGCTAATTTTCTATCACAATCCCAAACATACACTTAAACTTGTAGTTAGCATTATTCATTCGAAAAATGTCTACCGTAATTTCCAGTAAGTGGAGTTGCTCCCTCCAGCTCTAGCGATCCTCTATTCATGACTTTGGATCCTGGTTCCAGCTGTACGTACTACAACTTACACGACTGCCGCAATATCTAATATACATATGTAGTAAATAATGTTAATTCTAACGTAAATAATAGTTATAATAGTAAGTGTAGAAGTGCAGTATAATTATTTTTTAAAAAAAATAAATAAATATAAAATTTATATAAAAAAATTAATTTTTTAATAATAAATCTTACTTTTTTTTAAAATGATTGTATAATAATTATATACTATGATTTTATGTAATATTATTTTACATCTAATGCTAAAATAGATAAATGTTTTTTTTTGAAATATTCTCGCAATGGTACGGCCGCTACCTAATTAATTAACCAGAAGCAATTTTGAACTTTTGACTGGTAAGAAGCCGTATGCGTCTTCTATGTCACGACAATTGCATGTCAATACCCAGCCATGCCAGCAGTGGAAAAACATGACCCGGAGACAAGAGGCCAACTAGCTAGCTACCACAAACTGATCTTTGAAATGTATACACACACACTAATCAAAATTCTAACATCCTTATTACAATTTCATAGTGACAAAGATTCACCTTTGTAAATGCAAACTTATTGATCCCAACTTTGATGTACCGAACTATATTTTTATGTTTCTAATATATTTCTAGTAACTTGCGAGAAAATATATATATATATATATTATATATATATATGGCACGCAATCACAAGTAAAGAATTATAAATTATACCGTGTTTTTGTTTTATTTTCTTCTGATCACTTTTTCAAAAAGTAAACGAAAAAAACAAATAATTTTCCTTCTTCGATGCATAGCGTAGTGCTACGTTCCTCGCTGGGAGCAAAATCAAATAAGAGTAATTCTATTTATAATTCTATTATTTAAAATTAATATGATTCATTATTAAAAATAATTTTTTTATATAAATATTATATTTTATTTCATTTTTTTAATTCTATTTATAATTCTATTATTTAAAATTAATATGATTCATTATTAAAAATAATTTTTTTATATAAATATTATATTTTATTTCATTTTTTAAAATAATTACACTATAATTATACAATTTACGAATGTAAATATTTTTTCCTATCAAACAATTATAGCACAGCTCGTTCTCTACCAACCAAATCATACAGTGTATTGATGTTGCTCAGACATGCCATCGCGTCACGAGTCTGTCTTTTCTAAATCCAACGAAACCAAGAACGTACGTTCTCGCCAGTGATCTGTTGTTGGATAGTGCTAGCGGACCGACCAGTGGTTATCGCTGCTGAGAATACTGATAATCTATTTATTTATTTTATTTTTTAAAATTATAAAAAGATAAAAATATATATAAATTTGTTAATAATAATTTTTTAATTATTAAGTAAAAAAATAAAATAATTAAACGGTAACTTTGAAGTGCTTCACAAATCTTTTTCTTGTTGAAATTCCTCCATCTGTAGGACCTCTCCACTGCCCTGGTCTTGGTCTTTGATTACAGACGAGCTATGATTAATTTCCACACTAAAAATGCCTAAAAAAAAAGGCGAAAAAAGCGACTTTGTTATTGTTAACATAATCATTTCTTTCAAGCCAACATATTATAATGCACCGTCGAATTGGAATTCGAAGTAGGCGGTGCATGAAAAGGAAAAGGTGGGTGGGTAACAAGATTTCAAGTAGAGAACCAGGGAGAGTTAAATATTAAAAAAAAAAAAAAAAAATCCTTCAAAATTACCAATTATTAATTTCTCTTAAGAATCTGAAATGTATTTACTTTGGTTTCTTTTCTTTGGCTATGTACCTTCTATAAATAGGAGGAATTAACCTGCGCTGATGAGACAACTACCTAATGGGGGTTGGGGCAGTTAAATCACTGCTTATTTCATAAATTTTAGTTTTTTAGATAAATAGTGATTTTAAATAGCATAAGAGTATTCTACATTTTATTTCGTTTAATTAAATATTTCACTTGTTTGATTCATTTATTGAGACATTCTAGCCCACATAAGATAGAGAATATTAAAATATATAATAAATAATAAAATTGACCTCTTTTCATTAAATTAAACTTTTAAGATAAACAATAATTTTATAAGAAATTCTTATTGGCAATGTAAGATGGCGATGGAATTGGAGATTAATTAGTATTCATAATATTAAAGGGATTAAAGAGATCATGCGTTCTAATCATTAGAGTTAGAATTTTGCTATTTATCATTTCATACCCTACATATCATAATTTTTTTTTTTTTATTTCATTCTTCCTAAACTAATTGAGTTGTTTTTATTCATCATCTATAAACTATATATTTAATAAGAAAAAAATAAAACAATTGCATATGATGAGTGGTGTGAAAATAATGAGTGAAATTTTTCTAACAGTTATATCAGTCATTATATAATAAGCAAAAGACAATTTATGTATATAATCACTAATTAAAACAAAAATTTCGATTGAGAGCATAGGAGTATACGGTTATTAAAAAAAGCACACATTTTGTTTTTTTTTTTTTTTTTAAGATAAAAAATCTTAAAAAAACAAAATACACATCCACTTTACATGGATAAAACATGACATTTTGAACTAAAAATGGTAATACGTGACACGATCTGTTAATCAAATACGAACATGATACGATTATATTTTGGACTAATTTCAGATTTATTCATAAACAGATTAATTTCGGATCTGTTCATAGACGGTTTTGAAACAGGTCAGGTCGTGTCGTGTTAACTTATTTTGTAGTATTATCTAACGGGTCAAAACGGATTGACAAAATATGACTCATGATGTTAATGTGTTGTGTTCAAGTTTGAGATTTTGATAAGATAAGGTTAACGGGTTATGTTCGAATTGACCTATATAATATAATATAATATACATATTTTGATACGACTCGAATACGATCCGTTAATACGATTTGACATCCTCATATTGAAGGAGTAAACTAAAATTTGAAAAAAAATTGAATTTAAACTCCTCGAAAGTACGAAAAATCGTACAATTTCGACAAATATTGGGAAGTCAGGCTACTTCACCCAGAGTAGGCTGCTCAATTTGATCGCTAGTTACTTTTATAATTTTATTTTTTATTTTTCTATTCATATTTTTTTAAAATATTTAAATATTTTTTAAAAATAAAAAAATATATCAATATACTTAAAATTACTTACTTAATTATCAAGTAAAAAAATTAATTTTTTTTCCTAAACAGTCAAATCTAGCGGTAAGAATTGTGGACAAGGTAGTTTTTTCCAATATTGGGAGCCTCACCGCAAAAGGAAAAATAAAAAGACCCTCATTTTGCTCAGTCACAGTAACATATAGTAAATAAATATTAACCAGCTCGTATGTTTTTCTGGCGACACGATACAAATAATAATGATGAATTTGGTTATATAGATGAGATGAAATAAAAAATTTAGATATAATAATTAAATAATTTATAAATAATAGTTAAATAGTTTGAATTACTATATTTATGTGATTTTGGAGGGTGAGAAAAAAAAATTTGAATAAGAAAATTATAACGTTAAAAGTATATTAGAATATAAAATTTTTTAATTTTATTTTGTGACTTGAAAATTTTGAATTATTTTTTATATTTTGTTTAAAAGTTTGTGAAAGTTATAATTATTAAATCAAAATTTTGAAAATTAAAAAATTAAAAATATTTATATTTAAATGATATTTAAATTTGAGATGAAATGTAATGGATGATTTAAAAGGTTTGTGTGAAACAAACCAAACTAAATATATCATTTTTGTATCAATTGAAACAGATCAAAAATATTTTATTAAGTAGTGCTAGGTTGTCGCTAGTATTGATTACTGGCATGGCATACGGCTAGCACAAATTTATTTTGTCATTTATTTGAATATTTTTATTTAAATATTTTTATTATTTTGAAATATTTGTAAAAAATATATAAATATATAAACATATTAATAATTATTTTAAGTAAAGAAAAAATTAAAATATATGAGATGAGGTGTCAAAATAATATTTTCTTATTTATTATCTTGGGCAGCAAAATACGCTATAAAATAATAAAAAATTAATAGAGCAAGTCAATAATTATCTGAAAACGCGAGCCTAACTGCAAAAGCTTGTTATAAATTAATAAATAAAAGGTATTGGGTGTACATAGTAAATAAATGTGCTCCTTTTTCACAAATTTCTTTGATCTAGACAGAGTAGTACTGCAACATCCTCTTTTCCCCTTACACGCGTCTACTAGGTTTCTGTTTCTCGCAACATAGTTGGAGCTGAGCCACATGTTTCTTATCGAGAAGGGATGTACTTTTCAGATCACAAGAATCGATGATATCGCCATATGGCCATGGCGATGCTAGCTAGCTTTTCAGCAAGACGTGTCTGTGCTGTACATGACAGCCTCACATGCACCTTGTCTTCTCTCTCTTTTTCTATCACGTTTCAATTGACTCCTTTCAAGCGTCAGGTAATTCGTACCAGTGTACCACAAATGGGTAAGAATAATAGTTACTGTGCAGTTGAAGATTTTTCCACGTCTTCTGGCTCGCATACAATATCAAAGCTGGTATATGCGCACATGTTGATTCTGGTTTGTATATATTACATCACTTAAATATAAAATTTTTTAAATTTGTTATCTAATAATTATCTAATTATTATAATTTTTAAATTATATTAATTTTTTAACATTATAATATTTTTGTATTTATTTTTTTAAAATTAATAAAATATTTTAATTCAAATCATTTAAATGTTATTCACAGATATATCTCACTTAAACTCTCATGCGAGGATATAGAAATTACAAATATTACAAATAAAAGATAACAAAATCTAACACGATGGAATAATATAATTAGCACTAGTACTTTAATTCAAGGAAATAGAAGATAAAGAAGAAAACTCGTATATATTGCCCCATAAATAATCTAGATAGTGCGATTTAAGATGAAAACACTGTTGGGAAAAATGTATAAATAATAAAATCCTTTTAATAGAGATTATTTAAAAAATCTTGATCATCCTCATGATTTTCTTCATAAGATTACATGTTTATGTTAATATGTGTGTATATAAGCTCCTTGAAACGAGATACTTGCAAGATCAATAATACCAAGCAATAAACTTAATTAGGAGTCCGGACGAGGATGTGAGTATGTCAGATTTGGACATTGGCAACATGCCAATCCTTGTCACTTTGGTCTCAAAGCTAATTATTAATTGTTCTCATCTCATGAATTGGCCGACCATGCATGGACCATTATCCCCCCATCTTTAATTAATTTCTTACCCATTGTTTTTCCTTTTATAGACAAAAAGATGAATAGACATGCAAAAAATTATCTTTGAAATTTTCTTAGGAGAGAAAAATAAAATAAAAAAATACTAAATATATTTAAGAAAAACTTATAAAAAAGTTACTTCTCTACATGTCAATTATTGATACGTTAAAAATCATAAAATTTAAATTTCAAAATAAAACTAACAAATTGAATTTTGCATATACTGTAAATACATATAACATAACTCAAAAAAATATTATCGGACTTGCCTTGCCTTCTTACTCTTTTATAATTTCTATACAACTTTCTAATAAAATGATATCTCTTAAATATTTATTTAAGGAAATATTTTTTTAAAGACGTATTTAAAAAAAAAATAATTAAGGGTATAAAAGGATGAGCAGTGCTCCTCGCTCGGAAGTAACTTTTTTTTCATTTTTTTATTCATATTTTGTTAATATATTTAAATATTTTTTTAAAAAATATATTAATATATTTAAAATTATTTCTTTAATCATTAAATAAAAAAGAAAAATTTACAAAACAATACGTCTAGGTGGCATAGCAATCTTTTTCTAAAGAGAGCTGCTACATAGCATCCACTGTAGTGGGTGCACACAATGTACTTACTACGTGGATGCTTTTGGTCCATGTATTTTTTTTTCACTAGACGGCTTCTCTCGTCTCTCTCATCCCTCCCATCGTCTCTCTCATCGTTTCTCTCTCTTGTCTCGACGCTCTCTCTCTCTCATCAGATCTCCCTCATCCTCTCTCTCTCCTCGACTCTCTCTCATCAGATCGACTCTCTCTCATCTCGGGCTCTCTCTCTCCTCGACTCTCTCTCTCATCTCCGCTCTCTCTCATCTCGAGCTCTCTCTCTCCTCGACTTTCTCTCTCATCTCGAGCTCTCTCTCTCATCTCGGTTTCTCTCTCCTCGACTCTCTCTCTCTCTCATCTCGAGCTCTCTCACTCATCTCGGTCTCTCTCATCGTCACTCTCTCTCTCCTCGACTCTCTCTCTCATCTCCACTCTCTCTCTCTCCTTGACTCTCTCTCTCATCTCGAGCTCTCTCTCTCTCATCTCGATCTCTCTCCTCGACTTTCTCTCTCTCTTATCTCGAGCTCTCTCACTCATCTCGGTCTCTCTCATCGTCACTCTCTCTCTCCTCGACTCTCTCTCTCTCATCTCCGCTCTCTCTCCTCGACTCTCTCTCATCCCTCATGCTCTCTCTCTCTCATCTCTGCTCTCTCTCTCATCGTCGATCTCTCTCTCATCAACTCTCTCAGTCTACAACAATTTCAAATTTAAATGATAAATATTATAGGATATTTTTATCATTTAACTTATACCACGTAAAGTGTGCAGCGACTGCACCCATTACAATGACTTTTCCCCAAAATTTTTCTTTTCTAAAAAGATAGAAATGGTTTGCCACTACTTCATTCCGTTTACAGGTTTGGTCCCAATTCCCATTTCGAGTAATGTCAAAGATGGAAAAAAAAAAAACACGAAAAACAAAAAAGACAAAGTAGCTAGATGAGACTATGGACAACTTAAAATGAAAAGCGACACGTGTAACATGTGATCAGTGCAGTCCTTTCACACCTCAACTTTAGAAAACAAAAGAGAGTTCTAGACGTGCATGCCAACGTTGCCTAAAGTTTCCTTACAGGTACATCTTGTTCAGACGGTAAAAGCAAATTAAAAAGAAAATAAAGGTAGTGAAATTTATTAGTTTTCTTTTCTTTCTAAGAGCAGTAATATTGATTTCTATACAAAATTATATTTTTTAAAGCTTAATTTTTAAAAAAGACTTTTATATTAGATTATGTATTTTTTTAGACACAATTTATTTTTTTTTTAAATTATTTTTTTCTTTCAGATTTCTTTCAAGAGGCTTTGTTTTTGTTGGTGGAGAGAGAGAGAGAGAGAGGAGAGAGAAAAATAAAAAAATAAAATTTAGAGAGTGAACAGTAATTTTCAAATTTATAGAAATATTATTCATAACTATTCAAATTTTTAAATATGCATAATTCAATACAGTTCAATTTAAAGTCAAATATATATATATATATATATATGCATATACAGATGCATAATCCAATATTAATGTTCTAACTTTAGCTCCTTTTCTTAATTTGCAGTCAAAGATTAAAGAGGATCCATTCATTTTCGAAAACAATTACAACTTTTTACAGATATTTTACTGAATAAGTAAACATTATCATTTTAAAGTTAAATAAGGATATTTGAAAGGAAAAATTATTTTCAGGCTTTTTTTATAAACTAAAAACAACATAAATTTAGAATATGTAATATCAGTTAGCATTAAAAAATACTTGTGTCGTGATTTTTTATTATTATAATGGCTCATATAATATAAGTCTGGCATTTACACAACAATCATTTAAGATTTAAGTACTACAACTATATCTTAAAAAGGCGAGTATGCAACATAGACAGTACTTGATACAGACTAGGTAATCTTGAATAATTACCTTTTCTAAGGAATATTATTCAAATAATCATCAATATTGCTCGCACATTTTACAAGATCACCATTAATTCCTTCTCACTACGGATATAGATCTTTAAATGTGCGCGATTATGTAGTGTTATATACAATAAGAGAAGTGCCATAACCATATACAAAAGATTACATAAAAGTAAACTAATAAATCAAGATGATTACATATAATATGTTAGATTTACTTTAAAATAAAAGTATATTTACAATCTAATGTATTACATCAAACTATATTAATTTATAACTTTACTTTTATAAAATCTCTTAATTTGTGACTAAAGTATTTGTCATACAGTAAAGATATCATAGAATTTTTATACCCATGCTATATGAGTTATTCGTGTCCACATGCATGTAAGTATGTCCGGAAGATTGCAGACTGAAATTAATTAGTTAAGAGTTTAAAACATAGATGTTGTTATATATGTTATATATAGAGTCATTCTACTCATTATTTCTATACCACACATCACATTTAATTTTTATATTCTTGTTAAACTAAAAAAATTATTTTACTGATCATCCATACACTAGACATTTGATATAAAGGAAAAACTAAAAAAACAAAAAAATATATATGGTGTATGATGTAGTAATGATGAGTAAAATTTTTCATATACACATATATAAATATATATAACAATTTTATATCTCCACTACCTATTTTTTTCCTAACCCTGCTTAACCGATATGTATCTTTAGTGTTCACAACAGTAGATTGTAGACTAAAATAGTCGTGACTCTCTTTATAAAGAGTACTTACCTGTCAAGATTATATCGTCTTGTCTATTTTTCGTTTATCTTATTAAATATAAGCATTAGGGGTGGGCTCCGATTCCGTAAATTTGGAGTCCAACTTTGACTTCGATCGGAGTTGCTAGAGTCAGAGGGTCGGAGCCACAGAGAGAGAGGAGGCATAAAGCCACCGTGCTTTTGTCCATCTGGAAGATGCCTTGATTAAAAGAAAAAAAAAAAGAAAAAAAAATTGAAAACAGAAAATGAAGGAGACAAATAGAGGAGAATTAGAGATCAAATACTTACATATTGTGCAAAGTATCCAAAAAACAAAATCAAGCCGTTGATGAAAATGAGCGAGCGGCGGAGATTTGTACACTATGAGCCTTGTGAATATGCAAGATCTTGTCTCCATTTCCAATAACGATCCTAACTTAAGCAATATCATGAGAGTCATAAAGAATCACACTAATCTGGGATGACATCAGACTCTTGTACGAGAGTTTAGGTTTTTTATGGGTACAACTTGAAAATAGATCTTAAGCCAACTTGGTTGAATTCTCTTGTAAGGAAAAGCCGAGGCTGAGATACCCGTATTGGAATCATATCACAAAAATCAATTAGATTTTGCACAGCTAGAAAGAGAGGCAATATGCATATGAGAATACCTAGAGAGTGATCCGGTTGCTCCCATTCATTAAATAGCCCTCTAATAGCCCTTTACCACATAATCTGTTTATTGTATTTATTCTGCATTTGCATACACCCGATCTCCATACACCCCTCATGTGCCTCCCTCACTCCTTTGTTTTCCATGCCTCCCTCACTTCTTCCACTCCATCCCAACCCAAATGAAGATCTTGACCCCACACTTATCCTCGACGGCGCTTGGCCCAGATGGTGACGGAGCTCGACCCAGATGGAAATGGGTGTGAAGAGATTCACCATTTTTCTATGCGCAGAGGATTCAGACCACATGAAAAAGATGCATAGATGGTACTTTGGGGTGTTCATGAGAATGTTGGCCAGGGAAGGCGAGACTTGGAAAATATACCGCATGGCCTGCGGCAAGTTCCCAAAAGACGAAGAGATCAAAGTTTTTTATGGGTTTGTGATCATTGGAAGCTGCAATGATGTGCTTCCAATGATGCACATGCAAACGACGTTTGGATCTGTAAACTGTTGAATCTGTTGAAGAAATTGGACTCCATGAAGAAAAAAGTTATGGGGATATGCTTTGGACATTAGGTAATTAATTCTATTTGTCTTCATAGTTTAATCTTCTAATTCGGTCATTAGTTGTTTGTTTTTCTATTTTTGTATTCTTTAAAATACTCCGGTTGTGATTTGGTGCTAGCCTATTGATTCTCCACCTTCCACCCATGTTTGTTGCACTAGAAACCGATGGATGCGACATTGCATATCCAAGCACTTCTGATCTAAAGGGAAACCCAAGCTGTTTCTCTATCTATTTCACAAGTTTTCTTTCCTTTTTTATTTGTAACGAAAAGGTAAAGACTAGCTTAAATGATACATTTACCATTACAATCGTATTTATCTACCCAGGGACTAGTGTCATGTTAACATAGATTAAAAATGCATAAAAACAAACGTATTTACATGAGTCGGCGTCGGACTGAGATGGTGGCAATGGACCTGAGCTTGGTCTTGGACGGTGGGCTTGGTGGAGGTGCAAAGAGATGGGCTTGAGAGCTTGGAGAAGAAGATGAAAAGAGGAAGACAGCTTGGAGGACAACGATTTCTGTCTCTTGCTTGTGGTGATTCTGTGTGGTGAGGTCTAATTAGCTTATTGTAATTTTTCCTACGTGGCGATGTTTGAATGGAGGGCTGCACTTCTATTTTTAATAGCCTGACTATCCCGCAACGGTCGGTGACTGTGCATGATTGTGCATACGACCCACAGTGACAACAAAGAAGTGAAGGTGTTGTTGCTTTCGTTCCTCTGCTTAGACGAGTTGTAGCAAACCCTAAGGATCCTTTTAAACACAAGGTAAATGAGATTTATTTATGAGTATATTAAAAAAAAAAAACCAAAGCAACAATGAATTTTGAAGCCAAAGCAAAGAAAGCAAACGTGACGGACAGATTTAGATAGACATAGACTGAATGACTGATGTCACAAACAAACATACATACTTAGACAGACACAAAGTTGAGTCAGATGGAAAATGAAGACTTTGAAGACTTAGACAAATACAAAAGGAAATCACAGATATTTTTTTGTTTAGTTGGAGTTCAGAAGTCAGAGCGAATTTTTTCTCCTACACCAACTTCGATTCTTACTATTTTTTTCATAATAACTCCTGCTCCGAACTCCTTTTTTCCACTCCAACGGAGTTAGAAATCGGAGCGGACGTCGACCAGAGTTGGAGCCGGTGAAATTTTTGTCAACTTTTATTGCTTTGGTCGGTCTTCGCTTCAATTAGCTGGAAGATAGAACTTTCATTTTTTCCTTTCACTATATATATTAATTAATTAATTAATTAATACTACAAGAAAATTATTTATTTGTGATAAACTATTTCCTATAAAAATGATTATTTTCTGCCAAAATAAATATATTTTTGTCGCAAATAATCATTATTGTCGCAAATAATCATTTACAAATACTCACTTTTCTTATAATATATATACTAGAGTACTACTCGTGTTTATATCTTACAAATAAAGTTCAACCTCTATTTTCTTATCTCCAAAGACTCCAATGGCTTATTCTTTTCCACGGGGGATGCATTTGAATTTAACTTGTCCATGACGATCATGGACATGCCCCGTATTTTTTGTAGGCTAAAGATTTAGTCTTGGTTTGGATATGAAAAACTTTCCATATCATTTTATTTTAATATTTAAATATTATAAATATAAATATTTTTTAATTTCAAATCTTTAATTTTAATAATTTTTTAACTTTACAATTTTTACTCTCACATTCTTAAAATTTTAACTCAAATAATTTTATTCTAAAATTTATCTCATCTTTCTTTAAAGTCCGACTAGTTTGACACTCGAGAAAAATATAATAAAATAAGAGAAAAGGCTAAATTACAGATGCGTAAAATTCTTTGCGAATACCGATAAAAGAATATAGTCATCGAATCTCATCCATAGTCTTATGCTTATCTAGCTTGTTTGTTTTTTTGCGTTTTCTTTTGCCATTACTCGAAAATGGGAATTGGGACCAAACCTGTGAACGACACTCGTCGCGCACGCTGAGTGGTTACTAATTTGGACGTGGAAAAATGCTTAGGCCCGAGAACCCACCGAAAAAGGAAAATGAGTTTTTTTTATTTTTCTTTGAATAGATATGGGTATTTAGAAACAAAAGTTTTTGCACGTGGCACGTTCTTATGCGTAGCTTGTGTAAACAGCATTAAATTCCATCATTGTCAGTTGGGATTTTCGATCCCTTCGTTATCTGGCAGAGCAATGATAGCCAGACTCCACTTTTACATTTTTTCTACAAATTTTTAATAAAATAATATTTTTTAAAATTTTAAACCCATCAAATTTGTAATAAGATTTTTTTATTACGAATTTTTAATAAAATAATATTTTTTAATATTGTTTTCTTCATCCATAAACTTAGCTCTATGTGGGTCTTAGATCACTAAAATTAGACACATCAAATTTATTTTTTTAATAATAATAATTTATTTTTTTTATATTTTATAATTACACTAATCATATATTAATTAATAATTTAATTTGATTCTTACATTATTATTATAAGACGATTGAAGATTAAATATGAATAAAAAAGACTTTTAGAGATTAAAAATAAATAAAAAATAGATTTGATGATTGAACAGTAACTCTTCAAATTTAAAAAAATATATTCATTTACTATAGTTTAAAATTTTACACTTATTTTTTTAGTTAATCTAATCTAATATAATTCTTTTTCGATGAAATTCATTATATTTACATTTAACTAAATTTTTGATCAAATCAATCCCAATGCTCTAGAGAGTTGTATCCTCAGGTTCACACATTCAAACCCATTTATATTGCTGAAGAAAACAATAAATCCGATACCTAGATGGTTTTAACTTTTGGGACCCCTCCAGGTTTTTGTCCTATATCACGTTATAAATGAATAAAGAAATTAAGACCACGTGCTGAGAAAATAAAGACTACAGTCCAGTTTCATTTCTAATTTTGCTTTTTGAGAAGAGAAATGACAAATTCCAAATGCATAAATTCCGAGTAAGCATTTTGTAAAATAGTGAACTTCGTCGTAAAAAAAATAAAATAAAAAATATAAAAATTTATATTTTAAAAATGGTGCACTTATTTTTATAAAAAAATTATATATTTAAAAGACTCATACATATCGACGTGACAATTGCGACTTGTAGGCTGGTATGTGTGGCAAGGAGGCGTTTTCTTTTATATATATGGTGCGGGGTTTTAAATCTAGGTTTTTGTATTTGGACAACCGAGTCATATGTATCTGTTCATCAAATTCTTGGCACGAAGGTTTTTAAATCAAAGAAAAGGAAAAAAAAAAAAAGAAATTGATAAAAATAACTAAAAAAGGCCAAAATCATCAAAATGCAAAGAATAGATTATTTATTAAAGCCATCATATTTTTAAAAATATATATATGTGAACATGAGAAAAAGTAAGAAACATAAAAAAATAAAATTGGTGAAGGGAATCATCCACAATTAGTTTTTTATTTTAGTTTATTTTATTTATTTTTTAATCTAGGGTTTTATTTATTCTATATATATGCCATTTGATTTTATGGTTTTTTGTTTTTCTCTTATATATTTTATGGTTCCAAATCGCTACGATTAATCCACGTGAATTCAGCCCCTAGACAATTTATTATCAGAAGGACCCCATCTGGGAAGGAATTAGCAAAGCATACCGTTCCCCGACGGCTATAAATAAGGCCGTCTCGCTATTGCACAGCACAAGCAAAATTGCTTTGCACTTTCCCAAACCCAAGAGCTTCTAAATTTCTATTTAAGTTCTAACCTCTCGCACTTTACAGTACCAAACACCATGGCCACCCTCAAGATGCTCCTGTCTGGCGCTCAGCCACCCGCTAAGGCTGAGCACAGCGTGCTAACCATGTCCGACGACCAGATCATGAATACAATCTATGCAACCCATGTTCACGGTGACGAGAAGTTTGATGTCGACTCTCTTTTCGCTGTCACTGAGAATATTCTTCAGCGTGCTACCGATCTCGTTGACAATGTTGTTCTGGTACATATGCATATAAAAAGTTTCTTCCATACACGTTGTTTTACAACCGAGAAAATGTAGATGAGACGAAGTTAAACTTAGTTTAAATTGAGGCAGGAGACAATGCGGTTTCTTTGGTTTTGTTTTTTTTCTTTGTCACTATAAGAAAAATGGGTTTTTGTGATTAATTTATTGCGACTAAAAGACTATTCGTAACTAATTTTAGTTGTAAATAATTATTTCGCTGAAATTAACTTGTCGCAAATAAGTAATTTTCTTGTAGTGTTCTCCAGACACTTCCTCTTATTCCTCGTGATTTACTACAGGGTACCAAGACACAACAGGAGCACCTGGACGAAAAGGTGCCCAAAGCCAGTTTCAATCCACCGTCGTGCACACTGAAGGCACTTTCCTGCGAGGTGATTATAGGGAACGGCCACTTATTCCAGTAGCTCGTGGCATGACATAGGACTACGATCGATGAATGTAATGGTTTTATTATATAAAGGCAAAAACAATTTACATATTAACAAATCTGTAATTAATGTAGATGTCATGCAAGGCTCCGGGTGAGGAGATTGCCCACAAAACAACACTGTCAATACTTAACAAACTCGCACACTATTCATGGGACGCCAAGGCAGTGCTGACACTGGCGGCCTTTGCTTTGGACTATGGGGATTTCTGGATGCTTGCCGATCTTCACTCATCGGACCAACTCGCCAAATCAGTGGGGATCCTGAAAAGAGTACCTGTTGTCTTAAAGCGCCCGGGCCTTCAAAAATATGGGAAAGCCATAGTTGAGCTGAACAATCTGATCAAGGCAACATTGGAAGTCATCGAGTCCATTTTTGAGCTGGAGAAGTTAACAGTCTATGATACAAAGGACGTACCGGCATTGGCAGGTGCCATGGACCGAATCCCTGTGGATGTCTACTGGGCTATCATAACAGTTGTAGCTTGCACCACGCAGATGTGTTGCATCACAGGGGATGAGTAAGTCATTCCTTCACCTTGCATATCATGTTACGCTTCCTGATCTGTTGATTTTACGGCAAATGAGTACCATTGTTGCCTAATTTCAGAGGCAAGACACAGGAACTATCGCCCTTCGCTCAGAAAATCAACGTCATACTCAATGTCCTAAGGAGGACCATAAAACTTGCGTACGAACAAATAGGTTAGCAATTATGACTGTTGATTTCATTCAGAAGCAAGCATGCTACTTCGATTGCGCGACAATGCTGACCAAAGATTCTTGTTCTTTGCAGACGTAATTGAGGCTTATAGGAAACTCAAGAAAATATTTCAAACACCTAGCGAAGTGATGGAGGTTTTCAAGGCGCTCATTTTCCACAAAGATGCAGAGCCCTCGCTTATTGATGGTTCTACCAACAAATTGGTTAGCTCTTAAAAACAAATCTCGAATTTCCACCAAATAGAATTCTTAATAGGTTAAAACGATATATTTGGCAAGATTTAACCACACTTATATTATTAGACTGGAATACCGAGAGGGATATATAATACTTAGCCAAGAACAATGAAAACTCGGAGTAGCCCAAATTTTAAATGGCCAATATCATCCCTAATAACAGGTTAACATTAAGAACTGCAATTATATCTGGATATTTCCGTTCACTCCTTGATATATTTTGATATATATTCCGATACCTCGTCTAAGTAAAACTGCACTGCGCACATTAGGAACTATTTTGAGTAAGTAATTGTGTTGCACAAAAACAGGTTAGCATCGACGTGCTGAAGAAAAAGGATGTTCTGTTCTTCATTTCGAGCCTGAACATCACCATCGAAGAGATCTCGATCCTAAAGCCAGTTTATGATGGAATAAATAAGAAGGATCAGCATAAAATTGTATGGATCCCAATTGTGGAGCACTGGACCGATGAGCTGAGAAAGAGGTTTGAGGTGCTGCGGTCTAAGATGCCTTGGTATACAGTGCAGTACTTTTCACCTGTGGTGGGCATCAAGTTCATCAAGGAAGAGTGGGACTTCAAGAATAAGCCTATCGTCGTGGTGATAAATCCAAGAGGAAAGGTGGAACATCCGAATGCACTCCACATCATTAAGGTATGGGGAATGAAGGCCTTTCCTTTCACTAAAGAGGCAGAAGATGTTTTAGCAACTAAAGAAGATGTGATGGAAGACATCATGGTTGGCGTCAATCCAAGATCGCCTGTCGTGGTAAAGTCATTGTCACATTCTATTTAATTTTTTTCTCGTCATATTCATACTCTGGTTAAGTTCTTACAAATATTCATCTGCAAGCTCGCACTTTTAGTAAAAAATCATAATTAATTATCATTATAATTGCATTCGGGAGTTTGACACATCTTATTCAATCAGATCAAGGATGACAAGTACATTTTCTTCTATGGAGGCAAGGACAACGAGTGGGTTCAACAGTTCACCAAGAAAGCAACTGCCCTGGCCAACGATCCGGCGATAAAGGAGGCAAGGATTTCCATCGAGTTGGTTCTTGTAGGGAAAAACGAGAAAGGGCAGGATGATGTTGGCATCCTAGGCCGTTTCTGGGACAAAATGGAAAGCTTTTTCTTCTCCAAGACTGAGAAGAAGACTGAACCGGACGCTGTGACAAGGGAAATCCAAAAGTTGCTGTCTTACAAGAATGAAAGTGGATGGGTGGTGCTGAGCAAAGGGTCTAAAGTGATATTCACTGGTCATGGGACAACAGTTATGAAGGTCGTGGATGAGTTTGAAAAATGGAAGGGGTATGTGCGCGAGATTGGTTACGGAATTATTTTCAAGCAATACCATGATAAGGTTATTGAAGTGAATCGCCCTTGCTCCCGTGTTGACATTCCACTTGGTGTCGGAAAGATCCCTGAGCATATGCATTGCCCTCACTGCCCCCGCGTCATGGAGACCTATATCAGCTTTAAGTGCTGTCATGTTGACGGTGCTCTGAACTCACTGCACTAGATACTTACCGGTGTTCGTGTTTCCCCTAAACTATGATGTTCCCTCTGTATGTTTATTTGCACTTATCTATATATAATGTGTCTACAATAATTGGCATCCTGATTACGTTAGTAATCTGACGCCAATGTTTCGAAGACTATCTTTGTAGTCGTTAATGTTCGTGTTGCAATTTCGTCTAGAGGCGCTTTTTTACTACTTTTCACAGCAAGTTTTTTTTTTTTTTTTTGTTCGTAAGACATGCTCCTCACCGAGTAGTTCTTGACATTTATAATCATAGCATTCAAAATCAAAATCAATGATGTCCTTGAAAAGTAATGATCAAGCCGATAGTGCATGTTTGAAACAACGATCAATTATTGGATAAATATTCCTCCTTGTTATATTTATTTCTTTGAAATCGAGACCTGGAATTTTTAGAAATTCTAAAGAACCACTCGGTATGGTAATCGGGATTTATGATTGAGTATTCACCATTCAGAGATTTTTTTTCCCCCCTAAAAGCCCGTCAAACATTTTAGAGACATAATATATATAATAATGAAAGTGACTGAGGTGATGAGGTTGAGGTAATTTCTGTGTAATCTTGAATCAAGGTATTCTTATTTTAGTTCGTAAAGAATATGCTAATGCTATTTTACTTCTCTAGTACATCCATGGATGGGATCGATCCATTTATTTCTTGAGTTTGAAATATCTTACTCTAGCTAGGTGACGGAGTTTGCGAGGTTATTAGTTTTTGCGGCAACTCCTTGTCGCCTTTCGTGGGCTATTATTAGTAATTGTGGTGACTTTTTGTCACTACAAATAAACTTACCAGAAATAATTTTTTCCCGAGAGTTATTAGTTTGCGAGGTTATTAGTTTTGCGACAATAGTAGTCCACCACAAAAGATAATAAAATTAAAACCCTTATTCATTTCTCTCTCCTCCCGACTGCGAGATACTTGCGTCTCTCTCTCCCTGCAACTGCGATCCTCTCCCCCCAGCCGTAACCTCACCCAAAGCCAGTCCCCCAACACCCCCCCCCCCCCCCCCCCCCCCCCAAACCCCGCGCGCGACCTCACCCATTTTCCTTCAAAAAGCTCTAGCCTCCACAACTCTCATCTCTCTCTCTCTCTCTCTCCCCCTGCGAGTCTCTCTGGCTCTCAAGTCTTAGCACGGAGTGGATCTCACGGTCCCATCCCCCCCCCTGACACGCTATGCTATTAGCACACCGCATGGCTTACCTAACCACCTCCACAAGTCGCAATCCACACGTCCTCTCTCTTTTGGAGACACGATAAGCCCAAACTCTCTTCTCCCTTCGTTTGTTCTCTCCTTTCTCCCATTGTCTTCTCTGCTCTGAGTTTATTTCTATGTAATTGGATAATGGAAATGGAAATGGAAATGGAAAGTAAAAAAATTTAACGAAAAATTTCTGCCTTTGAGTCTATTTAAACGAAGTGCTTGTTTTGGTCGTGTATAACAAGAAATTTATGTCCTACAAGCTGTAGGCATAAGCTTGCACAACTTTCCTGAAGGAATGGCAGTGTTCCTTGGGTCAATGAAGGGTATTGCCAGCAATTTTTTTTAAACTGTTGTGCGAGTGTGAGATAAATTTTATGAGATATTTTATGGCCTTCATTATGAATGTACTTCTTTGACTCTAACCAGAAGTTCCATGTAAATTATTTTTGGGAAAGAAAGTTCTTTCACTTATCGTTGTGCTTATGAATTTCATGTTGAAGTATATGAATCCCATTTTCCCTCTGCTATTGCACATGCACGGCAGCAGAGGTGCGGAGGCTGGGGAGACTTATGTATTCATCCTTCATGTTAACATATTGAAGGCAAAATAATTAAGTCAATTACAAATGGATTAACTTATTGCACAACAGCTGTTTAGGAAGTATTGTGCTGTGTTTTATTTTGCATGACCAACCAGGCAGGTGGTTGATTTAAGAACTACCATCAAGTTGGTTGCTGTAATTTTTTATTTTTTTTTGACATCCTTGCTTTACATTTTTAGACATTGTGGCCTTTCTTTGGGCCAATAAGCCTCCAACTAAAAAATGAAACTAATTAAATCTTCTGTGATCTTTCCATTTGTTCCTGATTTTCAATCTTTTGATACTTTAATTTAGACTAGTTGAATTTGGGCAACTATAGAGACTATGCTCACTTTTGGTTCGTAAAATAGTTTGAATTGATTGGATGCATATATAACCTGATATGCGAGTATGCTAAGACTTTCAATGTGTGCTCCCAAATTTAATTGAATTAATACTTCATAGTTTCACAAAATCTAGTTTTTATGAACATAGCCATGCTTCTTTGGTAGGGTCTTCGTGTTGGTGTCAACTTGGCCTTAGCCATTGCTCTAGACAACATTCCAGAGGTGTGTATTCTCTGTTTCTTTAGCTTATTTATATTGCATAAAGCGATATTAGTTCTTTCAAATGCTTGCACTTGCCATGAATAACAAGAATTTCCAACTTTCAACTGCTCACAAATTCTGGATTGTTATATTGATATCTTAAGGGAAAATCAATCAAATTGATTATCATTTTCCCTTGGTTTTGGAAACCGAACCTGTCTTCTCATTAAATAATTACCATTTATGTCCGATACATTTCATTTTGCCCTTTTTGGCTTTATAGGGTGTTGCTGTTGCACTTATTGTTTATTTTGCAACACAAAGGTGAGAATCTTTGAAGGCACCTTTAATTTAGCTTTTTGAAACTATTTATAACTTGTCAGGAATGCCATATATTTTCTTTTTTCTTGTTGAATATTTAGTTTTTTGCCTAGGTTGCAATGCATAAACTAAACCATGGTTTGTCATCCCATATGCAAAGATTGATACTTTATCATAAATATGAAAAGTGTTTAAAAGAGTGAGTAGCACTGATGGTAACAGCAATTGGATAGTGTCAGAGGTGGAGATCATTGCATAATTGGAAGCATGGTGTGAAAATTGGTTTCATGTGGTTAAAGAATTATTAGTTGTCAAGAGGTGATCACATAGTCGGCTGTTATTGTAAAGTCTGGTTGTGAAGTTTAGGCTGTTGGTGGTGTTGTGTAACAAGTCTGGAGAGAAGCCTCCGCAGGCGATGGTACAGAGAGGCTGGAGGAAGGAGACAACGGAAAGGGTTAGGGATGAAACCCTAACCCACGTGCAATGACATTCGAGAAGGTGAATTGCCGAGGAAAGGAGGAAGTGTTTCACTTTCGTGCACTTGGCTTCTGACTTATGAGTTCCTAAGTGAAGTGGCATGGGCCGGGCTTAGGCCAACTTTGTTATTTGATTTCCTTTTGTTTTATCTATGTTTATGTAGTGTGTTGGGCCTCAAGGTAATTGGGCCGTTTATTTGTATTCAGTTTATTCGATTTCCGTTAGTTGGGTTGTATCAAGGCTGAGGCCTTTTATTGAAAACCCTAGTATTTAAGTTACTGTAGCTACATATGCAGGTATCCGAAATCTGAATGAAAACCTAGTTTCTTTATTTCCCTTCTTTGTTTCTCACCCCTTTTCTGGAGGTGCTCCCCTCGAAGTGAGCTTTTCTTTCCCTGTGTGGCTTATTTTCGTTTGGGTGAGTTAAAAGTGGTATCAAGAGCCACCAATTTCTGGCACTGTTTATAATGGCTGAAGGAACAAGACTCAACCAACTACAAGATGGGCTCACTGCCCCAAAAAAACTTCAGAAAATCAATACAAGGTCTGATGCTAAGTTTTTACACTTGGAGACTGAAATGGCTACTCTCAAATAGTAAAATGAGATTATAGTACAACAGCTAGCTATGTTAACAGTTGGAATGAAGCAAAAGCAGCCCCGCGATAGCTCTAGAGACTCATCCTCCAGTGAACAACTCAGGGACGACACTGACCAATTGCAGCAGCAACAGAATCTGCCTCCTCCTTTCCAGCGGCAACAACAACAGTACCAGCATCAACAAATCCCTCACAACCAGCAATTTCAACATCAAAATATGGGAGATGTGCAAACTCGCATAATAAGGTTAGATTTCCCCATTTTTAATGGGGAAGACCCTGCTAGTTGGCTTTATAAAGTTAATCAGTTTTTCCATTTTCACAATACAATACCACATCAAAAACTTAGGCTTACCTCATTTCACATAGTGGGAAAAGCCCTTATTTGGTTTCAAGAAATGGAGGATACTGTCCAGTTTCGGGATTGGGACGCATTTACTAGGGCCTTGTTGATTAGATTCGGGCCTAATGCTTATGAGGACCCAATGGAAGCCCTGAGACCTTGTCTAACAGATTAAAGGGCTTGTCGGACACTTACAAGTTGAGTTATTTTTTGAGTGGTTTAAAAGATGAGATTTGGTTAACTGCTCGAATGTTCAGTCCCAGTAACCTTACCACAACATATAGCCTAGCCAAAATTCAAGAGGAAAAGGTTAACTTACCCAAACGATATCCCAGATCCAGCTTACTATATTCACCTGACCCTGGCATTTTAAAAAATCCTCCCACCCAACCGACAGATTATTCCAAAACCAGCCACACCAAGCCACAATTTTCCATCCATAAAATAACCCAAACCCAGATGAAAGAGTGAAGGGACAAGGGATTGTGTTACCATTGCGACACCAAATGGGCGCTAGGCCATAGATGCCAAAATCTCAAGTTTTATTTACTAGAGGAAGTACTGTTGGATAGTGAGTACAGTGAGCCCATTGTGGAGGAGCTGTGTGACTAAAATGATACAACCCAAGCTACCTTTAAAACCACCATTACCCCACCTAACCCAGAAATATCATTACATAGCATCACCAGATCTCATAACCCACGAACCATGAGGGTTAAAGGGAGAGTGGGAAACCAGTGGCTCACTATATTGATTGACAACGGATCCACCCATAACTTTGTGGACTCGGCTATCATTAAGAAATCCCTCTTATCTAGAGATGACACTGAAAAAGTCAAGCTAAGAGTTACTAATGGGGATCTCATCCCAAGTGAGGGAAAATGCAAAGATGTGAGACTTCTAATGTTTTTATGTTGGAAGTCCAGATTTTGGTACTAGCGGGATGCGATATGGTGCTAGGTATCAAATGGTTATGGGACTTGGGCTCGATTTTATGGGATTTTAAACAAGCTATCAATGAGATTCTGTTATGGTGGAAACCAAGTGATTTTGTAGGGCCTTACAACAGCACTCATGATAGAAGAAGGTTCATTCTACAGCGATGACAAGTTCCAAAATAAGGGAGCTATTTTATAGCTTTTAGAGGGGCAAACTGAATCTTACCAGCAAGCTGAAAAACCCATTCCAGCCACCATTCGAACCTGTTGAATCACTTTGAAGATATATTTACCGAGCCAAAAGAACTACCACCCCCACACACCCATGACCACGCCATAAACACCATACCAAACACAAAACCCATCT
The DNA here is from genome assembly GCF_004785595.1 of Juglans microcarpa x Juglans regia. Taxonomy (NCBI): domain Eukaryota; kingdom Viridiplantae; phylum Streptophyta; class Magnoliopsida; order Fagales; family Juglandaceae; genus Juglans; species Juglans microcarpa x Juglans regia. Next base: position 38,290,909 of record NC_054594.1, on the reverse strand, counting down.
CCATAAGGCCCTACCATTACTTTTACTATAAAAAAGATGAGATTGAGAAGATTGTCCAGTAACTCTTGAAGATGGGGGTAATTCAATCGAGCCAAAGCCCTTATTCTTCCCCCGTCCTACTGGTTCGAAAAGCCAATGGAACTTGGCGTTTATGTGTGGATTACCGTGGGTTGAACAGTATTATCATCACGGATAAGTTCCTTATCCCAGTGGTGGAAGAATTAATGGATGAGCTGCAAGGGTCCATGATATTTTCAAAGCTGGATTTGAGGTCCGGCTACCATCAAATCCGAGTTAAGCACAAAGATGTCCCAAAAACAGTGTTTAGAACTCATGAAGGGCATTATAGGTTCCTAGTAATGCCCTTTGAGCTTACTAATGCTTCTTCCACATTTCTAAACCTTATGAATGAGGTATTCCGCCCCTTTCTAAGGAAATTTATACTTGTTTTCTTTTTACGATATTCTTGTGTATAGCATATCTGAAATGGAGCATGTTACCCACCTAAGGCTCACTCTTGAGACACTTAGACAACACTCATTGTTTGCAAAACACTCTAAGTGTAGCTTTGGTTGCAAGGAAATAGCCTACCTAGTCCATTTGATTTCAACAGAAGGCATGAAGGCAGACCCCGAAAAACTCAAAGCTATGATCGAATGGCCATTACCAAATCCCCTAAAGGCACTAAGGGAATTCTTGGGATTAACAAGTTATTATCGACGGTTCATTAGAGTAGGGGTGGGTAGCGGAGCCCCGGCCTCTTTTGCCCCGCCCCGTGCGGCGGGGCAGATCACCCCGTTATGCTGATGCGGGGGGCGGGGCCACCCGCCCGCATCTGGGCCTCCCTCTGGGGGCGAGGGCGGGATGGGGAAAAATTCCCTACCCCGCATATGCGGAGGCGGGGGGTGGGGGAGGGGTGGCCCCGCCCCGTAGGGGGCGGGTATCACCCTTACATTAGAGGGTATGGAACGATTGTAACCCCTCTCACCAGAATGCTAAAGAAAGATGGTTTTTCTTGGAGTGAAGATGCCAAGGTGGCATTCCATAAGTTGAAAGAAGAGGTAACCCAACCCCAGGTTTTGGTTTTACCTGATTTCACCATTCCATTCATGATTGAATGTGATGCATGGCACTGCTGCGGGGGCTGTTTTAATGCAACAAGGCAGACCGTTAGAATTTTACAGCTATGCTTTAAAGGGCAGGGACTCTCACTCTCAACATATGAGAAGGAATTTTTTGCACTTGTATCCGCAGTGTTAAAATGGAGACCCTACTTGCTAGGAAGGAAATTTATAGTGAGAACATCAGCAAAGTCTTAAACACTTGCTAGATCAGAAAATTGGGACACCAATGCAACAGACATGGATTACTAAGCTTCTCGGATATGATTTTGTAGTGGAGTATAAGCGGGGGTCTGAAAATAGAGCTGCTGATGCTCTGTCTAGATTGGAAAAGGCTGAGGAAGGGACACTTATGTTGATTACTTTTCCTAGTGTGGAGTGGGTGGATGAGTTGAAACAAGTCTATGGTTCGGATGCACACTTGCAAGCCCTTTTAGAAAGCTACAACAAGAGCAGCTTGAATCGTAGATACACCATGAGAGAGGGACTTCTTCTATACAAAAACAGGTTATATGTTCCTAACAATGAAGAATTCAAGCAAAGGCTAATGGAACTCTCGCACAGCAGCCCATTTGGGGGGGGGGGGGGGGGGGGGGCACTCGAGGTACGATAAATTAGCCCATAGAATGCAAAGGGATTTCTTTTGGCCCGGGATGAAAAAGGATCTAAAGAAATTCATTAGAGATTGTGACATGTGCCAAAGGGTAAAACCAGATAACATGCTGCCCAATGGATTACTACAGCCTTTACCTATCCCTTCACAACCATGGACAAACATAACAATGGACTTTATAGATGGCCTCCCAAACTCTCAAGGCTACAATAGCATCTGGATTGTAGTAGATTGCTTGACAAAATACAACCACTTTGTTCCATTGAAGCATCCCTACACTGCCAAAACAGCAGCACAATTGTTCCTTAAGCACATTTTCTGGTTACATGGACTGGCAACTTCAATTGTGTCAGACAGGGACACCACTTTTACAAGCAAATTTTGGAAGGAACTGTTTTCACTCCAGGGGGTTCAAATGCACTTAAGTACAACCTACCACCCGCAAACGGATGGTCAGACCGAGGCTGCCAACAAGACCGTGGAGAATTATCTACGGTGTTTCACTTCGGACAGACCCAAGGATTGGGTATTATGGATTTCTCTTGCTAAGTGGTGGTATAACTCCACTCAACACCTATCCACAAAACTGACTCCCTTCGAAGCACTCTACGAGTATGCCCCATCCCGAATTCTAGACTACATCCCAAGTACAGCTAGGGTTGACACAGTGGATCAAACTCTATGTAACAGGGATCAGATCACTAAGTTTCTCAAACAAAACATTCAGCAAGCCCAAAACCGAATGAAGAAAAATTCAGATCTCAAAAGGAAGGAACAAAATTTTCAAGTAGGAGATTCAGTATACCTTAGACTACAGGCTTACCGTCAGACCAGTGTAGCCCAACGAAGGAACCTTAACTTGCCCCGAGATTCTATGGCTCTTCAAATATTTTACAGCGGGTTGGTAGTGTCGCCTACACACTGGATCTACCACCATCTTCAAGGATTCACCCCACCATACATGTATCTCAAGTAAAAAAGAAACTTGGGTAAAAAATCACAGCAATTCAAGTCCTACCCCCATTGGATAACAATGGAGTCCTCTACCCCAAACCAGAAGAAATAATTAGTCGAAGGATGCGAAAAGTAGGGAACAGAGCTATGGTTGAATTACTTACCTGTTGGCATGGCTAAAAAGCTTCTAACGCAACTTGGGAATTGTACTCATGGCTGAAAGAGGGCTTTCCACACCTTGTGGGTAAGGTGTTCTAAGAAGGAGGGTATGTAACAAGTCTGGAGAGGAGCCTCCACAAGCGGTGGTGCAGAGAGGCTGGAGGAAGGAGACGGTTGAAAGGATTAGGGATGAAACCCTAACCCACGTGCAATCACATTCGAGAAGGTGAACTGCCGAGGAAAGGAGGAAGTGTTTCACTTCCGTGTACTTGGCTTCTGACTTATGAGTTCCTAAGTGAAGTGGCATGGGTCGAGCTTAGGCCAACTTTGTTATTTGATTTCCTTTTGTTTTTATATATGTTTATGCAGAGTGTTGGGCCTCAAGGTAATTGGGCCGTTTATTTGTATTCGGTTTATTCGATTTCCGTTAGTTGGGTCTGTATCAAGGCTGAGGCCTTTTTATTGAAAACCCTAGTATTTAAGTTGCTGTAGCTACGTATGTAGGTATCCAAAATCTACATGAAAACCTAGTTTCTTTATTTCCCTTCTCTGTTTCTCATCCTTTTTTTGGAGGTGCTCCCCTCGAAGTGAGTTTTTCTTTCCCTGTGAGTGCTTATTTCCGTTTGGGTGTGTTACATCTTGGAGGAGATTATCTCTATGGTTGTGAACCTTTTAGCAGTGACTTCATTGGAATGTCAGTATTTGCAATACTGTTTGTGGTACCGATGGTTGCGTGTGCTAGCACTTTGGAGGGAAAGTATGTCCTTCACAAGTGGTTACCCTTCAAGGGTAGAACTTGCTGTGGTTTATATTTTCTCTCCATTAGGAAAGAAAAAATGCCTCTGAAATTTGTAACCCCTTCTGAACACAAGTTCATTGTTTTTCGCATTTCAAAGTAAAATAAGAGCTTCTGAGATGCCACATAAAGCATGCTAATAAATCCAGGGCTTCAATATGGCTCCAACATGATCTTTAATGGTTATAGAAATCAAATTTGTAGTATGTGATGAGAATTTTCTCTTGATCACGCCATGGACATTACAATTTCTAAATTTAACAATGTCCCAATTTTCCTTTTAAATTCTTTTGGTGCATATTGAACAATAAGTTATGGAGTTATAGTAAAGTAATAGGAATCGCCTATGTGGTTAAATCATAAATGGTTGTTTCTTCTACAAATGGCAGCAAATGGCAAGCATTCAATTGGCTACACTTTCTGGTTTTGCTGAGCCCCTGGGTGTTATAGTTGTAGGTATGTCAACTGCTTTCTATTGTATAAAAGCTAAATAAGGCCTTTCTTTCTGCTTCTGAAAGAATTGAAAACATAAATTTGAATGAAAGCCTTATTTTAACTCATATAAGTGATGTTTGTGAGGTTTAAACTTTAAACCTCGGTGTTGAAGTAAGGTTCTGATGTCTTTTCTAACCCTGCATGAAATGCTGCCACTGGCGTTTGATTATGCGGGGCAGAGCAAGCTATCAAGGCTGTGTTTTTTGGAATGACTTTCATGTCTACAAGGTAGTTGTTAGAATATTAATTATATTATTAAATACACATTTTCTTCATTAGCTCAAATTTTTATTTCAGCATTAATAGAATTAATGGAGTAGAAAATTCCATTTCAAAAGCCAATTGGAAGCCTTTCTTCATGAAACAAATGAAAATAGCAAAAGTGTAATACTATGCAAGGCATAGGAAGACACTTTGGACACAAACTCATAATCAGGCAATGAAAGAATCTTTTATTAGTCCTTTTATTTGGAGGATTTATAAACTGGTGGGACCATGTTATGAACACTTGGGAATAGATGTATGAAATCAAAGTGGTTGGATATAGAGTCAGTTTTAATTAGGTAGGGTTAATCTCCCAGATTACTTATTAGTCATTAGATATATTTTATTTACTATAGTAATGTCCTAGTAGCTAGGAAATAAATGTTATCTATTGGCTAACACAGTTAAGTACATGGTTTTTTTAGGTAACTATGAGACACCGTGCTTTGTGGATTAAGATGGGTTGTAGAATGACATGAATTGGAGAACACAAGAGCAACATGTGTTTGTTGGAGTAATGTGTGTATATATTATACATGTACTTGATACAAGGATTTGTTATGTTCATTACTGATCATGTTGGGTAATTCCCTCCTGTACATGAGTTGTATTTGCAAACCTTGATGTATTGTCATGGCCTTAATTGACTGGTTAACCCAATGGACAAAATTGTAAATTAATGTATTAATTATGTTATATATAATGTTGGTTATCTGAATTTTTGGTTTCAATAATTTAATATGGAGTTGGTTTTATCTAATATTATGTTAAGTACTTTTCCCGACTGCCAAACTGTGGTAAGAAATACTAATTTCCACTAGATTTCATCTTGGTAAAAAATCTATTTCCATGAATATTGTGTATGAGAAAAAGATTATTAGACAACTTTTTTTATGAAGATATGTTATGGGTAAACACTTTTTGCCACAACCTCTTCTCATAGAGAATTATGTTATTTTCCACCACATCACTTTAGACGAGACCCACAAAGAAAAAAGGTTTTAACCGCCTTAGATGTCATGGAAAAAATAAGGCTTTTCCCATGAATTTATTTATTTATTTATTCTCTTTTGTAAAATTCTGTCCGTATTAATAATTTAAAAAGTGATAAATCCACGGATTAAGGATTTCATAAAATAAAATAAATCCACAAATTTCATTTTTAATGAAACAATATTTTTTTATATATGATATTTGTAGTCATGAATTTTGCAAATGTTGTGTACTTATTTTAAAAAATATTCTTAAAAAAATAAGTGAATATCAAAAGTCTATAAAAAATTAATTTTTTAATAATAGACCATACTTTTTTTTTTAAATGTGATACTTATAATTATATCTAAAATTACTTATTTTCTTTTGATAAAGTTATTAAATAGTTGCCGAGGTTTTTAAATAGAAAAAATATATTTATAATTGTGAATTATATAATTATTAGAGTTGCGTAAATAGTCTCCGTCGTTCACGTGAAAGTTGTAGACCCGAGGGAAATGGTAAATGGGAAATGGGTGACTTTCGAGTCTCGATTCACTTTCCTCTCTCATCTTTAAAGAGTTTTTCCTTTCTAGATTTTGAGGTTTAACGACTAGGCATTTTAATTCTTGTATGTTCGGGTGGGTACATATACCTTTCAAGTACTGCCAGCTGTTGCAGGAAACTATGTGAATTGAAAAGATGTCATGAACCATATATGGTCTTCATGCGACTAATTAGTTCCAAAGCTATATAACACGTACGTGAAAGTTGTACACCTGAATTAATCTCTACGTGTGTGTACTTTTCAAATATGTATAGAGTTTATGGACGTCTTTCCACTCTTGGCATGGCTGGGTATTGGGCAGGTGTACGTTCACATGCAACGATCGGCATGCAACTGTCGTGACATATGCATGAGGGGACGCATACGGGTTCTTAGTTCTTACCAGTAAAAGTTCAAAATTGGTTAATTAATTAGATAGCGGTAGTACCATTGTTAGAATATGAAAAATAAATGAATAAATATTTATTTTAGCATTGGATTTAATATTTGCGGCATATATATGTATATAAGATGTGTAAGTACCTAATATAAAGATATATGAGTGATAGATAAAAACAGCTTATGAAATGGTGTATTAATTGGTAATACATACATGTTGCATCCCTTGCTGGAAGGATGTCAATAGTACTATAAATAAAGATGAATTGAGTCCTAATCATAATAGTAAAAATATTCATATTAATTTGAATCGGAATTGATCATATTCTACAATCTATTAGATTTTTAGGATTCGTTTGGATATTTAGAATATCTTAATATATAATCTGTGAATAGTAGTAAAATAATTTGAATTAATATATTTTATTAAGTTTTAAAAAATGAGATAGAAAAAGTTTGAATAAAACATTATAGAATTAAAAAGGAATTGAATATAATTTTGAGTATTATATTTATTTTTGAAATTTGAAAAAAAGTAGTATTATTTTATATATATATATATATTTAGTTTGAGAAAGTTGTAATGGTAATGTAATAATTAGAATATGAAATATTAAAATTTTGAAATTAAAAAATATTTTTTTTAATAATATTTGAAATAAAGTATTTTAAAATACTTTAAAACAGTTATATAGACTGAGAAACAAGGAGGCCAGGGCGAGAAAGAAAAAACAAAACACCAAAAACAAGGATTGGAGGGTGTAGATCATATAAGCGATGGGATGGATCATCTGGATCGATGCATCTACAAATTAAGAAAGAACAAGTGCGATAGATTGTGGGTTGCCGTAACTGGCCTGGTACTTAACTTCCAAGCCAAATGCTAGCTTAGAGCATTGGCAATGACCGGTGAGTGGTTTAAAGTTTGGTTAGAATTTTAATTTTTCATTATATCATCAACTTTTAAAATTTTAACTTTTAATTACGCCATCAACTTTTAGTTAGGTGAATTCATATTTAACTAAGTTGAAAATAATAATATAATATTATATATTTTAATAATATTTGACAAATATTTTTTTTTATATTTTACAAATACACTTTATAAATAAATAGAATAAATAAAAAAATTCTATTGTTAGTATTGAATAAACATTAACAAATAAATATTTATTTGTTAATAAACATTAGTATCCTCAACACAGTCCATAGTCCAACATATATAAAATGAATTAGCTGTATTGAGCAACACAGTCCACAAATAAATACCAACACAGTCCACACGGCACCAACACAGATTAGGATACCTTGGATTCAAAGGTCTTCAACAAAATAATGAAGATACACAATTTGGTTTAATAAAAGATATTCTCAACAAAATAATATATATACAGATTTGGTAACAATCCACAAATTACCAACACAGTTCAGTTTCTAATACAAAGATAATATCCATCGTCCGAGCATTTAGTTGCTACCCAGTCACATATTTATCCAGCCCACATGTAGCTGGGTAGTCACTAAATTTTCAAAAAAATTAGTACTACCAGCATTAGAAGTTAGACACCTCCATGAGGTGTCGAATGAGATGTAGATGTATCTCCAGAACGAGACTTCGAATCCTCAAAAATTACTAGTTGAATATTATGAAAATATTCTTGTTGCATGACATTCATGCCACGTACATCTAGCATCATCATCTTTAGTTCAAACTTCTCATTCTCTAGTTCAAATACTTTCTCCTTTTTTTGGTCTACCTTCAACATAGCATTTCTCTACTCTTCCATAGTCGTCGCTCTTTCCTTGGTCATTTTAGCTAATGCAATTTTAATCTCTACCTCTTTGCCTTCCATCGACTTCCGTTTTCTCTCCTTTTCTTTCTCAGGTTTTTTGCTTGGAGGTCTCTCAGTAAGAACCTCCAGGCTCCAGGTCCTCCTCGGCTAAATCAACATCAATTTCACCAACATATTTTTCTTGTGACCTTCTCTTCTTACCAAAGGTGTATATGTGTTGCTGCCATTTTGGTTAGTGTTTAAGAAAACACCAACAGTGCTCCATTGTGAAATTAGACCCTACCATCTCTTTGTACAACATCTTTGCCTTTTTAATCTATAAAGGTGAAGAAATATTTGTTAGTTCATAAATAAGTCCAACATAACTTCATGATTAAAACAAAATGGTACATACCTTGTTTTGTTCGGTTGCACCACTCGGGTACAATGACTCTACTTGTGCTACTTATGCACAGAACTTATTTGTCCATTTTTGAATCATGGACTACCGATTCATCAATGAGCCCTCAAAACGATCAGTAATGTTTGTTTTTGAAATTACCCAAGTACTCCTGTAATGTAGCGGCAATATCTACCAATTCACTCAACAAATTGGTTAGTATTCAAGCATGCAATTAATTTAATAATAAAACAATAACATAAAATAAATAAATTGTATAACACTAAGATTGGTATTGAAGGGAAACCCTTTAAAGAACTCTTTAAAGGTAAAACCTACGGGGCAACCAAACCCAGGAAAGTCAATCTTATTATTTGAAAATTAATTATAAGTACTCATCAATTACAAAACCTTTGTAACTTGACTCTCTTACTTGCCCAGACAAATGACCCGTTTGTCTTCTACCGCAGTAGCAGCCAGAACCTCTGGCGATTTTCAAATATTGTCTTTCCTCCTAGAACTCTAGGGGCTGAAATCTAATCACACGATCATCCACGCACGAAGCACGATCACACTCAAAGAGAGATCACAAATATGAAAATTCACAAAGAAATTTTCTCACCAAACAATGTACTCGAAAGTGCTCTAGAAAATATATAGATCTGAATCTCTATGGATCCTAACCAGTAGGATCCTTTAAATAAACAATCTAAAAAGAGTTCTAGTTTCAGTAGGATTTTGCTGACGGATAGAATCTGTCGCGAAGACGTCTCCTGACGGATTGCTGACATGTCACGATAACTCTTCTCTGCAGTAATTAATTTCTGTTCAACTTCTGTTCTGGATAACTTCTTGATAGTTCGAATTCTTTTTGCTTGATATCTTCTTTTTGAATCTTCTATCCAGATCACTTGATATCTCCTATTTTTTCGAACATTCAATCTTGTCAAAAGTCTTTTGAATCTTTATCTATTTAACCACTTATCTTAGAATTCAAATATTCATAGATAAAGATAAAGACAAACCTTTATATATTAATCTATTTATCTTTGAATTTAAATATTCATAGATAAAGATAAAGATAAATTACATTCATCCAATAATTCAAATAGGTCATAGTCATGTAATCCTAGCTAACAAATTTTTACATCAACCGTTTTTTTATATTCATGATAAAATGTGGTAATTCTTTCTCATATTTGAGTGGACTTTTGATTAGTACCCATTATCACATCGATGCTAATGTTGAGCCAAGCTGAGATGAGGAGGTTATCCCCATCTACAGTGAGATGCACCTCTTTGAATTTTTTTAAAGGATGTCTCTTTTCATCTTCAGTGGAGGTTGCTTGGATCATAATATTAGAATGTTTTGTTGAGGTGCTATTACAACTTTCTCCTCCTCTACTTTGTAAGAGAGTGGTGAAGAAGGAGTCATCATCAAAATTGTGTCCATCCTTAAAAATGATTAAAATTTCAAGGAATCAGAAAAGTTACCCAATATAAGTCCAAATTCTCAAGATTCTAGCACATTCACAAGATTTCAGTTTCAGTGCCTTGATTTTTAAAAGTAATTTGTTTTTAAAAGTTAAGTAAGAGGACAAATGCAAAACAAATATAAATGCATAGTAGTTGCCTTGCAAACCAACAAAAACAACATAATATACTCTGTTTTAATTTTTCAGAAATGATAGATATCACAGATAATTGAATTGATTGGAGGGCAACCAATAAACAGCAACCAAATAGCAACTATCATTTTATGCTTGACCAATCATAAAGATAGTTTCACACCAACTTGAGTTAGACAAATGTAAAAAGTGAAGTGGGTAGATGTTGATTAGAATGAGGACCAAACACCCATAGCAGGATAATGTGTAATGTGCTTCCAAGTTAACACTCTGCTACGTCTCGTACACCATCATGTTTAGTCCTAGAAGAAGTTTGTGCCTCCTTACTTTTTTCACTTAAGTTCATTACAAACTTGAACATTTTTAATGTGTATCACGAGAGAATTCAACATTTAGTTCAAATTTGTTTTAGTTTATATCAAATATGTTATATAAATAGTTAGACAGATGATGCATTACTAGAAAATCCCCTTCAAATATCCAGAAAGGTATATTAAACTAAATTTTTTCCTACATTTCTTTAAATATCTAGAAAGGTCTATTAAACTAAATACTTTCTGTATTTTCAATAACAATTATCAAAGATTTATTTGAAGCAAATTCACAACTACACATGTTGAGACGAATGGAAGATGAAGATACTTTAATCATGATCACTCTCCAACGGTTATAAGTGCACAATAAACAAATGCAAAATCTAACTCATGGTCTGTTCCCATAGCAAATTCATAGCAAGTCACAACGAAGGATAACATTTGTGAGAGAAACCCAACAAAGTGACAATGAACTCATGAACTCGTGCCCTGCAACAGAGTTCCAAGCAAGAAAGAAAGAAACTCATCCTCCCAAACCTCTCATTACAACCTTCCAAGCAAATCAAGTCACCCAACTTTCAAAACTTGGAAGCAAATCAAGTCTCCAAAAAGATAACTTCCAAACTAACATAGACCTTCTAATCTAATCAATGAGAGAAAACATTAAATAAAAAACCATTTTTGTTTTATTTGCCCAAGAAAATAAAAACGTACCAAATATGAGGATAATCGCAAATCAATTTATCAAGGAACTAATAAAATCTAAACGTAAAAAAATTAAGAAAATCTAAGCAAATCACAGAGAAAAAATAGGAATGCTTCCTGATAACACACTATGCATGTCCACAGAGAAATACTCAAATCACAAACCAAAATACCGAAATCGCAAATCAGTTATACGGAAATATCCAAATTGCAATTTTCAAGTTCAGTTTGTGGAGGAAATATGCAACCTTTTGGATGACGATTCACCAGCAAGGCAACCTTATGACAGACTGGTCCTTACAAACCCTAACACAGATTCAATCACTTGATGAAGAGGAAATGAGAGAAAATAGAAAGAGAAGAGGGAGAAGAAATCTAAGCAGAGAAGATGGAGAGAGGAGCGAGGAAGAGAAATTACCTTTTGGGCTGGAAGATGACGGCTACGTGGACTCACAACGGAGAGAAGACGTCTTTCGGTTGAAGAAGACGATGGTCTCTTGGGTGCTTACGGTTGAAGAAGACGAATGACTCAAAACGGAGATATGGGGTTTGTTCGCACGTTTCAGGATGAAGAAAGGAAAAATGAGAGAAATATGATGAAGAAAGAAAAAAGAACGAGAAAAAGTAGATGAAATAATAAAATATAGGTTTTAATGGTGAACAATAGGTCGCTATGTTTAGAGAGGAGTCTAGATTTACTATAGCTCAAGTCTTAAACTTTAGATTTTTTGCTAGTCTGATGCAGATATTTTTTTACATGTAACCAAATTATAAACTTGTATTAGTATTTGGTTAGACCATTGCCAATATTCTTATACCACAGATCAATTTAGGGAGGGGACAATATTAAAAGAAAGCTCATACAAAGAAATGTTAATAAAGGAGAAACAGAGATCTAGCAGAAATTTATTTCTACAATATGCACTACAAAGAAAATCATTCTGGTAGTTTTTTGCTTGTGGTATTAAATACGTTTTTTTCTTTTTATCTTTTTTAAACCATTAGTACTGTTTGTAATACTGAAACCTTTTTAGCTGGCATATGGAGCAGGGTCGTACACTACACGCAGTGTAAGAAAGATATTTATAAGAGAAATGATAAACTATCAACTAATTTACTACTTTTAAATTATTATTAAATAAAATAATATTTTTTTTTAAATTTGATTTTGCCTTTTGATTTACTACTCTTAAACTATTATTGAATAAAATAATATTTTTTTAAATTCGAATTTGCCTTTTGATTTTGATTTGATGCATCTAAAATTTGAAAAAAATTATATTTTATAAGAAAGTAGTAAACAAATTGTAGATAGAAATACTTTGCTATTATTTATAATAAAAATGATAAGTTTTTTTTTTTTTATTAAAATGAGTTTATTTTTATTGTAAATAACTTTTGACAAACAATTATTTTTTTTGTGATGACGGTGACAAAAGATAGAGAAATTATATTTATAGTTATAGCAAATTTTTTTTTTTTTTAAAGAGAATATATGAGATTTATACATTTTAAAGTTGCATCTAATGTTACTAAAGAATATAATGGTGAAGGTGTAGTCATGCATGTAAGGTGTAGTACACCTAGAACCAAGATCCAAAGCCAATAGAGGGCCATTTGAGCCGGAGAGAGCAACCTCAATTACCGGAAATCACATTTTAAAACTGATCAGCCGGTCAGCCCAATTAATCCACCCGTATTGATGATAGTCATATACCATTTTGGAAGAAGATGTTAATATAGAGTACATATACCCCACGTCATGTATGGTGCGTACTTATTTTTCTTGTATCGATTGAGACATTTTATTGTATATGAAAAATATACTTTGCAAGTCCAAATAATGAAAGTTTTTGCATTTTGCAAACCAAAATATTAAAATTCATGCAGCGTACCCTGACAGTCAAGTTTGTTCCATCATCCATCTCACCTTTTATCTTATTATAAAGATTTTTTTTTTTTTTATTACTTTTAGCTGTCTATACTCATTTCTATCCAGCTTATAATTATGAAAAATGATAAATATGTATAATTTTTTTATAATATTTTATATAATAATATTTTAAAAGATAGATATTTTTGTAAATTATCTTATAAAAGTAAGATCAGTTTACAAATATATCTTTATTTTCTAATATTTATTGTAAAATATATTATAAAATATGTTGTTTAAATATCATTATTATAATATAAATATTGCTATGATGTCATATCCAGAATATTACTATGACGTCACATTCAGGTAGGACAACCCCTCCCCCTCTACCCTTTTTAGTTGAAAAATAAAAAAAAATCTCACAATCTCTTTCACGTGCGTAAAGCTCGTTCTTCGTAAATTTGGACGTTTCCTCTTTGTTCACGACTGCTGGCGCCTGGCTGGGTATATAGCGACATCAACCAGCTAATTAATATAGAATAATGATAGAGTCATTGTCTTATTATTATTTATTTATATTTAATGTTTTTATTTTATTTAACAATTAAGAAAGTAAATATTAATAAAATTATATATATTTTTAATCTTTTTAGTGATTAAAGATATTAAAAAAATACTTAAAAAAATAAAAAAATTTAAAATATACTTAAATAATAGATAAATAGTAATAGAACAGAAAGACTATCACTGCCCATTAATCTATTGGGTTGGTGTTTTCTCGAGGATCCTCGTTTTATCCGGATAAACGTACGAGAAGAAAAAGTGATCACACAAGAATCATAAAATTTTCTCATATATATGTACAGTCATTCTACTCATAATTTTTATATTATACACTTATTTTAATTTTAATTTTTTTAAAAATTATATAATATATGAATGATAGATAAAAAAATTTAATTAATTTAATAAAATTAAAATTAAAATAAATTAAAATAAATATAGTGTGTGGTATAAGCGGCTGATTAGATGGCTGTACTCGTGTATCTAAGGACTAAGAGCTGATATTGCTTTTATAAGCATTCTTAATTTCATGATTCAATATTGGAGCACAATCTCTATATGTTGGTCGTGGTTTACGTCTGGCAGGGATAGTATCCACAGAGGTATGTTTTCAAATACAAAAAAACCTATCTACCTAGATTGCTCAAGGAAAAAAAAAAAAAAAAAAAAAAAGATCTTATCTAGAATATGACCCGTGTCCGCTCCAATCAATTATGCGAACGTGATCATGTATAAAGAAAATTGACCTCGTGCTGATCAAGAAAACGAGAACAAACCTTTCCATGTCAGCCTTTTTAGGCCAAGCAATTAATGACAATTATAGCAATATAAATTTGATAATTATTCCATGTGTTTATGCCTTCTTAAAAATTAATGGTCCTAAAGTTCAAAACCATTTTGTTTCAATCATTAAATTTCAAGTTCCAAAATATTTCTATCTAATTTTATGTTTTTTTACACGTAACATGCATGCCATTTTAGTTTAGGTAATGATACCTTTACATCTTCTTTTCTTCTTTACTACTGTTTTACTATCTACTTATTTTTTTTTCTTTTGCTCTTTGAATTTGGATTAAAATTCTTAGAACATGACCTTCTTGCATAATCTATTAGAAAATAAATTCAATCAATCAACGTAATCATGTAATTTAATTAAAAATAAATTTAATTTTATAAAAATTGACCTTCTTTTACTCTTTGAATCAATTTCTATAAAATTATTTTAATTAAATTACATGATTACGTTGGTTGATTAAATTTATTTTCTTCTAGATTATGCAAGAAGATCATATTCTGAGATTTTAAATCCAAATTCAAATAGCAAAACAAAAAAAAAAAAAAAAAAAATAGATGGTAAATCAGTAATAAAGAAGGTGTGCATATGGCATACATGCATGCGTGAGATCATGTCACATTAGCCAATATCCTCGGATTAGGGTTTTGGATGAAGATCTGTCGGTACTTTTTTTTTTTTTTTCAAACCCCAAAACTTGAGGATTAAACATTAAGATTTTTAAATACTCAATGACATTTTTAAAGAAGACCCTACAGTACTAAAGAATAATTATTCTTGATAATAATATTTAGATCAATATTAAACAAGAATCATGTCAACTTTGACGTTACTTAATTTGATCTTGATGATGTATATTGGAGGTTAACTCAGGCAATCGATCAGTGATCCGAGATTGGAGGAGTCACATGGAATTAATATTCTCATCCACATTAATTTGTCGCCCTTTTATTTTCTCGACGTTGATCGTGATCAGCCGTTATAATCAATTATACGGGAGGATTAATCGGGCTGAATCAGGCTGATCACCTCTCGTGCATGCATGTCTTCTCCCAGCTTAACCCTTTCCAGTGGCCTTTTCTTACCTTTGGGCTTAGGCTCCCAACACATCTCATTTGTTATAAAAGGCTACCTTGAGATCTATTAATTAATTAAAAACTAAGCTAAAACTAATTCCGCAATAATCTAATTACCTTGATGAGTATGATCGAATGATTTAAATAAATAAATAGTAACACTTTTTTTCCTCAACCATAACTTGAGATCAGTGTGCAGAACATCTTTGCATCTTTACAAGCTGATATAGATCGTTGATACATACATATATATATACATATATATATATATATATACACACTAGTAGTTATATAACATGCAAAGCACATTTGCCCATTTGTTTAATTGAAAATGATGTGTCCAAAAAAATAATTAGTTAATAATTTAATGCACAGAGTAGGAAAATAAATTTTAACAAGTATCATAATGATAACAAAACGTTACGGTAATATGAGTAATATAAAAATTAAAAGATTTTGGATATTTTAACAATAGTTTTCTTAGCAAAAGATACTAATTGTGTAGAATTCAACCACAATACTCAATGACCCAGGTAGCACTGACAAAATACAGAATCTTTTATTTCTATATTGCTCTTACATTTTTTCATCATTAAAATAAGTCTCTTCTATTTTGAAAACTCCAAAAATATTATAATGGTAGAAAATCATTTTATCTAAATGATTTTAGTTAATTAAGAATATTATGAGATTTAAATTATATTAAAAACTCTAATTATTTATATGATTTTACTCTCTTAAAAATATTTAACAAAACTCTATCATTTATTTAATGATAAAAGATTAGTGTTTTATAAATTAAAGTTGAATTTATATTTTAATTATCTATTTTAAGTTAGTTTAACCTCCACTGTTGGATCAAATCTAGAGATTGAAGATAAAGGGTTGAGATTTAAGCTACGTTTGGGTAGTGAGAATACCTGAGAAGTGTTGAGAATGTTTGTGAATAATTATGAGTAGAGATTGAAGTGAGTTTGTGGGACCCATTGAGAGTATTTTGAGTTGTTTGGATGTATGAAGTATGTTGAGTTGTTGGCTTTTGGATAGATAATTGAAAAAGGTGTGGGTCCCATCAATGATTGATTTTTTTTTAATTATGACTTTATTTATATATAATAGTGATAAATATTATAGTGATTTTATTTTTTTATTTATATATAATAGTAATAAATATTATAATTTTTTATTTTTTATTTATATTTAATAGTGATAAATATTATAGGGATTTTATTTTATTTTATATATAATAGTGATAAATATTATAGTAATTTTATTTATTTTTATATATAATAGTAATAAATATTATAGTGATTTTATTTTTTATTTATATTTAGTAGTGATAAATATTATAGTGATTTTATTTTTTTATTTATATATAATAGTAATAAATATTATAGTATTTTATTTTTTATTTATATTTAATAGTGATAAATATTATAGCGATTTTATTTTTTATTTATATTTAATAGTGATAAATATTATAGGGATTTTATTTTATTTTATATATAATAGTGATAAATATTATAGTGATTTTATTTTATTTTATATATAATAGTGATAAATATTATAGTGATTTTATTTTTATTTATATATAATAGTGATAAATATTATAGTGATTTTATTTTTTATTTATATTTAATAGTGATAAATATTATAGTGATTTTATTTTTTATTTATATATAATAGTAATAAATATTATAGTGATTTTATTTTTTAATTATATTTAGTAGTGATAAATATTATAGTGATTTTATTTTATTTTATATATAATTGTGATAAATATTATAGTGATTTTATTTTTATTTTTATATTTAATAGTGATAAATATTATAGTGATTTTATTTTTTATTTATATTTAATAGTGATAAATATTATAGTGATTTTATTTTTTATTTATATTTAATAGTGATAAATATTTAGTGATTTTTTTATATATATAATAGTGATAAATATTATAGTGATTTTATTTTTTATTTATATTTAATAGTGATAAATATTATAGTGATTTTATTTTTTATTTATATTTTTTTGGAGAGACTTTGGTACGAAGATGGTTAATTGTGTTTGGCATGTGAAGTATGTTCATCAGTACGAGAATACTTGGAAAGTGTTGAGAAGACTTTGCTACCCAAACGTAGCCTTAAAATCTCAAACCCTAACTTTTCCCCTCATTTTTCCCTCCTCCCTCTCTCTCTTGCCTCCTTCCAGCCACACGCCCCTCTCCCTCTCAATCTCTCTTCTCCTCGGCTCCTCCCAGTGCCACCGGCTGCCATTTTCGTGCCACCACCAAGCCCAATCACCGGCGACCTTCCCCATGCCGATCTCGTCCCGACAGTTCTTTCTCTCTCCCCCAGAATAGGCCGAAGCCCCTAGCCCTCTCTTCCTCTACACGCACGGGTTTCTCCCTGTGCGTGGTGATTTTGTGATTTTTTTGGTAATTTTGAGATTTTATGATTTGTGTGGTGATTTTGCTGTGAGGATGTAGAGAGGGACATGGATACACATAGCACTGTTTATTACTATTCATGCAGCATTGTTTAGAACTGTTCATTACTGTAGCACTGTTCATGTAGCACTGTTCATTACTGTTCACGTTTATAGCCACTTTTAAGTTAAATGATATATATATGACTGGTGGCAGGTAAATTTGTAGTTTGACTTGTGGGCAGTGCTAAGTGGACTGGTGCTCCATGTGCGACGTGTTCGGATTATTGGTCATTCATATAAGATAGGTGTATGGATTTCAACTAGTTAATGTATTTTTATTTATGTATTGTAGGTCTCTCTTTGTCCAGAAAATGCTTACTACCCGCCATTTATGATGCATCCAAATGCATATCCGAATTCATATACATACACAAGGGGTAGCCAAGTACATTCCATTTTAAACTTTCAATTTTTTTTCCTTAACTTCATTGTTACCCGTTCTAATACCGTGCCCGAGTATAACCCCCACCAATGCCACAATTTCAGCCAATAACGCTCATTTACCTCCGTCGACTAATGTGGAGGAGTCGGGTCATCTTAAACAAACGATCCAGGTAGATTCCTTTCTAACCTATCAATTTTTTTCCTTAAGTGCATTGTTACCAATTCTAACACTAAATCGGATTACAGGCCCCACCAATGCTACCATTTCCAACAATGTTCATCTACCATCCGTTGACTAATGCAGAGGAGTCGGGTCGTGTTAAACAAACAAGCCAAGTAGATTCCTTTCTAACCTTTTATTTTTAGAAGTGTGCGTTGTTACTCGTTCTAACACTGTGCCTGATTGTAGCCCCCACCAATGCCACATTTTCCAACAACATTCATCTATCATTCGTCGACTAATGCAGAGAAGTCAGGTCATCTTCAACAAACGATCCAGGTAGATCCCTTTCTAACCTTTCAAATTTTTTCCTTAAGTGCATTGTTACCCGTTCTAACACTGAGTCAGATTACAGGCATTACCAATGCCACCGTTTCTAACAACGTTCATTTACCCTTCGTCGAGTAATGCGGAGGAGTTGGGTCGTGTTCAACAAACGAACCAGGTAGATTCCTTTCTAATATTTTATTTTTTTGGATACGGTTGTTGTTATCCGTTCTAACACTATGACTCATTGCAGCCCCCACCAATGTCACATTTGTCAATAATGTTCATCTACCCTCCGTCGACTAATGCAAAGGGTTCATGCCGTCTTCAACAAATGCCGTGCACTTTGTCAAGTACTGGGGAAGACTTGACAAGCTTTGAAAAGACCGCAAGTAATGTGAAGACTACGGAGACTGCGCCATTTATATCTAAAAGTGAAAATAATGTTAGAGGTATTTGATTAGACATAGAGACAGAAGCCGAGGAGATAAATGAAGAAAATTTTGATAATGACTGAGTTGAGGAGGAGCCCAAACCTGGTATGAAATTTGCCACTGATCATGAGTTTATAACCTATTACATGTGATATGCAAAACAACAAGGTTTTGGTGTTATAACACAAAGGACCTAGAGAGCAGCTAATGGGAGGGTGAAGTATTTCACAATTAGGTGTGCGCATGGTGGCAAGTACCATCCTAGCCATAGTAATATATCGAGGCCACGCCCAACTTTTAAAAGGGATTGTAAGACAAGGATAAATACTCACTTAGTGGAGGGTACTTGGGTGGTGACCACTATTGAGATTGTCCATAATCATAGTACTGTTAGCCCACAAAAGTCTAAATTATTTAGATCGTACAAGTATTTAGATGAGTATAGTTAGAGGATGTTTGATTTGAACGATGGAGTAGGTATTCGAATGAACAAAAATTTTGGGGCACTTGTTGATGCAAGGGGTTCGAGAATCTACAGTTTCAAAACAAATACTGTCAAAATTTTATTGACAAAACCCGACAATTAAGGCTGGGTAAAGGTGGTGGGGAAGCATTTACTGAGTACTTCAAGAGGATGAGGTTGCAAAAGGCTAATTTTGTTATGTGATTATTATGGATGAGGAGCTGAGACTGAGAAATGTGTTCTAGGCTGGCTCACGTAGTAGAGCAGTGTATGAGTATTTCAGAGATGTTATCACATTCGATACAACATACCTAACAAATAGATACGGTGTGCTCCATTTCTTGGTGTAAATCATCATGGGCAATCTATACCGTTAGGGGCTGGCTTGATTTCAAACGAGGACACAAGTACTTTTATGTGGTTGTTTCAAGCATGGTTGGAGTGCATAGATGGTCGGACTCCAAAAGCGATCACAACAAACCAAGACTGAGCAATGAAGAGTCTTATTGCATTGGTATTCCCAGACTCTTGTCATAGATATTATCTATGGCATATAATGTGAAAACTACGCGAGAAATTAGGATCTCACGCTGCCTTCAATGCACGGTTGAATACTACCATCCAGAGTGCCGTCTATGATTCACAGACATGTCCTGAATTTGATGAGAAGTGTGAGCAACTTATTCAGAGGTATGAACTAGGTGAAAATGCATGGCTGCAAGGGTTGCACAACGAAAGGTCGTTCTGGGTTTCGGTTTACCTTAAGGGAGTTTTTTGGGCTGGCATGAGCACAACACAGCGTTCTGAAAGCTTGAATGCTTTCTTCGATGAGTTTGTGCATTCTGGTACAACGTTGAAAGAAATCGTCGATCAATTTGACAATGCGCTTAGGAAGAAGGTGGAGGTCGAGACGACAGCTGATTTCAATTACTCCAACCAAACCATCCCATGTTCATCTGCATTTTGCATTGAAAAGAAGTTTCAAGCGGTATATACAAATGTGAAATTTAAAGAGGTCCAAAGAGAGGTCTGGGGAATGATTTTATGTAACTACATGCTTATCAACTAGAATGATTGCATTTTCACCTATGATGTTTTGGATGAAATTACCACAGATGATGACCATGTCAAGAGCATCAAGTACACAGTTTACTTTAACAATGAAGAGGTTGATGTGAAATGCACATGTGCATTATTTGAGATGAGAGGGATTGTCTGTAGGCATACATTGAACATTTGTCAAGGATTAACACTTGAGTCCGGTTCATCCAAGGTAACAGATACTGTGGTCACAGACAAATGTAAGAAAATATTATGCCCACACGTTGTCAGGGGAAAAGGAAGGTAGCTAACAACAAAGAAGGTTCCGCCTATAAAGAAGGCTGCGACCAAGCGAAAGAAGAAACAAATAATAAATTTTTGTCAAGTATGTATTATGCGCATTGCTTCCCATTGCATTCATATTTCTTTCTAACGGATGTATATTTTTGTATTTGAAATTTATTTAGGCACGTAGAAAAATATTTGATGATACATCCCAAGATTGTGAGGTATTAGAAGCTCCAGAAAGTGTTTAGGTAATAAATTTTTATGTGTATTAATTCTATATTGCTTCTCACTGCACTCATAAGCACTTTCTAATGACGATTTTTTATTATTATTTAAAATTAGGAGCAGATACCCAATGCAGGCAAGGATAATTTTGTTATTCTAACACAGTGCAATACGGTCACACAACTAACGCCATCGAGCAATGAGTAGGTGCTCCAGGAAGACTATGATGTAGTTTGAGAGACTATGATGTTTTATGTGTAGTTTGGGTATTGTGATGTATTTTGATATATATTGTGTTGTGATGTATTTTTATCAAGGTTGGAAGACTGTGATATATTTTGATGTATATTGTGTGTTGTGATGTATTTTGATATAGTTTGGGAAACTGTGATGTTTTATGTATAGTTTGGTGTATTTTTATGGATTTTGAAAGATTGTGATGTATTTTGATATATATTGGGTGTTGTGATGTATTTTTATCGAGGTTGGAAAATTGTGATGTAATTTGTCTCAACATCATTCTACTTTGTAATTCTAGGAGAAAATTCGGTTATGTGTAGCCCTGATTAACAATATATGTGTCATACCAAAACAGATTATGATAATGGTGCATTAGTTGAACAAAGATTGTGAAGGATCCTCAATTGCGTACTCCAAGATAGAAAATGGTGCATCAGTTGAACAAAGATTGTGTGCATGATTTTCAACACAGCCTTAACATTAATACAAATAGTACAATTAATATACTTTAATCCGTACCATCCATCTACAATTAACTTCTTCAAATACATTTATAGTCCAAGGCAACCAAAAATTATTACAATTGATAACACCCAATAAATACATAATAATATCCGTGCACATCTGTTCTCTACGAGCTGTTTTCCAATTCTCTCCTCTTGCTTGTAAAGGACATTCTCTCTCTCAACTAGTTTATCTTTTGTTTTCTGAAGTTCATACTTGCGCAACAGTGAATCGTCATCCCTTGTCTGAGCTGCATTTAGGGATGTAAATTAAAACTGAAAAATCGGTCCGAACAGGACCGGATTTACCGGTTTTGAATCGGTCTGGTCCGGGACCAATTCTTAGAATGTGAAAACCGGCCGGTTCTGGTCCGGTTCCGGTTTTAGGATTTTTTGGACTGAACCGATTGATAAAAAAATATATATAAATTAATATTTTGATATATAACTATATAAGTTTTATACAAAATATAGTTTGTCATTAAAACCGGAAGTACCGGTTTAGGAGGGTACCAGAAGTATCGGTTTAGGAGGGTAACCGGTGCGTAATCGGTTTTGAAAAATATAAAACCGATACATACCAGTTCAGTCTTAGATTTTGTCTAAAACCGGACCGGACCGGAGCGGTTACACCCATAGCTACATTCTCTCTTGTGCGTATTTTCTCCTCTACCAATTAAAGTATATTTGCTCATATAAAGAATTGATACATTGCTTCTCCCTGCATACAAATTGTCAATTTGACAAACGTTAAATATGGCATGTTAAAAAGTAATACAAAATTATGATAAAAAAAAATTTGCTTTACTGTGTTATACTTCAAGCAAGCATAAAATTTCCTTATAGGATTTTGTTAGTATGAGAGGTCTTCAATAGGGCTTTCAAGCCACACCAACAAGTTGGTGTTTCCATTTGCAACTCATCAACAACACATGATGATTGATTCGAGGTCATAGGTGATCTAAATGAAATATTGAGTAAGGATAAATGCATCATCATCGAAAACAGATTCCATACAAAAAGATTTGAAAACAACACATATACATTTGGAAGGTATATTTGAAGTACATATGGAAGAGATTTGAAAACATAGCACTAATTGTAAGGGTAATGCTAAGGTCTAAAGCTTGATTCAAGTGCTAAACTAGGTAGGTGCATAGCTAAATCAATTGAACTTACCCTATCAAAAGAACAGCAGCCATCACTTATTGCCAAAGCCAACAATTCAACAACCACTAAATAACCACTTATTGCCAAACCCAACTTCACTTATTGCCAAATCCAACACATCAACAAATTGTAAAAATATTGTAAACTTTTCATGACACACTCTCCAACTCTTATCCAATAAGGTTAATGGAGTTGTTATTTCACTGTCCAAACTTTATTCCAAGCCAAACAAAGAAAAAGAAACTAAATAGCAAAGCAACAACTTGCCCCAATTGCTCGATCTTGGTAGCATGCTGCTTGCTGTTATATTGGTTATGATGGATTGTGCTCCTGCATTCGTAATCTTGAATCTTGCCCCTATAACTCGTTAAAAGAAAAAATGTCAACACATTAGGTTTTGCACCCAAGTATATATCACATAGATATATACTACATAATGCAATGCTGCTACTTTTGCCTAAAGTTGTTTTCTGGTGCATGCTTATAGTTTTGTTGATTTAAGGAAAACATACGGGAGCTAGCCTATATCATTTCATGTCTGAAGGACAACAAAAAAGTTCAATGTTCTAAACAAATTGGGATTAGTGATCAAAGGAACAAAAAAAAAAAACAAAAAAAAAGGAGATCAAAATAGGACCCTTCTGAGCCAACATATACTTGCAGAATCATAGAAAATCACTCCATTTTTATTAACAAGGCCAAGCTTAATCTTAAGCTGTAACACTTATAATAACCCCAAAGTCGTGGGGTAATGCTTCAAAGATTTAGAAATAATAATGTATTTACCTTACACTTCAACAACTAGTAAATAATGGTAAAATCAACACTTCAATAACCATTAAATAATGGCAGAATCAACACTTCAATAACCCAACACTTTAATAACTCAATACTTTAATAACCATTGAATAATGGTAATCAAACAAGATCTTTATGAAATTCCATAATCAAATAGAGTATTAAGAGCATTAGGGCGGCTTCAGGATGACATTATTTAGAGGTTGATAGCCTTAATCAAGCACTCGATGCCTCAAACCATTTTCACCACCTGCAAAATGATACTACAAAAATGCTATACGCACAGAATCCATGCGCATGGGCAAAACTCATGAACAATGGAATTACTACTCGAATACAGGGGGAGAAAATTGGCACAAAATGAGATAGGGATTAGCTTACCGGGTTGGAGTGAAGACGCGCACCAACGAGCACAACAACATAGCACTCGAAGATGGGAGAGAGAAATGGTGTGGGGTTCTACATTTACGGTTTCCTCATGAACAATGGAATTACTGCTCGACTACAACAGGAGAAAATTCGCACAGAATGAGAGAGGGATTAGCTTACCGTTGTGGAGTGGAAGACGGCACCAACAGGCACAACAACGCAGCACTTGAAGATGGGAGAGAGAAATGGCGTGGTGTTCTGCGTTTGGCTCTGTGCTTCTCAGAGAAAGACGAAGGAGAAGAATCAATGTGGGGAAATCCACGGGTTTTCTGCACTTCAAAGAAAGAAGGACTCGAATTGTGTGGTCACACCAGGATTTCTCTACGTCTGAGATGGATTTGTAGATGGAAAGGGAGAAGAAGTAGGGAGGGGGAGATTCGCATAGATGGAGGGATTTCTCAGCGTAGTTGGAGGGGGAGACAAGATTTCCAGATGGATTAACTCGGGGGGGCTCAACCGTTACTTATAACCAACTCTACCACATTAGCTGATGTGTGGAGTTGGAGGGTAGACCGGCTTTGAAGTAGATTTTCTCTAAAAGAAAATTGTGTGCTATCCTTTTCAAGGGCATGCTACTGCATTCAACACGTCAGAAAGGCCAGTGATGCCACATATGAGTGCCTAAGAGCACTCTTAATGGCTTTTGTATAATACAAAAAAAAACGCAAATTATTTGAAGAATTGCTCTAAAAAAAAGTTTCATCCGATTATGCAAAAAGAAATTGTAAAATACAATTAGGTACAGTAACCTACTACATGTGACAGGTACTGTTCATCTTGTAAAATTTTTATTATTATTGATATTTCATTTACTCCATCATTTTCTTTAATTACTTTATTTGATTTCTATATGTAAGCAAATTCTATTTATTGTTCATCATTTAAAACACATATATTTCATTTTCTTCTAAAAATATCTTAGAAATACTTTTAAACCAATTTTTTCATATTTTGATTTTATTTTTAATTTTTATTTGGCTTATATATTTTTGTTTTACGTGTAGAGGACTAAATTATTTTATATTGTATATAAAAAAATTGCAAATATAAAAAAATATATGGATATTGTAAATTTATTGGTAGAAATGAAATATTTAAAAAGAATAAAAAGAATATTTAAATGATATAAAAAAATAGATAAGCTGATGGATTACATATTGTAAATGTAACGCCCCGATCCCGAAGGTCCAGAGAGTTAGCTCTTAATACTAATATCAACTTCAATAACACAACTATAAAATCTAAAAAACTCCATAAAATGTTAATTTATTTAATCAATCTAAATATCTAAGTTCCTTCATGGGAACAACAAAGAAATTCTAAATAATATAAATTAAAAATTCTCTAAAAACTTGAAAATATCCTTAACTCATCAAATCAAAATACTAAAAAATAAACCAGTTTACTAACTACGACCTTCAAATAAGCACTTGTACCCTCAGACACTTATTTCACTACAATCATCACCTCTTGCTAAAACTTTCTACTCTTGTTCTCCAGCTGAACCATCAAAATTATCTGAAAAATATATGGAGATAAGGGGTGAGTTATCAACAACTTAGTAAGCAGATGGCATATACTAGTGTGTAAACAAGAGTATTTACAGAGTTCAGAATGCAGAATCAGAATATTGTTTTCAAAATGCAGCGGCAGAACATGTTATAAAAAATATCATAGCAAAAGTTCGAAAAAATTCATAATTAAAATCCTTTTGGCATAGCATAAACTGAAACATCACATCTTATCTTATCATATCAGAACAAATACCATGTTTAACCCCCTTGGTAGGGTTGTGCAAACCCGGTAGTTAACCGAGTAGAAACAAAATGTGAATCTTCATTTTATTCATTCTCAGAGCCCCGAGTGTGCACATAGAAAAGACCACGCAGAAAACCACTTTGTTTCCAAAGTGGGTTCACCAGAAACAGAAAAGTTGGTACCAACCTGAACAGAGGCCACGGTTTTACACCCGTGGTAAGGTCAAAACGGAACAAAAACAGAAACAGAATGTTATACTAGAGGTTTTTAGAAATCACATCATATCATATCAGAGTACAGAACATCTTCAAAATAAAATAAAATAAGACTGCAAAAAACATAATTTATGCACAAAATTTCATATTCGCTCTCTTTTGCAAAGTTCAGAAACAGAATGTAAAAAATAAACTCATGTCTATACTAGTCATGACAGAAAATACTTTCTTTTTAAACAAAATCTCATGAGTAATGCAGAACAAATAACTGAGGTAGTTCAAATTTCTTTTCATAACCAAATATGTATATTTTTTCAAAAAATAACCTCAGCTCATTTTATTTTAATGCAAAGTCTAATATAGGAACCCCGCTTACATGGACTTCTTAGCCTTTTCAGAATTTTCTTAAAAAATGTCGAACAATTAACAATCGTCACCTATAATATAATAACATAATTCCCATAAATTTTCAATCGAACACAATTTCAATATTTAAGCCTAAGATGCTAAAATAACCTATTTTAATTTTTCAAAAACCTAACTCCACGTAACCCTAAAATATCGTCACATTTTCTAAATTCATCAATATCCCAATAATCAATATGAACAAAACACAAAATCTAACTTATTTACTAATGAGATCAAATTATAAAATTTAATTCTAGCTAATATATTTATCGCAAAATATTTTAAAATTAAACAGCTAAAACTATAATAAGCCAGATCATAATAATAAACAGAACATTATTGTTTACTCTTTGAAAGAAAATCTTGCTTAATACCAATTTAATTTACTTAAAAGGTTTCTGTAAAACATAAATAAATTAGGGAGTATTAATACATAATAAAAGTTTGAAGGCACATTAATACAACATGTAGTAAAGGGTACTAATGTAATTTCATTTAATAAAAATAGACTAATTAGTTTCTTTTTTAAAAAAAAGGTTCAAAATAAAATCTTGCACTTACTATGTACTTCTAAAAATATATTATCACCAATAATATATCTCAAATATTTATTTGAAACAAAACCTACACAAAGTGAGTTTAATATATATAGACCAAACATGATCAATCTATAATTAGTCTGATGATAAGGGGTATTTTACGAATTAAACAAAACACATAAAGGCTCTTTTGGAACTACAGAGATTTATAACTACAAATTCATAACCGTATAAATTTGTATGGAGCCATACTCACCGAGCGATGAATGGCACGAAGGCGGCGATTTGGGCGGTTGGGGGCGGTGGTAGAATACTGGTTAGAGAGAGAGACCAATTAATGAGAGAGAGAGAGAGAGAAACCTCACGTAGAAAAAGAGAGAGAGACGGAAAGAGACGGAGAGGAGAGTGGGTGAGTTCGGCAGAAGCTTACCGAGAGGAAAGTGATGGACCTGGATGGAGTGTAGCGCCCGTCGAAGCTCCCTGTGCAGCGACGATGCCGAGGAGGAGGTTGGCGGCGTAGGATGGCAGGTTGGTTGCACACGATGGGGAAAGCTACTTCCTCTATTTCGGAGGTGAAAAACAGAGTATGTCGTGGGTGTTCTTCCTTCAACGGTTGGGCGACGGTGGTTGGCTTTCTGTGGTGGTGAGGACGGGCTGGAGGGTGGTGCACTTTTGCAAGGAGGAGTTGCTGACTACGACTTCGTGTGGCAGGGCAGCGGCATCATGAAAAATAAAACCGTGTTGCGTTACGGCTTGGCCAAAGGTTGGGGGTGCTGCACGACTGTGACCGAGGCGGAGGAGTTTTCTGCAGTGGGCTATCTTTCAGTGTTGGTGGTTTGTGGTGGAGGTTTATGGTGGCCTAGTTTATGGGTGCAAAGTTGACGAGCACTGAGCCGAGAACGTGTAGAGGCAGTGAACGAGAGGGATTTATGCGTGGGGTGTTGTGGCTACTTCTTTTTCAGGAGAGAAATACATATAAAGAGTTGAATGAAAAACCCTAGATGAAAACCAAAAGGACAGGGGATGTGCATGAGAGACGTGCATGCGAATGGGAAGAGAGTTGTGCGGTTGAGGAAAACTGCTAGCTCATAAACCGATAGGTTTTCAAGGTTTAAACAAGCGGGTGTGGCCTTGTTCCACAACTGTTGGTCTAAAAGCTCAAAATAAAAACTCACTACTCGATCCATAACCTAAAAACCAAAAAAAAAAAAAAATTAAAAAAAAAAAAAAAAAAAAAAAACCTAAATATCAAGCTCTAAAAAAAATCGATAGTCCAACCATACAACTTCTGGGTCTGGGTGTTACAGTAAAAGTCAATATGTAAAATAAAATAAAAGTAAGTTTTAGTGATGTATTTTAAATGATAGGATAAAGAATCCATTGTGAGTGCTCTAATAATTTTTGTCTTATATTTCTGAGTCTCACTTATATTTTAAGTGACTTTCGTTAAATGATTAATATATTAATAATTACTCATGAACTTATCAATATATATACCTAAATATATTATTTCTTAAAGGGTCCCAGATACTGAAATGAAAATATTTCATAGGGCACCATACATATTTTGGCTTTTGCATGCATGGCATCCAAAACGAAAAACAATAACAATGAATTAATAATGGTATATATCATGTGATCGATGATAAAGAATCCTAACTTGCATGTGTGAAGCCTACAAAAATTCATGCCGCTTTAATCTCATCATGATCATGACTTGAAGTATAGTACTAGTACCCTGATCTCCTAAGTAATTCGATCCTTAAAATAAACTAAATTAAATTAGTACTACATGCATAAATTTAATATCTCTTGTGATAAGATCTGAGGATGAATTTCGTTTTACAAGAAGCTGTAACAAGCTGCATGCATATACGTACGTTGCAATCGGATATATTATTGAATGAATTTTTCCATAACCAACCCCCCCCCCCCCCCCCAAAAAAAAAAAAAAAATGGAAAAAATCACATCGGCCTTGAATTGATCTTTGCTTTAAAGTCATTATCAAATTAAATGCCGCGCAATGAAATCTTTACGTGTGTCAGTGTGTGTGTATACATTTCAAAGATCAGTTTGTGGTAGCTAGCTAGTTGGCATCTTGTCTCTGGGTCATGTTTTTCCACTGCTGGCATGACTGGGTATTGACATGCGATTGTCGTGACATAGAAGATGCATACGGGTTCTTACCAGTCAAAAGTTCAAAATTGATTCTGGTTAATTAATTAGGTAGCGGCCGTACCATTATGAGAATATTTCAAAAAATCATTTATCTATTTTAACATTAAATTTAGTATAATGTTACATACAATCGTGAAGTACATAAGTATCATATAATTATTTTAAAAAAAATAAGATTTATTATTAAAAAATTAATTTTTTTATATAGATCTCATATTTATTTATTTTTTTAAATAATTATACGATACTTTCACACTTATAACTGTAACTATTATTTTTATTAGAATTAACATTATTTACTACATATGTATATTAGATATTGCGGCAGTCGTGTAAGTTGTAGTACGTACAGCTGGAACCAGGATCCAAACTCATGAATGGATGATCGCTAGAGCCGGAGGGAGCAACTCCACTTACCGGAAATTGTGATAGTTTGGAATGAATAATGCTAACTAACTACAAGTTTAAGTGTATGCTTGGGATTGTGATGAAAAATTGACTTTATAGTTTTAAGATTTATAATTTATAATTTAAGTAATAAATTTTATTATTAAAAAGTTACAATTTACTGTTTGATAATCATATGTTTATAACTTGACAGTCAAATTTGTTCCATATCACTTTATTATTATTATTATTATTAATTTTGATGATTATAATTGTCCACTTTTGATAACATGAGATGCGCGCAGGGTGTAAAATCTATGATAGTTTTAAGAGTAGAAAGTATCTATATATTTTCTCTTATTGTATAATAATTTTATATACAACATTACGCTATATAGCTCATGATAGAACCAAAAAAAAAAAAAAAAAAACATCGCGGTATAATGCTATATACAAACTATTAATTAGCATTGAGTGTAATGTGAAATTATTTTTTGTTGGTGAGAGTGGATTCTACATGTATTACCGATCGAAAACAAGACAAAAGTCCACAACTCCAAAGTTCTGGTCTTTAAAATTTTACAAGGAAATAGAACTTCCCTTAAATTTCCCAACCATTCATTTAAAAGAACAAAGAAGATAAGGAATGAGAAGATATACAATATAATCGATTATAATGTAGCTGAGCCTTTGCCACGTTCTAAAATAATGCATGTACTATTGGCACTATACAATTAATTATTCCTTTATGGCAGTTTGTTGGAACAATTTGAAACATCATGAAAAACGTTTGTATCAATAAATCAAAACCAGAAAATCAACACCTACAAATCAAAACAGCCCCCACACGGTCATGGAATCACGTACGCGGTCGTACGTATATTTCACATTACATATACATATTGAAACGACAACATATACATATTGATTTTTTTTTCTTCTCTTATGCATATAAGATATGACGAGGAACAATTTGGAAGATCCGGGAGGATATTCGATCGTTGCCTTTTTTTTCTTTTTCGAATGTACTAATTGTGTGAATCCATCTATTCCCATGCATGCATACAATTCATCCCAGCGTTCAACGATTTCCACAATTAGCTCGACGTTGCATCCCTTGATTAAAAAGTGAAGAATATCTAATATCCAGTAATGCTGTGCGCACAAATATTGCTGTACATGCATGAATAATAAGGGATTCTTACAATTATATCATCTATATTGAATATTTAAACCTATTAAAATAAAAAAACTGTAAAAGAAACACGCGCGGTTACACGAAGCGTTATATATCTCTTTCTCTTAATACTTCATTAGTATTTTTCTTTCCAAAAAGCTTGGAATTTTTTCTCAAATCCTCAATAAAGCGTATTTTTTTTCACTTTCTGTTACGATCGATGTAGATCACTTATATTCAGTTTTTAATAACAGAATAATATTACTATGTCACACGGCCTGCAGGTAGCTAGCTAAGACAACCTCCCCATTCCACCTTTTTTACTAAATAAAAGAGAAAACTCCCAATCTCTTTCATGTTCTGCAAAAAGCTCGTTACTCGTATATTTGGACGTTTCCTCTCTGTTCACTACTGGCTTGGTATATATTTAGCTACGTCAGCCTCAACTGGTGATGTTTTCTCGAGGATAAACGAGTAGAAAAGGTGACAAGAATCATAATTAATGTTTCTGCCTCTCTCTCATATGCGCGATAAAGGACTGAGGATATGTCATATGTGTCTGTCTCTCTACGTTGGTTGTGTTTGATCACGTCTGGCAGGGATAGTACTATCCATAAAAGTATGTTTTCAAATATAAACCTAGCCTATCTAGATTGCTGAAGAAAACAAAAAACAAATCTTATCTAGATCAATATGACCATCGATCGGGGTCCGCTGCAATCAATTATGCGAACGTGATCACGTATAAACAAAAAGAAAAAAGACCACGTCCTGAAGAAAACTACCAAGAAGAATTTTCATATCAGTTTTTTTGGGCCAAAGCAATGACAACAGCAATATAAATTTGATAATTATTCCATGGGATAAGCCTTCTTAAAAATTAATGGTCCTAAAGTTCAAAACAATTTTGTTTCAATCCTTAAATTTGAAGTTCCAAAATATTTTTATCTTGCAGTACGTAACGTGCATATAATATGCCATTTTAGATTTGTGCTTATGGCATCCATGTGCAAGAGTTGTTACGTTAGAGTATTATTAACATTGGTTTAGTCAAAGTTTGGTTAATATATTAGTTTTTAGTTAATCTCTTAAAATTTGAACTCCATATTGGATTAGTCATCTCACTTTTTGTAATAATAAAAGAGAAATGATATTTGCAATTATAGAGTGCGGAAGTGCCATACATTTGTTTTGAAAAAGTAATAAATATAAGATTTATATGAAAATTTTAATTTTTTAACGAAGAACCTCACTTTTTTTCAAAATGATTGCACGACGCTTACACAACACATGACTATATTTAGAATTACTCATAAGAAAATATTATTATTTGTTAATTTTTTGTATACTCTCTAATTTAATTTTTTATTTATTTTTAAATACTTTTTTTACTTTTATTTTCATAATTTCCAACAATATATACGTCAAAATACAAAACCCATCTATCAACCTAAAAATTGAAGAAGGGAACGAGAGAGGTGCTACAAAGAAAAATGTGACCAAAACTACCAAGATCGTAAAGAAAATGGAAATAATGTTCAATAATCAAAACTAGAGAGAGAAAACAATAAACTATATTATGTGCCTAGCCAATAGACACTTCTCAAACAAATTATATGTTGAACCACTATGGCTAAAGTCAAGTTTGCCTATTCAATGTCTATTCTAGTGTAGATGAAAATGGGGATAACTTAGATAAAACATGGGTAACATACAAATGGCTATTCTAATAATGCCATTGCTCTTAGCCAATATCCTTTAGGGTTTTGGATATGGAGATAATCAGTCAATGCTTTTTTTTTTTTTTTTCAAAACCAAACACTAAAGTATTAAATTAAAACAATAAGATTTTTTAACACTCTTGACATTTTTTAAGAAAACCTATAGTCAAATTTAATTATTCTTGATAATAATATTAGAATATTAAACAAGAATAGTCATGTCAACTTTGAGTCCTCTAATTTAATCTAGATGATGTATGGAGGTTAATTAATTAGGCAATCGATCGATCAGTGATCCGACATTGGAGAATCGGGACACAAGGGATTACTATTGATCTCATCGACATTAATTTGTCACCAGCTTTTTCATTTGCTCGATGTACGTTGATGATCGGCCGTATAATTGTATGATTGAGTATTTGTGACGGATTATTTATGATGAAAATGATTATTTGTGACGAAGACAAACTCATTTTAATAGAAAATAGACATTTTTATAGAAAATAGTTGGTTATAAATAAACAATTTTCTTGTAATATAAGTGGATATTGAATTAGTCTGACCTCTCCTGCATGCATAACTTCTCCCCTAACTCTTTCCAGTACCACTGGCCTTTTCTTAATTCCTTTAATTGGGCTTAATTAGACTCCCAACACATCTGATGATTTCTTATATATACAAGGCTTACCTTAATTAAAAACTAAGCTAAAACTATTTCCGCAATATCTTACGTACCAGTTTGATCATAAAGTACTAGTACAAGTATATATAATCAAATGATGACTTGAATAAATAAATGGTAAGAAACCTCTATTTTTTTCTCAATCTTAAGTTGAGTGTGCTTCTATGAAAAATTATTTTTATCAGCCACTATTCATCATGTAATCTACACCTTATGAAAAAACTATAAGTGTGAGGTGTAAAAGTGAATAGTAACTGATGCATAGCATTTCTCGTGTATCTATATATACACATTGATATCTTGAG
The DNA here is from genome assembly GCF_004785595.1 of Juglans microcarpa x Juglans regia. NCBI lineage: Eukaryota > Viridiplantae > Streptophyta > Magnoliopsida > Fagales > Juglandaceae > Juglans > Juglans microcarpa x Juglans regia. The sequence goes on along the minus strand of NC_054594.1, from coordinate 38,257,141 downwards.
ATATATATACATATATAAGATATTCCTTGAAATATAGTGTTGTGAGTCGTCCGTTTATATGACGGGTAGTTGGCTAATTGGTTAACTTATAGTTAGACTTGTTGCCGGTGCTAAGTGGGCTGGTGCTCCATGAGATTCGTGTTCGGATAACCTCATCCAATGCTACGTGATATTCACCATTAATAAGCCAAAGAAGATAGATTTCGAGCCAAAATCCAACAAATATTTATCTGTCGAATTCGATTGAGGTGTGAGTTTCATAATTCAATCCACATGAATTGAGTTTCAAAATTCAATCCACATGAATCCGGACCCTTGATTATTTTGATTAGATATTGGACTTCCCCCCACCCCCCCCCCCCCCCCATCTCATGGGAAGGAATTACAAAAACAAGATCGGGCCTGATGGCTATAAATAGGGCAGTCTAGCCACTGCACGAAACACAAGCAAACTTCTCTGCTTGCTCTGATCATCCCCAAACCTAAGAGCCTGTCTCTAACCTGATCTCGCGCTAGCTTTAAATTTCTAGTGCACAACACAATGGCCACTAATAAGATTCTGCCAGCTACCGCTCAGTTACCCGTTAAGGCTGAGCTTAATGTGTTAACCATGTCCGACGACCAGATTATGAATACAATCTATGCAACCCATGTTCATGGTGACGAAAAGTTTGATGTCGACTCTCTTTTTATTGTCACCGAAAACATTCTTCAGCGTGCCACCCATCTTGTTGAAAATGTTGTGCTGGTATATATACATTTTTATGTTTCTACCACACCTGTTCTTATTTTTTTCTAAAATTTTCTTCCCACTATACCGAAGGCTGGCATACACTCTAGTGCCAACTCTTCATATATAATTTAATAGCTAGACCACCTGATCCTAATGCATGCGCCAGAGATGAGCAACAAAGTTTTTCACATTTATTCTACAAGTCACAAAATAAAAATGGGATGAAGTTGGCTTTAGTTTTGACTGAGGCAGGAGACAATACTTTTTGTTTTGTTCGTAAATTTCTCCCTACACTTTTCGTATATTCCTCATTATTTGTTACAGGGTACCAAGGAACACCAGGAAAACCTCGACGAAAAGGCACCCAAAGCGAGCTTCAGTCCCCCCTCTTGCACACTCAAGGCACTTTCCTGCGAGGTAATTATACGTATAGGCTTTTTCTCCCCCCCACCCACGTGTAGTTTGTGGCCTGAATTTGGAGTGAAATTATGAACGTGATCGATGCTGTTAGCTGCATTAGCATTTTTCATACTAACAAATCTGTAACCAATGTCAGATGGCATGCAAGGCTCCGGGCGAGGAAATTGCCCACAAAACAACCATGTCAATACTTAACAAACTCGCCCACTATTCATGGGACGCCAAGGCAGTGCTGACATTGGCGGCCTTTGCTTTGGACTACGGGGATTTCTGGCTGCTTGCCGAGCTTCACTCATCGGACCAACTCGCCAAATCAGTGGGGATCCTGAAACGAGTACCTGTGGTCGTAAAGCGCCCAGGCCTTCAAAAATATGGGAAAGCCATAATTGAGCTCAACAATCTGATCAAGGCAACATTGGAAGTAATCGAGTCAATCTTTGAGCTGGAGAAGCTATCAATCTATGATACAAAGGATGTACCAGCATTGTCAGGTGCCTTGGACCGAATCCCTGTGGATGTCTATTGGGCTATCATCACGATTGTAGCCTGCACGACTAAGCTGTGTTGCATCACTGGCGATGAGTAAGTTGTCGCCCTTGACATTATATATGTAACATTATCTGTTTATATAAGGCAAATGATCCCGGTTGACTTATTTCAGGGGCAAGACGCAGGAACTCTCGCCCTTTGCTCAGAAGATCAACGTCATCCTCAACGTCCTAAGGAGGACTATAAAACTTGCCCACGAACAAATAGGTTAGACGTTATTGTTCTGATTTCATTCGGAAACAAGCATGATCGATGTTTGTAACATATGCAATATAATTATGGCTTAAAACGGTCGACAATGTTGACCAAAGATTTTTGTTCGTTGCAGATGTTATCGAGGCTTATAGGAAACTCAAGAAAATATTTCAGACTCCCACCGAAGTTAAGGAGGTTTTCAAGGCGCTCATTTTCCCCAAAGATGTTGAGCCCTCGCTTATTGATGGTTCAACTAACAAATTGGTCAGCTCTTGTACATTTTCTTAAAAATAAATACCGAATTTACCCCATATAAAAATGTCTCAAATCTCAATTATTGATAATTAACTAAGATTTTTTAAGTAAAAACAGTAATTAACGCAATATATGTTAGAATTGTACTACCTTTTATTAATTATCTCTAGCTAGCTAGTCTGTTATATATTTTCAAATAAAAACCAGTTCTCTTAAAAAATATATTGTAAAATACATGACATCAAAGGTTCAAATGTTCACATTACCAGTGTCCTTAAGTTACAGTCCACGGATCAAAGGTTTCCTTTCTAAGTTTTTTTGTCTGAATTTGAAGACTTTTATATGTATAAATATTTTGTGAAACATTAAATATTGAGTAATAAATATTTAAGATCGCGACCCAGTTAATAAATTTATCTCTCCTATTTGAGATCTTCGTGCAAGAACTTGGAATATATTTTTCCATTAATTACGGCCGTATATAACTACAGCCTTTACACTTGCCACTGCTGTATATTACGATACCTCATCTAAGTTATCTGTCATAGAAACATCAAGACTAATCTATTCACGGTCTTCTAATTTTCTTAATTGTGTTGCACAAACAGGTTAACATCGAAGTGCTGAAAAAGAAGAATGTTCTATTCTTCATTTCGAGCCTGGACATCACCATTGAAGAAATCTCGGTCCTCAAGCCGGTTTATGATGGAATAAGTACGAAGGATCAGCATAAAATTGTATGGATCCCAATTGTGGAGCAATGGACAGATGACCTGAAAAAGAAGTTTGAGGTTCTGCGGTCCAAGATGCCTTGGTATACAGTGCAATACTTTTCACCAGTGGTAGGCATCAAGTTCATTAAGGAGGAGTGGACCTTCAAGAATAAGCCTCTCGTCGTGGTGGTAAGTCCAAAAGGAAAGGTGGAACACCCGAATGCACTCCACATCATTAAGGTATGGGGAGCAAAGGCCTTTCCTTTCACTAAAGAGGCAGAACAAACTTTGGCAACTAAAGAGGATGTGATGGAAGACATCATGGTCGGCGTCAATCCCAAATCACCCGTCGTGGTAAATTCTATTTCATCCTCTACATTACTACTCTTAAGCAAAATTCATATTATAAAAGGCTCGTACTTTTAATAAAAATCATAATTAATTAGCATTATAATAGTACGTGTTTGAGAATTAACACGCATGTCTTCTTCTATCAATCAGATCAAGGATGACAAGTACATTTTCTTCTACGGAGGCAAGGACAAAGAGTGGATCCAACAATTTACCAGGAAAGCAACTGTCCTGGCGAATGACCCGGCGTTGAAGGAGGCAGGGATTTCTATCGAGTTGGTTCTTGTAGGAAAGAATGAGAAAGGGCAGGACGATGTTGGCATTCTAGGTCGTTTTTGGGACAAGATGGAAAGCTTTTTCTTCTCCAAGACTGAAAAGAAAACTGATCAACCGGATACTGTGACCAAGGAAATACAAAAGCTGCTATCTTACAAGAATGAGAGTGGATGGGTAGTGCTGAGCAAAGGGTCTAAAGTGATATTTACCGGACATGGAACAACTATTTTGAAGGTCGTGGATGAGGCCGAAAAGTGGAAGGGGTATGTGCGTGAGATTGGCTACGAGATTATATTCAAACAGTACCATGACAAGGTTATTGAAGTGAATCGCCCTTGCTCCCGTGTTGACATTCCTGTTGGTGTCGGAAAGATCCCCGAGCATATGCATTGCCCTCACTGCCCCCGCGTTATGGAGAGCTATATTAGTTTTAAGTGCTGCCACGTTGACGGTGCTCTGAACGCACTGCACTAAATAGATTAATGCAAGGTTACCTTTCAATGTTTTCTCTCTAGTGATCAAGAATATTATATATCCGTACAATAAAGGGACGTCGGATTACGTAGGTGATCTGATGCCAATAATATTACGTAAAGTATCTATGTAATCGATCGTTAAATGGTCGTGCATATCCTTAAATAAAGAGCATCTGACTCTCTGAGGGCTTTGACATCTTTGCCACATGCTTGCTCTCTTTTCCCTAACTCGTTTCCTCTGTTTCTATAATACCTGAGCCTGACTTCTAATGCTCCTAGAGATATTAGGAAGATGCAATATTGGAGGCGGGACGTTCCGTGCTTTCCTTCATTTTTATATAATGGAGAAATCCATGATATCTCCTTTCATTGCAGTTACGTTCTCCATCACTAGCAGCTTCCCAGCTTCATCGAGTTCATCTTATATTAATGTACAGGCAAAAGAACGTTGAACTAAAAGTAATTTGATAAATAGTACTATTATAATGAGTTTAATTAGAATCTAAAGTAATTTAATGGGCCTATGTGCGGCAACTAGATCAGTGAGATCAAGGTGGGCTAATTCACATGCAGCAAGTAGTTGTTGATAAGTAAGAATATGATGATCAGCATAATCCAATTCAATGAAGTAAAGTGGATGACAGCATTGACAATCATCTGATATACATTTGTTCCCGCCAGTACCTTATCTGATAATTTAAAAAAATATTAAGTTAGAATAATTGATTCCATGAATTATATATGTGTCGTTCATTTTCACCTATTATATTCATTTCACTTTATTCTATTCTATTCTATTACGTATAATTTATGAACTCCTAAAGAAAGTCCGAGAGCATTTTCGTATTTAACAGCAACAGTACTATTCGTTTGCTTGCATATATGGGCCGGGGGCTTTTATGGGGCCGGCTGACGCTGAAATTACTATGAAGTACTTAGCGGTTTGAACCAAACATGACTACCAAGGTATAAACTTATGCCTTTAGTAGGCATGTTTAGGTACTCATAAAATTTTTAAGATTTCTCTTAATTTCATGTTTAAGCATCACTCGAACACAAATAATAATAATAATTATTATATTTATAAGTTTAAAATTTTCATTTAATAATTACCTAATCATTACTTAAATATAAAAATAAATACAAGTTTTATAAATTTCAAAACAAAAATAATATTAAAAGATTATGTTCAAATAACTAATTTTGAACTTTATATATATATATATATATATATTCACTTTCACAAACTACAATACAATATTTTTTAAAAAAATATTTTTATTAAACATTTTCTCTCTCATTTCCCAAAACCGAGTTCCAAACAAATTCTAACAATTTTCAAATGGAAAAAACTATTTTGCCTCCCTAATGTACCGCTCTATTTGACCACTTGATAGAATTATTATTTTTTACTTAGTGATTAAAGAATTGATTTTAAGTGTATTGGGATATTATTTTTATTTTTTTAAAATATTTAAATATATTAAAAAATTGTGAAAAAAAATGAAAAAAGAAACCAAAAAGCAAAATCGGTAAACTTGAGCGGGTTACTCTGGGCGACAAAGTAGCCCAACTCTTCTCAAATATTTTCAAATTACCCAAACATGCCCAAAAGTCTTTCTTTTTTTTTTTTTTTTTCCTTTTTGTTTGAAATCTCAATTCTATATGGGGTTTTTTTAGTCCATTGTCACGTGCTAAACTGGAAGGTATAGGTAGCCATTTGGTGTGCTCATGTCACTGGGCGGATTACCACTGAGAATACATAATCTCTGCTTGTCTTCATTTATTCCATGTTGTTTCATGGTCTTTCTTTCTTTCTTTTTCTTTTTTTTTTTTTAAGAAGAGGGCAGTACCCCAAGTTTATTGATTATCCTCACTTGTGGCGGAGAAAAATCGTAGTTACAAACAAACACCTAGAGCTAAAAAATCAATCAGAGCATTTTCTTTACAAAACACATGACTCACTCTATACTCCATGCTTCCTAGGCAGATCTGAAGCTCATCTAAAAAATTCTCAAAATACCAAATATTACAATTTTCCCTATTAAGCCATCTAACAAGGATTTGAGAGTCTGTCTCAATGTGAACTCGATAAAAACCAAGCTGACAGCATCTCCTAACCCCTTCCAACAGACTTCTCATTCAGTAAAATTATTAGATCCATGACTTAAGAATACAACAAAAGTCGCACATAAATTCTCATCATCATCACGAATAACACCCACAGCTCCTGCCGACCCTAGATTACCCAAACTGCTACCATTCGTATTAACCTTCACCTAGTTCAATTGTGGCCATAACCATTCACCACAGATAATTTCTTAGGTTTAGGAAGAATCACTAGGACATCTAGCCTTTTTAAAATATCAATATCCTTAGAAGGGAGATTCACAGTTTTAACGGTCAACTGCATAATACAACGAATCCATACTTTAATAGCATGCTAAACCGAATTCACCGTAGCACACTTACTTTCATACCTAGCTTTATAACGCCAATCCCAAAGTTTCCAGGATATAATAGAAGGAAGAAGCCTAAAAATAGTCTGAACCTGATTAGACTTACCAGCACGACGAAACCAGAAGTTCACTTACTCCTACCAGGTACCAAAATTATCCATGTGCACACCTAACTGAATCAAAGCTATCTCAAAATATGTCTAACAATATCACATGTACAAAGCACGTGATTAAGATCTTCAATATGTCCCAAAGAGCAACATTTACATTTAGAACCCATAGAAATACCAGCCATTTTAATCTTGACATCTACACTCAAATAATTATTAGTAACTTTCCACATCATTACAGAAATTTTATTAGGGAGATGATTATGCCAAATCCAATTGGCCCAAGGTAAAGTTGGAGCTCAAACCCTAATACAATCCCAAGTACTTTTAGTAGTGAAATTACCATCACTTTCCTTATTCCAAATAAGAACATCTTGACCCTCCTTATGATTAGCTAAAAATTGATATAAATCATTAGCTTTTTAAGATCCCACTAACCTTTCCAAGCGCGAGATATCCCACTCATTTTTAATGTGATACTCTTTAATTTTAATCAAAAGATTCTCTCTAATCGGATACTGGTCGTTTAGGGGACCACCCTCCTCCCAATTGTCATGCTAGAAGGAAATGTTACCCTCTCACACTAACCACTTATAACTAGCTAAAACTTCTGGTATACATCTAACAATAAACTTCCAAAATCGAATATCCTTGTTAGGCTCCAATAGGGATAAATGATTACTCCTAACATACTTGTTACGAAAAAAATCCACCCACAAGGAATTACCCGAGATCAAGTGCCAAGCAAGAGTCTTTCATTCTTTTGTCTACTTCTTCTTGTTCATATGTATTCATTCTGACGGATTTTTTTTCATCTGATTATTTCTTTTTTTAGAGTTTTTCATCTTATTAGACACACAAAAAGAAAAGAGTCATAATAATTAGGGTTGTTCACCGACCCAGCCTGCTCGACTCGAAAAATTCAATTTTCCGACCCGACCTGAGTTGATCACCCGTTAACCAATCACCCATTAACTCATTGCCCATTAACCGATTACCCGAATTTTTGTTTTTTTTGTTTTTTTTTTTATTTTGGAGATTTCTCCCAACAACCAAGTTCCATATCACTAAATCAATTCTAAATCACAATCAAATCCATGCGATAATCATCTTAAAATAAAAATCGGATGGAACAACCTAGAAGAAAAACCAAAAGAAAAAATCAAATCCATAAGAAAAGGACAAGAAAAATCCAAAAGAAGAAATCAGATGAAAAAAGCCAGAAGAAAAACATAGAAGAAAAAATCGGATAGAAAAATCCAAAAGAAAAACACATAAGAAAAAAAATACTGAACATTGCTTTCGGATGTCCTTCGATTCTCTATAGAAAATAGTTTCACACGAAACTTCCAAAATACCTTTCAAATCTTTGAGCCCAATGTTGTTGCATAGCACTAACAAATATATATTTGTTCCAAAATATTAGAGAATCATCATGAACACCCAATCTTAGCTTTTCATTTCTAAAGTTAGCAACGATAGCCTATTGACAAAAATTTTCAAACCAATTGATTTGTGCACACCTTACGGATACGATACCGTGATCTGCTGACAAAGAAAAAGAAGAAAATGAGATGGTTTAAGAGAGAGAGAGAAGGGAGTCACGTGAGTAAAATAAAAAATGAAATAAAATTCAGAAATCGAAATATTTAAGTTAAAATCGGGTAATACGCATTTTCGATTTTAACCATAAATATGTCGGGTTTTCGGGTCAAGCTAATTCGGAAAAACGGGTCAGGTCGGGTTTACGGGTTTTTTGTTCAGCGCTAATAATAATCATGAGTATCGAATTAACGTACCAGCATTAATTAGATTAAATGACAAATTAGGTCACTAGCCATACGTAGTACGTGTGTGTATATACACATATATATATATATGTATATATAAGAGTTAGGGTCTCATGTCTAAGAGAAACCCTTCTCCAAATTTATTGAGAACCTTCACTTTTAACAGAAGAAAATCTTGATTATTACAAAAAGACACTTGAGGTTACAAATAAAACTAGAAAGACCATCCAAATATCCAAAAAACCAACCTGAATAAATAATACACACAAAAAGAATAAACAAAACAAACAAATGCCCCTAACAACCAGATCCCGAGATAAATATAATTTGTTACATTAATTTTTTAAAATTCTTGTTGTTGTGTTTCTTGTCGTCTTTGATACTGTACTTCGACTAATCCATCGGTTTTAAGTTCTCAACCATTCCCACAGGTTAAGATGGGAACGTGACAATAATTAATCCCATTGCCCCGAGATGTTGAATAATAATTTATTTCCTTAATCTCCCTTTAAAAAAACATTAATCTCATTTCTACTACTAGGGTTAAGGGATAAGAGACGTTCTCCCTTTTTCTACGAGAGATATACTTATCCCCACAAAAATAATAATAATAATAATAAGATAGAAAATATAGCTTCTCTTTTCCTATGATGTTATAATCTCGTTTATGGTTTTATCTTTTTCTATTTTTTAAGCCGACAAGATTTCTCTCTTTTCCTTTAATTTTATTTTAGAGTAGAATCTGATACATTTCATGTTCTCATATATTATATCATTTGAGCTTGGGATCGATACTTGATAAGCGTCTTTAATTTATAAGTAATGAGACACATAATATTTTTTAGTTTTTTTTTTCAATTATGTTTTAAATGAGTAAGATTATGTAAAATTAAAATAGAAAAATTAATATTTTTAAAGAAGCGATATTACATTAAGAGATTCTAAAATAAGTTATAAAATAACTATAAAAATACTATTATTATTAATTTATTTCACTGAATATAAGCAAGAAGTCTTTACTTATAAATTTTGAAAAGAGATAAGTACGTTTAGAGCAGGTGAACAAACGTTTTTTCAAATTTTAGCTAAAAATCATCTTTCTCTAAATTTCTTCCTAAATTTTACTCATATTTCTAAAATCTCGTACATTTCACTCTCTATTATTTTTCTATTTTATTAAAATAATTTTTTCTATCTTTCTTTATTATTTTTTCTACTCATTTATTTATACATTTTTAACTACTCTTTTTTTTTTTTTTTTTTGTCTTCGAGAAAAGTGCGGAAGAAAATTTTTTAACTTATTTTTTTTCACATTTTGGTAATTATTTAATTATTTATTGTACCTATGTTTTCGATTTTTCATCTATAACAAATTTTTTTAAACTACATATCTCTAAATGATAATATTTTAAAATCAATACTTTCATAACAATAATATTTATAAAAAGAATCATATTTCCACAAATGATCAATTCAAAAAAAAAAAAATAGACCATGATAATGGTGACATTTTCTATAAAAAATATGAGTATGAGAGAAAGTATAAATGACTGGAAGAAAATTTTGTCATTATAAGAAAACTATTTATTTGTGACCAGTTATTTCCAATGAAATGATTATTTTCAGCTAAAATAAATCTATTTTCGTCACAAATAACCTTTTCTTTGCAAAAAAAAGTCATAAATACCTATTTTTCTTGTAGTGTGTTTTATTAATTAGAATAAAATATTTATAAAAAATAATTTATGGATGAACATTTAGGGAGCTACTGTTAGATTCCAAAATCTTTTTCTAAAATAGGCACCAGATGGAAAGGGATTTTTGTCAAAAAATTAAAAAATTTACTAAATTTTAAGAAATTACCAGCTATAGGCATCCGGTAGAAAAACAAGTTATAATCAGTACACCAAAAATATAGTTTATTTCAAAGCTTATTTATTAATATTATAAATATAATATTAATACAAAAATTGACACAATAATTAAAATATATATTAATATTATTATAATTATAATAAACTTCAAGACAAATAATATGGTACCCAATCGCAAGTAAAGAATTCTAAATCATACCGTGTTTTTATTTTATTTTATTTTCTTCTGATCACTTTTTCAAAAAGTAAACAAAAAAGAAAACAAATAATTTTCATTCTTCGATGCAGAGCGTACTCTATTCCTCGCTGCAAGCAGAATCAAATAATTATAGCACTGCTAGTCCCTTCATTTTGCGTGTGCCCTTCGTTTTGATAGCTTCTGTATTTAATTTCTTTCTAATTTTTTTTACTTAATTATTTGTCTTAAAATTTTAAATAAATAAAAAGAAATAAATTTTATTAATTATTTTATATTTTAATATTTTTTTTCATGTGTAAGTCAAATTTTTTTTCATTAAAATATTTAATAAAATATAATAAAGTGTAGAGTTGATATTCGAATTCAAAACTTCTATTCTGATATCATATAAAATTAAAATTCTTATTTGTCTAAAAAATTTAAGTTAGTGGAAAGAAATTGATTTTATTATTGATTTTATATTTTAATATTTAATATTAAAAAAAGTAATTTTTTAATATATTATTATATTTTTATTTTTTAAAAATATTTAAATATATAAAAAAATAAAAATAAATAAAAATAAAAATTTATCTTAGCGGTCAAAATGGCCGGATAGTTGGACCGCAGAGTATCCCGACATACAGAGTATTGTTGTTGTTGAGACGTGCCATCGCGTCACGAGTCTGCGTCTTTTCACTATCCAACGAAACCAGGAACGTACGTTGTCGCCAGCGATTTGTCGTTGATAGTGCTAACGTACATCTTGAAATGGATAATGACAGCTACATAGATAGGGTTACTATCTTTTGAAATTGAGTCGCAACCCGCTCAAGTTGACTGATTTTGTTTTTTGGTTTTATTATTTTTTTTTCATATTTTTAAATATTTTAAAAAATAAAAAAAATAAAAAAATCTGTTATACTTAAAATTACTTGTTTAATTACTAAATAAATAAATAATCACGTGTGAAATGGAATGGTACATTAGGAAGATAAAGTAATTTTTTCCTTCATTCCTACATCTGTAGGACCTCTCCACAGTCCTTGTAGGACCTCTCCACTACACCTGGTCTTGGTCTTTGATTACAGACGAGCCATGATTAATTTCCACACTAAAAATGCCTAAAAAAAAAGACGAAAAAAGCTACTTTGTTATTGTTAACATAATCATTTCTTTCAAGCCAACATATTATTATGCACCGTCGAATTGGAATTCGAAGTAGGCGGTGCATGAAAAGGAAAAGGTGGGTGGGTAACAAGATTTCAAGAAGAGAACCCGTGAGAGTTAAATAATAATAATAAAATAAAATAAAAAACTCCTTCAAAATTACCAATTATTAATTTCTCTTAAGAATCGAAATATATATATATTTTTTTTGAAATGTATCTACTTTGGTTTCTTTTCTTTGGCTATGTACCTTCTACAAATAGGAGGAATTAACCTGCTTTGATGGGACAACTACCTAACGGGGGTTGGGGCAGTTAAATCACTGCTTATTTCATAAATTTTAATTTTTTTAGATAAATAGTGATTTTAAATGGTAGAAGAGTATATGTCTTTGTTTGAATTTTTAACTCTACATCCTATTTTATTTAATTAAATATTTCATTTATTAGATTTATTTATTGAGACATTCTAATCCACATAAGAGAGAATATTAAAATATATAATAAATAATAAAATTTATATCTTTTCATTAAATTAAACTTTTAAGATAAAAAATAATTATATAAATAAATACTTATTGGCAATGCAAGATCTCGGTAGAATTGGAGATCAATTAGACTGCGTTTGGATGTTGAATTGAGTTGAATTGAGTTGAGTTTATATGATAAAATATTATTAAAATATTATTTTTTAATATTATTATTATTTTGAGATTTGAAAAAGTTGAATTGTTTATTATATTTTGTATTGAAATTTAAAAAAATTATAATGATAAGTTGAGATGAGTTGAGAGAAGTTTAAAAAGTAAATGAAGTTTTTCGTAATGTTAAAGGGATTAAAGAGGTCATGCATTCTAATCATTACAGTTTGAACTTTACTATTTATCATTTCACATACTACATATTATACATATTTATTTTATTTATTTTTATTCTTTCTTAACTAATTGAATTATTCTACTCATCATCCATACACCACACATTTAATAAAAAAGAAAAAATTAATACGTGATGTAAAAATGATGAGTCAAATCTTTTTTTAGAGATATATCTCTCGTTATATAATAAAAAAAAGAGAACATTTGTGTATATATTAACTAATTAAAACAAAAATTTCGATCAGAGGAGTATACACGTATTCTAGTAAATAAATATTAACTAGCTCGTATGTCTTTCTTGCCAAAGAGAAATAGGACTAGTTTAGTTATATAGATGAAATGAGATGAGATGAAATGAAAAATCTATAAATAATAATGAGATAATTTGTTAATAGTAATTAAATTGTTTCAGTTAAGATTTTTATATATGATTTTGGGAATGGGAGAGAAATTTTAAAGTTAAAAAAATGTTAAAAAATAATTTTTTACTTCTATTTTATGATTTGAAAAAATTGAATTATTTTTTATATTTTATTTGAAAGTTTGTAAAAATTGTAATTATTTGATGAAAATGTTGAAAATTAAAAAATTAAAAAATTAAAAATTAAAAAATATTTATATTTAAATATTAAAATAAAATGAGATGCGGATGATTTGAAAGATTTGTGTGAAACAAACCAGAACTAAATATACCATTTTTGTATCAATTGAAAGACAACAGAAATATTTTATTAACTTGGTCAGAAAAATATATCTATTATTTTTCAGCCTAACAGTTTTATCTTTTTAGAACCTATAAATACAACAGCCAATGGACAATTAATTAGTTAATTTTTTTATTATATAAATTCGTTATTTTTATTTTATTATTCATCGTCATTATACATCACGACGTTTTTAGATATATGATCATAAGCTAGTCTCACGTCATTTTCTGGGCAACGACGACTGATATGCATTGGACGATGCCGGACCGGGACCACGCATGAAATTAAACCATTAACCTACAGCTTTATCGTACATCTGAAGACTGAAAACGCGAGCGTAACTGCAAAAGCTTGTTATAAAACATGTGTTGCGTGTACGTAGTAAATAAATGTTTTCCTTTTTCATCAATTTCTTTGACCTCGACAGAGTTGTAGTAAATAAATGTGTTCCTTTTTCATCATCCTCTTTTCTCCTTACACGCGTCCTTTGGATTTCTGTTTCTTGCAACATGGTTGAAGCTGAGCCACATGTTTCTTATCGAGAAGGGATCTACTTTTCAGACAAGAATCGATGATCGCCATGGTCATAACGATGCTAGCTTTTCATCCAACGTGTCTACGTGTTCAGTACTGCTCATGACAGCCTCACATGCACCTTGTTTTCTCTCTCCTTTTTATCTATAAAGATTCAATTCCATCCTTTCAAGCGTCAGGTAATTCGTACCACAAATACATGGTTTCGATTGGTCCCATCGTTTCTACGACGTGATAATGTAAGCCAGCAAGACTCGAACATCTTTCCGAATTTAGAGGCATGAGTAGCACTCCAAATTTAGTGTTTTTTTTTTTATTCACATTTGTTTTATCATTTTTAAATATTTAAAAAAAATTAAAAAAACATATATCAATATACTTAAAATTACTTTTTTTTATCACTAAATAAATAAAAAAAAAAAAATTTTTGACAAGCAGTACGTATAGTTGAGACCGCAGATTAGCTTTATTGTTAGAGGCATATATTTCCTGAAATAGGAAATAATCGTTACCGTGAAGTTGAAGATTTTTCCACATCTTCTGGCTCGCATACAACAGTTGCAGATATCAAAGCTGGTGTATGCACACATGTTGGTTCTGGTTTGTATGTTAGAATATCCTCGATATTTTTAAATATTTATTTTTTAAATATTACTTAAATATATTTTTTATCTAATAATTATTTAATTATTATAATTTTCTTAAACTATCAGACAAACACAAAAAATAATACAATTTTTATAAATTTTAAAATAAAAATTATATTTAAACAATTTTTTAAATTTATAATATTTCTATTCAATTTTTTTTTTATTTTTTAAAACTAATAAAATATCTTAATTCAAGCTATTTAAATATTATTTACAGATATTTTAAATATCAAAACCGGTGCTTAAACTCCCACGCGAGGATATAGAAATGACAAATATCACAAGGAAAAGAGAACAAAAATTAATACGATAGAATAATATAATTAGCACTAGTACTTTAACTCAAGGAAATAAAAGATAAAGAAGAAAACTCGTATATATTGCCCCATAATTAATATCGTGTAATTTAAGATGAAAACAGTACTGTTGGGGAAAAAAAGGCATAAATAATAAAATCCTTTTAGTATAAATTATTTAGAAAATCATGATCATAAGATTACACATATACATATATATATATATATATATACATACATATACATATATATGCTCCTTGAAACGGAGATACTTCCAAGATCAATAATACCCAAGCAATATAGTCCTCAGATTTGGACGTTGGCAACATGCCAATCCTTGTCACTTTGCTCTCAAAGCTAATTATGGTTCTCAGCTCATGAATAGGTCGTCCATGCATGGGCCATTATCCCCCATCTTTAATTAATTTCAAAAAGATGAATTGACATGCAATAAATTATCTATGGAATTTTCTTAGCAGAGAAAAAAAAAATATTATCTGCGGGACTTGCTTTGCCAGAAAACGAAGGCAACCAACCGACAATGATGGAATTTAGTACTGTTTTCACAAGCTCCGCATAAGAACGTGCCACGTGCAAACACTTTTGTTTTTTAAATCCCATATCTATTCAAATGAAAAGGGAAACGTGTAACGTGTGATCAGTGCAGTCCTTTCACACCTCAACTTTAGAAAACAAAAGAGTGTTCTAGACGTGCATGCCAACTTTGCTTAAAGTTTCCTTACAGGTACATCTTGTTCAGACGGTAAAAGCAAATTAAAAAGAAAATAAAGGTAGTGAAATTGATTAGTTTTCTTTTCTTTCTGACGTTAGCTCCTTTTCTTTATTTGCAGTCATAGATTAAAGAGGATCCATTCATTTTCGAAAACAATTACAACTTTTTACAGATATTTTTACACATTATCATTTTCAAGTTAAATAAGGGTATTTAAAAGGCAAGAACTTTCAGACTTTTTTTTATACACTATTAATTTAGAATATGTAATATCAGCTAGCATTAAAAAAATTTGTGTCGTATTTTTTTTAATTATAATGGCTCAAATAATATAAGTCTTGTATTTACACAACAATCATTTAAGATTTTAAGTACTACATCTTAAAAAGACGAGTATGCAACATGGCAATCTTGAATAATTACCTTTTCTAAGGACAATTATTCAAATAATCATCGATATTGCTCGCACGTTTTAAAAGATCATCATTAATTCCTCCTCACGAGGGATATCAATCTTCAAATTTGTGCGATTATGTAGTGGTATATACAATAAGAGAAGTGCTACAACCACGTATAAAAAGATCACATAAAAATAAATTAATAAACTGATATAATTTCTTATAATATGTTAGATTTATTTTATAATAAAAGTAACTTTACAATTTAAAGTATTACATCAAGTCGTGTTAATTTATGAGTTTACTTTTATGAAATATCTTAATTTTTTTGCTAATGTATTTCTCATACTGTAAAGATATTAGAGAATTTTTATATCCATGCTATATAAGTTATTTGTGTCCACATGCATGTAAGTATGTCCGGAAGATTGCAGACTGAAATTAGTTAGGAGTTTAAAACATATATGTTATATTGTTATGAGTTTTGTTACTCATTATCCTCACAAATCACACACCATTTTTATTTTTATTTTTTTAAAATTATTTTTAGTTTTATTCTTTCTAAACTAATTGAATTCTTCTACTCATCATCCATATACCACATTTGGTAAGAGAAAAAAAATAAAAATTATGTGTGGTGTGTGGTATGATGTGAGGATGACGAGTAGAATTTTTTATATGTTATATATAAAGTCCTTCTATTCGCTATCCCTACACCACACATTACATTTAATTTTTTTTTTTATTCTTGTTAAACTGAAGTGATTCTTCTACTGATCATCCATACACCAGACATTTTATATAAAGGAAAAAAAATATGTATGATGTGTAAGGTAGGAATGATGAGTAGTATGTTTTATACATACATACATACATACATACATATAACAATTTTATATCTCCTCTACCTATTATTTTCCTAACCCTGCTTAGCCGGTTTGTATCTTCAATGTTCAACAATAGGTTATAGACTAAAATAGTCGTGACACTCTTTATTAAGAGTACTTAGCTGTCAAGATTATATCGTCTTATCTATTTTTCATTTATCTAATTAAGTATAAGTAGTAAGGGTGGACTCCGACTTCAACGGAGTCGAAAGGCCAACCTCTAATGATTGGAGTCGGAAGTAATTTCAAACTCTGACTCTAACTTCGAATGGAGTTGCTGTAGTTGGAGTCAAAGGGTTAGAGCCATGGGAGAGAGAGAGAGAGAGAGAGAGATGGTTTAGTCGGCGCATTTGTGACGTGCATCCTCAATGTTGCCAAAGGCCCAAAGCCACCATGCATTTGTCCGTCTGGAAGATGCCTTGACAAAAACAAAAATTGAA
This sequence comes from Juglans microcarpa x Juglans regia, assembly GCF_004785595.1. Classification (NCBI taxonomy): domain Eukaryota; kingdom Viridiplantae; phylum Streptophyta; class Magnoliopsida; order Fagales; family Juglandaceae; genus Juglans; species Juglans microcarpa x Juglans regia. The sequence goes on along the minus strand of NC_054594.1, from coordinate 38,240,070 downwards.
AACTAAAAACAGAGAAGATGAAGAGAGGAGAATTAGAGATCGAATACTTATATGTGCACAGTACCAAATAAAAAATCAATTTGTTGATGAAAAGGATGGAGAGGTGGGGATTTGTATAACATGAGTCTTGAGAATACGCAAGATCTTGCTGCTAATAATGCTCTTGACCTGAGTGATATCATGAGTGTCATGAAAAATCACACCAGTCTGGAACGGCGTTAGACCCTTGTAAGAGAGCTTAGGTTTTTTATGGGTACGTCTTGAAAAGAGATCTTAAGCCAACTCGATAGAGTTCTTTTATAGGGCAGAGCAGAGGCCGGGATACCCTTATTGAAATCATATCACAAAAATCAATTAGATTTTGCCAAGGCTAGAAAGAGAGGCAATATGCATATATACAGAGAGGGAGAGGGAGGGGGGGAGAGAGAGAGAGAGAGAGAGAGAGAGAAGTACCCACGACTATGCATACGACCCATTGTGGTAATGAAGAAGTGGAGGTGTCGTTGCTTTCATTCCTTTACTTAGACGAGCTGCAGCAAACCTTAGGGATCTTTTGAAACATGAAGTAAATGAGATTTATTTTTGAGTATATTAAAAAAAACCCAAAACCAAGATGAATTTTGAATCCAAAGCAAAGAAAGCAAACATGACAGACAGACACACAACTGAGTTAGATAGAAAATTAAGACTTTGAAGACTTAGACATATTCAAAAGGAAATCACAGATATTTTTTTGTTCAGTCAGAACAAATTTTTCCTCCAAGTCTGACTATTTTTTTCACAATAACTCTGACTTCGACTCCGAACTTCATTTTTTTTTTACTCCGAAGGAGTCAGAATCGAACCAGACGTCGGCCTGAATCAATGCCGGCTGCATTTTTGCCCACCCCTAATAAGCAAACAAATATATATGTATATAAAAGTATATTCACGCAAATCGATATATTATTTTCTGAAACTTTCATGTAACTTTTTGAATGAGTATGATCGATCAACTTTTATTGCTTTGGTCGGTCTTTCATTTTTTCCTTTCGCCATATATATATATTAATTAATTAATTACCACAACAAGAAAATTATTTGTTTATGACTAGTTATTTCCTACAAAAATAACTATTTTCTGTCAAAATAAATTTATTTTCATCTCAAATAGTCATTATCGTAACAAATAATCCATTATAAATACTCATTTTTTCTTATCATATATATACTAGAGTAGTACTCGTGTTCATATCTTACAAATAAAGTTCAACCTCTACTTTCTTCTCTCCAATGGCTTATTCTTGTCCATGGGAAATGCATTTGAATTTAACTTGTCCATGAGGGTCATGGAGATGCCTCGTGATTTTTTTTATCATTTGTAGGCTAAAGACTTAGGCTTGGTTTGGATAGCGAAATTCTTCCGTCTCATTTCATCTCAATATTTAAATATCATAAATATAAACAATTTTCAATTTCAAATATTCATTTTTGTCATCTAATTATTATTTAATCATCACAACTTTTCTAAACTTCCAAACAAAATACAAAAAAATAACTAAATTTTTTCAAACCTCAAAACGAAAAGTATATTAAAAAATTATATCATAACAATTTTTTATTTTATAATATTTTTATTCAATTTTGTTGTCTCTCATTTTTTAAAATTTTATAAAATATTAAAAATCACATTATTATTATTCACATATTATATTATCTCATTTTATTCTACAAATGAAGCCTTAAATTTCGATCAGTTTGGCACTCAAGAAAAAATAAAATAAAATAAAACAAGGGAAAAGGCTAAATTACACATGCATATAATTCTTTACGAATACCGACAAAGGAATATAGTCACCGGAGAAAAGCTTGTCTGCCGCCTCTACTTGACCGCTACAGTACGCTCTGACAAATTTCTTTTTTTTTCTTTTTACTTAATGATTAAAGAAGCGATTTTAAGTATATTGGTATTTTTTTTATTTTTTACAAATATTTAAATATATTATAAAAATGTGAAAAGAAAAAAAATAATAAAAACGCAAAAACTAACTAACTGTGTAAATGAGCGGTGCTACTCAGGCTGCAGAGTAGCACCGCTCATAACCACCAAATCTTATCCATAGTCTTATCGAGCTAGTTTGTTTTTTCGTTTTTCGGGGTTTTCTTTTTTTTGGCGTTTTCTTTTGACATTACCAGAAAATGGGAATTGGGACCAAACCTGTGAACGGCACTCGTCGTACACGCTGATTGGTACTAATTTGGACATGAAAAAATATAGTGACAAACCATTTTTATCTATCTATATATATATATATACACATATACATATACATACTAGTAAGGGCACAATGTGCAATGGACGTGTGTCAAGTTGTATTGCATGTTGTCCCAAGTTACAGCTATAAATTGTGTAAAATCACGCATTATTTTTTGAAAAAATAAATTTATCATTAAGAAATTATTTTATTTTATGTAGATCTTATATTTAAGTTAGTTTTTAAAAATAATATGCAGTGCTTACACAGTTTATAATTGTAAATATCATATATAAACAAAATAAGTAGGTACTATTGGTTACCAAGAGGGAAATATTTTAGTAACAAAAGAATTATATAAAGTAAATCATAAACTTCTATAGGTTGATATAATAAATGTGATTGTAAAGTTATTTTTATTATAAAATAAATCTAAAGAATACCAGAAAAGCAAGTCAATTTATGAAGTTACTTTTAGGTAATATTTGTGATATGCAGTAGTTTTTTGCCGAAATAAGAGAAGGAGACAAGAAAAAACAAATATAGGAGAAATGACGCGAAATGACAAGAATCTACATGTTTAGGTGTCATTTAGATTGTAAATTAAGATGAAATGAATTCAGATAAAAGTTGAAAGTTGAATAAAATATTATTTTTTAACAATATCAATGTTTTGATATTTGAAAAAGTTGAATTGCTTAATATATTTTATGTGAGAAATTAAAAAAATTATAATAATGAGATAAGATAAGATGAAACACTTATCCAAAAATAATATTAATTTTCGATGGAGGCCCCAGTCCCGATGCGAGACCCTTTCTTTAGGTTGCTCTAGCTGTCGTAAGAACTGATGAAAGATAACTATTTAATAATTATTAAAAATTTGTTTATAAAATATTATTAATTGAATTTAAAATTTTATTATAATTTTAAATTGAGAAATAAATAATTATTTTATTCAAATAAATGTACAAAAATTGTTTAATAAATATCTTTAAAAAATTTTTACCTGCCACTTGAACCCTCCCCGTGTAGTGTATAAAATAAAAGAGGGACTGCCAATTACCAGATCAAAAAGCTGTTAGGGTCAAAAGCTCAATTCTCGTTATTTTCTTTTTCTAAAATAATTTAAAAAGCTTTTTATTTAAACATCTTCAAATGACATTTATATATTTGTGACATAGATTGAGTTTGATATGTCCATTTATGATTTAAGAAATAGTATCATACATTCAGAATTAGATACTTCAGTGTGTATTTGTCCAAAAAAGGTAATATTTATAAATTATGTGTCCTAAGGAAAAGTTAAAATATGTTTAATTTTACAAAATATAGTTATATAATGTCTAATTCCTTTTTACAAAAAAAAAAAAAAAAGACCGATAATGAGGTCGAGCGTGACGGCATCGTCGGGGGCTGCATGGCCACTATCAAGGTCTCCGACCAGACGGTGATGGCATTCCCTCATCTTCCACCAACAACAGGCACGACTGTCCTTCTTTGAGCGTTGACCTCAGCTCTGCCGCTTCCGATAGCCTCACAAGAATCGATGGTAAGTCGTGTTTCATCTCTCTCTCTCTCTCTCTCTGATCTAACTTCTCGCTTAGTATATCAAGCTCAAGAACTTCCTTCGCAGCTCCATTGCCACATTCGGAGTTGCACCACTGGCTCACTTTTTTACTGAGACTCCCATGGTTGTGCATGTGTCGGAGAGACGAAATCGTAAAATGAGAAACACATTGGGATAAATTGGGAAGCATAACAGAAGATGAAAAAAATGCTATTGCCTCATGTAGAACAAAGGATAACAACTGGAAAATGAATATGATTTTATACTCAAAATGAGTCAGTTCAAGCAGTGATGAAAATGATAACATCTGGAAAAGAATTTGGCAGAAGTAGAATATGATAAGAACAGGAAAAAAATGCACAGAATAGGATAAGAACTGGAAAATAATGCGGTGATGAAAGGATAACATCTAGAAAAGAATTTGGCTGAAGCAAAATAGGATAAGAATTGGAAAAGAATTTGACAGAACCGAAATCTAGAACATAGGAGAAGTCAACAGAAAAATGAATAGAAAATAGAGGGCAAAATTGGTAGAAAAGTGTGCACGACGACTTGCCTGCTTATTCGCACTTATATATATAGTAGATATATGTATGTATATATGCTCAGTATAAGCTTATCCCAGCAAAGCAATACGCAGGCATGTTGTCAACATTCAACAATAAAGGTTTCTTACAACTACGAGCAAATAAAAAATCATTTACATAAAGAAATTAATGCCGATAATTAAAAGTTATAAATTAGCTGGGTGAAGATCTTGTTAAGAACTTGATAAATGCATAAATGAAACTTGAGAACAGAGAAGGAAATGAAATTTGTACTGAATTGTATTGAATGAATTGATATCGATACAAGTAGCTCTACATTGTATTTATACTGAAGTATTGAAAATAACAGAAATAATAGATAATAGAAAGTGATTAATGCTTATTCTCTAGTTTGACTCTTTTCTCTTTGGACTTTAATTCCATATTTTCAATCTGTGATGCTATACTCTAACACCCACCTCAAGATGAACATGAATGTTAAGAATGTTCATCTTGTGATGAGTGTGATGAAAAGGTAAAGAACGAAGTGGCTTGGTAAGTATATCTGCCAATTATAACCGAGAAGGAATGTAAAACAATTTGATAAGATTCTGCTGTAGCTTCTCTCGAACAAGATGTCAATCAATCTGGATATGTTTAGTTCTTTCATGTGGACTGGATTTGTAGTAATGGACATGGCAGACTTGCTGTTAGTGTATAATAGTGTTGGTTGGGGATGATTAATTTGTAAATCATGTGAGGCATAAACTAGCCATTGAACTTTACAAGTTGTTGCTGCAGGAGCTCTATATTTTGCTTCAGCAGAAGATCTACTGATGGTTGCTTTCTTTTTGGATTTCCATGAGATTAATGAATTGCCCATGAAAATTGCAAATCTTATGACACTTCTTCTTATATTAATGCACCATGCCCAGTCACTGTCAGAAAATGCCTTAAGTTGAAGTTCTGAAGATGCTGAAAAGAACAAGCTCTATCCTAGTGTCGCCTTCAAATACCTTAACACTCTAACTGCTGCTTGATAGTGACTAACAATAGGTTTGTCAAGGAATTGACTTAAGACCTTAACAAATTAAGCAAGGTCTGGTCTTATGAGTATTTAGTACGATAACCTGCCAATGAGTCTTCTATTGGTTGGTGGGTCTTCATAGAGGTTAGGATCTTCAGCAGTCAACTTGATGTTAGACTCAATTAGAAAAGCAGTAGCCTTTGAACCAATGGTACCCTTGTATAGAAGAATATCCAGTGTATACTTTCTTTGGCAAAGAGAAATGCTTATTCTGAATTTTGCTACTTCCAAACCAAGAAAGTATTTTAGTGGCCCACAATCTTTTATAGTAAATTGGTCATGTAGAAAATCCTTCAAGAGCTGAATTTCTTGCAAATTATCACTAGCTAGAAGTACATCATCTACATATACTAGCAGTGCCATGAAAGATGTTGCAGATTTCTTGATGAATAAGGAACAATCATAATTGCCTTGAGTAAAGCCATAGCTGAGAAGGGCAGTAGATAGTCTTTCAAACCATTGTTTAGAAGCCTGCTTGAGGCCATAAAGGCTTTTTAAAAGTCTGCAAACTTCGTTATCTTGATTAGTCAGGCCAGGGACAACTCCATATAGACCTCCTTATGCAATTCACTAGGTAAAAAGACATTGTTTACATCTAGTTAGTGAATGTGTCATTTTTTAATTGTAGCAACAACAAGCAATAGTCAAATAGAAGTTATCTTGACTACAAGAGAAAATGTGTCAAAAAAATCTAATTCTTCTTACTGAGTATAGCTTTTTGCCACTAATCTAACTTTGTGTTTTTCTATGGTTTCATCTACTTTATATTTAACTCGAAACACTCATTTACAACCAATGGTCTATTTAGTTTTAGAAAGAGTAGCAAGCTCCAGGATTTATTCAACTCTAAAGCATCAAGTTCATTTTTCTCGACTTTTTGTAATTCTGGAAATTTAGTAGCCTATTTACAGATTTTGGGTTCTAGACAATTTAAGATAGAGGCAAGAAAAGCTTTATGGGATGCTCATTATCTACTAGTAGATAGGGAAGAAGAAATGGGATAGAAATTACCTTTGGTAGAACAATCAATAGAAGAAATGGAGGGAGGTGCATTTGAAGAAACATTGCTACAATAGTAATCCTACAGAAAAGTAGGTGTTTGTCTAACTCGAGAAGATTTTCTGATATATGGACTATTGGTAGGATTAATTTGAGGCAGAGGCAAGTACTGATTAGTGTTTGGAACATGTTCATTAACAAGAAAAATGGATGATGCACTTTGGTTGGAAATAGTAGTTAATAGGAGTAGAATAAATACTATATGAAGTTTCTGATGGAGGAAATAGAAAATAATGATTATGAGAATTAATTGGAACAACTGTGAATGGAAAGATATTTTCATGAAATACAACATTCTTAGAAATGAACATTTCATTGGTGCTAAGGTCCATCACTTTGTAACCTTTAACATCAGAAGGGTAACAAGAAAAATACACTGTGTAGCTCTTGGATTAAATATTTGTCTGTGATGTTGAAGTGTAGAGGCAAAACAAAGATAGCCAAAAACCTTGAGGTGAGAAAAATTGGTTATTTTGTTGAAAAGCATTTCATAAGGTGTTTTATTTTAAAGAAGTGGAGTGGAGATTCTATTTATTATATGTGCTGCAGCTACTAAACAGTCACTCCAAAAAGACAAAGGAATATTGGTATGAAACATTAAGGCTCTAGTTGTACTAAGTAAATGTTGATACTTCCTTTCAACTACTCCAACTTGCTGTGGAGTTTCTACACAATTCTTTTGATGTAAAATTCCATTTTCATGATAGAAATCAGTAAGAAAAAATTATGGTCCATTATTTGATCTTACAATTTTTATAGATGTGTTAAATTGTGTATTTATCATTTTGCAAAAGTTTTTGAGTATAGGTGATTCTTCAAATTTAGCTTTAAGCATATAAACTCAAGTACAACATGTACAATCATCAACAACTGTTAAGAAAAAATTATAACCCGAGTAAGAAATAGTTGCAAATGGACCCCGGATATCACAATGAATCAAATCAAAAATCTTATCAGAGCTGCTATGAGATACAAAAAAGACAGTTTTCTTTGCTTTGCCAGAGGACATATGTCACAGGCATTTTGACAATCAATAGAAATAGAAGGATCTAACTATTTAAGAGAAGATAGTCTAGAAGAAGATACATGGCCTAATCTACAATGCTAAATATCTAGTGGTTTTTGTAAAACAGTTGAAACAAAAGGGACCGAGTTAGACTTAAAAGTAGTGTAGGAAGAAACTTGGGAAAAAGCTTGTGACAAATGATAGAGCCCTTGTTTCTTTATTGCAATCCCAATCATCTTCTTCAATGATTGGTCCTGTAAAAGGCAATAAGAATCAAAGAAAGATAAGCAAATGTTAGAATCTTTGGTTAGCTTAGAAACATATAGAAGATTAAAAGAGAATGAAGGTACATGTAGGATATTTGATAAGAAAAATTGGTTAGAAAGAAAAATGGTGCCAATGTGTGTGGCTGGTACAATATGACCATTAGGTAGATTTATAGAAGCATTGATATGTTTGGGAGGAGAACAATACAAAAGTAGTGAACATATCATATGATCTGTTGTACCAGTGTCGAGAATCCAAGAATAATTAAATTTTGGAATAAATGAGGCAAAATTGCAAGAGACTTTACTGGAAAACTGAGAAGAAGTAACAATATTACAGGCTGGTGGAACACTCTAAGTATTTGGAGAAGACAAAGAGGAATTGGCAAGTGCTAAGAGTTTATTAAATTCTTCATCAGTTAAAGAAAACATTTGTTGCTCATTACTATTTCGATTGTGGACCTCATCAGTTGAAATGGTAGCATGTGCAGCAGAGTAATTCCTTTTTCCTTTTGGTCCAGTCCACCTAGGAGAATACCCATGAAGCTAAAAACACTTGTCAATAATGTATCCATTGTATCCATAAAGTGTACAATGAAGAGAAGACTGCTTAGATTTTTCTTTTGAAAATCTATAGTGATTAGTTGCTGGATTCGACTGCTTGACCATTAAGGCATGAATTTCATGAGAAACTGAGTTAGTGAGTTGCCTTTGACTCTCTTCTTGAAGCAACAGAGAAAATACTTTGGTCGTAATGGGTAATGGAACAACAAGAAGCAATTGACTGCTAACAAATGCTTATGAGTCATTCAAGCCAACAAAAAAATTCAGAACATAATTAGATTGCTGTCTTTGTAGCAATGAAGTGAAAAGATCACAAGTGCAACTGGACATTTTTCCACAAGTACAAGTTGGAAATGGACGATAGCTAACATATTCATCTCAGAGTGTTTTGAAGGCATTGAAATATTCAATGATAGAAGAAGAACCTTGATTTATGTGGCCAAAAGATTTCTCAAGATGAAACTCTTAGGCCTCGTTTGTTTTCAGAAAACATCTCATCTCATCTCATCTCATTTCACCTAATCATTACAACTTTCCCAACTTCCAATATAAAATAAAATAAACAATTTAACTTTTTCAAATTCCAAAACAAAAATAATATTAAAACATATATTCTAACAATATTTTATTCAACTTTTTAACTTTAATCTCATCTCATCTCATCTCATCTTCGAAAACAAACGAGCCATTAGTCTATCACATCTTAAGTATCGAATTTTCAACTCATTCCAAAGATCAAGAGCTGAAGCAACATACAACAGACCATTTCTAATTTCTTTAGAAATGGAATTTATTAGCTAAGAAAGTACCAAATTGTTTGCGTGTAGCCAAGCTACGTGAGCAACACCAGAAGGGTTGATTGAGCCATCGACAAATGCCACTTTATTCTTGACAGTCAAAGTTATAATGATCAATCGGCTCCAAGCTACGTAATTGTCTCCATTAAAAATCTTTGAGACTAAGAGAGCACCAGGGTTACCACTCGGATAAAGGTAATTGGGGCTGGAAGAATCATTTGATGGAGTTTGTTTATGGTAGAACTGATAGAAGCCATTTCAAGAATGAAGCAAGAAAACACAATATTCTGTAGAACTATGTAAGGAATCACTACAAGATCTTAAGAAAGATATTGTAATGCAGAAAGAAAGGATTGAAAAGAGATAAAGCAAGTTCTAGAAAAGAAAAATTTTGCTGAAAAATTTTCGAATCTGATACCATGTTAAGAACTTGATTAAAGCATAAAGGGAACTTGAGAACAGAGAAGGAAATGAAATTTGTACTGAGTTGTATTCAATGAATTGATATTGTTACAAGTAGCTTTAGATTGTATTCATACTAAGTACTGAAAATAACATAAATAACAGATAATAGAAAGTGATTAGTGCTATACTCCAACATATATATATATCTCTCTCTCTTTCTCTCTCTCCCTCTCAATATTAACAACATGGCATGATTTTTTCCGAGCTAGCTCCCTGAATCTCTTTAAATCATGTTTCAAAAGTTTGTCCACGGTAAACTTGGACATTTCCCAATGATATCTGTTCACATATTCTAGGTGAAAAAAATTCTTTCCATCATCTTCCATATCACACACTATATATTTTTTTTCTCTTAGCAAATGTGTAGTATATAGATGATAAGTACAAAAATTCAATTAGTTTAAGAGGGATAAAATTAAAAAAAAAAATTATAGTGTATGGTGTATAAAGATGATGAATAATAAAATTCTTCTTACACTTAGCACAATATCAACACTCTCAGTGGCGTTTTGTCAAGCATCAATAAACTAACTTTGAAAACAACAACATTGCCCACCTCATATCTAAGGACTAAGGTTTGGTTTGGATAGTGAGAATATATGAGATGGTTTTATATGAAAGTTGAATAAAATATTGTTAAAATATTATTTTTTTAATGTTATTATTATTTTATGATTTGAGAAAGTTGAATTTTTTATTATATTTTGTGCGAAAATTTGAGAAAGTTGTAATGATGAAATAAAATGAGATAAAATACTTTCATTATCTAAACGGGACCAAAGGGGATTTCATCATTTCTTTTTTTTCTTGGCGGGATTTCATCATTCATTCATCCATAGAACAGTGCTACACCTACACGAGACGGGTCTCGATAAGGGCAAAAAAGTTTTTTATTTTTTTTTTATTTTTTTAATATTTTTTTTTAAAAATTCACAACATTAGTAAAAAATATTTACTTAATCGTTAAATAAAAAAAAATTGCCAGACCTAATCAGTGCCTAACTTTTTTCTTCATCCATAACCTTAGTTGAGCTCTATATGGGTCTTATGTACGTGTTTCAGATATGGCAGGAGTACTTGTATCCTCATATTCACACATACAAGCTAGGGATGAAAACCGTCCTCGTCAGCGTGGTTTTTGGGCAAAACTGATGTCGTCGGCGTGATTTTTGGACAAAATCGACGTCGTCGGCGTAGTTTTCGGGCAAAGCCGATGCCAAACGACGTCTGAAAAAATAGGGAGCCACCGATGGGGAGGAGGAAACCGATCGAGGCGGTTCTCGGTCGACATCGGTTTCCCTAGCGGCGATTATCTACTGAGAGAATAATAAAAGAGATTGAGAGAGAGACAGAGAGTTACAGAGAGGAGAGAGAGAGAGAGTTGCAGAGTAAACTGGATTCAGGAAGACGAGGCTAGGAAGAAGAAGATGCTTCTCGAAATGACGTTATTCCACTTAAGTTTAAGTGGAACGGCGTCGTTTTAGACTTATTTTTTTTCTTACGTTCTTAATAAGACGATGTCATTTGGTTTAATGTCAAATGACATTGTTTCAATTATCTGTTATAATACTTATTAAATAAAATGACACTATTCCACTTAAATTTAAGTAGAACGATGTCGTTTCGATAAAGGTATATTAAAAAAAAAAGTTTTATTATATCGGTCGGTTCAGCGGTCCGGTTTAGCTTCAAATTGGGACCGAACTGCTGAATGTCAGTTTCTTGAAATTGCCACCGCATGTCAGCCAATTATTGATGCTGCTAGTCGATTCGCGTCGGTGGCGGCCATTGGCGTCGGTTTCTATATAGGTATAATAGCATCCTTATTGGTTTGACCAAAGTCCAATGATAGCTAAATTTTAGCCAATATGTGTCAAAAAACCATCACATTGGATTAGGCATTGCTATAAGATTTTAGACTTCAACTATAGTGATTCTCTAAATTTGTAAATGAACAGTAGGTTAGCCAAACATTAAAATATTCAATTCTCACTATTCTCACAAAATATGTAGGTCCTTTTTATAATTAAGAAATTTGATTCGATTTATTATTATTAAATATAAAATGTGATAAAAATAAATTAATTAGTTAATATTCATTAGAATATTAATTATTAAGTTAATTACAATGATAAGTTAATTATAATATAATTATTGTTAATATTAATATTTAATAAATGTGATAAATATTAATATTAGTTTAATTAGAATATAATTATTATTAATATTAATATTTAATGTTAATTTAATATTTAATAAATGTTATAAATATTAATTTAATTTAATTAGTATATAATTAGTATTAATATTAAATTGGTAGAATTATAAAATATGATACAAATAAATTAAATAAAAAATTATTAAATTAATAATATTTTATTATTATATAAAGAGTAAATAGTTAATTTAATATGGAGATTAAATTTAAATAAAATAAAAAAATATAAAAAAAATATGATATTAACTAAATTTTAGAGATAAATTTGATCAACCGATGAGAATGCTATAATACAAACCCATTTATATTGCTGAAGGAAACAAAAAATCCTATCTAGATGGTTTTAACTTCTGGGGACCCCTCCAGGCTTTTGTCCTATATAACGTTATATATGAATAAAGAACGACCACGTGCTGAAAAAATAAAGACTACTACAGCCCAGTTTCATTTCTAATTTTCCTTTTTGGGAAGAGAAATGAAAAAATTTCAAATGCATAAATTCTGATTAGGTATTTTGTAAAAGAAAAATTCAATACATAAGTTTCATATATCATATATTGTCCTTTTTATTATTATTATTATTTTTTTATTAAATATATGGTATATAAATAATAAATAGAAGAATTTAATTATTTAAAGAAGAACAAAACAAAAGAAATATAAAAATATAAAAATTTATAATATGTAATGTATGAGATTTATGAACAGTAAATATCTTTGTAAAAAAGTGAATTTTATCGTAAAAAAATTAAAAATTAAAAATTCATATTTTAAATGTGGTGTTCACATTTTTATAAAAAATTATATAAAATTTATATATTTAAGACATTATTTTTTAAAAAATTAATTTTATTATATATTAATGACGTGACAATTATTTACTTTGTTTGTTTCAAAGCAACGTGTAACAGCATTAGGTGTCACCTGATTTCAGCAAACGAACGAAAGTAGGTTGGTATGTGTGGCATGAAGGTTTCTTTTTTTTTGGTTTTTTTGTTTATGCCAAGAGTGTGGGGTCTTAAATTCAGATTTTTTGTTGGAGAATTATAAATGCTCTTGGCATGAAGATTTTAAAATCAAAGAAAATATAAAAAATAAGAAATTGATAAATATAATTAAAAAAGGCCAAAATCATTAAAATAATATTTTAATAAAAATAAAACAACAAAAATCAAAATGCAAAGAAAAGACTATTTATTAAAGCCAGAATATTTTTAAAAATATATATACGTGAACACGAAAAAAAAATTAAGAAACATAAAAATATAAAAAATTGGTGAAGGGAATCATCCACTATTAGTATTTTTATTTTAGTTTAGTTTTTTTTTAATTTTTTAATCTAGGGTTTTATTTATTCTAAATATATGCCATTTGATTTTATGGTTTTATAATTTTCTTTGTATAGTTTTTTAGATAATGTTAAATATAGTTATAAGCTGTATAATTACTGTATATTCGTTTTAAAAAAGAGTGATATTTAGTATTAAAAACAAAAACTAATTTTTTTAAACTTTTTCCGAAATTTTTTTCAATATCATAAATTGGCCGGTTCCAAATCGCTACGATTAATCCACGTGAATTCTGCCCCCTAAATAATTATTATTAGAAGGACCCCATCTGGGAAGGAATTAGCAAAGCAGACCGTTCCCCGACGGCTATAAATAAGGCCGTCTCGCTATTGCACAACACAAGCAAAACTGCTTTGCACTTTCCCAAACCCAAGAGCTTCTAATTAAGTTCTAACGTCTCGCACTTTACAGTACCAAACACCATGGCCACCCTCAAGATGCTCCTCTCTGGCTCTCAGCCACCCGCTAAGGCTGAGCACAGCGTGCTAACCATGTCCGACGACCAGATCATGAATATAATCTATGCAACCCATGTTCACGGTGACGAGAAGTTTGATGTCGACTCTCTTTTCGCTGTCACCGAGAACATTCTTCAGCGTGCTACCCATCTCGTTGACAATGTTGTTCTGGTACATATACATATAGACAGTTTCTTCCGTACACGTTCTTTTACAACCGAGAAAATGTAGATGAGATGAAGTTAAATTTAGTTTAAATTGAGGCAGGAGACAATGCGGTTTCTTTGGTTTTGTTTTTTTTCTTTGTTATCCATACACTTTGCTCATATTCCTCGTGATATACTACAGGGTACCAAGACACAACAGGAGCACCTGGACGAAAAGGTGCCCAAAGCCAGTTTCAATCCACCGTCGTGCACACTGAAGGCTCTTTCCTGCGAGGTGATTATAGGGAACGGCCACTTTTTCCAGTAGCTCGTGGCATGACATAGGACTACGATCGATGAATGTGATGATTTTATTATATAAATGCATAAGCATTTTACACACTTAACGAATCTGTAATTAATGTAGATGTCATGCAAGGCGCCGGGTGAGGAAATTGCCCACAAAACAACACTGTCAATACTTAACAAACTCGCACACTATTCATGGGACGCCAAGGCAGTGCTGACACTGGCGGCCTTTGCTTTGGACTATGGGGATTTCTGGATGCTTGCCGATCTTCACTCATCGGACCAACTCGCCAAATCAGTGGGGATCCTGAAAAGAGTACCTGTTGTCATAAAGCGGCCGGGCCTTCAAAAATATGGAAAAGCCATAGTTGAGATGAACAATCTGATCAAGGCAACATTGGAAGTCATCGAGTCCATTTTTGAGCTGGAGAAGCTAACAGTCTATGATACAAAGGACGTACCGGCATTGGCAGGTGCCATGGACCGCATCCCTGTGGATGTCTACTGGGCTATCATTACAGTTGTAGCTTGCACCACGCAGATGTGTTGCATCACAGGGGATGAGTAAGTTTCATTCCTTCACCTTGCATATCATGTTACGCTTCCTGATCTGTTGATTTTAAGGCAAATGAGTACCATTGTTGCCTAATTTCAGAGGCAAGACACAGGAACTATCGCCCTTCGCTCAGAAAATCAACGTCATCCTCAATGTCCTAAGGAGGACGATAAAACTTGCCTACGAACAAATAGGTTAGCAATTATGACTGTTGATTTCATTCAGAAGCAAGCATGCTACTTCAATTGCGCGACAATGCTGACCAAAGATTCTTGTTCGTTGCAGAAGTAATTGAGGCTTATAGGAAACTCAAGAAAATATTTCAAACACCTAGCGAAGTGATGGAGGTTTTCAAGGCGCTCATTTTCCACAAAGATGCAGAGCCCTCGCTTATTGATGGTTCTACCAACAAATTGGTTAGCTCTTCAAAACAAATCTCGAATTTCCACCAAATAGAATTCTTAATAGGTTAAAACGATATATTTGGCAAGATTTAACCACACTTATATTATTAGACTGGAATACCGAGAGGGATATATAATACTTAGCCAAGAACAATGAAAACTCGGAGTAGCCCAAATTTTAAATGGCCAATATCATCCCTAATAACAGGTTAACATTAAGAACTGCAATTATATCTGGATATTTCCGATCTTCTCTCCTTGATATATTTTGATATATATTCCGATACCTGGTCTAAGTAAAACTGCACTGCGCACATTACGAACTATTTTGAGTAAGTAATTGTGTTGCACAAAAACAGGTTAGCATCGACGTGCTGAAGAAAAAGGATGTTCTGTTCTTCATTTCGAGCCTGAACATCACCATCGAAGAGATCTCGATCCTAAAGCCAGTTTATGATGGAATAACTAAGAAGGATCAGCATAAAATTGTATGGATTCCAATTGTGGAGCACTGGACCGATGAACTGAGAAAGAAGTTTGAGGTGCTGCGGTCTAAGATGCCTTGGTATACAGTGCAGTACTTTTCACCTGTGGTGGGCATCAAGTTCATCAAGGAGGAGTGGAACTTCAAGAATAAGCCTATCGTCGTGGTGATAAATCCAAGAGGAAAGGTGGAGCATCCGAATGCACTCCACATCATTAAGGTATGGGGAATGAAGGCCTTTCCTTTCACTAAAGAGGCAGAAGATGTTTTAGCAACTAAAGAAGATGTGATGGAAGACATCATGTTTGGCGTCAATCCAAGATCGCCTGTCGTGGTAAAGTCATTGTCACATTCTATTTAATTTTTTTCTCGTCATATTCATACTCTGAATAAGTTCTTACAAATATTCATCTGCAAACTCGCACTTTTAGTAAAAAATCATAATTAATTAGCATTATAATTGCATTTGGGAGTTTGACACATCTTATTCAATCAGATCAAGGATGACAAGTACATTTTCTTCTATGGAGGCAAGGACAACGAGTGGGTTCAACAGTTCACCAAGAAAGCAACTGTCCTGGCCAACGATCCGGCGATAAAGGAGGCAAGGATTTCCATCGAGTTGGTTCTTGTAGGGAAAAACGAGAAAGGGCAGGATGATGTTGGCATCCTAGGGCGTTTCTGGGACAAAATGGAAAGCTTTTTCTTCTCCAAGACTGAGAAGAAGACTGAACCGGACGCTGTGACCAGGGAAATCCAAAAGTTGCTGTCTTACAAGAATGAAAGTGGATGGGTGGTGCTGAGCAAAGGGTCTAAAGTGATATTCACTGGTCATGGGACAACAATTACGAAGGTCGTGGATGAGTTTGAAAAATGGAAGGGGTACGTGCGCGAGATTGGCTTCGAAATTATTTTCAAGCAATACCATGATAAGGTTATTGAAGTGAATCGCCCTTGCTCCCGTGTTGACATTCCTCTTGGTGTCGGAAAGATCCCTGAGCATATGCATTGCCCTCACTGCCCCCGCGTCATGGAGACCTATATCAGCTTTAAGTGCTGTCATGTTGACGGTGCTCTGAACTCAC
Source organism: Juglans microcarpa x Juglans regia (assembly GCF_004785595.1). Classification (NCBI taxonomy): domain Eukaryota; kingdom Viridiplantae; phylum Streptophyta; class Magnoliopsida; order Fagales; family Juglandaceae; genus Juglans; species Juglans microcarpa x Juglans regia. The sequence goes on along the minus strand of NC_054594.1, from coordinate 38,223,486 downwards.
TGCACTAGATATTTACCGGTGTTCGTGTTTCCCCTAAACTATGATGTTCCCTCTCTATGTTTATTTGCTCTTATCTATCTATATATTTGATGTGTCTACAATAATTGGCATCCTGATTACGTTGGTAATCTGACGCCAATGTTTCGAAGACTATCTTTGTAGTCGTTAATGTTCGTGTTGCAATTTGATCTGGAGGCGCTTTTTTACTACTTTTCACAGCAAGTTTTTCTTTTTCTTTTTTTGTAAGACATGCACTCGCCGAGTAGTTCTTGACATTTATGATCATGGCATTCAAAATCAAAATCAATGATAAAAGTAACAATTCTGCTATATACAGACGATTTGGCGCACGAATTTGCGCACCCCAGCTGACTAGCGCATTGTTTTATTAAAAAAACTCCGAAAAAAGACACAAAAAGAAGACAGACGAAAGCCATCTGCTCTCTCGTTCCTCCCCATGCCAGACTTCTCTCTCATTCATCCCCTAAGCATTCAACTACTCTCTTTCCACTAGCACAGCAGCAGCAACCTGTGAAAGAATCGAAACAGCTCTGGTTTTACATACCAGAGTCATGTGTTTTCTTCTCATATATATAGCTAAAGTCTGTTACAAGAGATAGCTAGAGTCTGTTACAAGAGATAGACTTTTCAAGAATTTAAATACAAGTGTACAGAATAATAAGGGAGAACGACGTGAAGAGAAACAGAGAAAACAGAATCAACACACCAAGCACCAGACCTCCGTTTCTTTCGGCAATCTAATTATTTTGAATATTTGTTGTTACGGTTTGAGCTTTATCCTTATCATTCCCCCGTAAACTGGCAAGGAGATCTATCACAGACAGTTTATCTCTGAGGAAGCAAAACCTATCAGCCGTGTGTCCCTTTGTGAATATATCTGCAGGTTGGAGAGAGGTGGGAATGTGTTGAAGAATTATGTCTTTATTGGCCACCTTTTCACGGACAAAGTGGTAATCCACTTCGATATGCTTTGACCGTGCATGGAAAATGGGATTTGAGGCAAGAGCTAAGGCACTTACGTTATCACACCAAGCAACTGGAGCAGATGCAAGAGAGACCTTGAGCTCACGCAGCAACATGCGCAACCAATACACCTCAGCTGTAACTAGAGCCAAACACCGGTATTCTGCTTCAGTACTCGATTTGGACACTACAGATTGTTTCTTTGCTGACCAAGATATGAGATTGGATCCAACATAAACACCATAACCACAAGTTGATCGTCTATCGTCAGGATCACCGGCCCAATCAGAGTCACAATAGGCATTAATAGCAAAAGAACCAGATTTGTAGAAGAGACCATAATCAAGTGTATGCTTTAAGTAACGTAGCACACGTTTGGCTGCTGTCCAATGAACCGTGGTTGGTGCTTGCATGTATTGACAAAGTTGGTTCACTGAATAGGCAATGTCAGGGCGTGTGAGAGTGACATATTGTAAGGCACCCACCGTTTGTCTATATTCAGAAGGGTCTTGAAGAATTTCTCCATCAAATTTGGATAGCTTGGAGCCCGAGACACAAGGGGCACGATACGGTCGAATACCAAGTAGTTGCACACGATCCAAAAGATCAATAATATACCTGGTTTGCCAAAGATGTAATCCGGAAGAATTGCGTGTGGCCTCAATGCCCAAAAAATATGTCAACTGGCCGAGATCCTTCATAGCAAACTCAAGTTGCAGTTTAGAAATCAGAAAAGTAATAAAATCCCGATCATTTGAGGTGACAAGAATATCATCCACATACACTAATAAAAATACATGAATGTTCTCAAGATGATACGTAAATAACGAGGGATCAACCTGTGAACTTTGAAAACCAAGAGCCAAAAGAGCAGTGGATAGTCGATTAAACCAAGCTCGAGGAGCTTGTTTTAAACCATAGAGAGACTTATGAAGCTTACAAACAAATTGAGGGTGTACCGGATCCTCAAAGCCTTTTGGTTGTGTCATATAAACTTCCTCTTCTAAAATACCATGAAGAAAGGCATTAGAAACATCAAGCTGTCGAATATCCCAGTTGAAAGAAATGGCAAGAGCAAGAACCATACGAACAGTAGAAGGTTTTATGACCGGGCTGAATGTGTCATGAAAATCAATACCACTTCTCTGTAGATAACCGACAGCTACTAGTCTGGCCTTGTGACGCTTAACACTACCGTCAGGTCGTCGTTTGAGTTTAAAAACCCATTTACATGGCATCACGTTTTTACCAAGAGGACGGGAACATAGTGACCAAGTTTCATTCTTTAACAGTGCCTGAAATTCACTTTCCATTGCCGCATGCCACTCAGGTATAGATGCCGCTTGAGCATAAGTTCGAGGCTCAGAATTAGCCACACCTGCATGCAATGCTCGAAGAGGGTGACGGGTGGAATATAACTGAAAGCCAGGGAACAGACGGGGCTTAAGATGGCCAGTCTGTGATCTAGTAATTATTTGGGTGGAAGGCATATGAGTAGAAACGACACTGTCAAGGGGTGCACTGTCTTGATGAGCAGGGGGATGACTGAGAGCAGGTGTGAAGGAAGAAGGAAGGGTCACAAGGGTCTCGGGTTGGCCAGAATTGAGAGAAGGGATAGAGGAGTGGAGATGGGTTTCGGGAGAGGATTGACTAAGAGCAGGTGCAGGGGTTTCGGAACAGAGTATAGAGGTCTCGGGTTGGAGATGGGTTTCGGGAAAGGGATGGGTTTCGGGAAAGGGATGCTCAGGAACAGGTGTAGGAGACGAGGGCATAGTTACAACAGTCACGGGTTGGCCAGAATGGAGAGACGGGATGGACGAGGGGAGATGGGATTCGGTTGGAATAAGAATGGGACCAATATCTGAAGAAGTTTCTGGAGAAAGCGCAGAAGACGGGGTCAAAGTATGTGAGGGAGGAGTAAAAATCAAACCTTGAGAATTACCTGAGAAGGGTACGCAGCTGACAGGATCAGTGAGAACGGATTGTGCAGGAAATTTCTCTTCGTCAAAAATCACGTTCCGAGATATGTAGACCGGCCTGGAAGAAGGATCGAAGTACCGAAAACCTTTGTGATTAGGACAATAACCAATAAAAATACAAGGGGTGCTACGATATGATAATTTATCATTTGTATAAGGACGAAGACATGGAAAACATTGACATCCAAAAGCTCGAAAATATGTAAAGTCAGGAGGAAGCTGAAAAAGACGTTCATAGGGTGAAGAATAATCAAGAACTTTGGTGGGTAGTCGATTAATGATGAAGATAGCGGTTAGAAAAGCATCAACCCAAAATTTCTTAGATAAGCCGGATTGAGCGAGAAGAGTAAGGCCCATGTCCATAATATGACGATGTTTCCTCTCAGCGAGGCCATTTTGTTGAGATGTATGAGGACATGATAGTCGATGAAAAATTCCATTGGCACTCAAAAATTGCTTAAACATGGTAGAACAATATTCACCACCATTATCACTTTGAAATTGTCTAATGGTAGATTTAAATTGTTTTTCCACTAAAAGCTTGAATTTAACAAATGTAAAATAAACATCGGATTTATTTGAAATAGGGAACATCCAAGAAAAGCGAGTAAAGTCATCAATAAAAATTACATAATAACGACAACCACTCAAAGAAGGAGTGGAAGTGGACCAGACATCAGAGTGAATTAGTTCAAGGGGAGCAGTTGATTCTTGTGAAGAGTCAGAGAACGGCAACTGTTTAGCCTTGCCTAGTTGACACGACACACAAACTGACGTTTTATTTAGTGAATCACTAATTGGAAGAGAAAAATTGGAGATGACACGACGAAGAATTTCTGTGGAAGGATGTCCCAAACGACAATGCCAAGTAGAAGTAGGAGCCTTAACGCCAACGGTCGTTGCGAGAGCATGATATGGCGATGAAGATAGTTGACGAAGGTTGATCGGGTACAATCCATTGTCACTTGGTCCCGTCAGGAGTGTGTCCCCCGTCAGGATGTCCTTCACAGAAAAATCAGAGCCAGTAAGTTCAAAAAGAACGTTATTATCTTTACAGAATTTATTGATAGAAAGAAGATGAGCAGAGGCTTGAGGACAATAAGCAACATTATTTAAGGCAAGAGTGGAAGACAAAGTTTTAATAGAAGCATTGCCAGTGCGAGATATGGTCAAACCTGTCCCGTTACCTACACCCACGGCATCATCGCCTTCATAAGGTTGAGAGGTTGCAAGATTAGCAATATCTGAGGTAACATGAAGATTAGCCCCACTATCCGCATACCATTGATGCTGATTTAGATAAGTCGTGTTAGCCTCGGCAACCATAGCGGCTAATTCAGTAGGAGGATGTCGTCCCTGAAATGAGTAATTCATTCGATTAAAACAGTCCAAAGCTTGATGCCCCTCTCGTTTGCAGATTTGACATGGGGACCGAGAACGAGAATCAGAAGCAGCAGGCACAGCTGAAGATGTGAGCGGTAGATGAGGTAGTGGCTGCCTAAACTGAGAAGACACACTACCCGAGCCTTTAGACACCCCTGAGAAGCGAGATTTATTATGGTTGTGGTGAGAACCTGTTTTAGGGCCAGGTTTATGCGAGTAGAGAGCATAGGAACCTGCCTTAGAATGAAGGGACTGACTATGAAATTTTTGCATAAGGTCATAGTTGAGCAATTCTGCATGAAAATCCGAAAAAGGCATAGATTTCTCCTTAGAAAGGAGCATATACGTAGTGACAAAGGAATGAAATGAAGAATTGAGACCATTGAGAACAGATAAAATTAAATCCGAATCATCAATAGGTTTCCCAACAGCAGGTAGTTCATCAGCAAGAGACTTAACTTCATCCAAGAAATTTTGGCAAGACAAGGAACCTTGCTGTAAAGACTGCAACTTTCGTTTGATAAGAGAAACACGAGAAGTTGAGGGCGCAGCAAAACGTGCGCCAAGTGCTTGCCAAGCAAGCCTAGAAGTCTCAAGACCATAAATGGTGGAGACCACCGTAGGAGACAAAGAAGAAATAATCCAGCCAAGTATCGTTTGGTCCTTGTACTGCCAAGCCATATAAGCAGCATTAAGAATACCTTGAATCTTGTGTTCTTCGCTGGAAAATTGAGGAGGACACAAGTCGGAACCATCAACGATTCCCATGAGTCCATAGCTCCGAAACAGAGGAATTAATTGAGCACTCCAGGCAAGAAAGTTAGTTCCATCAAGTTTGATGGAAATAACTTGAGCTGGAAGATGAAATGCAGCGGAAGGCACTGAAGAATCTGTAGCAGCAGCCATAGGATCGTTACAAGCGTTAGCTAGAGGATTCTCTGATACCATGAAAGAATCGAAACAGCTCTGGTTTTACATACCAGAGTCATGTGTTTTCTTCTCATATATATAGCTAAAGTCTGTTACAAGAGATAGCTAAAGTCTGTTACAAGAGATAGACTTTTCAAGAATTTAAATACAAGTGTACAAAATAATAAGGGAGAACGACGTGAAGAGAAACAGAGAAAACAGAATCAACACGCCAAGCACCAGACCTCCGTTTCTTTCGGCAATCTAATTATTTTGAATATTTGTTGTTACGGTTTGAGCTTTATCCTTATCATTCCCCCGTAAACTGGCAAGGAGATCTATCACAGACAGTTTATCTCTGAGGAAGCAAAACCTATCAGCCGTGTGTCCCTTTGTGAATATATCTGCAGGTTGGAGAGAGGTGGGAATGTGTTGAAGAATTATGTCTTTATTGGCCACCTTTTCACGGACAAAGTGGTAATCCACTTCGATATGCTTTGACCGTGCATGGAAAATAGGATTTGAGGCAAGAGCTAAGGCACTTACGTTATCACACCAAGCAACTGGAGCAGATGCAAGAGAGACCTTGAGCTCACGCAGCAACATGCGCAACCAATACACCTCAGCTGTAACTAGAGCCAAACACCGGTATTCTGCTTTAGTACTCGATTTGGACACTACAGATTGTTTCTTTGCTGACCAAGATATGAGATTGGATCCAACATAAACACCATAACCACAAGTTGATCGTCTATCGTCAGGATCACCGGCCCAATCAGAGTCACAATAGGCATTAATAGCAAAAGAACCAGATTTGTAGAAGAGACCATAATCAAGTGTATGCTTTAAGTAACGTAGCACACGTTTGGCTGCTGTCCAATGAACCGTGGTTGGTGCTTGCATGTATTGACAGAGTTGGTTCACTGAATAGACCATAATCAAGTGCATGCTTGCAAGTGTGTTGGAATGGAAGAGAAGAGAAGGGGATGTTACAGGACGTGTTTCAGTCGATTGGAGAAGAAGAGAATGGAAGGTTCGGCTATGGGGGAATGGGAGAGAAGGCGTGAAACTTAGAGATTACTCTCATACCAAAATGCAAAATGCAACTTTTTTGTTTTGTCAGATCACATTTCGTACGCAAGGGTGCGCCAAAATGCTTGCATTTAGACTTTTCCTAAAAGTAATGATCAAGCCGATAGTGCATGTTTGAAACAACGATCAATTATTGGATAAATATTCCTTCTTGTTATATTTATTTCTTTGTAATCGAGATCTGGAATTTTTAGAAATTCTAAAGAATCCGCTCGGGATGGGTGACTCGGATTTATGATTGACTATTCACTATTCAGAGATTTGTTTTCCCCTAAAAGCCCCTCAAAGATTTCACAGACATAATATATATATATATATATATATATATATATATAACAGAGTCACCTGTGCTGGGATTATGGAAGATTCCAAAACTTGATGTTAGCACGATCTATCGAACCAATTGGTTTGAAAGATCCTTACACACACAATTTTGCGTGCATACTGTTGAACAAACTTATGCTATTTTCAAAACTCAAGAAAAATGTTATCTCTTCCCAAAAGAACAGATGACAAAATTCTTGCAGCAAGGTTTTAGATTGCAACATTTTGAAATATGTTCATCATCAATAGCAAGAGTTAAATCTGGATAACAATTAAAATGGACTGATCCATCTGTTAAAGAGGATTGGATCATTCCAAGAATACTTGTTTCAAAATTATTGAATCTGGCATCCCTTAAACAAAATAATACGGATGCATTAATGCCTCTCATTGTTAAAGAGTTGGCAGCAATCTGGACAGAACAATTTGGACTTCCTGCTATAGCTCCATCAAAAAGGAAGCACAAGTTTTCCAAACCCCATGCTGGTATCAGGAAAAAACCCCGTGATGAATTTTATAAGAAAACCTACAAAAAATCATTTTCTAAGAAAAAGAAATCTAAGGATTTTTCTCAAGGAAAATGTTTTATTTGTGGCAATCCAGGACATTTCGCTGATAAATGTTCCCACAAATCTGGTTAGGATTAACACAAAATAAATCTTGTTAAAAAAGAAATCGTTGAACTCAGATCTGAGGTTAACAACCTTAAGTCTGAAAATGAGATTTTAAAACAAGAATTTTTAGTGTTTAAAATCGATAAACAACTTGATCAGGATATCCCTTCTGACAATGAGCAAACAAATGATTCTGGTTCAAGCCAACATGAGTTAGCTGCTGATAACCAGATTTGTTTAATCCATCATACCATTCCTTCAAAATGGTTTTCAAGGGTCACCATTGTGGTCGCCCATGATTTTTAATTTTCTGTTGTTGCTATGATTGATTCCGGATCAGACCTGAATTGCATTCAAGAGGAACTCATTCCTAGTAAGTACTTTGAAAAATCTTCTGAGAGACTATTTTTTGCAAATGGATCTCAAATGAAAATTACATATGAGCTTAACAACGCTCATGTTTGTCAAAACAATGTTTGCTTCAAAATCCCTTCTGTTTTAGTAAAAAACATGTCTAGCAAAGTGATTTTAGGCATTCCATTTATTTCTGCTTTATATCCCTTTTTGACGGAAAAAGATGGTATTACTACCGACCCATTTGGTCAAAAAGTCAAATTCAAATTTGCATCTCGACAAGAGATTGATCAAGATAAAGGTTTGAAATCTTTGCTTTTCGCAAAACAAAAGCATCTGAATTTCCTTCAACAGGAAATAAGATACAAAAGGATTTCTGAACAATTATCTTCGCCAATTTTACTTTTAAAAATTGATGATTTCAACAAACGTCTTGTTTCTGATGTTTGTTCTGATATACCAAATGCTTTTTGGCATAGGAAGAAACACATCGTTTCTCTTCTCTATATCAAAAATTTTAATGAAAACATGATCCCCACTAAAGCCAGATCAATTCAGATGAATAGTCAGACTTTAGAATTCTGCAAAAAGGAAATTGCAGATCTTTTGGAAAAATGCATAATTAGAAAAAGCAAGTCCCCTTGGTCTTGTCCAGCCTTTTATGTCCGAAAAAATGCTGAACTAGAGAGAGGTACCCCTCGTCTAGTCATTAATTACAAACCTTTGAACAAAATCTTACAGTAGATTAGGTACCCTATTCCCAACAAAAATGACTTAATTCATAGGTTAAGTGATGCTGTAGTCTTTTCCAAATTTGACCTCAAATCTGGTTTTTGGCAAATCTAGATAGCTGAGTCAGACCGGTACAAGACAGCCTTTGTAACCCCCTTCGGTCATTTCGAATGGAATGTGATGCCATTCGGTCTCAAAAATGCCCCTAGTGAGTTCCAATATATCATGAACGACGTCTTCAACTCGTTCTCTGCTTTTATTATCGTCTATATAGATGATGTCCTTATTTTCTCCAAATCTATTGATGACCACTGGAAACATTTAAATTCTTTTCTAAACATCATTAGACTCAATGGTCTTATCGTTTCTGCAAAGAAGATCAAACTATTCCAAACCAAGATCAGATTCCTTGATTATGATATTTCTGAAGGAAAAATCAGGCCTATTCAAAGAGCCATTGATTTTGTCGACAAATTTCCTGATGTCATTCTTGACAAAAATCAATTACAGAGATTTTTAGGATCTCTTAATTATGTTGCTGATTTCTACAAGGATATGAGGAAACAATGTCGTCTCTTGTTCAAACGACTTCTTTCAAATCCTCCTCCTTAAACAGAAATCCATACTAAAATAGTGAGGAAAATCAAAGCACATGTCAAGACCCTTCCGTGCCTTGGTATCCCCACTTCTGATTCATTTAAAATCGTTGAAACAGATGCCTCAAACATTGGTTATGGTGGCATTCTAAAACATAAAATGAAGTTCTTTTCCTGTACTTAAAAAACTGAAGATAATTAGGCTCATCAGTCATCCACCAGTCGGCATTTTCGTAGCTCTTCAATGATTGATGTGGAAAAAAAGAGAGAAAAATAAAGAAAATGAGACATGGAGAAAAACCGAGACAGAGAGGTGGTCTGAACTGAGAGAGAGAGATGACGAAACAGAAGATGTACACAAAATTAGTTGCCTACCCCCTGATGCATCTTCACTAAAAAGACCAAAATGCCCTCATCAGACGAACGAAATATAAGGAACTTAAGGGGCAAAAATGTACACATACGGCTAGACAGTAGGACAGAAGTGGAAGAGCCAGTGTAAAAAAAAAATGATTCATTTCTGTTCATTTACGTGTAGCGGCTTTTAAATATAAGAGATATATGGTCGAGTTATTTATTTAATTACTATTTTATCTATAAACGAATTATATAAAAATAATTTTATAAATTAATATGATTTTATCTAATTCGTTAGGTCTATTTTATAATAAAAGTAATTTTATAATCTGACGAACCACATCAACTCACATTAATTTTTAAAATTATTTTTATATAATTCATTTGTAATTAGAATATTTTTCAATAATGCACATCGATATTATGCAAATTACAAAGCATGGCCAATTATCATATATATTCGGTTGAAAGCTTGATTGTAACTTCAAACCGACTTGTATTTACCGTAAAAGTGACATTCTGGTATAGGTCTCTGTCCAAGCTTCGTATGGTTAGGCTGCCACATTGTTTTGGAAAGAACCCAACAATCTCACCCCATATATCTTTTTGTTTAGACCTGGTTTAGATAGTCAATTAAAATAAAATAAGATAATATAAGATAAATGTTGAATAAAATATTATTTTGTAATATTAATTTAATTTTGAAATTTATTGAGTAATTTATTATATTTTATTTAAAGATTTAAAATATTACGATAATTAAATGAAATAAAATCAAATGAATTGAAATAATGCTATCCAAATAAAAGTGATCCATTAAGATTAGGAGGACCTGTCACATTTCTACGCCTCACGTAGCGGTCGGTGGGAGAGCAGACAAGTTAAATATGATCACGCTGCAACAACTCTTTAAAGTTGTCGTAAGCTAGCGGGCCTACAGTGTATTTAAATTTTCTTAATTATTAAAAAAAATACACAACTTTATAAATAGTTATTTTCTTAATCATTATATAAAAAATAAATTAAAACAATTAAAATAATCAAAGGAAATTTTAGAGGTAAGTTTGAAGGATTCTACTAATATTTTCTTTATCTGAAAAAAATCACTAAGAGTGAGACGAGATAAGAATTTTATGAATAGTAGTAAAATAATTTATGAATAATAATGAAATAGTTTGAGTTAATTATTTTTTGAATTTTGAGAAATGAGAGATAAAAAGTTGAATAAAAAATATTATAAAGTTAAAATATTATTATAATATAGTTTTATAATATTATTTTTGTTTGAGTATTTAAAAAAAGTTAATTTTTTTTATTTTTTATTTAAAAGTTTAGAAAAATAATAATGATAATTTAAAAATATTGTAAGGATTAATTTAAAAATATTGATATTTAAATTATGTTTGAAAAAAAAATATAATGAAATAAGATGATATGAAATAAAAATTTAATATGAGATTTATTTTCAAACAAGTATGCACCGAAAGAAGAAAATCTCTGTCGCGCTTCTTTTGTTTGGTTCTTCTTCTGCTGGACTACTACTTCTTGATAAAACTTGATGGTATTTGTCGTATGTTCTTTAATTAGACTCGAAGGGCATCCTAAAGCAAAGAAAACTCTCTATGTTAGTCGACCGGCACAAGAGCATTATATTCTTCATAATTAGAGTTGTCAACAACATATTATATATATATATGTATGTATATATAATATATTGAATAATGATAGCCTGACAACTTGTATATAATTTGTAGACAACTTTGTAATAAAAAATTGATTTTTAAGAGTTTCTTTTGATTTTTGATTTAATTTTAGAAAAAAAATAATTTATTGTAAAATAGTATAACAATGGTAAACAGTTTGTCAGTGTACGTATCAGTGATCATATATATTACTACATTTGCTTAGAGTTGGGTGTGCAAAATTCAGAGTCGGAATTTTTCTGCATTTGAATTTGGAGTGAGAGTTGAAGTTGAATTTGTTGTTTAATCGACTTCTGATCTATGACTCCGAATTAAGAAAAATATATATTATTTATACATTGATTATATATACTTATATATGAAGCTTCGATAAAATGGAGTTAAGAGTCGAGCTTTTTTTTCATTAAAATTTGGAGTTCAATTTGTTGTCTAACTGACTCTCTTCCGACTCCAACTTTAATAAAAACATGTATTAATTATATATTGATTATATATACTCATCTAAAAAATTTATAACTTATATAGTTAAATTTAATAATATTAATGGACTAATAACCAATGTGATAATTATTAAAGAATAATATTTATAGGCTAATAATCAGTTATATTTATATGTATACACTAAAAATCATAGTATTACTATCATACATGTTACATATATTAGGCCAGATAGATAAAACTTAACAAGCTAATAGTGAGTCATGTATCACGTATAATGTGTTTATTGTAAGAGTATTAATTTATTATCTATATTCTAATATAATAGTATGTAGCAAGATTCTAATAAAATATTTAACTTGTATTTGAGTAGCTGGTTGTTTTTCATATTTGTAAGTCATTCACCAGTGAATGATTAGATGATGGACATTGTCGTTAAACCATGATGACTTGTGGTTGCTCTTATTTATTATTTGTTATTTGGAGCTTGGGTGTGTTAGATTAAGGATATTGATCTGAATTGATTTGAGTTAAGTTGAGTTGAGTTGAGATAATAAAATATTGATAAAATATTATTTTTTAATATTATTATTATTTTAGAATTTAAAAAAGTTGAATGGTTTATTATATTTTGTATTGAAATTTAAAAAAATTATAATGATAAATTAAGAAGAGTTGAGATGTATTTAGGAAGCAAACGAAACTGACTTGGCTAAATGTTTGAACAATTATTTATTATTTATAGTTGACTTGGGAGAATAAGAATAAATTATGAATGATATTATGAATAGCCTAAAGGGCACACTTTATATTTTTAATTTTTTTAGATCTTTATTTTTTTATTATTCAGTACATATCATACAAAGCATATAAAATATTTTAGTTAGTTTTTTGGTTTTTTCATATCTAAAACCCATGTTTTTTTAATGTTTTTAATAAACTTGATATACAAAGCCTAAATGTTTTTAATGTTTTTATTCAGTACATATCATACAACCCATGTTTTTTAATGTTTACAAAAAACTTATCTATTATATGCAAAGTCTTGTTTAAAAATTGGCTAAATATGAAACTCAAATCTGACTCCGCTCTGAATTTGATCTGACTTTGATCCGATAAATTGAAGTTAGAATCAGATTGAAGCCTATGTTAGTCAGAATCAGAGCCCAAGTTTGGATTCGAACTTCAAAAAAGTCGAAGTTGGAGTTGGACTTCCTAAATATCGACTTTGAGTCAGTTGGTACTCAGTCGTAGTTTCAGTGTTAGTTTCTCTCATTCCTAGGGGTGAGAATTTTTCGGTCTAGACCGAAAAAACCAACTGGACCGAATTCACCCCTACTTGGTCTTGGTCCATAGTGTCTATTTGGTTTTCAGTCCGGTTCCGGGTTGTTGTTTTTTTGGATCAGACCGAATCACCCAAATCACTTACATATAAATTTTTAAAATATTTTATTGTATAAGTCAATTATGTAATTTTCTCTAATCTATAACCATTGACCAAATAAGATGTAAAATAATATATGATATCAATTAACTAATATATCATAGAATAAATTATAAGATAATATATGTTATTATATGTAGATACATACTCTACTAAAGTACTGAGTTAGTAATTATTAACATCATAAATATAAATATAATTAATTAGTTTTTTAATGAGTTAGTTATATAATTCACATTAAAGAACTCATTTAATTTTTATTTTATTAATTTAATTAATTTTTTATATTAATTTATCTACCAAAAAAAGAAAAAAGAAAAAACTTAATACAATGCCCTATTTGTAGGGAAATGGGTGGGGCAAGGACCAAGTTCTTGATCTCCACCCATTCTCTACAAAGAGGGCACCGTATTAACTCATATAAATCAAATTGGACCTACCGGACTGATAGTTAACGGTCCAGTTTTTAAGGGTAATCGGTTCGGTCTAGTCAGGTAAAAGGATGGACCTACATGACCGATAGCTAATGGTCCAGTTGTTGGGATTTTAATTTTAATATTTTTATTGTTTGGATTATAATTTTGAATTTGTAGTTAGTTTTATAATTTTTTTTATAGATATTGTGATTTTAAAATTTATATAAAATTATGCTAAACTTAATCAATGTTAATTTTGTGTCTATTCAACTTATTTACATAAATGAGATGAAACGGGTTGAATTAACTTATTTCGTAGTATTCACTAATATGTTAAAACAAGTTGATACGACACAATCCGTTATATTAATAGGTTGGGTTAGGGTTTGTGATTTTGACATAATAAGTTTAATAAGTCGTATTCGAGTTGATCTATATAATATAATATACATGTCTTGATACAGGACAAACACGACCAATTCACATGATTTAACACCCCTACTTGGAAGGGGAATCCCCTAATCCGAAATTTATGTCGTACGTAATTCAAAAGAAATAGGCAATGTATGTTATTGAACGACCGAGGTGATTAAAACAAAACGAAGAGGAGAGAAATAATATTTCTGTACCATTTTATTAAAAAAATGAAAATTGTACTTCTTTTATTAAAGGAAAGTGATTGGGACACGGACAGATTACACGAGCAAAATTAAGGACACAGACAAAAATTGTTATTAGTGCATACACTAATTCACACTAACTACCCTTTGGGAAAGGAATCATTACTGCATAGAAATTTATTGTTGTAAAAAATGCAGGCAGTCCACACTAGTACACTACCAGTTGACATTCCGACCTATATGTACAAATTAGCTGCACAATCTGAAGAGGGGTTTAAGCAATTACGCTCATAAAAAGTCTCGTTGCATCTCTTACCGTCTCATAAACAAGGAAATTACTCTTAAGAGTAATGCTAGCTGCTGGTCAGCAGTGACTGCTGGCGTGCTCTCTAAACAAAATTCATCAGTTTTTTTTTAACATTTTTTTAACATCTATAAATATTTTAAAAAATAAAAAAATATTAATACATTGATAATCACTTTTTTAATCAGTAAGTAAAAATATTAAAAAAAATAAATATATGAGCAGTTAAAATGAGAGAGCCAAAGTAGCATTATTCATTATTGTAAACAGGAAACAGTTATAAGCGCACTAGTTTGGTATGTATATAAGTTCCCTGACCTCTTTGGTTTTTTTTTTCTTTTAAATTAATTGTTCGCAAAAAATATTATGGTGGGTTTCGCAATTTGCCATGATAGATATTCGTCGTGTTCTTAGAAATCTGGTTCTCACAACAATAATGCAATAGCAGTACATTAAAGAAGAGATGTTTTTGGACACAAAAAGATTTTACAAACTTACATAGTTTGATGTGATGCCTTATATTATAAAACTATTTTTATTATCAAGTATATCTAATTATATAAAACCACAACAATTTGTAGATTTATTTTTATAGAATTTATTTGTGGCTATAACAATTCTCACATTAAAGTAGTAAACCTAGTCCAATGAGTACTTTCCTTTTCCCCTAATCAAACATACATTTCATTATTATAAGGAGATCAAAATACATGAGGAGGGGGTGGGCTTCCCAACAAACCACGCTGCAGTAAACATAGTGTAAAAATAAAAAAAATTAAAAAAAAAAGATTGGGTTTTGGGATAGAAAACTCAGTCCCCACCCATTCCCTACAAAGAGAGCATCATATTAAATGACAGATTTTCAATAGTTCACATGGCTTTTAAAAAATTCACACTGTAATTTGTTGTCTTGAAATATTTACAAAAGAGAGTTATATTTTCTATTTCAAGATCTTCGGCTAGAAAAGATGAAAACACAGTAAAAAGATCGGCATTGATTGACCCAAACTACCGCCGATCAAGTTTATTCAGGCCCGCCTGTGACGGCACATAAGTCATGCGCCGATGAAACTAAGATGGGGTCGGTAAATCTTAAAGATCTTTGGGTGGCAAAAATACTGGTACGACGTGTCTAACCGTCATATGCATTTGATGCGGCGGCAAGTGAGGAGGACTTGCCGATATTTTCACAACGGTTCCACTTTGTGCCACTAAATTGGCGACTGAAGAGTAACGTGGTGGGACATGTGTAGATAATCGGTCGTAAGAATGTGGTGGATCATGCCTAGATCAAACCAGTGAAAAAGAAAGGTTAAAAAATCTAGGACAAAAACCTATATACAGGTTGGTACTGGAAAAGGATCGAAGCAGTGAAATAGTAGATCAGAAAGGATGAGGACTTTCTTCCAAAAAGAAATGGGAATTTCTCTTTCAAAGAAAGAGATGGAAAAAGTGCAGTCCAATGAGTACTTAGCCATAGAAGAAAATGATGAAAATGTGTAGGCCTTGTTTTGTCATACATATGAGATGAATAATTTGTAAATAATAGTGAGATAATTTGTGAATAGTAATAAAATGATTTGAGTTATGATATTTTATAAAATTTTAAAAAATAAGAGAGAAAAAATTAAAACCAAACCAAGCCTTCTTCTATATTGTCACTCCCATTCGACTGGCATTTAGATCCAATCATTGATCAAATGTTATTTATCAGAGAGTAGGGGTGAGCTCCCACTCCAATGGAGTTGGAATGCCGACCTCAGACCTTTGACTAGGGTCGGAGGTCAAAACCCCATCCGACTCCAACCAGAGTAGAAAATGGACTTTTTCAGGCCCAATTGCCCTACTTTGAAAATGAGCTTTGATCGGCCTAATATATATCAACTCCTGTTTAATAATGTAAAAAAATAATTAAAAAATCTAAAATACTATAAAAAAAATAAGTTAAAAAGTTAAAATTTAAATACAAAAACTAAATCAAACTAAAAATTACAAACCATAAATTCAAATTTAAAACTACAAATTGCAATAAATTTAAATTTACAATATCAAAATATTGAATATTATCATTGATTTCATTCAAATATGAAATAGCCACAATACCTTGCATCAGTCTTGACAGTCCATACATTTGAGTCGATGATTCAATAGTAATTTTTAATTTTCTTGCATGAAGTTTTATTGATAAGATGCATTAACCCTTTTTTTGTTATTTAGATATAAACTTCTAAACCATCAGCCAAGTGAAATTATGAACTCACATCTAGTCGAGCCTGTGGGTTCTCACGATCACTGAAAATTTTGGTGAAATGTTCCCATGTTCACGACCTATTTTTATTAGGTCGTGTTGAAGGATTGGCCTCAACATTCATCAACTCCTTGTCTTCATTAAGCATATTAATGTTTTCTAAATTTATTGAAACTCGACTACTTGCACAGGAGGTAGATGCTCTAGATGAGGGTTTATGGTCTGAAATACCGGTTGGTGACTCCAACAGCTATGCGTCATCCTCTGTTGGAGAATCGTGGTGAGAATGAGATAGTGTAGAATTCATAATTTGAGCAAATAATTTGAAACAATAAACAAACAACCGTCATTTTTAATGTAATGATAATTATCTACAAATTGAAAACACGTTGAAAAAGAAAAAACACGTGTCTAGTTGTGTTTGTGGTTTAAAAAAAAAAAAAAAATGAACGTCTGCTCGAGTCACACTCGAACGAAGGTTAGAGGAACAATCTGTGTGACGTTCACTTAAGCCACACTCGAGCGCCACTCAAGCGAATACTTAGAACAAAAATCCAATTTTTACAAAACATAAATCTCTCATTTCTAAAATTTAACAGTCTAAAAATCGAAATCATTAGAATGAAAATAACAAAAAAGTTGAAATGAACAATAAATCATACACATTTCACAAATGAAGTTATAAATCACATCTCACAAATAGAGTTATAAATCACATTTCATACTTTACAATTACTCGGAGGAACAACACATCTATTGGATGAAGAGGAAGGTACAAATCATTTTTAACATTACTCCAGTGACGACAGAGTTGCAGACGTCGACCCCAAGTGACGGTAGGCGGCGGGAGAGGTGAACCGAATTGTGTGAAAGTGAGTGAGATTAGGGATAGTTGTGAGAAAGTGAGAGGGAAGTAGGAGTCCTACATTTTTTACTCCCTTCATTTATGAAACGATATCCTTCCGACTTAAGATAAAACGTCAGCTTGTACTGTAAAACGACTTCATTTCTCTTAAAAGTGAAATTACGTCATTTTGAGCATGTGTATTTAAGAAAAAAAAAAAAAACGTTCAGAATTCGGATGTAGACTCCGAGTTTTACTCCGAACTCCGACTACTGGAGTTGGAGTTTCGACTCCGCCAAAATTAAAGCTTGTTTCAACTCGGACGGAATTTGAAAGTCGGAAATTTTGCCCACCCCATCGTCATGCCCTCAGTCACATTCTATTTACTCGGCTCGGAAGTCGGGACACCAGATTACTAATCAGATTGGCTTACGAAATAATGCCATGGGGTCCCTTATGCGCAGACACAGTCATTCAAGCATAAACAACGTGCACCGCGTGGCTCATAAGTCATAAGTGTCGAAATGTACGGTTTAATTTGTCATCGTAAATATATCTGACACGTCACATGAAAAATTATCAGAAAGGAGAGAAGCCATGATGTCCACAAGTACTATCACGTGCTGCATGCATATCCTGTCAATGCCCAAAACAACGTCACGTGCGCATGCATGCTGTTACCTGGACCCCCCACCGCACCAAATCTAATGCAGACACAGTCATTCAAGCATAAACAACGTGCACCGCGTGGCTCATAAGTCATAAGTGTCGAAATGTACGGTTTAATTTGTCATCGTAATATATCTGACACGTCACATGAAAAATTATCAGAAAGGAGAGAAGCGATGATGTCCACAAGTACTATCACGTGCTGCATGCATATCCTGTCAATGCCCAAAACAACATCACCTGCGCATGC
Organism: Juglans microcarpa x Juglans regia; assembly: GCF_004785595.1. NCBI lineage: Eukaryota > Viridiplantae > Streptophyta > Magnoliopsida > Fagales > Juglandaceae > Juglans > Juglans microcarpa x Juglans regia. The sequence continues at coordinate 38,205,226 of NC_054594.1, read as the reverse complement.
ATGCTCCCACCGGACCAAATCTAATGAAGTCATAAAAACCATATATCCACAGAGATAAAAAGGAGCGGTCATCGATGTATTCTATTCACCGTTGTTTTGGCCTTTCTTTTTCGTCTACCAACGCTAGCTCATCTTTTTTCAATTAGCTCCGTAGTCCGTACTTCCGGCTCCAGTGTTTCTTATCTTTAATAAAGGCACTTTTTTTTTTTTGTTTTTCGTTTTAGTATCGGGGCCTGCGAGCGCTTTACCTCCGGCCAGTAGGCCCGGAGTTGCTTGCCATGTGCTGTGCCGGAGTTGGTCTCCTTAATTAATTAGGTGAGCGAGAGACTTCGATGCCTAGGAAACTTCAATCAAATACTTCACACCTTGCAATGATTGTTGTTGCCTCGAATAATGACTTAGACTGTTTTTAGATGTTAAATTAAGTTGAATTGAATTGAATTGAAGTGATAAAATATTATTTGAATATTATTTTTTAATATTATTATTATTTTAAAATTTTAAAAAATTATAATAATAAATTGACATGAATTAAAATAAATTTATCAACCAATCAAAGCCTAACTGTCTTGTAATAAGCTGATATTGGTTTGTGTCGTTTCATGGTTAGATTCTGTTTACTTTCTGCAAAGTAAAGCTCCAGCATGCATTTATTTACATACGCCATATACGTTAAAATCATTGGTAGAAAAGATACTTCTTTTCTTTCCGTGTATTTTTGATCTCAAAGTCAATGTTTATAATTGATTAGAGAAGATGAATATCAGTTTTTTATCATAAAAAATTAAGAGGATTGAATTGAAAGTGTTATATAATTTGAAACATTAGGATTTAATTCATAATTAATATAATCAAGTTCTATGGTTAATTTCTTTTATCAATGATCTTTCTCGTAACAATGAAAAGTAACAAACCATGTAAGCTACACCTCGATCTATGTACAAAACCCTTCTTTTGAGCACTGGTACGCACAACAAACATATGATCGAGAATTCTTAAGTGTTAGGTATTTTTTAATAAATAGTATTTATTAGTAACGTGTTTTTATAATTACAGTTGCTTTTGTCATTAAGACTTCATTTGTTTTTATATATGAGATGAAATAAATTGAGATAAAAGTTAAAAATTAAATAAAATATTGTTATAATATATTTTTTTAATATTATTTTTATTTTAAAATTTAAAAAAATTGAATTATTTATTTTATGTAAAAATTTAAAAAAATTATAATACGAAAAATTTTGTAAAAATGAAAGAGACTGGTTTCCTTTAAATTTTTTTCCTTCTTGAATTTTGAAGAAAACTTTTACAGCATCTTTTATTTTCAAGCGTGTTTTGAACGGTTAGTGCTTTATGGGTTTTATTTCCAGCATCTGTTTTACCGTTTGATTTTGTTTAAATATTATATACGGTAATAAAGAAAAAGAAAGCCGTTGGGACGTTGGGCGTTAACTCAATCAGTTTTTTTTATAAGTTTGCGTTTACGGCATTCAAAGCTTGGAATCAAGCGACACTACCCAAAAAAATTCCAACGTTTAGATTTAAAAAAAAGGCTGTACGAGAAGTGCATGGGTATAAATAAGCTCCAATTGGTTTTCTAGTAGCTAGGAAGTTGGCTACTTTAATTATTTTGATTGCCTATTGTTGAGACAAAAGAAAGGTCATGTTTTTATATGTAGTGGGGATTTGGACTCAACCTTTTGTACATAGTTAGTTTTATATGCGACAATTAATTAAACTGTTGTATTTTGAAGGATATAAGTCAAGATTAGGTCTACTGTATTGATTTATTTAAAAAACTTTATATATTACAAGGTATCAGAATTTTCTTAAAGAGAGTGAGATTTTTGTGTCTTATTCTAAACTAGTTTCGTTTTAATGTTAATTTCATTGTAGTTTTAATTATATTATTGTGTATTTCACTAACAATTAACTGTTTTGTGAAATCTTTAATTTGTGTCAAAATATCTCATGCAATGTTTTATATATATATATATATTATATTAATATATATACATGTGAGACTTTCTCAAAAGATGAAAGTTGAATAAAATATTGTTAGAATATAATTTTTTAATTAAATTTTTATTTTGAGATTTGAAAAAGTTGAATAGTTATTTTATTTTATTTTATTTTAAAGATTGAAAAAATTATAATAATTAAATAAAAAGAGATGAGATAATTTGTACAATCAAGCCAGTTCTTAAAACTTTTTCATCCTAAACTAATTAAGGAATTTAAAGGATCTAGAGAACAACTTTTTCACTACAAGATTGTATGGATACCGTTGCTCGAAAACGCTATATTATTGAAGAGTTCGAGGGGAAAAAAATCCAATCGCCATAAATTGGTGTCACCGATCGAGGTCTTTAACTTATTGAGTGTCGTCTAGTACTGCGGTAGTCAGCCTGACTTTGATATATATATATATGCTTGATGTTCCCATTTCCCATCAATATTCTAATAATAAGAATCACACAAAATCAACCCGATCGACCTGATCGACCTTATCCAATTTGTTTTCATTTTATTCAGTTGCTTATGCATATGGCGATGAGTAAATATCACGGGCAAGAAGGAGCACTCTTGTTTGTTGGAGTAGCACAGCATGTACGGAATATTTTATTAAAGATAAATGATAGTTATAATTATGAGTATGTAAGTGTCGTATAATTACTTTAATAAAAATTAATAAATATGAGATTTATAAAAAAAGAATTAATTTTTAATTGTAGACCCTATTATTTTTCAAAGCGACTGCATAACGTTTATTCACTCTACAACTATATGTAGTATTCCTTTTTATTTAATTGACACTCGTAAAATTAAGGTCTGTTTTGGATAATGAAAGCCTCACGCTTCATCTCATCTTTTATGATCTATTTGTTTTTTAATATCCAAATACTATAAATATAAATATTTTTCAATTTCAAATATTTAACTTTTTTATCTAATAATTACTTAATTATTACAACTTTTTCAAACTTCTAAACAAAATATAAAAATAATTCAATTTTTTTAAATTTTAAAACATAAATTATATTAAAAAAATTATACTATAACAATATTTTAACCTTATAAAATTTTTATTCAATTTTTTTCTCATTTACCAAACCTCATAGAGTATTTTGACTTAAATCATTTTTAACTCATTTAATCCCAACTTAAATATTTTATTACTATTTACAAATCACTTTCCCTCACTGTCCAAACTAGCCCTAAAATCCACATGAACCAATCCTTTTTCCCACCTTCTTCTTCCGGGTTTGATGGACGTTGCTTATATATAGCCCAATGTTTTTATTCAGAACCAGAACACAATTAAGCAAGCCTTCTTTCTTCCACCCAAAACTTCAAGGGAAAAAAAAAAAAGAAGAAAAAGAAAGGGTTTCTGGCTTACATATCTTGATTTGCGTTAATGCACAATGGCGGGCAAGTGGGTTCCAATCTCAGAACAAGAAACAGTCAGAGATGAACTGAGCGTGTTAACCATGTCCGACCACGACATCATGAACCATATTCATGCAACCCATATTCCGGGGGATGAAAAGTTTGATGTCGATTCTCTTTTCCTTTTCACTGAGAACATCCTTAAGCGTGCCTCCCTGATTGTTGACAATGTTGCCCTGGTAGTACTACATACTCTTTAATTTGTTTTTTTTTTTACTGTTACTCTTTAATTTGTTGACAATATATGTTGAGCTTGTATTTCGTTCTTTTTATACCGGATTGTATATATTTAAGATTTTCTCGGTGACAATTATTTAGGACTTGCTGCACGGTACAGAAGCACACCTGGAGAGCCTGGACGACATGATGAGCCCCAAAGCGAGCTTTAATCCGCCGTTGTGTACACTGAAGCGAATTTCCGGCGAGGTGATTTCAAAGGACAATGTTTTTTTTTTTTTTTCCCCTTTATTTTACATATTTTATCGCCTGGACATCAAGGACTGGTAGATGGAAATCTTTCATAATTAAGCATAAGTGTAGTTAACATGATCAATCCTAAAGTTTGAACTCGAATTCACAGTGAGACTCGTTAAAAATTATTCTATATTTGTGAGTTGTAGGAGGTCTCTAATTTTGACATCCAAAAGTCTTAAGAAACGGCTTTTTTTCAACCACAAAAAAGTCTCAAGTAATTTTGACATCCTTGTATTAAATATTATTGACATTTACATCAAAGCCCTTTTGTTATGTGTAACAAAAGTTAACCAAGGATTTAATGTATTGTAACGATTTTAATTAAGATTATTTGGTTGATGTCAATATATTCAATTTAAATAAACCTGATATTTTTAGCATAAAAATCAACATCGATCACTCGCTTTACTAACAATCAATTTAACCCCGTGGTTCCTTCCGTAATTACCCGTAGTTAAGTAAAAATGTCAATGCACAGATGCAATGCAAGACCCCGGGAGAGGAAATTGCGCACAAGATAACGATGTCGATACTAAACAAGCTGTCTGGCTATTCGTGGGATGCAAAGGCAGTGCTTACGCTTGCTGCTTTTGCATTGGACTTTGGGGGTTTCTGGCTCCTCGCCCAGCTTCACCCAACGGATCACCAACTGGCCAAGTCAGTGGGAATTCTAAAGCGAGTTCCTGCTATCTCAAGGCGGCCGGGGCTTCAGAAACACCGGAAAGCATTGATTGAACTTAACATGCTGATCCAGACCATATTGGAAATGATGGAGTGCATTTTGGAGTTGGAGAAATTATCTGCAGTACTAGCCTACAAAACTAAGTACGTACCGGCGGCATTGTCGATTGCCATGGAGCATCTCCCAGTTGATGTGTATTGGGTTATCTTAGCTATTGTAGCTTGCGCTACTAAGATGTGTGGCCTCACCAGGGACGAGTAAGTACTTTTTGTTCTTGCCAATCATGTTAATTACGTTCTTATCCTTATTAATATGCCTCCAAATAATTATTAAAGGAGGATGATAAATATATTATTTTCCTGCCAATAAATATTCCTTAAAAAAATCTCCACTGCCTTAATTAGTTTTTGTGATATTTTGATTTAATATAAAGTTCAGAAAATAGTGCTATTATTGTTATAATGCAAGTGGTTATAAAACATTCTTTAATTTTTCTGAAAAAAAAATATTGATCTTTTTCAGGGAATGAATTAAATCTAACGCAAATGAATTAATGGTTCATGCCTCATTTCAGGGATCAGGTACAGGAAATCGCCCCTTTCGCTCACAAACTCAACATCGTCCTCTACCTACTAAAGATGCAGATTAAAATTTGCAAACAACAAATCGGTTAGCCACGCCCACGATCAGCGGTTTCATTCATAGGAATGCATGTACATATGCCATCCAGCTTAATTGCCTCTGTTTCCTTTGAAATGCAATGCCTCAAAAATGGACTACCACTCTTTTTTGCATTATAATTATCAATTATCTACCAAAAGTACTGTCGCTTTATCACTTTACCTATAACTTCTTTTTATTTACTTTTATTCTCTTTTTAAAATTTGAATTGTTGCAACCCCAAGTATATCGTCTATTTTTCATGTATCTAATTATAAAATTTTTATATACAGTTATTATTATATACTCTTTTACGTACTCTACTGATGTGACTGACTGCATCATTTTTTTAATATAAAATAATTATTTTGACCAATTAAATCAGTAGAGTGCATAAAAAATACATAAAAATACATATATATATATATATATATTTATCATGACTCATCTAATTAACGGTCAAGTTCTAAAGTGAGGAACTTACAATTTTCAAATCGAAGGATTAAGAGAGAATTTTGTTTATTTGCTGATCGTACTAAAAAAATTACAATTTGAAGAAATAAAGTGGATTTCCCTATTAAATAAATTGCTTTTCTTAGAATTTATGTTCGTTGATCATCTCTTCTCGAGCTTTCACATTTCTCAAAAATACTTTCTAAATTTCTAATTTTATCAGTCCGTTTGTAAAACTTATGACAGTTTGTTGGGTTTGTGGAGTCGGATTTATTATTGTGTCGGCCTGACTTAATGACCTGATAAAATAAGAATGCGTGATTTTTTTTCTTTTGCGGATTTTCAACGAGGCTCGGGTCATTTTCACTTCAGATTGAGTCAATTTTTGGTATTGTTTTTTACTTGAGAAGCGCAAGACAGAAAGTTTGTTCGACATTTGTGTGAAGGTTGCTCGAATGAAATTCAGACAGAAAGTTTGTTCGAAATTCGCTTGAGTGAATAATGCGAAAAAGTAAAAATTAGATCTTCTACCTTATAATCCTATAAATATATACTTAATGAATAGTATTGTAGTTCTAAATAGTGTGATTTTGTTTCAAAGTATATTTTTTCATTTTTCTGCATAATAAAATTATCTATAACTCTATAAACATAGGCACATTGTCGATTATGTTAATTTTGTATTATGCGATGATTTGTTTGTTTGCTTTTACTTTTAATTATTTTCTCACAACACAACTTTTCCTAAAATAATTGAATGGTCCGACATTGATTATAATAATAATAATAAAATGATATTAAAATAATAATGATGATGATGATGATAATAATAATAATAATTAAAAAAAAGAGTGCCTTTTCCATATAAGGAAGAGACAAGGGATGCGAGATCATTTAAGAAAAAGTCTATTTGCAATCGTCTAGGGAAACTGCGGGGGCACTGCATCCCACGTGGCCGGTTGCAAATAGACTTTAACCAGCTTTTTCTTCCCTCTTATTCTTCTACTTTTCTCTTCATATTCTTCTGTTTTTCCGTTCGTGGTTTGTTCTTTTCCATTTCCTTATTTTAAATTTATTAGCTTGTCAATGAGCAGATGCTTCTCCGTGGGTGCACTTCTCCTATTGGTAGAGATCTGCTTCATGCTCTTCTGGTATTCTTTTTTACATGTTGTTTCATTAACGAGGCCCTTGTTTTTTTCCACACTAGCTTGTAAGCAGTAGAGGATATGACCTTCCTGGCATCTGGTTTGGACTAGTGGGATTTCAATGGGTTAGAACAATAACCAAAGATTAGAATCGACATGGGGAAAAGCCAAATTGATAAAAATATATTAAAATCAAAGATGAAAAAACTCGAAATCGAAATCCAAAATTAAAAAAGACCAAAACCCTTGTTTACAAACTAGAAGAAAACCCAACTAAGCTCCACAACTAAAAATTAATTATAAATCAAAACAAAGCCATGAAGAAATAGAACTCAAAATTGAACTCCCAAATCTAAAATCAACCAAAACCTAGATAAAATAATTTGGAAAAAATCCAAAACCACCCACCAAAACAAAAATAAACCAATCACACAAGTGCATCCAAGGGAGTCAAGGACCAGTCTTCACAGCAGACAAGATGAAGAAGAAATTATTGAGAGAGAGAGTGAGGAAAGGTAGAGCTCAATAGGTTTCACAGAGAGGGAGGAAAGCCTTCATCTTTACGAGTTCAAACTTGGGGGCAAATGATTTGGGATTCAAGCTCCTTTTTCCTTCTATCTTCGGCGTGTTCTTTCTCCAAATGGCGTACTTTACTCTCAAGATTTGAGTCTATATAACGGAAAAGCTTAAGGCTACCTAGTTTTGGAATCCACCTTAACCATGCAGAGATGTATGGTTATCCTTTTCTTTTGATTTTCTTTGGCTTCTGAAATTTGAATTCTTCTCCTTTCCCATTTAGTCTGTGTTATGTCTTCTTCGTCTTCTCCTCTTATTTTTTTTTTAATGGGCTGACGTAGCATGCCGATTTCCCCACGATTTTGAGGCCAGTTGTCTGTAGTAAAACCAGTACCGCTTTTGGGAGAGATCACTTGTGAAGGGTGGCACACCCCGCTAATGTGTCCCCCACTCAGCATACACCTCCAGGCTCCATATGCCATTTCTTTGAGAATATGTGGCAAAGTTTACGTTAATTTATTTGATGAAATATAGACACAAATTACAATGATCTACATAATCAATTTTACAAAATGCGACGATTAACTTGACAAAATTGAAAATCTATGGGTCGTTTTGAAAAAACTTTTTTAATAAGGCCTAGTTTGGATACAAAAGTTTCCCAACTCATTTCATCTTTAATCATTACAACTTTATCAAATTTTTACACAAAATATAACAAATAATTAAACTTTTTTAAATCTCAAAATAATAATAATATTAAAAAATAATATTTTAACAATATTTTATTCAACTTCAACTTTCATCTCAACTCATTATCTAAATCTCCCATAAGGCCCATTTGAGTATTTAGAGAATATTTCAGTATATTTATAAATAGTAATGAAATAGTATGAGTTAAAATGTTTCATTAAATTTTAAAAAATGTGAGACAAAAAGTTGAATAAAAATATTATAAATTTAAAATTTTGTTTGAATATAATTTTTGAATATAATTTTTGTTTTAGAATTTGAAATTTTGTATTTTTTTTTTTTTATGTTTTGTTTAAGAGTTTGGGAAAGATATAATTATTAGGTAGTGATTAGATAAAAAAAATAAAATCTTAAAAGTAAAAAAATGTTATATATATATTTTTAGTAGAATATCATGGAAAATCTTTTTCAAGACCTCACTAAAGGGGAGGAAACACATGTACAAGAACTTTTGACAAACCAGAAAAACTAAAACCGCAACAGAGGAAGGCCTAATCTGTCTAGCTTAAGAATTCTCTTGAGAAGGTGCGGAATATCATTGAATTGCTACCACTTTCTTGGACTTAGACCAGTTGGTAAACAGGCTAGGAAATCTGCTCCAGTGTTGCACTCCCTGAACACATGCCTTAGTACTACCTGGATATTTGATAGATACCTTTATATTTCTTCCCAAAATTCCTCTAGGTACTAGACCCCACACTGCTTTTTCTCCAGCCCCTGCACCACCAAAAGAGCATCTAGCTTCACTTCCAACTTCACAAGACCGAGGTCTCTGCAATACCGTAGACCATGGGGAAGAGCCATGTGTTCTGCAACATTGTTAGTGTCGTGACTCGGTCCTAAAGAAAACGCCAGCTTCAACCTCCCCTTATCATCCCTGATCACCCCTCCTCTCGGCCTTATACGGCCTGGGTTTCTGAGGCTACTACCATCCACGTTCAATTTGAACCATCCCTATGCCGGCTTTTGCCATTTTACAATTCTCACTATTTTCCCTTGAGGGGCTTTAAAAGAATGGACAGTGCCTTTAGTAACTTCTCATCCCCATTTTGCATTCTATTTTCAGCTTTAAAATGAACCCCAACTCAAGCAATTGCAGCCTTTATCGACTTGCATAAGGACTCCACTGAGTTCGCCTTACCTTCCATTCTCACTTTACAACGCCAAAAACAGAGACCAAGTTAGGATAGAAGGCATAAGACCAATCAAGCACCCTTTTTGGGATGATCGAGCTACGCGCTTGAACCAAGCTTTTATTTTTTCCTTCCAAGATTTCTACGGATCAAAAGGCATGCCCACTTGGATAGCCGCTTTACGCCATATTTTCTCCTTAACTTTTCCTGTAGCCAACACATGATTTTGATTCTCCACACACCCTTCTCCATAGCATTCACATTTTGAAACCATTGGTATGCCCAACATTTTTATTCTTTCATCCACACTAAGGCAACCATTCATAGCCTTCCACATAGGTACCGAATATTTTTTTGGAATAGCCACATTCCAAACCCAATCCGCCGAGTCCATTTTTGGTGCCTTAACTCTAACACACTCCCACGCATTCTTGGAGGAAAAACTACCATTTACGTTTGGAGTCCATATCAACAAATCTTCACCTTATTTATGTTGACCCATATCCTCTAGGATCTCTTCCAATTTATTCTCCCCCACTAGGCTTCTAAGCAAATCCACATCCGATCCATTTTCAATTCTACACTCCCGGACTTTAAGAGAGGGCCGTGCATTAATTGTCATTTAATCCTCAAGAGTTCCGTGCCTCAACCATTTCTCATTGTCTTCTTGGATTCTCCATCTCACATTGTTTAGAATATGCGACATACTCATCATCATGCCCTTCTAGAAATGTGTCCCACTGTGCGGCTCCACCAAATAAATGTGGTATGATCTTACATGCTTGGCTTTGAAGAATTGCACCCATATCGAATTTTCAGACAATAATTTCCAAGCAAACTTCATTAAGAGCGAGTATTGGACTTCCTGTAAATTCCATCCACACCACCTTCCTGAGTTGGCATACACACGGATGACCAAGCTGTTGAGTATTTGGAGTCTGGTTCACGCCGCTCGAGCGAAGCGTCTAGCCGCTCGAGCGAATACAAGTCAGAGAGCTCGACAGACTGCTCGAGCAGAAGCAAGTCAGAGAGGTTCGCTCGATTACCGCTCGACTCTCGGCTCGAGCGGAGGGAAGTCAGAGAGCTTCGCTTAAGGAGCCGCTCGACTCACGGCTCGAGCGATTGCGGGAAACAGGTTCGCTCGACGCGGGCTCGACACGCCGCTCGAGCGAACATCATTAATTCTGCAATTTTAGGGTTTCCGCCGTACAACATATAAATAGTGTTGTTGTTTGACTTGTACTGTATGACTATGAACAGTAGCCGTTCTACACTACTGTATTGTGATTCCTCAAGTAATACAAATCCTCTGCAACTCCCGTGGACGTAGGCAATTTGCCGAACCACGTAAATACTGTGTCGTGTGTGATTGCTTGTTTTTCTCGTGTCAATATTCACTTTATTGTCATCGTTTTCACAACAATTGGTATCAAGAGCCAAGGTTCGGGCCTGAGAAATACGATGGCTGGAGAAGAAGTGAAAGTATCGAGGATCGAGAAGTTTGATGGCACGATGGGTATTGGAGGATGCAGATAGAGGATTACCTCTATGGGAAGAAACTCCATCTTCCATTGTTGGGGAAGAAGCCGGATAGCATGTCAGTTGCTGATTGGACTCTGTTGGATCGACAGGTCCTGGGGGTTATTCGTCTAACCCTGTCGAGATCCGTTGCACACAACGTCATCAAGGAGAAGACGACTGCGGATCTCATAGCGGCTTTATCAGGTATGTATGAAAAGCCGTCAGCAAATAATAAGGTACATCTGATGAAAAAGTTATTTAACTTAAAGATGTCGGATGGTACGTCTGTTGCACAACATCTGAATGATTTCAATACTATCACAAATCAATTGTCGTCTGTTGAAATTGAATTTGATGATGAGATACGTGCACTGATACTATTGGCATCACTGCTAAACAGTTGGGAAGCCATGAGGATGGCTGTTAGTAATTCTGCTGGTAAGTCAAAGTTGAAATATGATGACATCCGTGACTTGATTTTGGCTGAGGAGGTGCGTAGGAGAGATTCAGGCGAGACCTCAGGTTCGAGTTCAGCTCTGAATGTCGACTCTCGGGGGAGAGCACAAGACAGGAACTCAAACAGAGGTAGATCAAAATCAAAGAATAGGGGCAAGAGCAAGTCAAGAACTGGTCAGCAGGCAATTTGTTGGAATTGTGGCAAAGCTGGCCACATAAAGAGGAATTGCAGAAATCCCAAGAAGACAGAATGATAGTGCTAATGTGGTAACTGAAGAATTACAGGATGCACTATTGCTTGCAGTTCATAGTCCAGTTGATGACTGGATACTTGATTCAGGGGCATCCTTCCATACATCTTCCCATCGGGAGATAATGCAAAATTATGTTGCAGGTGACTTTGGAAAGGTGTATTTGGCTGATGGAGAAGCTTTGAACGTAATTGGAATGGGAGATATCGACATTGCACTCCCTAACAAGAACAAATGGACCTTGCAAAAGGTCAGACACATTCCTGAGTTAAAGAAGAACCTCATCTCTGTCGGGCAACTTGATAATTGTGGTCACTCAGTGGTGTTCTCAGATAGCACCTGGAAGGTCACCAAAGGGGCATTGGTACTGGCTCGGGGTAAGAAAACGGGTACACTCTATATGACTACTGGTTTGAATAACACTATTGCCACTACCGTTGCAGAGAACACAGCAGACTTGTGGCATTGCAGGCTTGGTCATATGAGTCAGAAGGGCATGAAGGAACTTCTGTCTAGAGGCAAGCTACCAGAACTGAAGTCAGTTGATCTCAGTATGTGTGAGAGCTGTATTATGGGGAAACAGAAGAAGGTCAGTTTCTTGAGGAGTGGTAGAACACTGAAGTCAGAGAGACTGGATCTTGTGCACACTGATGTGTGGGGACCTTCCCCAGTGGCATCCCTTGGAGGTTCTCGCTACTATGTTACATTTATTGATGATCACAGCAGGAAGGTATGGGTCTATTTTTTGAAACATAAATCTGATGTATTTAATGTGTTCAAAAATTGGAAAGCCATGGTTGAGACTGAAACAGATTTGAAGTTGAAATGCTTGAGGTCTGATAATGGTGGTGAGTATATTGATGGTGGGTTCAAAGAGTACTGCGCAACTCAGGGTATCAGAATGGAGAAGACCATTCCTGGGACACCACAGCAAAATGGAGTTGCTGAACGTATGAACAGAACCATAAATGAGCGTGCTAGAAGCATGAGGCTGCACGCTGGGCTACCACCTACTTTCTGGGCAGATGCAGTTAATACTGCAGTATACTTGATAAACAGAGGGCCATCAGTTCCTTTGGATTGTGGATTGCCTGAGGAGACTTGGAGCGGGAAAGAGGTCAAATTTTCTCATCTTAAAATATTTGGCTGTCTTTCTTATGTTCTTATTGATTCTGATGCTCGTAATAAGCTTGAGGCCAAGTCAAGGAAATGTTATTTCATTGGCTATGGAGACGAGGCATTTGGCTATCGTTTCTGGGATGATCAGGGTCGGAAGATTATAAGAAACAGAAATGTGATCTTTAATGAGAAGATTGTGTACAAAGACAAGTCTAGTACAGTTGCTAAAGCAGCTCCTCAGGAGTTTGAGTTTGTGAGTTTGGATGATCTACCAGAGGTCACAGTGCAGTGCAGAGATGTGAGTGACGGGGAGAGTGGGTCCAGCACACCCATTCCCATTATTCCGCAATCATATCCAGAGCCGTCCACTCCAATAGCTGCAGTTCGCAAGTCAGGTAGGACTATTCGTCCTCCACAGCGTTTTTCACCTTCTTTGAATTACATTTTGTTGACAGATGGTGGAGAACCACAGAGTTACCAAGAAACCTTGCAAGATGAAAATTCTAGCAAGTGGGAGTTGGCCATGAAGGATGAGATGGATTCCTTGTTAGGGAATCAGACATGGGAGTTGACAAAACTTCCATCAGGGAAGAAGGCATTACACAACAAGTGGGTGTACCGGGTAAAAACTGAGCATGATGGCAGTAAGAGGTACAAGGCCAGACTTGTTGTAAAAGGCTTTCAACAGAAACAGGGCATTGACTATTCTGAGATTTTTTCTCCTGTGGTAAAAATCACAACCATCAGGCTAGTTTTGGCTATGGTTGCTGCTGAAGATCTATTTCTTGAGCAGTTAGATGTGAAGACAGCTTTTCTTCATGGAGATCTTGAAGAAGACATCTACATGCACCAACCTGAGGGGTTTGTGGTACAGGGAAAGGAAGGTTCAGTTTGCAGATTAAAGAAAAGCCTGTATGGCCTGAAACAAGCTCCCAGACAGTGGTACAAGAAATTTGATGGTTTCATGTGTAGTGCAGGGTACAGCAGATGTCAGGCAGATCATTGTTGCTATGTCAGACAGTTTAACAATTCTTACATTATTTTGCTGCTATATGTGGATGACATGCTCATTGCAGGGGCCAGTATTGATGAGATCAACAGTCTGAAGAAGCAGATGTCAGAGCATTTTGCAATGAAGGATTTGGGAGCTTCAAAACAAATCCTTGGCATGAGAATTGTTAGAGACAGAGTCAGAGGCACTTTGAGACTCTCACAGGCTGAGTATGTGAAAAAGGTACTCAACCGATTTAGTATGGACAAGGCCAAGCCAGTTGGCACACCCTTAGGGAGTCATTTCAGACTCAGCAAGGATCAGGCACCAAAGTCAGAAGAGGAACAAGACTATATGAGTAAGGTTCCTTATGCCTCAGCTATTGGGTCACTTATGTATGCTATGGTTTGCACTAGACCAGATATTGCCCATGTAGTGGGAGTTGTGAGTAGATACATGAGTAATCCTGGAAAACAACATTGGGAAGCAGTGAAGTGGATTTTGAGGTACTTAAAAGGCTCCTCAGAAACGTGCTTGTGTTTCTCAGGAGAGGGCTTAGAGGTGCAAGGCTATGTTGATGCTGATTTAGCTGGAGACATTGATAGCAGAAAAAGTACCACAGGGTTTGTTTACACTCTGGGTGGTACTGCAGTTTCATGGGGTTCTAATCTACAGAAGACAGTTTCTTTATCTACTACAGAAGCTGAATATATTGCAGTTTCAGAAGCTGCAAAAGAGATGGTTTGGATACAGGGCTTCTTGGAGGAATTGGGTAAAAAGAATCAGAATAGCACTCTCTACAGTGACAGTCAGAGTGCCATATTCCTTGCCAAGAACCCAGCATTTCATTCCAGGACTAAACACATTCAGATCAGGTATCACTTCATACGATCTTTGTTGGATGATGGACAATTGCTACTTGAGAAAATTTGTGGAAGTAAGAACCCTGCTGATATGTTGACAAAGGGTGTTACACTTGAGAAACTGAAGTTGTGCGCAACTTCAGTTGGTCTTCTAGCGTGAAGACAGGAGCTGTGAGTTGCAGAGGTGGAGGATATCATGTTTGAGGCAGGGGCGACAATGTGAGTGTACCAGTCTCCAAGTGGGAGAATTGTTGAGTATTTGGAGTCTGGTTCACGCCGCTCGAGCGAATACAAGTCAGAGAGCTTCGCTCGAAGAGAGCTCGACAGACTGCTCGAGCAGAAGCAAGTCAGAGAGGTTCGCTCGATTACCGCTCGACTCTCGGCTCGAGCGGAGGGAAGTCAGAGAGCTTCGCTTAAGGAGCCGCTCGACTCACGGCTCGAGCGATTGCGGGAAACAGGTTCGCTCGACGCGGGCTTGACACGCCGCTCGAGCGAACATCATTAATTCTGCAATTTTAGGGTTTCCGCCGTACAACATATAAATAGTGTTGTTGTTTGACTTGTACTGTATGACTATGAACAGTAGCCGTTCTATACTACTGTATTGTGATTCCTCAAGTAATACAAATCCTCTGCAACTCCCGTGGACGTAGGGAATTTGCCGAACCACGTAAATACTGTGTCGTGTGTGATTGCTTGTTTTTCTCGTGTCAATATTCACTTTATTGTCATCGTTTTCACAACACAAGCTACCAATTTCTTTTTCAATTTGCCTTCCGAGGATCCTCAATAAAAATTGTTCATAAGCCGATTTATCTTCCTTACAACCTTGGGCGCTTGAACTATTGAAAGTAGATTTATTGGCATGCTGGCGACCTGCAGCAACAAAAGAACCTGACCTCCAACCGACAAAACTCTTGCTACCATCCCCCTAATGTTTCTCTGATGCGAGCGACCACCTCCTTAAAATGGCTGACTTTGAGCCTTCCAGCCACTATCGGCGTTCCCAGATATTTGACAGGGAAAGTCCCTGTTAAATGCAACAGGGACCTCCTTCTATCCACAGGAATTGTCTTGGCAAAAAACATAACTGACTTTTCCTTACTCATATCTTGTCCAGACCACTCCCCATATTCTTAGAAAATCTCCCTGATTTTTTTTAATCGACGCACTGCCTCCAGTAACAAAAACTACGATATCATCTGCATAAAACAAGTGTGAGATAAGTAGAGCTCCTCCAAGGTGACTGAATGGCTTTATTTTCCCTTGGCGTAACCCATGGCCACTAGGAAAAAAAATCCTCTGTAGTCCCATTCATGGCGATTGAGAACCACGATGATGCAATACACTGTCTAATTAACCCACAGAGTTTCAGAGAGAAGCCAAAAGACCTCAACACATGCCCCAAAAAATCCCAATCTATGCTATCATATGCTTTTATCATGTCCATTTTAATAAGCATATTTACACCATGAGCTTGGTGACTAATCTGTTGCACCATATCTTGGGCCAAAGAGATGTTCTAAAAAATACTACGGCTTGGTAGAAAGGCGCCTTGTTCCGAAGAAATCGGTCTACACAGTATCTGGGACAACCTTTTCACTAGAATTTTAGAGCAAACCTTATACACCACCGAGTACAAACTAATGCATCGAAATTTTTCGAAGCCCGTGGGAGCTTTAACTTTCGGGATTATGACTATGTATGAGGCCAAATAAAACCTCGGTCATGGAGTGCCACTAAAGAATTCTCTAACAACTTCCACCACATCCATCAAATCCCAACATGATCTACAAAATCCCAATCCAAACCCATCTGGACCCAGACTGCTATCTATCGAGATGGAGAACATGGCTTCTTCAACTTCTTGGATTGAAGGGAGCTGCTCGAGCATATGGTTCTCCTGCTCAACCAGCTCAGTGTTCACATAATCTGACAAATTCGAAGGTTCCTTCCGTAGCCTTGCTCATAGAAAATCACGGAAAAACTCCACTGTAGCCAGGTGGATAGCCTTCGGGGACCTTAGAGTATTCCCATCCCTTTTTCTCATCTCATTCACCATTGTTTTCAACGTGGCTTTGAAGGACCTGAAAAAAAGGGCTGATGCTTCCCCATTCTCCAGCCAATTAAGCTTCACTTGTTGGGCTAGTCTTTTTTCTTCCCGTTGGTTCCACAAAGCCAACACCTCCCTTGTAACCAGCAAATCCATTTCAGTGTCTTCTGAGAATTGCTATTGCAGCTAGAATTTGAGGCTCTTAATCCTCCTTTCCAAATTCTCTATATGATGCTTTGTCCTGCCGAACACCTTTACGTTCCATTCCTTTAGGGCCACTTTGTGGTTTTTTAGTTTACCAACAAGACGATTAAGCCCCAGCTCCTGTGAAGGTAGCTGCCATATCTCCTTAACCACCTCCCTAAACCCCTCATGTGATACCCACATTTGTTGAAATTTGAATGAAAATGGGCCATACCGAAAATTTACTAGTCGAAGCTCAATGACCATAGGGGCATGGTCTGATGATCTCCTTGGTAAGTAATGGCCTTTGGGAGCAGCGCAAAGGTCTCTGAGTTCATTAGACACCTATCTAATTTTGACCAATTTCGAGTCAAGCCCAACTGTCCATTACACCAGGAAAATAGGCTTCCTAGTGACTTCATATCTCGTAATCCACCTAACTCAATGAAAGCATTCAACTCCTCCATCACCACACTCAAACGAGGTCTGCCCCCACGTTTTCGTTATCTCTTCGAATAACATTAAAATCTCCAAAGCCTAACCACGCTGCATCATGAGAAATGTCCTGCTATAAAAATTGCCACAGCTCCCCGCGTTCATGGTGACTGCATTTCACATACACAGCCAAGATATAAATCTGTTTGTTCTCAAATGGCAGTGACAATGTCATGTGTTTGGCACTAGCATTCAAAACTTCAACTTGTAACCAACGTGTTCCTCCTCCCCTAAACCCATGCTATCCCCCCCCCCCCCCCCCCCCCAAATTCAACTCAGGCAACTCCATACAACAAACCCCACCTTCTAACTCTGTTCCCTGGAACCCTTTCTAAGAGAAGTGGACAGGAATCTGGCACCAAAGAAATCTCCTCCATCAATAAAGTATCGACTAGGGCCCTTCATGGAGCAACCTCTTTTTCCCAGCTCCACCTCTCTTTCCTCAACGCATCCTTTTTCCAGAGCTCGTTTCCAGCACACGTGAAATCGAGCCTTCCACCTGAGTCTCCTGCACCACCGTTATGTTATTACCGTCTCTCTCTGTTTCAGTGTTGCTCTGCCTCTCCTTTATTGTTTCTAAATTTTGGCTGCCATTTTCCTCCTGTGTTTTCGGAACCCAACTCCTTTTCTGTTTCTCCCCCTTTTTTTCTTTTTTCCTTTCCACTTCTTTTTTCCCTTCATCTTTCTAATGACAAGTTTTAGCGTTGTGCCCTTGAACATTTCATCTTCAGCAATACGCCGGGAGGATCTCATACTCTATCTCCACATACAAACTGGAAGGCTTATAGCGGATTCCAATCCAGAGCCCTTGAAGTGGGTCCTTCGTTGCATCCATCTCTACACACACCCAAGCCCCGTTCGTTTGAGTTGCACACTTCGTGGTATTATCTTGGTGCAAATATCTTCCAACAAGGGCAATAATATTCTTCAAGAAGGATTCATGGTAAAAGTTTGGGGGGAGACCCGGAAGAACTACCCAAACTAGAACGAGAGACGGCTCCCTATCCTCACTAAAATCTGGATGCCATTGAAATCCTCGATAAGGCACTCCATCAATCTCGGTAGCTTCTCTGAATAAAGCCTTCAAAAAATCAATCTCATTTGAAAGCTGAACGAAAACGTTCCGAGGTTTGCGCATTGAAGAAATCATAGGGTTGTGCCCCCAATCCCCAACGACTCCGAATGAATGAACAGATTAAGTCCAGTGTTGGACATTGCTGCATGAACTTTAAAACCATGAAAAATTTAAATTGTTCTGCAGAGCAATCGATAAAAAATGACCCAAACTTCTCCATCAATAACATTTGAGGGTCTCATCGGAATAAAGACTTTTGGGAGGGGCTGGGATGACCGTGCAACCATGTCTGCGAAGGTTCGCAGTCGCCCAACCATCGCCTGGGGGCCCTATTGGCCCAAGGCAGTGGCCATGAAGCTTACAGTCATGCAAGAGACAAAACCTAGTAGAGCTCAAAAGAGTAAAAACATCACTTTAAAATAAATAGGCTTCAAAAAATATTTTATATTTGAGTGATGTTTTGAAAAAAAATATCTAAAAAAAATTGAAAATAATTGTGTTGCTCAAACGGAATGTAAACGAGACATACCGCTATAAGTATACCCCATTCTGTAAACAGTAAAAAAAAAAAAAAAATCCTAGTCCGTATAACATTTCGTAAAATTATCTCCGTGTACTAATAATTTCAGTTAGGAAATATAGTAAATGCGGATAAATACAGCCACCCCACCAATAATTCTGATAGTTAGAAGTCTAGGCTTTATCCCATCATGCACTTCATTGATCTATTCCTCGATGGGAGCATATATATATATATATATATATCGATCTTGATTGATCTGATCCTCAAACCGAAAACATATCGCTTGTTGCATAAACGTGGCATCGCATCACGGTCCTCTGCCTTTTTCTTATCTTTATGAAAAGAAATACATGCACCAACCATAATCATGTCAACGTCCGCCTACGGTCATGGTTGAGAATTTTCAGGTTGAAATCCTCATTATTTGCCCCAAGAAACCTCTAGACTGTAGGGGCTATCTTGTATATATTATAGGACGTACTATTGTTCAATAATGACAAAGGATGCATGATCATGTCTGTGGAAAAAGGAAAGACAAATGAAGACTTGATAATGGAGCTTCTTGTCATCGTGATCTGTTTCTCAAAGCCAACATGATTAATGTTTCTCATATTAATGCACCTTCGAACTGGAATGATCCTCTTACTCGGACTACAGGGTGGATGAAAAGGAAGAGGAAGGTACGTACGTAAGTTTAACAAGTTGTCAGGAAGAGAAAGGGGAGTGAAAACCTTTCAAAATTGGTAAGAGAAATACTACTTTACCGTCCGATGTCTAACGTTCAAGTGTATTGTTTTTCATTTCATTTTATTTTTACTTAATAATTATTTTATTTTTTTTTATTTTTTAAAATATTTAAATATATTAAAAGAATATGAAAAAAAACAAAACTAACAATACAAATGAACGGTACTTCTCGGCCGGCAGAATAGCACTGCTCAATTGGTAAATCATGCATTTATATATTACGTATCTTCATTTTTCGTTACCATTTAAGCAACTTGATACATCGAAGAGATAGAAATCTTTTGTTTTATATTTAATCCCCAGGTATTAGAAATTACGGATTATCAAATTAAATACTTAAGGAAAAATTTAATTACATATTAATACGTACATCTATTTAATATAATTAGTTAAAAAATAAATTTTATTAAAAATAATATTAATTTAAATTTAAAATATAAAAATAATAATAATAATATATAAATTGATATACAAACTTATTTATATATAACAAAATTCAATACTTATAAATCAAAGATTTCTACTACTTTTAATGCGAGACAATGATTGGCAGTATGCATTTATAACAATTTCTTTTCTACTTTATCGACTTTTAGAAAAGAAAAAATAAATAAAAAAGGACTGCCATCTGTTTTGCACCGAAGAAAAATATCGACACAATATTCATGTGAAAAAATAGTTGAACTGTAACATCATTCTCAGAGCAGGTCTCCACCAACTGTTAATATCTCTTTGACATTCTGGATTATGCATGAAACGATTTTATTTCATTTCCCCCCCCCCCCCCCCCTCCCCCCCCCCCGAGCAGGGATGCTTGTTTGTTGGAACATAGCCTGTAGCTTAGGCGCCACGTGTTCCTTATCTCGAAGGATCTACTTTTTAGACAAGATCGATCAATGCTTTTTCTGGGATATTAGTCTGCGGCCGTGGTCACAGGGAACATCTTTGCACCGTTTAAAGATCATTTTTAGGTTAATTATTAATTAAAGAGATTAATTTCTTTTCTATGATAAAAAGAGTAGACTCACTATAAAAAATAATTTTTTTATCTTTTTTTTTTCTTTAATAATGGGTTTACGTTTTATAAAAGACTTGCATAACACTTTTACATTTTAAATTTGTATATATCATCATCATCATCCAGTTTTTTGAGACTTTGACCTCAGGTGAGATACAAATTGAGATTATTACAAAACTGACCCTACAAGATTTATATACTATTCTTTAATATTATCTTGAACATTTAAACGGAAGTGCTCATTTGATGCACTAACTTGAAACTCAAATTCTGACGTAATTTTCGGGGAGATCATTTTTCCTACCCCCATATGCTGCAACCACCGCAAGCTGGCAATACCTATATGTAGGCCTGCAACATGGCCCACCCAAGTCCTTTCTTACCCGATACTCCTACCAATCTATGGCCCCGGGGAGTGACCCGAACCGACCCATTCGGATTGGGTAAAAAAAAAAAAAAAAAAAACAAAGAATCGGTTTTTTAAGAGGGTTGAAAACTTTGCCCACATCACTCGCGTTGTTATTCTAATTAGAGCTATTGACATCGTGTTTCGTCTGTAATTGCGGGCTAACGAACTATCAGAAGTACTACTGGTTTAATTTGTATTTTGATCAATTTATAAGGATATTCATGAAATTCTAAGAGTAATTCATTGCGTAGTTAATACTCTTTATATATGCATTTGGGTAATTACCCTTTTGTATTTTTAATGAATTTCGATTACTCATTAAAAATAATAAAAAAATTTCTTGTTTGTTGTTTAGGCCGGAAGATGAATGAGTGTAAATTAAGAAATCATGAAATGTGGGCTTATCATTCTCCTTTAATTTCTTCATATAATTTACCACCCTACTTTAAATCAACGTGATACTTGCAAGAACTATATATGCCACAGCATAAAAGGACGTTTATAATTTATTGTGTTGGTGGTTTAGGATGTAAATAGATCGCTAGCTGGACCTCCAGGCCAGCTTTTTCAACATGCTGATCCTTGAATGTAATTGAGAGTTTGGTCCCATGCACAGATAACTGATCTGGCCTGGATCATATCCTCTTGACCTTATATATCTTATTTTCTCAAAACCATCCCTTGTTTAATTTTGGATAAAATTTTTAAGAAATATATGCAATACTTTATGTATATATGTGTGGACACATTACTGTATCTTCATATAAAATATCATGTCATTAAAAACTTAATAAGTAATAATATTACTGTTCATTTATATATAAATTTAATAATAAAACATATATATATGGTGCGATCGATCGATGAGGTAATAAATATGACGTCATCACCACTCTGAATATTAGCCAACAGAGAGATATGCCTGCATGTTTCGAGTAAAGTTTATTGACGCATTACCGGTCTTATTACTCAGCCACTCATCGAGATGGGTCATGTTTTGGTTACGGGCCTTTGTTCACCAAACATAATAGAAAATATTACTTTTTTTTTTTTTTTTCCTAGCTGATCGACTTTATAGCTTATCTTCTTTACGGGCATTATATGATTAAATTAGGGCGATCTATTCGTTTGTTTTCGAAAAGTTCAACTTTCAGCTTTTTTGTTGTAATGAATATTGTATTCAACTCAAGTAGTAAAACGAAGATATGTAATAATTATATTTCCAAAATTTGTCAGCAATCAATAATAATTATTTGTTGTAGAAAAAAAAAGGAAAATAGTTGTAATTACCCCAGCAATAATTAAAAAAAAAAATTCTACAGACTACAAGTCTAATACGATTATATAAAAATAAATTTATAAATTGATATGGTTTCAAGTGATTCGTTAGATCATATACTTTACAACATAAATAATTTTATAATTAAACGTATCATAAATTAACATAACTTGATATGATATATCAGATTGTGAATATATTTTTATATAATCTGTTTCTAACTAAAATATTTTTTATAATTAAAATTCTCCGAGCATGCATGCGTTGGTCCTCAGTACTAATTTCATTTTCAGCAGTGCTCTGAGGCTGTAGCATGAGATGGGTCCTGATAAGGGCAAATTTTTTTTTTTAATTTTTTTAATTTTATTTTCTTATACCCTTAACATTTAAAAAAAGAAAAATTTTATAACATTATTAAAAAATACTTTCCTAATCGTTGAAGAAAAAAAAAAAAAAAAATTGTTGGGACCAATGTCGGTAGAGTAGCATTTTTCTTTCATTTTCTCCTTTAGCCATCCAGATTCCAGGGTACAGCTGTGTTGTCCTCGAGCTGAAGCTCAACCTGATCTATTTTCTTATCTTCCATGGCTTCTTCTTGTCCATGCGCTTTAGATTCTAGCATGCCATCATGTACGTTCTCGCCTCCATGCAACTCTCTTGGACGATATTTATATTATTTGGTAAAGCTATGTGTTTTCTACCGGTCAGCTTTTCTACCTGCTCAATCATCTCCTTCGCCAGAGTGGACCCAAAATGAAGTCTTGATTTTTTTGCTTACATTAAAAAAAATATATGTCAGATATAAAGAAGAGATGACCAACAAAAACCTGAATATCCCTCAACATAAGATTAAAACTAAAAACTCTGAAACGGAATTTGGACTAATAAATTGGCTCTCACCCAAGATAAAAAGTGAAAATCTTATTAATGAATTACATATGCTTATAGAGAATTTTTACATCTATAAAAAAGAAATTATTACAAAAACAAATTTACAAATTACCGTGCCTAGCTTGATATAAGATGTCAGATCTAAATTTGAATGAGTTTTATAGTCTAACATATCAATTTAATTTTATAAGATTTTTCTATTGGCCAAACAGTTTTTGTATTTTACCCTTTCTTCCAGGGATGATGATCTTATTTGATTGCATAGAAATAAGGAAGTGGCGATCAAACTGCCAACCACAGTCTGTAGTGTCGACACTGTGGAGTCACGCCGAGTGGTGATATGAAGTCTGGACATGCCAAAAACATGACCGAGTCATGGCTTCTCATTTATTTTTCCCAATAATATTTACCGCTCCTGTGGCTATATAAATGGACGACGCCAGCTGATTGCATCAAACGACACCACCTTTGCCACTCCCCCCTCTACCCTCTACTGCAGTGACCCAAAGGGAGCTTCAAACCCATCCTTCGGTGTAACACAACATGGCCACCAAAGTGGGGTCGGCGTCTTCCCAGCATCCCAATAAGGGTAACCTGAGCTTATTCACCTCGACCGACCACGAGATCTTGAACCAGATTTATGCAACGCACGTCCACGATGATGAAAAGTTTGATGTTGAGTCTCTTTTCATCATCGTCGAGAACATCCTTAAGCGTGCCACCCAGATCGTCGATAATGTTGTCCTGGTATGGTACCACACTTACTCTTATGAGGCTAAAACGTTTTAGTTTTGGGAGTACTGGAGGTTCGGTTTTCCCACAGTTTCACACCATTCTTCTGCTACACTATAACGAAAACATAATGTTACTTGTTACAATGCTCGATTAAGAGACTCTAAGCAAATTGGCTAGTCGGTAAAACTACTTTTTCATTTATTTGAAAAATGGATCGGACCAAGAGGTTACAGGGAAAGCAGGACAGGAGGCAGGTCTCTTTCTCTGGTACTTGAAAGCATAAATCACGACATGCTCACTTCTATTATATCGGTTGGTTTTGCCGATTGCAACGATAGCTTTAGCACATTTGTTACAGATGAGATGAACTCATTTCAGCTTAAATGAGGCAGGCAGATGATTTTATTTTACTAGTTTTGCTGTTTTTTACCCACGTATTCACCTTTTTTTTTTCAATTTTATTCACTGGTGACCCGCAGCAGGGTAGCCAAACAACGGTAGAACATTTGGACGAGAAGATGCCCAAAGCAAGCTTTAGTCCGCCCCTGTGTACACTCAAGAGTATTTCCTACGAGGTAATTACAAAGCACCATTATTTTTCTTTTTACTCCCCTCCCTGCGCCCCTCCCTCTTCTTTCACCTCAGTAAAGTCAATACTTTAAGGAAAAACCAAAGAGTGAAGAAAAAAGGAATGATCAGCTTATAATTTGGATGATTTTGCAAAGTTCAAACTCATCCTTTAACTTTGGTTTTTATTTTTTACGCATGTACACGTTTTTACAATATCAAATATGTAATGTCAGATGCAATGCAAGGCCCCTAGTGAAGAAGTCGCTTACGAAACAACCCTGTCAATACTTAACAAATTATCGAACTATTCTTGGGATGCAAAAGCAGTGCTGACCCTAGCGGCTTTTGCTTTGAACTATGGGGAATTCTGGCTGCTTGCTCAGAATCAGTCATCGGACCAACTCGCCAAATCAGTGGGAACCCTGAGGCGGGTTTCTATCCTCTTAAAGGGACCAAATCTGCAGAAACATCGCCAGGCGCTAATTGAACTTAACAGTGTGATCAAAGCCACACTGGAAGTTATTGAATGCATCTTTGAGTTAGAGAAGCTATCAAATTATGACACAAAGGATGTGCCAGCTCTGTCAACTGGCGTGGACCATATTCCAGTGGATGTTTTTTGGGCCATTATCACCGTTGTAGCCAGCACAACTCAGCTTTGTTGCCTCACTAGCGATGAGTAAGTGCTTAATATATGTTTTTTCATTTTTGGGTAAGTGATGAATAAGCTGTTGTCCCGGCCAACATGACTCTGAATATGCCAATTAAACTCTTAGTTAGAAGTGCTTGGTAAAATTTTAGAAAGTAATAAGTTTCTCATACATATAAACAATTTATCTTAAAATAATTAAAACGGTTTGCCCGATTGATCTTACAATAATCTTAAGCCTTAGTATAGTATTTTTTTAAAGCTTTAATATAGTTGTGGTTGTACGCCATCTTGCCAGTGTCAAAATGACCCTGTTTGATATACAGGGGCAAGAAACAGGAGCTATCCCTGTTTTCTCAGAAACTCAACGTGATCGTCTCAAAACTTAGGAGGCAGATAACGATTTGCAAACAACAGATAGGTTAGTTTCTTGTCCGCTACTTGAAAGAATGCAAGCTTCGGTTGATTCATGTTTCACTTCTTGATCAATTGATTGCCTTAAAAGGACTTGATATATAATGATTAAAGGTTTTAATTCATTGCAGAGGAGACAGAGGCTTATTGGAGGCTCGTGAAACTTTTTCGAACTCCTACGGAAGTCATGGAGGTATTTAAGGGACTGATTTTCACCAAGGACAAATTGCAGCCGCTATTTGATGGTTCTACTAGAAAGCCGGTATGCTTATGGTTCTACGAATATTAGACGTTTGGATGCTTTTTAACTTTTTATTGATAAATTAGCATATATATGGAAGACCTGAGTAACAGAACCGTCCAAGTAACGACATAACTACAACCCTTTGATTACAACTTAATTTGTGGCTGATATCTATTTTCAAATTGATGATTATTATATTCTTTTTTGGCTGAAGTTATAAAAATTAAGCCCTTCTTTATAGCTACCGTCATACATAGTTAAAATCAAGCATTAATGCTGCTCTTAATCTTAAATTTAGTCATCCTCAATCAATACATTTGAAGTGGTTTTTTTATCAATGACACGGTGATAACCACTAGAAATATGTCACGTAATAAATATGATTGGACATGACAAAACTTACCATCAATACAGCAATAAGGGGTCGGCTTGGTAATGTTAAAAGAAGAGTAATATAATCACAAATGAATTACACAAAAATAATTTTATAAATTGAAGTGATTTCATGTGATCTGTCAAATCTATTTTACAATAAAAATAACTTTATAATTTGACAAATCATATTAAATCACATCAATTTGTAACATTACTTTTGTCAAATCATTTTGTTGCGAGAGTATTTCTCATGTCAAAATAAGTCACTTGGCAATTGAGATGTTTCGTCCGGCTTGGGTTTAATCCGAATGGGACTCGTTATTTACTTTTAGATAATACATTTTACATCATTTCCATTCCATTTTTCTATTTCTTTTTTGGTTGGTGCAAAACACGTATAGTCCTTATTTTATATGGGGTAAATATATAATTTACTTGATCTCTCCTTCGTAGATCAATGACCGCTTTTTGTAAAAATCTCTGAACAATATATGCAATTCATCGGGCTGGCCTTTCATTATTAATAGACGATAAAAAAGAATTGCACATGCATGTGAGAATCACTTTTCATAAAGCTATAAAAATGACTTTTGTATGGCCAAGTTCTTTGAAAAATCATCTGGCTATAGATGCATAAGTGGCACATTAATAATAGTTTACTTTTCTATGTATGAAATCATTGCTAACACGGGTTAATTTCCCCGCATCCGTAATTTATGGCATAAACAGGTTAGCATTGAGGTGCTGAAGAGGAAGAATGTCTTACTGTTCATCTCGGGGCTAGATATCTCGGATGATGACATTTCAATTCTCAAACCAATTCATGAGTTAATAAGTAAGGAGGATCAGTATAAGATTGTATGGATTCCAATTGTGGAACAATGGACGGAGGACCTGCAAAAGAAGTTCGAGATGCTGCGGGCCAAGATGCCTTGGTACGTAGTGCAGTATTTTTCCCCAATAGCCGGCATCAGGTTCATCAAGGAGAAGTGGCACTTCAAGGGTAAGCCCTCCGTTGTGGTGTTGAGCCCTCAAGGAAGGGTTGAAAGTGACAATGCAATCCACATGATCAGGGTATGGGGAGTCAAGGCCTTCCCCTTCACCACTGCAGTGGAAGAAACCCTTTCCAGTAACAAGGATTGGATTGGGTCCATAGCAACTGGCGTTAACCCAAATATTGAGAGCTGGGTAAATTCCTTTCACGAATCTAGTGCACCCACGTGCACAGCACATAGTACACAAATGTATTATCAATTGTCTCAGTCTTGCTTGCAAATCAATTTAATTAAGAAATAATGTATAGTGCTTTGGAATTACATTGAGAACTGAGATCATGTACGTCTTGTTCCAACAGATCAAAGAGGAAAAGTATATATTTTTCTATGGGGGCAAGGACAACGAGTGGATCCAACAATTTACTAAAAGAGCAACTGCTCTTGCCAATGACCCGGTGATAAAGGAAGCAAGGATTTCCATAGAGGTTTTGTTGGTAGGAAAGGGCAGCAAAGGAGAGGACAACCACAGTCTTCTAGGGCGCTTCTGGACCGGCATCGAGAGTATGTTCATTTCCAAGACTCGAAGGAAGACCGAAGCAGACGCTGTGACACTAGAGATCCAAAAGCTGCTCTCCTACAAGAATGAGAGTGGATGGGCTGTGCTCAGCAAAGGGTCTAGTGTGGTGCTCAGTGGCCATGGGACAACCATCTTGAAGGTCTTGGAGGAGTTCGACAAATGGAAGGAGCTTGTGCGTGAGAAGGGCTTCGAACTCTCTTTCAGAGACTACCACAACCAGGTTCTTCACACTTCTCACATCTGCTGCCGCATTGATATCCCCAATAGCAGTGGAAAAATCCCAGAGATCATGAAATGTCCCGACTGTCCCCGAATCATGGAGACGTATATCAGTTTCAAGTGCTGCCACATTGATGGTGCTGCCAACTCAGTGCATTAAAAATGACCACCAGCTTCCTGAGGGCTAAATTAATGGTATTAGTAAATAAATTTATGTGGTTGAAAATGTTGTAAGATGAGTTTGTCCTGTCATGTGGATATATAATTTCTTGGTTGTATTTTTCCT
Organism: Juglans microcarpa x Juglans regia; assembly: GCF_004785595.1. Classification (NCBI taxonomy): domain Eukaryota; kingdom Viridiplantae; phylum Streptophyta; class Magnoliopsida; order Fagales; family Juglandaceae; genus Juglans; species Juglans microcarpa x Juglans regia. Next base: position 38,177,022 of record NC_054594.1, on the reverse strand, counting down.
TAATTTATTTTGTCTACCGAGTGGATATGTGTGTAATCTTGCGTTGTCAGCTTGCAAGTGGCATCCTTCTGGTATGGACTTTCATATTGAAGGGCTGGGTTGTTATGATCAACACGTGCATTTTACTACCCGCTTGTTTTTCCTTCTGATTTGAGTCGTACTACACCCACCACCGAGGGTGTAGTCCGACAAATTGTCCCTATTAATTGTTTTTTTTTTTAATTTATTATATTATTAAAAAATACTTTCTTAATCATTAAATAAAAAAAAATTATCGGGACTCATATCAGACCCATCATCAGAAGAATTAGCGTTATTTTTCTAATTTTTTGTTTATAATTTGTTTTTCAATTTCTTTGTTCTTTTTTATTTAAAAAAACTTATGAACCAACTTTTTTTTTAAATTTTGATGGGAGTTACAAGGATGAGGAGATCATGAATCAAGTTGCAGCTATCCGTGTTACTGGTGATGGAGATTGTATTAACGCTGAGTCCTTGTCCATTCTGGTTGAAGACGTCCTTAAGCACACCGCCCCTATTGTTGGTAGTTTTCTGCCGGTACGGTACCCTCGCCCTTATCCAATGAATCTGGATATGCTCGATTCATTTGAATCTTTTAGATTTCTTGAAACTTATTCGGAAATTGTAATGAATCCACTTGAGAAGTAGATGAAGAACACGGATTGAAATTGAAGATTACAAGAGATGAAATAAAGAAAATGGAATTTAGAAAAAGGATAGCTACGGTTTGGGATGTTCGAGGCTCCCAATTCCTCCCAAATCAAATAACAACTGTTTCAAAGATAATTTTCCAAATCCTCAATAAGGATCCCATTTTCTCTACATATACTAGAAGATGACGATCAATTCTGCAACAATCAACTAAGGCCAATGGTCAATTCTAACTAACATTAACTAAGCCCATGGGCCACTAAACAACTTAAACAACTCAATTGAAGTAAAAGATAACAATTAAATTGGAGGCCCAACAAACTAAGCCCAATCGTAGTTGGGTTCATAACAGAAATTAATAATTTGTAAAGTGATAAATTTAATTTTTTATATTTGTCTTAATAGAGCTCTTGGGCTGGTACATTGATCTTATGAATTGGCAATTTCTTGTGGCTTTACTGCAGGGTACCCAAGCACCTGTGGTAAACGTTCACGAGGACATTACCCCAAGTCATGCCAATTTCAGTTCCCCCTTCTGTTTGCTTAAGCAGATTTCCTGCAAGGTCAGCATTGGCTTTTCTTATAAAGTTTTTATAATTTCTGTCATAATACTTTCTATCATTGTAGAGTAAATTACAAATTATATTTCAAATCGAAGGATTAAGAGAGAATTTTGTTCATTCGTACTAAAAAAAATACAATTTGAAGAAATAAGGTATGATTTCCCTATTAAATACATTCTTCTCTTAGAATTTATGTTCGTTAATCATCTCTTCTTGCGTTCTCACATTTTTCAAAATATTTTCTAAATTTTCAATTTTATCAATTCACTCAATCTGTTTGTTATACTTATGATCAACTTTTCCTAAAATAAACTAACGATTCCACATTGACTTAGAATAATGATCCAAAAATCGCATAACAGGTAGAAATGGGAAAATGGGAGAAAGAGTCATCCCGGCCCATTGAAATGGTCCTGTTGAAAATAATAAGAGTATTTTATGGTCTCTTATGATCTCTCGTTTCTCTTTGTACAATGGATGTTGGAGATCCCTTTCTCTGAAGAAGGCAATATTTTTGAAACTCTCTCAAGTTGAAGATGGTCTTTATATTTTTGTAATAATCGCTCAGAAGTCTCATTCCTCAGATCTCATATCCTTTTTATTGTGGTCTTGTCAATAGTAGATGAGAAAATCATTTTTATGTCACTTCTTCCTTGCGTGTTTGACTTGTCTTCTTTTCGCGGCTTTTATATTTTGTCATGTTACTTCCTTGTTTTTTTTCTTTTACTTTTTTATGGTGGTCCTTTGATGGGCTGATCCTACTATATCTATGCTTGCTATTTTTATGCCCTTCAATAATGACTGCATATAAGGAAGAGACAAGGGATACGATATCTTTTAAGAGAAATGATATATACAAGTTCTAAATGTACAAGTTTTGCGCAAACCCTTTATAAAATATGTGAAGAACTCAATTTTTCTTAATTGAGTCCATATTTTTATAAAATGTTTGTATAATACTTATATGTTTGAGACTTGTACCTAACATTACTTATCATTTAAACTAAACTAGTACCATCATCGGAGTTTTGGAAGAGACCCCTTGCGGAGGGTGGTACATCCCATGAATGCTTCTCCCACCCAATTAGATACACCCAATAGCCGGTTACCACCACAAGCCAATGATGATTTGTGGAAGAGAGAGTCAGAGAGAGAAAATGAGAGTAGGAAGACTTACGGCAAGTTTGAGGCATGGGATGAGATTTAAAATTTTCATTTAATTTCATTCTATTTCATCTGATCTTATTTTCAAACATAATTCAAATACAAAATTTTTAAATTAATCATTACAAATTTTTCAAACTGATTATTACAACTTTTTCAAATTTCAAACAAAAATAATATTATAAAACTATATACTTTACAATATTTTAACTTTATAATATTTTTTATTCAAATTTTTCTTTCTCATTTTCGAAAATCTAAAATATACTCAACTTAAATTATTCATTACTATTCATAAACTATCTTACTATTATTTACAAAATTTTCATATTATATCACTTGCTAATCGGGCCCTTACTTACTGCATCGGTGTGGATGGTTGTGGCCGGATTTGGGTTTAAAATTCTGAGAGGTGACGAGGTGAGGTACTGCCGTGCGGCGTGGGTATAAAATTCCTATCTGCGTTTTCAAATTTCAGTCCACGCCTTGTGTTAAACAAAAAGGAAAAAGAAAACAAATGGACAATTGTGTGAGTGCTGTGTAAACTTTCGTAGGTATATAATTTTCTTTTATTTATTGATTGGATTTTTTTATTTTTGTTTTTTGGTGTTCCTCCGTCCTAAGCCTGTGGATTTTCACGTTGAAATTCTGATTAAATGGCCCAAGGAACCTCTAGACTGTAGGGGCTATCAACTACCAGCTTGTATAGACCAGACGTAGTGTTGTTGAATGATGACAAATGAGACTTTTATTTTTTCTCGCTCTCTTTCTTAAGAAAAATGACGATATTTCAATTTTATTGATTACATTCACTTGTAGTGAAAAAAAAAATCATGATTACAAACATGATACCTGCAAGGTACATATAAACTAAGAAATAAAAACCCAGACATCAAAATCATTATATTTATATAGTCCAAGTACATGACCTTAAGAAAGACACTTAACTTAAATCTGAACAAACCAAAGATATGGAACGTGCAAGAAAACCAAGCACACAAGAAAAAAAAAAATCAAGCGAAACATACCAGGCATGAACCTTACAAGACCCTTAGGTAGGGCAAACCCAATTTGTCTATGTGGAGAAGGCCTCTCAACGAACTAGGTAACGTATGATTTTCAGACCAGTTAGAGTTTAAACCCTCAGCCCCACACATAGCTAGAAAGTCAGCCACAACATTTTCTTCACGAAAAATATAATTCACAGTATACTCCAGGCTATTAAGATATTCATGTAATTCATCCCAGACATATTCTAAATATCAGATGGGACAATTATTCTTAGTAATCTAGTTGACCACCAGATGAGAATCAGTCTTTATTTGAACACGATAAAATCCAAGAGCGTGACACCTACAAACGCCTTCCAATAAGCTACTGATTTCAGCAAAATTATTAGTATCCGGATTCAGGGGAACAGAGTAAGCCAGAAGTAACCTACCATTATCATCCCGAATAACATCCCAAGCACCATAAGCGCTAGGGTTCCCGAAACTACTACCATCAGTATTGAGTTTAACCCAGCCTTGAAGAGGCCGATGTCATCTAACCACCCGAACCCTTTTAGGCTTAGGAAACAAAGCCGGGATATCCAGTCTATTCAAAATATCAATATCCTGGGTAGAAACAGAAAGCACTTTCATTATCTGGTCCATGATGAGATAGAACCATAATTTAATAGCGTGCCAAACCGACTCTGTCGTGTGAACCTTATCCTCATATCGGGTTTTACAGCACCTCTCCCAAAGTTTCCAAGTTATAATGGAGGGGAGAAGACAAAAAATAATTCTAACGTGTGAAGACCTACCCGCATGGCGAAACCCAAAATAAGTTCGTTCCTTCCAAGTGTAGAAAGAGGACAAATGAACCCCTAATTGTGTGGCCACTAGATGCCAAATGTGTCTAGCAAAATCTCCTGTGCAGAGCACATAATTCAAGTCCTCAATATGACCCTTTTGCCAACAATTACATTTGGAAGCCATTGAAACACCCACCATCTTAATATTCTCGTCAACACTGAGGCAATTATTAGCAGCCTTTCACATTATGATGGAAATCTTCTTAGGGAGATTGGTATGCCATATCCACTCAGCCCAAGGTAAAGGAGGTGCTCGAATCCTAATATAAGTGCTTTTAGTAGTAAAATTACCCTCCTTATCTTTCAACCAAACAAGCACATTTTGACCTTTCTTCCGTCTAGCCAAAAAGCCATACAGAGCATTGGCTTTTTGATGGCCCACTAAACTGTTTAGAAGAGAGGTACCCCACACATTCTCAATGTGACACTCATTTATCCTAATCAAAGGGTGAGCAGACACAGGAAATTAACCATTGAGCGGACCTCCCTCATCCCAATTATCATGCCAAAAGGAGATATTATCATCTTTCACAACCCATTTGGAACTATTTATCACCTTTGGGATACTACGAACAATCGATTTCAAAAAACGGGTCCCTTTTGTAAGCTTCAAGAGGGATAAGTGATTTCCTTTAACATATTTACCTTTGAAAAAATACGTCCAAAAAGAGTTGCCCTTAATAAGATTCTAGGCAAGTTTTATGTGTAAAGCTCTCTGAACATCTCCAAAGTCCCTAATACCCAATCCACCTTCATCCGTGGGAGTACAAATATGCTTCCAGGAGATCCATTTCCTACGACTCTTGCCTCCAGATTCACCCAATAAGAAAGAGTGCAGATGCTTATTCAAGCTAAGTATCACCACTTTGGGGACATCTAAAACAACAAGAAGATGGGTGGCCATACTAGATAAGACGTGACTCAAAAGAATAGTTCTACCACCAGCAGAGAATATTTTCATCTTCTATCCTGCAATCTTCGTATTCACTTTGCCCAGCAAATCACCAAGATGCAAGCCTTCAGCCTGCCATCCACTATAAGCACTCCCATGTACTTCAAAGGAAACAAACCCTTAATAAACCTTGTAAATTAGAGAAGAGAATGTTTCTTGGAGACCGAAATTCTCTTAGAAAAGAATATGACACTCTTCCTTTTATTAAGCACTTGACTAGTCCAAGCCTCATATTTGTTCAAAACTTCCATCAAACCTTTCATAGTTCTCTTCCCACCATTAGCAAAGATAATTATATCATCGACATACATAAGCAGAAAGATAATCGGGGTCCCTCTAGTTTGAGCAAATTGATCAATTTTACCTTCCTCAAAGGATTTCTTATGTGACAAGAGAGCTTCCATGATGTGTATGTAAAAGGAAAGACAAATGAACACATGATAATGGAGCTTCTTGTCATTGTTATTTGTTTCTCAAATGCAACATGATTATTTCTCATAATGCACCTTTGAATTGGAATTATATTACTCGGACTACAATGTGGTAGAAATGGATTGACAGGAAGGTATGTACGTAACAAAGTTGTCGAGAAGAGAAAGGGGAGTGAGTCCCTTTCAAAATTGGTAAATTATGCATTTATATACCACTCTTCATTTTTCGTTACCAAACATCTTGATATGTACATTAATGATATTGTGGAGGGATAAAATGCACATAGCCCCCATAATTGGGCTCAACTCACTAAACCACCATTAGAGACAAAAAGAAGACAAGAAAGAGACAAGAAAGAGGGAGACAAGAGGGACATAAGGGCCTATAAGTGTCAAAGGTTCAGAGGAAAAAGTGAAAGAGTTCACACAAGGGAGACCTGCCACCTCATGGCAGGTTGGCATGTGTAATAAAGGGTCAAACAACATATAAAAGGGGATGCCAGACAACATAAAAGGGGGATTTTTTGGCTTCTGACGCCGACTGAACTCTCCCTCAATCAAGTCATCTTCTTCTTCAGTAGCCTCTCGAGGAAGACAACGCCTCCAACAGGAAGAGCTCCAACCTTCTCTATATAGTGAGATATTAGGAATCATGACGGATTGTAAACATATATATTATAGTGAAAACTCCCCGCCCCAAACCCCAGTGAACGTAGGACTGTTGTCGAACTACGTAAATCTTGGTGTCATTCTTAGGGGTGTAAATTTAAACCGGAAAACTAGTCCGGACCGGTTCCTATATTATGAAAACCAGCCGGATCCCGTCCGGTTTCGGTTCTGTAGTTTTCGGGATCTGACCGGACCGAACTGGATCGGTTGGAAGAATATATATATATAAATTAATTATATATATTATACAAAATATTTATATATATAAGTTTTATATATATCATATATGAAATAATTTCATATTATAATTTATAAATTATAATATAAAATGTTAATTTTAAATATGAACATTTGTAATTTGTTTGATCATATGTTATTAATATAATTATATATAAGATAATGTTATTATAATTTATAAAATAAAAGTTTAATCTTAAAGATAAAAATTTAATTGATTATATGCTTTAAACATAATATATATTAAATTATTACTAATATTTTATTATAAGAAGTAACATTTTATTATATATTTTTTACATTTTAAAAAAATCGAAAAACCAGACTGAATCGGACCGAAAACCTGTAAAACCGGAGGTACCGGTTTAAGTGAGTAACCGGGACGTAATCGGTTTTGAAAAATATAAAACCGGTACATATCGGTTCGGTCCTAAATTTTATCCAAAACGGGACCAAACCGGACCGGTTACACCCTTAGTCATTCTTTTTTTACTTTTGCTGCACTTATTTTCCATTCACCGTCATAGACGTACGAACTACCACAATACAACAGCACTGGAACACTACTGGAAGCTCCAAATAACATCTATAGTAGTACTATCAGCGTAGAATTGCCCAAGCCGCGAAACACAACGTCAACAGATATAAAAATCTTTTGTTTTCTATTTGCATGCCCGCATAAGGTACTAGAAATTACAGAATATCAAAGTAATACTTAATAATTCATAGATTTTTATTTCTATTAATTTAGGCGAGACAATGATTGACAGTATGATTTAGCATTTTCTTCTCAACTTTATTGACTTTTTTTTTTTTTGTTAAAAAAAGAAGACTACTGCCCGTCTAGAGAAAAATATATAAAGACACAAGAGTGTCAAATATTGTTTCTTGTAGAATCCTACACCATAAATGCCCATGAACCCAGAATCAAAAGCCCGACCAACGAAAACCAAGTCAATGACCGTCAAAATGCATTGATATGGAATTTGGGTCTAGCCATTATTAATAGTAAATAGGAAATGTAAAGAGAAATACAGAGGAATAAGGTCATGCACAGAAGGTGCCCGACAAAATGCTTCTTCAATATAATTCATATTCACATATATATATATATATATATATATATTTTACTAACTCAAATTTTCCTCAATGCAAATATATTCTGATTCCGAGAATTTATAGACTACTACAATTAAAGACCAACAGAGAGTATTTCACACACATGCACATTGAATCCAAGCCGTACAACTCAGTAATTCTGTTATGTAATATTCTTCCAGATCCTTCCATAATATTCCACATGTGCGTTCTGTTAGGGCAGAATTGATTCATCATCCTTTGAGGCTATACCTCTTGAATCTTCCTTTGAGGAGTGGACGTCTGAAGCAGAGAGATCAAGAGTCTTAATAAATAGTGATTTAATGATGTAACGGTAAGGAATAATATGAATGATCTCTCGCATGATATTTGCCCAGGATATCAATCTCTCAAGACACAACAACGGATTCGAAGTCCTAACGACTTGCAGTCCAACCATGATTGGAGAGGATCAAGTCATAAGTCAAGCCTTACTAATTAAATGCTCAATCTATATAAATGGAGGTCAAAGTACATGCCAATGGTAATTTCTGAACGATCTGAAAATTGAAATACTCCATACACTCTACTCTAACTTACGCATTGGAAGTGTCTCTCACCACGCCGAGCCCCTCTTATTTTCTTGGTACAGGTTTCTGAGAGTCATTAGTAGGAATAAGAAACATGTCCACAACAAACACAATAGGCATATGATAAATAGTCAAATTTTAACGTCATTCTAAGAGCTGGTCTCGGCCAACTATTAATATCTCTTTGACAACTTGGACTATCATACATGAAACGGTTAATAGGGATTATCATTTTTAAAAAAAAATAATATTTACAGTTTTGAGATCTATAAGTCTCGGATATTTCATAATCCATTTGAATAAAGTATATAAGTATAGAATTCACATAAAAATAATTAATTTTTTAATAATAAACTTTATTTTTTTTTAAAAGAAATACGTGTTTTGAACTCAAAGTATCTACTTCCAGATAAGATCAATCGATGCTTTTCTGGGATGCTAGCCGTGTTCACGGGGCACATCTTTATCCCGTTAAAGACACAGATTTCTTTTCTAGTACTTCTCGGCATATCATTTTTTTCCCCGAGATGATAAACTTTTGTAGATAGCATTCATACACCATTGATGCTTATCATTATCCTTTTCTTCTTCATATTAGCCACCTTAATTTAAACCAACGTGATACTTGCAAAAGAATTATGCCACAGCATAAAAAGGATCACATACATACATATATATATATATATATATATATGTTGGCTGGTTGCACTATAAAAAAACTGCTTAATTGTGACCAGTTATTTCTTGTGTAAAAATGACTTTTCTGTCAAAATGAGTTCGTTTTCGTCGTAAATAGTCATTCTTGTCCTAAATAATCTGTCACAAATATTTATTTTTCTTGTAGTGCTAGTGGCCGTTTAGATTGATCTTTAACTTCCAGTCTTCCACTTTGTCAATATGCGGATCCTTGAAAGTTGAGAGTTTGGTCCCACAAATATTATTATACTTAGTGTAGGTTTGGATAGTGAGGTGAGATGAGATAAGTTGAGATGTTGAATAAAATATTGTTAAGATATTATTTTTTAATATTATTATTATTTTAAAATTTGAAAAAATTGAATTGTTTATTAATTATATTTTGTATAAAAATTTAAAAAAATTATAATAATTTAGATGAGATAAGTTGAGATGAGTTGGAGGAATTTAAAGTTTGATCTTGATGTACTGGTATTATATATTCAGTCGTCACTCATCTTGAGATAGTGACCCATCTTCTTTAGCATAGTGACCCATATTCAGTCGTCAATGAAATAAGTTGAGATGAGTTGGAAGAATTTAAAGTTTGATCTTGACGTACTGGTATTATATATTCAGTCGTCACTCATCTTTAGATAGTGACCCATCTTCTTTAGCATAGTGACCCATATTCAGTCGTCACTATCTTGAGATGGTCACACAAAACTCAAAAGTTAATAGAAAATATATATATTTTAAAATTATCCTAAGCTGATCGACTTTAGCATATCTTCTTTACAGGCATGATATGAATAAAGGGGAATTAAGCCCAACCTCTAATCTATTTTCTTATCTTCGATGGCTTCTTCTCATCATGCCCTTTAGATTCTAGCATGCCGTTGCTCTCTGTTAAGACAGTCAAATATGCTGACCTGGTTCACAGCAATTCCACCTCTTTAGCAGCTAAAACAGTCACTGAAGGTGACCTGGATCATGGACGTGCAACTTCCACTATGCTTGTAGAATCTTCTCACAATGCTAGACGTCTGAAGCCTCTAGAATAAATCTGATTCTGACAATTGCCTATGACGTGTACCAATTATATCTCTTGGGTTGTTATTCATTCTGTGTATAAATTGGACTGTGATGTAAGTAAGGAAATACAATTCGAAATATGGTACTGTGAATGAGAGGAATTTTCTTTTTGGCATGGAATTTTCTTTTTGGCATTTTGTCAAACAGTCCGCTTGCACCTTTATTCTTTACTTTAGTATTCTCACCATGCAGTTCCCTGCAGCTGATCTCTTGGACGATATTTGGTAAAGATTTACGTTAATAATAATAAAAACGGTAGATAAAAACTAAAAACTATGAAACGGCAATTAATTGGATTAATAAATTGGCTGTCAACCAAGATAAAGGTATTAATATTGACTGGTTTGAATCACCTTAAAAATTGACTCACGGAGTTTCATTATTTTAACATTTCTGAAAATCCCTCTGCAAACGACAACAAAATAAGAAAATGCATGCATTGAATCAACCAAATGGTTGCACCGTTTCCATCTCAATATATGAATTTAATTAACTTGCCACGATCATCATGCACATGCCATATTGCATTTGTTAATTTGATACTACAAGTGTATAAGAAAAATAAAATAAAATAAGGGAGATCTTATTGATGAATTACATATGCTTAAAGAGAAGTGTTACATCTATAAGAAATATTATAAAAATAAATTTATAAAATGATGTGGCTTAATATAATATAAGATGTAAGATCTAAATTCGAATTGAGTTTTAGTATAACGTATCACACAGTACGTGATCAATTTCTAAATTTAATTTTATAAGAGATCTTGTGATACCCTATTGATATAGATAATGGTAGGTGGTGTATGAGATCCCATATTGCTTGAGAATGAGAAGTTTTGCTCTTTATAAGATCTCAATGGGGCTCTAATTGTATCATTGACTAGTCCTTTTGGGGTATAGGTCATGTGGTTTGGGCCTTCTATTGAGGCATTACAAATGGTATCAGGGCCTATCCCAACCAGAAATGTGGGACTTGAGCCGTGCCACATATAATGGACAAGCCTGACGAGGACGTCGGGAATTTAAGGGGGGTAGATTGTGATATCCCATATGATATGGATAAGTGTAGGTGGTGTATGAGATCTCACATTGCTTGGGAAGGAAAAGTTCTTGCTCTTTATAAGGTCTCAATGGGGCTCTAATTGTATCATTGACTAATCATTTTGGGGTATAGGCCATGTGGTTTGAGCCTTCTATTGGGGCGGATAAAGGTAGGTGGTGTATGGGATCCCACATTGCTTGGGAAGGAGAAGTTGTTGCTCTTTATAAGGTCTCAATGGGGCACTAATTGTATCATTAACTAGTCATTTTGGAGTATAGGCCATGTAGTTTGGGCCTTCCATTAGGGCGTTACAGATCTAGTAATGATAGGTATAAATCTCAAATAGATAAGTCCCACACAAACCTATTCATGTAAAAAAGTAGGTTTCACTAAAAAAGAATAGGTTTTTTAATACTTTTTTAGGTGAAGTCTACTTTTTTACAATTGGGCTATGCAGGACTTGTCTATTCCGAACTTGTACAAATCATTTCTATTCCATACTAATAAAGAAGTGGGACCAACTGCCAACCACAATCTTTAGTGTGTGAGTGGTAATATGGGCATGCTATAAAGAAGAAGAAAAAAAAGAAAAACAAAGCCTAGAGTATACTGTGAATCATATTTTTCGTGAAAGAAATGTTGTGGCTGATTTTTTAGTTAAGTGTGCGGCTAAGGGTTTGAACTCTGACTAGTCAAAATCATGCTTTGCCTAGTCCGTTGAGGGGTCTCCTTCACATGGATAAATTGGATATGCCCTACCTGAGGTTCTCATAAGGTTTTGTGTCTGGTAAGTTCTTCTTGATTTGTTTGTTTTTTTCTTGTGTGCTTGTTTTTCTTGCAGGTTACCATATCTTTGGTTTGTTCTCATTTAGGTTAAGTGTCTCTCTTTTTGGCTGAGTACTTGAATTATATGATTATAATGGTTTTGATGCCTAGGTTCTGAATTTCATAGATCATTTGTACCACCTAGGTGTCATGTTTGTAACCACAGTTTTCCTCCGTCATAAGTGAGGGCAATCAATGAAATTGGGGTACTGTCCTCTTCTTAGAAAAAAAAAAAAAAAAACCTTGACCAGGTCTTGGCTTCAGGGTACCGTTTGGATAGTGAGGTGAAATGAGATAAATTGAGATGAAAGTTAAAAATTGAATAAAATATTGTTAGAATATTATTTTTTAATATTATTATTATATTGAGATTTGAAAATGTTGAATTTTTTATTATATTTTGTGTGAGAATTTAAAAAAATTGTAATGATAAAATACGATAAGATAAGATAGATGAGATAAGATGAATCACTACTTCTTGTATCCAAACTGCAGTAATATTTCCCGCTCCTGTGGCTATATAAATGGACGACGCCAGCTGATTGCATCAAACTACACCATCTTTGCCACTCCCTTCTACTGCTCTCACCCAGAGAGAACTTCGGACCCATCCTTTCGTGTAACACAACATGGCCACCAGAGCTTCTTCCCAGCAACCCAAAAAGGGTAACCTGAGCCTATCCACCTGGACCGACCACGAGGTACTCTTGAACAAGATTTATGAAACGCATGTCCACGATGATGAAAAGTTTGATGTTGAGTCTCTTTTCATCATCGTCGAGAACGTCCTTAAGAGTGCCACCAAGATCGTCGATAATGTTGTCCTGGTATGGTACTACATTTACTCTTTTGAGGCTAAAACGTTTTAGTTTTGGGAGTACCGGAGATTCAGTTTCCCCACAGTTTCACACCATTCTTCTGCTACACCATGACGAAAACATAATATTGCTTATTACAATGCTTGATTAAGAGACTCTAAGCGAATTGGCTAGTCGGTCGAACTCTTTTTTCTTTTATTCGAAAAATGGATCGTACCAAGAGGTTAGAGGGAAAGCAGGACAGGAGGCAGGTCTCTTTCTCTAGTACTAGAAAGCATAAATCACGACGTGCTCACTTCTATTTTATCGGTTGGTTTTGCCGATTGCAACCCTAGCTTTAGCACATGGTTTGTATACAGATGAGATGAACTCATTTTCAGCTTAAATGAGGCAGGCAAATATGATTGTTTTATTTTCTTATTTACTCGTGGTCCGCAACAGGGTAGCCAAGCGTTAACGGTAGCGCATTTGGACGAGAAGATCCCCAAAGAAAGCTTTAGTCCACCCCTGTGTACACTCAAGAGTATTTCCTGCGAGGTAATTACAAAGCACACTTATTTTCTTTTTCTTTATTGAAAAATTCTACTTATCAATCCTACACATAAATATGTATTCTTACACATAAATATGTATGTTAAAATAAAAGGATATAAATGACAAATCACATTGTGTGAGGTATTGGAATGATAAGTAGCATTTATATAAAAAAAAGAAATAAAATTTGGATACGATTTTGCAAAGCCCAAACGCATCCTTTAACTTTTGGATTTATTTTGTTACGCATGTACACGTTTTTACAATATCAAATATGTAATCGCAGATGCAATGCATGGCCCCTGGTGAAGAAGTTGCTTACGAAGCAACCCTGTCAATACTCAACAAATTATCGAAGTATTCTTGGGCTGCAAAAGCAGTGCTGACCCTAGCAGCGTTTGCTTTGGACTATGGGGAGTTCTGGCTGCTTGCTCAGAATCAGTCATCGGACCAAGTACTCGCCAAATCAGTGGGAACCCTGAGGCGGGTTTCTATTCTCTTAAAGGGACCAAATCTGGAGAAACATCGGGAGGCTCTAATTGAACTTAACAGTGTGATCAAAACCACACTGGCAGTGATTGAATGCATCTTTGAGTTAGAGAAGCTATCAAATTGTGACAAAAAGGATGTGCCAGCTCTGTCAACTGGCGTGGACCTTATTCGAGTGGATGTTTTTTGGGCCATTATCACCGTTGTAGCCAGCTCGACTCAGCTTTGTTGCCTCACTAGCGATGAGTAAGTACTTAATTTATGTTTTTTTATTTTTGGGTAAGTGATGAATATAAGCTGTTGTCCAGGCCAACATGACGCTGCATATGCCAATTAAACCCTTAGTTAGAAGTACATTACCAAATCATAATCTGATCGAAGGCTTGGTACGTAAAATTTTAGAACGTACCGAGTTTCTCTTACATATAAACAATTTATCTTAAAATAATTCAAATGGTTTGGCCGATTGATCTTACAATACTCTAAGCCTTAGTATAGTGTTTTTTAAGCTTTTTAATATAGTTGTGTATGCATGCCATCTTGCTAGTGTCAAAATGACCCTGTTTGATATACAGGGGCAAGAAACAGGAACTATCCCTGTTTTCTAAGAAACTCAATGTGATCGTCTCAGAACTTAGGAGGCAGATAACGATTTGCAAACAACAGATAGGTTAGTTTCTTGGCCGCTACTTGAAAGAATGCAAGCTTTGGTTGGTTCATTTTTCACTTCTTAATCAATTGATTGCCTTAGAAATGGACTTGATATATAATGATGAAAGATTTTAATTCATTGTAGAGGAGACAGAGGCTTATAAGAGGATCGTGGAACTTTTTCGAACCCCTACGGAAGTCATTGATTGCCTTAAGGAACTGATTTTCACCAAGGACAATGTGAAGCAGCTATTTGATGGTTCTACTGGAAATCTGGTATGCTTCTGTTGCTTCTGGTATGCTTCTGTTGTTGATCTTAGATTTAATCCCATAGAAATATACTCGATCATACCATGATCTAATACCGAAGACTACTAATTTAGACTTTTGGATGCTTTTTATTTTTTATTTTTTTGTAAAGAGTAGTACGTGTATTATGATATATGTCGTACTATTGATGAAGTAGCATATACATGGCAGACCGGAGTAACAGAACTGTCCAAGTAAGTTAGTAACTACACAATTACATATTTTAGAATGGTATACATATGCTTTTGAGATTTGAAGAAATGATATCATTCCTGTTATATACCTAAATCGGTATTTCCGATTTTACTTGTTCTGGTCCGATTCGATCCGATTTTTCCGATTTTAGTATAGTATTAGTGAATTATATAGTTAGTATAACTATACTATAGTGATATAGTGATATATAATGGATTATATAGTGATATACTACAAATACTATAGTAATTTATATAGTTATTTATATATAGTGGATTACTAATAGTATTAATACTGTTAATATTAGTATATATATAATAGTATCATATAGTGATATAGTATTTGATTTATATGTTAGTGATAATATGCTATTGATAATATATTAATATCTAACTTATTTACATATTTGATTATACATGTTAGTAAAAATATGCTTGGTTAAATATACGTTAGTGATAATTCGATGGTTACAAACACTTTTTATATGAGTGTATATAATCTAAAGTATAGAATGTATTTATGAAAAATAATATATATTATAATTTATAATGCTATAAAATGTATTTATCCTTATTATATATATAGTTTATATTAATAACATATGAAAAAATGTTCATGTTTAAGTTTAAAATTTAAAATTATATTAATTAGCAATTTAGCATATAATATAAAATTATTTTACATATAATTATAAAAATTAGATATAATATAAAAAATGATATCAAAAATTAAATATATATATGAACTAGTCCGGTCCGGTGTTAGAAAAAAGAAAACTAGAAGCAGATCGATTTCAATCGATTTTAAAAAAAATGAAATTGATACCGGATCAAACCGGTTACGAATCGGACCAAATTCATCGATTCAGTCCTGTTCATCGGTTTATTTTTCAACCCAATTTGTGGTTGATATCTATTTTCAAATTCATTATTTTTATATTCTGTTTTGGCTGTACATAACTATAATTATTGCATTAATGCTATTCTTAATCTTAAATTTAATCATCTTCAATTAGATTGATTAATGTAGAACATTTCATGTGATTTATTTCATCTATCACTTAAATAACAACCACTCAAAATATATACATGTCACGTAATAAATACGGTTGGACTTGATAAAACTACCATATTGAATACAGCAATAAGCTGGGTCGGCTTGATAATGCCAAAATAAGTCACTTGGAAATTAAATGTTACGTCCGGCTTATGTTTAATGTAGGGATGTTATTTGCATGATGCGGGTCTGTCTGCCCGCCCATGCAAGGGTAGGGCAGACGGGGGCGGGGCACGGTCCTCCACTGCGCACCCCTAGACTTTAATCTAAACCCAAATGGAATTCGTTATGTACTTTTAGATAATAAATTTAATTGGGTTTCCATTCCAATTTTGTTTTTCTTTTTTGGTTGGTGTAAAACACGTATATGTAGTCCTTATTCTATATGGGGTAAATATATAATTTACTTGATCTGAGTGATCCCCTTCGTAGATCAATGACCGCTTTTGTAAAAATCTCTGAAAAATATATGCAATTCATCGGGCTGGCCTTTAAATTAGTGGGAAAGGAACAGTTTCGACTGTAAAAAATAATTGCATATGTGAAATAACTTTTCATAAAGCTACAAAAGCGACTTCTGTATGGCCAATTAATTCTTTGAGAAATCTTCTGTCTATAGATGCACAAGTGGCACACAAACAATAGTTTACTTTTCCATGTATGAAATCGTTGCTAACACGGGTTTCTCCGCATCCTTAAATGTATGGCATAATTAAACAGGTTAGCATTGACGAGGTGCTGAAGGGGAAGAATGTCTTACTGTTCATCTCGGGGCTAGATATCTCGGATGATGACATTTCAATTCTCAAACCAATTCATGAGTTAATTATAAGTAAGGAGGATCAGTATAAGATTGTATGGATTCCAATTGTGGAACAATGGACGGAGGACCTGCAAAAGAAGTTCGAGATGCTGCGGGCCAAGATGCCTTGGTACGTAGTGCAGTATTTTTCCCCAATAGCCGGCATCAGGTTCATCAAGGAGATGTGGCACTTCAAGGGTAAGCCCTCGGTTGTGGTGTTGAGCCCTCAAGGAAAGGTTGAAAGTGACAATGCAATCCTCATGATCAGGGTATGGGGAATCAAGGCCTTCCCCTTCACCACTGCAAAGGAAGAAGACCTTAACAGTAACAGGTCGGATTGGCTTGGGTTCATAGCAACTGGCATTAACCCAAATATTGAGAGCTGGGTAAATCCCTTTCACGGATCTAGTGCACCCACGTGCACAGCACATACACTTACACAAATGTATTATCAATTATGTCTCAGTCTTGCGCGCAAATCATTTTAATTAAGAAATAATGTATAGTGCTTTGGAATTACATTGAGAACTGAGATCATGTACGTCTTGTTCAAACAGATCACAGAGGAGAAGTATATATTTTTCTATGGGGGCAAGGACAACAAGTGGATCCAACAATTTACTGAAAGAGCAACTGCTCTTGCCAATGACCCGGTGATAGAGGTAGCAAGGATTTCCATAGAGGTTCTGTTGGTAGGAAAGGGCAGCAAAGGAGAGGACAACCACAGTCTAAATCCAGGGCGCTTCTGGACCGCCATTGAGAGTTTGTTCATTTCCAAGACTCAGAGGAAGACCGAGGCAGACGCTGGGACAGTACTAGAGATCCAAAAGCTGCTCTCCTGCAAGAATGAGAGTACTGGATGGGCTGTGGTCAGCAAAGGGTCTAGTTTGGTGCTCAGTGGCCGTGGGACAACCATCTTGAAGGCCATCGAGGAGTTCGAAAAATGGAAGGAGCATGTGCATGAGAGGAAGGACTTCGAACTTTCTTTCAGAGACTACCACAACCAGCTGGTTGATCTTCACACTTCTTCTATTGGCTGCCGCATTATTGATATCCCAAATGGCAGTGGAAAAATCCCAGAGAACATGAAATGCCCCGACTGTCCCCGCGACATGGAGGCGTATATCAGGTTCAAGTGCTGCCATGATGACGCCAACTCACTGCATGATTAAAAATGGCCACCAGCTTCCTGCAGAGGGCTCATGGTATTACTAAATAAATTCCTGTGATTGAATGTTGGCAACCGGAAGCTTGTTTGTAAGATGATGTGTGCGCTTGTGATGTGACCCCTTAAATATTTGTGTTTTAAGTTTTTAATTGGAGTGTCGTGTGGATATATAATATCTTGGTTGTGATTTTCCTTGATTTATTTTGTCTCCCGAGTGGAAATGTGTGTAATCTTGGGTTGTCACTACTTATAAGTGGCATCCTTTTGGTATATGTGAACTTTCATATTTAAGGTCTGCGTTGTTATGAAAACATGATTTTAATACCCCTTTTTTTTTCATTCTAATTTTTTGTTTATAATTTGTTAATTTTTTTTCTTGTTTGTGCTTTTTTAATTTTGAAAATAAATTATAAAAAAATTAAAAAAAAAATTGTGATGGAAGTTACGTGTGCTGATCATGAGGCCAGAGAGTTTTAATTTAGTTGAATTATTGGCTTTAATGTGCCTTATAGTCGATACGGCCGGCAAGACATGAGTCATTTATATGTTAATGGTTTATTATTTAACAAAACTGACCATTGACTAATAGAGACGAGCCGTTTTAGCTTACAACAGCTTATATAGCTTTAATTTCATTGCTCCATTTTAGATATAAACTATATCTTAAAGATCTGCGAATTATAGTGATCGAAATAGTTAATTATGAATAATAGCAAATAATTTTTAAATAATAATGAATAATTATTGAATTGTAGTAAAATAATCTGAAAATATCTGAAAATAATTGCGTTCTCCAACAAATCCTAATGATCTCGCTACTCCCGTCGCACTCTTTAGGTTTGAAGGTGTAGTTGTTTGCCCCTATGTCGTTGTTGACATCCTCAAGCGGAACCGTACTTCTCTTAACTCCTGCTCCATCGTTTATTGTCCAACGATTTGCCTTCTTGAACTTTTATATAGTCCATCGGGAAGAATACTCATGAAAATAGCTAAGCGGCGACTAGTCTAACTAGTTCCGGCCAAAAAAAGTCGTCGCTTTGCCGAAATTAACAACATGCTAACGTTTTCAAGACAGAGATCTCCAATAACTTTATATCCAAATATTTTTACAATTTAGAAAAATACATATAGAGCAATGAAATCTAACTGCATTAAATACCTTAACATAAATAATATAAACTCTATTTAATACGATATAGTCTAGACTCTACATGTTGCATTTATTGATCATCTTAATTATTATATTTATTTATACATTATAAAAACAGAATGATAACTAATCACTTTATGCGTCAATATCTCTTTCAGTTGATCAAAGTCTTAAATTAAGATGATAATTACTTAGGATAGATTTTCAGAAATAAAAAAGATAATCCCAAAAAGCTCTGAAGAAAAACTTAAATCATTCTGTCAGTTGTGTGATAATACGCCTAGCTAATTCTCATGCCTGACAATTTTTGTTTTTTTTGCCATCTTTGTTCTTATTTTTACGTGAGATCTAGAGTGCACAAAATCTTACATATCATTAGATTTTGAGTAGGTACTCTGGTCATATATATGCAATATAAGTTATAAACAAAATAAAGAAAGTGAAAATGAGTCAAGCTCTATAAAAAAATGAAAAAGAAAAAAAAAAAAAAAAAAAGAGGCATGCTATATATACTTTATAGAGCATATATGCAATCAAGAGAAATGATTTGTATAAGTTTCAAATAAATAAATTCTGTGCAAACCTTTGTTAAAAAAATGGACTTTACGTTAAAAAGTATAAAAAAATCTATTATTTTTTAACAGGACCTACCTTTTTACAAATAATTTATACGAGCTTATCTATTTAGTACTTTTAATTTTAAGAAAAATACAGTACCATAATTTTATTAATTGCTCTCACTTGTGGCGGAGAAAAATCGTGGTTACAAATACGACACCTGAGAGGTACATATAAGCTATGAAATTCAGAACCCAGACATCCAAACCATTATATTCATATAGTCCAAGTGCACAGCCAAAAGGAATACACTTGATCTAAATCAGAATACACCAAATATATGGTAATCTGCAAGAAAAACAAGCACACCAAAAAGAGACAAGCATATAAAGCGAAACTTACCAGACACAAAGACCTTACGAGACCCTTAGGTAGGGCATACCCAATTTATCCATGTGGAGAAAATCCCTCAATGGACTAGGCAAAGTATGATTGTCAGACTAGTCAGAGTTCAAGTCATCAGCACCACATTTAGCTAGAAAATCAACCACAACATTTCATTCCCGAAAAATATGATTCTAAGTATACTCCAGGCTGTTGAGATATTCATGTAAATCATGTCAGAAATCTTTTAAATACCAAATAGGATAGTTATCCTTAGTAATCTAATTAACCACAAGTTTAGAATCAGTCTCTACTTGAACATGATAAAATCCAAGAGCATGACACCTTCGAACGCCTTCCAAAAAGCTATTGATTTCAGCAGAATTATTAGTCCCCACACACCAAATATATGGTAATCTGCAAGAAAAACAAGCACACCAAAAAGAGACAAGCATATAAAGCGAAACTTACCAGACACAAAGACCTTTCGAGACCCTTAGGTAGGGCATACCCAATTTATCCACGTGGAGAAAATCCCTCAATGGACTAGGCAAAGTATGATTGTCAGACTAGTCAGAGTTCAAGTCATCAGCACCACATTTAGCTAGAAAATCAACCACAACATTTCATTCCCGAAAAATATGATTCTAAGTATACTCCAGGCTATTAAGATATTCATGTAAATCATCTCAGAAATCTTTTAAATACCAAATAGGATAGTTATCCTTAGTAATCTAATTAACCACAAGTTTAGAATCAGTCTCTACTTGAACACGATAAAATCCAAGAGCATGACACCTTCGAACGCCTTCCAAAAAGCTACTAATTTCAGCAGAATTATTAGTCCCCAGATCCAGGGAAACAAAGTAAGCCAGAAGTAATATACCATTATCATCTCGAATAACGCCTCCGGCACCAGAAGTGCCTGGGTTCCCGAAACCCTAGACTTCGGAAACAAAACTGGAATATCCAGTCTATTCAAAATGTCAATATCTTGGGTAGAAACAAAAAGCACTTTCATAATCTGGTCCATGATGCGAAGGAGCCATAATTTAATAGCGTGCTAGACCGACTCTGCCGTATAAACTTTATCTCGTACCGGGCTTTACAACGTCTCTCCCAAAGTTTTCAGATTATAATAGAAGGGAGAATGCAAAAGATAATTCTAACCTGTGAAGTCCTACCCGCATGGGAAACCAAAAATTAAAAATTAGTTTGTTCCTTCTAAGTGTGGAAAGAGGCAATATGAACCCCTAATTGTGTGGCCGCTAGACGCCAAATGTGTCTAGCAAAATTTTCCATGTAGAGCACATGGTTCAAGTCCTCGATATGACCCTTTTGACAACAATTACATTTGAAAGCCATTGGGACACCCACCTTCTTAATATTCTCATCAACACTGAGGCAATTATTAGCAGCCTTCCACATCATGATGGTAATCTTCTTAGGGAGATTAGTATGCCATATCCACTGAGCCCAAGATAAAGGAGGTGCCCATACCCTAATACAATCCCACACGCTCTTAGTAATAAAATTGTCCTCCTTGTCTTTTAACCAAACAAGCACATCTTGACCCTCTTTCCGTCTAGCCAAGAAGTTGTACAGAGCCTTGGCTTTCTGATGGCCCACTAATCTCTTCAGAAGAGAGATATCTCACACATTCTCAATGCGATACTCATTTATCTTAATCAAAGGTTGAGCAGACACAGGAAATTGACCATTAAGAGGACCTCCCTCATCCCAATTGTCATACCAAAATGAGATATTACCCTTTTTTCACAACCCATTTGGAACTATTTAAAACCTTCGGGATACTGCGGACAATCGATTTCCAAAAGCGGGTCCCTAATGTAGGCTCTAAGAGGGATAACTGATTTCCTTTAACATATTTACCTCTGAAGAAATCCGTCCAAAGAGAATTGTCTTTAATAAGATTCCAGGCAAATTTCATATATAAAGCTCTCTAAACATCTCCAAAGTCTCTAATACCTAATCCACCTTCATCCGTGGGAGCACATATATGCTTCCAAGAGATCCATTTCCTTTGACTCTCACCTTCAGATTTATCCCAAAAGAATGAGCTCAGAAGCTTATTCAAGCTTAGAATAACCATTTAGAGACGTCTAAAACAGCAAGAAGATGGGTGGCCTTGCTAGATAAAACATGATGCAAAAGAATAGTTCTACCACCAGCACCTTAGATTTCGTAAGCTACCTCCCATGAGTCTAAAAATGCGGAAACCGTAAATATCATCAAAATCACATCTTGGAGCCTACTGAATTCTAAAAGTTTAGACCTCATCAAAATCATTTTTAAGATATTCAGAATCTCTAAACTTCGGATTTCTAAAAACCCAATCCATAAAGTCTACAGAATCTCAAACTTGACTTTGATACCAACTGTAACGCCCCGGTCCGGGATGGGTATGAGAGTTACTTCTTCTCACTTAAAATCATATTTCATAGTATAGATATAAACTCAAATTTCTTAAGTACACATATAACTCATTGTTTCAAACCAACTTCTCCAATACAATTAATCTAAAAACACTATAAAGTCTTCATATAAATGTCAACTTCTCATATACCACGTCAACAGAACATGAAAAATTTACCGAATAACATTCTTCGATAATCATGGCATCTTTTTTTGCCTAATCCACTATACTTAAATAATCTCCCTCATACTCCCTAATCTTGATCATCAACTGAAACATTTAAATCATCTGAAAAATATCGTAAAGATAAGGAGTGAGTTATCAATAACTCTGTAAGCAGATAACATATGCTAGTATATAAACATGAACATTTACAGAGTTCAGAATGCATAACAAAATATTTACTTACAGAATGCGGAATCTGAACATTTGCTTTCAAAATGCATAATCAATTCATGTTATCAAAATATCATATTGAAACTTTCAGAAACATTCTTATTAAAAAAAAAATCCTTTAGCATATTATAACCTGAGACATCATTTTCATATCATATCAGAGCATTATATCGGGACAGAGACCATGCTTAACCTCTGTGGTAATGTTATAAACCACCATTATACCCGTGTCGGGGCTTTATATCACTATTATACCTATGGCGAGGCTGTAAACCGCTATTATACCAGTGGCAAGGCCATATATCACTATTATACCCATGACAAGGCCATAACGAAACAGAACAGAATCAGAAAGTCATGCTTAAGGTTTTCAGATATCACTATCAAAATAGAGTACTGAACAGATTTAAATAATTTCACACATTTAAAAATATATTCAGAACATCTTCGCATCACATGTACAAATTTTCATAAATTTTATATTCTTTCTTTTTGCATAGTTCAGAAGTAGGAATATTTTTCTCTTTTATACAGATTTGATGAGTAATTCAGAACAAATAACTGAGTTTGTTTCAAATTTCTTTTCATAACAAAACATGCATATTTTTCAAAATCAATCTCAGTTCATTTCTTTTATGTAAAGTATAGTATAAGAACCCCGCTTACCTCGATCGTTTAACTTCTCTAAATTTTTCCACAACTGTGTCAGACGAATGTCAATCCTCACCTATAAAATAGACATATAACTTACTTAAATTTCTAATTAAACACACATTTTGATATTTAAGCTTGCACTACTAAAGTAACTTATATTTCCGAAATTTCTAAGAATCTCATAACCATAACTATCTTTCCTTCTCAAATTAATCGATTTCCACTTAATTCTCTGACTATTAAACTTTAAATTATTTCGGTAAAATAAAGTGTATGGCTAACATAAGTACTCAATTACAATTAAGCCCGTGTAACATACATCTTTAGCTTAATATTCTCTTAATATAATTATAACAAAATATATTAAAGTAAAAGGCAAAATTTCATTTAATAAAATTAGACTTAATCTATTTTTAAAAGGGATCAAAATAAAGTTTCATACTTACTACTTACTTCTTACATTCATTTGTAAAAATATTAATACTAAATAATATAATTTAAATCCTTATTTATTTTCTTTATAAGTTCTTATATTTAAAACAAAGCCCTCAAGGCCTCACAAAATAAGTGTAATATATAAACAAAATCAAGCCAATATACAACCCGCATAAGGACAAGGTGTTTAGGAAATGACCATAAAATGCATGGGCTCTTTGGGAAGGCTAAAATTTACAAACAAATTTATGGAATTACAATCACTCAAACCAAAATAGTGTGACAAACAGACCATACTGACCAAGAGATATGGAGAGGCACAATAGGGCATTGAGCTAGGCAGAGGTCGAAAGGGGGTCAACGCGACGGCACGACACTGAGAGAAGGAGAGAAAACGTTATGAGAGGGAGAGAAAACGTGGTTTGTTGTTCTTGCACAAATAATACTTCCACCAATTTCTTTAACCACAGAACTAATGATCCAAGAAGAAACCATGTTATTACACTGTTCCCACATTTGGTACGGAGCATCTATCAAACTCGGCTGAATAATTGACCCATTTACAAAGCCAATTTTATTCTTTACCTTTAAATCCATCATCATGGATCTGCTCCATGTACGATAATTTTTCCTAGTGAGAACATTTGACACCAGCATAGCGCCTAGTGAATCACCATTTTGTAGATGATGAGGACTAGCAAAACTCTCCATATTCGATGAGACAGAAGCAGAAGATGAAGAAGCTATTGTATAACACCAACAGCAAACCCTTTTAAGGTATCTGCTTTGATACCATGAAACAGAGTAGAGGAAAAAAGAAGTTTGAAGAAGAGAAGGGGAGTTCCAAACTTATTGTTATTCAACTTGATCTGTTTACAATGTGAACTCTGTATTTATATACAATAATACTAGAGGTAAATGTAACAGAATGTAACTAACTTTGATACTGACCAATGGAAACATTACACATATTACATCTTATTTCTATGTACAATTTACAATGTATTAAATCTGTAATAAAAGGGGTGGTGGCACTTGACGGAGCTTCTTCTTCTTGATCCCATGCAACAATAGTTGAGTAGTTGGGCGTGTTGGGGTGCTGCAACAATGGACAATGGTTTTTTTTTTTTTTCTTTTTTATAGTGGCTGGAGGAAGAGTTGATGGTGTCCTTGCTGTCGTTAAGAGTAGGATTTGGTGGCTATGAAAGAAGAAAATATAGAGGGTAACATAACTTTGTTGTGTGCGTGAGATTGGTGCTGCTTCGATGTAGGGATGTGGGGAAGTGAACATGTACAACCCTAGCTTGAGGGAGTTTCTACATACGTGAGGATATGCATGTATTTATATAGGTAACTGAAATCCTAGAGAATGAGAAAAACAAAATGTAGAAACGTGTATGAGATATTGAGTAGTCATGTTGGGCTTTTAGAATAAAATCTTGGGCCACCACAAAAGAAATGCATACTTGGTTTATAAATTATTAAATGAACTTTAACCTAATTATAAGCTCAATAAAAATTTATATTTCA
Organism: Juglans microcarpa x Juglans regia; assembly: GCF_004785595.1. Taxonomy (NCBI): domain Eukaryota; kingdom Viridiplantae; phylum Streptophyta; class Magnoliopsida; order Fagales; family Juglandaceae; genus Juglans; species Juglans microcarpa x Juglans regia. The sequence goes on along the minus strand of NC_054594.1, from coordinate 38,151,603 downwards.
TCATATAAATAATATTTTAGACTTGTGACTTATTCAAAAGTATTCGATAAATCTCAAACAGCATCCCATAAATATTAAACAAAAAATAAATTTATATAACACGTCTTGACCTGACCTTGGTGAGCCCGGGTGTTACAAATAATTTAGGAAAAAAAAAAATTATCGCCACAGATAACGGCATAAATACCATGCTAATCAGCTTTAACATTAACGCGCGGAAACTGAGAAAAGAAAGGAAAACAAGAAAACAAGAAAAAACAAAAAATGGGAGTGTGGGAGAGACCCGCAGTGTAGTGCAAAATATATATGTTTGACTCTCCGGTTCCTGAATGGGCACTTTTGAAGATACACACAAAATGATCAACGATTGAGAGTCCGAACAAGCGCACGGGAATTTGTGGAAGAGAGAGAGAGAGAGAGCGAGAGTAGAGAGGCTTACCTATGATGTCAGTGTGGACGATGGTGGCTGGATTTGGGTTTGAAATTCTGAGGGAGACGAGGTGAGATAAGGTGCTCTCGTGGAGCGTGGGTTTGAAAGTTTGCTCTTGTGCACCGGTCTGGAAATGACAAGAAATTCTTTTCAATCTTCACTCCGCTTGAGATTACCTCATCTCGTCTCTCCTAGAATTTCAAACTCAAATCCGCTCACGTGCATCATCCACACCGGCCTCGTAGGAAAGTCTTTTTGCAAATCCGGTCACCACCATCCACACCCCGTAGAGAGTTCTCTCTCTCTCTCTGAAGAAGGCCTTCAGTCCTCCTCCCACTCCCTCCTATGATCCGACCTCGAGTAATTGGACTCGCGAGAACAAACTCAGCCCCATGTCAGGATTTGTTTCTTAAAATTCTGATCTATCTCATCTCATTTTCTTCCTAAACATAACATAAACATAAATACTTTCAAATCAAATATTTTAAAATTTTCAAACTAATCAATACAAAATTTCTAAACTTAAAAAAAAATAAAATCAACTTTTTTAAATCTTTAAACAAAAATAATATTAAAAATTTATATTTTAACAATATTTTAACTTTATAATTTTTTTATTTAATTTTTTTCTTTCATTTCTCAAAATTTCAAAAAATATTAATTCAAACCATCTTATTACTATTCACAAACTATCTTACTATTATTTATAAGCTCTTTTTATGAATAGTAATAAGCTAGTTTGTAAATAATAAGATAGTTTGAGTTGAATATGTTTTGAATTTTGAGAAATGAGAGAAAAAGTTGAATAAAAAATATTATAAAATTAAAATATTATAATAATATAATTTTATATAACATTATTTTTATTTGAAAATTTAAAAAAGTTAAAATTATTTTTTATTTTTTATTTAAAAATTTAAAAAAATTGTAATAATTAATTTAAAAATTTTATATTTAAATTAAGTTTGATAATAAGATTTTATTCTGAGGCTCCAAACAAGCTTTGATTGATCTCGCCCATTTTTACAATTTCAATTCAGTGCCTTGTGTTAAAAAATAAAAATAGAAAATAAAAGAAAATTGATGCTACGCTGTGCAAACTGTTGTATAAATTGAAATATTAGTTCTAAAACTAAAGACATCAGCGCAGAAGAACTCGGTTCAAAAATTACTTCATTAAGGTTTATAATCTGGCCTATATATTCAAATGAGAATGAAAATAATAAAACAGGTTTATAATTTGATTTCGAGATGGACCCCACTTGAAGCGAGCATTCCAGACTTGGTTAGAATATAGACAAAAATTGAATTATTAGATTCGATTACAGGTTTCCGCTTGACGTACTCGTTATCTCTGTTTCCATGGTTGCTAGTAGGCCACGCAATTTGCATAAAAAAACACGAGCATCATCTGTCGGCGTCCTGCACCTAATCAATTAAAGAGCTTGATCTGCAAGACTGCAACGGCACATAAAAACCAGGCTGCGTCAAATATATGTACACACAAATATGAAAATTAGTTTCGGACTCTATTCTTATTGACTTGATATTTAGCATAACATGGGCAGCGGCTCGGAAGCATCAATGGCGTACAAGCTGGATGACGAGATCATGAATCAAGTTGCTGCTATCCGTGTTACTGGTGAAGGAAATTTTATTGACGCCGAGTCCCTTTTCGTTGTGGTTGAAGACATCCTTAAGCACACCACCCCTATTGTTGGTAGTTTTCTGCCGGTACACTACCGTCCTGCTTATTCGATCCATGAATCTGGCTATTGTGTTTGATTCATTTGGATCTCTCTTAGATTCCTTGAAACTTATCAGCAAGCCAGAGCTGTAGGTGAGTACATTCTTTTTTACTTACGGCTAGCTTACTGCGCGCAGGGTACCCAAGCACCTGTGATAAACGTTGAGGACATGTCCCCAAGTGCCAATTTCAGTTCCCCCTTCTGTATACTTAAGCAGATTTCCTGCAAGGTCAGCATTTGGCTTTTCTTTTAAAGTAATAATTTCCGTCGTAATGCTTTGTATCATTGTAGACAACCAAAATTAACCAATGGTGCATGGTTGATTCATATAAATTAATAATATTACCACTTTATCATGTTAGTTAGTTCTTATTTAATTTTTTTTTCTGCTGCAACTTTTCTGGTGCGAGGACAGTCATGATCTATTAATGACTGATTATTTTACCATAATGTTCATACTAATTGTGAATGATTAAAACGATTTCTTATCATACAAACATATTACAGTAGCTATTTAATTAATCTTACTAATGTTTTAAATTACCTTTGTTATCATAACTTTAAACTTTATTTAATTTCATCTCCTTTTGTTTTCTCTAAATTGGTGATTATGGGCTAGAGTAGAGTAATTATTTGTTATTTTATTATTATTATTTATTTTATTATTATTTTTCACTATTATTCACATAATATTTAACATCACCTCATTACCCAAATACAATATATATATATATATATATATATATATATATATATATATATATAACCTCTATCATTCATAAAAGGGAGAGAGAGAGGGACCCACTCTCCCACTTTCTAACTTTCTCAGTAATCATTTTAATAAAAGGAAAGAGTTTGGCTTACTTACTGATACAAATTCATTGGATATTCAGTTTGAAATATTAACTTATTAAATGACCACTTAAATCTTCTTGGATCAAAAGTTATCGTTGTCTAAAATCTTATCCTGGATGGACTTATCAAAAAAAAAAAAAAAATCTTATGTGGATGGAAAACCCTTCTATGCACACCAAATGTACATTTCAAATACCCACACCAAATATGCACTCTAAATATACACACTAAATATGCACACCAGTATATCTTAATTTTTTAAATATTTAAAGATGTTTAAAAAATATTTAAAAAAAAATGCAATTGTACTTATATGCATATTTGGAATGCACATTTAGTGTACACCCTAGTACTGTCCATTACTTACTTAGTAATATTATATACCATACTCACATTCTACTTTCATCCAATTAAGTAAGATGTGTCACATTTATCATCATTGGATGATAAAGAAACATCCAATAAATGATCATTCAATAGTGATAAATGTGTCGCATCTTAAAAAAAATGTGTCACATCTTAATTAGTAGGATGATAGTATGGTGTATAGAATTTTTCTTATATTGTGACCCGAACTTTTATTTTAAGCCTTTTTTTCTTACACTAATTAACTAAAATGGCTTACTAATTAGAAGACTAGCATAATTTATTCAAATATAATATATATTTGCCTTGAATGTCATTGATTAAAGAGCAAATAAATATGTAATTAATTATAGATGGATTGCAACGCTCCGGGTGAGGGAAATGCACACGAAACGACACTGTCAATACTTCGCATGTTATCAGACTACTCATGGGATGCAAGGGCCGTGATGACACTAGCGGCTTTTGCTTTTGGGTTTGGAGAATTCTGGTTCCTTGTGCAGTTGCAATCTTCTGATGAACTCGCCAAATCAGTGGCATCCCTGAAGCAAATACCAGTCTTAGTAGGGCGCATACAGTTTCAGAAACACCAGCAAGCATTTACTGAACTTATCAATCTGACCAAGGGAACAATGGAAGTGATTAGGTGCATTTTTGAGTTGGAGAAGCTTCCTAACTACGGTAGAGAGAATGTACCAGCATTGTCAAAAGCCTTGGACCATATCCCCATTCATGTTTATTGGGTCATCAGAACTGTTGTTGGTTGTTCGACTCAGATGACTCGCATCACTGGTGATGAGTAAGTTCTCATTGTCGATCCATTGCAATATTCCCTCTTCAAAATCTTAACTCGAGGTTATTTTTGTGTAAGAATATGGGTTTAGAAAATATGAAATATTAGGACAATTTCTCCACTTGAGCTATCGATCCTTGTGCGGGCAATGCTAACACAGTACTACTTTTCTATCCATGGTTCCAATGTTGTTGGATCTCTCTCAACGGAGAGTGCTGTGCAGTTTTTAATCAATGAGTACAGAATTAGAACTAATAAAGGTTCATTTGAAGTTATATATGTACCTGATATATAATCCCATATATAGCACTATTAAATGACCATGGTTGCCCTGATTTCAGGCAGCAAGCAGTGGACGACCTATCCAGCTTGGCTTACAATCTTGACCACATCCTCAACAATCTTAAGATGCAATTCAATATTTGCAAACAACAAATAGGTTAGCAACACACTGTTAAGAAAGCATAATTGCCCGAGTTCTAAAAAGAATGGAGTCCTCTTCTCTTGCATCTTATTACACCTAGATTGCAGTGTCACGAAAAGGGAGTAATGCTAAGGAAATATCTTGTTTAATTAATGCTTGTAGAGGCTACTGAGACTGAGGCTTATCAGATACTCGAGAATCAATTTCAAACGCACCCCACAATCACGGAGGTGATCAAAGCACTGTGTTATGGCAAGAGTAATATGCAGCTCCTCATTGACGGTTCTACTGAGGTTTGCTCTGGTAACCCATAACTCTGTATTGTTCTAACTATTACGAAGACACTGTTATTTCTTATTGCTTTCTTTCATGATTAACTAAGAAGCACCAGGCAGTTACCACAAAGAATAATTCTTATAATTGATCAGATCCTCTACATTTCTTAACCAAAATCACAATTATTTTATGAGTTGTGACATTTCTTCCATAAGGAATTAGTCGAATAAAGAGCCAATGGTAGCTGCCCTGTATACTAACGCAGAAAATAAAAACTACCCTGCATAAGATCAAGTCATGTCCACACAAAACAAGACGTGATATTACTATTTATAATTAACTATAGCTTAGCTGATATACAAATCGACCAATCTAATTAAGAGAATAATTAACTTGAATAAGAGCTACGTATCTCATCGGTTAGAACTTGAATCCGGTGCTAACGTCAGAATTATATCGCACAAACAGGTTAACTTCGATATACTGAAGCATAAGTACGTGCTATTGCTTATTTCGGGCCCAGACGTCTCCGAGAATGATCTTTTGACACTGAAACAGCTCCATCAAGAGATAGGAAATCGTGGTAAGATTGTGTGGATCCCAATTGTGGACCAGGCAACCCTCGACATGGAAAGGAAGTTTAGAAGCCGCGGCACCGAGCTGCCATTGTACATTGTGCACAAATTTTCACCTATTCCGGGCATCAAATTCATCAAGGAAGAGTGGCACTTCAGGCACGAGGCACTTGTTGTGGTGATTAACCCAAAAGTGAGGGTAGAACAGTGTATTTTACTGGAGCAGATAAAGGACATAAACTCCTTCCCTTGCTTCCGGAAGAAAAGGTTCGATGTTCTTGTCGATGGCATTTCTAGATGTGCCTGTCACTGTCTCTGTGTGCACGTACCTACCTCTAAATGTTGTCAACGCCACTAGCGCAAAGACGAAGGAACATGTACGAGGGGATAATGATGTGGGATAATGTGTGTTACATTTATGCACACAAACGAGATGAGCTTGACTGTGGAAAGTGCATGGACATGATCGAAATCTGTATTAATTACATGATGGTATATATCTGTGTTGAAATAAAAAACTACTAACTAATGTGGATATTGGATAAGCATGTATTATTGATATTTGCAGTAGAATATAAACTTGTTAGGTTTAAAATTTAAAATCCAAACAACCTCTAAAGCCACAAAAAAAAAAAAAAAAAATGTTCTACGTTATATATAGTATGTACCGTTAAAATCTCTAAGTTCATTTATCTTGTTCGAACAGGTATTACAGGTGAAATTTTTTCATATCGAAAGCTGATCAAACACATTCGAACACGTTATGGTGTGTAGAACGGTCTCACTCAATTTCGTTCTAAAAAATATTTTTTGATTTAATCCCAAAAACTGTACAAATGATAACTTTCATGAATTTTTTTTTTTTTTTAGGGCAAGATACTTCATTGACTTAATATATATAAAAGCCCCAGTTCCATGCATATTACAAACTTTGTAATTATTTCATTTACGGACAACTTTGTAATTTTTATTTCATTTATGAACAACTTTGTAATTATCCTTTGCTTTTATTGGAGGTATTAGTTTGTTTGGAAAAGCTAGCTGGCTAGGTAGCCTTCCAAAGCTCATTGGCAAGCAATCTGGGCAGAGACGCATGCAATGAGATATGGCAGTTAATTATGTTCTAATATTAATCCCATTGACAAGCAAACCAGAGAGAGAGAGATCAGAGAACCTACAGACCATGAGAGGACAAAGGCATTCTTAGTACGTAGATATATGTGTTCCAAAATTCATGCATTAACAATTAAGCTAAATTCTTTGATTTATTGTTGGAATTCCTTTGGACATGCCTAGGGTATTTTGGTAAATCTGGAGGGCGATTTATTTCCTTCTACTAGGGTTTGACGATTTGCCATTTTTTGCTCTGCTACTAAGGCAGCGGCTCATGCCCGCTCTGGGTGGCACTCTGGTGTCCCTTGTGGCCGGAGGAAATGAGAAGGAGACGGCTAGTGGTCGGTTGAAAGGGGTCTAGACTTGAGAAGAGGGTTGAGTCTGAGAAGGGTGGTCTGCCGTCTGGAGTGGGGGGAGAGAGATCGTCATTTGCGCAAGCTCTGCTGAGGCTATTGTCGCAGTCAAAATTTTGAATTCCTCTAAGGAAGCCAGAACAGATCAATGGTGAGTTGGGGTTTGTCTTCTCTGAGGTGGAGATAGACAGAGTAGCAGAGGACCTCAAATTTACCTTGTGCTGAAATTTCTGGCAGCAAGACTGTCAATCGATGTCTTACGACTGAAGATTATCAAAACTTGGGGTTTCTCTGAGGTTTCGATGGTCAACTTTATGGATGATTTCCACGTCTTCTTACATTTGACAAATGAGAAAGACTACCTTCATGCTTGGGCAAGAGTGGGGAGGATGGTGGCCGGATGTCAGTTCAGACTTTTCAATTGGACTGTGGACTTTGATGTGAAGGAGCCTTCAATTATGCCTCAATAGATCTTCCTACCAGGTTTGCCCCTTCATCTGTATCGGATTGATTGTCTACAAATTCTAGCTTCTAGATTTGGTAGATTTCTGGGTACGGATAATGCAACATTATATAGAACAAGGGTTACAGGGGTGAGAATTTTTGTGGAGGTTGATCTTCAAGATGAACCGATTGGTGGCTTCCTGTTAGTGGTTGGGCAAAAACCCCCTTTATGGCAGGATGTGGTTTATGAGAAGGGGGATTTTATTGCAATAAGTGTTTTAGGCAGGGGCATACGGCGGTCGTGTGTAGGGCTGGGGTGTTAAAGCCAAAGACTTTAAAAAAGATTGGGTTTATAAAGTCAGGGAAGGAAAGAGAAGAAAAAACATAGAGGCAGGTTGGGCATAAAGACACCCGAGTTAATTAAGCGGTTGTTGGGATGGTGGTGAAAAAGGAGACGGTACAGGAGGAGGTACGATTGGATGCTAGAGGACTAGGTTGTGAGCATAATTCCGGAAGAAGAAACGAGGGAGGCTGCTAGGGGACTAGTTTCTGAGGGAACTATCTTGTTATTGGATGCTAGAGTTAGTGAAGGCTATAACGATATGGAGAATGAGGAGGAGGGGGTGGATTCAGAAATTGGGGGTGAAAGTGATGGGCCAAAGGATAGAGTTGTTTGCAGTAATAGGTTTGAGATATTATCGGAAGGGGATGTTGAGTTCGTGGAGGATTGTCTAAAAGATTATCGATCGGACCCTGGGGTGCAAATGCAAGAGGTTTCAGCGATGAGAAAGTCCAGTATGGTGAAAGCCCAACCTCAAAAATTGAATCTATGATTGATAAAATTTTAGTGTGGAATATAAGGGGTTTAGGCATGTCAATTTTGGTGATTTCAAAACCTTTCCATGCGGTGGAAAAACTTCAGAGGTGGGCAATGAGTCTAAATTTCTTGAAGTTTAGTTCTAATGTGGAAGTAGGTGAAAAGATTGGGGTGTGTTGGAAAGAGGAAATCGATATGGACTTCTTAAGAATGACTAATCAGTCTTTCTCTGGGTTGTTCTTAGTGGATGGTAGAGCAGTAATTGCTTCGTTTATAGATGCGAAATGTTCATTGTGATGCCCTGACTCCCACGTACGAAAACGCGAGACTCATGACGTCGGGATTATGACACCACAAGTCACGCATCCCAACGATAAGTGTCAAGTGTGTACATGCAGAAAGTGTACAACAAAAATGTAGTGGATAAATTAAATAAGTCAACTAAGTACCAGACTGTACTACCAAAATAAAAGTATTATCGAAAATTATATAGTTATCCGTGAAATAAAGTAAAAAACCAAATACATAGAAAAAAGAGAAACAAATCCCATAATCCAAAAAGTGACCACATGTCACTCCTTCTGCGGAGCCGATCCCTCAGGCTTAACATCTTCATCTACATTAAAATTTGCGATACCATAAAATGGTACTGTAGGGTAAGGAATACCACATGAGATGTGAATCTTAGTAAGTAATCACACAAACAAACGAAGAGATAAAAATACATTAACGCATCCGACAAACATATGTGCACATGACAAAACACAAATATAAGCCAAAACCTTCATTTTCCCTGAAAATGATTATTTTCCAATGCACGTCAAAAGTTCGATTTTCCCAGAAAAATGCCCAAACATAAACCAACCATTTTCCCAAAAAAATTGTGCCCGTAACCATTGAATCATAAACCGCCTTTTTTCCGAAAAATGGCCCAACAGAACCATTTATCAGACACTGTAGGTGGGAATCACAAGTGGAACTCTACCACCATCTCTACCGCGTGCACCGTAGGCGGGAATCACATGCGAGACTACCACCATCCCTGCTTACCACAATCCCTACAGCTCGCGTTGTAGGCGGGACTACCGTCATCCTTACTTACTACCATTCCTACCGCATGCACCGTAGGCGAGAATAATAAGCGGAACTCTACCACCATCCCTACCGCATGCATCGTAGGCCAAAATTGCAAGCGGGACTCTACATCCATCTTTGCTTACCACCATCCCTATCGCTTGCACTGTAGGCGGGAATCACAGGCAGGACTTTACCACCATCCTTGCTTACCACCATCCCTATAGTCTCTTTTTCCTCTCTCTCAAACCGTTCAATCCATTCATTTCAAACATATCCAAAATCATCTCTCACATGAAAATCCAGTTTTCATTCACAACACGTGAGCATGCATGACATGATGCCTAACACAACATAAATGCAGGCAAGCATAATTCAATTAAATAAACAACCCATCTTCACATCCAACCAACCCCCATACTCCTTGAACTCCATGTTCGGCACAACCAACCAGACTGTAAAAGATTTGTTAGTGTAAAAATATATTTAAATTTCAAGAAATTCTTTGGGAAAATACTTACAGTACTAAAATATAATTTTCGAATGATTAAGGAGGTGCAAGAGGTGACGGCACAACAACGTAACATTGTCTTTTGGACTATAGCCTTGGATATCAAAAACTCAACTTTTGAATGAGGACAAATGAAGACTTGGAATGGCTAGGGAAGATATTAGGGGTGTTGGTGAAGTTAATGGGGGTAGTCGTTGGACGTGGGTGGCAACGTGGGTGGTGGTTGAAGGCCAAAATACCCAAATAAAAAATGGGGGTGGAGAGGCTTCAAGAGTGGTGGATCGGAGTTGAGGATGGGTGGGTTAGGTAGCTGGGAGGTCGCCGGTGATGTGGTGAAAAGCTGGTGGCCAACGGTGGCCAACGGCGGCGCTGGAGTATAAAAGTTGTGTGGCTTGAAGCCGTGTGTGGAAGCTAATGGCGGCGAGGGATGAGCTAAAAACATAGGGGGTGGTTGCCGGTCGGTGGGAAAGAAAATGGGAGGGGTGATATCGCTCATGGACGGCACACGGCGGCGCTGTGGGAGGAAGAAGAAAGTAGACGGGGGAGAGGGGAGGGGGCTCATGTGCGGGAGGAATAGCAGGGGGAGAAAGAGAGAAAAGAAAAAAGAAAAAGATGAGAAAAACAAAAAGGAAAAGAAATGATATCTAATCCTCACAATTTGGGTCACAAAATTGATCTAATAAAAATAATTTCAAAGCGGCGAGTTAAATAAAATGATTTCAACGTAGTTACTAAATAAAAATAAAAATAAAATAATTAAATCCAACAATAAACTAATTTAAAATATAGAACAATTTAAATAATGAACAATAATTAATAATAAGAAAACACATTGAATTAACAGTTAAAAATCTTAAAATAATTTGGGTCACAAAATTGATCCAATGAAAATAATTTCAAAGTGGCAAGTTAAATAAAATAATTTAAACGTAGTGAATAAATAAAAATAAAAATAAAATAATTAAATCCAACAATAAACTAATATAAAATAAAGAACAATTTAAATAATGAACAATAATTAATAACAAGAAAATACATTGAATTAACAATTAAAAATATTAAAATAATTCCACATAAATCATCTAAAATTTAAAACAATAAAGCTCATAATCCTAAGAAAGGTAATAATTATTTAGTCAAAATACACGTTAATGCGGAGTATCACATTCATGGGTGAAACGTATGTAACTTTGGGAACATCTCGGGGGTATCTCGAGTGTGGGTGTTCCTTGAGTGGTGTTAGGAGACTTTAATATCATCCGCTCGAATGAAAAACGGGTAGGTGGCAGCCCAAGGCCTCGTATTGCCATAGATGAGTTTAATGATTGCATTAATAGTTGTGGGCTTATTGATTGGAGGTTGGAGGGACATCAACTCTCGTGGTGTAATGGGCAACAAGGTTTGGCTAGGAGTTAGGCAAAACTGAACCGAGTTCTAGTCAATAATGTTTTTGTTTCTCAGTTTGCTGGTACTTCAACAAGATTGTTAAACAGGAGAACTTTGGACCATGTGCCAATTTGGTTGCAGTTAACCTTTGAGTGGGTGGAAAGAGCCAACTGGTAATGAAAGTGGTCTATTTTGACTGGCGGGCAAGTTGAAAATGTCAAAACAAAAGCTGAGGATTTGGAATAAAGAAATTTTTGGACGAGTTGACTGGAGGATTCAGGGGTTGGAGGAGCAGATTGAGGTGCTGGAAGCCGAGTTACAAGACCATTTTTCCCAGGCAGGGGAAGATGAGTTAATGGGTATCAAACTAGAATTGGAGTGCTAGGTTAAAAGAGAAGACACAATATTAGCACAACAGGCTAAGAAAAAATGGTTAAGTGAGGGAGATCAGAATTCAAGATTTTTCCATGCTGTTATTGCCCAAAGACGAAGGAATTCTCGCATCCAAAATATGAGACTAGAGGACGGTACAGAGGTGGATTCGCCGAAACTAGTTCATGGGGAGGTAGTGAAATATTTTGAGGATTTTTTGGCTCTACAACCTAATCGGAGGAGAGAGTTACCTGATCTGAGCCACCTTTTACAACCTATAATACTAGAGAGTGAACATAACAGTTTAATGGAGGTACCTTTGGAGAAGGAAGTGCAGAAGGTTTTGGCCATGAGTAAAGCATATGATATAGTAGATTGGCGTTTCTTAGATCATGTCTTAGGTAGTTTTGGCTTTCTGATGGCTTTTCATAGGCTGGTGCTTAATTGCGTAGCTTCGCCTTGTTTTTCCATCATGATGAATGGAACATACAAGGACTTTTTTAAGTCCTACAGGGGTCTTCGTCAGGGAGACCCACTGTCTTCATATTTATTCATTGCTATGGAAGAGGTGTTAATTTGGTTGATTATGAAAAGGTGGCTGAGAAGAGAATGAAGTTGTTCACTCATCCGGTTAATGCACAGTGTGTTTCGCATCTTTTGTATACAGATGATGTGGTGGTCTTTGCTAATGCTAGTAAAAGCTCTATTTGGTGTTTGGTGGAGATTTTGAAGACTTATGAGGAATGGACAGGGCAGTTGCTGAATTATGAGAAGTCTGCAACTTTTTCTCTAAGAGACTCCCTATTCGGCACAAGAGAGAGGTGCTACAGAAGATGGGTTTTTTGGAGGGACAATTTCCGTTTACATACTTGGGGGTGCCGATAATGGATGGCAGATTCAAAATCAGGCACTTAGATTCATTAATGAAAATGGTAGAAAGAAATTGGCTGACTGGAAAAATAGGTTGTTATTGCAAGGGGGAAGACTTATCTTGTTAAGGCATGTGCTTTCAAGCATGCCTATACATCTTTTATCGGTTCTACATTCGCTAAAAGAGATTTTGGGGAAGTTAAATAGCCTATTTGCTTTGTTTTTCTGGGGAGAACATGGAGGAAAAAAGAAGTGGAAATGGAGAGCTTGGAAGAATTTGTGTGGGCCAATGGAGGAGGGGGTGTGGGAGTGAGGGAGTTAGGGGAGGTGCAGTGAGCATTTTTTATGAAGTTTGGCTAGAAAATCTTGACACAAGGGTCGTTATGGGAAAGATTTTTTAGGGCAAAATATGTTAGGAATGGGCACATCATATTGAGTTGGGAAGCTAGATCGGGGTCGAAGTTTTGGAGGGGTATTGTCGAAGGGTTGCTGGACCTGATACAAAATTCAAGATGGAAATTGAAGGGAGGAAAAGTCTTGTTGTGGTTTGATAGGTTTTTAAATTTTGGTCCTTTGCATGAAGCGGTCGAAAGCTCTAAGCAGTCACACGTTCTAATTCAGGAGCTTGTTATTAATGATCAGTGGGATGTTGAGAGACTTCAGGCGCTGTTAGGGGAACACTTGGCTAGTGAAGTGGTATCCACAATGGGAGTGTTATGAGAAGCGAAGGATATCTTAATCTGGTTATCAGATAAAAACGGTATTTACTCTACTAAGTCGGCATGGGAATTAGTTAGAGTGAAGATGCCAAATTTTACTTGGGCGAAGTGGGTCTGGAGCGGCCCGCTTCCAAAGAAGATTTATTTGTGCATGTGGAAAGTTGTCTTTAATTGTTTAAGTGTGGATGAGTAGGTTAGGAAGCTAGGGATTCTAATGGTTTCTTGTTGCAACTGCTGCTTGGAGGGGCAAGTAGAGTTATTTGGAACATGTATTATGTAAAGGTGAGATTGCGATAGAAGTGTAGAAAAAGATCTCAGGGGAGGTGGGTGTTCCGTTTATGCCTCAGCAGTCCTGGCGCGAGAGGGTACAGGTATGGTTCAACAAAGCTTCTCGACAATCTCAACAAAGGATGTTGATGGGTTTAATACCATCGATTGTGGTGTGGAGATTATGGAGGAGACGGTGTGTAGCAAGGTGGGAAGGAAGAGGTGAAAGCTTGATAGATGTGTGGGGATCGATAAAATACTGGGTGACGATGTTGATAGGGCAATTACGAAAAGTTAGGAAGCTGCTCGAGAATGATTTTCGGGTTTTGAGGAGAATGAATGTGCTACTAGTTGAGAAGAAAGGTTCAAAAATGAAAGTGGTTCGTTGGTTAGAGCCTGGAATGGACAAGTTTATTTAAGATTAACTTGGATGGGAGTAGCCTTGGGAACCTAGGATCGGGTGGAGGGGATGGTGTCCTGCGTGATCATGGGGGTTGCTTGGTGGCTGCTTTCTCAACTTTTTTTGGGCAGTGTTCTAGTATTAAAGCGGAGCTAAGGGTAGTGTTAGAGGGTTTGAAGTTGTGCAAAAGATTGGGGTCTGTTCATATAGATATAGAGTGTGATTCCTTGGTTGTAGTCTCTTGGATTTTGGCTGCAAAGTGTACGGTGTGGTATCTTTGGGATTTTTGGAATCAGTTTTGGAGGTTATTGGAAACCTTTGATTTCCCCATTCAACATTTATTCAGAGAAGGCAATAGAGTGACTGACTTTTTGGCGAGGAGTGGCGCTTTGGGGAAAAGTAGGTTATTCACTGAGGTGAACCAGTTTCCTCAGGAACTAAGGGGTTTGTATAGATTGGATAAAATGGGTCTACCTTACATTAGAGAGGTTTTTTTATGTTTACATGTTAGTACAGTTTACATGATAGTGTTGTTCCCTTGTTTATTTCTTTAGTTCAGGAGTGATAGGTTTATTGGTGGGATTGGGAAAGTTCTATTATTTTTTTTTATGATTTCCCTCCGCCTTAAGTGAGGATATATATATAAATATATATATATATATATATGTATATGTATATATTATGGAGGTTTTGTCCTCTTTTTGGAAAAAAAAAATTAATCTAATTGATTCTAATATATAATTTTTTTTCTTGAATATATATGGCAGTGACTTGCTACTTCACATATCTTGGGCATCAAAAGTAAGTGATTTTAGGTTCATTTAGATAATGAAAGTATTTCATCTCATTTTATCTCATTTTATCATTATAATTTTTTTAAATTTTCACACAAAATATAATCAACAATTCAACTTTTTCAAATTCCAGAACACGAATAATATTAAAAAATAATATTTTAATAATATTTTATTCAACTTTTAATTGTTAACTAAAACTATCTTATTTGATCTCATTATCTAAACCACACCAATAGGCTGCCATTGAATGAAAATGAATTATGATTAATAATTGAACCAATGGGCCGGGCTGACTTCGAATTAAATTAATTGAATTTACAGTTGCTTCTGGATAAAAAAAAGTTAAAAATCTTTCCCAACGATTTCTTTATTCCTCGAGAAGGAATGAGAGTCTTTTCCATGCGCTATATGAGATTCTTTAATGTGTTTCACGTGAACTCGTCCTGCGTAATTCATACACGAAATGCAGAATGAAGAGTATAAATTGAGGCGTAGAAACTATCAAATCAAAGTAAAAATATAATAAATAGTTTAACTTTTTTTAATTTTAAAATAATAAAAATATTAAATAATAATATTTTAATAATATTTAATTCAATTTTTAACTTTAACTATCTCATCTCATCACATTATTATTAAATGAAAATGATTATGATCAATAATTGAAATTTGAACAAATGGGCTGACATCGAATTTAATTAATAGAAGTTACAGTTGCTTCTGTACAGAAAAAACTTAAAATTCTTTCCCAATTCTTTCTTTATTCCTCAAAAAGGAATGAGATTCATTTCCATGCGCTATATGAGATTCTTTAATGTGAACTCGTCCTGCGTACTTGATACACGAAATGCAGAATGAAGAGTATAAATTGAGGCGTAGAAACTATTAAATCAGAGTGGAGAGACAATATCAACATTCATTACATATCAAAAGGGCTGTCTCCAGTTCGTTTGAAGGTTCTGGATCATCTGGTAATACTAATCAGCCCAGGGAAAGAGAGAACAACATCACTCGCATGGATCCGAAATTCTACGAAGCAGCAGCAAAAGGAGACATCGAGATCTTTAAACTTTCAGGGACAGATCTTAATGTCCTACTAACACCAAACAAAAACACGGTTCTTCATATTTATATTACAGCCCTTGTTGCAGAAGCAGAGTCACCAACCAACTTTGTAGGCGAAGTTCTCAAAATACATCCTTTACTTTTGTGGCAAGCCAATGCTAATGATGAAATTCCTTTGCACATTGCAGCAAGGTGCGGACATACTGCCGTAATTAAATTCCTTCTTTCACGAGCAAATTAATGATCTTATCCATCAAGATCACCTCGAGAGCGGGTCTAGATTGGCCGGGGAGATGCTGAGGATGACGAACAAAGAGAAAGACACGGCCTTGCACGAGGCAGTGCGCTATAATCTCGTTGAGGCGGCGAAACTATTGATGGAAAAAGACTCAGAATTTTCATATTTTGCTAATGTTGCTGGTGAGACTCCACTTTACATGGCCGCCGAGAGAAACTCTCAAAAATGGTGATCGAAATTGTAAACACCTGCAAATCTCGGCCAGCTTATGGTGGCTCCCTTGGTAGAACGGCTTTGCATGCCGCAGCATGTTGGGACAATAAAGGTATTGTTGCCAATTTATTTGTTAGCATTATCTCTAGCCTAGAAGATCACTTAGATTATGCTTAAAGACAACAAAGTTTACACGATTTTGTTAAAAAATGTGTACGTAGTGCATGGTAGCATGTATGATATATGACACACAGTCAGTCTCCGTTGTGGTTTATCAACTCCTGCAAAGGCCGACTCGACCATGCAACAAAGTCCTGATATGAAATCAACACCACAAACTCAAGCATGTACAAACTATACACAATATATGATTATGCATGTCGTTCGGTGCTAAGATTAGGTTCACAAGAAATCTAGCAAATGGAGAAATTAATAATTTACCGTCAATTGTGGAGGTTATAATTATGAGAGAAGTATAGGAGTTTACATCTCCACAAGATTCACATGATAAAACCCACTCAACTCAATTATCACAATATCACACCCTCCAAATGCGATTTCTAACCCAAATAAACTATGAAAGCACCTTCAAATGAGAGAGAAAAAAAAAATCCCTTAATTACAAGAGATGGTGTACGACCGTACGTGCAGAACCCTTGTTGAGAAAACCCCCCTTTCACTCTCATTTTCTTTTCTCACTCTTCTACCTGCAGCAATACACTAAATATTAATTTTAGTGTATATAAACCAGGCCATGCAGTACAAATTAGAAGCATTAGTCATGGACCTGCATATACGATGCTCTATCATGCACTAATTCATTCTTAAAAATTCACATTCAGAAAAAGATTAAGGAGAAAGAAAATACTAAAGATTAGATAGCCAAACATATTATTTTATATCACATAGTACCAATAGACCCAAAGGCCGATTGCATATTTGACTACATAAAATTATAAGTCATTTTAGCCACTTGCAAGCCGATATGAAAGGCATGCCATCCATACTGCCAATGTGATAAAATTTGATAGGTAATAGTCAAAAATTTAAAATTCTCTTGTAAATAGCATCATACCAAGTCAACAGTACTTTGGAAGACATGTCTTCCACACCGACTTACAAATAGAGTTTTTCTAAAATTATTGAATATTGTCTACTTAAAATTCATGAAATATGCGCAGTTTTCCAATTTAACAATCGTATAAAATTAGAATATTAAACTTATGAGATCTATGATAATTTTTCATAATTAATTATTGATATTAATAGTGTACTAATTTGTTATGATAACAATATCATATATATATATATATATATATATATAATGGTTCAAGTATAATTTTCGCATGTGTCTTGAGGCAATAAATGTGAATATCACAATTTCAAGGTGGAAAATGATCACCTTGCAATTCTTTTACAACTATTTAATTACATGACTCTATATGAAATAAAGGATAATTTTATAGAATTGAGATTCATTATTAATGAAAATGTCATATATCATTGCATCGGTTGATTTTAAAATCAGTTGTAAATTAGTTGTAAGTGTATCATGATAGTCCTCAAACTAGTTTACAATTTGAGTAATTATGGGGACATCATGCATCATTTAAAACAAAAACAATAAGAGGCAAAGCAGATATATATGCAAAAAAACATCTTAGAATTCTGCAAGATATTTTTTATTCCCTGTATATGAGTTTTCAAAAGAAAGTATAGAGTTAGATTGAGGAACCAAATGATAATATTAGCAATAATAATAATTCACGCGTTAAGATTTTATCATTCGGAAGTACGTTTTCTATCTCCTAATTAACATGCATGGCCTCTAATATTGAGACTGTATTACTACTACTTGACGTACAATACGTGTTTAAATTATTTTAGAAATGATAAAAATTATGATTCAAAGAATCGGAGGTATAAGTAAAGAAGCAGACGAGAAAGGTTGGACTTCGCTTCACTTGGCTGCACACTGCAATAACGAGTCAACAATGCTGTTGCTGGAATGCGATAGAGATGTAGCATACAAGACGGGGTAGGACTGCTCTTCTCGTTGCAGCTCATTGTGGCCATTTTAAGCTCATGGAAAAGATTATATCAAGCTGTCCGGATTGTTGCGAATTGGTTGACAACAGAGGCTGGAATGCACTCCACTTTGCCGTGGGGGGCCCGAGCCTTTCAGATGATGATTGTCATCATGAGCGTGTGGTACTCATCAGAGCCATCCTGAGCAATACGTCTCTCGGCAATCTTTTGAATCAGAAGGACGCCGACGGGAACACACCTCTCCATCATCTTTTCAGTTCTTCCTGGTTCAACAAGGATCTCATGTCAATCACTGGTCATGACAAAGGCAATCTCCTCGTTCACCCTAGAGTCGATAAGATGACCTTCAACAAAAAAAACCTCAATGGTTATGACGCCGCTTTAAGTACTATTGCTCCTGATCACGTATCACACTAAAAGGTAACATAAATAACTTTTTCATTTTTTTATTTATTTATTTATTTTTATTTTTTTTTTGACCAGAACTTTTTCATTTATTGATTTCTTTATTTGGGGCTAGCTTGATGACTGGTTTTGACTCTATCTATCATTTTCTTTGCTGAATTATATTAGATGTACTAAATTGATGTGTTACAAACTAAATTCTAAATTCTTAAAAAAAACATTTTATTTGGGGCAGATAGTACTAGTACTTTTTATAAAGTCCGCTTTCATGGCACTATCATATAAGATGTTATTTAATTACTATAGGACAGTGTTAGCTTGGTAGGCATATATATATATATATAGGTTGTGTGATATTATGATGTAAAAGCGTTATGTATCATTTTCTTCGCAAATTATGCATACTTTTTAAAAGACTCTAATATTCTTTTAAGAGAGGCGTGTAAAGATTTTTTTTTTTTATCAAATATTTTTTTAAACTTTTTAAACATTTAAAAAAACTTACAAAATTATTAAAAAACACTTTTTAAGTAAAAAAAATCCGATACCCGGCCATTACCCACCCTTGTATTCTCGGTAGGACTATGAGCTTTTCTTTTTTAAAGAGGAAAGAAAGAGTGCTACTGTCTACACGGGGACCTATGTGCACGAAAACTCATCATTACATTAAGAATAATAATACTTTCCACTCAATTTGTCACCCATTTTCACATCTTATTTATTTTATTATTTTTTAATTTTTTTCCTTACATAATTGTTAAAAAAGTGATTATTAATATATTGATATTTTTTATATTTTTTAAAAATATTTTAAAATAAGAAAAAATTATAAATAAAATAATTTAATGAAATAAAATTATAATTTTAACTTTACGATCACTTAGAACGGACTTGTCTTTACGGTAGAATAACACCACTCTTACATTAATTTTTGTAACTATATTAATATTTGTGTGTGGATACTGACATCCGATCCGTTTGTCTAACATTATTTTATATAATAATAATAAAAAGATTATAAAATATTTTGTAAAATTATTCTTATTTTACAATACTTATTAAAAATAATTCTAACTTTTATGGGACGTCAGTCAATTATACATTGATTTTACATATATGATTTCATTTCATTCTTACAAGCTATTTAAAAGAAAAATAATATTTATAATCCTTTTAAGTACTATCTCCTGATGTGAAATCACATAAGTTTTTAGTTTTTTTTTTTTTTTTTTTTTTTGACATCAAGCTTTTAGTCATTTGATGTCATGTTAACGGGTGATAAAAAAAAATTTAAAATAATAAAAAAAAGTATTGACCTTCAATTTACAAATTTGAGATGTTAAAAAACTTAAAAAAATTTATTTACAATCTTGAGTGAGAGATTATGTATGCAATCTTATTAATAAATATAAGTAAAAAGAGAAAAAATATTATTTTAAAAATAATATTATTATAATTTTAAAATTTTTTTAAAACATAATTTTATGAACCATCTTTATTTAGAGATCGTATATTGACTAACCCATAAATTATATTCTTCACAGCTGTATTTCCTTTATTTCAATAGAGAAGTTAATTCTCAACCACGTGGACTACGAGTACCAGACTTACATGATAAAGTATTGAAAAGATTAATAGAGGAGAAGGAGGCGGCACTGGAGAAGGGCATCAAGGAACTTACAAAAAGCGTCTGAAAGCCATTTGGTAGTCGCTGCACTCATTACAACCATGACGGTTGCAGCAGGCATTACCATGCCTGGGGGTTTCATTAGTGCAGATCACGAGAAATCACAGCAAGCTGGCTCTGCAGTTTTGAGGACAAATTCTGTCTTCAAAGCATTCATTACCACAGATGCCCAATCCATGGTACTATCTAGTATCTACTTCTGCTATATTTATCCATCTATTCCTGCCACTTATGGGCCGTCAAAAATTTCTTTCTGATGCGCGCATCTCTCTTCTTCGTCTAGCCTTTGCATTCCTTCTTTCGGCCTTGTTACTAATGATGCTGGCATTTATTACGGGCACATATGCTGTCTTGGCAATTTCCTTAGTTATTGCCGTTCCCACTTGTATCATCGGCTTATCTTTCCTTCCTATCTTCTTTTTTATATATATACGAATCGGGATGGTGTTACACAAATTTTTTTTTCCAATCCGTGTACAGCCCAAATCCACCATATGCCGCAACTGGAGGTTAATTTAGAGATGGTGTGGATAGTTAAATGAGATGAGATGATTTTAAATAAAAATTAAAAATTAAATAAAATATTGTTAAAATATTATTATTTTAAAATTTGAAGAAATTAAATTGAGATTTGAAAAAATTGAATTGTTTATTATATTTTGTATGATAATTTAAAAAATTTATAATAATGAGATAAGATAAATTGAGAATATTTTTCAACTCAAGCAATCTTTAAGAGAATAATCTTTGGAGCTTGCTCGAATCTCCACATTAAATATCGGATAAAATAGCAAAAAATCGTTGAAATAAATATTTTTTTAAGGGAAATGCTACGGACACCGCTTTTTCTTCCCACTTTTGCATTCCGCTTGAGGTGGATTTGCTACCATATGCGTATATTTTTTTTTCCTTTTTTTTTTTTTTAACTCCTTCGTCTTCCCCCTCCAATCCCGCACTTCGTCTTCCCTCCAACTCCAGATAGATTCGCTCTCCTCATCGGACCTCATTTCCTACTGGCACATTTCCGGCGCCGTTGACCTCACCTCATCTCCAATTGGCACTTCGGAGCCCCTTTGCATTTTCTTCATTTCTATGGTACTCTCAGTTTGACAAGAAACTCTCCCTCTGTTTTTTGCTTTCTTAAAAATTGTTCAAGTTCCAATTTTTTTACTCCATTCCTGTCGTATACAGTTTTTTTTCTTCAAACTTCCATTTCTTTTGCTTCCCAGTGTGAGAGTTTGGAAAGAGTGGCCATCATTTACAATCAAATTGAGTGAATGATTCGAGGAGGAAAATTAAAGCCATGAGTTTTTTAACATGATCCTCAAAAAATAGTTGGCACCCAGTCATATATCTTCTGATACAACAACCCCAAGTTAATGGTTGTGGTCAAAAAAAAAAAAAAAAAAAACCCAAGTTAATGGCTGAACTGGAGGCTCTTGCTTTGTTCCATATGGGTCTTAGTTTTGACTGTTTTTGCATTCATTCTGATATGGAAAAATGAAGGTTTCCCAAACACCCTAGCAGAGAAACCCAGCAAGAAGAAGCAAGAATTTTATATGAGGATGAAACTTGGAGGTCAACGGTGCCGGAAATGTGCCAGTCGCAGATGAGGTCCGATGAGGGTAGCAAATCTGTCGGGGGTTGGAGGGAAAGAAGAAATGGGAAGATGAAGGAGTTTAAAAAAAGAAGGAAAAAAAATACAGACACGTGAGCATATCCACATCAAGCGGGATGCAAAAGCGGGAAGCAAAAGCGGTGGTTGTAGCATTTTCTATTTTTTAATAATAGCAACAACATTTTTTTTATTTTTTTAATCTTTTTCATATTTGTTTTCAATTTTCTGAATTTTTTATTTTTTTACTATTTATGCTAGCATCGCATGTTGACTATGCATTTTTTTAAATTTTTTAAATGCTCACTAGATATATGTATGACACTTGTCCATTTTTTATTGGATGTATTGGTCAACTGCAACTTTGTTGGTCAGGAGACTATGGAATTCTGGCGGAGGTAGGAACCGTTTTCAAATTGGAAAATACTATTTCCACGGAAAATTGTTACCGAAATCTTCTACTGAATTGCATTTTTTTTGAATTTTTTTTTTTACCTAATAATTAAGAAAGTATTTTTAGATAAATTTGTGATTTTTTTTAATTTTTTAACAATATTTAAAGTGTTTAAAAAATTATTGAAAAAAGCAAAAAAAAAAAAAGAACATTTGCCTTCCGTAGAAGATTTAGGTAACAATTTTAGAGTATTCTTATCCGCATTCTTATATCACTCTTATTTCTAAATTATAGAAAATAATTTAGAAAAAAGCTCATAAACTCCCTCTCATCCCATTCTCTATTTTAAGATTTTGATTTAGGAGATGAACAGTAATTTTCTAAATAAAGGAAATCACTATTCATCTCCTAAATCATCTTTTATTAATATTTTATTCTAATAAATAAAATACATTCTTCTTCTAATCAATTACATTTTCTTTCATATTCATATTTATTATAGTTTTAAATAATAATTTCAAAAATAATTTAAATAATTACTAAAATATAAAAATAATAATTTTAAAAATATTATCAAATTTGTAAAAAAATAATTTAAATTTTTATTTAAAATATTCAGTATAGTAATAGTTCAAAACATAAGAAAAAATATTAAGTAGTTAAGTTTGTAAATGAAAGTGAAAGAAAAAAATAATAAAGAAATAATAGAAGAATATTATTTTAATAGAATAGAGAAATGATATGAAATGAGATGTAGAAGATTTTTAAAAATAGATAAAATTTAGGATAAAATTATAAGAAGTGTCTTTTTTAATTAAAATTTAAGGAAAAATTTAAAGAATCGAATGTGAATGCTATTATGTAGGTGTAGCAGTTTATTTCAAATTTGATCATAATTACAGGTGCTAGTTTAAAGTTTTTAAAGCATATAAGGTGCCGGTTTTAAAAAGTGAAAAGTGAAAACAATAGCGACCTGAAAAGTAGTTTTTTCAAAAATAAAATCATTATCCAAAAAGAGAAATAATATCAAAATATTCTACATGTTATATTGAGCTCATTTATTATTGGAGAGTTTGATTTATACGGGAATAATTGTATTAATAATATAATATAAATAATTAGATTTATATGATCTTCTCATTAATTTAGATTTTTAAAATAAGCAATACAACCACATATTAAGCTAACGCAATTATAACAACACAAAAAACTTCTAAATACATGTCACAATAAATTGTGCTCTCGTCAATTTATCATGTGCATCTGACTATAAGAAAAATGTTAAATGTATTTAGAAAAAATTTATAAAAAAAATTAATTCTTCACATGTCAGTTATTGATATGCTAAAAATCATAAAATTTAAAATTTAAAATTTGAATTTAAAAAAATTAAAAAAATAAATCTTGTAAATAAAATTATAAGTAAAAATGTAAGTATGTTTACCACTATAGTAATAATATTTTCTTAAGCACATACATAATGCATCATTAATATCTTCTTAAGCGCACACACGAACATTAGCAATGGCATTGGCAAAAGCATCCAAAGGTCAAATTATACCTATTTTGGCTCAATGACCATTTGAATAGTGAAATGAGATGAGATAAGTTGAGATGACTTATAAATAGTAGTGAGATTATTAGTTAAAATTAGATGAAATAAAATAAAATGAAATAAGGTGAGATGAGATAATTTTATTTCACTTCTGTATCCAAACAGGCTGAATTAGCCATCATGAATGCATTTTGGCTTTGAGGAACAGTCGTCAACATATATACAAGAAAACAGTAACTTAGCTATTCTTATTTTATTATGAAAAATGCTACTTTGACACCTAAACTGGACACTTCATCTTGACACCTTATTTATTTATTTATTTATTTATTTATTTATTTATTTTACTTAATGATTAAGAAAGTAATTATTAGTGTATTGATATTTTTTTTTTATATTTTTTAAAAATATTTTAAAATGATAAAAAAATATGAATAAAAAAATAAAAATAAAATAAAAAGGTTAATTTGACCTAGGATCACTTGGAACGGTACTACTCAGACGGCATATCAATAGCACCGCTCTTTTATTATTATTCTTTCTATACACGCCGAACGTTGTAATTATTATCGGATGATATTACATTTCATGTATATTATTTTCTCTCAACCATATACAACATATATGATATGCATTATTTTCTTTACACAGATAAAATGCTAAGTTAATTTTAATGTGATTGGATAAAATCATGTTTTGTTGTTGACTATAGTTTTATTTTGATGTACACTTTATTGTAATTTTAATTTATTTAAAAAACATAGGTAGAAAAAAATTACAAATCACTACAACAAATTTCATTTTTAGAGACGAAATTTATTAGGGACGAATTTATTTCATCCCTAAAAATACTTATTTGGGACGAAATTTAAATTTCGTCTCAAAACATGTGAAATTTAAATATCCATTCGAACTAGATCTTCTGTGACAAAATATATCGTCTCAAAATATAAATACGTTCAAATGGGTAAACATATGTTTGAACAGAGAGTTAACGTCTCTCCGAATGGTTTAGTTTCTGTTCGAATAATAATCTTGGTGGGAAAATACATATAATTTTGCTGGAAGAAGTTCAAAATCGTTCGAACTGAAATTTTATGTTCGAATGGAAGTTTTTTGATGGGGAAAGTTGCAAGACAGTTCGAATGCAAAAACTTTTGTTCAAACTAATTCGAACACCACATTTATTCATTCGAACAACTTGTTTGGTGGGAAATTATAAAAAAAATTGGCAATGATTTGATTCAATACTATTTGAACGGAAGTGTTCGGTTTGAACAATATGAACGTAGTTCAAATGCTTAAATAAGCGTTCGAACGGGATTGTTTAATTATAATAATTTATTGAAAGGCATCCAAAATACCTTAAAAATAAATATTGTTTTAATTTATAGTTATCATTTTCAAAATATAAAAAATATAGATATATTATATAGTATTATTTATGGTGAATTAAAATATTTCATGTTCATAAATTAATTTTATGTAATTAATATTAAAATATTTTAATGAGTTCTTTTATGTTAAATACAATTTTTAGTTAAGTAAATATTACTTTAGTAAAATAAGAAAAAAAATTTTGACAACAAAGAAGCTAGCAAACACAAAAAAATAAAAATCATACACTAATTACATCCCAAAAATATAATATTCGATACATCATAAAAAAGTGAAATAAAACCTAAAACTATCTATATGGTAAGTAGCTCAAAATTCTCCTATAAGGAAGATATGCATCCTTCCATCTCCTAAAGCTTCTCAATGATGGGTTCAACGATCTCCTTGATCAAAAGTTGGTGATGCTCTTCGAGTAGAGATCGTACCTCATCCAAAGTAGCCTCAATAGGCTATCTTTGAACACTGGCAGGAGTAGAAGTTAGATCACTAGTCGTGCCACTATCTTGTGCTGCTGGAATATTAGCTCGAGTCTTCTGCAAGTGACCCTCACTCCTGCTGAATGTAATCTTGTTAAGAGGCTCGATCTGTGGCTGCCTCCTCTCAATCATTTGCACATTAACCCCTAATCGGACTAGGAGGTTAGAGATTATCAGTGCAAATGGTAGACTGCCTCCACTAGAATAGCGTAGATCCAATCCGGAAGAGGAAATATAATAGCAAATCAATCGGCTCTCCTCAAGCTATTCATAACATAAATCTAGCTTGCTCGATACCGAAATATGTCTTGTGTTTCCTCGGATGACCTGCTTGATGACCTTCCTGCCATCACATGGAGGAGCCAAAGCATCTAGCATCATTTGCTAGAGCTTCATTCTCACTATCACCCTCACCATCCTTACATCTGGCGCAGCCAGTGTAAGGTATGCGCCAATCACGCAGGGGATACTAATAAAATCAGAAATGACAAAGAGTAAGCTAGTAATACTCACTCCCTGAATGGTAAAGGTGAAGGTATCCGCATCAGCCTCCATCTCACCCATGGTACAGTAAAAGTCACCGACCATGTCTGGATAGGCAACACCCATCTGCTAACAGATCGGTGCCAATCCCGGTCAGTGATGATGGAGTATATGATTTGTCAATCTCACACAATATCGCAGAAGTCCTCTAGAGTGAACTCCCGCTCAACCAATATCGGCCTCCGAGGCTGAGCACTAGCTTCTCCGCTAGATTGGCCGACTTCTCTCCCACGTTTTCTTCTAGTAGTTGCCATTAGTTTACTGTTGATCATAAAACGACAATGAATATAAATAAAATTGTAATTATATTATATTAAAGAAATATGTTTGAATTGAGTACAAACAATTCGTTCGAATAGAAATTTTCTGTTCAAACTAAAAATAATTACAATCTGAAAGCTAACCACTACGTTCGAACTAAACACACTTCTATTCGAATGGAATAGAGTTCCATTTGAACAATACTAAATCTTGATTGTTTGGCCAAAAGGACATAAGTTTGAACAGAAATTATATTTGCTCGAACACTTCTCAATGTAAATCATAAGCATTCGAATGGGTACTATCATATTCGAACACTACAATTACAATTTGGCAATTAAGCGTTCGAACGCAAACTTGCCAAACAGCCATGGTTGAGTCAACTCAGTGCTGAACATGAAAACCACATTACACGAAGCAATCCTTGGTTTAAATCGGTAGAAATGATTTTGAAATGAAGCCCATCATTTTTACAGATTAACTAACAATGTGCAGCGGCCGGAAAACACAAAAATGGGGTCGGATTGATTCAAAATCCGACCCCCTTCACAGAACTCAAATTAAATCCAAAATTAACAACTTAGCAGTAGATCATCAAGGGTATACCTCTTAGAACAGTTAGGGCTTTGAACGGTGGAGTTAGTGGAGGAGTTGGTGGCGGCGATGGCGAGAGACAACTTCAAGAGTTCGAACTGGGTTTTTGAGATTTGAGTTTCTGTCATTCGATATTCGAAGTGGGTATTTGTATTGAACAGTTCTGTATGAATTGAAAATGGAGCGTTTGAACATATGTCGTATGCAACAGCCTCTAGTTTACTTTGAACTTTACAACAACCTCTGATTGTATTTAAAACAACCTCTGATTTTATGAGGGTAACATATGGTTTAGATCTGCACAAAGAAATATCAGAATCAGTAATTTTATGATTTTATCCTTGCATCACATACATCTAACTAAGGACATTTTAAATAAATGAGAATGATATGCAATGCTCTTAAATCTTGAAAGCTTGTTTACGGGGTATTAAAGAGTTATCTAGGCAACTTTCAGTTTACATTTAGCTAATTTAGCAAGTGAAAATGGTATGCAATGCTCAAAAGAAAATCAAATACCATGTTATGCTAAATGGGCTACAGTACTGACTAAATTCTAAAGTTCAAAGTAAACTAGATGCTGTTTTGAATACAATTTTTCAACCTTAAAACTCTCAAAATAATTAAACTAACAATGTTCAATATAAAATGCTCAAGTCAAAGGCATACTAAGAAAACCAACTAAAACATACGAAAATATAAAAGTCACAAATGTAGCAGTAACAAAAAGTGTTGTTGGTGCAACCCCATGGATCAGATTCCCGAAGAGATAAGACTAAGAAACATCTCAGCAAATCCAACCAAAGAGGATTAAGCAGTAAAATAGATGACCACAATGTAGATGGCGAAAGGCAGACGGCACGGCACACCCAGATGGCATAGTAGAAGGCAGACAGCACGCGGACGATGGAATACGGCATGCGGACTATGGCAGAGGAGCGGCAGGAACCGAGCGAGAGGGGCGAGGTTGTAGTAACCGAGCGGGAGAGAGAAATTCGAAGGCAAGATGGGTTTTGAGCAAACGGCACAGCAGAGGGCAGGCAGAATGCGGAGGACGGCAAGAACCGAGCGGGAGAGACAAATTCGAATGCACTATTTTGGGGGAAAATGGCAGATGGGTTTTTGAGTAAAACGCCTCATTTTACTATAGCAATTTTTTTTTTTTTTTTTAAAAAGCCACATAGGCAGTGTGTGGTGTTAGTTACTATAGCGGCTTAAGTGTAGAAGAACTCTTAAATAAATAATAATTTCAGCCCGAATGTCAATGTATATATATTGCATTACCAAAACTGTACAAGTGATAATTTTCATGAAGTTTTTTTTTTTTTTTTTTTAAGGCAAGATACTTCATTGACTTATATATATAAAAGCCCCCAGTTCCATGCATATTACAAAGTTTGTAATTATTCCATTTACGGACAACTTTGTAATTATTTATTTCATTTATGAACAACTTTGTAATTATTCTTTGCTTTTATTGGAGGTATTAGATTGTTTGGAAAAGCTAGCTAGCCAGGTAGCCTTCCAAAGCTCATTGGCAAGCAATCTGGGAAGAGACGCATGCAGTGAGATATGGCAGTTAATTATGTTCTAATATTAGTCCCATTGACAAGCAAACCAGACAGAGAGAGAGAGAGATCAGAGAACCTACAGACCATCAGAGGACAAAGGCATTCTTAGTACGTAGATATATGTGTTCCAAAATTCATGAATTAACAATTAAGCTAATTGATTCTAATAAAGTATTCCGGTGATTTTGAAATCGTAAAGTTCAGAAGGCGGCCAACCCAACGAAAGCAAATTATCCTGAGTCGTATGGAATATGGATAGATAAAAATAATAATATATATCACATTCTTTTTTTTTTTTTCCTTTTTTTACAGTACTGGGATTTTTTTCTCAAATATATATATATATATATATATATATATATATGTCAGTGACTTGCTACTTCACATATCTTGTGCCATCAAAAGTAATTGATTTTAGGTAGGTTGGGATAACGAAAGTATTTTACCTTTCTTATTTTATCTCATATTATCATTATAATTTTTTTAAATTTTTACACAAAATAAAATAAATAATTTAATTTTTTTAAATCTCAGAATAATAATAATATTAAAAAATAATATTTTATTTAACTTTTATCTAAAATTATCTCCTCTCATCTCACTATTCAAACCACATTCAATGAAAATGAAATATTATTAATAATTGAACAAATGGGCTGACATCGAATTAAATTAATAGAAG
This sequence comes from Juglans microcarpa x Juglans regia, assembly GCF_004785595.1. Lineage (NCBI taxonomy): Eukaryota > Viridiplantae > Streptophyta > Magnoliopsida > Fagales > Juglandaceae > Juglans > Juglans microcarpa x Juglans regia. The sequence continues at coordinate 38,122,267 of NC_054594.1, read as the reverse complement.
TTACAGTTGCTTCTGTACAGAAAAACGTTAAAATTCCTTCCCAATGATTTCTTTATTCCTAAAAAAGGAATGAGATTCTTTTCCATGCACTATAATTGCTTTCTAGGATTTGCGAGAATAGTATTAATGTGTTTCACGTGAACTCGTCCTGCGTAATTCATACACGAAATGCAGAATGAATAGTATAGATTGAGGCGTAGAAACTATCAATTAATCCAAGTGCAGAGACAATATCAACATTCATTACATATCAAAATGGCTGCCTCCAGTTCGTTTGAAGGTTCGGGATCATCTGGTAATACTAATCAGCCCAGGGAAAGAGAGAGCATGACTTGCATGGATCCGGAATTCTACGAAGCTGCAGCAAAAGGAAACATCGAGTTCTTTAGTTCATGGGACACATCTTAATGTCCAGCTAACACCAAACAAAAACACTGTTCTTCACATTTATATTACAGCCCTTGTTGCAGGAGCAGAGTCACCAACCAACTTTGTAGACGAAATTCTCAAAATACATCCTTTACTTTTGTAATACCAGGGTCCAGCCAAGTCTATTAAATATTTTTGGGCTTATGTATGATTTGTTTTTTTAGGCTCAATGATTGAAAGATATTGTTTGATGAGAGGTTTATGTTTGAACATGAGGCCACCACAATACTCAGTGCATGCTAATTGCCATGCACGTCCCTACGTGTTCGGAAACAAGCAAATTCCCACCGCCTTTTTTTTTTTTTCCTTTAAACTGCAGCAGTCCACGTTCACCACTCCATACACATCTCTATCCTTCACTTTTTCGGCAACTGTCACAATTCTTAGACAACACGTATGCGTTAGACGTTGGTGTTCTTTCCTATAGTGTTGCCACCACTAGATTTTATCGGTGAAACAATTTCTTCATGTTGTTAACCAGCTAGCACCCGAGGCCAAGCAAAACAAATTGCACTGAACGCCATCCTCTGCACCGTAGCATCACCAACCTCATGCATGTTCATCTTTTCTTCGCTAGCATGACCTCCGTAAGCCAACCACCATAGCCCTCTGTCCATCAGCTCCGAGCAACTGGACGAGATTTCTCTCACACGGCAGAGGCCACCGACGCCACCACCCCTCCCCCATCTCTCGGAAAACCCAGCCGTTTATCCTCTGTTTTAGCTCCCGAAAACAGAGTACCGTCCCTGTTGGAATACCACAGACCGACGCCCTCTCAGCCACCGTGACCCTCCGAGTGCCACCGATGTTGCCCAGCTGCTATCATTACTCCTCCGTGTCGCTGCCGAAAGACTCCCCTTAACGCCTCTGTAAGTCACTGCCACCCCTCCGTCTCTCTCTCTCTCGGTATTAACTTCTTCCTCATGCCGTGATTACTCTCTCTCCATTCTCTCAGTGCACTGCCGTCGGGACAGCCACCTTCCACTCGCCCAGCCCGTCGCGCCTTGCCCCTCCACGCATATCTCGGTTTTAGTTGTAAGTCCGCCGCTGCACTTCAATTCATTTGTTTTTCATGTTTGTTGACTTATAGAGTTATATATTTAGTTGGGTAATTCTGTAACCCAATAGCAATGGAGTTATTACCGTTATGCCCTTTGATCATGTTTTCAAATCATAAGTACTACAGAAGCTATTGCATAGTTTGTCTACTAAATAAATAAAATTACATTATTACAATTGAGTTACAAATTGCATTCTTGTGTTTTAAAGTTTTAATATGTATTTGTAAATACTAAGTTTTCCATGTTTACGTAAATTATTTTGGTAAGTTAATTTTATTTGAAGTAAAGTTTTCTTCCAAAAGTAAATGATAATTTTGTAATTTTATTATGTTCTAGTTTATTAAATAAGTTAGAGTTTAATACTTTAGTTAGAGATTTAGTTGGAATTTGGGAAGTGTTAATATTTTGGGATTTCATGAATTTAGGTTTTTGAGGAATTAAAATGAGTTATTTTAGCATCTTAGGCTTAAATATCGAAATACGTGGATTAAAAATTTATGAAAGTTATGTGACTATTTTATAGGTGACGGTTAGTATCTGTTCAGCACTGTTGTGGAAAAATTCTATAAAGCTAAGAAATTCAGGTAAGAGGGATTCCTATGTTGCATTTTGCATAAAATAAAATTATCTGAGGTTGATTTTGGAAAATATGCATGTTTTGTTATAAAAAGAAATTTTGGAAACAACCTCAGTTATTTGTTCTGCATTATTCATGAAATTCTGTATAAGAAGAAAGTATTTTCGGTCATGACTGCTGTAGACATGAGCTATTTTGACATTTTGTTTCTGAACTATGTAAAAGAGAGCGAATATGAAATTTTGTGCGTAAATTATATTTTGTGATTTGGTTCTATTCTGTTTTGAAAGTGTTCTGTACTCTGATATGATATGATGTGATTTCTGAAATCTCTGGCATGACATTCTGTTTATGTTCTGACCTTACCATGGGTGTAAAACTGTGGCCTCTGTTTTGGGTTGGTACCAACTTTTCTGTTTCTGGTGCACCCACTTTGGAAACAAAATGGTTTTATGCGTGGTCTTTCCTATGTGCACACTTGGGGCTCCGAGATTAATAAGGGGAAGATTCACATTTTGTTTCTGCTCGGTTGGCCGTTGGGATTTGCACAACCCTACCACGGGGGTTAAACATGGAATTCTGTTCTGATATGATGTTTCAGTTATGCTATGCCAAAGGGATTTTGATTATGAATATTTATGAACTTTCGCTTTGATATTTTTGATAACATGTTCTGATTCTACATTCTGAAAATAAAAATATTTTGTTCTGCATACTAAACTTTGTAAATGCTCATGTTTGCATACTAGTATATGTTCTCTGCTTACTAAGTTGTTGATAACTTACCCCTATCTCCATAATATTTTCAGATAATTTTGATACATCAGCTGAAAGTCAGGGATAGGAAGTGCTAGCAAGTTTTGGTTGATCATAGAAGATTGAGTGCCTGAGGGTACAAGGATTTTTTTTTTTTTTGAAGAGTCTGTTTGGTAGTGTTGATATTTTATGTTGCTTTAATATTTTCAGTCATGGATATTTCTAAGCATTGATGAAAATGTTAATGTATATTATCCAGGTATTTTTGTTGTGTCCTTATGTAGGAACATGGATAATTGTGTTGAACAATAGGTTATTATGTTATAGAAACTCTGGTTTATTTTAGAAGGGTTATTGGAGATAATTTTGTTGATATGAGTTAACTCTCCGGATCTACGGGAATGGGGTGTTACAACTTTTGTGGCAAGCCAATGCTAATGATGAAATTCCTTTGCACATTGCAGCAAGATACGGACATACTGCCGTAATTAAATTCCTTCTTGAACGAGCAAATGATCATATCTCATGTCAAGACCTCGAGAGCGGGTTTAGATCGGCCAGAGAGATGCTGGGGATGATGAACAAAGAGAAAGACACGGCCTTGCACGAGGCAGTGCGCTACAATCATCTAGAGGCGGCGAAACTATTGATGGTAGAAGACCCAGAATTTTCATATTTTGCTAATGTTGCTGGTGAGACTCCGCTTTACATGGCCGCCGAGAGAATACTTCAGTCTCTGGTGTCCGAAATTATAAACACCTGCAAATCTCCAGCTTATAATGGCCACCTTGGTAGAACGGCTTTGCACGCTGCAGCATGTTGGGAGGAACCAGGTATTACTGCTTTTTTCAGCATTCTAGCCTCTACGGTTCAATCGGCTTATAGTAATGCTTAAATAGTAAATACAATAGGTTTATATTTTCGATTTTTTTATCATTTACTTCAGCTACTCTACTTCTAGTTTGTCTCTGGATCACCACTTGTTCCCAACACCTTTCGCAATTGAACTCATGGAATATACATTATAGGAAAATTGACACATTTTTATTTTCCTAAAGGCTGATAATTGACAATTTGGCGGTGTAATTAATGTTGGGTTTGCTCCTTTGGAGTCCCACATCGGTGGGAGAGAATTGAGGAGCAGGCCTCAAGGCCTATAAATAAGGTGCTTGGCCTCTTAGTTAATTACACCAAGTCATAAGCTTAATTAGTAACTTGTGACTCTAAAAAAAGTCATCTATTAGCTTTTTTTTGTAAAAGAAAAGAGGTGAGAGTTAAAGTTTTACTAGTGGAAAAGCTTTGTGGGTGTCATTTGGGGTGAGGAGAAAAATTGTGTGATTGTAATAATTTTTCACATAGTGTATTTTCTTCTCTGGGTCTGGTGGTTTTTTTCCTGTTTTTGGGAGTTTCCACGTAAATTCTTGTGTTGTTATTATTTCTCTGGTTTTCTTCATATTTCACCAAAAAGTGGATCCTGGGAGTGAATTTGGTAGGTCCAAATTTCTAACAAGTGGTATCAGAGCTACTAGGTTCTTTTTGGTGGTGGAGCTTTGGTGTGGTAGTGTGAATACGTACAGTCTAAGGAGGTTCTGTCTAGGAGATTGGTATTTAAGTGGTCCAGTGTGACCCTCCAATCTTTCCTGGGAACTTTGAAGTTCTATCTAGGAAAGAATAATCTTTCCTAGGAACTTACTTAGTGAGTACTATTCATTTCTACGGTAAAAATTCATCGAAGCAATGTTAGGAAGTAAGGCTTCAAATTCTATCAGATATGAGGTGGAGAAATTTGATGGAAGAATCAATTTTGGCTTGTGGCAAGTTCAAGTCAAGGATATTTTGATTCAATCAGGATTACACAAGGCGTTGAAGGGCAGACCAATCCCTGAAGTCAGCAGTGATACTAGCATGACTGATGAAACAAAGAGCAGATCTGTAATGAGCGATGAAGATTGGGAGGATCTGGATTTGAGAGCAGCAAGTGTGATACGTCTGTGCTTGGCCAAGAATGTTCTTGCAAATATTCATGGAATATCTACGGCAAAAGAACTCTGGGAAAAGCTCGAAGAGTTGTATCAAACAAAGGGCGTCTCAAATCGGGTGTACCTGAAGGAGCAGTTTCATACACTGCAGATGAGTGAAGGTACGACTATTTCAGATCATTTAAGTGTTCTTAATGGCATTGTCTCTGAGCTAGAATCTATTGGAGTTAAAATTGATGATGAGGATCAAGCCTTGAGGCTCATCTGGTCTCTTCCATCTTCCTATGAGCATATGAAGCCTATTTTGATACGTGGGAAGGAGAAAATAATTTTTTCAGAAGTTACCAGTAAACTCTTTTCTGAAGAGAGAAGACTAGGTGGTGGAAGAAATGGTTCACCTGGAAACTTAGCATTGGTAGTAGCTGGTAATGGGAAGAGGAAGAACTCCATGAAGATGAAAGTAGTCTGCTGGGCGTGTGGACAATCTGGGCACGTCAAAAAAAATTGTCCAAGAGCAGGAGCAAGTTCGGCAAGTGGCTCCAAGTCAGTAAATGGAGATACTGGTAATGAAACTAACGTTGTGTTTCTCTCCATGGAAGACGATGTCTGTTAAAGGGACATGTACATCCTCATGGCATGCCGCTAATTCCCAAAGTTGCCATGATAGAGGATGTGTTAATGTTAGTGGGTCCACAAGTTTGCACACATGCATTGGTTTGGCATTAATGCAGGGTGTGTGGTGGAAATTTATGTCGATGGCTGATGAACTTCCAGGAAAGCCAAACGTGGAAGTTGCACCATAATTTTTCAGCAAGGTTATTTTCGACATGGGCCGAAATTGAAATGCTTGGAATTGGTTTATTCTGAGTGGGTATGCTTTTATGGTGGAGCATGATAGCAAAAGCTATGAAGATCTTCATTGCAGTAGAGCGTGGCTGTGGGACCAGCCAAAGTCGCAAGGTGGAGATTGTTGGGTTTGCTCCTTTGGAGTCCCACATCGGTGGGAGAGAATTGAGGAGTAGGCCTCAAGGCCTATAAATAGGGTGCTTGGCCTCTTAGTTAATTACACCAAGTCATAATCTTAATTAGTAACTTGTGACTCTAAGAAAAGTCCTCTATTAGCTTTTTCTTGTAAAAAGAAAAGAGGTGAGAGTTAAAGTTTTACTAGTGGAAAAGCTTTGTGGGTGTCATTTGGGATGAGGAGAAAAATTGTGTGATTGTAATAATTTTTCACATAGTGTATTTTCTTCTCTGGGTCTGGTGGTTTTTTTCCTGTTTTTGAAAGTTTCCACGTAAATTCTTGTGTTGTTATTATTTCTCTGTTTTTCTTCATATTTCACCAAAAAGTGGATCCTGGGGGTGAATTTGGTAGGTCTAAATTTCTAACAATTAACGACGTTAATTATGAGTTTTCAAAAGAAAGTAGATCATCTAGATCAACCACATAATAACATTAACAATAACAAGTGACACGTACGGATTGAGATTTTATTCATGTTATGAATTTTGTTTTCTATCACGTAACAAGTCCTTGATGCTAATTAGTTTCAATTATGAAATGATCATTTGATTTATGTGTTTTAGAAGTGATCAAACTAATTCAAAAAATCGGAGGTATAAGTAAAGAAGCAGACCAGAAAGGTTGGACTCCGCTTCACTTGGCTGCACACTACAATAAAAATGAGTCAACAAAGCTGTTGCTGGAATACTATAGAGATGTAGCATACATGAAAGACACGGAGGGTAGGACTGCTCTTCACATTGCAGCTCATCGTGGTCATCATATGGTCATGGAAAAGATTATATCACACTGTCCGGATTGTTGTGAATTGGTTGACAACAGAGGCTGGAATGCACTCCACTTTGCTGCGGAGGGCCCAGTTCTAGATGATTTTGAAGGTTATCAACATATAAAACTGATCATTGGAGCCATCCTGGACAATAGGTCTCTCGGGAATCTTTTGAATCAAAAGGACGCCGACGGGAATACACCTTTACATCATTTTCTCCGACGTTCTTCCTATTGGCTCGACACCAATGATCATCGGCATACGAATGGCATAGACAATCTCTTCTTTGACCCTAGAGTCGATCAGATGGCCTTCAACAATGAAAACCTTCATGCTTGGGAAATCGCTTTAACCGCGGCAGACGTATCAACCCGAAAGGTAACATATATAATCTTTTTAATTTTCATAACCCAAAAATTGTGAGATTTTAATTGGGTTCGATGTATCTTGACTGCCCTCCAGGTTTTGAAGTCTTTTAGTAGAAATCATGTATCTCTTGTTATGCCTTCTGTCTCCCAATTATTTGCATGCTTTATGTGGTTGATTGATGCATGAGATGGCATTTGAGGAGTCACTTTCAATGATGATTTTTTTGATCTGCTGTGAATGTGCTTCTTGAACTCCTATGAAAGCTGCCTTGATTGGGATTAGTGCTGCTTATGAATCTGGTTATCACAAATCTCATGGATCTATTATGTGATCTGCAAACTGTTGTTGATGTGCTGCCTTCTTTTCTCTAACTGCTACATCAAATGTTATTGAAAACATATATTCTGGTGAAGGTGGGATCCATTTGGGGGTGATTTTAGCAATTTTCCATGTCCAAGCTTTGCAATGTTCTTTGTAGGTTTCTATGGTCCTTTTGACTAACTGCTCAATGGTTGGAGTTGTGATATTGTGGATTATCTTATTTCTAGTGAACCAAAGGTTGTCCATTACTAGAACAACAAATATCTGGAAGTGATAAGATTCACTGGTCGGCAGATTTAGGTTGCTTGTAGGGTTCAAAATCATATTCAAATAGGACAAAGTTTCTAATCTTCTGTGAAGGAAATACAATTGCTTAACAAAGACCTAGTTGGCAAAATGTCGTTTAAGGCTTTCCAATGGAATAATTGTAAACTATCTTGCATTTTTAAAGGCCATAGTGTTTTCAAATCAGGCCAGGGAAGAATGAGTGGCATTGTGACCATTTGATTGGAGAGTAATTGTAGCATAAGCATACTTAACAGAGAATTTACCCGAAGAATGATGAATCCATTTAAGGGTGTCTGGTTGGTTATGGAAATGATACTGATTGAGGTGAATTTTTTGGATTTCAGCAACTAATTCTTGTAAGAAAAGAGCCTGGAGAACAAGAGTATTCCATCTCCTAGGTTCCTCCAACATTAGTTCTGAAACTCTCAATTAAGGGTCTTGCAGTGTATAAGAGGACTGTGGTGTTGGGGTTGATGAAATTAATGTGGGAACCCACGGGTCAGAACAAATTTTGGTATCAACTTTGCTGTTAATCTAGAAGTAGACACTATAAGCTATGAAATTTTTTTGTTTCATCATACATTTCCAGAATCTGGAGTCAGTGGGTTTTGATGTAGCAAAATGCCAAGAGGAGTTTTTCAAGTATTTTTTAGACAATGCGCATATACAGATGATGTTTTTCCCACTAATCAGATGCTAACCTAATTTGCTCGGCAAGGCTTTTCTAAAGTTAGCCACTAATCTAATACCAAGACCACTTATTGACCTGAATTTGCAGATGGAGTTCCAAGATTCTGGAGTGCAATTATGAATTTTGTTATAATCAAAACCCTACCAGAATCTCATTAAGGCCTTGTCAATCTTCGTGGAGATATTTTTTTTGGATCCAAATGGTGGACATAGTCTAGGAAGGTATGGCACAAGCAATTGATTTTATGAGTGTTGTTCCACCAATTTGTGATAAGAGTTTTGTTTTCTATCCAGCTAATTTACTATGGATTTTTTCTAAAATCTCTTTAAAGTGATGTTGAGTTGAGGAGACAAAGTTGAGAGGAAGGCCAAGGTATATGATCTTAGCAGGTGAAATTTTGAGATTGAGGATTTCTCTTACTTCCTTAGTGATGGATGGTCTACTATTTCTACTAAATTGGATGGAGCATTTGGTTGTGCAAATTTTTTGACTTGAACAGGAGGAGTACAGTTCAAGAAAGTCAGAGTAAGCTTGAGCATTTTGGACTGTAGCTGAACTAAAAAAGATGAGATCATTTGCAAAAAGCAAATGAGAGAGAAACGGTCCATTTTTACTAATTCTAATACCCTTTACATTTCCTAGTTGTTCCCTTTTGCAAATGAGCATTGAGAGGACTTCACTCCCTAGGATGAAAACAAAAGAAGATAGGGATCTACTTGCCTTTGTCCTTTTGATGGGTGAAATAAACTATGTGGTTTCCCATTGGTCACTACCAAATAGGAGACTGTGGTGATGCGTTCCTTAATCCAATTGATCCAAGTGTGATGATAACCAAGGCTAGAAAGGATGGCAATCAAAAAGTCTCATTCCATGAAATCGAAAGCTTTCTCCATGTCTATCTTAATAGTCATAAGTCCTTGTCTCCCCTTTTTGTTTTTCAACACACGAAAGACTTCATGTGCGAAGTTGGTATTTTCTTGGATAACTTTTCATGGGAGAAAGGCAGTTTGGTAAGGAGAGATGAATTTATGCATGACCTATTTTAGTCTATTGGAGAGAATTTTTGCAATGATTTTATAACATACATTTGAGAGACTGATTGGTCTAAATTGATAAAATGTGCTTGGGGAATCAGTTTTTGGAATTAGGAATATATGAGTGTGATTCATCTCTTTTAAAAGATGGCCAGAAATGAAAAAGCTTTTTATGACAGTATTAAGATCATCTTTCACTATGTTCTAGTACTGCTTATAAAAAAAAAAAAAAAAAAAGCCTGTGAATCCACCAGTAACTGGGGATTTTGAGGAGGAGATTTGTTTGATGGTGGAGAGTATTTCATCATCAAAAGGAATTTCATAGAGAAGGGTGTTGCCTGATTCAGTTATCTTGTCACGAAACAGATTATCTAAATCCTTAGGAATGGGAGGAAAAGAAGACTGAAAGATTGTTTTGAAATGGTCAAGAAACATTGATTGAATGTCCAGGGGATTGGAATCCCATTTATTTGAAAAGTTTTTGAAACAATTGATATCATTCATTCTTCTTCGCATGGTGCATGACATGTGAAAAAAATTTGTGTTCAAATCAGTGGTGGTAAGCCATTGTATTCTGGATTTTTTACGCCACAAGATTTCCTCTCTTTTTAATTGTTCATTAAGATAATCCCTAATAATATCCTCTTGATAAGAAGAATTGCTAGAAGGGAATTGATATTGAAGTTGAGTTAGCTGAGTGGACAAATTTTTTATGCATATGTCCCCAAAAGAGTTAACATTCCATATTTTGAGTGCTTTTTTCACTAGTCTGAGTTTTTGAGTAAGAATAAAAGGTGGGGAACCATTGAATTGGAGATCCCAAGCACTTTTTTCCACTGAATAATATTGGCAGTATTACAAGGTGTTAAGACATGTGGACTACTAGTTTCACAAACTGATTTACAAAAATAAAACTCACATATATATTAATATGGTTAAATGTGATATTTAAAAATAAAAAGAGTTTTACAATCTAACTAGCATATTATATCAAGTCCTATCAATTTGTACAATTATTTTTATAAAATTTCTTAGTAAAATACGCATTCTTTATCTGTTAAAAGATTGAAAAATAACATTTCTCTATTTACTAATTTGAAATGCTCAAAATTCGGCGCAATCAATATTCTTCACAGAGTTTGGATATATTCAAGGAAGTGGAAGTATCTTTTACACCAAATGGAATAGTACCAGAAGTCGATGAAAAACTAGAAAAATTAAGAAGGAAGAGAAGGAGAATAGGAAGAAGGCAGAGGAGAAGAAGAGGGAGGATGCAAAGAAGAGGATGAAGGATATTGTAGAGAAGAGGGAGGAGGAGTATGATCAGTTGATGAAGGAGGACATAATAAAAGCTGCATATAGTCATTTGGTAGTGGCTGCACTAATTACAACTGTGACATTTGCAGCAGGTATTACCATGCCTGGGGGTTTCGTTGGTGGAGGTGAAAAATCACAACCAGCTGGCTCTGCGATTTTGAGGACAAGTGCTGCTTTCAAGGCATTCGTTATTACAGATGTCCTAGCCATGGTACTATCTACTTCTGCTATATTTATCCACATGTTCCTAGCATTTACACCTCCAAGAAGTTATCTCTCTGATGCGCGCATCTCTTTTCATCGACTAGCCTTTTTAATCCTTCTTTCATCCATGATACCAATGGTGCTGGCATTTATCACAGGCACGTATGCTGTCTTAGCACATTCCTTCGATGTTGCCATTCCCGCTTGTATCATTGGCTTATCCTTGTTCCCTATGGTCATTTTTATATTCAAACGATTCTTGACTATAGCCGATCACCAGGCCTTAAAGGGCAGGCGGCATGATTCCTTGAGTTTAGAATGATAAATCTCATTGTATGTATAAAGCACTCAAAATATTAAACAATATATTTGATAAAGCCAATGGCCATCATGATTATAAGCATATTATATTAAAAGTAATTGTGGTATATGCATGGAGTACGTACTAAAGAGATAAATCTGAAAATATCAACTCTACAATACCGTAGAGTGATGATCGTGTATTGTATATATATCGTGGTTTGTTACAAGAGTTCGATAAGATAAATATTGAAAGATAAAGCAGTTACAGAAGCCTAGGATAAGGTTAAGATGATAAGGCTGGTGGTGATGGACAACCAATGGACTCTGAGTGTTCAATATTCCCCCTCAAGCTGAACGGTACTGGAAGAACGTTGAGCTTGCTCCTGAGAGAGTTGAAACGTTGAGATGACAGCGGCTTTGTGAGGACATCGGCAAGATGATCTTTGCTGGAGATGAAGCGCACATCTAAGGCCTTGCGTTGGACTTATTCTCGTACAAAATGATAGTCAATTTCGATATGCTTCATACGGGCATGAAACACTGGATTAGCCGCGACATATGTAGCACCCACATTATCACACCAAAGAGTGGGTGGATGAGAGAGAGAGATGCCCATCTCGCGAAGGAAAGACTGAACCCAAATGGACTCAGCAGTAGCATTGGCGACAGCTTTGTATTCGGCCTCAGTACTGGATCTAGTAACTGTAGGTTGTTTCTTGGAGCCCCAAGAAATAAGATTGGGGCCAAGAAAGACACAATAGGCACATGTGGATTTGCAATCATCTGCACAGCCGGCCCAGTCGGCATCAGAATAGATAGAGAGCTGAGAGGTAGACCCACGGCATAGAAGAAGACCATGATCAATTGTATTCTTGAGATAACGCAAGATTCGTTTGGCTGCCGCCCAATGAGAAATGGAAGGATGATGCATGAATTGACAAACTTTGTTGACGGCGAAAGAAATATCTGGTCTCGTTAAGGACAAATACTGTAAGGCGTCAACTATGCTCCGATATAGATGAGGATCATGAAAGGTAGTGCTGTCAAATTTGGAGAGTGAAGTGGATGTGGACATAGGCGATGAGACCGGTTTGGCTTCAGACATGTTCGTTCGCTCCAATAGATTAAAAATGTACCTACGCTGAGATAAGAAAAGGCCATCTAGCACTTTGGTAGTTTCCACACCCAGAAAATAATTGAGTTCACCAAGATCCTTGAGAGAAAAATCATGATCTAAAGCACGGATAAAAGATTCAACAGAGCTTGCATGTGACCCGGTGATGATAATGTCGTCAACATAAATAAGAACAAATAGATGAACACCACCCTCATTATAAATAAATAGAGAGGAATCCGATTTGGAATTCAAAAAACCAAAGGAAACAAGTTTCTCATAGAGTCGAGAATACCAGGCGCGAGGTGCTTGTTTCAAGCCATAGATTGCCTTGTGCAGACGACAAACATGGTCGGAAAATTAAGAGTGCTCATAACCAGGCGGTTGAGCTATGGAAACTTCCTCGAATAAGAGGCCATAGAGAAAGGTATTGTTCACATCAATTTGGCGAAGGGGCCAACCATGAGAGATAGCATAGGAGAGAACCGCCCTAATGGAAGCCGGTTTGACTACAGGGCTGAAGGTGTCAGAGTAGTCAATACTTGGTTGTTGATGATAGCCCTTAGCAAAAGGCGAGCTTTACGCCAATTGAGAGTCCCATCCGAGTTTAATTTAGACCGAAATACCCACTTGTTTCCCACAACATTCATGTCTGGACGTCGAGGAACAAAAGACCAAGTGCCATTTTTCATGAGTGCCGATAACTCTTGGTCCATGGCATGGCGCTACTCTTTGTATTTTGCAGCCTCAGTATAACATGTAGGCTCGTCCGGAATGTCCACTTTCTCCGTAAACAAGGCCTTAGGAAGAGGATACTTGATGGTCCCATCATAAATTTTTTCGGTTTGAATGTGCCAACTTGTGAGCGTGCGGTCATTGGACGAGCTCGATGAGCGGGTGAGAGCACCACATCAAGACTAGGAGGGAGTAGTGACCGAATGGACGTGGGAGATTTGGTAGTCGATGAGGATGAGATAGAATGAGGTATGGGTGAGTTGAATTTTGATGGGAGACACACGTGGAGAAATAGAATTGGATGAAGTTGTATTTGATTTTGAATGATCTGTAGAGAAAGGAGCAGTCGGCTGTGAGGATAATGCACATTGGGGATGAGGTAGGATGGGATACGGGTGAATTGAATTTTGAGTGAGATAAGGGAGAGTCGGTGGGAGACGCGTGGAGAGGTAGAACTAGATGAAGACGTGTTGGATTTGGAATGATCGGGAGAGATAAGAATAGTTGGTTGTGAGAATATTGGACGTTGGGATGGGGTAGAATGATATACGGGTGAATTAATTTTTGAATGAGATGAGGATAAAGATAACGGATTTGAATTGAATTTTGAATTGAATTTTGAGGGTGAGTTGGTAATTGACTTGGATAAGGATGAGGTAAGCTTGGAGTGATCTTGTAGTTGACTAACCGAATGAGACTCATTGGAATTCGAAAATAACCTGGAGTTATCTGAAGGGAGATCTATAGAAGTAAGAGATAATGTCTTAGGTAGATGGACTCGTGGCGATGAAATAGGAGAAGACGGGACAACGTGTTGGACGGTGAGGTGGAATACGGAAATTTGTGATCATCAAACAAAACGTGGAGACGAAGACACGGTTTGACTGAGGATCGAAACACTTGAATCCCCGATGAGAGATGGGTTGGCTTGGAGAGATGATTCTACAGCTTCAAACATTTAAAGTGTGCCGCAGGATCTACCAGTGCAACAAGATCCGAAGGGAGATGGGCTGACTATATTGCCTGCGGGTTGTGAGCTTGCTATCCAGGAAGTGGAGGTAGATGGCTTTTGGCTTGTGCATCCAGTGCAAGCAGATGGTGAGGGTGGGGTGAGTTCAAATGATCGGGTAGTGCAGGTTACCTCTGTAGGGATTCCTGTGGCAGATGAGGAGATAGTGATAGAGGAAGGAGATGGTCTTGAATGCGAGTTGGACCTGAACCTTAATTTGGAAGAAATTCAATCTGAATATGAAGTTGACAGGGACAATTTGAAGGTAGATATGCAAAAAGATTACAAGACAAATTCGGAAGTGATAAGCAATAACGTTGGTATGGTAAAAAAAAGGAGTTCTTCTAGGGCTGTGATCCGTCCCTCTAAATTTAATCTATGATTAGTCTAATCATTTTTTGGAATTTAAGGGGAATTGGCACCTCACAGTTGAGATTGCGAAAGATTATTAAAAAATACAAGCCTAATATTTTGGCTCTGGCGGAACCTTTTTTGTTGGAGGACAGAATTCCTAACCTCTTGAGTAAGTTTAAATGTGATTATTATCTTACTAATGAAGCGTCTGGTGGTAAAATTTGGCTTTTGTGGAACTCGGTGGTAAATGTGCAATTGTTGACTAGTTCCAATCAATATTTGTCAGTGAAAGTGGAGGAGAATGGGTATAGTTTTATCCTAACTGTTGTGTATGCTAAATGTAATCATCTTGAGAGGAAGACTCTTTGGGAGGACTTGGAGGCTAGTGGTAGTGGTCTAGTCTCATGAGTTCTTTGTGGTGACTTTAATATTTTTAAGGAGGATTCTGAAAGAAGAGGTGGACATCCTCGTCAGTTTGCTGCGATGGCAGATTTCAACCTGTTTACTCAGAATTGTGGATTAATGGAGATGTTTCACAAAGGTCCAAGCATGATGTGGTGTAATGGGCAAAGCGGTTTGGCAAGGAGTTGGGCCAGGTTAGACCGTTGTTTTATTGATTCTAACTTTCTCAACTATTTTTCAAATGTGTTTTATCAGGTCTTAGCTTGCACTACGTCAGATCATTCTCCGCTGGTGATCCAAATGGAAGAAGATCCTTTCAGGTATGGTCCCAGTCCCTTTAAATTTCAATTTATGTGGACTGATTATATTGATTTTATTAATCTTGTGAAGGGCGTGTGGAAGCAAGAGAGTCTGGATTTTGGGCTTAATAAAATAGCTTTTAAATTGAAAATGGTTAAGGTGGTTTTAAAAGAGTGGAACAAGAGTGTTTTTGGCAGGACCAATGTCATTATTGAGGAGTTAGAGCAACGTATTGAGAGATTGGAAATCAGTCTTCAAAGCTGTTTTAACCCTGAGGATGACAATGATCTTATAGTGGCTAGGTTGGAATTATCGACCTGGATGGGTAGAGATGAGACAAGATTGTCTCATATGGCTAAGAAGAAATGGCTCAAAGATGGCGATCAAAATTCTAAATTCTTTCATGCTATTCTGAATGCTAAGAATCATAAAAGAATGAGTTATATGCATTTGGCTGATGGCTCTATTTTAAATACTCCTGCTGATATTCATAAAGCCGTTGTAGAGTATTTTCAACAGTTTTTGGGTCAAAGTGATTCTCGGGATTTGCCTAACTTAAGTCATTTAATATCTCCTGTGGTTACTGAAGAGGATAATTTACTCATCTCTAAAGCTCATTCCCTTGTGGAATTAAAGCATGCTCTCTTTAGTATTCTCATTGACAGTAGTCCTGGACCAGATGGTTTCAGTTCTGGTTTCTTTAGAGTTTGTTGGGACATTGTTAAGGAGGATCTTTTGGAAGCCAGTTCTGAGTTCTTCCAGTCGCTTTACCTTCCCAGGTTTTTCTGTGCCTCTTATATTGTCCTTATTCCTAAGGTTGATAAGCCTAATGGTTTTGACAAGTTTAGGCCTCTTAGTATGTGCTCTGTCTTCTATAAGATTTGTGCTAAGATTATCGTGGCTAGACTGACGAGCATATTGTCTAAATTGATATCTCAGGAGCAAGGGGCTTTTATTCCTGGTCGTAGTATTTTTGAGAACATAAGCTTAACTCAGGAAATAGTTCATTCTATTCGTAGAAAGACTGTTGGGGGTAACGTGCTGATTAAGCTTGATATGTCTAAGGTTTATGATAGAGTTGATTGGAGGTTTCTTTTACATGTCTTGGATGCTTTTGGTTTTTCTTCCAAAGTTTGTGATTTAATTAAGTTGTGCATCTCCACGCCTTGGTACTCTGTCAGGATGAATGGTACCCCTTTGAGGTTCTTTAAAGGTGAGCATGGTTTGAGGCAAGGTGACCCTTTATTGCCGTATTTGTTCATTGTTATGCAAGAGGTCCTTACTCGGCTTCTCAAGTATTCCTTTGCTAATGGTCAAATTGGGCAATTTTATCACCCTAGAGGTACTCCTCTTCTCTCTCATCTTATGTATGCTGATGACAGTCATTTTTTCCAATGGTGGTAAAAGGTCGTTGAGAGGTTTGATGCATGTTTTGAATTTATATGAGGGTTGACCAGGTCAACTTCTTAGTAAGGACAAAAGCGCTATATTTTTTTCTAAACATATTTCTGTTTCTAGAAAGCGGTCGAGTCTTAGAACTACTGGCTTCTCTGAAGGGTCTTTCCCATTCAAGTACTTGGGTGTGCCTATTGTGGTTGGCAGATTGAAAGTTTTTTATTTTTGTGAATTACTAGGGAAAGTTAAGAAGAAAATTGAGGGTTGGAAGATGAAATTGCTCTCTACTGGTGGTAGAACTAATCTTCTACGGCATGTGCTTTCTAGTATGGCCACTCACCTTCTTGATGTTCTTCATGTCCCAAGGAAAGTGCTCATGGAGTTGAATCGACTTCTGAGTTCTTTCTTTTGGGGTGAGTCTGAAGGTAAGGGTAAGAGAAAATGGGTTACTTGGGCTAAGATTTGTAGACCTATTCATGAAGGAGGGTTGGGCATTAAAGCTTTTGGGGATATTCAAAGGGCGTTACATATGAAACTAGCTTGAAAATTGATTTCAGGTCAGTCCTTATGGACTGATTTCTTTAGAGGCAAGTATGCTAGGGGCAACCATTTATCTCTTCTGGTGCCTAATAAAGGCACTCGTTTTTGGAAGTCTATTGTTAAAAGTATCCTTGATGTTTTAAGTAATTCTAAGTGGTTAGTGAGAAAGAGTAATATCTCTTTTTGGTTGATACTTGGGAGGAGGGCGGTCCCCTTAATGCTCATTACCCGGTTATTGAGCAACCGTTTTTACAGATAAAAGACATTTGCACTGAGAATGGGTGGGATATCTCTTTACTGGAGAGGCTTGTGGGTCAGCAGAAAGCTTCAGAATTGGTTGATTACTTGTCTAGGAGGAAAGAGGGGCAGGATGTTTTTATATGGATGAAGGAGAAGGATGGTAACTTTACTACTAAAAGTGCATGGGATTGCATTAGAGTTCGGGTGCCTCCTTTGACTTGGGCCCATTGGATTTGGCATAAATTCCTTCCTAAGAAAATTTACATAATGATGTGGAAGGCTTTTAATAATTGCCTGAGTGTGGATGATAAGGTTAAATTGGTTGGGATCCCAATGGTTTCGAAATGTAATTGCTGCTCCTCAGGTCATAATGAGGATCTTAATCATGTTCTTTGTACTGGTGAGTTTGCTAGACATATATGGAGATTGGCTTCGGTTCAATTGGGTGTTTAGATGGGTAATTATAGTACTTGGCAGGAGCAAACTAATTTTTGGTTTCGTCGTGCTAGTCTCTCTTCTCAAGTTCGGACTATTTTTGGCCTTATTCCTTCCATTGTTTCTTGGAAGCTTTGGGAAAGACGTTGCAAAGCTAGGTACGAAGGAAAGGTTGATATCATTGATTCGGTTTGGTATGGTATTAAGGATTGGATCCGCAAAATTATGCAGGGGAACACCAAATATTTGCACCTTCCTAGTCAAGATGTGGTCCTTTTAAATAGGCTGGATATTCCGGTTTCTACTCCTAATGTGAAGAAAGTGGCTATTGTGAAATGGAACCTGCCCTTGCAGGAGAGGGTTAAGCTTAATACTGATGGTAGCAGTTTAGGAAATCCAGGGCCGGCTGGTGCTGGGGGCATTATTCGGGATGCTGATGGTAAATTATGTGCGGCTTATTCTGTTTCCTTAGGTCATGGTTCTAGTAATTTTGTTGAAATGAGGGGTTTACTAGAAGGGGTTAAGAGGTGCAACCAGATGGGTTTTCACAGGGTTGATATTGAGACGGATTCTCAACTTTTGGTTAGCTGGGTTATTAAGGGCGAGTGCAATATTTGGTATCTTGAGGATTTTTGGGATGAGATCAAAATTTGTTTTGATAGATTGGAATATAGTGTGAATCATGTATTTCGTGAAGGAAATGTTGTGGCTGATTATCTTGCTAAATAAGGAGCTGGGGGTTTAAACATGGATTGGCTCAACAACGATCAATTATCCAGTAATTTAAAGGGCCTTCTTCGTATGGATAGACTTGGTTTTCCTTACTTGAGGTTGTCGTCTTGAGGTCTCTTTCTATTCTGCAATAGCATCTTTGGTTATGTCTTTATATGCATGTGCTAATTCTTCCCTGCAGGTTGTTGCTCAGATCTTTTCTCCAGTTTAATTTCATTATATAAGGGAGGTTCTTTGTATTTTGGTTTAGTGATAAGATTTCTTTTTTTGATGCCTGGGTTTTAGCTTTATTGTATATGTGTAATCCCCAGGTGTCTGTTTATAACCACGGTTTTCCTCCGCCACAAGTGAGGGTTTATCAATAAAATCGGGGTTCCGTTCTCTTCTTTAAAAAAAAAAAAAAAAAACCCAAGAAAGACACAAAGCTTTGAGCAAAAATCCATTTTGTGTTTTTTAAACGGATGAAGATAAGGCCAACACGCACATCCAAAAATTCGAAGAAAAGAATAATCCGGAGGATTGTGAAATAATGTTTCAAAGGGAGAGAGAGAGTTAAGGGACGTGGAAGGAAGACGATTAATTAGATAGGTAGCCATTTGAAAGGCAGAGTCCCAATGAGAAGTAGGAACATTAGCGTGCAAGAGGAGGGAGAGTCCAATCTCAACTATTTGACGATGACGATGTTCAACAGTACCATTTTGTACAGACGTGTAAGGATAAGAGATACGGAGTTGAATACCAGTTTGCATGAAGTGCTTGTGGAGGGGTTGAAATTCACCACCTCCATCCATTTGGACAGACTTAATTTGACGATTGAATTAACGTTCGACGTGTTTTTGGAAAGTGAGAAAAATAGAAAGAACATCTGATTTATTAACCATGGGAAATATCCATAAAAATTTACTAAAATGATCAACAATGGAAACATAATATTTGTAACCATTAAATGACAAAGTGGGAGCCGGTCCCCAAACATTGGCAAATAATAGTTCTAAAGGAAAGGAGGACACTGATGAGGATGTAGAAAAAGGCAAGCGATGACTTTTGCCTTGTTAACATGCAGAGCATACAGTAGGCACTTTATTTGACGAGACGGGAAGGTTGAGCTGAGAGACAAGACGTTTCACAGTGGGGTAGGAGACGTGACCAAGACGGGAACGCTAGACATCCAAAGGAACACATGCAGAGGATAATGCATGGAGGGAGCCACTGGAGGAAGGGAAGAGGGTAAGCGGATAGAGACCACCCCTAGTCTTGCCGTGGTGCAGTGTTTTCCACGTGTGCTCGTCCTTCACACAAAAATAATTAGAGTGAAATTCAATGAAAACATTGTTATCACGAGTAAACTGAGAAACCGAAACTAAATTTTTTTTTATGTTGGGCACATGAAGTACATTGCTAAGGCATAAAGTCTTAGAAGAAGTTGGAATAACGGAATAACCAACATGAGAAATTGATAAACATGTACCGTCGCCCACTTGGATTTGATCAGATCCCAAATACGGTTCAGAGTGGATAGTTAATTTAGTAGATCATGAGTGACATGGTTAGTGTAGCTGGAATCGATATACCATGCCTGATCCAATGGACTCGAAGTGGAGGTAGCGAAAGCTTGCATCGGAGGTGGAGTCCCTTGATAGTTGTTGTCAAAACGATGATAGCAAGCTGGAGCAAGATGGCCAGGGCGACCATAAAGTTGGCAAGTTGGGCGAGACTGAGACTGGTGACCACCTCCACGGTATTGCTGATGCTGTGGTGGACGAGGATTGAAAACACCACGAGAGGAAGGATCACGAGACGAGTCACCACGAGTGGCGACATTTGTGGAGCCAACAGTCATTTCTATGGTTGATTGCTGTTGTTGAAGGCGCAACTCATGAGTGAGAAGATGACCATAAATCTCATTTGCAGGCATGGGATCCACACGGGTGAGAATGGAGGTAACAAGAGACTCATAAGACGAGTCAAGACCTCCCAAGAGATAGTAGGTGTACCCAAGGTCATTCAGAGGTTGCCCAGCAGTGGTGAGAAAGTCCGAATAGGACTTGACCTTGTTATAGTAATCAGAAATTGAGCTGCTACCTTTCTTGAGAGCCGCCAGTTGGAGTCGAGTGGTCATCACCCGAGCACGTGAGTTGATAGAGAAAACCTTCTCAAGGGACGTCCAAACTTCATGAGAGGTGGTAAGACCAACCACCATTGCCATAATTTCCTCAGACAGAGAGGAAAGTAAGGAGCTAAGAATAACTTGGTCTTGATCCACCCATTGAGTAAAGGCGGGATTGAGTGCAGATTGGGAGGTGGTAGAAGGCACGAACTGGACTGGGCAGGGAATGTTGCCATCTACATAGCCAAAAACTTTTTGGCCACGAAAATAAGGAACCATATGAGATTTTCACAAAAGGTAGTTGTCCTTGCTGAGGCGAATGGTGACAACATGATGAAGGCTAACAGTAGGTGGGATAGAAGGTGTGATGGGGTTGGTGGTTGACATGGCTGAGGTGTTTGAGTCACCTGACATAGGATCGAGGGAGACGTAAGTCAGAGGAAATTCTCTGATACCATAAAGAGATAAATCTGAAAAATATCAACTCTACAATACCGTAGAGTGATGATTGTGTATTGTATATATATCGTGGTTTGTTACAAGAGTTCGATAAGATAAATATTGAAAGATAAAGCAGTTGCACAAGCCTAGGATAAGGTTAAGATGATAAGGCTGGTGGTGATGGACAACCGATGGACTCTGAGTGTTCAATACGTACGTGCAGGTACGTCGAATGGAGGGAGTGCAAGAATCGGCTATGGGAGTGTGGGTAGCGGTGAAGGTATGGCTGCGGAAAATCTCTTCATTGATGGTCCAAAAATAGTCCATTTCCTCTACGGATGAGGCCATCCTTAAAGCACTAGAGGTGCCTTTTATCAATCACACAAAAAGGTGTCCGATGATTATTTATTGGAATAAACCTGTACGGGGTTGGATCAAGCTAAATGTGGATGGAAGTTGTCGTGGTAATCCTGGTAATTGTGACGGTGGGGGAATTTTACGAGACCATGACGGGAATTTTATAAGTACGTTCTCTACTCACTTTGGGCATGGTACTAACAATGAAGCGGAACTACGAGCCTTGATTGTGGGGGTTGGAGTTTGCAAAGAGATGGGCTTCTCACAGGTTATGATCGAATGTGATTCTAGTCTTGTGGTTAATTGGTTAAAAAACCAAAGGTACATGGCTTGGTATTTATGGGATTTTTGGGATGAGTTGATGTTTGCTTTACATGATATTCAGTTTTCCATTACGCACCAATTCAGAGAAGGGAATGCTTCAGCGGATTTTCTTGCACATATGGGAGAGGAGAGCCTTAATCGTAGATTTACTACTATTGATTCTTTACCACGGAAAATAAAAGGTATGTTGCGCTTAGACAGGATTGGTCTTCCAAGCATTAGAATTTAACTGTTTTAGTAAAAGGACATAGGCATGTTTAGACTGGTCTATTGGTTTTTTGGTTTCGTTTAATGTATAGGGATTTTATTTTATTGGTTTTGATGCATAGGATGGTTGTTTGTAAATCTCAGGTGTCCTGCTTGTTACCACGGTATTCATTCGCTATAAATGAGGGCAATTAATACAATTGGGATACCGTCCTCTTCCATAAAAAAAAAAAAAAAAAAAAAAAAAAAAAATAGGTTGACTAATTTGAGGCATGCATAATGACAAAAAAATAAAATAAAAATTGAGGCATGCATGGTTACTTTTGTCCTTTGTGTGGGTTTGTGGAACATTTCCATGCGTGCATGGTGGCACATGTAGTTTTATTTAAAACATTAATTAACAAGTAATAAAAACTGAGTTGTTTCATGCTGAGTTTTTTTTTTTTTAAAGGTCCTGAGCATCCTAAGTTTACACACACACACACACACATATATATATATATATATATATATATATATATATATACTAATTATAAGGTGCTACGTGCAAGGCACTTATAAACACCCCGTAGTTATGCTAGCATTCACAGTTTAAACACAAACAAGAACCCTCAAAATATGTATTTCTTCTTCTTCTTGAACACCTATTAGACATAATTGCTAGCTCTCTCTTCTGGATTTATATTTTGAGGCATCCTCAAAATGCTCTCTTGTTTATTTATGAAGCAGCAGCTATATATGGTGCCCGCTCAAATTTTGAGGCATCCTCATAATTGACTGTGTTTAGATGTTGAATTGAGTTGAGTTGAATTAAGTTGAGATGATAAAATATTATTAAAATATTATTTTTTAATATTATTATTATTTTGAGATTTGAAAAAGTTAAATTATTTATTATATTTTGTATTGAAATTTAAAAAAATTATAATAATGAGTTGAGATAAGTTGAGTTTGGTTTGATTTCCAAACATACCGGTTTTGTTGGAAAATTTGTTGTTCCTAATTGTTCGATTTGGCAAAAAGAAGCAAATTTTTGTACACAATAATTACTCTTAAGATAATACATATTCTCAGTAAATCAAATATTTCGATATGGACCAGAGGAGTGTAAAGAAAGGTGGGCTAACCTTTACGTTAATAATAATAAAATAAAAATAAAAATAAAAATAAAAAAAATAAAAACTACAGCACATTTGAAACTGTAAATGCACTTCAAATAGCGTTATAAATTTGATGTCAATATATAAACAATTCAACTCATAGGAAAATAAAACATAGATTTAACTTTTAAAATTATATATTGAAATTAGTACCCAAGCACCTTTGTGTATTCACGGGAATATCCACCAATTCACTTGAACAAATTGGTTAAATCTCAATCTTGCAATTAAGTAAATAAATAAATTACATGACACAACGATTGGTGACAAAGGGAAACATTTTAAAGAACTCTTTAAAAGTAAAATCCTACGGGGGAACCAAACCCAGAAAAGTTAATTTTATTATTTAAAAATCAAATTACAAGTAAGTTTTCAATTATAAAACATTTGTCAATTGATTATCTTACTTGACCAGACAAACGACTCATTTGTCTCTATCACAGTAGTAGCCAGAACCTCTGATGATTTTCAAACATTGGCTTTTCTCCTAGAACTCCAGTGGCTGAAACTCGACCAATCAATTCTCCAACTTGGAGCACGATCACACTCTTTGAGAGAAATAATATGAAAATTCTCTAAGAAGTTTTCTCACCAAAATATGTACTGAAAAGTGCTCTAAAAAATATCTAGATCTGAATCTCTACAGATTCTAACCAATATGATCTCTTAAATAAACAATCTGAAAGTAATTTTAATTTCAATAGGACTCTGCTGACGGGGCGAGTTTGTCACGAAGATGTATCATGACGGATTGCTGACATTTCGTGATAACTCTTTATTGCAATAACTTATTTCAATTCAGCTTCTGTTCTGGATAAGTGTAGATCCTTATGGACTCGATTTTCACATAAATGACTTATCTAAACAACTTCTAATACCTCCTAGATAAACAAATATTTTAGTTATAGATAAAATCAATAAATAATGTACATTCATCCAAAATTACAAACTTAATGATAGGATAAATTCTATCATTTTAATCACCTAATCCTAGCCAAAATCTTGCACCTACATATATCGTAACAAATGAATAAGCAGAAATCATTAAGAAATGGAATATATATATATATAAACAAATTGTATGAGCGCACATCAATGCTATTTACACCTTAAATTGTGAAAATGGCCTTATAAATTAATCATTAAACTTTTGATTACTTGAACCATCTATTAAGCGTAATTAAATATTGGTTGTCATGATTAAGATTGAATCACGTATATATCGTATTTTTTTAATCAGCCTTAAAGGTTATATGTTATTATTTGAGAATATATAACAATTTATATTATATATAATCTCAATTAATGCTAATTTTACTAGTTTAAATTATAAGATTAAGAAAGATGATAATTCAAGAATGTCAAAATATTTTCTATCTCTTAAAGATTACGAACATATACAACGGAAACAACAAACGTGGCAATGTTGAGGTTTTGAATTAGTCCTCGATCGAAACTACCCTTATAGATCACGATGTCCAGCCATTTTCTTAAATTTGTTCTTCTCCTAATTTTGTTTAAATGTATCAATTATATTGATCTATACAAATTAATTAAGACGCGGGATAGCTTGTTTGAAATTCATGAACATATTTTTTTTGTTTTAAATATTAATCCGGTTTTAAACAATTTGACAGTTATTTTTTTCATCCGGAAGTTTTACAAAAATCTTGTTACAACTTGCACTTGACATGTCGTATCGTATTTTTTATGGACTAGCATAGATCTTATATTGGTCTGGAACTCACAATATTGGGATGGGTAAAAATATTAACATACAAGGAAGCCATTTCTCTCACCCTATATATAATAGGAGTACTATAATATACTTAACCCATTGAATTCTATTATGGTGTATGGTTTGGGACAGGTAGAAGTTTTCTTTCTCAAAATCAGCTACCGAGTACTTGACAATAGAGATGGGTTATTCGAGTCATATAGATAATTTTTAACTCTTTACTTGTTTTTTTATTTATACACGCTATGAGTGAAATGAGATAGTTAAGAGTAAGAATTTTTCCTACAATTAGTATCTGAGCATACTCATCATGTTCATAGCTTCTTTTTTTTCCTAATATATATATAAATATATATATATACATATTTCTCTCTTCATTTTTCGCTGAACTTCAAATTGAAACCATTATAAAAAGTGTACGACGGCCGGTGGTGGCTGGAAATGGGCTCAATTTCCAGCTCGGCAGTATCTCATCGTCGGGGGAAACCTTTTTAAGACTTGTACATTCTTTGCATGCATAAATAATGAAATATGGAAAAAATCAACGATTCTGATTAATTATGGTTTCACCTATCATGGAATAAATCATGATGGATAACTGGATTTTGTTGTTTATAATTGGATATTAAAAGGATAAAAAATGAAACTTGTCGGTGAATACATGTCGTTTTCTAAGATCCATGCAAAAAATTATTTTCATTCGGTCGGTGAATAATAACTTGGAATAATAATTTGGAAGGATGCTTAGAAAGATAAAGAAAATTATTAAGTACCTTGCACTTGATGACTCATACGTATCCTGGCAATAGAAGGGTCATCTTAAGTCGTTGCATTTAATTGTTTAATTTGTTTTAACATGTGTAGGAGTCCATTATGTTTTTCAGACTCTAGCATAAATTTCGACATGATTATGACTAAGAGTCGATTTTGTGTTTTAGATTCTAGCATATGTTTGAGATGAAAATTATATTTTCATTATGGCGATATTTATGGGTGCATACTTATTGTGTATGCATGACAGTTTTGTACTATCCTCAACCTTTGGGAATCATGTTTGAAACGAAAAATATATTTTCATTATGAAGATATTTATGGGTGCATGCTCCTTTTGTAAGCATATAAATTTTTGTATTGTCATCAATTTTAAGAATTCTGGATAGCCTCATTCGGATTCTAGCATTTTTTTGAGATGTAAATTATATTTTCATTATGAGGATATTTATGGGTGCATACCTCTTGTGTATGCATAATAAATTTTGTGTTATCCTCAACTTTTGGCAATTTTACTAAGCCTTTATAATTATCTACCATCAAGATGCTAACTGGAACCAATTAGGAAGATTGGTACAAATCTTTCACTATCAATTTAACTATCATAAACTTGGATTTAGCTTTAAGGGTGTATCTGCTCGCTCAACTCACTGAGCAAGGCTCTACTATGGAGAAATTTTTTATATGAGCATTGGTAATGAACATTTTTAGGGGGAGTTCAAACATTACTAAGTATAATGTCATTTTACTAAGTATTTGTCATCATCAAAAAGAGAGAGACTGTGACGTTTCAAGCATTAATTATATAACTCCATATCTACTTATGGATTTTGATGATAACAAAACGAAATATGACATATGGTGTGCAAACTAAAAAAGAAAAATCAGTTTTTATGGGCATAAACAAACATCAAGTAATGGTACTTGAAGTTTGAAGAGATTGTTAGCTCTTTTTTTAAAGAGAATCTTGCTGATCAAAGTATATATTTGAAGCTTAGTGGAAGTAAGTATGTTTTCTCTAGTGTTGTATATATATGATAAATTACTCTAGCAAATGGCATTGAGCTCGTGTTTGAGACAAATCATATGTTGTTTTCTCATTTTGACATAAATGATCTTATGAAGCCTTTATATATTAGGTACAAAAATTGCTCTTGAGAGATTTAGTGGCACTCTTCTTCGATTGTCTTTTAAACGGGTTTAATATATAAGATTGTTCTCCAAGGAAAGCACCTACTGTGAAAGGTGATAGACTGGCTAAACCCCAATACCTCAAAAAGAAATCAAACGCAAGCTATTCCATATGCCTCATTTATTGCTAGTTTGATGTATGAAGAAGCATCCATGCATCTTGATATCACCTATGTTGTCAGTGTATTTGGGAGATACTTGAGTGATCCTGGATTGAATCTCTAGAAACCTACTAAAAATGTACCGAGGTATTTAGAGGGCACTAAAAGATTTTTTCTCACATATTGGCGATCCGACATTCTAGATATAGTTAGATAGTCTGATGTCGATTGTGCAAGTTGTTTAGATGACAGGAGATCAACTCAAGGTTATGTGTTCATGATGGCAAGAGTAGTTGTTTTTATACAAGTGTCAAATAGACAATTATAGCTTCCTCAACTATGGAGGCAAGGTAAGTTGCTTGTTATGAGACTATATGTCAGGCTATATGTTTGCAAAATTTTATCCTAGGGTTGGATATTGTGTATACCATTATGAGACCCCTAAAGATATTTTGTGATAATTTAGTGGCAGTTTCTTTCTCTCAAAATTCTAGGAGCTCTTCACGCTCTAAGCATATCGAGATTAAATACTTGTTTGTTAGAGAGAGTGACTGAGTCTCGTATCTGTGTTGAGCACATTTCCACAGAACATATGTTCATCATCAATTGACAAAATGTTTGGCTCCAAAAATATCTCAGGAGCATGTAACAAATTTGGGTTTGTTTGAACCTTATGTTGTATTTAGTTCATGGGAGTTCTGTATGTATATGCAAATTGTGGATTTTGACTATGTTTCCATATGTTATTGTGTGCACATTTTGTTTATGGAAATAATACTTTTAACACAAAACATTCGGATTTAGTCTTATTGTGCTTCTTATGAAAGTAAGTGTTGACCACTATTCCATATTATTTCCCCATCATACTTGCATCTCATCTATCTAAGTCACGTGATTGTGAATTCCTGTTAAGCTTCATACATCTTGTTGGTGTATGTTTAGCGTAACCAAATACTTGCAAACACATTTTGGACTTGTTACATTATGAAGATGCTTGGTTGGTTTTCACCTTGTGATTGAGTGATTTATGTTATCCAAGTGGGAGATTGTTGTATTTTTAATAAAAAATGATAGGGATCCCACTGGGGGATCCCGTTGGAGCATCCCACTCCAATTTTATTTTATTTTTAGTTTTTTTTACGTAGTTATTAAGAAAATGTTATTTAATAATATTGTGAATTTTCTTCTTTTTTAAAAAATATTTAAAAGCCTTAAAAAAATTATGTGAAAAAAAAACAAAAAAAATATTTTTAAATATTTTTTTCACATCATTTTTTTAACACTTTTAAATATTTTTTATAAAAGAATAAAATTCACAATATTATTAAATAACATTTTCATAATCACTACGTGAAAAAAAAAATGGAGCGGGACGCTCCAACTGGATCCCTAACATTACCCATTTTTTTATGGATTAGCATGGATTTTGTATTGATCTTGGGCTCATAATGGGATGAGCCAAAACTATTAATATATGATGAAGCCATTTCTCTCACCCTATATATAATAGAGTTAGCACATTGAATTCTATTATAATGTATGGTTAGGGATAGAGGGAAGTTTTTCCTATCTCAAAATCAATTACCTTGGGGTGCACAATGAAGATGGGTTCTTCAAGTTATAGAGGTAATTTCTTAACCCTTTTATTTATTTTTTATTTACACATGCTATGAATGAAATGAGATAGTTTGAGTAGGAAGTTTTCCAACATGACAAAGAGCTAATGGCATAGTCTGGGCATTTAATGCGACATGGTCTTTTGAGGAAGGGTCATTAATATGACGTGGCTCCGGTGTTTGCACCTCTAATGCCCTGGGCGAGTCCTGAAGGTAGGAAAACGACGTTGTCCTTTGGGGGGGGGGGATACCTTGTCAGGCTTAAGCCGTCACACGCATGCTTGCCATAGTACGAGCATTTAATGTGATGTGGTCTAATTTTGAGGTAAGATCATTAATGTGACGTGGCTCCTAGGTTTGCATCATTAATGCGATGTAGCTCCCTGGGTGAGTTTCAGAGGAGGGTGAATGCGACAATCACTTCTAGTCCCCAGTCAGAGAATGGAGGGTCGTGCACATCTTCTGTTGGCACAATAATGTAAATCCTTTATGCAAGGCGTCATGGAGACTGTCAGAGTAGGTGTGTCTCATCTATCCCTGGTATATGGTTTTTCGTGTTTCGTACCTTCTCCCACTAGTGTGATCTCATGGGCCAGGCCCTGTTAACAACCTTGAGACCTTTAGAACAATGAGATTTGAGTTAGGGCGGGCTAGGTTACTGTGCCAAAGTATACTCAGAATGGGCCTAGCAAGAAATATCCCTCCCAATGTTCTTGTTTAATTTGAGGGTTTCAAGTGAGATGAGAGAAAGACATATAAAGTGGATCCTACAATATTTATTGTTGTCCATATTAATATTTCGAAAGCAATTGAACAATAAGTATTGTAGGCTCATTTTACATGTCTATCATTCTTTCACTTGAAAACTTGAAAGGCATTGATCCTAATTTATATAGAGAAGTGCTATACACCACCACTTTTTCCATCATCCTCCTATTATCCTCTAACGCGTCGTTAAATAATTATAAAATCTTTTATCATTCATTACTTATCATTCAATCATTGAATGCCATATAAAGGAATTTTTTATGCATTTTTTGGTTTAGGCTAGAGCCCAACGGTGTGATTGTATGGCCCACGATAGTGGCTTGGGTGTTGATACGGTGCTCTTGCATTCATCCATGAAAGTAACAATAAATAAAGGGTAGGAAATAAAAATGAGAGAAACACATAGATTTATGTGGTTCGTTATAAAACCTATGTCCAATGAGTGTTTTGGGACAAATCCATTATACTTGATTATGTGTACAATATCTCATGGCCTCACGTATATCTCAATACAATGGAAGTTTAAGATCATTTTTCCCTTTAGCCGAAAGATGAAAAAGTCGATAGAGCCAAAGAAAGAAGATGATGTCTCTAGAGTGCCCAAGAGAAAGATAAAAGAAGCCATGCAAGAACCCACTAGAAGCTTATGGTGTATGTAAGGAAATGCCCTTTTTATCGAGGCTCCCTTGGGAGTGGTTTATCTCTTGTCAGTTTTATATTCCTGTCACCTTTCTCCTTTGCGTGTCTGGCTTAACTTCCTGTACCTTTTACCTCCTTTAGTGTAAGAATAAGAAGAAAAGAGAAGAAGAGGAAGAAAGAGCAGAAAGAGCTAATGAAAAGATGCTATTTCATTCTATATGTCGTATTGTATTACAAGGTGGTGCTGCTTATATACTAAAAGAAGTAAAAGCAATCCTAACAAACTGGAGAACAATCGAATATTCCAAATTTTGTACAACTATGTAACAAACTCTAAATTTACATAAAGGTACATTACAACTCAGCTAAGATAAGGACTTTCTAGTAAATGAATCACAAAAGACATTACAAGTAGTAAGTCCATTTGATGATGGTTGTACCTGCATATCAGAACCATCTATGATGCCACAAGTACCAGCAGTTGTATCTTCATGATCTTGTAGCTTAAGGTTGTTGTTGATTCCATGTTGATTATGCTACTCTAATATCCCCCCGCAAGATGGAGAATAGATGTTGACTATTCCCATCTTGGAGAGATGTAAATAAATAAGATAAGATGGAAGAGATTTGGTGAATATATCAGCAAGTTGTGAATGTGTTGAGACATGAGCAATTTGAATACTGCCTTCTAGGATTTTATCTCTGATTAAATGGCAATCCACTTCAATGTGTTTTGTCCTTTCGTGAAAAACTGGGTTAGCTACTATATGTAGAGTAGCTTGGTTGTCACAAAACAATTCAGCAGCTTGTGGATTAGGGATAGAAAGGTCAGTAAATAAGTGCCTTAGCCAAGTGAATTCAGTGGTGATAGAGGCCATGGCACGGTATTCTGCCTCAGTAGATGATCTTGACACAGTTGTTTATTTCTTGGATCTCCAAGAGATGAGAGAATGACTCAAGAAGATGCAGTAGGCAATAATTGACTTTCGGGCATCAGGGCAGGAGGCCCAATCTGAGTCACAATATCCCTTCAGTTGGATTGAAGATGTAGATGACAATAGTAACCCTTGACTAGGTGCATTTTTATGGTATCTCAATACCTTATGAGCAACAGCAAGATGAGAGGTGGAATGATGGTTCATAAATTGACTAAGAACCTGAGTAGGATAGCTAATATCTAGTCTAGTTATGGTGAGGTAAAGTAGGCATCCAATGAGTTGTCTATATGGAGTAGGATTAGCTAGAGGAGTCCCTGTGGACTTGCTTAGTTTATGGTTTTGATCCGTTGGAATCTTTAAAAGCTTAGAAGCCAATTGACCCGAATTAACAAGGATATCTAAAGTGTATTTTCTCTGACAAAGGTGAATACCGGTGGGAGATCTAGCAACCTCAATGCCAAGAAAATATCTCAAGGGTCCAAGGTCTTTAATTCTGAGTTGGTTGTTCATAAATGTTTTAAGGGCAAAGATTGGATCAAAGGAACTACTAGCAACTACTATGTCATCTACATAGACTAATAATGTTGTGAATGTGGTATCAGTGATGCAAGTGAAAAGAATGTAATCAGCCTTGGACTGTGTGAAACCAAATTGAATCAAAGAGGCAGAAAACTTGTCATACCATTGGCATGAGACCTGTTCGAGTCCATAAAGGCTTCTGAACAGCTTGCATACCTGACCAGGTTTACCCTTACAATAGCCAGGTGGCTTTTCAGGTGTATTTCTTCTTTGAGCTCCCCATTGAGAAAAGCATTGTTAACATCAAATTGTTGTAGATGCCACCCTTTAATTGCAGCTAAGGCTAGAATGGTTTTGACAGTAACTATCTTCACAACTGGTGAGAAGGTCTCGTGATAGTCCACCCCTTCCTCCTGGGTGAAGCCTTTAGCAACTAACCTTGCTTTCTTTCTCTCAACAATGCCATTGGAATGATACTTGGTTTTGTAAACATATTTGCAATCAATAGGAGTTTTTCTAGGGGCAAATCAATAAGAATCCATGTGTTGTTGAGTTCTAAAGCCTCAAGTTCAGCTTCCATTGTTTTGCACCAGTCTGGGTATTTGACAGCTTGTTTGTAAGTGTGTGGGTCATTGTGTGATGAGATGATGGAAGAAAACAAAGAGAATGTAGGTGATAAATTTTCATAAGAAATAGAAGAAGACAGAGGAAATGGTATACCTGGTGTATGAGAAGCCTTGACCAATGATTGAGTGGGTGAGACTGAAGTGGCTTGCATGCAATGAAAATCTCTGAGATATTGAGGGGCTTTCCTTGTTCAAGTTGATTTCCTAAGATCAGATTGGGATTCAGGTTCTTCATTTGATTGAAGAGGGGAAGTGGAAGGAGAGACTACTGGAGCAGAAGGAACGGGTGATGTGAGTTGATTTTCTGGAGGTATAGGCAGAGTAGATGTAGTGGAAGGTGAAGGAGTTGAAAGACGAGAAGAGGAAATGAGTAGAAAAAAGGATGAGGTGATAATTGTAAGGGTGGTGAAGGATGAGATTGATGATGAAATGAGAAGACATTTTCATGGAATGTAACATCTCTAGAGATGAAAACTGCTTTGGTGTTGAGGTCAAGTAACTTGTAGCCTTTTACTCCAAATGGGTAACCAAAAAAACACAATGCCTACCTCGAGGATCAAATTTCTTTCTGTTTTGGGATAAAGTAGGGGTAAAACATAAACATCCTAAAATCTTCGTGTGAGAATATGGGGGGGGGGGGGGGTATTAAAAAGAAGCTCAAATGGTATTTTATTGGAAAATAGAGGGGTGGAAACCCGATTGATAATATAGTTGCAGTGAGGATGCAATCATTCCAATAGAGATGAGGAAGATTGGATTGAATTTTATGTGCTCTACACATAGCTCTTGACTATGTGATATAGTTATCTGTGGTAAGAAGTTCAGGGACCAAGAAAAAAAAAGGGTTATCCCCATGGTCAAGTCAATAGGGATTAATGATATTGGTAAAATCCAAAAAATGGAAGTATTTGAAGTCTTTGGATCAGTAGCCATTGAGAAAAAGAAAATCTCACTCTGTGGCTCTTGATACCATGTAAGAATAAGAAGAAAAGATAAGAAGTGGAAGAAAGAGTAGAGAGAGAGAGTTGATGAAAAAATGTTATTTTATTCTATATGTCGTACTGTATTACAATGTGGTGCTGCTTATATACTAAAAGAAGTAAAAGCAATCCTAACAAACTGGAGAACAATCGAGTATTTCAAATTCTGTATAGCTATGTAAAAACTCTAAATTTACATAAAGGTACATTACAACTCAACTAAGATAAAGACTTTCTAGTAAATGAATCACAAAAGACAAGCAGCAAGTCCATTTGATGATGGTTGTGCTTGCATATTAGAACCATCTATGATGCCACAAGTAGCAGCAACAGTATCTTCATAATCTTGTAGCTTAAGGTTGCTGATTCCATGTTGATTATGCTGATCTAATATTTAGGTTGTCTTTTCCTTCTCTTCTTTATATCTATGGTGAAAGTCACACAAAACTGGGTCTAATTTATTTTGTAACTATTAGGAATGATGAAAAGATGGTAATTATAAGAATGGTAAATAGAATTTTTCATTTATATATGAGTTAGTCTACATACAATCTCCATTTGAAGATTATTTATGCAAGCTCATATAGTTATATTTTTAAAAAAATAAAATTATAATATTATCTTTTTTAAATAATTTTTTTTTTTTTTTACCCTATTTATCAATGAGATTGCACATTCATTCCTCTGCTCAAACTACAAATATAATTTCTCCCATAGTTGTGCTTCAGCAAGAAGGGAGCCGACGCGAAAACAAGGTGAAATTCCAGCTACCAAACATGAAGTGCACAATCAACGTCATCTACTTCTAATCTCAAAGGGGCTTATGAGTAAGGGAAAGGATCACCCCCACGTGTAGGTCACTAAAAATAAAAATTTAAAAAAAAAAAGAGTTGAGGCGGTGAAATAAGAGACGTTGATGTGAAATCCGACGGACTCCTCAATTGAAAAATCATTTCAATTTATATCATTTTATTATTATAATTTTTTCAAATTTTTATACAAAATATAATAAATAATTCAACTTTTTTAAATTTCAATTCAATTTTTTTAAATTTTAAAATAATAATATTATTAAAAAATAATATTCTAACAACATTTTATTTAACTTCTAATTTTTATAAAACATTTTCTCATCTTACGACTATAAATATTTTGTTCTCTTTTCTTTACCAAGGGTCCAATACGATGGACTAGTCTTACGATGGTCAAGCGTGAGATCAAGACTAAAAAATAAACTGCTTAACTCGTAAGCTTTGACTATGGCAAATTCTCCAAGACCAAAAAACAACGTTGACCACGTGTTACATATGCTTCGACGAGTCCCTGTATATACTAATCCCGGTTCCAAACGACCGTTACAGTACTATTTTAACTGCTACAACCGGTATTTGAAATCCCCGGGAAAACCAAAGCTAGAGAAAATAAGAATGATGGACCCGTCTTTCCCACAGGATTTTCAGAGTGACATGTTCTGGTTCGAGGCTTTTGAGGCTCCGCCGGTGAGCCGAAGCGCTTTTGTGGCGTACACAGAGGGCCCCGGAATTGGATTTGGGGCAGCGAATTCAGGTAGTGGGCCGAATCCTGGAACGTGAACAAGAGAATGATGAAATTCTTGACGAGGAGTTGGCATCCGAGAATTGAAATCCAGGAGCACGAGAAAGAACGAGGTTTTCGGCACATGATGAACGAGCGGGTGAGGAGGGAGAGGCAGAAGCAAAGTTACATGGCCCTGCATTCCATGTTGCCTTTTGGAACCAAGGTGAGCGGATTTTTCTGCAAGTGGGTGTGGTTTTCTTAGTCAAAATGGTCTTCTTAGTCATGAATCTGTTCTTTCGGTATTTTGTGTGCAGAGTGATAAGAAATCCATTATTGAAATGGCGTCCAAGGAAATTCAAGAGCTGAACGGGTTTGTGAAGGAGTTGAAAAGGAGAAACTTGGAGGTTGAAGCAAGTTTGGTGGCGGTGAAAGGGGACAGACCAGGGGGAGCCAAGATTAGGCTAAGTGTGCCCAATCCTGCATCTGGACTTGATTCTATGGTAGAAGTTCTTAAATGCTTAAAAACATTGGGACTGAAAACCAGAACCATCAGGTCGAATTTCTCTGCTCAGGAGTTCTCAACTGAACTGGAGATTGAAACCGAGGTACTCTCTCCCTCTCTCTCTCTCGATTGATCGCATGTTGTTTTTTTATTTTTCTTCTGAGATAGATAAGGACATGGATGATCCAAGTGTTAGTAGTTTTGGAAATTGTTTCGATCCTCATGAGCTATTTGAGGTACTCAGTAAAAGATTAATTACAGTAATGCTACGTATAGTTATAGTCGTTAAGTGCGCAAGCGTCACGTAATCGTTTTGAAAAATAGTAAAATTTACTATTAAAAAATTAATTTTTTTAATGTAAATCCTATATTTACTCACTTTTTTCAAAAACATTTGCAAATATCATTTCTTTGGAGTAAATTCCACACACATTTCACGAATCATGCACTATTTTAGGTACTCGTTAACTTGGAAGCAAACTCACCAGCCTGTTAAGGCGAACTTCGGTCGACACATTTAATAAACTCCAATATTCAAGCATCTAAATCTGCGAAACTTCACACCGACATAAAACCAAGGGGAAAAAAAGGCGTACTAATCTTTTAAGACTTTGTATAGTGACCCAAGAGAGCACTTGAAAAAATAAATTGTAGTAATTTTTCAATCAAAAATTTCAATTTGAGTCACAAATTATTTACATGTGCATAATGGTTGTTTTTCCGAGTAAGAGCCTCTTCAAGCAAAGGTGAAATTTGAGATGATTGGGAATGACTTTAATTGAGAATAATGGTTAGACTTAAAAGAACGAATTACCTAAATGTGTAGAAGATTCCGATACTAGGAAATTTCCTATCTGTTGAGTGGACTAACTTCGCACTGACTTGAAAATTGAAAGTAGTAGGAATATGGGCACGTGTTTAATTAGCTGCTCTCAGTTTAATAATACTAAATGCTGGTGGTTTGTTTGAAAGACTAGAGAGTGGGAAGATTGCACGTGGGGTTTATCTGCTCATATATTTTACTGAATCAAATACTCTCTTTCGATGTTGGAAAAGATGGGAAGAGCTGCCGAAGCGGAAAAGGCTATAAAGAGAACACTACATCTACATGAAGTGGAGAGGAAACTACTACAACATTTCGAGGAAGGTCGGAGAAGCTAAAGAAAATAAAGGCCGTCAAAGAATTCCACACCTTCCCCTCCCAAAAGGCCCACACACAAAAAAAAAAAAAGTAACACTTTCTAACCGTTGGATGTAGGTCTTGTTATGATATTAGTAAAAAAGTAATAGGAGGAGCGTGACAGTTTGACGGTCAATTGGATGGTTATTATTATTGGCTTGAAAATGTACTTGTTGATTTTTTATGAGATTTTGAATTGACCAAGAATTTAGAAGGCTGTTTAGCTCTTAAGCATACCCATTAGCTAGACTATCGAATTGAGCACGAGGATATTACTGCCAGTAGCTGATGAGAAAAGTAACAAACGCTACAAGATTGAATGAACTGAACACGCTTTGGAAAATGAAAAATCAAAAGATATGCGTTGAACAAGGTAACAAAATTAAAAACGGGGCCAAGACAGATCTTTTTATTATTTTTTATTTTTGTTTGAGCAAGAAAAATAAAAAAGTAACAAAATTAAGGCTTAGAATAACGTTTAAAGCACGATGGAAGGGCGCTGCTTAGTTGATGGTACGATAAGATTGATAGATCTTCTGTGCAAACCATGACTTCCTTTTTGTCAAATAAATTACGATATTTTGGGTCTTCAGGTTGTCGATATCATTTTGAGTAAAGATTTGACGGATAACACAAGAAAAGAGGGTTGACCAAAAACAAACGGTAGAAGATATATCTTGGAACACCGCTTTATAGATAGAAGATATAATAAACAAATGAATTTGGGTTTCCATTCGTTATCATCATTACTATTCGACCCGTAGTATAATCACAATCATTTGACCAGATAAATATGAATCACTGAACCGCGTTTCTGTGCGTACTCTAATTGTCATATACTTAATAGACAGCATATAAGCCATAACTGCTTAGGCATGGAGCAAGCGAAGTGATAAAATTCAAGTGCAGCCTAGAAACCTTGCTCTGGGATACACATAAGAAGTGTGCAGAAATAACAAAACCAGAAAAATATTATCTGGGTGAAAGCGCACACAAAAATAAAACATTCGATATAAATACTAAAAACATGACGTCCGGAACATTAAATGCACCAGCTTTTCCGACTATAAACTGAAGTTGCTCATCTAATTAAGTTCAACAAAACATGGAAACGATGAAACGCAGATGGAGTAACCTACAAATTTGGTCCAACATAGAGGTTTTTTGGAAAATAAGACGAAAAATATAGCTTCAGGTGTCGATTTCACTTAAGAGGAATGAACCTTGATGAATGGGTGGCACCAATACCAGGTCTACCATGCTTGACAGGCTTGTAGCTGATTGAGAATTCGGCCAGGTAATGCCCAATCATTTCAGGCTTGATTTCAACCTGATTGAAGGTCTTGCCATTGTAGACCCCAATGATACTTCCTATCATTTCAGGAACTATGATCATGTTGCGGAGGTGGGTTCGGACAGGTTCTGGCTTCTCACCAGGTGGGGCCTCCCTTTTCTGATTCAAAACATCATGAAAAATGGTATTTAAGCCATTATAGTTTCACAAAAAGCACAAGCATACTCTATTAAAATTCCACCAACTCATCACATTTATATTATGTCAAATTACATCAAAGAATACTCTAGAAAAAATAAAAAAATAAAATTATAAATAATTAACGGGAGCTAATTGGTTTCCACTAGTCTCCCAACAGCACATTGTAGTCACTAAGGCAAGCATAGATTAATGTAGTGGATAACAGAAAAGGAAAAGAAAGCAGTCCTTTGTAATGATGTCGGAGCAATGAGAAAAAAAGCTGCATTCCTAGCATAAGACCAAGCTTAAAGCATAAACGTACACGTGACCAGTCTTCACTACCCAGATTAAACCATAAATGTACACATGGCCAGTCATCACTACCCATCATCATATGAGATTTTCCATTGAATTTCAATTATATGTACTAACCAGCATGGCGAAAATGGGAACCAGCAAAGCACCAAATTGGGCATACAGATATAATGCACAAACTCTTTAATAAAGAACAACTCAGTTTTCTTGAGACATAGTCAAGTCAGAATCAATCACTAATAATGAAGCAATTGACAAGAAATCATCCATAGCAACTACTTCAACAGTGCTACATTCACCAAAATAAGCAAGTTTCACTTAATAAGAAAATTTTCTATAAAAGGAGAAACCTAAGTATATAGGTAGCACATGAAGGAAACCAAAAGGATTACATCAAGCATATAGTATAAATCCAACAAAAGGATAAGGGGCATTTCCAAACACAATAGAGCACTTGGACAGTATGTATAATTACAAGTTTTATCTATATAGATAACTTGAAGTTCTTGAATATGAACTTATGACTAATTCAAACAGCCCACATAAGACGGGATCACTCCAGATCAAACTGTTTCCATGCCCTCTAAAATCCCTAGCTCACATAAATAAATGTTGATAATTTTCCAAGGCATCAACCATTTGACACTAAAATAAAAAAAAGAATGATCTAAAGGCCATTAGAAAACTAGCAACATCAATTGAGTCACCACTTTATTTACACAGCACAATCCACTAGAAGAGCAATTGTCCTCGAGTATTGTCTAAATAGAAAATACAATAAATCACTGCTATGTGCTTTGACCACAAGGTGCAATTAAATACCCAATAGGTAGGATTCACTTCCAATACAGTTTTTGCTTTTCTAAGGCCTCAACGACGAAACTTACAATCACCCTGTATAGCAATCACCACAACTTGCAGTGCAGAAATTCTATGAAGAAGGCCAAGGTAATTTAATTTTCCAATCCCCACAGAGTGACATATTTCACATAAATTTTATGAAAACTACCACAATAATTTCCAAAGCACATCTTTCAGAAGAAACCTTCAGAAATTATCATCACAAGCAACCCAGATCATGCCTGTCAAATTACATATTCACTCCCAGCTAGTAGTTTTAACTAAAGCTTTCTTAGAAAGGACTACCGTCTTCCACTAGGTAACAATGCCTTTTGTTGCTGACCAACACTTCCTATTCCAACATCCTCTTGACCTTCTGCCATTCCTTGCAAGTCAATGAAAGCAAAATCCAAGATCTCATCCCATGGAGTAACTCGCTATTCAATTACATAAACATGCATTATCATTCCTCCAAAAGAAAAATAATAATATGATGACCTTTTTATTCATCAAATACTAGCAGCTGCAACTCCAAGGAGGAAAACCCACGCACAACTGATCGAGAGAGTTTGGAAAAAAAACATACAAGTCTAGCCAAATCAAATAATAGCATAATGTTAACCATACCATCCCATTGCTAAACTTCAGAACAGAATGAAAAAGAATAACCATTAACAGCATAGAATATATATGCAAAAAATTCACTACTGTAGAATATACCTGAAAAATACAAGAATCACACTTTGATTTATCGTATACTCGGAAAACCCATTAAGAGACACATCCACAGACAAAAATACTGTAGAATATACCTCAAAAAAACTAGTATCACACCTTGATTTATCGTATCCTCAGAAAACCCATTAAGAGACGCATTCACAGACAAAAATACTGTAGAATATACCTCAAAAAAACAAAAGTATCACACCTTGATTTATCTTATATTCCGAAAACTCATTAAGAGACGCATCCACAGACAAAACAAACAAGCACACTACCATTTAAGTTCAAGCGTCTATTGTCCTACCACAAACCACTCCATATTCGGCATGGATTTTATAAACAACAAAATAGTCAAGAAAAATTACCGCCTTGCGAAGCTTCTTGATCAAGGCCATTGGCTTCCGCTTCAATCCCCTCTGAAACCTATAACACCACAAGCAACACGCAAAAATTAGACCTGCTTGCCACCGTAACACAAAAACACCCAAAATTGAACAAAAATAAGAATAATACCACAGATCATTAATGAAAACTATAAAATATACCTTCTGCGTGCACGGGCATGGAAGAGCTTGACGAGCTCATCCGTAGACATGTCGAGGAGAGCGTCCAAATCAACTCCTCTGAAGCTAAACTTCTTAAACGTCCTCTTCTTCGGCTGCCCTGCCGCCGCCACATCAGTCTCAACGTCAGCCTGAAAAACAACCAGACAAACTGAGATCCAGCGAGAGAGAGAGAGAGAGAGAGATCAGCGTGAATAGAAAAGAATAGAATCGAGAATAACCATCGTTGGAGTTTGAACTAGAGAAACCCTTATCGGAGAGAAGCTTCGGTGGGAACTGTGGCCGCTAGGGTTTATGTAGAAGAGGGCGCTTTGCAGATGGTTACCTATATATATCGAGAAGTTGGGGAGTGTAGCCCTAGATTGATAGCGTGAAATCTTTGCGCATAAGGACCTATAACTGTGTGGAATTGATTTTAAGGCCATTTATGCTGCGCTTGGTTCCTTCAATTCGGTTCAGATTTAGGCCTACTCTAACATTCAAACACATAACTCTCAAATAACTAAACTCAATTCAATTCAAAACTTATTTATATATGAGATACATAATATTTTTCAATTAAACACATCTTTACACGCGTGACTCATAATTTTTTTTAACTTCTCATAAATATATTTAAACTCATCTTAACATCTAAATACATATAAATTCATTTTAAGTGGGCGCCATATAACTCACTCCACCATATCAACTTACTATTATTATTCATAGAAAACTGAACTCAGCTCAACTCAGTTCAACATTTAAACATAATCTTAAAATCTTAAAAGTATCATGTTTGTACAAAAAAGTTTACTAGCATGATTTAATATAATCCATCATATTATAATATTATTTTATTATAAAATAATTCTAACATATTATTTTAAGTTATATTAGTGTATGAACTTTTTTATATAAGATTTGTGTATAAACATAACGCTTCTCTATTATAAATCTCTATTAAAAATTATAAAAATGAATAAAAGTTGAACAGAGTGAAATTAACAATGAAAATACAACATCTCTATTAAATTTAATAAACTTTTATTTTAGGAAATTATCCTTAATTTTATATAAAATTGTACAAAAATTATAAGCTTATCATTACTTTTTATTAACCATATTTTGTACTTTCTTTATTTTCCATAACCACAATTTTAATGGCAAAAACCAATGAATCAGTAAAATTGACTGAATTGGTGTGTTCGATCCGGTTAGAAATTAGTTCGATTCTGGCTCTTATAATCAAAATCGGTCCGATTTCGATTTTGATATTTAGAACATTGATTTGCATTGAATCGGACCGATTGATATATATATATATATATATATATATATATTTATATTATATTTATAATATTTTTTATATGATTTTGTATATTATATATAATTTTTTACATTACATTATATATATTATATGTTAATTATATATATTTATATTATATTTTTTTTATATGAACCGAACTGGACTCTTGGTTTGCTTTTCTTTCTGTTGTTTGGGTTGGAGATATTATTGAGTGATAGTCATGTATATTATGTGTGTGTATGTCTTGGTGTAGACGGTATTACTCATGCATACAAGTTTGTAATTAATTACTCTCGGTCGAGCGCCTAGTGGATTTATGAGTGAGGAGAAAATTTCCTTACTTGCCAATTCCTATCGGATGGGTCCGATGGGAATTCTTCTTTTCCTTCCTTGATTAATCAATTTTTGCAACTACAGTTATGCGGCCTTTTCTTTCCCAGGACAGGGAGTTGTGGGTTTCTCGGTGCTCACATGTCATACTTCTGCTTTCCAGCCATATCCGAGTAGCCTTTTCATCCTTACACAATACCTAGCAACAGTTCGCCTTCAGCTTTATGGTTGTAT
Organism: Juglans microcarpa x Juglans regia; assembly: GCF_004785595.1. Classification (NCBI taxonomy): domain Eukaryota; kingdom Viridiplantae; phylum Streptophyta; class Magnoliopsida; order Fagales; family Juglandaceae; genus Juglans; species Juglans microcarpa x Juglans regia. The sequence continues at coordinate 38,080,424 of NC_054594.1, read as the reverse complement.
TTCGACGATTACGATCCACATAAATGGCGCCTCTTCTGCCCCTTCGTCACTATTCCTATTAGGCGGTTACCTCTTTCCCACGTCGCAACACTGGATACGCTATGCTAGAATCATGGCGATCGTGGAAATCTTGTACTTCGTGGGGAGCGTGGGTTCTTATTGCTTCGAGATGTCAACCGTTGAGCTTGACTATATAAGGTTCTTATTCTCTCTTCTACTGAATATCCTGTGTTCCCATCTCCCTTTCAAGCACTTCCCATTGCGTTATTCCTTCTGATTCCTCTTCTTTCTCCCTAGTTGCTAATGGCCCCCAAGAAATCCTTGTGCCCTTCCTGGCTAGCTAGATCTTTTGACTCTGTCTGTGCCGTAAATGAGCAAGGCAACACCATTTCAGAGGAGTTTTCTAGCTTCTCGTGGGGTTCGGAGGTGACTTGTGCCTCCACAACTTTCTGTTGTATCTAGTTGACTTATGTTGTATGTCATTGTAAGCTTGCGGCTTTATGTGGTAACTTACCGCTTCACATTTTAATTTGTTCATTGCAAGCTTGTGACTTCATGTTGTAACTTGTTGCTTCACGTTGTAATTTGTCCATCGTAAGCTTGCGGCTTCATGTTGTAACTTGTCGCTTCACGTTGTAATTTTTTCATTGCAATCTTGCAGCTCCATATTGTAACTTCTCGATAACATTATTATTTTTACTTTCTGTTTATCTTCTGTGGCCCTTCGCTTTCAGGGTCTCCCCTTTCTTTTTTCTCTCTCTCTTTTTTTTTTTTACCGCCAGCCTGTGGGTTTCAACTTAGGGAATTGTGGGGTTCACGTTGAGCAGGGGGATTGTCGTCATCCAAAGCTTTACAGTTCACCCTGCCAGCGCTGAACCCATCCCTGACGACCCCACCGACCAATGACTTCTTGCTTATATTGTCCTCGTTTGCCTTCATTAGTTAATTATCATCTGGGTGCATTTAGTGATATCGTTTACAAGGCCAATGTCTCTCCGTTTTTTCTTTGGGCCAATTTTCTTCTTTTTTGCCGCCAATCTCTCGAACACGCTTTACCCCGCCTACTCCTTTAGTTCTTCCATCTTGCGTTGTCGTACTTTATTTTGATATGTAACTGAAAAAAAAAAGTGTTATCAGCATATGTCGACTCTCATCCACTGCCGCCGGCTTGGGGGGATAGAAATCCCCCCTAAGAGTTAAGCCGCGTCAGGGAGATTCTAGTTGCCATCTCGGGGGGAGAGGTTGGGAAGTGTTTTGCTAACCCGCATTTATGTCCCTCTGAGTAACACCGTGGCCGTGGAGTCGAATTAAATAATCTGGACTGCTTTTTGATGCAATGGGGGCCAGAGTAAGTATTCGGGTGACCAAGAGGCTGGACCTGCTCTCCGTCGTGGGAGGGACAAGGCGGCCTCTGGCTCAACCAGTCCCTTTTGTCCTCGCAAGAGATAGGTTATTCAGACAGTTTGGGACTGGACCAGCTCCCGTCCATTGACATTACGTATTTAATTCCTGACTGAAAAATAAGCAGGCTATCATAACTTTATCCTTAGCTTCGTAGGAGTTAGACTTTGCAAACTTAGGCCTTTTGGCCTATGACTAGATGTACTTGCAGCTTTTTACCATGTTGTTGATGTTCGTGTTCCTTGGTGCAGCATTCAGGCAATCGAAGGACCCGGCCCCACTCCATTAGGGAAGGTTCGGAATGCCTCAAGCCAAACCTCTCCTTTGCCCCCCAAGGAGGTAATTCGAACATCGATGTGGCTAATCCTCTCCTTCGTCTTTTCGGGGGTCGGGGTAAGTTTTCGGGCACCCTCAGGGCTGGATCCGCACTTCGTCGTGGGAGGGACAAGGTGGCCTTTGGCTCAACCAGTCCCTTTGTTCCTTGTGGGAGGTAGGTTGTTTGGACAATCTGTAACTGGACCCACTCCCGCCCATTGATACTGCAAGGAATAGTAAGTTTTGGGTCAGGCTAGCACTAAACCCACTCTTCGCCGTAGTGGAGGTCAGGGTATGTTATTTGGGTAGCCGTGGAGCTAGTTCTGCCCTCCGCCACGGGGAGACAAGACGACCTCTGGCTCGACCCGTCTCCTTGGTCCGCAAGGAGTAAGTCGTTCAGGCAGTTTGCTACTGGACCCGCTTCTGCCTGTTGACGCTTACAAGGAAGGTAAGTCTTCATCTTCAAGTAGTTGAGGACTACTCGCACTCTGTCAGAGAGGGGTTAGAATGCCTCAAGCCAAACTGCCCCTTTGCCCTCCGAGGAGGTAATTCGAACAGCAATATGGCTTATCCACTCCTTCGCCGCAATGGGTATTAGGGTAAGTTTTCGGGCAGTGTTAGGGTTGGGCCCGCTCTCAATCGCGAGAGGGACAAGGTGGCCTCTAGCTCAACCAATCTCTTTGTTTCCTGCGTAGGTTGTTCGGACAGTCTGCTACTGGGCCCGCTCCTTCCCGTTGACACAGCAGGGAAGGGTAAGTTTTGGGTCAAGCTGATACTGAACTCACTCTTCATCGTAGCGGGGGTCGGAGTAAGATATTCAGGTAGCCATGGGGCTAGTCTCGCTTTCCATTGCGGGGAGACAAGGCGGCCTCTAGCTCGACAAGTCTCCTTGGTCTGAGGGGAGTAAGTCATTCGGGCAATCTGCTACTAGACCCGCTTCTGCCTATTGACGCTTGCGAGGAATGTAAGTTTTCATCTTCGAGTAGCTGAGGACTACTTACACTCCGTCGGGGAGGGGTTGGAATGCCTCAAGCCAAACTGCCTCTTTGCCTCCCGATGAGCTAATTCAAACAGCAATATGGCTTATACTCTCCTTCGCCGCAATAGGTATCAGGGTAAGTTTTCAGGCAGCATTGTGGCTGGACCCACTCTCCGTTGTGGGAGGGACAAGGTGACCTCTAGCTCAACCCGTCTCTTTGTTCCCTGCTGGAGGTAGGTTGTTCGGGCAGTCTGCTATTGAACCCGCTCCCGCCTGTTGACACAGTAGGAAAGGGTAAGTTTTGGGTCAAGCTGGTACTGAACTCACTCTTCGTTGTAGCAGGGGTCGAGGTAAGTTATTCGGGTAGCCGTGGGGATAGTCTCACTCTCCACTGCGAGGAGACAAAGCGGCCTCTAGCTCGACCCATCTCCTTGGTCCGCAGGGAGGTAGGTTGTTCGGGCAGTCCCGCCTGTCATTTGAGCCTTGCTCAAAGTGCTGAACTCTGTAGGTAGGGATCCCGATTTCCACTAGCAGCATCGCCTCGTGGCTGTAAGTAAGGGTGAAAGGAGTTTCCCCTATCAGTGTCTTGTCGACGACGCGAAAGTTCGAAGTAGGTGGGGTGCATCGTCCTGAAAAATCATGCATTTCATTAAACAACAAAAATTTACAGTATTCAAGTAGTGAATTACAAAATAAGGGGAGAATGAGCCTTTAGCTGGGGAGCTTTCGCCTACTCTTCATTTTCCTCTACGACCATGCACCTTCACACTCCCCCTCGAGTCCAACAGGGTGAATCCTAGACTAAAGCTTGCCAGGGCTCCTTAAGCGGTGCATGCCCTACTCTTTCCTAAAGGTGCCATTCGGGGTGACCCCACCATCTTCTTGCTTCAATTTTTGGACGTAATATTCCATCGCCAAGACCTGTTCGCCTCGGATTTCTCTCACTTCATGGTGGAGATCCTAAACTTTGGTGGTAAGGGCACAACCATCACTTATTCCATGTAGGGTAGACCAATGCTTGTGAGCAGTTGGTCCACCAACAATAATGTGCATACTTTCTTTGCAATCTCTTTGTATTTCCCTTTGAGATAGCGGAGCTCATCTTGCATGTTCTTCCTCTCCTCCTCCACGTTCGCTCCAACTCTCTCTTTTTAGGACTCCATGCCCTTGCTATTACTGGGCCCCGCCGCTTTGTTTTGTCATTGTTGAGGTTTCTTGAACTCCTCATTCTCCTTGCGAAGTTTTTGCATTTCGCCGGTTAACTTTGTTACCCAGTCCTTCATAGCTTTCAGTCTCACCTCCATGACAACTTCTTCTATGTCCCTCCCAAGTTGTCTGGAACGGGTTGTCGTAGGCATACGAAGTATACGCAAGATCTACGAAGGATCCCACAAACGGTGCCATTGTTAATGTCATATTTCGTACGCCTTTGGGTCAGGTTCCAACAGCTCAGGTCTTCAAAACTGGGCCTTCGAAAACGAAGAAGAAAAAAGCTAAGAGAAGGCGGCCATGGGACTGGGGAGTCTCCAATGCTAAAGTCAATAGAGTATTTTGAAAGTTTGTAAATAATGAGAGAGTTTAGAGACCAGAGAGCTTTTTGATACCTGTGGATCGCTATTTATATTGGGAGTTTGGGGGAGTAGATTGTGCCTACCCCTATGGGACCTACGTCCTCACTACTGTTCCCTTTGTCAGGCTCATTTAATGTAGCGTGCCTTTACGACGGCGTCATTAATGTGTCTCTGTTACAAACACTAAGTCCCTAATAACAAAGTCATCAACTAGGTAGTCGATGTATCCCAATTAGTTGGGGCTTCACTTTGATCTCAATACACATGAAATGCTGCATGTCTGCTTCTTGCCTTCAAAGCTCGACTTGATTGTTGTGAAGTCCTAACTCCCTCTTCTAAATCTCTTCCTCTCTCTTTTAAAGCTTTTCCTCCTTCTTTAACAATTCAGCTTTCTCTTTACACGTACTTTCTCTCTGTCTATAGTTGCAGAATGGTAATCTCTAATTCTAAATCTAAATCTGTCAAAGAACAATATGCATAGTAGAAATAAGCTGCAAAACATATAGTAAAGTCATAATTCATGGAGTGTAAAAAGTCTAAATCGGAATGAAAAGCAAAGGACTGTAAGGTTGTTTTCTAATTTTATGTATATTCAAATGGTATTATCATTAGTGGGAAATGCAACTCCTACCTCTCCCTTCCACTCATGCACAAATTCAATAGCTAAAAATGCAAAATACATATGACTCAAGGAAATCCACAAATAAAATAGAGGCATGACACCATTTTTCATGCTTTTTTTCTACTTCTCTTATGTTATAAAAAGTTCCAAAGCTACAAACAACCCTAATCCAATTCGACCGTGATACCACCAGAGCCAAGCCTAGGTAATCAACTTAATGCCATTTGTTCATAGGAGTATCCATTGGGAAAACCATAAAAATCAACTACCAATCCAAGGTATGTAAATTCGAATTAGATAGAAGAGATTTTTTTTTTTCATTTTGGTAGTTAGAAAAACCAAGGACAAAAGCAAGTTGAGCACAGGCTTTAACATTTATTTTCTTCGAGTGAGAAATTCTTCATAATTACACAACTCATTAAAACGTACTTATGTGGTAGCGGGCATCCAGCACAAACTTCATTAATAAAATAGTTGCTAACTTTAAGATCAAACCTAAAACAAGACAATAACAAATTTAAATGCCCAACTGTTCTCGAGCCAATGTAATCATTGTAAAGAAAAGATTCAAAGCAAACCCACAAGCTTAAGAATCTTAGGATCACCAATAAAATGGACTTTTGATGCAGTAAGCATTACAATGCAGAGGAAGAATGTACCTATGTGCATTTACATTAACGATGCATCTGGCGGCTATTTAATATCTGAATCGTCTTAGTAAAGTCCACAAGAATCTGAGGTCAATCAAAGATATTACACAAACTAAGGCCTCATTTGCTTTCAAGGATAAAATCCAAAACTTTGAAAACCTTTCATTTAATCTCATCTCATCATTACAATTTTTTCAAATTTTTACACAAAATAAAATAAACAATTCAACTTTTTCAAATCTCCAAATAAAAATAATATTAAAAAATATATTCTAACAATATTTTATTCATCTTTTTAACTTTAATCTTAACTCATATCATCTCATCTCATTTCTGAAAACAAACGAGACTTAAGAGTTTTAGAGAGAGAGAGAGAGGACTCAACGAGCAAAGATCTTACAATAAAATGGTGAGGAGGAAGCAACCATGAATAGAACCGAATGTAAATGAATCCACGATGAAGGAGGAGGAGGAGGGAGTGACTGTTGCATTGGGCTTAGGGTAAGATGTGGGAAGGGCATCGAGATGAAGGAAAGACTTATCAAAGTCACATATTTGGCTGAATTCAATGATATTTTGTATTGCATTGCTAGTGATATTTATTAGGGCTGAGCTCCGACTCCGACGGAGTCGGAGTAGCCGTTTCTAAGCTTCGACTCCGATCTGAAGTCGGAGCTCCGACCGGAAGCTCGGAGCTCCGATCGTCTATTGGACTAAAAAAAAAATTAATAATAGTACTTGGTCAATTTCTTTTGTTAAATAAATTATATGCAAAAATAAATTTAATCCATTACATGACATAATACTATTAACAGAGGTAGGTGTGTCTACGACTTAATCTAAAAATAAATATAAGACATTAAGACTAATAATTTAACCAAGTCCAAACCTGTAAAAAAAATATATACTGAAAAGATAAAAAATAAAAAAATAAAAAAAATAAAAAAAAAGAGAGAAAAAAAACCTTAAATACAATAATTTAAAAACTAAATAACATGTATGATGTAACCATAAATTATAACAGTCTCATTTATAACGTAATAACAACATTGACATAAATATTAAATGCTCATGTCACTCAAATCTCAATGGTCCATTGATCATGCCTGAAATGAAGATAGAAAGTTACAATCAATAAATGAAAAAAAATGATAAAAAAAACTGAAAACGGTAAAAGTAGAATTTCATTCTTACCAAGAAATGGGGTTCTCTCAACTCCATCCCAACTCTCAAGGGGTTCCGCTTGAGCGCTACGTCGAGCGCACATCGAGCAAACCTCTCTGAAAGAGTTCTGCTCGAGCGCCACGTCGAGCGCACATCGAGCGAACCTATCTGGAAGGTTCCGCTCGAGCACCAGTTGAGCCGTGTTGAGCACACTTCAATCTTTTTCATGTTACATCGCTTCAACACTTGTTACAACTCAATTTTACACAAGTTTTCATAAGAATATGCCAATCAACTAAATTTTCCCTCAACATATACAATTTGAGAGGCCATATGGAACAACTCTATCAAGAGATGTTTGAGCTAAGAAAATCAATAAAGAGTTGCATGGACATGCAAATGATAATGCAAAAATCCATGAAGCAAGAGGTGCATGTCTGAGCTAAGAAACTCGGGTAAGTTTTGAGTGCAGTTCCCGGTCAAAGCCCATGTCCAGAAATGCATCTAGTTAGTTAGTTTGTTTGTTTGTTTGTTTGTTTTTCAAACTTCAATAAAAACATATAACACCACCACAAATAAATGGAGCAACTCCAACTAAAAATACACACACACATGTATATATATATATATATATATATATATATCAAATTGTTTCATCCCCTAAACTACCTTTCAATTATGTTCTATAGCTTGGAAAAAATATCTTTTTTTATATATCAAGTGAGACTGTGAGAGGTCAAAGAGGAATGTCAGCATCACATGGTGGGGGCATCTTTATTAATCAATCAAGCTATTAATTGTCTTTGCCCATTTTCACTTTAATCTATTTTTCTCTTCTTCTTCTTTTTTTGTGTATGTGTTTTTAGTAGAATCATTCTCTAATCGACAAGATAATCCAAACAATAAAACACATAAACAGTGTCACAACATTTTAATGCTCCATATTGCAGACCAAGATTTTAAAGTTACTTGATACAATAAATTGAAGAAGCAAGTTCCAAAAGCATCTCAACCTCATGATCCATTCCATGCAAATAATAATTAAATAACAGGGTAATTAAAACTTATTTAACATTTAAAATCATATGAGAGACAAAGCATACGGTAATAAATATTGTAATATCTATTTTAATTTCATGATGTTTGATCTGTGTATACCCAATGAAAAGCTCCGTATATATTTTATGTTAACAACAAAGAGCTCATTTCTTGATTCAAATAGCCCATGTACATCTCTTGATTCTCTTGCACATTTTATCAAACACATTGCATGCATACAACACAGCTTACAAACACAACATACAATTCATCAAACATATTTCCTTACTACAAATTTACAAAATCAATTCACAAGAATCACAACAAAATACCAATTCATAAGAGACGTGCTGTAGAAAATTAAATTGCTTGAATTAAATTTAGGGCTCGGAACCCCTTACTCTCACTGTAGGCGGAAGCTGAACGGAGGAGCAATGAGGAACGGCGGCACGGAGTAGCAACGAGGAACGGCGGCACGCCGGCAACAGAGACCAGAGACGTGAGACGCGAGACGCTTCACTGAGGTTCAGAGTTCATGAGCAGCGAGAGAGAAGGGAGAACTGAGAAGGAAGACCGAAGAGGAAGAAGTGATTCGGGAAGGGGGGTCCTGCATTTTGGACCCCCCAATGTGATGAAATGAAGTGGAACGACGTCGTTTAATTTTTTAAAAAAAAACCCAGCTGTAAAACGACTGGGTTTTTGTGTTTTAAAAAAATCGGAGTCGAAGTCGAAGCTCCAAGGAGCTCCGATTCCACTCCGACTCCGATTATCTATTCGGAGCTATTCCGAATTCGAATCGGAGCAGATGTCAGGCGGAGTCGAAAATTTCATAATTTTGCACAGCCCTAATATTTATACACAATTTGTACAGGAATCTAAGAGAATAAAATCTGTTACAGAACTTGAGAGAAAAACGAACAAAGTTCCCTACAGTTCCACTATAGTGGCCTTTGATGGTGTAGCAACATTCTCTATGTTAATACGCCCTCTCGAGTCCAAGGGAGTGCCAACAACATTGAGACTCGTCCTAAGTTTAAAAAATTTGTTATCTGCCAATGGTTTTGTAAATATATCAGCTACTTGATCCTTTGAGCTGATGAAAGAGATATTTAATGTCTTGGCAGCAACTCAGTCTCTAACAAAGTGGAAGTCAATATCGATATGCTTTACTCGTGAGTAGTAAACATGATTGTCAACCAAGTAAGTGGCACCAATGTTGTCACACCAAAGTGTTGGGGCTTGAGTTAGAGGTAAACTGAGTTCAGAAATAAGGGTTTGAAGCCAAATAAGTTCAGCTACTGAGGAAGCTACAAATTTATATTCTGCTTCCATGCTTGATCTTGCAACAGTTCTTTGTTTCTTTGAGCTCCATGAAATGAGGTGTTTACCCAAGTAGATGCAAAAACCACCAGTTAATCTTCTATCATCTGGGCAACCAACCCAATCCACATCTAAGTAAGCTTGCAATTTGAAGGAAGATTGAGATGAGAAAAATAGGCCATAGTTGATGGTGCCTTTTAAATAACGCAATATTCTCCTTACTGCAATCCGGTGTGGCAACTTGAATGTGTGCATGAATTGACCCACCTTATTGACGGCAAAGGATATGTCAGGTCTAGTGAGTGACAAATACTGCAAACCTCTAACAATATTTCAAAAAAGTGTAGCATCATCAAAAGTTGGTGAGTTAAATTGGGACAGCTTCAAAGAATGCCAGGTTATCGGTTTTGCTTGCAACATTTGACTCCAAGACAGTAAGTCTTTAATATACTTCTTTTGAGAAAGCAAATGGCCACCATTCAAGTGACTTATTTCCAAGCCAAGATAATACGACATTGGCCCTAAGTCTTTAACAGGAAAGGCCAAACTTAAGTCATGAATTAAGGTGTCAATTGTAAAGGCTTTAGAGGCAGTTATGATAAAGTCATCAACGTAAACCAGAAGGTATATGCGTAAATCACCATGACTAAGGATGAATAAAGAGGCATCAGCTTGAGAAGCTTTAAAACCATAAGTGAGCAACCACGAACTCAACTGGGTAAACCATGCCCTAGGGGCCTGCTTGAGGCCGTAAATTGCTTTATGCAATTTACACACATGAATGGGATATAGAGGGTTGATAAACCCTTGTTGCATGTATACCTAATCATTGAGGGTTCCATGAAGGAACACATTCTGGATATCAATATGGCACAGGGACCATCCACGAGCAGCTGCAATTGATAAGATGAGTTGAATTGTCGGAGCCTTAACCACTGGACTAAAAGTCTAGTGGAAATCAATGATAGGCTACTAATAATAGCCTTTGGCTACAAGTCTTGCCTTCTTTCTCTCAATGGACCCATCGGCATGAAGTTTGGTTCTACATACCCATCTGCAACCAAGGACATTAGCAGAGGGGTTAGGAGGGACTAAGGTCCAGGTATTATTTTGGAGCAAAGCACTGTACTCCTGCTGCATAGCATCACGCCATTTTGAATGTTTGGAAGCTGCCGAGTAGCTAGAGGGAGTTTCAGAGGTATGTACAATGGTACTGAGACATGTTTGTGAAGGATAAGGGACAGTACCATCTAGACGGACACGAGGACAAGATGAATTGGTGTGGGATCTTGTGATGATTGGAGAACGGGGTGGAGTTAGGATGGGGGAGCAGAGGGAATTGGGGAAGAATAACTAGGGATCTGAGTTCGATTTTGATTTCGGGAAAGAGAGGGTTCAAGAGAGGAATTCAGAGAGGAAGAAGGGAATGGACTTGGGCTTAGGATAGATGGTGATAGGATGGGTAAATGGGCTTGCGAGGAGTGAGTAGGTAACGGGTTTTGTGGTGAGGACCCAGAGGAATCTGTAATGGGACAATTATTTGAGTAGGGAAATGAGTCTTCATGGAAGACTACATCACGAGAGCCTTTGGGTGTTTAAGTCCAAACACTTATATCCCTTGTGCACAGAGCTATAACCGAGGAAAAGACACAGAGTGGATCTGAAATTAACTTTATGTTGGTTGTAAGGATGTAAATTAAGAAAGCACTGACAACTAAAAACTTTTAAAAAATGATGATCAGGATTATGGTTATAAACATGAGAAAATGGTGATTTATTTTGGGTATTTGATGATGGTAAGAGATTAATAAGATAAACAGTCGTGTTGAAGGCTTCGGCCCAAAAATGGAAGGGAAGAGAGGCATGGGCTATAAGAGCAAGCCCGATTTCAAGAATATACCTGTGTTTTCTTTCAACGAGCCCATTTTGTTAATGGGTATGTGAACAAAAAAAACGATGATGAATACCAAGCTTTTGACATAATGGCGTGAGAGGTTTAAATTCACCACCCCCATTTGTTTGGAAGGTAACAAGTTTGGTATTAAAAAGACGTTCAACAGAAGTAAAAAGTTAGAAAAGACATGGAGAAGATCAGATTTTAATCTTAAGGTATAGAACCAGGTGAACCTGGTGAATTGATCTACAAAAGAAACGTAATACTTGTATCCTAGTCAAGAAACATAAGGGGTTGGGCCCAAGACATCTGCACACACTAGTTCTAAAGGCCTAATAGAAGAGGCCCACTTAGTTGAAAAAGAGAGTTGATGGCTTTTGGCAAGAGGGCAGTCGATGCAGGTGTATTTTGAAGCAATTGGAGAAATCTTCAAACAGTTGGTGTGCAGAATTTTGGAGACCACAGAGTGATGAGGATGGCCTAACCGATAGTGCCACTGAGCCGTGGAGGTTCTTCGCCGAGATGAGCAGAAGGAGAGAAGGGAGACGGAGGAGCAGTCGCTGAAGCAGAAGGAAAAACATAAAGTCCATCACGGATTGGTCATGTGAGGAGGGGCTTCCCCATCGAGATGTCCTTCACAGAAAAGAAATTTTCATGAAATTCAAAATAGCAAAAATTATCGCAACAGAATTGTGAAACCGAGATCAAATTTTTGGTTCTACTAGGAACATGAAGCGGATTGTGAAGTAAGAAGGAAGAGGATGGAGAAGATAGAGAAGAGTCACAAGTGTTTTGTATGGATAGGCCCAAGCCATCTCCAACCTGTATTTGTTCATTACCACTGTAAGGCTCAGAGGAGAGATTGAGGTTGGTAAAATCAAGAGTGATGTGGTGGGTTGCTGCAGAGTCTAGGTACCATGTGGAGTCAGAGAAGCTGGTGGACTTGTGAAATTCGTAGTAGAGAAGGAAGTGGAAGTAGCATACTGATAGCTGTGATCGAAGCGACGCCAACACTGTAAGGCCACATGACCTACTTTGTGGCAAACTTGACAGGTAGGTTGCGATTGTAGGAAGTATTTGGTTGTGCAGCAGGAGAGAAATGACGACCACCATGGTTGGTGTACGGTGGCTTGTCCCTGCCATTTCGACCATTACGACCACCACGATAAGAGCCTCATGCATGTCCATCAATGTTAATAAAATTGACAGAATATTCAAGGGAGGTAGAACTCCTTGCCGTATGAGAGAGTCTACTTTCATGAACAAATAACAATTGGTAAAGCTTGTTAGATGAAATGGGCTCGGCCCGTGTAGTTACAAAAGTAACAAAAGATTCATATGTGGAACCAAGTCCCGTGAAAAGGTAAGTAGCAAACTCTTGATCAAGTAAGGAATTACCAATGGCAGCAAGTATATCAGCAAGTGAGTGAACCTTACCAAAATAATTTGTGATGTTTTGCTCACCTCAAGTTAGATTAGCAAGTTGAAATCTTACTTGAAACAGTTTGGCTTGAGAATGGGATGCAAACATAGAAGCAAGGGAGAGCCAAAGCTCACGAGAGGTGTTTGATGAAAGTACATGACCAATAACAGATTTTGAGAAGGAAGAAAATAAGATGTTGAGTACCAGTTGGTCATTGCATTTCCAAGAGGCAAAATCTGGGTTAGGTTGTGCAGGGGAGGTGGGTTGATTAGGTAGTGTTTCAGAATGAGGGACAAGGCTTCCATCAATGTAATGATAGAGGTCTTGGCCTCGTAAATAAGCAGTAATATGCACCTTCCATAGAGGGTAATTATATGTATTCAACTTGGTTGTGACGATATGAGAAAAGGAAGACATGATGGAAGAATTTGGAGAGGGAAAGGAAGGAGATAACGCCATGGATCAGAGATTGTGGGTCGAATGCTCTGATACCATATCAGAGTCACATATTTGGCTGAATTCAATGATATTTTGTATTGCATTGCTAGTGATATTTATACACAGTTTGTACAGAAATCTAAGAGAATAAAATCCGTTACAAAACTAGAGAGAAAAACTAACAAAGTTCCCTACGGTTCCACTACAGTGGCCTTTGATGATGTAGCAACATTCTCTATGTTAACAAGACTCAGAAGGGAAAAGGACTTTCGCATCAAGATTTTGCATGTCTCCTAATCATTAGCTCTCGTAACAAATTGGAAGACTACTGTAGGAAAACCAATTCAATATTGTAAACCAAAAAATTTTCCTCTAGTTTGACTCTTCTTTTAAGTTTTCGTTATGGTTTTGACATCTTAAAGATAGGCAAATAAAAAGTTTTTGAGATGGGAGTTTCCGGATATAATTCCTCATGACTTGAGGGATAGACCAGTTGAGATGCAATCATCTCTAATTTCTCTTTCAAAAATAATTCAACAATATGTCGTATTGAGCATTCTTTACAATCTGCAGCAAAACATGTCATAAACATTGCTATTTGCTAATTAAGTGGATTGTTATAATTCACCAATTTGTCATATCCGTTATACTCTTTTAAGAAATTGGGTTAGAAACTTTATGAGAATCTATCTAGATATTTATATGTAGAAAAGCCATCTCCAATCTCTTTAAGCAAACAAATATTCAAAATTATGCCCAGGTGTATAGTTAGTTAGATGTTTATTTTACATCGGTATCGTTTGTATAATATTTTAGTTACTCGATATTCATGGCATATAAATAGACTTGTTTTGGACTTGTTTTGCGCATACCATGGGACTCTTAAAACAGCTAGGAGATGGATTAAGGAACCTACAAACATACAAATAAAGAAGGGGGCTCGGGGTTGGTCAGAGGCATTCCGATACTTAAGTTAGTTTTCCTTTTTAGGAAGTGTTTTCTTTGCCCTTGAATTTCATGAGTTTGATCATATCTTGAGTGAGCTTTTATACTAGGTAGTTTGGAGTGTTGTTGCTTCCATTATCAAGGAGTTGTCCCATCGTGCCTCATGCTTTGTGCACATGAATCAGTTAGAGGGTGTGATACCCTAAAGAAAATAATTAATGTGGCATTGAGCTCTGACTCATGTCTCGATGCCCCCTCAGTCAGGTCCGACGAGTCCCTCTCTCTCTCTTCGTAGGGATAGCCATGATTGTTCTTTCGGCACTCATTCTCACAACTGCTGCTTCAAGACCATCATTTTGGTTGCTTCTCAGCCTACTGTAACGGTGCCCACATTTCTTTCCTCAGTGTGTGAGTCATGGTTACCTCTTCCGCACGCTTCCTAGCAGTTGCTTTCTAGGGACTTGAGGAGTTTGCGTCCCCTAGGTTTGTCCAGGTGGCACCCACCTTCCTTTTCCCAAGTGAATGGTGGTTATAGCTTCTCCCACACGCTTCTCCCACACGCTTCCTGGTAGCCACGTGCTGGTGATGATTCAAGGCAGATGACAGGTTGGCGTATGTCACCCCTAGCCACCTTGTCAGTGTCTCATTACTCTTGGGCCAGGCCGAATAGGCCTCTCACTTGGTGGGACAAGCCCAACAAAGGTTGTTATCTTCACTTTGCCAAACCGATGGGCCTCCTTTAAATCATGGGGTCTCGGACTCTTGGGCTCAGCATTTTTACCCTCTCCAAGACCCTTTGCATAGAATTCATCAACTTGATAATATACAAGTTTTCTGATTCGATATATTCTTTCTCTTCCATATAGTTCTTTCTCCTTCTCTCCTATATAGCTCTTTCCTTCTTGTTGTGTGACTCTCTTATCAACATAAAGTTGTTGCTTTGTTTCTCTGATATGGTATCAAAGCAAATATTGTTCTGATAATGGCAGCAACTTCTTCAGTTTCTTCTTCTAATCTCTTAGACGATCCGTCTAGTATCATCTCCAAAATGATGACAATCCAGGTGCTGTTCTTGTTATACAATCTCAAACTGGGGATAACTATTAAGCTTGGAATCGTTCTATGTTGGTGACCTTGAGTGCCAAGAACGAGCTAGGGTTTGTGGATTGGTCAATCTTTAGATCCTTTATTCCCTTCTTGGAAGCGTTGTAATGATATGATTGTTTTATGGTTGCAAAACTTTGTTTCAAAGCAAATTGCACCCAGTATTCTCTACACCAACACAATAACAACAATCTCATTGGATTTAAAAGAAATGTTTAGTCAAGATAATGGTCCTCAAATCTATGAACTTAGTAATGAAATTGCTTCTCTTTTTCAAGGACATAATTCTAAGGCCCCATTTGGATGTGCAGTTGGTCTCATCTCATTTTATCTCAACATCCAAACATTTTTAAACTTCTCTTTCATACTTTTTCATCTCATCATTATTAATCATTACAATTTTTCCAGACTTCCATATAAAACATAAAAAACAAATCAACTTTTTCAATTCTAAAATAAAAATTATATTTTAAGAATATTTTAATTTTATAATATTTTTATTAAACTTTTTATCTATCTTTTCAAAATTTAATAAAAATCTCAACTTAAATTATTTAATTATTATTTATAAATAATCTCATTAGTATTTACAAAATTTTCATCTCATGCATTGGTCAAACGAGGCAGAGATGGCTCCTGCAAAACAATACATGATTTGCTGCTGATCGATCTCTCTCTATCAAGCATTACAGACAACATCGTTAACCCAGGGTATTAAACAAAACACGTGGTATTGGCAATCCAGATACGACAGGTAGTTATCCCTTTCTATATGATAGAGTTACTGTTAGTGACTCTTCTTTTTATATTTTATTTTTTTTAATTTTTAATTTTATTTAATAGTTAATGAAGTGACGACTAATAAAATTATATATTTTTTTTAATGATCAAAGATATTAAAAAATACTTAAAAAATGATAAAAAAATAAAAATTTCAAATATTATTATAAGTAATAAATGGATACCCTATCACTACCGTTTCATATTTCTCCAGGGAAAATGACACCGAAAACACTACTGAGACCACGTTGCGTTTGAAGTCAATGTCACCATGTCAGAACTCTTTTTGATTTCTTTACTATTCAGAGTTCAGGCGGCATAAACATTCGAAGCACTGGAATCGGTAAAAGAGAAGTGTGACTCTTGGCCTTAAATAAATCAAAATTATTTTTCTTCTTCATCAATTCAAGATGGCAAACAAATAGAATATCCTAATCAGTTCTTCTAGGTACAAACAATCTTGTGTACCGATTGCACATTGATCACTGACGTAGTTTTTTATATTTTTTTATTGAAAAAATAACGAAAAGAACAGACGAATATGAATTTTATATGTACATTGAGATATGGGGAGGCTACACTTTACGACCACCACCATCCTTGTAAAAACCATAAGCCAACCACCGCAAACCACCTCCCACAACCCACGAGAAACAGCAACCCCAATTAAATCGCCACCATTGAACCACTGCACCTCCCCACAGCCCCATGTCGCCCTCTCCCTCTCCCTCTCCCTCTAATCCCACTCATCAGTTTCTCTTCTCGCCCAACGCAAACGTCTCTATTTTCTATGAGTCACTAAGTTTCGCCACCTCCCAACACCTCATTGCACAGTCACGCATGGTTGTTTCACAAAGACATCTCTAAACCTACAACCACGTGCCGCCCAAAACCACACGACTGGAAACCAATGAGCACCATAGCTAGTACGCTGCACCAGACCACCAATGCATAGAGTGAGGATCCCGGCCAAGCCAAGCAGAAAACCACCGAAAGAAAACCTTCACCACCGCATGTCTTCCACACCCACAACATTCCTACACCGGCAACACGGAAGTCTCTGTTTTTAAGAAACAAAAACAAAGCACGACCCACTCCCACGTATGCTGTCTGTGATTCTTCCATCGCCACACCGGTGGAAGCTAGCTTTACACCGGATGCTTCACCACCATCGTCCGCTAGCACCTCCAAAAGCCAACCATCGAGAGCCACTATCTTACACAGCCACCTGCACCAAGAACTCAACAAGCCTCTATTTTTAGCGACCTTAACAGAGCAAGCGGAACCCTACAGACCACCAACTTCCACCATCTCTAGTGTTGCACCACATCCACATGACCATAAGCTACCAAAATCAACCCCCCCACGTCTCACGGCAGCCACCACTGCCGAGACTACACGGTAAGCTTCTCGCTCTCCACGTTAACTCTCTCTAAGTATTGGTTTTGCCCTCATAGTACTCTCTCTCTCTCTCTCTCTCTCTCTCTCTCTCTCGGCACAGACACTATCTCTCACCCATGCCGGAGGTTCACAGTCGAACCCACGACTCACGCCGCATGCATACTCTGCTCGTAATTATCTGTAATTACCAGAAATTATAACCATGACTCGTACAAATAAAACTAGAAGAAAAGGACCAAAGCACAAAGGATTTGCAGCCACCGAGATTGGGAAACTCGACACATTCAGAAGATATCGAGATGAGTGGTAGTGAGAAGCTAACCTCGTTAAGCTCCAAGCTGGACTTGGATCGACCCAACATCGAGGACTACCTCCCTTCCGGATCCTCCATCCAAGAGCCTCACGACAAGCTCTGCCTATACATAAAAACTAGGTGGGGAGACCACGAGTATCGACAAGAAAGGGGAAGAAATTGCAGAGAATGGAGAGGGAGAAGGAACGGTGGGAGAGGAGAAGAAAATGGAGGAGAATGGAGAGAGAGGAAACGACGGAAGTGGCCCATTCAAAAATGGGCATCTCAGCTTCTCCCATCCGTTTAAAATTGGTTCTTGCCCAAATCAAAACGCACCGTTTAAATAAATGGTACACGTAGATAGATTGATGCGTATCGGTGCAAACTCGCCTGAAGATAAGAGTTTTCCTGTCCTAATTTCAGCTGCACGTATGTGCTTTATGCATGCAAACATGAAAGGACTTCCAAAATTTTATATACAAAATACAAGGCTCGGTTTTTGTCAATTGCTTCTCGCTCTGTATTCATGTGGGCTAGAATTTTAATTGCCCGAGGCTTACAAAGATGGTTCCCGAGATCACTTGATTCCTAAAAGCCTAACATTCTTTTTTTCTTGAATTTCACTCCTAATTCTTCTTCAGATGGGATCTTGGCACCGTCCCTTGAGGTTGCACTCCACCATGCCATGAGCTCATCCTGCAAAATGTGATGGGAATTTCACCAGTGCAGTGGTATTGCAAGCTTGAAAGAGAACGTGAATCAGCAATTTACGAAAGAGGGCATGAATCGGCAACCTTCTTCAAATTAACAATGTTGCATTTCACTTTATTTTCTAATTGCCAGTGTATTTGGTATGAATCAGATATTTGATGGATACAAACAAAGATGGAAAGAGAATTCCAGATGGAACAGTGATTTGTGCGTTACCAATGAACTTGAAAATGGTGATTAAAAAGATAAAGCTGTCATATCATGTGCTCCCTGAAATCAAAGCAGGGTTACTTTACAACATTTTAATGAAGAACAGAACTGCCACTTGGCCATATCAGCATGGATTCTTCAATGTGGGAAGACAACCTCAAAGTAATAGATGTATAAATGTTATAGAATGTGGTAAAAGACATCAAGCTCGCAAGATCTAATTAAACAAGTGAATAACAATTGAAACTGAAAACTAATAGCTTAAAGGCATACGAACACTGCAAGAATGACAAATTCTACTCAAACTATTACCTCAAGGAAATCATGATTGGAGATGTAGTGACTCTCGACCAAGCATTTTATTCCACCTACATTTACGCACACAGAATATTTGGCATTCTCTGGTGAATTCTCTCTTTGCTTCCCTGCTCATCCAGAAGAAAAATAAGAACGGAATGATAGGAAAAATGAGCCATTCTAAAGTCAAGGATTAAGTAATTGCATCAAGATGATCTAAAAACTTGTTATGCATAGAAAAAGCTACTAATTATAAAATAGATTAGTTATCAAAACAAGCTAACAATCATGAGTTAATTCAACTTATACCAGTTATGCAGGCCACATGGTATCCAGTTCCCCCTAGTCCTTCTTCCCACTTCCCAAGCCGCAGGCGCAAGAAAAAACCATCAAGATGTGACAGAGACGCATGGGAATTCATCCATCTGGTGCCCATGCAACAGAGAATATTCTCTTAGCAAGCACATGGAGAATATCAATTATGGAGGTGATTATCGTAGGAAGAAAAGTCATCCCTTGTAAGGATTACTCTCTAAAGAATAAGTCTGCTAGAAAATTTGAGTTCTATCAAGATAAACCAAAACCCAAATTTGAAGAAAAATCAGTCAATAATTTGGTAGGAAAAGAAAAAACAAGGAATTTTTGGAAGCCAATGCTTTTCATTGCAATAGTAGAGTAGGACTTATTCCTCAAACTATAAAACGGGGTTTATAAAGTCCTGTAAATCACGTAGACATGTAATTTTTCTCTGCACAGCTAAGGTTCCACACAAATCCTCCACGTATGAAATAGGCTGTTATCTCATGTAAGAAGAAATATGAATTCAAGGAAAAAAAAGGAAATTATTGCCTACTCTACACGAGCAATGAAAAACAAGTAAAGGTGTCCCCACACCATTGATGAAAACTGAGCATCCTGAGAACTCTAAAAGAATTGTAAATATTCCATTTCCCTCCATAGGGTATAAAACACTACCATATGAATTTGGGTTGAATTTAGTTGCTTCTAAGTCTCCTATGCCTCACCCACAAAAAAAAGTCCCCTATGCCTCAAACATACAACGATAGTTGGACTACAGTATAGACTTAATCCCATAAAGGAAACTTGAGTAAACAGTCAATTTTTCTCCATCCTTGAATACATAAGCAAAGTGTCAGAGGTAATATCAAGTGTAATTGAACATGTTACTTCTTGTGTATAGAAGCAATTCCAGTCAAACAAGTAATTAAGAGCATGAGTTTGCAGTTGATATATTGTTTTAGTATGTCCACTTACTTTAGGATATCTGAGCGTGACAAACGAAGGCTTTTTATGGCATCGAAGATTCCTTTCGGTACATTTGAAACTTGCCCATTGACAGGGATGATCTTTTGTTCTTTTGAGTAGTTTCCCCCAGAACTTGATGCAATATATTTCTTCAATGAATTTGCATTTCCAGTTTTTTCAGGGGTTATTATTTCATTCTGTTCCCAGTTACTATGCTCTGGTATTCTAAGATAGCTCCCATCACAAGAATCTTGAAATGGTCTCTCCCAACCAGTTAGCAGCTTCAAATTTTCGTTACCTCCTTTATGCTGCATTTTGCTAGGACCAGCCAAAGCACCACCACCACCACCTTTTGTTTGATGTTCCCCTTTTGAGGAAGCACTGGGACATGCAACAGCCCAATGATTGAGCTGGAAACATTTAAGGCATAAACAAGGTCGTTCTTCAGCCCCATTATATAAATTGACATCCCTGAGAAGATCTTCAATCTCACTTTCTTTTATTGCAGAACACTCTTGTAAACAGTGGCCTTTTATGCCACAAAAGACACAGGTTGTAGTTTCTCGAGTTGCATTATCTGTTACATTTGATAGTATGCTGTGCTTGAGGGCGTCCAATCTTCTTGCAAAGATTGAAGTCATTGCCTCTAACCTTCTAAATTTTGAGGAAGGCAAAATTAGGTTCAGTTGATATGCAGAGTTCTGATCATTGTGACATTTGATCTTTTCAGAACCAATGATAGCCTTGGTATCAGCAGGACACTTCTGTGATTCTTCACCCAAAGCAGGCATTGGGTTTTCAACTGAGTTCTCCTTCATTGCCACACCGTTGTGGTTTGTGGAAAAACCGTTATGATTCCCTGACCAAGGAAGAAGCCTTGTGCAATCACTGGAGCTGTCAAGACCTACACCAATACTCGGGTTGTGATCACCCAGGTTTAGTACAGGGCGACAAGTTTTTGAACAAAGCCTAGTTATCCACAAGCTTCTCATAGGATCATTTCTGTAGCTAAAATCGTTTGTGGTCTTCCCTTCAGATGGTGGATCAGAAGCAATATTCTCACCAATCTTAGTCTTATCTTTACCCAGAGATGAATTGGAACTTATTCCATTTTTCTCCTTACTCGATTCCACTCTGCATGAATTTTTATCCTCCCTGGAAATGGTCTTGCTATTTTCCTGACTGGGAGCAAAATTCACAGGAAAAACTCTAGGCTGGGTCACCAAAGCTGCTCCATTTCCAGATATTGATTCCTCAAACTTCTCATTTGGAAGCAGAAATTGATTGCATATGTTATCACTATCTCCCTGAATGGCTATTGGAGTAGTATTAATGGTACACATCTTGTTAGCCAGCTCAAGTTCCTTAGATCCTTCCCCCTTTTCATATGCTGTATTCAATGATGTTTCTCCTTCCACCTTTGGACCATATAAAGACTGAAAGATTGATCGGAAACCAATATTTTTGAACACTGGATCTTGATTCTTGTTGCATGTGAGGGGATTCTGATCAGGAAGATCCAGATGTCCATGATCAGGAGGTGCAATAGCAAGAGCAGGAGAAGCTGCCACAGTTTGAATTGGTTTTGAGAAGCCCTTCATCATGTTTGATATCCAATTCATAAAGGAGCTATCTTGTCTAATATAGGGTGCTGAACTGGGTGTTTCTTGGATTTGATTTTTCACTCTTTTACTTCCAACAATCAAGTGTTCATCAAAGCTCTGCCTCTTCTTGCCGCTTGATAGCAACCCAGCACTGTTGCAGCTTTCAACACTCTCATGGCTGTCATCTCCTTCCTTTGATGATCTTCCATTAACATCTCCATCAGATAGAGCCTTTTCCTTACCTTTCCTTTGATTTCTATAGATTCTGTTGTTAGTTGGGGAGAGTTTACTTGGAAAATATTTGTTTCTAGGACGTATCGCTTCGTAATGCTGAAAAGTGTTTTCTAATTTGGGAGAAAATTCTGATTCTACCATCTCAGCCGCTCCACCACAAGCATTTTCACCAATTGGAGTCTGTAAATCATTCTCTGCAGCTTGCCCTGGCTTTGCCAGAGGCCTTCTGCCTGGGGACCTAAAATTCTTAACTGGAGTTTCAGAAGCATTGCATTCATCCCCAGGGTGAACATCAGAGGTCAAAACAATATTCATACCCAATATTTGCTCACTTCCAAGATCTCTGCCACTACCAGTAGGATCCGCTGAGAATAATTCATTTACCATCACATCAGGTTTAGGTTCATCTATTTTAATAGATAAAGTATCAGCATTCCTTCCATTTACCTTGCCTGTAAGTAAAAAATCAGCAGATCATAACATGTCGGAGATGAAAAAAAATGGACAGAAGTAAAATATAAAAGAAAATTTTCACTTTACAAGCAAAAGAAAACAGTCTGCAGTGCTCGTGTGTTTTGGGAGCATAGCAAGTGCTTTTTTTATTTGTTCCTTTAGAAAGTATAAAACCTTGTCTGTATTCCTTTATAGAACAAGAGAATTAATTGGTTATAAAACATAAAACATCGACCAGTTTCAGCTCCATGAGCTTCCAAGACCTCTCTTGCATAACAAAGAGGAAAGAGAGCAGCATGCATCTATAAAGCTAGAAAAAACAATTCTCAATGGGTCCAGCCAAACGGAGTCCCCAGGCTTTAATAGGATAGAGGATTGGAATGGATAAGTTCACTTCCATCATTATACCAGTTAATAACTAACCAGAATCTTCTTATTCACTAAGCAACATTTAGACTAAAGGCCTAGCATAAACCTTCCCTTCCAGACAAGTTAACATGAAAAACATTTTTCCTTTACCTGTCTCATCTACATGATTTGGTCCACATCCCGGTATGATAACAGCATCATTTGCGGGGGATCTAGTTAAAGTATTTGTACCAGAAAGTTTACTGTTTGCATGAAATGCTGCTTGTGGTGTAATGACTTCCACATCTGTAGGTTTGCCTGTGGTAGACCTCTCACTCGTAATGTTTTGAGGCAGCGAAAAAGCCACATTGCTTGGTCCTGCACCCCACATAAGAGAGCCCTTTTTATCAGCAAAGCCAGAATCAGCACATTTGAGACTCAAACCCTTATGTGGAGACCAGACTAATTCAGACAGGGGGTCAGAGGCCACAAATGTCATGTCTATCCTTGAACCAGCATTTGCACCTGCACCTGCACCTGCATCTGATTCATCTTTCAGTTGTCTCTGAGTGCACCGGTTAGAATAACCCTGACCAAGTCTTAAATCAGTCCCTGGTTCTATGTTCTCATCATGCATATTCATCTTTGGTTGGATGGAGTCCTTAATAGGCGATGCTGAAATGCTAACTGGGATAGGATTAGGCTTCTCCATGGTACTACACATGTGAATTATGTAATAATCGTCATGAATACTGGCAAACTTAATAATCGTCATGAATACTGGCAAACTTAACCCGACTGTGATATAATATAGGACACGATGTTATCTTAGAAACTTTATGACAGTAGGAACTGGCATTCTAAGTCCTAGAATCCTCTCACAAACACATATTGAAAACATGTTGAATTTGTAAAGCTAAAAGAAGCAAGTTCCATTTCAAGTAAAACAACTTCAATAGACTAACTTATATATCACCAGAGTGCATCTACAAACAGAAAGTGATGGTCTTAACAACAGCTATTGATGATGATCACGATACTAACTTTAGGCAATGAAAATTCAACATGTCCTCCCACTATGTTGACCCACATTTTCTACCATTCCATGGCTTTATGCTTATAGAGTTGTTTCACTCAGTGTAATTGAAGCAATCTTCACGAAACCCTTATGAAATTATTTTCCCATACAATTAGAGAAGCATTGAGGTAAAAAAGTATTCAAACACAAAAAAAAAAAAAAAAATGAAGAGTTATTACCATTCAGCTTGCATTATGGTGAGCAGGCCTTGAGATAGACCTAGACATAACGTTGAACTTACACATTGAGCCTGTGATATCCCTAAATATTGCAAGATGAAATTCAGGGAATAACATAAGATTATCTTTTTGCTGCAGAAAGACCCAGGTAAATAAACCAAAAGTAAAATGATAGTAAAACATAGAGATTTGGCCTTGCAACTCGATTAGGACAAGACTATATTTGCAAGATGTCCACACTTCCGAAGATATTGCATATACTAATAAGGATTGCTATAGGACTTGGAAGTTTGGGGCTAGCTGTCATCACCGATTGCTGATTAAATTTTAGTTAGTGGTTTTATACTTGGTAATCAGATTGTGAAAGAACAAGAATTGACTGTGTGAAGAACCAGAAAACCAAACCTTTAGTACACTGTGTTCTCTAAAACACTGAGAGCATGCCCATGACATCTAGAAGAGTATTAAGGATAAAATTTAAAGTGAAGTGCTACAGAAATAAATATATTTCACAAAAGTAAACTCACAAATTGATATGATTTCATGTGATATGTTAGATCTATTTTATAATAAAAGTAACTTTATAATCTAACGTACCAATTTTTGGATTTCTTTTTGTGAAATTCCTTTGTGGCCAAAATATTTCCCAAATTTAAAATTTACAAAATTAAATTTACCTAATCCCACCACCACCTTAAGGTTTTGGGACACATGGTGACATCAGCTGGCATTAAGAAAGCGTTGGGTAATATTTTTGCTTATGAAAGGAATGCCTAACCTATACTTCCATTGCCAAAACTTCCAAATAAAATACATAAAACCACAAATAATATACACATCTATGTACATGTATGCATGCGTGCATATAAGATGCATATCATGCATACACGAGCAGATATAATTTGCCTCGGAACAATAATCATTAATCAAAGAAAAAATAAAAGGAATTTGTGAGCATGAGAAATGAAGCAACACACTGTGATTGATCTGCAAAATAGAGAGATCACATCTTGATTTCCCAGAACTAGGACGATTCCATTCTAGCATGGCCCACTCTAGACTCTAGAGACAAAATACTCCCATGGAATTTTCTTAAACTGTCTTGGAGATAAAAGTTAAAAATTCAAATCCAGTTCCTTCACAAGAAGATATATTAATACATGATGATAAGGTCAGGTTCTCTGGCTTCTTGTTCAGTAGTAAAGCCATAACCTTTAGAAATCAAGAGACAGTCAAACAAGAACACCATTTTTTATTTATTATTATTTTTGTAGAAATGCAAGTTTCAGAAGCTACTCAGGTGAACTTACTGCAAAAGCAACGAAATTAAGAAACAAGCAAGGAGAACGATTGGTGGAGACCTACATACCTATTGTCCCCCATATACATGGGAAATGCTAATTTCCTTCTGCCAATTCCTTCATTATGCACAGTACTCTAGCAAGCCAAGTACAACCCAAAAGAAGATGTCTGTATGTATTATAAATATATATATATATATATACAGACACGTGAGAGAGAGAGAGAGAGAGGGAGAGGGGGAGAGAGGAAAGAGGTGAGGTGTGTGTGAGCGAAAGCGCGAGTCTTCCCGAGAGGGCGAGAGAGAGTCCAGTTACGAAGAGCATGCCATGCGTCCTGCTACCCAGTGACACGAAGCTGTGTACCTTTTTCTGAGATTCTGGGGTATGCGGTCAACCATCTGCCGCGTGGAACATTCCCTACCAATAACATTACGTTAGAGTTAATTACAAATTTTAGTTGATTTATTTTATAGATAATAATAGCAATGTCGTATTAAAAAGTGCGTACTTTATATCAGTTATCCAAATGCGCGTCCTTGTGCTTTGTTTTATTTATCTGAAGAAAGTAAAAAGAAAAAATTGACGCCTTTATGACTTTGGGTCAAAGACAAGCAAGATGCGATATTGAAGTATTCTCAAATATTTTTAAGTATTTTGAGAATATATTATTATTATTTATTATTTTATTATTATTATTTAATATTTTATTATTATTTTTTTATTACTATTCACAAAATATTCAAAAATATTTTACTATCCAAACACAATCAATCTGTTTTCACCGTAATCAGTAGAGAAAGTTAGCTTTTAGTAAAAGAATTAGGTTTTTCTGCTTAGATTTTTTTTTTTCCTAAATCTGTTCTACCTATAAATTTACATATTAAAAAGAGCAGATGGTGTATATAGACTCCACTGTTTTTTTATTTGAGAAAATGAATAAATAAATAAACACTAAAAGTAATCAAATAAAAAGACATGGATCACATTCTTAATAACCCATTTAAATAGAATCTGAAAGAAATAAAAATATGAAGAAATATAATGACCATTGGGATGGATGTTTCCACCCGGTCCACGATAGTTGGGTTGGGCGAGACCCTGACATTGTGTACAGAATATCCTCCTAAAATCTAATATAAAAGATACATATCAAAATATAAAGAATTCTCTTGAAGTCTATTATTATAAAAAGATGAAGTCTCGAAACACGTAAAACTGACTTAAGCATTGAAGGTTTCTCGAACTTTTGAGCCCATCTTTATCTTCTTACTTGCAGGCAGAAACAGTGGTCCTAGTTGCGAAAATATTATCCAGACATATGAATCACGACGTTAACATCCATAAAAATAGAAGAAGTGAGAAGAAATATTTCATAAAATCTTATCTTTCAATGGTACGGTCAGTTAAGATTTAGACAATGAAAAGGAAACCGAGACAAACAAGATCATCATGATCAGCAACTTGGCAATTTGGAAGAGATATGATGAATAATCTCTAAAATCTAGATAATGCTGAAGGAAAAAGGGTCCCCAATTTCCAAAGAAATCAATCTCAATCATATATAATGTCTTTTGGGATTAGCGTGCTGAGCCACTGTCTACCACGAGCCTGGGATTTTGGATCATGCATTCGACCCCACTACGCACTGGCGCTTTTACATTACATCTACTACAGTGTCCGATTGTCCCTCTCAAGCTTCCTTATAATAGAGCGAGGGCAACGCATGGCAACATGCCAAAGATGAAAGAGCTCGTGCATTCGCTAGCTGTTGCTGTTTTAGAACAATCCACAGAGCAGGTTTTTTTCGCCATAAAGGGTTTGACAAGACTATGGGATCTAAAAGTTGTCGATGACAGTGATCTCTGCGCATGAGCATTCTATCTTAGATTAGAAAAATGAAAAATTCTATTTCTTATTTTTTTATTTATTTTTTAATCTTTTTGTCACATCAAATGATTGACTCATAAATACAATATAATAAATAATATGAAATAGTTAAAAAATTATGATAAAAGTGATGATAAGTAATATTACGTCAACTAATAATATTAATATTATTATTATTATAATGAATTCAACTGTCATTACGTGTTTTCACAAAATTTTAGTAAAATCTGTTACAATCAATCACAGATTCACAATTAGTGTTTATCATTTTTATTAATTAAATACACACATATTAATGTATAAATATGTATATTTAAATAGAAATATAAGAATAACAAATAATATGTTAATATATAGTATTTCTCAATTAAAAAAACATTGATGGGATGACTTTTGTTCTTGCACGTGGGGGCAGCCCTGGGCCCAGGTAGTCAGTGCTAGCTGGAACCCGAGTTTAGCCCAACCCAGGGTGGGAGCCTGACTCAACTGACTCAGTTTAGAGGCGGTTGGGCTAAAAATGGAATGGCCCAGAAAAATTGCAGGCCCACACTCGGGTGCTTGGGATCTTGACCCACATATCATTACTCGTATGTCAGTAGACCCCATTTAATTTTTCCCACTTGTTGACTGAGACTTGGGAGAGAGAGCATATAACTGGACTTATTGGAGTGGTTTTAGCAAATGGAGAACAAGTTGATCGATTTTGAAAAGAAATAAGTAGAAAAGCTAGCTTTTGATAAGGTGGAACTAAATTCATGGCGGACAATGATAATGAAACCCAGATCTATAACTATGGATTATCACTGCAATTAAAGATCATAAGAAAAAAGTTTGTATCAGAGTCTACAAACTATAACATCAATAGAAGATAAAGAGCAGTCGCTGATTTTATTTTTTGTTTTTTATTTTTTGTTTTTTCTGTTTTGCCAAGTTACTGATTCCAAATGAAAATGTAATAAAAGAGTGTGGACTGAAACAACAGTGCATGAGTATGGTGGTTAGTTATTGAAGATCAAAATCCACGCCAATCCCCCGAGATAACATGTCAATCCTAACTCTCCAAATCGCCATGTAAAAGGAGAGAGAGAGAGAGAGAGAGAGAGAGAGAGAGAGAGAGAGAGAGAGAGAGAGAGAGAGAGAGAGAGAGAGAGAGCAAAATTTAAGAAATTCTATATGATCTCAATAAGTAACAATTCATGTGTTGATATATAGATAAAAATTTCATGAATCCCCATAACAGACAGAAATACAATAATGTTTCTCACCTCCGAGCAACTCTATTCCCTGCTCCCAGTAACAACACCTTACCTATTGCACCCGAGTGAAGTCCAAAAACGAGAGCCACCGTTCCACCTATAGCTAACCATTTCCAATCAATGCCATGGTCTTTTTGTAGCTTATTCACCACAGCTTGATCATTTTGCTCTTCACCAGAAGCTGGCTCTAAAGAGTCCATGCCTCCCACCAAAGGAATCTTTGTTGTGATTCTTGCCATCAGTGCGCTTCTAGACAAAGAAGCGTCTGATTTCCTCGCATTCTGATATGCTCTCAAGCCAGAATGCAATTTCTTGATAGCTCCCCACATGCCATGACGGACTCCCAACTTTGCCACATCTTTGGGTATTCCCATGTCTTCATCATGCACAAGTGTAACCTCGCATGCCGACAACTGTCCATCACCCTTACGAGATTCCACTGCATATATTTTCCAAATTCAGCAAATATGACAGCAACACTCGGTTGTCACTGAAATTTTCTTACCGCATTGTTGCAAAAATAAAGAAAACAACTAGCACTCTTACCAGCCCTGATAATCCAACTAGAGAAATATAGCTCAACACGTCGAGGCTTGTCACGCTTGGGTAAAGATGGATACGGCACACCCTACAATATTGTAGCTCACATATTAAGACATGCCCATATGCTGTAAATACGTTAGGAATCACATACTACTATTATGTATAATCTTTTTTGACAGTACAAATACAAGCCAAGTTAAAGACATTGAACCAAACAACATCATGCAAATCTAGTAAAGTGACAAAGGAAACTCATAAAATATCCAGAAGCTTTACCCTCTAATCAATCATTTTCTTTCATTTTTCCTTCTTTTTCTTTTTCTTTTATTATTATTATTTTTTCTTTTTTATTTTTTATTTTTTATTTTTTGAGGGTTGGTTGGGTGGT
This sequence comes from Juglans microcarpa x Juglans regia, assembly GCF_004785595.1. Lineage (NCBI taxonomy): Eukaryota > Viridiplantae > Streptophyta > Magnoliopsida > Fagales > Juglandaceae > Juglans > Juglans microcarpa x Juglans regia. The sequence continues at coordinate 38,051,332 of NC_054594.1, read as the reverse complement.
GGGAGGGAGGGAGGGAGGGAGGGTCACGGAATCCCCTATATCAACTATTTTCATTAGCCAAAACATTATTTTCATCTCAGCTAACCATGGTATAATCCAAGATGCAATCAAAAGATTAAAAAAAAGGCTCTCTGGGGAGAGGTCTCTGAAGCTTCTCAACGAAACAACCAAATTAACAGGTGATTCTATGTCCTTGGCTAGGCCAAGGGAGCAAAAAAAGCAAAATAAATAGCAGTGACATGTTTCAATGCCACAAAACATACAAGAAGAGGAACAAGGTTACTCATATACACTCCATTAGTATTTCTTAGTCTTTTTAGGTACACTTATATTCTAGATTACACAAGAACTGACGAACATACTAAAAAATAGCGAAGAATATCCAATTTGTCCAGAACAATCTATCATTATTTATAGAGTTGTTTTTATGATCATGAATAGTTACCACTGACCATCTCGATCCCTGCAGTCATAACACTCTAGAAGGGCCTGTTCTTCAAGGGACAGTAAAGAAGCAATAAAGGACAAGATTACTGCTAAAAAATAAATGAATATATGTTGCAACTAATACCTTTGTCACACAATAGTAAGTCTTCCCAGCCTCCCATATTCTTCGACCAATGATATATTCTCGATCGCTGCAGAAGAAAGGGAACTGCAAATAGGAGGGGAGTAAATTAAGGTATTAATACATTTTTTTTATTAGTGGTTGTATTATAAAACCAAGGCATACATACGACCCTGCAAATATTTTGATATACAAACCTTTTTTATCCAGTGAACAATCATTGTCCCTGTATATTGGCACTCCTCCAATATTTTGGAATACACAAGCATAGGATCCCACTTAGGTCGAAATTCATCATCCCAGAAGAAATCTCTAACAACCTCAGGCGTTGCATCCTCAAAGACAGTTCTACTACGGTAAACTGGCGGGCCAGTCTGATAACAAAATCACCGTCAGATGGTAAGACACAATATAGTTAAACTACTACAAGAATGGGAAAGACAACATCTTAGAGAACATGCTGCGAGGTCAAATATAAGATAATATACATGCAAAGCAAACAAATAGAGAAGAGGCTAACTAGGGCACAGGGGCACAAGCTCCTCAATCATCTTTTAAAAGTCACAAATTTGTATGTTAAAAATATGGAAGGAAGTAACATATGTCTATCATCTAAGCAAGACTAAAAAGGCCCAACGCTGCAACAAGAAATGGAATCCCTGCTTTTCATAAGATGTTGGAACGAATATAAGAACAATTCACCAAATGCATGTCATGCATGCAGAACATATAAAATTGACTGAAAATTGCAAGTAAAATGAACCCCCCCCCCCCCCCCCAAAAAAAAAAAAAAAAAAAAACTTGTAATCCCCATATGCTTTCTAGAAGTTTCTAAAATTTCAATATACCTAGAAATGTCTCTCCAATTTTTTTCCTATAGTCCCAAAATTTTGTATAATTTCCATATATTATCTATTTTCAAAGATGTGGCCTCACTAAGATTAATTTAAATTAAGTTTAGGAGAAATAATAAATTTATTAATACAAATCCCAAAGTTTTTTGTTATACAATATTAGGCTTGTTAATATGGAATTCAAAGTGAAAATACAAGAAAAATCATTTAAGATTGATGATCTATATGAAAAGTAGTTGAGAGGTTTTATCCTCTAGACTTCATTGAGCAAGAAAAAATTTATTTAAGGTCTACATAATTTTCTTGTTGGGAAGTGATCAAGGAAGATCTTATGCAGGTCTTTCAAGAGTTTCACACTAATGCTAGATTTGAAAAATGTCTTAATGCTACCTTCCTAGCACTCATTCCCAAAAAGATGGGGTCCTCGGATGTTAGAGACTATTGCCCCATTAGCCTTGTAAATTGGGTTTATAAGCTTCTGTCCAAAGTGCTAGCGAATAGATTGAGCTTAGTGGTGGAAAAGCTAATATCAAAGCTGCAAAATGCATTTTTCAAAGGTAGGCAAATCCTAGATTCAGTCTTGATTGCAAATGAAGTTTTGGACGGATGACTCAAATCTAGAGAACCCGGGTTGCTTTGCAAATTAGACATGGAGAAAACCTATGATCACGTCAACTAGGAGTTCTTACTTTATTTGCTTGCAAGATGTGGCTTTGGGGAGAAATGGCCAAAATGGGTCAAATTTTGCATCTCTACAATTCGATTCTCTATCTTGGTGAATGGCTCACCGGTGGGTTTCTTCAACTCCTCCCGTAGTTTGAGACAGGGGGACCCACTCTCTCTACTTTTTCTATTTGTAATGGAAGCTCTCAGTAAGATGATTGTGGGCCTTGTGGAAGGTGGGTTACTCTATGGTTTCTCGGTGGGAAATGGCGATCTTGACATTTCTCACCTGCTATTTGCTGACAACACTCTTATCTTATGTGGTGCACATCTCGGGCACATTCAATCCTTGTGGGCTCTACTTTTTTGTTTTGAAGCTTTTTTGAGATTGAGAGTTAATCTTTCAAAGTCTGAATTGGTGCTAGTGGGGGTAGTCCCTGAAGCGGAGAATTTAGCTGCTCTCTTAGGGTGCAAGGTATCATCTCTATCTTTGAAGTATCTTGGCTTACCTTTGGGCGCTCCCTTCAAATACAAAGGAGTTTGGCATGGAGTGGTTGAAAAGGTAGAGCGCAGATTGGCTTATTGGAAGATGTTGTATTTGTTGAAAGGTGGTAGGTTGACTTTAATTAAAGTACTCTTTCTAACTTACCTAACTATTTCCTGTCATTGTTCCCACTCCCTACAAAGGTTGCCAACCGTATTGAGAAGTTACAAAGAGATTTCTTGTAGAGTCGATTGGGGGAAGAATTTAAATTTCATCTAGTTAATTGGTCAACGGTCTGTACTCCATTTTCTAGGGGTGGATTGGGAATTCACCACTTGACAAAATTTAATCAAGCACTACTAGGTAAATAGTTGTGGAGGTATCAACATGAAAGAGGGGCCCTATGGAAGTCAGTTATAGATTCACAGTTTGGGGATCAGGGTTGGGAAGGATGATGCTCGAATGAGGCATGCGGCCCATATGGGGTGGGTTTCTGGAAACACATTAGGAGACATTGGGAGATCTTCCGAGGACATGAACATATTGTGGTGGGTGACAGTTCTCGTGTTAGATTTTAGTATGACAAATGGTGTGGTGAAAGAAGTCTACAAGACACCTTCCTGGTCATTTTTGAGCTTGCATGAGAAAAGGATGCAGCGATAGCCGACGTCTTGGTCATTTCTAGCAGCTCCCCTCAATGGAATATTGAGTTCACTAGGGCAGCCCAAGACTAGGAGTTGGAGACTATTACAGAGTTTTATGTGACATTATATTCCGTAAACATGACCAAGGGTACCGGTGATAAGATGAACTGGAGCCCATCCAAGAAAGGTAAATTCACTATTAGATCATTTTACAAAGTTCTAACGAGTCCTAGAATGACTATGTTCCCATGGAAGAGTATATGGCAGACGAAAGCTCTTTCAAAAGCAGCTTTCTTCATATGGACAACATTATTGAACAAGATCCTTACCACATATAATTTAAGGAAATGCCAAGTAATGGTGTTGGACTGGTGTTGTATATGTAAGAAAAATGGTGAATCAGTAGATCATTTGCTTTTACATTGCAAGGTGGCCAGGACCATGTGGGATGATTTTTTCATGAGAATAGGATTGTCATGGGTCATGCCTCTTAGATTGGTGGATTTCATTGCAAGTTGTAGAGGCCTTCACGATAACTCACAAGTGGCAGCCATCTGGAGAATGGTTCCTATATGTATGTGTTGGTGCATCTGGCAGGAGAGAAATGGTAGGAGCTTCGAAGATCGTGAGAGAACAATGGATGAGTTAAAAGTTTGTAATGGACAAAATGTCCACGATTTTCTCCTTTCGATTGTAAACTCTAACCAGGGGCTTCTCATGTATACTTCCTATGTATTTGGAATTTCCCTTTTTCTATAAATAAAACTTCATGATTACCTATAAAAAAAATATCATTATATGTTTAATGTAACACGAAAATATCTAGATTTTACATGAAATTTAATAAAAGTAGATTACACACAAGAATGAAAGATTGCCTTCTGAAAGATCACTTGATAGATTCTATGAAAAAAATAAATTCAAATATTTCATTACAAAAACAATAATGGATGAATATTATTTCATGAAAAATTATCATCATAAATCTGAAACGTATATTAAGTTGTGTTTTTAGAATTTTATTTTTACACATTTATAGCAAATTATCGAGATATAGTTTTATATATGGTTATGTTTTTTTTTATTTTTTAATCTGTTTTTTATTTTATATAAATGTGTCACACGATAGAAAAGTTGGCCCCCCTAAAAAAATACATTACTAAAATATTCATCCATTACAAAAATAAATATTCATCCATTACAAAAATAATAATAGATGAATATTATTCCATGAAACATTATCATCATAAATCTAAAATGTATATTAAGTTGTGTTTTTAGAATTTTATTTTTACATGTTAGTAGCAAATTATCAAGATATAGTTTTATATATAGTTATTTTTTTATTTTACATAAATGTGTCACACGATAGAAAAGTCCCCCCCCCCCCCCCCCAAAAAAAGAAAAAGAAAAAAAAGATAAGTAATCTAGGCATCCTTTTTATCCTTAACAAGTTTCTCTATGAATGAATGAGAAGCCAATATTCTTCTTGGGTACACTACATGTAATGAAACTCATACACATCATTTTAGCTGATGAAGAACAGAAAATACATATAATAGAAGTCAAAGTCAGAATCTACCGGAGGCTCATGGCGCCAAGTTTGGTATGCCATGTTAGGAGTAGACTTGTCCATGAAACTTTGCCATTCCAACTCTCCATTCTTCCCTCCAAGAAGATGCAATAAGTGTTCTAGATCATTCTCTGTGACAATGTCCTGCACTTGCCCCTCACCTTCTGTGGTGGAGCTGCAGGAAAGTTAAAGGAATCACAAACCAATTAAAGTATGAATAAGAAATAGAATTGCTCCAACACTATACCAGATTTTGTTTGTAAGAGTTTTTTTTTTATCACCAATAAAATCATAGCGGGACATTTAAAATTCTCTCCGTACGAGACCCGTGAGTGAACAGTGAGCCAAGAGAAAGACCTAACCCATCTATCCCGCTGCCACCCCCCACCCACCATCGACCGGCGAGTGACACCACACCACACCACCGTCACATACGCGGCCGATGGGCCCCCGCGTCCTCGCTATGGGCCATCCGACATTGGTCCTCGCCGGCAAACTGGCTCCTTCGATTTTCTTCATTGTTGGAAGTGTCAAGTTGTTGCCGTCATATTCGACACTGCCACAGACCTCTGAACGACAGACCCAGGCGACTCAGTTGTGGGGCCTCCGATGTCGTCTTCTCCGGCGACTGGGAGTTTGCTGCTTTTTTGCTGTTTCGACGGACTGCTTTTGATACTGTTTCGACGGGCTGTTTCGATGGACTCCGGCTACCACATTGTGGGCCTCCAATGTCGGTCATCCTCCGGCAACTCTGTTTTCTCCGTTAACTCGTATTAGGGGCTTCTGTTACTCTTTTGTGCATTCTCAACGTGAAGACATGCAGCTTGGGATGCTCCTGCAACTAAAGTTATAGGTTTGATTAGTATGGGTCAGATGGTGCGCTTTTGGGTGGAATCAAAGGTTTTCGAACTTTTGCCAGAAACATGGAGGTCTTCCTTAAAAATTGGGGAGAGTAGAAGGGTTTGGGATTTGTAGTGATGGGTCGTAGTGGTATAGAATGGCTAATGGCTATGGTGGAAGCAGTATTGCAGGCGGGGAGAAATTTGGATTTCACAAAACACTTGCGTGAAGGAAACAGAACATTCATGGCTCAACGATGCTCCAACGAGCATGGTAGGTTTCTAACGGTCACAGAATATGGTGGAGGAGGCTGGCGGAGTGTTGTAGTCATTCCTGAAGGGTATGAAGGTCTAGGTTGGGAGAAATTTGCTGCGGAATTACGCAGAGCTGCGGATATGCTTTTTGTTGATGGGTCAAAGAAGGAAAACCAAAAGAAGAATGAGAACATCAACTTGGAGGTAAATCATAAAGACCCAAGTACATCCACAGTGGCGAGCCGATCATATGTGCCAGCTTTGAGGGGATTGATGGAAGTGGTTTGCAGATCACGCCACAGAACCAGCTTGTCGCGATGCATAATCCCTTAAAGGAGATGGAAACCCAACTTGTCAAATTGAAGGCAGCGATAGCTTTTTTGTCTATGAAAATAGACCTGCTTTCAACTGGAGGCTAAGATAGGCCCAAATCCTTTAAACTCAGATAAAGAAAAAGGGAAAATCGGATTTAGCCCTGCTCCTATACCCAGATCCAGAAGAGTATGGTGGGTCAAAAGGAAGTCTGGGTTATTTGAAGTGGATTCTACGTCGGGTATCGGCATAGAGACATTTGCAATGGAATGTCATTCGCCTCAAGCGACTTCTGTACTCAAAGAGAATATGGCTCCCTCGTCGAAGTTGAAGGAAAATGGTATCAAATCATTGGTGATGGGACCCGCTAAAGTTGAGTATAAAGGGTCACCAGAGGTAAATGGACTTGATATCATACCATTGGAGAGAACCAATGGAGTTGCTGAGGTGGAACCGGATTTGAATATGGATTTGGCATTGGTGCAGGTGGATACTATGTCTAGGGATATTGTGGCTCCCCTGGTCTCTCTTCCTCCAATAGCGGATTGGATTTTGCCTAAAGTTAACGAGATTCAACAATTCGTGAGAATTTCACATGGAGAAGTTTTTGGGTAGAGTTTTAGTTCTACGGGAAGTAAGGGGTTGGGGTCGGGCTTGGTGTATTTTGGGTTGTTTTTCACGGGCTTTTTGGGTTATTAGGGGTTTTCTATTATGGGCAAGGTCTTCTCTTGTATACATTCAGTGTACTTGGTTACTCCTTTTGATATATATATATATATAATATTTTTACTTGTCAAAAAATAGATTATAAACACAGCAAGCAACATAATACAATTAGAGAAAATTTATATCATCTCAAAAAACTCAAGAAAACAAATAAAAGAGGCAGTTCATAAACAAAATTAATTACATGGTCATTAGGCCAAAATCATTAGGAGACAATTTCATTCCTTCCCTAAAGTGGCATATCAATCTGATGCACAAAAAAAGCACTACCAAAGTTGACAGTTGTCTACATGAATCAATGATTATTCCAGGGAAAAAATCAAATGATTTTGAACTAGGTGCATAATTAACATCAATGTTGCAATTTCAGTTGGAAAAATAACCTTATTTGTTGTATCTATAGAAAACGTACAAGGCATTTCTACTTCAGCACCATGTATGATACAATAAGCATCATATTCGATAGTTTACGATTTAGTTAACGTCCATTTTTAATTCTTTTATAGGCATATACACTGTTCCATTGATTGCCCAATCATTGACCCGATATACAACATAAACAGCAACCATCCATTCTTACTACAGACATACACATAATGCTATCAAGTGAAAACACTTCCAAATATTATCAGCAAATTTTTTTATGTCTTGTCTGGTATAATTGCTTTGAGGAGGCACAAAAATCTGTATTTCCAGGTCCTACTGTCAAGCAGAGTAAAAAAATACTCCCTATATGAAAGCACTGGATCAGAGTAGCATGCTCTCCCACAATAAACTCGTCAATACAATTGACAAAAAATGTGCAGCAACAGTACACCCAAAACCATCCTCCATTTCACTAAGTCACCAATTTTAAAAATCAATATGTCACCAATCAAGCATATAGATCTTCCAAGGCAAGTAGCTGGTCTCTCATACAAGGTTACCAGTGTATAAAAATTCACGTGCCAAACGTAAATCTTTGAGCTCAAATCACTCTTTTTTTTTAAGAAATTATGCCCTTAACTCTGGATAGGACAACTGAAACTCCCAATATCCCTGACAAATCCCAATTCCAAAACATGGCCATTTTACACTCATTAAACCCTGCTTCCTTAACACTCAAAATTATGAAGGCCAAATACCTGGGTCTCATCCAAAAGATCATCAAAAGAAATTGCACTACTCTCGCCAACAATGTGCCAACTTATATCAATCAAGCAATGGTATGGTCATCTCATATTATGCACAAACCATAACTATATTACAGGTTTGGGAGTGAGATGAGAATTTTGTGTTTTGTTTGAAAGTCTTAAATATTATGTTTTAATATTATTATTGTTTTAGGATTTGAAAAAGTTGAATTGTTTATTATATTTTGTATGGTGATTTGAAAATGTATAATGATGAGAAGAGAATTTTGTGTCTCACCCCACTCACAAACCTGCCATATTGCCCAAAACCGAAATAATCCCACTTCCAGTTAGCAGATAATAATAAATAATAACATTATATGGTTACGCTCAGTTGCACTAAGATAATCACAGTAACCAATTAAAAAATTAGCGAAACCAAAACGAACGCATAAACCAAGACACTGAATTTCCTTATTTACCACATAACATTCACAACAATATTCCAAAAAGATAAATAAAAGCCAAAAAATATTAGATTTTCTGTTAAGAAATACTCGCCCAACAGCGTCGACATATCCTGGGATTGATAACTTTGATGTGGGCGCCGATCCCTTGCTTTTGCGTCCGAAATTGGACCAGATGGTTCGGCAAACAGAGAAGAAGGAGAAGGCCGTGAAGGCGATCCAGAGGCGGCGAGCTCCGAAACCAAGCAGAGCCGTCCAGAGGAAGCGGAACTTGGAGCGAAGGCCGAGAAAGACGAGGCCGGTCCATCTAGGCCGCCACGACCACCCGATGACCAGGCCGATCGTTACGGCCAGCCAAATCGGAACTGCGCAGAGCAAAATGTCGACGAATGTCTCGGCGATCGAAGGCCGCCTCAGAAACTCCACGAGATCGAAGAACGGCTCATCCATGACCTCCCTAATCCTCTTAGACTTTCCCGAAAAGTCAGCGAGCTCGATCTACATGGACCACGGGGTACTCTCCGACACGACACAGAACGCAAAAAGGGTGAGAGGGAGGGAGGGAGGGGACGGTTAGGGTAGTTGAATTAAGTCTTTTGAGATGACCTGGCATAGTAGAGGCCGTCGATAGGGGTGGCGGGGGTCGTGTTAGGTTACGCGATTTGTGGAGCGTGGTGGTTGGGGTTAAGGTCGTAATTAGCAAGTGATAATTGAGGTTGAGGAGGATAACGTACTGTTATTAATTTGATTTTTCATTGGATACAACCGTCTATATCACTTTAAATGTATATTATTATTTTTTTTTCTCTAAACGTACAAGTTCTTTTTCTTCAGCTCTCTTATCAATTTTCTATCATCAACTCTCTTTATCTCTCGCTACTCAGGTCGTCTCTTTTATCAACTCTCTTTAATCAGCTCATTAGCTTGGTCTTTCTCTCTCATCAGCACTCTCTGTTATCAGCTCAATCTTTCTCTCTCATCAACTCGATCTCTCTCACAGCCCATAGTATTTTAAATTCGGAGGGTTTGAAATGAGTGATTTCCACGTCCGTCCCGTTTACAAGCCATTTACACCGGACGCTTGCAACAAGCGTTTTTCTAAATTGATTTTAAGATTGGACACTGTTACGTCCACCGCTCCGCTGGTAGTTATGGTTAAGTATAATTGGTTTTTTTTTTTTATCCTTTTATATGTATTTTTTTACACTTTTAAATATTTTTAAAAAATTAAAAAAAATACAATATTATTAAAAAATAATTCCTTAAAAATAAATAAAATAAAATAAAAAATTTCAATAATAACACCGAACTATAAGAATCAGTGATGAGAATTTCATTTTTCTTAATTTTAGGATGGCACTATAGTCACCGTTGGTTCTCACTAGTTATTTTAATATATTTTTTTTATATATATTTTTTAACACTTTTAAATATTATTTTTTAAAAAAATTCGTAACATTATTAAAAAATATTTCTTTAAACACAAAGTAAAAAAATAAAAACAAAAACAAAAATGTCAGCAGTAACTCCCAGAGGTGGGAGCGGAAGAGGACTAGCATTATCCTCTTAAGATTTTTATTTTTAAGGAAAGATGCCTTCAGTGTTAGAGATTGGGTGCTCCTATCCGGTAGAGGATCAGCATCTTTGCGCGTATATCCTTATCAAAAAATTTAATATGCAGTCACGTACTTTTTAAAAACATAATAATAATAAATTTAAGATTTACATAATTTTTTTTTTTTTAACGATAACTTCCCTTTTTTAAAAAAAAAGTAGACAAAGATTGCATAATTCAAAATTGTATATAATATTATTTTTTTTTTTAGGCATAATTTAGATAGCAAAATATTTCCAAGCCATTCAATTTCATTTCAACTCATTTCATAATATGTTATCTCAATATCTAAATATTATAAACACAAACATTTTTTATTTTTAAATTTTTAAATTTTTTATCTAATCATTATCTAATAATTACAAATTTTTAAACTTTTAAACAAAATATAAAAAATAGTATTATAATAATATTTCAGTTTTATAATAGTTTTATTTAATTTTATTTAATTTTTCTCTCATAAAATATATTAACTCAAATATTTAATTATTGTTTATAACTTATTTTATTATTATTAAGAGATAATCTCATCTCATCTCATCTCATTATTTAGACATGTTGATACTTGTTTAGGATGGTTAGAGCCGAACCGCGACCAATATTTGTACATTGCAATCCGTTTTTTTTTTAAAAAAAAATATTTGTTTATTTGTCCTTTCTCTCTTGGAAGAATTCTTGAATTTGTATATTACAATCCGTTTTATCGCCTAAAAAAAAACAAAACAAAACAAAACGATCCGTTTTATCATTTTATTTAAAGATTCCCAATTTTTTAGATAAACCGAAGCAGCAGAGGGCTTTAGATTAGATCATAACTATCACGTGGTTGTTGCATACATAATGGACTTTAAAAAGTTCATCATGGTGATGACAGGCCCACGAGAGGAAGATTGGCCCAACCAATTGGACGAAGCCTGATTTCATCACAACACCTCAGTACTCGGCTCAACGACAAGTGATAACGATGGGTACGCTTTCAATGCATGACTCTCTTGTACAAACTGCATGTCCACAACTTTTAGATTCACACAGATAACTTTATCACCATTACAACTTATTTATGAATTATATATGTAACTAAAATATTTTTTAAATTGATTTTTTTGATAAATTCGGATATCAGTCACAATTCAAGTAACCGAATATTCGTTTAGATACTACAAGAAAATTGTTTATTTATGTTCAGTTATTTCATACGAAAATGAATATTTTTTGTTAAAATGAGTTTATTTTCATCGTAAATAGTCATTATCCTCACAAATAATCTGTCACAAATACTTGTTTTTTTTGTAGTGAGATTAATTCGAGCAAATACCCAGACTGTATTATAAATCTAAATGTGAATCTGGATATAACGGAATACCCGGATCAACATAAAAAAGATGGGAGGGGGGGAGCTTGTGTGTTGGAAAAAAGTCTGTGATTGTGATGGCCAACAAAGTCCCTGTTTTGAATAAAATGGACTTTTCCAGGTAATTTTCCAATTAGCTGTTGAATGCTTTATAGATTTTACAAATGGTCAAGTCACCCAAAAAGTACTCGAAAATAATTAGGGAATCCATTTACAATATTGACAACGAATTCCGTATGGCTTTATCGAGCATGGGAATTACTTTTTCTCATACACACTCAAGATGTCTCTCTTCTCTTTTGACTCCTATGAGGAGATCTCAATCCGTATGTCATTTCTTATGACTGATTGCAATGGAACATGACATGCTTTGCAAAAATCAACGAAAAGGCTAAGGCAAGATCTGTTGAGCTACTACGCTAGCTATGATTTCCATTTGATATATATGATGATACTTGATGAATTCATCAGTTTACCACATTCTGGTACCTTTCCTGTTTTCCAAACAATAATGCATAAAATTATGGCTATTCAAGTGATAGAAAGTTTGCCAAACTGAAAATGATAATTAGACAATGATAGAGGTCGAAACCAGCTGTGGTGATGGAGATGGAGGGTGACCTTTTCTAATTTTGGTTAATATTTAATTGCCATTTGTTTGACATTTCTTCCAGATTGAAATTCTTGGTCACATAACACCACATGGACAAATTTATGCCATTAACAAGTCAAAAAAATATATATATATATTCACCGACCATTTGACCCAGAAACATGCCTCTAGTTCTTTTTAATTAGTTGCATTGAAGTCTGGATCACAGACATGCATGCACTCATCAACATATGTATCAAAACTTTATCAACACAAAGAGAACACCAGAAATTGTCTATGAATCGTACAAGACCACCTACTGGAATATGCCACCCCCCCTCTAGTTAAGTGGGTTCTCTGTTTTTTCCCATTCCTACCAAGTAAAGATGAAAATACATATCTGAAGACTGACATATATGGTGGGGCATGGCTTACGAATGAAATCCATGAAGAACAGATATACACGGCAGTATAGGTTTTTCATGCACAATCTGAATGTGAACATTGGGTAGGATCTGACCCACATGTTATTAAAAAGTTGAGAGAGAAATGGGCTTAGACTGAGGGAGGTGGTTATGATGGCAGTCTTAAGGTGGAAAAAAGGAGTAAATTCAAAGCTCGACTTTGATAGGTAGCAAAAGAATATCTCCCCTCTCATGCAACACATAAAGTGAAAGCTCCTGAGCTTATATTCTTTGTAACTCCCAGCAAGCAAAGGCAAAGGGAAAGACAAGATTCAACCACCAAAAGATAAAACACAACTTTATTTGCTTATTATTTTTTTTTGCCTTCACACAGTCATATTTTCACACTAACCCCGTGTCTGTATTTCAACGAATTTGGTAGGAAGTAGTAGGAACAGAGATTTTGCAGACTTGGGGAGCATTGGAAATTAAACTCCTAGCTATGATTTTTTTTAACGGTTTTCCGAGTATTTCCTAAACTTTTCCAAGATTTGAAAGGGTGAAGCTGAAGCAAATAACTTCTAGAAATTAGTAATTCTTTGTTGTCTTTCCAGTTTGTTCTAGTGAATTTGCTTCTCGTGAACAAGTTATCTGCACATTCTTTTTTGCGAATAAAATCCCCAGTAGTTTTCTTTTGTAGTATTCAAGATAAAGACTGTCTTTTTGATCAAGGAGAAAAACAAAACTACGAAAAATAACACACACACACTCAATTTTCTGCAAAGGGATGTATATATAATGCAATTTTATTTAAAAGCATTGGTCTTGGCAGATTACCTACGGTTTGAACCTACAGAGTTTTACGTGCACTTCCAGTTGCAAATTTCAAAGGAAAATGCTATTTGCAGGAAAAACCACTTTATTGAAAGTAAGTGTTCCTGAATTTGCTCTAAACCAGGCCATTATATGTACCTTTTCGGATAGCGTACTCAAAACAGCGTGCCTCCCTCCTTCGCTTGACACTCTCATTAGAGAAAAGGGAGAGATCGATGCATAATATATAAGAAAATGGATAGAAGTAAGAACTTACATGTTGAAAGCAGAAGAAATATTGGATTGTTGATGTATAGGCAGCTTCCCATCGATCATGTACGAAGACTCTCTAGCTATTGGAGAGTTGGGGGGAATGAAGCCTGGTCCGAGATCATTTGAATGAATGATTATCTGTGCTTCACATGGTCTCGAACCAGACAGCATTCCCCTCAACTCATGGAGAGAGAGAGAGAGAGAGAGAGAGAGAGAGAGAGAGAGGACTGTTCGATTTTGAAACAGCCATGCATTTCATTGGCCCTTAATATACGTGGGGGAGGAAGAGAGTTTTTTTGTGGGTCGGGTGACATGGAGTCCCACTTTGTACAGTTCCCTATTAAACCTTTAGACTTTGGAAGTAAAAAAAATAGATTGGGCTAGGTTTGGCTGAATGCACAGGCAATCTCATCGCACTTCTCCACCTAATTTTAACCTGTCTCTTCTTTAGTCATCCCCCACAGTTTTCTTTTGCTTGTTACACCAAAATTGTCATCTTGCATGCAATAGACAAACCAAAAAACGTTTTCTAATGTACGTCAATGTTGATTTTTGTAAACACTGCCAAACAAATCTTATAGGTTAGGACAATAGGTAATGATGTCAAATGAATCAAAAAAGGCACAGTTTGGTGGGAGAAATAAGACCAGTTGCCACTGTTAATTAATAGGTTCATCTCTCTCTGATCTCTCTCTCTCTCTGTGTGAGGGAATGGTAGAATAATGAGGTCAAAGCAAGATTATTTTAGCATCTAGAATTTATTTTTTATTTTTTAAAAAAACAGCTCATCCTCAGCCTCTTAATTTCACCAGGCATTGCCATTCAAATCCTCCAATGATAACATGTGGCATGGTTCACTTCCATCCGATAGATCGACCGATCCTATCGCGATCATATATTGATCATTGCTTAGTGAGGATGTTATTGTGAATCGGTATGGAGCTTAAAGTTGATAGTACATGATGTCTTGACATTGGTGCTTAAAAGTTAAAAGGAGGTGTCTTTTGCTTCCCACTTGAAGAAAGGGAAAGATATGAGGTGGTACGTAGAACCTTCATTGACGCATGGGATGCCCCAAATGGTGCGACTACAAGCTTAAATGGAAAGACATACAGGTTGGCCTGTTAAAAGCTTAAGCAGGATTTTGTGAAAGTTGGCAAAATTACGAAGATATAGATGTTAAATTTTTGAGATAACGTCAAGGTACCTACTATTACTAATCAAGTGTTGCAAATGAACTTCAAATATAATCACTAATAGAACTACATACTTTTGCGACCGATCCAAAACAATTGGTATTTGCAATTAGGATCGTTATTGTTATTCGAGGCACATTTTCGAGTATCTGCCATTTACAGAAGATAACAAAAGAAACAAATACTCCCTAAGAACCAAGAGAGACCAGCAAGTTTACTCAGAAAGTCCATCTTTTGCTATGTGATATCTAAGAAGCTTTAACACGGACGTGTTTCACGCTCCATAGTGTCATTCTTTCTTTCTTCTTTCCACCCTTTTCCTTTTAAGAACTTTCAATAATGAGGCTTAGCATAATCACGCAAAAACATGGATTTCCAACCCAACAAAAGCACAACTTAATGGGTCCCTCACCCTAAACTTTATGCTCCTCATCACTCGGTCAGGGTGACAGTAAACAAATATCAGAACTCCCACACTACCAAGCAAAATATGGGTACACGTTCTACACTGAAAACAAAAACTTTGATGATTATGTTATACAAGTACTGTTTTGTGCAATATCCCAAACCAACAAAAGAAAATATTTCGAATCCTAATCAGGGCATCCTGTCCAGAAAAAAAAATTAATTAGATGGGGCCTATGTTACTGGTCATGCCCTTGGCTACGGTTTTTTTTTTTTTTTTTTTTGGTGGGTAAGTTGTATAAAAACACTTCCATTTTCAATCTGTAAAATAAAAATTTGAATTTTACATGGAAGAAAAGAAAAAGGGAAAGGAAAGATGAATCCTTTATATACTTTATATATATATGAATGGACATAACTTACAGAATTTACACATCATACATTAAACAAAGCACTGCAGCAAGTCCTTGCATGTTTAAGGAAATAACTTACACATATTTTTTAGAGCAGTCACAAGAAAACTAGAGAAAATGAAGATCCATTTCCTCTCATAAATTAGAAAACTGACCAGAAACTCAATAATGGACATCAAAGACCATATTCCCCTCACCATTAACCTTGGTTGTAAATGATTCGTTTATCCCTTCCGCTTCTTTGGATTCATCTTTGAATTTGCACAGGGTATTACCATTCTGGATGTTGATCTGATCCTTAATAAAGGTGGAACCATCGGTGGTGGTTTCTTCTTTGACAATACCAAGGCTATGACGATTTCCCTGAGCACAAGCTCCTTTCACCTTGTGTCCCTGGGATAAACTGACTGTATCACTGCAGCTCTTCCTTCGACCCAGCTTTGGTGATTTTGCACGAGTTGGTGGTAACTAACGTTCATGCAAGCAACAAAATCAATTTTAAGCATACTACTAAGATAGTCATTTTCTGTCACTTATGATCTCTAAACAGAAAGAACCTAGAAGTTCAGATACTAGCTTAACAATTTTCATTTTTTGATAGATAAAATTCATTGGAATAATGCCATGCGCACCACTAAAAAAGAGAAGAGAAAAGCAAGAAAGGAAAGATTAAAAAAATAAAAAAATTACATGTTCCAGATAAGCTCCTGTACTTCTATAAGACATCATAAGAATAAGAGGTGTCTACGCAGTACCTTTTTGAGTTCAGCCTTTGGTGGAGGTCCCTCATGATAGAAGCTTGGCATTGGGCTTGCCTTAAACATTAAACTCCTCCTCAGTTGTTTAATAGATGCCTCTTTCTCTTCCTTAAATTTTCAAAATTCATGAAGAGGACAGAGGCAATGTAAATTATAGTAATATTATCTAACACAACCACACAAAATTAATAAACAGAAATGAGTGAGGGAAAGCAATGACAGAAAAAACAGTCTATTGACCACCATGTGGGAGAGAGAGTGCTCTAAATAATCTAGTTCAAAGATACTTGAGAAAGAATCCTACCTTTGTCCTTGCTTCACTTTGAGTTTTCTCAGCTTCCAATGCTTGGTGTTTCTCCTCTAATTTTGAATAAAACTGAAACGTGGCAACATGATAGGGATGTGTGGCTTTGCATTTAGGCTATGTCATAAACACAGTACCTATATTCAAACATAAAAGGAACTTTGGATACAAAATTCAATCATAATACCTCCCTCCGCTTCTCTGCACGCTCAGTGCATCTAAATACTGGAGCTGATGCAACAGTCGGCCTGGACTTAATTGCCCTTGTAGATACTGCAGTTCTGTGCATAGTCAAAGGATGAAATTGATTTTAGAACTGAGAAGGTGAGGGGAGACACTAGAAAAGTAAGAAAGAAACGTGATTTTGTTTTTTATAAGTAGAAAGAAACATGAAATAAAACAAGTAAACTCCGATTGAAAGGGGTAAGAGAATACGAGGAAGCAACAGAACAGGAATCTTCTTCATCAGAATGCTTCTTGTTATCAGGTTGCAGCGGCTTCCTCGGTAACACTTGTGATATTTGCTGCAGGAATATACAGAAATTTAAAAATCAATTGGAAAAAAAAAAAAATTACATTTTACCAACTAGAAACGGTAATTTATTCATGATTCAATGGTAGTGATTGTGATCTTATGACATACCTTTTACAGGAAATCAAGAATTAGTCAGTAGTTACCTGATAGGGCTTTGTGGTATTTGGATGTCGCAAATTGTTAGCAGCAGATGATTTATTCAGGCGAGTCCCAACATCAGGTTGAGCACCAGCAGGAGAAATTCCACATGAGGCACGCTTTTCAGTTGCTAGTGCAAATGGCTGTGGAACAGTGTGTTTTGTTCGAACATTTGCAGCAAGAGCTCTAGATGCTTGCTTGACAGGAATTTGTGACCTATCATTGTCCCTTTTCTTCTGGGCTTCTGATTTTATCTTTTCTTCAGGCAGACCTGCTTTAAAATGTGAGTTTATTGCATTCTGCTCTTCCTTACATTTTTCATTATGACAGAGTTCAGGTAACTCTACTGAATTTTCAGTAGTACATTCCTTCACATCATATTCCTTCACTTCAGTGCTTTCTTCTGAACTTTGGATTTCAGGACCCTCATTAATATGCTCGTATGACTCAGACCCATCATGATGAATGGGAGCAGTTTCATGGTTTGAATAAACTATGACACAATCTGGCTCCTTGTCCATACAAATATCTGGAACTTCTATTCCCATTGCACTGCAATAAAGGAACATAAATATCACATTCACATTAATTTGGTCATGCTCTCAGTGCCGCAAACATATATGCATCCCAAATTCCCAACCATTACATTTACTAATCCAATTTTGTTTTAATTTCCAAGTTACCATGTCTTTAATTACAATCATCTTAAAATGGCTAGAATCACGTAAACATAGATATAAAATTAGTATTACCTCTGAAGCCTGAAGCATACACAAAATATAACACCAATACCAATTTCTTTGATATGTTAGCAGGAAATTAATTGTATGGATCAAGAAAAAGAGAGAAGAAGAATCTTGGAGAGACTTTCTCCAAGAGAAACAAACATTAGAACCTATACGAAAAGCTTTTAAAAGTTAACATGATAAAAGGAACATACAAGATGCAAATAGAAACAACCAAGGTGCACACAGACTAGTGAACCAAAGGAAAAAGAAAGCAATCCAATTTCAGTCCACAAACGATTACATCTTGGTTAATCCACTTCCCAGGAATGTATTTGTGATAGCATCTCTCTTCCTATGGGCTCAACTAAAGTCTTCATTATACTTATAAAAAAAAAAAGTCTTCATTATAGAAAGTTGAAGTTTAGAGGAAATTGAAGCCTTCTGGCAGAAAGAAAACCTTGGAAATTATATATATGAATGAAAGAAAGGATAAATTCAACTTATCAAAAAAAGAAAAAGAAAAATTCAAAAGAAATGAGATTTCATTTGATGGGGGGAAATGCTACTAATAGTAATTGTGTATCAATATTGTTGGAGTAAAGCAAATTCAACACAAATAACAGACAACAGGGACACAGTGAATCTAAAAGACTAAAGTATGATCACAGGAAATTACGATATTCATATGAAAAGGATATAAAGCAATGAATTAGTCATGTCAAAGGGAGCACAGACCCTTGTCCATACAAGAAGCAAACCTTAACTTGGATGTGAGAATTCCAGGAGAAAGCAAGGGGTTTTCCCAAGTGAAAAGATAGGCACTCAAGCACTACAAAACAATATGAAGAATCCTCGTAGAGGCAGGTATTGGCGTTTGCTCAGTCCACATTTAGGATATCACGAGACCAATATAGAATCACTGACTAAGAAGCATCAATTCCAGAAATTGGGAGACAAATCAAGACGAATTGCACTAATAGCATATAAGCGACTAGGATATTCTTCTATCACTAAAGCCAATATTTCACCAATTCTAGATTCAATCAAGAAAAGAGATCACTCATCTGCTGACTCCAACTATAAATAATCAATCTATCTAATAACATTCACGCGGACGTAAAAATTCATAGCTTTAAACTTTTGCTTGAATCTTAACTGCTATGAAATACACACAACATATATACCGATATACGTGTACACACACAGAGGACTAAACTCAACTAGAGCAAATAGCTGCGTTAACCCCCGCTAATCAGGGCTTTTGTTCTTTGAAAAAACCCAGATTGACCAGAGAATGAACTAAATCAGACCTGGCGCTGATTTTCCAATTAAAATAAACGCAGTCAAAGAACAGAAAGATCGAATAAGAAAGCTTCTTTTTCATGTTCAATGTTTATAACTAAGGGAAAATAAAGTGCTATTTCGATTCCAAAAATGACAAATTATCCTACATTTCCGCGGAAGCGAAACAAAGCTCGAAGCAAACAAATAAATTACAATTTCAAATCGAAGCAACAATGAAGAAGCAGAAAATGGAACCGAGTGCACGAAAAGGTAAATCCAGAGAGAGGGAGAAATCAAAGAGGGAAGAATAACAAGCAACCAAACTACACCGCACGGATCGAGGCATTGAAGATTTGAATTTAGAGCTACATTTCAACCATGCACGAGTAAGCAGATCGGAGAGAGCAGAGAAAGAAGCAGAGTGTGGCAAATGTGGGAAACAACTCACGGTTTTGGTCCGATCTGTGAAAGGACGGAGTCTCTGCCTCCGGTCTCAGACTCTCAGGTTTCTGCTGCTTTCAGGCTTAGGCCTTGGGCCTTGTGGACGATGGTCCTCTCTCTTGTTATCGAGCTGTGAGTGTGCGTCTGTGTGTCTCTTTAAGTGCGCTTCTGTTTACACGTTGGTGCTCACGCTTCTGTTTAATATGTGTTGCCAACTTGCCGTGCCTCGTCGGTGCTCACGCCGTCACTTCACGCCGTAACGTAGCTTTCGAAATGTTGATAACCACAGGTCCATACATACAGTACGTAGTTTTCTTTGGGCACCTCCGTTCCCATTCTTTTTCCTAAGCAAACAAATAAAATAAAAATAAAAAATTCATTTAAATAATATTGAGAATTTATTAATGAAATTATAAATACCCAAAAATGGAGAGATAGAAAGCATCATTTTTATTTATCAAATAATTCTCTCTCTTTTTTTTTTTTTTTAAATTCTAATTATCACGTGAGGAAAATAATTTGTCACCAACATCTTGTTTTCACGTACAAATTATATTTTTTGAAAGTGAAGAGAGTATGCGATTCAACAACACTATTGAGGATCAAGAAAAGTATAAAAATATTGCTACAAAATCAAAATCAAAGACTTCTCTGCATATAAAAGGAATATGTGTAACGTATTTATATATATATATATATATATATATAAAATCATAAATTCTTTTATTTTAGTATTTTCATAATCTAATAAATAGAGCATTATCCTTATTCTTTGTATGCTAATTTGATCATCGGATGAGATCGCTCAAAATCTCACCCGGCTTCACTTTGTTTTGTCTTATTGGATAGAGTGCAACAAAATTTTTTGGGTCTATTTTGATTTGCCATTGAAGATTGCAAACAAATTATAGAGTTTGTTTGACTCCAAATTAGACAACAGTGGGACAGATGAAAGGCTCACGCAATGCTCCCAATGTTTTTCCAAAAAGGGTTAAAAATTCTATATATGTTCTTGTCTGATTGATTGAGTGTTATAATAATGACATACTTCCTTGTGAGTGCTTTTAAAGTATCAAAACTCTTTCAAGATTAGCAAAAGGCACCGCATTTTCCTATTCCACCCTAAAATATTTAGGAATTTGGTTTATTTATTTGTTAAAACTTTGGTTTTTTTTTATTTTTCACACCTTTTCTCAATGCTCGTCTTTGGGTTTTGGTGATCATAAAAGAAATAATTACATACCAAGCGCCAATGTTTAATTTGGTTGATTAATAATATATTATATGTGAATTAAGTGTCTCAATTACATATGTTTAATTATTATAACCGTGAATAGTTAGTTTGTAATTTGAGTTTTTTTTTTCTGTATGTATTAGTCAAAGTTATAACTTCATTTTTTATGAATGAATACATTCTATTTTCCATTAAAAAGAAAAAAAAAATCCTAACCTGTTCTTTGTATTACTATTCGGGACATAATATTGGCAATTAATTTACGCTAAGCAAGAGGATTAGGGGCTTTCAGAATTGCGGTCAAATTGTCACAAAGATGTTCGTGTCTTAGCCAAAAAGCAAAATGCAAGAGAAGACGTTACATCCAATAATGGCTTAGGCCCCATCCTCCCATCCTTTGATTATTCCCTCTAACCCTTTTGATAAAGGCTTAACACCCTCTAATTAATATTATATCATGTCCTCCGTGCCACTTGCCCAGTTTACCCTTGGTATAACCCCCAACCATTTGATAATATATTGATAACAAGAGGGCAATTATGGATATCAAAGATTATGGGCCATATGATAGGGGGACATGGTGAGGCCGTGGATATGTACTTTGTGAGCTGTCAAGGGTTATGAATGGAGTACAAGAAAAGGGTGGAAAAACATAATCGGTGTGGGACAGAGTGGCAATTGGGGGGACCCGCCTCTCCCTATGTCACGCATCACAATCGTCAATGGGAAGTGAATCATCAATCGCCAGGGCCCCGCATCCCAGATTGTACATATCAACGGCCGTGATTGATTACTATTGCAATCATTTCATCATCCTCCCCTCCCTCTCTATACCTCATTTTTCAGTCCCACAATATTATTATTAAATAGCACTGGTGACATCGATAAGGGAGCTCCTCTAGTTTTGTTTCCCCCCTCCTCCTCTGTGTGATTTATGGCGGTTCAAGACCAGGTTGTCAACTTCACACGTGGGATTATGTATCAGTTGTCTCGAAGATCAACAACCAGTTGGTGGGGAGTTTAATCAAACGATTATACTGAAGTGAGGATAGGGTCAACCATCTTTCTGCGGATTACTTTATGAGCCAAAGTACCTATAATGTGGTCTAGCGATGGATCTCCCTACGGCTACTTGCATGTAATTGATTTGTTATCATAAATGAGATGGGTCTCTCCAATATCTGAATGGGATAGGTTTTGATTTGTAAGGTCGAGCTTGCTAGGCCTGGAAAATTACTAAGCATTCACAACTTAGTGCGTAAATATGTTATTTTTAGTGGGATATCGTACCGATGACAATGTCGCAAAGAATAATTATATTTAAAGATACTTACATCATACATTCACATGATATAATTTGATTTAAAAAATAAATTTTAAAATTTAAATTTTATAAATTAAATTATATTATGTGAATGGTATACCATGTAAAAATTTTCAAATGACACTACTAAATATAGTGTAAAATGTGTTTCAGGCATCCCCAATTTGCAAGGTCGAGGGACCTTCTTCGTTTTTATTTTATTGTGGGCTCTTCTCACCTATTGAGTACAGAATCTAAAGTTTGGAATGGGCTTTTTAGAGAAGTCGAGTGAAACAAAACAGGCTTACGATGCTTCCCCCAACGAACAGGAAACCTATCGTGGGATTACGTACGAGGCATGTTGACCATGTATTATTATAAAATAAATTACTTTAAAATATAAATATTCAGTGTAAAAAAAAAAAAATTAATGATAAGATCTACGAGGATAATATAATTCATTCTACTTAAAAACTACTAAGGGTATGTTTGAATGTTGAAGTGAGTTGAGTTGAGTTGAGTTGAGTGAAGATGATAAAATATTGTTAGAATATTATTTTTTAATATTATTATTATTTTGAGATTTGAAAATTTTGAATTGTTTATTATATTTTGTGTTGAAATTTGAAAAAATTGTAATGATTAGTTGAGAGGAATTAAAGATCCAAACTAAGCCTAACTCAAACAGCAATAAGTTTAACCAACCTATGACTCAAACCCAGAACCTTCAATCTCATGAAGTATTGATTCAGCTGAATTATTACACATTTTATACATCTAAAATCAATATATTTCAATTATTTCATGACATTATTATTGGTTTTAGATAGAAAAAATGGTTAAGAGGCATAAATCTGAGTTGTGAATTAAATTGGTTAATAGTATGATTTCTGCTTAATTTTATAACTTGTGATTTAATTGGACAATATTTCTTCACATGCACAACGCATCTTTGATATTCTATTCTTCATTTTTATTTTTTTTCTTGTTTATATTTTTTTTAGGCCAATAAATGCACAACATTAGCAGACCAAAAATGGAAAAGCAACATTTTTACAAACAAATGAATGACCCTTTCAATCCCATTGTGCACGTTTTACCCATTCGGCGTTTCTAGATGCCTACCAATAAAATATTCTGCAGTATAATTCAAGAGAAGCTCGAATAGATGAAGCACATGGATTGCAAAATATAAAAGTAAAAGAACCTAGCGGAAAAAAAAAAAAAAAAAAGCAGCAGCTTTACTTGAAAAAAGCAGAGTTTTTACGTAGGGGCATTGATGGAAAACAAAAGTGTCAAACATAAAATATTGTTCATTACTGTTCATATATATATAGCCTCTTTTAAGTATAAAGAGAGAGATATATATATATATATATATATATATAATATTACATGGCCACGAATCGACATTAACCCCATCCAAAATTGCTTAGACAACCTATAGATTGAAGCAACTGTAACAAGCCTAATTAACTTGGACTCAACTTTAGTCCATGGGTCACCCTTACCTTTTACTCTACTTCTTTCTACTCGTGTTTTGGTTTAGATTATTTATGGGCCTTTGGATTGTAACAAGTAGTGGGCTTAGGCCCATAGCAATAACTAGTTGCATGCAGATTTTAGTCTTATTGTCTTGTGTTTACTTTAGCCCAGGCCCAATACGTGGGTTATATGTAATGAACAACTTGGCTCTGAAGAATCATTCAGAACCTTAATGAAAATATTTTCCTATTCTGCTTTCCTTCTCTTTTCTCTTGGAGGCTAGGTCAACCTCGAATGTGACCAATTTCTATGTATTTTCTCTTATATTTTCTAGTCACCCAAACATCTATTATCAGATGTGTTACAAGTGGTATCTAGAGCTATGTTTTCCTTGACAGCTTCATCAATCAATGGAAATGAAAGAGATTATCACATCGTTGCTCAAAATCAAGTAGCAGCTTGAACAATCACAACAACGTTTTGAAATTATCCTACAGACATTCAAGGATGTCAGGAACGACTTTGAAGATTTCACCAGCAACGTCAATAAAAATTTAACCCACCTGGATCATCAATTTTATGCGTTGTAGGAAGATGGACACGAAGAGATGATGAAAGAAAAATAGGAATTCAGTCTCAACGAGAATTCTTCTTCCTTTGTTTCAAAAAATTTATCGGTTCTTCCATTACCTCCCTTTCCAACGATTGTATCAGGCTATTATCAAGCCATAACCAAAAACAAAGTGAAACCAGTGATGAGAACCATTATCGGCATCAATGGTAAGGATTTTGGCACTCTTATTTTCCTGTGCACCAGACGAGAGTTTGACCCAAATGTTGTTTCTTTTCTCCATCTTTGCTCCTCATCTTCTCAAGCAATTTCCTCACATTTATTCTTCTCTAACATTTGTCTCTAGCAGTATCACTTTAAACCTGAAAAGCCAACAATTCTCCTTCCATACCTTGCTCTCTTTCTCTCATTAATTTTCGATGGCTTTCTTCGTTTCTATTTGTTGTCAAGTAAACTTAATTGCTGAAAAATTATCAGTGTGATGGCTGGAGTTGTGGCGCACCCCAAGGAGAACCAAAAGGATTGCAGAGGCTTCGATGGGATTTCCTTCAAGTCGAACACCGGTGCTCTCCTGACCTTAGTTTTGGTCGATCGTGGAAATTATTTTTTCACTTTAAAGGTTCGAAATGCCCAGAAAGCTGGGGTTTCTGCAGTTCTTGTCGCAGTTGACATTGAGGAAGCATTGATAACATGGAAACTCCTTTCGTCTTTACCCCCTGTAGTGGTGACAAGGCCAACCGAATCTGGGAGCTCATGCACAAGAAGAAGCTAGTTGTTCAACTAGAGCTCTTTAATAGGACCATCCCTAACAAGGTCAACGAGAACCTCTTTATCATTCACAGAGGCATCAGCTTGACCGAACCATATTTGGGGACCAACGATTTCATGGAGGCACTATGCATGTAATTGATTTGTTATCATAAATGAGATGGGTCTCTCCAATATTTGAATGAGATAGGTTTTGATTTGTAAGGTCGAGCTTGCTAGGCCTGGAAAATTACTAACCATTCATAAGTTAGTGCGTAAATATATCATTGTTACTGACAATGTCGCAAAGAATAATTTTATTTGAAAATATTTACAACATATATTATTCATATGACATAATTTAATTTTAAAAATAAATTTTAAGATTTGAATTTTATAAATTAAATTATGTAATATAGATGGTATGCGGTAAAGATTTTCAAATAACACTATTAATATAGTGTAAAATGTGTCTCAAGCATTCCCAATTTGCAAGGTCGAGGGTAAGGGTGGGCAACGGGGACCCGTTGTCCCCTCATCTGGCCCCCTAGCGGCGGGGGCAGGTAGGGCCCAACCCCGCACTTCTTTTTTTTAAAAAAAATATAAATATATAAATATTTATTATTTTTACTATATATAAATATAGCAATATGTATTAAATAAAATTTTTACTTAATATTTTATGTAAGTTGCAGTGTAGTAGGGTGACTCTTTTATAGATTGCTTTGACAATCAATGTTTTGAATACCATACCGGTACCAGTCGGTATGTACCATACCGAACAGTAACCGATATGGGTGAGATAAGGGTTTCGTGTCAGGTCAAATACCAGCCATTTCGGTGTGTTTTGGTCAATACCGGCCATTTCGGTGTACTGGCCAGTTTCCAGTGTACCAACCGAAATTTTATATTTTTGTATTTTTAAAATTTTCACATCTAAATACTATTTTCTTAACTTTTTTTAATTCCCTTTTCTCGATGACTGAAAATCAAATCTTTACCCTCATTTTCATGATGAGGACGAGTAATTATTTTTTTAAATTGTTGGCTTGAGAACTTACAAGTATTATTGAGTTTTATAAATATGTATTTTAACTTTTTAAGACTTGCATTGATATTATTTTGAAATATAATTTATACATATATAATTAATTTATCTATATATAGACTATCCCGAAAAGGTACTGATATTGAAATATTTCATTTACATATCTTAACCAAAACGATCACCAAAACGGTATTCAAAACTTTGTTGACAATATAAGTTTCACACTTAGCAAATTTAAAAGAGTACATAATTTTTAAATTATAGTCATATTTATAAATTTAAATTTACAATTTGAGTCTTCAAATGTGTTTTTGATCACTTTTAGATCTAGAAATAATTTTTGTGCCTAGTGAAATGTAATCTATTATTGAAGTAGGCGGAGACGGGATAGATTGGGAGTCTATCCCACCCCCAGCATGCGGGACTGGATACTCCACCCCCGAGATGCGGGGCCGGAGGTTGAAGAGGAGGCTACCTCGCACCGTATTGGGTAGCACCCCTAGTTGGGGGGCTCTTCTTCGTTTTTATTTTATTGTTGGCTCTTCTCACCTATTGAGTACAGAATCTAAAGTTTGGAATGGGCTTTTTAGAGGAGTTGATTCAACCAAAACAGGCTTTCCATGCTTCCCCGAACGAACAGGAATGAGGAACCCACAGATTGAAGCAAATATAACAACGAAGTCAGAGAAAAAAATCAAGAGGAGGATGGAGCAGTGACATCTCGAGCAAAGGCAAGAGGCGAAACGAGCAATAAACAATGACCAAAGGCCCAAGAGAGGTCCAGGTGAGACCAGGGTGGAGGCTGTGTGCTATTTTTTTTTTTTTTTTAAAGGAAAAAGTGATTTTAAAGTAATCAGGCCCATTTAATTTTCCCAATGACTCTCTAAGTCCCGTTCGGATAATAAAAATATTTTATCTTATCTCATTATTATAATTTTTTTAAATTTTTACACAAGATATAATAAATAATTCAATTTTTTTTAAATCACAAAATAATAATAATATTAAAAAATAATATTCTAACAATATTTTATTCAACTTACAATTTTTATCTCAACTCATTTTATCTCAACTTATTATCCAAATGGTACCTTACCGATGTATAACCTGAAGACAATAGTGGCAACTGAAACGACCCAAGAGCATTCACATCAGGTTATTAAATAATGAGGAATGATATTTGCAATCATAGAGAGCACAAGCGCCATAATCATTTTGAAAAAAGTGAGTAAATATATGACTTATATGAAAAAAAATTATTTTTAATAGTGGGCCCACACATTTTCAAAATGATTGCAGTACTTACACACTCTACAACTGTTTGTAACAGTGTTTTAAATTTCGTACCGTACCGGCCGGTACGGTCGAAATTTTTTGTTTCGACCGTCCGGCTGGTACAGATACTATATATGTTCCGTACCGGCCAAAATACCAGCCATACCGGCCGGTACCGGTCGTACCGGCCTGAATTTCGGCCTGTACTGGCCTATATTTCGACCGGTACCGGCCGATATTTCGGCCTGTGTGTGTTTTTTTTTTTTTTCGTTTTTTCAAATTACAAGTTTATTTTTTAACCCCCAATTCAAATTAGACTATTTATAATTTTTATATATATGTATTTATATATAATTTATTTATATATAGATTATTATTTTAGAATATAATTTTTATATATATTTATATATATAATTTATTCATATATCGACTATCTCGAAACGTTATCTAGAAACGCTACCCCGAAACGGTACCGGTATCGAAATATTTCGTTCCAGTGCCTTGACCGGTACGACGTCCGGTACGGTATTCAAAACATTGGTTTGTAGTATTACTCTTAATAATTAGTTAAAATTAGTCAATTTTTTTTTTTTCATTTTAACTATCCATTTTTCAATGCATTTACATCCCATTATTTATTTTAACCATCTCTTCTTACGATTTAATTTAAATATTCTTTGTTTTATTCGATACTCTTCTTTCTCTTCCAACCTTAAGGTCTAGTTTGGGTAGATGAGTATTATTTTATTATTATTATTTTATATTAAGGAATGAGAATACTCCATTACTATTTATTATTTTATTATTATTTTTCATCTACTTTTTATTACTATTCAATATTTTATCATTACTTTTTTATTTTTATTTACAGAATATCTAAGATCACCTCACTACCCAAACGTAAAACTTCGTTTTTTTGCAAGAGTCGGGCTATTCTGCTACCTAAAGTAGCCTGCTCAACCTTACCGCTCTTCACTTTTTTGTTTTTTTTTTCATTTTCCTTTTCACATTTTTTAAATATATTTAAATATTTAAAAAAAATACTTCAATACACTTAAAATTACTTTTTTAATCACTAAGTAAAAAATAAAAAATAAAAAAAATTGGCGAGCGGTAAAATTGAGCGGTAAGCTTGAGAGGGCAAAGTAGTTTTTCCTTTTTGCAATTATCACATTTTCCTAATTTGTGTTATTTTTAAACGGTCGTATTTTTGAAGATTCACGAATTAAATTTTGTTGTATAATAAAATATTTATTATTATAAAACTACATTACATTAAAATAGAATGTTATATTCTAATATTATAAGGCTACATGTAAATATTATTGTCTATTTGTTATTAAAATATATTAATTTCATTTATCATCTTCTTTAGACTGTTGAGGCAAGCTCTGTAGTCTGAGACTCTGAAGTGGCTAGGTAATGCCACAAATGAAAGAGAAAAATGGATTTGCTTTTTGCAGGGGTCAAATTGGTCATTCAGGAAAATTAGAGTAACGACCTGATGGGGGCTGGCCTAACTAACTAACTGTACAAGCTTGCCGCCAAGAATCCCCCCTCCAATCGAACACAACCACGCGTCCATTGGCGGTTAGCTCTCCGTCCGTGTAACGGGAAGAGACTTGTATAAATTCACAATCCACTCCAGTCACCGTCCATTCCACACATTCAGCATTAGATTCTTTACCTGCAAACACATTTTCCCGCCCTCTTCACAGTTCCGATAGAGAGAGAGAGAGAGAGAGAGAGAGAGAGAGAGAGATCTTCAATGGAGGCGAGCGTGGTTGTTGAGGAGGCCAAGAATGCCTCAGAGAGACTCGGCAACAACAAGAAGCCAGCTGTTGTAGTTGATGTTGGTGTCGAGGGCAATGCTGCTGCTGCTACCGAGTCTTACAAGAAGAAGAAGAATCACATTCAGGTCTCCAACACCAAGAAACCCCTCCTCTTCTATCTCAATCTTGCCAAGGTATACTCCCCCGCCCCTCCCTCTCTCTCTCTATGTTCCTACTTTCTCCTCTTTTTTCTTGGATCAGAATCTATTTACTTTGGAAAGAAAAATGGGTAATTGGAATTTGTGGAAAGCTCAGGTTTTCGCTTTATTTTTCCCGTTTCTTAGTACCACAGAATCTGGAGAGGGTTTTACTGAAGTAAGAACTGGGGGTTTCTTCGTTCTATTGCTGTTTTCGAAGTATGTTTGAAAGTGATGTTTAATGGCTTTAAACCCTTAGGTCTTGGGCGCTACTTAATCTGTAACTTGATCTTCACAGTCTCTGAATCTTGATTTTGTTCTGTTTTGTAATAACTGGTTTTTCAAGTCTTGATTTTGTTCGCCTGGGTTGTATTCATCAAAGGAAAATTCTATGGTAAATTGGGTCATTTCCTCTAATTCATTTGTTTTTCAATTAGGTCCGGTAACTTTTCTTAAGTACTTTTGGCAACTGATTTACCATCTCATTCCATTGGAATTTGTGGAGGGTTCGATTACGCTTCTAAACAAGTTCCTGCTGCTTCAGTTTGCATGTTCTGCTGCAGCGAATTAAGTATCTTCTTTTTTCTAATGCTGTTTTGTCTAACCATCCTTTTTCGTTTCAGAGGCTCATAAAACAGTACAACGATATCGAGCTCTCCGCCTTGGGCATGGGTATAATTCTCGAATCCTTACCCTTTTTCGTTCTATTTAAATTATATCTCTTTGTCCGAAACTTTATTCAATGTTCTTGCCATACCATTTAGATCCATCAATGTTTTTTGCCCGCTTGAAAGTCAGATCTTAATTATTGACACTTTTGACTGAGAATTTCCCATCATGAATCCATGATGATTAGCACTTTACATCATGCATTTTAGAAGCCATTGATAATCTTTTGTCATTGTGGCTAACTTCTATTTGATCTAATACAGCAATTCCTACTGTTGTCATAATCGCTGAGATTCTCAAACGTAATGGATTGGCGATCGAGAAAAGTAAGGAGTCAATATCTTTTTTGCCATACAAACTTCATAAAAGACCTCTGCGGTCAATATCGAAGTTATTAAAATTCTATGTAACTCGGAAAATGGAACAGGGATAACGACATCTTCTTTTGGTGCAATGGATGGTCAGAAAGGCCGTATGATCCACAAACCACAGGTTGCTTTCTATTCATTCATTGCTACTTTTACCTATTTTTCCCGGTCAAATATATTTATCAACTCTCTTTGTCACACTTACAGATTGAGATTGTGCTGGAAAAGGCTGACAAGACCACTGTTGCTACGGCATGAAAGAAGTCTGCTGATCAAAAGACATGACGAAGCATATCATCGGGTTTTCGTCCTGGCTTTAGATTTCAGTATTTTTTTTCACACTTTTACAGTTTGATTATGCTGGTTCCAATTAGAGCTGCCACTAATTGAACCTTGGCATTTATATGTTTTCTTTTGTATTTTACTGTTCTGTAAGATAGAAAAGAACTGTTTCATCTCAGTGCCCAAATAATACAGGAGATCTACAACTTTGCAGCTCTCACTCTCTCTCTCTCTCTCTCTCTCACACACACGGGTGTGCACAAACACATGCCAGATGAATGTGTGTAAAAATAAAGGATACTCATAGAAAAGGTGCTAAGATCTGTAGTGGTATCCTAAAGAAGACTCTCCAGCAGTTTGCTTTCTATGTAAAGAAGAAATCAAACTTCTCAATGAGTTCTAATATGCTAAATCTTATATTATTTGACAATAATTATGGATGATGCATCAGGTCAGGGACAACTTTGCAAGAGTCAGGGCTAATACCTTGACCCCATTTGCTATGTCCTCAATGGAGGCATATTCTTCAGGCTTGTGGCTGTAACCTGCAGAACCAAATTAATTTTAAGTAGATTAAGCGCATATTGATAACTTGAACAAAAATTGCCAGAAAATCGACATCCTTACGCGCACAAATTCTGTATATTCCTATTTGAGTAATGCTAGTGACAGGCCTAGAGTATGTGAGTCCAGTGCACACCCTTTGAAAAATTGGGACCCACCATGAAAAAGTTAATTTTTTTTTATGGTGGGTCCCACTTTTTTTTTCAAAATGCCTATATGAGACTTGCATCCCAATGCCTATACAAATCATTTTCTTCCTATCTTACCCCATGCCACTGAGATGTTCATCCCTGCTTGTATACGTCTGTGTGTATGTGATATCTCATATGATAAGGATGTAGGTGGTGAATGAGATCCCGTATTGCTTGGGAAAGAGAAGTTCTTGCTATTTATAAGGTTCCAATATGGCTCCAATTGTATTATTGACTAGTCTTTTTAGAGTATAGGTCATGTGATCTAGGCTTTCTATTGGAGCGTTACAAATGGTATCAAAACCTATCCCAACTAGAAATGTAAGACTTGAGCCGTGCCACTTCCAATGGACAAACCTGACGAGGACGTCGAAAATTTAAGGAGAGATTGTGATACCCCATATGATAAGGAATAAGGGTATGTGGCGAATGAGATCTCACATTACTTGAGAATGAGACGTTCTTGCTCTTTATAAAGTTCCAATGGGGCTCCAATTGTATCATTGATAGTCATTTTAGAGTATAGGCCATATGGTCTGGGCTTTCCATTGGGGCATTGCAGTGTATTTTTGCACTCGTGCAATTTCTTTTTATTCAATGTTAGAACACCAGTGTACTTTTATGCTTGGTCTACATGCATACCATATAGGTGACATTGGAGTTCCAAATAAAAGCAAAAGAATCAGTGGCAACTGACATGCTTTCCTCAATAATATTTGAAATGATATTTTAAAGAAAAGTGAGAACATTAAAAAAGAAATATGAAACCATAACATTTGATATAGAAAAAGAGGAAAGAGCTCGTACCCTTGTAACATGGAATGAATATCATGCCCATTGGAGATACTCTGCAAGAATGTTAAAATGCATGATCAGAAAATTTTTGTAGCCAGATAAACAATGCCATCGTTCCATAGCCCAGAATTCCCTCAAAAAGCTACGCTGCGTAACTATGTTGAATTAAAAAAAAAAAAAAAAAGAATGCTGTCCTAATTAGCTCTTGCTAAAAATTCAATAAGCACAAGAGAAGCATCTACAGCAAGGACCTATTTTATGCATTAGAAACCGAAGAGCTAAAGTGGGGAAAACAAGAACCACAGTCATGATAGTACATGACATTCTGTTGGAAAACAATGTGCACATCAAGTGTGGTTACAAGATTTAAATCTCAAGTGTTGTCTCTCACACCTGGCCATAAACAGCGAATCATGGTATGCTCTGCTAATCATGAACTTGTGAGTTAGGTTTAGCTCTTTTGATGCAGCTTCCACGGCCTTGATTATAGCTTTTTCAGCAAGGGCCGGTGGGTCTTGATTAATAACATTGAATTCAAATAGCCTCACCCCACGTCCTTTCGCTATTCTAATTGCAGAATGACGAATGTTCTCAATCACAGTGTTTCTTCGATCTTCATCAATGTCTCTTGTGTCTGCCAAAACATACAAGTAAAAATCGAAAACAATAGCTAGGAAACCAAATAAACCAATACCTCAGACTGTCAATATTTGGAACAGGAACAGCATGTGAGGGTCATATATATGAATATCTTCAGCCAACCTAATAGGCATTAACAACAAGCTATTGTACCAAAATCCATGGAAACAACCATCCTAAGTATACTTGGCACAATATGCTTTCCTGGTAATTTTATTAACTGAAAAGAAGCATACCGATTTCTAGGTGTGATTTACTTGGGATGCTGTTAATTGCTCCAGGATGAAGCTCCAGAATACCTTGGAAACAGGAAATGTAAAATTATAATGGACCTCTACACTAACAAAGGAAGAAAAGAAGAGACAATTGGTTTAGGAAAATGGAAGAAGGGCTCAACTATTGAGTTAAAAAAAGATAAATATAAAAAAACCGATATGTAGGTATGAAGAAAGGATGGCTTACCGACTGTACCGACAGTATCGACTGATCCAGATTCTAGTACATGTTTCTCCACAGCCAATGCCAACTCTGCAGCTGCCAGGCCAGCATCATTTCTGCTCCAAATTGGAAAAAAAAAAAGCTACTATTGTTTAAGTGAACAAGCAAATGTGAGTGTGTGATATTTACACACACACACACACATTCTAAAAAATTATCCGCTTCTAAAAGAGTTGAAAATTTGACAGCTGGAAATACACTATTATCAACACAAAGTACACTCCATATTGGAATTACTTTGAAATATGCAAACTGGTTCTTCAAATGGACAAATAAAAGAAGAGAAACCAGGGGGAGGGGGGAATCCGAAATGGCATAATTGCAAGCAAGGGCCTGATGAAATCAACCAAAACAGAAACAAAATGACCAAAACATGTCTAGTCCAAGCAATTATAATGATAGAATGGAAATATCTTGCAGATTAAATATTGAAAAAAAAAACTACTTAGAGAAGTCTGCAACCAGAAAAAAAGAAACACAAGTTCACAGTGTTATTACAGCCAGGAGAGAGGTTTTCACATCCAGGAAAATCACCTATTTGGCATTAGGACAGCCCCTGCATGGCCTCCATTGCCTTCAAATTCCACTTTGATGCTTGCGGGGGCAGCGATGGCAGTTACAATACCAATAGATATACCTGGATTGAAAACAATTGGATTGATGGGATTTTAAAATACATAGCAAAAGAAAGGTTATCATTAGCAGTGAAATAATTCCACCTTCTTCCTCCAGGATGGGGCCCTGCTCAATATGCAATTCCACAAAAGCCGAGTAACTTCCTTTCTTTATAAATACACTGGACAAGTCATTGTCATCCTTTACATATCCAGCAGATCTCGCAGCATCTAGGAATGATCCATTTTTAGCACCAACTGTTGTCTTCAGAGCTTTTGCAAGTACCTCACTTCCTGCCAATAGGCGGCTGCACATTTAAGATCACATATGAGGAAGAGAATGGGATATCGTGAAGGAAAATCCAACTCATATGGTAACCAGAGTGACATAGTGCAATAAAGATATATTTTGAATACAGAAACCTTCCCAAGCAGCTGATCCCAAAGCGTGTAGGCTCTTCGGAGGTGAATAGGATAATTTCCAGTGACCTTCTAGGTTTGAAACCAAATCTGCAGAAAGCCACCAGTCAACAAACCATGGACCAAAAATAGTTGCAACTACATGTTTGACTTGCAAGAACCACAAAACTTAAAAAGGAACTTGTACATTCCTCAGAATATCATAATTCATATGATGTAGCAAAAAGTTCAAAATGACCATTTCGATATCATTTTATGAAAATGAGATAAAAATAGAGTAGTTTGCATATTTGTTTCTTATAGCTATAACTTCAACTGATGAATGGAAAATAAGATAGCATACTAAGTGCTGGAACCCAATTTCAGGAGGCTTTTGGGAATCTTTGGATGAATGGATATATCAGCCACCCATCACAGATGATGGGCACCAACATGGACCTAATCTTAAAGATCTTTTGCAAGTTCCAGATGGGCCAATTACAAGGTCAAGAGCCAAGAAGATCAAGGAGGCAATGCAAGGATTGATGCAATCCACTTGGGACTAGTTTAGCAAGAGCCCAACATTCAAGATAGGCTTGAAGGATGAAGATCCAGTTTTGATTAATTTGATAAGTTATGGAAGAGGGCAACAACATGACTTAAAGGCTTTGGGCACTTGAAGGCTTTCAACTTGTTTAATTCATTTAAAAGACTTATTTTATTAGTTTAGAATAATTGAGTTTATTATGGGAAGAACTTAAAGGGGGGTCTATGCAAGGGCATGTTGGGAAATTTATTATTTTGTTGAAGTAGGGTTTTAAGAAGTATTGTAGCGAACTAGGGTTTCAAAAGTACTATAGCCGAGTTATTATAGCGACGTACTGTAGCCGCGGCACTATTCACTCAGGGGTATTTTTGGAAGTTAGGGCTTTATTTTGGTTAGGGTTTTAATTAGGTTTTGATTTAAATACTCTTTGTTACCTCATTTTAAGAAATTTATGAAATTTGATGAATTTATTCATTGTGAGTTGAGTTTCTCTCCTCTTGTTCTTGATTGAACTTTCGAACTTATCAAAGGTAAATCACAACCTTCGTAGTGTTCCTCCTTATAATCTGGGTTCTTGAGACGGGTTCTTCAACGGGTCTAGATTTTAATATAATCTAGGTTCTTGAAATGAGTTCTTATCGGGTCTAGATTCTCCATCCATTGACTTGATTTTTGGCTTTCTTGGGGAGTTTTCAAATTGATTGTGGGTTCAATGGATTTCTATTCCTGCGGGTTCATATCAACAGATGAACAGTGTTTCAAATGTTTTGGTTGTCACTTCAAAATTAGAAGGTCAGAATATCATCAATTTTCCTTTTAGGATCCCTCTAGTTCCATTGTTGTTTTGAAAGAAGGATGTCTACATAATTATCAGCTCAGTCCTTGGGTTATTAGGGTATGGCTCAGGAGAATTATCAGCTCACTCCTTGGGTTATCCCACTCTCCACACATCTCGCTGCTCTTTGTTACTTTCCAGAGATATATTGACTTATAAAAAAAAAAAAAATCTTAAAATATATCCATCTGTTAAGTTATGCACTTCTCATATCTTTAATGGATTTGCGTGGTAATTAAGAGCTAAATTAACCATGCTAAATTTTTTTGATTGGTAAACAAAATTTTATTGATCATAATAAGCACAGGCACGGTAAACAAAATTAACCATGCTAAATTAGCAGGCTTGCCTATCTAGAAACATACTTAAGATGGAAATTGTTTTAGAAGGCCTGCCTTAACATCAGACAGAAAGTTTCAAACCTCTTTAGCACATTGATGGCTTCTATAGCACCTAAAACGCCAACAACTCCATCATACTTCCCAGAGTAGGGAATAGCATCAATGTGAGAACCTGTTGCCACTGCAGAAAGCTCAGGCTCATAGCCATCCCTGCATAATATAGCTTAGTGCAAGCCATTTGATAAATATAATGATGAAGAAAATTTTGGGGTAAATGAGGCAGCGATGCAAATATGAGATTGAGATGCAAAAAAGCTCATTATGATACCCCGATTTCAATTTGGCTAGAGAGAGAGAGAGAGAGAGAGAATGGCATACGCTGATGATGGAACTATTTTCATTAATCATTGAAAATAAATTTACTCTCACAAATATCCAATTGACCAAGTTAGATGCATTTCATAACCAATAAATTGACAGGAGCTTGCTTTGAGTAAAAGTTCCCTACCAAACCAATCTGGACATTCAAGCAAGATAAAAAAAGAAAGTAGAAAGAACCATAACAAGATAAAAGGCAAGATGGATGACATTAACCATATTACAAATTATACCATTTCTACAGTTGGAGGCCCCAAGGTAATCTTTAAGAAAAGAAAAATGACACCTTAGATATGTAATAGGTTGGGTATTGTCTCCACTCTAATTGAAAAACAGCAATATATTCTAGCCAACCCCAAGAAGCAGGAATTTAAGAAGATTTGAGTTGAAAATAGACAATATTCAAAGATGTAGACATGACTCACCATCGGCCAAAAATGTTACCAACAGCATCCTCTCTGACAGAGAGACCAGAGAGTCCCATCAAGTTCTTGATGTACCTGCAGTTCATTGTTAGTTATTACAAGTGGATAAAATGAGGAAAGGGAAAGCCTCATATCAAGAAGAAGCTTAGTATTTTTATAACAAACTCAAACACAATTTCTTGTTTATTAAATGGCAGCAACACTGCTCCTTCTCTAGAAAATTATTTTTTTGGTTTCAACCATTTCCTCTTGAAAAGTCTAGTACTACATGGTCTTTGAGAAACTTCCTAAAACCGACTTAAACAATTAGATATCTTGAAACTTCTCCAAGCACCGACCATATGTGGATGAAAAACCTTCCCTCATCGATTTCAAAGTGGCTGTAAAGTGGAGCCCATAGCTCATCATTTGTGTATCGGTAAGTGTATGAGAAGGTGAGTGTGAGCAAGTGTGGGTCAGCAAGTAAAAGTGAGCTAAAAAGTCAAGTGCTTGTGTGTCAATTGATTGAGTGTGCTTTTTGACAGTGAGCCCAAGTGTCAAGTGAAGTGAGTTTTTTGTGGAGTGTATGGTATAGGCGCTAGTTCAAAAGTTGTTGAGTGAGGCCCTACTATATATTTAAAGTGTTAAGTGTCCAAGAGTCTTTTGTTTTTTTGATTAAAGTGTGCCAGTTTGCCATTTTTATGAGAAAATATTTTTGTTCAACCTCAACAATATGGTATCAGACTTCTCTAAGTTCAACATTGTTCTTTTCTTTATCCCATATTAATCAATACTGAAAAAATTTTATTTGCTGTGCTCACATGCAGAGTTAGTCCTAGCTAAACTCTAACATGTAATCATACTCTAACATCTCCGTGATGCTAAATGTGACCAACATATCAATCTACTAATTTATGTAAATGGTAGATGCGTCAAACTGCTGAGATTCCAAGATCAGGCAAGAGTCCTCAACTATGGGTGCATTTGGTTATCCTATGAACATTTGCATGATTCATCAAAAGCTATAATGTAATTGAATGTATGAATATATCATTTGAAGTGCAATCGTTCAAGGAAATTAAA
The DNA here is from genome assembly GCF_004785595.1 of Juglans microcarpa x Juglans regia. Lineage (NCBI taxonomy): Eukaryota > Viridiplantae > Streptophyta > Magnoliopsida > Fagales > Juglandaceae > Juglans > Juglans microcarpa x Juglans regia. Next base: position 38,013,346 of record NC_054594.1, on the reverse strand, counting down.
CTCAGTTGCAAAATTAATAGCATGAGATCATTTTAATAGAAAAAAGATGTCGAGGTCAGGGACCAAATAATGGGTGGGATACATGGAAATGTGTGGAGCAACCAGCTGGTGACTATCGTGACTGCCCAAGGTAGCTATAAACCATAGCACACCTCTTTCCATGATTTAACCAGGCCAAATTATAAGTTCCGGTCCTGACAGTAATTGGTGCCATTTTCAAAATGGTTCAATTCGAGATGGTGAAATCACACACAAACTCCAGTATAAAACAAAGATGGGGCAATTCAACCCACATGGATTTCCAATCCGGAGTAAGATTTTCTGCTTTTTTAGGTTAATCAACAATAAATAGAACAAAGCATTTGGAGCATGCCAAACCTCCTAAAGTCATTAAAAGAGAAAAACTCATTTGGTCAGATCACTATCACATAACCAATTTTTTTATTTTTTTTTAAAAAATGACCCCATGTAGTTGGAAATAAACCTTAGTTGAGATGAGTTGTGTTATATACCTGCGTGCCAAAACATCCTTCTCAGTGTACAGGATCCTAGTCACTGATGGGGCAGGTGTATCCGAGAAAGAAGCAAGTTCATCGATCTAATAAGCACAATTCACAACAACTCTGAGATTAAACAATAACAATACACACGGACGCACACGCACAGAACTCTTAGTGTCGCACTCAAGTTATTCTGAAAACCTCAAACCCAATATCCTGAACTTCCAAGCGAATGAAAACCCCATCCATAACGTTAACACTGGGTTTAGTACCTGTTTCTGTAAACTTTCCATCTCAACGGATAGTGAAGATAAGGAGTTTTGAATGAAAGAGTAAGGCTCCTGAATTGGGTACCCAGAAAAATCCTCCATGGTTTTGGCTGTTGGGTCATCATACTTGTGAGCGACGATTACATAAGAGCAAAAGCAGAGCACGATAAGTGGCAGGCGAGGAGGGAATCTCGGGGCCATTTTTTTTTTCTTTGGGTTGTGTGTTTTGATAGCAATTATATAGCCATTACATGCGTAATTATATAAGGGAGGCTGCACGGTGCCTGCAACACGGCCCAAGTGCGTCTCGCGAGCAGTCCAGGATATCCTTCCTGCAAATCTGACCCCGATGTTTTTGTTTTTATGCGCTGGACCCGACTTGACGATAAAATTATAAGCCTGTGAGGCTGTGAGCTGTGACACGGATCTCACTCGTCAATATTTTCTTGCATATTATCTATGTAAAAGTGATCACCGCATATCCTATTTAAAATGGGTAATGGGTGTGTAATGTTAAGGCATGCATGCATGTAATGTAATATCTTCGTACTATAAAATGTTAAATAATTTTTTTTACGAAGATGCCCTTGGTGAGGAGAGGGAGAGAGAGAGAGAGTGGTTATTCTTTTCTTTAAGCTGGTCTCATTTTTAATGATAAAATATTTTATTGCATTTTTGTCTATATTTTATTTGTTTTTCTACATTGGGAATTTTATTTTATTTTATTTTATTTTCTAAAGAGAGCTGGTTTAGGTTGTGTTTGGATGTTAGAGTGAGTTGAGTTGAGTTGAGTTGAGATGATAAAATATTGTTAGAATATTACTTTTTAATATTATTATTATTTTAAAATTTGAAAAAATTTAATTGTTTATTATATTTTGTATTGAAATTTTAAAAAATTATAATGATGAATTGAGATGAATTGAGAGCAATGTTTTGAATACCGTACCGGACACCATACCGGTCAAGACACTGGAACGAAATATTTCGATACTGATACTGTTTCGGAATAACGTTTCGGGATAGTCGATATATGAATAAATTATATATATAAATATATATAAAAATTATATTCCAAAATAATAGTCTATATATAAATAAATTATATATAAATATATATATAAATTATAAATAGTTTAGTTTGAATTGGAGATTAAAAAATAAGCTTGTAGTTTGAAAAAATAAAAAAAAATAAAAAATATAGGCCGGTACCGGCCGGTATTTTAGCCGGTATAAAATAAATATAGTATCTGTACCGGCCGGTTGGCTAAAATGAAAAATTTCAATCATGCCAACCGGTACGATATGAAATTTAAAACAGAGGAGTTAACTATCCAAACGAATTCTGTATTGGACGAGCTGGTTTAATATATAAAGGGGTTTGACGAGGCGGGAAAGGATCCATATTCTCCGAGAAATAGAACCCAAATTCTTATTCCCCTCCCCGTCTTCCAAAATCTCGTTGAACTGAAGTGAAAGACAGCAATGGAGTCAACCCGACATACATGCTTAAAGCTCGAACCCCAACATAGCGAGCCCATCTTCGTAAAGTGCACCTGGTCCCAGTCCCGCTTTGACCTCTCCATCACCGACGGCCTCCACGCCTGGATCTGCCACGGTACTTCAATCTCTTATAAATCGAACTTCGAAACTAAATAATTTAAAGCTCACTGGAATTTTCGTTTCGATTTTGGACTTTTCAAATTCAGCGTCGGAAGAGGAGGTGAGAGCGCGCGCTGCTCAGTGGGACCAGCCGGTGACCGAGTACGTGCAGTTGGCTGAGCGGTACTTAGGGTTTCAGCAGCCCGGTTCGGTCTACCGGTTCACCGATGCCGGAGATGGCCACAAAAGGGTCTGTACTTTTCGGTAATTTTTTTTATGACAAGTAAACAATTGTATTAATAGAATATGCATAGCCCAAAGTACACACGATATACAAATGGAAAACACTTATCTAGGCTGAAGAAGAGGAAACAAGAAATTCAGCCAGGTCTAAGCCATTAAAGTCTATATCTATGGCCCATACGAATAGCATTCTAACAAAAAAATATCTAAGATCTTTAAAAGATCTCTCATTGTCTTCAAACGTCCCTCCTACCATAAGCACCATAGAATACAAATAGGAACCATCTTCCACGCGACTTTGATTTGTGAAATACCTCATAGATTGGTCCAACAAGCCAAGAGCACCTCTACTGTGGTGGGCATAACCCAAGCTATCTCTAGCCTGCTGATCACCTCAGCCCATAGTGCTCTAGCAACGTCACAATGCAATATAAGGTGATCCACAGTTTCACCACTCTTCTTACACATGCAGCACCAATCTAGTATGATCACCCCACATCTCATCTTCGCAGATTATCTGTCGTCAAGATCTTTCCCAGTGAAGTTGTCCCTGCAAAGAAGGTTGCTTTGGGAGGTGCCTTATTACGCCAGATCCTCTTCCAAGAAACTAAGTGTTCTGGACCTACGTGAGAGACTTATAGAATGATCGAACTGAGAATATGTCTTTACCAGCCGGTACCCACCACAACTTGTCATTTCCTTGGATGCTCGGTTTCACAAAATACAACAGTTGGAAGAACTCTTCAAAACCAATTTCCCAGTCTTGGGCCGCCCTGCTAAAGACGATGTTCCATTGTACTTGATCTCTAGCTATAACCATAAAATCAGCCACTGAAGCTTCTTTCTCACATGCAATCCTGAAAACTGAAGGGAATAAATCTTTTAGTCTATTGTTTCCATACCATATGTCGCTCCAGAATTTTTATTCTAGAACCATCTCCCAACACAAGTCTAGTGTGACGAAAAAACACCTCCCATCCCTACTAATATGCTTCCAAGTCCCCAATCCATGAGGCCCATTTACCTCTTTATAGTGAATAATGATAGCAATATAAATGATGAATCATAATTGTCTTCCCTAGAATTATGAGTTTTTACTTCTAATAGACCCAAAATGCTTTGTAGTTATTACATGGCTACTTTTTTTAGATAGTCATTTTCTTGTTCTATGGAAATGGAAGAGTAAAGTTCCGAGGACTTTATTTCGTGAAGGGGCTTATGTAATTATTTGACTGGATATGGTATTCATTGTGCAGTTGTCATGGACTTTTGACAAGGAAGGCACAACACTAGAATGGCGGTGGAAGTGTCAACTGTCACCCAATAGTAAGGAAACTACAGCAGGGATATTGGACTTTCTCATGGATGCAAATATAAGGCTAAGTGTATGATTGTACATTTTGTTTTGCTGCTTTATAGACATTCAGTGAAGCTTCCATATTTACTTTTTGTTGAGAAAAAATAATGCAAAACTATTAAAAAGAGGACGGTGCTACACCCACCGAGGTGTAGCCCGAGAGAATCTCCTAATAAGGCCATTTGGCCCTTTTTTTTTTCATACATTTTTTTTTTAATATCCTTGACCATTTAAAAAAAAAAATTCACAACATCATTAAAAAACACTCCTTAATCACTAAGTAAAAAAAAAATTGGGAAAATGTCTCAGGACCACCTCTCGGTGGCCCAAGCATTTCCCTTCAAAAGAACGCAAGCAATTTACATGTTTATCTCAATGCGATGTATTTCTACTGGTGGAGACAAATCCATGAACCAAAAACAGAGGGCAAGATAATGGTTAAGGAAAATCTCTCAAAAGCAATATGACATCGATCTTGTTCAACAAATTCCTAAACGTGTTATTAAATTACTAGCCACTTTTATTTTATTATATTTTATTTCTAAGGTATTCTTCTGGAATTGAGATATGTAGTTCTCATGCATATACGAGTAATTTGTTTGTTTTATATATATTTCTGTACACTGTATGCGTGCATAGGAAGAAATTTTCAGAAAAACTCAATCGTTTGAGAGGCTAAAAGTGGAAGCTGAGAAGTGTCTAGCGCAGAGCGAAAAAATTAATGATGAGAAGGTGGAGTTCGAATCTGCAATATATGAAAAGGTGAGTTCAATAAGTTATTTTGTTTTCTCAGCATCTTACATAGCATCAGTACTTTTTTCTCCTTATTTTTCTTCATGTTTTATTTTGCAAATTGAGCTCCAAATGTAGGTTATGGCATAATCAATCTACACGGTATATTGACATGAATAATATTTTAGTACTTGTACCCGTTAGTTTGAGTTTAGGATGTGAAACATTAATGGTAGCCTCCGTCTTATAGGTTTAATTAGAAGATCTGGAAAGGTTTTTGTTTTCTTTCAAGATAAGGCTAATTTGTCTTGTTGCGAGTGAAAATAAATACAAAGCCAGCAAAAAGAGGGGCAAACTGCAAAAGTAAGGTCACTTTGAACCCTAACGATTCAAAACTGTTTTCTCAATCCTGAAGCTGCTCATTTAATCTAAACTTCCCCTACCCCCTCTCTTTAACAAATATTAAAGTAACGATTTTGTTAAGCATCAGGTGGCTTATGTTCATTATCTTCATCCGCAAGAACGGGTTGTCTACTTAAATTAATAAATGTTAGGGGCAACCTGCTTTGTCGCTGCAGCAATCTGGTTGTCGGTTATGGAATTCATTTGCAAGATTTCTGCCTCTCTTATTTATTTTCTATTTTGTATGTAATTTTTGGTTTGAAGATTGCACGAATATGGTTGAGGCTCTCTTGTTATACTAATTATTTGAATGTGACTAAGCCTCTTTCACAATTTTAGTGCATCTTTCACATTCACATCTAATTAGTGAGATGAAATCGGAATGCTCACTTCTAGAAGTGATGTTTTATGTTAAATATTTTGATATTTTTTAATATCAGTAAAAGCGATTTTTTTATCTCACGTACATGTATGTATCACGATGCAATCAATATCATCATTATATTTCATCTATGGATGCAGCTGGCAAAGCACTGGATTATGTCTATTTCATCTAAATAGACATAATCATCATTTACATCTTTTTGCAAACATTATGCATGACTTGACCTTTTTTCTGCCTCTAGTTTCTTGGGGTCTTGAATTCAAAGAAAGCAAAACTCAGAGAGCTTCGGGGTCAGCTTTCAAATGAAAAAGCTGCTGGGAAATTGCCAGAAGAAGAATCTTCTGAGAAAACAGAGAGTTTTGACAACGGAAGTGATGATGAGAAAAGTGAGGAAGAACCTGCAAAAGATGTTACAGGCACTTCAAAGCTTGTGTTAGGGAGTAGGCCTCGTGGTCGACAGAGGACCACACGCATTTAGCTTCACACTAGGTAAGTGTAAGTTACAGCATGTTGAGCCTTCCTTGATTTTCCTTCCTTCTGTACGTTAATGTTTTTTATTTTTTGGTGTGGGGAGGCTGGGCTGGTCCTGTAAAGATTTTCAACATGTATCGCAACTTTTCATAGGAATACAAACTTGTGTAAGTATACCTAAGCCACAAAACAAATATAATTCAACAGGACTTATGCTGATTTTCATCGTGCCCTTCCACCATTCACTTGGGGAGTAGAGAATTAACTGATCCCAAGAATTAAAAGTAGTCATTAATTGCGAACTGAAACACTGCTTGCGGGATGTTACATTTATGTGCAGACTAATGTAGAAGAATGAGCTCAGTAAGACTGACATGTCACATGGTCGAAGTAGGTATTGGAATTGTATTGAAAATTGTAGTAGAACGGAGAAAGGAATAGGAATTTGATACTTCTTCAGGGATGTACAGTGTAAATTTGACCAAGCAAAAAAGCAGGAAGCCAGCTTAAACGCCACTGTACATGTCAAAGGAGTAAAAGAAGAATGGAAGGCATAGATTGACCAGAGTCGTGCTTAAGAGGAAACTCTTTAAGTTTCCAAGAACGAGGGAAGTGACTGGAGCATTGCACAAGATTGTTCATCATCCATGGCAACGTGTATCAACATCGATGTGACTGCTTCATTGGGTAAAAAGTTCCTCTTTCGCATTAACTCAAGGAGCTGCATCGCTCTCTGGACCTCTTTTTCTCGAAGAAGACCCTGAATCATGATATTGAACGAAATGGAGTCTGGTAAGCAACCTTTCTCCTCCATTTGCATAAGCAACTCACAAGCCTCCAATGACATTCCTTTGTTGCATAGGCCATCTATCATACTGTTGTAAGTAGAAACATCAGGAACCAAGCCCTTGCTTGAGATTTCCTCCAACTTTTTCCGCGCTTCTTCCAATTTAGTAACTTTTTCCAACTTACACGTCCCATCAATTAGTAAATTAAAAAATTGAATACCAGATTCAGATTTGGTACTCTCTAGGGACTGCAACAGATCCATTGCCTCCTCAATCTGTCCATTTTTGCAGAGTCCACCCAATAGAGCAGAATACGTAGCAAATACTGGAGAAGGGCCAGAACTCTGCATTTCTTTAAATAATTTATGCGCAGTTCTAACTCTACCCGCATGGCACAGTGCTCCTATAAGTGTGTTGTAACTTACAGCAGTGGGTTTCAATCCCTTGCATTGCATTTCTTGAAAGAGCTGAATAGCTTCATTGGTCTTCCAACTCTTGCAATAGCCACTAATCATCACGTTATAGCTAACAACATCGAGCTTAAGACCCTTGTCCACCATCATGTTAAACAGCTTTTCTGCATCATCCAGCCGACCCACCAAACTTAAACCGCTCATGACTGAACTGTAAGTGTATAAATTAGGCTCCTTGCCTTGCTTTATCATCAACTTAAATATGCCACAAGCTTCTGCCACTTTCCCCTCTTTGCATAGACAATCTATCAGAATCGTGAATGTCACTACGCAGGGAGAAATTCCTTGTCCCACCATTTGCGTAAAAATTATAGTGGCTTCTTTCCACAAACTTGACTTGCAAAAACCATGAATTAAAGTGTTATAAGTGACTAAATCAGCAGAAATACCGCGACCGACCATTCCATTAAACAACTTCACAGCTTCTTTAAATTGTCCTAAACTACAAAATCCATTAATCAACGAACTGTAGACAACAACGTCTGGATGAATGCCCGAATCGATCATCTCTGAGAACATTTCCATCCCTTCACTAATCAACCCATCTTTGCAAAGAGCATCGATGATCATGCCATAAGTTAGCACATTCACCTTGCACTCTGCCTTCACCATCCTTCTATGCATCTCCAAAGCTCGACCAATCTCGTGCATTTTACAAAATCCATCAATAAGAGTCTCATATATGATCACACTCTCTCCAAGTCTCTTCTCACACAGTTTATCAAACATTTGTAGCGCATAATGAACCCTACCATCATTACACAAACCCTTTACCAAACTACCGACTGTCACCACATCCGGCTCAAACTCCCTCTTCGCAATCTTCCCAAACAGCCCAAATCCATAATCCACAACATTCAAGTTGCAACACAATTAATCAAAATGTTCAAAGTGTACAAGTCAGGCCCAACACCAACACAATTCAACTTCCTATACATAAGAAACACATATGAATAGTATTTCAGTTTGGAAACCGACCCCAATACATGATTAAACGTATCGATTGCCGGAAAGGGTTGTTCTTGAACCAATCTATCGAAGTATCTCTTCGCATCATTGAGCTTTATTTTACCTGATTTACACGCACCCCTCACGTAATATTCGAACTGGGTTGGAGTCACATGAGCTTTGCAACCCTTACTATTTATGGGAATGGAACTCGAGGAAGAATTTTGAAGTGGGGTTTTGCGAAGAGAGAAAAGGTAGTGTTGGGTTTTTCCCTTTCGAATTGCATGTCTTGAAGAAGAAGACGAAGACGAGGCAGAAGAATTAGCAATTTTTAGCAACATGAAAAGAGAGAAAATTTAGGATTTTCAATGCTAAAGGTACATCTGAAAGAGGAGCTTTCAGTTTTTAGTGGACACTTCGCAGCATGACCGTAGTAGAACCACCACTTCAATTTTCATCTTCACAAGCCCAATAATAATAATAAAAACACATTAATAATAATAAAAAAAAATTATTTATACAGGATTGATGTTCATATGAATCACAAGAAAAATTCTACTATGCTGCCTAAATTATACTGCTCCGTTTTTTTTTTTTTTTTTTTATTAACTGAATGATGAAGAAAATAATTTTAAATGTATAGATGTATTTTTTTTATTTTTTAAAAATATTTAAATATATTAAAAAAATATGAATAAAAAAATAAAACTAATTTTACAATGAGCAGTAACACCAAGCGGGGCAGAGTAGCACCGCTCGAATCACAAACACATGGGCACCCACTAATTTCCATTTTAAGGCAAACCATTACCGTCACCGTCAGATCAGAATCTGAGCGGTGCCAATTAAAATGCCACATCGAGTCTGCCCAAGGCTAGGGTTTTACACTTTTACTAGAGACGTACACCAGTCACCAAGCACCTAGGGTTCCTTTGCCTATAAATACGTAGTTTCCCTGAACACAGGCACTGTCTCAACTCTTCCGGGACGGCCCCGTTTTCTTCTTTGGTACATCTGGCAAACCTTTACTTCTGTTTATACAGAGTAATCACGATCGAGCGTAGCAGCAGAAAGTTAATGAATAAAGCATTATTCCGTCGTCTTCTTTTTCTCTTCTTACTGCTAAGTCTCAACCGTGTTTCTCTGTATAAGGAGATGTACTGGATCCTTACACATACCAACTCTCTGGGTTCTCAACATAGCAGAATCATGCTTTCTGTTTGTTTTTGAAATATTTGCCCTATGTAGATTTGCTGGATTGAATCTGCGAATCTAGTCATCTGTGATTTCAGATGTAAATTTAGTTTTTTATTAATATCATAATATGCACGAATTGAACCTGATTAAAAAGCAGGGCCCTTTTGCCTATTGTGAAGAGGGCTCTCGTAAATTTCAGGAAAATTACTTGCATTGTTATTGGGTGAACCTCTGCACATGTTAGTGGCTTAAGGTTCAGTAAATGATGCAACATTGTTGATAATGTTAATCCAGAAAAATGATTCCTATGTCAGGATTTTACAAATTTTTCATACTATCTGCATCCCCATGCATCATCAGATATACCCTTTACGTCAGTACTCTTTGCATAAGAAATTTTTTTAATAGACATCTTAAAGAAACATCAATTACAACTACCCACGTTTATGAATGTGTAGTTTAATTTCTGATGACCATTTCTTCAAGAAAGTACATGTGATTTTTAATCTTTTATGGAAGATTTTTACATTATGTTGTGACTTGTGAGGGTATTAAACACAGAGGAATATATTAAGATGCTTCATTCTCAGCCACGAGTTTTCCAAAGTAGACTGTAAACAGCTAAAAACACAATGGACGCGAAGGTTTGTTTTCAGCTAAAACTGTAAGGACGTGATCAAGCGACTAGCCGCCGCATCTTATGGGATCGCAGCCCAACTTTTTTATAGAGGCTGAGGAATTGCAGCCCAGAAGTTTTTATAAACGCAGCGGACGAATCTGAAGTAAAACGCACCAAAGAATGGCGTTTAGATTTTGTGATTGTTGAGTAGATCCCCTTCCGCTCCTGCGGTAGTATTGGACATTTTATTTAGAACGAAATGGGCTTATAATTAGTAAAGGCATGTCCTCTATTGGCATAAACCCCAACTTCCTCCCCAAATGAATCAAAAAAAGAAAAAATGGGCCTATAACTTCATGCACATCACTCGGAAGGTGTAAAATAATGGGATGTAAATGATTAATGGATTTACAGCCCTTGTTGAGGGACGTCCCTTCGTATTATAATCACATCGTTGATTCTGGAATCTCGCCAGATGTTATGACCTTCAATGTTCTGTTACGAAGGGAGGAACCCAGATGCTCTTACTAAATGCATGTAATGAGGAACTAATAAATCTTTTGATTCGTTTAATGTGCAAGAGTAATGGACAGAAGCCACGAGTCTGAAGAACGAAATAGTAATTAGGCAAGAAAATATTAACAGATGTTATAACCTTCAACATTCTCGTAGATGCTACCGGTAAAGCTGGGAAGATAGACGAAGCCCAAAACACTTTCGGTGTAACAATTTAAACGGGCATAATGTTTGGTGTAACAATCGTATATGGCCTCTGGCAATGGAGACTTCCGATGTCATGGTTTTGTTCAGGTTGTTGAACCTAATGTTTTAGTGTTATATTTGTTTGTCCGCAGCTATATCAAGATAAAGCAGATTGCTGAAGCTTTAAAGCTTTAAAGCTTGTCGATGAATGAAGTTGAGGGTTTTGATGATGGATGATGTAGCAGCTTGTGGTTTTATTAAGGAATTGTCACCCCAGGCAGGCGTGAAAGTAAGTTAATTTCCAGACATTCTTTCCAGTCATGTTATGATCCGATTCCGGGCCCGGCCCAAAACGTTTCGATATGTGGAGCGGCTCCTGAGGCTCTTTCCATGGGCTTGGCAGAGTTCTATGCTTCCTAGACAACAGACTACAGTTGTCCAGTCCAAACCGTGCATGATGACGGTGGGTTATCTTCTCCTGCACCTTAGCCCCGGGATGCACCAACTGGATAAGCCCAAGCAGCTGATCTACTCATCATAATGGTCCAAGAAGGCGACTCCCTTTGATTATTCGCAAAGTTGAGCACTAGCTATATTTTGAGGACTGGCAAGTTGCCACGTGATATAATGTTTATGATTATTGTGTGGATTATACGAATTTGACGAGTAATTGTTTTGTGTTCTCTTTGTTTGAATCGATCCCTTGGGAAAATTTGACCAATTAGTTGTTAAATATTCAAAGAAAACTGCATCTAATAAATGGGCATTTCATGGTGATAGCTAGTTATGTCAAAGATAAGTACTTTGCTTTTATTTGAAGTTATCTGACAAAGAAAAATGAAAGATCCAAACCCTTAGCTTGATATATATCCAGATAGTAAACAACGCCGACAGACCTCGATCGGTCGAGCTTATCGCTTTGGTAGTGATTCTCTATAAATACCCGGCCCATCTGATTCTCACCACATCCATACAACGATCGTGTTATCAAAATTATAAGATTGTGAAGGAAAACTAGAAATGGCATCAGATCAGTGTGAAGGTAATGAATATTTATCATCATTCATTTGTTGTAAGTAATATTATATGTGATCAGTTAGGTACACATGACCGTATTCTTTCTTTTTTTTTTTTTTTTTTTAATTATTATCTAATTCAAGTCTATTGAGACTGCATGATCATGTGCAGGTAAGAGTTCATGGCCTGAGCTCGTTGGAGTGAAAGGGAAGATTGCTGAGGCGACGATTGAGCGCGAGAATCCTCTTGTTGATGCTGTGATCGTGCCAAAAGGATCGGTTGTCATTCAAGACTTCCGGTGCGATAGGGTTTGGGTTTGGGTTGATGAGAAAGGCATCGTTTATCAGGTCCCCCATATCGGTTAGGACCCAGATCTAGCGTGCATTCGAGATCAGCCGTTCTAAGTATTACTATATATTTAGCATGTAATTGCAGTACTATGAATCAGTACTACTGAAATTGAATAATTAATTAATGATTTCTATTATATCCCATAGATAAATGCAGGAGTTAGCTGTTGTAAACTCAATACGAGCTTATATTTTCATGCAATTAATGTAAGTAAGGTATTTGAAGATGATCAATAAGACTGGCCTTTAATTAATGTTTTGAGTATTTTCATTTTGTATATCGTTAATGTTAGATCAGTCTCCACGCCGGGGGTGGCCAAAAGCTGAAAATTAATTAGCTAGGATGGAGATTCAAGATCAAGCTGAGCAGCAGCTAGCTAGCAGAATCTATATTAATTATTAATTAGCTTAATTTCATTTTCAAGATATCAAGATCATTACCAGATCAAGAAAAAAACAAGTGCAATTAACATTATCACTGGCGCCCATTGAAGTTATAATTTGTTACCTTTAATTAGTATTAGTTAATTAAAAGATGTCATAATCAAACTGTTTAAATATTGACCAAGCCATGATATTGTTCGTACGTACGTAAATCTTCAAACAAAATTTTGGTCTATATATATATCTTTTTCTATAAAAAGGTTGTTTATTTCTTAAATGAAGGGAGAGGTCATGACAGCTGGCATGATCTGAATTCATGAAAGAAAATAAGATGATTAAATTATCAAATTATTAAATATTAATGAGGTATTAATAATTATATTAAACTTCAATGACGTAGTACGTACGCGGTGATCATGAATAGATAAATCTTGATCCCCTGCCAATTACATTTCAATGATGAAGAATATCATTCTTCTGAATTTAGATATTTTAAAGTTTATTTTATATATATCTCAAATATTGAATAATATATATTATCAATCCAAATAAGAACTTTTGTATATATAGGGATCGATCTCATGGATCGGAGTTTGGGGATTCTTGGATCCAATAATATTCCTTGTACGTAAAAGATCAGGAGGAAATGTAATCAATTAAGTGGCAAATTATTCATTGACAGCTAGCTAGTATGACAACATAAGTAGCTGTTGGCCAATGGCACGTACAAGAGACTCGCAACGTTCCCGTCCGATGAGTAGCTGTTGCACGCAACGTATCTAATTGATCTGCTGGTTTTCTAAGACGTAAAGGATCGGACTGCTGAAAACTTAGGATTTAGATGCATGCAGCAGCCTGCAGGCTCGCTCGGTTTGACACTTGCATCTATTTTTTACGTTGAAAATTTGCATTTTGTAGCTGTCAAGTACTACTCATGCCGTAAGTACATATTTCGTACTGAATATTCTTTGAAAATGTCAATGCTATTGGCTTTGTTGATGTTAACTAAAACACCAACCTATGTACAACTTCTAAACAACCAGTACTTGATGCGGGAAGGGGACAATCCCGCCGGTGCGGGTAGTACCCTGCTGCCTATCGGTACATTCACCGTATCATTTATTGGCGATGATCACTTTTGGTTTTCATTAATTTTTTAGTTTGTCACCATCTGGGGCGTCAGATAAGGCTATAATATCTGTTGATTCCGGTAAAGGATTAGACATTGACTTGCTTTAAAAAAAAAAAAAAAAAAAGTAGTGCTTCTGGACTAGCATGCAGTAGGTAGTTATATATACACATACTGGAATACCAACCGGCCGGTGCTGGTCGTTGATTTTCTATTTTGACTAATGCTATATTTATATTTAAGTTTCCGGGCCGGTGCGTAAATTTCGTATAACCTTTTTAAAAAGTGAGACTCAGTATTAAAAAAAAAAATATTTTTTCAAATATCATGTGTCATGTTTATTCAAAGGCTTGTGAACTCTAAACTTGCACAAATTATTGTCTAAATTAATATATTTTACTTTTTCTTATATATAAACAGTAGGCTGTTCCTAATGATTGTTGCTGGCTATTAACAAGACATAGTAGCAGATCACTTAAATCTACAATTTTATTGCTAAGCGCTCGCTTGAAGGGCATTCACTTTAGAGCTAGTACTGACGTTATTGTACGTTTACCTTTAATTCTACCGAAATGAAATGTGAACTTGCCAATGATCTCCATCCAATGTCTTTTAATTTATATTTTAATTATGTATATATATCTTAACATGACAGCAAATCAGCCACAAAACCAATACATCTATGATTATTATGTTCGTACGAATTTGACGATCGTGTAATTGTTTCGTGTTCTGATCTTCTTTGTATACCTTAGGAAAATCTGACCAATATATAAGTTTCTATATAAATGTTCAAAGAAAACTGCATTTAATACTTGGGCATGACCTCACCATGATATATATATAGTTTCCGCGTCAAAGATAACTTCGCTTTTTTTTTCTGAAGTTATCTCACAAAGAAGAATGAAAGATTCAAACCCTTAGCTTGATATATATCCAGAAATATTCAAATAGTCAACAATGACGAACCTCGAGCTTATCCTCCCTTATGTAATGATTCTCTATAAATACCCCATCTCTTCACCAGACCCTTACATCGTGTTATCAATATTAATTATAAGAGTGTGAATTAAGGAAAATAAGAAATGGCATCAGATGAGTGCAAAGGTAATGATCAGCATTTATCAAGAGTTGTAAGCATGCATATGTCCGTATATAACACATTGTATTCTCTTTGATCTAATTGAAGTCTTTTGAACTTGAGTAGGTAAGAGTTCATGGCCTGAGCTCGTCGGAGTGAAGGGGAACGTTGCCGAGGCGACGATTGAGCGCGAGAATCCTCTTGTAGATGCTGTGATCGTGCCAAAGGGATCGAGTGTCATTCTAGACTTCCGCTGTGATAGGGTTTGGGTTTGGGTTGATGAAAATGGTATTGTTTATCAGGTCCCCGTTATCGGTTAGGACTCGAAGAAGAGCGCACTCGGGAGCTAGCTAGCTGCTCGTGGTATATATATTATATAAATATATATATATATATATATATATATATTTAGCCGTGTAATTGCAGTATGATTCCCTACTGAAATTAAATAATTAAGGATTCCAATAGTACCCCATATATGGCATGTACTGGAAACTAAATAATAGCTTGTATTCTTGCTGCAATAATATTGTACGTAAGGTATTTAATTAAAGGAAAATAAGACAGGCTTCATGTAATGTTTGTTATCATGTTCGAGGCATTCTCGTTTTGGATATGGCTGTGCACTCTTTTTCAAGATTTCATGATTAGCAGAAAGAACATGCAACGTCTTTATCACTCGGCATTGAAGCTGTTATTTTTTACCTTTAATCAGGAGTTTCGTAGTAAAAGACGAGACAAATGTAATTATTCTCTTGTTTTTATATATGAAATGAGTTGAGATTAAAATTAAAAAGTTAAATAAAATATTTTTAATTTTTTTTTTTATTTTAAAATTTAAAAAAATTAAATTATTTATTTTAATTTATTTAAAAATTTAAAAAAATTATAATGATGAAATGATAAGTTTTTAAAAATTTAAAAATTTTAATCTTAAAAATAAACTAGAGTTGCAAATTCATTGACAGGACAATCATATATAATTAAAAACTACAAGTTGTCAAAAAAAAAAAAATATAATAAAAGAAAAGAAAACTACAAGCTGCTGGCCGGCCAATGACATAATTAATAATTATAAACCTGCAACGTACGTCGTCCTTAATTCCCGTTCGATGCTGATCTGTAGACGTTGTTGCACGCAACGTATCTTCGATCGGCTCGTACGTTTTCTAAGACAGGACTACTGAAAACTAGGATGGATATGATTTAGACACAGAGTAATAATACCCACAATACATTTTATAATACATTTTATAATATATGTTTTAAAATGAAGGTATTTTTATAAAATGATGTTATTTTTATAAAATATTTTATTAAAATATCTTAT
The DNA here is from genome assembly GCF_004785595.1 of Juglans microcarpa x Juglans regia. NCBI lineage: Eukaryota > Viridiplantae > Streptophyta > Magnoliopsida > Fagales > Juglandaceae > Juglans > Juglans microcarpa x Juglans regia. Next base: position 37,997,367 of record NC_054594.1, on the reverse strand, counting down.
ATTTTAAAACATAATTATGTAATGTATTGTGAAAAATAATATGTATTTATCATTTTTCTTAGATCTAGATGGCTCCATTTGACACAGCTTGCACCTTTCTTCACGTTGACAATTTGCATTTTAATTTGTAGCTAGCTGTAAAGTCATGCCGCAAGTACGTACATATTTGGAACTCAATAATATTTTTTTGAATATGCCAATGTTATATTTGACTTTGTTGATATTAATGTTGAAAAATGATAAACACACAACACTTTATACAACACTTTATCATTAATGTTCTATATGTTGAATTAATGTGTATTCAAACAACATGTCATCATGTTCAGTACCGTATCATATTGGTAATGACTTCTGGTTTTCAATATTGTTTTATTAGTTTACCACCAATATCATGGATAACGTTATCGTTATTTTATTCATGAGAATCTTCAAATTAAAGGTGAAAATAAATAAATAGAAGAAGAAAAAAGGATCGGTTAGTGGTAATTCATGTTGCAAAGTAGCAATTTCCATATTTAAGTACTTATATATGATATATATTTTCAATTGAAAATATGATTATTATATCAGCGTGGGGGTAGCAACCATTTTAGTTGCCAATAACAAATGCCTATATATATACATATCTATATATATATATATATATATATATATATATATATATATATATATATACACACACTAGATCGACCAGTAAAGATGAAAAATTATATATACTCATCATCTCTATACATCACACATAATTTTTTATTTTTTATTTTTCTCTTACCAAATATGTGATGAATGGATGAGTAAAAAAACTCAATTAGTTTAAAAAAAATAAAACCAAATTTTTTTAAAAAAACAAAAATAAATAAAAATAAGTGTGGTATATGATGTGTGGTGTATGTCTGGAGATGGTGAGTAGAAAAAAGACATATTAGTTTTGTGGCTGATTGACTGCCATGTTGCCATGCTAGAATATAATAGGGCTCCATATCCTTGAACTAGACTGAAATGATATCTTTATGAATATTGTGTACATTACGTACGAATTTGACGAGTTACCATTCTCTGTATCCCTTGGAAAAATTTGACCAATATGTTCATGTTAATGTTCAAAGAAAACTGCATTTATTATATTCTGTGTAGATGTACATATTGACTGTTCGATCCTAATTCTATTGATCTGTTGATTAATCGATCTTTTCAAATCTCAACCATCTGAAGTGGCAAATGAATATTGTATTTATATCCACTTCAAATATGCGAGTGAAGAGGAGCATATATATATATATAAATATATATATATTCTTATTTATATAGTTAAAAGTTATTTTTCATATCTCAAAAAATTAAATAATCTCCTTCCAAATAATTAATTTTTGTGAGAATGAGCTTAAAATTAGTTTATAATCCTATTCAGGAAAGAGAAATGCTATTATGCGGCTCCAATTATACAATTCACTTTGTCCCATTAATTGATGTGGCACCACCATATGATACCACGTGGTTTATTTAAAAAAAATTAAGAAAAACCATAAATGGGGTATTAGAGGAAACCTAAGATTTCAATTTCATCTTTTTTTGTATTTTCGGATAAATTTTTGTTTTGAATATATATTTTTATTTTTTTAATAAACCACATGGCACCATGTGGTGGTGCCATGTCAATGGAGAAAAGTGAGCGGTATAATTGGCATGCAATGGTGGAACCACGCTGATCGACTTGGCCCCCAAGACTTTTTAAAAAATCAAAATACCTCTTAGATTTTATTCATAATTCTATAAATATAGAAAATGTCCCCCCTCCCAAAAAAAAAAAAAAAAAAAGATTTATAGGTTGTTTGAGAATCTAGATGGTTTTATTTCATTCTATCACATATCATCTCATTTCATTCCCAAACTTCACTATTCCCAAACATATTTATAACTTTCGATTTCAAGTCTTTAACTTTTTTATCTAATTATTACCTAATTATCATAACTTTTCTAAACTTTCAAACAAAACAGAAAAAAAAATAATTTAATTTTTTCAAATCCCAAAATAAAAATTATATTAAAAAATTATATTTTAACAATATTTTAACTTTATGATATTTTTATTCACTTTTCTCTCTCATTTTCTAAAACCCAATAAAACATCTTAACTCAAACTATTTCATTACTATTCACAAATCATTTCACTATTATTCACAAACCATTTTATTATTATTCACAAAATTCTAGGATGTGGCCCAACCAAAATTAAATAAAAACTAAGTTTAGGAGAAATAATAAACCTATTAATATGGATCTCATAGTTTTTTATTAGACAATATTAGACTTCTTAATTAATATGGAATCCAAAGTGAGAATATAAGAAAAATCATTTAAAGTTAATGATCTATATGAAAAATAGTAGAGAGATTTTATCCTCTAGACTTCATTGAGCAAGAAATAATTTATTTAAGATCTCAATTATAGCATTATATGCTTAATGTGACACGAAAATATCTAGACTTTACATGAAACTTGATAAACTAACTTAAACACTAGAATGAAAGATTGATCGACTTCCTAAAAGATCACTTGATAGTTTCCATGAAGAAGACATATTATAAATATTTCATTACAAAAATAATAATAAATGAATATTATCCCATGAAACATTGACATCAGAAATCTGAAACATATATTAAGTTGTAGTTTTAGAATTATATTTCTACATGTATATAGCAAAATATCAAGATCGAATTTGATATATAATTGTGTTTTTATAATTTTTTTAATCTCTTTTTATTTTACATAAACGTGTCACATGATAGAAAAATTTGCCCCCTCAAAAAAATTGAAAACTATAATTAGGTGCATGCCCAATGATGCCATAATTTTATATGAAACTTGCAACCTTCCCGTCCGACGACGAGTAGTAGTTGCATGCACGCAACGTATCTTCGGCTGGTTTTGACCTAAGACAGGACTGCTGAAAAACTTGGGATCGGTTTGACATTGCATATTTTTTCACGTACGTCGGCAATCTGCATTTTGTAGCTGTACGTTAAAGTCATGCCACAAGTATATATTTCTTACTAAATAATATTCTTTGAAAATGCCGGCAATACTATTGACTAGACTGATATTGTTCGATGTATATGTTTGATGTATATAAAATCCATGGTGTATCATGCAGTCTGCATCATGTTCACCTTATCATTACGTTGGTGATCATGATCACTAGTACTTTTGGTTCTTTTATTTATTAGATTTCGTAGGATATATATAGTACAAATTAAGGAGATCATTATAACTGATCTATTGATTCCGATACTATAAGGTTAGACATTGATTTAGTTTCATTAAGAAAGAAAAAAAGCTAGGCTAGCTGTGGCCTGACTTGAGTTGGTCAACTAGAAAATCAATAAAGTTTTGGGTCAAGTAATTTATTTTTTCTTATATTTTAGTCTGTTCATCAATAATATCGTTGGTATAATTAATTAATAAGAACTGACTACAAAGTCAGAATCTACATAATTTGTAAGCGCATAACTATATATTGTATGCCTTGAATTTCTCCCTAAATGAAATCATGACTGGGTTTTGAAACTTGAAGATAAATTAATATGGAAGACCGAGTAAAAAGGTTTAAGACAGATTAAGGTTGAACGAATTAGCATTATTAAATAACTTTCCACCTTTCATATGATCAGAAGGAGCGCCTGTGTTCGAACAATGGAGGCGGCCTCGTGCATGCAATATCCCATCTTATCAGCACGATCTTAATTATGCAATGGGCATTTTGCTCATGTTATCCAGAATCCATTTCCACAGGTGGCTTATATATGCGGCGTCTTTATCTTGATCCGCTCTCTAAGTTTGTGATCTCTTGTTTGGTGGGGAACCAAACTTTTGCTTTTTTGCTTTTTGCACTAATTTATATTATATAATTATAATTTTCTTATTAGGCAAAATTAAAAGAATCAAATAGATACATGCATGCCTTCCAACCATTAATTATGTCATGTTCAACCAACCCAATTTTAATAATTAATTTATAGACTTTGGATAAGGTAATTTGGGTCTTTTTTTTTTTTGAAATTGGATGATCCCTTGAATGAATGAAATATTATTGTATCTTCACTACAAGAAAAACGGGTTTTTGTGATCATTTAATTGCGGCGAAAAGACTATTTGTGATCAAAACAGACTCATTTTAATTGTAAATAGTCATTTTGCTAGAATTAACTGGCCACAAATAAGCAGTTTTTTTGTAGTGCCTATAAAAATCATACAATTGCGTGAGAAAGATTAAAAGATTTTTTTGAAAACACAAAGTGATCAGAGATCTCTCGAAAGAGCGGCCACAAAAATTGCCTGACCTGATCCACTAATATTATTGGCACTTCACCTCAAATTCGGTATTAATTAATTATAATATATAGCTGGAGATCAAATTTAATTATGTCCAATAAAAGAATCAAGGACAAAGGGATGATCATGACCATGTTTGTATTTCCCTACCGGAGGAGCCTGATCTCCACCGACTATTTTCTTGTCTTGTAGTATTCCGACACAAATATCGTCGTATGTTTAAAATATTTTATATTTCCTTAGCATCAAACCAAAGAACATGAAACCTGTTCAATGGCCATTTATCGCGCGGTTTATGCATGTTTTGCTATCTGATCACCACTCCACCACTTTAGATTAATGTTTGTTGAGATGGATCATCCCCACTAATTCATGTACCTTTTATTTAATTTAATATATCATCAACTTGCCCAAGAAAAAAAAACTTCATACAGTCACTACACCAATTCCATTGCTCTCATCTCTGTTTCTGTCGCTCTCTGTCTCTCCCCCCTCTACATGCACATCGATCTGCTTCAGTAGAGAAGAGAGAAGCTGTAAGGATGGCAACATGCAGCGGTGAGATTATTGTACTGTCAATTGCACAACTATATAGATATATGTAAGTCTGCTTGTGCTGATCAATTGTCTATAACACAAGGGTTAATGACGTATGTTCATTTAAATGCAATATACAGGTAAGAGTTCATGGCCGGAGCTAGTGGGCATTAATGGGGAGGTTGCCGTCGGAATTATCATGAGAGAGAACCCCAGAATCATCAGGGCTGGAACTTTAAGAGAAGGATCCAGAGTGACCGCTGATTTTCGTTGTGACAGGGTCCGAGTCTGGGTCGATGGACGTGACATTGTGACTTCTGTGCCAAAAATCGGTTAGCCAAAGCTCGTCTCCCTGCATGTTTGGGAGCTTTTTAATGCTGCATATCTTCTTCTTCTTCTTCTTCTCTTCAAAATGCTGCATATGTCTTTTGATTTGATTGCGTTGAAGTGGAAACTTACTCCCATTTGTGGTTTCTTTTTTGTCATTACTGGAATATGAATAAATGTTGCACGCGTTGGCTTCGTGATTCTTTTTCTTTTTTATCTCATGATCTGCGAATTTATGCAGATTCCTATTGTTACGAAATCTGGATAATCCAGCAATTCATAGCTGTACTCATGAAATTTGGAAACTTGTTTAAACTTTAGAGGGAAACTGTACGTTGTCATTTAAGACATTAATATAAACAGTCATAACGTACAAATTACCAAAATTAATAATAATATGCGACATCGATAGGTCTAGTTTAGTAATTAATATGCATCCACTCCATACTTTTGGATTTTGCATTAATTTAAAAGAGTACATAGAATGATGGAAACAACGAATGGAAAAAGTAAACAGCGGCATAGTCCCTTTGTTAACCTAAAAAATATCCCAAAAACTTGTCATGGGCGCACTAATTTAAGTTAGAACGTCAACTTTATTGAAAAGCTGTTGGTGCCGTACAATTGTTTTAACTTATTATTTAGAAAAATATTTTAATCCAAAAAAAAATTATATAAAAATAAATTAATAAATTCACGTCGGATTATGTTTATCAAATAAGAAGTTTTTCATTTTTCTTCAGCAGTCGATACCAAATAATTTTTCATATCCTCCACATAGTTTTGATCATATAATTATTATATCTAACCACTTTTATAAAAAAAAAAAAAAAAAAAAAGAATATAAGCTCCTGATCATCATTTCAATAGACATGACCAAAAGTACTACGTATACACATCTTATATGTATTTTTTCTCTCCAAACGTCATTTGATCAATAGACGAATTCTGTCGCAACATAAACACCATCAGAAATCATATCTGAATTAGCTAGATTTCTCAGCATTTTTGCCACCAAAATATGCTCTATATGATGACCTTTCACCTACGAAAAAACATATAGTACTTGATATTTTTGTACACATTTTTCTTTATCTGGACGTCGGGAATTTGGCGACAAAAAAATTAAAGACGGGTGAGACTGCCAACCTTATTTTGCGGGTCAAGTCGTAACTTTAGAAAACTTGAACTATTATATATATATATATATATATATATATATATGATTTTACTATACATTAGTCGCTATTCACCCGTTTCTCACTCCTACATATTTAACAATTTTTTATAAAAAAAATTATTCATATATATATACACACTTGTATACTCACTCAATCTTCAGATTCTACCAATTAATATCAGCCAATATGTAAATAGTACGAGCTGAGAAGAACACGTTGTCAGAAAATGACATGACCCTGACCTTCAAATTAAGTTGCACACATTCTAGCAAAATGCCGCACATGCTGAATTAGGAAGCTGCGAGGAGTTTGACCCTCGTGTTGTTTTCGGACTTCTGTTTTTGTGGATTCATTAAATGTAACGCCTCCTCCAATATTTACGTTAATCAATCTTGTAGATCATGTGTAAATCACACCTTCCACGTTATTTAATTTATAAAATTTAAAATTTATTTTCTAATTTTACAGCATAACTGTATTGATCTGCAACCGCTCATGAAGAAAACTAATTAGGCAAGGAAATGCTCAACGCATGACCTAATTTCAGTACATGAGCCTAATTATAATTATCCTAATTAATTTTTCCTAATTAACATGTTAAAGCTGACCACCCAAGTAATATCTATATATATATATATATATATATATATAAACAACAGCTGTCCTATTGACTAGTCTTGTCAAAAAAGAGCAGCCCACCATATATTGTAGGATGGTCTACAGCTTTATATATGATGCATAATTTTCTCTCTTTTCCTAAAAACGTAAAGTCTTCAATTACGATACGTAAGTATTATGAAACAGTAGCGAGGAGGGCAAGCTTATGAGTCACGCATCCACTTAGCTAGTATAGGGACTTAATAATAATGTAGTATAGTATAATTAGGCATAGCCAACAAATTAATGCATAATTAATCTGGCCGCATACCTACCGGGGATAACATCTTTGCTAATGCAATGCCACGTATTCAGATTGATCATGATAATATTTCATAATTTACTTTGTTGATCCATCTTCTTAGCATGCTGCAGCCAAGCCGAACAACAAATTAAATAACGTTACGTTGAAGCAACCTTAATTATAAATTTCCACATTTACTTTTTTTTAGGAGTTTGGTTTTGAAATTTTGGACTTTAGTTGTAATCTTATATTCCTTTTTGTATAAGATATTCATTTTCCGTAAGTGAGGCTATCAATAAATTGGGATACCGTCATTTCGTTAAAAATATAAACTTTAATTTGTAAGCAATTTTAAAGATTGCAAGTTGCGATTTGGATAATGAGATCGATGAGATAAGATGAAATGGTTTTAGATAAAAGTTGAATAAAAAATTGTTAAAATATTATTTTTTAATATTATTATTGTTTTGAGATTTGAAAAAATTGAATTGTTTATTAAATTTTAAGAGAAAATTTGATAAATTTGTAATGATAAGATGAGATGAAATAGTTTTACTATCCAAACGAGATTAGTGACTTTAGATAAAACAAGAATTAGCCCTTATAAATGTGAAAAAAAAAAAAAAAAACACAACAACAACCCCATACATATATTTGTACATGGCACGCGCATATTGAAATTAGAGGCAACTTTTCATATCAAAATCATTCAAAAGATTATTTCATATATATATACAGTTAAAAAGAGCAGCATACAATGGTGTAGTACTCATGATTTATTCTCATTGTCTCCTGAGAATATTTGTTCTTGAAATATATAATTAAAGTACTTTCTCTCTAACCAAATGAAAATAAAAAGAGCAAATAAACTACAAAGTAATACATATATAAGTAAAAATTGAAAGTACAATTCTTTAGTGACAAGAACAAACGAAAAAAAAAAAAAAAATCAATGAATCTGTACTACTCTTTAACGACCTGTGATTCACGAGTGCGACATCAGTATTCTCATGAATTCAATCGAGCAATCAGAAGTACTTGAGATTCGAGATAATTCTGAGTAATAAAGAATTTCAGTCAAGGATCTTCAATGTTGCAGAGTGCTTCATTGGTGGTTGGTAGCCACGGCGAACGGGACCATGAGACGTGGGTAAGCACTTGGCCGAGGCAAAGCATTACCGGCATAGTGCATTTCGTTGACTGGACAGCCTGATCCGCCGGTGCCGGGGATGTAGGTGCACCCCGAGGGCCCAGAGGGAGGGACAGGACCCCTTGGAAGAGACTGCAACCTTAGCTCCTTATGCGTCAACTCTCCTTCATCGTACAATACTCTGCTAGCTTTGTATAGTTGAACATGCAGGAGAGACAGCAGCAACAGCATCGCGAAAGCAATATTGAGAGGTCTCATGTTCTTTGGAGACAAAAACAAGACGTACAAACTAGTATATATGAATGCTTAATTCATGAGGAGGGTGCTATAGTATTTATAATGAGAAACTTTGGGGAATGAAATTATTTTATTGGTTGCAAGTAATTTGACTATTGACCGCTAGCTAGGGGTAATTTCCTATCAACCACAAATTTTGAATGGGTCAATCAATAAGCAGGAAAGGGATGCAGGGGTTTTTTAATTGAATCCCAAGGTTTTGCTTTTCCTCCTCGTCCACGTTAGAATATTGTATATATATTAAGGTATTGACGTATTCCTTGAGGTACAGAATAGATTTTTTAACTCGTTCATGCAAGGTTCCGTTTGTAGAAAATCTTCCATACATGTGGGAAATTAGGTGCGAGCGAGTTGCTTGGGGGCGTTGGATGTTTGAAGTGTGATTAATAGAGCATCTTCAACAGATTAGTTAAAAGTTAAATTCATTGAGTATTTAGTTATTAGAGAGTAAAATATGCTCATAATAGATTAGCTAAATTAATGACTTTCAAAAGTTTTTTCAAATTTAAAAATTACTATACATACATCAAATACATATTTTATTAATTATTTATCTCCCTTTCTTTCTATCACATATTTTATCACAATTGGTATATTAATTTGAATTAGTGATATATTAATTTAATAAGGATATGATTACTAATTAATATATAATAGGTAGAATAGTAAAATATGATAAAATAAAATAAATTAATAATTAAAAAAATTAAATATTTTTGAAATTATTAGTTATTCATTACTATATAATGAATAAATGAATAATCCAATATGGAGATTTGATGTGAATAAATAAAACTAAATTTATCTTATATTATTTTATTATTATATAATGAAAAAATAATTATTCCAATATAAAGATTTATGTGAATGGAATAGTCAAAAGTCAAATTTTTTTTATATTTATCAAAATTGTCATTTAACCTTAGCTAACCATTGAGAGTGACCTTAGGCGTTTTGTGTGTTGGTTAAGTTTCCAAAGTGGAGGAGTTGAGAGGAGATGAAGTCACCAGTTGAGTCATCCCCTCATTCGAACAGGTAATAATGATGTTCATTAACACCTCTTTAAAGAGTTAGGCTACGTTTGGGTATCAAGAGTACCTCAAGTACTCTCATTACTATTCTTTACTTTATTATTACTTTTCACTTACTTCTTTTACTATTCATTATTTTTTACCTACTATTCATTATTCTATTATTACTTTTTCATTATTTTTTCACTACTATTCACAAACATTCTCAACACTTCTCAGGTATTCTCACTACCCAAACGTAACCTTAGACAAGTGTAATCTATGAAGTCAGCTGGCAGACGTAATCAAACGTTGTTCCGTGGACAATGAAAAGATTTAGGCTTCGTTTGGTTTCTTAACTATTCTCAACTCATCTCAATTCATCATTACAATTTTTTCAAATTTCAATACAAAATATAATAAACAATTCAATTTTTTCAAATTCCAAAATAATAATAATATTAAAAAATAATATTCTAACAATATTTTATCATCTCAACTTAACTCACTTCAACATCCAAACACACTCTTATTCAAAGGGGTGAAGGGAGAATTGAGATTTTCAATTAATACGCATTTTTATACCATTTCATACCATTCCATTAAAATGTTGGCATTGGAAAATCTTGATGTTGGTTGGCAGATGCCATGATACTTGGGAGGATCATTAGTTTCTCCAATGCGTTGAAAACAACCACAGCGGACTTCAGTAGAACGAGGAGTTGTTTTTCCTATCGATTATTATGCTTAGAAAACACATTAACGGCATACCCAAACTCACATATTTCTAAGCACGTAACCACTTTTCACCCTTCAATTTAGGCTAAAATCTTTAACGCGCACTATTCTTGAAGGACCAAGTATCGTCTCACCTCGAAGGAACATCTGTGACCGAGTACTTAATTCGGCTCCAAAAGCCATTTAGGTATGCCACAGACTATAGTTCAAACTGTTGAACTTTGTATCACTCGAATGGCAAACCGCGACGACAGCTTGGGTCAGATTATGCTGGTTCAAATTTCACGACCTCTTGATTCAACCAGTAAGCAAATCACCAGAACGTATCAAAAGCCTCATTTTTTTAACTACTTCAGAGCTGGAAGCAAAGAAGGCAGAGACAATCTTTACAAAATGTTTTCTTATCAAAGGATTATAACCTCACTCCAAATCTATGACCCAGCAATTTCCTCAAATAAATTATTACAATGGACAAGACCTTGGTTTCCTTTCAATGCCCATTTGAAGGCCGGAAGATTGTATAGCCGTTGACGCCACATGCCAGATTTGAATAATCTGTATTATAATAAGGGTAACCATCTCCCTCCGGGTTCCTCATGCCAAGTAGAGATAAATCAGCACCAGCACCAGCACCAGCAACCGGCCACTGGTTCAGAACTAACCCATCTACCTGCCCATTTACATATGGTAATGCCCCGCCTTGCAGAATGAAATCCCTCATTGAGTCATAACGACTGCCAGGAGAGTGATAGTGCTGTTGAAACCCATCATCATGGTAACTTCGCGATCGCTCAAACCTGCAAGAGCTAGATGAGGACCCCACATCACTGGATACACTCTCATCACAAGGAAATGTTAACTGCCTATTCAATAGCTGTGGCCCATTGCCGAGAGAATGAAAAACTGCACTTGTTCCTCCCATCCCAACACCATGTTCATCATCAAGCAGGTCATTAATGATATCCAGATGCGGGAACTCATCCGCCAATGCACCTTGGGTCTGCCGGCCAGATGCACTGGCTGGGAACTGAGTGGATAGTTTTCCCTGCAATCCGCTGTGTGCAGACTTGTACAGGCCCATGTTTTGAACATCATTAACTAGGGAAGAATGGTCATACTGCATGTTTCTGCTGGTTTCCTTTTGAGAAGTCTCCATCCAGTGGGGTCCATTCTGCAAGACATCCTGCCTTACCATGCCATATGGAAAACCTGATTTGACCGTGGTTGGGTCAACCGTCTCAGGGTTCGGGGGTAAAAACATTGGTGCAGGTATCAAGGTAGCTGATTGCGAGAATGCTGAGGATTGGTTCACCCCTGAACTTTGGGAGTTAGGATGAGTAAAACCACCAGTACTTGAAGCAACGGCATTACCCATAATGGCATTTCTATAGGACTGGGGAACATAACCATGTGTTGCTGGTGAGGGCTCGGGACCTAACCGGCCAGTTGCACTCACTGAACGGCCGAGTGGAGGGGATGTTTGAACCATGGAAACAACAGGAGCAGTCGGCCTGGGACCAGGAATTATAGGAGCACTAGAGGGCCTCGACATCATAGGGACATGCTGTGCCATGCCTTTTTCACTCGACTTCGGGCTTGCAACCTTCTGGATCTCAGGTCTGGACACACCAGTACTTTGGGATGACGTCATCAAAGGCATGGTTTTCTCACTCTGTTGGGTAACATTTGAAGAAGCTTTCCCAGGTGGAATAGGATCAACAATAGCACTACTATTCTTTGATCGAATGGTTGAGGCTGGATTCCTCGGTGGGCTTCTGGAAGAGGACGGTACTGCTGCTGTCCTATCTTTAGAGGGTCTTTCCACATCAGCCTGCTCTTTGATGCTTAGTTTCTTCGGCAGTGAAACTACTTCCTATAACATAGAAAAGCAACCTCCAGTCATGTTCAACTTGCCATCCTTTTGAGGGGAAAAAAGTTGAAATAATGTAAATAAAGTGGCTGTATGCAAAAGAAGAGACTTAAAAGGCATAAAACAGTGAACAATGACCTAAGAACACATAGTATGCAGGCTTTCAAATGGTATATGGGAATAACATGCACTAAGCACTGGTAAGATCCTAACTTCGAAGAAAAAATTTACTTTTTTGGCCATAAAACATCCTCTGCTGTGCTCCCAGATAAAATAGGAGACAATGAGAACTAGTATCTTCAAACCGTTTTAGCTGTAAGAAGTATATGTCAAACTTACAAGAATATTATATTGGAAAAAACTAATTACAGGAATATGGCCCAAACTATTGCAAAGCTAATCATGCCATAACTAGTTACTCCACCTTCTTAACCATATGCTGCTCAGACCACTTTAACGGATCCTGCAAGGAGAGAATACGCTCCTGCTCAGATTCACCAACTTTACAACTACCAGATAAATCGTTTAGATCTCCTGCATCCTCTGAAAGCCCAGAAGGCTGATTATCCATCTCATTTGCCCAACTACTCCCATCACAGGTTGCCTTAACTCGTTGGTTCCTTCCCCTACATAATTTAAGTGCAGAATCAGAAAAAAAATAAAGAACTTGTATTTTAATTTAAGTAGGTGTGCAAAGAAATGTAGCCATATATTACCTGCCAGGTGATTTTTGGTTTATATAGTTTGGGAAAGTGTTCCCCTTATAGGGCCCATTAGTCACTGATGGTACAGAGTCTGTAGAACACGTTGAAGAACTATCATCCATTATTGAATGACTCTTTCTTTCAACAACACCATTTTGTACAGATGACAGGGAATTAATTCCACTACTAGTGGCTTCCATTAGAGGATGAACTTCTGATGTGTCGGTATCCCAATTGACAGGACTAGCATCGCGGTCTTCTGAATCAGGCTGAGGAATTTCTGAAACACCATCTACTGAATCAGAGACATCGGAAACATCTTCCAGTGTATCAGGCTTCTCAACTGCAGGTTGCTCCTCCTCCATAATGCTGTCATGTTTTTCATCATTGGGGTTTTCCAGTTGGTGCTTGTCTTGTACCGCCATGCCAGGCCTTTCCTCCCTCCCCTTTTCCTTCCCTTTCCGGTTATTTCGTTTTTGTTTGGCCTGTAGTGTAAAAACAAATAAGTATGAGTCAATGATTAAACTTGAAACTTGAAAGCAATCTACTTTGTTAAGATAAACGTTAGTTGACAACATCAGCACTCAAAGCAATCGAATTTGGAATAACACCTTTTTCTGTCACGAGGATGTAGGACAACATCTGAGATGAATCCATAACAATTAAAAAGAGAGAGGGAGGGGGGGACAAATCACAAATCTGAACACCATAGAAAGTCTTTCAAAATCTCACATTTGTTTCCAAGTAGTTTGCATAATTAACACATCAATGTAGTGTAAAAACAAATAAGTATGAGTCAATGATTAAACTTGAAACTTGAAAGCAATCTACTTTGTTAAGATAAACGTTAGTTGACAACATCAGCACTCAAAGCAATCGAATTTGGAATAACACCTTTTTCTGTCACGAGGATGTAGGACAACATCTGAGATGAATCCATAACAATTAAAAAGAGAGAGAGAGGGGGGACAAATCACAAATCTGAACACCATAGAAAGTCTTTCAAAATCTCACATTTGTTTCCAAGTAGTTTGCATAATTAACACATCAATGTTGGCAAACCATAAAATAAACATGTAAGGAGGAAAGAAAACAGCAAGGAACAGCATAATCCAAATACATGATAATGCTTTGCTCCTTGGCTCAGCCTCAAAAAAAAGAAAAAAAGGTCCTAGCCATAAGTAGTCATGTTAGAAATCAGGTAACAAGGTTGAAACATTTAAATAACAAGCAAAGCACACTCCCTCACAGACATTCATAATAACAAGAGATGCACTTTTAGTGTGAAGATATCAAAGAAATGATGATGATTACTAAATTATTCCAACCCTATGTAAACAGTTGTTGGAACTTACAACATTAACTGCAACACCATCAACATATCTAAACTTTGCACACGTAATCAAGCAGAAAATAAAGGAACCATTGAAGATTACTGGACTCAAATTTAGTAGATGATTGAACTCTCTTGAGATTATGGTTGTGAGATTTTTTTTATAAGTAAATTTTTTATTAATATAAAAATAGGCATTGCGCAATACACACGTAGCATACAAGAGAATACACCTAGTTAGGAGCCTAGAGAATTACAGGTGTGAGAATATTAAACCTTATTTTTCTTTGATTTCTTTTCCTTTTCAGTTGCTCCGCGTTTTGCCTTCTGCTCACTTTCAGCAAGCCATGCTGCTGCCTCTTCTTCGCGGATGAGCTCCTCTTGCCTCTTCAAAGCCACAGCTTCCTGGTATGCTACCTCGATTTTATTGCTGCATGTAAAGAGGAACACATAGGGCATCTTAGGCACATATGGGCAAGTATACATGTTTACAATCTCATGTGTGGATTGAATCAGAGAATCCTATGATCAAATGATTTAGTCAATAAATTTTACCATTGTGACCAATCATCATGAAGCTTCATTATATGGAACAAATGCAACATTCTCTATTACCACAAAAAAAAAAAAAAAAAAACTAAAACAGGAAAATAAAAAGGACAAAAGAGAAGTGAATACGGAAAAGTGTTAATCATCGAGTGTTTGACACTTGGAGGATGACACCCTATTGTGTGATGTGGTGCATTTGGAGAGAACACAATCCCCCCAATTTTGAAGACCATGAGAGAATGACATTAGTATTAGAAGATCTGCTGTGCAAGACTCTTTATGGGTGGATGGAAGCCATTAATAGTTTTTGTTTTGCTAACTTTACAGAATTTATGGATACCTAGTTGGGGTTTCTCTAGTATACTTCCTGTGTGGGTTGTGACCGTTCACACTTTAATGAGATTGATTTATTTAAAAAAATGTAAGTATTTATAAAAAAAGAAAGTTACTACTACTCATTTAACCAATAACTTCACTTAAAATACTGGAATAAAATTTCAAAATAATTCTAACTTTAAAATCAATTGTCCTATTTGGCATCTCCCATCCCCAGGAAGATGAACAACTTCCTCGACTGTTGATGGCTGACTTCAAGTCAATTTCCGCTACACAATATAGAAATTTGCAAATATTGGCAAGCCATACTTCTGTTGCAAATTTCAGACTTCCTAGACTACCTTGCAGTTTTACATTCTTGATTCAATCCTCTGCTACCAGTTTACACCCGATAACCAAAAAAAATTTGACAAAACCATTTACAGCCATTACTCCACCTAAGCCTTGTTTATCAGTCCAAGTAGTCAATTCACAGTAGCTGCAATCCCAGTGTTGAGCATGCACGTCATACACTTGACAAGAAGAACAATGCTACAAAGGGCCATAAGACAAAAGCACATCTTTAAACCTAAGTTTCTTTCATAAACAAGTTCGACATAGACACGTCCAGAACTATTAATAGCTCCTTGGTAGTAAAAGAGAACTAAATATCTGCTCTGATTTTTATTTCACAACTCTGACATTTAATTGTAATTGAAAATTTTTCTAGAAAGACAAAAGGAAATATTGACAAAAACAGGGAAATTCAGTGTCCAGACCCTATACAAGCCTTTAACGTGTTAGAACCACAACCCTTTTCCTTGGAAGTGCATCTAGAGATGTAAGGTTAAAGGTGCCTCTCAAGGTAGCTTTCTTTGGTTGGATTGCTTCCCTTGGGAAAATCTTGAACCTGGATAATCTGAGGAAGTGTGAGCTTATTGTTATCGATTGGTGCCATGTGTGTAAAAAAGTGGTTAAACTGTGGACAATCTATTACTTCATTGCGAGGTGGCCAGGGACTTATGCCATCGTTCAGCAGGATCGGCCTTGCATGAGTAATGGGCAAGAAGGGTGGTGGATTTTTTTTCTAGTTGGAGAGGCCTTGGGGGTAATCCCCAAATTGCTGGAGTGTGTAAAACTATTCCCCCATGTCTTATGTGGTGCATTTGCCTGGAGAGGAATGGTCAGAGCTTTGAAGATCAGTAACACTCTTTGGATGAACTCAGAAGAATTCTTTTTCAATACCTTATTTTTGTGGACTTCTGTTTTGTTTTCAATGGGGCTAGTTTTCATGAATTTCTTGTAGCCATTTATAGTTCTAACCTATAACTAGGTGTTCTCTTTTGTATGTATTCTGTATACTCGTGCTATGCCTATTTACTTGATTCAATATAATTTTATTTTACCTATCCAAAAAAATATAAAAAAAACATAGTAACAAAGGCAGCACAGAAAAGCTGGAAATCCCAACAAAACTATAGATAAGACATGACAAAAAAATTGGTTCTATTGCAGATTACACTAAGCAAAAGTTATACCCTAAACAGGGGAAAATTAATTAAATAGAAAGTGACCTTTAGATTGATTATAAACTGAAGACTTTAGATTATATTCAAAAAGGCATCACTAAAGGAACTTGTTAGAAAGACAAACTTGCACAGGACAGCAACATCAAAGCAGCAATCTTTGGAAACACAAAGGCTAAAATACATTGAGTTATACCGGTACAGCACACTGTTATACAACAAATAGACTTCCTAGATATCCTAGGACTATCGACTTGCAATAATAAGATGCAGGGAAACTGCAAATTATGGCATC
Source organism: Juglans microcarpa x Juglans regia (assembly GCF_004785595.1). Lineage (NCBI taxonomy): Eukaryota > Viridiplantae > Streptophyta > Magnoliopsida > Fagales > Juglandaceae > Juglans > Juglans microcarpa x Juglans regia. Next base: position 37,980,302 of record NC_054594.1, on the reverse strand, counting down.
CATATTGAAACAGCACTATAAAACTTAAATTGACTCCACATTGAAGGTGGTCCACTTATCAAAAAAATTATTGAAGGCCGTCCATGAAAACAAAGGGCAATCAACAGATACAAAAATATCAATACTTGATAGAGGGTGGGGAGCACATGGGAAGAGTTTGCCATTTTTAGAATAGAAATTATAATTATCCAAATAACTACCTGAAAATATGGGCAAGGACAAATATCTCCACAGTTCTGCGACCCAATTCTGTAAGACGCCTCTCATCACGCTCAATAGAATCTTTGTTGAAGTCCTCTCCAGAGTTTCCATCCTGCATATAAAGGTAAATGATTGCTCAGTCATCAAAAGATTATAGCCTTAGCACCACAGGATCTGTTGCGACAGCAATTTCAAAAAATTCATTTTTGGAATTTTTGGATTCTTGAAAATTTTAACCCTACTCGTACTCTTTTAGAGCTCTAGAACTGTTTACTTCAGTTCTCCATATAATATTTTTGCAATAATATATGCAATCACAATAAAAAGGTTGGCAATAATCATATATTCAGCAGCACACCTTTGTACGATTCTGAGGACCCTTGTCATCTTTTGGAGGCAATAGATCCATGGCAGCCCTCTCAAGCAATGATAGGACATCATCGACCAATACAAACATATCTTTTTCCATGCGAACAATGGGGGCTGACATTTCTTCAGCCTCCAACAATTTCATTCTCCCTTTCTTACACTGCATCTGGCCTTCAAGAGCCTTTAAGCCACTATGCAAGGAATCCATTACCAAAGTAGAAGTGACTTCCTTTTCTATAAAGAAATGCTTCACAACTACTTTTAGAATCACATCCATCTTCTCCCTGGACATACGACGCCTAGCATTTTGGTCAATTCCCAACCAGAAAGCACGGAAGCTGCATCAATAACAAAACATCTTAATCATCAGAAAAAACAAAGAAATCTACCTCAACAGAAATATAACTAAAGTAGAAAGTTAATGGCCATAACAAGATAAAGCAACACATTGCAAAGACACAGCAGCTGCAAAGCTGTGTCACATCCATGACCATGGGAACCGGGAAATCATTTCATTACCAAAAACTTCTTAGAAAGACCATGTCTTCCAACATAGATTTTAAGTAATTATCACTGACAGAGTAATCACTTATAATTGATCGATAATTACAGAGGTGAACATGAAATACCTTGACCACCTAGCTTTATCATCTATCAACTTCCCAAGCTTGCTTCTTCTCTCTTCTACAAATCGCCGGCAAATCTGCTCCACATTTGTTAAATAGACCCTAACAAGTTCTCTCCTATACTGACAATCAAGACAACGAAAGGGCCTATCTGCTTTCTCCCTACAAACCAGAAGCCAAAAAGAAATGCTCGTGAAGATAAATAACTGCAGAAGATTAAACAAAGAACGTAAGACAACATACCTGCTCAGTTACAACTCTAAAGTCAATAACCGAAAAGACGTTTCGGAAGGGGAATTGGCACAGGTCAAAAATTGTGTACAATCAAAATTAGCTTAACATGATGTGTAACCTTCTAAATCATGTTAGAATAAATGTACATGCAAAATCAACTACAGATTAAAGAAAAAGTTCTGGCCCTATCCAGCTGCCTTGTGACTCTTAGAATATTTGGTTAACTAAGTCTTTAAGCCCCCTCTCCTCAAGTGTAATCCACAAAAACACAACCAGCAACAGGGAACACCTTAAAAAAGGTAGGACATGGATTGACAAAAAAAATCAAATAAATACATTAAATAGAACTTCAATAGGTGTAGTTAAAGCCTTCAAATTATTTGCGGTAAAATGACCCAATTGCTTAATATTTTAGCAAATTGACTAACAAGATACAGAATCGATCTTCTAACAACCCAACTGTGCCATCAAAGAGAGGAACTTACTATTGCAAAACAACGCAGTAGAAGAAAGTTAAGTCCAAACAGGACAAGCATATATTGCCATGCCAAAGTTGAACAAACAGAGAATACTGTTCCAAGGAAAAAAAAAAAAAAAAAACATCTGCCAAATTGAAATTCCTACGAAATTATAAATATCCATGAACGAAATTATAAATATCCATGAAAGGCAGTCACAAATGAAACATTTTGGGCTTAAACTATTACGCGACAGCTTCGTCAGTCAATTAGTTGTAGCACACCTTATGACTTGAACTTGAGCCTTTATTATAAGAGTGTCAGCATCAATAAACCCATCTGAAACTTTTGACAGCTCCATGAATTTTTTCCACCCCCAGTCATGCTCTTTCTTCCAGAATCGATGTAAAGTATCTACAAAATTTACATTTACTCAGTTGCACTGACACAATAATATTAAAAACTCCATAAAACTAAACCAGAAATTAACCAAACAACCAACCAGAATATTTAGATTTCTTTGGATCTTTGTTCACCACAGCTATAGTGAACTGTGCAAAATGACTCCAGCCTGTTTCACAAACAAAAGCAAGCAATATAATTACAAGCATACAGAACCAAGAACCATGATCACCGAAGAAAAATTCCAAGCTCCTTAGATATATCAAACCTGGAAGAAGTTTGTCATGATTAGCAACACAAAGAAACAAAGAAAGATGATTGCAGACGTCACAGCCTTGGGGGTAAATTAAAATGTACCTGCAACAAACAGAAAAAAGCTTAGGTTAAAACTAAACTGTTAATTAATCTAATAGAATTGACAGTTTTGCTACCGATCAAAAAAATAATATAATTAACAGTTGGGCGACAGCTAAAACTTGTCCCATCCATGTCATCGTGATGCACGCCATCAAGATGTAGACACAGGCTCCATTTGGCGCCTAGTTTTTTTAATTACGATTAGGAAGGGGGAAGGAAAAAGCCAATTTAAAAATTGGAAGACATTATCTAATGGTGACATGAAGCATATAATCATATAATGTTAGAATAATAAAAAAGATACCAATATTAATCGAATAATTATTTTTGCGATAATTAAAAACATTTTTTATATGTCAATTAATTCAGAACATATAGAAATCTTCTGTGAAGGACTTGGAATCTACCACTGCGTTCATCACTATTGATGAATAACAAGTTACATGTGATGTGACAGACAAATGATCTCATGGCTTCATGGTATTCTCTCTCCATCAGAAGTATAAGTTGGAATTTTGACATGCATATAAATTAAATAATGCATAAAATTCCCTTTTATTGACCTAAAATTCAAAGATGATGAGTGACAGGTGCAGGATTTCCTTTCATAAGCATAAAAAATACACATACAGTACATGGACATGGGTAGAAATACTTAAAGACATAACAATGCATATAGCCTGTAATGATCATGCATTTTATATACAACAATATTTTTACAAGTAAACATTTTATACACAACAATTATATGTAAAAAAAAAAGAATGCCAAACAGCATTTTCCAGACCCATACCATTTGTATCCGCCAACCTCAAATTGATTACCACGAAGTTCTCTTTTGTTAATCTGTGAAAAATTCTCTATCTTCCACGTATGTTTTCCATATAACTCAGAAGGTTTGGGCCCTATATAGAAGTGAACATGACTTGTGAACAATTAATTATACAAAAGGAACAGGCAGAAGTAATCAAGAACTTCAATATGATGGGTTTAAAAACAATTATTTGGGAAATGCAGGAAACTTAGCTCTTAGATAAATTTTTTTTTGATCGGTAACTTAGCTCTTAGATAAATAGCATTGGCAATTTTATCAATTGGATTTTATGAATAATTGGAAGTTCTATTAACCTTCAGCTCAGATGGTCAAAACCAAACAAAAAGAAAATGAAGTATGAGTATATGAGAACCCTATACACAAAACAATTCACCATAGGATAGTGTGAATATCACATTATTAATATAAAACTTCTACGGTATACTTAAGGTGAAGGTTGATATTTACGTTCTCTAGAAGAACAAGATTTTAGAAATCATAGGAGGGATGCAGCAAATGATCTTAGAAGTTTGAAAATATATCAATATGCAGCGAAAAGAGTGAAAAAGAAACGAATCCCGCATAAGAAAAGAGCTCAAAATAAATTAAAAGGAAAAGTCATACATTATATGTCGGAGGGTCAAAAACCCCACCACATTGTTGAAGTACAACAATAGTTTCAAATGGAAGACAAAGTACTTGCACAGACTACAAGCAAAAATATAAGAAAATAAATTCTTTCCATATCGTGAGAGGGAAAAGCAAGTATAAAAAAAATTAAATCATTAAACATACAAAATACATCATGCATAGGTGTTGTTCTTGTATATGTCCCGTGTACTTGGCTATGCCTATTTTTAATAAAGCTCTTACTGATAAAAAAAAGAATATCCTACATATTGACCAATATATTAGAGAGTGGAAAAAGGCTGCTAACTTTAGTTCCGTCCACTTCTTCATTTTCAACAGTCTATACGTGTCAGTAATGCATAGAAGAGCTGCTTACAAATAATCGAACAATCTACAAAACTAATTCATGTTTTATCATTAAAACTCTTTAAGAACTCTTTTATCATTTTTTTTTAATTTTTTGATCGGTAAAACTCTTTAAGAACTTGTTAGATAACTTATCAGAAAAGAAAAAAAAAAAAAAAGAACTTGTTAGATAAATCTAACAATCTAACAGGAACTTGTTAGATAAATAATCAAAATACTTGACAAGGATGTTAGCCAGATGAATACAACATTCAGCTGCCTTTTTTCCCCACTAAGACCAATCCAAAATTCAGTTTTCCTTTTTTTTTTTTTTTTAATTGGCACTGGGTATCTGAGAACAGCATTTCAACTAATCCAGTAGGTGCACAGGCCCTCAACAAGGAGTTTCCCGCAAGTGCATCTCGGGTAATTCAATGGGAAAATCCCTCAAGCTGATGGCCCCTAGAAATTGTTTACACCCAAGGGGGATTCAAACCATAGACTTGGAGGGAGTAGACCACCAAATCCAAGGTCTTTACCACTTGAGCCAACCCCTAGGGGTTACTTCAGTTTTCCTTTTTAACAGGCAGAATCTGAGCATTCAATTAGAGGCTCTTAAACAACCAATCTGACTTCAACACCATTCTTTTTTTTCTTTTTTCTTTTTTTTTTTTTTTTTAAATAAGGCTTCAACTCCATTCTTATGGAGAAAGAGGTGCTATCTGAGCTAGAGCTCATTTGCCTTAACTTCTTACTTCAAGTAAATTTCAGGTGTCTGTAAAGACCTCATCTTGCTGACTTTCATAGTATCACTCCCGCAGGAAAAAAAATTGTCTCCTAATGACAGAACCTTCCACTAACTCCAAGCAACAAAGATATTACTTTCTAGCTGAATATGATTTTCTTACAACCAATAACTTAATGCTGTATTCCAACAGGACCATTACGCCAAAATATACACTACCCTTGTAGTGCATTTTGGTGTAATTTATGATCTCTACATCTGGTTTTCAGTAATGCAAGACAAAGGAAAGAAAAATGCTTAAATATGCCTTTACATTACAGAATCGTTTGTTCATTTGAAAGGGAATTATTCGTCTACATGATGCATACTTGAAAGGGGGGATTGTAAGACAAAGGCATACCTCCATCATCATCATCATCAGAATCCCAGTAAGGAGGCGAAGTTGATGGGGTTCCGTTTTCCACCTGCTCGGAAGACCGCCATTCTGCCAATGCTTCCCCAGATTGGCAACGCTGCCCGGTTGAAATTCCCTCCACGGACCTTCCCACTCCAGACTCCTCACTTGCAGTTCCCGCCATTGCTCACTCCAAAATTCTTTCCACCACACTCCAACTCCACTTGCGAGCCAATAAGTGAACCTGTCATATTTGCACGACATATATATCAAAGTACACCAAAGTATTAACAAAAATTCCAAAAAACTGGCAAAATAGAAACAAGTGTAGATGTTCGTTTAAGATATCATAGGCTCGTGGATTCTATAGTCTACAATTTAACAAACTTTAAAAGCCTTTTGTTTGGCTGCCAGGAGTTTTCATCAAATGGGACATAAGAACCACAACCTCCACTCAAGTGATATTAATTCAACTATCTGGCCCCGATTCTTTTGTTCCTGTAATTTCCCAAATCCCAACGCAGCAAAAAACATTAAAAAAAAATGAAAATTTTGTTGTCTTTCCATTTGCCTCATTTTTCTAGTCAAGCAAAGAAAGCTCGACATTAAAAATTCTCCAAACCAAAACCCCTTGACACCGGCGCTCCCGGAAAAACAAAATATCAGTAAACCCTAGATTTACATGTCGAAAAAAATAACGTAAATAAAGATTTAAATGATTAAAAAAATCAAAGAAATTAAACCCAAAAACCCTAAAATGCAAAACCATCTAGACGGACCCAATTGCACGAAACACAGGCCCAGCAGAACCTGCGAAAATCCAAACCCAATGATCGCTGATAACAATAACCCAAAACACGATCAAATTCGAAACACGAGACGCCAAAAAACGCCAACACGAAATCCAAACAAATAACGGGAAGATTTAAATTTAGAACGACACCCCCGTAGATCGAATGGGCGTACGAACCTGGAATCAAATCGAGGAACAGAGCTTTGTCAATGGCTAAAGGAAGCTCAGAGATATTAGAGAAAGAGGAAGGGGGAGGAGAGAGAGAGAGGTCGAAGGAGCAGCACAGAGAGAGGGAGAGAGAGAGAGAGAGAGAGAGAGAGGCCAAAAAAGAAATTTTGTATTTATTCCAAATTATCTTTTTGAACAAATTTCTAACTTTCAGATTTTTTTTCTTTGGATAATATTATGTGTGAGATTATATACAAATATATAATCGACAAAAATAAAATAAATTAATTAAAATAAAAAGGTGTTAGAGGAACATAATAAAATAAAAAGGAAAATATTACTTTAATATCTATATTTGACATCTCATTTTGACACTTTTTTATTTTAATTATTTTTAAAATTTTTTTACTTAATACTTTAAAAAAAAAAGTATTAATGTATTGATATTTTTTTATATTTTTAAAAAAATAAAAAATCAATTTGACCTAACGGTAATTATAAAAATAGTAATAGCGTGGGGTGGCGGTGATGTTATATACTTTTTATATGTAATATTGGGTCGGTAACGATTGTTTTGGCGAGCAGAAGAAGTGAACTTAGGGCTCTACTTCAGCTCATTGTGCGGCCCACTACTCTTTTCGTGTTTTTTCCCCTTTAATGATGCGTGAACGTTTTGGGCATTAGGGTTTGTGATGAACACGATGAAAGTTAGGAAAGTCGTTTCGGAACTTTTGGTGCCTGCTTAGGAGACCTTTCCAATGTGGGTTGGTTCATGGATTGGCAGTCACTAGAAGATAAACATCATTGACACACAAGATTCTAATGGTTTGTGTACCTTTTTCGAAACTATATGATTTCATTGAACATCTTTCATTTCAATGAAATCTTACCAACATAGGATCATATGGTAATCAACTATATAATTATCTATTGTATGCCCCCATATTAATTGGAGAAAGTGCATAATTTTATCTTCCTCAATCAGATGGCATATAACAAAGTTGGTAACGTGTTAAAGACCATTTATGATGTGATTTGTGAAATCCTTGACACAATCATACCTCGAGATGGCGCCATCTATATAGTTATAATGTACAATCAAAGTAATAATTACTTATTACAATTTCTGATTATTGTGATCATGTGCTAATAAACTCTATCATTGAATGCCCCTTGTATTCATTAGAGACTATAAATCATTTATCTTTTTAGCCAACATGGTATTTAACAGGCCTAGTAACACACTAGAGACCATATTGTGGTGTGAATTGTAAAATCTTCAACTCAACCCTAGCTCGAAGTGGTGCCTTCTATATGGTAATAAATGTACAGTCGAGGTAATAATTGCTAATTGGAATACTTGACTCTCATGTTTGTATACAAACAGTTGTATACAATTTAAACAAATCAGGCTTTTTATTATTTGAGAAATGCTGCTGCTCCCGATGGACTTTTTTTTGTTATATTTAATGATTAAGGAAGTGTTTTTTTAATGATGTCGTAAATTTTTTTAAATATATATATATACACATAAAAGTGTTAAAAAAATGCATAAGAAAAAAAAAAAAGATGAAATGCACTGTCTGGAGCCCTAGCAGTAGTTGTAGAGCCACCCTTATTATTTTGTCATCTTAAACTCAATGAACTTTGTCAATGTTGATGGTAAAATGTCCTTGGGTAGCCATTTATTGGTGTGCAATTTTCTCGTCACCTTCAAATGTAAGATATCAGGTTTCCAATTGCCACCAGTGTCTTTGAAGTTGACAGGCTAACTTCTCTACTGGACTGGTAATTTCAAGTTCTTTTACAGCTGCCCTGCCATCAGCCTTTTGATATTCTGCCCAAAGCAAAACATCTATGTTTTGTGTCTCCAGCTGCAAACGTAGTCATGTCCCTGCTTCAATCCTTAGAGGATCATTGATTTGGGGATACTTGAATGGCTGCCAGTTGATTACAAATGATGCTTTATAAAGGAGGATGGATATGTAGAGATTATTGACAAAAATGGGGGTGCTTGAGAGGCGAGGACAATCGGTAGCCGCGACGACACCCTGACAGAGGGATGCAGGCAGCACCACCTTCGAACTTCTCACGGGGCATATATTGTAACAACGTGGGAGATGAACACGCGCAGTGCATCGGTGATTCTTTTTTAGCCGCACGGGGGAAACACCGGCCAAAGACCCCCCTTATGTTCCCTGCCGCGCAGGGAGGTTTAGGGTTTGATAAATCGCGCGCAACTCCCAACTCCACACCCCCCGGTTTGTTGCGCGCCTCACCAGCTCGCAGTTAAAAACGCCATAAAACATGTACGCAAAAGCAATGTGGGACTTTGTTTACAAGGTGATTGCTTTTTTTATCCTGGGCGTTTTGGGTTTCCCTGGCTTTGGATACCCACGGGTGAAAATGATTTTTCCAAAACTGGAGAAATCAGCCCAATTGATCGTTTTCTCTGTTCTAAGGGTCGAGTGGACTTTGGTCCACCAGCCCATCATCCCTCTTCCATCTTCTAATTGTTCGGGCAATCAGAATTTTGGTCATGATCCGGGTTTAATTTATGTTCATATAAAATAAATTTTATTATTCTCTTTATAAATTTTAAAAGATTAAAAAAGAAACAACTACTAGCAAGAGGAAGAGCGGATAAAAACAAAACAAAAACAAAAACAAAAAAAAAAATCTATTCAATCATTCTTATATATTTTTCTAATTTTTTATTTATTTATTTATTTATTTTGTTAAATATGTAGTATATAGATGATAAGTAAACGAATTTGTTTAGTTAAGTAAAAATAAAAAAAATCAAGTGTAATGTGTCATATAGGAATGTGAAATCACTCTAAGATCCCGTTTTGATAATAATATGAGATGAGATGATTTTAGATAAAAGTTGAAATTGAATAAAATATTGTTACTGTAAGGGAATTCCCCCCCCCCCCCAATTCAATAGTAGGCCCGAGATTAGCAACCAAGGGAACAAGAACCAAAGATCCAACCTAGAACAAGTGAAGTCTCTAACCTAGCCCATGGGTAGGCTCATCTGGACGCAACCTGTATGAGGGAATGTGCTGCAAGGATGTGACTCGTCGACCTGGAGACCTCTTGAATAGTGTCTAGCCCTTAAGTATTTGTCCGTGTAGTGGATGTAATGTACATGGAACCCTCGATCCTCTAACAGGAGAGGCATCAACGGACCAACAACGACGCTAGTGGGGTGAGGGAAATTAAAAAATCACGCTGCATTAATGGCACTATTACCCAAACTACACGCCACATTAATGACGTCGTCGCAGAGTCATGCTACATTAAAGGACCCTAACAAAAGGAATAGTACGAAGGACACGGACCCCACAAGGGCAGGCATGATCTGTTCCCCCATACTTATGGTATAAATAGCAAGTTTCAGGTATGAGAAAACATTTTCTGATCCCTAGACTCTCATGCTTATTTACAAACTTTCAAGAGAATTTATTAATTTTTACAACGGAGACTCCTCGGCTTCAAGGCTACCATATCCTAATTGTTTTCATTCCTATCTTTTGCAGGCCCAAATTTTGAAGATTTGAATTGCCAGAACTTGATTCAAAGGCGTGCGAAACAAGATGTTAACAATTATAATATTATTTTTTAATATTATTATTTTTAAAATTTTAAAAAAATTAAATTATTTATTATATTTTATATAAAAATTTAAAAGAAATTATAATAAAATGACGAGATGAATTCAAATGGGATCTAAAAACAAAGACCGCCCACCAAGATTTCAAATTTTTGGTGAATGTTGAAGCTCCACATCGCAACATTTGAAATTCACCGACTCGTACTCTCTCATTCACTCGACTGTTCTCTATCCCTCTCTTATATTCCTCTTTTAAACAATGGAGCCCCAACCTCTGAAGCTTGTAATGGTCCAAGGCCCACGCGAGGGCGAAACCCTTGAATTCCCACTCGGATCTACCATCCGAATCGGCCGCCTCGTCCGCGGCAACAACGTCCCCATCAAGGACCTCGGCATCTCCTCCAAGCACCTCTCCATCGAGTCTTCCGCTTCGGGCTCGGGTAAATGGATCCTCCGCGACCTCGACTCTTCCAACGGTACCCTCCTCAACGCCACCAAGGTCCTCCCATACACCCCCTATGACCTCCGCGACGCCGACTCCATCAAGATCGGTGAATGCACCTCCTTCTTAGTTAAGATCGACGGCCACGATGCAAGCCAACTCAGACGGAACCCCAGGCGCCAAGCCGCCGAAAAATATACGGTGGAACCGGTAGCAGAGAATCGGTCCCGGAGAGGTAAAGCTTCTAAGGTGAGCGAAGCTAAGTGTGATGAGAAAGGTGAGGAGTTGGAAACTGGGAACCGAAGGAAGGGTCGGCCGAGGAAAGCTAGGGTTTTGGAGAGTGAAGACGCTGCAGAGAAACTTCGTGAGCCGGAATCGGAGAATGTGAGACCCGTGGAAGAGAAACCGGCACGGCAAACAAGAACTCGGCGTACTCTGAGTGCAAAAGAATCTGCGGTCTTGGAACCGATTCTCGAGAAGATTCCGGAGAACTCGGGTGTAGAGTGTGGAGAAGTGGAGGTTAAGGGTAGAAAGACACGAGCCGGGGCGAGAAGAAGGAAGAATCTATGCCAAGAGTCATTGGATTGCGCTCGAGTTGATGCTGCAGAGAACAATGAGAATGTGGAGGAGCCGGCGCATTTGGGAGAAAATATTAGAACAGATGTTGATAAAGGTGCTACGACCGGAGTTGATGCTTTGGAGAATGTGGAGGAGACGAATTTGGAAGAAAATGATATAATAAATAATGGTAAAGGCACTGCGACTGGATTTAATGATGAGGTAGAAAGAGGGTCTGGTTCTGGTGTCAAAGAGGAAGGGCTGGATTTGGAGAGGATGACGCTTGAGGACTGGTTCAATTATTTGGAGGTCCATTTACCAAAGCAGATAATTCATGAGACTGAGGAAATGATTGAGGGTATGGGACAGAAAGCCGAACGAGTTCGTGAGTATATTCTGGAGCAGAGGAATGAGAGGGGTAAAGTGCCCGTGGGATAGAGGATCGAGCGGTTCGGTTAAAGAGGTAATGTTGCTCAAATGGCTTCATTTTTTAAATGTGTGATGTGGACTACTTGTGAAGTACCTGTAAAAATCTTTTGATTCTCAATGAGCTATGCAGTTCACAATGAATATTTTCGATCCTGTAATATATTTAGTTGGTAATCTTTCTTGAGTCATTGGTGTAGTTAGAGCCTTATAGGAGAGAGCGAAGTCTACTGTGAAAGATGATTAGGCGTCTCGAAGTTCTTCCCAAGATAGGAACTCTGGCACCTGATCAATACTGTTTTAGACAATTTTTGGATCAGTGAGGTGGCTGCTTAGGGTGAGGTCAAGGTCCCTCAGGCCCCATGACTGGTGTTTCAACAGCATTCTCCGGACAAGTACACTTTAAAACCCCATTGTGTTTAAAATCCCATTGCTGCTGTAAGGTTGGTTTGGGATATAATCAATGTAATCATGAACACAGTGCTGGATATTCTACACACAACTCACAAGAGCAGCTTAATGGAAGTGATGCAGAGGTAGGAGGAAGAATGAAATAACGGAACAAAATGGCAGAGAGGAATTAGACGATTCTATATATCTTGAAACGTACAAATGCTCTGTTACTTGTTGATGCTGTAAAAATTGCACAATAGGTCGGAAGGGGATAAAAAAGCATTCCCAACCCACTGGGATGACTTGACCTCGAGCGGTATTGTTTGGAGCCCTTAACAGTATTTTGGTGTGGCTGTACGGTGATAATGCGTTCATCCATTACAGATAAGTGTAGAGAAAATAAAGATAAATACAAATATTTACGTAATTTAGCATAATTTCTATATCCGGTATTTGGAAAAAAGAAATCTATTATAATATTGTTGTTTACAATTTTTCATGATCTTTCATTATTTATCGGAGAAAAATCTATTAGTGGAGCTTTCTGTTCTGAATTTGAAGGAGAAGTCGAAGATAAGAGAACTGAAGAAAAAGAAAAAGCCAATCATCGGCAATTGTCCAGACCCTCCTATTTTTTTTTATTTTCCGTTCCCGCGTGCGCCCCTGCAATGATAAGGCCGAGTCTTCATGTTTGACCCTCCCTGACAACCCATGCTCCTGACCGCTAGCAGCCTCATGCTCTCACTACACTCCTTGACCCATGGCCCCTACTCCATGATATCATGGCCCTATGCCCCCTGACACCCTTCACTTGCCATTTGAACCTCCCCTTTTGTCCTCTAGTAACGGCCTGGTGGATTGAGCCTTGTCTTTAGATTTCATTACTTTTACCCCTCACATTAGTAGACAACAAAAAAAGGAAATAAAATAAGGAATAAAAGAATGTGTTTACAGTTAATCGTAACAACTATAAAATAGAAAAATATTCTTTTACTGCACTCTAGAATCTTTTGTGAAATGCTTGTCTGGAGGAATCGGATGCACTTGAGGAATTTCATCTGATAATTTTAACATAACTATTTGGTGAATAATAGTAAGTTAAGATTAGATTAATGGAAATAATTTATAAATAATAATAAAATTATTAAGTTGAGATGAATTAATATGAGATAATTTTATTTTAAAAATTAGTGTATTTGAATTTAAAAATGAGTTACTGGATTTCAACTTTTTGAAGAGATCTCATCATTTATAGGACGGTATTTGATCTTGCCGACCTAATACAGTACTACTGAACTGTTGGTGTGTCAAAGTACCGAGGATTGGATTAACGGAGGGGTTTGTTTCGGTCTGAGGTATCTCTTCCTCCTTTTCTTTCTCTTTCTCTCTCCTCCCACCTCGTCGTTTGTGCTTGCTTGCAGAGATTTCTCTATAGATGAAATGCACACTCGAATGATGGGTCCTCCACATGCAAAGAAGTTAACTTGAACTAGAACCAAATGCTATGTACTTGCAGAGATTTATGTTGCGTTTGAATATTAAGTTGAGTTGAGTTCTTTATAAATAATGATGAGTTAAGATAGTAGAGTGAGTTCTATGAGATCTATCTAAGATAAATTTAGATGTGTTTGGATGTTAAAATGAGTTTATATGTATTTATGGAAAGTTGAAAAAGGTTGTGAATCATATTTAAGAGGTATTGAGTTAAAAAAAAATTGTGAGTCTTACGTGTAAAGAGATTTTGAGTTGAGATGAGTTTAATGATTTGAGAATTGAGTGTTTAAATTTTAGAAAATGTCTAAATCTAGTTGAGCTGAATTTGGTCAAGAAACCAAACGTAATCTCAATCTCTTTCGGAAGAAAGTGGTACCAACATTTTTTGTTTGGGTTGTTGAAGAATGTTTGAGAGACGACAATTGACTTGAGCTTCCAAAAAATGGGTAGAAATGACTCAGATTTTCAAACAATGATGTCTTTTGCTAATGGGATATATTAGTAGAATAGCACCAATGGTATATAAACTTGGGGTTGGAGCTGATCCAAAAGGCAAAGATCGAAGCATCTAAGGTGTTGATGAGTTGGAGAGGAAGGCTTTATTGCCTCTATTGATCATCTCAACTTTGATCTCCATGACTAGCTATTTGGTTTACTCAGTGTTGTGTTCCTTCATTAATGGTGTTCAAGTCGTATTCAAGCATTGTTGGTATTTGAATCTATATAATAATTATGAGTAATATGATTGTCTATTATTGAGTTACCTTTTGAGAAAAGTGACTTTTGGTTGCTCGGCCTGCAAAGGAGAGCAAGGAGAGCGTATTTTAGAGAGAGAGGGAGAGAGAGGGGGGGTTGTAGGCGATGCAGTGGGGGGAGGGAGAAAGATAGGAGAATGGGAAGAGATTAAAAAATAAGTAGAAAATCTAGTGCATACGGGTGTAAATGGGGATTTGCTGCATACGTGGTAAAATTTGATTGGTTGGTGTTAAATTTGAGTTTTCACTTAACCGGTTGTGAGCTTTTCCTCTGAAATAAAGGAGACACGTTGAGCTGAGAGCATTTATGTGTAATGAATATTTGGATATCGAGATGGTCTGACCGTACCAAAATATTTGAGATGATTTGTGTTCCAACTCATTAACCAAACGACGCTTCCAGTGGTTTGGACTTTGGATACGTGGTGTGCACCCAAAGCTATGTTCTCAATGCAATGATTCAAATCTTAAGCTGTTGTCTTGTGAATCACACCTTGAGAGTGCTATTACTTAGTTCAAAGGTATAAACTTGTATTTGCAATATGATCAATGAACATCTGCTCATCATCTCACATACTGTCCACTACACTTATTTTTATGTTTTTTTTATATTCATTTTAAACTAATTAAACTTTTTTACTCATAATCCATATACCACACATTTAGTAAAAAAAAAAATTAAAAAATTATATGTGGTGCGTGACGTAGAAATGATAAGCAAAATTTTTCATTATCAATATCCCTGCCAAGTCTTCTACGATGGAATTTATACTAGTTTGGTTTATACTAACCTCCGTGGCATTAGTTAATTGATCTGTCTTCTTAAACACCTTATTGCTCGTTGGAATAGATGGTGTGTCAAAGAAAGGTTAGCTTGAAACTCCCCCAAGTGCTACTTTGTACTGATGGGCTGTGATTGCAATTTTACTTGATTTTAGTTGGAAGGTTCTCTTTCTTGACCAGTAGTCTCCAAGTTTTCATTACAACTAATCGTTGGTGTCAGAAATAGATCCTGCGAAGTATCAAATCCATGTGTGAATGATCTCAAAGATTCTGTTCTTTAAGCAGAATTACCAAAGTATTTGTTATTAAGCAGTTAAATCAAAATGAATTAAGAAAGTACAAACCAATTGATGTGTCACTGTTATGAATTTGTGTAATATTTGGTAAAAGTCTCGTATAAGAATTTTATAAAAAAGTGGGTCCTGATAAAGAATAACTATTTTACAATGGTTTGTATGTGATTTATCTATTTAAGGTTTGTATAAATAATTTCTCTGAGTTTGAGTAATATCAAGTGCAAGCCTCAAATAGACAAATCTGATATAAATCTTTTGTAAAAAAATGGATTCCACTAATAAAAAATAATTTTTTTACAATTATTCTAGGTGTAATTTTTGTTTTTTTTTTCCTTTTTTATATATTTTTTTAACACTTTTAAATATTTAAAAAAATATATTTACAACATTATTAAAAAATATTTTCTTAATTACTAAATTAAAATAAAACTCACCCGTCCGGAGCCCCACACACTTTAGCATTTTTTATCTAGGAGTCTGTCTAGGTACAGACGATTTGGCGGACGAATCCGCGTACGAAGTTGAAGTGGCTTATTGCTGTCAAAGAAAAAAAAGAAGAAAAATAAAAATACGGTGTGCTGTCAAAGCTGTTTTTATTTTAAAAAAAATGAAAAGAAAAACACGAAAAGAAGAAGAAGACGACCCACGGCTTCCCAGATCCATTTTCATCTCCCCTCCCCCAGATCCCAACTCAATTGTCTGCCAACACCCCTTTGTACACAATCCCTCCTGCACCTCTTCCTTATTTGTAATCATAACTGCAAAAAATAAAGATGGGATAGCTGCAAAAAAATCAAACACGTTCTGGCTAAGACCAATTTGGGTTCACACCCTTGAGACCAATCGGTATGATTTATCATCTTATATCTTGGAAGGCACGAGCAATTTCTGCCAATACTAGGAACATAACTGCATATACTGTTAGCCCCACAAAGACCATGAATCATATTAGCAATGGCCCATAGTCGGCTGTCAAAAATGCAAATTTATCGGAAGAACTAAAATTTCTGAAGGAATCAAGCATTGCGATTCTACTACTGTTGTACGCGAACCTTCTGGCTCGTCAACGCAAAGCCCATGGGTTCAGGCCACTATTGCAGAAGACGTTATCATTATTGAAAAGAAGCTTGTAGAAGTCAGAGGAATAGTTGGTCTGGCTTTTATCATTTCATTTTTATCCGCCCAAAGCTCGGTCAGCTGAAGTGGCAAAACGAGCCGTTTCATTTAATGGGCCAGGTGGATTCGTGTGCGGATTCATCCCCAAAATAGACTACATTTAGATTTTTCCTTTATCTAGATATAGTGTCAGTTGCGATCATCTCTGTTAGGTTTAATATTTGAGTAGTGCCAAGCTGTCGGCCAACATTGATTGCTAGGCGTGACGTCTAGCACAAATTTCTCTTCTCATTTTTTTTTCTATTTTTTTATTCATATATTTTTTTTACCATTTTAAAACATTTTAAAAAATATAAAAAAAATATTAATATACTAATAGTTACTTTCTTAACTATTAAATAAAAAAAAATTAAAATATATGAGGTATTAAAATGATGTCAAACTAATATTTTCCTTAATATTTTAGTCCTGGTTGATCACCTGCTTCAAGTTCAACATGTTTTCTCAAGGGATGATTGATCTTAATGATTATGTTCTTCAAGTGGCTTTATTTTTGTTGCCATAATCATTTAATAAATTAAAATGTTAAATGTATTTAAGAAAAATTTATAAAAATTTAATTTTTCATATGTTAGTTATTGATATGCTGTAAATCATGAAATTTAAAATTTAAATTTAAAAAAAAATAAAAATAATAAAATAAGTTTTATAAGTAAAATTATAAATAAAACTGTAAGTACATATAGAACTACTCTTTAATAAATGAGATTTAAATTGTTTTTTCGATGATGAACACATGTTAGTTTAAATTTAACTTCTACGAGTTATTCTGAGCTATAATAGCATCCCTTAGCAAAAGAAAAAGTTGCAATTTTTTTAATTTCAATTTTTGATTGGTAGTACATTAATTGTTGAGCCAGGTTATATAGGAATGGAGACGTTGGTATTTTTTTATTTTTTGTTCACAAGCTATGTAATACTTATATAATAAATTTATAATAATTAAAAATATATATTTTCTCAGTTTGTGCGGATTCGCGGAGGATACAAATCTTAAACTTTTTCTACAATGATTTACAAATAGGAAAAACCTCCGTCGGGTGCAAATCCAATTTGAACACCGGCCAATAGCATTTCATCAAGTAAGATATGTAACAAATCTCATCTACACTCACATGTATATTATTTCTCTTTTTTATTTTCCATCTCTCTATTGCAACTTCTCTCTCTCTAAAATATACTCTCCTCTATAAGTCATTGCCTATGAATTAATAATTGTATTAAATTTATCATCATCTTTCTGCACATGTCAAACCAACCCTGTGAGGGAAGCCCGCTCCCGTAGGGTCCATGCCTAAGAAAGCTGAGGCCCATTCCTGAAGGGCCCAGGCCAAAGAAGACTGAACTGCGAAGTTCGAGCCCGAGTAGGGGCCGAAGACTTGGGGCGAGAGGGTCGGGAAGTCGAGTAAGCACGGGACCGGTCTATCCTGGCCTGTCCATTCAGGATTCGGGAGGATCGGGGTCTGCCAAATCGAGTTACCGGGCTAGGTGGGCAATGCATCATCATACCCCCAACCCCAGGGTATCAAATCCCAGGCACGAGCCAACCCAGATCGATGTCAGGAAATTCTGCACACAGTAGAGCGTCCCACGAACCAAGGACGGCTCGCTTGCAATCTGACATCTTCTGGCATGACAGAGAAGTGGTGGCCGCACAGACGTAGGATAGTAGACACGACGTGATCTCTTGCTAGGCTGCAGACTAGCCCCTACTAAGGCGACAACGAATGAGTGGTAGCAGGCCTGACATCTGACACGCCACGATCTCCCTCGACTGCGGGGCTCGACTCAGGTATGAATAGGGGGAACCTTCTTATGGGAGGATCTCGATTCAATTTGTGCAACTCTTATTCTGCATTATATTTTTCCTTCTCTAAAGAACAATCACTTACTTAGGCATCAGAGTGATCTCGGAGGTCACGAGAGTCTCATTTTGTTCTTAATTGCAGGTACCTGGAAGCTTGGGCTTTGTGAAACTGTTCGGGCTGCGAAACACGATATCAACAAACCTAAAAGACATCCATAATAACAAAATGACAATGAAAATCTAGATCTTAGAAAAAAAAAAAGCTATAGCTAATTATAAAAAAAAAAAGAAAAAAAAGAAGAAAAAGAAAAAACAAAGCAGCAAACTTTTACTGCTTTCATAGAGTGTTGGGCAGCCTGTAAAGGGGAGCGAGGAGAGTGTATTTGAGATAAAGAGAGAGTATTTTAGAGAGGGGGGGGAAGTTGCAACGGGGTGGGAGAGAAAGAGAGAGAAGAGGGGAAGAGATAGAAAATAAGGAAGAAATCTAATACATTTGAGTGTAGATGAAAATTTGTTGCATGTCCTACGTGGTAAAATTTTATTGGCCGGTGTTAAAATTAGGTTTTTACCTGATCGGCTAGGAGCAACTCTCTTACAAATAAATTTAAGCAGTTTGAGAATTATCAGGCTATGAATGCCTGCAGAAGAGTTATGATACTCCTCATCTCACACACCACATACTATATTTGTTTTTATTATTTTTAGGTATTTTTATTTTACTTTTTAAATTTTATTCTTCATAAACTAATTGAATTTTTTTTATTCATCATTCATAAATTATATATTTAGTAAGAGAAAAAAATTAAAAAATTATGTGTGATGCGCAAATAATGAGTATAATTTTTCACCGTAGAATAACTCTGCCTTTGAAAATGTGTACGATTTCAGGAGGTACACCGCACAACGTTCAGTCGAACATTCAACATTTGTTGACTTTATCGTTGAATAATGCTAATCCCATCGCTACCGGAGCTATTGTTGGCAATTGTTTATGTTTTTTTATTACGTGATTAAGAAAATATTTTTTAATGAGTTTGTGATTTTTTTTAAATATTTAAAAGTATTAAAAAAATAAATATAAAAAAAAAGTTAAAAAAAATATATCAAAATAACTAACGGTGGGTCTCAACTCCCACTAGGAGCGGTGGACGTAGAAGTGTCCTTATTCATTTGGTGTACATATTTAAAAGGGTTTTGCTATATATCAATTACTATTCACCCCACACATTACACTTGATAGCTTTTTTTTTATAGGATTGAAGTGTGTGATAATAAATAGTAAGTGATGAGAATAATTATTATATTTAAAATCTACAAATGATAAAGATATTATTATGAAAAGATGCTAGATTTTTATTTTTATTTTTAAAGCAGATGCTAGATAGTATACCGTGCATTTTATTAAAATAAATAAATAAATAAATATGATGTTTATATAAAATAAAATTAATCAAGTATCTAGGATGATTCATTATTCTTATAAAACAACTTTTAACAATTACTTAATAAAATATATTTTTAATAAAAATATTATTTTATATATTATAAAATCAGTATAATTATATACAAAATAATTATTTAGTTGCCACTTTACCATTTCTTACGTAGTAAATGATTCTCATCCAGTGTCCTAAATTTTTTTCTAAAATTTAGCTAAAAAGGACACTCTCTATAATCTTAATCTAAATTTTACTCATCTTCAAAAAATATTCTATATCTCATTTCCTATCAGTTTCTCATTTTATTAAAATAATATTTCTCTATTCTTTCTTTATTAATTTTTTCTTTAACTTCCATTTACAAATTTAATTACTCAATATTTTTTCTTATATTTTAAACTATTACTCTAGTGAATATTTTAAATGAGAATTTAAATTATTTTTAATATTTTTAAAATTATTTTTTTATATTTTCGTAGTTATTAAATTATTTTTAAAATTATTATTTAAAATTATAACAAATATAAATATGAGAGAAAGTGTATATAATTGAAAAAAGAATTAATTTAATTAAAAAGAATAAAATATTGATAAAAGTGATTTAAGAGGTGAATAATAGTTTTCTATATTTAAGAAATTACTATTTATCTCTTAAACTTTTTTCTCAAAATAAGAATCGATGAAGGGAGTTTTTGAGATCATTTCTTAAATTTTTTTTCAAATTATAGTAAAAAAGAAGTTAAAGAATACCAGATAAGAATGCTCTGACTAACCATTAACATCTCGTTGGCAACTTTAGAAAAAGATAAGTACGATTTAGGAAAGCCCAAGTGGTGGCATCCTTTGCGGCTTCTTGTTGAAAGAAATTCATATCTTCGGTAATATTTTGACTTTGGATAATGCTTAATCACAAAGCCACCGAAAGCAGCCACGGATTTTTGATTTGTCTTTTTTTTTTTTTTCTTTTGTTTTTACTCAGTGATGAATGAAATGTTTTTAAATAATTTTGTGATTTTATTTTATAAAAAATTAAAGATATACAAAAACTGTATGAAAAAAAGAAAAAAAAAAACAAAATAACAAATTTACTCTCTTTGGTGCCTTCATCTGTGGACCCTATGACTTTTTAACACGTATCATCGCCTCACTAATACACTATAAATTAGACTATTTTATTTGATCTCATATCATCATTATAATTTTTATATAAAATATAATAAATAACTTAATCTTTTAAAATTTTAAAATAAAAATTTTATAAAAATAATATCTTATTTAATTTTTAATTTTTATTTTCTCTTACTCATGTAAACAAACGAGGCCTTGTAAGCTTAATTTCACGAGTTTGTTACAAACACGCAACGCAAGAAAAAAGCGGCCTAATCTTTTCTTTGCCATTCAACGTATCCGGATTCTTACCTTAGTGCATTTTTATTGACTTGATTAAAATTTAATGATAGCTAAATTTTAGTTAATATGTGTCAAAAAGTCATCATATTGGATTGGACATCTCTATAAAATTTTAGACTTCTATTACAGTGATTCTCTAAATTTGTAAGTGAACAGTAGGTTAGTTAAATATTAAAATATTCAATTCTCACTCCTCTCATAAAATATGTAGATATTTTTTGTAATTAAGAAATTTGGTTCGATTTATTATTATTAAATATAAAATGTGATAAAAATAAATAAATTAGTTAATATTAATTAGAATATTAATTATTAAGTTAATTATAATGATAAGTTAATTATAATATAATAAATATTAATATTAATATTTAATAAATGTGATAAATATTAATATTAATTTAATTAGAATATAATTATTATTAATATTAATATTTAATGTTAATTTAATATTTAATAAATATAATAAATATTAATTCAATTTAATTAGAATATAATTATTATTAATATTAAATTGGAAGAATTTTAAATGTGAAACAAATAAATTAAATAAAAAATTATTAAATTAATAATATTTTATTATTATATAGAGAATAAATAACTAATCTAATATGAAATTAAATTTAAATAAAATATATAAATATAAAAAAATATAATATTAATTAAATTTTAAAGATAAATTTGAACTAATCAATAAAAATGCTCTTAAATAGCCCGAGGTGGCTTGCACGGCCTCATGCCGCCGACAAAAACAAAACAAAACAAAAACCCACTGCACTATGAATCTATGATGGTGACCTCCGTCAAGCAGATCGCATTTTCTTACAGCTGTACACATACAGACTATGGTATTAAAAACAAAACAAATAATCCTTTAATTTTGCTACTATGCTGTAAACAAAACAAAAAAAAAAAATCTATTCATTATTCTTATATTATATATTACATATAAATTTTTATTTTTTCATATATATGGATATTAAATAGAATAATTATTTTCTTTGAAAATAAAAAATTAAAAAATAAAATGTATGGGGTAGAAAGAGGAGGATTTTGAAAAATATTCATATAAATAGGAATAAAATTTTTTTCTTATAAGTCACTATTTACTATTATATATTTCACATCTTCTAAAAAGCAATCTTACATCCTATTAAAAATATTTTCACACTGTATAAAAAAATTATAAATATATAGTGTGAAAATAAATAGTTGACTTATTAATAAGATTATTCAAATAATAATATTACTGTTTACACAATAGACTTCCTTTTTTGTAAAAAAAAAAGAAAAAAGAAAAAAAAAAAAAAAGAAAAATAAAAAAGAAGAAGGATATAAAAGTGTACTTCATGATTACCCAGGAACCAAATCTGGTATACAGGTGTACTTCATGATTTCCACATAAAATTACCGAAATTCTCTCGAACACTCGAACACTTTTTTTTTTTTTTTATTGTTTTTTTACTTTTTCTTTTACCAGTCTTTAACCTATTTAGATATTTTTTAAAAGAGTAGTGATAAATATATAATACTTTACACAATATTTTTTTTATAACAAATTATAAAATAAAGATATTTTTGTAAAATAATGTTAGTTTTATAAAATATTTTATAAAAATATTTCTCATTTTAAAATATTGTTGTATAAAGTATTGTGTTTAACATTTTTTTTAAATAAAAAAAATCATATATTTATTTAAAAATAATTATTTAATTATTAAGTAAAAAAAATAAAAAAAATTTCGATAGAAGATAGAAATCTTATGTGAGAATAGTGTTTTCCATTAAAGAAAGCAATTCTTCTGTATACAATTCTTCTAAAGAGTTTTTCTAAAGAAAAATGATACTTTATTTATTTAATTTATCTTTTATTTTGACATTTCATGTATTTTAATTTTTTTAATAATTAAAAAATGAATATTTTTTTTATATTTTTTAAAAATATTTTAAAATGATAAAAAAAATAGAAATTAAAAAATTAAAAAATAAAAATATCAATTTAACTGAACAGGTACTAAAAGCGATGTTACTAGGTGGTAGAGTATCACCGCACGTAATTATAAAGAGGATACATACATTCATCACATTTTTTCTTTTTAGAAATTAATAAATAAATTTTGAAATCATAAAAAATAACTTTTGAACATGATTCGTGCACGTCATTTTCGTTCTTTGTACGTACATTCTTCTCAAATGTATATTTAGGTGGGCTTTAGACAGCGAAATGAGAAGGAAAAATTAAATAAAATATTATTAGAATATTTTTTTAATATTATTATTATTTTAAAATTAAAAAAAGTTAAATTATTTATTATATTTTATATAAAAATCTGTAAAAATTATAATAATTGAGATGAAATTGGATGGAAAAAGTTTTGATATCGAAACTGAGTCTTTGCAGCACCCAACTCGGCACGAACCGAAAAGTCTTTGCAGCAGAGAGCACTGAAGCAAGCAATGGATTCCCTCCCTCTCCATGTCTGTCATGTCCACAAACTATCCATTCTCCTGAACAGAGCATACTCCCTTGTCCACTCCACGGCTTTAGCTTTCTTGATTTACTACAGAGTCTCTTTCCTCTGCCAAGATCTCAACACCAGAGCCACGCCAGGGCTAGTACCACGGCTTCTTGTGTTCGCTTCTGAACTCCTCCTCTCTTTTATATGGCTCCTCGGCCAAGCTTTTAGATGGCGTCCCGTTACTCGGACAGTCTTTCCAGAAAGATTACCGGAGGACGATAAGCTCCCTGCCATTGACGTGCTCATATGCACCACAGATCCAGACAAAGAACCAACTGTGGAGGTGATGAACACTGTGTTATCAGCCATGGCGCTGGACTACCCGCCCGAGAAGCTTAACGTGTATGTTTCAGATGATGGTGGGTCTCTTCTGACTTTGCATGGTACGAGGGAAGCTTGGAGGTTTGCAAGGTACTGGCTTCCTTTTTGTAGGAGGTATGGAATCAAGACCAGGTGTCCAGAGCCTTATTTCTCGGCTCTATCGGATGATGGAGGTTTAGGGAGTTCTGAGTTCACGACAGAGCGCCAGAAAATTAAGGTTAGCTCTGCGTGCGTGTGTTTTGTTCTTTTGTGTGTTGGGGGGGGGGGGGGGGGTGGTCCTGTAAATCTTGTTTCAGCAGCCATAGTTGACAGGGAAGATATTGGTGCAGGAAATGTACGAGATGATGAAGGACTCTATAACAAAAGCAAGAGAAAGAGGCGGGCAAGGCCATAGTAGGAGCAGTACCGCTCGAGATCACCCTTCTGTCATCGAAGTATCACTCCTTTTCTTCATGATCTTCTAGATAGTCCCGAAGTTGTTTTCCGGGATTACAATTTATTTGGGTCGTCCACCATTATTTTCTTTTTACTAGGCAATTTGGAAGAGGGTAGCCTACTATGTTCCTAACTAAAATGCTTAATTAGTACACAAGGATGCACATGGACTCGGCCTGTATGAACAATAAATTTACTGTTCATAATGGGAGTCTGTGTACAAATCGAAACCCATAACCCTAATGACGGGATCGCATCGGGTCGCATGGTCCCTAAAATATCAAGGGATCGGAGTGCCATTCCATTAGTCACCCTTCACTTGAGTTTTAGCAGTATTCCTGTTCGAAGGCGAAAGTTTGAAATGGTAGAAAGATAAATGAATCCTTATAATATTTATTGATGTTTGTATAAATATTTTAAACATCATATCATATGAGTAATAAATACTGTAAAATTTATTAAAAGTAGAGATAATTCATTTTCGCCTTTAAAATTCATTTATAAAGAAAAAGAAAACAGTTGATAGACATGGCCTGAATGCTCTAGCTGTTCTATATAAAAGAGGCAATCAAACAAAAAGTTAAGATCAGTATCGATCCGATCTAAATATATAAGTTGTTTTTTTGTTGGCACAGTTCATTAACTGATTGATGAATAGTACTTTCAATAACTTCGTAGTCCGGTCAAGTTTTGCTCCCACATTATGCAGCCAATCATTTCCAATTCTCTGGATTTCCGGACAAACCTTGCGTCGTTTCCACTCATTTACTGGCCGGCTGCCGGATATAGGGACTTTTTGAATAAATAAAAAAAAATCAGTTTCTTCATTTCTATGTAAAATTAATTTCTCTGAGGTTTGCAGGTGATGCAAGATGAGTATAATGGCACACTTCATGTGCTAGCAGCTGACAAAACCAAGATGCCTCTCCTCGTCTACGTTTCTCGTGAGAAAAGACCTTCTCATCCCCACCATTTTAAGGCTGGAGCTCTCAACGTACTTGTATGAATTTCTCCTCCTATTATTTTGTAATTTCATTGAGTTTGCACCATTAGTGTATAAAACACTTGAGACTACTAATTTTTTTGGCAGCAAAGGGTGTCAAATGTGATAAGCAATTCGCCCTACATACTAGTGCTGGATTGTGACATGTACTGCAGTGACCCGACATCAGCAAGGCAAGCAATGTGTTTCCATCTTGATCCTAACATCCCACCCTCGCTCGCTTTTGTTCAATTCCCTCAGAGATTTCACAACATCAGCAAGAGCGACATCTATGACAGTCAGCTGAGAACAGTGTTTTCGGTATGGGAATAGAATCCGAGCGTCAGTTAACTTACATATGAATATCAGAGCCTTCATTAATTAATAAGAAGTAGGTCAAGACAGATTTTTTCACTAAAAAGTACAAAACTTCCTCTACCCGTTTTAGGTGCAATGGCATGGCCTAGATGGGCTTCAGGGACCTGTGTTGTCCGGTACGGGCTTTTATATCAAGCGGGTTTCGTTATATGGAAGTACCGTAAATATTGCAGGTTTGCTCATTGCTGGATTTCTTTCTAATCTACTGCTGATGAATTCAGAATTACTACGTATATATTCTGCTTATCTCCAACTCCATCACCTTGTGCTACATTGACAAATGCTTACTAATCCACTTCAATTTGCAGACATGGATCTCGAGGAACTTAAACAATCATTTGGTTCATCCAATGAATTAATCAAATCCGTTCGCCGAATCTACGAGCCAAATTTGATGGACGATCAAGATAGTTTGCAAAAAGTGACTCAATTATTGGCCTCCTGTTCGTATGAAACCAACACCAAATGGGGAAAAGAGGCAACAACTTCACATAATATTATTTCTGATCTTCACAACGTTTGAATTACTGATGATGATGGACGGCATTTCACCTAAACATATTTGAATTTCTGCTTGGCAGGTTGGTTTCTTGTACGATTCTGTGGTGGAAGATTACTTTACAGGGTTCAGGTTACATTGCAATGGTTGGACTTCCGTTTATTGTGACACATCGAGGCCACAATTCTTAGGAAGTGGCACCACGAATTTGAATGACGTCTTAATTCAAGGGACCAGATGGAGCTCCGGGTTGATAGATGTCGGTTTCTCAAAATTCTGCCCTCTTGTATATGGACCAACCAGAATCTCCATTCTTGGGAGCATGTGCTATGGAGAACTTGCATTTTTCCCTCTTTATTGCTTGCCATTATGGTGTTTTGCCACTATTCCTCAGCTCTGTCTTCTTAATGGAATTCCCTTGTACCCTAAGGTAAGAACACGTACCCATATATTCATTAATTCCCTGATCTTATATACAATTCTTTTAGTACATAGAAGGTTCCCGTAACCGGCCTGATTTAAAGATTTTTGTTTTTGTCGTGTGCATGCACAGGTCTCAAGCTCCTTTTTTGTTATTTTCGTGTTCATATTTGTATCGTCTCTTTCTAAACATTTATATGAGGTCCTATTAACCGGAGGTTCATTCCAAACCGTGAAAAATGAACAAAGAATATGGATGATCAAGTCAGTTACATGTTACTTGTATGGAAGCTTAGATGCTATTATGATGAAGATGGGTATGAGGGAAGCCAGTTTCTTTCCAACCAGCAAAGTTGTAGACGATGAACAAGTCAAGCTTTACCAAATGGGAAAGTTCAATTTTGCTGCGTCTAACATTTTTCTTGTTCCTATAGTTGCTATAATAATCTTAAACATGGTTGCCTTTGTTGGCGGACTTCTCAGAGTCATGTTTGTCGGCGATTCGGACAAGATACTTGTGCAAGTTTTCATCTCATGTTATATCTTAATCATGAATTTCCCACTAATCGAGGGGATCATGATAAGGAAGGACAAGGGACGTATTCAACCATCGGTCACTCTATTGTCTGCCATTGTATCAATTATTTTCTCCGTTTTAGGATCTATTATTATCTCTATTGTTAGGTGAGATAGTACAGTACTATTTAGCTCGTGTTTATTTTGTGTTGATCATGTCAACCAGCCAAATCTTGATATGTATCAAAGGATCTCCCTTTATTATTGAAGACTCCCTCCAAATCTTATTATTTATATTGTTGTGAATAAAGCTTACGATAATTAACTTATTTCTCTCTTAAAACAATCTTTATTTATTTTTCAAACAGTGCATGCCCAGTAAATTTTAAATAGGATGCAAGTCAAATCCATTAAAATAAATAAAAAAAATTTAAGCAATCTACTTTTGTATATATAAAAAAGTCTTATATATATATATATATATAATATATACCTACTGCATATATAAATAGTTCTTTTATACACCTACGACCTTTTTTCATACTCCACATGAATCGTGATGTGATATTTATTATTATTATGTTAAACATGCGTTTAGTAACCTAAAATTATACCCAATAGGCCAAAATACACGTTTCGAATTACCCCCCAATTTCACGTTCTTCCTCTACTAGGCAGCAACTTCTTCCTCCGCCAGCGGCCTATTCACGTTCACCACCGTCTGGAATTGCAGATGAGAACTTAGCCACGATGGACCCACTGCCAACGTCAGCTTGCATCCACGAGTCTTCACCTCCACATTCATCGTCACAAGATTTTACTTTTTTTTCCTGTTTTATATTCTTTGAGCCATTTCCGTTTATCTTATGTGTTACAATCTTGTTTTTATGTTTTTCTTTAAACTCACACAGACATTCAGCTCGCTTCAAGATCAATGCTTGTTCGATTTTACGTGGGGCTCTCATTTGATAGTTTATCCCGTGTCAACTCTTGCAAAGAAAATCGAGCAACGAAAATCATAGAAGATAAAGTTTAGATTTTTCTTTGCTTTTGTTTTTTTTTTTTCTACTATTGCCCGAAAATCACAGTATATTTGATAGGTTTCATTTCTCAATCTGTTTGTGAACTTGGAACTTGGGGTGGGTGTTAGTGCAGGGTTTTAGTTTTCAACTGTATGCTGTTTGAGTGCAAAATGCAGGATCTACCAAACACCCCCCCCTCCTCTTTTATCTCCTCATTTTTAGGATTTATAAAAGAAGTTTGTAATATTTGACAAATAAAAAAAAATAGGCAAGAGAAAAATAGAGAAGTAGCGTACTCAATTGTGGAATGATTTATGCTTTTAAAATATTTAACTACCATGCTTTTAAACTGAAGTATTAATATTCTAGATTTAAGTTGAAGATTTATGTTTAACCATTATGCTTTTAGCGTACTCAATTGTGGAATGAATTATGCCTTTTTGTTTAGTAATTTTGTCCTAACAACTCAATTGAAATAGCGGGATGGACAAAAAGGAAAGATGAGACGGCACTTACGCTTTCTACATCGATTTCACCGACTCAAGTATGAAACATATTGATCACTTGGAAATATCGTTGTGTTCGATATTACCATTTAGTTAAATGTATTTTTTATTTGTGTATTATAGGGATATTATGGTCCAAGAAATCCGTACTACCCACCATTTATCTTACCTCCAAATGCATATTCAAATCCTTATACATGCGCTTAGAGTAGCCAGGTAGATTATTTTTAAACGTTTTTTTTTTCTCCATATATGCATTTCAGTTGTTCTAACACTGTGTCTAACTAGAGCTTCTGGGAAGATGGAGTTAATACATACGATGCCTCTACATTATCTAAGTTTCGATTACATGTCACATTACCATGGACCATTAATGACTACCTAGCTAATGCTAATATTTCTAGGTGGAGTACAGAGGGAAAAATGACATGTCCAACATGCAATGCTACAGATTCATTGTGGTTGGTCCATGGGCGAAAGCATTGTTGCATAGGTCATCGTCAGTGGTTGTTGGTAAGGCACATGTGGCTATCTAAAAAAGCTGATTTTAATGGTAATACAGACCATTGGCATCCACCTATACATTTGTCAGGATAGGCTATCCTATAACAATTGAAAGAAGTGACATATGTACAGTTTGGTAAAGCTTAAAAAAAGAGGAAACACATAGCCAATGAGCTGAATTGGACAAAAAAAAAAAAGGTATTTTTTGAGCTATCTTATTGGTCGTCCTTGGAATTGAGACATAACCTAGACGTCATGCATATTGAGAAGAATATATGTGATAACATATTAGGAACTTTGATGAATATCAATGGATAAAGCAAGGACGCCTCCAATGCACGAAGGGATTTGGTCAACCTTGGTATACGGAAAAAATTACACTCACTACAGGATGGTGATCGTTATGAACATAAAAAGAGATAATTCTGCGAGTGGTTGGCAAAAATGTTAAGTTCCCTGATGGTTTTGCCTTAAACATTGCTTGATGTGTTAATGTTAGTGAATCAAAGATATTAGGCATGAAAAGTCATGATTGTCATATTTTTATGCAAAAACTGCTTCCAGTTGTGATTGGTAGGTACTTTACTAGTGATGTTCGACAAGCGTTGACAGAGTTAAGTATCTTCTTTAAAAAATTGTGTGCACGAGCATTATGCATTGATGTCATATAGAGGCTACAAACTGGCATCTCTATTATTCTTTGTATATTGGAAATGATATTCCCATCTACATTTTTTTATATAATGGTGCATCTCGCTATTCATTTGCCACAAGAGACCTTGCTTGTGAGACTTGTGTAATATAGATAGATGTATCATTTTGAAATGTATCTAAAAAAGTTTAAGTGCTATGTCAAAAATAAAACTTGTCCAGAAGGCTCAATTGCTAAGGCCTATGTTCATGTGGAGTGCCTTACATTTTGTTCAATATATCTCCATGATATTGAGAGGAATTTTAATAAAGAAGAATGAAATGTTGATGTCGGTAAAGACTAGGGGTGAAAAAAAAACTGGTGAACGGGTAAACCGGATCGGACTGGACCAAATCGGTGGGTTTAGTTCGGTATCGAGTTTAGTTTGGTCTAGTACCGGTTTTATTTTTCTTCAAACTTGTCAAAATCGGTCCAGTTCCCATTTTCTTTTTCTAAAATTGGATCAGATCGAACTAGACTGGTTCATATATATAAATTTTTTATAATGTATATAATTTTTATATATAATATATAATTATATATAAAATAGTTTTGTATTATATGATAAATTACTAATGAATATAATATTAAAATTTAAAATCTTATATCACTATAGTATATTGTATTAATAGTTATACTAATACTACATCACTACATATTATAATATACTATAATATATCGTCACTATAGTATTATATACTATAATATAGTATATAGTATATTAAAACTGGACCAAACCGGACCAAAACCAGTAAAACTGAAAGTACTGGTTTAAGGGGATAATCGGTGCGTAATCGATTCTTGAAAATGCAAAACCAGTGCATACCGGTTCGGTCCCAAATTTTGTCCAAACCAAACCGATTACACCCCTAGTAAAGACCATCGAGGAGGAAGTTTGATTGTTTTCTCCCAAAAAGCTCGGCTGAAAGGTTCACATTTTGCTGAAAGGTTGGATGATCAGCTTTTTGTAAAAGTGAAGTGGTACGTACTTAACAACTGTCTTAAGATTGAACACTACCTAGAGTAAGTATAGTACTCTAAATAGAAATTCATACTCAATCTTCCCTGAAGTACCCTAAATGAAAATAAAATCTACTTTTAATTGTCTCTGTGTGTAGATAGCACTATAACAAGATTAAAGAATAGGACTCCAACAACATTGAACATAGGCACCAAACCAAAATTTTCAATTGGTTCAAAGACCATGTAAGTCATGAAAGTTTTTACAAAACTGTTTTATATGTTTTCTAAACAAAATATATTTCTTTTCCTGCACTTTCGATTCTGAAGATTCTGTTGAATCCTCCCAATAGATTTGAGAATTGCGCAACTTGAATCCAGTTGAAGTTCCAAATGAAGTTTATGCTCTAGCATGCGGACTAGATCCATGGGTTGGGTCATACAGTAGATGCATAATGAATAGAATTAGGTTTCACACAAAAGACCATGAATAGTAGCGACGTAGTCAAAATAGTGGGGTCATTGTTTCAGGAGTACATTAGTCGAACTCAGTTGATTTCTATGGTGTGTTGACAGATATTTTAGATTTACGCTACATGTGCTGGCATATTGTATACTTGTTTAAATGTGATTGGTGAGACGTTGGTAATCATAGACGAGGCATACGTGTAGGTGACCATCTTACATGTGTGAATACATCTAGAAAATAGTATAAGGACGAGCCTTTCGCCCTTGCATGTCAGTGTTCACAAGTTTTTACTTAAAAGATCTAAGTTTGGAGAGAAATTGGCAAGTGGTACAAAAGATCACCAATATGAATGTGTACGACATTCCATCCATCCAAATGGCACTAGACGATGGTGAGGACTCCTCTGATTGTGATGCATATCAAGAGGAAGATACTACCAACGATTATGGTCCAGTCAATCAAAGTGATAGTGGTTTGGTGAATCACTTGCATTGAGGATTAAGAACCAGTTGCAGTTAATGAGTTACCAGTGGTCTGCAGTGAATTTGATCATGATGCCGACCATATTTTTATTGATGACGAGGTGGATAGTGACACTTTTGATGAAGATCCCAATACTGAACATTATGAGGATGGTGATGAGGAAGATTTGTAGTCGAGTTCAGAAACAGACTCTGACTAAAGTATGACAGTTAATGCTTACTCCTAATTGAATTGCATAATATAATTATCATAAAATTCCTGTTCTTTTATTATAAAACCCGACTTCTGAATGTTGGTTTGTTTGTTACGTAGGTTTCTTCCAGCATTATTGCTTATAGGAGCAGAACTACTCACGAAAGAATAATGTATTGGTCTTACTCATCACGGAGCGTATCGTTTGTATATTTTTATAACATATTTAATGTTGGTGATGCATATCACACCGTGCATGTACCTTTTTTACACTCGTAAGTTTTCCATAGTTCGGACCATAATAGACCCCTACAAAATGTGGCTATGTGTTAAAGAAGATTGCGTGGCTAATATTCCATGTGCATTACTGGCTAAACCAAATAATGAAACTATACTTATGATCACATTTTTTAGTGTGGAAATGATAGTTGGTGGTGGGGTTGGATATTTTTATGTATTTATACCTTTGAAAAGGTAACTTTAGCCATAGAATCTTTTTTTTGATAAGTTAAATCATCAACTTCTTTTTTTTTTCATAAATTTAGCTACAAAATTTTTCTCAAGAGAAATGTGTGTAAATGATATATCATGATGTGCTTGTTTGAATATATCAGGTTCACTTGGATTATCAATAGCCTATTTGTTGTTGACCTCCAGGAGTTATCCATTTTTAGGTATAGTACCTACATATATTTGTCAATGGACAGGATGCCTATATAGATTAGTCATACAGTGGAAGGAAAAAGTTGATAGTCCATGGATTAAGAAAAAACTTGGATGAGATATTTGTGAAATATTCTTATATGAACAAAAATTAAAAATCATTGAATGAATTGAATGCCACTTTCCTAAGGGAGGGATTAATTAATTAATATTAAAAAATTACTTATTTGTAACCAATTAATTCCAACAAAATGACTATTTACAACTAAAATTAATTGCGAATAGTCTTTTGGTTGCAATAAATTGATCACAAAAATCTATTTTTCTTGTAGTACGCCTCATTTGTGTATTTGAATACTTGTGATCTTCCTTTGATCTGTTATGAACAATGGTGAAAAATAGGTTTCCGTTATTCTACTCCATTTTGTAAATTACAGATATGAATTTAGTAATCTCCTAAGGGAGGGTTAGGCCACAATGAACACTTATTATGTGAAATCGAATACAAATACTAGGGAAGATGAAGTTGGGAACTATCGGAAATAAGTCTTTTTGGCATTTAGAAGGAAAAAGATGATTGTTTTATGTAAATGTGTAGAAAAAATTGAAATAATCAGCTCTATTGTGTATGTTTTTGGACTGCACAGAAATAAGAGGAACACAAAGGATAAAAAAAGTTGCCATGAGATTCAACAGTTGCCCCATTCGTACGTGTTGCATATATCGTAAATTTATGCACACTAAATAGTATGCCATCTACTCGTCCATTTTCCTTAGCATGTCATCAATCTTCATTATTGTTTTGCTTAATTATGACTAAGTCTGGAGTCATGAGATCACTATGCTAAATTTACGCAGCATTGGACAAGAGAATGAGGTGTGAGTGCAGAAGCTCACTTGAGAGATGTGTTGGTCATCCACACATCCTCTATTATGAAGTTGGGTTGCCCCAATGCAGATGCCCATCAACAAGCACTATTCATCATCTCATTTCTCTACCTTTATACCAGCTGACCAAGCTCACTTGGCTTGCTCTGCTTCAGAAAAATTACAAGTATGTAACCAAAATTTCCCAATTGTTACTATTGAATTAAGTCCAAAATATTTACCATGCATGGCCCAAAATGTGTTGCCCAAGTACTGTTGTTGTAAAAACTGGCCATGTGATTGGAAACTGAGGCCTATGGCATGCGCGGCAAACTCTTTGTGTTTACGTGGGAAACTCAATAGTTTTGGCTCCATTTTCAAAGACAGTCATTCAGACGTACAACTGTCTGGGGGTTAGTTTATAGCTTGGGTTGGCTATTGTTTACTAGGTACATGTTAAACATGGTTAAAAATTGAGAAGTTAGTTCCATTTCCTTAACAAGTCGAAGACTTAGATTTTTCCTACTTGAGGCTTATTTGAGGAACAACCGCAGATTCCGAGCTGCTACATCAACACCAAGAACATTGCCAGGATATTTTCTGAAGACCAAGAAACCCAGTAAGTCCTCCATTACCTTTAAAAGAAACACAACTAGCTAAATACTCGAAGAAAATATGTGTTCTTTGGCACAAAATCTGGGGATGGGTTATGGTGGGGAGAAAATCTCATATTTGCTTATAAACCTAAATACTTGAAGCTATCTAAACTAAATACTCTCAGGCTGCGTTTAGATGTCGAACTGAATTGAGTTAAAATGATAAAATATTATTAGAATATTATTTTTTAATATTATTATTATTTTGAGATTTGAAAAGATTGAATTGTTTATTATATTTTGTATTGGAGTTTGAAAAAATTATAATAATGAGTTGGGATGAATTTACTTACCAAGCCTCACTCTAATCATAAATTTAGTAAGCACTCTAAAAGTGAATGGTAGGCCTATATGCATGTGAAATGGCCTTTTTTCTTTAACCTCTTTTCAGCTGGCCTCTCTAAATATTTCTCTAGCTGACTCCTTGAGTTTTGAGCTTCAGCTACTAGGGTTCTTGCATGAGAAGATGCACTGTTTTGAATACTAAGTGCCATGACTTCAATAATTTGGAATTATTTTTATATACTGGAACTTTACATTTGATGAAACGTTATACTGGCTATTTTTATAAATAGACTTTTCTGTCACTTGGTTAATCACTGTCATAAGAGTAATTTGTGGTTGGTAACCCATATAGTTCATACTATTTTGTCCATTCTCTGAATCTAAAATCAAACTTGGATTGTGGTTGGTTATATAATGGTGTAGCCTAGGGCTGTAAGTTGGCCGGTTCGGACCCAAGAAATCTACCAGAACGGATCAGACTGACAAAAACCTTGGTCAGTTTCGGTCCAAGGGAAATTAAATTTTCAATCTTCAGTCTGGTCCGAGGGTGGGCATTCCCGGACTGGACCCACTAAAAAAGAAAATTTATTTTTAGTTTTTTATATATATATTTTTATATAATAATTGAATAATAAATTATGTAATTTTCATCTAACCTACTCTATTTACAATATAAAATTTTAAATATGTAATTACAAATTTACAAATTAATATTCTCTTCATTGTATATTATCAATTAACTTATCACCAATTCACCATTAATTAATTACTAACATCTACATCTATCATTAAATTAAAGTTATTAGATAACAAAGTAACAAAGTAACTATATAATTATAACTAAACTAGTTATAATACATTGACATACTCTAAGTTAGTAACAAAGTAACAATTAACATCATCAATATAATTACAACTAAACTAAATCACTATAACTATAATTATAAATTTATAACTATATATAGTATTAATATCACTATTATTAATGACTATATCACTATGACTTTATGAGTCTATGATCATTATTATATAGTATTAGTATATATTCCAAAATGTATAATATATAATATATATTTCATAATATATAACATATAGTATTAGTATCACTATATCATTATAATATATATATATATATATATATACACACTATATGTAGTAGTAGCACTATTAGAGTATAATATATAGTATTATCATTAATCCACAATAAAAGAATAATCCACATTAAATAGTTTACTTAATTTTGCTAATTTAAATAATTTTTTTAATTAATTTATGTGTCAAATAGATAAAAGAATCACAAGTTAAAAACACACCAAATCTACCAAACATCAAACAAAGCTGTGTAATTATGTTTTCAATGAGTTAAAAGAATAATCCGCCCGAGTCCTGACAAAAACTTTGAGCCGATAAATGTCGCAAAATTTGGAGCTGCTAGGGTCCCGACAAATGCTATAAAATTCAAGTTGTTTGGATTCGAGGAGATAAAGCGGCAGAGCCTCGAGCCTTCCCCCGGGTCTCGACAAAAGCTGAAGGCCTCGAGCCTCGCCCCAGGTCCTACCAGAATTAACTCTTGCAAAGCTTTGAAATGCTCTGTGTTTCTATTTAAAGGACCAAACTCCCCCATTGCTCACTGACCTAAACTCTCTCATTGCTCACTGACCTAAACTTCTGCTTATCCAAAAAAGATATCATGGTCGGACAACACTCTTCCAACAATATTCCTGATTTGAATTAGGAACTGATTACGCTTTAACCACTAGTTTTCTTTACTGAGGCCCTCAACATCATGGTAAAAACAGAGATGCACTTAGCTAGTAGAACTGATGTCGAAGTTGCTGCAGGAGCCAGAATGTTTAGTGCTCAGTATGTTGTTGCTATAACTACCATGCCTCGAAGGTTACAAGCAAGGATGGGTGAGATAGATCAACTTAGAAATCAAATAACAAAGTTGCATCAAAGGCTTGCTAATAAATGTAGGAAAAATAAAATATTAAAATAAGAGAACCAGGAGTTGAAGAAATTTGTGGACAGGTACACACATGACCTGCAACCATGAATGGAAAAGTTGGAACGAGGGGAAATACAAATACAAAATCAACAACAGAGTTAACCGTAAAGGTCCAGCATTTACGAGAAACCTAGGGACAGTCTGCAGTTATTTCTCAATTTTTTGTAAATCGTTGAAATAAATGAAAATCTTACTGTTATTTTCATTCTGTTATTTTCAGTCTTACTTATCTATTTTAGTTAGTTATTTTAAAGTGTTTAATCTCTACCGTTGAATCTAAATGATGAAGGGCCTAGATTAAATACTTAAAAGAAAACCCTAGATTCCTCATTTTCTCTTCTTCCTTTTCTTCTTCTGTCTCTCTTTCTCTCTCTCTCTCTCCCTTCTAGCCGCACCCCCTTCCTTTGCGATTTCACTCTTAGCTTCCCCACGTCACCGTCGCATCCTAGACCATAAGAGTCGCTCGTCGCCACCACATCTCAACCTGTTTCTTCATCATGGTGAGGCCGAGTTCAAGGTGAAGCGGAAAGAGTCGGAGGTTTCCTCCACTGAAACGTCGGTGCTCTAGTGGATTAGGAGTTCAAGGAGTCTCTGGAGTTTTTTCGAAGAACATACTTGGGATCGACCATGTTTCGTTTGCTTGGGATCGGGGGACCTTCATGGCAGATGTTGGGTTTCAAGAAAATTTCCACATTTTCTTGGTGGTAGACTTGTTTCTTCATCACGGCGAGGCTTGATTCGATTTTTTTACAAAAGCTTTCAATTTTTTTTTTTGCCTCTACTTTTGATTGTATATATTCATTCTTATTCTGCTGGTATATTAAGACTTTGATTTCATTGATTAGATAGGTGTGTTAGTTTGCTTTGAGGTTGTTGGGGGAGATACTGCCATCTAGGGAGATGAAATTGTGTGAATCGAAATCTGTGTGAGTCTGAGATAGTCCATATAAGAAGAACATGCTCGAGCCCCATTTTGAATTTCAGACAAATATGCAGATTTGTTTTTTATTTCAGACCGAATAGACCAATCAGATCGAACCGTCCTGAATGGGACCAGATTGAATCGTTCATTATACATTTCGGTTTGGTCTAGGATTTTTTCTAGGGTGTAAAAATCCTGGACCGAATAGGTCTGGTTCAGTCTACAAAACCTCCTCTAAACTGACTGGACCGAACTGAATTCACCCCTAGTGCAGCCTATGGGAGGAACCAAGAATTTACAAGGTGGGTGTGTTGGGAATCGCGCATCAACTTGTGGTAGAGGCCAATAAACACAACCTCGAGCACGCATTCTAAGAGACGAGATAGTTTCATTTTAAGATGCCTCAACTCAAGGACCGTGTGAGATCCCTAAGGAGGTGACAACAGTGTTTTTGGTACCGTACCGGCTGGTATATTCCGTACCGGCCAGTCGGTTGGTACCGGTGAAATGACTATTCCGTTTCGGCAGAAATATTGGATCTACCGACCGGTATTTGATGTTTCGGCTGAACCACAAATTTCGACTGGTACAAATTTCAGCAGTTGGGTTGATGGCATTTTCGAAATTTTTGCAAACTCTTAGGGGCAAGTTTGGACTTTTACCACAAATATAAAATCTAGCATCTCGTTTGGCCTTTCAGACCTTCGGTTTCCTTCCTTTGCATTTCATTTTCGCCCATTGCCTTTCGACTTCATGCAGAAGTGCAGTTGCAGCACCCAAGTCCCAGACGGCCAGCCAGCGGCCCAGCAATCCACCGCCCTCCATCTAGTTGCACCGCATGTCGCCGACCACCGCCATCAGGGCCTCATCTCGGTATTTTATTTTTACTATTTTTTTTCGTTTATAACTTAATTTGATTATTTTTGTTACTTTTTTGATAAATAAATCAGAATTGTATTTTGATAGATGTTTTAGATTATATTGTTATAGTGTTTGTTTGTATTTTTATAGATGTTTTAGATTATATTTTTATAGATGTTTTAGTCTTTTAGATTATATGTTTATAGATGTTTTAGATTATATTTTTATAAATATTTTAGATTATATTGTTATAGTGTTTGTTTGTATTTTATAAATGTTTTAGATAATATTGTTATAGTGTTTGTTTATATTTTATAGATGTTTTAGATTATATTTTTATAGATCTTTTAGATTCGATGAGTTTCTTCTTAATGGCTTACTTATAAGTGTTAATTTTTTATACTTTAATAGTTAAAAATGTCTAGTTGTCAATCAATCGGTGGTATGACTTCAACTCCAATACTTGCTCTTGTAAGATCAGAAGATCTAGTATGGACCCATGCACATGCAGTGCCAGGGGCAAGAAATAATATTGAATGTTTATATTGTAATAAAGTAATTAGAGGTGGTGGGATCACTCGGTTGAAGTATCATCTTGCTAGGATTCCAGGCGATGTAGAAGTATGTAAAAAAGTATCTGAAGATGTAAAATGGCAAATGAAGGAGTTGCTTGATGAAATAAAAAAAAATAAAGAGAAGAAAAGAAAAAAATAAGGTTAGAGATTGGAGGCGATATAAATTTAACATCTGATGATATTGATGATAGTAATAGTATTGAGAGACAATCTTAGCTTTCAAAAGGTAAGGGGAAGTCGAAAGAATCTGGAACTGGAAAGTCAGTGGGGGGATTGAGTAGATTTTTTGCTCCAAGAACAACTCTTGGGGCCCAACCTTCAATTAAGAGTTCTATGTGTTCAAATGAGATGATTTTAAAAGCAAAGATGACTGCAGCACGCTGGTGGTATGATGCTAATCTGCCTTTCAATGTGGCTCAATCCAAGTTTTATCAACCAGCTATCGATACCATGACTGCCATCGGACCAGGATTCAAGAGTCCTTCTTTATATGAGTTGAGAGGAAATTTGTTAAATATGGCTGTGGATGAGGTTCAAGATTATTTGCAACAAATTAAGAAGGTTTGGAATGAGACCGGTTGTTCACTAATAGTAGATGGTTGGATAAACCAGAAGCAACAATTAATAATCAACTTTCTAGTTTATTGTCTGAAAGGTACAATGTTCTTGAAGTTTGTTGATACATCTGGCCTTAGAAAAGATGGTGAAACATTTTTTAATATCTTTGATGAGGTTGTTTAAGAAATTGGAGCTGAGAATCTTGTGCAGTTCATAACGGACAATGATGCAAGTTATAAAACTACAGGAAAAAAGTTACAACAGAAGTATGGCTCTTTGTACTGGTCCCCATGTGCAGCTCATTGCATAGACTTAATGTTGGATAATTTTTATGATCCAAGATATTTTCTCCTTATTGATGATACTATAAAAAAGGCAAAAAAGATAACAAAATTCATCTACAACCATGGTTGAGTTTTGGCATTGATGATAAAAGACTTTACCAAAGGTCATGATTTGTGTTGTCTTGTAATTACAAGGTTTGCGACAAATTTTTTAAGTATCCAATGCTTGCTCTTGTTTAAGAAAGAACTCAGACAAATGTTTACTAGTGATAAATGGATTGTATCAAGTCATTCTAAGAGCAACATAGGGAAGGAGATAGCTGAGATCGTTTTAGAAGATAAAAAATTTTGAGCTCAATGTCAATTTATTGTTAAAGTTAGTGAGCCATTGGTTTGTGTTCTAAGACTTGTTGACGAGGATGAGAAGCCTGCAATGGGATACTTGTATGATGCAATGGAAAGAGCCAAAGAGAACATAAAAGCAAGATACAATAACGAAGTTAGTTTATTCAGTCCATTCACTCGGATCCATGATTCTAGATGGGATAGGCAGCTTCACAGTCCATTACATGCGGCGGGTTGTTTTCTTAATTCTGGAATTTACTATAGCCCTAACTTTAAAAATAAAAATGATGTTGTAAGAGGCTTTAACAGCTATGTTATGAAGATGGAACTTGATCCCGATAATCAAGATAAGATCATTGCAGAACTTG
This sequence comes from Juglans microcarpa x Juglans regia, assembly GCF_004785595.1. NCBI lineage: Eukaryota > Viridiplantae > Streptophyta > Magnoliopsida > Fagales > Juglandaceae > Juglans > Juglans microcarpa x Juglans regia. The sequence goes on along the minus strand of NC_054594.1, from coordinate 37,939,882 downwards.
ATTTGTATAAGAATGCAGTGGGTGAGTTTGGACATTCTTTAGCAATCCACCAGCGTGATAAGATTAATCCAGGTATTATCATTTATCAATATCATTTGTTAAATAGTGTGACTTTGTACTTTAAATTTTCTCTTATTTTATTTTTACTTGTATTTAATTAATAATTTATAATTGCATTATTGTTATAGTTGCATGATGGACCTAATTTGGTTGTGAGGTTCCAACGCTTCAAAGGTTTGTTATTCGAGTACTAAGTTAATGTTGTAGTGCAACTGAATGTGAGAGAAACTGGAGCACATTTGATTTTATTCATTCGAAGAAGATAAATAGATTAGTGCATAAATGTTTGAATGACTTAGTATTTGTTCGTTATAACTTTAAGCTGAGAGAGAGGTAAATTTTTTTAATACTAATGTTTTCACTATTGAAAAATATAATAACATTTTCACTTATGTTTGATTTTATTTTGACAGGAGCATAAAATAGGGAAGATATGCTTTAGATCCAATCAATCTTGAAAATATTGAATTGATTGAAGAATGGGTGGATGAAGAATCTGAGCTTCTTGATGGAGAAGATTTAGATTGAGCAAGTATTGAGCAGCCATTAGCCTCACTAAATGAGGAAGACAATGATAATGTTGGTGTTGATGACAGTGATGACGTTGATGAATATATTTTGATTAATATGTCGAATCCTGATCCTTATTATCTTTTTTATGAGGATGAGTATCTTTGATGACGTGGTGACGTTAATGATTTTATCATGATAATGTTGGTGTTTATAACTTTATGTTAGTTGTAACTTAAAAGTTAAGACTTGTATTGAGAAGTATTGAGTTTATGACTTATTTTGTTATTATTTTAGAATATAGTTAATACTTGTATATATATAATTTATCCAAATATAAATTATTCCGAAACGGTACCGGTACTGAAATGATATCGGTACCGAAATATTATTTTGAAACGGTATACGAAACAGTACCGATATCGAAATATTTCGTTCTAGTGCCTTGACCGGTACGACTTCCGGTACGGTATTCAAAACATTGGGTGATAATTCTAGTTAATGAGGCTTCAATGTCTAACATTGATGTACCTGGTATTGTATAGTTAGCCTTACACGTGTTTTGGTTTGTTGCTAGTAATAACTGCATGATCAGTTGGTTTTAACGCTTGTGTTAAACATATTATTATAATCGTGTGGTTTTGTTCTCTAGCTCCACCTGAATGGAAATGTGGATGGGGACCAACTAGATGCACACAATTTGACTGCATTCACAAATTTGAGAAAATAGCAATGAAAATTAAGGATGGCCAAAAAGGAGTATCATGTCATAATGTGTAGATGTTTTCAACACGCGTGACATGGATTGCCAAACTTTATGCAGACATGCGGCAAAGCTAGAGTCATGTTGATAAACAAAATAAGGATGAGCTAATGGATCGTGTTCGGGTAGGAATTGTGCCAAATAAAGCATAACTATTGAATCCAAGTTTATTTACTTAACTTTATATATGTTGTTTATGTCAAAATAGGCTATTTTTGTATTGGGTTGGACCCAAAGCAACTATCGAGAGACAATGACAATGGCACTTGCTAAAAAATATAATGATTTTCATTACTTATTGCACTGCAAGTACTTGGAGTATGATACACATGAAGCTGCTATTTCTAGAGGGAGTAAGTTGGTGGACAAAGTTGTTTGAGAATGTGTATGTGAGAGATGGGTGACTGAAGATTTTAAGGTAACAACTTCCCAAAGTTTGGTTTTTTTGGAGTTTACGAGCTGGTTTTGATTAGTACATTTCAATGTCAATGTAGGAATTATCATTGCATATAATAATAATATTCAACAACCTGTTTAAATTCTAGAACCTATCAACGCGGAACAAACATAATAGGCAAAATCATAGGATAAATCACATGAGTGTCAGGAAGTCTTTTGTTAGGCTAATGGAAGAAAAAGTAAAAGCATAAATTCTGGGTGAGTTATCTGTTTAATTTGTTTCTCATATACAAGAATGGATTGACAAGGTTTCTTAATTCATTGAAGCGGGAACAAGCTCCGAATTATTTTGCTTTTTATAAAGATGTGCATTAGTTTACAAAGAATGAGACATTTTTCACTAAAGCTGCTGAGCAAAATTATGTGAGTTTATGCCCAGTTTGAAGAATAGTTTTTTTTTTTTTGGAAATATATAGAGATTAAAAGGTTTAATGCCTAAAACTGATATGCTTATATTCAAATGTAGAATTTGATGGTCGAGCGGTTGAATTAGATGGATCCAGAAGATATGGGGGATGATTCAACAAATGTTGTGTTCAAGGAGGTTTTGGGTAATCGATCGAGCTATGCTAGAGGTTTAGGTTACTTAGTTATACAAAACCATTTGAATCATTGCTGTCCAATAGGGAGTTTCAACGACTTTGGGGAGAGAATGAGAAGAACAAGGCTAAGGCGGAGGGCTTCAAGAAAAAACCTGAGTCATTTAAGAGTGATGCCCAAAAAATGCAGGCTTATTGTGAATAATGTGACAAGCTCAATAGTCGTGTTACAAAATTGGAGTCACAAAGAGAGTCTCAACGGGAGACTCCGGAAGATGAGTAGCCATCCTTTAGTTAAGGGTTGGGGACTTTTTTGGACTAAAATAGATTTTTTGAACTTGTTGAAGTACAATCTCTCAAATATGGGTGCATCAACCTTTTGTTTAGCATATTAGGGTGGGTGTTTTGTGGGGTCTTGTTTGGAAGTGTGGAATTATGCTAGGACAAAGATACTAGTAAAGAGCATGTATCCTTTTGACAGTAGGCCCATGGAAATATAGGATTTATAATAGTGAAGTGGCATTAAGAACATGGTACAAGTATGATATTAGACCTAATGCTCAGTTTTTTAATGTCTTCCCCTAAAATTGCACACTGCTATTTTATTTGCATGTTGAAGACTTACTGAATTGTTAGAAAACTCCATGTTCTTTATAGATTATTTGACTTGTAGTTCAAAAAATAGAGTTTAGAACTTTTAAATGGATAGTATAGTAATTGCAATACAAAATTTAATGATGGTTACTCAATACATGTTAACTTAAAGCGATAATGGTGATAATGGCTTGAATATGTATTTGTGCTAGTAGTATTAAAGAAGAAATGAGATGTGTTTGAAACATATATGCCCCAATTCACAAACTTTGGGTAGTTTGTGAAAAGTCAGTCTAATATGCAAAATGTTGAGTAAGAGGATGTGGGTGAAGTTACAATGATTTGCATTAGATGTTACCCTTTTATAAAATATGTAGCTTGATGAGATATATACTAATATGCACTCTACTTTTTATGTTTATCTATCGATGTTGATATATAAAAATTAATAAGCACACACTATGCACAACAGTTGCTGATTTTACACATTATACCTCCTCTATTTTCAAGCTTCATTATTATCATAAAGATGTCAGTTTAGTTGTTGGGCTATCTGTGGGTATTACGACATGGTTAATGGTGAAAATTTTAAAACAAGTATAAAGTGTGGAGTGGTTGTGAGACTTGCATTTGACCTTTTACATGTACACTGATATTTGACAATCTTTATCCAATTTTGTAGTTATCAGAAATAGGGACTAAATATCCCAATGGCGACGATGGAGTGCCTAAGCATGCAGAACAAACATAGGAGAATCCAAGCTGTCTCCATGCATTCCGTGGTTGAGAAGATCTTCCTTAAAAGATATAGAATGAACTCCCCAACCTTGTATGAAATGCACAAGAGGGCTTTAAGTTAATACATGCATACTACTTTGATTAGTTTGCTCCAATGCATGTTTTATGTAAATATGTGCACGTTGGTGACATGCAATGACACAATGTGGCATTTCAATATATATATGCATGTTGAACTATCAAGTACTTCTGTTTTTTTTTGGGTTTTGGGTAATATTTTGGAATTATACTTGTCATTGCCTAGAGTAAACTGCATTGACATTGATCATGTGATGCCCTGACTCCCATGTACAAAAACAAGAGAATTGTAACGTCAGGATGATGACAACACAGGTCACGCATCCCAAGGAAATATGCTCAAGTGTGTGCAACATGCAAAAGTGCACAATAAAAATCACAACGGATAATATAAATAAGTCATCTAAGTACCAGAAGTTTAAATACAAATATTCAAAATAAATTACCTTTAAAGAGTTATACAGTCATCCCAAATATATTACAAAGACAACACATAAATTGATAAAAAATGAAACTCGATAAACAAGAACAATCCCAGATCACTCCACCAACGAAGTCAAGCTAAGGCTCGTCATTCTCATCTGCATCAAAATCTGCGATACCATAAAATGGTACCACAGGTAAGTATAAACCAAACAACTCTCGGGATAAAAACATATTAATGCAACCAACATGCATTCATACGACAAAATCCACTTAGCCATAAAATACCGTTTCTTCCAAAAAATGATTATTTTCAACACACGCCAAAATCTCATTTTGGCCCAAAAATATAGTCTGTCATTTTTTCAGAAAATAATTCACACAAAACAAACCATTTATCGGACACTATAGGCGGGAATCGCAGGCGGGACTCTACCACCATCCCTACCGCGTGCACCGTAGGCGGGAATCACAGGCGGGACACAACTACCATCTCTGCTTACCACCATCCCTACCGCGTGCACCGTAGGCAGGAATCACAGGCGGGACTCTACCACCATCCCTGCTTACCACCATCCTTACAGTTCCTTTCTACACAATGAATACTTATTACATAAAATGAATACTTATCACACTCCATGAATACTTATCAGAGCACTGTAGGCGGGAATCACAGGCGGGACTATACCACCATCCCTACCGCGTGCACTGTAGGCGGGAATCACAGGCGGGACTCTATCACCATCCCTGCTTACCACCGTCCCTACAGTCTCTTTTCCTTTTTCTCAAATCAGTCAATATAGTCATTTAAAACACACTCAAATCATTTCACATGAAAATCTAATTTTCAGATAAACACATGAATATATATGCAATCATGTGAAAACCCAGTTTTTATTTACAAACATGAACATGCGTACAATATACCATATATATGAAACAATACCACAACAACTAACAATTCACAATACCAATCAAACACACAACTTCGTCCATAATCCATCCGACCTCCGAACTCCTTAGACTCAGTTCGGCATGTCCAACCAGATCTCAATAATATGTGTTAGCGCAAAAATACATTTAAATCACGAAAGTTCTTTGGAAAAATACTTACAGTGCTATATAATAATTTCTGAAGGATCACGAAGCTGCAAGAAGTGGCAGCTCAGTAACGTAACAATGTAAAATACACTGTGGCTGTGGGTCTTAAAAACCCACTTTTCAACAGAGACAAACTAAGATCCGAAATTGATAGGGTAAGGCCTAGAGAGGTCGGTGAAGCCAATGGTGGTGGTGGTTTACCGTGGGTGGCGGCGCAAATGGTGGTTTTAGGCTAAAAATACCCAAATCGGAAATGGGGTTGGATGTGCTTCACTGGTGACGGATAGGAGCTGGGGTTGGGTCCATTGGGTTGCTATGAGGTCAATGATGAAGTGGTGAAGAAATGGTGGCTGAAGGTGGCGCGATGGCTGCGCGCGAACGAAGAGAATGCCGCGGCTTGGTGTTGCCCGTGGAGGAGAACGACGGAACGAGAGGAGCTGGAATCTGGGAGGTGGGGTCCCCGGCCAATGGGGAATTGAATGAAAGGGGTGGTGTCGCCGGATCGAGGCGCACGGCGGCGGACTGGGAGAGTGACGGAAAGCACGGGAGAGAGAGGGAAGACGTCGCGTGAGAAGGGGAAGAGCAGAGGAAGAAAAGAAAGAAAGGAAAGAAAAAGAGAAAGAGAAAAAGAAAAGTGGAGAAAAGAAATGAGGTCTAGTCCTCACATCTTGAGTCACAAAAATGATCCAACGGAAACGATTTTAAAACAGCAAATCAATTAAAATAATTTAAACGTAATAATACAATGAAAATAAAATAATTAAATCCCACAATTAATTAATTTAAAATAAAGAACAATTCAAATGCATCACAATAATAAATATTAAGAAAACATATCAAATTTAATTTTCAAAATTTTAAAAATCATAAAATAAACCCACTAAAAATCCACCAATTTTAAAATAAGAGAATAAATTTTTAAATAAATAAAAATAATCCTTCAGTAAAAATACATTAAAATACGAGATGTTACAGATCATGAAGTGCATGGCTTACACTATAAGAAATCAGGCTTTTTCCAGTGATTTTAAAATCATCGCAAATAAAATTGTCACAAATAGTACTTATTTGCGGTGATTTTTGTTTCGCCTCTGAAACCCAACTCAAATGTATTTGAAATGATGATGTTGAATTTATTGTTCAATTATTTGCACCGACTTTTGGACTTTTTGCAGCGATTTTTTGTCGTTGTAACTAAAATCTATTACTATTAATTGCGACGAGTACGAAAATAGTCACAATAGATAGTTTTGTGGCGAATTAATTGACTATTTAGTTGCCGGAATAAGCAGTTCCAACAATGTTTGAAGCCTTTGAACATGAGTTAGTTTGGTTTTTGCGGCGACGTCTATAGAAGTTGAGGCGGATTTATATCGCCGTAAAAGATAATAAAATTAAAATCCCCGCGTTCAATCCCCTTATTCTTTTCCCTCCACCCCCTTCCCCACTCTGTCTCCCCAATCCCTCTTCTCCTTAACCCACGCCGCCGCGCACAGCCCGTCGCCAACGACTCCACCACGCCACCTCCACCTCACCTCGACGTCCAGCCCCCTCCTTTTCCCCCAGGCCCACGTCAGAATTGTTTTTTCCCCGAATCTGGCATCACCTCTCTCTCTCCCCCTCGGATTTCTCCACAGTTTGGAGGTATTGTCTCTCATCCTGTCTCTTTCTCCATTTCAGCCTATATCTTTTTTCTATTTCTCAAAGAACTATGGATGGAGGTCATCTTTATTCCACTTGCGACCTAGGCCCTGATCTACAGTTTGGAAGATTATTTTTGTTCTTTGTTTTTCTGACAGTGCATTTCTTAGTTTTGTCTTAATTTTTTGTTTGTTACTTCTTTGCTGTTTTTAATTTGTTAAAGTTGTGTTTTTGTTGCTATTCGAGAGCATGTCATGATTATTTTTTGCAGGGAATTTCTTATATGAGGGTTTTGGGATTTCTGGGTTTGTGAATTTGAATCTTATATGAGGGTTTTGGGATTTTTTATTAACAATAGAGTAGGATGATACTGTGTTCCCCGAATCAAATTGAGGGTTAAGACTCAACGCGTGTAAACTGAAAACTAAAAACAAAAGAACAGAAAACGGTAGGAAAAAGCAAAGAAAGCAGCATGATTGAAATCTGAGGATTTTTTAGAGAGAATTTTACTTTTGTGCAGGCGCTTTTCGTGATAAAGGCAGATCATGAAGAATATACAATCATGGAATAGTTACTGAAGGTGGGTCAAGGAGGGTTCTTAAAAACTCACAAAATCTGATGAGAGCCATCCACCCATCTGACCCTTTACTTATTGGGTAGGGTTTGTCTGAATTATGGTGTCTTTATACTCATGTTGGGCCTTGATTTCCAGATTTATTATCCAATTCTTGTTACTGATTAGAAATTAGTAGTTACCTTTTCCCATCTTCTGTACTTGACCAATTTGGGCAAACTGTACTCGCATAAGTAGCCTTAGTCTTGTAAATTACATCCAATAAAATTCTCAAGCTTTGACAGGAAAACAAGACATCCAAGCCTTATGGCTAGCTGTCTCACAATCTGTTTTTTAAACTTCTAGCTAGGTGTGAGTGGTGCAGAGACTGATTTGTTTAACACTTGTTTTTGGAAGCTTTGAGTTCTTTGTGACTCATTGAGAGCTCTGGCAAACATTTTATTGCATTATCGTGATTTGTAGTGTGGATAAGTACTTGACTATATCTTGTAGCTATAATTTCTCATGGTCATAGAATTCCAAATTATGGATGTCTTGAAAGTGTATGATTCGGAGATCATTCCAAAGGTCCTAAAATTTCTTTTTATTTTTGTTTATGTTGGATATCCTTTTGCCAAATATGTTTGAGATGTCTATGTTTAGTTGCCTTACCGTGTTAAGTGACATGATATTTAAATTTTGTAAATTCATATTTTCCATTGTGGATTAAGTGCATTAACTACTTTTCTGGCTTTTGTTTAAAGGTAATAATTAGTGAAGCCATACTATATGTTTCTGCTCACTTAGCATGTAAATTCATTATATGTTTGCTTTTCCCCTTCACCTCCTGGTTTGTGGAAATCTGTGGTGTGTGTGTGTCTTATTTGTGTGTAGCTAAAAAGTTTGATTAATCTGTACTATAAACACGTTGAATGACATAATAATTAGTTCAATAAATGGAGATATTTAGCTCACTTAATCTGTTGTAAAGTATCTTGTTTGTTTCGATTACCTTATCCCACTTCTCATCGAACATGACAAGGCAAAACTGATTATACATAGCCTTTAATAGTTTGAAATAACGTTCTTATAGCACAGTTACTACCTTTTCTTTTTTGGATGAAAAGGCAAAAAGCCTTCTAGTGTTGCTTATATAGTATTTTGTCTAGAATTATAGTGGTGAAGTTTGATATCTAGTAAGTTCCCTTCGGCTTCAATCTCAGATGTTTTCTTCTCTAGTTTTCATGGTACTCCATATACATATGTGCTTCCTTCTGTTGCAACAGCACCCCAGAATGCAATGAGCTATGGAACAAATGGAGCTGGGAAGTTTTGGAACAAGAAGGTTAGTTGTGTAATGTTTTGGTTATGTTGATGTCTCCTGAAGTTAATTGCACTTGTTATATTAATGCTGATTTTCTAAGATTCTATTATATCACTTGTGTATCCTTTTACTAGAGCCCAATTTGCATGCATGGGCTCAGAGGTCCCAGTCTTTGTGTGACCTAAATGAAAGACTAGGTTCTGTGCCACATGTTTTCCAGATTGATTCAGCCTTTTTTATACAGTTAAATTGGGATGATCTAGATTTGAAGTATGTTACAGTAGACATGTTTCTGTTTCCAAGCACTTGACTTGAAGGATACTGTCCGTGCCATATTGTTTGTGGTGAATAAGTCAATTTAATTATTCTCAGTTGTATGCCATGCCCTGCCTGTAGACCGTCCTATTAAAACTGAAATTTGAAGGGACTTTGTTCTAGATTTTTCTACTGCTTAGTTTTTACAGTGAGAAAATATATCCATGAGAGTTGTGTGGCTTGCAAAATGTAACTGTGTGGTAATGTGTAATTACATATTCTGGCTGTGTCAGATTCATGGATCTTAAAGTTAATGTAAAATACTTGGTGCCAAGAAGATTTATCCAAGTTGATATTCATCTTGGTTCATCCAACTTCTTCCAAGTTCTAAGCTTTAAATTCATTATATGAAACATGAAGTATCAGATATGATATGGTAATGATCATTAACAGATTTGGCTTGCCAAAAAGAGGTTGGGGCCAATTTCTCCAGTGTTGAAACTTTGCCAATCACTACTACTTTTTATGCAGATTAATTAATTAGCATAGTTGGTGAGATTAGAGAGATGGCTTCCATATATGCAGCATTCACCAAAATGTTCTGCTTCATTTGTTCATTATCAATGGCATCATTAGCAGAATAAGTAGAAATCCTTAGCAAACTCCAAATGTTTGAAAAAGTTTGAATATTTTTACTACATTATTACAAGCATGCACCCTAATATCATGGTTGTTTTACTTTCTTTTACTGTTTTAACTGAATTGAAAATTTTACAAAGGACTATCCATTTTCCCCCTCAATGGACAAATTGAAGAAGATTGGTGCTTGGAAAGTACTTGTATTATGGAATAATAGTTTAACCAAATAAATAGCTTGATAGCAGTTGATATATATTTGGTTACCTATTGTTTTGGTTCTAACCTTTAAATCCAAAAACTCTAAAACTGGCAGTATACATTTCTAACATCATGTTTCTCATGTACCTCTCACATTTCCATTTTTAATAGAAATTTATTGGTTTCTCATGTACATCTCACAAACTAATATTTGTTTGTATTGCAAGAAAGTGTTGATTTTGTCACTCTTGTTGGACGCAGATACTTTTTAAAGACCATTAACTGGTCTCTGATGATGTCATTATTCACTGTGAGTATGAAATATGCTTCCCTGCTTTACAGTTTCAATGTTGTAACATTTCAGAGTATTTGGATTGGAATTCCTTGACCTTTTGTTAAAACTAAATATCTTTGTTCTACTATTTCTGGAACTCTCTGATTATTATCCTTTTCTTCAATGTAAATGATAAAACGATTTTAGTAATATAAGACTATTTGTATCTTGAGGATGAAATTGCTATGATTCTGTTATTTGTTAAGCAGGGGGCAATATTTCTCTAAGAAATAGAACTCATTTCTTGCATTTAATGCTAATGTTCTATGTAGAACATGTATCATAGGGCAGTTGTCACTTTGATATGCAACACTAACTGCATACACAGGAGCTTCAAACTCATTGGAATCACTATATATAGTGATTACTCAAGGAAAAAAATTGTTTTGAAAATTGGTTGTGAGGACTTATAAATAATAAATAGGTAGTGAGCGTTTATCATTTTTCAGCAAAATCTCCCATTTCATTTATATGTATATATATATATTATATATATATATGTATGTGTGTGTGTGTGTGTATGTAGTATTAAAACAACAGTCAACGTGAGGGATTGCTGCACTATTTAGGTGAATTAATTATATCTTACAGTTATATATACATATATTATATATAAGTGCAACTATATATAATGCAGCAACCCCTCACATATATTATATATATTAAGTATAGCTTGGGTATATTTCATCTTTGTTTTTGTGCATTTTTTTTTTATTTTGAAAAACAATTTCTGGAAATACTTTTTCGTCAATTTAAGTTATTTGCGGCGAATTTGCAATGATTTCTTAAGCTTTTGCGACGATATATCGTTGCAATTGACTTTTTTCAACGATTTAATGGTAAACAGAAAGGTCATTTTAGTTAATTTTTGGGACAATTGTGACAGAATAAAATTGCCGGAAATAGTAATTTTTTGCGACGATTTTTCCTATCGCTGAAATTGATAAAAAAAGACACTTTAATTTCGTTGAAGATGCAGTGAATTAAAAATCGTTTGAAATGCTCAAATGCATCGATTAATATGTGTATTTGCGATGATTTTGAGCTCTGAAAAAGACAATATCTAATATTTGACAAATGTGGGCATTAATTAATAGTGGTTCATCAGTATGCAATAGAATTTTATCCCCTAATATGCAATGTGGGATGTTAGTCCCAAAACTAAGATCAAGTTTGTATTCGCAAGTCATCTCAAATCATTTCAATTCATCTCAACTCATTTCACTACTATTCATTATTATTCATTAACTTTAACTTACAAATCTCACTACTATTCACAACTCATCTCACTACTATTCATAACCTATCTCAACTCATCTTCGAATCCAAACGATACCTAAATTGTCTCAAAGCAATCCCAACTGCATATAATTTAGTGGATGTAAACCGTTGCAATTGTAAAAATATCAATTCAAAAATTTTTCCGGCATATTACGCATTTCCTAAAAAATATACTATTTGTATATACTGCTCGACATTTCTGGCGATTATGTGCTTGCCCAAATTAGTTATTTATGGTGATATTTTTTACTCGGTGTTGTTCATTTCTAAAAGGAACTAGTTATGCCACAAGTCCGTAATTCTCGCAAGAAAAAAAATGTCAGAAACAAGTAACAATATTTAGTGACAAATACAAGAAAACAAATTCTGGCACAGATATTATGGTCATAAATAATATACAGGAAATACTTTTCCAGTAAAGAATTATCGCCAGAAATGCTAATTTTTTGTGAAAATAGCACGCAAGAAACAATCATTTCGTGCTATATAAAATGGACGGAAAAGCTCATATCTGGCGAGAAAAGGCACCAGAATAAGTATTTTCTAGCGAGTAAAACCATCTCATAGGTCACATATTTCTGGCAAAATTCACAGTATATCGACTTAGGAATTGGTGATGCCAGAAAAAGACCTACTTCGGACGGAAATTGCTGATCGGGGAATGGTAATATGTTGGGCTAGTTATTTATGAAGACTGCTACGACTTAAAATTACCGGAAAATGATATTTCTTGCATTAAATGAAGCTTTATTTGGACAAACATGATCGCGGGAAAATCCAATTTTTGTTGTAGTATAGCTAGCAGTACTTCCCGTTAATAATTATAATTTATAAGCATCTGTACGTCTGTCGTTCTCGCTCCATGCATATGGCTGGCTGGGTACCACCACCTAGCTGGTTGTCATGCATGCGTTTATTGTCGGGACCAACCCCACGTCCTTCTCAATTTATTTCCAATCTAACGGCGTCCACATGCATGCAGATAAGATCTCCAAATTAAGTGTAGAAATGATCTCTACGTGGCCAAGCTGTACAAAGAAGTCACCAGAACCAAACACTGCAATTCCTGCAGTATTTCTTTCGCGCGAGTTATTGTTATTTGTGGTTCTTGTAAGATTCATGTACGAAAAAATTAAGGATTACCCCAGAATATGTTATTACGTGCATGGTTATCAATCGTACCGCGTCCTGGTAATTACCCTTTATTAAAATACAAATTATTTAGTGTGGCTAGCTGCGTGTTTAAGGTTGCTGTTTTAGTTATGATAGTTTTTTTTATTGTTCATGTTTATAATAGATGATATATATACAATCACTTATATCCTATATTTAAAATAAAACAATAAAAGAATTTTATAAATAGTTGATTTTTTTTTTTAATCATTACTCCCTAGTTTTTTTTATATATAAAATTTGAACTTCATTGCATAGAAGTACTAAAGACCTCAAATCTGAGAACAAGAAAATTGATCAACAAAATTAACATGTTCAATAAAAGAAGGAATTGTATGCCACCATAGTTGCATTTGAGTATTATTCCATGCATGTCGAGCTAGGTGATGTGCTGCAGCATTAGAGAGGCAACCACAATGCTGAATCTTGCAATCCCCAAAGCTCTGCATTAGTCTTCTAATTTTAATAATAACTGTTCGCATAGCTGTATAAGAAGCTGCTTCACTATTGACTTCCTCAACCAAGTGTTTCCAATCACTTTCAATCACAAGGTTTTGGATGCCAATATTTAGACAAAGTTGCAATCCCCACAAAACAGCTGTGGCTTCCACAATTTCTGGTTCCAAAAATTCCTCTTCCCCTTTACTTAGAGCCACAATAACAAAACCATGTGAATCTCTAAGGATAGCCCCAATACCAGTTTTATTTTGGACAAAAAACAAAGCTCCATCACATTTAAGCTTGAACCAATTAGTTGGTGGAGGAGACCACTTGTAAATCATGGTCTTGGAGGTACCATGAATCTGCAACCTAGATAACTGCATACACGTTTTTGAAAAAACAAAATCTATAACTTGCATGGGTGGTAGATTAACAAGTTCATGAATCATCTTGTTTTTCCTACACCAGAAACTCCAAGCCATCAGGATAAAATCAACAAAGTCCTCTGTTGATTTTTTTGAAAAAACTTGCATTACAGTAGCCATGAAAGAAGAAAACTGATTGATCTGTGGAAAGTTAGAAAACTTTCTCACCCAATGTTCATGAATGGAAGGGTAAAAAAATAATACATGAGCTAAATCTTCAAGACTATGATCACAGAAACAACAAGCCCCATCCACATCCATCCTTTTACTAAGAAGATTAGCCTTAGTGGGAAGTACTTCTTTGCAAGCTCTCCAAGCAAATAGCTTGACTTTGTGAGGGATTTTTAGTTTCCATAAACCATTCTAGAACTTCTTTGTGGTAGCCCCATAGGATGTTTCCCCCACATTTACTGCAGAAAGTGACTTAAACAGCTTGTAGGCACTTTTAACAGTAAAGCAACCACTTCTTTCATGCTCCCATACCCACATATCATCTTCATCAGAATAACTAGGATGTAGCCTCAGTATGGCCTTTGTGATTTTTGGATTGAAGAGAGATCTAACCTTAGACAGGTTCCACCACTTGGTATTGTAGTCAATCATAGAGGCAACTTGTCCTTCCAGCTTGTTGGGGATTGTGAACCATAATCTCCTTCCTCAACTCTCTAAAACCAGGCAGCCATACATCATCAAAAATATGTATATTTCTTCCATTCCCTACATTCCATCTCCCACCTTTTAAGAGCAGATTCTTAGCCTCCCATATTCCTTTCCAAGCATAAGAGGGAGAGTTATGTGGCGCCCCCAATCCCCCTTATATAAATACACAGGGATCGAGACGCCAGGATGGTGACAACACGGTCACACATCCCAACGAAGTGCTAGTGTGTGTACATGCAACAGTGTACAAATAAAATAACGCAGCGGATAATCAACTAAGTACCAGAATTTATTTACAATCAAACATCAGTAAAAATTTAAATAGCAGTTATACAGTCGTCCATAAAAATATAATACAATAGTTTTCAAATAAACAAACGAGTGATCCCAGATCACTCCTCAGGTGGAGCCGTCTCCTCAGGCTCGCCCTCCTCCTCCTCATCTGCATCAAAATCTGCGTTACCACAAAATGGTATCGCAGGTAAGTATGATCTCAAATAACAACGTAATATAAAATGCATTAAATGCAACTAACATGCATGCACATGATGAAATATGCATTTTTCCACAAAACATCATTTTTTCCGAAAATGATAATTTTCCAACACACGCCAAAATCCCATTTTGGCCCAAAATATCCGTAAAACATTTTCCCAGAAAATGATTTACCCAAAATCCAACTCGCACTATTTTCCCAGAAAATAGTGAAATAATTCCAAATGCACCATGCATTATTTCCATATGCACCATGGCCTCCCCTATGGACCATCCGCACGTCCTGGCTTCGTAGCGGTGCTCAGTTCCGCGCCCAGCGCGTACATGGCCAAACACCTACACTACGCAACGAGCGATGCCCAGTTCCGCGCCCAGCGCGTACTTGGCCAGACATCCTCTAGTCCCCGCCAGCAGAAGGACCACGGAGTCGGCACGAGACCATCTCGTCCGATCCCATTGTCGCCCGGCGACAATCCGTGGGACGTTACTCAGTATATTCCGCTCCCGAGTAACCAGAGGAGCTCCACCGAGTTAATGCCCCATCTCGGCTTGGGGTCGTGATACACACGCACCAAAAATCCATTCTCACATGAAAACCCAGTTTTCATAAACACATGAACATGAATGCAATACACGAAAACCCAATTTTCTTTTACAAACATGATCATGCATGAAATAATGAAATGTACATGTACCAACACAATATCCAAACCAACAATTACCAATCCAATCAAATCCAACCAAACAACTCCAATCACAAATCCATCCGACCCCCGAACTCCTCGGACTCAGTCCGGCATGCCAAAATAAAATACAGTGAAATGGGTTAGTGCAAAAATACATTTTAATTACGAAAGTTCTTTGGAGAAATACTTACAGTGCAATATAACAATTTCCGAAGGATCACGAAGTTGAAAAAGGCGACGTTTGAGCAACACCACAGTGTAAAATACACTGTGGCCGTGGGTCACAAATATCAACTTTCAAACGGAGGCAAACGAAGATCCAAGATTGATAGGGTAGGGCCTAGGGAGGTCGGTGAAGCTAGTGGTGGTGGTGGTTGGCCGTGGGTGGCGGCGAAATGGGCGGTAGAATACCAAAATGCCCAAATCGGAAATGTAGATGGTGGAGCTTCACCGATGGCGGATCGGAGCTGGGGTTGGGTCCAATGGGTTGCTAAGAGGTCGAGGATGATGTGGTAGGAAGATGGTGGCCAATGGTGGTGCGACGGCGGCGCTGGAACGAATGATGGCTGCGGCTTTGAAGGGCTACTGGTGGTTAACGGCGGCGCGGATGGAGGTGAGGTTGGTGGGGTGAGGTCGCCGACGGCAGGGGAACACAATGGGGTGGGCGGTGAAGGCCACCGCTGGCGTGAAAGTGGCCCGCGGCTTCGAGGGGTGCGTGCGGGCTACCGGCGGCGAGGTAGGGGCTGGGATTTGGGGGGTGAGGTCGCCGGAGGGAGGGGGAGCTGGTCGGCTGGGCGGTGTCAACCACCGCCGACGCACGGCGGCGGGCTGGGGGAGAGGAAGAACGGACGGAGAGAGAGGGAGGGAGAGGGAGTTGCGTGCGGGGAGGGGAAATAAGGAGGAAAGAAAAGAAAAAAGGAAAAAAAAGAAAAGAAAAGGAGAGGAAAGAAAAATAGAGGGAAAAGAAATGAGGTCCAATCCTCATAACTTGGGTCACAAAAATGATCCAACGGAAACGATTTCAAAACCTCAAGTTAAATAAAATAATTTAAACGTAATAGTAAAGTCAAATTGAAATAATTAAATCCCACAGTAATTAAATAAATATTAAAAGCAATTTAAATGCATAACAATAAATAAATATTAAGAAAGCACATAAAAATAATTTTCACCAAATTAAAATCATAGAAATAAACTCATTAAAAATCCAACCAATTTTAAAATAAGAGAATAAATTTTTAAATAAATAAAAATAATCCTTTAGTAAAAATACACTAAAATGCGGGGTGTTACAAGTTACCAAGATGGGCTCGAGCAGGTTGCAACTTGGAAGTACCTTGCACTACAGATTTTATGGAAGAGAGAATCTTTGTGTTGCAGTAGCCTCCACCCCTGTTTAGCCAGCAATACCATGTTAAAAATTTCCAATTCTTTGAAGCCTAGACCCCCAATAGCTTTAGGACAACACAACTTGTGCCAACTAACCCAGTGAATCTTCCTTTCATCATTTTTTTGCCCCCACCAGTATTTGACCATCATACTCTCAATATCAGCACAAAGTTTAGAAGGGAGTTTGAAACAACTCATCACATAGGAGGGAATGGCAAGAGCCACATCTTTGAGAAGTACTTCCCTACCCCTTTGAGAGAACATGTGGCCTTTCCAGCCTTGAAGCTTTAACCAAACTTTTAGCTTAATATCAGCAAAAACAGCCTGTTTGGATCTTCCAACAATAAAGGGCAATCCTAGGTACTTATCATATTGTTGGATTTGATTAGTACCCCATAAATCCATAATAGCTCTCTTCTACACTGCACTAGTATTTTGACTGAAAACCATGGCAGATTTGTCTTGGTTGATGAACTGACCAGAAGCCTCTTTATAGAGCTTCAGTAATCTTAACAATTTGAGATTAGTCTCCACATTAGCATCACCAAAAATGAGGTTGTCATCAGCAAATAGAAGGTTGTTCAGTTTTGGGGCACCTCTACAAACTCGAATCCCAAAAATTGCATTTGAGGTGGTTGCATGCTTCAACAACCCAATTAGGCCTTTTGTGCATAACAAGAACAAATAAGGAGAGATAGGATCTCCTTGTCTCAAGTCCTTGGAAGGGATAATATGATTTGTTGGAGATCTATTAATAAGGATTGAAAAAGAAGCACTTTGCACACATCTCATAATAAGTTGGATCACTCTATCATGGAAACCAAGTTTGCACAAAACAGTTTGAAGGAAAGAGCATTCGACCCTATCATAAACTTTACTCATATCAAGCTTAAGTGACATAAACCCCCTTTTCCCCCCTTTTTCCTCTTTAGAAAGTGAATAATCTCATAAACCACTAAGACATTATCGGTTATCAATTTACCAGGTAGGAAAGCAGATTGAGTTTCTGAGATGACAGAAGGCAGCACTTGCTTAATTATGTTTGCAATGACTTTTGATATCAATTTGTAAATAACGTTATAGAGGCTAATGGGTCTAAAGTCATTAACTTTAATGGGATTCTTTTTCTTAGAAACCATAGTTATAAAAGTATGGTTCAGTGCTTGAGGGAAAACACCAGAGTTGAGAGCATTAAGGACAGCATCAGTGATAGATTTACCAATTTGGGGCCAAAACTTTTGAAAGAACAAAGGAGGCAAGCCATCAGGACCAGGGGCCTTCGAAGGATGCATTTCTTTTAAGGCTCTACATACTTCCTCTGCAGTGTATTTTTTAGTAAGGTCTTCATTCATTTCTATAGTGACCTTGGTATCTATTCTGTCAATAACAACAGTAACATTGTGGGAACTTGCAGAAGTAAACAAGGATGTAAAGTGGTTAATAATAAGATTATTGCATTGCTCCCCTTCTTGCCAACTCCCATTTTCATCCATAAGTTTGACAATACTATTCTTCTTTCTTCTCTATGATGCCTTAGCATGGAAGAATTTGGTGTTTTGATCCCTTTCAGCTAGCCAAAGGACACGAGATCTTTGCTTCCACATTATTTTTTCCCTTGCTAGCCATGTTTGTATCTCCTCAGATGCAGACTTTATAACTTCTGAATTTAATGCTAGGGGATCCCTTTGTTGAGCAGATTTCATTCTCAGTCTTGCCTCTTACATTTTGGCTTGAACTTTCCCAAACTTTGCTTTGTTCCATAATTGCAGCTTAGTAGTGCACCCAGCAATGGACTTCATGACTCCTTTATGATCATTCCAACCTCCTTGTATACTCCAAGACTCTTGCACAATCTAAGAACAAGCTTCTTCTTCCAACCACATAGCCTCAAACCTAAATGGTTTAGGCCCTTTCCTTTTACATTGGATTCCCATAACATCCACCCAGATTGGTAAGTGGTCTGAATAAGAGATCGAGCCATGGGTTACTTCAGCCCTCTCAAACATATTGCACCAGGCCAGATTTCCCAGGAACCTATCCAGCCTTTTTGAAATTAAAGCTGATTCCCCTCTCTTAATGCACCAAATAAATCTAGGCCCCTGAAATCCCAGATCCTTCATATATCATTCCTCCAATACTTTTAATAATTCCTTAATTTGATGGTCAGGTCTATCTCTTCCTCCCCATTTTTCTTTTTGTGAAAGTATTTCATTAAAATTCCTAAAAATAAGCCATGCTTCTGCTCTATTCAAACTTTTAATTAAGTTCCAAGTTTCAAATCTTCAGGACACCTCTGGGTGGCCATATATCTCAGTTGTAAACCATTTATTTAGTCTTCCTCTATTTACAGCATCAACATGTGAGGGTGAATAGCTAAGACTAGTCAACTAAACTTCTACCTTCCATAAGAGGGCCAAGCTCCCACTATGACCAACAACTTCAACAGTCAAACAATTTGCATATTGTAGTTTTACCCTACAGGTTTCCATTTTTGTAGTTTTGAGTTTTGTTTCTTGTAAAAACAAAACTTCGGGATCTTCCTTTCTAATCAAATAAAAAAGAGTTCGAATAGCACGAGGGTTCCCAAGCCCTCGTGTATTCCAGCTTAAGAGCTTCATTGCTCTCGATGGTGCTATTCAACAGCCACCACCGATGATAGTGGAGAGATCTCTACATTTGCCTCATTCAGTTTAAACTTCTTCTTCATTCTCTTTGACATTCTAGGTGCTTCACCATCACTAATATCAACTGAAGGTCTTTTAGAACCACCATCAACATCAAGACAGATGGTACTATTACCCTGGGATCTTGCAATACGCTTCCAAGTACGAGTTCTATGATTTTGTTGGTTAGGCACGTGCATGGGTGTAATTTCTTCATTCCTTCCACCTGGTGTACTCAAACACTTCCCTTTGTCAATTACTGAAATACCCTCGTCCCCATCTACATTCTTAGAGGCCTTCTTCAAACATTTACCATTTATCCTTCCAGGTTTATCAGCTAAAACCTCTCCATAAGCAAGTCCCGAAGATATCTCCTCAAGATTGTTAGTTTGAAATGGTGACTGAGTAACGGAATGATTAGCATTGATTCCTTCCGTAACAGGAGGATTAACTCCGAGGTTAGTTGGCTCCGTGTTATGCAAAAGCTGAGTTATCCATCATAACTACATTTTTCTAGATATTCACTGCATCTCTGGTAGCTGCAGCAGGCTGCTCCGATGACCTTCTCATCTCCTGTTGCTGGAAGAAACGACTTCGCATAGTACTCCCATCGCCTCCCTAATTCCCCGCTCGCAGCCATGGCCCATAAGGGAATTCGAAAATATTCAGATTAGTTATAGAATCTGTCCAGCGATCACAGTCACGATGTAAATGCCCCATCAATCCACATAAGTAGAATAGATTAGGGAGACGTTCATAGGAAAATCTTACCCAAATGGGATGAGTAGATCCTACGTAAACTTTCTTACCACGTAACAGAGGTTTCGATACATCCATGCATACCCGGATGCACATAAACTCCCCAATGCCAATTCATCTTGCTCTAGATCCACTTCAATTACCTTACCCAAGGCCTGACCAATGCATTTCCCCATAGAAGAGCTACGAATCATCACTGGAAGGTCATGGATACGAACCTAGAACAAAGGCTCAGTTAAATGAACTTGATGTGTTTGTTTAAGCCCCTGCACATCGCTAGTTAGCACAAGTTGCTTATCAAACGACCATAGACCATCTCGTTTAACACGATCCTTATCTTTCATATCTTCAAACTCAGGGATAAACAAAGTGAGATTCAAGTCACGGATGGTAACAGCCTTACCAGGACGCCATACCTTCTTCATAGTCGATTTCAACGCTTCCTTGTTAAAATGCTTCGTTGTTAGAAGCCTAAATAACAAGCATCGTTCAGCCCTCACCAAAGCATCTCCCACCAAATTCTCCTCCACAACAGTCACCTATTCCTCTTGTTCTGTCAGCGAGAGACAGGCATACAAGTTCTCTAAGTTGTGCTCCATGCTAAAGTAACATTCACAGGAAAAGACCTAAACACGGGTTGTCAAGATGACCATGCAAACCTACACTCGGCAGGAGAGAGACTTCTACGTTGAGAGAAAATGATAAAAGTTGAAAGCGTATTCATTACTCCCTAGTTATTCATGTTTGTATTGGAAATTATTTTGTTAACCTCATCCATGGTTATGGGCTTTTGTCTTATTTAAAACCACCAACGTATCAAATCTGTTTTCTAATAGACTTAGGGGTAATGCACTCTTTCTTAATAATAATAATAAAATTTGTAATTGCAAGCCAGACGTACACCATTGAACCAAACTTTGCCATATCAAACATAGATTTTCAAAAAAAGATATTCGATATTCATTCATTTATAAGTAAATTGTGGAAATGCTAGATGTTAAATTATAGAAAAATGTTTTAGTCATGTATAGATTTCACAAAAATAAACTCACAAACTGACGTGACTTAATATGATACGTCATATTATATAGTTAAACGTACAACTCATTTTAAAACAACTTCCAATGAAAAACTAAGTTTTTTTTGGACATTTATAGTATCTCAAAATTTTGTGAATAGTAATAAAATTGTTTTAAATTAAGATACTTTATTGGATTTTAGGAACTAAAAGATAAAAAGTTGAACATAATTAATATAATAAAGTTGAAAATTTGTTTGAATATAATTTTATTAATATAATTTTTGTTTTAAAGTTTGAAAAAATTATATTGATTTTTGTGTTTTGTTTTGAAGTTTAAAAAAATTGTATTGATTTTTTTGTTTGAATAATGATTATATAAAAAAGTTAAAAGTTAAAAATTGTATTGTATTTGAGTAATGCTTGTAAATAAAATTACAAGAATTTTTCAAAATTTATTGTCTCGTATCTAAACGTACCAAATTTATAAATATGAACCTTTTATTTTCCATTAATCTTGTTATCATTTGATCATTTCTTCTATTGTTTTCCCTTTAACAGAGAGCAGTGAAGCAAGCAATGGATTCCCTCCCTTTCCATGTCTATCATGTCCACAAACTATCCATTCTCCTGAACAGAGCACACTCCCTTGTCCACTCTGCGGCTTAGGCTTTCTTGATTTACTACAGAGTCTCTTTTCTCTTCCAAGTCCCCAATACCAGAACCGCGCCAGTGCTACCTTGGCTTCTTGTGTTCGCTTCTGAACTCCTCCTCTCTTTCATATGGCTCATCGGCCAAGCTTTTCGATGGCGTCCTGTTACTCGGACAGTCTTTCCAGAACGACTATCGGAAGACGATAAGCTCCCTGCCATTGTCGTGTTCATATGCACTACAGATCCAGACAAATAACCAACTGTGGTGGTGATGAACACTGTGTTATTAGCTATGGCGCCAGACTACCCCCCCTCGAGAAGGGAAGCTTGGAGGTTTGCATAGTACTGGCTTCCTTTTTGCAGGAGGTATGGAATCGAGACCAGGTGTCCAGAGCATTATTTCTCCACTCTAGCAGATGATATAGGCTATGGGAGTTCTGAATTCATGACAGAGTGCCAAAAAACTAAGGTTAACTGTTTGTGTGTTTCGTTAAATGGCTTGTATATATGTCCTTTTTAGATATCTTCTGACCTGAAAATCGTGTTTCAGCAACCATAGTTGACAGGGAAGATATTGGTGCAGGAAAGGTATGAGATGATGAAGGACTCTATAACACAAGCAAGAGAAAGATGCAGGCAAGGCCATAGTAGGAGCAGTACTGCTCGAGATCACCCTTCTGTCGTTGAAGTGTCTCTCCTTTTTCTTCTTAGATAGTGCCATTAATTTGACCGAGAGGCCATTATGATCCTCACTTGTTTCTTAGCATTTGACTTATTTATTCTGAAATTAATCTTCTGATGCTCAAAGAATTCTGATGCTCTCAAAGGTATTTACTTGATTGGTTGTATAGCATCCTCAAAGACTGCCTAATTTGTTTGAAAAGAGTTGAAATGAGTTGAGATAATATTTAAAAATTAAATAAAATATTATTACAAAATATTTTTTAATATTATTATTATTATTTTGAGATTTAAAAAAATTGAATTGTTTATTTTATAATAATTAGATGAGATGATATGAGAACATAGGTTTATGGTTGGTTTGGTTACACAAAATTAAACTATCTTATCTCATATAATCATTATAATTTTTCCAAACTCCCATACAAAATATAATAAACAATTTAACTTTTTTAAATTCTAAAATAAAAATAATATTAAAAAATAATATTACAATAATATTTTATTCACCTTTTAACAAAACATTAGAGCTGTGCAAATGATCTGTTAATCTGATGGGCCCGCTTAAAGTTGCCCGACCCGATTCGACCCGATTTTGTCGAGTTATTGTATGATTGGGTCTCCAACTCGACTAGTTAACGGGTTTTCATTTTTATTTCAACCTGTCCACATTTTTTGCATTTCTTGAATCTTTTCATGCCTTTGCCAAAACATTGAGTCTATTTCGCCAATTCCACCAAGACGTCTTTGTACCTCATGTGAATCTCATCGTCGTCGAGATCGTTGGTCTGGGAAGCAGCTTTAGGTTTCGATATGTATATAAATCCACATGGTTATTCGAGGCCGTTACTGACAATTGAGGATAGAGCTTTCTAGAGTGAGATAATGGCTACGCTTGGCTGGTGGAGATTGTTTGGTGCTGCAGCCGGCGAGCTTCTGTCTCGGGATCTGCGAGGTGCACCGATCTTCTGCACCAGAACATGGTTGCGCACAATGACTCCACGGTCTGTCGGGGAGTAGCAGATTGAGAGAGTGAGCTAAGGTTGTTCCCGTTGGGGAACTCCAACAGTGGATGGGGAGTTACCTGAGATTCCCCATGTACGAAAATGACTTCGGGTGGGGATGGCCTCTGGCGGTGCGGTGAACAACTTCAATGGTAAGATCTCGACGTTTCCTAAGATCCAATACTAGTTTATATGTTTCAATACATATGGGAGGTTGATCATTATGAAATCAGGTTCAAAGTAAATCCGGCATCTGCTCGTTAAAGAAAAATAACCAATGGTTCATTTGGTCCCTTGGATTCGTCTTTGGACGCTTCCATCAAGTCCCCCATCTTCTCCTCTTCCATGGTTTAAGACCTGGTCGGGTCATACAGGTTTGACCCTATTTTATTTTGATTGGGTCGATTCGGATTGGGTTGTCCCTTGACTGGAAGTGTTTCGGGTTGGTTCAGGTATAAACTCGACTGTTTCAGTCCGGGTTGCAGGCCTACAAAACATCTTATCTCATTTGAATTACATAATCAAACGAGGCGGATTGGCAGAATTCATTTTGCCTTTGAAAATGTATTTATAAAGAAAAAAAAAACAGTTGTTAGGCAACCGCACTATGATGTTCCAATCTAACATTGTTAGACTTTAATTAAATTGTTTAATATTTATCGGCATGAACTTTTAAATTATATATTTTAAATTTATAGACATTAACCGATATATCGATGTCGATGATCACATGTCTCGCTCAATATATATACGTGTGTATTACATATTTATATAATATATATGGCCATATTTTGTGAAGTAACTTTGAAATCATGATGTGCATGCATCATGGAGCGTTAAAATATAGTTCAAGTTCTGTATGCATTATTTGTTGTTTTGTGGCCTACCACCTAGCTAGGTAGTTGCCGTGCATGGATTTATTGATGTTACCAACCCGGCCCCATGGCCCTCTCAATTTATTTCTAATCCGAGAACAGCTTAAAAAAAAGAAAAACACAAAATAAATCTCTAAATTTATAATAAATTGATGTGATTTTATAGAATATATTATATCTATTTTATAATAAAAATAATTTTATAATTTGATGTATTACATCAACTTACATTAATTTGTGAGTTTATTTTTATTTAATCACTTTGTGGTTAAAGTATTTTTTTTAATTATATACACATTTTTTTTAATAATTTTTTATATAATTATATTTTAAAATAAAAATATTAAAATAAAATAAGTTAAAAAAACTGTATAATTATCATTTTTCTTATTTTTTACATTTATCTCAACTTTTTCTAAGCATTATCGACAGTTTTTGTTGGTATTTTTTAATAAATAGAGTTTTTGTAACGTTTCTTTTAGTGCTATTACGGTGGCATTTGATATTGAGAAGGGTTTTAAAGTGTTATTATTCCGTTAATAGTTTTAATGGTTGAAGCGTTACTGTACGTTATGAGGTTTATTGCTTGAACGTTATTCAGCCCATCTTTATTCTCTTGATTGCCAGTAACATTTTTTAATAGGCTTGTTGTAAAGTAGCCATTTGGTATCTTTATTATAGTCGTTGGTGGGCTGCTTGTGTTTTAATTCTTTTTTATTATTTTTGCCCGTTAAGTCTTTTTACCTCCTATGACGTCTAATATTGCCCATATGGTTTATATATGTTCATTTGATCTTCGAAGTGTGAACATTAAGGCCTGGTTTATATTCGTAAGTCATCTCAACTCATTTCAACTCATCTCATTACTATTTATTATAATTTATCAATTTTAACTCACAAATCTCACTACTATTCATAACTCATCTTACTACTATTCACAACCCATCTTAATTCATCTCAACTCATCTTCGAATCCAAACGATACCTAAGAAAAAGTGAGATAAGAAAAACAAGTTTAATGAATATATATTTTTGAGAGTATATTTAGATAAGAGAAATGTGTTTTTTTTAGTAGAGTTTTGGACTCAACTACTTGTGTAGAGTAGGCTTGAGTCATACGACGATCAGTTGGGTTGGGCTGTTGAATTCTGGAGGAGTCAAGTCAATAAGAGTTTTGCTACAACGGTTAATTTGAGACTTTGTACACCGCAGAGAGCTTGAATCTCCTTAAAGAGAACGATATTTCCGTACTTCAGTCCAAACTAGTTTCGTTTTAATTTTAATTTCATTATAATTTTTATTATATTATTGTGTATTTCACCAAAAATTTTAAAATTTTAATTTAGATTTTGTGGGGATTGCCCATTTTAATTTATAATCCTCTTATGTTTTTTTTTACGTTGTTTATAATTTATACATAGTTTATAATTTAGATATATTCAAGCGTTATTTTGAGATTTCTTATAACGTTCGACATTTTAATCATAAAATCATAATTATAAGAAATTGTCGGTACTGGTGACGGAACGATGCTGACCCTCTCTCTCTCAAATATTTATTTTATTATTTTTTTCTTTTATCAAATATTTATTATATGAATAATAAATAAAAAATTTGAAATAATTTAAAAATAATAAACTCAAAAAAAATATTAAAAAATTTAAAAATTAAAAAAAATGTGAGCGTGAAGTATAGTAAAGATTGTATAGCAAAACTCTATATAAAATAATTTTGGATTTTAAATCCAATAGATGTATCCAGCTTCTGCAGGCTGGCTCTAAAAACACCCCTATTTTTGGTTAAAGATAGGCGGGGAGGGGGAGGCATTGAAGCTTCGTGGATAGCGAGTTAGGATGCGTTTGGAAACTAAATCAAATTAATTTATTTTAATTTATTATTATAATTTTTTAAAATTCTAACATAAAATATAATAAATAATTTAATTTTTTTAAATTTTTAAATAATAATAATATTAAAAAATAATATTTTAATAATATTTTATCTTCTC
This sequence comes from Juglans microcarpa x Juglans regia, assembly GCF_004785595.1. Classification (NCBI taxonomy): domain Eukaryota; kingdom Viridiplantae; phylum Streptophyta; class Magnoliopsida; order Fagales; family Juglandaceae; genus Juglans; species Juglans microcarpa x Juglans regia. The sequence goes on along the minus strand of NC_054594.1, from coordinate 37,913,462 downwards.
AATTCAATTCAATTTAACATTTAAATGCAGTCTTAATATTTTTTGACGGGTCCATGATTGGCTGATCCTTTAAAAGCGTGCGTCAGAGACTGAGAGCTCATGCTTCTACCGAAGGGAATTAGCACGAACAAACAAGAGAGGCAGGAGATAGAAAGCAATGGAGGATTCCCTCCCTCTCCATGTTTGCCATGTCAACAAACTATCCATATTCATCCACAGGTCACACACACTCGTCCACTCCATGGCTTTAGCTTTCTTGGTTTACTACAGAGTGTCCTTCCTCTTCCAAGACCCCAAGATCAGACCCACACCGATGCTACCATGGCTTCTTGTTTTCGCTTCTGAGCTCCTCCTCTCTTTTATATGGCTTCTTGGCCAAGCTTTTCGATGGCGTCCTGTTACTCGGATAATCTTTCCAGAACGACTACCAGAAGACGATAAGCTTCCTGCCATTGACGTGTTCATATGCACTACAGATCCAGATAAAGAACCAACTGTAGTGGTGATGAACACTGTATTATCAGCCATGGCGCTAGACTACCCCCCGAGAAGCTTCACGTGTACCTTTCAGATGATGGTGGTTCGCCTCTGACTTTGCATGGTATGAGGGAAGCTTGGAGGTTTGCATGGTACTGGCTTTCTTTTTGCAGGAGGTATGAAATCGAGACCAGGTGTCCAGAGTTTTATTTCTCCGCTCTAGCAGATGATATAAGTTTTGGGAGTTCTGAATTCATGATAGAGCGCCAAAAAACTAAGGTTTTGTGTGTTTCTTTAAATGATTTGTATATATGTCCTTTTTATATATCTCCTGGCCTGAAAATTGTGTTTCAACAGCCATAGTTGATTGGGAAGATATTGGTGCAGGAAAGGTACGAGATGATGAGGGACTCCATAACACAAGCAAGAGAAAGATGTGGGCAAGGCCATAGTAGGAGCAATACTCCTCGAGATCACCCTTCTGTCGTTGAAGTATCTCTCTTATTTTTCTTCTTAGATAGTGTCATTAATTCGGCCGAGAGGCCATTCTGATCCATCACTTGTTTCCTAGCGTTCGACTTATTTATTCTGAAATTAATCTTCTGCTACTCTCAAAGGTATTTACTCAAAGTATTTAAATAAAATATTGATGTAATATATTTTTTTAATATTATTACTATTTTAAAAGTTAAAAAAATTTAATTATTTATTTAATTTTATGTAAAAATTTAAAAAAATTATAATAATTATGATAATAGGAAGAAACAGAGACAATTTTGTTCCTATCCAAATAGAAGACGATCAAACAATAATAAAGACTACTTCGGATTTAAGTAAATTTTTATTCTTATTTTTTATTTTATTTATTTATTTTTATTTTTTATGTACAATTCAGAGTAGAACTTGAAGGGACTTCAATTAAAACGTATATAGTGTTGATAGTGGTAGGTTTGAATAATCGTTTCCAATAATTTGCTGGCAGCCGGCTATAGGCCGGGTTTTTGGAATTAATTTGTCAGATTATCTAATTCCCTGACGTTGGCAGGTAATACAAGATGAGTCCAATGACACGGTACCAGAAACGAAGATGCCTCTCCTCGTCTATGTTTCTCGTGAGAAAAGGCCTTCTCATCCCCACCATTTTAAGGCTGGAGCCCTCAATGTCCTTGTATGCCTTTCTCCTCCATTATATACATACTCACATAAATACATTCACACATATAGTAGCAGGCTTCATTTGAATTTAAAATTTACCTCAATTCTTCTATCTCATTATTATAATTTTTTTAAATTTTTGGACAAAATATAATAAATAATTTAACTTTTTCAAATCTCAAAACAATAATAATATTAAAAATAATATTCTAACAATATTTTATTTAAATCATCTCAACTCATCTTGAATCTAAACGAGACTATTTGTGTGTATATATATATAAATAATGGAATCTTATTATGTACAAGCAAGTTTATGTACTAATATGTATATTAAAGTTGTTGCCTTCATATTCTAAATTTAAATTAGTACTATTTTCAATAAAATCTATTTTCTGACCAATTATATTGAATGAGTGCGCATATTAGTACGCATAATTGCTTACAATTAAATTTTTTTTTCCTAAATAATGTTAAGTATGAGTTCAAAATATACAAAGTTTTTGTAAAAATGTAAGTCCTATAAAAAAAAAAGGTAAGTTTTTCTAGCATTTTTTACAGTAGTTTTGCTTTTTTAATAAAGACATAGCCAAGATTTGTACATTTTGAATTTGTATATATCATTTATATATATATATATATATATATATATATATAGATGCGTTTAGTTTGCTCCATTAGTGTATAACTTACAACTAACATAATTGCAGCAACGGGTATCAAGTATGATAAGCAATTCCCCCTACATACTAGTGCTGGATTGTGACATGTATTGCAATGACCCGACATCAGCAAGGAAAGCTATGTGTTTCCACCTTGATTCTAAGATATCAAACTCACTCGCATTCGTTCAATTCCCTCAAAGATTCCACAATATCAGTAAGAACGACATCTATGACAGTCAGCTGAGATCAATATTTTCGGTACGTACTATATTATATGGATATTAAATATGAGTATCAGCTTAAATATGCATATCAATCCTTTAAGATTTAGATCAGATTTTTTTGCCCATTTTAGGTGCAATGGGAAGGTCTAGATGGGCTTAAGGGACCCGTCTTGTCTGGTACGTGCTTTTACATCAAGAGGGTTTCGTTATATGGAAGTACCATAAATGAAGGTTAGATTTTTTTAGTCTATTCGGCATTTTTATCTATTGCTGATGAAATACTATGTATTCTTGCTAATTTCTTATCTCCATTAACGCCAGTTCAATTTGCTGATATGAACCTCGAGGAACTTAAACGATCATTCGGTTCATCCAACGAAGTAATCAAATCTGTTCGCCAAATCTACAAGCCGAATGTGATCAATGATCAGCGTAGTTTGCAAAAAGTGATCACTCAATTACAAGCGGCCTCCTGTTCATATGAAACTGACACTAAATGGGGTAAAGAGGTACCGCTCATAATATTCTTTTTCTTCACTGATGTTTGAATTACTGATGGACGGTATTTCACCTAAAACATTTGGATTTCTCCTTGGCAGGTTGGTTTCTTATATGATTCTGTGTTAGAAGATTACTTAACAGGGTTCAGGTTACATTGCAAAGATTGGACTTCCGTTTTTTGTAATCCATCGAGGGCACAATTCTTGGGAAACGGCACCACAAATTTGAATGACTTCTTAATTCAAGGCACGAGATGGAGCACCGGGTTGATAGATGTCTGTTTCTCAAAGTTCTGCCCTCTCATATACGGACCACCCAGAATCTCTATTCTCGAGACCATGTGCTATGGAGAGCTTGCATTTTCTCCTCTTAATTGCTTGCCATTATGGTGTTTTGCCACCATTCCTCAGCTGTGTCTTCTTAATGGCATCCCCTTGTACCCGAAGGTAAGAACACATACCCGTATTGTCATTTAAGTAGTTGATCATATATATTGCTATACAAACTCCTGATATAGATTTTGTGTCATGCATGCACGTACAGGTCTCAAATTCTTTTTTTGCCGTATATGTGTTCATATTTCTATCGGCTCTTTCTAAGCATTTGTACGAGGTGCTATTAACCGGAGGGTCATTTCAAACCATGGAAAATGAACAGAGGGCATGGATGATCAAGTCAATCACATGTTACATGTACGGAAGCTTAGATGCTATAATGAAGCGGATGGGAATGAGAGAAGCCAGTTTCATGCCAACCAACAAAGTTGAGGAGGATGAACAAGTCAAGCTTTACCGAGTTGGAAAATTTGATTTTCAAACATCAAACATGTTTCTTCTTCCTATGGTTGCCCTAATCATCCTGAACATGGCTGCCCTCGTTGGTGGACTTCTGAGAGTGATCTTTGTTGGCGATTGGGATAGGGTGTTTGTGCAAGTCTTCATCTCATGTTATATCTTATATATAAATCTCCCAATAATTGAGGGCATGATGATACGGAAGGACAAGGGACGCATTCAACCATCGGTCACTCAATTGTCTGTTATAATCTGTATTTTTTTCTTGTTTTTGGGGTCTATTATTATCTCAATTGTTAGGTAATGAGATAGTAGAGTATAGTACTATTTAGCAGCTCAAGTTTATTTTGTGTACGTATGTATATATGTTGATCAAAAGGACGTCTTTTATGTTGTATGTTTAATAATTGGTATGCTTTTCCTAGATAGTACTGCGATTATTCCTTTTTCATTTTGTAAGATGAAATATTGTTATAAATTAAGTATTCCAACCTTGTTAGACTTTAATTAAATTGTTCAATATTTATCGGCATGAACTTTTAAATTATATATTTTAAATTTATAGACATTAACCGAACGATGATCACATGGCTCGCTCAATATATATACGCGTATGTATTACATATTTATATGATATATATGGCCATATTTTGTGAAGTAACTTTGAAATCTTTTTGTGCATGCATCATGGAGCTAGCGTTAAAATATTGTTTAAGTTTTGTATACATTATTTGTTGTTTTGTGGGCTACCACCTAGCTAGCTAGTTGCCGTGCATGGATTTATTGATGTCACCAACCCGCCCCATGACGCTGGTCCCTCTCAATTTATTTCTAATCCAACCACCTCCACAATTGGATCATTAATTAATCAAGACCGTACCATCAGATCCGTTTTAATGTTTTGTTTTAATTATGATAACCGCTACACAAAAAATTACATAAAATAAACTTATAATTTAATATAATTTTATAAAATCTGTTAGACCTATTTTATAATAAAAATTAATTTACAATTTGACGTGCCCATCAAGCCACATCAATTTGTAAGTTTACTTTTGTGTAATCACGCTGTAACTAAAATATTTTCCTTTTATAATATACACACAATCTTTTTTATAATTTTTTATATAATTATATTTTAAAATAAAAATATTAAAATAAAGTTAAAAAAATTGTATTTCTATCATTTTTCTTATTTTTAACATTTATCTCAACTTTTTTTAAGCATTATCGACAGTTTTAAAATTTTAATTTAGATATTGTGGGGATTGCCAATTTTAATTTATAATCCTCTTATGTTCTTTTTTTACGTTGTTTATAATTTATACATAGTTTATAATTTATATATATTCAAGCTTGATTTTCAGATTTCTTATAACCTTCGAAATTTTAATCATAAAATGATAGTTATAAGAAATTGTCGGTACGTTTTTTCTGAAAAACTGAAAAAAAAAAAAAAAAAAAACCCTTTCTCAGTACTTCTCACTGCCTTTCATATCAAAGAACCTTTTGAAAATTGGAAATTAAAAGAGAAATGTTACTCTTACATATGGGGCTCCCCCGACGTGCTCCCGACAGTTCCTTGTTCCGTTTAGATTTAGAGATGTGTTGCAATAATTATTATAATATCTAACTTTTGTTAGCCCATACAGATTGTTTTTGTAATAATAATAAAAAAAGTATTTATGAAGTCATTTAAGTGAAGGGCTTTTTTTTTTCCCCTTCTTACGCGCTGTTCACTTTCTTCTTCCTCTCTTTTTCATTTCAAGTTCAACCGCATTCTTTCAATTTTTCCTTTCACGTTACATAGCTTGCAACTTCTCTTGTTTTCCTCTCCTAAATCTCCATTAAAATGAAATCATCAATCGTTCGGATCCATAACATAACTCTCTTAATTTTTGGCCATCAATTTCCTTCTCAAGTGAATGGTTTTACTTTTATAGAAATCCCAAAGTTTTCTTGCATGAGGATTTCAAAAATCCCTACCACTTCTCTCTCAGAATATTTTATTTCTCGAATCTTCCTACAATTTAGTAGATTTTTGTAAGTTCATTATCTTGTACTCATTATATTTTTTATTCTAAACGTGATTTTTTTATTTATTTATCATGGTGTTACTTTTTTAAAAAAATTCTCTATGATTTCAATAATTTTTCATTGAGCCATCACGTTTGTATTTGGTTTTCCTTACTTTAGTGCAGATTGTAATTATTTTTTCTTTTATACATACATTGATTCTTTATTTTAATTCTGTTTTAGTTTTGATTTAAAAAAAAATAGATTTGATGAAAATCATTGTTGTAGGGGATTTTGGAGGTTAATTTGTTTAGAAATAAAATCTGAAAAATAGAATTCTTATAAAGCAATGAGGTAATTTTTATAATGCAAAATGTGCACTCTGATATACATGAACGTATTTTCTAGTATAACATATTATTATCAAGACACAAGTATCCTTATCATGCCATATTTTTCTAACTTTTTCATAAATCAAAATGTTAGTACAGTAGGATAGATTTTTAAATGGTTTTAAATTTACGATATTAGTAATGAAGCATGTTAGGCGAGTATGTGCTTATATTTGCTCCATATCATTTAGGTTCTGAGTGGTACAATTGTGGCAAGTAGTATTTTGAGATCACGAGGTAAGTAGATTTAATTAATCAGGCCTTTTTTTTAGAGATTATGAATTTTTCTGAGTTAAAAACATGTATTGTACAGAAAATTTATTCTGCATCATATAGAAATATTAGAGCATTTCCAAATAAATTGTTATATCATGAAATGTGTAACTTGAGCCTAAACTTATATGCAACTAGTTATGATACAATTGTAGAAACTTTATGTGCATTATAGTTGCACCAAATATTCTATGAGTTATATGATATCATGTTTCTATTATAAATTTTTATTCGGGAGGACAACTAGACCCTAAATAGAAAGGGGAAAGATAACTACACTGAAAGATATTTAAGAAGGTGTAGTTCCCAAAGGAAGAAGAGATTATTATGTGAAGGATATATACTTTTGAAGGGGTAGTTTCCCTATGGAGAAAGTTTTATTATAGAATTACATAGTATAAGCATTTTATTTTTTTTGGAGTATTAATAATGTTATTGGTTATTATTTATTTGATGTATTGGTTTATTTAATGAGGCTCTTATGTTATATTCAGTTTAATCAATTCTACTTATGGAGCCGTGGACTTACCATTCCACATATAAAGTTTTATTTTACAGATGTCAAAAAAGAGTAAGACAAAAAGGGAGCTTAGATGATATGTGGAAGAGTTAGATTAAGAGTGGTGGAATAAGTGTTATAGAATAGTTTGAATTCTAGTTTGTGACATTTTTTTATGAACCAACCGTTCGAGTGAAATTTAGTGTTTTAAACTCTATTTATATATAAAAGTTTTCTCATAGTTCTTTTTTTGTTATTGTTACGTTATTATTTTTTAATGTCAATGAAAACATCTCTAATAGTTAAAAAAATTGGGGGTGTTATAGTTTTAGATTAGTTAAATAAAATATTATTAGAATATTATTTTTAATATCATTATTGTTTTGAGGTTTAAAATTTTGAATTGTTTATAATATTTTGTATGAAAGTTAGAAAAAATTGTAATGATGAGAAGAGATGAGTTGAGGTGAGTTTCGAATCCAAACAAAGGATTATGGTTGGTTTGGATTTAGAGATGAGATGAGTTGATGTGAGTTGAAGTGAGTTTCGAATCCAAATAAAGGATCATAGTTGGTTTGGATTTAGAGATGAGATAGTTCTAGATAAAAGATGAAAATTAAAAAAAAATTGTTAGAATATTATTTTTTAATATTATTGTTATTATTTTGAAATTTAAAAAAGTTGTATTGAGATTTGAAAAAATTAAATTATTTATTATATTTTATGTAAAAATTTTAAAAAATTATAATGATAAAAAAAAAAAAAAAGAAGATATAAAGAAGAGATGAGATGATTAGTGGGGACTCACTAATTTGACCAGTGCTGAATAAAGTTATCCACGATTGAAAAAACAAGCAGCCGTCTCAAATCGTCCGTCCAACCAAGTCACTAGGACGGTAGGACCTACTCAGATCGAAAAAAGGCTGCAAAAGTTATAAACGTGGTTGGCTGCGTATTATTTTGTTTATAATATAAAGCTAAACCGAACCTCCACCAGATGCTGTTGTACTGAAGACAAAAGTTGCCGTAGATATTTTGTGTAATCAATGATAAATTTACAATCTATTTATATTTTATTTATAATTTATCAATAAATAAAATAAATTTTCTTTTAATTTAAACACAATAAATCAAAATCAATACTAAAATAAACATTTAAAAAAATATTATCTTATTTGAAGATAGTAAAAAAATTGTAAAGAGTTCTCAGGATTTGTTTAAAGACTGAAATGAAATGATAGTTTGTAAATATTAATAAGATAGTTTGAGTTGATTATTTTTAAGATTTTAGAAAAGGGAAAAAAATTGAATAAAAAATATTATTAAATTAAAATATTGTAATAATATAATTTTATAATTTTTTTTTATTTGTAAGATTTAAAAATGTTGGAATTATTTTTTATTTAAAATTTTAAAAAAATTATAATAATTAATTTAAAAATTTTATATTTAAATTATAATTGAAAATAATATAAAATAATATAAAATAAGATAAAATAAAATCAGAATTTTTTCTCTCATCTAAAATCCCGAACCTCCCCAAACTCTTCAATTACCTTTTGTGTATGTTCCTTCCTATGCACACCAGCCGTAGAATAGCATTTGCTTGGGCTGCCCAGCCGTAGAATAGCATTTGCTTGGGCTGCACACAACTTTATAGAGTAGCATTTCCTTGTGCTGCACACATTGGTTTGTCTACTTTTTTGACGGGTCAATGATTGGCTGATCATTTAAAAGCGTGCGTGAGAGACTGAGAGCTCATGCTTCTGCCGAAGGAAATTAGTACGAACAAACAAGAGAGGCTGAAGATAGAAAGCAATGGAGGATTCCCTCCCTCTCCATGTTTGCCATGTCAACAAACTATCCATATTCATCCACAGGTCACACACACTCGTCCACTCCATGGCTTTAGCTTTCTTGGTTTGCTACAGAGCCTCTTTCCTCTTCCAAGACCACAAGATCAGACCCACACCCATGCTACCATGGCTTCTTGTGTTCGTTTCTGAACTCCTCCTCTCTTTCATATGGCTTCTTGGCCAAGCTTTTCGATGGCATCCTGTTACTCGGACAGTCTTTCCAGAACGACTACCGGAAGACGATAAGCTCCCTGCCATTGACGTATTCATATGCACTACAGATCCAGACAAAGAACCAACTGTGGTGGTGATGAACACTGTGTTATCAGCCATGGCGCTGGACTACCCCCCAGAGAAGCTTCACGTGTACCTTTCAGATGATGGTGGTTCTCCCCTGACTTTGCATGGTATGAGGGAAGCCTGGAGGTTTGCATGGTACTGGCTTCCTTTTTGCAGGAGGTATGGAATCGAGACCAGGTGTCCAGAGTTTTATTTCTCCGCTCTAGCGGAAGATATAGGCTTTGGGAGTTCTGAATTCATGACAGAGCGCCAAAAAACTAAGGTTAACTGTTTGTTTGTTTCTTTAAATGGCTTGTATATATGTCCTTTTTAGATATCTTCCGGCCTAAAAATCGTGTTTCAGCAACCATAGTTGACAGGGAAGGTATTGGTGCAGGAAATGTACGAGATGATGAAGGACTCTATAACACAAGTAAGAGAAAGATGCGGGCAAGGCCATAGTAGGAGCAGTGCTGCTCGAGATCACCCTTCTGTCGTTGAAGTATCTCTCTTCTTTTTCTTCTTAAATAGTGCCATTAATTCGGCTGAGAGGCCATTCTGATCCATCACTTGTTTCTTAGCATTCAACTTATTTATTCTGAAATTAATATTTTGATGCTCTCAAAGGTATTTACTTATTGGTTGTATAGCGTCATTAAAGACTCTTGCTAGACCTCCTGCCTGATTTGTTTGAATAGATAAGATGAGTTGAAATGAATTGAGATTATAGTTAGAAATTAAATAAAATATTGTTATAATATTTTTTTAATATTATTATTAATATTTTGAGATTTGAAAAAATTGAATTGTTATTTTATTTTGTGTGAAAATTTAAAAAAATTATAATGATTAGATGAGATGATATGAGAACACATAACCTATGATGTTCCGATCCAAATAGAAAGATGATCAAACAATAATAAAGGCTAGTTTAGATCTAAGTAATTTGTTTGTTTTTATTATTATTTTTATGTACAATTCAGAGTAGAACTTGAAGGAACTTCAATTAAAATTTAAAACGCATATTGTGTTAATAGTGGTAGGTTTGAATAATCGTTTCCAATAAAACGCTATAGGCCGGGCTTTTGGAATTATACATTCGGCTCCTTATTTCGATGCAGATGAAGCACAATTGATTTGTCAGATTATCTAATTCCCAGCGGTTGGCAGGTGATACAAGATGAGTCCAATGACACGGTACTAGAAACTAAGATGCCTCTCCTCGTCTACGTTTCTCGTGAGAAAAGGCCTTCTCATCCCCACCATTTTAAGGCTGGAGCTCTCAATGTCCTTGTATGCTTCTCCTCCGTTATATATATACTCACATAGATACATTCACACATGCAGTACTATACATACATATATATATATATATATATATGAGAGTAATATTAGGTATAAGTTCAAAATATACAAAATTTTTGTAAAAATGTAAGTCCTATATCAAGAAAAAGTAATTTTTTCACACATTTTTACGGTGGGTCTGCATTTTTATAAAAAACATACACAGGATTTGTACATTTCGAACTTGTATGTATCATTTATATATATATATATATATATATACACGGGGAGAGGGAAAGGGGGAGAGAGAGAGAGAGAGAGAGAGAAGAGATGCGTTTAGTTTGCTCCATTAGTGTATAAGTAACTTACAACTAACATAATTGCAGCAACGGGTATCAAGTATGATAAGCAACTCCCCCTACATACTAGTGCTTGATTGTGACGTGTATTGCAATGACCCGACATCAGCAAGGAAAGCAATGTGTTTCCACCTTGATTCTAAGATATCAAACTCGCTCGCATTCGTTCAATTCCCTCAAAGATTCCACAATATCAGTAAGAACGACATCTATGACAGTCAGTTGAGATCAATATTTTCGGTACGTACCACGGATATAAAATCTGAGTATCAGCTTAAATATGCATATCAATCCTTTAAGATTTAGATCAAGATTTTTTTGCCCATTTTAGGTGCAATGGGAAGGTGTAGATGGGCTGAAGGGACCCATCTTGTCTGGTTCGGGCTTTTACATCAAGAGGGTTTCGTTATATGGAAGTACCATTGATGAAGGTTGGATTTTATTAGTTTATTCGGCATTTTTATCTATTGCTGATGAAATACTATGTATTCTTGCCAATTGCTTATCTCCATTAACGCCAGTTCAATTTGCAGATATGGACCTCGAGGAACTTAAACGATCATTTGGTTCATCCAACAAAGTAATCAAATCCGTTCGCCAAATCTACAAGCCGAATGTGATCAATGATCAGCGTAGTTTGCAAAAATTGACTCAATTACTAGAGGCCTCCTGTTCATATGAAACTGATACTAAATGGGGTAAAGAGGTACCACTCATAATATTCTTTTTCTTCACTGATGTTTGAATTACTGACGGACAGTATTTCACCTAAAACATTTGGATTATTTCTGCTTGGCAGGTTGGTTTCTTATATGATTCTGTGTCTGAAGATTACTTCACAGGGTTCAGGTTACATTGCAAAGGTTGGACTTCCGTCTATTGTAATCCATTGAGGCCACAATTCTTGGGAAACGGCACCACGAATTTGAATGACTACTTAATTCAAGGCACGAGATGGAGCACCGGCGCAATAGATGTCTGTTTCTCAAAGTTCTGCCCTCTCATATACGGACCACCCAGAATCTCTATTCTCGAGACCATGTGCTATGGAGAACTTGCATTTTCTCCTCTAATTAATTGCTTGCCATTATGGTGTTTTGCCACCATACCTCAGCTGTGTCTTCTTAATGGCATCCCCTTGTACCCGAAGGTAAGAACACATTATACCCATATTTTCTCATTATTCATTTTAGCTATTAACATTCCCAATTACACTGATATATTTCAAATAACTTTCATTGAAGTAGTTGATCATATATATTGCTATACAAACTACTGACATAGATTTTGTGTCATGCACGTACAGGTCTCAAATTCTTTTTTTGTCGTATATGTGTTCATATTTCTATCGGCTCTTTCTAAGCATTTGTACGAGGTGCTATTAACCGGAGGGTCATTTCAAACCATGGAAAATGAACAGAGAGCCTGGATGATCAAGTCAATCACATGTTACATGTACGGAAGCTTAGATGCTATAATGAAGCGGATGGGAATGAGAGAAGCCAGTTTCATGCCAACCAACAAAGTTGAGGACGATGAACAAGTCAAGCTTTACCGAGTTGGAAAATTTGATTTTCAAACATCAAACATGTTTCTTCTTCCTATGGTTGCCCTAATCATCTTGAACATGGCTGCCCTCGTTGGTGGACTTCTGAGAGTGATCTTTGTTGGCGATTGGGATAGGATGTTTGTGCAAGTCTTCATCTCATGTTATATCTTATATATAAATCTCCCAATAATTGAGGGCATGATGATGCGGAAGGACAAGGGACGCATTCAACCATCAGTCACTCAATTGTCTGTTATAATCTGTATTTTTTTCTTGTTTTTGGGGTCTATTATTATCTCAATTGTTAGGTAATGAGATAGTAGAGTATAGTACTATTTAGCAGCTCAGGTTTATTTTGTGTACGTACGTACGTTGATGAAAAGGACGTCTTTTATGTTGTATGTTTAATTGGTATGCTTTTCCTAGATAGTACTGCGATTATTCCTTTTTCATTTTATGAGATGAAATGTTGTTTTCGTTATATGATTTGAGATTAAAGTTAAAAAGTTGAATAAATTATTATTAGAGTAATTTTTTTTAATATTATTTTTATTTTAAAATTTAAAAAAGTTGAATTATTTATTTTATTTTGTATGAAAATTTAGAAAAATTATAATGATTAGATGAGATGAGATAAATTGAGAAGATACCTAAGTATTCCAACCTTGTTAGACTTTCATTAAATTGTTGAATATTTATCGGCATGGACTTTTAAATTATATATTTTAGATTTATAGACATTAACCAATCGATGATCACATGGCTCGCTCAATATATATGGCCGTGTATTGCATATTTATATGATATGGCCTCCCTTCCAATCAGCGTTTATTCTTGGGAAGGTCATCCAAGAAAATACCATTGTAGCTCAAGAAATCTTCCACTTTATGAAAATGACAAGGAAAAAAAAAAAAAGGTTTGATGACAATGAAAATTGACATAGAAAAAGCATTTGATTTCATGGAATGAGATTTTCTCTTGAATGTTCTAGCTTGTCTCGGGTTCCATCCAGTTTGGATTAACTGGATCAAAACTTGTATTACAACTGTTTCTTTCTTTGTGCTGATCAATGGATAGCCCTGTGACTACATAAAACCTTCTAGAGGACTTAGGTAAGGTGACCCTCTCTCCCCATTTCTCTTTATTATAGGTAGTGAAGTTCTTTCGAGACTCATCCTTAGGAAGGAAGCATTGGGGCTTTTAAAAGGGATTAAAATGGGGAGAAATGGTTTTACATTAACTCATCTTCTTTTTACTGATGACCTCATTCTTTATGGTATTGCTTCGACTAGTGTTGCAAATGCCTTTATAAATTGTCTCAATAAATATTCTGCTTGGTTGGGTCAAAGGATTAATAGAAGCAAGTCTTCCACACATTTCAATAAATTCACTCCTTTGGAATCTATTAGACAAATCAGATCCATGGTGAATTTTAAGTTATCATCAAAGAATCCCAAATATCTTGGTCTTCATTTGAACTTGGATAAGAGCAGCAAGAATATTTTTACTGAAATCAAGGAAAAGATACAAAACAAAATGGCCGGTTGGAAAGCAAAACTCCTCTCACAAGCTGGGAGAACCACCCTAATCAAATCTGTTGTGAGTTCAATTCCGGCTTATACCATATCCAGTATTCTCATTCCAAAATCTACTGCTAATAGCATTGATAGATCTTTTATGAGATTTTAGTGGGACTTTGATCCAAAAAAAAAACCACAATTTTACTCCTAAATCTTGGCATTCCATTTGTAAACCGAAGTCTATGGGAGGCTTAGGAGTCAAGCTCATCTCAAGCTTTAATAAAGCCCTCCTCAGTAAGCTTGGGTGGTCTCTCTTCAGTAAGGACTCAAGGCTCTGGACATCAATTCTCTCCAATAAATACTTGAGTAAATATTCTTGGTTAGAAGTTCAAATCAAGCCAAGGGATTCGAAAATCTGGAAAGGGAAGATTCTCACCTCTAGTTATAACATTCAGATAAACAATGGGACAAATACTTTGGTATGGAAAGATCCTTGGATTTCTTCTTTATCTTCACAATTACCCATTCCATTTTCCTCTGGAGGCAATCACCTTGGCCACTGGATATTGAAGCATTGGCTGGGCTGGGAGTTTCAAGTTGGGTTCTAGCTCTATTAGATCCAAGTTCAAATCTGCATATTTCTCAAAATGAATCACACAACTTTCAGGTTTTTGTTGTTGTTGCCATGGATAGTATCTATTTTTATAGGAATCAAATTATTCATGGTTCCCAATCTGTTCCTATTAATCTTTTTGTGAAAAATTTTCTCAACAAGTACCAAGAACACAACAGGGCTCGGAATAGAAAGGAGAATAGTGATAGTCTCAAGTGGAGTCCACCTCCTTTTGGTCAAATCTCTGTATCATTTGATGTAGCAGTCATATCTTCAGGAAGCACAGCTGTAGCAGTAGCTAGGGATCATTTAGGGAAAATTTTAGCTTGTAAATCTGAATTTACAAGAAGCCGTAACTCAAGCTGTGGTGAGGCTTTAGCAGCAAGAATAAGAGTTAGACTAGCAGTGGAAAAAAAGTGGAATAATATTGTCATTGAAGGGGATTCCCAAGTGGTTATTTCAATGCTAATAAATCCAACCAAAATTTCATATTGGCTCGTTGAAGGTATGGTGAAGGATGCAAGAACATTGCTTACAAAATTGGAAAGTAGTTAAAATTCATCGGACTCAGAACTGATGTGTGCATTTTAAGGTTGGGCTTTTGCCCTCTGAGACTTCCTTACCACTAAATCTTTAGAACTCCTAATCCCCGTTTCACACATCTGGTTGTTAGACTCAGGGTCTGAACAATAGACTTTCTGGCTATCAGGAACAGTTTCATTCTCCCCTTCTGATAAGACCTCAAACATATTAACAATTTCAATTCCAACTTCTAGCTTGCTTCTCATACTCTCCTCCAAATTCTCTGTCGACTTACCTTCCCCTCCTACCATCAACTCTCGTTGCATGTCCATGTTTTGCTTAGAGCAATTGTCCATCGTCCTGATCTTCTCACTCTCCCCCTTCTTTGATCTCACTTTGTTAACATCCCCCGTCTCTATATCCTCCCCAATTCCTGATAGTTTGTTCTTTTCTACCTCAACCCCTCCATGTCCCAACACTTCCACAAGCCGAACTGGTTCATCGTTTATGATGTGCTGCACTAGCTGTAATTCTCGATCCTGTCTCTCCCCTTATTCTGTCTTGCATCAACTTGACTCTCCTAGTTTTGTCCAATTTTACCCTTCATCATCTCAAGGAATAGAATCTATATTATTAGTCAAATCAACTTGTTTTTTTTTTTTTTTTTTTTTTTTTTTTTTTTTTTTTTTTTTATCCTTATACAATTTCCCTCCAAATTATTTCCTCTCCTTCCTTTCCATTCACCCTCAGCCTTTTTTTATTGGATTTGGCTTGAAACTCTCACCAGTCCCTCACACCACATTTGTATGTCCCTGCCAAAAACATTTGGTACACTAGAAGCCCCTTTTCTCATAAACAACTTCCTGCCATAGCCTCTTATTTTGACCTTCCACCAACGGAAAACCACAAATTGGCTCATCTTGAAGATCAACTTCAACACAGATTCTTGCCCTTGTAGCCCTCGTTCTATATAATGTAGCATTATCTGTACCTAGAAACCTACCAAACCAAGATGCTAGAATTTGTAGACCATCCATCTGATACAAATGAAGCGGCAACCGTCGCATGTAAATCCATTGTGGCACAATTGAAGGTTCATTTCTCAAGTCAAAATCCACTGTCCAATTAAAGAAACGAAATTGACACCTTGCCACTACGCTTCGCTCTCTCGCCCATGCATACATATAATCTTTTTCTTTTGCCACATGAAGCAATACATGAAGATCATCAATGAAACAAAACATTGGGACCTCGATAAAATCATGTGTCTTGATGATCTTTAAACGTAGCACATCAATCAAAGGCCTCGAGGATTGAAACTTCAACACCAAGACATATTTGAGATCTTCCACCACCCTATCGATCTCTACGTAAAAAAAAAAAAAAAATCACAATTCTCTGTTAATCTATTCTGGCTACCTCAAAGGAAGACGAAACTTGGCTTTAGTTAAAGGCCTTTGGAGAGCTTAAGCAAACGTATGGTATTCACCCACCAAACCATTTAACATCTTTGCAGCCCCCTTCTCATCCTTATCACCACTATTTTCTCCCACCATGAGCCCAAATCCATTACTCTAATAACACTTGAAAGACCCCATCTCAATCCTACCGGTAGCATGGGCTACTGGAGGGCCTCCCAATGTGGGCATAGGCTGAAACCCTAGCACACACGATGTCGCACAGGAAATCCTAGCAGAGGAAAAAAATTGCCCTGTCACGTCAGCACTTGATTAAACTTAGGTACCATGTTCTTATGTCCTTTTTGTTACATTGTTAATAATTTAGGAAAATGTTAAATGTACTTAAGAAAAATTTAGAAAAAACCTACTGCTCCACCTGTCAATTATTGATATGTTGAAAATCATAAAATTTGAAATTCAAAATTTGAATTTCAAAAGAAAACTAACAAAATAAGTTTTATAAGTAAAAATGTAAGCAAAACTGTAATTACATATAGCACTACTCAATAATTTATACATAGTTTATAATTTATATATATACAAGCTTGATTTTGAGATTCCTTATAACCTTCGAAATTTTAATCACAAAATGATAATTATAAGAAAGTGTTTTACTTTACATCAACTACTATTCATCTCTATTCTCTACACTCCACACCTGACAGTTTTTTTTTCATAGAGTGTGAAGTAGTAAATAGTAACTGATTAGAAGAATTATTTTATATTGTCTATGCGTTTTTTCAAAAGAATTATTCCAATATTTTGAAATTGGAAATTCAAAGAAGAGAAATACTACTCTTTACAAATGGAGGCTCTCCTTATCGGACTCCTGAGTCCTGACAGGTTGTTCTTTTTTATTTTTTTTTAATTTAATTTTAATGATTCATGAAATATTTTTTAATAATTTTAAAAAAATATTTAAAAATATCAAAATAAATAAATAAATAAACATCGTTGGGAGCCCCCATGTGTGGCTGCCACCCAAGAAAAGTGTTTTACTTTGTTTTCAGTGATAGCACGGATGGAGACTCGGTAATTTGAATGGTGCTGAATAAAGTTAGAGTCGAGCTACTCTGCCCAGAGTAGCCGCTCAAGTTTGACCGACTGAATATTTATTTATTTTTTTAATAATTTTTTTTATATATTTTTAATAGATTTAAATATTTTAAAAAAATATTTTAATACATTTAAAATCATTTTCTTAATTACTAAATAAAAAATAATAATTCCATCAAACGGTCAAATAGAGCTGTACATGAGACAAAGTAGTTTTCTTCGTAAAGTTATCCACAATTGTAAAACAAGCACGCGTCTCAACTTGTCCGTCCAACCAAGTCACGGACGGTAGGACCTACTCAGCTCGGAGAAAGGCTTCAAATTTATAAACGTGGTCGGCTGCGCATTTTTTATTTTTTTTTAAAGAGTAATACTATATACTATACTACTATTTTATATTTATTTTATTATATTTTATATGACATATTTCATATTATTAGATAATAAAAAATCATCTAATAAATAATTATTTAATAGTAATAAATATATTATATTATATATAATAAGATGAAAGTGAGATGGTAATGTGGTGTATAAGATTTTTTTTATATAATATAAAATTATTATTTTAACGAATTATATTAATAATATATAAAAAAAATACATAAAAATCACTGTACATAATAATTTTATTTACGGATAAAGAGTGGGTTCAGCAGAAACTGCTGCACTAAGAGAAAAGTTGCCGTAGATATTTTGTGTAGAGCAATGATATAGTTATAATCTATTTATATTTTATTTATAATTTATCAATAAATAAAATAAAATTTCTTTTAATTTAAACACAATAAATCAAAATCCAAACTTTCTAACTCTTCATTTACCTTTTGTGTATGTTCCTTCCTCTGAACATCCAGCTGTAGATTAGCATTTCCTTGGGCTGCACACATTGGTTTGTAACTTTGTAGAATAGCAATAGCATTTCCTTTGTAGAATAGCAATAGCATTTCCTTTGGCTGCACACAATGGTTTGTCTACTTTTTTGACGGGTCAATGATTGGCTCATCCTTTAAAGTTTAAAAGCGTGAGTGAGAGACTGAGAGCTCATGCTTCTACCGAAGGAAATCAGCACCAACAAACAAGAGAGGCTGAAGATAGAAAGCAATGGGGGATTCCCTCCCTCTTCATGTTTGCCATGTCAACAAACTATCCATATTTATCCACAGGTCACACACACTCGTCCACTCCATGGCTTTAGCTTTCTTGATTTGCTACAGAGCCTCTTTCCTCTTCCAAGACCACAAGATCAGACCCACACCCATGCTACCATGGCTTCTTGTGTTCGCTTCTGAGCTCCTCCTCTCTTTCATATGGCTTCTCGGTCGAGCTTTTCGATGGCGTCCTGTTACTCGGACAGTCTTTCCAGAGAGACTGCCGGAGGATGATAAGCTTCCGGCAGTTGATGTGTTCATATGCACAGCGGATCCAAACAAGGAACCACTTGTGGAGGTGATGAATACTGTGTTATCGGCCATGGCGCTGGACTACCCAGCAGAGAAGCTACACGTGTATCTTTCGGATGACTGGGGGTCTCCTCTGACTTTGCATGGTATGAGGGAGGCTTATAGGTTTGCAAGGTGGTGGCTTCCATTCTGTAGGAGGCATGCAATCATTACCAGGAATCCAAATGCTTATTTTTCAGCTCTAGATGATGATGGAGGCTCTGGGACTTCCGAGTTCATGATAGAGCGACGGAAGATTAAGGTTAGTCTTTGTGTGTGCATGTGTTTGGCGCCGGGGGGGGGGGGGGGGGGGGGGGGGGGGGGGGGGGGGGGGGGGGGGTGGGGGTGGGGGTGGGGTGGGGTGGGGATGTCTTTGCGCATTATGATTAATGGTTATGCATTTTGAAGTTCAATTGTGGGAGATCAATGCGTGTTCATGCATGCTTTTAGTTTTAATCTGACGTGAAATATTGTGTTTTAGCAGCCATAGTCACTTGGGGTGATAATCATATTGTTACAGGAAAGATACGAGATGTTCAAGGAATCGGTGATAAAAGTAATAGACAGAGGCGGGCCAGGGGACAGCAGCAGGAGCACTGCTCGAGATCACCCTTCTGTAATTCAGGTACCATTTTTCCCGTTCAGTTCCTCTTAACTCTCGCAGCGAATTCAGGGCCAGAATCGGAGAGACAGAGAGATACAGGCACTGTGTATCCCTCTCCGAATTCCCCCTTCCACTTTTTTCTTGATATATCGAGGCAAGGTTATTTTGCACAAGCCTTCCTATTCTTTGGGAATACAAAGTAATTTCGGTCGCCCGTCGTTTCTTCGCATTTATATGATTTACTCTGTGAAGGTTGCGTTTCTGCTTTAAGAAATGACGAAGGACGTATGATATAAGCCCGGAATGTTTTTTTTTTTTAACCCCAAGGAAGAAATATATCTCAATTTCATTAGATATTGCTCACTTGTTTTAGAAAATATATACACCAAATATATATACAGTCAAAAGCTTGAGAGAAGAGAGGAACAATAACATGATTTAGCAGGAATTATTTGATTTAATAGTTCATTTTGATGCAGACGTGCAGATAGCACAATTAAGTACCTAGATTATCTAATTCTCAGAGGCTGACAGGTGATACAAGATGATTCCAACGACAAAGTGCAAGTAGACCAAGCCAAGGTGCCTCTCCTTGTTTATGTTTCTCGCGAGAAAAGGCCTTCTCATCCCCACAATTTTAAGGCTGGAGCCCTCAATGCCCTTGTGCGCCCTCTCTCTCTCTCTCTCTCTCTAAATATCATCAATGAATAAATAACTTAAGACTAACATAATTGCAGCATCGGGTATCGAGTGTGATAAGCAATTCTCCCTACATACTAGTGCTGGATTGTGACATGTATTGCAATGATCCGACATCAGCAAGGCAAGCAATGTGTTTCTATCTTGATCCTAAGATCTCACCCTCGCTCGCTTTCGTTCAATTCCCTCAGAGATTCCACAACATCAGCAAGAACGACATCTATGACAGTCAGCTGAGATCAACATTTTCGGTATGGGAATAGAATCCGAGTCATGTTAGCTTACATACACATCTAGAGTCTTTAATAACTAGATCAAGACAGACCAGATATCATATCACTGAGATTACTCTTTCTGTTTTTTACCCGTTTTAGGTGCTATGGGAAGGTCTAGATGGGCTTCAGGGACCCATCTTGTCTGGTACGTGCTTTTATATCAAGAGGGCGTCCTTATGTGGAAGCACCATACAAGAAGGTTTGTTGCAGTACTTCTTCGTCTATTGCTGCTTTTTTTTTTTCATCCATTGCTGTTGGCACAATTATACTGAAAAATGCACTTTAATCTCCAGACATTGATATCGAGAAACTTAAGAAGACGTTTGGTTCATCCAATGAATTAATCCAATCCCTTGGCCGAAACTACAAGCCTAATGTGATCCAGGGACAACCTGGATTGCCAAAAGATGCTCAATTATTCGCCTCCTGTACATATGAGAACGACACTAAATGGGGTAAAGAGGCAAGTAATCCTCATGAAAATTTCTTTCCTTTTTCTGTAGTTATTATTTGAATTGTTAATCGATAAAATATTTTGGATTTCTCCTTTGCAGGTTGGATTCTTATATGAGTCTGTGACGGAAGATTTCTTCACAGGGTTCATCTTACATTGCAGAGGTTGGACTTCCATTTATTATAATAATCTATTGAGGCCACAATTCTTGGGTAGTGGCAACACGAAATTGAACGACCTCTTGACTCAAGGCATCAGATGGAGCTCCGGGATTGTAGAAGTCGGTTTCTCAAAGTTCTGCCCTCTTATATATGGACCATTCAGAATGTCTTTTCTTGAGAGCATGTGTTATGGAGAAATTACAATTTTCCCTTTAATTTATTTCGTGTCAGCATGGTGTTTTGCCATTATTCCCCAGCTCTGTCTACTCAACGGCATCCCCTTGTACCCTAAGGTAAGAACACTTGCCCGTATTTTCGATGCCCTCTTACTACTTCACACAGAAGGTTCACCGTACGCACCCTAGCTAATATACATGATCATCTATTGTGTCACAGGTCTCAAACCCATTTTTTGTTATATTTGGGTTCATCTTTTTATCGGCCCTCTCTGAACATTTATATGAGGTCCTAACAACTGGAGGATCATTCCAAACATGGATCAATGAACAAAGAATATGGATGATCTAGTCCATTACATTTCACTTATATGGAAGCTTAGATGCTATAATGAAGCGGATGGGAATGAGAGAAGCCAGTTTCATGCCCACCAACAAAGTCGTGGACGATGAACAAGTCAAGCTTTACCAAATGGGAAAATTTGATTTTCAAACATCAAACATGTTTCTTCTTCCTATGGTTGCCCTACTCATCTTGAACATGGCTGCCCTCGTTGGTGGACTTCTGAGAGTGATCTTTGTTGGCGATTGGGATAGGATGTTTGTGCAAGTCTTCATCTCATGCTATATCTTATTTATAAATCTCCCAATAATTGAGGGCATGATGATACGGAAGGACAAGGGACGCATTCAACCATCGGTCACTCAATTGTCTGTTATAATCTGTATTTTTTTCTTGTTTTTGGGGTCTGTCGTTCTTCGATGGCAAGTGAGATACGAACTTGTTTAGTAGTCCATTATTATTATTATATATTTTCATGTTAATCGTGTCAATAATGCCTTTGTTCGATCTGTAACTAGATCAGTTCATGGGAAAGATTGTGATGATCTCTATTCTAAGGGTATGTTTTTGCCGGTGCTGTGTTCCCTTCTCAATGTGCAACTAGGATTGGACAACTTGCTATCCCAATTGTTTCTTTTTTGTTAAGGAAGTGATTATTCTGTTTTAAGTAGTTTGGGACCATCGCTGGGAAGATATTGAAATATGTAAACTTTGTCGAGAAGTTCTACACGGTTTAGAAATAAACTCATTTTAATCTTTATAAAGAGTTACCACACTCCTTCTATCAAGCTTTTTATGGAGAGAAATGAGTATTTTTATGTAGTATTAGAGCCAGGTTAACCTATAACCGATGATGGATTCCTACGACCTACCCACAATGATAGTACTGAGAATACCGGCTCACTCGTGAGGGGGTGTATTGAGAAGTTCTACAAGGCTTAAGAACAAACTCATCCTGATCTTTATAAAGAGTTATCACACTCCTCTTATCAGACTTTTTATGTAAAAAAATGAGTGTTTTTATAAACTCAACTTTGTACTTTAGTTTTTCACTTCGCAATATGCAGTGAATACAATTTCTTCTCAGAAGAGTTCTTGCACTTTCTTGAATCTTCTTGCATTTTTGGGTGATTGGATCATCCAAGATTAGTTTTCCTACAGAAGAAGAGAAGACATTCGATATGTCAAAGACAAACTAATCACTAGTTTAGTTGCATGCACTTACTATCTTTACTAAGAAATCTATCTAACTCTTCAGCTTTCTAATTCTTGATGTATCGCTTTGAAACCAGTTATTGATCTTTGCAGTTGCATTAGAAGCTCCAAGAAGCCATTCCGCGCGCGTGCACACGCGTACTCCAACGAACGCATATGTTATAAATAAAGCAATTAGAGCTCACATGCATCGTCTCACGCTCAATTCAAAGCATATCACCGCCCTTCAAACAGTGCCTCTGCTTTTCGACCCTCACAAGAAAACCGCTTAAAATTTCTACTTTCTCTGCTTCCCCATCTCTTCAAGAATCCTCATCCAAACCCCATCCAAAGATCAACGTCGATTCATGGCTCAGGAAGAAGAAGAGCCGAAAAGGGTCCAATACCCACTGGACCCGATCTCCTACAAGATTATTGATGAAATTGGCGTTGGTGTTAGCGCTATTGTTTACAAGGCCATATGCGTGCCCATGAACTCCACGGTAGTGGCAATCAAATCAATCGATCTCGATCAATTTCGGGCTAGTTTCGACGATGTTAGGCGCGAAGCGAAGACCATGTCGCTTCTCTCCCACCCCAACATCCTCAACGCATACTGTTCCTTCACAGTTCAAAGTCGCCTCTGGGTCGTGATGCCATTCATGTCTGCTGGCTCTTTACAATCCATCATTTCATCTTCTTTCCCGGACGGCTTAACCGAGCCATGTATTGCCATTGTTCTCAAGGAAATCCTAAACGCCTTGTCCTATCTTCACGACCAAGGACACCTTCACAGAGACATCAAGGCCGGAAACATTCTTCTAGATTCGAACGGGTCAGTTAAGCTTGCAGATTTTGGCGTCTCCGCCTCGATTTACGAGTCGAATTCGACTCAAGAGGGGTCCTCATCGTCGTCTTTGATGCTCACTGATGTTGCGGGCACGCCCTATTGGATGGCGCCGGAGGTGGTACACTCGCACAGCGGGTACAGTTTCAAGGCTGATATATGGTCCTTTGGAATCACCGCACTAGAATTGTCCCACGGACGCCCTCCGTTGTCCCACCTTCCCCCTTCAAAGTCTCTGCTCCTGAAGATCACGAGGCGATTTCGATTCGCAGACTATGAAAAACAAGAGAAGGACAAGAACAAGAAGTTCTCGAAGGCTTTCAAAGACATGGTGGCTTCCTGTCTCGATCAAGACCCAGTAAAGAGGCCCTCTGCCGAGAAGCTGCTGAAGCATTCATTCTTCAAGAATTGCAAGAGTTGTGATTTCCTCGTAAAGAATGTGTTGCAGGGGTTGCCTAGCGTTGAAGAAAGGTTCAAAGAAAGAAAGGCTATACATGCGGGGTCGACGACCAATAATATTGGCGATGATGATGAGGAGGACGAGGATGATTGTGAGGACGACTCAGCGAGGCAGAAGACAAAACATAGAAGGATTAGTGGATGGAACTTGAACGAGGACGGATTTGAACTCGAGCCAGTATTCCCAACAGAGTCCCAAGACGATTCAGTCGCGAAACAAGTTCGGTTTGGCAGCGAAACTATAATTCAAGACCAGCAGGAAGGCGAGTCGGGTACTGTATCTGCAGGCGAGTTGATTCCAAGTTCTTCGGGTCATGTTGTTGAGGAGACTCCGGGAGTACCGGGCGGTCGTATTAGTAAGGGTAAGAATGTAAATGTAGGTGAGGGTACTGAGGTTAGAGGTGGGACTTTTGACGGGGAAGCGTTCCTGGCGGATCTGTTTGCGTTGAAGAGTAGCTTGGATGAGCAGAGGGCAACAGTGTGCTTTCTGATTGGTCAGTATCGTCAGCAAACATTTGGGGACATGAGCTGCGAGGAGCAGATGGCTCATACGATTCAGAGGCTGAAGGTGGAGTTGGAGAATGAGAGGAGGAAGAACCTTGAGTTGGAGAGAGAGTTGGAGTATTTCCAGCTTCAGCTTTCTGGTGCATTTTAGGGAGAAGAGAGAATGTGCTTTGTTGTATGTTTAAGCCTTGACTCATAACTAGAGTGACCTGTGATTTGATTTCATGTAGTGAAAAGTTTTATGTTGTTGAAAGAGCTTAATAAATCATAACAAATTTCCCCCTCCCTCCTTTCACTTCATTTTTTCCCCCTTTTTTTGGTTTATTCTTTAAATTGATTCCTAGCTGCTTATGTTGTTCTTGGATCTGTAAAGTGATGGGCATTGTCGAACCCTTTGATGCAAGTCTTCTAACTTCGCAACACTCTGATTCATGAACAAGTGCAGAGGAAGATATTGGGCAACTTTCTACTGATCCAATGGTCTCTTTTTTTGGGGGCCGGAATATCGATAATTCGATCAATATAAGGCCAGAAAACTTGGGTTTGGGCTGGAAACCACAATTATTTTGTAAGGCTCGGTTGCAAATAAGTGGTTTAATTGGGCCCAGGAAAGTGAGCCTAATTGGTTGTTCACTCCAATGTAGGCAATGGGCATGCCTTTTCCCAGCACAGTAAAAATTGTCACCAATCTATAAGAAAAATTATATTCATCATTTTCATATTACACATTATATATAATTTTTTATTTTTTTATTTTATCAAATATGTAGTGTATGAATGAGGAGTAGAATAAATCAATTGGCTTAAGAGGAATAGAACTAAATAAATATGGTGTGTGAAATGATGAGTAGCAAAACCTCTCGCATAAACATGAACCGGTCTGTAATTTCTAGATCTATTTTCTTAAAGAAAAGAAACGGAGGTCGGTTAAGATATATTATATATATTGAAATTATTTTTTTTTTCAAGTATGTGCGTAGAACATATTTTTCACATAGTCAAATTTTATTTGTAATTCAAATTTTAAAATTTACCATCTAAATGAAATTATGTCATATTATAACTAATTTATTAAGTGTGTTCTACACCCCAACTTAAGAATATAATTTTTCTTTTTTCTGTATGTCTTCTACATTATTGATGTCGTGTTTCGCGGGCCTGGGCAAATCCACACCCCTGGTACCGCGATGTGAATTATTTGGAGCCCTCGGTAGTGTTCCGGTACAGCTGTACAATGACGGGTCGTACGTCGATGGCAGTGAATGGAAAATAAATACTGTGAAAGTAAAAAGAGACGATACAAGATTTACGTGGTTCGACAATATGTCTACGTCCACGGGATTTGGAGAGGGAAGTTTCTAATATAATATATCAGTTTACAATCACTCATGGATCCTCATATCTCATTGTATAGAAAAGGTTGAAGCTCTTCTTGTTGAGGGCGATGTCTTCCTTTTCGGGTTGCTTTAAGAAGAAGATCTTATTAAGGGAGAGCTTGTTCCCCCTAGAGAAGTAGAAGTCGTTCATTAATTTATTTATTTTCATCTAGCTGTATGCTTTATATATATACCCATTTGTTGCATGTGTCAGCTTCCTTCCTTAAACTACTTTTTTTTGGCCTGCTCTGAAGCTCTCTGCCATAATATGACTTCTCCCATTAGCGTGTCTGGCTTGCTCTACTTGATCCCTCCTGACATTTACAACCCTTATACCTCTTTTAGCCCCCTCTTTTGTCCCTAGTGATATCTTGATGGGTTAGACCTAATTTATGGGCTAGTGTATTTTTTTCCCCTCACACACATGATAGATGTACTCTTCCACCAGCAAACCAAATCATTATTTCTAATTAATTGTTTTAGATTGTTAAATTTTGATCAACGTGTCTCCATGAGTCTTAAGCGCTAGCCTCATGGCCAGATCGAAGGGAAATTTATAAACAAGCAAAGCCTGCGCGCTTTGGAATATTAAAGAGCAAATAATATAGGGAGTATAATTCCTTAATTGGCTGATGGACTGGCACGAATTGGAGCATGCAGCAGGTTTAAACCTTTCATAGAATAACAGTTCTTAGCTAGAACTAAATCTAGGATTTAGTAGTGGCTTTAGCTGGATCTTTGCTATTTGTTTGTCTCTGTTTTTGAGATCTTATGTTCTTTATTGTTACCACGGGTTCATCCTCCACCTTTCTATGAGGATGCTTTTTAATAAGGGGGTTTGACCTCCATTTATTAAAAAAAAAGAAAAAAAGAGCAAATAATATGATAATAAAAAAAAAAAAAATAGTTATATTTGGCTTAACAAAGCGTTCGATTCATCTCTTCATTCTTCTTGTTATCTTCTTGACTTAATAGTAATCTATAGTTTTTTTTTTTCTAAATAGTTATCTATAGTTAAAAATTTACAATACATTTATTAATTCTGAACACAAACGTTGCAGATTTAATTGCAAATGAAAATGATATTTGACATGAAGTGCTACTCATGAAGTTGGCCAGGTGTGTTGGCTAGCTGGAACGAAGAGTAGAATTTAATGGGCTTAAACTCAACGGAGAACCTACGTTTTATTCCAACTCTGATCATCAATAGGCTAGGTCTCATGGCAAATCAACAAATCCGATAATTTCTGGATTTCTGAACTTAGGCGATGATCAATTAATAGATCGACCTGTCTCCACGAACCGGAAGCCTGTATCGTAACTCACGAGTGTCCTGTAAAGAACTTGCCAATTGCAAGGATCTGTTCCCCCCACAAAAGCACTTTACAATAAGCCTCTCCCCACCCTCTTCTTCATGGTCCACGTGCTCCAATATTATTATTAGTGAATCTAGCTAGCTAACTTCAATTTGGTCTTACCCAGTAGATCATCACGTTCGTCTGCGCCTGTCTGTGTGTGCGTGAGAAAAGAGTACTGATCCAGAGAGACTGATCATACATGGGAATGTTTTCGTCATGCCAGAGAAGCAATGTTCAAAGTTGATGAGACAGAAAGCAAGTGGCAATGGTAATTTGATTCTTATTCAGCAGTAGCAACGTCCATCAAAGCTTCATTTACCCCTATACACCTGATATCTTTATTCTGTTTCTCTGGATTTTAGATAAAAATAGAAATAGTAGTTATCCCTTTTATATAAGCCAGCTTAAACTTAAAGCCTGCAGCCAGCTCACATTTTTCTTTAAACTGAGTAGAAGATCCGGCATGCACCGTGTCGTAACTTAAGCAGGTAGAACCTGCAATTTCGGCTATAGAACCCCAGGAAATCATGGCCGCATTTAGCATGGCATGGTTGCATCTAACTGGCTGCAGGTCTTTCAGAAAATCTCGCTCAACGAGGGTAGGATCTCTTTTCTAAACGGGTTGTCTAATAAAGCTCTCTTTTTTACCAGAAAATGAAAAAGGAAATCTTGGTGCACTGAGATTTCCTTTCTATGAAATAGTGGGACTGTGTAAACTACTAAGGCTTCATTGAATGATTGAAAATGGTCGTCTCCATGACTTATCGTATTGTTCAAAAGGAACTTGAATATACGCTTCGCAAAAGGATAGGGAAAAATGATTCGGTCTTTTCACCTCGGTGTTGCAGATATCAGACATATGTTACGTCTTGGGTTTATATGCACGGGTTGATTAATAGACAGCCCTGGGTATTAATTAGTTTTTCCTGAATTTCGAGCCACAAGATGAATGAGCGACGTGGAATCATCTCCTTAGCCCAAACGATCGAACATGTGCTATATAACAAAAAATAAAAGTGCTAACCAATTTTTAATTGGGCCTCAATGTCGTAATATTGACTCCATATATATATATATAGATTAGATAGTGTTTTTTTAATGTAAAACGGCGAACAGGCTGATCATCTGCCTCGAAGCTAATAATTAATTTTGTCACGCGCAGACCATGCTACGGAAGTCCAGAGAGTCGAGACCGAGGGTTTTTATTCCCATGCATGTCCAAGACCGGGTACCGGGTACCGGCCAGGACAAATTAATTAAGAATGTTCCAAAAATCACGACTTATATCAAGTAAGTTCTAACCTACGTACTAGCTAAGTAGACCATTTAGATTGGTCCTCCTCATTGGTGCAAATATAAGGTGCTCCAAGCAACAGGCATTGGCAAGAGAGAGAGAGGATCTCAAATTAAGTGAGCTACCCTTCCACAAAAAGGAATCTCAAATTAATGCTCTCGATCTCCATGCAGGCAAGAGAGAGAGAGGATCGATCAAGACTAGGTTCGGACAGCAAGAAAATATTTTAACACCTTTTCTTAATTTCTTTATTCACTTTCGGTTATTTAATTTTTGTTTCTTCTCTTTATTCAAGGAAATATTGTAATACCTCCATGCATGCAGGTTAACCTGTGAAGGTACGTACGTACTATCCTTTTTGGCTCGATTAAGCTAGCTGGTGGTTCTTTGCTAGCTAATTTTCGGCAGTAATCATGCATCTTTTTTCAGGGTGAAAGGCCGTTGATAAATTTTTCTTTGGACTTTTTAAGTTATATATATGCAATATCCAATATTATTGACAAGAGTATCACAAGTCAATATATAACACCAAGTATCCATTATCCAATATTGCACCACGTTAACGTACGTGGTGCAGGAGCAACATGATCATGCTGCATGCATGCAGTTAGTTACCAACTTAATTACCAAGTACATTGACTTGAGGGCATGCTTTTATCATAGATCATATGTCTAATTCATTTGTGCTCAAAGTTAAAAAGGGAAGATATTGCCGTTGTTATGAATACCTGCATGTCATGATGAGTTGGTTAAAAGAGGGGTTGGAATCCAAGACCGCCATTTTGGAAGGCCTTTGATAATTGGGAGTTGAGTATAACCACTTTTCAAATTGATGAGTTGAGTGGAGATTTATTTAAATAAGTACTGTTATACACTATTTTTTTATCTTTTATTTTTTGCCATCGATTGTCCTTCTATTATCTTCTAATGATATTATATTTGAATATCACACAAAAAAATGTCGAGAGATTGACTCAGAAAATGGTGAATAGTTGTCTCTTCTTTCCGGAAAAATAATAAATATTCATTGTAGGATATCTTGGCAATTTCTTAGGAACCGACGTGTCACTATTAGAAATTGGAAGTCACTACATTTTAGATTGCCAGGTTAGACTTGGAAGTACAAAAAAGTAATGTTTTTAATTTTGTACCGTACTGGTCGTATTTGTTGGTACGGAAAAGAGTTCTGCTTCATATCAGTTCAAATTTCAAGTGTACCAAGTTGTTTCAGCCGGTACATGGGCTAGCAACTATTTAGAATCTTGGACAGGTTTGTAGTTCAACAGAATGTGAGGGATATTTTTCCATTTTGTTGTTAGCATCACAGAGGAATCGATGACCAATTGTTATTTTAGTACAATTTTTATTTTGTACTTCTTTGAGTTCTCTTTCCAAATTGCCTACAAGTACATACGTTATTAATAAGGGTGGGCAGCGAGGCCCGCCCTCTACTACCTCTCACCCGCATGGGCAGGCAGGCTACCATGCATTGCATGGAACACTCCATGTGGGGGTGGAGGGCGGGTTGACCCTAGCGGGACCCCGCCCCTTGCTTCACACCCCTCCTCTTTTCAATATAAAAAATTATAACTTTTAATATTTATATAAATATATTGTATATAGATATATACAATTTGTTAAAAATTTGAAATTGAATTCAAGTTAATGAATTGTCTTGGCCTCCTAGGCTAGCCATTATATAGGAGGTCAATACAATATAATAGTCATATTTAAGCAATGTAAGACTTACTGTTAAGTCCCACATTGCTTAAGTATGACTATTGTAGTAAGTCTTATATTACTTAAGTATGACAATTGTATTGCCTTGGCCTCCTATATAATGGTTGGCTTAGGAGATCAAGACAATTCATAATACAACTATAAGAAGTTTATATTTGGGTCTAAAAAAATCTTAGATCCAAAATTCATTTTAGACCTAATGTGTCATTGGGTTGAGCAAGGGGCGGAGATGGGTGCGGTTTCAACCCCACCCCTTGGTACCGGGGTTGGGTAGGAAACCCTCCCCCGACATGGTGTGAGGCGGGGGTCGGGGGTTGGGGAGAGGGTGCCCCCGCTCCGTACTATGCGGGTAGCGCCCCAAGTTATTAATATATTATTGGCAGCCAATGATGGAAACACATTAAGGAAGCTGGTATCAGCGATGTATGAGAAGATCACCGTTCGATTACTTCGTTGAATTTGGATGGCCACGAATATGTTAAGCAAATTAAATACAATATATATATATATATATATATTTATGTATTTATATATTTATTTATGATCCTTATTATCTTATTAATAAAGATTAGTGATTTTATTTTAATAGCTAGATTGAGAACTTATTTAATTTTAAAGTATGTGTGTTATTAAAACTTAAGATTTGTATTGAGAAGTATTATTAACTTTATGACTTATTTTGTTATTATTTTGAAATATAGTTTGTGTATATGTATATGTATGTATATATATATATATATAACTTATCCATGTATAGAATATTCTGAAACGATATCATTATCAAAATATTTCATTCTAGTACCTTTACCAAAACCGTCACCAAAACTTTGACAAAAAGTTCGTTTCCACGTACTCACCTACTCTCTTTACAAGTTACAATTATTTACTTCAACAAAAAATCAATCCCTCTAGAAAATTTAAACAGAGTAAACTACAGAGATAGGATTGGAATTTAAGACTTCTACTTGAATATTAAATTAAACAATTATTATTTCTAAACAGATTTAAACTAATTAAAATATATAAATTTAATTATTTAAATTATATCTCACTCACACACAGATGTATATATATATATATGTAAGTCAAAAGAAGTACCCGTGGACTACCCATTGGTTTTATAAGTTACAAAATAGAAGATGACGTCATTTATATATATTGGCGGATCATATTTCATTTTCTTTATGGAGCAACTTCTTTTAGAATTCTGGAAAGTCATTTATTTATTTTCTGATCGGTGCTCCTCTGCTGCACAGAATAGTTTGCTGCAACTTACTGTTAGGTTAAAATTATCTTTTTATTTTTTTAATTGTTTTATTCATATTTTTTTTCTCATTTTAAAACATTTTTAAAAAATATAAAAAAAATATCAATACACAAATAGTCACTTCCTTAACTATTAAGCAAAAAAAAAAAAAAAAATTAAAAAATATATATGAGATGTCAAAATAAATAGACAAATTTAATAGATAAAGTAGCATTATTCTTATTTTTATTGGAGTGATTAAAAGAAAATGAAATCTAAGCTCATTACTTAAGCTTAAGGAATTGTCAGAAAGAGATTGGCTGGAATCAAGTACGTACTTAAGAGTCTGATCTCCCTACTCTTGACTTTCCCCTGATATTACCCTATCAGGGTCCGACGTACGTATGGTCAAGCACGTAATAGGATCACCTCATCTTCTCTCACTCCTAATTAAGTTTCTTTAATTAAACCTATTAATTAAACAAGCATTATATTGGACGGACATAATTATAGAGGAGTGAAGGATTTATATCCACCTGTTCTGTGCTAGATTTGGCGAAAAAGCATAACCCTGGCAGGCCGAGGCTCCATAAGTAGCAAGTAGTACTGGCCATAACATAGCATTTAGGATATTTCAGGGGGTGGCCTCCAATGGGATCTAAAACTTCGGCTCAGGTATTTCATGGGCTATGCTTCAATTTAAAATCTGTACTCTCTCCAAAATTACGATCCTAACTTTTCTATCATCACCATTTGTGTTCAGGTCAGTGACTCGGTACTTCTATAAATCATCTCTCTCTCTCTCTCTCTCTCTCTGTCTCTCTCTCTCCCCTAAGTTTTGAGAGATGTGTTCCTTTATTTATTCTCTTTTCTGGATGATATGATGCTTATGAGCTAGCTAGACTGTTATTGTCGTTTTGATCTTGCTAGGTCTGGCTGCATCAAAAGCAACCATGGAGAGGAACAGCTTGACCAACAGTTTGAAAGACCACAGTATTGATACTAGAGCCATTAAGTACTGTGTCGACGAAAATAAGAACATGCCTAAAGATTCAGCGAATTGTGATAGCCAAAGCTATGGGGATGATTATGTTAATGGGTTTTCATGGCCCCACGATCTTACACATGTAGCTTCTGCAAAAGGGAATTCAAATCTGCTCAAGCTCTGGGTGGCCATATGAATGTCCATAGGAGAGACAGAGCCAGGTTGAGACAGTCACCCCCAAGGGACGGTCAGTACCCTTTTCTCAACCTTAACTGTAACCCTAACCCCAAGTTCTCACCCTCATCATCCTCGTCATTATCATCTCCTTCAACAAGGCTCACACCATTTGCTTTCCCGTTATCTTCTTTCATTTCTCCCACACTTTCGCCATTAACTTCACCATCTTCTGCTTCTCCGAAGTGGGGTTTAGTTGGTAGCCTATTTGATTCTTTGAGTCCGAAAAGCATGGATTTAACTAAACTGAAGAGTGAAAAATCATTTAATGGGGGCGAAGAATTTGATCATGGTTTCAAGGAAAGAGGCGGCCTCAAGATTTTCAAGAAGCATGAGATTGCCAGGTTAGACTTGGAAGTCGATTTCCTCCGCGACTCAAAGGAGGATATAGATTTGGAACTTCGATTGGGAAACTCTTAGATGGGCTTTTTCAAAATCTTTGTTTTGTCTAATTGCACCAATTTACCATCTGAGAAGACCAAATAGCTAGCGAGATGCATAAATATCTATTTGACATGAACAACGTCGCATTTCCAATCTATTTAGCATGTACTACCTATTTTATGGCTTTTATATATTATCGATCAGTTCCTGAAGTATCTGTCTTTTGAACTTATTCTCGAGTCTCTCTTTATTATTTTTCTTCTCTCTTGATGAATATTCTCTAGTCTCTTGTGGCTAAGAGAAACATGAGTTGCTGCTTGATTAATTAGATTTTATTTTTGACGTAATTTGTACTGGAACGATTCGGCCTTAACTTTTTATCAGTACTGATATCATTTCATGTACGCTTGTTTATTTAGCTACGAGAGACAAAGATCTAGCTTTTCCACTTCATTCCAAGATTTTTTTTTTTTTGTAGTTTTTTGTCTTTGGTATCTGCAGCTTGGTAGGTTAACTGTTACTTAACCATGCACAAACTGTTGCATGCTTACTTAAAAACAAAAAGTAAAACTGCTGCACGAGTCGAGGGCCTACAAGAATGTGATGACTAGGAACAAGGAAAAGATAAACAAATCCTTTCAAGGTCTTCCTGTCCAACCTATAGATATAGGTGTCTTGTTGCATATAGCAGCCAATTTATAAAATGGCCGGTTGTTAGCAATTACGTAATATATGATCGATCGATAGACAGAAAGATAAATGTCAATACGAGTGAGATTGCATATTGAGGATGAATTGATATGGTAAATGGCCAGATTACAATTACGGTAACTTTTCTTTTTGCAATATTTTAATCAAAGATTTTTGCTTAATCCATGACCATATATGCACACTCATCTTAGGCTTTGCATTTTTCCAATGATGGAAGGCTTATCATTTCTAGAACCAAGTTCCAACAATATCTTTTTTATCATTAAAGTGCCCATAATGCCATGTAATTTTCTAGCATATTCCTCCCTCAAGAGATCATAAAAGAAAGCTGACCAAAACTCGCCAAATATAATTAGTTTCTTGCAAGTCTATATGCCAACTATATATATATATATATATATATATATATATATATATAATTCAAATCATGAATAATCTTCCTTGGAGATTGCAAATCAAGAGTATGTCAGTTCATGACGCACTTTAAAAGATGATTCTGCCTTCGGAAAAGTATCTTGTCCCAGGCCAAAGTAGATTTCATAGAACTGCATTTGCATATTTATAGCATCTAGCTCCTTGATAGTCAGTACAGAAGATAAAAGAAGAGAACAAAATGAACAGCTTACATGGAGATACATGTAATCAATGATAACATATGGGATAACATATTACTACGACTCCTATGGTTGCCATGTCAATGATACACGAGTGGGCCGGGTCTGGATACTTTTCCCGGAATCTGACAGTTTGCATGTTCCCGACAATGCCTGGATGTCAAACGGTATGATGGCTTTTCCTTAAAGGGAATGATATTTTTCGATGATCAGTTTGAAGCATTAGACAGAATTGAGAGACCCCCAAACTCTTTCCCGACACAGCACTCATCTGGACATGCACTCGCAACTTACAAACCACTGCCCCCAAGCAAAACCACTATTACCTTCGCTATATTAATATATATATATATATATATATAGTATACGGTAAATTTTCATTCCAAACCAAATTATATAATTAATACTTTAGTCAATTTCATAAAAGTAAATTCACAGAATGACATGGTTTAATATAGTATATCAAATTAAAGTTACTTTTATTGTAAAACAGATCTAACAACATATTACATAAAATTTTATTAATTAATAATTTGTAAGTTTACTTTTATAAAATCTCTTTATAATAACATCACTTCTAAAAAAGTTAAGAAGAAATTTCATCAAATTCTGAAGTGAACTTGAGGACTTCAAGTATTAATTAGCCGGGAGAGAGCTGAGATGTGAAATGGACATTACAATATTTAGTGATGACCTTGTAAATGTATACAGATAGTGTATACGTACAGTTAATTTGATGTACTGTCTATCTCTCTTTCACTTAAAACTTTTATATTCAAATAAGACCTCGGAGATACATAATCTTCATTCTTTCACTTAATAAATTTGATGCATGGGATACCATATGAAGACGTTTTAACGAAAGATAAAACTATCTCCCCTTATTAAATTTTAGTTTTCTCCACAAGTGATGATCTCAAGATGATCATCATGAGAATGAGCATTAAAAGCAAATCATGCACTGATCAGGTACAATGGCAGTGAGTTTGCGCATGCAACTAGTGTTAAAACTAACCAAGCATTTTCTAAGAAACATATAACTAATACGAAATTAGATTATTGCTGCAGATATTCATGCTCATAACCGTACTCTGCAGTTTCAACAGTTTCTCACATTACATGAAGTTGCATTGAGTACTGTTTGTTCTAATAATGGAATTTATTCGTCCATCAATTATTCGTGAGCATTTATGTGTATCTGCAAAGATGTGACAACTCGATCGTGGTACACTGCATTGTAATGGCTTTTTTTTTCTTTTTTTTTTCGTGGAGGGGTCGGGGTATTAATATATGTTGGGGGGGCATTAATAGCATTGTTGGCTCAAATTAACCAGGGTAAAAAATAATCTGAAACTTTCTCACGTCATGATATACATATAATAGTATCATACTTGGGAAAAAAGTTAAATTAACCAGATCACGTACGTACATTATGTTTTTCATGGTTAAATTTGAATGCATGTATGCACGACCCAATTTCGTGCATTTCACGGTTCAACTACTAGTGATGAAATGGAGCTTTCCTAATTAAGCTCATGAATTAATTGTTTTCGGTCTGGCCATATACATCATGACTAATTAATTATAGAGAGAATCAAATCATCTAATTATTTTAAGATGAAAATTAGAGAGAATCAATTTTATTTTTTCAAATTATCCAATTTTATTTAATTTTCCAAATCATATTCTAATTTTATTTTAAGAAAAAATAGAATCAAATCATCCAATTTTGTCTTATGGTAGGAGAGTAGACTTGGGAGTCTATCATGATAAATAATTGTCTACAGATATACGACAATGAATATGGGTGGAATTGTTGATCCCAGTTGCGGTTCTAGAAGTTTGGGTCACCATAAAGCTGTCTCGACTCTCGAGTATCATCAGAGACAGATTTAAGATGCGTGTTGAGTTGAGTTAATTTTTTATAATTGATAGTAAGTTAAATAGTAAAAAGAGTTATATAAGATTTATTTAAATTAAATTTAAAGTAATGTTTTGAATATTATATTGGACGTCGTACTAGTCCAGATATTAGAACGAAATATTTCGATACTGATATCGTTTTGAGATAACATTTCAGAATAACGTTTCGAAATAGTCGATATATAAATAAATTATATATATAAATATATATATAAATTATATTCCAAAATAATAGTCTATATATAAATAAATTATATATAAATATATATATATATATTATAAATAGTTTAGTCTGAATTGAGTGTTAAAAAATAAACTTGTAGTTTAAAAAAACGTAAAAAAAAAAAAAAAAAAAAAAAAAAAAAAAAAAAAAAAAAAAAACATAGGTCGAAATATAGGCCGATACAGGCCGAAATTGAGGCGGGTACGACCGGTACCAGCTGGTACGATCGGTATTTTAGTCGGTACGGAACAGGTATAGTACCTGTACCGACCGGAAGGCCGAAACGAAAAATTTTGACCGTACCGGCCGGTACGGTACGAAATTTAAAACATTGATTTAAAGTGTGTTTGAATGTTAAGATGAGTTTAATACTTTTTATAGGAATTTAAAAAAGGTTATGGGTCTTACGTATAAAAATGTGTTAAGTTAAAAAAATTTATGGATCTCACATGTAAGAAAATTTTGAGTTGAGATAAGTTTAGTAATTTGAGAGTTAGGTGTTTGGATGTTAGACTCAGCTTAAAATTAGGTTGAATTCAGCTGAGTCTTGCAACCAAACGTAGCCTTAAGTAGTAATGCTACGTATAATCATAGCTAGAGTGCGCAAGCGTCGTGCAATCGCTTTGAAAAAAAGTAGAGTCTATTGTTAAAAATTAATTTTTTTTTATATGGGTCTCATATTTATTTACTTTTTTCAAAATGATTATACAGCACTTACATATTTACGATTGTAACTATCATTTCTTTTAATCTTATCTTAATTGTTTGTTTTTTTAAATATATGCATACCCACACACACAGAGTACCTGTATATATGAACAGAAAAGTACTCATTATATATAGCACATAATAATCTTTCTTTATTTTCCTACGAGTCCTTTTCAAAGTTTTCTTTGTTCTCGATCTTCTACTCTAACCTTTTATATGCCTGACTTTTCTCCATTTTTTTTTTTATATTCGCTCTTTAAAAATAAATTTCTGAGATTAATTAATCAGCAGCTATATGTGTATAGATAGATAGATAGATATGAATGAAAGCTAAGTACTCCAAGAGAACAAAAATGAAAGTGACACGAAGGTAGATCGCACAATGCATGGCCACATGCATTCGTCTCATGAAAACGTTTGAGCTAATTCCTTTCGATTAAGGTTCGTTTAGATACAAAAACGGTTTCATTTTATCTCATATTATTATTATAATTTTTTAAAATTTTTGTATAAAATATAATAAATAATTTAACTTTTTTAAATTTCAAGTCAATAATAATATTAAAAAAATATTATTTTAATAATATTTTATTCAATTTTTAACTTTTATCTAAAATCATCTCATCTCATCTTATTATTTTAACAATATCAAGTCAAGCATTCATACGTACGAGAATCCTAGCTAGGGGCCTTGGAGGGTGCCACTAGTACGCCCACATCATCTTCTTTACCATTATTAATTATCTCGGTCACCTAGATTAATGGATCGGATCTATTTTCGTAACCACGGGTACTTAGGGTTTTTCCTTATAAATTTACCATTATCTAAAGGTTTCCTCATGACAAATTAATTAGCCCCATGCTACGTGCATGACAATTACGAGTCCTTTACGCAAACCTCAATCAATTAACTTACTTTGTCCTGTAAACTGAAAATAGTCTTTAGAGAATTGTTATTCAGTTCTCATGGCAGAGACCGCAGAACTAAAAATAGCCAAGCAAACAGTGGCGTGTCACACTTCAAGACTACGTTCATTAATTAAAGACCTTGACACGTGCAAGTTGGTTTGACATGATGCGTGTCATGAAAATGATGACATATATTATAGATGAGAATGGTTTGGGTCCCTGATTCTTGAACCTTGAAAGCTCTATTCCTTTATTTCCATCCCGTGGACTTCATAACTAAAGTTGGATTAATACATACTTCAATTGGCCGTCTAGGAAGCCCTACTCTCCCCTAAGCGCTGGACATATAGGCTATTAGGCTCCTCGATCCCTCATGATCCTAATTGCCTTTTCTGGCCTCATTCTCATCTCTCCTTTGTCAATATGTTCATGATTTCTTTTCTTAATTCTTCCTAAATTCCCTTTAGATCAAAAGAGTCTCAACTTATTGCCCCTAGCAATCCACAATTCATACATGCGACACCACAACTCCCAATAGTCGATCTTCAAGACGCGACTGGAAAAACTACTATCGATCATATATACTAGTGCCTAAGGCCTTGTTTGTTTCATAATCATTCTCATCTCATATAATTATTAGAACTTTTCTAAATTTTCACACAAAATAAAATAAATAATTTAATTTTTTTCAAATCTTAAAATAAAAATACTATTAAAAAAATATACTTTAACAATATTTTATTCAACTTTTAACTTTTATCTCAATTCATCTC
The DNA here is from genome assembly GCF_004785595.1 of Juglans microcarpa x Juglans regia. Classification (NCBI taxonomy): domain Eukaryota; kingdom Viridiplantae; phylum Streptophyta; class Magnoliopsida; order Fagales; family Juglandaceae; genus Juglans; species Juglans microcarpa x Juglans regia. Next base: position 37,874,332 of record NC_054594.1, on the reverse strand, counting down.
ATCTCATTTGTGAAAACAAGCGTGGCCTTAGACTCACGAGCTGTACAAGGAGCATCTGAGTTTCAGTCGCTGTTCCAAAGCTATGTCTCCATTGCTACACGTTAGGCATTGATAGCTTGAAGCTTCCTCGTCATCCTAGCTCAAAACTAGTATGTGGGTTGAAAGCAAAGAAAATGTATTTGCATCAGTCTATAACTGCAGCACACCTCATGTGTTGCGGTAAAAAATAAAAAATAAAATAAAAATAATGTGAGGTGTGCTGCGGCTATAAGCTGCATAAAAATACTCGAAAGCAAAATAGAGACAAATATATTCTCTGGGATGCTGCTAAGATCTTGAAAATCCGATCATAGCTAGCTAGCTAGTTGATGTTTGGCCATATTCCTATTTTTTTTTCCTTTTCTGGATTTGGATATGGAGGTAGTTGTTAGAAAACATGCTTTTCTTTTTTCTTTTTTTTCTTTGTTTTTTTTTTTTCTTTTTTTTTTTTCTTTTTTTGCGGTTTACTCCTAGGCAAAACTCAAGGAACCTAAGTCGAGATCTTTGGTTCATTATCCTTTTTTTTTCATTTAATGCATATGCTATTATGAGGCTTTTGTTTGGGCCGGGGCACTCACCACTTGATCTTCGTATATTCATACAACTTCTACTAAAAGAAAACGTGTTAGGGAATAAATAATGGAAGTAATGGAATGAGAGAGTCAGTACCGATGGGGTCCTCACAGGTGGAGGGTGAAAGTTGAGAGAAAAGTGAGGAGACATTTGGAGGGGAGGGGAAGCTACGGAAGATTTTTGGTGGAAGATTTTTGGTGAAAGTGGAAGACAGGTCTTTTATGATTATCTGTAACTCCCAGGTATCAACTTGTAACTATGATTTTTCACCGTCACAAATGAGGACTATCAATAAACTTGGAGTACCGTCCTTTTCTTAAAAAAAAAAAATAGAAGAAGAAGATAAGAGATGGGGGAAAGAATGGCAAAAAGGAACCCAATCGGCGCTTATCACCATCTTTACTCATTAATTACCTTCATGCACTCCTGATTCCATTGCCTAGCTGCTTGTGCATAGCTTTATTTCAACACCACCTCTATATATATCTACTTTATTATAGTAGCTATCTAACTGTAAATAGTAATTTTTGTTATTTTTTTCGTTAACTTTTCTTTTTTTTTTTGTAAATTTCGTTAAGTCTTGTTTTACCAAAAGATCCTTAAAATTCTTGATCATTTGACGTCTAGCTCCCTTGTAGAATTTAATGAAGAATCTTGTTTTACCAAAAGGTCTTTAAGACTCTTGACCATTTGACGTGTAACTCCCTTACAGAATTTAATGAAAGATCATGTTTTACCAAAAGACCCTTAATAGAATATAATTATTATTAATATTAATATTGAATATTATTAATTTGATTAGAATATAATTATTAATAATATTTTAATTAGTAGAAAATAAAAATTAAAAAAATTATTAAATTAATAATATTTTATTATTATATAGAGAGTAAATAGATAATTAATCCAATATGAATGCAGACCAATACTCATACTTTGCTAAAGTTTAGACTTTTTTTTAATCTTGATTTTTTATCTTTCTTTAAATTTGCATTTTCTTTTCCTAGACAAATAAACTATTGACTTTTTTATTTTTTATTTATTTAAATCATTATATCAGGTGCACCTCACGACTAACGCACCCGGAGCCGTTCCCTAGTGTATATATATATAATATACGTTATATATAAGAAAAAATCTTCTTGCAAACAATTTCGCGTACCGATAGAATGACATAAAAGTATGGCACCTAATTAGCATGATCACATGACCATATATAGATTTTACGAACTTTCATCTATTTATTTTTTTCTGGACTCTTTCATTTATTTCTTCCGTATCAATACAGAGTCACAGACTGATCTATTATATATTGGTGGGGCTTACAAATTAATTTTCTCCCAAGACGTTCCACTAGCTAGGAAAAATGAAACATACGCATGCTTTGAGATGCCATAATTGAACTAAGGTCAGTTGAGGTATAGGGCTAAAATAGAACCCACAAAACATCGTGACATATTTTGGAAACTTGTAGGAAAGAGACCCGCAAAGTTGTCAACCTAAAACCAGTTATATATAATGTATGACTCGGCAAAGCATCAAGATATTATTCCAATCAGTACTGCAGCATGGTGCAATTAATTCGATTCAACTCAGTACAGAGATGGCAGCAATTCGGAGGCCTTAACATATGATCCTAGAAAGAAGCTGGCCCAGCCCAGGATTTTGGTCCAGATCCAAAGTTTCAAAACCGGCCCCAAGTTTCTCCCGGAATCCCCCCCACCCCCACCCCCACCCCAACCAAAAACAAAAAAGCCTCGTTACCAAATTCAAATTTCTCACACTATTTTTTTAGTAATCATTATGAAGATAACATTTACTAGGCCTACGTACGGCCTGTATATCCCTATATATTTTATTTGCATGGTTCGACCCCAATGCATGTATCAGAATTTCGGGTTTTCTGGGTAGATCATGTACTCTTGAAATGCAAAACCGAGCTTTTGTGTGCACACATTTGTTAAATAACATTCCAGTTTTTAAATATATCATAGCTAAATGTTGAATGAATCACTTGTACATATATAAGTACAACACGCATACAGACGGATCAAGCATATATATATATATATATATATATATATACATGATAAATGATCTTTGCAGTTTTAGGATGTGTATCATCTATCCATTTTTTTTTTTAAAAAGTAGGTAAATCTAAAATTTACATAAAAAAATTATTTTTTAATATTATATTCCACTTTTCTTTAAAAAAATCAAATGCGCATAATTTACGCACCCGGCCTAAAACTGTGTATCTTGCATTACTATTTTTTATATTAGTCTCGCGTGATTTAGAGTTGTTTATGATATTATTGCTGTAAGAGACTCGTAATTATTATGCAGATACGTCAGACGTTCAAAATCGATGGGCCATGCATGATAGATATATATATAGGCTTGTCAATGATTTACATAATAATATGGAGATTTTCTTTCGGTATTCATTTTACTTTAAATAACAACACTTGTCTTTTTTGGTTGAGAAATTAAACTCGGACCTTTAAAAGCGTTAGGATTTGATCTAATTACTCATGCTGTTTCATACTTTCATGCTGCAGGAGTGGACAAGAAATTAAGAAAAATGAAGTGCTAGAAGCTAAATTTAATATATGGCATATGTTCATCCTGTCTATTTTGTGAGCTTGTTTATTAATACACAAAATACATAATTAATCTAAAAGTCTGTCGCATCATTAATTAGCATAAAAAACTATAATATAAATTTTTCATAATTACTATATATATATATCTCAAAATAAGATAAATTTACAAATAGCAGAATTCTTTATATTAATCACGATATATAAGAGATCAGTTGGCCCCATTAATTTACTTACTGGGATTTTGGTTTTTCAAGCCATTGAACTACAAACTCGTCGGAAATTTCTTTTATTTATTTGGTTATACTATTAGAAAATATAGAAATGAAATTGGAGTACTGGAGTTGCTTGATCGAACCAGCTTCTTAAAACTTATGTTATAGTGTCCAATTCATAATGAATTGGCAGTGCAATAATACAGCAGTCACGTAGTTGTCATTGCCAACCTTGTTCCATTTGTGTAAATTTGTCTCACTTTGTTATAGTTATAATATAAGCACTGATATAATTTAATTTAGAGAAAAAGTCAAATTAAACAAAAGTATTAATTATTCGATGCCAATGTACGTACACACGCGCTCTTTGGGCCGTCTTGAATATTGCTAAGGAAAATACTATTCCCACGTAAACTTTCTACCGACAATTTTTACCGAATTGCATTTAATTTTTTTTTTATTTAATGATTAAGAAAGTATTTTTAAATAAATTTATGAATTTTTTTTTTTATTTTTTCAAAATATTTGCTTAAAAAAATGATTGAAAAAAAAAGCAAAAAAAAAAAAAAAAAAAAAAAAACGTTTTGGGTGTGTGAGAATCCTCTGTGGCTGTAGCAGGTTCCGCTTGCTAAAACAACTACTTATACGTACGCTAGCTACAAGACATATGGTATGGTAGAGATCATGCATTTATCAGTTTAAAAAAATAAATGGGTTGCAATCAAGAAAATTCCTTTTGAACTGCTCCCCCCCCCCCCCCCCCCCCCCCCCCCCCCCCCCCCCCCCCCCCCCCCCCCCCCCCCCCCCCCCCATGATTCCCATCATCTTATGCTTGATTTAGCTTGTTGGCTAGAGCCAGTTGTTTAGTTGGAATTTTCTTGCGCTTGGCTAGTACTGATGAATTAATCAGATCAAGGCATATGGCTACCTATCTATTAGGCATTAATGTGAGTACAAGATGCCCCATTTAATTTATGGTGCTAATTTGCCACAAAGAAAAGCACGCACACTCTAATTAAGAAAGCTCATTTATGGCTCACAGGATCATATGGTCTTGATCAACAAATAGATTAATCAAATCGGGTAATGCTTAGCAAAAGAAGCGTTTCAAAATGGGTAAAAGGAAAGCGGGTTCATATAGAAAATTGTGGGACAGTACTACTAGTTATATATGTGGTGTTTGTTTCAAGATTCAAGCCCAATTTAGCACTCTCATTTCTTAGTATCAACATCGTTTTTACTGCAAGAATTATTGTCACGTGAACTACTACTACTGCATTGCCAACGTCAGTACCAAGTTTGGCAAGGCAGTTCAGAACTTGGTTAGGTCGTTTCACAAGTTTCCTTGAGAGCGTGAGCAACCCTTTTTTTCTTTTCATTATTTTAAAAGGTCCGAACTAAGACCTACCTCTCAATCCCATCTCACCCTTTACCATGCATAAGAGTAATTATTAATGAACAATATGTTTAGTTTTATTTTGATTTGGCATCTCCTAGACGGGACCATTAATACACTATAAGAAAACTGTTTATTTGTGGCCAGTTAATTCCAGCAAAATGATTATTTACAGTCAAAATGAATCTGTTTTGATCACAAATGATCTTTTTACTGTAATTAAATGGTCACAAAAGTCTGTTTTTTTAATAGTAATATGTTTTATAATGCTTGATATCTAATTCGTTTGAACAAAGTCGTATAAATAACAACTGCATCAGGAAAACCTTTGTGACAGAAACAAGTGCACAAATCAGAGCTGAATCAAATATGAGAAAGAAAGAAAGATAATGATCGCCTAGGATAGCTCTCTTACAAAGCCGGCTAAGTGAAAGGATCCTAATGCAAACGCCAAAAACTGTCTCCCCAGATGTAAATCCACTAAAACCTCATTGGCGAAGCCAATGTTTTCTAATTGTCTCTACCTCACAGTACCCTTGACGCCTTCTTCCTCTCTTTCAAACCCTACTTTCCCCTCTCGTTCTCTCTCCTGCTATCTCTACTCTCTAGCTAATTGCCATTAATTCTGTATCAATTCTGCTCCATACCGAAATTCTTTGTCCTGGTGATCCCAATCTGTATTTTTCCTTCCTTTTTCTAATTTAAATATACATAAACATATTCCACAACAAGGTCCCTGAGTATGGAATCCGGAAAACAAAGAGGCTCGGAAACTTCAAGCGAAGAGAATGATGGGCTAGAACAAGTCAAAGACGACATGGGCAACCGACGCTTTTACGAATGCGCATTCTGCAAGCAGGGCTTCACCAACGCGCAGGCCTTGGGAGGGCATATGAACATCCACCGCAAAGATCGAGCAAAGGCCAAGCAACGCGCATGCCCTTCGTTTTCAAATAAGTCGAACGAGGACTACGACGACATCCCTTCTAGATATATTTCACAGGTTTCAACCGAACCAGCAAAGTACTTTCCAGTTTTTGAGGCGCAAAGGAATTATCATATGCACTTTCAACCATCGGCATCAGACACTAGACACCCACAAGCTAGTGCTTTCCGACGTCAGAGCGATCATGTGCTCGCGTCGAGGTCCCAGTCCTGGGGTATGAACCAGGAACTTTTGCTTGCAGATTTGAGCCTCCCAATTGGTCCCATGCATGTGGTGGATGATGGAATGAAGAGGGCTGTTAACAAAGCTGATGAAGTGGATTTGGAGCTTCGACTAGGTCACGATCCATATTGAAAGTACTGTTTTTTTTTTTTTTTTTTTTTTCCTGTGTGAAGTAGTTAGATTCATATATGGTATTAATCACATATTATATACAACAAGCGGTGGAGTTATTTTAAAAGCTCAATACACGAGTACCGTGACAAAATGGATCTACTTCATGAAATTACTAATTTTACTCATGATCAGTTGTCTTCCTGCATGAAGATACAAGAGCATCGCTATTTTGAAAGTGAGAAGTAGATCAAAGGGATTCTTGTCCGAAATGGCACAAATGGAATGGAAACTAGAGATCACAATTATTGAGGTAATTATATTATAACCTTTTTTTTTCTTTTTTTTAATGTCTTGTTCTTAAGTTTTTGGTTGTATCTAAGTGAATGTAATCTTTAGGCTTCTTTTGATTACTATGCACCTACATCGATCTTTAGCGAAAATCCTTCAATTTTGTACTATGATCATGAATTGCTTTTCCTTTGATATCTTAATTTCCCTTCACCATATAGTAAAATACTTCACATTCATGTAGAAAAACAAAACCGAAACCCACAATTTTTTATTATGAAAAATAATTAATTAATATGAAATCATCGTTTAATAACTACACCTTTCAAGCTCACATCGCGGTTCGTGTAAATAACGTTTAACATGTTATTTTCTTGTAGTAATTAACAGCGCTAGCCCTAGAAATTATTGTTTAAACAACGTACGTACGTACGCTGGGTCCTTTTTTTATTTTATTTTTGCTGGGTTAATTTCGTTTTATTTTCTTATATCAACCATTTGGATCTTGTAGCATTCATATACATGCGATTAGCATCACTGGCTCTAATCCCAAATCATGCGCGCAATAATGGCATGTGTCAATTTTGTCGTTCGTGACTGGGTTGATAACTAATTATAATTAATTCGGTTTGAAAACATTGAACTAGTTCAACGTGCAAAAAAATGGATATTGGACGACGGCGATTCATGTCTTGATCATAGACTTGATTCTTTGAACTCAGTGGTTCCTTGTGGCATCATAAATATTTAATTAATGCTAGCTATGATGCTTAATTGTCATGAGGCTGATCATATACGCAGGATCAGTTTGGTCGTTTTCTTCCCATCTTTTACACGCGTTAGCTATGGAAATTTCGTTATTTTTAGATACTAGGCATGCATTGATTAGTCTAAAAGTAAGTTTTGAAGGAATTTTTCTGCAAATTGTGTACGTTCTTTTCTTTTCTTTCATTTTTTCTCTCCTTTTTCTTCCTTCAGACTAGAAAGTTTTGCTGAGTTTCGTGATGATTGATGAAGAGTCACGGACATTAATAATGCATGATGAGAAAAGAATAGGAATGCTGTACAAGTGAACTGTAACTTCTACGGACATTTAAGTCAAATGGTACACCTTGATCAGCATGAATAAATTAAGACAAAATACTTCAAACTTACCACGCAGGAGTAAATTAATATGGATGCGACCATTTCTATATAAGTCAAATTATAGTCTATATATGTACGGATGTGAATCGAATGTGCCCCGCTCAAGTCAGTGATGGGTGGTCATACTGTAGTGAGATCAAATCATTCACACTCGCCGATCGATATTGTATATTGGACTACAATATTGCTAGCTGTTAATGAGCCGTAAGACGGATTGATGATCTCTTTACATGCCATGCTTGTTGACCATGGCTAGCAACATGCAAGTTTCTCTCTGTTAAGAATAATAAGAGAAAAAGTAAACAAAAAATATGTTGGGATTAACTGGTCTTCAGCAGCTAAGATAAAGTGAAATAGCGGAAGCAAATAAAAAGAAAAAAAATCAACAATCACACACAGATCTGTGAAATTCTCAATGTGAGCCTACGTCCATTGGTAGAGTCGGTTTCAATGAATTCACTATCAACAAAGGTAGAGTATAAGAGATTAATCACAAAATCTTCAATCCTAAAGTCTCAATACACCCAATAGACTCTTGAAATTCTCACAAGAGGACCACTCTCTCTCTATGTGAATTTTCGACTGCTCAAAAGGTGTAAAAATGACAAATACAATCAAACAATATGTATTTATACTGAAACGACGCAGAGCCCTTGAATAAGAACATTCACTGGAGTAGAGTATCTAGCAACGCTTGGGTTGGCATCCCGCTCGAGCTAACTGTCAAGCAAATATCAAGTGAATTTTTGGGTTGACATTTCATTCAAGCTGACTTTTGAGTGGGTATTGAGCAAACTCACGGGCTGTATCTATTTAGAGTTGTTTGTTGAGCAATTGATGAGTGAACTCACTCTTTGAAGCTTCGCCTCGAGCGAGCGAACAATCTGTAGAAGCATTTTTTCAATAGGAATCTAGCCACATTTCAACAAAGTAAAATCAATTACACACATCTATGGAATTTGAGATGATTTTATACGGATAAATACATAGCGGCCATAAGGTTTAATAAAGTATATAATAAATTTTAATCAGCGGGTAGGATCAGATTAATAACAAAAAAAATGGTAAGCTTAATTGAAAATTCACCCAAAAAGGGGCGATGGGTCCTTATTAGCTCGAGCCATCAAATCAAGTCACACGCAGAGAAAACAAACTCCACACAAAGAAGCTCGAGTGCTCGACACTCTGATCTGCCACTAAAACCCAGTTCTCGTGGTATTAATTTCTCGTCCCAAAGAATAATTAATTATGCAAAGTGATGATCGCCCGTAGGGTAATGGGTATAGCTATCCGAATTTCTTTCAAGTTCGAACTAAAGGAAAATCTGCATCGAGTTAAATGAAACCCATGCATGATTTTTTCTAATCCAACGGGCCCATCCACTGGCCCAGGCCTGTCAAAAAGAAGTAAAAACAAATATGTAATACGTCGTAGGAAGATGGACGGTGGGTTTAGATGATGAGAGTTTAGGGAACAGAGGATCCAACCAACTAGGCTAATGAACCTTTAATGGACTTACAAAATTTGGTAATAACTACAAGAAAGGCCACCATGGGATAGTTGGATGGGCCATAACATTGCCCATCATCAATAAAATGATCTGTTACACCAAAACAATGAATCGGCCAACGTGCACGACCATTCTGATTGAGGTTTTACATAATTACATGAATGGAGCACGAAACCAGCAGGGTCATCATCATGCAAATAAGAACATTCCAATTCTACAGTTATAGGCATGCGCGCAGCAAGTGAAATGAAAAGAAAGTGCGGTTTTGTCCTGAAGTATGAGCCACAGCATATATGAGCGCCCTCCCCTCGATCCACCCCGGTGCATTACACACACACGTGTGTGTATATATATTTATACATGGTGTCTGAATTACACTTATAGTGTCCCTAGTATGAAGCTAGCTAGCTAGTTAGGAAATACGAGAAATTCTACATGAAAATTTTACACCACATACTTCCACCTAATCAACATATAATTTTTATTTTTGCTCTTATATTTTAATTTGTAAATGTGTGTATTTAAATAGAAAGATAAAGATGACAAATCACATATTGATTAGCTATAATTTTGTAGTGTAAAGCTTTCTTATAGTATTTCTCACAGGCCACGAGTAACAAGCACGCAAAGTCGCACACCATGTGCATGTCAACAAGATATTGACCCACAAAAGCCATGCCCAGCGAGAGGTCATTCTCGTTTGCACTGTTGCTACTCTTGGCACTCTGGGCCGCTAACATTTGCTTCATTAGAGAATTCCTCCTCGTCTTTTGATTTCAAAAGAGTAAGTCCGCATGCCTTTATACCCAGGCAAACACATGTGATGAGCTAGCTAGCATAGGTAGTAATTCTCAAATACTTAATCATCATCAGGTGTGCCTTATAATATGGTGAACATGATGATTTGCTTCTCTGATGATCGTACGCGAGTGAAGGCCGGATGAGACTTGTTTAGAAATTATATGGTATTCTACTGATCAATAGTCATTATTTTTCGAATTAAATGAATATAAATTTACATAGCCAAAAAAATAAATAAATTATTATCACTTTGGCCCAGTCTCTGGTAAAACGGAGGCAACCTTGGTTGGGGGGGAATATGCTAAATACGTACACTCCCTAGCTCATTAACAAAAGAACACAGAGGCAAGATAACAACAAATGTCGGCAGAGACGTCCGTTGTTGCTAATCTCCTAAGTCCTAACAATTCACAAGTAACAGATATGGCTCCTTTTTCGACACATGGGGTGTTTGTATAAACATGTGCGTACGGTTTGGGCATGCATGTCCATATATTCTCTGCAGGGACCCCTCCGCACAGCTCTTTTTGAAGAGGTATGGAGGAGGTACAAAGGCGCTCATTCGCCATTTTTGACTTTCAACACTCTAATTATGTTTTCTGTCTCAAGAATGTCGATCGGTCGTTGGCAATAGCTAGGCCATAGCTGATCATACTAATTTTCTCCTGCATGCAAGTATTTTAGAAATGGAATTCGTTAACGAAATCCCGAAAGGAGTATAGAGAAGTGAAAGATATATAGATCTACACCATTTGGAGCTAGCACCTTAATTTCACTTTCACACACCACCAGTACGTAGAACCAAAAGTTATCAATATACAAGCCAACTAGGGCATTGAAATCGATTGATGATTGATCTCTTACTCAAATCCAACTACAACCATATATATTCCCACGGCACCAGTGGCACTCACGGTACAAATATATACAAGATCATCGCTTTTCGGCAAGTCTCGAGTGTTGTCCAAATGGTCCGAGTTTATCATTCATCTTATTTTACAAACGTTTCTAGCCTATAAGATTAATGGAGTCGTTCTAGTACTAGTACTCCCCTACTTAAGGTCATCATGTTGCACCACCCAATTACATTTATATCAAACCAAAAACGATCAATACCCTTCTATATATATTAATGTACCCTTATATATATAGTACTAATTTTGTCTAGAAAAAAAAATTGTAATTTAGCCGTTAAATAACTCATGTGGCTGCTGAGACTAGCTAATTATCTCGTACTAAGGAAGATCTTAAATAACGACAGATTGCGAAAAGATTATCTCCTTGCCTAAACGTGTAGCTAATTAATTGTTAAAGGTCGTTGCGAAACCCAATACTGGGCGGCAGTGAATTAATCTATACACTAATCATACTGTCTTTCTGAAAATCCAGCCCACGGGATTTAAATGGTATTTGCCGATTGGTGGGTTATAGATATGCTCGAAACCAGCCTGATTCGACATTTCTTACGTTAGGAGAAACCCTTATCTGCGTGCTTGGGACATGGCCTACAAAGGGATGGCCTTAATTGATCGACGAATAGCAAGGAGAGTGCGATTTCTTTATATATAGCTTAAATTTGGTGTTGATCATGAACCTTCTTTGCTTGACTTTATCATTGAAAGAACGAATAAATATCTGTGGATACTAGTGTTTCTCATGGAAAGAAAGTAATTACTTCCATTCATTAATTTTAACTGGTTAAAAATAATGAGCTTTCGTTCTTTTTCTCTAAGAAAGAAAAAACTGATCTAAAAGCTAATTAAAAACCTGACTTGGAATTTAAATTTTTTTTTTTTTTTTTTCTAAATTCTCTCTCGTTCAGAAGTTGAGCACATTGAGATCAGGCTCTTTCTTGATGATGATCTATTTGCTGATATTAAGATTTCAGATGGAATTTAATTTAAGTAAGAAGATTACAAAGTTTTTTTGTGTAGTAGTACTACTTAGCATATATACAATATTAAAGCAGCGTCATTCGTAAAAGCTGTTGACAGCTAGTTATAATATTACCGATTTATAATTATGATCTCTAGATTTTCTAAATTCATGGTAAAATTCTTAAGTTGTTAATTATTATTTTAAAAAAAAAAAAGCCAAATTATATATTTAGATTTTATAGCCTTAATATTTAGTATATATATATATATATAGTTGTAAAATACAATGAGTCAAAGAAAAATAAAGAAACTTTTAGTTTTAAAGGTGGCAAGATTTAAATAGTTTAATTTAAATATAGTTATTAAAGTACTTTAATTGAGAACATCTAAAAAATTAGAGAACACTGAAAAAAGTAGAGAAGCGATCGACCATAATCTATGAGCTACCAAATTGCTCTCCCTGATCCCTACGTACATGATCAGTGACTTTCATATATATAGATCAAGGACCGTGGATATATATATATATTTATATATCCCCGTCTTGCATTTGTTCATTTACAGTCAGTCCTGATCTTAGGGTTGCCAGCGCCTCAAGATCTGCAACATGATCCACAACTCAATTTATAATATTCCTACAATCCTACTCATTGCCGTCATAAATTAACTGCCCTGTCATCCCTTAAAACAACCCAGGCCAAGTCCTATTAATCTTTACTTGCTTATCAGTGAATTAGATAGCCCCCATCTGCATTCAACTTTAGGACCCCCATAATGAGGGGGTTGCCATCTCATTGTCCTTTCTTTATGAAGCTGATCTCGTGACCCTTCTGTAGCTTTGAAGCAGCCCAACCGCCCTATCGATACTACTCCTTCCTTCAAATCTAATTAGGACCTTTCTTGAAAAGAAAAACATACTGATCACAAGAACCCAAAAAAAGAAAAGAAAAGAGCAATATCATGAACAGAAGATGAGTTTTTGTGCATATCCCATAATCACCCTCTCAAAATCAAACTACAATAGACTGAAAAAGCATTTGCCAAATTTTCTTGAACTGCGGGTAAGAAATCAGAGCATGGTATATATTATAAGCAGTCTTCCTTGCAACAGTCGCATATATGGGCTGAAACCCATTTTTAAATTAAAATACTTTTTAACTTTAACAAGCATGTGCTTAGGGTTCAAGCTAGGTCATTGCTTGAAAAATGAAATAGCAGGATTAATTTTATATGCATGCATGGTGAAATACAGTGGATGTTCACCGCATAAATTTTTTTATTGGACAAATTGATAGGTGACCCACCACATAGGCAATTATGCTCAAGCTAGGCAAAGATAAGTATTTGGATGGGTTTATTGTAGTTTTGTTCTTTAAGTATTTTTTCGGTTTTCCTCCGCCCCTAAAAAAAAGAGGGGATCACTCGTGAACATTTGGTTCCTTCTCTTTATATAATATATATATATATATATATATATATTAAAAAAAAAAAAGTATTTGCATGCTCATCATCCCCATCCCCCTCTTGAAAATACATGCCGGAACTCGGCTTCCTAACAGATGACAAACTTGGTTTCTGATGGGGAATATAATTATATGACAAATATATTGACAAGCCATTTTGGTAAAAGGAGTCGCACAAAAGACTTCGATAAATTTGAAGTAATGCCTAATCGGAATATGATCGATCGATACTCCCAAGGGACCCGATACTTGACTACAATACTTTCAGATGTTCGGTGCTTCTCCAACAGGCAACCCGGCGATTGGCGCCGCCCATTATTAATAGAGATTCTGATATTCATGATCAAATTAGTTTTGTTTCAACAAAATATCCATTAGAATTAGAAAATGTATGCGCAACTCGATGGTCTATATATATGTTGGCAGGCATTCTAGATTTTCAAAACTTTATGTCTATACATTAAAGCTTCTTTTTCCCATTTTCTTTTGATAGGATTATCAAATTTGGTAGACGCGAATTTTCTTATGGAGGTATATTTGTATTGATCTATTGTGTGCATGCCCTAACTTGTCTTTTTCTTACATATTCAAAGAGAATATCTCTTTGTCTACTCTGCCATCCTAGTCCCAATTACTCCTACAATAGCTAGTAAGCAGAACACGCCACTTATATATTTACAAGATTACTCCTTATTAGTTGTATGTACGTGTAGAATTAACCAGTAGTACTATTTGTCAGTTGGCCTTTCCAAACATAAAACGTATATGGTGAAACTGGCTTTAAAAGTGGAATCATTATTGTCATTTTGAGGGAGGTCGTTCCCACTATCAAGCCAAACCACATGGGTCCAGCCCACGAGGCACCAATGGGTCTAAGGCTAGCCCAGTAAAAGGAAAGCGGTACGAAAGGATAGGATGGATAGGCCCAAGAAAGGCGAGGTCGGCTAGGAAACCCAAAAAGAAGCATCAAAGTAGCACATGCAGGACATAAACCCTGTATCAGAAGGTCTGACACCACTACTGGCCGACAATATACGCAAGGTCAGGGACAACTCTTGTCCTTGAACATTGATGACTGAACAGACTTGGAAGGTCGGTGTGCCAAGCCAAGACCACGCCGCATTCAATGAAAGACGGAGATGGACCCGCCACAACGTGAACCCTAAGCTGTCAACGGTTGCCACGAACAGGCATGAATGGCCTGTCACATGGTAAAACGTTGGAAGAGGGCACAACCTAAGTATGGAGTGACATTGCCAAGATCGGCTTGCCAGGGGACCACTCCAACGAGGTATATACCTCCCTAACTGGGGCAGAAAACTCTCTAAACACTTTCATTTGAGCTCCATTAAATCAAATATTGAATACCCAAGCTGACTTAGGCATCGAAGGTGTTTCTACCACCCCGAGCCCTCATTTCCCCATATTTGCAGGAATAGATCAACATTGGCGGAGTTGCTCGGGTTGAGAAACACGACATCAACAGTAGCGCCGTCTGTGAGATCTTTTATATAGAAGCGTGTCCTTCATATGTTGGCAACGACGCGTTTCCAAACTTCTCGAAGAGAAGAAGACTAGTTCGGGACTATGGAGTGGAGACTCATCGAGATGGGAGACACGATCAAGAAGTTGATGGAAGAAGTGGGAGGTCTCCAACAGGAAAATGCAGCGCTAAGAAGAACTAACGAAGAGCTAGCAGAAGGAGTAAAACCTAGCCACAATGAACACACTGAGTCACGATGCGCCCCAGAGGCCAACGAGGCCAAGGGGGAGAGGCTCCAGATGCACCTTGAGCATCGAGAGCTAGGGGATAAGTACGTCGAAATGGCCAAGCGGATGGGTGCATCGTCTTCCTTTGATCAATTGCTCACTAGTACGGACCTACCATACAGTGCGAAGGTCATGGTTGTCTCTCTCCTGCCCAAATTCAAAGTTCCACAAGTGGAAAGGTATGACAGGTCCAAGGACTCGCTAGAACACTTGGAAACATTCAAAGCCCGCATGACCCTCAACGAGTTCCCTGGTGAGGTCTCATGTCGAGCCTTCTCACTGACGTTGAAGGGAGCAGCAAGGGCATGGTTTGAATCCCTACCACCGGGGTCTGTTAACAGTTTCGACGAATTGGCCCACCTCTTCCTAATGTAGTTTATGGCAAGTCGAAAAAAGAGGCGCCCAACTGCTTACCTCTTGATAATAATGTAGCGAGACGACAAGAGCTTCAAGGCATACCTCTCTTGATTTAATCGGGAGCGCATGACCACAAACAACCTAGACAAGAAAATCACATTGGCGCCCTGTTGAGTGGAATTTGACTGCGAAATCCATTTATGATTGAAATAGCATGGAAAATCCCCACAACTCTAAGAGAGTTCATGGATCACGCCGACGGCTTCATCAATGTTGAAGATACCCTCCAGGCCCTGACGACCCCCCGAAAAATCGAACTAGAGCAGGTGAATATGAGAGCCACAAGGCTAAGCAGCGGGGTGAACCTTGAGAAGAATAGGAAGGACACCCAAGAAGCCAAACGAAGAAATGAGGCACCGACTCGGGCACATGGCAGAGGTCGAGCACATACAAGTATGACTGTGGAGGGGGAACGCATCCCGAGCACGCGCAAGGGGCCTCAGCAAGGACAGGAGAACAACAAGTACTGAACCTACCATTGGATGGACAGGCACAGCATCGAAGACTACTATATACTAAAGCGGAAAAGGGGAAGAACTTGGTAGCTTGCTGGACCAATAGCGCCAATATGATGAATGACTGATACGATGGGCGAACGAGCGCCTAAGACCTGGGCAAAGTGAAAGCTTGAGGAGAAGAAGGGTCAGGAGGGCAGACTAGAAGAGCCCGTGGTGTCGAAGCCCGATTAGGGCAGACAACCCAGTCAGAGAAATTCGCAGTGTCGAAGCCCGTGGGGTACTATGAGGGAGGTCGTTCTCAGTATCGGGCCAAACTATGTGAGCCCAGCCCACGAGACATCGATGAGTCTAAGGCTAGCTCAACAGAAGGAAAGTGGTACAAAAGGATAGGATGGGTCGGGCCGGGCCAGGAAGGGCGAGGTCAGCCCAGAAAGCCCAGAAAGGAGCAACAAAGTAACATACGCAAGGTCAGGGACAACCCTGGTCCCTAAACACGAACGGCTGGACATACTTGGAAGATGGGTGCTCCAGGCCAAGACAACGCCGCATTTAATGAAGGACGGAGACGGACACACCCTGACATGAACCTTGGGCTCAACGGTTGCCATGATCATGCATGGATGACCTGTCACATGGTAGAACATTGGAAGAGGGTACGACCTGAGTATGGAGCTACATCTCCACGGTCGACTTGCCAAGGGACCACTCCGACCAGGATATACACCCCCTTATTAGGACAGAAAACTCTCTAAACACTTTTATTTGAACTCCATTAAATCATAGACTGAATACCCAAGTTGACTTAGGCATTAGAGGTGTTTCTCACTACCTCGTGCCCTCATTTTTTCATATTTGCATGAACAAATCAACAATCACGAAGTTGCTTAAATTGCGAAATACGACATTAACAATGACCAAAGTCGGTGAAAATCTTTAGTCCCCAGATTTGACAGACAATGTGTGTCCTTTGGACAAAAGGAATCTTCAAGAGGAAACATATATACATGGGTGGAACGAAACCATGTACCCCATTAACCTTCTCACACGAAGATAGAAAAGTAATTATTCGGTTTACACAGGTTTCCCATCCATCTCACCGCTAATTGTTAACATAAAAAAAATAAAAATTTTGAGAGTACTAGTAGTGGCCAATACGATTATCTTGAAGATAACAGAACAAAATTAATTACTTTATAGTCAAACTAATTTCCAAAAGCAGAACATGAATGATTGAGAATCAGCACTTAATTTAAAATTAGCACTGCTCTGGCCTCTCCTCACATTCAAAAGTAGTACTTTCTTTTTCCTTTTTCCCCTGCATGCCCTTTGCTTTATAGTTTGATTAAATAATTTCCATGGTGATGGTTAAAGTCTTCATTTTGCATGATTAGATAGATTAATGTTGAGTGGCTTACTTTAGGTACACGAGTCGAGTCGAGACACCAAATGCCTCCATTCATGTATTCATAGAAGTTATGTTCCCAGTGCAATGTATCCTCTTGCTTTGACTTGTCCTAAACTCCACTTATTCCAAAGCACCGCCCCCTAATTCTACCATTCTCCTCTTGCGTCTCGTCTGCATCCACGTACTATTTTTCTAACAACGTATACGAGTGATTAATTTCCTCTTGATTATGACCTGTCGTATCAGTAGTACTAGTGTGGAAATTGAAGCCAAATAATTATGAGAACGAGGAAAAAGGATAATAATATTCTATATTGATGTCATTCAAGTTTATGCCAGCGAGAAAATTATATCATATCAATTTTGGCTATGCATGGACGTTTCAGACCAGTAGTACGTAAGGTAAAATCCAATTAAACTACGACAATTTCAAATTCCGGGTACATATATATATATATATATAATTAGCTTGAAACCTAAATATTACAACAATTATTTTTTGCCTGCAGAAAAACCTGAAAATTTTAAAATATTTAAATATCAGAATGATTCGATATTGATTTTTACACTAATTATTATTTAGGTCTTATGTTGTTATTTTGGAGAAAATTATCTGACTCTTTGTAGTTTTAATTAGGTACTGTACTGAATATATATTGTGATAGGTCCTAAAGTGTTTTGTGCACGTCATAAAATATATAGGTAACATTGAATTTTTCATTTTTGTATTAAAAGTTTAGTGCAGTACTCATGTACATATCTGCGCAAAAAATAATCCTCGCCTACCACAGCCCGAGCTATATCAATTAATGACACCTCCAAACTATATATTACCCACTACAATTAACTCATTCATGTCTAATCAAACTTTGTAATAATACTATTAGTAATTGCATTAAAGGCTTGTGACCTGGTTGACATAACTAAGGCAGGTTTGGGGGATGGGATGAGACACAAAATTCTCATCTCATCTCATCTCATCATTACACTTTTTTTAAATCCTCATATAAAATATAATAAACAATTCAACTTTTTCAAATCTCAATTCACCTTTTTCAAGTCTCAATACAATAATAATATTAAAATACAATATTTTAAACTCTCAAACAAAACACAAAATTCTCATCTCACCCTCCAAACCTGCCCTTAGGCCTCGTTTGTTTTCAGGAAACATCTCATCTCATCTCATCTCATCTCACTTCATCATTACAACTTTCTTAAATCCCCACACAAAATAAAATAAACAATTCAACTTTTTCAAATTCTAAAATAAAAATAATATTAAAAAATACATTCTAACAATATTTTATTCAACTTGTTAACTTTAATCTCATTTTATCTCATCTCATCTCTGAAAATAAACGAGCTTTTAATCTTCAAAATAAAAGTCCGAATCAATTCGATAACCCCATCACTCAAATAAAATAAAAAAGTACTAGTAATAGCCCCTCATTCAATTAATGTGACATTAATTAGATCAAGATTAATGGGACACCCTATTTATGATAAAAATAACATAATTATATATGCCCCATTAGGAAAACTTCCAAGAAAACTAGTATCCTGCATAAAAGCCAAGGGAATAAAAAAATGAATATATTCATGTAATTCCAAGTTTTTAAGGCTGATCGATGGCGGCCTATATATATATATAATAAGCATGCATGCATGTGCTGATCATGACTATTATATATAGCTTGGTTTTGTACTTTCTTTATGTTTTTTAAGTAACCTGGAACGAATTAATTATTTTATCACATTTCAAAAGGCTAACTTTCCGTGGCGCAGGGACGTTTTCCATTTTCAAACTTCTATTATAATTTATAATTAAATATTAATACTCCCTCGAGCAGTTTTGCCAAGTACAACTAGCGGTAGGAAACCGTCAAATAATTTGCTGATGCCACGTCAACCAATTAAAAAAAAATAGACTGATTGACGAAAATTAGAAGAAGAACCATTGATATTTTTTAGTTCTTGGATTTGCTTATTCTTTATCTTGTTCTCTTTTTTGCTCTTTCTTCCTGATGGTACTATTCTTTGAAGTTGAAAAGACAGGAAAGACAAATGGGTATTCCTCGTCATAATCGGCGGGTTGAGAGGTAAGAAAGGCAAAGTCACTCCTTACCGCTTCTCTACTACCCAGCTGAATTTTTTTTTTTTTTGCCTTCTACCTTTTGCAATAAGAACGCCGTCTCAGACCCACGTCACCCAAAACTCTCAAAGCATCTCCTTATTTCTCAAGGCAAGGGATCAGAGGACCATTTTTCCAGCCAACAAAACTACTCGATTAGTGGAGAAGACGAAAGGGCTTTGTAAGTTGGGAAAGACTACTCAGTGGAGAATACGAAGCGTTTTTATTTTTTTGGAAAATGATTTAACTATAATATTTTATATAACATATTATACAATAATATGTTAAATAAAGAGTATTTTTATAAAATATTTTATAAAAATAATATAATTTTATAAAAATATTTATCATTTAATATATTATTGTATAAAATATTGTGGGTATATCGTTACTTGGGAGTGTTGTTGGCTTGTTTTCTGGTTTTGGGGGTGGTGGAATGAAAACGCACCGTTTTCATTTTATGTCCACGCGAGAGCCGCGGTTCCTCCCCTCGGTTGTAACCAGCATTTTTAAAATTTTATATAGCAAGCACGCACCTTGTTTTGTTACAAATATTTGTTCCGTCCGTCGTGTCGACGAAGTTAATTAATTAAAAGTTAAAATGGCCGCCAGCTAGCTAGGTAGCTAGTTTCAGTAGTACTGACTGATCAAATAATGGCAGTCGGCCTGATCTCTAATAATATTTGGAAAATGATAGATTAGTATTCTATTACTATTTATTTATTATTTTTTTATATTTAATTTTTTTATTTTATTTAATAGTTAAAAAAGTAATTATTAATAAAATTATATATTTTTTTTTATTTTTTTTAAATAATTAAAGATATTAAAAAAAATATTTAAAAATAATAATAATAAAATTTAAATATAATATGAATAATAAAAATAATAATAAACCGATTATAAGAATATCATTACCCATAATATTTAGCTTTTAGTGATCGTCGTCGTAGTAGTAGTACTTAATTCAATGCCAAAAGTAAATTTTCACAAACATCACGAAACATTAATATATAATGGCAACTTTAATTGAAAAGCATTGTAGAATGAAAAGCATTGTAGAATGGGTGATCCACTTTCACAACAGTACTGCCCTGATCTCAAGCAAGTCATATCAGTCCCGCTACTTTCTTGATTTACACGAATATTAATATTCTCATTCTCCCTCATTTTATATATACATATATTATTCCTAGCTAGCTAGCAGCTTGTCGGTGAAATTTAACACTAATAAGCTAGCTAGGTCTGCTCAGATCACCAACTTAAAAAGAGCTAGTACTCTAATTTATGATGCATACATGCATGCATGCAGCAGTTCATGAAAATTAATGTCAATATTGCACGCAGCTCCGGCGGCCAGTGTTGATTTTTAAAAAGTTGTATTATTATTATTATTATTATTATTATTATTGTACTCCATATGCGATATATGTGCACTACATACGTGTACTGTGTGGTTTGTTATTCGATATCGATATATTCGTCAAAATTCGATATCTAATTTCAAGATCATACTGATAAGTAATTAATGACTAATTTACACCATATTGTCTATATATACTATGAAATTTCAGGGTTTAACTCACAATTATGTACGTACTAGCTAGGTCCTTAGTACTGCATGCGTTTTTATTATAGTATTTAACTAATAAAATGCAATAAGACATAAATAATTCGTTCAATTTTTATTATTATTCATTATATATTCTACATATTGCTAAAGATAAGGAGGATTTAATGATTTAAATGCAAACGCGCAGTTCATGGGAACTTTATATTTATATATGACCATTTTTGGGTAGAGACGTGGGTCAATGTTTTATTTTTTTTTTATAAGAGATGTTTCCAAAAGTAGACGTGCCGGATCTACAAGCACCAATGCCGATTCAACAAGAAGGTACAAAATCCGACTCTACCCATGCATGTACCTACTATATATCCATCCCCACGCGCAGTCTGCTTCCCGTAAGTGAAGCGCGCGCACCTGGTATTCTTTCGGCCGGGGCAGTATGCATGGGGACCACTGATTCCAATGTTTTTTTTTTTTTTTTAATCAAGTTTATATATTTATAAATAAAAAGATTAAGTTATAGAAATAGAAGGATCCTTGTCACTATCAATAAGTACAATACTAAAAGGTAAAATAGCTACTAGTATGCGACCAATTACTCTATTGGTTGCGGCTCATTGCGCCACCGAATGCGCAAATTGATTTTGAGATCGATCTATTTTTTTAAAACATCATCCTTTATGAAAGGACATGATAAGAGCTATGTCTTCAGAAATGGTAGAAATTTTCCAGACTGATGATGATCTTTGAATTGCTGGCACTAGAAGAAGAGAATCTTCTTCAATTGTAACATCTAGAATATTTAAATGTTTAGCCATATTGACTGCAAATCTTGCCGCAATTGCTTCTACTACTACTAGAGTTGTTGTTCCAATTTCTTCTGTCCATATTTCAATTGCGCTTCCTTCAGAATCACAACATATTGCAGAGGTCAAAGAGAACGATGTTCTGACTGCTGCATCAAAAGAAATGCTTACTGTGTTGAGATGAAGGTTTTGTCATAGTTGTGGTTGCTTTTCTTTTTATTTCATTTGCCAAGCAAATAGATATTCTTGATAAAGGAAACACAATTGATCTATAGCATTCCTAATAGATAAAGCTGTTTGATTATGGACTATATCATTTCTCAATCTCCAAGTGAAATTCAATATCAGAACTGCAAATAGCTAAAAAGAATGCACTTTCTGTGAGCTTAATCCCAACTTTTGCTCTGGATTAAGAATGATAGAAATCCAATCCTGGTTTGTAACAACTGCCAATGAAGACAGATTTAGTGGCCACTTGCTTTGACTCCAGAGGATTCTTGATACTGGACATTCCAGAAAAAGATGAAATATTGTTTCTTCTTTCTCATTACACAAAGGGCAACTAAAAGAAGGCATAGAAGGTATGAATTTCTTTAGCCTTCCTCTAGTTGGAAGTAAAATCCCAGAGAATTTTCCACAAAAGAAGTTTATGACGATCATGGATTTTTAGTTTCCAAATCTTCTCTATTGTAAAGTTAGGGAAACTTACTTGAAGAGCACAATCCATAGTTGCTACCAAATGATAAGCTGTTTTGACTGTGAACGTCCCACATTGAGTTTTAATCCAAATACTGCAATCTTCTCTGAGATTTGAACAAGGTAATGGGATTTTAAGTATCTCTCTAATACTGTCCCAATAGAAGAAATTGAGCATTTTCTATAGATTCCAAGAATGGGTTGTATTGTTGATGAAGTCAGAAACTTTAAGAGAAGGCGATAAATCCATGAGACAGTTAAGTGGTTGCGGCTTAAAACTTTCCAAGGAAGGAATCCATGGATCAAACCAAACTTTCACTGAATTTCTATTAAAAATTTGATTGCACATATCTTTTCCTAATACTCTTCATGTATGCAATAAATTTCTCCAAAAATAAGAATCTGTAACTTTTGATTTTACCTGCCAAAATGAGTTTGTTTGCAGATATTTTTTTGAAAGAAGCTTGTGCCAGATATTTGTGCTTGGTTGACTCATTTCCCATCCCGTCTTGGCTAGAAATGCAACATTCATATTTTCCATTAGCCTCAATCCCAAACCTCCATCTCTTTTTGATTGACAAATCGACTTCCATGATTTCAGATAGAGCTTGTGCTTTTGATCTTTCTTCGTTCCCCACCAGAAATTTTTAAAGCCTTTATTCATCAATTTACACACAGATTTTGGTAGAAGATGTGTGGACATTTGATATGTGAGAATTGTGCTCGCTACTGTTCGAATTAGCATCGTTCTGTCTGCTTGCGATAAAATTTTTGACTTCCATCCTTCTAGCTTATGATTGATCTTCTCCAATAGTTCTTTATAGCTTTCTTTCTTGGACCTACGAAAGGAGGTTTGTATTCCTAAATATTTCATACTGGATGTTGTTTCCTTATACTCCAACTTCCCAAGAATGGCTCTCTTTGTTGCTTGATTTGTATTTCCTGTAATGAAGATTGATGATTTTCCTTTGTTGATTCTTTGGCCTGACCATGCCTGATATTTTTCTAGATTCACATATATAGATCTTGCTGCATTTTCTTTTGCCTTCCCAAATATGATAAGATCATCTGCAAAAAATAGATGAGAAATTGGCGGACCATTTCTTCAAAGTTTAATAACTTCAATATTGCCGGTAGCCTCTGATTTGGCAATTAATCTTGATAGAACTTCCATACATAATATAAATAGAAAGGGTGAGATGGGATCACCCTTTCTAAGTCCTCTTTCTACTTTGAAAAAACCTCTCGGAGAACCATTAATAAGAATTGAGAAAGATGTCGTCGTAATGCATTCTCTGATTAGATTGATCCACTAACTATTATAATCTAGAGCCTTCATCACTACAAATAGAAAATTCCATTCTATATAATCAAAAGCTTTCTCCATATCCAGCTTGATCGCCATTTGACACTTCTTTCCTTTCGATTTCTTTAGAAAATGAAATAGCTCATGCGCAATAATGGAGTTCTCTTCGATATTCCTACCCAGAACAAAGATTGTTTGAAAGGGAGAGATTATACTTGGAAGAGTGGTCTTCAACCGATTTGCCAGGATCTTTGTGATAATTTTATAGATGACATTGGTCAGGCTAATTGGCCGATAATGTTGCAATGAACTCGGGTTTGGCACTTTTGGAGTTAGAGCAATATTGGTATGATTCATTTGTTTAAAAATTCTCCCACTTTGGAAAAAATTTTGAATTGCTGCAATAACTTCTTTTTTTATAATATTCCAGTAATGCTTATAGAAGAGAGCTGTCATACCATCTGGACCTAGCGCCTTGTGGTTTGGGATTTGTTTGAGCGCTCCATAGATTTCTTCTTCAGTTGGAACTGCCGTTAAGAAAACATTATCTAGATTTGAGACTTGCCTTTGGAATAAGTCATCTAGCTCTGACGAAATGATAGGATATGTGGAAGCATAAACAGTCCTGAAATGATCTATAAAGGCTAATTCAATAGTATTTTGATCCATTGTCCAGTACCCGGACCAAGCTTTATAGAATCAATACCATTAGATCTCCTTCGAATTGTCGTCGATAGATGATAAAACTTTGTGTTTAGATCCGAAATAGTGAGCCAATTGATTCTAGATTTTTGGCACCATAATGTTTCTTCATATTTCAATTGGTCTTGAAGCTTCTTTTGCAACAGTCATTCTTGATGAAGATTACTAGGATTCCCTAGAGCACATTGAAGATGATTGATCTCTAATTCCAATTGCTGAATATTATCTTGTATTCTCCCAAAGCGATTCCTTTGTAGCTTTAATTTTACTGTAGAGAATGAAAGAAGGATTTTCACTTACTTGCTTGCACCATGCTTCCTGAATGATTATTCTGCTAAAGGGTTCTTTTGTCCACAATTCTTCAAATTTAAAAGAGGTTGCTCTCTTCTGTATTTTCATAGTGTTTAGCAAAAGAGGATGATGATCCGAGGCTCCTGATGTTAAGTGTTGAATTGTGGCATCAGGAAATAGTAATCTCCATTGTACACTTGCAATTGCTCTATCAAGCCGTTCTTTGATAAGAGCTCTACCATGACGATTATTAGTCCAGGTGAAAGTAGGTCCTGAAAACCCAATACAGACTAGTCCATGGTTGTTCATCAAATTCTTTAAACCACCAATAGAAGAGGAAGAAGTTAAACTTTCTACACAATTTGAAGAATTAAATGATAGAGGAGGTGCGTCTCAAAATGCACTTTGTGCTGTACATGAACTTGATATAGACCGACATTTAGGTCTCGTTTTCAGAAAACATATCATCTAATCATTATAATTTTTTCAACTTTCAGTACAAAATAAAATAAATAATTCAACTTTTTCAAATCTTAAAACAAAAATAATATTAAAAAATATATTCTAACAATATTTTATTCAATTTTTTAACTTTAATCTCAACTCATCTCATTCCATCTACAAAAACAAACGAGGCCTTAATTGCATTATGTCGTCGTCTTCTTCTTCTTCTTCTTCTTCCTTTTTATTTATTTATTCTTTTGTTGAAACGGGAGAGCTATTTATATATATAATCATTTAGAGTTTTCTTAAGGGATTTTCCTCAAGCTCCATGTTGAAGTCGTGTTTTGGAGCGCGAGCAGTGTCATAGTTTTCAATCCTACGTCACCTACAACAAGAAGAGAGAATGGACTCCAGTGACTTTCGGGGTCACTCTGAAGCCAAAGTTAGTGAAGAATCCGAATTTGATAAGAAAAGCTTAAAGGACTAGAGATAATGGTAAAAAGTTTAAAGAACCTTCCTGTGGGAAAGATGGCTATTATTTATACTTGATTCTGATTCTTTTGCCGAGAGAGGTCATGGGGTGCCAGGTCATACCTGACCTGCCACCACTCCCCCCCTGTTGTGACAGTGTGTCAGTCTGTGGCTTAGACTGCCGTAGTAGATCATGTCATGTCATGTTATGTTGTGCTCTGTTAGATTCGCTACCACCATCCTGTCGAGTCAGGGTGTCAGGTCGTGGTCGAGCCGTCTTGCGTACTCTGACAGCGCGATGTTGCGTGATGGGTCTTCTGACACTCGCATTGACTACAACGTGCCCACGATTGAGCACTTCCAGCTGTCTGCATACAATAGGATAGTTTGCATGGTACATCATGGCAGGGCTCGATAATCCATCGAGTCCTGAGACGAGACTCTTGGCGTATCTGCAAGGTTATGGGCTTAGTGTGGAGTCTGCTGGTCTGCAGTTCGAGTCCACATCAAAATCTCGTTTAAGGGCCTGAGATTCCTATCGCTCTTTAGGCCTAGGTTCTACTAACATCCCCCCTCACACTTCCTGTCTTAATTAAAATTAAAAAATGGGAGATGCCAATGACATCTATTAAACATAGTTTGCGACCCATCTCACTCTATCTTTCCGAATAATTTATGTATCTTGTGAAATTCACAGCAGCCCTCGTATCCTACTGACACCCAATGTGTGTGGGACACGCGTGCGGGTGTCATAGCCCGCTTTCTCTGAAAATTATAAAATGATAGATGATCTACTCGATTATCTTATTGTTTTATTCTAAAATAATAGGGAACATGATATTCCTCTACCCAAATATGACAGATTATGAATCTATGTAATGAAATATTATTCAAAACAATTTATGGAAGCGCATCCTTTTCTAGAGCAGCTCATCACGGCTTTACGTTGTTCAATCAACCACCACAAATTAGGCATTCATTTCCTTATTTGTGTTTTCATAATTATTGTAAGAGGATCACTATTAGGAATCCTACCACATCTTCGATCTATCATTATTAATATATGAATTGCTTTGAAAAAAAAACCCAAAATTGATCAGTTTTTATCTTCTTTTTTTATTTTTTCTTGTTAATTTATGATTCTTAAAAGCAGGATAAGGTTTAAGTGTTTTTATTTGTAAGGTCGAAACGGAGAATACACACACCACATTTCTAACACAGCAGAATTTGATTTATAAGTGATTTAATTTTTAAGGTTGTGTTTGGATTTTAAACTGAGGCTTCGTTTGGTTACTCGACTCATCTTAATTTATCTCAACTCATCATTATAATTTTTTCAAATTCTAATACAAAATATAATAAATAATTCAACTTTTTTAAATCTAAAAAAAATAATAATATTAAAAAATAATATTCTAACAATATTTTATCATCTTAACTCAACTCAACTCAGTTCAACATCCAAACGTAATCTGAGTCGAGTTGAGTTGAATTGAGATAATAAAATATTGTTAGAATATTATTTTTTAATATTATTATTATTTTAAAATTTATAAAAGTTAAATTATTTATTATATTTTGTATTAAAATTTAAAAAAATAGTAATGAAGTTTCGTCACGCCACAATACGAAGGATCATGTGTTCTCATACCTACTTGAGCTCCAGAATGGTCCCGATAACGTCAAATGTTTTTTTTTTTTTCATTTTTTATACCTTTAAATATTTAAATAAAATTACAATATTATAAAAAAATATTTCTTTAATTGTTAAGTAAAAAAAAAAAAAAAATTGTCGGGAGAATTCATTGGGACCCAACTCTCGGTGACTTTATAGCTTTTTCCATAATTTTTCTATATTCTGCAACTTTAAATAAGGCTAGGTTCGTTAAAATGAAATATAAACCAACATGGATGGAGCTAATCGGCTGCCAATTAAATGAAAATTGTACAAAGCTAAATGACATGCAGGTTATGTCACTATTGACTGGACCCCACTCAAGCATACCCAAGGATCTAATTTGCCCTCTTATTTCACACAAAGGCCAAAACGACACACCACAGTACCACTCGATCAATAAAAGAAACAAAAACTTTATTCACCATTCATACACTATATATCATACATAATTTTTTTTTATTTTTTTATTAAATATATGATATATAGATGATGAGTAGAATAAATAAATTAATTTTAAAAAAATAATATAAAAAAATTAAAAAATAAATAAAAATAATGTAATATGTAAAAATAATGAATATGAAAATTCAGAATAAAGTATAACAAATACGAGTAGACGCATGGCACTATCGTTCTATTTCTTGATCCACCTTTTGGGATAGAGAAATGTTGCTCTTCCGATAGGGAATTTGACAATATCTTTTTTTTTTTTTTTTTACTTTATAATTAAAAAATATTTTTTAATGATGTTGTAAATTTAAAAAAAATTATACTTAAAAGTATTAAAAAAAAAAAGAACTATTGAGATCCCCCTTGGGATCCATGTATATGGCTTTATAGCCACTCTTTGGGATATGTATCAACTATAAAGAGAGGAAAAAAAAAAAAAAAAATGAAAAGGAAGGAAGAAGTAATAATACGAGAGAATTGAGTGATCAGTACCATTGAATTGAGCTTTGAGTACGTATGGCGGCCCGATCCTGATCATCATAATTAATCGTCTTGTTAAAATTAAAACTGATATCAATATAACATATATATATATATATATATATGGGGAATTAATATATGACTCTCTTATTCTTACCAATCTTTTAGAATATAAGTACTCGATCGACCGATACAGTGTTTTAATTTATACTAACAAATCTTTGGTCGATATATAATTGGAGTGGTCATTATTTTGATCTAGAGGCAATGAAAAAGCTAAACAGTCACTTACCGGCCGGCTTAAGAAGCTAGCAGGCCATGCATGCATTCAATTTCAACCAATTATTAATTAAAGCGCGGACCCATTCTTTAATGGAAAATGTTAAATGTTACAAAAAAAATTAAAAAAAACATATTTTTCTACACGTCATGAGTTATTGATAATGATGCATGGGTCACATATTGATATTGATATATAACTTACAAAAATTACCATGATCACCCATGATGGACTTCTAAGATGGGTCACATATTGATATTGATATATAGTTTTTTTTTTTTTCTTTTGACAATCGCATGCAATTAAAAAAAAAAAAAAGAACTCAAGCGTTGTCGCGTTGTTAATGTAAAGCTAGCTAGCGTACGTGTGCTATTTGCAAATTCGCATCCAATTAAAGGTCGAGGAAGTAATCTGTTTTACGTGATTCTCGTTACGAATTTACGAGCTATCTTGACATCTAGGGTTGTAAAATGAACAGGCTACTCGATAAGCAGATCAAATTTAACTTAATTAAATTCAAAATCGACTCCAATCATATATTAAATGGGTCGTTCGTAAATATAAAAATTAGCTCAATTATTAAACGATACAAACTCATAATGATATATTTATAATATTAATATATCATAATAATATATTTATCTTATTCTTATCAAATATTGAATCGTCATATCAAAAGTTATGCTTACAGGCAATAGGCCATAGGCTATAGTCATAACTTATATGTTAACCTATAACTTATCACTTATGATTTTTAGATTCTATCATTATATATTTTATGAAGTTACATCGTATTTATGATTCTATCATTCTATAAAGTACTATTAATAACTTATCACTAGTTATTAATCTTATTACGTTATATATGATTAATCAATAATCACTAAACTCTAGTAATATTGTATTCATAAGATTATATAAACTATAGTAATATACATGTTTAGTGTTAATATCTATTATTATTAATTAATAAGCTCATACTACTCGAATACTAGACTAGTGTCTATTGAGTATTGTGTAGTGACTCTAGTGACTAGTAGTAGTAGTTTAGTACTAATTGTTATATAATACATATGTATTATAAGTTATAACTACAAGCATAAATAATATTTTTATTTTATGCAAATATAAGACTGTAGGGTATTACTATTCAAGTATCAATCTACTCATTTTATAGTTAATATACGGTATTAGTATAATAGTATTATTATATTATACTAATTAATACAACTATAATATTATATTATGAGTACTAAATTATAATGTTTGATAAAATATAATGTTAGACAATTTTATACAATTAAATACTATAAATAAATATAATTTTTTTTTTCACAACACTACTTGCTAGTTTTAAAAATTATAGTATATAACAATTAACATGTATTATAATTTATAGACTATTGTATTTTTTTTAAAATAGAATAATATTTAAATTAGTATAGACTTATAGTATTTAATTTTGTACTTAAGCTAAGTTGGTCCTGTGAGGGCCTGAGGCCGTTGGATCAACCAAAGTATATTATAGAAGCTGTTGATTCCATTACCCTAGGGTTACAAACTTACAGTTTTTAGACTCTTTACTAATTACCTTTGCGCTGTTTCATTCTCAACTCTCAAGTCTTAGATTCACACTTCGACTCACTCCACTTTCTCTCATTCGGCAGACCCATCGAGAAACCCTAAACTCACACTTCGATTCACTCATTCCCTTCTCTCATTGCATGGAATGATGGAATCAAGGGTTCAATCCTTGATTCTCGAATGCTTACAACCGGGGATTCTTTCGGATAGCCGTGACTGTAATCTCAACCTCTGAGATTACAACTGGTCCTCGACAAATGGGTCATTAAATGCATGTATTTATGACTCCCAACCAACTCAATCCCTAATTCTATGGTTCGTGGTTCACTGGTTCGTCAATTCTTCTGTCTATAAGTCGATTACCCTAGTTATTTTCCTATTTCTAAGCAATTGGTTGGGATTTGGGAACTTGGCAGATTTGATTGATCTTATCTACTTATAGTTTTATTTGAGTATTTTCGAAGATTCATTATGATTCTATCCTAACTCTTTATACATTGTAATATTGTTAGTTGTTACGTTGTAGATCTAGATCTAATCATCTAAGTATACTGTATGCCAAACTCCTAAGTGGTCAGTGGTGTGACATTGTTTTACCATACATCACCAATCGTCTATGCATGCTTTTGTAGTTTTGTGATTGTCCAATGCCCATCACTTTGATTGATAAGTTTATACTTTATTTTTTTTTTTTGTAATTGCAGAACATGTCTTGTTAGGGCCTTAGGCTGAACTTCATCCTTTATTGATTTTGCTATTGTTTACAATTTTACAAATATCTATTTCGAGTTTTATATTTCATATGAGTCATCTAAAAATTGTGGAAAAAACCTTCTGAAGAGCTTGCCTATAGATCTGTACTTGAAGCAAAATTCCCAGTCCGCTATGAGTTCTCTCAATTTATTTGATATTTAATGATGCTTTATGTTCTTGCATGAACTATTTAATGATGCTTTATTGTTCATGTTTTGGTTTATTAATCTAATCCTATGGTGATTTTGGCCTTAATTATTGAAAGATGTTTTATTCAACATGTCTTGTTGATTAATCTTATCCAATCTGATCTGTGTTTATAATCTTGCTTCAAGTACTTAAATATGCCCTCATGAACCTGTTTTGTTTGATTATAAATTATCATATCTGGTTTTTGCTTCAAGTATTTAATTATAGAATCTTTAACATGTTTTGGTTAATTAATCTTTTACAATCTCTTTTGTGTTTATGTTCTAACTTCAAGTATTTAAATATGCTTTCTTGAAACTATTTTGGTTGGTTATAAATTATCCTATCTGGTTCTTGTTTCAACTATTTAATTACAGAATCTTTAACATGTTTTGGTTGATTAATCTTTTACAATCTGTTTTGTCTTTATGTTTTTACTTCAAGTATTTAATATGCTTTCTGGAACCTGTTTTGGTTGGTTATAAATTATCCTATTTGGTTATTGCTTCAACTATTTAATTATGTCATTTTTAACATGTCTTGGTTGATTAATCTTTTACAATCTATTTTGTGTTTATGTTATTGCTTCAAGTATTTAAATATGTTTTCTTGAACCTATTTTGGTTGGTTATAAATTATTATATCTGGTTCTTGTTTCAACTATTTAATTATGTCATCTTAATATGTTTTGGTTGATTAATCTGATAAATCTTATCCAATTTGTTCTGTGTTATATTTTCTTTCTTCAAATATGAAATGGTGTTGTGTTTATCATGTTTTGGTTCATAAAATATTTTCTTTCTTCAAGTATGAAATGGTGTTGTGTGTTTATGAAATAGTGTTTTTTTTTTTATCCAATCTGTTTTGTATTCATGTTGTTGAGGTGCCTTGCTTTTGGAGGCACATCGAGCCACCAAGGCAAGAGTCTATTGAAACTATTCGAGTCAAAATTGTTTGACTCTAGCATCTTTTAGTTGATTATATCAACTGTATTAGCCTTCCATTTTGGAGGCACACTGAGCCATCAAGGTAAGGCTATATAAAAAAACTGTTGGAGTCAAATGTTTTTTACTTTAACATATTTTAGTATTTTTACTTCTGGAGTGTAACACCAGGACCCAGAAATTTTATGGTTGGACTATGGATTTTTTATTTATTTATTTATTTGAGCTTGAAATTTTAGGTTTTTTTTTGGATTTTATATTATGAATCGATGATTCTTTTTTTTTTTTTTGGAGATCTTGGCCGCTTGTTTAAACCTTAAAAACCCATTCGGTTTATGAGCTAGCAATTTCTTCCCCACACGTTTTATTTTTTTTCGTCTATTTTTCACCCCTAAGTTTTCCTCTCATCCACGGCATGCATGATTATACACGTCTCTAGTGTATTTTTATCCACTCCATGCACACACACGACTCTGTTTTCAGCTCTCTCCACATGCATGTCTCCCTCATATCTCTAGGATTTTCGCATCATATATATACGCATACATTAGCCATGCTTAGAGAAACTGCTCTGTTACGTTCGCTGCCGCCAACCATATTTTTTTTCCTCAACCTCCTGTCGCACGAATCAGCCTCTCCTAGTCCGACGCCCATCCCTCCTCCGCAACACAATCCATTTCCACCATGCACCGCCCAAAACTTTCATTGCCCCCATACGAAATCGACGCAACCCACATATAACTCCTTCTCGTTCACTGCTTCTCCACGTTCTCGACTCTTGCTCATCAACTTTGCCACCATAAACTTCCACCGTAAATGACCATCACCCAGGGCCCAACGCCTCACCATAGCCACTTCTTCTCCTCACTGTGAGACCTTCCCCTTAGCGAAACCGTGCAACACCCTAATCACTGGCCAAGCCCGTAACACAACACTATTTTTTTTCTTTCTGTGACGCCATTGCCCTACCACACAAAGTCGTGGATAACAACCCATCTGTACAAACAACGCACCACCCTCCAGCCGTCCTCACCACCACGGAAAGCCAACCACCGTCGCCCAGCCGTGGAAGGAAGAACACCCACGGCATACTCTGTTTTTGACCTTCGAAACAGAGGAAGTTGTTTTCCCATCGTGTGCAACCAACCTGCCACCCTATGCCGCCAACCTCCTCCTCGACATCACCGCTGCACAGGGAGCTTCGCCGGGCGCTGCACTCCATCCAGATCCGTCGCTTTCCTCTCGGTAAGCCTCCGCCGAACTCACCCACTCCCATCTTCGTCTCTTCCGTCTCTCTCTCTCTCATTAGTTGGTCTCTCTCTCTAACTAGTGTTCTGCCGCCGCCCCCAACTGTGCCATTGGGACAACCACTTTCCTTTCCGCACCGCACGCAGTTCCCCCTTTCTTGGTAAGTATCTCGCGCCCCTGCCTAGCCAACGGTTGCACTATGTAGCATGTTTTTCTTATACTAAGTGGCTACGTAAATATATTGTTACATATTATTTTGGTATGAAACTACAATATTGCCCTTTTATTGGATGGTTGTAGTTGGGATTTTTGTTTTTACTAAATCTATTTTACGTGTTCTTTGTGGGAATTATAAGATATTGTATAGAGAAATACATAGGATTTGTAAATTGTACTAATGGTACCATATTATTTTTACAGCAAGTGTAAAATTTTATTTTGAACATTTTAATTATGATTACAGAAAATCACTTAAGTATTTTAACATGTTATTAAGTAAAGTTTTATTTTTAGAGTAAACAATATTAGTGTAATGTTATTTTTACACTTTAGATATGGTTTAGTCTATTGGAAAAATAGTTATGGTTTATTTTTTAAAATATTTTGGGATAATTATATTATCCAGTATTAAACTTTATAGTTAGTTTTCAATAATAAATAGGTCTGAATTTTAAATATTTTGGTCATTATTAAATCAACATTGAAGATTTTAGAAATTGATGATTTGTAATTTTAGGTTTTGAGGAATTAAATAGGTTATTTTAGAAGTTTAGGATTAAATATCGAAATACGTGATTAATTGAAAATTTACAAGAATTACGTGATTATTTTATAGATAACGCTTAATTATTGTTCGACATTTTTGAAGAAAATTCTGAAAAAGCTAAGAAATCCAGGTAAGCGGGGTTTCTATCCTAGACTTTGCATAAAATAAAATGAATTGAGGTTGATTTTTAGAAAATATACATATTTGGTTATGAAAACAAATTTGAACTACCTCAGTTATCTGTTCTGCATTACTCATGAGATTCTGTTTAAGAAGAAAGTATTTTCTGTCATGACTGGTGTAAACATGAACTTATTTTTGACATTCTGTTTCTGAACTTTGAAAAAGAGAGTGAATATGAAATTTTATGCATAAATTATGTTATGATATGATTTTGTTCTGTTCTGAAGATTTTATGTACTCTGATATGATCTGATGTGATTTCTGAAAACCTCTGGCACAACATTCTGTTTCAGTTTCTGTTCTGCTCTGACCTTACTGCGAGTGTAAAACTGTGGCATCTGTTCGGGTTGGTACCAACTTTTCTGTTTCTGGTGCACCCACTTTGGAAATAAAATGGTTTTTCTGTGTGGTCTTTCCTATGTGCACACTCGGGGCTCCGAGAATGAATAAGGGAAAGATTCACATTCTGTTTCTGCTCGGTTAGCTACCAAGGTTTGCACAACTCTATCACGGGGGGTTAAACATGGTATTTGTTCTGATATGATAAGATAAGATGTGATATTTCAGTTTATGTTATGCCAAAAGAATTTTGATTATGAATATTTTTAAACTTTCGCTCTGATATTTTTGGATAACATGTTCTTACGCTGCATTTTGAAAACAATATTCTGATTCTGCATTCTGAAAGAAAATATTTTGTTCTGCATTCTGAACTCTGTAAATGCTCATGTTTACACACTAGTATATGTCCTCTGCTTACTAAGTTGTTGATAACTCACCCATTATCTCTAATTATTTTTCAGATAATTTTGATGGTTCAGCTGGAGAACAAAAGTAAGAGGTTTTAGCAAAGTGTGATGTCTGTAATGGAATAAGTGTCCGAGGGTACAAGTACTTATTTGAGAGTTGTAGCTAGTAAACTGATTTATTTTTCGGATATTTTGATTTGACGAGTTAAGGATAATTTCGAGTTTTTGGAGAATTTTTAATTTATGTTATTGAGAATTTCTTTATTTTTCCCATGTAGGAACTTAGATATTTGGATTGATTAAATGGATTAATATTTTATGGGATTTTTTAGATTTTATAGTTGTGTTATTTAAATTGATATTAGGTATTAAGAGCTAACTCTCCGGACCTCCGGGAATGGGGCGTTACATGGAGGTACCTTAAGCCATTAAGACAAGGTTGTTTTCATTTTAGTTGATTAATATAACTTGTATGATCAATGTTTATATACTTACTTTATGTTTCCTGTTTTGTGTTTAAAAAATATTAGACCCTAGTAAATGGATGATCGTATGAATTTGGCTGATCTGGTGGAGGAGTATGAAAATGAAAGCTCTATTGAGATTAGCTTAGTAGAGCCCATATTTGATGATGATGGAAACACTACAAATACTGAGGCCCCTAATATTGTCTCTACTAAGGGTCCAACAGATGTTCATGGTGATTTTGTTCAAGTTTAGGAACTTGTTGACTTCTGTCATGATGATTTCAGACTTTGTAGAAGTTTGGTAACTTCATGTAATTGTATTTTTTTTAAGTTTGGTAACTGCAGTTGTCTAGCTGATTTTGTTGAATTTTGGTAACTTGTTGTGAACTTGTTACTAAGTTGATTTTGTTTTGGTAACTGCAGTTGCCTGGCTGATTTTGTTTGGCTGATTTTGTTAAACTTTGGTAACTTGTTGTGAACTTGTTACTAAACTTATAACTTTTTTGGTAACTGTCTGTGGTATTAGTGTATGCCTATTGCATACTACTGCTTGCTTATTGGCATATTCGATTGTTCTTGTGGCTGGTAACTGCCCGTTGTATTAGTCTATGCCTATTGCAGTTGTCTGCCTCATAGTTTGTTTTCGGGTTGATATGAGTCATGCCTATTGCCTATTGCATACTCATTGTTTTGGTAACTTCTTGGGTAACTGCATTTGGTAACTGCAGTTGGTAACTTGTCTCAAAGCAATGTCATAACTCTAACAAAGTTACACAGTAAAATTATACAAGCAATCTTAGAAATAAATATGTGCCTAGGCAAATTAAGTTTTGCATTTCCTGTCAAACATCATTTGACAATATTACTAAGTTAGCAGTACTTGAGCAAGAGATTCAAAATAAGTTTAATTTTTTTAGTGTATTAGTGTATCTAGGGCAACTGTGTCAAGATTTCTGGCTTCATTCATGAAGACTAAGGACTTCACTGATTTTACAGCCCATTTTTTGTTTTGAAGTTTAATATATCTTATTTCATAATTTATTGTTGTAAAGTATTTTTTGATTCACTTGTTCCATTATGATGTAAAATGTCATTTATTGTACCATAACCATAATACTCTTGAAAGCTTCATGAGGTAAATTTGTATTTAATTTATTATTTTACTGATGCATTTATTTTAATTTTATATTATTAATTTTGGATATAAAATTTTGCATTAACGAGCCAAGCTCGAAATCAGAATCACTTGTAAAACTTAAAACCAAATATTTACTAATAAGGCAAAAACGATCATAAATATATGATTTGATGGAAAATAACTATATTGCCCTAGTCCAAGAAAGATACTAAGCTTTTCCTTCCCTATCTGTGCAGACCATCTTCTTAAAGTAATACTTCAACGCAATCAACGTAGAATCTGGACCTAGACACCCCATATCAATTTGGGTTTGCACCATTCTCTCTGGGTTAAAGAGAATTCGTCTTCGAATTCTAAACTTTCTTACCTCGATCTTTTGGATATCCAATTAGACCAATATTTCTTTCCTTTTGTTGTATCATCCCGATGATCATAGAAAAACTAAAATTAATTTGATCAGCTCGAAATAAAATAATATTGAGCATCTTATATTACTCCAAAATCAAGTTTCTTTCCCACATCTCAAATCTAAAAACATATTTTGCATATAAGAATTTGACAAAAAAAAATATTCAATTCCAAGAAAATCAACATAATTAATTGTCTCAAAAGTTGTTTCATGATCTTCGAACTTCAAAACTTCACCACCATTTTCCTTTTCCAAACTTTTTATGTTTTCAATAAAAAATAGTTACTTCATCTACTTGGTTATCTTCATCAGGATAGGTATCGTAAATTGGTATAGAGTACTTCTGCCCTATGGAAGAAGGTTCATCCTCAAACTCTTCTTCATCAGAGTAGTAAACCCACACAACATCATACAATAAATCAATAAAATCTTCAGCTTGAAGAGTACCAAGAAATTCTGATAAATCAACTATGAAACCAAGGTCCTCATAACGTACGCTCCTCCCTACCATGATACTTTTAAAATAGAGCATGATTGTGATACGGATTCTCAAAACTAGAATCAAAATCGGTCATCTCACGATCACCGATATCCTGCGCCGTTATACGCCGGGTTAACTCTGCAACCTGTCTCTACAAATCCTCAACTATCACATCCTAAATGTTACGATCAAAGTGCGAGACTTCCTCATTCGAAACCTATCCACGACGACTACGACCACTGGCCATGGAAATTGATGAGATATAACCCTGTAAAGATACTTAAACTTTGATGCCAACTGATGCTAGACATAATTTAAATTATTTCTTACGACTAGTTTTAATAGATGATCAACGTAGAGAAAACAAGAGATTCATCCAAAATATAGAGAAAACTTTGAATAATATTGATTAATAGTAAAATTTGAAATTATTTTATGAAGCCCACAAGCTAACTTAAATAGTTACAAAATTCAAAATTATGAAGATTTTTCTAAAAATGGAAAAATTTAAATTATTGTATGAGAAATATATATAAAAATAAACATGAATCCTACAAAAAATTTGGCCAAAATCAAAATCAGAATTGTAAGGGGATTTCCCCTTATTGGTCCGTATAGCGAGCCCATAAAGGATCTTTGGGGGATGAAGAGAGAGTGCCCGATCAAGCCCAACAACCGTCCTCTAAAAGGAGTCAATGAGTTTCTACAGAGTACTCGGCCCATGAGCAAAACCAACCCATGAAGCTACCCTCATGTGGGAAAAATGGATGGTAAAGGCAGAAGAGACTCACCGACACCCAACCCTCAGGAACCTATGCAGGCAGGTGGGTGAGAGAAGCGGGGAACTCTCGATCTCCTGATAGCAGGCATGGAAAGGCTTAACAATGAAGATCCGTAGGATAAAAATTCAGGGTGCCACGCCGCATTAATGACGTCACTCTCCGAACTCTACGCCTCATTAATGGCGCTGCCCTAAGAGCCACGCCGCATTAAAGGATTCTGACTAAGTGAATAGTTGAAGTGACAAGAACTCTCTGAGGCAAGGTATGGATTGTCTCCACCCAGAAACCTAGTATGAAAGCCGACCCCCAGGTACGAAGAACCCTCTTGATTCCTCTAAGCACTTGCACAAACTACTAAGCAGATATACTGACTTAAGCATCGGAGAATCCTCAGCCTCCACCAAGGCCCCCTACTCTCTGCGTTTTCTTAAGTGTGGAGGTGTGAGGACCAAGACCCGAATTACTGGAACTCAGTCCAAAGATGTGCGAAACACGACTTTAACAAGAATTAATTCCAAAATTTGAAACAAAATATTTACTAATAAGGCAAAAATGATCATAAATATATGATTTGATGGAAACTATAGAAGATCAATTACAGAGCAAAACTGATGCTGAAAATCAGGCTATAACAGGTGAAGTGCAACCAACCGAAATCACTGGAGATTGAAATCAACTCATGATACGGCAATCAATATTGCCGAAACTGGTGCTTCAGTTTTAAGATGGAGGAGATGTGATCATGCGGTTTTACTTGATTCTGTAACAGAAAAGTTTTTCAAATTCAAACATTCAAATACTGCACAAAGATAGGAAATCTATTCCTTGTAATTTGTCATTTGATAATTCTAGCAATAAAGAAATTCCTTGAAACAAGTTTCTCTAGTATCTTACATGGTATCAGACTGACCACCAAAAAGACAAAAGTCTCTCAATATGTCTTCATCTCCTACCAGCACCAACAATTCCTCTGTTATTTCCATAACCAATGTTGTTACTGTCAAGCTTACGTCTGAAAATTATCTACTTTGGAAAGCCCAACTAGTTCCCTACTTTCGTGGCCAAGACCTCTTTGGTTACCTTGATGGTACTATTCCAATGCCTCCAAAAACCATTTCATTCGATAATAATATCATTCCCAATCCCACCTACAATCTCTGGGGTACGCCAAGATAACATTATTCTTAGCACTCTCATGTCCTCTCTCTCGGAAGGAGTTCTTGCTCAAGTGGTTAATTACACTACTTCTCATGATGTCTGGAATGCATTGGACAAAAATTTCTCATCCCGATCTCATGTGAAAACTGTGCAAATTCGCACTCAATTAGCGACTGCCACCAAAGGCAACAAATCAGCCACTGAATATTTTCTGTTTATCAAGAAACTAACGGATGAATTAGCTATTGCAGGACAACCTATGACCTTTGAAGATGTCATCACATATGTGCTAGCAGGTCTCAGACATGAATGTGATAGCTTTGTGGCTTCCATCTCAGCAAGACCAAAAAAAGTCTCTCTTGAGGAAATTTATTCGCTGCTACTCACAACGGAATCTCGCATCTCTCGGCATCAACTTGCTTCTCCCATCCAACAAGCATCCATAAATGTAGCCCAAAAATAATATCAGTCTTTTACAACTAGAAGTTGTGGAAATTATCGTGGACAAGGGCGAGGTAATCGTGGTGGTTTCACCAATAATACTCGGAACAATGATCAAGCTTCAATCATTTGTCAGGTGTGCAACAAACTAGGCCACTCGGCTAGGAAGTGTTACCATCGATTTGATCTTACTTACCAGGATTCAGTCAAGCCCGAAAATAAGCAAGTAATGGAAGCAGCTAATGGACCAACTTGGAACACTGAATGGCATGCAGATACGGGTGCTACTCATCATGTGACAAATGATCTCAACAATCTGAATCTTCAAAATGAAGATTACAATGGAATAGATAATGTTCTAGTGGGAAATGGGCAAGGTTTGCAAATAGCTAAAACTGGTTCTACTCAACTTTCTACTCCTACTTCTTCATTTACTCTTAACAACATTCTCCTTGTTCCCGAAATTCAAAAGAATCTATTATCTGTGCATCAATTTTGTATTGATAATTGTATGTATTTCGAATTTCATGATCACTTCTTTCTTGTGAAGGATTACTCGGGGAAGGTCCATCATCACGGCCACCTCAATAATGGCCTTTATCAATTCACCACCAACACCCGAACACCTCAAGTCTTCTCTGATGTTCGCGCTTCCACTCGAGAATGGCATCGTTGCCTTGGACACGCCTCCACACCAATTCTCAATAAAGTCCTCTGTCAAAACAACATTCCAGTCGACAAGCATAATCTCCATTCAATTTGCTCCGAATGTCAAAAAGCTAAGAGTCATGATTTACCATTTCATTTGTCTCAAAATGTTTCTACTCTTCCCTTAGATTTAATTTTTAGTGATGTATAGGGTCCCTCCTCTGTAGCTTCTACTACTGGAGCTAAATACTATGTCCGCTTCCTTGATGATTATTCTAAATTTGTTTGGTTGTTTCCAATGAAATTTAAATCCGATGTTGAAATGGTATTTCTCCAATTTCAAGCGTATGTTGAGAAACACTTTGAAAGAAAAATTCAAGCCATTCAATCGGATTGGGGTGGTGAATTCCGTCGCTTGAACACATATTTCAAACAAACAGGAATCAATCATCGTTTAGCCTGTCCATACACTCACCAACAAAATGGAGCTATTGAGTGTAAACATCGACATATTGTCAAAGTCGGATTAAGTTTGTTGGCTCATTCAAACTTGCCACTATCTTACTGGGAAGATGCATTTCAAACTGCAACATATATCATCAATCGCCTCCCAACACCTGTCCTTAAATATCAATCTTCCTTCCAAATTCTGTATCATCGACAGCCTGACTACATGTTCATGCGTGTATTTGGTTGCGCGTGTTGGCCAAATATGCGTCCATACAACAAAAATAAAATGAGTTTTCGGTCCCAAGCATGCATCTTTCTTGGATATAGCATCTGTCATCAAGGATACAAATGTCTTAATCCATCAACAAACAAAATCTATATTTCAAGGCATGTTATCTTTGATGAAAAAATTTTTCCACCCATCAAAAGCATTTCATCCGACTCCAATTCTATCCAAACCGTGTCTCTTCCCTCAAATCTCACTGTTTCAAATCAAACCAGATTTACAAATTTGCACCCGGGTTCAATTTCCACTATCACACAATCTGCACCACGTCTTTCTTCTTTTGCAGGGACAGATGCACCTGCTGCTCCATCTTTAGTCTCAGACTTGGTTTGCAATCAGCAACACACTTCAAGACAGCAAGCTTTGAATACTCATCCAATGCTAACGAGTTCCAAGAATAATATTCATCAACCTCGAAGGCATTCGGATGACTATATTCGCTATCCTCTTCCAAAGGCCTTAATCACATAAACTGCAGCCTCCAACATGAGCCAACATGTTATACGGAAGCATCCAAACATGCACATTGGCGAGAAGCAATGAACCGAGAGTTTGATGCACTTTTAAAGAATGGAACCTGGTCTCTAGTCATTCCTTCCAACAATGCTAACATAGTCGGATGTCGATGCATCTACCGTGTTAAAAGGAAAGCCGATGGAACTATTGAGTACCACAAAGCTCGATTAGTTGCCAAAGGCTTTCATCAACAAGAAGGAATTGATTTTTTAGAAACCTTCAGTCCCGTTGTAAAGCATGCAACAATTTGGCTAATCCTATCAATTGCCGTTTCACATGGCTGGCCGACACTTCAACTTGATGTGCAAAATGCTTTTTTGCACGGTGACTTACAAGAAGAAGTGTTCATGACTCAACCTCAAGGCTATGTTCATCCATAATTTCCGAATCACGTATGCAAGCTTCACAAATCACTTTATGGCCTACGCCAAGCTCCACGTGTTTGTTTTCAAAGCTGTCGGACAAACTAAAGTCTTTGAAAATCTGTGAAAGTCAAGCTGATAATTCTCTCTTTATTCTCAAAACAAAAACTGAGGTTGTTTACCTTTTGATATACGTTGATGACATATTAATTACTGGTTCAAACTCTAATGCTATCAACAGGACCATTGCAAGCTTGAAAGAGTCCTTTGCTATCAAAGAGCTGGGCGATATCCACTTTTTCCTTGGCGTAGAAGCTGTTCACAGTATTGAAGGACTTTACCTCACTCAAAGGAAATATATTGTTGAGTTGCTCAAGAGAAACAAAATGGATAAAGCCAAACCATGCAGCACTCCGATGGCTTCCACTTGTCATCTAACAGCAAATGATGGCACTCCATTTGGTGATGCAGGGCTATATCGAAGTATTGTTGGGAGTATGCAGTACCTAGCCTTTACACGTCCAGATTTGGCTTTTGCAGTCCATAAAGTGAGTAAATTCATGCACAAACCTATGGAACCACATTAGCAAGCTGTTAAAAGGATACTTCGATACCTTAAGCACACAGTTTCAACATGTTTATTAATTACCAAAGCCAAGGATTTCAGATTACAAGCTTATTCAGATTCGGATTGGGCAGCCGATAGGGATGATCGTCGATCAATTGGTGCACATTGCATTTTTCATGGACCTAATCTCATTTCTTGGAGCTGTAAACAACGACAAATAGTGGCTAGAAGTAGCACCGAAGCTGAATACAAGTCACTTGCAAATAGAGCAGCCGGGTTAATTTGGTTAAAATCCATCCTATCCGAGCTTGGGATAGCTATGCATCAACCACCAGTTCTTTGGTGCGATAATATTGGCGCGACATATTTATCTTCCAATCCTATGTTTCATGCATGCACAAAACACATTGAAATTGATTTTTATTTTGTTAGAGATCAAGTGGCTCAAAAACTACTCTCAGTACAATTCATTTCAAGCAAGGATCAATTAGCAAATTCATTGACAAAACTATTGTCGCCTATTAAATTTCAAAATGTGCAATTCAATTTGAATGTTCGTGATCTTCCCTTTAGATTGAGGGGGCGTGTAGAAGATCAATTACAGATCGAAACTGATGCTGAAAATCAGGCTATAACAAGTGAAGTGCAACCAACCGAAATCACTGGAGATTGAAATCAACTCATGATACGGCAATCAATTTGCCGAAACTGGTGCTTCAGTTTTAAGATGGAGGAGATGTGATCCTTTGGTTTTACTTGATTCTGTAACAGAAAAGTTTTTCAAATTCAAACATTCAAATACTGCACAAAGATAGGAAATCTGTTTCTTGTACTCGTGTATATATACACTCTTATAATCTGTCATTTGATAATTCTAGCAATAAAGAAATTCCTTGAAACAAGTTTGTCTATTATCTTACAGAAACTAACTAATATTGTCATAGTCCAAAGAAGATATTAAGTTTTTTCTTCTATATATTTGTACAAATTCATATTCTTAAAGTAATATTCAACACAATTAAGGTAGAATCTGAACATAGATATCCCATATTAATTTGAATTTGTAGCAATAGTAACTGATAAATCCTGCATGCTACTCATACTGTTTTAAAGATTCAATTGATGTTAGCTAGGTACACGTGTTTTGTACGATGAGTAGCATGCAGCTGTTTTGATGGGTTTTGGTGGCTTCTTTTAGGGCTTGGGTGGCCATGATGTGGATCGGGGGTGGTGTACGTTGTTGGGGTCTGGGTAGCCAAAATAATGTCATCGTGGTTTATGGTGTTGATCGAGTTGGTGGATGTGGATTTGGCGGTCCGTCATGTTTGGTAGTTTCCCTAGATAATAAGGGATAACTTTGTCATTTCAAAATTATACTAGATTTTTTTGTATAGGAGTAATTCTAGATTCCTATAAATTTAATATATTACATGAC
Source organism: Juglans microcarpa x Juglans regia (assembly GCF_004785595.1). Classification (NCBI taxonomy): domain Eukaryota; kingdom Viridiplantae; phylum Streptophyta; class Magnoliopsida; order Fagales; family Juglandaceae; genus Juglans; species Juglans microcarpa x Juglans regia. Next base: position 37,830,224 of record NC_054594.1, on the reverse strand, counting down.
ATTGTATTAATTAGGATAGAAGTATATATGGACCATATCTTATAGATCTATTCTTGAGATACTTAATAATTTCCCCTCAATTAATAAGAAATTTGTAGTATATTTAATATTTTATTTTGTTTGAGAGAGGACGTTGAATTCATGTGATGGGGCTAGCTTCAACTGTTTTGAGTTTTATACAAATAACATTAAAAATTAGAAGACTCATAAGGAAGAAGACGAATTAGCAAATTAAAGGATATATTTTGCCAACAAATATGAACTCATAGTACGGTTCTTTAATGCCTTATAAAATTTTCCTAACTATATATAATGAATTACGTACACAAAGGATTTAAATCTGGCTTCGAGTTAGAATCTAATAATATTTAATTTTTTCTAATTAAAATTGCATTAATTAAATATAAGAAAACGGTTTTCATATATATATTTTATATATATATGTATAGTCCAATTTGGATGTAGTTTGGGGCTGCTTGTATAAGGGTACGTACCCCATATTACTATTCTAATGCATGGGGTTTATAGTGATATAAAAATTCATTACTTCACATAGATTCGAATCGGATGATATTACCCCATATATATTATGGTTACTGACAATAATATCGACGCGTACTGGTAGGGGTATAAATTTAAACCGAAAAACTGGTCCGGATCGGACCAAACCGGTTGGACAGGATCAAACTGGACCGGTTTTTGAATTATGCAAACCGGCTGGAACTGGTTCGGTTTCGGTTCTACGATTTTCGAGACCGGACCGGACCGGTTGGGAAAAAAATATAAAAATTAATATTTTATATATAAGTTTTATATATAATATATGAAATAATTTCATATTATAATTTATAAATTATAACATAAAATGTTAATCTTAAATATGAACATTTGTAATTTGTTTCATTATATGTTATTATTATAATTATATATAAGATGATGTTATTATAATTTATAAAATAAAAGTTTAATTTTGAAGATGAAAATTTAATTGATCATATACTTTAAACATAAAATATATATATTAAATTATATTATATATAGTCTAATATATTATATAGCTATACTAATATGTAAGTTTATGACTAATACTAATATATAACTATACTAATAGTATAATATTAATACTATTATATAGTCTAATATATTATATAGCTATACTAATTTATAAATTTATAACTAATACTAATATATAACTATACTAATAGTATAATATTAATATTATTATATAGCTATACTAATATATAAGTTTATAACTAATACTAATTTTTTTACTTAAATAGATTTTTTTACTAAAACAGATTTTTTTAGTAGTGCAGATTTTGTAATAGGAACAGATTTTTATAACAGATTTTTTGAATCAGTTTTTTTTTATTAACATATTTTTATTTTTTAATGATAAACTTACATTTTAAAAAACTGGAAAACCAGACCGGACCGGACCGATACTGATTTAGGAGAGTAATCGGTACGTAATCGGTTTTGAAAAATACAAAACTACATACCGGTTCGATCCGAAATTTTATCCTAAACTGAACCAGACCGAATAAGTTACACCCCTACGTACTGGTGCTGATCACACGGCATAGGAATGGAATGAAGCAAGGCAAATTTGAATTCAGGCCGGAGTAGTGAAACTCAATACTCATGTATCAACCCTTGTAGCTGAGTTAATTTGAAGATCAGTGGCCGATCGAAGATCAGGGCATTATAAATTCTATATTACAATCTACAGAGAGAGAGCCAAGAGGGGGTGGCCGGGGAGAAAAGGGAGGCCGCCGACCGATCGGAAAAGGAGGGAGAAGTAGGAGCTTAATTAACACACACATATATATATATATATATATATATAGAACAGAAATTAGAGGGAGATCAAGAGAATGTTCTTATTTATTGTCCTTCAGTTCAGTTGTGTTCTGTGAGAGAGAGAGAGAGAAAGAGAGAGAGAGAGGAACTCGACCAGTTACAAAACATGAAATCCGTGAACACCTTTATTACAAGTAAACAACGAAAGAGAAGAAAAATTCTAGGATGCTGCAGAGCAGAGAGAAGGGCAGTAGTCATACTGGTGTGACGTGAATGGGAGTGTGTGATATTATTCCAGGCAAGCCACAAGGACTCCCATTCCATCGGAGTTGGACCAAGCAGGACGTTAGCAACTCACGCGCCCTCGCTGCTATGTTACCACGGTCCACCGCAGCTCTACGTTTATGCCACGTTTCCCTGCGACAAATATTTTATAAGGCCACGACCACAAGCGGGTTTGGTTTCGTAAATCAAAGCGAGAAAGAAACGTTTCGGAGAGAAAAAACCAAAAACTAAAAATAAAAGGAAAAACAATTTACTTTTTTTTTTTTTTCGGGGGGACTGACTAGGACGTTATGTTTCGAAAGAGCGTCTAAGTTCTCTTCATGTAAACCCCCGGGTCCCACACCACCTCCCCCACCTTGTCCTTCTTCTCTCCTTTATTTTCTCTCCCCCCCTCCCCCCAACCCCTGCCCCCAACGAAACAACGGCGCGGAAAACCCCTTCTCTCTCTGTCTCTCTCTGAAATTCTGCTAAGCGTATTTTTTTTGGGTTCGTCTACGAATTTGGAAACGAAGAGAGAGATAGGCGCAGGAGGGAAAGGTTAAGATGGAGAATATGAAAGGGTCATAATAGTAGAATTTTCTTTTATTAACAGGTAGGCTGGTAGCTGAAGATTAGCAAAGAAAAGGAAGTAAAAAAGAAAGAGAGAAAAAAATAAAAAATAAAGTCCTTTTCGGTTTTGGCTTTTCTACGTGCTTCAGCTAGTAGTGAAGGACCTGCGGCTTACACGGCCTGGGCCAGCCGGTAACTTGGTTGTGGAATAGCCGGGTTTGATAGGCGTATTGGGATTTGTTTGTGTGCTTCTTTCACGTTTTAATCCAATGGAGGAAGAGGAGGCGGTGGCGGGGGCGGTGGCGGGGGAGGGGGATTTTTGACATGGACGGTGTGGATTTTGTCTTCTCTTCTTGATGAAGAGAGAGCAAAAAAGGATTGGATTAATGGGCTGCAGTGTCTAAAGCCTCTGCATGTGGTGGTGAAGAAGGATAAAGATCCGAAGCTGCGCTTGATTGCAAAATCCATAGTTGTGGGTGTGGCTCTTCGGGTACGCTTTCTACTTTTGGCCTGCATTTCTGGGTCTTTTCCGGTCTTTTGCGTTGTAAAGGTTAGTGGGTATTTCTCCGGTTTAAAATACTTTCTTGCTTGTGGGTTTTATTTTTATTTCTTTCCGGGAAGGTCTTTGGCTTGGCTTCTTCTTTTGGTATATTATTTCGGTTGAGGAAAATGTCGTCATTTTCATCACTGTGGTATTCAGGAATTTACTATAGTATCAAAAAGTTATATTTAACTGATTAAGGAAATATTTTGGAGAAAGAGAGTTAAGGTAAATTGTTCTGCTTTAACAAATAAATAGCTTTCATAATTTTTTTAGGCTAGTTGGTGTGTCAGATCTTGAAGCATTGCAGTAAAATTCTTCAGATTTTTAGTAAGTATCCTATTGTGTTGAACATGTTCTTTGACAGGAAATGAGTATTGACGATTGGAATCTTGAGGTTATAGTTGAAGACATTTTTGTTACAGAAAATTAGTCTGTACTGGGGGTTTGGAAGATTCAAACTTTATTGTTAAATGGACTGAAGAAGCAGTCTTTGGATGCAATGTTAAAGGCATTGGCATCTGGGCTGTTGATTTTACTGCTTTTTTTATCGGTATCTGCGGCTGATAATGGATTTCCCCGATGTAATTGCGAAGATGAGGGTAGCTTGTTGAGTTTTGACAGCATTCTACAGTGCCAGAAAGTGAGTGATTTCTTAATTGCTGTGGCCTACTTCTCGATCCCCATCGAGCTACTTTACTTTGTCAGCTGCTCGAACGTCCCTTTCAAATGGGTTCTCTTTCAATTCATTGCCTTCATCGTTCTTTGTGGGTTGACCCATTTACTCAATGGCTGGACTTATAGCCAACACCCATTTCAGCTAATGCTGGCTCTCACCGTCTTCAAGATTCTCACTGCTTTGGTCTCATGTGCCACTGCTATAACACTCATCACTCTCATCCCTTTACTTCTCAAAGTGAAGGTGAGGGAATTCATGTTGAAAAAGAAGACTTGGGATCTAGGACGAGAGGTTGGAATAATAATGAAACAGAAAGAAGCTGGATTGCACGTTCGGATGCTTACTCATGAGATTCGGAAATCGCTTGATAGGCATGAGATTCTGAACACAACTCTTGTGGAGCTTTCTCAAACTTTGGGTTTGCAGAATTGTGCAGTTTGGATGCCTAATGAGGGTAAAACACAGATGAACCTGACCCATGAAGCTTATGGGAGGAAATATTCAGATACATATAATTCTTCTATACCAACTACTGATCCAGATGTTGCAAGGATCAAGGGGAGTGATGAAGTGAATATCCTTAGCCCTGAGTCAGCACTTGCTGCTGCAAGCAGTGGAGAGTCAGGTGAACCAGGACCTGTGGCTGCAATACGAATGCCATTGCTTCGGGTTTCCAATTTTAAAGGGGGAACTCCTGAGATGAGACGTTATGCAATATTGGTTTTGGTTCTTCCAAGTGGACAACCTAGATCTTGGAACAGCCAGGAAATTGAGATTATTAAGGTTGTTGCCGATCAGGTTGCCGTGGCTCTTTCCCATGCTGCACTCCTTGAAGAGTCCCAGCTCATGAGAGAGAAATTGGTAGATCGAAATCGAGCATTGCAACAGGAAAAGATGAATGCTATGATGGCAAGCCAGGCAAGAAATTCCTTTCAAAAGGTAATGAGTGATGGGATGAGGAGGCCAATGCACTCAATTTTGGGTTTGCTTTCAATGTTGCAGGATGAGAATATGAGCAACGAGCAGCGAACTGTTGTAGACACAATGGTGAGGACCAGCAGTGTTCTATCAACCTTGATAAATGATGCAATGGACAATTCTAGGAAAGATAGTGGAAGATTTCCAATGGAGATGAGGTCGTTTCACTTACACTCCATGATAAGAGAAGCAGCTTGCCTAGCAAAGTGCTTGTGTGTCTATAAGGGCTTTGGCTTTGCAGTTGAGGTTGAGAGGTCACTGCCTGATCATGTAATGGGTGATGAAAGAAGGGTTTTCCAGGTGATTTTGCATATGGTTGGGAACCTGTTGGCTGGCAACAATGGAGGGGGATTTGTGATACTCCGGGTTTTCTCTGAGAGTCGAAGCCAGGGAAGGAATGATCAGAGATGGTCAACCTGGAGACATAGCTCCTCTGATGTGGATGTACATATTAGACTTGAGATTGCAATAGAAAATAGTGGTTCTCAGTTGGAGGGTTCAGTTTCAATTGCACAGCCTGGTGGTAGGAGGTACACCAGTGATGGACTTGAGGAGAGTTTGAGCTTCGGCATTTGCAAAAAGCTAGTGCAGGTGAGAATGATAGGTTGTGTCCACGCTTGCATGTGATGTTATTGAGTAATATAAGACTCAGAAACACTTTTCATTTTCTTATTATGAAATTCTTAAAACAAAAAAAAAAGATAATTTTGAAGAAGGTTTCCGCAGGAAAAGTCTTGATTGGTTATAAAATTGAAGACAAGTCATTCTTAAAACAAAGATATTAGCTGCTCTTACGCTGTAAAAGTTTTCATGTATTGAGACTGCTTGGAAAGAATAAGGTTTGATGCTCTTTTGGTTACTGTGGTACTTCCAATTCACATGATTAATTTGTTGGTGTACAAAATTTCTTAAAATTTGGGGGACTCTGGTAATCATTGTTGCGATTGTTGTGTTTGTAAAGGGTCACTACAGTATTTGCATTATCAAGATGGAATCGTAACATATAGTCTGATTTTAAACAGTTAATATTGTTATTGTTTGTTGACCACTCTTTTATTGTTGCAGTTGATGCAAGGCAACATACGGGTTGTCCCAAATCATCAAGGTTTTGCTCAAAGCATGGCACTTGTTCTTCGGTTTCAACTGCGACCATCCATTGCAGTAGCCATCTCAGAACCTGGAGAATCTTCAGAGCACGCACACTCTAACTCTCTCTTCAGAGGCTTACAAGTTTTACTGGCTGATGATGATAATGTGAACAGGGGTGTGACGCGAAAACTTCTTGAAAAGCTAGGTTGCGTTGTCACTGCTGTTTCTTCTGGATTTGAATGCCTTAGTGCTATTGGCCCTGCAGGCTCTTCTATCCAAATCGTTTTATTGGATCTTCACATGCCCGAGTTGGATGGGTTTGAAGTTGCAATGAGAATTCGGAAATTTCGTAGCCGTAGTTGGCCACTGATCGTTGCCTTGACAGCAAGTGCTGATGAAGACATGTGGGAAAGATGTATGCATATTGGAATGAATGGAATCATTCGGAAACCAGTTCTGCTGCAGGGTATTGCCAACGAGCTTAGAAGAGTCCTGATGCAGGCAAACCAAATCTGACGAGACAGGCTGTAAGTTATGAGATTTGCAGCTGTCAGAATTCTTTCGCATCTCTTCGGGTTCATGATAAAAATAAGCAAACAACTTTATTTGGCTCCCCCAGTACCCGTACAAGCTTCCAGCTCAGAGATGTTATTATACACAACATTCATAGCCAAAATGCTATACAAAATTAGGACACTTCATTGACGTACCTCTACGTGTTTGAGTTTTGTTGTATTGCATAGATAGTTTCGTGTCTAATCTCAGGTAATTAAAACTATCTTCAATACACCCTTCTAATTTTTTAATTTCTAAAGTATCTTGGAAAGTGTATAAAGTTAATTTGCAGGTTTTTCATACAAGCGGTAGAGCAGCTAGGAGACATTATCGTACAATATCGTACAATGTCTTGAGCAAAAGATGCTTACTTTGGGATGTTTGTTGACGGGTATCTGAAAATGAACCATAATGTATAGTTATCTTTGCATAAATTTTTTTCTTCAGTTGGTAATCAATTTATTGACAATCATAGAACGGCTAAAACAAATTTTAGGGACTATCGTTCGTAAAGAAGTTCGATTCAATATTGTACGATAACTTGTGTTTTGTGGGTATATAGGAGCTAGAACCTTTTGTTTTCGCCAACAATAATTCATTAGCATCTTGTCAATGCAAAAAGATCCAAGGATTATAAATTGTTACTAATTCATGTTGTATTATATATATTTGTCATCTTAATTAGTAATACAAAAGCTTTGGTATTTAATTTCAAGGCCATTGTTGCTTCTTGTTGGTTTTATGCATGCAAAAAGATAAGTCATCCAATGACTTTTTTTTTTTTTTTTGTTTCTCCTTCTTCTCAAGGCGACGGAGTAAAACCGACAAGGTATTAGTTAAATCCATTCGGTGAGGAATATCCGAGGTTTTCATATTAATATTATTCGCTGTTATCCATCTCAGAGAGAGAGAGAGAGTACTAAAAGCATGATGACAGTATTCCAGGTACACATAAAGATGCGTAATAAAAACACCTTTGCCCGGGATAATTGAAAAAAAAAAAAAAGATTGTATATATATATGTGTGTGTGTGTGTGTGTAGAGAGAGAGAGAGAGAGAGAGAGAGAGAGAGCGTAACACTTTCTTTTCAGTGGTAATGAAGCTGTAAAACAAGGTTTTGCATAAAGTAAGTTGATTCAAGGACAAATTAGCTTTGATAACACATTGGCCGTGAATGGCAATGAAGCCTATCTAGAATATACACGTACGTACAGGCGCTCCCATCTACGATTTTCTGCAGGTTTCGTTTAATAAATTGGTTGCATAAACTTCCCTTTATAGCTGCAAGATGTCATTATTTCCAGAGAAAATAGATTCGAAAGATATGGCCGGAGGCTATGGGCGGGTTGATTGATTATCTTCGTGTGGTTACTTGTTCTCCGAAACCATGCAAAGAATATAAGCACGTACATGGCCTCTTTCCTTTTTGTTTCACTTTCATATCTCGTGGACCCTCCACTTATCCCACAAATGACACAACCCCCCCTATCAACCCAAGTTGGCTTTTAATATTTCAGCCCCCCCGAAAGGCCAAAACAGGAGCTTCCTTTATTATTATTATTATTATTATTATTATTATAATATAACACCACTCACCGCAACCAGTTAATCCCAACAAGAACACTTCCATCGATCACCATTATTATATCTCGGGGACTTGACGTTTACATCCTTTAGGATTATTGACTAATTCTCCCACACATACTTAATTTGTCATTTGCCATCTATCGCTTTTGCCTATCTATCAATTGCTAGCTACAACGTTTCTTGGAAAAGTGGTATTAGGCGGTGGCTCATTTTGAATCATTAGGTTGGTGAAATCCTTGTCAACATTATGCCATAGATCTTAGGCATATATATCACTCTCCATGAATCCTGCCCACCACCCACTTCTAATTATTCCCCAAATCCAGTGGGCGGTAAAAAAAAAAAAAAAAAAAAAAAAAAAAAAAAAAAAAAAAAAAAAATCTTTTATCTCTCTTTTAACTCTCTTCAACGCAAATAACGATGTTTTTTTTTTTATAATCCAAATTCATAAAATCTAAGGTACATATTCAGGTCAAATAATAATAATAAAAACATATGAAAGCAACTCGATCGAGAAACTCTCATGGCAATCAATAATCTGAAGCACCATGTCTAGTAGTAGTGGTTGCATGCATGGAGATCCAATGCAAACTAGCTAGAAAATAGCCTAACATCAACATGTGTATTGTGCTCGCTGTTGTCTATTAGGAAGCAACAACGACTTGGTCAAACTTGTTGGTTCGAAGGAAAAAACCAAATAATTTGATGTGTGTTGCTTTGGGGATATTGATGGATGAGCATCAATCCTATCATGGAACTTGTCCAAAAATTGTATTGCCTAGTAAACATCCACCCTTTTTTCTCTCTCTCTCTCTCTCTCTCTCTCTCTCGGATAAACTAATAAACAGCTCCTGGGATTTGTTTTATCTGGAAACGGAGTGTTATGCCAGGGGCCATGTATCCCAACAAAAAATAGGATAAAATTGGACTTGTCATGCCTTGGGTTGCATGAAGTGAATCTAGAGTCCTCCATATCTCTACTTGTTTATTTGTTATGCGAAAAAGTATTAAATCTATTATTTCTTTTTGCAGCTTAATCTACGACAACTTGGGTGGAAAGAGATGGGCTTTCATACCTGATACCTCCTCAAGGCCTCTTGGCATTACTTTAGTCTTTATTCTTGGGAGGACTAAAATTAAAGTCTGTGTCAAAGGGCTCTGTATTTTGAAAAAGTATATATGACAAAGAAAAAAGATACAGAAACGCATAGGATTGTGTGTGGAAGATTGACTGCTCATAATTTCAAGATTGGCATAGAGTGCAAATTACGCAACTAATCCTGAAAATCAATTTAATCCTGTTTATTTACAGATTCATATATATATATATATATATATATGTAGTTTGTCTTGTAGCAGATCCGAGCAGCGTCCTTCCTAAGGTAAGGTGTCAACACTGAAATACTCGTACTAAAACCTGCTCTTGCCCCAATATATATAGAGATTCTTAACACAATTTTCTTCTCTTTTTATTTTGGGCAAGTAGAGATAGATTCTAAAGTTGCTTAGCAATTATCTTAAAAAAAGTAAAGGTTTCTGCATTGAGTAATCTCGACTTTGCTGTTAAATGCATGCTTATAGTGAATAGATTAATGATACACTGTTTGATTATGACTTGGCCTAGCCTCGTAATGGTTTCAAGAAAGAGTTTGGTGGATCAAATTGCTCGCTGTCACAGCCTTCACTTTTTAATTGGTTAATTGGCCACCGGACGAAGTTGCCATTTTTTTTTTTCAACTCTTGCCAGACGAGTTTCAGGACTCCAGAAAGTCCGTCGTAATTAATTAAGGTGCAGTGCTACGTACAGTTCAATTTTTTTGGACTTTTTTTTTTTACTCATTTGCGGTCCAAATATAGGAATAGATAAAAAGATCTCACTTTATCATAGACTTCATCAAAACACTCTTATTTCTAAATCAAATAACATTTCAGTCTCCCTCTCCTTGCCGTGCATATGCTCTCGCCTCCTCCACCATCAACGACTCCTCTTCAAGGTCCTTCAGGTCCATTCTTATTTCTAAACTCTTACTTCGAAATTAATTGCTGGTGCATCTTTCAAATCTTATATACACACGACGTACGTATTTTATTTAAAATCTAATGATCTTGATCTACAAGAATGTAAATAATGTGTAGTGTTATTCATCTGATCTATGAATGAAACATACTTACGACAATGAGTTTGGTGGTACCTGGTAATGTAGTGTCGTACTAGCCTTTGGGTACTTAAGAAAGGGGATGGAATTGCAACCTGGGTATTCGAATTGAAGCTGACTGGAATTGCAACATGGGCCGACTAGGTACTTGACGAAGAGGGTCCTCTCTTGAGGAAGGAGATGGTGAACGCCAATGCCGATGGGCTATTGCGCAGGCAAGAGGGCAAGATTATTGTGAAGTGTAAAGAAATGGTACACATAGTGCTCAAAACTCGAGGTATATATTTTTTTTAAGTAAAAAACAATATGATTAGCGATCATTTGAAGACTCATCGGACCTTAAAAACCAGTGGGACAATCAACGAGATCTAAAGATTTTTCCAGGTACACATATATGAGATTCATACCAAGAATATTAACATTAAAATAAAAAAAAAAGTCAAAAATACCTATAAATTAAAGAAGATGTGGGCTGATGCATCATGCAGTGCTGGGTTTCTAACTTCTAAGCAATTTATCTCCTAATTGCCTTGGGTTTAAAAGAAACAAATGTAGCAGTATCTGGGTCTAGATTGAGCGAGTTTTGGCATCCAATCCAAGCCCATTGTACACACAATTTCCTAGGTAAGCCCATTGTTAAAAACTTAAATGTCGAATATAAGCCTCTACTTCGACCTCTCACGTAATGAATGAGCCCAAGTGTTAGGTGTTGAAAAACGTAATAAATAAGGTCGCATGCTTGCAATATCTATGCAATTAATTTCTTCCCCTCGATCAAGGTGTTTTTATGCATTTTTTTGATAGAGAAACTGTAACAGCCCACTAGAAATTTACTGGTAGAATTTCTATTTATTTTAAGAATTTCGTGAAAACTCTGTAAGTTTTTACGAATCGACCAATCGCGCAGGTTTAGTCTGTCAACATAGTCAGTGTTATCACTCACTATGATGCTAGAAATATGAGTTTAATTATTTGAGGTAGTTAGAGGTGTCAGAATGTGTTTTGGTCTACACCATTAGATTTAGTTGATTATTTATGATTTTATGGCGCAATAGCCAATTTTCATAATTTCGGATGAAATGACTGTTCGAAATTGGGAAATTATTTTTAGGGGTACTTCGAGCTTGAATTTCGCTAAACGATTTTCACTACAGGTTAATATGAATATTTAGGATTTTTCAGTACTAAGTTTATTATGCATTTCTTTGGAGTGAATAGTAACCTCGATAAGCGCACTCAGTGCAGTGTTTTTTAAAATCACAGTGTGGAATGTTCAAATTAGGTTATAGAAGTTTTATTTGGACACTTGGTAAGATCTTAGCCACACATAGTGAACAGTATTAGACATTTGGCACCATGAGGAACCATTAGATGGATTTGTGAATGAAGTCAAGGTGTGAGATCACGCCACCTAAGCAAAACTTTGTTTCATCTGATCAATCAAATTGTGCTAGACCAAATAGGGATTCAACCCTAGCAAAATCCTAAATGGTTGGAATCTAATTGAAATCCCAAAAGCTTGATTGAAACCAAAACCCTAAACGGTTTCCCCAAACCCTAAAATTGGCCTCCAAACCCTTTTTAATCCGATTTCTAGCATTGTTTTTAATCATTTGATTAAATCACTTCCACATTCTATTAATTAATCAAATCCTTGTTATGACATTATTATCCAACATTTTAAACCTTGGAAATTTGATTGGGCAAAAAAAAATTGGTTTTGGGCTTGATAACATCTCAAACCCTAACCAAACCCCCTTTAAACCCCAAATTGAAGCCCACTTAGTTGGGACCCACCAAGGCTCACGAATTTGGCCACCTTGGCAAAGCTTCTTGAAGAAGTTTCCTCCCCCACATGGCAGACCATCCACTGCCATTGGCTGCAACCCATTAGTGCCTTGATGTGATGAGAAGTCCACTCCATCAACCTCCATCTCTCACAGCTGCTGCAGGCAGTCCTTTGCCCTCATTACTCTCCACTTTATGTCACATAGCCTGTAATACCCCGTATTTATAGTGTATTTATTTTTAGTGAAAGATTATTTTAATTAATTTTAAATATTGTTTTTCTTGTTTTAAAATTTATCAGATTTCTCGTTGAATTTATTTTATAATTTTTAGGTTGTGAAAATTTACTTTGATGTGCTTTCTTGAAATTAATTAGTATTTGCATTAAATTACTCTTTGCTTTAAGGTATAATTTTTTGGTTGCACTATAATTAGTATTATTTTATTTTTTTTCCAATTTTATTTTCCCACACACGGCACTACCCATGCACGTCTATCTCTTCACTTTCTCTAAAGTTTTCTTATCACCCATATAAAGATACACTTTCATCTTATACTTTGAGAATTACCCTGTGCCATCGCTGAACCACTGTGCAGAACCACCCAGCCCTCCTAGTTCGATGCCAAACTCCTTTCTCCACGTAAAAACAAACAACAACCCACTTCCATCGTAAACAGCCATCACCCAAACTCCTCCTTGAAACCATTCCCAGCCACTGGGCGTCGCAGTCTAGCCCAGCCCGAGAGACAATTGGTAGTTGTTTCCGTGTATTGTTCCCTTAAAAACCAACTCCCGTGCGACCTCACCATCAGCGGACGCAACCTGGGTTGTCCACCGCGCGTAACCAACTGCCCAGACCGTCGCCACCGTGACCCAGCCGTGAACCCAGCCGTGTAGCCTTCAATAGCCATTCTGCAAGCCTCTGTTCTTCACTCCCGAAACAGAGGATGTGTTTCCTCCTACCTTGAGCCATTACAACCACTACCTACCGAGAGCTCCTTCATGTTGCGGCCCCAGAAACCGCTGGCGAGGTTTTCCGTCACCCCGGGTCCGCCTCATGCCACCACCGCCGCACGGTAATCTCCCTCTTTGTTTTCTCTCTCACGTTCGGCTTGCTCATCCCGTAAACTCTCTCTCTCTCAGATTTCTTCTCTCTCTTTCTGAATTGCATGCCCCTCTCTTGCCTAGTTCTGCCGCGACCACTTTTCCCTCACGGTGAGCCTCGTCGCACCTCCTCTTTTGGTTTCCTTTTTTCCTTTGTTGTGTTTTATGTTTACCTAGAAACAAGTAGAAACTTTGCACTCTTTGAAAATATTAACATGTAGTTTTAAACTTTATGGTCATGATATTCCTGGTAACTACGAAACTGCCATCCGTTTTCAGATATATTGTTACGTGGATTTAGTTTAATGGATTTTGTTTTAATGGTCTTGGTTTAATTGGTTGTGTTATAATGAATGGGCTTGGTTTTCATTATACATAAAAAAAATATGACTATATTGTTAATTTGAGCTATTTAGTTTTCAATTGAACTTGTTTTTTAAGTTGGCCTTATTTTATGGGATTTTAAATAGCTATATTATTTTATTAATCTATAATACGTTATGGGTACTTTAGTATTTTTAAAAACATCGGTATTCTTTTATCATAATATTTATTCGATTACTCTCTTCGGTATGGATTCGTTTAAGTGGATATTGATGAAATTAGAAAATGATGATATTTAGAGTTAAGAGAATTTTAAGTATTGAGGAATTAAAAATATGTACTTCAGGTGTAATATGAGATTTATTTGTTCACTGGAGATTTATTTAAGTTACATGAGTTTTATAGGTGACGAGTGACAATTGTTCAGTACTGTTGTAAAGAATTTATGAATAAGCTAAGAAGTTCAAGTAAGCGGGGTTCCTATGCTAGACTTTGTATAAAATAAAATGAACTGAGGTCCTTTTTGGAAAATGTGCATATTTTGCTATGAAAAGAAATCTGAAAACAATCTCAGATATTTGTTCTACATTACTAATGAGATTCTGTTTAAGAAGAAAGTATTTTCTGTCATGACTGGTGTAGACATGAGCTTATTTTTGACATTTTATTTTTGAACTTTAAAAAAGAGAGCGAATATGAAATTTTGTGCATAACTTATGTTTGATTCTGTTCTGTTCTGAAAATGTTTTGTACTCTATTATGATGTGGCATCTGAAAAACCTTTAGCATGACTTTCTGATTCTGTTCTGACTCTTATTTTGATTCTGATATGGTGATTCTGATTCTGTTTTACTCTTATATGTGGCCCTATCACGAGATACAATAGTGACCTCTAGCCCTGTCCCGGGATATAATAGTGACATCTGGCCCTGTCATAGGATATAATAGTGACCTCTGGCCCGCCACGGAATATAATAGTGGTTTTCTGTTCTGAGTGCAATTGCTTTGATAACATGGTGATTTATGTTCTGCTTGACTTTCCGCAGGATGCACAACCCTACCACGGGGGTTAAACATGGTCTCTATTATGATATGATGCTCTGATATGATATGATAAGATGAAGATCTTCAGTCATGTTGTGCCAAATGAGTCTTTGAATATGAAAAGTTGGTTTCTGAATATGAAATGTTTGAAAAGTCGCTCTGATTTTCGGATAATATGTATTTTTGAGATTTGCATATTGATACTGAAATGTTTTGTTTCTGCATTCTGAACTCTGTGAAAATGCTCATGTTTACACACTAGTATATGTCCTTTGCTTACTGAGTTGTTGATAACTCACCCCTTATCTCCAATTATTTTTCAGATAATTTTTGAATAGTCCAGCTAAGGATCAGGATTATGGAGCATCGGTGAGATGATTATTTAAGCATAGTGGATTACTCATAGAAGATTTCTGAGAAGTGATGGATTTTATTAAGAGATTTTGTCGTGCAAGATACATATTTCTCCATTTTATCACTTCTTTCTCCCGTTTTTAGAGAGAAACCCAAAAACCTCTCTCGGGCAGATTTCTATATCTTTTTGTGTGGCCATTTTCTACCATTTGTAGGTATTTTCTCATGATGACTCCTTCATAAAAATTGTTCGTCTTTAAATCTAGTTTCGGTGTATATCTTATTAGTCCCAATCCATGTACATTTGATTAGTCAAAAGTATTTTTTACTATGGAAATGTCATTCTGGGCGTGAAACTGGAGAGTATGATATGTTTTGGAATTTTTGACCGAGCTAATGGACATATCTTGGTCCGAACATTTTATGGAGTGTTGTTATCATGTGTTTATGAATGTTCATTGAGGTTTTTTTGCATGAATAAAGTTTTTGATGATGGATTTCCTTAGCTTTAGAAACTTGAAAACTGGAAGTTGAAAAACAATTTTTGTTCTGTGAAAGTTTGAATATTTCGTGGTTTAATCTTATTCCAAAGGCTTTGATATTTTTATATGATGATCCTAAACTTCTTATATACATGTTAAGATATTATTTTGAAGATATTTAGTATTAGTTTTAAATGTATGATTTTTCAATGCAAGAGGATTTCGGTTAGGCCTAAGATTTGATGTTTTTGGGTTAGATCCATGTTTTATGGAGTTTTAGCCATGTGATTTTAAGTTTGATGGTTGGATATTTTTTAGGATACCTTTTTAAACCATGAGATGTTTTATTTTAAATATCACAATTGTTTAAGCCATGGATCAAGAGATTGATCAAAGTTAGTGGAGAGAAAAGTTTATGTTTTGGACTAAGTTTAAAACCAAAAACTCCAAGTGTTTTTTTATGATTTTTGGTGGCTTTCGTTTGATTATTTAAAGCATGGTTGATCTTAGGATGATGTTATGAATGTGTTAGAAGTAAAATTTATTTTTTTGAAATTCTTGGAGATATTTTATTAAGGCCAAAACTTGTGATTTAAAGGTTTACTTTTTTGTTAAAAAGTTTAGTGTTGATGATTAGCTTTTCTTAATGTATATTTTAAGTGTATTTTTAAAATTAGGATAGGAAGAACCTTGTTAAAATATTTTGGTTTAATCATAGGTTTTGAAGATGGAAGAAATTGCAACCAAAATTAAGAGAAATGGCCTATGAATGTTTTGGCCATTGTGAGTTTTCCATAGTTGTGAATGATTTTAAATTTTTCTGAGTTGAAATTTGACTCTAGGATAAAATTTACATGAGGAATGTATATTTTGATAATTTTTGGAGTTAGGATGTGAAATCCTTAAGTTATGGGTAAAATGGTCATTTTTCCACATGTAGAGGGTAAAATTGTAATTTTACTCTAAGTTGTCTCTTGTCACATTTCTAATTGTTAGTAATTAAAGTTCTAACTTTTAGATTACCCTCTTACAGTTCCTTGTGTTTCGCGCTTTAATCTCGTAGAGCGCGACGATCGAGGTAAGTTTGCTCTTAACTTACTATCGGGTTACCGTGTATGTGTGATGGGTAAGGGAACTACATTTTATGTTCATTTGTTGTTATATATGCCATGACATGCCATGCTATGTCATCTCATGTTTATCTTTTACTTGAATTATTCTATCACGAAATACTTATCTGTTATATAATATATTCTGTCACACGTTACTATCTGTTGCAAGTATGTGAAATTACGTATGTCATCTGTTACATGTATATCATGTCACATAATATTCATTATCACATGTTATGCCATATTACGAAATATTTTCTGTTACATGTTATGCCATGTCACGAAATAGTCTGTTACATCTATGCCATGTTATAAAATGTTGTTTGTTACATTTTATATAATTTTTGTCAACTTACGTTCATGTCACGTTAAGTTATGTTAGGACTTCTGTCGTTTATGTCACGTTCATGTCACATCACTTTACGAAATGTCATGTATGCTAGTTAGGTTATTCATGTCAATCACGACCCTAAGTGCTAGGATGTGGTAATATCCTAATGGAACTCCTTTGTTCATGCATGAGTATCTAAATATGTGTGAAATTCCTTGGGTTGACGAATTACAGTTAACAGGTTGCGAATGAGGCCTAACTAGCTGGTCACCGGAACACGCCAGGCACTAACGCTGATGGAACCACACATTATGTTACGTGTGTCCACATCAAGTGTTGTACAAACAATTCATGGGGCCACAACAACTGTGGAGCATGAAGTATGGGGCCACAACAACTGTAGAGCATACACTACGTGAGACATAGCAATTGTGACATGTAGAATACGTGGGGCCACAACAACTGTGGAATACGTATTAACACACTCACAGCTGGTATAAACACATGTGTTGTGATGCGGTAATCGATAGGGACACACGGCTTAAGGGGACCCGTGTAGTATTCGTATGGTCACTTTTATTAATTAAGTCTATTGAATAAGATTTCACGTTCATGTATTTCACGTTCAAGTCATGTTTCACGTTATATTATGTTCAAGTTTACGTTCATGTCAAGTTTCAAGTTCATGTTTATGTCATATTATGTTCATGTTATGTCCAAGGTCACGTCCATGTTATGTCATGTTCATGTTTACATTATGTTTCAAGTTCACGTTGATGTTATGTTATGCTCATGTTCATGTTATGTTCAAGTTCATGTTCAAATTATGTATGTTCACGTTCATGCTATGTTTCAAGTCCATGTTATATTTCAAGTTCACATTCATGCTATGTTGCTAGTTCACGTACATGCCATGTCACTCAAACTAAGTTTCAGTTTCAATTCAAATTATGTCATTTATGCCATGCTATATGTCAAGTTATGTTATGCTTACTTATGACTTTGATTATGCATTCATGCTTTTACTGCCATGCATGCATCATTAACCTGTGTAGAAGTTTCCTGTCAACTTGCTGAGATTTGTAATCAAATCTCACTGTGGTAGTCTCAATTACCATTCCCCCCGAATGGTAGGCGATGTGTCAGGATCAGAGCAGGGAGCAAACACTGGCAGCCTGAAGGAGTTTGACTAGACGTCGTAGATGCAACACGGAGCTTACAGCCTCCATAGTTAGGTCTTCGGATAGTATTCTGGCATCGTTAGTCAAGTTACGCCAGTTACTCAACGAACTAGCCCAATAGTGTATTTTGACAAAGTAATTCTGGAGCCACGTCTCCGTTGTTTTGAGATTACAGTCTTCTGAGACCCGTGATGTAATCGTGGATGTTTTAAGTATGCATGATTTATATTTTAACTATTTGGGATGTTATAAGTTTGGTGCATAGTATTGCTAAAAAAAAAAAATTATCTGCTGTGAATATTATATAATGCTAGATGCATGTTAGGAATATTGCATCTTATATGTCATGAGCGGGGGTAGGTAACCTTGTGTTGCATGTCCCGATGCTTCGGATGTCCGTCCGATCCCAAGCAGAATCTGGAGGCGTCACAGAAACTTAGCCATGAATTATTTTTATAATAGTTTGTTCAGACTATGGTCCTGATGATGAATTAAGCCAATGATTAGTAGCACTCATCAAAAGTATACATCATTAATATGTTAAACATCTTCACATATTAATGATGTTTAACACGATCTTTATAAAAAAAAAAAAAAAAAAAAAAGAAGCTGGCCGGCAGGACGTCGATTGATTTGGCAGGCTGGCGTGACCAAAGGTCCAGAAAGACTAATTTGGTTCGACGAATTATATTTGAATTCAGAATTATTAATTAAATTAGACTAGCAGTAGCAGTGCATGCATGTATAAGGAAATATCAAGGCCCGATCGAGTACTGCATAAGGAAATAATTCAAACACATGAGAAAATAGGGAATTAGAGAAGCTAATTTCTAATGTTTATTTCTTCAACAAATGGCCGTATTAATTAAAGTCGATGATAGTACTTAAGCACACAGTACATCATGCCAGTTTGTCACATAGTAAATGGGCGCCGGAGATGACACAACTTGTATTAATTTATAAACAATTTGCTTAAACAAATTGCAATGGTTTGAAAAAAGAACACAACCACGAAATCCCCAAGAAACGTGGTAATTTCTTTTTTAATATATAAAAAACTTGGAAATCAATCGTTATATATAGGAAAAGCGTGCCCTACAAGAATTTGCGACCAAAGAAACTCTATTTTATGAAAAATAGTCATTTTTATAAAAAATAACTGATCAGACAATTTTCTTATAAAGCTAGCTGATCACAAGCGGCCTCCCACCCAAAGTTCCATGCCTCATAGTCTCATACATACTACGTACACACACGGTTGGTGATGACTATTCCCTCTTGAAGACTTGGACCTATCCCATTCCCGTGTGGTTTGCTACTTTGCTTCCTTCTCGGGCCAATCCAATTAAAAATTAATTACTTCTCATTAGGAGAAAGAATTGAAGTCATGATGGTGGTCCTGATCGATCTGGAAACCATTAATCTTTTTTTTTTTTGGTTGAAATCATGGAAATAATTAATCTTAAGGGTTAATCATAATTTTCATTATTGGTTGGCACAATACACTAATATTGAAAGAAGAACTCTTTGATTAATTTTAGGTCTCGTTTGGTTATGCAGTTCAGATGAGATGAGATGAGATATGATATTTTGTTGAAAATTGAATAAAATATTATTATAATATTATTATTATTTTGAGATTTGAAAAATTGAATTGCTTATTATATTTTGTGTAGGAGTTTGATAAAGTTATAATGATGAGATGAGATGAGATAGATTTGTGTATCCAAACCGGGCATATATTCTGTCGAGCCGGGCTACTCTGCTGCCCAGAATAGCCCGCTCTACTTAACTGCCAGTTGTTTTTTAATTTTATTTTAAATTTTTTTATTCACATTTTTTAATAGATTTAAATATTTTTAAAAAATAAAAAAATACATCAATATACTTAAAATCACTTTCTTAATCACTAAATAAATAAAAAAAATTCATCAAACAATTTGAGTGGTACATTTGGAGCAGCATAATAGCCTTTTTCTTTTCTGTCATGCATAGGGTATAAAAGTATAAAGGTTGTGTTTTTGCCGAATAAGGGAGGATCGCCGTTCAGGTCTTTGCAGCTGTCACCCTCCTACACGCGCCTCACCGGGATGAAACCCAGCCGCCGATCTTCAAGACCACCAAATTTGGCATTCATCGGAGTGGAGCGTAGCCTGCACGCGCAAGATGAAGCTCAAGATCTCGTCGACGCGTGCCCATCACGTGCCACCACGAAGCCCTCTGCCGATGCCATGCTCGGCATCTCTGGACTCCTTGACTCCAAGGCTTCCAAGATTGACCGTCGGTTTTCCTCTCCGAGTGACTAGTACCCTGCACGAGCCACTGCCGACGCATCGTGCACTGTTCATTCGCTTGGGTCTTCTGTTTCTTTGTTGTTCTATTCCAGTTTTTGTTATGTTTGTTTTTGTGCTCTTTTGTTGACCCAGGTAAGGTGTTGTGCCTTTGGATCGTCCGTAATCTGGGGCAAGAGCTACTCGAGAGTAGGGGCGATGTCATGGCCGGTGATATCGTACGACCTGTGCTCGCACGTAGGTGCTACTTGTGTAGTGGAGGCTGTTGTGTCCATGCGTGAGCTGGGTGCTCGTGTCATCAGGGCTCGAGATGCCGATGCCTGCGGTGAGTGTGACGTCCGGGTCACACTGAGGCTTGTGGTTTTGTAGTTTAGTTGTTAGTTAGTAGTTGTTAGTTGTTAATGTGTTTTAATTGTTTTCTTATTATTCTTGTTTTTAATAAAATAGAAATAGACTATTGGATTTAGTATCCATAGCAGTGTCCCGCACTTTTCCTCCCTAAGAGGATAGAAGGGCCTTCAGGTTCTATTTACAGATTGCTTTCTCTGTTACGAGAGAGTTTATTGAGGAGTTAAAGATAATATCTACAATAAAGAAATTTGTGTGTGAAGAAGTCTCAAAACTTATGCGTAGTTGGCTTGTAGTCTAAATTTTTTCATGTATTGACAAGTCACAGTTATAACTTCGATTCATTAATGAAATGAGACTATTTCCATCCAAAAAAAAGTATAAAGGTTGTCGTTACACTTACAAGGAACCCGCGGATTTGTAGGGACTGAAGAGTATTTGTCGCTGCCACGTGGCTGCATATCATAGACTGGTCAACATTTCCGTTTTAGATTCGGACCGGTGTCTCAGCCGGTCCCACCACCTCGAGTACCGATCTTGCCGCCTCTGTTGTCTTCGTCATGTTTTCAACTTTTCACAAACCCTCCTTTACCATTCGTTATTTCCCTTTTAGGTATATGTTTACGAAGACAAATTCAGAAATCACGGTAACTGTAATCTTTCATGAACGTCGGCACTGTTAATCACAACTTGCAGTTACAGATAAGTACAGTTGCTATATTAAATAGTGGGAGTAAATTGAAGATGACATGATGAGCTCCTTTGTTGTAACTCGACAATTAAGTTGTCATGCAGATCATCATGCTCACCATTGTCAAACATTAATTGAGAGATCTAGAAGATATTTTAATGAAACATATATCATAATTCAGGAATCGAGGGTTTTGTTTATATTTAGGTCCAATCCTCATTCAAACCACATATACTAACTTGCGTATAAGAACCCGATCACCTCAAGAGCAGAAGTACAATATCCGCTGAATTTGATCCCGAGCTAATGCAAAGAAAATTGAGATATTCAAGCCAAATCCTGGAAATTAACTTGCGAATCTGATTCTAGTAAACAATATTAATTAATACTTCACATATATTTGGAGATTTTATTACAAGAAAAATGGAAGTACTTGAGAAGTAGTACTATATATGAATGCGAGAGTATATAATACGTGTCTAAGTTAATTAGTTGTATCTTTACATGAGATTCAGCGCCTAGCTAGGTACGTACGTATCAATTACCGGACCAGTACATGCTTGCAATAATACTGCAAGCTTTGATCATTAGAAAGGGGAACGTATATATATATATATATATATATATATGCTTATTATATGTGCAGCGCAGGCATCATTTTCCTAGTTATGATCACAAAGTAACAGAACTGATCGATCTGATGTGCGTGAGTGCTACAATATCGATCGTGCTAATCAAATGATTAAGTGGAATGCATATAATTTGGGCAGGCCTATCTTCTTGTGGCGATCACTAAAATATGATGTTTGGATCAGGAAACCTTTGGGAATATTTAAGATTATTCCTTAACCCCAGAATTTACAACAGTACTAGTACTCATTAATTGTAGCTAGCTAGGTCTGTGCCCAATATATATATATATAAATATATATATATATATATATATATATATATATATATATCTGCCTCTGAAATATAGAATTGTAGATCAAGAGTAATAGCTAGGCTAGTCATGGTCATTGGATCAGTAGTAATTCAAGTGTTAATTTATATACGTACGTACGTACGTACGTGGTTGGCGTTCTTATAACATCGTGAATACTATATACAGTACTGGTCTTCTACAAAAATACAGCCAAAATCTGTAAGAAAAAGAAGGGAAAATACGTACATGAGCCAAAACCATATATGAATTAGTGTGTATATATATGGAAAACCCCTATTAATAAGGGTTATATATATATATATATGTCTTTAATAATCGTTAATTTATTTATTTAATGCATTTTGCGCCCTTGTGGTTCATCGACATTGTAAGGATCGACTAGTCACAATTTATTAACGCAGATTAATATTCTGGTAATAACTATATATAATTGGATTAAAATATGTATCAATCGATATATCGAGTATATAATATAATCCATGTGTGTATTAATTAGTTCACTTATAAACAGTAATGACATAACATTTTATTTAATGCAAGTGATATAAGATTAGAAAAAAAGGACGCTTATGGGCGGGCTGCTTGATGAGAGATAGAGAGAACTAGGGCACAAAATAGAAGGATCTGGAAAATACTTCGTATTCATCAAACAGTAAAAACAATATATAGTAAAAGTGAGTAACACACTAACTAAGGTGCACGTGCATACAGGTGATTACAATAAACTTTAATACACTAATAGGCCTCCTCAAGCTGGAGTGTGTAAATTAATAACACCCAGCTTGGATAAAAGGCTATGAAATCTATTTGTTCCTAAAGGCTTAGTAAAAAAATCACCTAATTGATGTTCAGAAGAAACATGTAAAGTAATTACAGTGCCATTTTGAATCAAGTCTCTAACTAAATGACAATCTATCTCAATTTGTTTTGTTCTCTCATGAAAAACGAGATTAACAGCAGTATGTAAAGCTGCTTGACTATCATAGTACAAAACAGATGGAGAAGAAAAAACAATTCTGAAATCAGCAAGTAAAGCAGTGAGCCATTTTATTTCGTAGCAAGTAGAAGCCATTGAATGATTCTCAGCTTCAGCAGAGGATCTTGAAAAAGTCACTTGTTTCTTGGACTTCCATGAAATCAGTGAATCACCAAGGGAGATGCAGAAACCAGTGATGGATCTTCTGGAATTAGGACAAGTGGCCCAGTCTGAGTCACAAAAACCTTTCAGCTTTAGAGAGGATGAATTGGGACAGAACAGCCCTTGACCAGCAATAGCCTTAACATATCTTACAACTCTAAGAGTAGCATCATGATGAGATTGGCGTGGATGATCCAAAAACTGACTTAAAGTATTCACAGAATAAGAAATGTCAGGCCTAGTGAGTGTCAAATAAAGGAGTATACCAATTAACCTTCTATAAGATGTTGGATCATCAAGTAAAAGGTCAGAAGTTTCAGTTTTGGACAATCGTAAATTCTGATCCATAGGAGAAGTGGCTGGCTTAGCAACAAGAAAACCAGAATCAGTAACAATCTCAAGGGCATATTTTCTCTGAGAAAGAGAAATACCTTTAGCAGATCTTGCCACCTCAAGACCCAAAAAATACCTCAAATTGCCAAGATCTTTCAGCTTGAAATGTAAATTCAGAAATTCCTTAAGGTCAGCAACAGATGTGGAATTATTAGAGGCAATGACAATATCATCAATATACACCAATAGTGCCATAAAAGAACCATCATTATACTTTGTAAACAAAAAATAATCAAATTTAGACTGATTAAAACCATAAGTAATTAAAGTGGAAGAGAACTTAGAGAACCATTGACGAGAAGCTTGTTTTAAGCCATAGAAAGACTTAAGTAACTTGGATACCCAAGTGTCTCCAGGTTTCAAAAAAGTAGGTGGTAATTTCATATAAACTTCTTCATCCAATTCTCCATGAAGAAATGCATTGTTTACATCCAATTGATGTAATTCCCAATTATGAATAGCTTTGCAACAGGGGAAATGTATCAAAATAATCAATGCCCTCACGTTGAGTATAACCCTTGGTTACTAAACATGCCTTATATCTCTCTAAAGTGCCATCAGATTTCAACTTGCACTTATATATCCATTTACAACCAATTGATTGCTTGCCAGTAGGTAAGTCAGTTAAAACCCAAGTATTATTAGTTTCAAGAGCATTGATTTCAGCTGCCATTGCATCCCACCAATGAGGATATTTGATGGCTTGGAAAAAAAATTTAGGTTCATATAGAGAGTCAACAGAAGAACAAAAATGTTTATAGGAATTAAAAATTTTGGAATATGATAAGAATGAAGAAATAGGATAGACAATACCTGCTGTGAGATCTCTAATTTTTTTACTTGTGTTTATATTTCCGTATATATTAATTAAATGTCTTATTTTAATTATGTTGTTTGTGTTATTTTATTTATGGTATTTTATTTATTTTATTTTGTGTTTCCTGGTTAGACTTCTTTAATTACTGTGTTTTTATTTTATCTGGGCTGTGTGTGTGTGTGTTTTATGTTTGTTTTTGGGCCATGTGTTGTGTGAAGCCTGAAGCCCAACCCTCTTAAGTTCAACCCAGCCCGTGTGTGTGTGTGTGTGTGTGTGATGTATTGAATTGGCCCAAAGCAGGGCCCAGCTCGTGCGTAAGTGAACCCAGGCCCTCCCCTTTATTCCAAACGGCACCGTTTCGGTCAGGAACTTAGGGTTCCACATTGTTTTCTCCTACCGCTGGACTTCTTCCTTCTTCTTCTCTCTTCTTCTTTCTTCTTATGGTTTCTTCTATTTTCTTCTTCTCCCTTCTTGTTCCAGCAGCTGCCATGAGCCACCTCCACCTTTCTTTGGCAGCTTCGTGTCGCTTGGTTGTGGCTCCGAGTACTTGCTGTCCAGCTGCCGCTCCACGCGGTCCTCCTTCCACCTCGAGCTCCCATTGTTGCCTCCGTGTCTTTCGGCATGTACACCGAAGGCTGCTGTCAGCCCGCCACTTCACCACGCGACCCTCTCTGCCACGCATTTCCTCCATGGCTTGTATTGCCGTTTTTGCTTTTCTTCCACCCGTGCTACACTCATGCCTCGCAAACCGCCATACTCGGTCTATTTATAGTCCATGGGTTCCTCAATAAAATCCTCTTAGTTCTTCATCTTTCCTCTCCTGTTTAAAGCATTTTACATCTCTAGGTGTTTAAGGATTTGCTTTGAGAATTTTAGTTGCTGAATCCGTGAGCTTGTGAAGTTTTGCCGAGCTCTGTTTTATTTTAAAATTGTGTAATTTCAAACGGTTTTTGGGTAAATTGTTGGTAATTTCCGTGAGTTGTTTTCCATCCTTTTTCATAAACTGAACTTTTCCTTGAGAGAAACTCACCAAAAAAGCCACTGTCTTATTCTTGAATCACTGTTGCCGCCGTTGAGCCACCTTTGGCAACGCCCCTTTCTCACGATCTTCCAGAATTATTCCGTTTTCTTGTATATAATTTTCCATCGCGAATCAAGTGATTTAAATTGATGTTATTATAATTGGTGTTGTATTGTAAAACTGTTGGTTTTGTTGAAAATTGGACCTTGGGCCATTGAAGTGTTAGATTGTAATTGTTAATTGGAGTTATTGGAATTGGGCCTTGAGCCGGATTGGAAGACGGGATTACGCGTGTAATTGGTTGTAAACTGTATTGTTGTAATTATTATGAATTTGTAAATGAGATATTTAATATTTATTCCAATAAACTGTTGTAATGCATATTTATCGTTTTTAATAAATTGTGCTGTGATGTCACGTTATCTGTTGGAATTGTGATTGAATATGTGGGTGCGTGTATATCAAGACCCCAAGCCGGGATGGGGCATTATCTCGGTGGACCTTCTCTGGTCACTCAGGAGTGTAACAGACTGACGTGACGTCCCCTAAGTTGTCGCGGGGCGATGACGGGAACGGACGAGACGGTAACGCTCTCGTACCAATTCCGTGGCCTTTTGCTGGCGAGGTTGGAGAATGCTTGGCCATGTACGCGCTGGACGCGGAACTGGACATCGCTCGTTACGAAGTCTCATGCACGGACGTTACCCGTGGTGTGACAATGAGAGCCAAGGCGTGCGGACGGTCCATAGTGGAGACCGTGGTGCATGCATAATAAAATAATGGTTATGATTGGGCTAAAATGAGATTTTTGGCGTGAGTTGTTAAAGGGGTATTTTTGTGAAAATGAAATGTGGATATCGTTTTCTGCATTATTTGTCCGTATGGGGACGCGTGATTATATTAATGTGTTTTAAAATCTCTTAGATGTTGTTTTGGTTTATTACTTGCTGAGATGTCATAATCTCATTGTGGTGTTTATCCTACGGTTCTGTTTTATGGTGCCGTAGAGTCTGATGCAGAGCCCGAGTAAGAACCTGAGGGGCCAACTCCGCCAGAAGTTTAAGTTGCTGATTTATTGTTCAGCGTTATGGGATTTGTTTCCCTTATGTTATTTTCTGTCTTTAATTTATCTCTTGGATGACTATAATTCTTGTAAAGTTATTTTTACTGTTTTTGAACAATTCTTGTACTTAATAAAGAAAGACATTTTTATTTCTCTGCTGCGAATATTTTTGTACACTTATTGCATGTTGTACACACTCTGAGCATTGGTCGTTGGGCTGCGTAATCCGTGTGGTCATCATCCCGGTGTCACGAACTCCACAAAAATAACACGTGGGGGTCGAGGGCGCCATACTTGTTGCTGAAGAACCATCAACCAGAGGAAAAGGAGTAACTTCATTAGTATTGATCAAGGAACAATGATAATGTTGCAGGTAGTCAGGTTTTTCTATTTCTTGTGGATTTTCGGGTTGGAATGGAAACAGAAACATTTTATGGATTGGAAGATTCGGATGGGATATTAGATGATGTATGAATTATCTAGTTGAGAATGAGATGGAGACTGAGAGGACTTAGAACAGTGTCTGATAAAGAGACTGGTAAAATAGGGTCATGAAGGAAACCAAAATCTAATGGAGTTATAGAATCTGATATGAAAGGAAAAATATTCTCATGAAAAACAACATCTTTTGAAATTAAAAATTTGTGAGTATGAATGTTATTGAGTTTATACCCTTTTATGCCAGCTGGATATTCAAAGAATATACAAGCTTGAGCTCGAGGAGAAAATTTGGTTGAAGAACCACCAAGAATGGATGCATAACAAATGCAACCAAAAATTTTAAGATGATTATATTGGGGTTTAACAGAAAATAACACCTCATATAGTGATTTATTGGAAAGAATAAGAGTTGGAATTCTGTTTATAAGATAAACAGTAGTTAAAACACAATCACTCCAAAAATTTAAAGGTATATGAGATTGAAATTTGATGGCTTGAGCAACATTTAATATATGCTGATGCTTTCTTTCAACAATAGCATTCTGTTGAGGAGTATATACATAACTAAGTTGATGTATAACCCTTTATCAACAAAAAAGGATTTCATATCAAACTCCAAAGCATTATCAGTACAAACAGTTTTGATTTTTGAATTAAATTGAGTCTCAATAAAGTTAAAAAATGCTTGTATATAAGATCGAGTTTCAGATTTTGACTTAAGTAAGTATATCCAAGTACACCTACTAAAATCATCTACAATAGTTAAAAAATATTTGAAGCCATTATAAGAGGGTATAGAAAAAGGTCCTCATATATCACAATGAATGATTTCAAACATAGATGTTGTATGAGATGTACTCAAAGGAAAAGACAGTTGTTTTTGTTTGGCAAGAGGACATATATCATAATGATTAACATGCTGAGATGTAAGATCAAAAAGGTTAGAAGCAATGTCATGTAATCTAGAATTAGAAATATGTCCAAGTCAACAATGCCATATGTAAGAATTATTTCTAACAGAATTACAATGAGGTGAAGTATCATTATCAACAGAATTACAAGAAATAGAAGTAATGCCTGGTACTTGCACTAAATGATATTGTCCTTGTGATTGCTTAGCTACTCCAATCGTCCTCCAATTGGAGAGGTCCTGAATATAACAAAAATCATGTAAGAATAAAAGAAAACATGAAAACTGTGAAACTAATTTACTTGTTGAAATAAGGTTGAAAGTAAATGCTGGAACATACAAAACATCAGTTAGATCAAAGGAATCAGAAAGTCTAACCGTGCCCTTATGTGTGACTTGAGTATATGACCCATTAGGTAATTTGACAGAAATATTGACAATAGAATTTATGAAAGAAAAAAGGGATAAGGGACCAATCATATGATCGGTTGCACCCGAATCAAGAATCCAAGAATGAGATGGACTAGAATTATGAGTATGATTAGCAAGAACAATGGAAGTACCTGAAAAATAAGGATCAGGTGTAGAGGGTACAGAATAATTAGAGAATGCAGAAACTGTTCCTGCTTGATTTACAGAGGGAACACTAGATTGAGTTTGAAGAAATGTAATGAGCTATTTACATTGCTCTGGAGAAAAATGAAATGATTGGGTTAAAACAGAATCAGAAAAATTAGATTGGCTAGGAGACACTTGATTAGCATTAGGGTTTCAGGATCTCAGTTTGTATCTAGGAGGATACCCATGAATCTTGTAACATTTATCAATAGTGTGCCTTGATAAACCACAATGTGTACAGTGTGGTCGATCCTTCCGAGGAACAAAAGTCTTGCCATGTTTGGATCCATTAGATCCAGGTGGTCCAGTTGATCCACGATTAAAATCTCGAGTAGAATCTCTATTTGAAAACATGACAACAGATTTAGTAGGAGTCAGAGAATCAGATACAATTTCTCTCTGTTTCTCTTCTTGTAAAACAAGAGAGAAAACCTTATTAATTGGGGGAAATGGATCAGAAAGTAAAATCTGACTGTGCAGATAAGCATAAGATTCATTAAGGCCCATCAAGAACTGTAGAACATAATCTTCTTGTTGAAAATCAACGATTTTCTCTATAGCTCCACAAGAACATGAAGGCAGAGGGCGAAAATGAACCATTTTTCCCCAACAACTTTTTAAACGGGTAAAATAAGAACTTACAAATGAAGCTTCTTGAGTTAAAGATGCAATGTTCTTTCGGATCTGAAAAATATGAGGGCGATTGCTTTGAGCAAACCTTTCCTTTAGATCCTTCCACATCTCCTCGGCAAAATCGATATAGATGACAGAGGATGCGATCTCCTTCGACATAGCATTGAGAAGCCATGACAGAACCACTATATTACACCGAATCCATGCACTATGCATTGGATCTAAGACAGGAGGCGGTGGCAAAGCACCATTCACAAAACAAAGCTTATTCTTGGAAATAAGGGCCATGGACATAGACCGGTTCCAAGTAAGATTGTTATCGCTGTTTAGTGGCTGAGAGACGAGAATAGCACCGGGATGGTCACCGTGTTGAAGATAGAAAGGATTAGAGTAATCCTCATGTTGATGAGAAGGAGCAGCGGGAGGGGGGGAAGGTAAAGAGTCAAAGGCCATTTTCGAGATGAGACGAAACGGCGCTAGGGTTTGTTTACATCTGATACCATGATGAGAGATACAGAGAACTAGGGCACAAAATAGAAGGATCTGGAAAATACTTCGTATATTTCATCAAACAGTAAAAACAATATATAGTAAAAGTGAGTAACACACTAACTAAGGTGGGTGCACGTGCATACAGGTGATTAAAATAAACTTTAATACACTAATACTGCTTGGTTTACTAGGAGCTAGCTTCTACTGATCATGTCTAGCGTTTGAGTTAGTTGTCTAACATTCATGTTCTCTGCAATGTGATTGACTAATTAGTTGCTTCTGTACGTACGTATGTGCTTGATTGATATTTATTTATTTGTAACTTTCGTGTATTGGGAGAAGAATATATATATTACAAGATGGTGGATTGCAAAATTGGGTGTGTTTGAAATATGAGCACTCTACTCATGACCGAGATCATGTAGATTTTATTTATAAATTATATATTCTTACCGTACGTACACAAGAAAAAAGAACCATTAATTATTTGAAGCTTCATTGTAACGTCTAATTTTCCTTTTTAATTAGATGATCATGAGCAGCGATCGATTTATATATCTAGCTAAGGTGTGTCAGTACTATCTGATCATGGTAAAAAAATTAATCTCCAAGCAACTTTATATTACTCATGTCAAAAAAGAAAGAAACGGCCCAAGAAAAACGCCTACTTATTTTCTCTTTTGCTTTCTCTAATAATTAAATATTGCGTGCAGTAAGGAATTAATTAGAAAGAACAGATCAAACGATGAATAAAAACAAATAAATCTTATTTTTTAATTTTTCTATTTTAATTTTGTTATTAATATAGTTTAATGTAAGTGTCATGTGTATATAAATACAAAATTTGGTATTTGTATAAAAGTCATTTTAGACAATTTACTCAAAAATGAATGATTTCAATTCTCACTACTACTATTTATGCAGGCCAGGTGCATATTGAAAGAATATGGTGTTTTGGGATGTAAATTATTCTTAACTTTGATAATTTAAGATGCAACTTAAAAAAGTACCTGACCTGCATATGATTCCTAGTAAAAGTACCTGGCCTGACTCACGATCTGAAAAATATGATTCCTAGTAATATTTCTAATATTGTAGGTTTAAAAACATCTAGGATACATGTATGATCCTTGTTGAATTAAAGTATATGCAGCTTGCCAACCTCAAGATCAACAAGATATTTTTCTTTTTAAATAAGTAATTAATTGTTTAGGTAAAAAGAAAATCAATATATACAATGTAACAACTCAAGATAGGCTCAAGCCACATCTAAGGTCATACTTCAAAAGGACCGGTGAATAATCTAATTGGAGTCCTTGAAAATCATTATAGATATCAATAAATTCTCTCTCTTAAATAATGTGAAATCTCATTCACCACTTATACGGATCACTCAGTATAGGGTATTACATACAATGAATTGCACACTTATTCATTGCACACTTCATAAATTGATCCATGAGCCTTTAAGTATGATACCACCTCTTCCTCTTAACTGAGAATACACATACGAGGAGGATTTAACCACTGAAAAAGATAAAACCCTATAAGGGTCTTTACAGCTTGTTTGGTATATGCTATAGTTCATTTTACAACTTAAGCAGAATATTTGCAAGAAGATTCCTCTTATTCTTCTTTTTTTTTTTCTCAAAAATACCCTTAAGGTGTCCATAATTAGGAAGTAAATCATCGTCTACTTGCTCTTCTCTTATAAATACCCTTAATCCTCTACTTGCCCCTAACAATATATGAGAACTTTAGACTTATTTATTAAGTCTCAAAGTTGAATGATATTATAAGAAACCCTCCTTTGATCCTCCAATAGAGATGTCTTCCTTTCTCAGTTAAAAGAGAGCTCCCATTTTAGGCTACTAGTTGATCCTTTAGTGTCTTTTCCTTTTAACTTTCCCAATTACCACATCTTTGTTGCAATTATATATCCTTGATCTTCAGACACACTGGAGGTGAATTGGTACGAGGAAACTTTGTAGTATTATGCCCATAGTTTTCAAGCCATGCACAATATTCTAGGGGTATTTATCTTTTGACAATTATCACATATAGTATAAAGACTCTTGTTCATCTTCGAACACTCCATTATTGCAAAAGTTGCCTTTTCACTCTCGTGAAAAGAGACATTGATTGATTTTCAAAATTAGGTTAAACTACGACTCATTAGGTCGAAGATGACGTGTACTCCACGACAAGGGCAGAGCGAGATTGAATTTCAGCATCAATGTCGACTTGAAAGGATAGCGAACATGTTCCGGATTTCTCTTTGTGATGTTTGTCTTTGCCTCATCCATTGAAACTTTTAAACTTCATTAATGTAAACTTAGTGGATTCCCCCAAACTATTGAAATTAAATATGAATTCTCACTATCTCACAGATAGCGATGTACTTTGCAAGAGGTAGTGTGCCTTACATGACTTAGAAAAGGGATATGGAGAATATATTTGTTTTTAATGGTGTTGGATGATGATTATATTAATGAAAGGGCTAATACATCATTGAAAGCAAAAGGGTCCTTTGTTATTGCGACTTTAGCGTTGGAATGTTGTATCCAAGTTGCTAAGAGTTTTATATTAAGGTTTATTATCTATGACATGTGAATCCATGTGAAGAGGGTCCTCCATGCTGCCATACCTCTAGGATCCTTTCGGTAGAACACATCTTTTCGTGGAAGTTAAATTACGTACTACTATGATATCAAATTTTTTCTCAACTTTATAAACTTTGGACATCTTTTGCTGGCTCAAGGAAGTTTGACCGACAACACAGTACTTATAATATTTTAATCGATATATCGGAATTAATGGTACCATTAATTTACTTGAATATTTTTGTAACTTATTTTGTTTGCCAGTTCATGATATATCAGTCGTATATGTGTATATATAATACACACATGCGCGCGCGCGCGCACACACACACACACATATATATATATCACGTGATCAATGAGTACAAAAATTTGTTATCCCTAATAATAAACATATGAAAAACAACGATCATGATTTTCTACTAATGATCGATCGAGATGATCATCGGCCCCTGATCTTATTTCTATCTTAAATGAAAATAAAAAGAAAATATATCAAATGAAATAACAATTACATGATCGATCAATCTACATCATGTAGACAGGTTTTAAAAACCTTTTTATTACCACTGGCCAAGAGACTGCCATTCAGCGATATTAGAATGATAATTACCTTCTAATTAAG
Source organism: Juglans microcarpa x Juglans regia (assembly GCF_004785595.1). NCBI lineage: Eukaryota > Viridiplantae > Streptophyta > Magnoliopsida > Fagales > Juglandaceae > Juglans > Juglans microcarpa x Juglans regia. Next base: position 37,797,251 of record NC_054594.1, on the reverse strand, counting down.
ATTGTTTAGCATAATGGCGTGGTAATCAGTCTGTTCATAAAGGAAAAAATTAATAGCATGATACAAATATTACAGGCGATATGAAATATTGAGGACAATTGAGAAAACACACTAGCTAGGATCGAGTGTGTATGTGTGTTTACATGATATATATATACGTACGTAAAACACCTGGAAAAAAAAAAAAAAAAAGCTACGTATTGGAATATTGATCCTTCTAATTAATTCAATTATAAGGTACTGTCGCGTAAATTAATTGTAGGCTGTCAGGACAACTCCCTATCGAAGTAAAATTAGGTAATTGCTTAATGCATGTTTGGGATTGTAGTAGGTAATATAGCACTTTTTAGCTTAAGATCACTTATAGTTGTAGAGCAAAAAAGAACAATTAAGCACTATTATTAAGAATTTATTTACTGTTTGGAAACTATATGTCCAGAGTACTTTCAAATATGTTAAATTTGTTTGAAAACAAATTAAAAAATACTTTTTGAAGTAGAAATGACACAAAAGGTCAATTGATTTTTTAAAGATGGAAAATGCTATCTATATTTACAAAAATATTTACATAATCATACGCACTGATATGTAAAATTTAAAATTTGAAATTTAAATTAAAATAGAAAATATTGATAAAATAAGACTGTCACTCAAGTTATATTGGTATTTTATCGGTATTAAAATAGAAAATACTGATAAAATGGGATTGACAAGGGCAAAACTATAATTCTGTAAAAGTTATATAGGTATTTTTTTTTTTTCCATTTACAGTTTTTTTAAAAGTGTGACTACGTTATGCAAAATCCGGAATGGTACGTTGGAGGTAGGATGCTTTTCTTGAAACGTACTTTTTAACATTTTAAAAAGTACTTTAATATGAATCAACCAAACAACCTAATTTTATCATTAAAGTATTTTTACAGCTATCTAAACATTTTTCAAGTATCTTAATGCAACCCCAAACAAGCCCTAAGTTAAGCTAATGGTCCATCATGTGATTCCTAATATTATCGATGATCCGTTGATATATGCGTCCAGCTTGTGGAGAAAATGCGCTTAGCAGCAAATTAATAGTCGTAGTAATACAGCTTGTTAAACAATTAGAACTAAATCATGCCTTGCCGTATTCTTTCCAAAAATGCTAAATTTACAGTAAGTTTTTAATGCAAAAAGATTACAAACTTCGTATTCGATTCCTCTATCGCTACCCGCGGCTAAGTACTAGCCAGGATATCATAATATTATAAATTAAGCAAGTATATTATAATGTCTATTAGAATATATATGCTACTAATTAAATTAATACTGTGCTTAACTATATATATATATATAATATAGTCTGTGATGATCATATGCCTCATTAATAAAACGTGAAAGATACATCATGAAACGCAACCAAAATTAGAAATTGTTATTATAAAATGGATCATGCTGATGAATTCATCAGCACGCGGTCTGTGGGTCGACTATATATATTCATTGTTTTAAAAAATGATGATGCAAAAATTAGGCCGGAAATGATTGCATAATTAAAAAATCGTACAGCGTATTAGCTGAAACGATTTTCGGCTTCCGAGAAAGCCTGCTTTGAGGATTGATCCTCTCTCAAGACTCAAAATGCACATATTAACATAACATGATGACCATATATATATATATATAGAGAGAGAGAGAGAGAGAGAGAGAGAGAGAGAGAGAGGTTGGATCAAAGAAGTAAATCATACCCGAAATATCAAATATTCGCACTGCGTTTTCAAACCTAGCTAGCTGGTATATATACCTTCTGTACGTAGAGAAAAAAATGCTAAATAAATTCTGTAGCTAAAATTAAATAAAATTCCCGGATAAAGAAGCTTGTTTATGGTTATTTGTGGTGCTTACATGTCACAAATCACTTGTTAAAATATGCATATTTGATATTGTTTGTTAATGATAAAATAAGAACACGGAAGAACATGAGTTACAAGCTAGTAACTGTCACTACATCGAATATCGAACCAGAAATATATATAAGGATTGCCTGATTTGTTGACTCAATAAAAACGGCCCCTTATATATATATATATATGATACTCTTATTAATTTTTGACTATTTTTATATACAAAAGTAAAGCGAAAAGAATTATCAATAAAACAGAGTAATATCAATATATATAAAGAGAAATTTTTAGCCACAAAGAGATTCTATAAAAAGAAAATTCACAAATTCATGACATGATTTCTGCATACAAAACGTTACATCTACTTTACAATATGATTCATCCTTTTTTGTCAGCAATTTAGTGTGGACTGCTTTTGACTCATGAAAGCAATTAAGTGCATGACTACCTTATGTAGAATGCTTTAGCAGAATTAGATACATTACGCAGCTCTATTGGGTGCCGGACAAAGAGATCAAAATTCAGAGGAACATTATGTCGTAGTTCATGTAACATCTCAGCTTCTCCTCGATACCATTCAATAATTTGCGAGCAGTCTATCTGAACCCATTTCTCGTACATGGTTGAACTTTGCCTTGTTTTATTAATTATAAGCAGTATGTGTGTAGGAGAGAGATTGCACCCTCAATTTAAAATCAGTTTCTTGCTTACAAAGTATAATCAAATATTATAATATTGTATATCTACTACTAAAAAATGCAAAACAATATAAAATGTTTATAATTAGCTACTGAATTCCGCTTATAAAAATAACAAATAGAGTGGATATCTCCTCATGGGAATCGTTTTTGACAAAAGAATAAAAAATTAATGATATATTAATGGACAAAGAAATCATTCATATATTTCATACACAAATTCTTTGTTGAAATGAGACACACTTCAGCAGAAGGCTTCCCCAAGTGAAAGTGTATTTCCTTTCATCCCTTTAGTTTGTGAGTGCAACTACAAATAACATTAACTTGCAAGTATATATTATACAGCAATCATTCAAAAACCCTAGTTTTCATACATGTTCCTCCAAACGACAACTAAAAATAAATACAAAATCGTATATTGTAATCATGTAATGCTCTTGTGAGAAAAATTATAAAGAGATCAGATGCAAAGTCAAAACAGACATGAAAGTTTGCTGATAATTTGTACAAACAGTAGTAAACAATATTCTAAGATAATGCCTCTCAAATGACCTGAATTCCTTTATCTGCAAGTGTAATCCATAATGTCAGATTAGAATGCACACATTAAATCAATAACAATACTACTAGAAAAATATTATATGCATATCGAATACGAAATCCAACCTAAAAAATGGATATCACAAACACTAGACAAACAATTAATAATTCAGTTTGTGCGGTTAAAAAACTAAAAAGACAGTACCGGTCATATTTTTTTTTATTGCAAACAGAGATCAGGATAACCAAGCTAGACAGATTAGAAAGCCTAATATACATTAAGAACACCCAGTGGTTTCTCTTCTTCCCATCTTTTCTATCTCCATTTCATTCCCTAACAATCAAATAAAACAGAAGAGAAGATTGATATATAATATATCTTATGGATCTAGTAAGGGGGCCGTGCATGAGTCCAAGCATAAGCATCGTGCCCCATCTGTGAACCGTTGGGGAGTAGATTTGGTGTCAAATTATAAACAGGCAGCGATGAGGGATCGGGCAGCCCAGAAGGGTGCAGCTGTCCCCCGCTGCCGCTGCTTCCAATTGCGGGTGGGGAACCTCCTGCTGCGGCACCCTGACGCCCTGCGCTCCCCGCCTCCTCATCATCTTCGAGAGGCAATCTCTCGTATGTTGCAGTAGCAAACGTTGCGGCCATGACCATGACTGGTCCAGCCGCAACCAAGGAACCTACCACGCTTCCTCCCACGATCTGTCCCTGACCTCCTGCTAGGTACACCGTCAGCCCAGTCGAGCCAGGTCCAGGAAGGAAGGCCCCGGTCAGAGACAGAATCTCAAACCTTCCGTGAAGTGCTACGACAGCGCCAGGTGCTGCAGGTTGTCTGAGGGTCACGTTGGCCACGAAGCCAGTCCCACTAAGCACACAAACCCCTCGTTGACGCCTCCTAGCGAATTGGGCAATGCTTTCTGCTATGTCAGCATTCCCAGCCACCTCCATAACATGGCTCTTGAGCACGTTTGGGCTGTCTCGGGTCACAAAGATTGGTGGTTTCGGTTTGTTTTTAGATCCGGGAGGCCGGCCTCTTGGTCTACGATTGCCAACCTCAACCGCTCCTTCTCTAGGCTCGTCTCCGTTGTCTCTATCATCATCTTCATCTCCTCTTCCACCGCTACTTCTACCGCTGCTTTCGTTCATGGAAATCTCGCTATGGCGTTTGTTTAGCACAGAAGAATTTGCTGCCGGGTCCATGCCCGGCAGCCCCAATTGCCCTGTCCACCACGGATTAGCCAGAGTTGCAAATTCAGGCAACAAAAACTGGAAAGTAAGGGGACCAAACGATTTAATTAGTCGTCTTGTAACGGGCGAAGATGGATTGCTCTTTGTCCTATTCGCTTCTTCGAGAATTTTGAGCTCAAAACGTCATAAACAATAGTTGAACAAGAAACTAAGAGTATGGATTCTTCTATGACCTAAAATAGTCACTACGAGGGAACATATCAGAGAGAAAGAGAGAGGAAAGAGGATGAGAAGAGAGAATTAGATTCAATTTGCGCAAAGAATCAAGTAAAGAGAAGGAAAGAGAGAACCCTTTAGCAAGTGAAGCTAAATTAATAAGATCAAGAACCCAGAAGAGATCGATCTCGGCTGAGAGGACATGGTACAGATGCAAAACCCTTGGTAGAATCCAGCACAAAGAGAGAGAGAGAAAATAAACAAAAGCACCGAGACATTTGTATTATATGTACACTGTTTTCTTTTTTGAAAAAAAAAAAAAAAGTAACTATAAACAAAACAATCAAAGAAAAATGTTTTTTTTTTTTTTTTTTTTTACTTTTCTATGTTGTCAGCTCTTCTCTGTTATGATTTGGGGAGCTAGTTATATATATAATTTTTTTTCTCCTCTCTTTTTTTCCCACTTTCCTAGTAAGTTCTGCTTTTAGGGCTCTTGGAAATTAGGGTTTCGTGGGGTCGCGTGCGCGAGGGCAGGTGGCGAGTACGTCGTTTTCTTGGGGCCTGACATAAACAAACGTATATATAATATATATCTATTATATATAGAGAGAGAGAGATGGTTGGAGCCTGGGAGGACCCAGTGTTACTGCTACTGTTTGCTGATTGCTCAGAAAATTTTCCATGCCTCCCTTTGAATATGATCTTTGAATCCGGCCCTACGCCACATTTTTGGTGTGGCCTCAAGTTCATCCCCTTCCATCCATGTATATTAAAAAATGATCTCCTCGGGTCTTTGGAGTACTTTGCCTGTGCAAGTTGCTACAGATTGAAGTTTATATCATAAATACATACATACATACATATATATATATATATGTATATAAGTTGGTTCTTGGCCCTATTATCTTCTTAATATGCTACTAATTATTAGCTAGTATACTTGCACGTGATGATGGAAGTGGTTTAGTCTTTTAGATAACTTTATTAATATGGCCACTAGTGGACTCCCCATGGTATGTATATTCACAGAAATATTCAATTTTTCGTTCGTAATTTTTTTATCCATTTGTGTGATAATTGCAATTTGCAGGAAGTTGAGGAAAAATAGAAACGTGGGAGAAGTTGAGAAAATTAAGTGATGTTTTCAAGTAGCGGTAGTGCTGTTGGGACTTGGGAGATTCTACTTCTAAGGTTCTTGTATGAATTGATCTAAAGCCTTTGATAAGTTTTATATAATAGACAAAAATCAAATGGGTTTTACAATGTTTATTAAGCACTTAATATATATTACACAAAGTAGCAATAAATTTTACGGGACTCAATAACAATATAAGAAAAATGAGATTTATGACAAGATATTTGCAACGAGATCGATTATTTGTGAGCACTACAACAAATTTGAGCTATTGAGACGATTTTTCTTTAGAACAAAATGAAAATTGTCCCAAAAATAACATCTAAGGATGAAATTTTGATTTCATTCCGAAAAATACTAAAACATGCAACCCGTTCGAACTTAGGGACGATAAATTTCCTTCCTAATAAAATAATTATTCAAGGATGGAAAAAACTTGGCTGATTAAGCGCAGGAAATTGATTTACAGTTCGAACATGTAGATCACCAATTTTCGAACGGTCAGTTAACGTTCGAATGGTAATAATGTGTTCGAACGGTGACACTAATTTAATAAAACATTTAATCAATTAGATAAATAATAATAGTAATCAACAATGAATTTATAAAAAAAAAATATAATGCATAATTAATTAAACTTACAAAACATCAAATATTGTCCATACCAAAAATAAAACAAAATACAAATAAAAGATATAAAATACTATGTCTCCAACTCTTTGAGGACATCCTCGATTGCATCTATTTTTGTCTCTATCTGTGTCAGATGAGTAGACATGGCAATCTGGATCTCTGTACGCACTATATCAGCAATCTGATCAATGAACTTGTTTGATGCTCTTCATCCCATCATAAGGAGGAGCATCTAGACTAACAACCAACTGCCTCACCTCAGCATTCGAGAGGCCATGCAGTCCATCATTATCAATGCCCTCGTCCTCAATTGTCTCATCATCAGCTGTAGACTCCTTGGGCACCACGTTTGGATATATAGTCTCCAAAAGTGTGATGCCGATAAAATCAACAAGTATGTCTGCCGAGAACATGAATGAAATACCTCGTATGCTGATAATATATTTACCATCAACATCTAGACTGGAGGCACTAAGCCCTCTATAAATGTCGGTGATGAGATCAATATATGCCACGAACTAGAATGCCTCGTCCCTGTGGTCCACAATCGATGACCAACCGTGCCCCACAAACACTGATGTGAAGGAGCAGCCCTCGAAAAGAAGATCCTGAAAATCGTCGATCTTCACCTGACGCTCTAATAAAATTTTAGACCTAACAATGTATCGACCGTACTACTAGAAGAACCTTGTTCCCCTGGTCTGGCATGCTTTGACCTTCCCCTAGCAGACATTTCAACCTGAAATTTAAATAATAAAATTAAAAAGATTAGTTACAAAATATAATATACAAAACAATTATAAAATTATATAATTAATGAAACAATTTAAATATGATTTATGTGTTTAATCGTTCGAATGAGGAATCTTATGTTCGAACTAATGAAGGTGTTTGGGTTCTAATCGTTCAAGCGGTATAAACACGCTCGAACGGTAACTAGATTGAGCTCAACAATGGCTGAGTCAACTCAGTGGCCATTGAAACGAAAAGAATCTACCGATTCCTTTCATTTCTTCAACAAAATAACACACACAAGGCCGAAATGTCCATAGAAACATTTCGGCCTTGTGTTTACAGCCCTAGAGTACTAAATCTAAACTTAAAATGAGTTTTATATATATTCCAAATAATAATGAAAAATAACAACAAAAGCACAAAAATACGAAATAAAAAAGGTGCATCTTGAATAATGGTACTGTTGGTCGACAGTGACGGTGATACAATGGCGATACGACTATCGTTCGAATGTTTTTTGGTTTTGAATGGAAATGAGTCATTAGTGGTGATGGGTCCTCTTATAGTGTAGTCTCGTTCGAACGGTGTATCATCCCGTTCGACTGTTTGCTCGTTCAAATTTGTTGTCAAAAGCTGTATTGTATTGTTCTAACGTGTATGCACTATATTATTACATATTACTATATAGTATAATATATATTATAAAATATTGATTCAAGGTATATAACTATTACATACTATTAAACTATATTATAACTATAGTACTATATATGCTATTAACTTAACTATTACTATAGCTACTAATAGCTATAGTATTAACTAGTAACTATACTTAGTGTTATATTATTATATAACTTAAATGAGTAAAGTTATCATAACTTATAATAGCTATACTTATACTATACTTATAATAGTTATCATTGCTTCTAATAGTAACTATAGTATAGCTTATAATAGTAACTATAGTAAGTATAGTGTAACTATATTATATATTATTTACTATAGTAGATATAACTAATATAGTATACTAACTAATATATAACTATAGTAATTATAATTATAGTTCGATTAAAAGAGATAAAATTACTAATATTTAAATTTGTAGTATGTTCAAACAGTCAGTAACAACGTTCGACCGCATGTAACATGATCGAACTGTAATTTACATAAAGAAGAGCATTCGAACATTTTGTAGAATTTTTTGCGCCCACGAAATAGTGGCGGATTGTCTCTCGCGAAAGTGTATGAAACGGAGAAAATCGTCTGAACGCCATTTTGACCTGTTTGATCGCTTCCACAAGATTTTTGCAAGCGGGAAAATTTTGACGCTCATTGAATTTTCATGTTCGAACGTCATTTTGACCCATTCGAACGGTATACGATGACCCAGGTGACAACTTATTCCACTGTAATAAGTGGTTTATTAATTAGCACGGTACCATTTCAATACATAGACAACTTATTACAACGAAACATTTCACCATAATAAGTTCTAAAACCTACAAAGCCTTCAAAACCCCTCAGCCTGCCGCACTTCTCTCATTTTCTCACTTCTTATTCTTCAACCAGCGCCGAAAACACCCATTTTCTCCACAATCCTCCACTTTTTTCTCCATAATCCTTCATTCTCTCTACGAAATCTATAAACATTACCACTATATTGATTCAAGGTATCTTTTTTTGTTAGATTTCTATATAGATTAACTCATTTTCTTCATTATAGTGATAATATTTGTTTAAACACCATTTTGTAGGTGTTTATTAAGTTATTTCTTTTTTCAAAGCTCAAGATATGTCTAGATTTCATAACTTATAGATTTTGGCATCGAATCTATGTATTTGTGTATTTATCTTCATTGTGAATTGATTTTTGGTATGATTGATTGTGTTTTGCGATTGTGTTTTGCTCTCTAGTTCGTATTCTAGGTTGGTACCGTTCAATCGCAATATCACATCATTCAAATGGTTCTCCATGTTTGAACACGTTTGAACGTTAAACACAGAAAACAGATTAATTACTAAATTACAATTATTAGATAACAAATAAATAACAATACCTAATAATTAGGATACTTAAAATACACTTAATAATTAAAATATTTAAAATACACTTATATTAAAATACATAATAATTAATATACTTAAAATACACTTAATAATTAAGATACTTAAAATACACTTAATATTAAAATACATAATAATTAGGATACTTAAAATACACTTAATATTAAAATACATAATAATTAGGATATTTAAAATACACTTAATAATTAAAATACTTAAAATACACTTAATAATTAAAATACTTAAATGACTTTGAATACCTAATAATGTATTCTCGTATCTTGTATTGTTATTGTGTTTGAATATTGTATCTTGTACTTTGTATTGAAATAAACCTTAGACTTGTTCGAGAGTTATCAATCTTGTTGAACGGTTGATTAAAACTCTTGTCCTATGTTTTACTGATTTTTGAGACAAAAATTCTTCCTTTTTTATATAAAAGAATTTTAGAAAATAGTTCCAAACAAACCCAATTATAAGCCGTCTTGCATGCCTGCACGGTTGAAACTCAAAGGTTATATATAGTTATGATCGTTCTCAGGAAAGAAAATCGTATAAAATAATTGCTATATCATGCATAATATATATAGCCTAATTAATTATAATCGTACTCGAGATATATGTAAATAATATCATGCATATATGTGTGTGTGTGTCATGTATAACTTCTGAAGCAATTTGAGAAAGGTTTAAAACCTCTGAACAGCTTAAATGCCCCAAAAATTCAAAATCTACTACTCTTCTCATCACCGATCGAGCGCCATGTCTGATCTGTATAACCTTTTATTGTAGTGAACCTTTTATATTTCCTCAAATAATTTACCCCTTCTTTAAAAAAGAAAAAGTATTGGACTTGTATATATATAGAGTTATTCAACATGTAAGCCAATATGTAAAACACATCATCCATTTCAATTACATGACAAGACTTGTTTTGTAAGAGATTTAATTTTAAAATTTATCTTATAAATCAAATATTGTCATGTCAATAACATTAAGGGTGTAATTTACACACCGGCTTACAAATAGAATTTTTCATATATTTTAAGATTTTTGAAAAATTATCTTTCATGGTACTCTAGCTTTTGAGTATGACTCGAAGAGGAATATATCTTATTCATTGGTACTAAAGGAAATGTTAATAATATCAATATGGCGTTTGTTTATTTTTCCAGCTGCATAAACAAATAAAGCAAAATAGTTTTACAACAGAAAAAGATTAGAAATTTAATATTAAATAACATGACGACATTATTATATGGTACAGAAGAAAAATAATGCAAATCTTAACATGTGTGGACGGACCAGGGAGTGCCCCCGGGGGCTACATGGCTCCCCGCCCCTAGTTTTGAATATAATTTGAATATAGAACTTAAAAAATATTTATATGAGAATATTTCACACATATTCTCAAATAAAATTCATAATTCATATACATGTATATGTGTGTGCGTGAGTGCTTAAAACTTAAGCTTTGTCGATCTCTATCAAAATTGGGCTTGGCCTAAAAAAACTAACCCTCCGATTTTTCTATACCAATATCATAATCTTACTTCTTCTTTTTTTATATATAATAAAAAGATTTCATTTGGAATGAATAAACCATATACAAATATGTACAACTACGTACTAGCATCTAGCAATACTCTCAACATATCAATAATATCTAGATATTGATGCCACCACTGGACTGCCTCATTACCCTGTATATTAACATGGAGAACCTCATAATCTTGAAGCCGTTGAAGAAGAGGATGATTTTCCACAACTAAAGGACCTTGCTTAGAGAAATTAGGTTCCCTAGATATTATAGCTTCAATAATAGTCAAGGAATCTCTTTCTAATATCAAACCAAAGATATAAATGGAAAATCATATATAAACTCCATAAAGTAGCCAAAACTTCTATATCATCCACATCAAACACACCCACTTCCTTTCAACTCAAAGCTAACAAAACTTCTCCTTTATCATTCCTTAAAATGACTCCAATTCTTACATTTTTAGATTGTCTCAATAAACTCCCATCAAAATTCAGTTTGGCTTTACGTGATAGTTGAGGCTTCCAAGATAGCAACCTCTCCTTCCTTATAATCAAATGATTAGATTTAGTAGTATTGAAACTCTCAACATACCAAAAACAATTATCAACAACCTCCTGAAGCACACAATTAAAATTTTCAAATAATCGAAGATTCCTATATTTCTAAATACCCCACACAATAGTGAGGAAGAAGGAACTATAGACGTATCAGCCCCCATTAAATCCCATAGCAAAACATCAAACTCAATATCAGCATCCAACAACTTTAAAACCATATTATATCTATCAGTCCATACCTCTCTAACAATTAAGCACCTCCATAAAGCATGGGTGCTATCCTCAAATTTCAGGTTGCATTGATCACAAGTGCCATTGGATATAATACTCATTCTCATCAAATTCAGTTTTGCGGGCAAACTATTAGTACAAACTTGCCAAGCAAAATTCTTCACTTTATTAGGTAGATTCATATTCCACAATTTCCTCCAAAACTCATAATTGCCTTGTGAATGTGAACTTTCCACTCTCCCCTAAGCATTTAACAAACTCAAAGCAAAGTGGTACCTAGACTTAATTGAATACGCTCTGCTTTTATTATCATTCCAAACAAGTTGATCATCATACCGAGAAAGCAAAGTTTGAATTATATGCTCAATCACAAAACGAGGAAAAATGGCTCTTATCAACACATCATTTCAAGTTCTTGAATCCTATTAAACAACTCCCTAATTGTTGAGTTCGGATGTAGAAATTCAATCCCATCTATCATGCCAAATATTAATTGGATCCCCTCTCCCAACTCGCTATATACACCCCTGAAGCAAAAAAAATTTTGTTGCACAGATGCTTCTCCAAACACAGGAAGGTTTACTCCTTAACTTTGACTTCAAGAAAGATGTGTAGGGAAAATAATTTGCCTTAAAAACTCTGAACAGTAGAGACTGAGGTTATGTAACAGCCGCCAACCCTGTTTAGCAAGCAAAGACAGATTAAATACCTATAAGTTCTTAAAACCCATCCCTCCACGAAGTTTAGTAGTACACATTTTATTCCAACAAACCTAATGCACCTTACTTTCTGATCCACATTGACCCCACCAAAACCTAGCAAATATCCTTTCTAAATCCTTACAAAAGGATTTTGGCAACTAAAAATAACTCATTGTATAAGTTGGCAATGCCTAACAACTGATTTTGTTAAGATTCCCAACCAGCTTGTGGAAATAGTTTTTTCTTTCCAGCCTTACAATTTTCTCCAAAACTCGTGCCTTCAACTCTTTGAAAGTATCATTTATGGAACGACCAATGAATGAAGGAAGACCCAAATAATCGAAAGTGGTAACATTATAACTAGGGTTGAGCGAAAATCTGACTCTGCTTCAGCTCCACTTTGACTTCGGAGTTGGAGTTGGAGTTGGAGTCGAATTTTTTTTGGTCTGAAAGTCGGAGCCAGAGTCGGACCATGTAATACTAAGTCAGACTCCAACTCCAATATTGAACATGTGAAACATATATGTATTTTTCTATATATATTAATTATATATTTTTTACATAAATAGAACCTATATGATTAGTTAAATTCAGTAATATACTAGTAAGTAGTATGAGCTAATTATTATAAAATAATATATTTATACTATAATATAAATAGACTAAATTGAATAATAATAGTTTAATATATGTAAACAATGAACATCATAGTATTACTACTATGTAATACTAATGTATAGTAATATTAATAATATGTAATACTAAGTCTAGTATATATTTAATTTTTTTAAAAAAGAAATTCCATTCATGAATCAAAGAATACATGATTTGTCAGAAATAAAAAATGGAGCAACCTCAGGTGGTTCCTCTTCTATCCAAATCTGTTTAGAAATTAGAGATAGTCCTAACTTAGCAGCAGCATCGGCTGCTTTGTTTCCAGTTCTTGCCACATGCTGTATAGACCAATTTTGATGAGACATCAGAATGCCCTTTATGTCCTCAATGAGTTGACCATTCCAAGAGTAATCTACTGTGTTCTTTTTAACAGCATCTACAACAAGTTTTGCATCTCTCTCAAATTGTACACATCTCAATCCCATTTCATCACAGAAAGTAATTGCTCTGCTGAGAGCCCAACATTCTGCTAATGCAGCAGATTGAATGGCACTTCTAGAGCCAGCTAAAACTGCTTGAACTTCACCCCAATTCTCATCCTTTCTGTTTCTTCAACAAACGTTGCATCAAGATTAGCTTTTCAATAACCTTCACCTGGTGGAATCCATCCTTGCTTAGTTGCTGCTCTCTCCTGCATAAGTTCATTCAGACCCTGTGGATGTGGTGTATTAACAACTCTATCATCCTGAGTTGCGAATTGAAATAGAAAAGAAGGACTTCTGAACTTGTTATTGAACACATAATCATTCCTCCTCTTCCAAATACCATGAAAAATAGCAGCCACTTTAATCAGGTTAGCATCATCTAATCTAGAAACCAAATCACACCATAAAGATTGAAAGTCACAATAATCCTAATTCCATTTCTGTAAAGGGCTATTCAACTCCCCCCAAACATCCACAGAAGAAGGACATTGCCACAAGACATGTAACATTAACTCCTCTGCCGAGAAACAGATTGAGCACATAGCATTCTCAACTATCTTTCTTTTAAAGATTTTTTCTTTTGTAGGTAGAATATTATTGAGAGCTTTCCATATCAGCTGTTTTACTTTCCCTGTACAGTCTAGCTTCCACACCCTCTTGCAGCACTTAATGTATGATAAAGACATAGAAGACTGACCCATACTTTGATTCTTTCTATTAAAATCAATAAAATAGGCAGATTTAATAGAAAACAATCCTTTTTCAACTAAACCCCATATTATTTTATCCTTCATGCCCCTTAAACTGACTAGATTTTTGCTTATGCAATCTGCTTCTTCCCTTCTAAAAACTGAGTACAGCATTTTTGCTTTCGAGGACTTAGAATCCTCATTAATAATTGCATCCACAGTAGCCTCAGCATCCAAAATATTCATAGGAGTTTGAATCTGAATAGTAAAGGGAATAGGGACCCACTTGTCTTTCAAAGTTTTGATGCTCTTGCCATTGCCTACTCTCTATACATACCCCATCTTGACCAGATCCAACACTGAGCATAAACTTCTCCAAATATGTGAAGGGCAGTAGCCAGTTTTTGCCTCCAATAATTGGCCTGTTGGGAAATATTTTTGCTTAAATACCCAGGCAACCAAAGATGTAAGGTCTTGAATGAATCTACAAACTTGTTTGACTAGCAAGGCTCTATTGAAACAATTGAGACCACGAAAACCTAAACCTCCCATACTTTTAACAGCTCCTAGATTGGACCAACTTTTCCAATGAATCCCTTTGCCATCCTTATTGTGGTTCCACCAAAATTTTACAATCAACATTTCAATTTCCTTGAGTAGCCCTTTTGGAAGCCTGAAAGCACTCATCGTGTATGCTGGTATTGCTTGAAGTACACTCTTGATCAAAACTTCTTTGCCTGTAGTAGAAAGGAACTTTGATTTCCAACTTGAAACTCTCTTCCAGACTTTGTCCTTGAGGCCCTTAAAAGTGTCATATTTAGATTTACCCATAACAGTAGGTAAACCTAAATATTTGTTGTAATTGTCACAAATAACACCTTCAGCATGTTGAAGAATACATTCCTTAACAACAACCCTAGTGTTAGAACTGAAGAGAATTGAAGTCTTTTGTTTGTTTAACATTTGACCAAAAGCAGCTTCATACATATGTAAAATATGAAGGAGATTAAACCATTCCTCCTCCTTAGACCCACAAAAATCGCACAATCGTCAACAAAAATGAGATGATTGATCCTTATGCCTCCCTTAAAATCTGCCACCCCTTTGATCACCCCCGTCACTTCTGCTTGCTGTAACAAACTACTAAGACCCTCAGTACATAAGAAAAACAAATAAGAAGACAAAGGGTCTCCTTGCCTTAGATCCCTTGAAGGCATAATAACCTCCCTTGGCTCACCATTTACCACTATAGAATAAGTGACAGACTTTACACAAGTCATTAGCAACTTAATCCAATGATCACCAAATCCCAACCGAATTAGCATTGCTTCCAAAAAGCCCCACTCCACCCTATCATAAGCTTTTGACATATCTAATTTAATGGCCATACACCCTTCTTTGCTTTCATTCTAGAGTGCATTGAATGAAGAAACTCATAAGCAATCATTATATTGTTACTGATCAAACGTCCAGAAATGAAGGCACTTTGATTCCAAGAGATAAGCTTTGTCAAAACTGATTTCAACCTATTAGCTAATACTTTGGAAATGAGTTTGTACCACATATTGCATAAACTAATAGGTCGAAATTCATTTACAGTTTTTGGGGAGTTGACCTTTGGAACCAAAGTTATAAGAGTATGATTCAAACCTGATTACATGCTACCACTGTTTAAAAAGTCCATCACCTCTTTTGAAACATTTGCGCCAACAACATCCCAATGGTCCTGAAAAAAACCTGCATTGTAGCCATCTGGCCCTGGAGACTTTAAAGAAGACATTTGTCTCAAAGCATATACAACCTCTTCTTTATCAAAACCTCTGTCCAATTGTTCCCTCATAGCATAAGAGACTCTTTGTTTCACCCCAAGTAAACAAGCCTGATTAGAGTCTGAAGATGGATGAGAGGACTGAAAAATCTGGGGAAAATGGTTCCAAAACCCACTAGCTATGTCTTCCTTCGTCTCCAGTACCTGCCCTAATCCATCCTTCACCTCTTTATCATATTTTTGTTTCTTCTTTGGTTGACACAAGCATGATAGAATTTAGTATTTCTATCACCTTTTGCCAACCTATGATCCTTGGCACGTTGTTTCTATTTCAAATCTTCTTGGTCCAGTAACACCTAACTCATTTTGAATCCTTTTAATGGCTTGCATATTTTCTGAGCATTCCTCCACTTCCAACTATTTGATCTCTTTAATTTTTTGTTTAATAGTAGCATCTCTATTTTTATTAAGATTCCTACTCCAAGTCTTCAGTTCTTTGCTACATACCTCTAGTTTCTGTTGTACACGACTAGAATAAGGTTGCAAACCTCCCCCTTCTACCAAGCAGCACCGATAACCTCTTTGCATCCCTCCTCTTTAGCCCAATTAGTTTCATACTTGAAAGGAAATTGAAGTCTGGTTGCTGGACCTCTGCTTTGTGAGCAGACTAGAACAATTGGATGATGATCTGAGCACATAGCACTCGATGTGTCTACTTTAACATCATAAAATTCATTCCACCGTATTTTGTTTGCCAAAGCTCGATCTAACCTCTCTTTAGTAAAAGTGGAATCCTCATGCCTATTACTCCATGTAAACTTACAACCCTTCCACCCCAAGTCATAAAGATCCCCTTCCTGAAGAACCTCTCTGAACATACCAATCTGTGATTCATTTCGAACTCTGCCACCTACATTCTCATCATGAGAAAGTATCTCATTAAAATCACCTATAATGCACCACCCCATGTTCCACAGATTAAAGGTTTTCAGAAGTTGCCAAACCTCCCTTCTCTTACTCAAATCAGGATGCCCATAAAAGTAGTCAACAACCAACATGGTTTATTGTCATTTGGTCTAACAATTAAATTGATATGTCGCTGGGAATAATTAACCAACTCCAGTGTTATCTCCTACTTCCCCATGATCATTAGGCCACCATTCCTACCTATAGCGTCCACGGCAACACAGCTCTCATAATTCATTTTCCTTGCTATTCTTAAAGCACTTTCATTGTTCGACTTAGTTTCCATAAGGAATACCATAGTGGGAGCTTTTGCCTTGAGTTGGAAACTAAGGCTTTGAACTGTTCGGGGGTTTCCAAGCCCCGACAGTTCCAACTGAATATTTTCATGGTGCTTGGCAAGGCTTGATCCCAGCTTGCGCCGCTTCAACGTTACAATCATCGATGGGATCAAGAGAGAAAAGCTTACCTCTCTTATGCCCAAACACACCTGTAGGATCATCTGTAGTCGACCTAGCAGGCCTTTTTGCCTCAGAAAGAAAATCTAGCTCTATTGGCTCTGCACCTTGACCCCTTGACCTTTGTTTCCACCAAGAATTGCTTTTAGAAATTTTCACAAATTGAGATGTAGAAGAATTCCCAACTGCCA
Organism: Juglans microcarpa x Juglans regia; assembly: GCF_004785595.1. Taxonomy (NCBI): domain Eukaryota; kingdom Viridiplantae; phylum Streptophyta; class Magnoliopsida; order Fagales; family Juglandaceae; genus Juglans; species Juglans microcarpa x Juglans regia. The sequence goes on along the minus strand of NC_054594.1, from coordinate 37,779,954 downwards.
AATCTATTTTAGACTCCGGTAATAGATTATGAGGTCGGGGGCTTTTCTTAATTGCATTGTTATCAATGGGCTTATCACAGACCAAAGACACACACTCATTCATCTCTATCTGGCCCATACCACTTAAGCCCATATCCTGGGGCGAAGTTTCCCGCCCTGCAGGATGAGAATCAAAACCTGCCTAATGTTCTGAGTTAACTTCCTATGTGATTAACAACCCCCTAATCCCCTTATCTTCCAATCTTGAAGCCGTTTCTAACTCAGTGACATCCTTTCCTACTTGCATGCCGATATTTTTGTCAACCGTTCTGGCATTGCACTTCTCAGAAAATCCAAAATTGCCCTGCCCAGATTCCTTCCACCGTCGCCCCATGCCAATGTTGCCCACTGAACCTTCACCATCATTTACTGGGACCTTGGGATCCATGTTTTTCATTGCTCCCATCTTTCCTTCAGAGCTTGCATCAGAATTTGAGAAGGAAGTCCAGCGTTTAAAGATATCGTCAACAAGAAGCCAAGGGCCAAACTGTGGCTTATTTGAACGATCAGTATCAGCAACTAAGGTACACCGAGAAACTCCATGTAATATCCATCCACAGATAAAGCATAAATGTGGGAGCTTGTCATACTTAAAAGGCAACCATAGCTTTTTTCCTTGCACCATAATAATTCGACCTTGAGTAATTGGCTTCTGCAAATTCAATTCTACCTGCACTTTCAAGTACTTCCCCCATCCGATACCATCCTCATCTACATCAACGTCAAGAACTTGTCCCAAAGACTTTCCAATACGCTCTCCCCACTCCTTAGTCATGTAGCCCAATGGCAGATTATATATCTGCAACCAAAAGTATTCAACATTAAAAATCATCTTACCGGGTTGTAAACCACCCTCATAAGGCTTTCGTATGAAGAGATAATTGTCAAACAGCCATGGTTTCCCCTCAAGGACTCGCTGCCTATCCGTATGATTTGCAAAGGTGATTATAAAGACGTCTTTTTCCACTTCAAAAAAATTGGTCCTTTTGCTAATTCTCCAATTTTTTCTCATAGTGTTTGTTATGATTTCCTTCCCTACCGCCCGATCAGCACAAATCTTCCCAACCAAACTCCTTTCACCCTTCTGTAGAATTTCCTCTTCACTACCCAGAGGGCATTCAACTATTGTTTCATCTTCCTCCGTTAAACATAAATTACCACACAGATCCTCAATTTCTTCCATTGAGAACCCTCCGGGCCTTCCTCACAGAGCCTCTTCTCACCAGAGAAGACTATTTTCGCTGCTTCTGGAAATGTCACCAGAGAGGAGACTTTAGGGTTGAACATAATTAGTATATAATTAAGTTAGACATAAGTTAGATACTATTATAATAACATTTAATTAAATACTATAGTACAAGTCTATAAGATGAATAAGTTAAACACTAGTATAGTACAAGTATAATGAGTTAATAAAATGTAATATTAATGTATAATAACACTAGTATAATAAATTCTATTTAAACATTATAGTACAAGTCGATTTAAATAGTAATTGTTAATAATCAATACTAACAATTAAATTGAGTAATAAAAAAGTTATAAGCACTATAAATAGAATGATCAATACTAACAAACTATAGTATGATAACATATAATTAGACACTAGTGAATTAAGATTTATTAATAACCAATACTAACAATTCTAAAAACCATAAATAAAAGACTTAAGGCTTAAACAAAAATTAAGATTAAAATTAAATTTAGGGTTTAAAAAAAACAAGGTTTAGTTTAGGGTTAAGAGAAAAAAAAAAACCCAAAATGGGAAAAAAGCTGGGTTTAGAAGCCCAAATCTACAACAGGCCAACCTAAAAGATACTACAACCCAAATTCAGTCATAAAGCGCTCTTTTTCCTCAGAAAAATGCAACATTTTGACTATAGTTTCTATGCCTCCCCCCCCCCCCCCCCCAAAAAAAAAAAAAAAGCTATAAAAACGATGTCATTTTGACTACGTTCACTAACTAAGTTTAATTCTACCCAACCCACACCCCCCCCCCCTCGGCGCAACCTCATCCTCACTTTCATCTCACTCAGATTCTCTTAGAAACCCTAAGTCCTAACTCAGCCCATCGCCTCTCTCTGTCCTCTCCCGCCATGCGATCGTCGATCGACTCCCCTTCGTCGTCCAACTCACTTACTCACTCTCACTCACTCTCAAAGATCTGCGGTTTCGTTTAGGATATTAAGACATCAAGAACCGTCAAAGTAACCAACACTATCGAGCGCAGTCGATCGAACGATAGAGCACATGGATATGGAACCAAAGCAACGAACACCCTCTACCTCTCGATCTATGTCAATTTTCTTGGGTTTAATTTGTTGGTTTTAATCTGAGTTTATATCTGCATTTTGGTTTTATTTTTAGGTGATTTCAGTGATTGGGTGGTTGTAATCTGTGATTGGGTGGTTGTGGATCCGACCTAAGTCTGATTTCAACTCTGACTTGTTGGAGTGGAGTTTGTAGTGGTCGAAGACAGAGTCGAAATTCAAATTCGAACTCCAACAAAGTCAGAGTCAAATTTGGAATTAGGGCATATTGACTTTGCCCTAATTATAACAACAATGAAAAATGAGTTTATGTTTATTTATATATTTATGCGGAATTGAATTGGAATAGTTGTACTTGTTTCTTTTCTAGCTTGTTTATTTTATGTTTCACTCATTATTGATCATTAATGTATTCAAAAATTTTATTTCACAATAGAATAATATTTTTTTCTGTACTTCAAAATTCATTATTTTTCCTTAAATTTTTAGGAGTTCTCACTAATAATCCATTTGAAATTGATGAGTTTTTTATCGACTCATTCATATAATATATCAAAATAGACGAAAGACAGTGGCAAAAAATTTTATAAAAATAAAATCACACGTAAATAATTCCACAATATAAAATAATCATGTCAAATCTTATTTATTATTTTTATTTAGATCGAATCCTTGATCTACTTATAAGTCGGTGTGAAAGATATACGTACACCACTATGTCAAGCTTGTGTCATTCACACTGCTAAGATGAAAAAAATTGATTTACACTAGATTTGATTTTTAATATGTTACATTTGAAATTATGTCATATCCACTGTATAAAGAGTGTTTTTTATACTGGTTTGTAAGTAAAATATTTTAATTTTATTTTAATAGTTGGTTGGGTTGATAACTTAAATATATTAAAAAAATAACTATTTTTTGTTTTTTTTAATGTAATAAATTAGAGAGAAAAATTAAGTAGGTACTCCCTCATAAAATCCTCACCTCAACTCTGTGGTGATCGAGTGTCCACATTCGCAGAATGAGGGGACCAGGTGGCCGTCCGCATGCCTTTAATAGGCTCCGTAGAAGACGTGGTGGTGAAAGTAATATAAAATTCCAAAGGGCAAGATGCGTGAGGGGTATTATCGTGTCCGTTAATTTTTTCAAATACGGCTGTGTGCGGCTGATATTAAAAACTATTACCTTTTTCATGTTATTTCCCTAGCTAGCTCACAAGTCACAAGAGTGGTGGAAATGAAGTGTTTGGACTTTGAAATGGTGGCCACAATGAGTATATTAATTAGGAGGCTGCAGCCATGATTTTCTCAATTGACGATTATTCTTATATATATAAACACTTTTTTATATAATAGATCTTAGGCAATTTGGGGTCTATATATAGGAGTGATTCATGTGCATGGTTCATGTACTTTCGAAATGTTTACCTAATCACTAATTTTTAATAAAGAGTAATGCTACGTCTTATCATTCATTTCATCATCATCATCTCATCGTTCATCATGTGATATTAAATGATTAGAGACTATTTATTATGTTTCACTTATAAGCCTATCATTTAATTCTACATCCATCAAGAGATGTTGAGAAGATGATAAAAAAGATTATAAATAGATTTTTCCTTTAATGAAAGGATGAAAATTTTCTAATAATTATTTATCATATATAAATTATTAAAACCAAACGGATGTGCATGTTCGGAGTCACAAGTCTTGTTGTCAACTATAAACTCATTAATTATGTGATATAATAAACTTAACTCATTAAGTAAATAATGGTTAAGAGTTTCACATAAGGTGTTAGTGAGAAAATCAATATTTTTTTTTTTTTTTATAAAGAGGGGTAGGGGGGGGGGGGGGGGTTTGAACTCAGGTTCTCCATTCCATTTGGAGAACCGGGTCATATGCCATCAGACCATCAGGTTCTTGACATATATATATTGATTTATATTAATATTAGGAATGCATCATGAGTTGTGAAATTTATATTAATGACTATATATATATATATATATATGCATATAGTGGAATTTGAACCAAAATTTGAGAAACAATGATCACGACCTACTATGTATATTAGATGGAATTGATAGGTCATTATAAGGGTTCAGGTATTGTAATCTTATCACAGAGCACCCCCATATGCGAATTATGAATGAAATGACATCATTATCAAAAGTTGTCGATTTCTCTTGATGATACAACAGTAGGTTTGTAGGCAAAAAGCGAGGGAGGTTCAAATGTGGGAGTCATGAGCTAGCATGGTATAAAGAGTAGCGGAGATTCCTGGCTTTGATTCCCGTTATAGTACTTGCTAATTTACGGCAAATTGGTTCGATTTGCCATACATACATACGCAGCTTTGCCAGTAAATTTAGAAGCTGAAGTTGCCTGGGCCCTGATATCCAATTGTTGCTTTGCGTGTTAATGATGTTGAATGCTTGTAATTATAATATTCGAGTATATTAGCTTTTCTTTTCCTCTCTCTCACTAAATAATTACAACAGAAACATAGAGCACAAAATCGTTGTAATATCCACAACATATAGTTGAAGGTATTCTATTGTGTCCAAGTTCCCGCGATGAAAGAACGTATAATATGCATACTGCCATATCCACAGTAGAATTTAGAGGCAATTAGGGACTGGTAATAGTACTCGGATATTCTGTCTTCTAAAGACAGTCTAAAGGGGTTCCAAATTAATCCTGTATTTAATCCAAAACCCCTATACAGGGTAACAATTTGGGGGACTTTAGATTCCTGCAAATTAGTACCTTCATGCAAGGGGTTGGAAACCCTGCAATTTCATTAAATTCGTAAGACTCTTCGCTAGCCTTCGCAACTTTTGTTATACCTACCAAATGACTTTAAGACAGATCTATAACCCAATTCTGCAGGCGAAGAGAGAGAGAGAGAGAGAGAGAGTTTTGGGCCTAGAGTTGGTTGCGCCCGAAATCAATCTAGGGGTTACGCGTTTGAGATCCAACAAGAATCAAATTCAGGCTCCATCACTGGGAACAAATTGCCCATTGGTTAGTACTACCTATTACATTTTTTCCAATTTCAATGTCTCGGGCATACATTGGGTATATAGGCTATACGGAAGGAGATAATTCCGGTAAAGCAAAAACGTGATCCCCCCAATCAAATTGGATGCCCAACCAGTACTAGAACAACTAACTGATAAAGACCCTTTCTTTCTGTAATTGGCCAGAGAAAAATTTCGCAGGGAAGGTGGGGATTCAACGTTTCCTTCTCTCACTGAAACAAAATGCAAATGCAGCTATAGCATACCGCTTGGGCCAACATGCACCAATATAATAATGCCTAGTGTACCTTCGTATGGGAAATAACTGAAGGTTAAGGACCCAAGATAAAAGATGGATATGAACACGGGGGGACGGCTAAAATGAGGAAGAAATGATGAAGACGGCTACAAATGGGGGAGAATGTCAAGAGACGGGTTGGGAGGATCCAACGGAGATTTCAAGCCACACGTGGCTCAGTAGTTGGCTGTAGGGTTACCGTAAATGAACTTTAGGTGGATATCTAGACTTCTAAAATTTGAAATGATCCGTTGGAATTTGAATGCATAGAACCAGGGTTAGGTCAACAATATCTGGGCAGTTGAAGTCAGATCCTTAGATAATCTATTTATGAAGAAATATTCGAGGAAGAAGCTATGGGAAATCCTCAGTTTGCTTATTGGCCTGATTTTAGTCCCTAATTAGAAACACAATAAATTCTATTAAAAAAAATATATTTTGTTTAGATTCAACGCACAGCTTCAAAACTCAATCCGGGGAGGCAGGGCTGCCTACACCTTCAGCCACTGGCCATTGGAGCTAACATAGAACCTCTGTCAATCTTGTGGCAGAACTGCAGAGAAACCACGACTCAATCCCATATCAGTTTCTTGTCAGAAGGAAAAAAGGATTAATACACGGTGATGCACATGTTTTGTACTTTGCAGCATCCGTCGACCAAGGAGCAAAATGGATTCTTAACAATAGACTTCAGCCAAGCATGAAATATCTGAGAACCCTGCAAAGAAATAGGCCAATCAGCATCAAACAGACAAGAGTTGTTCAAAATACTCAAACTAGAGAGTCAAGTTTCATCTCGATGTCTAATTATTATGCAAGAAAATTCATACCACAAAACCTATATTACAGTTGATCAAAGAATAAGTACCAAGCTCTTCATGAGTGTGACTATCTTCATGACACAACATCAGCATGCACGGAATTATCAAGGATGGCTGCTAAGGAAGCCCTAAAATGGCATTCAAATGAAGCCAAAAAAGGGTATGCAACTTCTTCCAGATAACAAGCATGAAAGACAGTGGCATGTAAAACTTGAAATCCAATCACGCCCCAAAAAGAAAACTAGTTTCATGATGATCAAATTTGAGTTTGGAAAATTTGTCAGTCCAGATTGTTAAGGAAAGCCTATAACTAGTAATGCAGTAATTAGGAATTATTGTATCGAAGATTAAAAAAGAATTGTAAGTTTATAATTTAGAAAATTATTTGACCCCCAGAGTTAACATAAATACATCAGAACTCCATAGAATTGGCAATTGAGTATATAAACCATAGGAGAGCCGATTTCAGTCAATGAAACATGTCCAAATATTTTTGTTGCAAGAAACATACAGTTAAGAAGATAGCATACCATAGAATAGGTGAGTGAGTATAAATACCATAGTTACATAGTATGAGCATCTCCACAGAGGTAGACCATTGAGTTTACAACTTTAAAATAAATTTACAATGATTGATATGGTTATCCCCTTTTGTACGGCATTCAATTTGCAAATGACAGTAATTACCACAGTATAATTATTTACCTCATGAGATAAAATATAACTAAGAAGAAAACCACGAAGCATGCAACAAAAGTACATGTTCTCCTGTTTGATTTCTTCTCAAATACCTACACAGTAATGATATCACCTTAGTCAACCATTATGACAGCTCTGTAAATAAAATAAAAAGAAAGACAAGCAAGGTGGTAAAGTAGATCTTGTCCATGTACCGTTTTGAACCGATCCATGGTTCCTGACATTATGCCCCTTGATGAATCCATGTCGTTACCCTGATTTTAAATAGAACTGGTTTACAACATAGATGAAACAACTTTCACTCATATGGGGTGTCAGTAACACACTTACCGTTCGGTCAAGCAAACGATTATGACTCTCCACCTCCTCATGTATATCCCCTGTTAACTGTCGGTAGGTAATATATCAATAAGAAGTTATTTTGTAAGGAAATTACATCTAAAAAGAATGACTCTAATCCTTTCTCTAACGAACTAACTCATTCATACACCATCTCAGTTCTGTACAGCATAAATAATGGCAGTTTTAGATACAAGTAAGAAAGCATGCAGTAACCTGCATAAAGGTGCACAAATATGTAATCCTAACATAGTGACAAAAGAAGATTTGATGAATGCATCTTTTGGAGAGAGTGACAGTCTGCACAGGCATGAGCCGGGTGACATGGCATATAAAAACTGTGCCTATACATAATGTTGTTCAAAACGATGAGCATGCTTTCAGAACACCTCTTAAAACAAATATTTGCTTCCAAGGTAGTCCCCAACAATATTGCCCTAAAGAATATATAAACCACAGGGAATTTATCCAATGAATGAGCACTGTAATACATTTATGCATGCTACTGGATATATATATTTTTTTATAATTATGCATGCTACTGGATATATTGGGATTGTTAGGATTATATACGACAGTTTTGGAGACTTGTATTCATCACATGAAACTCATTGCCAGAGAACTCACCAACACCGGTCATCCTTTTTCCTATACCGAACTTACTTTCTTAAGAAATATAACCCTATCTTGCAGACTGTCTACAGCGTTCTCATTGTCATGATCATCAGTTCCATGGGAGTGTGATGAGGGCACCCTAAGACCACCTTCCTCAAGGCCATCAAACCCATCAAATAGAGATGCTCTGAAAGCACGGTGCTCCCTGTACAGAAAGAAATTATGCCATAATTATGAACAAAAAATTATACCATACATTATGATGGTTATCTTTCTGTTTACATACACTTAACAGAGACTTCTGCAAAACAGGGAAAAAGCAGTACTGGGAAGATACCAATTTCAAATGCATTCCAATACACAGATAGCTTTTGAATTAGAAAAGGGTTTGTACCGTCCGACATTTCATAGAACTGAGTCTGGCTCCCACAAAAGAAATGTTAGTGAGAAAGTTTTAAGAAAGAAATCCACTTACTCATTTGTTTTCACAACACATCTCATCTCATCTAATCATTACAACTTTTTCAAATTCTCACACAAAATAAAATAAAGAATTCAACTTTTTCAAATCTCAAAACAATAATAATATTAAAAAAATATATTCTAATAATATTTTATTCAATTTTCAACTTTAATCTCAACTCATTTCATATTATCTCATCTCATCTGCGAAAACAAACGAATGCATCTCCTGCTTTCTAACAAAACTTTTTGATAATTTTACCCTCCAGGCAGACTCACATTTACATGCTCTCACGTATATGTTTAAGAATAATCACAGAGGAATAATAAAAATAAATAAAATAGACACCTATTGTCAAGAGATTCCCAACCATCACATTAATAATATAAATCTACATCAGATCCCCCGCCCCCTCTCCCCAGGGTGTGTTGTTTATTTTGTCTATTCTCCTGTCGTGCTTGCAATTTTCCCTAAATGGTTGATCGCGTTCAGCCAAACTAATCCAATTCTAGATTCATACTAATCGAGGAACGAAAATCTGAATTCAACAATACGCGAATGACCGCGTTTGTAATTTACGGATAATATTGCATCAAAGAGCATTGGTTCTGCACAACCTCAAGTCCAAGTAAATTCACTCCCCCGCTCCCTACACCTCTACCCAAAATCAAAACCAAAATTAAGATTTCAATAACCCACGTCTACGAGAAACTCAATAAGATAGACCTGAATTAAGCAAAAAAAGAAAAAAGAAACAGAAAACAATCAACCGAGTTTGTTTGAAATCCAGATCTTCATAATCAAGGAAATAAAGAAAAACTACAGAGAATTTGAAATAAAATCAATTGAATATAAGGTTAATTGCGGCACATTGCGTTAAAATGTTAAATGTGTAAAAGAAAGATGAATGTGAGCGATAAAAGGATTCGCAGCAGAACCTTCTGTAACTCATTCCTAGAAGGATTCACAGAGTCGGCGTTCGTTTCTGCTTCCAAGGTTTCAGATTTTGTGTTAGAATTTTGATAAAACTGACGGGCCGCGGGTGACGAACCAAGTTTTGGGGCAGCCGCAGAGGTTTTACATACTCGACGCTCCGTTTCTTTGCCGAGGAAACGAAGGAAAAGAAAACGTACGGCATCGGGGTTCCTTTCGGGTCTAGCTGGTCGCTCCGTCAATTGCGTTTCGAAGCCCATTCAAATTTCAAGCCCGGCGAGGTTTCTGAGCCCAATCAAATAACAAAGATCTTATGAGGTTAAGGTTATCTCTCTAAAGCAAGAGATATAGACCAATGAAATAGATTTTATTATTCAGAGGAATACCGATCACACTAATTATGTAGCAGATTTTAAGTGGTTTTATATATCTATATCTTAAAAAAACAGCTATTTAAAATATGCCACATAGCTTTGTGTGATTGGGAAAAAAAAAAAAATCACGAACGAAAGTATCTCTATTACTTGTAATTGTCTATGAGAATTTTCCTTACAAAAATAAACGAGGTCCGGCTTGGATATAAAAATATTTTTAATTCATCTCAATTTATTTCATTTCATCTAATTTAATTATTATAATTTTTTTAAATTTTCACACAAAATATAATAAATAATTCAACTTTTTCAAATCTCAAAACAATAATAATATTAAAAAATAATATTCTAATAATATTTTACTCAACTTTCAACTCAACTCATCACATCTCAACTCACTATCCAAACCTCTCCTGAGATAAAAAAAAAAAAAAAAAAAAAAAAAAAAAAAAAAAAAATTGTATGATCATTTAATCCCACACGGTTCAACAAGCTATCAGTATTTCTTATTTGATGTATCTATCTATTTATTATTTCATACACTAAAATCTTGTTCAAAAACTTAGAATGCATAACATTCAAACGAGATCTACGGTATAAAGTTTCTTAAGAAATCCTATTAAAAATTCTAGGTCAAAAGGTTCGTGTTGCTTCTGTTCATGGCAAATAATATTAGATACATAATTCTCACAACAGAAACTGTCATTAGTTGTACATCAAGTAAGAATTATTTAAGAATAATATTATATACAAGTTTAAAACAAGCAAATCTTTTATAAAAAAGTGAATTTCACTGAAAAAATAATAGAATTTTTAACACTTGTTCATGATGGAGTCCAACTTTATATAAATATATTGAACGAAACTTGTCTATTTTGAGACTATACAAATCATTACTTGTTATTAGGGCTATAATCAAGCTGAGTCGAGCCGGTCTTTAGCTTGTAGATGTCAGCTTGACTCAAAATACTCAAACTCGAGATTTTTATTTATTTTTCATTCGAGATCAACTCGGTAAGCTAAATTCTCAATTCGAGCTCGAGTCGAGTTACACTCAAGTTGAGTTATGCTCGAGTTCGACTCGAATTGTTTATTTTATTTTATTTTTAATAATATTTAATAATTAATAAATTAGATAAATATTAAATTTGTACAACTACTAAGTAAAACCTCTATTGAATTATAATATTTTAAAAAATCATAAATAATTAATATCTAACTAGTTAATATTTATCCATAATAACAATATATTATATGCATACATATATTATTAATACATACATATAATATGATAGCATATATTTATTCCATATATGATTTCTACATACTAATATATGAAATTATTAAATCCTATTGACTAATTATTGTATAAATTATAAAATTTAGCTATAAAGTATATTCAATATATAAACATAAATAATTAGGTAACATATTATATATTTAATTATAAAAGTGCTATACTTATATTATTAGCTAATACATATATATGAGTGTGTACACACATGGTCGGGAGTAACGTGCAAAGCACGTTGCCTAGTTGCATCAATCTAATGACCTAATAATTAATTAACTTATTAGATACTTTTGCCCCAATTCAAATATGAAATAAGTGAAAAAGAATCTTGAAAAAAAAAAAAAAAAAAAGCACAAATTCATGTCTTCACTCCATCACCATGGCATTTCCTAAGAAATAAAAGGCAAAAAATTTGGGTCTCACCTCTTGTGAGGGTAAAATGATAGACTTTAATATTTTGGGACGATAATAGTTTATATGATTTCCAAGAGCCATGCCATAAGGGTCTTCTCTCCATGCATTTTCAGGGATTTCCATTACTTGGTTGTCCCTAAACGGCCTACCATAACCAAATGAGAATAACTTATAACCGATGTCTCCTACGAGAGCATATTATCGGAGACCAATTAAGACTTGCCACATAAGGGATTGATGAAGACACTGGCTCTCTGCGCTGTAGGGGATCTTTGTGCATACCCCCACCCCCTCTCTCTCTCTCTCCCGAACCTTTCATCTACAGAAATCCCTTTCTCTCTCTCTCCTTCCCTCTCCTTCACGAAAATCCTAACCCGAAATCTGAAAGTAAAATGGACTACTCTCACTGTCCAAGATCAAAATTGAAATCCTTAGCCCGACATCACGCTTACGTCCGTGATTGACTCAAAATGACACTCACCAGCCTGCACTTTTCCATTCTACGAGACACGGCCTTGCTCTTCAATCGTCGAATCCACATTTTGTACAAATGGAGTTCCTCTATCACCTTGGTTAATTCCACTAAACAAATAAATTTGTTTAAAAAGTTGGACCCCATGGTCTTCTTTCGTCTGCTATGTAAAAGAAGAAGAATCAATGATGCTTTAATTTTATTTTTTTTTATCAGTAAAATTAAAAAGATAAAATGTCCATGTTGGAGTATTTTTTTTTTTTTTAATTTAACTCAAAAGTTAAGCACCTTACAAGCATTTTAGGTGGTTACAAACTGCGAGAGTTTTTAATGCTGATCGATGTTGGAGTTGCAGAAGTCCATAGCTACGGCTATTGTTTCAATTGTGGAAGTTGTTGCTGCTGTTTGTGTTTGCATCGGCTAATGTTGCTACTGACTAGATATTTGTGACTTAATTTAAATTGGAAAAGTCTTTGAGTATGGATTTCTTCGACTGTTTCTTCAAATGCTCGATCCCACCAGGCCATCAAACTCTTCCTTGCCACTTCAGAGTAGCTTCGGAGCTGAAGAAAGTGAGGACTGTGAGGGATGCCTTTCAGAATTCGCGAAATGGGTATCAGTGATAAACGTGGAGACGAAACAGATTCAGAAGTTATTCCATTTGATAAAATTGAATTTGTTGCAGAGGACTCGGTGTTGGCCCCGAAAGAGTAGCAATTCCTACCACCTTTCGCCACGATTATACGACTCCGAGGGCGGAGTTTGGCTTTATAATCAACTGTTCCTGATCATGGGAAAATTTTAAAAATACTATTATAATTAGTTGGATCACTAGCGAGTGTGTGTTTGAGAGAGAGATGATTATCGCAAGAAAAAGAAGAAGAAGCTGGTAATGTTCCAAAGACGAAGGAGTTCAAGTCGGCCATGGTCTGAAAGCTATTGATTACAGAGAAAAAGAGAGGGAAGGAGAGAGTGAGAGAGAGGGATTTCTGCAAATGGAAGGTTCGGGAGAGAGAGAGGGGGTGGGGGAATGCACAACTGCAGCGCTAAGAGGCCAGAGTCTTCATCAACTCCTTACGTGGCATGTCCTCATTCATCTCCGATAATAAGCCTTTACAGGTGACACTGGCCTGAAGCGTTTCTGTAACCAAATTTGTGCTTCTAACAAGAGAACACACATATGATATGCATTTGGGTGAGCCTTTTTGAATAAATGCCTCAAAATCAGTTTGGTTCAGAAACTTTTTTTAAAAAAAGAAATCAGCATCATTTAAGTCCTAAGAAAATAAAACCAATAAAAAATTTTCAGTATTTACAACATAAATAATAAAACATTTGATCTTTTGAACAAGAAACAAACCAAAACTCAATATTTTAGCATCCAACACATTTCTATTTCTTTCTTTCATCATTTAAAACCCCAAGAAAACAACAATGCAATATTCAAACTGCCAAACCTTCATTCCCTTTCCATTATCTCCACTTTGTCGAAAAGCAAACACAGAGCAAGAAATATCACTAATTTCAAATCTTACATCCAGTTCAAACCCAAAAAAATAAGACAATAGGAAACATACAAAGAAGAAAAAAAAAACACTAAAGAAAATTCTAAGTTTAAGTATTGCAAGCATGAACCAGACCACTGTGTGACGGAAAGGGGGAAAAAGCAAACAATGGGAATCTTTAGAACTACCAAACAGCCAGCAAAAAGCAATGAAAACCGTAACAAGTAAAAAGTAAAGCATACCCAGAAATATGCCAGACCCAGCCCAACCCAGTTGCGAAAATCAAACAACCAAAAATAAATGAAAATTAATTAATTAACACAGACTCTCCAATGTAAATAGAATCGGAAAGAAAAAAAAAAATGAAAGTGACCCTCAGATTCAAACTCAACAAAAGCGATACGAGTTAAAAAAAAAAAAAAAGGTTATCCCTTTTAGTGCATTTCTTGCAAATGATAATCTAACTATCCAAGCATCAACAAGAAATAAAATTTTAAAATTATATCAGAAGGATGATCACAGACTCCTTCACAGACTCATTCAAAAAAGAGTTAAAAGAGTTTGACATCAACCTAAGAAACCTATAACTACACATTACCTTCATCAGTAAACTAAATAAAGGCAAAACGAAGTATAGAAATAGGGTCACCAAATATTCGACAGTCAACAAACTTCAAGCATAAAAGCACTTGTTTAAGATCAAAATCTCAACCACCCTATGCCAAAACCGTATGTAGAAAAAGTTCCATGATCATTCCACAGTTGATAAACAGAGCTGCAAGCTGTTCTTCTGTGACCTATGTCCCAAAAACTTATAACTTTTTTTAGAAGACTCAATAGTTCAAGATGTCTCAGCCTGTAAAACTTGTAACTTTTTTTTCTGCAATAGGCTACCCAAAAAAAAAAAATGAAATTCAAAAAACAAACATGCACAAAAAAATAAAATAAAATCTGAAACTTCGGGATTGTGGTGAGGCTCATTGTGGCGTTGGGCTTGCTCTGGTGGTAAGGCTCACTATGGCGTTGCCATGAAAAGTGCGATGGGGTTGGGCGTGATCCCCAAACAACCAACCCTACTTCACAACCATGAACCACCACCACTTCGCGACGTAACTGCCCCAACTTTACTCACCTATATTTTGTGAACTCAAGAGGTCCTTCATCAAACCCAAGCTTAATAGCATCTATTTTTCAATCAAGAGAAGAAACATTTTCACAAGGAAGAACCCAGAGTACGAGAACAAAGGCAATGTCAAGAAAATTATATTGAAGAAAAAAGCCTATCTACATCTCCATCTTTAATTAAAGATGGATTGGCAGATCATAACAACACGCACAGAAGACCCCATATCTGTGGAGAAAATTCGAACTGTGTAACAAAAATAGAATTAATTCAACAATAGAAGAAGAACAAGAAATCCAATGATTCTTAAATAGGAGTTCACTTCCATGAAACAGAGAAGAAACCCTAACGAATAACAGGATTATAGTTTGAAGGCCAAGCAAATATGTTAAAAATAGAAATCCTAGAGCTTTCACATGTAGCTGTATTACTATCAGGACCTGGGGTTTGAATAGCACAAAATTCTTAGCATGAATACAAGGAATTTCAGAGAGAGAAAGGCACTCGTGGAGGGAGCGATAAAGATCGAGAACTAACCCTAGCCTCCGTCAATGATAATCATGCCAAAACGTAACTGCCTCAATCTATTCTCAACCAGAACAATGCGTCTCACAGAGAGAACCAAACAAGGATTTTTGGGACTATGGAAGGTGAAAGCGGCAGAGAAAATTGGAACAAAATGAATTTTGGTTTCAGAATGGAGATTAGGGTTTTGGTTTCGGGAGATATATAGAATGGAGAGAGCTGCGCTTGGGTCAACGTGACAGCGACAGTGGCGCGAGTTGGATAGGGGATGTGGGGCGGCGTTTTGGGTCTGGAGAGAGAGAGAGGAAGGGGGAAGACCAAAAAAATAGGGAACTGACCCACAAACAAAATAAAATCATTTCCTTCATATGATTAAAAGGCAAATAATATATCCCTAAACTACACGGAAAATACATGCACTAACTTAAGACTATATAAAAAATTGAGAAACCGACCTAGACCGACTCAGACCAGTCGCCGGAGCTCAGAACCAGCTAAAATCGATGGAGAACCGGTCAGCGTACGTCAACAAATAGTGAAAATCGATATCGGCCGGTTCGGCGTCGATTCGAACCTAGTTCAAACCGCGTTCGAACCTAGACAAAATGCATTATTACTGTAGCCGGCTCAATAGCCACTTATAATAATATAATAAATATATACATAGATATATATATTTATTAATATATAAATGAGTTTTAATTGAATCGAACTAACGAATCGACTCGAGTATAAATGAGTAGTCCTTAAAGAGTCTTAGCTGAATCGAGTTTTGTTAGATGTGTTATTTACTATCGAGCGGATATCTATTTTTACAGGTGAGTTTTTCTTTTCACAAGTCGAATTCAATTCGAATTTAACCGGACGAGTATAAGCGAACTATCAAACAGACTGATTCGAGCCCTACTCGCTATCCCATCCAAAAAATTTTAAAAAAAATAAATATATATAAAAATAATAATAATAATTCCGAAACACGATTGCCTCTTCTCTGTTTAAGAAAAACTTCAAAATATCTAGTTTCCTTTAAATTGCAGCTATTATAATTTTATACAACAGAGAACTCGGGGGCTGACTTTCACTGTGTCAGAAATCCCCACAAAAATTAATGACATCCAACCACAAAATTGAAGGCTCTTCTATTATCATAGTCAATGCCCTTTTCACCAGCTTAATGCCACTGGATGGCACATGCTTTCCTTGTTGGACCAACCAAATTCATTGATTATCTTTTAGGCTGAAAATTGGCCTTCCATCTTCTGCCTGTTTATTGCACTTCCATCAAATGGTTTTGAGTCAATTTTGCTGTCGAGCATTTTATAAAGGAAACCAACTATTAAAAATTTAAGCAAAAATTAAAAAGCAAAAGAACCCATTTTGCTATGCACTACAACCAGAACCGTAGGAAAGCTTGCTATGCACAGGCAGAGATTCATTCCTTCGATGAGCCTCTTAAAAACTCATATACAATTGATATGAGATCAGAAGTAACACGTATATAAAATGTTTCTAACAATTTATGGTGCTTTCTAAAAAAAGAGAGAGAGAAGAAGAAGATTAACTAACTTGAATTCGCACATCATTCTTTACAGATCAGATGGCATGCAGTACTTTCATATGAATTTTGACTTCTCAGATGATCATGCATTCATTGGCTGTTGTTCACCAAATGGGAACAGCGAGTGGGCTCTGCATTGCTTATTAGCGACGACAACAAGTGATGAAGGAGGTCAGGCTCTGAAATGTTTTGGTTAGAAAGAATTTTGCTGATGTGGTCAAAATCCTGGTTGTTTATATCAAAATATCAATCAAGATTAATGAAATCGAATCATCTGTAATGTCCTATACATTGGCGAGGATCCAGATCCCAGTCTCAACGGCATTTACACTAGAAACACTATAACAGAACAAGCAGAGACTAGAGATCATATCACAATATATAACTCAGCCCAAGCTAAAAAGTACCAGATTTCAGGCGGTTACTAGAACACAATGAAACATAACTCTTCTTCTCAAACCCTAGAGGATATATATGCACATTGTTCAATATATATCCATCCTATTCATGCTAAAAAATATATGTCAAGTCTCCACACCTAAAATTGGGAAAGGAAAATTATCCTTTCACAAAAGGCATTTGTTCTTTGTCCCGTTTGGATTGCAAGATGCTCTCATCTCATGTCATTTCATCTCATCTCAACATCTAAACACCACAAACACAAACACTTTTCAATTTCAAATTTTCAACTTTTTCATCTAGTCATTATCTAATCATTATAACTTTCTCAAACTTTCAAACAAAATACAAAAAACAATTCAACTTTTTCAAATCTCAAAACAAAAATAATATTAAAAAATAATATTTTAACAATATTTTAACTTTATAATATTTTTATTCAACTTTTTCTCTTTCATTTCTTAAAATCTCATAAAACATCTTAACTCAAACCATTTTACTACTATTCACAAACCATTTTACTACTATTTACAGATCATCTTATCTCATCTGACTATCCAAATGAGACGTAAGAATGGTATCCTGAAAAAAACATCTTTCAATATGAAATCATAAAAATATATGAATGTTTAGCTTGGGATAAGAGCATTGGAGAACATACTCTCCCTTTTCATATAAAACTTTTATAATGTATGTAGTAGAAAACTTAAGAATATAAACTACAACAGATTCCAGGTCCTAGTAAACACGTTCTTTTATTTATTTCATAATTTCAAACAACCAGATATACAGGAAGATTTGCTTAATATTAAGAGGATCAGAAGCTGTCAATACAAGAGGATTAGAGGAACCAACCATACTAAAGAGATGCATCAATTAGATAAGAAAATTCAGGACACCCGAGTTCCAAGATGATAAAAAAGCTTTCAAGTATGATTTCTGTTACTTATACTAAAAAGTTGAAGAGAATCTACTCACTCTTGTATCAAAGCACTGGTGGACTGAAATCTCCTTAGGAGGGGATAAAAATTGACGTTTACAATAGAGGCATATCAACCACACAATTCGATTGTTACACTGATGGCAAGTTTTCTACAGAGAATAACTATTCAATACACCTTCAAAATCCATGTTTGCTAAAGTGAAAGAAATAGTTTTAGCTACCAGTTTTAACACCAGTAAGGATGCAATTGTTCCAAGATGATTTTAAGATGTCACCATTCGTAAAAGAGGCAGGCACCATACGAGATTTTACACAAGTCACTGACTACACAATGTGCCGAAGTGAACAGTGAACATGTACTTCACCATTATATAATAAATGATCTGACTCCATGCATAAGAAGTAAAAATTGCAATCAATACTGGCATTTTGAGAAGGAAAAATTACTGATTGTATACAAACATATATACAAATCCAACGAAGAAAGAAAACGATACTTCTTTTGCATAAATAATTGGAATTATGTACTTCAGAATTCAAACTTCTTGTACCTTGCAACATGATACATTAGTAAATCAGTCCTTAACAATAAAAAGTCTTCAGTGTGCGAAGCTCAGATATTCACATCCTGTTGAACTATCATCTGTGAGTTCATTTTTGTATCAGGAACTAAAAAAAATGCTCTACCACCCAATTATATATTCATGATATCCAATGTGGTCAATGAAGGTAAGTAGCTCCACATTGCAATTGCCATTCCATGCAGTCCTCAAAATCAAAACTGCTGGCACAGTCTAGTAACGCATTTTGCTGATGCTCGTAGCGACATATGTAATTCAACCCAACTAGAAGCTCACATAATGCTGCCTCTGTCTTTTCCCTATCGGCAAAATAGAGTGTCTGAAGCAACAGAACATTTGTCCGCGTAACAATTTGGTGTTGCTCGAAATTTCGCTCACTTTGCCACCTGATCATATTATGTGCAAGTGGCGCAAGCCACTTTAGAATGCCATCAAGATTGTCCTTCCAATCATGGGCAAGAGGAGCGTCATATATTGCCAGATTGTTGACATAGGACTTGAGATTAGTCCTCAGAGACATTCTTAAGCTCGTAGGTAACATCTGATACAAATCATCCCTAGCTTCCTCGCCCACAAGATGAGGGTAGCGAAGCAACTTCTCAATGATAATTATGACATTTGCATAATGCAAGGCTAAAGCAGAGCCTCCTACGGTGGTGGAAGGAGCATAGACCGTCAACCGGCTCTTGGGACCGAAACGAGCACTTTGCATTACACCGGACTGATATTCTCGTTGATCCCCACTAAATGGAACACCAGTTTGGGATCGATTAACGTGATTAGAGTAATTCACGTGCTCTCTTTTCAGACCAGCATTGCCAGAGATACAAACTCTTGAAACTCGGCTAATCCGGTCGTCTCGATCACCGTCACCATCGTCTTCATCAAACTTGGAAACCGAACAGCTTAAGCTAAGGCAATCCATGAAAAGCCTCCCGGGGCTCGTTCCACACGGGAAACTAAGCTCTTCGGGTCGAAACAGTGCTACCTCACCCCTCCGAGAATCAAATTGAGACTTGTAGCTTATCACCTTTTTCTCCACCGAATGGCTCTCACTACTCTTACTGAGAACCCGTTTCAATTGCTCCGTGCCCGAACCCGTCTGGAGACGACGATGCAAATCAAGCCCACTTTGGCTGTTCTTCGATTTCATTGCAGGGTCCCCAAAGACGATACAAATCCTAGAGTATATTGTGCACACCGTCCTGGCCAAGAGCTCCACAACCTTATCGTACGTCTGGTTCCAAAGGGAAATTTCCTTGAGATGCCTCACGTCCTGCCTGCGCCAAATCAGTTTCTCCTCGAAAGCCCTCTTACTCTCCTTGTGCTGATTGTGCTGGAACTTCTTCGTCGACTGTTCCAGCTCATTCAAAACCTCCATTTCAGTGTACAGGTTCGCCGTCGCATTCACAAGCCTCTCCATCTTCCTCACCATTCCCTCCATATCCTTTACCAAAAACCCCAATTCCTTCACATCAATAACCCCACTCACGACGTCCCCATACACGTGCTCGAACCCTTGCAAGGCCGGCTCGGTGCATTTCTTGCCCAGCCTAGACACCACACTGGAGACGCGGTTCAAGTCGTCGAGCTTCTCCGACAGAGCGAGCTCCAGAAGGTGGACCTCGTCGGAGGACACCAGGTTTAACACTCCTTCGGATTTCAAGACCTCGGTCTTGAGCTTGGAGATCTCGGAATCGGTCAGGGATTTATGGAGAAGAACGGTCTTTGACATAACGGTGGCTACCTCGAAGGAAAGGATGCCTATGGTTTGCTTTGGGACATGGTTGTTCTTGGGGCTCTTCCTCTTTGAAGGTTCGAGAAGGAGCTTGTGTCTGATATTGGAGCTTACCTGACTACCTATCTTTACAATCCAAGGCTCCGCAACCATTGCTCCCTTCAAGCTAAGGAAAACAAAACAAAACGTAGAAGCGCAGAATTCAAACCATAAAAGCCAGATCTGTTGTAATCATATATCGGTACACCACACTCGCGTGCTATAGAAAAGTGAAGGTGAAGATAGCTCGCGTGCGGCGCATTTGAATAGGCGTGGAGAAGACAATGGGCGTGCGAAATCGAGACACAGAAGAAGAAGAAGATGGGTTGGCTTGTAAACAATGGCAGCAAAAGGGTTCTGACTGAGAGCCGCACACTTTGGGAGTTGGGAGGACTGAATGAGAAGCGGTGAATGAAGGAAATGATTTGCTTCAAAAGGGATTTGAAAGTGGTCCGTCCGACGGTGAAACTCCCTTCCCTTTCAAAGTACAATATTACCTCTGGCTACTCTCAGCCTTTTCAATATTGTTATTATTATTTTCAAAAAGTAACAAGTCCACTGAAATTTCCTTCGTTGAATAGCTGGTATGAGGAGTCGGACTTTTTTTTTTTTTTTTTTTAAACCAACCAATATTTCATTCATGTCTAATTATTAGTAGAATTTTACCATTCAATTTTGAGAAGTTTTGAAAAAATTCTGAGATATATTTTATTGAACTTTATAAAAAAGGGTAGAAAAAAATAATACGTCATTTGGACAAAAAAGATTCAGATGTGTTCTTATTTTGTTTATTAAATTGGGTTTAGTTTGTATTAATAAATATTTTCAACTCATCTCATCTTATTATTATAATTTTTATAAATTTTCACATAAAATAAAATAAATAATTTAACTTTTTTAAATCTCAAAATAATAATATTAAAAAATAATATTCTAATAATATTTTATTCAACTTTTAAATTTCATCTCATTTCAATTTACTATCCAAATCTAAACTCAAAAGAATTATTTGAACAAAATCTTTGTAAAAACTTTTTCTACGTTTTTGTGAAAGTTGTTTCAAATTTTATGTTTTTTACAGAAATCTAATTTTGTGTTTTTTTATGGAAATGGAGATGAAAACTAGATGAATAAAATTTAAAAAAAAAAAAGGTTTTTTTTTTTTAAGATTTAAAATAGGTTTGCATTGAAGTTGAAAAGTTTTTAAACAAAATTTAAAAAAACTTATTAAACCAAAAATAACTGCCCATAAATTTTTGAATAGAAACATAGTTGAAAGAGATATAAACACAGTTGATTATAGTTGAGCGAAGGGTGAGAATAAGGTCAGTTGTTCAAAAACTAGATGATTAGACTATTAGTAGTGGCCTCAACAAATTTTAGATAAAATTTGATTAAAAAATTTATTTTTATAAATTTAA
Source organism: Juglans microcarpa x Juglans regia (assembly GCF_004785595.1). Taxonomy (NCBI): domain Eukaryota; kingdom Viridiplantae; phylum Streptophyta; class Magnoliopsida; order Fagales; family Juglandaceae; genus Juglans; species Juglans microcarpa x Juglans regia. The sequence continues at coordinate 37,758,060 of NC_054594.1, read as the reverse complement.
CTAATCATTTTTTATCAATATCAAATGACAGGATCAATAAATCTATTACTATTTTATTAAATTATTAATTTTGATATTTTCATTTATTTAATTTTAATATTTATTTATTATTAAAAAAGTACACGTATTCTAATTGTAATTTTATCATACAGTTGGTAGGTTTTCTTGCATTGAGCTTAAATCTTCATACAGAATTTTTTTATGAACACCAAGAACTCTTCTATCAATGACAATAGCAAAAGAACATTCGGAACACTCAAAGACCATTCGGACTTCATTAAGCCCTTTTTTTAATTGAGGAAAATGTGCATAACTTAATACAATCATATGATGTATACTGAGAGATGAATTTGATGATAGAAAGAGATAAGGCAGGCGAACAATGTCAATCCAAAAGATGACAAAAGGCATGACTAATCCTTCCTGGATGCCACACAGATACAGATGATGCGCAAAATGGAGTCCATGGCCATATGTGGGATGGGAGCATTCCCATGTTTCTCAATGCTCTATTTTTTTTTTAGACACTGATCTTTCAAAAACCCACGGCCAACATTCTTTCTCGACAAACATCAGAAACCCACGACCAGAAAAATGGAGGCCATCCCTGCAAAAGGAAGCCATCCCAAAAAAAATGGAGGCTAGAAACCCACTCATGCTTGTCTCTCAGACTCTATGAAGGCCATCCCAGAAAATGGAGTCGACGGACCAAAAGAAAAAGACAGAAAAAGGAAAAATGGAGTGGCTACGGTGGCAATTGTAGGAGTCGACGGCGTTCGGCGGTTGCAGCTGCTGCAATTCAACGGCTATCCTTCGGTGGCGCTTGGGCTATCCTTTGGCGGTTGCAGCTGCTGGAGTTCCAATGAAAGAGAGGAAAACAGAGCACAATTTTTCTCCAGTTTTCCTTCTTGCGTGGGAGAGCAGAGGTAGCGGGAAGGAATTATTTATTCTCAAAATAATATTTAGCCGCCAAATTTGGCCAGCCAAATAACTTAAGACTGTTTATTTGTTGAGTCTATTAAGTAATTTATTGTACACTTTAGTTAAATTTTGACCAAATTTTAGTCTCGTTGAGTCACTGTTAATGCTCTGTGCAATTTCTGAATTTCCTGTTGGATCGGATGGGACAAGTTTGAGAGAGACAAAGGTAAGTTTTTGTTTTCTTTTTACCTCACAAGTAAAGGACAATTTTTAGCTCAAACCTCCGGTTCAAGTATTAATTGCTTTTGGTTTTTCTTCGAAATTATACGTTCGCCGTAGATCTGATCTTTTTTCAAATTTTTTCTAGGTCAGAACCAAAGAGCCACATAGATACACATACAGTACAGGCTGTGATGTAACAGGTGGAAGAAAGGACACGTTACATTCATTCATACTTTGGATCGACACCCTTCCCAGTGGAAATGCATCAAACTTTGGTTGGATTTTACTTGGGGTTCATGCATTTGAATCTGGCAAGTAATTTATTCCGTTATATTTTAATATAGTTAATATATATCTATACAGTATTCTCTTCATTTGAAATAATTCACATGAGTATTTAATATCGTAATCTTTCTCATTAAAGTCCACATAATATGTAACATGTTTCATGAACTTCTCAATACAAATTTCATCTTCTATTAGGTAGGTCTTCTTCAAACCATCCCGTCTAAGTAAAGATGGATCTATATCGAGCACACTCATAACTTGCTGCTGAACTTTCCTGAATTTTGCATTTGTGTACAACTCTTTGAATCTCTTCTCGATTGGAGATTTAGATATGCATGAAATTGTAACGCTAAATTAGTGGAAGTCCAAACTGATTTCATTCTCGATTTTCTTTCTCAATGCATTGTCAAACTGGTCGATAAACTTCTTCAAGTTTTTATTGGCATGAACATATCCGTCGAAAAATGCATTCATACTTTCGCTCCGTTGTGTTGTACTCATGCCAACCCAAAAATACTCATTCAGAAATACCGGTACCCAATGTGTGCGCTCAGCGTACAAACTTTCCAACCAAACATTCTCTTGCAAACTGTACATGCTAATTAACTCTTCCCACGATTTTTCAAACTCTTCAATAGTTTGATTGTCATACACACATTTCATCAGCTGAGTTTTTAGGCCACTTTTGTAGGCACGATGGGAGCCAAACTTCTCGGGGACTTTTTTCAGCATATGCTAGAGGCAAAATCTATGTCGGGTTTTTGGAAATACAATGGCTATTGCATTTTTCATTGCCCTGTCTTGGTCAGCAATAATAGCTGGCGGGGCTATACCATCCATACACTGCAGCCAAGTCTGAAATAACCATGTAAATGTCTCTATGTTCTCACTGGAAATTAACCCTGCTCCTAAGAGAATCGACTGCCCATGATGGTTTACACCAACAAAGGGAGCAAAGGGCATCCTGTATCTGTTTGTCAAGTACGTGGTGTCAAATGTTATCACATCACCAAAATCTTGATAAGCTGCCCTACTGCGTGGATCTGCCCAAAAGACATTCTTTAACCTCCCATCATCATCATCTAAATCCATCAAGGCAAAGAAGCCGGGGTTCTTGTACTGCATTCTACAAAAATAGTCTCGAAGCGCTCCAGCACCACCAGCTCCAAGTCGTAAATGTTTTGCCTTATCGATGTAATTGCGACAATCTTTTTCGAAAAATTGGAGGTTTTCAAATCCTCCCGCACCCACAACAAGAGATCCGAAACTCTTATTCATTCGAATGACAACTAGGTCGTTGGTATCTAGTACCCTTTTTACAGTATCACTAACTTCGCGATTACATCGGAAGAAACGGGATTTCTGTGGACTCAACCCGTGATTGTGGGTATTATGAACTATGGTCAACCGCATCTTTCCCCCAACTTTTAAGGCATTAATCATTGCCTTATAGTCAGTCTTTCCTGTCGGTCGTGATTTGGCGACATTCATTGTCCTATTCCAAGCTTTCCCCCCACAGGCACAACCAAGAGTGACATATCTGACACTCCCTTCGTCATCCCTTTCACTCTTTTGTGTCATGGATCCAAACCTGCATTTCTTAGCATATAGTTTATAATAGCTCATTAATTCCTCAAAAGAATCAAACTTCATCCCCACTTTTGGCTCCTCAATCATATCACCACCATCCATTCGGTCTAACGGAGGTGTCTCGGTAGTGCCATCGCCAGTTTTCCCTGAATCTGGCCTATCCTCTTCACCTTGTTCATGAATCCTAGAGGAGGAACATGGGGCTTCAGTTTCCCTACACTCGGGTGTATTCTCTTCGAATCTTTCAGTTGTATCGGAGCTTGTATCTATGGGAGGAGTCGGAGGTCTCATCCCATATTAAAATGGATAACCAGTATTCTGCTAAAAAAGAAAGCAATTAAACTTCCAAAAAATAGGAAAAAAAAAACCAACAATGAAGTTGCATCACCATATGAATGTTGCTTGGACATTGGTATGCATTTGGATATGTGATAAAAGCCGGTGACCATACAGGCCCTGGTCTGTAACCGTGCATGTAATTTGGAAAGTTTGAAGCAGTTGTTGGGATGTCCTAACATAACAATAATAATGATAATTAGCAAGTAGGAGGTTGACAAACTCCTAACAAATATTAAGAATCATATAACATACCGCAGTTGAGGGATTTGAGGTACAATGTGTTGAGAGAGATGAGTTTTCTTTCCCTGTTTCCATGCTGACATGCTGCATTAAACAAAATTGTACAACTATTTTTATTGGAGGAAAAAAGTTCAAAGAATTCAAAATCTTCGAAAAATAACGGCTTTTTTAAACTTTTTGCAACAATTCAAACATTTAATTTACTTTCACAACTAATTATTTCATATAGATAAGTAGACAACCATAGCAGCAACAAGTTAATAATTATTGCATGCATGTTCTGCTTTCATAACATGCACGCAAATTTTTTTTTTTTTAAACCTATACTAGTATTATTAGTGTTAATAATTTTTGCATGCATGTTCTGGATTTATTTTTTTTTAAACCTATACTAGTATTATTAGTGTTAATAATTATTGCATGCATGTTTGCTTCCATAACATGCATGCACAATTTTTTTTTTTTTTTTAACCTATACTAGTATTATTAGTGTTAATAATTATTGCATGCATGTTCTGCTTCCATAACATGCATGCACAAATTTCTCTTTTTTTTTTTAAACCTATACTAGTATTATTAGTGTCAATAATTATTGCATGCATGTTTGCTTCCATAACATGCATGCAATAATTTTTTTTTTTTTAAACCTATTCTAGTATTATTAGTGTTAATAATTATTGCATGTATATTCTGCTTCCAACACTATACTAGTATTATTAGTATGGTGTTGGAAATATCTATCCACCATCAAGTTAATAATTATTACATCATGTTGATGATGATGGTGATGAGGAGATGGAAATTGATGAGGAACCTGTCGAGAGGCTCTGTGTTCAAGTGGATGAGCAAATAGCCAACAACAAAGCTAACGGTATGATTGATTTAGGGAAAACAAAAACTGTAGATTCAGACTTGCAACTTGTGACTTCTGAAGATATAAGTTTTAATAAGCCCGAGTGCTGCACATCTAGAGGTGGATGTATCAAGGAACAAAGTACTGAGGATACAGATGTTAATATGGAAGGAGCATCTGAACATGATAAGATAATGATAGTTGATTGTGCAGATCCTGTTAAAGACGCTTCATGTTCTTTTGTTAATGTGCTAGCTTGTCATACTCTCCTAGAGGAAAACAACAGAGAAAGAAACACACTTGAGGGGGATTCCTATTGGCAGCCCACTGAGCGGAAAAGTATAGTTAGCCCACTTAGTTTAGTGCTTCTGTGTTGTGTTCCCTAAATGAAAAACACTTAGTGCTTCTGTTTTGAAAAACCGAAACGCATTTTTATACATTTTTAGACATGTTTTCAAGCTTCAAAACAGAGCTTCAAAATATAGCTTCAAAACAGAGGATATTCATCCATTACATTCAAAGCACAATCCAAACTATGATTTCTTACCACACGGTGAAGAAGAAGAAGACGAAGACCGGTAGAGTACTGTGAAGAAGAAGACAAACACCCACACCGTGAGATGATGATGCTTTCAGACCCACACTATGATTTTCGGTAGAAGAATATTTCAGAAGAAAATAATCAAACCGACGATAATTCTCAGTATTTTTCCCACTTTCTTTCAACAAGCAAAGCAAATTTCTGAAACTTTCTCCGCATGGCCAAACTTAGAACGTGTTTCCTGAACATTCGGATATGAGTAGCTTGAAGAAGAAGCTTGCTGTTTTCATCTTCTCGCGTTTCTCTTCTTCTTTTTTTTTAAATTGACGTGACAAAAAAAATTTATTTTTTTTAAGCCGACTGTGCGCGGTTTGCCCTTGCCGACTGGCCCTAGAAGAAGTGCACAAGTAAAGGACAATTTTTAGCTCAAATCTCCGGTTCAAGTATTAATTGCTTTTGGTTTCTCTTCGAAATTATACGTTCGCCGTAGATCTGATCTTTTTTCAAATTTTTTCTAGGTCAGAACCAAAGAGCCACATAGATACACATACAGTACAGGCTGTGATGTAACAGGTGGAAGAAAGGACACGTTACATTCATTCATACTTGGATCGACACCCTTCCCAGTGGAAATGCATCAAACTTTGGTTGGATTTTACTTGGGGTTCATGCATTTGAATCTGGGCATGCAATATGACATGAAGAAGTGGTTCAAAAGCATGTTTTACTTGCTAATCTCCCTCCCCATCTCCCCCAAATTAAAAGTCAATTTAGTAGGCAAACTGCTATGCAATTTGGAGTTTAATGTCAAAGTGTACATATATGGCAGAAGGAAGCAACTTGTTTGTGTTTGAATCTTGATTAGGAAAGTATAAAATCACCGCTTATCTCGAAGATTTAAACTAATGAAAAGATATAGATTTAATTATTTAAATTATATTTTTAACAAATTGAATAATAGCGGAGTGTGCCCATCATGCATATGCTGGTCAATCTGAGGAGAAACTTCTGTGGGTTGCAGCAGCTGCAAATTACGGGGAAAAGTTGGTGTGGACTAGCATTGTTAGTGGTTTAGAAATATGGTAATAGTTGGCTTACAAGTTTGCTACTAAAGTGTTGGGTTAATTTGCTTTAGGTGTCACTTGCTCCTCTTCCATCTTGATCCTGCATTTGCTTCACAGAAGTACAGCCAATATGGGTGTGTTGGAAGCTGAACTTCCCCTAACAACTCATGATAGTTCCCTTTGCTTTCGCTACTTTTTCACACGCACAAAAGAGAAAAAAGAGCAAGAAAACAAAAGAATCAATTAAAGTGACGTCAATATATGAAGATAATATAAAATGCCCGTATCTAAAATCCCTTTCAAGCGTGTAGCTTGCAATATAAGACTTTGTATTAGCGAGAATAATATATGTATTATCTTGAGAAAATGATGTATTTGGATGAAATGTGACCGGCTACGAGGGGATTTTTGTCAAAAGGTTGGACTAAGTGGGAGTTGGTAGCTTGTTTTCCTTGAGACAGAGCATGCTTAGGGGCAAAGACCAGCCACATGGAGATTCGGATCAGTACAGAAAGAGCAACCAAATAATGACAAGAAGAAAGATGCATGGGGGGAATCAATTCTCCAAGTGTTTCCTTAGAATGTGAGGTAAGTCAAGTGTGAGAAACAACTCTTATTATCGGTGTGAATAAATCAATGGAAAATTTAAGTATAATGTTAGTATGTCTTTTTATTTTCTCTTTTTATTTTGACCGTTCATATATTTAATTTTTTTTTTTAATTTTGTTTACTTATTCGTTAAGAATGTAACTATTAATGTATTGATATTTTTTTATTTTTTAAAAATATTTAAAAATGTTAAAAAAGTAAAAAAAATTAAAAAAAAAAAGAGTTTTGTGCACGTCCAGCTGTAACAACCTCGAATTACTCAAAATTTAATTTGGTGGCAGCCTAGAATCACTCAAAATTTAATGTGATGTATTTTGTTTGTTTATTAGGCGATTGGATGGGTTGACAAGGGGAGCAGAAAAATTAAGAAGACGTACAAATCTAGTATCCAAATTAGCCATGTTCTTGCCCCTTACTTAATTGGATGTTGAGGTGCATGGGCGCTTTTTCATTTCAAATCAATGGGTAAGTTATGTTCATTTCTGGACCTAGGGGGAACCCTGATCAACATATAAAAACTCCCGTGTATGTATGTCAATTCAATGAAATGGAATCATTGTATATGAGTATGATTGCATGTGCTTGTAGAGACTTTTATTTAGGAAAAAAGTGGAAAAAGGATCATAACAAAGTCTTCAAAGATACGTTAGATAGAAGAAGACGGAGAGGAAAAAGAGGCATGAAGGAGACCAGAGAGGTTGATGCTTAGTAATTGCCGTGCATTAGCATATTCATTTTACATGGTAGCAAGGGAGTTTTTGTCCATGTCGTAGAGGTGAAGGTGGGGGTGGGTTTTTATTTTGTCTTAAGATCTTAAGAGTTTTTGACCCTATCAACCCTAACTGCAGCTCATCAATAAACTTGTTAACAAACTGATTAATAATATATGTCATAATAATATCAATAGACACAAGATATATACGGAACAACTCTTTCGAGAGTGGCGTGCATTCATAAAATCTCTCGAGTTTACATATTTTGTGGGCTTTAATTGGCAAAAGTTTTGGACTCCTCTTTTCGTTTGAGAATAGTCAATTGAGTCCGAAAGATATTGGGGTATTGAGTAAGGCAGCAATCAGTTGTCCATGTATTTGGGACACGCCCTAATCTTAGCAGGCCATTACGACTCAAGCCCCATTATAGTATAAAACGAGCTGAACTAGGCCCAGCTCCTTGCAGTCAAAGGACTACAGGGAACCTCCTCAACTACCCGCTTCGTGCCTTTGTTCTGGCTCGTTCATTGAACCACTCTGGAGTCTGCACTCAAACACGATTGAAATGAAATCAGGCATCCAAATCACGTTTTCTTTTTTGGAAAATGATTTGTACGCAACTTAGAAAAAATCTCTTCATCATTATAACTCTCATCATCTTATGATGTGGTATTAAATGACAAGTTCAAAAATAAAATGTAATAAATAATTTTATCACCTAATGTTACATCATAAAATGATGAAAAGATGATGGAAATTGAGATGATGAGTAGCAGTATTCTATCTTACAACATTGTTGTGAAATGTGTTGTATGTGTATCAATACTCTTCTTTTTTAACCTACTGTTGTCTCCGGCTATCAGAAATACAGAAATACCGCACTTAGTGTTAATGAATAATCTCATATTACCTATGAACAATGTCTTAGATATGTTTGTAAGAAATGAACAATCCTCTCTTGTTGAACCGATTTTATGAGATGAGTTAGGCTCATGAATTTTTTCATGGCATCAGAGCCTATCATAAGATAAATAGAGGCGCACACTACTTATCCCATGACAAGGATAAAAAAAATACTGATCTACATGTGATAGGGTGTTGAGGAATAATCTCACATTATCTATAGATAAGATCTTTGGTATATTTATAAAAAATAAACAATCCTCTTTTATTGAATCGATTTTATGAAATGAATTAACTTCATAAATTCCTTCAATTGGGATATTATCTATATTTTAATGGCTGCTCTTTCGTTCTACTTTGGAACTCTTTAAGACTGCAATCTTTCAAATTGAACCTTTGATATTCATATATATGGGTAGAAACCTTCCGTAATTTTTTATTTTTTGTTCTCTCTAGTTAAGAGACCTGGCTAGAGTTTAATATTGCAGCAAATAGCTAATCCTCTACGATCTAGATTTATCGCGAAATAGTCAGAGACGACAAGCGCTGCAAGTTTTGCATTTAGGTTGACGTTAAATGTTTGGTCTTGTAGTTTCTAGAGTTTGCTTTTTCTCTGAACTGGTCTTGGATTTGAGGTGTCCTGGCTCTAGAATTCCCCAAGCTGTCCAGCAACAACGACTTTTCTCCAATATCAAATCAATGGGCCTGATCTGGTTTGTCCTTGACAAAGTTTATGAAGATGAACCACCGCCTGGTCCCTCCAACAGGAAAATCATGTCCCATTTGAAATTAACTGCATGCAACACAATTTATAATTTAAGTGTAACAGTAAATCAAGTATTTCCAGAAGTTGATAAGATGCGTGTTGAAGGACTGATAGGAATGAATATTTTCAAGCTTCATGTACAGTTAGATATATAGACTAATTAGAGAGAGAAGAATCGCTGTACTTTGAATCTATGTTCACCTTCAAATCTACTCGCTCTTGACATCATTGAGCGGAGATGATAAACTAGTCGGTAACCTAATTAATCTTCTAGCTAGCTAGGACTCATTATTAATGCTGGACACCAAAAAAAAAATATATATATATATATATATATGTATATAGAGAGAGAGCTGTGCTACTATAAGCCTTACACCCTGCATATTCATTTTAAAATTATGTCATTTTATATTTTTATTATATTATATTTATAAAAATATCTGGAATCATTTTTATTATATGAATAAAAAAATAAAATAATATATTTTTAAATAAATGTGTAGAGTGTGAAATTTATATCTAAAATTATATATATATATATAATATGTACGTATGTATGACTGACCATTCAATTGAGCATGCGTGTATGGTGTAGAATTAATTCGCCCCGTTGAATTTCCCACTTTCCTTTATTATGAATCATCTTTGTTGCATCTACATTTAAGTAGTGTTTTCTCGTAGATTAATGGGTCCTAGCAAGTTTGGTCTGCCAACTGTTGCTTTGAATATTAATGATCTTTCAAGTACTGAAATGTCAGAAATGGGCCGGGTTAATAATTTTTGTTTATATTTTTTCACCGATGGTAGGTAGACATTCATAAATTGCTGTAAGCTGAGATTGAATATAAAAAACGCAAACAAAACATCGAACGCTTTGAAGTGTCACACGCAGGATTAATGCAGGCTGGCAGCATGCAGGTTGCAGCAACTACAGTGCAGAGCATTCAAGAAACAAAAGTCAGCAATTAACATATAGAATATGTAGATATCATGCATGTGTTTATGCTAAAAACAAGCTTATAGCATGCAGGAATCTGGCAACACTGTATAATATAGAATATGGGGAAACGGGCATACGTAGAAAGCAAGCAAAGCAAAGAAAACAGTAGTTAAAAGCAGCAATTTGCTTGGGAATTACCTCATTGTACAGGACGTTTCACACCACCAGTTGTGACCGTTCACATATAACTAATAACGGCGGCACGATGTGCTTAAGACATTTTTAATGTCTAAGTCAATAATAATAATAAATGAGAAATAATAATTTAAGAATGTTCAGTCAGACGATCAGAAGATTACATGTTATCTCTATATATACGTGAAGAATACTGGATGAGTACTATTAATCGATCAACTTCATATAAGACTTGGCCATAATAAGGTCTGTTCCTAATATTACAGAATTATCTGATCACCATTCTATTCATATCCTCAACGCAAAGGTCTATCTATCCTAATAAATAGAACGGCTAGAGTCCATTCACGATGCACAATTCCTTTTAGCAGTTATCATTTACGGAAGATAGGCCTTGGGCCCCTAACTCGAGCCAAATCAACATTAACTCCTTCAGTTACTCCATTAATTCCTCTCGCGTGTATGCATGGATAATTTCATAATAAAAAGATTTCTTTCTTTTTCTTTTTGTATATAAATCTCATATTACTCAAAGAAAGGATTCGAGACCCATGGGCTACCCAACTAGTCCATTAATTAGCTCGCTTTTCGTTTCCACTCCTAAAGGAGCGGGAATTTTAAAACTCGAAGAATGTGCATACGTTATCCCGTAACTGTTACCACATTCTCTCCCTATCACGTCATTTAGCCAGGCAATGATGATCCACAGTCCTAATCTCCTTTCCTCATTGCTCCATCTCTTCTCATTCTTTCGTCTTCCCTCCAATCTTTCCCGTTCTTTTTCTCGTTCTTGAGTTCCCACAACTTCGACTTTCCCACTTCATGATTCCTGGCTTGTAACTTTACTTATTTTCCCTTTCTCCTCATTTCATTCGTCATGAAAATGGCCATGCGAAATGTATCCCAGACTCCTTCTGTCCTGGAGTCTTCCATCGTGAAAGACATTCCACGCTTCGAAGGTTTCAGGTGGCGTTCCACTCTCACCCCCAAGGATTTGGTGAATATGCGCAACTCCTACGGGATCCCAGACTCGATACTCCTCGAACTTCCTCGTCAAGGTTGTGTTGATGAAGAAGGGTTTGCCAAAAAGGTTGCCCTATCTGTCTGCGCCCTCACGCATAGTTTTTGATTTCCTTTATGTCATCCAATATGCGACGTTCTTGATCTCTTGAAGTTGGCTCCTACGTGCGCAAATTCACTCTCACGCATGGCTTGTTCTTCTCTATTATTGTATTGTGTCCCGTTTGGTCTTGGAGCCCGTTTGGGAAGAATATCCAAACTACCACCCGAGAGTTCATGACTTTTTATTCTTTGAGGAGCTCTCTAGGTAACGTTTGTAGTTTTCGGATAAAAATCAGCAGTTGGCTTGTTTTGAGAGTAACCATTTGAATGCCAAACAATGGACGAGAAAGTTTTTTTTTTTGTTTTTGGTGTAGGTTGAGAATTTCCTCGTTCAGAGACTGCGCATCGAGAACTCCCTATTAGAGCCACCTGGAGTAAGGTCCTAGATGACAAAGGTTTGGTGGTGGCTTTAAGCCCTCTGTCAGAATGAGAGCAATGCCGTGTCGACAAGGTCGCCGCTTGGGTCACTGAACATGAGGACGAGATTTGGACCGAGGTCCTTCTGACACTCACTAATATTGATCATTTCTTGGTGATGTCTGACCATTCGAATGTTAAAAGGTTGTCTTTTTCTAACCAAGTTCGTCGCGCCGTCTCCCCAAAGAAACTTCCTCTAAGACTACTCCAAAGGCCTCGTAGAAGTGCCCTGGCCTCGCTGCTATGGATACGCCTTCTCCCAGAGCCAAAAAAAAAAAAAAAGTTGCAGGCGTAGGTGTTGGCGCCTCCCCTGTGCCATCCAACCTCACAGTACCTCATCTTTTACCCCTTGTAGTTCACCTACTCATGTACCTTCTCCAAGTCTTGACAACCTCGAGGGCTTGATGGGTCAAGCTTTTTCTAACCTGGCGACCGCTTTTGATTTCAAATTTCCTTCTTAACAGCTTGATTCGGCATCTAGCCCAACGTTTGAATTTCCTACGTTTGAAGCCTCCGATTTGCCACAGGCTAGCGGTGAGGTCAATTTGGATGTGGACACCGTTTCTTCTTTGGGCCTTGTTGACCTAGCGGCCCATGTGGAAACTCAAGGCAATCAAGATGGTGCCCAAGGCGACTACGGTACCCAGAGTGGTGATAAGGACGACGACCCTCCTATTGTCGAAGAATTTCAAGAAGAATGTGGGGACAAAAGTTCAACTCCCCACTCTTTGCCTACCACTATCTCAAAGGGAGTGACTCCTTCGCTTGACCTGGAGGCTTGCAGAGACCAGATTTCTATCCCTCTATCCCTTTCCCTTCTCTTTTAGGGATGATGTTGAGTCATCTCCCTTAGAGGAGGGTGTCTCTATGAGTGGCCTAGTGAGTGAGGTCGTTGACTTGGGGGGTGTTCGCCCGGAGGAAGAATCGGGTGAGGCCTATAGGAGTAGGACGGGCTTGATGGCGGCATCTCCTAAAGCTTTCTTCCTTGGTCCCCGCCGTGGCCAACTCTTCAAAGCTATTGATCAATCCCAGCTGGAGTGTTCCAAACCATCGTCTCGCCATTCCCTTCAGGGTTAGAGGAAAAACTCAGCAAGCAATTTCTCCTAGGAAACCATGGAGTGTGATATCATATATGTCTTGAAGTTCTCAAGGTGATCTATTGGGCTCTTGGACCTATCATACATATCTATCTATGGCACTTTAAACTTTGGCGGGAGTAGTACAACCATTACTTCCGCACTTTAAGGAAAATCTGTGAGGCTTGACAGCTGTTCCACCAAGGAAAATCCCCAATCTTCTTCGCCATCTCCTCGTACTTGCCAGTGAGGTTACGTAGCTCGTCATGCAACTTATTCTTTTCCACATCCTTTGCATTTACTCCCTCATTGCTATATGTTTCTCCTTCTCCCTCTTCACTTTGGCTAGGCATGGTTGTGAGATCCCTATTTTTATGGGTTTTTAATTATTTATTTAATTATGTTATTGTGTTATTTTATTTATGTTATTTTTAAGTGTATTATTTTATTGTTAATTATTTTGGTATGTTGGGTTTTTAATTTCCTTATTATTATTTATTTTATATATGTGTTAGTATTTTTTTGTGTAATTTTATTGTAGTGATTATTTATTGTGGGCTGTGTGTGAGTGTTTGTTTTTGGGCTTAGTGTTGTGTGAAGCCCGAAGCCCAACTCAACCTTGTGTGTGTGTGTGATTGAGCCGAAGCCCAGCCCAGCAGGGCCCAGCCCGTGCGGCCCATGAGAACCCAACTCCCACTTATCAATACGGCGTCGTTTTGGAGGATGACCACTAGGGCTTCATCTCTTTCTCCCTTGCGCCGTGCTCCTTCTTCTTCCTTTCTTCTAGTTTCTTCTGCAGTCTTCTTCTTCTTCCTTCCTCCACGCAGCTGCTGCCGACGCCATCCTAGCCTTTGTTCTGCAATTCAGCCGCAAGCCGCCGCCTCCACCTTGCCTCTTCCTCTCTGTGTCGTTGGGCCGGTGTGGAGGACGGGGTATGACGTGTATTGTGGAAATGGTGAAATTGTAAATAAATGATTAATTTTATAAATGAATTATATATTCCTATTAAATAATTGAACTGTATATTTATGGTTTTATTAAAATGTGTTGTGATGTTACGTGGTCTGTTGCATTGGTTACTGAATATGTGGGTGCGTGTGTAACACGACCCCAAGCCGAGATGGGGTATTATCTCGGTAGAGCTCCTCTGGTCACTCTGGAGCGTAACAGACTGACGTGACATCCCCTGAGTTGTCGCAGGGCGACGACGGGAACGGACGAGACAATAACGCTCTCGTACCGATTCCGTGACCTTTTGGCTAGCGAGGTTAGGGGATGCTTGGCCATGTACGCGCTGGGCGCGAAACTGGGCATTGCCCGTTACGAAATCTCATGCACGGACGTTATCCGTGATGTGACGAAGAGAGCCAGGGTGTGCGAATGGTCCATAGGGGAGACCGTGGTGCATGCGTAATTTCATAATAAATATGATTGAGACTAAAAATGAGATTTTTGGTGTAAGTATAAAAATGGTATTTTAGGGAAAAATGAATGTGGATTGTTATTTTGTCCGTATGGAGACACGTGTTTATATAAATGTGTTTTAAATCTCTTGGATGTTATTTTGGCTAATTACTTATTGAGATGTCATAATCTCATTGTGGTGTTTTACCCTACGGTTCCGTTTTATGGTGCTGTAGAGTTTGACGCAGAGCCCGAGTATGAACCTGAAGGACCGACTCCGCCAGAAGCTTAAGTCATTGATGTGTTGTTCAGTGTTTTGGAACTTGTTTCTCTTATGTTATTTGTTTTCTTTAAATTATCTGTCGGAAGACTGTAAAATTCTTATAAAGTTATTTTACTGCTTTTTGTACAATTCTGGTACTTAATAAAGAAAGACCCTTTTATTCTCTCTGCTGCGAATATTATGTTGTACATTTTTGTATGTTGTACACACTTTGAGCACTGGTCGTTGGGGTGCGTGATCCATGTGGCCATCATCCCGGTGTCACGAACTCCACAAAAATAACACGTGGGGGTCGAGGGCGCCACAATGGTAGCGTTGCTGAGCTCGATATTGCGGCGCTTTAGTTTCTCATTCTCTTTCCTCAGGTTTTCCATGGCGTCCAATGTCATCTTCAGCTTTTCTTCTATCTCTATTAATCGTGTTTCCATGTCTATAGGCGTTGCGTCTAGGTCACGAGTTGCTTGAGAATGCGTCACTGTCAGCATGAGGAAACCACATTGAAGTCCAATGAGAAACTAAAATCACATATTACAGGATCCCACAGATGACGACACTGTAAAAGATGTGTCCTACCACCAGTTGTGATTGTTCACCTGCAACTAGTAACAATGTGACTAAGACACCTCTGATGCCTATATCAACAATAAATAAGAGATGATAGTTTAAAAATGTTCAATCAAATGATCAGAGGGTTATCTATTGTCTTTATATATAGGCATGAAGAATGAGTATTGTTAATCGATCAACTTCGTATAAGACTTAGCCATGATAAGATCTATTCCTGATATCATGGAATTATCTTATCACCATTCTGTTCATATCCTTAATGCAAGGGTCTATCCGTCCAAAGTCCATGCACCAGTTATCCTTTACGGAAGATGGGCATTAGGCCCTAACTCAAGCCAAATCAACATTGACGCCTCTCCTTGCAATTTTGGGTACTGTGATAAGTGATGTTTATAATTTATTTTGAATTTAATGCGGACAAATAAATCAGGAAAAAACCAAAAAGGCCGATGTTTGCTTTTATTTTAAATTTTATAAGAGTCGTAGAGATAGACGGAGCTTATTTTTAAAATCAAGGCAGGCAAATAATAGAACACTTGGGACCACATTTTACCCAATAAACTGATAAATAATGCTATTATCAAGAAAATAAATAAATAAAATTGATGTAATTTTAAAATAACACTAGTAGTTTTTAAAGATGAGGAGGACCAAGGTGCTTGCTTGTAGTTGTAGATCAGACACAGAACAGTTATTCAAAAGCAAATAGAATACATTTTTCTTGCGTAAGCTTGATGTTTGCATTTATTAATTTAAACATGCATTATTGCTCTTTGGGTTATTCTGAGTACGACCACTCGAATCGGATCGTATCGACCTGCAGATACTGAAAAGAAGACTAGTTTATCCTATTATTAAGAAAAATGACATTATCCATTTAAATACCAAAAATAATTATAATCAGGATTCATTGTTCCAACCATCAACCCATTATCTCTTAAATGCATTTGGCTAATCATTGTTATTATATAAACATGTATAAATAGTGCTACAACAAGACAAACACTTTATATAATTATGTTTTAAATCGAAAATATTTATTTTAATATATTATTTTATTAATATATTATTTGTTTAAAACAAAAGGTTGTATGCGTGTAATTTTCCTTGTGAATGGTAACTCCATTCATATAATTTTAAAAAATAACAATTCACATTGTTAATAATAGCACTGTAGCAGTACCACAAGTCATGCCTAAATTTCTTATATTGAAATCACTTCAATCAGTGTGA
Source organism: Juglans microcarpa x Juglans regia (assembly GCF_004785595.1). Lineage (NCBI taxonomy): Eukaryota > Viridiplantae > Streptophyta > Magnoliopsida > Fagales > Juglandaceae > Juglans > Juglans microcarpa x Juglans regia. The sequence goes on along the minus strand of NC_054594.1, from coordinate 37,741,774 downwards.
ATAGCAGTACCACATGTTTGAAATTTCTATTTTAGATAAAATGTGGTCAATCAAACATTTTATTTGTAAAAAATTCTAGAAGTTAAAGATCATATCAATTATAAATAATTTTGTGAAATATAAAACTTAATCGTGAGTAGTTAGTTTGTAATGTTATTTATTTATTTTTGTATGTATTAGTTAAAGCTGTAACTCCGTTATGAATAAAGTCTATTTTTTAAAAAGAAAAAAATACTAAATTGAGAATAAAGAAGAAAATTAAAAGCTCGTCTTCAAATTACAAAGGAGAAGAAACCACAAACGAAAGAGAATACCGATAACAACCTCCCTCCGGCTAAATTCACCATCAATCATTGGCCGCAACAGAAATTGTAAGAAGTACTGATTAATGGTGAAAAAAAGAGTAAGATGCAATCCTTACACAGAAAGATCCACTCAAAACAAGTGTTGATGAATAAAAGAATTGCTTATCATTTCACTGCAATTATGCCATACCGCACTAACAATATCTATCCATTGGGTAAAAGTAAAACAATGCCAACGAAGGAAATTCGTTTTGCGAAACCAATTATATTAAGAATTCTTTGTACAGCTTACACAAATCAATGTTAACGTTGAAAAAAGAAAAACCCATCCCCACGCACACCGTTAGATTTGCATACTATTTGTCGATCGTACAATCCTATTCTTCCTATCTCCTGTTCTTTTGCTTTTTTGGGCGGACGGGAGGGTCGGGGAGGTCCATTCCTCTCTACACGGGTACAAACGGCCGGACACGCGGAGCCGGCTCGTAGCAGAAGGGAGCCGCCGGGTGCTGCCACTTCTTGAACGACACCAGTTTCTCCGGCTCCGCGCACTGCTGCCTCGACTCCTCCCTCGACCTCATATCCACCGTCCGATCAGTGACCAACTTCGGCGAAGTCGGCGACGCCGCAAGTGGCGACAGGAGCGGGATGGCCACGTTCCAAGTCGAAGCGGGAGTGCTGATCTGCAAGGACGCCGGTGCTCTCCGTTGCAAGCGGCTGGGCTGCCGCCGGTTTGCCACGCAGGCGCTGGATTTACTTCTCTGTGAATCGGCCATGGTTGGTTGCTTGTGAGTTGTGTGGGTGATTTTCTCAAGTAAAGTTGTGGTAGATACGTGAAAGATAGGAGGGAGGTGTGTGGGTGTATATAAAGGGGTCTGCTGGGGAACACACGTTCTTGGGGTCCACAGAGAGTCAAAAGCGGGCAAAAGGAATAATAATATGTATTGTAACGCTCGGCTCGGCTTTCCAGCTTTTCTTTGTTGTTAATGACCGATTCGCCATTATTTTTATTTTTTTATTTTTTTATTGTTGTTGACCATATGTTCTCTATCCGTGTTTTTATTTTATTTATTAGATTTGTAATTTGTAATTTTCGAGTTCTTCGACACTTTGATAGATTTACCTATTGCAAAATAATATTTTTCTCTATTTTAAATATATGATAATTTTATAAAATTAAACTTATTTTTAATAAAATAGCATAATTATATTAATTAGTTATGAAATAAGTTGTAAAATAGTTATTGATTATTGATGTATTATCTGTTATGCACCGTTATTTTTAGCATATAAGTTTATTTCCAATCATTCTAATTATAGTAATGATTAAGTCTCACGTATATTATTTCTTTATAATTATAATAAATAAATTATATACGTACAAGATTATAACTTACAATTAAACATTTCTCTTAGTAATTATAAAGGGGATTGTTAACGTCGTGTTTTACATGCTTTTGGGCCAGGCTCCAGCAACTCAGATCTTCAGAATTTGAGTCTGCAAAAGATAAGAAAGGAGACAACTGGGAGAGAGCAGCCTTGGGATTAGAGAGTCTCCGATGCCAAAGTTAGTAAATTTTCTTGAAAGTTTATAAATAAGTGAGAGAGTCTAGAGATCAGAGACTTTTCTCGTACGACTTGCTATTTATACCATAAGTCTGGGGGGACAGATCGTGTCTGCCTTTATGGAGTCTGTGTCCTTCATATTGTTCTTTTTGTCAGAGTCCTTTAATGCGGAGTGACTCTACGACGACGTCATTAACGTGGCGTATAGCTCGAGTAGTGATGCTATTAATGCGGCGTGATTCTCTGATTTTTTCCCACCCCACTAGCATTCTTGGTGGTTCGTTGATGTCCCTCATGTCAGAAGATCGAGTGTACCCCGTACATTAAACTCACTTCACAGACAAGCACTCAAGAGCTATACACTATTCAAGGAGTCTCCAAGTTGGCGAGTCTCAACCTCTGCAACATGTTCCCTGAAGTAGGTTGCGTTTAGGGGAGCCTACCCATGGGCCGGGTTGGAGACTCTGCTTGTTCTGGGTTGGGCTTTTGCAACTAAGTTTCCTTAATTGACATTCTTAGGCCCGTTGGGATAGGGGGAGGGGGGGGGGGGGGGGGGATCCCCTTACAGGGATGATATACAATATTGAACTAAAGCTCAACCGATGTTCAACATCATGTCTAGAATGAGTTGGAGTTTTTTTCTTATTTTTATTAGGAATGTCCTATAAGTTTAAAATCAAATATGGCATTGGGTGTTTAATAGCACTCAGGGTTTTTTTCCTTTATTATGAACAATAATTTATTTAAACATTACTAATTGCCAATGAATAATGATAATTGCTAATGAATAATGATAAGATGGTTCTGGTGCATTTTCTCAGGCTATAAAAAGGTTGGAAAGAAAATCGTTATGTCTCTAAATCTATATATGAGTAAATCATATGATAGGATGGAATGGGGATTTCTAGAAGCTGTGATGCAGAAAATTGGACTTGGTGACAAATGGATCAAGTTGATAATGCTTTGTGTGAAATTTGTCTCTTTTTCCATTTTGGTGAATGGGGTGCCTAAAGGTCCTGTATTTCCATCTCAAGGCTTGAGGTAAGGGAATCCCATTTCCCCTTACATATTTCTATTATGCACTGAGGGATTGATTTCTTTATTACAGCAGGTTGAGAGATCAAAATAGATTGAAGGTATACAGATTTGCAAAGGAGCTCCTAAGCTTAATCATCTCTTATTTACAGATGACAATGTGTTGTTTTGCAGGGCCACTTTGTAAACTTGTTTAAATATCCAGCACCTCTTTGATATCTATGAAAGAGCATTGGGTCAAAGGGTGAATAAAGAGAATACCTCAATGGTGTTCAGTAAAAATGTCCATAGCAATCAACAAGAGGAAATAATGGCTTTCTCGGGGGGGGGGGGGGGGGGGGGGGTGTCTAACACTACCAACAGTATGAAAAATATCTTAAGTTTCCTCCTATTGTGGGGAGAGGCAAGAGGCAAGCCTTTTCAGATTTAAAGCAGAAAGTTTGGCACAAGTTGAATGGCTGGAAGGAGAAGTTATTATCACAAGGAGGTAAATAGATATTGATTAAGGCAGTAGTATTGGCAATTCCAACTTACACAATGAGATGCTTTAGAATACTAAATACCCTTTGCAGTGAATTAGAAAATATGATGGCAAATTTTTGGTGGGGTCAGAAGAAGGAAGAAAGAAAAACTAGATGTGTTAGCTGGAAGAAAATGTGTGAGGTTAAAACACAAGGAGATATGGGCTTTAAAGATTTACAAATTTTCAATCAATCCTTTCTTGCAAAACAGGCTTGGAGGATTATGCCTGAGGAGACAACTTTGTTGCACAAGCTTTCTAAGGGCAAGTATTTTCCTGCTTCATGTTTTAGTGATTCAAAATTGGGGTATGTCCCTTCATATGTTTGGAGAGGAATATGGGAAGCAAAGACATTATTGCTAAAAGGGTGCATATGGAGGGTTAGGGATGGTAAGTTTATTAATGTTTGGACTAATTATTGGCTGCCTAGGCATAAATTGATACAGAGCACTCTTCATGGACATGATCATGAATCTCTAGTAGTAGCTGACCTCATTGATGAAGAAACAAAGTGGTGGAATGTGAAAAAAGTTAGAAGATTACTACCCCTTCAAGATGCAGAAAATGTATTCAAAGTGTTGATTAGTACAGAGAGTAGGCTTGATTGCATTATTTGGGAACATGATAAGTCTGGAATTTTCAGTGTGAAGAGTGCATATGATCTCTTTTAAAAGCTTTTTAAGCAAGATGGTGAATGTTCAAATGTAGCAGATTAGAGGAAACTTTGGCAAATGAAGGTGCCTAATAGGGTCAAAATCTTTGCATGGAGAGCTTGAAAAAATAAACTTCCAACTCGAAGGAATCTGAAAGCTCGGCACATATTGCATTGCAGGAAGCTCTTTGTGAATGGTGTACAGATGAGGAGGAAGATGTGGGACATGCATTATGCTATTGCCCCTCTGTAAGGCATTCGTGGAAGCAATACTTTCCTGACTTAAGCGCAGATGATGTTAAGTTGGATATTATGCAAATTGCTTTGAAGGTGTTGAGTCAAGGTAAACATGAAGATCTTGATAAGTTCTTTCTTATTGCTTGAAGCATATGGCATAGAAGAAACCAAAGGATTTTTTAAAATAAAATCTTAACAATAGACCAAGTAATTAAGCATACTTTGATTTTGGCTAAGGATTACAAAGAAGCTAGAATTCAGAAACAAACCAGAAAGCTTTCAAGTTGCTATTGGTAGGCTCCTCCTCAAAATGCACTGAAGTTAAACGTAGATGTGACTGCTTTTGAAACTCTAAATAGAGCAGACGTGGGTGTTATTTTAAGAAATACTTCCTATGAAGTAATCGTGACTGCAAGTATGAAGGAAAGTGGAGTGAATGACCCAATGGAAATTGAGCTTCATGCTATATTGAGAGGGCTACAAATCTGTATTCCCATGAGTATTTATAAAATTATTATTGAAAGTGATTCACTACTTATAGTAAATGAATTGACTGAAGCATGTGAATCAAGATCTTTATGGGATAATCTTATTTATAAGGTGAAAGAATATGATGAAAATGTTCCCAAAATGTTCTATTCAACATAAGGGACGGATGACTAATGAAGCGGCTCACACTTTGGCAAATTGTGCCATACATCTAGATGACTTAGTAATTTGGTGGGATTCATTCTCAGAGTGTATTTCACAAATTATTTGGTTTGAAATTTTGATGTAATTGTGATTGTTCTTGAATAAAAGTTTTATCTTCCTATATAAAAAAAAAATATGATAAAATGGTTGTGCAGGTGTTGTGGAATTTTAACATTTAAGTTTGTTGATATGATGCGAGATTTGAGATCATTATTATTATTACTATTATTTTGCTACTTGAGATTAGGAATATTTGTGAAGATTAGTTTGCGAAGAAATCATTTCAAGCTTTTAAAAAGTGAGAGAGAACAACTTTTTCTATAACATTGTTTTGATTTATTTTAAGAGGAAACGACAATAAAGAAAATAATATATTGAAAAAAAAAAAAACTACTATGTTTTTCAAGCTACCCTAGCATTAGAATAATTATTAGGATTTAAGGATATATAGAGATATTTTATTGATGTAATGCATTTTAAATTACTTTCTATATCAACCAATCAAATAAAAAGTTATTTAAAATACATGATATCAATCTATATATGTAATTGGGGATATCAAATCTAATATAAAAAGTAACATTGTGTTATTTATATTTAAACTAAATAAAATCGAGATACTCTAAAATCCCATAGAGACTACTAGCTAACATGTAAGTTTCCTCAAATTTAATAATTATTTTTTAGATTGAATAGTTTATATATTATAGAGAAACATTTAATTTAATAATTATTTTTTAGATTGAATAGTTTATATATTATAGAGAAACATTTATGACGCATCATATATAAATATCTAAAATATATTTGGAAATAATTTTTAAGATCTAAATCTCTCTATAATAAAAGATAAAAAGATAAGATTCGAATGGATTGAATAGGAGAATATCCAGGTAAAATTTTAAAAATTCTGTAAAATAGAGTTTATTGAAAATAGATAATATTAGTTCAATATTTGCACCAACATCACTCCTTGTGCTTAATTATATTAGCGTCTAAAAATTATAATTTCTTGCCACACAAACTTGACTATTTCGCAAATGGTAGAGTTCCTTCTTTTATTTTATTTTATTTTCGAAATATGACATTATTTAAAAGGGTGTTTTTCTTTTGTTTCTGCGAATGAATGCCATTCAAAAGGGCCGAGTCTAAGCTGGGAAGCCGAGCCGAAAGTAAAACATTAGAAGCCAGCCGATAATGTAAACAAATAGTTTATTATATATATATATATATATATATATATATTGAAACAAAATATATAAAATAGAAAGGGTAAACAATTACATATAAAATAGCATCATACTTTATGGTCAAAGCCGGAGTTGGGTGCGTTTTTGACGGTCCCTTTAACGGACCCCACAACCCAAAAATCCATGGGTGGGTTTTTGTAAAGTTAACTTGTATCTCTCCCACAGTCCCAACTCCACCATCGGGTTTTGACCCTTTACGCTTCAAACGGACTTTACGTTACGAATCTATCCCATTCATTCGTTAATTTTTTTTTTTTTTTATTGCAAGTTAAGATAGCATAGATAAATTAAACTATTACAAGAATACAAAATTGAATAGAATAGAAGTCTCCGACAATCTTCTCAAAACAAACATTCGTTAATTAACTCCATCCCTTGAAAATAACTCACCGGTCTAGATTTTGTTTAGTCCGCAGAGATCCAACGGCTTAACTCCCGATAACGTGGTCAATCCTCAACCTTTTACTTGAGAGATATGATCGACACGTGTGTGGCCCACATCTGTTGTTATCTATATTGTCTTGTCGCTAGGAAATTTTGTACCGTCCTTAAAAGCATCCTTTTCAAAATAAGTCCTCTTTACTTTTTGGATTATAATTTTATGCCAGTGGTGACATGGTGGTATTTAATTTAAAAGCCTTTTTAATTTTTAAATTTTGGTTAATAAATTAAATATCGATTTGTAAATAAGACTTTTCTTTTAAAAAAATATCGTTGCTAAAATGCCATTTACAAAAACGGGACAGCTCCTCCAGAATATACAATGATACATACATAGAAAAATATGTCTTTCGGGTAAAAAAAAAAAAAATTTGATTTGATGTACGCGTAACGCGTAAGATATTGTGATTTTTTCTTTTCAAAGTGTAAAATATTGTACATCAATTGCTGTAGTAGAGAAATCGTGGGCGTTCGAAGTTGGTGATCGTTGACTGGCCCAGCAAATCATGCGCTGCTTGCGTGCTTGGACTTGTTGCATTATTCATACAGAGTGTCGTGCCCAACGGCAATTCCGTTTTAGTAGTTTGCCAACGTGGACCAAATCTAATATTATATTAAATGTAAAGAATACGGCTACTTGTAAAAAAAGAACTGGTCACGGCGGTGTGGTCGGCCTCATTAAATAAACCAACTCAAATAGTGGATGTCACGCAGCTTTGCAACTTCTGAGGTTAATAATAATAATAATAATATTAATATTAATAATAATAATATTATTGGTTGAATACCTTTTTCCAATAATAATAATAATAAAATAGTAATAAGAAAAACAAAACATATATAATGTTCGACCTTCAAAAAGCACATTGGTTTGGGCACCTAAAACATTTATAATCAAGATCCAACTACACTACCTTATTTTTTTGGTTCATGCTACAGCTCCGCTGGGAGCTCGTTGGGCTTAGCATTTACTTTTTTTATGTGTATTTTTTAAAGTTATTTTTTATATAAATTTTTTTTTATTTTTAAAAAATAAAATAAATTTAAAATATTATTAAAAAATATTATCATTAAAAAATACTTCTTTAATCACAAAGTAGAATAAAAAAATACTTTCATAATAAAAAAATACTTTTTTATTCTACTTCATTATTAATGAAGTATTTTTTAATAATATTATAATTTTTATTTTATTTTTTAAAAATATTTAAAATTATTAAAAATATCTATATAAAAAAAAAAAAAAAACTAAAAAAAACACATATAAAAAAACACTAAAACCCAGCCGAACCCCAGTGGTCATCTAGCATTTTCCTATTTTTTTTTCTCTGTTTTTGTCATTGTTTTCGGCCTGTCAACCACATCTGCGGCGCCTAAAGTTGTTTTAAAGTTTGTACAATGGCTAGGCAGAGGAGCTGGAATCCCGCGACATCCTAGGCCCAGCCCAGTCAATGTTCTTTTTGGGTTAGGATATCAATTACACTGACCCTGTTGGATCCTCGAAAAACCCAATTACACGGAGGAGTACAACTTATAACCTTTCTTTACAGATGAATCTTCTAACACCAACTGTTTCTTTTTGTCCTATTTGTTGAGTTCGCATCGTTGCTTCTCTTTAATAGCACTGGGATTCCATCACGGTTCCTAAATTTAGAATTTCATCCAATCCTAAGAAGCCAAATCCTCCCCTCCTCCTCCTCAATAGTACCCTTCAGGAGATTAGAAATTGAACTCCATGCTAAAAATATGTTACGATCCTATATCGATTAAGTATAAAATTAATTAGTAGTTTACAAGTCTCTAGTACACTTTTCTTGTAAGGTGATTTTTAAAGATGAGTTCTACCTAGTAAATTTATAATAAATAATATCAGAGTCACTTCACGTATGCAATTTATGTTGGCACGGTTGTAATTATGCAGTACATGAGTGATGTCAGCATATATAGCAGTGTTTGTCTAAGGTTAGGAAAGACCTAGCGCACAGTTAGCCTGTGTAAGTACCAGGACAGTCGTGAATGTCGACTGCGGAGGATAGTGGTTGTTACGATCCTACATCAACTAAGTATGAGATTGCTTGGTGGTTTATAAGTCCCTATGCATCATTCCCTTATAAGTCGATTTTTAAATATGAGTTCTATTCAGTAGACTCATAACAAAATATTTTACTAGAACTTGAATGGAAAATACGTTCGAAGGCCAAGGGTTCAATTCTTATCAACATCAACTCAGAATTGGTTTATGATGGAAATACAGTGAGATCAGTCTTTTTGAGCACAATGTTAGAGTCTACCGGCTTGAGAGGACACTGCCGGCACATCCTGACCAATGCCAGCTCCCAATAGCTACTTAACTGGTCAAGAATGGGGGCATTGGGAGGAGGCCTTGGTTGCTCACCTTTTGAGCTGGCCTTGGATGTTAGAATTGCATTGTACCGATCATGCACAAAAAATACTAGCAACATGGTATCCTTCGTAACCCCAAGTCTAATTAATAATGTGTTCTGCTGATAAACAAAGCATACTAGCATAGACGAGTTTTAAGAACCAAAACAAAAACCAAAAAAAAAAAAAAAAAAAAAAAAATAGAAACGCTTGGAAGTTACTTCCTTCAAGAATCTACCACTGAGAGATGACACACATTGCATTATTATTTTTAATTTTTTTTAAAGAAACGTAACTTTCTCACCTACCTCTTGATAAAAAGTAAAAGGGTGGAGTCTGATCCAAGTTAAGACCCCTCCTCCCACCACATCTAAGTTATAATCGATTGATAATTAAATGGGATACTTGGAGTAACTGTAAATTTCAGAACGAGCTGCCTACTCAAAAGAACAATAAATGGCATTTGAATGATATATTCATATAGGATGATGAGATCCATCATTCATTGGATGTTGGATCGCACGTACGAGACTAATTAATTTTTGTGTTTTAGAAATTTTTCTTTGATAATGAGATAAATAAAAATAATATATGCACCTTACGGTATTTAATGTAGTTGTATGAAGTCTACTTATTATGTTTAAATAAACTAATACTAAAATAATGTATATAAATATAATACATTGGAAACTCATTGCCCGCCCACTACCGTCTCTGATAGCATGCCATCGGTAATATATAAAGACTATATAAAAAATGTTTATAGGTAGTCAGTCGGTCTATACACAGTGATAAGTACTGATCAGTCCAGTCCATGCCGATCGAAAATTATAAGAAAGTATTGGATTTATCAAACCGTCAATATAATATTATCTAGGAGCAACGTCGTCATGGGCAGAATAATTTTGGGTAGCATCTAGATTCATGCTTTTAATTTTCAGTCCTTTAATTTGTATGTGAGCTGTTCATTCACGTGCAGCTAGCTGTATCATATATAATATGATATGAGATAAAATACGAAATATTTTATTTTACATTATTGAGTTTTTAATTTAAAATGTTAATAGGAGGGGTAAAGTAATTTCTTATAAATTTCGGATGAGTTTGTTCATAAGCCGTGTGGGACTTCTCAACACGTCCTCTCACGTGTGGGCTGATATTTTTGGTACTATCATCATAAGTAGATCACAGGAACTTATTATCAGTAATAAGTTAACTTAACTCTAATACTATGTACAAACACATATTTTTCTTTATAAAAAATTTAATAAAAAAAATGAGATAACTCTTTATAAAATCAAAGATAAATATATTCCTAAATCGCGTAGAACTTCTCAATAGAGATCAGGTCGGCCACAAGCCTTTAATAACGGGTTCCAGGTTGGAACGTCGTGTAAGTAGCATATGCCTAGCTGTCTGGCTGTCTCGTTCATTGCTTTTGTATGAAGTTGTCTTGGATTTCAAATCTCGCAAATTCTTTGCAACTGCCTATGAATTGGCAACCTTTTACCTTTTTTTTTTTTCTTTTTCTTTCCGCCCACTATCTACTTTCTTTACATATTAATTGTGGGATCAGAGGCTGATTTATTTTATTTTTCCTTCCGATTGCTGATGATATTCTTGGCAATTAAACAAGTAAGTTTACTGAATGAGATTTGATTGTTTAGCTAATTTTGTTGGTGTTCATGGACACAAATATTAGGCCTTCAACCTTCAAACAAAACAATCATGGGGCCTTTTTACTATCTATCCTGCTAGCAATTCATGGAAAGCTCGCGACAACTACATTGTACCTACTGAGGAATGGGTGATGTTCAAACCTCGTTGAATTCAACCCAGAGAAATAATGAATGACCTCGTCACAAGCTAGTAATAAACCCGAAACTCTTAACTACAATTATATTAAGATAACAAAATAAAAGGTTGGATGCGATTCATGTTTAGTCATAAAATTCTTATATAAATTACTCCTCCTACCAAACAAATGTTTCAGACAATTCCTTACTTGATAATTGCTACTGATATAAATAGATTATACAAAAATAAATTTATAAACTAACGTGATTTCATAAGATCTTTTAAATCTACTTTTCAATAAAAATAATTTTACAATCTGACGCACCACATTAAGTTACGTCAATTTATAAATTTATTTTTGTAATTAAAATATTTCTTCTTATAAATGCATGCCCTCAGTCATTTATATGTGAAAGACTGAATGATGACCTTCTGGGGTCAAAACTTATAGAAAGGGTTGTTGGTTTAATGGTACAATTCCACCACACGACATTTTGTGGATAGGAGACTATGATTCAAAGTCTTAAGATCATGATTCAAGTCGTCATAAATCATACACAAATCTTGATTAATAGCATGCTTATCAATCACATTAGTTAACATAAAAATATTTATATTATCCATTTTTATAAAATTAATATGATCTTACTATAAACAACGTGTTTAGGAATATGAATTTATATAAAATATAATTAATTAAAATTATACTCTATTTGTATTTATCATTGTCATGCCAAGTGTATATAAAAAAATACTTTAGCCACAAATAGATCTTATAAAAATAAATCTATAAATTAATATGATTTGATGTATTACGTTAGATTATAAAATTATTTTTATTATAAAATAAATCTAACATATTATATAAAATAATATCAATTTATAAATTTATTTTTATAAAATTCTTTTGTAACTAGAACATATTTCTTAATGCTAATACTAGAACATGCATCCTCTTGATACAACCTTTATAAACTCCCTCCTGATCACACTTTAGTTGGATGAATGAACGGCATGTGATTGAGATTAGAATCCCACGTTCGATTGATCAATGGCAAGCTGGTGAAGGGAAGCATGAGGGCGCCCTCATCGTAGAAAGTACGGCTGGTCTGAGAACAAATCAGATACATTCAAACGTACACACTCAATTCTCGCCTCGCCATACTGCCACGTAATCAATATAAATCGAATCCAATGAATCCCATTGGATGATCATACGTGTTACCCTTCGTATTCCACCACTGCGACGCAATTACCGCGAGTTTCACCTCGTTCCCGCACACCCGCGAGTACAACACTACCGTATGACTATTCTTTTTAATATTATATATACATAGACTAGCAAGTGCGGTATAGCCGAAATTTGCAGACCCAATTTAGCCGGCAAAAGCGCGAACACGCTTCTCTCTCTGTTTATTACGACGTCGTTCCTTGTCTTGCTCATATTATCTCCCCTTGTCTGTCTCTGATTTTTTCAAACCGAACAAGTTTCGAATCTCTGTCTTCTTCTTTTTTCGAGTCCCGTCCGTATAGCTATGGCCTTCGTCTCGTTCGTCGGGAGAGTCCTCTTCGCCTCCGTGTTCATTCTCTCTGCTTATCAAGAGTAAGCTCTTAGATCTGCTTTTTTCTCCTTTCCTCATATTTTTGTTTCCTTTCAAGTGTTTGAGATATGCTCTGTTTCGCTGCTGAAAAAAGTGTGGGAAATGAGACGGGCTTGAAAATTTTCGAAAGTTAGATAGTTGATTTTTCCGGTGTTCGGGGTTCGGGAAAGTATAGGCTTTTAAACTTATGGGACTGTGAAGCGGCCACTTGCAAATTAAGAACGCATGTTCTGCGTGACATATATTTAGACGTGTTTTTTTTGGTCTTTTTAATCTGTTTTCCCGATGAACTAAATAAAGTTGTTTCTGTTTTGGGTACTGGTTGCTTTAGAAGAGTTATTCTGGTAGAAAATATAGGGGTTTTGAAACTGCTTTATTAGCCTTGCTTCTGCTGCTTTGAACTTTGAAGCCATTGGATCTGATATAATTGATAATCGATCTAGACTTTTATCATTGGAATAGTATGATCTGCTATAACTCTTCTTTCTCGAGTTTAGAAACTAGTGGTTGTAAATTTTGTTTCCGTGGCTTTTTTTTTTTTTTTTTGGTCGGGTTGATGTTTATTTATTGATATTTCTGATATTCTTGTTTGTCAACGTTTTGTTTCCATTCATTGCGAAAAGCCTGTCTGTATTCTCGATCTGCGCGTTTGTGGTTTCTTTTAAAAGGGTAATTGTGCTATTATAACGACCTTCAATTTGTGAATCTATAATAAGGTTATGCTTTATAGAACTTTACATATTTGCTTGAAGGACTGGACCAGGTAATCGCAATGATGTACGGATAATGGGTTTAGTAATGTTTATTATTATGTTTTTGGTTGACTTGTCTTTTCATCATAAAACTTTGTATGATTTTTCCAGAAATTGATCTGGAAAGCCACTTGAGGCTTCTAGTCAATTTTGCAGAAGTTGACATTATAACAGACGACTGACTGGTAGTCTGGCCATTCAATTGGTTTAGTGGATTTCATTTTACAATTTGATCAAAATAAGGCTGCAACTTAACCTTACCAGAACTTTGGTGACGGCAAGAAACTGTTTAATTAACACTATCATTGATACTGAATTCTTCATCTTTGGCACTGATTCCTCATCTGTGATTAGAGGTGGGGAGTAGAGAAATCGGCTGCTCAAGTGGTAAAGGCCTTGGGCTTGAGGGTATGCTCCCCTCAGGTCTAAGGTTCAAATCCCCTTGGGTGGAAACAATCTTTAGGGGCCATTGGACTAAGAGATTTTTCCCTTGAATTACCTGAGGTACACTTCCGGGAAAATCCTTGTAGAGGGCCCATGCACCTCCAGGATTAGTTGGGATGCTGTTCTCGGACACCCGGTGCCAAGAAAAAAAAAGATGGGTTGAGTCCCTAATCTGGATATTTTTGTATCTTAAAAGCTGTATTAGGTCTTTTCCCTACCTTGGAAACATTGAATTTTTGAATACTGTATTGAATAATTGGCTTTGGCTGTTGTTTAAGATTTATATGATAGCATGCATCATCTTAAGTTGATAGAAAATGGTATTGATGCTGATGAAAGATACTCTTTGAGATGAGATTTCTGATTGGGAAGTCATGAGATTTTTAAGGAGTAAGGTTCTAGTAGAGAAAGCTATTTGCAACAAGTTTGCTTCTGTTGGTTTTAACATATTAGATTTTTACAATTTGGTGGTATAGCATCTTTTTTGAAAATAATATGCATTACAGTCATTGGGTCATAATGGTTTGAGATTGGATGTTATTCTTGGAAAGCTTCCTGTTTCTTTGGAACGTTCACTTGGACCATGCATTATTGTTTTCGAGGTTACTAATCTTCTTGCGGTATATATAAGGTGTTTTGATTCAAGGAAAGTAATGTATGGATCTGGAAGAATCATATTGATGTCAACAATAATTAAGTGCCAGTGTGCCCCTTTTCCAATAAAACGAAACCTATATGGATTTAAAAAAGCAGGAGAAAGAATAACGTAGTATTCTTGACACTTCCGATATAACTTGCAAATAAATGCATGGATGTCACCTGGCCATGGGAGGAAATAGAAATGTTTCGCCATCATGTTCCTGCCAAACAACTGGTAATTTAAAGCAATTATTTTCTCTATAGCAAAAGCTTTTTTAACAGATCCTAGGCTGAAGGACATTTCTCAATAGTTTAGTGAGCCCCCATCAGTGTAATATGTTCTTCACTGGTGCTATATGACTTTGTGCTGCTGTACTTTTGTTTGTTAAGTATATTCACCATTTGTATTGTACAGCTTTGGGGTTTGAAATAAGTTCTTTATATGTAGGAAGAGTTATATAAAATGATACAGTATCCCAGATATGACATTGTGGAGAGCAATTAAACTAGGCAATAGTTTATCTTCCAATGCAAGTGGTGGGTTTTTGGACTGGCCCAATGGGAGGTTTGTGTTGCTGATTTTTGTGGTACAATTGAAGCTGCCCTTGAAAATTGTCCTTAAAAATATTTCTGATTTTTTCCTAGAAGATGCCTGATATCTTAGTAGAATATGCCGGTGCTTTTGTGTGATTAGTCTTATTTAAGATGATGTTGCCAAAAAAGGAGTCTTTGTACTTGGTCCCACCAAGAACAGGGGGTGCAGTAACTTCCCTTGTTTGAAACATAAAAGGCACTTTTAAACTTCTAAAAATTTTAGATTACAGTCTACTGCATATTATGTTCACGGAATTATAGGAACTGGCATATTGAATATTATCACTCAACTAATTTTGTTTTATCGGTATTATCACTCAACTAATTAGCAGTGGCATTTAGCTTTAAATGGTTATAACTGTCCAAAGTCTACATATCTAAATCTTGCAATGTACACCATCAATGCTTGGTACCAAATGGCTGTTCTTGGGGTCAGATCAAATTGTTGTTTCCATTTACAGGTTCAATGATTTTGGTGTTGATGGTGGACCTGCAGAAAAGTATCTGAGACCAAAATTCAATGTTTTGTCAAATCACATATCATCTCAGACTGGGTTGCAACTGCCAGAAGTTCAAGTAAGAGAGGCCTTCTTTTTTGTTTTATCATCTTGCCATTGTGTTTCTGTATGGTCAATTTTCATTTGCATTGTCAATTTCTTTGCATGAATTGTGACTGTTGGAGTTATTGGCAGATTAAACATTTAGTGGCTGCTGCAATGGTATTGAAGGGCTTGGGGGGTCTTCTTTTCATCTTTGGCAACTCTCTTGGAGCTTTTCTTCTGGTTTGTAATCTTTGCATCCCTCTTCTTGCTTCATCCACTAAAAATTTGGAAGTATTAATTTTTGTTATTTTACTTGCACAGCTTCTGCATCAGGCAATCGCTACTCCAATATTGTACGACTTCTATAACTATGATGTTGAGAAGAAAGAATATACCCAACTCTTTCTGAAGTTTACACAGGTTAGTCTTGCTGCCTTTTGATTAGGCTTGTCACCTGGAGGTGCCTGGGAAGGGAAGGGGGAGGGGAGGTAATCTATTTTCTCATGTGAATTGTTAATTAATTAATCTTGTCCTTTTGTTTTGGGTTTTGCAGAATTTGGCATTGTTGGGAGCATTGCTCTTCTTCATTGGAATGAAGAACTCAATGCCAAGGAGACAACTGAGGAAAAAGGCTCCCAAATCCAAAACAGTGTGAATGGAAATTTTGGTAATAGAAGGGTTATGCAAGTTGATCGGTTCAACTATGCCTCCGTATTGTTCAGGAACTAATTTTGTATGTCATTCAGTGCTTCTCTTTCAAAAGATTAGGGTTACAGATTTGGGTTAAAAAAAAATCGATTTTTGTTTTGAGGGGTGCTGTTTCCTATTGAGCCTATTTATGGACATTTCAGTTTTGGTTTAGAAAGATTTGCAATCTATGGATATGTGTCAGAACTTGGATTGATTAATCCGGGTCGGATGTGGTGTTTCTTATATTGGGTTCTCTGCTATTGTTAGTTTTGAATCCTTGGCTCCTCCTTCCTTGCAACCAACAAAAACAAAGGTTGAGAGGAGCCAACAATTCTCGACTTCATTTAGGTATCTTACATATTTTTTTTCTCAAAAGGGGAGGTGGGGGTGACTAGCGTAGCTACCTTTGCTGGGTGTGACTATAGAAGTCCTTCTCCATTGTGGAATGTTCGGTTTGAGCCATAATTACTGCCCAATGGACGAGTTCGTCATCACAGCACCACCAAACTGTTGCTGGTCTAACACCCATCTAATAGACTCGCACTACTCCCACAAGCGGTTTGGACTTATGTCGAACTTAAACTCCTGACTTCAAGGCTATAGAATACTAGTTTGTACTAATTGGGCTACCACCTTGGTGGTATTTAGGTATCCTACATGGTTATTAGTAAATATTACTCAAAATATGTTTGTTCCTTTTGTCAGGTTAGGTGGGATAAAACCTTCATCACCCAGGGGTAACAATATGTGACACGATCTGTTTATCCAACATGAATAAGATACGATAATAACGAGTTTGAGTTCAGTCTTAATGAGTTCAAATCAAAACTGGTTGATTTGTTAAGATACGATTGCTTAATGGGTTGATAACGGGTTGACCTATTATAACTCGTTATGATCCGTTAAAAAAGTTAAAGTTACATTTATACACTTATAAGTAAAATTGTTGAGATTTTAATTTTGATATTTTTATTATATGGATTATAATTTTAGACTTGTAGTTAGTTTTATATTTTTTATAAATATTGTGATTTTAACATTTATGTAAAATTATGCTAAACTTAATTAGACCAAGCATGTTAATTTTAGATTTGTTTAACCTATTTACATAAACGGATTGAAATGAGTCAGATCTTATTGTATTAACCTATTTCGTAGTATTCACTAAAGGGTCAAAACAAATTGATACGACACAATTTGTTATATTAATGGGTCGTGTTAGGATTTGAAATTTTGGTATGATAAACTTAACGAGTCGTGTTCGAATTGATCTATATAGTATAATATATATGTCTTGATACGACACGAACATGATCCGTTAATATGATTTGACATCTTGGGCCTCACCCACATGTGTTATAGTTTATTTAGCTCTAAAAAATCCAAGTGTATCTTGATCAGGTTGTTTCTACGATCCTACCTCAAACGCTTTAATGAGTTTTGGTCTCGTTCGTAAATTTTTTGAAGGTTGGTCAAATAAATATTGAAGTTCATTTTTAATTGAGGCCTTTCGAGCTTGATAGACTTGTAACCTCTACTGCTCAATTTTGGCTATTTGGCTACCCAAATAAGCTGGTTTCCGAACTCAAATAATCTAAACTTTTCTCCATTTGACTTTCAGTCATCTGAAAAGTGAGGAAAATGATAAAAAAATAAACCGAGAAAATAACATCCGATGAAGGCCGAGTTAACAAACAACTTCGATTGAAGAATGATGATGTTGAGTCTTTGACTACTATTGGCATAGGTCTTATTTGTAAATCTTTGTATAATTTGTTGTTAATCTGAATTTAATCAATCGACATTATGGATTTAAAATGTATGTAATGCCCAAGAAACTGTCGGAGTTGTTTATCAGATTTGGATAATATAATTGGACGAGAGAAATACATAGCGTTAAAATATCTATGTAGGTTTGTATTGGCCAAAATTCTTGCATGACATTCTTTTTCATTTGAAATATCCATCTCTGATAAAAGAAGTAATGGTATCAATATCTCTTATAATCATCCGTACCAAACATTTATGCAATTATGAAAGATATACGCATAGCATATAAATTCCATATTGTTCAATTACAAGGTTTAAACAACCTACGAGATACATGTTTAAACTTGATCTTCCTCCCAAGTGGAGTCAATTTGTAGATTGTTGATGCATTTTTGTTTTTGTTTTTGTTTTTTTTTTTTGTTTTTTTTTTTTTTGTCAAGGTTGGATGTATGATTGCATGATTTATAGGGGTGCTCGAAAGGTGGTTTCTTGTTTAGTTCAGTGTGTTTATTTAGAGCTTGAAATGGAAGTAAGGAGCAGAAATTAGAAAAATGAGAGAAACAATGAGGTCCCTGTTGCCTCCAAAGTGAAGTCTCCTTTGCCTAGAAGTGGAAATTTTCATTGCCACATTATGCTTTCTTTTGTTGAAGTCCTTGCACCAAGCAAGCAATCAACAATGCTTCTCAACCTTCAGCACTCAACGCCCAACACCCAGCGTCTAACGCTCAACTGTCCATTGAATGCAAATAAATGCATTCATATTTGAAGCGAGTCACCTATAAATTGAGGCACTCGGCGAGAGTCTCAAAACACACCCAAGAAGAAGAGAAAAGAGAGAAAGCCCGAAGAGAAAAGAAGAGAGTTGAGTTGAGTGGAGTGTAATCCTCCTCCTCTATAATATTTCTGGTGTACCACTATTTAATTAGTGAAGCTCTTTTCTGTGGATGTAGGCAGTTGCCGAACCACGTTAAATTCTTCGTGTCACTGAGTGCATAAGTATACTATTTTATTACCGCTTTTATCTCTTCTGCTGTGTTGATTTCTTCAACAAGTGGTATCAGAGCGATTGTTGGGAAGAGTTTTTACAGAAAACTTGTTTTTAGTGTGTAGCTCAGTTTTCAAATTTGAGCATACCACTGTGTTCGTCTCATCGAGACAAGAAAAGCGATAAAAACCAGAGGCCGAACGGATGCCGCACGCTCCTCCACGCGCCGTCTGAATATCGGAGAGTGAGCCCACTCTTGACAGGCGCCACACGCACCCAGGAGAGGCCGAGCGCGTGATACCCAGTCTCGACACGCGCCACACGAGCCCAGGAGAGGCACGAGCGCGTGATACCCACTCTCGGCATGCGCCGCACGCACTCCAGAGAGAGTCTTGCGCGTGAGTCCACGCGCCATTGACTCTTGAAGGTGCGTGATATACACACGCCTACACGTTTCACGCGCACCAGTGAGTTTTTGGCGTGTGAAGAACACGCGCCTACGCGCTGTTAGTCGCGCCACGTGCTGCATGCGCGACAGTGTTCCTGTTTTGGTTCTATTGCTCATTCCTTGTGCTACCTGAGTCCGATTTTGACGAAACAAGACTCGTTTCCAACAAAATCAAGCATTCCGGACACAACGGTGCTGTCCGTTTTACGATATTCTATCTTGAAGATCCAGTAGTTGCATTTTGTATTTAGAATCAATCTAAATCTATGGAGGATTCAGCATCAGGCACCATAATAAAGCTGACTGCCTCAAACTACAGTCTTTGGAAGCCTTGGATGGAGGATCTATTGAACTGTAAAGATCTGTCTGACCCTTTGGAAGATGAAGGAAAGAAGCCAGATGAAGTTACGGATCAAGTGTGGAGAAATATGCACAAGAAGACTATCGGTCAGATCAGACAATGGATTGACCATAGTGTTTTTCACCATGTGGCCCAAGAGACAGATGCATATAGCCTCTGGAAAAAGTTGGAGGATATGTATCAAGCTAAGACTGCTTGAAACAAGGCCCTCTTGATGAGACGGCTTGTTAACTTGAAGTTGAAGAGCGACACCTCTGTTGCCGAGCACACTAGCGAGTTTCAAAACCTAGTTAACCAGTTCGGATCCGTCAACCTGAATCTTGGTGATGAAGAGCAAGCCCTGCTACTTCTCAGTTCGTTACCAGATAGTTGGGAGACGCGGGTGGTCTCCCTCAGTAACTCTACTCTAGATGACAAACTTACCATGACGATGGTTAATGATGCCCTGTTTAATGAGGAGGCCAGACGAAAAGAGACAAGCATGAATCAAACTCATGTCCTTGTCACCGAGAGTAGAGAAAGGCCTCGAGGTGATGATAGAGGAAAAAGTGGAGGCAGAAATAGAGGGAAGTCTCAACCACGTGGAAGGTCCAGCAGTAGCAGGAACCAGCAGACGGGTAACATGAAATGTTACCATTGTGGCAAAGAAGGCCACATAAGGAAAAACTGCCGCAAGTTTTTAAGGGGGCAAGGTCAAAGCAGTAAGCTGAAGAAAGAAGATAGTGAAACCCTTGTCACTCTTTCGGGAGATGTGGCAATACTCTCCACCAGTGACGAGACGTGTCTGCACGTTGCAAGCCATGATGTTGAGTGGGTGGTAGACACAGCAACATCATACCATGCCACTTCCCATAGTGAATTTTTCACTACGTACAAAGCAGGAGTACGGTAAGGATGGGGAACGCCAGTTCCTCGAAGATCGTGGGAGTTGGCGAAGTGCAGATAAAAACCAACGTTAGTTGTACCATGGTGTTGAAAGATGTTCGACACATTCCTGACCTTCGGCTCAACCTGATTTCGGGAACAGCCCTTGATCGACAGGGCTATGATAGCTACTTCAGCAATGACACTTGGAAGCTGTAACAAGGTGCCATGGTTGTCGCCCGAGGAAATATTTGCGGTACGTTGTACAAAACCCATGTGAAGATTGGTTTTTATAGCCTCAATGCAGCGGAAGACGAGGCTTCACCGAATCTGTGGCATAAGAGACTCGGACACATGGGTGAGAAAGGGTTGGATACGCTTGCGAAGAAGGCACTCATCAAGGTTGCCAAAGGAATAGTGTTAAACCCTTGTGAGTACTGTTTGTTTGGCAAACAACGCAGAGTCTCGTTCAATTCCTCTACGAAGAGAAGATCAGAGTTGTTGAGTCTGGTACACTCTGATGTATGTGGTCCCATGGAAGAAGAGTCATTGGGAGGTAACAGATATTTCGTGACATTCATTGATGATGCTTCACGAAAGGTCTGGGTTTATGTTTTGAAGTGAAAGGATCAGGTTTTCGAGCACTTCAAGAATTTCCACACCCTAGTGGAAAGAGAGACGGGAAAGAAGTTGAAGTGCCTGCGAACAGACAATGGAGGATAATATGTTTCCAAAAGGTTCGCTGCATACTGCGCTGATCGTGGTATTTGAAATGAGAAGACGGTCCAATATACCCTTCAACACAATGGTGTGGCCGAAAGAATGAATCGGACCATCATTGAAAGAACAAGATGCATGTTCAGTATGACCAAGTTACCAAAGCCATTCTGGGGTGAAACTGTTCGTGCTGCTTGTTACCTGATCAACAGATCACCTTCTGCACCACTGGAATTTGAAGTTCCTGATAAGGTTTGGTCTGGAAAAGATGTCTCTTACTCTCACCTGAGAGTGTTTGGGTGCAAAGCCTTTGCACACGTATCCAATGAGCTGAGACAGAAGCTCGATGTCAAGACAACTCCATGTATCTTTGTTGGATATGGAGATAAAGAATTCGAATATAAGCTATGGGATCCAGTGACAGAGAATTGTCAGAAGTAGTTACGTTGTGTTCCATGAAAACCAGCATATAGGAACTGAAGCTTCCTCGATGTCAGTAGAGCTTAGTTCCTATACACATCCTGCACCATTACAATTCGCTACAGATAATGAGGATATGCAGGATCGAGATCCAGAAGCAAAAGAAGAAGCTTAGGGTGTCCAGCAGGGAGAGCAAGAACCCTCTCCACCAGCAGCTGGTGTACCACTACAAGGTTTAGATGGTGATGAACCTTCTTTGGTTGATGGAGCTCAACCAAAAAGATCGGCAAGAGGCCGCCTACTGATTCCGTCGATGAGATATCCAGAATCAGACTATATTCTGCTTACTGATGAGGGGGAGCCGGAGAGCTTCCAGGAAGTTCAAACTCATGCTGATAGAAGCCTATGGCTGCAGGTAATGCAAGAAGAGATGAGTTCTTTGCAGAAAAATCAGACCTATGAGTTGGTGAAACTTACTGAAGGAAAGAAAGCCCTAAAGAGCAAATGGGTGTTCAAGCTGAAGAAAGATGGCTAAGGAAAGCTGATAAAGCACAAGGCCAGATTGGTTGTCAAAAAATTCCAGCAGAAGAAGGGAATCGACTTTGACGAGATATTTTTCCCGGTGGTGAAAATGATGTCAATCCGAGTATACTCGGATTGGTAGCCAGCTTGAATTTGGAACTCGAACAGATGGATGTGAAGACAGCCTTTCTCCATGGAGATTTGGAGGAGGAAATCTATATGAAGCAACCAGAAGGGTTTGAAGCTCCAGGGAAAGATCACTTAGTCTGCAAGCTAAAGAAAAGCCTCTATGGCCTCAAGCAAGCGCTGAGGCAATGGTACAAGAAGTTCGACTCATTCATGATGAGTCATGGTTACAAGAGACTTGTTGCAGATCAGTGTGTCTATGTTCGAAAGTTCCAGGATGACAAGTTTGTCATACTCATTCTTTATGTTGATGATATGTTAATCGTTGGTGAGGATAGGTCCAAGATTAACAAACTAAAGAAGGAACTATCCAAGTTCTTTGACATGAAGGACTTAGACCCAGCACAGCAACTTTTGGGCATGAAGATTGTTCGTGATAGGAGAGTCAAAAAGGTGTGGCTATCACAACAAAAATATGTTGAACGGGTCATCAGACGTTTCAACATGGGAGATGCTAAGCCAGTCAATACTCCACTTGCTAACCACTTCAAGTTAAGCAAGAGCTCGTGTCCTTCTTCAGAGAAAGAGATTGATGAAATGGAAGCAGTCCCCTACTCTGCAGCAGTAGGAAGCCTAATGTATGTAATGACTTGTACCAGACTAGATATTGCTCATGATGTAGGCATGGTGAGCAGATTCATTTCAAATCCAGGAAAGGATCATTGGGAAGCAGTCAAGTGGATTCTCAGGTACCTAAACGGTACATCGAAGATGTGCTTGTGTTTTGGGGGAGTTAAACCAGTTTTGGAAGGCTATACAGATTCAGATATAGCAGGAGATCTGGATAATAGGAAATTTACTTCAAGATTTCTCTTCACTTTTGCAGGAGGAGCTGTCTCTTGGCAGTCCAAATTGCAGAAGTGTGTTGCTTTATCTACAACAGAGGCAGAGTACATTGCCACAGCGAAAGCTGGGAAAGAGATGTTATGGATGAAGCGTTTTCTCCAAGAACTAGGGGTTAGTCAAGAAGACTACAAAGTACATTGTGATAGTCAAAGTGCTCTAGATCTGAACAAGAATTCAATGTACCATTATCGCACCAAACATATTGACATCCGCTATCATTGGATACGTGAAGCGATGGAACAACAGCTGTTGAAGCTTGTGAAGATCCATACGAAAGAGAATCCAGTGGACATGCTGACGAAAGTGGTTACAAGTGAGAAGCTTGAGTTATGCAGAGACATAGTTGGGATGAAGAGCATCTAAGTATATGGGCATGAAGGGGAGAATTGTTGAAGTCCCTGCCCCAAGCAAGCAGTCAACAATGACTGCTTGCTTCTCAACCATCAGCACTCAACGCCCAACACCCAGCGTCCAACGCTCAACTGTCTATTGAATGCAAATAAATGCATTCATATGTGAAGCAAGTCGCCTATAAATTGAGGCACTCGGCGAGAGTCTCAAAACACACCCAAGAAGAAGAGAAAAGAGAGAGATCCCAAAGAGCTCTGAGAGAAAAGAAGAGAGTTGAGTTGAGTGGAGTGTGATCCTCCTCCTCTGTAATATTTTCTTGTGTACCACTATTTAATTAGTGAAGCTCTTTTCTGTGGATGTAGACAATTGCCGAACCACGTTAAATTTTTGG
Source organism: Juglans microcarpa x Juglans regia (assembly GCF_004785595.1). NCBI lineage: Eukaryota > Viridiplantae > Streptophyta > Magnoliopsida > Fagales > Juglandaceae > Juglans > Juglans microcarpa x Juglans regia. The sequence goes on along the minus strand of NC_054594.1, from coordinate 37,717,773 downwards.
TGTCACTGAGTGCATAAGTGTACTATTTTATTACCGCTTTTATCCCTTCCGCTGTGTTGATTTTTCCAACATCTTTCACCGCAGTAAAATAGAGGACGAGAGGTTGGGGAAGATAAAGTTGAGGTCCCTATTGCCTGAAAGCAAAGAAAATGATAGACTACCTTTCTACTATCTATTTACTACTATTTTTATATTTAATTTTTTATTTTACTTAATGGTTAAGGAAGTGACTATTAATAAAATTATATATTTTTTAATTTTTTTTAATGATTAACGATGTTAAAAAAATACTTAAAAAAATGATAAAAAAAAAATTTCAAATACATATAAGTAGTAAATAGATAGTAATAAAATAATAACTCTATCAGTAACTGAAAGTAAAGTCTCCTTTTCTTCTATCTTGCATTTCCTTGAATCCAAGTCTCCATTTTCTCCATCTCCCAACCCTTTCTAGCTACTTTTCCTCTTATTTATATCTTGTCCTTTTCAGCTTGCAGCCTCCAATCCTTGACATAAATTGTAGGTTGTGACTTCTACTCTTAGAAAATTAATTTTTTATATAAATTTTTTATTTATTATTTTTTTAAAAATATTACTCGGTGGTTGTGCATACTGCAAATGCCGTTCTCCTGTTTTTAACTTTCCCATTACCAAAAAGATTAAAATAACAAACAATCAAGTAGCGCGCAATAATGCAGAGTCAATAGAGTTGGTCCGATGATACATACAATAAGTGGCATTCCACGATCTAAGATTTCGCCTCCCGATTCAATGGTGCACTGGATTCTGTCCCGAAAGTCAATACAAATGGGCTGATTTATTTTATGTTGCTTGTCTCGTCTAAGATACAGCCTAGCCTTATCAGAAAAATGATGCTCTCTTTCCACTCATATATAATCTGCACCATATACTTTGCTTCCTGAAAGAATTTCAAGAGCTCTAGCTGCTAATTAAAAAAAAAAAAAAAAAAATGGTGGTCACCAACACAGCTGAAGTTTCGGCTTTGGTTGAATCTGACTACGACCGCGCAACTGAAGTGAAAGCTTTCGTCGAGTCGAAGGCCGGGGTTAAGGGACTCGTAGACTCTGGAGTTACGAAAGTTCCTCGGATATTCATCCGACCACCCGAGGACTTGGACAATCCGACGGATCCCAACAAGACCCAACTCGGTATTCCGGTCATAGACCTCAAAGGGTTCGATACAGATCCAATCCAACGTAGAGAGATTATCGACAAAGTTGGAGATGCATCGGAGGCATGCGGTTTCTTTCAGGTGATAAATCATGGTATCCCTGATAGCATCATGGAGGAAATGAAGAATGGGGTGCGCAGGTTCTACGAGCAAGACAACGAGGTAAAGAAAAGATTATACACACGCGACATCACGAGAAGCTTGGTGTATAATAGCAATTTTGATTTGTATCATTCGTCTGCGGCTAATTGGAGGGATACTTTTTACTGCTTTATGGCTCCTAATCCTCTCATGCCTGAAGAATTGCCTGAGGCGTGCAGGTACGCGATGACTTGAACTATATTATATATATATCTTTCCAAAGTCCAAAAATCTAGGCCTGTACGGTACTCTGTTAACAGATTATATACGAGGCATTGTAGTTTATTCTGTATGATTCGTTGATGGAATTGCAGAGATGTTTTGACGGAGTACTCGAAGCAAGTAATGAAATTAGGCTTTTCTTTGTTTGAGTTATTGTCCGAAGCTTTGGGCCTGAACCCAAACCATCTCAATGAGATGGACTGCGCTGAAGGTCTGGCAGTCCTTTGCCATTACTATCCAGCTTGCCCCCAGCCAGAACTAACCATGGGCACAAGCAAGCACTCTGATAATGACTTTCTTACAGTGCTTTTACAAGACCATATTGGAGGCCTCCAAGTTCTTCATAACAATCAGTGGTTTGATGTTCATCCTGTGCCTGGAGCCCTAGTTGTAAACATTGGAGATCTTTTGCAGGCAAGCCTATAGATCTGCTTTCTCAAATTTACTCTCAACTTCTAAGCAGCAATTAAATTAAGGAGCCTCTCTCCTACTTCTTGTTTTTCAATCTTTATCGATCCTAGCTAATGCTTTTTTTTTTTTTAAAAAAAGCTAATGCTTTTCTTTTCTTGTATTGGAATGTTCAGCTTTATATCAAACGACAAGTTTAAAAGTGTTGAACACAAAGTACTGGCGAACAATGAAGGCCCTAGAGTGTCGGTGGCATGCTTTTTCAGCACAAGTTTTCAGCCATCCTCGAAGCTGTATGGACCTATCAAGGAGCTCTTATCGGAAGATAATCCACCGCTGTATAGGGAAACCACAGTGAAGGACTTTGTTGACTACCTCGCTACTGATGGCATTGATTCTCCTTTGCGCCATTTTAGGCTGTAAACTTGATTGCAGTGCAATGTTGGAGATGCAGATGTGCCGGCATCAGTGGCTTGAGATTTGAATTTTATCCAGTCGAATATAAAGGAATGTATAATTTGAGGCCTGGACTGTGGAAGCCCGTTGAGTCCCGACTTTCTTAATGTGATGCCAATTTCTCTTGGAGGAGTGCTAGCTGCCGTCCAGCAGTAATCATTGGGCGTGCCGCGAATATAAATTTATCTTTTTATTTTTTATCTTTTTACTTTTCATATTTTTTAATATATTTAAATATTTTTTAAAAATAAAAAATACACCAATACATTAAAAATAAATTTCTTTATTATTAAGTATAAAAAATAAAATAAAATACAGATCAAAATGATGGAGTAAATTCAGATGGTATACTAGTATTTCTCTTTCACATATTGGGGTATACATGTTGAATTCGATCAGATGTTAAAGCACACATCCCTCTTGATAATTTAAGAAGGGTAGTGCTAAGGCCACCGATGAGTGCGTCCCACACTATCCACATGCCATTTTTTAATGTATTTTTCTAATCTCTTTAAACATTAAAAGAAAAAAGATATTTCACAACATTATTTAGAAACACTTACTTAATTACTAAGTATAAAAAAAAAAGCAAGTCGATAGACTCTCTCTGGGAAGATTTTAGACTCTGTTTAGATTTAGAGATGAGTTGAGATAGTTTTAAATGAGTTGAATAAAATATTGTTAGAATATTATTATTATTTTGAGATTTGAAAAAGTTAAATTATTTATTATATTTTGTGTGGTAATTTGAAAAAGTTGTAATGATGAGATAAAATGAGTTCTCATCTCATTATTACAACTTTCTCAAATTTTCATATAAAATATAATAAATAATTCAAAATTTTTAAATTTTAAAATAATAATAATATTAAAAAATAATATTATAATAATATTTTATTTAATTTTTAACTTTCATTAAAACTATTTAATCTCACCCGCAAAACCGTACCTTAAGATCAATATGGGCAATATGGCCGCAACGTCATTGATAGCCCAAAATTTGTTGGATTTTCTAATATCCAAAATAATTTTTAATCCAATTGACACGCTGGTTTTGGGGTACGTAAGATATTTTTGTAAGATTTTGTCTATTTTTGGATTTAAACAGAAATCTAAAATATGGTTGGACGAGGTTTTGTACACAGTTAACATCAGGATTATTTTAATTTGAGGCTCGGTATAAACACAATTAATATACAACTATTTTACACTTTTTTTATAATAAAATATTCTGTTCTTAATTCAAATTTTTTCTTAAAAAAAATTAATATTGTATTATGTGATTGTATATTAGTTGTGTATTGGCTATCCTTACCACTTTTGATTTAAAGTTTTTGGTGGTAATTAAAGAATAATTGATTTCTTAAGATTTCTGGTCACTCTGATGATCATCTCTTTTTAAATAAAATATAAAACCTCTTTTCTATCCCATCTCATATCATCAGATTCTGCTGGTCCTAATTTATATAGCAGAAGATCCGTTCTCGTAGAACTTCAACGGTTACCAAGCTAACAAGAGGAGGAAAATGGCGAGAGACGAAGTTGCAGACTATGATAGAGCAAGCGAGTTGAAGGCTTTTGATGACACAAAGGGCGGTGTCAAAGGACTAGTAGATGCTGGGGTTACTGAGATCCCTCGTATATTTCATTTACCACCGGATTGCTTCGGCAAGATTAACTCAGTACCTGACGTTTCTGATGAAACCGAGTTGAGCACAATTCCTGTCATAGACCTCGAAGGCATCGAGAAATATGTAACAAAACGCAAGGAGGTTGTGGAAGCAGTTCGTGATGCATCAGAGACGTGGGGTTTCTTTCAGGTGGTGAATCATGGGGTCCCTGTGGATGTTCTGGAGGAGATGAAGGAAGGGGTACGTAGGTTTTACGAGCAAGATACAGAGATTAAGAAAGAGTTCTATACCCGTGACCCCATGAGACCGGTTGTGTACAACGCTAACTTCGATCTATACCATGCACCCACTGCTAATTGGAGGGATACATTTATGTGTTCTATGGCTCCCAGCCCCCCCAAGTCAGAAGACCTTCCAGCTTCATGCAGGTATGCACGCACGAACGTCCTGTGCAATTTGTAATCTTTTCTGGATTATTATTGTTATATTTTAACAACGACTTTCAATCTCGAGTAGGAGTGATTGCTGCAATCATTCTTTTGAGATAAGTTTTTAAAATTGATTGCAATCATTTTTAAACGAGATGTTTGAAATTGACTGGAATTGGTCAATAGAACTGAAGTTGCAAGCAATTCAAACACTTCACTAAAATCAATTCGGTTTTTGATTAATTCAAATGGAATCAGTGGAATTGATTTGAATTGAACCCTTATTCTTTTGCAAGCCACGGAACAATCTACTCATATTTTTTTATTGACATTTATATTTGAAGGTGATTTTAAAATGGGTGATATTTTGAGAGTATTGTGTATGATGTTCCCCTAAAAATTGAATTATGAAACACTCTTTTTCTCTTAATAAATTATATTTCTTTTTTAATATATACTTTCATGCAATTTTACGTATACCATAGAGGCCGGAGAATGACCTATATCACACTCACACACACATGTATAATATATATGTGCTGTAGAGATATACTGGAAGAGTACTCGAAGCAAGTGATGAAGTTGGGGATTTTATTGTTCGACCTATTGTCGGAGGCTCTTGGGCTAAACTCGGAGCACCTAAATGGCATAGATTGCGCTGAGGGGCTCATGGTTCTTTGCCATTACTATCCGTCTTGCCCACAGCCAGAGTTGACATTGGGCGCAACCCAGCACGCTGACAATTCCTTTCTTACCGTGCTTCTGCAAGACCATATAGGTGGCCTCCAAGTTCTTCACCAGGACAAGTGGATCCACATCCCCTCCGTGCCTGGGGCTCTTGTTATCAACATTGGAGATCTTCTACAGGCAAGTCTTCACCCAATTCATCATAGTAATCAAAATGCATTTTAGCTAAATTTCTTGGTATTTCTCAATTTGGATGCACGCTCCAAAATCAAGACTTGCCTTCATTTTCTGTAGCTGCTAATTTATAACCTTTTTTTCCTGTTCCTTTGGTCTTTCCAGCTTATTACAAATGACAGGTTTAAGAGCGTTGAACACAGAGTATTGACAAGCCGGTCGAGTTCAAGAGTGTCTGTGGCAAGCTTTTTTTGCACAGGTCTTCGGCCGACCGCAAAAGTATACGGGCCCATCAAGGAGTTATTGTCAGAAGACAATCCTCCAAAGTATAAAGAAACCACGGTTAGAGAGTATTCTGCCCACTACAAGAACAAAGGCCTTGATGGGACTTCTGCGCTGCTGCATTTCAGACTTTGAACCCTTGCAAGAGACATAGAAAAGTGTCAACCTATGAATATATATGTTTTGAGTTAAATTTCCAATTTACTTTTCAATCTTGTTTTGGAGCTACCCAATGTGGCCCTTTTTTGTGTTGATAATTAGTATATTTTATTATGAAAAGAGTTCAATGTCAGGGGCCCAAGTCTACCATACATATCGGAGAGTGTTATAACACAAAAAAGATTAATTATATTTACTTGCTCTACAAACTCATATGGAACTCCTTCACATCTCTTGAGTTCTATATAAAATCTAAAAGATTAAATAACTTTCAAAATTTAAAACGTTTAAAAATTAATTTTAAAAAACATTTAAACAGTAAACTTAATGAAAAAACAAAAGAGACGAGTGGCTGTTGGCGGCCCCTTCCCAAATAGGGATTGCCACGTAGTTACCTCCAAATAGTGAAAATGTAGCTGATTAGCTGTACCATTAAAAGCTTTAAAATTGATTTAAAGTGATTTGTTAGATTATAAAATTATTTTTATTATAAAATAAATCTGACATATTACATAAAGTCACATTAATTTATAAGTTTACTTTTCTAAAATCCATTTGATTGTATCACTTTTATTTTCTTAAAGGTTTTCATTTTGGTAAAAAACACAGTTTTTTAATAATAATTTTAGCAATGCACTTTTTAAAAACACCATACAGCCCATTGTTTTTTTTTTTTTTAAAAAATCTATTTTATTTAAATATGATTATTTATTTCTTCTCTATCTTTTTTAATTGTATCTCTATTTTTACTGTCACTTCTAGTCTCTTAAAATTCCATACCCCTCATCAATTATATTTCTTTTTTGCTTAGAAGAACAAAAAAACTTAAAATATTCTTCATAATAATTTTATTTAAATAATTCCACTCTATATTTTTTCTTAGATCTTCTATAAAATCATATATAATAGGTGTGTTGATGAAAAAAGATAAAGGAGTAAAATCTAGGAAGTATGTAAGATTAGAGGTGTTGAAAAAAAATACATCTAAAAATATTTGAAGGTCGCTACAATATTAAACTTTTTCCCGATAGTAGGAAATTGGATCTGGGGTTGTTTTCTTTGTTTTTTATTTTATTTTTCTTTTTCTTTTTCTTCTTCTCAAGATTTAGCCACAAAGCTATTTTAGGGAAGGCGATGGTAAGAGAATTCATATTCGGTGTCCCAAAGCACCGGATTCCCTATTATTTGAGGTTTATTTTATAATTTTGATCAAAATATCCCTTATATCCGAATTCTTATTTTAGAAAAAAGATTAGGAAATGAACAATAATTTTTTAAATATAGGAAATCACTATTCATCCCATAAACTATTTTTTATCAATATTTTATTCTAGTACATAAAATAAGTTTTTATTCCAATTATCTACACTTTCTCTCATACTCATATTTGTTATAGTTTTAAATAATAATTTTAAAAATAATTTAATTAATAACGAAAATATAAAAAATTAATTTAAAAAATATTATCATATCCACAAAAAAAAATAATTTAAATTTTTGTTTAAAATATTCACTAGAGTAATAGTTCAAAATATAAGAAAAAATATTGAGTAGTTAAGTTTGTAAATGGAAGTGAGAGAAAAAAGTAATAAAAAAAAAGAGAAATATTATTTTAACATAATAAATAAAGGATTGAGAATGAGATGTATAAGGTTTTTGAAAGATGAGTAAAATTTAAGAAAAAATTTTAGGGAATGTATGTTTTAGTTAAATTATAGAGAATTTTATGGAGAATGAGATGTGAATGCTCTAATACCCTCACCTCTTCTCCAAAATTTTCTGAGACTTTTTCGTTTGTTTCAACTTTTTTACAGAGGAATATCACAAATTTCTTGTAGTTTAAGGAATTTGATACTTAAATTGTTATTTTCTAACTTAAATATATCGTGGCTCAAAATTGAGAAATAACAATTTAAGTAAATAAAATAATGGTTATAGAGCGTGATCAGTTAGTCTTTAAATTTAGAGATAAATTTAAATGTACTGTAGCTCAAAATTGAAGATTTTAGTGTATACTAAATCCAATACAGTAATTTTAAATACAAATTTATCAAATTTTGAATATGACACTCATTTGATGAGTCCAATATCAATACTCTTACTACTCACAAAGGAAGGAATATGATAAAAAAAAAAAAATAGAAGGAACACAACAATCATATAATATAAGGTCATCTCTATTTGGCTCAGGTGCGGTTTAGATTGTAAGATGAGATGATTTTAGATAAAAATTAAAAGTTAAATAAAATATTATTATAATATTATTTTAAAATTTTAAAAAATTAAATTATTTATTATATTTTATATAAAAATTTAGAAAAAGTTTAATAATTTGATAAGAAGGAACACTTTAATTGTACAAAGGAAGTTACAAAATTTACAAAAAATGGAAACATACATTAGAGTACATTATACACTACAAAATGTGTCCAATCAACGATTGCTCTCTCATAACTCATCATTACTGTTGGATGACATGATGTGATCCGATGGAATTCAATGGCAGACAATGATATGGAAACGATCCCGTATATATGTACCAAACATTTTGTAGAATAAAAATGTTACGAGAAAGTTTCCTATATCGTCTAAGTTGACATCTTTATTTGATCGTTGATTAATTTTTTTTATTTAGTAATTAAGAAAGTGATTTTAAGTATATTAGTATATTTTTTATTTTTTAAATGTATTTAAATATATTAAAAAAATATGAAAAGAAAAAGAAAACGGTCAAGATGGGACGCCATAGTAGCCGCACCCAAATGTTATTGCCCGTTCAACTTGCCCCTCATTATATTTCATATATTTTAATTTTTTTTACATAATAGTTAAGTAAGTAATTATTAGTGTATTAATATTTTTTTTATATTTTTTAAAAATATTTTAAAATGATAAAAAAATATGAATAAAAAAGTAAAAAAATATACTTTTGAACTACCGATTACTTGCAACAGGCTATTCTGAGCAGCAGAGTAGTATCACTCTTTGTGCAATCTTTATGAAAGTCATGAATATAGCATGTAGACTCCACATTTTAATGAAGAAAAATTTTACTATCATCTTCACACATCAAATATTATATATATATATATTTTATGTTTTTCTCTTCCTAAATATGTGTTGTATAGATGATAAATAGAATAATTCAATTAGTTAAAGAAAAATAAAAATAAAATAAATTTAAAAAAATTAAAATTAAAAATTAAAAATAAATATAGTGTATAGTGTATATAAACGATGAATATATTAATCAATGATAATAGTAGTCAACAATTAAAATAAGGAACGATCAAAGAGGCCTAACATTGTACCAGGATTCAAGTACTGGGCAATTCCCGTGATCAGTTTACCCGCATTCAACGGTCAATTCGCCTTTGTCTCGAAAGTCAATAGAAGTGGGTCAATTTAAGCTTGTATGCAAAAGGTTGCCGCTCTACAAGAGCTAGCTCATCATTTCGGTAGCTTGCATGTGGTCCCTTCATGTGGACCCTGGTAGCATTTCGGTGGCTCGAAATTTTGACCCACTTACTCAGATAAAATAATTAAATAATAAAATCTATTTCATTTTTTCAGGTTAACATTTTAAAATAATCTCTAAGATTTAGCTGAAGCGGTAAAAATCTTAGACCTAGGATTTGCTACCCATATCTAAGGTTTAAATTTTCATGGGTGTAAATAATTTTTAAGAATTATTAGATTAGAGAAATTCTTTATTGAGAATTTATACATCTCTCAAAATTAGTTGAGACGTTCTTATAGACACCTGTTGTTAATAAAAAAAATTTTAATTTTTAAAATAAATAATTATCCACATGCCAATTACTCTTTTCGACCCTATGCATAATTCCGACAACTATCCCGACTTGAATTATTCGGTCTAGCTCGTTAGAGCATTGATATTAGATTCATTAAAACTCTATCCAAATGTAAAATATGATGAATTTTATTAGAAGACATTGGATTAACTAAAGAGATACGTGTAAAGTTTTGAGCTACAGTAATAGATGTGTTTCTTTAAATTTGAAGGGTTACTATTCACTCATCAATTTTTTTTTTTTTATTCACTTTTGATCTCTAATAGTCTTTTTTATTCACGTTTAATTTTCAACCGACTTGTAATAATAATGTAAGAATAAAATTAAATTATTAATTAATATATGATTAGTATAATTATAAAATATGAAAAAAATTATTATTATTAAAAAATAATATTATATTATTATTTTAATAAATTCAATGACTAATCTAACGTTGGATAAAAAGGTTTTAAATATATGAAAAATATGTAATTTTTTATTAAAATTTAAAGATAAATTTGACGAGTTCTTCTCTTAGCACTAGTACGGCTGGAGTTAATTTATATAGAATGAGGTCCGTCTCCCAGAACTTGTACTAGATCAGTTACTAAACAAATGATGAGAGCCGAAGTCGCAGCCGCACCCAAGCCAGATCACTACGATAGAGCAAGTGAATTGAAGGCTTTTGACGACACAAAAGCCGGTGTTAAAGGACTTGTAGATGCTGGGGTTACCGAGATCCCTCGTATATTCCATTTACCACCGGAGTACAGCTTCGACAATAACTCAGTTTCTGATCATGACAATCTGTTTAGCTCAATTCCTGTCATAGACCTAGAAGGCATCGAAAAAGATGTAACAAAACGCAAGGAGGTTGTGGAAGCGGTTCGTGATGCATCAGAGACATGGGGTTTCTTTCAGGTGGTGAATCATGGGATCCCTGTGGGTGTTCTGGAGGAGATGAAGGAAGGGGTGCGGAGGTTCTACGAGCAAGATACTGAGATTAAGAAAGAGTTCTATAACCGTGACCCCATGAAACCGGTTGTGTACAACACCAACTTCGATCTCTATAGTGCACCGTCTACCAATTGGAGGGATACGTTTGCGTGTTCCATGGCTCCCAATCCCCCAAGTCAGAACAACTGCCAGCTCCGTGCAGGTATATATATATATATACCTGGTATGCAATTTCTAATTTTTTGGATTAATATTGTAATTTAAAAACGATCTCACAACTTTGTATGAATTTGTAATCGTCTGATCATTGCTCAACTGAATTATGTCACACACATCCAGTTTGAATTAGGAAATTAAAGAATCTACCAAGAATTTTTTGAGATAATGGGTTTCGTGTTTTAAGTTGATCCGAGTAATACAGGGTTGTATTTATTTATTTTACTGTTCAATGGTTAGCTATGGCATGGAATTAATGCGTACGAGTACACCTTGGCTTATATTTAAATATATACTTTTCTATTTTCTGATTTATCACCTAAGAATCTTATCCACCATTCAAGCAGTGCTTCGGATCATTCGTGGCCCATAAAAAGATCATTCAGATCATGACAACTCCATATTTTTTCTTTCGATATTGTTATAGCATTTTTTCGATGCTGGGGATGATTTGTGGACGGTGGTGCTTATTAACATAGACTCCACTGATGCCACAACAAGCAACATCACAGCAGAGAAATTAAGTGCAACAAACATCACAGCAGAGAGAACAAGTGTCACTGCAGTGGAACCGTAGATATTTTTTGTCTCAAGTTGTAACTACTTTTTATTCTTTTCTGATTCTCTAGAATGTTGTACAAACCGTGTACAAAGGCACTACACTAATGCAATACAAGTAAGAAAGTATTCCAGTATTCATGGCTTTTCATTAGTGCTTATGGTAGTGATACGCATCTATGGCTCGACCAAATAAATGAAATACAGAAAACAAATGAAATACAGATTTTACATAGTTCAGTAATGTAGCATGAGTCACAAGGCGTGGGGGAGAGATTTCACTATGAAAGGAGTGATTACAAGCTCTCAAATCTGGCTTTTAGGTCTCTGTCGCACAATAGTTTTGTCACAAAGGAAGAAGTTGAAGAAGTAAGAGAGAAAGAGGAAAAAAGAAAAAAAAAAAGTTAAAGATTCTACTCTTCCTTTCTCTCTGTGGTGGCCTACTGGCCTCCTCTTTCGCCTGCTGCCCCATGCATCTAACCTTTTATCCTCTATTGCATTCTCTCTTTTTTCAGTCATGTACTTCGTCTAGTTTCATCTAGAGTTTTTGGCCTTAATTTGTCCCTTACAGATATCATAAAACTTGAACTATGAAATGCTTATTTTTGTTGACTCGATCTCGACCCCTATTAAATTTTTATTTATAATTTGGAGACTTTAACGTTTACATAGAGACAGGAGAATGACATATGCCATCTTAATATATACTTGTAGAGACATACTGGAAGAGTACTCGAAGCTAGTGATGGAGTTGGGGATTTCACTGTTCGAACTATTATCGGAGGCTCTTGGGCTAAACCCAAAGCACCTAAATGGCATTGATTGCGCTGAGGGGCTCCAAGTTCTTTGCCATTACTATCCGGCTTGCCCACAGCCAGAGTTGACATTGGGCGCAACTCGGCACGCTGACAATTCCTTCCTTACTGTGCTTCTGCAAGACCATATTGGTGGCCTCCAAATTCTTCATCAGGACAAGTGGATCGACATCCCCCCCGTGCCTGGGGCTCTTGTTGTTAACGTTGGAGATCTTCTACAGGCAAGCCTCTTCACATGAATCTTGTACATGTCTTCTCGGGTATTAATTGTTACTGGATTTGGACATCCTTAAATATTGCACTTTCTTATCCTTTATTTTACTAATCACATGCACTTCATATTTGTCAATGCATTGTAATTACATACACATAATCTCTTGGTCTCACGGACATGGCACTACCAAAGAGTTGCAGATTCCACCAGGCCAGATCATTGGCTTGTGCTGTGCTCTTTACTCGTCTTCTCTTGCTGGGGACCTTGTCATTATTATGGAAGTGAACGGTCTAAAGCGCACAATTTAATAACGACCTGTTGGTCTTATCTATGATATGGGGCGATTGAAATTGACGTTATGTCAAGGGACCAAGGTTGGTTCTGCTTTAGTGTCAGAATTTTCTCATTTACGAACAAATGAGAACATTCTACTTTGGATACTAATTAAGTACTAATGATACAACAGTACTTGCTACTTTTATTTACTTCAATTGGTGTGGTTCAGCTAAATCTCTTGGTATTTCTCAATTTTGATTTGGATGCTCCAAATTCAAGACTGGCCGGACTTCATTTTCTGTAGCTGCTAATTTCAATTTGTTAACTTTTTCCCCTTGGTTTTTCCAGCTTATAACGAATGACACGTTTAGGAGCGCTGAACACAGAGTCTTAGCAAGCCGGGCAGGTCCAAGAGTGTCTGTGGCAAGCTTTTTTTGCACAGCTTATCTGCCTACCGGAAAAGTTTACGAACCCATCAAGGAGTTATTATCAGAAGACAATCCTCCAAAGTATAGGGAAACCACGATAAGAGACTACTGTGTCTACTTCAAAGCAAAGGGCCTTGATGGGACTTCAGCACTTCTGCATTTCAGGCTTTGAACTCTTATAAAGAGATGAAGAAGTACCGTTAGTATGAATATGTGTTTTGGGTTGGATTTCCCAATTTCCCAAATTACTTGTGTGGTTAAATGCTATATTATCACAAGAATAAATGTTAGGGGCCCAAGTCTACCATATAGAAAAGTGTTACAAGGGCAGCAACTTTAATTATATGTACTCTACAAGCTCATTTATTATATGTACCCTATAAACTCATATGGCAGTCCATGCGGCAATACCGCATAAATTAAAAAAATTCATACGAACAAATCGTCTCTCTTTAGTGATATCATGTGGACTAATTAAGGAGGCATGTTATCATCTTTTGGGTTTATTACAGAATTCTGGGGTGAATTTTTACATTTTTATAATTTAGACCTAGATTTTAATTTTCACAAATTGGTTTTTGGATTTAAAACACTCACGATTAGATATCTCAATCAATTTTTCGTTAATTAACAATTTCACGTGACATTAGTTTGAAAACTTTATAAAGATTAGGTGAGAATTTTGTGAATTCTCGTTTGGGGGTGAGATGAGATGAGAATTTTATGAATAATAGTAAGATAGTTTGTAATAGTAGTAAAATAATTTGAGTTGAGTATTTTTTAGATTTTGAAAAATGAGAGAGAAAAAGTTGAATAAAAAATATTATAAAGATAAATTATTGTTAGAATATATTTTTATAATATTATTTTGCTTAGAGATTTGAAAAAATTAAATTGTTTTTTATTTTTTATTTGAAAGTTTGGGAAAGTTGTAATGATTAGTTTGAAAATCTTGTATTTGAATGATATTTGAGAAGGAAATGAGATGAGAATTTTGGGATGAAATCTATTTCCAAACAAGGTCTAAAGCCATCAATTTATAAAAACTTTCACAAACTTCCACATAAAATACAATAGACAATTCAACTTTTTTAAATAAAAAATATTAAAAAATAATATTCTAATAATATTTTATTTAACTTTTAACTTTCATCTCATTTCAACTCACTATCCAAAACTTCCATTTAACTCATGTATTGATTTCGTAATTAATCCGAATTTTTTAGTAGTCTAGCTATGAGCTATTGTCTAAATTAATCATTTTGAGAGTAATCGCAAAATAAATTACGGTTTGACGATGATTTGTGTATTTTTTTTTTATCTATATCTTTAAGAAGAGAGTGTGAGCTCTGAACAAGATTCTCAATTAGTTTTTACCAACATTACACGAAATAATAAATTGAAGTTATTTTTAGTATGTTTTATAATATTAAATATTATTCATATATAAGTTATCATGTCTTTCCCAGATTTTTATATAAAATATAATAAGTAATTTAATTTTTTTAAATTTTTAAATAATAATAATATTAAAAAATAATAATTTAACTATATTTTATTTATTTTTTAATTTTTATTTAATCTCGTCTTATCTCAACTCATTATCTAAATCGTACCCATGGTAAACACCTTTTTACTGAAAACTGTACGGATGCTACAATTTTTGAGTAGATCCCCCAACTCGGTCAAGCCGGCGTGCGGTCTAATGCAGACTGTGCACTTTTCTTTAAATATTTTATTTAAATAGTTTTAAATATTTTAAAAAACACACTAATATTGGAAAAAACAAAACGCGTTTCCTCTCTGCGTTTCAGTTTCTTCCTCAGTCCCCTTCCCTTTCTGCATTTCCTTCAGTCCCCCTCCCTCTATGTGTTTCCTCTCTTCCTCATTCCCCCTCCTCAAGAACTCTCTCTCTCTCGATCCTTTCACGAAGCACATCCCGTCAAAGACGGCGAGTCCCCTCGAAGAGCCGAAGAAACCTCGAAGGCACGGTGAGGCGGTTTGGTAGGTTTTGGTGGGAAAGAGACGAGGTGGGTTTTAGTGGGGTTTTGGAGAAGCATCGGCAGCGAGGGAGTGGATGGCAGCCACGCAAGATGAGGGACTCGCTACCTCGTCAGAGTTTTAGGGGAAGAGAGAGAATGGGGTATAATTCATATATCGGTGGAGGAGGTCTGGGTGGTAGTGGCAGGAGGTGGCGATAGGAGAGAGGAAGGAGTAGAGGAGGAGATCCGATGGTATGGTGGTGGTGGTGGCGGCGGCTTTGGTGGCAGGATTAGGAGTGGGTTGGAGGCGGGTGAGGCGGTTGATGGTGGCGTGTATGGTGTTCAGCTGGTGAAGAAGTCAGTCAGGGAAAGGAGGCAGAGCTGGGGTTTCCCAGAGGTTTGAATTGTGGAGGAGAGATGGTAGAGGGAGAGGATGTTGGTGATCACCATGGCTATGAGAAGTAGCAGATTCAGACTCATGGTGAACCCCATTTTTCTACCTCCATTGTTCAGTCTCTACTGCTTTTGCTTTTAGGAGGATCTTTGCTCTCTAGCTTGCTTTTAAGCTTCACTGTTTGTTTGGCTAATCAATGAAAGTAAAGTTAAAAGCTTTAAGATCTGATATGTGAGATCTTCGAGTGCAAGATTCAAATAATGTACATGCTTTCTTTATCTCTGCTTCTTCCCATGGCTATTACAAGGAACTGTAATGGAGAAGGAGAGCAAAAGTTTTGCCCTTTATAATCAACGGAACTATCGATGAACCTTTTTGGGATGAACTCTTCCGGGTTCTTCTGGTATTGGGGTTCTCGTCCTATTGCCCAAGTGTTAACTTGTATGACTGGTTGGGGGTTAATGTCATAACCGTTGAGCTTGAAGGGTACCATGGTTTGTCTTGGGAGAAGCAAAGTGGCTAGAGGGTGCAACCAAAAAGTTTCTTTCATTATCATCTTTAGGTAAGGAAGGTGATCCGTGCCAATTTTAGTGACTCTTCCTTTTTTTCCAACGATTTTTCTGACGTCATCTTGTGCTCTCTTCATCACTTTTGGGCTCCTAACAAGCTCTGCCATTGCCCATATCATGGTAATTGCACCAGTGTCAACTCCACCTAAGAAGAGAATTTGATGACACAAAAAATATTGCATTTAGCATATGAAAACCTCAATTAATTCATAAATATAAATCTTGAATACGAGAAAATGGAATTAATAGCCATGGGGGAAGAGATAAAAAAAAAAAAGTAACGGAAAAGGAGAACCATGGAATCTGGAACCTCAAAAAGTTTAATGAAAATCAAGTAGATTTGGTTGGGATGTAAAGGAGGAAAGTAGGGTTGCATGGGTCG
This sequence comes from Juglans microcarpa x Juglans regia, assembly GCF_004785595.1. Classification (NCBI taxonomy): domain Eukaryota; kingdom Viridiplantae; phylum Streptophyta; class Magnoliopsida; order Fagales; family Juglandaceae; genus Juglans; species Juglans microcarpa x Juglans regia. Next base: position 37,701,405 of record NC_054594.1, on the reverse strand, counting down.
ATGGGTTACAGACGATCGAACATGAAGAAGAAAGCTAGACGAAATTAGAAAGTTCTGTTTTATCTTTCTTCTTTATTCTTTCGTGCCTTTTGACCTTTTTATTTTTTTATTTTTTTTAACTGGCGTGGTGTCAGCGACTCCCCACTGCTTACATCAAGCGATTGTAATAGAAGAACTGGAGGATTAGGGAAATCAGTGCAGCATGCTCAAAAGAACACATAAGAATTTTCTCTTAGTGGGTCACCGTGGTACTTTGCCAAGCTTCCACAGGAGTTCGATCCCACCAATCTTTATTGCAGCAAATGGAGCCACGACACGGGGGTTGTCGAGACGAACTTACGTGCGTACTTTCCTTGAGCCCTCTAGATCTCTTCCTTCTTCTATATGGTTAATTAATTTCTCAAAATGTTTATTCCAATATCGGCAATGATGGATGATCTCAAACACCATTATTGACTTTAAACAATCCAAAAGCCTCGTAAATGCCAGCACTGATTGACCTGTTGTATAGTCGTCGTGAATTGATTTCTTTTAGATTTTTTGTCGCTCTCGTTATTCTGAGAAAAAAAGCGTTTTCTTGTTTCTTATTACATACTAGTACTGCTCGTCTTAATTTATGCAGTAGCTGGTCCATTTGAGCAGAACTTCCGCGGATACCAAACAAAATAAGAAAAATGGTTGTCCAGTAGAGATGAAGTTACAACCACACTCAAGCCGGTAAAAAATGATAAACTCATGATATATATTGTAAGAATAACAAAAGGAATGGAAGAAGAAGCAGCAGAGAAATAGAGAGAAGAGCTGAGGAGAGAATCTTATGAGAGCATTGCCTCACTTCATTAATTCGTGGTAGCATATACCCTTTATGTACAGAAAAAGAAAACAACTCTAACTAACTATAGAATAAAGGAATCTGTACAGCTGTCTAACTAACTCTAAATATATATAAAAGTACATTACAATTCATCTAAAGAAGGGACTTTCTAGTAATTTGACAGCAACATTTACACGTGTAGTAGGTGCATTTGGTGCTGACTGAGGATGCAGATCAGGTCCATTGTCATTGCCTTGAGCAGCTGAGCCTTGATGATCTTGTGACTTTGTGGTAGTGATGCCATCTTGTGCATGCTACTCTAATACCCCCCGCAAGATGGAGAATAGATATTCATTATTCCCATCTTGGATAAATGAGAATAAAGGGTATAGGATGGGAGGGATTTTGTGAATATGTCAGCTAACTGTGAGTGAGTGGAGGCATGAGCAGTTTTAATGCTGCCTTCTAGGATTTTATCTCTTATTAAGTGACAATCCACTTCAATGTATTTTGTCCTTTCATGAAAACTGGATTGGTTGCTATGTAGAGGGCAGCTTGATTATCACAAAGCATCTCAGCTGCTTGAGGATGAGGAATAAAGAGATAAGAAAACAATTGCCTTAGCCATGTGAATTCAGTAGAAAGAGATGCCATTGTACGATATTCTGCTTCAGCAGATGATCGTGACACAACATTTTGTTTGTTTGAACTCTAAGAAATAAGGGAATTCCCCAAGAAGATGCAGTAACCAGTTACTGATTTTCATGTATCAAGGCAGGAAACCCAATCTGAGTCATAGTAACCTTATAAATGTACTGATGAAGTAGATGACAGAAGGACACCTTGACCAGGAGCATTTTTAAGGTATCTCGGGACTTTATGAGCTGTAGTGAGGTGGGTGGTGGTGGGTTTGTCCATGAATTGGCTGAGGACTTGAATGGGGTAGCTTATATCTGGTCTCGTGAGGGTGAGGTATAGAAGTCGACCTATAAGTTGCCTATAGGAGGTGGGATCAGCTAAGGGAGTGCCAGTGGTCTTGCTTAGCTTGTGATTTTGGTCCATTGGAATTTTCAATGGCTTAGAAGCTAAGTGGCTAGAATCAACGAGTATATCTAGAGTATATTTTCTTTGGCAAAGATGAATGCCAGTTGGAGATCTAGCAACCTCAATGCCAAGAAAATATCTTAAGGATCCAAGGTCTTTAATTTTGAATTGGTGGTTCAAAAAGCTTTTGAGAACATAATTGAAATCAAGGGAATTGCTTGCAACTATTATGTCATCTACATAAACAAGCAAGGCTGTGAAAGAAATTGGCACCATTGATGCAAGTGAAAAGACTATAGTCAACCTTTGACTGTTTAAAACCAAACTGAATTAAGGATGTGGAGAATTTATCATACCATTGTCGTGAGGCTTGGTTAAGTCCATAGAGACTTTTAAGCAATTTGCATACTTGGCCGGGCTTGCCCTTTTGATATCCAGGTGGCATTTTCATGTAAATTTCCTCCTTAAGTTCACCATGGAGGAATGCATTGATGACATCGAATTGTTGAAGATGCCAACCTTTGAGTGTAGCTACTGCAAGAATGGTTTTGACAGTGACTATCTTGACCACTGGTGAAAAGGCCTCATGGTAGTCCACCCCTTCTTGTTGGTTGAATCATTTGGCAACCAGTCTTGCCTTCTTTCTCTCGACAGTACCATTGGAATGAAACTTGATTTTGTAGACATATTTGCAATCAATAGGGACTTTGCTAGGGGTAGATCAGTGAGGATCCATGTATGATTAAGTTCCAATGCCTCAAGTTCGGTTTCCATTGCTTTGCACTAGTCAGGGTCTTTGGCAGCTTGTTTATATGAATGTGGATCATGGGTGGATGAGATGGTAGCAAAAACTAAAGAGAAAAATGGGTGATAAATGATCATATGAGATAGAAGATAATAAGGGAAATGGTATACCTGATGAAGAGGATGTCATGTCCACAGATTGAGCCGGTGAGATGGAAGTGGCTTGTCGGCAATGGAAATGGTATACCTAGGAGGAGGATGAGGTACAGAGGGCGAAGGTGATTGTAAGGGAGAGAAAGGTTTAGGAACTATTGGTTCAGGAGACAAAGATGATGGAGAGGAAGGTGCTGGAGATAATGACATGGTGGTAGTGGTTAAAGGTGATGGATTTGAGAATGGAGTGGTATGTAAAATGGGAGGGGAAGAAGGAGGAACTAGCTGATTTTGGTTAGCTGAGGAATGAGGTGAATTATGAAAAGGGAAAATATTTTCATAAAAGGTAACATCTCTAGAAAGAAAAATTGCTTTTGTAGTAAGATCAAGTAATTTGTAGTCTTTTATCCCAAAAGGGTAACCAAGAAAAACACACTGCCTACCTCGAGGATCAAATTTTGTTCTGTTTTGAGAGACAGTAGAGGCAAAACATAAGCATCTTAATATTTTCATGTGAGAATATGTAGGTGGTGAATTAAATAGAAATTCAAAGGGAGTTTTATAGGAGAGAAGAGGGCTTGGAACCCAATTGATGATATAAGCTGCAGTGAGAATGCAGTCAGTCCAATATTGGTTGGAAAGGTTAGATTGAATCTTAAGGGCTCGAACTATGTTTAAAAGGTACTGATGCTTTCTCTAGAAATCCCATTTTGTTGAGGGAGTTTCCACACATGTTTTGTGATGGATGATACCTTTCTTATTGAAAAAGTCCCTCATTTGAAATTCAAGGCCATTGTCACTTCTAAGTACTTGGATTTTGGTGTGAAATTGTGTTTTTACTAAATTAGAGAAAGCTTTAATGCATGATATGGTATTAGATTTGACTTTGAGGAGATATATCCAAGTACATCTAGAAAAGTCATCCACAATGGTTGAAAAGTATTTGGAACCATCATAAGCTTCAACTGAGTTAGATCCCCATATATCGCAGTGAATAAGTTAAAAAACATGGCTGCTTTTATGAGTGCTAGTTGGAAATGGAAGCCTATGATGCCTTGCAAGGGGACATACATGACAAGGGTTTGTATCATAAATAGTGAAATTGTGGTTTCTGATTGAAGAGTCATTGATTACATTTAACTTTGAAATGGGTGTATGACCCATTCTACAATGCCAAACATCATAAATGTGATCAATACTTGTGGAAATAGTAGAAACAGAAATTGTTTTGTGTAAGTAATTGGAAAAATGATCAAGTAGAGTTGTGGGAGACACTGGTTCAGCAAGCAACTAGTAGAGGCCATCCTTTATCTCACCCATGCCAATTGGATCCATGACAGAAGGTCCTGAATAAAACAAAGTTGTGAAAGGAAAATGAAGCAACAAGAAAGTGAATTGGTTAGTTGTTTTGCTGAGATAAGATTAAAATTGAAAAATGGAACACATAACACATTGTGTAAAATAAATTAATGTGTTAGTGAGTTGGACACTACCAACATAGGTGACAGGTGCTGTGTGACCATTAGGAAGTCTAACTATACAGGAAACTTGAGAAATAATGGTTGAAATGAAGGAGGTGCTACAGACCATATGATCTGTAGCACCAGTGTCAATGATCCAAGGTGATTGTGTAGAAAAGTGAAGTGTTGGAGTGAAAGAAATAAGACACAAAATAGTACCATTCATGGTGGGAGGATGATTACAATCTGCCCGGATATGGTTGACTGAGTGATTAGCAATGGGAACTTCCTTTGACTGCAATAGAGATAGAAGCTGCAGATATTGGTCCTTAGTAAAGGTCAAGTTGTCTTCTGAGGAGTCCTCTTGCTCGAGTGAAGTCATATTGGCAGAAGAGAAACCAAGTGGCTTACCCTTTCCATGCAACTTGTGCCTTGGTGGGTAGCCATGTAATTTATAGCATTTGTCTGCTATATGTCCTGTCATATGACAGTGTGAGCAAGTTGGGGGTTGGGCATTTCCTGCTTTGAAGCAGGTGTCTAGAACATGGCCTTGAATTTTACAGTGAGTGGAAAATGGCCCATCATGCCTTGGTGGTTGAGGTGATCTGGGAAAAGGGTTTGTGTGAGGTATATGGTTATTTGACAGCAAGGGCCATTGAGTCAGGAGAGGGGAGTCCAGACAGCATGAGATGTTGCATTTCTTGCTGTTGGATCATGGAGAAAATTTTATTAATGGGAGGTAAGAAGTCCAAGAGCATTATTTGGTCACGGGTAGCATTGTAGGAGTTATTGAGACCTATGAGGAATTGTATAATACAATCCCTTTGATATCTGTTAAGTAAAACAAAAAGTTTGCCACATGTACAGTCAAGCATAGGGTCATACATGGTAAGTTCATCCTATAAGGTTTTAAGCTTACCAAAGTAGACATGAACAAAGTCATTCTCTTGTTGCAAACCTGCCAAAGCCTTTTTGAGCTGAAAGATTCGATGACCATTTTATTGGGTGAAGCAATCTTTTAGCTCATCCCATATCTGTTGTGCATTATCCACTAAGGCAATGCTGGATTTAAGGGTTGCGTTGATTGAGTTGTGTAGCCAGGAAACTACTAAATCATTGCAATGTTCCCAAGCATCATGGAGAGGGTCAGTGGTAGCTCTGGGTTTGAGCAAGGTGCCATTGATAAGCCCAAGCTTGTTCTTGGCACTAAGAGCCCTACACATGGCTTTGGACCAAGTGGTATAGTTTTCTGCAGTGAAAAGGTCAAGGACCAAGGGAAGGGAAGGGTTATCCCCATGATCAAGGGGATATGGGTTGAGAATGTTTGTGAAATCCAAATACACAAATTTGGTTTGATTACTAGCCGTTTGAAAAGAAAACACACTTTATGGCTCTTGATACCATGTAAGAATAACAAAAGGAATGGAAGAAGCAGCAGCAAAGAAATAGAGAGAAGAGTAGAGGAGAGAATCTTATGAGAGTATTGTCTCACTTCATTAATTCGTGGTAGCATGTACAAGGTGCAGCTACCTTTATGTACAAAAAAGAAAATAGCTCTAACTAACTAAAGAATAAAGGAATATGTACAGCTATGTAACTAACATTGAAAATACATAAAAGTACATTACAATTCATCTAAAGAAGGGGCTTTCTAGCAATTTGACAGCAACATTTACACAAGCAATAGGTGCATTTGGTGTTGACTAAGGATGTAGATCAGGTCCATTGACATTGCCTTGAGCAACTGAGCCTTGATGATCTTGTGACTTTGTGGTAGTGATGACATCTTATGCATACAGCTTTAATATATATACTGATATAGATACTAGATTAGATTTATTTGAAGGTTTTTTATGACACAAAAGGTGGTGTCGAAGGACTAGTGGATGCTGGCGTGTACTTACTGAGATCCCAGCTGTGAGGGGATAAAATGCACATAGCCCATAATTGGGCCCAGCCCACCAGACCACCATCAGAAATAAGGAAGAAACAATAAGAGACCAAGGAGAGCAAGTCAGACACGCCAATGGACAAGTCATATCATGGCAGGAAACGTCAGTGCAAGCCAGAGAGGAAAGTAGGCCGAGGGAGGAAGCTGACAAACGCAACAAAGAGATATATATAAAAAGCATACATCTAGATGAAATAGGACTTCTTCTCACACCAACTCAAACTCTCCCTCAATCAGATCATCTTCTTCTTCAGCAACCTCTTGAGTAAGACAACGTCTCCAACAGGAAGAACTCCAACTTTCTCTGTACAGTGAGATAAGAGAGACCACATGAGATTGTAAACACATATATTATAGTGGAGACTCCCATCCCCAAACCACCATGGACTTAGGCCTGTTGCCTAACTACGTAAATCTTGGTGTCCATCTCTCTTTACTTTCCCTGCACTTATTTTACATTCACAGCCATGGATGTACGAACAGCCACCGTACGGCAGCACCGGAACACTTCCGGGGGCTCCAAATAACACCTATCGTAGCACTGTCAGCTTAGAGTTGCCCAGGCTAGTGAAACACGACATCAACAGTGGCACCGTCTGTGGGATCTCTGTTGTCCCATAAATAGCGTGTCTTCGTATGCCGGCGACGACGCGCTCTCAATACAGATGAGCAGGCTCATGATGTGAAGAAGAACAATTTGAAGCAATGGAAGCAAGAGCTGACGAACAGGCTGCGACAATACAGAAGAAGAACGCAACGAAGGTGGGAGAAATTCGATCTTTCGGTGTACTGAATAAATTTTGAATGATGAATAAAGCTTCCTCCAGATAAGTATTCTTAACTTTTTGAATTCTTACATTCACAAAAAAAGGTTGTTGCAGAAAATAGGCGAGTAAATCTTTCCTCACCCAAGTGGAGTACCGAGTTCCTCACCATTGTACTCAGTTCATTCTAATGAACTATGAAAAGATTAAGCGCCTAGTAAGGACCAACCACGTAAAAGTCATGCTGCCCGGACACTAGCAGGCGAATATTGGGCACTTAAGTGAATAGTGGCACACAAACACTGCTCCCACCTGCACAGTACTCGGATAAGCATTGTGCACTTAAATGCATAGTGCATGAGCATGCACGTTCGCATGTAAGTCTACCGTGCACTGTGCGAGTGCACGAGGCATGGTATCGCGTGCGCCCATAGCTCACAATGCCACGTCGCGAGTCCAGTCGACCCACCAGTGGCCACTGCTCAGGCTGCCGGTGGTTTCTGGCTCCAGAGCCACGGCCCCCACCAGGGGGGTCGTGAACAGTGCGCTGTGTGATGCAGAGGAAGATGGCGCCAAATCCCACTGTGTGATGTGCCGGTATCGCCTGTCTCCTCTGGGTCGATCGATGACCACCCACTCCTTCCGGCATGGTTCCACACGAACCACATCCTGTAGTGCTAAAAACTCAGGCATGACTTAGTCGTGTTGCAAATGGAAGAGGTGTCGACGGAGGTCAACGTGGTCCACCGTCAATGTCTAACCTCACTGGTGCTGTCTCCAACAACCATGGCTGGCCCGCGGTGGCCATTCGTCGTGCACCCAGGCGCACGGTGCTGTGCACGCAACAAGAAACTTATGGCCTCCGGCCACGAGCACGGTTGTCTCGTCGGTGGTCACTACATGAACAGCCGGAACTCTTTACGTCAGCCGCTACGTGAACTGTCAACGGGGGCCATTGTCTACCCACCCCATGTTCACCTCGCTGTGTACATGGGAGTTCTACGGTGGCACTGTGTCCACACGAAGAGAACCTGTTCCCGAACCAAGCTTGATCTCTAGCTTCAACACCACCTACTCGGAAGTCACTAGCTCGGAAGTCACTAGACAACCTGCCCTACCTCACCTGCATGGGAAACTACTACTCAGAAATCACCGCACGAGAGCATAAACTTCATATGCATGGGAAACAATTGCTCTCAGTTGCTCGGGAGTGACCCAAGCCCAGTCACCTCCTCTTCTCGGGAGTGACTTGATCGGGAATTTCTAGCTAGAAAACACTGCTCGATACCCCATGATCCACTCGGAAACCACTCACGGACCATGCTCCGACCACTCGGACAGCATGCACGGACCACTCGCCATGGTTGGCATACGGGACTCAGCTAGCAAGCATGGATGGGCTCGGACTAGACCAATCGCACGAGAGTTGGACACAGTTGATACAGTCGCACAGCTTGCATGAGACTCGGACGCCATTGGTTGGGCTCGGACAGTGCCTTGTTTTGTTGCTTTGCTCCGCTGCTCTACTTTTCTCCGTTGCTCTACTCTGCTCTGCTACTTTTTGCTCTACTGCTCTGTTCTACTACTGTTCTATTGCTCTGCTCTGCTCCTATACTCCGCTATTCTGCTCCACCACACTGCTCTGCTCCGCTCCGCCAGCGGGCTCTCCCTAGAAGGCTATCCCTAGCGGGGAAGCACAGACTCCCCCTAACTAGCAACAAATCTCGATTTTTTGCTCAAACTTTATGTAAATTATGTTTCTACTAACGAGGTTATTTCTTGTGGCTCAGAACGACAAATATTGGCAATATGGGCCATCTAGGCACCGCTCGGGCGTCCCAATATGGCTCCATCAAAACAAATTGCCAGGAGGGAAAAGTCAAGGACGACCCGACCTTCCAGATATTCGATAGGCGGGAAAGGTCAAGGACCACCCTACCTTTCGGATACAAGGTCAGTCTCTTGATTGGTCATGAAGTATTTGTTATGGACCAGACCCTTAAGCTCTGCCCAAATACTGGTCACTCAGAATGTAAGTCCCTTGACTTGTCTACCTTCGTGCAAGGTTGTTGCTTGCGATGCATTGGCTAAGGACCAGAGCCTCTGGGCTTTGCCCTGAGCAACAACTAGTCGGAGCACAAGTCAGTCTCTAGATTGGACTTGCCGACCTTCAAGGAGTACAAACTTAGTCTCTTGATTCACCATGGGGTATTGGCTAAGGACATCAACACCTCCAATATTAATCTATCAGTCACTGGATAAAATTGGATAAGACCTGATTAGTTTATGAAGAGTCTTAGATTTAGTACTATTCGTGTCATAGAACTTAGTTTCCTTATCCTCCCAGGTCAGAGCTGTTGCCCACTGCATGCAGTTATATATGTGATATATATTCTCATTTGCTAAAGTTAATTGCAGTTTCGTTCATCTAGATAGAGCAGTTATATATGTGATATATATTCTCATTTGCTAAAGTTAATTGCAGTTGCATTCGTCTAGATAGAATCAGGCCGCTCTACATGTTAACGTCAATCTCCCTCCCAATTGCAATCAATTTTTGGACATATATTGATAATCGTAGTCAACAAGTCTGGCGTCTTAAAATGAGAAACGATCAAGTGGTATAAGACTCTTTTGTCAGGATTCAAGGACTGGGCAATAATGTAGGTTACAAGTTATGTTTAAATTAATTGATTGTGGAATGGATTATAAAAAAAATTGTACAGCCTTATGATATATCGTTAAAGAAAAATGATATCACCAACACAACTAGCTGAAGTTTCGGTATGATCCATTTAATTTGACTGTGACCGCGTATATACAACTGAATTATTTTATAAGATCTGGTCTATGTTTTGAACAGAATCGAAAATATGATTGGACGAGACTTTGGACACGATTTCATAGGATTATTTTAAAATGAGTAATTATACTGTATTCCTTATTTTTTCATTTTGATCACTTATACATTTAATTTTTTTATTTAATAATTAAAAAAATAAATATTAGTGTATTGATATTTTTTTATTTTTTAAAAATATTTAAAATAAAAAAAAATACAATTTGCTACACTAGATAACACATAGAGTGGGCACATGCAGCCTGCAGATAGCAGAGTAGCACCACTATTTTAAAATTGGGTCGCTCTATAGCCACAGCTCCCAACTGATCTCGCTGGAAGCTATTGTTAGTTATATTATTATTATTTTTCTTCTTCTTACATGTATTTTTTTTAACACTTTTAAATAGTTTTTAAAAAATAAAAAAAAATCATAATATTATTAAAAAATACTTTTCAAATCATTAAGTAAAAAAAAAAAAAAAATACAATAATAACTCCGAACCATAAGAATAAGTGGTAAGAGTAATATTTTTTTTTTTAAATTTCAAACGTCAATAATACTAGAATATATATATTTAAATAAATAATAGGAAAAGGTATATTTTAAAAACATTTAAGTGTCGCCCGTTCTTTTTGGCCACATGCATACCTGCAACCCCGACTTGAATTATTCGGTCCAGCTCGTTATCACTACATCTGGCGTTAATTTAAATACGGGTCCGTTCTCCCCGAACTTCTAGATCTGTTACCAAACAAGAGGAGGAAAATGGTGAGAGCCGAAGTTGCTGCTGCACCAAAGCCAGATCACTACGATACAGCAAGTGAATAGAAGGCTTTTGACGACACAAAAGCCGGTGTCAAAGGAGTGGTAGATGCTGGGGTTACTGAGATCCCTCGTATATTCCATTTACCACCGGACAGCTTCGACAAGAACTTAGTTTCTGACCATGACAATCAGTTCAGCACAATTCCTGTCATAGATATCGAAGGCATCGAAAAAGATGTAACAAAACGCAAGGAGGTTGTGGAAGCGGTTCGTGATGCATCAGAGACATGGGATTTCTTTCGGGTGGTGAATCATGGGATCCCCATGGGTGTTCTGGAGGAGATGAAGGAAGGGGTGCGGAGGTTCTACGAGCAATATACTGAGATTAAGAAAGAGTTCTATAACCGTGACCCCATGAAACCGAACATAATCTAAATGTAAATTTGAGGGACTCTACTAGTATTTTTTTTTTTTTTTTATAAATTTTTTTAAGTATATTTAATATTTTTTTTTATTTTTATTCTTCTATTTAAATATGTATATATTTATACATCAATATGTATGTTTAAATAAAAAGATAAAATTGACAAATTATATATTAGTGTATGATGTAAGGGATGATAGTAGAACTGTTATTGGGAATATAGATTTCAAACGTGCACTTTGATACAGTCCAATCCAACGTAAAAAGATTATCGATGACCCCATCAAGCAAACTTGTCCAAAAGGTTATCGATCACCCCATTAACAAGTTTATCTATAGTTACGTACTTATAAGGATATGCTTAAGAAACTTTTATCAGATTTGGTCTATGTTTTGAACAGATCAATGTATAAATATATATAATTGGACGAGATTTTGGACACGAGTTCAAAGGATTGTTTTAAAATTTTGGAAGGTCAATAATACTAAAAAAAATATGAGGGAAAGGGAAAGGTATATATGTTTTAACAAAGAGAATTGTTATTTGAAAGTCTTTATGTCATACATCATCTAAATAACATAATTTGATTTGTAAGATTTAAATTTTAAAATTTATCTTTCAAATCAAATTATGTCACGTGAATGTTGTGTAGTGAAACCTCTAAGAATTGGCTCAAGTGGTAAAGATATCTGTAACTCCCAAGGGTCTGCATGTAACCACAGTTTTCTTCCGCTACAAGTGAGGACTATCATTAAATTTGGAGTACCTTCCTCTTAAAAAAAAAAAAGAAAAAAGTGGTAAAAGCTTTGGGCTTGGGGCTATGTTCCTTTAGGTCTAAGGTTCAAACCCTCTTGGATACAAACAATCTCTAGGGGTCATCGGACTAGAGAATCTCCTTGTTGAGGGCCTGTGCACCCCTCGAGATTAGTTGGGATGCTGTTCATGAACACTTGATGACGGTTGTTGTTAAAAAAAAAAGAAGTTAAATTTTTAAAATAAATAATGATCCACATGGCTAATTACTCCTTTTGGCCCTATGCATAATTCCGACAACGGCCTTGACTCGAATTATTCAGTCTAGCTCATTATCACTAATATGACTGGTGTTAATTTGGTTGTTGGACCAAACTCAACTCATTTCAAACCAATTTTTGATAGAATCTACTACTTTTTCAACTTTTCATAAAAAGTTGAAACTTATCTCTTTGTACTTTATACATTTCTACTTAAAAAGTTAAACCTATCTCAATCTAAAAAAGTTAAACCCATCTCAATGGGACCCACAAAATACTACTATTCACAGCACAAGTCAGCTCATTTCAACATCCAACACAACCTAAATGTAAATAAGTTGAAATATTAATTTGAATGTATGAAGTAATTAAGTTGAGATGAGTTTAGTTTTTTATAGAAAGTTGAAAAAGTAATGGAACCCATCAATAACTAAATTGAGATGGATTGAGATGATTTTAACATCCAAATGTAGCTTTAAAATTATGCAGCTTGTGTTCTTTAAAAGAAATAGCTAACCTTGAAACTTACCAAAAAAGGGCAATGTTAGGGTGCATACCAAATGTGCATCCCAAATATAAATGCAAGTGCAAATGGTTTTATTTTTCTTTTTAAATATTTTTTTAAAAGATAAAAAAATATAAATTCAGTAATAGTCACTTTCTTAACCATTAAAAAAAATTAAAAAATTAAAATATATGAATGGGCACATTTGAAAATCATAGTAGTATTTTCCATAAAACAATTATGTATACTTCATTTTCAGTCGTCTAATGATCAGCACCATATAATTTATAAAAATCCAAGAGCTCTAAATACTTTAAGAAAAAAAGGAAAATTGATTGATCTAGCATTCTTTTACCGTTTGTTTTATAACTTTATATTAAATTAAGGAGGATTTTATAAAATTATAATTAAGTGACATATTTGTATTAATTAAATATAAAATAAATTGTAAAAAAGTTACAGATATATTATTAAAAAATGAATGGTATCTCCAAGCTACCTCAAGTTTCGGCTTCAGTTGAATCTGATATTACCAACCACGCAGCTGAACTGAAAGATTTCAAGTAATCCAAGACTGGTGCAAAGGGACACGTAGACCCTGGTGTTACAGAAGTAAGTACTTCCTCGGATCTTCATCCTGCCACACGAGAACTTTGGCAAAATCCCAATGAGACCGAACTCAATATTCCGGTTACGAGAAATACTATTCATCATATCTGCATCATATATTAATAAATAATTTCTTATTTAAGTAATGCTTGATAATTTTATTTATATTTTTATTTATAAGATTGATTTTATTAATATTTTTTAATTTAAATTTTAAATTTTAAATTTCATAAATTTCAATATATCAATAAATTACACGTGGAGAAGTAAGTTTTTTATAAGGATAATGCTAGCGGGCTGCCCACTAGTGTATTTATTTTTTTTATAACTTTTTAACATCCTTAATCTTTTAAAAAAAGAAAAATAAATAAATAACTTCACTAATAATCATTTCTTTAACCATTAAGGTTTCGTTTGTTTTCACAATTCCTCTTAATTCATCTCATCTAATCATTACAACTTTCTCAAATTCTCACACGAATAAAATAAATAATTCAATTTTTTCAAATCTCAAACAAAAATAATATTAAAAAAATATATTTTAATAATATTTTATTTAACTTTTAGCTTTAATCTTAACTTAATTTAACTTATCTCATCTCATCTGGGAAAACAAACGAGCCCTTAAGTACATTTAGGCAAACCGAACGTAATCAAGTAGTAAGTTTGAGGAGCTCCTGTAACGCCTATCCTTGTAGTGAGACTTTTTATAAAATGATTTTAGAAAAGACGACGGGAATTACTGTTCGATTTAAAACCTTTTTTTTTTTGCGTCCATACCCAGGATGCAAGACTCTACGTTATAAAATAAAATGTGATTTGAGAATAAAAGAGGTTTACAGCGGAAATCATCAATTTTAACAATAAAAGGCCTCTCATACATTTAAACGCTCATGCCTAGACTTCCGTGCTCTTCACTATGGGCCGTGTCCGTCCTGACGCGTACGTCTCATTCAGTTCCTGTTGGGGGGGGGGGGGAAGGGGCATATATAGAAACTAAAATGAGTCAATGACTTATAAGCATTACTTCATATAGTTAAAATATAACATATGTTTTCATTCATGTATTCATCATTCATACATACTATACGTACATGGATATATGCATACGTGCGTTCGTTTGAAAACATCACTGGATGAGATTTTTCTTTAAGAATGAGATTTCTTTTTGTAAAACGTTTCTCCCATTAGTGCATTCATTTCTTAAAGAGTTCGTGCATTCATGCATTCATACTTTCTTATCATTTTTATTGGCCGGTACACAATATTACGTCCCGTGTGTTGGGATTTATTGGTCTTTCTTTGGACCCGGACTCCACCCGTGGCCACGGATTGAGAATCCCTTTTCAGTCAGAGGGCATCACTGGGTGCACTATCAGTACTACTTACTCGGCATTGCAATCTGCCCATTCATTGGTACCCTTTCCATTCATTCATATGGCCGTTACGTATTTTCATACATTAAACGTTTAATCCTTTCATTCAGTTTAGTCATTTCATTCAGTTCAGTCCTTTTCATTTAACAGTTCGTTCATGGAAAAACGTCTTTTAAAAGCATGAGCTTAAATATCATCTTTTCATTGCATCCGTAAAACATTAGTTCATGGCATCATAAAACATCAGTTCATAGATTTTCTTAAAAATACATATAATAGATACAGCGTATAGTCATCCATTCACATGCGTACGATTAATACTTTGGGTGCGTGAAAATGGACTGCCAAGGAGGGGCCGTACATACTTATACCTTTGAACACTTAGCATGCTTTCGTAAAACATCTTTCATGTCGTTTTGTAAAGTATCGTAAAGAAAAGTATTTCGTTTCATTTCTTGTATTTTAGAAAACTCTAGAAGAGTATGAACGCAATATTTACCTGGACTTCATGCTACTTTCATATCATGCAGTCCATTCATGTGCGTGTCAGATGGCAACCTATATGCATACACATAACCTTAATATCATTCGTTGTCTAATACATAAGCAACTAAACTATAAATAGAGCTACACTTCACTTGGAAGGCTCTCCTTCTATCCCATGCTCTTACGTGCCCTTTACTATGCTAACACCTTCGGAGACCACTTACGGTCATTACCTTTTCCCAACTCGACGTTCTTGCCTCGAGTACTCATCACTAAAGTGAACCCGTGATTCACCTTAAGATTAAGACACTAAAACATTCGTCTTACTTTTCCTGTTAACCACATTCCGACGCATGATTCCGACCGACGGAATCATGCATCCCAATCCTAACAATACACCCGTTACTACCTTCATGCACCTTAGCCCACACTAAATCCTCATTCCCATCCATACAAGTCACACGGCTCTGAGCCAACTCTGAGGCTCAAGCACCGTGTAACTTTGTCTAGGACAGATTACCCATTACATATGGTGAATCCGTCTGGCATAGGTGTCTAACTAGATTACACATATACCTTACCCCTTTATCACCTGAGACCAACATATAACATGTTGATCACCTGCTTGTAGGGACAAGAGCCATACTTCGATACCAACATTCTCTTAACCCGGCTAGCATGACTCTTCATGCTACCCGCCCCTTTTGACAGTTCATCCCAACACTTAACACGACAAGACTCCATTCACAACCATGTTTTACGTCATGTCATACAGCTCGAGACTACTCCCAAGCTACATTGTGACCTTGTCACATCACCTGACATCCCATTATTCCATTCTTACGCCAACTCCTAACTCATCACTAATACGGTTCCTCACGTACTCCTATCACATCGTGACATCTCGTCACGATCCCGCTGTGCCATTCCTACGCTAACTCCTCACCTATCATAAGCACGACTGCTGGTAACCATGTCACTTCGTGACATTCTCCAGTCATGCTTCTGCTGCACACTCTTACACTTGTTCTACTACTTCACCCATACTCTCAGCCATAAGTCAATTATAGTGACACCTGTCATCTTAGACTATAGGCTACACCATAACTATTTCGGGACACTGTTCCATAGTTCCCGACACTACTCATCACGCTCTAAGCCCATCGACCATACAATCATCCTTATCTCTGCGACACGCCATACAGTGTCGCTGCACCTCTTAGAGTACACTCTACATGTACTCCTTGTCACACGCTACGCCACATCACCATTATGGCGTACCCGCCATATGGTGCAATGCTCCATCCTCCCTTCACACACATTACGCCATACAAAGTACTCTCCGCGTGTACTCTTTCCATTCCACATTACACCAGGAGGATGTATTTTACATATACTCTCCTTATCCCACACTACGTCATGAGAGTACACACTCTCTTCTCAATCCACACGATGCCACGCCACCATTATAACACAGTCCACAACACTACACGGCACAGTCCATAACACTGCACAACACAATTCCCAACTACGCTCCACACTTCACTACACAGAATGCCCAACACTTCACTACACAACACATCACAATACAGCGAACTCCACAATACTTACAACATAGTCCACAACCTAATCAACTAATCAACATCTAACATAAATAACGAGGGATAGATGGTTATACCATCGACGGGATAACCTGTGCGTTGTTCGCTGTCCATCATGATTGACGACGTTGGAAGGAACGTATGGGGCGGCTATATCGCGTGCGGTGACTGTTTAGGCGGTTGGATAGCTAGGCGTGGTCTTGGAATGGCTCATGGTGGCCTTGTGATGGTGGTAAAGAGCGTAGCACGACGGATCTTGCCTGGTCATCACACGTAGTGACTGTCCATCGTGCGTAGTGGCTGCCCACCAGATAAAGTGGTGGTTTGGGCTTTGGGTTAGATCAAGGGAGGTCAAGGGAGGTTGCTGTTGGAGCCATGGAGGCTCAATGGTGGTGGCACAGCGGTCCACGGTGGTGGAGGGGAAATTGGCCATGTGTGAGAGGGAGAGATGCTGTGAGAGAGTGAGGGAGAGTGAGAGGGCATAGGTGGCAGATCGGGGCCATGGGTGGTTGGGATGGGTTGGTGGTGGCCTGAGGATGCCGGAAAGGGTGGTCACACGCCATGGGTGGCGGCTTACGGTGGTGGAGGTGGCCTAAGAGGGAGTGGGCGTCCATGAGAGAGTGAGGGAAGGTGAGCATGCATGGTGGCTCGGCTGGACATGGGGATAGCTAGGAGAGGTGGTCGGTGGCCAAAGGAGGTCCCGGTGGTGGTGCTGTGCTTGGAGGTGGAGCTCCATCGTGGGTGTGGAGAACCCGTGCAAGAGAGAGGTGGACTTCGTGGGGACAAACGGCAGGGAGATGGAGGCCGAGCTCATTGGAGGAGGATGGCCGGTGGGAGGGGAGGCTACCGTGGAGGTGGTGGCGCCGGAGGATGGCGCACGGCGGCGCAGCAACATCAAGCTGGGCTGTGCACTGCCGAGAGAGAGGAAGAGAGAGCTTGAGAGAGGGAGACCGGTGTGGGGGGACTCGCCTGAGTGTGGTGATGCTAGTGGAAGGGGTGATGAGGCTCATCGGCGCATGGCGACGCTGGGTTGAGCAGTGGAGGAATCGGGCATTGGGGGAGCTGCGTACGACATACGCTGAATGAGAGGAAGGAGAGAGAGGGTGGAGGGAAAAGTGAGGGAGAAAGAAAGTGGGTCTGGGTATTTAATCCAATCCATTCATCTTGAGATCTTCAAAACGATATAACGGTGGATGATTAAAACACTGATTTGAAAATGTGTAAAAATTAACTTAATTAAAAGCACTAAGAGGAATTAAGGTAGAATATTATTTAAACTAACTTTAGTTTATAAAATAATATTCCTTCATCATTAATAAATGATGAAGTCTTGTTTAATATCTTTAAATAATAAAATCATTTAATTTAATTAGAGTTTTAAACATAATTTAAATCTCATAATATTTTAAATAACTGAAATCATTTTAATAAATAATATTAAAATGATTTCCGACAATTATAATATATTTGGACCTCTTCAAAAATATTATAATTGTCGTATTTAAAATTAAGCTTAGTTCAAAAACATTGGAAATACCTCATATAAATATTTTTAGTGCATTTAAAACACTGAGCGTACTTTAGAAATCATGTAATATCTTTGAAAACACGTCATCGGGGTTCGACAGGCATAACAAGGCTTGCAGTCGCTAGAGAGAAGGGGCGGATTGTTGCATAATTTTCACCCTCGAAATTTGCTTACGTCAGAAAGAAAGAACGTACATCTCCTCTATGAGTCTACTGGTTCCCAGGCAATTTCAAAGGATGAGTTTTGAGTGCCTTTGTGTGAGTGGTCCAATGGAAGAGCTTGAACAAAGATGGAAACATCTTTGTTTGTCTGCGGAGGAGGAGGTGGTACTGGATTTCCCTTCAGAGGATGATGAAGATGTCAAGCTTAAAGGTCAACGAAGTCTAATTGGGCAAGTTTGCCTGGACCATGTAGTAGGGAAAGAGGATGTGGCAAATGCTTTGGGGGAAATATGGAAGATTAGCAAGAGGGCAGAGTTTTAGGAAGTTGCGAAGAACACATTTGTGATGACCTTTGCCACCCATGCAGATAAAGAGAGAATTCTAGAAGGAAGGTCATGGCTTTTTGACAATGTTTTGTTTGCATTAATGTCGTATGATGGTGTTATGCAACCTTCACAGATAACGTTTGAGTTTGAGGTCTTTCGGGTTCAGATTCATAACTTACTACTTGGTCAGATGAGGAAGGACTGGATTGTTAATTGGAGTGTCTGTTGGTAGAGTTCTTGATGTGGATACGACGGAGGATGGAGTAGGCTGGGGCAAATACTTAAGGGTCATGATTGAATTACCCTTACATAAGTCTATTGGACGGGGGAGTTTCATTAATTCTTTTGGAAGGAAATTATAGGTGCACGTTTTGTATGAGAATTTGCTGAAATTATGCTTTAGGTGTGGATGGTTGATCCATGAAACCTCTGGTTGTCGACAGAAGAGTTTGACTATGGGGAGGGAAGGAGAGTTAGCCTTGCAGTTTGGTGCATGGCTTTGTGTTGAGTTTGGTTTTAAAAGGAAGTCCTCTTATGCATCAAGTGCTGATAGTGCAGGTGGAAGGGAGACAAGCCAACATGCTACACATGGTGACGAATAGTCTGTAGGGAGTACTAATCATAGTGGTCAGTCATCGGTGTCGGCGAAAGAATTGCCGCAAGTTGCAGATGTAGTTGGCAGTTACGGTACTAGCGAGATTGATGGCTTTTCAAAACTGGCTGATAAGATTGAATCTGTAATGGACTTTGAAAGTGGGGATAAGGATAAGCTAGTGGAGTGTGATTTGGGGAGCTCTGGTGCAAAAGTGTTGAAAAATCAAGATAAAATATGCAATTTGGTCGTTACAAGTGAGAGGGAGGATATAGGGGAGCTTTTGGGCTTTGATGGGCCTTTTTCAAAAACTTAAACACATTACAAGCCTGTGCTGGTGGAAGGGCCCATTGAACAGTTTCAGTTTCTACCTCAGGACTTAACGGTTATGCACTCTCCCATGGTTTCACTACAAAAGAAAGGAAACAGGGAAGCTACATATACAAAATGCACAGAAGGGTTCACTGAAATGGAAGAGGACGACTAGGTCTCAAAGTAAGCAATCTCCTTGTCTGGATACTTTGTCTGGTCAAAAACGATAAGTGGATGAGGATGATGATCTATTATCTGAGTTGGTGGTTAAGAAGAAAGGGAAGTCTGAGGTGGCTATCTCTATGGAATTGGCGGAGGCTGGATCTGAGCCCTACCAATCAGTATGAAACTCTTAAGTTGGAATTGTTGGGGGCTTGAGAACCCCCAAACAGTTCAAAATCTTAGCCTTTTAATCAAGACAAAATTTTCTGAGGTGGTTTTCCTTATAGAAACCAGGTTATGTAATAAAAGAGCTCAAATGGTTGTAAGAAAACTTAATTTTGAAGAGTGTATTGTGGTGGAGGCTCTTGGCAAAAGTGGTGGTCTCATGTTATTATGGAAGCAGGTTGTTGAGGTAGATTTGTTGAATTATTCCCAAAGACATATTGGTGTTTTTATAACTGATGATTTGGGTGAGACTCGTTGGCTTTTAACCTATTTTTATGGCCATCCTGAGTTTGTTCACAGGAAGAATGGGTTTGACTTGTTAACTTCTTTTAGACCTGCAGATTTAGGGTGGTGTATTATTGGAGATTTCAATGAAATTTTGACATATGATAAAAATGTGGGAGACAGATCAAGGCCTGAGGGTCAGATGCATTTATTTAGACAAGTTTTTCATAAAGGTTCTTTATTTGATTTGGGGTGGAGAGGGGCAAAGTATACTTGGTCTAATCGACATGAAGATGATTCATTTACTAAGGAGAGGCTCGATTGAGTCTTGGCTAATAAATAATGGAAGGACTGCTTTGTTAATTATCAGGTGGACACACTAACTGCTATCTGCTCAGACCATAGGCCACTTTTGCTTAATTGTGTTTCTGTAAGAAGGCCACAACTTGTTGTTCCTAGAAGCTTCAACTATGGATCAACTTGGAGTCATGAAGTTGTAGCAGCATTGTGGAATCAGAATGGCAGAAACATATGGTGGGTATGAATCAAACGGACACAGTGCAAGCAAAACTGGAACTTTGTAGCAAGGGCCTCAAGAAGTGGAGCAAGAACATGGACCAAGACAGATTAAAGGCTATAAAGGACAAATCAAAAGCTATTAAACTGTTACAAAGGGATGAGAAGGCAAGTAATATGCAGGCTTAGAAATAGTTGCACAAAGAGCTTGAGTTCTTACTGAAACAACAAGATTTAAAATGGAAACAATGAGCAAAGCGACATTGGCTTGAGAAATGGGACATAAACACAAAATTTTACTATGCATGTGTTAATCAAAGACAATAGTGATGGTTTTTGGCAACATTTTACACAAGTTTTTCTTTCAACCAGGCCATCAAGGGAGAATATTGCTCATTGTTTGAGTGGGGTGGAATCACGAATTTCAGAGGATATGAGGCTAAGCTTAGAAATGGAGTTTCTGAGTGAAGAAGTTGAGATTGCATTAAGCAAATGTCCCCTTAAGGCTCCTGGACCCAATGGTTTTAATGCTGGGTTTTACCAAGATCATTGGGAGATTGTGGGAGCTGATGTCTCCAAAGCTGTGATGGAATTTCTTAACAGTGGTATTATGCCTAAAAGACTTAATTACACTCAGATTGCTTTGGTTCCCAAAGTAAATTCTCCTACCTCTAAGAAAGTTTAGACCTATTAGCCTTTGTAATGTCCTGTACAAGCTAATATCCAAAGTTTTAGCTAATAGAATGAAGGGGGTGCTGTCTAAAGTCATTTCTTGGAATCAAAGTGCTTTTATTCCCGGTAGGCTTATCACTGATAATATTATGGTTGCCTATGAGATTTTACATACTATGTAGTCAAGACAAAAAAGCAAGGTGGGCAGTATGGCTATTAAATTAGACATGTCCATAGCATATGATAACGTGAAATGAGATTACTTAGAGACAATGTTGCTCAAGTTGGGGTTTGGTGCTAGATGGACTGGCTTACTAATGACTTGTGTCAAAACTGTGAGTTACTTAGTTAAGGTTAATGGGATTCCAGGGGAAATTATTTTTCCTTCAAGAGGATTACGCCAAGGGATCCATTGTCTCCATATTTGTTCCTTATTTGTGCTGAAAAGTTAACTTCTCTTTTTCAACAAGTTGAAAGCTAGTGAATTATTTGAGGGATAGCATCTTCAAGAGGAGGCATAAGGATTAATCATCTTCTTTTTGCTGATGATTGTGTCATATTTTGTAGCGCTAAGCAAGAAGAATGGTTTAATGTGGAAGATATATTGATGGAGTATGAGCGTGCTTCTGGTCAATCTCTTAATAAACAGAAAACCTTTATATTGTTTAGCAAAAACACACAACCAGGTGAAAAGGAGTTAATCATTCAGTCTTCGAATGGTGTGGCATGTGGGAATTATAATAGGTATTTGGGCTTACCAACTATCATTGGAAGGTCCAAATACAATACCTTTCGAGGTTGGAAAGAGAAGATTCAGAGAAGGATATGTAGCTGGAAATTTGTTTTGCTTTCTACAGTTGGAAAATAGATTCTTATTAAAAGTGTGCTACAAGCTATTCCAGCGTATACTATGAGTGTCTTCAGACTGTCATTTGTTCTTTTAAAGGAGATTGAAGCTATGTTAGCTCAGTTTTGGGGAACCATAATAAATATGAGAAGGGAGTTCACTGGCTAAGCTGGGAGAAGATGGGGTAAGTGAAAGATATGGGGGGGTCTTGGGTTCAGGAACTTAATCAGCTTCAACAAAGCTTTGTTAGCAAATCAATTATGGAGATTTTTGCAAGAACCTTCTTCTCTAGTAGCTCAGATTTTTAAGCAAAAATACCATAGCAACTGTCCCTCACTTGAGTCAAAACTTGGATCCTCTCCTTCCCACATTTGGAGAAGTATCTGGCCTTCGTTGGACTTAATAAGGGTAGGTTCTTTGTGGAGAGTAGGAAATGGTAAGAATATTTAAATTTGACATGATAGGTGGATACCTAGACCCTCTACTTATATGGTGCAAACACCTCCAAACTTATTAGCCTTTGATAGTAGAGTTGCAAACTTGCTTGACATGGAGAAGCATGACTGGAAAATAGATTTGATAGAGGCAGTTTTTTTTTATCCAGCAAATCCTAAGTTAATTTTTAGTTTACCAATTAGCATTATGGGTGAAAATGACAAGCTAATATGGGTAAAGTCCTCAAAAGGGATCTTCACTGTCAAAAGTGCATACTTTGTGGATACTGAGCTTAAAAGGCAGACTCAAGGGTAGACTTCTCATGATGCTATTGGAGATGTTCAGGGGAAGAAACTTTGGCAACTGCAAGTTCCTAGTAAGGTGAAGCAATTTTTATGGAAGACTCTCAATGACATCTTACCTACAAAAACCATTTTGGCAAGGAAAAAGACTATTAAAGATGGCCTTTGTCTAATTTGCATTCAAGAAGAGGAAACAGTCTTGCATGTTCTTTGGACTTGTCCTGTTGTAGTGGATGTGTGGGGCGAATCTGTTAGTCTTGTCAAGAAGTGGCATATAGCTTATGAAAATTTATTTATTCTATGGAGGGATCTGTTTCAAAGGTTGGAAACTCAACAATTGGACCAAATAGTCGCTATGATGTATAAACTGTGGATCAGAAGGAGCAGATAGGTGTTTGATCAAAAGTTCCAAACTCCAGTTGCACTATATCAGTCTGCATTGGATGATATTGATGTTTATAAAGGAGTTGTTCAGTTTCAAAAGCAGCAACACACAGGGGATGGAGTGCAGTTGCAAATAGTTGATAGAGCCTTATGGGCACCAGCTGTGGAACCTTTCTTTAAGCTTAACTTTGATGCTGCATTTGTTTATGATGACAGTTCTATGGGGACATGTATTGTCCTAAGAGACTGTAGGGGTAATGCAGAGGTTGTACTAGCTGCCCCTAGACGATATGTTTATTTTGTGTTCCATGCAGAATGCTATGCATTGCTTCGAGCCTTCATCTGTGTCAAGAGTTGGGGTTTCATCATATAATTTTTGAAGGGGATGCTAAACAGGTGATTGATAGCATACATGGTACAAACTTAGACTGCTCATGGAATGGTCAACTGGTTTAGGACGTTCAATTCATCTTGTCAAGACACACGAGTTGGAAGTTAGTGTTCACTAAGAGAGATGGCAACAAGGTAGCTCATGTTGCTGCATAATTGGCAAAAGCTCTAACTTCTGAAGCTGTTTGGATTTAGGGAGGACCATGGGAGGTTATGTTTGTTATTTTGAGTGACAAAGCTTGTATTGATTCTTGATGATTAATGAAATCTCTTGTTCTTTACAAAACTAAATAAATAAAAAGGTAAAATTGACAAATCATATATTAGCGTGTGATGTAAGGGATGATAAGTAGAATTTTTATTGGGATCATATATTTCAAATCATCATCGATGACACCATCAAGCAAACTTGTCCAAAAGGTTATCGATGGCCCCATTAAACAAGTTTATCTATAGTTACGTACTTATAAGGATCAGCCTAAGAAAATTTTATAAGATTTGGTCTATGTTTTGAACAGTTCAATATATAAATATAATTGGACGAGACATTGGGCACAAGTTCAAAGGATTGTTTTAAAATTTTGGAAGGTCAATAATACTAAAAAAAAATATGAGGGAAAGGTATATATGTTTTAAAAAAGAGAATTGCTATTTCAAAATTTTTACATATCACACCATCAAGGAGTTGGTTCAATTGGTAAAGATTTTGGGCTTAGGGGTATGCTCCTCTAGATCTAAGGTTCAAATCTCCTTAAATGTAAACAATTTCTAGAAACTTTAAAAAACACCATGCTGAAGACTTGTGCATGCAGAATTAGTGAAGAGACTTTGTCTATGAACGCCCAATGTTAATAAAAATAAAGGTTAAATTTTTAAAATAAATAATCATCCACATTGCTGATTACTACTTTTTGGCCCAATGCATAATTCCGACAACTGCCCGACTCGAATTATTCGGTCCAGCTCGTTAATTACATATAGAATGAGGTCCGTTCTCCCAGAACTCGTGCTAGATCAGTTACTAAACAAGAGGGAAATGGAGATAGCCGAAGTTGCAGCCGCACCCAAGCCAGATCACTACGATAGAGCAAGTGAATTGAAGGCTTTTGACGACACAAAAGCCGGTGTCAAAGGACTTGTAGATGCTGGGGTTACCGAGATCCCTCGTATATTCCATTTACCACCGGAGTACAACTTCGACAATAACTCAGTTTCTGATCATGACAATCTGTTTAGCTTAATTCCTGTCATAGACCTAGAAGGCATCGAAAAAGATGTAACAAAACGCAAGGAGGTTGTGGAAGCGGTTCGTGATGCATCAGAGACATGGGGTTTCTTTCAGGTGGTGAATCATGGGATCCCTGTGGGTGTTCTGGAGGAGATGAAGGAAGCGGTGCGGAGGTTCCACGAGCAAGATACTGAGATTAAGAAAGAGTTCTATACCCGTGACCCCATGAAACCGGTTTTGTACAATACCAACTTCGATCTCTATAGTGCACCGTCTACCAATTGGAGGGATACGTTTGCGTGTTCCATGGCTCCCAATCCCCCCAACTCAGAACAACTGCCAGCTCCGTGCAGGTATATATATATATATATATATATATATATATATATATATATATATATATATATATATATACACACACATACACACCTGGTATGCAATTTATAATTTTTTGGATTAGTTTTGAAATCGTCTGATAATTGCTCAACTGAATTATATCACACACATCCAGTTTGAATTAGGAAATTAAAGAATCTACCAAGAATTTTTTAATGAGATAATGGGTTTCGTGCTTTAAGTTGATCTGATTAATACAGGGTTGTATTTATTTATTTTACTCTTCAGTGGTTAGCTATGGCATGGAATTAATCATGCGTACGAGTACTCCTTGGCTTATATTTAAATATATACTTTTCTATTTTATGATTTATCACCTCATTTCTAAGGATTGTCATCTTAATCTTATCCACCATTCAAACAGTGCTTCGGATCATGCGTGGCCCAAAAAAAAGATCATTCAGATCATGGCAACTCCATATTTTTTCTTTTGATATTGTTATAGCATTTTTTCGATGCTGGGGATGATTTGTGGACGGTGGTGCTTATGGTAGTGATACACATCTATGTCTCGACCAAATAAATGAAATAAAGAAAACAAATGAAATATAGATTTTAAATAGTTCAGTAATGTAGCACGAGTTCACAAAGCCTCGGCCGGAGAAATTTCACTATGAAATTAAGGAGTGATTACAAGCTCTCAAATCTGGCTTTTAGGTCTCTATCGCACAATATTTTTGCCACAAAGGAAGAAGTTGAAGAAGTAAGAGGGAAATAGGAAAAAAGGAAAAAAAAAAAAAGAAAGAAGAAGAAAAAATTAAAGATTCAACCCCTCCTTTCTCTCTGGGGTGGCCTACGTCCTCTTTCGCCTTGCTGCCCCATGCATCTAACCTTTTGTCCTCTATCCCCTACAGATATCATAAAACTTGGAACTTCTATGAAATGCTTATTTTTGTTGACTTGATCTCGGCCCCTAATAAATATTTATTTATAATTTGGAGACTTTAACGTTTACATAGAGACAACAGAATGACTTATGCCATCTTAATATATACTTGTAGAGACATACTGGAAGAGTACTCGAAGCTAGTGATGGAGTTGGGGATTTCACTGTTCGAACTATTATCGGAGGCTCTTGGGCTAAACCCAAAGCACCTAAATGGCATTGATTGCGCTGAGGGGCTCCAAGTTATTTGCCATTACTATCCGGCTTGCCCACAGCCAGAGTTGACATTGGGTACAACTCAGCACGCTGACAATACCTTCCTTACTGTGCTTCTGCAAGACCATATTGGTGGCCTCCAAGTTCTTCATCAGGACAAGTGGATCGACATACCCCCCGTGCCTGGGGCTCTTGTTGTAAACGTTGGAGATCTTCTACAGGCAAGCCTCTTCACATGAATCTTGTACATGTCTTCTTGGGTATTAATTGTTACTGGATTTGGACATCTTTAAATATTGCACCTTCATTTCCTTTATTTTACTATTCACATGCACTTCATATTTGTCATTGCATAGTAATTACACGTATATAATCTCTTGGTCTCACGGACATGGCACTACCAAAGAGTTGCAGATTCCACCAGGCCAGATCATTGGCTTGTGCTGTGCTCTTTACTCGTCTTCTATTGCTGGGGACCTTGTCATTACTATGGAAGTGAACGGTCTAAAGCACAAAATTTAATAACGACTTGTTGGTTGGGCAATTGAAATTGACGTTAATGTCAAGGGACCAAGGTTGGTTCTGCTTTAGTGTCAGAATTTTCTCATTTAAGAACAAATTTGAACATTCTACTTTTGATACGAATTAAGTACTAATGATACTACAGTACTTGCTACTTTTGTTTACTTCAATTGGTGTGGTTCAACTGAATCTCTTGGTATTTCTCAATTTGGATTTGGATGCTCCAAATTCAAGACTGGCCGGACTTCTTTTTCTGTAGCTGCTAATTTCAATTTGTTAACTTTTTTCCCTTGGTTTTTCCAGCTTATAACAAATGACACGTTTAAGAGCGCTGAACACAGAGTCTTAGCAGGCCGGGCAGGTCCAAGAGTGTCTGTGGCAAGCTTTTTTTGCACAGCTTATCTGCCTACCGGAAAAGTTTACGAACCCATCAAGGAGTTATTATCAGAAGACAATCCTCCAAAGTATAGGGAAACCACGATAAGAGATTACTGTGTCTACATCCAAGGAAAGGGCCTTGATGGGACTTCTACACTTATGCATTTCAGGCTTTGAACTCTTATCAAGAGATAAGAAGTACCGTTAGTATGAATATGAGTTTTGGGTTGGATTTCCCTATTTCCCAAATTACTTGTGTGGTTAAATATTGCTATATTATCGAAAGAATAAATGTTAGGGGCCCAAGTCTACCATATAGGAGAGTGTTACAAGCTGGGCAGCAACTTTAATTTTATGTACTCTACAAGCTCATTTATTATATGTTGTACCCTATAAACTCATATGGCAGTCCATGCGGCAATACAGCATAAATTAAAAAAAATTCATACGGACAAATCGTGTCTCTTTAGTGATCTCATGTGAACTAATTCGGAGGCATGTTATCATCTTTTGGGTTTATTACAGAATACAGGGGTGAATTTTTACAATTTTATAATTGAGACCTAGATTTTAATTTTCACAAAGTGGTTTTTGAATTTAAAACACTCACAATTAGATATCTCAATCAATTTTTCGTTAATTAACAATTTCACGTGACATTAGTTTGGGGTAAGATGTGATGAAAATTTTGTGAATAATAGTAAGATGGTTTGTAAATAGTAGTGAAATAATTTGAATTGAGTATTTTTTAAATTTTGTAAAATGAGAGAGAAAAAATTGAATAAAATATATCAACAAGATAAAGCAGGAGCAAACTAGCATTTTTCCATTCGAACATTGTTCATGCACGGTATGAGAACATTAGACGAAAATTGTAGAGTCCATATGCTAGAGTGGGAGGGAAGTGGAGGGAATTATTCTAGATACAGTCTTCCGTTAGGTCCTTCGTGCGCACGAAATGAAACGGTCGAAGCATTTCATTCATCTCATAAACAAAACTCTCCCTCTCACGTGTTGAGTGTCAACTACAAAAAGTGCCAACCCACCCACGAGTTCGCACACTCTGTCTCTCTATCTCTATTCTCTATGCAAATGATTTCCAAAGTCTCCATTGCCAGGGTTGTCTTTCCTTGCTCCAGGGTCTCTCTTTCTTTCTTTTACCTCTTTTGTTTGTTTTGTATATTATTTTTTCACTTTTGATTTAAATATGTGCAGAGTTATAACATGCCTGTTGCAAATTTTCTTTTTCCTTTCTTTTGGGTTTTGATTTACTGTGATTTTGTGGTCTTTTGACTGTGATTTTATGGTCTTTTTTCTGATCATTTTGGTGGAAAGTTATGATATGCCTTGAAGTTTTCGCTTTTTGTTGGCAAACATTTTTACCCACTTGAGAGAATTACGATGTGGAGTGGAATTCATGAGCAATACAAGGCATCGTGGTACTTGAGATTTTTCCTTTTTTGTTGGGGTAATATTTGTAACCTTTTGAGAAAATAATGATCAGAATTCTTGAGAACAGTTCGATTATTAAGTGTACGGCGGCCAATGGAGGAGAATATGATGTCGACTGTGCCGGACGGAGCTCGGAAAGTGACCAACGGCATTGGAGTTTTACTCTGGGCTGTCTTTTGGTCTAGAAGAGAGATAAAAATGAGAGAGGAAGGAAGATGAAGTGAAGTGAGGGATATTTTTGACATTTGAGAGTAAATGAAGTGAGGGAAATTTTTTACCCTCTTCGTGTGCACTCAGGCCCCAAATGGGGACTCTACGTAGCACGGCTCATATCTCTTTGTTGTGTGTATCAGCTTCCTTCCTCGGTCTATTTTCCTCTCTGGCATGCTCTGAAGCTTCTTGCCATGATATGACTTGTCCTTTGGCGTGTGTGACTTGCTCTCATTAGTCTCTTATTGTTTCTTTCTTATTTGTGATGGTGGTCTGGTGGGCTAGATCCAATTATAAGCTATGTGCATTTTATCAGGAGGGATCTCAATAAGTACACGCTAGCATCTACAAGTCCTTCGACACCACCTTTTGTGTTATCAAAAGCCTTCAAATGAATATAATCTAGTATCTACATCGGTGTGTATATATATATATATATCATGAGTTTATCATTTTTCTGACATGCCGGCTTGAGTGTGGTTGTAACTTCATCTCTGCTGGACAACCATTTTTCTTCTTTTGTTTGGTATCTGCAGAAGTTCTGCGCAAACGGACCAATTGTTGCATAAATTAAGATGAGCAGTACTAGTATGTAACAAGAAACAAGAAAACTTTGTTTTCTCAGAATAACGAGAGCGACAAAATATCTAAAAGAAATCAACTTCACGACTACACAACAGGTCAATCAGTGCTGGCATTTACGAGGCTTTTGGATTGTTTAAAGTCAATAATGGTGTTTGAGATCATCCATCATTGTCGATATTGGAATAAACATTTTGAACACGAAATTAATTAACTAGATAGAAAAAGGAAGAGATCTAGAGGGCTTAAGGGACTGTACGTAATACCGCTCAAGAGAGATATATATATATATATATATATATATAAAGTATCCAGCTAGATGAAAGAGGACTTCTTCTCACACCGACTTAGACTCTTCCTTAATCAGATCATCTTCTTCTTCAGTAACCTTTCAAGTAAGCCAGCGTCTCCAATAGGAAGAGCTCTAACTTTTTCTTTACAGTGAGATAAGAGAGAGCACGTGAGACTATAAACACATATATTATAGTGGAGACTCCCATCCCCAAACCACCGTGTATGTAGGCCTATTCCTGAACCACGTAAATCTTAACGTCCATCTCTTTTTACTTTCTCTGAACATATTTGTTATTCACTGCCATAGACGTACGAACTGCCACTGTACGATAACACTAGAACATTGTCGGGGGCTCCAAATAACACCTATCATAGCACTGTCAGTGTAGAGGTTTCCAGGCCTGTGAAACATGACATTAACAGTGACGCCATCTGTGGGATCTCTGTTGTCCCATATATAACGTGTCATTCGTATACCGGCAACGACGCTATCTGAGAGCTCGTGATGTGAACAAGAACAATTTGAAGCAATGGAAGCAAGAGCTGACGAACAGGCTGCAACAATACATAAAAAGAACGCAGCGAAGGTGGGAGAAAGAAGATTTTTAGGTGTACTGAATAAATTTCAAATGATGAGTAAAGCTTACTCCAGATAAGTATTATTAGCTTTTTTAATTTTTACATTCACAAAAAAAGGTTGCTGCAGAAAATGGGTGAGTAAATGTTTCCATGCCCAGGCGGAGAACTGAGCTCCTCACCATTGTACTCAGTTCATTCTAATGAACTATGAAAAGATTAAGTACCCAGTAAGGACCGACCGCGTAAAAGTCACGTTGCCATGACACTAGCAGGTGAATATTGTGCACTTAAGTGCACAGTGGCACACAAACACTGCTTCCACCTGCACAGTACTCAGATAAGCACTGTGCATGAGCATGCATGTTGCACATCCACATGCAAGTCCACCGTGCACAATGTGAGTGCATGGGGCATGGTCTCGCATGCGACCATAGCACGCAGTGCCATGCCGCTAGTCCAATCAACCTGCCGGTGGCCACCGCTCGGGCCGTCGGTGCTCTCTAGCTCCAGAGCCACGGCCCCCACCAAGCGGGTTGTGAATAGTGAATTATGTGCCCATGGAGACCATGTCAAGGCCTAACCATGATGAGGAGAAAGATTGTGCCAGATCCCACCGTGTGATATGCCGGAATCGCCTATCTCCTCTAGGCCGATCAAAGACCACCCGGTGTGGTTTCGCCCTAACCACGTCTCACAGTGCCAAAAACCAAGCCACGACCCAGCTGTGTTGCAGATGGAAGAGGTGTCGATGGAGGTCCTCGTGGTCCGCCATCAACGTCTGACCTCACTGGTGCTGTCTCCAACACCTTTGGTTGGCCCACGGTGGCCATTCGCCGCCCACCCAGGCGCACGGTGCCGTGCACGCAACAAGAAACTTGCGGCCTTTAGCCACGAGCACGTTTGTCTAGCCAATGGTCATTACATGAACCATCGGCACTCTCTGCCTCAACCGTTACGTGAACCGTCGACTGAGTTCATTGTAGACCTTCCCCATGTGCACCCCACTGTGTACACGACTATTCAACTGTGGCACTGTGTCCACACGAAAAGAACATGTTCCCGAACCAAGCTTGGTCTCCAGCTCTGACACCACTTACTCGAAAGTCACTAGCATGGAAACAACAGCTCAGAAGTCACTAGACAACCTGCCCAAGCTCACCTGCACGGGAAACTACTGCTCAAAAATCACTACACGGGAGCATGAACTTCATCTGCACAGAAAACAATTGCTTTCTGTTGCTCGGGAGTGACCGAAACCCAGTCACCTCCTCTATTTGGGAGTGACCTGATCGAGAATTTCCAGACAGGAAAACACTGCTCGATACCCCATGATTTGTTCGGACACCACTCACGGACCATGCTCTCACCACTCTGACAGCAAGCATGGACCACTCCTTATGATCGGCACATGGGACTCAGCTAGTGAGCATGCATGGGCTCGGACCAGACCAGTCGCATGAGAGTCAGACACAGTTGATAGAGTCGCACATCTTGCATGAGACTCGAATGCCAGTGGTTGTGCTCGGGCAGTGCCTTGTTTTATTGCTCTGCTCTGCTCCTCTATTCTACTATTGTTTTGTTGCTCTGCTTTGCTACTCTGCTTTACTGTTCTGCTCCACCACGCTACTCTACTCCGCAATGCTAGTGGGCTCTTCCTAGAAGGCTATCTTTAGAGGCAAGCACGAACTCCCCCCCAACTAGCAATAACTCCCAATTTTTTTGCTCTCAAAATTTATGTAAATTATGTTTCTACTAATGAAGTTATTTCTTATGACTCAGAATAGCAAACGTCGATAATATGGGTCATCTGGGCACCGCTCGGGCGTCCCAAAATGGCTCCATCAGAACAAATCGTCGGGAGGAAAAGGTCAAGGATCGCCTGTAACGCCCCATACCCGGAAGGGTCGGAGAATTACTACATGTCACTTACCAACTTGTCTCTCTAAGCACCTAAAACCCCAAGGATTTCATAAATAGCACACAATCTCATATTTTCCA
This sequence comes from Juglans microcarpa x Juglans regia, assembly GCF_004785595.1. NCBI lineage: Eukaryota > Viridiplantae > Streptophyta > Magnoliopsida > Fagales > Juglandaceae > Juglans > Juglans microcarpa x Juglans regia. Next base: position 37,669,034 of record NC_054594.1, on the reverse strand, counting down.
AATAATCATAATACAAACTCCATAAGTCATCATTACAAAATAACATAAACCAAATGGGTCCAATATTTTCCAATAATCTCAACGAAACAGAACGATACATCTTTAAATCTCAATAGGTCCAAACAACTCAAAATACTTCAATTACTCAAGTTATACCCTTCTACTAGCAATGGAACTTGACCTTCTATCCATATCTAGCTAAGCTCCAACTTCTAATCCTAACTCCCAGCTGGACAATCAATATCATCTGAAAATATAAGAAGATAAGAAGGTGAGTTATCCACAACTCAGTAAGCAGAGAACATATACTAGTATGTAAACATGTGCCATTTTTAGAAAGTTTGGTATGCAGAAATAAAACATTTCATTTTCATATTCACATCTCAAAACGTGTTATCAGAAAAATCAGAGCAACTTTTCAATCTTTTCATACTCATAAACCATTTTCATATTCAAAAACCGCTTTGGCATAACATAACTGCACATCTTCATCTTATTATATCGTATCGTATCGTATCATGTCATATACCATGTTTAACCTCCGTGGTAGGGTTGTGCTATCCCCGGTGGCCAAACTAGGCAGTATCATGTTGTAAAACTTCTCATTTTTCAATCTCGGAGCCCCTAGTGTGCACACAGGAAAGAACACATAAAGGACCATTTTGTTTCCAAAATGGGTGCACTCATATCATATCATATCATGTTGGTACCAACCATATCACATGAATCCGTATCGTCATATCAAAATCATATTCATAATCAAAATCAGAACAGATAAGCATGCCAAAGCTTTTTCATATCCATATCATATCAAGCCACATGCTGAAACATATTTATATTATTTCCATTTGATCATAACCAAACCCAAATAATTTTCATATCATATGTACAAAAATTCACAGATATCGTATTCGCTCTTATGCACATTTCATAAACATGTCAAATATTACTCATGTCTACACTTTTCATGTCAAAAAAATTTCTTTAATCTTTCATATATATTTCATGAGTGAATGCAAAACATATACTGAGATTATTTTTCACATTTTCTTTTTAAAATAACATGCACAATTTTACAAACCAACCTCAATTCATTTCTTTTTTTTATGCAAATCTAGCATAGGAATCCCGCTTAGCTGGGTCTCTTAGCTTATTCAGAAAATTTTCCACAACAGTACTGAACAATTGTCAATCGTCACCTATAAAAAATTCATGTAACTTAAATAAATCTCCAGTGAACAGATAAATCTCATATTACACCTGAAGTACCTATTTTAATTCCTAAAAAAAAACTTAAAATTCTCTCAACTCTAAATATCATCTCTTTTCTAAATTCATCAATATCCACCATAACCAACGTCAAATTCTAAAAAACTAATATTTAAACCTGAAACAGCCAACAAATTCCAACATAATCCAATCACACACTCCATCCTCCAATCCAACTGACCCCCTTACTCCTCAAACTCAGTCCGGCACAACCAACCAAATCACAGTAAATATGTGTTAGAACAAAAATACATTTAAATCTCAAAAGTTATTTGGAAAAATACTTACGGTGCTATAATATAATTTTCGAAAGGTCACGAAGGTGCTAGAAGTGGCAACACAACAACGGAACAGTGCAAAATGCACTAGCTCGTGGGTCTCAAAAACTCACTTTTGAACAGGGACAAACGAAGACTTGAAATTACTAAGGAATGGCTTAGAAGTGTCGGTGAAGCTAGTAGTGGTGGTTGTTGGTCGTGGGTGGCGGCGCACGATGGAGATCGGCCAACTTGAGTAAAATAGGCCGTGGGAGAGTAAGGGAAGGTGGAGCCATCGTTGGGGGTAGGGAGGCTAGGGGAGACTCGCCGGGGAGAGGGGAAGCTAATGGTAGTGGTGCGGTGGCCAGGTGATGGCGGACGGCGGCGAAAACGGGAGAAAACCATGGGGCTTGGTGAGCTTCGTGGGAGCAAACGGCAACGAGTTAGGGGCCGAGCTTAGTGGGGGATGGTGGTCGGCGGGAGGGGAAGCTGTGGTGGTGGTGGCGCCGTTGGGCCCCGCAGAAGTTACACAACTCGAATGGGTTCTACTCGGCCAAGAGAGAGAAAGAGGGAGTGTGGGGGGGGGGTCGATGTGGACATCAGAGGGTGGGGAAGGCCGTGGGCTGGGCAATGTTGCTAGACGGTGGCGCATGGTGGCTGGCTGGGGGAAAGAGACGCACAGAGAGAAAGGAGAGGGAGGGAGGTCGCACGGGCTAGAAGAGAAGCAGGGAAAAAAGAAGGAAGAAAGAGAAAGAAGAAGAAAAAGAAAAAGAGGAGAAAAAGAAAAAGGAAAAAAGAAAAAGTGAGGAAAGAAATGAGGTCCAATCATCACATCTTGGATCACAAAAATGATCCAACGAAAAAATTTCAAAACAGCAAGTTAAATAAAATAATTTAAATGCAATGAATAGCTTAAATAAAATAATAATAAAATCTAACAATAAATTAATTTAAAAGAAAGATCATTTTATATAATGAACAATAATTAATAGCAATAAAACACATTGAATTTAAATTTCATAGTTAAAAGTCATAAAATAATACCACGTAAATTATCTAAAATTTAAAACAAGAAAGTTCATAATCATAAGAAATGTAATAATTACTTAATGGAAAATATACGTAAATACGGGGTATCACATCGCCCGACCTTCCAGATATTTGACGGGCAGGAAAAATCAAGGACCGCCCGACCTTCAAGATACAAGCTCAAGTCTCTTGATTGACCATGAAGTATTGGTTATGGACCATAGCCTTGAGCTCTACCCAAATAATGGCCACTCAGAACGCAAGTCTATTGACTTATTGACTTCGTGCAAGGTTACTACTTGCGATGCATTGGCTAAGCATCAAGGCCCTTGGGCTTTATCCTGAACAACAGCCAGTCGGAATACAAGTTGGTCCCTAGATTGGACTTGCCGACCTTCGCGGGATACAAGCCCAGTCTCTTGATTGGCAACAAGGTATTGGCTAAGGACATCAACACCTCTTATATTAATCTATCAATCACTGGATAAAATTGGATAAGACCTTATTAGTTTCTGAAGAGTCTCAGATTTAGTACTATTCATGTCATAGAACTCAGTTTCCTTATCCTCCTAGGTTAGAGCAGTTGCCCACTGCATGTAGTTATATATGTGATATCTTTCTATTATAATAAATGGCTATCCATCTGCTATAGGAATGATGCGAACAAAATAGAGGGACAAAAATGGAAGTGAAAAGTGATTGAAAATTCATTGTTTATGTAACTGAGAGACAAAAATGTAAAAACACAAATAAAACAAAACAAATTGAGGGATAAAAATAGTAAACAAACAAAATAGATGGGCAAATTCGTAAAAATGTGAACAAATTATAAAAGCAGTGCAAGCAAAAATGAAACAAGAAAATGGTCGAAAATCCAGACCATTAAGTGGCAATTGACAAATGAATAGAACATTTAATCATAAATTTTATACTGACACAACAGGCAAAATGCAAAAGACAAAAATAATAAACCTAAAACACCCTAACACTCAACGAATAAAGAGGCGAGAAAAGAAAAACTGACTGACACAACCCCATAATAATAATAATAAGATAGGGTTTTTACCCTTAATTCAAAACGGCAGAGTTTAGGGAGAGGGGCTAGGTTCCCCTTTGGCAGGCGAGCTGAGCCCATCATACTAGATGGTCTGATATTTAAGTTAAAAAACATACTAACAAAAATACAAACAATTTCTTAATCTTTTAGCAATTTTCATAAACTTTTAATCTTTATGTATCTCCCATGTATCTTATTGTAACTACATTTTTTCTCTACTACAAGTAAGGATTATGAATAAAATTGAGGTATCATTTTCTTCTTAATAAAAGAGTTTGTTCTATCTTAAAAATAAAAAAATAATAATAAAAAAAGATATAGTCCAATCCAACATAAAAAAGATTATCGATGATGCCATCAAGCAAACTTGTCCAAATTTGATCTAAACAAGTTTATCTATAGTTACGTACTTATGGGGATCTACTTAAGAAAATCTTATAAGATTTGGTCTATGTTTTGAACGGATCAATCTTTTAATATAATTGGACGAGATTTAGGACACGAGTTCAAATGATTATTTTAAATTTTGAAAGGTCAATGATACTAAAAAAAAAAAATGAGGGAAAGGTATATATGTTTTAAAAAAGAGGATTGCTATTTGAAAGTTTTTATATCACACACTATCAAAATAACATAAATTGATTTATAAGATTCAAATTTTAAAATTTATTTTTTAAATTAAATTATGTTACATGAATATTATATACTGTAAAGACTTTTAAATATAATTATTATTTAAAAAAAACTTAGTAGTAACGCTTGTTAAGATACAGAACTAAATAATAAAACCTATATCTTCTTATCAGTTTAAATTTTTGAGATAAGTAATAATTTTATATAGTTTCAAAGTAGAGGTCATGAGTTCTAATCCAAACTCTATATTCTATCTTATTTAATTAAATATTTTACATATTAGACTCACTTATTGAAAGAAACTTAGTAGGAGTACAAACCCAATCTCTTGATTCACCATGGGGTATTGGCTAAGGACATCAACACCTCCAATATTAATCTATCAGCCACTGGTTAAAATTGGATAAGACCTGATTAGTTATGAAGTCTTAGATTTAGTACTATTCGTGTCATAGAACTTAGTTTCCTTATCCTCCCAGGTCAGAGCTGTTGCCCACTGCATGCGGTTATATATGTGATATATATTTAGATAGAATCAGGCCACTCTACATGTTAACGTCAATCTCCCTCCCAATTGCAATCAATTTTTGGACATACATTGATAATCGTAGTCAACAAGTCTGGCGTCTTAAAATAAGAAACGATCAAGTGGTATAAGACTTTTTTGTCAGGATTTCGAGTACTTGTTGAGAAAATACACACGACTTAATCTCTTTTATTTTAATAGATGAGTTGAAATAAAATTTAAAAATAAAATAAAATATTATTAGAATATATTTTTTTAATATTAATTTTATTTTTAAAAAATTGAATTATTTATTTTATTTTGTAGGAATTTAAAAAAATTGTAATAATTAGATTAGATGAGTTGAGAAATTTTGGAAAAATAAACAAGGACTTAAGAACAAACTCATCCTGATCTTTATAAAGAGTTACCTCACTCTTCCTATTAAGTCTTTTATGAGGAGAAATGAATATTTCTATATAGTATCAGAACAGGTTAACCTACGATCGATAATGGGCTTATGCGACCTACTCATGATGATGGTACCAAAAATACCAACCCACACGTGAGGAAGTGTGTTGAAAAGTCTCACACGGCTTAGGAACAAACTCATCCTGATCTTTATAAGGAGTTACCATACTCCTCATATTAAGCTTTTTATGAAGATAAATGAGTGTTTCTATAGTATTAGGCAATAATGTAGGTTTCTGTTTAAATTAAGAGTCATGCTAGAGTGCCGCCTAGCAGTGACCGTTGGGCATGCCCCCTCGGCCAAATTCTCATTTTCAATTTTTTTCCCTTTTCTTATTCATATATTTTTTAATATTTTCAAACATTTTAAAAAAATATCAATACATTAATAGTCACTTTCTTAATCAGTAAGTAAAAAAAAATAATAATAAAAAAATTAAATGCATGAAGGATTGTGGGAGTAAAATAAAATAGCATAGTAACATTATTCTTAAATTAATTGATTGTGAAATAGATTATAAAAAAATTGTACGAACCTTATGGATATATCGTTAAAGAAAAATGATAATCTCACTATAATTCATAACTCATTTCATTACTATTCACAATCTATCTCAACTCATCTTTAAATTCAAACGACATCTTAATTTGACTGTGACCTCATATATAACTAAATTGAAAGGTTTCAAACTTTCAATGAATCCAAAACCGGTGTTCCGTGATACTGTTGTAGACTGCTTCGTTTCTTTCACGACTCTCTCAATTCTTGAATCCAAGACCGGTGTTCCGTGATATTATCGTAGACTGTTTCGTTTGTTTCACAACTACTCTTAATTTATCTAATCTCGTTTTATTTAATCATCACAATTATTTTAAATTTTTATATAAAATAAAATAAATAATTTAATTTTTTTAAATATCAAAACAAAAAATAATATTAAAAAATATATTCTAATAATATTTTATTCAATTTTTTAACTCTAATCTCAACTCATCTTATTTTATCTTATCTAAACAAACAAACGAGACTTAAAATATTGCCCATCCTTTTTGGCTACATGCATACCTGCAAGGTCGAGTTGAATTATTCGGTCCATCTATGAGGAAATTGTTTATTTATGATTAATTATTTATTATAAAAATGATTATATTCTATTAAAATAAATCTATTTTTATAATATATAATCATTATTGTCACAAATAATCCGTTATAAATACTCTTTATTTTAACGAGCTGGGTGTTAATTTATAGACCATAAGGTCCGTTCTCCCCGAACTTCTAGATCTGTTATCAAACAAGAGGGGGAAAATGGTGAGAGCCAAAGTTGCAGCTACACCAAAGCCAGATCACTACGATAGAGAAAGTGAATTGAAGGGTTTTGACGACACAAAAGCCGGTGTGAAAGGAATGGTAGATGCTGGGATTACTGAGATCCCTCGTATATTCCATTTACCACCGGACAGCTTCGACAAGAACTTGGTTTCTGACCATGACAATCAGTTCGGCACAATTCCTGCCATAGATCTCAAAGGCATCGAAAAAGATGTAACAAAATGCAAGGAGGCTGTGGAAGCGATTCGTGATGCATCAGAGACATGGGGTTTCTTTCAGCTGGTGAATCATGGGATCCCTGTGTTGGGTTTGCTCCTTTGGAGTCCCACACTGACGGGTAAAATGTAAGGAGCAGGCCTCAAGGCCTATAAATAGGGTGCTTGGCCTCTTAGTTAATTACACCAAGTCATAAGCTTAATTAATAACTTGTGACTCTAAGAAAAGTCATCTATTAGCCTTTTCTTGTAAAAAGGAAAGAGGTGAGAGTTAAAGTTTTACTAGTGGGAAAGCTTTGTGGGTGTCATTTGGGGTGAGGAGAAAAATTGTGTGATTGTAATAATTTTTCATATAATGTATTTTCTTCTCTGGATCTGGTGGTTTTTCTCCTATTTTTGGAAGTTTCCACGTAAATTCTTGTGTTGTTATTATTTCTCTGGTATTCTTCATATTTTACCAAAAAGTAGATCTTGTGGGTGAATTTGATAGGTCCTAATTCCTAACAAGTGGTATCAGAGCCACTAGGTTATTTTTGGTGGGTGGAGCTTTGGTGTGGTAGTGTGGATACGTACAGTCTAAAGAGGTTATGTCTAGGAGATTGGTATTTAAGTGGTCCAGTGTGACCCTCCAATCTTTCCTGTGAACCTTGAAGTTCTATTTAGAAAAGAATAATCTTTCCTGGGAACTTACTTAGTGAGTACTATTCATTTCTACGGTAAAAATTCATCGAAGCAATGTCAGGAAGTAAGGCTTCAAATTCTATCAGATATGAGGTGGAGAAATTTGATGGGAGAATCAATTTTGGCTTGTGGCAAATTCAAGTCAAGGATGTTTTGATTCAATCAGGATTACACAAGGCGTTGAAGAGCAGACCAACCCCTGAAGTCAGCAGTGATACTAGCGTGACTGATGAAACAAAGAGCAGATCTGTAATGAGCGATGAAGATTGGGAGGATCTGGATTTGAGAGCAGCAAGTGCGATACGTCTGTGTCTGGCCAAGAATGTTCTTGCAAATGTGCATGGAATATCTACGGCAAAGGAACTCTGGGAAAAGCTTGAAGAGTTGTATCAGACGAAGGGCGTCTCAAATCGGATGTACCTGAAGGAGCAGTTTCATACAGTGTATATGAGTGAAAGTACAACTATTTCAGATCATTTAAGTGTTCTCAATGGCATTGTCTCTGAGCTAGAATCAATTGGAGTTAAAATTGATGATGAGGTCAAGCCTTGAGACTCATCTAGTCTCTTCCACCTTCCTATGTGCATATAAAGCCTAGTTTGATACATGGGAAGGAAAAAATAATTTTTTCAGAGGTTACCAGTAAACTCTTTTCTGAAGAGAGAAGACTATGTGGTGGAAGAAATGGTCCACCTGGGAACTTAGAATTGGTAGTAGCTGGTAATAGGAAGAAGAAGAACTTCATGAAGATGAAAGTAGTCTGCTGGGGGTGTGGACAATCTGGGCACGTCAAGAAAAATTGTCCAAGAGAATGAGCAGGTTCGGCAAGTGGCTCCAAGTCATTAAATGGAGATACTGGTAATGAAACTAACGTTGTGTCTCTCTCCATGGAAGACGATGTCTGTTAAAGGAACATGTACATCCTCATGGCATACCGCTAATTCCCAAAGTTGCCATGATAGAGGATGTGTTAATGTTAGTGGGTCCACAAGTTTGCACACAGGCATTGGTTTGGCATTAATGCAGGATGTGTGGTGGAAATTCATGTCGATGCCTGATGAACTTCTAGGAAAGCCAAACGTGGAAGTTGCACCATAATTTTTTAGCAAAATTATTTTCGACATGGGCCGAAATTGAAATGCTTGGAATTGGTTTATTCTGAGTGGGTATACTTTTATGGTAGAGCATGATAGCAGAAGCTATGAAGATCTTCATTGCGGTGGAGCGTGGCTGTGGGATTAGTCAAAGTCGCAAGGTGGAGATTGTTGGGTTTGCTCTTTTGGAGTCCCACACCGGTGGGTAAAAAGTAAGGAGCAGGCCTCAAGGCCTATAAATAGGGTGTTTGGTCTCTTAGTTAATTACACCAAGTCATAAGCTTAATTAGTCCTCTATTAGTCTTTTCTTATAAAAAGGAAAGATGTGAGAGTTAAAGTTTTACTAGTGGGAAAGCTTTGTGGGTGTCATTTGGGGTGATGAGAAAAATTGTGTGATTGTAATAATTTTTCACATAGTGTATTTTTTTCTTTGGATCTAGTGGTTTTTCTCCTGTTTTTGGGAGTTTCCACGTAAATTCTTGTGTTATTATTATTTCTCTAGTTTTTTTCATATTTCACCAAAAAGTGGATCTATGTGTGAATTTGGTAGGTCCAAATTCCTAACACCCTGTGGGTGTTCTGGAGGAGATGAAGGAAGGGGTGCGGAGGTTCTACGAGGAAGATACTGAGATTAAGAAAGAGTTCTACACTCGTGACTACATGAAACCGGTTGTGTACAACACCAACTTTGATTTCTATAGTGCACCGACTAGCAATTGGAGGGATACGTTTTTGTGTTCTATGGCTCCTAATCCTCCCAAGTCAGAACAACTGCCAGCTCCATGCAAGTATATATGTTCGTGCTATGCAATTTATACTTTTTTCTTTTGGATTATTTTAATTTATATTAACATACATCTAGACTGAATATAAGGACAAAAAACCTACCTGTCATTTTTTAATGAGATAATGGGTTCGTTCCTTAAGTTCTGATTAATAAAGGGATTTAAATGTTTATTTTACTGTTCAATGGTTAGCCATGGCATAGAATTAATTAATGTTACGATCCCACCTCGACTAAGTATGGGATTGGTTGATGGTTTATAAGCCCCTAGACACCCTTCCCTTATAAGCTAGTTTTCAAGGGTGAGTTCTACATAGTGAGTTCATAACAAATGGTATCAGAGCCACCCCACATCTAAGGCCATGTTGCGATGGTTGCAATCGTGCGGCACGGGGGGTGATGACGGCATGGCAGTGTTCTCCCAGAGTTAGGAAAAGACCTAGCGCACAGCCAGCCCGTGTGAGCGCCTGGACCACCGTGGATTTCGGTTGCGGAGCGTGGTGGCTGTTACGATCTCACATCGACTAAATATGAGATTTGTTAATGGTTTATAAGCTCCTAGGCACCCTTCCCTTGTAAACTAGTTTTCAAATGTGAGTTCTACCTAGACACCGTAGGAGTAATCCTTTGCATATATTTAAATACTATTCTAATTTATAAGGATGGTGATTTTAATCCTATCAACTATTCAAACAGTTCTCGGATCATGGCCCATAAAAAGATCATGCAGATCATGACAACTGGATGATTTGTTATAACATTTTTCAGATTCCGGGGCTTCAGATGATTTGTGGACAGTGGTGCTTATTGTGGTGTAACACGTCTATGGCTTGACCAAATAAATGAAATACATATTTTACGTGGTTTAGTAAAGTGGCATGAGTCGACAAGGCGTTGGGTCTATGTTTTGCACAATATTTTTGTCATACAAGAGGAAGTTGAAGAAGTAAACGGGAAAGAGGGGAAAAACAAAAAAGATTCAACCCTTACTTTCTCTATGTGGTGGTCTGCCTCCTCTCTCGCGCTGCCCCATCTAACATTTTGTCCTCACTTGCATTTATTTTCTTTCCAGTCAAGTACTTAGTCTATTTTATTTTTGTGTACTTCTTAAACATTTTATTCATGTAATTTATCAAAATAGTTATTTTATATTAAAAAAAATAATACATATTAATAGAGTGTACAAAATATATATAAAAGAGACTGTACATAAATTTTTTGTTAAAAAAAACATTTAACTATGAAATCCTTATTTTTGTGGACTCGATCCCCGGCCCTTGATAAATATTTATTTTTAATTTGGAGACTTCAACGTTTACCATAGAGACAGGAGAATGACATATTTCATCTTAATATATACTTGTAGAGACATACTGGAAGTGTACTCCAAGCAAGTGATGAAGTTGGGAATTTCCTTGTTCGACCTATTGTCGGAGGCTCTTGGGCTAAACCCAAAGCACCTAAATGACATTGATTACGCTGAGGAGCTCCAAGTTCTTTGCCATTACCATACGGCTTGCCCACAGCCAGAGTTGACATTGGGCGCAACTCAGCACACTGACAATTCCTTTCGTTGAGGGAAAATTTAGTTGATTGGAATATTCTTGTGAAAACTTGTGTAAAATTGAGTTGTAACAAGTGTCGAAGCGGTGTAACATGAAAAAAATTTAAGTGTAATCAACATGGCTCAACTGGCGCTCCACTGGCGCTCGAGCAGAACCCATACAGAGAGGTTCGCTCGACGTGGCGCTCCAGCAGAACTCTTCCGGAGAGACTCGCTCGATGTGCGCTTGACGTAACTCTCGAGCGGAACCCATCCAGAGAGGTTCACTCGATGTGCGCTCAACCCAGCGCTTGAGCAAAACTCATCCAGAGAGGTTCGCTCAACTTGCGCTTGACACTTCGCTCGAGCCAATGTTCAAGACAACGTGTGCTCGACTTGCACTCGACATATCGCTCGAGCCAATGTTCAAGACAACTTAAAATTCAGGGTTTTGAACGCCGTGATTTGTTGGGGCTATAAATAGAACAACTTATTTTTGTTCTTTGGTGTGGAGAAACAGAGCAAAAACCCTAGTTGCTTCAAGAGTACCTTTCCTCACATTGTAAATCTCTCTTAGACAAACACATCTCCACCACACCACACTCAAGATCAAATCTTATTCAAAGTCCATTGAAGTGGACGTGTTGATTAGCCGGAAGGTTTCCGGAGCTGCTGTTGCTACAGAGATCGAAAGGTTTTTGTGGGATGCTATAGAAAGGTCGGAGTTCTGACACTACATGTGTGTAGAGATCAAGTGGGTCACTCGTGATGTTGCAAGCGAAGTTTAGGAACTACAAAGGTTTTGTGAGTGTCTCTATATTGGTTGTAACAAACTTTTTCTATAGTGGATTTTAGGTGGTGACTTACACCCGGAGTGGTTTTAGAATTTGAAAACGTTCTTCAAATGAGTTTCCACTTCGTAACCAAATCTATGTGTTGATTATTTGTATGATTTGTTTCATCTTTTAATTGCTTACTTGTCATTATTTTTTATTAGACCAAAAAATTTGAACTGCACCTATTCACCCCCTCTAGGCGTTGTATGGGATAGAACCACTACTTTTTCAATTGGTATCAGAGTGGGTTCACTCCGCTAGAATTTAGTTCCTGAGTGTGATCCTGCTATAGTGGTTAAAAATGGATAGGTCTCAATCTCTCACATCTTCACCATATTTTGATGGTAGCAATTATGCCTATTGGAAAGTTTGAATGAGAGCTTTTTTTAAATCCATAGATGAACGAGTGTGGGTTTCCATATTAAGAGGATGGAAACAACCTATTATAGTCGTTGAAGAAATTGAAATTCCCAAAAATGTGAAAAATTACTTTAGGGATGAAAGAAATGAGTGTGGTTGGAATAGCAAAGGCCTGAATGCGATTTTCATGGCTGTGTCCCAAGAGGAGTTCAAGCGAATCTCCATGTGTGAAAAATGCAAAGAAGCTTGGGACATTCTTGAGATTATCCATGAAGGTACCAAGGCTGTAAAGAATTCTAAGCTTCAAATGCTGACCACGAGTTTCGAAGAATTTAGAATGAAAGATGATGAAACATTTGATGCCTTCTATGCCAAACTCAATGATGTTGTCAATTCTAGTTTTAATTTAGGGGACAAAATTTCTGAGAATAGAATTGTGAGAAAAGTTCTCAGATCTCTTCCTGAGAGATTCCGTCCCAAAGTCACTGCCATTGAAGAGAGCAAAGATCTAGACAACATGAGGATTGAGATTCTGGTGGGCTTTCTACAAACCTATGAACATACTCTTCATGTGGATAAGAAAAATAGGTCGATAGCCCTCAACACCATCGATGAGCCATCCGATGAGTTGGGTATGAGTGACAACGAAATAGCCTTTTATGCTAAAAAATTCAGGAAGATGTTTGTGTCCAGAAATAGAAAGAACTGGGGACATAAGAAGAAAAAGTTTGAGAGAGTCAATAGAAATTTCAGTTCAGGAAATAAGGAAATGAGCTCTAAGAAGTACACTAGAGCTACCAAAAACAAGGTATAACCTGATATACAGTGTCATGAATGTCATGGTTTTGGGTATATTCGCCTTGAGTGTGCAAATTACAAAAAGGCTAAAGGGAAGGCAAAGGGTGCTTCCTTGAATGATAATGGTTCTGAGACAAGTGACTCTTCAGAGAGTCCATTTCCAAAGAAAAATTTCAACTACATGGCATTCACTTCTTCTGTTGGTGGTCAAAGTCACAGAAGTGAATCAACGTCTGAAAATGAGAGTACATTCGGAAGTGAATCCGGGGATGAAGATGGGTTGGAGGAAATCTATGAGAAGTTGTACAAGGAATGTGTAAAATTGAGGAAACTCAATAAAGCACATATTGAGAATATAGATATTTACAAAAGAGAAAAGGAGGATCTCCAAGATAAATTGAATGAAGCCATTTGTCTAACCGATCAGTTGCAAAAGAGGAATGTGTCACTCGAGGATAAAATGAAAATGCAGGAAAGTGAGTTGATTTTATTAAACGATAAAATGAAAAACTTTTCTTCTGGGAAACAAAAGCTTGACAAAATCCTAAACTCGGAAAAGTCATTTGGTGACAAGAGAGGTATAGGATATGATGTGGCTTCAATTTCAAAAATCTCCTGCAAAAATGAAGGAAAAATAATGTTTGTCCCTGCATCGAATGAGAATGGCAAAACACAACTTGTGAGAAAAGGTAAGAAAATTCTACATGTGCAAAGTTTGTCCCACCTCCCAAGAGATAAGGAGCTCGCAACACGAGCCCTATATGTCATCACTGTGGGAAGGTTGGTCATGTTAGACCAGATTGCTTCAAGTTAAAAAATCATTATGATCATGCTCCTACATTTTCTAAAAGTAGGACTGTTTATCCTTCTAAAAAGAGTAAGAAGTTCTTGAATGCTCATAGATACGTCTCACCCTCCATGAGACATGAAGTTTACAAAACAAACCACGTTTGTCACAATTGTGGTAAGATTGGTCACATTCGACCAAACTGTTTTGAGCTTAGGGGCCATCCTAAGAGAATTGAAATGCCCTAAAGAAAAGGGCATTAGAATTTGTGGAGCCAAGTCTTGGTTTTGACCAAACAAAATGAGATTATTAATGTGAAGTTAGACCAATTGACTACTAGCCAGAAGGCTGATAAGGTGAATCATTCAAAAGTGAGACAAGTGTGGATGAGAAAGGGGGAGGAGCAGACCAGACATGGTATAGACGGATGGTCATGCATTCATGCATTTTACACATGTTTAAGTCTTGTATAGTTTTTCTTCATTTTTATTAAAAGTATATTGTGTGTGTTCAATTGATGCATTATTTTGTCTTTGTATGTTGGTGTGTATATTCCTCAAACATCATGCATTATGTTTTGCACATGAATGTGACTAAGAGTGTTAGCGATGTCAATTATGTAATTTTTAGGTACATATGTCTTTTGAAAATTATATCATGTACATTTATAAGTTACAAAGGTTTAAAACATGTGTACTATTCGTAATTTGGGACCTGCATTCACACACTACACTTCCAGCTCAATCAATTGTTGCTTTGCTACCTGTGAGTTCTTGGGGAGGCAATCAAAGGTGTGAGGGAGCTCTATGTGTATACAGAATTGACCACGGGCTAGATGACCTCATGATTATATATCAAAATTCCTCCTGTGAAAATTCTCTAAATATATATATATTATATATATATGGAGGAAGAAGAAGAAGAAAAAGAGAAAGGGGTCATATTACTCAATAGGCCAATCCTAATACAGGAATTCAAACAGAAGTATATAGGTCCTAGCAGCATTAAATTTTATTTTCTGTATCATGGAAAGGCTCCCAAGCACTTATGGTTTCTTGTTTTAGCCTAACCCCACTCATATTTTTTGGTTGAAACTTCTTGATTGAGTAGGAATTCACTAAGCACGCATGTTCATCTTACCTGTAATACTTTGTTTCTACTATCTGCGTGAATTGTGAAAATATGATGCTCTTTTACATTTGATGTGATTTTCAAGCCTCAAAATTGACTTCATTAATGCTTGAATCACTGAATGAGAAACTATGCTTGGTGTTGAAAATTTTGGGCTTCCGCTCGAGCGAAACTTAAACTCCGCTCAAGCGAAAGCGTTATAAAATACCCCGCGTCACTTTTCTTTTTCCCCAGCCCGTTTCTTTTCTCTGCGCCGTTTCCTCTTCCTTCTTCGTGTGACTTCTCCCACTTGTTCTCAGTGTGCATTTCACTTGATTTTTCTCAAGAAATCCCTTCCTAATCACGATAAGCTTCTCTCATTTGTGTTTATTTCTCTCATTTTGGCATTAGGGTTTGTTTTAATTTCCCATTTCGGGTTGTTGCATTTGAGGATTTTGTTCTTGGATTTCGAAATGATGAGAATGATTTGGGGTGTTTGTTGATTGTTATTTGGGTGTAGAGAATGATTCTCTCACTCTTGTATTGAGGAGGTTCATGGAACTCCCAAGGAGTTTTTCATTTGGTTTTTGCTTGGATGCACTCCAAGTGCTCGGTGAAATGTCTCAATGGTGTTTTGGTTTCATTTTTTCATCATGCATTACCATAGCATTGTTCCATTGCTCATTTTATGTCTATCCTAGTGTTGGGAGGATGTTTGCCATGAAATTGATTTGTGTTTAAACATAGTTTGTGTTTAGGAGGGCCATTGGACTTCCATTGGTTTTAAAACTCAACCTTGCCATTGTGCATTTTGAAATGGTTTGTTTTTAAAACCTAATGTTGGCAAAGTATACATTGGTTTTTACTTTAGGCATATGCATTGGATCATGCATTGAGCATTTTGCATTTTGGACATGCATACATCGGGTCTTAAATACCTTTAGTCTTGTCTAACGGTCTCTGATTCTGTCTACAGCAAGAGTCATGTCTCGACGTGTTCGTCCACGCCAAAATTCTCCTGCCCTCGCTCAAGCTCATTTCCACAATCCTCAAGCACGAGAGCTTTACACTCAAAAATTCTCTCACTTTTGCTTATTATTGAGCACAAAGTCTCCCTTGGTGAGCTTACTGAGACTTTTATTCCACGTATTTTTGAATCTCACCAGTGGCAGGCCTTGACCACTGGTCATCCCACTCCTTCTGAGGAGATGGTTCGGGAGTTTTACTCCAATATTTATGTTATCTCTGATGATGGCTCTTTTGATGTTAATCTCCGAAATGTTGTCATCCACTCTGGGCATGTTAGCAAACTTGCTAAATGCCCCGCGTGTGTCAAATCAAGTGTATCCCTATACACGAACATCTCCTCCCAGTCCCACAGTCATTGCTCAATGTCTGTCTGGTATGCCTACTAGTTGGGATAGTAAGTCCCCATTTCTGACTGTGAGATTTTCTCCTGAATATCTCATTCTAAGTAGGATTGTCCTTACAAATCTATATCATACTGGTTATCAGAGTGATGTGGGTCTTGACCGTGCCACTCTTCTGTATGCACTAATCAACGATGTCTCCATGGATCTGGGGAGTCATCTGTGCCGGGTTTTGCTTGAGGCTTTTAATTCTCCTAAAACATGGTCTGGTTTGCTTTTTGCCTGCATTATCACTCGGTTAGCCATCTCCCACTCAATTGCGTTTCTTCCTCATGAGTCTAGAATTCCTCTTAAGGCTCATATTGGTCGTAGGACCATGCAATTGAGTCGTGCTCACATTACCCCTCACCCTCTGAATGTTGAGCATCCTCCACCACCCTCATCTCAGCCATCGAATTCTCGGCCATCTAGCTCACAGCCTCATAGCTCGGCACCATTCACATCGGCACCTGGTTTGACCGAGCCCAGCCTTCAGCAGGTCCTTGAGTATCTTGCTCGCCTTGAAGCTCGGTTTGATAGCCTTGATGCTAAAGTTGAGAGCCTGCAGCAGCTTGTGACTCAACGCTTCAACGATATAAAGGAGCGTCTTGATGATGATGGTGGCAGCAGAGTGATGGTGATCCTTGAGACCCTTGGCTTGTCGTAACAAAAAGGGGGAGTAGTACATATTCAGGGGGAGTGGTGTAGATGTAGGAGAAGTAGCAAGAAAGCTGTAGGGGCAGTTTTTGTTTTGTTAGTAATGGTATCACATTGTTTTGTGGGGGAGCAGCTAGCAGCTTTTATTTTTGTATCACATGCTACTTGTGCTGCTATTGTTTGTCTTATTGAACTCAATGTCTGATTAATTTCTTAATGAAAAGTCTTTTATGAAAACTGTGCTACATACATTGTTTATACTTATGAGATTATTTCTTACATATTTTTGTCGGTACGTTTAACCGTTTGCTAAGTGTTTGCAGAAATATCTTAACGTGTTCAAGACTATATCTGAATCATGGGAATCTTGTTTCGGGTGTGTCAGGATTAGGTCCTATGTATAGGTTAGAGGTTTTGTCACAGAAATGCCAAAAGGGGAGATTGTTGAGGGAAAATTTAGTTGATTGGAATATTTTTGTGAAAACCTGTATAAAATTAAGTTGTAACAAGTGTTGAAGCGGTGTAACATGAAAAAGATTGAAGTGTGCTCAACATGGCTCGACTGGCGCTCGACTGGCGCTCGAGCGGAACCTTCCAGAGAGGTTTGCTCGATGTGCGCTCGAGCGAACCTCTCTGAGCGGAACCCATACAGAGAGGTTCGCTCAATGTTCGCTCGACGTGGCGCTCGAGCAGAACTCTTTCAGAGAGTTCGCTCGATGTGCGCTCGACCAACGCTTGAGCAGAACTCATCCAAAGAGGTTCGCTCGATGTGCGCTCGACCCAGCGCTCGAGCAGAACTCTTCCAGAGAGGTTTGCTCGACTTGCGCTCGACACTTCGCTCGAGCAAATGTTCAAGACAACGTGCGCTCGACTTGTGCTTGACATATCGCTCGAGCCAATGTTCAAGACAACTTAAAATTCAGGGTTTTTAGCGCCGTGATTTGTTGGGACTATAAATAAAACAACTTATTTTTGTTCTTTGGTGTGAAGAAACAGAGCAAAAACCCTAGTTGCTTCAAGAGTACCTTTCCTCACATTATGAATCTCTCTTGGACAAACACATCTCCACCAGACCACACTCAAAATCAAATCTTATTCAAAGTCTATTGAAGTGGACGTATTGATTGGCCAGAAGGTTTCCGGAGCTGCTGTTGCTACAGAGATCGAGAGGTTCTCGTGGGAAGCTATAGAAAGGTCGGAGTTCCGACACTACATGCGTATAGAGATCGAGTGGGTCACTCGTGATGTTGCAAGCCAAGTTTAGGAACTACAAAGGTTTTGTGAGTGTCTCTATATTAGTTGTAACAATCTTTTTCTATAGTAGATTTTAGGTGGTGGCTTACACCCGGAGTGGTTTTAGAATTTGAAGACGTTCTTCAAATGAGTTTTCACTTCATGACCAAATCTCTGTGTTGATTATTTGTATGATTTTTTCATCCTTTAATTGTTTATTTGTCATTATTTTTTATTAGATCAGAAAATTTGAACTGCACCTATTCACCTCTCTCTAGGTATTGTATGGGATAGAACCACTACTTTTTCACCTTCCTTACTGTGCTTATGCAAGACCATATTGGTGGCCTCCAAATTCTTCTTCAGGACAAGTGGATCGACATCCCCCCGGTGCCCGGGGCTCTTGTTGTTAACATTGGAGATCTTCTACAGGCAAGCCTCTTCACATGAATCTTGTACATGTCTTCTCAGGTATTAATTGTTACTGCATTTGGACATCCTTAAATATTGCACCTTCTTTTCCTTTATTTTACTAATCAAATGCACTTCATATTTGTCAATGCAATGTTATTACATACATATAATCTCTTGGTCTCACGGACATGGCACTGCCAGAGAGTTGCAGATTCTAGCAGGCCAGGGCATTAATTTGGGTAGCTTGTGCTGTGCTCTTTTTACTCTCTTATTTCTCTTTCTGGAAATCTTGTTATTATGAAGGAAGTGAACGATGCTGGTTTCGATTTGGAATGAGATGATTTTAGATAAAAAAAATAAAAATTGAAAAAAAAATATTGTTAGAATATTATTTTTTAATATTATTATTGTTTTGAAATTTGAAAAAGTTGAATTCAAATTTGAAAAAATTGAATTGTTTATTATATTTTGTGTAAGAATTTAAAAAAGTTATAATGATCAGATGAGATGAGACGAAACACTTTCTGAATCCAAACAACGCCTAATTACAATACACAGTTTATTAACGACGTATTGGCCTTATCTATGTTATGGGCGCTTCAAATTGACGTTAATGTCATGGATCATTAATTGGTGTCAAAGTTCTCTCATTAAGTACTAATGAGAACATTCTACTTTTGATACTGTTTAAATACTAATGATACAGTACAAGCTGCTTTTGTTTTGTTTTCTTTAATTGGGGTGGTTCAGCTAAATTTCTCGGGTATTTCTTAATTTGGATGCTACAAATTCAAGACTGTTCTTCATTTTATGTAGCTGCCAATTTCAATTTGTAACTTTTTCCCTCTGGTTTCTTCAGCTTATAACAAATGATAGGTTTAAGAGCGTTGAACACAGAGTATTGGCCAGCCTGGCAGGTCCACGAGTGTCTGTGGCAAGCTTTTTCTGCACAGGTTTTCAGCCGGCCGGAAAAGTTTATGAACCCATTAAGGAATTATTATCAAAAGACGCTCCTGCAAAGTATAAGGAAACCACAGTGAGAGATTACAGTGTCCACCACCAAGGAAAGGGCCTTGATGGGGACTTCTGCGCTGCTGCATTTCAGGATTTGAACTCTTATACGTGTTTCGGGTTGGATTTCAGGATTTCTCAAACTACTTATGTGGTGAATTGCTATATTATCGAAAGAATAAATGTTAGGGGCCCAAGTCTACCATATAGAACTTAGAAGAGTGCTGTTACAAGGGGAACAACTTTAATTATATGTACTCTACAAGCTCATTTATTATATGTACCCCGTAAAATCATATGTCAATCCATGCGACAATATCGCAATGATCTTTTTAATGGTTATGCCGCGATCGATGATAGGTACTCAATTTATTTAGAACCTTCTGAGGATTTTCTATAGAGAATGGCCATAATTTATTTGAAGCAGGATCGTCATATGTACTTAAGTGGTGATTTTTTTTGTTTTTCCCCCTCTTTTGGTGTCCCGAGTGTTGGCGAGTTCATGTTTAAGATGCATAGTTGAGAAAGGATAAAAAAAAAAAAAAGCTTTGTGGGAGCTAAAACGCTAGAAGGAGGGCTCGAACCTCCGACCTTGTGGTTAACAGCCACACGCTCTAGCCAACTGAGCTATTCCAGCTTTCTGATGCTTCAACAGGAAGCTACTAAACTTATTCTAACTGAAAATGCTTGGAATCTCCTCGATGACAAACCGCCATAGGTGGTGGTTGGTTTGCTGCACATCAATCTTCTTGCCAGATGGGCCCCCGGGTGGTGGCTCAACCCTTGTTTGCAATCAATGAAACTCATTCCTGAACAAAACACCCGTCCGACCCCTGAATAGACCATCTACCCATCCTATCCTGACGTCAGGATTACTGAATTCGAAAGATCGAGCGATGAGAACGGTATGCTTTCCCATTTGTCCCTGCTGTGGGTTTATATTACGATGATGCTTAGATATTTTGCCAAGACAAGCTGATGTGTAAGTCGAGAATAGAATTTAAGAGTGTGTACTGTTTTCCCAACAACAGATGTGGTTGGTTGCGATATTGTTTAATTCCTGCCACATGAAAATATCTTATGATTCTACGGAGTCTGGATTGTTTACTGTTGATGTGAGGGTCCATCACCCGTGCTTCCAACTAATACTCAAGCTTTTAGGGATACAATCATCAGCGTTGTTCCCTCTTTTGTTGGACTTCTGGTCTTGCAAAGACGGCGGTCACGCACGACTACAGGTGAATATCAGGGCAGAAATCGCTTCCAATTACGACCGAGAAAGAGAGCTAAGAACATTTGATGAGTCAAGAGCTGGTGTAAAGGGAGTAGTAGATGCTGGGGTGACAAAAATTCCTCGTATGTTCTACACTGCACAATTTAGCCTGCATCAGAAGTCAGGAAGCGACTCCCAATTCTGTATTCTCGTTATAGACCTTGAAGGTATCCGTAACAACTCAATTGTACGAGCTGAAGTCATTGAGTAAGTCCGAAATGCTTGCGAGAAATTCAGTTTGATGCGAAGAAAGAATTCTATTCGCGTGATTACAGGAAAAAGGTGCTTTACCTTTCCAATTATGATCTGTACCAATCACCGGCAGCTAATTGGAGGGAGTCAGTTCTTTGTTTCGCGACACCTAGTCCCCCCGAACCGGAAGAACTACTTGCATTATGTAGGTAGTTCGCAAAGCTATTAATCTTAACATCTGGTAAAACAGTTTATGCAATCCTAGCATTTTTGTTCTCTCTCATTAGGCACATAAAATCCCCTTTCTTTCTTCTGACATAATCTAACATGACATCCTCCTTATGTTGTTTCATCTACCACAAAAGGCATAAAAGACTTTTAATGTCTGCTTGATGGGCTGGCTTGTAGAGAGAGAGAGTGAATGAATACTTAAAGCAAGTTACGAACTTGGGGCTTACTCTGTTTGAGTTGCTATCCGAGGGTCTTGGGCTAACTCCCAGCCACCTAAAAGACACGAATTGTGCCGAGGAGCTTCTCCTTCTTGGCAGCTACTAGCCGAGATGCCCTGAGCCCGAATTGACTTTGGGGAGTAGCGACCACACTGACGGCAGCTTCATTGCCATACTTGATCAAATTGGTGGCCTCCAAGTTCTGCATGAGAATCAATGGGTCAATGTTCCTCCCGTGCATGGAGCTCTAGTAGTCAATGTTGGACATCTTCTGCAGGCAAGTCTATCTTATTTAGCTTAATTCATTAATGTTAATTCGGTATCACAATCATGCCAACATCATTATATTTCCATTACTATATGGTTTCACAGGCAAAGATATGTAAGAACACGTCTTAGCATGCTTCCAAACGGGTATTCACTTCACTATTGACTTTACTTGTTGATGTCGTGTTTCGCAGTCTGAGCAACTCCACGTTGGGGTCGATTTGTTCCTTCGAATATGGGGAAATGGGGGCTCGGGGTAGTGAGAAACACCTTTGATACTTAAGTCAGTTTTGGCTTCTAGGTCTATAATTTAAGGGAGCCCAAATGAAAGTGCTTAGAGAGTTTTCTGCTCCGTGAGGGGGTATATATACCTAGTAGGGGTGGTCCCTCAGTGAGCCGATCGTGGTGATGTCGCTCCGTACTCAGGTCGTGCCCTCTTCCAACATTCTGTCATGCAACAAGCCATCCATACCTAATCGTGGCGGCCGTTGACAGTCCAGGGTTAGTGTCATTGCGTGTCCATCTTCGTCCTTCATTAAATGTGGCGTGACCTCTGTTTGACACGCCCACCTTTTGAGTCTATTCAGCAGTCTGCGATCAGGGACCAAGGTTGTCCCTGACTCTGTGCATATGGGTTGTCGACTAGTAGAGGTGCTAGGCCTTTCTTACTAAGGTCCACGTCCCATGTGTGCTACCTTGTTGCTTCTTCTTAGGCTTTTTGGGCCGACCTTGCCCTTCTCAACTCAACCTAGCCCATCTTATCCTCCCATACCGATTTCCTTCTGCTGGACTGTCCTTAGACCCATCAATGCATCATGGGTCGGGCCCGTGTGGTTCGGCCTGACACTAGGAACAGCCTTCCTCACACTTCTATCAGGGTATCAAACAATGCGACGCCCTGAACCCAATGGGATTTAAAGGTGAACAATTTTGATTTTACATGAAGAAATAATAAATAAATAGCACAATCTTCTAACATGTAAAGCTTGAATATTCAAAACAATCCTAGGTGTATACCTCTTTAGTCACCAAATGTGTGAGGGGATATTTTTCGGCCCATAGAATTTCTTAGACCCAACCAATGGGAGGACTTACTGGAAGACATAATATTAGAGAAGAATAAGGTACAAGGAGGGATTAGAGGCATGGAGGTGTCAGGAGGTATGGGAAAATAATGTCAGGAGAGGAAAAATAGATATTTGACATAAAGCAAGGGAAAACAAGATGTCAGGAGAAGAAAAGTAGAGAAGTGACATAAAGCAAATGGGGGAGGCAGGAGATAAAAGGCAAGAGGAAACTACGGATTTGGGATCTTTTTTCTTTGGGAGGACTTTGATTTCTTTTGACTTTTGGACTTGTTCTTCATCCTGAGTGCTCTGGAGAGAACTTCTCCTTCAGTAAATAGATCTACAGCTTCCATTGTACAGTGAGAAATGAAAGGCTATGAGAGATTATAAACAAGCTTATTAGTTATTATAGTGGAATCTCCCCTCCTCAAACTCCCGTGGACGTAGGCTAAGTGCTGAACCATGTAAATTTGTGTGTTCATTCTCTTTATTTTCTACATTTAAATACCGTTCATCATCATGGATGTACAAACTATCATCGTACAGCCGCATTAGACCACTACCGGGGGCTGTACATAGCACTGATTGAGGCCCAACTTTGAAGACCCGAGTTGCTAGAGCCTGACTCAAAGGCGTGCGAAACAAGGCATTAATAGTGGCGCCGTCTGTGGGATCGTTATAGATTTTGCGTGTACTTTATATGCTTGCGACAACCTGTTCCAGGTGACCCGAAAGTCAAGAACGAGATTTTTCTTCGTGTACGCCTTCGAAGATTTTTCTATGGAATCGAAAGCAGAAGGAGGACGATTTTCTGATGCGCTAAATTATCTCCGAAGGGGCAGATGACACTCTCTTAAATAAGTGTTCTCAACCTTTCGACTTTTATTTTTATAAAAAATACTACTGCAAAAAATGGGCAACTACTCGCCCAGGCAATTAAGTGCACTGCATTTGATTGCTTTCCATGCATGTAGCGTAGGGCCTAGAACCCAAACTCCCTAACCACTCGGACTACAAATACACAGTCAGTAGAGCACATGGTTTACAAAAATAGAGAGGCTAAGGTACGCTAGACACACTCGCAGGATAGGGCCAAGTGTGCATAGTGCATTGATGTAGGTGGTCGTGCATGGCATGAATAGTGCCATACACGTACCACGTCGGGTGCACGACAACGTCACCCAGGAGCTCGCAGCACCAAGCCTGCCCAGACTACCCATCGGTGGCCTTCCCTCGGACTACTGGCGGTCTTTGACGGCATGCCCGCCAGCCCCCACCAGTGAGAAGCCATGAACAGTGCACTCCCGTGTGCACCTTAACTCGCACACGGGGCATGAGGCAACGACTTTGCCCATCAGCGCCAAGACTAGGGACCTCGTCGGTGGTCGCCTTGCGGCCCACCGGCATCCTCTGTCCCCGTTGGACTGATCTCTGACCACCTCGATAGATGAACGTCGTCCCGTGACCACGCACGACAGTGCATAGTAATAGCAATAACATAAAGTGCTACGGCCCCGCCAGTGTAACCGACGGCGTGGTGACTGGCGGCGCTGTCTGCGACTGCCCCTCACGGAGGGGACCCCATCGTGCAGACCCCATGCCCGAGACCACGTGGCCTATTTTCTCCTCTGCCCGGTCGCATCATGGCACATTGGGGGTGCCGGAAGCCACCATGTGGACCGCCGGCATTTTCTACCCCACCTGAACATCATCTCCGCAGCCAGTTGAGGTACTCGTCAGCCATGCACTGGGCCAAGGACAACACAGAAGACAAAAATATGTATCAACAGGATCTCCATCAACAAAATCTTTATCAGCAGAATCTCCACCAACAAAATATTCATCAGTGGAATCTTCATCAATATAATCTTCATTAGCAGAATCTCCATGAACAGAATCTTCAACAATGGAATCTCCATCAAAGAAATCTTCACAAACAGAAACTAACACTCTGACAATGCAGGAATGAGCAAATGAAAAGAAAAGTTAAGGAAAAGCGGCGGGACAAAGCAAAAGATAAAAAAAAAAAAAAAAAAAAAAAAAAAAAAAAAAAAAAAAAAAAAAGAAGAAGAAGAAGAAGAAGAAGAAGAAAGGAAGAAGTAAACGGAAAGGGAAGCAAAAGGGAAGAAAAAAAAGGATTGAATGGAAAGGACCAACGCTAAGGAAATATGAGCGAAGGAAAAGATGGCTAAAAGAAATAAGGGTGAAAGGAAATCGCTAAAGGAAATGCATAAATAGAAGGAAAATGCAACTAAAGAAAATAGGAAAATAAATTAAGGTTAAAGGAAATCAGTAGGACAAAGCGATGACACGAAGGCTCGGCGAGGTAGAACCCCACCTAAAGACCAGCAAGCGGAAAAACTGACGGCCCAGCAGAATGAGGTGAGGCGAATGGAAAATAGGCTAAACAATTCCCATCGGACAGGTCTGAGAGGAATTGGTGGGGTAACTATGAGGGGATATTTCTCCGGCCCATGGAATTTCTCAGGCCCAACCAATGAGGGAGACTCACTAGAAGACAAAATATTAGAGAAGAATGAGGGGATAAGAATGGACCAGAGGCATGGAGGTGTCAAGAGAGGAAAATGGAGGATTTGACGTAAAGCGAGGGAAAACAAGGTGTCATGAGAGAAAAAGTATGGAAGTGACTTAAAGTAAATGGGGAGCAAAAAATAAAAGGTAAGAGGAACCTACGTATTAGGATCTTTTTTCTTTGGGACGACTTTGAGTTTTTCTGACTTTTGGACTTCTTCTCAGAGAGTTCCGGAAATAACTTATCTTCCAGCAAATAGATCTACACCTTCCATTGTACAATGAGAAAGGAGAGGTTATGAGAGACTATAAACAAGTTTATTATAATGGAATCTCCCATCTTCAAACCTCTGTGGGCGTAGGCCAAGTGCCAAACCACGTAAATCTGTGTGTTCATTCCCTTTATTTTCTGCATTTAAATATCATTTATCGTCTTGGATGTACGAACTGACACCATATAGTCACACCAAACCACTACCGGGGGCTCCACACAGCACCAATCGAGATTCAACTCTGAAGACCCGAGTTGTCGAAGCCTGCCTCAAAGGCATGCGAAACAAGACGTTAACAAGATGTATATCCAATTTCTGCTATAGGGTGATCAAATTTCCCGCAAGAGATGGCTGGTATTGATTCGAATATATTCAATTACTAGACTATAAATGCATGCATCAAACAATACTAACCTCGTATTTGTGCAGCTTATCACAAACGATAGATTCATTAGCGTGAATCACAGAGTAATAGCGAAGCGAGCAGGGCCAAGAATTTCGGTGGCTAGTTTTTTTAGACCCTATGTCCAGACAGGCACAAGAGTTTATGGACTAATGAAGGAATTGTTATCGGAAGATAGACCCCCCATATACAGGGAAACTGACGCAAAAGAATATCTAATGCGCTACTTCTCCAAAGAGGTTGATGTCATCTCTCCATTGCAACGTTTTAAGGTGTGAAGATGTCATTCGACTGATATTCAGATTCAAATCTGTCATCGGTAGAACTATTCATGCTTCTAATCGTCTGCCAACCTTTTTCATGTGTCTTATTGTAATGACTCCACTATGCCATGTCTATAATGTGGAAGCAAAAACATGATGCTTATACGGGTGTGATGCATTATCTTCAGAGCTATTTGATTATTATTGAAGGAATAAGCATGCCTTACGCCCTATTATCCCTGTGGGATTTGCGTTGCATTCTTTTAAAAAATTATTGGATATCTTATGAATGGACATTATTGCTTTCACCTTGAAATTTCTATTTAAAATTGCATAGGATGAAAGTCAGATCCATAGCTGCCAAATTTGAAAATCCAATAGAAATTCCTCTTGAAAAACCCAGGCCAACTAGCAGCAGATGTAACAAAAAAAGGCCTGGCTTGCCTCCTGTATTCCTCAATGGATGGAGGCTGGCAGGTTTGGGGCATGGGAAGGGATATAAAATTTTCATCTCATCTCATCTTATTTTCAAGCATAACTTAAATATAAAATTTTCAAATTAATCATTATAACTTTTTCAAATAAAAAATAAAAAATAATTCTAACTTTTTCAAATCTCAAACAAAAATAATATTATAAAATTATTTTCTTATAATATTTTAACTTTATAATATTTTTTATTCAGTTTTTTCTCTCTTACTTCTCAAAACCCAAAAAATACTTAACTCAAATTATCTCATTACTATTCACAAATTATTTTACTATCATTCACAAAATTTTCATATCATCTCACTCTTCAAACCAGCCAGTTTCCCGTATATGTGCAATTTAGGAGTAAATCTTTCTCTTAGAAAGAGCTCTAAATAATAATAATAATAATTAAAAAAAATACTAAGGGCCGGTTTGGATAATGTCATCTTAACATTTGAACATCACTCAAATACAAACATTTTTCAATTTTAAATTTTTAACTTTTTTATCTAATCATTACAACTTTTCCAAACTTCCAAACAAAATAAGAAAAATAATTTAACATTTTTAAATCCCAAAACAAAAATTATATTAAAAATTATATTCTAAAATTATTTTGAATTTATAATATTTTTATTCAATTTTTTTCTTTCATTTTTAAAACCCCCATAAACATCTTAACACGAATTACTTCACTAATATTCACAGATTTTTCATCTTATCTTAATATCCAAATGAGGAGGACTAATAATAACAATAATAATAATAACAACTAAGATAAAGAAAATAGATTCCCGAACTCGATCAAATAAGATTGAAATATGGTTTTGTTTGGATAATGAGTTGATCTCATCTAATCATGATAGTTTTCCCAAAATTTCAAATAAAATAAAATAAATAATTCAATTTTTTTAAATCTCAAAACAAAAATAATATTAAAAAAATAATATTTTATTTAACTTTCAACTCTCATCTTAACTCAATTCACTATCTAAACCTCTTTAGATTGTCTTAATAATTGTCTCGAAACCGATAACATTAGTCATTAAGTAGCCAACTATAATCCAATCTTTCTTTAGGGTGAGACAACGTTGAGTTGATCCACTTGTTTTTGGGTGCGAACTTTGGACGTGTTGGAATCGGGACGGGCCTACAAGAAAATTACTTATTTGCGACCAGTTAATTCTATCAAAATAACTATTTACAACTAAAATTAGTTGTGAATAGTCTTTTAATTGCAATAAATTAGTCACAAAAGTACAAAAGTCTATTTTTCTTGTAGCGGGAGTGGTGACCCCTATACGCCTAAGCCCCCTTCACAGCTATACTATACTCACGCTGGCTCCATACCCAAAGATCATTCGGGATTGGTATGAGAGGGGCTTGAAGTTCTTCAATTTGATATTAAAGAAAGTCACATGAAAAAGGGTCCTGACTCCTGACTCTTCCCACCCTCTCTTGGGTTGGTGGGAAGAGAGTCAAGACTCCTAACTCTATGCGTTGACGATGTGGAGATCCCCTATTGTGAGTTTGACGTTTACACGAGTGGAAGTGAGCCTCGCTAAAGGGGGTTGGGGCCATCTTGGTTGCTATATATTCTTTTTTGCCCTTTTTTATTTTTTAATTTAACCAGAAGTCATGTTAGACAATTGTTAATTTGTTTAGAAGAACAGGTCTTGTAGACCTGTTCACTCGCAGAAGATTCCTTTATTTCCTCTATTTCAGGAGTTCAAAACACCTCAACATACTCCACTTCTTTAGGAGTATAACTGGAAATTTTAAATTTTGAATTTATACGATGTATAGGCAACTAAGTAGGATAACAGTTAGAGTTATGTTCTATTTAAAGTCCTTGTATACACACAACTCAAACATACATAAATTCAAGCATTTCGGATTTTTATGAAACTTAGTATTCTGTACATGGTATCAGAGCCAAAAGTAATTGTTGAAGCCAAGGAATCATAGTCCTAGCCAAGTCCTGCAAGTACATAGGTGATCATGGTCTTTATTTATCTTAGCGGCACTACATTCTTGATCTTCTTATATGCTGTAAAATGGACAAAGCAAAGCCTTGTATTACTCCAATGTTGACCTCACATCCCTTAACAAAATTTGATGGTATACATTTTCATGATCCTCATTTGTATCAAAGTGTAGTTGGAAGGCTGCAATATCTCTTTTACTTGGCTTGAACTTGCTTTTGCAATCTATAAAATTAGCAAGTATAAGCAAAATCCAATAGAGCCGCATTGGGCAGTTGTCAAACACATATTGCATTATTTGAATAACACCATTTCTCATGCTTTATTGATACAACATGCTACTGATCTTTAGCTTCAAACGTTCAGTGATGTAGATTAGGCATCCAATCGTGACGACAAAAGATCCATTGGTGCTTACTGTGTTTATTTGGGCAAAAATTTGATTTCATGGAGTTGCAAGCAACAGTAGACCTTTGCTCGCAGCATCACAGAAGCTAAATGTAAGGCACTTGCAAATGCTGCTGCAGAAATTCAGTGGATAAAGTCGGTGCTAACTGATCTTTGTGTTCCAATTGTCCACTCTCCAATTCTCTGGTGGGATAACATAGGAGCTGTTTATTTGACTAGCAATAAGCTATTTCATGCTCGCACGAAACATATTGAAATCGTCTTTCATTATGTTCGTGATCAAGTCCTACGTTGTCAACTTCATGTTGGATTTGTTTTAACCAAGGACCAATATGCAAATGCTCTTACGAAGCTGCTGCTCTCTATTCAATTTCATCTTCTGCGTGACAATCTCACGATTCGTTCCTTACCCTTTTGATTGAGGGGGCGTGTAGAAGAACAAGTCAACAAGACCTGTTCATCCATAGAAGACTCCTCTATTTCAGGAGTTCAAAACACCTCAACAAACTCCACTTCTTTAGGAGTATAGCTGACAATTTTAAATTTTGAATTCATACGATGTATAGGCAACTAAGTAGGATAACAGTTAGAGTTATGTTCTATTTGAAGTCCTGGTATATGCACAACTCAAACACACAAAAATTCAAGAATTTCATATTTTTATGAAAGTAGCCTCATTTGTTTTCAAAAAACATCTCATCTCATCTCATCTTATTTTATCTAATCATTACAACTTTTTTAATTTTCAATACAAATTAAAATAAATAATTTAACTTTTTCAAATTCTAAAAAAATTAATATTAAAAATATATTCTAACAATACTTTATTTAATTTTTTAATTTTAATTTCAACTCATCTCATATCTAAAAATAAACTATTAGTATTCTCTATAATTTGTGTTAGCTTCTTTTAGCAATTTACTTGATAGAAAGGGCTGTGAAAGTCTAAAATATTTCATATAAAAACTCGGATCCTAAAGTTTTTTCTTTTAGAGGTGAAAAATCAAAGCATCTGTAGCTGTTTTCTGAATTTTCCCAATAAACAACTGCTGATATGATTACTTTTTTTTCTTCCCCTCCTTTAATTTGCTATCCGATCGCTTGTTTTTTCTGTTGAAAACTTCAAGACCAGCGCTCAGCTTTCGACTGTTGTTATATTCTTTTTTAATAGCCAAGTGGTTGCAGTATTCTCCATATATCCATTTAAAACACAAGAGGTGGTAGCACGTGGTAGCAGTATTAGCTCTCTGTTGTCTTCTTATGTGGAGTCCTTGGAAAATGAAAGATTCTTTTGACTCCAGAAGAGCGTTAGACAAGCAGCTGATCCATTGATTCATTGCAACATATGAAAAAAGAATTTTCTGGTTACAAAGCTCGATTAGCAGAATTTATTGTAGACATGGAACACAAATATGACCGGAGAAGTGAACTGAAGGCATTTGATGAGTCAAAAGCTGGGGTAAAGGGACTTGTGGATGCTGGGGTAGCAAAGATCCCGCGGATATTCGTCCATGATGAGCAACATCAGCAATATTACGACTACTCAGGTTCCAGCTGGGACCCCAAGTTCGGCATTCCGATCATAGATTTCCAAGGCATCAATGGAGATGCTAGTCTGCGTGCGAAGGTAGTTAACGAAGTCAGAGTTGCATGTGAAAATTGGGGTTTCTTTCAGGCAGTCAATCATGGAGTTGAGGTCTCTCTGCTGGATGAGATGATCGATGGGGTATTCAGATTCACGAGCAAGAGCATGCGGTTAAGAGTGTATTTTATACACGCGATGAAACGAAAAAGGTGACATACAACACCAATTTCGATTTCTACCAAGCACCAGCAGCTAATTGGAGGGATACCCTATACTGTGCTATGGCTCCTTCTCCACCCGACCCTGAAGAATTTCCCCAAGTATGCAGGTATAGCTTTCCCAGTACTGATTTTGTTTACAGGTTCGGGAAAATATATTTCCCCCAAATATAAAAAGTACACCTTGCAATCTTTAACTCAAAAAAAAAAAAAAAAAAATGAAACTGATAAATGGCACCGTTGTCTTATTCTAGCGGTTCAGATGAAAAAAAAAAAAAAATAGATGATGTTTTCCTTCTCTGTCTTAGTATTTGGGAATTGGGGAATTTCAATCATGTCCTAGACCGATTTGCAGAGATATAACGATTAATTACTCGAAGAAAGTAATGAGATTAGGCCTTACTATACTTGAGTTGCTGTCGGAAGCTCTTGGACTTAAATCCAACCACCTCAAAGACATGGGTTGCGCTGAGGGACTTTATGTTGTAGGACATTACTATCCAGCATGCCCCGAACCTGACTTGACTTTAGGCCTCAGCCGACACACTGACAGTGCCTTCCTCACGGTGTTTTTACAAGACCAAATGGGTGGCCTTCAAGTCCTCCATGAGAATCAATGGGTGGATGTTACCCCCA
Source organism: Juglans microcarpa x Juglans regia (assembly GCF_004785595.1). Lineage (NCBI taxonomy): Eukaryota > Viridiplantae > Streptophyta > Magnoliopsida > Fagales > Juglandaceae > Juglans > Juglans microcarpa x Juglans regia. Next base: position 37,637,527 of record NC_054594.1, on the reverse strand, counting down.
TCCCGGGATCTCTGGTTCTAAACCTGGGAGATATGATGCAGGTAACTAATTTTCATTCCTCCAGAACGAACCATGTTATAATTATCATTTCCATTGCAAAAGAAATTTATAAAAGACATGATACTATCATTCTCAATTTTGCATTTTCATTCTCAAAAAGTTAAAAGAGTTCTCATGGGCAAATTTGCGAAGAAAGAAGTTGTATATGTAACTTCTTAAGTGGTCTCTGTACATGCATATTGTTCTTCAACTTCAAATTTGGTTCAATTGTCAATATACCCGATAGACTCAACGCTGATCCCAGAAGTAAAATATGTCGATGGCGAGAACATTTATTTCTTTTCTGAACAAATTAAAAGTTATCAAGCAATCATATTGCTGAACTGATAAAAATGTAGCTTTTAGTTTCCATGTGTTTTTCTGCAGATAATCTCCAACGATAAGTTCAAAAGCGTGTTTCACAGAGTACTGGCAAAGAATGTAGGTCCAAGAATATCCGTGGCTAGTTTTTTCAGAACACATTTCAAACAAGAGACTTATACCCCCAGGCTGTATGGACCGATAAAGGAGCTGCTATCAGAAGAAAACGCCCCAATCTACAGGGAAACCACCATAAAAGATTATGTTGCTTATATCTACTCGAAAGGACTCGACGGGACCTCCGGACTTGAACATTTCAAACTTTGAAGTCTGTCATCCCTGCATGTTTTGGCTTAGCTGTGGCGGCTTATAGAGTTGATTATGGTTCATCTCCAGTCTTTGAGCTTCAACTCTGACCTTTAAAGTTTGCTGCGAGTGTACTTTTGCAATTCCCAACTTTGCTACGCTTGTCCATGCTCTGCTCCGTATTCTTAGGCAAGGTTTAGATAGTGAATTGAGATGAGATGAATTGAGATAAAAGTTGAAAATTGAATAAAATATTATTAGAATATTATCTTTTAATATTATTATTATTATTATTAATGATTAGATGAGATGAGTTAAAATGAATCGGACGATTTCTTAATCTCAACCAGGCATTAGTGTGCATCTCTCTTGTACAACATATTTGACCTATATTGTTGAAGGCCCGTGCATGGATTACTTGCAGACATTGTGCTTTAGGTAAGGTTGTGTAGATGACCCAAAAACCCGTTAGACCCGTTCAAAATGACCCAACCCGACTCGACATTTATCGGTTCATTCTCTGATCGGTTTCTAGCCCGACTAGTTACGGGTTGGTGTCAAACCAACCTATAAATAAGAAGCTTATCAAACCCTAGCTGCCCAACTCCCAAGTCCCATGAGCTTTTCGCATCTTTCTTATCAAGTTCCGGCACAACCACGTCCAGCTCATCTGAGTCTCCCTCAATACCCAAATCCAAATATTCAACAATTTTGCACATACGACAGCAACCACAACCATCTATAAATGCTAAATCATAATCTCAAAAGTCGAGCCTTCTATTTCTTCTATGCGATACAAACCGAGCCTTCTATTTCTTCTTCTCTGAGAGGTTACTTGGCATGGGTTTTCCCAAGAATGTCGTAACTTGGGTCTCTAGACGAATCTTATTCTAGGTCAGATCCTTCACTTTCACAGTAAACTTCCTCTTCTTCAGACTGGTAATCATCGGACTACTTAGAGAAAGCCATCGTTTGTTTCTCATCCTATTTTGCTCAGAAAAGTTTCCTTTTCCTTCTCTCTTTTATTTGTCTCCTATCGATAGTGTAAGAAGAGACAGCTGAAATGCTGCTATCCTAGATTTCAAATGACTCCACCACAACGAAGCCATTGAAGATTCAACGACTGCATCGAGTTTTTGCAGACAGCTTCTGCATACGACTGCATCCGAATGACTCTTCGCAAAGTTTCGCTCTTTTCATCTTTTCATTTTTTGTTTTCTGGGGTTTTTTTCCTGAGATTGAGAAGAATCTGAGATAGAGATTATATTGCCATTTGTCCACAGATTTGAGATAAATCGATGTGCAAAAAGTTTGGTTTTATTTTTTGTTTGGTAAAGGTCGGGTCATACGAGTTTGATTCGAGTCTATTTTATTCGGGTCGGGTTGATGACTCCAGAAATGAGTGCACTCGGGTCAAGTCGAGTACAAACCCAGTTGTACCAGCTCTAGTTGCAGCCCTAGCTTTAGGCTATGTTTGATTAAGGAGATTACCTTGACTATCTCACTGTTATTCACTATTATTTATAAGCTATTTACTACTTTTTTATTTGTAACACCCATGCCCAACATCGAGTTCAGGCCAAGCTCGCGTTGAATAAATTTTATTTTTAGAAGTTAATATTTGTGGATAAACCCACAAGTTAATTTTATTGAAATTTAGTTAGGTCCATAGGCCCAAAATTTCATTATTAAAATCGCTAAGGTGTGATGATTTTAGAGTATATTAATGGCTCAATATTCATAGAAGCTCAAATTAGATTAATTGGAAAAACCCATAACTTTCTATGGTAGATTATAAGAGTTTTATTGAGCTCAATGGACAAAAGCCATTTTAATATTTATAGACCAAGTGAGCCCTAAATAATTAAAAAGTGGCCCAAGATTTTATTCTAAAAGCCCAACCGAACTACTCAACAATTTTAGGCATGTTCCTTCCTCCTCTTTCTTTCTCTGGGGTTTCCAGCTGCCTTTATATATATATATATATATATATATATATATATATATATATATCTCATGCACACGTAGAAATCTCCCTCAACTAGGGTTGTTGCACGTCCAAAATTCCTTCAGTTTCATTCCCTTTATATCTTTCCCACATACAAGCAGTTTGGAAACTACCACTCTCAATTTATCAAGTCGCGACACCCTCTCGCGTCAAACCAGACCAACCAACGGTCACCACCCATTCAACCTTCTCGGTCCCTTCCTCACTGCCCAATGGCCATCATAAAACGTCCTATCAAGCCCCATGTTGTTGCCATCCTCACCAAAATCCACACTCCTCTGCTGTAGCACTTGGTTAGGACGAGAGAAAGAAAACCAACCCACCACACAGCCTTTCATCAAGGCCAAAGAAGCCCACGCACATCACATGAAAAACATCGAATGGCATAGCCATCATCCACGTCCAACACAGCCACAATTGCACTACTGCCAACCACCTGTCCAGTAAGAAAGCCGATCACTCCCTTCTCAGTAACAAAACCCCGTTGCAGCATCAACCAACTCCACCCAGTCAATATCGCAGCCCACAACACGAAAGCTTGTGTTTTTAAGAAATAAAAAACAAAGCAAGGCCCACTCCCTCGTACGCCGTCCGTGATTCTTCGATTGCCACACCAATGGATGCTAGTTTCACATCAGATGCTTCACCACGGCCACCATCCGCTAGCACCTCCAAAAGCCAACCACTAAGAGCCACTACCTTACACAATCACTTGCACCAAGAACTCAACAAGCCTCTATTTTTAGCAATCTTATCAGAGCAATCGGAACACTACAAACCAACAACTACCACTATCTCTAGTGTTGCACATGACCGGGCAGCCACCACTACCGAGACTACATGGTAAGCCTATCTCTCTCATCTCTCCTATTTTCTCTCTTGCAACATCTCACCTTCCTCTCACATAGTCCACTCTCTATTTTTTATTTCGAGTCTAGTACAAAATATTAGATTATTACGGGTTGGCCACACAGAGAGGGTAGGAGTCACACATTCATTCTTTGGTTGCACCACCACTACACATTTTGGTTTTCATGAGCTTCACATGTTTATAGGTCTTGGGTGAATATTTTAATATGGATATTTTTTAGGGTCAGAGGACACAAATTTGAAGGGAAAATACTAGAATGTCAAATTATGGGGTTAATATTATATTAGGATTTAATTAGTAAATTGGTTAGAAAAATTAAGTGGAAATCAATTATTTATAGAGTGATGATATTTTAAGGTTTCAGAGATTTTATACATTAGGAAAATATTGATTTTTAATATCTCGGATGTCAATTACGAAGTACGTGTTCAATTAAAAATTTACGAAAGTTACGCTTGACTATTTTATAGGTGATGATCAATATTCCCTTAGCACTGTTGTGAGAAAATTCAGAGAAATTAAAGAGTCAGGTAAGTGGAGTTTCTATGCTAGACTTTGCATAAAATGAATGGGCTGATGTTGAATTTATGAAAAATGAGCATGATATGTTTTGAAAAGAAATGTGAATACAACCTCAATCATGTGCTCTGTATTACTCATGAAATTTTGTATAAGAAAATAGTATTTTTTTTTGTCATGATTGGTGTAGACATGAGATTATTTTTTGCATTATATTTTTTAACTGTGTCAAAAGAGCGAATATTAGATCTGCAAATGTTTGCATTGATTAAGTGAGATGCTTCAAATCTGTTTTTGATATTGTGAAGATGATATGAATTCGTTTAATACTCTGTTTTGATATGATGTGGCATTTGAGAAACCTTTGACATGACTTTCTGATTCTTTATTTGATTATGTTTCTATTTTGTTCCGTTATGACCACACCACAGGTGATAATAGTGGTATACTGCCCTACCATGAGTGATAATAGTGGTATACGACATTGCCACAGGTGATAATAGTGATATGTGACCCTGTCACGGGTGATAGCAATAGTATACGCCTGCCACAGGTGATAATAGTGGTATACACCCTTATCACATGTTATAGTAGTGACCTCTGTTTGAGTGCACACTCTTTGGTAACAGAGTAATTTATGCTCTGCTTGACTATTCGCAGATGCACAACCCTACCACGGGGGTTAAATATGACCTTTAATCTGATATGATACTTTGTCATGATAATGATGATGCTCAGTTACACTATGACAAATGACTTTTGAATAAGAATATTTCTAAAGTTTCGCTTTGATATTCTCATTAACATGTTATGATTTCCGTACTCTGAAAGTAAAATTGTTTTGTTATGCATTCTGAACTCTGTAAATGCTCATGTTTACATACTAGTATATGTTTTCTACTTACTGAGTTGTTGATAACTCATCTCTTATCTCGACAATATTTTTCAGATAATTTGAATATTTCAGCTGAGAATCAAAATTATGGAGCAAGGGTGAGATGATTTAAGTATAGTGGATTAAGGATAGAATGTTTCTATGAGTATTGACGAATTTTATTGAATAATTTTATCGTGTTCTTGTGACTTGATATTTTGGAAAGTTGATTATGTTAAGGTAGTGGGTTTGAAATAATCATTTTTATATGGCATTAAAAATTTGGAGTATATAAATATATTGTGGAATGTGAGTTTAAGTCACAGGAAGTAACTCTCCAACCTCTCCAGTATCGGGACGTTACATTATTGTTATTCATTAGTTTTTTACTACTATTCACAAATTATCTGAAATTACAACAACATCCAGCGTAGTCAGTTCTGTCAAGACTCTAATGAACTTGTGAGGGGGGTTATCCCTTGGACCAGACTAGGAGAAGGGCTCGAGCCAGAGTCTAAGGATAAGGCTTGGGTTGGGCTGAGCCAGCCCAGGAGGCCCAATAAGAGGGATGACTAGGCAGGGTACACTGACGAGAGGGCAAAAGGCAGGATATTCTGACACCATCATTGGCCGATAGGAAGGGACATCCCCTAACCCTAAACTTTGGTGGCCAGACATGTCAGAGATATGGGTATGTTTGACCGAGGTCACGCCGCATTAATGGGATGGAGAAAGCCACGTTAGGAGGTAAGCCATGCCGCATTTAATGTGTCTCTGGGCTCAGTACGCCACAACGTGAATCCTGGGTGTCAGGAATAGCCGCCATCAGGTCTGACTGATCTGCGACGCGGCAGGGACACTCGATCCCATACGGAACGACACACCCGCTGCCATGAGGGTTAGCTAGCCAAGTATAAATAACCTCCTCCCATGACCAGTGAATAGGTTAACATTGATATACACTTTTATTATCATTCTTCTTAAGATATTCTCTCTTCATCTCTCTCACTGAAACTAATTTGAGAGTCAGAGGTACTATGGATCCCAAGCTCCCCGTTTCTCATTTTAGCAGGAACCCAACTCGAGCCCCAACAACGTGGAGTTGCCCAGGCCGTAAAACACAACATCAATAGAACTAATATTCACGCAAGTTACTGAAGAAATTTGTGGCCATTGATGGGAGCACTTAAGTGATCATTATGAGATTTTTTATATCACACACACAAGAAAAAAAAGGAACAATTTAAGATAAAGACAACTCAACAACCAGATGTAAATTTTTTTCATACTGTCCAAAACAAGAGCAAAACTCGTGGAACTAATTCTTTCCTGCCTTAAGCTCTCTCTAAACTCACTCCCTTCCATTCCCCTTTCTCCACCCATAGTTTAGATGATGAAATTTTTTTTTCCCTCTCCCAGAATGAGAAATTATCGATCTATTGCCTTCGGGTCACCTTCGAACGACACGCACTATACCACCAACTTTCCTAGACGTCAATGTACGCAATTTAAGAAATTACGTCTCAAAACTCAAAGTTACTTTTTATTGTTTATCACATTAATATTGGGTTTTTCTGAGACCATCGTACGGACACCAAACTCACCGACTATAACTGAGATTATTATGGTATAATTTGCGTGTAAAGTTATTGCTCTTGCCTAAATATGAAACAAGCATTCGACACGCGGCACCATCTAATAGTTCTCATCAAATCCGTCATCAAATCTTATCTCTCTGTTCTCTGCTTCCCAAAACGTTCGAGAAAAATGACGAGCACGGGCGTCGGAGAACCACTGAAAGGAAATTTCATAAAATATGATCGGCTCGAAGAGCTAAAGGAATTTGACGAATCGAAAGCTGGTGTCAAGGGCCTTGTGGATGCTGGTATCGCCAGAATCCCCAGAATTTTCGTCCGGCCCCCAGAGGAGCTCGCCGTCGACCATCCCAATTCTGGCGACCCAATCAATACCCAATTCACAATTCCGGTTATCGACCTTGGCGACACCATAGGCAGGCGTGCAGAGGTCAGGGCCAGTGTACAGCGGGCCGCTGAAACAGCGGGGTTCTTCCAGGTTGTGAATCATGGGATCGCTAAGAGAGTGTTGGAGGAGATGTTGGAAGCAACGCGTCGGTTCCATGAGCTTCCAAGGGAGGTAAAGGCTGAGTATTATACCAGGGATCAGGCGAAGAAGGTGCTGTTTGAGAGTAACTTTGACTTGTACCAGTCGAAGTTTGCTAACTGGAGGGACAATGTGCTCTGCGTTATGGATCCCGAACCTCCCGAACCTGAAGAATTTCCTCCTGTTTGTAGGTATAGTTTGGGGATGTCATGAGTCTATATATACTGATTTACATATATCGACTACAACTAGCTATAGTTCTAGTATCTTGTTTCATTTTTCATCATAAATTCTCAGTTGTCATTACCTGAATTTTCTGGTAATATAAAGTTTGTGACCAAGGTTAAAGTGCACATGAAAGTTTCTATTGTTAAAAAAACTCCCTAGCTTTTTATTTTTTTTATTTTTATTTTTTTTAAAATTTAACTTTAGAGCACTTTTATTGGTATAAAAGCCAAACCCAATTTTTGACTAACAAGATATGAATTTGCCTTTATCTATTTCATTCACATTTAATTTTCATATTAAATTATCTATTTATTCTTTATATAATAATAAAATAATATTAATTTAATATTTTTTTAAAATTTATCTATTTGTATTATATTTTACTATTCTACTGATTATATATTAATTATTAATTATATTCTAATTAAATCATTAGTTAAAAAATCATATTTTCAATAATCATTTAATACTAATAACTACAAACGTGATGATGTGGTCCATTTCATGAGGGTAGAGCAAAGAAGCAGAAACAAAAAGAAAAGAAAAACAAGTCAAGGAAAAAGCAACATACTTTAGTACAAAGAGGAGAAAAATCAAGAGGAGTAGGACAGAATAATAGTAAACAATTGTTTTGGTCGAGCTACAGTGCACAATCAAATATGACCAAAGGCTTGAATTTACTGTAGTTGAAAGTTATTCTTAAATGAATTTGCCTAATCCAATGTAATATATTTTCATGTCCTATTAACCATTTGAGTGACTTTATTTAGATTTGACTATTCCAATAAGAATGCTCTTGACAATAAAATTGCTATTATTGATATGACTCCTACTTTGCTAATTAGTATGCTCATTCATCTGATCTGCAGAGACATAACAATTGAGTATGCCAAGCAAGTCCATAAGCTGGGGATCACTTTATTTGAATTGCTATCAGAAGCACTTGGGCTCAAAACTGACCACCTACTAGAACTGGATTGTGCAAAGGGCCAAGCTTTTCTTCTTCACTACTATCCAGCATGCCCTGAACCCCAACTGACCATGGGCACAAGCAAACACTCGGATCCTGATTATTTAACCATATTACTTCAGGACCATGTTGGTGGGCTCCAAATTCTTCATCAAGATCGTTGGATTGATGTTCACCCTTTACCTGGGGCTCTAATAATCAACATTGGAGATCTCTTACAGGCAAGAGTTTATTTTTTTAATATTTCTTTCTACTTTCAATGTTCACTTCATATATATAATATATATATCTGGGTCATATGACAGTCACTACTTCAATTTTACAAAACTTTTTATCTCATGTAATTATTATAATTTTTTCAAATTTTCACACAAAATATAATAAACAATTCAACTTTTTAAATCTCAAAATAAAAATAATATTAAAAATATATATTCTAATAATATTTTATTCAACTTTTAACTTTATCTCATCTCATTTGCAAATACAAACGAGACCTAAGTAGAATGAGAATCATTTAGATTTCTTATGATAACTCCACTGTAGATTCTAAAATACATCGAATTCATAATTTAGCTGCCGGCCGACTAGAATTATTTTATCTTTTTGTTTAAAATGCTTAAGCTTTTTCATTATTGGTGTACTAGTGGAGCATACAGTGAGCCATTCTAAAGTACATAGAATTCAAATATCTGAAGTTTCTGAAAAAACCCGAGTTTTTCAGGGTGAACAATTATTTTATGTTCATGATTGTTTGTGAATGGGTATAAGGGTTGTTATGCTGTGTTCTTGCAGCTCCTGTCTAATGACAGATTTAAAAGTGTAGAGCATCGAGTGCTGGCAAACAGTGTAGAACCAAGAGTGTCTATTGCATGCTTTTTCACTCCCAAGCATTACCATTCAAGAATTATTAATGGCCCCATCAAGGAATTGTTATCGGAAGATAATCCTCCCGTATACAGGGAAACCTCAGTGCAAGAACTCATTGCATCCTTCTATGACAAGGGAATTGAAGGGAACTCTGCCCCAAGGCCCATAGCACGCTTCAAGTTGCAGCAGTCAATGGAATAATATTAGCAGACCTTTAATCTAATATCTTATAAGAACGAACCTACGTGAGATGAGCAATCCATATTAAAACTCACGTTATTTGCAAAACATACTGAACTAAATAACTGTGTATGATATAAGTTGCCCATGTTTTACTCCATGCTCTTGGCAAATACTACTTGTGTTGAAGCGTGGAATATATAAAAAATATGCCGTTATTTCTAAAACCTCTTGCTCTTCTTTGGAATGTACTGATCAGCCTAATCATCGAGGTAAATTGTGCCTCGCCTGAAACACTGAAGGTGGCTCTGTTTATGGGGTGACAATGATCTCTCTCTAATCCGTCAATACTAATTCAGAAAAGCTATATAGATACAATAAAATGATTTAATTTCCCTGGGATTTGTGAACAACTAGAGAAATTACATTGGATTCCTTGACATTTGACAGAATGTCTGTGGCTTTCATTTGCGTGGGTACCTTAAACAAATTATCATGTTTTCAATCTTCATCTGCAGCATTTGCTGCACAAGCAATTACAATTTACTTCGAACCAGCAGTCAGCACAAAAATCAAAGAAATGACTTAGGTATGATCTTCCGTCAACAAGCTTCAATTTAGTACTATTAAATTATGAATTTTTAATAAAAATTCAACAAATATTATATTCTATGAGAATTTTTATGATATTTTTAATATTTATTTTTATGAAATATCTGGCCAACTGCTAGGCACAGAACAAGTTTAATGCCCATTGACAGAGACGAGAAGGGCGATGACTGTAGCAGGATAATTCGTATCGACTATGTTTAGAAAAGATAGATAATTGGTCTTGACAGTGTTAAGGAGTATTTTTTTTTTTATTATTATTGAGTGACAAATACGAACGTGGCGCATCCATGCGTGCCGCAGACTTTTTGTTCAGCTAAATAAAATAATCTGTCGTCCAATTGTTCTCTGTCCAAAACATAAACAATAATTATGGAGATAACCGGCGCCGGGGAATCACTCACCGGAGATTCCCTCAACTATGACCGTCAACGGGAGCTGAAGGCCTTCGACGAGTCCAAGTCCGGTGTCAAAGGTCTTGTGGATGCTGGTGTCGCCAAAATCCCGAGAATTTTCGTCCGGCCGCCGGAGGAGCTCAACCGGGAGGACCAAAATTCCGGCGATCTAACCAACACCCAATTTGTAGTTCCGGTCATCGACCTTGGTGACATCATTGTCAGCCGCGCCGATAAAGTTGCTGGTGTCCGGCGAGCCGCCGAGGAGGTTGGGTTCTTTCAGGTGGTAAACCACGGAATTCCGAAAAAGCTATTGGAGGATGTGCTGAAGGCGGTGCGTGGATTCCACGAGCTGCCAAGGGAGGTGAAGGCAGATTATTATACGAGGGAATTGATGAGAAAGGTGAAGTTTGGGAGCAACTTTGATTTGTACGAGTCCAGCTTTGCTAACTGGAGGGATACTTTGTTTTGTGTTATGGGTCCTGAGCCTCTTGACCCTCAAGAATTGCCTCCTGTCTGCAGGTACACTTTTATTTTAGAATCACAGGTTCAAAGGATTAATAGCTTACAGTTTTATTTGATCTCTCATTTCATTTTTGCTTTAAGTTAATAGTGTTCGAACTAGGGATAATTGTTTTCAGAATTTTCAGAACTATCCAGTTTAGGATTATGGGTTTGTTGGATTGATAGATCATAACTGAATTTTGTCCCTTTGATTAAAGAGACACTCTGTTTCACTCCTTTTATTTATTCCCGACGTTCTACTGAATAAATTATGTAGCTTTTCATTCCAAAATTGACATCATGATTAAATGAGCACCAGGCTGTCTTTGTCTGAAATTTTAAATTAAGTCTAAAGTTCAGAGACGAACTTTTTCTTTGTTTGATTATCTCGTCTGGTATCTTAATTTTCCTGCATTTTCCATATCATTGCTCCAAGCGTCTTTCATGAAGCCGCCAGCATTATTTCAATAGTAGTTTGGATGTGTTCTTTTATCAAACTTGCAGAGACATAACTATTGAGTATTCTAAGCAAGCACGTCAATTGGGGATCAATTTGCTTGAATTGTTATCAGAAGCACTTGGGCTCAATCCCAACCATCTTATAGACCTGGATTGTGCAAAGGGGACTCTTATTCTTAGTCACTACTATCCTGCGTGCCCTGAGCCTGAACTGACTATGGGCACAAGCAAACACTCAGATCCTGATTTTCTCACCATCTTACTTCAAGACCACATTGGTGGGCTTCAAATTCTTCATCAAGACCGCTGGATTGATGTCCCCCCTGTGCCCGGAGCTCTAGTGGTAAACATTGGAGATCTCTTACAGGCAAGATTTTGATATTGTTAACTTGCATCTTCACACATGCGCTTTTTTACACACAGATACACGTATTTATATCTCTGGAGTCTATTTCATATTATCACTAACGAACAGTTTCTGCTAAAATACATTGAATTAACCAACAAGAAATTGTATTTGTCATGTCATTTAAAGATGCCTTTTCATTCTTGTAAGTTTGTAAAGCAGACAAAAAGCCCCACATTAGCTACCCGGAAACACTTTCTTTTCTTTCCTTAAAGGCATTGTATACAAAGGGTGCTACGGAAAGAAAAGCTATATAGGAAATAATGGAAACCTGGTAGAATCATTTCTGATGTTTAGATAAATGTTATTACGCATTTTCAAGTTGATATTTTGCATTTAGTTCTCACAAAATGAGGAAATAATATGGTAATTTTGTTTGTAATGCCTGGTAACTATTCGAAGTTATGGAGCCAAAATTTTAGGAGAACAATTTGATTTCTAACTGCTTATCAAATGCATTTAGGATTGTTCTGTTGCATTTTTGCAGCTCATATCTAATGACAGATATAAAAGTGTAGAACACCGAGTGCTAGCAAACAATATAGGACCAAGAGTATCTGTTGCATGCTTTTTCACTCCCCACCTTTATCCGTCAACAAGAATTTATGGCCCCATCAGGGAATTGCTGTCAGAAGATAGTCCCCCTGTATACAGGGAAACCTCGGTGCAAGATTTCGTCACTTACTATGATCAGAAAGGTCTTGATGGGGTCTCTGCCCTAACGCATTTAAAGTTGCAAAAGGGATCTGACTTTTAACCTTTGTCTCTTAATGTAGTAGTTTATAAGAACCTAAGTGACAAACATTTCAATGTTCAATCTACTGTTATTTACTAAACGTCCCACAGAAAAATAGATTGTGCATGATACAAGTTGCCCATGTTTTACTTCGACGCTTGTTATTAGTAGAACCTGAGCAATTAGAATGATTACGATAACATGTTTGTTGCATGAAATTCTAGAGGCAGATCTCTGTGTGATGACAATATGCCTGTCTCTGACTCCGTCAGAAGTGAGAATGCTCTTTTTTTTTTTTTTTTTGAAATAAACCATTCTTCATTCATTCATATAAACTGTTGATCAATACAGTGTTTGTTAAAATGTAAACTATTTAAAACAAAAACTGGAGCTTCTTCTATCCACACTTTCTCCTCTTCTGAATTTAGAGCAGCTTTTGCTAACTTGTGAGCTACTGTATTAGTATCTCTATGTGAATATTGGACTTTCCATCCTTGCCAACCTTTAAGCATCATCTTCATTTCTTCAATAATACTGCCATTTAAAGACAGATCTTCAACTGGGTCATTCACAGTGTTTATAACAACCTGTGCATCACCTTCAAATGTTACTTTGTCAAAATTAAGGTCCCTACAAAAATCCATTGCTTTTCTCAAGGCATAACATTCTGCTAGAGCTGGTTCAAAAACATTCTGTTTCTGATCATGACAAGTTGCCATGACCTCTCCCCTTTCATTTCTGATTATAACCCCAGCTCCCATCTTCCTTGCTTTAACATCCAATGCAGCATCCCAGTTAGCCTTGACCATCTTCTGTTCTGGTGGAAACCATATTTTCTCCCCTCTTGTTGCACTTCTGTTCCCCTCCTGTCCCTCTAGTAGAACCTGAGCTTAATGAAACTCATTCAAAGCATCCTTTGCTGATCTGATAACACAGCTTGGACTAGTGAACTTCTTCTCGAAAATAAAAACATTTCTTCTGATCCCTAGGCTTCTCATTATGGTAGCTATTTCCTCCATTGCAGTATTGCAGAGCTTTTGTGACAATCTCCCCCATAAACTCAGTAGATCTACTTCATCTTCTCTCTTCCATTTCTGCACCATCTTTAGAAACCCAGCCCATACATCACTTGCAGCAGGGCAATGCCAAAGAACATGCATAACAGACTCATCCTCTTGGAGGCATATGGGGCACTTTGAATCATCACTGATTTTCCTAACAAATAAATTCGTTTTTGTAGCCAACAAATCATTACCTGACCTCCACATAAACAACTTAAGTGAGAATGCTCTTAAGATACTAAAATAACTTCGATAGGATTCTGGAATCATAGGAGACATTAGGTTCATTGGAGGCCTTGACATCTTGCAAAATGTCTACTCTTTGCATTTGCATAAAACCCAGAAACAATCCATCAGTTTTGAACCTTGATGCAATTAATTCAGACCAGAACCAAAAACGATAAAAAAAAAAATAAGGGGCCCCCGGGGGGGAGGGGGGGGGGGGGGGGGCGCGGGATTGGGCGGCTTCACGCCTCCATGTAGCCAGACTTATCCCTTCAATGCTTGATAGTTCAATCCAAGCCTTCGACAGCTACACAAAATAATAAATTGTGAAAAATGATGAAACATATATAGCAGCTAGCTTCATGGGATAATCAAGCACGCCGTAGTTGACCAAACTGCTATAGAAACTACTAAAATTTTAGCAGAAGTCCATCAAGTGCAAGTGCATTTTTATCATTTAATATAAGATAACCCCTTTGCCTAAACTACCGCGAGTGTCATCTATAATCTTATTAGAGGACCGGCAGCAACACTGTTTTTCTCATTCTGCATCGGAAAAGATAATGGAAATCACAGCCGATGGAGAGGTTGCCAGGGAAACGCCATTAAGTAATGATCCTAAGAAGGAGATAAAGGGCTTTGACAACACAAAAGCTGGTGTAAAAGGACTAGTAGATGCCGGGATATCCAACATTCCAAAGATATTCATTAGACCAGCCGATGAGCTTGCTGAAGAGCTAAGTAGCCACCGAGGCAGCGTTCAAGTTCCTGTCATAAGTCTCGATGGCATCCAAGGAGATGCAAGGCGCAAGGAGCTCATTGTCAATAAAGTCAAGGAGGCTTCTGAGAAGTGGGGCTTTTTCCAAGTCGTTAATCATGGGATCCCATCATCTTTGTTGGGAAATATGATAAAGGGGATACGCAAGTTCAATGTCAAGATCTTGAGTTGAAGAAGGAATTTTATTCACGAGATCGCACAAGAAATGTTGTTTTCAACTCTAATTTTGATTTACATCAATCATGTACCGCCAATTGGAGGGACACCTTGATCATAACTTCGCGAGCTACTCATCATTTTGATCCATCGGAATTGCCAGCAGTTTGCCGTTATGCACGTTCAAATCAGAAATCTGCATGTATATTCTATTTGCGCTAATGTTCTCGAGCAGGATGATGCTTAATCTTGTGTTTCTTGAAGTTTTGCTGGTTAATTGACTTTAGTGCCAATCATAAAACAAATTTTCCCCTTTCCCTCACATGGCGAAAGATGTTCTGATCTAGTTTGAACACAGCAATTTTTAGGGGCATGTTTCTGTTTCCCATGTTGTTTCCAACTTAATAATACCTTCCACTTAAATAGCTATGTCACCCCCAACACTTTTTGCCTAAGACGCTGGAGTTTTATTTTTTTAATTTATTTATATTTTCTTCAAGATATTTCTTATTTTCTGCAAAATAGATCTTCTCCACAATTTGCTGGATTTTTAAATTGCCTCCACTATAGCCTAATGATGTATATAAAAAAACAAAAAAAAAATGCTTTTTACGTAATAACACCTAACTTATTGCGAACATAGTATATTAATTGAAGATGATAGTTCTCGCCTCTAGTAATGATACCTAGTCCCTTGGTAATGATTCTTTACTCAGCATATTGAGGCTAAAATTGTGGAACTCCACTGCGAAAAAAAAAACCTAACAATGCATATGATAGGAACTCTAACAAGCTCACTCGTTTATAAGAGTACCGTTACATTTATAAATAAATTATATAAAAGTAATCTTATAAATTAACGTGATTTTATCTGATCTGTTAGATTTACTTTACAATAAAATTAACTTTATAATATAACGAATCACATTAAACCATATCAATTTATGAGATTATTTTTATGTAATCCTTTTATGGCTAGAGCATTTCTCAAAAGGTAATATTGAGGCGCTGCACCACATACCGCCTTAGGAGATGTTCATTTTTTCCCCTGATCATTGTAATAAAGATACTTGATACGTTTATTACTCTGATTAAAGATCAGTCAGATCAAAACATGTTCACGTGACTTTGCAGAGAGGTAACAATGGAGTACATGCAGCATGGCAGCATGTTAAGAAGTTTGGGGACACTATCTTTGAGTTACTATCTGCGGCTCTTGGACCGAGTCCGGAACACCTAGGGGCTAGGAGCCCTGGTCTGTGCCCAAAAGTGCAACTTTGTCTGCCACTACTACCCACCATGCCCAGAGCCAGAACTGACTTTGGGAGCTAGAAGGCACTCCGACCCCGACTTCCTCACTATACTTCTACAAGACCAAATCGGCGGCCTCCAAGTTCTTCATGAAAATCAATGGGTTGATGTTCACCCTACACCTGGAGGTCTTCTTGTAAATATTGGAAATTTTCTGCAGGTCTACTCCCGCCAGTAGTGGGTTTACATTCGAATGCGGTTTCTCATTCGAAATTAATGTATCTTTCTTATGATGTAGATCGTATCAAATGACATGCTTAAAAGCGTTGAGCATAGGGTGCTTGCCAACGGCGTTGGACCAAGAATTTCTGTGGCATCCTTTTTCAGCGGAAGCGAACGGACATATGGCCCAATCAAAGAGTAAATATCCAAAGAGAACCCCTTTATACAGGGACTTCCTGCTAAGTGAATATCATGTCAACTACCAATCCAAGAAACTTTATGAAAAGTCTTGCCTGGATTATTTCAGGCGCTGAAGTTAGCACTAATATCCCATGATTGTACACATGATTGAATGTGTTGGTGAAAGTTGCTTGAACTTGGATCATCCTAGTAAGGGAGCTTTAGATGCTGTATTCACTTATTTTTATGAGGATAAGCATAGTCATTATGTTTGTTTTGGGAATATAATGTGGCGGGACAGTTTTATAGATGCATTAGGAAGCTCTTGCCCCTCCTAAATAAGTAGATTGGCTCACTGAATTTCTGTTGACCATTGTGTTCTGAAAAGCCAGTGTAGTTATCTTCTCTACTCAAAAAACACGTTTGATCTTCTAGCGGCCACCAATGTAAAGAGGATCGAGCAACAAACACATCAATGGAGTGTTCATTCCGTCATAAGTGATGTATGTTTTTTTACAATGATTTATGTTGTATTTGAATGTTAAACTGAATTGAGATAAGTTAAGTTCTTTATGAATAGTAGTGAGTTGAGATTGTGGAGTAAGTTTTATGAGACTCACTTAAAATGAGTAAATATGTGTTTAGATATTAAAATAAATTTAGATATATTTATGAGAATTTGAAAAATTTTGTAGGTCCCGCATATAAAGAGGTGTTAAATTGAAAAAGATAATAGGTCCCACGTGTAAAGAGATTTTGAGTTGAGATGAGTTTAATGATTTAAGAGTTGGGTGTTACCGTGTTTGGATGTTATACTCAGTTTAAAATTAGACTGAACTGAGTTGATTTCAGTAGAGTTCAACAACCAAACGAGACCTTAAGACATGTTGTGAATTCAGATAAGAATATTTTCCACAAATCTAACGTTAGAAACTAAAGCTGCAATTAATTCACGCTCCTCAATTACTCTGTAGGCACAAGGGTGGTCGCTATCCTCGACTTTTACAAAAAGAATGACAAATGAAAATTTAATAGTTAGGATGAACATAGATTATTGAATATGCTCTTTACAGCAACCTTGTTTTGCAGTGCTTGTACAGATGAGATGGCATTACACAAGTATTACGTAATGTGCTATCGTGTAGCTTATCATATTGCCAGGGAGCATATAAAAATAGAAAAGCTGATTAGGGTGTTCGGCTCTTATTGTGTGGTATAAAAAAGAAAATTCACTTTTTAATTGGGATATATTCATGAGGTGACCGACCTGCTCTGGGCCACATAATGTAAGGTCCATAGAATGTTAAAAATAAAAAGATAAAAAAAAAAAAAAGAAGAGCATGCCAGATTGCCCACGCCACTCAACTATTGGCATGTACGTTGTCTGAAGAATTGAATAACGTTGTTCGGTACTCACTTATTAGAGACCTGGCTCCAGTTTTGCCTTGCTGTTCCCTTTTTATTTATTTATTAATCAGGCTTTCATGTCCTGTCCCTCTCTCTCTCTCTCTCTCTCTCTCTCTCTCGCTGTGCCTGTCTGGCTGTCTCTATCACTCGCACGCACTTTTGGGATTTCCTTGTTCATGGCTAGTCACTAACCCAGATGTAGATTGATACCAACCATTGCGTTTGGTTTCTGGTTACCTGATTCATTTGCTTTATTTGTGAGTTTTTCTGGTTCGCTGTCTCAGAAAAAAGTAGGTTGCAAAGCATTCGCTTTTGAGTTTTGTTTTCCTGAAGATGTGTTTTTTAATAAGTCGGGAGATGGGTTCTTTCTCCAATCCATTAAGAATCTAAATTTGCTTTGTACTGGAGTGAAGGATGAAGAATTTTCCTGGGACGCCTGGGACTTTGACTGGGCTTGTTCTCAGGATTTCACAGTGCGTTTTTGCAGTAGGGTCGATTGCTTCTATGGCCACCACCCACACTTTCTTCAATTTCACAGCTTTCTGGTATTTGCTCCCTCCTCAACTCTCAAATTTCTTATTTTTAAGTAATTTTCCTATTATTAATCTTTTGTTCAACACCTAGTGTATCGATTTCACTGTACTGTCTCTTCGGTTTAAAACCGACATGTTAATCTCTGAGTTGTGCCCAAATTGGTCATGGGTAATCTGTCCATTACAATATGATCTTCTTGCTTGGTGTCTTGAAATTTACGATATCACAGGTGCGAAAATGTTGTTTCGAAGTAGAGTTTTGGCAGAGGACTGTATGCACGAATTAGCTTGCAGATGGATTGGAATTGATCTGCCGCTCAAAATTATGCCAACACATTTTACTGCCAAAAATAAATAAATAAAAAATTCACTAGTAAGCTTCATTTCTTTGGAAATTATGAAGAATCTTATTAATTAAAAAAAAAGTTGAGCATGTGTTTCGGTGCTTGGGTTTACTGGAACTCTTATCCTTGAATTCTACTGGGAGAAAGACCTGACATCTAGTTTACTTGGGAACTCATCCGAGTTGTAACATGACTGAGTTCACTATAATTTGTTGACGTGTCTCTGTAAAGAATAATTTTGTAAGTTTAATATATGTTCAAAAAAATTACTCAGGCAATCTGTGCTTGCCATTTATTTCTATCTTACAGAATGTCTACATTCACCATATCCTCCTTCCTAAATGGTGGATTCTATGATAGTAGGGAGGTTGAACCATTGAGACTTCATACATCCTTGGTCATTTGATAATGATCTTGGATTGTATATATGCATTATTGGTATCAAGTTATTCTCACAAAGAGCACTTGGCATTTCCGCACAGCCCTTCTGTATGGTGATTGTGCATTATTGCCAACCAGGAAGAGGGATAAGATGGAAAAAGGATTCTGTTTATATTTGTAATAAGCTCCATGGAGCTATTGATGTGCGAGAGAAAAAAAAAAAAAAAAAAAGACATCCTAGTTACTAGTGCTTTTCATTCAAATTGGTTTCACCCAGGATGTGAGGACATTACTGTCTAGACAGCAGTATACCTCTCTTTGTCAAGGCAATGTAGCTTGGCTGATAAAATTGATGAAGCATTGTTTTATTCATTTTGCACTTATTATGCTTCAGATGATAAAGAAGTGTCAGCCAAAGTCATTATACTTGTTTGGCAGTGTTTATGCTCCATTCTCAAAGAACTATTAGTTTTGGACCAAGTTCCATTAAGCATATGATGAGAACTGTATGCTCTTTTTAAGCTTGACTTTTTAATTGGTTCTGTAGTTTATTAGCTCTTGAAATCTGCTCGAGGTCTAGTGTAATAATTACAATTTCTTTTTTAAGTATATTTATGATACCATTGCCAATTGAAATTTATGAACTTTTGATGTGGAATCTTTTTTGCCCAGTAAGCCCTGGGTGGAATATGCAAGATATTTTGGGCTTAAATGCAGTAGCCCCCATACAGGCTTTCACAATTTGTCTGGAACTAGGGTAAAATGTGCCTCAAATTGTCTCTTTACTGTGCTGTTAGACAGTTAATGTATGATCTTAGGAGTTCCCATAAAGTATCTCCATCTATGCCCTACTGTCTATGTTCTTTGTCACCCACATGATTGTACAAAGATAATTAGGGGCTCGGTAATAGCAGCAAAGATTGGATGAAATGGGCATAAGATCATTACACTTGAGTTCACAAAACATGGGTCCATGGGTGAAGTCAAGAATATCATCTAGGGGGGTTGGAGTTTTTTTTTTTTTTTTCCCTCTTCTTTTTTATTGGTTTTTGGGGGGGGGGGGGGGGATTGGCTGAGAGAATTAATTTTTGGGACAATAACCATTAAAAAAAATGCCAGAAATCCCTTTAACATTTTTTTTTTGTGAACACCATTTATTAACAGAGGTAAATGCGCTATTTTGTGCTCTAATTTCTTGCAGCTATCTGATTGCTTCAATGGGTTTACAAGTCATCTGGAGCTTTGTGCTTGCTGTATTAGATGCATATTCATTGGTGAGCAAGAAGGTGCTGCATAATCCTGTTTTAGTTAGCCTCTTCGTGGTTGGAGACTGGGTCAGCCTCTATGAAACCTTGACCATACTTGATTGTTTCACTTGTTCCAAAAGAGTTCTGTGTTTTTAGTGTTTTTCTCTGATAAATTTGAATTTAACAGGTGACGGCAACACTGTCTCTTGCAGCGGCTTCTGCTTCAGCTGGCATTACAGTCTTGTACTTCAGTGACTTGGGAGACTGCAATGCAGGAGAAGAATGCCAAAAGTACCAGATATCAGTTGCCTTGGCCTACCTGAGCTGGGTAACAATTGCAATTTCATCTCTAATTATGCTTTGGCTATTGGCTGCGGGTTAGACTTTTTGTTGTACATAGTCCACCGCATCTTCAATCTCACTGAAATCCACGTGTCTTACAGAAGTTTTGATCTTTTGTGATGTTGATAGAAAAGGAAACACGAAGAACAACATTAAAATACTCAACCATTAGTTTAATTCCACTTCATTTTTTCCCAGGTGGATTGGGAAAAGAGGTACAATTTGTATTTTAGTGTATCTTAATCAGAGGTACAGTTCCATCATGATTCATGAACAAGAAAGTAATCAACTATGGGAGGTAAAAAAGAACCTGTGAAATGGGGAATAGCTCTACAGGCAATGTGTTTTGCCAATTGTTCTATTCAATCTCCTTGGCAGTATAGGCAAATGTTCAGGCATTGAGAGATCAAACATGAAAATCCAACCCAAAATGGTTTGTCCTTTTTCGTTGCGAGGAAGCTAAAATATATTGCATAGACAGGGTAAGACACCCTGTTGGTAGTTTTGCTTTTCTATCAAATCATATGACGTGCTTAAATTATTCATCCTTACTCATTGTAATAGGAATTAGTGGGTAATGAATGGATTATGGAACCCAGATGCTTGATTCATATACAGCAAGGGGGGGCCACTGCTTTTTTCAAAAAGGAAGGGTTCCTTTGTCTTAAAGAAAAAATGATACTATCGAATTGCAATGGCAGTTTGTGGTAATCAGTGGCCAGAGAATTGTAGAGAGTTATGCCAACCATGTTGATTGTGAAAGTATACCGTGGTGTTAAAAGCTGGAATGTAGTTGGAAGGGATGTGCATTTGCTATTTGCCCAATGCCAACCACAGCAAGTGGAAGCAGCAAAGTGGGTCTGTGTTTGCTTTCAGACCCCACAGGCAGGTAAAAGGAAAGTTAAAGAGATCGCATCGGATTTGATGCTGGGACCGGATTTTACTTAATAATCTGTCCTTTTAAATCCTTCAGGGAGACGTGTATATGTAGGGTCATTTTTTTCACACCAATTAGTTTAAGAGCTGATCTACTGAACATACTGATAGTACCTTATGTACAAATTCATCAGCATCCTCATGCAGAGCAACAATCAATAAAGCTACTAATTGCAACAATCGATCAGCAATAAAAACAATATTTGCTTCCCCAAAGCTTCTTGTTTATCGAAAGTAGCTTGTGGCCAGCAGTCTTGACCACAAATGAACGCAGTGCACCACACATCATCAAAACTATCCTACTTTACCGAAACATTCTGAAAGCATTTTCCTGGAATCAGTTCGATAAATTCCATGACGCAACAACACTTCCATTCTCACGGATAGGATAACATGAACGATTCCTCTGGTGAAGAAAGTAGCAAGGGAATCTGCACAGAGCCAAATTGTCTGGTTTCATAAACTGAACAGTACATGTTCTGGAATAATAATGCAACTGTCAAATTCTCTTAAGACGCATTCGTATTCATCTTTTTTTCAGGAATATTTTGGTCCAGCGAAAAAAATTTGAGAATAATGATATATCAAAGAACGTCATGAAAGATTTTGGTAAAGCAAAAAGAAAAAAGAAATCCATAAAATATAATTAAGAGTCCTCCATCTAATCAGCCTGTTATTTCATCCACTAATGCAGTGATATTGATCAATAAATTAAGATTTCATATTGGCCAGTTTAGTGTGAGAACACGTTATATAGAGTCAGTTCTTTCAGGATCATGCACTGGTGCTTTACCAATAAGAAAAGTTTTAGTTCCACATTGTCCCAAGAATCTGACGTCACTTTGGCAAAATCTGGAGCTTTCAGTTAGGTTACTCATACTGTGGTCCAATCAAGCTCTTACAACGTTGGGTTTACTGTTTAGGAGTCCATGTTGGCAAAGAAAATATGCTATCCTGTCCCCCACGTCAAAGCTCAAACTTAAGTCGGGGAATTTTCAGCATATCATACTGAATTTGTACGAGAACACGATACTAACAAACAACATGCAAAGAGAATCAATTAATCCACTTCTTTCATCGTCTTCTATATTTACTTGTGCCTTTGTGTGTTCCTTCAGCTTGTGAAAAATCAAAGAGGAAGAACAAGAGCTATACAAGAGCTTATGGCACTAACGAATGGCTCTTCCCTCCAGAGCATTTACAGGAAGTTCAAGCCGCAACTCCTCATGGTTCTGGTTCAGATTGGCTATACCTTTCTGTATTTTATTACAGAAGCTTCCTTCAATCATGGAATGAATCCTCATGTCTATATTACTTACAGACACATTGTTGCTGGTGTAGTGATGTTACCTTTTGCCTATTTTCTTGAGAGGTATATATATTAATGTACATATTATACGGTTTAAATGACAGATAGAGAATGTCTGTGTGTAGATCACTAGCCAACTGCAAGTATACACCTTTCCTAAAATGATACCATTAGTTATGAATATGAGGCCTCTAAAAAAAAGACAAATGATAATAACACAAGCCTCTCAATGTTTCGAATATATCATGTTTGTGGCTATTGATCTTTAGTCCTCGATCTCCTGCAGAAAAGTAAGGCCGAAGCTGACAGTAGCTCTTATGCTCGAAATCTTTGTCCTTTCTCTCCTTGGGTAAGGACGAATTATAACAAGTTTGCTTCTTAGGTACATGATGAACAATTAATAATCGGCTAATTAAACGTCTTTCAATCATTGCAGGGTTGGTTTGACTCTGAACATGTATTTTGCAAGCTTAAGATACACCTCCCCAACCTTCGTTGCATCAATGGTCAACACCATAGCTTCCCTGACTTTTGTAATAGCCGTTGTACTCAGGTTGAAATGGTTCTTTACCGGCAAAATTCCGCTATTCTATTTAAAAGATTTTATCATTATTTCCATCATTTTATATTTGATTGTATTTGCATGTAGGTTAGAGGTTCTTGATATTCGACATCCTCGAGGGATGGCAAAGGTTCTTGGTACCTTGATCTCCCTGGCTGGTGCAATGACCATGACACTGTACAAGGGGTCTCTAATGAGAGATCTATGGCAACCTTTAATTCGTATTGATCAAGGGAGTGCTGCTACCCACGAGAACTGGTTAAAGGGTTCTCTTCTAACAGTTGCAAGCTGCATAACATGGTCCATATGGTACATTATGCAGGTCTTTATTCCTATCTCAGAACTATAGTTTATTGGACTAGTTTCCTGCAGACATTTTTTCTTAATTATATGGGGACGCAGTACCTCATTATTTTTATTATTAACTCTCATTTATAGTGGAAGAAGTTTCTTGCAGATTGGCTAAATAACTCTATGACAAGATTTTCATAGACATCCATAAAAAAATAAATAAAAATAAATTATCATAAACAAACCCACCTCATTCAAACATAACTATACTGACATGCAACGTTGGTGGATAATCCTCTGGAAATCTTAGGCATTTACATTAAAAAGATATCCGGCCCAACTGTCACTGACCGCATGGATGAGCGTTATCGGAGGAGCACAATCAGCTGTATTCACAGTGATCATAGAACATAAACGAGCAGCTTGGACCATAGGATTCAACATTGATTTCTGGTCCACCATATATGGTGTAAGTACAAATAGTCTCTTAATGTAGAAATACAGATATAAGATTTCGATAAAATCTTGATCTTGGAGATCACATTACAGGGAATAGTGGTCTCTGGTTTGATCGTCTTCATCCAACTGTGGTGCACGGAAGAAAGAGGTCCAGTTTTTGTGACCGTGTTTAATCCCCTTTCAACTATATTAGTAGCGATTCTGGGATACTTTGTCTTTGGAGAAAAACTTTACATGGGCAGGTAAATACAGCGTCGTTCTACTTCTATCTATATGCAGTACTTACAGTTTATGCATTCATATGATCTCCATGCTTCACAATATATAGCTTCAATTTTCAGTTTTTACGAAGAGAGAAACAAGAAGAATTTGTTTATTCTAAACTTCATATGTGCATTGTTCAGCATACTAGGGGCAATCATCGTCATCCTTGGCCTATACATGTTGCTGTGGGGGAAAGATGGTGACCAACAAGCTGTTCACAGCGACTCCCAAGAGCAAACTTATTTGACTTCCAAAGAGCAAAAGGAAAACAAGAAATTGATTCTCCCTTCCGCTCTTAAGGAAGGATCACAGTGCGAACCTTAAATCGTTCCCGGCCTGATCAGTGTAACGAAGGTGTCGTCGTGCGATAAAACATACAACAGAAAAAAAATATATATTAAAATAAAATCATTCTCATCTCATCTATGAAAACAAACGAGACCTAAATTGAAGGAGATCAAAAGTGAACAGAGGAATTTGAAGAGTAGTTTGCATCAACTCCAGCTTCAGAGAAAACAGGGAGGACGAGAAACTTATGGACTGTTATATGCGAGAGCGAGTCTGTACAGCAAATTAAGCAAGCAAATCAGATTGAGATGAAAACTGAATACCTTCTTGTAACCTTCACCTCAGATCCCCCAATAAATCATAGAATATATATTCATCTACAACTGTCATTTTAGTCTTTTGAATTGTTGGCACTCCGATTCATACCTTCTTAGCAGATAACCTTGCATGTCTTCAGCAATTCAGAGTCTTTTCAAAATCTCCACCTCTGGCAAGAAGGAAGAAAGGCTTGCAAAAATACCTCGCGCAAAAGTTTCTAGGAGAGACATATATTTGATGTGCGCTTGAGATCAGTTTACTCAGATGATTGAACTTAGAAGACAAAGTCCACCAGACTACACATTTTGCCAATGCCGCAACAAAATTACAATATCTGCAGCTCATTATGTTCTTCTAAACCTCCATCTCTCCCTTCTAGGATTTGTTTAGCTTTTCTCAAAAGAAACAAACCATTTTAAGGAAAATGCTTGTGTCACCGAGACATTCTCCCAAGACATTTTACAGATTATTATTATTATTATTATTATTATTATTATTATTATTTTAGTTAATGATTAAGGAAAAAAAATTAATGATGTTGTATTTTTTTTTTTTTTTTTTTTTTTAAGAAAATGTTTAAGGGTATAAAAAAATGTATGAAAAAAAAAGAAAAGAGAGAGACAATGGCCTTCCCGGTGAGTTTTCCAAAGGTGTAGCGCGATCCAACCATTTAAATCAACTCCAAGTCATCTAAAACCTACAATGGCTTCTAATCCAAGAGTAGACATATACACTTGAGAACACATCATTTTGTTGTTGTAAAGAAATTTCCAACTGACCACTTCTTCAAATTCTGATGCAATATGTGAGAGCCACAAAATAATTCATAATAAAACTATTATAGAAAGAATCGGTTTCTATAGATAAAATTGGTAAGCCCCAAAATACATAAATGAACTAGGCAATATCCTCACTAAGCATACATATCAAAAGCTAAAACAAGAGCAACAAACTTATAAATGACATCAGTTAAGGATAACACGTGGTGGTATCTAATATCAAACTAGAACAGTTCTCCCAGATGAAGCTTAAGGGTACAAACATGTGCAAAATAGATCATTGTAATGCAAATAAGCACACTATTATTAAATGCACCGCAAACATCAAATCTTTCGCTTGACCTTTCCAGATTTCATGGATTTATGATGCTAATATATGGAATGCGAGAAAAGTTCTCCATCAGACAGTCTAGCAATATCTGCGAAAGAATTTTTCTGGTTCCGTATGTTGACCTCACCTGGATAAATAATTTGTTGCCGAACCAAAAACATGAGTTCACCCGTTGAAACCTCACTGTAATTCAGCCTTTTATTTTATAGGCACTCCGGTTCACATTTTCATAGTAAATAACTTTGCATCTCTTTGGAGAGTTAAGAGACTTTCACACATCTGTCTTTGGCAAGAAAAGAAATAAAAAATAGAAAAGAAAGCTTGCCAATATACCATTGAAAAGTTTATGGGAAAAAGATGATCATTAGACTCGCACTTAAATCATAGAGACTAGCTAAAATGATTAAACCTAGAAGAAAAAGACCACCAAACTACACATCTGGCCAATCCTGCATGCAATTGCCAATAGTTGAACTTTGAAATAGGCCCTACTGAAACAGCAACTATATACACATGTTAACAGGTAACAAAATCTTGAATAATAGTAAAAGAATGCATTTGATACCAATATCAAAAAACTATGCAGCAGGGGGCCTGAGCTCATGATCATGAGATGTATCATGGGCAGCTGGAGGCAAGTATTGCCACATTGGAACAAACCCATAGCTGGAAAAAACTGCCATCTTGTTTGGCCCAGCATTATATGCAGCTGGATGGCCTGGTATAAACCCAGCAGGTGGAATAGCCATAGCTTTCAATTGCTGTTCCAACCTTTCCTTATCTGCCTTCAGCACGAGCTTCTCTTCACGAAGTTCATTCTTCTCCGCCTGTTTGCAGAGGAAAATAGCTTAAAAGTTGCCAGTACTGAGCCATCAAGCATTGCAAATTCATACAGAATTCACCTCCTTAATCAACTACATGCAGCAGAAAAATTAGAAATAAACTAAATAATTAATCAAGCTATTACATAAAAAAGAATAAATATTTAGTTTCAAAATATTGCAAAAGCAGGGAACCAATACGTTTCAATCCTTATTTTTCCTCCTAAACCTCCACCTCTCCCTTAAGATCTGTTTATCTTCTCCAAAAAGAAACCAACCATTTTAATTAACTCCAAGTCCTCTAAAATCAACGACTTCTACACCTGGAGTATTTTCACACAACACACTTGTGGGTATTCCATTTTGTTGATGTAAAGCATCTGCCAAAGACGACTTCTTCGCACATTCAGATGCAAGTACGTGTGAAAGCTAGTGAACAGTTCATTATACAATTATCACTAAACAAACAATTTCTATACACATAATGGATAAGCCAAAAATACATCAATGAACAAAGTTATATCCTCACTAAACACACATGAAAAGTTAAAAAAAAAAAAAACACACAATTTATTAAGAATATAGGACAAGGACAACACAGTAACTGAAATCAAAGCAGAAGATTCTCCCAAAATGAATATAATAGAATTCCTATTACGAACATCTGCAAAGCACAAGCTGTCGAAAGGAATGATAAACTTCACAGTGCAGTAAATTATTTATAATTTGATAAGTACAGAAAAATTATTTATATACAACTAACCTTTAGACTTTGTATTTCTCCCAGTAGTTTCTTATTTGTCTCTTTAAGTTCTTGAGATTCAGATCTCAGTTGGTTCAAAATTCTGATTGCATCATCAAGTATGGCATGCTTGTCAGTTTTGACAGTTCTCCCAGGATCCAAAACAGAACTCAACTCTAGAAACCTGCACAAGTCATAAACAAGACCTGGCCTTTCATTATCACCTAAGAGAGAGAGAGAGAGTATAAAATTTAGACAGCACAGAATTCCATGACTTCAAAACCCTTTACAAAGAATAAGCATTCTGATAGCAATCATTCTAGTGCAAAATGTACATTAATTTTAAATTAAATTTCTCACAAGACAGCCAGAAATAATGGACTTCCTTTTTTAATAAACAAAAAAAGGAAAACAAAATGGATATACTGAATGCTTAAACTCAACACCATATAAAAACCATGAAATTTAATAGAATCTGATGGAGTAAGTTGCTTGCCTGTCATTCAATCTCTCCCTCCGCAATCGCTCACGGCAAGCTTTAGAGACAGGCCTGCTGCATGAATCATTTCTCCCCCTGAAAGTTATGAGCATAAGAATTATCTGCGGATGTAAGAGCACAATGATACAAGCAGATCAACTTGTTGCTACCAAATATGGAAATGAAAAAAATTGCAAACCCTTACTATGCATCACATAGAGATGGCTATAAATGAAAGTGATACATGGATATTATCATCATCCAACTATACCCTTTAAACCCCTTCTCGTTATTTGGTGATCAGACTCACTGTAGGAAACTGAAATTCGGGTAGCAAAACTAGAGTTCAGAGGCAACTATGCACTGAAACACTGTGTTCTAGCAAATTCATAAGAAGATAAATGAAAATACCCTGATTAGCAGTGACAAATGGCAAGCAATGACTAAACGCAAAAGCTACAGCTACCGATTCCACCAAATAAATGTAAACATTAAATATATTTTGAACCAATTTTATGTCCGGATGGGCCTAACAAATTAAAAAGTGAATAGAAAGAATAAAACAATGAAAGGACTCTATGCGGTAAACGAATATAATATAAGACGCTACAGAACTATGATTTATCAGCTGAGCTTTAAAAAAAAAACACAACAGAACAGAAAAGTTTACCTTGTACAGGATTATTCTCGCAATTTATCCTACGAATGAAAAAGAAAGAGGAACAACAGAACAGAACATTGGATTTTGCAAGATTATGCCTTGCTATTTATCCTATGAAGGATAACGGAAGACAAACACCATAGCTGGAGCTGGTAAGATTACAAGTCTAATTTTCGGAAGCAACAAAAAAAAGAACTGAAATATAAAACCATCTCAATAATACCTCTTCCGCGAGCACTCTCTTTGGGCGCAATCTTCCTCTCGCCCAGACGAAAAATCAAATTCCACGCTAGCACTGCAACCATATATGATAATAAACAATAAATTCTGAAGAGAAACAATCTAAGAATTTCCGCCATCAAAATCTAGAATCCGAACCAATAATTATCATAGACTCGAGCAATGCGACATGGAATTCAAGGATAAAGTAAAGAAAAGAAAGCCGTGAGGAGAGAAAGGAATCGGATTACCTATGATCGGGCAAACAGAATTCGGGGGAAGGGTTGCCGCCGATGAAGGTATAATCGAGTAAATCCCAAGAGATACTGTTCTCTAACAACGATGGATCCATTTCATTTGAGTTTGGGATTTTAGAATCGGGAAAATGGAATTCCAATCGCTGTTCAGGACTTTTTGGGAGCGGAACTAAAAATAAACCTATGGGGAAATTTTATTTATTTAATGTGTACAAATTCTGCGCCGGCCCAAAAAAGAGAGAAGGGAGCACCAATAAAGTCCCACCACGTGGAGGAACCTCGCCACCGCTTCTTTATTACACGGAACTCATGTCTGCCGCACGTGTCTCCCTTATCATCATGGTCATGGGGCTGCGCTGATCAGGCCATCCTATTCCTCGGTGCTTAAGCAGGCGGGCCTTATTCTCAAGCAGGCAGATCTTATTCCGCCCAGGAAGAGGCCCACAAGTAACTGACAATTGATAAACAAAGAAAAAGGTGACATTTTAAAAAAGAAAAAATTAGTATTATTTTTTATTTTGTATTTTATATTAACATCATATTTTAAGCATTGTGATAAAAATGAGAACAACAAAATTTAAACGCGTCTTTAATGCTTGCACGGCCTAAATTTATATTTATATATATATATATATATATATATATATATATCCTCTATTATAATAAGTGTCTATCTAATTATGAATAGTAATTTTTTCTTGTTTTATTGTTAGTTTCCTTATTTCCCGTTAAGTCCTAGTTAAACTCTTGTTTGTGGTCATTTGTGTTGTTTGTATCTGTTTGTATTCCATTATAATTTTAAATATGTAAGAAAAACAGTGCCACATTATAATACGTTCAGGCTATGCAGGGATACAATTGTCTTTTTCTATACATTATAATAGCAAAACATTATAATAAGTTACAATTTGGAAGAAAAACCACAGTTCCATTTGCCCTCATTTTACCCTTTTGTCCGTCAGTTCCGTGTGCTCTCATTTTTCCCCTTTTGTCCATGTGCCAGCAACTGAATTTGTGAATATTTTCCATGCATTGGAATGGTAGCTGTAAACAGAAAGAGAGAATATATTAGAAATTACATAATATATTATATTGCATGCAGTATAAATCTGTGGAGGAAGATTTTAATCACATGTAATAGAAATTAATTATAATAAGTTATAAATTTATAATATGCAGTATAATTTATAATTTATAATAAGTTACTTTTTATGTCCGTGTGTCTAGGTAGGATGAAATTAGAAATTTATAATCACACGAGGAGGCAGCCGAATGGCCAGGTAGTGCAGTAGTCAGGTTCAAAATTTGAACACCAAGAGACATCTTTCATAGGAACCCAAGAGGCACTGAACTGTGTTTAAGAAAACCCTTCTATTACGTTCAGTGCAGTGGTGCTAAGGTTTAAAAATTGACTGATACCTTCTATTACAAATAACCCTTCTATTACAAGTAGTGCAGTGGTGCTACGGTTTCAAAGAAGATTTAAAAGTGAGTCTAACTGTCTTTTGTGTGTTTATAGTATAAGTCTATCTATACATTACATATGCTTGTTCATATTTCTAAGAAATGAAGTAACTGATACTATAAAACCTAAAAATTCATAAAACGTATTAAAAAGCCTATCAGAAAATACAATTCAGAAAACTTATTCATACAACTGTTTTTTATGTCTGTGTGTCTAGGCAGGGAGAAATTAGAAATTTATAATCACATGAGGAGGCAGCCGAATGGTCAAGCAATGCAGTAGTCAGGTTCAAAGTTTGAACACCAAGAGACATCTTTCTTAAAAACCCAAGAGGAATTGAACTGTGTTTAAGAAAACCGTTCTATTACTTTCAGTGCAGTGGTGCTAAGGTTTGAAAAGTGAATGATACATTTTATTGCAAATAACCCTTCTATTACAAGCAGTGTAGTGGTGCTACGGTTTCAAAGAAGATTGAAAAGTGAGTCTTAACTATTTTTTGTGTGCTTATAGTATAAGTATATTTATGCATTACATATGTTTGTTCATATTTCTAAGAAATGAAGTAACTAATACCATAAAACCTAGAAATTCATAAAACTTATCAAAAAACCTATCAGAAAACTCAATTCAGAAAACTTATTCATGCAACTGTATATTTAGTTTATCTTCTATTTCTTTCAAATTCTTCTACGCTCTGTTTCTCTCAAATCAAGTGTGGCGAAGTAGTGCAGTAGTGCTAAGGTTTGAAGAAACATTGAAAAGGTTAGTCTAACTACATTTTGTGTGTTTATAGTATATATAGTCTATCTATACATTACACATGTTTGTTCATATTTCTAATAAATAAAGCAACTAATACCATAAAACTTAGAGATCCATAAAAATTATTAAAAAACTTATAAAAAAACTCAAAAACAAATAAAACCCAATACTTATAGTCAAACAATAATAAGAAGAAGACAAATGTAACAGAAATAATTAGAAAATCAAGCCCAAAATCTGGGGAAAAAAAAGTTTGAAAGTACCTGGAGAATGGAGTCATTCTATAGTGATAGACTGTACCAAAAAAAAAAAAAAGAGCAACCCATAAATTTAAGCAAATCAATTTTTACATTTTTTTGTTTGGAAATCATATATAAATAAATGAAAAAATGAAACCATTGTTGAAAATCTCCACAAAAGGAAAAAACCTTCAAACCATATCAATTGATTCAAAAAATGAAAAAGAGAAGTCAAAAATATGAAAATGATTGTAGAGAAGTAATAATCACATAAAAATATGCACAAAAAGCAAACCACAATCCAAAATCCTTGAAAAAAAAAAACCTAGATCAAGTCAATTAAACTGTTAGAACATGCACAAAGTGAATATTGTCCATGCATTGGAATGAAAGCTACAAACAGAAAGATAAAATATATTAGAAATTAGATAATATATTATATATTATATTGCATGCTAGAGTAAAGACAATATATTATATTAGAAATTAGAAATTATATTATATATTAGGAACTGAATATCTGAATATCTATGAAAGTCTAACCATTAATTACAAAAATAGTGCAACCAAAACAAAAACATGAAGAGGCAACCGAATGGCCAAGCGGTGCAGTAGTCAACTTTAAAGTTTGAACACCAAGACACATCTTTCATAGGAACTCAAGAGGCATTGAATTGTATTTAAGAAAACCCTTCGATTACCTTAAGTTTCTACTACGCTCTGTGTCTCTCAAAACTAATTAAAAAACTTATCAGAAAAATTCAAGTAAAAAAACTAATTCGTGCAACCGGATATTCAGTTTATCTTCTATTTCTTTCAGTTTCTTCTATGCTCTGTCTCTCTCAAATCAGGAGTGGCCAAGCATTGCAGTGGTGCTATGGTTTGAATGACCATTGAAAATGTGAGTCTAAGGGCATGTTTGGGGGGTGAGATGAGAATTTTGTGTTTTGTTTGAGAGTTTAAAATATTGTATTTTAATATTATTATTGTATTGGGATTTGAAAAAGGTGAATTGGGATTTGAAAAAGTTGAATTGTTTATTATATTTTGTATGGAGATTTGAAAAAGGTGTAATGATGAGATAAGATGAGATGAGAATTTTGTGTCTCATCCCATCCCCCAAACCTGTCCTAATTGTCTTTTGTGTGTTTATAGTATGTATAATTTATCTATGCATTACACATGTCTGTTCATATTTCTAAGAAATCAAGCAACTAATACCATAAAACTTAGATATTCATAAAAGTTAATAAAAAACTTCTAAAAAAACTCAAAAACAAATAAAACCTAATCACCATAGTCAAACAATAATAAGAAGAAGAAAAATATAACACAAATAATTAGAAAATCAATACCAAAAAATGAGGGGGAAAAAAAAGCAGGAAGTACCTAGAGAAGATGGTCATTCTATAGTGATGGACTATACCCAAATAAAGCAACAAGTTTCAAAAAAAGAAGAATAAAAGGAACACAGAAATTTAAGTAAGTTGAATTGTACATATTTTGTTCATATATGAATAAATGAACATAAATAAATTTATGTATCAAATAATTTCATCACTCTAATACAATTTTTTTTTTTATAACAAAAGAACTGTAGAGATATGTCAATTAGAATAACCCTTAAAATTTTCATATAATATGATCTCGAGCTAAACATTTAAAACTTAGAAATAAAAGAAGTCATAACCATGAAAACAATTGTAAAGTAACAATCACTTCATTTAAAGCTTTTACCTTCTGTTTTGGCAAAAAAAAAACAAGGCACCAAATCAGATCAATTAAATTGTTAAAACATGCATAAAAATGAAGCCATTGTCCAAACTCCCCATAAAAGGAAGAAACCACCAAATCAGATCAATTGATTCAAAAAAACAAAAAGAGAAGTCGGAACCATGAAAATGATTGTAGAGAAGTAACAATCACATAAAAATATGCACAAAAAACAAACCATAATCCAAAGTCCTTGAAAAACAAAACACCAGAACAAGACAATTAAATTGTTAGCATATGCACAAAAAAAAAAAAAAACCACAGTCCAAAGCCCCTGAAAAAAAAACCCACCAAATCAGATCAATTAAATAAAAAAAATAAAAAGAATAAAATAATGACATGCAAACCAAAAAAAGAAAACCAATAATTTTTTTAACGATGACAAGTCATGAGAAGTATTACATATAGTTTTTTATGTATAGAGAAGTAACAATCACATTAAAAAATGCACAAAAACCAAACCAGAATCCAAAGTCTTTGAAAAAAAATACCAAATCAGATCATTTAAACTGTTAGGACATGCAAAAAAATAAAACCATAGTCCAAAGTCCCTGCAAAAAACATACCACCAAAACAAATCATTTAAATAAAAATATAAAAAAGACAATAAAACAATGACATGCAAACCAAAACAATAAAACCCATAAATTTTTAACGATGAGGGGTGATGAGAAGCATTACAAATAGCTTATGATGTATTGATCACATCAACATTAATCAGCTAAATTATACATCCAACCATAGACTATATTTATGCTTTTACCAAATAAAATAAAATAAACTTCATTCCAATGTACTTAAATCATTCTCACAAAACTCAGGCACAAAATTTAAATGAAATTTGCATTTCAAATTTGCTTGGCCTAAAAATCATCTTTTCAGGATATTCGCTTAAACAACAGGACATTGCAATGTCATTATGAGACTTTAGTAGTTCTAAGTGGTATTAAAAGATTGTAAAAGAATGTAAAGGCAAGTAAGGAAAAAGAAAAAAGAAACAATTGGATTTTGCCACGCTTTCAGCTCTTCTCATTGGTAGAGAATTTCATGAAGATATTCAAAAGAGCCCTATATGAGCAAAAACATAAAATAAAAAATAAACCATAAAACATAAAAAAAAAAACTAAAAAAAATTAATAAAAATCATGGCTTCCAAAGGTCACAAGCAAGAAATTAAGTGCGGAAGCAAACTCCCACATCGACCTTATGGTTCGAAGAATAGATCTAAAAAATAAAGCGAAAACTAAAAGATCTAAATGAATAGATATAGATATGTCGGTACACAAAAAAAAAATAGGTGTTGGAATTTCTCGATTCTAGACTAAAACATCTAGATCTGATGTTGTTAGCGAAGAATAAGAAAAAAAAAAAAAAAAAAGCTTTCAAGCGGGAGAGAAAGAGAGAGATGTAAAATAAGTTAGGGTTTTTATCTTGCATCTTAGCACCTCCTCAAGATGAAAAATGGAGGGCCAAAAATGGGTAAAGAGAAGAGAATTCCACTCTGCCGTCGAGACCATTGAAACAAAGGGACAAAGAGAGAGATCGAAACGGCAAATGGAGTTGATTTTTAGAGAGAGGGATCGAGAGACAAAGGTCGGGACAGAGAGGAAGTAGAATGAAAGGAGCGTCGAAGAGCAGAGAGGGATTTGTGTAGTGTAAGACTGATTTGAGGAAAATATCCCTACCACAACATCGCCATCACCCAAGTTGTAAAGACTAAATTGACCTCTTGAAACTGACAAATAAAAGGAAAAATGACTTTTAACATACGAATTTTTTTAGTTTTAAAAATTTTAAGATAGATTATATGTAAAAATATTTTAATCAATTTCCCTATGTGTATTAAATAATTGATTGAAATTAATTTTCCTATAAAGATCATGTTATTTCTAACAGTCTCTTCAAAATGCTCTAAAAATTTTAAAACTCAAAAACTAATTAATACACGGTATGGTTACCCAATTCAAATGAAATTATTTAATTTGAATTGTACAAAGGAAATTAAGTGGCTAACCAAACAAATACAATACCTTTGACATATCAACAGTAAATAATGAAAAGCATGAAAAGCTTCATGCTTTATTTTTTTAATCCCCTTTATCATTATTGCTCCCAAAACATCATATTTTCAATAATATTTTATTTATTATTAGAAAAACAAATCCCAAATTTTCTATATATAGAGAAATAAATAGGTTATAGAATAATATTCTAATTTATAATTGGAATAAAAAATCCCGAATTTGCTATATATTGAAAAATAAATAAATCGTAATCAGAATAATATATTTTAAGAGAAATATTTTATTTTTTCAGGATTATAGACTAAATCTGGCCAACAATTTCAAAATATATTTTGGGATTTAAATTTGTTTATACATGTTTTTTTTAATTACTCCTAAATATTAGTTTTCATTAACATATTCATAATTATTGCTCAATAATTATTAAATGATTTTCAATCATTGGTAGGACTTATAATTATTACTTTATATGTGTGTGTGCATAGGAACTCAGAACTTAATTAATACCCCTTTTGGTTATCCTCTTCAAATGAAAATATCTCATTTGAACTTTATATGTGTGTCTGCTATTATGTTTGATAAAGTTGTAGAAGAAGCATTCAATTATTCAGTAGTTGAGTTTATGAATCATATTGGTAATGTATATTTTCTTATTTTCCATCGCTTTATTGATGTGAGTAAAAGAGTCTATCTTAAAATTTTTCACACACTTACTACATTATCTATAAGTAAAATGACTTTTATATTCAAATTGACTTTTATTTACATCATGAATACTAATTTTATTATAAACATTGCATTACAAAATTTGTGTTATTTTACATGAACATTTACCATATATAGAAAATATTATGTTGACCCTGACCGACTCAACCAACATCAACACAAGAATTTCAACGTCGTCTCTTTTAATCCTATACAGGATGACATTAAATGACGAATCATAGTACAAACACCAAACGACACATATTTTGAATTACAGTTTTTGTTGGACTTTTATTAAACTTATAGCAGGCAACTTTGCTAAAATTATGGATGTTATAAACATGTATTGGATTATATGATATTTTGAATTAATGTTTTTATCTTTTCTACTATGCCTTAAATTATGAAGTGAAATCAATCATTTTTATTTGATATATATTATTTTTTACAAATAATCATTTCATAAAACTAGGCATATTTTAAGAGAAAATACTAAGTTGTCCAAGCTACCCGCCAAGCATGTACAGCTGGCATGCCTTAAATGTGATTGTATTTCTTTTTAAAAATTTTGAACATATTTAAACATTTAGTGTATATATATATATATATATACACACACACAAATAAACAAATTCACTAGTAATAACTTGTTTAACTATTAAAAAAATTGAAATACACTAGCGATTAAATTCAGAGATAAAATTAGGAAGCAAATTAGCATTTATATATATATATATATATATATATATATATATATATATAAGGTATATCAGATTCAAAAAATGAAATTATTTTTTGAAAAATTCTACTCATTTAAGTAGCATTCCTTCAGCTACAAGTTTGGCTCAGAACAAAAAGAGCATAGAGAGAAATAACTGCTTTGCATGGTTAATGATTTTGATAAAAAAAACTATAATAAGATAAAGAGAAATATTTTAGTCACAAAGAGATTACACCAGAAATATTTTACCCACAAAAGTAAATCTACAAATTGACATGGCTTGATGCAGTGCTTCAAATTATAAAATTACTTTTAGTGTAAAGTAGATTAACGGATCACATAAAGTCATGTCAGTTTGCGAGTTTATTTTTATATAATCTGTTTGTGCTTGTAACAGTTCTCATAAGATAATCAAATGGCATGAGCTTCATTCTTAAGCTTGTCAAGAAGCTCGTCCATGGAAGAAACAATACCCCAGCTTTTCTCTTGAGAGGTTCTCTTAGGTAATTGGATTTTATTTCCCCCTTTACCTCTTGTGGGGTGTATTTCTTTATGACCTTCAACTTTACTTTCATTATGTTG
This sequence comes from Juglans microcarpa x Juglans regia, assembly GCF_004785595.1. NCBI lineage: Eukaryota > Viridiplantae > Streptophyta > Magnoliopsida > Fagales > Juglandaceae > Juglans > Juglans microcarpa x Juglans regia. The sequence goes on along the minus strand of NC_054594.1, from coordinate 37,599,998 downwards.
GGGAGTGTTGCGTAACTTGGCTGTAATTTTAAGGAGTGTGTTCACTAAACGGTATACCTCTTGGAAATACTTTTTTTCATAGTGATGGTTCCAATATGGGTAATGATTGAGGAAGTGTCAAGAGACAGTCATTTGATTTAATTAAAAGGTTGTGTCACTTGTTAATGGTTATGTTATTTGCCAACCATTATCTTACCAATAGTTATGCCCTTACCAACTACTGCCTCATGGCTAAGTCTGTACATAATTACTCATAACTCAACCCGTCCCGATTGAACCGATCCGACCTACCTGATAAAGTCAGGTTAAAATTTAGTAGCGAGTCATTTAAGATACAATACTGCTACATACAGGCGCGACTTTTGCCTGTATACGCAAACCCCTTGATGTGGCAAATGCCATGTCAACATTTATATTAAAAAAATAAAAAAGGGAAAAAGTCAAAAATTGAATTACATTTCCGCACCTGCAGTTTTTCATTTCAACGAAAACCTCTCCCGCCTTTCGTCTCTCCATCAAATCGATCCTCTGCTTCTACACTCCTCACGTCGAACCAGGTAAGATTCTTTGACAAATCTCTTTCTTTTGTTCATCTGTGCTAGTATTTAACAATGTTTGGCTTGGGAAATTTGTCAAATGAAGTGGTGGGGATTGCAGAAATCTATGAAATCTACGTGAGTTGTGAAATCTAAAACTGTGTGTTGTGGAATCTGTGAAAGGAAGGATTGTGTTTTTTTTCTAGTTCAGTAAAGCAGCAGCCATAAACAGGTTTAGAGCCATAAAGAATGCACAGATGTCTATGTTTTTTGTTGTCCCTTCACTAGGATGCTGTGATATGGTGGGAAATTGGTTTTTTCACTTCAAGAAATTGATACGAGAGAATGGTATCACACAATTTTGAAACTTTTGAGTAGTTCCGTAGCTTTGTATAGTTCCATCGTACCAATAATGAGACCTCCTCCAACTGCCTATCTATTTCTATGGAGCAATCAGGTGATACTTTCTAGATTTGGTAACATTAACTAAATGTTAATTGTTTATGTGGGTATTTATTTTTTTTTAGAAAATTGCAGCAACACTCATGGAACTCTACTTCTGCTGTCACGTCAAATTTTGCTGCCTTGTGTAGTTCTGCTATACCAGTGATGGGTCCTTCTCCAATTGCCTACCCATATCCATGAAGCAACTAGGTGATGATCTCAAATAATATTTCATGTACTTAGTGTGATTTCGAGTTTTTATTCTTTTTTTGGTAAATTGCAGCATTACCCATGGATGTCTACTTCTGGTGCCATGTCTAGTTCCGCTACCAGTGCTAGCTCTAATGTAGCTAGTAGCTCGTGCTCCACTTTACCAGTATTTGTTCCTCCTACAAATGCCAATCCATATCCATGTGATAGTGAGGTGCTGAGTTTATTTTTCACACGATGTTTGTATGCACATTTTCCACAACAAATATTGATAAGTTATAATTGTTTTCTCCTAAATAGCAGGAAAATAAGGCGCCGCAGGAAAGTCACTTTGTTGAAGCAATTAGTGACGCCACATTAGACTTGATAGAAATTGAAACGCAATCTACTGACTCTTTAGGTAATACTATTGATACCAAAAAGGTTGCTAGTTCCGGGACACTATCTATGGAGCCTACTTCAAGGTGTGATATCACTTAGGAGCCGAAGGCAGGGATGTGCTTTGAATCAAAGAATGAGTTGATTTCTTACTATAAATAGTACGGTAGACAATGTGGATTTGGGATAATGACACAAATGAGTAAAATGAAGAAAGATGAGACTATCAAGTATGTCACTCTGAGATATGCTCATGATGGCAAGGCACGGAATCGGACCTCAAATATCTCTAAGCCTCGGCCAACAAGTAAGACAGATTGCAAGGCAATGATAAATGTGTTGTTGAAGGGTGGGAAGTTATGTGTCACATCGGTAGTTAACACATACAATCATGTGCTAAGTTTAAGAAAATCCAGGTTCTTCAGATGCAATAAAGAAGTTAGTGAGTCCGTTAGGAGGGTTTTGGATACAAATGATAAGGCTGGCATATGGATGAATAAGAGTTTCCAAGCTCTTGTGACTGATGTGAGTGGGTTTGAGAACGTACCATTTAGAGAAAAAAATTGTCGTAACTATAGTGATAAGGCACGTCACCTACGGCTGGGGAAAGGTGGTGCACAAGCGCTATTTGAGTATTTTCGAATGATGCAATACAAGAATGATGACTTTTACAACATAATAGATTTGAATGATGATGATAGGATGAGGAATGTGTTTTGGGAGGACGCCCGTAGTAGAGGGGCATACAACTATTTTGGAGATATGGTAACATTCGATATCACGTACCTCACGAATAGATATGGAATGTCATTTGCACCTTTAGTGGGTGTAAATCACCATGGGCAGTCAATCCTTTTGGGTGCATGGCTTATTTCAAGCAAGGATATAGAATCATTTGTGTGGTTATTTAGAACTTGGCTTGATTGCATAGATGAAAAAAGGCCGAATACTATTATTACAAATCAAGATCGTGCAATAAAAAATGCGATCGCCATCGTCTTCCCTAACACTCGTCATAGATATTACTTATAGCACATACTGCGTAAGGTCCCTAAGAAGTTTGGTGCACATAATCAATACAAATGTGGCCTGGAGAATAAGTTGTTATCTTGTGTCTATGACTCCTTTACTATCGAGGAGTTTGAGAATTCTTGAAAGTCCTTATTGCAACGTTCAACCTGCAAGAAAATGGTTGGTTGCAAAGCTTATATGCAAAGCGAGAGTTTTGGGTGCTGATATATTTGAAGAATTCTTTTTGGGCTGGAACGAGTACCACTCAGCGTAGCGAGAGCATGAATGCTTTCTTCGAAAGCTATGTGTATGCTAGGACAAATCTAAAAGAGTTTGTTGATCAGTTCGACAATGCATTGAAGAAATAAATTGAGAATGAAAACCAAGCAGATTTTCATTCATTTAACTTTACCATTCTTTGCATATAACACTTGGCACTAAAGAAGAAATTTCAAGAGGTGTACACGAATGCCAAATTCAGGGAGATACAACAAGAGGTAATGGGGATAATTTATTATCATTGTCATTTTCAGAAACAGGATGGAGTAATAGCAAATTACCATGTCGATGATGAAATTAAAGCTGAAGATTTCATGAAAGAGATTATTTATACTGTTTACTTTAATGAGGCCGAATTGGAGGCGAAGTGTGTATGCGGGTTGTTTGAGATGCGAGGGATAATGTGCAAACATATCCTTATCGTATTTTCTGCAAGAAAAGTCCGTGGGTTGCCTAAAAAGTACATATTGGACCGGTGGAGGAAGGACATAAAATGCAAGTATACTCTTATTCCAAGTAGTTATGACAAGAAGGATTAGAGGCCCGAAACTTTTAGATATAAACGTTTATTGAAAATTTGTTATGAGGTAATAACAAATGCAGCGTCATGCAATGTGTATACTGAGGATATGGTTGAAAAGTTGTATGCGATAAATGATGTATACCGCACCTTAAATCCCCATAACGTAGTTTCAAATGTTGGAATAAGTACTGTTAATGCGACCACAACAGGAAGTTCCAAAAAAGTACCAAGTCTCAATGTTGTCAGGGGTAAGGGAAGACTCCCGTCTAAGAGGAGAATGTCAATGATGGAGGAAAATGTGAAGAAAATAAAAACTAAGGCGGCTAAAAATCACAGTGACAAGGGAAAAAGTAGACTGGTGAGCACAAGGTTTGGAAGTTATACTTATATAGTACTTGATAATATACTTATTTTTGCTTACATTTGCTTTTTTTTTTTTTTTTTATTGTTAGTGGTGGCGTAGATTGGACACCGAAATATTGAAAAGTAGTGAGAATCAATTCAGCCCACCGATGATGGGTACACAAGAAACTGTACAAACTTCTGTGATGACCAACCAAGAAAATGTACAACAACCAGTGATGGGGACAAAAGACTGTACAAATTCCAATAATGAGGACACAAGAAAGTGTATAATTACCACATTTTTGCATTTAACATATTTGTATGTTTTTATGTGTGTCTTACTTTCTTGACTATTACATGCGCAAATGCAACTTGGTATGGATGGAACACAACCTTTGACAGTAGATGGAACACAACCTTCAATGGCAGATTGAATGCTACTAGTGGAGTATGTTGTGTGTTCATGATGGTTTGATGTTGTGGTGGTGAGAAGTTGTAATGTGGTTGTTATCTTGTATCTTGTGTGTTGGTGGTTTTGAGAAGTTGTGTTGGTGGTGGTGATATTAGAAGTTGTGGTGGCATAGCCTGCTTTGTTGATGAATGATGTATTAAAATGCACGAAACTTGTAGTTTATGGGCAAACATGTATTTGAGCCACTGTTTTGTATCCAAGTACTTAATTTTTGTAAATTTGATTGAATGTGGTTAATATAATTTAAATCAGGATTCTATAAGTTTGTAAGTGCAAAAGATGTTGCGATGCTTTGAGCTGAGTTTGATACTACTAGTCATGTCCAAGGAACAAAAAAAAAAAAAAAAAAGAACTTTAACTTTAAGCAGACCAATAATTTACTCATGAATCGACAATCCAATCCATGTTAGATAGATTATTGACATGTTCATTTTAGAAAAGATTGCAACTTTGGTAACTAGAAGTGGTACATCAAAGCTAAATAAAGTCTCAAATACAGAACAATTCCCAATGATGGATTTCAAGATCACTAAAGCTAAATAAAGTCGACATTACATATGCGGTGTCTTACTCAAGTTACAAACGCTAAGACCCTAAAACCAGTACTTTATTATTACAAAAGTCTCCACCAATTTGATCATATTAAAAACAATGAAATAAATATGATGCACAACCAATAGACACATAGTAGTGTGCGTGCATGTTGCATGTCAGCTAAGCTCTTTCGAAGATGGACTTCATCGTTGTGGAGTGCAAACTCTCTTTTCCCAATCTCTTATTCTCTACTTTGAAGCACTTCTTTTTTCCTTAACAATTATGCTTCTCTTTTTACAAGGACTTTCTCTCTGACATCACTACTATCTACCCACTTGAAATATTTGCAGTATGGTATTCCCTAACTATACACAAATCATAAAGTATGTTTGATGTTAGAAATTTAAATAAAACATTATGCATTGAGTAAGTCAATTACTATTACAACTGTCAGAATTTTTTACAGGTTTTCAAATTTGATAAGGAACTGTCACCAGGCTTTTCAAGAACCTCGGAAGCTGCATCAAGGTAAAAGAAGGAAAAACCAGCTAGAGAATAAAGCAAAACTAGACTGTAAAGATCACATTGTACCACAATGATGGAGGCATTGAGATGGTAGTGGTGGTAAGCAGGTGCAGGACAGGCAACAACAATTACAAATGCTAAATAGGTAAGTGGTTTGGCTTTAAGCCGCAATGAGAGTAACTGTGTGATAATTGAGGGCTACCTATGTGATGGTGGAATGATTGCTCTCCACATAATGAGAATAATTGTGTGATAATTGAGGAGATGGTACCTACAGTGATAGACAATTCTAGTAGTGGCATTGGTGTTGTTGATTACTGCCCAAGAACATTCATTCATGAAAAACCATAAGAAATAGAACTCATATTCATGTAAAGCTACAACTTCGCCCTTGTTTTTCCATCAATTGATCAGTTAGGTAGCATGTAGACTTATCTTTAGGCAAGAGAAATGATGCATTTCCAATCTTTAGGTTTCGTTTGGTTCATCAACACATCTCAACTCATCATTACAATTTTTTCAAATTCCAACACAGAATACAATAAACAATTTAACTTTTTTAAATCTCAAAATAATAATAATATTAAAAGATAATATTTTAACAATATTTAATCATCTCAACTCAATTCAGTTGAATATCCAAGCACAACCTTAATCTTTATAGGGCACATTACATATTTTCCTTCAATTCAATTTTTTTCCTAGACAACATAACATCTAAAAGGAAGGTAACCATCTCAAAAATCTAAGTTACTCCATTCCCACCCCATACTGCAACCAAATACAGCCTAATGGAGCAGGAACTATCAATCTAGATAATGCAATGATACTGGTGTGTAATGATACTGGTGTGAGTCATCACCATAACAGAGTAAATTTGTGATAGTACAATATGTTTAACAGAGTAAGTTTCTGATATTTATTGAAAGTTAAGAGTTTGGAAGCGCATAACTTAAAGTCCAAGGCAACCTACAACAGTGGAAGGTGAAATTATGGTAATAAGCGTTAACGTGATTTTTGGTAATAAAAATTTATTCTGGAATTACTGAGACATAAAGGGCACCAATCAAAAGAGACATTTGAATCCGTATCAAATAAACAAATCTCAGAATGAATCTCAGAATCCAAAAAAATCTAAATATTTTACAAAAATATTCACAAAATAATTCTTTAAAATATGCAGGATTGGAGTTGTTATCTAGGATCAAATCGAACCGACATTTTTAATCTGAGCAACACAAAGATTTTCGAGAAACACAGAGATTTAGGATTAGGGTTCGATGATGGGGGGCGTCGGCGTCGAACTAGAGAGAGGGCAATAGGGTGGGTTAGATGTGCGTCGAACCTTAGAGAGACTGGAGTTACGTCGAACCAGGTAATGGGGAGGGAACATCTTAGTGGGTGTTCTCAAGCGGATGGAAGGGGGAGGATACAGGCTTCGTGCGTTTGTCTTGAGCAGATGGAGAAGAAGAGAGGGAAATAAAAAATGCACCGTTTAGTCACTTGGCTATTCACTTCAGAAATCTGTCAAATGCAGTATGAGATTCATCACTTATTCCAAACAGCAATGATATACATCAATCGCACTCTCCGCACACCCAACATGCTTTTTTTTTTTCCTCAACACGGTGTACTGCAGCTACAACGACTGATATAAATAATTTTTCTATTCCAAATGGGGCGTTTTAGTCCATGTAGGAGACCGTGTGCGGTAGGCCCACCCCCACCCTACCTGCATTTAGACTTTTCCTTTAAGATAAGAGTTAGGCTACTCTGTCGCCCAGAATAATCTGCTCTACTTGATTGATAGTTACATTTTGTAATTTTTTTTTTATTTTTTTATTTATATTTTTTTAATATATTTAAATATTTTAAAAAAAATAAAAAAATACATAAATACACTTAAAATTACTTTTTTAATCATTAAGTAAATTTTTTTTTCCCAAGCGGTCAAGTTGAGTGGTTATATTTGGAAGTGGTTTGGATTTAGAGATGAGTTGAGATGTGTTGAGATGGTTTATGAATAATAGAATAACAGTTAAATTATTTGTTATATTTTATGTGAAAATTTGAAAAAATTATAACGATAAGATAAAATGAGTTGAGTTGGATCGGTGGCAAACTAACTTTTTCTTTAAGATAATCATGCTAAACAGCGGGCGAAATCCAGAAGAAAAAACCCTAGCCCTCTCTCTCTCTCAGACGGCACTCGGCAGAATGGGTCTTTAACTCTCTCTCTCTTTCTCTCCTCGACCGCCGCTTCAAGATCGACTCGATTTACTGAGGTATGCTCCATTTTCTCATGCATATGGGTTTTGGGATTCTTGTTTGAAACTCTCTCTCGATCTGCATCTGTTGTTTCTATTTGAATATAAAAAGCCACCGCAACCTCAAGCTAGATTTCTGGGTTTATTTTTTTTATGGATTAGTTTTCGGCAGGATCGAGTAGTATTAGTTGTTGAGATAGTTGGATAAAATCATGGGGAAAGAAAACCGAGTCTTCGTTTTCATCTCCTTTCTCTCGTTGGTGTCTTGGGAAAAAATGCAGGAGAAAATAAAAAAACTCCAAACAAGAAAAAATCCCAGTGCTATTTACTTTAAAAATCCCAGGCAAACACGAAAAAATCCCAACGTTAGGCACCCAATAAACTCAAAACATTGAAAAACTATGTATGGAAATAAACTAACCATTCTTCTGTCCACCATGCTGCACCCATCAGCGCACAGCAGAGTTGGGAAAGTATAAAGCCTTCTGAGAGACAAACTCAAAATAAGGTGCATACCCTTTTAGCATTCAGGCATGTCTGCCAAGGATGAGTCCCCTATATGTTTTGTATACGCACGAAGTAATATAATCCACCAAAATCCAGAATCAACAGGAGCTACTCTTCCTATTGTACTCTCACCAAAGTCTGTAATCAAAGTTTCATAGTTTCTTTCTGGATCGTGGATCACTTTAAAACTTGCAGGCATAACTCCTCCTCCTAGTTTGAACCGATCTATCATCTTCTCCCTTGATTGAAGGTGAAGGTGAGAACTGTGTATGGAAGTGTGTAGAAAGATGGGGGGGGGGGGGGGGCATGACTGGAGGAAAGACTAGTGATCTTTCACGTCACTCTGTCCATAACATTTTCTTCAGTTTGCCTAGCCTCTTTTTCCCATAGCTAATTATTTCAATTGGCAAGAAAAACAAAATGCTCTCACCTTCCTACAGTTTGGCTCATTATCTAGCTTGTAGATTTTTTTAGGTACTTTATTTGGGGGATTTTTTTTTATTTGTTTTTATTCAATGATGGGATCTTTTCCTTTCGATATTTACCATTTTACAATAACCCTTAACATATTGTATGAGTATCTAGCTTAAATATTGATAAGATATTATTGAACTGGAAAAAAAAAATCTCTGCCATCAGATTTGAAAGCTACTGTTTGCATTCTTGTTTGTTTAATGTCTTTTCATCTGTTTCCCTTTAGCATTTAGAAAAAATTGACTGGAGGAAAGACTAGTGATCTTTCACGTCACTCTGTCGATATCATTTTCTTCAGTTTGCCTAGCCTCTTTTTCCCATATCTAATTATTTCAATTGGCAAGAAAAACAAAATGCTCTCACCTTCCTACAGTTTGGCTCATTATCTAGCTTGTAGATTTTTTTAGGTACTTTATTTTGGGGGATTTTTTCTATTTGTTTTTATTCAATGATGGGATCTTTTCCTTTCGATATTTACCATTTTACAATAACCCTTAACATATTGTATGAGTATCTAGCTTAAATATTGATAAGATATTATTGAATTGGAAAAAAAAAAAAAAATCTCTGCCATCAGATTTGAAAGCTACTGTTTGCATTCTTGTTTGTTTTATGTCTTTTCATCTGTTTCCCTTTAGCATTTAGAAAAAATTGAATTTCCATTATTCAAAACAGTATGGTATTCTTATTTTCTCATGCTTTTATTATGTGTCAGTTCATACCATGGATTACTTCAGAAGTGACACTTCTACAAATTTAAGAGACGATGAGATTACTACTCATTTAGCTTCGAACATTAACTTGTTTAGTAGTAGTAACACCATCCTCCCTCCCAAAAGGAAGGCAAGTAAGGACCCTTCAGCGGTGTGGGAACACTATGGATGTTTATTAAGTGACCCAAAAGTGGGGTGTAATTACTGCCACAAGACTTACGCTTGTCACCCCAAAAAACATGGTACATCAAGTATGCTGCATCATGTTGGTGTTTGTAAGAAAAACCCTAATAGAATTAGACCCATGGATCAACAAACTACACATAAATTTGATCCATAGGAGGTTCTGTTTAGGGTGGTGGAAGCACAATGATTTAGGAAGGTATGTAAATCACTAGAACCAAAATTTCAAGTGCCATCTCGAACCACTGTAGTGAGAGATTGTATTAAACTATTTAAAAAAGAGAATGAGCAATTGAGGAAACTATTTAAGGCAATTGGGTGGGTTAGTTTAACTACTGACACTTGGACGTCCAATCAGAACTTCAATTATATGTGTCTTATTGCATACTTTATTGATTGGGAATGGAAATTACATAAAAAATTTTAAATTTTGGTTTGATTCCTAATCACAAAGGGGACACTATTTTGGAAAGCATGTAGAGTCATATCTACAGGATTGGGGAATTGACAAGATTTTTATTGTTACAGTTGATAATGCTTCCTCAAACGATGTTGCCATCGATTACTTAAAAAGGTTTGTGGGAGGTCATTTGTTGGAGGGGAAGTATATTCACATAAGGTGTTGCGTCTATATTATGACCTTATTGTGAATGATGGACTAAAAGATTGTGATGATTCAATTACAAGGGTGTGCAATGCGATTAAGTATGTTAGATCATCTCCTGCAAGAATGGAAAAATTCAAGAAATTTATAGAGGAGAATCAATTGTTCAAAATTGGTGTGCCTTGATGTTCTCACCAGATGAAACTCCACTTATCTCATGCTAGAAGTTGCAGAAACATTTCAAAAACCATTTTTGTGATTGGAGAATGATGATGGTTATTTTTCTCGCTATTGTCATAGTGTGAGCTTGAGCCTCCCAAACTCTAGTGATTGGGTGAGAGTTAAAATAATGGTTAAATTTTTAAATTTTTTTTATGATGCTATTGTTAGACTTTTTGGCTCTTTGTATGTCACATCTAATGCATATTTCCAAGAGCTTTGTAGCATCCAATCGCATTTATAAAAAATGAGTCAAAGTAATGATATAGTGTTGAGAGGTATGGCTACGAGCATGAAGAGCAAGTATGACAAATATTGAGAATCAATTGAAAAGACTAACTTGATGATATTCATTGTTCTTGATCCAAGATGCAAATTTAGTCTTTTGTATTTTGGTTTAAAAAAATATATGGTGGTAATTTAGTTGAAGAAATGATTGCAAAAGTGAAACAATTGATGATTGACATGTATGATGATTATATAATTATGTATGGAAGTTCAATTGGAGTTTCATACTCTGAGCCTCCTTCCTCAGTTGATCCTAGTATGATTGATTTTGATTCTCAGCAAAGTTTTTGAGTTGAGTATGAGCAAAAATTATTGAATATAATTTGAAGAACAAATAAGAGATTGATCATTACTTCGAACATGGTTGTGAGGCACGAGTTCCAAATTTTGATATTTTGGATTGGTGGAAGATCAATGAAATAAAATATCTTATTTTGGCGAGAGTTGCATGGGATGTGATGGCCATTATTGTTTCTATTGTTTCTTTTGAGTCAACCTTCAATGTAGGGGGTCGTGTGCTTGACCCATTTTCTTGTTCATTATCTCTAAGAACAGATGAGACACTCATTTGTTCCTCAAATTACATTCAATAATTTTTTGCTCATACTCAACTCAAAAACTTTGCTGAGAATCAGAATCAATCATATTAGGATCAACTGAGGAAGGAGACTTAGAGTATGAAACTCCACTTGAACTCCCATACATAATACCATACTCCTCGTACATGTCAATCATCAATTGTTTCACTTTTGTAATCATTTCTTCAACTAAATTACCACCATATAAAAAATGAAAAGAGACTAAATTTGCATCTTGGATCAAAACAACAACAATAAATATCTTCAAGTTAGTCTTTTCAATTAATCCTCAATATTTGTCATATTTAGGATGTCTTTTGATGTTGAAGTGAGTTGAGATGATAAAATATTGTTAGAATATTATTTTTTAATATTATTATTATTTTTGGATTTGAAAAAGTTGAATTGTTTATTATATTTTATGTTGAAATTTGAAAAAGTTGTAATGATGAGTTGAAAGGAGTTGAAGATCCAAACTAAGTCTTACTCTTCATGCTCGTAGTCATACCTCTCAACACTAAATCATTACTTTGACTCATTTTTTATAAATGCGATTAGATGCTACAAAGCTCTTGGAAATATGAATTTGATGTGACAACAAAGAGCCAAAAAATCTAACAGTAGCATCATAAAAAATTTTCAAAAATTTAACTATTATTTTAACTCTCACCCAATCACTAGAGTTTGGGGGCTCAAGCTCACACTATGACAATAACGAGAAAAATAATCATCATCATTCTCTAATTGCAAAAATGATTTTTTAAATGTTTCTGCAACTTCTAGCATGAGATAAGTGGAGTTCCATCTAGTGGGAACATCAAGGCACACCAATTTGAAACAGTTAATTTTCTCATTCTCTATATATTTTTTGGTTAAAAGATCCAATACCTATTGATCTTCATGTCTCCTTGGACAATGTTGAAAGTTTTGAGGTAGAATCGGATAATAAACATATTTCTTACTTACATATTTTATTAAACTTTTTCATAATATTTATTTTGATATCATTTAATAATTTTTTTTTCAGAGTCTGATCCCAAATCAAGCTTTATTTATGTTAATGAAGAGTGACTCGAGACTTATGGTCTGCACATTGTATATTTGTTGTTAAAGATTCCTATTTGAGGACTTTTCTGGGTTGTACTCATTTAAATTATGATGTTTATTGTACTCCTTTATGAAAAATGGTAGTGAGAAAGGAAAGGTAAAAAAAAAAAATGTGAGTAAAGGCAGGTAAAAACAAAAAACAGGAGATACGTTCCTCTCTGATAATATAGATTGGGCATCTAGTCTAATATGTACGAAAAAAGGACCGATAATTTTTTATATGTTCTTGGGTATTGCTGTGGGATAGGGGTAATTGGTGGGTATTGCTGTGGGATAGGGGTAATTGGTGTACAATGAAGGCACTCAATTCTCCTTTATCCATTACCAACTTATGAGGCAAATATCTCATGGCCTCATGGAGTGTCATCATATTGTTGAATTTTCATTCGATTTTTGTCAATATTTTTTCTCCATTTTTCTACAGATTCAACCTCAGAATAGCAAATAAAAGTCAGCACAGTCTCAACGCATGTGCCCATGGCGCCCATTCACACATATTTGAAATGTAAGGCTGGCTCTGGACATTTCACCTTTGTCAAATTCATATTTACAGGTGCATCCTCATTTTTTTAAAGAAAAATCCAATGTTAAACGCCTCTTAAACCAAGTCTAGTGAACATGGATTTGTCCTTCCCTATCTCTTTTTTTTATTTTTTGGTGGGTATCCATGCTTCCACATAACAACAATGAAGATGAAGAATTTAAAAACAAAAAAATAAAAATATAATGCATAGAACAATCACGTGTGATGAGGTAAATAAATAGACATGGAAAAATCCTGTCTCTCCTAGACAAAAAATAAAACACATTGGCAACAACAGTAAAAGAACTTTATGACTTGAATTGCATTAGCATCTGAAAAAGTTCAAGAGTGCAGGATCACCGATCAATTTATGTTAAAAAATTTATTAGTCTGTGTCACATGATTCATCAATTATAATGATTTTGCTAGGAACACCGCATCAACCTCAAGATATGCGAAGATGTTCCTCGTCTGAATTCACTTGTCTTAACTTAATAAGATCAACTCGAGTAATAAGTGGTGCCTATTTTATCCACGTGTACTTGACATGGCTTTTAAGGCTATACTGGAATATTAACCTGACATAGTGACATTCATGAGATGGTTATGGAATTTCTACAAATTAGCAAATATGTTTTACTTCCAACTGTTGCAAATTGTTTTAGGGTGTTTTAGCATTCACTTTCTCATACCAGTTTCTAGCAGCTTCCAATCTAAGCAGGCATTTCCTTTTGCAAAAAAGATTGCAGTGACTTTCCAATGCTTCTCATTCTCTCAAAAATCAAACTGCATTTTTACCAGCTCAGGGGTTGTTTGGAAATAATTTTCATCTCATTCCGTCTCGTTTCCTTTCTAAACATTATTCAAATACAAACACTTTTAAACTAATTATTACAATTTTTCTAAACAAGTCATTATAATTTTCTTAAACTTCCAAATAAAACATAAAAAATAATTCAAACTTTTTAAATTTCAAAACAAAAACAATATTAAAAAATTATATTCAAATAATATTTTAACTTTATAATATTTTTTATTTAACTTTTTCTCTCTCATTTTTTAAAAAAATCTAATAAATACTTGACTTATACTATTTTACTACTATTTACAAGCTATCTTACTACTATTTATGAAATTCTCATCTCATCTAATTCTCCAAACATCTCCTTAATTGACTTCAATTTCAGGGATCCAAGGTATGCGATCAATCAATACAAATTAGGGGGTGTAGAACCATATCCAAATTTTAAAAACCAAGCAATTTATCAGCCCAAAAAAATTATTGGCGATAACCGGATGTAAACCCAGATATCCAGGTTTATTAACTTTTTTTATTTGTTTTTTTTGAAAGGCTTTTTAAAACTTTTTAAAATGATTTTATAGTAATTGTTTTTTTTTTTTTAAATTCGGATATCATGTTTAATATCTGATTTTTTTATAAACACTTTTTAAAAGGTTTTTTTTTTTTAAATAAAAATATTTTTAACAATTCAAAAGGTTTTTTTTATAGGCTTTTATGTTTACTATTTTTTATACAAAAATAAATAATAATACATCAACACACGCATAATACATTTAATTGCCACTTCATTTAGTAGAACAATTATTTAGGCCGTGCATGGATAAACTCAATCTGAGTGCGTCACATCGCGAGCTAGGAGGGTATTTTGCCAAAATAGGCATTCTTCAAGTAAAGGTCTTGCTGCCACCATACTTTGCCAAATATAAAAAGGGCTGCTTCCCATTTTTGCTTGAGAGAAAGTAGCATTTGTTAAGTATTTTGCTTTTAGGACCTATGATGCTAATGAGTTAGGATTTTGAACAATCTTCCAACATTGTTCAGCTAGCATAACAATGTTAAAATCTTCAAAATCCCTAAACTCAAGGCCACCTAACCTCTTTGCCATCCTCATTTGATCCCAGCTCACCCAACGGATTCTATTATAATGAACTTGTTGACCCCACCAGTAGTTCTTCACAACTTTATTGAGTTCCTGGAATGGTTGCTTTGGAAGTTTGAAGATTCTCATGCAGTAAGTAAGAATTGCTTGGATTACAGATTTATGCAAAACTTCCTTACCTGCTTGAGAGATAAATTTTGTTTTCCAATTGCCCAATCTTGTTCTCACCTTTGAAAGTAACCTTTGAAAGAGCTAGATTGAGATCTTCCCACGAGTACTGGCAAGTCCAAGTATTTTTCATAAGAATCAGTAGCCTCTTCCCTTGTATTCTTGTTGAAAAATATTGAGATTTTGTCCTTGTTTGGTCTTTGTCCTGAGGCTTGCTTAGATGATTCCAACAAGTTGTAAAGTATGTTCCACTCCAGTGAACTAGCTTTGCAAAAGAGCAAGGTATCATTTACAAAAACAAGTGATTAATGTAAATCTGACCCCTAGCCAGAGGAATAATCAGACCATCTGCTTGAGCCTTGTTGAAATGATTAACCAACCACCGAGTAAAAAAAAAAAAAAAACAAGATATGTTATCCCCTCCCCTGCGCTTAAGCACATGGTCAAGAATCTAAAGGAAATATTGGTAGATATCTGTCATCGCGCATACCCAACTTCCTAAAATTAAGGCTGTGATCACTGATTCACTTCATCCTCCAATTTGAAAAATAAATTGTAATTTACCTAGCTAGCTACTTGTTAAGATCTGGTCACTAGAAGGACGAAATTAGGTGTTTAATTGGTACAATTTTTTAAATATTATTGTCTTAAGGAATAGACATTTTTAAATAAAAAAAAAAAAAGTAGTTTGTGAGGCTAGTCGATGGTCGTATTGCAAATTGAAGGAATACTTTGGGAGGGTAAACTATAAGATACTTTTTTTTAATAACCATATTAATTAAGTAAAATGCTAGTTTGTCTCTTTAATTTGACTGTAAGTATATTTTATTTTTTAAAAAATTACCACTAATAAATTTGTGAATTTTTTGGGCGGCACAGTACTAGGACATCCCATTAATTAATAATTACTACTGTGGCTTGCCATTTGCTAACATGTTAAGATTCAGATATAGAATATATAAAAGGAAATCATCGAGGGAGTTGATATTATCCTTGAGGGGTGATTGCTCGGAAATATTTTCAAATGCTCCAAAACTTCTATACATGGAGGTGTCAGTGACTCAGTACATGTAAATATTTACCATGTATTTTGTGGTTATATATCCACCACCTTAATTTGTCCATGTTGGGTTTCATTTATGCTGGAATCTTCTATATGTCATGCCGATGCTGATTCTTATGTCACCTTGGAACGATTTCATGAGCCGGCCACCATATAAATATGGTCCTGCACTACTATATATGTATGGACCACGTTCAATTTCAACCACTAAGTCGCGACAAGTCGTCTAGGCATTCACCTATTGATCGAGACTTCGAAACTTGACCAATCAATACACTACCGAGAAACTACTTTGTACAATTAGAGAATGATTTGAATAAGTAAATGATGGTTAAAAGTAGGAATATATTTTTTTTAAAAGTCTTTATACCATATAATATCTAAGTGGTATAATTTGATTTATGTCACGTGAATATTATGTAGTGTAAAGACTTTCAAGTAGCATTACTCTAAAATATAAGACTGCTGAGTAGAAAAATTAAATTATTTATGAGCTCTACACCACATATTTGCTTTTATTTTTTATTTTTTTATTTTTATTTTCTCAGCACGTGTGTAGCGTAAGATTGCTAAGTAGAACTCTCATGTGAAATAATACTATTAACACAACTAAAATATAATAATAATAAACTTTTTCACGATTCATACCTTAAGCCAATGAGACACACAGCTATAAAATACAAACGAGTGCTCAATAGCCTAAAAAGAACTTTCCTCTATTTGAAAAATGAACATTATTCGAGACTTGAGAATGATTTTTAGTCATAGATAAATAGATGATTATTGCAGTATGAAAAATGATGGACTATCGAATAAGAACCATTACCAACCATTTATGACCAAACTATATTCCTCCGCTCAACCAACAACATTATTGACAGAGGAAGCTGTTGGCTATATGATTGTTTCACTGGAAAAGGACCGCTCCTCTACTTCTTCCCAATCAAATAGAAGGAGACCTATTGCTTTCTGCACTTTTTTTCTTCTAACCTTGGATGCTCTTAGCTAGCTAGTTGGTCAATGCCATAGGTGGGTCCCTACTATTTAATTTTTAATAATACTAGATATAATGATGAGATGTATAAACGTCACGCATTCTTTTAAAAAATTAATAATATTTATTATTAAAAAATTAATTTTTTCATATAAATTTCATATTTACTGGTACAAACGGCTGAAAATATCAACATTTTCTCTTTAATTTTTCCTCCGCCCAAGGCTTTAACATCGTTATTCCTGTGGTACCTCTCTGTTTCACTAAACAATGACACATGGTATGGACCAAATTATACTAAAGAGCATAAATAAATTGAAGAAAACACCAGGAAAAAAAGTGTTGATTTCAGCAATGATGTTAGTAATCACGGCTGTTATGTCATTTGGAACACATTAGACCAACCCCGAACCCCATGCCATCATATGCTGAAAATATTCAAATAGAACTATTCTTTCAAATTTCAAATGAAAGTTTCTATTTGATTAAAAAAAATCCTATATCCTCTCAATAGTACATCCGAAATCTCTAAAACAGAAAAATACTAAAGAAATGCCGAAAAAGAAAACAGAAAAATAAAGGTTCTATGGTTCTGAGTAAACTGGAAGAATGGAACTTCTGGATCTACTACCATGCCCAAAAGAGAAAAATGATCTTCGTACTCTACTACTGCAACCTTCAATGGGACTGACCTCACTGGCTTGTCTATTTTGTCTTAAAGCCTCTTGAATTGCTAAATAGAGCTGCCGGTCCGTGGATGAGTCCATGGAGAAAGACCTCCTGATGGGTTGGATTGCAAACTGATCATCTAATTTGCCTCTAGTATCGATGCATTCATCCCCCATGCTTGTAACCTTATCAAACTTCCTTCCCTTCTTCTGCACAATTCTCTGGTACTCTAACTTCCTCGGCGAAGGACTAATGGAATTACTAGTCGATAATTCTCTTGAGTTCAGTCTTTGTTGGGTTCCGAGCAATGTTTGATTTGGAGAATAATCGTTACCCAATTCAATTACCACGAAGTCTTCATCGCCACCAATGAGATTATCGGTATACGGAGTTGGGTCTTCAGGGGTGGAGTTCGGAGCAAGAACTAGATCGGTGTGGAACCGGGATGTGGCCGAAATGCTGGTTCTACAAAGTGGGCAATTAGCATTGGTTTGAAGCCAAACATCGATGCAATCGATATGAAATACATGGCTACAGTTCGGAATGATTCTTAGCTTCTCGTCCTCCTGAAACTCATTCAAGCAAACTGCACACTCGCAAAAGCTTCTTTCTCCGAAATCTCTTTTGCCTTCTTTCTTGAACTGCAGTATTGGGATTGATCGGATCACAGACTCGTCGAGTCCTCGAGACTCTATCCCCGGAGAGTAGACCATCAAAGGCTCCTCACGGCGTCTTGATAGCGAAAAACGTCGTAGAATATCAATACGATGCCAACTGAGGCAGCATTTGATGACAAATACGTAGTAGCTAACTAGCAAGAAAGCTGTGGCCAAGATTCCTATCACGGCAATGGCTATGATGGGGAAACTGGTGTCCGAGGAATGCGCGGTGGGCCGAAAGATTGAACTTCCGGGACTAGTGATTGGAGAAATAGCTTCGGAGCCATGGATCAGGTAGCGTTTGCTTAAAAGATCCATGACGGGGGGGGATCAAGAAAATGCAAAGAAATCAGTCAGCTAAGATCTTGGATACATACAAAAACACGTGCAAAGATGCATTACAAGACGTAGATTTAAAGATAGAAATAAAAGTGATGAACTCGGAGATATATTCTGGAAGAGGTTATAATAGAAACGGGTCAATTAAAGAGCTCAACCAGAGAGAAAGCCCACTTCAATTCTTGAAGAAAAATATATGAAAGAGACGACAAAGGAATAATAAAAGATGCAGAGGCCAATGGAGAAAGGAGCAGTAGAGAAGAAACCCAAGTGGATATAAATGAGGGTTGCGTTGTGGGGGACACCAAAGCCAGAAAATTGCTCAAACTTTTTTTGTTTTATGTTTTTTTTTAATGGTGGAGTACTCTGAGCTCAGACTACGTAGTTGGTGAATTTCTCTCGGGTTCCGACGAGAAGTTTGGCTAGAATAATGCAGAATTGCCTCGATTATTGTAAGTTTCTTTAATTTATCTATTTTTATGTAGCGGACACGCGTATGAGCCTAATTTAAAAAAAAAAAAAAAAAGAGATTACAGGTCGGACGGCTCTCCATCAGGAATCATGGGAGCCTTGCATATTTGCATATATACCAAGAGGGTGTGCGACCATGATGCATGATTAAACAAGGTTCAAATGCTTAATTAATGACGCCAACTTTGGTAGGCCAAACATCATATTGACTATCTCGTTGTTTGTGCCATTATTATTAAGACCTCGATCAATTTGAGGTAGGTTCTATTTAGCACATTAATAAAATAGAAACAACTCATGTTGTTGGACATTATTATTATTTTTGTTAAAAAAAAAAAAAAAAAGACCTTTGGATTAACCCGTAGAGTAATTTTTGCGTTATTTTCTTTGAAAACTGAAAAAGCATGTCTTTGGTATCGGGCCTATTGTCCTGCATGGGTTTGTCATCAAAGGACTATAATTGTATATAAATATATAGCGATTGACACAAGTAAATTATAGCAAGAAGACAAATTAACAAAGAAACACGAATTGTGAAAATAAAACAATGAATCCATGGGGCACGTAGCTTGAATTTATAAAGATAATGAATAAAAGGATCCTGACTTTGCATGATCTCTTCGCCATCATCAATCAAAAAAGCAAAACTGTACAATTGTGTCATCATTCCCACATGCGAACCAACCACCTTTGAATCTCTTAACCCGTCCTGGCCTACTCGTACAGAGCATGGAGTATGTGCATGTCCGAGTTAGCTTTCACATGATCTTTACGCGTCTCCCCCGCTACTCCTATTTGAACATCTTGAACCAAAATCATCAGCCTAGATTTTGGGATAACATTCCAGCGGGCCCAGTCAGAACCTTTTCGTCAAGTAAATGGCTGATATAATGCACAGACAAGTCAGTACAATCCTAAAAGAAGACACAATAAAGGCAAAACCAACACTATCTCCGGTCGCCACACTTGCGTGTTGACAATTTGTAGATAGACAAGCCGGTTAGGTGAGAAATACAGCAACAAGCCACTCCTTTTTCAAAAAGTATTTGGTACTGCCCTATGCAGTCAAAGGTTGAGGCCTCTGCTAGAGAAACTTCCCCTAACTTTTTCTTTTTTTCAACACTTTTTTCTCCAAACTTTCCATACCATTCAAGTTTTTCTTTCAAATCACGTCACCACGAACGTTTTAGAAAACCAAAAAGCTGAATCTGAAACAGCCCCGTGACCCCTCCCCCCTTCTTTTATTTGCAGAATGTTTCCATCGTTAAACATGCAGGATGGCCTAAATTCGTCGGCAGGACTGAAAGTCTGGAACTTCATTTTTATCACATATTGCTAATAATACCCCATATACATGGACGTTAATATGTTAGCATAAACAATAAATCAAATTGAGCTAAACTCTGTACTTTTCATGGACTTGCTGTATTAATAACTCGTTCATGGTTTGTAGAAAAGTTCAGCAATAATAAGAGTTGCTATATCAGGAATCACATAACATTTATCACATTTCGATTCACTATCTATGTGTGTGTGTGGAGCATATTATAATTTTTATTATTTCTAAAAATTTGTGTTAAGAAACTATAATTAAAAATTTTGCTGCTGGTCAAACTATCATGTTCAGCTGGTCAAACTGGCACCATTTCGTTGTAAGTTGTAAGTCAACTAACTTGAGGAACAAGAAATGGCTGTCTGGTTAGATTTGAAAAATGAGTTTTACTTGCTTATCTTCTCTGCACATTATATATTATTTTTATTTTTATTTTTTTAATTTTATTCTTTTTAAATTAATTAAATTTTTTTTATTTTTTATATTGATTGTTTAATGTTTTGAAACAATTAAAAATAATAATAATTTATACACCGTATATTTAATAAGAAAAAAATAAAAAATAAAAAAATATATGTAATGTATAATGTGAAAATGAGAAACAGATTTTTTTTAAAAAAATAATAATATTAGTTACAAAAAACAGACAAGTTTGGCATGCTATCCCACCGAAAGAAATAGGTTTTTTTTTTTTTTTTTTTTTTTTTTTTTTTTTCTAAAATAGAATCGACTTTTCTGCAAAATGACTGAGCAAGAATTGTCTTAAGTTGAAAATGGTAGGCATAAAATCATAACTAATTAAGAAGGGCATGCGTGCATTAATTTACCTCAGAGAACTGACAGAAGCCATCGTCACTACAGTAAAATGAATATCTCTTGGATCTCTTGATGTTTCTGCTGCGTTTGCTGCCTAAAATCATCTTTACCAAATCACTTACAGAATTGAAAATGGATTAACTAAATATTAATATAAATCTAAATTTTAGTTAGATATGAGAAAAAGTTTCTATATTAAACTAGTCAATAGTTTAAAGCTTAAGACTTGATAAATAGTAAATATTAAATCTTCTCTAAATATGATTAGCTATTATTCATAATAAAAAGTAATATTTAATTATTTCATCACTTTTCTCTCTCTTTAAATGGTAAAATATACATGATATGTACATTATTTCTACTTATTGATAGAGTAGATATATTATTTCTACAAAATATGAAAATCTAAGAAATATATAAATTGTATTTACAAAAAAATATATATATATGTAATATTATATTATTATTTTAACTTTATAATGACTAGTCTAATGTAGACTCACCTAATCAAAAATTAATATTATAATTAAAAATTAAGATTCTAACTAAACTTTAGACTTGTCAATAACTAGCCAATACTCTTACACATTGTTAGATGACACCTTATAAACTAATGCTGCCCATACCGAGGGAGGGCGAGGGCGTATACAGAAATTGTTCAAAAAATAAATAAAAAAGGAAAATTAGTGTAAGTACAGATTATGTATATAAAATTATAATATTTATCTTGTATGAGATGAATACGATAAAATAATCAACGTTGCAAAAAAATAAAAAATACACACACACACTCATATCTCTTAAAATATTGATGCCTTATTGCCTTGTTCCTCTCAGTTTGACCGCAATTTCCAAACCCTGACAAGCAAATGATATTTGTAGATTTTGAAGGCCGGATGAGCTAGTAATTAAGAAAGAACATTAATGAGTCGTGTATATATTACTGTGGTCAATCACGTGCATTTTTTTATTATATATATTTAAAAATAAAGTTTTGAATTCAAGACTTCTATTTTAAAAATTGAAAATTTATATCAATGTCACGTACTTTAACCAATCACGTCCATTATATATATATATAATATCACGTTGGTGCTTCCACTGAGGGTCTGAAATCACGTGACTCCACGAGCTGGAACCTGGAACCTAAGTTCTTATAGCGGAAGATCGCCACATGTTTTCCTTCTAGCTTTTCATGCATTTACATGTACCGGTTACCGCTGAAACGCAACGTGGGCGAGACCACGTGCTCTCATGTGTTTCAGAAGCTGTCCATACCAAGTTTCCTGCGCATTCTCATCTTATACAGTCAACACTGTCAAAAGTTCACAGAATACAGGATGTGTTAGGGTTTATAAGAAAATAGATATCTCACGTCATCTCATTTTTAAATATAATTTAAATATAAATATTTTTAAATTAATTATTATAATATTTTTAAATTTTTAAATAAAAATAAAAAATAATTCAACTTTTTCACATCTCCAAATAAAAATCATTAATGTTTTTTATGCCAATGATCTTTGTTTTTTTTTTTTTATCCAAATATTGAGTAGATTAAAATTCTTTCAACTGTGCGGAATGGGAATGAGTAGGACTTCTTCTAATAGAAGGGAGATATATAAAATAAAATTTATATTATTTATTGAGAATTTTAAATTATTCAAGAAATTTATATAATAATTATATATATTTAAGATTCAATTTATATGATTATTTTTCTCACCATAGAATATGAAGGAAAATTCTTTTGATCAAATCTGAAAAAGATAGCCACGAATAGTTCTAAGTGCAACGCTGTCATGTCATGTAGGTATTTCATAGAATTTAACATGAATCTAATGCCCTTCTAATTTGAGAGCACTTATGTTGAGAAGACGTTAAATATCAACTCAATATCGATCATGAGTTGACGACATACTCGAACTTATACAGATAAAATATTTTATTTTAGAATATAATTTTTTTAATATAAATTTTATTTTAAAATTTAAAAAAATTAAGTTATTTAATATTTTTTACGTGAGAATTTGAAAAAATTATAATAATTAGATTAGATTGAATGAATTGAGATAATTTTTAGTAAAACTTATATCTAGTCTATTTTCAACTTTAATCATTGCCTCGGGATAGTTTGGATAGTAGAGTGTTCTCACAATACTCCACTATTTTGAATATTCTGAGAATACTTTATTATTATTCATTATTTTATTATTACGTTCCACTTACTTTTAATTATTATTTAATATCTATCATTATTTTTTACTATTATTCACAGAATATTTAAAATCACCTCACTATCCAAACGCAATCTGTACAAGAGGGAGCTTGGAACACGAGAAATAACACAACACACACACACATATATATATATATATATATAAGAGAATAGTTTTATGAGCTATTCTACTGATCAACAATCATATACCACACACCTACTAAGAGAAAAAATAAAGAAAGATATAAAATAAAAATAGGTGTGTAGTTTAGGGCTAATGAGTAGAATTTTTCTAATTTTATTGAGTAGATTGGTTCTAATTTATTACTTTATTAGAATTTCTGCCGTTAAAGAGTTAGAAGCTAAGAAAAATGAAAAATCACTCAATCAATATATCTAGAGGGGGTGAATATGTGTTTTCCAAATTTTCTGACCTATTTAAATTAATAATCAATCAATTAACCAGATCACAAGAAATAATCAATACATCAATTTTGGTAATGAAGTATAAACTCATTTGAAAAATGAATTCAAAATCTAAAACCACTCAAGGTGTAAGTCATCACATAATATTTACTATAGAAATTGAGTTTATTACAACTAATTTAGAATAATTAACTAAATCTAGTTTGCAACACAATAAATATTCTACTCAGTTTCTACGCCCTAGTAGCTCTGGACCATGACCTTTCTATAGTTTTACCATGAGCACCAAATCGATCTCTGCACCTAGGTAGCTTTGAAAATCTTCAAACCAACAAACACGTTCACATCAATGGACTCAACGGTTCTTGAACACTAGCACAATTTGATGAAGATATGGATCTCGTTAGGCTTTTCTCTCAATAATACGATGAATATGACAGTTCTGGCCTCTCTCCACGACCTAGAAGTCATGAAAATTATTCTATATATACTTAGGGCTTGAGTAGACCACTTAGAGAGTCTAAACCCTAATGGAAAAGTGAATATCAAAATTTTCACTCAGACATAGTGTCGAGCAAACTTTCCGTCTAATTTTTCTATATCGAAATTTTCATTCAAGCGAAGTGTCAAGCGAGTATCAAGCAAACTTTCTGTTTAATTTTTCTTGTCGGGCTCTTTTTGTTGTGAAAACAACGATGAAAAATAAGTAAAAGCAAACATAGGCAAATCAATCACACGATACACAATTAACATGATTTTGCAACGTGCCTACGTCCACAGAGTTGTGAAGGATTTTATTATACTGAGGAATTCCAAAACAAACTTTGGGGTGAAATCTTACTGTTCAGAACATTTAAGGCATACTAAACTGTTCATTAAGTATATATTTATAGTGTCACACGGCGGAAATCCTAATTTCACTTTTCTGTATTATTCGCTTGAGTGGAGTGTCGAGCATGCCTTGAACGAGATCTTTGTCTAATGTTCGTTTGACCAACTTGTTGAGCGAGAGTCGAGTGAATTTTTTTCCTAAGTTTTGGCTTGGGCCTACCTATCCAAGACTCCTTGAAAATCTACCTAAAAATCATAATGCTTCCATGTCAGGTCGGATAATCAAATCATGCTAACACACCCGGCAAAATCAGGCTCCACAAACTCAATACCTTTGACCCCACAACTGTTATAATTTGAAGATCCACGTGAAACATGAGCTTGTAGATAATTGAGTTGTCTTTCCAACGCCACCAAAATCACCTTAATTTGATAAGGGAATCAAAAGTTACGATGGTGACTCCTCTTTTTGCCCCCACCTCAAATTTAGCTAATAGCACTGGCCAATATCTTTTTTGGTTGTTGCATTTTCTGAGCCATATACAAGTAACAGAGCATTAATATTTTTATGTGAAGACCTTCAACAACTTCTCCAACTGCTAAACTTTTTTTTTTTGGTTTCATTATATTAAACTATTTTATTTTTATTTTAAAACACAAGTAAAAATACTTTAAAGACTATAGTATAAAGAGATGTACTACCGCCACAAAAAGATCCACAAAAGTACATCCATAAATTGATATGATTTTATACAATGCGTTAGATCCATTTTACAATAAAATTAGATTTACAATCTAATATATCACATCAAGTCATGTTAGTTTATGAATTTATTTTTTGAAATCTTTTTGTATTTAAAGCATTATTATAGTATAAAATGCCTGCAGGTTATAGTGTAATGCACTGGTCCCGAAGTTCCAGGGAGTTAACTTCTGTTACCTAAAATTATCTCCCATAACACATTTATATATATTCCAAAGACTCTATAAAATATAAATTTATTGGTTTAACACACACACACACATACATATATATATATATATATATATATATATATATGTTCCTCCTCAGGGACACAAAAAACAATATCTCAACATAATAAATTAAAATCTCCACAAAGACTCAGAAACATCCATGTCTCAAAATATCCAAAATAACAAAAAATAATAAATCTGCTAAATAGGACTCTCTAACAATTACTTGTACCCTTTGGGACTTATTCCTCTACAATCATCAAATCTTGCTAATATTTCATACTTTTGATTTCCAATTGAACCATTACAATTATCTGAAAAATATTGTGGAGATAAATGATGAATTATCAACAAATCAGTAAGCGGATAACATATACTAGTATATAAACACGAGCATTTACAGAGTTTAGAATGCAGAGCGAAATATTTTTAGCATCTGAATGCAAAATCATAACATGTTATAAAAATATGTGTGAACTTTATCAGTGCAAAAGTTCACATAGATATTCTTATTCAAAAGTATCATTTGGCATAGCATAATTGAGCATCATCATCATCTTATTAGAGCATCATATCATAACATAGACTATATTTAACCCTTATAATAGAGTTGTGCACCTATGGATATCCAAGTAGAACATAAATCACTCTATCACCAAATTGTGTGCACTCAAATAGAGAACACTACTATAACCCATGGCAGGGCCGTATACTACTATTATCACCCATGGTAAGGTCATATACCATTACTATTACCCGTGGCGGGGACTTAACGAAATAGAACAAAAACATAATTAGATACTGAATCAAAAAATCATGCCAAAGGTTTTCAGAACATCTTTACGTAATCATGCATAAACTATTTAGATTTCATATTCACTCTCTTTGCATGTTTCAAAAACAAAATGTCAAACTATTACTTATGTCTACACTAGTCATGATAAACATACTTTCTTCTTATACAAAGTTTCATAGGTAATGCAGAACACATAATTAAGATTATTTTAACATTTATTTTCAAAACATATCATGTACATTTTATTCCATAAAATCAACCTTAGTCCATTTATTTTATGCAAAGTCTAGCATAGAAACCCCGCTTATCTGAAATTTTTATTTTCTTCGAAATTTTCCACAACAGTGCCAAACAAAATCAATCGTTACATGTAAAATAGACATGTAACTTACTTAAATATCTAATTAAACCCATATTTTGATATTTAAATCTAAAATGCTAAAATAATCTATTTTCTTAAAATTCTAAAATTCTCGTAATCCTCAAATAAATCAACATCTACTAAATATCTTTGACTATTACATCAAAAATCTAAATTATTTTCATACTTCAAGCACCTAATTTCTCCTGGTTTTATCAATCATATCATAAAATATAAATCCTATACTCAACACTTATTGGCAGGGGTATTTACGTAACTTAAACTAGTGGCATTTTTGTAATAATGCTAAACTTGGGATACAAAGTTATATTACGAAAATAACACAAAAAGGAGGCTTGTTTTCTATGAATAACAGAGTGGAGAGCACTGTGCGAGGAGGTCTTAGACTCACAGAGAGAGCAACACATGCGATGGTGGCCTGGGTGAATATCGACAGCAGCGCGGCTGGGAGCGATTGCAAAGCACTATGGAAGGGAGAGAGAAAGTGATGAGAGAGAGGGAGAGAATGGCGTGAGGGGATGAGAGATTACTAAGAAAAAGTGAGGAGGCGTGCGATGGGAAGCTTTTGGTGGTGGTTTATGTGGAGTTCCCGACGTGGGCGATGGGTTAGTTGAGTCAAAACTACTCTGTTTCGAGGAGCAAAAATAGAAGCCTTTGTCGTGAGCCATCTGCTAGGATTTTGGTGATGGTGATGGTGATGGTGATGGACGTGCGGCAGGTGCTAAGGGGAGGAGACGACGGTAACATGGTAGTTGAAGAGGGCGACAATGTGGTGGCCAGGAGAAATGGCTGTTGGACTTCACGTAGGGGCAGACGTTCTCAACGATAATAGCTTGCTGCTGGGGCTAAGGTCCTAAAGGGGCTTGTTGTGTGGGGTTGCTACATGGAGAAACTAGGTGGCTCATGTGGAAGAGCTAGGTAGTAGGGCTACCTTACCTTGGTGCAATTGCAACCCTAATCTAAAGGTTGATCAATACGTGCATAAGGGTTTGTGCGTAAAGTGTGTAACATGTATATATATAGTGTTGCAGTGAACCCTAGTGGAAAAGAGACGTGCATGGTGCTGAGACGTGCATGGGTTCTGGACCTAGTTCATGGGCTTTGATTTTGGGTAAATTTTGAGATATTTGGGCCCGCATCATGGGTGGTGTAAAGACTTAATAAATAGATTGCCCCAATTAGCGTAGTCCAAATCATTTCTTTGGTTTAATTGTATTTTCATGATTCGAGTATTTAACCAACCCTAATAGACCTTGACTCAACTTCTAAAATAATTTGATTTGTCCCATAAATTTTTCGGGCAAGTTCCCACTAGGTCCATTAAAAAAAGGTTTAACCTAATATTAAGCCCTATAAAATCTATACTCTACTAAAATAAATGTTGGGCTCGTAGCCTGTTTTAAAATTACTCTTTAAATCTCAAGTGGACTTTTCATAGATATTAATCTAAATAAAAATTTTACAACACGAGCTTCATGCTGCCCGGGTGTTACATAGAGTCGACGGAGCATTGAAGCATCCCATAGCTCGGCGACAGGAGAGTCAAGACTTGTAAACCGAACTGCATCTTGTTCCTGACTTCTGTCTTTAATCTGATTTGGATCTTCTAGGCAATCATTCCTCATAAAAGGCCAGCCCAACACATTTACATTTCGCCGATAGAAGAGATAAAAGCCTCAAGCAGAGACGACCGAAATCTGGCTTCAAACGTAGAGCCCGTTTCTTATTTTTGCGTCGTTACATGGCTCTTATTCTTGCACATGATTTGGAATGCTCCGTTCTTGACTGTGTTATTTCCTTTTAAGCCTACTGGTTTTATCTGCAAAACTTGCCTCGAACAAAGTTTGAAAGATGTACGTCTCAGTGCCAAACAAAGTTTTAAATTCACTGAATTCACTGTGTTTATTTTTGGCTTTCCCGTATCTAATTAAGGGATCAATGAATCTATACATGTATAAATTATAAACCGCAACAGACAAAAAGTATAGCCCAGAAGGACGACATGAAACTTTTTTCCCAGGAATAAAGGCAAGTAATGCCTGCAAAAACGACGAACTAGATCATCCAAGTTCATCGCTTTTGATTTTTTCAAATCTTTGAACACCATCTACTTTTCATTTCTTTTTTTTTTTTTCCCGTCCTTGATTCCTTTCCGATCTTTTTACATTGATGTAATCATTGTATTCGAGAACTCTCATTTGACTTCCACAATAACAAGCCAATTATTGATCTTAAAAACGTGCTCTAATTGTTGTAATACTCGTGTAATTCATTCATCAAGTTTACCATCATTTCTCCAATTTTCTGATTATTAAGGAAGATTGCCAAAATCAAGCACAAGGCAGTCAAACATCAAGATTCTAGCCTAAAATCAAGCTGTGAATAATTTACTGATCTGTCGCAAATCGAAACTGATTGTATAGTCAATAGCCAAGATTTCTGTAAAGCTTAAATGTCTTTGTAACTGTTGTAAGTATTTCCTTTAAATAGCTTTGTAAGGCTCTTGTATATATAACACATACTCATCAGTCAATGAAATTAATAGGAAAATATTTCATTCAATCTTGCCGTGTATTTTCTTATAATGATCAACGAATAAACCCGTCTGTTCAAGCTTTATTTTGCACATTCACGTTGGAAGCAGCATTACAATATGTAAGGTCCAAGCCTTGCAAAAGGTTAGGCCCCTTGCACATCACTCTCAATGCTCAGATCATAACACCAGAAGACATTCTGATGCTTACACCATCTCGAATCAAATTCTGTTTCTGGATTATGGAATCCACACATTTTAGAATACTTTTCTCCTTTTGTTTTCTAGCGCAGACCGGACTTTAATTAATATACTGCTCCACTGACAAGAATACCAAAGCCAATACAAATCCAATATATAATTTCTACAGTATATGAAATAAAGCTAAGGTACGTACCTCGTGGAAATTGAAGCAGATCAGTAACTAGTTGATGACATGGGGGTGGGGGTTGTAGACGTAAGCTATGGCGGCTTCAGCTCACGCGTGACATTAATTAAGCCTGTAGAATGCTAAATATCTGTCTTGTTTTTGGTGGCAGAAGAATACAATTGTTAATTATACAAAGGTAGAACTGAGCGCGAAAAAAGCAAAAAAGAGTGCCATTACACCGAGAAAAAAGGGCTTCTAAGTTCTAAGCTCTGAAAGCCATCGGCTTGACCAGCCAGATACATTGGATTTGACTGGCTAAAACTGTGGTCTTTGTAGAAGTTTCTCATGAACACGTGCGAGCAATTATCATCCACTGCTTATATCCACGTGGCTAAAATTTCAGAGCCATCTAATTCTGCCAAAAACCAGGTGCTTTTTCCACGCATATAAAAGCCCAACTCCTAGACATTAGTTAGCCATGCAAACATAACATGGATGAGGACCCTCACAGAGGGATGACTGCCATGGTACACAAGGAAGGAGGCGAGGTCAAATACCGCGGAGTGCGGAGGCGGCCGTGGGGTAAGTTTGCGGCGGAGATTCGAGACTCGACTAGGCATGGCGCGCGCGTGTGGCTCGGGACTTTTAATACTGCAGAGGAGGCTGCTAGAGCTTATGATCGAGCCGCTTATGCCATGAGGGGTTCTTTGGCTATTCTAAACTTTCCGAATGAGTACCCTTTAGCGAGTGGCGGCTCTTCTGCTAGTTCGTCTTCTTCGGCTACGTCTTCTTCCTCGGGGCGTGGGAATATGGGGAGAGAGGTAGAAGTGAGCATGGGCAGCAAGTTTTTGAGTTCGAGTGCTTGGATGACAAGGTGTTGGAGGATCTTCTGGATTCAGAAGAGAAAAAGAACAAGAAATGACGATCGAAGGGGGTGTCGCTTCTTCTTCTTCTTCTTCTCTATTTTTTTTTTTTGTTAAAAAAAAAAAGGATATGCTCTTGTTCTTGTTATGAATAGTGGCAAATATCATCGAGTTTTTGTTTCTCGTTTGGAGTGAGTTCTCCTCAAGCGAAAAGGGAAGCAAAACACTAGTGACTTCCCTTTCAAAAAAAGGTGTGGTGGTTTTAATGATTGTAATACGTACCCCGTAATTAAAACATCTGCAAAAAATTTCTTTGGGCGTCCTTCCACTCCCAGCATTATAGCTTTTTAATCCCCGATAAAAGAGCTCATTGTAAACTAGCTTGTACACACTTCATAAAGAAAAAAAAACTTGTCCAGAATATTGTTTAATTATGTTGCATTGGCTGCAATTGAAACAGAGAAAAGTCCGGTTTGTCTTTTCTTTGGTTATCAAATCTCGAAGCTGTCTTCTTTCAATTTCTGGGCTTTGTTCGTTTTATTAAGAGGATTTTACTAGTACGGTTTCGGGGAGAATATAACTGTTACAACTCAACTGAACATTGTCTCATGCTTGTTGGACGGACCGACTTGTTCTGAAACTTCAGCTGGCCTTAGGGGCTGTTTGGAAATGCTCCAACGAATGAAACAACAGCTGGTCAAGAGCCTAGCTAGTATGTATGACAATCACAGTTGTTTGTGTCTTATGGTTTTCTTTTCTTTGTTTTTTTTCTTTCCCTAGTCTCTGATTTGATTGTATAAGGTACAAGTGCAACGAACTCCAGGGGAGGAATCTTGGTGGAATTATAGCAGAGAAAATGCGTTTAAAGCCAACTAAAACTATGGCTTGCTTCAATTGTGATAAATGTGATACGTGTGTAAGATTCTCTAACAAGTATTACCAGTCAGAATGGTCTATTTGAGGACAGTTCCGTTTAACTAGTACCGGAGAAGGAAAGAAAAACAGCTTAATCGTACTCACACCAGTTATCGATTTGGTCACCAAATGCCATATAAATTGAACAACACTACTCCAAAATCGAAGAACACATATTTTTATAAGAAACAGAGTGGGA
The DNA here is from genome assembly GCF_004785595.1 of Juglans microcarpa x Juglans regia. NCBI lineage: Eukaryota > Viridiplantae > Streptophyta > Magnoliopsida > Fagales > Juglandaceae > Juglans > Juglans microcarpa x Juglans regia. Next base: position 37,568,357 of record NC_054594.1, on the reverse strand, counting down.
AGAGTCAACGAGAGGATATAACGGCAATTAGAAGCATACATAAATAATAGCGTACGACCACCATCAATCAACGTGGTGCAGAGTTGTCTTCCCAGTTGTATTCTAGGTGGCGAAATCTTGGTAAAGCACAATTATCGTGTGCCACTTCTTGGTTCAAATATGCATACCAACGCGTCGAACCAACCTGCACTCATGAACACCTATCACATCTATGAATTATGTCAATTGTTTGAGATTGGACTAAAACATTATCCAATCATATAATTAGCTCTGTAAATTTCAAACGACTAAAATGCATTAGGGAATGTGTTTTTTCATAACAAATTAAGACTTTTGCCAAACCGGTAGAAAAACATAACAAAACTGAAAACAATCGCACTCCCGAGGCACAAGTACACGATATTTACTGACCAACTACAGAGTAATATCAATAACAGTACTGAGATATAATGAAAAACGTGCGTTCCTATGGCTAATATACCCAAGACCTGAAAACCTTCTAAACTACTCCATGTTTTAAGAGGGCCCACTTTGGACTGAAGTTCCCACTTCTGCCTGAAGTTCTTATTAATTTGGAGTGGCTCTACCAATCCTTGAAGTGGTTTGAAGTCTGTCTCTGTTAATTTGATTGACGCCAACTCCCCAACTACATCTTCATCAATCTTTTGGCGTACGGAGGATTGCCACGGCCCACCCTTATATATACGATTTACATGCCTCCAGACTTTTCTACGTTTCGACGTATGATTTTAACAGAATTTGAGATAGTTTTCTACAAATTCTTCGTCTCCACTCAAAATTATGTCAAGTATTCAATCTTTTCCATGATTTTCCCTCTTGATTTGAGCTCGATCCGTCAAGCTAAGAGGGCAAAATCTTCTCAAGATACCTTCTCCAAAAGACCATAAAAACAATCAAAAACCGAGAATACCCATCAAACTTCAAGGCTTGAACTCTACAGAAGGATCAATGCATGGGGTCGATTATCGTGTTTGATAGAAATATAGCTCTTATACATTACAACTTCTCTGACTATGTACAATGGTTTCATGAGATACAATCGCAATACATTCCCCTCTCATGATGCATGCATCTGATTTAATAATCTTTAGATGTAGAAAGATCTATATATGGTTGTCCCGATACATAGCAGCTAGGCGGCCTCCTGCTCATGTAAGCCAGGATTACCAACCAAGCCTCTCAACCAAGCTTCCTTCAGCACCTTTAAATATTGTCACCGCCATATACTCTCTCTTTCTATAGAACAACACAAAGCAAACATGAGTAAATCAGAAAGTGGGAAAATATTACATTTTGTTATAGATTTCCTCATATATATCCAAATCACAAGTATAATCGATCATACTCTAAAAAATCCAATAACAATATATACCCTAAGTAACACCGCCCGAGTTAAACATTAAATTTATACCTAGTATGGTATCTCACACCTTTTGTAGCCGCTTTAATATTATATAGGATGCACCAGACAACCATGCACTACCAGCTCATGTCATGTACTCCTTTTGTAAAAACATCGCCATAGGATAGCCCTTGAAAGTATCACAGCCAAGAAGTACTGCTTACTGTTGGTATGCCATGCATGCTATATATATGGCAATACAACCCACCGTATATTTCTTGCGAGCAACTACTTTAAAACCTAGTTTCAACCTAACACCTTGATACCACTTAGCCTACATGCGTGCACCGTCGATATATGCACCTATCTTCCTTCCCATCCCAGGCTGTCCAAAACTCTTGTGTACTAATTAACTATATATGCTAGTAATTAATCAGTACCCTAGCTAGCTATGACCTTGTCCACGCCATTAATTAGTCCGCATGCATAAGTGAAGGATCTGGCGATACCAATGCCATCTCCATGCTTTGTTTATCAAACCTAGCTACAACAAATATCACCACGCATATATATTCACAACAAAGTCATAGACAGTATGCATGAGCAAGATATATATTGTCCAGCCCACACCATTCCTATATTTAGTAAGCACCAACAGCCAATTTAATTTGCACACACACGACACCCACCGTGTCATATGTTGCCTTGTTTGGCTAGCTAGCCTACCCAAATCTTCCACAACATCGTGTGCATACTGCCTTGGAACGCACAAGTCTGTAATTCCTGCCAGCCCATGCCTGCCGCAAGTACAAGACCGAGTAAAGTTCGATACTCTAGCGGCAAGGATCAAAACAAATTATCCATAAAGTTCCATATACATGCTAGTGGCAACCGAGTAATTCCTGCTAATTATGAAGTTCCAACAAAAAATCAAGAGAGTCAAATAATGAAATCCGAACACTCACGCATGCACGAGCGCCCGTCCGCGCGGAGATCGATGCTATATCACATAAATTTCAAAACCAGCTGCTGTACCAATTAATTAAATTGGTATACTAGCTAGCTGGTGGTGAGTGAGGTGCATCATGCTCTATATATATATATGGAGCTATCCACAAATTAAAACCACGTTACGATAAAACTCCACCTCTCGGTCTAAATTTTGATGATGATCAAACCACACAAGCGCGCATAACTCCTCAAAAAGTGTTGATGTCTTTGTGTATAATTGGATCTTAATTTCAAATTAAGGATTTATACATGTAGTCTCATATAACAAACTGAAATCAACTCTAATATCAATATTTTGGAATGACAAATTAAGATCTTAAGTTAGAAATTAACAAGCGAAGAAGATAAATTAGTAAAACAAATATGATATCACCCGCAAAAGGCCGACACGATATTGACGTAATTAAAAACAAAAGCCGACGTCTACAAGCACAGATGATTAGGAAAGAACGCTTCTAATAAAGATGAATAGTACTTTAGAGACGCTCAAGGCTCTAAACCGGCCTAGAACACCCAAAGCATCAAAATATACACAAATTAATTACTCTTATTCGGGGACCCACTTGGTCCTAATCCTAAGAGTGCCCTCTCTAATCCTAGTATCAAAACACACACACACACATGTATGGAAATAAGTTCCGACCTATAACTCATTCTTCACTTTCCAACATGCTAGAATTTAAGACCACTTACAACTTGGCTGGACACTTTGATTCTCAACGTGGTTGATAGCGTACATGGAAAACTACAATGGGAAAAATTTTGCAAAAGCTTACACAAAGAAGTCAAAAAAGAAAAGTGCATTAGTCTGTGGGAAAACTTTGGAAAATCCATTGAACTTATTCATTTTTTGCTTTCCTGCCGGGGTATTGGAGGTATATGTTTTTTAAATCTCAACTTTGCAGCTCATAATTCTTAAGATTAGGTGGATGATCAGGCTAATTAAAATTCAAATATATCAATAATTTCTAGCATAATTCTATGGAAAACTTGAGTGTGTTTAGAATGATCATTTGTTTGCTTTGAATCTAGTAACTTCGGATGCAAGGGATGTTGGGTTTGTGGAGCATGTTGTTGATGTGTCGGCCTGATTTAATGACCCAACAAGGATGCGTTATGTGTGTGTGTGTGTGTATATATATATATATATATATATTTTATATGGATTTTGAAGGAATTTTCTTTTAGCATTGTTTGCGATAAAAAAGAGTTAAACAAATAGTTTACTTGAGTCTTACTTGACAAATCGCTCGAGTGAATATTGGATAGAAAATTCGCTCGAGGCACGCTCGACACGCATCTCAGGCATAATGTAAAAAAGTAAAAATTAGGATTTCCGCTGTGTAACACTATACATATGTATTTAATGAACAATTTAGTAGATCCTGAGTGTTTTGAATTGTGAGATTTTGTCCCAAAGTGTATTTTGTGATTCTTCGATATTATAAAATCATCTGCAGCTCTGTGGACATAGGCACATTGCCGAACAATGTTAATTTTGTGTCGTGTAATTGATTTGCAGCTTGTATATATTTGTTTTGCTTTGTTTGTCATTGTTTTCCTAGCAAGTGATCGATCAAGAAATCTGAAATTATGCGACACATGGTGATAAATTGGTTTGGAAGATCAAGATAATTAAGAATACTTGCTATACTGGTAGTTTTTTTCTTCTCGGCAAAAGGGGTTGGAGTGGACGACCATAGATGGTTTCCCTACCAGAAAGTGACTATAGTAGTGCTCGACCCCTAGGGAGTCAAATAGGAGGGGCCTAGACAGCGTGAACCGTAGGCGCTCCCTACAAGTCGAACTTGAGCCATAGCTTGACCTCAGCCCCATGAGGGTATCAATGGTCCATAAACCAATAGGTCATCAATAATTCTAAGTGCTTCTCATTGCGGGATTCAACCTTAGGACCTTGTGCCCATCGCCAAACTCATGGACCATTGAGCCACCACCCTCAGTGGTTGGCATGGTTGCTGTACTGGGAGTTACTTGTACATATGATTTTATCGTAAAGTTTCTATGTTTTTCATTATTAAGTCATCAATTGGTATAGACCTAGAGTTTCACATATAAAAATTGTTTTAGTTTTTGCGTTTTCATGATATTTTTCCCCATTGAATCTAATCGATCCTTAAGGTTTGAAACTGTTTTTTTACATCATTCTCGTGTATCTGATGGAGGTTGATGATACCTTAATTTCTTACTGTAAAAAGGAAATAACCCGTTATCACACGCAGTTGCTTCAATTTAGTGGAATTTGCCTAGGAAGACTCATGGAAGGAAGATTCAGAATGTATATTCAAGATATTACTTTTGATCCCATATATGATCTATCTCCAGGACTAGTCATCTTTCTTCTCAAGTCGATTAACATGAGTGCATACAATTTTCAAAGTAAATTTGGAGATCGCATTGTTGATCAACTTTCACCATACTAGTATCAGTATCACACTTAACATTCGAGATTCTTAACCTTTATTCTGGCTTATCTTAGGATGCTAATTTTATTCACTCGAACAATGGCCATTAAGGGAAGTAAGTTGAATTGCTTTAAGGTTGGATGCGTTGATCTAATATTCGTACCGTTTTCTTCAATCAAGTTTGCTAGTTAGTGTTGCTTCATATGCATTCTACATAACTCAATTATCCAAATGTTCGTTCGCTTTGTCTGAACTTCAATGAGAGATTTTCAGTTGCTGGATTTAGAAGAATGTGGTTCTTATATTTTTGTTTCTTTGGTCATCATCGTCATCATCGTCAACTTCCTCATTTTCTAACTTACTAGTTACATTTTTTTTCTCCTTTCTGTTCCGAGTCCCATTCTATGCAGGAATGGTTTCTTCATATATATTCAAGACTGCATCAAAATAAAGTCGCTCTTGTGAAACTTAATAGTCAACAAGAGAAACGCGAACCATACTTGCATCAAAGCATAAAAAAATCCACAGCAACAACGAACTTATGCCAGTTTTACCACTTTCTCCTAACAATCAAACCCTAAACCCAATTTATTTTCTCATTATTTTTCACTAGAACATGCGATGAACGTGAACCTATATATTTGGCAATGAAATTCACTGATATGGTTGAGAAAATTAGAAGCTGGGACCTGGGGCGGGAGAAAAATAGAAATGGAGAAAGTACTCAAACCTTATAATTGTCTTCTACGATCAGCCTTGCGTTCGCTTCCTTTTCTCCTCTTCTGACTCAAGAAGGTCCTCCAACACTTGGTCATCCAAGTACTCAAACTCGAAGACTGGACTTTGTTGTCCAGTGGATGAACTTCCCCTCTCAGAAGTACTCCCACTAGGAGCTGAAGAAGAAGTAGACAATGAAAATTGAGGAGGATGAGGTGGAAAGCCTGCGACTTGAGGATAATACTCATTAGGGAAGTTAAGAATTGCAAGGTGACCCCTTAAGTTAAATGCAGCGCGATCATATGCCCTAGCTGCTTCTTCAGCTGTATCGAACGTCCCAAGCCACAGACGAGCACCATGCCTTGATGGGTCTCGGATCTCAGCTGCAAACTTCCCCCACGGCCTCCTTCGGACCCCCCGGTAACGCACTTCTTCCCTGCCCTTCTCTTCTTTCTCGCGCTTCTCCTCCTTTCCTTTGCGAGGCTCTTCCATGCTGTGTTTCGATCTTTTTGTTTTAATTCCCCTCTTCTCTTAATAGATAGGGTAATTACGCTTTGGTTTCAACTGGGTCAGAGATGTGAGTCTATTTTATAGGGGGGGTCTGACTAAATGTGGATCCTCCAGAACGTGGATTGACCGTGTTGGTCTTTCTCGGAAGTTTCACTATGGCAGTGTAAAAATTCGATTCTTCGACTAAAGCTTACGATGAAATTCAAAAGAGTTAGTGAATCTTTTTCCACTTAATAGGAATTTTTTTAACTATATTTTGTTCGGATTCTTCTGGTACATGGGAGAATATTTGGATTAATTTGTAGCACTTAGCATGAATAGTTTGGGACTATAAACATGAATTGAGTTTTGATGCCGACTTTACCATTTATATGTCACGTCTCCGGGACATATAATTAAAGTGTAAATGGATGATGAAATCTAGTGAGATTTTCACTTTTTATGGTAAACTATATACATCATTCTCTTACTTACGAGCTTTGTAAAACTACAGGAAGCTCTAATTACCACTTCGACCGGCCTGTTTTTTAAAATTAAAATTTAAACAGTACTACTTGAAGCTATTAAATATTTATGTTTTTAATTAGTCTTTTACTAACTCATATTACGTACTTTGGGTGAATTTGGTCCCATGGAATACAAATTAAGCTAGCAGCCGAATATATTATATTGTTTCTGAAAATACATATAATCTGGTCAATTCTAAACATGAGTTATCAATCCGAACTCGGGGGGAGATTGATATCATTTACCAATCTATTAATTTAGATCGTTCGTTAGAATTATATTATATACATGAAGTGTGGTCATGTGTAACACTGGTCACACACAAGTACTTACTGTGGGACTTATTATATTCATAAAAAAAAAAAGAGAGTTAAAATATACGTATTTTTTTATATAAGTTGATGTAATTAATAAGTTTCTATATCAGTACGTAGTGTATGTGTTTGGTATCAATAAATAGTCTTATAACAAATATTTTTATTCTTATACATAATCTTTTAAGCTAATACCATATATGATCTTCTCCCTTCAAATATGTATATATATCATGTTAAAGGTTCGAAAACAGTACGTTTCCGGATTCAGCCGGTCGTAAATGAAAACATATTTGGAGTTATAACATTTTTTTAACATTTGAATAAAGCTAAATTCAGATCTTTTCAACTTTTACTACATTCGATACGAATATCATGCTTATATATATGTGTGTGTCATGTACATATATAATGCAATATATATATATATATATATATATGATCATGTACAGATCATTTCATTCTTACTTCTGTAGTACGGTACCCTAACCTAACTAAACGGCGGCCGTTTCCTGACTCCAGGCAAATACAGTATAATATGAACTGCATTCAATTTCCCAAAGCAGGAAGAAAATGCCTGAATGGAACGCATTCCTTAATGTCATGTTATGAACCCTAGTTATGTGCTTTTCCAACGTCCTTGTAATTTCTTCTTGTTGGGATTATATGATATTGGAGGATAGATCAACTCCAAAATCCAGTACCCATGCCATTATATCTACCGGCCTAGCCAAACACCATTATTTTACTGCAATATCACAGGGGTAGATCTAGGGCTAGTTCAGAAATCACACTCAAATTAAACTGATGATTAAGAAAACTTTTTTCTGCTTTCTTTTTTCGTTAAGGGTTGGTTTGAGCTAGCTAGATGATGATCATATACAGCTTTCCAGCCTTTTAATCAGTGTTCGAAGTTTATGACGTGAACTGTATATATATAATGTTAATTAAATCGAGGCATGCATCGTCAATGGTAATTAATTTGTTGTGCCATCTAACGATCTGTTTGAACCTTAAAACATATTGAACCTTAATCTGCTTGTGTTCCAGTTACACTGAGGTTGAACCACGCTTCAAATTGATACCAAAATGTGTATGGCATGCATGCATCTACAATTTTCCCAGATAACTTAATTAATTAAAGATTAATTGAGAGAGGGGAGGACTTAATTTCTTCTATTAGGACTGCATGCTATTGTTGTTAATAATAATAATAATAATAATAATAATAATAATAATATTAGTATTATTGATCTTTTTTTATTATTAATCTTAGTATATATTAGTGTTGTGATGTTATTATTTTTTATTGGTTATAGATATTGCAAGTCAAACAATAGCCTTCGTGATTTTGTTTTCTGAGGCGGCTAATTGTGAATGACAATTATGTTTCGAAAGTTGATGTAGAAGGTTACATTAGAATATTGAATATGGAGTCAAGATCCATATGATGGAATGAGAGTTCGTCCACAGAACGCGCGTGTAAATGGGCCCAAATAAACATCGTTCAACGTAGGAGGACGCTTTGCGCGCAAGTTTAATTAGGCTAAAAGCTTAAAAGCCATGGCGACCAATTAAGGTCAAAGGCCGGGTGGGTACGTGCTATTGCTCTACAACTTGACCGCATGATGCCCGCCCCAAAGCTAATGCATGCACACGTTGTTTAGTCGGAGGCCAATTTACGTGTAGCTCAGCTACGAGCTGCTAGCTAGGCCAGTACGCTAAGGTCTCATTTACATTTAAAATCTACTTTAATTCATCTTATTTTATTATTATAATTTTTTAAAATTTTTATACAAAATATAATAAACAATTTAATTTTTTAAATTTCAAAATAATTTTCTCAAATTTCCATACAAAATATAATAAATAATTCAACTTTTATTTTACTATTAAAAAACCATCTCAATCCATCTCAACTCATTTCTGAATTTAAACTATTCCTAAATCTATCCTAATTTAGCCTGGTTTGGCAGCCAAGACTATCTCAAGTAGTCTCAAACACTCTCATAATTATTCTTTATTTTGTTATTATTTTTTATTTATTTTTCTACTATTCATTACTTTTCACATACTTTTTAGTACTATTCAATATTCTATTATTAATTTTTCATTACTTTTTTATTACTATTCACAAATATTCTTAACACTTTTCAGATATTCTCACTAACCTCCAAGTGACGTTGGCCAGGACATCTTTACTTTTTTTAGTTCTAGTTTGGATATTGAACTGAGTTGAGTTGAATTGAGTTGAGATGATAAAATATTGTTAGAATATTATTTTTTAATATTATTATTATTTTAAAATTTTAAAAAGTCGAATTGTTTATTATATTTTATGTTGAGATTTGAAAAAGTTGTAATGATGAGTTGAGATGAGCTGAAATGAGTTTGGGATCCAAACTCTAATCGTTTGAAAAAGTAGTCGGGTTTTTTTTTTTTTTTTTTTTTTTTTTTGTGTGTATCACCTAAAATCAAATGGCAGATGTGAATCCACGGATTAGCTAGGGCAAAAATCATAATTTGTTTTCTTCTCTTTTACTAATGATCATCTTTCCCCGATCTATGGTTTTGTACTCGTTTTTCCTCGGATTCGTGTCTGAGTCTCATTGTTTGGTGGCCGGACTGAAGTGCTCAGATAATAGATAAAAGAAAAAAATGTAAAAACATTTTAGATAGAGGTTGTTATTATGAATACTTATAAGTCATAACCGTTCGTCACCTGCTTGAAGAAACTTCTATCGTATGTCATTGCTGCTGTAATCTTATCAATATATATTCCATAAATACAAACTCTCGGTAATACCCCTAAACTTTGGCAATTGGCTTGGAATGACCTAGACCATGGCGACCAGACGGGACTGGTCTCATGGCTGCCAACGCTATTTCGGTAGTTCATTTTCCATGGCATGTAATTAATTAGTAGAAAAATAATATTTGCAGTGTATGAATTTCTTTTAAAAAAATGAGTAAATATGATACAAATATGATACACATATAAAAAAATTAATTTTTTAAAAATAAATCTAACTCTTTTTTTAAAAAATTATACAATATTTATACAATTCATAACTATATATAACATTACTCATTATTTATATACGCATTCGTGACAATGTAGTCTTAATTGGTGCCTTTTTTCTAAAAAGGTTAAGTTGTCTGGCCTGCAGGAGCTTCAACTCGGCAAATTGCAAGATCGGCCCGTGAGACTGGCCTGTAAATTGAAGCTGACAAGATGTGTATTGCACGGATGCATTGGACCCTATGGCATTCTCAGTACCCGGCCGGATTGGGAAAGCTCAAGATCACCACGTGTGCCAAAAATTGAATATGATTTCTAGCATTGCACGAAAGTGTGTAAAAACTATGAATGATGGACACGTGACGTACGTGAAGTCGATTAAAGTGGCCACATAACGTTTTCGGCCATTGTAAACAATTTGGCTTTCTTTATTAATTAATCAAATCTCCATTTAATATCGTACGTAGTTAATAAGTGTTTCAAATGTCTGACCATATGTCATTCAAGATAATGAATAAGCAATGACAGAATCAGGAATGCATGTATTTAATTTTTTATAGTCAGAGAATTGATATTATGATTATTGAATATATATATATATATATATTTATCTTTATATGACATATTCTTTTATTATTTATATTAAAATTATATATAAAAAATTATAAACATAATTCAAGATTAAAAACATCTGATAAATATGAGTAATTTTACATACAATCATGAAGTGTGTAAACGCTACGTAATCACTTTGAAAAATAGTAAGATTCACTATTAAAAAATTTATTTTTTTCATGTAAGTCTCATATTTTATTCATTTTTTTAAAACGATTATGCGACATTTATATAATTTACGATTACAAATATATTTTCTCAATAAATATATGATCTATTGATCTAGAGAAGGCGTGTCTATAATGGTAAAAGCATGCATGCATGCGAAAACGATGCATGTACATATATTTTCTAAGACTTGAAATTTGATTATATATATATTCAAATCAAGAACATTTTATTATTTTTCTATACATGTATAAAATTAAAAGCATGACGTTGTGTGTGTATGTATATAAATATATATATATATATATATATATATATATATATATATATGTGATTAAGCCCCTTTTGGAATCACTTTGGATATAAAAAGTATTTCATCTCATCATTACAATTTTTTTCAAATTTCCATACAAAATATTATAAACAATTCAACTTTTTCAAATCTCAAAATAATAATAATATTTTATTCAACTTTCAACTTTCATTTCAACTCATAATCTCATCTCAACTCACTATTTCAAATCACATCTAACTTCGTTTGGATTCAGAGATGAGTTAAGATGGTCTTAGATGAGTTGAATAAAATATTGTTAAAATATTATTTTTTAATATTATTATTGTTTTGAAAATTGAAAAAGTTGAATTATTTATTATATTTTGTGTGGAAATTTAGGAAACTTGTAATGATAAGATGAAATAAATTGAGATGAGTTTCCAATCCAAACTAGGGCTAAAACACTCTTTGTGATTTACCTTTACAGGCCTGTAAGCCAAGTACGTGTATGAAAGGTCACTACAACAAATTTGACTTTTATGGATGAAATTATTTAGAAACGAACTAAAATTTCATCTCTAAAAATAATTTTTTTAGACAAAATTTAAATTTTGTCCTAAGAAATTGATGACTTTACAAAACCATTCGATTGGATAAATATCCGTTCGAACAATATTTTTTGTGATGAATTAAATTGTCTCAAAAAGTTTTTTTCGTTCGAATGGACAAAAAGTTGTTTGAACAGTAAATCTTGGCGGGGAAGTAATTTATTATGCCGGAAAAGTTCAAACCTGTTTGAACGATAAATTTGTTCGTTTGATGGCAAAACGTGGCTGGAAGGTTTTTAAACTATTCGAACAGAACATATTTAGTTCAAACATATTCAAACACCACATTTATACATTCAAACGTATAATATTAATCTCGGTATGTAACTCAAAATATAAAAAATATATATCATATATACGAATTCATAAATTAATTTAAAAATATTTTAATGATTTCTTTTATATTAAATAATATTTTTAGTTAAATAAATACTATTAGCCATATACACCATAATATAAATCAATAGTTACTTTAGAAAAGACAAAATATTTAATTTATAACTAAAACAAATTATCAAAACACCATTTATACTGTTCATAACTATAACAAAAAAAATATAAATAAAAAATAGAAACTACTGTGATGCGAGGTCTATGCACACATCCTCGGCTGTAGCTAATCGTGTCTCTACCTGTGTCAGTCGAGTACTGAGCGTGATCTGAGTTGCATTATTGACATTAATCTCTGTACGTAACTCAGAGACGTTAGCAGTAATCTCTATACGCAACTCAGATATGGCAGTATGCACTGCATCAATCACCGCTGATGTGCGTATGCCGATCTCAACACGTAGTATATCGGTCATCTCCTCGTAAGTAGATGTGCGTGATACCTCGGCTTGTGTACATGCCTCACCAGCCGATACTCCAGTATTTTCCAGCTGTGCATATCTCTGATATCAGCTCTGTCAGGAACAGGTCCATGAAAACGAAGTCTCAAGTGTCCTCCGTGACAGAGTGGTGCTGTTGATTTGTCCCATCGGCTCCCGTGCACGCTCAGCAACTTCTAGCACGGCCTCGGAATGTAGCAAAAATCGAGTTATCAGGATCCTGAACGACAATATATCTGTCGCAATATACCGAGCCTCTGATTGGATCCTCTCAAATATATACTCCACGAGATCGATCGAAATTCCACGAGCGACCTGTATCATAAATTTCGCTTGATTCATGCCAACCTTGGTCCTATGCTGCTGATGGTCAATATTGTTGGCGATGATCAAATTCATGATCTTGAAGAAAGAAGATAAATCTGTCTACCTAATGCTCTTTGTCCCATCGTACACTAGAGCATCTGGACTAATAATCAAGTCTCTGACCTCATGATCAGCAAGTGTATCAACTTTATCGGTATAAACTGGTCCCTTGTCCTGAGCCATCTCTACATCACCTGAAGGATCAGACTTTCTAGGCGGCAGGTTTGGATAAGCATTGACCAGCCTAGGAATATCGAGATATGTATTGAGTCCGTCTACTGAAAATATAACAGGAACTCCTCGGACACAGATCTTGTACGCCCCTCCATCGTCTGGACTGCCACCATCGAACTCTTTATAGAACTCAGCAACAATGTCAATATAGGAAATGAGCTACGTTCTTTTTTCTCGTTGATCTAAGATTGGTGTCCAACCATGATCATTGAATACTAATGAGAGGGAATAACCATCTCATATAAGAGTCATAAAATCAGACAGTTTTATCTACCGCTCAAATAAAACAGTCCACTCTAAAATTATTTGGATGAAAGATTTTCCTGATCTACCATGTTTATAATCCCTATAAAACATTATTATGAATATGAAATTAAAAAATAATTATACAACACTTATACACTCCGGCCACGAATGTAAATATATGGGGGGCTCGAGTCGTTAGCTCTCACAATTGCATGTGTAATGTTTGATCACTAAACCTGAATATTGGTTCCGCAAAGCAGTCGCTAGTTTTGGACACGACCAAAAGTAGTCTAACGTACGTGGACCGCTATTGTGCCGAAAACTGGAATACTTGTTTTTGATTCCTCTCTCTCTCTCTCTCTCTCTATATATATATATATATATATAATATGTTCATTTCTCACGTGCACGTCCTAATTGCGGAGGACTACACATTTTCTGACAAGTGATATATATATATATATATATATATGGAAGTAGATAATAGCCAAAATTATGGGATATTTGGAGGTAAGTTTTTCTTGAATGTTTTTTAGTTTTGGTTAGAAAATAGGTTTTATGGGTTTTATAAAAGCGGTAGAATCCATTCAAAAATATGTCATGATTGAGAAAAGGATTTAGGGGATGTTTGAGAATAAGTTGAGATGAAAATTTTATAAATAATAGTAAGATAGTTTATAAATAATAATGAGATAGTTTGATATAAATATTTATTGGATTTTGAGAAATGGGAGAGAAAAAATTAAATAAAGAATATTATAAAATTAAAAATATTGTTAGAATATTATTTTTTAATATAATTTTTATTTTGAGATTTGAAAAAGTCGAATTATTTTTTATTTTTATTTGAGATTTTGAAAAATTGTAATGATTAATTTGAAAAAATTGTAATAATTAATTTGAAAATATTTGTGTCTGAACTTTAAATAATATTTAGAAAGAAAATGAGATTAAATGTAATAAGATAAGATGAAATGCCATAAAGTCAAAAATATTTCTAAACTTCACCTAAAGGTGTTCATGTTGGGGTTCAATGTCAAAAAAGTAGTAAAGTATATTGAAAATAGCAATGTTAGTGTTAAACTTAATTAATGTTTGTCGTCACCGATCATAAAAATATTTCCATTATGGTTGGCTCTGTCAATCAGGCAATATCGAGTTATTTGTGTCCGATTTATTTTTCTGTATTTTAAAATCCGATGTGAAGAATTAAAAAAAATGATATTTATAATCGTATATTAAATAATTATTTTATAATTATTTTGAAAAAGATAAATAAATATGAGATAAATAAAATGATATCTACTCTATTTTAAAATAATTATGTAATACTTACACATTCTACAATTATATGTAATATTTTTCAATAATTAAATCGTTCAATCATCTTAATCCGAACTCAACGTACTCGTTTTACAACTTGGCCGAATATGACCTATTTGATACGTTTAAAAAAATATATGCAAAAATATGCACATACCTTTTATCTTTTCTTACCGTCGGCGTCGGATGATATGGTAAAGATTAAAAAAAAAAAAAAAATGAAAATTTAAAATAAGTGCCATATGTTTCAATATAAAACTTAATTTCTAACCCATGACTCGACTGATTTGAGTTTTTTATTTTTTGTAAATTGTGGGTCACTTGGACAAACCTGTAAACTCAATAAGCAATTTTTTAAATGAGTTTGAAGAAAATACAATCGTAATATATATTTATAAGTATATATTATTTTTTTATTTAAGAAGCATTCATGAGCTTCTAAGAATTACGGTTTCTGCCTTCAAACTCGCTTACTGTAGCTAGATACAAAAATAGATAAGCTTATTCAAGCTTTTTGTAAAAAAAGTGAGTTTCATTAATAACAAATAATTTTTTTATATTTTTTTAATATGAGATACGCTTTTTTACAAAGACTTACATAAAATTTGTTTATTTAAGACTTTTACAGATCATTTCTCGAATTTGTAGACCGAGACCGCCAAAAGGACTTTATTACTTTATAATCAATTAACCGACAACCATATATACTCTCGTAAAATTAAAATGGCTTAATTCAAGCACCGTTGTTTTGG
The DNA here is from genome assembly GCF_004785595.1 of Juglans microcarpa x Juglans regia. Classification (NCBI taxonomy): domain Eukaryota; kingdom Viridiplantae; phylum Streptophyta; class Magnoliopsida; order Fagales; family Juglandaceae; genus Juglans; species Juglans microcarpa x Juglans regia. The sequence goes on along the minus strand of NC_054594.1, from coordinate 37,553,074 downwards.
GCCTCCGACTGGTTTAATGGATCGTTAAAATAGTAACGGCCCACAAGGGACAAACCTCGTACCTCACACGGCAACCATTTTTGTTTTTTGCACATACGTACGTGATCCAATGATCTTCATCCCAACCTCCGAGGAGGCAGAGGATCCTTCGTGACTTGACACATTCTAGTTTCTACTCTCCTTCTCCCTCTCTCCATCGACGTCATTCGACCCCTTTACTCCCGTTGAGTTTCATTTTTAGTCCCTTCTCGATGTTTAGGCAAAATTCGCTACAAGACCTCCATAATTTATACTATCATCATTTATCTTTTATTTTTATTTACATTTTCTGTATTTATTTACTATTTATTATTATGAATGTACATATAAACACCGTATCACCACTACATACAACTATCATGAGTTTTAAACTGCCTTGTCTAATCTTGGATTATCTCAATTAATTGGCCGGAATGTCTATTTCTCTTATTCTGACGCTTGTTGTGTGATTATGAGCATTAATATCCTTGTTTCTTCAGTCCTTTCCTCCCAGCACAATACCTAACTCATTAATTTGCCGAAAGCACACATTGATGGCCAAGATTATTTTGTCCCAATCTAGCACTCTTGAGATGGCTGAGCCATCTTGAACACATCTCCTTGAAACACCTATCGTACGTCTTTTGACGATCCTTAGCATCAACAAGAATCAGAAACACTTCGGTAATATGGATTTCAATTATTATTATAAATATTCAAAATTTCGTTTAAAAAATGAGATTAATCTTCATGATCCACCTTGTATAGTACAAACCAGGTTAAATAAGAGTACCTGATTATGGTAGCACCTTTATTGGAGAATGAATCACAGCAGCATACAAATAACGGAAAAGAGATTGTCATCACATGACATTCCTTCTTCTGCTCACATTTACGTTTGTAATTCTATTATTTATTTTTCATTTGCTGAGTTGTATATAGAGGGCACTATTATCTTTTAATAGCAAGAGTGAGTTAGAATATTCTTTCCTCTTTTGTATATATGGATGTACTGTTTCACTCCAAAGGAGAATACACAAGACACAGAATATTTTTCCTATTCTGTAGTAGTTCTTCCTCTGTGCTCTTCCTTTCCATTTCATTTTGTTACATGGTACCAGAGCACCATCGATCTGATGGCGAATGTAGAAAATGAAAATGTTTCAAAATCTACCAATGACAAATCTTTCCCGAACATGCTTAAACCGACTACTTCCTTTGACCCTCTTTTCAAAGCTTGGGAGAGATGCAACGATTTAGTTGTTTCATGGTTGCAGAATTCTATAAGTTCCACTATGAAATCTAGCTTGGCTTTAGTTGATGATTCTCGAACTTTATGGTTGAAACTTTAAGATCGATTTACTCAATAAAATGGTCCTCAAATTTTCCAACTCAAACGAGATTTAGCTAGTCTATCCCAAAATCAAGATCCTGTTAACATCTATTTTTGTCATCTTAAAGCATTATGGGATGAACTTGCTATTTATGATCCTATTCCTGACTATGAATGTGGCAAACTAAAAATTCTTCATGACCGATATGACCGTGATTGTGTCATTCAATTCTTCATGGATTTGTCTTATTCTTACTCCCACACCAGAGACCAAATCATGTTGCTTGATCCTTTACCTCATCTTAACTATGTTTTCTCAATAATTCAGCAACAAGAAAGCCAACATCAAATCATTTCCACTCCCAACCCCTCTGATTCCATGGCCATGCAAGCCAAACCCTTCTATCATTCTTCCAAAACCCCTGCCAAATTTAGTAACCAGAAAAACAATCGCCCTTATTGCTCCCATTGTAAAATCCCTGGTCATTCCTTTCATACTTGCTTCAAGGTAAGTAATGCTGATCCACCACAATGCACACATTGCCACATGACTGGTCATAGCATGGAGAAGTGCTATAAATTAAATGGTTATCCCCCTAGACATAAGTTCCATGGCAAAACCAAACATGTTGAAGCAGCTGTCACTCATCCTCGAGCTCATTCAGATAGTGACCCTGATGAAGACTCAACTGATTTCATGGCTCTCACCAAGAGCTAGTACCAGCAACTTATTGCCCTTTTGCATTCCAAGGACACCAGCTCAGCCATGACCTCACTAACAGTAGCTCAACATCTTGCTTCATTTTCAAATAACCAAGTAAACTCTTCACGAGTTTCTGGTATGGCCACTTGTCTCTCTACTCACACACAGCACCCTTCACAACCACACACTTCATCTTGGATACTTGACACAGGTGCAACAGATCACATGATCTATTGCACCTCCCTTTTCACATCCATTACAGCCACTACTTGTTATCAAGTCAAATTACCAAATGGAGAAGCTATTCCTGTTACCCACATTGGTGTAGTAAGACAATTTGACCATTTGGTTTTACATAATGCCTCCTTCATTTCATTTCAACTTGCTGTTTGCTAAGAAACTTGCCCAAGACAATTGTTGCTGCCTAATTTTTATGTCCAATTCTTGTTTTCTCCAGGACTTAGCATCTTCGATAACAATTGGGATGGGTGAAGTTAGAGGCAGTCTTTATCATCTCCTCAGGTCATGAGTGTCACCTTCAGCTCTAGTTGATGCTTTGCCCAATTTTATTTCACAATATCCTTCCACTTCTGCCTCTGTCACTCATAAAAATTCCATTTTTGACTTATGGCATTATCAACTTGGCCATCTTTCTTTTCAAGATTAGTTTTGATTACTGATCCTATTGTAAGAAATAATTTGAAATTCAATAATCACACATCTTGTTCAGTTTGTCCTTTAGCAAAACAACACCGTTTACCTTTTCCCAATCACAGCATTCCTCTTTACATGCCTTTGATATTATCCACTGTGATATATGGGGTCCCCACTCCATCATTGCCAATGATGGATCTCGATATTTCCTTACCATCCTTGATGATTATTCTCGGACAACTTGAGTTTATATGCTTAAAAATAAATCAGACAGAAGATCTTGCATTGTCTCTTTTTGCAATTTAATTGAAACCCAATTCAAAACAAAAGTGAAGATTCTTAAAAGTGACAATGGACCTGAGTTCCAAATGAGAGAATTTTTCAAAAACAAAGGCATTATACATCAAAAGAGTTGTGTAGAAACTCCTCAACAAAATGGAAGAGTGGAAAGAAAACACCAACATATCATGAATGTTGCTCAAGCATTGAAATTCCAGTCAAACATCCCCCTCAAATTTTGGACTGACTGTGTTCTCACAGCAGTTTACCTTATCAATTGAACACCCACCCCTCTTTTGCAAAATAAAACCCCTTATGAGACCCTCCTCAATGATCCACCAAAATACAACCATTTAAAAGTGTTTGGATGCCTTGTTTATGCCTCTACTTTGTCTCATGGAAGAAGAAAATTTGATCCTCGAGGCAAAGCATGTGTGTTCTTAGACTATCCTTTTGGTGTCAAAGTATACAAATTACTTGATCTCCAAACTGGGCAAGTATTTTTGTCCCAAGATGTCCAATTCCATGAAACCACTTTTCCATTTCATCTCACTCATTCTCCTTTCTCTCATATTTTAGTATCTTCTCCACCCCCCATTCTTTCAAACCTACCACATTCCATACCAGTTTCCTTACCATTAATTCCTCCAACACCTATCACTTCCACTTCAGACAGCCATTCCTTTCCAATTGTTTTCCCTACCATCATATTCCATTCTCAATCCACCACCTCTCCCTACCTTTTCTCCCCTTTCTTCTCGAAGGTCAATTAGAACTCGAAGTGCCCCTCAATACCTGCAAGATTTTCATTGTCAAAGGACTGCACTAACTGCACCTATTCCAGAGTTGAACAAGCAGCCACTGTCCACTTCAGGTAAGCCTTTTTCTCTACACAACACTCTTTCATACCATATTTTCTCACCACCACATCGGGCTTTTTCAACCACCATCTCATCACATATTAAACCCAAGACTTATAAACAAGCCCTTAGGGACCTTGGATAGTGCAAAGCAATGGATCTTGAGCTGGCTGCCTTGGAAGCAAATAATACTTGGCAACTCACTAATTTATCTCATGGGAAAATTTCCATTGATTGCAAGTATGTTTATAAGATTAAATACAATTCAGATGGGAGTGTTGAAAGGTTGAAGGCACGGCTAGTAGCTAAAGGCTACACTCAACTTGAAGGGGTGGATTATCAAGAGAGATTCTCTCTTGTTGCAAAATTGGTCACCATAAGATGCCTTCTTGCAATTGCATCAATCAAAGGCTGGCATTTACATCAATTCGATGTAAATAATGCCTTCTTACATGGGGATCTCTATGAAGACATTTACATGAACAAACCTCCTGGTTACACTAAAGGATCACCTCACCAAGTTTGCAAATTACTCAAGAGTTTATATGGCCTCAAGCAAGCATCGAGACAATGGTATTCCAAGTTCTCCACTATTTTAATTGACTCAGGCTTTTCCCAATCCAAGGCTGATTACATCCTTTTTACTCGAGAAACACATGGCCTTTTTGTTTCCATTCTTGTGTATGTTGATGACATACTGGTGGCAAGCAATGATCTTAATTCTGTCCATGCATTGAAGTCACTTTTACACAGCAAATTCCAGATTAAGGACCTCAGAAAACTAAGGTACTTTCTTGGCATTGAAATTGCAAGATCCTCCAAAGGAATTTATTTATGTCAACGAAAGTACACATTGGACATCCTAGCAGACTCAGGCAATCTTGGCAGCAACACAGCTAAAGTTCCAATGGAACAAAATCTTAAGTTGACTCAGTCTACTTGTATACCACTACATGATCCAAGTATTTACAGATGCATGATTGGTCGTCTCTTATATCTCACTATATCTCGACTTGACATCAGTTTTAGTGTCCAAACTCTAAGTCAATTCATGGCCACCCCCACTGATGTTCATCTCTTGGCAACACAGAAAGTGCTTCGATACCTCAAAACAGCTCTTGGTCAGGGACTTTTCCTCTCTAGTTCCTCCACTTTTCAGCTTGAGGTATACTGCGACTCTGACTGGGCTTCCTGCCCAGATACAAGAAGATCCGTCAGTGGATATTGCATCTTTCTTGGCTTTTCCTTAATTTCTTGGAAGTCCAAGAAGCAAGCTGTTGTTTCTCGATCCTTAGCAGAAGCAGAATATCGTTCCATGGCAGCCACTTGTTCTGAATTAACATGGCTCAGGTTAATCTTGGCTACTCTTCAAGTTCACCATCCACAAGCTGCCCTGCTCCATTGTGATAACCAAGCAGCCATACATATTGTTGTGAATCCCATATTCCATGAATGTACTAAACATATTGAGCTTAACTGCCATCTAATTAGAGACAAAATTCAAGATGGCAGTGTATGCACTCGTTTATGTCCCAAGTTCTGTTCAAGTTGTCGATACCATGACCAAAGCTCTATCATCTAAAGTCCTCCTACTTCACTTATCCAAGATGGGAGTCGTAAATCTTTACGCTTCATCTTGCGGGGGGGTATTGGATAATGAATCACAACATCATACAAATAATGGAAAAGAGATTGCCATCACATGACATTCCTTCTGCTACTCACATTTACGTTTGTAATTCTGTTATTTGTTTTTCATTTGTTGAGTTGTATATAGAGGGCACTATTGTCTTTTAATAGCTAGAGTTAGTTAGAATATTCTTTACTCTTTTGTATATATGGACTTACTGTTTCACTCCAAAGAAGAATACATGAGACATAGAGAATATTTTTCTTATTCTGCAGTAGTTCTTCCTCTATGCTCTTCTTTTCCATTTCATTTTGTTACAACCTTTTTCCCCCTCATGTTTTGTTCTTAATCCAGGAGTCCATACCAGAGCGGATCATGCATGGAAAAACATTTTTTTTTTTCATTTCACTTTGGTGGATTGAACTATGATTGTAATTTTGATAGATCAAGTCTCACACATCCGCTATTGATGAAGTTGGTATTTTCACAAGTAATGCTCAAATCTTGGATGAATCACGTTCAATAGATCTTCTAGATGGCGGCCGTCGTAGTAATGCTCTTTGATCATTATCTTGAAATAGCATCGATTTTATAAATTAGACTCAATAAATGGTAATGTATAGTGTTTGACTTCTTTATGTGGAGCATGGTTATGTTTATCTGCGACCCGGTTGATGATCCGTTGCATTTTTTTTTTTTGTGGAATTTTAATTAGGCTTGTCCATGATCGCTCTAGGCTTGAGCCCCTAGAAAAATGTTTTGATCAGTCATTGACACTTGATCTAACCTGACCCTCTGATTAGGGTTTATTATATTTTGTATTAAACCCTTGACAACTATCATATTGTATTTGCTTATCATCTAAAATAAGATTCTTTACGGTTTCGTAGACGTAGACATGTTGTTAAACCACGTAAATCTTATATCTTATGTGATTGATTTTACTTTTTGCTTTTCCTTTTTTTCTTATTGTTCTTAATATATAGATGAATCATGTTCAATATCACGTAGATCTTCTAGATTGGTCATAGGAAGGCATTTAACATCTTACAGATTTGATTCACTTATCGGTAATCATGAATACCGAAGAAAGAGTCATCTCCATTGATATTATGAGAATAAACATAATCATCTAATTAAGCATTTTTGGGTGAGTGGGGATTTTAAATCTTTACGCATGCATGCATATATATATGCACCGAGTATTAGGATTTATACGTACGCACTAGAAGGCGGCGATTGCTGTTCACCATATCATTAATTAATTAATCTTCAAGCTGTATAAATGGCACTAATTAGACAGCAATTACAATGTACACATGATTTTGGTTTTAAATATTGTTATTAATTGTCGAATCATATTATGCACGACTAGCTAGATCGGAACAACTTTGTCGTTCTTTTGAAGGAAAATGACTTTTTGGATGGGGTCTTAACAGATAAGCTTATCATTTCACTGAATCATATATATTGGCAGGTACATTGAGCCTAGCCATGGCAGCCAAAATGCTCCAACTATTCAAGACACGACAACCTAAGCTAAATTGTAAGCACGTCATGGGCATGCATGTTTATAATGTGAAACCAAAAGCTGGGTTAAGGTAAAATACGTAAAGAGTGTTCATTTAGACTGAAACTCATGAAAGGGGGGGACCCATGTGGCCTAACAACTAATTATTTCTGCACTATATACCTTGACTTCGCCTAAAAGCATTCTCAATTTAATATTAAGAAAAAAAACTGAATCATCGTATCTATGATCGATAACTTAATTTGTCTCACTTTAGAACTTTTTTATGGATTTGATAGCCCTAGTTTGATGAAATATACAGATTCATGTACCCATTACATCTGCAATAGAGAAAATGCTTAGCCCCTTAACAAGCATATGTTCCATGTCACAAACTTTGCTTCTTGTTCATTCCTTCGATCTCCATCTTTATTTTATTTTATTTTTTTGTGTAAATGTTAATTAAGAATATTTATTTTTGGTAATGGGCCATCATGGTGTATGTAGGTATGTGTAGATGATAAGTACCAAAACATACACTTATTTAAGATCTCTGCCAAACTTTCATGGAAAGGAAAATAAATATTAATTATATATATATATATATATATATATATATATATATATATATGATAAAGAAAAGGAACCGATCGAATTGAGAAAATCAGTAACAATTTATGTCATTAAAGCTACTGCATGCCTGATTTTGAGAGTATTTTCAAAGTACATCGAATTGCGAAGGGAAAATGACAGTTTTTTACACAACCATTAATTCTATAATACCCAACTCACGTGGGGGCATCTCTTTGTCTAATTCAATTGCATCCAGTTTTTTGTTAACCGATTAAAGTTCCTGGTCATGACTAACGAAGCATAAGATTCTAAGTTTATGATAATGATTGTAACGTTGTAGAGGGAAGCTACAACCATAGGCGCGCGGTAAAACAGGGCATGCATTGACGGGTGTAAATATACAGGAATTCAGCTTCCTTCAAGAAAAGCAAGTAAATGTATGAAAGATTAGGCATATTATAATACGAATATCGAAAACGATACGTCAAAAGTGGAAGTATACCAGCATAATACTGTATATAAATACGAAAATGATAGATCAAAAGTGGGTACGTATGTACCGGTATAATATTATATATGAATATATATATATATAGTTTTGAATTAACACTCAAAAATTTCATTTGAAATAGTCCACTCTAATATTACAAATATCATTTCTCTTGAATGGTAATTAAAATGGTACTAAAATACATATAAAAAATCCTAATTTATAAAAGGGTACTAAAATTGTTGGAAAAAAACTAACATGTCAATTGCCATATTTAATTGAAGCATGCATCATGTTCTAGGACTTCTGATTCATATAAACATTACAAGATTGGCCAATAACCATGAAATATCTTCATCTTTATTACATCATCGCCATGTAATCAACTCTGTATCAAAACATAAATATTATGAGCATGAATAGAGATCTCAGAGTAAAATGTAAATAGGGTGCTCCTACTATATATGCCGTCCATGTTTGATCGATGGACTTGCTCCCTAGTGCGAATTGTAGTTTGTTTGTTTTTTTTTTTTAATATTTTTTAAACATTTTTAAACATTGTTTCTAAAAAAAATATCAATAATTAATAGTCACTTCCTTAACTATTAAATAAAAAATAAAATACATGAACGGTCAAATTGATAGGACAAATTTAGACAATATAGTATCATTTTCCATGTAAATAATACACAACAAATAAAGGGACCAAACCATGGGTCGCCTTTATTACAATTTACAAACAAACAGGTTAATCACAGTGTATTATAAGAGTTTTTTTAGCTATTTCATATATAGAACCCTAAACATTTGATTTGGTCTTTTTATTAAAACAAAAAGTTATATTCTTTGATCCATTCGAGTGACAGCTTGTGGACATGAGTAATTGGACAGATTATAGAGATGAAATAAGATGAGATATTTTGATTTTGTATAACCAAATCAGCTTGCATCCACTTTCTTAAGTTTACTTCTCTCTTCTGAACGGTCATATTATTTTTCTCATCCTAATTTCTCTTATTCCTTGAATTGATCCAAACATCTACAATTTCTTCATTTTTCCTCTATCTCTCCTCCAATCCAAACATGGGTAAAAAATGTGCTTTAGACTTTCATAAGATCCATGTCCATGAATCTAAAAGGTGAAATCTATTATAAAAAGATGTAATATAATATAAAATCAACTTCCATATTCGCCCGATCTGTCACAGTAAGCTAGAAGAGATATAAAAGAGGAAGATACAAAGATGTCTAGGGAACAAGAAGCCAGCCTTTTTTTTATAATCCTATCACATGTTGCTCTCAACTTTTTCAATTGTTTTCTTGATTCTTATATTTGTCTAATCGTATTAACTCTCTTAACAAAGTCTTTATTATGCGGGGCACAATTAGATTTTGTCTCCCAGTCCCAACAAAGTTAATTTTAATTTTTTAAATATTAATTCTTTTTCATATTCATGATTTGGCCTTTGACAATGTATCTTGATTTCATCCCTATCACTTATTTATTATTATTACTTCTCAATATTATTATTACTATTATTATTATTATTATTATTATTATTATTTCTCCACTTATATCTCTGAACAACAGAGTACAACTCGTCAAAACTGGAGTTCAAACTTAACTGTAGAGTTTGTGAAAAAAACTAAAAGAAAGTATGAATAATTCTTTGTTTGCCAAAACCTTCTAGAATGCGCGCACCTTCGGGATTTTCTCCCTTTCCAGCGGCTTGATTAATGCCAAATTTGATATCATAATTAAACTTGAAAAAGAATAGAGTCTATTATTAAAAAATTAATTTTTTTTATGTAAGTTTCATATTTTATTCACTTTGTTTAAAACGATTATATGACGATTACACAATTCACGATTGCAAATATTTTTTCTCATTAAACTTATCCTCAAAGTCCCTTGTCCGTGCAATTGATCATTTACAAATTAGTCTCAACTACGATCGAATTACTCTATCCTTCCTTGTTGTCATGTCACAATAGGTTACTCAAGAAAATCAAGTCTAGTGCCAAACCCCTTTTAACATACATTTCATGTATCCTGCAGACTTTTGCAGAAGAAAGCGGAAAGCTCTTCTCCAACACATTGCTATAGGATTTTAAATCATTTGAAGCTGCCAATTGGTTTCATCTAAATGGAATCAAGATGAGAGGATTTTGAGAATTTATACAATTGTTTTAGGAACAAAAATTATTTTCTTAATTAACAGACATTCACTCTGATTGAAGTTGAAAACATTTTCAAAAAACAAAAATTTTGATATTTGCAAACATGGGTGTAGTTGTTTATGCTAGCATATGCTAATTGACAAGTTAACAATTACTTAGAAGTTGTGGGTCCGAGGGTTCTGTTTATATACTCATTTTTCCTCCTATCCAGCTCGACTTTGTCAAACCCAAAATTTGATCAGAAAGAGATAAAAAAGTAGCCCAAAACACAAGAAGAAGAGACAAATGTGGAATGGATATGAAAAATTATTTTCTCATCATTTCTACACTTCACACATTACACATAATTTTATAATTTTTAATTTTTATCTCTTATCAAATATGTGATATATGGATGATCATGAATAAAAAAATTCAATTAGTTTAGAAAGAATAAACCCAAACAATTGAAAAAAAAATTAAAAAAATTAATAAAAATATATTGCGTAATGTGTGAGGATGATGAGTAGTATAACGTGATAGATATTTGAAGCAAAACACTAATCAAATTAAGAAGAGTATTGCTATTGGCCCATCTAAAATTTAAAATTAAAAAATAAAACACAAAAACATATATTCCAAGTATAAGGACGTTCGAAAATATAAAAGATGAAAATTGAAACTCTAAGTACCCTCTTATACCACTTTTGTATTTGTGTTTTAAATTTCATCTGAGCAGTAAATTTTAGATGAAAAAATAACATTATTCAATTAAGAAAATTGATATATACATAAATCCGACAGCAAGCGTGGAACAGTGTAATTGTGGTAATGAGAAGGCGCAGCAAGGTGTGTTGAGGATGAAAAATAAGACTGAGGTAGGTAGAAAGGGCACGGGTGCATGGGGGAGTGGCCCGTGGGGCATACTAACAGTAACCAAGTGAAACGTGAAAAATCCGTGAACGGACTATGTACCATGAATCTGTAACCATCATGCCTTGCCTAACGACTTAGTCAAAATAATTGTGATTGTTTTGGATTTTTTGGACTTTACAATTTTTTGTTTGTTTCGTTTTTAATATATATATATCCCTAGTTTTCATGGTGTTAGGAGGATTGAGGACTTAGCTGGGTACGTGATGATCATATATATATATATATATCCAAGGACCACCTGCATACGCTATATCATCAGAATTAAATGCAGCTAATTAATTTTAGTTAATATTGGAACAGAAATGACCTCGAACTTTCCTTTTCCTTCTTGTTCTTATATTGTGTATATATTTTAATCTTTCTGTCTCCGTCGTCCTTTATTTCCATTAAAAAAAAAAAAAAAAAAAGACTGTTCGTCCATCTTTAAATTTATATTCTTTGAATCATGTAAAGCAGAAGGTGGGAATTGTAATATTGGTGTTAGTGTTACTCCTGTCTCTTTTCTGTTCTGTTTCTGTTTTCTTTTGGGTTAGATGGTTGTCAAATTTGAAAATTCCCTTGCGTGGAGACCAAGGAGGCAAGGATGAGACCCCAAAAGGGATGCCTGGAAAAAGGACCAATATTAAATTTCTTCATAATCATCGATTTTTTTTTTTTTTTTGGTAAAGGGCACTTTGATGTTTTTGTTGTGCCTTAATTACATTATGGATAGTGATAGAATTATTATATTTTTATTATCTATCTATTATTTATAATGTATTTATTTTTTCAATATTTTTTTTAAAGTATTTTTTTAATATTCTTAATCATTAAAAAAAATTAAAAAATATATAAATTTACTAATAGTCATTTCCTTAATTATTAAATAAAATAAAAAATTAAAAAAATAAATACGAAAATAGTAATAAATGAACAGTAACTCTATCATTTTCCTTACATAATTCGTACTTCTTGGCAATGCAAATGCCTACGAAAAACTAGCTGAAGGAGGAGGAAATCTAGCTATCTTGACCCGGCCCGTAGAAGCCTATTCACCATCCAACTTGCTCCCTTGTAAATTATCATTTGTTAATTATCTATCCATACATAGAGTCGTATGAGCCAAAAATTACATATCAATCCCCCAAACCCCGGGGGCACTATTCGTAGGACTAATGCCTATAATATTTCAGGATGTTGAATTTGACATGAAAATAACATGCAACTACGGACACGGTGATTCGTCAAACTTAATAATTCAATTGGTGTGATCATATCTTTGGCCTCGTAGTACTTCCAATCATTCCATAATTAATGATCGATATTTTATAAGCGAGCATTCGTGACGGATTATTTACGACGAGAATGACTATTTATAACGAAAATATACTCATTTTAACAAGAAATAATCATTTTTATAGAAAATATCTAGCTACAAATAAGTAATTTTTTTTTTAGTGTTATTTCATGACTTGAACATTAAAAGTCGATCTGCAGATTATATTGATAATTCTTATAATGACATAAAATCCTACAATATGAAAAGAGTGTCGCCTCGTCTATACACCAATGCAAAGGAGTTTTAAGTCTCATTCCAAAAGAAATGATTAGAGAGTTCGTCCAATATCCAAAAATAAGTCCGGTCTTCAAACAAATGAAATTACTATTTTTCCACTTGAAGTTAGAGGAAATAAGTAATATAAGCATGGAATATGGAGTAGAAAGTAAATTAGTATGAAAATTCTAAGTTCGATATAAGTTTATTGTCCAATGTCCATACAGAGATACAAATGCATGGTAAAAAGAATTATCCCAAAATGCATGCATGGGATCTTTCCCAGAAGCTACATATGAAACTCTTGAATTTCAAAGATGCCTGGCAAATGGACTCGTGGAGAGAAGAATGGTCACTCTCAGACGATAGTATCCATTGTTTTTGGAGGACTTTCGAACTTGAACAAAAATCTCCTAGTTTTGATTACTTTGGAGTCTTGGACACGTGCATATCGTATTCTCTTGAAGGGGGCCTGTATCTGGACCTTTCAAAACATCAATTTCTAATTCTTATTGAAAGGTAATTGTATTATATATAAGGATAATGATTTTACATTTATGTCACCATCAATATATAAACAAGTCTCGAAGAAAAGTTTGGGTATTTAATTAAATAAGTCACTGTCATTTGCGTGCTACTACGGAGGAAAGTTTTCGTTGATTTGGCAGCAATATGTGATTTTTACCAAGTGATTTCACATGAATCCCATTGATCTCCTGCATGCTAAGGATCAGGAGATCAAGAGACGTATATAATATGGACTATGTAACCATGAAAATGGTTGAAATGTCACCAATAACTATTTATTTCACGAAAATAGATGGCGTTGAAACGCTGTTATTAAAGAAAATGATCACGAGATCCGAGAAGAATGACTTTGAAGAATATTTCAAGAGGTGCGTGACTCCCTAATTGTCAGCAGTAAATTAATTTATAAACATGTTTTAACAGGACATGAAGTGAATGATTTACAACCATTTTAAGGTTCGTGTTTACAAATACGGGACACGAATATTATAGATTTGGCATAAATTAGATGAAATTTCATCTAGTTTTGTGTGGAAAAGAGCTTCAAGATCAAGGCATCGCAAAATTGACCAACCATTTCCATTTTAAGGCCTAAAATACTATTCATCGAAATGCCGCAACGGCCATTCAACTACCGATCGAGCTTAATTGTCCGCACGATCTGAACGAGAACTCAACATCGCTCACGTGGGTGACACGTACACAAGGGTCCCACACAAGCCCTGAAGATAAAAGTGAGATCACAGGCTGACCTCACTGCAAATTGCAGTCCCGAGTTATGACCCAGCCGCCATGATTCAATTGACCCATGTGCCAATTAGCCCATCTGGTGTGCAAACCAAGCAAATTATAATTAGATAAATATCAAACAAATAACTTATAAAAATACTGAAAAGAAATAAACAATTAAATATGGCCACCACATCCTGCTTTACAACTTTTTCCCCTACTTTTCCTATTTCTTTAACAGTTTTACCTTATTACCTTTTTCTTTTATTTTTTACCATTTACTGCCTCAGTCCTTGTATATATAAGTGGGTGAGGTTTCGAACTTTTAGCTAACCACAACATGGGCAATTGAACAATAGGGAGACCCATGTACACAAGCACATTCAAAGACGGAAACTCGTCCCAAAGCTCATTCATTCAAATGGACTCAACAATTTTCCACTCCCCAAATTCTGCTCTCTCACCGGAATCTTCCTTCGGGTCACCGGATTCTTTCTCTTGGGATGGCCTGAATTTCGACCATCCCAATTGTTGTCTTCCTTTCAATGAGAATGACTCGGAAGAAATGTTTCTTTTGGGTATGCTTTCTAAGGCTAATTACCAACAAGCATCAGAAACATACTCGAACCAGATTAAAGAAGAAGAGGTTAGTTCTGTAGAAGAAGAAAACCCCAAGAAGGAGAAGTCCTATAGAGGGGTTCGGAGGCGGCCGTGGGGGAAGTTCGCGGCGGAGATAAGGGATTCTACAAGGCATGGCATAAGGGTATGGTTGGGGACATTTGACAGTGCAGAGGCAGCAGCTTTGGCATATGATCAAGCAGCCTTTTCCATGCGGGGTTCCTCGGCTATACTCAATTTTCCAATTGAGAGAGTCCGGGAATCGCTTAGGGAGATGAACTATGGCTCCTCAGAAGATGGGTGTTCCCCTGTGGTGGCTCTTAAGAGAAAGCACTCCATGAGAAGGAAAATTATAAGCAAGAAAAGTAAACAGAGAGATGTTAGGATAGATAATGTGGTGGTGTTCGAGGATTTAGGTGCAGATTACTTGGAAGAACTGTTGAGTTCGTCTGAGATTGGTAGGAGGCCTGGGTGAGTCAATATCAACCACTTCCCGGCCTCATCTTAATTAACCTTTCCTCCTGTAATCTTCCAGCTGGCCTTATGCTCTTCTTTAAATTTTTATTTCTTTTTATTTCTTTCTTCTTCCAAGATTTCATTGTAATGGTAGGGATCATGATCATGCTCTGAAGTCATTGAAATCTTTATCCTTTTTTTTTTTGCTTTTGTAAAGGTCGAATTGATAAGGAATTTTGTAGTATAAAGCTTGTTAGGCTCAATTATATATGCCTATTATTAAATCATGAGGTGACTAAAAGTCAACCAATATGGCGGAGTGGGGGACAAGCGCACCCGCGCAAAGAACGCAAAGGAACGAGGTATACGGACGATGATGAGGAAGTGCTCACAAGTCACAAGTACTTATCTATTAATCCACTTCACTGCTAAACACATCCTAATCATTTTTGGCAAGTATGTATGTACGTGGTACTTGGTAGCGCCTCATTTTGCAGAAAGTTGTCATGTCCCATGTGTTGAAAATGAGAAGCGCGCGTTCATTATTTGCATCTCATCAGATGAAAGTGTAGTTTCATGCACGCATATATATATATATATATATATATATATATATATATATATATAAGAGCTATCCATCCGCATGAAAAAGAACAATAAAATTTCAATCGATGGCGGGGTTGGTTTCCTGCATTCTTTAACTTGCTTTGAAAGCGGTGGATTAGGATGTATGCGGTGTAGGGTTACTGTTGAAAGTATTAGAAAACAAAGATAATAAATAAATAAATAAATAAATTTGTAAGGAAGATTGGCCGTAATGGAAGAAGACAAAAGCAACTCGGAAGTGGGGCCATACAAAAACTGACTATATTCAGAGAGTTCTTCCGTCGTTCTCGCATGCTCCCAAGTACTCTTTCTTTCTATGATCTGTGTGCTCTCAACTTTGTTCTCTCTACTTCTTTATTAGTCTTTTTCATCATTTCTTTTTTACTTTTTTGTTTTCAGGGAGTTTGAAGAGAAAATCCGTATAAATTAAAATCCAACTCCATTCATTGTGCACGCGGCGCCCTACACGAAGGTTTTTAGGTCTAGTTCTATACTTCCGGCTGATAAGGCATACAAAATTTTTTTAATCTTTTTTATATTAAATCAAACACCTCTAATTCTTGAAAAAAAAATTATATTTCAATTTTTCATCCAATCTTAAAAAATATAATACAACTTTTACAACTTCCAAGAAAAAAAAAAAAAAATCTATTGGAATAACTTTTCAATTTATTTATTTACTTTCATAAACAACAATTTAAAACCATTTTCTGATTTATATTTTTCATTTCCTCGAATCGATAATAGTAGCTGAATTAGGGGGTGTTTTTGGGTCCTTTTCCTCCCCACTAATAGTCTAATTCTACATATTAAAGCTTTTTATTCATTTATTTATTTATTTTTTGATAGGAAATAGACATCATTTCATTCATTTATAAGGAAGTTACATCTGTGACTCAAGGTACAAGCCAACCTAAACTCCTATTGTAAGCTTCTCCGTACACAAATATTATGTGACGGACATTGTCTGAACTTCATAAAACTTTCAAAAGAGAGTATTAATCTCTGTATAAAACAGAGATTAAAAAACAAGCATCCAAACTCCATCCACCAAAAGGGGGAGAAGTATAGAAAAACACTCATCCTCCTGACCGGAGGAGGGAGGAACCCACAATGCTATGCACATAGGTCCAATAGCCTATTTCACTTTATATTTCCTACAAACAAAAACAACAAGTACCAACAAAAAAACACACCGACATTAAGTCGGAAACACAGAAACAGAAACAATAAAACAACCACCAAACATGCAAAAACTGAAAAACAGTAAAGGGAATCGGTGGTGGCGCGTGAATGACACGCGTCACTCTAGGGAGGAGCCAATCGGCCGGTCGAAGCAGTGCCAGTGAACTGGGCCCTAAGCTGCCGCACATGGCACCGACGCAGTGTGATACGCGGTGGCTCGAGAGTACCACGCGTTCTCTGAGATCTGCGCGTGGGTGCGACGTGCCGCTCTGAATGACACCCAAAATGGACGGCTGCAAGATCGACGGGTGAGGGTTCTCCCGGTAGTGCGCGTGTAGGAAAATGGTCATCGGAGAAGTTCAGATCGACTACCCTCCCCTTATTCGGCCGAAAACTTGAAAAAGTAAAAAAATACACAAAATCCGTCGGAGACGACAGTAGAGAGGGAGGAGAGGGAGGGGAAGAGGGAGCCGAAGCTCCCCCTCCCCCCAGCTGTGGTCGGACGAGAGAGTTTTAGAGAGAGAGGGTCTGGCTTTTGAGTTTTAGACAGAGAGGGTCGTAATTATTCATTTATTTATTAAAAGTTGGCATAAATGACAATATTATATGATCAATCAGCTTGAATATTAATTATTCGATCGGGTCCAATTTCAAACCAAAAGAACATTCTAGCTTCCTGGTATTATGAGATTTGTTGGAATAGTACAAGTACTGCAATATATGACTAAATTAGATATTTGAAACTAATTGGTCTATATATAGATTATCTTCGCGTGGCGTCTCGTGTTATCAAAACTAATGTAATATCATTATTTATGTTTTCAAATTCTCCTCTTCCTTCTCTTTTTCAAAGATATACAAATAGTTTTGCACTTTCAATATTCAATCCATCGGTAGTTTCCTCGAAACTGCACAATCATTAATTTAGTCTATATAATTGATAGAAGACTCCAAACCTTCATAATAATGTCGGTAGGTATAAACGGGCTCGACTCCAAACCTTCATATATATATATATATATATATATATATATGTAGTATCATGTCAAGGTTAGAGAATGAAGGGAAGAGAGAAAAGAGCCACATTGATCCAAATAAATTAAAAACCAATTATTAAAAAAACAGAGAATAAAAGATTCAGGTACTGTATTTGGGAGGACATTCTTCATTTTAAAAGTGTTTTCTAATTTGATATTTTTCATGTATATAGAGAAGTCAATGCCTTAGCAGATAGCTTTGCTTTCTTTGATACAATGGGCAATACGGTAATTTTCTTCTCCCTCTATGAATTATCTAAACACATGATTGATATCTTTTCTTTGGATCATTCAGGAACTTTCACGTTGCGTCATTAATTTTATTTTCTCTTGTTCTCAATTGTAATTAGATTTTATTAAGGATTATAGTTTTTTATAGGAGCCTGATTTTGAGATTTCTGTAACCCCCTTGCTCTTTTTTGTATAAGATATTCTTCCTCTATAAGTGATGGATAATCAATAAAATTAGGATTTCATCCTTAATATATATATATATAAATATTCAAGTACTGTATAGACTAAATGTGTCTCACCATACCTGTAAAACTTCATAAAACGTTCTTTAAAATAAGCTTTCAAACAATATTCTTTAATTTCCGCTTGAGGGTGAGAGGATCGAATATGTAATTAAACTTTCGGTGGTTTCAATCTAAAAAAGTCAATGATCTTGATACCATTTCTTTATTAAGTTTTACAGCCAACATTGAATATATAGGGTAATAGATGATAATTTTGTCGCATGCACTTGCTTTTAGAGAGCAACGAAACTGTGGACAGAGACAAAATTTGCGATTTGTTTTATAGAATGATAAAACACTTTTCTTAACAAAAACAAAAATGATCTCATCCTCCAAATTGTCACGTGAATCTTTTATTGTGCTGAATAAAAGTTCAAGGTCAAAGTCCTAGCAGAAACAAATCCGTTGGAAGGTATTGTTTGGTGTAGATTGATGGAACTTAATAATTATTTAGTACTTAACCAATCATTTTAACTTTGATAATTGGGTTTCTTTACCAAATAGTTAATTGAACTTGGTCACCCTAATTTGTAAAGAAGGAACGTATTGAAATCTAAACAAATCTCTGATTAGTGGAACCAACTTGAGAGAGAAAGAGAGAGAAGAGAGAGAGGGGGTAGGTGGAGACTAAATGTTTTTTAATTTTAATCAATAATAATAAGATCTAGTCATTAGGTTTGAATAGAGTTGGACTAACATTGAATGAATTTTTCCTAGAAAGTGAACGATCAAATTCTCTCCATTTCTTTGTTACAATCGACATCGTCCATTTACTTAAATAATATGACATATTCAATGAAGAATTTACTAAATAATCATCAAATTTGTCAAAATAATGGACATAAATTTCATGCTCCGCGAGCATAGCCAGATATTAAGACTTGATGAGCTCTTGAACTCCAATTTACCAAAATATACAGGAGACATTAGGGCAATGCTATATATGGTGGTATAGTGCATGGTCCCTGTTTCACATAAATATAAATACTTTAAAACTTTTTGATTGTCTATCTAAACATATGTGTTTTGGGTCAAAATGTAATAATCGAGTCGGGTTGGAATACTCGTTTCGGTTCAAAATCTGCTTTGAAATTCGAATATTTTAGGCTTTGTTTGGATCTTTAACTACTCTCAACTCATCATTACAATTTTTTGAAATTTCAACACAAAATATAATAAACAATTCAACTTTTTCAAATCGTAAAATAATAATAATATTAAAAAATAATATTCTAACAATATTTTATCATCTCAACTTAACTCAACTCAACTCACTTCAGCATCCAAACACACTCTTAAAAGTTTGGAACTGAAGTGTCAAGCAAAAGTAGACCCTTTTGGGTCGGGTCAAAAGACTCAAATTCGGATCAAATAACCATTCCTACTTTTGGCGCGTCCAATATTAATTTCTGCCTATGATTTTTGAATCCTTTTATATCTCCGCTTTCATTTTGTCCCGCCTTTCATATAGCCGTTATTGGAGATGAACATACACCATGGTCCATAGAAATGGCTTCAAAGTTTATCTCGTTGCCTATTATGGATAGCAATTTGCTAGCCAGATATACAATCTTTATAGATAATACCGAAATATGACCACATAATTAAGCACAGTTCCTAATTATTCAACTTTCACCGACACGTGAGAATCATGGAAGCAACGATATATCATTCTCTATTATATAAGTGGCTATAAAACGGCTGAAATCGAAATTCGCGTTTTCCATTTACTCTCTGTTAAATAGCCGTTAACTTCCTACAACAAAGCCTTGAAGACCGAGATTCTTTATCCTTCAGCTACTTTTAATATTTTCACATCTTTATCCTACAGCAGCGCCTTGAAAACAGAGATTATTTTATCCTTTAGTCACTTTTAACATTTTCAGATCTTTATGGGTTGACTGTTAAGATGTTTTAAGTTTATTACTTTTATGTTTTAAAGGTTATGTCTATACCATTTTTATACTTTTTTTCCTGCATGCTTTTTTCTCTTTACAGATTGTCAGATTTGTCTCTGAATGCTTTTTCATCGTCAGATTGTGATATTTTGAGATTTCTTGTGAGCTGATCGGATATATCTTCACCATTTTTATGCTTTGTCACTGCTGTCTATGAATGGTTTCTATCTTCTGTAAGTTGTCAGATTTCTGCTGCAATGCAACTGGCGTCTGTATGATGCGTTTTCACTTCTGCAGGTTGCACGTGTATGATGCGTTTTCCCTTCTGCAGGTTGCATGCGTATGAAAATATATAAAACATTAAAAAAGTTGTGAAAAAAAATCAATCAAAGTCTAAAAACATTATAACAAAACACGGAAAAAAACAAAAAAAAAAAATTTCATTTGTTCTGCGAGTGCATGAAAGGGTGCTAGCTACAGGAGAAGGAAAAATAAATCATAAAAAACCAATAAGAAAACACATAAAACATTAAAAAAGTTGTAAAAAAAAAAAAACAATCAAAATCTAAAAACATTATAACAAAACACAGAAAAAAAAAGTTTCGTCTATTCTGCCAGTTTATACAGTTTCCTACAAAATATTATTAATCAGTGTATGAAAAAACTTTGTCGTTATTGAAAAAAAAATCGAATCCATCTATTCTGCCAGTACATGCACTTTCTTACAAAATAAAATAAAATACATCTCAGAGATATTTTTAAGCAAAATACATCTAGGTGGATAAAAAAAAAATACGAAAAAGCCTTACTCCGTTAATGAACACAAAAAAAACATATGCATGCATGGTTTCAGGAGTTTTTTTTTTCCATATTTGGTTTAGGAGTTTTTGAGTTTTTCTTTTCTCATGTCTGGCTTGGTTGGTTTTGCTGTTTTTGATATGTGAGATGGGTCGCCTAGGAGGAGAGGGGACATTGCCCTTTAAAAGATAATGGGTTTTGACAGGAGAAACCAAGCCACCAGACATCTATACAGCCTGATATTTTCATAGGTGAAACCAAACCACCTGATATTCCGAAATTGAGGATCAAACAATTGTCTAAGGTGTTCATCTTTGGCAGTGTTCAACCTTTTTTGTGTTTTTGACTTCTCATCTATTGTCTTCTCTTCCATTTTTTTCTTTTACTGGTTTTAATGTTTACTGTTGATTACTTTTCAGCTGCTTTCCCAGTTGTCTAAGGTGTTCTTGGCTGGAGCTGGAGATTTCTAAAGCTAGAATTTTGTGGCTTTTGATCATTGTGAGTGCATAGTTATTTAGTGTAGTGTTTTTTGATGGTGAATGTAGTGCTTTTTCTATTTTCTTTTTCCTATAAACCTCAACATATGTTTATATCTTTGAAGATAAAATCCTCAGCAGATGTTCATATCTATTTCCTTTTCTTTGTTTATTGTGTCTCCAGATTTATTTATTTTTTCCTTTTTTTTATCTGTTTCATCTTGACTTTGTTTTTTCTTTTGTGAGGGTATACTAACAGCCAAACATGTGAGACTTCCAGAAACACCAACTTCATTTTATGAAATGAAAGTTTCACACCCTCAACCATTCTGCTATTCATTTCCTTCCAAAGCAAAAATAAATATCATTGGGTATTTATTTGCCATTCTACTCAATTGATAAAACAAATATTAGTAAATACCACTCTCAATCTACATTAAAACCAAAGTACTAATCTGAAACTAAAAAAGAAGAAAAAAAGTTGAAAAACTCATAAGAACAGAAAATAAAACACATATTTTCCCCAACTATTCAACATCCAGCCGAAAGGTCAAATCTTGTTCATAAACAAAATCCCAACTATTAAAAGAATCCAAACAATGGATCAAAGAATCCATTTAAAAACATAAAAAAAAAAAAAATTAATTTTAATACAAGAAAATATAATTTCGAAACCACAAAAAACCTAAAAAAATTAAAAAGAATGAGAAATACAGGACAGATTGAATCTTTTAGAAGTAATGTTTCGGGAACTGAAATCCATGACGGAGATAAAGTGGTGCCCAGAAGGAGAAAATAAGAGCAATACAGAGAAGAAAGCGCATAAACTTTCGGAACAACCATTATTCCCACTAAAGTTACCTGTTTCAATTCTATTAATCAACTCGGCTCTTGGTTCATTTAATTCCTGAGAACCAAGAAATAACCGTTATTAGCAAGACACATCTGTTTGAAGACCCTATTTGGTTGCAGAGAATATCGGAAACACAGAAAATAGAAACAACAAATAGAAATGCCCGAGAACAAAGGAAATTAGAAAAATGTAATTTCTGTAAATACAGAAACAAGAAAAACTACAAAAAAAATAAAAATAAAAACTTTAGATCTAAAATAATCTAACATTCAGATTTGAAGAAGCAAAAAAAAAAAAAAAAAAAAAAAAAAAAAAAAAAAAAAAAAAAAAAACTCAGATCAGAAGAAGAAAAAAAAAAAAAACTCCACCTTTCCCATGAAGAACAACTGTGTTCTTCGTTGGCTAACCTAGGCTGCATTTTTCTTCATTTTCTTTGAGACCAAACACGGGAAACGTATGTAGAGAGGAGATTTGAGAGACACGGTTGAAGAATCGTGAGAACAGACGTCTAAAAATCCTAATTTATTTAATTTATTTCATGAACAAACGCTCGAATCTGTTTCATTACGCACTCAAATCGGAAAGAGAGGCAAAAGGAAAACCGATTAGATCCAAAACTCAAAACGGAAAAGTTTGGGAGAAGGATGAAGAGAAATTTTCGTACCTTATTTCAATCGGACTTTGCGACAATGGCGACAGAGCGAGGCAGAGGCGTGAGAGTGAAGCGGCACGGCGACGCAGAGACGAGAGAGTGAGGCGAGGGAGTTGAGGAATGGAGTGAAATGGGAAAGTGCGGCGCGGGGGGGGGGGGGGGAAGGGAGAAAACGATAGGGTTTTCCCTATTTTTAGCAAAACGACCGCGTTTTGCACTTTGCCACTTTGACACACGGGCTGGGCCCTTCCCACACAGACCTCCGGCCCAACAATAATAAAAACTCACCCAAACACTACACAATCTTCCAACATGGAAAGCCTAATCCGAAAAACCAAGATAATATATAAGAAGAAAATATTTTGATACAAAATACACAACAATTTTTACAATAGTAAAATAAAATAATGAAAACGATCTTAATACAGGATACACAACAGCTTTTCCAATAATAAAATAAAATAATGAAAACAATCTTAATAATAAAAAAAAAATTAAAACTAAATAGCCAATAATAATATAAAATATTATTAAAAAATTGAAATTTATATATTATTGTGATGCAGGAGGCTCAATCTGAAAAATGAAAATAATGTATAAGAAAACATCTTAATATTAGATACACAACAGCTTTTGCAATAATAAAATAAAATAATGAAAGTGATCATGGTAATAATAAAAAAATAAAATAATGAAAACGATCTTAATACAGGATACACAACAGCTTTTGCAATAATAAAATAAAATAATGAAAGTGATCATCGTAATAATAAAAAAAATAAAATTAAAAAGTCAATAATAATATAAAATATTATTAGAAAATTCAAGTTTAGCTAATGTAATCTTTGTAATAGTAATATAAAATAATGAAAACGATCTTAATAATAATAATAAAAATAAAATTTAAGAGTCAATAATAATATAAAATATTATTAGAAAATTGAAATTTATATCATATATTATTGTGAAGCAGGAGGCCCAATTTGAAAAATGAAAATAATATATAAGAAAACACCTTAATATAGGATACACAATAGCTTTTGCAATAATAAAATAAAATAATGAAAGTGATCATAGTAATTATAAAAAAAAATGAAATTAAAGAGCCAATAATAATATAAAATATTATTAAAAAATTGAAGTTTATATTATTGTGACAAAACAAGATAAGTGTAGAAAAATTATCTTGTCTTCATTGAGTTTAGGATTAATGAAAAAGTTTTGAATAAAATACTAGAAACAAAATTCAAAAACAGTTTTAATTTTTTGGCATCATTCCAAAATGTTTGCAAAATACGTATTTGGACAATCTTCTTGTGCTTATATGTGTGTGTATACAATACAATCAAAACTTACAATGTTTTTCCTATCTACACAGGAATTATCCTCCTTATCAAGAGATCTAACTATATAAAAGACTCTCCACTGTTGGTTTTGAGAACTGTAAGTACTACATATTTTAGTGTGTACTTACTAATAGAAAATTAATTTTGAGAAATATTTTATTTTATGAATTTCGATATGTGATATCAATCTATGCTTTTTATAGATTCTCTATTCATGGTATTTTTTATTTATTTTTATTTTATGTGTTATTTTGTTTATATAATTTAAAATACACCATGTAGATGTGTATTTCGCATTAAGCAGTTGTTAATTATTCATTTAGTCTTGGTTGTGTGGAACAGTATCCAACGTTTGGAAGAATTATTCGCATCATTAACATAATGAGAAGTGGTAAGATTGTATTAATCAGTTATGTAGCATTTGTTTTTAAATAGAAGTATTAATTTTGTAAGAGTTAAGCTTGAAAACTATTTTTTGAATATCATGGAAAACAATCAGCAAAGAAAATCTCGTATAAAGACTTACCAGAAGAGAAAAAGGAAGAACTCGGTAGAAAACAAAGAGAAAGATATGCTAAAAAAAAAGCGTCTAGAAGCAATTCCATCCAGTTAAACGATTCAGCTTCATTTAGGAGTGATCAAATGATTACGTTAATTGATGAACCTTCAAATGATGATGTTGAACATATAGACATCATTCAGGATTTCACTGTTCTACAAAAAGTGTCAAAGAGACAACAAAATTTTCGCGTTGATGATGTTGACATCAATGAATTGGGTTCATCTCATGAAGTATGTGTTCCTCCTGGCGTCAATGTCTGTGTGGTTGATTCAGAGGCGACTTCATCATTAAACAATGTGACGAATCGTTCTGATTGTCCGAGTAATTCAGGAAACACATACATCGATGAAACAACTGTCTTAAATCAGCTCTTAATTCAACAGGTTTTCTTGAATTTATTTTTCTATCTTTCTTATTCAAGCAGCGTTATATTCCTTTCCATTGAAATTTGGGAACATCCTATTCAAATAGGTCCCATATGTTGTTCGGGAAGAGTCAAGTCTTGAAACAAGTATACCGCCACCTCGTAGGGGTAAGGAACAAGTATAATTATATTATTCGTTCTTTTGATTCCATTGTCAACTTTTGCTATTCTTCCAATAGTATCCTTAGTCAAATCATTCAAAGAATTTGATGGGTTTACGCCTATTGTCTTGTGTTCATTTTGAACTCAATAGGTGGGGGGCATCACCGCTCTGCTGGACTTAGACAATTATTGCAAGTTGTGCCATCCGAAGCATATTCTTTGTCATGTGTGCCTTGTTGCAGACATTGTAAAGCAAAGCGATTCTATCATGAAACAAACAGATTTTGTTGTGCTGATGAAACAATTTCTTTAGTCACAAATGATGTCCCTGATCAGTTTTATGATCTTTTTACCTCCAACACAGATGAAAGCGCGCATTTTAAGACCTATGTTCGGACTTATAATAACAAGTTTCCGTTTATATCTTTTGGAGTTAAATTCGATAGAGATCTTTGCAGACGGAATAGAGGGATTTATACCTTCCGAACTCAAGGACAGATCTATCACTATATCAATGATTTAGTCCCATTAAATGGTCGTCCTTCTTATCTCCAATTGTATTTTTATGATACTGAGCATGAATTGGAAAATCGCATTTCTGATTCAGATAGAATGAATCCATCAATTATAGTTCAACTCATCGATATTCTTCGCATCAATCCATATTCTATGTTTTTTCTGTCTCTTGGTGATTTGCCAAATTTGGAAAATCAAGTAATCCATATAAGATCAGATGCTGGCCTAGATCAGCGTGTATTCAATGCTCCGACATCATCACAAGTTGCAGCGATATAGGTTGAAAATGAAGATACAGATCAGTTGGGAGGACGGAACATTTGTGTCTTTAGTCATTCTGGTGGAAGTCATATAGTTCAGTATTATTTTGGCTGCTATGATCCACTTCAGTATCCGCTGTTGTTTCCTTTTGGGGATACTGGTTGGCATCAAGGCATTCGAATGGTCAATAGAGAAAGAACATTAATATGTAATGAAACAACTCAATCAATAGATCCTCACCAATCGATATCAGCAGAAGAATTACTTACAAGAGAACAACGAGGTGAGAGTGTAATCTTAATCTTCCCATTTTGTAATTAGTTTGTAGAGGTCTAATTTTGTAATATTTCATTCTCCTTCAACTTTTATAACGTTGAACAGAAAAATGAAGGATCTAATTGTTTGGTGCTGTGAATATTATTGCTACAAATTACAAATCAGAGAAAATGTCAGATCAATTTTGTTGCTGTCAGGTCGTCTATTGCAACAATTTGTTGTTGATATGTATGTTAAGATCGAGACGTCAAGATTAGATTATTTTCGTAGTAAACAATAACATATTCGATCTGAGTTATATCAAGGTATTGTCGATACCATTATGCTTGGGGAAACTAATGCTTCTAAAGTTGGAAAACGAATTATTCTGCCATCGTCATTTATTGGGGGTCCAAGAGACATGCGAAAAAGATATATGGAAGCAATGGCTTTAGTTCAACATTATGGTAAGCCAGACATTTTTTTAACAATGACATGCAATCCAATCTGGCAAGAAATTTCAAATGAATTACGCATGTATGAGGAGATTCAAAATCGGCCTGATTTGGTTGCTCGGATCTTTCGTGCAAAATTAGAAGAGTTAAAGAGGGCTTCCACATGCTCATTTTTTTAATTATATTACAGAGGGATTGGAAACTTTATGCGCCTGAATCTTTTGATGAGATTGTATCAGCGGAAATACCTGATAAAAATGTGAATTTGCATTTGCATAACGCTGTTGTCAAGCATATGATACATGGACCATGTGGGGTGTTGAATCCTACAAATGTTTGTATAAAAAAAATGGTTATTGCAAAAACTGTTATCCAAAAAATTTTATATCGGCTACGACTGTTGGAAATGATTGCTTCCTAATATATAGGCGTTCTGATAATGGAGTAACTGTCAATGTGAGAAGTCATAATTTGGATAATCGTTGGGTCGTTCCTTATAATCCATATTTGCTTGCAACATTTGACTGTTACATTAATGTCGAGATTTGTTCTACGGTAAAAGCAGTCAAATATCTTTATAAATACATTTACAAAGGGCATGATCGTGTTGCTTTCAATTTGATTTCTGAACAAAAAATCAACAAATTAATGAAATCCAACAATTTCAATCGGCTCGATGGATTGCGCCACCTGAAGCAATGTGGAGAATATATGGTTTCATTGTTAATGAAATGTACCCAGCAGTGTATAACTTACATTTACATCTTGAGGATCAACACCAAGTAACTTTTCGATCAAATGACGACTTAATCAATGTTCTCAACTCTGATCGGTCTGCAAAATCGATGTTAACAGAATTCTTTGCACTAAACCGAGTGGATGAGAATGCCAGGACGTTGTTGTACAAAGAATTTCCAGAATTCTATGTTTGGAGCCAACAATATAAAGAGTGGACTTGTCGGAAGAAGAAAACTGTTATAGGTCGAATTGTTACAGCAAATCCATTTGAAGGTGAGAGGTATTATCTACGGATATTGTTAAATCATGTCAGAGGACCTTTGTCATTTGAAGATCTTAGGACAGTTGATGGTGTTGTGGCTCCAACATTTCGTGACGCAGCAACTATGCACGGTTTGTTACAGAGAGACAACAGCTTAGAAGATTGTTTATATGAAGCATCTCTATATCAAATGCCGTCAGTTTGAGATGACCATTTGCCACTATATTAGTTTATTGTAATCCAACCAATCCAAGAGAACTTTGGGAACGTTTTGAACAAGATATGTCACTTGATTTTAGGTCAACTGAAGATTCTATGTTCAATGTAAGAAGGCAAGTTTTGCGTTCAATCTCATTTACACTTGAATCAATGGGAAAAGATATTAATTCGTTCTATCTTCTTGATGACAACATTTGTTTCGATGAAGACCAATTCGAATCTAGGGAAATTGACGATGAATTGGCTGTTGAAATTCCAACAGAAGATATTGCTGTATCAGAAGCCCTTAATAGTGAACAACGATATGCCTATAATTCAGTTTTGGGTGCTGTTTTTTCAAATAGAGCTGCTACATTCTTTGTTGATGGCCCAGGGGTACAGGGAAGACATTCTTGTACAAGACACTTCTCGCCGCAGTAAGATCAAGAAAATTAGTGGCACTTGCAACTGCTTCATCTGGTATTGTAGCATCTATCCTTCCTGGAGGTCGAACAGCACACTCGCGCTTTAAGATTCCACTGGATACTGATGAACATAGCATGTGTCGTGTCAGTAAACAAAGTGCCCTTGCAAAGCTACTACGTGTAGCAAAGTTAATTATATGGGATGAGGCTCCCATGTCAAGAAAACAACACATCGAAGCATTAGATAAAATGTTACGAGACATTAATGACTCAGAGTTAACATTCGGTGGAAAAGTTGTCGTTTTTTGTGGAGATTTTCGCCAGGTTTTACCTGTGGTTCGTAAAGGAACAAGACAACAACAAGTTGACTCCAATTTGGTTTCTTCCTATTTGTGGCCTACATTGATCAAGCTTCATTTGACTGAAAATATGCGAGCAAGATTGGATCCAGTTTTTTCAGAATATTTGTTAGAATTAGGCAACGGAATGCCACCAATCACAGTTGATGAAACTATAAAAATTCCTGATGGCATGCTTGTTCCATATGAAGATGACTGCACTTCTTTGAATCATTTAATAGATGCTGTTTTCCATGATATTCATGGATATTCAATAAATATTTCAGCTATGACGAATCGGGCCATATTAACACCAAAGAACAGTTATGTTGAGGAAATAAATGCATTACTAATTCATAGGTTTCCTGGTGAGCTTAGGCGATATTATAGCTTTGATGAAGCAATAGATGCATCTGAACAATCAGTCATGGAGGATTTTTTAAATACTTTGACCCCAAATGGACTTCCTCCTCATGAATTGTTACTGAAGATAAACTGTCCCATCATACTGCTTAGAAACATTAATCCTTTAGAAGGACTATGCAACGGAACACGCCTAATTTGTCGGGCTTTTGATCGAAATGTGATTGATGCGGAAATCGCAGTTGGGCACCATAGAGGAAAAAGAGTATTTATTCCAAGAATCCCATTTTTGCCAAATGTTGATGAAAATAGTGGTTTTCCATTCAAACGAACCCAGTTTCCTATCAGATTAAGCTTTGCAATGACTATAAATAAGTCACAAGGGCAAACATTGGATTTTGTTGGGATATATTTACCTCAACCTGTTTTCTCACATGGTCAATTATATGTGGCTTTATCAAGGGCTAAGACTGCATCTACAATAAGGGTTTTAATACGACCAGTGTCGACTGAACTATCAGAAAAGAACTGCACAAAAAATATTGTGTATACAGAATTATTAAGATTAGCATATTCAGATTAATGTTATATAGGTAATGATTCAATTGTATAATTTGAGTTTAACTACTTATACAAAATTACATATTTAATTGAATTATTTGTTCTGTATTTTTAGTATTGTAGTCTTGAAATATTTATTGAATTTTTTAATTCTCTTTGCAATTTTCTTTTTAAATTTATTATTGGATTTATTATTCTTACACGTTTGATATTTTTGTATATGAACAGCTTTAAAGATGCGGACTATTTATACATCAATAAAAGATATCACTCCAAATACAAGGAATTAGAAAATGAAAATGATCATGGCTGACAAGTCACCCAAACGAACAGGCCAACGCTCGCCAGTGAAGTACCAAAGTCTAACATTGATTGATCCAGAGGTATATTAATTACTTCTTTCTATTGTCTTTTGTTTTTTTCGTGTACTAAAAACTTGTAAATGATTTTGTTATTCTTGCATCCTATCTATTAAATTTTGTTTTTTTTTTTTTACTACTAATTCGTTGGATCTTTTTATATTTGATTTTCTAAATCTTTTCATATTATATAAATATTGATGATGTTTCTTTCATTTAGTTCTCTTATTGTAACACATTTAAAAAATATTATTTTTTTAAAACCCGAAAACAATTTAAAATAAAAAAAATTATTATACTCAATTATTCATTACAATTTTTTTTCCATAAATTGTTCATTTCAATTTCTTATACTGTACAGGGAAATCGAGTGCAAGCGACAATGTTCGATAAAGATATTGACTCACGAGATGATACCTTACATATTTTCTGGTCATATTACATTAGTAATGCATATGTGAGGCCGCTGGATCCAAGGTATAGAATTGAAACACATGAATATCAATAGATCCTAAATTCAAGAACGATAATTGAGAAAGTTCCGAAAGATGAAGAACAATTGGAGCTACCAAAGTACCAACTCATTCCGTTCAACGAATTTGACGCTTACAAAAACTCAATTGCAGAAATAGGTAATTTACTCTTTATTTTAGAATCTTTAATTATCGATCTATTAAAAATTTAAATCTTATTTGTCAGATGTTTTGGCTGTTGCAATTCATATCAAACCATGTAGAGAGATAACTTCGGCACATGGACCGACAACTATTCAGGAAATCTATGTTATCGATCAAAGGTAAAAATATCTTTTAGATAGTTCACTCTTTTAGAATTATTTTCATTCTTTATTTTTTACATATTCTGTTAATTCTTTTTTTATTCCAATTTTGTAGCTTAAACCCTATAAGTTTAACTATGTGGGGTCAATTTGTGCAAGATGAATGCAAAAAAATCTCAGAAATAATTGGCTCAAAGCCAGTTATACTTGGAACAAGAATAAGGGTTGGTTCTTATAATGGTATTTTTAATAATTAACAGTCTTATATTTTCTTTTATATTATATATGCTTACATTAATCATGATCTTTATTTCCAATGAAGGATTGTCTCTTTCATCGCGTTTAAAAAGTAAATTTATGATCAATCCTGCTCTTCCTGAGGCAACTTCATTGCAAGAGTGGTAATTATCACAAATATAAATCATTATTTGTTTCATGCCATTTGAATATTGAAATCTCCATATTTTTATTTTTTATGTTGCATTTGTTTTTATGAATTTTAAGGGCGGTGATTAATGACTTATTACTTGAGAGAATTATTGCAAAATGCTTGACATACCCATCAACATCTCTATCTTCTGTTGATATTCGAGAAATCATCAAGAACTGTGATGTTGCTGAGTTCATTAAAAGTTTACAACCCATGCAGGTAAAATCGTATTCTTTGTAACAGATTCAAATATTTATACAATCAATTCACCTAAAAAATTGTTTCTAATGTAATGTAGAAAGCAAAATTTTGGATAAAGGCAAAGATAATTGTAGTTGACTTGCGCCAGATATTTTTTTATATGTCATGTATTGACTGCAATAAAGGAACTAGGTATGATTACAATGATACATTCATTTATTACCATTGTAAATACCAAAGCATTTCTCAACCACGGTATGTATCTTTCAAATTTTTTGTTTTATTTGATAATTTATATGATAGATTTAATGTATAGCTTTTGTTGATTCTAACTTAAAATGACATTTCTATCAAATTTATAGTTGTCGAGCATATGTTGAACTCGACGATGGTACATGAAGACTATCTGCTATTATGTTTGGTGAAGTTGTAGAACAAGCATTCGGTTGTTCGGCAGTTGAACTTATGAATCACACTGGTGATGTATGTTTTCTTATTTTCCATTAAATTTATCGTTGTGAGTAAAAAAGTTCATCTTAGAATTTTCGACATGTTTACTGCATTATCTATGACCACATTGAGTTTTATATTAATTTTTCATGTATCTGTTCTTTAAATTTTTATTAATCATAGAAGCTTATTAAAAATGTTCTTTGCAGGAGCATTTGCCATATATTGAAAATCTTGTAGCAGAAGTTTCGCAAAAAGAATGGATGATCGAACTTTTAGCAGACCCTAATCGACTCAACCAGCAGGAACACAAAAATTTCAATATCGTCTCTATTGATGCAGTACAAGACGACACAAAATGATGCATCATAGTAAAAATATCAAATGACTCATATTATGAACTGATATTTTTGTTGGTTTTGTAAATATGTGTTGGATTATGGATTATGTTACATTATAAACTAATGTTTTATAAATATCGATGTTTTTACCGAACTAGGCAAACGTGCTTTGCATGTTGTTCCGACCTAGTATATATATATATATTTATATATATATATATATATATCTATAAATTGAGCCTAGATGCAACACCTTGCTTGAGTCCTTGATCTATATATGGAGTTACAATTTAAGAAAAAGAAAAGGGTCACTATTTCGGCTATACTTTCGCAGGTAGCTTTTATTAAAGGAAAATGATAGGGTTATTATTCTCTTACTACTCATTTACTATTTATTTTATATTTTATATTTTATTAATTTTTTATTTTACTTAATGATTAAAGAAGTGACTATTAGTAAAATTATATATTTTTAAATTTTTTTTTAATAGTTAAGGATATTAAAAAAAATACTTAAAAGAAAATGATAAAAAAATAAAAAAAAAACTTAAAATGAACTATAAATAGTAAATAGATAGTAATAAAGTAGTAACTCTATCATTACCCTTTCCCAAAACTAGCAAACAACCAACAAAAAAAAAAAAAAAAAACAGCAAAGATTGTTTATAAAAAATAAAAAAATAAATAAAAAAGAGAGAATCGTTTGAGAAAATAGGAGTTAAAAAGCAAAATAAGATCCTGTAAGAAGTTGAATTTAGCCATAATCTTTTAGATGGAGAACAAATACTGCTTTATTAATTGAACTTCGACTTCAGCTCTTGTCGTCCTTCCTGGCCTCTTGCTATTTCTTTATTCGTAGATGTCAAGATTTTTTCCCCTCTTGTCGGACAGCAAAAGCCACTTAAAAGTTAAATCCTCCTATATGACTGTTACTCGTTCGGCTTTATCTGTATGAGAATCATGTGATTATCCTCGACCGTCTGCAGACTGCACTGAAGTATCCTTGGAATAGGCCAAGCATATTCTCCCTTTCTCTGCGGAATGGGGACTGCTTATGGGCCCATTGTCACTGCCTAATTTAAATGAGATGAAAATTCGGATCCAGAATGAGATTTTATGCTAAGAAAAACATTAATGATAGACGTGAAAGACTGATTTGACACTTAATTGGGCTGTAATTTGGAAAAATAGAGTTAGATTTTGAATGTTTGCCCAAGATTTTTCTAATCCTTTATTTTCTACGCACTTCTCGAGTACCTACTAGCCACCCAGACCCAGTACACCCATGAATTTCCTTTAGCTTTGTGGAAACATAGATTAACGAATGCCATGCATTTCTATTTCAATTTGAAATTTGAGGCTTGAACGAACATAAAGGAGGTCAATTTTTATTGGACAAATACGTGTCGGGATGAAAAGACATGGGGACTAATGTGGGTAAAATTTCCTAGCCGAAGCCGGACAAGCCGCCGACATCTCGTTGTCTCATCTTCCTCCCCGAAGTAGCAGCGCACGGCATTTGTAGGCCCACTTTTGTACCATTAGATCTTGGGCTTTTATAATTGGTGTTTTTGAAACCCTGCAACTTCTGTTAAGGCTCCAAGAGAAATTCAATATCTGGCCCAAATATTAGGCTACTAGTAATGATAGCCCAATTGATTTCGAGTAATGATAGAGGGAATTTTTACACACAATTATGCCAAAAAAATTGCTTATATGACATGTCATATAACAATAAAATAATTTCAATAAAGACCAAAAGATTATTAATTTTTTTTATTATATTGCAGTGCCACGTAGGCCGATTGTGTAATAATTCAATATAATTTTTTATTATATTGAATCTGCTCTTCATACATGGGGATCTAGCCCAATCAACCGGGCGTAAATAAAAAAGGGTAATGATATTTTTATATATTTTTTATTACTATTTCACTGTCAATTATTATTATTATTATTATAATACCATTTGACTTTAGATTAAAAATCTTAAAGCATGTAATTCTTATATAATTTTAAAAAAATAATTAATTAACTTAATTATATAATTTAATTAAAAATAAATTTAATTTTATATAAATTGGCTTATATTGAATTTATTTTTTTAAATTATGCAAAAATTCATGTTTTGAAATTTTTAATTTAGATTCAAAGAATAAAAAGAAAATTAAATAATAAAATAATAGTAAAAAAAGTGCAAGGTATATATACCAATTTAGTCAGAGCCCAAACTGTGGACACGGTAATTAATTTGGAATAGCGAATTCATTTGGCAATTGGGCCCCTGTCCCTCGCTAATGCGTCTGCAGTGCTATGGATATCATTCTTTGGAGTCCAAGCCCTTGATTCATGCTTTGTCCCCACATCCAAGTGGTTCTTCTTTTTCTTATTATTTTCTCTTCATTTACTTGCTAAGCTCTATCATTAGCTTATTAGGGCTGTCGACTCGTATTATTAGGTTATATTCGAAGCGTATTAAATTAAATTTGGATTGCATTTGAATTAATTTTAAGTTTTTTTATTTAATTAAATGGATAAGACTCAACATCTCTAGGTTGTTAATCTGTCTATATCAAGTTTGTGAGTCGTGAGAAAAATTCTTTACTCTTTATATGTTAGGTTTGGTTGGTATATTAATCAATTAATCAACCTAAGCTAACATATCTTATGAAACGGATCAAACTCTTTAAGTTTTAGCCTATGATCGCGAATTACGTGTTATGTTAATCTCAAAGTCGCGCTTGAGTTATGTCAAAATTTGCGGAGGCCTAGTATCAATCTCATAATTTTGGGCTTGAACTTGATGTAATATTCTTCTTCCCTTCATTGAAAAACCGAAAAGAGGGCAGTTTGATTCCTAATTGCATAACTCCATATATCACAGCCCAACAAAACAGCCCCCCTACCTGGGTCCAAAAAAAAATCGTTGCAGTCATAAGTGTATAAGCGCCGCATAATCATTTTAAAAAAAGTGAATAAATATAAAACCTATATGAAAATAAAATTAATTCTTTAATAGTAAACCCTACTTTTTTCCAAAATGACTGCACGGGGTTCGCACACTCCACAATTATATGCAGCATTACTCATTTCTAAATTTTATAGTACTATATAGCTTACCATTGATGTCTAATTAAATTGATTGTAGCGAGCTCCATTTAATAATATTGGTTCGAAATATGCCCGAAGAATAATTAGCTGCCTGCCTATGACAATTTATTTAAATTTCTACAGGACATGATGAGTTATAACGAAGTTGTTGATCTTTAGGTAATTCGTTGCTATAGGAAATAAAGTATTACAGCTTGTTTGTTAAATCATTTTACTAAATATTTGTTAAATCAAATAGGCCAATAAACTCGTCATATTCCTCATCTGCTATATATATATATATATATGATCGATCATTTTACTAAGAATCTCATGAGATTCTCAAGAATTTAGCTTGGCTTGTCAATCCTGTCTCTGCATGCCATCTTGTAATTGAAAATATATTAATCAGTAATTCGAACAAGCTAGTAACTGCTGTCTATAACAATATTAAGCCAATTAAGTAAAATTAATCTGGCATGGGTTCTTACTGGAGAGATAAGAACTCAAATTGTTTAAAGAGAACAACTTATAATTGATCATGTTAGCAGTTTTCCCCATTATAGAAATATAAATCACAAGACCGACACAGGGGCAGATCAACTACAAATTCTCACTTAATACTAATTAGTTTTCCAGGTTTCTTTTATTTTCTCAGCAATTTTTTCATACTTGCACCTATATATATATATATATATATATATATATGTTTGTCATCAATAAATCTCACAGTCTGATCACATTGATATATTTATTTATTTTTTCACATCTCATAATATCTAAGAAAATATTTCGATTTCTTTTTACAAGTTATATATTTGGTAAATTTACAACTTCATTTTTCCTATTTAGTTACACTTTTCGTTTTAAGTCTTCTATTAGATAGCTTATTTTGTTTGATATTGTTAGTATCATCTATGCTACCGTCGAGTTAACAATTAGAAGTGAAGGCAACAAATCTCATAGCTATTACTATCTATATTATAGAAGGGGTAGTGATAGGGTTACTTACTACCTTATTACTACCCATTTACTACTCATAGTTCATTTTAAGTTTTTTATTTTTTTTTATCATTTTTTTAAGTATTTTTTTTAACATCATTAACCATCAAGAAAAAATTAAAAAAATATATAATTTTACTAATAGTCACTTTCTTATCCATTAAGTAAAATAAAAAATTAAAAAAAAATCAAATATAAAATGAGTAGTAAGAGGGTAGAACCTCTATCATTTTCCTTATAGAAGCTAGCTTTACTACATTCAATCTTAAATGCAACAAAAATGTTTAATTTTAATTTGTTTCTTAATTAATTCTTATCCTTTGCTAGCTTATGCTTTTATGATGTATTTGTCGAATGAGTAATTCTACGTACAGTCTCGAACAGGGACTCCTCTACAGTCCTGTTTATGTGTCAACAATGAAGAATTACAATAATACCCTTATCTGAAAGGGATTTGCTAGATACAAGCGGTTTGGCACACCAAACTGCATACCAACACTTACGTAACTTTTTTTTATTACAGAAATAAATAAAAGAATGTCTTACATTTAATATTAATACACGATTTGGTGTACGAAATCGCTTACAAGAATTTTTTTTCTATCGAAAATCTACACAAAATTTCATCTTCGATCCATTCAAAATAGCCGCATCTGAAAGGGATGGCACCCCCTCATTTCGTTTTGCAATTCTACTCCATTGATGGCGACGTGCGTCATGCCTGTTAAGAGAACGAGAATACCAGAAGTTTCATTCTTTTTCCTTTTTCATCCACATCTTTATTAATGGAGAATCCAGAACCCTCTTTCAGCATCTATATATACAGTGCTCTCGCTCCTCTCGTGTTCATCGCGAAATTGATCATCCATCGATCAAAGCTCTCTCTTTAATTAATTAGTTCTTCCTCAAGATATCTTTACATACTCTCAAGGTTTCAAGACATGTCGCTCATTCCTAACATTTTTGGCGGCCGCCGAACTGATGTGTTTGCTCCATTTTCTCTAGATATTTGGGATCCCTTCGATGTTTAGTGAGGTTGTCTCCATGTGATTGAGACTAATGATTTCCATTTTGAATCAAACCTAAAAGTTATATATGTACATAGTTATATGATATGTACGTAGTTAATTGGTAATGGCTATATGACAGATGTATAAAATTTTACTTATTTCAAAATACATGCTAGAATATGGACATCCCACTTAATTAATTCTTATCCTTTGCTTATACTAATTTTATGATGTATTTGTCGAGCAATGTTGGCTTTATTATTTGATCGATTTTGAACATAAAATATTGATTTTTTACTTGGGCCTCGTTTGGATTTAGGAAGTATTTCATTTTCTTTTATTTCATTATTACAACTTTTCTAAATTTTTACACAAAATATAATAAACAATTCAACTTTTTCAAATCCAAAAACAATAATAATATTAAAAAATGACATTCTAACAATACTTTTTTTAACTAATTTCATATTTCATCTCAAACCATCTTATCTACTCTCTAGATACTAACCAGCCATTTTTAAAGTCTTTGATAATGCACGCTTACTTATTATAAAGAGAGACTACTAGAACTTAATGTATGTCAGTTGGCCTTCCAACATAAAATTCCTAGTTGCCCCTGCCGACGCATAAGATATTCGAAATTTAATAAATAAAGAAAATTGGTGGACTAGCGTTATGAGCCTTGCTGTGCTGCTAGCGACATCGTGCTTGCTGGTTTGACTATTCTCCTCTTCCAAACTTTCATCTCTGATGAATATATACATTGAGTAGGTCGATGATAATTACCTAATTCATGCCGGCCTCTTTCTCAGTGTAAATTAAGCTGGAACATATTTCAATCATTCAATGGTACCAGATGATCGGATGCATATGGAGAAAGAAAACACTCGCATATATATATATATATATATATATATAAATATATATATGTATATACCCTTGCGCTAACGAAATTGAAACTGTCACTAGCTTACATGAGTACCTGTAGAAAGTTTTCGTAAACGACTTGGTTCAAAAATTGCCCAAGACCACTTGAGAGAATTCTATTAAAATAACTATTCTTTACAATAGTAGTGTCTAAAAGAATCCCGAAAATTAAATACAGAATATACAAAAAATTAAGAAAGCAAATAATTACAATAAACTGAATGGTAAAATGGTGGAATTCTGCACGTCACGGGAGGATCTAAGAAGACTGTCAAATGGCTGCTGATTGTGCGGAACTACTATCAAGGTATTTACATGCTGATTTACTGCTACGTTAACACCTGTATGCATGGCCGCCCTTGTGCTATATTATTTATTTACGGCCTTTGGCCTACTTATAATATCCTTAATAGCTTGCAAAATACATATGAATAAGCTTCCAGCTTGTAAATAATCATGTAACAACAATTAGATGATATTTCAACTGCCAGGCTTCTCCTGGCCACGCGGAGTACTGCATACAGAAAAGTTAAGGGGTCATATACTCGAGAGATATTTAATTTTGTTTAAGTCTGAAATTGCTTATCGCCTGAAACTGACTTGGTTTCCACCATCATGTTTCCGGAGAACCAGACAGACTATCTAGATATCAGCTATCACACGCACACACGCACAACTGTAAACTACTTTTATCTCCAAAAATAACTTTTAGTCATAAGATATATAGGTGGATGTAAGTGCACTCACTGTATTCTCTCGTTATAAATTAACGCGATCTCCTTTTTCTTTCTGCCAACAAATTTTCCATGCGGAGAAACCGCAGTGAAATTTCCGGAGTCCGCAGTTTCAAACAAGCGAGAAAGTACGTACATATCGCCGAGAAGAAGAATAAGAAAAAGGAAAAGGAAAAGGAAAGTACACATCAAAACAAGGAAATCTATAATATCATATAATATATATCAGTACCGCTGGTAGTACAACGGAATGAGAAAGCCGTGAGCTTTTCTCACAATAGATAACAAGTACACGGTTTTTCTGGATACATTATTCGAGTTGGCCACTGCACTTATTTCTCGCATTATATAATCTTTAACTTTGTTGGCCTGCTGGTGGCTTGTGCGGCGGCTAGATTCTACGGGACAGCTTCCACCGGAGGGTGTCCTGGGTAGTGTCCGTAAGGTGGGTATGGCTTGTACGGTTTTGGTTTCCCCTTTATCGGAGGTAGAGTTGGCGGGCGCTTGTATGATGGTGGTTTGGGTTTGTAATACTTGGGAGGTGGCTTCTTATATGAAGGAGGCTGGTACGTTGGTGGCCTGTAATACTTGGGAGGTGGCTTATAATATTTGGGTGGCTTGTACTTGTAGTCGTCTCCAAGAGCTGGAATGGTGAGAATCACCATGCCAAGGAACGCCAGTAACATGTATAGGGGAGACATGGTTTTGATTGTGCAGAGTATCGAAGAGGAGGGCACCTTTTTATGCTGTTTTGATGCATGTAATGGCCCTTACAGGTGTCAAAAGATGGTTCATTCATTCGTTATCTAGATTGTCCAAGATGTCAGAATATGGTTTACTCGTAAAGCGCTTACAAGCAATTCATATAGAGAATTTTAAATAGAATAGTATTTTTTATTAAATTTAAACCTATCAAATTAAAAGTAAAAGTCAAAATAAAAGTTAAAAATAATAATATTTTATTATGAAAAATACTATTCCTACAGACAGTTTTTATCGAAAATTTTTACCGAATTTTTTTTTATTTTATTTTTTTTTACTTTGATGATTAAGAAAGTTTTTAAATGAGTTTATGATTTTTTTTATATTTTTTAAAAATATTTAAAGTGTTTAAAAGAATTGGAAAAAAAGCAGAAAACAAAAGTTTTTGCCTCTCGGTGAGATTCTCTGTAAAATCCTATGTGCATGTAGTAGAATCCTTTTATTATATAGTTATAAATAAGTTGTTATATGGTAATGGAATTTTTCTATTCATTATTTTTATATATTAT
The DNA here is from genome assembly GCF_004785595.1 of Juglans microcarpa x Juglans regia. Classification (NCBI taxonomy): domain Eukaryota; kingdom Viridiplantae; phylum Streptophyta; class Magnoliopsida; order Fagales; family Juglandaceae; genus Juglans; species Juglans microcarpa x Juglans regia. The sequence goes on along the minus strand of NC_054594.1, from coordinate 37,512,641 downwards.
ACATTATATTTATTTTTATTTTATTTTAATTTATTTATTTATTTATTTTAAATTAATTAAATTCTTTTACTTATTATTCACACATTGTATATTAGATAAGAGAAAAAAATTAAAAATTAAAAAATTATATATAGTATACGTGAAGATGAGGAATAAATTTTTCATAATATGTCTATAATTGTCTATCATATCTCTTACCTCGTAGGGTCCGATTCAATTAATTAATGTGATAGGTACTCTTGGTCCCACTGAGCCGTCAAGTTTGAATATTAGTGCTAAAAGTCATCAATCATGCATGGGTTCGAAAATGGAGGTTTTATTGGTTTGCAGACAATTTTACTTTTACAAAATTTTTTATCTTATTTTATTTCACTTTATTTAATTATTATAATTTTTTTAAAATATTTATATAAAATATAATAAATAATTTAATTTTTTAAAATTTTAAAATAAAAATAATATTAAAAAAATATATTTTAATAATATTTTATTTAATTTTTAATTTTTAATTTAATTTATTTTATCTCATATCATCTATAAAAATATAAGAAGTATTAATAACTTTATGCTTTAAAGGTCGAAGAAGGAAGACGGCATTCCGCCCTCCTTCAGAGTAGGTAGGTTCAGATTTATGGAAGGGAAAGATTATGAAAAGAAATTTATTTACTTAACTTATATGGTCTAATCTCGACTTGTGGACTTTAAATTAAGCTATCAAAATTATACATTGTCATTAATTAATCTTGGCCAGTTTTTCTTCGAATTTGAGTTTTGAGTAAAAAATTTGCATATTTTTCCCACGTACAGTTGGCAATTTTAGGTTTCAAACATAGATTTTCACATTAATCTTATAGCCTATTTTATTATAGTGGGTTTTTAATGTATCTTAGGCAATTGGTTTTCTCTAATAATAGTTTTTTTTTATAAGATCTTGATTTTGAGCTGATTTTTAATTGTCACCCACAAAATTCTTTTTAAGTAAAATATTCTTTTACCACATAAAAACTTATATGATCCTTTTTTTTTTTTTTATATATATATATATATCTCATTAAAGTGAAAAAGCAAGATCAAGATTTCCGAATTAAATTGCATTTTTCAATAATATGACCAGCTAGCATATATAATTAGAAAATAATTTATACATAATATTTTTTATAATATTTTATAGAATTATGTTTTAAATAAAAAATATTTTTATAAAATATATTATAAAAATAACATTATTTTATAAAATATTCTCATTTTATAATATTATTATATAATATATTATGTAATATGTTGTACATATCATTGCTCTATATAATTAGGGCAGATGTTGAGCGAGGATGCTGCACAAATGAGTTCAAATATAGGCCATCCAATTAGGATAGCCCCCTCTCTGACTTATTAGTCCTGGACCGTACGAATGTAGGAGAACGTATAGGGTAAAAGAAAAACAAAAAATGTTACCACCGACAGTTGGGGTCCCCATTCGTCTGATAATTTTTTTTTTAATTTAGTAATTAAGAAAATATTTTTTAATAATATTATGATTTTTAAAAAATATATTTAAAGGTCAAAAAAATATTAAATTAAAAAAAAAAAAAGAACTTTTTTACCCTACTCGTGATCTCGTGCTACACCTGTTCATGGTTGAGTTTTTTTAACTTAAAAACCAAAACCGGCAGTACAGGCATTAGTACTTGCATTATTGGAGCTAGATGTAGACAGATCATCTACTCATCTTATCTTCTGTATATGTAATTGAAGTTCAAAGGCACGTGAGAAACTGGATTTGTTAGGGCAGGTTTGGGGATGGGATGAAATATAAAATTTTTATTTTATCATTACATCTTTTTTAAATTTTTATATAAAATATAATAAATAATTTAATATTTTCAAATCTCAATTCACCTTTTTTAAATTTCAATACAATAATAATATTAAAATACAATATTTTAAACTCTTAAACAAAATATAAAATTTTCATCTCATCCCCCAAACTTGTCCTAAGGTGTAACAAAATCAAACTATCTCCGCTCATCATATATTATATAATTATTATAATTTTATATAAAATATAATAAATAATTTAATTTTTTTAAAATTTAAAATAAAAATAATATTAAAAAATAATATTATAATAATATTTTATTTAATTTTTAATAAAATATCTTATCTCATCTTATTTAAACTGTATAACCAGACTTTAAAGTTAACAAAAGGTTTTTAAATTTATAAAAGATTCAATTTAAAAAATAAAAGAGTAATATTATGCAATATCTTAATTCTCTTAATTTTTTTATTATTTCATATTAAATAATTAGAAATTATTTATTATATTTAACTTATGAACTTATATATTTATATTATATAATAATGAGAGGATAATAAAAAAAGAGAAGGCAAATAGATTTTTATAAAATAAAAAAAAATAAAAGAAGGAGACGAGGATACTTCCTGCGCGCCAAGTGCCACCTGGTGATCCCCCTGAACGCGAACTCGATCGGCCATCTCCGACCACTACGCGCTTGGGCCCACAGGGTTTAAATGTGTTTTTATTGTTGACTGAAATTATTTCAATTTTTGAAGTGGGAATTAGAAATTATTAGGCCAATTCAAAGACTACTGGTCTAGATGTCCTCTCCGTGCTTAATTGTTTGTCTAGATTTAGTCGTTAACTTGTTGGCTTTAATAACATTGTTCACACACGTCATGTTTTTTTAATTGCATGCTTTAGTGCGAGCGGTAGCAACTTCTTGATCTTCTTCTCACTCGTTTACCCCTTCCCCAAGTTTCTTCTGTTGATCTCTGTGTTTTCATTTATATTTTTGCTTCTTTTTCTTCTCTTTTTTCAATTAATGCTTTGCAAGTTCCTATCTTGATTCAGCTTTGAACGCGTAAACAACGACAAAGAGGTTAGGTTACGATTTGGCAACATCATATTGCATTGGGATAAACTTTCCCACTCTAAATAATTAAGTATAACAAGTCACCAAAAGAAGTTGCTCAAAATCCCTATTATATGTGATTGATTTGATATTGAAAGATATTCTAACTATTTATACAATAATAACGATGACTTGTGATGAATTACTTGTCATCATGAAAACTCATTTCGATAAAAAATAATTATTTTTATTATAAATAACTTAAGATATATATAAGTATTTTTATTTTAGTGGAGTTGAACTCTGCCATCTCTTATTTAGAGAGACCAGTCCATTTGGTGATGATATACTGTGAAAATTTATCCTTCATATCTCTATTTCTTTAATAGTTTGCTTGAAAACCATAGACGTGATAGGTTGGATTCCATCCGACCGCTTAACATACTATAAGAACTAAAACCATGGCTTCTGCCCAGCTCTTTGCACATTGTATTGTGGTTTGCATCGTAACTAATTGAGTTGTGTTATACAAAAGTCTCACACTTTGTACACTATTTAAAAATATATAATTTTATTTTTTTTATTATCATATTTCATATTTCATAAAATACGATGATAAAATTATAAAATCATATATTTTTAAGTGGTGCACAGGAGCGTGAGGCTTATATTTAGAATTTTTCTAACCAATTAGATTATTCAGGACTAAGTTAGTTTGGTTTGAAAATTGTCTCATCTCATCTGAATAACCAAACGAAGCCAAATTAACAATGAAAATAGAGGAGGGTGGGGGAACAAAAGCAAAAGAGTATCGCAATGATAATCTCCATACGTTTCTTAGCTGAACATCAAGTTATTTGAATCTTATAAGCTTAGCTAGCTGCTTAGAAGACTTTAATTCATCTAAATGTTATAACGTCTTCTTTTAGACTGCTGCGATGTTCTAGTAAAAGTCCCTCCATGGTGGATTCCAACCTTTGCAAGCCACAATGGGGGTTTGCAGCTTCAAATATACACTTATTTTTTCGTCATAATCATCATCACTGTCCGAGAACATCTACAAGGTATTCACGCAACCTGGTTCACAGTGATCACTACTTACGACCGACACGAGAGGTTTGATATATTTGGAGCAATGCAGTCTTACTTTCGTAATAACCTGTCTTCTTGTAAAAGTGATGACATGTGCAATTTTTTTAGTTTGGCAAATCTAGCTCATGTTTTTGGCCTTGATTTATCCTGTTGGCTTGTGGTGAACAGAATGGATGAGCTTAGCATCTATTATTATATATCATGTGAAGGCACAAATACGTGAATAAAGGCAAAAGGAAATATAAATATTATGAATTTCTATAAATTAATACTGAAGATGAAATTCACTGCATTAAACTAGAAATTCGGATATGCTCAGCAGTTAGAAGTAGAAGCAAGACTGTAATTAATGAGCAATGTGAATTGAGCAATCATCCGCTAGCTATAGACGAACAGAACATGACACAAGCTAGGACGCATAATCATGAGTACTGCTACGCTCTTATTTAATAGGTGATGAAGGCTGGAGGGCCAGGTTAGGCATTGGTAGGTGGCTTCTTGTACGGTGCTGGAGGAGGCAAAACCTTCTGGGGTGGTTTGTGGGGGTCTTGACCCTTCTCGACTGGAGGGTGTCCTGGATAGTCATGACCATAAGGTGGCAATGGCGGGTGCTTTGGCGGTGCCTCTACAATGGGAGGAAGAGTGGGTGGCTTGTGCTCGGGGGGTGGCTTCACGACGGGAGGGGGCTTTTCATAAACTGGGGTTGGGGGCTTGTGCTCGGGGGGTGGCTTCACGACGGGAGGGGGCTTTTCATAAACTGGGGTTGGTGGCTTGTGCTCGGGGGGTGGCTTCACGACGGGAGGGGGCTTTTCATAAACTGGGGTTGGAGGCTTGTGCTCGGGGGGTGGCTTCACGACGGGAGGGGGCTTTTCATAGACTGGGGCTGGTGGCTTGTGCTCGGGGGGTGGCTTCACGACAGGAGGAGGCTTTTCATAGACTGGGGTGGGTGGCTTGTGCTCTGGGGGTGGCTTAATGATAGGAGGAGGCTTTTCATAGACTGGGGTTGGTGGCTTGTGTTCTGGGGGTGGTTTCACGATGGGAGGAGGCTTTTGATAAATTGGAGTTGGTGGTTTGTGTTCTGGCGGTGGCTTCACGATGGGAGGAGGCTTATAAACTGGAGTCGGTAGCTTGTGTTCTGGGGGTGGCTTCTCAATAGGAGGTGGCTTCCCATATTGATAATTAGCACTGGAAGAAGTGGTGAGAACCACCACTGCAAGAAACAACACTAGTAAGTGTGTCGTCATAGATGTCTTTGGCATTTAGGTTCTGATGTCTCAAAACTATAGGAACGAATGTCCTTTTTATAATGGATTTGGCACCTCGTCGGCAGTATACAGTATCAAACCCAGCCCTTGATTTCATGCGTTAATTGTGACATAAGTAATATTTTGCTATTTTTAGTTGAAAAGGGGCCTGGGCCCCTTTTCAGATGAAAAGTTGGAAATTAGAGCAAGGTGGTTAAAGTAAAGAGAAAATTATGATGAGACCTAATAATATGAATGTTCCTTTTTTTTTCTCTGCGCTTAATTTCTACGTGGTAGGACTTTTTCAATGGTACGTAGTACAATTTGTAATTTGATTATAGTTTAATTCCCTATATAGCACAGTACTGTCACTTCAAAATTGCACATAGTTCGGGATAAATACAAAGTCGGTGGTGATTTTAAGATTATGTTGCTTTTGTTAGGTTTAGAATGTGGACCACTACACTTTGTCCCATTACGGAGCTTTTGTAATCTCTTGCAATAATGGACCACTACATTTTGTATTCTCTGGCGTTTCTTGATTTCTCATGTTGATAGTGACTTTGATCTGTGCTGATTGACACCCATAATTATATAGTCATGGTTAGCTAGCGAGTGTGTACACCTAACCAAATTAGCTGGAATGTTTGAGCTAGCTAGCTAGCTAGGGATGGTGGAACCTTAATTGTGGCCGCGCGCGACTTCTGGACTGATTGCTAGATCATACAGAACCCAAATAAATGAAATAAGATAGAAAATAATTAATACACTTATAATATATATTTTTACAATTAGTTTATAATTTTATTTTGAATCGATGATAGTTTATACAATATTGAGTTTTTTTTTTAATAAAATATCATAATTACATTGATTAGTTCTAAATGAATTATAATATAGTCATAAAAGAGCGTATTATTGTTAAATAAAATAAGACAAAAAAAAAAAAGTTTAAAAAAAATCAAATAAAGTCTGGTTTGTTTTCAAACTACTTGAACCCGTTGCTATTAGTTGATGAGCCGCCCTCGATCGAGACATTTTAAATCAGTGTTCCATTTTTTTCTTTATACAAATCTAAATCTGCCTAAACCTTGTCATTTTCCTTGGGATATTATATAGTGATTATGTTTATAATTATTTAGATAATTTTACTCGGAAATATGTGCAGTGAAAATCTCCAAATCACAGAAATCGAATTATTCGCTAGTCCGAAGGCTTTGGATTAGGTCTCTAGACTGGCATCCAAACCCAAATCTGATATCGTATAAGGTGTTGAATTTGTATTTAGGTTCTCGACCGGCCCAACAGCCTGTTCAACCCAATTTGTAACAATTTATTTATAAATTAACTTTTTCTAGAGATTTTTTTTTTTTAAATAAAATGCTTGGATTAAATATGTTTTCCAAACTGAGAATAAGTTTATTATTCGTTCCCATTATTTTGAAAAATATAATTCAAAGCTTTCTGTTTCACAAGTTTAAATTATTTTTATTAAATTTTGTTTAAATATTTTCCTTCTTGTATTGCCAAAACATGTTAGGGCCTTCAGATCATTTGTGCCTAATAAAATAAAAAAATTAAGGTCCTATTTGGATATAGAAATAGTTTCATCTCATCTCATCATTATAGTTTTTTCAAGTTTTCACACAAAATATAATAAATAGTTCAACCTTTTCAAATCTCAAGACAATAATAATATTAAAAAATAATATTTTAATAATATTTTATTCAATTTTCATCTAAAACTATCTCATCTCATCTTACTATCCAAACGGGGCTTAAATCACTTTGGCATTTTGCTTTGATGCATACTGTATTCTTACTCTGTTCCAGAACAGAGTAACAAAATATTACCGCCAAGGGGATTTATGATTCCGTTTGTATTTCTCCTTTGCATGTTCAATCAGAACCATCCTCTTATTTAGCTCTCCACAAAATCACATATCCATAAAATCAGCAAAAACATATATATAGTTCTAAAGTTCAGATAAATTTTTTATAAAAAGGTTGATTTTTTGATGATTTTCATAATTAATTAATACCTCCATTCATGATTCACCTCATTCAGAAACAAATTCAAGTACTTAAAGAGAATATTTATATATTTTTTAGTAATTTTACCAAGTGTACACAGTACATTGACGGTTAACTTTCTAGATCGATTTCCGCTAGCAGCACTGTCCGTCTTGAATTCTATATTCATATAATGACGTTAAATTTATTTTCATCTTTATATTGAGTGTATATTTAATTCGTACGAGGTATCAAATTTCACGATCGCGTTTTGATATGCCAACATTTATGAACCGTTACTTTATGATAATTCCACGTCACTGGCACGGCCTTTGGTGTTCTTTGCAATATTAAATATTTGATAGAAAACGATTGATAGTAGTAGCGGGCGAGCAGCGACAATTCATTACAAAGGGGAGCACAGAACTGCATGTCGGTGCTCATAATTAAACTACAAGGCAAAGTACTAAAACCAGACGATCGAGTAAACAGCATGAACATAGTTACGTAGAACACTACTAGTTGTAGCAATACTGTTTTAAACGTTCATGGATAGAAAAGTTCCCGACGAGAAGGATAACATAAGTTGAAGCTCTTATTTATAGGCATGTACACATGCGTGGGATCAGTTTGCAGATGGAGGTTTGTGGGGTGGCTTGTGAGAGTGAGTCGGCGGCTTCTTTCCGACGGTTGGAGGCTTCAACTTTCTTGGTGGCTTGTGGGAATCTTTTGCATCCTCCACCAAATGGTCTCCAGGGTGATGATCGTGAGGTGGCTTGTGCTCTGGAGGTGGCTTCTCTCCCTTTCCCTTACCCTTGGGAGGTTCTTCACCATGGGTTGGTGGCTTGTGCTCTGGGAATGGCTTCTCTCCAATGTCGAGTGGGGTTGGTGGTTTATGTTTTGGAGGTGGCTTCGCTCCCTTGGCCGGGGGCTTGCCAGCCAAACTTGGCGAATTTTCTTCATCAAGGGATTGAGGCTCGAGTAGAAGTCGTCCAGGGTGATGATCGTGAGGTGGCTTGTGCTCTGGAGGTGGCTTCTCTCCCTTTCCCTTTCCCTTGGGAGGTTCTTCACCATGGGTTGGTGGCTTGTGCTCTGGGAATGGCTTCTCTCCCTTGTCGAGTGGGGTTGGTGGTTTGTGTTTTGGAGGTAGCTTTGCTCCCTTTGCCGGAGGCTTGCCAGCTAAACTTGGTGAATTTTGTTCATCTAGGGAGTGGGACTCGAGTAGAAGTCGTCCAGGGTGATGATCGTGAGGTGGCTTGTGCTCTGGAGGTGGCTTCTCTCCCTTTCCCTTACCCTTGGGAGGTTCCTCCCCATGGGTTGGTGGCTTGTGCTCTGGGAATGGCTTTGTATCCTCATTATCAAGAAGGGTTGGTGGCTTGTGTTTTGGTGGTGGTTTCTCTCCCTTGGGAGGTTTGCCTTGCAAAGGTGGCTTGTGAATTGGAGGTTTGTTCTCGTGTTTGGGAGGCTCATGGTGATCAGCTAGTACTGAGGCAGTGCTGAGAAGCACCACTCCAAAGAGCAACACTAGGCAGTATTTGGTAGTCATCTTAATTTGGACTCTCGATGGTTCAAAACAACAAAAACTCTTATGTCTTTTATAATGGATCAGAGCTAGCCTAGTGCGTCAGCTCACATGTCACTCCGCATTTGAATTTCTGCATACACATCAATCCAAAGCCGATACGTTTTCTTCTTTTAACATTCTATTAGTGTAGGGTCCATGAATTGGGTCCTGCGGAGTTGAAAAGTTTGACAATGTTACAAGCTGGTTGTCTCGGTGAAGGGAAGTGGAAATTAAGTAACCGTATGAGCTCTTCTAATTGCATGAAACCCATTTAGTGGATCATGTTCAAAACTTGGTTCTTCGATCTACTTACTACCTTGAAGATAAAAGTTTTCAAATCCTTGGAATCCATGCCTCTAATTCTCACCAATCGGAAGGTGATTCGGTGAAAAAAGAAAAAAGAACATTCATATAATCAAATATATAAAATTGATCAAATGGAGATAAACTTGTATGACTGTTAATGGCACATGGAATTGAAGTGCTTGTCCGACATCGTGGGTAGATAATTCGATACATATATATCTGCCGGCACGAGAAATGTACAGTAGCTTTAGCTAGCTAGCTAGATACATTAATAAATTAACATAGCAAATTAAGCTATCAAGATCCCAATATCAGTGGTTCCATTTCCCACTTAGGTTGGTGACTTCCGCTAGCCATGTGACGCTAGAGTACCGAAAGTACTGTATTATAATTGAATAGTAGTGGCCCCATGAATTGGGGGCTCAGTGAGTAAAGTCTATGTGAATAGCGGAAAGCTTCTGTACTATGCCCAATAAAATTAAATGTTACTAATTGTAAAGGAAGCTATATATATATATATTATCGAACTTCCATGTGTCACGCGGTACATGATTAAATTATATATATGCAGAGAAATATCTGAAAGAGATCGTAATAATAATATTTTAGTAAGTCATGTCTCACTCGTAATTAGATGAGTCGTGTGAACTATATATTGAAGTTTGAGGCATACTGATCATGTAGACTCGATAATATTATATGGTAGTATCACTGCCAAAATAATTAGAAGTTGAGAACTATTAAGAAATGGAAAAATCTAAGATAGTCGGTTTCTTGCACTCTCATTGCACACCCCTTACCTGTCATGCTAGTAGATCAAGTGAAACGGTGTGGGTCATTGCGAGCGGGAGATGATCATGTAAGGAGACCGGACGACATTTCAAACTAAAATTGTATCGGAATAGATAAGTTAATCTGTGCGCTCCACAAAAATGCAACAACCCAGAACCCAATGGGCACCTCTCGGTTCTTCGTCGAACTCCTTCTTAGCTAGCTACAATGACGCTTTGTAATGGGCACCCCAAAATCTCAAGAACAGGCGACGATTTACTTGTTCTCAGCGTTGAAACCAGCTGCCGCCGCCGTTGTAAGTAACCCAAATTTTGCTTCTTTTATTGTGGCTCAAGCTTTGTTGTAATGGGTATTTGACTTTGTGGTGTATTTACAATGGGTTGTGGTTGGTTTTTGTGATTTTTTACGGGTGTTTTAGGTGAGGAGCAGTGGCGAGATTCTCAGCCAAGTAGTGTCTTCCTAGGTATAGCTTTTCATCTTTATCGGATTTAATTACATAAGAATTTTATTTGTTCATTGTAGAATTGTTTTGCCGAATCGATTGTGCTAGTAGTATCTTCAAATATTTTGTTATTTTTTATCTATTTCTTGGACTGGCCTAGGCCCAAAATTCTCTCTAAATTTATTGTTATATGAAATTTTCTCAACCTTCCTTGGAATAACAGATTATTGGTTTTTCAAGTATGACCCAAGTTGTGTATTGTATGTGTCATTATCTAATTTTAAGTCTTAATTACATTAAGGCAGATCTGCTTGCTTGATATGGAGGTGTTTCTCATAAAATGGACGAAGAAACACACTTGCAACTAATTGGTAAGGTGCTGATACTTGCATAACATCTTTTCCTTATAGTACGAATCTCTTGCACGCCAGATGCTGATACTTTTGTCCATGTCATACTAAATATTTAAAAAAAGAACTCAGTTTCATGCTGCGTTGCTGTGAGGATTTGAATTGGTCTTCTCTTTTCTAGGTTAATCGAAAGAAATATGCAATTTAGAATTTGTACTTCTTTCCTATTTTGGGTTTTTATTAACAAGTCTCTTATATATCTAAAATATAAATTATTTAAATGCTCATGATGTGCTTCATATGAAGCCAGCTTATGCTCATGCACTAGGAAGAATTGACTTGTGGGCAAATTTGGCACTGCCAGACATCATGTATAAGGTCTATATGTTCCAAGACAAACTGTGATGCTTCAAAAAGGAGTACCAACATTTAATTAGGTGAATGAGAAACGCGCAATTTCCTATAAACCAGAAGGAAGGGCAAACATTTCATTCTAGCCACCTCAGTTTCTAAAATAAAGAATATTCACAAAGAAAAAGAGAGATTAAAAAAATAATTCAGCTGGAGCATTGTTGTGATAAATTATAATCCTTCATTCTTTTAACTATTGAAATGGTTTTGCCCTCGTTGGCTTCCTTGATCCCCATAGTATCTTGCGTGAAGAAATCTATATTAATTGTTGTATGCACTCCTGTGTCTTTTAGGAGGACCCAACCTGCTTATCCTTGCTAGAGATCTTGGTCAATACGTACAACTTGGGACCACAATAGTTTAGTTTGATGTCATGATTTCTTTTTTGAGTTGAATTGCTTCCAATTTCCAATATACCATCAATATTTTTCTAATAGACAAATGATAGTTCTATTTCTTGTCATTCCTGTTGACAGGTTGCAAAAGGGTACAACAAGGGGAGAGAGTTGGGTTTGCACTGAAAGAACAAAACGCTGTCCAATTTAAAGCTGTTACCAAACCTAACAGCAACAATGTTACCAAACCTGTATTAATCTTTTGTACTTGATACGATCACAGTAATAGACATAGTCTTTGTAATGGACGTGGTCTTTGTAATGGACGTAGTCTCTATTTATCATATTAACATATAATGGACGTACTCTTTGTAATGGAATATGTTTGTTGTAATTGGGAACATACCAGCTTCTTTTACTCATTTAACAAGCAACAAAAATCTCATGCACTAACAATGATTGTTCCAAAATACAGCCTTTTCCCATTAATCAAATTGTGAAAAGTGGCTCTTGAAGTATATACATTACAACAAGTCTGGAACTCAACCACTTTACAAAAGTGGCTCTTGAAGTTGTCTACATTGAACATAATATAACAATCACTTTACAAAACACTTCACAAAAATGTCAGCATCGCTACTTCTACTCCAACTAAATTGAGTCCCAATCACTATAGTTGGATTCTATCTACCTCAAGTTGCATATGTGAACGTAATATAAATAGTTAAAAATAAACATAATATAACAAATTCAATCACTTTAGAGAAACCGACGAAACAAACAAAGATTAAGTACACTTTCTTGAGTCTCAATCATTGCAATGCCAAACTGGGTTTCATTGGACTCCAACACTTCGACAGTGTTTTGGGGCAGCTAACAGTAGATAAAAAAAAAATAGAACCCACCATCTATGGATTCAACAAAACAAGAAAGTTTTTATTTATTTTAGAAACTATTTAAAATCATAAAATTTGAACAAATATAATAACACAATATACTTTAAAGGCAGTAATAGGTATGTAACCTGAAAGGGAGCACTCTCTTCATTCCCAACAATTGTTTGGCTAAATAAATTTCTGCAAGTGTCAACAACTTTGCTATCTCTTCCATGCGGCTACGAATTGGGAGAAACACCATATTACATCTCTTCAAACAATTACACAAGATAAATGGCTAATACATGGACTGCAAAGTTACACTGAGTTTACCTGTTTATGTTTTCCCTTTTGAGCAGCTTTCTTTATTATTGGTTTGCGCACTCACTCAATCATTGATTTTTTTCGGAGAGATGGTAGCCTGCCTTTACCTCTTATAACATGGGGGCTGAGTACCTTCTTTGAACTCCAAACTATATTTGCATTGATAGCTATAATTGCAACGTCAGAACCGATTTGTTGCGATGACCTGTTGGTGTGGTAGACCTCGTTCATTGCAGTTAACTTGGCAATCATATGCTCAGCATGGTCATCACATGATGCTGCATTTGTTGCCACGTCGTAACACATCTTGATTATATGCATATCTGCTCACTTTTGGCCTCGCATCAGGTACGTCATAATTACTTTTCATAACAATGTATCTAATTTTTATGTCATTCTTCTATCGATCCAATATGTACTTCTCTGGCACAGAACGGACATGGTTAATTTTGAAAATGACTAATACATATGTACACAGGATCCCTCTCATCTCAAACAATCCGCAGGAACACTTGGCCTCGCACGCAGTCTCATTAAATGACACACGATGGGTAACTGACTTGATGAAACCATCAACAAGAACTTTGTCTTCTACATGATATATTGTAACTACACCATCTTTTTAGTGTAGAATTGGCAGACAATCGAGCATCTCCATTATCTCACGTTGAACTTCTCTAAATTTAGAGTTCGTGTACAACTCTTAAAATATCTTTTCAAGTGGATTGATTACCACCACGGGTATTGTGACATTAAATGAGTGGAAGTTTGCCCCATTTTCATTCTCAATTTTCTTCCTTAACGCAGCATTGTATTGATTAACAAATTCTTTTAAATTTGTCCTAGCATAAACATACCCATCAAAGAAAGCATTTATGCTCTCGCTTTGTTGGGCTATACTCATTCGAACTCAGAACACTTCTTTTAGTAATACCGGTGCCCAGTACGTACGCTCCGTGTATAAACTCTGTAACCGGGCGTTCTCTTGCAAATTGTATGTTGTAATTAACATTTCCTAACATTTATTAAATTTGTTAATTATTTGAGAATCATATATACACTTTAACAGCTGACTTTTCAACCCGATTTTTTATGCACCATGTGAACCAAGCTTCTCAGGTACTTTCTTTGGTATGTACCAAAGCTAAAATTATGTCGGGTATTTGAAAAGACGATAGCAATGACATTTTTTATTACTCTATCTTGATCTATGATGATCGCATTCGGAGCTTTACCTTCCATACAGTTCAACCAAGTTTGGAACAACTATGTAAATGTTTCTGTATCCTCACTAGAGATCAATCATGCTCCTAAAATGATTGACTGACCATGGTGGTTTACACCCACAAATGGTGCAAATGGCATTCTATATTTTTTTGTCAAATATGTGGTGTCGAATGTGATGACATTACCAAAATATTGGTAGGGTTCCCTACTTCATGCATCTGCCCAAAACACATTCCTCAATTTGCCGTCATCATCAAAATCTATCATTGCAAAAAACCCGTCATTCTTGTATTGCATCAGCTCAAAATACTCATGAAGGGCTCCAGCGCCACATTTCCCAAGTCGAAAGCGACGTGCCTTATCGATATAATTATGACAGTCTTTTTCTAGGAACGGTAAGTTCTCGAACCCACCAGCTTCTTGCACAAGAGGGGCAAAACTCTTATTCATTCGTATGTCAGTCTGATAATTTATATCTAACACTTTCTTTACTGACTCGCTCACTTCTCTATTGCAGCAAAAAACCTTGATTTTTGTGGGGACAAGTCGTGGTTGTGTGTATTGTGAACCGTTAATACTTTCAACATCCCATCAACCAGTGTAGCATTTATCTTCGCCTTACACTATTTTTTTGATGTTGGACGTGGCCTTGCGACATTTGAGGTCTAGTTTCGTGCCTTCCCACCACGAGCACAACCCAACGTAACATATCTTAAACTCCCATGCTCATCCCTCTTACTCCTTTGCGTTGTTACTCTGAAACTATATTGTTTCTCATATTTCTTATAATAAGAAACTAACTCTTCTTCAGATCTAAACACCATCCCTAACTTGGGCTCCTCAATACTATCACCACCATTAGTCTGCACTTTATTTTGTATCTCGAACGTCTCGTCATCTTTGAATTCAACAGTATTACACACAGAGGGCAACAAAGTCTCAGCCTCCCCAGAGTTAAGTGTGGGGTCCTGAATTTGTTTGGCATGGTTTGAGCTTGTAGAATTTATACCAACCAGAGGAGTAGTTGAAGAATGAAATGGAGACACAAGATTTTCCTATAGTTTACAAAATAAAAAATCAAGTGTAAATCAATATAAGCACGGTGAGAAATAATCACATTACTTAAAGAACGAATCCATCACTTGACTAGTCAGCTTCGTTGGGTTGGAAGCAGGACGAGAAACAAATGGTGGTAACCACGCATATGGCATTTATGCATGCAAACTATGCATATAGTTTTGGAAGTCCGGATAAAATAGTGTCGGTATCACCTAACACATAAAACAATAGTGATAATTATGTGTAGAAGACCAAAAATAAATATAGTCATTAATAGTTCAAAATTAATATTCAAAATACATGCGATGTTGTATTGGTTGATGGATCAGTGGTATGAGGTGCTGGTAAATTCAGATACCATGGTCTCGGTATCAACTAACATATAAAGGAATAATGATAATGTGCTGAAAACCTAAGATAAATATATTAATAGAACAGATAAATAATTCAAAAATAATATAACAGAATCCCTGTATCGCTAGACTTGTGGTATGAGGTATTGAGAATTGTGGTAAAAAAGGTCTTGCTATCACTTAACATATAAACCAACCATTAGTTGAAGAGTGAACCAAAACTTAAATGTAAACATTAAATGAAACAGTTATACTGAATTTTAAGCATGGTTACGTATATTTGGGTTGATGAATTTGTTGGTGGATTTGTGGTAGGAGGTGTTAACGGAGATGCGTGCTCTTTTCCTTTCTTAATCTAGATTTTATTACAAAAATTATGTCATCAATATATAAAATAAAAATTTTTTAGATTCACCATATTTCAAATGTCATTTACATCAACGTGATTTTATATACAAATATACAGAAATATATAAAAACACACACACACACATTTTATTAGTAATATATAAACATGATACAAGAAAATAGAACATAGAACATACAAATAAATGATAGCCATACTGAATTGTTGACCAAGACAAGATACAAGTGCATAAATTTAAATCAATCAGCAATGTGCTGCTGATAAATCCTGAATATTGCATGAACAAAGTAATTACCGGGCTTATAGTTCAATAAAGTTCATCAATCGAGATAGGGCCCCAATCAAAGCTTCTACTTTAACAAAAGTTTAAAAAATGTTCCCTTGTGGCAAGTACGAGGTATGGCCACGCTATTGAAACTAGTATAGAAAGTTCAAAGCTTTTATTTGAACAAAAGTATAGAAACCATTCATTCAACTACACACATTATATTTTGTATACAAACTTGAAAATGACAAATATCAAATAAGTAGGTTTATATATATACATTTTTTTGGGAAAATATTTTAGCATCCAAAATAAAAGAATCAGGGGAACTCAAAAGTTCCAGTACTGTGTAGTGATATTTTGTTTGGAATAAGCTATATACAAAGGTAAAAACAAGGGAACACCATGATCAACAAATAAAAAAACTTCAATCTTAACAACAATTATATATGCACAAGAAGCACAAAAGTTAGAATAGAATTAAGGACTGGAAAATATAAAGCTTAAAATCAACCACGTTTGACAACGGACGTTTCGTAAGGACTGGCAGTGGGGAAAGGATTTTTTGATTCTGAGAAATGGTGCACTGCTCCGTGAGTGAGAAAGTAAGCTAAAACTTCTTCGTGATTCTCTTCCTGCGAGAGAGACGTGAGAGACATTCGGAGAGGAGACTTGCTAACGGAGAAGGGCCAATGGTTCGTACTGAGCGGGAAATCAATATAAAGTTTCTTTGTGAATCTTCGTTCTTTTCCCTTCAGTTTCTTTATTGTTTTTTTATTTTATTTTAAAGGCCATGTCAGCACAGGGGTGCACAAGGGTCCCAAGTTGACTACCTGTAGAAGAATTGGAAAAAAAAGTGCCACTGCATGCATTAATCATTAATCTAACCTCACCGACATCTGTACTAATTAGTGGAACTATTTTTCAAAGAAAAAAGTGGATTAGCTCAGCAAATTACTTTTTCACCGACCGGATTCAAACTCCGCCGGCCAGCTTAATTTCTTTTCCAAAAGGCAGGCAGAATATTATTATTATCTCCACCAGCAGAAATTGTTTTTAGCGTAGACTAGCATACATATATATGTATGTTGTTTTTAGCGTAGACTAGCATACATATATATGTATGTGTGTGTCTATATATATATATATATGCAGTTAAAGTTGGAATATGAACCAATATTTTAATTAATAGAATTGGTGTCAGAAAAACAAAGTGCATGCGTTTATACCTATATGTGTGAATTGTATATATTATATCCTTTATCACCGAATTCAATTATGCTCAAATTATATCTATATCTATAAATATATATATATATATATATTCTTCCAATTTTTGGAAATGCATGCAGTACTACTCATCCTATGAGTGATAATTTTAGGTAATTGTGATCTGAAATAGTACGCTAGCTAGCCATGCGCACATTGCAGACTAAATATATATATATATATATATATATATATATATATATATAGTGTTTTCTGTAAATTTCCCAACTAATAAATCACTATGAGGAGATCAAATGTCCACCTAATTAGACGTGCACCAATTGTTGATGAATGTCCAAATTCGAAATAAATTGGAGTCGTGATCGATTAATCCAACTCAAAATTAATGCATGGTATGATCAATTGGACCTCTAGAATTCCGGCATCCAAACCAAAATCAACGTGTTGAATTTGGATTTAACCTTGATCTAGACCGGCTTACAAGTTTATCCCAATAATTAGAAAATTATATATAGTCCTGCAAAAAAAAAAAAAATAGTAAATTATATATAGTAATTACACTGTATTTATATATATTAAATAGTCTATAATACAGACTATGTGCGGACTTGCATTTTCTTGCTCTATCATTGAGAACTATTATCATATATGTCAATATTGAGAACTATTATCATCATTACGTCATATTTTAATAATTCTCGTCACCGGCATAAATATAATGCTTTTAGTGTTTTGTTTTCTGCAACATTAAATATTTGTTAGAAAACGATAAGATATAGATAGACATTACGTACGTACGTAGAATCTGGAAACTGCTCCATGGATGAACAGTGTCTGAAAAGAAAGATACGTAAATTGCAGCTCTTATTTTTATGCATGTAAACGTGCGTTCGATTAGTTTGCGGACGGAGGTTTGTGGCCGGATGGCTTGCGAGAGGGAGTTGGCGGCTTCTTTCCAGCAGTTGGAGGCTTCAACTTTCTGGGTGGCTTGTGGGAGTCTTCTGCATCCTCAACTGAATGGTCTCTAGGGTGATGATCATGAGGTACTGGCTTGTGCCCTGGAGGTGGCTTCTCTCCCTTTCCCTTACTCTTGGGAGGTTCATCACCATGGGTTGGTGGTTTGTGCTCTGGAAATGGCTTCTCTCCCTTGTCAAGTGGGGTTGGTTGTTTGTGTTTTGAAGGTGGCTTTGCTCCCTTTGCCGGAGGCTTGCCAGCTAGACTTGGTGAATTTTGTTCATCTAGGGAGTGGGACTCGAGTAAAAGTCGTCCAGGGTGTTGATCATGTGGTGGTTTGTGCTCTGGAGGTGGCTTCTCTCCCTTTCCCTTACCCTTGGGAGGTTCCTCACCATGGGTTCCTCACTATGGGTTGTGGCTTGTGCTCTGGGAATGGCTTCTTATCTGCATGATTATCAAGAGTGGTTGGTGGCTTGTGTTTTGGTGGTGGTTTCTCTTGAGAGGTTTGCCTTCCAAACGTGGCTTGTGAATAGGAGGTTTGTTCTCATGTTTGGGAGGCTCATGGTGATCAGCTAGTACTGAGACAGTGCTGAGAAGCACCGCTCCAAAGAGTAACACTAGGCAGTATTTGGTAGTCATGACGTAATTGGTCGATCGATCCCTTATGGTTTCGAAACAACAAGAATTCTGTGTCTTTTATAATCGATCAGAGCTGTAACCTCTTACGTCAGCTTACATGTCACTCTGCACTTGAGTTTCTACTCACTCCAAAGTCGACACGTTTCCTTGTTTGGCACATTATAAATGTAGGGTCCCATTAGGTCTCGTGGAGCTGAGATGTTTGACAATGTACCAAGGTTGCTCCTGGTGAAGGCAATTATGTAGTTCCCACGGAAGGGAAGAAAAGTAAATAAAAGAAATTCCTGTATGGGTCATTAACGAGTACATACTTTGGCGTTACCATAAGAAATATGTACAAAAGAGACTGTAATGTGCGTACGTACGTAGATTCTGTATATATATATATATATATATATATATAATAGAATGCTATTTTAACTGAATAGTAATTAAGCCTGTGTGAAAACCTTCACTAGTGGCTCATAAAAATGTTAATAAAATCTGATTGGTCAGATATCAAGCTCCCAACTTCATTTTCAATATCCGTCAGTCTTCCTCCGGCACGTGGGGTTAGTATTGATGTTCGACCTGGACCATATATACCATAATGCAAATTTCTTCTGTTATATTTTTCCGTTATTCAATCTATCACCACTCAACTCGTCATAGTTTCCAACTATGGCATAGCATGAGTCCGTCAATTCGTAATTATTATAGGGTGCCTGCTTAGAAAAAAGATTAATTAATTAATTATACTCGATAAGATATGAAAATGGTCCTGTGTGAACTGTTGAAGTCAGAGGCATACTGATAATGTGGGCTTGTTTCTATTACTACTTTGGACTCAATAGCAGTACTGCATGCGCGCAGCCAAGACATGAAGTTGTACGTGGCCAATAAAAAATGCCATGCAGTTCATCTAATTAACGCACTGACATGAAGTTGGTTTCTCTCTATTCTAATGTCAATTTTGTGTGATTTAGGAAGAAAAATAAAATGAAAATGAAAAATTTCTACAATTAGTTTATAATTTTATTTTGAATCGATGATAGTTTATACAATATTGAGTTTTTTTTTAATAAAATATCATAATTACATTGATTAGTTCTAAATGAATTATAATATAGTCATAAAAGAGCGTATTATTGTTAAATAAAATAAGACAAAAAAAAAAAGTTTAAAAAAAATCAAATAAAGTCTGGTATGTTTTCAAACTACTTGAACCCGTTGCTATTAGTTGATGAGCCGCCCTCGATCGAGACATTTTAAATCAGTGTTCCATTTTTTTCTTTATACGAATCTAAATCTGCCTAAACCTTGTCATTTTCCTTGGGATATTATATAGTGATTATGTTTATAATTATTTAGATAATTTTACTCGGAAATATGTGCAGTGAAAATCTCCAAATCACAGAAATCGAATTATTCGCTAGTCCGAAGGCTTTGGATTGGGTCTCTAGACTGGCATCCAAACCCAAATCTGATATCGTATAAGGTGTTGAATTTGTATTGAGGTTCTCGACCGGCCCAACAGACTGTTCAACCCAATTTGTAACAATTTATTTATAAATTAACTTTTTCTAGAGATTTTTTTTTTAAATAAAATGGTTGCATCAAATATGTTTTCCAAACTGAGAATAAGTTTATTATTCGTTCCCATTATTTTGAAAAATATAATTCAAAGCTTTCTGTTTCACAAGTTTAAATTATTTTTATTAAATTTTGTTTAAATATTTTCCTTCTTGTATTGCCAAAACATGTTTGGGGCTTCAGATCATTTGTGCCTAATAAAGTTAAAAAATTATGGTCTTGTTTGGATACAGAAACGGTTTCATCTCATCTCATCATTATAATTTTTTCAAGATTTCACATAAAATATAATAAATAGTTCAACTTTTTCAAATCTTAAGACAATAATAATATTAAAAAATAATATTCTAATAATATTTTATTTAATTTTCACCTAAAATTATCTCATCTCATCTTACTATCCAAACGGGGCTTAAATCACTTTGGCATTTTGCTTTGATGCATACTGTATTCTTACTCTGTTCTAGAACAGAGTAACAAAATATTACCGCTGAGGGAATTTATGATTCAGTTTGTATTTCTCCTTTGCATGTTTAATCAGAACCATCCTCTTATTTAGCTCTCCACAAAATCACATATCCATAAAATCAGCAAAAACATATATACAGTTCTAAAGTTCAGATAAATTTTTTATAAAAAGGTTGATTTTTTGATGATTTTCATAATTAATTAATACCTCCATTCATGATTCACCTCATTCAGAAACAAATTCACCAAGTGTATACAGTACATTGACGGTTAACTTTCTAGATCGATTTCCGCTAGCAGCACTGTCCGTCTTGAATTCTATATTCATATAATGACGTTAAATTTATTTTCATCTTTATATTGAGTGTATATTTAATTCGTACGAGGTATCAAATTTCACGATTGCGTTTCGATATGCCAACATTTATGGACCGTTACTTTATGATAATTTATCGTCACTGGCACGGCCTTTGGTGTTCTTTGCAATATTAAATATTTGATAGAAAACGATTGATAGTAGTAGCGGGCAAGCAGCGACAATTCATTACAAAGGGGAGCACAGAACTGCTTGTCGGTGCTCATAATTAAACTACAAGGCATGGTACAAAAACAAGACGATCGAGTAAACAGCATGAACATAGTTACGTAGAACACTACTAGTTGTAGCAATACTGTTTTAAACGTTCATGGATAGAAAAGTACCCGACGAGAAAGATAACATAAGTTGAAGCTCTTATTTATACGCATGTACACATGCGTCGGATCAGTTTGCAGATGGAGGTTTGTGGGGTGGCTTGTGAGAGTGAGTCGGCGGCTTCTTTCCGACGGTTGGAGGCTTCAACTTTCTGGGTGGCTTGTGGGAATCTTTTGCGTCCTCCACCAAATGGTCTCCAGGGTGATGATCGTGAGGTGGCTTGTACTCTGGAGGTGGCTTCTCTCCCTTTCCCTTACCCTTGGGAGGTTCTTCACCATGGGTTGGTGGCTTGTGCTCTGGGAATGGCTTCTCTCCAATGTCGAGTTGGGTTGGTGGTTTATGTTTTGGAGGTGGCTTCGCTCCCTTGGCCGGGGGCTTGCCTGCCAAACTTGGCGAATTTTCTTCATCAAGAGATTGAGACTCGAGTAGAAGTCGTCCAGGGTGATGATCGTGAGGTGGCTTGTGCTCTGGAGGTGGCTTCTCTCCCTTTCCCTTACCCTTGGGAGGTTCTTCACCATGGGTTGGTGGCTTGTGCTCTGGGAATGGCTTCTCTCCCTTGTTGAGTGGGGTTGGTGGTTTGTGTTTTGGAGGTGGCTTTGCTCCCTTTGCCGGAGGCTTGCCAGCTAAACTTGGAGAATTTTGTTCATCTAGGGAGTGGAACTCGAGTAGAAGTCGTCCAGGGTGATGATCGTGAGGTGGCTTTTCTCCCTTTCCCTTACCCTTGGGAGGTTCCTCACCATGGGTTGGTGGCTTGTGCTCTGGGAATGGCTTTGTATCCTCATTATCAAGAAGGGTTGGTGGCTTGTGTTTTGGTGGTGGTTTCTCTCCCTTAGGAGGTTTGCCTTGCAAAGGTGGCTTGTGAATTGGAGGTTTGTTCTCGTGTTTGGGAGGCTCATGGTGATCGGCTAGTACTGAGGCAGTGCTGAGAAGCACCACTCCAAAGAGCAACACTAGGCAGTATTTGGTAGCCATCTTAATTTGGACTCTCGATGGTTCAAAACAACAGAAACTCCATGTCTTTTATAATGGATCAGAGCTAGCCTAGTGCGTCAGCTCACATGTCACTCCGCATTTGAATTTCTACGTACACATCAATCCAAAGCCGACGCGATACGTTTTCTTCTTTTTACATTCTATTAGTGTAGGGTCCATGAATTGGGTCCTGCGGAGTTGAAAAGTTTGACAATGTTACAAGGACGTTGTCTCGGTGAAGGGGAGTGGAAATTAAGTAACGTATGAGCTCTTCTAATTGCACGAAGCCCTTTTAGTGGATCATGTTCAAAACTTGGTTCTTCGATCTACTTATTACCTCGAAGATAGAAGTCTTCAAATCCTTGGAATCCGTCTCTAATTCTCACCAATATGAAGGTGATTCGGTGAAAAAAGAAAAAAGAACATTCATATAATCAAATATATAAAATTGATCAAATGGAGATAAACTTGTATAATCACTGTTAACATAAGTGCTACTGATCCGACATCGTGCGTAGATTCGATACATACATACACACACATATATATATATATATGTATATATCTGCCGGCATGAGAAATGTACAGTAGCATTAGCTAGCTAGATACATTAATAAAGAAACCTAGCAAATTAAGCTATCGAGATCCCAATATCAGTGGTTCCATTTCCCACTTAGGTTGGTGACTTCCGCTAGCCATGTGACGCTAGAATACCAAAAGTACTACTGTATTATAATTGAATAGTACTAGTGGCCCCATGAATTGGGGGCTCAGTAAAGTCTATGTGAATAGCGGAAAGCTTCTGTACCATGCCCAATAAAATTAACTGTTACTAATTATAAAGGAAGCTACATATATATATATATATATTATCGAACTTTCGTGTGTCACGCGGTACATGATTAAATTATATATATGCAGAGAAATGCCTGAAAGAGATCATAATAATAATATTTTAGCAAGTCATGTCTCACTCATAATTAAATGAGTCGTGTGAACTATATATTGAAGTTTGGGTAGACTCGATAATATTATATATATATATATAGTAGTACCACTGCCAAAACAATTAGAAGTTGTGGACTACTAAGAAAAGTGCCACTGCAGGCATTAATTATTAATCTAACCGCACCGACATCATGTACTAATCAGTGGAAGTACTGTTTTTCACAGAAAAAAGTGGATTAGCTCAACGAATTACTTTTTCACCGACCGGATTCAAACTCCACCCAGCTTAATTTCTTTTCCAAAAGGCAGGCAGAATATTATCTCCACCAGCAGAAATTGTTTTTAGCGTAGCCTAGCATATATATATATATATATATATACACACACATACATACATACTGGCAGTGGTTTAACATGCAAAGCACATTTGCCACGTTTACCTAATTGGAAGAAAAAATAAAATTTTTGAAAATATTATGTCCGAATAATAAATAAAGTGTGATTGATCCTTACATGTAGTATATAATTTTGAATAATTGAATTAATTGTTAGTTCATAATCATCAAGATTTAAAGAGTACATAAGATAAGATTAGTAAATAGCCTAATGCATAGGAGCATAAAACCTAATATAAGCAAGCATTTATGAATTTTTATATTTCTCTACTTTAATAAGAAAAGTTTGTTCCAACTGCAGAATTTCTATGAATTTCTCTACATTTCTTTTCTGTTGATCATCTGTATGTGAAAGATCAATTATGATCACGTGTTAAAAGCTTTGCATGGAAGTTTCAGCTCTACAAATTAATCATATTTGACAATAGAGATCAATGCATGCATGTCATGTTATCTCCAACTTTGAAGATGTAGCGAGCTCATATGAAACAAATCCACTCTCTATGTTCCTTTTCTCATGTTCTATCATCATTAAAGTAAGCCTCTTATATTTTGGAAGTCTCAAAAATAGTATAATTGTAGAAAATTATTTTATCTAAATGATTTTAGTTAATTAAAAATATTATGAGATTTAAATTATGTTAAAAACTCTAATTATTTATATGGTTTTATTTTCTTAAAAATATTTAGCAAAACTTTATCATTTAGATTAATATTTTATAAATTAAAGTTGATTTTAAATGTATGATATGATATTTATTTTTTAATTATCTATTTTAAGTGAGTTTATTTAAATGTATGATTTTATCTACCATTGGATCAAATTTAGAGACTAAAAATGAAGGGTTTGGATTTAAAAACCCAAATCCTAACTTTTCCCCTCTTCCCTCTCTCTCCTCCCTCCCTCCCTTCAGCCGCATGCCCCTCTCTCTCTCGATCTCACATCTCCTCGGCTCCTCCTAGTATTGCTGGCCTCCGTTGTCGCGTCACCATCATGCCCAATCACCGACGACCTTCCCCATGCCAATCTCCTCCCCACATACCTCTAGAATTCCGGCATCCAAACCAAAATTAACATGTTGAATTTGGATTTAGCCTTGATCTAGACTGGCTTACAAGTTTATCCCAATAATTAGTAAATATATATCCTGCAAAAAAAAAAATAATAATAAATATATGTATATAGTAATTACACTGTATTTATATATATTAAATAGTCTATAATACAGACTATGTGCGGACTTGCATTTTCTTGCTCTATCATTGATTTATGGTTTGTTAATTTTCGCAATCTATCTATAAATTTATTGTTGGAGGCTTTTTCCAAACTATAAAAAATAAAATAAAAAATAGAGCACCCCGACCATTTCTCTTGCTGTAGTTTCAGCATTTAACTAACTTCTTTTATATAGGCTACAAATATCCAATATATAGAACGCACTTACACGGTAATTTTTTTTTTTTTTAAATTCTTCCTCAGAGCATAATGCTTTTAACGAGGTTTGAGATCTCACGAGGGAAACATATGATAACATATATGTCAATATTGAGAACTATTATCATCATTACGTGATATTTTAATAATTCTAGTCACCGGCATAAATATAATGCATTTAGTGTTTTTTCTCTGCAACATTAAATATTTGTTAGAAAACGATTAGATATAGATAGACATTACGTACCTAGTATCTGGCAACAACACACAACAATAAGAAGCTAGCGCATAACTGCATGTCAATGCTCGTAATTAGGGCACAAGGCCGACTACAAATAATATAACGAGAACACAACATTGAACATAGATCACTACAAGTAGCTGGAAACTGTTCCATGGATGAACAGTGTCTGACAAGAAAGCTGATACGTAAATTACAGCTCTTATTTTTATGCATGTAAACGTGCGTTGAGCTAGGCATGAGTGGAGATAGGATGCGAACCTGTCTCCTATTAAGTGACATAATTTTAAAATACTGATACATGCATCACATAAAATATTTATCATAAAAGTGTCATGTGAACACAAAACACATAAACATCTATATTAGTTTCAGTGGACCCTTCACCCTCCTCATCTGTAGATACTTCAGATGAGTCTACATTTTCCTCAATTGTCGCATCAATAATTTTAGCCTCAATATATTTCCTATGCAAAGGAATCATCTCATATAAACTCAAATTCACAAACAAGTTAAAGACATGCTAACTCTCTTTATTGTTTCTTGAGTAGAGGGATCATCTTCGTCTTCGTCTTGTCCCTCTGCCTTGGGGACTCGCCATTTATTTCCTAACTCGGGATCATCTAAGTACAATATTTGAGATACTTGAGAAGCCAAAACAAAAGAATCATCATCATACCATTTTTTTGATATATTAATACTCACAAAATATTCATCGTCACACAGACCCATTCAAGAATTTCTTAAATCCCACCAATCACACTTTTTTTTTTTTGTATTTTTTTCTGCATTTTTGTGTTTTTCCTCTTGACGAGATTGTGTAAATCGGAAAGCCAAGTTGCAGAAGCATGGATCACTGTAGAAAACACTTCTTCTGTAAATTTGTTCAAATTAGATCTTTCTCTCTCTCTCTGTCTCTCTGATTTTTGGAGCAACCCAAAAAACCTAAAAGTAGAAGGAACAAACTATATAACTAACTAGGAGAAGGAAGAAACTGTTTTTTCATGATGTGTGTTTTCCCATCTCGAAATCTCTTCAGATCTGTGTCTTGGTCTATCTCTCTCTCTCTCTCTCTGAGTTGTGGAAAAATCCAGAGTACCTTTGGTTCAAAGGGCATTTGTGTGTGAAAATCAAATGTTTTAAACAGTGCATATTTTTGCTTAGTTGTATTTTCTCAAGACTTGTTCTTTGAATGATTGTTATTCTATTATTTTTTGGGTCTGATCTAGGTGTAAGATTTGAATTAGTTATCTTTCTTGCCTTTTGTGTATGCTTTTCCAGAAAGTGGAGGTAATAGGAAAGGAATGAAGGTTTGGTAATATAAATCTTGCATTTTGTTTTCTTCGGGTTTTGCTTAGTTGTATTTCCTCAAAGACTTGAACGATGTAGTTTTTTGTTTTTTAAAAAAAAAAAAGTTTCTGAACCAAACTAATTTTGATGCATTTATTGAAAAAGGATCCCCCAAATGCATATCATGTGTACTCTGTTGTTGGAAGCACAAAATTGCTTATGGTGGGTTGAGTAAGTTTTGATTTTATCCTTAGTCATTGTTCATTAGAACCAAACAGACTGATGGTGTCCTATCTATGTTGTAACTGGTTGGCATTTTCATTGCTTTTTGCTGGTTGTTGTACATTTTTAAATATACCCATTGTTTGTTTTATGACCTTTCCTTCAGATACAATGATTTGGTTCATGCATGCATGAATCGAGCTTCAAATTTTGTTTATTTTTTTTATTAGAGCCGCTTTTAAGCTATCCGTCTATTTTTCAAAGAATAACAGCCATCTAATAGTAGGGCGTCACCTCAGAAATTACACCATAATCAGACTAGACTCATGCGCACAAGATTGAATTGCAAAACACAACAAAATAGTTCACTTCATCTACCTACGACTTGAATCACTGTATAGAGCCCAAATCTGACCAAATCTGAAACATAAACCTAGACTGCTTAGCCCCTTGAGAAACTGCTACCACCTTGTTGCCTTCCATAAACAGCAACGCCGCCCCTATCTGGCAGCACAACAACTCCGAACGGAAACAAATGTGCCGAGATCACCCCGCACGACCGAGACCGAAACTGAACCCACAGCCTAAACCTTAGCCCTACACCACCGAGACCAGCCATTGCATTTGAGTGGTTCCCGTCGCACAGTCCACCACGAAACAGCTCATCCTTACTACCAACAACCATCGGCACTAGAACCAATCAGAAAACCACATAGTTACTCAAGTCCACAACCACCAGTTGCACCTCCACAGCCACTTCTCCTCCACGTTTTCAACCCACAGAGGCAACCCAGTGACGGCAATAACTTTCATCCATCTAACAATGCCATAGATGCTCTTCTAACAACCACCCGTCCAGTAAGCAAACCGAAACCGAGCACTTCCTCCTCTGCAGCACAACCCAGCCACTGTCGGTGCACCACCGTTGTAAACCAAAAGAAAAAGCCCCTGTTTTACTATACCCGAAACAAAGTAATACCCACCACCACTAGCAGCATCCGCCACTAGCATCCACTGCCACCAGTCCACCTCCTTAAGGCCGCAAAAACAAATACTCACTCAATAAAAAAGGTAAGGAGAAACGAAGACAAAAAAAAAAAAAAAAGACTTGTTGACTCTGGAAGAGACAGATGAAGCCGGAGGGTCCAACGAAATCAAGCAGGTAAAGGTCGCCGATCTCATGGAAAGGAAGCTGTGATGGTGTGATAGGATTGTATAAGGTGTTGGGAAAGAAGAGGACCGGAAGAGACGCAGCAAAGAAGTAAATCGATTTTCCTCCATGCCACCGTCTAGGTCGAGCTCCATTGAGAGGTCAAGTTGCCGACGAGATGAGTGTGGGGTCAAGATTTGAGTTCCGTCATGGGGTCGAGTTACCTCCGGAATGAGTGTGGTGGTTGTTGAGATCGTTTGGGAATGGGATGGAGGGGATGGAGGGGAAGACGAAGAAGTGAGGGATGGCTGTATGGGGTCTCATCGAGTGTAGGCAAACCCAAACTAAGTAAAATAAAATGCATACGTGGCGCCCAATTATTGGAGGGTTGTTTATTGAAGAAGAGCAGATTGACCGATCTGCAAGTATTCTCTTTTTTTATTTGTTCTTGTTCTTTTTGTGTTCAAAACACTGACTCAAACTTTATTTACTTATTATTATTATTATTATTATTTTGGTGTGATCTGGTTTGACTCTGATTAGTTTGTGTGGTTGAAAATTTTGGTATTCTAATGATTCTTTGAATTTCTCTTGTTAATTTCATTCTTTTGAATATAGGTTGTTTTAAAAACTTTTAACATGCAATTCCTGTCTGTCTTATTTCTAATGGTCTACTTCTCTCAGGTTTTATTAAAGTCTTGAGCAAACAGCCACTGTGAAATAGCTTATTGACACACTAAAAGATATTCCTTTCATGTTATTACGTTATTTAGGTTATCTGTGGCAATATCTTATCATACTTACCAATATATATAATGGGACAACACAAACAAATATATATTATTTTTCTAGCAGGTAAGTTATTAACATAAATAAAACATTAGATTTTGTTGCCTGCATTCTCTTTAGATAAGTATTTACTTATTTTTTGTATCTATGTTTTAATGCAGATCCTACAAAGATAGTTGCTCTCCTGCTCCTGGTTTGTTGGCTCACAATCTTCCCCTCACGCAGGGTCTCTTCCTTTCTTCTTCAAGTCTTTTTCTCAAGACACATTTTGTATTATTATCATTGTTTGTGTTGTCTGATTATTGTAATATTTTGTATTGTTATCTCGGCTTCTCATTTATATGCCAATAAGTTTGCCCTTCTCCTTTCTTTGATTCCTTTACTTTAGCAAATTTTTTTTTTCCTTTTATATGGAAAAGGATCCTAGCGAATTCCAATTAGCTTAGGAATCGATGAAAATTTTATATTATCTCATTTGTCTATGTTACTCTACTCCACCAACTTGTATTAAACTATGGTGTATTTTGAACTAATATTTTTATTTTCTTACGTATCAAAATATGAAATTATTATACTTCATTTATAATTTTTATGTAAAAAGTTTTATTATCTTTGAATAATGATATGTTTCACCCAACTAGGCAAACGTGCTTTCTGTGTTGCTTCTAGCCTAGTGTGTGTGTGTGTGTGTGTGTGTGTGTGTGTATATGTTCGTAATACATTGATACTTTTGTCCTTGATCTTTGGCAGTCGATCGACCCGATCCTTCCACTTCGGTAAGAAACATGCAGTAACGAATATGCCATGCCATAGAAAGTGTCACTGATCATCAAGTAGGGAATTTATTGCATTCACTTCTCACTAATTTCATACATGATATATCTAATGGTATCTTGCATATACTCGTTATAAAGGAATTCACATAAATCACGCTCATCTATGATTCTCTCTATCAATATATTTGTATAGCTACTCTATTTTTTGGCTGTATATTCCTTCAATAGCTGTAGCGTTCTTTATGGTTGTATTTTCCTTAAATAACCATGTTCTTGTATTATATAAAGACGTATTGTAATGCAAAATACCAGTGAAGATTTTTTCCAAATCACTTGTGTAATCCTTATATGGTATCAGAAGGTTCTTCTCCCACAAGAATAGAAACATCCTCCAACTCCATGCCGTCCAATGATAATTCTTCGGTGCCCAATGGCTCCAACTCCGTGTCTACACTACCTCTTGTTATTATCAACACTTCCAGCCAATTGCCCTACAAACTCACATCCTCAAATAATCCTTCCTGGCGTGCAACTTTCCTCACTATTCTCATTGGATATGATCTGATGAAATATTTGGATGGTACCCTTCATTGTCCTCCTGCACCTGCTGCAGATTCTTCTGTCTCTGCTGTGGCACTCTATGCACACTGGTGCCGACAGGACCAGCTACTGCTGAATGCTATCTTTGCTTCTGTTTCTGAAGCAGTTATACCCTATTACCCCTTATTGCTATGATCACTACAAGTCGTGATGCCTGGTAACATCTCGCTCTCTTGTTTGCTAGCAAATCACAGGCACGGATCATGCAGTTGAAGGAAGATCTTACCCTCATTCAATGGGGTTCCTGCACGGTGTTTGAGTTCTTCATGCAGTCAAGGTAATTGTTGATGAACTCTCTTTGATTGATGCACCAGTTTCGGATGATGATTTGACGTTATATGTGTTTAATGGACTTGGTTCTGAGTTTCGAGATATGGTAGCCCATATTCGCACGAGAGAAACTGCCTTGTCTTTTGCAGAATTGCATGATCTGTTAATTGGTCATGAACAATACCTCAAACGCATGGATGGAAACAATTCAACCCTAGTTGTCACTGCCAATTCCTCTCAACGGAAGCCCTTCAATCGTCGGTTCAAAAATAACAAGAATCGCTCCAAAAAAAATTCTTCCAACAAAGCTCCTTCTAAATAGTCGTCTGTTGTGTGCCAAATATGTGATCAGCCTGGTCACATTGCAAGGCATTGTGCGAAAATGCAATCTCACCCTGCTGCTAACTGTACCACTTCTTCGGCTCCATCGAATGGCAAATGGCTGGCTCTGTGATTCTGCTGCTTCTCATAATATTACGTCTGATTTGGCTAATCTCTCCATTCACTCTGACTATGATAGGCAAGATGAGGTTGTTCTTGGAGATGGCATAGGTTTTCAAGTTGCTAACATCGGTTCCACCACTATTTCCTCCATTTCTCGTTCTCTTCCTTTAAATGAAACTTTGCATGTGCCTCTTATTCATAAAAAATTTGATTTTCGTTCACAAGTTTACTCATGATAACAATGTTATTGTTGAATTTTACCCCTCCTTTTACCTTTTGAAGGATCGGATGACTGAAGCGGTGCTCATGCGAGGTCGGTGTGAAGGTGGAGTTTATCCCATGGAACTATGTTCTCCCCAACCTCAGGCACACGCTGTCAACTTGGCTGGAACTCTTGCCTCGTTTGATTGCTAGCATCATCGGCTGGGTCACCCTTCTCCAAAAGTTTTATCCTCTCTTCTTCGCAGCTTTCATTTACCTGTGTCCTCCCCTAAGACCTCCTCATCATATATTTCATGTCATTGCAATAAGTCGCAAAAATTACCATTTAGTCTCACTTCTCTTAAGAGTCATGCTCCCCTTGAGTATTTGTATGCCGATATTTGGGGACCATCCCTAGTTTCTTCTGTTGATGGATACCGATATTATGTAATATTGCTGGTTCTATCCTATGCGAAATAAGTCGGACGTGTCCTCTATTTTTGTTCAGTTTACCACATTGGTTGAAAATCAATTCTCCGGAAAAATTAAAAATTTTTATTCCGACAATGGTGGTGAATTTATCAAACTTAGACCTTTTGGGGCTGCTCGCGGTATTAGCCATTTTACTACTGCCCCACATACTCCCCAGCAAAACGGGACTGTTGAACGTAGCCATCGACATATCGTCAAAACGGGGATGACTCTTTTACGTCATGCATCCGCTCCTTCTATTTATTGGTCATATGCTTTGGCCACGGCAGTTCATCTTATCAATCGTCTTCCTACTCCCTTACTCTCACATCAAAGTCCTTTCGAAGCGTTATTTGGACGGGTTCCCAATTATCATAAGATGCGCACCTTTGGTTGTCAGTGCTACCCTTGGCTTGTTCCATATCGCACAAATAAATTTCAACCCAAGTCTAACCCTTGTGTTTTTCTTGGATATTCCCTCACTCAACATGCTTTCAAATGTCTGGACATTCAAACTGGTAAGCTCTATCTTTCACGACACATTACTTTTGATGAAAAAATTTTCCCCTTCACAAAGGCCATTCTTCCGCTCCTATGACTGCTGCTACACCGTCCCCTGCTGCTTCTCCTCCTACTTCTGTTCCTTTAGTGTGTATTGTTCCTTTGGATGATCTTCCCGTCAGACCTCCTGCGCCTAATGCTACGGCAATCGTGACTCCGTCTCCTACGCTAGGTATGGCTTCCTCTTCTCATGCTAGTAATCCCTCTAATTCTGAGTCTCCCTTGCCCATAGCACACCTCCTACTCGCACTCACCCCATGGTTACTTGGGCTCAAATTAATATTTTCTGTCCTAAGCAACTTTCAGTCACTACAAAGCATCCTCTTGCACCACCATTGGAACCAACCTGTGTCTCTCAGGCACTCAAGGACCCACACTGGCGTAAGGCCATGGCAGATGAATCTACTGCCTTAGTTTCACATGGCACTTGGAACCTAGTTCCTTAGTCCTCTGCCTCCAATATAATTGGCTGTAAATGGTTGTTTCGGATTAAGCGTCATCCTGATGGTACAATGGATCGGTTTAAGGCATGCCTTATCGCTAAAGGGTTCAATCAGCGTCCAGGTGTCGATTATACTAAGACCTTTAGTCCTGTTATAAAACCGACCACCATTCGGCTTATTTTATCACTGGCTTTGTCCAACAATTGGACACTCAAACAAATTGACTTCAACAACGCATTTCTTCATGGTCAATTAACTGAGCAGGTATTTATGCAGCAACCCACAGGCTTCATAGATCAATCCCATCCTCATCATGTTTGTTCTCTTTAGAAATCCATTCATGGGCTCAAGCAGGCACCTCGGACATAGTACAATGCACTGTGCTCTGGTCTACTTGCGTTGGGTTTCTTTAATTCGAAGTCTGACAGCTCCTTGTTCATCTTCAATCGGGATGGCATTTTGTTCTATGTGTTGGTGTACGTTGATGATTTAATCCTCACCGGCAATAACAATCAGTTCTTGCAGCATGTTGTCAAATCTCTAAGTGATAAATTTTCGTTGAAGGAACTAAGTGATCTGCATTATTTTCTCGGGGTGGAAGTCATTTCGGTTCAACAAGGTTTATTTCTTTCTCAAAATCGTTATGTTCATGATCTCCTTACCAGGTTAAAGATGGCTGGTGCTAAGGAAGTTCAAACACCCATATCTGTGTATGCTAAGCTCGTGCTTGATGATGGTTCCGCTATCTGTGTTGCTATTGAATACAGACGCACCATTAGTTGTCTTCAATACCTCTCGCTTACTCACCCAGACCTTGATTTCGCAGTCAATCATCTTGCTCAGCTCATGCACAAACCGACCATAACGCACTGGCAACATGTTAAATGGTTCTTACGTTATGTCAAACATACCATTCACTTTGGTCTCTTACTGCATCATCAAACAAATCCAGTGCTTAGGGGCTTCTCATATGCTGACTAGGGTGGGGATCTTGATGATCGAAAGTCTACTATGGCTTATATAATTTTTCTGGGTAATTATCCTATCAACTGGTGCACTTGGAAGCAAAAGGCGATGGATCGCTCCTTTACAAAAGCCGAGTATCAGGCACTAGCCACTACAGCTTCGGACATAGCTTGGATTCAGTCTCTTCTTGATGAACTTGGTCTCTAGTTACGTGAACCACCACTCCTTCTCTGTGATAATGTTGGTGCAACCCAGCTCAGTCTTAATCTTGTTACGCATTCTAGGATGAAACACATTGCCATCGATCTCCACTTTGTCCGTGACTTTGTTCGTCGTGGTAAATTGCGTGTTGCTCATGTTCACACAGATGACCAACTTGCCAATCTACTGACAAAGCCTCTTGCTCAGTCTCGCTTCAACTCGTTACGTGGCAAAATTAACATTGCTGATGGAACGAACATTTTGAGGGGTCGTATAAAGGAATTCATATAAATCATGCTCATCTGTGATTCTCTCTATCAATATATTTGTATAGCTACTCTGTTTTCTAATTATATATTCCTTCAATAACTATAGCGTTGTTTATGGTTGTATTTTCCTTAAATAGCCGTCACTACAACAGAAATGGTCTTTTGGGATGAAAATTTTCATCCCAAAAGACCCCAATTTCGTCCCAAAAAAATTTTTGGGACGAAAAAAATTCGTCCCAAAGTCGTTCCAATATCACTGTGCCAAAAGGTATTTTGGGACGAAAATCACCATTTCGTCCCAAAAATATTCTTTTGGGACGAAATTGAAGGAAACCGTTCGAACACATTCGAACGAAAATTTTTTTTGTCATGGTTTAAATTCGTCCTAGAAAATAGTTCGAACGGAAAAAATTTTAAGTTCAAACAGTAGTGACGTGTTTGAACGATTTCGAAATATGTTCGAACACACATGAATTTGTTCGAACGTTATGAATTGTCTTTGTGTTCGAACGTTAAATGGTTAGGTCGAACGGTATATAAGTTCGAACGGTATAGGCTATGTTCGAACACGACTGAAATTATTTACGTTCGAACGTTGTGTGATCGTTCGAACTCTACGAACATAAATTTCGTTCGAACATTACGTTTACGTTCGAACGCTATTGTAGTTACATAGAGTTTGAACGTTTTACGTTCGTTCGAACGATATCTCTTTAATTTAAATCAATAATAGAAAACCAAATAGACATTCATACTATTTGAAAAAATATATTAGAAACTGTTTAACACTCACAAAAGTGTTAAAATAAGCGCAAACTAAATAAATAACAGTCGAGATGGGCATTGTTCGTACATAAATAGATAATCCCAAAATCCATTAGTTGCTTGGAGGCCTGTACTGTTGCATAAGCTGCTGCATTTGGAGTTGCATCTGTCTTCTGAACTCTTCTTGTTGTTCTTCATGTTGTTTGAGGCGCATCTCCATATCTGCTTGTTTTGCCAATTGAGCCTCTAACTCATGCTGTCTTGCAGTCAATTCTTCGATTCTGGAATTCGCATTCTCTAGCGCTATAGAAGTCATAGATGCATTCCCAGAAGAAGAGGAAGAGGGACCAGACTTTACACAACGACCCAAACCCCTCAAATATCCTGAACGTTGACCCAGGACTTGTGTAAAAATCTCAATATCACTTGTTGAGGAATTTTGATCTGACGCAGATTCAGCACGTAGGGCAATCATTTTATCCTAGCCATATATAAGATAAAGAATTAATATCGTCATAAATATTCTAATATATTTAATTAAAACAGGTTATAAAACTTACATAATTTTCACGGGCATCAGGATGAGTCCACTCTCCATTACGATCAGTGTGCGATGCAGTATATAATTTTGTCAGATCATAATTAGTATATGAATCTTGCTACAATAAATGTGTTAAGATATAAAGTCATTATGATTCATCCAAATAATTAACTATATCCAATAAAAAAAATAGCAATACCAATTTCTTAGAAAGGCGATGGAAAGATCTTGAGCCTGCATGATGATTAATCTTCAATTTTGATCTATTTGTTTTGTTTATAGAACTTCGCTCCTGCGAAGAAATTGAAAATATGATGAAGCGAAATGACAGATAGGACAAGTAAAATAATTAAATTTCATTATACCTGATATGATGGATCCTCAAACATGTCATAAAGTTTTTCCCACTCAGAAGGTCGGACATCCTGGAAAGGATGTTGGCGTGCATCTTCCTTCTTCTCAAACTTATTATAATACTCATGACACCTTGCCTTATATTTGAGGAATGCATTACCCATAAGCTCTTCCACAGTCTTACGCTCATCTCTCCGACCAAAATTTAATTCGAAATCATCCTTAAAAAAATAGTCACAAACACATTATCATTTATAATATTCTAAATTTAAGTAAAATATAGAAATTTATTCTACTAAATCAATGTTTTAAACATTACCAAACAACGCTTCTTGATAAGCTCTTTAACATCTTGGGTAATGCATAACATCAAGGCTATGTCGCAATTTTAACTTCGACCAGTACGGGAGTTCGAAAAATATACTCTTCTTTGTCCAATTCAACTCATTCGTAGCTCGTTTTCTCTTTCGTTGTTTTTTACCAAATTCATTACAACCAACATTTATAAATTGTGCAAGTACATCTTCGCGCAGACAAATATGGTGGAGGTTGGCCCCATTCAACAGTTCCATCAAACATTCTAGAATTTCCACGCCATCTATGGTCACCAGGTAAAAATCGACGATGACCCATGAAACATAATTTCCTCCCGTACGTAAGCCATTCAGATTTGGTATATTTGTTACAAGTTGGACATGCCATTTTCCCCTTAGTACTCTAACCTGACAAATTCCCATAAGCTGGAAAATCATTTATTGTCCACAACATCGCAGCATGCATCTTGAACGACTTGCCTGTTGACGAATCAAATGTGACAACCCCATTCTCCCACAAATCTTTCAATTCTGCAATCAATGGCTGTAAGTGTATGTCTATATCATTTCCCGGTGACCTCGGACCTGGGATGAGCAAACTCATCATGAAATATGGATCTTTCATACACTTCCACGGTGGTAGATTATACGGCATAAGTACAACTGGCCAAGTACTATGACTAGTACTCATGTTCCCAAAAGGATTAAATCCATCTCTTGCCAACCCAAGTCTTACGTTACGGGGTTCTTCAGCAAACCATGGGTGTTCCTGATCAAATTCCTTCCACACCTGGGAGTCAGTAGGATGTGACAAAATCTTATCGTTCCTTCTCTGTCTGATGAGTGCCATGTCATATCTACAGCCGTTGCGCGTGACATAAATAATCGTTGTAATCTAGGTATCAATGGAAAGTGGCGTATGACCTTTTGCGGAACATTTGCCTTGTCCGATGTCCATCTTGACTCGTGGCATATAGGACACTCATTCAACTGCTCATTCTCTAGCCAAAATAATATGCAGTCATTCTTACATGCATGTATTACGTTGTAATCAAATCCAAGTCCTCGTTTCAACTTTTTTGCTTCATAGAAGTTACGAGGTAAAGTATTGTCTATCGGCAGTGCCTCTTTAAACAGCTCAAGTAACATATTGACTGCCTTAATAGATAATCGACACATTGATTTTATGTGAAGTAATCTTACGGTAAACGACAACTTACTATGTCTTCTGCATCCTGGATATAGCTCACGTTGTGAATCATTCCACAAGCGTGCAAAAGTGTTATGGCCCCCATCATTTGAGCTTGATGTGTCCGTGTCACCTTCATTCATAAACATTCCCGCACCGATGTCACCTAACATTTCCTCCATATCCTCATCGTAATCATCTCCAACAATCTCTGGTTGTACATCTTCATCGATTTCTTCTTCTTCATGTGGAGCTTCAAATGAAGTTGGATATGGTTCACCGTGTAAGACCCAATCAGTATAACCCTTATCAATACCTTTGACAAATAGATGCTCTCTCACCAAGTCTATCTTATGAGAACGCAAATTCCTGCGTTCTCTGCATGGGCATCTGATACGCCCATCACTATCACATGTACCCAATGCAAACTCCAAGAATTTCTTAACACCTTCAGCATATACATTGTAATTCTGACCCAATCGATCGCTAACTCTCATCCAACTCTTATCCATGCCGACTATATTCATTACAAACAATATTGTAATGCATCAGCAAACAACTATGTATCATGTACCAATTAATAAGTATGCCACCTTTCACCGGGTAGTTGGTCCTATCCCGTTCGGTATTGTAAGATCATAGTCGTCAACCTATGATCTATTATCTGTCACGTCCAACAAAATTTCGGCAGCATCTCCCCATAGTTCTCCAAATATGCTCGTTTGGTTGTGTGCACTGACGATTAACACGTCGTTGCACCATCACCGAAACTGCATATCCAGAGAACAATGGATGAATCTACCAAAATCATAATGTTGGACGACAACAGATATAGTTCTATAGTTTGCAAGAATGATCTTACAATCCCAAACTGTCCACTCTGGACAATTCAAGAATTATCAATCAAGCATTCATCCAGATTGATAATTCTCGAACGGGTCTAAGGTTTATTTTGATGAACAAACAATGCAAAATATGCTAATATATGTCAAACAATAACAACATATTATTTATACAACAATACAACAAAAACTTAATTAGTAGGTATTATTAAATCTTAACTATTTATATTTTAATTTAAAGATTTAGTAGTATTTTAATTTGAATATTAATTTTATTAATTTATATTTAAGTATTTAAGTATTATTAAATCTTAACTATTTATATTTTAATTTAAAGATTTAGTAGTATTTTAATTTGAATATTAAACTTATTAATTTATCTTTAAGTATTTAAGTATTATTAAATCTTAACTATTTCTATTTTAATTTAAAGATTTAGTAGTATTTTAATTTGAATATTAAACTTATTAATTTATCTTTAAGTATTTAAGTATTATTAAATCTTAACTATTTATATTTTAATTTAAAGATTTAGTAGTATTTTAATTTGAATATTAATTTTATTAATTTATCTTTAAGTATTTAAATATTATTAAATATTAACTATTTCTATTTTAATTTAAAGATTTAGTAGTATTTTAATTTGAATATTAAACTTATTAATTTATCTTTAAGTATTTAAGTATTATTAAATCTTAACTATTTCTATTTTAATTTAAAGATTTAGTAGTATTTTAATTTGAATATTAAACTTATTAATTTATCTTTAAGTATTTAAGTATTATTAAATCTTAACTATTTCTATTTTAATTTAAAGATTTAGTAGTATTTTAATTTGAATATTAATTTTATTTATTTAGAATTAACAATATTAAATGGTAGTTGGTCCTAATTATTTGTGATTTAGTAGTACATATAATTTATAACCATACCAAACCTAACGTATTCTGTATACGTTATTGATGTCATGTCATTATCCGTTCGAACTATGAGAATCTATGTTCGAACAAAATGATACGTTCGAACGGTAATCCGAACCCGTTCGAACGTATTCATTCCAGATTCCAGTCGCCTTCAACAACGCCGAAAACTCCATTAATCCCAAACTCTAACAAACACAAACAACAATCTCAAAGCATACAACTTTCTAATATTGCAAAATATTAAGTTCAAACCATACATTTCTATTTTAAAAGAAATACCTGAATTTTTTAAGATGAAAAGGAAATAATCCGAGAATAATCCGAGAATAATCACAAACTATCCTACAAGTAATAATCCGAGAATAATGGAGTGAGATGAACAATTTTTTTGAGCTTAAGGGCTAGTTTGAGAAAGAATACCTCTGACATGCGAAGGGGTAATCTTCGGGCGACCACACGGAGCGACAGCAGGAGGAGAGAAACAGAATTGTGAGGTTCTGTCGTGTTTTTGAAGAACATTTCATGTTCGAACGGTTATTTACTAACCGTTCGAACGTGAAAATATTAAGCGGGAGAAAATTCCCTCCTAATTTTCACGTTCGAACGTAACAAAAGTATGTTCGAACGTTATTGATTTATTACCGCTCGAAAATTAACAGTTCGAACTTTAATTTCTAACTGTTCAAACGGTATTGTAAATGTTTATTTATAATTTTTTTTCATTACACCTTTTGAATAAAAGAACAACATTAATATATATAGACATATTAGATGATACTATAGTTTAATTGGCGGGATATTTTCCCACCACTGCAATAATCCGTTCGAACTATAACAAATTACGTTCGAACGGTAATCCAGCTGTCTTGTTTTTGGCGGGATGTTTTCCCGCCATTTGCCTTGTCCGTTTGAATGTTTTTTTACGTTCAAACGTTAACATATGTGTTCGAACGGTTTACGAGTACCGTTCGAACACATATCCTTTATGTTTAAATATAACTTTTTTCATCATTAAATGAAAAGTACTATAGCATCATATGTATTAGTTATATATACTATCATATATAATGTAATATATACTATCATATATATAGTAATCTATACTAAATATATAGTATATATATATAGTAATATATATTATCATATATGTAGTGACCTATACTATCATATATATTATTAAGATCATATGTATTAGTAATATATACTCACATATATATAGCCTCAAATATACTAAGGTCACATAATAAAGTGTAGAGAAATTTATAAGATGATAGTATATTAGTAAGCTATACTCTATATATATATGTTGCATAATATCATATATAACTTTAGTAGGTAAAGTATAATGGAATATATAATATGACATATATTAGTTAAGTATAAACTCATACCATATAGCACTACATGCTGTTATATGGTACTATATACATATTAATATCTCATATATAACACTTTGATAGTAAAGTATTATGATATATTACTATTGTACTATAAAAAAATATTTTATAAGTTATTATGCTTTCATTTAAAGTATTCTACTATCATAATATATATTATAATATTACATATATATTACAGTCTATATAATCTACTATAATAGTATATATATTATAACAATTTATAGGAATATAAATATAATATACATTTAATATATTTTTTAATAAACTTACAAAACTTCTGTTCGAACGTGAAATAGTAACGGTCGAACGGTTTTATATTAACGTTCGAACTTTAACTATTAACGTTCGAACGGTTATGCACGTATAAGTTATCGCAGGCAGCTCCTTCTCTCACGCCGCCGTCCCCACCGTTTGAAAAAGCGAGAAAACGTTTGAACGCACTACATTCACCGCCGTCTGCCGTCGTGATCAGCACATATGTCAATCACTTTTCCT
Source organism: Juglans microcarpa x Juglans regia (assembly GCF_004785595.1). NCBI lineage: Eukaryota > Viridiplantae > Streptophyta > Magnoliopsida > Fagales > Juglandaceae > Juglans > Juglans microcarpa x Juglans regia. The sequence goes on along the minus strand of NC_054594.1, from coordinate 37,471,725 downwards.
CCCAAGTAAAGGTATGTATTTTCAAACTCATTTTACCGTTTATTTTATAATTTTATGGTTTTATTTGTTTTTTTTTAAAATTGCATTTTTTTCATCAATAATTACCGTAGAACATCATAAATCTATCGCAGGATGTTTAGAAATGAATAGTACTTTGTTTTTAGTTGAAGAAACCACGGAATCGATTAATTTTTGAGTATTTTCATGGCCACTGAGTTGACTCAGCCATGTCCGAGTTAGATCTGTTTTACGTTCGAACGGTATTAACCAGTCCGTTCGAACGGGTAAACCTGTACGTTCAAACTTGATCGACACGTTCGAACGTTATTAATTGCCCGTTCGACCATATATTTAGACGTTCGAACGCTAACTATTAAATTCATTCCATTAACATTTTATTAGCTTATTAAATTGTTTTCATCATTTAATTGATTATATGTTCTATCAATTAATTTATTAAATTGATATTAGTATATAATTTTGTAAATCTTTTAGTCGTAATTAGATTTTATCACTAATCTTGAATGTATATTTTATTTTTAAAATTTCAGGATCATAATAATGTCTTATCGGGGCCGTAAACGTGATAGATCAGGAGAACCTTCCATCCAAACAGTTCGAGAGCGGACCGTTTTATTTGAGCGACAGGTAAAACTGTCTGATTTTGTCGCTCTTATATGGGAGGGTTATTCCCTCCCATCAGTATTCAATGATCGTGGTTGGGCACCAATCTTAGATCAGCGAGAAGAAGGAATAGAGCTCGTTTCCTTCATTGAGATCGTTACTGAGTTCTATAAAGAGCTCGGTGCTGCTAGCCCAGACGATGGAGGGGCATATAGGATCTGTGTCCGAGGAGCTCCTGTTATATTTTCAGCAGACGGACTCGCTGTATATCTGGGTATTCCTAGGCTTCTTGATGCCTATCCAAACCTGCCGCCTAGAGAGTCTGGTCCTTCAGGTGATGCAGCTATGTCTCAGGACGAGGGACTAGATTACACAGATGAGATCGATACACTTGCTGATCACGAGGTCAGAGACTTGATTGTTGGTCTAGATGCTCTAGTGTACGATGGCTCCAAGAGTATTAGGCAGGCAGATTTATCTTCTTTCTTCAAGATTATGAATTTGATCATTGCCAATAATATTTGACCCACGGCAGCACAAGACGGAGGTCGGCATGGATCGAGAGAGATTTATGATACGGATCGCTCGTGGCATCCCGATCGACCTCGTTGGTTATATATTTGAGAGAATCCGATCAGAGGCACGGTTCATTACGACAAATATACTTCCGTTTGGGATCCTCATCACTCGATTTTTGCTACATGCCGGGGTTGTGTCCGAACCTGCCGAGCGTTCCCGATTTCCGATGGCACCGATCAACAACACCACCCTATCACGGAGCACGGGACACTCTAGATTTCGTTTCCGTGGGGCTGTTCCTGACAGGGCTGAGATTCAGAGAGATGCGCAGCCGGGAGATACTGGAGTATCGGCTGGTGAGACATCTACACAGGCTGAGACATCACGCACATATATTCGCGAGGAGATGGCTGACATATTGCGTGCTGAGATCAGCGTACACACATCAGCAGTGATTGATGCAGTGCATACTGCCATGTCTGAGTTGCGTACAGAGATTATGGCTACCGTCTCTGGGTTACGTACAGAGGTTAATGAGTTACGTACAGTGATTAATGCCAATAATGCAACTCAGGTCATAGTTAGTACTCGACTGACACAGGTAGAGACACAATTAGCTGTAGTCAAGGATGTGTGTAGAGACCTCACATCACAATAGTTTTTATCTTTTATTTATATTTTCTTTTGTTGTAATTATGAACAATATATATGGCATTTTGATAATTTGCTTTATTTGGTTGATTAATATATATGTGGTTGATAATATTTATTTAACTAAAAATCTTATTTAACGTAAAAGAAATTATTAAAATATTTTAAAATTAATTACATAAAATTAATTAATGAATTTGTATATATGATATATATTTTTTATATTTTGAGTTTCGTACCGAGATTAATATTATACCTTCGAATGTATAAATGTGGTGCTTGAATATGTTCTAACTAAATATATTTCGTTCGAACGGTTTAGAAACCTTCCCGCCAGGATTTACCACCAAATATTTTCCGTTCGAACACAACAAATTCTCGTTCGAACGTTTTTGAACTTTCCCCGCCATAATAAAGTAATTATCCGTCAAATTTTACTGTTCGAACGTATTTTTTCACTTTCGAACGGAAAAACTTTTTTGAGACGATTTAATTCGTCACAGAAAATACTGTTCGAACGGTTATTTTGACGTTCGAACGATTTTCTAAATTCATCGATTTTTTGGGATAAAATTTAAATTTCGTCTCAAAAAATAACTTTTAAGGATGCAAAAAAATTTCGTCCCTAAATAATTTCATCCCAAAATCTCAAATTTGTTGTAGTGCGTGTTAATATTGTATTATATAAATACGTATTGATAATGCAAAATATCAATAAAGATTTTTACCAAATTACTTGGCTAATCCTTATACTCGTTAATTAACTTTTATTTTAAATGGCTTCTTATAATCGGTACTCTCACGTACGATTATAGTACTACAAGTACGTCATTGCGCTTTCTTTTTTATTTCAGTAAACTATCCTCGAATTTTTGTCATACTCTTGCAGAAGAATATTCCCAAAGATCACTTAAATAAAAGCATCCGTATATAGAAGAAAGCCCAAAGTACTACATGTAATAGACACACACAAATACATATATATGGGTGACAAGGTGGAAATAGCAACGCAACAAGAACAAATTTTAAGTGCATTTCCAGGACGCTCTTGATAATTAGCTACAGGCCAGCACAATCGGATACTTACGTACAATGAGTGCTAGCTAACTGCCATGTACGTAGCCCACTTGTAGTGTAGTACGTAGCAGTACTACCAGCAGCAAACAAAACGATACTCCCCAAACGGAATGGCTAATACAGCAGCTAGCTCTTATTATTATTGTTATTATTATATATATATGGTATTAAGGCATGCGGCTTAATTGCTAGAGCGCACTCAAGTGATTGTTGGTGGCTGGCGGGGTACCTTGTGAACCGGTGGGTAAGCCTTACGCGGCGTCTTGTGACCTGCAGGGAATGCCACTTCTGTCTCAAGTTGTTGATCAGTCTCACCAACGGTACCGGTTGGTGGCTGCTTGTATTTTGGGGGTGGTTTGTATTCCTTTTCCTTCCCCACCTTGTGTGATTTCCCATCGAGGGTTGTCGTGATATCTTTTTCAAGGGGGGACTCCTCTACTGGAGGTCGCTTGTGTGGTGGTTTGTGGTGATACGCAAGAGTGTGAGTGGTGAGAAGCACCACTCCCAGGAGCATTATTAGCAGCATGTATTTGGGAGACATTTTGGGCTGTTTTTTTAGTTTGGGAATGATTCTTGCAATTTGCAAACTGGAGTAATTTCGAGGCCTTTTTATAATGGGCCGGAGCCTATGTCCTCACGCCACCTGGTTTATTTATCTTACTTTCTATTATCCTTTAGGATCTTTCGGATCAAGAAGATATATCCCACTGAGCTGGAAATTTGGACTATCCGCTCTCAAGTTGCCCCTGCGCGCGGCAGGTAATTGAAAATCTTTTTATTGATTCTAGGCCTGCTTTTTCTATAAAGCATAGTTTGGCAACGGGTCTATCCATGTATGTATCCATGGGCACCGACGCAATGGTTCTGAATATGGGAATGAAGCAGTAATTAACACTTGTCACTTGGTTCTATATATTATTAAAGTGTATATTGTATAAGTTAGGCATGCATGCAGTGTTTTGTTCTACATAACTAAATTAGCATTCCCTGAAGTATTATACAATAAATAAAGTGTAAAATCTTTAAAATAGAGTCAATATATGTTAATATTTTGATATCAAATTTTGGTTGAAAAACTTTTATATTCCCGGCCTTTATTCTTACTTTTTTAACCATATATATATATATATATATATATATATATATATATATATATGTATGTGTGTGTATATTAATGATCATGAGAAACCTCACAAACTTTCCAGTAAAGAGAAGATCATCTAAAAATATTTACAGATTAGTATGATGGAGAAAAAGGGTATAATTAGTAGGAAAAAATATTTAAAAAAACTGCACAATTACTAATATAGATAAAAAATAATCATTTAAATAAACAAGATCGAAACTGTAACATCTCGTTTGTTTTTACAGATGAGATGAGGTGAGTTGAGATAAAAGTTGAAAGTTAAATAAAATATTGTCAGAATATATAATTTTTTTTTTAGATTTGAAAAAGTCAAATTGTTTATTTTATTTTGTGTGATAATTTAGAAAAGTTATAATAATTAGATTAAAATAATTAGATGAGATGAGATAAAAATAATTATAAAAACAAATGAGACATTAAAATAGATTTTAAGTTTATAACTTAGACGTATTATATATGGAAAATAATAAGATTACTACTCTCTTACTACTCATTTACTATTTTTTTGTATTTAACTATTAGTAAAATTTTATATTTTTTAAATTTTTTCTTAATGATTAAGCATGTTAAATAAATACTTAAAAAAATAATAAAAAATAAATATATTATAAATAATAAATAGATAATAAAAAGATAATAATCTTATCCCTACCCATTATATATAAATATATGATAGTAAATAAATGAAGAGTGAAAGCGAAAGTAGGCTATAAAAAGGCAATCTAGCGATCATCAAGATTTCGTATGATCTCAAACATGACGCCGCTGATCTTTTTTTCCGAAGCGTTGTGGATGAAGCTCATTGTAACGCATGTCGGCTCAGTGATCAACCACTGAACGTGGCTTGCTTTCTGGTTTAGAACACTGGAAGTTATGTTTGCGACGGCACCTTCTCCATTCCCAATGCACAGTAGGATAGCTACCTTCATAGATAGTCTTGATTATCATCCCTCTTTCTTCAAAAAGAGAAAAAATACACGAAGCATTTAGACGTGAAATTTGATTTTATTTTATTTTTAAAGACAAACAAGATTTTTAGGCAATACAATCTCACCAACTACAATTATATATTTAGAGAGAGAGAGAGAGAGTGCACTGTAAATGATATGGCAGTGGTATATATATATATACACTTCATATTTATGTGTGGAGAACGTCTATATGGCATATGCCTTAAACATCGAACTAAAGCTTTAAATTAGCTCTCGCATTTTCAAGTTCTCTACTCTCTTAACAATTTGTTCTGTAACTTCTTTATCTCATTCTTAATTTTATTAACGGATGAGACTGAAAAAAAATCAACGTGATAAGGTTAATCATTGCCCAGATATACCATAATATATAATATTTTTTTACGAAACATATGGCAGAACAGCAAATCAGAATAGTGATGAGTTGCATGCCACTAACTAGTGCCGAGTTTTATTTTTATTATCAAAGATTATCTATGTTCTGATATGTCAATTCAATCGTGACTATGATTTCCAATATTTACATGCATCTTCTAAATTCCCTTGTTTCATATGCTGATCATGATCATGTCATCACGCGATCGCTAGCTAGCTTTATAGCTAGGTAATTAGAGGAGACAATTTATCATCCTCTCTATCATATTAACTGTCACGTTGTACAGATTCTGAGAATCTTGTGAAAAATTATATCCATCATCTTTGACTCATACATTACACACCACATCATTTTTTTTTTAATTTTTTTTTATATAAATGAATAATGAGTAGAAGAATTCAATTAATTTAAGAAGAATAAAATAAAAAAATAAAAAAATATGATGTGTGATGATCAGAATGATGACTACCTTAACTTCTTCCCAGCAGCCTTTCCTTTTCCATCTGCTTTAGACTAAAGGCTCAGAAAATTAAAAGATAAATGGATTGCTTTGGACCTTATAGCCTTATAGGATTGACTTGCAATAGCATCCGATAGGACCGGATTTGAAGAAGATCATAAAGCTCGATCGATCCCTTTATTAGTTCAGGCTAATATTGAGACGTCTTACTACTGCATCCAAACTAACGTTAAAGTTCAATTTTTGCGAAGTGCGAAAAAAAAATCCGAACAAAGTGCGGTTCTGAAAGCATATCTGCTGCGACTTGATCCTTCAAATTAAGGATCACATAAACATGTATCTGCTTATTTTTATATATATGAAAATTAAGGTTTGTCGAGTCGAGTCGAGAATGATATGTGAAGGTATATAGTTGGTTTCATGGCTAGATACCAAACTGGATAGGTTATAAGATCAGTACTTTAAAATAAAACACTACAAACTTAATTTATTCATTTTATGGCGACCCAAAACTTTATAAGCTTTAAAAATAAGACTTGAAAATTAAATTAACTTCATAATCATTTTGGGTTGTCATGATCAGTTTGGATCAATATTATTAACCTCATTTGGACCATTTATTAGGCCTTCGATTATATTATTTGGATATGATTCAAGCGTTTTGATATATACGAAACATTTATTGTATTAAGTTCATGTAGACCATAGAAAATGAAAGTAGCTAGTGCGATTTTTTCAAGTTTGTAATACTTTCTACACATATTAAACAAATGCTAGATTTGTTCAGTACTGACGTTACTGGTTCATTGGTTTGAGAAAAATCCTAAACTCAAGTACTATACCGATCCCTTTGTTTTCTACCTAATATTTAAATTATGAACAATGCTACGCTTGGCAAGTTTAGTTAATTTTATTTTTAAATTTTTTTTAAAATTACAATAATATTCTTATCAAAATTATACTTTTTTTTTTATTTAATGAAGAGTTTGTAGATACAATTGTTGAGAACTCAATGAATAGAAGAAGAAAACTGAAAACATAGAAGAAAGTTGGAAGAACTCAAGAGCTTGTGTAATTCTAAATGAACAAAATGAAAAATACTTGATAATGTAATACAGGAAGGTCTTTACTATTTATACTACATAATAACTCTATAACAGAAATAACAGCTTCTAAGTCTTCTCTTCTGCCTTTAGCTTTTCTTCCTTGGACTTTAATTCCATGCTGTCAATACGAGAGGCTATACTCCAACACCCCCCCCCCCCCCCCTAAAGATGAGCATGTATATTTATAATGTTCATTTTGCTCAAATTATGATGGAAAGGCAGTGATCTGAGACGTTTTGTAAAAATATTTGTTAGTTGTAATCTTGAGGGAATATAAAAAGGCTTTATAACATTCTACTGCAGTTTTTCCCAAACAAGATGACAATCGATTTGAATGTGTTTTGTCCTCTCATGTTGTATTGGATTGGTTGCAATGGACAAAGCTGATTTGCTGTCAGTGTAGAGCATTGTTGGCTGAGGATGATCAACACTGAGATCTTGAAGAGAATAAAGTAACCACTGCACCTCACATGTTCTGGCTGCAAGAGCCCTATATTCTGCTTCTTCAGATGATCTACTGACTGTGGCTTGTTTCTTTGATTTCCATGAGATTAATGAATCTCTTAGAAAAATTGCATAACCTGTAACACTTCTCCTGGTGTCTAAGCAACATGCCCAGTCACTATCAGAGAAGGCTTTCAACTTTAAATCTGAAGATGAAGAGAAGAATAATCCTTGGCTTGGTGTTGCTTTTAAGTATCTAAGCACACGAGTGGCAGCTTGATAATGAGACACTGCTGGTTTAGCAAGAAACTGGCTAAGAATTTGAACGGAATAGGCCAGGTCAGGCCTTGTAATTGTCAAGTATAGTAGTTTGCCAATAAATCTTCTGTAACCCAAGACATCTTCATAAAGATTGGAATCATCTGCAGTAAGTTTAAGATTAGATTCCATTGGAAATGCAACTGGCTTGGAACATGTGAGACCTGTATCTTGAAGTATGTCCTAAGCATACTTTCTTTGGCAAAGAGAAATTCTAGATTTAGATCTGGCTACTTCCAACCTCAAGAAGTACTTCAACTGACCCAAGTCCTTGATTGTAAATTAATCATGCAGAAATATCTTGAGTTGCTAAATCTCAATTAGACTATCACTAGCTAGTAGAACATCATCTACATATACTAGTAATGCTATGAAAGAAGTGGCAGTTTTTTAATGAAAAGTGAGCAATTAGAATTGCCTTGAGTAAAGCCATAATCAAGAAGAGCTTGAGAGAGTTTTGCAAACCATTGCCGAGAGGCCTGCTTCAGACCATAAAGACTCTTTAACAGTTTACAAACCATATTGGGTTGTTTAACGTCCAAACCAGGGGCACTTCCATGTAAACTTTTTCATATAATTCACCATGTAAAAAAACATTATTTACACCTAATTGGTGAATATGCCAACCCATAATAGCAGCAACAGCTAACAATAACCGAATTGAATTGAGTTTTGCCACTAGAGAAAAAGTATCAAAGAAGTCTAATCCTTCTTGTTGAGTGTAGCCTTTGGCTACCAGCCTTACTTTATGTCTTTCTATAGTTCCACCAGCCTTGTATTTCACTCAAAAAACCCATTTACAACCTATGGTCTGTTTATTTTTAGGGAGAGTAACAAGTTTCCAGGTTTTGTTCAACTCTAAAGCATTGAGTTCATTTCTCATAGCGACTTGCCATTCATGTAATTTTGCAGCTTGTTTGTATGTTTTGGGTTCTTTGGTAACAGAAATTGAAGCTAAAAAGGCTTTATGTGATGCTGAAAGTCTATTGACAGAAATGAAAGATGAGATGGGATAAAGATTACCTGTATTAGAGGAGCAACCAATAGAAGCAAATGAGTTGGGTGCATAAGGAAACAAAGAGACAGTACCACAATAATAATCTTGCAAAACTTTTGATGGTTGTTTAATTCTGGATGATTTTCTGACATGTGAACCAGTAGGAATGGAATCTGCTAGATCAGTTTGATGATCACTGTCAATATGAGAAGAATCTGATTCGCTAGAATTTATTAAGGAGTTATTTTGATCAGAAGGGATATGATTATTTATATGAGAGGAATCATGTTGGAATTCTGAAGGAGGAAACAAAAAGGTAGGTATTTCAGAATTAATTGGAAGAACTTTGAATGGAAAGTTGGTTTCATGAAACACAACATTTCTAGAAATGATGATTCTGTTTTTGTTTAGACCCATGAGTTTATAACCTTTGACATCAAAAGGATATCCTAAAAATAGACATTTAGTTGCTCTTGGATCGAACTTTTGTCTGTGACTAGTAATTGTAGAAGCAAAACGTAAGCATCCAAAAACCTTTAAATGAGAACGATTTGGTAGTTTATGAAATAACATTTCAAAAGGTGTTTTGTTTTGGAGAAGAAGAGTTGGAATTCGATTTATAATATGTGCTGCAGTCAGTACACAATCACTCCAAAAATTTAAATGTAAGTTTGCTTGAAACATCAAAGCTCTAGCTGTGTTTAGTAAGTGTTGATGTTTCCTCTCAACAACTTCATTTTGTTGTGGGGTTTCTACACAACTTCTTTGATGTAAAATTCCATTTTCACTATAAAATTTTATAAGAATAAATTCTGAACCATTGTATGTTCTTATGGTTTTGATAGAAGTGTTAAACTGAGTTGTAACCATTTTACAAAAAATTGGCAGCAAAGATGAAACCTCAGATTTATTTTTAAGCATATACACCCAAGTGCATTTTGTAAAATATCTACTATAGTTAAGAAAAATTTAAAACCAGAATATGAGATAGTAGCAAATGGACCCCATATATCACAATGAATCAAATCAAACTCTTTATTAGAAATATTCTATGATACAAGGAAGGAAAGCTTCTTTTGCTTTGCTAGTGAACAGATTTCACAAACATTTGTACAATCAAATGTTATTAAATTGTCTATTTGTCTAAGAAAATGTATTCTAGAATTTAAGACATGACCTAGTCTGTAATGCCAAAGGTTTGACTGGTTTTGAGTAGTAGCTGATGCAAATATTGGTATAGAATTAAACTGATATTGCTGGCAGAAATTAGCTTTTGAGGAAGCTTTAGATAGGTGATAAAGTCCTTGTTTCTCAAAGGCAATCACAATCATCTTCTTCATTGATTGGTCCTGTAAAAGGCAATAAGAACTAAAGAAAGAGAGACAAAGATTAGATTCTTTAGTTAGTTTAGAGACAGATAATAGATTGAATGAAAAACTAGGAACACACAAGACATTATTTAAATGTAATGTGCTGGAAAGGCTTACAATTCTAGTATATAATGCTGGAACAGCTTGTCTACTAGGAAGATTAATGGAATTGGTAACTGGTTTAAGAGTAGAAGAATATAGTAGAGGTGAACAGATCATATGATCTGTTGCACCAGTATCTAAGATCCAAGAAAATTCAGAATTTAACTTGGTAGAGGCAGAATTATATTGATTAAAAGGGTTACTAGAAAACTAAGGGTAGATTCACTGTTGTTGTGGATGTATCAATGTTTTGAGTAGATGAATTTGAATTGGCAAGTGCTAGGAGCTTATTAAATTCTTCAGCAGTTAAACTAAACCTTTGGTTCTCATCACTATTTTGAATGCATACCTCTTTGGTTGAAATGGCTGCATGTGCAGAGGGAGGATTTCTTTTTCCCTTAGGTCCAGTCCAACCAGGAGGATAACCATGCAATTGAAAACACTTGTCGATTGTATGACCATTGTAGCCACAACGAGTACAATGTAGTGAGGATTTCTTCAACTTGTCTTTGGAGAACTTGGACTGAGCAATCTGATTAGGCTGAGTGTACTGATTTGCTAATAAAGCATGTGTTTCAGTACTTGTAAAATTAGTCAACTGTCTCTGACTTTCTTCTTGAAGCAGCAAAGAAAACACTTTAGCCATACTAGGCAATGGAATAGCGAGTAACAATTGACTTCTTACTGAAGCATAAGAATCATTCAGGCCTACAAGAAACTTCAACACGTAATCTGACTAATGTCGAAGTAGCAAGAAATTGAACAAATCACAAGTGCAAGAAGCCATCTTGCCACATATACAGGTTGGGAAGGGTCTATAACTGACATACTCATCCCAAAGAGTCTTGAAAGCACTGAAATACTCTGTAATTGAAGATGAACCCTGATTTATACAACTTAAAGATTTTTCAAGATAAAAAACCCTTGGGCCATCACTTCTCAAATATCTTGTTTTTAGCTCATTCCAGAGATCTACAGTAGATGCAACATAAAGCAAGCTATTCTTAATATCTTTAGAAATAGAATTCATGAGCCAAGAAAGTACCAAATTATTGGCACGAACCCAAGTAGTATGATTAACACGCTGACTAGTAAGAGGAGCAGTAATTGAACCATCAATGAAAGATACTTTGTTCTTGACAATCAGAGGAATAGTAATCGATCGACTCTAAGCAATGTAGTTGTCCCCTACAAAGACTTATGAGACCAAGAGAGAACCCGGATTAGCACTAGGATGAAGATAATATGGATTAGAAGAATCATCGGAAGGATTAGAGGGACGAGAAGAATCTGAAGAATTGAGAGGGTTTGCTTCTATCATTTTACCAAGAAAATGCAAGAAACATAGGATTCTTGAGAAAGTTTCCAAGCAGAATTTGCAATATAGATTGCAAGATTATAAAAGTGAAAACAGAGAAGAAAACTGAAAACAGAGAAGAAAGTTGGAAGAACTCGAGAGCTTATGTAATCTGAATTGAACAAAATGAAAAATACTTGATAATGTAATACAAGAAGGTCTTTACTATTTATACTACATAATAACTCTATAACAGAAATAACATTTCTGCCTTTAGCTTTTCTTCCTTGGACTTTAATTCTATGTTGTCAATATGAGAGGCTATACTCCAACAATAATCTCTAAATAAAGACCACAAATAAAATTTTTCTTAAATTAAACCTCAAGGAAAGTAGACCCAAACTTCTCTTCCGATTAGTTTGGTTGGAATGGTCGGGTTGATGGCCATACAAAGTACTGCGAGCCCAAGCTTGGCCTGTACTGGAACCGGGGGCAAAGCAGCACTTGATTAAGTACTAGAAGCAATGTTTTGAATATTGTATTGGATGTCGTAACGGTTAATACATTGAAACGAAATATTTCGGTATCAATACCGTTTCGTGTACCGTTTCAGGATAATCGATATATGAATAAATTATATATAAAAATTATATTCCAAAATAATAGTCTATATATGAATAAATTATATATAAATACATATATTTATAAATTATAAATAGTCTAGTCTGAATTGGGAGTCAAAAAATAAACTTGTAGTTTGGAAAAAAAAAACTAAAGGCCAAAATATAGGCTGGTACGGCCGGTATTTGGACTGGTATGAAATATATATGATACCTGTATCAACCCAGTGGCCAGTACGACAAATACCGGTTAGTACGGTACGAGATTAAAAACACTGACTAGAAGTGCTGAAAACAAATAAATAAGACTTCTTCAACTCATTACTCTTATACCACATACCTGCTAAAAGAAAATAAATAAATAATAGATGGGTAGTGTAGAGATAATGAGTATAATTTTTTAATAAAAAAAAATCACATCTTTAAGAAAAATAGATTAAAAGGGACGCCATATGGTCGGTACTGATTCAACAATGCACTTGGCATAAATATTCAAAAAGCATATTCCAGTCATGATCTAGTAACAAAGAGCAAACATATAAAATTGGTTTCCAACTCTGAAGAAATAGTATAATATCTTGTCAAATTTCGAATGTGTCACTAAGTAACTAACTTTCATATATATATATATATATATATATATACAACTTTAACCCACCAATTACACCCACAATTAATACTTCATATTAATTTGTACATGGTTTCTCTTTGTTTTCACTCACTTGTTTAATTTTAACACCTCCAACATGAGTTGTATCCCAATATATAGAGTATTACAGGCATTATCTATGTAAGGGGATTTTACTCCCTTTAGACCTAGTGGGCCTAAGAATAACAACTAAGGGAATTAAGAGCAAAAATCCAGACCAGAACGAACAAAGTCTCCAACCCGGTCCATGGATAGGATACTCTAGACGCAACGTGCAAGAGGGAGTGTGCTATAGGAGATGAGACTCGTTGATCTGAAGGCCCCTCGAGTAGTGTCCAGCTCTCGAGTACTCGTCCGCGTAGTGAGCGTAATGTGCGGGGAACCCTCGATCTTTTGACAGGAAGGATATCAACAGACCACCAAGGATACTGTCTGGAAAAAGGAAATTGGAAAAACACGCTACATTAATGACATCATTACCCGAGTTACATGCCACATTAATGACATTATCGCAGAGTCATGCCACATTAAAACACTCTGACACAGGAAACAGTACAAAAAACGCGGACTCCATGGGGACAAACACGATCTGTCCCCCCAGACTTTGGATATAAATAACAAGTTTCAGGTAAGAGAAGACTCTCTCTGATCCCTGAACTTATTTACTTATTTACAAACTTCTAAAAATATTTACTAACTTTGGTATCGGAGACTCCCTGACTCCAAGGCCACCCTCATCTAATTGTCTTCTCTTTTTGTATTTTGCAGGCCCATTTTCGAATACTTGAATTGTCAAAACCTGACTCAAAGGCATACAAAACACGACATTAACAATCTAGTTACTTGTTTTGAAAAAAAACTCAAATATGATGCTGATTTAGAATGTGAAATTTGCTAATTTTTGTATAAGCACTCAACATACATATGGATCGATAAGGGTCAGCCTCCCCCTTTCTCTCCCGACTCTCTTTTCCCACATAGCCCCACTCACTTGGCTGCCTAGCTCCTTCTCCAGACTCCAGCCACTTTTTAGCCGCAAGTCCTATTTGGGGAACTCCATGTAGGCCCATGCCCTGCTACACCTTGCTCCCACCCATGTACCCGACCACCACTCCATGCAACATACTTTCCACCTTAGACTTCTTTCCTTTTATGGGGGCAATATACTTTGACAAGTGTCTTTCTACGGACCAATTGTAGTGAATAAAGTTTAGCTAACTATTTCAAAATACACCCATCAAATTTTCAACAAAAATGCTTCTTGCAATTGGCCTTTACAATCGATGGGGAATCTCCACGTCATTAAATAAAACGATGTATTTCATTCTACTACAAATAGAGTAAATCACAGAAAAGAAATAAGTAAGAGAAAGAAAAAAAAAAGGATAGAGACTTAACGACAAGGAAGACTCAAGAATAGTCACAATCTCTCTCTCTCTGTGCAGAAATACCCATCAGAGCTAAAGAAGACCAAATGGACTATGCTTAAAACGGATGAAATCCACCAACACCATCAGATAGCAGCGAAATTCAAGCTAAAGCGCAAGCTTTTCAAGGTCTTTCTAGATCCTGATCTCCCCATAGAGAAGTAAGAAATCATCTTGGTAGAGAAAGCATTTTGTCATATTGAATGAACGAGATTTGTGCTTTTGAAATGAAATATTTGCTTGTTTACTCTTTGTTTTGGAATTATTTTTCTTTTGTTTTGAATGTTTAGAAAATGAGTTTTAGGAAAGTGAAATGCATATGGGTTGGCATGCTCTTTTTTTTTCTGACAAATGCTGACGTGGCAATCAACCGGTTACATGGCGGTTGCACACCCCGATTGTATGTAACAATTCTTAATTTTCAAAATCTACTGTAAATTTAACATTAGAATTTTTGATTGGTCAAATGTAGTAAGCTAAAATTGTTGGCCATATATTTTTTTCTCATTAAATATTCTTTCCCCTCAATTAAATTTTGCCGCTAGGATTTGGTAAAGTACGCATCTCCATTTCACACGAGTTCTAGCAAAACACATCTCCAGTTCTACACTCTGCCGTTGTCGACCGCCACAGCTAGTTGGAAGCATCGGATAGCCATAGAAACCGCTGTCAAACGCCTTCCAGTAAGCCCACGTCGTCGACTATTTTTCGTCCCCTCTACTTTGTGCTGTTTTGGATTTTTGCTGGTTTTCGATTCTATAATTTTTGGTTTTCTGTTGTTGGTTTTTCCGTTATTGATTTTGCAAAAAAACTTGAGTTAAAGTGAATAAAATTGTTGAAAAAATATTCTTTTTTATAGTGAAAGAATATAACCATTAGAGAAATATTGTTGTTAAAAAAAATATTTTCGTTGGAAGAATATGACTATTGGAAAAATATATCTGCCGAGAAAATATAAACGTTAGAAAATTAATGTACATTTTTTTAATAAGGAAAAAATATTCCAATTATCATTAGAATTAAAATTAATGAAAAAGTTGAAATAGATATTTTAATGGAATAGTGATAAATTTAGAGAATTTATTGTTTTGGTAAACTGATAGGAAGAAGTATATTTTATTACTTATTTTATATATTAACACTCCTCCTCACGTGTGGGCCAGACTCTCCCTCATGAATAGGTAATCCAACACATAAAACATTTAATTAAATGAGATAAAGTGTAGAGTTAGGATTCGAACTCAGGATCTCTACTCTGATACCATGTGAAATTACTACTTATCCTAAAAATTTAAGCTGATAAGAAAAAATAGATTTTATTACTTATTTTATATATTAATATTTGTTATTAGATGTTTTTGAAAAGTAGTTAGTTAAATTTTAAAAAAAATGAATTCTCAAATTAAATTTTAGCTAAAGAATAATTTGGCCGCCACTACTAATGCTCCGGTTAGGGAAAGTAGAAATCTCCACTAATCATGATCTCGGTCAAGCTAGATCTAGTGCATGATCTCTCTCTCCCTGGTACTGTTGTAAGATTTCACTCGACCAATAAGCCTATCAAAATAATAAACAACCCTAGCTATCAATGGATTTCCAGATAAATCGTCTTCGTGGTAACCCTTTTGATAGCCTATTGTTAAGAACTCATGAGATCAAGCCCATTTTGTTGGCTCTCATTTTTCCGTCATGATCTACTTGTTTTTAATTTTTTTTGCGAAATTCCAAGCAGTACTTTTGAAGTGTTTGAAGGCCCCCAGTTAGCTCATCCTTTTTTTAGCTTAGATAATTATCCTGAACTAATTTTCTTTTAAGGGTAGAGCGAGTCTTCGTTTTCGAGTCTGAGGTGTTTTTGTTTTGAGTTTTTGATAGGATTTTTCTTTTGGTTTCGACAGATTTGACGGGTTGTTAGTATAAAACTTGTAATTAACTTCTAATCCGATGAACTCGTATTTGTTTGGATTGAAAAATGAGAATCTTGCAAAAGGATCGGTTTATGGCCTTTTATGCAACGGCCTAGGGTACGCCCCTCCCCCATTTTTCAGTACTACTTGATGAATATCTTTAATTAAGGCTACGTACGTTTTGTTTTTGGTAAAATGTCTTCGATCTTTTCATACCTCCAAGAAATCCTGATGATTGTTTTATCTTCAAATCCAAAATATGCTTAATCTGTTGATCACTGCCGAATATCAATTATTTTCTCTTAAATCTTGGAATTTCCTTTTAATATTTCACTTAAGATAGACGGGTTTTTGACCGACTGTTCAATGTACGCACGTTATTATACATTGAAAGAAAAATTGTTGTGAAATTTATCTAAAATTTAATGATATACTAATTTTTATATATGAATTAGGAATATGATGGGATTCCATTTTGACAAGTCATTGAGTTGAAATTTCAAATACATTGGAATAATTATTTTATATATATATTATTTATATTTTTTTAAGACTAATGGATAATAGTATTATTTTCAATATATTGATTTGATCTGCCTATATATATATGTAAATTATTTAATTCTCAAGATGGTGTATAAAATACATCATTCGTATCATTTCAATAGTAAGATTTGTTTAATAAAATTAAAATTTTAAAACTCATCTTTTAAATTAAAATATGCCGTGTAAGCATTTCATCAAGTTATATATATATATATATATATATATATAATATTTATTAATGTTGAAGCTTAATTTGACCCACGAGCCCTAATAAAAGAAGGAAAAAACTATTTTGCCTCTCAAGTTATACTGCTTAATGTATTGCTTGACCAAAAAAAAAAATTTACTTAGTAATTGAAGAAGTAATTTTAAATATATTGACATATTTTTTTATTTTTTAAAAATATTAAATATATTAAAAGAACGTGAAAAGAAAAATTAAAAAAAAAAAAGTAACTAACGGTCATTTGGAGCAAAGACAAAGTAGCATCCCTCATAAAAAAATAAATAAATAAAAATCCCTTCGGTAGTAAAACATGAGTAGTTCGTATGGTACTAAAAACTTTTACCACGATACAAGAAAGCCAAAGATCATGCAAAAACGTAACTTCCGAGGAAGAAAGCGCGGATCATAAATTCCACACAGCTGATAATATATGCGTGACGGTAATTAGATATTACACAACAAGAACATATATATAACGTGCAGAGGCATGTTCATGCGATCGCAAGCTACAAAGCTAGCTTGAGCATAGCCCACTACGTACGTACACACTAGTATTTTACTGTATATAGCATATACAGCAGCAATTTAAAATATATCATACGTCTTAATTAAGCAGTTGTCGGTCAAGTCGCAAGAGATGATAACTACTACCCGTACTTGCAGCTCTTATTTTTACACACATACACACGATTAGCCGGCTAAGCTCTATTGGCTAGGGCCTGTCTCTACCATCTTTTGCTGGAGGGTGTCGTTGGTAATGCTCACGCCATGTCTTGTCTTGGGTTCACCCTTCGGAGGGCCTTTTATAATGGGCCGGTGCCTATGTCCTCGTGCCACCTGTAGTGTATTAACTTTTGTTCTCTCTCTTTATTTTATGTAGGGCTGGGTTTCGATTCTGACGGAATGAGTGCTCGTTTTCGACCTCCGACTCTGACAAGAGTCGAGTCAAATTGGAGCTCCGACTCCGACTCCGATCGGAGATCGGAGCTCCGACCTCCTATAGGAGCTCCGACATAAGATCGGAGCTCGACGTGGCGCTCGAGCGGAACTCTTTCAGAGAGGTTTGCTCGACTTCCGCTCGACATGTCGCTCGAGCCAATGTTCAATATAACGTGTGCTCGACTTGCGCTCGATACCTCGCTCGAGTGCAAGTGTACAGTAAAAAAAATTTCGGAGTCGGAATCAGAGCTTCTACTCCGAATTTCGACTCCGAATTCCGATGACTCCGATGAAATCGGAGTTGAAGTCGGAGCGGAAGTCGGACGGAGTCGAAATTTTGCACACCCCTAATTTTATGTATCGATTATTATTTATTTTTACATTCTATATCTATAATTTTTATGCTTTATAAAGTATGAGGTATGAAACAATAAATAACGATTAATGAGAAAAAATTTAAAAAATAAAAATAAAATCTCAGCATAATTTACTTTTGGCTTTAGAAGCACTTAATAAAAAACATATTTTGTATTGTACAGCTGTGATCTAATCCATCTGGAATATCCCACCAGGTGTGAAGTTGGGCCATTTGCGCCTGTTGAGTTGGTTTGGTTTCGAGGGTTGACATCGAATTGAACCAAACCCAGTCACTCTCAGTATTGTAGGCCGATGTTGTGAAGCCCCCATTCGTCACATTCTTTTTATTTTTTACTTTTATTCGGCATAGTAGGTTGGTTTATTTTTTTCAAAAAAAATATTTAAATATATTAAAAAATATAAAGAAGAAAAAAATAAAAAATAAAATTTGTACTAGTGAGCATATTCAGGAGTTAAAGTTGGGCAGCACACTAGCACTACTCAAAATAGAATATTAAATAGTAGTAAATAGTAATAAAAAATATGTAAAAAATAATAATAAAATAATAAATAGTAACCCAAACTAGTCCTAAAGCTTTCATCACAATGTTAGAATTAATGCAATTCTCCACCATCTAGCCACTTAATATTTGCACAATCTTGACCACAAATGACTTAAATTTTTCACGCGCATGCTGACAACATCGAGAGCCATCCTCAAACATCAAGTGCAAGCCGGTCCTGTGTATATACTGCTCCCACGAACAGCAGTATATTTGGATGTAGTCTCTTCATTATATAGTTTTGAATAGGACTGTAAGGTGGTCGATCTGGACTGAAAAAATCGACATTTTATCTTTGGGATAATTTTTTTACCTTTGGGTATGTTTATTTCTATTTTAGTTTTTCTCTTTCTAGGGGAAGAAGAAGGCCGGATTCTTGTCAACCATCCATCCATGATGCATCACCCTCCAATAGCCGTAGGTCCTATTGGAGGAACCCCATGGGCCCATACCCTGCTAGACCCAGCTCCCACCCATGTACCCGACCACAATCATCGACGGTTGTGCGGCTTGTGCCACATCATGTACTGCTTTAAGTTCTCATGAATCTCACTCACCACGACTCCATGTGACAAAAATAAGTTTTCAAAAAAACTGTGCCTTCCTCAAATTCATAGTTGACAGTCAAAATGGACTGTGCTATATACAAATTTACAAGAGTAAATCAAGATCCAATACTGCAGGAAAATAAAAATAAAAATCTCAACTAATTTCTTTAATTGAATGGATTACAAATCACCTAAATACATACAGAAAAAAATACAGAAAAAAATATCTCTCAATTTTTAAAATTAAGCTAATGTAATATTAACATTCCCCCTCAAGTTGGAGCATGTATATTCAACATGTCCAACTTGATTCTTAATTCCTTAAACACATTTCCTCCAAGAGTCTTCATAAAAACATCTACCAACTGCAAATGAGATGGAACAAATTCGGTGATGATCTGACCATCTTGTATATTTTCTCTTACAACATGGCAATCAAGTTCTATGTGTTTGGTGCGCTCATGATATACTGGGTTTGCTGCTATGTGGAGAGTAGCTCGATTATCATATAGCAATCTCGTTGGTCATGTAGAAACTTGCATATCATTGAGCAAAAATATGAGCCAAGTTAGCTCACAAGTTGCTGCTGTCATGGAACTGTACTCAGCTTCTGAGGATGATCTTAAAACTGTTTTCTGCTTTTTTGCTTTCTATGAAATCAATGAATTCCCTAAGACCACACAATAACCTATAGTTGATCTTCTTGTCATCGAACAGTTTGCCCAATTAGCATCACAATAAGCCATTAAGGCAAATTAATTGCTTGAGGAGAACAACAAACCTAAACCAGGCCTGCCTTTCAAATATTTGATAATGTGAAGAGCAGCATCCCAATGAGGCTTTCTCGGAGCATGCATAAATTGGCTTAGAATATTAACTGAGTATGTAATGTCTGGTCTTGTAATTGTGAGATAGATTAATTGTCCAACTAACCACCTGTAGCGAGCTAGATCATGTAGCAGATCACCTTGATAATCTGTGAGCTTCAGATTCATTTCCATGGGAAAGTTTGATGGTTGAGCACCCAAGTATCCAACATTATCTATGATCTCTAAAGTATATTTTCGTTGAGAGATAACAATACCTACTTTGGACCTTGCAACTTCCAACCCAAAAAAATACTTAAAGAGACCAAGATCTTTAATATTAAATTGCTGATGAAGAAATTGTTTGAGACATTGTGTAGCAGTTGCATCATTTCCAGTTATCACTATGTCATCTCCATAGATAAGCACCATACTTATAGATGAGCCTTTTTGATAGCATGAGAGAATTTTACAAACCAATTTCAAGTGGCTTGTTTAAGCCCGTAAAGAGACTTATGCAGTCGACATACAAGTTTCTCCCTCTATCGACAAAGACCCGATGGTGGAGTCATGTACTCCTCTTCCTCTAAATCACCATGAAGGAAGGCATTGGTCACATCCATTTGATATAATGGCCAATGTCTTGCAACATCAACAGCAAGAACACATCAAACCGTGGTTAACTTGGCAACAGAAGCAAATGTTTCGGTGTAATCCAAACCTTTTTGTTGAGAAAATTCTTTAGCGACCAATCGAGGTTTGTAGCGTTCAATCGTGCCATTGGAATTGTATTTGATACGATAGACCCATTTGCTGCCAATGGGGCAATGACCACCAGGCAAGGGAACCAAGGACCATGTCTTTTCGTTAGTGAGAGCATCAAGTTCACGTTGCATCGACTCTTGCCATTTGGGATCTAAGACAGCCTGAGCATATGAGGTTGGTTCTAGGACACTTGAAATGGCATTAACAAAGTGTTTATGAGCAGAATACAAAGAATCATAGGAAAGTTAGGTACTTAAAGGATACTGAGTACCTAACTTAGTCAAAGATGTCTATTTTGGAGTTGCAGTTGATGGCGTTGTACTAACAAGTCCAAAATGAAAATCTTGAAGGAAAATGTATAGTTGTCTGACACGTTCACTTCTACGAAAAGGAGGTGCAGCAGGGGATATAGAGGAATAAGGAGAAGAAGGGGATGATGTAGGAGTGATCTCATATGATGAAGAAACAGGAAGAGTTGCAAGTGGAGATGAATCAGTGATATATTCAGATATCTCAGGTTGGGAAATGATGTTTTCTGGAGCAAGAAAAGGAAAAATTGATTCATGAAAAATGGCATCATGGCTTGAAAAAAATTGGTGAGTGTTGAGATCATATAAGCGATAAGATTTTTGGCCTACAGGATAATCGACAAAGATGCATTTTCTAGCGTGAGAGTCAAAATTTTGAGATGGTTGCAAATTGGTTGCATAACAAAGACATCCAAAAACTCGCAAGTGGGAGTAGATAGGTGGTTTGTTATACAACATTTCATCTAGAAATTTATGTTGCAGCACAGGGTGGGAAGGCGATTTATAAGATAGGCAACGATAAGTAAACTCTCCCCCCAAAATCGCAAGGGAAGATTAGCATCAATTCTTAAAGCCCTGCCAACATTGAAAATACGTAGATGTTTTCGTTCTACTACACCATTTTGTTGAGATATAGATGGACAAGAGGTTTGAAATAAAATGCCAAGGTTGGAAAAATAAGATTTCATGGAGATGAATTCTAAGTCATTATCACTTCGAATGCATTTAACTTAGCAATTAAACTGAGTGTTGACAAAAGAGATGAAGGTTTTTAGTAATCGTTGTATTTTATATTTGAATTTCATTAAGAATATCCACGTGAATCGAGTATAATCATCAACAATAGTTAAAAAATAATGTACCCCCGTATGAGTTGTAGTACGAATGGGTCCCCAAATATCAAAATGAATAAGATCAAATGAATGTAAAGTTTGAATAGAACTTGAAGAAAAAGGTAGCCGGGTTTGCTTAGTCAAATGGCAAGTTTCACAAGAATGTTTAGAATCAAATACAAATGAGGGAATAACATGACTCAAAAATTGTAAAGGTGCCTTGGAAGGATGTCCTAACCGCTTGTGCCACGGAAGGTTTGTAGTAGAATCAACATGATAGGTGCCAGAGAAAGAGGTTGGTGCAGACTTCACTAGAATGGCAAAGTAGTACAAGCCATTAAACTGCTTCCCGAAACCAATTATCTTCTTCAAAGTTAGGTCTTAGAATATACAAAAAGTGGGAAATAAGTGGATTGAACAATTCATGGCAGCTGTGAGTTGACTTACTAAAAGTAAATTGATATGAAAAGATGGTACACATAATACGTTTTTAACATGCATGTGATCTGAGAATTGTGTAGAGCCAATGCTAGTTATCTTAAAATATGCACCATTGGGTAAGGTTACTTGAGAAGATAAAGGAGAGGTATTAGATATTGAAGTTGCTATGTGATTTGTTGCACCACTATCAATAATCCAGTGATTGCTATCAATAATCCAGTGATTCAAGGTTGTCTTTTGTGCACTAAAGGATGAGCAGAAAGGGGCAGAGATACCTGTATAGTTTGTTCTGGCACAATTTTTACCATTACTGAAAAAGGCTTTTTTTTGGGCAAGCTCTTCAGAAGTGAATTGGGAAGTCTGTTCTGTTGGTATCTTGATTGTGTCCTAAGGCATCTCGGCACTGGTTTGATGTGCAGCAGATTTTTTGCTTCAATTTGGTGGCTGGACATCTTTGCCATGGAGCTTGTGACCAATTGGGAATCCATTCCAGTAGTAGCAATGATCCACAGTGTGAGTTGTGCCCTCACAATAAGAACATAGCAGAGATTTTCTAGTGCCTTGTGACTTGGAATGAGAGGATGACCATTGTCTGCTTGTCGTTGAGCATCAGATTGTGATTCCTTAGAGTTGTCATAAGTTTTGATACTCATGGCATAAATGAGATCAATACCCTTGGCCTCAGTAAGTCCTCGCTGCTTTTTTTCTTCACATATAAGTGAATATGCATTTTCAACAGTTGGTAAAGGGTGCATTAATATGATTTGTCCTTGCACAACAAAGTATGTCTTATTCAATCCCATAAGGAATTGTCCTAGCCAAATCCTTTCCTCTTTTTCTTTTAGATCTTTTTGTCCTCCACAAGTACATGTGATTGAAGGACTATAAGTGGTTAGCTCATCCTACAACATTTTCATAATTGATTCTTGATTTTGTTTCAATTCAACAATAGATTGTTGAGTTTGATAATAATGAGAAAAATCACATTGAGATAATCGTTCTTGAAGATCTGTCCAAATCTCTAAAGGTGTTGTAGCTTAGAGTACGTTGTTTGTAAGCTTCAGACTTAGAGAGTTAAATATCTAAGAAAGCACCATATCGTTGCAGCGCTGCCATAAAGAGTATTTGGATCTTTTTCATCTAGGGTGGAAATTGTTCCTTTGATGAACCCCAGTTTGTTTTTAGCACTGAGACTCACCAGCATAGATCTCTTCCACTTAGCATAATTGGTTCCATGTAAGACTTTTGGAACAAGAATCATGCTAGGATGATCAGAAGGATGGAGAAAAAAAGGATATGCGGAATCAATTGCAGTTGAAGACATAGTGTGATCAGAGTAGCCAGAAGTGGTTTGCAGAGGCAACAAGATCATTGCTCTGATACCATGACAAAAATAAATTTTCAAAAAAATTGTGTCTTCCTCAAATTCATATTCGACAGTCAAAATGGACTGCTATATATAAGTTTACAAGAGTAAATCGAGATCCTAAATCGCAGGAAAATAAAAATAAAGATCTCAACTAATTCCCTTAATTGAAGGAATTACAAATCACCTAAATATATAAGAGAAATAATATCTCTCAATTTCTAATAAACTAATGTAATCTTAACACTATGCAACATACTTTCCACCTTTGACCTCTTTCCTTTTATCGGGGCATGCTTGAACAAGCGTTTCTCCACCGATCACTTGCAGTGACCTAGATATGGTAAGAATTTAGCTAAAGTTTAGTTAGTTAGTTCAAAATATCTCTATATCAAACTCTCTAAATTTATAGAAAATTTAACATTAAAATTTTTTACTAGTCAAATATAGCTAGCTAAAACCGCTGGCCATATATTTTTTTCACATTAAATATTCTTTATGCTCAGATGAATTTTTCTATTAGCATCAAGTAAAATACACATCTTCATTCACAATCTCCATTTCACACAAGATCTGGCAAAATACATATCTTCATTTCTACACTTCATAGGCCGCTATCGACCATCACAACCAATTGGAAGCATCAAACAGTCGTATAAATCGTCGCCGAATACCTTCAGGGTAAGACCACGCCCCTCGACGATTTTTCTTCCCCTCTACTACATGTTGTTTGGGATTTTTATTGGTTTTCGGTTCTGTAATTTTTTGCTAGTTGTTGGTTTTCTATAATTTTTTATTTTTTGCTTGTTGGTTTTCTATTGTTGATTTTTTTGTTGTTAATTTTGCAAAGAAACTTAAATTGAAGTGAATAAAATTATTGAGAAAATTTCTATTTTATAGTGAAAAAATTTAATCGTTGAAAAAATATAGTTGAAAGATTTAGAGAATTTATTATTTGATATTATTGAAACATAGTTAGCTAAATTAAAAAAAAAAATCTAATTAAATTTTAACTAAAGAATAGCTAAGTCCGTACTACTAATGGTCTGATCAGGAAAAGTGATCTCGATCCAGCTAGATCTAGTTCAAGATCTCTCTCTCTCTAGTACTGTTGTGAGATTTCACTCCATCAACAAGCCTATCAAAATAATAAACAACCCTAGCTATCAATGGATTGCCAGACAAATTGTCTTCGTGGTAATTAACCCTTTTGATAGCCTATCGGCTAAGAACTCATGAGATCAAGCCCATTTTGTTGGCTCTCATTTTTCCCACAGCTCCTTAATTGTTTTTCAATTTTTTTGCGAAATTCCAAGCACTTTTGAAGTGTTTGAAGCAATGTTTTGAATACCGTACTGGACACCGTACCGGTCAAGGTACTGGAACGAAATATTTCGGTACCGGTACCATTTCGGGATAGCGTTTCGAGATAACGTTTCGGGATAGTCGATCTATAAATAAATTATATATAAATATATATAAAAATTATATTCTAAAATAATAGTCTATATATAAATAAATTATATACAAATACATATATATATAAATTATAAATAGTCTAGTCTGAATTGAGGGTTAAAAAATAAGCTTATAGTTTGAAAAAATGAAAAAAAAAAAAAAAAAAACACAGGCCGAAATATCAGCCGGTACCGGCCGAAATATAGGCCGGTACAGGCCGAAATTTAGGCCGGTATGACCGGTACCGGCCGGTACGGCCGGTATTTTGGCTGGTACGGAACAGGTATAGTACCTGTACCGGCCGGACGGCCGAAACGAAAAATTTCGGCCGTACCGGCCGGTACGGTACGAAATTAAAAACTTTGGTTTGAAGGTCCCCAGCCTCCCTTTTTTACCCTAGATAATTATCCTGAACTAATTTTCTTTAAGGGTACGGCCCCTCCCCAATTTTTACTGACGGCTCTACTGGGGCTCTCGAAAGTAGTTTTTTTTTTTTTATATGTATTTTTTTAATATTTTTAAATATTTAAAAAAAATATTATAATATCTTTAGAAAACATTTCTTTAATTATTAAACAGAAAAAAAATTGTCGGGAGCCCCCATATGGTGCAGTAGCAGTCCTCTTTTTTAATAAAGAAAAATGTACTTTATGTAATATTTCTTTATATCTTTTCATTATTTCATACAGATCATCTACCGTATCTTCAAAATATTGCAACTAAAATTTTGAAAAAAAATGAATCATTTATCTTAGCACAGAAATAAATCAACTTGAACAAATACGTTAGAACAAACTGAACATCCTCTCCATCAATCCCGTTAGTAAAACAACGACATAAAATTTCAGAATCTGTTATTATGAAACTTTCTAGTATTGTAATTATATGCGTAAATAGAATACTCACTTGTATAAATCTATAACTTCTCTTAAGTTAATATACTCACTTGTATAAATCTATAACTTCTCTTAAGTTTTTATTAACTTTACTTTAACTATTATAAATTTATGACATTTTTTAAATTTGTTTAAATTTGTCTACTAACCTTTTCATCTCCTATTTACTATCAATTTTATTTTATTTTTTACCAACTAGGCAGACGTGCAGAGCACGTTGAACCCTTACTAACATATTTTAATTTAGAAGATAAATTTTATAAATTAAATATTACTATTTAAATGATATGGATGATGCACTTTACAGTTTACACATCGGCTTGATAATTAAATAACTTATATATATAGGCACATTAAGATGATCAAATCAATATATTGAAAATAATACTATTATCCATTACTTTGTATGTTTCAATTATGATGTGAAAATTTATAATTTAAAATTACAAACTAAAATATTTATCGTGGCTGCGAAATATTTATGTTCTTACAATTATAGCACAAGAATTTCTAGTTGTGTTCATATCCAATTCCTTTATTGCAATTGACACGTGATATGTAGTAAAAGATCTGATGTAAATGAACTACGAACATTTTCCCTAAAAAATATAAGACATTTAATAAATATGCAGATTTAAATTATTAAAGAACTATAATTTCTTAACTCGTCAAAATTTATAACAAAAATAATAAAATTATTATTGTTAATTTTAATAGTTATAATTTGATGCATATGTTATATGTTTGTTACTTCGAAAATAAATATATAATGTGATAATTTTAAACTTACAAACTACATTATTAAGTTTCAAATAATTTCATCGTATAATTATAATATACACTTTCATTATTTACAATTAAGAAAAAAAATTAAACAAACCATACTACATTACAGATTTTAAATGTACCTAAAATAGTGTTATTACTTTCAAATTACCTATTAAACTAAAAATTAAAGGAAATAAAATGCTCCTCAAAATTTGAATTAATTTTTGTAAAATTTACTTATGTTATTAAAATTTTATGAACAGTTAGCATTAATTTAGAAGGGGAAAAGAACAAACTATAAGCTAATTATTCGGTCCAAAGTTTTCCTTTTCTAACATGACAAGCCCAACCCATCCCATCCCCCCCACCCCCACAAATGTTACATAATTACATAATTAGGACACTGGAAACTTTGAAAAGAAAATATTTTAAGGGTTTAGGCCTTTCTTTCATTGACGGACTGACGGTGAGAACGTTCAATTTCTTTTAATATTGTTGTCTAAATTGATTTACTTCTATACTAAGATGAATGATCTATTCGTTTTCTGAAGACTGTGTTGCAATATTTTAAAGATATAGTAGAAATTTTTTAAATTAATTAAATGGAATAGATAAGGTTTTTTTAAAAAAAGAAAAGATCTATGGATAAAAACGATTTTTAATTTTATATAATTTTTAATTTTCTAAACAAAAAATTAAATGAAAAACGCTGGATGCAATCAGCCATAGACAACCGGTGTGCAATCGCTGATGTGGTGGGCCATGTCATTAAATAAAACGACCGTGTTTTAGCTGATTTTTCTGAAGAACAAAACAGTGTGTTTCAATGCTATCTCTCTCCCTCTTCATTTCGTAACCCTAAGGCCAGTTTTTCCTTTTCATCTCCCTCTCTCTCTCCATTCTCCCTCTTCATCCCTGATTTTATGAACCAGCCGACATCCCTTGCTGATTTCAATAACAACACTCGCCCTTTTCCTCTCCATCTGTCTAGTTTATAGCCCTAAGTTGGAGAACTTTTGGAAACCCTAGGAACATTCTGAGAGCATAAACAAAAGAAAGGAGATTCTTCATAACTTCGAATGTATGGATCTTCCTCCCATAATAGTTAGCAGTATGGAAAGAGTAGACTATAAACGTTATTTCTTTATTCGTCAATTCTTGTCTTTCTCAAATTCTCTTTCATGTTGTTGACCCACCAAAAAACTAAAAAGAAGAAGCAATATTTATTTTTAGAAAAACTCTACTTGCAACCAGTTAGGAGAACCCCCACGTAACCGATTGCATAACAAATTTTTTTTTTTTACCTTCTCATTTCGTTCTCTCTCTTTCTCTCTTCCTCAGTCGATCTCTCTCTCGATCTTCGTTCAGATTCAAAGTAAAAATTCATCAAACTCGACTAAAAGAATCCAGAAATGTGAACCATGCAAAAGGCTTAGTAACCTTTGCCGAATCTTCCCCTTCTCGCCAACGCCCATCCTGAAACCCTAACCTACCCCCTTCGCCACTAGGCAAATGGCTCAGTAACCGTTGCCCATGCACATCGATCCCCCACAGACTCTCTCTTAACCTCTCTCTCTTGGGACTCATCTCGCTGTAAACAACCCAGAAACCACAAACAGCCTGAGTCATCACAAAGTGATGCTCACCTCAGAAAATCCACCACCGCACGGCCAACCCACGAAAGCCCTTCTCATGGCAAACGAGGCTCACAACCCACGATTCTTCAACACCTAGTAGCTTCGTGGCGTCACTCCAACCCTTGCGGGCATCCTTGCTTCTAGTCCCTCTCCACTGCCTGCACCAAGCATCCGTAACAGACTCAAACACCACCACCTTTCGAGCCAAACCAAACGGTAGAGAACGCTTCAGCCTTCCCTAGCACATGAACCTTGTGCCACGAGAGCCTCTGTTTTATATGACCTAAAATAGAGCATGCACTTGCCGCCCGTCATAAACATGCACTACCGTAAGCCGTTTCATTCCCATGGCAAGCCGCTAGCAGTGCTTCCTCTTCCCGCTGCTGCTCCAAGCCGCAGAACCACTAAACCACGACATTGAAGACCCACATTGATGAAGACTTGGCCGCTGTGGCTCACAAGGAAAAGAAAGAAAAAACCACACTTGACAGAACCTCCAGGGACAGCCTAGTACCACTTGTCTCTGCTCAC
Source organism: Juglans microcarpa x Juglans regia (assembly GCF_004785595.1). Lineage (NCBI taxonomy): Eukaryota > Viridiplantae > Streptophyta > Magnoliopsida > Fagales > Juglandaceae > Juglans > Juglans microcarpa x Juglans regia. The sequence continues at coordinate 37,442,678 of NC_054594.1, read as the reverse complement.
TCCCCAACCATCCCCTGTTTTCATAACTAAGAACAAAGTAAGCTAAACAGGTACTAAACACTTTCTCCCAGCCACACACAGCCACAACTTGGAGGATGCACCACTTCAGAGCCTTATGTGACGACTACGACCGCAACAACCAGAATCTTTCACCCATGACGGTGACCAAAGATGGAATGCTTCAGCTTCACAGGAACTCTCTAGTTTTGCTCAAGGAACGACGGCCACAATGAGAAGGCAGGCCCATTTCAATTTCCCTCCTTTGCATATAGAAGAATTGAAAGTAAAATAACAATTTTCTAGAAAGTAAAACAACTACAAGACTTTAAAGACAATTTAAAGTCGGCAAGGATATTTGCTTAGTTAGTTAGCCGGCAAGGATATGGAAGGGGGTCCTGGTTGAAGCATTGAGGAAAATCTCTTAAAATTGTTTGTTAACTTTCATTTGGAGGAATTGGGGACCTCGAATACCTCAAGGCATATGAATACAATTATCCATTATCTTTTTCCATCTTTGATTCATCTCTAGTTTATCTTTTATTATCACCATTACACGGAGAGCAAGTGGGACCATTACAAGTGGTATATAAAGCCAACAATCTTGATATGGAATTGAGTAATGCAGAACTTCAATTCTGTTTTCAGAATTATCATCGTGCACTCCATGATGAATTATATAGAGATCCTAGAGAAAGAGTGCTTCCAGTGAAGTCTTCAAACGGTAAAAAGTTAAAAATCTTAGTTGAACCTTCATTCACTATTTACTATGTGAAGCTGAACATTGAATATGCATATGAAAGAAATATATATCCATTAGAGCAGTAATAATTGAGGCATAGAGAAATTCTTTTAGAAGATGATGTTATGTTGATAGAGACGACGATCATTGAAGATGGGTATCTCCTTCTTGATATGAGAAGTGAAGAATTCGACTTAAAAAAATTAGAAGAAGAGAAAGAAGCAGTTATGGATTCAACTGAAGAAACACAAAAATCCACAATGCATAAGGAAAATGGAGCGAAAGATGAAGATGAAATCGTGGAGAAAGAAAAAGAGAAGACAGTCGAAGTGGAGGAGATAATGACAATGCCCACGATATCTATCCCTAAAGAAATTTCTCTTTCCTCTGTTATAAAAAATTCTTTCGACAATCCCATCATATTGTCTCAACCCTCAAATTTCCCTATCTGTATTTCGTGTCTCTCCTCTATTAACACACCATCAGGTATTGATTTAACTATGACAAAGTACTTGATCACCGACATGAACCTTATCAATAGCGTCGACGATTCTAAGTGGCTGATTGATTGTAGATGCTAGGATGTTTCTCTACGCCTTGTATGGCGTCCCACATGGGAGACCCATGCCCTCAAGAGGCCTCCTCTTATTGTTGAGTATTTTTTTAACCGAAATGAGCCCCTTGAAGAGGCATATTCAGTCCAAAAGATGAGAATCGCCATTCACACACCCTCAAATGTTCTTCTACCACATCTCAGACCCACTTTCAATCGATCCTTTACAATTGAATCTGACTTCCATGCCTTGGAAGAGAAAATTGGGGTGCTAAGTTTGAAGGTGCGTACGATATTCATCATACATCTTCCGAAGGATGTGAAAGAGAGAGAGCAAAGTTGTTTGGATTCAAAGATGAGTTAAGATGGGTTAAGGTGGTTTGTGAATAGTAGAGATGTGTTGAGATAGTTTGTGTGAGAATTTAAAAAAGTTGTAATGATGAGTTGAGGTGATGTGGGTTTTGAATGCAAACGAGATGGTTGCCTGGATACGAGGCTTCACAGGTGAACTTCAAAGGCGAGAAGCCCATGAGTTTCGCTCTCTTCTCTACTACTCATCTTGATGTAGTCACCAAACATGCCCTTTAGGAAATGGTGTTTGATGTGGACCAATGTTGGTGTTGCACACCGAGATGGCCAAGAAAAATATTTTTACCAAAAGAGGAATTTATGCTTATGGTTTTGAGAAGCCCTCTGCAATTCATCAAAGGGGAATTATCCCTTTCGCAACTTGATTATGGCTTGGTAAAATGCCAGGCCTTGGTTCTTACTCCCACTAGGGAGTTTGCACAACAGATTGAAAAGGTCATGCGGGCCCTTGGCAACTTTTTGGTAGAGTTTGTTGAGAATTTTAAAGGTAAAAAATTTTTTGCTTCTCATTTGCTAGATGTTTTGCCCCTTAAGTTGTTTTTAGGCTCTTTGATAGAGGAAGAGACATAAACCTTGAGGGAACGAATTGTAAGATCTAATAGAAAGCCAATCCCATCCTAGCTGGAGCAACTCTTACACTCTACCATGAATCACCTCTTGGGTGTGGCTTTTAAATATCAACCCAAGTGTAAACAGTAGACCTTCAAAAGTCTTGAATAGTTGCTCCAAATATTAAGCTTGTCTCTAAATATCTAGCTTGTCTCCAAAATATCAAACTTGTCTCTTACAGCCCTTTTAATTGTCTGTTTGTCTCCTGAGACTTCTCCTATAAAAGGAGATCATTTGTAAACAAAACAGTGTGTGAAAAATACATAGAAGAGGCCATTTGTAGATATAGAGATAATCTTGTTAGAGTTTGTATATTTTGCACAAACACTTTGAAATCTACTGTTTCTACTACAGTGGACGTAGGCAAATTACTAAACCATTTACATATTGTCTCTATATTTTTTTTGAGTGTGTTTCTGGGTGGTTTTGGTACAACAATTGGTATCAAAGCTTCAGTTTTGCGCTATCCAGAAAATTCAAGTTGATCCAAATCAACTTTTGTCCACACCAGGAGGTTCTTCTCAACAAGAGGAACACGTTGCTACAAACGGCATCGAAAACGAAAGCCGGAGAAGCTTACACGCGTTCCTAGAAGGTCGAAAGGTGCGATTCACGCACCAACGGTCATCTAGAGGTTGAAGACGAGTGCAGACCACGCACCCACACGCCCCCACTAGCACTAGAGGTTGAAGACGCGGGAGATACATGCGCTCACGCACCCCCAAGCACTCCAGAGGAAGACGACGTGTGAGTTACACACGCCCACGCTCCCCACATGCTCCGCTGCTGTTCCTATTCAATCTGGACTGTTCAAAATTCAAGATCTAATTTGGGCTTGATCTAAGCCATTCGGAGTCCGATTTCGACAATCCAATAGTGCTTTCCAACAATTTGGATCATTTCAGACTCATCCGTACGGTTGAAATTTTAAAATTTATTTTCCAGAGGTAATTAATTTTTTAGATAGAATCAGAAGGAGAAATTACAGGTGATAGGAGCTCTGGAAATGCTAGTAGCTCTGGGCATAGATCCATGGTGTCAAATGCCAAATTTGAAATTGAGAAGTTCGATAGAACTAATAACTTTGGTATGTGGCAATGTGAAGTCGTGGACATTTTGATCCAACAAAAGTTGGATATTACGCTAGAAGAGAAATTGGAGGACATGACGGAAATGGATTAGAACAAGCTTAACCGACAAGCTTGTGGTACAATTCGTTTGTGCCTTGCCAAAGATCAGAAGTATTTTGTCATGAGAGAGACAGAAGCAAGTGAATTTTAACAGAAATTGGAAGAAAAATACTTGACAAAAAGTATTGAGAGTTGCTTATACTTGAAGAAAAAGGTCTTCAGATTCCAATTGCGAGAAGGTATGTCTATGTCCGAACATTTCAATTGTTTCAATCAAATACTTGTTAATTTGCAAAACTTGGATGTAGAAATTCAAGATGAAGATAAGGTTTTATTTTTATTAAACTCCTTGCCTGATACGTATGAACATTTGATTGCTACACTTTTCTATGGGAAGGAAAATATTAGTTTTAACGATGTATCTAGTGTTTTGATAAATAATAAGTACCACATAAAAGATAAGGAGGTACAACTAAATACATCAAATGAAGCCTTTACAGCAAGAGAGAGATCGAAGTCAAGGTATCCAAGAAAGAAGAATGATTCTCAATCGAGAACACGGGCCACATCACATGATTCATCAATCGGCAGAAGACTTGCTAAAGATGAATGTGCTTTTTGTCACAATAAAAGCATTAGAAAAATGATTGTCCCAAGCTAAAGGGGCAACAGAAGAACCAACCCTCCACAGCCAATGTCACCAACAGAGATGAAGATACAGATCTTGCCTTAATAGGTTTATCATTTATTTGTCATTCTGATGAATGGATAATGGATTCCGGGTATACCTATCACATGTGTCCCAATTGGGACTGGTTTACTGACTTCACAAAGAGTGATGGAGCAGTACTTATGGGAAACAATAACGCCTATAAGACTCAGGGAATAGGCAGCATTCGGCTGAAACTGCATGATGGAACCGTCAGGACATTGACAGAAGTTCGATATGTTCTAGACTTGAGGAAGAATCTTATCTCACTTGGAACTCTGGATTCAAAGGGATTCAGAATCACCATAGAAGATGGAATTCTCAAGGTGGTAATGGGAATTCAGGTGACTATGAAGGGCTTAAGGCGAGAAAATCTATACTTCTTGCAAGGAAGTACTGTTAGTGGAAGAGCTTCACAGCCTGTGAGAAGCTAGATGAGACTGACGCTGACACCACTAGGCTTTGGCACATACACATGGGGCATACCGGAGAAAAAGCTTTGCAAACACTTGTAAAACAAGGCTTACTCAAAGATGCCAAAACTGGTAAATTGTCTTTCTGTGAAAACTGTGTATTAGGGAAGCAGACGCGGATCAAGTTTGGAACCACAGTCCATAGTACACAAGGGATACTTGACTACGTACATTCTGATGTTTGAGGACCTACCAATAATGCATCTTTAGGAGGTAAACATTGGTTTGTAACATTTGTTGGTGATTAATCTCGTCATGTATGGGTGTACACGATGAAGCATAAAGATGAGGTGTTGAAGATCTTCCTTGATTGGAAGAAGGTGATCGAGACTCAAACCGACAATAAAATCAAGCAGCTCAGATAAGATAATGAAGGTGAGTACACTCTAGATCCCTTCATGGAAATATGCCGAAAAGAGGGAATTTTTGGGCTGAAACTGTGACATATGCCTGCCACCACATCAACCGATTACCCGCAGCTGCCAATGGTGGGAGGACACCCATTGAAATATAGAAAGGTACACATGCTACTGATTATAATTCTTTACATATTTTTGAATGTCCAGCTTACTATCATGCTAAAAAAAGTAAGCTTGATCCTAGAGTTAAGAAAGTAAAATTCTTAGGCTTTAGTACTGGTGTAAAAGGGTATAGACTCTGGTGCATAGAGTCAAAGAAGGTAATAGTCAGTAGAGATGTTACATTCAACGAGTCTGAGATGCTTAAGTCACATGAGCATAAAGACTCCCATGAAGGGAGTCATGATAGCAAAGCACCTTGTGGGTCGCAGAAGGTGAAGTTTATTACGCCAAAAGAATCAGAAGTCACTAATGGAGAGCATGGGCAACTTGAGGTTGATAGTCCAGTCATAATATATCCAAGCCAACTTGAATCAATTGCAACAAACAGACCGAGAAGAGAGACACATTTACCGGCACATTATGCAGACTTTGTGACATATGCACTTCCAGCTGAAGGAGATCAGATCCAACTACTTACAAAGAAGCCATAGAGTCTAGTAAATAGACTGAATGGACAAGTGCAATAAGCGAAGAGATGTAGTCTCTTCATAAGAACCAGACATAGGAGCTTGTGTCGCTTCCAAATGAAAAGAAGTCAATTGGTTGTAAGTGAGTTTTCAATCAGAAAGATGATCAAGCTGCTAAAAGTAAGGTGCGATTCAAAGCTAGATTGGTAGCCAAAGGCTATACTTAGACAGAGGGAATTGACTATAGTGAGGTATTCTCTCCTGTTGTAAAACATTTATTCATTCGGATATTGCTAATTTTGATTGCACAATATGATCTTGAGTTAGCCCAGCTTGACGTGAAGACAACTTTCTTACATGGTGATCTGGAGGACGAGGCTTATATGTCTCAACCGGAAGGTTTTAAAGAAGCTGGTAAAGAAAAATTGGTTTACAATCTGAAGAAATCTCTCTATGGTTTGAAGCAGTCACCTCGGCAGTGGTACAAACATTTCGACATCTTTATGATTGACTTGAAATACACTCGTTGCCAATATGATCACTATGTGTATTTCGAACAACTTGTAGATGGATCTTTCATATATTTGCTTTTATATGTAGATGACATGTTGATTGTATGTAAAAGCAAGGCGGAGATAGATCGATTGAAAGTTCAACTAAGTCAAGAGTTTGAAATGAAAGATCTAGGAGAAGCACAAAGAATATTGGGATGGAGATTAATAGAGATAGGGTGAAAAGCACAGTTCACCTCACTCAGAAGCAGTATCTGGAGAGAGTACTACAACGTTTCAACATGAACTCGAAGACGAAAACGGTAAATACTCCGATGGCCCTATATTTCAAACTCAGTGCATTGTAGTCTCCTAAAAGTGATGAAGAACATGACTATATGAAAAATGTCCCGTACGCAAGTGTTGTAAGAAGCTTGATGTATGTCATGGTGTGTACACGACCTGATATCTCTCAGGTCGTCAGCTTAGTCAGCTGATATATACATAATCCTGGAAAGACACATTGGCATGCGGCTAAATAGATTCTACAGTACATTCTAGGGACCGTAGATCTTGGTTTGAAGTTCGAGAAAAGTGAAGATAATCTAGTAACTGGATATGTTGACTTAGACTATGCTGGTGATCTTGACAAAAGACAATCGACAACTGGATATGTGTTCACTATGGATGGAGGATCAGTTAGTTGGCGATCTATTTTGTAATCTATAATTGCACTATCCTTAACAGAGGCTGAATACATGGTTGTGACAGAAGCCGTGAAAGAAGCCATTTGATTACAGGGACTGGTAACAGATATGGGCTTTAAACAGCAAGAGGCTACCATTTACTGTGACAATCAGAGTGCAATTCATTTGGCCAAGAATCAAGTGTATCATTCTTGAACAAAGCATATAGACGTTTGTTTTCACTTCTTATGTGAGATATTAAATGAAAGGGACATTCTACTTCAGAAGATTGGCACTGAAATCAGATATGTTGACGAAAGTCGTCATAGGAATCAAATTTCAACACTGTTTGGAATTGATCAATATCTCACACTGCTGAGCACGTTCGGGTGCGTTGGTGCCTTAGAGCACATTTGATTGCGGCAATCTCTCATGGCAGATATAATGAGTATTTCAATAAGGGGTGAAATCATTTGAAAGAAGCAACAGTTTGCAGTAGTTTAATATAGCACACATGGGTGGAGGGGGTGATTGTTAAATATCAACCCAAGTATGAACAGTAGCCCCTCAAAAGTCTTAAATAGTTGCTCCAAATATCAAGTTTGTCTCTAAATATCTAGCTTGTCTCCAAAATATCAAGCTTGTCTCCTACAACCCCTTTAATTGTCTGTTTGTCTCCTGAGAATTCTCCTATAAAAAGAAATCATTTGTAAACGAAATAGTGTGTGAAAAATACATAAAAGAGGCCATTTGTAGAGATGGAGATAATTTTGTTAAAGTTTGTATATTTTGTACAAACACTTTAAAATCTATTGTTTCCACTACAGTGGATGTAAGTAAATTGCTGAACCACTTACATATTGTCTCTATCTTGTGTTTGAGTGTGTTTTTGGGTGGTTTTGGTACAACATGGAAAAAAAAATTTCAGGATGCAAGAGTGACTGTTTTGAGTACAATTTCTGGCTTAGTAAAAGTTTGGAAGAGCACAATATGTATGAAGGGCCTAGATTTTACAATGATAAGAGCCAATGCATCAACGGGGGAAGTCTCCAGTATTGAGAATCACCCATGGCTATCTTCAAGAGCTTATTACATATCCATTATCGAGTGTTGGGTTAGAACAGAACATGCATGTTCTTACATACAAGGAAATCCACTGCAGTTACAAGATTCTGGAGTCTTTAGCTCAGCATCACTAACAAGTGGCCTTGTCACCCTTGATGAGCATGGGATACCTTATCCAGATGACCAAGCTTGTGTTAGTGAAGTAGGTTTATTTCCTGTATATATGAGAAAAATTGATAGCTTACTTAATGTCGATCTTGAGGAAATTTGTGGTGAAGTGTCTTCTGTTATAGAGCTCAAAAGTGTTATTCTCGAGCGCGATCCTTATTTCAATTATCCAGTTAGATAACATCACTTCAGTTGCAAAAACTCATTCAAAAACTCCTTATTTCAATATATGTGTTTACACATCAATAATAAAAATAGCAAATCACATGTTGATATCTAGTGTAAGAATGATGAGTAACATTTTTTCTAGAAAAAATCGTTTTAAATAAATAAAAAAAATCTTTATTTTAAATCTAGCAGATGATTTTTAAATTGACTCAAGTATTTTAAAATCTTCAAAATATTTTAAAAATCTAAAATCATTTTAAATGAGGTATTTGTAGTGTTATTGAACAAAGTCTAATTTTCAAGTAAGCCCCTTTATATTTTAGACTCCCAAATATAATATAGTTTTAAGAAATCATTTTATTTAAATGATTATATTCTTTTAGGAATATTATTTAATATTTATCAATTTATTTTATGTTAAAAACTATTTTTACTTAGATGACTCTATTCTCCTAAGAAATATATAATAAAAATTCTCATTTTATTTTATAATGAAAAATATTATTTTGAATTAAGAATAAAAAAAATTGTTTTAAAATTTAGGCCTAGATTGTTTTTACAAAATGAGATGAGATTAGATTAGATGAATTGAGATCAAAGTTAAATAAAATAATATTAAAATATATATTTTTAATATTATTTTTATTTTGTGATTTGAAAACGTTGAATTATTTTATTTTATTTTGTATTGAAATTTGAAAAAGTTGTAATGATTATATAAGATAAGATGAGTTGAGAGGAGTTATAAAAATAAACGAGGCTTTAGCTGATTTGGATTGAACTTATCTCACGATTACTCATTATTATTCACAAATTTTAACTCATAAATCTCATTACTATTTACAAACTATCTCAATTTATCTTATTTTATCTCCCAATTCAAATCGCACAAAGCTACTATCATCCGCTTCAGAATTCCAAACCGTCCATTTAAATAAACTTTTATCTTAGATTAAAAGTGGTACACGTGTAAGGCTAATGTCTGTCCTTCCGTTTTCTTGTTGGCTTTTTCTTCTAAGATTTAAAATAATAGAAAAATTCCTCTTTACTATTCATCATTTTACACCTCATCTTATAAAAAATATCTTTTATATCTTATAAAAAATACTTTACATTTTATAAAAAAAATTATAAATAAGAAATATGAGCCTAGTCACTGATTGCAAAATAAATCCAAAATCAAATCAGTGGACCGGTGGAGTATAGAAATTTGTAGATTTGTTTTTGAATTATCAAATCAGGGTAGGACTCAGCTTTTTGATGATTTACTTTTTTGTTTTTTTAATTGTTTTTCAAACTTTGGTTCTAGATTTCCTTCCGAAGTGATGTTAACTTTTTCTTTTTTCCATATCATTATCAATTTGTCAAATCCGGTAACTGTTAGCTTTTTTTTTTTTTTTTTTTTTTTGAAAATAATAAAATTATTACCTTCCTGTTACTGATTTACTACTTATTTTATATTTAATTTTTAAAAATTTTTTATTTTACTTGATGATTAAGAAAGTAATTATTAATAAAATTATATATTTTTTTAATTTTTTCTTAATAATTATGAATGTTAAAAAAATACTTAAAATAAAATAATAAAAAAATAAAAAACTTAAAATGAATTATGAGTAGTAAATGTATAATAATAGAGTAGTAACTCTATCACTACTCTTTTTTTTTTGGGAAAAAGCTAATTTGCCCATTAAATGTGACCGCCCTATTTGATCTTTCGGGAAAAAAAAATTAATTTTTTTTACTTAATGATTAAAGAAGTGATTTTAAGTATATTGATATATTTTTTTATTTTTAAATATATTTAAATATATTAAAAAAATGTGAATAGAAAAATAAAAAAACAATTACAAAAAGTAACTATCAGTCAAATAAGTAGCAAAGTAACTCGACTCTTTTTTTTTTTTTTGTTAGTATTATATAATGATAACAGTTCACACACACACACACACACACACACATATATATATATATATATATATATATATATATAAAATTTAGATTTTACAGCTTGATTAAAAATATGATAATTTTGTGAATAATAGTAAAATAATTTATGAATAATAATCAAATAGTTTGAATTAAATATTTTTTAAGTTTTGAGAAAAGAAATAGAAAAAATTGAATAAGAAATATTATAAAATTAAAATATTATTAAAATATAATTTTATAATATTATTATTATTTAGAGATTTGAAAAAGTTAAATTATTTTTTATTCAAAATTTTGGAAAAATTGTAATAATTAGTTTGAAAAAGTTGTAATGATTATTTTGAAAATATTTATATTTAAATTATGTTTAGAAATGAGATAAAATGAAATTAAATCAGAGTTTTGGAATGATATATATTTTCAAACAAGTCTTAGGCCCATTTGGTTGTTAAATTTAGTTAAGTCCAACTCAATTCAATCTAATTTTAAGTTAAATCTAACATCTAAATACTCAATTCTCAAATTAATAAATTCATTTTAATTCAAAACATCTTTACACATAAAATCTATAATTTTTTTTCAATTTAACACATCTTCACGCATGAAACCACAACCTCGGTATCCGAGTTCCTATTCAACGATCTACTCTCTTTTCGGTTCCATTTTCTCTTCTTTTACTTCTGTGGAGCCATCTTACAAAAGAGGAGCACCGGAGTATGAGGGTGGCTCTATATATTATCACGGTGGCTTTAGCATCATCAACTATGCCATTGTTCGACGACGGACGGCGGCCAACCGATCTCTCTCTCTCTCTCTCTCTCTCTCTCTCTCTCTCTCGGCTTGACCTTCACATCCTTTCTCTCTTTCTCTCGACATCTTCCTACCGATCTATTTCTTTTCTCCCTAGGCTTTCCTTCACCACCTATCGTCGCCGCAGTCTACAACACCTCTGCTGCCACATCTCTCTCTCTGTCATTTTTTCCCTCAGTGTCGATAGCCTTCCTCAACGGCAGCACCGAGACATCTCGACTTCTCTATATTTTTCTCACCCTTACTGAACTTTCTACCACAAATAACCACAACAGTCCAGAAGATTTCAACGAACACGACAGAAATGGTTGCCGTCAGATCTGGGTGTAAGTTTATATGGGAATCTCCTGCTGGTAGAGCGAGATTTTGTTTTTAGATTTGGTTTCCTTTCGTTTATTTGGGTATGATTTATTTAGTGAATTTGTACAAATTTGAGAACATTGTGTTTTATAATTTTTTTGCTCAACCAGCACAAAACAGATAGAAACATACAAATGTAGACAAAAAAGTCAGTCGGTGGAGAAATAACAAAAACAGAACAAAACGTAAATTTGTCATAAAATCAGGAGTAAAACAAGAAAAAATATATGGGACGAAAATACTGTTCATCCTTCATTAGCACTTATTTAATAGAGATAGATATTCGTTGAAGCATAATTTGATCCCGGCCCCTGCAATAAAACATGAGCAATTCGTATGGTACTAAAAACTTTTACCACGATACAAGAAAGCCAAAGATCATGCGAAAACGTAACTTCCAAGGAAGAAAGCGCGGATAATAAATTCCATACATGCTGATATATATATTGCGTGACAGTTATTAGTTATTACACAACAAGAACACACACATATATATATATATATATATATATATATATATATATATATATATATAACGTGCAGGCATGTTCATGTGATCGCAAGCTACAAAGCTAGCTTGAGCATAGCCCACTACATACGTACACACTAGTATTTTACTGTATACAGCAGCAAATTAAAATATATCATACGTCTTAATTAAGCAGTTGCCTGTCGACTCGCAAGAGAGGATAATTAATACCCGTACTTAGCTCTTATTATTACACACACATACACACGATTAGCCGGCTAGTTAGCTCTATTAATGGCTAGGGCCTGTTTCTACCATCTTTTGCTGGAGGGTGTCGTTGGTAATGCTCACGCCGTGACTTGGGTTCACCCTTCGGAGGCTTCTGATCAACTGGATTAATCAGTAGCTTGTGTTCTGGGTAAGGCTTTTTCCCCTGATCAAGAGACTCATGATTAATTGGTGTTGGTGGGATAAACTTTGAGGGAGGTTTTGGTCCCTTGGGGAGTTTGGCACCGAAGGCTAGCGTCTTTTCTTCCAAAGAGGACTCCTCCAGTGAATTTGGAGGTTTGCCTCCTGGTGGTGGTATCACTGGCGGTAACTGGCCTTGTGGAGGTTTCAGTTGGGCGAGGGAGCCAGTGGAGAGAAGAACCAGTACTCCAAGAAACAACATCAGCGAGTACATTTTTGTGGCCATTTTGGGACGTTGTTTGGGAGTTAGGATGGTGCAAAGTGTAGTCCATTTTGGAGGGCCTTTTATAATGGGCCGGTGCCTATGTCCTCGTGCCACCTGTCCTGTATTAGAGCTGTATTAGAGCATTGGCGTTTTCAAGTTTAAATTTTAGTTAGAATTTTAAGTTTTAATTATAACATTAATTTTTTACTAGGTGAATTCATTTTAGACTAGTTATTTTAAAGTTAAAATAATAATATAATATTATATATTTTAATAATATTTTACAATTTTTCCTTTTTTAATATTTTGCAAATACAATTTAACATATCTTGTGTGGAACAATATCTTACAGAGTAGTGAGTGCAAATACAATTTAAAATATTACAGATACGATATTTTACAATCCGCATGATGTGTGGAACAATATCGTAGAAGTAGTGAGTGCTGCGAGAGAGGTCTCTTGCGTATAATTTACATGGATCCGTCTTCATTCTCTATTTCACATACATTGTGCAGTCTCCAACTGGCAGAAAATCAGAGTTTTGCCTGATCTTGAAGTTGGTCCTGTCCAAAAACCATGAATACAAATTGGAATCACCGGAATAACAAGAGTGCTCGCAAAGCATGTTAAAAAATCAAGAACTATCTGAGATGTATGTAACAACTTACAAGGCAGCTTTGATAGTGAACTAATAAGTAGGTACAAAAAAAAAAACATTATAAACTGCAAGGCAAGGCTCTCATCTGGATAGTAAATTTCTCGTCCTTTCTTTCCTTTGGCATATCTGATCACGATCGAGTATCTCCTAATTATCATTTTCCAATGCTTCTTCTGTTCTAATCCTACTTTCTATGAGCTGCATTTTATGTTCTATGTCAATCCTGTTCGTCCCATCCCAACCTTTTTATCCTCAAAACTCTTTGAATTTCAACCTTGAAATTAATTTCCAACTCTTAGAGTGATAAAGAGAAAACTAAAAAAAGACATTAAATCCAGAAGCAATTAATTCAACACTCACCTTTGTCATAAAGAAGGCATGGAACCCGTATGGAACTCGGTGGGGCAACTCAACAACTGCAATAGGATCAGCTGACATTGTTTTTGCATCAATTACATGCACTGATCATGATTTTCTGCATATTTTTAAATCAAGATTTGAGACTATGTCCTCTTCATAAAAAGAAAAAGTAAAAAAATCAAACTTAAAATCAGAGTCATTAAAAAAATAAAGATTTGAGACTTTCAATAATATGGCCTTTCAGTATTGAGCTTTCATCAGCCGCTTCCAGAAATTACCAGAATTTTTGCAATCTTGAACAGATCTATCACCAAAATTTGATGGATACCTGCAAGTGTAGCTCTCATTAACCCTTGGGAAATCAACAGCATATGCCGATAACTTCTTCTGTGAAGCTAGACCAGTTTTCATATTGAATCTCATCTCATACCTGAAAAGAATACTGTCAGAAATACTGAGGCATGCATAGAGCTTTCAGTTTTCAAAAAATGGGAAAAAGTTTTCCTACAGCTCGTTGCAGAAGTTTTCAAGATTTTCTTTTGATAGTCCCACTGACCATGTCCAGATTTGGATTCTCAGGGCGACAAGTCCCACACGAACTTAGAATTTCCTGCTGCTTATGAGTATTGATACCCACAACACATTTTCACAACACATTACACAACAATGTTATAAGATAAGGGTATGTGTCATTTTAAATTATGAAACTGGTTTTAGGGTCCTGAGTTTTATGTTTTAACAATATAAATACACACACCTATGCACATATATACCACTGTTAATTATCGGTCAGTCGCAATCTTACCTAACATTAAAGTTTCACAAAACTTCCACCATACTTAACCGTCACATTTGTGTGCTTATCTTTCTTTTAGTTATTCTGTGATAACTTAACAACAGTGTGAATTAAGATAAATATGATGAGCATTGAAGAGTTTTTATAAATCGAAAAACATTGCAACCAATCACTAGTTCAGGTGGTTTGATTGCTCAAGTATAAAATTCATTAGGATATCCAAATTGGCGCAACTGTTTGGGGGTGAGAAACTGCAATTTTTCACACACACAAATGAAAACTTATTATACTGGAAATATGTATCTGCTTCAAGCTCAGTACTGAAGAGCTAGAGAGGGACTCTTTTATTTTTGTGGTATTTCCATCCAAAAGTAGTGCAGTTGTTATTTGGGTCAATTTGTGATTGTCAATATAAAATTAATGTTGTTGGTTTGCACCTCTTCGCTCTATTTTCAGGAACTTGGATACCGTGAATCCATAGCATCCTTATAAGCCAACATTCCCACGCTGTAAGATTAAAAAACAGTCCTTTTCAACACCCAAAACTCTTCTATGGAGAACCCATAAGGAAATCCAAACCTAGATTTTTCTCGCGTTCAGAGAGTAACTATCTCTAAATTACGCACACAAGTCTATCATAAATGATGTTAGTAATTTGGACCTCTCAAATTCACTTCAGGATTCACTTTTTGGTAAAATATGAAGAAAAATAGAGAAATAATAACAACACAAGAATTTACGTGGAAACTCCCAAAAACAGGAGAAAAACCACCAGACTCAGAGAAGAAAATATACTATGTAAAAAATTATTACAATCACACAATTTTTCTCTTCACCCCAAATGACACCCACAAAGCTTTCCCACTAGTAAAACTTTAACTCTTACCTCTTTCCTTTTTACAAGAAAAGGCTAATAGAGGACTTTTCTTAGAGTCACAAGTTACTAATTAAACTTATGACTTGATATAATTAACTAAGAGGTCAAGCATCCTATTTATAAGCCTTGAGGCCTGCTCCTCAATTCTCTCACACCGATGTGGGACTCCAAAAGAGCAAACCTAACAAATGACTGCCAAATGAAACTAAATCACAACGCTGACGGTAAACACAAAATGACCAAAAATAGTAGCCAGGGATCAAAGATTTTAAGCAGTGTGATAAAATAGCTGTACACAAACAAAAACACATACTAAGAACTATTGAATGAACCAAATCCTACAAATGCAATCTGAAATTCACACAACTTGTCAAATCCACAGTGAAATTAATCATTTTTAATTTTTTATCTATGAAGTGAAATTAAGCTTTTAAACCCAGAATTACCAATCCAGCTAACCATAAGCCAGGCAAATGCTACCTGTGATACACAATCCACTCGCCAATTATAAGCTTTGACATTATAAAATAATTGGAAAAATCAAAGAGAAGCCTAAAGATATGATTTCAAATCAAGCCCAGCCCCATGTGCCTAGTAACTTCAAAATATCTACTTCCAATTAATTGGACGACGGAGCTTTTACTTTGAGGAAGAAGCATCCTCACCCTTATCAAACCTTGTCAGGCCCCATTAACAAATAAAACCCTTAAAACCCAAGGCTAAAACTACACAAGTCAGAACGAAAAGTACGTACACAAGTGGAAAATTTATTTCTTTCATTTATATGATTCTCTTTAAAATATTAGGAGTTCAAATCAAAAGATATAGAGAGCTTATACCACGCATCCCGATCGAAAAAAAAAGTGAAAACACTGAAAATGATACTTGAAGGAAAAAATAATATAAAATTTACCCTTGTTGAAATTATCAAAAGAAATACCTCAAGTTCCTTTGGTTCCTCTGGACAAGCATTCGATAGTGCAGTAAGAGAATTTTTTTTTTTTTTTTTAAGAGAAATTTGAAGATGCTATTCAACTCATGAAATGTACGATATGCTCTGCTCCTTATAGACAACAAATAATGGAATGAAAATAATGAATAAAAAAAATACATTTACAGCTCAATGCAACAACTCTTAAAACAAAAAAGTGTGAGTAATAGGCGAGCCATTGTTGATTTGGTCCTGCTCAAAAAAAGTGTGATTAGCATAAGTTTATTTTTAAAACTTTTCTTGTGTCTAGGAGAGAAACCATGTAGTTTGTAGCATTTTTCTTTGGTATGTTCAGGAATGCGACAATGCGAGCAAATAGGGAGACTTGGATTAGCTTTGAAACATCATTCCATAGAATGACCAGAGGTATTGCAGTGAGAGCAATACGATCTGTCCTTGTGAGATGAAGACTGGTTTCGTTGGTTTGGTCCTCTTATGGCCATTGTCATTGGTGCAGGGATGGAATGAAGCTGCCTGCGTTGTTCTTCTTGTTGGATTAAAAATAAAACATGATTCAATATGAGAAGAGAGTCATATAGAAGAATATGTGCTCGAATAGAGTCATAGGAGTCTTGGAGCCCCATCAAGAATAGCATAACTTTACTACGATGATTGTAATCCATCAAAATCTTCATCGAGCCACAGGTGCATAGAGGCATTGGCTCATAAATCTCGAGTTCATCTCAATAACTCTTCAGTGTGTTGTAGTAGATGCTCACAAAATCAGCATCTTGTACCAAGGATGAAATGGCTTTTGTGAGTTAGAAAATGCGTGGTGCATTTTGGATGGAAAACTGCCCACGAAGGTCATTCTAGACATTAGCAATAGTATCAACATGTGCAATAGTTGATCTATGCTCAAAACCAATAGAGTGTTGAGTCCAAGCAATTATCATATCATTGTAGCGCTTCCATGGAGTAAAGAGAGGGTTAGATGCATTAGTGGGCTTAGAAATATTACCATCAATGAAGCCGAACTTGTTCTTGATGTTGAATGCGCGCCTCATAGTCCTTGTCCAGGTTACATAATTTTCGGTCATTAAGAGGTCGGGAACCAGTGGAGAAAAGGCACCCACACCAGGTTGGATGAAGTATAGGCTTGCTAGATTATAAGGGTTAGTCTCAGGGTTGGGAGGGGTTTGCATGTTTGGATCGATATTGGGATTTCTTGACTCATTGCTCTGGTACCATAATGGAAGTGATGCAGAGGTAGAAGAAGAAATGTAATAACAGAATGAATAATGACACCCACAAAGAACATGTATTTCTTTGACCCCTCTAATCTTGAAGAAGCCAACCCAAACCTCACTAAGATGCCTCCTTCCTCAAGTTCCTTCGTCATTATTCCTTAACAGACCGTTCCACGCAGATCAAGTAGAACCAGAAAAGCTCCTGTATATTTGTAGGACTTTCATTGTCAACAAGCTGCAGCACCTATGTCCTCCCAGTCGGCGTCCAAGCTGCAAGGTCCACCTCATTCTTCCACCAAAGGTTCAAATGTTCGTTTCCCTCTATCTTCATCTCTTTCTTATAATTCTCTTTCACCCAAATTCAAAGCTTTCACTAGTTCCATATCACTGCACACTGAGCCAACTTCTTACACCCAAGCCATCCAATATCCAATTTGGCGTGAGGCAATGAAGCAAGAGCTTAGTGCACTTGAGCTTAACGAGACTTGAATCATTGTTGATTTACCTCCTAAAAAACAATTGATTGCAAGTGGGTTTGTAAGTATAAATTCAAGGCGGATGGAACAATAGAACGAGTTAAAGCTCGCTTGGTTGCAAAGGGATTTACACAGCGTGAGGAAATCAATTTTCATGATACTTTCTCACCTGTTGCTAAGTTAGTGTCTATTTGATGTCTCGTTGCAGTAACGACAATTAAAGGCTAGGATCTTCAACAACTTAACGTGAATAACGCCTTCCTCTATAGCGAACTCGATGAAGAGATTTACATGCGATCACCTCCAGGTCATCCTTTAGCCAAAACAAGCCAAGTAAGTCGATTACAAAAGAGCCTTTATGGCTTAAGACAAGATTCACAACAGTGGAATGCCAAGCTCTCATCCTCTTTAATTGAATTTGGGATCATTCAATCCAAAGCAGATTACAGCTTGTTTACTAAGTGCACGACAACATCTTTTACTGCACTCCTTTTCTATAGATGATATAGTTCTGATGAGTTCAGATGTTCAATCAAGTGATGTTGTAAAACAATTATTGGAAACAAAATTTAAAATCAAAGATCTCAACAGCCTCAAGTATTTTCTTGGCATGGAGATGGGGCGTTCAAAGGCAGGAATACAACTTTGCCAGCGAAAATATGCATTAGACATCCTTTTCGAAACAGGGTTGCTAGCATCTAAGCCATCCCATTTACCTATGGAACCCAACATCAAGCTCAGTAAAGATGAAGGTGAAATTTTCAATGATCTTGTTTTATACCAAAAATTGGTTGGCAAACTTTTTTATCTCACAAACACGAGACCAGATTTGAGTTAGAGTGTACACTTGCTAAGTCAATTCATGGAAGCCCATCATGTCCTTCACTATAATGCAATTATGAAGGTTATCGAATATGTGAAATGTACTCCAGGACATGGTTTATTTTTCTCTGCTGATTCCAAGCTAGAACTAGTCGCTTACTCTAATGCGAGCTGGGCAAGTTGCCCAGACACAAGACATTTGACCACTGTGTCTGGGCAATTCTCTTGTTTCCTGGAAATCGAAGAAACAGACCATTGTGTCCAGATCATTTGCAGAGTCTGAATATAGAGCAATGACAACTGTAGTTTGGAGCTTTCATGGCTTCGATATTTTCTTGTTGATTTATGCATCATCATCTCAAAACCTGCAACTTTGTATTGTGACAACTTGATAGTTATTCACATCGCTACAAACCCCGTCCTTCACAAACAGACGAAGCATATTAAACTAGATTGTCATCTAGTTTGAGACAAAATATCAGATGGGCAGGTGGTAACAACTCACATTTTTTCCCACCTTCAGTTGGTAGACCTGCTTACTAAGCCTCTTCATTCTCCTGTCTTCACTCGACTCTTATCGAAGATGAGAGTCATTAACATATACTCTCTCTCCATCTTATGGGGGGATGTTGAAATTACTAGAAGAAATCCCTCAGGTTCCTCCAGACAAGTATTCGATAGTGCAGTAAAGGAATAACCCTTGTGAAGCACAATAATTGTCGAGGGAAGATAGAATGTTGATCTCGACAATTTAGGGCAAAAATTGTGACTGTAAAGAAGTTGGTGTTCCTCTGTGTTGCTGATGCTTTCGATGGATTCTCTACAAATGGAAAGGAAAGAAAATGGGAGGGAGGGAAAGAAAAAAAGGTGGGTCTTTGTGGACAAATGGAAGCTGAGGATTAGAATGAAAGAAAGGAAAAGAAAATGGGAGGGAAAAAGGAGTGGAGAGGGAAAAGAAAATGGGACGGAGAGTATGCGATTTGGCATAAGAGAAAATGAAAAGAAAAAAAGAAGAAAGGAAAATGGGGGAGCTGAAAGACAAGAGAAGAAAGAGACGTTGAAGCCGATTTTAGACAATAAAATAATGTTTGAAAGAGTAATAGTAGCTGCCTAAATTTAAAAAAATAAATAAAAATACTGTAGCTCAAAGTTCAAGCCAGCTACTCTAATATAGATTAATTTTAATATAATTAACTGTAATTTGATGAGTCACTGCCTCATGTTCTTAAACTTTTGTTCTTTTAAAAAAACAAAATCAAAATCTGAGCACATTTTACTTTTGGATGTAGAAGCTTCAAGCACTTAACAATGAAAAACATATTTTGTGTTGTAGAGCTGTAATCTGATCCATCTGGAATATCCCACTAGGTGGAAAGTTGGGCCATTTGCGCCTGTTGAGTTGGTTTGGTTTCGACGGTTGACATCGAATGCCACTCAGTGTTGTAGGCCGATGTTGTAAAGCCCACATTCGGCACATGTATTTTGTAATGACAACAACATTCATTTTAGGCCCAAACTTATTCATTTTGGACTTGCAACAATCAACAAATTTATATGGAGTCATTTATTTGTCAAGTTGTACAAATCAAGCACATTACCCTTCTTTTGATCAGAATTATGAAAAACAACCGCTTATTCTAACAGTTTAAATTGATAAAAATATGTAAATTTTATTATTTATATTTATATCTTAACATTAACTAGGTGCTATATGAAAGAAAAAAGAGTAGTGCTACCATGTACTTATAATTTTATTTACACTTTTACTTATGATACTCATTTTATTAGAGAGTATATAATAAAGAAAAAAAAATCATAAGCGAATGGGAATGCTTGGATAAACAATCCTCTTGTTGGATACATTGGAGAGATATATTTTTAATAGCATGAACAACGAAATTATAAGAAGCTTTTAGAATATGAAAACTTTGAATTATCTATAAAAAAGAAACTTATACAAAATATAATATAAATGTTTATTAATTAATTTTAAATAGACTTTGCACATATTAAGAAAAATTATTGACTCCACTACTGGTTGTAATAGGTGTGTCATTATGTCGTACAAAAATCTTATTACAATAACAAACGCGTGAGGACGGATTTGCTTTAGATGAACAAGTGGATCGATTGCTAGCCACAACTGAAAAAGATTCTGCGAGCGTCGATTCTCTTTTTCCAGTACCTATATCTAATTCCGGGTTTAAACTTTCGAAGTGCGTAAAGATGTTCAAAATCTCAACATGGGTCATCCTCGGCGGCCTGCGTTGTCTTCGAGTCAGTGAGTTCTTTGGGGTCCCGCACTCACAAGTCCCCCCCACTTCTCTCAGCCCATCCTTCCCTCAGCCAGTTCTCTCTCTTTCTCTTCTCGCGTGAGGCTCTCGCTCTTTGGGATTCTAGTTTCTTCCCTTTTCTCTCCGAAGAATATATTCTTTACTATCAAATTCAATGGCTTTCGTTAGAGCTCTCTCTCTCCAAAACGCATGAACGCAATTGCGACCCAAGAAGAATCTAAAAGTGGCTGTTCTTTATTCTTCTCTGTCTTTCCTTTGCTCTGCCCCCTGATCTGAAGAAGATAAAATTTTGGGGGTCAAAGAACAACCCAGATATGGAAACTGCAGTTCTGGATGATGTAATTAATAGGCTCCTTGAAGTTAGAGGGAGCCCGGGGAAGCAGGTCCTGCTTTCTGAGGCTGAGATCAAGCAGCTTTGCGTTGTCTCTAAGGACATATTTTTGAGGCAGCCTAATCTTTTGGAGCTTGAAGCTCCCATCAAGATCTGCGGTATCTTTTCATGAACCCTCCGTGCTCTATTTTTTTGTTTAAATTCGGATTACGATATTTTTCGTGCGCGTTGATTTGGGCCTGGATCAAATTCTGAGTTTGATTTAGGAATTTTGTGTTGGGGGTGTGAATTCAGTTTGTGTTCTTAGATTTTTAGTTTATTTTTTGTTTCAAGTATGATCCTATCATAAGCTGTACGCATGGATAACTTCAATACATACCGGAAAAAGGTAAAAGGAAAAAGAAAAAGTGCTGTGGCTATGTTCTGAAATAGTTTCAAACGTTTGCTACTGATAGAATATAGATGTCCAGAAGAAATAAATTTCTCGTTTGATGTTGGTGATTAACAAAATATCATCGCGACGTTGGGAATTCTGTCCTGGGTATGGATTAATTTGCTTATTTTTCACTATATTGTGTTCATATCTCAGCTAGTAAATTTCCTTATGAAAACATATACATGAACCACCTTATTAAAAAAAAAGAAAAAAAAAAAGAAATGAGAACAATTTGAAACAAAAAAGGCTGGAATTGCTTAGGAAGTTGCTCAAGTTTCTGAGTGTCAATTAAAAGTTAGGGTTCCCAAATATTTGGTACATTTTCTTGTGCAATAATTTAGCTGCAGTAAGGATTTTGGTTTTATAACTTTTTTAGAAAGAAAATATTTTTAAAATTTTTTAATCATAGTACCCTTGATTTAATATGGGATGGTGGTGAACAGGATTCCACAATGCTTGGGAGATAGAAATTCTTGTAATTTATAATAATTTTATGGAGCTCCAATTGTAACCTTGACTTATGCTTTTGGAGTTAGGCCCAAATGTGGCTTTGATTTTCCTTGGGTAATTACAAATAGTATCAAAATCAATTCCAATCAAAAGTATGAGGCTTGAGCCGTGCCACTTGCAATGGAATGGCTTGATGAGGACATCAAGAATTTAATGGGGGGAGATTATAATGACTTTAATTTAGTATAATGCGGTAGTGAATCAGATCCCATATTACTTGGGAGGAAGAAGCTCTTGTGATTTATTGTGAGGAAGAAGCTCTTGTGATTTGTAATTATTCTAAGGGCTTCAATTGTAACCTTAAATAGTTCTCCAATTGTAACCTTAACTAGTTCTTTTAGAGTATAAGGTATTCCACCAGATGTTATTTGGGCATTCAACATGTTTTCTAGGTGGATAATTGCCATAAAATCGAATGATTTAGGTCTATTCTCTTTCTTTTGTCACGTTTTCAAGTACTGTAAAATGAATTCCCAGCTCCTGCCCTGGAAGTCAACTTTGAAATGCATGTTAATGTTGCAATTCCCTATTTATTCGAATTACATAACTCCAATTCTCTGTGTTTTCTAGTCCAACCACTTCACTCCTCCAAGTGCAAAGTTATTGTTCTTCCCCCCCAAAGACAGATCTGGATGGAAATTGCACATCTCACATGTAGATTCAGTATCCTATATTTTGAGGCTTATTATATTTATGGGTCTAGCATGCATAGGTGATGCTCTTGTATATATCCCGTATACTTGGGCCTTTATCTATTTTATGATCAATAAAATTTTGTTTACCGATTAAAAAAAAAAATATTTGTGGTTATTGCATGTCAGAGGCATTTTTTAAAAAATCTCATAAGAGTGCTGGTTCATTTACTTCTAGTTTTTACCGTTTCACCCTGTTAGTAAGATAATCTTGAATATATGTCTTATATGTTACTTCCTTTATGTTACCAGGGGATATTCATGGTCAGTATTCTGATCTTCTGAGGCTTTTTGAGTATGGTGGATTTCCTCCGCGCTCTGATTACTTATTCTTGGGGGATTATGTAGATCGTGGAAAGCAAAGCCTTGAAACAATATGCCTTCTCCTTGCATATAAAATAAAATATCCAGAAAACATTTTCCTTTTGAGGGGAAACCACGAATGTGCTTCTATAAACCGCATCTATGGTTTTTACGATGAGTGTAAACGAAGATTTAACGTTGGAATCTGGAAAATATTCACAGATTGTTTCAATTGCCTACCTGTGGCAGCTCTTATTGATGGAAAGATACTCTGCATGCATGGGGGACTTTCTCCTGACTTGCACAATTTGGATCAGATAAGGAATTTTCGGAGGCCTTGTGAAGTTCCAGACACTGGTTTACTATGTGATATTCTCTGGTCTGATCCTAGTAAAGATATTCAGGGGTGGCGGACGAATGATAGGGGAGTTTCCTATATCTTTGGTGCTGATATAGTGACAGAATTTCTTCAGAAGCATGATATCGACTTAATTTGCCGAGCTCACCAGGTTTGAAATGTGTTTTCACGGTAAACAATATCAGACGACCAAGAATGCCTTTAAATTCTGACTAGTATTTATATATGCAGGTCGTGGAAGATGGATATGAGTTCTTTGCTAGTAAACAACTTGTAACCATATTTTCTGCACCTAATTATTGTGGAGAGTTTGACAATGCTGGTGCCATTATGAGTATAGATGAGACTCTAATGTGCTCTTTCCAAATATTAAAGCCTTAAGATAAAAGGTCAATGTTTGGCTTTGGGAACACATCTTCAGCTAAGTCTGGTACTACAACAAAAATAAAGGTATTTTTATTCCAAATCGCCTATCTTACAGTAATAGTGACGGTATTTCATTATCAGTGTGGATCTGAGGGCGGAAAGCACTGCAAAATAATTGGTCAAATAATCCTCCTGAAACCATGTTGAAGTACCATGATCTGCTTTCTTCCCTGCACCCCCAACTGCAAAAAAAAAAAAAAAAAAGTGGTGGGAAAAAGAAAAATAAAGGTCCCTAACAAAAATAAATAAATAAAGGCATTCAGGTCTTTTAACTATCAAACATTGATCCATTGCTTGACCAAATCTTGGGTCAAACAAATCAGAGAATTTGATCGATTGTCTTGCTCTCAATATAAATTTGACCCGGTCTTGTTGCTTTAGGCACCCACGATTATGGTATATGTCACTAAGGATTCAGGGTAGCCCGGGTGCAAGCTCAAATGCATGATGTCGGAAAAAAACTACCATCTAGTTGTTGCAGTCTCTGATAGCTCTTCACTCCTAAGACATCCCAAAGTGTTTCAGTGTGTCCAAGATGGGAGTTCGACACCTTTTCTTTATCAAAATTTGCTACAAATTACATTCATTATTCTTGTTAAGAATATAATACAAATAAAAGTTTTTGGTATAAGTGAAGATTTCACATGGTATAATAGGCAAATGTTCTGAGTTCAAACCCAGACTCTATACTTTATCCTATTTAATTAAATATTTTACGTGTTGAGCCCACTCATTGAGAGGGAGTTTGGCCCACACCTGATAGGAAGAGCTAGATTTAATTATTTGTATCATATTCATAATAATTCTTTGCTCTCACTGTTCTCCTGTAGTGGTTGTCTCATTCATAGAGATTTTCTCTTTCTTGTTGCTATGTATTAGGCTAGAAATTACCTTGCACTTTGACATTAATACATTTGACCCCTAATGGTCCTATCTAACACTCCAATTTGTTTTCCCCTTCCTTTAGTCGTTTCTTGGTGCCAAGGTATGAGAAATTCGCTAAGGAAAAATCTGAAGGAGGAAGCTTTCTCTTTTTTTTTTTTTTTAATTTAATTTTTGGTATGTGGAACATCGCCCAAGTGTTTGTCTAAGAAATCTGAGGGTGATATTCCACTGGAAAGGTTTCAGAAGGCTGCGATCTTCCCATTCCCATGTACAATACTAGATGGAGTGCAGTAATGCCAGAGTTATTTCATTTTCCCTTTCTTGTTCAGTTTTTTATTTGTTATTTTCGTATTTCCTCAATGGAGCGTTTGACGAAAAATTGAATTGTCACATTGTTCTTAAAATTCAGGCGAGCCGTGTGTTTGCCATTTAGTTTTTAATTTGAAAACTGAATACGCTTGACCTTCACAAGGTCATTTTTAGATTTATATTTCAAGTGGAAATGCATTGGTTTGATCTTCCAAAAGTAAAGCCGCAACTTAAATGATATCAGTCGGATTAGGATGAGCATGAATATTCATTGGGATTTTATCATGTTCTAAGCCTACTCAATGTCGTCTTAGCATTAAAAATAGTAATTTCTCTCGTCACTAATTGGCTAGGTTGGATGTATAGCTATGATAATAGATATCAACAACGGTAAGCTTTGAGATGACACCCCAGTCCCCAACAATACAAACCTCGGGTCCGAGAGATCAGAGCTTTCGGTCCCAGTAATTTGTGTCCAAGCTGAAACTAGTTAAGACTCTTGGAATATGGTTGGATCTATCGAGCTCTGCGTCAATTTGGACCGGTATTAGAAGCAAGTTCTGTGCTCCAGCTCGTAGATGATTTTGTGGCTACCATGGAAGTGATGCTTTCGTTTCATTACTAACTGAGATCCAATGAATCAAAAGAAGACAGACTTTTGTTTGTCTATGATAATGAAATAGAGAGAAAAAGTCGACGTGAGTCGCTAAAATGGTATTTGGTCATTGGCCTATAGATTTCAAATGACAAGGGATATAGCGCTATGTATGTTTGTGGGATAAGACAAATTAAGAACAAAAATTGCCGTCCATGGTCCCAAAACCAGGAATTTTCTTTTCTTTTTTGCACCCTTTATCACCATCCATATCCTCATGCTTCTCTCGCACGGACCTCAGCCTAATTTTGATTAGACTTTCGTAGCATTATAAAGTGCATGATTCCATAATGGACCACTCAAAACTAGTCCCAACTCGCCTACACATCCCACTTTAAGCACGTCCAAAGTGAACTTAAACCAACCAGATTTCACCATTATCTTTTGCTGTGTTTGCTACTTTGAGTATTCAAATACAAATAAATTCAAAGTAAGCGCTAAAAGCCAGTGCATGACTTGCAGAGTGGTCCTCGGCTAGCTAGCTTTTGTGATGCGTATTCTTTCTACTACCACAATGGAAATGGACCAAACAACAATCTCTCTTTTTCCTGATGGGGGTGAGTACTTTTCATTCTTGTTGACTTTTGAACCTGAGAATTGGGAATCTTATCTCCATCGCCAATTGCGTATGTGTGGGGTTGGCTCCCGTGAAACATCTTTTGCTTGATCCGTCTGTGAATTTTGATTATGACACTGATGCTTTGGATATAAGAAGTATTTCATCTCATCTTATTTCATTATTATGATTTTTTTAAATTTTTATATAAAATATAAATTTTTTCAAATTTTAAAATAATAATAATATTAAAAAATAATATTTTATTCAACTTTTAATTTTAATATCAATTTATTTTATCTCAATTTACTGTTCAAACAACATCTAAGTTGATTTTATAAGATGAGAGCTAGGAAAAGTCATCATGGATATGCAGATTTTTTTATTTTTTATTTTATTTTCCAAATTAGCCTCCGGTCGTAGACGTTTAGATTTGGCAATAGAAAAGGTATGTATGCATCAGGTCGGTTTGGGCAGCTATAGCCCAACCCATATCCAACCTGTTTGAATAATAAGCACAGTCCAAGCTGACCCAAATCCGATTTGGGTTTATTTATTTCCTTCCTAATCCAATCCCAGCTCGATTTATAGTTGTAAACTTCGAAGGTTATGCACCAATCCGAGTCAGATACACCCAAAGTGATTGTTACAAGTGCGAAAATTATTTCCAACTAAGGTATTATCGTATTTAGAGTACTTATTCGTATACATTGACAACTTATAGTTGAAGTGTGAAATTGATATTAAAAGCAATTACTTAAAAAAAAGTAAACTTTTAGTTCGAAAGATTTTCCTCATTCTAAAATGGATAATAATAGTACTCTTACATCTCATTTATTTTTATTTTACTATCTATCTATTTTTTTTAGTAATACTATATACCACACTCTCATATTATTTTGATTATATTAAGTAGTACGTGTCATATTTATCATCATTAAATGATAAATAAATATGTAATAAATGATCATTTACATTTTACTTAGTGGGATGAAAGTGGGATGATAGTATGGTATATAGATTTTTTTTTTTTTCATTTTGTTATTTGAATCTGGATTAACAATCTCATTGACCTTCTTGCATAATTTAAATGAAAATAAATTCAATCAACTAACGTAATCATGTAATTTAATTTATAACAAATTTAATTTTATAAAAATTGACTCAAAGAGTAAAAGAATGTCAATTTTTATAAAATTAGAATTATTTTTAACTAAATTACATGAATACGTTAGTTGATTAAATTTATTTCCTTTTAGATTATGTGAAAAGATCATGTTCTAAGATTTTTAATACAAATTCAAAGAACAAAATGAAAAAAAAAAAAAAAAAAAAAAAAAAACTGGATAGTAAAGATATCATTGTCCGACTAAAATATGCAATGACTTGATAATTGTTGCGCTCTTACCCAGGGTTGGCGAAAAAGTATTAATTACTAAATTCGAGAAAAAAGGGGAAAGAATAAAAAATAAAAAAGAGTATGAGCATCTGAGTTCGAGTTCGGTCTACATTATTAGTGAAAAAATCATTGTTATAATCTGTTAAAAGTTAAGAGACATTGTCTACTACTTAATTATATATTCACTATAACTGATTTTGTCTACTCATTTCATTGAAAAAATATATACTCATTAATGATCTTTTCACAGGACGTAAACCAATCTATAAAAACCAATAGAGTTGACATTTGAGTAATAAGGTTTGGAAAATGAGTTAAAATGAGATGAGTTAAAATGAATTAAAGTTGAAAGTTGAATAAAATATTATTTTTTAATATTATTATTGTTTTAAGATTTGAAAAAGTTGAATTGTTTATTATATTTTGTATAAAAATTTAAAAAAATTATAATGATAAGATGAGATTAAATGTTTTTTATATCCAAACCTCGTCGCTCGGGACTATTGAAACTTGAGCTAATAACCATTAATAGAATTCACTACTATTTACAAATTATCACTACTATTCACAAATTTTTCATCTCATCTTGCTTCATTTGTATAACCAAACGAGGCCTAACATATAAAGGTCCAGGGTTAAAATAAAAAACCTCAAAATCAAGGCACTAAAAGAAAATTATCAAAAACCACACTTACATGTCTTTATTTACTTACGGCAATAAACTTTGTAAGCTCGGTTATTGAACAACAAAAATATATACTTCAGGTTCAAAGCGAAGAATGCAAGGCAGGCAACGGTAGACATGTCTAGTGTATTACAGGTGTGTTGTATCAAAACCACCCAAAATACACCCAATCACAAGATAGAGACAATATGTAAGTGATTCGACAATTTGCCTACATTCACTATAGCAGAAATAGTAGATTTCAAAGTGTTTGTACAAAATATACAAATTCCAACAAGATTATCTCTATCTCCACAAATGGCACTCTTTTATGTATTTCCCACAGACACTATTTCGTTTACAAATGATCTCCTTTTATAGGAGAAGCCTTAGGAGACAAACAGACAATAAAAATGGCTGTAAGAGACAAACTTGATATTTTGGAGACAATCTTGATATTTAGAGACAAGCTTGATATTTGGAGACAAACTTGATGTATGGAGCAGCTATCTAAGACTGTTGAGGAGCTACTGTTCACACTTAGGTTGAAATTAAACAATCACCCACTTCATCATGTCTGCCATATTAAGCTGCTGCAAACCGTTGCTTCCTCCAAATGATTTCACCCCTTATTTAAAATACTCGTTATATCTGCCATGAGAGATTTCTGCTATCAAATGTGCCCTAAGGCACCAACGCACTCGAAGGTGCTCAGCAGTGTGAGATATTGATCAATTCCAAACAGTGTTGGAATTTGATCTCTGTGACGACTTTCGTCAACATATCTGGTGGATTAACTTCAGTGCCAATCTTTTAAAGTAGAATGTCTCATTCATCTAATATCTCACGTATGAAATGAAAGCAGACATCTATATGTTTTGTTCGAGAATAATACACTTGATTCTTGGCCAGATGAATTGCACTCTAACTGTCACAGTAAACGGTAACCTCTTACTATTTAAAGCCCAAATCTGTTACCAATCCTTGTAACCAAATGGCTTCTTTCATAGCTTCTGTCACAGCCATATATTCAGCCTCTGTTGAGGATAGTGCAATTGTAGACTGCAAAATAGATCGCCAACTAACTGATCTTCCAGCCATAGATATTCAGTTGTCGATCGTCGTTTGTCAAGATCACCAGCATAGTCTGAGTCAACATATCCAGTTACTAGACTATCTTCACTTTTCTCAAACTTCAAACCAAGATCTAAGGTCTCTAGAATGTACCGTAGAATCCATTTAGCCGCATGCCAATGTGTCTTTCTAGGATTATGCATATATCGGCTGATTAAGCTGACGGCTTGGGAGATATCAGGTCATGTACACACCATGGCATACATTAAGCTTCCTACAACACTTGCATACAAGACATTTTTCATATAGTCCCGCTCTTCATCACTTTTAGGAGACTGCAATATACTGAGTTTGAAATATAGGGCCATTGGAGTACTTACAGGTTTCGTCTTCGAGTTCATGTTGAAAGGTTGTAGTACTCTCTCCAGATACTGCTTCTGAGTGAGGTGAACTATGCTTTTCACCCTATCTCTTTAATCTTCATCCCCAATATTTTTTGTGCTTCTCCTAGATCTTTCATTTCAAACTCTTGGCTCAATTGAGCTTTCAATCGATCTATCTCCACCTTGCTTTTACATGCAATCAACATGTCATCTACATATAAAAGCAAATATATGAAAGATCCATCTACAAGTTGTTCAAAATACACACAGTGATCGTATTGGCAACGAGTGTATTTCAAGTCAATCATGAAGCGATCGAAACGTTTGTACCACTGCCGAGGTGACTGCTTCAAACCATAGAGAGATTTCTTCAGATTGCAAACCAATTTTTCTTTACCAGCTTCTTTAAAACCTTCCAGTTGAGACATATAAATCTCTTCCTCCAGATCACCATGTAAGAAAGACGTCTTCACATCAGGCTGAGCTAACTCAAGATCATATTGTGCAACCAAAGCAAGCAATATTCGAATGGATGAATGTTTGACAACATGAGAGAATACCTCACTATAGTCAATTCCCTCTGTCTGAGTGTAGCCCTTGGCTACCAATCTAGTTTTGAATCGCACCCCACCTTTAGCAGCTTGATCATCTTTCTGATTGAAAACCCACTTACAACCAATTAACTTCTTTCTATTTGGAAGCGGCATAAGCTCCCATGTCTGGTTCTTATGAAGAGACTGCATCTCCTCGCTCATTGCACTTTTTCATTCAGTCTGTTCACAAGACTGTATGGCTTTTTTGTAAGTGGTTGGGATCTTATCTCCTTCAGCTGGAAGTGCATACGTCACAAAGTCTGCATAACATGCCGGTAAACGTGTCTCTCTTCTCGGCCTGTTTGTTGCAATTGATTCAGGTTGACTTGGAGATATCGTGTCTGGATTATCAACCTCAAGTTGTTCATGCTCTCCATTAGCGACTCCTGATTCTTTTGGCGTAATAAACTTCACCTTCTGCGACTCACAAGGTGCTTTGCTATCATGGCTGTCTTCATGGGAGTCTTTATGCTCATGTGACTTAAGCATCTTAGACTCGTTGAATGTAACATCTCTACTGACTATTACCTTCTTTAACTCTATGCACCAGAGTCTATGCCCTTTTACACCAGTACTAAAGCCTAAGAATTTTGCTTTCTTAGCTCTAGAATCAAGCTTACTTTCTTTAGCATGATAGTAAGCTGGACATCCAAAAATGTGTAAAGAGTCATAATCAGTAGCATATGTACCTTTCCATATTTTAATAGGTGTCTTCCCGCCATTGGTAGCTGCGGGTAATCGGTTGATGATGTGGCATACATATGTTACAGCTTTAGCCCAAAATTGTTTACTGAATCTAGTATCCAGTAACATATACCGTACTTTCTCTAGCAAAGTACGATTCATCCGCTCTGCCACGTTGTTTTATTGCGGTGTTCCTCGTACAGTGAAGTGTCTAATAATTCCCTCTTTTCGGCATACTTTCATGAAGGGGTTTAGAGTGTACTCACCTCCATTATCTGATCTGAGCCGCTTGATTTTTCTACCTGTTTGAGTCTCGATCATCTTCTTCCAATCAAGGAAGATCTTCAACACTTCATCTTTATGCTTCATCGTGTACACCCATACACGACGAGAATAATCATCAACAAATGTTACAAACCAATGTTTACCTCCCAAAGATACATTCTTGGTAGGTCCCCAAACATCAGAGTGTACATAGTCAAGTATTCCATGTGTACTATGGACTGCGGTTCCAAACTTGATCCACGTCTGCTTCCCTAATATACAGTTTTCACAAAAAGATAATTTATCAATTTTGGCACCTTTGAGTAAGCCTTGCTTTACAAGTGTTTGCAAAGTTTTTTCTCTAGCGTGCCCCATGCATATGTGCCAAAGCCTGGTGGTGTCAGCGTCGGTCTCATCTAGCTTCTCACAGGCTATGAAAGCTCTTCCACTAACAGTACTTCCTTACAAGAAGTACAGATTTCCTCGCTTTGAGTCCTTCATAGTCACTTGAATTTCCATTACCACCTTAAGAATTCCATCTTCTATGGTGATTCTGAATCCCTTTGAATCAAGAGTTCCAAGTGAGATAAGATTCTTCCGCAAGTCTGGAACGTATTGAACTTCTGTTAATGTCATGACGGTTCCATCATGCAGCTTCAGCCGGATACTGCCTATTCCTTGAGTCTTACAGGTATTATTATTGCCCATAAGTACTGCTCCGTCAATCTTTGTAAAGTCAGTAAACCAGTCCCGATTGGGACACATGTGATAGGTACATCCAGAATCCATTATCCATTCATCAGAATGACAAATAAATGATAAACATGTTAAGGTAAGATCTGCATCTTCATCTCTGTTGGCAACATTGGCTGTGGAGGGTTAGTTCTTCTGTTGCCCCTTCAGCTTGGGACAATCATTTTTTCAATGCATTTTGTTGTGACAAAAGGCACATTCATCTTTGGCAAGTCTTCTGCCGACTGATGAACCACGCGATGTAGCCCGTGTTCTCAATTGAGAATCCTTCTTCTTTTCTGGATACCTTGACTTCGGTCTCCCTCTTGCTATAAAGGCTTCATTTAATGTATTTAGCTGTACCTTCTTATCTTTTCTGCGGTACTCATTATTTATCAAAACACTAGATATATCGTTAAAACTAATATTTTCATTCCCATAGAAAAGTGTGGTAATCAAATGCTTATACGTATCAAGCAAGGAATTTAATAAAAGTAAAACCTTATCTTCATCTTGGATTTCTACATCCAAGTTTTGCAAATCAGATAGTATCTGATTGAAACTATTGAAATGTTCAGACATAGACATACCTTCTTGCAATTGCAATCTGAAGAGCTTCTTCTCCAAGTATAAGCGACTCTCAATACTTTTTGTCAAGTATTTTTCTTCCAATTTCAGCCAAAGTTCACTTGTTTTTATCTCTCATCACAAAATACTTCTGATCTTTAGCAAGGCACAAACAGATTGTACCACAAGCTTGTCGGTTAAGCTTGTCCCAATCCCTCTCCGTCATATCCTCCAATTTTTCTTCTAGCGTAATATCCAACTCTTGTTGGATCAAAACGTCCATGACTTCACATTGCCACATACCAAAGTTATTAGTTCCATCGAATTTCTCAACTTCAAATTGGGCATTTGACACCATGAATTTATGCCCAGAGCTACTAGCATTTTTAGAGCTCCTATCACCTACAATTTCTCTTTCTGATTCCATTTGAAAAATTACTTACCTTTGGAAAATGAATTTTAAAATTTCAACCGTACGGATGAGTCCAGAATTATCCAAATAGTTGGAAAGCACTATTGGATCATTGAAATCGAACTCCGAATGGCTTAGACAAGCCCAAAACAAATCTGAAATTTTGAACGGTTCAGATCGAACAGGAACAGAAGCAGAGAGTGTGGAGCGCGTGGCGAGACTGGGGAGTGTGGGCGCATGTATCTCACGCGTTGTCTTCCTCTGGAGCACGTGGGGGCGCGTGTATCTCATGCGTCGTCAACCTCTGGTGCGAGTTGGGGCGGTTGGGACGCGTGGGCGCGTGTATCTCACGTTCCTACCTTCTAGGAGCGCGTGTGAGGTCCTCCAATGTTCGTTTTCGATGTCGTTTGCGGCAACGTGTTCCTCTTGTCGAGACGAACCTCTTGGTGTAGACAAAAGTTTATTTGGATCAACTTGAATTTTCTGGGTAGCACAAAACCGAAGCTCTGATACCAATTATTGTATCAAAACCACCCAAAATCACACCCAATCACAAGATAGAGACAATATGTAAGTGGTTCGGCAATTTGCCTATATACATTCACTGTAGCGGAAACAATAGATTTCAAAGTGTTTGTACAAAATATACAAATTCCAATAAGATTATCTCTATCTCTACAAATGGTCCTCTTTTATGTATTTCCCACAGACAGTATTTCGTTTACAAATGATTTCCTTTTATAGGAAAAGCCTCAAGAGATAAACAGACAATAAAAGTGGCTGTAAGAGACAAACTTAATAT
Source organism: Juglans microcarpa x Juglans regia (assembly GCF_004785595.1). Taxonomy (NCBI): domain Eukaryota; kingdom Viridiplantae; phylum Streptophyta; class Magnoliopsida; order Fagales; family Juglandaceae; genus Juglans; species Juglans microcarpa x Juglans regia. The sequence continues at coordinate 37,408,786 of NC_054594.1, read as the reverse complement.
TTTGGAGACGAGCTTGATATTTAGAGGCAAGCTTGATATTTGGAGACAAGCTTGTTATATGGAGCAGCTATCTAAGATTGTTGAGGAGCTACTGTTTACACTTGGGTTGATATTTAACAAGGTGGAGCTCGAAGTTAAAAAAGAAGAGGTAATAAGATTACTAGGAAACCGTATGGCTTATTCTCTCAAGAATTTGCGAGACGCCACGGGCTTCACCTGGTTGGAAAAGCCACTTGTTGGTTCTTGTAATTGGACATTGCCTACTATAGTCAAAACTTATTCCCAAAGGACATCTTCACTGCCTTTGGATGGCTTCCATCGCCACCAAATATGAGCGCCATTGAAGAGGTTTACAAGATTGCAAGGGCACAAACACTCGTATCTTTGTGCGGTCTTGCGCCAGGGTATTGGTTTACTGCGGCCTTCATTGATTAATGGTAGGGACGGTTTGTAATCCAATTGATGGGTTTCTTCTTCATGTCCGTTTTCATGTTTGCGCTTGCCATCCCTTATGATCACTGGAAACATGCAAGGACAACCATATGGGGTTTATCTTGTTGTACGCCTTCACCTTTTTCTTTGCCAACTTTGGACCCAATTCCAATTTCCACCACATTTATTCATGTGCCTGCAGGAATTTTCCCTGCAAGGTTAAGGTCTACTTGTCACGGAATATCAGCCGCCTCCGGGAAGGCTGGAGCTATTGTTGGTGCATTTGTGCTCTTGTATGCTGCTCAAAACACAAACCCACATCCCACAGATCATGCAGGGTACCCGCATGGTATTGGAGTGAAGAATACACTCCTTGTGCTCGGTGGGATCAATATGTTGGCCAATATGTTGTGATGAAATTTGTCAATTTTGAAGACGAAACCAATTCATAGAATGCGACGGGCAATATATATGTACAGGTCCAGCTACGTACGTACGTATTAAAAGTGGCATTGCCATCCATGATTACATGTCATATGTCAAGTTCTGCGTATATTTAGTTTAGTTTGTATGAATTAACCCTAACCTAACCTATTTGTTTGAATTGAATAGCAATTCTTATCAGTCGTAGTCTGTTCATTTTGTGATGGATTCATATTATATATACGTGTTAGCATCAGAAAATTATCAACCCTAACCACTACTAAAAAAGCATGCATACTATTTGCTTAGACCATACTTATCTTTTTATTTTTCTTGTGTTTTTACTTATCATTGAATATTCTCAGTGAGAGGAAAATTATTCTACAATCAAACGCCTCATCTGTATAGATTTACAAGAAGAGTTCTGATCTATACAAGGGGATTTCACGGCGAAACAAGGGGTACGTTGAAAACACCACATATGTGGTCTTGAAAGTACTATAATGCAATGTTTACACAACAGCTGGATTTCTTCAATTTGGGTGAAGAGAGTGTTATGCATCTTGCAACAATTTCCACACTGGAGGGTGATACCGATCTGTTAGCATGCAGTACCAACTAAAGGGAAATTGCATGCTTTGGCAATCATGTTGAATTAATTTCTTGCCTATTAAACTTGGCAAATTCACCTATGGTGAGCAAGGAGAAAAGTTGCTTCTTTCATTTCCCATGTTGTTGGCAGCTTCGTCCGTACTTTCCCAATGAAATAGTTGCTTACCACCATGGCAGAGAAAATCTCCCTATCTTTTACACCCTGCTGCACATTAATGCCGATTCAAGAGCAAATTTGGTTAACCTGTTGGATGACAAATGCAGGGATATATGAACCTATTGGATGTTAAATGCATGTGTTAATTTAGATGGTCAATAAAGGCATGGGAAGGTCCTTACTGAAGTGGGTAATCTGTAGGTATTGCTTATCCAGGAATCTGTAAAGATAGGTTCCAAAGGCCATGAAAAATTTTTGGATGGCTCACTGTCGTTGGGTTTATATACTCCAAAAAAGGAGAGACAGGCATTTATGATAATTATTATCTTAATTGGAATAATAATAAGTTCCGTTTGGATTCGAAAAATATTTCATCTCATTATTACAATTTTTTTAAATTTTAAAATAATAATAATATTAAAAAATAATATTCTAACAATAATCTTATCAACTTTCATATTTTATTTAAAACCATCTTTTATCTCATTTCTAATCCAAACCAGTACTAGACTCCTAAGATTCCCAGCAATATCGGCGTTCTTCAAAATTATGGACGTTGCCAAGTTTTTGGAGAGAATCAGGATACTAATGTTTAATATGAATATACTTTTCACCAGTATAAATTGATCGCCTCTGCGTAAGAATACCATCTTCGATATCTACCCAAGTACAATTCCATTGCAAAATTCACGTTGGGTGTAATTAATTCCGCCGCGGGAAGGTGAGAACCGAATGCTTGCTGCAGGGGAGGGAAAGTTTCCCGCTATCCAGAATTAAGGGGTAAAACTGTAAATTTCTCCTCAGTTTCTTTGGCTCTAACATACCTGAAAGTACACTAAAGCTGGTCTTACTCACAGAACACGTATATTTTCCTTACAGAGGTGGAAGTCTATTTGCATATAGAGCTCGTGTTCCTGCAACCCACACCAAGTCTGATTCCAAAACTAGGCAATTCTTGTACACTCTTATTTGGAGAGAAGAAGATTCTGTAACAAGTATCCACCAGGTAATTTCTTTCCTGGTGCTGGGTTATATTTAGGATGAGTGTTGCGGCATAGGGTGACTTTGTCTCTCATATTTTCTCAGCCCCATCTTTAATTTCTTGATGGTTCCTGCTAGGTTGAGTCCACATCTTCAAGTTGGGTAACATGCATGTATTATATTCAATTTGCTACACATTTTATTTGGTTCTTACAATTTCTATTTCCTCGGTGCACTCTCCCTTGTGTTTTGGTTATGGTTGTCTGATTAGTGACAGTCTTGACCTTTATAGTTGTCGGCTTTAGGTGGCTGGTTATTGGTTAAGCATCTTCATTGGGTTCTCGCAAGGTTCAGTAAGTTATCCATCCATATATTTGAATCTGTAAAATATTGCACAGGCCTCCTTTAGCTCGGTTTTTTTGAAGAGAAAAATATGGATATTGAACAAGATTCCATTACATACAGCCAAAATATGGATACAATTCATGTAGCATGTTTCTGTCTGTGTGTGGACAAATGATCTGTCCCATTTTCCTATCTATGTTTGTGAATAACTTTTAGAAATTGTTGTTTGGTCGAAGTCAAACTCGGTGACTAATACTGCAAGATATTGCATTGATATGGTGGTATATTAGAACAGTAAACGTTATATTCATTAAAGTGTCCATAGATATATTCTGATTTATAGGAAAGATGTAAACTTATGGATTATATTCGTTATTGTATTGTAGTTGGATTAATGTTATAGTTGAATTATTTGTTGCAAAGAGTTGGGAGCACGGAAAAACATCACTCTTCTGGTATTTAATTCAGTTCGGTGCAGTGGTCAAATAGATTATAAATTAGATGATGTTTAAGTAATTTCTTGGGTATGGTGTTGCATTATTGTAGTTGGATTTCATAATGGGTTTTGCAGTGCAATCTGATTTGTATGATTAAGCTACAAATCTGGGTTTGCTCGATCTTTATGAATGGGATTGATGTACAAAACCTGACATCCTACTAATTTATATTTGTCAAGTTTGGAGAAAAAATGGCGCAAACTGGACGATGGCGAGGGAGAGGACGAGGTGGAGGCAGTAGAGGTGAGGGTGAGTCTAGCTATAATGACTCAACTCAGCCACCGAGCATAGTTTTCAAGATTGAATTTGCGCAGCCAATGCCGGATGCCCCCACAAAAAGAGAAGTGAATGGTAAGCTAAATGTCATGCCAACACTTTTTCTGATCACTAGTAAGGAGGGATTAGATATATGATCAAACTTGTTTCTGAATTGTCATGGCTTGTGCAGATAGCACTAGAGGGGACTCTGACGCAGTGCAAGTACCCTTAAACGAGCCTACTAAGAAACGTGGATGCAGGCCCGCCAAGTGCACTGAATTTGAGAAGTTTCGGAAGCACCGAAAAATACCTTTGAAAATCAATGAAGGGGAAACAACACCACGTTGCGAGAATGCAACCATGTTCACCACACGGGTGACATGGATATTGAAACATCATGCGGATATGAGTTACGCACGATGGACTGATGTACGGCCGAAAAGGATGAGCTGATAGAACGTGTCCGGGTAAGCCACTAATAAGTGCATTTAAAAAATGTCATATAAAGTGGAGAGCTAATTTTTAGGTATATGAATTGGCTATGTTTAGGATGACTTCGAATTGGATTGGGAGTTAAAGAATCACCAATTGGCAGTTTGGAAACAGCTTCATAAGAGATTCAATGCCTTCCATCATGAGCTGCACAAGAAGTATTCGAAGTATGGCAGCCATGAAGAAGCATTGGCCAATGGGACTAGCTTGGTCGAACCCCTCATTTGGGTTAAGTTATGTGGGAGATGGGGAAGTGATGCCTTCAAGGTACTGGCTAATCTCACATAGCCTAGTGATTAAGTATTTAAATTAATAGCACCTTTGTTGGTTGTTATTGTTTTGTATATTGATAACTTTGGGAAGATGATGGCAGAAAATGTCTGAACAAAATAAAGAGAATCGTAAGAGGCTGAAAATTAACCACACAGCGGGTCGCAAGTCATTTGTGAGGATCCTGGAGGAGAAGGTATAACTTAAACCATGTTTTTATGTTCAAGTCAGTATAAGATCAGGTTCTTCACATATATAAGTAATGTGGTTATAATCTGTTCCTGTGTGGTATAAGTTTAAAAAACTCATGAGCCATAATGTTTGATCTGGTTACTTGTGTGTCTAGAATAGGTGGGTTCAATAAATCATGTATTTTGCTAATACATCGGCTAACGACCCTCATGGTACATACAGCGTTCGAGAAATGAAAACTTGGTGGACTTCTACAAGGATGTTCGTTGGTCTAAGAAGAAGAATCAATTCGTGACATCCACCACAGAAGACCTTTACGTGAGATTGAAAATCCCTTTAAGCCTGGACCTTTGTATGCTGGTAACATTTTTCAATATTATTATGAAATCCTAAGGAACTGATTAAACACTACTTCATCATTGTGTTTGTGCAGAAAGAGATGGTTGGTAAGATGGATGAATTAGAACCTGAACAAAGTACTAACGAGGCAGCAGCTTCTATTTTTAGGGAGGTCCTAGGAAGTAGACCAGGGTATGCTAGAGGTCTAGGAGAGATGGTCATACCAGAGTCTACAAAACAAGCTGAGAGTGAACGGTGGACAGAATATGCTGCTGCAGTGGAACGACATAAAAAAGAGGCTGACTCTTACAAGAGTCAACTTGAGGAATTGAGGGGAGATGTGAGATTACTGTTGGAAAGGCAACTTGAGTATGAGAAGTTCATAAACAGCTATATCTCGGAAAGACAATCCCATGGAGAGTCTCATAGGAAGACTCATGGGATTGCTTAGTTCAAGCTGTAGAGTCTTGGTCCTTTGTTTTTAGTGTTTTTTTAGAGGGTTATGATGGCAGGGTGTTATTTTGATATATATATATATATATATATATGTATATATATTCGTGTGGGAGGAATGGGGTTTTCCATGGTGCTATATTTTGTTAGTTTGGGGCATTATTTTGAACTTAGTTGGAGTTTTGTGCCTCAACTTGGGGCATTGATAGGTAGGAACTTGGTTTGGGGCCCACAATTAAAGTCACGAAAAGTCTGGATATTCATGCAAGTGTTGTCATGAAATTGTACATTTTGTGCACTTTTAAATAACTGGAATGTCACCCTAACTGGATTTTGTAGCAGGTAAAGGAAGTTTATCATGGTTTTTGGTTTCCCTCTAACATTAGACATTGGTGGATAAATGGACCCAGCCAAGCTGACACTCCTTATATGTAAATGTAGAAGAAGTTGCTACATTTTTGGTGTCCAGACTACATCAACTTGGTAATGTGCAATAGAACTATATTTTTGTGAGGAATTCAGTTTTTTTTTTGGACTTATTATGGTAAGCATCTGATTTTGATGTTCATTGTGGGTCAAAAGATGCTAATAATAAATCACCCCCAATCTTGTTAGGCCCATTATGCCAGGAAATTAATTGCTGCGGTGAATTCTAGTGACATGGGTAGGGTATTTACACAACGTTCAATGAACTCCAAATGAAAGTTGAATTGTGGGCATTGCATATTCTTGTCTCTTGCTTCTGTATGATTTGATGGCTGGAGCTTTAGGATATATATTAAGTGATGTTTACTTACTTTTGGGTATGTTATTTTCTCACAGAGGCAGCCGATTCATGTGGGTGTATATAAACAGAAATGAGAAGAGGGAGAGAAAAGTAGCATCCAACATTGGAGTCGTTGGTTTCATTTAACAAAATAGGCGAATAAGTTCGATGCTAGCTGATCTAGAGTTAACTGTGAGATGATATACTCCAGTTGCTGCTGAAGAACATTCACCCAGCCCTGCCTTCAGATGCTCTGTCATTGCCTCAGTCAAGGTTGTTTATGTTTACGCCTTAAATCAGTGTGAACTAAATATCATGGTGGTTTATAATATGTAAGACTTAATTCACTAGTTTCTTTCTTTATAATGTGTATCTCCTTGTTACATATGGTGTCAGGTTCTTATAATTCCTTCCAATAGGGTATGAAATTGGGGCCTAGATGACATGTATTGGCTTTCTCATCGTAGCCCCTTATGTTGTCTGACATTCCAGGAATGACTTTCTAATCTACAGATTACAAGTTTAATTTCAGATTTATTTTGAATGTCTGTCCAGAATTTATTCAAAGGATCATAGGCAGTAACATTGACATGTTAAGAATAATGCATTTCTAATGCATGTTTTTAAATTTTTGGTTAAATTTGTGGGAACTGAGTGAATGGACAAATTTCAGAGCAAATGTGAATTAATCAAAATACACCAATCTTCTACAAGGTTATGGCAGAAAATTAATTAATTAATGCGTATTAATCAATGCATCAAGAAAAGTTTTTGCAGCGAGAAGTACATTTTTTGCGACAGGTTAAAATCGTCATAACAACAAATGTATGGCGCCGATTTGGAACAATTGCCGAAGACATTGACATCGCCACAATAACTCCTATTTAGTTCCAGAGGGCAAAAAAAAAAGGAACTCCCAGCGTTTATATATGCCCGTCACTATTGTGTGCCACTAACGAATATTCAGCTTATTGGCAGCGCAGAGCATTCTTCGTTGCGAATGCGTTATTTGCAGCGAATGACGCCATTATTTCCGACGAAATTGGTGCGCCTTGGGCATTTTCGTTGGTAGATGATTATATGAGCGACAGATGATCATCGCTGCAAAGAGGCTTGCGACGCAGGCACGCGTTCCTTGGATGCATTTTTTGTGTCGGTTAATTGTGTTTTTAACGGCGGTGTTAGAACGTCGAAAATAGAAAGTATTTCCAACAAATTCCAATAATCGTTGTAATTTCACAAATGTGAATGTTATTTGGCGTCCAACGTGCAGTGAGGTGATAACGTTGGAACAAGGTTATTTGCGGCGAGTTTTGGTACTTTTTTCAACGATTTCCCATGCTAGAAAAATAAATTTTTGTTATAGTGGATAAACAATCACTAAGGCTGTAAATAAACGCAACTTCCCAATAGACCGCTCGAATACGACTCGATTTGATTATTACATAAGTTATAAACAAAGCATTAGAATTGATTATTAAATTATACAAATTCATATAAAACTCGTCCAACTCTATTGATATTCACCAACGAACTCCTATAAACGCTTGGCTCAATTTGCTAGCTCGCTCATCTACTAACACATACACATATTAGTATATAAAAATATATCATATTATATATGTATATATTGCTATATGTATGTTATAGGTCGTAAGCTTCGATGAATATGTATACAATATATGCATGATATATGTGTATAGATATGGTGGACTATTTTGTGAGTATAATTGTATAAATGTTATAAATATATTAATAAGTTGTACAAGTATAATTAATTAGAGTTTGTATAAGAGCCAAGTAGTCATGTAGTCTTGTAGCCATTTAATTATATCTATAGATAATTAAGAATAATTGTGATTGTAAGAATAAATTTGCATCTGATTGTATATCTCGATCTTTCGGGAAAAAAAAAAAAAAAAAATTCTATATCTCGAAATAAGAATACTCTTTTTCAAAAAAAAAAAAAAAAAAGAATACTCTATTATTTTATTTTATTTTATTTTTTAAATCAAAAACTTTTAAATAGATGATAAATGAGTTCAGTCGATCTGAATGCTTGATTAAGCACTCAACTTAATATTTATCAAGTCTAGACATGAGAATGTCTTACTCAAGTTGAGTTCGAACATTCAAAAAAGAGTTTGATCTTTTAATAATCGCGCAAAACCTGATTGGGTAGTATTCACTTAAACTCGCAATTATAATTCCAATATAAATAACTGTTCATGCACTATTCAAAATGCATGAACAATTATTACTCATGTTTACCCGCAATTAAATCCCAATATATCTGGATTCGGATATTTCGGAATATGGATCTGAATTTTTAACAGCGGGTAGATATCTACCCGGCTAGACCTGGTTTAAATTTGGACCGATATCTAGATTTCGACAGATTGTAAAACTAGGTTTCTAGGTTGTAACTGGATATCCAGATTTTATACTCTGTTTTTTATTTTTTATTTTTCTTAAATATTTTTTTAATACTTTTAAAAGACTTTTTTTTTTGTAGTCTTTTTATAGGCATTTTAAAACTTTTATTGCCTATTCAAATTTTTAAAATACAAAATAAATAATAATAGACACCAACACATGCAAACTACAATACTACTACATATTACATTGTTTACATCAATTTTACAAGGCACAAATCTATGAGTTTTACAATTCAACGAATGGGGATTATGCTTATTCACATCAAATGAGAATAAGCAACACCTGCAGATCCTCCTCTAATATTTTCTCATCCAAGCTTGCGTCAACACTCTTCTGGGGGTTAATTTTCTGCCCTGATATGTATGTCTGCATGCATTTGTATATATTTTCTTATATAATCGTAAATTAACTATGAGATAAAGAAGTCATTCTCGATAAGTTTGTCATTCAATTTGCAATTAAAACGTTTTTTTTTTTTTTAAAAAATATGTTACGGATAACGGATTAAATAATTAGATTTGATTTTATCTTATCTACCCGACCGGGGGTCCTGGACCGGACCGAAAGAAAATCCGGTCCCTTGCACACACCTAAAGACAATCGGTTATATAAAACTAATTGTATACCCAGTATACAATCCCAATATACCCATTATTATTACAAGAATATACCAAGGTGTAAAGACAATCAGCTATACAAAACTTATCTATAATCAACCAAACTCTATATGGAAATATCTATTCAAAAGGGCTGGTCCATGTATATAAATCTAATAATAGCACCGATAAGGCGTTTAATTTTTTGAATTTTTTATGGGCGTAGCTGTAACAAAAAGGGCATGTTTACTTTTGTATCCGCAATTCTTCCCTTGAGGTTTGCTTGTTTGGAAACAGCTAGCGTTCTCGTACAGTATGAGGACCACCATGTATGGTTAGATGCAAGGTCAACTTTGTTCAGTCCGCTGCCCAATTTCCACTAATCGTGTTCAAAAAGTTTAGAATTTCCTTCCATAAATTAAAGAGAGCACAAATTTTTAAAGAAACACGTCATCAATTTTTATAACTCGTAGTCATATAATATAAATATATATATATATTCGCATAGATATCATATAAACTGAAAACAATTCATACATAAATGTCCTTGTATGATTATGATGGAGTTGTTTTAGTCCACTGTTGATTCCTTTGTTTATATCTTCAGTCGAATTTACTCTTGTAATCATATGTATATATTCATATCTTCATGGTCCTATGACTAAACACCTAATTAGGAACTTGTTTAAAAGAAAAAATAATACAGGCGGCCGGTCCCACATGTTAAATGGGTCCCCCATATATAAATAATACATAAACATTGTAGTAACTCCCTTGGCATGGTTCGAGTCTTGGCATTCACGCCTGATATATAATTAGTCCACGACACGAGGCTAAAAGCCAAATTACTTAAGGAATGCAGATTCGTTACATTTTACTAGCTCTGCCACGTGGGATTAATTTCCCCGCGTAAGATACCAGGCCACCTACAGAACAATACTAGGAAATTGAGTCATTGAAATTGACTTGGAAAGTTGGAGCTTGACTTAACGGATGGATCACTTGCCTAGCAATTTCTTCTCTATATATCTCTCCCTCTCTCTCTCTCTCTCTCTCTCTCTGTTGTTTTTTGCTTGTCATGATTTATGAGGGTTATTGTCCGCGTAACTTAATGGAAGTTGAAATTTGCTCGGGTACAACGTTGCTTTCGTGTATATATTCCGAAATTTGAATGAAAACGAACGAGGAGGAATTAATTAAGGAATTGAAAACGCAAGTTACGCGTTTACAATGCATCGCTATCATCGAAGCTTCGGGGTATCATTCTGTTCCGTATGTGTCCACATAAATTAAATAATATGGTAATTAAATCAGGAGTTTGCGTTTCGGGATTATATTACCTATCAACACTTTTGGTACGTTGCAGCGAGAATTAGTATGTTTTATATTATTATTTTGTTATAATTCATTTCACAACTAATTTATATAATTTAAAACAAAGTTATTCTTTCTGGTCAACTTGGTTGCAAATTCCTTTCTCTTTTTTTTAGGAGATTAATGTTGTATATTCAAAGCTGCCTTGCTTAATGGGAAACATGAGAAGATGGCATTATTGTTTTGTTTAGTTTAAGAACTCAATGTGACATTCCATTATAACGCCAACAATAAAACAACAACAACCGTTCCTAATTGACTGCAAAAAGAAGAGTTATGCTATATATAATTATTTTTATGTATTCTTTATCCATTTCACTAATGTATTTGGCCAAATGAATTATTTTATATTAAAAAAAATAATGCAGCCAATCATATTAGTGAAATGCGCAAGTAGCATGCATAACTGACTGCATATAACTTTTTTGATATATATATATATATATATATATATATATTAGTGGAATTGTTGAAAATGAATTAAACCGAATTTTTTTCCTTTCATCGTAAAGTTACGTGCCAAACTTAATTAAATGTGATGATCCTGAACAACTAGTAATTACAAGACTCAACCCTAGAGAACACATATAGATAAAATGCAATTAACCTATTATATAAGAAATACGTGTGGATAAAGCTTTAAGTCGACACAAATGAATTAGCTATATATGCAAGTTATACATATAAGAAATAATTAATTAATAGTGATTAGTTTCTTAATTAGTATTTGGAAAAAAAAAAAACAAATTAAAACTGAAATTTAAGGTCCAATTGACCATTACTTATGTGTTGAAGTAAAGAAGAAAAAACAGAGACTTGCAATTAGGACATATATATGAGATTATATAATAAGGTAATTGCTTCCTTAAATAGAACCCAAAATAGTGGAATTCGATCGTTGCTCATTATGGTGAGATTTGTTTGATGTTTGCCCATGTGATGTGATCGTTTACCTAATTCTGTAATGAAAATTCCGGGAATATTGTTGCCAATAGTAAGGATATTGCCGCCAATCATCTTAATGTGCCCGACAATTTTGAGGCTTGCCATTTGGATTTTATTGTAAAATCTACTTGTAATTGTCTGCACGAGAGTACGTAAACGCCAAGTCCGCAGTATTTATTGGGTGATCATTGTGCATTACAGTTGACATTAAAATCGCACGCATTTTGTGCGACAGTCGTGAGACGGAGTACTTTTATTAATTAGATAGAGTAATGCTATTCATCATTTTAATTTTTATCATCTTAATTTTTATTTTTTTATCATCTTATAATGTGTCATTAGAGGATTGAAAATGATTTATTACATTTCACTTATAAATCTTTCATTTAATATCACATCATAGAATGATGGGAGGATAATGAGAATTGAGATGATGAATAAATTTTTTCTTTAGATAGGGATCATAATCATGTGCCCGTTAAAAGCAAGCGTACCATATTTTTAATGAGAAATTATATTTACAGTCTTATAATTAGAGTGTGCGGTTGTTGCATTGTACTCCCTTTAAAAAATATGTGTAAATTTAGGACCTAATTAATGAAAAAAATTATTTTTTTTTATATTGTTCCTCACTTTTTTTTTTAAATTGAGTAAACGGAAATTACACACTCCAAAAATACATACATACATACATACATACATATATACATATACATATATATATACACACACACATATTAGCATCACTCATTTCTAATTTAGAGCGAAAATAAGCTTTATGTACCTACTGGTCAATTTCTTTCTTGACTCTGAGTCAATATTAAGGTATCGTTTGTTTACAAAGAGGTGAGATAAGATGAGATGAGATAACTGAATAAAATATTGTTAGAATATAATTTTTTAATATTATTTTTATTTTAAAATTTTGAAAAAATTGAATTATTTATTATATTTTATGTAGGAGTTTAATAAAATTGTAATGATTAAATGAGATGAAATGGTTTATGAAAACAAACTATACCTAAATATTTGGTAATTAAATAAATTATATAACAAATAACTATATTTTTTATATTACGTTAAAAAAATGATAAATTAAAGTCATCAGAATATCATACTGCATGCATGCCAAAACTATATCATGGAAGATGAGTTGTCAATGGTGTGTATCAAAGACGTTCACAATATAGGTATCAATGGTTGTCTGGTCCGAGGTTTTAATTCACACCTGGAACTTGTCCTTACCTCCCATAGCATTGTCTGCCACTGCCGGCTGCATAAATTAATATCACCATGACGATATCACAAAGTTAATGTGAAACTATTATTTGGCCTTTAAAATAAAATAACCTTATAAGATTTGTTTCCACGCCACATGAATTAAGATCGATCGAGGCTTTAGCCATTGAAAACTAGGAGGGTTGTTTTCAAGGGGTCACAAAGTTTTGGCGCTTTCCCAAAAGTACTGAGCTTCCCTAATTCACAAATGAGCGGTGCTCAAAGTGACTGCTAGTTGAAATTATCTTTTTTATTCATATTTATATTTTTTTTATTTATATTTTTTTATCATTTTAAAAATATTTTTAAAAAATCTAAAAAAATTAATACATTAATTCTTAATTATTAAGTAAAAATAAAAATAAAAAAAAGTGTTAAAATGAGATGTCAAACTAGCATTTTCCTTCACAAATCCCACCAATATTTTTAACTAATTCCAAATGAAGGCATGCAACTTCTGATCATAGCTTGGGGTGCTACCCGCCCCCGCATAGGCAAGAGTGAGGAATTTTTCTCCGTACCTTCCCCTCATGTCCCCTCTGTTGCTCATGGTGTGGGGGTGGATCTTCATCCGTCCCCCCTCTCTCCAATTCAATTATATGGATCCAAAATGGTTCAAAATCTATTTTTGGGTCATTTTAGGCCTAGAATTTAACTACAAAAATAAATATATTTAAAAAATAAATTATATGGATATAACTATTAACTATATACTAAGTTTCAACTAATACTATTAAGTATTAACTAATAATCATCACTAAGGCACTAAGCTATTACAATTATACAAATTAAGAGAACTAATAAACTATTACAAATTTACAATATTACAAACTCATCTAAAAATTAAATAAATATTACAAATTATACTATTAACTATTGTAGCAACATTACAATTAATTGTAAATTAACAAAATCATAGCATTTAAAATTTGATCAACCGGGGTGGCGGTGAGTTCAGTGAATTGTGTCGATTGCTATGAGACTAAAAATTGAGATCATAAAAGTTAATAAGTTATAAAACCTGCAATATTAATAAATTAAAAATAAAACAAATTAGAATTAAAAAGTTATAAACATGAAACAAAAATTTAAAATACAAAATATTAAAAGTACAACCAAGATGAGATTGGATCGTTGGGATGAAGATGTGCATAGATCATAGGGTCTTTAGGATTGAGATTCAACATATGTATATTGAGAATATAAAAGTTAAAAAACATACAAGAAAAATAACTAGAAACGAAAATATTATATAAAATTATAAATGCAAAAAATAATTAAGGGACAAATTGTGCAACTCATGGCAATGGTAGGTCCAATACACGCAAAGTCATACTGCATCGAAAGTAGCCGTAAACACCGTCTCATGTATCGCTATAACAATTAAATTTAAAATTACTACTGATTAAATAAAAATAAATAAATTAAAATAAGAAAATTAAATTCAAGTCCCATGATTACCAGATCCAGACTGATCCCCACCCTCCTCTTCGACGTCAGCCTTCTCATAGTCAAGAACATCTGGAATATGAATTGGAGTCCCTATGATCCAATTCTACGTGCAAATAAAACCCTCAACAATGGTAGGAGCTAATAAATTTCGAAATGAATCCAATACGCGCCGCCCTCTGGTGCTAAAGGCCAACTCTGAGGCTACGGTGCTAATAAGGATAGCTAAAAGATTGCGGGCTATCTCTTCAAGGACGGGATACTTCACAACATTCACATTCCACCAACTTAATATATCAAACTCCAATGAAAATGGTTGAAGCTCTACTGCCAAGTATCTGTCTATCTTTGACTAAGCCTCTGTAGAACTCCGAATGAAAAGGGCATGCTCCAACCTCTCATCCCAGTCCAATCTACGTCGTTTCCCAATCTCGACTTTTGGAACTGGTGGGAGGTAGGTGTAAGTGCCGTAATATTACCACCCCGCAAGACAGTAAACTCACAAAATAATCTCCCAAGAGTTTCCCTAACCCTTACTGCAATATGCTCCGCCCATACTTGTCCTTCCGTAGATATTGAAATACCCTAAATTAATTTAGGGGTTTCAAATATTGAAACTCCTAAATAAATTTAGGGTTTCAAATTGGAACCCTAGATTAATTTAGGATTCCAATTTGAATTAATTTAACCACAAAATCACTATCACATATTCAATCATCAAGATTCAAAACACATTACAAACCCACAAAAATCAAAATCATAGAACAGATTCACACATATCAGTTCATTAATCATTAAAATACATGCACAATCAAGTCTCCACAGTATACAATTCACAAACACAATCGCATCCCCCATCTCCAATTAAACCTCATCATTCCTCCAATCTTCATTTCATAAATCAACAAAAAATAAAACTTTAATCAAGATTTTTACATTCAGCGACGAAGATGCAGACGGAAGGCTATGGCGACGACGGCATAGTGGAGTTTTCGACGACGATAGAATCGAGGATAGGGGTTACCCCTATCTCACCTCCGCTGCGGGTGCTAGATACGAGCGGGGGGGCATATGGCGGATGGGGGGCGGGGCCCAATGCCCACCCCTAACATAGTCAATTTAGTTTTTATGCACACGTCACATTTGCATGATAAGGACACAAACTATTAATGATTAGTTGGCCGAAATGCATTTTATATTTTGGCCAACATGCTGTCTGATCTTTCGTGACAAATAAAAGCATCAGCTTTCTGGCATAATATATATTAGCCTGGCTCTAAGGTACATGTAAACGTTCAAAACGGTAATTACACTAATATTCTAAAAGATGCGTGCATGCACTGATTGATGTAGATTTAATTAATAACTGAAGTTGTTAAGTTTTTTTTTTTTTTGAAAGGAACTTAAGTTGTTAATTGAGCATTAATTTGCAACTTTAATTTTTGAATAATCGATGATCTATCCTTATATATTGTGGTTAGTAAGTGTTAATAGAGTTTAAAAAAAATCTGTAGATCAAGTCAGCAATCACGCGCGTCCACGAAGAGATTTAAGGGTATTAATTGATCAGCTAAACAAAATGATCGATCGGATCTAGCAGACACGTACGATATCAACTTAATTTACTGTAGCTAGCTTTCTCGCAGTGGCCATATCTCTAGCATGGTCTTCCATGGATCGTGAAAGTACCAGGATGTACGTAGATATCATATCTCTAGCTAGTACTTGCATGCAGACGTGCAAGAAGATTAGAAAGTACATATATTCTAACAAATCCGGCCAAATTATATCATGTATAAGCCCTAGCTAGCTCTATTAAATCAGAAACATGATACGTGTTACGGTGAAGATCATGAGCTCGATCGCCTTCGCTGTAGAAATACAAAGTTGTGTCAGTACTAGATCGATTTGTCATCATGGTAATTATTAGGCATTAATTATTAAGGATGGGCAACTTGACCCCACGTCCCACTGGGAGTGCGGCTCCGTGCCGCCAAATGCGGGGCAGGAGACGGAGGGCATCCAGCCCCGCCCCAGATTTCTCCCGTCCCGTATATATATTATAAAACTATATAAAAAAAAAAAATCTAATCATAAAGTGTTAAGGAAACCCCCCCCCCCCCCCGGGCGGCGCTTGTGCCCGCGCCCGCCCGCCCGCCCGCGACTCTCGCCCTCCCCTATTCTCTATTTCCTGAAAGCTCTCTCGCTCTCTCTCTCTCTCATTTCCGTCATCGTCCATTCGTCGTACGCATTATGCCATCGACATCCGTCTACATCTCCGTTAATAAATGTAAGTTAATAGAATCCGAACTCCGAAATGTTTATTTATTTATTTATTTATTGAGTTATGGAGATTAGAAGAATGATGTGATTAAATAAAAGAGTTGGAGGATGGGATTGTGTCTTTGTGAATTATGTGCTGTGGAGATTCGATTTGTGCATGTGTTTTGTGATGTTTGCGTTAATTTCTTTTGTGTTTTGGTGACTTTAGGGTTTCGGATTGGAATCCTAAATTAGTTAAGGGTTCCAACCCAAAACCCTTAATTATGTTAAGGGTTTCAAGATTGAAAGTTGAATAAAAAATAATTAAGTCCAATTGTTTTAGATTAATAAGTTTAATAATAAGTTTAAATAAACTCTATATTAATTTAGGGTTTCGGATTGGAATCCTAAATTAATTTAGAGTTCCAATCCGATGCCCTAAATTAATTTATAGGTTTCAAGATTGAACGTTGAATAAAAAAATAATTAAATTCATTTGCTTTAGATTATTGGCATGATCATTATGAGAATTGGATATCTTGGCATGAAATGGTGACTTTTATTGCAATTTTTTTTTTTATCTAATTGTTGGAAATCTTTTTTATTGCAATGGTGACTTTTATTACATGAAATAGTGATTTTTATTGCAATCTTTTTATCTAAAAGTTGGTAATCTTTTTTATTGCAATCGATTGAATAATTGATATTAGTGGCTGTGAATCTGTAGTGTTGTTATTGTGAATACTTGGTATTGCTGTGAATCTTTGATGTTATGTCATTATGTGAATTCTTGGTATTTCTGTGAATCTGTGGTGTTGACTGTTGATATTAGTAGCATGCTTTCATTTCTTATTTTTTACTGTTTTGGAGAATCAGGAATGTCTACTAGTGTGTCAGATTTTAGTGAAAACTCTCATGCCCCTACCCCAACACCTAACCCTACACTTAACACTAACCCCACGGACCCTAGTCCTAACCCTACAAAGACGGAACCTTACCCTGCCCCCAAGGCCACACAAAACAAAAAACTTGTTTTTATAGTTTGGTCTCACTTTATCAAACTAGAGAGTGATAACCCCAATAACCCCCAAGCAAAGTGTAACCACTGTGGTAAATTCTATAGATGTCACTATAAAAAACATGGTACATCACACTTAAAGGTCCACTTAGAAGAACAATGCAAAAAGAGTCTAATATTAAAATCCTTACAAGAGAAGAGTCAATTTAGACTAGAGATTGGACTAAAAAAAATGTCGGACGGGAGCAGTGGAGGTTCAACGTTGAAGGAGTATACTGAGTATGATCCCAATTAGTGTAGAAGAAAGTTAGTCCGTATGGTCGTTATGGACGAGCTACATTTTCAGTTTGTGGAGGAAATAGGGTTCCAAGAATATTATAATTGCTTGAAACTTAGATTCAATCTTACTTCTCGCAACATAGTGACAAAATATATTAAAAAACATTACAAGAAATAGAAAGATTTATTGAAGGGCCAATTGGCGGGTACTACTTGACCCGCCAATTGGTCAAGTAGCTATTTGCCTCACTACTTGACCCGCCAAAATTATAATTACATGTCTTTAACTATGTATTTCATTGATTGTGATTAGACACTACACACAAAAAAAAAAATTAAAGTTTTGTCAAATTTTCGATCACAAGGGTGAGACGGTTGGGAGGGCCTTGAAGGCCGCAATAAAGAAGTGAAAGTTGGCATGAGTTTTGATAGTTACAATTGATAATGCCCCATCTAACGATATTGCCTTGGAATATCTTAAGACCTATCTTAAAGAGGCGAATAAGACAATCTTGGGTGGTGATTGTTTGCATATTAGATATGTTGCATATATTTTGAATTTAATTGTGACTAATGTGTTGAAAGATGTTGATAACTCGATTGCACGAGTCAGAACGGCTGTAAGATTTGTGAGGTATTCTCTTGCTAGGTTGGAAGAAATTTAAGATTGCTGGGAGGAATGCGGACATAGCATCCAAGAAAGGTATTTATACTGATGTTACTACAAGATGAAACTCAATCTTCTTGATGTTGGAGGCAGCCCAAGAATAAAAAACGGCCTTTGAATAATTGGGTGATGAAGACATTCAATATGTCATATATTTTGATGAACATAGAGGATTAGGAAAGCCTATTGATGATGATTGGGAGGTTGTTGCTACTTTTGTATATTTTTTTAGGCTTTTCTATGAGGTCACATTGAGGTTATCTGGTTCTTTGTATCCTACATCTAATTATTTCTATCAACAAACATGTAGGGTGAAAGAAGAACTAGATGAAATGTGTAAGGGTGACAATATTAGGATGCAGGAGATGGCGTTAATGATGAGGGTCATATATGACAAGTATTGAGGAGATTTGAGTAAGCTAAATATTTTGTTATATGTGGATGTTACTCTTGACCCCCAGATCAAGATTGATGGCATGATATATGGTTTGAGACTTGCGCATACGAACACATGGGCTAAGCTTATTGGGACAATGATTAAAGAAACCCTTAGTAGATTGTTTGATGAGTTTACCATAATCAGGAGTGATAATGCACCTATATTTACACCTACCCCACCACCTCTTCCAAAAACCGGGGTGGGGAAAAAGCGTAGGTTGGCGTTAGGTGAGAGCCTCTCACGAAACTCCTTACTAGTCCATCAATTTACGGGGGTGAAGTCGAAGGTAGGCAAATATTTGGCAGGGGATCTTCTCCCATATACACGAGAATTTGATATATTAGCATGATGGAATGCCAATGCTGTGAAATATCCTATCCTTAGAGAGATAGTCCACAGTATTTTGATCATCCCTAGTAGCACCGTTGCCTCAGAGTCGGCCTTTAGTACTGTAAGGCACATATTAGATCCATTCCAGAGTCATTGTTTGCTACTACTGTGGAAGCATTGATTTGCATGCAAAATTAGTTCGATGGGGCGGTAATTCATGTTACGGATGTTCTTGACTCTAAGGAAGCCGACGAGAAGGAGGGTGGTGATCAGCCTGAATCTGATAATCGTTTGTTTCATTTTATTATTTTGATTTACTTATATTCATTTGATCGGTATAAATTTCAAATTAAATTGTTGTTGCAATGCATGAGATGACGTTTACCTCCGCTGCAGTATGATTTCGTGGTATTGGACCTACCATTGCCATTTGTCATAAGTTTCTACAATTTGTATTGTCCCTTAATTATTTTTTGCATTTATATAATTTTTTATATCTAATTATTTTTCTTGTATTTTTATAGCTTTTATAATCTTATTGTCATATGCGCAGCTCAAGCCTTAATCCTAATCCCAAACTCAATGACCAAAACTCAAATGATATATTCTCATCTTGATCCTTATATCATCTTGGTTAGTCAAATTTTAGTTTTTAATTTTTTTTCATTTCTAATATGTATTTATAATTTTTATTTTTATTTCTTGTTTATAATTCTAATTTATTTTCCTATTAAATTATTAATATTTCAGATTTTTTGATCTCACATGAGGCAGCACTAATTACTTATCTTTCCACCCTTTGCCACCCGTCCCAATTGTCAAACAACTCACTTAGTTCAATTGTATTTAATGATTCAGTTATTTGTAATGTTGATACAATATATTTTATGTTTGTAATTTTGTATTTATTCTCTCTTAATTTGTATTATTATAATAGCTTAGTTATTATTATTAATTTATTAGATAGTAGGAGTACTTCATTTTCTCTTAATTTATTTGCTTAGTTATTATTATTTTCTCTTATTAGGTAGTGTAGTAGCACACCGGGGATGGGTTCTGTTGTGCAAAACCTCACCCCCGCCCAATGCACCCTTGTGGGGGTTGGGAGGGGCTACTCCTATTAATTATTAAGAACTTGAGCACGATGGACTCAGGGCAAGATGACAATATATATATATATATATATATATATATATATTTCACTAGTATTCTTGGACTTTAAATTTACAATTTTGGATTGTCATCAACATTAATTCTACGTACGCCGATTGGCTTCATCTCAATCAATAGGTTTATATAATTTGAATATGATTTTATGACAAAAGTTATAAAAGTACTTACAAAATTAAATTATCCATATATACATGCGTGTGTCATGTTATGCATAAAAATATTTAAGACATGCATGTAAGTAAGATGTACTGGATTCAGTCTCCGTGAATTAAAAAGACATATATATATATATATATATATATCTTCATCTAAGTAAATTAATTTTTTTTTTTTGCCGCGTTTATAACCAACTATTTATTATATGTGCCTAATTAATGGATATCCTTGAAGGGTAGAGCGGTCTTGCGCAGCTGAAGCAGTTAGCAGTACTACTACGTATGGTGGATTGCCATCCCGTAATATAAAATTGCCTAGACAAGAATAAGGAGGAACTTGCTACGAAAGAGGCCGATTAATACTGTAGCCGTACGCGTACATAATGAAAAAAAATATTAAAATAAAAAATTATTGCATGTATTTATCTGTCCGCATGGTAGTATAGAAGCAAGAATGTGAGCCGTGACTTTGCGAGAACGTTGACTATATTAATCGGATGAGGTGGTATATGCCGTTGGATCTTGGACTTGATTCTGGTTTATAAGGGGTCATATGCACACTATATAACTGGCCTCTCTCCTCTCTATGCACTCCATTCCGGCCCAAAACCATAACACCTCTCTCTTCCCTTGCTGGTCTCCTCCTCAAGAAGCAGGTCAGCCTCTCTCTCTCTCTCTCTCTCTCTCTCTCTCTCTCTCTCTCTCTGTGGTTAATGTTATGACGAGAGCTTTCTAATTTAGAACTGGTGCATGCATGAAACCAGGGAAATTCCTTGATGCTTGGAACTGGTTTTATTGGATGTATATCTATCAGGACCACTTTAGTTAGATACTAGAACACTTTTTTACGTTAAAGATGATTGCAGTCATGTTAGTAGGCCACAATACTTCATTTGAAGATGATTGTCCTGAGAAATCTCTCATCTAAGTCGTTTATAAGCCAAGACCTTAATTTATTTTCAATATCATTCCTCTTTATATTATATAGTGTATCTGCACGCAATTAATTTCTTTTACATCCATTCAGAGTCAACGACTTATAAGTAAGAGACTTTCATCGTAATAATGGAAGGATCTTATTCATAGGCCAAAAAGATTAGATATTGATCTTTATAGCGTAGATGATGATAAGCATATAAGCCATAGAAGAGGGAGACGTTTCCTTCCTTTCCTCTGCCGGAGTCAGAACCTGCGTACGAGCCAGCTCGATCTATTGCTTTCGATTCTAACAGTCTAGCTAAATTCCTTAATTATTTGATCTTTCACGAAATACATCTTTTCCTGGTATTTTTCAAAATTAATTCTTTACATTTCATATATTCTTGAATGGTCAGTTTCAGTATTTAATTATTAGTAATTCTCTTGGCCAATATATCATGTAGTTTTGCAACTTGCTTGCCTACCGTCCTGATCAAGTTATTGAGGATGCTTGGATTATCTCTGACCAATAATAAATAATTAAGCAGATATACTTAGAAAGTATATACAAATTAACCACACACACAGACATATATATATATATATATATATATATCCATTTTTACTTATATCAAAGTCTTGCAACTCTTGTACAGCCCTTGATATTTTCTAAAGTAATGCTAAATACAGTTATTGAATATGTAAGCGTTGTACAATCTTTTTAAAAAAAAATGGAATTTACTATTTAAAAAATTAATTTTTTTTTTCTTGTGAGTCCTGTATTTATTTATTTTTTTTAAAAGATTGCACGACATTTACGCACTCTACGATTGTAAATATCATTTCTCTATTTTCTCGAGCTAGTTGACAGGGTGGACTTGCAAATTGCAAGCCGGTTGGCCACGTGATTTTTCTGTCTTTAATTCGAGGTTTATTATTCTTCCACCAGAGATATTACCAATGGCGGATTCTTGTATCCAAGTTGTCACTATTAGTGACATGGTTGGTATCATCGACTTGTTGGGATGGAAAAGATAAAAAAATCGACCAAAATAATTAATTAAATGAGAGATCAAGGGCGATCGAAGAATAATTATTCATTAAATATAAGCAGGTGTGGAGCTAGTAGTTGTTCATCTATCAATTGTTAAGAAGAAAAAACAAGTATTTTGTTGAGAAGTCAGCATGCCAATTTTTTCTTTCTTTTTTTTTTTTTTTTTTTCCTTTCATTGATTGATATGTGTTCGCCAATCGCCATTGAATTTATCAAAGTTCATGGATAACAACAGAAAGGAATAGGACATGAACAATACATCATCAATGTTTATATGTCTGTTCATCGGTGACAAAAACATTAATAAACTTCGGCAACGATCCGATTGGTTCATTGAATAAAAATACTCTCGTCATAATTATCGCCATATAATGGAAAGAATATATAGACAAACAAGTTTCATACACCCTATCATTTTACAGCCTAGTGGCCCTAGTTGTCTATTGGATTTGGAGCATTCGATCGGTATAGAGAATTATTAAGGCTTGTTCAGATAAGAGAAATCTTGACAATATTTGACTTTTTTTAATCATTTTTTAGAGATGTATTATTTATTGGATTTTGTAAAAACAAATATGAAAATTCAAATAAAAATTTTCTTGAAATATTTTTTGTATTAGAGTTTGTAGAAATGAATAAGTAAATTAAGTTGAAAAATTGTTTTAAACTAATTTTTTGAATGGTAGTTTTTTATTTAATTTTTGTAAAAGTTGTTTTTATTTGTATTTTTTCTTATTACTTTTTGCTGAAAACTAAGCTAATGACCATTGGATGGAAAGTTAGAACATTTTTTTTTTATTTTTTAAGTTTTTGAGGCCAGTTGATTGATATCATAGGCGTGCCATTACAGTAGGTTTTTTTTTTCCCCCCCGAAATGCAGGCAAGTACTGTTGAAGGACTAGTACTGAAAGCAGCAAGGTCCAGCCATGGCTGGCGACAAATTGATAGTGCTTGATGCACTTGATAAGGCCAGGACTCAATTGTACCATTTCACGGCAATTGTAATTGCCGGAATGGGCTTTTTCACAGATGCATACGATCTGTTCTGCATCTCCCTCGTCTCCAAGTTACTCGGCCGGATTTACTACACTAAAGAAGGCGCACCAAAGCCCGGCACGTTGCCTCCAAATGTGGCTGATGCTGTTAACGGTGTGGCACTTTGTGGCACATTGGCCGGCCAGCTCTTCTTCGGTTGGCTTGGTGACAAATTGGGCCGCAAGAAGGTCTATGGTATTACCCTTGTTCTCATGGTGGTTTGCTCCGTTGCCTCAGGGCTCTCTTTTGGACACTCAGCAAACAGTGTCATGGCCACACTCTGTTTCTTCCGATTTTGGCTTGGCTTTGGTATCGGTGGTGACTACCCCCTTTCTGCTACAATCATGTCTGAATATGCCAACAAAAAGACTCGTGGGGCGTTTATAGCAGCGGTTTTTGCCATGCAAGGGTTTGGAATTTTGGGAGGTGGGATTGTTGCCTTGATAGTTTCAAGCGCATTCAAAAACAAATACGACCCTCCTGCATACAGAGTCGATGCAGCGGCCTCCCTTCCATCCCAATCTGACTATGTGTGGCGCATAATTCTCATGTTTGGAGCTCTTCCGGCTGCCCTCACATACTACTGGCGTATGAAAATGCCAGAGACAGCTCGTTACACTGCCCTGGTCGCTAAAAACGCAAAACAAGCCGCGGCAGACATGTCTAAGGTGCTTCAAGTGAATATTGAAGCTGAAGAGGAGAAAATCGACAGACTTGCAGTGGAGCCATCCAATTCCTTTGGCTTATTCTCCAAGGAATTCGCAAAACGCCATGGCCTTCACTTGCTTGGAACCACTACTACGTGGTTCTTGTTGGACATTGCCTTCTACAGCCAAAATCTTTTCCAAAAGGATATCTTCTCCAAGATTGGATGGATTCCATCGTCAGAAACTATGAGTGCGCTTGACGAGGTTTTCAAGATTGCAAGGGCGCAAACACTTATTGCACTGTTCAGCACGGTGCCTGGGTATTGGTTTACGGTGGCCTTCATCGATTATATGGGGCGGTTTGCAATCCAATTGATGGGATTCTTCTTCATGACTGTCTTCATGTTTGCCCTTGCCATACCTTACAATCACTGGATTCAAAAGTCAAACCGGATTGGCTTCGTCATAATCTACGCCTTGACCTTTTTCTTCGCCAACTTCGGTCCCAATTCCACCACTTTTATTGTGCCAGCGGAAATCTTCCCTGCAAGGCTAAGGTCTACCTGTCATGGAATATCAGCCGCAAGTGGGAAGGCAGGAGCTATAGTTGGGGCGTTTGGGTTCTTGTATGCCGCACAAAGCCAAGACCCGGCGAAAGTAGACGCTGGGTACCCTACTGGCATTGGTGTGAAGAATTCCCTTCTTGTGCTTGGCGGAATTAACTTCTTGGGAATGTTATTTACCTTGTTGGTACCTGAATCCAAAGGAAAATCGTTGGAGGAGTTGACCGGAGAGAACGAAGACGAAAGCGGGGATATTTCCGAGCAGACCGCTGGTGCTAGGACTGTTCCAGTGTGATTTCGTTTTGTTTACCCAAAAAAGCATCCAATATTTCAAGCTCTTATAATGTCACATTTTCATTTGTGGTTTTAATTTCCTTTGTAACTTCATATTGCAATGCAATAATAATGTAGATATTTTGTTTTAGTTTGTGCCACTTAAATCCGGAAGCGCAATATTTAACTTCCCTTGCTTCGTAATATATGTAGTAGTCAATGATCTTGGACCTGTATCTCAACTTTGTTTCAAAAAATCATTCGGTTGTTGAAAAGTTACTCGATCAGATGAACTACTCTGTTTCCACTCAAATTTATTCATACGAAAGACATTACAACCAAGAAAAAGAATAAAATCCAAACCAAACCCACCCGCCCCCAAACAAAAGAAAAAAAAAAAAAAAAAAACGGAAAACATATGACTTTTGACATCTTAAGAACGTAAAACATATTTCTAAAAGTTTGTTTTGTACAATTTTGACTGCAATTGACCATAAATGAAATGCAACTAAGAATAAAAAAGAACGTGGAAAGTACAGATACAAATGTGTCACCGTACAAATCAAATTACTCTTATCTTATTATTATAATTTTTTTAAATTTTAACACAAAATATAATAAATAATTTAATTTTTTTAATTTTTAAAATAATATTTTAATAATATTTTATCATTTCACCTCAACTTAATTTATTTTAAAATTTAAAAACAACCTAATCTTGAACTCCAAGAAATCGTTGCAGACTTGCAGTAAAACATGTCTTTTCACGCTGATTTATGCATCGATTTCCCATTCGTTTCACAAGTTGTCCTTCAGAGTTTCGTCTAGATTGATGTTTTCTTTGACCAGTCCTTCCCTCTAGATTGCCTGGGTTTTCTCATCCTTTCAGTCTAGGGTCTTCCTCTCATCTTTGACTCATTTTCTTATAGCCACAGTTACGACGAAGAAGAAAGAAATTTACTTCAGTTAGCCTATTTTTTCTTCAATTTCTTCCTCGACGAGATGGTTGGCTTAGAGTTGGTTTAGTTTTAGAAATGAGATTATATGATTTTACATGAAACCTAAAAGTTAAAAAAAAAATTCTTATAATATTGTTTTTTAATATTATTATTATTTTAAAATTTAAAAAAATTGAATTGAAATTTAAAAAAGTTAAATTATTTATTATATTTTATATAAAAATTTAAAAAAAATAATAATAATAAAATAAGATTAAATAAAATAAAACACTTTTTAAATTTAAACGGGCCGATAAAGCTTCACAGTGTATTTGTCTGTTTCGAAATGTTGGCAAAACAGAGCAACTCTCTATTTGAACCAAGAGAGTGGAGAATGGTATACGTGATACGAGAACGACTGATAAAGTATCACTATTATATATATGATAGCCGTATGAATGTAACAAAATAATAATAAAATAAAAAGTTTGGCATGGCAAGTATGGAGACAGTGTGAACAAAGAAGTTTCAAAGTCAGGGAGGGAGGCAGAAATTTCACAACTAATGTCTAATCAGATAAATGACATCAATGATATTAATTTAGTGGGAATTAAATTAATTTCATTTAGTTTTATGGATGAAAGGTCACAAACTTTGACAATAACTAGTGAGGATAATGCGACTGAGAGGAATTTTTAGCATATCATGTACATAGGCGAAAAACTCAACAATTAAATATCTTAAAAGATAAATTAGTGTGACTCGATCTGATACGTTAAATTGTAAAATTATTTTTATTATAAAATAAATCTAACATATTATATCATATCGAAATATATAATTAATTTGTAAATTTATTTCTGCAATATATCTTTATAGACATAATACTTCTCAATTTATACTTATAACTAGGTATGATTAGGTTATTATTAATACTTCTCAATTTATTAATATTATTAAAAAAGTTTTAAAGACAAGATTGTGTAAGCTTGTACGAACAGTCTCGAAATAAGAATTATACGTAACATTACTCATATTAGTTATAGAATAATTTTAAATTTTTTCATTTTTCTTCAGTTTTGTTGAATTTTATACTGTGAAGCTGCACTGCTGGCTGGAATCTGTGAGAGCGAGAAACCGGACGGAAGTTTTTGTTTTGGTTTGTTTGTTTTTTTAATTTTAAAGTTAAAATAAAAAATAAAAATAAAAAACTTCCATTCTTTTCATACTGCTCTTTGTCTTATTCCAGATGCACTTCGTGTTCCAATTAAACATTTCCAATTATTTAATTGTTTCGTATTGGAAATGTTCTTATTCAAATTGTAAAATCTATTCTACAGAATTTATTAAAAATTTATAAAAAAAAAAAAAAAAATGGTAAGGGGCAACATGCACGTTTGCCCAGTTGACCTGTTTCAAACTTTTAACTATAAACAAACATAATTTTATCTATATTTTTAGAACCTTTTCTTTTTTAGAACATATTATACATATGATCTGTATAATATTTATAACTATAATATAACGACTTATAACAATTAAGTCATAATTATATATAGATATTTTTAAAGTATATATTACAAAAACGAAAAGTTTTAAAAGAGATATTTAAAATATTCAATTTACTGTCTCACGAACGGCATTAACAAATAACACATTCAGTTTATTTTTGCATAAATTTATAATCATATTAATAAAATTATTAAATTTGTTTAATTATAAGGGATTTTACTAATAAGAACATCAACATTGTTATTAATATCAAATTTATTACTAATATATTAATTGATATTTATCAATTGACATGAGGTGTCTAAAATAATTTCTTTATTATTAAATTATATTAAATAACCTTACATCAAACATATTAAGTGATTTCTTCCTATAAATGTCTTCTTTTTCCTCCTTCAATTGAACAGTATATCAATTTCTCTTTGAAGTTTTTCAATTAAATTTTTAAAATGTTTTTTATAGGAAAATTTACATAAGAGTTAATAAGGATGATATTCGAAAATTTTAAGTATAATTTTTTATGTTAACAGTATCGTTTCACCAAATCTCGTTTTTTACGGTAAATTATTGATGTTGCACGAATTTAACAGTAAAATATAAGAATTAAATAACAATGTATTAAACATACAGATATACATGCATACATACAAGAATATAAACATAGATGATATAGTAATATTTATATTTAAAGCAAGAAAATGAAAGATTTATTTAAAAAAAAAAAAAGTCTCTAAATGGGACATTAAATTAACTAATCTAAATATGCCATATGAATAAACAGAATAAATATTATAAAAAATAAAAATAAAAAATATACTTCAAGTAAAAGCGATAAAAAATACCAGAAAGTAGAGGAGAAATAAATGAACAGTAAGAATAGTGCAGATGAATAAGTAGTGAAATGTTGTCAACTAAAATAAGAACTGAACCAGCTAATCCATGACAAAGAACATATAAAGAAACAAAATATAATTAAATTAGAATCTTATTTATTGAATGACGCTACAATAAAAAATTAAGAATGAAAACAAACATAATGAACAAGACAAGCATTTATAAAATTGCAAATTGAGCAAAGTATAATATTGTACCAAACAGAATCACATATCAGAAAATAGAGGACAAATAAAAGAATTGTCCAAACAGGAGAGACCAACAATAGGTAGAATGAGGAAGAGCGAAATAAAGACACGGGCGATAGATCTGTAAAAAAAAAAAAAAAAAAAAAAAAAAAAAAACATGTTAGCTAGAGAAATAAAACACAATAATTATGTAGTCGTATTTGTTAAGTAACACTATATTAATATATTAAGAATAATAACATATATAATAAATAAATTCAATATTTATAGAATTTAAAACTAAACACAATAAAAGACTGAAGGAAATGAAATTTCTTATTAACAATGTTATTAATAATAATATTAATAGTATTATCAATATCACCATCTCTATCGCTTGCACTATAGGCAGGAATCATAAGCGGAACTTACCACCATCCATACTCACCACCATCCATATTGCGTGCACCGTAAACAGAAATTACAGGTGGGATTCTATTATTGTCCTTGCTTACCAACATCCATACAGTTCCTTTTCTTTTTTCTTATTCTTTTCAATCAATTCATTTCAAACATACACAAAAATCATCTTTCATATGAAAATTCAGTTTTCATTCACGACACATGAGCATGCATGAAATGATGTAATAAATGTCATGATGCCAAACACAACATAAATGCACGCAAGTATAATTCAATTAAATAAACAACACATTCTCACATCCAACCAATTCTCATACTCATTTGACTCAAAGTCCGACACCACTAACCAGACTGCAAAAAATTTGTTAGCACAAAAATATATCCAAATCTCACAAAATTCTTTAGAAAATTACTTACAGTGATGAAATATAATTTTCGAATGATCAAGGAGGTAAAAGAGTTGGCGGCACAACAACGTAACAATATATTTTGGACTATGGTTGTGGTTCTCAAAAGGCCAAATTTTGAATAGGAACAATCTAAGACTTAGGATGGCTAGGGAAGCGCATAGAGGTGTTGATGAAGCAAATGGTCGTGGTGGTGGTTAGTCGCAAATGGCAGCATGGATAGCAGTTGGAGGCCAAAATACCTAAATCAAAAAATGAGATAAAGGGGCTTCAACGATGGTGGATCGGAACTGAGGTTGGGTGGTTTAGGTGGTTGGAGGGCCGATGGTGGTGTGGTGAAGAGATGGTGGCCAATGGCAGCGCGACGGCGCTAGAACAAAGCAGCGGCTTGGATTCTCTCGTGGTGGTTAACGGTGGCTCGAAAGGGACTAAGATTAGAAGGGGGGATGTGGGCCGAAGGGGAAGAGAATGGGTGGGGTGGTGTTGGCCATGCCGGCATGCAACAGCGCATTAGAGGGGAGGAAGAAACGGATAGACTGCTATTTGGATTCTCTCGTGGCGGTTAACGATGGCACGAGAGGGGTTGAGATTGGAAGAGGAGGGACGCCAGCAGGAGGGGAAGAGAATGAGTGGGGCGGTGTTGGTCATGTCAGCATGCAGCAGCGCACTCCAAGAGACAAAGAAATGGACGGGGGAAAGGAGAGGAGGGGCTCGTGCGCAGGAGAAACCAGGGTCAAAACCAAAATTTGGGAATTGATGCAAGGGCAAAATGGGAAAAAATTGTTAGACGAAAACACTATTAATCTCTATTCGCACTTTTATATATAGTAGAAATAGAGAAATAATTCATTGATAAAGAAGACTCTGAAAATAAACTCATAAATATTGGCCTAGGCTCTTTCTCAGTCAACATCAGTACCAATACACCCTAGATAATACCCCCGCGGTTCCCCCACTCCCCTCCTCCTCGTCTCTATCTTTCGGCTGCTGACCACACGCCATCCATGGCACGAGTCATGACTTCGATCCCCCCACATCTGAACTACCATGTATTATGAATTTTGCCCTTCCCCTTCGCTACCCAGAAAACTTAATGAATAAATAAATAGCTAACAAACACATTACGTGTAATGAGAGACCGTTTACTCCTTTATTATTATTATTATTATTATTATTATTATTATGCTTAGTTTGACACGACTCAACCGGTCGCACATTTTTCATTTGAAAGGAAAGCAAGCACAGGTGTCCATTTTCTACGGGCGAGAAATACACCACGCAAAGTTTGAAAACATTGCCGCGGACTTAAAAAAACATCCTAGTCAATTTTAAGAAGTCGGAGAAACAAAAGGTTTTGATTTCCATACAATTTTATGACTTTGCGTGGTATATGCTCCTCTAGATGCCTGCGTTGATTCTTAATTTCTGGGATCCTGTGCACTTTATATAAGCTGGTCCCCTCTCTGTTCATACTCCTCACCATCCCAGCAACAATCAGATTTCCATCCCTTCTCCCTGATACAAGAAAGCAGAAGCCTAACAAGTTTCTTGCTAATTGGAAGTGGCAGTACTCTTTTAGTCAGGTATAACATAACTACCATATACATATCACTTTCTGGTAACTTCACTTTTTTATTATTAGTCCCCAGTTTTTCTTTTTTGCCACTAGCCTGATAAACTCATCCTCTCTCACAACTGTTGAGGTAGAGTTTTCATTCCAGATTGATGAAGTCAAGTATTTATCAGCTATCTGGCCTAGTGGCTGGTACCCAAATAAATAATGAGTACTTAATAGCTGGTGAGCTGGTGGCATCCATCTTTCATACGATCTAGTTTCTGAAGTTAAAAAAGGACAGTCTTTTTTTTTATTTTCATTTTTAATTTCTTTTCCAATCAATCATGGCAAAACCACTTTGAACACAAATCAACAAAGGTCAGGTTAAAACGAACAGTACACATCTTCAATCCATGTAGAGAAGCCCGCAGTTCAACCTGTATTTGTTCCCCTCCCACAGCAGGAAGAGAAGCCAGCTAACAACCCCACCACATAAGCTAGCTAGCCTGGATTTTGCACTGGCCTTACTCTATCTGGTACTGGCCCTATCCACTTCAAGATCTGCAACACAGTTTTGAAGCATGGCAAAACTGGTATAGCAAGTTGCTCGAAAAATATCCTGATCGGAGCATCCTATTTCCTGAACTCATTCTGTTCATTCCATCGATTAGTTGAAATCATTTATCAATCTGTCTGTTTTTTTTTTTTTTTACCACTATGTACTATGTGCATGAGTAACCTCTATGACCACAAAAGTAGTTGCTGATCACCTGGTCGAGAAAAAATAAAAAGAAAAAAAGGAAAGGAAAATATCTAGTACCTTGTTTGAAAAATCGACGAGTATTGTGATCCCCATTAAAACTCCAGCCGTTTTTTAAATAACTAAAATTGAGCCAACGGAAAGTTACTCGAAACGCTTTATTTGACCAAACTTATCTTATGTGGACTCTGCTGAAAGGATTTCAAAATGGGAAAAGCAGAGCCGAAGACAATTTTTCTGGGTAGTGAATAGCTAGCATTCGTTTATTCCTTCCCTTTCAATGATTTTGAAACTATTTTCTTGATACGCAAGGAAGACTTTCAGTGAGTGCTGGTGGAAGACATTTGAAGAATTTTTCCCATGGCTAGAGAACTGGGAGTGCTTAATGCACTAGATGGTGCAAAGACCCAATGGTACCATTTCACGGCAATCGTGATTGCCGGAATGGGGTTTTTCACGGATGCATATGACCTTTTCTGCATTTCCCTTGTAACCAAGTTACTCGGCCGCATATACTACACAGCTGAAGGCTCAGCAAAGCCAGGAACATTGCCTCCCAACGTAGCGGATGCTGTGACTGGTGTCGCATTTTGTGGCACCTTAGCTGGCCAGCTCTTTTTCGGCTGGCTAGGTGACAAGCTGGGCCGCAAAAGGGTCTATGGGATAACCCTACTTCTCATGGTTTTTTGCGCAGTTGCATCAGGGCTCTCGTTCGGGCACTCGGCAAAGAGTGTCATGGCCACGCTCTGTTTCTTCCGGTTCTGGCTTGGCTTTGGCATTGGCGGTGACTATCCCCTTTCAGCTACAATCATGTCTGAATATGCCAACAAAAAGACTCGCGGGGCTTTTATCGCTGCAGTTTTTGCCATGCAAGGCTTTGGAAATTTGACTGGTGGGATTGTTGCTATTATAGTATCAACCGCCTTCGATCACGCATACAATGCTCCTTCATACGAGGTTGATGCAGCAGCCTCCCTACCATCACAGGCCGATTACGTTTGGCGCATAATTGTAATGTTTGGAGCCATCCCCGCCGCGCTCACCTACTACTGGCGCATGAAAATGCCTGAGACGGCCCGTTATACCGCCCTGGTTGCAAAGAACGCAAAACAGGCCGCGCAAGACATGTCTAAGGTATTACAGGTGGAGCTCGAAGCCGAAGTGGAGAAGACAGAAAGGTATTCTCAAGACCCAGGCAATTCGTTCGGTTTATTCTCCAAGGAATTCAGGAAACGACACGGGCTTCACTTGGTCGGTACCACTGTTTGTTGGTTCTTGTTGGACATAGCCTTCTATAGCCAAAATCTTTTCCAAAAGGACATCTTCAGCGCTATTGGGTGGATTCCGGCGTCGCAGACGATGAGTGCTATTGAAGAGGTTTTCAAGATTGCAAGAGCGCAAACACTTATTGCATTGTGCGGTCTCATTCCTGGGTATTGGTTTACAGTGGCCTTCATCGATATTTTGGGACGATTCACGATTCAATTGATGGGTTTCTTCTTCATGACTGTCTTCATGTTTGCACTAGCTATCCCTTACCATCATTGGACCTTGAAGGAAAACCGAATTGGGTTCCTTGTGATGTACTCCCTCACCTTCTTCTTCGCAAACTTTGGGCCAAATGCCACCACGTTTATTTTGCCAGCAGAAATTTTCCCCGCAAGGCTAAGGTCTACTTGTCATGGAATATCAGCTGCAGCCGGAAAGGCTGGAGCCATCGTTGGTGCCTTCGGATTTTTGTATGCTGCCCAAAGCACGAACCCGGCCAAGACTGACGCAGGATACCCACCTGGTATTGGAGTAAAGAACTCGCTTCTTATGCTTGGAGGCATTAACTTCTTGGGAATGTTATTTACGTTATTGGTGCCAGAAACCAAGGGAAAATCGCTCGAGGAACTGACGGGCGAGAATGAGGAGGAAAGATCTAATTTAAGGACCGTTCCAGAGTGATTTGATCGAGTTGGATCCGCATGTTTACTACTATAAGGTTCATAAAGCCATGTTAATATCCAACGGTGCTTTGATTTCTATTATGTTTATGCAAACACAATAATAGTGATGATATTTTTCTTTAGAATGCAATAATAATGTATGAATGAAAGTGTTCTGTTAGCTCAATCTCAAAATACTAAATGCTATGCATTTCAATCTTTGTTCCCAAATAATTAGCAGAAACACCAATATAATTTGCCAGGCTTTATCGAACAATTTACAACTTGCATCATAAACCTCAGATGTTTAAATCAATGACTCGAGTGTGGCTTGTAAAATGTTCTGTTTTCATCTTACAGCATGAAACTTGCTTATTATCAGTATGCTCGCTAAACTAAGCTTGCTGCAGATCATACTGCCATTAATTTGATAATGGAATCATCCTCGAGGACAAGGATGAAGAGTTGGAGCCGTAAGTAATAATTTATAACGTAATAATTTGTACAAGGCTCAAATAAATAAAAAATAAGAGTCTGGTATGTTGTGCGATACAAGTGTTTCGGTTTGAATTGAAAAATCCTAATTCAATCAAATCATTTCCATGACATTCCTTTTCCTCTTTTAACTAACTCATTTGTCTAAATTTTTGTAAAAACAACCGTAAAAATAAAAACAGATTAAAAAAAAAAGTACCTCTCTTCTAATTTAAAAGACAACCTAGCTATAAATCATTTTAAGATTCTAAAAAATTATTAGAGGATGTACTTAATTGCAATGACGTGCCCTAAACTTCTTCCTACCGAACATCATGTGTATGTTGTATCGTGATTCGTCCGGAACCTACCTTCCCTACCTAGAATACCATCCAGTTTACGTTATCGAGGGGACGTGCCGTTACCTTATTGGTCTCAATTTCCGATGTAGGTACATCTGTCCGACTTTGACTTTCTCCCCGTGAAACCGAACCGCATTTGACGCAGTCCTAGCATACAAAGGTAAATGAATGACGGTTATAGTACATCATTATAAAAAGTATAAAAAAATATCTTCTTTTTTAGTGAGACTTTTTTTTCACTTGTGTGAAGTTTATCGCTTGTACATCACATTACTGCTATGTTAAAAAAAAATTATATAAATTAATATAATTTCATCTTATCTATTAAATTTACTTTATAATAAAATTAATTTATAATCTAATAAATTATATTAACTCACGACAAGGTGTGAGATTGCTTTTATATATTCATTTTGTAATTAAAGTATTTAATATACATTATTGGGATACGAGCATGTTAACAAATTGTGACGTCAGAATACGTACACTGGAATTGGGCCGCCAGAACAGGGGCCGAAAACTTGGACATGAAAAATTAGGGCCTTTTGGAATCCAGTTTTTCAGGTCCACCATGGTCTTGTAAGTTATATTAGCCCACGACGCATATAATTTTGTCGATTCAGTGTACAAAATAAATATACACAATTTTTTTAAACATAGAAACCAATGCAAAAGTTGATTGGTTATTCATTTGCCTTTCTATTTGATTGGGATTTAGCATTGCTTTATCATCTACATCATTTAAATTGTCATTTGACATGGTATTAATATTCTGAGTTTAAATCTTGATTCTAATTAAAATATTAAATTTATATGATCTTTATATGTAGATCCGCGGTGTCATAAGCGGGTAAATTCAGTATTTCACATCAGTTTAAGGTTTTTGAAACAAATGATGATGTAATATTAACTATTTAACTATATGACGTTAATTGATATATATGTCTTCACCCATTGGATCCTTGCAGTTGTCGGTGTCATTATAAAAATTTTACCTGCATTTATTAGAAAGTAGTATTACATTAATGTTTGCAACGAATGCAGATCTTATATTATATATATATATATAATATTCCTTTCATGGCAAGGAAATCTATTATAATAAGTGATTATTTAACTGCTACAATAAATTTTATTTTATTTTGTTAAGTTTTCATTTTTTCGTTAACCTCCGTTGTTTTTTCAGTTAACTTCTAACCCAACACAACAGTTCTTCACTTAAAAATCCTCCCGTCGTCACCACACTTGCACGCACGTTCTCGACACGCAGTCTCATAGAGAAGACCATAGCGATAAGAGATAGAAAGCAAAAATTTCCCACAAAGATAGATAGATATAGATATAGACTTTCAAATTACAAAAAATGGCGTTGGACCAAACACTACTATCCCTAGTACCACCATTATCATATTCATCCACGACCACTAGAACGGCGGCTACAAGGAACTTTGTTTGCATAATACCCAAAACCCAATTCGCCAACCTCAATATACCCTATCTGCTCCCATCTTCATCTACCAATCGGTGATTGCGCTTGAGATGCTCGTTGGATTACCACAACCAGCAGCAATACAATCACAGCACCCAGGTGGGGTTCCTGAGGCCTGTGGAGATCCCGTGGAGTAGGGAGCACAATAACACGGTGCACCTCATAGGCATCGTCGGCACCCAAGTCGAGATCAAGCACTTAACCTTTGGCAAAGTCATCGCTTGGACCCGCCTCGCCGTCAAGAAGTCCTCCTCCCTCACCTCCTGGATAAACTTGACGTTTTGGGATGAGCTAGCGCATATTGCTTTTCAACATGTGGAGAAAGGCTAGCAAATGTACATATCGGGGCGCCTGGTGTTAGAAAATATTCAGAGTATGTAGATCATCCATGGCAGAGACTGTAGTTGAGGCCGAAGTCGAAGAAGATGAGGATCGGGATTTTGAAAGAAAGATAAAATCGAAGAAGAAGAAGAAGTAGTGGACAGCGCGCAGAAGGAAAAGAAATAAAGCCCTAAGGGCTATGGCCAAAACGACGCCATTTAGAGAGAAAGGGAGGGCTGGGCTGCAAGCTACAAGTTTGGCTTCAAATCCAAATGGGCTAGGCCCAAAAGAGAATAAAGCACATTAAAACAAGCCCAGTCCGAAAAAGAAGGATCCAATAAAATTTAAAAAAAAAAAAAGCATATTAAAATAAGAAAATAAATTTCACAACTTAGTAATAATAAGTACCAGAATTTTATAAACAAAAACACAACAGTGAAATATCCTCAACGAGATTATATAGTTATCCAGCAAAATATATTACAAAACCAAAATATATAGACAAAAGGGGAAATAAATCTCATTTGGCACAAAACACGCCATTAAATACCATCATCTTGATGATGTAAACTCAATCATCTTGTTAAAATACTGATCGTAGTAGTTAATTTGTTAGTTAAAGTTCCTTTGTAATATTCTCTTAATTATATTACTTGTATAAAAGCTAAAGCAATGTCTTCTAAGCTATATATGCCATCAACTATTTTTATAAGTTTTGTAAAAAATCATATTATTTTTGTAAAACAACCGTTTGATCTAGCTAGACAAATTGCTTTGACCTAGTATATTAGAAATATCTCAAGAGTAAGAAACGTCGGATTTGAGGGTCCAAATGTCAAGCGGAAAAAATAATATTTGATAGTGGAGTTCTCTTGAGTCTACAATACTCCAATATATGAGATTATTTTAGCAAGTCTATATATATATATATATATATATATATATAATTCGATATATGAAATTATAGGCTTAAATCATCACGAGTTTGTCATCGGAGATGAACATGATGAGGCCGGCCTGCACGTATATCACATTTCCTTAATCGGTTAGGTTGATTTGAATCTTGAGTGTTCACGAGTCTTCGAAGGTGATTATGCTAATTTCAAATATAATCAAGTAGATGCAGACGGTTTTGCAAAATGATGGTGGGTGCAATGTAAAGTATCTAAAGTTGACTTTTAATGCTGCGTTTGGATATTAAAGTGAATTGAGTTAAGTTGAGTTAAAATGATAAAATATTGTTACAATATTATTTTTTAATATTATTATTATTTTAAAATTTAAAAAAGTTAAATTATTTATTATATTTTGTATTAAAATTTGAAAAACTTGTAATGATGAGTTGAGATGAGTTGATGATCCAAACGAAATTTAAAAGTCCCCCACTTCAAAGAATTAGGCCTAATTCGTTTTCGTAGATAAGATGAAATTAAATTAAATAAGTTAAAATTAAAGTTAAAAGTTGAATAATTTAATATTATTTTTATTTTGAGATTTAAAAAAATTAAATTTTTTATTTTATTTTATATAACAATTTAAAAAATTATAATAATTAAATTAAATAAATTAAGAAAAATTATGAAAACAAACGAGATGTTCACGGTTGTGATTTGCTCTGTTGATTTAGATTGAGACAGCAGGCCACTCAATTGAAACTTTGTCGACAAAGCAAAAAATACGGTGGCTACTTCGTGCATTAGTAACTAGTTAGCACTTCCATTAGTCTACTACTAATTACAACTCTATTTAAATTAAATGGTAGTTAATCAAAACTGAAATTATATTTTAATAAAGTTCCATGATTACATTGGTTATTGATTTAAAATAAGTTATAAAATAGTTGTAAATGTATCGTTACCTTTAAAGAGTTACTCCAGCCAAACAAATTTAAAAAAATTATAATAATTAG
Source organism: Juglans microcarpa x Juglans regia (assembly GCF_004785595.1). Lineage (NCBI taxonomy): Eukaryota > Viridiplantae > Streptophyta > Magnoliopsida > Fagales > Juglandaceae > Juglans > Juglans microcarpa x Juglans regia. The sequence continues at coordinate 37,370,533 of NC_054594.1, read as the reverse complement.
ATAAAATTTCACTACAAGAAAAATAACCTTTTACGGCGATTTTTGTTTTGTTGTAAAAAAAATCGCCGCAATAAGTAACTATTTGCGGCGAAAATAAAATCGTCGCAGCTTGTTCACATCGACTTTGAATTTAAACTCAGTGGTGCAATTATTTTCTTTATTGCAGCGATTTTTTACTATATTGTGGCGAAAATAATCGCTGCAATAAGAAACAATGTGTTGCAACGGAGGAAAATCGTTGGAACACTTCTCTTGGGCGCCAAAACGCATTTTCTTTTATTTTTCCCCCCTGTTTTGTTCCCAAGTACAGGTCCCTTCTCCACTTCGACGTTCTTCCCATTTTCGCCTACCTGCAAATCCCCCCACCCCCACACGGCTTCATCTCCATTTTCAACATCAGGGCACAAAGCTATGTAGTCCTCTTCATTTCCCTTCTGCGGAAGCTAGGATCCTCGTCATTTCCACCCTTCTCCACTTCGACGTACGTTCTTCCCCATTTTCGCCTACCTGCAAATCCACCCATCCCCACACGACTTTATCTCCATTTTTTACATCAGGGCACAAAGCTTCTACTCCTCCACTTAATTTTCCTTCCGCGAAAGCTAGGGTTGTCATTTCCTCTCCATACAAAATCGCATACCTCCATCATTCGTCTCAGAGTGATTTGTTTTCACTATAGGTATCTCTACAACTCATTTTCTGTTCTCTCCCCCTTCATCAGTGCTAGTTACTTCACAAAAATTGGCCTTTTTGTTTGTAGACTAATTTCTAGATGTTTGAATCTAAAAGCAGGTCCTTTCTTGTACAAGATTTTTTTGTATATTGGGATTTTGTATACATGTTGATGTGGGTATCAGATTAGAGCAAGATTTTGGCATTGGGTATCTGTTTAGAGAGAGAGGGAGGATAGAAGTGTAAGGAGGCAGCATGCTTTTCATTTATTTTAACTTTCTACGTATATTTAAAATATCTATGTGTATGTGTGCACTTGCATTTTTTAATTAATTCATAAATTAGTTCTATTCATTTCATGGATTATGTTTCGTTATGCAGGATGAGTTTGCTAGCTTGCCTGCTATTGTTCCAAAAGGTCCCATTGCCATCTTTGATTTGGTAATTGTTGGGAATGGCATTGATACGTTCTTTCTGAACCAAACATGTAATTTCCAGGATTGTACTCATATTATTCTAAATGTTTCAGGGTGGTGGAACTACTGCTCGGCTAATGCTTGACTTGTGGCCTTCATTGCAACTTGATGGCTGGGAGATTGATGGAATTATAAGGAACCCCTAAGTATCTTTTCCAGTAGACTTATATATATATATATATATATATTATGAAAAATGATGATTTCCATCATGATCTGGTTTCTTCCTAATAAATTAACTTCATTTTGTATGAAATCTGTATTTTGCTTTTCTATAGGTCTATTGTTGGTCTTGCAATGTGTCAGTTAGATGGTTACTGTCAGTAATATACTTTTAGATTTGAGACCCCCAAAGACCAGTGAACTTACTAATTAAAAAGTTACTTGAGGCTATATATATAAATATATATACACATTCGGGACCAACTTCAATCTCAAAATGCTTTAAATTACTTTCTCTTCAACTAATTTTCAAGAGGGAGCCTAGAGGAAACTCATTGCAATGTGCTAGTTATACCACCCAGAAACTCTGATAATTGGAAGGCATTGGATTGTTTTTCATGTAGTTTTTTCAATATCTTGATAAAGAGCACATATTTGCATACCACATACATCTATAAACTTCTACAAATTTTCAGTACCTTTGATCAATTGTAATCTACAGTAATCATAGGAAAAAGGAAGTTGCAATAATTTTTTATGGTTATAACGGTTGGTGTTGTATAGTGTTCTGTCAACGTAGAAGGAATGCCATCTTTATTACAATGGTCTCAAGTGTTTTAACTCTTAACCAAATCCAAATATATTCTTTCTCTAGTACCATATCTGTATCATTTAAATGCTTCAAGCTTTTTGTTTCCAAGGTGACTACATCCTTACATGATTTTTTTTTTTTTTCATTAGTTGATCGATAAAGCAAGAGAATATCTTGGGCTGTCATATCTTGAGAAACATACTGTAGCTGGTGGCATCCTTAATGTTCATATCGGTGATGCCCTTTCACAATTAGTTAATGTGTCTGAAGGATATGCTGGTAAGATCCTTGTCCGCCTAGCTTTTTGTATTTCCTAGCTCACCTCCTGCTGTTTCATTTTAACACTGTTGGATGGGTTGTACGCCTTCTTGGTAGTGTCTCTTGACCTCTTTACTTGTCTCATAGAAAGGAAAAAATAATGGTGAAGGAGGATTTTCTTTTGCAATCCATATATACTTTTCAAGTCTTTTTATTCCACTTCCATCTCAAGAAAAGTCTATATTTTACTTATTTCGTCCATGAGGAAGGTTTTTGTTTTGGTTTCACTAATATGTGCTTGCAACAATGTCAGGCATTGTAATTGACTTGTTTTCTGAAGGAAAAGTATTGCCACAGTTGCAAGAGGTACACATCTCATTTGTTACATAAAAATTGGGCCTTGGCTTTTGAAATAATGTTTTGGTCTCTGATGCTCAATGTTACCAGTTTTCAAACAAGGCATTTTGTTTATAAATATGTATTATGCGGTCAGCAACTGAGTGAGAATTTTGTTTCAATTGGTGCAAAGTCTTAACTAAAATAGATAAATACAGAACAGATTATATAATACTATTTTGGCGGAACAATTTTGATGATTTCAATTCAAAAACTAGTTATTATTTTTTTCACTTTTTCATATTCTCAAGTTGTTTCATCAATAATGTTAACAAAAACATCTTTTTTAACATATGTAATCAGATCGTTTGGTTACGCAACTGATTCTTTACAATGCTATCAAAATTATCTCTCCCAATGCATGTAATCTCTCTCTCATCTTTTTCTTTCTTTAATGAACCCACGCGAGTTGAGAGTGGACAGGGCCATTTTTTGGAGGGGCCCACTTAAGATTAATATTCAGAAATAGGAATTTTAAATGGGAGTAGTTAAAGAATGAACCAGAGTGTTCGGTAATTGGAATCACTTTTTTTTTTTCCAACAGATAGTACTACTTCTAAGTAAATGAATTTTACTTTTGCTCTATGTGAAAAAATTTCACCCACTAGAGATAATGTGGCTCTGCCAATATATGCAGTTCTAGATCAAAGATTGTGGAAAGTTTTAATCATACGCTTCACTGTGATCATTTTGTGTTTTGAGCCAAGTTTCTACACTGCATTATCCTTTGCCGTATATGATTGCCTACACCTTAAGTTTTTTCTTGTCATCCACAGCGATTGATTGGCATATTTTTTTCCACATACACTGTTGATTATTCCTTGTGTGAGTGTCTTTAGCAGGTCAATACTTGGTTAGAATTGACTGATAGATTGATGCCCAAGGGTCGTCTCATGGTGAACTGCGGTGGCATCAATGAAGTATCTGTTGTGACAGATGGAGTGCCTCGTCCTGAGACTTCTTCAATTGATGGCCACTAAGTGCAAAATTCTACTATCCAGGCACTACTGAAAGCATTTCCGGAACAAGTAGGGATTCTTCCATTGAAAATATTATGTTCATTTCATTACTCATGTTTCTGCATCTACTCTGCATACTATTTTTTTATTACTTAAATAAAAAAAAATGTTTCTGCATCTACTCTTTCTTCAAGAGTTATGTAAAAATAGTATCTCCCTTCTCTAATTAATACTGTTGTCATTGGATATGATCTTCATTACTACTCATATGCATGATCTTCATTATTGCTCATGCATTGATCCCCTGCCTTATGTACAATGTTTTCAAATTGTCCCTGTTCTGCTTGCTTCATCCCTACAAAAGAGACTTCAAGAAATTGCAATCCCAAGCCTAAGAATGGAGACTTTTTAATTAAAAATTCCAAAACGTCCTTAAAGTAGTAAAGATTAATTTCAAAATAATAATGATAATAATAATAATAGCACAAGAGATTGAAATCCCTTATTGGAGATGTACAAGTTAGTTGCATGTGTATTTCTGTTTTTTTAAAGTTGAGATGTACTCTGGTTCTCATTTTTATGCCCCCCTTCCCCTCTCCATACATAATTTGATTTTTCTTGTTATTAATATCCAGTGTAGCCTTTATGTCAACAGAAAGCTCATGGTTTTGAAATTTGACCATTACAGTTGAGCTGGAAGAGAATGCCTAAAAGGGATGGTGAAAATTATCTTGCACTAATGCATTGGGTAATTAATGTAGATTACAGAGTTAATCCAAAAACCATAGCACTTATAATATGAAAACTGGAGTAGGAGTTCTTGGATCAGTACAATTTATCACTAGCTAATCCAAAACCGTGGCATCTAATAAATCAGTCATTTCTATCTTTAAAAAGCTCTAGATAAAGTCACTTTTTATGGAGTTAAGTGCAGTGGATTAGACCATGAACATTATAGGTGATTGCAATTGCAAAAATAATGGACAAAGCACTAATTATATGTCATCTTTTGTTTTCCTTAGTTTTGAACAATAGAATGGATATATGTTTGATAAAAAAAGATGAAGTACAACTTGGGTATAGTTTATCAGGATTAATTTTGTGGAATTGTTTTTCCTTTTTTTGTTAAATTTTTTGAAATATCTTTTCCGGTGACTAAATTTCGCCGGAAATAAGTTTTTGTACGCAAAACATATTTCTGGCGATTATATATCGCAGGAAATACAGTTTATTGGTATTTGCGGCGAATATTATTCACTGCAAAAAAGATTTCGCAGCGATTTAACTAAGCCGTTGGAATAGATCTCACATTAGCGGCGATTTTTACAACGCTGGTATTGATCTATACCGGCGCACTATTATCGCCGCAATTGTTAAATTGCTGTAATTAATCTTTCCTAACGATTAACAACTGAATCGATCCTGCAATTGCGGCGATCAAAGGTACTTTTTGCAGCGAATAAAAATTGCTGGGAAAGAAAATCTTTGTCAACGATTTTTGGCTTCCGTTGGAGTAGATCAAAAGTGGGGCTTTAATACCGGCGAACTTCCAGCAATTTATAAATCGCTGGGATAGGTGAGAGGCGGCGATTTTGTTGGTTTTGCCAGAGAAAGTGAATCGCTGGTAAAGATGATTCCCCTTGTAGTGTTTATATCCAAACCTAGTCGAAGATAGCTAAGGCTTTGAATTCTAGAAAGCAAAGGCCATAAAATATGGTTAGAGAAGGAGTTTTGATTCGGTTAATTCAAATTGAACCAATTAGAAGCTGAATCGATTGCAATGTATAAGGCCACTTCATTTCATGATTGATTCAAATCATTGATTCCAACCAACTCTAACATATTCAAATTGCAATGGTTTCTTGCATTATGTTTCATAAATGATTTTGTTATGTCATGAATGAAACTATGGGAGAACACAACATATTATATATAGGAATATGTTCAAAATAATATAATTACTACCATCTTATAACTTAAGAATATTTGAGGAAAATACTGATTATATTTTATATTAGATACATATATAAATTGAATTTTTAATGGAGTTATATTTGGGATTTATATCATACTCTTATTGAAATTAGTGAATAAATTCATATTTTAATCTCATTTGTTCGTATTTTAATACTTAAATTGAATTGTATATTTTTTTATTAACATTAAAATATTCAATTTAAACCTGTTATAAATAGCTCCATTGATCAACCTTGATTCTCATTTGTTGCTCAAGACTATATACGTACTATAAATATATATATATATATATATATATATATATATTAATTTGTTGATGACATGCATCCGGAATAATATTTTCTAGCTAGTACGCTTGCTTGCCCAACGATTGAATGCAACAGGGAAAAAAAGGTTGTATGATTATTCTTTTGCAGCTTGATCGAGTGACCCCGTCCTTCTTTAGAGTTTTGTTATTGTTTTCTGAATAATTCAACTCATATTCTGATTCACGTTCGATGCTGCTTTCATAGATCAATTACAAGGAAAGCTTAATCCCGTGCATGCAATTCCAAACTCAAGCGAAGGTTCCTATCCGAAATTCCTAAAGTACTAGAGTCCTAATTTATCATAAACATTATCTCTGGTCAGTAAAATTCTACTTTTGACTTATTATATATATTCTCCTACTTCATGGATATCAATTCATAAATAATAAAGCTACCATGCAAGTTCCTATCACCCGAGCTTGTGCTTGTAAGACGCATAGAAAATGTGCTAGCTGCGTGTCAACGTTTTTGTCTGCAGCATCTATATATATCTTGCCTTTAGACTTTAAGCTCTTTTCGACCGATCCCCCTCTACTTTCAGTGGTTTGAAGTCCTTCAGACGTATGACAAAATAAATGCTTTTTAATATGTATTTTTGTGCTCTCAAAGTTCTGATCACTAATGTGTGCTCGCAAACGTACTGCCAAAGCCTGAAGACTTTTATGTTACATTAAAGATTCCCACGAAAAGCACCGGACAAACTTGATGATCCAAAAGATAGGAAGGAGAAGTTTCGGCGTGCGCGTGATTGGAACTAAGTTGAGCTTTCAAAGAAGACTTTGGTTACTAGCAAGCTAGGGATATATCTACCATTGAACAACTACGTACGAAGAATCGGTCTGCGTACAAAGAATCGCTATAGCTCATATATCTCCAGATCAGACCTCTCCGTTCAATACATCTTTCGGCCCCGTCAATGATCTCTATCCATGCATGGGTGGCATACATTTGCATGCATGCATGGTGTTCACACACAAACACACACACACACACACACACACATCCGATGCATCAATCAGACGTTCAACACGCATGCACTAGTCATTGCATCCTAATTGGTTAATTAACTTCATATATACCATTATTCTACATGAGTACTGCAGTAGTACTAGCTTGGGACGAAACCTGTTTTTCGGAATCTCCTCTCAACCTACGTACGCCACGTATCTCATCCGATAAAGCTTCCTTTGTTGTGTGGATGAGGTGGGGCCAAAGTCAACTTATTCCTTTTCATCTAGTAGCTTAATAATAAGTATCATGTTGTAGATTTTTTAGGGTAATCATGATAAAAGTAATTGTGCCACTCTACTAAAAATAATTTTAATTTTATATATAACTACTCTCTAGCTAGCTATACGAACTAATTAATAAAATTGTAAAATATAGTTAAAAAATAGTTGCAAGTTTATATTTTTTTATATTGTTATAAAAAGCATAAGTTCAATTCTTATATTTTCCATAAGACAAACAAAAAGATTGAATTTTTCATACGACAAACAAATGATTATAGAATAATAAAATAATTTTCTTGATTAAAAAAGAGTATATATATATATATAGGAAAAAAAAAAGCAGAAATTGTGTCTCATTTCTTGAGAAAAATAGGGATGCAAAAAATATCTTCATTAAATTTATTTATGATTTGATAAATGTTTTATCTACGAAAAGATTTTATAAAAATAAATGATGTGATTAATTAATTTGGTACATTAATTAGTTTGTAAAATTATTTTTATTATAAAATAAATTTAATATATCATATAAATTTATGTCAATTTATAAATTTATTTTTATGTAATCTTTTTATAATGATAAGACTTCTCTTACCCTTTTAAAACTTTCAATATTTAAAAAGAGCACAAACGGCGACAAGTGTTCATGCAAGGACCTAAAGATCGAATGATTTTTCGAACAAAGTAAACTAATCACAATGGTGATAGTAGGACAAGTACTACTAGTACTGTTGATTGCTCATGATAGTGGCAAAGTGAAGGAGACAAATTAAATAGTGCCTGATGGGTTCATATTAATGCTGTAAAATAAAAGTAAACAGTAGTTTGATCAGTTACCAAGTTATAAAAGACACGTGCTATTCTCCACCAAGCACTTTGGAGGTCATCGAATTCCGTATATATAAAGACATGCATTATCTTAGTCTCATATATATCTTATTGGTATTTTCTTCGATCCCAGGAAGAGTAGATCGACGTTGTAAATTAATCATCCTTTTATACCTGTGAAAATAATTGTAAGGACCCAAAAGTCGGAGGAATTTATTCAGAACCTAATTAATAATGAATCGGAAGTGCATGCATGGGAAAGAGACGCATGTCCAGCCGGATCTGAATTAAGGCCATACAAAATGGATTTAATTAGTTCAGTTCCCACTGTAAGATAGGACGCATCATGAGAGCCTTACAGCTCTAGCTACTTTGGGGAATAACGAGGATAACATGCACCGCACTACTGTCTTACGTTCCGGTGGACTTCACCATCACAATTCAGACACGACTGAGGTGATCAAACTTGCGGGTGATACCATGAAAAAAGTTGATTAAAAAACTCATTCCATTTCTTCCATTAAATTTGTGTGAAATCACCGGTCCCTATAGCTCTTCGATCTTTGCGTGTAGGCAGTCTCTCACTCGTTTAATATATAGAATATTTAATTAAATAAATAAAATATAGAATCAAGATTAAACTCATGATTTTTAGCTAGTACTATTATATTATATAAAATTATCATTTATTTTAAAATTTTAAATTGATAGAAGATATAAATTTTATTATTTATATTATATTCTTGACCCTTTCAAAATTTTTCATCGTTACAAAAAGATTAGAATAAAAGACAATTATATATAACATTGATATTTTATTAGATGTTATATTCTAGATATGCTAATGCTAATAATTTGATTATTTTTTTATTTAGCAAGTCCAATTATTCTTGGGAATTTAAACAGATTTACGACTTGTTAATTAACCCGAAGAGTAAATACCAAAATCTCAAGCTAAATATGGAGCATATCATGTATAAGAAAGCACAACATACGTTAATTTTTTTTCCAAGCACAACTCTTAACAATATTAATACAATTTTAATTCTCTCGTTTATAATTATCTCATATTAAAAAAAAAATTATATTATAATAATATTTTAATTCTCTCAATTTTAAAAATTAATAAAACATCTTCATTTAAATTATTTTATTATTATTTACAAAATTGTGATCTACGCGTATGGGTCACAAATGGGTCCATAGTCAGTTTTCGACGTTTCGTCCTCTTCTCCTCTTTGTTCCTTTCTCTTAAAGTAGGCATTTATATCACAGACGACTCGTTGACTTGGAATTTTCTCCTCCAAGTTGAATGCATTTGGGCTCACTTACACTTTTTTTTTTTTTTTTGAATGGAGTTAAAACAGCGTCCACTCAATTTATTATTTCCGTAGTAGGTGTCCTTCTAGTTTAATTTATATTTATATTTATTAAATTTATTTTGTTAATTTTATTTTAAAATTTATAATTTATAATTTTTAACGTATCAATAATTAATATGTAAAAAAATAAATATTTTATAAATTTTTCTTAAATACATTTAACATTTTTCTATTACTAATTAACATCATCAATATTTCTAATTACATTTTCCTCTCACACCAAATCTATAATTAAAAAAAAAAAAAAACAGAGAGAATGCAATTTCTATCGTGGAAAGTGTTCAAAGTCTGGAATGATAGCAAATATTAGCAGCAGACTCGGCGCCTCGGACAAGTCAATCTTCATTAGTGCTTAGTTTGAAAAATGATTTAACTAATATTTAGAGTGGCATTCCATTCCATCACTCTTTTTCTTAATTCTTCTTCACTCAGCCAATGTTGGGATGCAATTGAATAATATTTTATTTTTCTCAATTTCTTTTCAAACACACAAAACTTCTCATTTTAATTTATTTCATCCTTTTATTATAAATTCATTATTTAAATTTATTTTTAAAGTGAGACTTATATTTAGATAAAAATCCATAAAACTTTCATTTCTTTACTATTTTGTAACAAATTTGATACCATAGAAAAATCGCACCAAATCTTGTGGATCGTGAGGCTGCCAAAAAATAATTAGGTCCATTATCAACCAAGTAAGGTATAGAAAACCACTACATTAGGCACTGTTGGGGGCCAATTATGGTTGAGTATAGTTGGGCGAAAACACGTCCCATCCGAAGTTCTGACTGTATTTAGATATCATAAAGAAAATCCAGAACTCATATCTGAATATTCTTCTTGTTGAAAAAAAAAAAAGAAAATTAAAATATTATTTTTTTAAAATTTAAAAAAGTTAAATTTTTTATTATTTTTTAATAAAAATTTAAAAAAATTATAACAATCAGATCAATTGAATTGAAATTATTTTTGTACGGAAGCAATAAGAGTTTTTTATTTATTTTTATTTTCCTTTCGCAAACGAGTTTTTGTTTCTTGAGAGGTGGGGGCGTCACTCTTGTCTTTAAATACGGAACCAGCTCCCATTCTTTACCTCCATGTACTTACTGTACCGACACCTCCTCCGTATATCTAACCAGCGGTACAGCGTTATGGCGCACACTCTTCAATACTAGTCTAGTTTCTTCCTTTTTCTTCTCCACCTCCACCTCCTCCTCCTCCCTTAGTGCCGATTTAACATGTGTTGTTGTACGTTGAAAAAAGAAGGAAGAATTGGCAGAATCACTGTTTGTTTCTCTCTGGTGCGTTAAAAGGCAAGTTATTTGTTTGCTCAACTTTTTATACGACCTTTTTATCTTATGCTTCTTTAAGGTACAATAAAGAAAAATAAAATTATTTGAGCCTTTAAAGCTTGGGTTCTCTGTTGGGTTTCAGATTGTGGACATGTTAAACGAGATTGACTCATATTAAAATCCTTCTGCGTCCCACTTCTGCTTTTTTTCGAAGTCCGAAGCCGACTTCTGATTCTTCGTTTTTTTTCTGTTTCTTTTTGCGCATCCTTTTCTTCTATGTCAAATGTTCTAAAAACCACCTAAAAAGAAAATGGAAAGAAAGGAAGTTTCGCGAAATCAAGAACTTCTTGAAAATTGATAACGTAATTTTTTAAGAAGAGTTCACGAGCTGTTTGGATTCAGAGATGGGTGAAGATGATTTGAGATGATTTGTAAATAGAAGAATAAAAATTAAATTATTTATTATATTTTGTGGATGAATTTGAAAAGTTGTTTTAAGATTTGGAAAGTTAGATTGTTATTATATTTTGTGTGTGAATTTGAGAAAATTGTAATAATGAGATGAGATGAGTTGAGGTGGGTTTTGTAATCATTTTTCTTCTAGAGGTTCCAGAGTTTTCGTTCTATTTTCTCCTCCCACTTACTTTATGTTTGGTTGCTACCCACTTACTTTATGTTTGGTGGCTAAGAAAAATTAAAAGACTTTTTTATTTTTATTTTTTAATATATATCCTCTGAAACTTCTTTCCAACCTCTTCGAATTCCTGGCTGATGAATATCTGAATCACCTTTGAACTCTATATACTAAGCTATACCGGACCACAAAAAATAAATAAATGGAAAGTACTGCATTTAGTGGTAAAGAGTTTTCTTTTGTTAATTTATTTTGTATTCTCAAGTCAGGATATTTGCTTATATTGATTAGAAACTTTATGAACTGGAGTTTTGTGGTCATCTCATAGTTTTCTTTTGGGAGTCCTCTGGGTTTGTTTTTTTGGGGCGTGCCCTGGTTTCAGCGACTATTCCTGTCTGTTTGCAGCTTTTTCCTTGCATAGGTAGAACTTCCATTGTCTATCTTTTTATTAAGATCGCTATAAATTTAGTTGTTGTAGTTTCAGAAGAAACAAAGAGAGCAGTTTGTCGATTAGAGAGAGAGAGAGAGAGAGAGGTTTGTCCAAAACCTTCGTTATATTGGCATCAAAACTATTACCGAGTACTGATGGCAGTCCACGTGTTCCATAATTTCACCCGAAACACGTGGACTACCCTAGGATAATTGTGATTTTGACTTTATTGACTCACGGACTTCCTATGCTCTCTTGGTCAATTTCTCACGCTTCTTTTAGCTTTATCATGCATGTGGCCCTCAATTTCAAATTTGAAATTCATCTGCTTCCGCGTATAGATATTTGCGACCGTGGAAAATTCTAACCCCCTTCTCTTGTCATCTTCTTAATTAACCTGGTCTTTCATGTCTGTTTTACTGTCACAACTCACAAGTCTAATAGTTTCAACTCGCTCGGATGAACTAAACTCAGGAAAAAAAAAAACACTCGTACAAGCTAGCTCACCGACTGACTTTTCTGGGTCACATGCTCATGCTTTTGTCATATATGACTCACATATTGATCCTCATCTGTTCTACTTCTCAGGACTTAAAGAATTAGAACACGGTGCAAGAGATCGTGTGACGTAGAAAGACTAGTAATGGCTAAGGAACTGCAAGTGCTTAATGCTCTTGATGTTGCCAAAACACAATGGTACCATTTCACAGCAATCGTGATCGCTGGCATGGGCTTTTTCACTGATGCATATGATCTCTTTTGCATCTCTCTTGTGACCAAACTGTTGGGCCGCTTGTACTACTACAAGGAAGGCTCTCCAAATCCTGGCTCTCTACCTTCAAATGTCTCGGCTGCTGTTAATGGTGTTGCCTTTTGTGGAACCCTTGCAGGCCAGCTCTTCTTTGGCTGGCTCGGTGATAAAATGGGCCGCAAACGTGTCTATGGCATGACCCTCATGCTTATGGTCATTTGCTCAATTGCCTGTGGCCTTTCCTTCGGGAAAAATCCCGATTCTGTTATGGCTACATTATGCTTCTTCAGGTTCTGGCTTGGATTTGGCATTGGAGGTGACTACCCGCTTTCTGCCACTATCATGTCCGAGTATGCTAACAAAAAGACACGTGGAGCCTTTATCGCTGCAGTGTTTGCAATGCAAGGTTTTGGAATTCTGGCTGGTGGGATGGTTGCTATTATAGTTTCAGCAGCTTTCAAGGCCAAATACCCTGCCTCAGCTTATCAAGTTGATCCAATTGGTTCCACTCCTCCAGAAGCTGATTATGTTTGGCGCATAATTGTAATGTTCGGTGCAGTCCCAGCTGCTCTTACTTATTACTGGCGCATGAAAATGCCTGAAACTGCTCGATACACTGCCTTGGTTGCAAGGAATGCCAAACAGGCAGCTGCTGATATGTCCAAAGTTTTGCAGGTTGAATTGGAAGCAGATCAGGAGAAAATTGAGGACAGAGGACGAGGAAATGATTTTGGATTGTTCTCTATGCAGTTTGTTCGCCGTCATGGGCTTCATTTGGTTGGAACCACAACCACTTGGTTCTTGCTAGATATTGCTTTCTACAGCCAGAATCTATTTCAGAAGGACATTTTCAGCGCCATTGGTTGGATTCCTAAGGCAAAAGAAATGAGCGCCCTTGATGAGGTATTCCGAATTGCGAGGGCACAAACTCTTATAGCTCTATGCAGCACTGTGCCAGGATATTGGTTTACCGTGGCTTTCATTGATAAGATCGGGAGGTTCGCAATTCAATTGATGGGGTTTTTCTTCATGACTGTCTTCATGTTTGCCTTGGCCATTCCTTACCATCACTGGACCATAAAAGCCAACCGAATTGGGTTTGTTGTTATCTACTCCCTCACATTTTTCTTTGCCAATTTTGGTCCAAATGCCACCACATTCGTGGTCCCTGCAGAGATTTTCCCAGCAAGGCTAAGGTCAACATGTCATGGTATATCAGCTGCAGCCGGAAAGGCTGGGGCAATAGTTGGGGCATTTGGATTTCAGTATGCAGAAAAGGGTATTGGAGTAAGAAATACACTCATAACCCTCGGTGTGGTCAACTTCCTTGGAATTGTGTTTACATTCTTGGTGCCTGAATCGAAAGGAAGATCATTGGAGGAAATGTCTGGTGAAGCTGGGGAAGAAAATGGAGCTGCTACAGAGCCAAAGAAGTTGGCTGGTCAAGACCTTAGAACTTAAGTGTACCCCCTTAACTCGGCCTTCTCTTTATCTAACGTGTCCAGTAGAATTCGTGAAAATTTCACTGGAAAAGTACGTTTGTGTATATGCAAGCGCTTACATATCATCTGAGGTGATGCTCCTTTTTAGTCTAAATATGGAATAAGCACTTTTCACGTTGGTTGCTTTTCCTGCTTTGTGCAACTATGGTCTTTGTTGTAGGATGAAATTATGTCTTTTTGTTTTATCTTTGTGATACTGCAATTGGAAGTATAAAAGAAACCTTTATGTATACATTTTCTCCTGTAATTTTTTTGGATTTGATCTTTACGTCACCATTTAGCATAATCTTCCACTAGAATATCATCACAAAATAATACTGCTGCTGTTTTCCCCCTCGTTATTCTCGTCATCATTTTTCAGATTGCCTAGAAGGGAATTGAAATTAAAAAAAAAATGAGCCATTTCATCTATATGCATGCGCTGTCTTCTCAGCAACAAATCCATTGCTGTTTGTTGTGTGAAAGCGAAATATTCTCGTTGGACTCAAATTAGTGGTTGCTTATAGTTAATGATTCTACGTTGAAAGAAGACCTATTAGTTCAAGCGGGTTGGCGTCATTGTTATTAATTAGTTGTGTGATGGACGGCTGATTGTGAAGTAATCTATTTTGTACCGATTCCAGTTTAAGTAAGAAGCCTAGTCTACATACAGTGGAGTCTTGAGGCTGGTCGTGATCAGTCCTGGACCTTGTGGGGGAGTGTTTTATTACCCGTTTTACAAAAAGTCGTGTAAAAGTAGAGAGAAATTGGTTAAAGTTTCACACCCTTTCGTCCCTTCTCGTAGTGAATCATTATGTCACCATTAATGAAAACCTTTCACACATTTTGGTTACCTTACAGCCATTCGTTTTCTTTGATAGATTGTACAGACCAAAGGACCCAAGTTTCTGTTTGAACTGTTTCTGCTATTTTCCGGAGGACTTTCTAGACGCCAAACATACGGTTCCATCTTCAGAACCTAACCGCGTTGTCTTTTATTAGGGGTGCGCATGCATGTGAGTGTTTCACTGGGCCCATCCCCTTCGTTGCTTCGAATTAAAATTACGAAGGACCCATTGATATAGACCCCATACCGGCAACAAGTGTTTGCGTTCCCATCTGCATGTGCATCGACGACACTGGAAATTCTTCTACTGTTTCAGAAAAGGCACGATGATTGACTCCTCAATTTGTGTTCTTATCTTTGTGAAATGAATCGTTGATGTGTTGCTTAAATCATTTTCTTATCCCTCTTGATTGCATTATCAATTTCCATGCAATACATGGCGATTAGTATACCATAATGATAATGGCTCTTGAATAGATAGCAAAGGAATCCAAGTTTCCTTTTATGATTTCATTTCACAAAAACCTTTTTTCTATTCCTCAAAGCAAAACACAGGATTTCTTTTTTCCCTTTCTCTCACGTCAATCATTGGAGAGCTCCATTGATTAGATTCTATAACTACGAAGCGTCGAAGAAGTTTCTAATGAGTCCACTGATCAACATATGGTGGACAACTGTGTGTGTGTGTGAAAGAAAATGAAGAGAAAAGATGGTTTTGGCAACATACCAAACCGTCTGTATTACTATAATTATATATAGACGCTACAGTTGTAGGGATAAACACAACATAACAGCAACCATAACATTCGGGATGAACACAACAGAGTACAAGTTTGAAAATCAAATATCCTAGTTTGTAGGGAGCACAGGATTGATATCCTTAATACCTTCCCTCAAATTGGAAGGCAAGGAACAGACCAACAATTTGTCATGCAAAATACAAAATCGATTAGCAGTGTGGCCTTTGGTGAATATATCTGCAACTTGATTGCAAGTGTTAATATATCGAACAACCACATCTTTGTTAACAACCTTCTCTCTAATAAAATGATAATCAAATTCGATATGCTTGGTTCGAGCATGGAAAATAGGATTAGAGGCCAAAGAAATAGCATTAAGATTATTACACCAAAGCGTGGGAGGTGAAGATAAATAAATGTGCAATTCTCGCAAAAGCATACGGCTCCAATATACTTCAACTGTCATTAAGGCCAAGCTCCTATACTCCGCTTCAGTACTAGATCTAGAGACAACAAGTTGTTTCTTAGAGGACCAAGAAACCAAGCACTGTCCAAGATAGATGCCATAGCCATTGGAAGAACGCCTATCATTTGGATTACCCACCCAGTCTGCATCACATAAGGCATGTAAGGCAACAATGCTTGGTTTATAGTGGAGACCAAAATCGGCAGTATGCTTTAAGTAGCAAATAACTCTCTTGGCTTAAGTCCAATGAGTGCTAGTGGGAGCTTGCATATGTTGACATAACTCATTGATGGAATATGCAATATCAAGATGTGTAATGGTAACATACTGTAGGGCCCCAACAATATGGCGGTACTCAGAGGGATCAACTAATAAATCACCATCAAATTTCGACATCTTTGAACTAGAAATGCAAGGAGCCTTGTAAGGTCGAGCACCTACCATATTAGCTCGATCAAGTAAATCAACAATATACTTAGATTGACGTAAATGCAAACCGTATGATCACATGCAATCTCTATCCCCAAAAAATAGCTCAAGTCACCCAAATCCTTTATCACAAACTCATATTTCAATTGTGAAATAACAGAGAAAATTGTAGGATCATCATTGCCAATGACAATGATATCGTCGACATAAACTAATATATAAATATGCAATTTATCTCTATGAAGAGTGAAGAGGGAGTAGTCAACATGTGAACAAGAAAAACCAAGATCAAAAAGTGCTTGTGAGAGACGAGTGAACCAAGCTCATGATGCCTGCTTAAGGCCATAAAGAGATCGATGTAATTGACAGATAAAGTCAAGATGTTTAGCACTGATAAACCCATTCGGTTGCTCCATATAGACTTCCTCATCAAGATATCCTTGAAGAAAAGGATTGGAGACATCTAGCTGCCGTGTCGTCCATCGAAACTGCATAGCCAAAGCTAGGATAATGCAAACAATTGTTGGTTTAACAACTAGGCTAAAGGTCTCAAAGTAGTCGATGCCAGACCTCTAATCAAATCCTTTGGCAGCCAACCTCACCTTGTAATGATCAACAGGACCATCAGGATTCTGTTTGATCTTGTAAGCCCATTTGTTACGGATGATATGATGAGAAGAAGGTTGTGGACAGAGTGACCATGTACCGTTGTCCAATAATGCCTTGAACTTAGATTCCATGGTTGCACGCCATTCCGGCTTAGAGACTGCCTGTGTGAAAGTGTTAGGCTCATGAGGAATGGCAACTGTATGAAATAAATGAAGTGGATGACGCGAGGAATAGTGAGTCACGTAGTCAGGAAATTGGCGAGGTCGAGAGTGCCCAGTTTGTGAGCGGGTAACAATACGGTAGACAAGGGAGTGCTCGACAGATGCTAAAGGATCAGGTGGGTCAATAACATTTGAAGAGGACGAAGGATTAGGGAGCACGTTTGAATTTTGAATAGGAGATGAGGTAGGTGACATATGTGAATCGAAGGACACTTGTGGCTCGGGTGAAATATGTGGAGCAAAGTGTGAAGAGGGTGAAGGATTGGAGAGCACGTTTGAATTCTGAATAGGAGTTGAGGTAGGTGACACATGTGAATCGGAGGACACCTGTAGCTCGGGTGAAATATGTGGAGTAGAGTGTAAAGAGGGCGAACGATTAGGGAGCACGTTTGAATTTTGAATAGGAGATGAGGTAGGTGACACTTGTGGCTCGGGTGAAATATATGGAGCAGACACGGAAGGCATAGTTGTTACAAGTGGATCTACAGAAGACTATATCCGATGGACTAGTGGTGAGCATAGAAAATCAGGAGAAGTTGAAATTTGAAGTGGAGAAGGAGATGTACCAGTAGGGATCACGGTACCAGCAGGGGAGTGATTCGGGATCCTCATCTTAGCTGGAAAATATTTTTCATCAAACACAACGTTGCGAGAGATGTAAACATGCTCACTTACGGGATCAAGACACCTATAACCCTTTTTACTGGAGCAATAACCAATAAAAATGCACAGGATACTACGATATGATAATTTGTTTTCAGCATAAGGGCGTAACAAAGGATAGCATCGACATCCAAAGTTGCGTAGAAAAGAGTAATTAGGTGCATTTTTGTAAGGTTTGAAAAAAGGGGTATTATTATTTAAAACTGGCGTAGGTAACCTATTGATTAAATATATGGCAGTTAAAAATGATTCAACTCAAAATTTCTTATTGAGGCCAGATTGTGCAAGTAAAGTGAGTCCCATATTAACAATATGGCAATATTTAATTTCTACAATACCATTTTGTTGAGAAGTATGTGGACATGTTCTTCTATGTAAAATACCATTTTCCTTGAGATACCGAGTAAAAAGCGAGGAGATGTATTCTCCACTATTATCAATTTGTAAACGTTTAATAGGAGATGAAAATTGTTTTTCCACAACTAGCCGAAACTAAACAAAAGAACTGAAAACTTCATATTTATTTGTAATCGGATACAGCCATGTAAATCGATTGAAATCATCAATAAACGTTACATAAAATTTAAAACCACTAGGCGAAGCAAGAGGTGCAACCCAAACATCCGAGTGGACCATATCTAAAGGACCTGAAGACTCACAATGAGAGGAAGGAAAAGGTTGTCGAGTGATTTTGCCAAGTTGGCAAGATTCACAAACAAAACTCTTTTGCACAGAACCAACAAGAGGTAAATTAGAATTATATAAGACATGACGCAAGACAGACTCAGAAAGATGACCTAAACGTTGATGCCAAAGGGAGCTAGGTGCCTTAATTCCCATAAAAGCATTTAGCCCTCTGCGCTTATTGTGTGATAAGTTGGCGAGATTGATAGGATAGAGCCCATTTTCACTTCGACCTTAAAGGAGCGTGATTCCCATCTGATTGTCCTGAAAAGAATAAGCATTGTGTGTGAGATGGAAAGTAACATCATTATCAGCACAAAATTTGTTAATAGAAAGGAGATTGGTATCAGCTTAAGGACAATGAATAATATTTTTAAGAAGAAAACAATTGTCATGAGAGTGAACAATGGATGAACCAATATTTTTAATAGACAAACCTACACCATTACCTATACCGACAGTCTCATTACCATCAAGATTCTCAGCATTATTAGTAACGTGTGCATTAGCACTACTGTCTGCAAGCCATTGGCAATTCAGAAATTCTGCATTAATATCAGCAATCATGGATGCCAGCTCTGTAGGAGGATGATGTCCTTGAAATGAAGAATTCATCCTCCAAAAACAGTCCAACGCCTGATGATTAGTGCCCTTGAAAATCTGGCAAGGAGAACGGCCACCAGAGTTGAAAGTGGAAATAGAGCGAACGTCCTTGTACATATGGGGGGTGAAGGTTTAATGGAAAATTTTGGCTTTGTAGCGTTGCTGTTCAAAGACCCAGAATATTGCACTTTACGTTTCACAGGCTAAAACTTTGGACGACTGGTAAATAAAGCAAAAGAGGATGTCTCTGGCACAGGATTGAGTGGAGTATGACGGTTCAAAATTATTTTATGATTCAACAATTTAGACCTGAAACCAAAGAAGGACATAGAAGCCTCCCGAGTGTGGAAGGAGGAAGAGGTGATGAATTGTGTAAAAGTAGAATTAAGACCCTCCAATAATAAAAGATATGAGATCGTCATTATCGACTGGTTTTCCAACAGCAGATAATTGATCAGCCAAGAACTTGGCTTTAGACAAATACGAAGCACAGGTCAAAGAACCTTGTTGAAGATTCTGTAGCTGACGTTTCAAATGGGAAATCCAGGATTTTGACTAGGAGTGTAACTGGTTCGATCCGGTCCAGTTTTGGACAAAATCTAGGACCGAACAGGTATATACCGGTTTTTCATTTTTCAAAACCGATTACACTCCGGTTACCTTCCTAAACCGGTACATCCGGTTTTACAGGTTTCCGGTCCGGTCCAGTTTTTTGATTTTTTTTAAATATAAAAAACATATAATAAAGTGTTACTTCTTATGATAAAATATTATTAATAATTTAATATATATATATATATATTATATTTAAAGCATATGATCAATTAAATTTTCATCTTTAAGATTAAACTTTTATTTTATAAATTATAATAACATTATCTTATATATAATTATATTAATAACATATGATCAAACAAATTACAAATGTTCATATTTAAGATTTACATTTTATGTTATAATTTATAAATTATAATATGAAATTATTTCATATATGATATATAATTATATATTATATATACAAATTTAATATATAATTATATATTATATATAAAACTTATATATATAAATATTTTATATAATATATAAAATTAATTTTTATATATATATTTTTTCCAACTAGTCCGATCCGGTTCCGGAAACTACGAAACCGAAACCGGATCGGTTTCGGCCGGTTTTCATAATATAGGAACCGGTTCAAAACCGGACCAACCGGTCCAGTCCAGTTTTCCGGTTTAAATTTACACCCCTAATTTTGACTGAGAAGCAAAACGAGCAGCAAGAGATTGTCACGCCAAAAACAAAGAATCCAAACTATAGAGAGACGCCACCAATGCAGGAGAAATAGAGGAGATGATCCAACTTAGCAGAAGTTGGTCACGACTTTGCCAACTGGTGTAGGCTGGATTCACAAAGTCACTTTTGGCGGCAGCATCGTCAATAAACATAGCAGGACAAGGGTTAGACCCGTTAATAAAGCCAAGCAGATTGTGACTCTTGAGAATAGGTTTAAACTGAGTAGTCCACACAAGATAATTTGTCTCATCAAGTTTGATAGAGACGAGTTGCGTTGGATTGGGAAAAACAAAATTGGATGAGGAGGAGAAACCAGACTCAACCATGTTGAGAAAAGCGGAAGTAGGATCTTTACAGCATAAGCTAACCGAACTCTGATACCATGAAAAAAAATGATGAGAAAAGATGGTTTTGGCAACATACCAAACTATGTGTATTACTATAATTATATATAGACGTTACAGTTGTAGGGATAAACACAACATAACAACAACCATAACATTCGGGATGAACACAACAGAGTACAAGTTTGAAAATCAAATATCCTAGTTAGGGAGTACGGGATTGATATCCTTTATATCCTTAACAATATATATATATATATATATATATATATATATATATATATATGTTCCGAACTAACTTTGCAATGAAATTAAAAGTAAAGATACAAGATAAGATAAGGAGTGGAGTTAAGAAAAAAAACCTCATTCCAGTTAATAAAGAGCAATTGAAAAAAGAAAAAATCTAAACTCCGCGTCCAAACACCTTAACAAAGTTGACAAGCCAATACCATGCTCGGCTTCTTCCAGCCTTAATTTTTTGTGGAGATAACAAATTAATCATTTATATCCATACATTTATTCAAAGATAGATTCACATGTCTGGCAGAGTGGCGGCCACCACTTCCCAGTGAAGGCCGGAGGGAGCTTTTTGAAGAGACAAGACCAAGATTTGTTGCTAAAATATCTCTACGAGATTACAGTAAATACATGATTATAGTTTTTATATATAAACATTGTATCCGTTACCAGTATTTTTAATTTCGTACCGTACCGTTCGGTACGGCCAAAATTTGCCATACCGGCCAGTGGCCGATACAGATATCATATGTGTTTTGTACCAGTCCAAATACCGGCTTGTATTTCGGCCTTTATTATTATTATTTTTTTCAAACTTCAAGCTTATTTTTTTACCTCCAATTCAGACTAGGCTATTTATAATTTATATATATTTGTATTTATATATAGACTATTATTTTAGAATATAATCTTTATATATATTTATATATATAATTTATTCATATATCGACTATTCTGAAATAGTACATGAAACGGTACTGGTACTGAAATATTTTATTCTAATATCTTCACCGGTACGATATCTGATATGATATTCAAAATATTGTCGGTTACATAGCAGCAACTGTATATTTCCTCCTATAGTTTCTGTACAGCTAGAAGCAGAGCTGTAAATGTCAACTTTTGATTCCTATAAACATTGTATAAATCAATGCAAAGGCCATACAAACTGTAGGCTATTTTATTTACACTTTTTACCTTTCAAGTGCCGACTGGAAAAGACCAAAACCAACCGTCTTCCAGGTCGGTTTTATAGACGTTGGATTTTCAAGCGATTAATAATGGTAAAAGTATTGGGACCGGTACCGTTGGGATCTCACCCATATCAAATGGAGTTTTGTTACTTATCATTCTCACATATTATATATTATATATTTTTTTTGTCTTTTTTATTTTTTTAAAGAAAAATTGATTGTATTCTTCATAAACTAATTGATTTATACTCATCATCCATAGATCACGCATTTGGTAACAGAGAAAATAAAAATAAAAATTATATATAATATATAGTGTGAGAATAATAAATATAATTTTTTTATTTAATAGGAAGTTGAAGCCTCTGAAATTTATGCTGCTGCCCATTTGTAGATGATACCAGGCCCATATCATACTATGCCTCATAATATGCCCATACCCTAAGCACTGCTCACTTAACATTTGTTTTCTTTTTTGTTTTGGTTGTCTTTTCTTTCTTTTTTATACCGATGCTAAACTAAAGCCCATTAGCACGAATTATATGAACTGCGCGAGAGACCCATTCTAAAGCTGCCTCTAATAGATTCAATGGCCTGCTTCTATGTCTAGACTCTAGCCCACAGTCAAACCCAAGGGTAGTAGTCATTAAAGCCCATTTTCTCTCTCTGTTAAAAACTCAATTTGTAAGATCATTTGTTATCTCCACTGCCACTCACCCACACCTCTCCCCACCCATTGCGGTGGCTGCAAACCAATCCATAGGGTGGCCCTCTACACCATCCCGTAGTCATCCTGGCCACCCATAGGGTGGGGGATAATTACAGTTTACATTTAAAGTTTTAGTTTTATTATTTTTTTAATTGTCTTTTTTCTTATTTAAGTTGACTATTTCCATTTTTAATTTTTTTATAATTTTTAAAAAATAATTTTCAATATCTAATAGTATTTTTAATTTTAAGAAATGATTTTTCGTGTTTATTCTTTAATGTTCAAGTTTTTATAGTTTTAATTCATTAATTTTAATTTTAGTTATTTAAAGTTTTTGTTTTTTGGTTTAGTTGTTGGAGGTTTTTCCAAACATGATTGGCTTGTAACATGACAAATAGGTGTCATGTTAGCATTTTTCATCACAAAGTTAATAGAAAATATATGTAGAGGTCAATTTGTAATAATATGAACAATTTTAGAATTTTCACAACATGGGCCAGTCTGTGATTAGAGCAAAACTCTAGACCAGTTTGTAAGATCCCCTGTGCCATTCCCACCAGAATTTCATGGTCCACATTGTCGCGTGGAGGTCCCTTCTACCCCCAACATCCCCACACACAAAATGAAAATAAAGTGTTAAATAATTTTAAAATTCACATTTTGAGCTTATCTATTTCAGATGTAGAAAAGTTTAAAAAGAGTAAACTCTTTATACATCTATGTTTTAAATTGAAGATATTTTTTTAAAATAATATTATTTTAATAAATTATTTTATAAAAATATAATTTATTTAAAACATAATTATATAAAAAAATCATGAAAATAGTTATATATTATATAAAATTACCACTTATTTTAAATGATAAAAATATATAAAATATTATTATTTATATTATATTCTTAGTATTCACATTCATGATAAAGAGCAATGATAGTTATTTGGGTCTGGGGCCTCGCTGCCATCGTATACAACAGCAGCTTGGGTTACATCAATGTCTTTTCAACCTCCAATTCTTAAATTCCTATTCCCAAGTTGAAGCCTCTATTATTCGATGCTTGTGTCATCCGACTCGTCACAAGGCCCTCCCCCTTCGTGCACGCTGACGTTTTCTAGCCAATACCAACGTTGGGGAATAGAAAACTAAATCAGAGAAGAGATACAGACAAAGTTTTTTGTTCACCGCTGCCTGCATGCAGCATGCCCTACGACACACGCAATTCTGTAATTGCTTACCAAGTCAATATCTTCTCTGCGTCCAAGTGAAAACAACAGCAAATGGAGGATGGGTGTTCCTTTCAGTATTTGATTCAGTGAGCTGTCGATTTCTATTATTAATTGCCAACCGGGAAATAATTAACATGTTATTATGTATTTAAATGACATGTGAAATCAATAAAATAGTTTATATTCTACATTAAATAAATACTATTTATTTCGATTAGTAGTTTGTGTCGTAGGGAGAGGGCATGGGCCATGACCCCTTGGGCAAGTTTCGATTAGACTTTCCGACGAATATTCTGTCGTGCCGAACAGATCTTGACTCTCTTTCGATCCAGAATGTATGGAACACGTCGAGGAAGACCAGTGCATCACGTAATACTAATATTTATATAAGTTTTTGGGCGATGGTGACAATAAATTTATGTACGAGTAATTTTTATATAATAATGAAATGTGTAAATGTCGCGTAATTTTTTTAAAAAAATAATATTTTTTATTAAAAAATTAATTTTTGTTATATAAATCTCATATTTTATTCACTTTTTTAAAGCGATTATACGACAATACACATTCACGATTATAAATATCTTTTCTATTTATATATTAGATAGTGGGAAGTAATGAAATTTGAATTTTGTAATGGTTTTACTTACTTTGTTGAACAGAATATACTAATAATACAATAATTTGTTAAAGTATTATCTCTAGATTCCTGGATACATATAATACGAACTGGTATAGACTAAAAGCTTATAAAATTTAATATAGTAAGCTCCAATTGGTTGAAACTAAATAATTATTATTTAAAAGTAATTATCTAAGGATGATTGGACTTGCCCCCCACGCTGCTGCTGCTGCGATAGTGTTGCAGTCTGTAATTTTTATTTGAGAAATACATTAGTATTGTATTTGTATCAACACTTGA
Organism: Juglans microcarpa x Juglans regia; assembly: GCF_004785595.1. Taxonomy (NCBI): domain Eukaryota; kingdom Viridiplantae; phylum Streptophyta; class Magnoliopsida; order Fagales; family Juglandaceae; genus Juglans; species Juglans microcarpa x Juglans regia. The sequence goes on along the minus strand of NC_054594.1, from coordinate 37,345,733 downwards.
AGAGGTGTGTTATTTACGCAAAGTCAAAGTATGGGGTCGTAAATTCTAAAATTATAAAGTCATAAAACACCCCCCAAAAATCCATGGCCCCGTACTGAACTCCTCCTAAACGGGGGGGAAATAACTCAGTTCTTGGTCAACGACGGAATGTCGTGATGAACGCCACGTGTAATGGGTTCAGGATTTTCCATGCGAGTTTAGATAAGTTATTACTAGACTGCTGGAGCAGGGATACAGAATTCGGCAACCTTTTCTGATAGCCCAGAACGCCGATCCCTTGGTCAGCCGACTCCGCCCAGGCCCCACCTTTTTTTAATAAAAATAATATAACTTTTTTTGAAGTGTGTAACAAAAATTCATAAGTACGGTTGGGCTGCTCATTTACACACTTCAAAAATAATATAATAACAATAATAAGTACGGCGTTTGTTGGACAAACAACGAGCCTTGTACCACCCTTTGGATAAACAACTTTGATACTCTGATAATCGAATAACAACATTGATATATCCGAATCCGATAACAGACAGCAATTCTACGACAGCTAATCTCCTCTCTCCTCACATTAAAGCCCACACATAGTCAAACTTTTTTTCTTTTTCTGTTTCCTCTTTACAGAGGTGGACCCACTCTTTTTCGTTTCCTTAATTTAGAATGTGTTTAGATATTAAAGTAAATTAAATTGAGTTGAATTGTGATCTTAAAATATTATTAAAATATTATTTTTTAATATTATTATTATTTTAAAATTTAAAAAAATTAAATTATTTATTATATTTTGTGTTAGAATTTAAAAAAATTATAATGATAAATTGAGATGAATTAAGATGAATTTGATAACTAAACACACCCTTACTTTTTATGTTAATTAGCTTTTTTTTCGAAATATTTTATTTTTATTTTTATTATACCTCAATTATTGAGGGTTTGATCAAAGTACCTTCTATATAGATTTAAGAGCCTCGATATTGCATGTGAAATTCACGCGCCATATAATAATATATATTGCATCAATAGGTTAATTATCCTCAGACTTTCTTAAGTTTTTTTAGATTCAATATAGTTAAATAGATTTCCTTTCAAATATATATATATATATATATATAAAGTTAATAGATTTAAGACTATCCTTCCTTCAAAAAAAAAAAAAAAATAGATTTAAGACTATCTGTCGTTTCGTAGTACTCTCCTTAATAAGAAATAGAAAACGAGTTTGGACAGTAAAGAAACCACAATTTAAGGTGACTGCTCCCCTGAACTCTTCTAGAATCATGGTTATGGGTACAGACTAATTTATTACTCTTGCTCTTAATATAAAATGATGAGATCCAAACATCTCCTCAAATAATTTGATCTTTTTTAATCAAGTTTTTTTAAATCATCCAATAAATAAATGACACATCAATTTCTATAAAAAATAAAATAAAACCCACAGTCAAATCTATTTAAAAATAAAAAACCAGATGATAAAATGGGGTGATTCACCCACCCCTAATGGTCCGTTCACAACCAGTCACTACCACGGGTGGACCAACCACCCTATTTGGGAGGGGAGACCGACTATATCCCTGGCGATGGATCTTCCTGTCTTGTTGGATTGAATGATCTGAGAAGTACTGTTGAGATGATCGAACTTATCGCAATCGAGATGTGATCTAATCGTATGGTTTATGGCCGATCCACCAATGCGAGGGTGGATCATGTGCAACAAATACTTTTTTTTTTAATTATGATAAAAGAAATTTACACAATAACCGACCTTAGTGGAACTCCGAAACTTTTCATTGCATATTATATCATAACATGTAACATATCCGACGGTCATAACTCTGCCATTTCCACCTTCACCATCCAGAGAATATAAAAAAAAAACACAACAAACAGTCTCTCCCTTGCCCTCACTCTTGACACTTTACTCTCACTCTCTATACGGCTATATCTTCCTGAAGCTTTACACGGGCGGCTCAAGCGAATTAAACTTTTCTTAAAAAACAACTCGCTTCCAGAAAAATATCTACAAGGGTCGTCAACCACAACTAATGTACAGTCGCTGCTTCTCATGATTTCTTCTTTCTCCAAGCTAGTTCAGTTACCGCTCACTGCTCTGGTCCCTCCTCCACCGCCGCCGGTTATCCATGGGTGTCCTGTTTCAAATAAAACCACCACCTCTCAGTAATCATCAACTTCTTATAATTTTGTTTAAAACCAAAACCTCACTAGTTCTTCACTCTGTTGCTACTCCGTTTTTAATCGCTCATTCAAAACAAAAATCTAAAAAATCGGATGCAGGATATAAAGCGAACTTTCTATTTAGTATTTAATTTCCTTTTCGTAATGCGTTACAGCTTTAGGATTCACCGTTTTAATTTATATAAAAAAGTTCTCGGGGCAAATATTATTCAATTTTCGAAACCTGTTTGGCTATGAGGAAAACAAAAGGGAAGCTTCCGCGGCAAGCGAACAGAGTATAAGACGAAACAAGCAAACGAGAGGCACTTACTCAGAACTTGCTCCGCCGAGAATCTTCTAGACACGTCCTTGCAGAGCATCCTTCGGAGCAAATCTTTTGCCGCCGGGGACACCGACTGGAAAAATCTAGCCGGGAATCTGAGATTGGCCCTCAGCACCGCCTCGAAGATCTCCACCGCGGAATCACCATAAAACGGCGGGAACCCCGCGAGCATTATATACAAAACGACACCGGCGCTCCACACGTCTACCTTCTCGCAATAGCCCCTCCCGGCCAAGACCTCTGGCGCCACGTAGTACGGCGTGCCGACGACTCCGCTCATGAGCTCGCCGTCCTTGAATATCTCTGCCGATCCGAAATCGGCGAGTTTGAGGCGGTTCCACTCGTCGAAGAGGATGTTATCAGGCTTGATGTCGCGGTGGGCCACGCCAAGTCGGTGGCAGTGGGCCACGGCCTGTAGGAGCTGGGACATGACGGTGGCGGCCTCGGGTTCGGGCATGGCACGGCGAGTCACGATCCGCTGGTGGAGGTCGTCAGAAGAGCATAGATCGAGGACCATATGAAGGTGCATCTCGTCCTCGTAGAGGCCGTGGAGGTTAATGACGTGAGGGTGTGGGGGTAGGAGGTGAAGGATCTTGGGCTCGATGAGAAGGCACTGGGCGTCAAGCGAGTCGCCCAGGGTGAGCCGCTTGTCGACGGACTTGACGGCGTAAGAGATGCCGGTTTCAGGCGAGAGGCAGCGGAAAACGACGCCAAATCGTCCCCGGCCGATCTCTTCGCACAGCTGGTAGTCTCGGTTTAGAACCTCGGTCATTCCTTTGGGGTTGTGGTGAGGGTGGGGGTGAGTTTTGAGTTCGGCAGGGGGGCTGCTGGTAGTGTTTTAAATAAGAGAAATGGTTTCGGAATGTTTTAGGGGAATATTCGTAGCGAAGGCAATGGACAAATGCATACTGTGCACGTGGGTAAATCCAACGGCATGATACTCAGTAACTGTGAAGCCGTGGGATTAGGAAACAGTCAGGTAGTTTGGCTGAATTACGGTAGTGCCCTCGATTTTAGTGGGGAGCAGGCTACTGAGGGACTCCGGACGGATGGGAGTCCTTGCCTTGCCTTTATATCGTACAGAAGCAGATGTTGGAGTCGCAGACTCGCAGCTATATATGTATGTATTTGTTAATGATACATATAATAATTTTCACAATATTTTTCATAATATATAATATAAAATGAGAATATTTTTATAAAATAATATTTTATAATAATACCTCTATTTTAAATGTATCATATAGAAAAATGTAATATTAAAAATAACAAATACAAGTATTCTTTCTTGATTTTCTCATATATTTAATTTTAAATAATTATTCATATAAGTATTTGATATAAAAAAATCACTTTGTATGCATCAAAAAAATAACAAAAACTCTATAGGCAGCCGGCATGTGACCCCGCCGCGGAGTTTCCGCTGATGTGGCATTATTTAAAAAAAAAATCAGAAACAATTATTGAAACCCATCGAAATCCCATCCCCACGAATACAAAAGCCCTTCGTCTTCGACCCATCGAAACCCCCATCCCCGCAAACACAGAAGCTGTCATCGTCTTCCTCTGCCCCATCATCTTCGTCTTCTCCCAAGCAACCCCCATCCCATTGTCTTCGAGAGCTAAACTGGTTGAATAGGAGTAAAACTGGGTAGTTGAAGTGCATCAATAAGAATTAACTTAGCTTAATGTGCTACTATGGACTGGGCAGTTGAACAGGGACCGAATCTCGAGATAGAGAGCCATCATTGAAGCTTACTATGGAAACGCTCCCTTATGAAAACATGCATACATAGAGCAAGTCAAAGTTATAAATTGTTTGAGAAAAATCATGAATCTCTTTTCATTTACTTCTATATGTTTTTTCTGCAATCAAAAAGTTAATCATACAAAATTAGAGCTCAAATCGAGACCCAAAGTTATAAATTTTCTTTCACATTTATTTTTTTCTATTTTTCTCAACAACCAAACACCCACAGAGAGAGAGAGGTTGTGACGAGAGTCCATAGAGCCCAATGAAATTTGCGAGTGTGAGCAGGGGATAGGATGAAGAGAAGAGACCCAAAATTATTGTGGGTTCAACTGTGTCATGGAGAAGACGAAGAGAGGTCTACGAAAAATAATCGTGGGAATGGAGAAAAAGAAGATGGAAAAAATAGAAAGAGAAAATGGGGGAGTAATGAAGACAAAGAGAGATATGTGGCTTTCTCGAATTCGAAGCATAATCATGGGATAGAGGAAGAAGAAGATGGAGAAAATATAGATTGGAAATGAGGGTGGAGACCAGAGCACCTTTTGTCTTCGAAACGATGAGAGAAATGGAAATGAGGATGTGAAATGGGGATGGAGACCAAAGTCCCTTTTGTTTTCAATTTTTGCAAAACGAGATCGTTTCCATTTTAGCCACGTCGACTGCGATGTCACGGCGAGAACACAGGCCGGTTGTCCATAACATTTCTAAAAAAATAAATATGATATTTCTGATAGACTATTAATTCAAACTAATTTGTGGCTAATTAAATAGTTCGTAGCCATGTAATCTGGATAAGAAAGGAATCAAAGGTCCCACTCGATTGAAGGTTATCGCATTGTTCGAGTACATCACGTGTAAATTAAATTAGTAGCCAATAATGTAGTTTCCGTCTCTAATCTTGATTCTTGCAAGCTATATATATATATATATATATATATATATAATTGGAGAGTAGCAGTACTACTTCAATACATTTCTGCTGGTGCATCTTTTTCACGCTGATAGCTAGGTGCAATGCTTAAATATTGCTAGCTATAAGCCTATAAGTAATAAGATATGTGCATCTTTCATTCAATTAGATGGTAAATTTAATACAGCGACATATAGAGATCATGATATTATAAATTTATGTATGATTTATATTATTTGAAGATTTTATACAAACAGTGCTATTAAATACTCTAATGTCCATCTTTGTTTTTTTTTTTTTAATTTCTTTATAAAATCATTTAATTTAATCAATAAGAAAAAAAAATCCTATTCAATACAAAACACTCACTAGGACCAAGACAAGGAAATCAGGGGATTTAAATATAAAAATTCAATGAACTAATACAACTATTTGCTCCAGTACTGTGAATTTTAAGAAAATCTCTCAACCACAAAAAGACATTATTACAACAACCTATCTATCTCCCACGTATATCAAATATTTAAAGAATGATTACTTTAATTTATCATGCACAGAACATTTCCAAAGCAAACATCTGTAGAACCACATGGGAGTCTTGTATTGCTTCTTTTCTTTACCCAGTCACTGAACGACACATGGGGGGGCGGCGCATTATTCCAATTTAAAGAATGGTACAAGTTAGGTCGGTAGAGACATCATTGCTGATTGCAGATGGCAGTGATGGAGGAATTGAATTTTAAAAATGAAAAATGATAATCACATTATACTATTCACAATATATTTCATAATTTTATTTTAAAATAAAAATTATTATTATAAAATATCATCTATTATAAAAGGTACTGTGTATATCATTACTATTTAAAAATTAGGTTGATGCATGTTGCTATGAGAAAATGCTGGCTTGCTACTGATCAACATGACTAGGTGGATGCATCTCTCTGTCTTTAGCTTCAAGGAGTAACGTGATGGCAATGTATTTGCTATAAAATGCTACTATCCCTTTTGCCAGCATGCAATCGATTAATCATCCTTATTTACAATGCCATCCTTCATCCAAAAGCGCGCATGAGTACGGCATGAGACTTCAAGCAGTGCATGAGCTGCGCGCGGAAGGATAGACATAAGTACAGATATGAAGAACTGCAGCATTTAGACAGACAGAAAGAGACAAAATGGTGATTAAGGTTGGTACATATATATATATATATATATACACACACATATTCAAGGAGGAACCACGTCATCGGAGGATAATTCTAGAGAAATGCTAGCTTCTAATTCAGCCGGAGTTGATTGCGGGGAAGTGATTAGCGGCAGGTAACCTTATTCTAGTGAGACCCTTGAAAAAGAAGGAAAGAAACAAAACATAAAAGGTGGAAAAGAGGAGATCAGGAAGAAAAAGTTAGGATGTGATATGAGGCTCTGCTTTTCATGGCTTTTGGAGGAAGCAAAGGGTAATTTGGAGGCCAAATCTATTGAGTTGTGTGGAAGTAATTAGGTGCAAAATCCCGCTGCGGAATCCGGACAATGGAAAGGTACAAAACACAAAAATGCCAAGATTTTTAGGCCTCGTTTGTTTTCAAAAAACATCTTATCTCATCTCATCTCATCTCATCTAATCATTACAACTTTCCCAACTTTCAATACAAAATAAAATAAACAATTCAACTTTTTCAAATCTCAAAATAAAAATAATATTAAAACATATATTCTAACAATATTTTATTTAACTTTTTAACTTTAATCTCAACTCATCTCATCTCATCTCCGAAAACAAACGTGCCCTTAATTCCGTATAAGTTCAGTCCAGAAGTATGCCTTTCGAAACAAGCTGGACCATCTTCCAAGTCCTGACTTATATACGATAATATAATTAAGATCTCGTTTGTTTTTAAGAAATATTTTATTTTATCTTATCTTATCATTATAATTTTTTTTAAATCTTTACATAAAATAAAATAAATAATTTAATTTTTTCAAATTTTAAAACAAAAATAATATTAAAAAATATATTCTAACAATATTTTATTTAAATTTTTAACTTTAATCTCATCTCATCTCATATCTGAAAATAAACGAGTCCCAAGAAGGTTATATTTTTTTCCCTCCAAAAAATATTAATATTATACTATAAAACTTGCTGATCTGCTTCATGGGACCCTGTAAATTGGAAGAATCAAAATGGTGAGAATGTCATGCATTTCCTTTGTTTTTTATTTTATTTTATTATAAGACTAATTAAGCTAAAGCTTTCGATTCAATATGCATAAAAAACAACGCATGCACAGAAACAATAATATGCCATATTTAAGATATTGGATGTTGATGGTGCGAGTTCCATAAAATGCATGCTCCTTAATTGGTACTAAATACCCACTACTCTCAAAAAGACCATATTGCGGTGTCATTCAGAATCGATCAAGGCGTGCTTGATGCTGTTTGAGGCTTATCATGAACTTCGTATCCTAATTACAGATATTTACTTCTTTAAAGTGTGGTTTGTTTGGCAATATCATCCCTGACTTATTAATGTTCATTAAGGCCTAATTTATTTTTACAACTCATCTCATCTAATCATTATATTTTTTTTCTAAATTTCAATATAAAATAAATTAAATAATTTAACTTTTTCAAATCTTAAAATAAAAATAATATTAAAGAAATATATTTTAATAAGATTTTATTTAATTTTTAATTTTAATCTCAACTTATCCTATCTCATCTACGAAAAAAATTAATCATAATCTCCAAGTAATAATAATTATGATGCACCCCACAAAGCTACCTTTTTCACAAAGTAAAATTAATATTTTTTTAGGAAAAATTACTACTTCTTTAGGTCTTAGATTTCTAAAGATTTCATTTTATCTCATCATTATAATTTTTTTAAATATTTATAAAAAATATAATAAAAAATTTAACTTTTTCATATCTCAATTCAATTTTTTAAATTTTAAAATAATAATAATATTAAAAAATAATATTTAACAAATTTTTTTTAACTTTTATCTTACGTTTAAAATCATGCAAATCATATCATCTCTTTTATCTTTCAGTCGGACCCAACTGCGAGAAAAAAAAAAAAAAATGGTTGGGAAAGTTCTTAAACTCGTTGCTAGAAGTAGAAACAGCGTTTATTAAATTAAAAATAAAAAATAAAAAATGGATGAAGATCTTTTCAGATGCAATGGAGTTTTCTTCGGGCGGAAGAAATTCAACTGTACGTTTAGTGCTTTATAATGAGAGTAAAGGGAAAATATGATATACGGATTCCGGACAATGTGAGGTACGAAGCAAGCACGGCCACAAAATAAGTGGGGGATATCTTGCTTCCTGGCACTGCCTGCCTGTCCGTCTGTCTTTAGCTTTAATAGCTTTGGACTTTTCACCAAATTGTAAAGCAATGTTAGAATATTCGTTTCTAAGTAATCGATTTTCGTCTTCAAGTTACAGACCGACCACCTATTTCCGGAACCTGAGCCCTTTTACGTTTTCGTCGAAATTTCAGAAACCAAAAATGAATAAAGGGTCAACATAATTCCGTGCAAGGCCCCTTTTTTGTTTTTTTTAGGCCCGTGCAAGGCCCGTTGATAGTGAAAATATTTCACTTATTTCATTTTATTTTATTATTATAATTTTTTAAAATTTATATATAAAATATAATAAATAATTTAATTTTTTAAAATTTTAAAATAATAATATTAAAATATAATATTTTAATAATATTTTATTCATTTTTTTTTTTTTCTTAATTCATTTCATCTCAATTCAACTCATTATCTAATCAAAACTAGACCTAATAACCCAATTTCCTTTTTCCTTCTGCTCTCTCGGTCTCTGAACACGGTCTTTGAAGTCTTCTTTGCCGTCATTTTTTCCCCTTTATCTTAAGCTCAAAGGAATGCACAAATTATTTAAGACAAAATTCTTATACACCAGTTAAAATAAAAAGAAACTAATATTTGTTTTATGTATTTATTTTTTATTATTTTCTCTTAGTTATCTACGAAAGTGATAAAATTGACTGACATGATCATTTTTGTCATGAGTCTCTCTCTCTCTCTCTCTCTCTCTATATATATATATATATATACTCGTACGTAATTTCAAAACTAAAATTGTCTATCAACAGCCCGTAAGTTTGTTTTGATTCCGATTATATTTTTTGCTTTTTAATCTCTATCATAACATTAAAGAAAATGCCACTCAAGTAACTTTTAGGGATATTAAAAAAGAAAGTTTTCGAAATAATAATATTATAAGATTTTAAAAACATACGGTTTCAATGAAAAATACTGCACTTTTATTGACCTTTGAATCAAATATATACAAGTACATGAGCTGTTTTTGGTAACTACATATATATGGAAACAGAATTGTGCAAGAATAGAATTTACAATAAATGAAAAGATTTACAATAAATGGAAAAACATCTAGGATTCTATATTTGAGCTTGATTCATTGACTTGACTAATTGGAGCTTGATCTATTTTTCTTGACATGATTGTTGCAATCTTCCTTAATACACCCCCGCAAAATAGGACTTCCATTTGCAAGGCCAATCTTGGATCGAAGAAGTTCAATACGTTGCCTAGACAATAGTTTGGTTAGCAAATCCACAAGCTGGTCCCAAGTATGAACATGCTTGACCTGTAGAGTCCCTTTTTGAACCAAGTCACAGACAAAATGAAGATCTATTTGAATGTGCTTCATGCGAGAATGATAAACTGGATTAAAACTTAGATGAGTGGGTCCAAAGTTGTCACATAGCATAGAAGGTGGAGCTTTGAGGGGAAATCTGAGTTCATTGAGAAGGCCAAGTAATCACATTGTTTTCGAGGCTGCATTAGCTAATGATCTGTATTCAGCTTCCCTAGATGAGCGTGTAACAACCCTTTGTTTCTTGTAACTCTAGGAGATTGAGTTGGTATCAAGAAAACTGATATAAGCTAAAGTAGACGTATGGTCATCAACATTCCCAACCTAATCAGCATAAGAATATGTCATGAGATGCCAAAGAGAGTCCTTTTAGAGTTGAATGCTGTGAAAGATGGTTTACTTCAGATATCGAAGGAACCTTTTTGCTACTATCCAGTGTGTGATTGTGGGCTTGTACATAAATTGAGACAACTTGTTAACAACGAAAGATATATCAGGATAAGTAAGTGAAAGATATTGAAGACTCCCAATAATGCGTCGAAATTTAGTAGTATCAAAAGAAGTTGTACCATCAACCAATTTTAAAGATGTACTAGTAGATAAAGGAGTTGACACATCCTTAGCACCAAACATGTTGGTTTTGGACAGCAAGTCATGAACATTTTTATGCTGGGACAGAAACAAACCTACATGGGTTGGGATAACTTCCACACCCAAAAACTAGTGAAGAGTGCCCATATCTTTTAAAGAAAATCAAGCACCAAGTTGCTTAATGATATAATTCACAAAACTGAAATCATTTCCTGTAAGCACAAGGTCATCCACATATACAAGAAAATAGTATATAATCGAGCCACTTCGATAAATAAAGAGGGAAGAATCAGCCGTAGAGTTATGAAAACCAAGTTGAAGAAGAGCATCCCTAAGAGTTGAGTACCATGCCCGAGGGGCCTGCTTAAGACCATAAATTGCTTTACGTAATTTGCACACATGATTGGGTTTGGACAAATCCTTGAACCTTGGAGGTTGACTCATATACACATCCTCAGTAATTTCCCCATGCAAAAATGCATTGTTAACATCCATTTGTCTTAAAACCTAGCCTTGCATGACAGCAACAGTAAGGATAGATCGAATAGTGGCTAGTTTTACAACGGGACTAAAAGTCTTATGTAATCAATCCTGGGTCTTTGATTGTACCATTTCGTAACAAGACAGACTTTGAAGCGATTGATTGAGTCATCAACCTTTCGCTTAACCCAAAAGACCCACTTACAACCCACGAGATTAAAGCTTACTGGAGGGGAAACTAAGTCCCAAGTGCCATGTCTCATAAGAGTAGTGAGCTCTTCAGACATGGTGGCATGCCACTGAGGCGTGGATAAGGCTTGGGTCACACACTTTGGTTCAAGACTCAGAGGGAGGGGGTGTTTGGTGACAACATTGAGTTGTTTTGATTTGAAGATGTTGTTCATAGATCATGTGGTCATGGAGTGAGTGCGACGATTTGATATGGGAAGTGTTTCAATCTGTTCTGAGTTGAAAATAGGGGAAGGAGAAGGGGACGATATGATGGAAGCAGATTCACAATGGGGTTCAAGCATACTTATAGGCAACATAGATGTAGAATCCAAATTATTATGAGAATCTAAGAATCCATGAGAAGGGGATATATGGGTATTACTTGGAGGAGATGAGACCGCGGTAGAGACAGTTTCCGATACCACTAGGACGGCATGAGATGGAGCTAGCGAGGAGACTACAGGTGCGAGCGGAATAACGTCGTGTGTGAGTGGCATAGCAGACGAAGATGAAGATGGAGGCAGAGGCGGAGAGGAACCAAGGGATATTAGGGTTTGAGCTCCGTCGAAGAGGACGTGCCAAGAAGTGTAGATTTTGTGGGTAACGGGCTCAAGGCATCTGTATGCGTTTTGGGTTGAAGAATACACAATGAAGACACACGGGCTCTACTTGGGTTGGAGTTTGTGTGTTATAGGGCCTAGCAAGGGGAAAACAGAGACACCCAAATGATTTTAATTTGAGGTAGTTTGGTTTTTGTCCAAAATGGGCCTCAAAGGATGATCTATTTCGAAGGAGAGGGGTGGGTTGATGGTTTATGAGGTAGATGGCAGTATGGAAGGCATGGGGCCAATACGAGAGAGGAAGGTTGGCATCATGAAGTAAGGTAAGACCAGTCTCAGCTAAGTGACGGTGACGACATTCGGAGATATCATTTTGTTGAGGTGTGTGAGGGGCAGTAGTGTAGTGACTAATGCCATGGAGAGAGAGAAACAGTTTGAGATTGATATATTTGCCACCATGATCAAAATAGAGACTTTTAATTTTTGCTTGAAAATGTTTCTCAACAAGATTTTTGAATTGGGAACAGATGATCTTAACACAAGATTTTGCATTTATAGGATAGAACCACATATATTTTATGTAATGGTCAATGAAAAGCAAATAATAACGAGAACCATCGAGACCAAGACAATGAGCGGGTTCCCACATATCAGTATAAATAAGATCTAGAGGAGCATGACTTTGAAAACTCATGGGCCGAAGAGGTTGTTGATGGGCTTTATTAATAGAACAAGATGAACATAAATAGTTCATTTTATTATTCATAACAGGAAGAGAAAATTTTTTGACAAGATGTTGGAGAACTTTAAATGATGGATGTCCAAGACGCTTGTGCCACCCATCAAACGAGGTCCGTTCATGCACGTTGGCCACCAATTTTAAAGAGGATCCCATCAGTGATTTTGAAAAATGTTAACACCACTTTCACATACACCTCTTAGTAGGGTTGCCCCCGTGATCCGATCCTTCACAAGAAAGTGAGAAGGGTGAAACTCAACAAAAACATTATTTTGTGATGTGAAATGATGAACAAAAATCAACTTTTTGCAAATATTTGGAACACAAAGAGTATCACGAACAATAAAGGTCCATTTTGGAAAATTTAAAGTCAATGAACCAATGTGTGAGACGGCCAAACCTGACCCATCACCAATAACAACCTCATCAGTGCCATCATACTTAGAGTGAATAGATAAATTCGTCAAGTCACCAATACATTGTGAGAAATAGCGGAGTCAATAAGCCACTTGTGATCCTGTTGATTAGATGTAGTTGCACAGTTCACCGTGACTTCAAATGAATGAAGTTGGGGACAAGACTTGGCTATGTGACCCATTTGTTCACAAAATTGGCATTTAGGCTGGTATCGTTGTTGATTGGCTCAAGCGGGTGTATGAGAATACCTGCGATTGTCTTTGGGCGGGCTTGAGATGTGCGATTCTGGCCTTGAGGCCGAGGAGGCCCACTGGCCTTATAATTCCCTTTTGATTGAGACCTACCAGAGGCACCAGATTTTTGCTTGTTGCGGTGAGAATAATTTGCAGAAGCTATGAGCTGTTGGGTTGTCATCTCCGAGCGCCGCAGGTAGCTTTCATGTCCCACAAGAATGTCATGCAATTCTTCGAAGGCCAAGGATGTTTCTCGGGCACAAATCAGCGCTGCAATTTTCCTAAAATCAGAATCCAGTCCGTTAAGAATATAAAGGGTAAGATCATCCCATAATCATCATTAGATATGGGATGTCGATAAGGACGATTTCATCGGCAAGGGCTTTCACTGCATGCAAATAGTCAAGGATGGAACGAGTTCCTCGCTGAATCAAGGTAAGTTTTTCCTTGAGTTGCATGGCTCAGGTTCTAGATTTAGTGGCATACATATGATTGAGTTTCTTCCAAGCCTCATGAGAGGTTTTGGTAGTGGCGATGAGGGGAGTAATGGTGGTGGAGGTTGAAGCCAAAATAGCACTCAGTATTAATTTATCCTGACGAACCCAGTGAGTTTTATTTAACTCAGTGAAAGAGGTGTCGGCAGGGGAGGGACACTGTGAAATTCCATTGACATAGTCAAGGAGATTATAGCCTATAAGGAGAGCTTCAAATTGTGCTCTCCATTGAGGGAAGGTAAATGGTGTCAGTTTCTCATTGATTTGTGTAGAAATATTGAGAATGATGAAGGCATTTTCGGTGGGTGATACGGGATGAGTGTGTAGAGGATGGGTAGATGTTTGTTCTGATGAGGAAGCCATCTTCGAGAAGAGGATCTGTTTGCTCGTGAGAGTATGGCTCTTTTGATATCATATAAGATTTTAAAAACACACGGTTTCAATGAAAAACACCACACACTTTCATTAACCTTTGAATCAAATATATACAAGTACATGAGCTATTTTTGGTAACTACATATGTACGAAAATAGAAAAAATAGAGTTGTTCAAGAATGGAATTTACAATAAATGAAAAGATTTACAATAAATGGAAAAACAGTTAGGATTCTATGTTTGAGTTTGATTCAGTTGACTTGGCTAATTGGAGCTTGATTCATTTTTCTTGGCATGATTATTGCAATCTTCCTTAATAAATATTACATAGAGATAAATATTTTAACTATAAAGGGATTACACAAAAATAATTTCAAAAATTCATATGACCTGATGTGATTCTTTAGATTATAAAATTACTTTTATTATAAAGTAGATTTAACAGAATAGATGAAGCCACATCAATTTATAAAAAAGAAAAAAAGAAAACCACCTTATCCCCTCTAAAATGTCTTCTCAAACTTATCCAGTACTTAATACATGTAATACATTTTACAATCATATTTTAAAATAAAATATTTATAATGAGTGTTATTTTTATAAATTATTTTATAAAAATACTCCTAATCATTTAAAATAGTTAAAAAGGGTTGTATGATTTTTCATTCTTCATATAGCAGTTTTTTTTTTTTTTTTGTTAAAATATAATCAACAAACCTCGTAAAATATGATATATATGCTAGGAAAAATAAGAATAGCAAACAGAGAATGCAGAAGATATATATTGAGGCGATTGTTAATCTGTCTCTTAGACAAATATTTCCTCCCATTCGTATTGAGTTATGCAAAAGAGAATCTGACAATTATGTCCTCAAGCTTATGGGTGAAAACTGAAGGTATCAGTACGGTTTTGGTCCAAAACCGAAACCGCACCAATCTTTTAAAATAATGTACATCTCGACTGAAATTGGCCGGTGAAGGGGGAGAAAACCGTCAATATCAGTCTCGGCGTAACTACGGTCGGTTCGTCGGCGTCTTTGATTGTGATGGAGGTGACCCTGCTGCTGCGTGTGAAGCCTCGGTGAGAGAGAGAGAGAGAGGGAGGAGGGGGCGACGTGAAATGAAGAAGCAGAAGAAGAAACAAGGAAGAAGAAGGTGTTGGGATTTTAAACCTTAGAGGAAAACGGCACTGTTTGGCTTAAAAGTGAAAAGTGAAACAACACCATTTGCTTTATATATATATTTTTTTTCAAACAAATAGTCCTAAAACGACGCCGTTTCACTTACTTAAGTGAAACGGCATCGTTTTATATATGTATATTTTTTTAAAAAAATATTTTATCAGTTCAGTTGGTTGAACGGTTCGGCCTAGGATCAAACTGGGACCAAACCGCTGGACATCAGTTTTTGGCAAATTCAACTGTTGGCCGACCGGTTCGACGTTGGTTTCGGCCGGTTCCGAGCTCCGACGGCCAGTCTGGGTCGGTTCCTGTTGGTTCTCCGGTTTCTTGTACAGCCCTACTCAGGATACAACATTGTTTATATAGTGTACAAATTGTAAATTTTGAACACTAAACCATAGAACGAATAGATGCAATAATGACAGTTGCAATGTTTCAATTTGGATTTAAATGAGATAGTTACTGTCTGAAAATGTGTTAGAATAAACTATAATTGATAGTTAACAATAACGGTTAAAGAAATGAGAAAGAACATATCTTTTCGTTTAAATAAAAATTTTGTCACTTGCAACGATGTGTAAGTGTAAAGCGTCTATGCTAAGTGCATCTATGCGTTGTGTGCGTGCGTGCTTCACACTAGATGACACTACTATTATATGTGTACCCTTATATTTCATTTTATGAATAGTGAAATCATTCACTTATAAACCACTAAAAGTTTCATTGTCTTTTTAAATGTGGAATATTTGAAATAATCCAACAATATATATACACACACATGTATTCGCGAGAGGTCAGGACATGACAACGTTCATGGGGTGCATGCCGGCCAGGTGCTCTCATTCATGTGGCAAGGTGCACGCCGCGTCAGTCCACACTCCACATACACTATCATTTTGTGACCATGAAGTGACGCTGTAAATTGTAATGGCATGGTGTATGATATACCCACAGATCAACGGCTGCTGCGGCCTGGTCCCCCAGATTTTCGTATTCAAATTTTTGTTCATTTAAAAATAATCTCATTTCGTTATTTGGGAGATAGATCTAGATCACGGAAGGTATAGCGACTTCTTCCTTTTGTTTTGTTTTGTTTTTGTTTTTTTTTAAGTGTTAGCATATGAGTTAAAGAAACTGGAAGGTTTTATAAATAGGGATTATGATTTCAGGTGAGAAATTTAATTTGGGTACCGGGGAAATAGAGTCACCGCGTTCAAATTATATTGTGGTTTGGGAGAATGTAATTAGTTGAAGAAGAATAATAATGATGGATTGTTGAAATAAAAATGCATGGATTTTAGGTTGTCCGTTATTTATTTCAGGATGGAGGTTGAACATATAAATAACTTGAAGAAGAGTATACGTAGCAATGTATGGATGAAATAAGTGAGCTTAGGACGTTGTGTGTTGCCATATTTCAACTTTTGTTTGAACTCAACATATATTGCAGTATTCGTTGGATTTCATTGTGGAAAATGTCGCTTTAATATCATGCATGCCTTGAAAAAAGTCTTCTATAATCATCTTTACACAAAAAAGTTAGGATTCCAGTGATATATTTTCTATCTTGCAACAGGCATCAAAATATATACGTGAGTTGAAAATATGTTAAAAGAAAGCATATGAATAATGTGAGAGAAAATAAAACCTTTACTGCCAAACAGCTTGCAGCCAGAAAACCTGAGCGATAAATGTACATGAGAAAGGAAAGTAGTCGTGAGATCAGGAGAAATATGTATTTCAAAACAGATGGCTAAATATTTAAAGCCTATTCTTTAACCAACAGATTTCAAACCCTACAGTTTCATCAAGAAAAGTCAAGGATTACATAATATTCATACAGGGAAGGAACATCACACTCCCATACATAACAAACATTTTTCTTGGTTAACATAACAGTTGCCCCTCATGAATATTAGGAATGTGAAAGGAATTAACCTCCAATAGCTCCTGCACAAAGTAGATGTAGAATTTAAAAGCTACCTTTGAGGCCAAAGAAGAAACTCCAAGGTGATTAACCTTAACCGAGAATAAATAATAATAATAATAAAAGGAAGACATTCCATAACCAGAGACTTTTCAGATTGGAATTCCAAATTGCACTCTGCTGCCTTGTTTGCTTGGTATGAAGAATCCCTCAAGAGTTTTTCGTGTATAGCATGACAATGGTTTTGCTAAATTAAATCATCATCCCATTGATTCATCTTCAGCACTATAACGCTCTATCCATTTCTAACAATTGCTTTCAAGGACAATTATATTGAAATGAGAGGCTCTTACGCCAAATGAAAACAGCAGGATAACATTTGCCTTAATCATGCTCCTTGGATTAAGTATCTGAGCAGGTCACTTCGGTGACAGTGGCAAATACATTACAAAATGAGGCACCTATTATTGTAAACCTAGTTGTGTCATGTTTTCAGCAGTAATTTGCTACAGGTAAGAGCACCATGATTATTATTTGAGCAAGTTTAAAAGTGTAAGAGAGTGAGTTCAAACACCTCAAACCCATTTTATATCTATTTGGATAAACCATATGTCCAGTAAGGACACAAGCTTTCTCGGTCATCAGCTTATAAATATTGGCAAGAAACCAAAAGCAGTGCCTAAACAGATTCAAAATTATCTTATTGTGCTTTTTAATAAGATTTCTTATTGACTAAAAAAATATTAAAATTTATTCGGCTTTGAATATATGTGGTTATAAGAACTTGAGTAATTGATTGCAAAATAACTGATATTACTTACCTTCTCCGCTTGGACTCTGCTCCATGTCAATCTGCTCTTGCCGTGGCCACTTCAAGTCAGAACATTCGTACTCTGGAAAAGACTTACCTTCAGATGAAAAACACAACTGAGGAACGGAAAAAGAATTTCGGCTGGTACTTTGCTTCTTAACTGATGAAGATTCAGCCGTAGAGCATACATCTTCATCTATTCTTGGGGTCCCAGCACCATTGTTAAGCTTGTGTGAAAAATCTGGGAGTGGCTTTTCCTCTACCACATATTTTGATCTCTTCCTATTGAGTGGATGCTTCTTGGAATTTTGAATCGTTGGCACCCGTTGATCATTTGATGAAACAGTAGGACAAGGAGCATTTATCTTCAAGGCAACCGTTGAAATGGCTAAATTTTCAGTGCCATCAGAGTTATCAACAACTACTTCATTTGCACCACTTGTGTTTGAGACCCTAGCAGCTGCTTCTATTTCCCACATCTTGAATATAGCTTCAGTCAAACGTTCTCTAGCCAAATCCAACCCAATTATTGGTTTTGGATAGTTTAATCCCAAGTCCACCCCTGAAGCTTTCAGTACAGAACATGGTGCATCCCAAGGATGATGAATCCACTCAGTCGGCATCCGTGCTAGCTCAGGCAGCCAATGCCTCACATATTCACCCTCCGGATCGAATTTTGAGCCTTGAATCTGACTCCAAAAATTAGATAGAAAGAAACAAAAAGTCAGGTGTGAACTAAATTTGTGGCCCACTGTCCACCAACAAGACTATTCTGCTCAGCATGAGAATCAGGGCACCAAAGGAGTAAAAAATGTGTTTGATTTTCTTCAAAAATATCTACTTTTACTACCTTGCTCGAATCATGCAAAATCTTCCAGGATATGTAAGAAAAATTTCATATTCAAAAAATTTTATGCTTACTCCAGTCCGACATCTGATGGCATGGCTTATTCTTATGGGGGCATTTGGACATTCTGTGGAAATTTTATACACACACAAAACAGCACTTGAAGGAGAGAAATGTAGATCACACTTTGCCACACAATTACAAGACATAGCCACATAATGCATCATTGCATATTAAAGATAAAATCTTGTATTGTCTTGAAACTCGGTCCAATAGCTTGTTATAAATTAAATTTCAACGGCTTTTATAATCAAACAAAGCCCAATATACCTCTGGGCTGTCCAGTCGCTCAAGTTCATGGCCATCCGGTAAGCTCCCAGATATATACTGCCAACCAAGGATATCACTTTCTATATCTGCATCCAGAAGTGTGTCCCAGAAATACTTCATCCCCCATTTCCATGGAAGAAGTAAAACTTTCACTGCAAAACTTGAAACAATCACTCTTACTTGATTATGTATCCATCCAGTTGCCCAAAGTTCTCTCATTCCTGCATCAACTAATGGGTAGCCAGTTCGACCCTGCCTCCAAGCCTTAAAATGGGCTTGGTCAGCGTGCCAAGGGAAAAATTTCAAGTTGCTCAGTAATGACCTCTTATGAGTGAAGAGGAAGTTGAAACAAAGATAACGGGAGTATTCTCTAAGCCCGATTGCCTTGAGGAAAAGAGTCACACTGTCTTCCCCCAAAGAGTTCCCTTCTTTTGTCCATAGTACCTGTTTCATTCGCACATATTGGAAAACTTTCCGCACACTTAGTTCTCCATGATGAAGATATGGGGACAAAAGTGATGTGGAGTTCCCCTCAACCCTTAGTCTATTCTTAGAATATTCAAGCAGATGCTGCTCCACAAATTCAGTTAGAGCCTTATCAGCATTGCTCCAACCTGGAAACCATGCTCTTCCTAACAAGGCATTGCTAGATTTTTCTGATTCCTCCTCGAGACCCAATTCCCTGATTGAACACTTTTTAACAGTTCCTGTCATAAATACAGAAGAAGCACTTCTCAGATATTCACTCCCACTGTTCTTTCACTCTTCTACACACAGACACAAGATATTGAGAGGGTAAAATCTGAGCTGAACATCATGACCATTTTGCCCCCTATAGAAATATATTAAAACAGCAGTACTGCTACCTTCTTAGCTTTTGCATCACTAGAACATACTATTTATTTTATCCTCTGAAGTACACAGTTAGTTGTTTCATCAGGGAAGAACACACCTAAAAGAAGTTCTGTTAAAAATGTACCTGTAGCTGGAACTAATTTCCATGGAGGAAGAAGTGAAACAGGTTCTATTTGCAAGTGCAAACATTTATTCCAATATGCGTCAAAGGTTGTAAAAGCTTGACCACTTTCATCGTATACTTCCCATGGCTCATACAACAAGTCGCCAGTATAGCTTTGCACAGAAATTCCAAGCTCCACCAGTTTTTCCTTAATGTTGTGATCTCGAACAAGTGATACAGGATCTGGGATTATAGAAAAAAAAATTAGAGCTCTTCAGATGTACCAGAGGCCACTAGAGTTTTACAAGTTCACAGACTTGTTTCTTTTATCTCCTTGACACCCATATCTTATATTGGTGTAGTAATCAGGTGCTCGAGCTATTAACTCAAAGAAGAACAGCTATAATAAGCTGAAAGATTCATACATGGATTAGCTTGCCACTGAATATATACCATTCAAGTACAATGGACATATAAGCATGAACGACAAATGAATGTTAGAATATATATTAAATGATTAACTTTACTTATTCTCATCAACATGGACTTTTAGTAGTGATAAAATGGTACCAAAACATAAGTCCTGAGTATGATATATGACAACACACCTCACCTCCCCCACACACACACCCCCCCCCCCCCCCCCCCCCCCCCCCCCCGGCGTTATAAATTGAATATATTAGGTGTTATGTTCCGCTTATAAAAAGGGAAAAGGGAGTTAAGCCCACGTGCTAATGAATATCTTAGGTGTTAGAACATAAATGAAAGAATTGATTCACCTGCTTCCTATTAGCTTAACAATTGATAATTTAACAATGAATAAGGTCGTAGTTGCTATTCTCACTAAATTTATTTAGTCGATTAAAGTTTATATTGGTGGAGTCAAGCTGCTTTGAAGAAAGGAACCAGAACATACCATAAAGATGGTTGAATACTACTTTTGTGGCCCCAACTGCTTTGATGCACTCGAAAAGACTGGCAAGAGTACTGTCAGTTTTGATCAGCATAAGCTCAGCCCCAAGGGACTTCAGGGACCGTTCCAAGTGGGCAAGAGATTGCTTAAGCCACCACCTTGAAACTCGGCCTGGATAAAATTGTCCTTCCTCTTTAGGGCACCATATATAGACAGGAAAAACAGAACCATCCCTAGCAGCTGCAGCTAAGGCGGGATTATCCTCTATTCTGAGGTCCCTCCTAAACCAAACGACAGTCTTGATGCAACCCATATCAGATGACTAGGATCCTCCAGGCTCAAGCCAAAGTTCTAAATTTCATAGTGCTTACGGTATCGTCTCTCACCTTACTCCAGAAGGAGGAAAACCAACAAAATTCTCATCACTCACGATATTCTATCAAACAGCTCACCAGTTCCCAATTCGAGAACCCCACACAAAGAACCTCAAAACAAAGACAATCATTTGCAGCATACTATTGGAACGGGGATTTCGCCAAAGAATTCCAAATATCTACAGTAGCTCAAGAAGCATATAATAGATGCTTATCTTCAAATATCGTTGCAAAAGTTGTAACGAAGCAAGACCCCAACAGCCAGACCATCGGGCTGTTCAACTTCTATACCGCTTTGCCTTCAAAGATATCCCACCTTAAGCTACCCCAACTAAATCTTCCCAATCCCACCTCTAACCATCAATGAAATTCGGCCACTACGCAAACTATCTCCGATTCCAGAACCCTTTTGTAGACTACTGAAATCCAGTATACAAAATAAAAGCTACAAGGTCTTGTCTGCAAAAAATAAAAATAAAACTGCAAGAAGAAAGGGCAGTTCGAGCCAAGTACTTTTCTGCAAACCTGTTCTTGCACCTATGGTCCACTATCCACCTGTACTCTTCAACTAGAAGTTTTTATTGAAAATATTAGGTTCCATGTGAGTAAAGAATACAGTCTGAAATGAACCAAAATATTATTCAATAATACACATTAAAGAAAATTATCCACAACCAGCTAGATTTGGAAAATACTATAGAAAGCAATAATAAGAATCATAAGAATTATTCAATACGAGGGTTTCAGCTGCACTCACATCTGTTTTGAGTAATTACTGAAAGAAACCACCAAATACCCATTAAGGCACCAACACAAAAACCGAGTCTATAAACCAAAAGACAACGACAAAATCCCCGAACTAGGCAATAATTTGTTGATGATGATCATATTAATTCACAAATTGAATCGGAGAAGTGTCTTTTTGTGAGGGTTCTACGGGAGTGATGTAAAATCATCCCCCAAGGAAGCAATAATTTGATAGATACTGATAGTGGGGGTGTGAGAAGCTTGTTTGTCTCTTTGTTTTTAGCCTCCACATTTTGTACGGATGTTAAATATTTTAACATAGAATATTAATAATTAGATCTTTAATTTTTTATGATCCATATAATAAAAAAAATGATAAATAAATACTTACATTTCTCTATCTGTTTGATGAAAAGTTTGATCTGACTATGAGAGAATAATAACCCTAACAACTTATCCTCACAAGTGTTTCCCGATGGCTAGAGGTACTATTATGTTGTAGGCGAAAACTATTTAACCCCTCAATACTACTTATAAACTTCTGGCTATCAAAAAAATTTAAAACTTTGTATTTGGCTGTGATTAGAGATATAGAGTTAATCTTATCTTTTAGGAATTTTTTTATTCCTTTATAACTCATATATTAACTAATAAGTTTTGAGCTACTCCAAACTCTATCAAGATGGGTGTGTAAGACATTGAATTTAAATAAAACTCTTACATTCTCCCACTTAGCCCATACGCCCATAAAATAATATTTTCCTTTCATGGGTTTATTATAGAAAATTAACTATACTGTGCAAATTCATTTCTAGAAAATTTTCATAGTTTAGAATACATTATATGAGTTCCGTAATATCAATGTCAAACCAGCTACTAATGCCAGTCATGATGATCCTCTGTTATATAACTAACAGATTCCTTTCCACGTACTACAATACTAGTAACTTAATTTAATACGATCTTTAATTGGGACAATTAAGACTAATATTGTAATGTCTTGGGTTCTAATTCATATCTATTGTAGACGTTAACTTGTCATCATTCATCCACATCATTTAATGTACATATAAAGTGGAAAGATAAGAAAACAGAAACAACCATAATAGATATCTTTCAATTTTCAACAACAAAATACTCAGCATATCAATTATCTCTTTAACATGTTCACATCATGGGTATAAGTATATGACTCATCTTTTTCAACATGTCTCTTAAAGTATAATGCGATTTGACTATAAGTCGACAATTCTTAGTCCTAATATAAATTTTTTCAGTCAAATATCATACATTGTGGCCTCAAAGCATATCACAAACTCAGTCCCTATTGCACATGAAGCAGTAAGAACTTTGACTCATACTTTTCTATAAAATAACTCTACTAGATAACAAAATACATAACCATAACTGTATTTTCCATCATTAGAGTAATCCCACAAAATAGGGTCTGAATATTCAATTACCTTAAGAGTATCAGTTCTTCTTAAAGCAACAATATAATCTTTAATTTCTTGCAAATAACTTTGCGCTATTTTCACAACTTTTGGATCAAATATAATTGGGTTACTTTGGTAACAACCAAGAATGTTAACTAAAAACCTGACATTCAACCTTATACTGGTTTGTGCAATCATAAGATTTATTATAATAATTATATACAAAATTTCATTAACAACTTAATCATTTTGAGGACACTATAAAATATTAAGCATGCCACATTTTATTTTTAAAGCATCTATTAAACAACAATTCTCCATGTAAAATTTTTTAAAACTCTATGCAACTATACTAAGACAATCTTAATAGTCATCGTCTTGGTATTAAGGTTCCATCCCAATTATGAAAGATGTCTCATTCATAATTTCATTTTTAAAGTTTCTTAGAACTTTAATTTCATACTACAAACCATAATTCATACTTGTTAAAAGTCATATACATGCATGACCATAAATACAAATATACTCCCACTGACTTACGGGTATATACATTAACCATATTTTCTTAATTCTAAAACAATATTGGTATTATCAAATTTTAGATACCAATTTTTCAGAAAATATGTTACATCTTCTATGTAATCATTTTGTTCATTTCTTGTAGACTTCAGACTTTCACTCTACAATTATTTTTACATCTTTTTTATGTAACTCTAGACCATAAGGAGCTACTCATGCCATAGTGATTCTTAATGAGTTTTTTCAAGTTTATTAGAAATCTCTTTCTAATCAATGCTCATTTCTGAGTGAAATCCTTGATTACAAGTCTGACTCTATATCGTTCAACATTACTTTTAAAGTTAGGGTTTGTCTCCAACACCCATTTACATTCGACTTTTATATATTTCAGACAATTTAGATGAAACAGACTTCACGATTCATAGATTTCAATCATTCTTTTATGCATTTGTTTTTTATTAAATCACTTATTTCTATAATTTGTGAAAACATATATGAACCTTCATTTATTTCTATGAAAAATTTAAATTTTGAAAATACACCACGCAACCTAACGAAAAATCAAATCAAGAAGATCATATGATGTTACCTATTATGATGTCTCCATGACCAATTCTGCAGTAGTGTTTCTCTGATGAAGTAGATGATCATTTGCTTGTTGTTCCACGTTATCATTAAGATAATCATAAAATGAACTATAAGCATTTTTGAAGTACAAGAATGCACTTCACAACAATTACATCTCTAGTTTCTATACTCCTACTGATTTTGCCAACCATAAAGAATCTGACATTTCAATTTTCTCAAAATTCAAACTATGAATAGAGATAATACAACCTAAATTATTTAGATCTCCATGAATAATCAACAATGTACCTATTAACTATTATACAACTTCCTTTCATTTGGATTGTAAAGCCTTACTTTAGATTGACTATTCATACATATATAAGCCTTAAATCAAGTTCCACAACTCAAAAGTCTTTGAGACTACTTACTGGGAACATAATTTAAGATATATATCATTGTCTTCAATAATTTTACTACACATATTTTTAATAAGTTAACAAAATAGGTCAGGGTTATAACCTGACTCATAATATTTTTCCTATCACTCACTACTTTAATCTAATTCTATGAATTTCACATTTCTACCTAGCTGTATTTCCTCTCTATGAGAAGTGCCTCAAGAATTACTAATAGATTGAGACTTCTCATATAGTAGATAGATACATTCATACCATGAAAATCATCTATGAAAGTAATGAGATACTTATATCTATCAAACATTTTAGAGAAAAGATTTACATGCATCCATATGCATTATCTCAAGAAATTCTCTATTCCTTATACCATCTTTTCTGATACATTTGATTTGTTTTCCTTTTATACAAATCAATACACATTTTGAAATTAGAAAAATCTAAATGCGAAAAATATTTTATTTACTAATCTCTACAACTTTTATTGGAGATATTCTCCAAATTTTTATGTCACAAATTATGTTTCAAATCCTATGCCATAAAATGTAAAAAAAATTCATAAATCATTTTTTATTTGGTTCCAATACATGCCTCATGAATGAAAATGAAAATTTTTTAAGATAATCATAAAATGAAGTATAAGCATTTTTGAAGTACAAGAATGCACTTCACAACAATTACATCTCTAGTTTCTATACTACCACTGATTTTGCTAACCGTAAAGAATCTGACATTTCAATTTTCTCAAAATTCAAACTATGAATAGAGATAATATAACCTAAATTATTTGGATCTCCATGAATAATCAATAATGTACTCATTAACTATTATACAACTTCCTTTCATTTGGATTGTAAAGCCTTACTTTAGATTGATTATTCATACATATATAAGCCTTACATCAAGTTCCACAACTCAAAAGTCTTTGAGACTACTTACTGGGAACATAATTTAAGATATATATCATTGTCTTCAATTATTTTACTACACATATTTTCAATAAGTTAACAAAATAGGTCAAGGTTATAACCTGACTCATAATATTTTTCCTAACACTCACTACTTCAATCTAATTCAATGAATTTCACATTTCAACCTAGCTACATTTCCTCTCCATGAGAAGTGCCTCAAGAATTACTAATAGATTGAGACTTCTCATGTAGTAGATAGATACATTCATACCATGAAAATCATCTATAAAAGTAATGAGATACTTATATCTATCAAACATTTTAGAGAAAAGATTTACATGCGTCTATATGCATTATCTCAAGAAATTTTCTATTCCTTGTACCATCTTTTCTTGATACATTTGATTTGTTTTCCTTTTATACAAATCAATGCACATTTTGAAATTAGAAAAATCTAAATGTGGAAAATATTTTATTTACTAATCTCTACAACTTTTATTGGAGATATTCTCTAAAGTTTTATGTCACAAATTATGTTTCAAATCCTATGCCATAAAATGT
This sequence comes from Juglans microcarpa x Juglans regia, assembly GCF_004785595.1. Lineage (NCBI taxonomy): Eukaryota > Viridiplantae > Streptophyta > Magnoliopsida > Fagales > Juglandaceae > Juglans > Juglans microcarpa x Juglans regia. The sequence goes on along the minus strand of NC_054594.1, from coordinate 37,319,275 downwards.
AAAAAAAAAATTCATAAATCATTTTTTATTTAGTTCTAATACATGCCTCACGAATGAAAATGAAAAATTTTTAACAAAAACACTAATACGAAGGCATGATAAATACAAATTTTATTGGAAAAAAATTGGAGCAAATATTAATGGCATTTTGAAACAATTTAAAAATTTGAACATTTGTGCTCGAGTTCAACAACTAAAATAAGTATGAACATTTATAGAATTTGATTTGAAACTTATACAGACAAAATACATATGAACATTTATACTCAAGTTCAATCTAAAAGAATGTATAAACATGTATAAGATCTGATTCAAAACTTATACAGAAAAAAAAGTTTACTCTTCCCTTCGAATCATGTCTCATGCTTATGGCACATAAACCTTCATGGGTTATTGTTTATTTTAATTGACATAATTCTTATATTTTCATCACCATCATTTCCTTCCTTTCAACATGTATATAAGATTTAATACATATATTTAACAATAATAACATGCATCAAATCTAATTTAATACATGTATATACCAATAATAACATGTATAGAAAATTTAATAAAATTTAATACATGTATTTAACAATAATAACATGCATATAAGAGAAAAATAAAATTTTAGATTTTTTTTGTTTAATAAATAATATTATAATCTGACTAGTCTAGGTCCGGACCAGTCCGGTCCAGTAACCCGAGCCAAAACATGATTCATAAGTGAGAAGACCCTGGTTTTGGCCTTCTGTACACTTGTACAGGGCCTACAGCTCGATTTCCATTTTGGCTTTTTTTTTCCCTTCCGGGCTGGGCCACATCAGTGGCCCATTTCTTTTCTCTTGGCTGGGCCAAGGCCCTTCAAAAATTAGAAGAAATCATTAGGGTCTTTTCTTCTTCCTCCTTAATCCATTCCAGCACCACACCAAGGAGGAATCAAAACTCCCTCAACACGCAGTGCTGCACCTCCTTCGGTTTTGACACAGGAGTGGATGTCGCCGGCGAGGAAGAGACGGTATGCCATCCTCAGCCTCCTCCCGCCGCCGATTTCCATCTCCACTCAAGTTTTTTTTTTTTTTTTTTTTTTTTTTTACCATAATAACTGCCGCGGCCATTGAGCTTTAAAGCCCTCTGCGCTGCCGCTACAGAGGCATCGACGAGGAGGTTCTCAGCCTTCTCACAGCGCCAAAGAACCCTCATGCTCCTTTTCTTTTTTTAACCAAAGAACCATTGTGGCAACGGGCTTTAGAGCCCTCTATCGCCATTATAGGACCATCACGGAGGACTTCCACCCCTCCTCCCAGCGTCGACCTCACCACACACGGTACAATACAGTGTGTTTCAGGCATGGGCGATTAAGCTTCTCACCTCTTTACACTGCTTTTAAGGCTTAAGGTGCCACCATATGTCCACCAGTAAGGGACTTCAGCCACTACATACAGCGGCTACGCAATACAAGGGCTGCACGAAAACCACAGTGGCACATAGTACACAGCGACTCACTTGGTTCCTCAACACGCAATAGTGTATACAACACACAGGAAAACATGAAATAACACCCAAGCAAGGAGTTGGAATCGTGAACAATTATGAGAGTTTTTCTCTTTTTCCAGCATAGACACAATACGACAAAAAAGAGAAATACAAGCACCGAAATACATGTGCATAATTGTTATTGTGTGGGTCTTTCACAGAATAGATGTAAAAGCGAAACATCATCATAAATATTTTTGTCAGATCGAAAGGCACTATTTTTAGTCTTTCACAACATGATTAAATCATAATACACGAAAGCACTAATTTACTATATATTTCATTATGATCATAAAAAATCTGTAACCACGCTCAGATACCACATGTCAAATATTTTAACATAAATATTAATAATTGAATCTTTAATCTTTTATGATCCACAATAATAAAAATAATGATAATTAAATACGTACTTTTCTCTATATATTTGATGAAGAGTTTGATCTAACTATGAGAGAAGGATCACCTTAACAACAGAGCACTTTCAATGGCTTCTTTATCCTATCCTTTAAAATACATCACCAAAACCTACTTTTTCTATTTTACATACTAATTTTTACAATATGTCATACATCAGCTTATCTATTTTTTCTTTATATTATTTAAATATTATATTTTTTAATCTTTTTTTATTTATTTCAAATATTATATTCTCTACATCATTATTTCAAATATTTCTCTATATATCATATATTATAATATTTGTAATATTTCTTTACGTATAATGTAATATTTTAAATTACTTTAAAAAAAAGTAAAACGATAAAAAAAATACATGCTTTTATTATTAACAATATCAAAACTTCTGCATGCATAAAAGTCGAATGAACTATAAATGGAGTACTAGAGAGTAGATGAGAGATAAAAGCATGGGGTCTGTGCAAAAATGATAAAATGAAATTAAAATAAAAAGGAAAGATGATGAAATGAGAGAGAAATAATAAAAAATTATTTAGAGGAATGAAAAGTTACCTCTAAATATAGATGATTTATTATAGCTGAATATAAAATAGAAATAGAATAGATGATTCAATAGAAGGAACTTTTGGTCATTTTTCTTTATATTTTGAAGAAAAATGTATTTTACAAGAGCCATTGAAAGTGCTTTTGGCCTCACAAGTGTCTTCTAATGGCTAGAGACACTCTTATGTTATAGGCGAAAACCATTTAAACCCTCAGTACTATTTATAAACTTCTGACCATCAAGAAATCTAAGACTTTGTATTTAATTGTAATTAGAAATATATAGTTATTCTTATAGCTTATGAGTTTTCTTATCCTATTATAACTCATTTATTAATTGATAAGTTTTGAATTATTCTAAACTCTATCAAGATGGGTGTGTGAGACATTAAGTTTAAATAAAACTCTTACAACGGATAGGCCTCTGCCTAACACGCCGCCTAAATCATACTGTCAAAAGGCCTAAAAGCTCTACTTTATGTTGCTTTAGCCCAACTCTAACCGAACTCCTGGCAGTCAACTGTAACAGCTTTTGACCTTAAAAAAATTAGATAATTGCTGTTCCATGGGCGGTATCACTAAAAAAGGTTAGATATAGAGTAAGTGTGGAAGTTTCGCGCATTTTTATTAAAAAATAAAGAAATTTATAATTAAAAATAATAATAAATTCCATTTTTTTAAATAGAGTGCATGATATATATATTAAAAATAAAACGAGATCTAAAAAATCAAAATTAAAATCTTAAATTCCCTCTAAAGAATTCAGAAGAATCTATTCCAGTCCACCCTCCCAAATTAATGAAGCATTCACTTCAAGTGGGGACTTCCTATCTAAACAATTATTCAAACGGTGGGTAGATTTATTGCTCTTCTTGACCAAAGATCTTAGTTCATCTTTTCAAATGTCTGGCTAATTAACTAAATTTTCAGATCCAAACATGCTGAATCTTGCATGCTTACCTCATATAATTTCTTTACTTTTTAAAATCAGAGCAGAAGCTTATCCAGCCAGCTTTATACCAAATTTCGTAAGGTTGGACCAGAACCGCACCTTCCTGACATGCTACATGGTTTGGAATCATGCTTCTGGATGCATGGTTCTATTATGGCATTAATGAGTTAAATTAATAAGAAAAAAAATAAAGAGATTGTCTATTTATAATAAGTGAATAGTCAAAATATGGCAAATACTGCATATAGTATTACTCATTTTGTAATCCATATGACATGGAGATTGCAATGTGACATTAATATATTGATTTACTAAAGCATATAAACTTAGTCCAATTCTTTTAGCACGACTCTAAAAGTCAAGTCGATAAAATAATTAGTTTATCCCAAGATGAATCGAGTCATTTACCCAAAATGTTCTGCCATCAACATTATATGCATTACTTAATTGAATTCTAGAGTTAAGATTTGAGAAACTATACATGTGAATCTTCTCTCAAAATGAAGAAACCCATCAATTCCAATTGTTTGTTGTTATTGTTATGGACAACCTTTAGTTCTCTAGAAATCATATTATTCATGAATTCTCCAATCCTACTGTGAGGAGATTTTTCCTCCGACCCAACCAATTTGGGGGTCCCACTAGGAGAAAGGAAAGAATCTGAGAAAGAAGGGAGACAAAGGCATAGAAAGTGTGCAGTATTAGATATGGGAAAGTAATGTCAGGAAAGGAAAATTGGTGATTTGACATAAAGCAAGATTGTCAGGAGTGAAGGTGTTAGGAGAGAGGGGGTGTCAGGAGAAAGTAGGAAAGGAAGAGAGACAGACACGCAAGCAGATGGTCAAATAAAAAGGGCAGAGGGCCTACAGTTTCGAGGACTCTAGATTTTCTTTCGACTTTTAAGTTCTTCTTCGACTTCTTCTTCAATCTAAGAGCTTCAGAGAGAACTTCTTCTCCAGCAAATAGATCTATATCTTCCATTGTATAGTAAGAAATGAGAGGCTATGAGAGACTGTAAACAAGTTTATTATAGTAAAATCTCCTCAAACTCTTGTGGACATAGGCCTAGTACCGAACCATGTAAATATGTGTATTCATCTCTTCTTATTTCTTTTGTACTTAAATATTGTTCATCACCATGGATGTACGCACCGACACTATACAGCCACTGGACCACTGCCGATGGCTCCACACAACACCGATCGAGGCCCAGTTTGGAAAACCTGAGTTGCTGGAACCTGGCTCAAAAGCTTGCGAAACACAACGTTAACAGTGGCGCCGTCTGTGGGATCGTTATAGGTCTTGCGTGTACTTCGTATGTCTATGACAACCCATTCTAGGTAACTTGGAAGTGAAAGAACGGGATTTTTCTTCGTGTAAGCAGCCGAAGATTTTTCTATGGGACCGGAAGCGGAAGGAGGATGATTTTTCTGTGCGAAATTATCTCCAAATGAGCAGATGAAACTCTCTCAGATAAGTGTTCTCAACCTTTCGACTTTTATTTTTATAAAAAAAAACTGTTGCAAAAAATGGGCAAATGAACTTCTCCTCGCCTAGGCAATTAAGTGCACTGCATTTATTTACTTTCCATGCACGCAGTGTAAGGCCGGGAACCCAAACTCCCTAGCCACTCGGATTGCGGATATTCAGTCACAACCACATGGTTTACAAGAAAAGAGAGGTTGGGGTACACTGTGTAATATCCCGTATTTTAGTGTATTTTCACTGAAGGATTATTTTTAATAATTCAAAAAATTTATTCTCTTATTTTATAATTATCGTATATTTTAAATGGATTATTTTATGATCTTTAAATTGTGAAAATTAAATTGTTATATTTTTTAATATTTATTTATTGTTGTACATTTAAATTGTTCTTCATTGTATCATTATGTTTAATTTAATTTAATTGATTTGCTGTTTTAAAATCATTTTCGTCGGATCATTTTCTGTGACCCAAGATGTGACGATTGGACCTCATTTCTTTCCCTTCATTTTTTCTTTTTCCCTTTTTCTTATCTTTCCTTCCTTTTTTTTTTCTTCCCCAGTTTCCCCCCTCCCGCGCGACGCACTCTCTCTCTCTCTCCCGTCCGATTTCTTCTCCACCCAGCCTGCCGCCGTGAGCCGCCAGTGACCGACACCACCCCTTCCGTCCACCTCCCCATCGACCGGCGACCTCACCTCCCAAATCCTAGCCCCTATCTCGCTGCCGATAGCCTCCACGTGCAACACCCAGCCGCGGCCTTCTCTTCCTTCACGCGCCGTCGTCGCGCCACCTCCGGCCACCATCTCTTCACCACTTCATCTCCGACCTCTTGGCAACCCAATGGACCTAACCCCGGCTCCGATCCGTCACCGGTGAAGCACAACCAAGCCCATCTCCGATTTCGACTTTTTGGCCTTAAAACCACCCTTTGCGCCGCCACCCACAACAAACCACCACCACCATTGGCTTCATCGACCTCTCTAGGCCCTACCCTATCAATTTCGGGTCTTAGTTTGTCCCCATTCAAAAGTGGGTATTTGAGACCCACGGCCACAGTGTACTTTACACTGTTACGTTGCTGAGTCACCACTTCTTGCACCTCTATGATCCTTCGGAAATTATTATATAGCACTGTAAGTATTTTTCCAAATAACTATCGCGATTTAAATGTATTTTTGCACTAACTCATATTATTGTAAACTGGTTGGACATGCCGGACTGAGTCCGATGAGTTCGGGGGTCGGATGGATTATGAACGGAGTTGTGTGTTTGGTTGGTATTGTGAATTGTTGGTTGTTGTGGTGTTGTTCATATACATGGCATATTGCACGCATGATCATGTTTGTAAAGGAAACTAGGTTTTCGTGTACATGCATTCATGTTCATGTGTTTCATGAAAACTGAGTTTTCATGTGTTAAAGAATTTTGGGTGCGTGTGTATCACGACCCCAAGCCGAGATGGGGTATTATCTCGGTGGAGCTCCTCTGGTCACTCGGGAGCAGAAAATACTGAGTGACGTTCCCTGGGTTGTCGCTGGGTGATAACGGGATCAGACGAGATGGTCTCGTGCCGACTCCGTGGCCCCTCTGCTGGTGGGAGCTAGAGGATACTTGGCCACGTACGCGCTAGGCGCGGAACTGGGCATCGCTCGTTGCGTAGTGGGAGCTTGGCCACAAACGCGCTCGGCGCAGAATTGAGCACAGCTACGAAGCCAGGACGTACGGATGATCCCTAGGAGAGATCATGGTGCATTGGTTAATGGAATAATGAGCTGTTTTCTGTGAAAATAGCGTGTGTTGATTAAAAGATTTTTATGTGATTTATTTTCTGGAAAAAATGAGATTTTATTGATTTGGGTTATTTTCTAAAAAAATGACAGATTATTGTTTTGAGCCAAAATGGGATTTTGGCGTGTGTTAAAAATATCTATTTTCGGAGAAAATAGTATTTTGGGATTTAATGCATATCTCATCATATGCATGCATGTTGGTAGCATTAATGTATTTTTATCTCGTGGTTTTTTGGGTTATACTTACGTGTGGTACCATTTTGTGGTAACGCAGATTTTGATGCAGAGGAGGATAAGGGTGAGCCTAAGGAGTCGGCTCCTCCCGAGGAGTGATTGGATCACTCGCATTTTAGTTTGGGACTTGTAAATATTTATTTTGGATGACTGTATAATTTTTTTAAAACTTTTAACTGATTGTTTAAATTGTATTAACAATTATGGTACTTAGTTGTATTAATTATCCGCTGCGTTATTTTTGTACACTGTTGCATGTACACACACTTGGCACTAACGTTGGGATGTGTGACCCTGTTGTCATCATCCCGAAGTCTCGATTCTCGTGTCTCCTTACATGGGGGTCGCCGGCGCCACACACTGCACACGCTCACAGGCAAGGACCAAGTGTGCACAGTGCATTGGTGCAAGTGGCTATGCATGGCATGAACAATGCCATGCATGTACCATGTAGGGTGCAAGGCAACGTGCACCCAGGAGCTCGCAGCACCCAGCCTCGAGCTTGGACCACCCACCGGTGGCCACCGGTGGCCTTCTCTGGGTGGTCTTTGATGGCAGACCTGCCGGCCCCTACTGGCAGGAAGTCGCGATCAGTGTACTCCCATGTGCACCTTACCTCACACACAGGGTAGTGGCTCTGACCATCAGTGGCGTGACCAGGGGAGCTTGTCGGCAGTCACCTTGTGGTCTGTCGACGTCGTCTGTCCTCGTTGGATTGGTTTCCGACCATTGAGGTGGAAGAACGCCATCAACGACCATACACGAACGGGCAGCGTACTCACGGCAGGCTCATGGTAAACTGTCGCAAGCCTTTTGTTCCCGTCGGCGGTCACCTCCTGAGGTGGACCGTCGGCACCTTCAGTTGGCACAAAAGTGGTCCTTGACCACCATGGCGGGCCCACAGTCCTTGGCGCACACCCCGTATGTGGGAGACTCACAGAGATCTCTCGGCAAAGTCGTGAGCTCCTTGCTCGAGCCTAAGGTCTCCACTTGGGCCTCCGGCATCTTCTGCAGACAAAGGGGTGGTCCTAACCACGACGACTGAACCTGGTCTCCCCTCGGCCAAGCACCCAATGCATTGGACTCGTTGGCCATGCTACTCCACGGCCATTCATGCACTCTTCAGCTAGTACACTCCAAGGCCACGAACCTCTCGGCCACCTTACTCCTCGACCTTGGGTCCCCCCCCCCTCCCGGGGCCACTTACTCCTCGGCCTTAGGTCCCTCGGCTAGAGCCCTCACGAAGCTCCTTGGTCATGGGCTCCTCACCACCCCTGACCTCCCCCTTAGCCATGCAGTGGTAGCCAAATACTCCACGACCATGCACGTAACTTCCTTGCCCATCACATGCAGGTGGGCATCAACCCATCTCGGCAACCGCACGAACCAGCAACCACAAACTCGCCCATGCGTCAGCAAATCCCGACTCGGCCATGCACGGAGAAAGGTAACTCATCGCCCACTGCACTGCGAACATGCAACTAAATCTCCTCGCCCATATTCAACCGTGCAAACTACTCAACCAACAAACATCCCAACAATAGACTGACTAAAAAAAATAATAATAAAAAGAAGAATAAGAAGAAAAGAAAGAAAGAAAGGAAAAAATAGAAATGAAAATAAAAATGAGGAGCGACGAAAGGAAGAAATGACAAACAACTGTGGGTAAAAATCAGTCGTAGCAGCTAAACGATCTGGTTGTCCCCCTCAAAATTTATGTGAATTTTGTTTTACTAATATAATTATTTCCTATGGTGCAAAACAACAGTTGTACGACCCGACACAATATATCTAATCAGCATAACCTACAACAACAAAATTACCGTCAAGTCAATAACTATCTTCCCTACGATGTCAACAGGTAGGAGCGGGTCTAGTTGTAAACTGCTGAAATAATGTACCTCATGCAGGATCGAAGGGGAGAACTGGGCCGAAGGCCGTTCAACCCCTCCCGCGATAGAAAGCAGGTCCTGCCCCCCCAGCAACCAGAACAACTTACCCTGACCTCTATCGTGACAAAGAGCGGACCAACTATATCATTATCCAAACTTACCTTCCTTGCGAGCGTCAACAGGAGGAAGCAGGTCTAGTTGCAAATTGTTCGAACATTGTATCTCCCGTGGGACTAACGAGGAGAACTGGGCTGAAGGCTGTTCTACCCCCCCACCCGATGGGCTGAACAACTTACCCCAACCCCTATCGCAGTGAAGGAGTGGACCAGCCACATCGCTATCCAAATTATCTCTTCACAGGATAACGGAGGGAAATGTAGGCCTAAAGGTTGTCTTATCCCTCATTCGGCGGAATGCGGGTCAACCTTTGACTACCTGAAGACAAAATCTCCATCAGCAACTTACCCTTATTGCGATGTCAACGGGCGGGAGCAGGTCCACTGCTCGAACATCGTACCTCCCACTAGACCAAAGGGAGAGAATTGGGCCAAAAGCCGTTCTACCCCTCCCGTGATGGAGAGCGGGTCCTGCCCTCTTGACGGCCCAAAAAACTTATCCCGACACGTATTGCAGTGAGGAGAGGACCAACCACATCGTTGTCCGAATTATCTCCCCCGCGAGATAACAGAGAGAAATGTAGGCCTAAAGGTTGCCTTATCTCTCATGCGGCAGAGTGCGGGTCAGCCTTTGGCTATCCGAAGACAGAATCTCCACCAACGGACTCTACGCCAGCGAAATATCCATCAGCGAATTACCTCCCCCACAGGATAATAGAGAGAAAAGTAAGCCTAAAGGTTGTCTTATCCCTCTTGCAGCGGAGTGCGGGTCAGCCTTCAGCTACCTGAAGAACAGAATCTCTATCAACAGAATCTCCATCAGCAACTTACCTTCCCGCAAGACAAAAAGGGAAATGTAAGCCTAAAAGGTTACCTTATCCCCCTGTGGATTGACCATTGGCCAACCGAAGACGGAATTTCCATCAGCAACTTACCTCCCCGCAAGACAAAAAGGGAAAGGTAGGCCTAAAAGGTTACCTTATCCTTCTCACAGAAGAGTGCGGGTCGGCCCTTGGCCACCCGAAGCTAGAATCTCCACCAACGAACTCTACATCAACGAAATCGCCATCAACAACTTACCTCCTCACAAAACAAAAAGGAAAATGTAGGCCTAAAATGGTTGCCTTATCCCTCTCGCAGAGGTGTGCGGGTCAACCCTTGACCACCCAAAGATAGAATCTCGACCAACGGAATTTCTATCAACATAATCTCCATTAACAAAATCTTCATCAACGGAATCTCCATCAACATAATCTCCATCAGCAGAATCTCCATCAACAGAATCTTCAACAATGGAATTTCCATCAATGGATCTCCATCAAAGAAATCTTCACAAACAGAAACTAACACTCTGATAATGCAAGAAAGAGCAAATGGAGAGGAAAGCAAAAGGTAAGACAAAAGGCCCGACGGGGTAAAGCAATAGGAGCGGAGCTAAAGGAAATAGCTAAGGGAAATGCAGCTAAAGGAAATAGGAAATGGAAGAAAAAGACAGCTAAAGGAAATAGTTAAGGGAAAGGCAGTTAAAAGAAACAGGAAATGGAAGGAAAAGACAGCTAAAAGAAATAGTTAAGGGAAAGGCAGTTAAAAGAAACAGGAAATGGAAGGAAAATGCGGCTAAAGGAAATAGCTAAGAGCAAGAGAGCTAAAGGAAATAGAAAAGGAAAAGAATGTTAAAGGAAATCGATAGGACAAAGCGACGACAAGAAGGCTCGGTGGAGTAAAACTCCACCCAAAGATCGACGAGTGAAAAAACTGACGGCGCAGCATAATGAGGCGAGACGAATGGAAAACAGGCTGAAAAATTCCTATCAGACAAGTCCGATGGAATTGGCGGAGTAACTGTGAGGGGATTTTTCCCCTCGGCCCATGGAATTTCCTAGGTCCAACCCATTGGAGGAGGACTCACTAGGAGAAAGGAAAGAATGAGGGAAAAAGGGGGGGGGGGGACAAAGGCATGAGAAGTGCAGTATCAGACATGAGAAAGTAATATCAGGAGAGAAAAATGGGTCATTTGACATAGCAAGGGTGTCAGAAGTGAAGGTATTAGGAGATGGGGGATGTCAAGAGAAAGTAGGAAAGGAAGGGAGGGTCAGATAAAAGGGACAGAAGGCTTACAGTTTTGAGGACTCTGGATTTTCTTCCGACTTTTGGGTTCTTCTTCGACTTCTTTTTCAACCTGAGAGCTTTACAGATGAATTCTTCTACAACAAATAGATCTATAGCTTTCATTGTACAATGAGAAATGAAGGGTTATGAGAGACTATAAACAAACTTATTATAGTGAAATCTCTCCTCCCTAAACTCCCGTGGATGAAGGCCTAGTGCCGAACCACGTAAATCTGTGTGTTCATCTATTTTTATTTTCTCTACATTTAAATAATGTTCATCGCCATAGATGTACGCACTGACACCGTACAACCGTACTAGACTATTGCCGGGGGCTCCACAAAGCACCAATCGAGGCCCAGTTCGAAAGACCTGAGCTACTGGAACCTGACCCAAAGGCATGTAAAACACGACATTAACACTTACTATTGATCAATTTATCTCTAGAGATTCTAGAACTTATAAAGACCACTGTAATGAATGGGACTAGAAAATCCAAAACAACAATCCAAGATGACCCCTCCCACCACAAATCACTAATCAATCACTTTTGATGTAGTAATCAAACCAAATGGAAGCACGACAACAACAATTTGTAGATCAAGAAATGGCTCTTTGAAATTTGTAATAATCGTATTCACGTGCGGTACCAACCCAAATCAAGCGGAAGCCATTGCAACATTCATAGGAGTTCAAGAAACTCATTCACAACATATAAGAAAGATCATTATTGATGGTGACTCACAAGTAACCATCAAAGCCATTGATCAACCTCAAAATACTTCTAATTAAAATATGGAAGTAACTGTCAGAGATAGCAGAGTTTTCCTCCAAGATAGTTGGAAACTAGTAAAAATACATCGATTTCAAAATTGATGCACACATTCCTTTGTAGAATGGGCACCTTCCAACAATTTGTACGAAATCATCCTCTTATTACAATTCCCTAGTGATTACTTGATTTTTTTTCCTTCTTTTTTTTTTTTATGTAGGATAAATAGGATACATTTTTATGTTTGTATCATACTATTTTTCTTAATGAAGTTTGTTTGCTTAGAAAAAAAAATTCTAAAATATTATAAAACCTAATTCACAAGACAAAAAAACATTGGCAAGTTACATCGACTCGTTGAAAGCTCTACATTGCGCGAAAAAATATAAAAAGTAACATCTCTCTTTTTCCCAACCAAACCTCCAATATGTATATTTTCTTAACCGACAGCGGGTGTCTGAGACAAAGTTCTAACTAATCCTGGATTCTCTGGAGTGCATAAGAAAAACTCCAACATAATGTATAAATCACCACAATCTGCCTACAAAAGTAGTAAGAAAACCTAAATTTGGAAACGACAAATCCTCAGTAATAGAATCCTTAAGTTAGTATGCGAACCTCCGGGGTCCAAGTTGTCTGTTCAGAAACAAATAACTTGCCATGATAAGCGATAAAATGAACTGAAGAGAGGCCCGCTGGTACAACATCCACATATTCGTAAAATTGCAGTCATATTCTCAATACACAGAACATACCCATATTCACCTGGGAAGCATCATGGCAATAAGGAAGCCCAAATTTCCCCGTACATTATCTACGAGCCCCCCAATCAGCCTTCCCAGGTGGCAATTACAATTATTTAATAGTCAAGCTATATTAATTTGTGTCCATCTAATTGCAGCATGAAATTGCATTTCATTCGATCACCAAAGAAAACCCTTGGCGTTCTCTGATAACAAAGCCTTTTGAATCCAATGCTCAGTTTGCACGGTCTCTGAGGACTTCAAGATCCATTTCAGTTGGGTCAGTCGCCTGGATCTCGTAATGGATGCCATCCAGCTCCCTTCTGAACCTGTCCTTTGATGTTGCATAGAGCATCTTAGCACGGATTCTGGATACAGCAGGAGACCTGGATTTATTGAGAAGGAAAAATTATTAACATCACATATTAAAAAAAACACAAAAATACAGCTAAGAGACATTCCCACAAGACTAGTATTCCAATCATTCCACAAGGAACATTGAAAATTAATGAACAGAGAACATTCACAACAGCCACATTAATGAGCCGAGTACAAATAGGAACTTTAACAATTTGGAAACATGCCCTTGCCAAGATCTGTCTTCAGCATCACTTGCATGGAGACCAGATTCCAGCTCTGAAACATTCTTAAACATCATTCTTTCATCAAATTCGAGAGAACTAGAGGATCATGAAACCAAAGAAAGGGGAATGGATTCTCAATGACCCTACAAATACCAACCATTAAAACCTTACTTCAACCTTCTCATTACAAGAGTTGAACTCTAGAAATCCTTACTATTGAAAGCACCCTTTCCAAATGCTCATCCAATAGTACACACCAGAGAGAGACATCATTGTCATCCCATACATTAGTAATCCTCTGTCTTCTAATGAGCAACACAAATGATGCTATTCTCAGAAAGACAAGGCCATCTTGTTGTGAAAAGGCCGCCTGGTCACTTTATTTACCCAGTTTTCATGTAATTGTGCATGGAAGCCAAATACTTGAATTATGAAGCTATTCTTCATAGAACATTGGCAACCACATAATGACATTGGCGACCACACGATGAAGGGAAGCTATCTATATCACCATGCTGCTACTCTAAAAAACAAAATGAGCGAGACATGAAACTTTGATCGAGATGGAGATGCTCCTGTGTCGATTACTAGTCCACATGTACCAAACAAATGACAGTTTAAAAATCAGATTGAAAGTTGAGAGGTAGCAGATCAAGGTTGGACAGGAAAACTTCATTTAGACATTGTTCTGTGATAGACTAATCATCGGGAAAAAAAAATAGTGGTCACAGGAAAAGATCATCTTAACACACCATAGAAATTAAGGGAAGGTCCATGAACACAATGTGGTTATGTATAGCTCCTTCTCAATGTACACACTTCATTCTCATTCCAACAAAGAAAAAAAAAAAAAAAGCAATGATGTATTCAGATTGCAACTTCAGCACTTGCCAGAGTTTTTGCCAATAAAAAGAAACACAGGAAAATACTAACATGACTGGTCACAGGATCTAAGGCACATTTGATGAGTGCAATACTACAATTGTAGTCTGTTCCCGACCAAATAGTACAGAACTAAGCAATTGCAAAAGAGACTAACCATGCAATAAAAAATATTTTGCTCTTCTGGCAGTTCTCAGAAGTCACAAAGTCGAAGTCATAAACTGCATATCGGCAATCATTCTCTGGCAAAGCAGCAGTGAAGTCCTCATAGCTCTCAGCCGGGCCACCAGTTTTTTCAACCACAACCTCTTTTTTGTTCTCATCAATCTTGAAAATTAAATAGCGGTGCACCTTCTTCCTCTGCAGTTCGAGGAATGTGGACTTACTGAGCTCAGCAACACCCATGCCAGAAGAAGCATTTGTCTGAAAATGAAGTTCGTTAAAGTACTTGATCTGATAAATTGTTAATAAATATAATTACGATGATAATGATGTTGATGAAGATAACGGTAATAGTAAAAAAGCAACTATAACAATATAGCAAAGATAATTCTGTATTGTTTTGTGATTTTTCCGATGCTAATCCTGAAAATATCCTCCAAGTGGCAGTTCCTATGATCAACTTTTTCTGGCACCTGTGAACGTCTTTACTTTGGGAGGGCTTTTGATTGGTAGGACTTGGTTACCCTCTAAAACTGTTACCATTTGACAGTGGAATGGCCCAAGGACCATGGTTATGGAGCTTCTTCTTGAGAAATGGAGCACAATTTTTGGTAAGTTCTTCGGCAGTATAGCATACATGAGTATTCCATTCTTTTTTCTTTTAATCAATTATCTTTATCTCTTCTTTCCTGGTTCACGTTAGTGTTTTCAAACACCGGTTCATTGGTTTAAGAAGCAAAGCACGGTTGTGGGTTCAAAATAATGGCTGCTCCAAACAATATAGAATCATCCATGAAGCATGACTTCTAATGCATTCAATATTCAACATGCACAATGCTTCAAGCCTTCCCCAGTTTAAACAATACCTTACAAAATAAGAACAACGCAAACATTCATCCAGACTGCAATTGATCATAAATAGGGAATTCGATTCGTAATACTTTTTTTATTTCAGATATTATTACTAAACTATCTCCCACATTTGCATGCAACCATACAAGCCATAACTGCAAAGAAATTCAGACCCCACAAGCAAGACTCTGAAAATAGCATCAACCCAGGTATTTACGATATAAGATGTATGTCAAATTACTTACATATATATATATATATATATATATATATATATAAATGTATGTAAAACATACTCAATTTCAGATTATTTAAAAATGGGAGGAAATAGGCACTGATACCCAAAAAAACTTCCCAAAGCAGTGGGACAAAACCAAAACCAACTGGTATTCAGAGCAAATCACAACCTTTTCAAATAAAAAACTATTTTAAAAAAGTGCAAGATAGATACTACTTCATTTCTTGATAAGGAATCAGAATTCCGAAACAATAAAAAGGGAAAATCAGTAAGGCAAAGATATATTCGACTTTCCCCAGTAGAAGCTCCATCAAATAAAATCCCAGAACTTAAAGAGAGTTACTCTGAACTACAAGAAATTAAGATCTATATCAGATTTAGATTCACGCCCAATTATATATTAAATAAAAAAAAAAAAAGAAGAACCAAACATTAGATCTAAAGAAAACGGTTGCAGGATCGAAACGAAGTGAAATAAACAAGAAGAGAAGGTTGCAGACTTGCAGTGATAGCCTAAGCTTACCCCTCTGAAAGACATTGCCGCTTTGATTGCTATGGAAGGGAGATATACACAGAGAGAGAAAGAGAGAGAGGACAAAGAGGCTGTGTGGAGAGGAGAGAATGGGAAAAGGCAGCCACCGAAGAAATTCAAACAGGGAAAAGAAGAGAAAAGAAGAGGAGGATTCGTGCTTTAAGGCTGAAGAAAAGAAAGGCACAGCGCCGCTTCAGTCACTCTTTATTCTTTTCCCTCCCAAAAAGGACAGCAATTACCCGGTGGACAGAATGGGAGCCCCCCATCATGCTTTGCTGTTAGATTTTGTCGCCACAGATGTGTGACACTGGTGATTGTTGATGGATAATCACTGAACAGATGATGGAAGTGAAGATTTTTTTTTTTTTAATTGTTCATTTTTTTTCCCTAGATGAGATAATTGATGAAGATCTTAATTTATTCCGAGAAATGCTTCGTCCATAGATAAATTCTACGAAAATTAAACTCGTAAATTCTATGTGAGATTATAAAATTTATTTGACTTATTTTAATTTTTAAATTTATTTATGTGAGATCTATTTATAAATCTAGGGTTGTACAAGAATTGACAGAATTGGCAGAAATCAATAGAGAACCGATTGGCTGGCAGTAGAAAATTGATGAAATCGACGTCGGCCGATTCGGTCCAGCACTGCCTGATGCAATATTATATATATTTATATATATATATATATATATCTTATGTAAAATGATGATATTTCACTTAAATGATGTCGTTTTACACTAACCGTTTAGGAAAAATATTAAAATAAATCGATGTTGTTTGGTTTAATTCACCAAACGATATCGTTTAAATTTAAGGTTTAATACCCCCTTCCGTCCCATTTCTTCCTCCAATTCTCCATTTCACTCAGGCTACTACGTTTGGATAGTGAGAATACCTGAGAAGTGTTGAGAATGTTTGTGAATAGTAGTGAAAAATTAATAAAAAAGTAATAATAGAATAATGAATAATAGGTAAAAAGTAATAATAAAATAAAGAATAGTAATGAGAGTACTTGAGGTACTCTTGATATCCAAACGTAACCAGACTCTCTCTCACGCAGTATTGTTTGCCGGTCCATCTCTATCTCTCTCCCTTGTCGCAACCTTTATTCTATCGGCCTCTCTCTCATCGTGCCACCGTCGGAACGCCGACAAACATATTGGAATCACGCTGAAATTGAGCATGTTGATTTTCTCCCTTTAATTGGCCAGTTTTAAAAATGTATGAAACCAGTCAATTTGATTTTGCCGATTTTCACCCCCACGTAGATCTAACACTTTAACTCTATAATACCGATAATTGTTTTTATTGAACCCTTAGATTTAGACAAGAAGAAACATAAACATATAAAGTAGTCTCAAACATTTATTAGGCATCTTTTTAAGAAAATGTATGGTACTCTCAATTTTATTGATAATCTTTTTTTGTAGCGGAGGAATATATTTTTACAAGTAGTGGAAGAGTTTATATTTCCAAACTAATACGTACAATAATTGTTCCAAACTAAGAAAAACTAATACGTACAATGATTGTTCCAAACTATCTAGTACAATAAAAGAAATAAAGTTAGTGTTCAAAAAATTTATATTTCCAGGAAACCAGATTTATCAGGAACAAAAATCACATACAATTTCCTAGGTAATTGTAAAATGGAAGAAAAAGACAAAGTAATACCCATCGCTTAAAGTTTAGCTAAGTCATCTGTCATACCATTACATTATCCGTATATATGTTACGTATCAAAACTTAAAAACTTGTTAAAATCAATTATATCTTCCCAAAAAAGCGTTTTTTTTATTTTTATTTTTATTTTTTTATTTTTATTTTCTATACCAGTTAACTACTAGCTAAGCATCCGACTAAACAGACATCATAAAAATCCAGTTAGTAAGAGACCTTAAATGCAAAAACTTATACAAAAATATTTGTACCAATCCCTAAATGAATGAAGAAGCCATGTATAAACTGTCCATAGTGACTAAACAATTTGCTCGAATGACTATAAATAATATATGATTTAATTTATATGTTTATCTTTCTCTACTTCTCTAATTTCAAATTCAGTCAAGAACTCTAAAAGGTACAAATCCGATATAATGCTATAAATTTGGGTCATTGCAAAGAGGCTATTTTATTAAAATGATAAGAAATGATTTGCACAAATTTCAAATAGAAAAGTTTCCATAAATATTCTGTAAAAAATTAGACTTCACCTTGAAAAAGTATGAATAAAATCATTCTTTTTTATTGGGACTTCTTTTTTTTTTTTTTTACAAAGGGTCTGTGCACGATTTGTCTAATTGGAGCTTGTATATAGTATTATTTAATATTATTTTTTCATAACTTTTATAAATATATTTTAAAAAAATATTTTAATCATAAAAGAATTACATAAAAGTAATTCTATAAACTAATGTGTGTCTTAATGTGATTTATTAGATTTTAAAATTATTTTTATTATAAAATCACGTAAATTGATTGGACTACACTTATGTAAGTATAAATAGCTGTAGCACTGTTCATTTTAAACGAATGGTAGTTGTACCAAACTTAAATTCAACTAAAAGGTTATAGTGTGACTGGGAGATAGGTCATCCAGACTCGCACATGGCTATGGCCTATGAGTCTCAAAGCCAGGGTCTATGTAGTAATGTACACATACTCACGACCATGGCTGTGAGTTTCGAATGCATGGACCCACGACCACACCTGGGTCTCGAAGGCGGACGAGCCATGGACCTCAAAGGCAGAAACTGTTACATCCAAGGTTGTGGGTCTTAAAGCTGATATTTTAAATATCCTACCGGATGCTATAAAACGAAATATTTTAATATTGATATCATTTTATATACAATTTTAAAATAATTGATATATAAATAAATTATATATATAAATATATAAAAATTATATTTTAAAATAATAATCTATATATAAATAAATTATAAATAGTTTAGTCTGAATTGAGAGTTAAAAAATAATTTTATAGTTTCAAAAAATTAAAAAAATAAAAAAAAGTTAAAATATAAGCTGATACGAAACACATATAATATCTATACTGATCACTAGGCTAAAACGGCAAATTTTGACCATGCTTACTAGTACAACACGAAATTAAAAATACTGCTAAAAGCCACACATCCAACACGATCGTAGACCCAACAAAGTTGTGGGTCTTGTCCTCACAAAGCCACACAGGAATTTGGTCTCGGAGGCATGGATCTTAGATGGGGTTGATTGGATTGCTTTTGGTGCGAGAGTTTAGCAGAGGTGAAAAAAGAAATAAATAAATAAATAATAAGTTGAATGGGATCGGATCAGTGCGGTACCAGTTTATAAGTGGTCCGGTGTGGGAAACTGGTTCGGTGTTCTAAACCGGTGTGATATCAACTTTCATAATTTGAAAATTGATTTAAACCGAATCTGACTGATATATAATTATAAGTTTTTATATTATATATATTATATACTAAATTCCTAATTAATACAATATGAAATTCTAACCTTATTATTTTTATAACATAAAATTAATATAACATGTAATATAATATAAAATTAATCTTATAATTTTTTATATAACAATTGATATAACATATACATTTTAATCTTATAATATAAGATTAATATAATATAAAATTTTAATTTTAATTTTAAACATAAACATTAATATTAAGTTATTACTATTTAACATACACTTACTTTTGGTGTGTGTGTATATATATATATATATATATATATATATATATATCAAGGATAAATACATTTTTATATATTTGATTATATATGCTCAAATAAAAAGTCTAGAACTTATATAGACTATAGTTAAATCTAATATTATACTGATATGTGTTAATTATTATAAAATAATATACTTATACTATAATATAAATAGACTAATAATTTGATATATATAAACATCATATTATAACTAACATAAATAATTTGTAAAACTGAAAAAAGGGGATCGGACTAGACTGAAACTGAAAAACTGGAAGTTTCGATTTCGATAGCGAATTAGTTTAATATTGGTTCTTAAATTTTCAAAACCAGTGTATACCGTTTTAGTTCTAAAAAATATATAAAATCAAACCGAACCGAACCGGTTAAACCCCTAGATCTTAGGTTGATTTGGGTTTGATTTTATTTGGAATTCAAGTTTGAAACATACGTTGATACAGTAAGACTTGATTTATTATAAAAAATTAAAATTAAAGTTTTTTACCAATCAAATATTGTCATGTCAATGATATGGAACGTGTTAATAGTATTAAAGATATTATTTACACAATGACTTACATGTAGAATAACTTTCAAGTTTATATATTTAATAAAAAAAATATGTACAAATGAGATGGTAGTTACATAGCCTCAAACTTGGTTTACATATTTAAGTTGAATCAATCACATATATGAAATTGGGAGGCGTTATTAAAATAAATTGACTTTAGGTGCAGAAACCAGAATAGAAATGCTCTATAAGCATCCATTTTGGCCCATATGCCAACTACTCAACCTCTAGTTTCTGCACTTTGCTTATTAGAATATGGAGCTAAAATATTTGTTTCATTTTTCTTTTCCAATGTAAGGTCGTCATCAAAATCAAATGCGCATAAAGAGATGCTAGCTATATTTCTTCAATATGATTTCTTGTAGAATATCTCTTTTTGAATTTGAAGTTGATATAGTAAAAAAATACCAAGTCTTACAAATTTAAATAAGCAAACTATTCTCATGTCTTCCTTTTTACATCCTGCATAGATGCAATGCTGTGTCAAATTTGACTTTCCTTATACCACGATCACTGCTGTGTTTTCATAATATTTTACAGGAAAAGAAGTTGATACGGAGAATACTCTACCGATATATTGGCTTTGTTTCGATATTAAGAACGAGGTTAATGATCATCTCTGGTTACTCTGACTGAAAGAAGTGAGTGATCTCTCTCATATGTTGTGTCGATTTGTTGTTACCCATGACATGCTTTAATTAAGCATCTTGAATCATATAATTTCTTGTACTAGTTCATCTTTGTATTAATATTACCCAAAAAACTTATATTCTATACAAAAAAAAAAAAAAATCTTACCAAACTTTAATATGGCCTCCACAGATAAATTTCTTAGTATACCACTAATCATAACATACATATTGTACCACATCCATTCTTTTCTAGTTTGAACTGAATTAAGTTGAGTTGAGATGATAAAATATTGTTAGAATATTATTTTTTGATATTATTATTATTTTGAGATTTAAAAAAGTTAAATTGTTTATTATATTTTGTATTGGAATTTAAAAAAATTGTAATAATAAGTTGAGATGAGTTGAGTTTAGTTTCCAAACGTACCGTTTTCATTCTTTGCATTTTACTGTTTCATACATTCATTCAATTCACTGGGTTTTTGACTATTTTTATTTGCACTTGTAGAAATAAATTACACTAGAAGAGAGAAAAAAAAGGAGAAAGCAAAGGAGAAAAGAATAGAAAAAATTTTAAATCAATTCCTTATATTATATAAATATATCAGAATTGTCCATGATGCTCTTCCTTCTCTGTCTTCTTCTTTTTTCTTTTTTCTTTTTTCTTTTTTTTTTTTCATTCAGTTTTAAGCTTAAACTAATTAACTGATATCCTTCTTTTCCAGACATTTCTTAATTTGAAACTGTACATATTCATTCGACTCATGAATTTTATGTAAATTGTAAAGACGATTTGATCTTATGCATGGTGGGAAAAAGAAAAAAAAAAAAAAAGGTTTTGTGAGATAATGGGTGTACTAATTAGTCACAGAGAGTTCCCATCTTAAAATTAAAAAAGAAAAAGAAAAAAATTAGGTTGACTTGACCCAGATTTTAGGGTCGGGTTGGGCTCAAACACTAAACAGTTTGACCAGATTGCAAGCCTAATTGTAAGAAAAGTTATAAAATTATTTAAAGCAATATCATTAAGCATCCATTTGAATTTAGAGATGATATCAATTCATTTCATCTTATTTTATCTAATCATTATAATTTTATTAAATTTTTATATAAAATATAATAAATAATTTAATTTTTTTAAATTTTAAAATAATAATATTTTATTTAACTTTTAATATAGATTTAAGTAACAAATAAATAGACACAAACCAACCTTTCAATTTATACCAAGGTGTTATTTGGATTTGAGAGTTTTGAAAGATTATGGAAACAATTTCTGAAAAAATGAGGGACGAATTATTTGGATTAGAGCTATGAATGTGATAATTTTAAGATGTAATTTTTCATTTCGAGTTAAAAAAATAGGAGCGAACGCTTAAATCCAGAAAGGTCTTGTCCATTATTCAATCCAAAGGCTCTATCTAAAACACAGGCTCGCTCCCTGCCCTAGGCCGAAGCGCTCAATTGTAGAAAGATTTTCAAGCCTTTCTCGGGATTTGTAATCCACCGCGAAAATGGATTCCGATGGTAACTTGTAACCATCCCGAATTTCCTCTCCTCTCCCCCAAAATATCCGCGGAAAAATAGAGAGAATCAATCTTTTTCCAATTTCAACTTTACAATCTTTACTATTTCCTGCCTCCGATTCTCTGGGAAATCGATTATTATATTTATATTATTTTTTAATTTTCCCTCTCGGGCTTAATTTGGAATTCTTTGAATTTGTGGTCTGCATGAAATGTTCCTAGGGCAAAGAGGTTCTACAAATCCTACGGCCTTGCTCCAGTCTCTCTTGAGCAAGAGGGAGAAGCTTCAAGAAGAGCTCCGGAACATCGAAAAGCAGGTAATTCGACTCTATTTGGTTGCGAAGAAAACTAAGCAAAACAAAATGGAAAGTAAATAACATAATGTGGGTTTGTGCTTTTTGTCATTTATTTGTTTTGGGTAAGTAAGGTTTATGCTTTTTATTATGCCCTCTTTTTGAAAATGCAAAGCACAGTGAAGTAGTTGAATTCCCAATGGTTTCATTTTCTTTATTTTCCTTAATTTAATGATTTACTTCTTTATTCAGTACACTAATTTCTTGCAAAACACCCATATTCATGTATTATTTCTAAGTATAACTTTTGAGCCAAGCTAAAGATTACCCGTGTTATCAAATTGTAGGTTTATGAGCTAGAGACGAGCTACTTGCATGATTCCAGCCATTTTGGGCACGTATTGAAAGGTTTTGAAGGCTTTCTTTCTTCGTCCAAGAACACAACAAAGTAATTGAATTCAAGACAGTAAATGCACCGATTCCTTGCCATGCAAATACATATCCCTTTTCTCCCCTGGTGATTTGAATGCGAATTGTATGTTTTTCTTTTCTAATTGTAGTGGTTGTTGATCTGCACCACATGGAAAGCGATTCTGGTCAACGAATTGGGCATGTTTGAATGGAAAATTTACTCTTTTATTGGTGCAGATGATGTGTGAAGATCATAAGCAGCTCCTCGTTATGTTGCTTGCAGGGTTGTATTGCGAGTTGTCTTACAATATATGTAAACAATATAATAGTTACAAAGCTTGAAATGAGAAACTGCAATTGGTTGTGATCTCACTCTTCTTCTTTTTTTAATGAGGGAACTTTTGTTTCATAAGTAGAATATCAGGAAGGAACCTGATCGTTGGTGTAAAGATCAGGAGACATTGAAAATTTCTTTAGGAAGATATAGGCATGTTGAAGGATAATTTGTAGAAGTTACACTTTAAAAATTAATTTGAAACCAAAGCTCATAAAATATTTCTTCTTTCATATCTTGTAGGGAGTGAACTGCTGAACAGGCAAACAAAGAATTGTATGAACAATTGTAGGGGGTGTATGAACAATTGCATATCAAATCTGCTGCTTTTGGATATTATGATATCAGATGAGAATCATGAACTTTTCATTTTACTTCTAAACAGACACTTGAAGCTTCTTAAATTACTTGCTTTTTATTGCTATTTCTGAAACACCTTATGATTTTGCACTTAATATATCAATTATTTGTCCTTTCCAAAATAAGTATGTATTAGAAACTTCAATAGCGTGATTGTTGACTTGATTTATTAATTGCAATCATATTACCAAGATGACGTTGCTTCTTATATACAAGGTATTCTTACATCTGTATGCATTGTTTCGGTGCTTGCAGTGAATGTGAAATATGAAATATTCAAGTGTGACTTTTGACTAGATTTTTGTGACAAAAGCTTTGCCTAAAACTGTTCCTGCAGCTTAAAGAGGTCCAGGAAATTCCAGCCTGAAGATAGACTCTTCTCATTGTCTTCTGTTACCTCACCAGCAGTATGTATTGAATTTCACATTATATTTGATGAACTTCTTCAATATCAAACAGAATTATCTTCTTGTTGATGCTGAAAACTCCATGTTAGACTGAATGCCATTGATCTTATAACTTTGCAACTTTGCTTATGTGAATAGAACTCTAGATGTAGATTGGGCTTGCACCCAAGGCAGATAAAGGGTTTCCTCCTAGCTAGTTGTTTTTTCTTTTATACACCTTGTGTACTTGGCTACACCTATTGATATTAATCAAATTTAGTTATATAAAACACAAAAAGATGTATCTTAAATAAGGGTGGCAATATGTGACACGACCCGTTAACCCAGCATGAACATTTCACAATAATAATGGATTTGAGTTTAGTCTTAACGGGTTCGAGTCAAAACCAGTTAACACGTTAAGACACAATTTATTAACGGGTTGATAACAGGTCAACCTGTTTTGACCCGTTATAATCTGTTATGATCCGTTAAGAAAGTTAAAGATATAATTATACCCTTGTACCTAAAAGTAAAATTGTTGTGATTTTAATTTCAATATTTTTATTGTTTGGATTGTAATTTTAGACTTGTAGTTTATTTTATATTTTTTTTATAGAGATTGTGATTTTAACATTAATATAAAATTATGCTAAACTTAATCAGATCAAATGGATTAATTTCGGGTCTATTCAACCCATTTACATAAACGGGTTGAAACGGGTCGGATCGGGTCGTGTCAACCCGTTATGTTAATGGGTCGTATTAGGGTTTGAGATTTTGACACGATAAGCTTAATAGGTCGTGTTCGGGTTGACCCATATAGTATAATATAGATGTTTTGACACGACACGAACACGATCCGTTAACATGATTTGACACCCCTAACTTCTTAAAGGGCGTTTTACAAAATATGTCCTAAAGCATTGAATCTGAAATCATTTTCTGTTTCAGATAATTGGGGATGAGAAAAATAAAAAGGGGTGTGGGATGTCCAATGCGATCACATTTTAAGGCAAGTATATGTTTTTCAAGTGAGAAATGATTCAAATAAAGTTTAGAGATTGGAAAAAGTTTATTCGAAGCGATATTTTCTGAGAAATATAAAATTTGATGATGTATTAAGACTCTTTTTACCCTTCTCACTCTGGCAATCTATGCTCATATATTTAATTGAGGGATCATAAAAATTAATGCAGAACTACCAGGGGGAGATTATGAAGTACAAAGTGGTCACCTCACAATCTATATGTATCATATGAATCTTTTTTGAGCTAATTGCTGCCCCTTTTCCTTCCTTGAATGAGTTTGCTTCCCTTTTATCATGTTTGTGCAATGTTTATTCTGTTTTCTACCAGAAGCTGAAATCACGAAATGGTTATGATGAGGCTGCATCTCACATAGGGTAGAGATATATTCAGACTTAACAGGACTGATCTCTTAAATTGTTTTTCTATGTTCAGGCTGAAGAACTTGGAGTTGGGCGCGATGGTGAACCCATATACATTGTTTTACATATATTCCTTCTCTAAAAAAAAAATAGGTTGGAAATTCCATAATTCTTTTATGTTTACCCTCTTCTTTCTATTCATTGCAGATGGAAGATCTGATTTTGGTCCAGGTCGGTCTAAGGGCGGAAGCTTCCCCACCAATGGCCAGTAAGTGTACCTTTCCATCTCAATGCATTGAAGTACTGAATATCAGTAGGCAAAAAAAAAAAAAAAAAAAAAAAAAAAAAAAAAAAAAAAAAAAAAAAAAAAAAAAAAAAAAAAAAACATAGATGTTTAAAATCATAATTAATTATACTGAATTTTCCATTCATGAGAAATTCTTTTGGCATCTTTCAATGTATAACGCAAACCATATTTTAGGGGGAAGCCAAAGAAGGGAAGAACAGCATCAAGAGATGGAAAGAGAATCAGGCCATCAAGCGAACAAGAATTTGACGAGGAAGATGATCCTGATTTGAGCTTGAGATGAATTGTACTTGATGAAGGAATGGCTATACAAACATTCAGTGTAATTGCAGGTTATAGGAGTTAAAAGAGAGACTTGTGTTGTACTGTATCCTAGGAAGTTTCTCTTTTGGTCAGGCTGACTAGGTTGATTCAGGATGGCTGCGTTGCATAATTAGCTTGTCTTTAGCAATGAAATGCCTCCTTAATTTATGTATTCTTTTCACCTCAGGGTTCTTACCCAATTCTGTTTCTCTTCCAATTGAGGTGTAAGTATTATTGTATAATCGGGAAAAAGAGAGTGAACAGATTAGGTAATAGATATATTTCGTCGTCACAGTTTCAATAAGGTGATGCGGATAAACCCCCCACCCCCCAAGCAACATGCACACGCACGCACGCCCATCTTTTCTTTTCTTTTTAATTTTCTTGACTCGGCCATGTTTGTTGAATGCAATCATGCATCTCTCCCTCTCTGCGTGTGTGTGTGGACAGGCAGCGTGGTTCTTAATAAAATTAGAAGAAAGTTTCAAAGTTATGCACAGGCAACCTAACTCGGGAAAGTACGAACCACAAGAAAACCTTAATACGGAGGGTTGAAAATTGCCGGAATGATTTGTTTATTTGAAAAGGCCTTGTTGGTTCTGTAGTGAAGGACTTGGGAACATCTTCCAGAAAGAATGACTTTTTGATTGCTTTGTACATTCGAATGGCTCTTCTTTTAACCCTCCCTCCCTCACATACCCCTTGACTTTGTATTTCGTTCGTTCTTCGTATCTTCAAGAATCACCCGACTTCTTTTCCGAATCCTGCTAAAACGATGCAGATCATCTTTTATTATAAGAGTTCAACAGGAGAGATACCAAGAGAACTTTTTTTTTTTTTTCGTATTGGATTATCCATAATCTAAGTACAGCACCTCATCCTGGGCTTCATATGCCAATACCACTCGATAAATTTTCTAAGAGATAAATGCATTTTCCGTCTTGGTTTTGCAATCGCATCTTAAATTACTAAAATTGACATATTACTGTTTACAATATAAAATTATTAAAAGCGGATATTCTGAATCCTTTTTTAAGATTTGATCCTTACAACTGTGTTACGGTCAAATTAATGCAAGGTCTCGATTGGAAATAATCTGAGGATCTAATGTATGGTTTTGAAATTATATAATTTTTCCCCATTTTTCATTTCAACTTGTCACACTTCCATGGGCTTGCTTCTGTCAAATTTAAAGCCTGAAATGACAAGACAACGACAAAGTATACACAAATGGGCCACCGCTCGTCCATTTATTGGACTTTTATAATTATGGGATACACTTTGTCATGATGGTACATGGTTTCACATTGGCAGTTTGAGTTTCACGTACGATGATGTTTTTGGTTTTCTTCTCTGAATTGGCAAAGACTTTCGAAATTCCCTCTGCACCAAGAGATCAAGCAAGCATCTAGATCCCGCTTTAAAAGATTAGGGATATTGAAACTTTCGCCCACCAATTCAACACCCATAATTTACAGTTAATGTATAACAGACTGCATCATACCTAATACCCGTTTTCCTGGTCGAGTATTACCTAACGCTTTGATATTTCTTCAATCCCATGCATGCATTATGATCAATCCAAGTTTGCCTTCAGCAATAGTCGGATCTCTGTGTTTCCTCCCTGAGATATATATTAGAATTTGCAAACCTTATCTTAAACTACAGATGTTTGAATTTTTGCTGCATCAAGAACGAACGTACGCGTTTGATGCTGCCTGCAGTTGACATGGGAACCCCATTGAGTGGATATGATGCAGCTTGCATGTTCGCACGCATATTAATTGTCAATCTAGAAACGATGAAGTGATCATGCTGAGATCAATATGTTTCATTGCTGAGTGACGTGCTTGGCGCAGGTGACAAAATCAACCTATCCATGGAAAATCTAAAAATATGCAGTAATTTTAAATTAAATTAAACACCGTGCCTTTGTCACATTGCACATGCTGGGAGAATTAACCCAGTCATTGATATGACCCTAGCTAATTATAATTATCATGGGTAGATTTTTTTGGGTTCAAGATTGGTTGGCTAGCTCTGGGAATCATTCAAATTTTACCTATTTGAAGGGGTCTGTGTCAGTATGCATTTCCAGAAAATATTTAGGGAGTGAAGAAGACAAAAGTTAGAACAGTACTAATTAATTCCGATAGAATAAAATAAATCAAATAAGGACGAATAAAGAGCATAATTAATGATGATTACGAGGTTAGCTAAATAAATAGTCTCCAATCATCTAATATCACATGAAGAAATGATGAGAGAATGATGATAAAAAGAATTATGTGTAACATTATTCTTATATATATATATATATAAATATATATTCTGCACAACATATTTCCGATCAGACATTGGAGCATACTATTTGGGGGCTCTATACATGACTTTCAAATACCAGTTACAAAAATATTTTTTTTTAATTTTTTTTAACCTCAAGATCAGGATACTCTATAATAATATATACACACACATATATATATATATATATATTTATATATCGATGTGTCAAAATCCCAGAAAGACAGAAGTCACTAATTTCATATATATAATGCTTCTTTTTAACAAGACATGCAGTTTAATTAGATTTCAATTGATCTCTTACATATACATATATGTTGTAAAACTTATCGACATTTTTATATTGGCTGTGTGTTAGGGTCTCACAAGGAGATGGGGTAAGGAGCGGCGATGGGGGACACAGAGAGATGCAAGTATCGAAGGAAGTAGATGGAACTGAAGTGAAGAGTTAGGGATTTTAAAGGGAACTCGCAACGCAGCGTTTAAGAAGGAAGGATGAAGCTCACCGTTTCAGGGAATGACCAGCACGACGTCGTATGAGGATGGGGAACGTTTCGCAGGCTACTTGCCGTTCAAGTCCATTAAGTCTTAGTATTGTCGTATTAGTCTATTTTTGCATTCTGTTTTCAATTATGTTTTACTTTACACGTGTTGCAATTTCCTTTGTCAAGTTTGTTATTCTTGCAAGGATATGTAGTGGAACGAACGTCTGAACAAGGACTGGAAAATCATTATTAAGAAACATCTAGAATTTGGAGGTTAAGGGCCCTCGAAGAACCCTTTGGCAATTTGATTCCTCAGTTGCTTTTTATCAAACAGTTATCTTGCTAGTTCTTTAAGTGTGAATCCATTTACATTACCTTCTCCATTCTGAAACCCTGCACTACAACCCAGAAACTACCTACATCCACTCATACACTCAGAGAACTCTTACAATTGGTATCTAGAGCCCACGGTCCTAATGGCTAAAAATACAAGATCTAGTAAACAGCAGGAAATGCTTACTAATCACGAGCACATCATTCAGGAGTTAAGGGATCAAATGCACCAGATGAATGACATGATGCGCACCATGATGGCTACTCAAAATCAGATCCAAACACAACTTGTGACTCGGGATCCTCGTGTAGATGGAGAACAGGACCAGATGGAACACCGACGACCACCATTTAGAGGAATCAAGCTGGAGTTTCCTTCCTTTGATGGCACAGACCCGACGGGCTGGATTTTTAAGGCCTCACATTACTTTGACTTTCACCAAACACTTGGTACCCATAGACTTCTCATGGCTTCCTACCATATGAATGGTGAGGCTCTTGTGTGGTATCAGGATGCTGCAGACACTGGCCAATTCACATGCTGGCAAACTTTTATCCAAGCTCTTCAACTTAGATTCGGGCCTACTGCTTATGATGATCCCATGGAGGACATCACACGCCTCAAGCAAACCTCATTTGTGGCAGAATACAAGGCCAGATTTGAAGCTCTTTCCAATAGACTGAAAAGACTTCCAGATTCCCATAAGTTAAGCTGCTTCCTCA
Source organism: Juglans microcarpa x Juglans regia (assembly GCF_004785595.1). Classification (NCBI taxonomy): domain Eukaryota; kingdom Viridiplantae; phylum Streptophyta; class Magnoliopsida; order Fagales; family Juglandaceae; genus Juglans; species Juglans microcarpa x Juglans regia. The sequence continues at coordinate 37,289,371 of NC_054594.1, read as the reverse complement.
GTGGCCTTCGAGATGAGATTCGACTTCCCCTTCGTATGTTCAACCCAGTAAATCTGAATGCAGCATTTGGCCTCGCACGAATCCAAGAGGAGTATATTGTCAGTTCAAGGAGATCAACAAAAACATGGGGGGATAAGGGCAGTACATCTTATTTCAGTAATAACCAAGGGGGATCAATCAGTGAAAACACTCTTAGAATTACCAGACCAACAGTACCTACAAGAAAAATTTCTTCTATGCAAATGGATGAAAAAAAAAAAAAGGCTTGTGTTATCACTGTGAAGAGAAATGGAACCCATCGCATGTGTGTAAAACCCCTAAGCTCTACTTACTACATGGTTCAGAAGCTGCTGCAGAAGACATCACTGATGAAGTATTTTATGACTCAACAGAACCTGAAGAGACGGGGCCTAAACTACTGCTTGGAAGTAATCCAGAAATTTCTCTCAATGCACTCACGGGCACTCCTTGTCCGAATACAATGAGGGTATGGGGGAAGATTGGCACCTCTATGGTGGTGATTTTGGTGGACTCCGGAAGCACCCACAATTTTCTGGATCCTCTAATTGTAAAGAAAAATCAGTTACCTATGGATGGAGCTGGACAGCTCAAGGTACGGGTGGCGAATGGTGAGCTCTTGCAAAGTCAAGGCTATTGCAGTAATGTACTCACTAACATACAAGGTACCACATTCTCTCCCTCATTTAACGTTTTATCCTTACCTGGATGTGGTGCTGTGCTGGGAGTACAGTGGTTAAAAGGCCTTGGACCAATTACTTGGGATTTTGCTAGCTTAGTGATGCAATTTCGATGGAAGGGTAAAATGGTGGGGTTGAAGGGCCTACAATTAAGTGATACTACTTTTGTTAATGAAGATGATAAATTTTTGTTGCAAACTGTTCAAAAAGGGAAGGCACTTATTTTACAGTTAATAGATACTGAGGTGGAACAGCCATCTCAGCCTTGCTGCACAAAAATTTTTCAGTTGCTAGAACACTTTCACCAGGTCTTTCAAGAGCCTGTGGGCTTGCCTCCTCCCAGGTCTCATGACCACAAGATCGTTTTGAAGGAGGGCACTAGCCCAATCTCTACCCGACTCTATCGATACCCTCACTACCAAAAGGCTGAAATAGAAAAAATTGTCTCTGAATTACTGACAACTGAAGTTATTAGACCCAGCTCCAGCCCCTTTTCATCTCCTGTATTATTAGTCAGAAAACATGATGGCAGTTGGCGTTTATGTGTCGATTACAGAGCCCTCAACAAGGAAACTGTTAAGGATAAATTCCCAATTCCAGTAATAGATGAATTACTGGATGAGTTATATGGCTCAGTGATATTTTCCAAGTTAGACCTACGGTCTGGCTATCATCAAATCAGGGTGGTAACCGAGGATGTCCATAAAACAGCCTTCCGCACCCATGAAGGCCATTATGAATTTTGGTAATGCCTTTTGGGCTTACCAATGCACCCTCTACATTTCAAGGGCTGATGAATACAGTTTTTAAACCTTTCTTGCGGAAGTTTGTGTTAGTTTCTTTTGACGACATACTGGTTTACAGCAGCAGTATGGAAGATCATCTGGATCATTTACAGCAAGTCTTAAGGACCTTAGCTTATCACTGTTTATATGCAAAAAGGTCTAAATGTTTGTTTGGGGTGAATGAAGTAGAATATTTGGGGCATATTGTGACTATTGGTGGGGTCAAGGCAGACCCAAAGAAGGTGGCAGCCATGCTTGACTGGCCGGTGCCTAAGAACACTAAATCCTTACGAGGATTTTTGGGGCTCACTGGGTATTATCGTAAGTTCATTAAAGGGTATGGACTCATTGCATCACCACTTACTGAATTGTTGAAACTTAACTCATTTTTATGGAGTGAAAGGGCAGCTACAGCATTTCAGGATCTGAAGACAGCCGTGACTTCACCACCTGCTTTGAGGCTGCCAGACTTTTCACAACCTTTTACACTGGAATGTGATGCCAGCGGGGGAGGCATAGGAGTTGTCCTAATGCAAGAAGGCCAACCAATAGCTTTTTTCAGCAAGGCTTTAAAGGGTAGAGCTCTGACCCTATCAACTTATGAGAAGGAGTTCCTAGCACTTGTAACAACAGTTCAGAAATGGCGACCTTATCTATTGGGTCAGGCTTTCACTATCAAGACTGACCAGCAGGCCTTAAAATTCTTACTCGAGCAAAAGGTGGGCACGGTAACCCAACAAAAATGGATTACCAAACTTATGGGATACGACTTCAACATCCAGTACAAAATGGGGAAGGAAAACAAAGTGGCAGATGCACTTTCACGAAGGCATGAGTTTGAAACAGTTCCTGAGGGGTCGTTAGCTGTTATTACCTTTCCCACCCCTCTATGGATTGAGGAACTAAAGCATACTTATAGTACCTCAACAGATTTACAGCAACTATTAGCCAGATTTGACAATAACCAGGAGGTGCCTACTGGTTACACACTTCAGCACGACTTAATCTTAAAGAAAGGAAGAATAGTGGTGGACCCTCAATCGGCTTTCAAGAGCAAAGTTCTTAAGTTTATACATGAAGATCCCCAGGTTGGACACTCAGGATTTCTTAAAACTTACAAAAGAGCCAAAAGAGATTTTTTTTGGAAAGGTATGAAAAAGGATATCAAAAAGACAGTCAGGGAATGTGATGTATGTCAAGTCAATAAATCTGAGTCTATTTTACCCCCGGGCCTCTTGCAACCACTACCTATTCCTGGACAAGCTTGGGAAGCAATTTCTTTAGATTTTGTGGAAGGGTTACCAGTGTCTCAAGGTGCAAGTGTTATACTGGTAGTAGTGGACAGATTCACTAAGTATGGCCATTTTATGGCACTCTCCCACCCCTATACAGCTGCTGGGGTAGCTCAAATCTTTCTAAAAGAAGTGTTCAAACTTCACGGGGTTCCTAAAATAATAGTTTCAGACCGAGATCCCATCTTTCTAAGTTCTTTTTGGAAGGCCCTTTTCGAGCTATAAGGGTCTACCTTGAATTATAGTTCTGCCTATCACCCAGAGACAGATGGACAAACAGAAGCCCTTAACAAAACCATGGAGGGGTACTTACGATGTTACGTGGGGGTAAAACCTAAGAGCTGGGCCCAATGGTTACCCATGGCAGAGTTCTGGTACAATACATCCTATCATACATCTACCAAAATTTCACCCTTTGAAGCCCTCTACGGTTACAGTCCTTCTAAACTCACCACTTACATGCCAGGCACATCATCAAATGTAGCAGTGGACAGTTTATTACACACAAGGGATCAGATCAAGTCATTGCTCAAACAGAATTTAGAGGCATCACAAGCAAGGATGAAATTTTATGCTGATCGTAAACGAATTGAAAGGGAATTTACTGAAGGTGACTGGGTTTACCTCAGACTTCAGCCTTATCGGCAGAAGTCCATAGCAACTCGTCGGAATCTTAAGCTCTCTCCACGTTTTTATGGGCCTTTCCGAGTACTCCAGCGAGTGGGAAAAGTGGCTTACAAGTTGGATCTGCCAGCAGCCTCCCGGATTCACCCAGTTTTCCACGTCTCTTGTTTGAAGAGAAAATTAGGTGAGCAAATCTGCCCACTGCCGCGGTTGCCACCCGTGAACGATAAAGGTGAAATCTTGCCGGAACCCGAAGCCATTTTGGACCACCGTCTCAAGAACATACGCAGCCGAGCTACCACCGAAGTTTTAATCAAATGGGTTGGAATCGACCATGAGAACAATAGCTAGGAATCACTCTGGAAGCTTAGAGACCTTTATCCACACCTTGTGGGCAAGGTGCTTTAAGGGAGGGAGATTGTTAGGGTCTCACAAGGAGATGGGGTAAGGAGCGGCGATGGGGGACACAGAGAGATGCAAGTATCGAAGGAAGTAGATGGAACTGAAGTGAAGAGTTAGGGATTTTAAGGGGAACTCGCAACGTAGCGTTTAAGAAGGAAGGATGAAGCTCACCGTTTCAGGGGGATGACCAGCACGACGTCGTATGAGGATGGGGAACGTTTCGCAGGCTACTTGCCGTTCAAGTCCATTAAGTCTTAGTATTGTCGTATTAGTCTATTTTTGCATTCTGTTTTTAATTCTGTTTTACTTTACACGTGTTGCAATTTCCTTTGTCAAGTTTGTTATTCCTGCAAGGATATGTAGTGGAACGAACGTCTGAACAAGGACTGGAAAATCATTATTAAGAAACATCTAGAATTTGGAGGTTAAGGGCCCTCGAAGAACCCTTTGGCAATCTGATTCCTCAGTTGCTTTTTATCAAACAGTTATCTTGCTAGTTCTTTAAGTGTGAATCCATTTACATTACCGTCTCCATTCTGAAACCCTGCACTATAACCCAGAAACTGCCTACATCCACTCATACACTCAGAGAACTCTTACACTGTGATTTAAATTCGAATCACCAGATCAAGCCATGCATTTGCCTTCTTAGAAACATACATACATATATATATATATATATACATACATACACATATATATATATATATATAATATATATATAGGTCCAAGACTACCGATTACTTCAGACTTGACCGATCGCTATACCTCCAAGGTGGTGCGTGGCTCTCACGCGCCATCACAGTCGTTTTTGTATTTTATTTTTCTCCAAGGTTGAAAATGCGGATCCATATCTTTTCAAGATGTAATCTATTATTTTTCTATTTTTTTATTTAATTTCTGTAATGTCTTTTGTTTTAGAAAAAAAAAAAACACGGTCTCTAGGACTTTCGTCTGTAGAGTGTGTCCTCTACTCTATCTTAAACGGAGTATTTGGTTAACTCTGTGTTAGATAGATGTGTGCTGTCTCTCAGACTTTAGGTCTATAGAAGTTTACAGCTAAGACTAGATCATTTTAATCACGGTTCATGTGTACTGGACAACTATAAATATTGTACTTAACTTGTAATGTATGTTTCAAGTCAAGTTTATAATGTTAGTTATGAATGAATGCAATATATTTTTTTTCAAAAAAACAAATGAATGCAATAGACTTTTCTCAAAAAGAAAAAAAAAAAAAAATAATGTGTTACATGAGCTGCTTGGACTACAGGAAATTTCTCGACACGACGTGCATACGATAAAACGTGCCGTAAATAACAGTACTAAAAAGATCGAAGAGCCGTAAAGGAATCGACTATGATCACTAATGTACAAATTATGACATGCATAAAATTAGTGGCCGGACTGGGGATAACATTATCAGTTTAAAGAAATTAATTAAATGGGATGACCAGAGTACTGAAAATCTTGATCATGAATAGTCAAAATATTGGAGTATTATATATATATATATATATATATATATATATATATATATATATATATACACGCATGCAGACTAGTCAATGTCGATATTAATGAGATCTAACAAATCTTAAATATTTAATTTACATCTTCTGGTGTACTTATGAGGTGATCAGGGACCATATTTACCGGACAATCTTAAATCACTGACCGACATTGTAATCGATCTCTTACTAGCGGCCTTGCACTAATCTTTTGTTCAAAAGTGAGCTCGGCCACCATAAATAAAATCAAATTAAAAAATTTAATTTAATTTTTTTTTAACATTTTTTTAGTCGTAGTAATTACTTTTTTATAAAATTCTACGCGATATTTGTATATTTTAGACTTATATATATATCATTATAATTTAGTCATATATATAGTACTACTACTGATCATTAATTTTATAATAAATTCTAACAACGAAATATATATATGTTTTCAGTCGGGTAAAGCCCTACTAAATCTTAATCATGTAGCCTTCATTGTATTTAGAATATATTGAAGGCTACAGTACGATAAAAGATGAGTTAACCTTGAAGTACCACTTGTAAACTAGAGAATGGGATATATTAATATTAATCGTGTATGCATTGTTTGCGAGCGAAGCTTGTACTTCAGCATACGATAGATTCATTAATTTATTGGGAAGTAGTAGTTCTTTTCTATTTATTTCGTACGTCTTTGACTAATTCTGAGTTATGCAGACATATATAATTAACTTATAAAAGATTCATGCATATCTTATATATTGCATGCTTTTAATTTCATGTACAATATCTAAATATTATGCATCTACATGAACGTGCATGCATGCTAGCTTAGGCAGCAGAAAAATGCAACACGAAGCATATATATATATATATATATTATAATTATATAATATGATGGATATTCTGTCAATTTGTCTTTTATTGTTTTCGTTCTTTTGCTGCTTGTTCGTGTAGCAGTCTTTCTCTGGAAATATTAAATCTACAGAGAAGTAAATATATATAATATGGTCTACAAATTAAATAAAAGGCTAGAATATATATATATATAATTTGAATCTAAAAAATCATTAGCTCGGATTTGAACGGGTACAAATTAAAAACGACTGCACAATGCAGATTTGCTGAATTGACAATAGCCCACAATATTGACTTGACCATTAATTGTCTGTTCTGTTGGCACCAATCTTGGTAACTATTCATTAATTTGCTAGCTTAGCTAGCTTGACTTGACCCAGACAGCTCGCGTGCATATCCATCCGTGAGAAGTAATCATTTTAGAGAAATATATTATAATTATACAAAAAATAAATTAATAAAAATAAATAATATTTATAGTCATAAAATTTATAAATAATGCATATTTTTTTTTAAAAAAATAATAAATATAAAATTCACATAAAAAAATAATTTTTTAATAATATTACTTACTTTTTTTCAAAATAATTAATATGCAACGCTTCTACAACCTATAATTATATCTAACTAGCATTACTTATTTATCAAATGATATGATTTGATATCATGTACGCTAGATTTTAAATTTATTTTTATCATAAAATAAATCTAACGATTCACATACACATCTATACATACATACTTTGTAATTCTTAAGAATAATTAAGGTGGCACGTGCAATATATAAGAACCAGCTTATAAGTAATTTTTTGTTAAACCTATATTACAATGTCAACAAAAGAATTTTGTTAGGTACAAGTAAGTTTACGTACTAATCTACGTATTAATATTATTATCTTTATATTTTAAATTTAAATTAATATTATTTTTAATAAAATTTACTTTCTAACTAATTATATTATATAAATACACATATTAATACGTAAAACTGCTTACAATTAAATTTTTTCTCAATAAAATGTAATAATAAAGGTTCGTATATTGTAGATACTTGTTCGGTTAGAGAACTTGCAAAAAAGCAAAAAAACGGTGCATTAATTACGATAGCAAGGCTTTTTTTTTTTTTTTTTTTTTTGGTGTATTAGACATCAGGCCACACGATTTTAGAACGAAAAGGTTTTGGTTACGTGGCTGGCGGATGGCGGATGGCCAAGCCTGCCGTCATAGACCACACACACACGTGCATATATATATATATATATATATTGGTCAAAATTTGCCTGCATAATTGAAATTCCATATTCCGGCTCGTTTCCTACTCTTCACCAAGAGTTGTTTATTTTTGGTTCTTTTTTCGTAGTTGAAAACAATGTTTTAATTATACGCATAGAATAGCTATATATGCAGCCATTATTAATTTGTAATCATTATTTTGTTGGACTATGCTGCATATATATGATCAATGTGCATGTGGAAGTCATTGCGGCATTCCATTTTAATTTTCCTTTTGGAAGGAGAATAGGATTTCAATTTTATTATATATTAAACTCTTATTTTTAATAAATAAATAACTTTTCACAAAAGAAATAAAAGTTTTGGGCGTATTTTTAGCCACATTCGTATTATATATAATAATAATATGAAACTTAATTTTCAGTTAAATTAATTGAGAAACTCCTATTAATAAAGGTCTCCAATGTCTTCTTGTCTTACAAATGTTCATTGACTAGTCCAGTCAAACCAATCGGCTTGTCCAATGAGAAAATGGCAAGTCATTTTATTGGCAATGTTCCACGTACCGACGAGATACACTAGTCCATGTGCACTTTCCAACCAAATGCCATGCATCAAGAGAACAATAATAAGTTCACTATTGTCCCTGTATTTGACTCTGGAGCATCCTCGTATCGTGTGATGATGATCATTAGTCTTAGGAGTTTCGTAAAAAAACATTAACAATTATTATCCAAATTTCGAGTGGCACGTGGCTATATTTGATCAATTTCCTCCTATTGACCAAGTCAAAATGACAAACTGTCTTTTGTTCTTTGTGGTGTTTATGATACAAATACACAGAAATGGGGCAAATCTAATCCCACTAAACTCTCTCTTAATTGATTACCTCTATATATAAATCCCAATTCCATTTGGTAAATGCTAACCTCCCTAATCCTATCCATGAACTACTCTTGCATGCATTCATGTCCAATCCTCATGTATATATGTATCCCCTAGCCTGCATGGTCGAAACTTGAATGTAATTTTACTTTAAGGTCCTTTGACATCTCTTTATGAGATTAAAGTCAATGCAATTGCAAGTGTTCTCCACTAAACTCCAAAATTTGGCCGGCAAATACATATAGTTGGGTATATTCGACTTACCAACCTGGATGCAGCATCATAGATTTAGCTTGGTTTGATCCTATTCTCCATCGTGTCACTCTGATTAGACTGTGTGCGGATGGCAAGAGATTTCACACATTCACCCAAATAAGAAAGATAATCCATATTCAAGATAATGAGATCATTGTGCAAATTAGTCTAAAGCTGGAATTTTTAAAAATATATACCATAACGAATCGGCAAACTAACTATATAATTCTTTGTACAAAAAGCTTTGAAGATAGATAAATATGAAATGTAAACTCTACAACATTTAATACATTTTACATGTAACTAAGGGCTCGTTTGGATAGTGAGATGAAGTGAGACGAGATAGTTTTAAATGAGTTGAATAAAATATTATTAGAATATTATTTATTATTATTATTATTATTATTATTTTGAGATTTGAAAAAATTAATTTGTTTATTATATTTTGTGTAGAAATTTAAGAAAATTGTAATGATAAAATGAAAAAAAATCTCCAAATCATGTAATGAATGATGTTTAGTAGTGCATGGCAGCTATAAACAAGATAAAAATGCTAATAAGAAATTATATGCATGGAAGTGCATGCTGAGTCGCTGACTGCCCACCATGCATTTTCATTGCTGATGTTGTAATTTTCATTTAAATAATCTAATTTTGAGGAAAAGATATTTAAAAAGTAAGGGTTTAATTTATATATCGCACTGGTTCGATCGATCTCTTCAGTTGAAAACTAGTAATTAGAAAAAAGTACTAAATGTCAAAAAGGGCGTCTTTTTGGCTGCGTTTTGTAATATAAATGTTTATTCTATAAAAAAAAAAAAAAAAGAAACGATCTTCCATCTGATTCACTTCCTCGTGTGCTTTCAGTAGTCGCTAAAAGTTAAAAGTTAAAACCTACAGTTAATTGCAATTCTATTAATTGTATATATTTAGGTTTATTTTTCTTCGTGAGGGGAGAGATCCAGCTCCTTCCCGGAAGTTGCCAAGAATGAAATAATCCTCATGATGCTCCTTTTGTCTTGATCTGTTCAAGCTACTTGCGGGTTGTCGAATATTTCCGCTATAAATATCCAAACAAGGGCTAGGAAGATTTTGAGCTCACGGATCTCATTTGAAAAGTAAAGGGAACGAGCATTTGAGAGAGTGCGAAAAGACTTGGAGAAGAAATATTTGAGATCATCATGGTGAGAGCTCCTTGCTGTGACAAAGTCGGTCTAAAGAAGGGGCCTTGGACTTCCGAAGAAGATCAGATTTTGATATCCTACATCCAAAACTATGGCCATGGCAATTGGCGTGCGCTTCCAAAGCAAGCCGGTAACTACAAATTCCTACCTGTTTTTCTCTATGAACAGGTCCAGGACTCCAGGCCATAACTACATAGAATTAATCCAACAAAAAAGTTTCAAGGAAGGGATAAAAAAAAAAGATATACATGTTTAGTTAGGGTTTATTAAAACTGGGAACTAATCATTAGTTATCTTAATAATGATCTGTTTGCCCATTTCCTCTGTTTTGTGTAGGTCTGCTACGATGTGGGAAGAGTTGCAGACTCCGCTGGACAAACTACTTGCGTCCAGATATCAAGAGAGGAAACTTCAGCAGAGAAGAAGAGGACACAATCATTAAGTTGCATGAAATGCTAGGGAATAGGTATGCATCAATACTGGAGTAGTTTTTCAACTTTAAGAGAATATTGTCTTTCTTTCTGGTTATTTCATAAATAAATTCATTGGTGCCGACATGATCCATAAGAAACATGAGTAAATTTATAAGCAAGTCATTGTATTTATGCTAGGGATTAGGTATGCATAAATCTTGACGGAGATTCTATAATCCAAAAGCTTTCAAGTAGTCTTTTCGATCAGTTGGAGGTCACTGGAGCCATTGCTACGAATGTACAAGTCTTTTTTTCACATGTAGTGCGGACTAGAAGCCATTGCTGGCCTGAGGAAAAAAAAAAAGGAAGATTTATCTCTTAAGAAAATCAAGTAGTGGGGCTGAAAGATTCTCTAGGTTGACCCGACATGGCTGCAACAATATTGTTGCGCGCAGCACATGCAGCCATGATACATGTCTATATTATGTGCATGATTGTGCGAATTAGAATCTATTAGCTAGTTATTTAATTGTATAAATGGAAATAAGCTTTTCTTGTTCTGGCCGCCATTACTTCTACTAGCACATACAAATCAACATCATTAACGAAACTTCTTTTCCTCCATTTTTCAGGTGGTCAGCCATTGCAGCTAAATTACCAGGACGAACTGACAACGAAATAAAAAATGTCTGGCACACCCACTTGAAGAAAAGACTGAAACGAAACCAGACAAATCCAGAAACCATCCTGGACTCTACGAACTGTGATTCCAATGCCCAAAGCCAATCGCAATCCTCCAACTTTAATCTTGCTTCCCATCAAGGGTTTGAGAGTCCAGCATACACATCAACGTCACCGCAACCATCTTCTAGTGATTTTTCATCGGCCACGAATGCCTCAGTTACGTTAACCATGGAACCAAATTACAATTACATGATGAGCCATATTAAGGCTGAAGACATGGACTTGTCGGGAACTTTGCCTGAGATTGATGACAGTAGTTTGTGGTTTGAACCACCACTGCCCGAGAACACCATGGCGCCGTTTGATTTACCGGCGATCACCGATGAATCACAAGCTCAGTATCCGCCCTTCAATTCAATCGAACAAGTGGAACCAGGCTATCCTTATGGCTCAATTGTTGACGATGGCATGGAGTTCTGGTACAACCTTTTCATCGGAGCCGGGGGTTCACCGGAATTATCAGAATTTTGAAAGTTTCGCTTTCTGTTTGGCGGTTTGGAGGATTTGCTCAATGGCTTTCATGGTATCATGTTTTGACCGTTGCAACAACGAAAGGACAGCACCGATGTTTAGTGTGGGGGCAGATGTGTCTCCAAGTCTAAAAGCTGTAATTAATCATCCATTGACGAGCTAAAAGCAGGTCTTGGCAATGAGGTTAAATTATAAGGAAAAATACATCTAAATTGGTAACAACTGTGGTGAGTTGAAGGGAACTATAGGGAGAAAAGAGAGATTAATTACTTAGAAACAGCTTTGTAAAGTGACGGGAGGACTACGTACAGATCAAGAACAGAGTATATATATATATATATATATATATATATATATATATATATATCTTCGCATTCTGATCTTTCATTGAACAAATAAATTATGCTTCTTGAGCTTATCCTTGTCAATTTTTTTGTTACCATAATATATATATATATATATATATATATATATATATGAAGATGACAACAATGAATTAATTGTTGCATTTCATGGCATTAATATATGTTCGTTCGAGGAATATGAAGTTCTTTCTTTGCTTTGGATAAATTATTTATTTGATCTGATCGTGGAAAATGAAAAGGAATATGATTTTTTCTTTGCTTAAGATAAATTGTTGAGTTGGTCGTGGAATCAATTCATTGTTGAGTTACTTAAATTACACAAAATTAAACTATCTCATCTTATCTCAAATAATCATTACAATTTTTTTAAATTCTCGTATAAAATATAATAAATAATTTAATTTTTTTAAATTTTAAAATAAAAATAATATTATAATAATATTTTATTTAACTTTTAATGAAATATATCATCTTATCTCATCTTAAAGACATGACTAAATGAGGAGAATTTTAACTTGCAGCTGGTATTTGAATTAGTCGATTTGACAAATGACCTGAAATTAATAAGATTTCGAGGTGTACAACGTAATAATAGCATTATAATTGAGCATCATATAACAATCTCAGAAATGGGACAGAAAAGAAGTAATTATTACGGAAAATTAAAATCTAGATTTTAATGCAAAAAAAAAAAATTGTAGATTTTATTATTAATTTATATCTTAACATTCATCTTCATCTGTGGATTATATTTTTTAGTAAGCCCAAACGTGAAATATTTAATTGAATTCAGGAGCTCAGCTCTGATATTATGTGAAGATATATATTTAATTACTTGTATTATATTATTAACACTCTATTTAATGAGTGAGCCCAATATACATGTGTAATATTTAATTGAGCGAGATAGCGTGTATAGTTAGAATTTGAATTCATGATCTTTGTTTTGATACTATGTAAAATTATTTTTTATCTAAAAAATTTAAGTTGATGAGAAAGAAAGAGATTTTATTATTGAACAGTTTTGCTTTGCATATTCTGCATGGTGAGAAAGGCAAGAACAATGGTCTATTGACCAGTGTTTTTAATTTCGTACCGTACCGGTCAGTATGATCGAAATTTTTCGTATCGGCCCAGTGGCCGGTATAGGTATCATATGTGTTTCGTACCGGCCTATATTTCAACATGTACCGGCCTACATTTCGACCTTTAATTTTTTTTTTCAAACTATAAGTTTATTTTTTTACTCTTAATTCAGACTAAACTATTTATAATTTTTATATATATGTATTTATATATAATTTATTTATATATAGATTATTATTTTGAAATATAATTTATATATATATTTATATATATAATTTATTCATATATCGATTATTTTGAAATAGTACACGAAACAGTATCGATATTAAAATATTTCGTTCTAATATCTTAACCGGTACGGCAATCGGTACTGTATGCAAAACATTACTATTGACTATTCGACTTCAAAGGAGCAAAAATCACAAATAAAGCATGCAGATGAAAGAGGACCACTAATGCATGGAGCAAAGAAAATGAAAAAAAAAAAAAAAAAGAGGAGGGAAAAAGATGAATACAGATAAAGAGCTTGAGAATAGACTTGCCAACCTATGCTGACTATGTAAAGCTTGTACACCCAATCATAAAACTGCGTTGATTGTGAGAACGGGCCAGACTGCCATTAAAACAGATATCATGTATTTAATTAGTTTCAATGTATTTGGCTCCTTTCTATTTTTCTGTCAACATGATGACTTTAGACACTAACCAACAACAGTATCACTACACCTTGTTAATCAAGCTTAGAAAAAACATGAAAGGTGGAATAGAGACGGGAATGGCTCTCTCTTTAGATATGACCTCTGGGCTCTTTAGATATTTTCCACTTACCCCATCAGTGTACTACTGCCTTTTCCATTGGAGTTGATCGTTTACTCATCAGAATTTCTAGTCTTTGCTAATTATTTATCTTATGCTACTTCCTCGCTCTTTCATAAGGTTTTCTTCCACAATATCTAATGCCTGCCACACTTTTTTTTTTTTTTTTAACGCCACTGATTACGCATGCAGTTCTATCTCTTGTGGTTTCTTTATAATTTTACATCAAATGAAATGCAAATACTTTACATCACCAGGTTAACGTAGTACTATATCCTAGCATTGAATTGCCACCTCTACCCCACTCCCCCAGAAAAAAAAAAAAAAAAAAAAAAAAAAGATATTTTCTAAAGATGAATTAAACAATCACTATTTTTATGGGATTTTCCAGAATTTCTCTCATAATTTCATCGATTTTGACTACCATTTGCTGCTTTATTTCTTCTTTGTTTCCTTTCCCTTTTGACCCGATGACTTTAAAAGTCACTGCACTTGGGTTTATTATTCTAAAGTTGATTCTACTTCTACGCACATCTTGTTAAATACTTAACCAGTGTTTCATTATTTTAACGTCTTGGCCATTGCACTATCCCGCTTCATATCCTTTTTCCTGTTCCTTAACTTAACTCAAATGGGATTATTCCATGGAATTCTCATACCGTGTCAAATAAGTTTTCAACCAAAAGCTAAATAAATCAATATCACGACCTGGAGGAATGGAAGCGATTGAGCTTGGCCAGGTGCCTGGAGGGTTTGTTGCGTAACTTCCGCCATTTAATGAGATGATACCTAAAAGCTTGGTTTTTTTTAATTGACGAGCCCAGCAACTCTTGTGTTTATGTTAACCATGTTTGCAGTGGCTGAGCTGTTTCTCTTCAACAAAATCCTCGAAAGATGGTCCCATACCAGAATTGATGCCCGACAATGTGGACTGCGAAAGGATGTAGATCACTAGATTGTCTATTATGGATGTGAAAGCGCAAATTCTACGAGGGAGCCCCCGAGGGGATTGATTTCGGTAACCACTCACTCGGTCGCTGCATAGCCGATCGAGGGACCACGCTTCAACTAGCAGCGTTGATTTAGAAGCTGTTTGAATAGTCAGATAAGTTGAATTGAGATGGGATAATTTTTGATGAAAATAAAAGTTCAATCAAATATTGTTAAAATATTATTTTTTAATATTATTATTATTTTAAAACTTGAAAAATTAAATTTTTTATTATATTTTCTATAAAAATTTAAAAAAATTATAATGATGAAATGAGATGAATTGAGAATATTTCTCAATCCAAATGAACTCATAGATTATCCCATATCCTCATCGTCTATGGGCTAGTAAAATTAATTAAAATTTTCAACCAGTTTATCAAAAAATAAAAAATCAAATGCCAAAAAAAAACTACTTATCCTAACGTGCGTGGTATGTCATTAAAAATTAATAATTATGTAAACATGACATTTATAACAGGATAGAACTACCAGTCATCTATGCTCTGAAAACACCGAATAATTTTTCCAACAGCAACAAGTGAAAGATGATTTCTGGTGCTGAACAGCTGCAGACTACTGTCTAAAAACCACTGCCTTTAATTTCTGATTATCTGGACAAGTGTTTAACTTATAACTAATTATCTGAATTAAGTTAATACAACACAATTAAAGATGACGTTAAGCCTCAATAAAATAAGAGCGGTGCTGCTCAGAGTAGCCAGCTCTGACCGCTAGGCCAAATTGGCCTTTCATTTTTTTTCAATTTTTTTATTCAATTTTTTTTTATTATTTTAAAACATTTTTAAAAAAATATAAAAATATATCAAATAAAGAAAAAAATTAAAATTCATGAGTTGTCAAAATAAAAAGACATGTTGAGTGGGTAAAGTAACATTTTTCATAAAATAAAAACATCAGTAACACCAGCCGGGGAAGTTATGGACGGATTCATGGCAATCAGGAACGGCTGGCACATGGCAACCATCAAAATAAACAGTCATCAAATCCCAATTACGCAAAGGCGGAGAGAACCAACAAAAAAACCCAGAAATTATAGATCGACAAAGCCACTTCAAATGTTCAAATGTGCATTTGATAGCACGTGATATAAGGATAACCGTTACAAATTCAACCGTCCCGAGTAGAAATGAAAGCTGCGACAAATATAAAATCCAAAGAAGCAGCCTCTCCATCATTAACAGTTTCTCTAAATCTTTAACAATGGCATTATTCAAAACTGCAAGATACTTCTAGAGACAAACAAGAAAAAGCCAGACGTAATACCACGTTATATAAGGAACGAGGGCATTCAAGAGAGGCATGAGTAAGCCAAGGCCTTCTCCTCAGTGAGCTCCTCTGCTGTCAAGTCCAGCTTCTTTCTAGAAAAGTCATCGAGTGAAAGTCCTGGGCAGATAAAAAGGATAACAACAACCAGGTGAGTTTCACCAAAAGAATCCTACACTGAAGACAACCAAAGAGCATAAAATATCCTATTTACAAACTTTTTTATATTGAAGCCATTAACAGTACCAGCACATTCAACTCAAAATAACAACCAGATCTTAATATCCATCATTCAAAGGCAATGATAAAGCAGCTGGGAGAGCTTTTTTAATTCAAGTACACAAAAGGTATAACCCAAGTGCAAGAAGATGGGAGAGCTCAGACGGCACTGTAAAAAGGCATTGAACCTGAGCCTCAACCTCAACTCCCCCCCACCAAAACCCAAAGAAAAATATACTCTCCCTCGACATGATAAAACTTTAAACTGGCTATCTCATCCCTCTTAAAGCTGAGGTCATAGCTTGAACCCTATATGCACGTTGAGCATCATCTAATGCCAATCATTAGTTAATATTGTTGCTACATCTTGAATATAATTGACCTTAAAATCCTAAAATTAGTTGTGTTGCGTGAAATTACCTTTAACTATCGTCCACTCTCCATTGCGGCAAGTGACGGGGAATGAATAAATGAGTCCAGCAGGTACATTGTATGAACCATCAGAGTACACCCCCATGGACACCCAAGTGCCCTGAATTTACAACTAAAATTGTCAATGATAGGAAACCAACTTTTACACAGTATACAATCAAGGAACAGAGAGAATAATACGAACCTCTGGGGTTCCTAGGACCCAATCACGTATGTGGTCACAAGCAGAGCTGGCAGCTGACAATGCACTTGACAGCTTCCTAGCTTTGATAATTGCAGCACCACGTTGTTGAACAGTAGTTATGAACTCTCCCTTCAACCTTTAATAAAGGAACTTATATCAATACAAATGAATTTAAACCAAAAACTCATCAAAATTGAGCATTATCCATTTTCATACCATGCATCATCAGCAACAAGCGCAGGGACAGGCTTCTCTCCAGATGGTGTTTTCACTGTAGCGTGGCTGACATCAGGATACTGGGTTGACGAATGATTTCCCCAGATAATAACATTTTTAACATCTGAAACCTGAACATTCAGTCTCTCAGAAACCTGGCCCAAAGCTCTGTTATGATCCAGTCTTGTCAAACAAGTAATGTTTTTCTCGGGGATAGATGGTGCAAATTCCTTCAAGATCAGTGCATTGGTATTTGCTGGGTTAGCAACAACCAAGACCTGCATAGGAAGCAGAAGCAATAAGTGCACGCTCAACAAAGTAAATTGGTCCAAATTCATATACAAGAACTTGCTTTCTCATTTTCATGTATGGGCATCACAAAGACACAAAATTGCCTGTCAAGTTCTACTTGACTTCAAACTAATTGGTTTAGTACACAAGAAAGGTTCCAAATTCACAATGGGTGCCACTCTAATCTATGACAGCTATCATTACTTGTCAAAGTAGCTATTTGAAATTAAGAGACTCTGAGTTATGATTTCTTCTTGGTAAGTTAACGTGGAGATCTTGAGCCTACAACTTAACCCTCCACCCTTTGCTTACAACGGAAGGACGTGCCATTCAAACTAGACGTCATTGACCCAAGTGATAAATTTGTAACTACAATCTAAACATCAATAAAACCATCTAGTGCTCAGGGGGCATACATACACGCTTGAAGTTTTTCAGAGAACCTTTAGATTTCTACACTGTCACATTATTTGAGTTGATATCAGGATGCATTTAAGAAAAAGGGAGAAAAAATATGGCAAAATTTGTTTCCAGCTTTTAACTGCCATCTGTGCTGCAAGAGGGTTTCAGATTTGAGATGGCACATAATAGATGATTAGGTGAATTCAATCATCTTAGACACCAAAATTACCCAAAAATTTATTTTCCATATTTTAAGAAACTCATTCACCTTGCAGTTTGCAGCTGCATGTTTTTCAAGGGCGGAAGCCTGAGACTTGTAAATTGACACATTTTTCGACATCACATCTTTCCTTTCCATGCCTTCTTTCCTTGGGAACCCACCAACCATGATTGCAATGTTAACCCCAGTGCATGCCTCGACAACATCAGTTGTAGCAACAACACCTGTTGATATATCACGCCATACGTCAGTCATAATCTTACATATCATTAATATCAGTAAAATGCTGGGGCATCCAGATTCTTGAGTCATTTGACCCATTAAAGAGCATTGGCATACCTTTAAGAAGAGGGAATGCAGCATCCACCAACTCCATTTTCACCCCATTCAATGCCTCTGCAGCAGGTGGGATATCGAGCATGTGCAGGATTACAGGCTGGTCGGCACCCAACATCACTCCCCGAGCAATCATAGGGACAAGCGCATATCCAATTTGTCCTGCAAATCCCGCAATAGATCATCAGCACATCACTCAAAATATAAATTATAAAGAGAATGTTGAATAGCGGGCAACCACAGAATTAACTGTATCAGGTGCTAAGGCTACCTTTCTATGATAAAGAATTAAAATAGGAAACAAATAACAAGTTCCCAAGGTTATATTGAGCATGGTACCAACAGCGTCATGTGGATGGTTGAAGAACCATCATGACGATGTTGCTCAAGCTGCAGAACATGTTTTGGCAACACGACCCACACATTGAAAAAGCATTTCGTGTACCAATACTGATATTCTCCTTATCTAAACCTTAAATATCTCGCTGAATTGGTATTTCGTTGTTACCGTGCGAGATTTAATATCGGAGAGTTGAGTCGTTTCACTGTTTTATTCAATTATCGATAACTCATGGATTTGATTAGTGGCCAAAGCAAAGAAATAATTCAATATTGGGAGGGGGGAAAAAGCATTAACAACCCCAACCATCGTGACATAAACCAAATATTGCAACCCAAGCGCAAGCTTAGATCCGCATATTGGATTTTTTTTTTCATACGATAAACTAAAACTTACCTCTTAGAGTACAGATCACAAAGAATGCAACCGAACCAACAACATTTACACCAGATTCAAACAACTACATACTCTGTCCAGCTCAATCAGCAAATAAAAAAAAAGAAGTGTTAAAAAAAGTCAATCACAAGCACGGATCTGGGTGATTGCTTCTTAATCATGACAAAAAAGTAAAAATGAAATATAGCATCAAAAGATCAGTGATTCTCTTCGCACACATGGGACATTTTGTGGATCGTCATGTACCAGATCTAAACCACTCTCCGAGCAGACTAAATTGAATACAGAACACCAAAAAATAGTAGGATTGAGTCTCAGACAAAAGCGATGAATCATTAAAAAAATGAAAGTGATAGATCTGATGCAACAAGAAAGTGGTAATGGATTTGATACCTGCGGCTCCAGTAACGAGGACACGGACTGGTTCTTTCGCCATTAGATCGAGATCGAGGGGACTGAGAAACGAATGGGTTTTTCGACGAAGGCGGAATCGGAGAGTGAATCAGTCTAGTACTGGCAAGAGCGAGGGACAAAAAGGGGGAACCTTCAGATATATATTGGCGTGGAAATGGTGTTATCAGGGGAATGCTGATAGCCGCAAGCGCATAAACGTCGGCGTTTTAGTCATGAAAGTAAAAGAGCAAAGAGGACGAAGTCGTCAATTCGCTCTTTACCCTTTTGAAGTAAGTTGTTAACTTTGAGTTGGTGGGGTGGGAGCCTGACGCGTAGGAGGAATATTCCGCTAAGATGCGCATGACAACGTGTATGTCCACGGGTATCAAATAAATCAAATTTAATTTTAACTGTGAGGTGACGTGGCTTTACCAAGAAGTGAAAGGTTAAAAGTCTTTAACAATTCAGTTGGGAACTAATTCAGCTCTTAATTGGGTGGGAGGGTCAATGACCTCTATAAAAATCAATAAAACATAATGGCATTTACTTTTTAGGTCCTGCTATTGCCTTTCTATCGGTTTATAGCTCAGTGACTTCAGAAATTCCAACTTCCTTTATTTATTATTATTATTTGTTCTTTTTCTCTTCAAGACAGCCTATACCATTATGGTTGTGACGGAGACATTGATTCCTGCAACAATAGCTATAAATAAGGTACGGTTTGGATAATAAAATGGGTTGGAATAATTTTAGATAAAAATTAAAAGTAGAATAATATATTATTAAAATATTATTTTTTAATATTATTATTATTTTATAATTTGAAAAATATGAATTGTTTATTATATTTTGTATAAAAATTTAAGAAAATTATAATGATGAAATGAGATAAGATGAAATATTTTTACTATCAAAATCATGCTTTAATTTTCTATTTTTCATTTTGGGTATATTTTGAGTGATTTTAAATGCATCATAGGAATTAGTAAATATGAGAATTTCAAGATAAAGAGTAAAAGAAACAAGTAAACAAAGAAATCATGAATGTCTTGAAAAGCATAAGATTAGGATTCATGGTGTTAACGTTGTGTTCCGTACCCCTTTGGGCAGGATTCTAGCAACTCAGGCTTGGGCTTTTATACCTACACACTCAAGAAAACAGGGAAAGGAGGAGCCGAGGGGAGACCGGAGAGTCTCCGATGCTTAAGTCAGTATATCTACTTAGTAGTTTGTGCCGGAGTGCAAGAACTTAGAGATAGTTTTTCGTACCTGTGGGTCGGCTTTTATACGAGATTTTTTAGTGGGGACATCCCATACCTTGCCTTAGGTGGCTCATGTTACTTCGACTGTTGTTTGATTAAAATCCTTTAATGCGGCGCGGCTCTTGGAGTGGCGCCATTAATGCGGCGTGACTCTCTTATTAGACTTTAGCCTGCGAGTGATTATTGTCAAGTCTCTCCATACTTTCTGTCAGGAGATCGAGGGTCCTCCGCACCTCTCGCCCACCTGCCTATACAGATTCTCGGGGCTTAGGTGTCACTGGGGTGTGTCAGGGCAGTGAGTCTCATCTGTCCCTATCGTTCGTCTTTCTGGTGTGAGGGTTGCTTCACAGATTGGTTTTTCTTATGGGTTGAGTACTCCGCAGAGGCCCAGTGACTTCTTTTAGAGGAAGGTCGTTGGGCTTTGGACTCTCCCCACCCTTTTTCCGATATCCCTTATGGGCTTGTTACTCGGGCCTACACGAGGAAAAACCCCTTTACACAAGGCATTTTTATCCAAGATGTAAGACTTCTGCTGAGAAATTGGTGGATCAAATAGGTATATAATATTTATTAGAAAGCTATTAGAGACACAAATGAATTCTACAAAGGATTCCCACAAACAGACGTGGCACTGCCACGTATTTGTTTTTTCAATTTCTCCCCCAACCCCACGTCTCTCCTTTGCTCCCAACAGAGCCCCCTGTGCCCCCGCGTCTCCCTGCATTCCCAAACCCCCAACCCCATTGAAGCTGTACCATTTCGCACCACCGCCGCTGCCAGGTACATATTAATTTGCATTTCTCAGTAATTTAGAAAGGTCTAAAGGTTGATGTTTTTTGGATTCTTTGATCCGCTATTTGGTTATCCAGAAAAGTGTAGGTAACTAAGACAAATAAGCTAGAAGACTTTTAAATAAGTTTTGCCAAGCGGTTTTTTTTTTTTTTTTTCCTTTCATGGGTCCCCAATCAATAATCAATAATATCGAAGGTATTACTGATTGTGGAGCCACCATTCTTGAAGCTAGTTTGAAGCTAGAAATTTCTCGCAATCCACGAATCTTGGGATCTAAAGCAAATTCACCCACCCTCCAAGAACCACTTTCTTTTTAATAAAAAACAAAACAAATAAAAAAATAAAAATCTGGGAAAGAAAAAGACAAAATTTTTAGGACGGCCCGGTGATGAGCTTAGAGGCAAATATATCAGATGGGTCTGAGAATTAGGAGTGGTGGAATCAGGGGAGAGAGAGAGAGAGAGAGAGGCAACAAAGAGACGAAGGAGAATAAGAGATAGGTATGTATCAATAAAATAACAGGCACTGCGAAAGTGGGTTGGCAGCGATGTTGGTGTCGACAGGAACTGGCGGCGAAGCTGGGTGGGCTCGGGTTTGAGGGGTTGGGAGGGGGAAGGGGAGTTGCGGCGGGGTGGAATGCAGGGGTAAAAACAAAAACAGAAAAAATGAAAATAAAAAATAATAACTTAGATGACATGGCACTGTGCCATCTCAGCTTGTGGGATTCTTTGTGGAATTCTTGTATGACTCTAGCAGCCCTCTATTTATTATTTTATATAGAAGAAGAAAACAGTTTATTGGGCAACAAATGTTACAATATCAAATTTATAGCTCACTTTTTATGTCTGTCTATCTCATGCTCTAAGTCTTCAAATTTACATAATTTCATACCAAATTGATTTTTTACATAGAAATTCATCTCTTGTTTGGCAATTGAGCTAAATTAAACATATCTTTGCAGTTATTATATGATAAAAAATCATTAAAACATATCGTCAATTTGGGTATTGAGGTTTTCTAATTTCAACAATTTAGAAGATTGCATATATAGACCAAATAGAGTTAAGAAAATGTCAACTAACAACAAAAAAAGGGCTTGGGAACCCTCGGATAGTTCGAGATCTCCATCTGATGGGGGAGGAAAAGAAGCCCGACTTGGTTTTTCTTATCGAAACCAAGCTTAGATCAAGTGAAATGGAGGTTGTTAGAAGGAAATTATGTTTTGAATGGTGCTGTGTTGTTGATGCTGTGGGAAGGAAAATGGGGTTGGCTTTGTTATGGAAGTAGGAAGAGTTGGTTGAGATTTTTAATTTTTCTCAAAGACACATCAGCGCCTGGTTTTAGGGGAGGGGATGAGTAACAGGTGCTCTCTCACTAGGTTTCATGGTCATCATGAAACTGCTAAGAGGCAAGAATCTTGGAAGTTGCTTAATGATTTGTAACCTTGTGTGCAGGTCCCTTGATATGTGTTTGAAGACTTTAATGAAATTATTTTTCAAGATGAGAAGAGAGGGGGTAAGTAGAGGGATGAGAAGCAGATGGAGTTGTTTAGAGAAGTGTTGATGGAGAATTTTCTAGATGATGTGGGGTGCAGGGGAGACTGGCTTACTTGGAGCAATAAGCATTCTGATGATACCTTTACTAAGGAAAGGTTGGATAGGTTCGTAGCCAATCCTACGTGGTTCTCGTATTTCAAAGGGGCTGAGGTTGAGGTCTTAATTGGTAGATGTTCTGATCACAGGCCCTTGTAGCTGTGTTGGGAAGCTTCTTTGCATCTAAGTAGGAGGAAACATTTCCTGTTTAGGTTTGAGGTGAGTTGGGTGAAGGAGGAGGGGTGTGAGAGTCTAATTGCTGATGAATGGGGGAAGGGTGGAGTTTTGATAGATCCTTTATGGAAAGTACATAAATTATTGAAGGGATGCAGTGGTTCTCTCTTGGATTGGGCCAGATACAGGAAGAGGAATAGGTTCAAGGAGATCAATGAGATGTAAGTGAGATCAAGAAGTTGCAGACTGATGAGGGTCCTAACAACTCTGAGAGGATCAAACATTTGCAGAAGGAGGTGGGGACTTTGTTGAAGATAGAGGATTTGAAGTGGAGGCAAAGGGCAAAGTACAATTGGTATAAACTAGAGGATAAGAACACTAAGTTCTTTCATGCTTGTGCCTCACAAATGAAGAAGAAAACTGCATTAAGTCTGTGGTGGATTATGAACAGATGGAATGGGCGGATCCTACTGGCATTGTGGAGGTCTTTCAGAAGCACTATAAGCAGGTTTTTAACTCTACAAACCTATCTGGTGCAGAGTTGGAGGCTTATTTACAAGTTGTGCAGCCCAGGGTTACCAATGAGATGAATGGTAAACTTTTAAAAGAGTTCACTAGGGAGGAAGTTGAGACTACCTTGAATCAGATTGGGTCATTGAAGGCCCTAGGTCCTGATGGATTTTGGGCGTGTTTCTATCATAATTATTGGAATATAGTGGGTGAGGAGGTGAGTGCAACAGTGTTAAAAGTGCTGAGGGGGAGTAGTATGGGGGAGACCTTAAATAACACATTTATAGCCCTTGTCCCTAAGATAAAAGACCCCAGAGCAGTAACTGATTTTAGGCCTATTAGTCTTTGCGATGTCTTGTATAAGATCATTGCTAAGACTTTGGCTAATAGGCTTAAATTATTGTTGGATGAGATAATATCAGGGAGTCAGAGTGCCTTTATTCCTGAGAGGATCATAACTGACATTATTATGGTGGCATATGAGGTTTTACACTTGATGAAGGCTAGGGGCAGAGAAAAGTTGGTCATATGGCTATCAAACTTGATATGTCCAAGGCTTATGATAAGGTGGAGTGGGTTTTTTTGGAGGCCATGATACTGAAAATGGGTTTTGAGAGGAGGTGGGTTGATTTGATTATGGGGTGTGTTAAGTTTGTTTCTTATGCCATTTTGGTGAATGGTGAACCTGGAGAGAAATTACTTCCTTCTAAAAGACTTAGGCAAGGGGATCCATTATTTCCTTCCTTGTTTTTGTTGTGTGTAGAAGGCTTTATCTCATTATTGGAGCAAGTTGAAAGTGTAGGTGAGATTAGAGGGGTAAAAGTGGCTAAAGGGGGGATGAAGATTTCTCATCCTCTTTGATGGTGAATGTGTTATCTTTGGGAAGGCTAGCTTAGATGAGTGGAGAAGGCTCAATTATTTGTTGGGAATTTATGAAGCTGCCTCAGGCCAATGCATTAACAGAAATAAAAATGCGATGTTCTTTAGCTCAAATGTGAAAATGGAAGTGAAACAATAGTTGTTGAAGGAAATGGGAGTTTGCAGTAGCAGTAGTTATGAAAAGTACTTGGGGTTGCCAACTATGGTGGGGAGATCCAAATACAAAACTTTTAGAGGCATTAAAGATAAAGTATGGCAGAAGTTGAATGGCTGGAAAAACCATTTCTTATATTTTCATGAGAAAGAGGTCCTTTTGAAAGCTTAAGTTACCTGTGAGACTATGTAAGAAGTTGGCTAGGATGATGGCTCGCTTCTAGTGGGGCCACATGCAGAATGAAAAAAAAAAAAAAAAACTCACTGGAGGAGTTGGGACAATATGGGATTGGCTAAGGACAGAGATGGCTTGGGACAATATTGGAGTGTTTTAACCAGGCTGTGTTAGCTAAGCAGTGTAGGAGAGTTTTCTCGAATCCATCCTCATTGGCTACCAGGGTTCTTATTGAGAAATACTATAAAAATTTTGATTTTCTAGAGGCAAGGTTAGGAAATAGACCCTCTTTAATTTGGAGAAGTCTAAGGGAGACATTAGATTTATTGAAGGAAGGGCTGGTGTGGAGGGTGGGAAATGGTAAATGTGTAAGGATTTAGGGATAGATGGGTCCCAAAACCTACTTCTTTTTGTATTCAATCCCTTGTTAAAATACTTAACAAAGACTCTGGAGTGAATGAATTATTTGTTGAAGAGGGTCGAGGTTGGAATGGGGGTCTGGTCAGAGCCATTCTTTGTGAAGAGGAAGCTGAGTTAGTGTGTGGTATCCCTGTCAGCTTAACTAGTCTTCTTGATAGGAGGATATGGTTTCACTAAAAAAATGGGATCTTCTCAGTAAGAAGTGCATATCACCTAAAGATGGAAATGAAGCAAAGGGAGAGAAGGGAGTTCTCTGATATTGACAGTTTGAAAGATGTGAGGAGGAGTAGGACTGTAAATGAACCAGTCTATTCAATAGCCAGCTCGGTTAAACTTGAATCGAACTCGACTCGTGAAAAAAAAAAAAAGCTCGTTCGTGAAAGCAGATACCTGCTCGATTTGTAAATGACACAAACCCGACAAAATTCGACTCAACTTGGTTAGGGCTCGTTAAGGCCCGCTCGTTTATACTCGAGTCGACTCGTTAGCTTGACTCGATTAAAACTCATTCATATATTGATAAATATATACATACACCTATGTATATATACATATATATATGTATTAGCTAATAATATAAGCATACCACTTCTATAATTAAATATATAATATATAATCTAATTACTTATATCTATAAAGTGAATATACTTCATAGGTATATTTTATAATTTGTATAATAATTAGTCGATAAAATTTAATAATTTCATATACTAGTATGTGGGAACCATATATGAAACAGATATATGCTATCATATTAAGTGTATGTATTAATAATATATGTATGCATATAATATATTGTTATTTTGAATAAATATCAACTAGTTAGATATTAATTATTTATAATTTTTTTAAAATTTTATAATTCAATAAAGGTTCTACTTGTTAGTTGTATAAATTCAATATTAGATTTTTTATTTATTTAATTTATTAATTATTAAATCTTATTCAAAAAATAAAAAAATAAACAATTTGAGTTTAAGCTAGAGTTAAGAGTTTAGCTTATTGAGCCGAGCTCGAACAAAGAATAAAAAAAATTCTCGAGCTCAAACTCGAGCATTTTGAGTCGAGCTGAACTCGACAAGCCAAATATCAGCTCGGCTCGGCTCGATTATAGCCCTAAAGGAGGTTGTGGAGGCTGAATGTCCCTAGTATCGTGAAGACTTTTTTGTGGAAGGTCTTGAATGAATGCCTTCCAATAAAGAAAAACCTGTTTACAAGGAATATTTGTGATTCCCAGCTTTGTCCTGTCTGTGTAAGGGAAGTGGAGACTGTAGAGCGTGATGTGGGGGTGCAGTGCTGCTTCTGATGTGTGGTTGGAATTTCCTGCTCCCATTTAGAAATGGTATTGCTCATATAAGGATTTCATGGTGCTATGGGACTCTCTTTGTAAGAGATTATAAGAAAAAGAGTTAGAATGGGTGGTTGTTACTATGAGAGGTATATGGATGCGCAAGAATAAATTTGTTTTTGAACAAACTTTTACAAGTCCAAGTCTTTTGGTACAGGGGCAAAAGAAGCCTTGAGGAGTTCCAAAAGGCACAAGAGGGGCCCAAATCAGAAGTTCATCCCCAAAGGGTGGTGAGAGATCAAATTAGGTGGAAGGCATCAGTGGATAACAGATTAAAGCTGGATTGGGATGCTGCTTTGGATTTGAAGAGAGGTAGAACGAGTGTAGGCATCATCATTCGAGACTCAATGGGGAAGCACTGATTTCTCTATGTATGAATAAAGATGATGTTTTTAAAGCAGTGGTGGTTGGGATCCTAGCTCTGTGGAGGGCAGTGGAATTGTGTGTTGAGCTAAACTTGACTGATGTTATATTTGAGGGGGATGCACAAGTAGTGGTGAAGGTTGTTAACAGTAGAGATGAGTTGTGCTCCTAGTATGGACATCTGATTGATGATATTAGAGCTTACTTTGTTTGTAGGGACGGGTGGGATATTATACATGTTCAAAGGGAAGGTAATAAGGTTGCCCATAAGTTGGCAAGTTTGTCTTTGCCCATTAGAGAGGAATTAGTTTGGGTAGAAGAATGCCATGAGGAAGTGTGTAGGGGTTGTTGTTTGACAAATTGGGTATAGCTTAATATTGAGACGAATGAAGTTCATGTTTTATAGTAATATATATATATATATATATATATATATATATATATATATATATATATATACACACACACACATAGTACTATTCAAAGAATTGAGTTTGAAAAAATTCATCCAACTCATTTTAGTGGAAAAAACTTTATCCATTTTCATAGGTATAGAATTATTAAGGAAATAATCACCACCAACGTTGACAGCCAAGATTGATTATAACTGAATCATGATTTGCAGATGTCTGTAACATTTTGAAAATATTTTCATTCTTTGTGTAGTGCCTCAATTATTTCATTCTTTATAACTTTCTTGTAAATCTGTTATGCCATAGACGTTATGACCTCGGACAGACTGTAAATAGATTCTAGCATTGTATACTTGGTACATTGATTAATATATAAACAGATATCTCTCATTGTAAAACGCATGAGAGTTTTTTAGCATTGTCGTGTTCTTACATGGTATCAAGAGCTTAAATGTAACCTCTGTTTCTTTTTCTCTTTTCTTTTTTTCTGATTCGACACTGTGACTTCACCTTCTTCCAACTCTGTCTCCCAGTAAACATCCATAGCCTCGTTACTGTCAAGCTTACAAAGGATAATTATCTCCTCTGGAAAATACAAATTGTCCCCGACTTGCGTGGTCAATGTCTATTTGGCTTTGTTGATGGAACTATATCTAGTCCTTGCCTAACTATTCCCAACCCTGAAGCAGCCACCTCTCAATCTGCACCCTCCGAAATTCCCAATCCAAAATATATTTCCTAGCTTCCAAAATGCCCTTGAGAGAATGTTCGCCTCTCATTCCTCCGCTTGAGCTGTACAGACTTGATAATTTCTCGCTTCCACCAGGAAAGGAAACATGTCAACTTTCGATTATTTCCAGAAAATGAAGTCCTTCTTGGACAACTTGGCTGCAATTGGACAGCCTCTTCAAAACCATGAATTCACAGCATACCTCCTTGGCGGTCTTGATACTTCTTATGATGCGATCGTCATGTTCATTTCCACTCAAATTGACAAAATGTCCTTTGAAGATATGTTCAATCATCTTCTTGCCTTTGAGTTAAGGCTTGAGCAGCAACAAACTACTCTCAACACCTCGGTTGGCTCTGTGAACGTGGCTACTCACAATGACTCTTGGTCTCGTGGTGGCAAAAATCCACAATAGCAGCATTCCTCACAGAATTAGTTTTCTCATGGTTCCAACTCCAACTACAGAGGACGAGGTTGTGGCAATCACGAGATGAGAGGTGGTCAGTCACAACACTCCTCCTCTAACTCGAGACCTCTGTGCCAAGTCTGTGGCAAAAATGGCCACATGACCATACAATGCTATCACCGTTTTGATCATGCCTACCAAGGCACCCCTCCTAATATGGCAGCTTATTTGACATCGCCCTCTTCACCACCAGATGCTAACTATTACCCTGATACCAGTTCCACAAATCACCTCGCCAGTGATTTTCGTAACTTGACACTGCAATCTAAACCTCATGTTGACAACGATCAAATTCATGTCGGCGACAGGGCAGGTTTGCCTATCAAAAATGTTGGTTCTGCTACTATCTTAACATTGACTCATTCCTTTTATTTAAATCAGTTGCTGTATGTGCCACAGATTAAAAAAAATTTAATTTCTGTGAGTCAATTTACAAGTGATAATAATGTGTATCTTGAGTTTCACTCATTTTCCTTTTTGGTGAAGGACGAGGCAATGGGGAAAGTACTGCTACGCGGCAAACCTAAGGACGGTCTCTACACATTTCCTTCATTTGTGTCTCCCACAAGCTCTCCTCAGTCCTACCTTTCTCAATGAGCTCTTCTCGATGTGTGGCATTGCCAGATGGGACACCCGTCTTACAGACGGTCTGCCATCTAATTTCCAAGTTTTCTTTACTTGTTTTATCCAATAAAATCGCATGTGTCTACTCTGCATGTTAGTAAGGAAAGAGCCATCGCCTTCATTTTTCAAATTCTTAGTCAATTTCCAATTCTTCTCTTGAATTAATTTTCTCTAATGTTTGGGGTCCATCTCTTATTATGTCAACAAATGGAAATAAATACTATGTGTTCTTTGTGGATCATTTTAGTAAGTTTACTTGGCTATTTCCAATCCCCAACAAATTGGATGTCATGAAAATATTTTATTCAATTCAAAAACGTGTTGAACACCAATTTAATTGCAAAATAAAATATGTGCAAACTGATTGGGGTGGATAGTATCGGTCTCTTCACACATACTTTGCAAACATTGGTATCCAACACCGGATTACTTGTCCACATACATCCCAACAAAACGGGTCCACTGAACAGAAACACTGTCACATAGTTGAAATGGGACTTTCCCTCTTGTCTCATAGCAATGTTCCCCACACCTATTGGTAGGGTTGTACAAGAAACTGGAGAACTGACCAGGATCGACCTAGACAAGCCACTGGAGCTCGGAACCAGTCGAAACCTGCGTAGAACCGGTTGGCCAGCGGTTGAATTTGGCAAAAATTGATGTCCAATGGTTCGGTCCCGGTTTGATCCTGGGCTGGACCGCTGAACTGACCGAAATGATAAAATGTTTTTTTTTAATTATACATATATAAAATGATGTCGTTTCACTTAAGTAAGTGAAACGGTGTCGTTTTAAGACTCAGTGTTCGAAAAAAATATAAAAGCCAAACAACGTCGTTTGCCTCTAGGGTTTAAAATCCCAACACATTTTCTTCCTCGTTTCTCCTTCTTCCTCCTCATTTCTCATGCCGCCCCCTCCTCTCTCTCTCTCTCTCTCTCTCTCTCCTTGAGGCTTCGCACACAGCGACAGGGTCACCTCCGTCACAACCGAAGACGCCGATGAACTGACTGTAGTTACGCCGAGATCAATATCAACAGTTTTCTCCCCCTTGACCGGTTGGTTTCGGTCGAGATTTACATCATTTTAAGGGATCGCACCGATGCCTTCGATTTTCACCCCTACCTATTGGGATGATGCTTTCCTCATGGCCACATATCTAATTAATCAGCTACACACTACTCCTTTTGGCATTTCACCTTTTGAAAAATTTCATAAACATGCTCCTGATTTTTCATCCTTAAAAATATCTGGGTGTGCATGTTTTCCATATCATCGTCCTTTTAATTGTCATAAGCTTGACTTTAGGTCAAAACAATGTGTTTTTATTGGCTTTAGCAACTTACACCGTGGCTTCAAATGCCTTGATCTTTCAAATGGCAAAATCTTTGTCTCACGACATGTAATATTTGATGAAAACTCCTTTCCATTTGCAAGCCCAAACACAAATTCAAGCTCGGCTCAATCCACGTCCAGCCCATTTACTCAACTTCCGCTCCTACGAAATGACATTCCCTAAACTTCCTCCATATCGTCACCCTCACAAAACGACCTGTCACCTTCCTCAAGTCCACTAAATCCAACAACAACATTTGATCCCCCCTTCCCAGAGTCATCTTCTTCCTCACGTATTGCGCCACTCTCTCCTACTTGAGGTATTTTTCCTACAGATACATCATCCTTGTCTCCTATCTCCACCAATAATCCATTACCCACCCAATCGTTTGAAGAACCTGCCACTATTGCAGCACCCTCTGACCTTTGCTCTCATCGAATGACAACATGATCTCAAAACAACATCGTGAAACCCAAGCACTTCACTGATGAAACCATTAGGTATCCGTTGCCACAGACTTTCCTTGCTGCAGGTACAGTTCCAGAGATGCCATCTTGCTACACAGAAGCTTGCAAGCACAGTGTATGACGTGCAGCCATGGATGAAGAGTTCACTGCCTTGATGAATAACGAAACATGGTCATTACTTCCTGCCCAACCAAGTTTAAATGTTGTCGGTTCCATGTGGATCTTCAAAACAAAACGTAAGTCCGATGGCTTTCTTGAATGGTGAAAGGCATGTCTGGTTGCCTAAGGATACCACCAACAATAAGGAATCGACTTTGATAACACATTTAGTCTAGTGGTTAAGCCTACCGCCATTCGGCTTGTGTTAAGTCATGTTGTCTCCAATCAATGGCCAGTCCATCAGATAGAAATCCAGAACACATTTCTTCATGGGAACTTATCTAAAGAGGTCTATATGCATCAACCTCTTGGTTATGTGCATCCAAGCTTCCCAAATCACATATGCCGACTGCACAAGGCACTTTACGGACTGAAACAAACCCCAAGGGCCTGGTACCATCAGTTGCAAGATCATCTCCTTTCTCTCGATTTTGTAAATTTAAGTGCAGGCACCTCCCTCCTCATTTGCATAAAGGTTCGACTTAACTGTTTCTCTTGGTATATGTCAACGACATTTTAATAACTGGGTCAAGTCCGTTGGCTATATCACAGCTGATTACAAATCTTAGCCATGAGTTTGCTGTCAAGGACTTAGGGGGACTAAGCTATTTTCTGGGCATTGAAGCAAATACAGTTGCCGAAGGACTTTACCTCCCACAATGCCAATATGTTTACAACCTTCTGCAATGTACAAACATGCTTGAAGCTAAATCTGTGTCTTCACCAATGTCCTCCTCCCAAAAGCTTTCTTTGTTTTTGGGCGCTTCTTACTCAGACCCCTCCAATTATCATAGTAGTGTTGTTGGCGCCTTGCAGTACCTTTTAATGACTCGCCCGGACATCTCATTTGAACCACCAACGTTGACAGCCAAGATTGATTATAACTGCATCATGATTTGTGGATGTCTGTAACATTTTGAAAATATTTTCATTTCTTGTGTAGTGCCTCAATTATTTCCTTCTTTATAACTTTCTTGTAAATCTACTATGCTATAGATGTTATGACATCGGACAGACTGTAAATAGATTCTAGCATTGTATACTTGGTACATTGACTAATATATAAACAGATATCTCTTGCTGTAAAACACACAAGAGTTTTTCAGCATTGTCTAGTACTTACAAGAATGATCTTCAATGTGCTTTGATGCTTTTAGCAATTATCCACTTTACACTTAACTACCGATCAAGTGCTTATCGCGAGGACAATAACTGGTACGCTAGAGGTTGTGCCTGTCCCATTACTAGTGCTCGATCTCATATTCTTTGTTTATTTTACCATTCATTTCCCACAAAATATAGTTTCCTCTCATGCCTAAAATATTCCATGAAGTAGTATAAATACACTACAAATTTTATGACAAAAGCCTTACAAACTTGGTATTCATGTGATTAGTACGTCGCATAATCGATGTAAATGTAATAACATATAGCCTCAATTTGCGTTTTAATTCTAGCTTTTGGTGATACCATCGGTTTGAAAATCTAAGCAATCAAACTTGTGTTTCTCCCGTATAACTCATTTTATTACTATTTCAAAATATATTTTTATAATAATTTTATTGCGAACTATAACATACTTTCCAAGTATTTTATATATAACACATGTAAGGTACGAACTTATTCCTATATGTAAGTGTTAGATTCACAATACAATCTCACAACTTACAAGCTTACGTTATTAAACATGATACTTTAAATCTATTTTATTGTAGAAATATATATTTATAATAATTTTATTGTGAACTATAAGATATTTTCCAAATTTTTTATATATAAGGCATGTAAGATACGGACCAATTAATTTATTTAGAGAAGTACTATATTCACAAAAAGAATTTCATAACTCACAAGTTGATATTATTAGATGTAATGCGTTAAATATACTTTATAATAAAAATAAGTTTTGCAATATAGTGTGTACAATAAGCACATCAATTTATTAACTTTACTTTTATGAATTTTTTTTAATCAAACATTACCCATTCCATTTGATCAAAGAAAAATAACAAACACACATAACTTTTCACAATACTTTATATAATTATATTTTAAAATGAGACTTATAAAAATAACATCATAATATAAAAATATTCTATTTTAAAACATGTATTTTAAAATATATTGTGTCCACATCATTACTCTTTAATCAAATATATGAAAACGTTCTCCTAAAATTCTACTAATTAGACAACTTTCTTTAGATCTGTCATTGTCAGTGTCACTAAATATTCTATTACGATAACGAATGAGAATGATTCTTTTCTTTTACGAGAGTTAAAAAGAAAACCTCAAGTTTCCTTTGTTCCTAACTAGGGCTGTAAAAATAAACCGGAGAACCAGCCCGAATCGAACTAGTTCGGTCTGGGACCGGTTCCTCTATTTTAAAAATCGGTCAAGGAGAGTAGAGCAAAATAGTGTTCGAGAAGAATAAGTAATTGAAAGGGGGTATGCGAAGGGGCGTGAAAGGGGAATGCTGTTCTGACAACATAGTGCGAAATGACGGACAAATCATATAACGAAGCGTTGCTATGATTACAAGTCTCATCATCGCGGGGTAACTAGAAGGGCTTTAATCCTTTCTCCCCCTCTTTGTCTGTTGGGTCATGTCATGGGCCCAAACAATAGCCTGGCCCATGAACCTTGAACCTCGACCTACTGATTCACAGAAAGGATAACCACCCCAGAAATCTTGGGAGAGAGGTTATCAATTTGTCATCCTTAGTAAGTGAAGTTTGAATATCTAACGACTTGAACTTCAAAGGAAGGATCAGGCAGTTATCACGCCAAACAGAAGATATCAGAAGCTCTATTTATATCGCCCATGTATGACCATGATAGGATATTTTTTAACACTAAGGAAATAGCCATGCTATACTGACTTAGGCATCGAAGGCGTTCCCATGAACCCCCAAGACCTGTCTCTCTTTGGTTGTAGGTGATCGTGTGGGAGGAGTTACGAAACACTTCCAAAACCTTTGGAACTGGTCAATAACTTTTTGGTAGGAAAAAAGGGGGAAAAGAATTGTTGGAGAATGTGGGCAATTATATTTTGCGAGATTTTTCTTTCAAGAACTTTAGATCATCTCAACATATTTTATATATTTCAATCTAAAAAGTTAAACTCATCTCAACTTAAAAAAGTTAAATTCATCTTAATGGAACCTATAAAATACTATTATTCACAATTCAACTCAACTCATCTCAACATCCAAATACAGCCTTAAACAAGTGGGTCTCATAAACAGCATGTGAAATGGCTAGAGAATTTGGAAACTATTTACATTGCTTTTTTGATATAATGATTGTGGAGCATTACCTGCATTCTAAGGAAAATTTTGATGATTACAACCTTCGTTAAACCTGCAGTTCACACATAATATCATAGATTTTATTGTCTCCAATATGTAATCTCATAGATTTATTACTGTCATTCTAAATTCTAATCCTTTGCTTTGAAGCGCACTTTCTGTATGGCGATCAAATTTGGTGTTTGGTGTTCTAGCTGATTTGACTGTGAATTTACAGAATAATGAAACATTTCTTCAGCAACGAGGATTTCAACTTATTTATTTTCTGGTTCTTTCTTGAAGGAGGCTTCTCTCCTTGGTGGAAGGTTCACCAATGGGATATAAGTGCAGTAAGAAAGCAGTATGGATTATGGAACAGTGATCGCAGTGGTGCGGCTGGAACTGAGGCTGCTGAAGCTGCGTCAGACCTAATGAAGGAAACATTTCTAGTAAAGCAGCGTCTGAAGATTGATATTCCTAATTTTAATTTGGGAATTTTGCCTGTTCTCTTCTTCCCAAGTGCAATTTTTGCCTCGACAAAGTTTACATTTTGTTTTTGTTGTGTTCAATTCCAGCCATCCATTGTTTGACCGAAATCCCACATGGTTGTATTGGTCTCGTTGAGTTTCATAGTTCATCTGAATGTCCGTTTGGGCTTATTGGTGTCTACGTGAACTTCAAAGTTCATTTTGCTTTTCAGAACGTTTGGTTCTTTTTATGTTACTGAGCTTTATTGTACGATGTTGTATTTATAGTTTTTTTCCTCTGAGTTTGTAACTTCCTTTGATTTTAACATAGATGCTTGCATTCCCGTTCTAATTGGATCTTCAACTTGAATGCAGAGGAGCCAGCTCCAGTAGAGGAGAAAAGGCTTGCTGCTTGCCTGCTTGGGGAGCTGATTTTGTTCCTGATGACTTAGTCCGCGACGAAAAAAGACTTACTGAGGCCCTTTGAAAGGTGAACTTTGGGAATCTTTCAAGCTTTCTACTTCTGCTTCTTGTGTCGTTTCATTTTATATTATTCAAGACATGAATTCCAGATGGCATGCTTTCTACCATTTGCTTTTATTTGGTTTTAATCAAATTGCTATTGTTGTGCAGCCTGTGCACGTTCTATGAACAGGAGGATGAAAGGAAGAAGGAAGAGAAGGAACAAAGAAACCGCAAATATAATGTCAGATTGAATGATGAAGAATGACCTCTATTACAGTACTGTCAAGCGATCACATGTGAACTCCTTGTCTGGTTAATCTTTTCAATTAGCGATCTCCTAATTGATTGCATTAAGTCCATTCGCGACATATTTTTACATTCTGAGATGACATGTAGAATGAACGAGATGCATAATGAAGAACCCAAGAATGATTTTCTGCACTAATCTTGATTTTTATCTGGTCTTTAAGCTGGATTCTACCGGCGAACACTTGAATCTATGATTTTGTCAAGAAAAATGATATTATGCTATTAAATATGCACACTAAATATGTCCACTTATATATATATATATATTTTTTTTTTTTTTCTTAATGATTAAGTAAGTGACCATTAGTGATATATATATATTTTTATTTTTTTCTTAATAGATAAGAATGTTTAAAAAATGATTAAATAAAAATAAAAAAATTCATTTGTACTAATGTGCACATTTAATAGTTACCCTAGCATTGTCCTTTTGTCAAGCGAGGTTCAGAACATTTCCGAGAAGGGAAATGACACTCTTACCAATAGTGACTACAAAGAATTCTTATCGACTGCATGTTTCTTTTTTTCTTTTTAACTATTTTTTTTTTCTAAGTATTTCATAGATAAACTAAGTGGCCGGTTACAAGATATTGGATTCAATGGAGTAGAGTCTCCAACAGTCACTTCAAAACATACAAATGAAATACAAGAAAAATAAAAAAGAGGGATCTCGAACTAAAAATTTGATTTTCTCCCATTTCTCACAAAGGATAAGTCGTTTGAAGTAGTTTTTGTATAATATGAGAAAAAGACTATAAAACTATGACGATAAGTCGTAGTGGATTATTGTGTGCTGCATTTTGTTGGTCTGGACTGGTTGAAGGAGACTTTCATGACTACTTTATCTTGATCATTAGTTAGAAAAAGCGGGAACATAGAAAAGTAGCAACCGGCATATGAATCAATTCGCAGGCAAACGACCTTTACTAGTTGTGGAGGCGCATGTGGTTCACGTGCCATTTTTGGAAAGAGGATAAAGGTCGGATCTAATAGATCCAAAGCCACTTATCTAGGTGGTGCTGCGCGTGACAATGGCTGACTCCCCCTAGCACAGCGGCGCGTGAGTTTCACACGCGAGAGCCGTGCGCACTATCTTTTGGTCGGTTTTTTTCTACTGTCCGACATATCAACGGTTGGAGAGTCTGCTGGTATGGCATGTGGCAGTCGTAGGAGGCTGATAAGCAACAAATCGATGCATCTTGGTGCTTTGGACTAAAAATTACAGAAAAACCAGAATAAAAAAACTATAGACAGTTTCGGCGTTGGCCAGACAAGAGAGGGAAACTCCACCCCCCTTTGGGAGGAAAGGATGTGATCTTTGGTAGAGAAAAAAAAAGGCCTCTAGAGAGAGAAACCAAAGTTTTTCAGTCTTTTCAATCTTTGGTTACTTTTTTTTTTCAAGAGTTAGTATTTGGCAAACCATTTAAGAATATGTATTTATTTCTTTTACTTAATAGTTAAGGAAATATTTTTAAATAATTTTGTGATTTTTTTAAATGTTTAAGGGATTTAAAAAAAATAAAAAAGAAGAAAAAAAGGCTATTCGGTGAGAATTCTAGGTGGGTGTAGATGTAGCATCACCATTTCAAAAACCTGCTATTGTGACTTGTGAGAGCTCAATGAGCAATTTGTTTTGAGTAGTATTGTATTTGTACATGTATGTAGAACAAGGAATTCAAAGTGAATGCTATTTGCATTTTCGCGGACTTTGTGTCGGCCTAGCTGGCGGGCAAGAAGTTGCTCCCAAATACTTTTCTCAAGGTTTAAGGGAGTTCCTATCATGCCAATGAAAAATGATATATACAACCGTGCGGAGGAACTGTGCCGTAACCGAAAGAAATGAAAACACTCATTTCCCCCCTACGGCCCTACCCAAAACCAACTTCCAGAGCAAATTCCTTCGTATCCCCCCAAATCACAGAGACTCCTCATCTTTCCCAACTCCTAGAGCAATCTTCCCCAAGTCCGTAGAATAAAGATAAAACCCGAAGCAGAGTTCGAGCAACTCCCGTAAGCCACCTCAAATCATATCTCCTCCTCCTACAGTTCCCGTGAACCAGTCACTCGTCCACACACGTCCAACGGTTTCAACCACCACGTCACATTCTCCTCCACCGTGCAACGTCAAGATCCTCCACAACCCCTACCGTACACCACCATCGCCCAAGTCAACATTGGACGTTCAAGAGGCCCCTGTTTTTGCACCAAAAAATAGAGCACTGGGCTCTCCAATTTTGGGCCACCATGAGCCACTGCAAACCACCACCACGAGAGGGACAACAATTGCGATAGTCGTGGGTAATTGTGGGAAGATAGAATCTGATTCAATTCTAAGGATTCCTCAAAAGCCTGCATGCGGCTCTCTATATTCTCCATTATCTGACAAACATAAATGAAAATTGAAAACAAGTGGTTATTGTTTTTGGTCTATAATCATATCGCATGATTTGCATGCAGAATTAAGAAGTTCAACAAACCCTGGCACTAGCTTCATCCAGTCCTTTGAGGGCATCTGTAATTTTGTCAAACTCCCCTTCGGCTTCTTCACCAAACTGTGAGAGATAAGCTGACCTTTCATCCAAGTACTTTCTTCTTCATCTCCTACCCTCTAAATACCATATCTCTTTCTGTGTGTGTCGTCTTGGCTGAGGTTCGTTTGGTTGGGAGAGAAAAGTTAATAGAGAAAAGTTGAGAAAAAGGACTCAAGTAGAGGCTACTGGACTCGTATAAGAAGAGGGCTCGACTTTCTGGACGAAGCCTCATGCTTTTCGGTTCTATAAAAAGGGCCAACAGAGTTCAAAGTTGGGTGTGAGTTCGAGAATTTTATTCGGAGTTTTTAGCAGTTTAGTTTTAGAGAGTTTTTAGTAATTTTATTCCAGCTCTCAATTCGCCCATCTCTTTACTTTTCTTCTGCGTGAGTTGCCCAGATCTTTATTTTTTGTTTTGATTTTCCCTCCTTCCGCGTACGGGATGTTTCCTTTTTTTTCTATTATTTAATATTATCTACTGACGCCGGTTCCGCAACAGGGATGCAGGGGCGGTTGTCCCTAGCATTTTTGCATTCCAATATGGGTGTCTAGAATTTGATTTGTTATTTGTATGAACATTCCCGGATTCAAATGAATAATAATTTTTCATTTACAGCCGAGTCATATATAATTGAATGCACTAAATTTTTAGGCCATTTTTAGCTAAAATAATGTTAGATATAGTTGATTTATAAATTCTACGCACTTTCTTTAAAAAATAAATGAAGTTATAAAAAACTATTATTTTTTTATGTTGATCCCAGCTTTACTCAATTTTTTTTTTCAAAAATAATATGTAAAACTTGTACACCTTATAACTACAAATATATTTCTCTTTCTAACTAATCACCATAGACTTGCTTTACAACGTTAACAACTTTCATTTGTTTCACACAACAAGAGAAAGAACACTCTCTCACTATATAATTACCAAATCAAAAAAGAAAAAAGGAGCCACTTTCATGATAAGAATACAGAACAAGCCCACATGATAAGTTCCTATACATTTTCAAACCCATTGTAAAACCAGTGTGTTGACTGCACCCCACGGAAAAAAAGAATAAAATCTCAAAGCAACAAGCATCTTGCATGGCTTTCATACTTCGTATTTGAAAAATAGAAGAAAATATGAATAGTCGAAAAAAAAAAATAACCCAATATTTTTTTTTTTTTATAGTAAAAAAGAGAAAACCAAATTTAGGCACTGCGCTCCAACATCTCCTGGAAAGATCTTTCCTTCTGGAGCTTCATATCTTCGCGAAACTTGGAGATGAACTCCTCCGCCCTTTCATCCACATTTCGCAGTTGTGGCGACGAAGCAATGACCGCTTCCCATGCGTCCTCAACACTGTGTATGCTCTTGCTCCTTTTGGGCAAACTCCTTTCGTCAATCATTTGTTTACCTTTACTTGTTTCTGCGCGCGCGTGCAGAGTGTTTCTGTTCACCGAGGCAGCAGGCCCCTCAAAGAGCTCGTCTATGTGTATAGCAGCGAAGTTCATCTTATGGGACTGGCTGTGGTTGTGACGGCTGTAATGGTAATGTTGGCTGTAGGTGTAGGAGGGTCTAGGTAGAGGGTAGCGTTTGAAGGGAAAAGGGAAGCGAAAGGTGCGCAGGGCTCGGAGGCGGCGAGTGGTGGTTGTGATGACTTTGGAGGTCTTGAGCTTGTGAAGTTTGGATTGGAACGCGAGGTTGAAGCTCTTCCAGGCCTTCTTAGCGAGGTGAAGCTTCTTTGCCAAGCTCGACCGGGACATCAAGATGGTTATAGTTATGTGACAATGATTTGTCTTCTTTGAAGGGAGACGTCGTAACGCTTTGACAGTGAGCTGGTGAGAGTTCAGATCGATCAGATGTTTCTATTGAAGAATTTTTTTTGCATCACATAGAAGCTTGGTTCCAACTTCCCTCTGGTTTTTATTTCTCTTCTATTCTTAACAAAGTTACCAGAATGCCATTTCGGGAATTTGAACAAGGAAGCAAAAGGGTATCTTTGTGAAGGACAATATAAGAGATTTTATTGAAGGAAAGGATCAATAATAAAAAGAAAACAACTGTAGCGTTGGAACAGTTGTGGCCAACAAATCAAGTGATTTCTTAACCATGCAGACTTTACTTTCGGCAGCCATTGAGGCCGGGCCCGACTCAATAGCGAGCAAGCTTGGTTTCCAAGTTTTGAGTGACGAAAGCGAAAATACCATAAAGCCCACTTATTAGTGACGTGGTATTGGTAGAAATGTAGAATGAATGTGACCTTTTATGTCAACATACATTTCTATTTTATTTTATTTTTACAACCAAAAACCTTTGGTGTGGTAGCTGTCAGCTGGGCTACGAAGTGGACAAGAGAATTACCTTAAAACCTCTTTTATATATGTTAGATTTAATTCATTTCGAAAGATCAATCGAGTAATGTTGTACATAATTTATTTCCCCTTGGTTAAATCGGATACCAAAAAGATGGTGATATAATATCAGTCGATTGGATTTTAGATCGGAACACCTTTACCACATTCACCAAAGTTAAGGGAAGGCTATAAGAAGAGCGGCTGTCTTCAATGCAACTTAAAAGAAGTATATATCCTTTTCCTCCGATCTACAGTGTAAATATATTTATACAGGGCATAGCATCAAAGCCAGGACTGTGTCCAACTCCGTTAATATAAGACTACAGAGGACAACTTTGAAGCAGGTGAAGGTAGCTGGTGCCTCTCATTTCTTTTGTCTTCGCCCTTTCAACTCCACAATGTATGGTCGGCAAGCCACCAATTGCCTTTCCAACTTGTAAAGATTGCAAAATAATTGGTCACCTCTTTTTTTCTCAAGAAACAGCAAATGCTCATCCCTTTTCTAGTTGGCTCTGTATACCTTGTGAGACCTTTTACACATGAAATTACCTTTTTTCTTTTCTTTTTTTCTTCCTCTTATTAGCCTGTTTGTCGGATACCCAAAACTCATATTTACATATAAAAAAGCATATATATATATATATATATATATATATATATATATAAATTCTATTTACAATTTTAAGTGGGGGATTGCGTATACCCCTTGAATGTATCGCCCGGTTGAAGGATAAAAAAGCCTATAAAAAAATAAAATATTTTCGCAGAATCAGATTACAGTAACAATTCATCTAAAAAAGTGTAAAAATTAAGTAAAATCTTCTAAATAAGAAAACATCATCACCTCATAACACTGTATCAAAAAAGTTTCAAAAAAGCTATTTAATGACAGATTCTGAACAACAATATATACAAGGTAAAAATCCTTTTAAGTTAACGAAACGTTTATTGGAGGGAAATACATAGCTGGAACTCATGTTGTTGATGATAAGTCACTGGATAGATGGACAAGACATTGATTAATCTCTTATGCCGTTGTGTTGGAATTCATCTAGTTCTGCAACAAGGTGTATGATCCATTCTTTTTCTGAAGCATGTGTTGCAATATTGGTTCGCAGATATTGTAAATGTTCCTACATGAAATAAATTTGAGTTTTAGAAAATCTTGAAGAAAAATAGTGCTATTTCAAATATTTAATTTAAATGTAAGTATTGATTCATTCGTGCCATGATTTACTTGCGAAAATGAAAAGTAGCATTGATAGATAAAGCCTAAATGCTAAAGTAATGTTTAGATAAATGTCGCACGCTTTTCATTAATTATTTGTACAATTTTTTTCCCTCTCGATTTCTCTCTCACTTGCATAACTAATCGCCGCCTCCAGGAGTTTGCTCTGTTTGCTAGGGGGAGGTGGATGAAGCTAAAAGCTTTAGCTTCACCCACCTCCCTTCCTCGCCCCGCCATCAACCTCCTCAGGCGCTGATCTTCAAGACGGTAGAAGAGATCTACCCATTCGAGTGGCGCGTAAACCTCATGCGCAGTCCATACCGTGCGTAAGTTTCA
This sequence comes from Juglans microcarpa x Juglans regia, assembly GCF_004785595.1. Taxonomy (NCBI): domain Eukaryota; kingdom Viridiplantae; phylum Streptophyta; class Magnoliopsida; order Fagales; family Juglandaceae; genus Juglans; species Juglans microcarpa x Juglans regia. Next base: position 37,247,229 of record NC_054594.1, on the reverse strand, counting down.
TGCGCTGCCATGCCTGCGGAAGGTTTCTGCCGCCACGCGCGGCACCGTTGGGATCAACGGCGTCGGATCTTGTTGTTCCATCTTTTCAACCATTTCCAGGTGTGGCGCGTGTACTGCACGCACTGCCACAGCCTGTGGTGGCCCCTAGCCGGCTATTCGTCTTAGCTTTTTGTTGTTACACTATGTTTCCGCTTTCTCTAACCGAATATTAAGTGAAAGTAGATGTGAAGGTTCCTTCCAGCCAGTCCAAACCAACATGTTGCAGCACACCCCCTTGTACTGTGGCTTATAGCTGCAGGTTAATAGTCAAAAACCGTCTTCAAGCGGTCTCCCCTTGTGGGAATTGGGTGGGAGTTAAATTTTTGACTCCGATCACCCCCCTTTGTTTTCTTACTTTTGTGTTGTAATGTGTGTTGACTTTGGAAAGATTGTAGGGGACTCCCACCCCATTGAACTTGTATTTTGTATTTGTTAGTTTATTTATAAATACTTACTTGAGGAAAAAAAATCTTTTTTTTTTTAGATAATGTCGATTGCTTTTAAATACACGCAATCCCATCACCCTAATGTCTAGCCCTAGTGCTAAAATGCTGGCTTTTTATTGACGGGGAAGAAGATCGGGAAAAATAGTAGCCTATAGCTCTTCAGCTCTTGTGTGTGAGGAAGAATGAGCAAATATTAGAATAGAGAAAATAATAAATAATAATAACTGCCCTAGTACGAGTCTGCTGGAATTTTATTGTGATACTTGGTATGATGTGTAAGGGTATGTAGTGTATCATATTCTACATTACTTGAGAATAAAAAGTTCTTGCTCTTTATATTATTCTAATTGGACTCCAATTATATTATTAATTAATTCTTTTGAAATATAGGCAAGTGGCCATTTGAGCCTTCTATTAGAGTGTTACAAATAGTATCAGAGGTTATCCCAATAAAAAAATGTAAGACTGAATATAAGTGGTAAGATTGTAATACCTCATATAATGTGTAAGGGTATGTGTATGGTGTATGAGATCTCATATTTTTTGAGAATGAGAAATTTTTACTTTTAATAATTGTTCAAAATGAGGTTCTAATTGTATCATTAACTAGTCTTTTTGATATACAGATCAAGTGATTTGAATCTTTTATTAGTATTTTACATTTGTTTTTTTTCTTAGGATGCTGATGAGATGTTGATGGAATATAAAAATAGTGATTTATACCTAAGCGTGCTATATATTTTCTTCTGTATGTAGAGAGTTCCTCCAGGGCTTGCCAATGCATGTCATTATTGGGTTGCTGTAACTCTGTGGAATGATAATTGTTGGCTTAGTTGGATTTTCCTTTTGACCATATTCTGTCATTACTTGTGTACATTACGTTTGCACTTGCGCAACATGCATGCGGAAATGGAGTAAGAAGCCATCCTCCTCTATATTCTTGTTTATAAAGGTAGTAGACTTTCATTTGGGTTAGGTGGTGAGATTGATAGGAATGAGCTAGCTTCAGTCCCATTGGCCATTTTGAAAAATCAATGACCATAGCGCGCCATTGAAATGACTTTGTTGTAATTATTTTTTGGAAGGAAGGAGCACACAGGAATGTTAGTTAACACGAATAACCACCTCTCGATCACCTATCATGGGCTTTGGAAACAAACAGATTCTCAACAAGATTTTCCACACGATGACGGACTCCTAGCGTAATCATGAAAGCAATTATAGTATTGAGTGCTGCTAGCTAGGTGCCGCCAGCTGGACGTGACTCTAGATAAAATTTATTTTTTTAGTTTATTTTTTAATTTTTCTACTCATATTTTTTTAACATTTTTAAATATTTTTAAAAAATATAAAAAAAATTAATACACTAATAGTCACTTTCTTAATCAATAAATAAAAAAATTAAATATATAAACGATCAAAATAAAGAGACAAAATAGAGAGACATAATAACATTATTCCATAGTATTATACTTCAAATTTTTTAAACAAACTCATTTGTTAATTAATCATTTTTTTAAATCACAGAAATATATCGACAACTATAAACCCAGGAGATATGATTATTCTCTACACAAAAGCGCTACAAATTATAAAAAGAATTCTACAAAAGTATATTAATAAACTAATATGATTTTATATAATATATTATATCTATTTTATAATAAAAATAATTTTATAATCTCATATACTGTATCAAAATACATTAATTTATAAATTTATTTTTGTAAAAATTTTTTATGACTAAAATATTTCTCTTTTGTATATTCTATTACTATATATCATTAAAATTATCCAACACTTCACGAGATAAACTGTTCGAGTGAACTTCTACTCTTTAATCTTCAACTTGTTAATATAACAATACAGATAATAAACTTAGTGATGCAAATCTAAAATTGATATAGGATATTCGGATCCAGATTCTATATTAATAGAATTGAATTATTTTAACAGAAATGCTTTTGATCTCGAATTCAGAATATAAAATGTGTCCCGAATGAGATTTTTTTTTTATTTAATGATTAAAAAAGTATTTTTTAATGATATTGTAAATTTTTTTTTTAAAAAAAATATTTATAATGGTTAAAAAATTACATAAAAAAACAAAAAAATAAAAAATAAAATATACTATTCAGTGAAGTGATTCGGACTACTTTTCGATATCCGTAGCAGAACTCTTATTTTAATAAAGTAAATTTGCATAAATATGACACGAAATGATGAAGAATTTTCAGATTGGAGTAATATTGCACATGCGTCGGTACTATAGCTAGCCATAATTTTAGTTAAGGATAGAGAAATGCCAAAAAGTGTCCCGAATAGATTTTTTATTTTTTTTATTTTTATTTAATGATTAGGAAAATATTTCTTAATGTTGTTATGAATTTTTTATTTTTTTTAAAATATTTATGATGATTAAAAAAATATATGAGAAAAATAAAAATAAAAAATGTGCTTTTCGAGACAATTCTTCGAAATATTTTTTCGGGATGTGTAGTGCTGCTCGGATAGAGAAATATCTTGGTCAAAAAGGTCTTTTCAGCCGCACACATCTTGGTCAATAAGCCACGCCTTATGGTCTCCTTTTGAATCTCAAAATTATTTTTTGAATCGTTAAACTTTAAGTTATTTTTTGCATTTTACAGAAATGTTTTACTTTGACGTTTAAAGATGATTTTAATTCTGGTTTGGACAAGATTTTTGACAAGATTCTAATTATTTTATTACGTGTGTTATTTTTATATAATAATTGAGATTTTATCTTTTTGAAAAAAATATTAAAAATTATCATAATCTCAAATTTTTTTAACTATTTGAATCTGACTAGTGGGTTTTTTTAATTTAGTTTCGAGTTTTATTAATAAATATCACTCACAGATTTTTTTTTTTTTTTTTGTCTTCTTTCAATCTCTATTTTTTATTGTAAAAATTTTATATCTAATCATTTTTAAGTATTTTTTTACACTTCATTAATATAATTAGTTGTATTATTTTTTTAATATAAAATAACTGATCAAATCAGTAAAATTAAAAATATACAAAAATAATTATGCATTTTCATTGATTACTTGCAATAATATTATTCTGATACGACCCGTGGAGGGAACTCAGGAAAGAAAAGTAGGTGAAAGAGAAGAAATAAAAACGAAAGGAAGGAAGAAAAAGCGAAGAATAGGTGGAAAGTTTGGATCCGCAAGTCCAACAGTCTTTGCGCCGCCTCGTTTGATTTCGCTAAACAGATTGATATTAAAAATTAAATAAAATATTATTAAAATGTATTTTTTAAAAATTATTTATATTTTAAAAATTTTAAAAATTAAACTATTTATTTTATTTTATATAAAAATTTTAAAAAATTATAATAATTAAATGATATAAAATAAAATAAAATGAGTTAAAAATAATTATAAAAATAAATAATTATTTAGATTCGAAAGTTATCTCGATTCATTTCATTTCATCATTATAATTTTTTATTATTATTTAGATTCAAAACTTATCTCACTCATCTCATTTAATTATTATACAAATTTAATTTTTTTATACAAAATATAATAAATAATTTAATTTTTTTTAATTTTAAAATAATATTAATATTAAAAAATAATATTTTATAATATCTTATTTTACTATTCATAAATTATCTCCAACTCTATCTCTAATCCAAACGGAGTTATATCTAACGCTCCCGTAAACGTGGGACAGTGGAAGTGCAGGGAAGGGGGGCTCGCGTATATAAAGAAATCTATAGCAGGTCACAAAAGTAGAGCGGACGCAAGTAAATCTTGATGGTAAGCCAGGAGGTGAAGCTTTTGGGATTTTGGGCGAGCCCATTTTCCATCAGGGTTGAATGGGCTCTAAAGCTCAAGGGTGTTGATTTCGAGTATATTGAAGAAGATATATTCAACAAGAGCTCTCGTCTTCTGGAACTGAACCCTGTTCATAAAAAGGTTCCAGTCCTGGTTCATGACGGTAAGGTGATGGCTGAGTCGTTCATTCTTCTTGAATACATCGACGAGACCTGGAAGCAAGACCCGTTATTGCTGCCTCAAGATGCTTATGAAAGATCCAAAGCGCGATTCTGGGCTAGAGTTGCAGAAGAAAAGGTAAGTTAATTCCTGTTGGCACTGAAACGATGGTTTTGCATGTTTTGACTTTGTTTGAATCAAACGACAAATTAGAATTAGAAAGGGAGTTAGGGGATTAGTATTTCAACTAAAAAAAAAAAATTGCCAAGAAAAAAAAAATTAAACGAATAAAATGACAAAAAAAGGTCTAGCAATATTACTTGATTTCATCTTTATATTATCCATACTACTATTTTAGCAAGCATTTTTCTTTCAGATCCAGATTTAGTCGATTTTTTTTCCATACGCTACACTAATGAAGTGATTGTTGGGACCCTTATTATTTTTATAATGTATATTTAAGGGTTTATTAATATAAATAAAAAAAAAAATACTCGGTGTGTAAAGTGATTGAATTGAAAATTTATTTGGCAACGTATGCTTATTGCTTTTGAGCTGTAAGGAGACATGGGCCCGAGGTCTTAGAAATTTGTTCCATCGACTTTATTATCATTTATTCATTTTATAGATAAAAATGTCAATTTGTTTTGGTTGCTTGGGTGATAGCTGCTGGAAGCTTCATTTACTGCTATGGTCTCCCACGGTGAGAATAAAGAAAAGGCACTGAAATCAGCCATAGAGGTGGCGGAGAAGATAGAGGAAGAGATGAAAGGGAATGAAAAGAAGTTTTTGGGAGGGGAGAGTATTGGGTATTTGGACCTTGCAATGGGATGGATAGCTCACTGGCTGCCTATTTGGGAGGAAGTTGGATCTATGCAGATTGTGGACCCTTCCCAATTTCCTGCCACCACTGCCTGGTCGAAGAGGTTTCTGGATCACCCAGTGATCAAGCAAAACTTACCACCTAGAGACAAAATGCTTGTTTATTTTCACGAGCGCAAGAAAATCTTGGGTGGTTCAGGGTAGGTTCGCAGTGTTTATTTGATCAGTACGTGTGCGCCCTGTCGTACATCTTAAAGTTTCTAATATAAATATTGTAATTTCAATAATGTCACGTACTGTACAAGCTTCTTCTGTATTATCAACTATTCCCAGTATGTATTGATCAATAAATTTGAGTACCGTGCCCCTTTTTTAGTAAGAGTTGGAAGAAAAAGATAGTGAAAAGAGCAGGTTTATATTTCGCATAAAAATGCTTTCGAGGGAAATTGGTGGAAGAAGCTCTGGAGGTGGAACGGAGAATATTATTCTTAACTCGTAGATAAGTACTTTCATTCCCGCAGATACACAAGTGCGACAGTACAGGTACCAAACCAGACGTCATAGCCTCAGGAGGGAGGACTTTATTACGAACTACACAAACTGCAACAGTACAACTACAGCTTTGATTAAAATTACATGCTACTCAAAAGCTTAGTCCCTACGCCTAGGCGACCCGGATGAGTCCGAGCTGAACAGAGTCGTCTCGTCCCTATTATACTTCAGCCTTCTAGCTTCCTCCCTGTCAATGCGGTATGCGTTTATTAACACATCCTCTGGAAGTGCCCGCATGGTCGACAGCCTTCCAGCAAGTGCGTTAATCTTGGCATTGTCGTTTGTCTTGAATGCCACCCACTCGAATCCCTGATTTCCTGCCTTCTTAATGACGGCGAAATTTTGTGGCACTGTCAAAGCCTGGCCTTCCCGAACCTCCCCGTCAAATACGTTCTGTCCGTTCTCCCCGACCACCTGAAGCCTGGCGTTGCCCCTGATTACGTATATCACACTGTGGGAGTTCAAGTTGTAGTGTGGTGCTACGAGGGCATTCTGCACATTTTTCAAATGATCAAATTAACCATGTTAGTAATTATAATTTATGACTGGGACATTGCAAATTACTCATACGTGTTGGTATTAAACATGATTATGTAATATTCATTGGTTTTGCGTTTCGCATTTTGATTTTTTTTTTTTTAAGTTTTCATGGGGGTCTTATCTCTTACCCTGTAGAGGACACCTCTCTCGGCACTTAGCTGGATGTACCTAAGGATGGGGAGGTTGAAGCTGTTGAGGCTGGTGATGCGACCGCCGCGTTCATTGTAAACATCAGCGCGTTGTGGGTCGGCGATGTTGTGTTTGAGCCTCAGCGTGCAGAAGGTTTCCTCCACGCCATTGTCTCTGTCCAATCCCCTCTCTTCTTGTTCTTCTCCTCTGCTTTGTGGGCTCAGCACCCGAAGCTCATCCTCGACGGTGACGATTATACCCCTCTGGTCATCTCGGTTCTGTATCCTCATTGCCAGCTCGTTGTCAATGTTGAAGCTGTCGGCCAGAAACTCTTCGTCGAAGCCATTGAATATGTTGCTGCCACTTTGCTGGCTTCTCTCTCTTTCTTCCGGGCTTTGGCTCCTGCTCCTGCTCCGGCTTCCTGGCCAGCTCTCTCTGCGTCTCTGGCGACCACCTTCTTGTTGTTGGTGTGGGTTCCCAGCTAGGTAGAATCTCTGAATCATAAATTACTAAAGTAAGTACATCTCTAATGAAAGGCCCCAGTGATTCATGATGTTAATACTAACAAGTTAGAGAATCTCATTGTTTACTTTAGTTATATCAAACTATAGGTAAGAAAAATAGAGTGAATAAGGAGGCGAAGCAGGGGTTAATTCTTTGTACTCACCCTAGCGTTTTCGTCGAGCTGGTTCGCCTGATTTGACGTGTCGTAGAGTATCACGACAATAAGCTGGGATTCGCCATCGTTGTAAATCCAATGAGCCACTCCGGCCGGAATAGCAACGACGTCACCCTCCCGGATCTCTCGAACCTTCTGGTGCTGGTCTCTACTCAGACGTTGTGAGCCCTGTTCTCCTCTAAACTGTGATGAGGATTCCGATTGGAACGTCTCGGGACAACCTGGGATTGCAGCTCCGTGAAGACCTCTACCTGCATGTATTGATATTGACGAAATTAACGTTTATAATTCTGAGTTAGCATGCATAGTCATAAACAAAACTAAAAGCCGTCACTGCGGAGCTCCCTAACGAAGGAATACGTGCCTTGGACAACATAGACGAGGCGAGGGGCATTGGAGAATGAAGGCAACAATAGGCCTCTACGTTGGATAGTGTGGCGGACCAGATCAACTCCGGCACACCGGAACTGTTCATCATTTCTGTTCCAGTACTCGGAGAGACCGGCCTCGGATTCAATCCGCCGGCCGGGTTCTTGAGCGTTTAAGTTGTTGATGCGGCACTCGGTCTGGAACCGTTGTTGCTGCTGCCTTTGGGATTGACCTGTGACTTGCTCCAACTGAGCAAGGCAGCCATGGAAGAGAACGAGAAAGCAAAGGCTAAGAGAGAACAAAGAGGAGTAAGCCATGGTGGAACTCCCTTAAAAACTCTGTTGTGGTGAAGATGGTGTCTTGGTTAGGGTGGTATTTATAGGGGTAAGAAATCGGAGAGGTTTTGGCACGCGGCGAAGGGTTGGGGAGATGCTTGTTCTTTGTTGTGCATGTCTCTATTTGTTGCATGGCTGCAAAATAGTACTTTGTTAACACATAATATTTTCGGTTATGGTATGTGGCACCCATTAGCTGAGAAGAATATAGTGCTTTTGGAAGACTGCTGTGGGGTGGACGAGGGTCGATCATCCTCAATGAAGGTTTAAGAAGGATTGGTAACCGAGTTGGGATGGATGATAGATCAGATGGTTGTGGTCTTTCTGGAGGTGCACGTATGAGACTTGTATGTGTCTTAGTTGCATGGCTAGCTGCCAGATGACCTTACATTCTTGACACCTATATGTTTCATAGTTTGTTTTGGTTATGGTAGGTGGCGATGATATGCTGTGAATAGTTCAGTCCCTGATGCTTAAATACTAATTAAGAAGTCGACAAAAAGGGGGAGAGGGAAAACCTTAATTAATTGTCTCTTTTTTTACTTGCTTTGGTGAGCCTTTGATCAAGGTGCAACTTTTTTCAATGATGATAATTATTGAAGTTTTGTTTTTGTTCTTGGTATTAAATTTTGCCCGTTCTGTTTTGAATATCCAATTATAGTTTATCTTTCATTATTAACCAGATAAATCATTAAATTACACTGTCTTGTGAGGTTTGCATCTTCGGGATATTAAGGTCTTGTTCGAACTTACACATACTTCTCAAAACTTTTCATAATTCCATACACCCGAGTGACAGTCCACTCCCCCTCCCCTCGGTTTCCTTGGTGTCCTTGCCTTATCAGTGATTGTTGATGTCGTGTTTCGTATCATGGGCAACCTAGCAGTTCCTCTTCATGACCTGCAAGATTCACAAAGGTGAAAACTTGGGGTGGTGAGAGACACCTCTGATCTCTGATGTCTAAGTTAGTATATCTCTTTTTGCGGGAAATGTGCTTGGAGAGAGTATTCAAGAAAGTGAGTACGAGTCAAGATCCTTTTACCTGAGCCCGGGATTTGCTTATATGCCCAATCATGGTGGCCCCCACTCACTGCTGGCAGATCGTGCAAGGGCGTACAGAGCGTTGTATTGGTGGCATGGTTCTTCTCTGCCACGTCAACTGTCACCTTGTCGTATCTTAAGTGGGTCGCCCTTTCTTTCACTGTTTGTCTCTTGTGGCAAGTAAGGGGAGGTGCGAGTACTGTCGTGATTATAGGGATGAGTAGACATTCTGCTATGTCATTACGTGCTGGTCCCTCTGGCCATTTAATACAGCATGCTCGTTGTTCGGCGGTGTGGGCTATGGTCTGAACAAGGCGATGTAACTAGTCACCGTATTTGATGGGCCTTCTACTCTCTTTCCTTCAATTCCTATTTGCATGACTACCTACTGGCCGGCTTGGGCCCTGAGGGAAACAAACCCTATGCGGCCCGAAAGGGGAAGTAAACTCCCTTATCAGTGATGATGCTTTTGTAGAAACTAGGGTCGCTTAAATTAAGTTCAACATAAGTACAGTAGAATATTAGTAGTACTATGTCCTCCGTATTCCGAACTTACCTAATATATATATATATATATATATATATATATATATATTGAAAGAATCATTAGATATTCTTGTAATATAAAATACTTAGTACTCTTATCCTATCATAATATGTTTTATAATTAAATTTGATTGTACAAGTACTAATTTTAATTTACATGATATATTATAATAGGATAGAAATATCACATCCTATCATAAAGTATCAATTTTGTCATATTTTATTTCCAAATTAATAATGAGTTGCACTGCAAGTGCCACTTTATAAAAATTGAGAAATAATATTTACAATCATGGAGTGCACAAGTATTGTACAATTCATTTGAAAAAAGTGAATAAATACAGAATTCACGTGAAAAAAATATTTTTTAATAGTGCACCTCATTCTTTTTCAAAAGAATTATGTGACGTTTGCATACTCTACGATTGTATCTAACATTACTCATAAAAATTTGACCGACACAATTATGATGTGCCAGTTATATTCCATTTACTGCCAAGTGCCAAATCAAGATTTACTCAAGAATTTGTGGGGGTCAATTATGAACATACTAAGGTTGTATTTGGTTACTAAACTGAACTGAACTGAACTCATCTCAAACAAATCATTGATACAACTTCTTATAAAAAAAGTTAAATTTATCTCAACCTATTTCATACATTTCAACTTAAAAGTTAAATTCATCTCAACTTAAAAAAGTTAAACATATCTCAATAGAACCCACAAAATATTATTATTCAGAACTCAATTCATCTCACCATCCAATCGTAGCTTAAACGAAGCGAAGAGATCGAAAAGCCTTTAGCACCTTGACAGTCTGTAGATATCAATTCCATTAATTTGTTACAAATCCAGCAAGTTTTAGTTTTCCTCTAAGAAAATGCTTTGCAGCGGTCCATCCAACGTTGAGGCATTAACAGTCCTCTAATAATACTCTGTCACATCAGCAATTTCATAGAAATTACAATCGACTCTTTACACTAGAAGATAAAACACATCTTTTCCTCGCCCCTTCAGAAATCGATTTGAACCCCATTCATAAAACCTTCGCACACCGTAGTTCCCGTCGCCCACCGTCGCACGATACCATCATCAGTTTTTTGAGAAATAACGTGAGAGAGAGAGAGAGAGAGAGAGAGTAGTGTGTGAGGGGAGTTCGGGTGTGGGCTTACCAAGACGAGAGGAGGATGAGAGAGTTGTTGCGGCGTGAAGTGTCCAGAGGTGCTCTCTGTGCGGTGGCGATGGCGGTACAACCACAGCTCACGAGGGGGAAAACGAAATGCTCTATTTTAACGAGCAAAAACAAGAGCTAAACTGAGTGATTGTTCTCACAACTGACCATTTCTGTTGCATTAAAAATCAACCATCATAATTTCGATTCCCAGATAATCTAAACCCAATTAAATATACAGTAACTTGTTACTCGGTAGGAGAACCTTACCTCTATTATAAATAACAAGAGTTTAAACCAAGAAGAAAACAGCAACATGCAAAGCTTGACGCGGCAACTGGACCAGCGACAATGGCTCGATAGCAACAAAAAATAAGAGAGAGAGAGAGAGAGAGAGCTTTTCAGAGAGTGGGGTTATTGATAAGAGATGAAGCCATTAAAAGGGTTGAATGTGTGGCGACCTTCGAGGTTCGAAAAATACGATGGGTAAGATGGCTGAAATGATGGGGAGAGAAGAGAAAAGAATGGAGGTGGCGTTGCAAAGATGAGAGATCGGGAGTAGAAGAAGGGGAAAATAAAAGAAATAGAGGGGAAAAACTAAAAAAGTCTTACTGTGGCTCTGCTGCGGGTTCAAGGTTGGGCGAGGAGTGCTCTGGAGAGGAGGCTTGCGATGGAGAAGGCCGTGCGTTGGTTTGGAGAAGATGATGCTTTGGAGGAGATTTTCTTTCCGTGTGAGAGGGAGGCGAATCGATTTGGAAATTTTTAATGTGATGTGCGGCTATATGATGATTAATTTGGAATGTCTACGTGTCAGTCATATATTGAGGGCTGTTATTTGGAATATAATAGGCTAACCGGTTTTAAGATTTTCTCTTCCTCTAAATACATCGGAAAATATTCACGATACAGTTTCAGCAAAGTTGCTAGCAAATGGAGAGTCAGAGAGATCATGAGATCCGATTGAAGTAAGTCACAAAGCAATTTTTAGGATCTCTTTAAGACGAGAAAATTAGAGAGAAATTACGGTTTTCAACGCTCTTTTCAGGAGGCAGAAGCATATCAAGGAACAATATTATCCTACCAATGTTATTATCTGTTTTGATTAGCAAACAAATTAAAATGGCCTTTTGGGCCTTTTCTCATTATGCTTGCTAATAAAGATTATCTCCAATAATCCTATTGTATTGTATCTTTGTATACGGAATACGGCGCCAACATTACAATGATGAATGATATTTATGCAAAAGACCCTTTAGCCATCAATCGATGTTGTATTTTTTTTTTTTTAGAAAGAGGACGGTATCCCAATTTTATTGATAGCCCTCACTTGTAGCGGAGGAAAATCGTAGTTACAAGCTTGATAACCTGGGGGTTACAAATATTCAAAAACATCAAAACCCAAGCATAAAAAAACCCTAGACATCAAACCATAATACAAGAGGACAAAAAAGAACATAAACCAACCAAAAAAGACCACCACCAAGAAAAAACAGCTCATACAAAAAATAGAATCAAAGAAAAAAAATATGTGAGAAGAGATGTACCTGACTACGATATCTGCAAGTAAGGAAGACCAATTATATGCGTAAAAGACCTCTTAGCTTGCTGGGTAATGTACCTCTATCTTCAAATCAATCCATATTAAGATCCCAGCACCAAGTTTAGCAAGAAAATCAGCCACAACATTGTCTTCCCGAAAAACATGACTCACTCTATAGTCCAGGCACCCAAGGCAAACTTGAAACTCGTTCCAATAATCCTTAAGATACCAAATATTATATTCGCCCTTTTTTTTTATCTAATTAACCAGAATTTGAGAATCAGTCTCAATATCAACCCTAAAAAATCTCAATTTGCCTTGTTAATTCAGCAACTCTCAACACCTTCCAAAAAACTTCTTAATTCAGCAAAATTGTTATAGCCCTGACCAAGAAAAACACAAAAAGCCTCACACATCTTGCCACCAGCATCACGAATGACACCCTCAGCCCTAGCCTGACCAGGATTACCCAAATTACTCACATCCGTATTAAGCTTAACTTTATCTTGCAAGGGCGGGGTGTACTTAACCACAAAAACCTTCTTAGGTTTAGGAGACAACACCGAAATATCCAACCTCTTCAAAATGACAACATCTTGAGTAGGAAGCCTCAGAGGACTCTTATTCAATTGCATGATTCTACAAAGCCAAAGGTTAATAACATGCCAAACCGTCTTAACCTGACCATCATACCTTACTTTACAATGTCTATCCCAAAGCTTCCAAGAAACAATAGATGGAAGAAGACCAAAAATAGTCCTAACTTGAGAGGTCTTACCAGCTCGACGAAATTAGAACTCAATTTGTTCCTGCCAAGTACGGAAAACACCCATATGTACACCTAACTGAACTGACGCCATGTGCCAAATTTGTCTTGCAAAATCACAGTACAGAAAATATGATTAAGATCCTCTATCTGACTCGAAGCACAATGAAGACAATAGAGTGTTGTTTGATCGGTATCACTCATCGTATTTTAATCCCCCTCTCTATATGATCATCGGGGAACTCTTCAGAAGTCCTCACCAGTGATTATCCATCCCTTTTTCTCACTACAGCACCCAATTCCTCCATCGATTCTAGTAAAGTTGGATTAGATTCCTCCATAGTCCACCCACCGGCGGAGGGAGAGAGAAAAACAAAGCATATTCCGCGTGTTCATTGGTTTTCTAGCCGAAAAATTCTAAGGGCATGATTTAAATCCGTTTGAATTCAGAGATGAGTTAAGATGATTTGAAAATAATAAAATAAAATATTGTAAAATATTATTTTTTAATATTATTATTATTTTAAGATTTAAAAATGTTAAATTTTTTATTATATTTTATATAAAAATTTAAAAAAATTATAACGATGAGATGTGATAAGTTGAAGTGAATTAAGAAATGACTTAGAATACATATGCAGCTTGATATATAATCCAGCAGTCGACATTTGATGACTACATTTATATGCGAGTGAAATATGAAGATCTTGGATAATGTGACGATAGCAGAGCATCTAGCACGAACTCGATCGGACAAAAAAAAGACATATTTGTAGGTGCAACAGGGGATATTATTATTAACTCAGAGATGGTAAACTTTCCTTCCCGCAGATACAAGTACGACGTAGTAGGTACAAACTAGTTAGCCTCAACTCCCGTGAGGACTTCGATCCATACTACGGAAACTGCTACAGCTTTTATGAAAATTACTAGGTACATGTACACAAGTACTTCAGATGCTTAGTTCCTACGCTGCCACCCAAAGGACTCCGAACTGAACAGTGTCGTCTCGTCCCTATTATACTTCAGCCTTCTAGCTTCCTCCCTGTCAATGCGGTATGCATTTATTAACACATCCTCTGGAAGTGCCCGCATGACCGAAAGCCTTCCAGCAAGCGGGTTAGTTTTGGCGTTGTCGTTTGTCTTGAATGCCACCCACTCGAATCCCTGATTTCCTGCCTTCTTAATGACGGCGAAGTTTTGAGGCACTGTCAAAGCCTGACCTTCCCTAACCTCCCCGTCAAATACGTTCTGGCCGTTCTCCCCGACCACCTGAAGCCTGGCGTTGCCCCTGATTACGTATATCACACTGTGGCAGTTCATGTTGTAGAGTGGTGCTACGAGGGCATTCTGCACATTTTTCAAATGACCAAAGTAACCATGTTAGTAATTATGACTAGGACATTGTAAATTATTCATACGTGTTGGTATTAAACATGATTATGTGATATGTACTGGTTTTGCGTTTCGCATTTTGATTTATTTCTTTTTTTAAATTTTCATGGGGTCTTATCTCTTACCCTGTAGAGGACACCTCTCTCAACACTTAGCTGGATGTACCTAAGGATGGGGAGGTTGAGGCTGTTGAGGCTGGTGATGCGACCGCCGCGTTCATTGTAAACATCAGTGCGTTGTGGGTCGGCGATGTTGTGTTTGAGCCTCAGCGTGCAGAAGGTTTCCTCCACGCCATTGTCTCTGTCCCACCCCCTCTCTTCTCGCTCTTCTCCTCTGCTTTGTGGGCTCAGCACCCGAAGTTCATCCTCGACGAGGACGATTCTACCCCTCTGATCATCTCGGTTCTGTATCCTCATTGCCAGTTCATTGTCAATGTTGAAGCTTTCGGCCAGAAACTCTTCGTCGAAGCCATTGAACATGTTGCTGCCACTTTGCGGGCTTCTCTCTCTTTCTTGCTGGCGTTGGCTCCGGCTTCGGCTCTGGCTCCTAGTACTCCTGCTTCCCTGCCAGCTCTCTCTGCGTCTCTGGCCGTGTGGGTTCCCAGCAAGGTAGAACCTCTGAATCATAAATTACTGAAATAAGTACAGTCCTTCACGATGTTAATTTGAAAAAGTTTTCATTGTTTATTGGACTTTATTTATATCAAAGTATATGTAAGATAAATGCAGTGAATAACCAAGACCAATAAGGGGTTAATTATTTGTACTGACTCTAGCGTTCTCATCGAGCTGGTTAGCCTGATTTGAGGTGTCGTGGAGTTCAACCAAAATAAGCTGTGATTCGCCGTCGTTATAAATCCAATGAGCTATCCCGGCCGGCACAGCAAGGATGTCCCCCTCCCGTATTTGACGAACCTTTTGGTGCAGGTCTCTGCCCCTCCGTTGTGAGCCCTGATCTCCTCTAAACTGCGAAGAGGACTCCGATTGAAACGTTTCAGCACAACCTGGGATAGCAGCTCCGTGAAGACCTCTACCTGCATGAATTGATTATTACAAAAATGAATGGTTATGGCAGGCATAGTATATTGACAAAACGTATGTAGAGCCATAAGTGCGGTACTCTCTAATACGTGCCTTGGACCACATAGATGAGCGTAGGGGCATTGGAGAATGAAGGCAACAAAAGGCCTCTACGTTGGATAGTGTGGCGGACCAGGTCAACTCCGGCACACCGGAACTGTTCATCGTTTCGGCTCCAGTACTCGGTGAGACCAGCCTCGGCTTCAAATCTCTGAGCGGGTTCTTGAGCGTTCAAGTTGTTGATGCGGCACTCTGTCTGGAACCGTTGTTGCTGCGGCCTCTGGGATCGCCCTGTGACTTGCTCTAACTGAGCACGGCAGCCATGGAAGAGAACGAGAAAGCAAATGCTAAGATAGAGCAAAGAAGAGTAAGCCATAGTGGAACTCCCTTAATTTAAAACTCTTTGCTTAATTATATGGTGAAGATGGGGGCATAGAGTGATATTTATAGTGTGAAAGGTAGATTTATATTTTGCACGCGGCGAATGGTTAATTGGTTAAGGCTTTTGTTTTTCGCTGTGCATGTCTTTATTTGTTGCATGGCTGCAGAACCCCATCTTGCTAACACATAATATTTTCAGTTAGGGTATGTGGCAATCGTTAACCGAGAAGCTTGCATATATTGCTTGTAAGGGTGCAAATCGGCCGGTCCGGTTCGGTGATGAATTTTTGGTCCATTATTTTTTCAGACCAGACTAGATCGGTAGCTATCAGTTTGGTCGTCTAATTATTTTTTTTCTTATTTTAAAAAAAAATCAATTAATAAAAAAAATTATTTAAAATATTAAATTAAAATTTAGTGACTTATTAATGTAGATTATGTAACTAATTTAATAAAAAAATATTTTATATGGTCAATGATAATAAATTAGATAAAAATTACTATATAATTAGCTAATTGATATTATATATTAGTTAATTGATAAAATATTAACAAGTGTTAATAACATATTTAAAATTCTATATTGTTAATTGTGATAGGTTGAATGAAAATTATATAATAAATTGTATAATTATTATATAAATAATATATATATAATTTATTTTTCATTTGGTCCTATCCGGGGTGGAAAAACCCTAGACCAAGATCGGATTGAAACTTTTCAGTCCTCTAAAACGCTCCAATCTGAGTCTCGGTCCAGTCCGATCCAAACTAACCGTTTATCACCCCTACATATAATGCTTTGAAGAATAGATGAGATGCGATAAAAAATTTGTAAATAATAATAAAATTATTTGAATTACAATGTTTAAGTTAAGATCTTTTTATCATCAATCCCTCAACATGCCTTTAGGGCTGTAAATGAACCAGTCTATTCGATAACTCACTCAGTACTCGCTCGGTTAAATGCGAATTGAACTCAATTCGTGAAAAAAAAGCTCATTTGTGAAAGCAGATACCCGCTTGATTTATAAATAACACATACCTGACAAAACTTAACTCGACTCGGCTAAAACTTGTTAAGGTCCGCTCATTTATACTCAAGTCAACTCGTTAACTCGACTCGATTAAAATTCATTGATAAATATATACACAACTATCTATATATATATTAACTAATAATATAAGTATACCACTTTTATAATTAAATATATAATATGAAATCTAATTACTTATGTTTATATAGTGGATATATTTCATAGGTATATTTTATAATTTGTATGATAATTAGTCGATAGAATTTAATCATATACTAGTATGTGAGAACTATATATGAAATAAATAAATGCTATCATACTAAGTGTATTTGTTAATAATATATATAGGCATATAATATATTGTTATTTTGGATAAATATCAATTAGTTAGATATTAATTTATTTATAAATTTTTTAAAATTTTATAATCTAATAGGGGTTCTACTTGTTAGTTGTATAAATTCAATATTAGATCTTTTATTTTTATTTATTTAATTTATTAATTATTAAATCTTATTCAAAAAATAAACAATTCAAGCTTGAGCTCAAGTTCGGCTCGACTCGAACTCATTTGTGGGATGAGTTCGAGCTTGAACTTGAGTTGAGAGTTTAGGTTATCGAGCCGAGCTCAAACAAAGAATAATTAAAATTTCGAGCTCGAATATTTTGAGTCTAGGCAAGCTTGGCAAGTCAAAGATCGACTCGGCTCGGTTCACCTCGATTACAACCGTACATACTTTCATATGATATCAAATGATTAGTTTATAAGTAAAATAAAATAAATAATTTTTAATTATTTAATATATTATGAGATATAATATGATGATGGCAAAACGAAAGACCAGTAGTATTAGTCTTACAAATATTGGGCGTGTGGCAATACCTTAGGTTGGGCCTTCTGTAGTGTCAATTAACCCGATAGCTTGGGTCTAAACTTCGAGGTTTGACCCTTTTCTATATTGCTTGAAGTTAATGACCTCTTATTGTACTTTCAAGTCCGATAGTTTTCTGGTGTACAATATCTGCCTCTATTTTAGGATTGTACGTTGGCTTTTAATTAATTCAGACTAAGGTCCATTTCGATTGAGAGATAAGTTAAGATTATTTTATTATTATTTATAAATTTTAACTTATAAATTTCAATACTATTCATAAATCATCTCAACTCATCTCTTAATTTAAATAGGGCCTAAATGTTGTTGATGTTCAAAGTTTAAACGCTTGATGAAAATTGGAAAAGATTAAAGTAGTAGTGTTCCTCAGATTACCAGTTCTATGAGCATATGATATAAACTTACCACCTCTTAGAAACTCACAAATTTATGTTTACGTCCACGATGGAAATCGGTTCCTTAATGTATAACCTTTTCAATTGAGTGGTAAATGAAATATTTCTATCGCATTCCAAGTACGATGTTGCGTCATTCCGGAGTTATAGATTTATTAACACAGGTGAACTTGTAAGATTCATTATTAGTCAGAGCATTAGCAATGACCTAGTTTCTGACTGTTCATCCGGGCCAAAAAAACCCGGCCTGGTCTGAAATCCAGGAAACCATATTCTGGTTCTTGGTTCCGGTCCGGAATAAATCCGGGCCAGAACCTAGGTTGCAAAATCCGGGCACACCCGGTCCGAATACCGGATTTTAAACCCAGAACCCAGATTTTTATTTTTATTTATTTTTTATTTTTATCAATTTGAATGTTTTGTGAACATAATCAATATTGGATAGAACCGCTTTGTCCAGTGTCCATAACCAATGTAATTAAAGTACTTTAGTAGCCCATGGGCCCTTACGAACTTGAGTCTACCCCTGTTTCCTGAACCTCGGAGCTCTTGAATCCAATTAAGTAATATTGGATAGCATAAAAGATAAGGGCCCAAGGCTGGTGGCATTAAAACGTACGTCCCATGAAAGTGGAGTATGGGTTATCTTTGATGGGTCCCATGCAACGTGCAATAGTATTGGACTATGTATTTGTATATGCATTTACATATTTACATGATATGATCTTAAATTGAGCTGAATTATGCATATCTAAAAATTTGCATAACTATAAATAATATTTCTATAAATTTAAAGATGTACTGTTCACTCTCCAAATCTATTTTATTACTTTTTTCTCTCTTCTCCTCCCTCTCTCTCCACCAACGGATAGAATTTTAAGAAAAAAATTCTAGTGGGTGCTAAATGAGAGAATTTGTAGTGGTGCTAATTGCAAAATAAAAAAAAAAAGAAAAAAAGTAAATAATAATATTTTATTATTTAGCTCAAAGATGCATAATCCAATATGAGAGTTTTTCTTTATATGCAAAATCAATCTCCAAAAAATGTGATTTTGTACATGCATATAGAGAAATCAATGCTAGTGCTCCAAAAGAGGTTTTAACTGTCTAAAATTCAAAACATTCAAATTGAAGAGAGAGAGAAAAAAAATCTGGGTTCCGGATTTAAAACCCGGATTCATCCGAGTTTGACCTGGACTAACCCGGTCCGGGTTTCGGCCCGGGTTTAGAACCCGAGTTCCTGTCTGGGTATACACAGGTTCTTGGGCCAGAACCTGGATGAACAGTCCTAACCTAGCCATTGTCAAGTCCAAATTTTGGCTGGAACTTCAAATTTTGTCTATAGCATTAACCTTTGGCTAGGTAAATCCACATTGAACTAACTATCTTAAAATCAAAATAATAATATTATATTATATATTTTAATAATATTTTTACAAAAAAAATTGTAATATTTTGTAAATGCACTTCATATATTAATTAATAATTTAATTTTTACATAAAGTTTATTACAAATTTCTTGCTTTTAATCACAATACTACTTGGCTGTAAATTTTGCAAACTCTCTACCATACAAAATATAAAGTTTGCAAATTCTAAAAAACTTAGTTTACTATTGTGATTAAATACAAAAGATAAATGTTCTCTTTACATAAGTTTTTACCAACACATCTTCTACCAACATAGAAAATGAGAAAATTGTAAATCTACCAACACAGTTGGTACCATATAATTACAAATCTAACACAAACCACAAAAACAAATTCTAGTTTCTAACAACACAGTTCTACCATATAATTGTAGTTTCTATCATCATTGCATCCAAAAAATAATTGCAGTTTGACCCTAGCCACAACACAAGCATCTAACCCTTTTAGTTGCTACCCAGCCACATGTTTCTCCAACCCACATGTGACTGGGCTGCCACTAAAATAAAAATAAAAATAATCTACCAAAAGAACAATTTTTATTTTTATTTTTAATAAACCTCATTCATTCATAGGAATCATTCATTACAAGCCAAAACAGCAGTTAGACACCACCATAAGGTGTCGATGGAGATGTTGCCAATATATAGATGTTATATCTGCCTGCCTCAAACTCCCACATAGTTGACTGAATCAAAATTAAAGAAGGTGGCTTCCATCATTAATTCAAACCTCAGTAGTATAGTACTGATCCTATGTAGCCAATAATAAATAGAGGTTATCCTCCTCTATAGTGAAAGGATCGCTGTCAGTTTATTGTCATTCACTGTGACAGCCAAGTCATGTTTTTACACCTAGCCAATTGCATTGTAACCAAAGTGGTTATACATGGACCATCTAGTTATGCAATGTGAACACATGCATTTTGCAATATGCTTGAATTAAATGGATCTGAAGCAGACATATTATAATCAACATTATTTTTTCCTATAACACTTTATGCATGTTAAGGAATATCCTATGTGAAAGTGGTGACAATTTGGTATATCTAACTAATTTTAGTTATCAACACTTGTCACCACTCTTCCACACCTTTTTAAACCCCAAATCTTCAAGCCCCTATGCTCCCCAAATATTACTCTATATCTCTAAAATAGTAAAAACTCTCTGCTTGTCTCCCTATAATCAATAGGAGAAGAAGATGGGAAAACCCCAGTATCAGTTTCACCAACCCTATTATTCTTTCAATAAAAGGACAACCCATATTATACATATATATATATATCTATATCTATATATATATATATATATATATATTTAAGTCACTAATTCTCTGTATCACCAACTCTCTGTTTATTTATAAGTCATGTTTGATGGTAGAAAGATGAAGGTTTTTGCACAAATACCATAATCACTTGATAAACTCAATGTGTCAATATTATGCAAGATGAAATTTTATACTGGCAATGATAGTCACTAACTATATAAATTTATAAGTCATAACAGACTAAACCATGATATTCAGATTGCAGAGACTTGAATGTTCTCCACGGGAAAGCATGTATTCCAACTGAATATAACCCAAGGCATATAAAATTAGCAGCCATGAAAAATCCATCACAGACAAATTAGCAGCCATGAAAAATTCATCACAGAAAAATAGAACATATAAAATTAGTAGCCATGAAAAATCCATCAGAGACAAAATTAGCAGCCATGAACATATAAATTAGCAGCCATCAAGAATCCATCAGAGACAAATTCATGACCTCGAAGGAGGTTCTGAAGCCCCATAAAAATATTGCAAAGAAAAAGTCTCAGCCATGAGCATTCTTTCCCAACCACCACAACATTTAGACTAGTCCAAGCAAAAAGAAGCTAGGTGAAAAATTGATATTTGAAGGAAAAAATAACACTAAATTTACCCTTGTGAAGCACAATAGTCATCGAGGGAATATAGAATGTTTATCTCGGCAGTCTAGGGCAAAAATCGTGGTTGTAAAGAAGTCCAGATACTCTGCGTTGTTGATGCCTTCAATGGATTCTACAAATGGAAAGGAAAGAAAATGGGAGGGAGGGAAAGAAAAAATGTGGGTTCGCTGTAAATGGAATCTGAGAATTGGAAGGAAAGAAAGGAAAAGAAAATGGGAGGGAGAAAGGAAATGGTGCGATTAGGCGAGGGTGCAGAGAGAAGACGAAAATGGGAGGGAGAAATGAGAGGGTGCAATTCAGCGAGACGAAAATGGGAGAGAGAAATGAGAGGGTGCGATTCAGTGAGGGTGCAAAGAGAAGATGAAAATGGGAGAGAGAAAAGAGAGGGTGCGATTCGGCGTGAGAGAAAAGGAAAAGAAATGGAAATGGGGGAGCTGAAAAATAAGACAGGAAAGACATGTTGGGAGCCAATTTCAGTCAATAAAATAATGTTTGGAAGAGTAACAATGACTAACCAAATTTGAAAAGATAAATGGAAATACTGTAACTCAAAGCTCAAGCTTTGGCTAGTTCAATGTAGACCAATTTTGACATAATTGGCTATGATTTGATGAGTCACTGGCATTTGGCTAGGCCAATGCCAGTGCTCTTAGGAATTGTAGGCCTTCATTAGAAACATTTATTTGCCTTGCTGACGTGGTAGAGATTTATTTTTGCTGTGCTAGGACTTGGTCTACGCACGCAGTATGGAATCGGCGGGGTCCTTCAAGATCCCCCAGAGCCACCAAGGAGGCAGCGGACTTTCGCAGACATGGTGGCGCAGACTCCTCAACCTCTTCCTAAGGTGGAGATTCCGCTGCGGCCGTTGTTAGTTTTTGAAGGAGTTTCGTATGTTGCTTTCACGAAGGAGGAAGTCGATCACTCTACATATCCTTTCAGTTTTTCTCTGGTCATGAATTTTCTAAGACAAAGGCCATCGCTGGACATTATAAGAGCCTTTATTTGGAACCGATGGGGCGTGGAGGCACAGCCGGTGATTTCGGCAATGCTCAAACCTAGATCTGTATTTGTTAGGTTCTTCAATGAACCAAATTTCATTAAAGCATTTTCAAGAGAGTCTTGCGAGGTAGAAGGAGTGTCGTATCGTGTGTTTCAATGGAGTCCTGACTTTGATGAAAATCATGAGCCATCCATGGTGCCGGTATGGATTGTGTTGCCTGGTCTGCCACCGAATCATTATCACGAGTCTTTCCTACGTAATATCACTCTATCGATTGGTCAATTTATTCGCCAAGATAATAGTACAAGGTGTGCAATGCAAATAGATGGTGCTCGAGTTTGCATTAGGATAGATGTTTCTAAGCTGCCGTTGGAGTCTTTTTGGATTGGTATGCCCCATTAGTCGAGCAGGCTTCAAGAAGTGGTTTATGAAACCTTTCCTGCCATTTGTATTCATTGTTGTATGCAAGGTCATAACGTAACCACCTGTAAATGGGAGGAAAAGAAAGGAGAGAAGCCTGAGGGAGAGGGAGGCAAGGCGCGAGAAGTTTGGATCCACAAAGATAAACAAATAGTAATAGATAATGGGGTGAACGATGGGGCAGATATTAGTAATCATAATGTTGTGAATCAGAATCTAGAGGGCCTGCCTAAGGATACTGCTGAGATGGTACAAGATACTGGAGAAAATAAACAAAGTGAGGAAGACCAGACTATGTAAGCAGTGGAAGAAGGTGTTCAAGGAGGGGGATTAAGTATAGAGAAGGAAATTAGTTGTGAGCCGATGTTGGCTAAGTTGAGATTACAACATGAGGAGGTGGGAATGGCAGGAGTAGTTGAGGTGAGGACTAAGGAGGGTGCAACCCAGAGGTTCGTGGGAACCTTTGGGGTAAGTCAAGATTGGGTTGTAGGTTTGAAGAGTCCTCTAGTTCAAGAAAACTTTGACACGGCTAGCAATGTTTAGGAAGAAAATGAACTTGTTGTCGTGAAGGAAGTTGAAATGGAAGAAGAAGATATTGGAGATAAAACTTTGAGGATTCACTCCGATTCTGAGGTGAATGAGGGGTTGGAGAACTTGGGAAAATGTAAGGCACATTCTTCAGACTCGGAAAACATAGTTGTCAATAAAAGAGGTATGAAGATAAGGAATTCCATCGGGCTAAAAGCAAGCCCGATAAGCTCAATTTATGATGAATCCCATTTTATTTTGGAATCTTAGGGGTGTTGGAATCTCTAAGCGGAGATTAGGAAAGTTGGAGATCATTGCTCTGGCGGAGCTGTTTTTGTCTGCGTGTCATTTGTGTGGTTTACAACAAAGATTGAATATGATAGGTTGTTTGTCTAAAGAAGAGTTTGGAGGAAAGTTATGGATCATGTGGATCAAGGGGTGCAGGTTTCGGTGGTGGAAGCTACTAATCAATTTATTACTATAACCATGACAACCCATAATAAATATATTTGCATCTCTTTTGTTTACGCAAAGTGTATGCAGATTGAACGTAGGGAGCTTTGGAATTCTTTGTCGTCTTGTGGGCGATTTTAACATTATAAGGAATGACTCTGAGAGAAGAGGAGGACGTCCACAACATTTCTCAACAATGGAAGAATTTAATAGCTTTATTGATGCAGCTGGATTGTCTGATTTACGGTTAGAAGGGAATTAGTTTTCATGGTGTAATGGCCAATAGGGGAGGACGAGGATTTGTTCCTGGTTAGATCGTTCTTTGATTAGTGCGGATTTTATCATGATGTTCCCAGAGGCTTATATGCATTATTTACCACGCACAACATCAGATCATGCACCAGTCTTGATTAGATTGGAACCTGAGTCATTGTCGTATGGTTTCCCGGCTTTTAAATTTCATCAAATGTGGGTTATGCATGAGTCTTTTCTGGATTGTGTTTCTAAGGCTTGGGAGGATGGGATAGATGATCATGGTTTGCCGAGGTTGGCCAGGAAGCTCAAAAAACTTAAACTAACTCTTCGACTATGGAATCGGGAGGTCTTTGATAACACATGCCAACATATTAATCAGTTAGAAGATCGGTTGAAAATATTGGAGGAAAGATTAAGGGGATGACGAAGAAGATGAGCATGATTATTTAGTGGCAAAGTCAGAATTGGTATGTGGCGGGATTGAGAAGAGATGCAACTTCGTCAGCAAGCTAAGCAAATTTGGCTGAATAACGAAGAAGTGTCGACTCAGTTTTTTTAAGCTTTCAATTCAAAGAAAAAACAAAGGTTAGGGAGATGAAATTACAGGATGGGGGATGGTTACAAAGTCTGAAAGAAATACATAATGGGACAGTGGAGTATTTTCATCAATTTTTGGCTCACAACCAGGTGGAGTATCTGGATTTATCTAGCTTGGTACAACAGGTTATTCTGGAAAAGGATAATGATAGATTGATCCAGCTCCCTTCAATCCAAAATGTTAAGGATGTAGTTTTCTCAATCCCTGCAGATAGTAGTCCAGGACCTAATGGGTTTGGTTTTGGTTTTTATCAAGCATGTTGGCACATCATTAGCAAGGATTTAGTGCAGGCATGTTTCTTGGGTGCTGACCTACCCAGGTTTTTTTGGCTACTTACTTGGCCCTAAGTCCAAAAGTTGGATTATCGCCTTTTCTCTTATGGATGGTGTCCCCGAAGCAAAGTGCGTTTATCCCAGAACGTAGTATTTTTTTACAACATTTGTCTAACTCAGGAACTAGTGCATTGTATCAACAAACTGGTTCGTGGGGGAATATTATTCTTAAGATTGATATGGCAAAGGCCTATAATAGTGTTAATTGGAATTTTCTCTTGCAGGTCCTGGCTTCCTTTAGTTTTTGGATGCAGTTTTGCGGTTTGATCAAGAAATGTATTTCCCTACCTTGGTATTCTATGATTATGAATGGGGTACCGAAAGGATTCTTTCAAGGTGGATGTGGTTTGCGGCAAGGTGATCCTATCTCATCT
Source organism: Juglans microcarpa x Juglans regia (assembly GCF_004785595.1). Classification (NCBI taxonomy): domain Eukaryota; kingdom Viridiplantae; phylum Streptophyta; class Magnoliopsida; order Fagales; family Juglandaceae; genus Juglans; species Juglans microcarpa x Juglans regia. Next base: position 37,221,783 of record NC_054594.1, on the reverse strand, counting down.
TATCTTTTTATTATTGTTGAAGAAATTCTTTTAAGGTTGATCAGGAATCAGTTTCAACAAAAGAAAATTGGTGCGTTTACACATCCTCGCTCTACCTCTATTATTTCACATTTGCTCTATGTTGATGATATAGTAATTTTTGCTAATGGTAGTAAAGCCTCGGTACTAGCTATTTCAGATACGCTTAGTATTTATGAGAGGTGGTCGGGTTAAAAGGTGAGTGAGGCTAAATCCTCTATAACCTTCTCTAAGCATATTGGGATTGCTAGACGTTGAGCCTTGCTAGGAATTTTGGGATTTGCGGAACGTTCCTTGCCTTTTAAATATCTGGGAGTGCCAATTATTTCTGGTCATTTGAAAGTAGTGCATCTAGAAGACATTATAGGGAAAATTAAGGCCAGGATTGATGGTTGGAAAAATAAATTGCTATCGAATGGTGCTTGGTTATTATTGTTGAAGCATGTTCTAATGTGTCTTGCCATTCGTTTGATTTCCATTGTTTATGTTCCCTTATCGGTGGTGAAGAGTATTAGTAGGAGCTTTAGTAATTTCTTTTGGGTGTTAAAGATGGGAAGCCAAAGAAGCATTGGAGATCTTGGGATAAACTTAGTCTATCGACAGTGGAAGAGGGTTGGGATTTAGAAACTTTCATGATATTCAAAAATCCTTATTTATGAAATTTGCTTGGAAAGTAATTATAGAAGATTCTTTATGGTCCATATTTTTCCCAGCCAAATATGTCAAAAACCACCATATTTCGCTTTTGGAACATGGTTAGGGTACTCGATTTTGGAGGATGGTCCATTCATGTATTCCGGATGACCTTAATTTGACAAAGTGGAAAGTTAGGGATGAAGATGTGACTTTTTGGTTGGATAACTGGGCAGATAATGGTCCCCTTGGAGATGATTACCCTGTTGTGGGCAATCCAAACTTACAAGTGAAGGAGTGTAGGGTGGAGAATGGTTGGGATGTTGAATTACTAGTTAGCCTCCTTGATGATGAAAAGGCTAAAAAGGTCATGAAAATTTTGAGCAAGGCTTGGGATGGTGCGGATGTGCTTGTGTGGAAGGAGAATACTAATGGGAAATTCAAGTCTAAGAGGTGCATGGCAATGTATTAGAGTTCAAGCTCCTAAAATCCAATGGGCTGAATGGGTTTGGCATTCTTGTTTTCCTAAAAATATTTCGATCACCATGTGGAAGGCGTTTAACAATGCACTAAGTGTTGATGACAAATTGAAATTTGTTGGAATCCAGATAGTATAAAATTGTGATTGTTGTTTGAATGGTGGGTATGAGGATTTAAATCATGTGTTTGCAATAGGAGATATTGCAAGAGAAGTTTGGCAACGTGCGACAGCTTAGGTTGGGTTAGGCTATGTGTCAGGTTCTACATGGAATCAAATTGTTGATGTCTGACTTATAAAGGCGTCCAGGAGCTCACAAATGGGGCAGATTCTAGGCTTCTTGCCTTCTATTATTACCTGGAAATTGTGGCTTAGGCGTTGTCATGCTAGGATGGAAGGGGTTTTTCAATCATCGGCGACGGTTTGGCTTTAAGTTAAGCTTTGGATGGCATGAGTTAAGGAGAAGTTAAAGACAAGAAAGTTATTTACTCCTCGGGATGAAGCTATTCTTAACAATTTCAACATCCCTGTCAAGCCTCCCAAAAGGAAAGTTTCATGGCTTGTTTGTTGGCAACGTCCACAAGCAGGCAGATTGAAGCTTAACATAGATGGGGCCTCAAGAGGGAATCTTGGATTTGCAGGTGCTAGAGGTGTTCTTCAAGACTCAGAAGGTAACTTACTTATGGCGTTCTCGACTGCTATTGGCACAAGTTCTAATAACTATGTTGAACTGACGGGTTTGCTGCATGGCCTTGGAATGGTAAAAAAAACATGGGTATTGTGCATCTTGATGTGGAGTTAGATTCTTTGTTAGTGGTTAAGTGGTTAAAGGAGTAGAATTGTGAAAACCGGTACCTTGAGGACTATTGGGAGGAAGTCATGGACATTGTTAAGTGCTTTCATGTTCGAGTATCTCATATATACAAGGAGGGGAATGCTTCGGAAGATTTTCTGGCAATGATGGGAACGAAAGGGAGTAGTTGTCAATGGTGGTCCTCAGTGGATATTCCTTCTCGCTTTAAAGGAATTTTGTGCATAGAAAAGCTAGGTCACCTCATATTAGACTTGTTTAATTCTATTAATAAGGGTATTTTTGTTTGTTTGCATTATTTGATTATATGATTTTTTTGGGGTATATTGTAAAGTGGTTGGATGTTTATGGTTTTTTTTTACTGGGGTTTTAATTTTTTATGAATATTTGTAACTCTCAGGTGTTTAATTTATTATCACGATTTTCCTCCTCTATAAGTGAGAGCTATTATTAAAATTGGGATTCTGTCCTTCTTTTAAAAAAAAAAGAAATTTATTATCAGTTTTATTATTGATAAGTACTTTTGGGAAGTACAATTTTCTTAATGTTAGTGCTTTGCCTTTGCTAATAGGAAAAGACAAAAAAAAAAAAATATTGTGAAGGAAAAGAATAAGTTGCTCCATTAGGTGTGCCAGAAGAATGGCAACTACCTGAAGGAAATAGGAACCTGATGTGCATGGTCAGATTTCAGGAATCATGTTGGCAAGAAGCTGCTGTTAGAGTTCGGATTATAACACCATCAAGGAAATTTTCTGGTTATTTACTGTTCATCACTCACACTGTATATCACTATTAGCAAAAAAAAGAAAAAAATGATGTTAAAGAAATGCTTCATATTGTGTGGGTTCTATCATTTCCTCTAAAAATCAATCTCTATGCTAAACTCTCACATAATAATACAGTGGGAGTACTTGTGATTCTGTCCAACAAAAAACTAAGCAAAAATCTGTGCGTTGTTGATGGACATGATTGAATTACCGAAGGGAGCGAAAGGTTCACGGCACATTCAATTTCATCTAGTTTAGTCTGAATTTTTATTATTACGAAATTTGCATTATCCTCCAAAATTTTAATTTATAAATTATACAATGCACTTCCAAGCTAGCAATCAACACTGTGCCACTCTTTCCCCTTGTAAAGGTTGCTGAACGGCCCCTAAAGTAAAGTCAAGTTGAGTCAAGAAACAGTGCGGTTTCTCCAATCCCACTCAAAGTCAAGTCGTGGTCCAGTTTGGCTAATTGAAGAAAAAAAGTTGCCCACTTTGATCAAAATGATGATCAGTCTCGTTATACTTAAGAACATGACTCCATAAACCATTGAAATGCAAGCTAAGTGAGGTTTCTTACGCAAGAACATTGATTTTTTTTAAAGCTACTTGATAATGCTTCAAAACTGCTAATCGTTATTTAAAAATGATTTTAACAATCCAAATCATGGCCCAAGAAGTACACGAAACAGAAAATTGAAACGCAAGCCCAGTAGGATGGGAACAAGGCCCGTTTAAAAGCCCAAATTATGTTAATTAAGCTAGAAGACGGGCCTGCCTTTCCCCTTTTGTAGGTTGCAATTAGGGATGGCAAATCGTGTTTTCGAATCGTATACGTTTTGTATTAAGTCGTGAACATTCGATTATATAGGTCAACTCGAACCCGACCCGTTAAGCTAAATGTGTCAAACTTTCAAACTCTAATCCAACCTACTTAGATAATAGGTCGTGACTTGTCACCCGTTTTGACCCGTATAATAATTAATTAAAAATAAATTAACACAACACGACTCATTTAAACCTATTTATGTAAATAGGTTGAACTAACACGCATAACTCATTTGACCTGATTAACGTAATTTCACATAAAAGTTAAAATCTATATTTATTAGTAGCCACAACATCTTAAAAATATATATATATCAATATTTTTCAAATTTTAACATATAATAAAACCTAAATTACAAACCATACAATAACAAATATGAGCATAGATCTAAAATTATAAAAATAATAAAAACGTAAGCATATTGGAAAATATCAATATTATAACTTAATAATAATAAAATCTTTGTTTTTAAATAAAATTTAAATGGGTTAAAACATATTGATTTCGTGTAAAGCAGATTGACCACCCAATCGTATTTTAACGGTCAATCAGTTTTGACATCAACCAATTAAAATTAAACTCAAACTCAATAATTTCGTATGGATTCACAGTTGATGTTAGGGGTGTTCATCCGGGTTCCGACCCCGAAATTCGGGTATACCTGGACTGGAACCTGGGTTTCAAATCTGGGCCGAAATCCGACCGGATTATTCCGGGTAAGATCCGGGCTGAAACCCGGGTGGATCCGGATTTTTAAAACCCAGAAATCCGAGTTCCGAGTTGTACCCGGGAATTTTTTTTTTTTCATCCCCTAGTTATTCATGCAAATAAATTATTCATGCAAACAAGGCCTTTTAAGCTCAAAAGACATCGTCTTGACCATCAAGAATTCTAGATACATTGGATTCAAACTGTGGTGTTTATGGAAATTTCTCTTGGACTCAAACAGAGCATGGATGAGTATATACAGAGAGTGAAAAGGACGAAGTAAACAAATTTGGATTTTTTTCCTTCAACTTTCCCAACAACCAAACAATACATACAGAGAGCTTCAACTTTCCCAACAACCAAACAGTACATACAGAGAGTGAAAAGGATGAAGTAAACAAATTTGGGCATTTTTCTTTCAACTTTCTCAAACTTTCTCAACAACCAAACAGATTCATTAAAATAGAGAATCAATGAATCCATAAACAAGTCGATACCCAATACATATTTAAAAAAAAAAAACAAGTTTCCAAACATTTCAAAATCCACACGGCCATAGTAAACAGATGGTCAAAGCATCCATCTACTGCCGCACGACCCATCTCAACAGCAAATAGATGCGGCGACGGCGAAGGAGATGAGGCGACGGGGTCACGATGGCCGCGACTAGTGACGTAGGGTTTCTGCTTCTGCTGCAGCGCAACGAGAGAGAGAGCGAGAGACTAGAGAGAGAGTGAGAGAGAAGTGAGTCAAAGTAGTCGCGAAAGGGGGGTTTACCGAAATAACGACCTAGAGCAAAGCTCGACGGCGACAGAGATGCGACAACGGCGAAGGAGATGCGGCGACGCGATGGCGACGGCTAGGGTTTCTGCATCTATCACAGCGCAACGAGAGAGAGAGCGAGAGACTAGAGAGAGAGAAGTGGATCGAAGTAGTGGAGGGAGGGATTTATCAATACTTGTTTTTTTTTTTTTTGAAGACCCGAACTGTATTGGTCCAGGTTTTACAATTCGGGTTTTGGATCCGGGCCTGAACCCGGAACCGGAATCCGGTTTTCCAGATTTTAGACCGCACGGGGAAAAATCCAGCCGGTATGAACAGTGCTAGTTGATGTCACAAATTGCTACCCTATTTGTAACCCCTAACCACACACGATTGGTCGGTCACGTTTCAAATTCGGGGCTGACGCTGTCACACACACTGACACACACGCAGAGTCTTTAAGAGATTGAATTCGAACGGACGGCTCCGTTCCGATAAGGCCATTCTTCCACACGATGGCCTCGTCGAACGCCACCTCCACCTGCTTCTCTGCAGCTCCTGCTTTCCTATACTCCAGTTACGGCCTCAGGCGTAGCCATGTTGGAACTACAACGCTCATGAGGACAAGCAGGATGAGGGGCTCCCTGAGGACGCGCATTTGCGCCAAACTTGGCGAGAAGAGCGCCTTGCAGTATAAGAAGCTCGGGGACTCCGACCTCGTGATTAGCGAAATTACTTTTGGAACCGTAAAAACTCTCTCTCTGGTTTTTTTGGTCTAATTTATTAGAAGGATTTGTTCTTAATTCAAGATCAGGTGACTGTTACCGTATTACAATTCTATGTAATATCTCAGATGACATTCGGAGAGCAAAACACAGAGAAAGAAGCTCATGGAATGTTAAGTTATGCATTTGAGCGTGGCATTAATGCTCTAGACACTGCCGAGGCTGTGAGTTCTTTCTCAAGACTCTTAACCCATGCCCACGCACTTTTTGTTTGGGGACACTCCAATTGTTTTTTGTTTGCAGTACCCAATTCCAATGAGGAAGGAGACACAAGGAAAAACTGATCTCTTTATTGGTAGCTGGCTCAAGTCTCAACCTCGTGACAAGGTATTAGTAGTTTTTTATGGATGCTCAATCTCTTATTTGTGAGTAAATTGCTTTTTTTGGTTGTAATTTTCTTTGATCATATCCGTTATTCTTAACTTTTTATCTTGATTACTTGAGGCGGGCTTCGTGTTTTTTAATGTATAATATTGTTTTGTGGATCGATGTTGCAATAACCATGAGAGCAAGAATGAGAAGCTTTTGCAATTTTTAGTTACTAGCTATTATCTTTCGTGGATAGGTTATTTTGGCCACAAAAGTATGCGGTTATTCAGACCGGTCAAGTTATATACGAGACAATGCCAAGATTTTACGGGTCGACGCTGCAAATATTAAAGAAAGTGTAGAGAAAAGCCTTAAGCGCCTCGGCACCGATTACATTGATTTATTGCAAATTCATTGGTAAGTTAAGTTTGCCTTCAAAAGCAGAGGCGCGAATACTATTTTCTTGACTTGATTTGTGATTTTCTGGTGATGCATGCGATCTCTATATTGTTTAATATGTCTGCAAGTTATAAGAGGATCTAGGGGAATTGAAGAACCTGTTATTTATTTACTCTTTTTTTTTTTTTTTTTTTTTTTTTTTTTGCGTTCATTCTCAGCAAGTTTGAAGCCTTCTATCAATGTGAAATTTCCCGATTACTTCCCTGTATCAGATTAATTGGAGAAAATGACAGCTTCACAATACACTGCAGTGCCTTCAGTGTAGTGTGTATGTGGGAGCAGTCATATTAAGCCTGCTCTTTGCTTTTAAGAAGGGAAATTTCACTAAAAATGGTTTTTAGTGTGGTTTCTGAAAAGTATGGCTTTCTTTTCAACCCAGGCCAGATCGCTATGTGGCATTGTTTGGTGAGTTTTCGTATGATCCTGCAAAATGGAGGTCAAGCGTGCCATTTGTGGAGCAACTGAGGGCTTTCCAAGAACTTATTGAGGAAGGAAAGGTAACAAAAATGAAGAACTCAATTTTTCTCTCAGGCTTCTCATAGCTGTTCATGTAGTATATCCTGATATACAGGCTAGGTAGCTCTGTGCAAACAACCAATTTCTCCAGATCTATCGTGTGGTCAATTTGATAATAGCATGTTATTATTGGAGTGTTCAGAGTTTACTTCTTCTGATGAATGTACTGATAAGCAAATAAGCGTTACAGGGAATAGAACATACCTATTGATTGGGTAGCTGGATGTGCACTCTTATAGAAGCAATGAAATGTAAACGATTGGAATATTGGATCGTTTGTTTTCAAATAACTGGAGTGTCACTGTTACTCTTGAATAAGTATTTTGCTGTCTGTGCTTTTGAGCCTATTTAGGTACGCTACATTGGTGTCTCCAATGAGACTTCATATGGAGTGATGGAGTTTGTTCATGCAGCGAGAGTTGAAGGGCTGCCAAAGATTGTCAGTATCCAAAACAGCTACAGTTTGCTAGTTAGATGTCGTTTTGAAGGTTGGTTCTTTTATCGCACTATCTTCACATAGTTATTAGAGAAAAGCCAACATGGTAATTTATTTTCAACATAACATTTTAAAGTTTCAAATGTTACAATTAGTTTATATATATATATATATATATATCTAAATAGTTATTTCAAGATTAAATTAAATCCTTGACTTTCCTGCAGCCATATCCTTTTTCTTTTAGGGATAGATAAATCTTGCTTCCAGCATGTAGTCGGTCTTGTTTCAGTCTCTTGGAATTTAAAATTGCATGTGAAGACTATGAATGGTTGAAAGATTCAACAAAGGTCCTTTATTCTGTTTTTTCCTTTTTCTTCCCCATAATTTGCTAACAGTAGGACCTTAGTGCATATTGGGACAATAATTATACCAAAAATGAGTTGGCCCACTCTAGGAAGTAAATAGGTTTTTTGTTAGTGTATACAATTGGTTAATTAAACCTATGGTATCTCACCATGTTGGCTCCAATATTTCTTGGTGATAATGGTTTTTGTCAATATGGTTGCCATTACCAAGAATTTACTCGATGTGGCAGCTGATGATGTCTGAAGCACTCGAGGTCTTTTTTTTTTTTATTTGACAAAACAAAGTTTTATCAACCAATAATTCATGCTAGTTTTACTTCATCTTACTTTAATCCAATTGCGTTATCTATATTAAGGGACTAATATTAGTCTGGCATTAAAGTCTGCAGTTACATAATTAGAGGGACTAATATTAGCTCAAACTATTGAGTGAAAGGGACTATAACCTTTACCACACTCTTAAGAAATAGGTAACCAGTTAGAAACTTTAGGCAAGGTTTAGGAGGAAATAGCTCATTGTATAGTGGAGATTTTATATGTTCATTTGTAAAATGTAATTCATTTCTCTCCAGACTTGGTTATGTCAGCCTCTTACTGTGGAATTTGTCTGTCCACTTGATTCTTTGCAGTTGATCTTGTAGAAGTGTGCCACCCAAACAATTGCAATATTGGTTTACTGGCTTATTCTCCATTGGGTGGTGGATCACTGACCGGTAAATATATAGATAGCAATTCTGAACCTGCACGAAAAGGAAGGCTGAATCTCTTCCCCAGCTACATGGAAAGATATAACAAATCTGTTGCCAGGGTACGGTAATCATTCTATCGTGGCATTTGGTAGTGATAGATATCATGTAGAAATCAAATGTACTTTTTTAATCTGAAAAATAAGTCATGAATCTCCTAGAGTTGGCTCAAATGTTAAGGGCGTTGATCTTGATAGTATACTCCCCCAAATCTAAGGCTGAACCTTAGGTGCAAAAGAATTATAGGGGCCACTTCCCCTCAATGAAAAGTTGATGATTTACCCGATCCATGTGATATGGACACAATAGACGAGTTCTGGGGTTTAACCTAATAAAAAAATGCTGCATTTACACGATCTCCAGAGTTCCTCATCAATTAGAAAAAAAAGCTCATGATGTTGTTCAATAGTGTGAAGTAAACAAATTAATTTGGTGATATCTCTTCAATATGTCATATAACATGCAGTTGCATTGCATCACATTAGGTTTCTAATCTCTAAAAATTGAAAATGATTTAAAGCAAACGGCTCAATTAGAAGCTGTAGTTTTTGGAAGTTGTTGCCCTGGTTTTGCTTGTTATTTATAACTCTCAACTTTAGACCCATCGTAATACTTAAGTGTAACAGCCAGTTGAATGCTAGTGTTGATATCACATCTCAATTACAGGAAGCAACGATAGAATATCTAGAGTTGGCCAAGAAGCATGGACTAACTCCAGTCCAGCTCGCTCTTGGTTTTGCACGAGATCGACCATTCATGACCAGCTCAATCATTGGTGCAACCTCTGTCGAACAGCTAAAGGAAGACATTGATGCTTTTCTAATAACTGAGCGGCCTTTGCCACCAGAAGTGATGGCAGATATTGAAAATATTTTTAAAAGATACAAAGATCCTGCCATCCTTTGAGAGTCAGTGTATCGTTTTCTTATTTACTTGATCATAACCCTCAATGTTCTGTATTTTTTGGCTGGTTTACACGATCATAAAACTCTATTCTTTCATCTCTCTTTTAATAACTCAAGAAATCAGCCATTGTAATTTGTAAAACATGAACTTCATCATAATTTTTTTTTTGCAAAATCATCGTTCCTGGAAACAGGGACAGACCCGGGAGTGCTGGGATGGGCCATGTCCCCACTGGAGCAAAACTAGGAGGCACCCCTAGTTTAAGACGAGAAGGACCATGGGGAACCCAAGTCTGTCTTCTTTTTCAATAAGAGAGAATTTTCGAAAGGGATGTGGTGTCTTGGAGAGTTTTACACCTCTAATGGAAGAGTGACACATCACGATTATATTATACTTGCCCTAGACCTACACAAATTAAAATTACGGTAGTGTCAATTATCATGGAAAATCGGAACTGGGAAAAAACACCATTTTTTGAAATATATTCGTATTCGGAATTCGGTTAATATGTTCAGTCCGAAATTATTTATTCAGAAGTTTACTTTTTTGGGTTTGGTCGGAATGGTGACTTTTTCGGGTCGGGTCGGTGAGTAGAGTCGAGCGAATATTCCTAGTTGGGCTGAAGAAAGCGCTTGAGGACAGAGCGACTTAGAGCATTGGTAATGGTCTAGTCATTGTCAAGTCTAAAGTTTGGCTAAAATCTTAACTTTTGGCTATAATATCAACTTTTGACTAAGTGTGTCCACATTGGACTAGTTATTATAAAGTTAAAATAATAATATAATATAATTTTTTTAATTTTTTTTTGCAAATACAATTTATATATTTCTTAGATCTTCATACTTTGTAGAAATAATGTGTCTACTATATCAATTAGTAGAAATAATGTACATGTCATGCATGTTTTACCATTCAAAGAGAGAGGGAAGTGATGAAATAATTAAATATTACTTTCCATTATGAATAATAGCTAGTCATGTTTGGAGAGGACTTAAGATTTACTATTCATCAAGTCTTAAGTTTTGGACTATTGGCTAGTCTAATATGGAGGTTTTTTCTCACATTTAATTAAAGTTTAGACTTATATTAATATTTAGTTAGTCCATTACCAATACTCTTAGAGCGTCAGTTTCAGCTTGAGGAGAGAGAGCATATGAGAGCATTCAGTTTTAGAGGGGCTTGACAAAGGCTTGAGATGGAATTCTGTTGTATTTGAGTCTATTGTAACAAAGAAAAACATGACGTGGCTGTATTCTATCGAGGGATGTAAACTTTAGATGTTCACTGCATCCCGTCCTAAGAGTCTCTTACCGCATTCATGCTGGGCTCTTCATAAAATTTTTTATAATTTAATTAAAAATTACATTTTTTAAAATTTTTTCCTAAATTTTATTCATCTTTAAAAGCCTCATACATCTCATTCTTCATCTTTATCTCTATTTTATTAAATAATATTTCTCTATTATTTCTTTATTATCTTCTTTTCAAATATCACATTCTATTAAATACTTATACAATTTTGACTACCGGATACAATATTATTTTTCAAACTGAAATTTGTATTATAAAAATAATAATTTTTTTTAATATATGCATTTTCTAACGTTATGATATTTTTTAATATCTACTCTTTATCAGTTTCTCTAATGGTAATACCTAGCCACATATTGATGATATAATTTTTTGTCATTTCTGTAACGGTAACATTTTTTGTCCTATATTTAACGGTAACTTTTTCCTCTATAAATACGCATTATGCTTTCATTCACATTCTTACAAACTCAAGTCTCATTTGATCTAAAGAACAAAAATTCAACAATCTCCCCTGATCTCTTACTCTCTTCATCAAATGGCTCGTACCTTCTTTTGCAAATTGCTCACATACTTATCATCTGAAGATGAGTTGGATGTTGTTCTTAATGAAGAGACTGATAGATAGTCAACGAACAATCGTGGCAATCACTAACGGCGTAAGTTTATTCGACGTGATCATATTCAAGGGCACAAGCGTCTATTTCACAGAAAATTCAGTATATCCCTCGAATCTATTTCGAAAGAGATTTCGGATGAGTCATCCCCTATTTCTTCATATTCTAAATGAGGTAGAGTCTTACGAGCCGTACTTCGTCCAGAGAAGAGATAATGTCGGAAGACTCGGTTTATCTTCTATGTAAAAGATAACCGCAACACTTAGAAAGCTGGCGTATAGGGTTACTGGAGATTTTATGGATGAATACATACGTATTGGTGAAAGCACCGCAATGGAGAGCCTTAAAAAATTCTCTGAGACAATAGTAAGTGTTTTTTCAGATAAATATTTACAAACTCTAAATGCCAATGATATTGCTCGATTGCTTGCGGTTGGTGAACAACGGGGATTCCCAGGAATGCTGGGAAGCATTAACTACATGCAATTGGAAGTGAAAAAATTGTCTCGCAGCCTGGAAATGTATGTACTCCGACCACATTCGTGAACCAACTATTATTTTACAAGCAGTTGCTTCATATGATCTCTAGATATAGCATGGATTTTTTTATATGCCCGGTTCATATAACGACATTAGTGTGTTAGAGAGATTTTTTATTTTCACGAAACTTGCCCAAGAGCGTGCTCCTCCAGTCAATTACACAATCAATGGCAACCACTACCAGATGAGGTATTTCCTTAAGGATGGTATTTATCCCAAATAGTGAACTTTTGTGAAAACGATTCCATCATTACAGGGGAACAAGAAGAAAAATTTTGTGAAAGTATAAGAATCCGCAAGAAAATATGTCGAGCGTGCATTCGGGGTACTTCAATAACGATTTGCAATCATTCGTGGACCTTCCTGAATGTTCAAAGTCAAGGAACTAACAAATATAATGAAAGCATATGTTATTCTACATAATATGATCATTGAAGACGAACGTGATCATAGTGAGGGTCCGAACATTGAGTATAATCAACTTGATGATAAAGTCCCAGAATTGTCACGCAATCATACAATTGAGCTTATGGACTTCATCCAGCGTCATCATCATATTAGAGACAGCTCGGCACATCATCAGCTCCAAGCAGATCTAATTGAACATCAATTGCTATTATATTCCCAAAAGTAGACATGTCACATAATTGATTGGTATTTCTTTCATGTTATAGTGACTATATTTGAGTTAAGTAAATTTCAATTCGTATTTCCTTCATGTTAGTGTAAACTATATTTGAGTTAATTAAATTTCTATTTGTATTTCCTTCATGTTAGTAGTGACTATATTTGAGGTAATCAGTAATAGTTTATGAAATTGTAATGGCCAATTTCATTGTTTCAAAATATCAATTTACACAATCCAAATAAAAATTAAAATGTCTTAATATCAATAATATTGTCATCCATCATTGTCTGAAACAGAAAATAAAGAAATAAACTTTTTACAGAAAAATTTAATCAATCCAAATGTGCTGTAGCATTGCGTTTTGTAATGATTTCCCTCTACAGTTCCTAGAAATATAACCACTGCAGTCTTGGCATGGCACTCATGTTCATCATCATAATACGCTAATCCACTTCCTTTTTTGCGAGCTCTAGTTTCTCCACCTCCAACCTCAGTCTTTTGTCCTCTTGTTGGATTTTATTTAATTCTTTTTTCTTGTCATTTTCCATTTTCTCAACCTCCAACTTCAGTCTTTCATCTTCGAGACGGATTTTATTTACCTTTTTTTCCTTGTCATACTCCATCTTTTCGGCGTTGAGGCTAAAATACTCTTTCTCCTGAGCACGTGACTCCTCCAAAAACATAAACTTCAGCTTGCTGAGTACAACAATCTCTTGTACTGACGTGCCTTCGGCCTTTTGTTTTCCTTTCTCAGTTTTCCTTTCCATTGGTTGGTCCAATTCAATCACGTCATTATCCATCACATTATCCGCCTCGAGATCCAAAATTGAATCTACCGTAGCACCCAAACATCGAGTTGGGGACGGGGATGGGGACATTGTCTTCTTTTGCTTTGGATCCTCCTTTGTGGAACGTCAAATCCATTTAGGTTGGTCCTTCAATAGGTGCCAACAATGCTCGAACTAAAAGAAACATTTTTCTAGCGATTGGTACATAACATTAGCCTTGTCAAACTTATATAGAAACAAAAAACTTTATGTTAAACTAATGTGTAAAAAAATTAACTATTTGTAAAACAAGTAAGAGTATAGATATTCTACCTTGTCTTACTCGGTCATGCCACTTTGATTCAACCCTTCAACTTGGGCTAGTTTCGCACAAAATTTGTTTGTCGCCTTTTGAATAACCAACCACCGATGTATTAAAGACTTTATGGTCCGGTCATTTGTGGTTTCTTTAAATTGCTGGAAGTATTCAAAAAAAATTTCCCAAAGTTGGGAGTGTTTTTCATCTGTTCCCTAGACAGCATCAATCCTACAATTAAGCTATGTGGAGACAAGTAACTTGCCTTCTTCGAGGGTGAAGTTTGCACCCCTGATTGATTTCCTAACACCGATAGGATCTTTATGGGGTAGGGATGGAGAGTCATCAACAGTCATAGGAGAGTTTCCACTTAGCCCACCCTAAGTGGAGTCTAGTTAAGGATCTTGATTTAGAAGGTTGGTGAAGTACATATGTCCAGAGTCTTGTGAATCCATCTATAAAAATGCATTAAAATGTTAGACACATAACTATGAAGTTTTGAGTTTTTTCATCGCAGGCTTAGGAACCGAATGGTAACATCTACGAAATTTGGCCACCCTCTCATGGCTGCAACAACCGGTTGCCACTACTTGTTGGCCGTCCGGGTTACCTAGCCATTGAGGAAATGACTATAAATTTCCTGTATCCCACCAGGCTTTGTCATCATCACATCCGATGGGGTTTAATTTACACATTACTTCTCTATCGTAACATAACACAAAACAATGACACAACAAAAAGTAATGTAACAAAACTAACCAATTCACATATTCACACAAAACAATAACTAAACAGCATGCAAATCACAATAATGCTAAATAAGAGCATTCTCATCCAGTACATTTATATAGAATGTATAAATAAATGGGGTTCAGAATAGTGAAAATATTGATAACATGCGTAAGCAATGAGCCATTCACATCGAATGGCCGTAAAACCCCATTCGAGCGCCGATTGCCTTTTGTGGAAATTACCACAAAAAGCAATATGGCCATCTGGATGAGGATTACCCCGCCATATTGACGGGGCCTTATTAACACTTGTGAATTAACCCGCACTATAATACCATCATTACAGCCTAATAACTGCCCCCTCTCCCAAGAGATAGGAAACGCTGCAAAGGACTCAACAACACAGAACAAATTACCCATGGAAAGAGCAATGAAAATGAATTGGTTTAAGAAATTGACTATGCATTTTTTGGATATCAAAAAAGCAATTCGGATATGCAATAAATTCACCCAATACAGCCAAAAACATACAGACAAACTTAATGAATAGATAATCACAAACAATTATTTGCCCATTTCATAACCACAAACTCCACCAAATTCACCTCAAAACTAGATTTCCAACTCACCAAATCCTCAAAAAGCCACAATCGCAAGCCTCAATGAATGGATCAATCAAGAAAAACGGTTGGATAACAATGACAGAAATAAACTAAAAAAAAAATTTGTGTAAAAGTATCATCACTTTTTCGGCAGCCAAACAGTCAACACAACCAAAAACATACACAGCCAAAAACCCAACGCACCAAATCTTCAAAAAGCTACAATCGCAAGCCTCAATGAATGGATCGATCAAGAAAAACGGTTGGACAACAATGAGAGAAACAAACTTTAAAAAAAAAATCCGTGTGAAAGCATAATCAATTTCTCGGTAGCCAAACAGTCAACACAGCCAAAAATTCCACGCACCAAATCCTCAAAAAGCCACAATCACAAGTCTTAATGAATGGATCGATCAAGAAAAACGGTTGGACAACAATGAGAGAAACAAACTTAAAAAAAAAAAATTCATGTGAAAGCATCATCATTTTCTCGGCAGCCAAACAGCCAACACAACCAAAAACATACACAAACAAAGCTCAGCACGCAAAAAAAATGAGAAACAGTTTCCTCAAACAAAGCCCAAAATCAAAATTGTAAACGAGAGTGACAAGCTAAAAAAAAATCTTGGTGAAAGCATCTAAACTTTCTCGGCAACCAAACAGTAAAGAGATCGCCGATGTAAAGAGAGAGTTATAGGCAAACAATCTTCTATTCTACCTTGATCATAGTGTTGGGAGGAAGAAAAATGAGAAGAGAGAAACAGAGAACGAGAGAGATAGGAAAAGAAAAATAGAAGAAAATTTTGGAAGAGAAAAACATACGATTTTGAAGAAACCAAATTTCACTTACAAAAATTGTCGATGGAGAGGTTGCGATCGTTGGTACTGCATTGCAAGGGAGGGGCCAACCGAGAGAGAAGAAGACACGGGACAAAGGGAAAACTAAATGGGGTTTGGGACGATGGGATGTACAGTCATTCTCCAAATATGGAGAATTATTGTACAAATTGTAAACCCTAACCGTAAAATGGGGATTGAGATAGGGAGGGATTTTTGTTCAAAACCTTAAAATTTTTCCTAAATTATAGGGATAGAGGATATATGTAGGCCAGAATGGAAATGCTCTTAATAATCTAAAAAGAAAAACTGGTGGGGAAATGAAACTCCAAAAATTATCTCCTGGACAAGTGTCACAATTCTAAGTTCGTCTTGACAAATTAAATTTTAACACCGTTTTATATATCTATTCTATTATAATAAGGGCTAACGAGTCGTGAAAAGTAGGATTTATTTATCTTTTGTGCAAATGAATCAGATGAACCAGAAGTGGAGTCAGCTAGGATGAAACGTCAAATGTGTGTTGATTTTTTTTGTCCTACCAATTTTAGCCTTCTGTTAATTAAATTAGTGCATGTAATTTCGTATAGTTTAGGGATATAATTGTCTTTTAATATGGATTGATTTTACTTGTGTCAGCGATTTTTTCTTTTATTCTGTTTGTGTGTCAGCTCCTTCATTTTTTTTTCTCTTCCCTCTTCCTGACTCTCTCTCTCTCTCTCTCTCTCTCTCTCCACACCCAAAACGTTGCCCCACATCTCCCCTCAAACTCGCGCCGTTGTTGCCTCTCTGCGCCGTCTTCCAGATGAGAGAGATGAGGTAAGTCTCTCTCATCTTTGTCTCTCTCTCTCTCTCTCTCTCCCCCTCTCCCCGTCGGCTTCTCACCCTCCCCTCTCCCCATCATTGTTTGTCCTTTTGTTTTGTTTTGCTCCACTATGTTGTGTACGACCACTGCAACCCCCCATCACCACCTTAGACACGCCAGCCCCTCGCCACCGTTATGCCAACCCAAGCACAGCTGTCGCATGGTAAACAACACCAGGAAGCCGATTGGCCACTGTTTCAGCCCTTCGGTTCCTCCATCAAAACTCACACCCAACCCCGTCGCACTTTTCACGACAACGCCACCGTGAGCCTCATCACCAGCGTAACCCCAACGCTGAGAACCACCACCACCACTAGCCACTAATTTCGGCTCAACTACCTCTTAAGCAAAAAAATTGGTTTTTTCCCATCCCTCTCTTGTTTCTTTTGAAGAAAATGGATTTATTTATTATTATTTTTTTTTTTTTTGCATATTTGTTTTTTTTTTTTAAATGTATGGATTTCGTTTTTTGACCAGGACGAGGAAGCCGATTGGCCACCGTTTCGGCCTTTCGGTTCTTCCATCAAAACTCATGCCCAACCCCATCGCACTTTTTACGGTAACACCATCATGAGCCTCACCACCAAAGCAACCCCAACACTGAGAACCACCACCACCAGCAACCACTGATTTCGGCTCAACTACCCTTTAAGCAAAAAAAAATTAGTATTTTCCTATCTCTCTCTCGTTGCTTTTGAATAAAATAGTAATTTTTTGTTTTTGTTTTCGCATGTTTGTTTTCTATTTTTTTTTTTGCATGTTTGTTTTCTGAAAAAAAAAAAATGTATGGATTTCATTTTTTTGGTTTGCAAGTCATTGTGTTATTGTCTTTTTATTTTTTTCGTTTGGTTTCTGAACAAAATTTGTGCAGTTGGATTTTCTTTAATCTTTATGTTTCTCTTCTTCTTTTTCTGTGCTAACAGTGTGTTTGTCTTCGATTTTTTCCATTTTGTGGTTTGTGTGTCATTGTGTTATTGTCTCTGTTTTTTTTTCTTTAATTGATCCTGATTTATTTTTTTGCAGGAATTTTGGATTGTGGGCTGCTTTTTGTGGATGTTTTTATTTGCTTTATCGATCGGTTTGGTTTCTAAACAAAATCTGTACAGTTCGGATTTTCTTTAATCTTTGTGTTTCTCTTTTTTTTTTTCTTGTGTGCTAACAGTGTGTTTCTCTCCGATTTTTTCCAATTTTTTTTTAATAGTTTTTGGTCTGGAGATCATACTGGTTTGAAGTTTGTATATGTCTTCAATTAAAAAGTTTATTCTCTTTTTATTTTTTTATTTAATTGATTTGATTTCGTGGTTTGTATTTTGCATGGACTTTGGACTGGGGTTTGGTTTTTGAGCATATTTTTATGTTATCGTTACTTCTCTTCAAATTTTTTGAGAAAAACAAATGGCTTTGACCTCCTCCTCCTCCTCCTCCTTCTTCTCCTTCTTTTCTTTTTTTTTTTTTTTTTTTTTTTTTTTTGTGGTTTCTCTCCAGTTTGTTTCTTTTTCACCTCTTAAAGTCTACTTTTACTAAATTTGTGGTCTCTCTCGTTGCTTTTGAAGAAAATGGCAACTCATGCTGATAATCACATGGCAAAATAGCGTTGATCCTGATAAGACTTTCAGGTTTTGTTCCTTGCATGAAGACATTGGCATTCTTGGATTTCATCTTCTTGTCCGTATGGTTCATGTTTTTTTCTTTTCTATGGGTTATGGATCTAAACGTTGCTTTTGAGATTTCTTTATTTGTTGTTGTTTACTTGTAATTTTTAATGTAGTCTTATTTTTAAATGGATTTTTTTATTTACTGCTATTCTTTGCATCCGAGATCATGATGTTAGATTTATTTTATGGTTTTTGTTGTTTTTTTGGCGTTTCCAGGTTTGTTGTGCATGCTCTCAGATTTATTTCTTCTGGTTTTTTCTTCTTATTTTTTCATGCATATGGTTTTAAGATGGCTTCTTGGGTTAAATTATGTTGAGGTTAAAATTTTTTGGTTGGAAAGTTTGTAGAATTTGTTTCTTCTCAAGGATTCTACCTTTTTTTTTTTTTTTTTTGGGTATGTGGCTTTAGGACCGGTTTTGGTTGTTCATCTTATCTTCTATTTCCTTTTTTTTTTTTTGTTAAAGTATAGGGTCATATAATAGAATGAAAAAGAAACACCAGTTTTTTTTCCCGAGTTCGTATCTTTTTTTAAAAAAACAAAACAGAGAAATATCCCCTCAATTTATTAAAAGCCCTTGCTTAAGGAGGAGGAATATCAATATTACAAAACCAACCAATAAACCAAATAGCCTAAATCAATAAACCAACCAATAATAGGAAACTAAATATCTATGGTCGAAAACTTTATAGTCCTGTCTTATCAATCCGAACAATTCCCCTCAACAATCTTGGCAAATCCCCATCACCTACGTAACAAATGGACCTCCCTTCCTCACATTGTCTTGCAAGAAAATCCGCCGCTTGGTTTGCTTCACGAAATTGATGACCCACTATGTAATTAATCCCGTAAAGCTCATTAAGTAAATCATCCCAAAAATCTCACAAATACCAAATCAAACAACGATCCTGAATGAGCCAGTCCACCATCAATTTAGAATCACTCTCAATGATTACATTAAAGAAATTAAGTTGTTTACACAAAACCATACCTTCTTGAATGGCTCTTGTTGTTGGTATCATTTATATCATGTTCTTGGAATTCCTTAATCATGAATTGATACAATATAATTACATATTTTTCTTATTTTATAGAGGGCCAGTTTTCCTTTTTTTTGGGTTCATATCTTGTTGTTGGTATCTTTTATATCTGTTCTTAAATTTTGTTAGTGAATTGATACAATAAGCATATTTATTTCTTCTGGATTTGTTTTCTTTTTATTTCTTTCATTTTGATCCCTGTCAGTTTTTCTGGAAATGGTAAAACAAGCATTCTAAATTTTTTTTCATGCGTATGAGTTTAAGATTACTTCTGTTTGTTCATTTTATATTATGAGTTTATAGTTTTTGTAACTCTGACAGTTCAACAATATATGGATTAAATTATGTTGAGGTTAGAATTTTTTGGTTCGGAATTTTATACAAAAACTGGTCCTTTTTCACTTTTGTGGATTTCTATCTTGTTGTTAGTATCTTTTTTATATCATATTCGTGGAATTCTATTTTGAATTGATACATTAAGCATCATAGAGATCAATTAGCGAGGTTCAACTATTATTTTTATCTTCTTCCTCTTTACTTTTTCGTTCAAAATTGTTTCTTTTTGGTTGAAAAATGTCAGAACAAGGATTATAATTTTTTTTTTTTAACATGTGGTTTAAGATGGTTTCTGGTTGTTCATCTTATATTATGAGTTTATGGTTTTTGTATCTATGACAGTTTAGCAATGAATTAAATTATATTGAGGTTTTGCTTTTGTTATTTTATTTTATAATAAAGATAGAAAGGTTCTGTTAATGGAGGTTATGTTCGCAAACTGTGGCTTCGCTAAGCAGAGAATATTATATAGCTCCTCGAAATAATTTTGAAAATGAGTTGTTGAATAAATAATTCACTTTTCTATTTTGAGATGGTGGACACATGGTTGCAATTTCGACAGTTGCATTCTTCGGCCATTATCAAATATCAAAATAGAACAGTGCATTATTCTTTCAGGAATTCCTAAGGGATGTTGCTGTCAGAATTACGAGGAATGTGCCCTTCATCAAGGACAACTACATGCCCCATTTCACGCCCAGTTCAGTTGCTGGGAGGTTTGTGTATGGCTTTCAGTTTCATGCCCTGTTTGTATTTTCTTTTTGCTAATTTTTTTGCCAAATAGATTGGTAATTTATTTTTTTTAGAATAGTGAAGCGGTTTTTTTTTTAAGCTTTGGCCATGAAAAAAAAAAAAAAAAAAACGTGTCTTCCATTCTGTTTTTTATGTTATGATATTTTGTTGCACTTTTTCCCTTTGCTTATTCTTGCTTGTTTTTGTATTCCTTGCAGAAAATTCAGGAGTTTTCCCTTTTTTAGGAAAACTTATATTTTTTGCATGATGATCATAATTTTTTGTGTTGTTCCATTCATATATTTTGAGTTTGTCATTTTTTCCCTTTAGTTAGGCTGCGATTGGATGTTGAACTGGGTTGAGTTAAGTTGAGTTGCGATGATAAAATATTGTTATAATATTATTTTTTAATATTATTATTATTTTAGGATTTGAAAAAGTTGAATTATTTATTATATTTTGTATTGGGATTTGAAAAAATTATAATGATGAGTTTAGATGAGTTTATATAGCAAACAAAGCCTAATCTAATTTGTTGGTTTGTTTCTTGTAGAGAATTTACACTTTTTTATTTGGAGTTGATGATGCTTTAAGGTTTGTATATCTCTTTCAGTTTCTTTTCCCAATTCCTCTTTGGGTAGGTATCTCTTATAGAAGGGATTTATCGGAGACCAATAGTGAAATGACACCTTAGGTAAGCACATCATCTAAACTTAAACTTGGTCGCACCATAGCAAACGACAAAAGAGCAGAATCACAGAAAATCCCTTCGACAAAATCAAAACCAAACACACTCCCATTGCACGCCATACGACCTCCAGTCCCGATGGAGAAGCTCCCAACAGCGAACGGCGAAATCACTTGTATCATTTTAGTTTCTAATATTTGTTTTCATCTATTTCTCGCATATCCTCTCTTTCTCCAAATAGATTTTTTCATTTTGTTTCAAATGCACAAATTCCACAAACTTCAACAATCTCTCTGTCTCTCAATCCCTGTTTTTATTCCCAAGCACCCTGTTCTTTTTTCTCCTCTCTCTTCTTTCCCACAAAATCTAATTCTTCAGATATTGCAAAAATAATTTCATAATCCTAAATAATTTCAGATATTAAAACTGTATGTGCAAAAATAACAAATATAAGTGTATAGGAATATCTTGGTGAGAAATTGAAATAAAATCTACAAGGTTAACGGCGAATCAATGGTGGGAGTAAGAGACCAATGACGAATCAATGGTTAACAGCAAAAACTGTTTCACAGAGAGAGAGGGGGGGATGCAGAGCATAGGGAAGAACAAATATATTTTTCCTCTAGACCGCATCACACAATAAATTGGGTGTGTGGTCTACGTGGCATGTTTTAATTGGACTCCGTTATTTAGAGAAAAATGGGCATACCTATGTGAAGTTTTTCTCTTCTTTTTCTCAATTTTGATATATATAATTTTTTATTCATTTTGTTTTTTTGATTTTTGGATTTTATTATTAATATGTTTAATTCGGTTTGTATATTGTTGGATTTTCACTTCCAGCTTTAAAAAAAAAAAAACAGATACTTTATTTTTATTTTTTCTATTTTTTTGAAATGTTTAGGTTTGTCATTTCTATTTATTTAATATTGTCTTTTTTTTTTTTAAGAATTTTGATTCATCTCTTTGTTTTTTGAAATTTGGTTACCCCTCTGTGTTTCTCTTCATGCCTTTTCTTGGTGGATTTTTTTTCTTATTTTTCCCCCTTTTATGTTTCGTGCCAAGATCTGTTTTCCTACTTTTTGGCTTTTTGGGGGGTTTGAGGCACTTTTGCTTGTAAAAGATCTCAATTTATATCTTATATTTGCAAACTGTTTTTGCTGAGTAGAGAGTATTATATAGCTCCTCGAAATAATTTTGAAAATGAGTTGCTAAATAAATAATGTGCTTTTCTGTTTTGAGATGAAGGACACATTCATAGCAATTTCAACAGTTGCATCCTTCGATCATTATCAAATATCAAAACAGAACAACACATTATTCTTTCAAGAATTCTTGAGGGATGTTGCTGTCGGAATTGCGAGGAATGTGCCATTCATCAAGCACAACTACACGCCCCATTTTACACCCATTTAAGTTGCTTTGGGGTTTGTATATAACTTTCAGTTTCACGCCCCGTTTGTATTTTCTTTTTGCTAATTTTTTTGCCAAATGGATTGGTAATTTATTTTTTTAGAATGGTGAAGTGATTTTTTTATTTTTATTTTTTTCTTTGGCTGTGGAAAAAAAAAAACTGTCTTCCATTCTATTTTTCATGTTATGATATTTTGTTGGGCTTTTCCCCTTTGTTTATCTTATTTGTTTATATGTTCCTGCAAAAAGTTCAGGGTTTTTCCCCCTTTTTTAGGAAAACTATATATTTTTTGCATGCTGATCATAATTTTTTATGCTGTTCAATTTGTATATTTTGAGTTTGTCATTCGTACTTGGTCTTTTTATAAGCTTTAAGGCATTTAAGGAAGTGTTTAGAAAAAAAAAAAAAGAAAAAAAAATGCTTATGAGAACATTTTTATTCATTTATCTTTTGGAAAAACATATTTGTATAGTTTGAGGTTTGTATGCCTTTCAGTTCTATTTCATGTTTGTATAGTTTGCTCCCAATTTTTCCCTTTGGAGTTCAAGCTGCTTTGGACTTTTTTATATCTTTCAGTTTTATTTTTTTCCAGTTTGTATATTTTGGTTGGCATTTATTTGAGCATGTGTACTCAAAATTTATATTTTCCGAATGTATGTGTTTCAGGTTGCTTGTATATCTTTAAGTTTTGTTTTTTGGAGTTGTAAATTTTGGTTGGTGTTTTTTCCAACAGGTGGGTTTAGAATTTATATTTTTTGGGTGGTGGGTATTTTTTTTTTTTTTTTTTTGTACATATTGATTATTGTTGGATTTGTATATTTTGTTATTACTAGCTTAATATATGTTCTTCTGCTTTTGTACTACAAGAATCGTTGGCATCTTTGTATTATTTATTTGGTTCCGTTTGTATGTTATTGGGTTTTAAACTTTTTGGGACTCATTTTTTTAGGCATTTAGTTTTTTACTTTTTCCCGTTAAGAGTCAATGTTTTCTTTAACATAACTGCTTTGAAGCAGTACCTACCGTTTTTGTGGAGAAACCGGCCTCAAATAAGAAATTGCCACGTTATTAATATAGTAAAACCTTATATGAGGACCATTCCATCAGAATTTTTTCCAAAAATTCCTAAACATTTTTTCCCTCAGCATTTCACCTCACCTAGCCACACGTTCTCACACCCATCCAGACATTGCTGCCACCAGACACTGCCACTAGCCCGACGCAGCCACCAACCCAAAGCAAGGCACCAACCCGACTCAGTCAGCCACCAACCACCATTGTCATCCTCCATAGTTTGCTTTTACAGCCCCTTTTTCTATCTACCCAATTATAGTTGTTGTTGGGGATACTGTTTTTCATTACAATTTACACTGCATTGCATGAAAGACAAATGAAATGAGAGAACAATGAAAAAAAATGTGCACTGCCAGTGTAGTTTTTGGTTAATGAAGATAAGGAAAAAAAAAGGCTTTGTTTTGGATTTTTCTTTTCTGTTTAATAATAATAATAATAAAGTATGCAGCATAAATACAAAGTCAAAGTAAATGAGGTCACTTTGATTCTGTAGCAGATATTTCTATATAGAAGAAGATATGCAATAAAGAGGGAGAGTTGCATCGATGGGTTCTGAGAGAGAGAGATGAGCTCCGATGCCCACTCTTGGGCTTAGTTGCGTCAATGCATTCTACGAGAGAGACAGACGAGCATGAGGGAGAGAACAGCTTCTACGTTTTCAAAGAGAGAGAGAGAGAGAGATGAAATTCGGTGCGATGCACGACCATTCCTTCAATAATAGGTGGGCTACGTGGCTTTATTATATTGGAGGCTGTTCTCAAGCCTACTTCAGATATACCGATTAGAAGGTTTTCTCTTTCTTTAAAAATAGAGTTATCCTTCTAATTCGATTTGTATACTATTCGGTTTTAAAAATAAATTCTTCCCATGTCATGTGCATTTAGATGCATGCTAATTTGAAGTTGATTTGTTAGGAAAGGAAAGACATCCTGAAAGGCATGTCAAATATGGAGTGAGTAGACGCACATTCTTTGTAAAAAAATTATAATTATATTATTGTAGCAAAACCGAAAAAGTGTAAAAATTTTCTTGTGTCCTCAAATATCAGGTTGGGATGAACGAGAAAAGTTTGTGTAAAATATTAGAATAAAGTTTTGGCTAAAGACATGTGACCTGATTGGCATAATCCCCAACTTTTAAAAGGGAGGTATGGACTCTGGAGTTCGAAATCCTCCTTCCCCACTCAAAAAAAAAAAAAAATGGTTTAAATTCTTTTGTATCATTCCAAAATATTTGTAAAAAACATATCTGAACAATCTTTTTATACTTATTGTAAACAAGTATAAAAAAAAAAAAATCCGAACCACCTTTATAATGTTTTTCTTTATTTTTTTCTTATCTTTGTTATTCATCTCCTCCTCCTTAGGAACATAAGAATCGTTTTAGACTTTTTATATTTCACTGTAGTAATATAATTATGAATTTTTGCAAGGAATGGTTTAGATATTTTAAATCAACATTTTTTTAAAAAAATAAGAAAGTGCCTTGGAATACATTAGAAAAAAAGTTTGGTAATTGCTAGTATATCTCTGAAATTTCAACTGATCATATGTTGTCATTGTAATTACTTGCTTGATAGGAAAGTTTTGTTATATATAAATCCACAGCAAAGATATGACGGTTGAAAATGGGGTTTCAAAATAAGTATACAATATATGTACAAAGATCTAGAAGAAATCGTATCTGCAAACAGAGATGAAACACAATATAGGAAAACTACCCCAAAAATAAAACCGAATAAATTGAAATAATAAAAGTTGGTCGTGGGAAAAAGAACCATTCACGAATATACAAAGCACATAACATACTTACAAACAATAAGCGCCAGATGTGAAATATTTTCCCACCATCTAATGTCATGTTTTAAGCAAATTTTTCATTTGAATTATAGGAAAAAGCTACTTTGTCTTCCCACTTTGCCCACTCTAGTAGCCGCACCCTTATACTATTTATATTTTTTCGTAAATTCTTTGTGGCAAAAGTGTTTCTGAATTTGCAAATTTGTTGCACTATTTAGAAGAAAACAAAATTTATATTGTAATGATAAAACTCAAAACATTTAGGACATTCTTCCAGCTTTCCAAAAAAAAAGAGAATATAATTTAAAATATTTTTTGTGAAACAATGCAAAATTATCACAAGACGTGTTTTAAATTTTTTTTTACATCTGCCAAGCATTGAAAAACAATTGATTAAAAAAATCCCCTAATTATTTTATTCAAATCTTTTTATTTATCTCTCTTTTTTTTTTTTTTTTTTTTTTTTTGTAATGGAGGAATTTTCAGAGTGTTTTGAAATTGTTGTTATAATAAGTTTTCTTGTTTCTGAAAATTGTAATAAATATGTCAAATTGTAAATTTTTATTTCCTAAATGACAAGGAATTTCGTAATGCGCATGTCAATTGATAATTGAAACAGTTGCTTTTATTAAACCCAACAAGTCCAGCGTTCTTAATGTAAGTATTTTAGAAATATTTTAGTTTTTTTGCAGTACTTAATTTATTACAGAGAAAGTTAAAAACTTTAAAGTTAATTCTGCACATAAATTGTTTTTGACAAATCTGACAGTAAGCTTAACCTATAGTGAATTTCTTGTGTGTAACGTGTTCAAGAAATAACCAACAATTGCGCAATTGTTGGCGAATTGATGAAGGTTTGTAACCCATGACGGTAAAATACTTTTCTTAGTGCCAGATTTAAATTTCTATGCAATCACTTTGTCTGAAAAATTGTTTCTAATATGATGTATAAAACAAAATTTTAGATCAAGACGAAGATAAATGTGGTTAACTTGTATCAAATATTTTTTTACATGTTATATATTAATTGAAACAAGGGAACTGGGTATGAACATAAGGGTATGAACATAATGAAAGCTTCATTTTGTTACCATTACAAAAATCCACATTTTCAGCTTATGTTTTTCTTAAACTTGTGCTAAACAAGTTTACCAAAACTAGCAATGTGATGAATGTGTATCAGTCTATGTTAATTTTGAACTAATGTTTTTCTTTCTTGATCTGTCCAAACATGCAATTACTATAGTGCGCTTAACTATTGTTATCCAAAAATATTTGCTAGAATTTAGATTTTTTTTCCTTTGCATTAAATTTTTTATTAGGATCAAATTTTTATGAAAAGTATTATTTTTTTCTAAAATAACTGATCCACCCAATGGTCCTATCCTATGCATTCTGGTCCTTTCCAAATATATATAAACACAATTATTTTACAATTTTCACATAATTATTTTACAATTATTTAATAAAATATTATTAGTTTTAAGTTTATTTGAACTTTAAAAAAAAAAATAATTTGCTGAGGAATTGTGTTGAAGTTGTAATAGTTGTGTAATTGTATTATTTATCAATTCTCCCAATTTCACTAATAAGGAGCGAGACTTTGGTATGAGTTTCAACACTGAGTAACCTTATATATACACTCTCATCGTAGATGTTATACTTCCCATTACTCTTGGATATGGGTGGCTCTACAGAACTGGAGCCACCGTTGAAGCGTTCGTTGGGGTTTTCGTTAGTTTATTTTGTATTTTTTTTTCTTATTTTTTACATGATGTATTTTTTAATATTTTTAAATATTTTTTGTTTAAAATTTATAATATTATTAAAAATTATTTCAAAAAAAAAAATTAAGAAGAGTAGCATTTTCCATGAAAAAAACTTAAACGGGTAAGTTGGCGTGGAAGCAGTTAAAGATATGCGCCAATATCTCGTCCCAAGTACTGTTTTTCGAGCTGCAAACCTCTCTCGACAATATGACCGCTTACTTCCCTCTCATTTCGCCTCTCTCCTCTCTCTCTCTCTCTCTCTCTCTCTCTCTCTCTCTGCATTGGGTTTGGGTTCATGTTCTTTTTGCATGTCCAATTCGCTCAAACACTGTGAAATCGTAAACCAAATTTCTGATATATCATACATGACTCAGGTTCTATGAAGTCTGTTATCTGGCTCATCGATGTTTTGCGGATCAAGAATACACAAAGAGTGACGTCGTGATCTTTGAGATTTGAGTTTCTCGTGGTGATTTCGTTTTTTCCTTTCATTGCTCTTCATTTTGCAAATCGTGATTTTGAGTGTAGTGAGTATTTTGATGAGAGGCCAACATAAAAGAAGAAAGCATATGCATCTATGAAGACTGGGGCTCGCAAGTCGCCGCCGCATTACCGCCTGATGCAGTTTTCGGTTGAGCTTCGTCCTCCGCGCTTTCCTTATTGTCTTTTCAGATGGAATGGCAGATCTTGCTAGTCATGGCAAACATGAGCGAGACATTGAGCAAGTCAGTTTCCCTTCACTCGACCTTAATTTTCTTTTTTCCTTTGATTTTTCTGTTTAGTTTAGATGAAATTGAGGGAGTAGTTATCTTCTTCAACCTAATGTATATATCATGGTATTGTTAAATAACAATGCATTCATATAACTTGTCATTGTAGCTTATTAGGTCTTTTGTGTCGTAGGTTTTATTAGCATTAAAACATACTCATAAGGAGGATTTTTCCAGTGTACTTGTATAGATATGTTCTCAGAGGGTTTTTTAAATGAACGCCAATGTATACCCAGGATCAAATTTATAGATCCTGCATACTTTTTACAACATATGCCAAAATAAAAGGATATTGAAAATGAAAAATGAAAATGCAATTTCTGAAATTGAATGGTTAAATAGTGATTTTAATTATGGTAATTATGAATATAGTTATTATTATGTCCTTTCATTTGGTATTATTATATGTATAAAAGTATTAAACATAAGTATTATATGTATTAAATATAAGTATTATACCTACAAAATGTATAAAACGTATTAAAAAACAATAGGTTATATAAAATGCATTAAAATGTATTATTCGTGTTGATGTCGTATTTCACAGCCCGAGCAACTCCGCTCTTCTGGGTTGGACCATTCCTACGCACAGAGGAAATGAAGGCTCGGTGGGAGATACCTCTGATGCCTAAATTAGTTTGGGTTTTAAATATGTCATTTATGTGAGTTTCAATTAATGTATATATGTGTTTTTGCCCCCTAAGGGGAGATATTTATACCTGGAAGGGGCGATCCCTTGTCAGGCTGATCATGGTGGTGCCGCTCCGTACCCAGGTCGCATCCTCTGCCAACTCCCTGCCATGTGACAGGCCATCCATGCTTGATCGTGGCAACCGCTAACAACCCTAGGTCCTTGCCGTGGTGTGCCCGCCTCCATCCTTCATTAAATGCGGCGTGGTCTCGGTCAGGCACTCCCACCTTCCAGGTCTTGTCCAACCGTTGGCGATTAGGGACCTGAGTTATCCCTGGCCCTGTGCATGCAACTTGTCAGCCAGCAAACGTGTCAGGACTCCTAGCTTAGTCCCCATTCCCCACGCGTGTTGCCTTGCTACTTCCTCGCAGGCTTCATGGGTTGACCTTGCCCTTCATGACCCGGCTTGGGCCATCCTGTTCTCTTACCGGGTTGTCCTTAGGCCCACCCATACCGCCTGGGCTGGTCTCGTTCGGTCAGGCCCATCACTGGGAACACCTCCCCTCACAATATGTATAAAATGTATTAAACACAATATTAAAAAGTATTAAACATGAGTTTTGCTACTCATCATTCTCACACACCACACTTATTTTTATCTATTTTTAATTTTTAATTTTTTAAATTGTTTTGATTTTATTATTCTACTCATCATCCATACACCACAAATTTGGTAAGAGAAAAAATTAAAAAATTATGTGTGGTGTGAGAATAATGAGTAGAATTCTTCATGAAACATATTAAAACGTATTAAAATGTATTATACGTATAAAACATATTAAACACTATATTAAAATGTATAAAACATATTAAAATGTATTATATGTATAAAACGTATTAAACACACGTATCAAAACGTATTAAACACAAGTGTTCAAAAGTATTAAATATAAGTATTAAACATATTGAATACAAGTATTATTATTTTTTTTTTTGAATGGAAAATATGAACTTCATTAACTTAAAGAAATAGCATAAACCTGCATACAATCTGGTTGAATAATCAACTCAACAGTGTCTGGTTCTAACTCTAAAGAACCCTTAGCAAGATTATGAGCAAATTCATTGCCACATCTTTTAACAAAAGCAACTCTCCAATTACCAAGATTTGAAAGTTGAGCCTTGGTATCACTAAGTATCATTCCAACTTGATCACTTCTATCCTTTTGCTGCTGAAGACCAAGAACAACTTGTCCTGAATCACCTTCCAGGATAACTGATCTCAGCCCCATTTCAAGTGCCAAACCAGCAGCAAAAAAGGCTCCCTGAGACTCTGCCAACAGAGGATCAAATAAGCTAGGCCTTGAAAACTTCTTAGTAGCAAGAACCCGACCCTCATGGTCTCTAGCAACAATACCAAACCCTGCTCTTCCCTTAGACTCAGATAAGGAGCCCAACTCATATTGTCTGCTGTTGACACTCTAGATGTAGCTTTAGAACCAAGCTGGACAGCTTGAAACTGAGCAACCAGTTCCCTAGCCTTGTTAGCAAGAGCAGAAGGATGATCAAAAGATCCCTCAAAAATGAATTGATTTCTTCTGTACCATATACTCCTGGCTGTAACTGCAAGAAAATCCATATCTTCCTGGTCATATATTGAAATCAGCCTCTCAGCCAACTCTTTGAAGCTCCCTAATCTGATAGAACTTTTGTTGATCACTCTTGGCCCTTGACTCCACACGTCCATCATAGAGACACAACTCCACAACGCATGAAAAAATGTTTCTTCTTCCCTTAGGCAGATGGGGCATAAAGGTGATTCAATAACCTTTTCCTTGAAGAGATTTAAATTTGTTGGCAAGGATTCGAGACATGCCAAGTATTAAAACATATTAAACACAAGTATTAAAATGTATTAAACTTATAAAACATAAGTATTAAACATATTAAATATAAGTTTTAAACATAAGTATAAAACATAACTATTCTACTTATTATACGTATAAAATGTATCAAATATAAGTATTAAACATAAGTATAAAACATAAGTGTTATACGTATAAAATGTGTTAAACATAAGTATTAAGGAAAATGATTCAATGACACCCAAATTTTCCCACCAAATATGCCCCCTCGTGTATTTTATTTTATTTTTAATTATTTTTTCTTAATGGTTAAGGAAGTGACTACTATTGAATTTATGTTTTTTTTTTAATGTTTAAAGATGTTTAAAAAATGTTTGAAAGAAAAAGGAAAAAAATGTGCAATTGCACTAGGGGGGCATATTTGGTGGGCATGTATGAGAGTCATCCTCGCATTGTCCAAGTATTAAACATAAGTATTAAATTTATTAAACATAAGTACTATTATACGCATTATGCATATAAAATGTATTAAATATAAGTATTATACGTATTGTACGTATTAAACATAAGTATTATACGTATTATAAGTATTATACATATAAAGGTGTTAAACACAAGTAATATGTATAAAACGTATTAAACATATTAAGGTTAATTGTTTGAACTAAGATAAACTTTTGTTGATAACTGTTGCAAAATCTTGATAGACTTCATGATGCGAAGACTATTACTAATGCAAATTAAGTCCCCGTTTGGAACGTGGATCAACTCAGTTTAGTCTAATTTTAAACTGAGTCTAATATCCAAACACTCAACTCTCAAATCACTAAACTCATCTCAACTCAAAACCTCTTTACATGTGGGACCCACAACTTTTTTTCAACTTAACACATCTAAATTCATTTTAACATCCAAACACATCTTCTATATTAGGTGGGCTCTACAAAACTTGTTCCACCATCTCAACTCACTACTATTCATAAAGAATTCAACTCATCTCAATTCAGCTCACTACTAAGCCTCCGTTCATTTTGTGCATAGGGTGTGCCACCACTTCATCAATATGCATTTTTTTTTTATTGTAGAAGTCATTAGTGTGTATATCATTTCTCCGAAGTGATATTTCCTAAAGTGAATTGTTCGTGTCAAAGGAATAAGAACCTAGATTTTATGTGTTGCATATATATGTAGGCCAAAAATATTAATAAAAT
This sequence comes from Juglans microcarpa x Juglans regia, assembly GCF_004785595.1. Classification (NCBI taxonomy): domain Eukaryota; kingdom Viridiplantae; phylum Streptophyta; class Magnoliopsida; order Fagales; family Juglandaceae; genus Juglans; species Juglans microcarpa x Juglans regia. Next base: position 37,190,057 of record NC_054594.1, on the reverse strand, counting down.
TGTTACTTTCCTAATTGTAATATGACATTGGCTGTGATAAAGCTTAGAATTATGATTAATGGGAGATTTACCATGCAAGTAGGAAAACCTGCTTGGATTTTTAATCATACCAAAAACGCATACAAGCTACAGGAAAATAATATGGGAAAGCTACCATATGGAAATTAACATTTGTCATTTCTGTATGGGATTATCAAAAGCTAACAATAGAATGCTACTAATTAACTGGTGGAATTATTGATAGTATGCCTTATTATGTGGTCACTGCAATTATCACTTGTAATACTTTTGAACATTTTTTATGTTTCACTAACGCAGAGCTGTTAACACGCGTGATTTCAGGTAGTTACAAGTTAATAAAGCTTGGCATGTCTGAGTGCTCTTAACATTTATTTATTTTAATTTTTTTCACCTCTTTTGAAGGCGCTCATTGCTTTGAAAAAAGGTACTCAGTTAATAAAGTATAGTCGGAAAGGGAAGCCTAAGTTCTGCCCATTCAGAATTTCTACGGTGAGTTAATTTCTATGAGAGCAAATACTGTTTTCATGTTTTTAAAATTCTTCATTCTAGACATAATGCACCATGCATATATAGGCTACTTTCAGTTGGGGAAAAAAGTAGAAATGATCAGATTGTTGTCAGAGAGATGACCCTTTTAAAGAGGGGCTGAGAGTATGTATGTTATGCATTGGCAAGAAGGATGTTGACTCAATTATGACTCTAGTGGAATTTGTGCCTGCTGTAACTCTTTGTAATGTGTCACGTTTGTTAGCTGCTATGTGTATGCAGAACAAAGTGGACTCAAATAATTTGGACTGTCATAATGAGAGATGTGTTGTGATCTCTATATACCAGCTTCATCTTCTCCAGTATGGATAGTCACGACATAACTCTCAAGTATAGTGTATGAATGAATTTACATTTTGTTGTATCAACAGGATGAAACAACACTGATCTGGTACTCGCATGGAGAAGAAAGGAATCTGAAATTATCTTCAGTCTCGAGGATTATCCCTGGACAGAGAACTGTGAGTTAAAGACTTCTATTTGACATTTAATTGATGATATAGTCATATCACTGAACCGATCTCTTTAGAAATAGGTCATGAATTTTGTTTCCCAAAGCTGGCATGAACTAACTTCTATTTGCAACTTTTTACAGGCTGTTTTTAGACGATATTTGCGCCCTGAAAAGGATTACTTGTCATTTTCCCTTCTATATAATAACGGGGAACGATCACTTGATCTGGTTAGTAAAGATCAATTAATCATTTTGGTTTGTTTTATGTCGGCTTGATGAAAAGTTCATCTCCAGATCCTTACTTTTCATATTTATAGATCTGCAAAGACAAAGTTGAGGCAGAGGTATGGTTTGCAGGCCTTAAGGCATTAATTTCTACCGGACAACAGCATTGTAGAAGGACTAGGAGTCATCTTTCGGATGTGAGTTCCCATTAACACAAATCCATCTATGGGGGAGTTTTTTTTTTTTTTTTTTTTTTTTTTTTTTTTTTTTTTTTTTATGTACTTTGTAGGATGTGAGTTACCATTTAGCACAAATCCACCAATGAGGGAGTTATTTTTTAACTACAATATATACTTTGTAAGATTTCCTTTACCTTGTGGTTGAAAGTTGAAAATTGTGTTCCAACACTTTTAATAATCTTGGACATTAAATAATTATTATTCTGGTTGAAACTAATTTGTTACCTTGTTGGGAGGTCAGATTCATATTTAAGCTTATGTTCATTTTAAGCGATATGATGATATCCTGGAATCAGCTGTTAATAAGCAATCTGGTTGGTAATTTTCCAGAATTCTATGAGTTGTTTTTCCAGTTCAATGTTCTGGTTGGCAAGAAACTGCATTGTGTTACATTTCAATGATATGTTAAACCAACTCCTAGATTATATATCCCCAGAAGAGGAAAATTTTCGTAACCGTCGTCAAGATTTTATGGAATTGCATCCATCAAATAAACTAAAGTAATATTTTTCTAACATGAAAATACATATAAATCAATTAAAAAATATAAAATACTATTTTTTCAATGGCTACTAATATTCATGCTTTTCAACCATTATACTGACCAGTGGGGGTTTAGATTTTTATTTACGAGAGCTTTCTCCTTTGTTTTATCATAACAGATTGCTCTTTTAAAACTTAGGTTGAAATTGGCTTTAATCTTGTACTCCAGACCAACTTAACTGATATTAGATGCTGATTGACATATTGAGTTTTTATGACATATTTTGCACTATACATGCATTTTATGGAACCATCTTGATACAAATGTGAAGAATGTAAAAACACATTGTTGGTTGAACTACTTTTGAACATTTGTTTTTGGTGAAGTTTTTCCAGAACATCTAATTTAGTTTTTTTTTTTTTTTTTTTTCCTATTTAGCTAGATAAAAGTGGTGACTTTATTCAGAACGGCTGTTCTTTTGGTGCAACACTAGATTTCACTTCAAGTATTGCTCAAGGTTGGGCATCTCGTGTTTCGAATTCTTGTGAATCTCCATTGAGCTTGGAAAGCTCAGATGTGGATTCAGTGCGTGCCAATATGCAAATAAGAACAAGTTCTGGAGATGGTTTTCGTTTTAGTGTTTCCAGCAATCCTAGTAGTTCTAGTGGAGGATCTGGACCAGATGACATAGAATCATTGGGAGATATTTACGTATGGGGGGAAGTATTGAGTGACGGGATTTCACATGATGGTTCTATGAGTCAAATTTCCACAAAAACTGATGTTCTTACTCCTAAGCCCTTGGAGTCTAATGTTGTTCTTGATGTTCACCAGATTGCTTGTGGTGTGCGACATGTTGCTCTTGTAACAAGGCAAGGTGAGGTTTTTACCTGGGGAGAGGAATCCGGAGGTAGGCTTGGTCATGGGATTGATAAAGACTATAGCCGCCCCCATCTTGTTGAGTTCCTAGCAGTTACTAATGTAGATTTTGTTTCATGTGGAGAGTATCATACTTGTGCTGTATCTACATCTGGTGATTTGTATACTTGGGGTGATGGTACCCATAATGCTGGACTTCTTGGTCATGGAACAGATGCTAGCCATTGGATACCTAAAAGGGTTACTGGTCCATTAGAAGGACTTCAGGTTTTATCTGTTGCATGTGGGACATGGCATTCAGCATTAGCAACTTCCAATGGAAAATTGTTCACATTTGGTGATGGAACATATGGAGTTTTGGGACATGGAGACCGCGAGAGTGTTTCATATCCCAAGGAGGTACAATCATTGAGTGGACTGAAGACTATTAAGATTGCTTGTGGAGTATGGCATACTGCAGCCATTGTAGAGGTTATCGGCCAGACTAGTGCAAATGTTTCGTCTAAAAAGTTGTTCACCTGGGGTGACGGTGACAAACACCGTTTGGGCCATGGAAGCAAGGACACTTATCTTCTTCCCACCTGTGTCTCTTCACTTATTGACTATAACTTCCACCAGCTTGCTTGTGGACATACACTGACTGTTGGCCTTACTACATCTGGTCATGTGTTTACCATGGGTGACACTGCATATGGTCAGCTCGGCAATCCAACCTCTGATGGAAGGGTACCTTGCTTGGTACAAGATAAATTGGTTGGTGAATTTGTTGAAGAAATATCTTGTGGGGCAAATCATGTTGCTGTCCTTACATCTAGAAGTGAAGTATACACTTGGGGGAGAGGTGCCAATGGAAGATTGGGACATGGGAACACAGAAGACCGGAAATATCCAACACTAGTTGAAGCCTTAAAAGATAGGCATGTAAAGAATATATATTGTGGCTCAAACTTTACTTCAAGTATATGCATCCATAAATGGGTCTCTGGAGCAGACCAATCCGTTTGCTCTGGTTGTCGGCAAGCATTTGGTTTTACCAGAAAGAGGCACAATTGTTATAATTGTGGACTGGTGCATTGCCATGCTTGTAGTTCAAGAAAGGCATTGAAAGCAGCATTGGCTCCAACTCCTGGCAAACCCCATCGTGTATGTGATGCTTGCTATGCAAAACTTAAAAGTGCTGAGGTTGGTTACACTTCTCACACAAATAGAAAAACTAGAGTCCCTCGCCGTTCAGTAGATTCCAGGGAAAGATTAGATTGGGTAGAGGCAAGGTCGTCGAGGGTTTTGCTGTCTCCCACTACAGAACCAGTCAAATACCATGAGATCAAGTCCAGAAGTCCTGGAACTAGATCTGATTCTCCTTCTATTGTGCGGGCTTCTCAGGTTCCATCACTGTTACAACTGAAAGATATTGCATTTCCAAGTTCGTTCAGTGCTCTTCAAAATGCTTTGAAGCCTGTTAGGCCATCACCACCTCATCTCCACATGAACTCAAGACCTGCTTCACCATACTCGAGGAAACCAAGCCCTCCACGCTCTGGCACTCCCCCATTCTCTAGGAGTCTTATTGATGGTCTCAGGAAGACAAATGAACTACTGAATCAAGAAGTCTCGAAGTTGCAAAACGATGTAAGATTTATGTACCTTTTGTAAATATAACATTCTTCTCTTCATCCTATTACTTTATTGGTTTGGGATTTAAATTGTGAGGCTGTCCCTCAGGTATAATTTCATTCCTTTTCTCCTCTACTTCACTTCAGGTTAGATATTTGAAGCAAAAGTGCGATGCACAAGATGTGGAGCTCAAGAATTTACATAGAAATGCTAGACAAGCTGCTTCATTAGCTAAAGAGGAATCTTCCAAGTATAGAGTAGCAAGGGAACTTGTCAAGTCTGTTGCAGAACAGGTATTTTAATTGCTGAATACAAATTCCTCATTCAAACTGATGGGTCTTTCAAATACGAAGGATGCTCCAGGTTGTAGCCCAGATGTAATGCGAACCAAAGTTATTAGGAATAGATTTCCTATATGATGGGAAATTGCATACTATTGGAAAATTTAGTGAAACAAATAATCATGCTTTTGGGACCTGTCTGCTTTTTTCTATTTCATATTTAAGAACAGCTGGTTGATGCAGGCAGCCAGCAGTGGCTGCTGTATTTCTCGACTGAAAAACTAAATTATCTTAGCATGCAACAAATATGATTATGTTCCAGCAGAAAGTATTGACAGAATCACTCAAAGGGTTCAAATATTCTGACACCTGTGAATGGAAAATCTTTTTGTTTAATGACAAATATGATTAATAAAATTAAAGGTTCAGTGTTTTTCTTTGCCACTCGTCTTTTTTGCCCACTAGCTATCAATGAGTAAGAATTAATTGAAGGCACCAAAAGGGGGCGCAAGACTAGTTGACAGGATGTATGCCAAAGGCTACAGAGAAACTACAGAGACTGATCGTGCAAATAAATCATGCCCAATAACCTAGCCCATATGTAGTATTTGATAGAGCTTGAGCTTTTATCAAAAAAAAAAAAAGATAGTGCTTGAGCTTGGGCCATACACTTGGTGGATGGTTACTTTGTGTGTCTTATGTGGTGTATTTAGTTGAAAATGAACAAGTGGTGTTTTAATGATAAAGAGTGTACTTTGGAGGAAATTCGGAATTTTTTTGTGCACTCTTTATTGCATTGGTTCTCTGCTTCAGCTCATGACTTTTTGTTGTCGTTTTCCTCTTCTTAGATAGAATGTATTTAGGTGTTTTCTTTTATATATGTCCTATGTACATGGGTTTCATCTATTTCATTCATTTTAATAAAATTGTATTTGTTACTTCTAAAAAAATTTTTTTTTTCTTTATAAATAATAGGATTAGATTAGATCATTCCATTCATATTGCAAAATCTGAGTAGCATGCAATTGAATCATTGTTGGGGGAAACAAAACTATGAATGAAATGATAATTGTATTTCCCCCTTTTATTATATTGGTTTAATCATTAGTTAATCATTGCTAATTAGACTGTTCGTGCTGAACTTTTTTATTTCAGTTGAAGGAAGTGATAGAAAAGGTGCCTCCAGAGGTTTCTGACAGTGAAACCTTTAAAGCCATGCATTCTCAAGCTGAAGCTTTTCTAAACACAACTGAAACATCTGATATATCTTCGTCTCTGCCTGAAGACTTAGAGTCTGACCAACAATACGCATCTCATATAACATCCTCCCTCAATGGGTCTTCTAAGATGCGAGATAAAATGACCCATGGCCATGCAGATATAGCAAGAGTAATGGAGGATGGGAGAAATATTCTTCAGGGGAGTAATAGACCATCTGTTTCTAACTCAAGAGGTGCTCTATCTCTGCCAAGCTCTGAAACTGGCTCAAGATTGCCTGGATCTTCAACAATGAGGAATGAAGAAAAAGAAATCATTGAACAATTTGAACCCGGTGTTTATGTTACAGTCATTCTACTTCGAGATGGTACTAAAATTTTTAAGCGAGTGAGATTCAGGTACTCAAGTAAATACTTGACCCAACAAAAATATCAAATAATTCACTTTTTGTACAGTGTGATCTCCCACATGCCTAGCTCATTTTCACATATATCTATGCATTTTGGTTCTCAAGTGTTTCATTACTTGCATTTAAGCCCATCACAGTATGTATGTAGGTGTGCCTCCACCATGTAAGCTAGAAATTACCCAAAACTACAAATTATCTTCAACATTTTTTTTACTGCATATGGACGTGTTTGGCATGTATTATGCTTCTGTCTAAACTTGTATAAAGTGATGGTGTTTGACATATGTCCAAAGCAGATATATCTCCTTTGAGTTACCTATTGTCATATTTGTCTGTGTGTTTCCATCCTCTGAAGAAATTGTTGATGATAATATAATGTATCTAATGAATTCAATCTTCATGGCTCATGCATCTGCATCCAAACCTTTTTCAGTAAACGAAGGTTTGACGAGCACCAGGCAGAGGAATGGTGGAGTAAAAACAAAGATAGAGTAGTTAGGAGATACAGTCCAACAGCAAGCCCTACTTTAACGGGATCATCTAGCACTCCAGCACCTGCTGATGATGAAGGATCATCTAGCACTCCAGCACCTGCTGATCAGGAAAATAATAAGGCATCAGAATCTTCCCAAACTAATTAGATTTATAACTAAATCTTCTGTGATATATGTGGTGAACTGCCTTAGAATAGCAGCATTAAGTATCCATTAGGTGTAAACATATTCGTGTTCTGAACAACTTAGGGAGGACTTAATTTGAGAAGAATGGTACAGCTTACTTGTAATTCTTTCATTCGTTTTGTTCTTAATTTTTCTTCCAATATTCCATTTTTGGCACCTTTCACTTAAGAATAAATATAGATAGAAGCCACTATTGAAAGCATCCATTTTGCAAATATGATGTGACATCATCTAGACCACATATCTCCTCAAGTGAGTGTTGGGAATAATCAACTAGAAGCAGCCATGCAGTGAGTGCAAAATGTGCACTGTTACAATGGCTTCTCTCTAGCATTACTCTTCACTTAAACCTTCACGGTTGTACAGAAAATGAACGTTCCAGGTTTTTCACAAAGCCATTGCAAAGCCTTGTTTGTGATGTTTCATTCTCTGGTGTTGGAAAGTGTACTATGCTGATAATTTTGCCAGATGATAACGTTACAAAATCAGTAGTAGCTCTCATTGCCAAAATAGTTGTACATTCCCTGAGTGTTCAATGCAGCTAAGCCATCTTTCAGATTTTAAAATCTGATCTTTCAGGCTTTCCATAGAGGCTTCTTATTAAAATATCATCATTTAATTATCACGAACATCTTGAATTTTGACTGCTAAAACATTCCCTGAGTGTTCAATGCAGCTAAGCCATCTTTCAGATTTTAAAATCTGATCTTTCAGGCTTTCCATAGAGGCTTCTTATTAAAATATCATCATTTAATTATCACGAACATCTTGAATTTTGACTGCTAAAGATGGGGTGATGGATTTCTCAGGGTGTTTAAGCATCAAGCTATTTTGCTTTGCATGCCATTTTCATGTTCATCGGTATCAATTGTTTGTATCCGTAGATAATACTATGTATGCCAATGCTAAAGTACTACTAGTCCCATATTTTTGTCACCAACGTAGGGATGGCGAAAAAAAAAAATGAGAAAAAGAATTCATGCAAGTATTGACATTATTGAAAAAGGAAGAATGAGAAAAAGAATTCATGCAAGTATTGACATTATTGAAAAAGGAAGAAAGGGGAAAAAACTGAAGAAGAAAATTAAAAGAATATGTCCGTCAAAACGTTTCATCTCATCTTATTTTATTTCATTTTATTATTATAATTTTATTAAATTTTTACATAAAATATTATAAACAATTCAACTTTTTCAAATTTTAAAATAATAATAATATTAAAAAATAATATTATAATAATATTTTATTTAATTTTTAACTTTCATCTTAATTCATCTTATCTTAACTTGTTATCCAAATTGCATCTAAATGAATTAAGAGGAGAGTAATATTACTATTACCAATGGTTTCTGCCGCTTGTTATTACTGCTGTGATTTTTTTATTTTTTATTTTATTATTTTTTTTTTGCTTAATGATTAAGTACTTTTTAATAATATCATGCGTGGTCCCGATCAATAACATACAGTAGATCTGCCAACCAAGATCTGACGTGTCACTGCGTTATTTAATGTCAAAATAATATAGACTTATTTTGGATTGCATTAAGTGTTTTAAAAAATACTTAAATAATCTAAAAAAAATTTAATAAAAAAAAAAAGATTATTTGAGTGATTCACATTAAAAAGTACGTTTAATGCATTTTCTTCGAAACGCATCGAAGGTACTTTCTCTGACAGTGCAGAACATAATTTAAATTTAAAAAAAAAAAATTATCAATAGAGAAAAATATCTATACAAACACATATAATTACCGAATAATAAATAATTTTTTAATAAAAAAATATTTCATGACTAAAATATTTCTCCAACTTTACAAGCCGCAAAATTATAAGTTATATTCACAACCACAATGGCTAACGTAATTTTCTCAGGGAAAGAACTTGGAAATTTCCTTCTTGACTTCCCAAAGATCCTTCTTTGCTAAGAAATGCGAACCCGATTATTAATTATCAAAATAAATATATTTAATTATTATTATCCATCTCTATTCCATTATTAGCCTTCGATTGTCGAAACGCCTTTGTGATCCTGGAGGTTTCTCTCTTGATTATCCATAAGGCTCGAGTTTTCCTCTATACTTCTGGATCCGTGTATTTTCCAGGAAGTTATTTTCCAGGAAGAAGTTCACGACTTTCCTGGAAAATATATTTACTTTTTCCTTCAAAACCCGTGGGATCTCACGCTCTTGGTTTCAAAATGGGACAACAGCAATCCAAGGAAGAGCTGCTCTACCAGCAAGTCAATTATGGGAACGCGGAGGGCATCAAAGCCCTTTGCAGAGAAGGTGCAGGCCTCGAGGTAATTCCGTGAAAACAAAACAATTTGATCATAGTTCTCATAGTTACCTTGGTTTACCCTTTTTCTTTGGTAGTTCAGCGGATGGTGGTTTTTGAAAATATGTCTAATTGGTGAGAGTGATTGTTGGGATTGGTGTTGATTCTGGTGTTTTATGGTGCAGTGGATTGACAGAGAGGGGAAAACCCCTTTGATTGTAGCATGCTTGAATCCGGACCTTTATAACGTTGCAAAAACTTTGATAGAGCTCGGCGCCAATATCAATGCTTATCGACCTGGTATTGAGATTTTTACTTTTTAATATTTTATGATCTGTGCTGTCTTTCCTAACAAATTGATACAATTTTATTACTTACGCTTGCTACATTCGTTGAATGAAGAAATTCGTGCTTAAGGTATCATAGAAAAACTCATCTTTAGTGCTTAATAGCCCATGCGTGCTTTTATTAATTATAGATATCATATAATTGCAGATCCATGCATGTGAGTGTGTGCTGAGTCATCTTGGGTTCACTTCATCCATCAATTTTTTAACGTGTTGTAGGTCGCCATGCTGGAACTCCTTTACACCATGCAGCTAAAAGAGGCCTTGAAAATACTGTGAAGTTACTACTTTTGCATGGAGGTGGGCTGTACTTTCATCATATCAGCAAAGATTTGCTATTGAAATTGTATTTAAATCTTAGGGTAGACCAGCAAATATGGTGCTTCCTCCCATTTTTGGTACACTAATAGATCATTTCTGCAAAACTTTCAGCAAATGCGCTGTTAATGAATGATGATTGCCAAACTCCTCTTGATGTTGCTAGGGCCAAGGGGCACAGTAACGTAGTTCGTGCCATTGAGGTATATTATAAGAAATTTAGTGTTGGAAAGAATTTTCCTTTCCTTCTTTTAATCCCAAAGCATATATTTTTCCATTTCTCTGTAGGGTCATATTTGCTTATTCTCTGGTTGGCTGCGGGAGCTTTATGGGCCAGGTTTTCTTGAAGTATTGGCACCTCAATTAGTCTCAAGAAAAGTGTGGGTTTCATGGGATTTCTTGTACATTTATTCTTTTTTATTTTTACCCATTCATTTTTTATGCCCCGCCCCCCAAACCCTCTTTAATTTTATGGTTGGACTTGCCATAGGCTTGCATTGATGCAGTTTTTTCTTTACCCCTTGTTTTCTGGACTATTTATAGGATAGTGTTCTCACAACTGTTAGTCCCTCATGCCTGTTATTATTGTATTTCTTGCAGTTGGGTTGTCGTTTTACCCTGTGGTTCACGTAATCCTATGAAGCCTTTTAAGTTGGAGCTTGCAATATACCCGAGTTTACAGGTATAATAAATTTTGTAAACCATTCTGCCCAAGAATTTGATTGACATATGATTAATTTAGGCACAATTATGACGGATGCTTCTAAATAATTTCTTAAGCTAAATTAACTCAACTTAATGCTTCAAAACTCCTAAAATATAATTGTCTCTTTTTTACCCCTGGGATTAGTCGGGATGCCGTTCTTGGACACCCCGTGCCAATAAAAAAAAAAAAAAAAAACAATTGTCACTTTTAGATCATACTTTTCTCTTGTAAGTTGAGTTGGTCCTCTATTTTCTCATCACAGTTAATGTTACCTGTTGGGCTCAGTCTTTGTTTCAAGACTACAAATTAATTGTCAAGCTCGATACAAAGGTTTTCATGATCAAATTATTATTATTTTTATTTCACCCCAATTTCCTGGGATTAGAATTTTGAAAAAATGAAACCAGATAACTTATTCTTGTAAGATGATCCTTGGAGCAAGCAAACCTTGCTGTCAAATATGCTATTACCTCTCGTTCTTCCACTAGTGCAATTAAATTTATATTGCAAAATTTCTCCATTTTATGGGTTTCTCCTGAGCAGATCATATCTTCGCTTGTCTTTTAGTTTTGCGCAGTAGCTATCCCTCCAGTGTCTCACATGCATCCAACTCTGGTTCACTTCCTCTGTTTTGCTATTTCAATATCTCTCTATAGTTGCAATTAGTCTGGTTTTGTATCAATAGCCACTTGAAGCTATGTGTTCTCAGAAGTTTGTGAAGCACCATTTTCCCTGTTCCTTTTTTTCAGTTTTTATTGTGGGTACTTTGAAGCAATTTTGGGTTATGAAAAAGATACCCAATTTGAGTCTTGCTAATATCTTCACTATCTTATTGTACAATCTTTGGATTTAGCCTATTGTGAAGCGATATATCTAGTGCCTGTTTGCACTGATTGATACAATAATGTGTCTCTCGTTATTATGTTTTGCTTCTGTCTTTAATTAATGGGTCCCTTTTTTCGATAGCCTTATATAGTGCATTTGATGAATGAACAGGTTGCCCAGCCACGTGCAGTTATCTCATTATGGAAAGCCAATTTGGAAGAATCAAATCTACTCCAGTCTGATCCTTCAGTGATAGTACATGATACCTCCACCAGTAATTTCTCATTTCTGAAAGTTGCCTTTGGGGAGCTTTGATTTTATGTCTCATATAATAGTATCTTTATCATAATTTAATTTTATGTTCATGCATAGTGTCGAGAGGCAGGAGGCGGAGACGATGTGTTTACACCTCCCGAGAGGCGAGGTGTAGCCCTCGAAAACTTAGGCGTAAGTATAGTGAATGTTAAATTGTTCAAACCTATACTGAAATAATAAAATTGAATAAATAGTTGCGATAAGAATATTAACAATTAGAGAATTCAAGAAGCACATAACATAAGACTATTTATCCTCTATAGTTTAGTAGAAGTTGGGAAATTATTATTCCAATTCCGTTCTCCAGCCTCAAATCCATAGTAGTCTTGCCTGATACAATCTTGGTAAAAATCAAATCTTATTTATTTATTTATGTTATGCTTGTGAGTTTGCTTTGCCAATATCTATGTTGATATTAGGATGCTTCCATTGCAGAAACACGCATTAAGCTTGCACCTGCTAGTGAAAGTGACAAACAACAACTTCGATGGTTTGTTGATGCATGCAAGGGAATTCCACAGGTACCATGCACCCTTCTCTTATGAATGTTATTCTTCCATCTGATGTGTAAGGCAAGAGCAGAACTCTTACGTGAGACTTAGGATGCGTTTGGTTGTTGAAATCAACTCAATTCATCTCAAACCAATTATTAATGGGACCCACTACTTTTTCAATTTCTCGTTAAAAAGTTAAATTCATCTCAACCAACTTCATACACTCAAACACATATCTCAACCTATTTACATTCAGGCCTCGTTTGTTTTCGCAAGTAAGATGAGATGAGTTGAGATAAAAGTTAAAAGTTGAATAAAATATCGTTAGAATATATTTGTTTAATATAATTTTTGTTTTGAAATTTGAAAAAGTTGAATTATTTATTTTATTTTGTATGGAAATTTGAAAAAGTTGTAATGATGAGATGAGATAAGATGATAGGAGTTATAAAAATAAACGAGGCCTCAAACACCTCAATGAGACCCACAAAACACTACTATTCATAGATCAACTCAGATCATCTGAGATTACCTCAGCATCCAAACGTAGCCTTTCACGAGTGTATGAGGCAATCTTGAATATTTTTTAAACAAGTATTACAACTTCTTGTAATCGTATTGGAATAGCTTAAATGATTTGCTTACCTTAAGCATAAATGTGGAAGCACCTTTTCCAGAGCCTGTAAGATTGATGCTTTTCCTCCAGATAAGTTGCACTAGATCATAATTCTATATGTTACTTGAGACATTAATGATCATAAGCAGGGGTAAGGGCGCGGAGGTTGTGATAAATGATTGAAATATTCCTTACTGAGGCCATATATTACATATTTTTATGTGTGTGTGCTGTTCTGCATGACTACCATTACATGCAGTTAGCCTAAATGACATAAGACATAAGGTCTGGTTTGGATAGAGAGATGCTTTCATATCATCTCGTCTCGTCTTATCTCATCATATCTCATCTTAATATTCAAACACCACAAACACAAGCACTTATCAATTTCAAATTTTCAACTTTTTCATCTAATCATTACTTAATTATAACAACTTTCCCAAACCTCCAAACAAAACACAAAAAACAATTCAACTTTTTCAAATCCCAAAACAAGAATTATATTAAAATATTATATTCTAAAAATGTTTTAACTTTATAATATTTTTATTCAACTTTTTCTCTCTCCATTCCCAAAACCCCATAAAACATTTTAACTTGAACCATTTCTAACTCATTTCATCTCAACTCAAATATCTCACTACTATTCACAAACAAATTTAATTCATCTCATCTCAACTCATTATCCAAACCAAGCCTTAAGATAATAACCTAATAGGAAATAGACTTACCCTTTCTGTGCTTTAAGTTGGCTTTGCTATTGGGTTCAACACAATGATTTGGTTTATACCTAAAAGTGAGTTGTTGGCCAGTAAAGATCATACACAATGATGGTGGCATAATGGTACGACAATTGTGAAAATGTTTCACAACGTAAGATACATGCGCGTATAAAGAATAAGAGGTTTGACTGTTCGAAGTTGCATATTGAATCTTTGGAGGAGAAAACCAACTTTCTCACTATTATTTAGCTTTCCTTGCGTAAGATATCAAAGGACTTTAATCTTGTTGTTTTAAAAGAGAAGCCATTCAATGGGAATAAAAGGGCATTAATTCCCTATCATCTGCCTTCAGCTACTTTTTCTCCTGCTTTAATTCAATTTCAGCTCAGAAGTGGCTTACTTCTTTTTTAACTAGCCTTTCGTGGCACCTCATGTATATGAAGCCTTACCAATTCCCTAGTATAATTTGCTTTGCTTGGAACTTTCATACACTGTTAAGAGCTGACATGTTGACCTTGCTTCCATTATTTGGTTCTCTGGCACATGCAGAATATAAATAATTAGTATGACATTACTTGGTCAAACAGCTCAAAGTTCAGCTTGGCTGGACTTGTTTACCCTGCAGACAGAATTTGGCCAAAATATTTTAGCATGTGACATTTATGTGTGTGCATTTTGTGCACGTGCATGTAGATTGGTTGCTTGCTAATATATATCCTCAGTTGGCCGAGCCTCTCAAAATACTACAGTGTGTTCCCTGATTGAATTAGTATTATATCTGACTATTTTAATAATTTTCATGTGGTTAGGAACTTCAGCATTTTACTCGGAATATTTCTGCTAAGATATGTGGAACGTGTTGAAAATTGTATGGAGACTTTTACTGATAAAAATAATTGTATGGAGACTTTTGTTTAGTAGATATTTATAAGGATGCTTGAATGCTTTGGACATTTTTTTCACCTTTAATAATGAATAATTGTGTGGGACATTGCAGGCAATGCATCCTCCTGCATTTTTGCATAATAATCAGGCCCCAGTTGTTCCAGCCACTGCACCACCAGCTGCTGAAGATTTGGAAATGGCAATGGCAATGGCTATCAGTGCCTCAATTCAGTCTGCTGAGAGACCATCTTTTCTCGACGCCCATCCAAGCTCTGAAGCAAGCTCATCCACTAGTTGGAATAACTCTATGAACATGAGCAGTCAGAGTGGTTTGGATGTAGCAATAGCACCTGCTCCAAATACTAGTTCCGAGTGGCCAGTGGATGAAAATGGCCCAGATGACAATTCAAGTCAGCAAACCCAGAACAACTACATTACTTCAACTCAAAAAAATCCTGACCCAGGTTTGGTCCCATCAGCTCCATCAATGGCTGATGAGATTGTGGAAGACGGTCCTATTCAATACCCATCAATTGATTCCACTCGTGTTGACTTGTCGTCCCAAATAGCCGAGGATGTACCTGCGACAACAGGTGAAAAGAAAGATGATGGAGGTGCATCATCATGTGTGATATGTTTGGATGCTCCAGTTGAGGGGGCATGCATTCCATGTGGCCACATGGTTGGATGCATGTCTTGTTTGAACGAGGTAAAAACCAAGAAGTGGGGTTGCCCTGTTTGTCGTGCCAAGATTGACCAGGTTGTAAGGCTGTATGCTGTTTGACCGTTGAGGCAGAATCTGGAGAAGCTCTAAATGGTCAGTGGGTTTTGGACACTACAACGAATTTTGTGTGTTTCTATGAGGAACAGTTCCTAAATATTTGGGGACCTCACCTGAGGGTTTCTGACTATATTATTGCCTTGCACCGTGGTCTCTGAAATATCACTTGCCTCTGTTGCAGTTATGGTAAGCTACATGAACTTTGATCTAAATCGCCAATGAAGGAAGGTGCTATGACCTCTAGGTCTGCGAGGCCAGTGATATCTCATAACCTCAGGGATAAGGTAGTAGGTAGTCAGTGAACTTCTAGGTGGTATCCTGAACCTAACGGGAAAAGTAATTTATCAACTGTTTAACTATGCAGATGTGAAAAGAAGTTTGCAATTAGAGAAAGTTGTCGGGAGAAATCGGCACTGTCTATCTGGATGTTATGCCTCCTGAATGAGAAGCACAAGAGCGAGGCTGCCTACGAAACACTCTACTTCTAGTACTTTGTAGTATGTGTGTGGACAATTTACAGTTATTATTGGAGCCAGGAGAGATCAGAGCATGATTGGGGTACCTAAAAGCAAGCCGTTTTAAGTTATAAGTCAATAGTTCTATACAATATACTTGTGTATGGGCCAATTGAAACCAGGAAGATTGAGATTGGTGTAAAAAAAACTGTTGCATATATTATTTGCGTTACCGTCCAGTATCAATCTTTTTTGCCCGTTGCTGCATTAACAATAACAACAAAGACAATGACAGCTACCAGGATAAGCACGAACACGACGGGTCTATGTCCTAGTTAGGGGGGTCCCTGAGTTGCTTTCTCCATGGCCACGCCCACTTTACAAGTTGTTAGCACTTTTAATTAAACACATATTTCAAAGCACATTTGCAGACCTTGTAAAATGAACCAACCGTAACCCAAATTCCCCTTTTAATAAGCAATTAATTCGTGAATGCTACATCAATGCCGATTAATGTTGTTTCACTGTTTCAGCATCCCCACCAAATCGTTCTACTTTTCTGTTAAGCTTAACCCACCAAACCGTTACATATCTTCGCAAGTCCCTTTGACTCAACAACACAATGCATGTGCATCAGCTCTGAATATGATCATGACTCCGGTTTTGAGCTTGCTGTGCATCCATGATCCTTCACCGCATTTTTATTTTTTGCAAAGAAAAAAAAAACACCATTTGATTAGAGGACAACGTGAGATAGTGATAAGCAGTGTTGAATCTATAAAAAATTTTGAAACGGGGAGCCAGGTGAAAAGAGATATTCTTCTTTTGCCAAGGATTTCTTTCAAGTCATATCTAAACTTAGGGAGGGCTTTATGAGGATAATTTGAAAATCGAAATTGTTTCACATCATAGAGCTATACAGATCTCAGACATTAAATAGTCTGAGCGCGCTCACCTGATTTGCCTTTATTGCCTTCATTGGTAAATTATAATGAGCACAATAAATGGCCATGTACAAAAAAAACTTTAGCTCATAGCTCAGGACCAAAACAAACCATGATAGATAAACCGTACTTTTCAGGGGCGTTTGAACTTTGAACAGAGAGGATATTAGATCTATTCCCATGGAGTTAAAAAAGATCATGGAAATAGAAGATAGATATGGAAACGAGGGGGGGAGGGGGTAAGTGGGGGGATAAAAGAAAGAAAACTGAATACAACTTTGATTTGACTCATAGGAAACTTAGATAAACTGCAGGTGCATCTTTAAGGCAACACAGTAAAATGATACAGAGAATTGAAAACAAAACTTCCAAGTTCATGCCAGTAAGTTGTAGGGTAGGGTACCCTAAATCTTAAAACCACAAACTTTCACTTTCCATGAAAATCTTTCAGCAAGAGTTAGCTGCTGCTCTTTTGAATGTCATCCTCGTACTATCGGGCAAATGGGTGTGGCGGATAGGTACGTTACTCAAAGGGAAGTGCGATCCATTATTGACTGAAAAGGTATGTACGTAGATTAGATTAATATGTTTTTTATTATTAATATTGAGTGGTGAAGCCAGCTGCACGAACTAGTTAGCAGCCACTAATATGATTAAAGCGTTTAGAAAGAATATTGCAGTAGAGAGGGCAGGCTGGCTAGGAAGGGTGGCCATTGGCCATTGCAGGAGGACCCCATGCATGCACTATTTATTGGTGCCAAACTTTTTGAGTTCACAGGAACGACATAGCCCTCATAGGGAGGGAGGAGCTATTACCTGGCTGGCCTTTTTTCTTTGTCAACCACAAATTAGGCAGGAAGATAGTCATTACTCATGATTTCGAATGTTGGAGTTGTCCAAAAATGAATTTGGTCTGACTCCTGAAGAGATTCAACCAATGGAAACATTGCCCTTTTCTTTTTGCCCTACGTACATTTACCGGCTTTTACACTTAACTATGTGTTGCCAATACACTGTACGTGTTGTTGGCGCCTAGCTGCTGCATGCCAGCGTGTTATCATGTCTTCCTCTTCTTTCTCTCTTCCTCAGTACCAAATAATTTATGGATGTTCAATATTGCTTCTTAAGATTAATTTACGGAGTTGGTTTCCGTTTGTTTCACAGGAAAAACTAATTGGCATAAAATATTTGTAGTAATGAGGCAAGCCCATCCTTGTTCACACACAATATAATATAAAGTTCCTAAATGATCTTTTTTATCGTTAAATATCAATTTTATTCGTGAAATTTGACTGATTAAAAATGGAAATTTCATTTCAAAGAAAAAATTAATTGATAGTTTGACCTGGGCTAGAAACCGTAATCGGAATCTGATTATCCAAATTTTGGACTGGAGTTGGGGAAAAAAAAAAAACAACAACAACGATGACGACGACTCAAATGAATGATAAAAAATCCGAGTCAGATGATATTGAGTTTTCAGATTACATGTTAATGGCGTTGAAATACCTTAAGATGCCAAATCAGTACAAAGATGGTAGGAAACCATGATCTTTCTTGATTGGGGCAATTTTGGACACATTTCGATATTTTGGTCATAACTTTAGCTACAGGTATAAGAATCGTGCATATGACCCTAATTCGAAAAGCTCTTTTTGACGCACACGTCTAGGCCACCCCCGAGCTACGCTCGAAGTGCATCTTTTTTTAGTCCAAAATCTACTGTTTTCCCCTCCGAATCCCTATTTTTCAGTTATTTTTTGCATTTTATGATAATATTTTATTTATCGTTTAGGAAATAATTCTGAACTAGATTTGAGCCAGATTTTTAGCATATTACTTTTTTAATTACGTATTTATTTTTGGTGTGGTTATTGGAATTTTGTTATTTTTGATAAAATTCTGATATTGTTGATTTATAGTTATTACAATCCGGTTTGTGGGTTGATTATGACATTCTTGAATTTTGATAATTTTAAATTGAACATTAGAGTCATTTTCTCTATATTTTAAATGATTTTCTTATCTTCCTTTCCTATAAACTAACCTGCAGAATAAAATATTATGTCCGGCATAAATGAATTACTAGTGTAAGACCTTCTTGCATATCCATTTATGCTTCGGTACTATTCTTTAGAATTAACGAGATTATTGATGCAGTACTTGCATTTTACCATGCAAGCAGCTTGTTGATCAATGCAAGCCCAAAAAGAAAGGAAAAGCTTTTTGGGTGCAAGCAAATTAGACTGTAAGTACTGTTGTCTTTTAACTTTTTTGCAGTTTTACAGCAAGGAAGGTACATTAATCTACTAAATATATATTGTACCCACAGCTTTTTTATAAGAATTGTCCTCACAGTTAGGAGCAGCATGAAGTTGAGATATCAGATCAGCATTTTACGGATCAGGTCAATGATAACTGGCAACTAATTTTATGATATTATCGAATTCTGCTAGCTAGTTGAGTGTTTTTACTGATCAGAGACTGGTTCCATTCAGCGAGCAAAACAACAGCTTGCGCCACTCCTGTTACGTGCTTAATTAATGTCACTTTTAGTTCACCGCTTTATATACATATGCCCACAGACCAAAATAATCAAATTTCGAGTAGTGCTAGATATATTCTTAGAGTGTATAAATCTTACATACTTTTTTTTAAGAAAAAAAAGAGATCTATTATTAATTAAAAAATAATTTATTTATGTGAATTTTATATATATTTAACAACTTTTTTTTAAAGAAATTATGCGTGATTTACACATTCTAAAAATATCAAACTGAATAGATTTGCGACATCTATGATATGCCCATACAATGCTTTTTCCATCAAAGAGTAAAAGAAAAGGTTAAAAGAAACAAAAGATATGCGGGTAGGGTTTGCCTCTTTATCCGCTACCCGTATCTTGTCTTCTTCATATCTTGCAGTAAAATCGATGTTAATCCCTTTGGTTAAAGGACCATTTTCGTACCATAATCGAACACTACCAATGATTAGGGCTAATAGGTAGCGTGTAATCAAAGAAATTCCATATTTTAATTATGTATGTTCTTTTTGGGTCTCAAAGAGGAGAGAATATTGGCCTCGCAATTTGATTAATGTGAATGTGTAATCCGTGTCTTTTTCTTCTTCTTTTGTAATTTTCTTTATTAAAAGCAATTGTGAAATCGGGCTATTTTTCGTTGGTTTAGCGCCTTAGGGGTTGGTAAACTTCAAAATAAAAAAAAAACTATTCATTATCAATGAGTTTAATATTTCTTTAAAATTGAGAGTTTAATACTATATACAATCACAAGATATACAATAAGATCCTTCACTGTCTTTAAAAGAATAGAGTCTATTATTAAAAGATTAATTTTTTTTATATAAATTCTAAATTTATCAACTTTTTTTAAAATGAATGTATAAGACTTAAATAATTTACGAATATATAAATTATTATTTACTTTCAAATAAAGAATGGGATAATTACAGGGTTCGGATCGATATTTACAAACAATAATCACGCTTTAGGCATATTGAATCAGGTAGACTAGTTTTAGAACAAATTAATCGTTGAGTTTGTGTCTGTTGGGAAGTACTTTACATGGAATTGCATTTTGTTAGCTTGTAGTATATATATAATATAGCACCAAAACAAAAAAGTCACATAAATAATCACGAATCTAGTACTATACATATTGCCTTTTTCCTATTAATAATCATGAAATTATTTTAATATGCATTATTTGAAAACTCTGTTTTTGTTAGGAACATTTTTAAAGAAGTTAAGAATATAAGAGGTATATCTCCCTTTTATGTAGTACAGAAACGTCCCAAATTAAAGAATTAATCGCTGATCATATAGTTATGTTTGGTGGTTAAAGTGATTTCAACTCATTTCAAACTAATAATTGATAGTATCTACTATTTTTTTAACTTTTCATAAAAATGTTAAACCCATCTAAATATACTTCATATATTTAAATACATATCTCAATCTATTTACATTCAAATACATCTCAATAGGACTCACAAAATATTATTCATAGATCAACTTAAGTGATTATCTGAGATCACATCAGCATCTAAACCCAATCATATTAGTACTCACATCTACTAGACTCAACAAAATATAGTCTATCATTTTTTCTAATAATGTAGTACTTACACCTTCAAATTGGACATTAAAATTGATATTTATATACGCAAATTTAATTACATGCATATCATAATATGATGTAATAAGCATCGCGTCGTTCATATGTTGAGACTATCTAATAGTTTCTCTAAGGGCATGTTCAGACATTATGAGAATTCTCAAAATTTTTAAAATTTTATTTTAATTTTAAATTTTTAACTTTTTCATTTAATTGTTACCTAATAATAATTACTTAAACACTAAAATCAATATAACTTTTATAAATCTCATAAAAAAACACTAAAATCAATATAACTTTTATGAACATTTAAATATAAAAAATTATATTTAACTTTATAATATTTTTATTTAAATTTTTTTCTCTTATTTTTTAAAATTAAATAAAATATTTTAACACAAATTATATCGTGAAATCAAATATTCAAATATACATTTTCCAAATATTTTCACTGTCGAAACGTGATAGTTTTAATGCCGGTGGAATTAAAGAAGCTTTTTTCAATTTTTTTTTTCTCCATAATTTTATTTGTTATTTGGTAACATACGAAGAAGTTGACTGTATACTGACGCAGTTTCTCACAGAAATCACTTTCAACTTTTGTCATACGAATAAGTTCTTGTACGTAGTGGAACAAGAAATTAAAATGGAGTGCTGCCAGAAGCATTATTTTCCAACGCAAAACAAGTCGTGTTTTAATTATGGAGTCTGCTACGTCAACCGACAAAAACTACTTATAAGCTTTTGTACCGATAGTGTTAAATTATTTTTCTTTTCTTTTCTTTTCTTTTTTAATTTTTTACAGTATTTTTTGTGTATTTTTTAAATAAAAAAATAAACAAACACAATATTAAAAAATATACATACACAAATATTGAAAAAGGAAAAAAACACACACATTTCGGTAATTTTTGTCTGTAGGATTCATCGGTGGCTATATCATTTTTCTTTAATTATTTTACATCGATTTTTATACTCCATATATATCGTGGATCCTACCTGACATAAATCGTGTGTATATCATTTGATTGACGTCTGAGACTTTCTATTTATACTTTATGCATCGTCTACACCTTGTTTGTCTACCTTTTTTTTTTTTTTTTTTTTGGTCTACCTCTTATGTATTCATTGATCCACTAATTAATTCCCCTCTTACTTCATTCCTATATGATTTTTTGTTTTGGGAAAATAATTCCTTGTATCTAATTTTATCAATTTGCTTTTACAAATGTTTGATCTTGAAAATTTAATTGGCCTTCTAATCTATTAACCACGCTCGCAAACACTTGAGAATAATGCCATTCTCTTCCAACGATCAGAAGAGAATGTCATCTTGATTAAACTTTTTTATGAGTCGTTGGACGCTCAAGACGTTACTACGTACGTATATGTGTACGCTCAAGTCCGTTTAAATATTTAGAATATATCAATTTATTTGTAAATAATAATAAAATTGTTTGACTTAACAAATTTTATTGGATTTTGAGACACGAGAGAACAAAATTAAATACAAATTTTATAAACTTAAAAAATTGTTTGATTATTCTATTTTAATATTATATTTATTTTGAAATTTAAAAGTATTATTTTTTATATTTTATTTAAAAGTTAAAAAAATTTATGATGATTAGATTAAAAATTTATATTTTTTATATTTAAGTGATGTTTGAAAATAAAATATTTAAAATTCTTCGAAAACAAATATAGTACCAGACAGACATGACCTTAATAGGATGCCGATTGTGAGAATCTCAATGAGAATGCATACATGATAAGTTTCTTGAGAATTACCACCATGTCACCTGTGTTCTAGGTTGATTGAGGAGGTATCAAATTAATGAAAATTATATTTATCATTTCCATACTCCATACACTACATATTATATATTTTTTTTTTTTTTTGACTAAGTGTCTATTATATAGATGATGAGTAGAAGAGTTTAATTAGTTTAAGAAAAATAAAATTAAAAAATTAAATAAATAAATAAATAAAATGTTGTGTGTATAGTAATGTAGAGATTATGAACAGTAAAGCTTCAAATTATTATTATGTTACCTTGCTCAAAATTTGCAAAACTATCACTTTGTAGACTAAAGTCATATATAATGTCTCCTTTATTTTGTTACGTACCACTTATATATCCTAAGTGTCATGTCCACATCTTCCCTTAAAATAAAATCCAAAATAGAGAAGTGGAAAAAAGGGTGGGCCAACTCGTTCTCCGTGTTATGCGTTTTATTAGTGCTAGGGCATAGGACTGAAAACCGACACTATTGATTTGGTTTTGGTTTTTGAAGGGGTAGTGCCGACCGAAACTGACCAGGGAGAGAAAATCGGGGGAGTCAGTTTTGGCATGATTTTGATCGGTTCACCGATTTCCCAAATACAAATGTAAAATTATAAGTCTAGAAGTCCAAAACTCAATCATGATCCTCGATTGGTATCGGAAGCAACAAATATGAAAATTTTTAAAAATATACTACATATTCATTGATTTAAATTATCAAAATTTCATAATAAAAAACTCTAAAAATAAAAATAATATCGACATAGATATACGGACTTCGGAGTCACAGACATAGAGATTCGCCAAGAGAGAGAGAGAGAGATCGGACGCGAGCTACAGAGATAACATCGGAGCGAGGTGGATCTCAACGGTGGCATGAAAGAGGAGAGAGGATGTGCGGCGGCCAGCTTCTAAGAGAGGAGAGAGTGAGTCCGAAAGAGAAACTGAGAAAGAGAGAATTGGGAGAAGGATGAGAAGGGGAGGGGGTCATAAACTCTAAATCCAAACAACGTTGTTTGATGTATTAAACCAAACAGCACCGTTTCATTTTTTTTTTTTATCTAAATCTAAAGTGTAAAACGACGCCATTTAACTCACTTAAGTTAAACGGCGTTGAGATATATATATATATATATATATATGTATATATAATATATATAGAGACGGAACTATTAAGAAGCCCCCCAAGATTTTTAAAATTTGATGAAAATTAAGTTTTAAAATGTGTTTTTATAAAGTAGACTATATAAAAATTAGTCCTCCCTAAAATTATTATTTTTTAACTTGGCCCCCTCAAAACAGGTTTTCTAGTTCCGCCCCTGAATATATATATATATATATATATATATATGCTATCGGTCGATTTAGCGGTTTGACATTGGTTCAAATCGAGACCGAATCAGCCGACGTCGGTTTTACCAAATTTCTACTATCGGTCGACCAGTTCTTCACTGGTTCCAGCCAGTTCCTGCCTCTAGCAACCGTTTCCCATCGATGACGGCCGGTAAGAATTAGGTCCTGTTTGGTTGTTGAGATGATCTCTATTCATCTTATCTTA
This sequence comes from Juglans microcarpa x Juglans regia, assembly GCF_004785595.1. NCBI lineage: Eukaryota > Viridiplantae > Streptophyta > Magnoliopsida > Fagales > Juglandaceae > Juglans > Juglans microcarpa x Juglans regia. The sequence goes on along the minus strand of NC_054594.1, from coordinate 37,165,844 downwards.
TCTCATTTCATCTCATTTCATTTCAACATCTAAATACAGATTAAATACAAATACGTTTCAATTTCAAATTTTTAACTTTTCAACTTTTGTATCTAATCCTTACTTAATTATTATAATTTTTTCAAATTTTTAAGTAAAATATAAAAAAAATTTCAATATTTTTAAATTTAAAAATAAAAATAATATTAAAAAATAATATTCTGACAATTATTTTAATTTCATAATATTTTTATCCAATTTTTTCTCATTCTTTTTCCAAATTTTATAAAATATTATAACTTAAACTATTTTACTATTATTCATAAATTATTTCAATACTACTAGAGATTTCTTATCTCAACTCAATATTCGAAAGCATAATTGATATATTATGGAAAATCTCGACTAATTACGCCAAAAGACTGTTTTTTAGCAGTAAAAACTTAATTACGTTACACTATCGCTGGCTAATCTTCACATAGATGATATGGTACTACTGGTCACACGTCCCATATTCCAACAAAAAGGTTTCCAAAAAAAGCAAATTAACGAGTCTTTCATAATCAGAATATATATATATATATATATATATATATATATATATATATATGAGTCATGCATGTACATGCATGTGATGCCACACAAGTAATTAATATATTTTAGAGAAATAAAATCTGCTATTAATATTAGATACAATTTTAAAACGTGCAAATTTTACATACTTAAAAAAAAAGGCAAGGTTTATTATTTAAAAAAATAATTTTTTTGAATTCTATATTTATAAATATTTTTTTTAGATTCTATATTTATCTATTTTTTCAAAATGAGTGCACAGGAAGCACACTCTATAACTGTAAATATCATTTTTTAAAATTATTTTTTTAATAATAAATCTTATTTTTTTCAAATGAAATATGCAAAATTTGATTATTCTGATATTATATCTACTAGCAATACTCTTTATCTTGCGATATACATAGCCAGGATCTTCACAAATCAACATTAGTACCATCATGAGCAAACCTAGTTATAACAAATTGATACAAAACATGAGTAGCAATTCTTTTATATGGAGTAGTGTCGCTACCTCCTCATATTGCAATTTATTTTTCTTTGAGAACTGTTACGTACAAGTGATTCTTCAGTAACTAGAGATGCTAATAATTGACACTGGCTTCTTCTCTCCTTTTTAACATCAGAGCCACCGTGTCTCTGTGGTGGTAATGTCCAGTGAATATACTGTTTCGAGCATGAGACGGCCATGGTTTAAGCCTTTAAGGTAGGAAAATATTAAATGAAAGTTGGTCCAGAATGAAAATCAGTGGAGGGTAAAGTGGTCTTTGGCAAAAAGGTGTTGTCAATCAACAAAAGAGTGAAGAAACAGAATCATGTTATTCCCTCCTATATTGTAAACCAATAACTTTGTCTTGTCCCCATCTATCAACTCTCTCTCTCTCCACCTCACTGTCAGACTCTTTCAATTCCCAGAAAAAAACCCTAAAGAACTTCCTTCCAATACCCAATTATGAATTACCACTAATCCCCTATCCACCTTCTTTCACTTGGTAGGCCAAGGAGGAATTCGCTACCCTTTTCTCGGAAATAAAATAATATCAAATAGAAAGGGAGAAAATCCTCTGCCAGTTTCTTCTAAACAATTTTTCAGAAACCAAGTTAAAGAAAAGGCACCCAACCAACGATCATAAGCCTTTCAAGGTTTCTAGGATTGATCAAAGAAAAGATTCAAAGAACCTCAAGGCAAACAAAGATTAAAAAATACATAAAAGGAAATTAAAACATTAAAAAACCAGGGTCATGTAGCCCTACTTTTATTTTCTCCTCCCTATATATCAATCCCGTCATCATGATCTTCCCCTACACCGAAATCTCTCTCTCTCTCTCTCTCTCTCTGTGCTGGCCTCCTGTCTCTCTTTCCCTCTCCCACAACAGGATTGAAATCTAGTACTCCAGCTGAAATTTACTAGTGATCAAAGTTGTTTTCGATGTTCCGTTTCTTCGACAACGGTGATCCCCAAAACTTGTTTAGTTTCAATATTATCCCAGATCTTAGATCTTGAGCACTCATTAACGCACATCATCTCATCAACTCCATCATCTCCTTATAAAAAAAAAAAAAACTCCATCGTCTCCTTATGCTTTATCTTACTCTTTCCATTTTTAGTTCTTTCCCAATTAGTACCTGTTTGGGCCTAGAAACCTACTCTCACAAGCCACAAAAACCCTTGAACCAGAACTTTAATTAGAAAAAACAAAACCGAATCGCACTTCACTTCAAGATCAAAGAAAATAGAAAAACTTCGACATGGATTCACTTCACGAATTTGACACATCAAACACAGATGACGGCCCGAGTATCGACTTCAGCACAAATACCATCATCACAAACCCAACTACCTTAGCTAACCCCGTACCACCATCTTCGTCATCCTCCACTCTAAGCCGCTATGAGAACCAGAAGCGCCGGGACTGGAATACCTTCGGCCAGTACCTCCGGAACCACCGCCCTCCGCTATCTCTCTCTCGCTGCAGCGGTGCTCATGTGCTTGAATTCCTCAGGTACTTGGACCAGTTCGGCAAGACCAAGGTCCACACTCAGCTCTGTCCCTTCTTTGGGCACCCAAACCCACCTGCGCCGTGCCCTTGCCCACTACGCCAAGCCTGGGGGTCCCTTGACGCCCTCATCGGTCGCCTCCGGGCGGCCTTTGAAGAGCACGGGGGAAAGCCCGAGGCGAACCCATTCGGAGCTCGAGCGGTGAGGCTCTATCTACGTGAGGTTCGTGATTCGCAATCCAAGGCAAGGGGGGTTAGCTACGAGAAGAAGAAGCGCAAGCGCCCGCCGCAGCCGCCAGCTGCATTGCCACCGCCTCCGAATACGAGTCAGTAAGATCAAATCATTCTGCATGGGACCATATTGGGTGGGAAATCGCATGATCTCATGGTAGAGTTCGAGCGCTAGCTCTTACTTTGCTCTAGCCTTCAATAAGTATTTCTAATCTTTCATTACATGATCGTCTCTATGTAGTTCGAGTTTCTTTATGTCGTTTCAGAAACTATGCTTAATGGTGGGTATTGAACTGTTGGGTCTTCTTTGGTTCCGTAATTCAAACAGCAGCAACAGCAGTAATCGCGGTAGCAGTAGAAGTCAAGCATGTAATAGGTGTAGTTTAATATCCAATTTGTCATAAATGTGTCGTCTATGACAAGTAATAATAGATTTGCAGATATTGTTTATGCTTTTTTTTTCGAGTGTTTCTTTTAAGTTCTTTTTGTTATGCATTTTTAGTATTTTAATAGGTATTGGAAATTCATTCATTCAGCTATTGAAAAAGGTGGATATAACTTTGCAAAGATCATGTGTCAGATTTGTCTAGCACTAGGTTTTTTTTCTTTTTTGATTTCATATATATGTGGGGCAGTTTGCTTTCTCCTTTTGCCTCTCCTATAACCCGCACTTTTCTATGGATTTTGAGTAAAAAAATAGAACAAAGCTCTTAACAGCTCAAACATGAGTCGTGTAACAGGTACTGTCTTATGTTAATGGGATGGATTTTCAGAAGCTACTTTAACTGCAAAGAGCTAGACTGCTTATAGTAGAGAGTTAGATCAGCTCCTAGTCTTCACGTACGTCTCATTAACACTAAAGAATGGGTCTTTGTCATAAAATAGTCTTTGTCTGATAATTTATCATGCAAATCAATACCCATTTCTGCATTGTGTCATGTCAGTTTTAAATGAAGAGGAGATTTTTTTTTTTCAAGTAAATATATGGACCCCAATATATAGTGATTTGCCGTTGGAGGTCTTCTAGATCTCGCACAGAAGGCGAATTCCACCAACAATTAAACCAACAAGCGCGTCCATAGGTGGCAAGTCCGGGGCTAATATTCATGGGGTAAGTCCGAAGTCCGAAATTGGTATCTGTATTCTGTAATTCAACAGCTAGCTAGGTGCCCTTTTCAGTTTTTTTTTTTTTTTTTTAATTTTTGAAAATAAAAATATATTTCTCTTGGTGACTTGGGGGCACAATTTACTACATAGTTGAACATGAACCATATATTGGCTCTATGGTTAGCTGATCATGATGCTGAATGTTATTTTTGTTTGCCACGATTAACTGATGATCTGATGTCTTCATGAATTTCGATCAATTAGCTCCATCAATAAGAAACCCTACTCTTCTAAATGAGTTAAATAATTGTGCATGTACTTTGAGTTCATGGTGATATGAATACTTTTAGATATTGCTATAGTAACCAGCAGTACTACTTTCCCACCATTCATACAGGTGATCTTATATTATATCGGATTACGTCAAGATCTTCTTTCAGTCGAATCAAGGGACCCATCTATAAGAAATTAACATATCTGAAAAGAAAAAGAATTATGAAAGCAGTGTCTTTATAATGAGTTTTGATATGTACAAGCAAGTTTACGTACCAATCTGCATACTAATGTTGTTGCCTTAAATTCAAATTAGCATTGTTTTCAATAAAATCTACTTTTTGACCAATTATATTGAATTGGTGCGCGTATTAGTGCACAAAATCGCTTACAATCAGATTTTTCCCTTTATAATACTAGGAGTTTTTGTTTCTTTGCATACAGGACTTACTTTTCTTTGCCATCTCTAATATGTTAATCTTTATCTCAGCGGGCAGCGCGCGCCATAATCTTTGAAATATGGTTTTCATTAAACGTCCGGATATATTTGAAATGTGTTGATGGAATTACCTTTTCTTGTCCTTTTTTGTTGTATAATTAGGTCAACATACAACCATTATTATGAGTACTAAATTATTAAAGATTCTTGGATTTTAAGAAACTATGAATGGTATAGCTAGTGGGTTCTCATGTTTAATATTGAATGTTATAAATGCTTATCAATTAAATTGCCTTGTGATTTAGAAAACATGACGTGTGTAAATGCATTGTTTAATTCGTACGTTTTGGAGATTGATCTTATTTATAATGAGCTAATTAAGTCGTTTGATTTAACAAGAATCGCGTGCTGATGGTGATCCTGCTGGATTGTGAACATGCTACTTCATCATCTTTTGTTTTAGGTTTCATCTTTTCTTGCCATCATGAATTCATTGCATGTCGTACCTCGACTTTTAGTTAGAACAAGAATAATTTATTCATGTTGAAATGGGTATTAATATGCTTAATTTCTTTCTTGTTTGAAATTGATCATGTTGCTAATTTTCTGATTACAACGGATCTATTATCTTGACTATTGTATGCGGTGGTGGAATTATAGAACACTAAGGTAGCTAACTATATATATATATAGGGGCCAAATAGATCATACAAGCTAAATATCAAAATTGACTTGCTTGAGCGCATGCATTAGCTTTCTTTAAGAAGAGTGTTCCACTTTCTTATATTATATGATTGAAATATGATAACTTGATGAGGCTGGCCTAATTCTAATTTTGACTTCACTCCTAGTCAACTACTCCATAGAGTTGGTTTATTTAGATAAACTTGCATTTCCAGTTATTCCATGGAGACCGTTTGGATATTTAGAATATCTCAGTGTTTCTATAAATAGTAGTGAAATGGTTTGAGTTAAGATATTTTATTGGATTTTGAAAAATAAGAGAGAAAAAGTTGAATAAAAATATTATACAGTTAAAAAATGATTTGAATATTATTTTTATTTTGAGATTTGAAAAAGTTGTATTATTTTTTGTGTTTTATTTGGAAGTTTGGAAAAGTTGTAATAATTTGATTAAATTAAATTAGATAAGATGAAAAATTTGAAAATTTGAAATTAAAAAATATTTGTGTTTGAGTGATGTTTGGGATCAAGGAAATATCTTAAAATACTTGAGAATAGTTGTGTTGCCTAATGTGCCCTAATATTTGATTTGTTTTTTAAGGAATTTGACAGTCTCATATCATGATTTATACATATGCAAGTGATTAGCCACTAGAGGCAAATCATGTCATGCCGAAGCATGCAGTTGTTTTAACCTTCACCTTTATTTTCCATAATAACTCAAATCTCTTCTATCTTTCCTTCCAAAGTACTTCTGTAGTATCATCAGAGAGGAATTAAGTTATTCTGCATGTCCTTCTTGTTGGGATTTTAGAGCCTTTCTTTCTATTATCCTTCTCCACCCCTCCTCTTTTGAATGATCTTTGGTTGTAAGCTAGGATGTTTGAGTAGATATTCCTGCAGTTGTCAATGTGGTTTTTCCCCCAGCTTGAATCTCCGAAGGCACTTCAGCCTATATTACCTGAATTTCCTACATATTGAGATCTCATTGATTATGTTTAAACCTGCATATATTTAGGGAGTGCCGAAAACATGATAATAAGTATAAATGAAGTCTACTGTGTAAGCAGTAGCGCGCATATATACCACAGAAAGTGTAATTCGATCCCCGCTAATAATAATGTTGCTTGATGTTTGAACTTATGCTATATCAATGCGACACAATGAGGAATATTCTATGTATGTAAAGGGAGTTCAACTTGTATAACAAGTCATGTCTTGATCAGATCCTATAGGCTATACTTGGTAATTTTGTTTCCTAATGCCGCATAGTGTTTAGAGGGTCGTCAATCAGAAGGCAATATTATGATGTTTTATAATATTAAACAGGCAAAATATAAGATGAATTGATATGTCGCGGCTTTAATGGGGATATGTATATGTTGATAATTGTTAAACCTCGTTTTTTTGGGGTTTGCCATGTTGCTGTCCTTCGAGATAATATCGTCTAGTACCAATGCTGTTGTTTTGATGCTGGTTTTAGGTGGTCTTGGTGCTTCTTGTAGTTGGCTGGAACCATCAGGTTACTATGCAATGCTTGTATAATCTTTTGGCTATATATTTTTATATATTAATTAGTAAAAAAAAAACCATGATTTCATGCGAATCCAAGCAAGCGGTTGACAATGAATGTTTGGCCAGTAAGATCAGCAGTGATTAATTATCTAGTACTAGGTGGAAGAAACTCATGTAGGCTGATCCATACAACCTTACTCAGGTAATCACCAAGCATGAGGCCAGTCGAGATATTAATTTGTTGGTATATCTCTGAGGATATGGTGCCAGCTTATTGTCTGCATCCTTTCAATTAATGGATCTTCTTCAATTCCATCTAGGTTACATAACTCTCTGATTGTCCCTGTTTGTTTTAAATTACTGTATACTTGGACTAAGATAAGTGTTAGATTCACAAAGAGAGCTTATCACAAAAGTAAAATTTATAAATTAATGTGATTAGATTCAAATGTGATACAGTAAAAGGTGTTTTTTAAGTTATGATATTTCATATATAGTAAGGCACATTATTTTGTAAGCTTACTTTTATGAATATTTCCATCATACCAAAGTCCAGCAACTTCTGACCACCTGTGAAAGACATGGATTTCTTTATTTATTTCTAGCGCTTTTGTAAATCATAGAACCTAAACTTATTATACCTTGGTATGTTTGCAAAATCATCCGGACCGCGAATACTGAAGGGCAAGGGTCTCTGGTTTTTAAAGTGAGATGATCCCGTCTTATTATAAAATTTCTCATAATTTCATTTTTAAACATCATTCAAATAAAAATATTTTTTAATATCAAATCTCCAATTTTTTTATCTAATTATTACAACTTTCTTGAACTTCCAAATAAAACACAAAATATAATACAATTTTTTCAAATTTAAAAAAAAAATATATTCTAACAATATTTTATTTTATAATATTTTTAGTTCAATTTTTTTCCTCTCATTTTTCAAAATCTAATAAAACATATTCACTCAAGCCATTGCATTACTATGCACAAATTATTTTATTATTATTCACATAATTTTCATTTTATTTCATTACTAGGATTGTAAACCGGTTGGTCCGGACCAGAGAAACCGACAAGTTCAGTCCGGACGGGACTGGACCAAAGTTGGGTCAAGTCAATCTCGATCCAAGAAATTCTATTTTTTTGATTTTTGGTCTAGTCTCGAGGTGGCATTTTCCCAGACCGACCGAATAGGAAAATATATATTTTTAATTTTTAAATATATTATATATATTATTTTATATAATAGTTGTATAATTAATTATGTAATTTTCATCTAACCTATCACTATTAACAATATAAAATTTTAAATATGTAATTGCAAATTAATATTCTATTAATTAACTAATGTATATTATCAATTAACCTATCTCCAATTCGATATTAACTAATTACTAAAATCTACATCTATGATCTAATTAAAGTTATTAGATAATTTTTTGTAAAATACCTAAGTTATAAGTAAATATAAAGTAATTACAAATATTATTGTAAATTGTAATTAACTAATGTAATATCAATTAACTAACCTATCACCAATTCACTATTAACTAATTACTAACATCTACATCTATGATCTAATTAAAGTTATTAGATAATTTTTTTGTAAAATACCTAAGCTACAAGTAAATATAAAACATGTATGGACGGAGACCTATGGATAATTCAATTATTTATATTTCATATACAAAATGTAAAAAATTTAATATAGCTCATTATGCATTAACTATCATAATACATTGACATACTCTAAGTTAGTAACAAATTAGCAATTAACATCATTAATATATTTATAATTAATTATTTTTTAATGAGATAGTTACATAATCTACATAAATAATTCACTTAATTTAGTAATTTAAATAATTTTTTTATTAATTTATTTAAAAAAAAAGAAAAATAAATAAAAATAATAATTGGGTCGGACCTAGTGGATTAAACCGAACTGATAGCTACCGATCTGGTCCAGTTCCTATGGATGTTTATTATATCTGAAAAAAATGATAGACTAAAAATTTCGATCCATCGATCCATCACTCCGGACCCTTAATTTGTTTTACATTAATTTCCCATTAAAATAATATCAAGAATATCAATAGCTTTGGCTCCCCCAATCAACTTTCCTACGTCCCTTTCAGTGCCAGTTTGGGGCAATGATATTATAACAAGGGATTAACCGACGGTCCAAAGGAGACGAACGAATTATAAATAGATTTATTCAGCTCGGCCGCGTCGGCGTTAGGGTTCTGCATTCAAGTGTAAATTAAAACGGTCGACATGTGCTTAGGCTGTGTTTGTTTTGGTGGGAAAATCATAATTTCTGGCTTTCATGATTTGTTTGGTAAGGACCGATGAAAAAACGGAGTCAATGAAAAATGTTTTGACTGATCAACAAAAAAATAAATCCTTAGATCGATCGATGCATTTTCTAGATCGCACTCTTCCCCCAGCTTTCATCGCAGCTAGCTTATCTAACAATCAAGATTGTTGAGCCCTACAGTGCAATCCAACTGATTCCAACCACCTCCCACTACCAGGCGTTTTGCCGGTGCCAATGTCGCTCCGCTTACATGACCACCTGTGTCAACTTTCATTTTTATGATCTTGACGCAGCAACGACCCTCTAGCCATAGAATCAAAACAAACAAATGCATCATGAATTAATACATAATAATATTGTACTTATGCTAGTATATTTAAAATGCATGCTTTCAAACACAACGAGTTAGTTTATAATTAATTAGGGAGATTTCTTAAGTTTGTTGAAGAGTTTTCGGGGAATTGAGATCATGATCAAGTGCGTCCAGTACCAGAGACGATTGAATTTATGGTTTCCTTTTATTATAAACCATATTATATAAAGCTTTCAGTAATGTTTTTCTGGGTCGTGATCAATAATGATTTTAAGTACTATCATGATTCCCATGCATTAATTAGACAAAGTTCACATGATTTTGGTTTGAAGTACCATCTCAGGCAAGCTAGCTAGCTGCTAATTCTTCCTGCCAAAAGAAAACCATAAAATAAAGATATTAGTTCCTTTTGATAATTCGGAAGAGTTTATATAATGACGCTAGCTAATTATAGAATAAATGCTTTGGAAATTTCTTTCGACATCATGCATGCCATTTTCCAGTGTTCTAAAAATTTGGAGCATGCAGTTTGCTTCCAGTACTCCATATTCTAAACAAGATATTGAACATGGAAAATGCTGCTCTTTCCTTGGGGCTACTGTTGAGATTTTTTATTTTTTTTTTATTTTTTTTTACTTAGTGATTAAGTAAATTTTTTTTAACAATATTGTAAATTATTTATTTTTTTAAAAAAATATTTAAAAGTGTTAAAAAAATATATATAAAAAAAAAAACAAAAAAGAAAATTCAAAATACACTAATGGGAGCTCCCAGCAGTGGCTGTAGAGCCACCCATTGAACATATACTTCTTAGCAACAAGAGTAGTACTGATTATAACTATTTGTGTTACTTAATTTGTTTTGTTGTTTATATATGATCAATGTCCGGAATGAATAGATCATTTTATGTTCCAATGTCGATTTGCTACATTTGGGTAGTCATGAGAATATTTAAAAAGTGTTTGAGAATGTTTGTAAATAATAGTGAAAAAATAATAAAAAAGTAATAATAGCATATTGAATGGTAGTAAAAAATAGATGAAAAGTAATAATAAAATAAAAAATAATATTAAGAGTATTTGAGAATAGTTGAGATACTCTTGAGTGCCAAACCTGAATTTAATCATCTTCAATAAACAATGAATTTCATGTACTACGTACGTACACAGAAATATATAAGCTCGATCGATGGCGCATGCGTACGTACCATATAATTCCAATTAAGTTTTTAGCACTAATCCCACAGTAATAATCGCATGTTACCCTAGACATTAGCTTGTTTAGAAAAATTGGAAGTGACAAATATTAATATTGTTGGGGATCTCCTTGCAGGTTTACTCAATTGGAATGCAAGTTATCATTTTCTTATAATATTATCTAATTTTCCAAGTAATTTAGCATATTGAAATTGCATGTTAACTTCCTCCAATGAAATAGTGATTAGTTTATAGTGTTACATTAAAAAGATTACCTTGAGCTTCCCCATTTTAGGTCATGCATGCATGCATAATCTAGCATCATGCACACCAGCGTTTGCGCCTAGCTAGCTAGCTAGATAGATAGAGATAAAACCCATTGGGCTTCTGTGAATTAACCATGGATATTGATCAGTTTAAAAATCAATCATCCTAACAATGGAATCATATATCGCAATATTGAAGATGATCATCACGGAATATCATGTAATCCAAGCTTTTGATTAATTTATGAGCTTCAAATTATTAAACTCCAAAGAAAATTAGATTTCATTTTTTTCTAAGAAAATGTGCATGGTAGGGCAATACATAATCTAGTGTAGGGTTAAAATCTTGGTTTGGTTTACAACATTAATTCTTGGTAATTAAGTTATGAGAGAATTAGTCATGTTTAAAAAGTTCGAAATAAAAAGGATGATAAATTATTCCCTATTTATGTAAGAGGATAGTTATACCTTAAAAGAAACTTTAAATTTTGTGATAATATGGGGTCGGATTAATACATTAGTCTTGAATATTATTTTATCATTGAGTTATTTTACTCAGTATTCCTAAATCACACATCTACCGAATATAAGAATTCTTTTATTTTTTTTTTTTCTCTCAGCAAGTATGTATTATAAAGTTGTTAAGTAGAATTTTTTTTTATTGCATTTATTAAGTAAATTATAATATGACACTGTTTATTGAGGCTATCATGGCCTCCTAATGCATATATATATATATATATATATATACTGTTCCTATGTCATGCTAGCTGCTCAGAGGGATGGAAAAAGCTAAAAATAAGAAAGGAAAAAAACCTTCACATCGATATACTATAGAGTGAGTTGATAGCCCTACCAAGTACATGATCAAATTACCACACTATCTCGATCGGATAGGCTTATCATGCCGGTCCTACAAGAAAGAGAATTGGCATCCATGCATCTCAATCCATTGTCCATTGAACATTACTCTTCCACAAATACCATGGATATATGATCAATCCTCACCTATTTCTAGAAAACTGCATCGCACGTTCACACTTGTTCTTTTGTTTTTCCCTTATTTACACTGAACATAGAGTTTATATATCCTAATAAATATATATACTTATGTACATATATATATATAGATAGAGAGAGAGAGCGATTGATTTAATTTTTGAGGTCTAAAAACAATAGTTTTAACTTTTACCTTTTCAAGTATTCGGAGCACGTTTGCCTTTTTTTAAAAAAAATAAAAAATAAAATTCAGCTCTCCCTTTTGCAAGCAGTGGATACTTATATATTTATTTCAGAGAAAAATAAAAATAAAATTATTTGATCAAAGGAAAATAATACCCTCACTGTTCCTAGTTCTTAGCTCGATTGATATTTTTTATTTTATTTTATTTTTTACTTAATGATTTAGAAAGTATTTTTTTAATAATATTATAATTTTTTTATTTTGTAAAAAAATATTTAAAAATATATGTAAAACAAATAAATAACAAAAAGGACTAATTATGCCTAACGTAACTCCACGAGAGCTGGGAGTGGTGTACGTATCACCGTCGTTGATCAGATCATCTTGTACGCGTGTACTGTATAAAATGAGAAGAGATCATCATTTTAGTTTGGCTCCAATGATTATCAAAACCAGATGAGTGGAGTATTTAAATTTACGTTGAAATACAGCAGTGGTTCTGTGGAGGGGCAATCATTTTCAGTCACTTTTTACGTACGCAAAGAATCTGTAAAATAAAAAATAAAAATAATAATAATAATGGTAATAATCTGAAGAAACAGTACCACACAGGTACGAGAATAGCGCACTCAAAGTTTATGAGTCCCAGGTCACTAGGGAGAGGGACAGACAGGACGTGTGAAAGGATATGAGGTCTTTTCAATTTAGCCCAGGGGCCAGTCTGCGCATCGCACGTGCTGGCCCGTCATTCATGTCGGCCTGACAGAGAGACACACCACCGCTCGGTCCGGTCAATGGCGCGATCCCAGGCCCGCCTCTCGCCACGTGGCTTCATCTCCACCGTCTCACTATGTCCTTCTGATTTGGACCTTTCAGAAAATCCCCCGTCCGTCTTGTCTGCGTCTCAGTAGTTTTCAGTTACTCTATTTCACATCTCTGTCCGGTAAAAGTTAGAAAAGCGCCGAATTATTCCCCCTCGTTTGTTTTTGCTATACTGATTAATTAGATTTTAAGATGAATTGAGATGAATTATAAATAGTAATGAAATAAATTGTGAATAATAGTAAAATTTATGAATTAAAATAAATAAATAGTAATGAGTTGAATTGAGTTGAGTTGAGTTGAGATGGATTGTGAATCTAAATCGAGACTCAATTTAATTCAACACATCTCATTTCAATATTATAAATTTTTATATAAAATAAAATAAATAATTTAATCTTTTTCAAATTTTAAAATAAAAATAATATTAAAAAAATATAATCTAATAATACTTTATTTAACTTTTAACTATAATCATAATTCATCTCATATTATCTTATTTATAGAAACAAACGAAATTGTACCGTTTAAATCAAAAATTGAGATGAGATAAATTCATATAAAAATTAAAAGATTATTTTTTACTATTACTATTATTTAAAAATTTTAAAAAAATTAAATTATTTATTATATTTTATATAAAAATTAAAAAATATATAATAATAAAATAAAATTAGAGAAGTAAAAAAACTTTTTATTATTTAATCGGACCTTAAACTCATGAATGTGACGGCGTCACCGGTGAAATTGATTGATTTTCAATTTTTTTTTTATTTTATTAAAAATTATTCTCATCATTTACTATTCATCATTTCACATTTTACATTTTATAAAAATATCTCTATATCTTACGAAAAATATTCAATATTTTATGAAAAAATTATAAATATGAATGTAAAAATTAATAGTGACTGATGTATAACATTCTTCTTATTTTATTATTTCTGTCCCGGCAATTATTAGTAAGAGGAAAGTTTATATTTTTCTAAGGTGATATTCATTATCTTTAAATGAATATTTAATTGAATTTAATAAACGATAGAGTTGAATTTTTGTTAAATCTAAACTATATTTAATTCTTAATTTATCTCACGAATAATATTCTTAAAATTATCATTTGTATTATTTATGTTTAATATAATTATTAATTGTTTAGTTGATGCAATGCAATGATTTTGTAAGGCTATTTTAGATATAAAAACGGTTTTATCTCATTTTATCATTATAATTTTTTCAAATTTTCACATAAAATATAATAAACAATTCAACTTTTTCAAATTTTAAAATAATAATATTATTAAAAAATAATATTCTAATAATATTTTATTCAACTTTTAACTTTCATATAAAACCATTTCATCTTATCTCACTATCTAAACGAGGCCTAAGTATCGAAAAATTTGTTTCAAAGAAACGTATCATTCCTATGAAACGCACGTTTAGATGTCAAAATAATTTTAGATGATTTGAGTTTACCTGCAAATAATAGTATTTAGTGAATTCTATTGAGATGTGTTTGAATATATGAATTATGTTAAAATATGCATTTGAACATATGAAATTGGTTTAAATATATTTAATTTTTTATGAGAATTTAGAAAAATAGTAAATCTCATTAATAATTAATTTGAGATAAATTGAAATGAATTTCATATCTAAACATAGCCTAAATATCCTATGCTTATATTTCATATTTTGAAATGGCGAGGATGATCATCTTTAAAGGAGGGCAGAAGACACAATAGTTGTCAATTTATGCCTGGTTTGCTTTTAAGATTAAAATTTTAAATTTTAAAAATTTTGAAAACCTCTCCTCTCATCTCATTATTATAATTTTTTAAAATTTTCACATAAAATAAAATAAACCATTCAGCTTTTTTAAATCTTAAAATAAAAATAATATTAAAAAATATTTTATAATAATATTTTATTTAATTTTTAATTTTAATCTCATCTCATCTCAAACAAACGAGTAAAGGTTTAACAACAGTCCCTAACTACATCTACATCTAAGTGCAAGGCTAGCCGAAAAGTTCTGGTCCAAAACCAAGACATTACGTGTATGCAAGCTTAGTCAAGACCCAGGTTTTTTTTTCCCTTTTTTTAGGTTAGATGTTTTGATGAATCATGTGATTGTAGGGTCAAGCAAAGTTATATATTCTAATTGATAAAATATGCTGATATTGTGCCAGAATATTTTAGCATCGTGTATTATTTTGTAAGGTGATGTAAAGTAAACGGTACGTGCATGGAATATGGAGAGACAGGACAGCGTTTGAAAGCGAGGGGGAGGGCTATCCTTTCTAAGGCCCATCTATTGAATTAAATAAATAGTTATATTTACCTTTGATCAAATAAAAAAAAAAAAAATTCTTCTGTCACCAATTGGAAATTGACGGCACTAATTACACAACATTTTGAGTTGAATAAATCATCACAATCTCCTCACACTTCACACTCTACATTTTTTTAAATTTTTATTTTTTTTTCTCTTATCAAATATTTATTATATAAATAATGAATAGAAAATTTTGAATAATTTAAAAATAATAAACTCAAAAAAAATTAAAAAAATATTAAAAAATTTAAAAATTTAAAAAAATGTGAAGTGTGGAGTGTGGTAGAGGTTGTGTATCAAAACTCTTTTGAGTTTGAGGCTGGATGCCCATCAACTCAACAGTTCGTGGGCTAGCTCGACGCCCAACAGACAAAGTGAACTCAGCTAGATTTGGGCTTCCACCTGTTGGGCCCAGTTTCCTTACACTGCTTAATAAATATATCCTAATCCAAATCTGGTGATTCGAGGTTTTATTTATTTATTATTTTATTTTTTTAAGTAAAGAGGAAGCACTCCGTGATTTACTAATGCATTCTCAATTATGTAGGAATAATGTGATTACAACTAAAGACTCTTGGCAGTAACATTAAAAACCAAAGTCCACAAATTCATAAAAACCTTCTCTCTAAGGATTAGGGGTGAATCCGGCCGCTTCGTTGGGGGTTTTGGGACTGGACCTTAAATGTTAATGTGTATTGTCTAACTAATTCATTAAAAAAATATTTAACTATAATTATATTTATGACGTTGATAGTTACTACTTATTAACTTAAGACTTTAGTATGCATAATTATCAATAATGTCCTATATTTTTTATATGTTTAATGAATATCAAATAATTTAATTGTACATAGATTATTCATGCTTACTTGCAACTTAGGTATTTAAAAAAAAAATTATATAATTACTTTAATTAAGTATAAATAGTAGACTATGTATGAATGTATTATGTATTTACATATACTATCATATAATTTATGATACATTATTAATTGATATCATATATTATTTAACATTTTATATGGTCAATATAATAGATTAAATGAAAATTACATAATTAACTTATATAACTACTATATAAAATAATATATTATATATAAAATATATATATACTAATTCGGTCGATTTCGGTTCGGTTTGATAAAAAAATCACAGACCCCAAGACCAGACCGAACCTCTTCAATCCCACAAGTGGTAGATCAAAATCGACTACTCATTTTTGATCTAGACCGAACCATTCGGTCCAGTCAGTTTTTCGATTTGGACCGAGAATACTTCAGCCCTACTAAGGATATCTTGGCATTTACAAATGAAACCATCCAAAATCAATGCATCATAAAAACTAATTTCTATCTTATAGTTATAGGAATGACATACTAAAGAGAAAGCTACAAATAGATTTAGATTTAAGCGAACTCGAAGCGTGGGAAAATTAGAGAGAGAGAGAATGTTGTTCTAGTTAATTTTTAATACAATAAAATCCACATATTATATTTATTTATTCTAAATTGTGAAAAATAATTATATCATAAAATTTTAGAAAATCACGATCCACACTTTCATATCAGACAACAAATAAAAATAAAAAGAGTATAAATGCATAATGCATTGGCAATGGATGTTTTTTTTGTGCGGAAGAAATGGGTGAAGAAAGGGATGGGGACAAGGACAAATGGAAGTGGAAGAATATCTGAGTCAGATTTACTTCAATAATCACTCCGAGTAGCACCACCCTTTCGTTATTCAATGCACTTGTACAAGTGGTCAAAGTATAGCCCTGTCCTCTCGCACGTCCCCCATACATATCTTCTATTTTTGTGCTTTTTTTGGGTGTTCGTGGACCTACCCCTCTAGAACGAATGCCCACATATAATTTAGTGCCTAACTTTAATCATATCTCCTAATGTAAATCCTTTTATAACAGAGAATATTATAGATACAACAAAATTTCACACACTGATTTAGCACTGGTAGTGTGTTAGGTCTTCTCTATTTTTTTTTTGGAAAATGATTTTCCTACAACATTTTATTACAAAAATAGTTGTACAATGTAACAATATATTAAATAAAGGGTATTTTTATAAAACATCTTATAAAAGTGACATAATTTTATAAAAATATCCTTCATTTAACACATTATTATACAATATATTATACAAAATATTGTGGATATATCATTATTCTTTTTTTTTTCTTGTATATAAAAAGTTGGTGTTTTCTCTTAGCGAGGGCTGCCAAACTCAACCTCATCCTATTAAGTGATAAAAATGCTAAGTTATGACTAATTAGGTTCATCAAAAGAGCAAGACAATGTTGCAAGCACTTTTTCCCCACGTTTTTCTTAATGAGCTGGTTAATTTTGTATTTGTCAATGAAGTTACGAAAATGACAAGCTGCTTCACAAACCAAAGTTAAATTTAATATATATATATATATATTAGATAAGAGCTTACGTCTAAGTTATGTATTCCCTGTTGAAAGCGTTACTGTATTTTATATATGGTAAATATGAATTTTAAGATGTACATCAATTAGAATAACACGAGTATGATAAATATAAAAATAATCATAAATCTATTTAGAAATTTTTACAAGTGGTTGTAATTATACTTGAAAAAAATGAAGGAAACAAAAATGTAAAATTATTGAACACATAAATCAAATGTTTAGAACTTATTATATTGAAATCATAATAGGACATGCATTGCTCTACTCGTTATAAAACCAACTAGACATGTATATAATAATAGTAATAATAATAATAATAATAATAATAGTAGTAGTAGTAGTAGTAGTATTATTGTTCTTATAAATGAAAGAAAAAAAATCTTATTAATTTTAATTATTTAAAAAAACTACTGGATATTATTTTTATTGGAATGATAAAATGTAAAAATAGACTATTCACTTGCAAATTAAAAAAGTTCAATTTGTTTTTTCAAATAAAAATAATTTTACTTTAAAAAGTGTTATTTAATATGACTCGTTATTATGAGAAATAATATGAAGACAATTATTATTTTTTAAATGATATCTTATTGTAATAAAATATTATTCTTTAAATTTAAATACAATATTTTCAGTTTTGAACTTAAATATAATATTATTTTTCTTTTCAAATCTGGAATTGCAATATTAATCTTAGAAAATAAAAGCATGTTCTTTTAAAAATAATTTTTTAAAAGATAAAAAGTGTTATTAATTCTTTTAATAATAATTTAAAAAATACATTACAAATAGATTAATATAAAATGCATTAGCACAAAAAATAAAATAGTGAATATGATCAAATAAATACCAATTATAAACTAATGCAAAAATTGGGACCTAAAAATAACAATTGTATTTTGTAAAATGAAAATGTTCTTAGTCCAATGATTATAATTTAGTTTTATGAATTACTATGAAAAATAATATGAATATAATTGTCATTTTTTTCAGATAATATTATATACAAAAAATACTATTATTTTTAAATAGTAAGAAATATAAAAAATTATAAATTGTTAATTTCTTCCACAAAAGTTCAATAAACTAAAATCTTCAAGATTATTTGTAAGTTCATTGTTATTATTATATTCTAATTACTATTAGAATGATAGAAAATATTAATGATGAATTAGAGGACAAAAATGTTATGAAAATGAGGCCAAAAAAGTATTTGTGCAAGTGGGGATAGTGTGAACTTAAACAAGACATGCCAGAATAATTAGAAATGCTTTGGATTCCGAATTTAGAATCTAAATAGTATCTCGAATGAGTTTTATTTATTTATTTAATGATTAAGAAAATATTTTTTTAATAATTTTATAAATTTTTTATTGTTTTTAAAAAATGTCTATGATGATTACAAAAATACATGAAAAAGAAAAAGAAAAATAAAAAAATTGAAATGCACAATTCAGTGACCCTATTCGAGATACTATTTCGGTGGCTATAGAACCGCTCTAAAATAATATAAAATTTAATTATATTTTTTCTTGGAGTGTGCTATTTTTAGTCGTTGTCACTAGTTAGTAGTAACTTGGTGGGTGCTGACGGAGAGAAAAGTGACAAACCGACACCCAATATTTTGAATATTTTAAAAATGGGGGTGAGATTCGGGTTCAAATCCTCCACTCCCTTTGCCCAAATAAGAAAAGCAATAAACCATTGACCATTCAAGTAAAATGCCAACTCGAGTATGGACAGCCGAAAGTTTTGAGAGAGAGAGAGACTCTCCCCTTTCTCTCTAGAAAACTCTATTTCAATGTTGACGGAGTAACTCTATCCTTCCTCCTCTCATTTTCCTTTCTATTTATGCATTTTGTATACATTTTAAGGTAGTATTTTTTCTCTCCTTCCACCGTTTTAATTTTGATCAGATCTAATGCTCTCTAGCCGTCATCCACCGATCTATGAGGCTATGAGGATGAAGCGGAGTCGCTGTTGCCCGCATGGCCTTCAAGTGCCAATGTGCACCGCGCCTCTAACGGTGACACACGGCGTACCAGTAGTTTCATCTCGTCGAAATCTTCCAGATCCGATCCACCCTGTCTCCATCCCATCACAAGAGCCTAGGAATGCAGATGATCTGTAGATCAATTCATCTGATATCGTATTTTTCACTATATTATTGTTTTTCCTATCTGATGATCTCGATGAAGGGACTGTTGATCTCTCAAAAAATTATCTTAAAACAATACAAAACAGTACACCCGCTATTCTCACTGCTTTCTTTTTAGGATATGGGTGAAGATCAAGAAATTAATCTAATTTTTTTTTTTTTTTTTATCCACCACTTTATACTGTTGTTATTGTTCTGAGATGTTTGTCAGAGAACCACACCCCTTCTCATGTATCATCTTTTTTATATTTTCTAATAAAGTTTACCTGATTGCTTAGGAGAAAAGAAGAAGAAGAAGTAAAACACCAACTCCACTCTGAACAAAATTCACTTGAATTAGACTATATAATTTGTTTCCATGGAATTTGATTTTCTGAAAAATATTTACCTGTTTTCTAACTCTCGGCACATGTACATAAAGTCGATTTTGTGTTTCATGCTTTCATTATTATGGTGAAAAAAACGCGTGACAATATTTACTATATATTTAGGTATCGTTTGGATTCGAAAATAAGTTGAGATAAATTATAAATAGTAGTAAAATAGATTGTGAATAGTACTAAGATTTGTGAGTTAAAGTTATTGAATAGTAATGAGATAAGTTGATATGAATTAAGATGGATTGTGAATACAAACCGAGTCTTAACTAATGTATAAAAAAAATGTTTTTATTTTTTAAAACTTGCGACTGAGAATGTTCGGGCATGTTTGAATTCAGAGATGAGTTGAATAAAATATTATTATAATATTATTATTATTTTGAGATTTGAAATGAATTATTTATCATATTTTATATGAAAATTTAAAAAAATTGTAAGGATGAGTTGAAGTTAGTTTCAAATACAAATTGAGCCTAAATTGTTATCTCAATTATCAATTGTTTATGCCAGTTTAATTACTAAAATATATTTATACAAAAGGTTAAAAAAAGACATACTTCGATGATTTGAGTTTTGCTTATTTGAAAAGGAAAAAAAATTATATGTGATATATGGTGTATTAGAGCATTTTTATTGGATTAGTTAAAAGTTAAATTTAATAAGTATTTAGTTATTAGAAAGTAAAATATGCTCATATTGGATTAGTCAAATTTTAAATATTTGAAATTTAACTATAGTGACTTTCAAAACTTTTTCAAAATTTAAAGGTTACTGTATATACATCAAATACATATTTTATTAATTATTTCTCTCTCCCTTTCTTTCTATAACATAAATAATCAAAACTAAATGCATCTCATATTATTTCATTATTATATAATAAAAAAATAATTATTCTAATATAAAAATTTATCTGAATAAAATAATCAAAAATTAAAATTTTCTTATATTTATTAAAAATATCCTTAAATTTTGGCTAATTAATGAGAGTGCGGATGAGGAGAAAAATTTTTCATCCGTCTTTGTTGACAACTGGAACTATGCGATGATGAGATTAACGACCTTGACGAAAAAGTTAAAACGCGCACGCACAGTATTACATAATGCACAGCACTAAAGTCCGGTCCCTGACTCCCTTGCGCCAGAAAAGGAGAAAGAAAAAAAAAGAAGAGATGGATGTATGAAAATTTCTGAGATCTGATCTCTCCATCTTCCCCCATTGGTTTTCCTCTTATGGTGATGGAGTAAGCAGAAGCTCTATTAGCTAAGACCTTCTTTGTACCTGTCTAGTTCTCTTTCGCCCTTCAGAATACGATCCAAACCCAGTAAGCCTTTTGCTTTCTACTGCTGTTTCTTCTCGACTGTGTCCGGGTTCGTTTTGGTTAGAACTTTTTGTTTTATTGCTGGATCTGGTTGAATCGGCGCTTCTCGGTGTGGTTGATTCGGTGGTTTTTATGCTGAATGATTTGAATTTGATGATGCGATGTGGCTTTGTTTGTGGGTAGTTTGATTATTTGCTTTTGTTTGGGAGAGGGTGATTTTGATAAAGTAATGAAGCTTTTTCGCATTTGCATTGGTCTTTAGCCGGATCTGCGAGTTCCACTTCAATAAGTGCTATAGAGAAAGTGTACTTTTCTTCTTGGATCAATCATTTTCATAGCTTGGTTGTCAATTTACTGTATGCGATGGTGGTTGGTTAACCTCAACTTGGTTTAGTACTTATTGTTTGTATTATTTTATACGGCACTTCTAATCCATAGATTTTGACTAAAAAACACGGATAGAAATCCTGAGAGACAAATTTGCAAGTTTATATGGAACTTTCTTATCATTCCTTTTTCTTTGACAGTCTGTTCCGTACCGCGGTAATGTGAGGGCGCTTCTTTGTGAGAGGACCCATCCATAGATTTTTATCAATCTGTTTTCCTAACTAATGGTATTGTACTATTGGTTTCCGCAATTGTTTTATATCCTTTTGAACTGGTCGGATTTGGTATGAATTGGATGTGGTTTTTCATATATCTCTCATCATTTGATTAGTTGGGTCCATTTATACTTTCTTCGTGCTTGTGTTTAGCTTGCTGTTGTAACTTAATTGTAATTCTCTTGGTTTCGATTTCAAATGTTTTCAATCATGCTGCGTGACTAAGATCTTTTGAATTATAGATAAAGTTGACATTCTTCATTTTTAAGACAGAAGCAGTAGCTTAATTAACTCTTGCATACTATGTCTGTTCGCTCTAACAGTTTAGCTAATGGTTATTTGGTTGTACAGGTCCATTGTTCAATCTGTGCGATTCTTCCCTGCTAAATCTAAAGGGATTCGCATCTCATTAGTGCCTTTGACACAAGATAAATTCATGAAATGAGATCTGTATTGTGATCTTTTAATACACTAGTGGAAGTGAAAAGTTGTGATTGAGCAGCTTACAAACTACATAAATGATGAGGGGAAGATCTGATGGAGTGCAAAAGAAGCGTTTAATCACTTCTGTGTGTATTGTGGCAATATTTCTTGGTTTTCTATATGTTTACTATGGATCCATTTTTGGCTCTAAAATCAATGGTACATCGGCTCTAGAATATGGCAGCAAATCTTTGAGAAGACTTGGTTCATCCTATTTGGGTGGGGATGAAGATACTGATGGCAAGCAAGAGGAATCTTCAACAAGGTTTGGCCTGGAAAACGGAGAGGATGATATGACACCAAAGAGTTTCCCTGTAAGTTCTTTTGCAGCTGTACTTGGTGTTCATCCTATTTGTTCAGGTCTGGTTGTTTTCTTAATGGTGTCCAGTTGTTTACTTCTGATTTTTGAAGGTTTGTGATGATCGACATTCAGAACTAATTCCTTGCCTAGACAGAAACCTTATATACCAAATGAGGCTGAAGCTGGACTTATCTTTAATGGAGCACTATGAAAGACATTGCCCTCTTCCAGAAAGGCGGTACAACTGTTTGATTCCCCCTCCACGAGGATACAAGGTGAGGATATGCTGAGGTTGAGTGAGACAGCAATGTGGAATATTTTGATATTTTCAAGATTGTTGCATCATCCTCCAATCTGGTAAATGTTAATTGTTCTGTTGCTATTGTAATGTTACAGGTCCCAATCAAGTGGCCGGAAAGCAGAGATCAAGTATGGAAAGCAAACATACCTCATACTCACCTTGCACATGAGAAGTCTGACCAGAACTGGATGGTTGTAAAAGGTGAAAAGATTGTATTTCCTGGTGGAGGTACTCATTTTCACTATGGAGCTGATAAGTACATTGCTTCAATTGCAAATGTAAGACGACTGCTTGCCTATACTGAATACCTCTTGCAATTGCACTCTTTTAAATTTATAGGCCATATAGAAGTGCACAATTCCTTTGGTGTGCATTGTGTATGGCTAAAGTGCTCCTCTGTTCAGATCTTGCTGTTTCAGTGTTTCTCTCAATCAGTTTTTTTGTACTTCTTGGATAAAGAAATAATCCTACATCTGGCTCAATTTTGCAGATGCTCAAGTTTCCGAAGAACAAAATTAATAATGAAGGAAAACTAAGAACAGTTCTTGACGTTGGTTGTGGTGTTGCTAGTTTTGGAGCTTATCTTCTTTCATCTGATGTTATAACAATGTCCTTAGCACCGAATGATGTGCATCAAAACCAAATTCAGTTCGCCCTGGAAAGAGGAATTCCTGCATATCTTGGTGTTTTAGGAACCAAGAGGCTCCCTTACCCTAGCAGATCTTTTGAACTTGCTCACTGTTCTCGTTGTAGGATTGATTGGCTTCAGAGGGATGGAATTCTTCTTCTTGAGCTAGATAGATTGCTCAGACCAGGGGGCTATTTTGCCTACTCATCTCCAGAGGCATATGCCCAGGATGAAGAGGATCTTAGAATATGGAGAGAGATGAGTGCCCTTGTGGGACGCATGTGTTGGACAATAGCTGAAAAGAGAAACCAAACTGTTATTTGGCAAAAGCCTCTAACAAATGACTGTTATATGGAAAGAGAACCTGGTACTCTCCCTCCTCTCTGCCAGTCTGGTGATGATCCAGATAAAGTTTGGGGTGTGTCAATGGAAGCATGCATCACACCATACTCTGATCGTGAGTGTTTTCTTCAATGTTTTTCAAGTATAATTTGTTTGTTTGCTTCACTATTGGAAATTGTTACCAGGATGTTGATATTTTTTAATTGGCGATTACAAATCTATCATGATGCCAATTCTATCATAGCGATAACCTTGTAAATTTTATCAAGGCACAAATGTAAAGCCATCCAGTAGTAAAGAGTTTGGAAAAGAGTTCCACCACCGTCTTCACACTACCCCCAATGAAGCAGTAGATAATTAACAGTTTCTCCATTCCTCTTTCACATGCAACACCAATTTATCAGTACGTGGACAATTTGGATAGGGAGAAATAGTCGCACCATCACGGCATTGAATTATCTACTTTCAATTTGGGACTGTAGTTTTTATGTCGTTTTTTTGTTTAGTAATGTTTCTCCTTCTTCTATAGTTAGAATGTAAAAGCTCGTTGAGACACTGTTTTTGAAATGGCTTGAATAGGGTGCTAACTGAAATTTTGCTTGGTTACATCAGATGATCATAGAGTTAAGGGGAGTGGACTGGCTCCTTGGCCATCTAGGCTAACTGCTCCTCCTCCTCGACTTGCTGATTTTGGCTATTCAAAGGAAATGTTTGAAAAGGACACGGTAATTAATTGGCAGCACTCATCTACTTATTTATCGTTAGTTATTCTGTACTGCTAATGTGGTGGGCTTGTGCATTGCTGGTAACTGGTATAGGAAGTCTGGCAACAGAGGGTTGGGAGTTATTGGAATCTCTTGAGTCCAAAGATTTCATCAAACACACTAAGGAATGTGATGGACATGAAGACAAACATGGGTTCGTTTGCAGCTGCTCTGAAGGACAAGGATGTTTGGGTGATGAATGTTGTCCCTGAAGATGGACCGAACACACTTAAGCTGATATATGACAGAGGCCTTATAGGCACTGTTCACGACTGGTATGCATACTGATTTCTGAAAGATAATCTTGAGATTTTTTGGCAAGTAATGCGTTGCTCTGTCTTATAATGGATTGTTATATTTGGACTGATTATATAAGACTGTTTTCCTGGGCAATATTTGGAGTTCGATTAATACACTTGCAAGGTTTGGGGAGGTGGTTGAGTTTGACTTTTGATGTACCGTAAAATCTGTTTCAACAGGTGCCAAGCGTTTTCAACATACCCCAGAACTTATGATCTACTCCATGCTTGGACTGTCTTTTCTGACATTGAGAAGAGAGACTGCAGTCCTGAAGATTTGCTGATTGAGATGGATCGTATGCTTAGGCCTACGGGTTTCATAATAATCCGTGACAACCTCTCAGTGATAAATTTTATAAAGAAGTATTTAGTGCCATTGCACTGGGAAGCAGTGGCGACATTTGATTCCAGTTCAGATTCAGACCAGGATGGGGACGACATTGTGTTTGTTATTCAGAAGAAAATGTGGCTGACAAGTGAAAGCCTCAGGGATTCAGAATAGGACAAGAGTGCCTCTATGTTCCCTGTTTCTCATTGAAGTCTCTGCTGCTCTTAAGGGATTACAAGGATCGTCCCGAGTAGTTATGCAGAAAACAAATCTATTTTGTATCATTAAATGACGTTTACTTCATTTTTTTCACTCCCTTTTTCTATAATGATTTAGTTGATAAGCCATAGACTCCCAGCATCTATAGGGCTATTCTTCATTTTTTTTTTTTCTGGGCATTATGTAAACTATTTCAACTCTATTGAGCGATGACTAAAAACAAAGATGTGCTTCTGAAGTTTGTAGAATTTGTGGTTTCATGTCGTCAATCGAATATTTTGCTTGCACAATTTTATCCCGTATTATAGCAATTGTCCAATTGGCTCCGTTTGGAAAACATATTTTGTAACTGCATGTACTTTTTCCTCGTTAATTGGATAGTATCTAAGCTTTTGCATTCCTTCAGAATTATGGCTAATGCATCACTAACAACTTGTGCGTTGAGAATGGAATATGATGATGCTTTTACTCTAGAATGTCCGTACATGTTTTGTTTGGTAATTGAAGTGCCTTCAACTTCTGCATACACCCCTTGTAAATTGTAGTTGCTACCTTGTACAGACCCTGAGCATGCCAAAACTAGCCATGAAGGAAAAAAAAAAAAACAAAGATTCAGAGTCGCATTCCGCATCACAGGGGGTAACGGCTCGCCATTTGGCTGTTCTATAAAAGGTTACAATTTTCACAGCAGGTGCAATTTTCTAAAGATATAAACACCTATAAGTGTCAAGGACTCCAGTGGGCATTTCTTCCCTTCCAAGCAGAACAAGTTCTGGCCTCTTTCTCTGTTTCTAATGCTATGGTTCCTTAACATCCAGATTCCATACATAGCCCATCTCTCTGTTGCCGACATCTATAATGTTGTTGGATTATTTTTCCCTCAGCCAGACACATTGAACCCAATATCTTAGCCCTATCAACACGAAAACATAGATCCTGTACTTTCTCGGTTGTTGTTCCCTTGTACAAAAATGAACACGCACTTATTCCTGGAGAGCATTACATGTGTGCGCGTCTTTCTGCCATTCAATTGGTTACATCTTTGTTATATATATATATATATATATATATATATATAATTGTTACATCTTTAGTAAGGAGCTGAAGCCTCAAGTATAACTGGATTGAATGCGGAATTAGATAGCTCTTGAAACTCTGGTCACTCGAAGTTTAAATTTTAAACCATGGTGGATTTGATTTAAAGTTTTAAATTCTTTTTACTTACAAGTCAGGTGTAGTAAAATATATCCTCTACATTGCTGACATGTCAAATTAAACACACCTTGCACACTAACTTACAAATTTCTTTGATTCATAACACAGACAACATAAGTTTTGTACTAACAACATGGCACAAACATTTGTTACTATTGACAATTATGCCTCGTTGGGTTATGCTGTTCAGATGTGATGAGGTATTTTAAATAGTAATAAGATTTTTAAATTAAGATGAGATGAGATGGTTTGTAAAAAAATGTGCGTTTGAATAGTAAGATGGGATGAAATAGTTTTTACTTTTTGAGATTTGATAAAGAAGTGAGTTCTACCAATGATTGAAAATCGTTTAATAATTATTAGGTAATAGTTATGAATATATTAATAAAAATTAATATTTATTATTAATTAAAAATCTATAAAAAAATTCAAATCCCTAATTATATTTTTTTTTGTTGGCCGAAATTACTCTATATTTTCAAAAATTAAAAATTTTTCGTGAAAAGATATTATTACCTATTTATTTTTCTATATATAAGAAATTCAAAATTTTTTATTCTAATTATAACTTAGAATAACTTTGATTATTGTAATAGATAATTATATGTATTGAAATTGTGGTGGGGATGGCGTTGGTTTCGGCGAAATGGTGGGTTTCGGCAGAGGAGTAGGGGCTTGAACAAAGAGGAAGACAATTCGAAATAGGATGAAAAACAACAAAAAAAAAAAGCAAAAGGACTGCGGGAAGCACTGAAGAGGACAGTTAAATGTATTTTTACTGTTGAATGTATTTTTACTGTTTTATGTCAGAGTAATTGCACTAGTTGAAAAATTAGAGATAAAGATAAAATTTTGTAATCTACGGTTTGAATAGGCAGATAAATCAAGCTGTATAGCTCAAATGAGATGGTTTGTATCTCATCTATGCATTCAAACCGGGCCTTAGAGTAATGGAGGGGTCTAGTTGACGAATTCCTGTCCAATATCTACATAAAATATCTTTATTTTTTGAGTTGATAAGTACCAAAAATGGATTGCTGAACATGGGTCCTTTATACACGCTGGTTCCAAGGGAATGCACACCCTACCCAAGTTGCCTTGCCTATGTCGTGGGGCTAGCCTTTCTCAAATCTTATCCTTTCAGTGTGGATTTCTTTAAAGTTCGATTATATTCGTAAGTCATCTCAACTCATTTTATTACTATTCATTACTATTTATCAACTTTAATTTACAAATCTCACTACTATTCACAATCTATCTCAACTCATCTCAACTTATTTTCGAATTCAAACGATACCTAAGTCATAACTCAGAACTCAGGAAAGAACCATACTTCAAGATTCGGATGTGCATTAAGCAACCGTTGGGTTGGATTAAAAGTAATCCTAATGTACGATGACCAGGTCAAACTTTGAATGGAACAGATGTGAAATAACATGAAAAAAGCTGGGATGCTTGGCTCCCACCATGGTCCATCCCTTTTGATTGCTGCCTTAATTTTTTGGAGAAAAAGCTTATTTATTCGGCCCATCTGTTACTGTTAGCATTATTGACACGTAGAAAATTAGGAACCATATATACACGTAACCTGAAGATCGTTGACATTAAAATTTGACAATGTCGATGCGTAACAACATTATTGGGATTTCTGCCAACCTATGTACATAGAGTGAAAAGAGAATGGACCATAAGTTCATGTAACACTTCACATACAGAGTTAGGAATAACGGGGTTTCTCACTTAGAGGGTGATGACCTCTAGATTTAGTTGAGATGAAGAAGATGAGAGAATTGAGGAAAATAACTTAATATCACTTTTTGCATAAAATCTCAACAAATTATCTTTCTGTCTATACATACAATAGAGGTATAACAGAAAGTGGTTTCAACCAATGAGATAATGACACATAAAGCAGGGATATAATAGACAATACAAATATAAAGGCTGGTAAAATCGTAAACTAATAAGAGTGTCTGTAATTGTAATTTTCGATACATGAGTGATAAAGCTGCTGCTGCGTCCACGTGTAAGCTCCAGGTGCTTCCTATTTGCATGATCCAATGGCTACAAACTAACTCCCTTCCACCAACCTTTTTGACCAAGGGACTTCAGAACAGAACCCATCACTTCGTCTTTCTCCTTCTTTGACTTCACCCAAAAAACTTTGCCTTTCCTTTCTCTCGCTCGTCACCTGTAACAATTCCCCACTGTTAGAACACCTTGCCTACAAGGTAGGGATACTGATTTTTCAAGCCCGTGTACAACTCCCAAGTGGCATCTTCCAATCCCTGCCCTTGCCATCGTATCAGCACCTCCGTGCACGGCCTGTTGTTCTTATTCACCATGCGATAGGCTACGGCTTCCTCGAGCTCTGGTTTCAAGGTTCCTGCGGCATTAATGGCTGGTAGGGTTGCTAAAGGCTTGACCTTTGCCTCGATTTTCCTCTTTAGCTGGGACACATGGAACGTGGCGTGGATCTTGGCAGATGGAGGTAGATCCAGACGGTAGGCCATGGAACCGACCCTCTCCAGCACTTGAAATTGGCCGTAGTACCTCAGAGCTAGCTTGAGGTCCCTCCTCTACGACACCGAAGTCCCTCCTCTACGACACCGAAGTCTATCTATATGACTGTAAATGAAGATAGACCCACTCCCCAACTGTAAACTCCCTTTCTGATATCTTTAAGTCTGCATATTTCTTCATTCGTTCTTAGGCCTGATGTAGATTCAATTTGAGGGTTTTCATCATTTGTTATTTGTTTTGTAACTCTTCATCTATTGACTCGTTATTTGATGTACCCGGCATGTAACACTTGAGGCGAGGTGGGTCATACCTGTAGAGGGCCTCAAATGGAGACAACTTCGTGGAGGAGTGCACATTGGTCTTACCATTCGGCCAAGGAAACCCACTTGGACCAGTTCCTTGGCTGATCTCTAGCAAAGCAACGAAGGTAATTTTCCAAACTTTTGTTTACTGCTTCCCATTGACTGTCGGATTGTGGGTGGTAGCTGTTGAGAATGCCATATGTACTCCTTGTAATTTAAACAATTCTTGCCAGAAGTCATTAGTAAAGGTTGAGTCTCGGTCTGAAACTATGGTTAGGGAAGGTCGTGTAGTTTAAATATGTGTTCGAGGAAAAGTTGGGCTAAGTGTTTGGTTGTGTATGGATAAGAAATGGGTGTAAAATGGCTGTATTTGGTGAGTCAGTCCACCATGACCCATAGGCTATTATACCCTTGTGAATTTGGGGGGCTCTCAATAAAATCAATGGTTATGTGTGACCAAGGTGGGGATGGTACGGGTAGGGGTCGTAGGAGTCCAGCAGGGTATTTGTTTTCATGTTTCACTCTCTGGCATAAGTCACATTCCCTCACAAACCTTTTTACATCTGCCTTAAGTCAAACCTAGTAGAACTCCCTTCGAGCCCTATGCATGGTTTTATCAAAACCAGCATGACCCCTCTAAGGCACTACTATGCATCAATTCCAGCAATTTAGTTTCAAAGGAGTCATCATTGGGTACATATATTCGGCTCTTGTACAACAACAGACCATCTCTAAAAGTGTAGTGGGGTGGCAGGGGATTGGAGACTAACTCCTGAAATTGCAGATCCTTCTCACATGCCATCATTAACTCAATCAACCAATCTACTGTAGGAAAAGATATTAAACAGAGTACAACTTCCTCTGGTTCCACTTTCCTGGAAAGTGCATCCGCCACGCGGTTCTCCTTCCCCTTTTTGTACTCGACAATAAAGTCGTAACCCAATAGTTTAGTTAACCACTTTTGCTGCATGGGGGTGCCAATCTTTTGGTCAAGTAGGTATTTTAGACTTTCTTGGTCAGTTTTGATTGTAAAGGACTGACCTAATAGGTAAGGATGCCACTTGTGCATTGCTGAAACAAGAGAAAACAGCTCATTCTCATATGTAGAGAGTTGTAATGCCTTTCCCTTTAGTTTTTAACTGAAGTAAGTAATTGGTATGCCCCCTTGCATAAGTACCGCCCCTACTGCTCCACCCGAGGCATCACACTCGATGGTGAACGGTTGGAAAAAATCCGGTAAGGCTAAAACAAGTGGCTGTGTAACTGTTGCCTTCAGTTTTTCAAAAGCCTCATGTGCCTCACTTGTCCATTCAAAGCTGTTTTTTCTAAGCATCTAAGTTAGAGGCGCTGCTATAACCCCATATCTACGAATAAACCTCTGGTAATACCTTGTGAGGCTAAAAAAACCTCTCAGCCCCTTAGTTGAATTTGGGAGTGGCCATTGCAGCATGGCTTGCAGTTTATCAGGGTCTGCACGAACCCCTTGAGCTGATATTAGGTGTCCCAAATAAGTGATTTCACTACAACCAACCGAAACTTCGATAATTTGGCAAATATGTATTGTTGCCGCAAGGTTTCCAAAGTAATTTTTAAGCGCTCCACATGTTCCACCTCACTTCTGCTGTATATTAATATGTCATAAAAAAACACCAATATAAATTTCCGTAGAAAAGGTTTAAACACCTCGTTCATGAGGCTTTGAAAGGTTGATAGGGCATTAGTTAGCCCAAAAGGCATAACTAAAAGTTTATAGTGCCCCTCGTGTGTCTAGAACACTATTTTAGGCACATCCTTAGGCCTCACGCGAATCTGGTGGTATCTAGAACGTAGGTCCAACTTAGAAAAAATTTTAGAACCATGTAGTTCGTCCATAAGTTCTTCTACTACAGGGATATGGAACTTATCTTTGATTGTGACTTGATTAAGTGCCATGTAGTCGACACACATGTGCCAGGTACCGTTCGCTTTTCTAACTAGCAGCACGGGTGAGGAGAAAGGACTTTGACTCAGTCAAATTACCCCTGAGTTGAGCAACTCCTTCACTATCTTCTCAATTTCATCCTTTTGAAAATAAGGATATCAGTATGGCTAGACTAAAACTGGACCTGCTTGGGACAACAGTGTATTTGCATGATCATGTGTCCTAAGAAGGGGTAACTCCTTAGGTTCAGAAAAAACATCAAAATAGGCATGTAACAATTACTGCACTAGCCCCATTTCTTGTGGTTGGTCATTATTTTTTGTTTCATAGAGTAATTGTAATAACACCCCTCGGGTCTCCAACTTATGTTTCTTGTTTCTATCCCCTTCCTCAATAAGATGAGAAGCTGCCAATCCTTTAATTTCCACGACCTGGTTGAGATGATTGAATTTCATTGTGAGGTTCTTAAAGTTCTATAGGATAGAACTAAGCCCCTTAACCATTGGATGCCTAGAACCATGCCACACCCCGCTAACATCAAAACATGCATGCTGTCAACAAAACTAGTTCCCTGAATATTAAATCTGGCTTTCACACTTTCCTTTCACTTAGGAGTTGTTCACCACTAGCCACCCTCACCCTTACCTTCTTATCTCGATTAATAGGTAGCTGGCCCTTTAGCACTACCACAGGATCAAGAAAATTATGTGTGGAACCTGTATCAATTAAAATTATAGTCCACTGTGATCCCACATTCCCTTTGACCCTCATAGTTCTTGGGTTAAGGGAACCTGTGATTGCATGCAATAATATCTCCAGATTAGATTCCACAATAGAGAGGTCTAAGGTAGCAAGTGGTTGTTCCACTTCTGGTTTATCCCACATTTTATTCTCACCACTATCTTCCCATACCTCCTCAAGGATATATAACTTTGGTTTTTGATACTTATGGCTCGGACCCCACTTGGAGTCACAACAATAACACAATCATCTTTCACGTTTATCTTTCATTTGGGCTTGATTAATTTTGTGGATTGGTATTTGAGGCTTAACAGCCCCTTTGGGTGGTTCAAAGTGCATGGTAAGGGGTGTTTTTAAAATTCCAAGATCACTGGAAGGCAATATAAGGGTACGATGGTATCTCCTTACCAAGGCCACATTCTCCTCTTACAATCTTGGAAGGCTATAGGAAAATATGAGATTGGGAGGGTTAAACATCCTAATCGCTACCTGAATCTCGTCTTTAAGGCCACTGAGAAAGCAACTCAGTTTAAGAGGTTCTATTAAGCCTTTAAGTCGATTGGACAGGTTTTCAAAACTAGCCTTATAGTCATCAACTGAACTAGTTTGGCGTAATTTAGTAAGTGATTCCGTGGGATCATTGTAGGCATTAGGGCCAAAACGCACTGACAATGCATGGATGAAAGAATCCTAATTTGTGAAAGCTCCAATTTCCTCCATATTTTGGAACCACATTAATGCTTGTCCTTCCATATGGAAGGATGCCAATCTCAACTTATGCTGGGGGTAAGGTATTATGAAAGTTAAAAAAGGGTTTATCTTATAAATCCATCCATTAGGATATTCCCCATGAAATGATGGAACTCCACTCAAACGGATTGAGGAACTACATCACCAAAAACTTCCCTGCGATTTTCATGGTGTTGGTGAGTGACTGAAGATGATTCGTTCCTCATTGTACTAACTGTGTGATTTCTTTTGCAGCTCCACGATCAACATTGCTAGCTGGTTGCTGACTTCCCTACACACGACAGTCATCTTAGTTTCAAGAGTCTTGAACTGAGACTCTGAGCATTTCTTCAAATTTGACATCTCAAATTCAATGGCACGATATTGGGCATCTGTGGTTTTTTTTAGGGCATTGAGCCATTCTTGTAACTAGTTATAGCGAGTTCCTTCAGCCATTGTATAGAATCAAGGATCTTTGATAACTGATACCACTTGTAACAATTCATACACAAAGAT
The DNA here is from genome assembly GCF_004785595.1 of Juglans microcarpa x Juglans regia. Lineage (NCBI taxonomy): Eukaryota > Viridiplantae > Streptophyta > Magnoliopsida > Fagales > Juglandaceae > Juglans > Juglans microcarpa x Juglans regia. Next base: position 37,132,082 of record NC_054594.1, on the reverse strand, counting down.
TAGAAATAAAGGGGTTTATCACTTATAGGGTGAGGGCCTCCAGATTTAATCAAGAGGAAGAAGATGAAAGAATTGAGGGAAATAACTAAATATCACTTTTTGCATAAAATCTCAACAAACCATCATTCTGACATACAGCAGAGGTATAACAGAAAGTGGTCCCAAATAATGGGATAATGACACATAAAGTAGGGAGATAATAGACAATACAAATATAAAGGCTGATAAAATCTTTGAACTAATAAGAGTGTCTCTACTTGTAATTTCCGCTACAGGAGTGATAAAGCTGTTGTTGCGTCCACGTGTAAGCTCCAGGTGCTTCCTATTTGCATGATCCAACGGTGACGAACTAACTCCCTTCCAGCAACCCTTTTGACCAAGGGACTTCAGATTAGAACCCATTACTTCGTCTTTCTCCTTCTTCAACTTCACTAAAAAAACTCTGCCTTTCCTTCCTCTCGCCTGTTTCCTGTAACAGTTCATAACATTAAAATTATGATAAAAACATAAATATTGATGTTGTTGACTTTTATTTTGTTTGCAGACAAATGTTTTCGCCACAACAAAATTTCACGAAAAGTGAACTCACAAATTGATATGACTTGATGTGATACGTTATATTGTAAAGTAGATATAACGTATCGGATGAAACCGTGTCAATTTATAAGTTTACTTTTATGAATTATATTCACGAAAACTTCTTTCGTTTACTCTATTGTCCTTTCGCCACTATTGTTGATAATTAAACAAACCACATGTATTACTGATTCTTTCCCCCCATCAATGTCATGGATAGGCCTGCAACCCGACCTCAAATAATCGGGTTTGCGCCCAACCTAACCCGACTGACATCAATTAAGGCGCTAACCCGATCCGATCCGACCCGGATAAAATAGAACCAAGTCGAACCCGTATGACCTGACCCGGCATTTAGCAAATAAAGGCCACAGTTCCCAGCCCAGCCTCCAACAGACACTGCAACAACGCCCACGACCTCAGCCCAGTTGCCTTCTCCACTTCATCATCTTCAATTATGAGTCTTCTGTTCCCAGATCTAGGGTTCCAACATTCGATCTCCATAGTTTCAACTCGAGTCTTCTGTTCCAACATTGGTCAGCTTTATTTTGCTTTGCAATTGAGTAGGCTGAAGCAACCACGCTAGCCTGAGAAAATGGCTGCATTGGCAATGAGAAATTTTCTGCATTGATGGTTGTAGTGAAAATAAATTTTTTTCATCTAAAATGGTCCTAAAGTGCAACATTTGACCCTGTAAATCCTTCAAGATCATATCGAAAAACAATGGGGGAAAACATAAATTCTTTGTAAATCCTAACGAGCTCGTCCCAAACAAAAAACGCTGAGTAATTGCTTTTAGAGAGACCAACCAAAACACCCACCACGTTCTCTCCCTTCATCCCGCAACAGACCCAAAGTCCTAAACACATCCCCAGCCCCACCATTCCTTATTCGACCCACGGGCCTACCCAAGAGTAGAAAACTTAAATCTTACACAGAGAGAGAGAGAGAGAGAGAGAGAGAGAGAGAGAGAGAGCGCACCTTTGCGACAGGCAACGGTGAACGGCGACGAAGAAAGGCGACAGTGACTAGGGTTTTTGCAATGGAGAGAAGAGAGTGTTTTCGTCTTCAATTCAGAGTGTTTTTGTCTCAAGGGTAGTGTTTTCGGTTTCGGCGGATTCGACTGGTTGTTTTTCCTAAAACTCGGTATCATACGTTTGACCCGATGAACTCATCTTTCACGAGTTGGGGAAGTTGGGTCTTTCGAATGGATTGGACTTACGACCCATTATGCACAACCCTAGTCATGGTCACCGCCAACTTGCACTGAACCATCTCTTACGGGCATTTTACAAAGAATTGAAAAGGAAAAATTAGTTAAAGGTTTTATTAAAAGCTGGATTTTGATCCACAAAAAGTATTGCTTCCTTCCTTCCTAACTAGTGTAGTGATATGGCGAAATGATATTTGGTGGAAGGTGTTAGACGAGACATAAAATTTTTATTTGATTTTGTTTATCTCATTCTATCTTATTTTTAAATATAATTTAAATACAAAATTTTCAAATTAATAATTACAAAATTTGCAAACTTTTAAATAAAAAATAAAAAATAATTCTAATTTTTTCAAATCTTCAAACAAAAATAATATTATAAAACAAATATTTTAACTTTATAATATTTTTTATTTAAATTTTTCTCTCTCATTTTCAAAACTTAAAAAATACTCAACTCAAAGTCTCAAACACTCTCATTATTATTCACAAACTATCTTATAATTATTTACAAAATTCTCATATCATTTCACTCTCTAAACAAACCCTTAATTTTAGTGATCAAAACAATAACATAAAGAACCACTTTAGAAATTCCAAATATTAAACTAAAGTACAGTGCAATTTATTTAGTTATTAATTATTTTAGAATTTATGCATTTTCAAATGCATTAACACGTGGTACCATTTTACTGGATAGTCACGCGGTCTTCATCATGAGTAAGGAAAAGGAAGCAGGAAGGAAATGGAGGTGCAGGTGGACTCGAGAAGTAGAGAAAAGAGAAATGAGAAATGAAGGGTGACACGTGACAGGCACGCGGGGGCAGTATCTCAGGCGGACATCAAGGCTTTGAATGCGTAATTGTTTGGGCAATTATTCTTTGACAGTTTTCCACTGGGTCTATCTCCTGAGTGGTCCATCTCATCACCCTGTTCTTTTTTTTTTTTTATTTTTTTTTATTTTATTGCTGTAATTACCATCTCCTCCATCCAATTTCTCGTTCGTCTATATCATGTCGTGCACTTCTTTGATGTGAATGTGTGTGTATATATATAAATAAAATATTTTTTTAATATATTTTTTAATCGAGAAAAAGAGGATGGAATATGATTTTGAAATTATTAAAAATAAATAAAAATGGTGAGGGCAACAACATTCTCTAATTACGTCTTGTTCATGCTAAATTCAAATATTAATGATACGAATATAATTATTTTATAATTAGTCAATATGATAATATATTGCTTCGTTAAAATTATTAGATCTTCAACATATATAATTTCTGAAATAAAAGCTATGCTATTGTTGTGCAATACCATCTACTTACAGTTAAAATTTAAACATTTATTTATTTAAAAAAAATTTTAAATACGAAACATTTCCCTCTATTTATGATTATGTTTCCTCTCATTTTAGTAAATTAATTTTCAATATGCATAGGACTCCAAAGTTCATATGCTTTTGTGGTATGCTATTTTTAACTTTTGTTCACAGAAAAAGAATATTGTACGAATGCTATTGCATATTTTATTCAAATTATTATTTATCTTAAAAGTTTATACTAATAAAAAGATTTAAATTTAATTATTTTAATTATATATTTACACTCATCTTGACACGTGAGAAAACTTCTCTTCAACATGTATTTCCGAACTCCATACATTTAGTCTGAATCATATCAAATTATCATTTAAGTCAAAAGTTTAAATTGAGAAAAAGATTTAAATTTAATTATTTAAATTAAGAAATTGCATGATTTATAAAGAGATTGTATAAAAGTAAAAAAAATATAAATTAATGTAATTTAATACGATATGTTAGATTAATTTGTAAAATTTATTTTATTATAAAATAAATATGATATATTGCATTAGACCAAATCAATTTATAAAATTATTTTTACAAAATCTTTTTATGGATCTAACATATTTCTTTCGACAATATCTTAACGCTTACTGCTCGCGATAGAGATTTCAAGTAATGATGCAAGACGGTTAGCTAATTATACCTGTATTTTGCGTAGATTTGCTCCTAGTTTTTTATTTTTAAATTATTACAAGTCTTTTCCAGATTTGATTTATAAAATTTGTCTATAATATTTTATTTTACATATAAGTAGCGCTATATAAATTTATAATTTTACATACAATATTATATGTATTAAGTATGTACCTAATTAATTTCTTTTTTTAAATAAAAGTATCCGCTTAATTTTATCAATTTTTTTTAAATCAAATTATGAATTTTAAATTTTAAAACCTTCGTAATTTTAATAATTAACAGGTTAATACGTATAATTTATAAGTATAGATAATATTTTTTTTAAAAAAAATAATGTGACGAAAAATCAACTCGCGAGAATTCAAACTCGGTAAGGAGTTTTATTTTATTTTTTTGAGAAAAAGCACCAAGGGAAAGGAACACCAGCTAAGCACATAAAGGAAGGAAAAAAAAAAGTCTTGGGTGTAAAAAGCAGAGTGTCTCAACTTTCAACACAAAAAGGCTACGGAGGCAGCTTAAGCTTGCTAATGGGGCATCTCCACAATCGTCATCAACCCGAAGTGCTCCTCTCCTCACTTCCCTCCTCGCCGAACTATTCAGTTCGTCCGTATCTCTTTCTCTAGGTTTCGCTCCGTTACTCTGCTCCTTCACTCCCTACGGTATGCTCTCTCTCTCTCTCTCCCTCCCTCCCCGATATTCACTTATCGGAGCCCTCCGGAACCGTCCGATTCGGTTTCCTGTGCGCAAAAGTATCTTCAATCTTGGTTTCGGAGATTCTCATTCGAAATTCAGTTTGTTCGTTGATTTAATTTTTAGTTTTGGAGCTCTGCTTGGTTGCTGACAAAATGCGGGAAAATAATAAGTGGATGAAACTTTAAAATGCAACTAGGATGAGGATTTGACTAAAGTTTAAAAAGAGGGTTTGAGCACGTAGCTTGTAATGATTCTCAGTTATGTTTCTCGTGGCTAATAATTTCTTTGCATATTTTCTTGTCGTTTCTCGGTAAGCAAGCATTGCATTCGGCGTATGTTGTATAAAGTAAGATCTTCAAGTTTTTCGAGGATAGGGGGCGATTTTTTGTTACAGTCTAATTTATAAATGATATTTTTCTGAAATAGAAATTGGTTGCTTTCTTTGTCAATTACAGAGCAAATGCATACGACGTTTAGATGATCGATGCTGCATGGCATATGCGATCTGATTTTTACACTAATTTTTGGTGAAATGAAGTAATATGTGCATTTAAAAGTGTGGATTTACAAGGTGGGAGGAATTAGTAGAACGGAAGAAATGGACAAGGTGAGGGCTTGGTTCAGTAAGTTTAAGTCGAAAGACAAGTCAAATGCTTCAAGGAAGAAGGAAGCTGTAGGGAATGGGATGGAGGTGTTGAAAGTGCCGACGAATGAGGAAGCACCTTCAAATGTGACTAAGCAGAAAGTTGCCGCAGCAAAGCAGTATATAGAAGACCATTACAAGAATCAGATGAAGAGCCTGCAGGAGAGGAAGGAGCGGTATGGTTTCAATGCTTCTTCTATTATTTTTCATAAATCAATGATTGCAATTTTACATTACTGATGGATTGGATATGTTTATAAATACTGTCAGGAATACTTGGTGTTTGTGAAAGCACTAGGCACACTTAAGCGCAAGCGTCATTGCCTAGGCATTAAGCGCACACCTGATTAAAGTGAAGCATACATATTTAAAGTTGGTTTATAACAAAAAATCCATCAACTACTATTAAAAAAAAGGTTTTAAAGAAAAGATGGTAAACCATTTAGCTTTTCAAGTCAAATTTTTAGAGTATTATGCAACATGAAAAGCAAGTAATCCATTAATTACATAAAATTTAAACATAGTATTTATTATAATTCTCTCATGCTTTACTAAATATACACATCTATGATACTTGATAATATTTTTTAAGTAATACCATGGTGCCATATTTTTTTTATAGCCATAATCAAATTGTAGTACATGGTTGAATCAAAATATATGCAAAAGGCCTTGACAAAAAAAGTTCAAGAATTGTAGATATTCACTTCTATGCTAACATAAGCAATCAAATATCAATTCATTTGGAAGTCCAACATGGACTAATATAGGGTTCAAAGCATATACATCACATATGACAACATATGGCAGCCACACCATATAGTACAGAAGTGCACTATACTTGAACAACAGAAGTGCACTTTACAACAGAAGTGCACTCAGGGTTCTAGATTTTTTGATAAACTTATGTATAAAAAAACTTAAAAAATACAAAAAAATATATATTTTGTGTAATAAGTAAAGAAAGCACTTCTGTTGTTCAAGTAATCAAGTTTTTTAGAACCCTGAATGTTGGCATAAATATACTTGAATTCCATTCAGACGCAATATACTTGAAAAGAAGTTAGCTGACGCTGAGGTCTCTGAGGAAGAGCAGAACAACCTGCTAAAGTATTTGGAGAAGAAGGAAACTGAATACATGCGCCTTCAAAGGCACAAGATGGGTGCTGACGATTTTGAGCCATTGACAATGATAGGGAAGGGTGCATTTGGAGAGGTATAACTTTCTTGCTTTGACATACTTCGGCATTGCTTCTAATCCATTTGCATACAAGTGACCCTTCATATTTCTTTTTGCTGTTATAATGCTATTGTTTTTGTCAAGCCTTTACCATTGGTAGTTTAGAAAAACAATAAACATAATAAAATACATTGAAATGGCATTTTGTAGCTTGTAGAAGTGGAAGTTGCAAGTAAATTTTCTTCTTCTATGTTTCCCTCTATATTTTGCATCTATCTAACGCTCATGGTGGGGCTATATGCTAGAAGGAGGCCTAGAGATTGGGATTCTTTACGTTTAATGGTGTCATGCTTTGGAGTTATGAGGTTCCTGGTGGGTTGAGGTAACCTGAGTGGGCTTGGTTTTACTTTTAGAAAAGAGAGGAGAAATAATCTGGAGGAAGAGGAAGATGGAAGTTAGGAACACAATAATCAAATGACAACAGAAACCCGCACTTCTACAAATTTAGTACTCCTAAAATTGTTCACTTGATTTATGTCCATTAAGACAACGTCTACATGGGCTACTTCCTGCCCCAAAAGATTGAATAACTATGAACAACAAATTTTTAGGATCTACAAGGGCTGAAGTAAGTTCTCTAGCTTTTCTAGAAATGTTTACATAGTACCAGATAGCATAAAAAAATACAGTGAAAAGAAAATGAATGGAATCCTACTACAAATATCACCTGAAAAAGCCTACCACAAATCTCAGCTGTGTGGAAGATGATCCCTATCTGTATTCTATGGTGTATTTGGTAGGAACGAAATGACCGGACGTTCAAAGACAGGGAGCGCTCTTTGGAGGAGATTAGATTACTGTTTATTACCACTCTCTTTCTTTGGGCCAAAGCTGTAGATTTCAATGGCCTCGATTTTCATGTTTTTTTTTTTTTTTAATTTCTATTTCGTCCCCCAAAATAGGTGTAATCTCTTGTATACCACCTGTGTACTTGGCTTTGCCTATTCGTATTAATATAATATAATCGTTTACCTAAAAAAAAAAAAAATAAGCCTTCATAATTGAAATGGGTTTTTACAAATGTATAATGAAGTATGCCTGCATCAATTTTATTTCTTATAAGGTAGGCCACATTTTTCTGCTGTAGATTTTCTGTTTAGGCAATGAGTAAGAAGGATGTGCTGCTGGCTAAGTTGGAGCTTTTAGTTAGTGATGGCCTTGACTGATACTGGCCATATAACTAACGTTTCTGTGAGGTGCATCTTTGGTGTTTGCTTCTTTGTGATGTTCTTAGATCGATTTGTTTTCCATTACTAATTTTTATGTTATGGTGCAGGTTAGAATCTGTAGGGAGAAGTCAACTGGTCATGTATATGCTATGAAGAAGCTTAAAAAATCAGAGATGCTTCGCAGGGGACAAGTATATATTTTACTAAGCCTGACAGAAAATTTTATTAAGTTTATGTTCATAATTGAATCTTCTATTTTTTTTTTTTTTGTTTAAATTTATTCAGGTTGAACATGTGAAAGCTGAGAGGAATCTACTTGCCGAGGTTGATAGCAATTGCATCGTCAAGCTTTATTGTTCATTCCAAGATGAGGAGTATTTATACCTCATCATGGAATATCTTCCCGGTGGAGATATGATGACTTTATTAATGCGCAAGGATATACTGACAGAAGATGAGGCCAGATTTTATGTTGCGGAAACGGTCCTAGCCATTGAGTCCATCCATAAGCATAATTACATTCATAGGTACTTTGACATGTGTGATGAGAGGCTATCAGTATGTTATTTCTGCTATTATCTTCTTGTTTCATATAACAAATTCCATGTTTACATATTACAGAGATATCAAGCCAGATAATTTGCTCCTTGATAGAAATGGTCACATGAAATTATCAGATTTTGGATTATGTAAACCACTAGACTGCAGTAATCTCCAAGAGAAGGATTTTTCTCTTGGAAACAACCTTAGTGGGGCTCTTCAGAGTGATGGACGCCCTGGCCCTGTGGTACCAAAACGCACACAACAGGAGCAACTTCAACATTGGCAGAGGAACAGGAGGATGCTTGTAAGTTTCACAACATCACATGCATCAATAGAGACAAGACAATGTTGTCTTTAACGTGCCTTTTCTTCATTTGTGTGAAGGGTTTATCTTCATGTTTTTTCATGTTGGATTTTTTTTTTTAGAATCTCATGGTAACATACATGGTTATGTTGTTAATTTTTTTCGATATTTCAATGTTGCAGGCTTATTCAACTGTTGGAACGCCTGATTATATTGCCCCAGAAGTTTTGCTGAAGAAAGGATATGGGATGGAATGTGATTGGTTGGTATTTGGATGCTTTTTTTTTTATCGATCTTTTCTACAATGCATGCTAGTGAGATCCTTTTGATTCATATACAGGTGGTCTCTTGGTGCTATTATGTATGAAATGCTTGTGGGATATCCACCCTTTTACTCTGATGAACCTATGTCAACCTGTAGGAAGGTAACTTCAAGAATATTGGTTCTTTTCTTTTCTTCATATGATTTTTTAGAACATTTTTCAAGCAGGGCATGCTTATCTGCTTATCTTGATTTCCTTTTCTTTTTCCTACTGCTCTTGTGTCTCTCCTGGAGTTGGACCACTGTATGCATAATTATAATAAAATACATTTTCTTCAATTACGGATCTTTTTTCATTTTTAATTCCTCAATCACAAGTTTTTAAAAATGTATTTATTCCTTAAACCTTTTAGAGATTTCTTGCACAGTTAATCTTTCTAGCTAATAGAGTATAATGGAATATTTTTATTATTATTTTTATGTTGAGTATCTAGAGCTGAGTGTTCCTAAAAGATTTAAGATGGCAATTTGTATTAACTGCTTTGCCTATTTGTAATTAGATGTCCCTCTTGTATATACTACTTGTGTACTTGGGCAATGCCTTTTGCATTTTTTTTTAAAATCTTCGATTACATATAAACATAAAATCTATAGACTGCAAATTGAACTCTTCAATTGTACTTTGAAAATATGCTTAATTGTGCACATGAGATGCTGTTCGCATTCAGTGTGTGAGGGTTGCCTAGCATGGTCGTAACTTCTTACCATTTGCTCGTCGTATATTCTGCAACCATGTTGCATACATACTCTGCAATGCAATGGTGCTCATATAGAGTTTTTTTTAAATAAAAAAATTTTTAAATTTTTAAATTTTATTTATATATATATATATATTTTTTATGTGGCAGTGTGTATGAAATAGGCATTATAATGAATAAAAGTTTGTAGTGGGGATTCTTTCACCCCAGTTTATTAGTTTCCATATTGTTTAGAAGGGTCTCCAGAATTAATTTTCTTTGTCCATCTTTACAAATCAACATTTTGGTGCTTGACAGTTTGTTTTGAAAATTATGTGACTCGAGTGTCCAAATATCAATCAACCTTTATTTAAGACCTTTACTGTAATATGCTATCTATTTCTAAAATTTCTTTCTAAAGAGATTCGATCAAGACAACTCATTTCTGAGATACATCTATTGGATATCTGCCATTTGTAAAACTATTAAGTGACTTAGTTTAAATTCTCTCTTTTATACCTTAGATTTGTGCTTTTTCTTGGTTGAAGCCAAATTTTCTTACTCCTGGGAACTTTAATGCAATTTCCTTTCTGCCTCATACCTACAATGACCTTGGACTACTATAAATTTTAATCCCACTTACTTTTTTCTGGGGCTTACATCTGCTTGGTTTTCTTTTCCATTGCCTCTCTTATCTTTGTCATTTATGATGGAACATGGTTCCTCTTTATCAATTATGCAGATAGTTAATTGGAGAACTCATTTGAAATTTCCAGAAGAAGCAAACCTGTCTCCAAAAGCAAAGGATCTTATTAGTAAAATGTTATGTAATGTAGACCAGAGACTTGGAACAAAAGGCGCAGATGAAATAAAGGTGTTGTATGATGTGTTCTGTTATATTGGTTTGCATTTTACCTTTGAATTGCTAATTAACTAATTGACTTGTTGACCTGGTTCTTTTTAGTCTCATCCATGGTTCAAAGGCATCGAATGGGACAAATTGTATCAAATGAAAGCAGCATTTATTCCTGAGGTCAATGATGAGTTGGATACTCAAAACTTTGAGAAGTTTGAAGAGGTAAATTAGTTTGTATTTTTTTTTTTTCATTTCTTAATTGTATGAGAATACATAGATATAATGTTTATGTTATTTCTTTGTTTGTTTTCTTTCTCATGATTCATCGTTGATTCCGTAGGCTGATAAGGAAATTCAAACTTCATCAAAAGCAGGTCCATGGAGAAAGGTTGGTATACATAATTTGAGTTGATGCATTCCAAGCCTAAAGATTTGGTATGGTAGTATCTTCACTAGTATCCCACATGTATGCTTTTTCTGCTTGAGCTGTTTCACAGCTAAGCCAGGGTCCCTTTTCCTCGATAGGTAGTTGGAAAATTTTATTAACCAATGCAAAGTCTTAGCCCAAGTACCTGGGGACTGTTCTATCCTCAGCTTTGCTAGTATCTCAATATACAGTACACTCTTTTCGAAACAAAGTCCTGTTTGTAGTTTTGTGTATTTATAATATTGACTATGAGAATTGTTGGTACTGTGTTTTTCCTATAAACATCATTGCTGTTTTAGCTGTTGATAATTACTCACTGATAATTGAACCATTGCTCAGTTTGCATTTTTTCAACACAAATTTTGTTTATTTATATTATTTATAGTTGTACAGTTGAGTTTCTTCTATAGATATAGCAGCAGGTACTTTTAGAATGCAGTTAAATACTAATGAAAAAAGGAATCTATTTGGTTACTATGCAATGAGCTCATTTGGAGTAATGGGGCACATGATTAATTTTTCTTCTATTTTACTTATAAAAAAAAAAATCTTCTATTTTGCTAGATATAGTTTATTAGTAGTTTTCTTCTATTAATGAAGCATCTTCAGAGTGATTCTATTTAGCATGTCCAGAAAAATAATATTTTAATAAGTAGTATGTTCTAGAAATGTAGTTTCCACTATGGTCTTTTAGGGAGAAAGTGAATCGTTAAGTGTTTTGCTTCTCCATGGTGGCTTGGGTCTGCGAACTTTTATTTTTCTCATATTCAATTAATCTTAAAATCTGATGAGAAGTTTCCTTTTTGTTTGCTGTTGCCTTTTTAGGTCCCTTTTATTGATAGTATGCTAGCATTACATATTAGCCATTTACCATGTGATCTAAGAATCATGCAGTTTAAATTTCTTACTGAAAGAGGGTGGTATTGATTGACAATATTTATGTTGCTGTTTTCTCCTATGCTGTAGATGCTGTCATCTAAGGATGTTAACTTTGTTGGTTATACATACAAGAACTTTGAGATTGTAAATGATCACCAGTTACCTGGGATTGGTATGTACCTTCCTCTCTCAATGGATGTCTACTTTAATATTTTTAGTTGAGCTTCTTTATTTGTTGTTTGCCTTAGTAACTTTAAAAGCACCTAGTGCTTTTTTTTATATCTATGTTCGGCCCATTTTACCGTTTGTATAATTTATGATGTAGACATAGTTTTGAGGAATCACTCTATTGTGGATCAACCTAGGGCTCAGCACCGACAATGTCGAAGTTGGAGTGCCCTACCTCTGACTCCGACTTTGTTGGAGGTCGAATTCGACCTTCAACTCCGACTACGATGCACATAACCTCCAATCCGACTTGTCGGAGCGGAGTCGGATTTGGGCTTTTTTATTGGGTTTTTTTTCTTAGCCCATTTGAAATTTAAATTTGACAATTTTGTGCTCTCACTAATCGGATTTGGGCTTCTAGATTTCAATTTTTTTTTAAATACTTTTTCAATTTCAATTTTATTAAAACATAACCAAAACTGAAAAAATAACTCATTGCACAAATTAATGTTATTATACATTAGTATTATATGTTATTATATATTAATGTTTATACATTAGTATTACATGTTATTATACATTGATTATTATACATTACTAGTACATGTTATTATACTTAAGTTATTATATATTAATATTACATGTTATTATAAATTTATATATTTGTATTTATACATAATACATTAGTATTAAATGTTACTATACATTAGTTATTATATAATTAGTATTACATGTTATTATACATTAGTGTTACATGGTAGTAATAGTTAATAGTATGGTGCTTGCATATACTAAACTATTATTAGTCAATTTATTCTATTTATATTATATTTTAAGCATATTATTTTATAATAATTTGCTCATACTAGTATATTATTGAATTTAATTAACAGTATAAGTTATAGTTATATAAAATATATATGATTAATATATTACTGAGAAAAAATATATATATATATATATGATTAATATATAAAAAATATATATATTTTTATAAAATATGTATAATATAGGAGTCGGAGTTGGTACATTGCCACCTCCGACTCTGACTCTGACTTTTTTTGGTTAAAAAAGCTCCGACTTATTGGAGTCGGAGTGGAGCCGGTGCAGAGTTGGATTTTCAGATTTTTGCTCAGCTCTAGATCTGCCCATAGTTTAATGTGCTGTCTGGTTAACTTATCACAACCCTCTGATTTTCAGCATTTGGAATTTATGCAACCGACCCAGTATATTGGGAACAGGGCTCTACGGCTAAGCCGAGTTGTTTTAAATTGTACACTGTTTTCTGACTATATGTGGGTAAAGGAAAAGCTATTTTTGAATAGTCTTAGTCAACCTGCCTCTTTATTTTATTGTGAGCTTTATTCAAACAATGGTTACTTGTTTTAACCCCTTTTCAAGGCAATTCCTCAAGTGGTGGCAATATCTCTTGTGGATTGTGGCCTGAGTAGGAGTTTTCATTTTTGTACTTACCACACCTGATGCCCTAAGTTGTATTAAAACAAAAAAGTGTGATGTTTATACAATGAGCTAGGTGATCATTATAACATATAAAACAGAGGTTGCAATTATTATACAGGTTATAACTACTCTATATGTGCATACGATGTCCGTCTTTTTGGAACATTACTTCATCTAGTGCAACAATTGTCCTTGGCAGTGATCTTTTATGTGACCATTTCTCATACATTCATATTTACAGCCGAATTAAAGAAGAAGAGCACTAAAACTAAGAGGCCCTCCATCAAGTCCCTCTTTGGTAAGCTTTTCAGAAATTTCCCAGCTGTTTTTTTTTTTTTTTTCAATTTCTTATTATGCCGTCGAGTTTATGATTTTGTGCAAGAACCAAAATGCTTTTGCAAATTCGCATGAATGATAGAACCTTTAGATATCTGTAGGCCCATCTTTCTGCAATTTTGTAGACTTTGGTATTCATGCTTGCCTATATCAACAATAATAAGGCAAGGAAGATTCAGGAATGCACAGTGGAGTCACATAATTTTTAGATGCCACCATTGTTTGTGATATAAAATTTGGAAGGATAGTTGAAGTTTTTGTCGAAGGGTGCTAGGTTTTTGGATATGGGTGCTATCAGTTGAATTGGCTAAGTTTCAGCTTTAAATATAGCCGACCAGTTTCTGCATTTGTTATTAATTTGGCTCATCTATATGACAGATGATGAGTCAGCCAAGGCTGCCAGTCAACCTGTTCAAGGGAGCTTTCTGAACCTCTTGCCTCCCAACTAGAAGTCCCGGACAAACAGTGTCAATCCAACTGAGCTACACTAATATTTCTAATAACATCAGATGGCCACAAGAGAGTGCTTTGTTCCATTTTGAATGGCTTTTGTTTTATTGCTTCCTGGATTTGGTTGTTTTAGGGTGAGTTTTTGGGGGCAAAGGCCCCAAACGAGCTGTTTGGTCTCTACCAAATATTTTCTGGAAATATATATTCTTTGAAAACTCGTGTATTCAACTTTTTTTTCTCCTCCCTTTGTAATGCTGTGAAAAAATCCCTGTATAATACCCAGCATCATTGTTTTTGTAATTAACTGACACTGTTGATGATAGTTGTACTACTTATATGTGAAAAAAGAGTAAATTACTCAATTTCTTTAAAATTAGGTTTGTGACCTCTCTCTCTCTCTCTCTCTCTCTCTCTCTCTCTCACACACACACACACACATTTTGACTTGGATTTGGATAAGTGGGCGCGGCTGGGTGATTACGGTTCATAGGCAAAGCCTAATGCCGATGGTGACAGTCGATAACATTTTATAGCTTTTTGGCGAGGCATCCGGGCCAATCCTCTGATTGTTACAATGTGGAAGATGGTCTCAATTTGTCTATGATGGTGTATTTAGAGAGAGAGGAATGCAAGAAGATTTGAAGATTGAAAATGGTCGATGGATAAGATAATAAGTTTATTTTTCACTACTTTACTTCATTCGTCAATTGTAATTAACTTTTAATGGCATGTCTTTTCATGATTTTCTTGTATCACTAAACTAGCTTGCATAGGCGATGTTCTTATATATGTTTTGTATATTTGAACCTTAGTCTATTTAATACTCAATTCTATTTGATACTAATAAAATTTTGTTTATCAATAAAAAGAAATATAACATTTCATAAGTGAGGGTTGGGTATGAGATCTATGACGTACATTTTAAGGTTGAGAGGCTTTGCTTTTCAAAATAACCAAATAAATAAAAATTTTATTTATAAGTTGATATAGATAATGTATTTAATAAAACGTTTATATGTCATTAAATCTTGTAGAATATAAGTATCAAGAATGTGACTGATGAAAAAATAAATGCTGGTTTTACTTAAAGAAAACACCCTGGTATATCTTGGAGGGGTTAAAAATTGAAGTATCATATTTTCATTTCTCTCTCCTCCCTTTTTCTCTCCGGGCACAAAATCTTTTTCTTTCAAACTCTTGTTGAGGATGGCGGTGGTGGGTGATTGACGGTGGTTTTCTGGAGTGCTCTTGGAAGGAAAATGTCTTCTGTGAGAAGTTTAGCAATTGAGTCTAAGGTGTTCGAGGTTCGGGTTGATGGGAGTGGAGTGATCATCACTGAGAGGGGTTGGAAATGAGTGCAAAATCTGAGGTTGGGTTTGGATACTGTGCATTGGGCTTCAAGAAAGTTGGAGGATTGTCAAAAGCACAGTGGTAAAGGATATTATTCTGCTCAAAGAGAAGGAAGCAGAGCGTTTGTTGCGCATCAAGGTTCAAACTCTCGCGGCAGTTATTTGTCTCTGGTGGTTTATAGCGGTGGTGGAAGTCAGAGTTTCATCATCATACCTGGGGACAGAGATGGGATGGGGTGAAGAAAACTTGAGGCGGCGTTGAGGGAGGTTGGAAGTGAAGGTGGGAAGGGGAGAGTCCTTCTGTCTTCGTCAGCAGTAGCTTTCACGTCGTCTCAGTCGTATAAGGAGGCTTTGCAGTCAACTCGAGACGTGCGAAAGTCAGACATGGCATGCCTAATACGGACAGGTGATCTTTCTATTTTGGGAGAAGATCAGAGACAAGACGGAAGTGGCAGGTGATCTGGCCAAGTAGAGGTAACTATACTGAGGGAATTACGGGATATGTAGGATTCGTTGCAGGTGATGAGTTCTAAAGTGAAGGGACTTATACGGTGTGTTTTGGGTAAAGAAGAGTTGGGGCTGGGCTTGGGGTGTGGGCTGGAGACAGGGAATAAAATAATAAAGGGAATGAGTCAAGATGGTGGGCCCAAAGGGAAGGCCCAAGTTATTTGTGGAGTTGGGCTAGGGCCCGAGCCCATTCTCCAGGTGGGCTCTTTCTAGAGAAAGAAACCAACCCACAGGCAAATCGATGGGTGGGTTAGCGGTACAAACGCCGATGAAACCTCAGATGAGGTCGTCGAAGGTCGTGGTGACTGCGACGGAAGCATTGCTGTCGGCAGTGATGCCGCAGCAGCTTCCGAGCATTTTGGTCATTCCCTCAGTTCCCGTTGTATCGGGTTCTCTGGAGGGGCCTGAAATCCTCATACCGAGTCCGAATCTTGGGCAACGTTTGGTACAGATAAGGGTGACGGCATACGGCGATTCTAAGGATGGTTCGGTTGTGGTAATACTACCATCGGTGGTGGAGGTGGGAGAAATCAATGAAGGGGAAGGCCTGGAACAAAGTATTTATGCGGAAGGTTGTCTGACCTCAACTGAGCTACCACAGAACTGCATGGTGAGCCATGGGATGCCTCTGAATTTGTTGTCACTCTTCAATCAGGTCCATATGGATATGCCTTTGGATTTGGCTCATACTAAGCTTCTTGAGGGAGCTAGATCAGATTCTATCGTTGTTGTGGAGTGTGGAAACACATCAGAGATAGAAGGGGAAGGCCTGTTGATGGTGTTTGATCCATGTTTAACAGAGGGGGTGGAGTTTGTAGGAGATCCTACTCTAATAAGTATGATTCCTCCTACTGGTTCAGAGGATTGGGTATTGAAAAAGGTAGAGGAACTTCAAAGTTGTATGGGAATTTCTTGTAAAGGCTATGAAGATCAGTTTAAGGCACTAATTATAGCCATTGAGGCAGGACAACATGGTGCAGGATCAAAGAGAGATAGGGAGTTGAAGAGGTTGACGTGGTCCATTAATTATGATGGGAATGAGGGGAGTGCAAGTCGTGGAAGAAACAAGGGGAGGGCTGGAACAGTTGATAAATGAAGCCCAGAATATTGTGTTGGAATGTTAGGGGGCTGAACGAGATAAATAAACGTCTTCAAATAAGAGCTTTATTAAGGCAATGGAAAGTGGACATCATTTGCCTACAGGAAACAAAGTTGAAACTTATCACTAGAAGAATTATTTGGAGCATATGGAGTTGTCAATATGTAGGCTAGTTATATTTACCCTCAAAAGGAGCATCGGGTGGTATTTTGATCATGTGAGACAAGAGGGTGGTGGAGAATATTGATGAGTTTGTGGGAAAATACTCAGTGGGGGTGTTTTTTTAAAAATTTTGAAGATGATTTTTTATGGGCATTTGTTTGGGTATATGGTCCTAACTTGGATAGTGAGAGGAGGTTGCTTTGGGATGAACTTGTTGGCCTATGTTCTTGGTGGGAGGTCCCATGGTGTATTGGTGGGGATTTTACGTTACAAGATTTTCCAACGAAAGATCAGGGGAAGGACGACAAAATCAAGCAATGGTGGAATTTTCGAATTTCATTTTTGAGGTAGGTCTGATGGACTTACCGTTAATGGGAGGAGATTTCACTTGGTCTAATAATCAAACCTGGTCAAGACTGGACAGATTTCTCATTTCTCCCTTGTGGGAGATACAATATCCAGATGTAAGTCAGACAAGGCTTCCAAGGTTATGCTCAGATCATTTTCCTGTATTGTTAGACTGCAGTGGTGTTCAAGGGGGTAGAAGGCCGTTCAAGTTTGAGAATATGTGGTTAAAGATGGATGCTTTTGTGGACTTGGTCAGACAATGGTGGAATTCATACCTTATTGAGGGCAATCCGAGTTATGTATTGGCTGGAAAGTTGAAAGTTTTGAAGAAGGATTTGAAGACTTCGAATGAACAGGTGGTTGGTAATGTAATCTCGCAGAAGAAGAGTTTGTTCCAAGAGTTAGAAGGCCTGGAAGGTGTAGGGGATGAAAACAACAGAAAAGATCAAGTAGTTGTTGATTTAGAAAGACTGACTCTAATGGAGGAGATTTCATGGAGACAAAAGTCAAGGGCTTTGTGGTTTCGAGAGGGGGATAAAAGCACAAAGTTCTTTCACCGTATTGCCAATGCACATAAGAGGTTTAACTCCATTGAGTCCTTGAACATAAATGGAAATGTATCCTCAGATCAGGTGGAGATAAAGGAGCATGTGGTTGGGCATTTTGAACATTTGTTGTCGAAACCTCATTCATGGAGGCCTTCCGTAGATGAACTAGCCTTTAGGTCATTGATCAAAATAGTATGGCGTGGGTGGAAAGACCATTCAAAGAAGAAGAAGTAAATCAAGTAATCAAGAAAATGAATAAAGATAAAGCTCCAGGCCCAGATGGTTTCACTATGGCTTTTTTTCAGGAGTGTTGGGAGGTGGTGCGTGAGGAAGTAATGCCGGTTTTTCAGGAATTCTTCACTTATGACAGATTTGAGAAAAGCTTAAATGCTACTTTCATTGCATTAATCCCTAAAAAGGCCGGTGCAAGAGAGGTACAAGATTTCAAGCCGATTAGTCTTGTGGGCAGCATGTATAAGATACTCGTCAAAGTTCTTGCTAATAGGATGAGCACGGTCATGGAGAAGATTATCTCAAAGACCCAAAATGTCTTTGTGTGAGAGAGGCAAATTTTGGACTTGGTTCTTATAGCTAATGAATGCTTGGATAGTAGGATCAAGTCGGGAGCTCTAGGAATTTTATGCAAACTCGATATGCAGAAGGCCTATGATCATGTTAACTGGGATTTTCTGATATATATGTTGAGTAAATGCGGGTTTGGGGAAAAATGGAGGAAGTGGATGAGGTATTGTGTGTCAATGGCTCGCTTTTCGGTTCTGGTTAATGGCGATCCTGTGGGTTTCTTTAATAGCTCGCGAGGTCTACGACAAGGTGACTGTAATGCTCGTCCTTGTGGTGGGACTTTTTGTAAAATATTTTTATAAAGGACGACGGGAATTACCATCCGATTTAAAACTTTTTACTTGCATACCCAGGGTGCAAGACTCTACATTTATATCATAAAATGTGCTTTTAGAATAAAAGAAGTTTACAGCAGAAAACATTATTCTTACAATAAAAGGGTCTCTCGTACGATTAAAACTCGTGCCTAGACTTACGTGCTCTTCCCCATGGGCTGTATCCGTCCTTTTCACTCAGTTCCTGTGAGGGGAAGGGATATGCATAAAAACTAAAATGAGTCGATGACTCGTAAGCATTACTTCATACAGTTAAAATATAACAACATAGGTGTTCATTCATGCATTCATCATTTGTACATACTATACGTACATGCTTACATGCATACGTGCGTTCGTTTGAAAACATCACTGGACGGGATTTTCCTTTGAAAATAGATTTTTTTTTTGTAAAACATTTCCCCCATCAGTGACTTCATTTTTGCAAGAATGCGGTGCATTCTTGCATATGTGCGTTCATTCGAAAACATCCCTGGATGGGATTTTCCTTTCAAGAGGGACTTTCTTTTTGTTAAACGTTTCCCCCGTCAGTGTCTTCATTTCTTAAAAGTTCACACGTTCGTGCGTACATGCATTCATGCATACATACATTCTTTCTTATCACTTTCATAGGCCAGTACACACTGTTACGTCCCGTGTGTTGGGGTTAGTGGTCTTCCTTTTGACCCGGACTCCGTCCGTGGCCACGAGTTGGGAATCCCTTTCATAGGGGGTAGCACTGGGTGCACTACCAGTACTATTTACCCAGCATTGCAATTTGCCCATTCATTGGTACCCTTTCATTCATTCATGTGGCCGTTATGTGTCTTCATACATTTAATGCTTTTATTCATTCTTGTTTTTCATTCGTTCATGCTAGCTCTAAAGAGCTGGAGCTTTCATTCGGTTCTTTCTTTCATTTAACAGTTCAGTTCATGAGAAAACATTGTTAACAGTCCGTTTGTGGAAAACTTCATTTTAAAACATGCATGGGCTTAAACGTTGACTTTCGTGAAGTCCACAAGCGTCACCTTGAACTTCGTCCTTCACGGCATCCGCGAGCATCACCTCACGGCGCGCGTGAAAGCGTCGGTTCGTAGGATCCGCGAAATCTTCCGTCTTCATGCCTTTCGTGCAGTTCGTGGATTTTCTCAGAAAATACATACAATAGATACATCGTATAGTCATCAGTTCACATGCGTACAATTAATACTTTCGTTGCGTAAAAAGGGGCTGCCAAGGAGGGCCGTACATACGTATACCATTGAACACTTAGCTTTTTCTTTCATAAAACGTCTTTCGCGTCTTTTCGTGAGGCATCGTGAGGAAAAGCGTTTCGTTTTCGTTTCTTTATATTTTAGAAGACTCTAGAAGAGTATGAACGTAACACTTACCTGGACTCCATGCTATTTGCATACCATGCAGTCCATTCATGTGCGCGTCAGATGGCAACCTATATGCATACACATAACCTTAACGTCATTCTCTATCTAATGCATAATCAACTTAAACTAGAAATAGAGCTACACATCACTTGGAACACTCTCCTTCTATCTCGTGCACTTACGTGCCATTCACTATGCTAACCCTTCAGAATCTACTTACGGTCACTATCTCTTCCAAACTCAATGTTCTACTTCGAGTGCTCATTCACTAAGGTGAACCCATGATTTACCTTAGGATTAAGACACTAGAACCTTCGTCTTACTTTCCTTATTAACCACATTTCGATGCATGATTCTGACTGATGAAATCACGCATCCCAATCCTAACAATACATCTGTCATTACTTTCATGCACCTTAGCCCACACTAAATCATTATTCCCATCCATACAAGCCACACGACTCTAAGCCAACTCTGAGGCTTAAGCACTGTGTAACTGTGCTCAAGACAGGCTACCCATTATATATGGTGAATCCGTCCGGCACATGTGTCTAACCAGATTACACATATACCTTACTGCTTTATCACCTAAGATCAACATATAACATGTTGATCACCTGATCGGAGGGACAAGGGTCATATTCCGATACCAACCTTCTCTTAACCCGGCTAGCATGGCTCCTCATGCTATTCGTCCATTTTGACAGTTCATTCCAACACTTAACATGACAAGACTCCATTCACAACCACGCCTAATGTCATGTCATATAGCTCGAGACTATACCCAAGCTACACCATGACCTTGTCACGTCACTTGACATTCCGCTACGTCATTCTTACATCAACCCTTAACTCATCACAAGTACGGTTCCTCACGTATTCCTATCACATCGTGACATCTCGTCACGTTCCTGCTACGCCATTTCTATAATAACTCTTCACCCATCATAAGTATGACTGTCAGGAACCACGTCACTTCGTGACGTTGTCCAGTCATGCTTCTGCTGCGTACTCTTATACTTGTTCTGCTGCTTCACGCATTCTCCTAGCCATAAGTCCATCACGGTGAAACTTGTCACCTCAGACTACAGACTACGCCATAACTACTTTGGGATATTGTTCTACAGTTCCCGACACTACTCATCACATTCGACGCCCATCATCACACAACCATCATTTTCTCTGCAACATGCCACATGGAGTGTCGCTGCCTCGTGGAGTACACTCCATGTATACTCTATTTTCATACACTACAACCTATCATCAATATGGCATGCTCGCCATACGGTGCATCACTCTATCACATGGAGTACACTCCGCGTATACTCCCTTCATACACGCCATGTCACATCATCATTATGGCATACTCGCCATATAGTGTATCACTCCACCACATAGAGTACACTCCACGTGTACTCTCTTCACACACATTACGCCACATCACCATTATGACATACTCGCCATATGGTGCATCTTTCCACCACATAGGGTATATTTCTCGTGTACTCCATTCACACACGTTACGTCACATCACTATTATGGCATACCTGCCATATGGTGCATTGCTCCACTATATAGAGTACACTCCGCGTATACTCCATTTTCACACACTACGACCCATCACCATTATGGCATACCCGTCATACGATGCATCTCTCCACCACATAGAGTACACTTCCCGTGTACTCTCTTCACACACGTTATGCCACACAGAGTACACTCCAGGTGTACTCTCCCCATTTCGCATCACGCCAGGAGGGTATATTTTATATATACTCTCCTTATTCCACACTACGCCACACACAGAGTATACTCAGCGTGTACTGTTCCCACTCCACATGCTACGTCACCAATACAACACATAATCCGCAACTACATTACACCGCACAGTCCACACCATTGCACAACACAATTCCCAACTACGCTCCACACTTCACAATGCACTACACAGATAAGCCCAACACTTCGCTACACAGGATGCCCAACATTTCACTATACAAAACGCCCAACACTTCACAGAAACTCCACTAATACTAAAAGCACAGTTCACAACCTAATCAACTAATCAATATCTAATATAAATAACGAGAGATAGATGGTTATACCATCGACGGGATAACCCGTGCGTTACTCGCTGATTGTCACAGCCGATGACGTCGGAAATGTCGTACGTGGTGGGTAACTCACGTACGTTGACTGTTTGGACGTTTGGATAGCTAAGTGTGGTCTTGGAAGGGCTCGTGAAGGCCTTGTGATGGTGGCAAGGAGCGTAACACAGCGGATCTAGCCGTGTACAGTGGCGGTCAGTCACGCGTAGTGACTGTCCATCACGTGCAGTGGTTACTCACCACATAAAGTGGTGGTTTGGACCTTGGGTTCGGCTAAGGGAGGTGCGGTGGAACTCATGATGGCGTCGAGGTGGAGCCACGGTGGCTCACGGCAGCGGTTCTAGCCGCACAGTGGAGGAGAAGTCGTGGGAGAGTGAGAGAGAGTGTGCGTGCATGGGTGGCAGATCGGGGCCATGGGTGGTTAGGTTGGCTTGGTGGTGGCCTGAGGAGGCTCATGAGGGTGGTTACCCGCCGTAGGTGGCAGCACACGGCGGTGGATGTGTGCAACCCGTGCACTTGAGGGAGAGGGAGAAGCCGTGCATGGAGAGAGGCTTCTAGCCATGGGTCACGTGGAGGAGGAAGGGGGAGGAAGAGGGAAGTCCATGGCAGTGTTTGGTGGTCATGGGTGCCGCCCACGGTGAAGCCATGCGTGGGTCTCTTGTGCGTGCGGTACAGGGAAGGTGGCTGCATGGGAGGGGCTGGGTTCGCTGGAGAGTGATGGCCGGCGACAGAGGAAGCTGCCGTGAAGGTGGTGGTGCCGGAGGACGGCGCACGGCGCTACATGCATCAAGCCCATTCAGGCTTTGCACTTTCGAAAGGGAGAAAGGGAGAGCGTAAGGGAGAGAGATCGGGCTGGGGAGGCTTGCCGGCATGAGGCGGAGTTGGTGGTGCTGGCGGTGAGGTCTGGCGACGCACGGCGGCGCCGGGCTTAGCAGTGGAGGCTTCGGCGTGAAGGAGCTGCATACAACATACGTCGAAGGAGAGAGGGATGAGAGAGAGAGAGAGCGGGCTGGGAAAAAAGTGAGGGAAAGAGAGATGGGGTCTAGGTATTTAATCCAGTCCCTTCGTCTGGGAATCTTCAAAACGATCTAACATTGAGATACTAAAACACTAATTTGAAAATGCATAAACATTAACTTAATTAAAAGTACTTAGAGAAATTAAGGTAGAATATTATTTAAACTAACTTTAGTTTATAAAATACTATTTTCATCATTAATAAATGATAAAGTCTTATTTAATATATTTAAAAGGATAAAACCATTTAATTAATTAAAACTTTCAACATAATTTAAATCCCATAATAATTTAAATAGCTGAAATCATTTTAATAATAATATTAAAATGATTTCCAACAATTATAATATTTTTGGAGCTCTTCAAGAATATTATAATTGTCGTATTTAAAATCAAGCTTAGTTCAATAACATTGGAAATACTCCTTATAAATATTTCCAGTATATTTAAAACACTGGGCATGCTTTAGAAGTCACATAATATCTTTTGAAACATGCCATCGTGGTTCGGCACTCATGATGAGGCTCGCAGTTGCTAAATAGAAGGGGCAGACAGATCACATAATCTCTGCCCTCGAAATTTGCTTACGTCATAAAAAGGGAACGTACGTCAGAAAGAGAGAAACGTACGTAAGAATGAAGGAGCAGGGTATTATAGTGACCCACTATCACCCCTTTCATTTGTCCTAGTAATGGAGGCTCTAAGTCGAATGGTGACGGTGGTGGTAGAAGGAGGATTTTTTCAGGGTTCTCATTGGGAGATATCCACGGCTCCACCATTATTTCTCACATTTTATTTGCAGATGACACTTTGTTATTTTGTGAGGCAAATGCAGGACATATCCAATCTTTGAAGGCCATTCTACTTTGTTTTGAAGTGGTATCTGGTTTGAAGATTAATCTTTCCAAGACGGAGATAGTTGCGATTGGCAATATTAGCAATATTAGAGGGTTGGCGAATATTTTGGGATGTGGGGTTTCTTTATTGCCATTGAAGTACCTTGGACTCCCGTTGGGGGCTTCTTTCAAAGCTAAGAGTATTTGGGAGGTGGTACTGGAAAAATTTGAGCGTAGGTTGGCCGGGTGGAAAAGGTTGTATCTTTTTAAAGGGGGGGAAATCACACTCATTAAGAGCACCTTATCCAATCTCCCCACATATTACTTATCTTTATTTCCCCTACCCGCTAGTATTGCTTCTAGAATAGAGAAGCTTCAACGTGATTTTTTGTGGAGTGGGCTAGGAGAGGAGTTTAAGTTTCACTTAGTAAGGATAAGGTATGCTCTCCTTTGAGAGACGGTGGATTGAGGGTTTGGAATGTGAGGGCGTTCAATAAGGCATTATTAGGTAAATAGTTGTGGCATTACAACCATGAGATGGAAGCTTTATAGAAAGGGATGGTTGACATGAAGTATGGAAGTGAATGGGGGGGGTTGGTGTATGGAAGTATATACGAAAAGGTTGGTACTCTTTTGCTAGTAATACTCGGTTGTGTTTGGGGGATGATAGTAGGATTAGTTTCTGGCAAGATGTGTGGTTGGGAGACACAGCCTTGAAGGATGCTTATCCTATGATTTTCAGAATTGCACGAGAAAAAGAAGCTATGGTAGCTGATTTGCAGGTAATTAATCAAGGTTCACAGGAGTGGAACATCAGCCTTTTGAGATGCACATGACTGGGAAGTGACTGTGCTGGTGAAATTTCTGAACATGTTGTACAACATTTCTACTGCTGCCACAAGGGAAGACATGATGGAATGGCGACATTCTAGAAAAAGGAAATTTTCGGTATGCTCTTTTTATGACTCTATTACTATGCATCAAAGGCATAATTTCCCTTAGAAGAATATATGGAGGACTAAAGCACCTACAAAGGCTGCATTTTTTGTCTAGATGGCAACTCTAGGGAAGATTATGACTATTGAGAATCTTAGAAGACGTGGCCTCATTATTATGGATTGGTGCTGTTTGTGCAGAAATAGTGGTGAAACGGTGGACCATCTACTTTTACACTGTGAATTTGCTTGAGGTATTTGGACTTATTTTCTCAGTAGAATGGGTATAGCATGGGTGATGCCGGGTAGGGTGGTTGATTTGTTAGCAAGCTGGAGAGGGATCACAGGGACACCACATATTGCAGTTGTGTGGAAGATGGTTCCTATATGTATTTTCTGGTGTATTTGGAATGAAAAAACGAGAGACTCTTTGAGGATCATGAACGCTCATTGGAAGAGTTTAGGAGATTTTTCTGGAAGACTTTATTTTTGTGGGCCATTGCTCTTTATTGGAATGGTCGCAGCTTCTATAATTTTCTTGTAACTGTTTCTAGTTCCTAAATAGGTGTAATCATATATATACTTCTAGTGTATTTAGACTATGCCTACCTTTTTATCAATGAAATAACTTATTACTTATCAAAAAAAAAAAAAAAAAATCTTGGAGGGCGTTGATCAATTGATATATAATGATGTGCTTTGTCTTATCAATCATAAAAAAATTCGTTACTCTTTTTTATTATGTTTAAATACATTGATTAATATAAGATATTTTAAAAGTTTCATAAATCAATCCCATTTCAATAAAAATTATTTAGAATATATAATGACAAAAATTAAAATAAGGAATAACAATTAAATAAACAAATTTAATTCAACTGCCTTTTTTTATTTTTTATTTTTATAGCAATTCAACTACTTATTAGTAATTACGTTAAAGTTAATTGCGAATTTTACACTCGGGAATTTGACGGACTCTACACTTGCGAATCCCATCCAATCCCGTATGCCCAACAAATCGGTAAATCGCAGTCCCTCAGCGCGATGAAAGTTGGCTCGTTCCTTGTTGCTGCACTGCTCGTTCGGTTGTAATTTGTGTTTTCGGAACGTGCTGACGTTCGTATTTTGTCAATTAAGAACATTCGATTATAAATTAAATGTGTTCCTAACTCATTTAGATAACGGATAGTAACTGTGTTACTCGTTTTGATTTATTTAATAATTAATTAAAAAATAGTTAACATAATATAATTTATTTAAATTCATTTCATTTAAATGGATTAAATCAACATGTATAACACATTTGATTTGATTAATATAATTTCACATAAAGTTAAAATATATATTTTTTAATAACCACAATATCTTAAAAATTATAAGACAACTTATTAACAATAAAGTATCAATATTTTTCCAATTTGAACATATAATAAAACTAATATTACAGACTATATAGTAATAAATATAAGTATCGGTCCATAATTACAATCCAGATAATATAAACATAAACATATTGAGGAATTTTTTTTTTTATATAAAACACATATTGAGAAATACTAATATTACAATTTAACAATAATAAAATTATAATTTTAAAATAAAATTTATATGGGTGAAAATGAGTTAGATTTCAGATTAAGCAGATTAACTCGTTTATAAGTCTTATATTGACAAATCAATTTATGTTGATCTAAACCCATTAACATCAAATTCAGACTTGTCAATTTTTCATGGTATTCATATTAATTCATGAATTGCATCCACCCTTAGCTTGTTTATAGTTTCAAGATGGTCTCGTTTATTTTCACAAATGAGATAAATTGAGATTAAAGTTAAAAGTTGAATAAAATATTGTTAAAATATATATTTTTAATATTATTTTTGTTTTAGGATTTAAAAAAGTTGAATTGTTTATTTTATTTTGTGTAGAGATTTGAAAAAATGTAATAATTAGATGAGATGAGATGAGATGAATTGAAAAGAATTGTAAAAACTAACGAGACCTCAAGTTGCACCATTTTGTTTTTAAAAAAAATTAAAGATTTTAATTATACGTTAAATAATCAGGTATGAGTAATGATACTCACACAATATATTTCACAATATATTTTATAACACATCTTTTAAAATAATAATATTTTTATATTGTAATATTATTTTTATAAAATATTTTACTAAACTACCCTTTATTTCAAAACATAATTATAGTATATTGTGAAAAATGATATCTATTTATTATTTTTCATCGAGCCATGCTACTCATAATCATCACATTCTACGCACCACAAGTCATTTTATTTTTTTTTTATCTCATTTTACTTACAACTAGGCAACTCCTCTTCTCTGTCGAAGCCTTCTGAGTTCATAACACAGATTAGGATTTCTTCCCCGACTACGACTTCCCAATCCCATTCTTTTTTCCTCACATCAATAATCTACACACTACCAACTTCCATTAAAAAGAAGGCCTTTTTTCTTGCTCTCTTTCCCTTCACATTCCTTTTCCCATCCCGATTACCCCGTTGATTAATGGGGTTCCCTTAGGATTGGATTGGATTGTAAGCCAAGACGGTGAAGGGGCTGAGCTTGCTGCTTGTCTTTGTTTGATTGGGAACTGAATCATGGAGCATGTGATTGGTGGAAAGTTTAAGCTTGGGCGGAAGATCGGTAGCGGATGGTTTGGCGAGCTTTATTTGGGTATGCAATTCATGCTATAAAGTAGTATTGTTTCCTCGTTCACTTTTTGGTTTTCTATTTTTTGTTGAGAATTAGTATGGGGGTTTATACTCATAATGCTTTGGCTTGATGTGGGTGTTTCAGGGGTTAATGTACAAAGTGGTATGTGGAGAGGGGGGAGGCTCATTTTCTTTGTTCCGCGTAAATTTTGAGGTAGTGATAGGCTACTGCCCATCTATTATTTATAGTATTTTTATTTTTTTATTATTTTATTTTAAGTATTTTTTTAAGATCTTTAACATTAAGAAAAAATTTAAAAAATATATAAGATTACTAATAATCACTTCTTTAACCTAAGATAAAATTAAAAATTAAAAAAATATATTAAATATAAAAAAAATAATAAATGAGTAATAGGTAATAAATGAGTTTCGGAAAATTGTTTAAGTGGAACAGTTTTTCTTTTTCTTTGCCGTAATTTAGTAGATCGACGTGTTGAGTTGTACTGTGAAGGTCCCGTCATTGATTGAATAAGCGAAAAAGCATGGCGCTGGTATCCTACCATATATTATTATTTATTGGTTGCCTCCCTCGGTTAACTTTTTTGTATGGAGGATTTTGCTATGCCTAAAAACACCTTAATTTTAGGAAACGCATTTTCGTTTGCAAGCGAAGTCTTTTTCCTCCAGCATTCTGCATAGTCTTTTTCCTCCAGCATTCTGCATATATTACTATCTTCACTTATTTTGGTCTTAATACCCATTTTAACCTGTATGTTGACTGTGCATCTGGTGTTAATACATTGTTTAATTGATATTTCTTGTTGTATGTTTGAATGGTGTTGATACAAGGGCTTGTACTTCAATTGAAGTTTTTATTGTTTTATTGTATCTTTGGAATCTATAATTTTGGTTTTATGGATTTACCTTATTAAAGTCGGTAACTTTTATTGGATACCTATATTTTACCCGTTTCCCCAGGAGTCTGTGGAGACCAAGCACCCTCAGCTTCACTATGAGTCAAAATTATACATGCTTCCTCAAGGAGGAAGTAAGTTTCCGATTGTAGTCCTCTTGTTTATAGTGAGTTGATATGGAAAGTCAGATTTATTATATGTTTATTGTTTATTAGTCCTCTTTTCGTCTTTTTTATAGTGAGTTCAAATCAACTTATGTGGCTATTATCTTTTCTCTGTATGAAGCGGGTATTCCCCATCTGTTGACCAAAGCCCATGTCCAAGACCCTTCTTATCAATGTCTTCCCCCAAAACCCTGCTCAGAACCCTCCTCAGAAATTCCACAACGATCAGAACCAAGTCCCAGGCCAAACAGCTTCACGCCCATATCCTCACAACCAAAGGCACATGTTCCACTCACTTGTCTGTCCTCTTATCGGTATACTCAAACCTTAACCTCTTGCATGAGTTACTGCTGGTCTTCAACACCATTCACTCCCCTCCTGCTCTTGCTTGGAAGTCACTCATCAAATGTTACACTTTCCATGGCTTTTTTCACAAATCCTTGGCTTCTTTCATAGAAATGAGGGCTGCTGGTGAGCACCCGGACCCCCATGTGTTCCCTTCTGTGCTGAAATCTTGCACATTGATGATGGACTTGAAGTTAGGCGAGTCGCTACACGCCTGCATTATAAGGCTCGGTATGGATTTCGATTTGTATACGGGCAATGCGCTTATGAATATGTACTCAAAATTTCAGAGCTTGGGTGAGAGTGGGACGCTGTCTGGTGCGCCCGAAGTGCTTGATGGAATGCCTGAGGAACGGGGAAAAGGCGAAGGTGAAAATGTTGTGGTTACTGTTAGGGAATTGACTGGAAGAATTGTGACTGGGGAGTTAGTAGACCAAGGACGCATGCTATACTTTGATGAGAAATCAAAGAGACAGATGGGTGGTGGTGAGGTTTTGAATAATTATAAGAATAATAGTAACTCGAATCAAAGCAGTGTGAGAAAGATATTTGATATGATGCCAAAAAAGGATCTTGTTTCTTGGAATACAGTGATTGCAGGAAATGCACAAAATGGAATGTATGAAGATGCTTTAACAATAGTCAGGGAGATGGGGAATGACAACATGAAGCCGGATTCCTTCACTTTGTCAAGTGTCCTTCCTATCTTTGCAGAATATGTGGATGTTATTAAGGGAAAGGAAATACATGGGTATGCCATCAGACATGGGTTGGATGCGGATTTATTTGTTGGAAGTAGCTTAATTGACATGTATGCAAAGTGTACTTGCGTGGAAGATTCATGCCGGCTGTTCAATCTCTTACCTTGGCACGATGGCATCTCATGGAACTCTATAATTGCAGGGTGTGTGCAAAATGGTCTGTTTGATGAAGGTCTGAGATTCTTTCGACAGATGTTGAAGGCTAAAATCAAGCCGATGCATGTTTCCTTTTCAAGTATCATGCCAGCTTGTGCTCACTTGACGACCCTACATTTGGGGAAGCAGCTACATGGATATATAATTAGGTGTGGATTTGATGATAATGTGTTTATAGCTAGCTCCCTTGTTGACATGTATGCCAAATGTGGGAACATTAGGATAGCTAGATGGATTTTTGATAAGATGGAGCTACATGACATGGTGTCATGGACTGCCATGATCATGGGATATGCTTTGCATGGGCATGCCCATGATGCCATTTCCTTATTTGAGCAGATGGAAATGGAGGGAGTAAAACCAAATGATGTGGCTTTTGTGGCTGTGTTGACTGCCTGCAGCCATGCTGGATTGGTAGATGAAGCTTGGAAATATTTCAATAGTATGACAGAGGATTTTGGAATTGCTCCTGGCTTGGAGCACTATGCTGCTGTTGCAGACCTTCTGAGTCGGGCAGGAAGGCTGGATGAAGCTTACAAGTTTATATCCGACATGCATATAGGACCAACAGGGAGCATATGGTCAACACTTTTGTCAGCTTGTAGAGTTCAGAAGAATGTTGAATTGGCAGAAAAGGTGGCTGAGAGAATATTCAGGGTTGATCCGGAGAATATGGGAGCTTACATTCTATTGTCAAACATATATTCTTCTGCCAGGAGATGGAAAGATGTAGCGAAGTTGAGAATCTTCATTAGAAATAAGGGCATGAAAAAGAAACCAGCTTGCAGCTGGATCGAAGTTAAGAACAAGGTGCATGCTTTTGTGTCCGGAGATAAATCCCATCCATATTATGACAGAATAAACGAGGCCCTGGAAGTTTTACTAAAGCAGATGGAGCGAGAAGGGTATGTTCCCGACACAAAGGAGGTGCTCCATGATGTTGAAGAGGAGCAGAAGAAAAACTTACTTTGTAGACACAGTGAAAGGCTCGCTATAGCATTCGGCATCATTAGCACTCCTGCGGGAACAACAATTCGAGTAACAAAGAACATTCGTGTCTGCGTGGACTGCCACACAGCAACCAAGTTTATATCAAAGATTGTGGGGAGAGAGATCATTGTGAGGGATAATAGCCGATTTCACCATTTCAAGGATGGAAAGTGCTCTTGTGGTGATTATTGGTGACTCGGCATAGCGAGATCATGCCATTTTGGTTGTCAGATCACAGTTTTAAGCATGTCGAAGACATTGATTGCTACACAAGTTTTGATTCCATTGATTGGTATATCTGTGATTAGTTTTATCAGAAACTCTTATGAAACCTTCTTTTTCAACAGTTTATCATTCGAAAAGTGGTGTTTCTATCGTCTTGGAACAAAAGGCGCAGATGAAATAAAGGTGTTGTATGATGTGTTTATTATATTGGCTTGCATTTTAACTTTGTGTTGCTAATTAACAAATTTGCTTGTTGACCTGGTTATTTTTAGGCTCATCCATGGTTCAAAGGCACTGAATGGGACAGATTGTATCAAATGAAAGCTGCATTTATTCCCGAGGTCAATGATGAGTTGGATACTCAAAACTTTGAGAAGTTTGAAGAGGTAAATTAGTTTGTATTTTTTTTTTCATTTCGTAATTGTATGAGAATACATAGACCTAATGTTTATGTTCTTTCTCATGATTCATCATTGATTCTTTAGGCTGATAAGGAAATTCAAACTTCATCAAAAGCAGGTCCATGGAGAAAGGTTGGTATACATAATTTGAGTTTATGCATTCCAAGCCTAAAGACTTGGCATGGTAGTATCTTCACTAGTATCCCACATGTATGCTTTTTCTGCTTGTGCCGTTTCACAGCTAAGCCAGGGTCCCTTTTTCTCGATAGGTAGTCGGAAAATTTTATTAACCAATGCAAAGTCTTTGCCCAAGTACCTGGGGACTGTTTATCCTCAGCTTGGCTAGTATCTCAATATACAGTACACTCTTTATGAAACGAAGTCCCGTTTGTAGTTTGTGTATTTATAATATTGACTACGAGAATTGTTGGTACTGTGTTTTTCCTATAAACACCATTGCTGTTTTAGCTGTTGATAATTACTCGCTGATAATGGAACCACTGCTCAGTTTGCATTTTTTTGTTTAATCTATAGTTGTACAGTTGAGTTTCTTCTACAGATATAGCAGCAGGTACTTTTAGAATGCTGTTAATTACTAATGAAAAAAGGAATCTATTTGGTTACTTTGCAATGAGCTCATTTGGAGTAAGAGGGCACTGACGGGATGATTAATTTTTCTTCTATTTTACTTATAAAAAAAAAATCTTCTATTTTGCTAGATATAGTTTATTAGTAGTTTTCTTCTATTAATGAAGCATCTTCAGAGTGATTCTGTTTAGCATATGTTTCTGCTTTAAATATAGCCGACCAGTTTCTGCATTTGTTATTAATTTGGCTCATCTATATGACAGATGATGAGTCAGCCAAGGCTGCCAGTCAACCTGTTCAAGGGAGCTTTCTGAACCTCTTGCCTCCCAACTAGAAGTCCCGGAGAAACAGAGTCAATCCTATTGAGCTACACTAATATTTCTAATAACATCAGATGGCCACAAAGAGTGCTTTGTTCCATGTTGAATGGCTTTTGTTTTATTGCTTCCTGGATTTGGTTGTTTTAGGGTCAAAGTTTTTGGGGACAAAGGCCCCAAACGAGCTGAAACGTCTCTACCAAATATTTTCTGGAAATATATATTCTTTGATACTCTTGATGATAGTTGCAATATTTTTTTTTTTTTTCTTCGCAAGAGAGAGGCTGGGGCAACCAGCTTAGCCATCCTCACTGGGCATGACTATATGAGCCCTTATCTGCTATGGAATATCTGGTTTGAGCTATAGCTACTGCTCCAAGGGCAAGTCCGTCACCACATGACTCCCAAAGTATCTAGTTAGTTCAAAGTCTATCTCATGGTCCAAAGGTCATACTGTACTACTATAAGTGGTTTCAACTTATATTATGACTCGAACTCCTAACTTCGAAGTCATGAAATATCAGCTCGTTTTGTTTGAGCCACCATCTTGGTGGTGATAGTTGTACTACTTATATGTGAAAAAAGAGTTAATTAATCAATTTCTTTGAAATTAGGTTTGTTATCTCGCTCTATTTGAATGAGTGGGCGCGACTGGGTGATTACGGTTCAAAGTCAAAGCCTAATGCCAATGACGACGGTCAATAACATGTTTGAGATTTATGAGAGTACATTTTAAGGGTGAGAGAGATATGGCTTTGCTTTTCAAAATTAATAAATAAAAGAAAATTCTAATATATAAGTCGGTACACACACACACACTTAGCAAATCGATTATATATGATATGATTTTATTTGATTGATAACATTTAAAATTAAATTATTATAAATTAGATTTTATCATATAAATAATAATTTAAATATGATAAATTAAATTTTATTATATAAGTGATGTGGATGATGTATCTTGCATTGATTAATATTTTAGATATATTTTAAAAGAAACAGAACTCTGGTGTATGTTAGGGGACGTTGATTAATCGATATATAGATGTGTTTGTCTTATCAATTATAAAAAAAGTTGTTACTCTTTTTATTATGTTTAATTACATTAATCATAGAAGATTTTTTAAAAGTTTCATAAATCAATAAAAAATTATTTAAAATATATAATGACAAAAATTAAAATAAGGAATAACAATTTCTAAAAAAATAATTTAATTCAATTGTCCAGGAAAAAGATTAAATGAAAAGATTATAGAATTAAAATATTTTGATAATATAATTTTTTGAGGTTTACTATTCATTATCAACACACACCATACTTTTTTTTTAAATATTTTAAATATTTATTTTTGGTTTTATTCTTCCTAAATTAATTGAATTCTTTTACTCATTATCCATACACCACATATTTGATAAGTTGAAAAAATAAAAAATAATATATGGTGTGTAGTGTGTGGGATGATGACTATAATTTTTCTAATTTTTATTTTGAGATTTGAAAAAATTGAATTATTTTTTATGTTTTGTTTAAAAATTTGATAAAATTATAATGATTAAGTACTAATTAAATAAAAAAATTAAATAATATTTATATTTAAATAATATTTAAAATTTTAAATGTTAAAATGAGATGAGAAGTATATCTCAACATCCAAACGGTTAAGAATCCCATCCAATATCGTATGCCCAGCAAAGTCGGTCTGTCGCATTCTACCTGCGCGGGGAAAGTTTGCTCGTTCTTCCGTTGCTCGTTCCTCGTTACTGCAGTTCAATTCACCCAGACGTCAATATGCAGGTAAGTCTCTCCCTCGAGTTTAACTTCTTGCATTCTGAACCCCTTACGACGGTACAATCGAAGCCCTAAACCCTAATCCCCTATTCCTTCTAACTCCCGTTGCTCGTCAAAAACCTAATACACTATCGGTGCTGCCTTGTGGAACACTTTTTGTTTGTCTTTCATTTTCTACAAGTGTCATACTTTGAAATTATTAGCTATTCGATTTAGCTTGACTTTTGTCTTTAAAATCGTTGCTGAATTTTGAATTTTTACATCCTTTGATACTAAAATCTTTATATTTTAATTTCTTTAGTCGCTTGAAAAATCGATAAGCTTGCTACGTTTGACTGTGCAGGCCAGCGACAGGTTTAACATCAATTCCCAGCTTGAGCACCTTCAAGCTAAATATGTCGGTACTGGGCATGCAGATTTGAATAGATTGTGAGGCTGCCAATTCTTTGAAAACCCATGTTTTATCTTCTTCTTCTTGTTTTTTTTTGTAAAGTTTACTTGTTAGTTTGTTGTTCTTCATTTGAATGTGTATATACACGTACTTTGGATGGGCAGTGAGTGGGCAGTGAACATTCAACGAGATAGCTATGCATCATACGTTGGCCATTACCCCATGCTAGCGTACTTCGCTATTGCAGAAAATGAATCAATTGGGAGAGAGCACTACAACTTCATGCAGGTTTTGTCTAACCTGTTGTCTTTTTCTCTACTTGATATTTTGTTTATACCTGTATTCTGGATATTTTCTTTATACCTGTATAATGATCTTAGGCTTTAGTTTGGGGTGGTAATTTTTCCATTTTGCACTTATCACTTCTCGTGAGCTTTTGTATACGTAGGTTAGGTAACAGGTTACATGTTGAAATTTTACGAGGCCAATGTTATACTTACATACTCAGTCTGTACCAAAGCTATAATGTGGCTTGAAGCTCAATCACGTGTTATAAGGTTTTCCTGAACCATCAAAGATTTCTTTTTGTAGATCTGAAGGACTTGATATGATATACTTCACAGAGAGGAAGACACTTGACTTTGTTTTTTGCTTTAGCCAGATAATAAGTTCGCCGAGTTATGCCTAGTTTGTTTACTCACTGTCATATGACATATTTCGAAATGCTGTTTAAGATTGCTGATTTGGTTGACGTCATGATAAGTCAGGATGGCTTGTGATTGTGGTTGAAAAAACTGTAAAGTTCGCCAAGTCTGTTTACTCGCTGTCATATGACATATTTGGAAAAGCTGTTTAAGATTGCTTATTTGTTTGGTTGACATCAAGATAAGTCAGGATGGCTTGTGATTGTGATTGAAAGAACTTACAGTTTTTAATTAGATTGATCATGGGGATGGAGGACTAGGTTATGAAGGCAGGAGTGTGAACATGAGGGAATCTGGTTACACGAACTTTCTGTAGTGGCTAAATATGAGGGATTGGGGTTGGTTTTGCTGGGTTAAAAAGATGACTGAAGGAAGCTGAAAACTTTTCACCTATTTTCTTGGTATTTCATATGCACAACTTTAATAGAATATCTCTTCTTTTTTTAATAAGAAATTGAATATCTCTTTCTTGCCTCACATTTGTTTCATTTAATAGAGCTGATATTCTTTTATTTCTTGATAAGTAATAAAAAATTTTATCGAAAGAAGTTGAAGGCCTAGCCCAAGCACAAAGAACGGACACAGGAGTAAGGAAAGGACTCTCTTTTATTGTATTGAGGTTTTAGCCATTGTATTATGTTGTCTTTTTCCTTCAAGATAGAGGTTCATTGCCCCTCCCCCCTCCCTCTTTCTCCTCTTAAAACTGGTATTAATTTTTATTTGTTATATATCCTGCTTTTGAACACAGTGCAGATGATGTGGTTTCTATAATCCACGCACATTTCCTTATAGATGACATATTCTACACACTAGTTTTCAATCTAAAGCTTTATGTCTGAGTGATGATCACCAACTATTTCTTATTCAATTAACGCTATTCTTGGTTCGTATTGAACCATCTAAGCACTTTCTTTGAATTTTAATCTAAAAATGCTTGGAGAATGACATGAGATGAGAATTTTGTGAATAACAGTAAGATGTTTTGTGAATAGTAGTAAGATGGTTTAAGTTAAATATTTATTGGATTTTGAAAAATGAGAGAGAAAAAGTTGAATAAAAAATATTATAAAGTTAAAATATTGTTAGAATATAATTTTTTAATATAATTTTTGTTTTGGAATTTGAAAAAGTTGAATTGTTTTTTGTTTTTGTTTAAAGTTTGGGAAAGTTATAATAAATAGTTTGAAAAAACTGTAATGATTAGTTTGAAAGTGATTGTGTTTGAATGATATTTGGAAAGGAAATGAGATGGAATGCAATGGGATGAGATGAAAATTTTTTTCCAAACATCTCTGATTTTGGATGACGGCTCAGTTATTTTTAAAACCGTACTGACTTATCAAATTTTTTTTCTTTTTAAACCTTACTGATAAATCACCTAATCCTTTCTGCCACTCGATTTTGGTTGTGCAGAAAATGCTTTTGCCTTGTGGTCTCCCCCCTGAAAGAGAAGACGATTGAGAACTGCCATTTAAACCAAAATCTGAAGCATGTCAAACTCTTGGTCCGGCAGGCTGAATGTTTATGTCCCCATATGTGTAATGCATGCTTGTTGCGTAAAGGAACTATTATCGTTTGTAAGACCAATGAATCGAGTGCTCATCTAACTTTGTGTTTTTGGGCGTGTAAAACATCAGTCATTGGTCAGGCTTGGATGTTTTAGTGTTGATCTGGTTATGGCTTTAATCTGACCTCTCAGCTTCTTTTAAATTTCAATTGAAGCACGCATCTAAATTTTGCTAAAGAAAGTTCTTCCTGTCGAATCAGCTCACACGTTCAATTCCTTCATGTCTTCATGACAGACCCGGTTCTGGTGCATTGATTAAATGGAAGATGATGGACATACATTTTTTTTACGACTCTGTTTCAAATGAGTATTTTTATAAAATAATTTATAAAACTAACATTATTTTATAGAAATATCTTTAATTTAAAATAGAGTTATATAAAGAGATGTAAAAATTGTTGTATGTATATTATTTCTCGAATGAAGTTAGAATATGGAACGAAGTAGGATATCAACGGTCAATGACAAGATACATCGGATTAACCACTCAAGAAATGGCTATGTAACACTCTCTTGGGTACTTGGGCTTATACACTCACTTAGAGGAGGAGCATTCTCTCCAAAGGAGAAATTTTAAAAAAGTTATGCATTCATCAATTATCTTTTCAAAGGGAATTACATAGTATATGAACAGACACATATAACAAACTCTGTCATTCTGTAGGAATATTTTCTAACATGATATTGACTAGACACCTCTACATAACAGAATACAAATAACAAAAGATATAACATGTGCATAATAGACTAATACTAAATTGACTCGTACTGGACTGGGCCAAGGCCCGTCTCTTATTAGTACTGTGTCTTCAACTTTTCACTTAAGCCCAACTTCCACTTCAAGTCTCGGCCCACTAGATTTGAAAAGGGAGGAAATGGAATTCGTGGTGGGGGACATGGTTTTCCTGAGGTTGCAGCTATTTCGTCAACTTTTGGTGGCCCAAACGGAGGAATGCCAAGCTAGCCCTGAGATTCTATGGATTGTTTCCTGTGACTTAGCATATCAGATCCGTTGTCTGCCGTTTGAAGCTTCCTGAGTCTGCCATGATTCATTTGGTGTTCCACGTGTCTCTGTTGAAGATGAAGTTGGGCCGCTTAGAAGTCCTTATGGCCCAATTGCCTCCCGTCGATGCCATGGGGGTGTGCAAACCCAGGCCCAAAGAGATTCTGGAACGACATCTTCGCCAAGTCAAACAGCGGCCAGTGGTGGAAGTTTTGACTCGATGGTAGGGGCAGACAACGGAGGACGCCTCCTAGGAGCCCTACCACCGTCTAAATGATGCCTACCCACACCTTGTGGGCAAGGTGTTCAAAACGGCGGGGCAATTTCACGAGCAACCCTAGGAGTCCAAGAGAAAAGGGAGAAGAACGAAGGAGGCATTGTGGATGGATCAGAGTAATACAATAATGACTTGATTTATTCCCTGAAATGAAGTGTGGAGTCCACTGCTTCCATTGGTGATGATCTCGTTAAGTAACTCAGTAGGCTGGGTGGGGGTAGCCGTATAGGGCTTCAAAGGGGGTCATCTGTATCGAGGAGTGTTTAGTGGTATTATACCACATTTCTGCCAATGGGATCCACAAGGCCCAATCTTTGGGCCTTTCACCTATAAAGCAGCGTAGGTAATTTTCAAGAGTTTTGTTGATTGCCGCTGACTGACCATCTATTTGAGGATGGTAGGCCGTACTAAAGGCTAGTTTCACACCCTGTTGTTTGAATAGCTCCCTCCAAAATCTGCTGGTGAAGCTCTTGTCCCTGTCAAAATTAATTGAATTGGGCATGCCATGAAGTCTGAAAATATTTTTGAGGAAGGAGTGGGCTAGGGAAGAGGTAGTGTAAGGGTGAGAGAGGGGGGGGGGGTTGAAATGAGAGTACTTAGTTAGGCGATCTACAACCACCTATAATAGTTAAATGTTTGTGAGGTGGGAAGGCCTTCAATGAAGTCCATGGTAAAGTGGGTCCAGGGTTTATAGGGTATGGGTAGAGGGTTCAAAAGGCCTCCATGGAGGGAGTTCTCAGGTTTAACCCGTTGGCATACATCCAAACTCCTCACATAGTCACATAGTCACCAACTTCAGATCTTAGGTCTGGCTGGTAAATCTCTCTTTTAACCCTGTGTAGGGTTTTATCTAGCCCAGAGTGTCCACTTGAGGGACTGTTGTGTAATAGGTAGAGCAGTTTAGTCTTGAGGCCAGAGTTATTAAGAATGTAGAGCCTATTTTTATAGTATAGGCATCCCTCCTTAACTGATAATTGGGGATTAGCTTCTCCCTTATCCACCTTCTGCAAGAGCTTCTATACCTCAGAGTCATCTTTATAATAGAGTTGCACCTCTTCCAATAAGTCCCAAGTAGGGACAAAAATCACTGAAAGTGCCACTTGGCCTTCATCTTCACCCTTCTTAGAGAGAGCATCTGTTGCTCCATTTTCAGATCTTTTTATATATTCCACCAAAAAGTCATAGCCTAGGAGCTTGCTAATTCATTTCTATTGGATGGTAGATCCCACCATTTGATCTAACAGGAATTTCTAACTTTGATGGTCTGTTTTAACAATGAATGGCCTACCCAAAAGGTAAGGTCTCCACTTTTGCACTGATGAGACTAGTGCAAAAAGTTCTTTTTCATAAGTTGACATACTCAAGGCCCTACCCTTCAAAGCTTGACTAAAAAAGGAAATGTGGTGCCCCTTTTGCATAAGGACAACACCCGCAGCCTTTCCCGATGGATCACACTCTACTTCAAAGGGAATGGATAAATTTGGTAGGGCTAACAATGGAGGGTTGGTTATTGCCTCCTTGAGGTCATAGAAGGTCCTTTCTGCTGCAATAGACCATTTGAACCCTTCATTCCTGAGTAAGTTAGTGAGGGGAGCAGCCACCCCACCATACCTCTTGATAAACCTCTTGTAGTAGCTAGTCAGCCCCAAGAAGCCCTTAAGGATCTCACCGTGGTAGGATTAGGCCATTCACACATGGCTCTAAGCTTCTCATGATCAGTTTTGACCCCCTGGGCAGAGATAAAATGCCCTAGGTAAGCCACCTCAACACATCCAATTGTACATTTGGATGTTTTTGCATATAGTTGATACTGTCTTAGAGTGTCCAATGCAATTTTCAAATGTCTTCCATGTTCCTCTTCACTATGGCTGTAAGTCAAAATGTCATAAAAAAAAAACAAGTATAAATCTTCTTAGGAAGGGAAATCAGATTCATTAGATTTTGAAAAGTTGATGGGGGCATTAGTCAAGCCAAATTGCATGACTAGGAATTCGTAATGGCTTTCGTGGGTTCGAGATTGTTTTGGAATATCTTTTGTTTTGACTCTAATATGGTGATAACCATATCTGAGATCCAGATTAGAGAATATAATCAAGCCATTAAGTTCATCCAGTAGCTCATCCACCACTGGTATGTGATATCTATCATTAACAGTGACTTTGTTTAGAGCTCTATAGTCTACACAGAGGTGCCAGGAGCCATCAACTTTCCTTACCAACAACACTGGTGAGGAACAAGGGCTCTGACTTGGTTGAATAACCTCTAAAGTCAGCAATTCCCACATAATCTTCTCTATCTCATCTTTTTTATAGTAAAGGTACTATAGGGTCTCATAGAAATAGGGTTGGTTTCAGGTTGTAAGGGAATGACATGGTCATGAGATCTTTGTGGTGGTAACCCTGTGGGTTCAATAAATATGTCAGGATATTGGTTTAGGAGTTTTAGGAGGGATGTTGGGATTTCAGGTATTTTTTTATTCAGGTTTCAGGTAGTGTAACAATATTCCATTGTTCCTCATGTTGTGGGTCTTAAGTACCCTTCCCACCTCCACTAACTTCGAGTTGAATAACTCCTTAGTAAACTGCATAATTAGCGCTTGGAAACTTCATAAAATAAACCCCAAGGTTTGAAGCCAAACCACTCCGAGAATCATATCACACCCAGCTAGTAAGAGTACATAAGTCTCACAAAGGAATGGGGTATTTTGTATAACTAGGGCAAAATCATTCACTCTTCCAATACTATAAACCAATTCTCTATTAGCCACCTTAACTTGAACTTTTTCATCCTCATGCACCACTGCCCTGGTTTTAGTCACTATAGCAGGGTCAATGAAATTATGGTTGCTGCCTGAGTCAATAAGTATGATTATCCAACAGTCCCCAATCTTCCCTTTGACCCTCATGGTTTTGGGGTTTCCAGAACTAGTGATAGAATGCAGGGAGATTGCCGGTCCCCCTTTTATAGTGGTCAATTATAACAGTTGTTCTTCAGATTCCTTCCCATTTAAGTCCCATCATAGCCACTTCTTCATCTGAAATATCACAGATCTCCCCAATTAAATACAACTTAGGTTTATGACATTTGTGGTCAGGGCTCCACCTAACTTCACAATAGTAGCACAGACCTTTGTCCCTAGAATCTTGCATTTGGGTTTGGTTGATTTTTTGTACTGGTAAGGTCTGTTTTTTATTAGGTTTCTGTGTATTAGTTTGGGAATGGAAATTTCTAGACAGGGTTGGTTCATTTGGGTAAAGTAAAGTTCCTTTATGGGTTTTCTTGGTAAGGGTTAAATTCCATTCTTGTATCTTAGCTA
This sequence comes from Juglans microcarpa x Juglans regia, assembly GCF_004785595.1. NCBI lineage: Eukaryota > Viridiplantae > Streptophyta > Magnoliopsida > Fagales > Juglandaceae > Juglans > Juglans microcarpa x Juglans regia. The sequence goes on along the minus strand of NC_054594.1, from coordinate 37,090,344 downwards.
AGCTGTAGCCTGAGATAAGTTTGGAGGGTTGAGCATCCTCACAGGTAGACAGATGTCATCTTTAAGTCTACTAAAAAAATAGCTTAGCTTATAGGGATCTGACAAACCCTTCAGCCTATTAGATAATGACTCAAAGTAGGTATTATAGTCCTCTACAAACCCAGTTTGTCTTAACCTTATTAAGGCCTCCATGAGGTCATCATAACAGCTTGGACCAAACTTAATGAGTAAAAAGCCCTTACAAAGTGCTCCCAGTCCATTAATTGTCCAGCTCCATCCAATTCCTGGAACTAAACCAAAGCCCTACCTTCTATATGGAAGGATGCTAACCTTAATTTGTGTTGTGGCAGTGTATTGTGGAAGGTAAATAATTGTTATACCTTTTACAACCACCTCGTTGGGTCACCACCAATGAACACAGGAAAATCAAGCCTTATCAAGCGGGTCTGCACCTCATCCATTTGCACCATCTGAAGATCTTGATGTCCTTTTAGCCTAGAGGATGATTAGCCTGCTCCTAGTTTTTCTTTTGCAACTCCATTGTCAAAATTGATAGTTGTCTCTTCAAAGCCAGCATTTCAGTCTCTAAACTTTTGTATTGTGACTCAGAGGTCTTTTTCAAGAAATTGAAGCCCTCTTGCAGCTGGGAAAATCTTGGTCCTTCAGCCATTAGCATGCTCTTGTATGAAGGGGAATGGGGTATCTTTGATACCATATTTGTAACACCCTATAGGGTACTTGGGCTTATACACTCACTTAGAAGAGAAGCATCCTCTCGAGAAGGAGAAATTGTAGAAAAGTTATGCATTCATCAATGATCTTTCCAAAGGGAATTACAGAGTATATAAACAGACACGCATAACAAACTTTGCCATTTTGCTGGAATATTTCGTAACATGATACTGACTAGACATCTCAGCATAACATAATATAAATAACGGAAGATATAATATGTGCGTAATAGACTAATACTAGATTGACTCATACTAGACCGGGTCAATGCCCATCTCTTATTTTAACCTAAGTAGTACTGGGTCTTCAACTCTACACTTAAACCCAACTTTTACTTCAAGTCTCGGCCCACTTATCATTAGTGTATTACTCTGATCCATGTAACCCTCTATGCCTCCCTCATTCTTCTCCCTTTTCTCTTCGATTCCTAAGGTTGCTCGTGACACTCTATAAACTCTGTGTCATTGTGCCACATTGGTTGCCTACCCAAGTATGTTGAGTTCAGCTGGATACAACCCCCCCATGTCAAGACATATTGGAACACATTACTTTTTTGACAACATTTTATCTTTAAAAAGAATTAGTCTTAATAGAATATATTAGAAAACAAAATCAGAAATTATTTTATTGTTTAAAATATGTTTTGTTATTTAAAATCATATTCTCTCAGGAAGGTGCATGCTTTTGTGTTCAGAGATAAATCTCATCCATATTATGACAGAATAAACGAGGCCCTGGAAGTTTTACTAGTGCAGATGGAGCAAGAAGGAAATGTTCCCAACACAAAGGAGATGCTTCATGATGTTAAAGAGGAGCAGAAGAAAACTTTGTAGCGACAATGAATGGCTCGTTATAGCATTCGACATCATTAGCACTACAAAGGGAACACAAATTCGAGTAACAAAGAACATTTGTGTCTGCGTGGACTACCACACAACAACCAAGTTTTTATCAAAGATTGTTGGGAGAGAGATCATTGTGAGGGATAAATATAATAGCAATTTCACCATTTCAAGGATGGAAAGTACTTTTGTCGTGATTATTGGTAACTCGGCATAACAAGATTGTGCCATTTTAGTTGTCAGAATGCAGTTTTAAGCATGTCAAAGACATTGATTGCTACACAAGTTTTGATTCCATTGATTGGTATATATGTGATTAGTTTTATCAAAAACTCTCATGAAACCTTCTTTATCAAAAAGTGGTGTTTATACCGTCTTATAAATCATTGATTCTACTTTGAGAACTACTCAAATATGTCTGAATTGAGGGTACTTGTTCAACGAAATAATTAGTAACATGAAGCTATGAGTAATAATACACCTATATAACTATTTTATAACATCGAGAGAAATTATGTAAAATACACTGACATTATGTGGTGCTTGTGAATGGAGAGAAATGATGAGTGCTTTGAAGATTGGAAACGTCCGTTAGACGGGTTGAAGAGATTCTTTTTTAACACACTATTTTCTTGAGTTTTGGTCAATGTTTGTAACGGAGATAGTTTTCATAATTTGCTTGTATTCATCATTGGTGCTTAATGGTTTTTAAGTATATTCTGTAATACTTCTTGTGTCACTGGTACTAGCTATGCCTTTTACCATCAATAAAGTTTTACTTTTTCTTACCTTATAAAAGACTATGCAAAATGAAAAGATTCTAAGTAAAGAAAACATTTACATTGTTGATAAGGTGACATAATCACGTTGAGGATTGCTTATAAAGGAGTTCTAATATAATTATAAGTTCATCATTTTAGCAGAAGCAATTGTTTCCTAATGCACTCTAATTTATTTGAAGATTGGCTACCTGGGCTGGTAAAATTTAGGGCTGGTCTGGTTACATAAAATAAAATTATTTTTTCTCATATAATCATTATAATTTTTTCAAACTCTCACATAAAATATAATAAATAATTTCAATTTTTTCAAATCTCAAAATAAAAATAATATTAAAAAATAATATTATAAAAATATTTTATTTATTTTTTAAAAATATCTCATTTCATCTCATCTAACTGCATAACTAAGAGCATCCTCATTGGCTTGGTCAAAGTTGAAGGATGGCTAAAATTTAGATAATCTGTGTCAAAAAAATCTCACATTGGATTGGGCATCTCTAAAACAATTTAGATTTCAGCTACAGTACTTCACCAAATATAGCTAACTACAATTGTTTCATCAAATATTAAAATATTAGTTTCTCACTCCAAGCAAACAAATTAAATTAATTAGAATATAATTAACATTTAACAACAAATTAAATTAATTAGAATATAATTAACATTTAACATTTAGAATATAATTATTATTAACATTTAATAATAATTTTTTTAATAATAATTTAATTTGAATATAATTATTATTAACATTTAATAATACTTTTTTTAATATTAATTTAATTAGAATATAATTATTATTAACATTTAATAATACCTTTTTAATATTAATTTAATTAGAATATTAATTATTATTAATTTAATATTTTTTAATATTAATTTAATTAGAATATAATTATTATTAACATTTAATTGGTAGAACTACAAAATGTGATAAAAAAATTAATTAATTAATTATTAAAATAATAATAATTTATTATTATATAGAGAGTAAATGAATAATCTAATGTGGTGATTGAATTTAAATAGAATAGGTAAATATAAATTCATGTGATATTAATTAAAATTTAAATATGTATTTAACCAATCCAATAAGAATGCTCTAAATGTTAAACAAAGCCCAACCAGCCAGCCCTCATAACTGTAGGGGTGTAACCGGTCCGGTCCGGTCCAGTTTTTGACAAAACTTAGGACCGAACCGGTATGTACCGGTTTTGTATTTTTCAAAACCGATTACACACCGGTTACCCTCCTAAACCGGTATCTCCGGTTTTACTGGTTTCCGGTCCAGTCCGGTTTTTTGATTTTTTAAAATGTAAGTTTGTCATTAAAAATAAAAATCTGTTAATAAAAAAAACTGCTTCAAAAAATCTGTTCTAAAAATCTGTTCCTATTACAAAATCTGCACTACTAAAAAAATATGTTTTAGTAAAAAAAATTAGTATTAGTTATAAACTTATATATTAGTTTATGTATATAATATATTAGACTATATAATAGTATTAATATTATACTATTAGTATAGTTATATATTAGTATTAGTCATAAACTTATATAGTAGAATAGCTATATAATATATTAGACTATATATAATATAATTTAATATATATTTTATGTTTAAAGTATATAATCAATTAAATTTTCATATTCAAAATTAAACTTTTATTTTATAAATTATAATAACATTATCTTGTATATAATTATATTAATAATATATGATCAAACAAATTATAAATGTTTATATTTAAAATTAACATTTTATGTTATAATTTATAAATTATAATATGAAATTATTTTATATATGATATATAAAACTTATACATAAAATATTAATTTTTATATTTTTTTTAATCGGTCTAGTTCAGTTCTAGAAATTGTAAAGTCAGAACTGGTGGACCAATTCCGACTTGTTTGTATAATTCAAGAATCGGTTTCGAATCGGATCGATTCAAAACCAATTTAATCAATCTAGTCCAATCCAATTTCGAATCAATTTTCTGATTTTTCGATTTAAATTTACAACAGTACTCATACTCGATAGGTTTAATCCTAAACCCATATGCAGTATACGTTTGGTTTCTGTCCCAAAGGGGAAATTAAAAGAATTCAACTTTGTGGACAAGACCCAATTAACAATGTCAAGGTCAAATCAGCTGCCATCCATTTGTCGCGATGTGCACTACCGAAAGCTACGCTTTAGAGTGAGAGATATTCTCCAATTAATTATTAATGAAATTTATTATTTTTTAATTTTTTTGTAAAAAATATTTAAACTTATTTCAAAAAAATTAAATACATTTTAATTTAAAAAAATTAAATACATTTTAATTTAAAAAATAAATTTTAATTTAAAAAAAATTAAATCTATCTTAATAAAATTTATAAAATATTACTATTCACAATTTCGACAAAGCTGCATTTGGATATTCTTAATTACTAGAGATGCTTTTTTTGGTTGTGTGTTTTATGACTTGGAGAGAGAAGCTCGCCCAGAGACACAAAAATAAAAGATAAAGAAAGAAAAAAAGGAAAGGACTGGGGGAGGACTTCATCATCGCCTTTAAGCCTTTTGAGGGACTTGAAAAGAAAAAGAAAGTGCACGTTTGCTACAAAGGTGTCGAGTCATGGAGGGTCTGTTAAGCAATTAAAGTTTAGACTTAATAGATTATCCTTCACCCACCCTTATCACTACCAAATATATCCCACCTTCTCACTTTTTGGTTGCAATATGACATTAGAATGGTTTTCATTTTCCTCTTCTTTTTTTTTTTTTCTTTTTTAAAAAAAAAAGTTTAAGGTTAACACTCAAAACTTCACCTAGGAATCCATCTTTTATTTAAGGTTAATCAGGAACTTTTAAGACAACATTACCACCCACCGGTGGGGACAATCTTAAATGATGCTTTCCATTGATATTTATTTATTTATTTATTTTTAAGCGAATTTGTTTGAAGTTCAAATTGCAAATTAAATGTCCGTTGTTGTTATGTCCAACTTTCCTATTAGATAAATAATAGTTATAATTGTGAGTACATTATTGTAATGTAATCACTTTAAAAAAAAAAATAAATATAAAATTTAAATAAAAATAAATTAATTTTTTAATAGTAGACCACATTCTTTTTCAAAGTGACTATATATTACTTGTGTACTCTACAATTGTATATAGTATTACTCTTTTTACTGTGACATGATTCACAGTAAAAAATCTTTCTATCATGCATTGCTCTTTTTTCAATGAGATATTATACTAAGGCCAAGAACTTAAAGAGAGAGTTCCACCACTTTATTTTTAATTAAAAATTATGCAGGTGATAAAATGAAAGTGAGAGAATTTGTAGTTTTTTTAAATTTAATGATATTAATTATACATTAAATAATAAGGTATATAGTGATCACAAGTGTGCATCAATTGTCTAGAACAATAATACAGGGGCTCATAAAAAATTCACTTCAAAGTTCATACATAAAAGTCTTTAAATAAAAATGCAATGACTTTACTTTTTTTAAAGAATAAATATTTACAACCTTTTCACATTCTATACTTTACATTTTTTTTAATTTTTATTATTTTTTTTATCAAATTTTTATTATATGAATAATGAATAGAAAATTTGAAATTATTTTAAAAAAATAAATTCAAAAAAAATATTAAAAAATTTAAAAAAATATAAAATATAAATTGTGGTGAAAGTTCCGTAACAAAACTCTTGTTTAAATAGGAACACTTTCCTTCCTAAACATGCTCGTAAACTGTACTGAAGTTGAATAAAAAGTTGAGAGTTCATGAGTAGCGTAGGGCAGCGTTCGGGTTATAATTCGTATAATTTTCTCAGTTCAACCAAATAAATACTATTACAATAATAAAAAGTAAAATTAAAAAAAAAAACCAAATTCAATAATATCATCAAGCTTTTGCTTCATCAATCATCCACTTTCTCGTCCATCTTCATCAACCCTTTCACACACCCACCACACCCCCCCCCCCCCCCCCCCCCCCACCCCCCCCCCGCGTCTCTGCCAATCTCCCAATACTCCTTTCCAGAGAATCTGAAGAATTTTCCGAGAGAAAAAACCAATCCCGGTCCCAAACCCAGATCCAAAAGACCCCTTCGGAGTCTACCTTCAGAGTCTACCTTCATTTTTTCTTGACGGTGATCGTTAGCAGATTAGGATTTCTTCTCCGACTACGAAGTCCCAATCCCATTCTTTTTTCTCACAACAATAATCTTTACCCACTACCAATTTCCATTAAAAAAGAAGGCCTTTTTTCTCGCTCTCTTTTCCTTCACGTTCTTTTTCTCATCCCGATTAGCCAAGAAAAAACTCCCGTGTGATGACCCTAAAACCCGAGTTTAATTCGGTGATTAATGGGGTTCCCTTAGGATTTTAATTTTCTAGTACAGCTAGATGCTAGAGCTCTCTCTACATATATCGGTTAGACTTTTTTTTTTGAGGAAGTCCGGATGTTTTAGTTTGGTTTTTGATGTATAGAAAAGGTTATTTGATTGTTGTGTTTGTGTTGGGACGCGATGGATCTGAGACTGAATTGAAATCGAAGATCTGTCGGCGATGAACAAAAGCTTTTAGATCATTGTATTACCAGATTGTATTGGATTGCCAGCTAAGACGGTGAAGGGGCTGAGCTTGCTGCTTGTCTTTGTTTGATTGGGAGCTGAATCATGGAGCATGTGATTGGTGGAAAGTTTAAGCTCGGGCGGAAGATCGGTAGCGGATCGTTTGGCGAGCTCTATTTGGGTATGCAACTCATGCTGTAAAGTAGCATTATTTATTCGTTTCACTTTATGGCTTTGTATTTTTTGTTGAGAATTAGTAGGGTTCATAATGCTTTGGCTTGATGTGGGTGTTTCAGGGGTTAATGTACAAAGTGGAGAGGAAGTGGCTGTCAAGCTGGTATGTGGAGAGGGGGGAGGTTCATTTTCTTTGTTGCACTTAAATTTTGTTCTGGGAGTTTGATCTTTTCGCCCTTTCGGTGTTGGATGACAGTGAATTATTTTTGTGTTCGATTTTTCGGAAAATTGTTATAAGTGGAACAGTTTTTCTTTTTAATTCAGTAGATCGACATGTTGAGTTGTACTGTGAAGATCCTACTATATATTATTGGTTGCCTCTCTCAGTTAACTTTTTTGTAAGGATGCCTTAAAACGCCTTAAATTTGTAGGAAATGCATTCTCGTTTGCAAGCGAAGTCTTTTTCCTCCAGCATCCTCCATATATTACTATCTTATCTTATTTTGGTCTTAATACCCTTTTTTTTTTTATAATCGTAATACCCATTTTAACTTGTATGTTGACTGTGTATCTGGTGTTAATACATTGTTGTATGCTTGAATGGTGTTGATACAAGGTCGTGTACTTCAATTGAAGTTTTTATTGTTTTCTTATATCTTAGGAATCTATTATTTTGGTTTTATGGATTGACCTTATTAAAGTCAATAACTTTTATTGGGAACCTATATTTTACCTGTTTCCCCAGGAGTCTGTGAAGACCAAGCACCCTCAGCTTCACTATGAGTCAAAATTATACATGCTTCTGCAAGGAGGAAGTAAGTTTTCCATTGTAGTCCTCTTGTTTATAGTGAGTTGATATGGAAAGCCGCATTTATCATGTGTTTATTGTTTATTAGTCCTCTTTTCATCTTGTTCATAGTGAGTTCAAGTCAACTTATGTAGCTATTGTATTTTCTCTGTATGAAGCGGGTATTCCCCATCTGAAATGGTTTGGTGTTGAGGGTGAGTACAATGTTATGGTTATTGACCTTCTTGGACCAAGCCTAGAAGACCTATTCAACTATTGCAACCGGAAGTTTACTTTAAAAACAGTTTTGATGCTTGCAGATCAGTTAGTAAGTCAATTGATTGTTAATATGTTTGGTATTTTGTTAATATGTTGTTACTTATTCAGAAAAAATGGAGGTATCTATGGTTAAGTGGCTTCCATTCTGATGCCTTTTCTTTTCCTTTTAATTTAATGTAGATAAACAGAGTTGAGTATATGCACTCACGGGGTTTTCTTCACCGTGACATAAAGCCTGATAACTTTTTAATGGGTTTAGGGCGCAAAGCTAATCAGGTAATTTTTCCATATGGTGTTGATTTCTTTATGTATGCTTTCAACTTGCATTAGTTTGAATTATGTACTCATTGGATCTTAATTATTCCATAAATGTCTGTGTATGGATTTTGTTAGTAATATCATGTTTTGTGACAATATTCTCAGTTTGTATTCTACCCCAATCCAAGTGTCTTGTTGCTGATTTAGAAGATTGCATGCTTAAGAGAATCTTATATGGGTTTGGTGATTGAAACAGTGTATGGTTTTATTGGTAGTTTTTTGGGTTCCTAAGAAATACTTGTTGGGGATCAAGGGCAACAAATTTCATCTCAAATTCTAAAGAAGTCTGATTTCCAACTGCCTGTTATAGCACTTCAATTAGTGAGACCAAAATGTGTATAGGTTATAATACGGGGAATCTTTTAGTTGATTTGAGGAGTTTATGTATTTCATGTGCATTCATGGGTGAAAAATAACTATTGGGTAGGCCAACACTTATGTTAAATATTGTGTTAGGTAATAATACTTGCATTATGAGCAATTATGCATTGGCATACTGCTTTTGGTTCTGTTTTAAGTCCTAAGGGCATCTAATCTCCTAGACTGAGTATAGGTGGAGGTTGAATGAGATCCCACATTTCCTGGGAAAGAGAAGCTTTTACACTTTATAATGATTCCAAAGGGCTCCATTAAAAATTTGACTTCTTTTGTCATGACAAGATAGGTGACTTATCACTTAACAAAAGACTAATACCAGTGGCAGTAGCAATTCATAAACGACTAAATGGTCCTAAAAGTCTTCTTCACCCTTTTTTTTTTTTCATATATGTATAACGGTGTTAGTGATCCGTGATCCCCATGCTTCACCTAGCCACAAGAGAGTTTACAAATGATTGATCAATGTCTTGTAGTTTACTCTCCATAGTTGCGAATAGAGAATGCGTCGTCATTAGAATATGTAAACTTTATTGAGTAATGATACGATGATCAACTATGGGAACTTGAAAGATCTCCTATATGGCTAATCCCAAGTTGGTTGAGCCTGAATGTAAAGATCCAAGGGAGGCCCAAGCCACAACTAAAACATAGTCCAAAAGACTAGTCAATGGTACGATTGGAGTATTTTAGAATCCTTAGATAGAGTACAAACTTGTCCCTCCCAAGCTAAGAGCCAAATAATAAAGGCCTAGGGGTTGGCTCAAGTTGTAAAGGCCTTGGGCTTGGGGTATGCTCCCCCAGGTCTAAGGTTCAAATCTCCTTGGGTGCAAACAATCTCTAGGGGTCATCGGACTGAGGGATTTTTCCCTTGAATTATCCAAGGTGGACTTGCGGGAAACTCCTCATCGAGGGTCTGTGTGCACCCCTGGGATTAGTCGGGATGTTGTTCTACCAATCAAGAAAATAACTTCTCCCTCCCAAACAATATGAGATCCCATTCACAACCCATACTCACTCAATATGGGGGGTATCACAATCCCCCCCCCCCCCCAAAAAAAAAAAATACTCGTGCCATTTCATCATAGGTGGCACGGCTCAAGTCAATTTTGGTTGGGATTGACTTTGATGGTGCTATATGTAATGGCCCAAGGGAGGGCCCAAGTCACATCTAGATCATATACTAGGATCAGTCATTGATACAATTGAAGTAGAATTATTATTATTATTATTGTTATTTATGTCGGGGAACCTCTCCAAGGCATGGCCCTTCTGACCCACCCATGCAGAGTAAACCCCGGTCCCTTGCACTGCACCCTCAGAAGTTTTCCTACACGGAAACAATTGAAGTAGAATTATTATAAAGAGCAATAACTTCTCATTCCCAAGCAACGTGGGATCCCATTCACTACTTATTTGTTTTCTTCTGAAGTGAAAATATCTCAACCTTGTATCCAGAGGGGGATCGGTAAAGTACGATATCATGGGAGAGATAGGGGTTTTGATTTTTGATAAGTATAACCTGGCTACTTTGCCAATCCCTCACTTGACTGATTTCACTTAATAATGTTGAATGGCATATTGTATTGGCAAATGCCCTAGTCACTTGGCAGCACTGATCTGTTTGATTGATGCTTGCTTAGGCTCATGTACATTACCAAACTCCCTCTGAAACTAATTGTTTTGGTGTTTTAGATGTGTCCTTACATGCATTGCTTGGCATTTCCTTGCTTTAACTAGGTTTATTTTGAACAACAGGTATATATAATTGATTATGGTCTGGCAAAAAAGTACAGGGATCTTCAAACACACAAGCACATACCGTACAGGTAATCCAGCATTCTTGTTTCTTGTAACTTTGATCAAGTTATTCTCAGCACTAGAGAACCTCATTGGTACCATTTCCCGATTAGGTTTTAATTTCTACGCTGTATTTACTGCTTTGTGGTTTTTGTTGGGGTCCCCACTCCCTTATGTATTTTTTTTCTTATTAATGAAATTATCTCAACTTATACAAAATAAAACCCTCACTGAAAGCTTCTTGCATATAAATGTCATGCAAGAATTTCAACAACCTTGAAACACTAATTTTAACATATATTATAAGTGGAATGGGAGCTTTAGCAAGTACTGACATGATCCTGTAGGTGTCTATGTATGCTTCGATGGGTCTACTTATAATACAGGCTGTTGAGCGTTTCATTATACCCTTTCTTTTTGTTATGTTTAAGCTCCAATCACAAGTGAATTAGTGGCTTCCTGATGTATCTATATGCTACATGTCTTTCACATGTTTAGTATGTCACCATATTTTAATACAAAGCCCCTCTTCTTCTCCCTCTTCAAGTCTTTCTGCTATCGTTTTGTGAGATTTTCTTTTGGTTCAGGGAAAACAAAAATCTCACAGGAACTGCTCGTTATGCAAGTGTTAATACTCACCTTGGAGTTGGTGAGTGAACTTCTGTTTATGCAGCTAATGTAATGTGAGATGGTTTTGTATTCTTCCTGTCATGTATTTAGATGGGACAATGATTCTACTTGCAGAACAAAGCAGAAGAGATGATCTGGAGTCTCTTGGTTATTTGCTTATGTACTTTCTGAGGGGAAGGTTGATCACTTAATTTATTGTCACTTTTCCTAGTTTGATTAAGCTTATTCATATTTTTAACTCATTGCATATAAATTCTGTTTCAGCCTTCCTTGGCAAGGATTAAAAGCGGGTACTAAGAAGCAGAAGTATGACAAGATCAGTGAAAAGAAGATGCTTACTCCCATAGAGGTATCATCACTTGCTCCTGCAAGCAGCTTATGCCAAGACACTTAATTTTATGATGAGACATGGTTTGAGTTCATAACAGGAAAAAAATCACCAGTTTATGCTATCAAGAGTCTAATATCCAGTCCTCCTCCTATTTTTCAAGTGCTCAAAACATGGGTAAACTAAAGGCATATAAAAACATATATGCTATTTGACAGGTCCTTTGCAAATCGTATCCATCAGAGTTCACCTCATACTTTCATTACTGCCGATCACTAAGGTTTGAAGACAAACCAGATTATTCATATCTGAAGAGGCTTTTCCGGGATCTATTTATTCGAGAAGGTTACTTGCAGATTATTATGCCCCAGCCCTTGAGATTGTTTTCACTTATTTTATTCAAGAAGTGTTGAATGATTCTTTCTCCAATGCTCATCTTGTATCTGATCAAAGGGTTTCACATAACTTGGAATTCAGTAAGTTGTAATTGGTGCAGGTTATCAGTTTGACTATGTATTTGATTGGACGATATTAAAGTATCCTCAAATTGGCTCCAGTTCTAGAGCACGAGTCAGTAAATAATTTGTTGGTGTTTATTTCTTATTAAAGAATATTCTATACATGGGTAGTAAATGATCTTACTATCTTTTCTTGTCAATTTTCTAACAGCCAAGTGGGAAACCTGCATTGAACCCAGGAACATCTGCTGAAAAAACAGAGAAGCCTTCAGGTCTGTTTCCCTTTCACATCCTAGGATTGTAACAAATTGTTTTTGAACAATCAAGTTCCATAGATGATTATAATTCAACTAATATGTAATGAACACTTTGAGCTTCAAGTGTTTAGCCTGTTCTGTGACGTGGCCTAAGATATCTATTTTCATTTTCATTTGCTGGATTCCATCTTTGATCGTTTGGGGAATTCTTTGTTTAAATTGTAAATTTATATACGCAGTTAATAGAAATAAGAAGATGAACAAATTTTTAATGTATGGCACGTACCATTGTATGTTTCTTCTAGTGGGACAAGAAATTCGAGATAGGTTCTCGGGTGCTGTTGAGGCCTTTTCTAGAAGGAATGGCTCAGGGCACGGTTTGCATGGTGATCACTCGAGGCACAGATCTTCAGATGATGTGCCATCGTCCAAGGATGTGGTTTGTAGTTGCAAGTTGCGTTATGCACTTTTTCTGCATTGGTTCCATCGGTTTATCCTTTTAAATTCACTTTTTTGTTTGTTTTCCACTTTGAAGCAACCTGATTCTGAAAGGGGACGCAGTTCTTCTCGTAATGGCAGTACCTCAAAAAGGCCTGTAAAATCAAGCAGCCGGCCTAGCTCCTCTGGTGAGCCCAGTGAGAATCGGTCAAGTCGGCTGGTTTCAAGCAGTGGTCGGCTGTCCACCACCCTGAGGATTCAACCTGGGTTTGAATCCAAGACATCATCTTTTAACCGTAATGCAGCCACCAGAGGTGGTTGAGATGATGCTCTTCGGAGCTTTGAGCTCCTGTCGATCGGCACAGGAAAGAGGAAATAAAGCACGAATCCATGTGGGAAGGAGTGCCTAAGTCAAGGCTCAAGACGACTCTTTTCAGTTTGTGACGATGCCAGTAATGTTATGGTTTTGCCTCGGTTACTTTGTATATGTGTATCAATTGTTGGGTTCAATTCACAGCTAAAAGCTCACTGAAATTTCTCCCAAAAATACGTCCAGACGCTTGTACCCCACTGGGTCTCAAGCCTTTATAATGAGATGTGGCTCTTTAGACTCGTCCAAAACCCAAAACCTTGCTTTGTCAACGAATACGTCCTTTGTTTTCTTGTAGTGCGTTTCATAATATATTTATCATCGTTCATCGAGCTTCAGTTGGAGTAAACTAAGTTATCATATATATATATATATATATATATATATATATATATATATATATATATTAATTTGATCGCCACATTAATTAGATATCTTGAACTTCTCCAATTAATATTAGACTTTAAAAAATTATATGATTTCTTGTGATGCATGCATCCATCAATTAAATTAGCCCAATCTTCTTTTCTTTTATTGTTTTGACACATCTACTTCTTATGAGAGCATCAAATTTCCAGCATTGATAAGACACTGACCTGTAGGCTGTAATCGAGTCGAGTCGAGCCAGTTTTTGGCTTGTTGAGCTCGAGTTCGAGTTCAAGATTTTTATTTAATCTTTATTTGAGTTGTTTATTTGTTTTTCTACTTTTTGAATGAGATTTAATATTGAATAAATTAGATTAAAAAAAATCTACTATTAAATTTGTACAACTAACAAGTATAATCTCTATTAAATTATAAGATTTTATAAATTTATAAATAATTAATATATAACTAGTTTAATATTTATCTATAATAATAATATATTATATGCCTATATAAATTATTAATACATACACATAATATGATAGTATATATCTATTTTATATATGATTTTCACATACTAGTATATGAAATTATTAAGTCTTAGCGACTAATTATTATACAAATCATTAACTATAGCTATGAAACATATTCAATACATAGGCATATGTGTCTAGGTTATATATATCATATATTTAATTATAAAAGTGATATGCTTATATCATTAGCTAATACACATATATATGTATATATACATAAGTCATATATGTATATATTTAATAATATATAAATGAGTTTTAATTAAGTCGAGCTAACAAGTTAACTCAAGTATAAACGAGAGCAGGCCTTAGTGAGCTTTAGTCGAGTCAAATCAAATTTGGTCAAATATGTCTTATTTACTAATTGAGTGGATATCTGCTTTAATGAGCGAGCATTTTTTTTTTTATGAGTCTAGTTTGATTCAAATTTAACCGAGCGAGTATCGAGTAAACTATCGAACAAACTGGTTTATTTATAGTCCTACTGTCGTGTCTGGTTTTCAATCAATTATAGAATTTCAGTTTTCCGCAAAAGGAAACTATATTTCATTATATGCCTTTCGTGTGTTTTGTGACGCATCAATTTCTTTGCTGTGTCCGAATTCTGGATGGTTTCTGGCTGTAAGGGATAAATATTTTTATCCCAACTTAAAACATCCGAAAATGTTTCAACATGATTTTTCGAGTTTTAATTCCCACCAATCAATGGAAAGCCAATAATTTTTTTTTTTTTATTTTTTTTCCAGAAATCAAATATTTTCCCCTTGAAACGTGTGCAGACCTTATTAATGAGTAATAATATTACTTGTTTATACTACACAAAATCACTAATACTTCTAATTAATGAAACGCGAATTCAAAATAAGTGTAATAATTATTGCAAAGTCGGTCGTTTTCTTCGGTTATGGAATAATATCTTAAGGCTAGATATTATAGAACATCGTATTATGACCATGAATGTAAAAAGGGAAAAGTTACTCATCAGCTTCTTTGTTTGAGAATTGAGGCGAATATATATATATATATATATATATATATATATATATATATATAATATATGGGGGGATCACCTGATCATTAAAATTCACGTGATGATGATCATATGAATATCATTAAAACAGAAGAAATTTAATTAGTAGTGCCACCAAAAATGAACAGAAGAGATATCATTCATGGATCACAGAAATGGTTTTATAAATTACCGCTACTTTTTTGGAAATTAGCTTTAAATTAATATTATGAACTTTCTATTTAACGACGGAGCGAGAAACCAATATATAGCCATGCTGCCATGCAAATAGATTCTGGAACCACAGCACTATCATCCATCCTAAATATACAGCCATAAATTAAATTCCCTTCCATTTTTGGTGTCACACTCGTGCTTTATTATGACAACAACTTGATGAGCAATATTATATCAGTCAAACACAATTATGGCAACATAAATAACCTGCATCCCATTCCTTGCCAGCACCTAAAATGGTTAGAAATTTACCTATAAATTGCTCACTTGTCTAAGGCTCTCGTCGCATCATTCCTTGTCCTGTTCCAGTGCCTGCCCACCAAATCTTGCCAAGTAAATCATCCAAAAGTCCAATCCTTTTCTTCTTAAACTGATCTCTGATCCTTGTCTAGCTAGGGTTCCCTCACCATGGCCGAGTATGGATGGAACATTAGGAGGCATAGATACAGTGCTAATGGGTTAAACCGAGGTCGGCAAGTACTACGGCCTCTTAATCGAACGCAGATTGCATGTCGATTTTGTGACCTTGTGTTTATGAACACCCAAGCCTTCATACGTCACGTGGAGTCTCACATGGTGGAAGAGGAGTCTTCCTCGAGAAGAAGGCAACATAGAAGATCAAACCGCATGCCCTCCCAAAGAGCTATCTTTAATTCTTTCGTAACCGCCAATTACTTTTCTTTGCCAACACCACCACGAGGAACTACTGTTCCACTTTTCGTGAACAGGTTACGGCCGCCGGTGCAATTGCCCTCTGCAGTGCTGCCAGAAAGACACCCTTTTCTTGGTGTTAACCGGATCGTTGCCCCGCGGCCAAGGCCAGCCCCACCACTGCAAGTTTCTTCTCCGATGGCAAGGCGTCATGACTCCTCACAGCTTACGTCGTCACGGTTGACACCTGCTGCTGCCCCGCAAGCGCAAACGAGAGCGTTGGAACCGGAAGAGACTAGGCCTACCGATAGCACTCAGCCGTATCTTAATCAGTTGGAGCACCCCATCACGGCAATAGTTGAAGTTGTTGATAGCAACAATGACAACTGCACAATTTCTGGCTTAAACAAGCTTGATTTGGCCTTGAAGCTGTAAAACGGCCTACTTTACGGTTTAGGCATAAGTTTTTTATATTCTAAATAATAAGGGATAAATACTCTTTTTGTGATCCTTTAACTAAGAAACACCTTATACTCTATAGTTTATACTCTAAATAATCAAAATTGAGACATTATGACGTCCAATTATTAAAAATTGACAAAGGCATTGGACAATACGTAGAGATTAGAAAATGGGTACTGCTGGTGGTGCACTAGTGTGTCAATTTTGATACAATTTAAGGTGCAAATTGCAGAGTGTAGAATGTTCATTAGTTTAAAAGGGTGAAGAATATATTCTCCCAACAATCTTGCTATGCTAGCCCTATTGTGTTACCATTCATGTTGCCTATTTCATTTTATAAAACCAATGACTCTTTTGGAATTGATTTTTTGTTCTTGCCCTTTTGGATTTGGTCAATTCAAATTGAAATTTAAGAAATCGTGATTTTTTTTTTTTTTCTTTTAAGCTGCATCTTTTATCTAGGAGATAATGCATTAAATCAAGTAATTTTAAGATCAAAGATAAAAGAGGTGCAAAAGAGTTTATCTTTTGATCTTTTCTTAATTTCATGGTTTTCTTTACCATTGATGATTTAATCCCAAGGACAAGAGTCATGAGGGAGTTGCCTCTAGGGTTTCCAGGGTTTCTTTCTTTTATTGTCCCAACACCAAAAACTCACTAGGGTTTATTTCTTTTCTCTCCGGCTCCTCCATTTCCCAAAACTTAACCAACTACCCCAGCCCCAAACCCGGCCGGAGGTCCACCCTCACTCGTCCCCTTTGCCCTTCAATTTTCTTTCCTTTTCTTCTCATTTTTCTCTTTTTTTCAAGTCATTAAAGGCTAGATTTAGGTTTTTTATCTACAAAATCACTACACCAACCCCACCTCCGGAGTCGGCATGTGGCAGCCTCTAGCTCATCTCGAATTTGAGCCTCCTCTTGTTGCCCGACACTTCTAACTCATCGATGATTTGCAACCTTGTTATATTGATTTTCTATTTTTTTTTTCCCCTTTTTTAGGGACTTTCAACTACATATTTGTGTCCAACCATCACCGGCCACCGTACATGCATGTGCCCCACCGGAAAGTCTTCTAGTGTCTAGCTCCTTCTTCCTTCCAAACGCTACATTTTGATCGGCGTGTGGGCCACATGTGCCTCCATGTTTCGCTACCTATGATTCTGCCATCCGTTACTTCGTATGCTCCACTATCTAACAATGTAGGAAATGAGATCCTCAATATACAAACAGCTGATGGACTCTCCTCCAACCAGCAAAACTGTATTTATGACGACTTTTTCTTGAACATGAGTCGAGAAGTACTACTTATGGGACTAGAATTCATATATTCTATTTTTCAATTTATTTTTTATTTTCAGCACTAAAATGTTTGGTTTGACTATATGGTTGTTGGGTATCTCACCCCTTTCAATTTTTATTGTTCTAATTTTCCCAGTAGGAAAAAAACTTAATCCCCAAGTTTTCGCCGATATTTTAGTTTTCTTTTTTCTCCATAAGTTCTAGAATTATTTAATATGTAAAGGAAATAAAAAAGATTAGTGATATATAATAAATGTCTTCATCTTGCAATGGAAATTTAGAGTAATTATTGTCCTATGGTTGGGAATGAACTTTAGATGGATTATACCTTAATGATCTACCGGCCAGTCTGGGCGGCCAAATGCAAAAACCGCATCATCATAATTCGGAGCATGTGTATAACGTATGAAGTCTGAGATGTTTATATATACCAGGAAAATGTTATTTACACTTACAGCTTTTACTTACATAACCGTGCATGCTGACGCATTAGCTATTGATATATTGAACATTATGAATTTTGAATTAAATTCAAAATTCAAATTAAAAAAGAAAAAAACTAATAAAACATGTTGTCTTTTACTCAATACGTATAATGTTGTGCCTAAAATTGTAAGTACATATGACACTACTTTATATACTAATATAGTTTGAGATCTATAAAATTTTGGAGACCAAATTGAACATCACAATATTTATACTAGCAAAACATAATTACAAATAGTGATAACCCGAAACTATGTTCACTAAAATGGAAGACGTTTATGTGACCACTCAACAAACAGGAGCTACGTTTGGATGCTAAGATGATCTGAGTTGATTTATGAATAATAATATTTTGTGAGTCTCATTAAGATGTGTTTAAATATAAATAGGTTGAAATATATGTTTAAATGTATGAAGTGGGTTGATATGAGTTTAACTTTCTTATAAAAAGTTGAAAAAGTAGTAGATCTCATTAATGATTAGATTGAGATGAGTTTAACAACCAAATACAGTCAATACTGGATAAAGAACGTGAAAGAAGGATTTATATATATTTCTGGGCATGATGGTACTTTTGATGGTCCTAAGCTTCAGTTCAGTCCATATACATACGCGCGCGCACATATATTCAGATTGGAGAGAAAAATTATATGGATTATAATTGGTCAAATTCTAATATTAGCCAATTTTGTATTCCCTTTTCATGAAAATACTTGTCCTTTATTATCTGAGCTAGAATCATGGATACCCAAGTACAATGGTTGTGGTCTAATTCTCGTCTCAAAATAGTGCATGGGTTTTCTTTGGATAAGCTAGCTTTTTTTTCCTGTTTAAGGAGCTCATCATGTAGTGGCCGTGTGGTGACTTTTATTTCTCATGATGTTGTGGTGTTCGAAAATTAAACTTCTTTTAAACGTTCAACTATATTGGCTTTCAAGGGAAACTCTTGCATTCAGCTCGTCTGGCTGATCATGGTTTATTTTCACTGAAAAGTAATCAGAATTGGGTTTCGTTAATCAAATAAGGGTTCAAACTAGCTAGGGTTCATATATATATATATATATATATATATATATATATATAATTAACTTTTGCCGATCGAAGAAGTCTCTGCCTTCTTATGGGGTCCTTATTGCTAGGCCAGTTTAAAAGGCAAACATCTTTTTTCCTACAACAGAAATACAGAACTGCCAGGCTGGTCTTCACTGATGTTAGTGAAGCTGAACTGTAAGTGATCTTTTTCTCCTTTTCTTTTCATCACACTCATAAACACGGGAGCACACATATACATGTATAGCAAATAAATTATATACCTTTCTGAACAGTACTAAAAGAAGCATGCATGCATCATGCGATCGATCATGCGTAATGCAAGACTACCGATTGACAGTGCCTATATATACCTTTTGTTCGCTTATAAAATTAAATATTATGATCAGTTATAAACCCTAATTTTCTTGTTTTCGTGATCTGTTATTTTTACGAGCGACGTTTGAATTCATGAGAGAGAGAGAGAGCTAGAGACAGAGAGATCAGAGGGAGGGAGGGAGAATGGTTAGATCGATCACCAAGCATGAAAGAGGTCATTTGTTGCCAACCAAATGATTTTTTTTTTTTTTCGGAAGGGTACGTTTCCTTATAGAAAAGAGGGAAAATTAAAGTAGAGATTTATAGTTTGGTACTGAAAAGTTATCCCTTGTGTTACGATATTAAAAAGAAATGCAAAAAGGTTTTTTTTTTTAGTTTCGATTCAGAGACACACACACGTATATTCGCCGTTTTCTCTGTCTGTCCTGCATTGCGATAACGTATCAGATTGATGTTCGTTTCTCAAGGTTGGCCGAAGAAGCTACAAATAACGATCCATGTAGCCCTGATGCGAGAACAATGACAAGAATAGCTGAAGCATCCTTTGAGGTGGATGATTATTGGAGAATTATTGATGTTCTTCATAGAAGGTCGGTTTGTTTACTTTAGCCTAAAAAAGTACGTTGATTTTTTTGAACATTACATGACCATTTAACAGTCTTTATTCGCACGTACGCATACATCACCATTCCCAGCTTGTTCTGTTAAGACCCCAATTGCTACCGATTCTTAAATGTTAATATAGAAATATTAATGCAGGTTCTATAGCATTGATTGGAAGCGATGGAGACAATCCTACAAATCACTGGTACTTCTTGCGTTCTTACTAACTCATGGTCCTGAAGATTTGGCTGAAGAATTCCAACGTGATGCTGATCTTATTCAAGAGCTTGGAACATTTAAACACATAGATGAGAAGGGGTAATTCCTTAAAATCCTCAGGTTTCTCTGGTAAAATGTATGTATATATATATATACATAGCACGAGCTATTTTTTTCTTTTCCAGGCAATTTGAGCGCGTTAGAGCCTTGTTCCTTTAAGGGATTGCCAACAATATTGGCCGACAGGCCATTAGTATAGCACTAGCTTTATATCATATGCTTGCTTTCATTTTCAAAATCCTGGTGAATGATGTTAGGTTCAACTGGGGCGTCAGCATGCAGAAGAAATCAGAGGAGATACTTAAACTTCTAGGAGGAGGAATAGCACTCAAAGAAGCGCGTCTGAAAGCTCTCAAAATAACAAAAGAAATCCAAGGATTTGGAAGTCCAAACACGACTTCTCCTTCCTCTAGTACTGCTAGTACTACTCCCTCATCTTCCTCCGAAACGTCAAGGTTTTCTTCAATTCTCTCATCGTGTTCTACAACAAGTACTCCCACATGGAATGATACATATGAGTTGAACAAACATGATCAACTGCGCTCACCTACAAAAGATTCTAATTCAGAAGAAGGAACACGCGATCATGAGGAGAATAGCAAATATTTCACATTTAAAAACAAGAATGTTAATGTAGGATCACACCAATGGGATAGCCCTGAGGTTCTAGAAACGGGTTTTTTGCTTGATTCTGAAGATGAAAAGGCGGATGGTTTTATTAGTGGAATTTGCTCAAAGCTTGCTGGCATTAGTCCCTCTGGAGGCAATGATGATCAGGAATTTGGATTTAGGAGTGTTTCTGATGCTGGAAGATCATCCTCAGTGACGAAGAAAAAGTTTGATCGCCAGTATTCACTCTGGTATTGAAAGAGTCACGGGGATATAAATTATTTTTGGTCTGGATATTTCTAGTACTTATGTTTCGTGTGAACATGTGTGTTACGTACGTAGTACCATATATAGTAGCTAGAGCCTGGAATATGCATGGTTTTGTAATAAACACATTTCTTAAAACATCTCAAAACAGCATTAATGATCACATAAGATTTTTGTTTCACCCAACGCACTTTTTGATGCTTGAAAAGGAATGGAGCTAATCCCAAAGCCAAAGGCCGTAAACGTCATGCTTTCCAACCAATCGAGTTCAATATTATTAATGTATCCGAAGTACATCTTATCGTGCTCACACCAATCCCCATCTAAACTCTATCATGCATAAATACTGTACCCTAGTTAATTACTATATATTATATTTTTCGCTCGACAGTTTACTATTAAGTGAGATGCGCGCCTGTGCAGCAAATGAATAGATCAGTAGACAGCACACAGATCAGTTCCGGTTTTACAGTCTGAGTCATGCGGCCGGCCTTCAAAGAAGATCAGTCGAATAAGGCACGTCACTGTAATAAAACTACTTATATGTTGCAGTTATTTTTTACGAAAATTATTTTTCTCAGTTAAAATCAGTCTATTTTTGTTGTAAAAAGTCATTCTCATCGTAAATAATTCGTCACAAATAATTATTTTTCTTATAATGCGTTTGAAACTTATTTCACTTTAGTCTAATTTTAAGTTGAGTCTAATATTCAAACATTCAATTCTCACGATTTTTTTCAACTCAATATATATTTATATACGGGACTCATAACCTCTTTTAACTTCTCGTAAATACATCAAACTCATCTTAACATCCAAATATATTTAAACTCACCTTAAGTAAACTTCACAAAATTTACTCTACCATCTCAATTTATTACTATTCATAAAGAACTCAACTTATATCAACTTAGTTCAACATCTAAACGGACCTAACTGTTCAGTCCGTGAGCCATGAGCACTAGTGAGATCAGACTTATAACTTGAAAGTACCAGATTTCCCATGCATGAAGTGGTCTAAACGGTAGTCTTGTTGGGCCTTAACCTCTTCAAGTGATGGCCTGCATCTGCAAGCGTTATATACCCAAGCTACTTGCAATAGACATTTGAAGTTGGAGTCTAGAAAATCATGAGTACCATGCTATGTAGGAAACTTTCTAGAAAAAAAAAAGAAGAAGAAAGGAAATGACTTAAAACATAAAGTTATGAATGGTAAGCAATTAGTTTGTGTATGCATAAAACGATTGACTGGGATGCAGATTAATCAATTATGTAGTTGGGCTGTCTTGAGTGTATGTGGTCATTTTCTCATGTCTCAGGGTACTCTTTGTTAATTTCTTTCCTAATTATGTTTTTTTAATGCAAAGTCCGGTGTGGTGTCACTATAAATTCTTGACTCGTCACTGTCTGATCATGAAGATGTGGGTTCTTATTTATGCCATTGCCTTTTTCACTTTGACGCCATTTGATAGTTAATATATAACTAGTACTGCGCTGGCCTTTATCTTGATGATCTCTAGATAAGATATAGTGATTAGTTCTTGTTGATATTAAATGTACGCAACATTTTTGTTATGGTATCAAATATCAATAATATTTATTATTAATATTTTATTAAAAGATTTTTTTTTTTTTTTAAGTTCTGAGGTATTAAGGGAAAAAAGAAAAGAAAAAGAAAACGCTAATGATGCTCTAAGGCTTCCGCTAATCATGATTTGAGCTAGCTAGACAATGTTGTTCCGGTAGGACAACTGATGGAACTGATCCTAAGAGGTAATTGGTTGACTGGGAGTAACTTTCTTACAAGACAAACAAGATCTACCATGTCAGGATAAAAGAAATGAGGCTCCCTCAATCTCACTTAGTGCATTGGTATTGGCTTCATCAAAAGTCTAGTTAAATAGAAAATATAATGAATTTCATCAAAAGAGAACTGCATTGAATTAGCCAGAGAGATAAGTGTGAAACTTTGAACTACAGTAAATAGATATATTTCTTCAAATTTAAAGGACTACTGTTCACTCATCAAATTTATTTTTTATTCACTTTTAATCTCTAATTGTCTTTTTTATTCATGTTTAATCTCCAATCATCTTATAATAATCATATAAGAATAAAATTAAATTATTAATTATAATATGATTAGTATAATTATAAAATATAAAAAATAATACTATTATTAAAAAATAATATTATATTATTATTTTTATGAATTCAATAGCTAATCCAATGTAGAATTATGGATAAAGAATTTTTTATATATGAAAAAAAATATACTTTTCATCAAAATTTGAAGATGAATTTGACGAGTCTAATGCTAATGCTCTAATTTTGATAAAAAAAAATAACAATTTTGATTAAAGCGTTGTCCTTGATTAATTAGAGACTAATTTCAAAAATTTTGTTTTTGGAAAAATTTTATATATAGTTATTTTTGTGTATTTATTTATATTTTTTTTTTTTACTCACAAGTTAACGTGATTGGCTGTATTATTTTTTTTAATATAAAATAGTTGTTGAATTTTGTCAGATCAGTGGAGTACGCTTAATTAACTGTACGTAACAAAATTGCTTAGGAGATTTAACTAAGATTATTCACACGACTCTTCCACATGAACAGAGTAAAGAAATTAAAGAAAAACCACCTGCAAAATACTAAATCCCAGCTAGTTTGGGCTGGCAATTAATTTCCTTTTGGGTAGGGTTTGGTTTATTTTTGCTTTTCTGTAATTGACTAGCTGGCTTTAATTATTGGCTTTACACATACGGCCCTATTATTTATATCGAGACATTAATTGACGATTACGAATATAAGATCAGTGTTAAAAACATGATGTCACCCAGATCACATGAGACTATACATATTGTCGCCCTAATATAAAAGTAAAAGAAAAATAAGATTGCATAGAAAATATAATACTATATATATTCACCTGATCTATTCAGCATATTAAATATATATATATATATATATATATATATTCAGTCCAAACTGAAAGAAGTTTGTCCTATGATCTCGTGACTCTTATTTTATCTAATTTATCGGAGTGATCATCAGGACATATTATAAATATTTTTTACTATAATGTCTGCACTGCAGGCACACGACATTTATTATAACAGCACGAAGCTATATCAGGCCAAGGCTCGAAAAAAGGAATCAGGTACTTCGGAGTTCGATAAGCACCGATTGATTGAATTGGCAATGATCATGACAATTTTGAATCGAATATCTCAATATTAATAAGAGTTATTAAAAATCATATTTGATGTAATTAAAAAAAATATAAAATAAAAATTCATTGAATAGCTTTAATAAAAATATGATATGTATCTAAATAATTTCAATAAATATGTAATTTATGTATTTAACTATCTTATATATGAAAAAGATAAAAGCCATTAAGTTATAAACACATGGTAAATATAGCATTTTATGCATAACTATAAATTTAATATAAAATAGTACTAATTCATCTCTTTAATTTTTTGTTCATCTAAAAAAAAAATAACTACATGTTTTATCTTTCTGTTTTTTTACTATTTTTATGGAATACAATAATGAATAAATTAATATATGTTTAATTCTATCATATTTTTATACAATAAATTAAAAAAAAAACTCAATTGTTAGACAACTTAAAAATAAATATAGTTTTGAATCGATTGAAACCGGTCAAATAGATCTAAAATTGGCTTGAATTAATTTGAATCGGTCAATTAAATCGGTTCAGTGAACAATTCAATACATTCACTAAAATCAATTCGGTTTTTTACCGATTTAATTTAAATCGGTTAAATCGAATAATTTTTTCAAGCTTTATATCATGTACCATTCACATTGTTCTACCATGCATGCCGACAGAAATAAAAATAGAAGTTGCATTATTTTATTTTTATTTATTAAAGACAACGTCAAATTAAATAAAACAATAGTAGATCTATCGGTTGGCGGAGGGAATCGGAACCACCCCATGCCTTGAAGTTGGAGGACTCACTCGAGCTCAAGTGGACCTGCAGTTCCTTGCTGCATTTTATTTTTAAAAAAACTTTCATCATTCATTCATCAATAAATTTATATTTATGAATAGATATATTCTGAAATATACTTATATCAAACATGATATTATAAATCAAAATAATACATTTAGAGTTCTATCACTACACTATTTCATTTTGTGATTAATTTGATATTCATTACTACTGATACTTTCTATAAATAAACGTTCAAAAAAAACCCAACTTCATCCTTCATAGAAGAATATGACTCAACCTTTACAGATAAAATTTGAAAATGATTTTTTTTATTTTAATTAAAAATGAAAAAGAAAAATAGTAAGATAGATGCGAAAAATAACAGATTATAGTTTAGACCAACTCCAATAAATTTTGGAACTTGTGACAGCGTAAGAAGGTAACACATTTGTATATTTTCAACCACAAAGCTCAAATTTAAAAAATTTAATGTGGCAAGTCCGGTGATCTATCGCTTGTGGCAAGAAAAGCTTGCCTGAAATGATGATGTGTGAGGACCACTTGTGATTTTCTGCAAAACCGTCACTTTACTTCAAACGATTTATAACCTAAGAGTCTGCTTGTTCATTGCTTGTCTATCGGAAGGGGAGACGACTAGCCCTTGCTGCATCTTGATATATAATATATATGATATAATCAATGTATGTACCGCGAGATCTCTTAGGATACTGTATGTTAAAAAATATATTTATAGATATATAGTTGCTTTATAAATTATAGCAAAATGATAATCCTACAACCATTTTATAATTCTATTTAAAATGAATGGTATTTATGTAAAATTGAGAATATTTTTTAATGAAATGACATAATTACATTACTTGATTTGAAGTGAGTAATAAAATAATTATAAAAGAGTTGTAGGTGTATGAATATCCTTAATTATAGACTAAACACAGTTGATATGAAAGCCTGCAACGTAAGTTAATAT
Organism: Juglans microcarpa x Juglans regia; assembly: GCF_004785595.1. Classification (NCBI taxonomy): domain Eukaryota; kingdom Viridiplantae; phylum Streptophyta; class Magnoliopsida; order Fagales; family Juglandaceae; genus Juglans; species Juglans microcarpa x Juglans regia. Next base: position 37,064,063 of record NC_054594.1, on the reverse strand, counting down.
AAAAAATATTAGTGTTTTAGTTTTTTTATAATATTTATAATAAGTTTTACTATATACATTATATATACCGTGTTTATTCATAAGTTGTAACTGACAAAACCCTTATTTATATATATGCGTGTGTATTTTTAGAGTTTTGTTACTCATCATTCTCATACATTGTATTATATTATACATCACATTTATTTTTATTTTTTTAAATTTTATTTTATTTTATTTTATTTATTTCTAAATTAATTGAATTCTTCTATTCATTATTTATACACCACATATTTAATAAAAAATAATTAAAAATTAAAAAATTATATATAGTGTTTACTGTGAAAATGATAGTAGAATTTTACATATGTTTAATTAGATAATTGGCACATTCTGTCACTTCCATTAAAATATATCTAGATGGAGGGGAGAAGTCAAAATAGTCGTAATCATGTCATGATGCTGCCCAAAGCCAAAAATTAATTTAAAGGAAGAAAAGAAAGGCATAGCACGACTTCCACCACACATTTCTATTTTATCTTAATGTCATTTGATAAAATAGTCATTTGATATCTTAATGTCATTTTATCTTAATATTTAAATATGTATGTGTTTAAATAAAAAGATAAAAATGACAAATTATATGTTAATTAAATAAAAGTATAAGATGTAAGACTTTTTTATAATATTTTTCGTATATATATATATAGGCTTGGATTACTGCTCTACTCATACACCCTTGAGTGGGTTTTGAGTGGTTACAAATTTCCAATTATCTGATGCATGATCGGTAAGAGTATTATTCTAACTACAATGATGGCATGATCGGTAAGAGTATTATTCTAACTACAATGATGGCCGGGCCGGGAGTTTCTTTCTTTTCTACTTTTTCACTAGGTTTTTTCTTTTTCATGAACTTAAAAACCATCCTTCTTTCACTTTTGAAATTATTATTATTGGCTGAGTGAGGATTGCCGTTACTAATTTAGGTGCACTATCTCCATTTTTTTCTTTATTGAAATCTCACTGTCTTTATGAGGAGGTAAAATACATCAAATCCATAATAATTTTCAAGACCCAGCTCATTAAGAGGCCGTCATTAAGAGGCAAAATAAGAGAGAGAGAGAAGGGACAAGAAGGAATAAGGGAGTAATGGTATTAAGAGGTAGAGATGTGTGATGAGAAAGTAGGAAGGAGAGAGACGGTCAGACACGCAAGACAGACATCTCTCACCACTAATAAGACGCATGCGTGAAGAGGGCTAGATAAAAAAAAGCAACTAGACGACTCAATAGGGTTCTTCTTTGACTTATTTTTCAACCTCTAGACAGAGAGTTTCAAAGAGAATCTCTTATCCAGCAAGTGGATCTTCAATTCTCATTATATAGTGAGAAATAAAAAGTTATGAGAGATTGTAAACAAATATATTATAGTGGAATCTCCCATCTCCAAACTCCCGTTGACATTATGCCTAGTATCGAACCACATAAATTTATATTTTATCTCTTCTTATTTTATCTGCATTTAAATAATGTTCATTACCATGGACGTACGCATGGACACCGTACAATTATACCGAATTACCGTCGGGGGCTCCACACCTCATCGATCGAGGCCCAGCCCACCTTAGTGCATTTGAGAATAGATATTTCTTTCCTTTTGATCTGTATCGTTTTTGGGCATTAACAGTCTCGATATTAATTAACTTGAAAACAATTAAATAATGAAAGGAAGTAGAGTGAAAATCAAGCATATATATATATATATATGTTTAAAAAAGAATACGTAGACTTGGGGAGAGCTGAATTTGCTACATACGCATTACAATAACAGTTGGTGCAAATTATTACCAACAAATATAGCATTGCCAGGCTTTTTTTCCTACCGAATAGAGAGAGAGAGAGAGATTTTATAATGCCCATAACCATAAGAGAACATCTTCAAGAATTCAATTATTATATCTATAAATTTTCTTTTAATTTGACTCTTTTTGGTTGTGGTTGTTGAGAAAACTAAAGGTAACATTTTGTTTTCCAATTCAAATATTCAATATTGCATGTTTTCTCTACTCTTAATAAAGTTAAAAATAAAATGATAAAAAAAACTAATAACAACTAATATGAAATAAATGAAAAATTATTTACGAATTTGAGTTAGGTACCAGACAATTGTACTCGGTCCGATAAAAGGGAAAAGAGGACAAGTTTATTGGAGTTATTTAAAGAGTAAATTAAGATTAATTCTATTGGATGGCGTAGTAGGTAAATCCCAGTGCCAGTGGCTCGAGCACACAAGTCAAGTCATACAGATGGACGCTAGAAGGGCATGCTAGTCATTGTGCTTGCCCGTAAAAAACGAGTGAGAACTGAGAACAGATATTTATTATTATTATAAAGAAGAGGAATCTCCGTTACCGCTGTTTCCATTCCCAATTTGGACCACCATCTTTATTTCAATTCACCGCACCGTCTTTACTTTATGCTGGCTCCTTCTCCTGCTGTTTTTAGGGAAATAAATATTCTCCTGCTGTGCGTTTAGCACGGCCAAAGAGGAAGTTTGGAAATAAATATATCACATTTATTGAGAAACTTTTTACTATTTATAAGTTAACGTATAAATTCGTCGCTTACTGTAAAATCACGTTAATCATAAAATATTAAAAATACAAATATTTTTATATGAAAGAACGTAGTAATGATGCCAATAATTTAGTTCAAAATGGTCATTCTCATTCATCTTTGACTGGAAGAATATATGCCTAAACCATACATACATACAGCCAGCCGCCAAACAAGCCTTATGAGCATTGGCATAGGTTTAAAATTACTAAAAGTTAAGATTTTGACTAAAATTAAAGCCATTGAAGATATTTTATATTGGATTATTTATTCTAGAGTTAAAATAATAATATAATATTATCTATTTTTATAATACATTTTTTTCAATATTTTTTTTTATATTTTATAAATACACTATATATATATTAATTAATAATTTAATTTTTACTTAAAATTATTGTTTCTCAATTATTTTTTATATCAATTTAATTATCCAACATAATATAACATTGTTTGTAAAAAATATTTCCTGAAAATTTTGAATATAATATAGTCTTGTTTACTATTAAAAGTTTTAAAAATAATTTAATAAAATTTTATTGATTATTTGTGAATAAAATATGAATTTGATAGATAAATAATGACTTTCCAATTTTAAAAATTCTTTTAGAGTACTTAGCTCAAAATGCTAAAAATTTCTAACTAATCCAATACAGATCTTGACTAACCCAATATCAGTATCCTAAAAGGCTACTCCCTCTCACCTCCCTCCTGTCTATATGTTCAATATGTTAGTTTTGTTTTATTTTGACGTGTTTTCGTTTTAGCTCTATTAAGGGGTGCTCTTTTAGGTGATCCATTTTTTGCATAAATTTTGTTCCTCTTTCTTTCTATGTTTTGTGTTTCTGAATATACTTATAGATCTAAAACCTCATCTTTAATTTTTTCTTTCGAACTCGTGTGTGGTGTTGAGTCGCCTGGAACGACCGCAGCTGGGGCAGGAGTTGGTCGAGAGGGGCGGGCGATGCTATGGCCGGTTGGTCTTGCAGCGGAGCTTGTGCGTAGGAGGTCTTCTGCGCAGTGGAGGCTGGTGTTCGTGCGAGCTGGGTGCTTGTGCCGTCTGGGCTCGAGATGCCAATGTTTGCGATGGACGCACTGTTCTGGGCTCACGCCGGTGCTCGTGGAGGGTGGTGGTAGCAGAGAGGGAGATGGCCTTGGGAGAGAGCGGCGAAGGGGGGTGATGGGCAACGTAAATCGCAGAAGAATAAGGTAGAAGAAGGTAGTAGAAGACAGTAGCAGAAAAAGAAAAGAATAGAAAAAAGAAAATAAAGGAAAGTAGAAAGGGGCGGCGAGCCCACTTGTTTTTTCGTGTTTTGGTATTGTTATTGTGTTTTTCGTGTGTAATTTTCAGTTTTTAGTTTTTAATAAAAAAAGAAATAGGCTATTTTGGATTTGATTTTTATAGTAGCAGAGTCCTATATTCCTTCTGTCTGGAAGGATAGAAGGGTCTAATGCTTCTCTTCTTTGGATGAGGGTTTAGTTCTGTTTTTACAGAGCGCTCTCTATGTTAGGAGAGAGTTTTATAAAAGTTAAGACAATGTCCGTCATAATTAAATTTATGTGCAGAGGTGCCTCTGAGCAGATGCACGTAATTTAACTTGTAGTTCAGATTTATCCTATATTTATAAATCATAAATGTAATTTTAATTTATGAAATGAAATAAAGTGTATTTAAAAAAAAAATAATGCTAAAAGGCCTTCAATTGCGTAGAAAGTGGCATTTCAGTGATTTCCGAATAAAAAAAACCCGGAAGTGCGGGACATCTCCAGTGTACTGTATGATATTTTTGTCCTTCCGCTGTGCTACAGCGTTTCCCGTGCCGTTGGTCACCTCCACTATCAATTTACCAGAAAGTCCTTACCTTTTTCACCTATGGCGATATCCACTCTAGGCAATATTCAACGAAGCAAAGCAAAATACGATTTTTTTTATTTTTTATTTTGATGTGAAATGTAGTTTATTTTGCAGGAGTTTCTGGTTGGCATCCTATGCCAAACTGTCTTACAGATCCTTTTATTTCTTATTTATTTATTTCTTTTTAGTTCTCACTCCCTCTAGTCAGTAATCACACTCTCTCTGGTGGCCATTGAAAGCTCATCTTTCGGAGCTATGGCTTTCCTCTTTTCGTGTTCTGCAGGAAACTTTTTTTCTGAGCTGTAAAAGAAAGAAAATATATAAAGGAAAAAAAAAAAGAGAAAAAGAAACGCCCACATATCCAAGCAGAACCTATTCGCCGGTCGCAGAGAGTGTAAATCCGCTTTTTCACGGGTTTTACTGATTTTTGAACTTCTCTGATCCAACTTTTTCAGTTTGCTCTTCTTCGTGGACCTGGACCTGTTCAGTTACAGCTTCTCTTACCGTTTCTCCTCTTTGTCTTCTAAAAAATGAAGTCTTCGACTCGCCTCGACTTGGCTGTGTTTCAGCTAACGCCCACTCGAACCAGGTTTCTTTTTCTTCTTCTTCTTTTTTTTTTTTGTTTATTTTCTCTTCTCCTTGATGAATAGAAAGGTAATAATCTTGAATCAATAGCGTATACTGCTTGTTCCTTTCGGTTTGTTTTACTATTTCGAAATAAGTTTTAGTTAAAACAAACGGCTGAGTTTTTGGTTACATTTTTATCTCTTCAAGAGAAATTTACTTGTTTCTCAAGCGGTCTGAATAGCCGTGCTTTACGTAGTTGGAAGTTTAAATCTTGCGGCAATTCTTTGTAGCGTATTCTATAAAAATGTAAAATCTTTCTTCCTGAGACTTGACTGTGATTTTGGTAGAGCTGTAGGGAAACTATGTGAAATTTTCCTTGGCTACTTTGAGATTAAACTATAGTAACCTAATTTTGGATTTTTCTTAGGTGTGATTTGGTTATATCTGCAAATGGGAAGGAAGAAAAAATAGCTTCAGGTTTGCTGAATCCATTCCTTGCACACTTGAAGGCTGCACAAGAGCAGATGGCAAAGGGAGGTTATTCGATTGTTCTAGAGCCGGAGTCTGGAAGTGACGACACATGGTTTACAAAGGACACGATCGAAAGGTGTTGTGTGACTTTTCTATTTTACTTACAAAAATTGTTATCGACTTTTTCCCCCTCACGAGAAAGGGGAAGTGTTTCCTTATATCTACCCGAACCATGCCTTGTTGGTTACACATGTAGTCATACTGATGTCGTGCCTTGTGACCATTGATGTTGCTACACACATCGAACTTGTAATTTGCTACATTAACACTTTTTACCCGTAAATTGCATGTTTGACTAAAATGTGATGCTTTCTATAGGTTTGTTCGTTTTGTAAGCACTCCAGAGGTCTTAGAAAGGGTCTACACTCTCGAGTCAGAGATCTTGCAAATTGACGAGGCAATTGTGATTCAAGGCAACAATGATATGGGGCTGACTACTGTAAGTAAATTCTATCAGCTCCCTATTATTTCAAGGTCAAATTGAGAAGGAAAGGTTAATTTCAGTTTTTTTCCATGTTGCAGGTAGAAGATTATCAAGCTAAACCTGGAGAAGTCAACGAAGGTGCATTTTTGCACTAATTTTGTGTTGTGACACGTTTTGATCATCCCTGTCTTTGGCTTCATAGAGTGTCTTCTTCTTCTTCTTCTTTCTATTTTTGTTTTTTTTTTGCATTGGTGCAGGGAGAGAGTTTTTTTTTGGGGGGGGGGGGGGGGGGGGGGGGGGGGGGAGTATGGGAGCTGTAGGGGGCATAGGAGATTGGGTTATTCTTAACTAGCATACTCTCTCTCTCTCCCCCCTCCCCCCCACCCTAAAAAAGTTGTATATATTGTCATACTATGAAATTTGGCTTCTGTCAAGCATCAGCTTTGGCTAATAGACGCGACCTGACTTGCGAACTTTAATGGGTTTTGTATTTTTTTTGTCAACATTTCCTCCATTTTTGACAGGTAGCAGGCCTGTGCCTGATTCTAATGAGGATAAAGCAATTGTCCTTTACAAAGTGAGTCCTCACTGATTACTCTTGCAATACAATCGACATTTTAGCCTCTTAGTTTAAGTGGGTTTCTTTTGGTCTCTGGCAGCCTGCAGCAAATCCAACTGAAGTGAATGTATCCACCACACAGGAGGGAAATTCAAAGTATCTTTTCTTGCTTATATGTCTTAAACATTCCTGCCATGAGTAATAAAATTATCAGAAAACTAAACTGCTTATCCAGAGTTGTTGTGTGTGAGGGATAATATATGGTTTTCACTATTCACAGAAAACTATCGGATTTGTTGTGATTACATTATATTTTAGCCTCTTACAAGTTTCTGCTTGTGGTGAGTAAGTTATGGATGTCATAAATATGTCCAAGTGCAATCCTATTTACGCTTATAAGCTGTACAAAAAATTTATTGTATCCTTTATCAATGACATTCCATTTTTTGAATGTATGTTGTTTATTTTCACACCAATTTCTAACAGGCAGATGAGTTGCTTAGAAAATTCTGCCCAAGTATGCATGGACTTCTATTCTCCCACTACTAAGAAAATGTTTGTTTTGAGGGGAGCCATATTTGGGTTGAGAATAATGCAGCATAACTTTTTTTTTTTGATAAGTAATGATCTTTATTGATGTGAAATAATGCAGCATAACTTGTCTCCAGAAAAAGGAAAAAAGAAAAAAAAAGAAAAAAGAAAAAGAAAAAAAAAAGGAAGTAATGGGTGGAAACTCCTCATGTTGTGCCTAACTTTGAGATTGCTATGATCTTAATGTCTTTTTTGTCACATATTTATGACCGGTTTGTATTAGGGTTCAACTTTTGAAAGTTCTGGAGACACGCAAAACTGTGCTGCAGAAAGAGCAAGGCATGGCCTTTGCACGTGCTGTAGCTGCCGGTTTTGACATTGATCACATGTCACCATTGGTCTCATTTGCTGAATGCTTTGGAGCCTTGCGTTTAATGTAAGCAGCTTGTCTTTGAGGGACCATCTTTATCATTTTGTGGTGGAGATTTCATATTTTTTCAGCAAATCGACCACTTATCAATGTAACAGGGATGCATGTATAAAGTTTATGGAGTTATGGAGAAGAAAGCATGAAACTGGTCAGTGGCTTGAAATCGAAGCAGCTGAAGCAATGTCTAGCCGATCAGACTTCTCTACCATGAATGCATCAGGCATTATGCTAGCAAATGTGGACAATAAGCCCAAAGACTATGAGTTGGCTTTAGAAAATAACGGGAAAGCTAGTGCCGTAAGTGCAGGTATATTCTCATAGCTACCCTTTAAATACATAATTATGGTGCTATCATTAGTAATATGTCGGGGCCCCATTTTTCTTTTTTCTTGAAATGTTTGCCTGAACTGCTAATTTCCATTTCTGAAAATAGAGAAAGGTTTCAGTTGTATTTCATTAGATGGATGAATGTGTTTGCATGATGAAGTTTGACTTGCAAATACAAAAGGGACCACTCAATCATTTATTCTAACTATTACTTATGGTCTAATCATATGGAAAGGAGAGTTTCAAGTGACATGCACAGGTTAGAATAATGGCCCCAAAACTTTATGTGTGACTTTTCAAAGTAAACAGTGTTTGTATAACTAACCAATTGAATTAAACAGTGAACCCTTATGTTGGCTACGTTCTGGGCTTATAGCTTCAGAGCTTTCTGAAAGATTCAGGGGGTAATATCTATTTTCTGGCAGCATCCCTGAAACTCTTGAGAAGGGTAAAAAATAAGTAAGTCTGGCACTGGTATTGGTGTCAAAACCATGAGGTGTCCACATAGCTCAAGACAATTGGACTATGTACAATTATTAGGGCTTTAAAGGTGCTTACTGATTGCATGGATTATTTTCAATATTATTCCTCTACTAACCCTAAATGTGGTGTTGTATGTATGAATATATTTATAATTTTCAGTTAGAAAACTTTTCTCCTTATTTGCCCAGATGAAAAGCCTCCTGTGGATCACAAAACACCATCAGGGCATCAAGAATACTTTCAGGGGCAGTTTCCTCCTCATATGTTCCCTCCCTGGCCTGTTCATTCTCCTCCTGGTGCTCCCCCACTCTATCAAGCGTATCCCATGCAAGGCCTGCCATATTATCAGAATTATCCAGGAAACGGCCCATTTTTTCAGCCACCATATCCATCAGTGTCGGACCCTAGACTTAATACTGATCCAAGAATGGGACACAGGAGGCATTCTATGGATAGTAGGAACAGCAATGCTGAAATAGAAACTTGGGAGACGGATGCTTTAAAAACAGTATCACAAGATGAAGTAGAGTTGGACAAGGAAGCTTTACAAACTCGAGATTCACGGAAGAAGGCTAGCCGATCAGGTAAAAAGCAATCAGGCATGGTTGTCATGCGGAACATTAATTACATCACTTCAAAGAGGCAGAACTCTTCTGGTAGTGAATCACAATCAGCTTCTGACTCTGAAACTGATGAAGGTGGAGATTTACAGGCTAGTACTCTGGAGATGAGGCGTATGGACTCCCAGAGATCTTCCAGGAGAAAAGGAAGCCATGCAAAATCCATGGATAAATGGAATTCATCTGACAAAGAAGAAATGACTCATGGTAAGGACGTAGATGGTGGACATTGGCAAGCATTTCAAAATTATTTACTGAGAGATGCTGATGAGGACAAACGTGCAGTTGACCAAGGCATGTTTGCAATGGAAAAGGAGGCTCAAGTGAAAAGGAGACAAAATACTGTAGGTGATGATCCTTTAGTTTTTAGTGGGCAAGAAAAGGGTGAAACACAAGAAGATAATGTGATGGACATGCATAAATTTAGTGGAAACATGACCTACAAGTCCAAGGCATCAAATGATGAATTGTTGAGCTCTAGAAGAGACGGTCGATCTGGTGATGGTAGAAGGCATATGGATATACAGTCTGCAGAAATAGATGGAAGACGAGGTGGATATAGGAGGGGTGGCAGTGATGATTTTATGGTACATAGACAAGGAGGCCAGTCTGGCTATAGAAATTTGCCCTCGGATGTGCTTGTAAATGGATTTGATCGTGTAGCCAATAACTTGGACAGAAGATCATCACATGATATGGATGATGATTCTTACATTGTTGCACTAAGGGAAAATTCACTAGATCAAGTTGGAAACAATGTCAGAAATGCTATTGACATGGATTCTGAATTCCCATTGGCATCTCAGTTGTCAGAGAACTCGTCTAATAGAGTTGGGAGCCAAGTCAATCATGAGCCAGATGAATTGAGTTTGATGCCTGAACGTGGAATAGAAAAGGAGTCAATTGGTTATGACCCTGCTTTAGATTATGAAATGCAGATTCGTGTTCAAGATGGTGCTTCTCTAGATAAAAAAAATATCGAGGTGGATGTCAAGCAAGGGTCTAAAAGGTTAAGCAACGACCGTAAATCAAGACTTGTGCCAGATAATTTAGATAAAAAGAAGACTGTGGGACCAATAAGGAAAGGAAAACCTTCGAAGTCAAGTCCTTTGGAAGAAGCACGAGCACGTGCAGAGAGGCTAAGAACCTTCAAAGCTGATCTTCAGAAAATGAAGAAAGAGAAGGTTTGTTTTTCATTCTACTTGTGCATTAAATTTTGGGGGAAAGCAGCAACCGGGACCCCCCGGGTGTGGGGGGGGGGGGGGGGGGGTGGGGGGGCGGCATGCTTGCTTATCTCTTCAAATAAAAAAGTAGCTTAATTAGTGGCCAGTGATCTAGGCTACAACCTATCCATTCAGTTTTGTATACTAGTTTTTTTTTTTTATATGAGTAAACCTTTTGTTAATAGAGGACTACGCAAAGTCCGAGTACACTGGATGTATACAAGAGAACACCTAGTTACACCTCTTGATTCAGTTTTGTATACTTGTTCATCAGCTATGTTATTTTTTCATTCTGGTGAAGACTTTTTCCAGCTCACCTCGCTTGCTTATTGAACACATGTTTTTGTTTTTTCATTGTCCGTTTTCTCAGGAAGACGAAGAGTTAAAACGATTGGAAGCTTTAAAGATAGAGAGACAAAAGAGAATTGCTGCAAGAGGGAGTTCCATCCCAGCTAAGTCACCACTTGCGTCAAATCAAGCCAGGAAACCATTGCCAACAAAACTTTCCCCAAGCTCTCACAAAGGATCAAAGTTTAGTGACTCAGAACCAGGATCATCGTCGCCTCTAAAAAGGTCCTCCATCAGAACTGCCCTTGTAGCCAGTGATTCTCAGGAAGCTTCTAAACCCAGCAGATTAAGTACTGGAAGTCACTCGGTTGGAAACAGGTTAAACCACACTGTGTCTCCACTGCCTGAACCAAAGAAAGAGAACAGCAGTGTTATAGCTGATTCTAAGGCATCCATGGCACGGATTAGAAGATTATCTGAACCTAAAATGGGTAGCAGCCATCATGGTACTTCAGTGAAGTCACGAAGTGCTGAATCAGTATCGAAGGCAAAGATATCCGTTGCCCCTGAGAGTAAGAAAATATCTGCAATTATGAACCATGATAGAAGCAAAGCTGCAACCCTTCCAGAACTGAAAATTAGGACATCAAAAGGACCTGATGTTGCCCAGAGCAAATCAGGAGCTAAAGATACAGCTCAGAAGGTTAATGGAAATAAGTATTCTACAACTTCTGAAGGTGCTGAAGTGAAGAGGAACCATGAAAATAATTCTCATCATAGTGACGGAGATGACAACCCTGTGATTGAAAAGACCGTTCTGATGCTAGAATGTGAGAAGCCGTCTGTTCCCACTGCACATGCAAAGGAAGGAAATTTGGGGGCACAAAATGGACAGTATGATAACTTTAAGATAGGGAAGAAAGTTGAGTTGGTGTCTGATTATGCTGTTATATGTGCTCCAGCTTCACCACTTAAGATGGATAAAATTGATGGCGAATCTTCGGAACACCAATCCCAAGAGCAACACACTTCTTTTGAGGTATGATTGGTCAAATGAAAGGGCTTTGATCATGGGTAACTGTTTTTGGTTTTTCTCTCATAAATATATATTTTTATGGGTCTAAATATATTTCGTTGCCTTAGAACTTTGATGGATATAACATGCATCAACATTCTTTAAGAAGTAAGCTTAAATTATATTCTCTTGATTGTTGCACGCCTTGCTAGAGGATATAACACGTTATGATGTGTGATTCACCAACTCAGTGTTGGTTCATAATATCTTGATCTTATTGCTGTACTTTCTACAATGTAATATTTCCAAATAATAGAAGTAACAAGTAGTTTCAGGTAATTTCTTACACCAGCAATCCTTGATGTTGTTACCTTGCCAGTTAAACGGTTTATTGTATTTATATGATATGTATCTTTATGTATGTTAAGAAAAGTGGTTAGCTACTACTAGCAGAGCTTGGTGAAAATTTTGTTCTATCATCTATGGTTAAACTTGATAAGCACGTTGCCTTATTGTTGAATAATTGTCCTAGTCGTAGTAATGGCAGTCTCGGTCCCATGCTCTGTTATATTTTTGAAGTTATTTTTTTCCTTTCTTTCACTTCAAAACGAATAATAATTAAAATATCTTTGATTTGGGATACATTTTAATTCTTTAATTTCTTTGGCAAAGATGAGAGTTTTTCACAATAGTCTGATTTTCTCTCTTCTACTTCTTTTTTAACATCATCTGAGGTTAGGTCACGACAAAAAATGCAGACAAGAACCTCCACAGTTTTTAAGCACTAGTATTGCTAAGAAACCATATCTAGCCCCCTATGCTCAGGTTTCTTCTTTGGAAGGTCGATGTACTGGGAATTCTGAGTATGGCAGAACTCCACCAAGCTCGGAGATTGTGACAACAGGCACAGAGTCTGTCACAGCACTCATATCTGATTCTAGAAACTTGAGACTGGAAAAGATTTCAGAATCATTGGAGAAACCTCAAGTAAAGGACTCGCCTAAAGGGCTTAGACGGCTGTTGAAGTTTGGAAGAAAGAATCATAGCTCAGCTACAGGGGAACGTAGTATGGAATCCGATAATGCCAGTGTCAATGGATCTGAGGCAGATGATGCTGGGACAAACTCTGTTTCTACTAGTGAAGGTAGTGCCAGTACACCTTCTTGCACTCTGTTGAGCAATTTAGAAATGCATGATTGACGTTCATTTGAAACATTTGAAGTCTACTGACTATGGCTAACAGATTATGCTCACACGTAAGTTTAAAAAAAAAGTGACATTTCTCGGAATCCCATTTGTGCAAATGATTATTTAATGTAAAGAATTAGGCTACGTTTGGGTAGTGAGAATACCTGAGAAGTGTTGAGAATGTTTGTGAATAATAGTGAAAAAGTAGTGAAAAAGTAGTGAAAAAGTAATAATAGAATAATGAATAGTAGGTAAAAAGTAATGAATAGTAAAAAAGTAGGTGAAAGTAATAATAAAGTAAGGAATAGTAGTGAGAGTACTTGAAGTACTCTTGGTACCCAAACGTAGCCTTTAAACCATTCAACAATGGTAAGGTTCTTGTTTGTGCTTGTATGTGTGATGTTGAAGTCTCTACTGACGATGGCTAACATATTATGCTCACAAGTCACACGTAAGTTTAAAAAAAAAAAAAAGTGACATTTCTCGGAATCCCATTTGTGCAAATGATTATATAATGAAAAGAATTAAACCATTCAACAATGGTAAGGTTCTTGTTTGTGCTTGTATGTGTGATGTTCTAGAGATTTGTATGAGAGTGAGAAATCGACTCTTGGCTTTATCACACCACCACAAAGAAAGTGTTAAGATTTTATTTTACTTCACTACTTTTTAGATATAAAAACCCAGTTTAAAATTTTTGTCTATGTCGATTGTGTTGAATTTATGAAACTCTCTTCCATGATCTATGTTCTGAATCATTAAATGTTCTATATTCCTACATTGACTACATTTCCATTTTTTTGTAAGAAAATTTTAGTTTTCAATCAGAAGTGCTTGTTTTGTTAGAGGTTATTGCATATATATATATATATTCATTCATTTTTCACTCATTATAAGGCAGTCTGACCTTCCCTATTCCCTTTTTAAGTAAGTCAGATTCTTTTACGATTTTTTTTACAACTAAAGACTTCCTTCTGTTATATATATATATATATATATAAACCTTCCTTCCTTCAAAGTTGCAAAAGATGCACTTCAAGTACACAGGAAATATACAAATAAATCAAATTATTCAAAAAAAAAAAAAAAAAAAAAAAAAAAAAAAAAAAAAAAGAAAAAGAAAAAGAAAAAAGTGGGCATATATCAATTATTGACTTGGCTAAAAGTATACAAAGTTTTCTTACTCAAATGCTTGAAGATCAAATTTTTCGGTGATGTAAGTTCTCAAATGGGAGTTTAATAATAAGATCTTGTTTTACTGCACGAGTGCTAACCACCATTTTTATTTTTGTTGATGTCATTAGTACATACATTGAAGAATTTGATCTCTCAAGACGAAACGCCCACAGCTGGGTCTACTCAAAAGGGTAAGTGCTGTTTATGATGCAGTGTACTTGCCAAACTCCACTTGTTTCTTTAATTCTGGCTCTTCCCCTGCCGGCTGGATGCGAGATTGAGGATTTAATTTGTCTGCCTGCAGGTTCTCGCTCTTTCTCCTTGTTATCACCCTTCCGGGGCAAGACTAGCGAAAAGAAACTTGCATCATGAGAAGTGGATGATGTATCTGAAGGTGAGGAACCAGTTTGTAATTGTATATTTCGCACTATCTGGATTGTGAGTTTTACAAAAATAATTGTTGTAATGTGAAAAAAAAAAACATAATTATTAGTCACATTATTGTCAAAAGCTCATTGTACATCACATTCATGTTTTAAATGTTTGAATGGTGAATTATTCTGGAGCTCCTCGTGTGAAATTATTAAATCAACATTAGCTGTAAGCTCTACATAAATTTGTTTGGCACATGTGGATCATATCGGAACGTGTAAAATGGCTAGACTAAGCTAAAATCATTACAAATGATTGCGTATACATCCGAGTTTTTTAGTTCTGTTTGGTTGACGAGAGAGTAGAACTGTAATATGCTAATATTCTACTACATTTACCTCAGATCGATATTGCATCACAGACAGACAGACATATTGTAAAATGAGAAATACTTTAGTCATAATGTGAATACATAAAAGTAATCTTACAAAGTGCCTCACTTGATGTGATACATTAGATTGTAAAGTTGCTTTTATCATAAAGTAGATCTGATAGATTACATGAAAATACGTCAGTTTGTGAGTTTGTTTTTATATTATTCCTTTGTGCCTAAAGTACTTCTCAAAGTAAAATAGACTCCGCGTGTAAATATCAATACCATTCATTTATACCATAAAGCAAAATCTCATTGAGCATCTAACAAAAAAGTTGCAGTTAAAAAAAAAAAAAAAAAAAATCCCAGGAAAAACTTTTTAAAAATCTCTGCAATTAGTCAAAGCGAATGATTAAGCAAGAAACATTGCTTTTGCTCATTCTGGTTAAAGCCTCCTTTGCCAAGCACTCAGCTGCTTCTTGTGGGTCTTCTAAGTGCCTGATGAGATTCACGGCCTCTTGGTTCTTCATAACCTAAATAAACAAGACAAGTGTTGTGTGCGCATTTATCCAAGAAAAGAATTACTATTTGCAAGTCCGTTTATTAACACACCCAAGACACCACTAATATTATCAGTAAGGCAGCATAAAAAAAAATAAATAATGGCGTTTTGAACTTTCTTTTTTCAATAACTGTAATGGGCCTAAAAAAGTCATGGCTTTTTCAGTAGCAAAGCTCTTAGTACGACCCAACAATAAGCAAGAAACCATTTTTGTTGTGAAAAATGCATGCATGGAACTTGGAAGCAGGAGTGTCTGATGCCAATCAGCGTGAAACCAATTGGAAACCATATCAAATTGGACTTGTATTTGGGTTTTTTATTTTCCCTTTTTGAAGTGGTGAAATAGATGTATACATATTGGAAACAGAGTCTCTAGTGCTAAATGGTGTACTGAAAAAATGCGTCGTACCTCCCATATGCCAGTGCTTGCCAAGACGACAAATTCAGTACTGGAATCAATTCTTTCAGAACCAACGACAAGCTCAGAGCTTTTGGTTTGTTTACTGCCTGCAGATCTGCCCAAACTGTATCCAAATATGCGTACTTTATGCGCAAGAAATACCGCAGTGTTAGTTATATGGTACATTTAAATGAAGTATGAGGACCCATTCACCCAAGTACTTATGTAATTTGTTAGCTGCGTCTCTTTCAAAGTATTCAAACTCCGAAGAGTCGCTATCATTTCGGTTCTGTTCCACTGTCTGGCTCCCACCAGGATTTTTTTG
Source organism: Juglans microcarpa x Juglans regia (assembly GCF_004785595.1). Taxonomy (NCBI): domain Eukaryota; kingdom Viridiplantae; phylum Streptophyta; class Magnoliopsida; order Fagales; family Juglandaceae; genus Juglans; species Juglans microcarpa x Juglans regia. Next base: position 37,048,217 of record NC_054594.1, on the reverse strand, counting down.
ACTCCGTAAGGTGGACTTGTTAAAATATCACACAAAATGTCTGTGGGGTAAATTTTCAAACTATTTTTTAGCTTGAAAATATTTAAGGAATTAATTCAAGGGATAAATTTCTTTTGGGGATAATCTGGTGCCATCATGCACACCCCAGCATTCTGATTTCAGTGACATAGATGCAGCAAAGTTAGGGCCACAGAAACACTATTTTTGCTTTAAAAAACTCTGTTCTGCCAATAACAAATTGAATGTATCCGGTTTTAGAGTAACACAGATAAAGTAGGGAAATGTTCCAAACCTGAAATGAGTCTGCGAGGCCAATGTCTTTTGGATGATTGGTGGGCGGTGCTGCTGATCTGATGAGCCACACCATCTCTGCAGACAACAGCTCTATAGTCTCCCATGTAAGCTGTCACAAGTTTTTCTGCATTGGTTACCAACACTGATACTGACCCCACTCTCAATGTCTCCTCTTCTTTCTGCGTCTCTCTTACCTTTGCTCTTGCACCAAGGAGAGCCTTTCTCATTGTCTCTTTGCTCTTTCTTCTTATCTGAGACTGCTATCCGCACCATGTAAAATTATAAAGATACAAGTTAGAACAGAGACAAAGGGAACAACTACAATTTGTCCTTTAAAAAATCTTTGATGCACAAGCCGATCGGCCAAATTAGGTGGGTATCTCCCAAATGTAACTTTTCCTTAAGGAATTGCCTTTTTTAAAAACATCCACTATTTACAAAATCTTGTTATACTCTCGACTGTGGACATTCATTTTCATTCAATTTAAGCTTAAAGGGATATAGTAATGTCGAATCTGTTACCCCTTTGAGGTTCCTGTTAAACAAATGGGATTGCATGTACTTGGTAACTCCATCTCCAACTTGAGCATCGAAAACTCCGAAAAACCACAGCTCATGCTCTTCGATTTGCTCTCTCTGTACCACGACTGAGTCAGACTCGGACTCCCCTGAACCAGTTCTGTATGATTGATCCTCGACGACATAATACCCGTGCGATACTGGTATCATCCATGAAGGTTTCCTTGTAGTCTGAGGCTCTCTTTTGGTGCTCCCGCCATCTCCTATCAGAAAGCGTTTCAGCCTGAATGCCTAGACCATTCAGTAAACAAGTTCGTCACACTAAAGAGAAGAGCTTTTGCATTCATTTTTGTCACATTTGCATACGAATGTTTCTTATACCCCGAAGAAGATATCAAACAGAACTCAAAATCCCAGTAATCTAAATTATCCGATTGGGGCAAGAACTCCAAGATAAAAGGCTAATGAAACAATATATGTTATTGAAAGAGGAGGAAAAAAAAACAACAGAAAATTATGGGCTTACCTTGAGCTTGAGATGAAGATCCTGCAGTCCCATGTCTGTCTCTGAAATTTGATGAAAGCCTTTTTGAGTATAGAAAAAGATAAACACACAAAACTACAACATCTGGAAGATAATCGCGAGAAACGGAAACTTTTCAAAGTAGAGAGGAATGGGGGGACCGAGAAACTTACTTAAGCACGGTTCAAAGTCAAATAAGAAGTACAAAAGACCAGACTTTCTCCTGCACTTGCTAATTGCTATTTTTTGGGTCAACGCATTAAAAGTAAAAAATTTAATTTACTTTTAATTGTTTGTTACAAAGAAAATTAAACATGTAACGTTCAATTAATTAATTGTGGTTCTTATGGAAGCAATTTTAAAAACGCAACATGATATGATGGGATGAAATTATCTAATAATATTTAGCAATGCATGTTTTATTTTTTTTTTTATTTTTTTAATTATGAACATAGAAATGAGAGAAAACTGCAGTCTTGTTGGGCACGATAACTCTTTACTCCACAATTCAGGGTTTTTCACCTGCTTCTAAAATTTGAACTAACAAATTAAATAGCAACATAAAATAGGGAAAGAAAAAGAAAAAAACAAGTCTCTGAAGTTAGAACGATTTTAGAGGAATTCAATCACCCTTTTGATTTGATTTGATTTGATTTGTTTTTATTAGTTTAAACAGTTGTAGCATTTGTTTTGGCAGATTAAATCTCGTTTAAATTTAAAATTTACTTCAATTTATTTCATCTTATTATTAAAATTTTTTCAAATTCACACATAAAATATAATAAACAATTCAACTTTTTTAAATCTCAAAACAACTTTTCTAAATTCCTACATAAAATATATAAATAATTTAATTTTTATTCTACTATTTACAAATCAACTCATATCTGAAACCAAATCTTAGGAAACTCGACCAATAAATTTGCAGGGTAATAAATTAATTTTTGGTGACAACTTGATTAGAAGTGTAAAATTTTCCATATTGGTTTATACCTCCCAAAGCCACGTATGCATGATTGCATATATGCCTCAAAATTTAAGCCACCACCAAATTGTTTTGGTCCATGACTTCGTAACTGTCCTGATTGATTTAGGTGGATGCTACCATCAAAGGAGTTTAATGTTCCATAAAGGAAATAAAATGAAATATCATTTTGCTTTTCATAGCATTTGGTGTAAAAGGATTTCTTGGAGTTTTGGGGTGAATTTGCTCAGTTTTGAGACTGGAATATGTAGGAGTATTATAGTAACCGGAAAGGTTCCTTTTCATTGTATTTGAAAGTAATGGTTCAAAGAGAAATGATTTGTACCTACAAGTCTCGTACACTTATTTTGAAAAAAATTTGTAAATCAAGAATTTACATGAAAAATCTATTTTTATAGTGTGTTCTACTTTTTTCAAATAACTCTACGAAACTTACACATCCTAAAACAAGTGTATATTTGAGATTGTTGTGGGAAATATAACTTTTAGTTTTAGGATTTATAACTTATAACTTAAGTAATAAGTTTTACTATTAAAAAATTATTTACTGTTTAGTAACTTTATGTTTGAAGCACTTTCTAACATGTTGTGTTTGTTTGAAAACAAATTAAACAAGTGATTTTTAATGTAGAAATTACGATTATTTGAATTTTTAAAAATTATGACCATATCCTTGAAAGTATGAAAGTTGTAAATAACTAAAAATTGTATAGGTATTTTTATCCATTGACAGTCTTTTAAAATTTGAATTATGTTCCGTATTATCCGGAAAAACATATTTGAGGAAAAACATTAAAATGATAATTTTCCTCAAACGTACTTTTTAACTTATTTGAGATTAAAAATACTTTAATAGTTTAATATGTAACACTTAAATAACCTAATTTTTTTTTCATTAAAGAACTTTAAAATTATTTAAACACTTTTTAAGACTCATACCACAACCCTAAACAGGCTCTAAGAAGTGAAATAATGATAATGAATGCGCTTTCAAATATAAGTGAGACAGAAAATTGCATTGAAATATGATTGGGGGTGGACTTTGAATATTGGAGGTTATCAAGAGAGTTGGATTTTTAACAAACTTGAAATATTGAAGGTCATCCACGAAGAAGAATTAATTCGAATTCGTATTCAAATGTGTTTTAATTCACATCTGGATAGATCTATCTTATGCCTTGCAATATATATAAGATAACTAATTTTCTTCAAATTCGGAGACTTGTTTATCTATTTGGGACTGACAACATCTTGTCGATAAGATTCTGTAGAGTATTGAAAGCCATTGTTGCGCGCAACATGAAATAAAAATGGGGAAAAAAAGAAGAAGAGAAAAGACACGTACATCATAATGATATTGGAAGAAGGTGGTTGGGTTTCCTACAGTCATGGTTCAGAGCTCAAAATAATTCAAAAGAGTTGTTTTTGAGCTCAACCCAGTTGTGGGGTTGTGTTTGCCAATGAAATAAATTGAAGCAATAAAGTTTGGAGAGTAATAAATTGAGCTTTGGTGAGATATATAGGTGAACAGCTTGAATTAGAACCATTCAAGCTCCCCATACATATTGGTGGTTTATGCTTCTAACCCCCGCCCGGATGCATAAATGGCTTTCCATGCTGCAAAATTACAAGCCACCAGTTGCACTGTATTATGCCAAGTAGCTCATCTTGCTCCATGATGACTTCTCATCATGAAACTGCCTGCCGATTAAGTGGATGAAACCATTGAAGGAGCTTTTAATGTTCATGAAGTGCAGTGTAGTGAAATGGAATTATTTCTCATTTTGGTGGTCTCTCTCTCTCTCTGTTTGAATTCAAATGCATGGGGAAAAAAACTCTTTGAAATGGGTCAACTCTTTGAGACGCTTTGTAGAATAGAGTTGGAACTTAATGCCCTTGAAAGAGGAATATATGGTAATAGAAAGAAATATAATTAATGTATCATCTTTTGCATAATTAAATCAGGGGAAATTTATGTTTATGAGAAAACATTGAACTTTGCAACTAAATTGAATAAAATAAAATAAGGTGATGCTATGTTGTTCCCAAGTTGCCTCCAGTGCTTTTTCATTTTTTTTAAATGTTGAAAAAAAAATACACAAATTCACTAGTGGTAACTTATTTTAACATTTAAAAAACAAAAGAAAAAAACCAAAAATACACTAGGGGGCAACTTTGGGGAGAACTTAGCATTTTCCAAAAAAAAAAAAAAAAAATATATATATATATATATATATATATATATATATATATATATACACACGTTCAATGGAGTTTCATGAATTGAGTGGAAGCATTTGCATTGCATGGTAGTTCACAGCACGTGTTGAGGGAAGTTAATTAAAAAAACTAAACTAAACTAAGGGAAAGCAGAGGAGTGCAAAAGGCTCAGCTTCTACCAAACGTCTTTTGATTTACTCTCTGACTCTTTCCCTTGCTATCCGTCACCGTCGCTTGGACTACGTTGCTGACACATTTCTTGAAACAAAAATTATAAATATCCAACCATTACATGACTTAAGACGTTATAAATTTTAAAATAATAATAATATTAAAAAATAATATTATAATAATATTTTATCCAAACGGGATTAATAAAATAAATTCTGATTTGATTCGAATGTGCTCGAATTAGTCCATTTGTCGATGAAGACTTTACAAGGTTATTGCACCCGTCTCATTGGTCACAACCAACATCACGAGTCACCAGGTCTTGATGTTGGACAATATTAGGATGCCTATCAAATGTTCTCAGTAATGTGCACGCTAGTACAAATAAAACTTTTTTCTTTAATTATTTTTTAAGTATCCTTAATTATTAAGAAAAAATAATAAAAAAATAGAAATTCACTAATAGTCAGTTTTTTAATCATTAAACAATAAAAAAATAAAAATATATGTGTTGATACATTTGGTGAACATATTTAGGGTAGGTTTGGAGGGTGAGATGAAAATTTTATATTTTGTTTGAGAGTTTAAAATATTGTGTTTTAGTATTATTATTTTTTTTGAAATTTGAAAAATATGAATTAGAATTTAAAAAAAGTTGAATTGTTTATTATATTTTATATAGAGATTCAAAAAATATGTAATGATGAGATGAAAATTTTGCGTCTCATTTTCCACATGTAGTTTATTCTCTGGCCTAACATCCTTCTCGTACGTATGAGAATACTCCTTTGTGTGATTTTTGGACGCTATACGAGAAGGCTACTTGTATTTCATTTTGGGTCTTCTCTTGATTCCTTTTATATTAAACTCTTTAATATAACATCTGCCGCAACCTTGATCAGAACCCAAGCGATGCCTCAAATATAAAACCCAGACAATCCCGGATTACACAAACATAGAATTTAATGTTGTTAACCTTGAACCGTCTAATTTTGATAAAACAATTCGATAAATCTCAATTATTGGAATCCAACAACGAAGACTCCATATCAGTGTATAGTAGTTGTGAGATCTCTAGTTTCACTTGATTTTTATCCTTATTATTCTAAGTGTTATTTTATTGTATTAATTAAATATGTTATTTGTTTTAGTATTTTATTTTAATTTAGAGAATTTATTTTTATTTGCTCTTTATTTTTGGACTTATGTTATTTAGGCTTTGCTTGATTTTTTATTGGGCTTTGTGTGTATTTTTTCTCTGTGGGCCGTGGGTGTGTGTGTGTGTGTATGTGTGACCCGAAAACCGGCCCAGCCCAGCAAGGGGGGCCCAGGCCTGTGCGGAACACGGCCCAGCCGTGCGGCCCGTGAGTGCCCAGCCACTCATTGCAGAAACGGCGTCGTTTTGGGATGGAGCCCTAGCTCCATCTTATTCCTTTCTTGCGCCGCACCTTGCACCTTCTCCTTCCCGATTCTTCTCCTTCCTTCTCCTTTCTTCTACGATTTCTTCTCCACGCAGCTGCTGCCGATCTCCACGCAGCTACTACCGGAGTAAATCCCAGCCGTGAGCCACCTCCACCTACTCGTGTCGTTCGGCATGCGCCCCGAAGGTTGCCATCAAACCCGTGGCATCGCACGGTCGCTACCATTTCCGCAAGCTCCTCGGTGGCGTCGGGCATGGCTTCCGTGTGTGCCGCCGTGCCACGCTTCCGCAAGAGGATCTCTTTTCCTCCACGGCATGCTGCCGTTATTTCCTTCCTCCACCGTGCGACACGCACGCCATGCGAACCGCCATTTTTGGCCTATAAATAGGCCACGGCTTCTCTTGGTTTAGGGATCTCCATGGGTGTGTGTTTGGTGTTGTTTGTGTTAAACAAATCGGGATTTTTGTGTGATCCGAGAACAATTTCTCGGAAAATTTCTGGGTTTTGAATCCGTGAGGTGTGTGAGGTTGCCGAACTCTTGTGCTACCAAATCTTGTATTTTGGTTGGGATTTGTTGTTAAGTTTTTCATCTGTGTTGTTCAAAACCGTGAGTTGAGAGAAACGGTTTCAGCCGTGAGACGCCGTCGCCACTGTCGGCTACACTTCCTTTCGCGTGATCTTCCAGATTTTTATCAATTTCATCGTGTGTATGTAATTTTCTCTTTATTTAAGTATTATTTGTAATTTCACAATTTTATAAATAAATTGTTATATTTATTGGCTTTATAAACTGTTGTTTATTTGTACTTTATTGGTTTGATGAAAATGTATTGCATTTGTTGAAATATTGGGCTTTATTGGTATTGTGAAAAAATGGGCCTTGGGCCGTCAAAGTTGTTGGGATTTTAAATGTAATTGGGCTTTGGGCCGGATTAGCGGATGGGACTATGCATGTATTTATAAAACTGTGTTTTCGGCATTTATTGAGAACTTGTAAAATGAATTATTTAAATGTGTATTCTAATAAACTGTTGAAAAGCATAAATTATTATTTTGTTAATTATGCGGTAACGTCACGAAGTCTGTTGCATATTGATACTGTTGCGTGAGTGCGTATGTTTCACGACCCCAAGCCGAGATGGGGCATTATCTCGGTGGAGCTTCTCTGGTCACTCAGAAGCGTAACAGACTGATGTGACATCCCCTGAGTTGTCGCAGGGCGACGACGGGAACGGACGAGACGGTAACGCTCTCGTACCGATTCCGTGACCTTTGGCTGGCGAGGTTAGAGGATGCTTGGCCATGTACGCGCTGGGCGCGGAACTGAGCATCGCTTGTTACGAAGTCTCATGCACGGACGTTACCCGTGATGTGACGAAGAGAGCCAGGATGTGCGGACGGTCCATAGGGGAGACCGTGGTGCATGCGTAATTCTTAATAAATATAAATGGGACACAAAAATGGGATTTTCGAGGTATAGTAATACAAATGATATTTTTGGGAAAGAAATGTAATTTGTTATTTGTCCGCATGGAAACACGTGTTGTATAGACATGTTTTAAATCTCTTGGGTGTTATTTTGATTAATTACTTGCTGAGATGTCATAATCTCATAGTGGTGTTTACCCTACGGTTCCGTTTTATGGTACCGTAGAGTTTGACGCAGAGCCCGAGTATGTACCTGAAGGACCGACTCTGCCAGAAGCTTAAGTCGCTGTTTTGTTGTTCAGCATTTTTGGGACTTGTTTCCTTTATGTTATTTGCTTTCTTTAAATTATCTGACGGAAGACTGTAAAATATTTGTAAAGTTATTTTTCTGTTTTATGAACAATTCTGGTACTTAATAAAGAAAGACCCTTTAATTTTCACCGCTGCGAAATTTACTGTACATTTTATATATGTTGTACACTTTGAGCATCAGAGTTATTGGGGTGCATGATCCGTGTGGTCATCATCCCGATATCACGAACTCCATAAAAATAACACGTGGAGGTCGAGGGCGCCACAGTAGTGCTTTTAAAAGACCAACTACTTGCTCCTCTCAAAGGAGGAACGAAGGTACAAATTCAAAAAAGCAGCGATATGCAACCATAATTCTTAGTTGGGCATATATACAGGACCACATAAAATAACGATATGCAACCATCCAAAGATGAATACCCATATTAAGATTAAAATATTGAGTAACATGAACATCCAGATAAGAAAAGGTCTACCAATAAAACTAAGTATCAATTAAGTCTTGTCGGAAATATATAAAAACTCAAGCTGCTCTGAAACTCTGATTTGATTGAAACAATCTCACCATCCTAAAGTACAACAGCAGAAAATTCATAACAAAATTGGGAAACAGATATAAAAACTATGCTTAAGAAGCATTCTCCTTTTTCAGTTTTGCGAGCTCTTGCCTTACCAGTCCAGCCCTCTGCACAAACAATATTTAAGAGGTCCCATTAGCATACACAATCATAAAATTCCAATGGTTTCCAAATGTGGAGAATTGAGAAAGAAAATCATTAATAAGTTACAATACAAGTATGTAGAGGCATACTACAACTGACCTTAATCTTTGCCAACATAAGTTTAAACCTATCAAAGTCAGTTAGAGAAGCCCTTCTCTTCTGAACAATTAACTTTCTGCCCCAGGAACTATTCTCCCACTTCTTCTTAACATCTGCCAATACATAAACAACAGTATAACAAGAAGGAAATCACCAAATATAAAAGAGGGCTGCTACAGACAAAAAGGGATCCCACACACTGATGTGGTGTGCCACGTCTCCCCACTCTTTTTTTTTTCTTCTTTTCCCCCTCTTCTTGTGCGTCTCCGTGGCTGCCATAGTGGTCAGGGACCACCTTAGGGCTGGCAGAAGCCGCCATCAGTCCAAGCGGCACCGTCATTCATGGCAGAGCCTCTCCCGTGCATCTCCCCTCCCCTCCTCCCCCTGTCCCCTTGCCTCCGCCCTCCCAGTGGCCGCCATGGTGGTCGGGAATGCACGGCAGCTCCCATCCCCCCGCCGGACGGTGCCGCTTGGACTGCCGGCAGCTTCTGTAGGCCTTGAGGTGGTTTCGACCACCATGGAGGCCACGGGGAGGGCGGAGGCAGACAGAGACAAAGGGAAAGGGGGAGGAGGGGAGGGAAGACGGGCGGGAGGAGGAAAAAATGAAAGGAAAAAAAAAAAAAAAAAAAGGAGGAGATATGCCATATCAGTGTGTGGGATCCCTTTGTGTCTATAATGTTTTCCAATATAAAAATGAGGATCACCCTATTCAACAACTAGCAGCCCCTACCAGCTTTCTCCATGGCATCAAGCAATTCCTTCTTCTTAGGAACCCTCTTAATGTCAATTTTAATGTCAGTCAGAGAGAGCCTCTTGAAATTCATTTGGGATCTTTCCATATCAGGGGCATCCACGAGAGCCTATAACAGTAGATAAAGCATATCATGAGATGGCTAATAATTAACAAACATTTCACACACGAAGTGAAAAGGTCTAAAAATGATGTGAACCAATGCATCAGAATCCATAGATTTACCACAATTTATAAAAGAAAGGTAGTATTCCCTCCAAAGTTCAAAACTTCAAAAGAAAATCTTCGTGAGGCATTTTTAGGTCAAAATCTAACACTAACGGAAACAAATTTCAGACGGATTGTACCATAGACTTAATTTTCAGCAAGGATAGCGAGCTCAAACATTTAAACTAATTCTTTTCAAAGAGTTGAAGCTAACATGGCTGACTACATACAAGTATAACCAAAATAAAATCGCGTATTGCTATTTAATTGATAATTCTAACTTCACTTAAACATTTTGGACAGAAAGTGTACCTTTTGAAACGAAAGTTTATACGACTCTAAATCCATTCTCCAAATTGCAAGCAAAAAAATAAATCAAATTGAGACATTCATTTAACAGCATACAAAATATGATCTCAAGTAAAGCATAGGATAATAAACCGCATAATTTTTAAAATTTAAATTCACAAACAGGTTAGACGGGCGTAAATCTACAAGAGTCCAACTAAAGAAATAACATTAAAAAGAGCGTACTCGGTTCTGGTCGATGACATCGACGATGACAACAAGTTTGCCGTAGTCTTCGCCGTAGTTGACGAGGGCGACCCTCCCGATCTCAACGTATCTCTTGAAAGGCTGCAAATCACAGAAAAAATAAACAAAAAAGATCAGAACAAGCGCACGAAGATGACGTCGTAAGGAAAAGAGAAAGAGAGAGAGAGAGAGAGAGAGAGAGAGATCTTAAAGGATGACTAGTTGGTGTGAACAGTAGTGTGAAGAGATGAAGAGAGAGGCTCACCATTTTGGGATCGTGAGAGAGGCCGGAGGCTGAGCTTGAAGGAGAAAAATGAGGGGAGGGTAGGAACTAGGGTTTTTCTTTTAAGAGTGTCTTTATAGAGGTTTTTTGCCCGCCCGATTCGGAGTTCTGGTTTTTCGGTTTTCTGGATATAAACGAACCGGCTCCGGTAGCAGGTGTGATCTAACAAAGTTGGGCCCTTTAGACGTGCCGTAAAGTCCAACCCAAACTGTATGCCTGGGCCTTGAGCCCAAACTATATCCAAAATATCAGGTCTTACAAAAGTGCAAGTCCAGCTCATTCTAAGAGATTCTTTGTTAACTAAAAAAACCGCTTTGTAAATTGATATATAGAACACAATCTTCGTATCGTTGGAATAATAAGTTTATTTATTTATTTATAATCAAACATTCATTCATTCATAAAAAGAATATTGCTCATCTTTTAACTCTTGAACCAGCAGCATATAATCACTCTCAACAACTAGTTTTGAAAATCTCAAATGGACACTCAACTGTAAGTCTTGTAGTAAAGCCAACAGTTCAATAGTAGCTGGATTCTCAACCTCATTTTCAATCTTGCTTGTAGCCATCACTAGTTTACCTTTGTCATCTTCAAGTACCACACCCACACCATCCTTTCTCAACTCTGAAAACACGACTTCATCAACATTCAATTTTAAAAAACCTTTTGGTGGAGGATTCCAACAGCATATTCTTTTAGCAATTTGAATTGTAGAGCTTCTTAGATCAGTAAAAGTTTTATGTAGAGATAGAGAATGGTTTATAACCTGCTCGGGCTGAAGCAATATCTGTTCCATTTGCATCTTATTACGTCTAAACCACAAGCCCCAAGTAATGAGAAAAAACCTAGTAAAGTCTGAATTTGTTCTTTTATCAAGAATAAATTTACTCGCATCCAAAAAATCCATGTCTAGAGGCAGCTACTACATAACAGGCACATAATACTTCCATAAGCCTCTAAATAATGGACAAGAAACTAAGACATGATGAACATCTTCTGGGACTGACTTGCAAAAACAACATCTATATTCCACCTCTACTCTCTTTTTTTTTTTTTCCAGATTTGTAAGAGTTGGCAATATATCTTTATAGGCTTTCCATGCAAAAGTTTGAATTCTCTTTGGGACCTTCATCTTCCACAACATTTTCCATAGTTTCTTCTAACCCGTAGCACTCGAACTCTCCCTGGCATTGTTGTTACTCAGGTCTTGGATTGGTCAATAACACTTTTAACACTGAAAATCACATTCTTCTCTTGTGTCTATATCCATTTATCCTCATATTGGTTTGATGATAGCCTTAGTTTCAAAATGTCAGCTGCTACAGTTAGATTAAAGAGAGGTCTAATATGATCCACCCTCCAACCTTTTGTTTCTGAGTCAATGAGATTATCCCCCATCTCTTCCAGGTGAGTATCTTCCCTCAATATCAGTTCCTGCACCAAAGCCTTATGGCCAGGAATCCATGCATCCTTCCAGATATTAATGTTTTTCTCCTGTCTCTACTCTCCATCTGCACCCTTACATCAACCATTTTTTAACTTCACATATCCCTCTCCATGCATAAAAGGAATTTGGTCCTAGTTTAGATTCAAAAAAACTCCCATGTGAAAAGTATCTCGCTTTAAAAATTCTATGTAAAAGGGAACCTTCACTTTGTAATATCCTTCATCCTTGATTAGCCAATAACGCCATATTAAAAAACTATAAATCCTTGAACCCCATCTCTCCTCTAAACTTAGATTGACACATACAACTCCAACTCATCTAGTGTAATTTTTTCTCATTATTTCTCTGACCCCACCAAAAACTGGCCATCATCCTCTCCAAGTCTTTACAAAAGCTAGCCGGTAGTTTTAAACAACTCATTATATATGTGGGTATGAATAAAGCAACGAATTTGATCAGCACCTCTCTTCCCCCCAAGACAACAACTGTTCCTTCCAACTTTGTAGTTTATTCCAAACTCTATTCTTGATCTCAGCAAAGGTCCCCGATTTTGACTTACCTACCATGTTAGGCAAGCCTAGGTACTTTTCGTACAGCTGAAATAAGCTAACACCGCACAAACTCAGAAGCTCTCTTTGATTCTCCTCCTTCACATTTCTAGAAAAAATCAGAAAAAGCCATAGTAGTTTTTTCTCTATTAATTTTCTGACTAGAAGCAAACTTATACTTTTCTAGAATAGACTAAATGTTTCTTGTTGTACAAACATCAGCCTTACAGAAAATGATGCTATTATCTGCAAAAATAAGATGATTAATCTTTGGAGCTCCTCTACAAACACGCATCCCCCTGACTGTGCTATCCCTCTCAACAGATTTTAAAAGACCAATTAAGCTCAATGTGCATAGAAGAAAAAAGTAAAAGGATAATGAATCCCCTTGCCTTATCCCTCTACTAGGAAAAATAGGACCATATGATAAATCATTCACCAAAACTGAAAAAGAAACAGTTCTAACACACTCCATAATCAACTTCACAAAGCTGTGAGCAAAACCAAGTTTCAGCATAATCCTTTCTATAAAACCCCATTTCACCTTATCATAGACCTTACTCATATCGAACTTTAAAGACATATACCCTGCTTTCCTTTTCCTCTTGTTTCTCAAGTAGTTCACAAGCTCATAAGCCACTAACATATTATTAGTTATCAACCTCACAGAAACAAAAGCTCATTGTGACTCAGAAATAACAGAAGGCAGCACCCTTTTAAGTCTATTTGCAATTACTTTAGATACCAACTTATAGATCACGTTACAAAGACTAATAAGGCGGAAATTAGCAATCATTTCACAACATTTCTTTTTAGGAATCAAACTAATCAGGGTATGATTGAGTTCAGTAGGCAACATACCTAAATTTAAAGTCTGAAGCACAGCTGAGGTAACTAAATTGCCCACGACATGCCAGTACTTTTGGTAGAAAATTGGTGCCATTCCATCTAGTCCTTGTACCTTTGTGGGGTGCACTTTTTGTAGAGCAGCATCAACTTTATCAGCAATATAAATCTTAGTAAGTTCCTTATTCATCTCATTAGTAATCCTCTGCTCTATATTCTCCAGAATATTCAATTGTCCCCTCCATTCAGAAGCAGTAAAGAGGGATCTAAAATAATCTACAATAAGTTCATTCATTTGATCACCCTCATATCATAACCCTCTATCATCTTTTAATCTTTTAATGGAATTTTTCTTCCTTCTTTGATAGGCCTTAGAATGGAAGTATCTTGTATTCTGATCACCTTCTTGAAGCCAATGCATTTTGGATCTCTGCCTCCACATAACTTTTTTCATTCTAGCCAGATTTGAACCTATTCTCTAGCTGAATTCATTCTCACAGGGTCATACTGTAATGGCTCCATTTCATGCAACTGCTCTAATCTCTTCCTAGCATTATTCAATTGTTGTCTTACATATCCAAAACTTGACTTATTCCACACTTCCAATTTCTCATTGCAACCTTTAATCAACCCCATAACTTCCATCATACTATTTCCAACAACTTTCCTATCCCACACATCCTTATTTATCTAAGCACACTTTTCCTCCCCCACCCACATAGTCTTAAACCTAAAAGGTTTTTTCCTCCTTACCATAACATCACTCACCTTAGTATCAAACCATATTGGTAAATGGTCTGAATAGGCTGCAACCCCATGTGTCACCACAACCTATGGAAATAAGTGATTCAATTGGTAATTTCCTAAGAACCTGTCCAACCTTTCACTAATTTCATAACCACCACCACGCCCATTACTCCAAGTAAACTCAGGGCCTCTATAGCCCATATCTCGCAGAGAACAATCTTGTAACACTACTTTAAATTCCATCATTTGTGTCTCAGGTCTTAGTCTTCCACCTCTCTCTTCTGATAGGTCCAATATCTCATTGAAATCCCCACATAACAACTAAGGATATCCTTCCCCCCGATTTAAGGACCTAATCAAATTCCATGTTTGAGCTCTACAAGCTGTATCAGGGTTCCCATAAATTTTCATAAAAAACCATTCATTTGATGACCATCTCTAATCACTGCATCAATATGAAATCTACTGAAAGATTCAACAAACAGATTTATTTCCTTCTTCCAAAGCAAAGCTAAACCTCCACTTCACCCAATACAATCAATCGAAAGACAGTTAACAAAACCTATACTAAACTCGCATTTTTCCAAAGCTCGTGCATTTAACTTCGTCTCCTGGAGGAATGCTAGGTCAGGATTTTCCTTCTTGATCAAATTGCGAAGGGATTGAATTTCTTGTGGTTCCCAAGCCCACAGGAATTCCAACAAAGGATTTTCATGGCTGTCGGCAGGGCTGGATTCGCCAGCCATGAAAATCCAACTTTGTCTCCCTTTCCACCTTTAGACTCAACAATTTCCTCTTCTCTGCACCAACACCCTCTTTCTGTTTGACGGATTAGCAGAGACTTTCTTCAGTTTCCTTTTCCATTTGCATGGGCCTACAATAGTTTTGTCAGGCCAACCTTCTATCTACTGCCCATCTACCAAGCCCACATTCTCCTGGCCCATAACCTCCTTACTGCTACGTTGGACCATCGTACCATCCAGGTCCTCATCTCTAACCTTCGTTCGAAATTCCTTGTTTAACCGTAAATCTCATGATTCCCGCAAAGAATCTTCCATAACTGCAATCCGTCCATTATCACATCTGCTCCTTGAATCTCCTCCACTATTCACGTCTGGTATAATGGTTAATGTTGGGTGTGATTCATCCATAATATTTTCCTGATTTTCTGTTGTAACCAACTTGCCACCAATTGGTGGTTGTGCATCCCCCTTCGGTGATTGTTTCCGACAACTTTTTTTCCTGTAGCACCATTCCTACTTTTCCCAAATCTTCGTTCTCGACCTTCACCACGCAACTATTGATCATATGGAAAATTCCCGTCCTTCTCAGAAACTTTCAAAGCATGTTCACACTCCCGAAGACCATGTCCTATTTTACCACAACCATAGCAAAAATCCGGCAATCTTTCATATGAAAATCGAACCTAGTATGGCATACTGGATCCAATACACAACTTCTTCCCCCTTAGCAATGGGTTGGTAATATCCATGCATACTCAAACTCTCATGAATTCACCCCAAGCCATCTCCCCCTTAACAAGATCCACTTCCTCAACCCGTCTGATTGCACTGCCAATTAGTTTACCAATATACTCATTTCGAGCCATTAATGGTAAATCATGAATCCTTACTCAGAAAGAGGCCTCAGTCAATTGTATATGATGAACTTGTTGAAATCCATCAAATTTTTTTACCAACACCAATTGCTTATCAAATGACCACGACCCTTCACGAATGACCTTCTCTTTATCTCGAACATCTTCAAATTCAGCAATAGCAAATTTTAATCCAAATCTTGAATCTTCACAAATTTCACTAGAAGCCAAATTTTCTTTAATGTTTGTTTGAAAGCTTCCCTGTTATAGTACTGGTTTGTTAGCAGTTGAACCATCAAACATTTCTCCCTTCTAACGATGCTATCCTGTAGCACCTCAGCCTCAACATGAATAGCTTCCTGCTTAGTCTCCGTCAGAGAAAGATTTCCATACATTCGCTCCAATTCATCATTCATAGCAACGAAATTTAGCAAAATAGAGTTTGCTAAAAGCCTATACAAGGATAGGAAAGAGAGCCCCTACTCGTGAGCCGAGGGAGGAAATTTTTTAAGATTTTATTTGCATTAAAGTTATACAATTGAGTTCTTTTACGAATCAAATTTTCATATCAACATTGTAGAGGGCGTGTTCTCCACGCCGACTTATAAATATAATTTTTTTTAGGTAAAACACAATACCACAAACATGGTGGGACTAAGCCATTACTTATTTTTACTCATTGTATCCCCTGACACTAAGGTTTTATATATAAATTCATCTTACTAAGTTCACTAATGTCAATTTAATTTTGTTGGTATCTGTTTTAACAAGTGGGTATTTCTGTCGATTACTGCATCAAAATAAGTCTTAAATCTTTTGTTGGTGCCTAATGCTTGAGGTATGCCCATATCCACTTGCTAAAAGGCACAGGTATTTCTCTTTATTTGATGGCCTGTGGGGTTAGCTACGGCATCATCTGTCTGTCATTAACGTGGAGAATCTATGCCTGCTGTAAGTAGAAGTCCATTTTATATTTTATCATCCGACAGTGATGAATTTTCTTTTTATACAATACCATATAGTGATCTCTTTTTTCCCTTCCTTTAGTCCAAATTTCATCACAATCTGAAAAATAAATATTCTCTAATGTCTATCTTAACATATCTTCTACACAATAGTTTTTTTGTATGGCACTGCTAATTTGCCATGACAATCATTTGCATGATACACACTGCTGAGTCCAGTTGAATGACATGATCTGGTCCTCTTTGATTCTAGATATTTTATATGCAGCAATCACAGAATGTGTGGCACTTCGTTTAGAATCTTTGATATGCATACGAGTGTCTGAAAAGAAATTATTCTTCAGTATATCTATATATTATCCCACAGGAGAGAGAGAGAGAGAGAGAGGAATCAGGCATATTTCCATTTGACTTGGATGTGAATGCCCGTGATATGGTCGGTATACTGATGGATTTCATGGCCCATATATATGTCTGTTTTCTAATTAGCAGTTGCAAAGTTAGTAACTTTTCAGGCTTGTCTTTATAAACCAAAAAATTGCCTAGGGGGGCATTCATGTGCAGCAGCCATTGAAAAGGAATGGTATCAAAAAAAGGTAAAAAAAGAGAGAACGTATAGTATATTTTCCCAGATTGAGGTTGTGTGCTTGTTTTGCGCCATCAGTAATCAGTATTCCTCCAGGATCAACCTATTAATTCATTCTGTGCTGCAATTTGAAACTGTAATTATACTTAAATGGCCAACTCATTGAGCCACCTAATCAATGAGTTGTTAGATAACTAAATGCGTGTATCTCCTCAATTCACATTGATGGGCATTTCTCACTCCCAGATAGTCATTCTGATACAGTGGGAGTGTATATGGTAGCAAATTTATACCCTATGGCTGGATTCGGTTGCTGTGTTTCAAAGATAACCAATTTGGAATGGTAAAAATGGAATCTTCTTTATCAATTTTTAATGAGTTGAAGTTGGCCATTTTGCATGGTGGCGGCCGTGAGGAATCTCCTGTATTAACCCATAAGAAAGGTATTTTCTCCCACTATCATCCCTTAATTTCTCTCAATTTCATGCCATATAAGATACAAAATTCCTTCTTAAGCAATATGCATTTAGGTCTCTTTAAACCTATATATATATATATATATATATATAAGAACCCCTCCTCTCCCTCTCCATGCAGACACTCCAAGAAACTGAATCATGGTGGAGAAGACGTGCCGGAAGAGAAAACCACGGACATCAGTCTGAAAGATCTGTCAGTGAAGCTCGAGGAATTTGCAAAGGCCAGAGATTGGGAGAAGTACCATAGTCCCCGGAATCTACTCCTTGCTATGGTAATCTCAGCATGCATATATATGTATCCAATGCTGATTCATTCATCGATGCTTCCATTGCAAAAATCTTGCTAATCCTCTTTTACAGGAATACTCCTATTAGTTTCCGGGTCCCATCCATGCAAAAGTATCTTTTCTGTCTAATTTGATCAGAGGCCTTTGAAGAGACGGGCACTCTTTCTTTTGAATGTGCAAAGTATTTATATCTGAAATGCTATTTTGCAGGAGCCATCATGATCCCTTAATGCTCACACGTGTTTTCTTTTTCTACCATCCTCTTGATTTGGGTCTCAGTAATTTGACAAAAATGTTAAACTTTTCCCTTATGATTCTCTAAACTCTTCAAATCTCAAGTGTAGGTTGGAGAAGTGGGAGAGCTATCAGAAATATTCCAATGGAGGGGAGAGGTGGACAGAGGTTTGCCAAATTGGGAGGAATCAGATAAGGAGCATCTGGGAGAGGAGCTGTCTGATGTCCTGCTATACCTCATCAGGCTGGCTGATATATGTGGCATTGATCTTGGTGATGCTGCCACCAAGAAAATTGTCAAGAATGCAACCAAATACCCACCCAAAATCCTATGAAAAAGCTGTTTTTCTAGGTCATTTTCTTTTTGTTTCCCGAGCTAGAGAAAATATTATGACAATGAAACTCCCATGTAGAGTTTACAATAAATTAACCTTTTCCGTTCTAGAATTATTATGATTAATGCTATATTGACAGTTCTTTTTCTTTTTCAACAACTACTGAGGCAGAGGTGCAATAGAAAGATATTAAAAAAAAAAAAAAAAAATTCAGGAGTCATGACTATCAAAGCTGGCATTTTTTAACGTGTATATCACCGCTTAATTTTACTTTACAATGTTTACATCATGAACTATACAAAAAAGGCAATTTATAATGGGAAATATTTTAATCATAAAAAAATTACATAAAAGTAAACTCATAAATTGATGTTACTTAATGCAGTACATTAGATTGTAAAGTTATTTTTATTGTAAAATAGATCTAACGAATCCCATCAAATCATATTAATTTATAAATTTATTTTATGTAATCTCTTTGTATATATAGCCGTTCTCATTTATAATTGATATTTTGACCTTAAAATAAATAAAATTTTCACTTCTAAATGTTGGTGGTGAAAACAAATTAATTAATTAATTAATTTGTTATGTTAATATGTAAAGTAAAAAATAATTATAGATTTACATTTTTTTTATAATTATTTTGCAATCTTATCATACAGAATAAGTGTAGAATAGTGTGCTTTACGAAATTACGAGTAAAAAGAACTAAAAAAGAAGAAACGCCTAGTAATTCGTTGGACACGGACGCAAACGGAGTCACCGACGGGAGCCGTTTCTCGCTTCCTCCGATTGCAATTAGTAAAGTGCAGCGTTAAATCGCGTCCCACCAAAAAAAGAAAAAAGCTCAATCGTTAACGGATCGAATCTGATACGTTGTCGATCGGTCAGTCTCCGACCATTGATCATCATCACCAAAAGGTTCGTTCCTCCGTCGGATCCAACCCTCACTTTCCTCTACTCTATTTTGCTTTTTTCTCTTACCGAATTGATTGTTGTTTCTCTCTCTGCAGTTCAGATCGCCTTGAAGCAGCTCAGTAAGCGTCTCCGAGCTCCTGAATCGCACGAATTTTATCCGCAATATCCATTTACATTTGGATCCCCCCCCCCCCCCCCCTCCAAATTTGTTGCTTTTCCGATCCTTGTGATTGTTGGTGGATCTGATCGAATTGCTTTTCTCTCTCTCTGTTTGAGATTTATACGATATACGAAATATGGGAAGATCTTATATCCTGATGCTTGTCAAATGCGTGTGTGTTTCATAATGAGATGCTTCACTTGTGATTATAGCTTTGAATTATATACTTCGCATGGATTGATTCATTTCCATGTATGAGATATTGAAAAATATGTATATAATTTTCTCAGTATATAAACGGGTATAATTCAGCTAGTATTGATAGGGATTGGTTTTTTTCCCATCTTAAGCTTTATTTTCAAAATAATGAGTTGATGAATTTTAACACTTTTAACCTTGCTTGATAATTTTTTTCCCTCTTTCACTCTGAAATCTGAGACTAATTTATTTACTTCGGGTGCTTTATGCAGTAGAACATAGAAATGGAGGGAACAGCGTTCACTCCCGCATTGGAAGGAATACAGCATGTGAAGCTTGAGGAAGGGGACATGCTAACCACTCCTTTCTTGGAAGTCTGCAAGCACATACTGCCTGTAATAGGTGCATTCTCTTGCCTCCATTATTTGAATACAGTAATGGATGGATCATGAAACTATATCCATCGGCGGTAGCGTCCTCATGGATACTATGGCAAATGCATACTTGGTCTTAAATGTTGCTAATCCATTGTAGCCCGGTTTTCAAACTTTCAAAACTCATCCTCGATTTGAATTAAGTACTGTGACTATTCTAGAATATGAACTTGTGTAACTTCACGCCCCATGTGATTTTCACTCAATGTTATGGTGTCAGTGTTTTTTCATGATATAGTAATAAAGTATGGTTGTAAATATCAATATTACAGCATGCTAATCTGGGCATGTTTCCTTGATTAATTACTTTATTAATTCATTCTTTCTGATGGCAGATAAGTTTGGAGCTTCTATGATCCTTGTTAAATCTGATATTGGAGGAAACATATCGGTAAGATGTCCTCATTGTGTATTTTCCACAGTCAAGCTCACTAGTTTGTGTTTGAGACAAATTATTTTCTCTTGCTTGTGAAGATGTCTTTATGATATGTCATACAATGCATGTCTGTGATATTAAACTGTAAGAAGCTCTGAAGATGGAGATTGTGAGCTGTACTTCTATTTCTGCTAGTGAGCTAAATATTTTTATTGAGTTACTTTTGCTTATCTAGTTCTAGCTTAATAAGTAAATTTGTTTTTGTAATGTTGGATATCACTGTTATGTTATTAAACATGTATAAATAAAAGTGATCTTCCAAAGTACATCAATATGAGTTGAATAGTATAATTTGACATAAATACACAATGCCCCCTCAAACTACCACTCAATTTGCAATCACCCCTTAAACTATCAATTTTGGCAATTGCCTTTCAAACTAACAAAAAATTGCAATGTACCCCCCTGTATAAAAATTTGACATAAATACCCTTGATAAAATTTTAAAAATTCAAAAATTACTTTAAAAATTTTTAAAAACTAAAAAAATGATTTTCCCAAAAAACTGAAAAAAAGATTTTTTAAATTTCTATTTTCTAAATATATTTTTTTAATTTTTTAAAATATATACTTAAAATTATTTTTTATGTGTTCCCATTCCGCCTGTGATATTTTTTCTTGTAGAGATTGGAATCTAAACATTCGTCAAATCCATCCGACTTCAACCACTTGTATAACATGGTGAGAGCAGAGGTTGAAGCTAAAACAGCAAAAGCATCATCCAGTTGCACCAATGGACTTCTTTGGTTGACAAGGTAAATGATGCTAACTATAGTATGTCATAGGGTTAGAAAAAAATAATTTATTTGGAAAATTATAGCATTCAATCTCCAGAAAAGGACTTCAAAGATATCACTAAACTCAATCTAACACATGGATTGCATCAAAAATAAAATAGAGGAAAGTAAAAGAAGCAGAATATGGATTTTTTTATAGGTATGAAGCAGAATCGGGAAATTAATTGGAACCTGACTCTCTTTCTCTCTGTGTAATGCATGTCCTTGCCCACTTTGTGGTATTTGCATGTCTACTTTGTCAGTGTGCTCTATGAATCTGACAGCAAGTCATAATTTTCCTTGGTGATAAAATTGTAATCATGTTCTAACCAAAGAGTATTGGCTTAAATGAGAAATGTAATGCTTAATAATGTTGTTATCGGGAATGTTTATCATTTATTTGCTTTGAAAATGTGATTCCTTTGTGCTTATGATGTTAATACAATAAATCTTCAGAGCAATGGATTTCTTGGTGGCTTTGTTTCACAACTTACTTGAGCACAAGGATTGGACAATGTCACAGGCCTGTACAGATGCCTATGGAAAGACCCTGAAGAAATGGCATGGCTGGCTTGCTAGTTCAAGTTTCACTGTAATGTCTTCAATGCCCACCCCCTCACCCCAAGAATTCTTAAATTATTGATGGAAATGGAAAATTCACTTGGATTCTTAGAATAAGTTCTGATTTTCCTTTGCAGACTTTTTTCTTTGTTTGGTCTGACCTTTAATTCAGACATTTTGAATTACATATTTGCTAACAGGAGTAATTTCATTCAGACGTTTTGACTTATTAAATACTTTGCAGGTTGCAATGAAACTTGCTCCAGATAGAAAGAAGTTCATGGAGGTGCTAGGGGGCAGTGGTGATATTTATGCTGACATAGAGAAATTTTGCACAAGTTTTTCCCCTCTTCTTGAAGAGAATCACAAGTTTCTGGTAAGATGTCTTGTAAAATTGGAATTGTTGCTTCGAGTCTCGCCATAGTTTGTTTGTAAAATTTGTAGTTTGTGACTGATTGTAAAAACTTGAGAAGAAATTAGAGGAAAAAAGAATCCTTAGTGATGAGGCTGGTCATAATATCCTTAGTAACTTTTGAAACGATGTTCAAGCTGTTCAAGCTTCTTCTGGATAATGGAAGAAAGCAACTGTGAGATTGGGAATTTTGAGGGATGGGTCTAAATTAATGGGGCCGAAAGTTAGTGGGTTTCGAGAGGGACAGAATTTTGAGCATCAATGGTGGCATTGAATTTTAATTACCATGATTTTTTCACAAAAAAAATATTACTACGAGTTTTAGATAGCTATAGAGGCTCATGAAAGTTCCTCTCTTGACACAGGCTAGTGTTGGCTTGGACGATCTGAAGGCTTCATGAGGAAAATGTCTCTGGATGAGTGGCTCTTGCTTCAGGCTACCCTGTCTTGTTTACCATCCTTTTCGTTTAGTTTTGAGTGTTGGATAATTTGTCTTGGGTTCTAAAGTTTGACTTCATAAATTCCAAGTTTGTTTGTGTTTGTGTTTTTATTTTATTTTTTTATTTTATTATTAATTGGGGCAGGCGGGGAAGTAATTACTAATAAGTTACGTCAAACCATTACTCAAATTACTCCTTTGAATCTTGTATTTTTTTTTAACATTAATTTTTCTTTTAACGATTCTCTAGAAATTTAGTATGTACTTAGAGTGGCATGAAGATTTACTGCTGCGTTTAGATATTGACATGAAGAGTTGAGTTGTGAATATTAGTATTTTGTAGGTCCTATTGAGATATATTTAATTTTTTAGGTTGAGATGAGTTTAACTTTTTTTATAAAAAGTTGAAAAAAGTAATGATTCACATCAATAATTGGTTTGAGATAAGTTGAAATAGGTTCAACAACCAAACACACTAGTATACTGAAAAAGTAGTGCATGTTTGAGATTGCTATGACTAATATAACTTTTAGCTTTAAGATTTTTAGTTGTACTCTACTATTAAAAAGTTATTTACTGTTTGGTAATCATATGTTTAATCTACTTTTAAACATGTTATATTTATTTGAAAACAATATAAAAAATTGTTTTTACATAAAAGGTCCTTTGAGGTAGTATCGTGCTTGTGATAAGATCACAAGATAATAATGTAATTATCTAAAAATTGTAAGAATATTTTCACCATTTAATAGTCTTTTTTAAAATTGAAACTACGTTTCACGTTATCCGAAAAAATCATGTTTGAGGAAATTTTCTTTAACGGTACTTTTTAGTTTTTTTAGATAAAAAAGTAGTTTAATAAGTAATTACTAAACAATCTAATTTCATCAGTAAAGAGCTTTTTGAGGCTATTTAAATACTTTTTATTGCCCTTAATGCAATTTCAAATAGACATTTAGTCCAGGTGCTAGAGTAACACATTTACATCTGTGTAGAAGATCGATGCTTAGCGTTTCGTACAAACGGTCATCTAAACCTATCCAGGAATTGGAGAAATATGTGTGAAAGTCTTCCTTTTTGAAAGGAACATAGATCATATCATTAATTAGAACAATTACAAGATTGTTCTTTCAACACTAGACTTTGAATAGATTGATGAACATCTTCAATTCAACAATGAAAACCCTGTTTTCCCATTTCAGTATTATGGGAAAGCAGTGAGCCAATTCATTACATTCTTTATGAACAAACTTAACATACCATCCTGTTTTGGATCTAATAACCCCTTTGATATCTTCCACAAGCTGTCCATAATACGCCATATTAAGTCCCTCTTGGCTTATAGCATTAATCACTGAAAGAGCATCCCCTTCAAATAGAACTTTTGAAAAACCTAGCTTTAAACACAATTTAACAGCCTGCCACATAGCCAAACATTCAGCTACAACAGGTTGGTATCCACCAGATTGTTGTGCACATGCTGAGGCCATAACCTCTCCTTTGCTATCTCTGATGATGATACCAATGCCTATCTTGTTCTCCTTACACTGCACTGCAACATCAAAGTTTGCTTGGTAGACACCATCTTCAGGTACAAGGCACTGCCCTTTCTTAAGTACTTCTAGTCATCTTCTTCAGCACCTGAGCCTCTTTATAATCCATCAAAGAATTTAGTGCAGCTCTCATCACCAAACTGGGGCTTAAAAAAAAAATCTTCAAATAAATATCTATTTCTTCTAAACCAGATCCCTTTCATAGTTGTGGTTGTCACCTCAAGTTGTTCTGTCTTCAATGTACTAGATAGAATTCTCCAAAGCTCCATGAAATCTTCACCTTGACTAGCCATCTTATGGACAGGGCTACCATTCTCTGCCTATACATCTCTTGCAGCAGGACAAGACCAGATTGCATGCATCACAGTTTCTACTTCTCTCATACATATCCTTCTGTGTGGTGAATCAGTAACCTTTCGACTATAAGTTTGATCTTGTAGGTAATATATCATTGCAGCTTTCCACAAGAAAATTTTCACTGCAAGGGCCACATTCATATACCATAGATTCTTCCAAAAATCACCCATTTCTCTGCTCATAGAATTTTCCCGTTTATCCATTTTCTTCATAATTTGAGCCAAATGATACACTCTTCACACTGAAAACCACACTTTTGGTGCAATTCCATATCAATCTGTCCTCCCCTCCCAGTTTTCTCAGTGGTAAGGAACAAATAAGTTGAGACTCTTCCGGATTAAAAACAGCTTCAATGACATCTTCATTCCAAGTCTATGAATCTTCTGTGACCAAACTATCCACATGTGCATTAGGATTCAGAAACTTAACTGTAAATTGAATAGCAAAGGAAGATGGTCGTGGCACCCATTTATCCCCCAAAATTTTAATTAGTTTACCATTCCTAACTCTCCAAATCAACCATTCTTTCAACAGACTAAAAGACCTCCAAATGCTTTTCCAAACTAGAAAAGGCTGCTGTCCCAACCTAGCATTTAGCAGTTGAACATGTCTGAAATATTTGGCTTTGTACACTCTAGCTACCAAGGTGTTAGGTTTCTGTAAAAATCTCCAGCTGTGTCTTGCAAGCAAAGCCATGTTAAAGTCTTCAATGTCCCTAAATCCTAGACCCCCTCTCGATTTTGAAGACCCCAACTTACTCCACTTACTCCAATGAATACCTCTTTCCTTCTTGTTTGTACCCCACCAAAATTTTGCCAGCAAAGCAATGATCTCTCTACAGAGATTCCGTGGCAGCATAAACACTGACACTGTATAAGTTGGGATTGCCTGCAAAATTGATTTAATAAGGACTTCATTTCCAGCTTTAGAGAATAAATTATTTTTCCAGTTCTGAATTTTGCACCAAACTTTATCCTTTATCCCCCTAAAAATATTATATTTAGATTTACTAACCATGGCTGGAAGACCCAAGTTCTTTTCATAAGTTCCACAAGCTTCTCCACCAAATTCCTCTTGATGTACCCTTTAAAATTTTCTGATGTGTTAGAACTGAAAAAATGAAATTTTTGTGTCTATTAAGAACTTGCCCTGAGGATCTTTCATAAAGTTGCAAAATGGACTGAAGTTTCTTCCAATTAGACCTCTGAGCCCTACAAAAGATAACACAATCATCCGCAAACAATAAATGATTTACTCTAGGCCCACCTCTTGCCATTGCCACCCCTTTAATCTCCTTATTTCTTTTAGCTAACTGTAATAGAGAGTTTAATCCTTCTGCACAAAGTATAAACAAATAGGGAGATAATGGATCCCCTTGTCGAAGCGCTCGTTTTGGAAAAAACTTTTCACTAGGCATACCATTAACCAAAACTGAATATGAAACTGATCTAACACACCTCATAATCACATTAATTCACTTCACATGAAAACCCATCTTCACCATCCTTGCCTCCAAAAAACACCACTCAATCCTGTCATAAGCTTTGGACATATCTAACTTCAAAGCCATACTTCCCATCACTCCCTTTTGTCTGGTCTTCATAGTGTGCAACACTTCATAAGCTACCATAATATTATCCGTGATTAATCTATCAGGTATAAAAGCACTTTGGGTATTTGATATAATTACAGGAAGAACTCTCTTCAGCCTGTTTGCTAAGATCTTGGCAATAATTTTATATAGCACATTACATAAACTTATAGGCTTATACTCATGCACAGACAGTGGATTAGTTACCTTTGGAATCAATGCTATAAAAGTGAAATTTAAAGCATCATACCCAAATGTGTTATTAAAAAAATTCTTGAACAACTTTGCAAACCTTAGATCTAACAATGGTCTAATGATCTTGAAAGAATCCAGCACCAAACCCATCTGGCCCATGAGATTTCAGTGGAGAGATCTGTTTCAAGGCTTCTTCAACTTCTGTTATAGAGATATCCTTGCACAATTCATCATTCATTTGAACTGTAACTCTTCTTTGAATTGCTTGTAGAAAACCCTCCATATCAGCGAGTGTTGGATTACTGGAAGTAAAAACAGTTTCAAAATGATTAACAATTAAAAGCCCTTCCTATTTCATGTAAATCTGTTAGTACTCTTCCATTAGAATCTGAAATAGACTTGATCATATTTCTCCTTTGTCTCTGATTTGCACATGCATAGAAGTATTTAGTGTTTTGATCTCCCAACTGATACCAGTATCTTTTAGCCCTTTGTCTCCACTTCCAATCTTCTTGTTCCAGCATAATACTAATAGCTTTCCTTACTCTCTTGATTTCCACCTAATTTCTTGCATTATTGTTTCTTCTAACATCTTAAGCTCTTCAGCTTTCAATATTAGATCTTGATTTCTATTTCTGAAACGTGCCTTATTCCATTTTGTTAACCCTTTTTGACACCTATTAATACCACTTAGCATAACACCTATAGCATCATAATTGTGTGAAGTCCCTTGCTACTCATCACCAATAATTTGCCCACAATCCTCCTCCAAAGCCCAACCTACCTTATACTTGAATTTATTCCGCCTTAAGCATAGTTTATCAGTAACTGTATGAAACTGGCAAACTAGTGGCTTGTGGTAAAAAGTTCTTGCCACCAAACTCTCCATACTTACTTCACCATAAAGTTCAGACTTTGGAACATTTGCTACCACCCTATCTAGCCCCTCCTTAGTATGAGAGTGACCCATATGATCATTACTCCAGGTAATGTTTTCCCCGGACCAGCCAACATCAAATAAATAACTTCTAAATAAAACATCCCTAAAAGCCTCCATCTGAGATTTTGCTCTTTGACACCTCCCTTGTTTTTCATCTTGTGATACAAATTCATTAAAATCTCCAAGAACACACCAACCACATTCAATTGAAGGCTTAAACGATACAAGTAAGTCCCACGACTCCATTCTCTTACAAGTTTCTGGGTGTCCATAGAACCCTATAAGTAGCCACCTTGACTGCCCACTACCTCCCCACACCCAAGCATTAATATGCCTCTGCGAGAAATTCAAAATTTCTAACTACTGCCTATTGCCATAACATCACTAGCCCACCACTCCTTCCAACAGGTTCCACTACAAAATAACATTCAAAACCAATTCTTCGTTTCAGAAATTGCAGTCTTTTTTATTTAAGCTTAGTTTCCATATAAAAGAAAACATTGGGACACTTCTCCTTCACTAACAAGCAAAGGTCTTGAACTGTTCAAGAGTTCCCAAGCCTCCAACAGTTCCAACTTAAGATCCTCATTGCTCTAGGTGGGGTTGTCTGGCAGCCTCTGCCTCTTCATGATTATCTAATATCAGCCCTCTTCCCTGAAACTTTCTATTTTTTAAAAACACCATTGCATCCCTGACCTCCATCTTTCCCTTTTAAACCCTCTTTTTATCCACTCCAGCTTGAACAGAATAAAAACACTCACCTTTGTCCCTCGCTAGCCGTTTCCACCTGCCCAATGGCAATATCTCCTGGATGGATGTAGCATCAGTTGAATCCACCAAACCTGCCAACTGCACTGAAATGCCTTCTGTTTCAATGTGGAACCTTGACACTGGGCTTGAATCTACGACATCACTTCCTTGAATTAAACCGGCAGCATGTTCCTCGACCAAGGTCTGACAAACCTCTATAACAATTTTTCCTCCCGCAACGGACTTGTGGTCGTTAGATTGAGAGGCAACTCCCTTCTGTACTCAAATTTCCCAACATATTTTTGGACCCCTCCCCTTCTATGGCCTTCAATGACACTGGGCCCGTCTTCTTATTGGGCCCATCAGTCAGAAACATATCCTCAGTCAAGTCCAATTTTGCCTTATCCTTAATATTTGTGAGAAACCGTGTAACTGCTGCCTCCCCCTCAACTGCCATAGAAACAACATCATTTCTTTTGACAGTTTCTCCCCCACCTTCCTTCTGTTTCCCAACCACCCCTACATTCTCGCCTAGCATCTTGTCCAACCGAAACGGTTGTTCTGGTTCATTGAACTGTGAAAACTCTAGACTAGCGCCGATGTCAGAGCTATTCCCTGCCACCCATGGCTATCTATCGGAAACTCCATCTTTTTCTTCACTACGTCTTGTAGATAACTTCATACTTGGAGGCTGGAACTTTCTCTTCAAAGTTGGTACCGCTCTAAGCCAAGGTCCAAACTACTTGGCATCCATCTTCTCGCCCAATTTACCTTTGGTTTTTTTTTGGTAAGATTCAACACTATGGACTAGTCGACCACATAAAAAATAGAACTTGGGTAACTTTTCATACTTCAAAGGGAGCCATTCCTTCTTATCTACTATAGTCACAGTTCGTCCCCTAGCCAAAGGCGTAGATAAATCCAGTTTCACCTTAACTTTTAAAAGGGTCCCCATCCCACCCCATAATCCTGAACGTCTACCTCCTCCAAGCACCAATAGAACTACCAATCTGTATACCATACTCCCTTGTCATCCAACCTAAAGGCAAGTTAAAAATTTGTACCCAAAACCATTCATAATTAAAATTAACCTTTGAAACTTGTGTGAGACCTTCAAAGTGCTGCAGAACAAAAACTGCATTATCAAACAACCAAGGTTTACCATCCAGTATCCTTTGTTTGTCAGCATGTATAGCAAAGGTAATGATAAAGGCATTCTTCCCTGCTTCTTTGAAAGTTGCAGCCCGACTCACTCGCCAAATCTTGGCCATTGTAGATTCAATAGTTTCTTTGTTGATGCGAAGGACATCCTCTAATTCCTTCCCACTTAATTCCAAAGAGACTTCTTCCTCTTTTGTTAATCGCAGTTGATTGCATCTCTTTTCTAATTCTTCCATTATTTCCCCGTTTGCACCATTCGCTACCATCCTACACAAATGTACCTTTCTTCGTAGAAGGCAATAACGCACTCCACCTCTATATTCTCACACAAGTAAAGAGAAGATGAGAGAGAAGGCTTATCCGTTGAACCAGTTAAAGGTTGATGTGTGAAAGTCTTCCTTATGTTATATACTTAACACACAATTGAAGTAATGTTGAAAATATATGAGTGTTTTGATAACTGTAATGGGTCTATAATAAGTTGTATGATGATACTTAGATAGTAAAACTCTTTCGTTTATAATTATTTTTTCTTGAAATTCATATTTCTTGGATTCTCATATTCTAATTAAATAAAATAGATGTGTATATATATATATATATATATATGCTCATGCTACTTAAATCTCAAACAAGTTTTTTCTTAACTTTATTACACAAATTTTTAAATATCTCTCGAGTCAAAATGCTTGATATAGGCCTTAAAAAAAAAAAAAAAAAAAAAAAATCGTTCCACAATTGCCATACGTTACCTTCTTCCAACCGTTTTTCCCGCGCTCCCTGAATGACCGTTAAGACTTAAGAGATCTGCCCATATTTAGCCTATGGCCATGGTTTTTTCTTCTTTCTCTCTCTAATTTTCTTAGCTCTAGACCTGAAAATCCGCTAAAGCTACTGGTTTTGATTTCACCTATCACAATCCGAACCGAGACCGCGTCGTCGAACAAATTCAACCTCATAAGTGTCCCCCCCTCCTTTTCTCTTCTTTTCTTCTTGATTCAATATCGCTAGAGATCAATGATTTTCAGTACATATTTTCTTGGTTTTCTTACTACTTTGAAAATTTTGATTGTCTCTGTAATACCGATGAAATGAGGTTTTTGTCATCAAATTCGGTCGGAAGATGTGATCTGATTTCAGCATCCCATGCATGCAACATTTGGCACTTTTAGCAATTTTTGTTCATCTCTCCATTTTTGATCTCGAGGCATGCTTTCCCCACAAAACCTTTTCTGTTTCTTCCTTATTGCTAAATTTTAATCTATACCTTTTTGAGAGAGTTTTGGAAGATTCAAAAACGCAAAAACCCACCATCATTTCCCATTTGTAAAAGAAAACATAATCCCAGGTCGAAAGCTTCTTTCTAATGATTTATCAGGAGGTGCCCAAATTAACGCGCACCTCATGCTCTTTCGCAGGGTAAGGTTTCTTCTGGTGCATATAGCCAAGTACTTCAGCCCAAATGGCGACGAAGGTGAAGGGTCTCTTGAAAGGCCTAAGATATATTTCACAAATATTTGGTAATCAAGGCTTCCTTTCATGGATTACATTATTTTGCCACAAGTTTAAAATTACTTGGTCTATCATCAATTTCTTCTGGTCTTGATTATTATGCTTTCAAAACTAAGAACTCCTCAATTTTTCTATATCCTTTATATGCTCTTCTCAAAACTAGCATTCTCTTTTGAATCCTATATTTTTTGTTGGCACATCCATGTTTCATCCGGTTGCAAAGAAAAATGTGTGCAAATTCAAAGCTCTGCTTCCATTGTAATTGTCTTGTACACTTCCATTTATCCAGCAACAATGAGTGAGTAATTTCCTCAATCTGGGTTTAAGAGATTTGAGGTGACAAAAGTGCCAATTTTGCAGATGAGAAAGAACAGGACATGCAAATTGGTTATCCCACTGATGTAAAGCATGTTGCGCACATTGGATGGGACGGCCCCTCTGCCAATACGCCGAGCTGGGTATCTCCCACTCATTTTCTGAATTCTCTGCCTCCTCAATTTCTTGTTATTAAGTAAAAGCAATTCATCAATGTTGCCAAGCCTCATAGACACCAAGATTACGTATCAAGCTACCATATTTGTGAGCGTTGTTTAGGTAACTATGATTGTGATGATATGATTTATGCAGATGAGAGAGTTTGAATCTTCAAGGGAAGTTTCATCCAGGTCTTTGGACTCTTTTGGAGAAGATAAATTATCATCCAAAGGTTTGATTCTTCTAAAATCATGTCTATGACACATTTGGAGCTGGTATTAGTTAGGATGATTAATCATCTATTACAACTTCTTATGTAAGAACACTCAAGTGTTGTATTATTGCCACTATTGATAGATATAAAAAAAACTGGCGCTGAAATTGAAGAATCCTTGCTACGACATGCTAAATCAGCCGGAATTGGCTCATCTACTAACTCCCTTCAATGGAGTTGTGATGCACCAAAGCACTCCAGGCGCCACCACTCAACGGATGTGTCATCAGATTCCCCTAAACGAGATTCATCAGGCAGTTCAAGACACACAAGACGGAGCCGAAATATGAAACTTGGAAATGACTCGCTAACACCAGATCTACCTGCTGTCCCCAAACAATCTCGTCGTAGGAAGTCAAAGGGGTCATCTGGTGGTGGTTCATCAAAGTCACAGAGGCCAAAAGACCATAATGCTTCACCCGACATCCCTTTCATAGATATGGGATCCGGATCTGGATCTGTGTAAGACTGAAAAACATTTAGAAACGCCTAAATTAGATTTTGGAAGAGTAGAGGGTTTGATGGGAACTCGAGAGGGAAAGTGTGATTTGTGTAAGTTAGAGGTTTTAACCTGATCTTCTAGTTGATGATGTGACTCAAATGATCTTATTTGTCATTATATTCTTCTTTGGATTTTTGGTTTCCTTCTCATGCTGGTAGCTAGAGTTTTAAGGGTTAATGATGGATCGGCAGTCGAAAGATTCATGGCTTTCTCATCCAGCAAATAGGAAGAAGCATTATGGAATGGAATGTCCAAAACGATAAATCCAACAACATTCAAATTCCATGGATGCCTCTTCAAAATGCGAATGGTAGTATATCCATATCCTACAAATTCAGAAGTTCCTCTCAAGATGCATGCGGTGGGAACGCAAAGAAGAGAGCTGATGTCCATACCTATACGAATGATATCAGACACTGCAGGCTCAAAAGACTGAGGAGCTTTTCCACCTGGAGATACTTTTTAGAGCTGTAATAGAAACGTTACTCGAATTCCAGAAACTTTCTGAAACGTTGACCAAGATAAAAGGGAAGCATATGAAAAACTGCTGTTTTTTTTCCTTTTGTAATTAGCTTGTTGATATCAGGCTCTGAAAAATTCGTAAGGAACATATTATAGAGAAAAACAATAGAGATGACTCAAGAAAAATAAAAATAGTTTCTAAGTTACTAAGTAGGGGAACTAGACATGCCTTATTCGATCCAAACAAATTAGGTAGTACGGTGAGGAAAATTATACTTTCAAACCAAACCACATAGGAGGACACAGCCCTAAGATTCATTTACCAATTAGAGTACACCATTTTCTAAATAATCCATGTAGTAACTCCATGTTTTACTTCTATGACCCTGCAGTATCAAGATCTATATGGGTCAACTTTAAAATGCCTTTCAAACCATGTGAATTCCATCTATTTCACAACTCCATATTTGTCACATATTCTATATCTGCAGAATTACACGGTATATTAAAAGACAATCCACTGCATGTCTATTCTCATGTTTTCCAGACACATTTAGATTTCGTTACACGTCTAAGATCCTTCAAAAAATAACCTCTACCAATGCATCACTGTTAATCCAGTAATCTGCGAGTGAATGATCGTCTTGCAAAGCTGTTCCCTGAAAGTAAATTCCCTTTTCCCTTCACTGGAGCTTTCATTTTCTTCTCCATCAAACTCTTCAAAATGCGAATGGTAGTAAAGTTTTGTACTGGTTTCCCGATGTCAGCTAATTTCATCTGCCCGATTCTTGCTGAAGGCAAAAAGACCACGTGGAGAGTGGAATGCATCTGGACACCATTACTTGCTAAATCTTTGCCCCAATTAAACCTTTTACCCGCAAATACAATCCGCATATTGCTCAGGGGAACACACATCCTCAGTTTGTAAACAATTTTGCGCCAGAGATCTGATATTGTATCACATTTTTGTACATTAAGAGTAATCGTCTTTCCACTCCATGTCTTCACAAATATCTGCATCATGGCAGGAGACATCTTTAGGTTGGCTTCTTCTTTGATGTCATAAGAAGCCAATGTCTTGCAACCCTTGACTCGCTTCTTTTCTGCATAGATCAGATCGAAATCATTCTCCAGGACACCAGTCATGCTCTCAATTATTGCCTTGACATCATGGACTGTATGCAAAACTTTAACTTCGAGTTTCAAAATCTCTCCAGTCTCTGTTCTGACAAAAATTGGTATGACATCTTTTGGATTAAAAATCAAATGAATGGTTGATTCATTTGGAATATTGAGTGCAGCTAGGATCCAGTCATTGTCAAGTACTTTTCCATTGTGGATAAGAGTGTACCGATCTGGTTGAATCCCCTCCTTCGCTTGAATGATTGATTTGATGTTTTGGATAGTATCATAAGTCCTTAAATCAACTGCAATGATTTTCTGAGCTGATGGTATTTTAACATATATTCTCATTGCAACAAGATTCTGGAGAACAAGGTGGAGAGTGGAGCCTTGCGGGATACCATAATCAACTAGCCTCCGGTCGTTCTTGAGCTGATTACCAACAAAAAAGAGCTCCTGGACATTCTCTGAAACGCCTGCCTTCTCGCATATCATTGATTTGAGATTGCTAATTGTCTCATATCTTTTAACTTTTAAAGATACTGTATTTATTGTCTTCAAGTATAAGCTTATCTGTGACCAAAAGCCAAGCAGTATTTTATGTAAAAAGAAAACAAACGCCAAATACATTCAAGTGGAAGTAGGTTATGCGTCTATTTACTGCCTAAAATCTGCTCATACCGTATAGCATGTCACCTGACGTTAACCATGCTTCTAAAATGTCAACTAAATATTAAACCTAACCTCAGACTGGTTTTCCCCCTATATACACACTTCATGATCTTTATAACCTAAAAAGTAAAGCAGGAGGCAGGGATGATTTAACTATCTGCCACTCAGTTCCATGAACCTCCACACATCACGTGGCACACATAGATGAGAAAAATTCGAGGTCTATCTATATCTTTCGCTCTGAGAGCATCGAGCATACTCTTCTATCAGACAGACTTTGCCTTTGCATTGCAATAGCCGAGTAATATCATACCCCTACCCTTTTAGAAAATATGAAATGTTCCTGGCTAGCCCGTATAAAGAGAAGGCCAAAATACTAGAATTTGATTGACGAATCTTTGAAATACTCTGTTTCAAAATAAAACGCATTGGCTAACATGGTTTGGGAACTCATATATGAGCCACTTTTATACAAAATACCCTTCATCTGGGTTTCGGAGGAAAATGAGTACCTAATGATATAATGGAAAACACAATTGAAAATCTCTACCAAATAAATATAAATTAAAATTTACGTTCCCAAGTGGACTCTTCAACTCTACTAAATATTGATTTTCAAAACATCAACATTCAAACTACATAGTTTCTTCTCTTTTCTATAACAAAACGCCTCAAAACAAAAAGGAACAAAAAAAAAAAAAAAAACCTTTTTTCATTTCAGCGCATTAGACGCATTTTTGGTACATAAAAAAACCAACAAAACCATTCCTCCGACTCTCAACAATCCATGCAGTTCAAGAATCTAAAAAACTTAGATTCTAACTGAAAGACAAAGAGAAGTAAGAAAAATAAGAAACAAGAAATCCAACTGAAAGACACACATGGTAAACGAAACAAAGAATTGGAGAAGAAAAATTGGGACCTCTTCTTCGGTGGAGTCGACAGAGCTCGACGGAAAACACCCACTGCCATTTGTTGGGGATTCCACAGAAAAGAATTCTACGTAAAGCAGAAGTGCAAGACGTTCCGATGAAAAAGCCGAGCTTGTATCTGATCACGGAGTTGTACACGCTTGCTTATTTACCTGCGGCAGTGCACGCCCTTTGGTCTTCCAACTTCCAATATTTTAAAATAATAATAAGAATAATCCAAAGGCCATAATTCACCCTCTTCGTAAAGTGCGCCGTTGAAACGTATCGTCTGAGAACTCGAGTGAGAAAAAACTGGATTTCAAAAGCAAATCATAAAAAGTAAAGAATGCCTTACGCCTGCAATACTAATCGGTTTTTTTTTTTTAACGAGATTTGAGGTGACAAAAGTGCCAATTTTGCAGATACGAAAGAAGAGGACATAGGACATGCAAATTGGTTATCCCACTGATGTAAAGCATGTTGCGCACATTGGATGGGACGGCCCCTCTGCCAATACGCCGAGCTGGGTATCTCCCACTTATTTTTCTGAATTCTCTGCCTCCTCAATTTCTTGTTATTAAGTAAAGAGAAAGCAATTCATCAATGTTGCCAAGCCTCATAGACGCCAAGATTACGTATCAAGCTACCATATTTATAAGCGTTGTTTAGGTAACTATGATTGTGATGATATGATTTGTACAGGGGTAATGATATCCTTTACACTTCTTTTACTATTAATTTTATTCAATTTTTTTTTCTCTTCAAATCCGTATTAAAAATCTCAAAATATGATATTCTTACATAATTTAAAAGAAAATAAATTCAATCAACAAACATAATTATGTAATTTCATTAAAAATAAATTCATTTTTATAAATTGACATTCTTTTACTTTTTAAGTTAATTTTTATAAAATTGAATTTATTTTTAATTAAATTACATGATTAGTTGCTTATTTAAATTTATTTTCTTCTAAATTAAGCAAGATGGTTATGTTCTGAAATTTTTAATCTAGATTCAAGTAGAAAAAGAAAAAAATAAAAATAGTAAGATAGTAAACCAATAGTAAATGAGGTGTAAGTGTATCATTACTCTTTATGCAAATGAGAGAGTTTGAATCTTAAGGGAAGTTTCGTCCAGGTCTTTGGACTCTTTGGGAAAAGATAAATTATCATCCAAAGGTTTGATTCTTCTAAAATCATGTCTATGACACATCTAGATCAGCTGATATTAGTTAGGAGAGAAAAGATATTTACAATCGTGAATTGTATAATTATCGTGCAATCGTTTTGAAAAAAGTGAATAAAATAGAAAAAAATAATTTTTTAATAGTGGACCCCACTATTTTTTAAAGTGATTACGTGGCGTTTACGAACTTTACGGTTGTATGTAGAATTACTCTAATTAGGATGATTAATCATCTATTACAACTTCTTCTATAACAACACTCAAGTGTTGTATTATTGTCACTATTGATATATATATATATAAAAAAAAAAAAAAACTGGCGTTGAAATTGAAGAATCCCTACGCTACTACGACATGCTAAATCAGCTGAAACTGGCTCATTTGCTAACTCCCCTCAATGGAGCTGTGACTCACCAAAGCACTCCAGGTGCCACCACTCGACGGACGTGTCATTGGATTCCCCTAATCGAGATTCATCGGGTAGTTCAAGACACACAAGACGGAGCCGAAATATGAAACTTGGAAATGACTCGCCAACACCAGAGCTACCTGTTGTCCCCAAACAATCTTGCAGCATGAAGTTCAAGGAGTCATCTGGTGGTGGTCCGTCAAAGTCACATAGGCTAAAAGACCATAATGCTTCACCCGACATCCCTTTTACAGATATGAGATCTGGATCTGGATTTGTGTAAGATTGAAGAACATTTAGAAACGCCTAAATTATATTTGGAAGAGTAGAGGGTTTGATGAGAACTCAAGAGGGAACATGTGATTTGTTCAAGTCACAGGCTTTAACCCGATCTTCTAGTTGAAGATGTGACTAATTTATCTTATTTGTCATTATATTCTTCTTTGGATCTTTGGTTTCCTTCTCACGCTAGTAGCTAGAGTTTTAAGGGTTAATGATGGATCGGCAGTCGAAAGATTCATGGCTTTCTCATCCAGGAAATACGAAGAAGTATTATTGAATGGAATGTCCAAAACGATAAATCCAACAACATTCAAATTCCATGGATGCCTCTTCAAAATGCGAATGTCAGTATATCCATATCCTACAAATTCAGAAGTTCCTCTCAAGCTGCATGCGGTGGGAACTCAAAGAAGAGAGCTGATGTCCATACCTATACGAATGATATCAGACACTGCAGGCTCAAAAGACTGAGGAGCTTTTCCACCCGGAGATACATTTTAGAGCTGTAATAAAAACGTTACTCGAATTCCAGAAACTTTCTGAAACGTTGACCAAGATAAAAGGAAAGCACATGAAAAACTGCTGTTTTTTCCTTTTGTAATTAGCATGTTGATATCAGGCTCTGAAAAATTTGTAAGGAACATCTTATAGAGAAAAACAATAAAGATGACTCGAGAAAAAACAAAAATAGTTTCTAAGTTACTAAGTAGGGGAACTAGACATGCCTTATTCGATGCCAAACAAATTAGGTAGCAAGGTGAGGAAAATTATACTTTCAAACCAAACCACATAGGAAGACACATCCCTAAGATTCAATTACCAATTAGAGTAGACCATTTTCTAAATAATCCATGTAGTAACTCCATGTTTTACTTCTATGACCCTGCAGTATCAAGATCTATTTGGGTCAACTTTAAAATGCCTTTCAAACCATGTGAATTCCATCTATTTCACAACTCCATTTTTGTCACATATTCTATATCTGAAGAATTACACGGTATATTAAAAGACAATCCACTGCATGTCTATTCTCATGTTTTCCAGACACATTTAGATTTTCATTACACGTCTAACATCCTTCAAAAAATAACCTCTACCGATGCATCACTGTTAATCCTGTAATCTGCGAGTGAACGATCGTCCCGCAAAGCTTTTCCCTGAAAGTAAATTTCCTTCACTGGAGCTTTCATTTTCTTCTCGATCATACTCTTCAAAATGCGAATGGTAGTAAAGTTTTGTATTGGTTTCCCGATGTCAGCTAATTTCATCTGATTGATTCTTGCTGAAGGCGAAAAGACCATGTGGAGAGTGGAATGCATCTGGACACCATAACTTGCTAAATCTTGGCCCTCATCAAGCCTTTTTCCAGAGAATACAATGCTCACATTGTTCAGGCAATCAGTTAAAATCCTCAGTTTGTGAAAAATCTTGTCCTTGACATCTGTGATCGTATTACCTTTTTGTACATCTAGTGTAATGGTCTTCCCATTCCATGTCTTAACAAATATTTGCATCATGGCAGGAAACATCTCTAGGGTGGCTTCTTCTTTGATGTCATAAGAAGCCAATGTCTTGGAATCCTCGACTCGCTTTCCTGCATAGATCAGATCCAAATCATTCACCAGGACACCTGTCATGCTCTCAATTATTGCCTTGACATCATGGACTGTATACAAAACTTTAACTTCGAGTTTCAAAATCTCTCCAGTCACTGTTCTGACAAAAATTGGTATGACATCTTTCGTATTAAAAATCAAATGAATAGTTGACTCATTAGGAATATTGAGTGCAGCTAGGATCCTGTCATCCTCAAGTACTTTTCCATTGTGGATAAGAGTGTACCGATCTGGTTGAATCCCCTCCTTCACTTGAATGATTGATTTGAGGTTTTGGATAGTATCATAAGTCCTTAAATCAACTGCAATGATTTTCTGAGCTGATGGTATTTTAACATATATTCTCATTACAACTAGATTCTGGAGAACAAGGTGGAGAGTGGAGCCTTGCGGGATACCATAATCAACTAGCCTCCGGTCATTCTTGAGCTGATTACCAACAAAAAAGAGCTCCTGGACATTCTCTGAAGCGCCTGCCTTCTCGCGTATCATTGATTTGATACGCTCCTGTGACAATGAGAATAGAAGGTTGATCGAAGCTTAACAGGAACACAAAACAACTCTGTAATAGTGTAATAGGTATCTGACAAACCTAGGGAGCCAAACTTAGCTGCAGCTTTATTTCATGTGTTACGAGACACAACACAACATATGAAAATTATATTTGGCTCATGGAGAGACTTCAAGTGAAAATATAACATCACAGAGAAATCCAAGCACGATTTTATGTAAAAAGAAAACAAACACCAAATACATTCAAGTGGAAGTTGGTTATGTGTCTATTTACTGCCTTAAATCTGTTCATACCGTATAGCATGTCAGCTGACATTAACCATGCCTCTAAAATGTCAACTAAATATTAAACCTAACCTCAAACTGGTTAGTGGTTTTCCACACTTCATGATCTTTATAACCTAAAAAATAAAGCAGGTGACAGGGATGATTTAACTATCTGCCAATCAATTCCATGAACCTCCACATATCACGTGGCACACATAGATGAGAGAAATTCGAGGTCTATATCTCTTTCGCTTTGAGAGCATAAAGCATACTCTTCTATCAGAGAGACTTTGCCTTTGCATTGCAATAGCCGAGTAATATCATACACCTACCCCTTTAGAAAATATGAAATGTTCCTGGCTAGCCCGTATAAAGAGAAGGCCAAAATACTAGAATTTGATTGACGAATCTTTGCAATTCTCTGTTTCAAAATAAAACGCATTGGCTAACATGGTTTGGGAACTCATATATGAGCCACTTTTATACAAAATACCCTTCGTCTGGGTTTCGGAGGAAAATGAGTACCTAATGATATAATGGAAAACACAATTGAGAATCTCTACCAAATAAATATAAATTAAAATTTACGTTCCCAAGTGGACTCTTCAACTCTACTAAATATTGATTTTCAAAACATCTACATTCAAACTACAAAGTTTCTTCTCTTTTCTATAACAAAACACCTCAAAACAAAAGGAACCAAAAAAAAAAAAAAAAAAGCCCTTTTTCATTTCAGCGCATTAGACGCATTTTTGGTACATAAAAAAACCAACAAAACCATTCCTCCAACTCTCAACAATTCATACAGTGCAAGAATCTAAAAAACTTAGATTCTAACTGAAAGACGTAGAGAAGTAAGAAAAATAAGAAACAAGAAATCCAGCTGAAAGACACACATGGTAAACGAAACAAAGAATTGGAGAAGAAAAATTGGGACCTCTTCTTCGGTGGAGTCCACAGAGCTCGACGGAAAACAGCCACTGCCATTTGTCGGGGATTCCATAGAAAAGAATTCTACGTAAAGCAGAAGTGCAAGACGTTGCGATGAAAAAACCTAGAGCTTGTATCCGATCATGGAGTTGTACACGCTTGCTTATTCACCTGCGGGAGTGCACGCCCTTTTAAATTTTTAATCTTCCAACTTCCAACTTCCAATAGAAAAATAATAATAAGAATAATCCCATAATTCACCCTCTTCGTAAAGTGCGCCGTTGAAAAGTTTCCTGCGAGTGAGAAAAAACTGGATTTCAAAAGCAAATCCTAAAAAAGCTACTACTCTCAGGCTCCCGCTGGAACTTTATTTATTTTTTTTGCCTGAGGATTAAGTAAGGCATTGTTTAGATTTACATTTTATTATTATAATTTTATTAAATTTTTATATAAAATATAATAAATAATTTAATTTTTTTAAATTTTAAAATAATAATAATATTAAAAAATAATATTTTAATAATATTTTTTTAATTTTTATTTAAAATCATTATATTTAATTTCTGAATCCAAACCAAACTTAATTATTTTTTAGTGATATTATATTTTTTTAAAAATATTTAAAAAAAAAACACAATAACACAATAATTATACTAGCGGGAACTCTAGCAGTGACTGTTGAGGCACCAATCCAAAAATATTCAGCTCAAAGAGCTAAAAAATAATAATTATTAATTAACCCTTCTGATTATAAAATACAGACTATATATATTTTAATAAAAGATATTTGTAGTTATAGATCTAACGTCTCGCGAATTCTTTTTGTAAAAAATTTATATAAAAAATTTAATTTTTTAACGATATGACTAATACACAATGCATTCTCATGCATTTTTAAGAATTAATTTGAGGAAATTAATTTAATTTCATAAAATCTTGTTTTAAAAAATCATTAAAAGTCCATTAAATGACTTTTCTTTTTCTTTTTTTCTTTTTCCACCCGGAAGACGGTGCTTTGTGGGATTGTGTAGATCAAAAGCACATGCTTTGTTGCCAAGCAAAAGAAAAAGGCCATTATGCTTTGTCAATTGTTTTAAGAGGAAAACTAAAACACATGATATGCCACCCAAAAATAAAAAGTTGGTTAAAAAAGACCGTAGTATAAAGACTAGTACGGAATAAAAAAGCAATAAAGTCGTTGTAAAAAGAATACATATGTGCACGTACATGTCTTCCTTCTTCAATCAAGAGATAGGTTTGTATTTGTTTTTATTTAAAGAAATTATATTTAGAGAATCATGAAAAGAAATTAAAAGAAAACTATTTTACAACCGACAAATGTGGCAATGTCATTTCGTTTAAAATATATATTTTTTTTTTTTTTTGAGAAAATTGAGTTTTTCATTTGATCTGAATTTCAGATTTTGTATCATCATCTTAATCTTTGAAAGAGTTGTAAAATAATTATAGAAAGAGTTGTGATTTTTATCAGTAGTTAATTAACTTCTCTACTGGAAGGAAGAATCTGACTTGGGACGACTTTTCTTTCTTTCATTTAAGAATATGGAATCATAATAACATCCAAATTGAAAGCAAGAGTTCAAACTTCAAAGGTAGTGGCAGAGAGGAGGCAGCCAAGACAGGAAAAAGAACATGTAACTATAAACACACTGCGCCACAAAATATCAATATACTGTATAGTATATTTTCAATACAAAAGTATGCATACAGCCCAGTCAAAAAAGATTTTACATATGCCTTCGAACAGTAATATAGGGGGTAGAAGAAGTGTAGTTTGGTGATAAACTGTCATCGGGCTGCAAGCAGCAGGAATTTGGGGTGAATGGCTGTTTGTTTTCCAGTGGCCTCAATGGGAGCGGACTTGGTGGAAGATGATGACTAGGGCATTGCATTCCCTTTGCTGATCTCAAGCAAGCTAAGTGGCCATTCGCCTGGTTGTTGCAAAGAGGAAGTTTGATGGCCTG
Organism: Juglans microcarpa x Juglans regia; assembly: GCF_004785595.1. NCBI lineage: Eukaryota > Viridiplantae > Streptophyta > Magnoliopsida > Fagales > Juglandaceae > Juglans > Juglans microcarpa x Juglans regia. Next base: position 37,005,671 of record NC_054594.1, on the reverse strand, counting down.
TATCAATCCTTCCTTCTCTCTTGGAACGGGAGCTGCAGTGGGGTCCTGTATATTTATCCAAAACATTATAGTAACATTGCAGAAGAGTTTCGCATGAAAGAACAAAACCCCCAGAGAGTAGTGGTGTAACTACATCCTGTGAGTAATCCAATTTAAAATGATTTTAAGAGAATTGCTCTAAATAATAAGCTGAGCTAAATTTAACATACCCCAAGCAGAAGAAAAGTGAATTCGCATGAAAGAACAAAACCCCCAGAGAGTAGTGTAACTAGTGTAACTACATCCTGTGAGTAATCCAATTTAAAATGATTTTAAGAGAATTGCTCTAAATAATAAGCTGAGCTAAATTTAACATACCCCAAGCAGAAGAAAAGTGAATGCTTGATTGTCTGCGCCAAGATAGATTTCAATCAACTTCCTCAGGTCAGCAAGGCTTGCATTCTTTACAACCTTTAGGGTGGTAATGAAAATGCCAGGATTTTCCTTGGAAGCCTCCCATTTCACGTACACGTCAATCTGTTCATCATTACCATCATATGAGGGGTTGTAGTTCTCCTTTGAAGCCAAAACCATCTCATTATATACTGGATTCTTGTTCAGTTGTGATTCTATTAGTTTCTGCTCATTCACTTCTTTGATTGATCCAAATAGCTCCACAGTTAGTGCTGGACTTGTTGCTCCACGTTCAGGGGCCTCCAAGTTTTCCTTACTGAAACTGTTCACTGCAGTATCCCCAATTCTCATCACTGGAGATGTTTGGGGATCAATGGTCCCAGATCTCTTTTTGGCAGGTACTGGGGTGCTGATGTGTTGAGACAGCTCCCTGTGATTGCCACAAAGTGTGAATATATTTTGGATTCTCAATCGTCTAGAAGAGACAGAATCCTTACCATCTTCTGGTTCGCTTATTGATTCTGAGCCTATACTCCCATCCTCTAATCTTTCCTTTAGATAGTCTTTCACCCTTGGACTTCTGCTATGCAGATTTGGCATCTGCTCCTTACCATCTTCTGGTTCGCTTAGTGATTCTGAGCCTATACACCCATCCTCTAATCTTTCCTTTAGATAGTCTTTCACCCTTGGACTTCTGCTATGCAGATTTGGCATCTGCTCAACTCTATGTACAGGGCTACACTGTTCAACCATACAGACTTTCTCCTCTATGATTTCTTTGTCCACTTCACCTAACACTCTCTCTTCCTGTTCTTCCTCCCCTTCTACTTCTTCCTCAAATACTGTGCTCAGACTAACCTTGTCACCAAATCTTGTTGCAAAAATATCATGATCCACTAGATGAGAATGATCCAGAACGCCTTGGATACCAGCAGGTTTATAAATAATCCCGCCAACTTGTTTCACCTCACGAATAACTGGTTCTTCGTCATCCATGTCCAAATCCATTGATTTTACCAAATCCATTGATTTTACCATTCCTGGGTCCTCATTGGTATATATCCCCAATAACCTCTTGGCAAATCCACTTCCATCCATATCCTTCAATGCACTTTCATCACCACTTGTGTCTCTTGAACGGCATAGCTCAGACTCAATCTCCTCCAACCGCTGTCTCAGCATTTCAACTTCCTTTTGTTGCTGGAATATCCTTTCTTCCATTCTCCTCCTCTCGAATTCAAAGAACTCATTGGTCATTCTCTGGCACTCCTCCAATTTCTTTTCTAGCTCACCTTTCAGAATCCGAGTGCGCTCGTTCACCTGTGAGTTTATCTCCTCCTCACTTGCCCTGGATCCCCTTCCTTCCATAAGTTCAAGTCTAGCTCTGAGTGCAGCAACTTCGTCTTCTTTCTTCAAGAGCTCTTTGTGTGCTTCATTTCGCTCTTTCTCTCTGAGTTTGTTTTCCCTCTGTAGCTTAAATATGAATTCGTCCATGGCTGCAATCCTTGATCCTAAAATGACTGCAGATGAAGAATCTTCAATGCCAATTTTATCTTTAATTGGTGTATGAGGGCCACGGACAATGCATTTTGCTTTTGCTCCGTATTCAAGGGTGGAGATAGTCTTATGTATCTCCTTTGGATCTGGGCTTGCACACAGGATCATTAAAATTTTTGACTTGTCATCCTCAAAAGAATCCTTAACAGAAGAACATAAAACCTCATTAATCAAACTTCATATAAACCATCTAAACGACCGTAACTGACAATCATATCAAGAGTAGTTACCTGCAGAAGCATGGTCAATTTGCTATCTCTAAATGGCACATGAGAATCACCATTTGCAATGGATTCGACCACTCTTTTCAATGCTATGTTTCCTTGGTTGATCTTTGCTGTCTGAGATTGGCAGGGAATGCCTCTGAGATCATTACTAAAGAAAGCATAGGAAAAGAAGAGCAAACAGTGAAGATACAAAAACATAGTTTTGGCCAATCTTACCTGCATTTTGGCCTCAAATCCAATTTGACCAGCTTGCTCAATATTTTCAGATCCCGCCATGTCTACAAGCATCAGGCGTCCACCCACTGTTGGGACATCAAGGATTACCTGTAGAAATTTGCAAAGCATGTGACTCCAACCACATACAAGATAAGTAAAATCCAAAAGAACCATACCATGCAGTGACTTCGAGAACTTCTCTCATTGCAAAGGGTGCTTTTAACAATCCTTCGCTTCTCCACTTTTTGTATCTCTTTCGAAATCTTTCCAGCTTCATTACCCGAAATATAAGCTGCATTCTTTGCCTTCTTTCCCATTACTTCAAGTTTCACCTACAAATAAATAATTATTTTATCTCCCAACAAGAGTCCTCATAGGCTCATAGCTCAAGAAATTGGCTATTAGCATAAAATGAACATCAATAAACTTCACAAAGCGATGAGAATAAGCACGTGAGTCACTTCTGCACAAAAGTGAAAGTTGATCAGCTTTAAAATAAAATAATGCGGACATCAGCCTGCTCTTTGGTTATCTGAAGAATGCAAATAAGGTCAAAAAATTTGATGGACCATAAAGATGGTGCTAGTTCAATACAAGAGTACATGTATAATAGTTACCATTCTGCATTTTTTCAAATGATGGAAGTGGATTCGCTTACTTGAATGCCAATTACCGCAACTGAAGCATTACCAGTAATATAAGAATGAGATAGGAAGGTGTGCATGCAAAATATTCAGTGAGAAAAGGTCAAAAAATGCTAAAAAGAGCTGACCCAGTTATTTAATCTGTTGCAAAATCATAAAGAAGCAATAACTCTAACAGATACACGGACCTAGTATCATGCAACACTAATGGTTCTCATTTCATTTTGCCTAAAAAATTACAGCAATAAGGCTTTCTATATTAAAGAAACCTCCAATAACCGTAGTCGATTATCTATTTTTCATGTTAAATAACACTTTAAGAATCATCAAGCAACTACAGCTTTCAATGCAACAACAATTATTCCCAAATAATGAGCAGAATATTACCTTGGATGCGCTGCCCTTGGGCCATCCAAGGCCTAATCCTCCCCACCATTGCTCGACAAAAGATCATAAATCTCTTCGTTATAAATCTCCAATACCGTAACTTGCACGAACGTTCCTCGGGAGCCATTGGAATCACTTTCTTCCTCCTCATCCCCAAGAATACCCCTCAAAGACCGGTACACAATCCCAGGCTGCTTCAAGCACCCAAACATTGTGTGACTCTTGCCCGAACCAGTCGGCCCGTACATCATTATCGTACACTTGTCCCCTAGCTTCACACTGTTAATCCTCGACTCTACGAACTTTTTGTAAAATACATCAAGGTCCTCTTCTTCTGACAAAGAAACCCCATCGAGGCTAAAGTCCCGGTAGCCAAAATCTGCTCGGACCCGTATAGAGTGGTTGTTGGGATTGATTTGCAAAACCGAAACGGGTTTTTCTTTTCGATCCGGGTGGTCGCGGATCCGGGCGATTACTTCGACTGGGTGGTCTTGTGGAGTTTCTTTGGGCGCCGCGTTAGGATTCGGAGATGGGTGTGTTTTGGCGGCATTGAAATTTATGCGAAGCTTCGATTGCGGGGTCTTCATCTGGGTCGGGTGGGTTTGGTTTGCTTTAGAAGATGGCGTGGGAGCCATATGAAACAGAACCCAGAAAGTCCAAGATTTAGACTCAGACTCGGAGAATTAGAGAGAGAAGCCAAGTATGAGGAATGAGAGGTTTTGCAAAGAATGAGAGAGAAATGGAGAGCTAGGTTTGGGAATTCTTGGAGGAAAGAGAAGGAGATAACTGGGAATTTGAAACGAGGTCTTTGAAGTTTAAACCAAAATCTAGCCGTTATGTTTCTAACGTTTAGTTTTTTCGTATCAGAGGGTACTGGGACGATCGCGATTCCTGAAATGAGCCATTTGACCTGATTTTACTTTCTCAACTTTCCAACTTCACCCATTCATCCAAAAGAAAAAGAACTTTCCAAGTTGACGCCATTCTTAGAAGATAAATGATTTTCTTTATTTTTAATTTTGCAATTTCCATTCACACTGTTTTACGTAGTTTTTTCGTTTGGTAACTAAAATCATCTCAATTAATTTTGACTAATTATTATAATTTTTTTAAATTTTAATATAAAATATAATAAATAATTCAACTTTTTCAAATCTTAAAATAATAATAATATTAAAAAATAATATTTTAACAATATTTTATCATCTCAACTCAACTCAACTCAGTTCAACATCCAAACGCAGCCGTAATATCAATAATGCTAGCTTGTAAGAATTTTAAATAGATAAGTCATGTGTGCAGACATTTTATAAAAATGTAAATCTTTTTATAAAAGGAAAATATTTTTTCATATTTTTTATAATAAAATTTATTTTTTTATAAAATAACTTTGCGAGACTTGTCTATTTAATAGTTGTATAAATCATTTCTCGTAGAACATTGAGCAATCTAGATACGAAACCCTTGAATCTCGGGCTCGTTTGTTTTCGGAGATGAGATGAGATGAAATGAGATTAAAATTAAAAAGTTGAATAAAATATTGTTAGAATATATGTTTTAATATTATTTTTATTTTGGGATTTGAAAAAGTTAAATTGTTTATTTTATTTTGTATTGGAAGTTGAGAAAGTTGTAATGATTAGGTGAAATGAGATGAGATGAGATGAGATGTTTTCTGAAAACAAACGACGCCTCAATCTTTCTAATCTCGGTTCTATGCTTCGGACGCTAAATTCTAATAACTTGTTGTAATAAATAAAATACAACTTTTTAAATCAGGATTGTTAATTCCTTCTTGCACTAATTAATATTCTTGACTTTGATCTATTGATACTTTTTGAATCTTGAATTTTCCGATCACAATTTTATGGTATTAATTTACCCTGCAACCATATTCATCACCACTTCTATTGAATCATGAAATGCAGTTGCTATCGAAAGTAATCAAGTATTTCTGATTCATGGAGTGTGTAAAGATGAAACCCTAGGAGAGGAAGATTCTCGAATGTTGAGAGAAATTCTGAAAATGATTTTATTGATCTGAATCAACTGTACAAAGTAAAACTAAAGGTTAAGTAAATACATGGTATTTATATTATGTACAAAAATAATCAAGTAAATGTACATATTGATATGACACGGGTATAAAATATGTGTGATATCCCTTCAATATGGAGAGTAAATAGAATGTACTCACATCTTGGTGATTAAATGGTAAAATTGTTGATGATCAATAGACTTGGTTAGAACATCAACAAGTTGGTGATGAGAAGCCAAATGAAAGGTCTTGATGATCCTCGCCTGAATTTTGTCACGGATGAAATGGTAGTCGAGCTTAATATGCTTTGTCCTTTCATAAAATACTGGATTGGCAGTATTGTGCAAAACAGCCTGACTATCACAGAATAATTGAGCACTATTAGGATGTGATATACCAAAATTAGATAGAAGAGTAAGGAACCCGATAATTTCATAGGTAGTAGATGTCATCAAACGATATTCAGTTTCTGCTTAAAAACGAGAAACAATTGATTGTTTCTTGGTCTTCTAGGAAACCAAAGTATTCCCAAGAAAAAAACAATAACCACTTGTACAACGAAGACTGTCAGGACAATAAACTCAATTTGAATCTGCAAAAGTCTTAATGGATAAAGAATTAGCAGTTGGAAATAAGAGACCATGACCAGGAGTACTATTTATGTACTCTAAAATTCTATAAGCTGCTATTAGATGAGGTTGTTTTGGCTGAGCCATATACTGACTGAGCCTATGCATAGAGTAAGACAAGTCTGGCCGTGTCAATGTAAGGTAAAAAAGTCTAACAAGAAGTCTACGATAGACAGTAGGATCAGGCAGTAAATCTCCTTTTTCTTTACACAACATTACATTATACTCCATAGGAAAAGAGACAAGTTGAGATGCAAGAAAACTAGCATCTTGAAAAATCTCTAAAGAATACTTTCTTTGACATAGAGAAATGCCATATGGAGACCGAGCAATTTCTAATCCAAGAAAATATTTGAGCTGACAAAGGTCGTTAAGCTTGAACTTATCATCAAACAAGGACTTCAAGAGCTCCATAGATTTCAAATCATTACTAACTATGAGAATATAATCAACTTAAACAAGAAGTGCAATGAAAGAGGAACCTTTAAACTTTGTAAAATGTGAATAATCAGCTTTGGATTGCACAAATCCCAAGTCAACAATAAAAGTTGAAAACTTGGAAAACTACTAGCGTGAAGTTTGTTTCAGACCATAAAGTGATTTGTTCAACTTACAAACCTTGGACCCCCCCCCCCTTTTAACATGGAATCCAAGAGGCAATTTCATATATACTTCTTCAGATAAATTCTCATGTAGAAATGTATTATTAACATCAAATTGTGTAAGATGTCAACCTTAACAGGAGCAATAACTAGTAGTGTTCTAACAGTAGCCATTTTAGCTACTGGAGAAAAAGTCTCAAAATACTCCAAGCCTTCCTTTTGGGTATAACTCTTAGCAACCAACCTTGCTTTGTAACGCTCTATGGAACCATCAACATGATACTTAATTTTGTAAACCCATTTACAGCCTATGGATTTTTTGTCAGGAGGTAAAGAAGTAACATTCCATGTATTATTGTTTTCTAAGGCTATAATCTCAGCAGTCATAATATCTTTCTAATAAGAGTGCTTGATGATAGAACTCAGGTTCAATATCAACAGTAATGGACAAGGCAAAAGATTTATGAGCAGAAGAAAAACGAGCATAAGAGAGAAAATTGAAAATATCATACTTGGTGTGTGAAAGAGAAGAAGAAGAGAAACTTGTTGTAGGATCTGATGTAGAGTGTGCAGAAGAAGAAGAATTGCAGTAAAAATTATGCAAGTAACAGGTACTTTTCTAATTCGAGTGGATCTTTGAGTAATTTTAGATATTATTGGTGAGGTGACAGGGTTCCAAGGTGAACAATAGAAGAATGAGAAAGAAATGAATGATCTAATGTTGAATGATTATTAGATAAATTATCAGGAGAAGACATTGTTAAAGGCACAAACAATAAATCTAATGTTGAAGATACACAAGGAAATAGAAGATATATGGTAGAAGGAAGAGATAAAAGGAGAGGAAAAAATTTGAGAAATAAAAGGAAAAATATGTTCATGAAAAATAACATGTCTAGAAAACAAAAAGATATCCAAGGAAAATACTGGTACGAGCTTTAGGATCAAACTTGGTGCAAGACCTTTGTAGAGTGGAGGCAAAGCATAAGTAACGAAATGTCCTTAAATGATCATATGAAGGAGAGGACTTGAACAAAAGTTCAAAAGGAGACTTGTGGTTCAAGAGAGGAGTAGGTAAGCTATTAATAATGTAGGTGGCTGTTAAAACAACATCACCACAAAATTTAATAGGTAAGTGAGATTGAAACATCAAGGCTCGGGCTATATTAAGTATGTGCTGATGCTTTCTCTCCACAATAGAATTGTGGAGTTTCAACACAATTGTGTTGATGTAAAACACCTTTATGCACCATGGTTAGTGCAATTTTTTTTATATATATATTTTAAGATGAAACTGAGTATTGATCATTTAAAAAAAATTAATAAGAAGTGTCACCTCATATTTATATTTAAGAATCTAGAAGTGGAGACGAATTGGAATAGTATTTCTTATTTTTTAAAATAAGGTACAATCCGTATGTCTTATTTTCGGACGTGATGATTGATTTTGCTCTGGAATTGTGGGATGATCCTTAGTATTAGAATGATATCTGCCTCTAGTATAAACATGAAGCTCAGAAGAGGGATTATTTTGTAGCAATTCTCCCCCTGTTTGTGATTCCCTTATGCTTTGTACAGGCAAATTGGAATCTCTATTTTTTTCACTATTAAAAATTTTAGTTCCTTGAATGTTTTGTAGATGGATGTCAATGTCAAGGAAAACATTAGGCATTGGTATAGAAGTTTGCCAAAACTGATCTTCACTACTTTATTTCTCCCCCTGAAGATAAGTTTGGTTGAAGTAAAACTGATTTTCAATAGAAACGACATCCATACTTATGTAAATTTTTTTTTTTTTTTTGGGATTCAAACATTTGTACCCTCTCTTATTAGGAGCATATCCAAGAAACACACATTTTTCAATCCTAGGATCAAGTTTAGATCTAAGATGAGCTGGAATGCAAATAAAAACAGTGCATCCAAATACTTTTGGTGGCAAATAAGAAATTATCGTATTATCAGGAAATGATTTTTTTTAGGCATGTCAAAGGAGTAATATACTGCAGTACACGGGTAGGCATTCTATTAATAAGGTAACAAGCAGTTAGAATAGCATCCCCCACAAATATTTTGGAATATGCATAGAAAACATTATAGGTAAACGACGATTTTTTCTTTCAGTGATGCCATTTTGTTGTGGGGTGTCACGACACGTGGATTGATGTTGAATCCCTATTTTTTTCAAAAAATTTCCAAAAACTTAGTTGAAATATTTTGTATCATTATTCGTACGAAGTGTGCTTATTTTTTTATGAAATTGATCTTCGATCATACTATAAAAATTCTTGAATAATATTTCAACTTCAGTTTTTTCATTCATCAAATATACCCAACAAATTCGAGTATGATCATCTGTCACGGATAAGGTAGTAACCTTAGAAGGACCCCAAACATCACTATGAATCAAATAAAAAGGTTCTGATGAATGGTAGCCTTTTGAATTATAAGGAACTCGATGATTTTTTGATAAATGACAAACATCACAATGAAGAGAAGTACAATCCAAATTTTTATACAGACTAGACAACAAATATTTTAAATAAGAAAAACTAGGATGTCCTAACTTAAGATGCCAAAACATTATTTGTTCACGCACAGGGTTTATGAACTAGTACTGCCACTCAATCCCTGAGCTTGTTTATTGCTGAATAGGGTATCATCAAAATAATAAAGACCATCGATCATCCTAGCACTGCCAATCATCGCCCTCGAGCTCTGGTCCTAAAATTCACAATGAGAATCAAAGAATATGATATGACAGTTAGAATCACAGGATAATCTACTAACAAACAGAAGATTGCAAGTAAGTTTAGGAACATGAATGACATATTTTAATTCTATATTCCCAGAAATTCTAATTGAACCTGTTCCTGCAATGGATGAAAAACTCTCATCTGTAATCCTAACCTTTTTATTACCCGGATAAGGATAATAAGATTGAAATAATTGAGATATACAAATCATATGGTCGGATGCACCTAAATCAATAATCCATGGTGCAAAGGCTAAAGAACTAGAATAGGCACTCGGCATATTACCTGTTTGAGCCAAGGAACCAATAGAAGTACTAGATATCAAATTGGATTTCAGCAGTTGAAGAAGTTGATCCATATGCTCTGAACTTAGAAAATTGGTCTGGGCTTCATTTACTCTAGGAATCACTTTTCCAGGTCTAGGTTTGCTGCTCTTACAATGTGCTGGTTTTCCATGTAGTTTCCAACAGGTTTCTCGGGTATGGCATGGCTTATTACAATAGTCACACCATACTCGAGATTTTTGATTGGGATATGATCGTTGTACAGAGGCATTAGTAGCAACCAAAACAGTAGGATTAGCAGCAACCAAAGCTGAGTTCTCCATTGTTCCATTAGCCCATTTTTTCTTTAGCATAACATTTTGACTACAATCTTCAAGTCTCACTTTAAAAAATACCTTTCCGATTGGAGGCAGAGGTTGTCTACCAAGAATCCTCCCCTTGACTTCATCAAACTCATCATTGAGTCCAGCTAAAAATTTAAAAATTCTTGCATTTTCCACCATCTTCTTGTTATAGTTGCAATCATCCGGGCTCTTCCATTCATAACAATTGAATAGATCCAAGTCCTGCCACAATCCATTAAAGACATTAAAATACTTAGTCACACTGTCTTCCCCTTGTTGGGTCTTGTCAATTTTTTGCTGCAATTCATAAATCCGATAATAATTTCCAAGGTCAGAATACATCTGACTAACATTATCCCAGAGTTCTTTTGTAGTAGGATATCACGTGTAATTAACACTAATATCTTCATCCATTGAATTCACAAACCAAGCCATAATCATGGAATTTTTATCATCCCATATAGCATATGACGGGTCTGCTCTGTCAGGGGCCTTGGTTTCACCAGTAAGGTATTCAATCTTACCTCTCTCGAGAATATACATTCGAACTGACTGAGACCATCTCAAGAAGTTGGCTTCATTGAGACAGATATTTGTGATTTGGACTGAATGGGGTTCGGTATGGGCTACTTTGGTTTCAATTTTGGTGTTAACCGTATGTTCAGGTCTGGCCATGGTGGAAGTTTTGGAAATTTTAGACATAATGGAGGCTGAACAAGGTTAAGGCAATAAGGCCTAGGTTTACAGGCTATGACTACCGAAAAGAAAAGAAAACCAGTCTCTTGGTACCATCTAGAAGTGGAGAAGAATTGGAATAGTATTTCTTATTTTTTAAAATAAGGTCCAATCTATATGTCTTATAGACTACAAGGATAAGCTAAAATGAAAGAATAATAAATGAAAGAATAACAAAGAAAAGAATGACAATTGCTAACAAATCTCCTAGAATATCTCCTTAGAATATCTCTAGAATATCTCCTAAGAATATTTACATAATTACAAAAATCTCTCCTACAATCCAAGGAGAGTTGACTGGATAAATTTGGAAACTTTCCAACAAAAAAGATAAACCCATGTGGCACAAGTTGAATCATCAACAATAGTAAAAAAAAAAAAAAAAATATATCTATAACATTCAACAATAGAAACAAAATATGGCCCCCAAACATCACAATGAACAAGATCAAAAGGAGCATCAGATAGATGAATATTATTAGGAAAATGATTTTTTTTTTTTTTTTTTGTTTAGCTAATGGGCAAACCATACAAGGGTTGCTTGGGACAGTCAAATTTGGAACAAATTTATTCACAAACAACATTCTCGAAGTAGAAGGATGACCCAGTTTATTATGTCAAAGCTCAAATAGTGAGCATTTGGATGTTACAGAACAAGCATGTGAAAACAGATTATTAAGAAAACTTGCATTATATGAAGCAGGAAAACAAAATGAGGTTTAGAAAGAGAAGAGCTTTGTTGCTACAGTATATAAAGTCATCCTTGTTATCCACCCACTCCAATCAACCTCCGATGGGTCGAGTCTTGAATGAAACAAAGGTCAGATAAAAACAAAAAACAACAAGTGAGTGACTGAGTAAGTTTGCTGATAGAAATTAATTTGAATGTGAATGAAGGTACACATAGAACACCATGTAAAACAAAATGTTCAGAAATATAAACAGAGCCAATATGTATAACAGACACAGATTGACTATTAGGAAGCTTAACAGAAGAATGTACAATATTAGTAATAGAGGAAAAACAATCGATAGAAAGGACCATATGATCTGTGGCTCTTGTATCAATAATCCAACAATTAGAATCAAATGTAGTGGAAGAGAAAACAGAATGACTATTATTGTGATGTAATAATATACTAGAAAATGATGAATTCAAAGTTACTACATTAACAGTATGAGAAGATTCATCAAAAGTGTTTGGAGGATAAGCATGGACAACAACTGTTGATACTGAGCCTCAGTTAAAGAGAAATGAGAAGTAGTCGATGAATGGTTGTCATTAAGAACAACCTGATTGGCCACAGACTGTTGCTTCGACTTGGGTTTATAACTCGATAGAAATCCATGAATCTTATAACATTTCTCAATCACATGACTAGTGCTTCCACAATGTTTACACGCTGATCTTTCCTTCTTGGAGAAGGATTTAATATATCTGTCTCCATCATTCTTAGAAACAAACACATTTGAATCAACAGATGGAAAAGGAACAACAGAAATTTCTCGATGTTGTTCTTCTTGTAAAACAAGATAGAATACTTTGTTAAGAGGGGGAAAGGGCTCTATAAGCAAGATCTGAGTACAAGCAGAAGAAAATGACTAATTCAATCCCATTAAAAACTGTAAAACCTGCTCATGTTGAACATAAGAGTTCAACGTATGTACATCTCTACAAAAACAAGAGGGAACAGACTTGTAATTTGCTAACTCATTCCAAAGAGCCTTCAAGCGAGTAAAATAGGTATTCACCGAAAGCTTCCCTTGAGAGAGAGCAGAGATAGATTTCTATAGTTGAAATATACGATGACCGTTCTTTTGAGAGAAACGTTCTTTAAGATCTAGCCAAATCTCATGCGCAGTAGTGATATACAAAATACTAGCAGAGATATCAGAGGAAACAGAGTTTAAAAGACAAGAGATCACCATATTGTTGCAACGAAGCCATGGAGAGAGAAGAGGATCATTCAAATCTGTAGGCTTGAGAATAGAACCATCGACAAAACCTAACTTGTTCTTTGCCGAAAGAGCCATGGTCATGGAGCGACACGAGGTACAGTAGTTATCGCTGACGAGTGAGTAACAAGAAGAACACCAATATTTTCACTAGGATGAAGAAAGAACGAACTTGCAGCATCGTTAGAGACAAATTTGGGAGTCAGCACCATGGAAAAATACGCTTGATACCATGTTAAGATGAAACCTTAGGAGAGGAAGATTCTCAAATGCAGAGAGAAATTGTGAAAATGATTTTATTGATCTGAATCAACTGTACAAAGTAAAAGTAAAGGTAAAGTAAAATACAGGGTATTTATATTATGTACAAAATAATCAAGTAAATGTACATACGACACGTGTATAAAATGTGTGATAGGGTGCACATTTCAAATAAAAAATCACATGAATGTTTATTCCCAATAATTTTCTTCTAACAACCATTTTGTGCAAGCAAAAACGAATAAACGCAGCATATAAACCCGAATAGAAAATTGTAGGAGATTTTCATCGAGAATGACGGCAAATTTAGAGGTAATATTTTCATTACAAAGTGGATTGACATTCCTTGAAACTCTATGTCCTCTTCCTAATGACATTTATTATTGTTGCACACATGGTAGTAAGCCTCTTACCAAGGAAGTACACCCTTCATCTCAAAAGCTAAAGCTTTTGATTCTGAACTAGTTCTTCAAGTAACTTGGCAGGGATTGACCAACTCAAGCAGCATAAATATTAAACAATGAAATCTGCATTTTCGGGATGGGACGGAATTTTATTTCACGCCCTCAAACGGTCATCATTTACCCAAGTTTTACCATAAACTACCAAAACTGTACATTTACACTCTAAATTACTACACCATAATTCAAGATCTAACCATTTAGGTCGATGAAATCTAAAACACATGGCACCGTCTTAATGACTAAATCTAACTAGAAGTGAAAATGGCCAAAACTTAATAATTTATTATGCGAATTGGCAGTTTTAGTAGTTTAGAGTGCAGTGCAAATTGAGAAAACAATGATAGTTCAAGTATGCAAAATATAATTTTCCAAAACAAAAGACCTTCAAATCTTGCAGTTTCTCAACATTATTTGACAGGTTGAGTGCACTTGAACTGCACACTGATGGTTGAATTCTTCCTAACTGTACTATGGAAGAAACAGTTTCAATCTATAGATGGATTTTTTACAACTGTACCATGGTTGAATTCTTCATTAACCCGCCCCCCCACCCCAAAAAAAAGGGAAGTTTGTACATGAAACATTGAAGATAAACCAATAAGATAGATAACAGTAACGGTGAAGCAACATATTGAAGCAGGAAGCGTGAATATTACACACGAATATTGAATATCAGGGGATAGTAAAGAGAGTGCGCATGCCAGGGTATCATGAGATGACAAAAACCCTAAGCTCGCCTCTGTCTCCTCTAGTGATTCGGGTATCTTCATCCAAATAGGTGACCTCAAATTCACCACTTCCTCTATTTGATGCAGGCCTTAAAGCATCTGGAATCTGCGGTAGCTCTAATGGTGGCAGTTGTGACAAACTTCCAGTTGTCTTTACAGTCGTTTTCTCAAATGTGATTTTTATCTTCGCGGATCCTATTCCCATACAAAATGGAGGCTTAATCACCATACCATTTTCATGTTCAGTACTCAGATAATCATACAGAAGTTGCAATACGTTGAATGCAAGTTAAGAGCTAAGAAGGGAACCAACCTATGAGCTCAAATTTGTGGGCTAAGGTGGCTGTCACTTCAACAGGTGGTAGTGGCCATGGAGCACCTAATTGAAGCTCCACTATATTATCAAAATCTTTACTTAAAACGTCAATCCGTTGGAAAACCTAATTAGGACAAAAACATAAATTTAGACGAGGGATAACAACATTAGAAATCTATAAAAGGTTAACCTTATGCATGATGCTTGGATATTCAAGAAATGGACCCAAGAAAATATGGATAAGTTCAGATGCTTTTGGACCATCCAATGTGACTGACTCGCTATCACCTGATTGAGTAATTTGTTTTCAGAACATGCCAGCCTTCAGCTTAATCATCTAATCAATTGAAGATTATGATGGCAATAGGGGGAAAATTCCCAGCCTTGGGTCTAAGGTTCACCTAAAGTCACTTGCCACTTCATAATATGGCCTTCCAAAAGGCATTACTAATTATGTAAATGCTATCATCAGGTGTAAAATATATAATAATACCAAAGTACAGAGCAGCTTTGATAGCACACCTGACCAAGAGTTATAGGGAGTAGCCTTCCTGTGGGGGGTCCAGGACGACTCCCACCAAGAGTGCGAGATGAGAATGCACTGCTATATATCAGTTTCCATCTCCCTTGTAATTTGTCAAGATCAACTGAAAGGTCCACCAGTCCTCCAACATCTTCAACCTCCTTGGCGGCAGAATCTGCCTTTTCCAGATCATCTTCATTTGCAGCAAGACCTCTATTTAGCCCAGAAACAGCACTCTGCATTGGATAACCCATTCATGTTTAGGCACAAATTTTAAAAGCATAGAATATGGAAATCAGCACTCTGCATTGTATTACCCATTCTTGTTTAGGCACAAATCACAAATCTTAAAAGCATAGAATATGGAAATCTTTTCGATATAAAAGTAATATCGAAAATGCATTGTATTACGGACTTCTTGGTTGAACCCAATGCAACCAAAAATAAACAATTCTACTTGGCTAAACAGTACACACTATCTTCTATTTGAATCCCAAATTTATCTCATCATTTCAATCTTTTCAAATTCTCATATAAAATATAATAAATAATTTAATTTTTTTTAATTCTAAAATAATAATATTATTAAAAAATAATATTATAATAATATTTTATTCAACTTTCAACTCAACTCAACTCACTTCACCGTTTAAATGTATAAAATACCCGATCAAGTAGCGAAAAAGGGATTTATTGCACAAGCAGAACAAGAAACAATTTAAAATACGAAACCACCGAAGTATCCGTTTATCAGCCTTAACGAGTAATTAAGAAGAAAAAAACAATATACGATCAAGAATAGACAAAAACCATAAATAGCTAATCAGTAATTGAACTAATTACCAGTAATTTGAGCTTCAAGGACGAAATGAGCTCAGACTTGTCCTCCGAAGATGATGGAGAAAGTGGGGGTGGAGGGTCAGCCACGGGAACCTCGTCCAGAGCTGATCTTGGGAAGAGGCTTAGCTTACCCAAACGAGACCGTCTTGGAGACTGGGTCGTGAGTCTATGAGTTTTGCTTGGACTTAGATGCCTAATAGAAGAAGACGAAGATGATGATTGAGAAAAAAACTGTTGCAGATGAGGAAGAGAGGTCAGAGTCAAAGAGGCCATGGCTGTGAGGCTTAGCACGGTGCAGGCGAGTCCGTGCTATGGGCCTGAGAGCAGGGAATAGTAAGAAGACAAGTAAGGAGCAACCAATGATATCAGGAGACGGGAGTGTTATCTGCCATCTCATTCTGGACGGTTCTGTAGACACCTTGGTGTGTTCTTTGCTTTGTCATCGAATCTTCCTGTTTGGATGCTTTGGGGACTCTATTCAACGGTCTAAACTCACTCTGAAGCCAATGGCCTCCTAAAATCAAGTTTAAAACAAAATATTATAATTTGCTTATATTTTTATTAGTAAAATTAAATATATTTGCTTATAATATAAACAATACAATCTCACTGTTTTATTATCTAGTTATTTTTTTTTCTTTTTATTATTTGAATATAGATTAAAAATTATAAAACATGGTCTTTTTGTATAATTTAAAAGAAAATAAATTTAACCAACTAACGTAATCATATAATTTAATTATAAATAAATTTATTTTTATAAAAATTGACTTTCATTTACTTTTTGAGTCAATTTTTATAAAATTTAGTTTATTTTTAATTAAATTATATGATTATATTGGTTGATTGAATTCATTTTTTTCTAAATTATGTAAGAGATCATTTTATAAGATTTTCAATCCAAATTTAAAAAGTAAAAGAAAAAAAAATTAAATAGTAAAAGTAAATTATCCTTTTCTAAATGTTTTCAAGATAATACGCATTGAGCTTCGGTTGTGTATACACATTCAACGCACTAGTAATTGAAATCTAATAAACAACTTTGGTTCCAAAGTGATGGACTTCTGTTGGGCCCATACACAATTGCAGGACTGTGAGGTGTTGGGTTGTCATGGCCACGCACCCGTACAGAAAAGTTTTTAATTAGTCTCTTTTAATTTTTTCAACTCTTTTCAACGCATTTTACCTTATTACATCTGATTATTATAATTTTTTTAAATTTATATATAAAATAAAATAAATAATTTAATATTCTTAAAATTTTAAAATAAAAATAATATTAAAAAAATATATTATAATAATATTTTATTTAATTTTTAATTTTTATCTCAACTCGTTTCATTTTATATGTAAAAACAATGAGGCAATTTAATAGCTTCAGAACTTTCCCAATTATAACATTTTCCTCTTTCTTCAACAGTTGTTACCATAACCCAAAAGATTGAGATTCTTTATAGTTTTCTGAATTTTGAAGTTTGCATACTGTATTTATCTCTATCTGAATTGTATAAATTGTTTAAATCAGAAAATTAAAAAAAAAAAAATCGTATCTAACTCAGCATAAAATCCAACTAGTAAGTTCTTCATAGCCATCATATTTTGAAAAGGAAATTCTATTATCTTGTAGATGTGTAGAATACATCTAGTAAAATACCTATGTGATAAAATTTAATTTTAAAAATAAATTTTAAAATTTAAATCTTACAAATTAAATCTTACAATCTAAATAATATAGATGATATATTTTATATAATGACTTTAAAACACAACAACTCATTTTGAAAAGTCTAGGGTGGTTGTTAACTTCGAAGCTATTGAATTTGTTGATCGAGTGCATATGTTTGTCATCCAGTACTCCAAGGTTGCAACAGTGAACTACTCCGGCGTTCCAAATAATTATTACACACCTTCGATATCCGATTGGATTAAGACTATTCATCTTACCCGGCCTGATCCGAAACTTGGATAACTGGATTTCGGTTACGGGTTTCAACCTGCATAAGAACATTCGGGTATACCGAATTTGGATAGCGGGTTTGTACATAGGCTTTAGAACATTAGCATTGTATTGATCATCATATTCTTTAAATTTTGACTAATATGTAACTTTTTCACTTTTAGCTAATCATTCAAAACTTGAAGTTTACATTGGATTAGTCATCACACTCTCTATAATAATAAAATATTATTTTTTTATTATTTATATTTTTTTAATTAATTTTTATTTTATTTTCATAATCTTCAATAACTTCCAACAATCATATTCATATTCTTTTTCATTTTCACAATCCAACAATCTATAATATAATAATCTCATATTTATATAGATGGTAAAATCTCATATGAATAAAAATCTCATATCTATAATATAATAATTTCAAAAAATAATTTTAGACTTGCTATAGTTCTTTTCATATTTGAAAAGAAGAATAGATTTATTGTAACTTATATTTTGGATGAAAATAATTTAATTAATTCAATGTGAAGCAAATATGGATGATATTTGTTACATTTGAAGATGAAAATGTATTTGGTTAATCCAATGCCAATGCTTTCAGCATTCTCAATGGATTAGCTAAAAACTAAATCCATTGAATATTTAGCTATTAGAGAGCAAAATATGCTCACAATAGATTAACTAAATTCTAAATAATTAGAATTTAGCTACAATGACTTTCAAAAGTTTTTCTAAATTTGAAAGTTATTGTACATACATCAAATACATATTTTATCAATTATTTCTTTCTCTGTTTCTTTCCATCACATATTTTATCACAATTGATATATTAATTTGAGTTAGTAATATATTAATTTAATTAGAATATGATTATTAATTAATATATAATAGGTAGAATAGTAAAATATGATAAAATAAAATAAATTCATAATTAAAAAAATTAAATATTTTTGAAATTACTAGTTACTTGTTACTATATAATGAATAAATGGATAATCCATTGTGAAAATTTGATGTGAATAACAAAAACCAAATTCATCTTATATTATTTTATTGTTATATAATGAAAAAATAGTTATTCCAATGTAGAGATTTATGTGAATGAAATAGCTAAAAATCAAAATTTTCTTATATTCATAAAAAATGTCTTTTAATTTTAGCTAATCCATTAAAAATGCTCTTATAAGGAAAATTATTTTCCTACGAGCTCGACCTCTCCTCTCCTCTCTGCTCTCCCTCTCTCTCGCACTCGTCGAACCAACAAAACCCTAGGTGACCTCTCTCTCTCTCTCTCTCTCTCTCTCTCTTCAGAGTCATCACCGGCCTTTCGATCTCTCTGCTCTCTCTCTCTCTCTCTCTCTTTTCTCTTGTGCCAAAATCCTAGTCTCCTAGCCATTCTTCCTCAATCGATGAAGCTTCGTTGCCTTCGTCTTCATGACTGTGTCGCTCTGCCAGTCAATGGCCTCTTTGTCATCGACCTCAAGAACCCAAGGTTAGGTTTTCTCCATCTCTCTCACTCTCTCTCTATGTTGATTTGGGTTTGTATACTTTTGCAGGTTTAGCCAAGCAAGGACTAGCTTTGCCGTTAGCTGAGTGATATACTTTTGACGACGCCAAGATGGTTCGTTTTCTACTCGCTCTGTGTTCTGAGATCTACAGCTTTGAGATAATGAGAGAAGGCTTGCCTTCTGTCAAATTTATTTTGTATTTGTGTGTGTTTGTTTAAATTTAATATGAATGAGGAAGTAGAGCTTCTGTCTAATATATGACATGAAAAAGGGTATGAGATCCAGATTCAGATTTTGCATTCTTCTGGTTTTGCGAATGTTGAATCATGATTCAGATCCAAATCTGAGTTTACTCATATTTTGGGTTTGATTCTCAAGTTTTTTTTGTGTATTTTTTTGTATTAGATTCATGTTTTGAAATATGCTTACCACAAATTAATTGATACACTTTTCCAGGAATGGAGAGTTGGGGGAAGTGATGTGAGAGAGATACTATTGTGTTATAAGCACATAATAAAACAAATATTGAATGTATAAAAAAGGATATAAAGCAACAATATAGTCTATGGATCTAATAGAGGCTTACCATTTTACAAGTATTACTTGATGTATTCTATGACTAGTTTTAATTTGGTTGGAATTGAACCAGTCAATGTGATTTCTTAGAGTTTGTCTCCATTGTTCTTGATTATTTGTGTTGTACCTCGGTTAATAGTACATTACAAAGTAATATTATTTTGCTACTTAGGCTGTCAAAATGATGCTTAGAATTTGAGCTCTGGGTCCATTAGGCTGATTCACACAGAAGTCATCCTTCAAGGAAGAACATCTTGTTTTGGGTTGTTCATGTGACATGTAGATATTCTTAGATATATAAGATGTGGAGATTTATTGCCAAATGAATGAAATACATTCAGTTCATTTTCAATGACTGGAATATTTGTGATCTGATGCACTATTTGATATTGCAATTTCATTTTAAGGGACATATTAGGAAGTTGATTACGCATCTCGTCTGGTGTTAATTTTGAATGAAATACCTAAATTGAAGTAGTTTTATTATTTGAGGCCATCTTATCTGATTTTTTTCTTCTTTTTAAACCTACTTATAAACTGCAAGTTTTAAAAGCTGGTAAATACGTTTGGGTAGACTTGCAGTTTTTGAAATGCTAATTTCATATCTGGCAACCTAGTTCATGTTAACTACATGCTTTTGGTAACTAGTTTTCTATATACTTGCCATATCTGCAATTATATTGACATTCTTTATGGAATACTATATATCTATTCTCCTCCCTTTTGACTAGTTTGGATTTTAATAAATCTTTTCCTGCATTTTTCTTTCATATTCACAATTGGAATCCTTTGGCGTATTACTAAACATGGTGGCAACAAAATTATTGGGTAGTGGCTATTGGAGTTTTGGCTACCCTGCTTCTTGAACTGTCAATTTCTAGGGCATGGTTGATTTGGAGATCTAGACAAGGGAATGTATCATATGAACCTGTTGGTGCTGTTGCTGTAACTCATATTGTAATTTTGTGTTTTGTAATCTAATTTATAAATAACAAATAATGTGATGTGTAGTGGATTGCATTGTGTTGTATGCATTTTATGAGATGAATATTTTATTTTGTTTTTTATTTTACGGGCATATAGTTAAGAAGTTAATTAGTTGTTTCTGGCTTTAGTTATTTTTTACATAAATTTAGTTTTCCAGTTTAATAAATTTCTATTATATGTACAATGTTCAATGCATTAGTATTTTACTTCTTGAAAAATTTAATAATATATAGGCTTTTATATATAAAACAATCATGGTTTTCAGCATCATTATTTCCTAGAAAAACTTTAATAAAGTATAGGCTTTTATATATTTAAAAAAAAATTATGCTTTTCAACATCATTTATTTTTCTTGAAAAAACTTACATAAAATATAGAATTTTATGTATAAAAATTATGCTTTCCTACAATCTGTATTTTCTTTTTCTTGAAAAAAAAGATTCATAACATATAGGTTGTTTTATTAAAAAAAAAAAAAAAAAAATTACAACCCTGAACCCGGATGCAACCCGGGTTCCGGATTGCGTGCTAACCAAGGCCGATTTCTGGACTGGATTTGAAATTCAAATTTTGGTCCAGGTATACTTGGATTCCCAGTCCGGAACTCGGATGAATAGTGCTAGTTTGGATAGTGAAAGCTTTTTTATCTCATCTTATTTCATCATTATAATTTTTTTAAATTCTCACACAAAATATAATAAATAATTCAACTTTTTCAAATCTCAAAATAATAATAATATTAAAAAATAATATTTTATTCAATTTTCATCTAAAACCATCTCATCTTTTCTCACTATATAAACCGCACCTAATACTAAATTGTTACATGCTCATGTGTTGCAACCTCCAAAAATATTTCATAATAAATTTAAAATAATAATAGTTAACCCCTTCCTCGTTTACATCATGTTTCTATAATTCTATGCTTCCCAATCTAGTTCACATCATATTAAATCGTCTCCTCCTAGATCGCAAACTCCACACGATCGAGCATGCATCACTCTTTTGCAGGTGTTATAATCTTTTAGAGATTTTGTTAAGTATATTTTACTTCTAGTAAAATGCTAGTTTGTCCCATATTTTTGTCTCCTGAATTTGACTACTCATGGATTTTAATGTTTTTTTAATGGTCAAATAAGTGACTACTAGTGTATTTGTGTTTTTTTAAATGTTAAAAATGTTTAAAAAAATATATGAATAAAAAAAGAAAAAAAAAGTATAAATACACTATGGTGCACGCCCCATAGTACATGATGGACGGTCGAATAGCTAGATCCTTTACTTCTATGAATTTACAATTGTAATCTAAGATGTGATCGCGGAAGCACGATCTAATAGATCAAAGATAAGAATATATGAGATGAAAATGATTTATTCGAACATTCTCTATTATCATTAAATCGAAACAATTATGTCAATTTGAATCTACAAACATCCACCATATACAATACACCATTGATCTTCCCTTTTATGGATAATTTTAGCTGCAAATTAGTTTGTAATTTGTCGTTTTGTTTAGTACATTATATATCCTATTATTATAATCTTGTTCTAGTCAAGGTTTTTGTCTTTTTCTTGGCTTTAGGTATTCGAGAATAAAATTTTGATTAATTTTGACGGTCTATAGGTCTTCAATAAAGAACTTTTATAAGTGGAATAATTCAATGTAAAAATTCTCAAATTTGGACTAGAATCTTAAACTTAGAGGGAGTATACCACTAAGTCGACTAATATCCTTATAACCACTTAAGCCAACTCTCTAGGATGAGAGGTAACGCTACCTCCACCTGTCAATGCAACTTTGTTATTATATATTAAGGTTATGCAACAATCTGTCTTTCAGTTGGCTCGTACCCCACTTGTTAACTAATTAATTAATTGGAATACAATCAAATGGGATGAGGTCTTTGCTGCGTGATAGTACTTTCGATATTTACATCTTGGTATTAATTATTCTATTAGATATCCCAGTCAATATTGATAAGTTTATATTGATGAAACACTTCTTATATTCAAACGGAACATAATTGCGATCTGATATATTACGAAGTTTGTGCGAGTACTACAATGACAAATTCATATTGAAGACTAGTATTGCTCTTTTTAAGAAGAGAAATATGGTTATTAATTCTAAAGAGCGGTGCTACTTAGCCGTCCATTATTACCGCTAGTTGTTTTTGAAATATTTTTATTTTATTTTTATATTCACATTTTTTAATATATTTAAATATTTTTGAAAAATAAAAAAATACATCAATACATTTAAAATTACTTTTTTAATCATTAAATAAAAATAAAAAATAATTTTTTTATTCCCGAGCGGTCAAGTAGAGCGATAAGAATTGGTGGGCATTGGAGCTTTTTTCTAATTCTAAATATTATCGTATCTTCAATGCTACTGATTGACGTGTCTCGTTTTAATTGGGTACATCTCACAACCATGGTCAATAATAACATTGTAGAAAGGGGGCGGCTACTATGCCGCCCCATTTTCACCGCTGGACATACCGTCCAGCGTAAATTTTTTTTTTTTCTTTTTTTTTTCACATTTTTTTAACATATTTAAATATATTTAAAAAATAAAAAAATACACCAATATACTTAAAATCACTTCCTTAACCATTAAGTAAAAAAAAATAAAATAAAAAAATAAATTTTGACTAGGTGTCAAATAGAGGTGTCAAATTAGAGAGGCAAAGTAGACTTTCTCTTGTAGAAATAGCGCATAGTCAGTCATCATCAGAGCTGTTTTTTCTTTTTTAACAATTCGTCACAAATACTATACTTCCCAATTATAAATGATTAATAATAGCGTTGGGTGCAAATGCTGTTTATTTGAGTATACTCAGCTTGAAGATAATGGGGGGCTCAGTTGAAGGATACTATATATAGGAATAATGATACTGATCTGCCGACTGATATACATGCAATTCGGATAGTGGCTTTCTGCAGATGATTTTTCCACCACTGCTCTTAGGCACTCCCCCATCCCCGGCCCTGACGATTGGCCGGGGCTTTTTCCTTCCCTTTCTCAAGTAATTTCTTCATTACACATTAAAACAAGCGGAAAATACTCATAATTTATCCACTACTTTACTTCTAGGTAATCCAAGGCCAGTTTGAATACTTTAGAATATATCAAACCGACATGCAGTGAATAGTAGTTAATTAAATTGTTTAAGTTAAAGATTTTTATAAGCAATGCTAGAGTGCACACCAAATATGCACACCAGTGCAAATGAGTTTTTTTTTTTCTTTTTTTTAAGCATTTTTTAAATATCTTTAACAATTAAGAAAAAATAAAAATATATATATAAATTCACTAATAATCAATTCCTTAACCATTAAGAAAAAAATAAAAATAAAAATATATGAGTGGGTACATTTGGTGGGCATATTTTGGAAATTATACTATCATTTTCTATATTTTATTGGATTTTAGAAAAGGAGAGAAGAAAAATTGAATAAGAATCTTAAAAAGTTAAAAACAAATTTACTCAAACATTTTAGGAAAGTTGTAATGATTAGATCATGATTAAATAAAAAAGTTGAAGATTTTAAATTGAAAAATATTTTATATTTGAATGATATTTAGAAATGAACTATCTAAAAATATTTTAGAACATATTATTGTTAAACGATCCTTAATCTCAAAGTTTATTCAAGCTGAAAAAGTCATCCATGCACCAATGAACCCTTGGGTTGAATGGAACCAACCTTGTCTCCAGGGATCATGGAGTCTAAGTTTGGGGATTCAATGTCTCCAACTATTAATTAGTATAGTTACTAATTCACTATATCTAATTGTAAACGATTCTGCGCACTAATACGCGCACATATTCAATATGATTGGTCAGAAAGTAGATTTTATTGAAAACATTACTAATTTAAATTTAAAATATAAAGGCAATAATATTAGTACGCAGATTGGTACGCAAACTTGCTTGTACATAGCAAAACTCTTACTAATTACAACCCAACTTGTTAATAGTATAATGGTTGTTTGGATTATGGAAGATGTGATGGTTTCATTATAAACACTTTTTAATTTTAAATATTTAACTTTTTCATCTAATTATTACAACTTTTCCAAACTTCCAAACAAAACATCAAAAATAATTCAATTTTTTCAAATCTTAAAATAAAAACAATATTAAAAAAATTATATTCTAGTAATATTATATTCTATTATAATATTTTTATTCATTTTTTTCTCTCTTCTTTCCCAAAACTCCATAAAATATCATAATTCAAACAATTTCATTACTATTTCCATATTTCTCATCATATCTCATTCCCAAAACATTCCCGGCCCTAACTCTCTATAAAAGAACCAAACTTTAAGTCATTCAACATTCAACTTCTTTGTTAAAAACCTAGTAATCATGGCTTCTAAACTTCGTTCACTCTCCTCGTTCCTTGTACTCTTCCTCCTTTTCCTCCTTTTCCTCCTCCTCCCTCTCCTTTCTTATGCAACTTTACCAAACTCGCATGATGGAAAGTCATTATCCATTGAGTTTCTTAAGAATCTTGAAGGATGCCAAAAGAGTGATATCGTCAAAGGGATCCATGACCTCAAAGATTACCTTGAACATTTTGGTTATTATAACCATCCCACCAAGCCTAACAACGATGAATTTGACGAACTCTTGGAATCCGCGATCAAAACTTATCAGCTTAATTATAATCTCAAGGCCACTGGAATTTTGGATGCGAAAACAATATCAAAGATGAAGATGCCTCGTTGTGGCATGCCAGATATAATCAACGGTACAAATTGGATGCATTCGGTCGGTAGCAACAAAAAGGGACATCATGGTCGCCACCTAATTGGTTCATTCCATGTCGTCTCTCACTATGAATTCTTTCCCGGAAAACCGAGATGGCCAGATTCAAAGCGTCATCTAACCTATAGATTTCTTGGGGGCTTCCCAGATGCATACATAAGCCCCGTTGAAGAAGCTTTCAAAACATGGGCAAGGAACTCAACATTCACGTTCTTTCGTGCTACCAGCTACTGGAAATCACCATTTAGAAGACGCCGTTGGCCAATAGTATCAGATCTCAAAATTAGTTTTGAAGAGAGGGAACATGGAGATGGGTATCCTTTTTATAATGGAATCCTGGCTCATGCTTTTGGGCCATCTGATGGGAGACTCCATTTCAATAAGGAGGAGCAATGGAGTGTGGTTGCTGCCCCAAGTACGTATCACCTCGGTACGATTGCCTTGCATGAAATCGGGCATCTTCTTGGACTCGCCCATACCTCACTTGAGGATGCTATTATGTACCCTTACTTCCTTGAAGGACAGAATAAAGATTTGACCAAGGACGATATTGACGGAATCAACAACTTATATGCTTGAGGAGTACTACTCAGCATCCAAGGATTTGGCTGGCATGGAATCTCCAACTACCTGTAAATAGTCCTGGAGAATAAAGCATGCATGCATGTGTCGTATCTTATCCTAGTATTAAATAAAGTGCCATGTTGTTCAATTGTCTCTCATCAGTAATTATATATAATGTCTTTTTTATTTAAGTATATATCGCCAAATATTCTAATTACAAGTGTAGAATGTTAATGTCGTGTTTCACAGCCTGGGCAACTCCACGCTGTTGGGGCTCAGACTAGTTCCTGCTAAGATGAAGAACGGTGGGCTCGAGGTCCGTGGTACCTCCGACGCTCAAGTCAGTCTCAATGAAGGAGATGAAGGGAGAATATCTTTAGCAAAGTTGTAGTAAGAATGGATGTAGATCTCAACCACTTTTTTGGTCGTGGAAGGAGTTTATTTATACCTGACTAAATGATCTTCATGGTAGTGGGTGTGTTGCTCCGTATGGGATCGGATGTCCATGTCGTCCACCTGTCGTGCCGCAGGCCACTTAGGTCTGATGGTACTGCTTCTAACACAAGGCCCCATGTTGAGCGTACTAAGCCTCAGGACGCATTGAATGCAGTGTGCCTCCCCCTCATAGCTCTCTCCATCTCATTAATGCGGCATAGCCTCAACCAGATATCCATGGTAATTGCCCCTGACACAAGGCCTCACGTGGTGCATACCGAGCCCCGAGTCGCATTGAATGTGGTGTGCTTCTCCTTGCCAACTCTTCCTGTCTCATTAATGCGGTGCGACCTTAGCCAAAATGCCCACATTCCTGACACATTTGGGCGCCGAAGTTTAGGGTCAGGCAATGTCTCTATCTGTCGGTCAGTGGGGTGTCAGACTGTCCCTCCTACCTAATTATCCCTTCTCTTTGGGCCTCTTGGGTATGCTCGGCCCAACCCAGACCTTATGTTTGGGCTTGAGCTCGGGCCCTTTCCTTGGTCCGGGCCAGGGAGCCCCGTCCCTTCTATGTTTGGCTCAGGGGATAACAACCCTCATAGTAGAATTAGATGCACTTTTAATATTATATATAACTATCACCAAAATGAAGCCAATTAGTTGGAAATCTATCATATCAAACTGACCGGATCATCTTTTCCCATGTTCTTCCACTTTTTCTCTTTCATTTTTTTTTTATTTTTATTTTTTTCTTGCTCATATGTTAAGATTAAGAGGGGAAAATATTGCGTTACGAACATTAATGAATTTTGAAATTCCTATATATAGTATATACGAACTTGTCTGTCTAGCCCTTGCATGTGTTATAAGCTTCGACAATATATTATATGTATATGTTCCAAAGAGGTCTAGCCAATTAGATGACAATGATATATATAGGCCAAAGTAGTCTTTTAATAATATTAATTTCCTAGCCAGAATCTTGGTCGGCTCAATGTATAAAGCCATTTAAGCCATTGTCTAGGACTGTTCATCTGGATTCTGGTTCGGGAACTCGATTTCAAACCCGGGCCTAAACTTGGATGAATCCGAGTTTTTTAAAACCTGGATTCTGGGTTTCGGGTTGAACCCTTTTTTTTCAAGTTTGAATGTTTTGATCTTTCGTTTTTTTTTTTTTTTTTTTGTTCCTTTCTTTGTGGGGCTTTGTCAGCTTGTCCATCACTCTTCTTGGAAGTAACAAATTTCTTGCCAACATTTGACTTCAACTTGTATTCGAGAGAAACATCAAGGAGACTGACCAATGCTATAAAAGGCTATAAAGGCAATAAACACCAAAGAATCGATTTCCTACTCCTTTTTTTCATACACATAAAAAAGGCTATAAAGGCAACTGGAAGTCTTACAAAATTAAGACTGATCAAGGAGAGATGGACAAGCCACAATGTCCCCACAAAGAAAGGAACAAAAAAAAAAAAAAAACATCAAAACGTTCTTGGATCTCAAACGTCTTTCTTGATTTGCATGCCTTGGTGATAAAATGTCTATGCCTTTCTTGAATCTCCTTCCACGGAGACTCATGACCTTTGGGTCTCCATCGTGGAAACCTAGGCCATGAGTCCATGTTTAGGCCATTTTTGTTCTCCAAATGCTTAGTTTTTTTTTTCTTGATCTCAAAAAGTTGTTCTGCTCGTTATTGAAGGACTTGACGGTGATGAGAAGTGATGGAGGAGTTGATGACATACGATGCTTGCTTTCTCACCAAATTGCAAGATGCTGAATCTTTTGCAGTCTCTTTCTCAAAGTAACACTTCTTTCTTAGCTGTATCTTTGAGTTTATTTGGTTATTTTGATGAATGTTTTATTTGAATTCGGGGAGCTTTTTTTGACTTGGTATTTCGATCTTTATTTTATCAAGGTGTTGATCTGCAAGTATTTAGAAGTCAGTTATATTCAGGTTTGTCTTTTTTAATAGATGTAGATGCATTTGTGTTTTCTTTTCTATACACTTAGTATTCTCCTAAATACACATCCCTAATATTTGCCTTTTTGGTGCTTACGCTTCTCTACGGGAGTTGGTAGCCAGTTGATCTTGAGCTTTTCTCGTCCGATCATCTCAATTCTATAAATTCAAAAGCAAAAACTCTGAAGCCAATAATGGATTATGATGATTTCACTCAGAAGTGAGTCCAATGATGGAGAAGGTCAGTATCTATTCATTTTAGTTTTTTTTATCTACGTTGTAAAAGTGGATTTTGTGTATGAAAAAGAGTTTCAATTTAAAATTTTGCAATTATATAGGAGAGCGTATGTATTGTATGCACTTCTCTACTCTCTTTACTTTGTTAAAGTATTGTTCCATTAGCTGATACTGATACTAGTTATGTTTTGATGCATTCGAATAAAAAAACTTGTTGCCCAGATAACTAACACAAGAGGGTGGTGAATTGGGTTGTATTTAAAAATTAACAATTATAAACCAAATACACAATATAAAATATAAACAAAATACAAAGCAGTAGTAGATATAAAGAGTAAGGGTAAAAGAGAAGTAAACTCAATATTTTAACGATGTTCAATATCATTGCCTACGTCCTCGCCTCAACCTACCCCTTAAGGATTACCAAATTCACTATTCAACTTCCTTCAGGTGGGGATAGAAACCTATTACACATTTGAGCAATACCGCAACAAAGAATCCTTGTAGAACACCCTCTACACTTGCAATCACCTTGCACGTGGTGATTCAACTATTCCCTATGTAGAACACCTTCTACACGTACAAGGGTTATACATACCATTTTACTGATACAAGAGCTGATAGTGGGTAGGTTATCAGAAAATACTCATCAATGAGTGAAATAAGAACAATACAGCGCAAACTATACATCTCTCAAAATGAACAAAGGTTAAGGCTCAATGCTTAGAGAAGAGAAATTGAAAACTTTGAATGAATGTTATAAAACTTGCAAATTAATGTGTGTATGCTCTTGTTGTTGTTGTAAATTAGAAGATCTCAATTGAGCTATTTATAGGCATATGAGACTTCATTTTTAAAATTAAAAAGATTCACATGTCAAAAAGGAGCACCACTTCACTTTTCAAAAATTTCAAATAAAATTTTCTCATTTTTGCAAAATTATCAAAGACAACATCATTCATTTTTTAAAATTTTCAGATCAAATCTTGTAATTTTCGCATATAACAAATAGAGCATTATTTACTTTTCAAAATTTTCAAACAAAATCATATTCCTTTTGCATATGTCAAAAAGAGCATCATTCACTTTTCAAAATTTTCAAACAAAACATGCACATGTGAAAGATGACAATCAATCATCTTTCAAATTTTCAAAATTCAAACTTTTAATCATGTCATGCACTTGTGAAAGATGACAATCAATCATCTTTCAAAAATTCAAATTTCAAACTTTTAATTTTAAAATATATCATGCATATGTGGAAAATGAAATTTGATACTTTATGAGAAAAGATTAATTTTGAGCCTTAATCCAATTTCGAATTTTATGAAGAGATGTACAAAATTACTGAGTTTTATTTGTAAGCTTGTTCTTTTTCTTACTAATGCTTGATTCGTTGATGTGCTTGGTTCCATTGTGTAGACAACTTGAGCTCGAGGCTCCTTTATGCTTAAATTCATTTGTTATCATCTAAATCCATATGTAGATATATAATTATATGAAGCTTGAAACCTTGGGTTCAACAATCTCCCCATTTTTTATGATGACAAATATTTAGTAGAATTCTGACGCCTGTAGTAATACTTAAACTCCCCCTAAGAATGTACGTTAGTTTTTCAAGTAATAGATAGACATAATTCCAAATATATATAATAGGCTTAATAATTCAAGGGATGTTAATTTAAAATAAAGCATTGACAAGAACATGTTAATGTTCTTATTCTAAAACTTCTCATCTCCCCATTTTGGCATCATTAAAAAAGGAACCGTAGTAACCAATGGACTGATAAAGATTGTGCGTTAGTAGAGACTGTGGAGAGCTGAATAATTGGAGCCGCTCGGGTCCCATCAAGTGTTGCAGAGCCTTGAGACCTAACTCAAGTTAGTGTGGTAGGAGATTTAAATTCGCTTGATGTTGTTGACAAATGTGATGTTGTTGACAAATGGGATTTTGTAAAAATTTGAAAGTTCTGAGTTTCATTTTAAAGGACCATTTTCACCCATTGGATATGGGGATAAAAAATTCTCACATTGCTCCTTGATCTAGTTTCTGTTTATCTAGAACAATATTATGGTCGAGAAACTTTCTTCCATTAATGTTCTAGATTTGAATCAGGAACCCATTACACCTCAATCACCATTTTTTAATTACCCAATGCGATTGCACCATTTTCGGGACCTCTGATGTTGCAAAGAACTATATGTATAGCATCACCTTTAGGTATTGAAAAGGTCACTTTTGATGCAAGATTCCTCCACCGATCGATGAAGTCACCAGTACTCTCTTTGATCCCCGCCTCTGAAAAAGGTTAATCAACTCAATCAAGCACGGTGGACGATCTGCTTGGTGCAACTACTTTATGATGAATTAGTCCACCACATCCTCAAACGTTCGGATTGCATGAATGGGGAGAGATAAGAACCATCATGTGGCGCCTCCTTCCAAGGACTTCTGAAAAAGGTAGATCAACATCCCTAACTTATTTTCATACCCTCGACAATCATTGCAGAAAGTGGCTAGGTGATGCATGGGATCACCAACTCCGTTATACATTCAAAAGGCGAAGAAAATCTCATTAGGGGCCTTTAGTCATTGTTGAATTGCTACTGCTACTAGTATTAGTCTTCGGTTAAAGCAGTAGGCAGGAGCTTTCAAATTCCTGAGAGTTTCATTTTAAGTTTCCTCAATCACTTGTATAAATTCTGTATTCAAAAAGAAGCCCTTGTTGATCTATCCTCAAAGGTATAGGGCTTATCCTTGGTCGTCATTAATATAGGTCTATGATCAGCCCTTCCAAGTAGTGGGAGGAATGGATTCATGTAAGATAGATTCGTTCTCCATGAATCCTTCCTGGTCCTTCCCAGATTCTACTCCCTGTTGTCGATTAAACCAGGTAAAAGCTAAATTTTGTAATTCCAATTAGATTATACTGAGCAGTTCTATGCATGTAGACATAAGACGATCAACAGATCTTCGACTGTCCTTTTAGCCCTATCTAGTTAAGGGTGAGTCTAATCTGGTTATAATCCCCCATGTATAAATATTTCATTTCCAAAAACATTTCAAGTTTTTGCCTTTTTTATACAAGATAATGTTAGTCCATATAGATTGAAGATATCAATCAATGAGCCAGAGTTTATTGGTATGCCCAATTTTATCCAGTAATGAGTCGTTAGTCTCATTGTTATAAAGTGAGGCCCTCATTCTCTTCTTTCAAATTAGGCAGATTTTTTGTGATACCTCATATGATATGGATAAGGGTAGGTGGTGTATGAGATCCCACATTGCTTGAGAATGAAAAGTTCTTGCTCTTTATAAGGTTCTAATGGGGTTCCAATTGTATCGTTAACTAGTCCTTTTAGAATATAGGCCATGTGGTTTGGGTCTTCCATTTGGGTGTTACAAATGGTATCAGAGCCAGGTTTGAGGTTCTGCAGACTATAAACATTTGAGTTGTGGATATCTGTGGGTTTAGGAAGAAACTTTAGATTTGAGGTGTAGAATTTTAAAGAATAAGAGATGATTATGTGGATATTTTCAAGTCTTTGAAGAGTTTTTAATTCATGTTATTGAGAACTTCTTTTTTGTCCCTATGAAGGAACATAGACTGTTGAGTTGAGTAAATGAATTAATATTTTATGAAATTTTCTGGATTTTATAGTTGTGTTATTTAAGTTGATATTAGATATTAAGAGCTAACTCTCCAAACCTCTGGGATTGGGGCGTTACATTTTTAGTTTATTTTAGGGGTGTTAGAATACGGATAAACACTACAAAAAGTGACTCCAGTAGGTATCCTTGGCTTAGTTGGATGGGCTGCCCAGTCGAATTTCCTGCAATAATAGTCAATCTGATGTTGTTCTACTATCCTTATCATTTTCTTCAGTTCCCTAAGCCTCATTCACTTTCTGATTGCAAGTTTCTCAGTTCCGAATGGACTCGCTTACCTTTGTCAATCATTTTTTCTTCCTTATTGTATAACCTGTTGAAGTGGTAGATCTTCTTGCAACATTTCACTTTGGTCATTCTAAATTGTATCATTAATAGAGTTGACTTCAACCTCATGTATCGTATGTTGCTGGTTTGTTTCAGTTTCTTTCCTAAGGCCGTCAACACCATGATAGGAGCAAAGATGCGTTATTCTAGTAGGACGGATTATGAGGTTGTTGTAGAATTAAGAATGCTCAGTACTCAATATGTTGCCTCTGTTATGATCATGTCTTAGAGGCTACTGGCGAGGGTGAGTGGGGTTGATCGGCTTAACAATCAAATATCTGAACTGTGTCAAAAGCCTGTTAATAAAGATAGAAAAAATAAAATGTTAAAACAAGAAAACAAGGAGTTGAAGAAATTTGCTGACTGGTACGCTCATGACCCGGTACCACAAATAGAGGAGTTGGAACCAGAGCATCGACAGATTACAGCAGAGATTTAGTATTTAAGAGAAAAATAGGGACAATTTACAGTTAATATCGCTGGTTCAGCTAAATAACTTTTGACACTATGCATCGAGCACATCTTGTAATCTTGACTAAGTAAGATTTTAAGAGATGATAGTTTGTCTTGTTCTTATTTCTATCTCTATAAAAACAATCTTCAGCTTCATCTAATTTCCATCAGGCCTTCACATCTCTATAATTCATCTGTAGTCTCATTCTATAAATTTTCAATGTCTTGTTCTTATTTCTGCATCTGCCATAGGTGCCATGATACAACATAAGAGTGATCTGACTCATAAGTCAGATGATGACGCCATTTATGAACTTATGAGTCTCGGTACTTGAAACTCATTGTCCGTTGTCGCATTTTCCCAGCGGTTGCATTCCAGAACCCGTGAGGTTGAAAAGCTTAACAAGAAGATTTATGTATTTCAATAATTTGTTTACGAGTCTAACAAAAAAATAGGAGACTTAAAGCAGGAGAACAAGAATTTTAAATCCCTCTTCATTTCGACTGCCTAATCCTTTATATAAGGATAGCATGTTGATATATGAAGAGCAAGAGTGCTTGAAAAATACGTTTAAAAGTCTCAAGTTTTTGTAAATCATTTGAGATAATAAAATAAAAATATTTAATAGATATTCATGGTATGCATAATTCATATTTCTCTTCTAATAATGCGTAGTCTTTCTTCTGGTAGAGGTTTTGTGAAAATGTATACTAGGGGTGTAAATTTAAACTGGTAAACCAGAAAATCGGACCTGATCGGACCGAACCGGACCGGTTGGTCTAGTTTTTGAACCGGTCCGGTCTGGAAACGGTTCCTATATTTTGAAAACCGGCCAGAATCGGTCTGGTTTCGGTTTCGTAATTTCTGGGACCGGACCGGACTGGTTGAAAAAAAATATATAAAAATTAATTTTATATATTATACAAAATATTATATATATAAGTTTTATATATAATATATAATTATATATTAAATTTTTATATATAATATATATAATTATATATCATATATGAAATAATTTCATATTATAATTTATAAATTATAACATGAAATGTTAATCTTAAATATGAACATTTGTAATTTATTTGATTATATGTTATTAATATAATTATATATACGACAATGTTATTATAATTTATAAAATAAAAGTTTAATCTTAAAGATGAAAATTTAATTGATCATATGCTTTAAATATAAAAAATATATATTAAATTACTAATAACATTTTATCATAAGAGGTAACACTTTATTATATATTTTTACATTTTAAAAAAATGGGAAAACCGGACCGGAAACCGGTAAAACCGGAGATACCGGTTTAGGAGGGTAACCTGGGCGTAATCAGTTTTGAAAAATGTAAAATCGGTACATACCGGTTCGGTCTTAAATTTTGTCCAAAACCGGACAGGACCGGACCGGTTACACCCCTAATGTATACCAACTGATAGTGTGTGCTTGTGAACTCTAGTACAATATCGCCCTTCTGCACATAATCTAGAAGAAAATGATATTTAATCTTAATATGCTTGGTTCTAGAATATTGTATTGGGTTCTTTGAAAGATTTATAACCCTTATATTATTACATTTTATTGGAATGTGATTGTACATGAGGTTAAAATCCTTAAGTTGTTGCTTCATGCAAAGACCTTGAGCACAACAACTACCTGCAGCAATATATTCTGTCTTAGCAGTAGATAATGCAACCAAATTTTACTTTTTACTAAACCATGAAATAAGTGCATGACTTAAGAAATGACATGTTTCACTAGTGCTTTTTCGATCAACTTTGCAACCAGCATAATCTGCATCTGAGTAGCTGATTAGACAGAAAGAAGAATGCTTAGAATACCATAACCCTAAGATATATTGTCAATTGTACCAATAAGATATCTAAGAATTCGTTTAACTGTAGTCAAATGAGATTCTTTTGGAGATGATTGAAAACGTGCACATACGCACATACTGACATAATATTTGGTCTACTGGTTATCAAATATAATAGACTACCAATCATACCTCGATATACCTTTGAGTCAACTGGTTTACTGCTTTCGTCTTTATCAAGTTTGGTGGATGGGCTCATTAGTGTTCCCATTTCCTTCGCACCTTCCACTCAAATTTTTTGAGTAATTCTTTAATATATTTTGATTGATTAATAAATGTTCTACTTTTTACTTGCTTGATTTGCAATTCGAGAAAGAAGTTAAGTTCTCCCATCATTCTCATTTCAAATTCTTTTTGCACACACTTAGCAAAATTTTGACACATTTTTTTATTAGTAGCGCCAAATATTATATCATCCACATAAATTTGAATTAGAAGAATATCATCATTTTCATGTTTGATAAAAAGAGTTGCATCGATTTTTCCTAAAAGCCTTTTTCAATCAAGAAACTACTAACTTTGTCATACTAAGCTCTAGGGGCTTGTTTAAGTCCATATAGTGCTTTTGTGAGTTTGAAAACATGATTTAGAGAAGTATGATTTTCAAAACCAGGAGGTTGCTCAACATATACCACTTCATTTATAAAATCATTTAAAAAAGTACTTTTAACATCCATTTGAAAAAGTTTGAAATCTTTATAACAAGCATAAGAAAGTAGCATTCAAATAGCTTCTAAACTTGCGATCGGTGCATATATCTCATCATAATCGATTCATTCTTCTTGATTGAAACCTTGGGCTACAAGTCGAGCCTTGTTTCTAGTGATGACTCTAGAACCTTCTTTCTTGTTTCTAAAAACCTATTTTGTTCCAATAATAGTATGGTTTTTGGGTCTAGGAATAAGTGTCCAAATATCATTTCTTTCAAATTGATTTAGCTCTTTTTGCATAGTTAGAATCCAAGATTCATCAAGAAATGTTTCATCAATATTTTTGGGTTCAATCTGAAATAGAAAAGCAGTACGATTACAAATATTTCTAAGAGATAATCGATTACTTACACCTTGTGAATGTTCTCCTAGAATTTGTTTTGCTGTTTTTCACAAGTTTCCACTGTTTTGTTGCATCTTGCATTAATTTTTTATGATCTTTCTTGATGTCTCAATGTTGAACTTTCTCTATTGTGTTCTCTATGTTGAGATTGAAACTCTCCGGTTTATTTATACCTTATGTTTCTTCATCACCAGATTTCTTGGAGAGTAGAAGATTAAATTCATCAAATACTACATGCAAGGATTCGTGTACAGTTAAAGCGATTTTATTGAATACTCTATAAGTTTTACTATTAGGAGAATATTCGAGAAAGATACCTTCATAAGATTTTGCATCATATTTGCCAAAATTATCTCTTTCATTCAAAATGAAACATTTGCATCAAAATACATGAAAGTAATCAATGTTGGAATTTTTTTCATTCCAAAGCTCATAGTGGAGTTTTATCTAATTTAGACCTTAACATAACTCTATTTATAACATAACAAGCAGTACTTACTGCTTCAGCCTAAAAATAGCTAGGCAAGTTGTTCTCATTGAGCATTGTTCTTGCCATCTCTTGAATAGATCTGTTCTTTCTCTCTACTACATCATTTTGTTGATGAGTTCGGGGAGCAGAGAAATTATGCATAAAATCATTTTCATTACAAAAAATTTCAATATCTTTATTAACAAACACTTTCCCCTATCACTTAGGATACTTGAAATAGTATAGCCATTTTCATTTTGAATTCTCATGCATAACTTAGTAAAGACATTATGTGCCTCATCTTTATGACCAAGAAAGATGATCCAAGTATGTCTAGAGAAATCATCAACAACAAAAAATGCATAATATTTTCCTCCTAGACTTGCAACTTTGGTTGGTATAAAAAGATCCATATGTATCAGTTGCAATAGTTTAGTTGTGGAAATATGTTTCTTGGTTTTAAAAAAAGTTTTTGTTTGTTTACTAAACTGGCATGCATCACAAATTTTGTCTTTAAGAAAATTTGCCTTTAGTAAACCTCTCACAATATCATTTTTTGAAAGTTTTGAAATAATTGTCATGTTTACATGACCTAGTCTTTTATGCCATCGCTAACTAGTTTTATTTTGAGCTGAAAAACAAATAGCATCTTGTGGGGCAATTTTTTCAAATTAAATAGTATAAATATTGATGCTTCTAAAAGTAATAAAACAACCATTGCAATCATGATCATTTAAAATAATGCATTTATCCATTTTGAAAGTAACTATAAATCCTTTATTACATAATTGAATTATGCTTAAAAGATTATGCTTTGAATTTTCAACAAGTAGAGCATCTTAAATTATGAGATAATACTCATTACCAATTTTACCTATTCTCATGATCTTTCCTTTTGAGTTGTCTCCAAATGTCATGTGTTCTTCTTCTTTAGGCGTATGATCAATGAACTTAGTTTTATCTCCTGTCATATGTCTTGAGTATCCACTATCTAAAAATCATTTGATTTTACTTATGGAGGACTTCATGCATACCTAGAAAAACAATTAAACTGATTTTTCTTAGTACCCAAATTCTTTGAGTCTTTCATTTATTAGTATTAGAAAAAACAAGATTTTTAGATACCTATATAACTCTAATAGTCATTGTATGTTTTCTTCTAATAGGACAAGCATCCTAATTGTGACCATTTCCATTACAAAAATTGCGGATAGCATGTGACATATACGAAGAACTTGAGTGATTGTAATATTATCTTTCTTTAAAACACTTATTTTTATGAAAAAAATTTTGAATACTGAACTTTGATTTAGAAGAATTATCAAAGAAGTTTTTATAAAGTTTGTATTTTTGTTTTAGTATATCCAAGTCTGCCTTGTCAAAAACACAAATTTAATTACCAAGAAATTTTTCAAAATTTATTTTTCCTTTTCTAAAGTTTTTTAACAATTTTTTTTAAATCAGTCACTTTCTTTTTCAACTCATGATTTTCATCTTTCGAAACGATATTTTCTTTTCTTAAAACATCAATTTCATTTGTTAAATAAGAGTTTTTCTTTTTCAAATTAGTAGTATATTTGATACCAAATTTCTCAAATTCCTCATATACCTCTTCCAAGACATTTTGCAATTCCTCATATGAAAGATTCTTAGGCTTTGTTTGGATGACGAACTCATATAAGATGAGTTCATTTTTAGAGTGCCTCCGACATCCAAACACAAGTTTCACTTTTATTGAATGTAGTTCAATTTTCAACTCATCTTGGGCCCCACACTGACAAACATCAGGACAATGCTAGAGCCACGGCTTGGGGCTTCTACTGGGAGCTGTGGGAGCTACCGCTCCCCGCTAGCTCTAGCATGTATTTTTTCATGTGTTTTTTTTACAGTTATTTTTTACATACATTTTTTTAACACTTTTAAATATTTTAAAAAAATAAAATAAATTTAGAACATTATTAAAAAATAATTCCTTAATCAGAAAGTAAAAAAGAAAATTAAAAATAATTCCTTAATCACAAAGTAAAATAAAAAGTATTTTACTTCATGATTAAGGAAGTATTTTTTTAATGATGTTGTGATTTTTTTTGTCAAAATATTTAAATTTTTTTTAAAAATCTATATAGAAAAAGAACAAAAAAACCACATGCTAGAGCCCAGCGGAAGCCCCTAGCGGTGGCTCTAGCATTATTTGATCAACTTTTCTATTGTTTCATTTTCCATACCTTGGTTTCTTCTTTCCATCCCTCGATTTTCGTATTTCCATTGCTGGCTTTACACAAATGTGAAAGAATGGAACACGACTACTTGGTTTTAATTTTTTTTTTTTGTTTATCGGTTGCGCCAGCTGTGACATATTATGTCAGGTGGGTCCTATATATTTACAATTTTATATAAATATATCTAAATTCATCTTAACATCTAAACGTACTTAAACTCATCTTAAGTGGGCCTCACAAAACACATTCAATCATCTCAACTCACTACTATTCATAGAGAACTCAACTCAAATCAACTTAGCTCAACATCTAAATGCAACCTCAATATTATCAAGATTTGTTACCTCAAAGTAATCTTTAGTCATAAGACAAAAATTTACAAATTCTCTATTGCTTGCTTTGCTATCTGCACTGCTTGAATCATCATCCTACGTAGCTTTCTTTACTTTCTTGCCCTTGTTTCGATATTTCTTTAGTAAATGACAATCCGCCTTGATATATACAAACTTATTGCATTTGTAACAAGTTAAAGAGTCATTTTTACATGTATTTATTTTGGAAAACTTTTTGAAGGATTTCCTTGAATGAGCTTTATTTATCTTTAAAAATCTTTTAATTCTCCTTGTTATCATTGCAATTTTTTTTATCTTTGTCATCATTTTCTCATCTTCATCACTTTCGTTATCACAAGGAACAGTTTTAAGTGTTAAGCTCGTTTTTAGCTTTCCTTCTTCTTGTCCTCTTTTCAATGTGTACTCATGGGTTGTAAGTGAACTGATGAGTTCATTTATTTCGAGTTTCTTGAGGTCTCTAACTTCAAGAATTGCCGTCACTTTTGATTCCTAGAGTTTTGGCAGAGAGTTGAGAATTTTTCTTACTATCTCCACATTGAAATTGATTTTGTCAAGAGCTGTCAAGCTGTTTATGATATTAGTAAAACGAGTGTACATACTAGAAATAGATTCTTCATCATTCCTTTTAAACATTTCATATTCAAGAGTAAGAATATAAATTTTTGTTTCCTTGACTTGCGAAGTTCCTTCATAAGTAACTTTCAAATTATCCCAAATTTCATTTGCTGTCTTGCAAGTAATTATTCTATTGAGTTCATTCTCGTTGAAAACATTATATATGAGATTTATAACCGTTGAATTCAACGTTAGAATTCTCTCATCTTCACAATCCAAATTTTTTTTTATTTTACCTTTACTCCATCAACAATTTTTGTTGGGATATAAAGTCCATTTACAACGCACCACTTCACTTTTCAACATTTAAAAAGATTCACATCTAAAAAAGGAGCACCACTTCACTTTTCAAAATTTTTAAATAAAAGTTTCTCC
Source organism: Juglans microcarpa x Juglans regia (assembly GCF_004785595.1). NCBI lineage: Eukaryota > Viridiplantae > Streptophyta > Magnoliopsida > Fagales > Juglandaceae > Juglans > Juglans microcarpa x Juglans regia. The sequence continues at coordinate 36,965,342 of NC_054594.1, read as the reverse complement.
TTTTTGCAATTGTCAAATACAACATCATTCAATGTTTAAAATTTTTAAATTAAATCTTCTACTTTTCACATATAACAAAGAGAGCATTATTTACTTTCCGATTTTTTCAAACAAAATTATCTTCCTTTTGCATATGTCAAAAAGAGTATCAATCATTTTTCAAAACTTTCAAACAAAACATGCACATATGAAATATGACAATCAATCATATTTCAAATTTTCAAAATTCAAACTTTAATCATGTCGTGTATATGTGAATAATGACAATCAATCATCCTTCAAATATTCAAATTTCAAGCTTTTAATTTTCAAATATATCATGCACATGTGGAAAATGAAATTTGATGTTTTATGAGAAAATATTTATTTTGAGTCTTAATCTAATTTTAAATTTTATCAAGAGATTTTCAAAATTACTCTAAGAGTTTTATTTGTAAGCTTGTTCATTTTCTTGATGATGCTTGATTTGTTATGTGCTTGGCTCTATTGTGTAGGCAACTTGAACTTGAAACTCCTTTATGCTTGAATTCATTTGTTATCATCAAAATCCATATGTGGATATATAATTATATGAAACTTGAAAGCTTGGGTTCAACAAAACTCTTTTTTCTTTTTTCTTTTTTTCTTCTTTTTTTTTCTTTTTTTTTTTTTCTTTTTGAGCAAACAAAACTCATTTATAAAAATCAGATTGTATGCAATTTGAATCTATACATTTGAAAAAGGGATAGAATTGTTGAAATATAGGCAGAGTAGGGATTATTTGTCTTACAATGTTTGAATTTTGAAACATATATATTCTGTTGTAATTTGTAGGGTTTGATTAAACCTTAAATCTTTTGTAAAATGGATTAAGTCACCTTTTGTTTTGTTCAAGTGATGGGATTGTCTTGCCCTTATCTCTACTATATTTATCTGTCTCTACCTTTGTCTAAATTATTTCGTTGTAAAAAAAAAGAAAAAATAAAGGATTGTTTTGATAAATTATTTTATACTTATTGTGGTTGAGAGGACTTTTAGTTTCACACTATAGGATAAACTTTATGTTTGAGACAGTGAATGTTTCTTTCTTTCTTCTGTTTTTTTATGTATAAAGATTTCTAATTTATCTAGACAAAACTAGGTGGAGTAAGCTTGTGTTGAAATGCAAGTAGATGGGCATGCTCCTTAACTACCGCTTGTTGAATGGCCACAAAGATTGAATTGGATCCACTACAAGAAAAATAGATTATTCTTTTTTTTTTTTTTTTTTTTTTTGCAAGAAGAAGTTGCTAGAAAAAAAAAATCCTAAAATTGATGTAGAAGCACATTTCCAATGATCAAAGAGTCGACAACAAGTAGCAACATTTCTCTTGTCATAAAAAGCATGTCTATTTTTTGAAGTAGTGGCAAATTATACCTTTCTCGGCGATATTTTTGCCGCAAAAGCCCCAAATTTCATTGCAAAAACTTTGCTCACATAGGTAAACAATCGCTATAAAAATTAGGAGTTTTTTGCTGTTATTATTTATCGCTAGAAAGAATCAATTGCGGCAAAGACTACTCGTCAAAAAATTGATAGAAATGATGTACTAGATAGACTCTTTTAGATCACCCTTTTTATCGCCACACCTTACCCATTGTTATGGTGATGCCCATTTTTTGCAATGTGATGTGTTTAGGTTGATTAGTACTAGTATGCCTTCATCAATCACGATTGTACTTTTATGGAGTATTGATTTTGGACTAAGGATGCAAGAGACAACTTAGGAAATTTGTGTGAGAGTTCTTGGTTTTAGGAGATCGATCTATTTTCCTATAAAAGTGTGGTAAGAGTTTTCTCATCCCAATAGGTGTTGAGCTATATTTGACTTGATGGTGATACATTTAAGAGATCTCAACTTTAGGCCGGTTATGGAAGCTATAGAAGTGCACAGCAGAAGCGTGATACTTAGTGATATGATGGTTGGGAGTAAATTTTCATGAACATTATGAGGAATTAGTTGTGACTTGAGATCACATAGGAATTTGAAATTTGAGACTATGATATTCATTATGGGTTGATCATATTGCAATGCAAAATTTATGGTCATTAATGATTAACTCAAGAGGACATTGATAGGTCACAAGTGTTGTATACAATGAAGATTGGAATTTGAATCTTATGTGTAAATAGTGTATAGGGCGATCTATTGTATAAAGGAGATAATCATTAGAATTCAAGGATGTTGTACGAGATGCCTTTGTGGAAGTGGAGATTTTGGACTGCATAGCCTACCTTGAGACTTCAAACATGATGCATTTTGAAGAACTAGTTATGGTTATAATAGAAGAGCGGCAAGAGCCCATGGGACTTGAGATAAGGATGATTGACTCCATAAAGTCCTTGGAGGTTAGTTATAGCCACCCATAGTAGATTTTGAGGATGAACTTTATTGAAAAGAGCCTTTCTACTCATTATCCCTACACTACACTTTGATTTTTTATTTTTTTTCTTTTATTCTTGCTAAACGAAAGGAATTTTTCTACTTATCATCCATATACCATACATATAGACTCGAGAGACACCTTATACCACTTTACTAAATTTAACTGAACTCCTCCTCCACATTACATAGAAAAAACTTCATTGTAACTTATCGATTTATACCGACAATTACCGAGAACAGGGGTAGAAAAGTAGGCGGTTTCAGCATAATGCTCTTAAATCAAGGTAGTCCTACTAGCTCTGGACAAATGCAATCCTTTCTACTTGGCCAAATGAAGTTTCATTTTCTCTATGATGTCATTCCAAATTAAGTATGCCTTAAAAATTGCTATTAGAAAGAGACCTAAATGGTAATTTTCAATGAAGTCACCATGATGCATGCAAATATGGTCTCCAAAGTGTCAATGTTCTCCATTTGACCTACATTAGGTAGATATTCCAGATCTCAAGTATGGTTAGGGCTGCCTCATAGAAAATAAGTGTCTTATGCTAACAACAATTGAGAGATCAAAACGCCCATCTATATTTCTTGAGCCCACAAACAAGGAGAAGGGATCACCATCACTAAAATTCAAGAGCCGTTAAAAAATCTGTTTAGAAGTGTCATTCCCAAGATAGAAAAATCATTGTGGATATTTAGTGGACTATTTGATTACGCCAATTCTCCCTAAAATCACATTGCTTCAGCCTATACAACAAAAAATCTCATTTCACATTATCACACGTGTTTTTGATATCCAACTTACAAAACACTATGGTTTCTCTTGATCGAATTCAGTAACGATGAGAACAAAATCAGAGATTTTTCTTCTCCCAATAAAAGCATTTTGAGACTTCAATGTGATGTCTACATCTCATAATGCCTTCATTGGAGTTTGACGTGTTTTTGACTATGTATTGGTTGCTAAAGAATGTCCCAATAGTAGACAAAGGCCAGTAGAACCAAAGATACTTTGTGAGCTAGATTTAAAGAAGGTATATTATGATCATGCTAGTTGGGTTGTTTTGCTATTTGCTGGAAAGATGTAAATTGGGAGCAAAATGATGGAATTGGATAGCACCATTGTATTTCAGCAGTTATTGTGGCTTGAGATGAAGGGATCCATTACCTCATTTGCTCACTAACAATGTTATATTCATGGGTTAATGGAATGAGGAAGTGGTTTTCTCTCACATTTTGCTTATAGGTGATACGTTGATTTTCTAAGAGGAAAATCTTGACCAAATCCTTCCCTTATGGTGTCTATTCTTATGCTTTGAGGTAGTGCTATTTCTGAAAGTGAATTTGACTAAATAAAAAATTATCTCAATTGGGGTTGTTGGTAATTTTGATGATTTGGCTAGTATTTTTGGTTATAGGGTTGTCTTTGTTGTCCAAATTGCTTGCTCTTTTATTAGGCTTTTTTTCAAGACTGATACTTATTTTTAATTGCATTTAAAAAAGATGGAGCATCGGTACGCTGTTGGAAGTTGACGTAGTTGTCTGATGGGTGTTGGATTCATGTTGATGAGGAGCGCATTACCTAATTTATGGACTTAATTTATGTCTGTTTCTTCACTTCCTGTTGGCGTTGCCGATGGTATAGATAATCTATGAATAGATTTCCTGTGGGGTGGTGCGAGGGAGGAACTTTAGTCTCTCTTGGTGCATTGGCAAAAGGTTTGTTCGATGTCTGTAGGAGGTTTGGAGGTCCTAAAGCTTGTGTTGTCTAGCCGGGCCTTGTTGAAAAAATTGTTATGACGTTATGCAGGTGAACCTGTGTGTTTAGGAAGGGTGGTTGTGGATGCTAAATATGTTCATTGGATTAACAAAATTCTAATTAGATGACTCGTTTGAGTTCGTCTTTTGAAGAATATTTGGACATTGCAAAAGGAATTTCGCAACTCATTTTCGTTTAAAAGGAGAAGCGTTTGGTATTTATTTTTGGCAATATGTGTAGCCTGGAGACATTTTCTTAACCTTCCTATAGACTTTTGAATGTTAATTTTAAAAGTTTGTTTGTACACTAATTTGAAAAATTCACATAAATCAATTAAAATTCTTCGAAGAATATTTTACCTTTGCAGAATTACTTTTGAATATTTGTAAACATCCAAAGACATATAGTGTAAATCCTCCTAGGCCATTTGGATGCCTTTCAACATGATGTTGAAACCTAACTGCCAAAAATGGAGATCATACTTGCTGGGACAACCCTTTGTGGTGAAAACCGACCACCAAAGTTTTAAGTATTTGCAAGAACAAAAAGTAGGGACTCATATGCAGTAGAAATGAGTGTCTAAACCACTGGGTTACGATTTGTTAGAATAAAAGAGGGGGCAGGACAACATAATGGTTGATGCACTGTCTAGAAGATTTGAAGGTTAGCCTCTTAAAGAGGTTTTCACTCTTGTTGCAATCTCTCTACTGACTCTAGATTGATTAGAGGAGGTCAAGCAGGGGTACAATGGGAATCCAAAGATGCAAGAATTGTTGTTGAAATTTCAGAAAAGGGATTTACTTACAACTTACACAGTCAAGAATGGGTTGATGTTTTACAAGCAAAGGCTAATGGTTGCTAATGATCAGACTTTTAAGCAAAAGCTTATACACTTGTTGCACACAAGTCCCATTGGGGGTCTCTGAGGTTATGACAAGACTATACATTGGGTTGAGAGAGATTTTTACAGGAAGGATTGAAGGTAGATGTTAAACACTTTATCAGACATTATGACATTTGTCAAAGTGTTAAGGCCGACCAATCTAGGCCTAGTGGCTTGCTACAACAACTACCAACTCTCTCTTAACCATGATCCCAAATTACCATGGATTTCATTGAGGGTTTGCCTTATCACACATGTTTAATTGTGTGTGGGTTGTGGTGGACAAACTCACAAAGTACGCACACTTCACTCCCTTAACCCACTCCTTCATGGCAAATATAGTAGCCTAACTATTCAATAAGCACAGTTTGGAGTTGCTTTGAATGTCTGCCTCAATTGTCCAGACCGGGATAGTACATTTTCTAACAATTTTTTACCAGAATTGTTCAAGATTCAGGGAGTCCAATTAGCCTATAGCATTGTCTATCATCCTTAGTTGGATGGGCAATCAGAGGCTATTTATAAGACATTGGAAAATTACTTGAGGTGTTTTGCTAGGGACCGACTGAAACAATGGGCCCATTCAGTTCCTTTGGTCGAGTTGTGGTACAATACAAGCCAACACTCGTCAACCCGTATGACTCCCTTTTAGGGCCTATACGGCTACCACCCACCCCGGTTGCTAACTTACACCTCTGGACTTGTTAAAGCTGAAGTTGTTGAGGAAAACCTAAGGGCTAAAGATCAAATATTGCACCTTTTGAAGCACAATCAATAGAGATCACAAGACTATATGAAAAAATATGCAGATTTGAAACGTAAATAACATAACTTTCAAACGGGGGAATAGGTTTACCTATGCCTCCAACCATACTGATAGTCAACGATGGCTTATCGCTGTAGTCTCAAACTGGCGCTGCAATTCTACAACCCCTTCCAAGTAACCCACATGGTAGGGGAGGTGGCCTACCAACTCTAGCTACCGCCCATCGCCGCAATCCACCCCGTTTTTCATATCTCCAAGCTGAAGAGGAAGCTTGGAAGGCAAATCTCGACCATCCCCACTCTCCCTCCAGCGGATCTAGGTGGGATCTTCCAACCCGAGCCTGAAAATGTGTTGGCCCAATGAATTCGCAAGGTTTGAAACCTACCACAAGCCGAGCTCCTGTCTGAGGATCTTCATATCTTTTTGTGTTGTTACATCTAGCGAGCATGTGAGCCCATTTACAATTTTGTATCTTTCAGTCAAAGCATTAGCATTGGCTTCCATCTCCAAAATTCAACTAAAAATATATGTTTTCCATAAATTCAAAAATGTTCAAGACATAACTCTACATTGAATTAGTCAAAATAATAGTATAATATTATTTTTTTAATAATAATTTATTTATTTATTTTTAATATTTTGTAACTACACTAACCATATGTTAATTAATAATTTGATTTTTACTTAAATTATTGTTTCCCAACTATTATTTTTCCTCAACCTATTTCTCAACTATTAGTTGGGTCTGATTTTTAGAATAAAATATTAAAGTAGTTGGGTTTATTATTTGGAATAAAATATTACTTTTAAAGATGAATAGTACATCTTTAAATATGAAGAAACACTCCCAAATATTGTAGCTCATATTTTAAGTCCCTATTATTTGACTACTCCAATGTAGATCATTCAAGTCATATTTCTTCAAATTTTGAAGATGCACTGACATTTAGCTATGCTAATGCATTTTAGTGCATAGTGACCATGAGGTTGCTTTTGAATTTGCCTCAGCCGGCACCTATTTCATTGTAGAATTGGGTGTGGATTGTAATGTCTGATTTTATGCAATTTAGAATTGAGAAAATCTTATAACCAGTCAGTCCATTACATCGCAAATAACTGCCCCTAATATATGAGTGACACGTAAACATTCCAGATTAATCCTCATGTAGCCGCACATCAGATTTGAAATTCCCAAATCGATTCGCCCCCCTCTCACATGGAAAGAAAATCTCTTCCAGAGCATCATTTTCTCAAGAGCATCGTCTTTCTCCAGTGAGCTTGCCCCCCCCCCAAATCGCCTTCTCCTGCATGTATGTTTCTGACTTATTCTTCTATGCCCAAGATCGATGTCCTTCTCTGCTTGTGTTTTATTGCAAGTGTATTTTATGCCCAAAATTGCAATAAGTGTATTTTATGCCCAGGATCGTCTACTACTTGTTTAAGTGCAAGTCTCTATATGTTATACAAACATCATCTTGCAAGTCTCTATATGTCATATTCTGTATTATACAAAATTTGTTAATGCTAGCAAATTGTAAACGTATTTTGTACATGAAAGCTTATAGAGGACTATTTGAAGTAAATTGTAACTGTATTTTAATTTCTCTTTTCTTCTCTGGTGGTTTGACACTCTTTTTTAGGACTATTTGAAGATGGGGGGTTGGTGCATGGAACGTGTTTGAGTCTTTGACTAACTCAATTTCTGGTGGTTTAGCGCCCTCTGAGTAACTCCCTTTCTCCTGCTGTTGAGAGAGAGAACAATCTTGAGGCGACGAGTGATGGAACTGGTGATGGAAAACTAATGATGGTATCACGCAACAATGGGCGACGGGAACTACGGTGTGCGAAAGTTTTCTAAATGGATCTCAAATCGATTTCTAAAGGGGCGAGGAGAAGACGTGTTTTATCGTTTAGTATAATGAGTCTATTGTAATTTTTGTAAAATTGCTAATGTGACAGTGTTATTGGATGGCTGCTAATGCTTCAATGTCAGATGAACAGCTACAAAGCATTTTTGTTTAGAATTTACACTCACCCCTGCAATGAGGCATAGCATCTATTTCTCTGTATTTTCCTGTAGAATTCCTTTATTTTACAAGTTCAATGTGTTACATCTGCTGTCCTACAACCAAGTTTCTAAGAGAATCTCTTACCTTGTAGAATTACTTTTGATGAAATTAATATCCTCCATTGACTTTTACTGCAAATCCTCCTATTTAAATATTTACTTTCATTTTTTTCAATTTTTTATACCCGGAAATGCTGTTTGTTATTTCTATTTTTTCATTTAATTTTTTAAATCTAATATTTAGTTTGATTTTTTGATTTTTTATTTTATCTTGTACGTTCTTAATAGTAATGTGTGTCTTAAATGTGATGACAAAATAGCTGATGCATGGCTAGACCCTACGAAAATGAATTCAAAACTCGAAACTGAGTTTTATTTCCCGCCGAAAGCTACCCGATCTTTCGACATGTATCAGTAGAACGGTACTCGAACAGCGTCATTTTAATCGTATCCTCTCTCTCTCTCTCTCTCTCTCTCGGAAAACCCATAAAACTTTCATCGGATTAACTTTGACCATTTATTTTATAATCGCACAATGTCTGCCTCATCGACTCGCCGCCTCAAGCCGTCCAAACCCCTGACCCCAGTCTCCATCTCCAGCAAAAACGCCACCCGTGCTGTACACAAGTCTTCGTCCATCGGCAAAGAAAACCCCGGGTCCGCTTCCCGGCCCCGGTCCGCGGCTCAGAAGCCCGCTATCCGGTCCATGCCACGCGTCGACAAGGCCGCCGCCTCGTTGACGGGTCCTAGGAACGACGGAAACACACGTCTCCGGTGGTCCACGTCGTCGGCCCCTAGAGGCAGGAGCCCCAGTCCTTCAGAGTTCATTCGGATTTTCTCGGATCGGAGGGTTTCGGTGGGTGTGAGTGGTGGTAAGGGCTTGGAGAGTGGGAAGCAGAAGGACTTCAGGTATGCAAGTGTGAAAGGGTGTGAAGGGAATTCTAGTGCGATTAGGGTTTCAGGGATCGTAAAGAAAAAATTGGGGTCAATTTGGAGAAAAAGAGTGGGGTTTGCGAGGAATCGGAAGTGGAAGTTGGAAAAAGGGGTATGAATTTGAATAAAGTTGGTGTTTTGGAGAATTGTAATGGTGAAGTTAATCTAAGCTTGAAGTTAATAAAATCGAGTGAGACGGGTTTAAGTTTCGATGATAAATTTCAAGATGGTATGCGGGTTGATGAGGTTTTGAATTCGAATGAGGAAGTTTTCAAGGTTGGAAATGGTGTTGATCTGTATGCGGAAGAGAGTGGTGGGAAGTCTTTGGATAAGGGGACCGTCTCAGAGAGTCTAAAACAGAAGAAGTTAAGAAAAGGTGTAGGTGGACGCTCTGATATAGAGTATCCGAGCAAGCTTCATGAAAAGCTTGCTCTTTTGGAAGGGAAGGTGAAGAGGATTGCGTCGGATATTAAGAGGACAAAGGAGATGTTGGATAGGAATAATCCAGATGCATCGAAGCTCATACTTTCGGATATTCAGTACCAGATTTCGGGAGTTCAGAAGGTGATGGGTAATGTCGGAGGTGAATCGGATGGTAAAATGGCATTACCGAAAAAAAATGATGGGGAGAGTGGGATAGTTGAGAAGGGAAAGAACAAGATGGCGGATAATGCTAAAAATTTCGTCGAAGGATTAAATAGCGAGGAACTGGAACCTAGATTACTTCCTCATCATAAGTTGCTAAAAAATGGGACGTATCTGAAAGCAACATCAGAAACCTCCCAAGGTCATGAACCCCATGTAGCAGTACCAAATTGTGAGTCAAAAGAGGATGGGAAGTCGTTTAGCCCTATTGACGAGAACCATTTATCCGTTGAGTTGTTAGCTTCTCTGAATAAGGGGCAAAATAAAGTCGCCGGAAGGGATGGGCAGGCTGATATGGAATGCTGTGAAGTTCAAGAAATGGATGGTGCTACGTCTGCAGGAGTAGAAGATTCTTCAAGCACATTCAATGGAAAGTGCAATATAGAGTCAATTCTCACATCTGATGAGACGCTTGATGAGTTTGATGATCAGGAAAATGTGCAGGGTGTGAAACTTGGTGACAGGACAGACGATACTTGCATTTATGAGCTGAATGAAATTGGCCGTAAGACGTCAACTGGAGGATGGTTTGTCTCTGAGGGGGAGGCAGTCCTTGCCCACGATGATGGTTCTTGCTCATTTTATGATATTACTAATTCTGAGGTTGGCAACCTAGTTACCTAAATTAGAGTGCATTTCCTTGAAGTGTCTCTGTAATTATTTTATAGTGATATTTGATTTGCCAATTTTGTTTCCCTTAGAGATCATGTTATCCATTTCCCGAAAATAGGAATACAATTAGTTCAGATCACTTCTACATACAGTACATCAGTAATGAGTTTTGGCTTGATTCTTTTGTTTCAAATTCTTCATGTGATGATTTATCTTCACTACAATTATGTCTCTTTCCTAATGTAGCAGTGGAGCATGTTTATGTGAACGGACCATGTTACATGTTTTAAAAGTGGTGCGGAAAGATTAGTGCATGCATGGATATAAACAAAGAACTGGCACTTAAGATGGGTTTTGTCTCTGATGCGTCTTTGTTTCAGGAGAAGGCCGAGTACAGGCCTCCAACAGGACTCTCACCTGATATATGGAGGGATTGTTGGGTAATTCGCGCCCCTGGTGCAGATGGTTGCTCGGCAAGATATGTTGTGGCTGCATCCGCTGGGAATGCTATGGATTCAGGTTTTTGCTCTTGGGATTTCTACACCAAAGATGTGCGAGCTTTCCAAATTGAGGGTGGAGCAACCACTTCAAGAACAGTACTGGGTTCCTTACCCTACAATATCGTGCACAGAAGAACTGATATTTCTACTATTGTCCCAGAAAATCAACAATGGTGGTATAAACCCTGTGGGCCCCTTATCATTTCGACTGCCACCTGCCAGAAAGGTGTGAGAATTTTTGATATCCGTGATGGAGAGCAAGTTATGAAATGGGAGGTGCAGAAGCCTGTCTCAACAATGGATTATTCAAGTCCAGTACAGTGGAGAAACAGAGGAAAAGTGGTTCTAACTGAAGCAGAAACAATTTCTGTGTGGGATGTGAACTCTCCGGGTCCTCAAGCACTATTATCTGTCTCTTCATCTGGTCGAAAAGTTTCTGCTCTTCATGTCAACAATTCTGATGCTGAATTAGGTGGTGGGGTTCGTCAAAGGTAATTGCCTACCCTTTTTTTTTTGCTTTCTTCACTGTATGCCCCTTCTTATAATTTCTCTTACTAAATTTTCTAGTTGACATATATTTCTTGCTTGGCAGCGGCAGCGGCAGCTTGGTCGGTTTTTTCTCTTGAGATAGACTGTACTTGTTTATTTTTTGTTTTCTCCGATCAACTTCTAATGAAGATGTATTTCTCTAAGTCCAAATACGGTTCTAAATCTGAGAATTTTATGCTTCTGATTATTGCTGGGTTTCTATAGGCAAAATTATTAGCAGCACTTGAATACATGAATGCTATTTAAAGTCTGTCATTATAGTAATTGTAAATTTGTATGACATAATTGATGCATGACAAATGCAGAGTAAGTTCATCGGAAGCAGAAGGAAATGATGGTGTTTTCTGTACCACTGATTCTATTAATATTTTGGACTTCCGGCTCCCATCTGGTGTAGGTCTTAAGATACCAAAACTTGGTGTCAGTGCGCAGTCAGTTTTCTCTCGAGGCGATTCCATTTTTCTAGGCTGCACTAAAGTAAGGTCAAGTGGGAGAAAGCAACCTTCTTCACAGCTGCAACAGTACTCGCTGCGCCAACAAAGGCTATACGGCACTTACACCTTGCCAGAATCCGAAGCACACTTCCATTACACAGCAATAACACAAGTATGGGGAAGTTCAAACCTTGTAATGGGTGTTTGCGGACTGGGGCTATTTGTATTTGATACCATGAGGGACGATTCATTGCAGTCTTTCACAATTGATTCTGGAAACACTCAAAAAGTTAGAGATATCATTGGTCCAGATGACATGTATTCCCCTTCCTTTGATTACTTATCATCTCGTGCCCTCCTTATATCAAGAGATCGCCCAGCAGTGTGGAGGCACTTATCAGAGGTATGAACTATGATGATGCATGCATGCTGAGACCTGCTAGAATGATTTATCAAGCAGAAAGAACCATCAGCAGAAGGATGTGCTGTTGTTTTTGCTCCGTTTTCTGTCATGCTATGTAAGATATATATATATATATATATATATATATATATATATATTGATAGGTAAATGCTACGTAAGATATTTGAAATAGTATGTGTTATATTGATCGAAGTTGAAGTTATTATAGAAATCGGAAAAGGTGTCATCATGAATTTCCTGCTTTATTAGGAGAGGTTCACCTTCGTTAATTCCGAGAGCCAAAATAAATTCTCATTCTATCTTTTTACTTTTATATAATTCAATACAAAACATTTTTCAAAATTCATTTTAAAAACCCTCATAAATTAGGAAAAAAAAAGTAACATGTTCTAGACTCTGAAAAACACTCGTCTCCCTCGAAATTCTGAATCCCTCTCACACGAGAGGCTTTGTACACTTTCTATTAGTATGTATAACTTTACTTTTGGAGCTTATTATTGACAAGATTAGTTTAAAACGGCCAAAAATTGTAAGGCCATGTTTATTTTACAAACTATCAAAGAAATAGAAATTTTCGTAAAATGCTGACTTTTTGTATTTGAGTTCCGTAACTCAAAAAACGTTATAATTTAGTTGGTGGGTTCATTACAGGAGGGGTTGGAAACTACTTGGAATTTAAAAGAAAAAAACAGGCCACAATTTTAACAAAGTCGAACTAAATAGAATAGCTGAAGCCATGAGGGCTTATAAGATGCGTTCTAAGTGGAATACAAAAGATGGCATTCCGTTCACCTGTTTTCTTTGTTACTAATGACCTCCCATTATTAGATAATTCTGCAGGAGAGATCCATCCTTTGTTCATGAGAAAAGAGCAATTTGACAGAGAAACGGCCATGGGTTAACAGCGGCTAAGATGCAATTCACTGGCTAGCATTTGTGAGGCTATATTACTTCCCCTGCTATCGAGTTCTTTGGATGGAAAGGAAGAGACCAGCCTAGCTAGCATGGCTAGCTGTGCAGTGCTTCTGGGTCTCAAGCTCCATTCCCTGACCAGGTACACTCTATCTTACTGCGGCAACGGTTGATGCAACTAAACATCTTTGTATCATCATACGGGAAAAGTTCAGTACAATTTTCTGTACATGCTAGTGACGCTAGCGAATGGGGGGAAGTTGGGAAGCAGGAGGTGTTATGAGGTGGCTTGAATTCTGATTGAACAGTGCAAGTGTCGTACGTTCGCTCGAGCGGAGGTTCACTCAGCTCGAGCGAAGTCAAACAGAGAGCTTCGCTCGACATTCGCTCGACGTTCAGCTCGAGCGAATTAAGACAGAGAGCTTCGCTCGACATTCGCTCGACATTCAGCTCGAGCGAATTCAGACAGAGAGCTTCGCTCAACACTCGCTCGACACCCAGCTCGAGCGAGTTCAGGCAGAGAGCTTCGCTCGACTCTCGCACAACTGTTGGCTTGAGCGAATTGCAGAATATCTACGTTCGCTCGACACTCGCTCGACGTTCGCTCGAGCCAATGTTCACAAAAGTGAATTCTCACTTTTCCTATAAATATCAAACGGCGCCCCCTCTCATAATTCACTTCTTCTGAATTCATTTGTTAGTTGTTTTTAGTGTTTTCTTGAGAGAGAAGTCTAGAGTGAGTTTGAGAGATAACTTCCTTGTGAAGTTTTGTTGTATTGATTTGTACTCCATCTTTGTTGATAGTGAAATCTTCGATACCGACCCCACCAGTGGACGTAGGCTCGTTTTGAGTCGAACCACTTAATTCTTGGTGTTCTTTCTGTGTGATTGTCATCTATTTCTTTCGTTTAGTTCCGCTACTATACTTCGTGTTAGTCTTAGCTACACTTTTATTCCCAACAAACTGGTATCAGAGCTTTGCTCAGGATCTGGAGGGATGGCTATGGCTAAGTTCGAAGTGGAGAAATTTGACGGTCAGAACAGTTTCAGTCTATGGCGCATCAAGATGAAGGCTTTACTGCGACAACAGGGCTTGTCAAAAGTATTAGAAGCATCAGTATCTGAAGATTCTCCGGCTCCTTCGAAAGAAGAAGAAGAAAAGGTACACAGTACTATTCTTTTGTCACTATCTGATGGAGTTTTAAGAGAGGTTGCTGATGAGGAAACAGCAATTGGTCTCTGGTCTGCACTTGAGAATCTGTACATGAAGAGATCTCTCACTAACCGGTTGTATTTGAAACAACGGTTATACACTCTCAAAATGAAGGAAGGTACTCTTATTTCTGAACACCTAGATGAGTTTAATAAACTCATTATGGATATGAGGAACATAGATATTAAGCTTGAAGAAGAAGATCAAGCGTTAATTATTTTATGTTCATTACCCACATCTTTTGAGAACTTTGTGAATTCCATGTTGTATGGTAGAAATACAATTTCCTTGGTAGATGTAAAGTCTGCTTTGAATTCTAAGGAGTTGAGAAATAAATTGAGTGTGAAGAACACTAATGAACAAGCTAGTGGTTTGTTTGTTAAGGGGTCCTCAAGCAGGGGTAGATCGAATGACAGGGGTTCAGAGAAGAATAAGGGGAAATCCAGGGGCAGTTCACAAACAACGTTCAGTAAGAAAAACGTCAAATGTCATTACTGCCATAAGTTTGGTCACTACAAGAACGAGTGTCCAAAATTGAAAAACAAAGAGGACGGCACTAGTTCATCTAATGCCGTTAGTGTTGCTGATGATAGGTCTAACGACCTAGATCTTGTTCTAGCAATAAGCGACTCCAATAGTCGCTTTAGTGACAAGTGGGTTTTGGACTCAGCTTGCACTTTCCATATGTGTCCCAAGAGGGACTGGTTCACTAACTATGAATCGGTCAACGGAGGTTCTGTTTTGTTAGGGAATGATATGGGTTGTAAAATTGCTGGAATTGGTTCAGTCAGAATCAAGATGTTTGATGGAATTGTCCGGACTTTGTCTAATGTTCGACATATTCCAGATTTGAAAAAGAATCTTATTTCTTTGGGTACTCTTGATTCTCTGGACTACAAGTACACTGGTGAAGGTGGAGCTATCAGAGTCAGTAAGGGCTCTATGGTTGTGATGAAAGGAGATAAGACAAATGGTCTTTATTTCCTTCAGGGCTCTACCGTGACAGGTGCAGCTGCAGTGTCAGTTTCTGATGATCCAGATTCAGATGTCACTCGTTTGTGGCATATGCGGTTGGGTCATATGAGTGAAAAGGGAATGTCAATTCTGAGTAAGCAGGGTTTGTTATGTGATCAGAAGATAGGGAAACTGGATTTCTGTGAGCACTGCGTGTTTGGCAAACAGTGCAAAGTTCAGTTCTCTACAGGGGTTCACAGAACCAAAAGTTCTGTGGACTACATTCATTCTGATCTTTGGGGCCCATCTTCCGTCCCGTCAAAAGGTGGAGCTCAATATTTGCTTACGTTCATTGATGATTTCTCTCGGAAGGTTTGGGTCTACTTTTTGAAGCAGAAAAGTGATGTGTTTGTCAACTTCAAACAGTGGAAAGCTTTGATTGAAAATCAGACGGGCAAGAAAATCAAGCGACTTCGCACAGACAACGGTATGGAGTTCTGCGGAGGTGAGTTTGATGAATTCTGCAGAAATGAGGGTATTGCCAGACATCGTACAGTTAGACATACTCCACAGCAAAACGGGGTAGCTGAACGGATGAACAGGACCCTCTTGGAGAGAGCTCGCAGCATGCTTTCTAATGCAGGCTTGGCTAAGGATTTTTGGGCCGAAGCAATCAACACGGCCTGTTACTTGGTCAATCGCTCTCCAGCCACAGCGATTGGTTTGAAGACTCCAAATGAGGTATGGTCTGATACTCCTGCTGATTATTCAAATTTGAAAATTTTTGGTTGTCCTGCATATTTTCATGTTAATGATGGAAAACTTGAGCCAAGGGCAAAGAAGGGCATATTCATTGGGTATGCCAGTGGGGTGAAGGGATTCAGGTTGTGGTGTACTGATCCTAAATCACCCAAGTTTGTAATCAGTAGGGATGTCACTTTTGATGAAAAATCCATGCTTAGACCGAGGAAGGAGAATTTTGAGTCTACAGGACAAGAACAGGATGTTAGAAAGCAGGTGGAGTTTCAGGTGGAAGCATCACAAGGGCTGCCCAACGGTGCCCAAGATCATGCGATTGAAGATGAGCATGATTCCGATTCAAGTAGCGGCGCACAAAGTGAGCAAGACTACAGTATAGCGACTGGTAGACAGAGGAGGCAGATTAGACCACCTCAGAGATATGCTCATGCAGATATGGTTATGTATGCTCTTACTACGGCAGAGAATTTTGTTGGTCAGGAACCTTCCAGTTATTCAGAAGCTGTCAAGAGCGTAGAATCTGCACAGTGGTGCGCAGCTATGACTGAAGAGATTGAGTCTCTTCACAAAAACCAAACATGGGATTTGGTTCTGTTGCCAAAGAAGGTAAAGACTGTTGGCTGCAAATGGATTTTCAAAAGAAAAGAGGGAATCCAGGGTGATACAGATGCAAGGTACAAGGCACGCTTAGTTGCTAAGGGCTTCAGTCAGAGAGAAGGCATCGACTTCACTGAAGTCTTCTCTCCAGTGGTGAAACACAGTTCGATCAGATTGCTACTAGCTTTAGTAGCATTGTATGACTTAGAGCTACAGCAACTTGATGTTAAAACAGCGTTCCTACATGGTGAACTTGAAGAGACCATTTACATGCATCAGCCAGAGGGATTCATTGTTGAAAACAAGGAAGATCATGTGTGCAGATTGAAGAAGTCTTTATATGGTTTGAAGCAGTCGCCAAGGCAATGGTATAAGCGGTTTGATTCCTTTATGATTGATCATGGTTATTTGAGAAGTAACTATGATAGTTGTGTTTATCATAAGGAATTATCTGATAAGTCTTTCATTTATTTGCTATTATATGTTGATGATATGCTTATTGCTGCTAGAAGCATATTTGACATAGGTTTGTTAAAGACCCAACTCAGAAATGAGTTTGAAATGAAAGACTTAGGTGCTGCAAAGAAGATTTTGGGAATGGAAATCTTCAGAGATAGGAAAGCTGGAAAGTTGTACTTGTCCCAGGGAAAGTATATTGAGAAAGTGCTTCAGAGATTTGGGATGTTTGATTCCAAACCAGTAAGTACACCACTTGCTACGCACTTTAAGCTTTCAGCTTGCCTATCTCCTCAGACAACTAAAGAGGAACAGTTTATGGCTAGTGTTCCTTATTCAAGTGCAGTTGGCAGCATCATGTATGCAATGGTTTGCACCCGCCCAGACATTTCACAGGCAGTGAGCGTAGTTAGCAGGTATATGGCTAACCCAGGTAAGACTCATTGGCAGGCTGTGAAATGGATACTCAGGTATCTGAGGGGAACCCTGAACTTTGGGTTAATATTTGATAGAGATGTTGATCTCAGTTCCAAAGTTACTGGTTTTGTTGATTCAGATTATGCTGGAGACTTAGATAAGAGAAGATCATTGACAGGTTATGTTTTCACTCTGTGTGGGTCAGCTATCAGTTGGAAAGCAACACTGCAATCCACTGTTGCTTTATCAACTACCGAGGCAGAGTACATGGCAGCAGCAGAGGCTGTTAAGGAGGACATTTGGTTGAAAGGCTTGGTCAATGATTTGGGTTTACAACAAGATGAGATCTCAGTATTCTGTGACAGTCAGAGTGCAATACATTTGACCAAAAATCAAATGTATCATGAAAGAACGAAGCACATTGATGTCAGGTACCATTTTCTCAGAGAGATTGTTATAGAGGGTGCTATACAGATTCTGAAGATTGCTACTACAGAGAATCCAGCAGATATGATGACTAAGCCAGTTGCAGTATACAAGTTCAAATTTTGTTTGGACTTGATTGGTGTTCGCATTTTGTTATTCCCGTAAGGGATTTGGTGGTGGTGGGATTGGTTTTGTGGTCGGAGGTTTTTTGGTGTTTTGGCAGAGTTCAAGCCAAGGTGGAGATTTGTTATGAGGTGGCTTGAATTCTGATTGAACAGTGCAAGTGTCGTACGTTCGCTCGAGCGGAGGTTCACTCAGCTCGAGCGAAGTCAAACAGAGAGCTTCGCTCGACATTCGCTCGACGTTCAGCTCGAGCGAATTAAGACAGAGAGCTTCGCTCGACATTCGCTCGACATTCAGCTCGAGCGAATTCAGACAGAGAGCTTCGCTCAACACTCGCTCGACACCCAGCTCGAGCGAGTTCAGGCAGAGAGCTTCGCTCGACTCTCGCACAACTGTTGGCTTGAGCGAATTGCAGAATATCTACGTTCGCTCGACACTCGCTCGACGTTCGCTCGAGCCAATGTTCACAAAAGTGAATTCTCACTTTTCCTATAAATATCAAACGGCGCCCCCTCTCATAATTCACTTCTTCTGAATTCATTTGTTAGTTGTTTTTAGTGTTTTCTTGAGAGAGAAGTCTAGAGTGAGTTTGAGAGATAACTTCCTTGTGAAGTTTTGTTGTATTGATTTGTACTCCATCTTTGTTGATAGTGAAATCTTCGATACCGACCCCACCAGTGGACGTAGGCTCGTTTTGAGTCGAACCACTTAATTCTTGGTGTTCTTTCTGTGTGATTGTCATCTATTTCTTTCGTTTAGTTCCGCTACTATACTTCGTGTTAGTCTTAGCTACACTTTTATTCCCAACAGGAGGCATAATCGTTTGTGATGCCTAGTGTTCTGCCCAGTGCTGTTGGTGTCAATCCCCTTATCACAATCCAGTCAACTGCCTACTACTTCCAAATATAAAATCTGAGTCCTTATAATAGGTGCCGTTCGCAGCCTTGTATGTTTTCATAGATAAGGTAAAATGAGTTAAAATTAAAATTAAAAGTTTAATAAAATATTGTAGAATATATTTTTTTAATATTATTTTTGTTTTAAAATTTAAAAAAATTGAATTATTTATTTTATTTTGTGTAAAAATTTGAAATAGTTATAATGATTAGATGAGATGAAATGAGTTAAAATGAATTGTGAAAACAAACGAGACTGAAGACTTGCACAGAGCACAAACGAGTTATTTCTATTTTTCTTCTTTTATCATGCACACATATGCTTTTGAACACTTGCACAGATCACATATATCCATATTGTATAGCTATTATTGGGATTGCACAGATCACATATATCCAAAGATTGTGTGGTCTTCTCAAATTTGAGTTCTTTAGACTACAAGTTTCAGTTTCTCTTGGAGATTTCAGCATTTTGAAACCGAAACACTCCTCCCCCTACCCTGGCTACCCCTTGTGCCCTGTACTAGCAGTAAAAGTAAGTAGCACATAAGAATTTACAATTTAAATTTCTGATACATACTTGAAATGAAGATTTTCATCAGATGATCATCTGAGAACAAGACGAATCTCAATATACTTGCAACCGAAACTTGCTGAACGAGCCACTCTGACGTATTATGAACAGACTTCACACCTTAAACTCGATTGAATACTTAGAAAACAATTCCCTAACATATATGGTCGATCAATTGTACTTGGAGAAAGCAGGTGATCTGTGAGGGTGAAGGTTTTGATGGGAAGTGAAAATCACAGGTCTGCATCTGCATGAAAGTTGGAGTTTATACTTTTGTCTGATTCATTTAATGGTTAAGGCTAAATGATCTGGCAAGTTTCACATTCTCACAAGCTGCTTTTATCTCTCAAACACAAGCACCGCTGTATTAATGGAGTTATTGCCTTCTTTTCTGAAAATAATCATATTTCAAAGGGAATACCTTCAAGCCGGTCGGTCTGTTCCCCCCAACATAACAGCCCCCAATAATAATTCTCCACGTAAGGCTGTTTGTTTACCTATCCTACACCCACCCAACAGAAGATCAAAAGCTCCAAAAGACTCTGGAACGTACGAAATTGACCAGTCATTTCCTTCACACAGACCCATTCGTCTTCTTCCCCTCAATCCCGTCTCCCAGCGATTTCGTCCACAGCAAAAGAACTCGTCTTCCACCACCCTTCGTTTCGTCCCCCTTCGTCGTCCACCCTGAGCTTACCCAGCAAATGCCGAGCCGCGACGGACTGATTTGAGAAGCCCCATCGACGGACTGATTTCATGACCCCCATCGACGGACTGATTTCGAAACCCCCATCGACCAAATAATTTCGCGACCCCCATCAACGGACTCCATCTTCGCGACCCCCATATTTTGCAGGTATGATTTTCTGATCTATGATTTTGGGGATTTTTTTGCCATTAACTTCATCCCGATGAGTTCCTTGATTATTTTGAGCTTGTTTTGATTATGGCAGTGCTTGGGTGATGAATTTTAAGCTTACAGTGCTTGTTTTGATTATAGCACCATGTGTTTGATGTAATATTTCACAGAAAACCTGCAAAATTCTAGGAGGAAAGTGATGGCTCTGAGCTTGGCGGCGATTGAGCTTGGCGGCGGCGACAGCTCTAGAACGAACAGAGATGGAGGAAGGTGATGGCTCATGGCGATGGAGGAGAAATTCACTGCACGGGTCTTTTAGAGGAAAAGGTGAACGATGAGTGAAATGTGAAAAGTGAAATGGGAAAGTGAAAAGGGAAGAGTGTAATCAGATGAAAAAGGATGTATTTTACTTTTTATGAAATAGTCTACGTGTCTTGCTGTGATTGGAGGCTGTTTATCTCTTAATACCAGCCCGTCTATTCCGAAGAGGAACTGTATTTCAAAACATTAACATCTTTGTTGGTTTTCGTCTATATGTAAACATTACTGATGGCGAATAAAGATTAAATGAATTAAGTGGTAAAAACGGGGGAGCCTTGTGAAAGGGACCAATGCAGTGGGCTTTCAAGAAAAAGGAAGGAAGAGTTGCAGAAATGTAAGACACACTACTTACTTATAACCTCATGTCCAGTCCAACTCGGAATGCCAAAATGTACCGGAAACATATTGCTGGTTTTACACGCGCCTTTTTTCATTACAAATGGCGCCTGAGGATTCACATTTTGAATTGGAAATGTAATGAATAAGGGAGATCGGATCTCACATTTTGTTATTTATAATGTGGAGGATCGGTTCTAGTACTATCAGCTTGACATGGACGTCTGTACATGAGTCTAAGAATAGCATTCAGCCATCAGAATCCATCTCGTGGAATGGTAATGGAACTTCCTTCACTGCCCTGTAGTTTCCGACGTTGTTTAGATGCTCATTCTCCAACCTGTTTAGGGACAGTTTACCATTATCAGAAGATTTGTCCCCTTTTCCATTATATATAGGTCACAATGTACCCGGCCTTTTGACTGTACTGTTTTTCAAAGGTTCCCGTTAATATTGCCTTTTCTTTTATGCCCTTTGGATACTACGTGAAAAATGAAGTTGATTGGAGTTGTCTCCAAGCTTTTAGAGGCAGGATCATAAACACAATATCCGCTAATGTAGTTGTTGCTTTACGGACCCAAACTCTCGAAAAGTTGATCAAATGGTTCAATCTTTATCTAAGAAAAATGCTAAATGTACATGAGAAAAATGCTAAAGTTGATCATGTGGTTAATTCTCTTCCAAGACACGAAAATAACTTAATCATGTGAGATCGAAAGTACCTATAAAAGTTCCAATGCCCGCGACGAATTACTTCTAATGAAGCCAAGACAAAATCTAGCAGCCGTTGTTGAACATCGTTAACGTTCAACTTCAACACAGATTCCACCCATGCGACTCTTAGAACAACATTCAAGGCCTGCAGTTCAGTTTCTCATCTCTTCAGATCTTGAGATTGTGGTTTAAAAGAAGGCCCCCAAAATTCTATCAAAGATTCAAAAGGAGAAGAGAGTGATCAGAGAGATAAGTACTCACGATGGATACATAGTAGATGTTTTTGTTTTTCAGAATCAAATCATCTCTTAGCCATGAGTTTTTGGAGTTTTGTTTAAGAAGCCCCCAGTCCTTCACAAAATCCCAGTAACACTGATATACGGTGGCCACCACGGAAGTCACTATGACTACGGGAAACCATATGCTGTGGTGGTCGTGATTCTTGTGATCATATGTTAGCCTCGCGCCGGCTGCCACCATGGCCGAAACATACTTCCCCATGTTAGCCAAATGCTCCACGTCATTGCTATCAAACCATCGTCTTGCACACTTGTAATTACATTGAAAATTAAGCAAGGTGTTAGTTGGATCAGATACATAGACATAGGCTTTTACAAACAGTACTAACGATTTAAACAACCGATTAAACTACTATTTCAGAAGCATACACACACACGCATTTATATAAGGAGTTCTGGGGATCTACCTGCATTGCACGCCAATAGTATGGCATGAATGAAATGACATAAGATAGATCCTTGAATAGCCTTCCGTTTCTGCAGGTTTCATAGTGGTGTGTTCTAAAACTTCCTTCCAGAAAGTAGCAGGCTGCGGATTCCATCTGCCTCAACAACGGAATCTATAGAAAGGAATTACCAAAGAAATTAATTGGATATAAATGCAGCATGATCAGTGTGTTGCGAAAAGAGAGTACTGAATCTAAAACAAATTGAAATGGACGAAATTCAGCGAGTAGGCTTTAAGATTGAGTGGTTACCTGGCTAGTAAGCTGGTCGGCCATGAAAAAGTCGACCAACACAACCTGCGTAGAATAGAACTCAAGTCATTATATTGCAGAGAATGAATAGCATTTTTTAACCAAAGGAGAAAAGAAATGCATAGATGTACCTTATAAAATGGAGAGAAGAATATGTTACGAATAATACGGATAAAGCAGTAGCGCGTCGTGCGATAGAAGATGTCCAATGGGCATATTAGCAGAGCGAGGAAAAACTGAAAAAGGGATTCACGATCAGAACAAAGGGATAAAGCAGAGCGCGTCGTGCGATAGAAGATGTTGGGTTTGTGAAGAGGGTCTGTTTGGACAGTGAGATAAGATGAGATGATTTGAGATGATTTGTAAATAGCAATGAGATTATTAGTTGAAATTAGATGAGATGAGACCAGATAATCACCTCTGTATCCAAACGGGCTGATAGTTATGGCTTGTGTCACAATTCCCTGGTAATTGGGAAGTCCATAAAGTGCTGCACCCCTTGAAACTTTTGACTCTTTAACTAAGTTATTTTTTAGTTACAGTGTTCTAAAACAGTCACGATCATGTTCTACGTGACGATGTAGGAAGTATCTATGAAATTCTTATCATTATGACTACATTCGATATTGGCAAGAAAATTAACAAATTTTCACCTAACATTTTAATTAACATGCTACATTATGTAGGGGCCGGCAATAGCACATAACATCCTAAATTTCTTTAAAAAGGGAAGAATCTCCATGCTATATAAAAAGAATGGACAGAGAAAATTGCTGGCACCAACCAAAAGAAGAATTGCAGGAATGGCATCAACTTGGCCAGGTGAGACGCCACTGGCCCGCAAAAGAAGGTGGACGACCATCGCCCCGACCACAATGGTCATGAGGGTGGTGCAGATGAGGAAGGCATCTCTGTACTTAAGGGATGTATTTGGTGAGAATCCAAAGATGAAGTTGTAATTGATCCTCTTACTCTTCCACATGAACAAATTGCACCCATACATGAACAGGTGCAAGCTTAGTAACGCAAACACGCTGCAAAATGTCACACCTTCACTGTTAGTTTGTCAATATCAGATGCATGGGTACGTTTTTCATCTTAAATTTTGCATGAAATGCATGATACAAATATGCAAAATATGTTCAAAATTGATAACGTTAAAAGCGTACTGTGAACAGCACCCCAGTACTTTTAGAAGAGATGAACGGCTTCGAATATAAATGAAGTAGAAAAATCAAGTAATTAATAGAAAACTGTATTCATTTGAGTTTGTTTCTTCACTTGCATTCTTACCAACTATCCAATGATCAAAATAGTACTGAGCTATTTCAATAGGATTTTAAGTTATTTTTTACCATTAAATCCAGACAATCGAGTTCAGTTCAGTTCAGACGATTCTCTTTCTTTTTTTTTTTTTTTTCCTTTTTTTACTTGTCAACTAATTACAGTGATCAGTACTGATGATTTCAATATCCTGAATTTATGATGATTTTTTTTATTTTTTTTTACTTAAAAATTATGCTTCTATATATTGCGTACTATGAAACTGAATTATATGCATGCCACTTTTATATGATTAGCAATATATAGTTGGTATATGAATGTGGGTAGAAAATGAAAATGATATAGGACAATGTGAGAATTTAAGGACCACCACCTGAAAACCGGATATACTCCATCCATATAAGCTATCTCTGTAGGAGGGGAGAACATACGCGACAAGTGCGCTAAGATTGCATATATAGTAAACAATGATACAAAACACCCAGTAAACAATCCTGCAAAACAGACCCAAAAAAAAAAAAAAAAAAAAAACAATAATAATTAGAAGAAAACAAGACTTTATAAGGAACATTATTCATCAGGAAAAAAAAAAAGATTATTCATCAGAAGTGGCAAAATTCCTTTTGAAAAACCAGCCACCCCAGTACTGTTTTGGTGGGGAGCGGGCTGGCCTACTGAAATTAATTAGGAATGATTAGTGACGAATAATCCCACTAGGCATGCAAGTATATATATATAGTGGCCAGCATGCATGCAGTAGTAGGGGGTTCAACATGAGGAGATCAATTAATAGTAATAGTATATATAATGTGGCTTAGTGAAAGCTAATTACCAACAAAGAAGGTGATCATGTGAGAAGCTTTTTTCTCATGTTGTGGCCGCAGGAATTTCATTGCCTTTTTCCTGTCATTGCTGGCGAAGTGCTTTATGAATATGGATTCCACTTCGTCCATCAGTTTAACCACCTTTTCATCAGACAAAATAATTATAATATATATTAATGGCTATATATTAATATCAAATCATAACGCCTGTTAATTCTCTATAGGAAAATGATATATATATATATATATATATATATATATATATATATACCATCATTTTCACAATTTTATAGATAATTAAATCACAAACATTTTTATAAAATAATAATATCATTTTATAAAAAAATATTCTTAATTTAAAACATGGCGAATTATAAATCAATTTTACGGATATCATTGCTCTTCTTTTATCATTAAAAACCATAAACAAGGTTTCAATCCACAAATCAAATGATGATAACAAAAGTTGCTAATGTTTCGATGATGGGACTGACCACGATCGGTTACGTACCCATGGCCTGTCACATGATTTTGAAGTGTTTGAGAGCTTTGATCAACACCAAGTCGTTAATTATAAAGATAATAAAAATGATAAATAATAATAATACCAATATTAGTATAACAATCCTTTGAAGTTTGAGCAACTGATCATGATCATGAGGCCGTGGCAATTCATCATTTTGTCAAAATAAGGACGACGCTGGATGCATGGATGTCTAAAATATTAATTAATTAATTGGTAGTACGGTTCACGATTCAATTAAATGTCACATATCTAAAGAAACTATATAATGTGCGGTAATTGTGCATATATATATATATATATAATACAATTAATTATATAGTGGGAAGAGCTACGTATATATATATATATTATACGTACGTACAAGATCATGTGAGATCATAAATGTGACACATGACACACACACACACATATATATATATATATATATATATATATAATCGTCACACTTCTCTTAATTCATTGGTCATGATTTCAGTACTGTCTGATTTTTATTTTTTATTTTTTCAACTCATGACTAGTCATAAATAGACCACTATTTGGTTGTGAAATGCAAAAGGTTTTGAGCCTCAAATAATTCAAATTAGGGTGCGACATTAGGCTATATATATATATTATAATATTATATATGCATGGTGCGTGAGTGAGAAAATCCAGAATAATTAAAGAAGCATCATTAATACTCATTAATTCTTGACCTAGCTAGCTGATCTACGTACGTGCACGTCAAATGCAAATTTATAAACCACGTACGTCGTGCACTTGCTAATTAAAATATTTTTTATTTTTATTTTTATTTTTGAATGAGTGATCAGAGATCATCATCAGGGAATAATAAGGGAGAGATAGATATTTTAAACTAGTGCTAATCGATTCATTAAACAATTAATATATATATGTCTTTAATTACCTTATCGGAACTAATAAAAGGAGAGGCCTTCACTGCTTGTAGATAATTCACAGAAGCATGCTGGTTGGATACCTGCATGCCGGCCACATGATATTGATCAAATACCTCTTTATATATAAATATATATATATATTAACAGAATAATATATAGCTCATGTGTAGACTTAAATTAATTGAGAGGGAAAATTGCACCAGTTCTACTATATATAATTGTACTTACAATGAAAAAATTCAGTGCATGCAGTAATTATATAATTAATGGAGGTAGCGTATAGCTGACCCAAAAAATGAAACCAAAAAACGATCAAGGATGGACCTGTCAAGATCAGTCTGGTTTTCGACATTAATTTCGGGTAAAAATTAATCAGAATTTGATTTTAGTAGGGGAAAAGATCAATTAAAAGAAGAAGGAATTAAAGGTACTACTGCTCCAATTATAAAATCCATTTAGGTAACCTGGAAAATATGACTCATATATAGATGGTTATATTAGGAACGTCATTAAGTATGACTCATAGATAGCTGTTTGGAATCTAAGGGCTCGTTTAGGGAGTGAGATGAGATGAGATGAGAATTTTGTGAATAGTAATAAAATAGTTTAAATTGAGTATTTTTTAGATTATAGAAAATGAGAGAGAAAAAGTTAAATTAATATTGTTAAAATATAATTTTATAATATCACTTTTGTTTTGAAATTTAAAAAAAATTGAATTGTTTTTATTTTTTGTTTAAAAGTTTAGGCAAATTATAATGATTAATTTAAAAATATTTGTATTTAAATTATATAATTTGAAGATATTATAATAACTACTAGTCCATAGATCGTTGTTAGGAGTCTCACAGTCTTCATGCATGCTGCATGTGAGGTACTCTCGACATCATTGTCTCCGAAACCGCCAAGCTAGCAAGCTTAATTATACCTAAGCAATTAAGGGATCGATATTTGTACGTACCGATCATATATATATATATATATACACACACGCTTACTCATCATTTTACACTACCCACTTTATATATTTTAATATTATTTTAATTATTTTTTATTTTATTTTATTCTCCTTAACCTAATTAAGTTATTCTACTTATTATCCATACATCACAATATATTTGTTATAATAAAAATGAAAAAAAAAATTAAAATAAGTGGTGTGTGGTGTGTGAATATGATAGGTAGAATTATTCTATATATATATAGGCAAGTACTGTTTAATTCATTAATATTGAATGATTGTATTCCTTTAGTTTTATTGGAAAATGATCGTATTCAATGTCATTTAATTATGTGAAACTGAAAGCTAGCTGTAAGTGCGCAACCAAATTAAAGCACAACCAGCTTAATTTAGTAGTACTAGTACTTATATATGCATGATGACATTTGTCCAGAATAACATGACTAAAATATCTGTCTAATTCGTTTTGTCTGTATGTTCTCCTTGATCTATATATATATATATATATATAATATGTGTGTGTGTGTGTTGTGTCAAGTATGTATGGTATATGCATTGATCATCATCAGATATTTCTCATTTGGTAAATTGATGTTCCAATAAACCACAGCACCGTACCTTGTCAAACTTCTTGAGTATCTTTGTAAACGCCATCATGTTCATCGAACTGCCAAATTAAATAGTTTCTTCGATTAGAACAAGCAAAATTCAGATAAATCTCTACATGATGTATAACTCGAGGGGAAAAAAAATTGATCACGCCCATGCATGCATGCAGGTACCACATTCATGAGTATTTATTGCGTTGAAGTCACTAATTAAATATATACTTGATGGGGCTCATTCTAATTAGCGAGTGACACATTTATAATTCGAAGCTAGCTAGCATTCGCGATTCTTATGCTGAATGAACTGTATGCATGCTTGCTTCAAGGTTATATATAAATACACACACACACACACACATACATACATCAGCTATTGCAAACCAATAATTTCCAGATCGGATCCATTTAATTTGAGGTAAAAACCAAAACAGTGTTTATTCCAAAGGAGACTTCTTCTGTTTTTACTTAAGAATGATTTCTACTGCTTGTGACATCATGTAATCTCGTAATATATATACATATTATATATATATATATATATCTATGTATGTATGTATGTATGTATGTATGTATATATATATATGTATATATATATATATGTAATTTTGTCTATTGGAGCTTCCAACCTAAAGCTGGAAATTAACCAGCCGGTATCTTATGAAATTGGTTGCAGGTTTGATTATATAAAATCAAATTATTTTATCCATTTTCATATAATCATTACAACTTTTTCAAACTCCAACACAAAATATAATAAAAAATTCATTTTTTTCAAATCTTAAAATAAAAATAATATTAAAAAATAATATTATAACAATATTTTATTCAATTTTTAACAAAATATCTGATTTCATCTTAACTGCGTAACCAAACGAGGCATTTATTTATTTATCTATTCAACAAACTAAAGAGGTTATACCGCAAGTTAATGAGATTAATCCTTCTGATCTATATTTAAAATTGTTATTAGTTTTCACGTCGATCACAAATTAAGTAAAAGAATTAATAAATAGAAAAATATGATAAAAGTAAACGTATAACCTGTAAGCTTTGAGCAGACCAAGTACTCTATAGAGCTCCACATAGGCCCCTCGAATCATCTTCTCTGCAGACTGAACCTTCTTTCGATTAATCAATTGATCTCCAGTACGGCAGTACTCTTTTTTGGGACTGATCTTCACCAAATCTTCCCACAGCGATGATGTCAAGGCCGCGATCACGCGTGTTGGTGTTTCAGCAGGAATGTCAATCTTCACGCCCATCTTAGGCTTCGCTTGCTTTGTTAGTTTTGTCTTCGTCTCGCTATAATTCCTAGTACTACTGTTTCTTTGATCTAGTGCTGCTATTACTTCGTCAGTCGACTCCGATATCTGATCATGACTAAGGTTTTCAGCTAATTCAATAGAGCTTTCTGCAAATTATAAATTTCATCACAAATATTAATTAGACATGATCACACACACATTTAATTGCCCTGTTATTTTGAAAAAGAAAAAAGAAATTAATCCCATCAACATATGATATTATATTATATGGAAAACTATTTGACAAAGATCAAGTCGTTCAACGTTAAATGGAAATTAAAAAGAAAGGCCACAAAAATAAGGCCATGGCCAATTGACTTCAAAATAGTCAAAGTTTCCCATGTGTTTCCAGTCGTGTTTATCATTTCACTACAATAAAATTCCTGCCAAAATGATCAATAGTTAGAAATAATCATTTTCATCTCAAATAACTCGTTATAAATATTCATTTTTCTTATGTTAAATTTAGTATGTCTTTATATATATATATATATATATAATGACGTTTCTTTTTCTAAGATCCCAGTTAAAAAATTAAAATTAAAATGTAGACTTAGGTTTCGTTTGGAAACACAATTCATCTCAACTCATCTCAACTCATCATTACAACTTTTTCAAATCTCAAAACAATAATAATAATAATAATAAATAATATTCTAATAATATTTTATCAACTCACTTCAACATCCAAACGCACTCTTAAACTATATTTATTCATTATGATAATCTCGATCATATATATGAAGTAATAACTTGAACCAATTACACCTTAGGAAATTTTATAGGGGTATATTTGACCATGTGTCAGCATGACATTGTTCCATATCTAAAGTACTTGGACTTTACGGGGAATTAATTCTATACCCTACATGCAGCATGCAACGGAGAAATGAAATTTCCGTGCACACGCACGTATAGAATTAGGTTGGTTTGATTATATAAAATGAAATTATCTTATTTTATTTTAAATAATATATTTATTATAAATTTTTAAAAATTTCACACAAAATATAATAAATAATTTAATATTTTTAAATTTAAAAATAAAAATAATATTAAAATAATATTTTATTTAATTTTTAATAAAATATATCATCCTATAACTACGCAATGACTTGCTGCTTATCTATGGTCAGACCAATTGAATCGCTCCATGTCGCTGAGTCATCATTCTAGGCAAAAGTCAACAAATATGGAATTACCATTTTACCCGCATACCGATGAACAACTCCGAGGAATGACCTAACATGATCAGTATTCAGTGGCCCCATTTTTGGCTGCGCACTCAACTTTGTGGCACGTAAAACTGAGAAATTATAAAAGTTACCAAAGGAAAGGAAGCTCACCGGAATAATTAGAAGACCGGGGAGGAGATACAGATGACCAAGAAGGAGGGGAACTTCCGAAGTTTGGACTGGACGGGGAGTTTTTCTGGAGACGGATGTGGCTGAGAACTTGCTTATTGTCCATCAAAAACTGCAGCTGTTTCTTTAAAATCTCTGCTTTCTCAACAACCTCACTCTCTCTCTCCTTATAAAATTGGTTGATCTTATTATGTTCTTCGTCCAATTTCTCGAAGAATATCCTGACCTATACAATCAGAAAATACCCATATATATAAAATCAGAAAATAGACAAATAAAATAAAAGATGATCAATATGATGGATCGAGTACAATATTCAAAGAATTTGCTTTAAAAAAAAAATGTACCAAAATGAATTAAACAGTAAATTGTGACAATGTACAAGTAGTTTAACCTCATCTTCTTGGGAAAACAGTTGAGAGAGATCAGTTTCGTACACCTCCTGATCTTCACCGTCCTCCAGGCTTTTACTCCTCCTGAGCTGCAACAGAAAATGGATATATCAGGGAGAGGCTTCTTGCTTTCTCTAGTGTCTTTTTCTTTGGAGCTTTGTGACTTTATTTTCTATGACTCACGATTGTTTCGTGAGATGATGAGTGTGTGCCTGCAACCGTTTCGTTTGCTTTCGTGAGAGAACGAGAAATGAAAGGAAAGCATGCAGAAGAAACCAATGGGTTTTGTATTTTCTATTTACATTTATTTTCTTCTTCTGGTAGTTGACAAACTTGTGCATCACTCAAGCTTTATTTTTCAACAGCCACAAACGTCAAAACGGCGAAGGGAGAGTTCTAACTTCTAAGAAACGTAACATGCAGCTAGCGGGGTTTTAGCTTTGTACGAAGCACTAATATTATGCATGGAACCTGACTATAAGTGATTTAGAAATTCGTCATTTCTCATATAGGATCCTGCAACTCGCTATTAATATTGTAAGGTAGATTATCGAAATGGAAAATAATTCCTGAACAGCTTGCGCGAGAGAAATTAGACAGAGGATCCTATCTAGTACGCAGGCCACGAGGACATGGAGCGAAATTCCAGAAACTCAAAGTCCAACGGTAGAAAATCAGTCTAGCTAGCTAGCTATCAGTGCATCGGAAACCCTCTGTGGTTTCTTCTGCCTGAAAATGACGTCACTTCACTTTCTGGAAATATTTCCCAACACGCATATATACAATTACACAACAAGACAAAAATCCGAACAGCGCGCACTAACTTTTTGGGTGCAAAAAATAACTACGACCAAAAAGCTTTCGTAAATGTCTGACGCTTTTTAGCTAGCCATCGTAGATCACCGGGAACTCGTAACAGTCGCCGGAAAATCCAGAATGAAGCCAACCCGAAATCAGAAACTACGGGAAAAAAAAAACACACACACAAAAAGAAACAAAGTCACCGGAATCCGGTCATACAGTACGCGTTCATATTACGCGTGTGTGTGTATGTGTTATGTACCTGAATCACATCAGTTTGGCTATCGGAATTGCGGAACTTGTCACAGATTTTCCAAGCGGCCAAGCGTACGGGTTCGAAAATGGACAGACTATAGTCGCCGTTCATGTCTTGGCGGGGATGTTTGGGTAATCTAGATAGCTTGATCTTCTTTATATGCCTCTTCAATTCCCTATAGCTCAGGTAAGCATCCCTCCATTCAGGGATTAGCTGACCTTCGAGCTCCTTTGAGAACTTCACCATGTTTTGTTATTGAAGTATTATGGAGGGGGAAGAGTGAGGAAAAATGAAAGACGAGCTTAAGAGGCCGTAAGAATGTGATCAGAGAGGTTTACATATATAGATGAAGAGAGAGCCGTGGAGACAAAATCAAAGACAGATTTTGCCACTCAGATGTGGATATTTTTAATGTCTTTACGGATTCTTTTTTCTTTAACTAAAGGGGGTACCGTGAATGGCTGTGATCATTTTTTTTAAAGAAAAATAATAATTATAAATAATGTGAATGCTAGTACTACTGATCATTTTGTGGATGGAGCCTTCTCAGGTGGTAATTAATTTTGGATAGCCATGGGACTGGGACGAGAGACCTTATCATTGAACTGGCTATGCGAGATATGCAGGTTAATTTATGTAAACCAAAAGAGAAGCAAATTAAAAACAATATAATTGGGTACACTAGAGATATATACCATTTATGTAAAACCTGCAGATCATCAATCGCAATAATGTGCCGACTTTGCGGCTGCTAAACTACTACTCGTGGGTGCGGCAGCTTGATGAATAATGCAAGTTTGATCTTCATTGCATGATATTAAAACAGATTTCCTATTTCAGAAAGTACTGCAAATTATATATATATATATATAATTAATTGAATAATCACAAAGTGCAAATTAATTAGTAATGCTAGTAGATCAGCTAGCTTTGAAGAAAAAGCTATTTTCTTCACCTTTTTTTTTCCTTTTGGGGGATCGAGTATATATAACAAGTTTCATCGATCACTTAATTAATTAATATAAGGCACCAATTAATTCAATAAAGATCCTTTAATTGCCTGTTTGCTTTTGTTTGATCTTAATTTGTAAATGGTAACGCGTATGTACGTAATTGCTTGGTCTATACACAATTAAGGCCGACAGTTATATACATATGTATGTGATCATGTGAATGAAGTAGTACTCGAGTACGTACTCAGCGAATCTCGAACATAACAAGTTAAAAGAAGATAGAAATAATGGGAAGTTCTTAGAAATCGTGGCGTCCAAAACTTCAGAGTATGTGGCCAGAGTTTTACTATACAATCTCAACTGTTTACGTGTAACGCCCCAAACCCGGTTGGTCCGGAGAATTACTACATGTCACTTAAGAACATGTTTCCCAACACAACTAAAATAAAACTCCAAAACTTTATTAGCAAAACTCAATCTAATGTAATCTAAAAAAACCACATTGAAAACTCTACAAA
This sequence comes from Juglans microcarpa x Juglans regia, assembly GCF_004785595.1. Classification (NCBI taxonomy): domain Eukaryota; kingdom Viridiplantae; phylum Streptophyta; class Magnoliopsida; order Fagales; family Juglandaceae; genus Juglans; species Juglans microcarpa x Juglans regia. The sequence goes on along the minus strand of NC_054594.1, from coordinate 36,932,120 downwards.
GTCATTACTGCATAAAAATAAACTAAGGCATCCAAAATCTCTCGGTAGTCGTAACAAACCAAACTAATACTTTCATAAGTCTTACTAAAACCCAAGCCCAAAATATAAATAAATCCAAAAGACATTAAAACTAAAGGACATCAAAATTCATTCTTCTAACATCTTCTCCCAGCTTAATCATTCACACCAATCTAATCCAGGTCCTCAGTTGGACTCTCCACATCATCTGAAAAATATTATAAAGATAGGGGGTGAGTTATCAACAACTCAGTAAGCAGAGAACATATGCTAGCGTGCAAACATGAGCATTTACAAAGTATAGCATGCAGAACAAAACATTTTCTAAAGTTATCATGCAGAGCAGAACATATTTTCAAAAGTAACAGAGCGATGGTTTTAAGACACGTAAAACCCATAATACTTTGGCATAACATAAACTGAGTATCATCATCAGATCAAAACAGAGCATCAAACAGAGCAGAGACCATGTTTCACCCCCGTGGTAGGGTTGTGCTAACCCCGGTGGCCAAACCAGGCAGAGACAGAGGTGAAATCTTTCCTTTATTCTTCTCGGAGCCCCGAGTGTGCACACAGGAAAGACCACAATAAAACCACTTTGTTTCCAAAGTGGGTGCACTCAGAGACAGAAGTTGGTACCAACCCAAACAGAACAGAGCATAACAGAGCAGAGCAGAGCAAAGCAGAGACAGAGTCAGATACGAAAACCAGTACACCATGCCAAAGGTTTTCAGATGTTATATCAAAATAATACAGAGTATTAAAACAGAATCAGACAGTTTACACACACTGAACACAAAAGCCAGAATATCTTTTCAAATAAATGCACAACTTTTCATATTCTCAATATCGCTCATTTTTCAGATTTCAGAAATCACATGACAGAATTTAGCTCATGTCTACACAATGCATGTCAGAACATATTTTTCTCTTTTTCGTACAGATTTCATGAGTATGTAAATAAACGACCGTGGTTGGTTTTTGTTTTTTTCCAAGTTCTCATTTCACCACAAAAAAATATGCAAAGTTTTCAGAAAATCAACCTCAGTCTCAAATAATTCGTGTAAGGCCTAGCATAGGAACCCCGCTTACCTGAACAACTTAGCTTATCAAAAATTTCCTCAAAAATGTCGAGTCGAATATAAATTGTCACCTATAAAAAATAATAACATAATTTCCGTAAGTTTTCAATCAATCACAGATTTCGACATTTAATCATAAACTTCTAAAATAACCTATTTTAATATCTCAAAACTTAAAACCCTCATAATCTCAAGATATATCATCACTTCCTAAAAATCACCAATATTCACCATGACGAACGTCCAACTCAAAACACCAATATTTAAACCCGAAACAGCCAACAAATTTCATAGCATAAACCAGTCTCACACTAACAACTCCATCATCCAATCCAACCGACCCCCCTTACTCCTCGAACTCAGTCCGGCACAACCAACAAATTCACAGTAAATATGAATTAGCGCAGAAATACATTTAAATCTCAAAAGTTATTTGGGAAAAATACTTACAATGCTATAATATAATTTTTGAAAGATCACGGAGCTGTACGAAGCGACAACGCAGCAACAAAACAGTGCCAAATGCACTGTGGCCGAGGGTCTCAAAGACCCACTTTTGAACGGGTGCAAACGAAGACCCGAGATTGATAGGGTAGGGCCTAAGGATGTCGGTGAAGCTAGTGGTGGTGGTGGTTGGCCGTGCGTGGCGGCACAAAGGGGGGTTGAAGTGAAAAAATACCCAAAACGGAAATATTGATGGTGGGGCTTCACCGGTGACAGATCGGAGGTGGGGTTGGGTCCATTGGGTTGCTAGGAGGTCGATGATGATGTGGTGAGAAGATGGTGGCCGGAGGTGGCGCGACGGCGGTGCAGCGGTGCAAGGAGTGCCGCGGCTTAGTGATGCTTGTGGGAGCTAACGGCGGCGCGGTTGGGGCTGAGATTACAGGGTGGTGGTCGCCGGTGGCTGGGGAGGACGGAGGGCCGGCCGGTGTCGATCACCGCCGGCGCACGGCGGCGGGCTGAGAGGATGAAGGAACGGACGGAGAGAGGAGAGGGAGAGACGTGCCGCGCGGGAAGAGGCCAGGAAAAATAAAAGAAAAGAAAGAAAAGAAGGAAAAAAAAAAAGAAGAAAAAAGAAGAAAAAGAAAAGAGGAAAGAGAAAATGTAGGGAAAGAAATGAGGTCTAATTCTCACATCTTGGGTCACAAAAATGATCCAACGGAAACGATTTTAAAACAGCAAGTGAAATAAAATAATTTAAACGCAGCGATTAAAATGAAATTAAATAATTAAACCCAATAATAAGCTAATTTAATATGAAAAACAATTTAAATGTATTACAATAATCAACTATAAAAAATCATTTCAGAATAATTTTCACAAAATTAAAAATCATAAAAATAAACCCACTAAAAATCTAACCAATTTTAAAACAAGTGAATAAATTTTTAAATTAATAATAATAATCTTTCAATTAAAAATACACTAAAATATGGGATGTTACATTACGCAACTCCCGCACTCTAGTCAACGTGGATTTTATTTTATTTTTTATTTTTTTTAAATAAAGAAAACGTGCATTTTGGTGCAAAGATCTCCGGAACATGCATTTCAAACCCCCCCCCCCCCCCCGCATTCTTCCTCACGTCTCTAAAATCCTTCCCCTACGTTCTCTCATCCCCTCCACTCCCCAGCTCATGTCCTTTCGCCGGCCTCACCCTTTCCCTGCCCCGTGTGGCTACATTACTCCGGAACTGTGTGGCTCCACCACTCCGGCATCGTATAAGAAATATTTTCGTATAAGAAATATTCTCGGGTCCGTACGGCTTCTCCAGCTTCACCATTTTCACACGGCTTCAGTCCTCCGCTAGTATTGTATTTACCGTTGTCGAGAGTCACTGTATTTCGTCTTACAAGGGTAAAAAATTAAAGAAAAGGGTTTTTATTTTTCTCTTTTTGTTTCATTTCTCCATTCCTAGCATTTCTCAAAAATGTGTGTTTATGTGTTTATGGATCTGCGATTTGATATTTGTTTGATCAGTATTTTTTGGGATTTTTTTGTTGTTGATGTTGTATGTATGCCACTGATTTTTTAGCTGTTGATAACATCTGAAATGAGCCAATTTGATGTTTGTTTGATCTATGTTTTGTGGGGTTTTTGGATTGTTTTTGTGGTATGTATGTCACTGATTTTTTGGTTGTTGATAACACTTGAAATGAGCGAGATTTATTGGTTGAGGGTGGGTGGTTGGAAGGGGAAAACACAGAGGGAATATACCAAAAAGAGTTTCACAGCTTTGATATACAACATGGTATAAGGTTCATAAGCATGGTCTCAAATTTTTGAATAACTAAAATTTATACCATTTACTAGCTCCTTTAAACAGAACCCCTGAATAAAAACGTGTGAGCTTAACCAATCAAGCAAAAGGAGCTTCCTGGTATTTTCTTGAAGAAAATACAAAAATCTATCCTACACAGCAAACTTCTGGATCCTAAAAGATTAGTTTGAAGCTCCTAAAGAACCAGACCATGAGAATATTTGGCCAAGACCTATTTTTTCACTGTGAAAACTATTGTGTTGTCAGCATCGTGTTAATTGTATATAATATAACACTGCATGTATAGTTTAAGACCTTTTGTAGTAAAGATTCTTGTAGGTCTTTCGATTAAGCCTCTCAATAGCCCTTGAGTATCTCATTGAAGTTGACATTTTCAACTTTAATTTGATGACGCAAAGAAACAAAAAAGGAAAATATCAAAAGTATGCCTTGTGCAGTAAATTCTAGTTTTTTTTTTTTCTCATGATCAACTACTTACTCTTGTCATAGCTATCTCTACTAAAATCAAATTACCCGAAAAATGGTTGTTTTGGCATTCCATGATCTTTGAGCCCTCAAACTGCATATCATATTGGGAAAAAACAACATCTTTTGATTGTATAAATATTTCATTGGAAAAAGAGAATGAACCAAGTGCTTAGGCATGCCACCTAATGCTTGGAGATCTAGACACACCATGCCATATGATTTTTTGGACCCTCAAAGTACTCGGGCAAAGTTGACATTTGACAGGGAAAAGAAGACTTCTTAATATTTGAGCATGACGTTTCTGTCATTCTTTTTCTTTTTCTCTTTCCTTTTTTTTTTTTTCAATTATCTTATAAGGTTTAAGCCCTCCGGTCTTCTTCCTGGCATTTAAGCCTCTAATGTCCTGTTTTAAATAAGCTACAAGACATTTGACATCCACCATTCCAAGCCTAAAATATATATATATATATATATATATATATATTTATATGTATATATATATATAAATTGTCTTTTATCAGTACTCTTAATTATCAACTGCCCAAAGTAATACATACGTCGTTTAAGAGTTGCATTTGGTTGTGCTGCCATTTTACCATTTTCCAAAAATAGGAAACAAGCCATTATCTTTTGTCTAGTTTCCAAGTATTTGGAAACTGAAACCATGATGGTTAATGTCATGGTGGTGGTGACGGTGGTGGTCGGATGCTGACCAAAGAGGCAATATGCTGGCAATGGCAGCAATTGTGGTGGCATGGCTGTGGTGTTGTTGGTGGGAAGATAGCATGGATTTGGTGTTCCTAAACAGTAGTGATCCTAATGGAGTAGTTTTGCCTGTCGTTTTTGACAAAAGTATCAACTTATAGTCTCTTCTTTGAGAATTATGTATCACATTCTTTTATTTGAAATGAATGTTAAACCAACGTGTTTTGTTTTTTCCTTTCCTTTATGTTCATTTTTTCTGACAACGACAACAGATTTGGTGTTCCTAATGAGTAGTTTTGGCTACCGTTTTTGACAAAAGTATCAAATTATAGTCTCTCTTTTGAGAATTATGTACCGCATTCCTTTTATTTGAAATGAATGTTACACCAACGTGTTTTGTTTTTTTCTTTCCTTTATCCTCATTTTTTCTGACAACGACAACAGATTTGGTATTCCTAATGGAGTACTTTTGGCTGCCATTTTTGACAAAAGTATCAAATTATAGTATCTCTTTTGAAAATTATGTACCACATTCCTTTTATTTGAAATGAATGCTAAACCAACGTATTTTGTTTTTTCCTTTCCTTTATCCTCATTTTTCTGACAACGATAACAGAAATAGGAAACTCTAGGTCACTTTTCAACTGATTGAAAAAAAATAATAACTGGAATGTTTACATATTGAAAAAATAGTGTTTTTGATCACTTTTCATTTGAAACAATAACTGACTTACTGCTCGCATTTACAAGTGGCCAATTTTGTCTTGAATGGGCTACTTTAAATGACTTTTTATGCAAGTTTTTTTTTTCCAGCTCTTAGCTTCTAATTATATGTCTTCCTTTTGTGTACGCCCTCTATACTTGGACCATGCCTAATTAATTATGAGGATTAATTATGAAGTTTAGATGATTAATGCATAGTTGTTAGATATATGGGATATTTCCTTCTTCTTTTTAGTATATAAACTATAGCTTGTGACTGTAGGTTGAGGGATTTCTTATGCTGATATGATATTGTAACACTCAATAGTTATTGAATAAATAGTGTGATGGGCGAAGAGGAAGATGAAAGCCACCCAGGCCTACTACATCGATTTCATCCAGCCAGGTATGATACGCATTGGTTATTTGAAAATATCGCAGTGTGAGATATTGTAAAATTTAGTTAATCCATTGTTTATTTTTATATTATGGAACTGTAAATCCATATAGCCTGTCATATATGATGCTTCCAAATATATATCCACATTCATATCTGTATGCTTGGGGTAGCCAGGTAACGTTATTTTAGTACATTGATTTTTTTTTAATACGTGGGTTTGAGTCATTCTAACAAAGTGGATTTTTTGCTGCATCTGGCACTGCCACCCTTTGGACCAACCTTCTCATCCCCTCTGTTGAGTAATCTGGAGGAGTTAAGACGAGGTGAAGATACAACCCAGGTAGTTCATTTCAGTCTCTTTTATGATTTTTTCTTGTACGTATGTTTTTTCCTTACTGAATAACGTGCATTCTGAAAAATTCAGCATTCGACGATGCAATCATGTGTGCCAACTATACCCTACCCACATTGCGCAAGTAAGTCATCAACTATGCCATCCAATGTTGTAGGTGAAAAATATTTAGAAGGTACACTTTTAACCATATGACATTAACATCCACTTTATATATTAAAAATGTATAATGCAATGTTCCTAACCACAACAACAATCCTTGTAAAAAACATATCCACATCCATATCCATATGCTTCGGGTAGCCAAGTAAAGTTAATTTAGTATATTGATTTTTTTTAATGCATGGGTTTGAGTGATTCTAACGAAGTTGATTTTTTGCAGCATCTAGCACTGCCACTCTTTGAACCAACTATGCCATCCCCTCTGTCAAGTAATCCGGAGGAGTTCAGACGAGGTGAAGATACAACCCAGGTAGTTCACTTGAGTCTCTGTTATGATTTTTTCTTGTACTTATGTATTTTTTTTACTGAATAACGTGTATTTCGAAAAATGCAACAGTCGACGATGCCACCCTGTGTGACAACTATGCATGTGTGCCAACTATGCCTTACCCACATTGCGCAAGTGAGTCATCAACTATGCCATCCAATGCTGAAAGTGGAAAAGAATTTAGGAGGTACACTTTTAACCATATGAGTTAACATCTATTGTATATATTAAAAAGGCAATGTTCCTAACCAAAAAAGTTCATTGTCAGAAACTTCATCCGACATAAATTTAGAGCCAAATGCGGAAAGGATGAATGAAGTATCAGATGATGATAATAGAGTTGAGCCTCCAAAATCTGGTATGCACTTTGCTACTGAAAAAGAGGGTTTTGGTGTTATCATAAAAGCACGAAGAGAGATCTGGATGGGGGTGTGAAGTATGTGACGATTAGTTCTGCACGAAGCGGCAGGTACTATCCTAGCCACAGTAATTTATCAAAGCCACGACCAATGACAAAAATTGTTTGCAAGGCAAAAGTAAATGCTCGCTTTGTGAATGGGGTATGGGTGTTGACGAGTATTGATCTTGTTCACAATCATAGTACGGTTAGCCCACAAAAATCTGGATTTTTTAGATCTCTCAAATGTTTAAATGAATATAGTTAGAGGATGCTGGAATTGAATGATAGAGTGGGTATTCGGATGAATAAAAATTTTCAAACACTTGTGGCTGATGCGGGGGGTTTGAGAATTTAGCTTTCCAAGAGAAAGATTGTAGGAATTTTATTCACAAAGCTAGATATTTAAGAATGGGTAAGGAGGTGGTGAAGTATTAAATGAATACTTTAAGAGAATGAGGAAAATGAATGATGGCTTTGTTTCTGTCATGGATGTGGATGATGAGTTAAGAGTTAGGAATGTATTTTGGGCTGACGCATGAAGTCGGGCAGCATATGAGTATTTTGGAGATGTTATCACATTCGATACAACGTACCTAACAAATAGGTACGAGATACCGTTGGCTCCCTTTGTTGGTGTCAACTATCATGGACAGTCCATACTCTTAGGGGCAGGCTTGATTTCAAGCGAGGATACATGCACTTTCGTGTGGTTGTTCGAGGCATGGTTGAAATGCATGAATGGACGGGCTCCCGAAGCCATTATAACCGACCAAGTCTGGACAATGAAAAATGCGATTTAAATTGTATTTCCGAATACAAGACATAGATATTGTCTCTGGCATATAATGCGAAAACTGCCCGAGAAATTGAGATCCCACTCGGCATACAATGCAGGGTTGAAGATCGCCATTCAGAGTGCAGTATATGATACACAAAGTTGTGAACAATTTGGGGAGAAGTGGGGGCAATTAATAAATAAGTATGACCTTATTGATAATGCATGGTTGCAGGGGTTATACACTGAGAGGTCATTTTGGGTACCAGTTTACATGAAAGGTATATTCTGGGCTTGTATGAGCACTACCCAACGGTTTGAAAGCATAAACGCATTCTTCGACGGATATGCGCATTCCGGTACGACGTTGAAAGAATTTGTAGATCAATTTGACAATGATCTAAAGAAGAAGGTGGAGTCGGAGACGACAGCTGATTTCCAATCGTCTAATGAAACAATCCCATGTGTTTCCCTATTTAAAATTGAGACGCAGTTTCAATCATTGTACATGAATGCAAAAATTAAAGAGGTCCAAGCAGAGGTTTGGGGATGCTGATGCTTTTATGTAACCCTTCACTTCTCAGCACAAAATGTAGCATTTCCACCTTCGATGTGTCCGAAGAAATTTCCACACCTGATGGACAGTCCAAATTTGTGAAGTACATAGTTTACTTTAATGAAGACAAATGCGAAGTTAAATGCACGTGTGTCCTGTTTGAGATTAGGGGAATTCTCTGTAGGCATGCATTTAAAATCTATCAGATGAAGTACATTCATGTGCTGCCAGAGAAATATGTGTTGGATGGATGGAGGAAAGATTTAAAGAGAAGATACACACTGGTTAAGAGTAGCTATGATGATTTACTAAGTCAGTGCGGATGCACGACGATATGAGTTTGTCGTTAAAAGATGTCTAAAATTGGCGACGCGTGTATCTCGAAATGATGAGCATGTGAATGCATTCTTTCATGTTTTGGATGAGTTTGAGCAGAAGTATGTAGGATTAGAGCCTGAGTCTGGTTCAACAAAGTTAAATGAGAGTGTGGTCGCCGATAAGGGTAATAAAATATTAAGTCTGCACGTTGTTCAGGGGAAAGGGAGACCGCCAACGAGAAGAAAGGTCCCGATAGTCGAGAAGGCTACAAGGAAGAGAAAAAAGAAACAGGTATTACATTTTGCATCGTCAGTTTGTGTAGATATAGTTTACTGCATACATCTATTGTTCCTAACAAAGTGGGAAATTTTTATTTTTCAATTTAGACTTACAGGAATCTATTTGACGACAAATCACAGAATGTTTACATCCCAATGTCAGAAGTTGGTGATACTGTTGATATCCCAACCCAGTTAGTGCTCTAACATAAATAAGGCCTTCGGCCAATGATGAGGTTTGAGGTTATTTCCACCTTTTGGTTGAAAGTTTCCTATTTTTAATGTAATAAAAGAAATAATTTTGACATTTTGAATATATTCAGGCTATGCCAAGCTTGCCCCATGGAACTTAGCATATATATTTTCCCCGAGTGTGTTTTTATTTTGGAGATCTCAACCTTTTGTGAACTATGGTGGAAGATAGAGATTGGGTATTTTGTCTGAAAGCAAATATGGTGGAAGCACTCTGATGCATTTTGCTTACTATCTTCAACTACCTTGTAGTGTAGTTGCTACAAAAGCTAAGTATTACTGTTGTTGGCAAGCATGAGAAAGTAAGATAATGTTGTATGAGTTTTAGCTGTTTCAAGCTTCCCACTGATGCTATAACACGCACAATAGTAGTTTCAGGATAATTTAATTGTGCACAAATGCATTACTAGGTGGGTAAGAAAATTAGAGTTTGGCGCAAGCAAGATTATTTTAGTTTTTCTATGCATATGAAGTGAAACATAACATGCCAATGAGACAAATATTTTCTTTCTTGGGATTTAGAAGCTTACGTTCGCTAACAAAGTTCTTTAAATATTTGAGAAAGTCTAAATATTTGTGAAAGTTCATTATATATGTGTAGGAATATGTACATGTTTCACTTTGCATTTACTATCTTTTTGATAATCTTGCAAAAGCAAATGGCTGCTTTTTGGTCCTGGTCAAGTCTTATGGAATGTGTCCAAGTTTTGGCTTAGGCAAAAGTTGGAGGTTATGTATTGGAAGTTGAAAGGAGAATTACTTTTGTGTAAAATTATTTGTATAACCACTTGATGAATTTTGAAGTTGCCATAGATACAATCTTGAGATATTTGTAAATAAATTTGTATAGAATAGTTTGACAGTTTTGTAGTGGTGCTTAAATTATGGTTGTGCTGCTAATGAAAATATAAAATATTGTTGTGGAAAAAGAACTATAAGATTTTTTGAAGAAGGTAGTTCATTTCCAGTGCATTAGATGTGGACTGGTAGCTACTTCCTTCGGCTAAGATGGTTGCTGCATTACTTGGTGAGTTTGGTGGCATTGTTAGTCTTACAATTTTGCTGACTTATTGTCTTTGGTTGAAATTTTCCATATGGACAGCTTTGAAAATTTCTTTCAAGTAGTGATCTTTGGCACTGATATTGGCGCTGAGAAGATTTACAGCAATATTTTTATGAACTGATGCATTTTCCTTTATGAATCATGGATGTATTTCCCTTTATTTCCTAGTATTTTCAAGTTGTGTTTCTTTCATGCATGGCAAAATTTTCAAAGCATGAAACATGAACTGCAACACTTTTGAGGGTGGCTTTGTTGTTAGGTTGATAATCGTATTCATTAACCGTTTCATTTATGTTTCCAGTGCAGCGGCTTGGGTAATTGCAGCATACATGATGAAATTTGAATGAGTGATGGCTTTGTTGTTAGGTTGATAATCGCAGCATTGGGTATTTTGTGTAATAGTTATGGAAGTGTACATAGGAAAATATGACATTGTTGGTGTTCTGTTGGGAATCTAAAAACAAAGTTCTGATGGGTGATATTGTATTACATTTTGTATAAGCTACAGATGCATTTTTATATGTATTTGGGAGTGATTGTAGTGGGTTCAAGTTGCATTTCTTTATTTTATGAAAAAATATCTGCACAATGACTACTGTTGTGGTGTGTTATTACTTTATGTATTATATATACATTCAAAAGCAAAGCAAGCACATCTAGAATATATACATTCAATGTGCTTGAAGATCGCATAGTTGTTATGAAAGTAATGGTGCTTGTTCTATAACTACCAGTGAAAACATTGTCCAAAGTTTTGCATGAAGCTTTTCTAGATTGGAAGTGAATTGTGTGAGAGCATTGGATATGGTGGATAATAACAAGTGCACCAATGTATGTCCACACACCCGTACAAATGAATGAAAGAAGGTGGATTAATTTCATGACTCTTCTGCACGCACGTACGTACCGCCATGTTTTTGACAGAAAGGTCCAATATTTGTGTACCAAATTATAGCCATATGGAGGTGCAAGAACAGGTTGGGAGCCAACAAAAGTCAATGGCCATAGGCTCTTCTTCTTCTAATTTTTATTCTTAATCATGCTCCTCATCATCTTTGAACATAGAAACTGGTGAACCGTCTCTTTGGAGCTCACACAATCTTCCTCCTATATGCTTTATTTATACGAGAGAAGTAATGCTCCTCTATTCATTTAGAAGTCTATAGCATTTTAGGCTAGATTTCATAATCTGCATTATGCATCAAAGGGTATTGAAACAGTGTGCTAATTTATTAAATTTGATTTTTGACTTGATTGAGATATAAGGGCAACGCATGGATTTTTGTAATTAAAGTCACTGTGTGTACTGCATTCAACGATTCCTTCCAACAACAATATAAAGTCACTAACAACAGATCTCCCAATAATTACACATTGATAGTCCAAAATTAAAGCCAACTACCTCCAAAAATATTGTCAACTCCAAAAGATCAATAAAAAAAATGTTTTCAATGCCAAATATCACTCCAAAAATCATGTCAACTGCCATGCAGCACATTGAACTTAATATCCATATAAGCTATCATAATTAGACTTTCTAGATAATATATCATACATGTTAGGATCCAAACATTCTATTTACATTTAAAACTAACATGATACATCTAAATTCAGAACTATCCAAAAACTATTACAAGAGATACAAACCAATATAGACACAACAATATACGTACAACTCTATTATCTACTATCCTTCTTCGAAGTTCGTCCTCTTGCTTATTCATCATTTTCTTTCTGTTTATTAGTTTGTCCTTTTCTTTTTGAACTTCATACTCACGCAACAGTAAAGTATCCTCCCTCTTCCGAATTTCATTCTCTCTTGTCAGGTTTTTCTCAGATACTACTGATTGAAGTATATCTGTCCAAATAAAGAATTGATATTTTGTTTCTCCCTGTGAAAAGTTTAATGAATTTCAATCTTCATGTGTACAATTCAAGAATTTCAATCTTCATGTATAAATATTTTTCTACATTCATTCAAGACTAATAAAAAAATTGGAAAATTATTTACCATTCCATAATTCGGACAAGCATAAAATTTCCTTCCAGGATTTTTGTGGGTGTGGGAGATTTTTAATGGCGCTTTCAAACCACACCAACAACTCGGTGATTCTATTTCAAGATCATTAACTGCACATGATGATGATTGACTCGATGCCATAGTTGATCTATGTGATGATTGACATATGACTACTTTAAGTGCAACACTAAATTATTACCCACAGGCTTCATTATCAGAATTATTAGATAGTAGGAGCAGAATATCAAACATCATATAAACCACGAGGCAAATATGACACCAATTTGCAGATAGAATAGAGGTAAAAAAAATATGGGTGCATCTATTGTTCACATCCAATTTGATATGTATTTTTTTTTTTTTTACAAACAGAGTAAAAATCTATCTAAAACCAGAAGTTCATCATGTTAAAATACTAACAAGCAAAAGCAGTTAAAATGCTAACAACAAGCGAATTGTATTGCATTATGGGAATCAAAGCATGACAAAAAAAAAGTATCTAAAGTGTATAAACATGAGAAAATAAAGAGAAAAATGTTTTTCATTTCTAGTAAGTGTATAAACAACACTGTTGTACAACTTTGGTTTTCCTCACAGAACAAAGGAGAATGCATAGTTGTCATTAATTTGTCTCTCTCAAGGGAAGGAAACTAGAGGCTAGGGGATAGATCATATGTGGCGGTCTCACAGAGAATGGATTTGAAACATGAAAGTGGATCTATGTACTGGAAAGCTTGTAGCGTCTAAGCCTTTTCCAAACCATTCATCTATCTATCCATTTAATTTGCCAAAACGCACTCCAATAGATTCTCTATCTTTTAATTTCGCCAGTACTAGTATTGTTTCTTGTGTTTGTATATATGCAGATATTCTACATATATATCTCACATATGAGAGAGAGAGAGAGAGAGAGAGAGAGAGAGAGAGAGGTTTAAAAGTATATTATATACAAATCTGGGGTAAACATGTATATAATTTCCACAATTATTAATCTTCAGCATTTTTATTGATTCTTCTTTCACTTGGATAGTCATCTAGGTACAGATCATCGATGAATGTCATGATCACAAGATTGCCTTAAAGTCCTACAACTAATTTCAAACCAATACATGAGATCCTCTTGAGACAGTTCTTATCCCTGTTTTGTGGGCAAGAGGACACATTTCTTAAAAGTTTCTGTCTTTCAAAACAGAACAAGGCATGCTACTTGAGTCAATTCTCAAAACGATTATATGAACCTGCCCATCACCTCATTCTCTAGATAAACCTAAGTCGACTTAAAAATTACCAAAATTTAAAGATCCAATCCCAAATTCCTGATTTCAACAGGCTCTAGTTTGGTATCCCATCTAAACTTCACAACTGATGAAATAAATTAGTACTGATCCAACCTTACATCTATTCCTGCTTTAGCATACAAAAAAAAAACTAAATAAGCGAAAAAAAATTAAGTGATATAGAACTGAACAACAAAAATATCAGGAAAATTTAGGTAAAATATGGACAAAGTTTCCTGCTTTAGAGTGTATAAAGATTAAGCAATATAGAATAGCATACCATAAAAGATTAAATAAGCAAAAAAAATTTAAGTTATATAAAACTGAACAGCAAAAATATCAAGAAAATTCAGGTAAAATATGAACAAACTTTCCTGCTTTAGCAATATAAAGGTTAAGCAATATAGAATGCTACAATAAAGTAATATTTCAACGATGTCTATGTATCTTCAGACTACTTTAATTTAGTGGAACATGGATTTGATATCTAGATAATGAAAAAATGTAATGATTTTCTTGTAGAATACTCAATTATAACATTACATTAGATGTGGACATGAATTTTGATGAATTCTTTCTAAACAAAATAATAACATGAGAAAATAAAGAGAAAAATGTTTTCCATCTTTAGTAAGTGTATAAACAGCAATGTGATATTGACATGCAGTATTAATTAACCATGTTTTGTGGGCAAGAGGACACATTTATTTGTAATTACCACCATATTCATGGTTTAGCTGAAAGCTATGGAACTTTTGACAACAAACAGGGATAAGAACAGTCTCAAGAGGTTATTAATTTGATTGTGGGCGAGTCAGATTTCTTAGGTTATTAATTTGTTTAAGCCATACTTGGCCTGCCTTACTGATACAAAAATTATGCTTGGCCTGCCTTACTAATACAAAAATTATAGACTATCACAGTACCTTTTGGTTTGATTTATAAGTTTTTTTTCTTTTCAATCTCTATGTTGAGATATTGCTTTTGCATGTTCAATCTCAATAACTTGATGACCAGTAACTGAAAAGAAAATTATGTCACATATGCAGCTGACCTCAGCTACACACTAGCATAAGTACAATGAGATCATGAGAGAATTGTTTTAAACAGCCAAGAAGAGGCATACAATTTACTAAAATACAAATTAATACATACATAAGATTTAGCTACAACTAACAAAACTATCTGGCATAAAATATTTTGGCAAATTGCTAACTGTTTACTTGGCAATTATTTTACATTCAACACTTAACATAGTTCATAATAGAGAGCTTTTACAAAACAAAATGTAATTTACAAGGGATTTAACCTAATTTCTAAAGGGTTTTTTATTTGGAGTACAACAAATACTCGAGTTTTTAGTCGGCTTTTGCTTTTGTGCATTGTACCATATAAATGATACATGGCCATTAACATTGGAATTCAGACGCAGAGCATAAAAAAAATTCAGAATTTAATGTGTAAACATGTGCGACTGAGAAGTGAGTACCATTAAAGTGTGTCTCCAAAAAAAATGCAGAAACTCTTAGAGAGAGAGACGCAACATTGACACAACAGTAGACATTTCAAATGAATTGCAAAAAAAAAAAAAAATTACCTTTCACAGAGATTTCTTCAAACTAAGGGGGTGAGGGAGATGGGTCTTCAAAAGGTTGTGGTGAATCGGTCCCTGTGTCTCCAAAAATAATGTAGAAACTCTGAGAGAGACAGACGCAACATTGACACATTTTAAACGAATTGGAAAAAAAATACCTTTGACGAAGATTTCTTCTACTGAAGGGGGTGAGTCGGTCCAACGGCTTGGGGCTGAAGGGGGGAGAGAGAAGGTCTTCGAGTTAGATGTACCGAGGAGATGTTGCTGAAATTTTCTAGGGTTCGGGAGATTTTGGGGTTAGGGCGTCGGGGTGAGAAAGAAGGCGTGAGAGAGAAGAGTATGAGGTTCGAGAGGGAGAGTTCAGAGGTCTAAGGGAGAACGAGGGTGAGAGATCTGAGGGTCGACGAGGGAGATGCGGCTCGAAGAGGGAGATGCGTTGGCGTCGAGTCAAGTGAGATGTATGTCTGAGGGAGAAGAGGGAGAGTGAAGTAGCTCGGGATTGTGTAGAGCAAGAACCGTACCAAGGGCAAGAACCAAGTTCGGCCATGTCAAGAGTGTGGCGTACGGTTAGAGAACCGGAGGTTGAGTAGAGTTTTCAATGTGGCCAATGCTCATAGAGATTCGAATGTTGAGACTGTCTTCCGTTGAGACTTTTTTCTTTTGAAAAATTTTATTCATAAGCCTAGCACATACACTACACACTACATTTTTTGTTATTTCTTTTAATTTTTTACTCTTATCAAATGTAAGGTATATGGATGATGAGTAGAAGAATTCAATTATTTTAAGAAAAATAAAACAAAAAAAAAAAAATTGTAGTGTGTGGTGTGTGGGGCTTATGAATAGAAATGCTCTTTTTAAAAAAAAAAAATGGTTTTGTTATTATAAGCCCCACATGCACACCACACACCACAATTTCTTTTATTATTTTCTTATTTTTTATTTTTTTGATTTTATTCTTCTTAAAATAATTGAATTCTTCTACTCATCATCTATATACCACATATTTGGTAAAAGAAAAAAATTAAAAAATAACAAAAAAGGTGGTGTGTGGTATGTGAGGCTTATGAGTTTTCTTAACAACTTATCCTAGGAGAATTATAATATAATTTATGAGATATCACATATCTAGATCGATCTAACATTTAGGACTAGTTTGGAAAAATATTTTATCCCAAAATTCTCATCTCATCTCATCGCATCTTATCTAATCTATATCCTAAACATCACTCAAACACAAGTATTTTCAAACTAATCATTACAACTTTTTCAAACTAATTATTACAACTTTTCTAAACTTTCAAACAAAAAATAAAAAATAATTCAGCTTTTTCAAATCACTAAACAGAAATAATATTAAAAAACTATATTCTAACAATATTTTAATTTTATAATATTTTTTATTCAACATTTTCTCTCTCATTTCCCAAAACTATTTTTTATTCAATATTTTAATTGTATGATATTATTTTTGAGTTATTTTTAATTCAAAATAATTCAAAATTTTTTATTAAATATTATAATATTTTTTATTTTCTTTTACAACAGAAAGGATTCATCTTATATATTTTGATCATTAAATGAACCAACATTATATATATGAAACAAATTAATCAATTCGGATCATATCAATCAATTGAAACAAATTAAGGAAGTCTCTTTAATTATGGCCAAAATAATATTTCTTAGTTGAGTTGTTCATGAGTTGAATTAATGAAATTGGGTTTTCATAGATCAAACAATAAGAAATTAACAAACTCGTACACATGTTTAAAAAGTATGCATGCATATAAATCAAATGTCTTCTATAACTCCTTTTTTAGAAAGAAAATTTTTACAAAAAGGTCAAGATATAGACCTAATTAGTTAATTAACTTAATTTGTATCATTTGCAGTTATGGTACCATGATTATGTCAATTCTTGAAGAGAAGCTAATCAGACAGCTGGACAATTAGCAATCAATTAACAGTATATTATATATACATCATGTGTATGTGTGTAACATATACGATTAATTGAGAAAATATTAATAAGACAACATACAATTATATTATATGTATATATATATAAATAGAAAAAATATATTCATCATTATCATTTTTATCATCATATTCTCAACATTTCTTGACATACGTGACATAATTTGATAGGGTCACAACTAAGATATAATAATTAATAGTCTTTAATTATTTAATATCATATCATAGGATGATTAGGGCTGTTCATCCGGGTTTCGACCCGGGAACCCGGGTAGACCCAGACCGGAACTCGGATTCCAAATTTAGGCCGGAACCTGGGCCGGGTTATCCCGGATTAGGCCCGGGCCGAAACCCGGATTCATCCGGGTTCCGGGTTTTAACCGATTTTTTTTTTCTTTTTTTTTTTAACAAATGCTAATTTATTATTAGTTACAAAGATTTTGTCTCCATTTGGCTGAGAATTAAAATCAATTAATGGCCTTTATAGGAACAGAGCAAAAACTCTTGAATACAAGCCTATAAACAATTAATTAATTTTATAACTAAATGGATGTATAAAAAAAAATCAATATTCATTATATAAAATGCATGCGCCATACAACTCACTATATATTATATTATTTGAACTAATTTGCTAAAAATATTACAAAACACATACATTACTTTAATCAAAGTCTAAACAAATTGTATGCAAAAAATCAGAAATTTTTTCATCAATTAGCTCTTCTTCCAACAATCACAGGATAGTGGTTTTGAGTCTTGACAAACTCTCTTGGCTGAATCGGGATCCTTAAATGTTACCTAATTACAAACATAATGAAATCAAAAATCAAAAATGTCATACAGGTGAGAAGTGCCATCGTTATTGTTTCTATCAAAAGAAGAACATCTTTAATTTGCAAATTCTAAATCTGGTAATCTATCTGTGCAAAGAAAATTGTCTCATGGGCAGACATGAGAGAAAGGATAATTTCAAGTTCGATGAAGCCGTATCACTTAAGACTGCCTTTTGCAATATGACCTCTCAGTTTTGTAATTTATGGTGCATATTCAAATTTCTCAGTAATTTATGATGCACATTACAAAAATGGTATGTACTATCCTGTCGTTCATGCTATGTTATGAAATGCAAACCACCGATTTGGAAATGCCTCTTAGACTCTTATATGCAAAAGTTTGGTTTAATATGATAAAGGAAAGTTAAGGCATTAAAAAAAATGTTGAAGAGGATATCCATATGAATATTACAATATATAGATATTTATTTATTATTATTATTATTATTTTACAAAAAAGCATTACCACTTACCAAATCCGAAACGTACTGGAAGCTCCTGGTTTCTTCCCATTGCCGTAGACAGTCAATGGCTCATTCCTTAATGGCTTTTCAATAAATGTATTAACATAAAGAATCCCCGAATATAAATTGTTAGCACTCTCTTAAACTCTTTAATTATTTTGAATAATTAGAATAGAGAAAACAGAGATAGAGAAATAATACCTCCTAGAAATTAATATAAAATAATGATTACCAATTTCTACTACAGAGCTCTATTATTGATTGGAAGAGTTATCATGATTTTAAATAAAATTACATACTAGGATGAAATAGTACAGCTAATTAAAGCGTGCAAGGGCCTATGCTACATAAATTAGTAAGAACAAAATGATCAATAATGCAACTGATATCAGACAGAAGATCATCATGATAAACGTCATTTGAAACATGTTTTTTTTTTCAATTTTCTTTTGGGCAAGTGAAAGAAAGGGCTACAGAAAACTAATGTAACAAAAAAATCAGTGTCCATTTAAAGATGCAATCACCTCATTTTTTTAATATCATTCAAGTATTAATGGAAGGACTAAAATTCTATACAAGTTTAGTATCAAATCTGTTATAAGAAAATGGGTTCAGCATAATCTAAAACTTATGTCCATGATCTAGATCTCACAAATTCAGATCTAACAAATCCAGATCTAATCCATAAAAACACTACACAAAGATTACTCCATTCAAACATTCACATCAAAATAAACCCAAAAACAACAGAGAGAACAAAAATCCAGTCGAAAAAATCAAGCCATGACCAGAAAAAAATAGTAGATCTAGCAAATTAACAATATATAACAGACCCAAATAAATAAATAAAGCCCCACGTTTAAAAACAAACCCAAAACAGACCCTAATCCCTTCCCACGTGCTTACAGATCTAAAACACTGTTATAAAAAAAAATAAAAAATGAAAGAGATTTGGAAGTGTAAATACGAACCTTCGGTTTGTCAAGAAGAACTAACACAGAATTTAATTTGGTTTTTGTCAAGTAGAAGACGACGACCACGAGAAACAGATCTTCGATCGGCAGAGGAAGAGTGACAGGAGGTAGGGTTTTAGCACGAGAAAGAAAGAGAGAGAGAAGAAGACGACGGAGCCACGGCCCATAAGTGAGAAACTCGAAACGAAGAGAAAAGAGAAGAAGACGACGAAGCCAATGAGAAACAAAAACTCGAAGAGGAGAGAGAGAGAGAGAGAGAGAGAGAGAGAGAGAGAGAGAGAGGGGACGGAGATGACCTAACTTCCTACAACAAATTGAGAGAGTGAAAACAAAGCAAATAAATTAGAAATCATATAAATGCGGGTTCCGGATTGGAAATCCGCAACCCACTTTAAACACCCGCATCCGAACAATATAGGTCCGGGTTTTATAATCCGGATTTAGGCCCAGATTTTATCCGGGCCGGAACCGGAATCCGGGTTCCGGACCGGGCCGGGATTTTTCCCTGCCCGGATGAACAGTCTTAACGATGGTGGGAGGATGATCATAATAAAAAAGATGATAAATAACATTACTCATATTATAAATTATAATATCCTCGATATGTGAGTTTCCTATTTATACATAAGCTTAGCAGATAATCTTTTCAAATAAACATGATAATGTGGACCTTGATCTAAATTAATGGTCACTCATGTGGTCTCTAGTGATAGAAAAGGACCCGTGGTTTTTGCACTCTCACAGAATATATATCGTACGTTGACAGCGGTCAAGGAAATCTTTCAGCAAAGTATGTGGAGCCAGGTCGACGCTAGCTGCTGAGTAGTGAAGTACTCACATTTCAGCTAGCTAGGCATGAGTGGATCATCAATATTCAATTAATTAACAATATAATACGTGAGTAATGCACCATTATCTTATTATTGTATCACGATCTACTGATATTGGAAGTTTTTAATTTTGCTAGTGTTAGATCAATTTCTATTTTTTTTAATAACAATTAATTGATCTAAGAAATTTACTTATATGAGATGATAATAAAACAGTACTAATAATGTAATTTCTATTTTTCCATATAAAATCTTTACCCTGATCTCCTATTTAATTATAAGTAATATCACGGCAACCGCAAGGAACAATATTAATGACTGATCACCAGATGATGAGGATCTTTAAGCGTGTGTGTGCATGTATGTGTGTGTGTGTGTGTGTGTATATATATATATATATATATATATAATGATCAGTACTAGAATTTCATGGTCCCAATATTAAAATGCTGTAAGAGAAAAGTTTTACGGCTTGTCAATCTAAAAAGAACAGCGGGCCCACAACTGAAGATTACTGCAGTACCGAATGCCCTAGTATTAATTTCTGAAGGGACCAGATCACAATTCAAAAGGAGGGAAGTTATTATAGATCAGTACTAAAGTTCTTAAAAAACGTCCACCTAAAAATTAAGTATCAATCTACAAATATATATATATATATATATATATATATATATTACCGTTTCACGGAAATAAAAATCAAAAGGAAGGAGGCGGATCGGAGCTGATCAGTAGTACTCATTATCATCTACGTACTAAGCATTATATATGCAGGATTATATAGTTCAAGTAGCAATTAAACGATTAACACGACAATGATTAATAAATATGAATCATGTGTTAATTGTTATATATATACTCATTAAGGGGTGCAAAGACATTGCGATTTTAATGATGCTTTATTAGAAATGATATATATATATATATATATATATATAATTTAGACGTTTCTATAATATATATATATATATATGAAGGTACAATTTATTTCAATTCCGTCCTTAATTATTTTTCCATCTTTATTATATATATATTATATGATGCATGCAAGGTAACTTACCAGCAGCTAGCTAGCAAACTGATCCCTAAGCTTTTAGTTTGATCAGAACCCTAGCTCACCCAAAAATCATTTGTACGTTCTCTAAGTTTCTCTAGAGAAAAACTTAATCACCAATCCAGATTTCAAATCCGCATGGATCTCCTATAGGCAATACGGAGATACTTCAGGTATTATTTACAAGAAAGAGATAATTGGTATATAAAACGGATAATACCTGTAAGATAGAGATAGAGATATTAGAATATGATTGATTCGGTAGAAATGGAACCACCACTAACGTCGTCTGTGAATCGACATATATGGTGGAAGCATTGTAGATTAAAGCAAATTATAATTTTCATCTTTCTAATTTACTTTAGTACTTTCCATACAATGTTGTTCCAAGTAGTGGAGATGATCTGAGAGGGATTGTTAATATTATATGCTTCAGTACCCATGAAGAATATTCCCAAATATATTAAGAAAGGATATCAGGGAAAAGCATATGGGGTCTGGAAACCAAGGGCTAAAATCAGTTTAAATATTTAGAAGTACTTTCATGCATGCATGAATCGCATGGAAGTTGTCCATCTTAATTAGTTGCAGCATGTGTGCTGCGCATTGCTATCTCATGTGCGTTTCTTTACTTTCACATGAGCGTACTTACGGCGAAAAGCATGCATTCTCCTGTTTATGTTTTCGTGTTGGCAGGGTCGTCGAACCGTCGAAGCATCGATCACGTGTTCTTTACGATCCACGTACGGCTTTTGCTCAGATGCTGAATGTGGTTTCAGATGCGTGGTAATTAATTAAAACGTCGACTTGAAAATATTGGTGCATTCCTTCTTCGATCTTTTTTTTTTCTACCGATAAAAATGGTGCATTAATATTGATTATTCATTCCTATATATCATCGAATTAGTGGACATTGTCGCCAACCATTCTGATCTATTTCTTTTACTTTTACAGCTCGGACGACTTAACTTTTCTCCCAAAAAGAAAAATTTCTCCTCACAGCTTCCATCTTCGAAGCTCCCTATTTGATGGGAGAGAGGAGTACGTACTAGCCCCTCCCACCCGGTGTACCTCTCTCTTCGATCTGTTCAGAAACTAGAATCTTTATTTTCTTTTTTCTTTTTTTATTTTTCAAGGAACAATGAAGGTCGACGATCCATCGATCGTACGTGTTTAGGACATCTCTAGCCTACATGTGCACCATCTGATCTGAAATTGCAAGCTGCTGATCTATAAGTTGACTCAACAAGTACAGTTGACTGAATTCAACAAGTGGGTAAACCTCACGTTCCGTTCAGACTAAGCATCAATATGAGTTTTACTTAGTATCATATCGTTGGGCCCTTGACATTGATATATATGCGTTGCTGTGTTGGCTAATTTCCAGCCTCAAATATTTGGAAAGTTCCACCCTTCTCTTGCCAATGCGTGAGCTATACATGATGCACGTATTGTCGCTTATGCGTCCTGAACACCGAGAAAATGCTGGATTTGCCTGATTCTACCTAAATGCATGGTACCATTCTATTGTCTTCTTCTAAATGATCTAGAGCCAACATGATACTCCACTATCTGTGACAGGGAATGCATATTTATCTAATAAAACCTCCTGAACAACCTACAAAAGCCCACCGCTCCAAGCAAATCAAAGTGCTCCATAATCTTCTGGACCACTAATTTATTGGCGGCTCTTTTCTTGATACTTGAGCGCCAAAGGAAACTTGGCCGGGATCATTGAAGTAGTATTAATCATTTAGCTCTATTTCCTTTTATTCTTTCTTTATTTGCATTTTTCTAGCAATTGTAATCATTATTAAAACTCTTGTTGGAGCATTCCATCCCCTATCTTCTTCTTTTTTTTTCATTATTAGAATATATGAATTTCTTAGGATCGAGAAAAAGTCGGCAACCATACCAGCTAGCTACTAGTGTAGGAAGGCTAGACTAAAGGGTTGTTTGGGATTAACAGAGATGGTTTCCTCTCATCTAAAAATTTTTTATCTTATTTAATTCCCAAACATCACTACGCAAATACAAACAATTTCAATTTTTAAATTTTTTTATCTAATCATTACCTAATAATTCAAAAAATAATTCTCAAATTTTCAAATAAAATACAAAAAACAATTCAACTTTTTTAAATCTCAAAATAAAAGTAATATTAAAAATTTATATTTTAATAATATTTTTATTTAACTTTTCTATCTCCTTTTCTAAAACCCAATAAAATATCTATTCACAAACTATTTCACTATTATTATTTACAGATTTATCATCTCATCTCATTCTCCAAACATTCCCTAATTAAACAAACAATATACTTATGTGTTTCTATTCTCAAACGATTTCAAATACGTATATATAGTAAACGTATCATGATAATTCCCAGATGGTATAAACAGTAGGTCCTATTTTGATAATTCAGTATGTAAATGTACTTTTCATTCCAATCTCATCATTAAGTTCCTTCTGTGTATTGCCCTGATCATTAAGTTCCTTCTACGTACTACCTTCTACATTTGAACATTTGTGAATAAAAAAGGTCGCCAAGCCTACTAATGTAGGAATTATTAAATATTGGGCACACATGAAGTAGCTAGTATATGATTCCTAAGATCTTCCTTCTACCTTCTATTCATGATGTACGTGTGCATCAATACCATCCTAGCTAGCTACTATTAGTAAGATTAATTCGACAAAAAAAATTTATTTGCTTTTTTAACATTATTTTTTAAATTCCATACAGGGGTGGGACCGTAGGAGTTCCTTAATTTTAATTAAAG
The DNA here is from genome assembly GCF_004785595.1 of Juglans microcarpa x Juglans regia. Lineage (NCBI taxonomy): Eukaryota > Viridiplantae > Streptophyta > Magnoliopsida > Fagales > Juglandaceae > Juglans > Juglans microcarpa x Juglans regia. Next base: position 36,908,167 of record NC_054594.1, on the reverse strand, counting down.
TGTTAATATTCGTCCTAAAACTTAATTTATAACGTCAGGCCTGCTTGTATTTATAATCCAGCTGCATGCATGTAAATGTATAATTAACGTTCCCCGGATTCTAATTATATCCATCGATCGTAAGAAGAATCGATCGAATGAAAACCGGCCTACCAATGATGGGAGGAGTTCTGGCAGGATTTTTCAACAAAGAAGGGACATAGCCGGTAGCAGCATCATTAATTTTAGATCATGACGTGGCCCTGATGTGATTTGTTTACCTAAAAGAAAAATCTAATTTTTGCAAGCGAATTCGTACGCTAAATTGGGTAGCAATGCTGATATGTACAACATTCATTTAATAAAATAGAATGAATTAAAGATAAAAATAATTTTTATGAAATAAATGATATTTTTTTTTTAAAAAATTTTTTTTATTTTATTTTTTTTTTTAATAAAAAAATCATATCAACGTCGGCACACGATTTGGTGTACCGAACCACTTATATCTGGCAAGGCTGTTATCTAAATTGTAGCTACCTAGGTTGTAGCGTGCATGGACCATAATTATTAAAGGCTTTGCATATACATATATATTGGCAGCCACGCGCGCGGTGTTAATTTAAGGTGTTGATGATATATATACATACATATAATATACATAATATATATATATATATATATATATATATATATATATATATATATAAACTCTTGGTATTTAAGCAGTATGAGGGTTTTCTTTTGCTAAGAATTCCTGCAGTACTCTCAAAAGTCAGAATGCATGGCTGCTGCATGTAATGGTACTGATCATGGTGGCTCTTTATAAACTCCATGTGTGGAAGCGTGTAGAGATTCTTTGTCATGAATATGCTTGAGTGCACTCGATTTGGCTACAAGGAGCTGCTTAATTACTGGCTCTCTAGATAATGATCCGGGACTGTAGGCAGGTTGTGTTCTACAGAGCAAGGGACAGAGACAGTACTGGTTTTAGTGCAATTTGCTGATCATAATACATTGAAGTGGAGGAGCAAGTTTATGATCCAACATTTTTTAGTTTGAGTGTGCATGACGTTGGAACATTGCCTCCCCTCCCTTTTCCTTTTTTGGCGTTTTCCCACTAAGAAAATTAACCCCCGCACAAATGAATTTTACTTAATGGGATTTGTAAGGGACACTTTTGGTGAGGGTGACAAAGGAAAAAGGTTAGGGATTTAAGCCGAAAGATTGATAGCTAGCCCATCACTTGGGGCAAGCTGGAGTACTTGAAGCTAGGACTCAAAGGACAGTGGGATTTGAGGTTGTCCCAAAATTCGACCGGATGAAACATGAGGTCAATATATATGTTTCTGAGTACTATTCACTCAATGTCGAGGCCAGGAAACTTTTTAGCGTCTAAAGTGGAATGAAAACCATTTAGGATTAATACGACTCATGTACTATATATTCATTTTAATTAATGTGAAAAAATGATCTTATCCTTCTGATCACGACACCCCCCCCCCCCCAAAAAAAAAAAAAAAAAGAAAAGAAAGAAAAGAAAAGAACAGAAGAGAAAAAATTAATGGAGGGTTATCAGATATTTGTGCAAGAATAATGTATTGAAGGCCTTAATTATTCTAGGTAAATTTCCATGCATGCATGTTCATGTGCAGTACTATAATGTAAACCATGCATCTCCCACCGAAACTTTCATCCCCGTTTTTCTTCTTTTTTTACTATATATTTCTCCTATATGTATGTGTGTGTGTGTGTATATATATATATAATAATTAAGGATCGAGCTGGTAAAGCAGTCATATTTTTTCTTCTTTGCGTTCCTGATGATCTCTAACTTTTGATGGTTTATTTTAATAGCTAGGTAGTTGAGGAGTCATTTGGAAAAGCTTAGTGTTAATGTTGTGTAACCCATTATCGTTATGGATACCGAATTCATGAATCTTTCCTTTTATCTGGCTGACAACGAAAACCCACAATTAAGCTAGCGCATTGCTGGATTCATGCAATAGCTCGCTCGAAGTGCGGTAGATATATGGATATAATTTATTATTTTATTAATTCTGAATCTCTTGCATGTACCGAAGATGCAGAATTTGATACGCATCGCCATCTTCATGAGATCATCGACTCACCATTAAATTAATTAATTGCAACGACAATATTGCATATGATATCAATTCCACTTCAATACTGGGTACTACAAATTATTCAAAGTGAGGGTTAGACCAACCCCCGGCCAGTTAATTATTTAATTACCTAACTCGATCGTAATATTTAATGTAATTATACATATGTTTGTTTGAAAATGTTAAATATTATTGTAAACAGCCTACAACTAATTATATATTTGAGGCCGGTGCATGGTATGTATATGAGATCCCACACGATTTATATTTGGAAGAATTAGTTCGTATTGTTAATTATAATAATTTCAAGGTAGTCCAACATTATTTATGATCATGACACTAAGTACGTACGAATTCCTTATAGAATATAAAACCACATGTGGATTGAGTTTTCCTCGTTCGATTATTAATCTTTTAAAAAAAAACAAAAGAAAAAAAAAAGATAAGAGGTGTGGCTGCTAGCTACTAATACTCGTGAAATTGCTTTCCCCTTAACTAGGGTTGAAAACTGACGTTGTCAGTGCAGTTCCGGTGCAAAACCGATGCCGCACCGATGGCTTTTGGAGAGTTTCAAAACCGATCGATTAGGGGGGAGAAAACCGTCAGCCTCCGTGTTGGCGTGAGTCGGTGCAATTCATCGGTTTACCTTCGGCGTCGCTGTGAAGGAGGAAGGGAGCGGCGGGTTGTGCTGTTGGTGGGAAGAAGCAAACCTACAGAGGGAAGAAACAGAGGGAAGAAACAGAGGGAAGAAGCAGAGGGAAGAAGAAGAGGGGGGTTTAATTAATCACAGTCGAAACTGCGTTGTTTCACCTAAATTTTTTTATAAAAGTCATTTTAAATACATATAATATAATATAATATATATATAATCAGCCGGGTTGACGTTACTGGGTTGCCATTTTGAGAGTGCCAGCCTTCCTATGGCTGCTGCCAATGGGCCAGCGGTTCCACAAAGCCGCCCTCGGATGTTTGCAGATCTTGTAACAGCGGCCCCGTAGCCGCCTCCGGAATTTGATGTACCTTTTAGGGCTCCGAAAGTCATTAAAGGTGAGCTCTATTTTTTGTTCTCCAAGGATGAAATTAAAAGGTCTGAAACCGTTTCGCTTCTCTATTGTTCTTAAGTTCCTCAAGCACCGACCATCTCTGGACGCAATCCGTTCTTTCATTCGCACTCGTTGGGGCTTGGCTAGCATTTCGGTGGTTTCATTACAACAAAAACAAGTATTTATGAAGGATTATTTGCGACGAGAATGATTATTTACGACCAAAACAGACTTATTTTTAGTAGGAAATAATTATTTTCGTAGGAAATAGTTGGCCACGAATAAACAATTTTCTTGTAGTGTTTCAACGATGAGTAGATCTCGTAATGTGTTCATTCAGTTTCAATCGGAGGATGATTTAAACAAGACCATGGCCCGAGAAGCAACTAATGTGGACGGAGTGCATTATCGGGTTTTTTGTTGGTCGCCTGAGTTCAAGGAGGATGATGAACCGTCTCTGGTTCCCGTTTGGGTTTCCCTTCCAGGTCTCCCACCACACTTTTATCATTCCTCTTTTCTGAAGATTTTCACTGCCCCATTTGGAAAATACATTTGTCGCGACAATACAACTCGTTGCGCAACTAAAACAGATGGTGCTCGTGTGTGCGTGGAGATGGATGCAGCAAAGACTCCTCCGAGCTTTTTCTAGATTGGTTCTCCCGGGTCCCCTGCTAGCTGGTATCAGGAAGTAGTTTTTGAAACCCTCCCTACTTTCTGCACAAAGTGTAAGAAACAGAGGCATAATGAGAATAATTGTAAATCAGGAGGGGAGAAAAGCATATTGAATCAGAATATTGGTGGAAAGAAATGGGTGCGGAAGGGCCCTCAGGACAAACCAGAAGAAAATATGGTGATGATAAATACAAATTTAATTACAGGTGAAATTTCGGATGAGAGGAATAAGACACTGGAGAAGGAAGAAGAAAATCTAAGGGAAGAAGGGGAACTTCAATGCCATCAACAAAATTTTACTTCTCTTGTGAAATCAGTTTTTCAAGGTAATATGGCAATGCATGAGGGATTTAAGAAGCAACCAGTATTGATGAATGACAAAATTGTTTTTATTGAAGAGTTGGAAGAGGGTGAAATTATATTGAACAATGACCAGGTGCATATGGCTCTAGTTAGGGTTAGCATAGAGGCTGATCCTTGTCAATCTGGGAAGTTTGGTCTAGCTTATGAAGTGGAGCATGTGCAAGAAGATGACCCTAGTATCCAAGGGGATGATGATATTGATCCGGATATGCCTTCCCTGATGGACTCTAAGGATGTTCATCCAGAGGTGTAGAAAGAAGCACGGTTTTGGTGAGGTTTTTCGGACTCTATCTGATTCGGATGGTTTGCAGCATGCGGTTCATTTCAACAGGACAAAGAAGTTATCTCAGACTCGGATGAGTCTACCCAGAATATTGATGGAGGGATTGGAATTAAGGTGAGGAGCTCTAATAGGGCAAAAAGCAAGCCCTTGCGTCTGAATTTATGATGAATAGGATTATGTATTGGACTATCCGAGGTTTTGGGACCTCTAGAAAAATATTGCTGAAGATGGTGAAAGCTAGCAAGCTGTGTAGTTTTGTCGTGGCAGAATCGTTTATTGATGGGCAACACCTTTGTCGTTTGCAAAAAGATGTTCAATTCAAAGGCAGTGTCTCAAATCAAGAGGAAGGGGGTAAGCTCTAGGTGCTTTGGCCTAAAGATGTGAAAGTCTCTGTGTTGAGTTCTTCTTCTCAGTGTATTAACATGGAGATAGTATTGGCTGGTAAGAGATTGTGGATTTCCTTTGTTTATGCAAAAATGCCAATATGTGGAGCATCGTATGTTATAGGATGAGTTGTGTAGTTTACATCCTCAAAATGTTTCTTGGATGGTTATTGCTGATTTTAATATTATCAGATCGGATGAGGAGCGGATTGGGAGATGACCTCGGCCTCATATAGCCATTGAGGAATTTAATTCTTGCATTGATATGGTCGGATTATCATATTTGAGCTTTAAAGGGAATAAGATGACCTAGTGTTATGGTCATGGTGGGAGGTCTCGAAGCTGGGAAAGATTAGATCGTGCTCTTGTTAACTCCGCCTTTGTATTGGAGTATTCTTCGGCAGGAGGAGTTTATTTACCAAAATTCTCTTCTAACCACTCTCTTTTAGAGGTGAATTTAACTCCAGTTGAGAGAAGATATGGACATGCTCCATTCAAGTTTCAGCAAATGTGGGCAACTCATGAACAATTTTTAGACTTTGTTACTGATGCTTGGAAGAAGGAACAGTGTGGTGGGGGGATGGTTCGATTGGCAAGGAAATTAAAGAATTTGAAAGGGGTTCTCCATGTACGGAACCGAAGGTTTTTGGTAGGACAGGGGTTCACATTAAACAATTGGGGGAAAGGGTGTAGGCATTGGAAGAACAATTACAGGTTGGTGTTTTAAAGGATGTTGAACTTGATCTATTAACTTCCGATGTTGAATTGACTATGTGGAATAATAGAGAAGACAACCTTCTAGCCTAACAAGCAAAGCAAGCATGGCTTAGTTCGGGAGAAGCAAACTCGAAATTTTTCAAAGTTATGGCTTCCAAGAATCACAAAATGGTAGGGTAGGTGGAAATTAGTTAGAATGTTTGGTTGAAAACTCCGGATGAAGTCCGCTCGAGGGCTGTGTTTTATTTCCAAAACTCCTTAGCCTCAAACCACCGAACCTCATTACCAGTTTTATCGGCACTTTTTGATCGGGTCATTTAGGAGGATGGCAATGTGGCTCTCCTTGAGCTCCCTTCAATCCAAGAGGTAAAACAGGCTATGTTTTCAATTCCTACAGATAGTAGTCTGGGTCCTGATGGGTTTGGGTTGGGTTTTATAAACCTTGTTGAGATATTGTGGGTTCAGATGTGATGGATGGTGTTCATGATTTCTTTAGAGGTGGTAAAATTCCAAGGGAGTTCACGGCATCTTTTCTAACTCTGATTCCCAAAGTTGATAACCCAAAGAGTTTTGACAAGTTTCGTCCTATTAGCCTTTGCTTAGTGTTTTATAAGGTGTGTACTAAAATTCTTGTGGGTCATTTATCTCCTTTATCACCTTGTTTAAACTCCGAGGAACAATGAGCTTTTATACCGAGAAGAAACATTTTTGAGAATGTGAGTTTGGTACAAGAGATGATTCAAAACATGAACAAACCGACTCGAGGAAGTAATGTGGTTTTGAAGATAGATATGGCTAGAGCCTATGACAGCATTAGTTGAGATTTCCTTATTCACTCTTCAGCTGCATATGGATTTTCTGAAGAGTTTGGTATGCTGGTGCGGCAATATGTCTCTTTGCCATGGTACTCAGTTGTGATGAACGATATACCAAAGGGTTTCTTTCAGGGAAAGAGAGGTTTATGGCAAGGAGATCCTTTGTCTCATTACCTATTTATTTAGGTGGAGGAGATTCTTTCTAGATTATTGAAAAAGAATTTCCAAGAAAGGAAAATCTCTCATTTTCAGCATCCGATAAGGGCTCCTACGATTTTTCATCTGATGTATGCTGATGATATTATGATTTTTGCTAGTGGGGCTAAAACATCGATTCGGGCCATTGCTGAGATTCTTGCAGTATATGAGAGTTGGTTTGGGCAACAAGTAAACAAAGAGAAGTCCTCCATTATTTTTTCGAATTTGATTACAGATGCTAGGTGAAGAAACATTTTACAAATTTCTAGCTTCACTAAAGGGTCTCTGCCATTTAAATATTTGGGGGTTCCTATTGTGTCAGGGAGGTTGAAAGCAGTTCATTTTGATGAGTTCTTTGGTAAGATCAGAGAGAAAATTGGGGGTTGGCAAGCTCGGCTTTTGTCTAGTGGAGCTCGTCTTCTGCTCTTGAAACATGTACTTGGTAGCTTTCCTATCCATTTTTTGTCGACCTTGTAGATACCTAAGTCTATTCTCTCTTCCATTTCAAAAAGTTTTAATAATTTTTTTTTGGGTTATAAGGATGGAAAGCCAAAGAAACATTGGAAATTTTGGGATTTGATGTGTAAACCTGTTAAAGAGGGTGATATTGGCATTCGGAATTTTGGTGAGGTGCAAAAAGCTCTTCATATAAAATTTGCTTGTCAGTTGTTATCGGAAGATTCTCTTTGGTCCCCATTTTTTAAGGCCAAATACATTAAACAGAATCATATTTCCTTGGTTAACCCAATAAAAGGTTCTAGATTTTGGAAAATGGTGATGAATAGTATACCAAATGTTCTTAATCATTTGAGATGGAAACATAAGAGAGGGCATATTTCTTTTTGGTTGGATAAATGGTTCGGGGATGAGCTTCTAGTGGCTACTTGTTCTACTATGTTACCAAACTTAAAATTGAAGGATTGCCGAATAGAAGGGGGTTGGGCTATGGAGTTGCTAGGTCGGTTATGGGTGTTCAAAAGGCACAGGAAATATTTTCTAATTTTTGTAGGCATCAGGATGAGGTAGACTGTTTAATATGGATGGCTAAAGAGAATGGTAAATTTTCTACTAAAAGTGCATGAGAGGTTATTCGAGTACAAGCTCCAAAAGTCAAATGGAAGGACTGGATTTGGTATCAGTGTATTCCAAAAAATATGGCAACTATCATGTAGAAGAGTAGTCACAATGCTTTAACTGTGGATGATAAAATTCGTAGTATTGGCATTCCCTTAGTTTCCAAATATAACTGTTGTGAGCAAGGGAATTATGAAGACTTAGATCATGTGTTGGCAACGGGTGAAGTGGCATGGACCATTTGGAAGAGATGTGCTTTGCAAGTGGGATTCCTTCGTTATCAACATTGTACCTGGAAGCAGACAGTATATGCATGGTTTGCTAGAGCCTCCAAAACATCGACAAAAGGTCAACTCATGGGTCTCATTCCTACTATACTTGGAGACTTTGGAATCACCGGTGTAGAGCAAGGATGGAAGGAAAGTTGGAATCAGTGGAGGATATTTGGCGGAATATTAAATTTTGGATTTTTAAACTGAGTGAGAAATTGAAGATATTGAAACCCTTATCTCGATGTGATGAAACTTTATTGGCTGATTTAAATATTTCCTTCAAGCCGAGGACGTGTAGGCCAAGTCAGATAGCGCGATGGAACCGGCCAAGGGAACTTTGGCTAAATAAAATATAGATGAAAGTAGTAGGGAAAGATTGAAGAAGGCGGGTGCAGGGGGCTAATTTGGGATTCTGCATGTAATTTGGTGCTTGCTTTTTCTGTCCCTCTAGAGTTTGGTACCAACAATTATGCTGAATTCATGTCCCTTCTATATGGTGTTAGACATTTGAGTAGATTTGGTTATAGGAATGTGGAAATAGATATGGATTCTATGGTTATTGTAAATTGGATAACTGTCTCAAATTGTCCCATTTGGTATCTAGAAGATTATTGGATTGAGCTCATGGAGTTACTTCAGGGAATTACTTTCAGCATACGGCATGTCTATTGGCAAGGAAACAGTACAACAAACTTCTTGACAAAGTTGGCTTCTGATGGTTGTGCTACTACATGGGAGTCCTTGGCTCTTGTCCCTCCTTTGCTTTGAGGTTTTATTAGAACTGACAAAATGGGACTTCCATATATGAGAATTTGATTTAGAATGATGGTTATACTTTTATTCTTGTTTTTATTGGTTCTGGTTGGTTTTAGTTTGAGTGTGTATTGTTTCGATTGATTTGAGCAAGGATTTTAATATCTTAGTTGGGATTTTATGTCTATTGTAACCCACAGGTGTTTGATTGTAATCACGATTTTTTCCTCTACCATAAGTGAGGACTATCAAGAAAATTGGGGTACCGTCCTCTTATAAAAAAAATTAAAAGAAAAAATCGGCCGTAGTTTAGGTTTGGTTTAGAACAAAACCGAACCCGTAAGCGACGATTTCCTTAATTTTATGCTACCGGCCGATCGGTTCTCTGCTAGCTTCGGACTCCGACAACAGTCGATTCTGTCGGTTTCTATACAACTCTACCTTAAACAAGTCTATCTAGCTAGCTATGCAACGTCACTTGTATCCAGAACCACCTAATTTATTATACATATGTTTATCCAATTCAAGCTGTATTATGTGTATGTTCTTAAATTATCAACCAAAATGCAAAGTTAAAACCAATTAAATAATATTATTGGTCAGATGGATATTGCTTATAATTAGGTAACTTTCCATTGCACGCACCATCATGGCCTCATGCACGCATGCTTTAATTTCTGTGATTCAATAATTAGTTGATTAATTACTTCAATCTCATCTACGTGTATTTTCACATATATATATATATATATATATATATATATATATATATATATATATACCAAATCCGCATGATCTAATTGGTCACTTGCACTTAAACTGCAACCAACCAAGCTAATTTATTGTGATCAGGTGCAGTACTACGCGTACATACACAAAAACTCAGTCACCAAGAAATTATATATACTACTTTATAATGAGAGTACTGCTCAAATTATCGCCTTTTTTTTTATAATATATATGCATGCCAGCTACTAAATTATAGTAATTATCATCTTATTCCCCAAGCTCGAGCTCCCCCACTTCTCTATAAATTTATACTTTAAATATTATTTAAGATCTAATATTCGTTAAGATCATGCCACAATATTAACTGTTAATTTTATCCATCTAATTAACTATATATGGTCATATGTTATATATTAATTAATTACCATCATGATCATCAGGAAGTAAATTACAATTTATATTTTTTCAAATTGGAGTTTAAAGTGACAACTTTATTACTTTGATTGCCGGATTAGAAAATAAGAAGTGTGTAATAATTTGAGGGGATCACTAAAATCTAATTTTCCGTTCAGTCAATATTGATCACAAAATAAAGATGTACGTCATCTTCCACCCATCAATTCATGATATATATGTACGGTTGATCTTGACAATAAGAGATACCTACGACTAACATTAATGACTCTTTATCATGAAGATCAATTACCCATGAGTTTTTTTATAACACGTGTGAGGCAACTACAAATTATATATATAGATTATGCTTCGGAATATTTTTCAAGCGGCCCACCATCATCTTCTCTTTTTTTTTTTTTTTCCGTAGAGATACGAATTAGATAAATTCGTTTATATTACTGTTCATTAGTAGTAAAAATAAAATAAGTGCTAAATTAATCATTCATGAAAAGATTTTATACAAATAAAACTTATGAATTCATGACCACGTGGCTAGCTTTAATACGTACGTTAGATTTTATTTACTATAAAAAGAGTTTTACGTGCATAAAATTATTAATTAATGCTGTCAAGTTTCAGTTTCTGGCCAAAGTCTTTGCTCATGGTTAGCTTATACGTACATGCTTTTTTTTTTAATTTTCCTTTTTTTTTAAAAAAAAAAAAAAAGGAAAAGAAGAAGAAGCTAGCTAAATGTCAATATCGGATCACATAGATCTCTTATATATCTATATATATAGCTAATGCATCGCTACTAATACTGAATTTACCTATAACGCAGTCAGTACTGATCAGATCATGATGTGGTATTGATCAAGCATATATATTATATATATGCATTCTCTGAATGCTAATTCCTTCCATGCTTTTGGAAAAAAAAAAATATGTTGCACTTCTTTGTAGATCTTTTGAATGGGGATCATAAATAGGCGCATGTGGTAAATTAAGATCAGCTGAGATCGAAGCATGCATGTAGGCTGCATGCTGCGCTTAAAATTAGGATTTCAGAGATTTTTCCCTTTACTTTCTGAAAAAATAATGAAATTGGTGCTTAATTACTTCCTATACACGCTTTCTTAATTTATTTTTATGAGGATATTAATTATATATAATATATATGATCTACATCCGAAATTAATGAAATTTCCAAAGGTTGGAACTAATATTTTCTCTTTGTCATCACATGAGTCGCTATATATAAAGCCCTTTAATTATTTATGCACAATTGGCAATTTGGCTTGGCATTATATATAAGTGACTATTATCATTCATTCGTTAATTAAGCACTCCAATCGATTAGCATGCAGTTTGTCCGTATATATATAATTAGATTGGGTGTGTGTATATATATATATATATATATATATATATATATATGATTCTTTATCTGAAGGGACGATGGCCCAATGCATTGGGCAAGGGACGCTGCCGGTACTTTTAAGGTATATATAGTTTCATTACAACTGTCGACATTGCTAATAAAGAAGAACCAGAAGTATGGCATATTTAAAAGTGCTATTGATATGAGTAGTGGCCATGCCATATCTTTCTTTTTCAATTGATTAAGACCTCTAATATTCCACCACCATATATATATATATATATATATATATACACCTTTGGCATCTTCTAAAGAATATTAATATTGCACGGCAGTACTACTTGAGGGCTGGCCTCCTTTCATTAATATTCTTCAGTACTACTACTCAACTTGCATGTCCAAGCATCACGAAGACTGCATGTAAAATCAAACAAAAACCCATATAGTCAAGCAACTACTATACATGATCATGACATGCAGAAGATGGAGTGCATTAATCGTGAATTATAAGGATATGTTTCTCAAGATCTTGGGTGACAACATTAACCCTCTTGAGATCAACTAACTAGCATCCATTTGCCTGTTATATAATTATTGGAGATTTAGCTTTGAGTGGGTAAGACTAGCATTAGCAGTAGAGTCAATAAAATTTGGCCAAAATTTGGTTAGAGAATTCACTTTTATAAATTTAGCTAGTCACTTTTTAACAATACCAAATAATAGACTCAACAAATTATCTATATATCACTATTCTATTAAAATATTGATTTTGACATTTTCATTTATTTTGACCCAACGTACTCCGGGCAGACTTTGATGCGGATTTTATTCCAGGTTTTACCTTTCACGCAGTATACTTTTTCTCCTTCGTGCTTCACACGAAAAGACTTTGTGATTTTTCCTTTGTACTGGAAGGTATACTTTTTTAGGATTTTTCCTTCGGTATCGCTTGGGTATACTTTTGTTAACTGAAGAGGATTTTTCCTTCGGCATCTCTTCTTGCGCAAGAGTAAGAGGAATTTTCCTTCCTCTTTTTCTTCTTGCGCGGGAATAATAGAGGCAGCAGAAAGAGGAATATAATTTTAGGATGAAACTAATATTTGGGCAGCCCGAGGGGCTTGCCAAATTTGGCCAGTGAACAAATGCTAGGTTATAATTACTATAGATTTATTGAGTCCATTGTAATAGATTTTTATGTAATTTAGCTAAACTTTGGCCAAAATTTAGCTAAATTGAGTCCACTACTAGTACTCTAAGGGTTGGAGTGGGGTTATATATGCATGGCATGTCTAAATATTGGGTCCCAAAGTTATAATAATTCTCATTAATGCAAAAGCTTTGTACATTGTGGGAAACTGCAGCTTATGATCTGTATTGAGAAGGCGGGGAAAAACCAATGGACAGGATGGTGTGTATAGGAAGGAATGGGGGACTATGTGTTGCTGCTTACTGATGCCATCATCCATATTGAGAAGAACTGCGATCGTGTGTTTACAATGTATGGAAACTAATAGAGGCCTCAACTTGGGTGGGAAACTTTGAAGTGCATTATTAATGTGCTATGATTAATAAGGGAAAAGAGCCAAGACCACTGAAGGTATAAATTTTTAGTGGAGGATACATAAAACATTGAAAAAGACATGACCACCACTAAAACAAGAAAGCAAATGAGAGCTGAGAAAAAATAATGGGTATCATATACAGCACTTCTTTGGCCCATCCTTTTGGTGGGTAACCCCTCAAGACCTAACCCCGGCCAACTCCTACAAAGCAATCCATGTCCTAATCAGGTTCATTAAAAAAAACTGAATAAAAAAAAATGCAAAACCTTTTACATCAGTCCATGATTTCGAAAGATCAACCAATAATTCGGTGCAAAATGGGGCTGATGTCACCAGGAAATTATGCCCTAACCAATCGCTCTTCAGTAACAATATTATCATTGATGTGTGTAATACACTGAAAACCCATTACAGACTTACAGAGTGTAAGCACCAAATAAATGAGAGCATATATATATGGCAAATCATGAGATCGTTATTTTAATCTCCAGCAAAAGGTGTACGTACTAATCTTCCATGTCAAAAGGCAACCGGGATCATATGAGTACATGATATGAAATGCATAGTTTCGAAAATAAGTACATGCATGATGCATCCTTTACATGACTTGGTATATATCAAACAACAGGCCGCCTGCCCTTTTGATCTTAAATCATGGATTTTATTCTTTCTTCTTTTATTTGGGGGATTAAAAATATATATATGCCTGGACAATGAGTTAGATGAGCAAGTGGCTTGCATTGTAACCTCGTGTTTGCTTATCATGAGACACAACAATCAAAAATGTTGATGACATGATTCAAACGTACGTGATCATGACGTGATATTATTCATCAACATCGATCTGCAGGCCGGCACTTAATTTTCATAAACTATCATTTATAAGTTAATCTAATGGGTGATCTCTAAATTAAAGTAGTAGCTTTATTTTATTGGTATTGATCAAGTACTGCCATGCATGATATCCTAATAATTAGTGAGATTATGATAAACGCACAAGCACTATTAATAAATGCATCCGAAACCTGTATCATTAATTCCATGGAGGGATAGATAAATGTTGCTAATTTCGTAAGTAATGAATATTTAGGCTGGCGGTCAGACCGGCCAGACAGATCAATATTGTATTGATCATCTAGCCCTACAAATTATAATTAACTTCATGACGTTACCATGTAACATACCACCTTCTTAATTTCTTGTACTTTGCAGGCATGCATGGTAAAATATTGAGAATACAATTAATTATAAGTTTATGATCACTAAATTATACATGCAGATTACTCGGCCAATAGCAGACAAATCATGATATAGAGTATATATGTAAAGTACTGACCTACAGAATGATAATTATTATATATGATAGACTCATGTACGTAGCAGAATAATGTGCATATATATATATATATATATATATATATATATATATATATATATATATATATACAAACTGATCTACGGCCAGAGAATTCCAGATCAACACCTGGAAATTCAACTGCACATAAAAGAAGAGTAATTGGATACTGGATGTAACAGTGGATGGCTGCTAAGAATGTTCTAAAGTGGCATTTTCTATTATTAGTGATCAGTTTTGCTACGATATATATATGAAGCGAGAGATTCGAGTAATTAATTAGCTAGTCATGACTTCCATTTTAGAGGCATATATATATATATAGAGTATTAATCAGGGGCGGAACTAGGATTTGGTGTCTGGAGGGGCGATCAGCAAAGTGTGCAGTATGTGTCAGCATAAATAATATATACTTTTTGCACGTAACTATATAAAAAAATAATCATACGCATAAAATTATACAATTTTTCTCGATTTATTCATATTTTTCTAAGTTTTAAGAAAAATTTATAAATTAAGAATAAACCTAAAAAAGTATCTAATAATATAAAAGTCATTAGATTTTTTATTGTATAATTGTATTACTATTAATAAGTGAACAAAAAAAAACATGTGAATAACTAATAAATTCTTCACAAAAGAAAATAAATTCTTCACATACTCTCTATCTCTCTAGAAACATCTCATCAATCATCTAGCTAGATAAATTTGCTACCTCTCATATGCAAGAATCTTCCAGATTTGTTTTAACTATTAGATAAACTCTCTTGAAACTTCTAGCTAGTTAACTGATTAATATATGGTTAAAAACATCTCAAAGGTTGTAAAGGAAGATTATGTACAAGTGATAGGTAAGAAATTTAATGAAGTTGAGAATGACCCAAATGAAAAAAATGAAAAAAAAAAATAATCACGTAACTATATATGTAAGCTCAGAAAGATAAGAACAACTTATATGATATCATTGATATAAAACTAAACAAACAGCACAATACACACTAAAAGTAAATAAAGAGAGATAGAGATGTCAAATCAAGACTATTATGTTAATGGACTTAAATATATTTGAGTGATATATTATGTGTTTGAGTATTGGAGCCAATCTTAAATATTTTAAAAATATTTACCCTTAAAATTATAATTATATAATATATAAGACTAATTTTTAAAATTTTTTTGGAGCCCCCAACCTACAAGGCTACGACATAGTTCCGCCCCTGGTATTAATATTCATTGGCCAACCGTACTCACTGTTTTAACGTTGGTGTTCCAACAAATGGCTGGACCGAGGATTGCAATTAATAGTAGTACTAGAGAGTCCATCCAATTATAAGGTTGTTAAACACCATGGGTCCAAAAACTAGAGCTAGCTAGCTAGCTAGTTTCAATCTGAACATCATGTAGTTAGTCGATCTAGTCAACGACAAAAAAGTTCATGTTGAAGTAGGGAGATGTGATGCATCTTAATTAATTCATTAGTGCACGCAGGGCAGAGACAAAATGCATGCGACGGTGGTTTGTTCCACTTTAAACTTTAAAGGTTAATATTCTTCGTCTTCTGTCAATGGAAATAGATCATGACATTGAGAACAAATGATCATATCATGTGTAGGAATATATTGTGGTCGAGAGGCTGATAATTGATCAGCACAACTAGATAATATTATCCAACAACTAGTCCAGGTTGTGGATCTAGCGAATTTACCTGGGCCAGTTATGTGATTAATGCAAGCCCATCTGCGTCGATAAAGATAGCTAGCTAGCTGCCAAAATGTTATTATCATTATTCACACACAAACACACATATATATGTAACTCGTATTAATAATCATAGATCGATGGGTTATTGTTTGGCCCCTCATTTCCTAGTCATGATCAAGCTCACAGATTATGATTCTCAAAGAGCCAAAACGCATTTTATTGAATTCGTGTCTTAGAAATATCTCCTATTTGTCTGCTCTGATAAGGTTAGAATAATGATTAATTACGTGATTAGTTTAAATATCAGCTTTTGGGACAATTTGTCATTTTTCAGGATATTTACAACGTGCATGTCGTCCAGAATTTAAGCCGTATTGGCGCCTATGCCTAATTTAATAATTAACATGATGAGCACATTACATATCATGAATATCATTAATCAACTATCCCTTTATAATGAAGGTTTTGTGAGCACAAGAAGCACGAAAGCACCATGGCCTTGTTAAAATTTCCATCAATTCACCAATTGACAAAATGGCAAAAAACCTAACTCGGAATTCACGTGGGTTTAACCTCATGAAATTGTCTTTTTATGGCATCCCCTGGATCCCGCAAATTAAAGGATCAGGAAAATCTTCTTTTCACAATAGATGATAAGCATCTCTTGTTGACTAAGTACGCAAAAGATGAAACATGCATGAAGAAGATTCCCCTTTATAACCGGATGCTATTATATATCCTACTTTTTGTGTCGTATAGGTCCATAGCCATCTTGATTCAGTACTGTTTGATATGATAAGATTTGGCTTACACCATTACTGCTCGAAATCATGAAGTCTCGAGCAATATCA
Source organism: Juglans microcarpa x Juglans regia (assembly GCF_004785595.1). NCBI lineage: Eukaryota > Viridiplantae > Streptophyta > Magnoliopsida > Fagales > Juglandaceae > Juglans > Juglans microcarpa x Juglans regia. Next base: position 36,891,518 of record NC_054594.1, on the reverse strand, counting down.
TATATGCAAAGCACTCCTACTTGAGAGCTAGCTGCAACATCCACTACTCCAGTCAAATTGTCCCAGTATTGCGGAGACACATTGAATCTCATCATGCATGCATATATAATATATATATATATATCATATATATTGTCCTATCAATTGTGACCCTCCAGAATTTGCATTTCTTTTAATATTGCTATTTTCTTACACAATATAATTGCCATTGCCTTCATGATGTATGGGGGGGTTTTTACGTGTCAAACTTGGCAAGCTAGCTAGCTAGAGTGTAGCTAGAGACCTCACGCTCACCTGTAGAAGTTTGAAACCAGTATATAAATCCCCGGGCTTTTTTCCAGAGCCAAAGCTTTTTGGTTTATCACATTAATATACAGTAAAATGCATGAAGAAGTGAGATGCGCGGGTCCTTTCAGTTTTGTCGATGGTAAGAAAGACTAAATGTCACATCTTGTGATATCATCTGCAAATAACTAAGAAAGTCGTAATGTTTATAAGCTGGAGCGAATCAGGGTTTTAAGAGGCCAGAAATTAATGGCAATATATGGAAATTAATGGACGTCTCAATATCGTTCGAGTGGGGGGAGCATTGAAATGCATATATGATGTGTTGGTTAGCAAGGAATAGCCAAGACCACCAACGTGTTTTTGTGGACGCAACTATGCAAAGATGTTGATAGGGACACCAGCACCAAACCAAGAAATTAAGCGAAACAAGAAAGAAAACAAAAGATCATGCACTTCGAAAAAAAATATGAATTTGATCCTTTGAATCAAGCAACTTTTAGATCAATATATAAGAGCAAACTTGTAAAAGAAGAAACAAAGTTGACCCCCAATTATTACGACATTCCCCTACAATTCTTTATATATATATATATATATAGTAGTGAATCATGTTCAGATGAATAGTGATTTCACAACTTGTGACAATGCAATCCACGCTGCGTGTACTACTTTCAAAAAGAAAAGCCATTAAACATCCATAATTATACGGATCGGAGATATTGCCTCAATAATTTGATGGAAAATTGGGCCTGCTGATGTCACAATGAGAAACTTATGTTCAACAGATCATAAGTATATAGTAGTTGGTCTGTAATATAATGATTTTAAGTAATTGTATGGCACTAAATTAATGCCCAATATTGATGCATTCAGATATTATCTCTTCCCCAAGAACTGGCATGGAGAGTGCAACTGCAATAGTACCTAATTTACAGAGTACAAGTCAATTAACGACACTAGGCTAGCTATATATCTTTAATGGAAAAGCTAATTGGCTTTTATTAAAGATGAACAAGCTGTGATCATGGCATTCTTGACTTTATAGATTCTCTTCCTTTTCTGGGTTTGAAAGTTGTGAGGCCGGTTTTAATGGTCGAAATTCCCATCAGTACTGAAGTGGAGGGAGATTAATGACCCGTATGTATGTTGAGTTGAGTTTTTTATAAATAATAGTGAGTTGAGATGGTGGAGTGAATTTTATAAGACCCACTTAAGATGAGTTTAGATGTGTTTGAATATTAAGATGAGTTTAAACATATTTATGAAAAATTAAAAAAAGTTGTATGTCCTGCGTGTAAAGATATCATGTTAAGTTGAAAAAAATTATGGATCTCACGTGTAAAGAGGTTTTAAGTTAAGATGAATTTAGTGATTTGAGAATTGTGTGTTTGGATGTTAATTAGACTCATCTTAAAATTAGACTGAACTGAACTCAATTCAGTCTAAATTCCAATTAAACAGGACCTAGTTGCAGTTTGGATACTGAGTTGAGATGAGATGAATTGAGATAAAAGTTGAAAGTTAAATAAAATATTATTAGAATATTATCTTTTAATATTATTATTGTTTTGGAATTTGAAAATGTTGAATTATTTATTATATTATGTATAAAAATTTAAAAAAATTGTAATAATTAGATGAAATGAGATAAAATAAGATGAGTTGAAAATTAACTACAGCCCTTGGGACATTGTTAGCACCACACAATCATGCTGCTTCTAAAGTTTGACTAACATAGTAATTGCCATCAAGGCATAGGTTTTAACAATTTTGTCACTGTTTGTCTTAATTGCTGTTGGTATATGTTAACCTATATATAATTTTGTCAAAGCGATATACGAATTGTTAAGGCGACTGTACTCTGTGCATCAACGTACAGAAATACGTACCTTTTAATTTTTAGTGTAGATTTTGGAGCAGATGAGTTATTTTTAGTTTTCAGGTCAGGGACAAGAATAATTTGTTTAAGATTTCAAAAAAAGAGAAATGTTTTAATCACAAGAGATTCATAAAAATAAATCTACAAACTTATATAAATTGATGTAGTGTATATATATATATATATATATATATATATATATTAAATTGTAAAATTACTTTTATTGTAAAGTATATCTAACTTATCAGATAAGTTTTATCTTACGAAATCATGTTAGTTTAATTTTACTTTACTTTTGTGTGATCTTTTTATAATTGTAGCATTCTATTTAAAAAAAAAAAAAAAACCTACCCCCTTAATTAATCCGACTGACATCAAACATGCAATCAAGATCTCTTAAATCATGTTCATTGCTAGGTTACCTATGTTAATTTTTCTTCATCAAGAATTTCTCCTTATTAAACCGTGCTGAGTGTAGACAAGAAATAACTGAAATGTATTAGGGGGTCTTTTGTTCGAGTTTGAAAATGTCAATGTTTGTCAGGGTTGAAAATATTGGGCCGTCAAGAACATACACCAAGCAGCATTGGTAGTGATTTATGCATCTTTATATACAAAATCATCCTTTTTGAAGAATGATTTTGCATATAAAAAAAAAAAAAAAAACTCAAATATTAGTTTATGCATCTTTGAACTAAATAATAATAAAATATTATTATTTTTTTATTTTTTATTTATCTTCTAAAATTATTTTTTTATATATATTTTACAGTTAACATCCACTTTGTATTATCAACTTAATACAAATTTTATATATCAAAATCATCTTAATATAAATTCTACAAAGTTGATTTTAATGGGTAGGAGAGAGAAAAAAATAATAAAATAATGTTTGAAGAATGAATAGTGCTTCTTCAAATTTAAAGAAATACTATTTATGGCTATGCAAAAATTTAAAGATGCATAATTCAATGAAGATGAATTTAAAGATATATTCTTTAAATTTAAAGATGAAGATGAAGATGGAGCCACTACCAATATTAGTTACCATAAAAACTAGCTAGCTACTGTCCAAAGATAATAGTGAGGTAGATAACAAAATCTTTTTATCTCATTTTATCTTATATATTCTCAATATTCAACCACTATAAATATAAATATTTTTTCAATTTCAAATCTTCAATTTTTTTATCTAATCATTAGCTAATCATTACAACTTTCTCAAACTTTCAAATAAAATTAAAAAAATAATTCAACTTTTTTAAATTCCAAAATAAAAATAATATTAAACAATTATATTCTAACGATATTTTAATTTTATAATATGGTTATTCAATTTTTTCTTTTTCATTTTCCAAACCATCTTATTACTATTTATAAATCACTTTATTAATATTACTCACAAATCATTTTATTTCATCTCACTATCCAAACGAATTAAGCTTAAGTCGATCCAAAACATATAAATTGAATTACCCGAAAATTTTGGAAGGCACAAGATCACATGAATTTGCTCGTCGAAATCAATGCATTATATGTAGTAAGAGTAATTATCTAAATAATGATGATGATGATGATGCCCGATCACAGTTTGACAGCTTCCTCTTCCTTTTGGGTTTCGTCAATAGCTCAAGTGAAGCTAAAAAGGGAGGATTTCCGAAAGTTGGATCGCTCCTGCAATCTCACTCAGTACATGATCATGTGAAAAGTGAAAACCCGTTAATTAAGATGACGACAACAATATTAGTGATGCTAATAATTATTATATCAATTAGGACGGCACTCGAGTACGTGACCAGTTCTGTATATATTTATATGACCATTATTTGATTTGGCATTTTTATTGTCTTCATTTCTATGAACCTTTGCGCAAAATTAAGCTGCTCGATCGATCGTCACCAAAAATAGAACTTCAAGGTGACATTACCAGCTAGCAGACTAGCTAGGCCGGCTCCACGAGATGTAGTAATTCATAGTTTTTGATCAGTACGTATTGAAATGTAACATTATCCTAAATATTTAATCATCAGGCGGAGTTTCCCAAACAAAATTCGATCTAAGTACTGTATATATGCACTTAAATAATGTTAATTGGAGGAGGCCGGCCGGGAGGTATAAATAATAGATCAAGAACCCCATGCATGCCAACTAGCTCAAGTACTATATCGCATATATATATCCCACATGCATGCATGCATTATCTTGAAACTTCCCGATCGATCCATTAATTGGCATTAATCAGTACTGAAGATGGACTTTTTCCGTCGTGCTCTTAACCCCAAATGGTCAACTGGCCTTTGTGACTGTGGAGTGAACAAAATTACATGTAAGTTTGCTCTCTTGGATCTCGATCATGAGACATGCATGCATATTATATATTTACTACTTTTAGAATGCAATATCGTATTATATAATATATATATATATATTAATTTCCTATATATCTTGCTCCAACAAGAATTAAGTTGTCATATAATCGCCTAATTAAGCATGCACGCAGCACGTACGTTCTTTCCCGTACAAATGGTTCAAATATTGGTCCAATTACGTACTGTACGTGTACTGGTGCAGGTTTGATAACATGCTGTCTCCCGTGCATCACCTATGGCCAAATCGCAGAGACTCTGGATGGCGGAAAAACCTGTGAGTATAAACATGATGATCATCAGGCACTCCATCAAATTTTCCATTAAGATATATATAAAAAAATAGGATTAATTACATTTTACCTCCTCAAGCTTTCACTTAATTCACAATGTACTTCCGAAACTAATAATTGCATTAAAGTGGACCTCGAATTTTTAAAACTTCTCAATCTCCTCCTTCCGTCTACCAACAACGTTAAATCTAACGAAAATTCACTTCACATGCTGCTCATGTGCATAGCATTCACTGCAAAGATGTAGTTTTCATCTAATTTATTATCATTGACCATATAAAATATAAAATAATATATACTATCAATTAATAATAAATCATTAATCATTAAAAAAAATTATTAATTTATATATGGTTAATGAATATCAAATAATTTCATTATATACATAGATTATTCATACTTGTTTACAACTTAGGTATAAAATAATTTTTTATATGGTTAATGAAATTATTTGATATTCATTAACCATATATAAATTATTAATAATTTTTTTAATGATTAATGATTTATTATTAATTGATAGCATATATTATTTTATATTTTATATAGTTAATAATAATAAATTAGATAAAAATTACATCTTTGCAGTGAATTTCCGTTAGATTTGATGCTGCTGGTAAACTGAATGGGGAGATTGAAAAGTTTTGAAAGTTTAAGGGTCCACTTTGATGTAATTATTAGTTTCAAATGTACATTATGAATTGAATAAAAGTTCGAAAGAATAAAATGTAATTAACCCAAAAATCTATTATATACAACTTGAAAATAATTAGTTCCCTCGAATATTTGATCCATCGAGAAAATTAAGGATAAGTAATTTATAATTTTCTAATTAATATTGTTTGTGGCTTGATCTCAATCTGGCTTGTGCCATATTATATGACATTTATATATATAAAAATTCTATGTACAGTCTTTTGTGTATTCTGTACATTCTATTAATGTGATTAATTGTATTATTTTTTATATTATAAAATAATTATTTTCATCAATCAAATTAATAAAATACATAAATAATACGTAAAAATAACTACATATAACAGAACTCTTATGTATGTTTCACATGCATGATGATCAGCATGTTGCGGGCAAGGTTGCGTGTATGTGCTCTTGATGACGGTGCAATTCCATTGGATCCTGTCCTGCCTGAACAGAAAGAAACTACGATCGAAATACGGATTACCGGATGAACCATGTTGCGATTGCTGTGTACACTACTGCTGTGAACCATGTGCTCTTTGTCAGGAGTATGCTGAACTCAAACACAGAGGCTTGGACCCCTCCAAAGGTTATATATATATTTGACTAACCAAACACTACTCCTCCTCCTGGCCTCCAGATTATTATAAATTTATTACTTATTAATGTTAATAATTAAGTTGTATTTTAATTAATTATTTTAAATTTTAATGCGCAATATTAGGTTCGAGTGGGCCACCAAAAGGTATGTTCATGTTTAGATCATAATGATCGAGCGAGCTCCTCCTGGCCTCGGCCTAGCTCCTATTTCCATGGAAGATTATCGATCAATTCGTCCGACGTCCGGCCATTTGCTTCTTTGCTTTTTGTGTGATTTGGTGATCATGATCTGGAGACAGGAAGTATCGCCGTCGCAGATTTTCAGATTAACAAAACGTATATGGATTGAAAATTCGTACAAAATAAAATAGCAGTTTAGACTAATTACAGTTACGATCTACATGATATCTTTATTAATCTGCTTTGTCTACGACTGTATAATCAATCTTCTATTTTTGGTGTGACAAGTGTACGGACAGCTTGGGAATCATGATATTGAAATTTGACGCAATTCATTAATATTGCCATAACTATGCTCTTTGACTCTTTTTTTTTTTTTTATAATTGACTTTGGGCTTGTATTATGAGATCTAACACTGTTCATGTGACGTGACGCTGTCTCTATTTTTTGAAAATTTTCTCTCCAAAATATATATGGATTCCTTAAAGTTCAATTTAATACCTAAAATCATTTTTTTTTTATATGTTTCATTTTACTCTAGATCCTCGAATTACGAGAAATCTAAATTCTCGTGAATATGATTTGTTTGAAAAGCAAAATTTAAAAGAGAAATTCTAACTAAAAACACTTTCATAACTACAAATCCGGATGTTTACATATATATATATATATATATATATATATATATAATTAGAAGCGACATTTCCAAAACTTCTCGAAACACTTAAAAGAATTATAATTACAATGTGTTAAAGCCGAACAATATATAATTAGACAGTTTCAAGATAGAGATGATCATGAGGTCGTATCTTTATGGTACGTAGTACTGCATATTAATGTACGTAATTTCATTATATTTTTATAAAAATATGTATATACATTAATAATTTTTAATGATACAAATTAAGACAATGGGATCGGATCATCGAGTACCATGCATGTTATATAAAAACCACCTCATAATTATTAAAAATTATTAGAGATTTATAACCTTAAAATTAAGAATTCAACGGCTTTCATGCATGGTAACATATATTATAGGACGATATAACAATATATAGAAAACTAATTAAGAGCTTCTATCTATTTTTAAGATTTTATTGTAGGCGTGAATATTATAATAAGAGGGCTATTACTCTTCATTCTACGCCTTTTAATTCCAAATCATATATATACATGGCATATTTTTAAATGGTTATTTCTATCGGTCATTTATATAATAACCATTTAAAAATATATATATATATATATTTACGAAAGATATATATTACAATATGCAATTATATTAGAATGACGGTGTAGATATTGCATAATAATAAATAAATAAACTAACCCTATCAAATTAGCTATTCCCTATCCAAAAGAACAATGAAATACAGGGTTGACCTAATTTAAATTTTAAATAGACAATGTAACTCAATCTAAAATTCTTTATATTGAAAAAATTATCCTTCTCAATTTCTCCAGTCTGGGCATTAAACCCACCTCAGGGCCTCAACCCCACCCAAAAGCCCAAGTCCAAAAATCATTGATTCCGAAGCCTACAAAATACCAACTCCTTCGAATCCCCCCACCTTCACTGTCTCTGTCTGTCTCTCGTGTCGAGGTCTTCGTCTTTGCAACCTTTTTTTTAGTACGACTTTGCGACTTTATGACTTCACCCAACCCCAGTCGGTCTTTCAAATTTTCAACAACAAATCCCATTTCCATTTCTATGCTCAATCAATGCTCGCATTCTCTTGCTCGATCTCTGTTTCAATCTATTAACCCGTATATCCTGTGAGACACAGAGTGACAGAGTGAAGGGTTGGGTTGAGACGTTGATCACGCACCATGTCTGACATTGTCAACGAGGCTTGGAGGAAATATCTCCTGCAGCTTCAGCTTCACCCTCTTAGAACCAAGGTTCCTTTCATTCTTGATTGAATACCATTCGTTTAACTACACCACGCTCTGTAACATCTTTTTCTATATTTTTACCTGTTGTTCAACATTCATTTGTGCCTTTTTTTATTTATTTCGGTTAAAGATGATACTTCATGGTTGTTTTTTGCTTAAACTTTTTGGGTTGCTAGGCAATTACAGCTGGATTTTTAGCTGGGTGTAGTGATACAGTCGCCCAAAAGATTTCTGGGATCAAGAAGCTTCAACTGAAAAGATTACTTCTTGTCATGGTACGCAAACTTTGTTTGTACATTCTTTAATTTGTTTACTTTCATGTGGAATGGATCAAACTCGTAACCTCAATCTGCTGAACGAGAAAAAAACGAATTTTATTCCTGTTTTTATGTTGTTTTCTTTTCCATGAATTGATAAAATCAGGTGACCATTCAAATGGCTGTATCAGTCATTTAGGCCCAGTTAAGGCCTTGGCTTTCGATCATACAAACTATAGAAGAGTCTATAAATATGGAGTTTCTTGAATTCGTAGTCTTTTTCCATAAATTGTTAGCCAGTTGTTGTACTTGTCTCTGCTAATTGAAAACTTAAATTGTTTTGCCAGCTCTATGGGTTTGCATATGCTGGGCCTTTCGGGCATTTCCTCCACAAGTTGATGGATATAATTTTCAAAGGGAAGAAGGGCAACAAAACTGTTGTGAAGAAGGTACTATGTTCTACGTTCATATTCTTTGTTAGCCGATTAATTTATATTCTTGTACTTGATTCAAGCGATTTTGAACTCATTTAAATGGGCCTTTTGTTCGGCTCTAGCCTATTTGCAAATATGTGATTAAGTATTGATGGATGGCGTTCTATTATTAGGTGTTATTGGAACAGTTAACTTCCTCTCCGTGGAACAACCTTTTCTTTATGATCTATTATGGTTTGGTAGTAGAAGGTATGTGCATTGATGAAGTAATTTCCGCTACGGCTTGCTTAGTTCCTAATGTTTACTTCTGTCTTATCAATTGAGCTTTACTGCCTTTACATACGATGGATTAAATATTTGTCAGTTCATGAAGTATATAATATTGCAAGATGTGGAAATGATGTTCTTGCTTGTGTTATCATGGACTGCGTAAAAGAAGAAAAATGGAAAAGATACATATTTATGCTTCCAAAGCATAGTTGTGATTGAATATAAATATGTTCTCTGTGTATGTGGCTTAGTCGGATTTGGGTTTTTTTTCCCTTTTTTTTTTTGGTGGGGGGGGGGGGGGGGGGGGGGGGGGGGGGGGGGGGGGGGGGGGGGGGGGGGGGGGGGGGGGGGGGGGGGGGGTGATCATGCCAATGCTCAAACTGTCAATCTTTCATTATGAAAGACCCCCTAAAAGCCTTACTCAGCACTGATGGGGGGCAAAAACTTACACTCTAATAAGAGCAGCCACTCAATGACTGGGTAATAAGATTCACCTTGAATGTTTTTTTTTTTTTTTTTGGAATTTTATCCTTGGCCAGTTCACAGAATAACACTGCATGAAGAATTAATGCTTTTTTCCATCAGAATTCCGTGTTGAGAAACACCTTCTTAAACTTAAAGACGAATGTAATCCTATAGTCTCATATTGCAGGAAGACGGTGGGGTTTAGTCAAGAATAAAGTTAGAAAGGACTACCCCTCTGTTCAGTTAACAGCCTGGAAGGTATGATGAGTATTATTATTGTTTGATATGCAAGCCTACTTGTTAAATTGGAAACACTAAAGCTCTGACATTGGTGGCTTGCAGTTTTGGCCTATAGTTGGTTGGGTGAATTACCAGTACATGCCGTTTCAATTCCGTGTTATATTCCACAGCTTTGTTGCCTCATGCTGGTATGGTCGTAATCTTTTAATTTCACCTGCTTTTATTAAGTATTTTCCATCTTAAACCTGTGTGCAAGAATGAACAGTCATGTAAACAATTAGTATATACCCTTGAACTTCAAAAGTGCCAAGAGATTGGCACAACACACATAGCTTTAGAGGCATCTTAATTCTGGACTTGATGAGTTCCAGAATGGAATGAAGAAAGAACCTGATAGGTTAATTGCATGTATTAGAAAGTTTTTAAGAAAGCTTGAAGGAAGCCTGCTTACAACAACCATGTTGTACATGGTCATTTATGTAAATAATGCTTGATAAATGCTACAATTTCCTAATTAGAAGAGCCAGAGCATTATTGCTAGAATTTACTGCTCTGAACGAGCACATATTCCTTGTACTGGGGGAAGATCTGGAATTGAAGGATTTATAAAAAATTCTTCAATTCATAAGGAACGCCTATGGCCAGATCTAAATCATAAGGAGCATCATCATGAGCCATTTGGAGGATATTCGAGACTAGTTTTTCTTTTTGCCCACCTATTTGGAAGAAAGCCGAGTCTCCCTCTGCCTCAAAAGCCTTGGAATAGTTGCTATTTAAAACTTAATAGGCAGCATGACAGCCTCTTGCAGTGCCTGTTTGGAATTCTCAAGGCCGACCACATCATTCCACTTCACATTTAATTTTTTTTTTTTTTTTTTAATTAGCACCGGGTGTCTGTGAACAAAGTCTTGACTAGTCTTGGGGTGCACAGGCCCTCGCCACATTTGGTTAATTTCTCCCTAATTCTCACGGAACCAAGACCTGCCCTGAGCTTAGCTTGTTCATGATCCTCCCAATCTTTACCTTCTCCACCCTTTGATTTTTTACTTGGTCAAAGTAGAGACTATCCCAGAAGGGCTTGACAACGACTGGTGGAGTTGACTCAGCAATACCTTTTAGGTGTCATCTGTCTGCAGCAACCGCTCAGGTGTACATTGGGACTTCCAAGTAGTGAGTCTGTTCGTGCAATTCATGCCCATTAAAACTCGAGGGAATACCAAGTGGTTGTCATATGGCAAACATTTGAAATTCTGCTGTTTCCTTCGGATTCCTGCTGGAATGACAAAAAATGTGATGCAAATGTTTGAATACGATATCACTGTTGGGAACGACCAAGCGCGTGGCTTCTGGTCTTCTTCATCATTAGGAAAAAGAAAAAATATTGCAGTAATTATCATGCATTGATTAAGTTGGTAGTAATATAGTATGTATACGCATATATACATGCAAATAACATCGTACAAGTATGCTCGTATTACCGAATGTAGTTAATAATGTCTGTGGAATATTTAGTAGTTAGCACTGACTCAGTCCCTTTTCTGCTCCCTTTTCTGCTTGTTAACTTCAGGGCGATCTTTCTGAATCTGAAAGCCAGATCTGTTGCAATTAAGAAGGCATAGAATGAAGAAATTTTCTTATGTTTGGTTTGTAGATTTCGCCTGTCGTGTGGTATTATTGAAGTTCCCACTTGTTGTGCTTGATTGGTATTTAGGCTTGGGTGGTTGGGTATTATAGCAAAGAAATAACCAGCGCATCGTTGGGTTGTTTATCGTTTGAAGATTTACAATCATTGCCAACCCCTAATAATCCCACAAAACAAAACCTGCAATTGACAATCAGGATCAAAAAAAAAAAAAAAAAAAATAGCCAAGTAAATTCACAATTAAACAAAATCTACGTGGCGCGCCGTGAACCGCATGCGTCGTGCTAATAGTTCGACGTAAACTTCTCGTGCGTGCTGTTATGTATATATAAAAAACATAAGATATTAATGAGTTTAAATGGTTTGTAAATAGTAAAATAAAAATTGAATTATTTATTATATTTTGTGTAATAATCTGAGAAAGTTATAACGATGAGATGAGTTGAGATGAATTGAGGTAGGTTTTAAATTCAAACGAGGCCTAAGATCTATTGGGTGATGCATCCAAACTTGAGTTAACCAAATGTCAGTGTCTAGTCAAATTTCGGTTAACTTTTATTAAAGGAGCCTGCATTGGAGTAGTCAAAACTCTAATATTCTACTTTTAGCTACAGTAAAATAAACAATTCTCTAAATTTGGATAGTTATTGTTCATCTTTAAAATAATATTTTATGATAAAAATATTCTCCAAGTTGGCAAAATGTGTTTGTTAGATAATTGTGTTGAGGAAAAAAATAGTTAAAAAATAATAATTTTAAGTAAAAGTTAAATTATTAATTAATATATAGAGTGAATTAGTAAAATATAAAATATATATTATTAAAATATATAATATTATATTATTATTTTGATTTTGAAATGGATAATTTAATGTGAATTAATATCTCCAATAATTCTGATTTTAACCAAAATCTCAAACCTTTAATCAAATTTAGCAGAGTCCTCGTATTATATAAGAGTCTAAATAAAGGTCTCAAGCTAGCTGCCAGCTATTGCGTTCGAGTTGTTTGGTGGGACTTTCTTTTTGGTTTTTCAATTCTTGGAGTATTCATATAAAAACAAGAAATGGGATACTTTTAAAGTGACTTAAGAAAGGAGCATGAATAAAGGACCAAAGTTGTTTTTACACTTTTAAAGTGACTTAAGAAAGGAGCATGAATAAAGGACTAAAGTTATTTTTACACTTTTAAAGTATTCGCATTTAGTGCGGCAAAGCATGTTTTTTCTTATATTTTTGGAGAAAGTTTAGGATTTTTATCCCAAATCCTCTTCCAGTCGAGTCCCTAAAATGGAGATCAACTATTCGAATACTACAGCAATTTCTCCATATTTGGGAATCTATTGTACATCCTCAAATCTGATTTCGTGTTTTTCTCGTCGTTGGTCCCGCGTCTCCTTCTCTTCGACCGTTTGGTGCTCTTGTCCTTTGTGGCTAGATTCATCCCTTCTCTCTCACACAAATTGATCTGTTCGACTTCCTCCATGACTAGACTTTGTGAGAATCGGGATTCTCCATGGCTGGCCACCGAGCTTCTCTATCGCATTTCATTTTTGGGATCCTCCATGGCAGGATTCCGTCATTTTCTCTCGCGCAAATCCAACACTAAAATTGCTTACCCATATGTATGCTTTGTAGTGAGATCTGTTCTTGCTTGTGTTTTTTTTTTTTTTGAGTTTTTCTTGCAAGTTACATACATGTACTCAGAGATTGGGATTTGCTATGCACTCATTTGGGGTTATTTGATGTATTGAATTGCTTGCTAAAAAAAAAACCCTAACTTTTTATGAGCCTCTGCTGTGGGATTGGGATTTGCTATTGTTGTGATTTTGGTGATTTGGTGCTCTAATTTGTTTTTGTTTGTGCTGTTTTTAGATTTTTCTTGCAGTTTACATACATGTGATCAGAGATTGGGATTTGCTATGCACTAATTTAGGGCTATTTGGTGCACTGATCTGTAAATTGCTTGCTCGGAAAAAAAAAACCCTAGCTTTTTATAAGCATGTGTTGTTGGATTGGAATTTGCTATTGTTGTGATTTGGTCTATTTGGTGCACTGATCTGTTCTTGCTTGTGATGTTTTTGGATTTTTTGAGGAATTTATAAGCATGTGTTGTTGGATTAGGATTTGCTATTATTGTGATTTTGTCCATTTGGTATACTAATATGTTCTTGCTTGTGCTGTTTTTGGATTTTTTCAAGAATTTACAAGCATGTGTTGTTGGATTAGGATTTGCTATTGCTGTGATTTTGTCTATTTGGTACACAGATTTGTTCTTGCTTATGTTGTTTTCAGATTTTTCTTGCAATTTACAAGCATCTGCTTAAAGATTGGGATTTGCTTTTGTTGTGATCTTGTCTTTTTAGTGCACTGATATGTTCTTACTTTCTTGAAAAAAAACCATAGCTTTTTACAAATACTCCCATCAATGAATTAATATGTGAGTTTGATTTTTAATTAAAAATTGACAAAAACATTAGTTCGTAGCTTTCTTTGTTCTTTCTTATTTGTTATTGCCAACTCAAAACCCTAGCTTTTTTTGAGATTGAGATTTTTGTGCACTAATCTGGTTGGGTTTTCAGTGCTATATTTGCATTGAAATTGGTTTTGAAGGTGTTGTTTTTGCATTGTTTGTGCTATTGTTGTACTGTTTTTGCATGTGCGATGCTATTGCCAAAACTATTTTTGCATGTCTAATGTTATTCCACGATGTTGTTTTTCACTGTTGGTGTGCCGTTTGTGCACTAAAATTGGTATTCAATGATGCTATTTTTGCACATAAATTGGTACTAGTTTGTTGTTTTTGCACTGAAATTGCAACTAGGGGTGCAATTTTTGCACTGTTTGTGTTATTGGTGTGTTGTTTTTGCATGTGTAGTGCTATTGCCAAAACTATTTTTGCATTGAATTTGCTATTTCACTGATAAGAAAGTTGGCAGCCAGTCTAGTGAGCATGTTTTATAATTTAAATCTCCAAAGAGCATGTTTTATGTTGATTTTTATGTCCTTTATCACCTTTATCTTTATTTTCATTATGAATTTCACCTCTGTTGGGTCCTTTACAGCGTTTGGTACTGATCAATAATTGGGCTACATGTCTACTGTAAGGTTGTGATGATGGTTGTAATTTGTGTTCGGGAGGGGGTTAATTCACAAGTGTTAATGGGGCCCGATCGATATGGCAGGGTAATCCTAACTCAGATGGTCATTTTGCATTTTGTTATAGTTTTCACAAAAGGCAATCGGGGTTTAAAGTTTTGTAGCCATTCGAGGTTGGGCTTCTGGCTTATGAATGCTGTAAATAGAAAAAATCATTTTAAACCCCATGGAACACACATTCGATATGCGGCACTAGATGCGAATACTCCTATTTAGCATGATGATTTTTGCTGATTTTGCATGCTGTTTAGATTTGCTTTGGTTCTTTGTTGAATTTTGTAAATTAAATTTATTGGTGTTATGTTGTGCTAAAGAAGTAATGTAGCTCAGTTTTCTTTGTTAGATTAACCCCCTCGGCTGTGATGATGAGAAAACATCGTGGGGACATAGAAAATTTAGTACATACCTCCATGGCATGGTAACCCAGACGGCTAACAAATAGTGGCTGGCAACCGATTGTTGCAGTCATTAAAGGGTGTCAATTTTCCTATATGTTACCATTTAGTTCTTGAGCCGGTTAGCAAAATCACGTTCTCTATTTTTCTTGTTTGGTATAATTTTAGTTGTGTATCCCTTAGTTGTGATGATCACACAGTTGAGTTAATGGTTTGGGTATGTTGGAGGACTTTGCAAGAGAAAGTTGAGTGTCGAAAATAAAAATGTTCACTGTTTGTCTACAAACTTGAAGCAAAACAAAAGATAACACTATCCAATGTCTGGGTCAAGTAGTAGCACTAGCAATATCTCACACTCAGCAAACTATCTGCAATATGTATACTCAATATGTTATTGTGGTATTAAAGCATCTCAACGAACTGCTCATACTGAGAATAATAAGGGGCGCCGATTTTTCGGTTGTGTAAACTATGAGATAATTTTGCAAATTATTAATGGCCTGATTTTTATGAATTATTGTAGTACCCTCTCATTTACAAATTTCAATATTTGTCAACTGGGCAAGCTTGCGGGTTTTTTTGTTAGTGTGATCTTGAAATACAAGCATATGGTCAAAAGACAATTCATCGATTAAAAATCGAGTTTCACAAGATACAAGCCTCAATGGACATCCAAACCTTTAGACATTGAGTAGAAACTAATTTAGAGAGGCGAAAGAGAAAACTAGTGAAAACGAGTTTGATTATTGTAATTACGATGTTGTGGTTATTTGTTTTGGTAATTTATTTTAAAAAATTCTTAACAATCTTATGTTGACATGTAATAAACTTTTGGATTTGGTGTACGGGCATTTTCAATGTATATAATTATAACATTATTTCATTCACGACACATGCAATTTGAGTTTTGAGGCTAGTGTGAATGGGCAATAGTAGTACTTGTATGGTGATATTTATTTGTTACAAATACAATACCGTTATTATTATTTATACTTTTGCAATTCTTGTCATTTATTTATTGGTTATAAATAAAATATCATTTGAGTAGGTAAATATTAATTATTTTTAAAATCGTAAAAATTTTGTCACTATTCTCATGCTAAAAAATCAGCTTCGTGTTCAATAATTAAATTTATGTAGAAGTTAATATTGATTAACTTAGGAAAAAGATAAAAGATATAGTAGTTAAGATTGCAAATGGAAGTAAGAGAAAAAAATAATAGAGAATGAATAGAGAAATAATATTTTAATATAATAGAGAATTTATAAGAATTGAGATGTAGGAAGTTTTTGAAAGATTAATAAAATTTAGGATCAAATTTATGGAATTGTGTATTTGAATTAAAATTTAAAGAATTTTATAGGGAAAGATATGTAAATGCTCTAAGGTGTGATTCATTTTTTTATAAGGATCTGTAGGAAATTTGACTATTTGAGACTTTTAAAAATTATTTCACTAAAAAAAAGGAACAACGCCTTGTATGATCGGAGATAATAAAATATAAATGAAATGAAATAAAGGGTTGGATAAAGATGGTGGGGGCATATGATTACGACTCTTCCTTATCCTCGTTCGTATGACCTCGACCAAACACTGAAAAGCCTTCGTCTCAATCCTCGAGCGACCCAGGTGGCTGCCATGAAAACAGAGTTAATTACCAGTACTAAAACCAACCAACTCAGGCTTAGCTTTTGTCTTTGTTATTGTGAAGTGGGGACGGGATGTTACCACGGGAAAGTGGACAACAAAAGGAAATAGAACCTGGTGAAGAAAACTAAAATCTGAATTGTGTTAATATAATGGATTGAAAAACCCATTAATTAATGTCACACGAAAAAATATCGGGGACATCAGCCATATATCACGTCCTTGATTCCTAAAAAAGACGGCTTTCTTGGTAGAGAAGTCTCGGTAACCATCTACCCGGCCGGTAAGAAAATTACCTCCAGCCCCAGAGGAGAGAGATCACAAGCGTACAAGGTCCTCATCTGACGCCATGGCCACCCGTCTTGAAATTCCAAGGAGTTCGTACGTACCTTTATCATCATTTTCACATCACACCTGCACACACAAGTCACAAGCACGCATACATGTATGAAGATCACCAACTATCGAGGACAAATCCATCCATGGATGCATGCATTCCCATTCATATATGCGCGCGGGCATCGGAAGCTGCCGCTTCTTCAATAGTCAGCTGCGAGCTTTCACCGACTCTTCAAGCTCGGCCATCTATACAACAAGTTATATATGAATCATGTATCCAACAGTATGTCATTCATAATACATGCATAACGTAAATACATGAATATATACATAAATCAACTGCGATGAATGAACAAGATCAAGATATTAAAGGATTTCTCATGGTTTTCCACCCAAAGTCCCACATGGAGCTCACTACGAACCAAAAACAAATACAACAACACACAAGGAGGCAGAGAGAAGTCTAATTTCAACATCATTCCCGGGAGGAACATTCTAGAAAGAAAGAGATGAGAAATGAGCCTTCCTAATTTCATTCTGTTTTGGTTTCCATATTATTACGGGGTGCTCCGACACCCTCACTGTCTTCTCCGAAATACAATCAACAAGTAGGTTATCGCGCGCATGAGCGCTCGACCTCGTTTGACGTACGTGGACCAATCAAGGGACGCCACATAAGAACCTGGGCTTTGTTGGGGTCACATCTGAACCCACCGAGCCAGTTGCATAGGGTTGACAATCCCGGTGATGTGGGCCCCATCCGTCTTCAGTATGCTCGCCACCTCATTGTAACTTTGGTGCACCTTCTTCACGTTGGCCGCCTCCACTTCCGGCTTCCACCTCTTCGACTCGGCAGACGAACTTGCTAGCGGCACCGCCTCGGCTCGTACCGGTTCGAATTTCCGGCCGAACAGGGTACCATTAGTCAGAAACTCGTAAGCCATGTACCCGGCTAAGAGCCGATTTGAAGAGAGCCCATCACCTGGCTTAGCAGCTGATGTTGGAGCCGAAGACAGTGTAGCCGACGGTTTAAAAAATGAGTACGGTGGTGCTTCTCTCTCCTTGCGCTTTCTGGAGGCCCCAGGCGTCAAAATCGGACGGGAGTGGGTACCACTCATCCCAACCTTTTAAATGATGCCACGTCACAACTCGAAAATTTTAGGGGGGTAAAAACGTAAAGCTGCTTTCAAGGTGACAAAATCGTCAAGCTGCTTATGTTTCGAAAGGCTAACTGCTTAAATGCGTCGAATCGAGAGGTATGGGTAAAAGCACCAAGAAAATGTCGAAAAGAACCCTAGGATTTTAAAGAAAAAAGAAAAGGCAAAACGACCGAAAAGAGAAATAAAAGATTTACAAGAAAAAGAAAAGCAAAAAAAAGGAAAGGAGAGAAAGAAAGTGGGGGCTGGGGAGGGTGGGGATATAAATCGGATCCAAAGAGCCGATGGCCAAAGCAAAGAGGAGCGGGTCGGATCTGCGTGTACGGATGGTGGCGGGAGATACTGTGCCGCCAAGCCCGGTGTCGGTGGAGGGAACGTCAGCGTGTTTGTGCGTGAGAGGAATTAGAAAGTGAGAGAGCGAGAGAGAGGCAGAGGGAGAGAGAGGGGAAGGGGTGGGGGAGAATGAAGTAACGCTATCGGCGTGGTTCTTATACTTTAAAGTTTAAAGTGGAAAGTCATCATCAATTTACCCCGTTTTCTTTATTTATTTACCTTCAATGCCATCCGGTCATGCGGAATAACCAAACTAACCTGTACTTTTTTTTTTTTTTAAAAAAAACTTGCATTTCTTTTTTTAAATTAAGAAATGAATAAACTATGTTTTTTTCCATTAAGATATTTAAGTTCTCGCAGCTTTATAATAATTATTACTTATGCAAGTTTATTAAAGAGTTTTAAATATGCAGGCGGGATATAGATAATTTCTTTTTTTTTTTTAATCTTAGCACATTATTTTTTTACTAGGCGGCACAACTTATCAAAATGAAAGTCTCAAAGCGATACAAACACGTTTTGAATTGGTTTTGTTTATCTAAGATTGTATTTTAACCATATTTAGTCCGGTCTGGTCTGGTCCGATCCATCACACATCAAAAATTTCGATCTATCTTTTTTTTATTAGAATGATTATTCTTAAGGACTATATTGTTAGCTATCTGCCTGGTTAAGTCCATACGAATCAAAAATATTTTTTTCACCTTTTTTTTCTTTGTTAGATGAAGTAATACAAAAAATTAATTAAATTACTAAATTCAAAAGTAAGTGAGTCTTTAACGTGGATTATGTAACTAACTCGTTAAAAAAATAATTAATTATAATTATATTTATGATGTTAATAGTTACTAACTTAGTACTTTACTATTCATAATGGTCTATATTAAACTTTAACATTTTATATATAGTTAATGAATATTAAATAATTTATCCATAAACTATTCATATTTACTTGCAATTTAGGTATATTAAAAAAAATACATAATTACTAGTGTAAATAGTAAAGTATGTATTTATATATAATAACATATATTATCATATGATATTTTAGTAAATTGATAGCATATATTATTTTATATTTTATATGATCAATGGTGATAGATTAGATGAAAATTACATAATTAACTTATACAATTATTATATAAAATAATATATAATATATTTAAAAAAGAGTAGTGGCTCATTGTTACCGACAGGTGATTTGCAATTTTTTTTTATTCACATTTTTTATTATATTTAAATATTTTTAAAAAATAAAAAAAATACACTAATACATTTAAAATTACATCCGTAATCATTAAGTAAAAATAAAAAATAAAATTTCTTTCTCAAGCGGTCAAGAATGGCGGTAACCCTCAGGCGGCAAAACATCTTTATTCATTTAAAAAATTTATATATAAGTAATTCTATCGGTTTTAGTCCGGTCCGATCTCAAAAAAGCAATACCTCAAGACCGGACCGAAAATCGAGTTTTAGAGACATTATGAACCAAGACCGAATAGGTGTGAGTTCAATTCAGTTCGTTCACTTTGACTCCTAATTTTTAACCTTGAAAACCATTATTTTCTTCAATTTATTTGTTATTTTCAATTTGTTTAGATCAAGTCCTTTTGTTATTTTCGCAATTATGTTGTTTAAGGTACGATGGGGCTTTTTAAGGAGTGGTTTAGATTTAAAGATGGGTTGAGATGGTTTGTGAATAGTAAAATAAAAGTTAAATTATTTATTATATTTTGTGTAAAAATTTAAAAAAATTATTTTAGGATTTGAAAAAGTTGAATTGTTTATTATATTTTATGTGAAAATTTAAAAAATTGTAATGATGAGATAAAATAAATTAAAATAAGTTGAAATGAGTTTTAAATGCAAACGATATAGTCTCCTACTGTAAATAGATTACGCAAGCATTGAATGATTCTACATTTTTTTAACGGAAAATGAACATTTTTCTTTTCTCAAGGGAGTTTCTTCTATAAATTTAACACATAAATTTTAAAATTTAAATATTATGAATCAGATTTTAAAATTTAAGTATTATGAATCAAATTTTAATATTTAAGTAGTGTGGATGGTTTTTTACACACAAATCTGAGAATAAAATAATTCTTTGTTTTTTTCATTGATTGTACCGACTTTTGTGAATTTAAAACTGTTTTTCTCTATCGCTTCTGCAGATATCATAATGGATATTTCCTTCTTTATTTTGAGTCTTTTTTCTGTTTCAACACAGGTATAGGACCAAATTTTGTTACAGAAGAGAAGAACCCTATTACACAAGTCAGTCTAAGTGCATGTTTAGGATTGCCATAGATAATATAGTTTATAGTTTTAGAATTTAGAATTTATAACTTAAATATAAGTTAAACTATTAAAAAAGTATGTACTTTGGTAACCATATGATTAAAGCATCATGGTATATTTGTTTGAAAACAAATTAGAAAAGTATTTTCTGAAGTAGAAATGACTGAATTTTTAAAAATTATAACTATATTCTTGAAAGTTTAAAAGTTGCATGGATATTTTTATCTATTAACAGTCTTTTTAAAATTTAAATTACATTCCGTATGATTTGAAAAAGCATCGAACACATTAGTCGGTATTTTTAAAGTAAGTGTGTGGGATTTACACATTTAATTGTAAATATCATTTTTCTTATTATAATACATTAATGTAGTGTAGTGCATGCCAGCCTAATTCCGATTAAGAATCATTTGCTATGAATGATTGATAATTGGGTTCCACATCAAACTCTATGAAATTAATGACTCTCTCTACCGAAAGTATAGGTGATCACGAATCAAGATATAATTAGCATGGTTGTAGTGCGATTCAAGCAACAAGTTTGTACCCTACCCATTCGTATTACATGCATGAATTCGGAGTAATGTTAAATATAATTTTAATGTGTACAAATTCTACCTACTCCCTTAAAAAAAAAATGAGTGTATTATAGAATATTAATTTTTTCATGTCCATCTCAAATTTTCTCTACTTTTTTTTTGAAGAAAATACGTGAAATTTATACGCGTAAAATTGTACAAATCGTTTTCCTAACTTTTATGCCTTGATCTGAACAACATAGAATTTTAGAAATAACAAAGACAGCCTACCTAATATTTTATACTAATTTCTTGAAACATCGTTAAGCCTACCTCTAAGTAATAAATTAGGCTGTTTAAAAATAAATAAATAAATTAGGCTTCTTCATGTATGGCTAGCACCACTATCCGTTGAAATTAAGAGTGATGCTATTCTGCCATTAGAGTAGTACTGTTCGGTATTATTGTTAATTGTAAAAGTAAATTTTTTTTTATTTTTTTATTCACATTTTTTTAATATATTTAAATATTTTTTAAAAATATAAAAAAATACAACAATACACTTAAAATTACTTTTACTATCATTCGGTAAAAAAAAATCACCGAACAGTCAAACCAAATAATACATTTGAAATGGCAGAGTAGCATTTTTCTGAAATTAATGCATTGTTTTCTTGGGAGGATTTCATTGAAATTAAACTTCCCCGGTGAAAAGATCAGTAGAGAGCCAAACGTGATGATCAAGGTTTAATTATAAAAGATTATAATATTCAGTTTCAATATGCCTTAACGTGAGGGAAAATGGAATGTACAGTTGATAGAAAGAATATTTAATCAAGAAGAAGTGGAGCAGATCTGCAGTATCCCTATTAGCAAGCTAAATTCTGAAGATAAAATGATTTGGAGAGGTATCAAGAAGGGATAATTTTCTATTAGCAGTGCATACCAGATGGAAATGAACAAGAAAAAAACAATGAAGGGTGAAAGTTCAAATGGCAGAGAAGGGGATACTCAATGGCAAGAAATATGGGAAATGAATATTCCAGGAAAGGTCAAACTTTTTATGTGGAGAGCTACAAAGGAGTTATTAGCAACTAGAGATAACCTGTCTCTGAGGAAAATAACAGAAAGTTCAAAATACCCAATTTGCAAGAATGATGATGAATCAATGATGCATGCAATTTGGTTCTGTCCAGCAGCAGCAGATGTTTGGTCAGAATCAAACATTGTCATACAGAAGTGAAGCTCAAATGAAACTGACTTATTAGAATTATGGGACAGACTGGTGGAGAAGGTAAGCAAAGATGTGTTAGAGGAGATAGCCATGGTTATGAGGAAAATCTGGTTAAGAAGAAATAAGTTCATCTTTGAAGGAGTTTTTAAAAGTCCAAGCCAAGTGATAAAAGTAGCTAGAGATGAATTAAGAGTGTTTCAACTGGTTCAACAGAATGCAAGACATACCCCAGTTCCAATAGTAGAAAGAGGGGTTGTTCTGTGGAGCAGACCAAGAGAGTCTTTTGTTAAAGCAAATTGGGATGCAACAGTGTCCAAAAAAGATAGAAAGGTGGGGCTCGGGGTGGTTATTAGAGATGAGGAATGGGAGATTTTAGTTGCTGGAAGAGAACAGAAAAATTTCTTGACAGATTCTGCAACAGCTGAATGTCTTGCACTTTGGAAAGTCATGGAAGTGTGCAGAGAGCTCAATTTCAACAGAGTCTTATTCGAAGGTGATGCCCAAGTCATAGTGAATGCTGTCAATAAAGGGGAAGAGGATTTTTCCTCTTATGGGGGGTAGTTGAAGATGCCAAAAAGTTGTTAAAAGCTATAGAGAACTGGAGTGTTAATTTTGTTTATAGGGAAGCAAATGAGACAGCTCATGTTTTAGCTCATGAAGCTTTATTTTTACATCCTGATATAGTTTGGATTGAAGAGATTCCTAATTGTATTAGGAGTATCATATGTAAAGGAGAAATACAGTAATGAGGTTATAGTTCAATGAATGAACACAAAGGATTCATTTTCAAAAAAAAAAAAAAAAATTATATATATACCTTAACGTTAACACTTCTTTTTAAGTTACGTACTTCTTGCAGATTCCCTTTAATTATGCCAAGAGAAGGCACAAAAATAGCCTGCATGTGGATTGAATTAAGGAGAATTTATCCCGAATTTAGATAATTTAATCTTAAACTGAGTCTAATATCTAAATACTTAACTCTCAAATCATTAAATTTATTTCAATTCAAAAACTTTTTACATGTGAGACACATAATTGTTTTCAAACTCAACATCTTTTTATACACGAAATTTATAACTTTTTTTAATTTTTTATAAATATATCTAAATTTATTTTAATATCTAAATATATTTAAATTTATTTTAAAAAGATTTTATAAAACTCAATTCATTATCTTAACTCACTATTATTAATAAAAAATTCAAATCATTTCAACGTATAAACAGGTACTGATTTTGAATTGAGCTTATAATTAGAATTATCATCTGCTTGATTGGATTGATTGATTAATTAATTGAGGTCAAAAAATTGGACAACTTTTGCACGTGGACCCACTAACACTACACTAGAGTGGAAGTTGATGGCACCAAATCGAGGGAAAAGACATTGTTTTGTTTTATTTTCCTGAAAGCAGGTCAGGCTGATACCCATTACCCGGACTGGTACGAATTTCGGCTAGTGGGGTTAGTAAAACATGGCAGGATTTGACTCCTTCCTTGTCCACTCGACCAAAGTAGGTAGGTCGACGGAAGATGCTTTATACTGTTAATATATGAAAAATTCTTGGGTAATTTAGCATAACAATCGCATGATATAAAATTATAAAAGAAAGAATATGAAAAAATTATATAAATGATCCGATATTATTATACCATCACAACATTTAATTTCACTAAATTGTTTATATAAATACTAATTATTAATGACATAATACTTGTAATAAGATATTCCGAAATTATTTAATAATTAATTACTATATACTAAAACAAATATATATTATTTTGAGATATCCATAGTCTTGCCATCTATCTTATTGGAAGTTTAAAAGGTTGGGACTTCAATTATGAAACAGCAATGGCATAATAATATATATGGAAGTTTTAGAAAGTTAGGCCAGCCTCCATAGAAACATCTTCCGGATTAAAGGGATTGCCTTTATTATTTTTATTATTATTATTATTATTATTTGTTGGAAGCTATATATGCAATTAATATTAGGGTCGGCCTAAAGTTTGAATAGGATTTTGAGTTGGGCCCATTTGTTAATGTCTAAAGTATCGATTACATTCGAAAATGAGTTGAGATGAATTATAAATAGTAATGAGATGAATTATAAATAATAGTGAGATTTATGAGTTAAAATTGATAAATAATAATAAATAATAATAAAATAAATTAAAATAAATTAAAAAGAGTTAAAATAGATTGTGAATTTAAATCAGGCCTAAGAAGGAACAGGGCATGTCTGTAATGGGCTTGAGAGGTACAACACGTGCCTAGAAGGTGATGGTGAGGAGAATGGTTGATGCAAACCGTAGCTAGCTAGCTGTTCAACCAATGGAAAAGAAGCAGATCCAAATTTCAGTACTTTGACGTGACTCGCAAGTTAACTTGGAGAAGTGCATCTCGATAGATTAATTAAAGTTAAGAGATATTTTTAATAAATATGAAAAAAATTTAATTTTTAATCATTTTATTTATATAAATCTCTATATTAAAATAATTATTTTTTATTAGATAATAATAAAATAATATAAGATAAATTTAATTTTAACTATTTATATCAAATCTTTACATTCAATTATCTATTTATTCATTATATAGAAAGGAGTAATTAATATTAAAAAAATATTAATTTATTTTATTTTATCATATATTTGTATCTATTATATGTTATTTAGTAAACCTATTCTAATTAAATTATAGATGAAAAAATATTTTTTCAATTATTATTTAATGCTAATTGTCATTTCAAAAAATAAAAAATAATTAAATAACAAACAAAACAAGATCTACAAAGCCCCAAAAAGAAAAAAAGGAAAAAGTCATGAACTCTTGATCTTTTCGATTTGGGAGCTCCAAACAATGGGCATTTCAATTTGAGTCTCGTAATCGTTGCCATAGTCGTGTGCATCCTAGTCTTCATCTTCAATGTCTACCTTCTCGTCAACCAGGCATATTTCTCCAAATTCGTCGTCGTTTTGGATACATCTAGGGCTTCAAATGTTCATATTATATTATATAATTTTTCGAGAAAATCTCTTTAATTATTTTTTTGTCTTTTTGGGTGCAATATTGGTATATGCGTGTAAGAATGTTGGTAAGTGTTCTTGGTTTTTTTGAGAGGAAACGAAGAAGCAATTGATGAGAGAAAGAGGAAAGAAAAATAAAACATAAAATATACATTTGATATATTTACAATAATTAATAAATTTAAAAATAATTTTGATTTTTACTGTAGTTAAAGTTTAAATATTTAAATTTTAACTAATTCATTGTAATGATATTTTGAGATCTAATAATGAAATATGTGATGGATTTATCGATTGAGGATGCTAGGATCGATGTAGGAAGGACAAAAAAATAAGTGTAGCCGTAAAAGACAATTGCAGCAAAAGCGTGGTGATAATGGTAGTGGGGGTGTACATTTATGCATTAGTGGGGCGATCGGCGACGATCGTCGCTTTGAACCATTTAATGCCAAGGCAAACTGTACAACTTGAACAGTATTCATTTAAGGCTCTGTCTCAAATTTAAATTCAATTAAAATTAATTTAATTCAATCTAATTTTAAATTATGTCTAATATTTAAATATTTAATTTTTAAATTATTAAATTTATTTCAATTCAAAATTTTTTTACATGTAGGATGTATAATATTTTTTAATTCAACACCTATTTACACATAAGATTCATAACTTTTTTTACATTCTCATAAATACATCTAAATTCATTTTAACATCTAAATACATTTAAACTCATTTTAAGTGAACCTCATAAAACCCACTCAAACCATCTCAAATCATTATTATTTATAAATAACTCAACTTATTTCAACATCTAAACGGAATAAAATACTAGATTTTGATTAAGAAAGTGTACCTATCACTTTTTTTTTTCCTTTTTTAAGCTGTTTTTGTGTTTTTAATATAAAAATACTGTAAAGAAAAATACTGCTTAGCCTCTCAATGTTACAGTTTAAAATTATTGTTTGAATATTTTAATTTTTTTTACTTTGTGGTTAAGAAAATAATTATTAGTGAATTTGTACATTTTTTAATTTTTTTCTTAATGGTTAAATATGTTAAAAAAAATATTTAAAAAAAATGATAAAAAAAAAATAACAAATTTACACTAGCGGTATACTAAGTGATAAACGCCCGCTAACACCATTCTATTAAGAATAGATCAAATAAAGTAATTGGTTCACTTTTTGGTCAATATTCTTGATTCACAAAGCATTATCTTGAAATTAATATGGACAATGCTAGGGAACCATAATGGTGCCTCCCGTTGTACCAACAAATGTAAATACATTTAAAAATGGTAAAAAAATCAACCATTTTTAAATATCTTTAAACATTATTAGAAAACAAAAATAAAAATACCCAACTTACTAATAGTCAGTTCCTTCGTTATTAAGGTAAAAAAAAAAAAAAAAAGGGTCAAATTGATCTGTAAGCTTCATTGGTCTAAGTAGTATTTTTCACTTACCATCGGATCTTGTGCCCATAAAAGCTTTGGTCAACCACGATTAGAGATGAGTATAAATTTAAAAATTTGACTCGGAATCGGACTATGCTTCGGCTCCATTATGGCTCAAACAAAACAGAGTCAAAGTTAAATTTTAATTTTTTTTAGTTGGAGTCAGAGGTATCACTGGACCAACTCGACTTCGATTCAATCCAAATTCAACTTTATGCCACGACTTCGATTTTACCCTCTAAATTCAATTCCAATATTATACATATGTTATATAAAAAAAATATGTATTTTTTTATATATTTATAATGTATAGTAGTATATTTATATAGCTATATAACTATAACCTATATAGTTAAACTCAATAATATACTATTATGAGCTAACTATTATAAAATAATATATTTATAATATAAATATAAATAAACTAATAATAGTTTATTATGTATATGTAAACATCGTAGTATTACTAACATACATAATTAAGTACAGAAATAAACTAGACACTAATATTGAAATAAGCTTAGTATAATAAGTTAATAATACATAATACTAATTTACTAAAGTATAATAATATATAATTAGACACTAAAAAGTCTAGTATATAAGTAAGTTAGAAATAAGTAAAATAACATAGAATACTAATGTATAATAACATGTAATTAGGCACTATAGCATAAGTATTGTATAGAAATAAAATAGACACTACTATAGAAATAACTAACAAATCTAATATAATAAATTAATAACACATAATACTAATTTAAGTATAATAATATGTAATTAGACACTATAAATAAGTCTAGTGTAGAAATAAGTTATAAATAAGCTAGACACCAGTATAATATAAAGAACATGTAATATTTTAGTATAATAACATGTAATTGGATACTATAATATAAGTCTAATATAGACATAAGCTAGATAATTGTATAAAAATAAATCTAATATAATAAGTTAATAACACATAATACTACAATAATACTATAGTATGATAACATATAATTAGACATTATATTATTTTTTTTATCGGTATAATTAGACATTATATTATAAGTCTAATATAAAAATAAGTTAGATATTAGTATAGAAGTAAATAAGTAGTGAGTGATTTAGTTTTAAATTTTAATTTTTAGAAAAGCTAAAATTTGAAAGTCCATAAAAATTTATTTATTTATTTTTTAAATGGGGTAAATATGAAGTTAAGAAAAAAGTCTAAAAAATGCTTAATCCGGCTCCGCTCTAATAAGTCGGAGTCAAAATCAGATCGAAACCTACACAAATCAATTAGAGTTAGAGTTCAAATTTAAACAACGATAAAGTCGGAGTCGGATTCATGGGTTATGAATATATAATTTTAGGTTAGATTTAGATAGTAAGTTGATATGAGATGAGTTGAGATAAAAGTTAAAAGTTGAATAAAATATTATTATTATTTTAAGATTTAAGAAATTAAATTATTTATTTTATTTTATATATAAATTTATAAAAATTATAATGATAATATGAAATAAGTTAAAAGGAGGGTCTTTCTAATATAACCTTAACCTTAGTGCAGAAACACGCACACCATGCTTCAATTAGCGAAA
This sequence comes from Juglans microcarpa x Juglans regia, assembly GCF_004785595.1. Classification (NCBI taxonomy): domain Eukaryota; kingdom Viridiplantae; phylum Streptophyta; class Magnoliopsida; order Fagales; family Juglandaceae; genus Juglans; species Juglans microcarpa x Juglans regia. Next base: position 36,862,848 of record NC_054594.1, on the reverse strand, counting down.
AGGACAGTTACAACGTGCTACCAAGACATAATGATAACACAGGAAAGCATATCCCTCCTTTTTTTTTTTTTTTTCATTTCCTTTTAATAAGAATGTCAAGCCACGCTCTAGTGGAGGAAGACTCCCTAGGAATGATGGACATAGGCCGAAAGTAAAGGATTTTTAGTGCAGAATCCTCCATAATCACGAGTGTTCTGGTACTTCGATCAAATTATACAAAAAAAGGAAAAAAAAAAAAACCTATAATTATTTCCCATAAGGCTTAATAGTTAAGTTGTGTTTGGATGTTGAAATGAGTTGAGTTGAGATGATAAAATATTGTCAGAATATTATTTTTTAATATTATTATTATTTTAAAATTTGAAAAAATTAAATTATTTATTATATTTTATGTTAAAATTTAAAAAAATTATAATGATGAGTTGAAATAAATTATGATAAATTGATAATCCAAACGAAACACTGCCAAAGTACAAATCCGTAGATTTTTAAAAGATGCTGCAAGCCTGCAATATGTATATATAAACGTAGGAAAAATGATTGTAGGACTCTAAATATGTTTATTAAATGCGTTCATTCGTATATTTTTATCTTTATTTTTTTTATTGATTAAGAAAAAGATTATTAATGAATTTATATTGTATTTTTTCTTAATGATTAAGGCCTGATTCTTTTTATCTCATATAATCTAATCATCATAATTTTTTCAAACTCTCAAATAAAATATAAAAAATAATTAAACTTTCAACTTATCTTATCTATATAATCAAACGAGTCATAAGAATGTTTAAAAAAAAAGAAAAAAAAATTCATTTGTATTAGTGTGCATTAGGTCCCGTTTAGATAATGAGATAAAATAAGATGATTTTAAATTTCTACTTATCTTATTTGTATACTGATTCTTAACCATTCATACACCCTAACAGTATTTATAAATGTACAGGGGTTGGATGGTTCAAGAAAGGACAAAAAACAATAATTTGGAAGCATGTTAATGCCTGCAACATCCCATGCTCAATGCCTGTCAGATGTGGGGAAACCAATCACTACTACTACTACTACTACAAATTAAGCGGAGCCTCCAAGGTTCCCAATGTGCAGTTGCTTGCATCCCTTTCTTTATGATCTACTAATCAATTTAATACGTGTGTTGGCTCCTCTCCCAGAACGTCTCCTTCGTAACCTCATATTAGTTGCAGGATACTTGTTGCCCAAGATAAAGCATCCATGAGCATGTGAGCATTTCTTCCTTTTCAAGTTTTATTTTTTGCCAACTTCTATTCAAACCTACGACTTTAAGGGATCAACAATACCTATAATAATTTTTTTTCCCCAAATTCTAATTTTATTTTGAAGAGATATAAATATAATGCGTAGATTTTACAAACTTGAATGCTCGTGTAAGATCTTGTGTCGTTTAAATTTAAAAATGAGTTAAGATGGATTATAAATAGTAGTGAGATAGGTTATAAATAGTAGTGAGATTTGTGAATTAAAGTTGATGAATAATAATAAGATGAGTTGAAATGAGTTGAGATGGATTACGAATACAAACCTCTCCAGCTGTGTTTGATAAGTGAAATAGTCTCATATTACTCTACTACTATTCATTATTATTTATAAACAATTCATTACTATTAACAAACTATTTATTAATTTTTCACTACTGTTTATTATTTTTTGATTACTATTCACTATTTTTTCATTATTATTTATAGATCATCTGAGATTATCACAGCAGCGTATTCGTTTGTTTTTACAATTCTTCTCAATTCATCTCATCTCATCATTACAATTTTTCTAAATTCATATATAAAATATAATAAATAATTTAACTTTTTTAAAATTTAAAACAAATATAATATTAAAAAAATATATTCTAATAATATTTTATTTAATTTTTATTTTTAATATCAATTCATTTCATCTCATTTGTAAAAATAAAGTATAAATATTCATCGGTTGGGAATTAGGATCTATTATTTTTCTTGTTCTGATCGATAAAATCCTTTTAAAAAATGGTGTTTTTTTAAAAAATAAAAATAAAACCATAGGATTTGTTTGTTTTGAGTCCCTATTTACCCAATGCGTAGCTTACAGGCTACAGCCTTACCGACGGAGAAAACCTTGGAGGGGTCGGCAGTTGACCACTTGGGAGGGGACTGATTTCAAACTGACCCACGGACATTCCTTTCCACTTAGATGACAATTATTTAATAGAAAATTATTTGATATTAAAATATTCTTTAAATTATATTAATAAGATATAAAAACTCTTTCAACACTCGTTTTTTTTTTTACAATTTATCTCAATTTATTTTATTTAATTATTATAATTTTTTTAAATTTTTATATAAAATATAATAAATAATTTAAATTTTAAAATAAAAATAATATTAAAAAATATATTTTAATAATATTTTATTCAATTTTTTAATTTTAACTTCGTCCCACCTCATTTTAAAAACAAATCTCAATTTAGATTTCGTACAGATATTATAAACAAATAAACAAAATCTTCCTTCTTCACACTCGAGCCGACTATTCACACCTACGAAAGTAGAAACAAAGAGGTAGATCATAATTTAATGCACGAACTCTGACTTCCTAACACAGTTTGAAGTTTGAACTTTTGAACAACAATAGCATAAAGGAAAAAATAGCAGTAAGATCCAAGAGAAACAGAGAAAGCATTAAAAGAGAGAAAAAAGGTGGTGCAGCTTTGGATTCTTGTTTAGCAAGGGAAAATCAAGGGACCTTTTCTTGTAGGAATTGGAGAGATGCACGGTGGTGGTGATGTCTTGTGGGCTCGGTCAATGCTTTTTGTCAATCAAAAGGTACTTTCTTTAGAAGGTGTTTTGATCTCATTTCTTCCTTCTGCTATGATGCTGTAATGGGTTTCCTTTTCTTCAACTTTGGCTTCCAAAATCGTACTGCTTAGCTACATCATGGTCTGGCCTCTATTTATTCCATCTGGGTTGTCGTTAGAATCTTCTGGGTTTTGAACTATCTTGTTTTATTCATCTATGATGGGCTATTAAAGTGCTTAAGGTTTGTTGTTGGCTGATTGTAATTGTTTTGCAGAAATTTTGGTCGGTTTTTCATCTCATGAGATAATTTTGAGTTTCGAATTCTCGGCATTAGGACTTCAGAATTGGAATGTGTTTATAGCATAATAAAATTGAAAAAAAACCTTCTTTGAAATATAAAGTTTGAGATAACAGAGTTATTTTCGTCTTTTAGTTCTTAAATGCTGGGAATCTAATACTCTGCGAATTCACTGGCTGAGAACTTGCATTTGGCTCATGATCTAAGAATTTAAGAGCACTTGTATAATATTGGGGTCGTCTTGTCTTTGTTTTTAGATGGGTTATGATTGTTTTTAGTTTCTGTGGTTGGTGCTACTCACAGAACATTCTCAAGTGGATTGATCCGGTATGAGAACTAAGTATTGGATGAATAAGCTAAGATTCAGCATTCGAGTAAGGTTGCGGAAGATGATGAAGTGTATTTGTTCTGGGGAGCAATTAAAGGTCGATGAAATGGTTCATTCGTCAGACTCACTGGCGACCCGGGACTATTCAGCTAGTGGCTATTCATCCCGAGCTGGTGAGATAGAAACGAGGGTGGACAATAGTAACATTGAAGAAGCAGAGTCGTCTCTTCGTGAGAGTGGTTATCTGAACTATGAGGTCAGTTGCCTCGCATTTGTGCTGATCTTTTGCCTCTGTCGTTGGTTTTTTTCTTCTTGTTTTTCTTGTATATAAGATGACATTTACTCATTTTACCGGTCCCTTTGTGTAGCAAGGACTTACCTTTGGTATATCTTTTTACATAGATGCAAAGGTGAATGTCATAAAATATGTTCAAAGGTGGAGATGATTGATTGATGCAAAAATTTGTGTCAAACTAAGGGCCCATTTGGTCATCTTGCAAAATTTAATGGCTTCATAGCATTTTGTATAGTTTTTAATCACCAAGACCAACATTGAAAATGGATAGATTTAAAAACAACATCATAAAGAAGTTGAGATGAGGGTATTTCACGAAATTTATATAAATGACTTGTTCCACCCGCTAATTCTTGTGTCATCAACCCCCCACACCCCCCCCCCCCCCCCCCCCCCCCCCCCCCCCCACAAAAAAAAATTCTTGGAACTTTTACTTTTTTCTATGACCTCCTTGCTTATTTTAGCATAACACCCTCAAGTTTCACACTGGTTACAATACTAAGGATTTAGTTATTTTGGTTTCTTGAACCGGGACGTTTGGTTACGTAGTTTAGATGAGATGAGATATTATGTTGAAAATTGAATAAAATATTGATATAATATAATTTTTTAATATTATTTTTGTTTTGAGATTTGAAAAAAGTTCAATTATTTATTATATTTTGTGTGGGAGTTTGAGAAAGTTGTAATGATGAGATGAGATGAGATAGTTTGGTTTTGTGTAACCAAACCAGCCCTAAAAGTGGAATGGTGTTGCCATGAGTAATTTCTTTCATTATTATTTTTGGATAGGTAATTTCTTTCATTATTATTGATCATGTAACAACATGCTAGTTTTGAACAAATTGTTCAAATTTGTCGTTCATACATGATGTGGACATGAAAATATTTGACTATGATTGTTTAGGGAATTGATTAAGGTTTATTGTCTTTATTCGTGGGATCTACAAATGTTTATAAGTTTTTCTTTAAGACTCATTTTATTAGGGGCTTCTTAAGATTTCAGCAAACTCCTCATGTCTGTAGTTTTTGCATAGTTATGGTGATGGCTCTGTGTTATCATGTTATGCTGCAATCTGCGGTTTCCCCGAATGATAGCTTAGAGAATGCTTAAATCTTCTCAGGAAGCGAGAGCTTTATTAGGAAGGCTCGAGTATCAAAAAGGTAACACAGAAGCTGCTCTTCATGTATTTGAAGGAATAGACATTTCTGCTGTGACCCCCAAGATGAAAGTTTCCATTTCTAGAAGATGCGAACACAATAGACGCCGTTCACAGAGCGATGCTGCCCCACCAATGTCTATGCATGCTGTTAGTTTACTTCTTGAAGCTGTTTTTCTCAAAGCAAAATCGTTGCAGAGTCTTGGGAGGTTTGGAGGTATTCCCTCCATCTAAAATTTGACTTCTCATTCTTATTTAATTTCTACCTGCTCGTATTATGCCGGATATCTTTCATGTTGTCTGGTATGTTTTTGGAGTCATGAGCTTGCAAACTTGTTATGAACCAAGCAACATGCTTATTCTTGATTCCATGGTCGGTTTTCTTGACAAATTAGGGATTTGTGCGTCAGTCTTTGTAATAAATCAACTAGCATTAATTAATCAGTTCTGGTGACCTAAATAACAAGAACAATCATTATGCTTGTGTTGGCTCTCTCTCTCTCTCTCTCTCTCTCTCTCTCTCTCTCTCCTACGTGCAGACTACTGTATGGTATATATTATGAAAGTGTAAGGTTTCGGGGATGGTATAATTACATGGTGTAATTGTAATTATAGAAGCACTGTTAAACTTCCTTCCTGACACATTTTTGCAGAAGCTGCTCAATCTTGCAAAGTTATTTTGGACACTGTTGAATCTGCATTACCAGAAGGCTTGCCCGAAAACTTTGCATCAGATTGTAAGTTACAAGACACGCTAACAAAGGCTGTTGAATTGCTTCCAGAGTTATGGAAGCTTGCTGGGGCTCTCCAAGAAGCTATTTTATCGTACCGGCGGGCCCTCCTTTATCACTGGAATCTTGACATGGAAACCTCTGCAAAGATACAAAAGGAATTTGCCATCTTTCTTCTTTATAGTGGTTGTGATGCAAACCCTCCCAATCTTCGTTCTCAGATGGAAAGCTCCTTTGTGCCAAGAAATAACTTAGAAGAGGCTATTCTTCTGTTACTGATTCTGCTAAGAAAATTCGTTCTTAAAAGGATTGGATGGGACCCATCAATCATTGATCACCTTTCTTTTGCCCTCTCTGTTTCGGGGGGATTTAGGGCCCTAGCCCATCAGGCTGAAGAATTGTTTCCTAGAATTATGGATAGAAAAGAACAATATCGCACTCTAGCTCTCTGCTACTATGCGGAAGGTGAGGATATGGTTGCTTTGAATCTTCTGAGGAATCTTTTGCATAATCGAGAGAACCATGATTGCATATTGGAACTATTACTGTCTTCAAAAGTTTGTGGAGAGAATTTGGTTTGCATTGAGGAAGGGATCGATTATGCTTACAAAGCACTTTCAGAATTGCATGGAAAATGCAGCCAGGTGGCAAGTGTTGCAAACTGCTTACTGGGTGTTTTACTGTCTGCTAAATCCAGAGTGGTTGCTTTGGATTCTGAGAGAATTTCCAAGCAGTCTGATGCACTCGAGGCACTAGAAACTGCTGAGAGAACGATGAGAGAAAGAGATCCATACATTGTTTATCATCTTTGCCTAGAACATGCTGAGCAACGGAAGTTGGATGTTGCACTTTATCATGCAAAGCAGCTGTTGGAACTTGAGGCTGGGTCTAGTGTTGAAGGGTATGTCCTTTTGGCACGAATATTGTCAGCTCAAAAACGTTTCATTGATGCAGAGACTGTTATTAATGCTGCTTTGGATCAGACTGGGAGGTGGGACCAAGGAGAACTGTTGCGAACTAGAGCTAAACTTCAGATTGCGCAGGGTCGGTTAAAGAATGCTATAGAGACATATACTCATCTTCTTGCTCTTCTTCAAGTTCGCACTAAAAGCTTAGGTGTTGGGAAGAATCTCCTAAAGGTATGTTGCTTTATGGGCAAACGTGTTAGGATTGTTCTTGTGACCTTATCATTAGGAGTCAAAATAGAGAGTAAGGGAAAACTACTTCAATAATTTTTCAAATGTGTCTAGCTGGAATCTCTTTTCACATATTAAGCAAGATTGCATGATTTCATTTTATAACTGATTACTATTCCATAGGTGGAATGACGGTAATATTTAAAGCATTTATAGAATGTCTATTTAAAGCATACTATTGTTGTAAGTGTTGTCATCATCATCAACATAATATACTATTTTCCCCTGAAAAAGTTTGTAATTTTGTTTCCATATTCAAAACACACTAGGAATAGGTACTGGTGATTGGTGAAGCTTAAAAGATTTCTTGGTAACAGGACTGGAGCTTGCATAATTAATATTCACAGAATACTGTTTCACCAATTTACTTACATTTTTTCTCTTATAGAATAGGAGAAACCGTCACCGAAGTTTGGAAATGGAAATATGGCATGATTTAGCTAATGTATACACAAGATTATCGCAGTGGCGGGATGCTGAGGTTTGCCTTTCAAAATCTCGGGCTATCAATCCTTATTCTGCTTCTAGATGGCATTCTACAGGTATACTCTGCTTCAAAAATTGCTTTAATGCCCTTGGAGACTTGGAACTCTAGTTTTTGAATATTTATGGCAACTAATATCAGCTTTAGGAATAAACTTTTAATACACACTAGATTTATCCTAGCGCCCTCTTCCAGATGTCAATTATAATAGGAGTGTCCTGACTCAAAACTGGAATGCTCACTTATGTACTGGAAGTAATTCTACTCAAAGTGGAAAAAAGAAACTTTGAACTGCTAAAGTGGTCTGGGGGCCTTTCTGACTTCCAGAAAACTCGTAGTGATTTCTTTCTTCATAATGGAACCACAAACTGCAGTTGATTGAAATAATATTGAAATGTGTTTTGATCTAAATATCTTAAAAACGTTTGCTTTAACATTTAACTGAGTCTTAAGGAGTTTCTTGTTCTGATCTAAAGGAACTTAAAACTTGGTGAACTGTTAGGTTTACTCTATGAAGCCAAAGGTCTCCACCAAGAAGCGCTGAAATCATTTCGAAAGGCCTTAGATGTTGAACCTACCCATGCCCCAAGCTTGATATCTGCTGCCTGTGTCCTCCGAGAGCTTGGTGGCCAATCATTGCCAGTTGTGAGAAGCCTTCTCACTGATGCACTTCGACTTGACAGAACAAACCCTTTGGCTTGGTACAATCTTGGGCTGCTCTACAAAGCTGACGTCGGGGCAACAGAACTAGAAGCTGCTGAATGCTTTGAGGCTGCAGCTCTTCTTGAAGAATCTGCACCTGTTGAACCTTTCAGATGATCAGCTTTGCACGCACACTTTGTTTAAGGTTGTAGATTAAAATAGCTCTGTCTATGTGCACTCTTCTTGGACGAAAATGCAATTTGATTATAAGCACCCCAAGTTGGATGGAGAGGGATTGAGAGGAGAAGAATATGGTAGATTAAAATAGCCTTGTCTATGTGCACTCTTCTTTAGAAATTAGAAGTAAAACCTTTCCTCCGATTAAACTCAGTCATCCACTTATCTATTCTCATTTCATTTACATATAGTTACTATGTTTCAACTTTTCAACCAGCACTCCTTTGCAATTAAGTATCCCAATTCAATTGGAGGCACTTCGCACTTCCCTCCCTCCTACCTCGCAGGGCTCACGATCTCTGTTTTCACTGATCATTCGATCTTCTGGTATCTATTGCCATCGCTCCATTTCAATTCATGTATATATTAATATGGTCTCCATGTGACGCTGCATTTTCACCGTCCCAATGCCTGCATGCACCCCACCCAACCCCTTGTTAATTTCCCGGCCCATGCAATTGCCGACCACCATGATTTTCCCGCTGTCATAACTTATTTACTATGGTAAGTACACCCCTACCTACTACTGCATGCATGCACTTCTTCTCTGGAGGGGAGGAGATCACAAGACATGAATGGTTTTCATAACTTTCTGAATCGTTGCATCAACTGTATTAACGACGAGCATTTTTTTTTTCCTGTTATCTGATCCATTAAAATACTGGATCGATCGGAACCAGAACATTAATTTGGGTTGTACTATATCCTTATTTTCACTATTTTATTTTTTACAGCAGTACGGTTGGTGCATTAATTATAAAGAAAAAAATATTTATAATCATGAATTGTGTAACTGTTGCGTAATCATTTTAAAAAAAATGAATAAAACATAGGATCCACATAAAAAAAAAAAATAATTTTTTAATAATAAATTTCACTTTTTTTTTTCAAAACGATTATACGACGTTTATACTCTTCATAATTATATAGAATTACTCAATTTATAAAGTTTTCTTCCGACCCAAGCTGGTTTGTAGTTTGTACCAAAGGAGGTTCTCAGTTTTATGTACACAAGGATCTCATTCGGAGCACTCTCATTGGATTAGCTAAAAGCTAAATCCAATGAGAATTTAGTTATTAAACCATAAAATGTATCACATTGGAATAGCTATATTCCATATAGCTACAGTAACTTCTAAAGTAATTTTCAAATTTGAAAGACACTGTTTATTCATCAAATCTATTTTATATCATTTGTTTCTCTCTCCTGAGGTCTCCATCAATGTCTCTCTAATTTCTATTTTTAACCCATAATTTAATTAGAATATGAGTACTAATTAATATATAATATTATAAATAGTAAAATATGATAAAATAAATAATTTCATAATTAAAAAAAATAAAATATTTTTGAAATTATTAATTACTCATGAATAAATAGATAATCCAATGTAGAGATTTAATGTGAATAGCCAAAGCCAAAGCCAAATTCATCTTTTATTATTTTATTGTCATATAATGAAAAAATAGCTATTCCAATGTGGAGACTTATGTAAATGGAATAGCTAAAAGTTAAATTCATCTTATACTCATAAAAAATGTACTTTAATTTTAGCTAATCTAATGAGAGTGCTCTTAGCCAGTTAGAGCTTGCTGTAGAGGATCTTCCTGTAGCAGCTTCTTGCTTCAGTCTGTGATCATATTTTACATATTTATCTATATATATATATATATATATATATATATATCTTATATATATCTCCCTACATTTAAAAGCGGCTATAAACGTGAACAATAATGAATAGTATGAACAGTGCACTTGTTTTACGCTTTTCTTTTTCCCCTTACGTCCTTCTCTACATCCTCACAGCGAAATCACTACAAAATCACCACACAAATCACAAAATCAATACACACGTTTCCACACAAATCACAAAATTATCAGACAAATCACAAATTAGGGGTCGTCGGCTGAAGGAAAGGAGGAAGTGGAGGGGTCGTTGGCGAAGGACAAGGCTGGTGGTGGTGGTGCGGTGCTGTAGGGGTGGCTAACGGCGGCACTATGGGGAGAAACCCATGCGTGTAGAAGGGCTATGTGCGTGGGTCTAGGGAGGAGCTATAGGTGGTGGGTTCCATGGAAGTGCTCCACGGCGTGAGGAGAACTCAGTGGTGGTGCTTGGTGGAGCTGGGGCTGAGCCGCGGTGGCGTAAGGGTAGAGAACCTGTACGTCGAGACCCATTTCGGGTTGCTCGCGTGCGGCTGAGGGACGACTTGCGAAGGGGCTTCGACAGTGGGATTTGCTTGCCAGCGTGAGGGGAAGCTGGTGAGATGGTCCGTTACGCCACAGAGTGGTGCACGGTGGCGTTAGGCTGCTCGAGGGAGGAGATTGGGTGAGAGAGAGGGAAGACGTGCGTGGGGAAGGAGAGAGAGGGATAAAGGAAAAGTGGGGGAAAATGTTGGATTTGGAGTTTTAAATTCCAACCCCTCATCTTGAATCTTCAGATTTAATCTAACGGTAGAAGTTTAAATATTGATTTAAACTAACAAAAAATAGATAATTAAAATATAAATATTATATCATAAACTTAAAATCAACTTTAATTTATAAAATACTAATTTTCATCATTAAATAAATGATAAATTTTTACTGAACATTTTTAAGAGAATAAAACTATCTAATTAATTTGAATTTTTAATATAATTTAAATTCCATAATAAATTATGAACATGAATAAATAGTAATTTCACTCTTTTGCATTAGACTATTTTAATATTTGAAGTCACACTTCATTTTTTTCTTCAATTAGACAAATGTCGCAAACGTGCTTTGCACGTTTAGCCACTGCTAGTATATATTAAAAGCGGCTATAGCGACATGAATAGGAATGAATAGTATTTTTGTTTGACACTTTTTATTCCACTTATATCCCTGTGTAATTGAGTGTTATTACAGTTATGCCCTTGAATGCTTTAGGATAAATAGTATTTTTTCATCCAATTTTGCCCTCTATTTTCTCAAATTCTCATCCTTTTGTGTTTTTCTTTCCCTCACCGATTGTGTAAAGAGTATTTTTATAATGTTTTACTCGTCTCTATACAGCTTTCTTCTTGTCGAAAGGTTGGTTGAAATCTCTTTCCTTTTACTTTCTCACGTTTCCAATGTTTTTTAATCTCCACTTTCTCACACAAACTTCTGAGTTCTTCAGCGTTGGAATTTCTCTTCTTGCTTGTGAATCTCGCCGTTATGTGGGTATGAGTTTTCTTCGTCTCTTTTCTCAATTGAAGCCCTTTGGATTTTGAAGTTGTGTAGAAAACTCACATGTATAATCTGGATTGGCCTTCATTTGAAATAATGAGATCAATAGACATGCATCAACTTGGATGAAACCAGTCATCAAATCAGATGAAATAAACACTATATAATATATGTTTAGATCTAAAAAAAAAATTGGCGATGAGACGATTTAACTGTTAACAAACACCAAATCAGATGAAACTAGTATTATGTAATATTTGTTTAAATAAAAAAAAATTAGTGATGAGACGATTTAACAAACAGAAACAAGTGAGATCTTAGAGATCCTTACATCGACGCATTGAGGCGGCATGAGTAAAACCAAATTTACGTAAAAAATTGTGTTTATAAACTTGGTGATTTTGGTATGTAACTCTCACGAGCTTGTCAATTGAATGATGATTTTGTATGTTGGTCCATTTATGTAAATAATGGTATTTGTAATTAGGTGTTGTTCAGAATCTGTTTTTAAAGAGCTTTTATTTAATGAATTGTTACTATTATATGCTTTTGCGAAAAGATTTCAGGACTTTTTTTTTCTTCTAACCAGACTCTATGTACAAGGGGCATACATGCCTTGCACGTAGCCCCATGCTAGTATATATATATATATATATATATAGCAATTAGCTACATGCGGTATTCTTGGCCGCAACTACTTCATGAACGCCCTAAAAACTAGATGCCATATTGCATGCTTTAGGTTTTGAGGGAAATACTCTATCTACAAAGTAATTACACAAATGATAAAAGCAATCCCACAAACTGATGTAGTTTGATGTGGTTCGTCAGATTGTAATATTAATTTTGTTGTAAAGTAGATCTCACAGAACAGATAAAACCACATCAATTTGTGAGATTGTTTTGTATAATTCCTTTGTAGATGTTAATACTCTTTGAGAAAAGCTAATCCTACCAAGGATCTTGATAATTTTTTTTAAAAATTTTTTATTTAGTGAGTAAGAAAGTATTTTATAATGATGTTGTGAATTTTTGTTTAAATGTTTAAAGATATAAAATAAATAAAATAAAATAAAATAAAACAATTGGTTTTGTTGGAGCCATTCTCATGCTACAACCTGCTAGTTTTTCACCTTTTCAGATTTCGTAGTTCGTACAGTCCTTGTAGTCTTCAAAACGATCTCTTGATTTTTTGTTTTTGTATTTTTAAGTTTATTCAAGGATTTCTTATTTTAGCCACAAATTAAGAGATTTCAAACGAGTAAATTCATAAATTGATGTGCCTTCACGTAATTCGTTAGATTGTTAAATTACTAATAAATAATAAATCTAATTCGTATCATACGAAATCATATCAATTTGTAAATTTATTTTTGTAAGATATTTTTATACACCTTAAAGCATTGGTAATGGGTTATGCAAATGCAAAGTCATAATTTACATAATATTACATGATTTTGCATTTTGCTATTTCACTCAAAATCTATTCTCACATTGTATTATCCATCTATTAGTTAAAATAATAAAAAAATATTATTAATTTAATAATAATAGTTTTTTCTAAATTATTTTTACTATTGACAAGAAATATTAATGTTCTACAATAGGATTCTAGTCGTTTCTTGAATAATTTTGTTAGTGATGATTTTTAGCACCAACAGTTAAAAAGATTATTTTATTAGTGATAATAAAAACACTAACAGTTACCAGATGATTTTTATTAGTGATCAAACGTGGATTATTGAACTACAAAAGACTTGGGAGTATACATCAGAATGCATCAGAACGTTCTTTAGAGTATACATCAGAATACATTGAGAAAGAGAGAGAATGTTCCCAGCCAATAAAATACTTTTTATTCAATTTGGTCTAACTACAGTTACTACTAAATATGACCCACAACACTAATTTATTGTAGCTATAAGTCATTTTCTTTTACATTTGCATAATCTAATGAAGCATATTTTTGGGGCGCTCTATTAGCCAAACTCATTCATTTTATTTGCATTTGTATAATCCATTACCAATGATCTTAGTACCTCGCTTGCTCAATGGGAGGGTTCCACTTGACCAGAAAAAAAAAATAAATAAATAAACTTATATATAAATATATATGTTCATTCAACTTCCCATCCGCTTAATTTTCTTTCTGGTAATTTTCAGTTCTAAATATGCCGGACGTTCAAGCCCCCGTCAACGAGCTGAGAAAACGGTGATCTTCTTGTGTTCATGTGATCGTTTTTGTGCGTTCATGAATCCATACAAATGTACATATGTATATCATATCGATATGCACGCATATCATATGCTTGTATCGAATCTCGATTATCTTATCGGTTATTTCTGCAACTTTTTCAAGTTTGCTTTTCGGTTATTTGTGATGGCATGAAGGTCGAGGGTTCACATGCAACTGCTCGATTGACAGCTGAGTTGCTTCGGTCTGTGATATCGCCAGTGAGGGTGGCACCTACAAACCGGGCTGCTGCTCTCTAAAGTGCTCGAGATGTAAAAAAGTTAAAACTGGAAAAAGTGGATACTAAATTGAAAAACGAAAAAAATTCATCGTGATTATATGTTTCTGGAGAAGCAGCGGCGGCAGTAGGCTTGGGTCTCAAATCAAGCCGCCTACATCCATCGATAAGTGTATGGTTATACAAATTTAAATATGGGGAAAAATCCCTCCACGGAATGAAGTTAATACAGTCAGTGGAGTAAGCAACACCTAATGACTAAATACATCACATCAGCAGTAGCCCTTATCCATCATCATCATCCTCTCTACTAATAACAACAGCCTAAACGTGACATTCAGAATGTAAATCATCTCAGAGGAGGGAGGAACCAGCAACTAGTTACTAGTTAAAAGCCAAGCACCCCCCACGAGACAGCCAATATGAACCATTTCCGTATGATTTCAGCAAATTGCCAACCAGTTCCCACTTAGTTGGCATTCCAAAATACGCCTAGATTTGGCCGTTTGGGGCAGATCAAAATTTTAGAAACAAGTAATTGCCTCCGAGGTTTTGAAACCAAAATCAACTGTTGAGCTCCTCCCCCCAAACAAAACACAACCAAACGTGCTGAGGACCCATTTGTCAAATTTATCCTTTACTGTTCTCAATGCACTGGAAACTGTAACCAGTAGTGTAACCATCCAAGCGACTTCACTTTGGAAATCTTGACCTGTAGAGATCAAGAGCAATGTACTCCACTGCCACAACTCTGTTATCAAAAAGCCGTCCATGTAAACAATGCGCTGCCATGCAAGCGGCTTCTGTTCTTCCATACTCCACAAAAACACACCATGGCTCAAATACATGTCCAAGATCATAATCCAGTTCCTCAATGCCACCCCTCTCTATAGCACCTGCTACCATAGCCAGGCTACTATCCAATTCAGCAGAAGCCTCCTGTAACTTACCGTCAGTGTCCTCCAAAGTCGAATGATCTTCAGCCTTGAATTTTCTATCCAAACTAATGTCTTTCACTTGAATAATGTCACCAACATTTTCATCATGAAAATCCAATTGATCAACCTGACCGTTCAGCTGGATGGGGAGTTCTGTAGGAACGCTATCTGATATGTTCCTACAGCCTAGGTCTTCAGCTACCATGTCATTATCGAGCTGAACCTTTTGGTACGCAGTGTCCTCTCTAATATCATCAGTAGGTTTATCATCACCAAAGCAATTCGATTTCACAACATCTTCTTTAATTTCTTTGATATCACTCGGAACATCTACCTCACTAATTTGCCTGGGCTCATGGTCAACATCTTTTGTTGAGGTGTTTGTTTCTTCTCTTCTGTCATTGCACAATGAATCTTGCAAGGCTCCAGCAGATTCCCTAACCTCTATAACTTCGAATCCGTCTAAGGTGGTGATGTGACTGTTGCCGTTCTTGACAACATTAACACCTTTAACAGTGCCGAATCTGCAAGATTATGGAATTAAAAAAAAAATAAGTCTCCTTTTTTTAATGAATATCTCTAACACCAAAAGAGCAGAGTTGTCTGGTGGTAAAAAGGAAAACAGGAAATATTGCTTTCAATCATTTTGTTATCCTAAACAGAGAAGAATAGACATAATTGATAACATCATTTGACGGTATCTGAAATAATCTGTTCAGTATTTCTCTGAAAGAAAAAAGATCAAAAAGAAAAAGAAAAAAAATTCCTTTTATGAATTTGAAAACAGAAAACTTTTTGAGGGAAGGAACCAAACAGGCGCTAAAGTCGAATAGAAAACATTGCTCTCAGAGACCTTGCACACTCCAACCGAATATCTTCCAAAACTTCTTCCACATCTGGATCGGACAGTGATAACAAAGCCTCAGGATCGAACTAATTCACAGAAAAAAAAAATGATAATTAGTTTGGTATAGTACAACTTGGTTTATAGGGTACTTGGAAAAGATAACAGAATGGATACTTAAGCACAGCCTAACCCCAAAATTGCCCCTAAGAAAAGAGAATAAAACAAATTAAACAGCAAATGTCATACCACATTTTTAAGCTTTAGGACTAGTGTGGGCTGTTTGAGAAGTGACCTTGCATGCTCAGGGATCCCATAGCACGGAGAATATCCATCATTTTCCTAGTACGTGTTCTTCTCTTCATCAGTATACATCTCCAGGTAAATCATTATAATACATAATAAGAGTGGGAGGTATAATACAAGGCCACAATGGGCCATAGAGGAAAAAACAGTAGTCAATAAACTACATCTCAAATGTTTTGGGAGAAGGAAAAGGATGGTGATAAAGTACCAAGAGTGATGCACCAGGCATAGCTTGCATTACAGTTAATACTTGCCCTCCCAACTTCATACCATTCAAACCAGCACAAGCTTTGTGAGTAACTGATTGGTCTACATACTGATAAAGTATATACAAGTCAGAAGTCACTTAAAAAGGTCAGAAGAAAAAGTTGTTCAACACGTATAAAGGGGGGGGGGGGGGGGGGGGGGGGGGGGGGGGTTCAAAAAGAAGAGAGTACAATACTCAAGATTCTGAATGCGTCGAGTATCTAAGTGGTCCTAACACGAAGTCATTGACATGGGCACTGGGGCCCCAAAGACAGAAAACACAATGGCTGACTCATTTTATCAATTAAAAACTTAATAAAAACACTCCGATGCAGATTATTGCAACCTAAATTCTCTCCAATAAGCACACACGTCAGTATTTCACATACGAATAGAATTGTTGTAGTTGTCACATGGACAAGGCATAAATAAAGATATCCATTTGATTATTTTAGGAATGAAATCGTAACCATTATAAGGGGCAACGACTAGTGATAGAATTCAGTAATGAAAAATCTAATGATACATACATAATGACATCCAATGAAGGTACTAACAGATTTACGTAAAGGCATGTAGGCAACATCCACTTCAGATGATGGAAACTTCTCTTATCCTTTGACCATGATAAATAGGGATTTCAAAACATATAAATAAAGATTTCAAACGTAGAGAATGTCAAAACGTTCAAAAGGATTTTCAAGAATAACTAAAATACTAGACAATGTCAATTTATTCAGAAACAGTAACTATAGATAATCAATCAACAAGATCATGATTTACATTAGGTGAAACTTGTCTAAACAATATTAAAGCATGTTTGCAATACACCACAATGACAGGAAAATCTCCTTCCAAATAAGAAACAAAATTAGCAAATACTTGTTTAATCTCTTAGTGCATCGCATTTATCCAAAACAAAATTATAGAGGTACAGTTGCCGTATTACCTCAAGAAAAGCACATGGTTCACTGAGTTCTTTATCGACCTCAAAGTGGTAGGCCTTCAAAGGTCCAAAGACACTAACAACCTCCATAAGCTGGAAGTCGGCATAAAAGGCCAAGTCACTAAAAATATTCATTTACAAAGGATAATGGTAACAGAAAAGGGAAAAAAGAAGAAGGCCTGGTTGGAAGTGGAATATGTAAAAAAGGGTATCATTTTAAAGAGATGTGTTCTCTATAATGCACTGAAAAACACAAACATTTAGAACATATTACCATTTTTGATGAAATATACTTTGAAATTCCACCAATGAATATCTGCATTCACAACATACAGAAAGGATAGTAAGAAACATATTCTCTGCATTAACTGTGAAAAACTAGCACGCCACCCCATGAAACAGAAGGTATGGAACAGACAAATTAAGAAAAATATATTTGATACCAAGTGATGCCTTAGGAAAACATAAAATGAAAAGTAGTAGAACCAAAAGATTAAGATAATTAATATCATATGATTTTTTAGAACACATTTATGATGTTCACAAAAAAATTCAATGCTGTACTTTGGGAAACAGGTACTTCCATAAATGCTTTTCCCAATACCAACCAGAGTTTCGAAAATAAAGACGTACGGTGGAAGCGTTCCCGCACCTTTTCCTCGAAATGAGAAAGAAGATGGTACACTCGAATTGTATTATTTAAGTGCTTATTGCTTGCCAAAGATCCTACTTCTACAATTGGTAGGTCACCGGGTTATTCAAATAAGTTGTGTTTTCCGTGGTTTTCCCATGTTACAACTTCCGTACCCATTCGGTCGATCCGGAATGAGCAATCTTTTTTCAAAACGTTATTTCTTAAGACAATGGCAATAGATATTCAATGGTCTTAATGGTCATGAGTTCCTTTTATCTGTTTCTCCCTCTTCTTCCCAAGTGTATTATCTTGTATACGTCCTAATTGAGTTTTGCCTAGATTCCTTGCAATATCCCATATGATAAGGATAATGGTAGGTAGTGTATGAGATCTCACATTGCTTAGGAAAGAGAAGTTATTGCTCTTTATAAGGTTCCAACGGGACTCCAATTGTATCATCGACTGGTCCTTTTGGAGGATAGACCAAGTGGTTTGGGTCTTCCATTGGGATGTTACAAATGGTATTAGAGCCTATTCCAACAAAAAATGTGGGACTTGAGTCATGCCACCTACGACGGATGGGCCCAACGAGGATGTCAGGAATTTAAGGGAGGGGGAGGGGGGAGACTGTGATACCCCCATATGATAAGGATAAAGGTAGGTGGTGTATGAGATCCTTACATTGCTTGAGAATGTGAAGTTCTTGTTCTTTATAAGGTTCCAATGGGGCTCCAATAGTATTATTGACTAGTCATTTTGGAGTATAGGCCAAGTAGTTTAGGCCTTCTATAAGTGCGTTACATTCCTACTAATAAAATTCTTACTTATCAAAATAATAATAATAATAGTGGTGATGATTCTCAGTCAAGTACAATTCGTTTGAGATGAAAAAAGGTGAAGAAAACACAACCCCCACCGTCAAACCTCTGGGAAAGAAGTATGCTCTTGGGTAAACAAAAATCATTAAGAGTTGCTTGGACAGCTACATTAAGCACACAAAACATCATGCAACAAATATTTAACGCCAGAAAGACGCATACAAAGAGGATATAAGACCAAGTCAAACAATAACATCGTCTGGATCCATTTGAAGGTAAACTATGATATCCCATTCTGATAAGTGATAAGGGTCGGTGATGTATGAGATCCCACATTGCTTCGGAAGGAGAACAAAAGTTTTTGCTCTTTATAATGTTCCAATGGGACTCCAATTGTATCATTAACTAATCATTTGAAATATAGGCCATGTGGCTTGGACCTTCTATTGGGGGCGTTACATAAACATTAATTTATTTACATTGAGCTAATGTCATGGATGGATTAAAAATGGTAAAACCAAGAAGGAAAAGTTGTTTGAAACTTTGAAAGATATCACACAGTTACATCATTTGGGTATGAAAGTCTGAACTCCAACCCCCTTGTACACAAAAAACATCATTTCACTATTAGATCATCTTTTCATTACCCAAATTTATCTCATTTCTGCATAGAGTACTTCACCACACGTGTACCCCAATCCACCACAATAAGGTCAGAGTAGGATAGAAAAACTTGGGAAATATTTTGAGCTCAAAATACTACAGATAGAAGCAAATTATGAAACTCTTCATATTTAGTAGAAATGAAACTTCAAGGAAGGAACCCAATGGATTCCCCATCTAATATGTGCCCACGTTGCAAGATAGCTTGAAAGCTCCATCACCTCAAGTCTGCTTGCTTGAGAAACCATTTTGGACTGTCCATCATTTAATGCTCACGTCTGATTACTATCATTACACTAGAGTACGGTTCCTCTTGCTAAACCCCCAGTGATGATCCCTTGCACTGAGACTAGCAATATCTTTTTCAACAAAAGTCTTGCAAAATCTCCACAGTAGAAAATAAATATAGCTATAAATCCAAAATGATTCTCCCTTTAAACAAGGGGCCATGAACAAAGGACCTATGGTCTGACCCACCTCATCATTCCTTCATCGAAAACTTCATCAAAGATAGGAAGGATTAATGTATACTTAGATGGGAATGGCCTAAACTATGCCTCCAATAACATGAGATCGTGATCATGTAACTTTCCAAGTGAAAAGGAAAATGACAGAAATGACAGCACCAGACAACAATTTGGACAGTAATCTTCCCAAAATGCCCTTAACTCGGTTAACAGTGAGCATGTCTTCTAACGAAAAATCAAACAAGACTTGGAAATTGACACATTTACAGATTTCTTCCATCTTGTGTATAATTATAGAGTGAATGGAGGAGCAGATACGATGATGTGGTCACCGTCCAAGAAGGGAAGATGTACTATACAGTCGTACTATAAGTCTCTAATGAAACATTCTACAAGAGTGCTCCCATGGAAGAACATTTGGAAGACTAAGGCCTCTCTAAAAGCTTCTTTTTTTGTATGGACAGCTTCACTAGGGAAGATTCTCACCTTAGATAATCTAAGGAAATGCCGACTCATTGTGTTGGATTGGTGTTATATGTGCAAGAAAAGTGGGGAATCTGTGGATCACCTATTATTGCATTGTGATATGGCTATGAGTTTGTGGAATGATATTTTTGCTGGAGCGGGGCTCCTTTGGGTGATGCCAAGAAGGGTTGTTGAATTTTTGGCCAGCTGGCAAAGCCTCCGGGGTAATTCTCAAATTGCAGCTATGTGGAAGATGATTCCAGTCTGTCTATGGTGGTGCCTATGGATGGAGAGGAATGGTCGCAGCTTTGAGGATCATGAACGGACAATGGACGGGCTTAGAACTTTTTTTCTTCAAACTTTATTCTATTGGTCATTTATAATAGACTTTAACGGCATGAACGTGCATGATTTCCTTGTATCTTTAGACACCCATGCATAGGTGTTGCTCTTGTATATGTCCCATGTACTTGGCTTTGCTTTTTTTTTTTTTAATAAAATTCATATTTACCGATAAAAAGAAAAAAGTACAACCACTTCTGGAAAGTAGAAACTTATTTTAGATGGCCCAAAAAAGAAAGAAAGAAAGAAAGAAAGAAACTTATTTCCAGATGAAGTGAGTAATCTACATTCATACAAAAAAGAAGGGCAGTCCAACTAGAAATTATTAAGAAAAAGAAAACTCAATGAAGTCATATTATCTGTTGATACTTAATATTTTCCACTCTCTAAGAAGAAGCCAACTCACACACAAACATAGCCAGTCAGACCACGACAGAGAAAAAAAAAAAGACATCCTAAAAGAGAGAATGAAATTTAAGCACAGAAACCAAATAGAAACGTATGGGTTCCTTACTTTACAGCTGTTTTAATATAAAAGTTGTCATATCAAAATTACTAGTTTCATATACACACCTTGTTAGGTGAATCCTCGACCCTGTCACTGATTGTATCAACTGCAGCCACTGATTTCTCCAGATCACCAGTCTGCATGAAAATAGCAACTGTCTGAAAACCTGCTACAGGGATAGTAACCACAATACACCTCAGAAACTGCAAAGCAGCAGTAGAAAGTGCTAGTTGAACCAATAATAGCTTCTGTTTACGGCATAACTCAATCACATCAATATGAAGATGGAAAGGAAAAGGAACAGAATAGGACCTGATAATCTTAAAAGAGTAAGCAATATGTGTCGACTTGAATTTAAAACAAAAAAAATACACTAGCACCGTAATCTCATGGTACAGTTTCCATGATAAAATTCATGAAGGGGAACCTAAACTTTCAAATAGAACAATGAAAAGTAGCATTGGCTTATGGTATCTAAAATCTACCTTTTATTTAAGAGTTTTGAACTCCTTATAAGAGTATTCAATACCATGAGTTCATCAATCTTCCTAAAAACGTATCAAGGCTATTAACTCAAGCAGACATTAGATTCAGCATTGCAGAGGCACCTCTATAAGAATACCATCAAACTTAGAATAGAAAAATCAACAGATTTTACAAATATTAAAGAAATTATTGAGGCAATGAGGAAGATGAAAAAGAGATACTTATCCAAAAAAAAAAAAAAGGAAGATTAGAAAGGTATGGTTAGGATAGTCATTCTTACTGCCACTTCAATGAAGTCTTTGGGCCGTCTAATTTTTAGAATGGAGCCAGAGAAGGAATTGCCATCAAAAGAAAGGGCTGCAGAGGCATCCTCAGGTGTAAGAAATTCAACAAGAGCCTGGCCCTTGTTTATCTGCAATAAAATATGATACGGCATACAAAGATCTTTAATTGTACTAACCTGCATGAAAGAAATATTGTACACATACATGCAAAAAGAAAAAAGGCACTTACAGTACAATTGAAACATGGGTGGTTACGGCTAATACCAGAAGACATCAACAAATTGTTGAAGCATTCCATTACATCTTTTTCAGAGGCTGAAGATGGTATATTTTCAACATAAAGCCTTCTCATAGGCCGGGTAGCCTGAGTTAATTGGACAGAGTCTATGGAGGCATTCGTCCTTGTTGCAAATGTGTTTGCCACCCCAGAAAGAGACTTCATTGTAGTTGAAGCAACAGAAAAAGCATTGGCTGTGTCATTTACAGTTGACGCCACAGCCTGGTTTAATGACTGAAAATACAACGGAACTGGACCAGAAAAAAGGGCAGCTGTTTTCACAGGTGGGAGATCCCACCCGGCACTTTTTTTCTCTGGTGAATGATCAGATGGGGAAGAAGTCTTAACGGCAGCCTCAATTCTTCTCTTCCTTGGTGAATAGCCACCAAGGCCACTTGTGTATCCACCATGTCTCTGATAATGGCTACTTGAACCATTAATTGATACTCTATTTTTGTCAATTTCAGAATCTTGTCTTCCAGACCTATCTTTAAGAGAATGTGAGGACAACTCTCTGTGCTGCCCACCGTGATGGGATTTATGCTTGTGTGCCCTAGGTGATAGTGAAATGGACCTTCTACTTCGGTCCTCATGTTCTCGACTCCTTGAACGTCTCCTTTTCGACCTAGAATCCTCATAATGTGATTTTGATGATTCCTTCCTCTCCTTTCTCTCTGAAACATCTAAATCACGCCGTTTTCCAAGGTCATGTTTCTTTACAGTATTCCTATCTCTACTTTTCTCGTCATCTCCATTTCTGTATTTTCGCTTGTTTCCTCTTTCAGATTCTCCTCTAATTCTATCTGCATGCCTCTCCCTAGTGACCAAATCTCTTGAATGCTTCTTTTCAGCCTCATTTGCAGCATCACTGGCAAACCACTCTTCATCTTTTCTCCTACCATGTTTTCTGTCGTTTCTTCCTAGTTTAGCTTTGTAATTCATATCTTTGTTCTGTTTATCCTTCAACTTTCTATCCGACTCATGACTTTCTCTGTTCTTTCCCTTAAATAAAGCATCTTTCTTCATGGAGAGATTCTCTTCGTTCTTTCTGGAACTCATTTTCAGTGATTTCTCTGAGGCGTGCTTTTCGACAATAGGGGAAGAGCTTCTATTGTATTTTTTACCCTTTTCAGATTCAAATTGATCAGAAACATTCTCAATAATTCCTTCCTTTGATATGTGTCCCACTTTGATGGCCTCCTCTTTCAAGCTTTCAGACGATTTTTTGTTTTCCCTTCTAAGCATAATCTCTTCGAAGCTGAAAGGCCTTGTCCGCGCAGCAGTTCCTTCATCATGATCATGCAGGGAATGTGCACTACTTTTTTCACGCTTTTCTTTTACTCGAATAGATCTGCTCATCTTGCCCACAATAGAATACTACCTGTGCTCTAATAGAGCATAGAGTATGTTCAGCTGGACAACCAAAGTTACATAAATGTCAGCTCCTGAAACCTTGAGAACTTTAAGGCCGTGTTAAGTGAATATCACTGTAACCCCAAGACAGAATCGTCAATTTTCACTGTCAAGCAACTTTTCAGCCAATGATCCCCACAGCTTCAACAAGTTCCAGTCCCTCTTTATGACTGCTACAGAACAAAAAGGTTCAAAAATTAAAATTGAGCACAAGAACGATCCAAAGAGACAAAAATATATTATGGTGCCAAGTTGGGACATTAAAAAATAAAGACTTAGGGCTAGTTTCTCTACTATTATTCATTATTTTATTATTACTTTTCACCTACTTTTCACTACTATTCAATATTGTATCATTACTTTTTCACTACTATTCACAGAATATCTGAGATCACCTCCCTACCCAAATGCAACCTTAATAATGAGGAGTGCTTAACGCCATTGAAATTCTGACCATTCCGTCCCCCAAAAATCTACACATGGCAATGAAGTGCAGCAGTCCTACTTGCATTTATTTCTTTGGTGACCAAATTTTCCCTTCCAACACACAAGCAGCTCAATAAACTTCTTCAGAATGACCCGCTAAACTCCAAATACTGAAAATATTCTGAAAATATTGAAGACTAAAATGCTCTCACCACCAAACAGTAAAGGAGACAATCAAACGTTTCACTTGAATATTGCAGATATGACACCAATCACTATAATTACTCTCCACTTGATAGATTATCCACTGCTTAGAGTTCTCTGTTCTCTCTGGGCGACAATCCGCACACAACCAAAAAGAAGCCAAAATTTCAAGAAACTTGTTTTCAAGATACACTCCAACACTCCTATTAAAAGAACTACATGCCAACTGCTGCTAGTCTCTCTAGGGAATCTCCATATTCACATCGGTAGTGAAGCTTCATTCCCTTACAATATTACAGACACCTCATCAATCAGTCTCTTAAATTCGATACCACTGTATAAAGTCGCTACGCATGCAAGAGTCAGCAATTGAGCTCCAGGTTATGTACACACCTAGATCATCACTTGAGTGTATATATTGGATTAAATATGGTGAACATAACGTGTATCATTACTACACTAAACCAACAGAAAAAATGGAAGAATCCCAATTCATTTATTCTGCGAGGCAAATTCAGCGTGCGGAAGTTATAAAAAAAAATGCGAATGAACTCAACAATAATGCTTCTTTTATTTCCTATTAAGAAACAGCGACTAAAAAAGTCAAAATAACTCTGGAACTTCGTTCAAAACAAACTTATATACCGAAATCATCCATTCAACCGACCCTAATACCACCACATTGTCTCAGTCGACAACAGCCTAATACTTATACCTTCATTAAAAAGAAAAATATTCACACGGAATTAAAAGGTTCCAATTTCATCTTCTCCGCATTTCAGGGAAACCAAACGGAGGAAAGCAAATCTTCACAGTTAGAAACCCTTTAAAAAAAAAAAAAAGGCAAAAATAATGCCCGATCAATTGCACAACTGGCACCAAATCATAAGCACTTAAAGGAGGAAAACATGATGCTGATACAAGGTTGTACCTTTCAGAAGAAAGCATGGCGGCGAAGTTGGGGCGCGAGAGGTGTACAGAACACCGGAGTGTCCGTGAGAACAAGAAGGGCTGACTGCGGGTGGTTTTACTCCTTTTTAAAGTTTCGGAGAGAGAGATAGACTGAGCTATCCACACAGCCCAATACAAGTTATATTTGTGTGCTACCCACCGGTTACTCTAGACATGAGTCCTAGGTTGGCTGACTGACACCTGGATATTTTCCTCTGGAACCTACTTAAAAATATATATATATATTTCTATTCAGCATTCTCATATATTACACACTATACTTTTTGTTTTTATTTTTTCTATTACCAAATGTGTAATATATAGATGATGAATAAAAAAATTCAATTAATTTAAAAAGAATCAAACCAAAAATATTTTTTAACAAAATTAAAAACTACCTTTTGGTATCTTTTTCATGCATGTTTAGAATTGCAGTAAAAAATTTAACTTTTAACTTAAGGTTTATAATTGCAGAGTTGAAGTAATAAATTTTATTATTAAAAATTTATTTATTAATTGTGAACCATATATCTAATCCACTTTTAAACATGTTACATTTGTTTAAAAATAAATTTAAAAAATATTTTTTGACATAGAAATGACACAAAAGTTTTTTTTTTTTTTAAAGATCACAACTATATCCTTAATAGATATCAAATTTTATAATAAAAAATAATGAGAATAATCTAATATAATTTTCACTAAGTGTAATGAAAAAAATCATTTCAATAATACATATGTGAAATAGCAATACAATTATCCATGAGATAAGGACAAAGTTATGATCATGTAAAATTTATATAGATACTTTCGTCTATTGACAATTTTTTTAAAAGGGTCTACTTTTTACAATACTTGAAAAAGTATGTTTAAAAAAAAATATTAAATTTTATTATTAAAATTACCTTTTAGCTTTGTTAATATTAAAATGATGTTAAATATATTTAAGAAAAACTTATAAAAAAATCTTACTCCATGTATATGTTACTGATGGGTTGAAAATCATAAAATTTTTAAATCAAAATTTAAATTTTAAGAGAAAACTAACCAAAAAGTCTTGTAATTAAAATTATAAGTAAAACCACATGTAATACTATTCATATTAAAAACTCCTTTAATATGTATCAACTAAACAATTTAATTTTATTATTAAAGTGTTTTCAAATCTATTTACACACTTTTTAAACCTCCTATCGCAACCCAAAACATCCGAATTTAATTTGTAACCGTAACTTAAGTTACACAGGTGCTTCGGTCAATTTTCAATTACAAACTTTGAATGCATAAAAGGAAGACGATAACGGTGCATATTAAGAAATAGATAATGACTTATTACTTATTACTACCCATTTATTACTCCTTTTATTTTTATTTTTTTTTTAATTTTTTTTTACTTAATAATCAAGAAAGTGACTATTAGTGAAGCTGTATATATTTTTTAATTTATTCTTAATGATTAAGGATGTTAAAAAATACTTAAAAATAAAATAAGAAAAAATAAAAATTTCAAATAAACTACATAGTAGTAAAAAAAGTAATAATATTAAAAAATAATAATTTATCATCTCAACTCAACTTAATTCAGTTTAACATCAAAACGCAGCCTAAGTCTATCATTATCCAAGTTGGAAATTTAGCATCAGACATGCATGCGCATCAATATCAAGCATACCCACCCAAATGATGCTACCAAAAATCAATTATTGTTTTGAAGGGCTTGGCATACAACTCAAGGGAGTCCTATAAACCAGACAATTTGAGTTCAATTGGCATTGAAACTAATATTTTTTATATATATTTAGAGAATAGGGGTTTCAAATTCCAGACCACCATTTTGGTGATTGAAGGTTATGTCAATCAGTTTACATGCCTTTAACAATTGGAATCGAAAGTTGATTCTTGTTTTTGAAAGACTTGGACATACAATCCCAAAGAGGCTACCTAATAAATTATAATTTTAGAACAAACCACGCAAATCGGACATCTTCTATCAAAATTTCCCGTTCACACTTCTAAGATCATCTGACTAGGAAAATCTCTCCTTAAATTATCCAAGATATACATGAAAAAAAAGACTCCATATCGACATTACTTGTATCTGTCCCGAAACCTAATGCCAACTAAAAAGAGGCTTGGCATAAAGACGGGTGAACTGAGTGACGGCACGAGCTCGTACTTCTACTTTCTTTTATGTTGTACTTATAGGATGAGAAGCAATATACACTTCACTATTTTTTTAGGTAGATGAGAAACAACATAAAACTTGGGGATTTTCTTTTTTACCAGTGGAAGCACCGGTGAGTTGAATTACCAGTCGGCAGGTAATAGAAACGCGTTTGACTACATTATAAACACAATTTCAAATCATTAGTGCTACCCTTGCCCTGCCTGAACCAACTTAGCACCGGCATGCCTCTCTGCTTTAACTGATCTATACATGTAACACCACACATCACCATTATTAGGCTGGAAGGGATTTAAATAAAGTTTTTCAACTGCAACACCAAGAGCAAAAATAAACATGTAAACAAACAAATACTAATTCAGAACAGTCATTGGTGTCCAGAAAATGTGCAGAAGCCGAGGACACCATTTACCATGGTTACAAGTTCTACTAGCCTGAATGGGGAGCTTTTAGGGACCGTGCACAACCTGACATTTGTATATAGGTTCCCAATATCCGAACACTAATAGGAAAAAAAAAAGGTCGCATATTCCTTTTAAGCCAAGAGATATCTACAGGGATAATCTTCCCCCCCTCCACTGTCTCAATTCCATATTTCACCGCATGTTTTCCCTGCGACGAACATACCGAGTTCTGTCATTGTATCTTGGTCTGTCTTGAGCTCTCTGTGGCTGTGGCTCCACCCTCCTTTGTCTTTCGGGAGACCTCTGAACAATCTCTCCATTCACAAACAATTCAGCTGCAACATGCCAAAAGGATTGCAAAATTGTGATTATCAAATCATTGCTACCTTTCCAAGACAATGCAAACCTTTGACACAATATTAAGGAAAAAATCGCTCAGAATTGTTATGATACATAGATAAAAATAAGAAAAATTGCTACTAGGCACTACCAAAGAAAAGTGACACTTTGAATTGTAAAATTGCTGCAAATGTTTTAAATCAAAGAAACTTGTAAAAAAAAGCATCCCATTCTTCTGTGGATGAACTACGCATGAGAACAAGAGCCTCTATCAACTAAACGGGGATGCCATCAATAAACCAATGAATTTCATTTTTATTACAGCGATCATCAATCTCTCCACCACGAGAGCAAAAAAATACAATCAATGTCTTATCTCTACTGATTCTGTGACTCTATAGCGTGTGAAAATCACAGAAAAGGATTAGAGAGAACTTCAATGTGAGTCCATTAGCATTCAAAGCTAGACATTACCACTTAAGAGGCTACTAGCTTTGCCAAGATGGACTGATCATAGTAAAATATTTCAAAACTACACCTGCGCTAACAACACGCTTGCTATGAAAAATGTATGCCGTTAGTCGCCCAAACTATGCCCAATTTCCTACACTTTTGAAGAATAAATATTACAATCAATAACCATGTCAGAGGCATTAACTTTGGTTGATATACTTCAAATTGAAAAATTGCTCCAAATGTTCAAAACATAATGTTGGAAGTATTAACTTTGGTTGAAATATATCAAATTATAAAACTGCTCTACACGTTTAAATATCAAATTCCCATTCTTCAGTGCATGGACTTTATGGGCACGATGACATGGACTTCTGTCAATTTAACATGGATACCCTTTTTCATCAGTAAACAAGAATTATATTGATGATATAAAAAGGCACTAACTTTTTTTTTTTATAAGTAAAAAAGGCATCAATTTAACATGGATACTTTCAATAAACAACGAATTTCACTTTTATTACTGCAGATCAACAATCACTACCCAACAAGAAGGGGAAAAATGCATTCAATGTATTATCTCTGCTGATTCTGTGACTCTGCATCACGTGAAAAGCACAGAAAATGATGAAAGAAAACTTCAATGTAAGTCCATTAGCATTCAAAGCTAGACATTACCACTTAGAGGCTATTAGCTTTGCCAAGATGGACTGCTGATGGTAAAATATTTCAAAATCACCCAACCATCATCAATAATATGTTTGCATTGAAATATGTATGCTGTGAGTCGCCCAAATTATGCCCCCTTTTCTATACACTTCTGAAGAATAAATATTGCAACCATTAACCATAGTCAAAAGCATTAACTTCGGCTAAAACAACAAGTTGTAAAATTACTACAAACGTTTAAATATTAAATTTCTATCAACTTAACATAGATACTTTCAATAAACCAAAGAATTTCACTTTTATTACAGCTGATCAGCAGTCTCTCCCCAACAAGGGGAAAAATATAATCAATGTACTATCTCTATAGATTCTGTGACTCCGCGGCATGTTAAAAGCACAGAAAATGATTGAGAGATAACTTCAATGTGAGTCCATTAGCATTCAAAGCTAGACATTACCGCTTAGAGGTTATTAGCTTTGCCAAGATGGACTTACGTTTAAATATTGTCAACTTCGGTTAAAACAAAGCATTAACTTTGGTTAAAACAACTCAAGTTGTAAAATTACTACAAACGTTTAAATATTAAATTCCTATCAACTTAACACAGATACTTTCAATAAACCAAAGAATTTCACTTTTATTACAGCTGATCAGCAGTCTCTCCCCAACAAGAAGGGGAAAAATAAAATCAATGTATTATCTTATAGATTCTGTGACTCCGTGGGGTGTGAAAAGCACAGAAAATTATTGAGAGAGAACTTCAATGTAAGTCCATTAGCATTCAAAGCTAGACATTACCGCTTAGAGGCTATTAGCTTTGCCAAGATGGACTGCTGATAGTAAATATTTCAAAATCACCCAGCATCATCAACAACATGCTTGCCATGATAATTGTATGCCATGAGTTACCCAAATTATGCCTACTTTCCTATACACTATTGAAGAATAAATATTCCAACAGAAAAAAATAAATATTCCATAATGTCAAAACCACTCATGTTCCCCAATGCTCATGAGTTAATCCCAAGAATAGACACATAAGCATTCATGTAAATTTCTGAAGGATGCGCATTTAACAGCAAATCATTATAGGGCCACAATAGTCATCCCCCTGATCGACATCTCAATTACATATGCAAAGTGCTGAAAATCCAAAGTTACACGTTGCCTACAAAATTCATTAGCTTCTCCACAATGGACTGGTTTCACAACCAAATTAGTGTGTTCATATGAACTACCACCATACAGGCAAAAGATGCACACCAACCATCTCATTGATGAATAATACTGACCTTATAGAATTAGGAAGCCCACAACTTGAAATCATACATGAAAAAACATCATCTACTAGATGAGTAGAAGACAGTTAAAATCAACAAATCATAGTTGAAATATGCATGTGTGTACCAATTACCGATGTATAATGTGGATTATGAAAGCTGAAATAAAAACATTCAACTTACTCGATAATACAACCAAACAAACAAGATGAGCCATCAAAATCTAAAAAAAAAAATTAAAACATATCAAACCTCGATTACTCACCCCCATAGTCTTTATTTTCAGGATCCACGTAAGAATCCGGAAGCACAAACAAAACACCGGGCAACCCTGTCAACGATATAAGAGAGAATAAAAAATGGGTAACGCCAAAAAACACATATCGATACATGCATAAGATATAGTAAAATGAGTAATAGCAAAGTTAACACAGACCTTCAAGCTTATTAGATGTCTCTTCGTCAATCTCACAGCCAAATCCAAAGTACCTCTCGCACGAAACATTGTAAATTTTCTTTTTCGCTTCCTCCTCACTAATTAGAGTATACCAAACATTGACTATACACATTCAACAATAGATAAAAAAAAAGTACACTAAAAACGAAATGGGGAAAAAGGACCGAGTAAAATCAATGAGCGCAATCGTTAATAAATAACAAGATATGTACTACCACGAAGATCTAGGAATAAACGATTTTTCCCCTCACACTTCCTCGGAAACCGAACAGATAAAAGAGGAAATACCTTCCGACGACTCTGGCGAGGGTTTGGATGTAACAGTCGATCATCTGCTGCTTGGTAGCCCCCTCGCCGCCAGGCTTGTCCATGACGATGAGCCAATGCTCGTAATCGCAGCCAGGGAAGAGCGGAGCCATCTCGGTCGGGGGTCGGTCGCTGAAGTTGGAACCGGAGTTGAGGGGTGAGTAGGCGGAGCCGCCAGAGCGGTTCACGCGGCATCGGACCGGGGTGAAGCGGGAGGTGGAGGGGACAGATCGAACGGCGTGGGAGAGAGGGGCGAGGGACCGGCGCGAGGGGAAGAAAACAGTGGGGACGGAAGGAGGGTGGGTGATGGTGGAGTGGAGGCGCTTGGAAATAACCGTGGGGTGACGGAGTGAAGTGAAGTACAGGGCTCGAGCTAGGGTTAGAGCCATTGCTTTTTCTTCGACAATGAGATTGAGGACGGAAGGGAAAGTAGGGTTTCGAACTTTCTAGGGGTTTGGCTTCGGAAGTTGGGAAATGGATGCGAGGGTTTTGGATGGAGATATGATAGGGTTTTTTTTTTTATCCTAATCAGATATGATAGGGTTATTACAACGGGTATTTATCCTTTTTTTTCAACTGTATGAAGTGGGCTTTGTACTTGGGTTGGGAAGAGTAGAGAGATTGGATTTATAACTGGTAGGTTTATATTGGGCTTTGGCCCCCTCATATAGTAGCCAATTTTCCAACCCTCTTGGTTTCTTTCTTCCGCTATTTTTATAGTTTATTATTTCAAAACCACAAATTCTACATGAAAGTCTTACACTACATACTTTTATCTAATTGACATGTAATTTTATCATTTTTACTCTTTTATCTTAATGCTTAGATATGTATGTGTTTAAATATAATGACAAAAATGACAAATCACATATTAGTTAAATAGAGATGTGTGGTGTAAGATTTCATTGTTATGTTTCTCTTTCAGAAAACTTTATTAGGAAAATAGGGAGATTCTTTAACACTTAAAAATAAACTAGATAAGATGTCCCCAACATTGCTTGATTTTGTTCTTCCGTTTATTTATCGGTCAATCTCAAACTCGATTGGTCTATTTTACTTTATAAGTGTTTGCCTTTTAAGCATTCGGAGACTATAATTGACGATACACTTAAAAGGAAAAAAAAATCACAGGAATCACACATTCTCAAAAAATGGAAATGGTTTTTTTTTTTTAAATTACATTTATTCCATATATTGATAATACGTTCCTACAAACTCATTGTATATTAGAATTGAGTTTGCATATTAGAATCAATCGATTGAATGCTTACCATAGATTTTCTATTTTTGGTTTTTCCTTATTCAACACTCCCCTTCCTTAACTGGGTTTTCTTTCTCCAACAGCCAGCCTATGCGAATCAAAAGCAACAATCTCACCCTCCACGTTTTTTCACAAGAGGAGGAATGTAACACCTCATATTTTAATATATTTTTACTGAATGATTATTTATAATAATTCAAAAATTTATTCTCTTATTTTATAATTATTAGATATTTTAAATGGGTTATTTTATGATCTTTAAATTGTGAAAATTAAATTGTTATGTTTTCTTAATATTTATTTATTGTTGTACATTTAAATTGTTCTTTTTAAATTAATTGATTGTGAGATTTAATTATTTTATTTTCATTGTATTATTACGTTTAAATTATTTTAATTAAGATGCTGTTTTAAAATTATTTTCGTTAGATCATTTTTTGTGACCCAAGATGTGGAGATTGGATCTCATTTCTTTCCCTTCATTTTTCTTTTTCCCTTTTTCTTTTCTTTCCTTTCTTTTTTTTTTTTTCTTTTTCTTTCCCTCAGCTCCCCCACCCTCACGCGATAGCCTTCCCCTTCCCCTTCCCTGTGCATCCGTCGCCTCACCCAACCCAGCGCCGTCGCGCCGTCGCGCAGCGACACCACCCGTCCCGTTCGCTCCCCCACCGGCCGGCGACCCTTCCCCGTAAATCTCAGCCTCTATCTCGCCGCCGATAGCCCTCACGCCCAACACCAAGCCGTAGCGCACTCTTCATTCCAGCACCGCCGTCGCGCCACCTCCGGCTACCATTTCTTTACCATTTCATCCTCGACCTCCTAGCAACCCAATGCACCTAACCCCAGCTCCGATCCGTCACCGGTGAAGCACATCCAACCCCATTTCCGATTTGGATATTTTTGGCCTAAAACACCATTTGCGCCGCCACCCACGGCAAACAACCGCCACCATTGGCTTCACCGACCTCTCTAGGCCCTACCCTATCAATTTCGGGTCTTAGTTTGTCCTCATTCAAAAGTGGATATTTGAGACCCACGGCCACAGTGTATTTTACACTGTTACGTTGCTGTGTCGCCACTTTTGCAGCTCCATGATTATTCGAAAATTATTATATAGCATTGTAAGTATTTTTCTAAATAATTATCGTGATTTAAATATATTTTTGCACTAACCCATATTATTGTGATCTGGTTGGACATGCCGGACTGAGTTAGAGGAATTTGGGGGTAGGATAGATTGTGGACGGAGTTGTGTGTTTGGTTGGTATTGTGAATTGTTGGTTGTTGGTTTGGGTGTTGTTCATGTACATGGCATATTGCACACATGATCATATTTGTAAAGGAAACTGGGTTTTCGTGTACATGCATTCATGTTCATATGTTTCATGAAAACTGGGTTTTCATGTGTTAAAGGATTTTAGGTGCGTGTGTATCACGACCTCAAGCCGAGATGAGGCATTATCTCGGTGGAGTTCCTCTGGTCACTCGGGAGCGGAATATACTGAGTGAAGTCTCCTGGTTGTCGCTGGGCGACAACGGGATCGGACGAGATGGTCTCGTGCCGACTCCGTGGCCCCTCTGCTGGCGGGGGCTAGAGGATGCTTGGCCACGAACGCGCTGGGCGTGGAACTGGGCATCGCTCTTTGGGTAGTGGATGCTTGGCCACGAACGCGCTGGACGCGGAACTGAGCATCGCTACGAAGTCAGGACGTGCGGATGATCCCTATGGGAGATCATGGTGCATTGGTTAATGGAATAATGAGCTGTTTTCTGGAAAAATAACGTGTGTTGATTAAAATAATTTTTATGTGATTCATTTTCTGGAAAAATGAGGTTTTATTGATTTGGGTCATTTTCTGAGAAAATGACGGAGTATGCCTTTTGGGCCAAAATGAGATTTTGGCGTGTGTTGGAAAATATATATTTTTAGGGAAAATAGTATTTTTGAGAATAATGCATATTTCATCATATGCATACATGTTGGTCGCATTAATATATTTTTATCTAGCAGTTGTTTGGTTTATACTTACCTGCGGTACCATTTTGTGGTAACGCAGATTTCGATGTATATGAGACTGAGGTTGAGCTTGAGGATTCGGCTCCGCCCGAGGAGTAATCTGGGATCACTCGTTTTGGTTTGAGACTTGTAAAATATTTATTTTGGATGACTGTGTAATTTTTAAACATTTTTACCTACTGTTTAAATTGTATTAACAATTATGGTACTTAATTGTATTAATTATCCGCTGCGTTATTTTTGTACACTGTTGCATGTACACACACTTGGCACTAACGTTAGGATGTGCGACCCTGTTGTCATCATCTTGACGTCTCGATTCCCGTATCTCCTTACATGGAGGTCGTGGGCGCCACAAGGAATATAGTCACCCAGTGGGCAGAAAAAGAAGAAAATTGATGAACTCTACCCCCTTTAGAAATAGTAAACCTGTTCTCGTTAAAAGGCGCATCAGTTGACCAACTGACTCCATTCCTTGAGACTTGAGAATCATGCATCATATATGCATTAACATTCTAATTGAATAATTCATTACACAACGATCTTGAAACAGAAATCGAAAATAGCGTAATATGTTTGATCATGAAAGAAAATAGAAGTGACATAGCAATACAAGCACTAAGCATTGAGCAGTAGTCATTATTCAGCAAACCCGGAGGCAGTAATGGGAAAAATAAGCAATACAGGTACAAAGCGTTGAGCAGTCATTATTCAACAAGGCCCGAAGGCACTTGCAACTGCAGCTAGATTTTAGGCGTTTAGTGACATAAGGTGATGTAAGTCTTGTAGACATGAAGTTGCAACATTAACTGATCCAGAAATAGGCCCTCGGGGGAGTATTCATAAACTTCACTGTAGTCTCAGCCTCGAAACCATGTGCTCCGATTTCTGTCCAAAAGCAATTAGAAAGACTTGCAGAAATTAGACCATCACTATAGAATACGCGTTCCTAGACTCCAAGGACTACAAAGCATGTGAATTGCCTAAAGGGATTTTTAAGGTATATGTGACATGGATGATAGATACGCTAAGAAAAGTGCAGCAGATTCATTTCCTGCTTCAAAGAAAATAGGCATTCATGTATAGCATTCATTAATTCCCAGATACTCAAGCCCTTTTTATTTTTAAATTTATCAGGACTTGTTATAACACCCTCGTAGCTTCATAAAACTCACACCATCCACATCATAAGACCTTGGTGCCCAAAGGGGGGCGAGTAGCATTAAGAGGAATCTACAGAATGGAACCTCCAACCACACGGAGAAAAGCAGTTGCCAATAAGACAGGAGGAAGTGCAGGAACAATTGAATATTTCAGCAAGATTGTGAGATGCTATTGCATAACTATAGCTCTCTCTTAACTCTTTTTTTGAAAGGTTAGCTATAACTTTCACTAACAAGATAAAGAAAATAAATCACTTGGCAATAGTTGGCAATAGGCACGAAGCAATTGTTATATCAGAAAATTTGCATCAGGAGGCCCATGAGAGAACTGTTACCTATAAAGAAAATACAACCAAAATAGAACATGGAAATTGGCGCTATGTGCTTGAAGGAACTTCCAGAAATTGGATAGATTTGAATATGCACCCTCATCCAAGTAATCTCCCACAGAGGAGATGCAGTCGTGACACTCCCACCTTCTCATGAAACCCAAGATGGGGGGGCAGCTGCTTTTAAGTTTTTAACAGCACAAGCTAGGCAATAACCATATCTTAGATCATAATATGAAATCAGCAAATCCAGTGTGTTTCGCTGCTTTTGGCTCAATTTGAGAACAAGATGAAAAGTGCTGAAAAAGTAACAGACAACTTGAATAGGGTCAACCTCAGCAGTTGGCCTATAGTTTTTTTCCAAAGAGTCCATAAAATCACCAACTTTACTGGCCTGACTTCAAGGAAGCTGTATTTCTTTGTTCATAAGCAAGAAATTGCTCACCTATTATGTGAGCAGAGTACTATGTCAAGCTGAGTAAGATCGTTCAATAGTACCGAGGTTGGTTTTAAATTGGATTTGCGACAACTGGAATTGAAAGTAGGCATGTCCGACCACAACAAACTATAGGAATATTGGCTTTTGATTCCTAATGCAGTAATGCTCATCAACTACGGCAAATGCTTGTGGTTTTAGCCCTCTTTTACTATAATTATTCTACCATTGATTCTAAGCCCACAGGATACAAAATAGAATAAGGCATTGAAGCCAACTGACCTGCTCAGAGTGAGGCAAGTACTTCCCATCAAATGTCAGAACCACGCGATCCTTCCCATCCACGCCTTTAACTTTCTCGACTGAGCAAAAGAAATCAATAGCTGACATGCTACACAAAAATTAGAAAATTGAATTATAAAGTTAACAATCAACTGACCAACATTTAAATTTTCCAAGCCAAGATGTTCAATTCACCAGAAAATGAGTCCATGTCATTTTTCTGCGTTTGAACTTTGGCATGTTACCATATACCTACTGCCAGTATCAGATTAACAATACCATTCCAAATATCATTGGGCAAAGAGATTCAAGCTAGACCACCACCATCCCATTTAATGTAACAAAACCTCATAAATATTCGAATATCGATTAAAGAATCAAATTTCGAATATCGATTAAAACTCACATGCCATCACCAAACTCCTCGTTGATAATCTCCTTGATGCTCTCGCCGAAATGCATAACCGCTTCATTCAACCTGAGGAATCGAAAAATTAGATTAAAAAAACACCCCTAATAAAAAGAAAAAACTTCACTCAGAAAAGGAAAAGGAAGTATCGAAGAAGATGAGGAGTGACAACTTGGGGAGGAGAAAAACCTGTAGATAGTGGGTTCTTGAATCAAATTGGGGTCGTAGGAGCGCATGGGCGGCCTCATCATCTCCTGGAGGAGGTCGTCAGTAAGTTCGGGCAGCGCTGCCTTTAGTTTAGGGGCTGTTTCGGGCTTCAGCTGGGCTTGGCGTCTGAGGAGCTGGGCAACGTAGACGTTGGTGAGGCCCGTCTCCACCGCTACCTGACTGTAAGACTTGCCGGAATTGCGCTTCACAGCCAGCAACCGATTCGCTATGCTCACCTTGCTTTCTGCCATTTCAGACAAACTCGTGCGTACCTGTGCGTCTGAGAGATTGCCAGTGGTATGTGGGGGCAACTTATAGCTAAACTTGATGGCTCCGGGTGGATCGGGTCGTTCAAGTTTGGGCTATCAATGAGTCAATTATCATCCGATTTCCATAAAAGTCCGCCCAGCCCGCTCTACTGCGCAAAAATAATTTTTTTTATTAATATTTTATTAATATACTTAAATATTTAAAAAAAATAAAAGAATACATCAATACATTTAAAATTATTTTTTTCAACATTACATTAAAAAAAAAAAAAAAAAAGTTTCACTGAGTGGTCAAATGGGGCCGTCAATTTGGGGCGATAGACTAGTATTCTTTCCATAATGGAGTGTGGTTTGGATAATTTGAATTTGTATAAGAGTCATTCGAGTTAAGGCTGGTTTGGATAATAATATGAGATATGATGAGATGGGATGAATTCAAAAAAATATTATTATAATATTATTTTTTAATATTATTGATATTTTAAGATTTAAAAAAGTTGAATTATTTATTATATTTTGTGTAAAAATTTAAAATAGTTGTAATGATGAGATGAAATGATGTGATATGATTTATGTATCCAAACGAGCTCTTAATCGAATCATCTCTCTTCTTCTCACTGTCGAGAATTGCAGACACTTTTTTTAATAATAAAATTTCTATATGCAATCATTTTGCGTATTCTTTTACGTACTATACTAATGTAATTGATTACGTATTAAAAAAAATTGATGCAATCAATCACATTAATAAA
Organism: Juglans microcarpa x Juglans regia; assembly: GCF_004785595.1. Taxonomy (NCBI): domain Eukaryota; kingdom Viridiplantae; phylum Streptophyta; class Magnoliopsida; order Fagales; family Juglandaceae; genus Juglans; species Juglans microcarpa x Juglans regia. Next base: position 36,824,566 of record NC_054594.1, on the reverse strand, counting down.
GTATGCAACAAATACACAAAAGTGATTGTATATAGCATTATTTTGTTAATAAATTTATTTCAATTACAGTAAATTATTATAATTTATGAAACATTTTCTCACTTCCTTCATCACTCGTCGCTGCATGCATCAATACATTTGCAACATTCATAGTATTAAGAATACGTTATAAATCTAAACTTTTTGAGAATTCAAATCAACTTTGGGTATTTAAAATAAGAGTAATCTAGGTATTTACATACAACTCATTTGTAAAAAAGTGGGTTCCATTAATTAATAATAGGTTTTTTTTCTTTTACATTTTTTTAAGTGAGGTCTACTTTTTTTACTAGACATTGTATTGAGTTTGTCTATTTGAGACCTGTACAAATCATCTCTCTTAAAATAAATAAGGTATTTTAAAATTTTGAAAAATTGATAAATTTTTATAAAAAGAAAACACAACGTATTGAGTTATAACAATCTTCTTTGGAGTAGTTTATGACATAACATGAATAATTGAATGGGTGTTCTAAGGTTTATTAGAGTTTCAATCATAGGACTTCGATTTTGGAAGGTCTTCTGTCTAAGATTCTTTGCAATACACAGGTCAGGGGATTATTCACAATTTAAACTATTGTGAACAATTGAAACTTACGCATATCATATTAGCTAGGTGCATGAGGTATTTTTTATAGTTCAATTAAAACTCAAGGATAAAACAGCCACTATAAACTTACTCAAGGGATGATCTTTAAGATGTTTTGAAGGTGTGTACTGTGGATATTGTTAGATCATTATGAGAAAGGATGTACCATATAAACAAATTAGTCGGGTGACAACTCTTTTGTGATTTTTTAAACTCTGTTTAGATGTTAAGAGTATCTCAGATCATCTCTAAATAATAATAAAATAGTCTGAGAATATGTAAAAACAATTGTATTCACAAACATGCACTTTAGAGTATCCTTAGTTCAATGAGTTTTATATGATATCCTTGTACAATTTTTAAAATCTTTTACTCCATAAAGTTTACACGAGTCCACCAGTTAAAATATTTTCTTATTTTATGAAAGGTTGAAGGTCTAATTTGAAGAGGAAAGTACATATATAATAATTGAATGGTCATCATGTAAATTCCTAGCTATTGTTTATAAAATCTTCCATTAAGGGTTTAAGATGTATTATGATCCACATATATAATAAAACGACAAAAGGCTAGTAGAGCTGGTGGGGAAAAAACGAAAATGGTAAGGCTCTCGAGTACTGCTTGTTATTAGTGGATTCAATTCTGTCTTTCCTTTTCGTGATAAATGATGTGAAAGGCACGTTTTGTGACTTTGTCTACCAAATACATAGATGAGTTGCGTACTAATATTAGCACCTCGACGACATTATTTGCATGCCAAGTGGTTTCAGGTTTCGCCACCTCTTATTGAAGTGGGCCTTACTCTTCTTCATCTTCTTCTTCTTTTTTTCTTTTTTCTTTTTTTTTTCTAATTAACTGTACGAATTATTTTTCAAATGAAAATTTGATGGGACATCATCTAAGCTATGTCCGATTTAGATTTAGGACCACGTACATTTTTTTAACAACTCCTCTCTTGTGCTTTGAAACTTTTAGCAATATCCCATTAAAAGAGAAATATTTTGTCCACACACAAATCCTACATAAAAAAAAAAAAAAAAAAAAAAAAAACTACACGCTGGTGTGACTTGGACTGATCATTTGGGTTCTAGTCTAAAAATTCGGATATACTTAAACCGAAACTCGAGTTTTAAACTCGGGTCAAAATTTATATCGGGTTAGTGGGAGTTAGACTCTAGCTAATATGGATTTTTTAAAATTCAGATTCTGGATTTTAGGAGGATTTTTTTTTTTTTTAATGTTTTGATGTTTAAATTAAACTCTTCTAAAATTAAAAGAAGAGTACATTCAATCAACTTTTAGCATACGTAAAGACCAAAAAATCTTTCTTCCTAAGATTGTGGAGTCTTTTGCAAGGACTCAGGTTTACGGTCGGCTGATTTGGTGCAGGTGGTTGAGCATTTCATACCTGATACGAAGGAAGAGCATTCGGCAGTGTCGGCACAAAAGAATCTGGAATATAGATGCTTCTCTTTAGATGCTTTCCTTGAATCAGAGCACTCCTTGTCGGCTTCTTTTTTTAATCTATCTGCACTTGATCCTGCGTTTCGTTTCAGTAGGGGCGGGAGTACAGATTTTTCACAGCGTGATGATAACACCTGGCGCGATAAAAAAAAAAAAAAAAAAATAATAATAATAATAATAAAACAGATAAAAGCATGATTTAGGTACCATAAACCATAATGGCTTGATTTTTCTATTATGTTTATTTTGGGCTCATAAAAATTAAAAGTGAAATAAAATGTTATTAAAATATATATATTTTTAATATTATTATTATTTTGAAATTTGATAAAGTTAAATTAAGATTTAAAAAAATTAAATTGTTTATTATATTTTGTGTGAGAATTTGATAAAATTGTAATGATGAGATGAGATGAGATGAGATGAATTGAAATAATTTCTCAGTCCAAACGAGTCCAAAACCTTGTCTTTAGAAGATGGAGGGTTTGGACTAAGTTGAGTGATAATGATCATACTATTAATTTCTGAAAACATCAAAACATTTAAACTAAAAAAAAAAAAGGGTATCGGATTGTAAACTCTGGTTCCGGCCCGACTGTATCCTGGTTTTGCAACCCGGGTTCTAACCCGGAATCCGAAAGTGAAGTTCGGTTTTCCGAGTTCCAAACTAGGTTAGAAAAAAACTAATCCTAATGAATAGTCCTAGATGTGGTTTAATATAATTCATTAGTGTAAAATTATTTGTATTATAAGTAAATATTATAAGTAAATATGATGTATTATATTAAGACACGTGAATGTGTAAACTTCATTTTATAAGATTTGTGTGTAAATATAACACTTATCTTCTTAGAATTGCCTTCCATAACCGTTAATAAATGAAACATGATCAAATTCGGAGGCAGTGTGTGTCAATTTATTTATTTTTAGGCATTTATATATAATAAAAATATAAAAATACTTAAAGAAAACTTAGAAAATGACACGTGACGTCATTTGTTTGAATTATCTATTTTTAATGGTAATAACAAAGTTTTGAAATCCATCCTGATGATCGTTCCGATTGAGGTATTGGAACAGTATATTTCAATACACCGTTTCAAAGTAGATATTAAATTGATAAATTATATATATAGAAATTATATTTTAAAATAACATCAATACAAGTCTTAAAAATATATATAACTTAGAAAGTCAATAATACTTGTTAATATCTTAAAACACACACACAATATATATATATATATATATATGTAAAACTTGTCTAAATTCTCAATTCAACTGTTAAAAAAAATAATTATGAATTAAAAACAATTTTTGGTACTCTGGGCAAAATGGCATGAATCACATACCAGTGTAATGACATGGACAGTTATCATGCTATATTTTCACTACTATTATTGTATTCGAGACACCCCTTAAGAAAAATGTTAATGTCCAGCACAAAAAAAAAATAATAATAATAATATGATTTTTTTATAAGATTGTGAAAAGAAAAGTGTTAAAAGATATCCTTTTATGTAAACAGGTTTGGATTAACAAAACCCAGAAACAAACTGCCATGAATGATATAGCATCACATCACAAGAAATGTACAACATAAATCACACAATAAAAAAGTTCACACCCTTTCAAAAAATTTCATGCAAACGAATTTTATCAAATGCCAAACAGTTCCATATTTTGAACTGCATTAACCATTTCAGTCAACTTGACCGAGAGTTAGAAATCTTAGCTCACTAATAAACTAACGCACGACTTGTTTGGATAATAAAATAAAATGAGATGAGAAGAAATGATATGATTTTAGATAAGTTGAATAAAATATTATTTTTTAATATTATTATTATTTTTAAATTTAAAAAAATTAAATTATTTATTATATTTTATATGAGAATTTAAAAAAATTATAATAATAAGATAAGAAACGTAACTATCTCAACATCTAAACACGACCGATCTCATCTCATCCTACGAGGCCCAGATAAAACACGATTGTAGCAGAAAAGAAAATTACAGAACAAAAATCGAGGCTTTGAGTTCGAGGAACGCGAGCAGAAGGAGCTGCGAATCCGGAACGACGTGGAGAAAGAAACCCAAGGCTCAAGCTGCGAGCTAGTCTGCGACAGTCTGGACTGGGAGGATCGAAGTGGTGTCTGATGTTGCTGGTGCGAGCTAGGGATTAAAACTAATTTTTTAATTATGAAGTATACACTTTTTTAAAAAAATTACACCATAAATCTCATTTAAATGGTAAAAATATTTTATCTCATCTTATTATATTATTATAATTTTTTTAAATTTTTATATAAAATATAATAAATAATTTAACTTTTCAAATATTAAAATAATAATAATATTAAAAATAATATTTTAATAATATTTTATTTTTTATTTAACTTTTAACTTTTATATAAAATCATCACATCTCATCTCACTTACATAAAAATCCCCTCTCTCTCTCTCTCTGAAGTAAAAAGGCATCCAGTCTTGGACGTACGTGGTTATCATAACTCTGAACCAACTCTATATTATATTCTAATAATGATAGGCTAAATACCCTTCTACTATTATTTTATAGTATATATAAAATTTTTATTTTTTAATTACTTTTTTAGGTATTTTTTAACATATTTAATTATTAAAAAAAAATTTAAAAAATATACAGTTTTATTAATAGTTATTTTCTTAATCATAAAATAAAAAATAAAAAATAAAAAATAGGTGGTAAGAAGTATGAAGGGTATGATCCATTATATACACCTTCTAGATAGGATGCACGTACTTGTATTTGGCTCGTTGAAACCTGGAATCCAAACAAGGCCAGTACTCGATCACGACCTTTTTGGTGGTAAAAGTGCTCATAAAGTTGCAGCTACAGTCCAGTTCTAGTATTCTTCCATATCATATATGATGTACCTCTTCCCACACTTATTTGTGCCATGGCTCGCTTCCTTTGCTCCTAGTAATTATTATAAAGTGGATGTATTTTCACATGAATATATATAGTTGAACGCACATGACCCCCGGCACCCGTACATGGATTATATATTAAGAACTAAAATTTGCTTATGATCACCTTCCTTTACTTATTTCCCAATAATGGTCACTTCCATGCACCAGGGTTGGAGTAAAATATTGCATTTTCTTGCATGGAAGTAGCTGCAGATCATAGCTAGCTAGCTTTCTTTGATAAAACATATCATAATCACGTTTACGAGAATTATATGAGACAATCTGGACCTCATGATCATGAAGCTCTGACCCAATATTCCTATAATAATTTTCTTCAAGAGGTCTGCAAGTTTTGCAAATGATATATAAAGCTAGTAACTTATACGAAAAATAATATTTACAATCGTGAACGTCGTATAATTATTTTATAAAAAATTAAATAAATATAAGATCTATATAAAAAGAAATTAATTTTTTAATAATAGACCTCATTATTTTTCAAAGTAACTATACAATACTTATACACTTCACAACTGTATATAATATTACTCATTATATATATATATATATGTGTGTGTGTGATCTTTATGATTATTGCATCCATTAATATTTATATCTTAATTGGTACGTCCTAATCGGCACTATATAATATTTATCATCCAAACTTTTCTTTGAACAATCTTTAGTTTGTTTTTTTATTAATTATAAGTACTGGTTGTTCTTTTATATATGTTGTTCTATAGAAAAGACCGACCATTGCAAGGTAGTGAATCTATTCATCGATAAATATTAGCTAGGAATCAGCTTGACTTTTAACTTTTTTAAAAGATCTTTAAAGCTAATAAAAATACTTTTTAATTCTCAAACTAAAAATCATATGGATAGTTTTAGTCATGTGAAGAATATTAACTTCATTAGAAAGTAAATTTATAAATTGACATAGAATTATATATAGTATGTCAAATTTTTAAATTTATTTTTATTATAAAGTTAATTTAACATATCACACAAAGCCCGTTAGTTTAATAATTTATTTTTATAAAAATTTTCACGACTATAACACTGTCTAATTTCAAGCTGCCTTTGGGCAGGCGGCACTTTGCTACGGTGTGTTTACTGGCCAACTCCCCCATCTACTTTGTGGCTGACAGGTTGGGTTGCTTGCCATCTGCTGCCTACTCTTGGATCGGGCTATTGACTCTCTATGGGCTTGACAGCACACAATCCCAACCATAATTATATTTGTATGCTCCGAAAATACATCGTACGTAAGGGATAAAAGCTATGTTAAGGAATATCGCATGATAAGCACGAGACCACCACATATGGCAGGAACACGCAATAGCAGCACTACATGTATCACAATAGAGAATAAAGATGCACAATAGAGGAAAACATAATCATCTAGAATTTAGAATAATATTCTGGAAGGACAGGTGTCAACATATCTAAGAAAAATGAAAAATTAGTTACGGTAAATATTATCTATATATATATATGGATGTAAAAAGGGTCAAAACTATGTAATGAATATATTTAGAGATGTAATTTTCAATGAGACTGACTTTCCATTCGCACAACCCACTCACACGTAGCCCACACCACTATCTGGTTCCCCTCATGCATAAAATTCATCGCTTATTTCATTTCATAGCCTAGTACCTACCCATGTCTCACTATCTAGTCCTAACTCAAATATTCTCTCACCGTTTCTTTCCACTACTTTGCCCAACACTTCAGTCCTAACACTTCAATCCCATCAAAACCCAAATTCATCTTCCCCTTCCCCTGACACTTCATTTTCACACGATTCCTCTATGCAAAACTTAACTGTTCCCATTTCAAATTTGACGCACACTTCAGCTCACTCCTCCTCGCCATCATTCACTACTGAGCCACCTTCCAACCTTCATCCCATGATTACATGTTCAAAGGTAAATATTTCGAAACCCCTTACATGCACAGATGTCACTATACCATGGCCTTATCTCACTCCTTCACTCTCACTCACAACCACTACACCCACCATGATTCTAGAGGAACCCACATCCTATTCGGAGGCCTCTAAGTTTCTCAAATGGCGCACAACCATGGAGACTGAATTTCATGCACTTTTGCAAAACAGAACATTGGACCTTGTTCTCCCATCCTCTTCCTACAATGTCTTAGGTCCTAAATGGATTCTTAAGACTAAAATGAAAGTTGATGGGTCTCTGGAACGGCGTAAAGCACATCTAGTAGCTAAGGGTTTTCACCAACAAGCTAGTATAGATTACACTGAGACTTTCTCCTCTATTGTTAAACCCACTACTATACGTCTATTACTTTCACTTGCTGTTTCATTGAACTGGCATCTGAAACAATTAGACATACATAATGCATTTTTACATGGTAATTTGGAGGAAGCAGTTTATATACAGCAACCCACTGGTTTTGTACATCCTGATTTTCCCTCATGTGTGCAAATTGAAAAAGGCTATATATGGCCTCAAACAGGCCCCTTGGGCCTAGTTTTCAAAACTCAGTAACAAATTGTGTTCACTGGGTTTTCAAGAGTCCAAATCGGACACTTCACTTTTTATTTATCGTCATGATGCACATATGGTCTTTGTTTTAATATATGTTGATGATATTATTGTCACTAGGTCCAATTTATCTCTTGTTTCTGATTTTATTTTGGCTCTTGGTATGTCTTTTCCTGTTAAGGACTTAGGACAATTGCATTACTTTATGGGAATTGAAATTTCCAGAACTGCTGATGGCTTGTATCTCAGCCAATCTAAATACACTTATGATCTTCTTAGAAGAGCCAACATGCAACAAGCCAAACTTGTTTCTACTCCCATATCCTTTTCCATTAAACTTTCGGCATTTGAGGGGACCTCCTTTGAGGTCTCTATACCGTAGCATTGTTGGTAGTTTGCAATACTTACCCTTCACTCGTCCTAACATTTCTTTCGTTGCAAATAAAGTCTATCAATACATGCATAACCCCAAATTCCTCATTGGAAAGCTGTTAAAAGAATTCTTAGGTCTCTTAGGCTTACTTCCAATTTTGGCATTCATTTTGCTAAGTCTTCCAAACTCTCTCTCTCGACCTTCTCTGATGCTGACTGGACTGGTTGCCTAGATGATAGAAAATCCATAGGCGGGTTTGTGTATTTTTTGGCTCTCATCTTATTTCTTAGGGCTCCAAAAAGTAGCCAACCATTGCAAGATCCTCCACCAAAACAGAGTATAAGGCGGTTGCCAATGCTATATGTGAACTTCTATGGATTCTCACTTCTCAAGGAACTTGGTATTTACTTAGATGATCCACCAACCTTGTGGTGTGACAACCTAGGGGCAACTTATTTATCAGTTAATTAGTTTTACATGCTCGTACTAAGCATGTAGAACTTGACTATTACTTTGTTAGAGATCGGGATCGGCAAAGACTCTCAAGGTTTCATTTGTGTCTAGCAAAGATCAATTGGCTGACATTCTCACAAAGCCTTTGTCAGCAGCTCGCTTTCACATTCTTCGATCAAGTATCACAGTTTCACAAGTGCCATTTGGATCGAGGGGGACTGTTAAGGAAGATCACATGGCAAGCATGAGACCACCACATATTGTAGGAACATGTAGCAACAACACATGCATCACAACAAATAACAAAGATGCACAATAGAGGAAAAAAAAATCATCCAGAACTCAGAATAATATTCTTGAAAGACAGGTGTCAACAAATACAAGAAAAGTGAAAAATTAGTTACTGTAAATATTGTCTATATGTATGGATGTAAAAGAGTCAAAACTATGTAATGAAAACAATACACCAGGAATGAAAGTTGTTTCACACATTCTGTCAAGCATATGATATGCATAATGAGAATTAATCTCATTAAGCTACATAATGAAAAAAAGAATTAATAGAAGAAGGGTGCGGCTACTATGCCGCCCCATGTTGACCGCTAGGCATACCACCTAGTGTAAATTTTTTTTTTCCTTTTCACATTTTTTAATACATTTAAATATTTTTAAAAAATAAAAAAAATGTCAATACACTTAAAATCACTTCTTTAATCACTACGTAAAAAAAAATTTTTTTTTGCCAAGCGGTTAAATGAAGCAGTACAAATGGGTGGGCAAAATAGGGTTTATCATGTAAGAAAGTGCTGTTTTGAGGGCAGGCATATCCCGCCGTTAGGAAGGTGTCTGCCCATTGCTCGTACTTGCAAGTCAACGCAAGGCCTAAGATGCGGTCCGCAAAATGACGCCCCAACTACCGAAGGAAAATAAATAGCGTGCGGTCTATAAAAAAAGGTTGGGTTGAGCCCCGACAACATGTAATACTAGAGCAAACTGCAAGGGTGTGATAAAATTGATCGGGAAAGAAAAAAGAGAGATTGTCACTGCAAGTAAAAGTATGGCGGAGGAAGCAGCGCAGCTTGATGGTGAATACACGCAGGATGGAACACTGGATCTGAAAGGCAACCTAGTTCTTAGATCCAAGAGAGGTGGATGGACTGCTTGCTGGTTTGTTGTTGGTAATTACTAATTATTAACCTGATCTCTCTCTCTCTCTCGCGCGCGCGCGCACAAGGCATAGAATCCTGGATTTGGCTATCACTCACAAACAAGTCCATATATGTACCTTTTAGGATATACACGTACGCGTGTTAGGTTCCTTGAAACTTGAAATCCAAACAAGATACTCACTCATCTTTTTAGAGGTAAAAGTGACAAACTTACAGATACAGCCCACTCTTCCTGCAGCTTAGTTACCTCTTGCCCTTGTCTGTGCCATGCCTCCATCTTCCTTTGCCGGCCGTAATAATTAAGTATGGGTATCCGTATATTTTCATCATGTTAATCAGATAGGATTATATTTAAGAGCTAAAACTAGCAGCTTAATTATGATCACCTTCCTTTACTTATTTCCATGATCAAGAACGTACGTCATATAATCACTTGCATGGATTGGAGTAAATTCATGTACTTAATATTCTTGGAAGCAGCTTTGATATATAAAATTTCTCGACAGATACTGCAATTTTTCATGATTGAGTTTTGTGGTAAAAAACAGATTTTTTGTAGAAAAAATATTATTCCCACAAAATTTTGTCGTGAAAAGTTCGTGGGATAAAACTCATGCATGTATGGAGATTAAACTTAATTTTCCGACTATTTTTCTGATGATCTTGATGAGTTGATCATACGCATGCATGCAGTATACGAGGTTTTTGAGCGCATGGCCTATTACGGAATATCCTCCAATCTCATTGTATATTTAACAATAGTTTTACTATGTACAATTAAGTTTACGTACTAATCTGCATATTAATATTGTTATCTTTATATTCTAAATTTAAATTAATATTATTTTTAATAAAATATATTTTCTAATCAATTATATTGAATTAATACACGGAATCGTTTGTAACTAAATTTTTCCATTTAACAAAGAAGCTCCACCAGGGGACTGTCACTTCAGCCAACAACGTCACTAATTGGGTTGCGACTATTTGGATGACTCCCATTTTAGGTGCTTATGTCGCCGATGCTCATCTTGGCCGTTTCTGGACTTTCCTCATTGCATCCATAATTTATATCTCGGTGTGTAGTCTTCATTAATTATCTTGCACTATATCTATTTTATTATAATAAATGCCTATCTAATTGTGAATGATAATTTTTATTATTTTTCTGTTAATTTTTCATATTTTTCTGTTAAGTTTTGTTTTATCAAAAAGTCTTTAAAATTCTTGACCATTTGATGTGTAGCTTTCTTGTAAAATTTAATGAAGGATTATGTTTTACTAAAAAGTCCTTAATACCCTTGACCATTTGACGTATAACACTCTTGTAGAATTTAATAAATGATCATGTTTTATCAAAAAGCCCTTAAGAGCCCCACGGTGCACATAAATTGATGTCTATTTTTCATGCTTTTTTATGTCATTTTTGTTCTGATAGTATACTCATTTTTCTTTTTTTTTTGTTTCAATTTTTTTAAATAAAAAATTAATAATATTTTATATAGAGAGTAAATAGTAAATAGATAATCAATATGGATGCATACCAATACTCATATTTTACTGAAGTTTAGATTTTTTTTAATTTTTATTTAACTAATGTAATATATATATATATATATATATATATAGTACTACTCAAATATGAGAAATAATCAAAGATGACGATTGATCATGGCCGTGTACAAGTGTTAAAAATATCATTAATGATATTTTCTTCGATCGATCGGAAAATTCTCGTTTCTACTTAAGCTGGCAGCAGTTGAAAGGTGAAAATTACAGCTGACATTATTATTAATAGTACTTCTAGTTTATAATTGTTACAGGATATCTATATATAATTAATATGATCACAACTTGAATGTTGTCTCTTTATCCATCTTGATCGGTTAAATTTACGGAACGTTAATGTAAAATTTTCATTTGTCTCAAAACTTTAAATTAATGAAAAGATGTAGATTTTATTATTTATTTGATATCTTAACATCTTCCTTTACATGTGAGCTAGACTCTCATTTAATGGATAATCCAATACGTGTAATATTTAATTAAATGAGATAAAGTGTAAAGTCAGATCAGTTTGAACGTATCTCAAAATATCTATTCTGATACTATATAAAATTACCGTTTATTTTAAAAATTTAAACTGATAAGAAGAAATAGATTGTATTATTTATTTTATATCTTAATAGTTAATGTCTTTATCCTAGCTATCTTCATCGGTCAAGTTTACAAAAAGTGATTTTCATTATATTGTTATTGAAATTATTATAATAATAATATTATTATTTTGCAATATCTTGATAGTTAATATTTCTCATCATTCCACATTTTTATTGTTTTATTATAAACAGCTGCTGCGCTGCATTATACGTTTTTGTCTTAAGCTGACGTCTTGGTTTGAAATCATTATACCATTATTAGGAAAGACAGATAAAATATTTAGTAAAAAACTATTTTGTGTTTCTATGTCAAAGACGAAATGATTTTTTTCAAAGAATCTTAACAAAAGGTTAATTAGAGAAATAAAACAAGGATTTCACCGTCATTTGCAAATAATTTTAAATAATAATCAAGGAGATGCAATCCAAAGAAAGGCCCGGCCCCCTCGGCCTTATTTTAGTTCCAATCCACGTTGAACGTGGTCAGTGAAAGTAGATAAAAATTAAAAATTAAATAAAATATTATTAATATATATTTTTTAAATATAATTTTTATTTTAAAATTTTAAAAAATTAAATTATTTATTATATTTCATATAAAAACTTAAAATAATTAAAATAATTATATAAAATAAAATAAGAATAAAATAATTTAAACTGTATAACCAAACCAAACCTAAGATCTCAATTCGCTCGGAATTGCAAGCTGAAATTAACAATTAGGAGAAAGACACATAAAATATTGTTTGATCATAAATCACGTCCATGTGGATCCAGATAATATTGACCTCACACGCTGGCTTTCTCCCTCCGAATTTCATCTAATTGTAATTTGGATGGTTGCTAGTTTCAGTTACCGTACAAGTCCGCACGATAACGATATCTTACATTTCATTTACTATTTTTTTATTATTCAGTTAGTTTTTTTTTTCTTTTTACTATATGAATTTGGATTAAAAATCATAAAACATGACAACCTTGCATGATTTAGAAAAAAATAAATTTAATCAATTAATATAATCATGTAATTTAATTAAAAATAAATCTAATTATAAAAAATAGCATTTGAGATTTTTAATCCAAATTCACAAAGCAAAAGGAAAAAAAACAAACTGAGTAGTAAAGTATTAGTAAAGTAATAATAAAAGAAGTGTAAACGTATTATTACTCATATATAAAACTAGTAATTAGTATAGAGAATTTACACTGCTATTGATTTGTATTTTGAACTCACACAATTTCTATTCACGTTATGTATCTTTATACAACCCAAGACCCTTAATTTTAGGCATTTCAAAACTATGTAACTGAAAAGGAAATTTACAATCACAAAAAAACAATATTTACATAAATAAAAAACTGATCCTAGAATCAGGGAAGACACAAAATTTGGTGACAGCTAGGCTTGAGTTGGCACTCGGTTGGTTTCTTCAATTTCCTTGATACGCCCCCGCAAGAACGGGCTACTATCAGATAGGTCGATCTTGTTTCTCAAATGTTCTGTCCTTTGTCTAGAGAGTGGCTTGGGGAGTAAATCTGCGAGCTGGTCATTAGTGCGGACATGTCGAACATTAAGAAATTTTTTTTCAACCAAATCTCACACAAAGTGAATGGCTATTTGGATGTGCTTCATTCTTGAATGCTGGACAAGATTAAAACCTAGTTGTGTTGCGCCCAAATTATCACACAAGAGTATAGGTGGCTGTAGTAATGTAAACTTCATTTCTTGGAGTAAAGATAGCAGCCACATGGACTCTGCTGCAGCCGTTGCTAAAGCCCTATATTCAGCTTCTGTTGATGACCGCGTAATGACACGTTGCTTTTTAGAGCTCCACGAAATGGGTGTGTGACCAAGGAAGAGAATATAAGCTGAAGTTGATTTTCTATCATCCAAACTACCAGCCCAATCAACATCTGAGAAACATGTGAGTGCTGGGTTTGATGTTTTTCTTATATTGATGCCGTGAAAAATGGTGTTATTCAAGTAGCGCAACAATCTTTTAGTGGCTGTCTAGTGGGTCTGTGTGGGGCAATGCATAAACTGGGATAGTTTGTTCACTGCAAAGTTTATATCAGGTAGAGTCAAGGACAGATATTGCAATGCTCCAATCACCCTTCGGTATTCGATTGAATCAATGAATGACGAACCATCTGCCAGCTTTAGAGAAATCGAGGTAGAGAGAGGAGTGGTGACATCCCTAGCTTCATCCATACTTGTTTTAGCTAGAATGTCTTGGATATACTTATGTTGGGTTAGAAACAAGCCTTCTTTGGTAGGAATGAGCTCAACACCGAGGAAAATATGTAAAGATCCCAGGTCTTTGATGGAGAATTTCTGTCCAAGTTGATGAATAATGCTTGCAACAAATGTCGAGTTATTTCCGGAGAGAATCAAATCATCAACATAGACTAAGCAATAAGCAAGTATGGAATCATCATGAAACACAAATAGAGAGGAGTCGGATTTTGCATTGATGAAACCAATTGCTAACAGTGCTTGTTTGAGAGCAGAATACCAAGCACGAGGTGCTTGTTTAAGGCCATATATTGCCTTTGTAAGACAGCAAACATGATTTGGTTTGTCTGGACTCCTGAGACCAGGTGGTTGCTTCATATATACCTTTTCAGTGAGATGCCCATGAAGGAAGGAATTATTGACGTCCAATTGCCGTAGAGACCAACCTTGCATAACAACAAGAGTTAAGACAGTATATATGGTGACTGGTTTTACAACAGGACTAAACGTCTCTTTGTAATCTAGTCCTGTCTCTGATTAAACCCTTTGGCCACGAGCCTGGCCCTGAATCGATCTACAGATCCATCAGCAAGCCTCTTAATTCGAAACACCCACTTACAGCCAACAATATTACAGTCATTCAGAGGGGGCACTAGTTGCCATGTATTGTGACGCATTAATGCAGTCAACTCAGAGGACATGGCATCACACCATCTTGAATCAGTGAGTGCTTCAATAACACTCGTGGGTTCCAATGAGGGTGGAAGCGGATGCTTAGTGACTACAAAAGATTTTTTTGGCTTATAAATATCATTCATTGATTGGGTAGTCATTCGGTGAGTGCGCACTACATCATTTTCAGAACTAGTGGGTGCAAGCACTTCTAATGGAGAAATTTGGCTTGAAATCAAGGTAGGAGAAGAGAGGGTACTTACCTGGAGAGGAGGCGGTTTAGGGGATGACCCACCCTCAGAAAATGGCGAGACTTTGGCACCCAATTTCGGAGATTGAGGGGGTCGTAGTGGAGTCAAGATGACTTGCGGGAGTAATATCGGTACATAGGAGTTTGCGGCATCGGATGAAGGTAAGATGGGGACGGAAGTTTTAGGGTTTGATTTCTGAAAAGGGAAGGTCCCTTCGTGGAAGATGACATGCCGAGAGGTAAAAAGTTTTCAGGTATTGGGCTCAATGCAGAGATAAGCGTTTTGGGATAGAGAGTAACTCACGAATGTGCATGGTTGGGCCTTGGGCTCAAGTTTATGCTTGTTATAAGGCCTAGTTAATGGATAACATAGGTAGCCAAATTGCTTGAGTTTGAGATAATTTGAGATTTGTTTGAACAATTTTTCAAACGGTGATTGATTGTTCAAAATTGAGGTTAGGGGTGTAAAACGGTCGGTCTGGACTGGAGAAACCGTCCGGACCGACCGGTTCAGTCCGGATTGGTCCGGATTGGTCTGGATCGGACCAGACTGAAAAAATGCATGGTTGGGTCCGGTCTAATAAGTAGGAGAATTTCGGTCTTCGGTCCGGTCCCAGGGTGGAGATTTCTCGGACCGGACCGGACCGACCGAATAAAAAATAAAAATAAAAAAATATTATATATATATTATTTATATAATAATTGTACAAGTAACAATATAAAATTTTAAATATGTTATTAATACTTGTTAATTTTCTATAAATTAACAATATTTTATATATATATCTTTATCTAACCTATCACTATTAACAATATAAAATTTTAAATATGTTATTAACACTTGTTAATATTTTATGAATTAACTAATATATAATATCAATTAGTTAATTATATAAATTAATAATGTAATTTTCATCTAATTTATTATCATTGACCATATAAAATATTTTTTTATTGAGTTTATTACATAATCCACATTAATAAATCACTTAATTTAATTTAGTATTTTAAATAATTTTTTTATTAATTGATTTAAAAAAATAAAAAAAGGGAAAAAAAATTAGGCCAGACTGATTGGACTGGACCAGACCAGATCGATAACTATCGGTTCGGTTTGGTCCCTATGGGTATTCGGTCCGGTCCGGTCCAATGATGAACCAAAAATATTCGGTCCATCGCTGGACCGGACCATTTGCACCCCTAGTTGAGGTGGGCATTCTATTTATGAGATAGGCAGCAGTTTGAAACGCGTATGGCCAATAGGAGAAAGGCATGTGAGCATCTGTGAGTAAGGTGAGACCAGTCTCAACAAGATGGCGATGTTGTTTTTCAGACATACCATTTTGTTGTGGAGTGTGGGGAGCGGTTGTGTAATGGCTAATCCCATGAACGGAAAGATAAGATTTGAGTCCAACATATTCCCCACCATTATTAGAATAACGACTCTTTATTTTGGTGTTAAACTGATTTTTCACAAGATTTCAGAATTGTGACAAGATTATTTGAACATTGGATTTATGAGTCATAGGATAGAGCCAAATGTATTAGGTATAATGGTCAACAAAAATAACATAATATTTTGAACCATCAACACCAATTTCATGAGATGGACCCCAAACATCTGTGTAAATCAATTCCATGGGATTAGTGCTAGTGAGACCATGAGAATTAAACGGTTAACGATGAGCTTTATTTTGAGAACATGAAGTACAAAGAGATAAATGTCCATTTTTATTGGTTGGTAAAGAAAAAGCATGAATTAAATAATGGACTATTTTTGACAATGGATGACCAAGCCTTTTGTGCCATCCATCGGCAGTCGTGCGTTCATGAACATAGGCAACAACATGTTTGGAGTTTTGTGGTAGATGCTCCGGAAATGGGTACACTCCATCTTCACATTCGCCTTTGAGTAGTGTCGCCCCCGTGATCCGATCCTTCACCAAAAAATAAGTAGGATGAAATTCAAGGTAAACATTGTTATGCTTGGTAAAGTGGTGAACAAAAATGAGGTTTTTCTGAATTGTGGGAACACAAAGGGTATCAAGTAAATGAAAGACACGATTAGACGATGCAAAAGATAATGAACCAATATGAGATACAGGCAAACCTGATCCATCACCAATGACCACCTCATCAGTACCATCATATTCAGAATTATTTGACAGATTACAGAGATCGGTGGTCATATTGTGAGATGCTGCCGAGTCAACTAGCCACTTTTGATTTTTTCCTTGAGAAGATGCGGCACAGTTTGCAGTGAATTCGACTGAAGGCATTTTTGGGCAATTTTTCGCCATGTGGTCCACTTGATCACACCATTGACACTTGGGCTTATATTTCCTGTAGCCCGAATTGGAAGGCCCTTTTTTATTGTGCCCATTGTTGCTGCGTGGCTTGTTGAAGGGAGTCTTAGGGCTTGGTTTATGCTTTCCAGGAGCATTTCCTTGCCGATGAGATTAATTTGCAGTGGGAACAAATGTTGCTGCCGATTGATTCTCCAGCCGCCGAAGGTAACTCTCATGACCTACAAGGAGATAATGTATTTCTTCAAATTTCAAGGATGTCTCACGGGCACGAATGGGTTCCGCAATTTCTCTAAATTCGGGACCCAATCCATTGAGGATGTAAAGAGTTAAATCATCACCCAAAACAGGATGATCGATGATTGCGAGTTTGTCAGCAATCACTTTGATTGCTTGAAGAAACTCAATAACGGTGCGATTTACACGATCGCTCAAAGTCAAATCCTCCTTGAGTTGCATTGCACGCGTTCATGATTTTCCCGCTTATAAGCGGGTCAGTGTTATCCAAGCCTCATGAGATGTTTTGTATGCAGCAAGAAGGGGAGTAATAGTGATGGAGGTGGAAGCAAGAATGGCGCGAAAGATGAGTTTGTCTTGGCGAACCCAGTGGGAGTTCGCGGCTTTGGAGGTAGCAGAGTTCGATGCATCAATAGCAGGGCATTGTTTGACACTAGTGACAAAATCAATGAGATCATAACCAGTGAGCAGTGTTTCAAATTGAGCCCTCCGCTGAGAAAAGGTAGAAGGGGTGAGTTTTTCGTTGATGGTGGTTGCGGCATTGATGGTGATGATGGGTGAATCATGGAAGGCACAAAATCTGGTGACAGCTATGCTTGAGTTGGCACTTGGTTGGTTTCTTCAATTTCCTTGATAATTAGTACTTGAAAAGAACACATGCAGGAATTTTTATGAAGCTAAAAGTGGGAGAAAAAGATAGGCAAAGTCTAACATTGGTTGCTTTGTTATAAACAGTGACTGATTTCTTCAAGTATTTCATGGCTAAATTGGCAGGGGATGTCACTACTCACACTAGCGGTTTCACTCCATGGCCTAAGACCGCCTCCCTGCGTAGAAACTAATGTGGAAAATTATAAGAAAGTCTCGACATTACAGCTAGCTGTGTTTTATGGTGCACTATATACCTTAGCCTTGCGAACAGGTGGAACCAAGCCCAACATCTCCACCATCGGGGCAAATCAATTTGATGATTTTGACCCCAAGGAGAAGGCCTTTAAGCTGTCATTCTTCAACTGGTGGATGTTCAGCATCTTAATTCTTTGGGACACTCTTTGCCAATATAGTTCTTGTCTACGTACAAGACAACGTAGGATGGACATTAGGATATGCGCTTCCGACACTTGGACTTGCTGTGTCAATAATAATATTCTTGGCTGGCACACCCTTCAATAGGCACAAGGTGCCCTCGGGTTTCCATCAAAAGTGTATCACGCGGGAATCAACCATTTGTATGATTCTTTGATAGAAAGAAATTACAAAAATGGTATGTTGCTACCATTTTTTGAAATGATTAAAGATCACCGAAGTCATGTCTAAACTCGACGATTCAAGGAAATGATAAAGAATTATGGAACAAGTAAATACCATTTTCAGTTGTCTCAATAAATAGATCATAATGAAGAATCAAAAAAATTCTAAAGGAAACAAACAAAAAATGCGTGGTTAGAGACCGCTCAATAAACGAAATGCCTAAAGGTTTTTTTTTGGGTTATTTGAGAGTCCCTTCACAAGGATGGCTAGGGTCATTGTGGCTGCCACAAGAAAATGGAGGGTGCATATCCCCAATGATCCTAAAGAGTTGTATGAGCTTGACTTGGAAGAGTATGGGAAGAAAGGAAAGTTCAGGATTGATTCCACACCGACTTTGAGGTATATTAAAATATTAGTTTATTCGCTATACATTTATTCTCAGGTCTCAATCGAGATTAATTCACCCGTCCTGATATATTTGATGTCATGCATGCAAGCAGGTTCCTTACGAAAGCCTCTACAAAAACTGGATCCACTAATCCATGGTTGTTATGCTCACTGCTCAGTTACACAAGTAGATGAGACCAAACAAATGTTGAGAATGATCCCAATCTTGGTTGCTATGTTTGTACCGAGTGCAATGATTGCTCAGATCAATACTCTTTTCATCAAGTAGGGTAGCACCCTTGATAGAAGTATTGGCAGCTTTAAAATCCCCCCGGCAAGTTTAGCTGCATTTGTTACTGTTTCCATGCTTGTCAGTGTTGTGTTGTACAATCGGTTTTTCGTTAAGATAATGCAAAGGTGGACTAAAAACCCTAGAGGTATCACTCTTCTTCAGAGAATTGGAATTGGCCTCGTTTTTTACACTATGACTATGGCAATCGCATCTCTTACCGAGAGATACAGACATACTATGGCCAAGGATCATGGGTTAGTTGAAAATATTGGAGGACAAGTACCTTTGACCAAACTTCCTCAATTTGTGCTTATGGGAATGACCGATGCGTTTTTTGACATGGGGAAGATTGAGTTCTTCTATGACCAAGCACCAGAAAGCATGAAGAGTTTGGGAACTTCCTATTCCATGACTACTCTAGGAGTTGGGAACTTTCTCAGCAGTTTTCTTCTTTCAACAGTTTCTCACATCACCAAGAAGCATGGTCACAAAGGATGGATTCTAAACAACTTGAACGCTTCTCATATTGATTATTACTACGCATTTTTCGTGATACTAAACATCCTGAACTTCATTTTCTTCTTGATTGTTGTTAAGTTCTACGTATACAAGGCTAAGATTTTGGATTCAATAAAAGTGCTTACAGAAGAATTGAAGGGATGACAGTCATGAGAGTCTCTATTAATTATTAAGTACCATGAGGAGTTGAGGACATAGATCGATCGGGGATGGAGTGATGCGGAAGAATATGAGCCATATAGATCAAGTCAAAGACAGATATTCAACATGTTGAAGGTTTAAATAAAAGCTTTCTTTGTGTACAGGCCTTTGATCATAGAGCTAGCTCCTATATATTGGTATAGTTTTGTAATGACCACTCTCATATTATAATATATAACCACGTAATTCTATGATATGCATATAATAATAGAAGAAGAGAAATTGATACAAGATAGATTAAGATCATTTGTGTATGCAGAATGGGTACTGGAACTATCTAGTATATGTGTGTGTGTATATGTGTGTGTATGTATATATATATATATAATATAATATAATAGGAGCCTACCTATTCGGTAAGATCCCGTTACGGCGTTATATATAGACCCTGCATGCATCTGGCATTACTTTGTCCAACATAATTACACACTAGAGCTAAACCAATATTGACGGTTATTATATTTTCCAGATTCTCCATTTCTTGAAAATCAATCACCTTAATTCTAACAATCTGTCTAATTTGTATAATTAGTTTACTTATCTTTGATACATGTTTCCATACTTAGTCTGATCCTTGTAATTAATTCCATAATTTTTGTAATTAAAAAATCATTCCTTTACATACAAAGTTAGACTTATGTGGCTATATATATGTAACGTTCTTCATTGTAAAAATCAAGTTATGTGAATGAAAGTTTGAATATTTCTCAATTTTAACATGGTACCAACCTAACCGATCCTTCCCCTGCCAATATGGCCAACTACTTGCTCGCGTTGCTCGCACCATCGTCCTCCACCACCTCTTCGAATCCTTCAGCCCACTTCGTCGGTTACACACTTTCTTCTTCTTCCTCTAGTTTTTCTTTCGATCGGCACCACCACTGGGTGGCGGACAGTGGCACAAGCCACCATATGTGCCATCAACGTGATGCCTTCACTGACTTGAGGAGTATTGTCTTTGAGCACAATGTACAACTCCCTAATGTCTAAGTTGTTCCCAACCCCGTCGAAGGGATGGGAACCTGTGTTCTCTCTCCATCTCTCATATTACATAATGTCTATTTTGTCCCTAATTTCTCTTTTAACTTTTTGTTAGTTCCCCAAATTACTCTTCATAACTCCTTTGTCATTTTATTCTCATCTAACACTTGTTTATTTTAGGACCCATAATCACTGAGGCCGATTGAAGCAAGTGATCTTTGTAATGGGCTCTACGTGTATTGGCCTGAATCTTCTCTCGCTTTAGCTACCCAATCTACTATCAATAAGACCTATGGCATCAACCTCTAGGTCACCCTTCCCATTTTATTATTTCCAGTCTTTTTAATTCTCCATGCATTCTCTCTGATTATGATGTTTATGCTCGATCTAAGTACACCCGATTACCTTTCTCTATTAATAATGTAAATAAAAGTGTTTCTCCTTTTAATCACATTTTTTGTGATATTTGGGGTGGCTATCATGCTTCTTCTCTGAATGGGGCTCACTATTTCCTCATCATTGTTGATGATTTTTCATGCACTACTTGGATCTACCTAATGCGTTTTCAATTTGAATTTTTTACTCATTTAACGCATTTTTTGGCTCTTGTCCAAAATCAATTTAATACAACTGTTAAAATTACTTGTACTGATAATGGACAAAAATTTCTTTCTCATCAATTTCAAACTTATCTTCAAAACCATGGCATCATTCACGAACGTATATGTATTGAAACTCCACAACAAAGTGGCGTTGCAGAACGTAAACATAGGCACATTCTAAATGTTGCCCGTAGTCTTCGTTTCCAAGCACATCTCCCTTTAAAATTTTGGAGAGATTGTATCATCACCGCTGCATATCTTATTAATCATAACCCCAGTCCCATTCTCCAGAATAAGTCACATTTTGAAATTTTTTTCAATAAAACACCCAGCTATGATCATCTTTGTGTATTCCGGTGTCTTTGCTATGCACAAACCCTTAGTGCTCACGGCAAAAAATTTTCCTTCCGTGCCACTAAATGTGTTTTTCTTGGTTATCCCAGTACTCATAAATCTTATGAACTCTATAATCTCGACACTCATTCCATTTTTTATTCTTGTGATGTCACCTTTTAGGAACACCACTTACCTTTCAAACATATTCCTGCTTCGTCTCCTTTTCATCCTGTCCTTCCACTAACTATCCATGAAACTCCTATACCATCTCCTCCATCTCTAGAAACTCCTTCTCCCAACTCACCCGAGCTTTCTCTCTCCTCTCTCCTCACCTCTGTCTCCTCCTATCTCTCATCTTCATCGAACCATCACTCGGCCCTCCTATCTTCATAACACACTCCACACGGAGCCCATAACATCTTCACCTGCTACACATGGCTCAGGTACTACTCATCCTCTGTCTGCTTTTCTTTCATATTCTTTTTTTTCTCCATCTCATCTCACTTTTTAACTGCTCTAATCACATGTATTGATCCTCCTGTTATTTTGATGCTATCCGTCACTCTCATTGGTGTGAAAAAATGTTTGATGAAATTCATGCTTTGGAGGATAACTCCACTTGGACTCTTACGACACTTCCCCTCTGTAAAAAACCAACTGATTGTAAATGGGTTTTCAAAAATAAGCTCAAGGTCGATGGCTCCATTGAAAGGTACAAAGCTTGGTTGGTTGCCAAGGGTTACATTCAAGTTGAAGGCCTTGACTTTCATGAGACATTTGCACCGGTTGCCAAAATGACCATTGTTCATTGCTTATTGGCGGTCTCTACCGCCAAACATTGGGTCATTCATCAACTCGACGTCAACAATGCCTTCTTACACTGCGACCTTGATGAAGAAGTCTACATGACACCATCTCCCGGATATTGCATAAAAGGGGAGACCCATGTCTGTCGGCTCCGAAAATCTCTCTATGGCCTCAAACAAGCCTTCCGCAACTGGTTTTTTTAAACTAACCTATGTGCTTCTTGATGCAGGTTTCCATTAGTCTCAGGTCGATCATTCTTTATTTACTCGTCACCTCCACCAATATTACTGTTGTTCTTGTTTATGTTGATGATATCTTGGTTGCTGGTAACGATATCTTTCAGATCGAGGTTTTCAAAAGACTCATCTTCCCCCATTTCAAAACCAAAGATCTTGGTTCTTTGAAATATTTTCTCAAACTTGAAGTTGCTCGCTCTTACAAATGTATCTTTCTCAATCAGTGCAAATATGCTTTTGATATTCTTTTTGACAATAGACAACTCGATGCCCACACTGCCCCTTTTCCTATGGAACAACACTTGAAACTCAGCACTGAAGGCGACGATCTCCTCCCTAATCCTTGCACTTATAGATGCCTAGTTGGCCGACTCATCTATTTAACCATCACCCAACCTGATATTATCTATGCAGTCAATACTCTCAGTCAGTTCATGCATGCTCTTCAGGTTCCTCACATGACTGTTGCTACTCGTGTTCTTCATTACATCAAATGCAGTCAAAGCCAAGGCATTTTCTTCTCTTCCTCTAGTAGTATGCATGTCATAAGATACACTGATTTTGATTGGGCTAGCTGTCCCACCACCCGCCGTTCCACCATCGGATTTTTCATTCAGTTAGGGATCAGTCCAATCTCATGGTGTACAAAGAAGCAGACTACAATAGCAAGGTCTTCCGCTGAAACTAAATATCGAGTTATGGTCGCCACCACCTATGAACTCACCTGGCTGAAGCAACTTCTCATTGATCTTGAAATTTCTCATCCCGAGTCCTTCACGTTACATTGTGACAACCAATCCGCTCTTTACATTGGGCACAACCCAATTTTCCATGAGCGTACCAATCACATTGAGATTGATTGTCACATTATTGGTGATAAAATTCGTTCGGCCCTCCTTACAGCCGTTCACACTTCTTCCACTGAACAAGTTACCGATATCTTCACCAAATCCTTAGGACGAGAACTTTTTCATCATTTTCCACACAAGTTGGGTATTACGGATCTTCATGCACCAACTTAAGGGGGAGTATTGACAGTTGACATATATTGACAGTTGTTATATTTTCCAGATTCTCCATCTTTAGAAAATCAATCACCTTAATTTTAGGAATCTGTCTAATTTGTATAATTAGTCTACTTACCTTTGATAAATGTTTCCATACTTAGTCTGATCCTTGTAATTAGTTCCATAATTTTTGTAATTAGAAAATCATTCCCTAACATACAAAGTTTCCATACAAAGTTAGCATTCTATGGCTATATATATGTAACATTTCTCACTGTAAAAATCAAGTTATGTGAATGAAAGTTTGAATATTTCTCAATTTTAACAACTAGCTTCAATTTAAGAGAAATATAAGTATACAAAAAAAAAAAATTATATAAAAAAAATTTATAAATTAATGTAACTTCATGATATCCGTTAGATCTTTTTATAATAAAAATAATTTAAAAATCTGACGTACTACATCAAATTACGCTAATTTATATTTATGTAATTCTTATAGTTAGAGTATTTTCTCAATTTAAAAGAGCATGCATGATTGAGTGGTCAAGTCCTGACTACTGTTTCCTATAAAGGCTGCCATTAGCTTTTTTTTCTTCTTTGGTAAATGCAAGTGGTTTTTTTTTTTTTTTTTTTTTTAATCTTTAATAAAGAGCCGAAGGTCACATGTCCAATTGTGGTCCTGTCCCAATTTTATTGATAAACCTTCACTTATAGCAGAGGAATACCGTGGTTACATCTGGAGGCCTGGGGTTACAAATATAGAACTAAGACCAAAATCATACCTAAAAAATCCAAGATATCTTAACAACGATACAAAAAAAAAAAAAAAAAAACCAAAAAAAGGATACAAAACCGAGACCCAAAGTATTAACCTGCAAAACAAAAAAAACCAACCTGCACGAACATAAAGTCAATAAGAACTTAAACCAATGGCAAGAAAAACATACCTGGAGCGATGCCCCCCAGCCAACTTTGCGAAGTTTTCGAATATAGGGGAGACCCCTTCTATCAAGTCTAATGTTACCTCTAATAGGAGCAGACAACTCAGATAACGTAGCCCAAGAACCAATTAAACCTTTCGCACCCATTTTAGCCAATCCATCAGCAACTGAATTACTTTCTCTGTAACAATGAACTAAAGAAACTTGAAGTCCAGCTAGCCGTCTTTGTATTTCTTCCCAATAATCCTCCATATACCATAGGCCACATCTTTGAGCCCTCAACCAGTTAAGCACTAACAAGGAATCCAATTCAATTTCCACAAATAAAAGACCCAACTGATCAATGTGTCGAAGCCCATGGAGTAAACTCATCAACTCAACAAAGTTGTTAGAATTATATCCAGTCGTAGCGGCAAACCCACAAATCAAGTCCCCTTTATAATCCCTAATAATTCCACCCGCACCCGAAGCACCGGGATTACCCAGAGAACAATCATCCACATTCAACTTACCCCAACCTGGTATAGGATGTTTCCACATAACCGAAATGGCAATCTCCTTTCTTAGGAAATTTAAGGGCAAATTGAAACACTGTAAAATACCTTCATCTCGCCGAGTGAGCACATTTACCTCCTTAAGTTTTAAAGCAATCCAATACACCCAATATTTTATGGAACACCAAACTTGTTGGACCGAATCCCTCACACCTTCCATCCTAGCCTTGCATCGACGCCCCCATAGCCTCCAAGTAATTGACCAGGGCGATTAGAATTCCTCCCCCTCCTGTGCCAACAATCTATCCTCTGTATCCATGAACTACCTACCATCAAAGGTACTCCCAGAACAACCTAGCCAATTCTCCAATTTTTTTTTTCTGCAAAATCCCTCTCACAAGAACCTGATTAAGGTCCTCATCACCATATGACAAACAACAATCACAACGGGAAACTATAGGAATACCAAGTTTCCGTATGCGATCATCCACCGGCAGACAATCATGAATGGCCTTCCACATTATAATCGATTTTTTTTTTTTTGGAAAAGCTGGGTTCCAGACCTATTTTGCCCAAGGAAATTCTGGACCCGTCGAACGAATACAATTCCACGCGCTTTTAGAAGAAAATTTCCTATCAGCATTCGGGAGCTAAATCAGTACATCTTGCCCATCTTTAATCCTATCCAGCTGCAAGATAATATCCTCAGCTTTTTGATGACCAATCAACCGAGTAAATAACTCCAGATTCCAATCCAGCTCAGTTTTACAATCTTCCAATTTAAGATTCGGCAAATCAGAAATCTGAGTACTCTCACTTAAAGGAATAGGATCATGCCAATTATCATGCCAAAAGAAAAGGTTTCCCTCCCTCACTTTCCATTTAGAATGAGCTTGCACTAGAGGAATATTCTGTAAAATCATCTTCCCAAAACGGGACCCTTTGTTTGGATCCACCATAGAAATATGTCAATCCACAACATATTTAGCATGAAAAAAATTAGACCAAAGAGAATTACCTTTCAATAAATTCCAAGCTAGCCTTATGTGGAGAGATGACTGTACTTCTCTTAGATTACGAATACCCATACCACCTTCCGAAATCAGCTTACAAATATTCTCCCAAGAACGCCATTTTTTCTTAGGTTTATCATCTTTTACGCCCCAGAAAAAAGTACTAATGATTCTTTGAATTTTTTCAAGAACGGATCTAGGCGTCCTTAATATGGACAGACTATGCATATGAATACTTTGGAGCACGTGTTTGATAAAAATCAACCGCGCCCCACTGGATAACAATCTAGCTTGCCAACCTTCCAACCTGGCCTGTACTTTTGCAATCAAATCATCAAAATGCACAATCTTCTGTCTACCTGAAATAATAGGAACTCCCAAATATTTGAAAGGAAAACATCCTTCTTTTATATCATGCTCTGATAGAAAAGATCATGGTAAGGACGTAAGATCAGTGTCTGTTGATTGATAATGATTAGGCATATAGAGTACTACTTTATTCAATAGACGTACACATGCATGAAGAATATTACTTTGATAGAAGTTGGCCATAGGTGGTGCCTGATATAGAGGAATGTGTTAGTGCTAAAAGTCACACAACAGTCTTGAAGGGGAGAAATAGTCATTCTCGACCCACTATGACAATTTGGGCCTTGATCGATGTGGTCTGGAGCCACCGACATGGTCCGATGCGGCTGTGCATACGTCCATGACAGTGAATAAAAAATAAATATTGAGAATGTAAAAGAGAGATAGACACACAGATTTACGTGGTTCGGCATAAAGCTTATGTCCACTAGATTTTTGAGGAGGAGAAATCCACTATGATATACTTGTTTTACAGTCTCTCAGGGTCCCTCATTTCTCAACGGAGATCTTGAATATATTTTTTTGGAGAAGATGTTCTCGCTGGAGCCTCTTTCCAGAGGTTGAAGAAACTGAAGAAGAAGTCGAAGACTCCCTTGGAGTAGTCTGTTCGTTTCCTTTTATCTGTCTTCTCCTTTTGTGTGCAACTCTTTTCGAGTGCCCTTAAGGAGTGGTGAGAATTGATCGACTTTCCTTTGCATGTCTGAAATCCTATCTTCTTTCCATTTTCTCATTTTTTTCGTCTTGTCCATTTCTCCTAACATCCTCATTTCCCTTGTCCCCTCATTGTCTCTCATTCCTCTCTTTTCCTTTGCTTTTTAGTGATGAGATCTCCCCCCTTAGGCTAGACTCTTCTGGGCCGGATATATTTTACTCATTCCAGTTGCCCGCGATTCTTAAGTATCATTTGTTTCAAAAAAGACATTGAGAATCTTTAAATATAAAATATGGAGTCAAAATGATCCACCGAGGTTCGTAGAGAAATAAATCCCAGGAGTGGGTCCTGGTTATCCTTTTCACTTGCTGTAAGTGATGAAGATTTCTAGGCGTGGAGTTAGGCGGCAGGTGTACTCGACCACGTAAGATGCAAGTGCAGATCTGGGACGTTCCGAGAGATGAACTCAATTGAGGAAATGGTGAGATGTCATCCCATGGTTCTTCTCGTCCTCCCTTGTAAATTGAGGGAAGGGAAGAGGCAAGTTCGTGGAGATATGGTGCTTAGCTTTCCTGGTCTTCTTATTGATCTCGTAGTGTGACATACCAGTTTTGGTTTTAGGGTATATAAGTAATTTTTCTAGTAAACTTATATTTTTAGAATTTATATTTTTATGATTATAATTTTATCAGAATTTATATGTACTTTATCTTTATATTTTCTATTATAGTTGCGATTTATGATTTGTTGGAGTTTTGTTTTAATAAGGATTTCTAAAGTGTATCAGATTTTGTTACTACGGTTTTGTTTTGAAATTTAAAATTTAAATTTTTTCTTCTAGTCACCGAACCTCATCACTTTGTTAGCCTCTGTTGAGAACTTCAAACCTCCCAACCCGTATGTTTCTCTCGGTGATTTTGTTTGTTTTGCTAGCATCCTAGTGGAACACCAACTCTAGTGCCGTGTATTCCTCTACTCATGCACGTCTATGCTCTTCTAGGGTTTCTCTAATTCTCTATCACCTACCATTATATATATCGCTTACCTCGTACGAGAAGAGTATCTCGTGAGCCACTCCAAAGCATCTGCTTCTGAAACACCCAGAGTACCAAAACACTGCCGTTTAAGCCTTAGATTCTTCCAACCGCCGCCGACCACCATAGGACATCAAAGCACCACCCGTGGAACCAGAAACTGCCGACTAGCTCAGCCCCAGCTCACCCACTCCCTTCCGGTAAGGCCTCGGCCGCCACAGCTCTCTCTCTCTCTTGGTTTCGGTTTAGTAGTTCCTCTCTCTAAACTCTCTCTCTCTTTCTCTCACTCGGCGCCGACCACCATAGGAGCCCTCAGTCGCGCCGCCGGTCACTCCCAGCCACCAGTGCCGCCATCGCCTCAGCCCCTCTCCCTCGGTGAGTTCCTCCATCGCAGACCCTCTCTCTATCTCAAACTCTCTGTGTTTTGTTTTGGCCGTGTATTCGGTTCTGCCGTGGTTTCTTTTTGATGGGCCTTGGGCCTTAGGCCCGTATGGGGTTGGGATGGGCTTATTTTCCTGTTTGGGCTCATGTTGTACAGTATTATATTTATGGGCCAGAGTTTTTAACCCTTTTTACAGACTATAATAATGTTTAATTGAATATGATCTTATTTTATTTCAATAATTATTTTAGTGAAATTTATTGAGTTTAATATTACTAGTTGAGTTATTAAATAAATGTAGTTAATTAAAGGTTCATTTTTTTAATAAAAAAATGTTTAAAGAATTAGAAATATGTTTTAAAGCATAATGTTAAGTCTAATGTTTGAGTTAAATTTCCTTTGTCAATTTAGTAAGATTTTAATAAAATTTCTATGTTAAGAATTTAGTGGAATTGGTTAAGTTTCTTATAAGATTTAATAATTATGTTGAGAAATGAAACTTAGTTTAAGAATTTAAGTTTTTGTGAATTATTTTAAAATAGCTCGAGTATTTCTACTAAATTATAAATTAGTATTTTAAGTAATATAAATACTATGAATTATTGATTTTAGTGTTAAACAAATATTGGTTTGACTATATTTTAGAATTTCGAATTTAGTTAAGTAAGATATTAGTATTTATTTATTTCCAAACAATTTAGTGATAGTTATTTATTGAATATAAGTCTCAAGTTACGAAGTATTATTCAAGAAGAAACGCATCGAGGTAAGTAAATTTGATCATAAATTAGGATCATCACAGTTAGCTTATATGTATGTATTATCCAAGCCAGTTCATTGATAGCCACTATTTATGAATCGCTCATGTCATATGCAAGCATGTCATCTAGCATAGCATATGACCATGTCATTCCGCATCATGTTTAAATTCAGAATTTATGATTATGTATGTAGTATGTCATGCATCTCATGTGTATAAGACACGTAAGCCATCTTAAATTCAAGTGTAAGATAATATCAGATCAGTTAATAAGATGGCCATTCAGATGCATGGTACCAATGCAGTTCAGTTCAGGGTGGATGTGCAAGCCACGAACTCAGTCGTGGTCCACCATAGTATGTCAGAATACTATCAGCGGCTCCCCTTGCGGCCGCGGGATGTGGGGCCGGTGCACAACCTTGCACACAGGGTTAAGTGTGTTGGCCAGTCAGATAAATCAGTTAAATCAGTCAGAACAGTTTGTTAATTCAGTTAAGATAGTCATACATAGCATAAACATCAGCATGAACAGTCATGAATTTTTTTTAAGCTCAGTATGAAAGTTGTTATGAAAATCTTATGTTCATTACGTTTACGTTGTGATAAATTTCTTACTGAGTCATCGACTCATTTTAGTTTGTTTCAATGTTTTTAACCACCCAGGTGAAGATGATGATTACGAGCAGGCAGGCCAGGAGTAGAAGGAGCATTTATTTTTTTTAGTTCAGACTTTCTAAAATAAACATGTTTTTATGACATGAATTTATTTCAGTTTATTTCATTTAATATTTTGGAAGACAGTTTTATTAGACATTTTTCCGCATAATAAAAGTTCAGTTTTTTTTTAAATTATGAAATTATGGGATCTATTACCGGATTATTTTTATGGAAAATACGTGGCACTCCTAGCATACGGGAAGGGGGTGTTACACGTAGACTGAGGGAAAGGATTAGGCAATCCCAGGGACACATGGTGCTTTACTCCCTTGGTCTTCTTGTCGAATTTGTAGACTGAGGGAAGGGATGAAGCAAGCCATGGACACACGATTCTCGGCTCCCCTGGTCTTCTCGTTATTGGGGGTACGGGAGTCGGTGCGAAAAGTTGGGGAACATAATCGAGCTACAGAAGCCAAACCAGTTAGCATAAATAATTTCCAGTCACAAGTGCGAGATTTACATACTTTAATTGTCCCGTTGGATCGTAGAGAAAATTTAAGGTGCGTTGGGGTTGCCTATGAGCTGCCATGTTTCGACAGTGATAGAGATCCGAGGTGCCCTTGTGCATGTTAATTCCAAGAAGTCAATTCTGATGGAGACAAACTTGGATGTCCAAGCGGTGCCTGAGTGTGGCTGTGTAGCTGGTGTTTCGAGCTATGAGAATCAATTTTGTTAGTAAAAATCGAATTCACATATATTTAAAAATAGACAAACCGATGTCTTTTAGTCGTTGTGTGCAAATTTTTGTTCCATTGAAATTTTAAGATGAGTCGCTAGACAGCTTCGATGAGGTGCATGGACGACAAGTCGCTGGATAGCTTGGGCGATGAGGAGATACCACAGTCGATGCGTTTAGTCGTCAAGTTGCTGGGCAGCTTGGGTGAGGAGTTCTGTTGAGTCGTCATAGGCGAGGAGTATGGCTAACAAAGGTTAATCTGTGGGCTAGGAGTCAAGGGCGATGGTGCATGGTCGTGGGCGAGGAGATTGGTTGGGTCATCACTGGCCGAGGACATTGGTTGGGTCGTCACTAGCCCATGAGGGTTCTGGCCGAGGAGTTAGCCCTTAGCTGGCAAATGAGTCCAAATTGCACGGGTGCGTGGTTGAGGAAACTGGCTAGGTCAGTCATGGTGGTCGGGGACCACCATGGCATCTTCAGAAGGTGCATGAGGGCCGTCGATGAGCGCTAGCGGCTCACGGCAGTTTGTCGTGAGTTGGCCGAGGAGTCCAATGCACATTTCGTGCACTGCATGCATGGCCGAAAGGCCATCAGGGTCAGTCATGGATGTCAGAGACCTCCCTTTAGCAGGCAGAGGACACTGGCGAGCACCACAATGACCGCCGGCGGGCAAAGTGGCTCACAACAGTTTGCTGTGAGCGAGCTACGTGCTCCCATAGTGCAAAAGCCGTGAGCCTCCATTTGCCCACCTCGATGGTTGGGGACCAGACTAGCAAGGACAGACGACGCCTGCGGGCTACAAGGTGACTGTCGGCGAGCTCCCTTGGTCACGCCGTTGATGGGCGGAGCTGCTGTCCCCTATGCAAGATAAGGTGCACTGTTCACGACCCTCGTGGACGGGGGCTGTTTCGGTTGCTGCCAAAAACCTCTGGCTGTCCAAGTGGGGACCATCGGAGGGTCAGTTGGGCTCACGGCCGAACACCACGAGCCTTTGGGTGCATAGTAACATGCACTCGATGTGGTACATGCATGGCATTGTTTATGCCATGCACGACCACCACGTTGCACCAGTGCACACTTGGTTTGTGCCCACGTGCGCGTTCAGTGTATCCCACCCTCTCTCTTTTTGTAAAATGCCCTTGCAACTCAAGTGGCCGGATAGTTCATCTTCCTGGCCTGTTGGGTGCTTGTGTTTTGCGCACTATGCACTAAAAGTGCACAATATCATTAACCACATGGGTGAGAGAATGATCACTCGTTCAATTTTAGTGACAGTGTCTCCAATAAAAGTATGAGTGGAGGATCTGAAAATACTTATTTGGAGAAAAGTTTATTTGCTCAGTCTTAGATGATTTACCACGCCGAAAAATCGTCTTTCTCCTGCTTTTGGTGTAAAAAATTACTAAGATCCCACAGACAGACGGCGCCAATTGTTAATGCCAAAAATCACACAACAGTTTGGAAGGAAAGAAAGAATCAATTTCGAGTCCACTATGAAAATTTGGGCTTAGATCATTGTCATGGATGTATGCATAGCCGTACCAGACCACCCTCATTTCTTGCTGTACAATAGAGATCTTGAATATATTTTTTATATGAATCCTAAATTTATCTCTTTTTTTAAAGAAAGTGCACAAGATCAATTGCATACTCTAAAATTACAAAAATGATTTCTCTATAAAATAATGGTCATAAAAAGGATGTCATAAAGAAAGAATGAAGATTTTAATTCAAGTCTTCTCTCAGGGAATTAATTCTGATGAGATTAGCATATTCTATGAAGAAATATTCTAATTTTGATGTTCTCATCTTACTATTATGACGAGGTATTATCCGTGTACTTTTAATTTAATTTTATATAAAAATAAATAAATAAATATCTACAAATAATAAAAATGTCACATTTGACACAATGAGATTCTTTATTGCACCCAATGATATGTCTTGCACGTTGATTTAATGTCCCATTACTCGTATAATACCGATACCATCGAGCTCATTATTGATCGTTTTCCTGAAAAGCTTTTAAAATGTCCATTATTATAATTATGGGTGGCACTACAACATCGTTCTCATCTACCGTGAGAGGTATCGTTAGTTATAAGATTTTTTTATTATTCTTTTTTGCCTTTTTATTTATGTATTTTTTAATATTTTTAAATATATTTTAAAAAAATAAAAAACTTATAATATTATTAAAAAATATTTACTAATCACAAAATAAAAGTAAAAAAATAAAAAATCACAACGAAAGAAATGAGTAGCTAGAATAGTATTTTCCTATAATTATTATGAGCATTAATGGCATTGTATATCTCAGAAAATTTATTACAGCAAACGGAAACAGATGCCATACCGAAATGATTAAATGAATTCAAAGCATATCATAAAGTGCACAATAGTTGGTGCCCAAACATTTACTGTCATCCAATGAAAAAAGAGAAGGACGTCGTTCATCGTTGCGCGCCGGATTCCTGTGCCACCAAAATAAACTTCATTGAGCATTGAAGTTTTCGATACGTGGACAAACTTCGTAACCACAAAATTCAAACGAAATACATCCCACTATAAAATGAGAAAAAATATTTATAATTATTATAAATATTATGTAATTATTTTTTAAAAAATAAATAAAATATAAAATTTATATGAAAAAAATTAATTTTTTAATAATAAATTTTATTTTCTTTTAAAATAATTATATAAATTTTTCGCACTTCACGATTATATACGAAATTATTCTTTTAGTAAATATAAAAAAAAAACTTACCTATCCCAAATAAAAAAATCAATGATTTTCGACACCTTAAAGAAAAAAAAAAAAAAAATTGTGAGTGCAAATCCATCGTCCAGAAGATGAATGTCAGTATTTATTTTTCTTTTGAACTGGTCCACATTACTCGCAGTTGCAAGTAAGTAATAGGCTAATAGCCGAGGCCGAAAAATCCCAAAGATATTATTATTAATATGGATGGCAAATTGAGGTCTATAAATAATTAGAAAGTGGGTGAGGTAAGGTTGGACACCGACTAGTGGAGCTGAGACTGAAGAAAAAAGAACAAACAGGTGGGGTTGTATAATCTCTTGTATGTCACTGTAAATCTGTCGGCGAGCAAAAAAATATGGCAGAGGAAGCTCCGCTGGCACTGGATGAATACACGCAGGATGGGACAGTGGATCTGAGAGGGAACCCAGTCCTTAGATCCAAAAGAGGTGGATGGACTGCTTGCTGGTTTGTTGTCGGTAACCTCTCTAGTCTCTTTCCCTTTCCATTTCTCTCCACTTCTCAACTAAAAAGCATCGAGCCTTGATTTCGTTACGCACAATCCACTTTACACATGTATATGCATATATATAAGTTGGGATACACGTCACCTGTGTCTAGATCGTTAAACTTGGAAGCCAATTTACGAGGGCACTGAATTTCTTAAGTCGTAAAGTTTAAGTCGTAAAGTTGCTCACTTTCGGCATGTTTCCATACCGCACCGTGTCCCACTCGTCTCTGCAATGGCTCCTCGAAACTGGGATTTTCTTCCAGTGTTTTTTTTTTTAATCTCCATCTGACTGGGAGACTTAAAAGTACTGATGGTATACATCTAAATTTAAGAAATAGTAATGCCCTTTGCATGGTCTAAGATTGAAATTCGATTAATTATGATCTTTCCTGCACTTACTAATTTGCTCCACTTGGTGAACATAACACCTTGGGTGGTAAGTTGTTCTTAGGATCAGCAAGCTGCATGCATAAGATATACCTTCTATTGCTGCTGCTGAAGAAGATGGAAATAGTTCTCTTAGTATGACACATCTAGAATCAATACATGTTTGATCCAAGAAAAATTTTAAACATAAACCTCATACCTTGCACACCCACTTAAAAACATGTCATTTTACTATTTTAACTACGTAATGAAAATGATTCCAAATATGTCTATAAGTAAAATAGGATAAGAAAGGTAAAATGATATGTTTTTAAGTAAATATGCAGCATGTGAGACTTATGGGTAGTACTGCTCTTGATCCAATTGTTTTTTCTGCAAAAGAATTTTGTTTGCTTCTAGATCTGTCTCAGTTTCTTCATTTTGTTTGTTTCGGTCTCAGATTCTTCATTGTGTAATATCTATTAACAAAGGAAAATGTTAAATATACTTAAATAAAAAATTACAAAAAAACTTACTTCTCCACATATTTTGATGTGCTGAAAATTATGAAATTTAAAATTTAAAATTTCAAAAGAAAATTAATAAAATGAGTTTTGTAAGTAAAACTTTAAGTATATGTAACACTACTTATTAACGAAAGGAGATTTTATTCCTATCAGTTGGTTGGCACCTGTCATGCATATTTTCCGATGGAGCCGCGTATATTATTAATCGTGACTGATCATTTTTCTCAATATTATTGTTTTTGTGCAGTATACGAGGTGTTTGAACGCATGGCTTATTACGGTATATCTTCCAATATGATCATATATTTAACAGAGAAGTTGCGTCAGGGCACAGTCACCTCTGCCAACAATGTTACCAATTGGGCTGGAACTATTTGGATGACCCCAATTTTAGGTGCTTACGTCGCTGATGCTCATCTCGGCCGATACTGGACGTTTGTCATTGCCTCCATTATTTACATCTCGGTAAGTCTTCGCATGCACCATGTGAACCTTTGAATCGGAATCTTTCGTTTTCTGCCTTTTTCTTGTTTATCGGATTTCTGTAATTATTTTTCCCTGTTCAATGCTCCATTTTGGACTTGCATTGGGTGATGCGTCTATTTTTGTCCAAAGCCTTCTGAAGTATGAACGTTTGACTACTTTGGAACTTTGTTTTTATAAGGCAGTAGTTGCTTGTTTTGCTTGCTAGTCTGTAACTTTAGTGGCAAGTGGACCACCAATATCTATGTCACAACTTGATTGTTGTCTGGTCCTACGCATGCACGTCCAATTAAAGAACATTGGTTTTTTCGCATGTGCCAAACGTCAGTTCTTCTTAACAATATGTCATATTTTCATCTCTATTTTTTTCTTACCATTAACGTTTACTCTTTTATCATGATACAGATGTATGTTCTATCTTTTTGGGGCATTGAAATACTTGTTTTAGTTTGAAATGATGCAATAATAAAGAATATATGAAAAGTGTTAGACATAAATTACGAGATTTTACAAAAATAATTTTATAAATTGAAGTGGTTTCATGCAATCTGTTAGATCTATTTTATAATCTGACGTACATTAAGTCATATTAATTTATGAATTTACTTTTATAAAATCTATATATGGCTAAAATACTTCTCTAAATGAAAAGACTGGAGATATAATGATATAATTTAGAGTGCATGCGTGCTTCTCATGCGTAGATATAACATTTAATGTTATAGACACCGTTTTTAATAAGAATGTTGCCAAGGTATGATATATCATAGACAGAATAATAATATACCGAACTGAACAGGATGGGGATACACGAGGATCGGGGGAAACAAAAGGAAAGCAAGTTGGCTGAGTTGGTTGCAATTATTTTAAAATAAAATGGAACAGTAGTTAAATGAAAACCGTTGCATGTCTCTTGTCACATGATATTCATATATATAGAAGGGGAGGCCCGCGTTCCCTTGCCATTTAATGGTAATCATGGTAGGGATCATCTGACTTGAAGAAAGATAGAGATAGAAGAGTGCATGGGATCCAACAGAGCTCATCACCCTCTTTGGGAAGAGTTTCTGAGGAAGTCCAATTATGTGGATCATATTCGACTTTACTTCTCTGTTTCATTTTCTCTCCTAAAATCACCTTGTCATCTTTTGGACAAATCATGACAGGGACCTTAATCTGAGGTAATCACAAGAGAGAGACAAAGATTCCTAAGTGAATAAAAAAAAATATGGTCAAATGTAAGAAGTACTTTGTATGTGTGATGTTTTTTTGGCAGATAGTGAGAAAAATGTACGTTCTTTTAATCTTAGAAAGATATATACATGATAGAATTATTACAGAAGGTTTGCTATCAATCCTTGGATTTTTGTTGACAAAATAGAACTTTAATCTCATTAATTTAAATAAAACTAAATAAAAATTAGGGGGTGGTGCCTTTAATATTATGATATTTTTTTTGCTCAAATTGGGATCGAGAATCGTTTATTGTGGCTAAATTGACATGCTTGATCACTGTATTGGCAGGGAATGTCACTGCTAACATTGTCAGTTTCAGTCTCTAGCCTAAAACCCCCTCGTTGCTTAGAAGCCGACTTAGAGAACTGCAAGAAGGCCTCGACATTGCAGCTAGCAGTGTTTTACGGTTCTCTATATACCTTAGCCGTGGGAACAGGTGGAACCAAGCCGAACATCTCCACCATCGGGGCTGACCAGTTTGATGATTTCGACCCCAAGGAGAAGGCGCATAAGCTCTCCTTCTTCAACTGGTGGATGTTCAGCATCTTCAGTGGGACGCTCTTTGCCAATACAGTTCTTGTGTACATACAGGACAACGTAGGATGGAGCTTAGGATATGGGCTTCCTACTACTGGACTTGCTATATCCATTGTAATCTTCTTGGCTGGAACACCTTTCTATAGGCACAAGGTGCCCTCAGGGAGTCCCTTCACAAGAATGGCCAAGGTTATTGTGGCTGCTATAAGGAAATCGCATGTGTCTGTACCTAATGATCCTAAAGAGCTCTATGAACTTGACTTGGAGGAGTATACAAGGAAAGGAAAGTTCAGGATTGATTCTACCCCGACCTTAAGGTGCGTGCAACCTGGAATATAGGCAAGTACTGAATATATATATATATATATATATATATATATATAGTTTGGGAATTAACTGTTTTTATTTGAACTATCTTCATGTTCGCATGGAAGCAGATTCCTTACCAAAGCTTCTGTGAAAACTGGCTCAACTAGTCCATGGATGTTGTGTTCAGTTACACAAGTAGAGGAGACTAAGCAAATGTTACGAATGATCCCAATCTTAGTGGCCATGCTTGTGCCGAGCACAATGGGCGCTCAGATCAATACACTTTTCATCAAGCAGGGTACCACCCTTGATAGAAGCATTGGCAGCTTCAAGATTCCCCCAGCAAGTTTAGCTGGGTTTGTTACCATATCCATGCTTATAAGTGTCGTCCTCTATGATAGGTATTTTGTGAAGATTATGCAGAGGTGGACTAAAATCCCTAGAGGTATCACTCTCCTTCAAAGAATGGGTATCGGCCTTGTTTTTCATATTATAATAATGATAATCGCATCTCTAACCGAGAGATACAGACTCAGGGTGGCCAAGGAACATGGATTAGTTGAAAATGGAGGACAAGTTCCTTTGACCATATTTATTTTAATTCCTCAGTTTGTGCTCATGGGAACAGCAGATGCATTTTTAGAGGTTGCGAAGATTGAGTTCTTCTATGACCAAGCTCCAGAGAGCATGAAGAGTCTGGGGACTTCCTATGCCATGACTACTCTAGGAATTGGAAACTTCCTGAGTAGTTTCCTTCTTTCGACAGTTTCTGACATCACCAAGGCGCATGGTCACCATGGATGGATTCTAAACAACATCAATGCTTCTCATCTCGATTACTATTATGCGTTCTTTGTGATACTAAGCATCCTTAACCTCATTTTCTTCTTGATTGTGATTAAGTTCTATGTTTATAAGGCTGAAATTTCGGATTCAATAAAAGTGCTTACAGAAGAATTGAAGGGGACGACAGTCAAGGTTGTAAACCAATAGGAATTGGCCGAATAGATCGGACCATAGGTGATGGGAAACAATGAAAGAAAAAAAGAAGTCAAGGCCGATATTCAGCTTTGTGGACAGGCCTTTGATCATAGTGTTCCTACTGGTTTGTATAGCTTTTGGATTAAGATATTCTATGGTTGATTTTGCTTTACCTCAGTCAGGAGAATGTAACGTTTACACTATCTTGATAATAGAAAAAGAATTTAGGGGCGTGAATGCATGCCAAGAACACAATCATCAAAAGATCATTAGACTGGTGGTTTGGGTATGCCAAGAACACAAAGGCCACTGCCAAAAAATAGTACATTAATGCCCTCTCTCTCGATCCACAGCAAGTTTCTTAATTTTTGCATTCAAAGTTCAGGAAGGTTTTTTCCACCTAATTATGAACCCCAAACATTTGCTTGATTTGTGTTTTTTCACAGTAACGGCTGGAAGCCAGCATTTGAATCAGATCACAAATCCAATCTCTCTGCTTCAAATATACGCGAAAACAAATGTCTTCATCTCCTTTTAGCTAATTGGAATGTCCTCTTCAAGAACTTATTTGCTACTGCATCACTCCTATGGCATAACACCCTCAGTATTGTGTTTGGATCCGCTCTATTCCACCTTCCAGTTGTTGGAGGCATCGGTAAATTTTGCCCTGAACCCAAAACTCCAATCCCACTCGTTTCACAAGTCACAATGCTAAAATCTTCAATCAGTTGTTCTGTGCACAGACCCATCAATGCTATTACCCCTTCCGCAATCTCGGCCTCCCTCTCCACTACTTCCTCTGCTATCAATCCTTCTCCGCAAGCGCAGAAAACCTGCTTCAACGCCTTGAAATCCTCCTCTATTATCTCGTGATCAGAATGAAAGAAAACCCGAGAGCTTCCTCCAGCAAGCAAGACCATAAGGTATGCCTCGAACGAGGCCTTCATGACTTCTTTTATTGCCAGGGCTTGGGCTCGGTCTGTGAGAATTGTAGTCATAAGAGTGAGATTCTGCTTGAGAATGCCCAATGTTGGTTGAATCCGTGCATTGGCTACATCTTCGACATAGAGACTATCATAGAATATAGAGTTTGAGTCGTGGAAGACGAGGCGGTAAGCAGCTACTTCTGAGATACGTTGGCAATATGCTTGGATGGATCTGGTTGCAAGATCAAAGTATGAAGAGGAATTGTTATTGGACCTTCGGCCATTGGCGAAACGTTTTCGAGCTGAAGGAACCGATCGCGAGGAGAGGGAGATGGTTTTGTCAAGGGAATGAAGGTGGGCAAGAAGATAATGCAGGGTGTTAAGGCGGATGTAGAGGCGTTGTGTTCCTCGGCTTGTTGATGATTGAGTACGGTGACCTTCATTTTCTCCATTTTGGTGCAACTCCTCGACACCAGCACTGCATGGGCTAGCTTTCTTCCACAACTGAAGGAACTTTGAGCCTCGATTGCATCTAGTCAGAGTAGGAAGTGTGGGGATATAGCTCTGTTTTGAACCTGAAAATATATGTTAGAGGTGAGGAAGAAGCAATATACATGGCACAAATCTTTTAGAGAATTGCAATAACCTTCGCGCTAATGCAAATAAAAATGCCATGCATTTCTCTAATGCTCTTGGTACTAATACCACCAGATAACTTAGAGAGGAAAGAGGAATTTTCTGCCAATGCAGGAGTTCCCATTAAAGGGAAAACAATTAAACAACAAAGTGAAAGATCTTACCACATGATGCAACAAATGTAGCATATTCCTCGAACTGATTCTCCAAACCATCTGCAAGATCAAAGACTAAATCTTGCGTAATTTCTATTGGGATTTCAAAGAAGTCATTTACAGTTTCCTTGGCTAACATCATTAACTCGACAGCTGATTGCGCATACGGCTCTGACTTGGACTTCGGATTCCATGTCTGCAACACAAATTGTAACCATTCAGTCTGTGGCACCTGCCCCACTTAGAGGTTTGCTCACTCTTCAAAAGTAAATCTAGATTCTTTGCCAAATTTATCTAAAGTTAAGAAACTTACTTCGGATTCTTTTGCTCGTTGGAGATACTCTTTCCCTTTCTGCAACCTCTCGTTGATCCATCTTTTCAAGAGGTTCAATATGATTGAATCAACTTCATATGGATCCATCTCTCGTACTATTGCTTTGCCCCCATCATCACAGTCAGCTGAGTCTTCAACAACCATTTGGACCAATAGCTTTTCCAGTTTTCTCGTCCTCTGAAATACCCTGACTGTCTCAGTCGTGAGCTCGAACACCCCGCCTAAATATTGTTTCAACACAGCCCCATAGCAATTATGCAACGTCACGGCAGCAACTGCAGCTGAAGTTGGGTGCCATCTTTTAAGTACTGGACTGAAGATTTCCCTCTCCTTCAATGCTAAATCTTCAGTTTCCTCGGCTAATTGAAATAGAGCCTCGCTTGCTTCTTGTTTCATATTTTTTATGTTCCCAGTTTTGATTATCTGTCGTTATCAATCAAAGACTACAATGACTATGCATTATGCCAAAACTTGAACTAGAAATTTGGAGAGGGTCTAAATTACAAACCTTGGCAAATGCGCTTTTCAAGGATGACCGAATATAGTGGCCAAGACGATCCCCAGACGAATCCACCAAAGTTATCTCTCCTTCCTCTCGTCCTGCCCCTTCCGTGATTGTAACATCTTCCCCTAAAATCCTTGAGGCCGATAACACCAAAGGAAGAAGGTTTTCAACTTGGCCAACATTTCCCCGCTGGAAATAGTCATGGTA
The DNA here is from genome assembly GCF_004785595.1 of Juglans microcarpa x Juglans regia. NCBI lineage: Eukaryota > Viridiplantae > Streptophyta > Magnoliopsida > Fagales > Juglandaceae > Juglans > Juglans microcarpa x Juglans regia. The sequence goes on along the minus strand of NC_054594.1, from coordinate 36,783,002 downwards.
ATTAAGCAATCTCTTCTCTGCCCACCCTTGCATCGAAGTCAATACTGAGGATAGGATCTTGACATATGCGGACTCTCGGTTTGGTCTCTTGACATCATTTGCTACTTCTAAGTACAGCATAGCCTGGGAAGCACAAAGAAGGTCTGGTTCTATCTGTGCAGTCAAAACATACTGTTGAAATAGCACCCAAGTAAAACACACATTGTGCAGAGGTCGAGTGATTCCCAATGTTGACCACGTCTTCTTCATTAGCTCTAGAAGCTCATCAACCTCGTCAAGGACTAGTGTCTCATCCTTAAGGTCAAAGATTGATTGAAGAAGAGCAATGTAGATGTGGATGTTGAGAGGGAATCCATCAGCCCAGTGGCAAACATCTGTGGGAGTTCCATTTGGACTTCGCCATGATAACGAAGCCACGGCATTGGCAAGTGTTCTCATGGTGTCGGAATTCTTCCCGATGTCTATTGGTGTCGTCTCTCCAGCTCTGATAATCTCCCTTAGACGCATGGCAGAGGTGTTTGACTTTTCTAGAGGGATTGAAGGGTGGAGGAGAAGCCCTGCCTCGAGGATTTTAAGCTGCCGGTTTTGCCAGAGATGGTACTCATGGAAATCATTGAATTCGGGTGGCTTTAGATGGCGAAGGAGCTCTATTGGGAGAATTATTGTCTCTGCACGTCTACCCATCTGTTTCACGCCAAGAAAAAGTTCAAATGAGAAATGTTATATATCACCCACCCCCTTCGTCCTTTCACCATCTTCTAATAATGCGATAATAAACGAATAAAAATTAATTTATCATCCACTTTTTATTATTAAGTGCATTAATATCAATCAGCCCAAAAAACAAGTCTTTTAATGGGTACAATCATTTACTTTATTTTACAAATAATAATATAGCATGAGATCATGGACTTATTTTATATTTGCAAAATAGTACTTGACACTAACAATTTTGTTATAAAAATCTTATAAATTGACTTGATGGATCGGATATTTCATACCTTATGATAACAAATTAAATATAGATTTGACAAAAATTTACAGTATCTCTCTATTTTTTTTTTTTTTAATCCTTGTACGTACATGTGACAAAAAGCTACTAGCTAATTGAAACCAGCGAATCAAGGGTGCATGTGGAAGTATAACTTCTTGTATATATATAGATGAAACAACGGGTAGGTGTATTTTAATGGGGATCAGGATCTCATATTTTTATGATCATTTCTTATACCTTTATGATGCTGACGGAAAAGCCAAGGATTCAAAAAACGAAAAATCTTAAATTTTAAAAATATAAGATCATCACTAGTTTAGTAGTTTTTATGCACATTTCTTGTTAGTTACGAATTAAGCATAAATGTATAGGGGAAAACCAAGAAGGTAACTAAATAAGAACAAGAAAACAACATTAAAATAATATTCACATAACCTATGCCAACAACTCGTTTCAATACGTACGTGGCCAACGAGGGTCCGCATTAGCGTCTTCCGAAGCCGGGTATCGCTCTGCTCCGTCACCCGCATCTGCTGCCTCATGATCTCCGCTGATGTCATTGGCCGTCTCGGCCTCGACGGCTGTGGCACCGTGAACGACAAGGAGCTGCTCCCGTGCGCTATAGGTGACGGAGGGTTCGTCCCAGCAGAGGTGCCACCTCCCCCCACACCCGACACCATCCTCTTCGACGGTGACCGTTTTAGCATCTTCAACCCGAGTGCCCGCTTCACCCGGCTCGTCGGGCTCATCACCACCCCATACGGCTTCTGGCCCCCGGACCCTTCCCCGTTGCACTCTTGGTTATTCGAGGAGTAGAACGTGAGCGCATTACGACCTCCGAATCCCGGGGATGACCGACACGCAGTGAAGAATATCTCGTATGCAGTTTCCCGGATGTCGTCGCGGTCAATGCCACGAAGCTCGCCGAAGGGCCACACAAGGTCAGCCTCAAGGGCCTCGCGGTAGTCGGGCCTGCAGGCTACGTGGGGTGAGGATAGAGACTCACGACGCGACTGGAGGCCCATGGCAGAGGGCAGTGATGATGAAAGCACGCGTAACTGGATTGGCGGTGATGCTCGTTAGATATCCGGCGGGAGAGAGTGGGGCGAGAGAATATGCATTCTCTTCAAGGAGAGAGAGGTGGAGAGGCCAAAAGAGCGGGGGACAAAATAGTTTTGATGGTTATGACAGCGTTTTTATGCAAAGAGACAGAAATAGATGAGTTGCATGTGGTTAGCTTAGCCAACGTTGTTGTGCGAAGAAAGCGAGAGAAAGTAGAGGTGGTCATGCGCATGCATGGTGGGACATTATCAAATCGATCCTGTGTTTCCCAACATTTCTGCTTCTCTTGATTCTTTTGTTTTGTTGACAAATTAATACACATATCGTACTAATAATAGCATATATATATATATATATATATATATATATTATTTGGTATTTGTTTTCAGAAGATACAAACAGCTAGCTATCTAGCACTGGCAGCTCCTATATTTGTTTGAAATTTTACCATGAATGATATATTTGTTTCTTCGAGATGCTACGTACGTACCATTGCATAATAATATTTGGACAATATTATTATGTCAACATGTACGCTATAACAAAATTAAACAAGTTAATTAATGTCATGTGCCATACAATATTTTCTAATTTGTTAATGCTTTATAAGAATTTATGCTTTCATATCATCTTAATTGATCAAGTACTAATTAATGTGTATGAATAATTATTAAGTTGTCGTCGCAATATATGTATATATATATCATTATGAGTTAATATTTATGGGATTATCTACTATATTAAAATTAGTCAACGTAAAAATTAAAGAGTGTAGCTAGGCAATTAATTAAGCATATATATGTAGGATAATTCCAACGCTCAAGCACTATATATATTGAATAAAGCTTTGTTCAATTGGCTCGTGCAACCGCAGGGTAATCTCCACGTTCTTTAAATATAACGGTGTGTTTTAATTGAAGCTGGCGATGAGATGAACCACGAGATAGATAGTCTTCACCTTTAATGAAACGGCGTGTTTTATTTAAAGTCAAAACTTATTGTTTTTACTCTCTTCTCCTTCCATCAGTTCGTCTTCTCCCTTCTCCTTCTAAGTTTTTTTCCTTTCTTCCTTTCCCAAGCTTTTTCCTTCCGTGCGTCCCTTTCTCCCTACAAAACACACCGATATCTACCACTAAAAAATTAAGCCTTACCACATAGAATTTGTGTGCGTTTTTCTATGTTGAATTTTGGCCTTAATTCTTTCCTCTACTTTCTCATTGCCATTCTCATTGGTATTTATCAATCTTAATTTCGAGTACAGGACAAGAAATGCAAAACTATATGGATGTCTTTGCAGGGAAGTATAAACTAATCAAAAATGCAAAGAAGGAAGGTAAGATGCCAAAATGATATCTAACACTCAAAAATTAAGCCTTACCGCATAGAACTTCTTGTCCTTTTTGCAGGATTTATTGGTAATTTGGAGAACATGGATTTGGGATAACGAAAACTCAAATGCTTCAGAACGTAGTGTTCTTCAGTCCAAACGATCTTCACTCGGAATACTTCATTTCACTCTGTTTCAGTCCGATGAACCACGTCACGCTGTTGAAATGGATTTGGCATTTTTCAGACTTATGGGTTTTAGTCCACTGAATCAAGTCATGCAAATATTTCTTCATTCTGGCTTTCAATTCTTCTTTCTTTCATCCTTTGGGTTTCAGTCTGATGTACAAAGTCACACAGTCCTTCTTTCTTCCTTCTGGGTTCCAATCCGATGGTCTTCTCGGTTTCTCTATTTTCATTTTTTTTAAAATTTTTTATTATATTTTCTGTCAGAGGCTAACGTGATAAATTACCACGTCACCCGATTCCGCATAGGTGGTTGTACGTATCAAAACTCATATATATTATATAGTATAGTACTACACTAGAATTCGGCTTAGTTTGGATATCAAAACCATCTTAACTCATCTCATCTCATCTCGTATCATCATTACAATTTTCAGAAATTCCAACATAAAATACAATAAACAATTCAACTTTTTCAAATTCTAAAACAATAATAATATTAAAAAAAATATTCTAACAATATTTTATTTAACTTTAAATTTTTATCTTAAGTCATCTTATCTCATCTCCCTATCAATCCAAACCCCACCTAAGTCTTCGTTATTGATTTAAATGTAAGGATTGACGATCCATTCGATACCCACATCATGATGAACACGTACGTACGCTGAGATATCAATGGAATAAATAGGGTAAATGGCTGATGATCATACGCTTAAGTACCATTTCTCACATAATAATAATGAACATAACCTAGCTAGAGGTAACGTACGTCTAGTGTTAAACTCTTAAATATGTGCAGCATCGATCTCTTCGTTACTTAATTATCAGAAATTCTAAGAATATACAAATTTATTTTACAAATTAATATATATAGTTTGATATAATAAGTTAAATAAAACTCTTTCATTACAATTAGTTCGATAGATCTTATTTTTGATGTAGTAGTAGACTGCATGGAGGATCCTCCTCATGCATTCTGTCATTATTATGATTTTTATGATCATGAATGTTATAAATTTCCTTTCAAATAAACAAAAAAAAATCACATTAACTTGTAATTAGTTTTTTGATGTATTGTCACTACAACAAAAAGCGGCTTTTCCCATGGACATCTTTGTCCATATTACCCACATATAATGTCACAAATGTGTTTTTCTGGCATTTTCTAGTCGTGGCAATATCGTTAGGAATAACTGGCCCAACATACTATATCTTACGATGTCAATTTCTATCCGAAATAGTACATTTTCTGGCATGACTAAATCCTCAGATAAAGTGTACTTTTTATCGGGAAAAGGTGGCCTAGTAGGTGGCCTCTTCATCAGTAAAAAGTTATTATGGTGACATCTCTCACCGAAATTGAGTATTTCTGTCCATAATATACATCAGCAAATGAGTAATTCCTGTGAACTATTTGGGTCAAAGATACATATTTTTGGGGACAGTGACTTGCAAGAAATGTATTTCCCATATAAGATTTTTGTCCATGATATCTATGCCAGAATTAGCCTTATTTCATATGTTACCAAATTGTGTCGTCAGAAATAATTTTTTTCTTGCGGTTTGTATTTGCGAAATTTATGGAGTTGTGGCATATATAGGTCCTTCAGAAACACACAACCCCGATAAAAAAAATTCACCAGAAATAATTATTTTTTACAGGAACACAATCGTCAAAAATGTCCTTCTAGTTTATACAAATAGATCATTTTTTGGACACGCTTAACATACAGGAAAATATATATTAAATTTTTTTTCCCTTTACAATTGCCACTGCTTACATTTATTAAATTATATGCAGATTTTATATTGAACCACGTGCATGTCCATAAAATCTGTCTTAAGCCGTAAACTTCATGCCTAATAAGTCAATGTAGTTTTAACCAGAAGTTACTAGTGACTAGGGGCGGATCCCCCCGTTCGGCCGATGTTGGGGGCGGGGCCACCCGCCCCCATCTGGGCCTCCCTTTGGGGTCGAGGGCAGGATGGGGGTGACCCCCGCCCCGCAAATACTCCACCCCGGATGTATATATATATATATATTTTATATATTTATATATATAAAAAAAAAACCCAGGCATGAAACAACGTCGTTTCATGCCTGGGTTAAAAATCAAAACCCACCCCCCGGCCCCCCTCCTGATTCCCGAATCTCGTCACTTCTCCCTCGCTCAGTCGCTCTCACCCTCTCAGTCTCTCCCTCTCTCTAAGTTCCCGGCGCCGCACCCGATCCCTCTCTCTGCATCGCCGTCCCCGTCACCATTGCACGACTCGCCCCCGATCCCTCTCTCTTCATCTTCGTCATCGAAGATCCGAAGGTAAGAAACCCTAAATTCAAATTTTTTTTTTTTTGTGATTTATATTTTTAATGGAGATTGGAGGAAGGTTGGGGTTTATCGGAGATGGAGGATGAGATTTTATAAATTGTGTGCTGTGGAGCTTAGATCGTGCATGTGGTTTGAACTTTGAATGACTCCCGTGGGTCTCGTCCGTTTGTTTTTGTTTTTGTTTGCATTATGTAATATGTATGAATCACTGAATCATGATATTATTTGTATCTAATTAATTTGGATTGAAACCCTAAATTAATTTAGGGTTTCGAAATATCTTAAATTAATTTAGGGGTTTCAATCTTTGCAACCCCTAAATTAATTTAGGGTTTCGAAATACCCTAAATTAATTTAGGGGTTTAATCTTTAAAATTGCTATGCACTAGGGGTTTAAAAAATTAATTTAGGGACATAATTTCATGTTCCCTACCAAATTGAACAAAAAAAAAAAAGAAAAAAAGAATGCACTAGGGTATTTCAAAATACAATATAATTAATTAAGATGAAATATATATATATATATACATATATATGAATGTCAAGTGATACTTTTTTTTATGTTCATTATATAGTTGTTATGCTTATAGTCTTTCAAGTCTGAGAAACTATATTGTTAAGTTAGGGTTTCGAAATACCCTAAATTAATTTAGGGATTTCAAAGTGGCCCAAAAACCGATTCTGGGCCATTTAGAGCCCAGAAAACTGTACTAGGTCAAAGGCATAGGAGGAGGATGCGGGGTGCGGACGGATAGGGGTCCACCCCGGCAGCGGGACGGGGTACATGGCGGGGGCGAGGTACGGGGAAAAATTCCCCACCCTGCATATGCGGGGGTGGGGGGTGGGGGAGGGGTGGCCCCGCCCCGTGGGGGGTGGGTATCACCCCTACTAGTGACCAACATAAATCCAAAATTATACCCAAAACGTAACAACAGAAAGGGGAGCTAGATCATCGTACATACATATATTGAAATGGCACATCGTTTCATTGCATGTTACCAACATGCATATATTTACATAAAACATGCATTAGAGCAGTCTACACAAAATTACTAGCATGTATTAACTTAAAGTTTGATCGTGCATCTCATACAATTGAAGATTTTTCATTCTATATCATGTAATGAAGATCTTCTTCCTAAACTTGTATGCATGGAGGCTTGGATTCTTGGTTCTTTGTTCTACTTAGGCACTTGAATTTTATAATATGGGATCTTTAGTCCCTGTAACTGATAGCTGCAATATTGAATAAAGATTGTCAAATATCAGTGTGCATGTAAAAGGTCCCCAATTCTAGACTCACAACCAGACCATATAAGTTTCACTTGTTCCAAATTTTTCATCATTAACCATGCATGTCCTGTTACCCATAGATAGCCCAACAACTAAATTTCATCTCCTTGATAATAATGTAACTTCAAAAGAGGATGTGTAATGTGTAAAATCACTAATTGTTGTGCATAGTGTGTGCTTATGAAAAATTAACACTAACATTTATAGAGAAATATAAAAAGCAGAGTGCATATTAGTCTATGACTATTCCAGTTACCTAAGTTGATAACAGTGTAACATCTAATGCAAATCATTCAAGCTTCACCCACCTATTTGACAATCTCTTGCATATTAGACTGAGTCTATGACACTCTTCCCAAAGTTTGTGAAAAGTCCATATATGTTTCAAACATATCTCATTAACACTCTAATACTAGTTATGGTGCCCTTGATTCATATCCTGTGCCACTATCACTTTTGCATTTTAGTATTGAGTGACCATCATTCAACTGGAAGAGCAATTTATACACTTTCCATGCAAAAGTTATGAACTTGATTTATGAACTACAATTAAGTTAATCTATAATTATCATGTAGTCATCTAACATTTTCTAATCTAGAAAATGCAAATAAAATAGCAATGTGCAATTTTAGGGAAATGACATTAAAAAATTGAGAGCATTAGGTGCAATAAATATCATACCTGTACCATGCTAGCCCATGCAGGATGCCTTTGTAAATCCTATATTTCCATGGGCCTACTATCAAACGGATACATGCTCTTTACTTAAATCTTTGTCCTGACATAATTTCCCACTTCCAACCAAGTCCCCACAAAACATCCACCCTAACATGCTAAACAAAAGGATGCACCCAGATTTTACTTATACTCCAACAAGTTCAAAAAAGTTCAACATGATAAAAAAAACTCCCCACATCTCTATTATTGGAGGATGGCTAGGCATCTCCCTGAGTCTCCCGTTGAAACTCCCTCTGTAACTCTAATTCTGTAACACGGCTATTCAGCCTGTCAAATTCATCAAAACAAGCTTGTATTTTTGTGACATCAATCATAAATGACTCAAGTTTCCTCTTGAAGCCTTCCGCCTCAGCCTTGTTCTTCTCATTCTCCTTCCTAAGTCGTATAAACTTCCTATTGGACATCAATGATTCAGATGGTTCAGATATAACTAAGTGGCCTAACCCTCTAACATAGCCCGATTGAGATCCCAAAACCTCATTGAACACAACATTTGCATTATCATCCCCTGCATCTTCTGGTGGAATCTCATTCAACAGCTCCACCATCATATTCTACGTTAGAATATAAGCATATCCATTTTAGGCATTAACCATGTGAATAATCTCTATATATTTCCAGCAAAAAGTAAACAGTCGATACTGAATTCACTCAAGTAATTCCGCTCAGCAGCTTCAGTGACAAATCTCCCATTCTTTGTAGACCAATGCACCTCTTTATAAAAAGCAACATAATTCGAAGCTTGTTCTCGCTTCAATGAATTAACAAACCTTGTTAGCACATTCTTGCATATGAGTTAGAAATTAAACACAAAAATAAGTAAGAGTTTATGCTTTTACCTTTTCCTCCATTATCCTAACAAAAGACTTCCTGCCACCCGTGTGATTTATCCTTTGATTGGACCAATTATGTTTGTTCCGCCTTGATAGGTTCTACAATTTAAAAAGGTTGTTGAATATTGTTATTGTATGAAATGATAAAACCTTTAATAACTAATAAAACCCAACTAACAAACTTTAAAGAAATAGCTTAAGGAAAGTTGTTACCTTAAACTCTTCACTCCCCCATCTCTCACACAAACATTGCCAAACGGCTTTGTCCAGCAACTTTGTCCATCCAGAAATTGCAGCTTCATGTGTATCATACTCCAAGTACTTGCAGTGCAGTAGGTAGTAATAATCATTATATTTTTGAGCAAGTGTCATTGTCACTACCTCTCGATGGTTGCTTTGGTCCAATCGAATGCAAAATCAGCCTATTAAAAACATTGACACATTATATAAAGTTAAGTAAATACACTTGGATTCAATAGTTTTTGCTTTATTTGACACAACTCTTACTCGGACACGATTCGTTAGTTCATCCTTGTTCTGTTTATCAACACGGCTCCAACTTGCATGTCGCATTCCTGCATAAAGTTTCACAATCCCGGTCACACGTGTTGAAAACATCGTCGCATTCTGACATGATACTCCTCTTTATCCATCCTTAATTTCTACTGCTATTTTGCCAAATTTGCTAATACGTTCAAATTCTGTGCTTCTAGTTGGTCCTTGTCCACGTTTTTTCTCGGGTAGAGCTAGAGAAGAAGATCACGCAATTATAATAATATGTTTAACACATGGATAATAACTGCTGATCTGGGTAATATTACTAGTAACACCAAAACATATGGAAAGCAGATTAATCTCTATACCTGCAAGGACATCAATGTTAGACATTGAAGCCTTATTAGCTGGAATTGTCACCTCCTCAGGGATCTCACTCAGTCCTTGAGTGGAGGCATCTGAAAATGAAATAGTCTCGTCTCTTAGAATGTGTGTTCAAGGCCGTGTTTTTGCTCCTCTACCACGGGCTGCTACGTGATTGCCAGCACGCCCACCTCGTAAATTCATAGTTCCTCTCATAGGATGTACCATTATATAACCAACCACAACCCAAGTTTGATTTTATATACAAGTAATGGACAAAATTGTATGAACTATATGGGCTACCAACCACAAATTAGCTTATAGAGAGTGATTAACCAAGTGAGAAAAAAATCCATTTTTTTTCATTTTATATAAATATACTTATATCTGTATGCACTATACATTACCAAGTATCTAATAATGTCTAAAAAACGAGCAATACCACCCAGCTTTTATCCAAAGTGTAGAGACCTACTTGAAAACAAATATCTAGTATAATATGTTTCTCAAATGTAAACTGACAATTTCAAATAAGCACATTTAATGGTGAAGTTCTGGCAGTTAGTGCTTATAAAAGTGTGCATGATCTTCTGATTAGCAAGAACCCTAGTACTAGCTGAAGCTCAAAACAAATATACTGCTAGATAATGCTTTAGAGAGCCCAGCTACTAAATGATTAAAAATAAAACAGATTTCACATGCATAAAGTCCTACCATCGACACTTTAAGAGTGCTTAATAAACTTATGAGATTTTTTTCAAAACCGTAACCCATCCCCAGATTTTGTAAAGCTGAACAATTGTGTTTCTTGCGAACCCAACCATATTATTTGAGACCTTTACAAATATCATTACACATTATCTGATTAACCCATTGTTAAGCAGTGGAGATTAAAGGTAATGGAGGACTTATTAGGTTTCTTGGTGTTTAGAAAATATCCTGGCCTCTATCGAGTGTTGAGATATGCCGAACTTGGTGTTGTTGTAGTGCTAGTCAGCAGTTGTTTCTCAGATAACCCTCAGTTTTCACAATTGCAAAGTGAGAAACTGAGTCTTCGAGACTTGGTGAAGGAAATAATGGAACTAACCATCAATCTAACCATGGTAAATGGGTAGCAGCAGGTATACCAACCCTCATACAGCTGTATGAAGAGATTGTTTTTTGAAAGTGGAGCCAAAATATTTCATTTTTCCCATGTAAATGAAATCCATTTACTGTGCCTTGCTTGAGGCCTCAGTTTCCAGTCAAGTGTTGGTTTGGTAGTATTTGGGCAGCACAGTTTGATTGGTCATGAATATACTTTTAACACATGAATACTACTTAGGCAAGACATTTTGGGCCATTGGTAATTATTTTGGCCTTAATACAATAATAACAATTACTCCATTTATAATATAACTGGAATTGTCATGTTACTGAAGCTTACCAATGGCCCAGGTTCCATTTATCGCATTTACATTATTTCATTTTATTTAGCTCCAATTTCATTGTCTATTTCTAAATTTCATTTCTTGGGTTTATATCATATACATGAAGCTCTTGACAAGATTATTACATTTAATTGACATCAATCTGAATTACATAGTGAAACTTTGTCAACCATTAAATAGGAAAAATTGACTAATTAAATGTCAGAAGAGAAGTTTCCCGAAAAGCATTGTTTATTAGTTTTTTAATTTTCTATTCTTTTCACATTAAACTAAGTCCGCTATATAGTGTTGGTCAATGTTATATGAGAAAGTTCTTTGACATTCTAGTTTAATCTTACAACTTTTGTCCCTAGAAAAAAAACATATCTGCACTTATGGTTTGATTTTTTAAAAAAAAAAAAAAATTCATGACTTTTCATTCATATTAATGATTTTAAATTAATATGACATTAACCAGAAAAAAAAAAACCAGCCTTTCTAGACAGAAATGATACTCTTCTTAATAGCTTTGACATTATTGCTCCATAACACAAGTATGCACACGTATGCTCAATCAAATGGAAAAAGTATATATTTCTTTCATATTTTAGATTTTGTCTTTTGATGTTGAGTATAACAGAGGATGACTACTGTTTGGTAATGGGCACCTGCATTGGGGCAACTCAACTAAGTCCATAAAGATTAGATGTGTTGATGACATGAAAGTTCAAATAGATTGATGGACTTAGAATGCATAAATTGATGGTATCTTCAACACCTGTGAATGGGGCAATTGTTGACACATCATGGCAACAAGCATAAGGACAATTTGCTATATAGGGCAGTCCAAAAACATACATAGTAGAGCTTAATATTTCCATAACTCGAACGCAATCATAACCAGTCAGGTTTTTCCTTCTAAATGCCATTTTCTAGCAACTTTTACCATTAGTTCCCAGTTTTTATTTTTTATTTATTTTTTTTATAAGTCATTAGTTTCCAGTTTCATCTTCCCTAATCTTTGTATTCCATTTCACATACTAGAGATACATGGTGGCCAAGGTTAAAGAATATTTCACACACATCATATCCTGTTTTTTTCACCATTCCAAGGACTATCAACTTTTTTCTTTCACTGTATGACTAAATAGCAAGGAAGTTTGACTATTAATGGTTAGTAGGTAGTCCCTAAAAATGAAACTTGTTGAGAAAACCCAAAAATATGTATTACTAATAACCATGTGAACCTGATATATTCAAACATGCAAATCATGCCATTTTCACACATTTTTCCATCGACCTACGTAACAAACAAGCTAACATTCAGCAAGTCGAGTTCTATAATTAAAGTATAGCAATTTTCTAATAATTAAATTATGCAAATCAACTAGTAGTTGGACTTGAATGCAAATCTTCAGTCAAAGTCTGTTTCTGAACTCGAATGCAAATCTTCCTCACTATCACCATCCTCATAATGGTCAGTATTGGGATCATCGTCAAAAGTGTCACCGTCCACTTCGACGTCAATAAAATTATGGTCGATATCATTCCCAACATCACTGTGTACTGCAGTTAAGTCATTAACTGCAACTGGTTCTTCATCCTCTCGATGCAATTGATTCACCAAACCACTATCACTTTGATTGACTGGACCATAATTGTTGGTAGCATCTTCCTCTTGAGATGCCTCACTATCAGAGGAGTCCTCACCATCGTCTAGAGCTGTTGGGATGGATGGAATGTCGTACACATTCCTGTCGGTTATGTTTTGTACCACTTTCCAATTTCCAACCAAACTTGGGTGTTTTAAGTAAAAAACTTGTGAGCACTAACAAGCAAGGGCAAGAGGCTCAACCTAATACCATTTTCTAGATGTATTCACACTGGTAACATGGTCACCTACATGTATGCCTCGTCTAGGATCACCAACGTCCCACTAATCACATTTAAATAAGTATACAAGATGCTAGCCCATGTAGCGTAATTCCAAAATATCTGTCAACACACCATAGAAATCAACTGAGTTCAACTAATGTACTCCTAAAACAACGACCCCACTATTTTGTGTGCGTCAGTGTTGTTCACGGTCCTTTGTGTGAAACCTAATTCCATTCATTATACATCCACTATATGACCCAACCCATGGATCTGGTCCACATGTCAGAGCATAAACTTCATCTGTAACTTTATCCGGGTTTAAGTTGCGCAATTCTTGAATCTGTATTTTTCATTGAACAAAATCGTAAGAATCTTATGTGTAGGAGATGAAATATATGTTGTGTAGAAAACTTGTCAAACAGTTATGTAATAAATGTCATGACTTACAAGGTTCTTGAACCAGTTGGGAAATTATGTTTGGTGCCTACGATCAACGTTGTTAGTGTCCTATTGTTTAATCTTGTTATAGTGTTGTTTACACACAGAGACAAGTAAAATAGTAGAATTTATGTTCAAAAAAGTATACAAGATGAAGGTTGAGTATGAAGTTTTGTTTAGAATACCATAATACTTACTCTAGGTATTGTTCAATCTCAGGACAGTTGTTGAGCACGTACCACTCCGCTTTTGCAAAAAGCGGATCATCCAACCTTTTAGCAGATGACGAACCCATCGGTCGAACCTTTTGAGAGAAAACAGTCAAACTTCATTCCTGATGGTCTTGACCAACATCCACATTTCGTTCCTCTCTATTAAAAGTTGTCTCAATGTCATTGAGATAAGTTGAGCAAAATGTAAGCCACTCCACATGAACAATAGGCCTCAACAATTGAGCCTTCTGGACGGGCTTTATTTTTGACATAGCGCTTGAACTTTTCTAAATACCTTTCAAAAGAATGCATCCACCTATATTGCATAGGTCCCGCAAGCAAGGCTTCGTGTGGCAAATGGATGGCGAGATGGACCATTATATCAAAAAATGTAGGTAGGAATATCATTTCCAGTTTATGAAGAAGAATAGAGATGTCAATTTGTAGCCTCTGTATGACATCAATGCATAATGCCTGTGCACACAATTTTTTGAAGAAGATACTTAACTCAGTCAAAGCTTGTCGAACATCACTCGTAAAGTATCCACCAATCACAACTGGAAGCAATCTTTGCATGAAAATATGACAATCATGACTTTTCATGCCTAATATCTTTGATTCACTAACATTAACACATCGAGCAACGCTTGAGGCAAAACCATCAGGGAACTTAACATTTACCAACCACTCGCAGAAAGATCTCTTCTCATGTTTATTTAATTGATAACATGCCAACCTCATGGCATAACGATCACCATCCTGCTGTGAGTGTAATTCTTTTCGTATGCCTAGGTTGGCTAAATTCCTTCGTGCATTGGCGGAGTCCTTACTTTTTCTATCAATATTCATCAAAGTGCCTAATATGCTATCGCATATGTTTTTCTCAATATGCATGACGTCGAGGTTATGTCTCAAACTCAAGGAAGACCAATAAGGTAGCTTAAAAAATATACTTCTTTTTGTCCAATTCAACTCATTGGCAGTGCGTTTCCTTTTATTTAAATTTTTTCATACTATACATCTGTCACTTCTTTCAACTATTCTAGGATAGAGTCTCTTGAAAAATGTATAGGTGGATGCCGATGATCCGTATTACCATTAAAATTAACCTTTTTAGATCTCCACATGTGCCCTGCCGACATCCATCGACAATGACCCATGTAACAATGCTTTCGCCCATGGACCAACCACAATGAATCTGTCTCATCATTGCATGTTGGATATGTCATCTTTCCCTTTATGCTCCACCTAGAAAGATTAGCATACGCTGGGAAGTCATTAATGGTCCATAGTAATGCGGCATGTAAGCGAAACCTAGATGAGGCAGAGGCATCGTATGTATTAACTTCATCTTCCCACAAAGTTTTCAATTCATCAATTAAAGAGCGTAGATAGATGTCAATATCATTACCAGGTGCTTTTGGGCCAGAGATTAGCAAAGATAGCATGAGGTATGGATCTTTCATGCATACATAATGGGGCAAGTTATAAGGTACGAGTATCACTGGCCATATACTGTACGGTTTAGCTATATTGTTAAATGGGTTAAAACTATCACTGGCTAAACCAATTCTCACATTACAAAAATCTGAGGCAAACATGGGATACTAGAGATCAAAATCTTGCCAGACCTTCGAATATGTAGGATGTCTCATGACATTAGCATCGTTGACCCGTTCACAAGCATGCCACCTCATTGCCACGACAGTCTTGCTTGACACAAATAGTCTTTGCAACCTTGAGATCAAAGGAAAATATCTCAATACTGTGTGTGAAATTTTCTTTACCTTATTAGAGCTTAACACCCACCTCGGAGTGTTGCATTTAGGGCACTTCTCTTTATCAGAATGTTCATTCCAAAAAGAAACACAGTCATTCAAACAAGCACCTATCTTAGTATAATTAAAGCTGAGACCACGTTCCAAGCGGCATGCCTCATTGTATGAGTCAGGGAGAAGAGCATTAGGAAATGCATCTTTCAACAACTTAATAGCCATGTTAAAGGATTTAACACTCCAACCACCAACTGTCTTGATATGAAGCAACTTTACGATAAATGATAGCTTTGAAAACTTTAGGCACGATGGATAAAGTGGATGACATGCATCTTCTAACAATTCATCAAAGTTGGCACCTAGACCCCATTCTTTTACACCATGAGTAGGTCTTTGAAAGCCGTTTGAGTGGTCCATAGAGGCTCTAGCCTGAATGTCATCCAGCATCTCATCCATATCATCAATGTAGCCATCATTCAAGCTTGCCTCATCACCATAATCTGAGGAACTAACATTCAATACTTCATCCTCACCGTGAAATGTACAGGCCTTATAAGATGGATCAATTCCTATGATAAATAAATGCTCCTCGACCACATTTATTGGCTAGAAGAACATATTACGGCATCTACAACACCGACACCTAATGCCAACTCCTCCGGGTGCATATTCCTAAGCCATAGTCATGAAATGGTTAACCCCCGATGCATATTTGTTAGACACAAATCTATCTTCAGTATCCATCCATGTCTTAACATCTAGATATGATGCCACAAATGAAAGTGTGAAATGTATATGGCTATTGATGAATATACAAAGTTCCAAACAAATTGCAAAATAACGGAAGGCACACTTATAGAAAACATACTTATGAAAAATTTTGGATTTTTGCAGTGATAGTGCTTGTTAGAAAGAGATCCTTACAGATTCAAATTATGTATGTTATGATTGGGTATCACTAAAAGTATTTAGTGTTGCCCTAATGAAAAATAGTTCATACCAAAATCTTGGAAATGCACAAGTTTATAGACCTAATGATAAACTGAAGTAAATAATAATGGTGATATTACCCGTTGCTTTTATAAATAGGGGGTTCAAATAAGTACCTTTTCTGCTTGCTTAAGCCTCTATCTATTTAAGAAAAAAAAACCTGGATAACGAAATGGAAAAAGTTCACTCTAGACTTTAATGACAGTTATTGTCCCAAACTCTCCCCTCTAACTTGGATGATATCATGTTGATATAGGACCGACTCCAACATGCTATACATTGTATATCTACTACAAAGAATATAATGTACAGTGTAGGATATCTTAAGTAGCAATAGAAGAATGTAAACGTACAGCTGGAATGAAAGATGTGTGCTTCAAGTCACAAATAAACCCATAATAATGATGCAAAAAGTGTAATCCATCTAGCTAAGTATATATAACTAGGGTTATGGTGTGTGTACTCCCCAACTCTATAGGCTATTGTATGAGGTATAGTTGATATAAAAAAATGATTATATATGTATATTTTCTTAACAGGGAGCTGATTTCATGTTAGGTGTAATAAATATAAATTATGAAAAATACCATTAGAATAGGCCGTGGTGATCACATTGAGACTGCCACATTGAAAAATAGTTTGCTAGTTTTGATTTTACCTTAAGTGTGCATGATCTTCATATCCGTGACCTTAACTTCTCGTTAGCATGCATACTTGCCAGATACCATTTGAATTAGTGCTCATTTTTTTATATGTACACAGAGAGAGAGAGAGAGAGAGAGAGAGAGGGAAAATCTGGTAGGTTAGCAATTATGCACATTAACTAAAAAAAGTATAAACTGGGCATAAAATGCTCTTAATACAGTTACCTACTCCAATGGTGTTATACATCTACCTACTAGGCTACTACCACAATTTAGTCAATGCTAACCTTGAACTTTGTTATTCTTTGTCACACCTATAATTATAGAAGAGATCAAAACCACTGAACTCAGTACAAGTGCCAGAGAACATAGCCTGAAGACAATAAGAGAAAGAAAAGACTACAAGTAGAGAGAGTGCACGTCTCATGACTATTTTGGATAGAAACTACTTGATATTTTTCCTTATCAGTATTTAAACACACAACTTTATAATCTGTGGATTTATGGAAGGAAGCATAAAATAAATTTTTCCAGATTGTTGTGCATATCCTATGTTCCCTAGTCTTTTAGAATACAATAATGGAAATTCAATATGCTATGACTATATACATATGTAATGCATAAGTTAATATTTGTAAAGGGGTGAAAGAAGTCCGACTTCTCGTATGAGTGTTGAATATGTTAGTGTATGTCTATTCAAATGCAGTACGTAGTGAACCTGTGTTGCACTAAAAATAGCGAGTAAAATGAGGGTTCGCATTGATCAGCCAATAAAGATCTGACCAATGCAAAATTGAGATGTGAAATGTAAAAATAGAAAATTATAAGAAAAAAAAAACCCACAGATTAAATTGATTATGCAAAATGTGGGTAATGGATGTACTTATGCAGTGATTATCCATAAGCGCTAGTAGATTAAGTAAACTAGGTATATCAAAACCTAATTATCAGTGCTATTTCCCACCTAGGTAGGGCTTCGATAATTAGTTCTTACTCCTAGGATGCAAGTGGTAAGATAAAAGTAGAGATACTAAATGCAGGTTGTCGAGAAAGTAGAAATGAAAGTTTTGATTGAACTAAACTGCTTAATCAAACAAAACAAAACAGGGTTGCATCATAAACTCCACATCTAAAAACTAAAATACCATAGGATTCCCCAACCCAACTATATCATTGTACAAAGAAAAACTAAAAGATGTGAGTAAACACAATCCTTGTGATTTTGTTGTATCTATCGACAACACAATCTGAAATGTTTTTCTGTTCTGCCTTGGGAGCAATGTATAAATAACAAATGACGTCAGTGAAAGATACACTAAATTTAATAGGGATTTAGCGCAACTTCAACACCTAAACTATCACATTTATGATGTCTAAAGAGAAACAATTTTCCCAGTACCTTTAAAAAACAATAGTTCTTCATGTAAAAACTAAAACACCAGAGAGTTCACTCTAAACCAATGTAGACAGAAAATCTAAAAAGTTCTTTGTTCCTCTCACTTGATATTTTCCTCTCCAACAAATGTCCATTACATGCAGTTAATAGACTTAACAAATAGATGAGGATAATGGTTCTTTTATTTGAAATAAGCACATTCAAATAACATTGAGACCCAACCATGTGTAGCAACTAAATCTCAGTTAACCAAAATCAAAAGTAAAACATAGTTTAATCACACATCATTAAACTAACAGATTGCATGAACTATCTGCTAAGGAATAAAGATCATAAAAATCAAACTTTCAAGCATAAATGATTGGACCGACCTTGCTGGATTCGCCCCATATCCCTATGGTATAGGAATATTTGATCGATATCAAGCACTAATTAGTGTCGATGATCGCAACTCGCAAGCTCGCCATGAAAATTCGTCGTCCACAATTGATTTTCGTGGATTAGGATGAGTAGCTACGTGGAAATTGTTGTCGATTTCAACAATCGACTAAGTCGGCTAGCTCAAGTTTGGGATGGATTTCGACGCAGATGGTGACTGAGAATGGGTGAAAGGGTTTTAACGGTGTATTTTTTTTAACAAAAGGAAATATAGAGAATCGTGGTGGCTGTTGCGAGAAGGTGGTGGCTGTTGCGAGAAGGTGGTGGTCAACGGTGGCGGTCAACTGGTTAGGGCATGGGTTTTCTAGAATCTCACGAGAGGAGGTCTTTCACTGGAAGGAAAAAGAGGTAGAGGGAGAGGAAGGGAAATATTTGGGATTAATTACAACGTAAGGTTTATTGCAGTGACAATAGCTGCCTCAATAAACCGGATGACATCTTATTTTTTTCCGTCTAACCATTATCTCTGCAGCAGACTAAAAAGCACCGTAATATATTAATTATGTCCATAGCTTTTACGGCCACACATTTTTGCTGAAAAAGATGATTTTTTTGGAGAAATGCTGACATGTTGCAAGTTTAGTGTATCAACAGGAAAAACTGCCTTTTTGCTGCTAGATTGTTGTTGCCGGAAATAAATTTGGCAGCGAAAACCACTTTTTGTTGTAGTGTGTAATCTAATTGATCTTTATAATTCTTTTTACAGGCTAATTATCATTTTTCATTACCTGGCGCGCATGGTTCTTGTACACAGTTTTTTTTAAACATACTTGCGCTAGATATATAATAGTGGACGTACGTACCCATGGTTCTTTCTCAAATTTTTTTTTTTTTTTTTATAGAAAAACTAGAAGGCTTTATTGCTCAATCAAATGACTTACATCATCTCTCACTGAATACAATGGATTGAATACATGAAGTAGGCTGAATTTTTTCCAAATCATACAAGTGATGTTCATGCAACATTAGTGCATTACGAGCTAAGCTATGGGCAGCCTTATTGGAATCTCTCTTGACATAATTAGAAGATCACATAGCAAATGAATTAAGAATATTTTTAGCATCTTCAATCAGCAGACCCCCTTGACTCCAATCCTCAGTAGTCTTGCTAAGATTGTTAACCACTTGGAGAGCATCACCTTCCATAACAACTTCTTTAATGCCCATATGTCGACAAAATATTGTTGCTAGCATCAGAGCATATGATTTTGCAGTGAATGGATTAGTAGATAAGGAACGTGGAGCTATTAGTGTGCCAATGACATTGCCATATGAGTCCCTAATGATAGCACCTATGCCAATTTTTCCTGCAGCTCTATCTATGGTAGCATCCCAGATCAGCTTGTAGATGCATTCATGAGGTTTTTTCCATAAACAACATGATTCTTCATCCATAAACAACTGGAAAGGTTTTTTCCAGGTTCTTATGCTGCCTTTCCTGACTTTGCTGAAAATTTTGGATCTCTTCTCTTGCTTTATTGATGAGAGAATCTGGATGAGAGAAACCTTTCCCATGAATCAAGTTGTTCCTTCTAAACCAGATGAATCGAGCAATCACTGCAGCTTCATCTAATTCATCCTGCTGTAGATTTTTGATCATATGGCTCCATACCTCTAAGAAAGAACTTTTGTGGCATGACATCTTCTAAATCCTCTTGCATCCTCAACTCCAGACATCCCTGGCAGCATCACAATCCCAAAAGAACATGCTTAGTTGTTTCAGGGCCTTGTTTACAGATAGGACACTAAACCTCTTTTATAATTTTCTTTTTTCACAGATTAGATGGGTTGGGTAAGGCATCTTTACAGGCTTTCCACATGAACATCCTCACAGCATTAGGCATATTTAGCTTCCATATAGACTTCCAAATAGCAGTATGCATTCTTCATTGGGAAGTTTCCCATTCCTTGTGAGTCTTTATCTCTTTTTGTAGGTGATATGCACTCTTAATTGAAAAAACTTCATTATGAGTATAAAACCAGACCCCTTGATCTTCTCTTGCAACAAGGCTAATTGGTATAGTCTGTATGAGCTCAATATCTGATTGGTAGAAGATGTTTGGAAGGATGTCTTCTTTCCATTTTTTCAAGTTAGAGTCAATAATATCAGCCACCCATTCATAGTTTCCAGCATCTTGACCTCGTGAATGGATCATGTGAGAATAGATATAAGGAATACATTTATCTTCCTAGATTCTGACCTTTTGACCATTGTCAATTCTCCAAACCAAACTTGCTTTCAATAATTTGTGACCAGACAGAAGGCTCCTCCATGAAAAGAAAGACTTGTATCCTAGGTTAGCTTCCAAAAAATTTGATTGGGGAAAGTAGTTTTTCTTGAAAACCTGAGCTAAAAGAGAGTCTGGATTTTTTTTCAAGGCCTTGTTTACAGATAGGACACTAAACCTCTATTATAATTTTCTTTTTTCACAGATTAGATAGGTTGGGTAAGGCATCTTTACAGGCTTTCCACATGAACATCCTCGCAGTATTAGGCATATTTAGCTTCCATATAGACTTCCAAATAGCAGTATGCATTCTTCATTGGGAAGTTTCCCGTTCCTTGTGAGTCTCCATCTCTTTTTGTAGGTGATATGCACTCTTAACTGAAAAATTTCATTATGAGTATAAAACCAAACCTCCTGATCTTCTCTTGCACCAAGGCTAATTGGTATAGTCTGTATGAGCTCAATATCTGACTGCCAGAAGATGTTTGGAAGGATGTCTTCTTTCCATTTTTTCAAGTTAGAGTCAATAATATCAGCCACCCATTCATAGTTTCCAGCATCTTGACCTCGTGAGTGGATCATGTGAGAATAGATATAAGGAATCCATTTATCTTCTTAGATTCTGACCTTTTGACCATTGTCAATTCTCCAAACCAAACTTGCCTTCAATAATTTGTGACCAGACAGAAGGCTCCTCCATGAAAAGGAAGACTTGTGTCCTAGGTTAGCTTCCAGAAAATTTGATTGGGGAAAGTAGTTTTTCTTGAAAACCTGAGCTAAAAGAGAGTCTAGATTTTTTAAGATATGCCAACATTGCTTTGATAATATAGCAATGTTGAAACATTTAAAATCTCTAAAGCCCAGACCACCTTGATCCTTTGATTGCCCCAATTGACTCCATTTAACCCAATGAATCTTGGAATGATCTTCATTGTATTCCCACAAAAACTTCTTCAAAAGTTTATTAAGCCTATTTATTATTGAAAGTGGGTGAAGCAAAATTCCCATTGTATAGGTTGGTATGGCATGAATCACAGATTTCAGAAGTATCTCTTTTCTTGTTGCAAATAAGAATTTAGTCCTACAATTTGTAATTCTAGCCCAAGTTCTATCAATGAGTGAATGAAAATTTCATAAGAGCCATGTGGCTTAATCCCAGCAATCTGCAGGATAGTTTGTTGAGTAGAAACAGGAGTATTCCTACTGAAAAATATTGATGTCTTCTCTTTATTGAGCATTTGACCAGAGCCTTTCTCATAAGTGTCTAGAATATGGATAACCCTACTCCACTCTAGAGAATTAGCCTTGCAAAAAAAGAAGGCTATCATCTGCAAAGAACAAGTGATTGATAGAGATATGACCCTTGCCAATTGGAACACTAGAGAGGCTGGCAATAGCTTCTACTTGATTCAGCATGGATGATAAAGCGTCTGCACAAATGATGACCAAATAGGGGGAAAGAGGATCTCTTTGTCTTAAGCCTTTAGAAGGAAAAAATGAGTTTTGAGAATCACCATTGAGCAAAGTTGAATAAGACACAGAGTTGATGCATTCCATTATAAGTAAAGTCCATTTCGATGCAAATCCCACCTTACACACGACTGCTTCAAGAAAACTCCACTCTACTCGATTATAAGCCTTGCTCATATTTAATTTAAGAGCCGTAAAACCTGATTGACTCTGCATACGAGAGTTCAAGACATGGAGAGTTTCATAGGCTATCAAAATATTATCTATAATTAACCTGCCAGGGACAAAGGCATTTTGGTTAAGTGAGATAATATCAGGCAACACAGACTTTAGTCTATTTGCTAGCACCTTGGCAACAACTTTGTAAATGACATTATAGAGGTTGACTGGTATGAAATCTGAAACTTTCTTTAGTTCCTTAATCTTGGGACTAAGTGTGATAAAGGTATCATTCACACCTTTTAAAGAACCACCATGATTGAGCACTTGTAGAACAAACATGCATACTTCTTACCCAATATTCTCCCAGTTAGATTGGTAGAAATGAACTGGAATGCCATCAGGCCCAGGGAAACTTAATGGGGTCATTTGAAAAACAGCTTCTTTCACTTATATTTTAGAGAATTGCATCAAAAGCATCGAGTTCATTGTAGCTGCAACCTTAGAGTTCATGCCTAATAAACAACTATCAATAGCAGTTGGGTTAGAGGAAGTAAACAAATTGGAGAAGAAATCAGAAAATAGATCACCAATCATATCATGATCATTAATCACATGCCCATGATGATCATGCAGCTGCCTGATGGAATTAGTTTTTCTTCTTTGGGATGCATACATGTGGTAGAAAGTGGTGTTTCTATCCCCATGTTGCAACTAGTGTTGTTTAGCACGTTACTTCCACCTGATATCCTCTTCAGCTAAGTGAAGTTCTACATCTTCTTGGTGCTGCTAAACACTGCTGATATGGTTCCATCACCAACATTCTGAAGATTTTCTATTCTCCTCAGTTTCCTCTTGATATATATTCGGGTCTACTTGTTGGTAGCTGAATTCCACTTCTGAAAAGCCCTTTGACAGTTAAAAAATCTGTTTCTGATTACTACATCTGCTAAATCACCAATAGCCACTTGTTTCCATGCTTCTTGGATAATGGTTGAGCATTCCTCCCTCAAAGTCCAAGAGGCTTCATATTTGAAAATGTACTTTTTCCTACAAGCCCTAATCTCATTACTAAGCAAGGTCAAATGGAGTGGAGAATGATCTGATTTGATTGCAGGTAACACATGACAAATGTTGTTGGGGAAAAGTTGTTGCCACTCTGGATTGGCCATGGCTCAATCAAGTCTCTCTTTTGTGAACTTTGTACCTGGCCTATTATTAGACCAAGTAAATTTCTTACCCTTTGTAGGTAAGTCAGTCAGTCAAATTGATCCACTAACTAATCAATAATTAATGAAAAACTTGTTGTCATGTTCATGCAATAATGTCTTTAATTATCATCAGCCATGTACATATTATTCAGAAGAATAATCTGTTTATTGTAAAATAAGAGGAAAAAAATAAAAGAAGAGTAAACCGGAAATTATTGAAAGCAAAAAAATGAAAAAAGAGAAGACAAAAGTAGTTAAGAATTAAGAGTAATAATACAGTCATGATCATTTGTGCAAGTGCTACGCCGTCATTTTGAAATTAAAAGTGGGAGTCATCATTAAAAATTTTATTTTTTTTACATAAATCTCATATTTACTCACTTTTTATAAAATGAATATTGTGTATACATTTTAAACTTGTAGCTACCATTACTCATATTACTTGTTCGTTTCCAAAATATTTCTGAGCTTCAATAGAATATTATTAATACTTCATAAATAAAATTTGTTTCTTAATAACTTGGATCCTTCAAAATAATAGGGATATAGGTAAAAATTGGTGATTAAAAAAATTATTCTTATAATTATAAATAATACACAATTCATTTTATAAATCTATATCTTCTATTTATAATTTTAAGATTCAAACAAAAACTTAAGTCAATCGATCTCTTTGGAAGTTGGAAGTCAGTCGAATTCGAGATAATTTATTTTTCTTTCGTTTTCAATATTAATTTGTCTATAATTACGAGAAAAGATAATGAAACACAGCCACCGGAAGTATATATATCATAAGTAATGCTATTATGTCGTCTCATTTTATCTTTTTATTTTGATCGTTTATATATTTAATTTTTTTTTTACTTAATAGTTAAGAAAGTGACTTTTAGTATATTAATATTTTTTATCTTTTAAAAATATTTAAATATATTTAAAATAAAAAAGTAAATAAAAAAAAGTATAATTTACACTAGGTAACACACAAAGTGAGTACATGCAGTCGGCAAGTAGCCCCACTCATATATTATATAGTTACCATTTAAAAGGTGTCTAATAGACCACGTTGCTTGACGCTACCCACACGTTAGCAAAAGTTTTGAACCCGGTGTTGATCATATTCTACCCACATTTTTTCCCTTTTTAATAAAAAAAAGAAAATGGTAATATACTCATAAAAAACTAATTAACTATCTATGTGATTTTTCACAATTTTTTTAATATTTTATTTTTTTTAATGAAAATGGTTTACAGATAAAAAAGTCACGTAGATATATAATTTTTTTGTGATTACAATTAGCATTACCAAATTGTTTTTAAAAATCAAATGGGCCATTTTTTTTCCCATTACTTGAACGTCCTCTTTTAAGTTCATATAACTGTCATTTTCGTTCTATTTTTTTCCACTTAGTTTTCTATTAGAAGATATACCCCGTTGGCAATATTTTAAATAGAATAATAAAAAAAATGTGCTCGATTACGGACTGTAAGGCGTAGGGGTTCAAAGTTTAAACCAATAAATTAAAAGGGAATTAAAATGGATACTATAAAAATGTTGTATTTATTTGAATTGAGACCGTCTCCGATTTACTATCCAAATTATAGATAATTTAATGCAAGTATAAAGGCCGGGCCGCGGTGGATGGATTTGGGGGAGCATGATCGCCTGGTCATGATCCCATGTAACACTCTGGCCCAGGCTCGTAGAGAAGTCTAGTAACGGAGAAAAACGGCGCCGTTTCTAATAAGTGGGTTTATTTTTTTCTTTTCTCCCCCACCCCGAACAGTTTCCCTTTTTTTTTTTCCAAATTTTTCTCTCATTTTTCTCTCCTCCCCGATACTTCGTTTTCCATTCACATCACAGTTCAACTCTCCCTCTATCTCTCTGTGCCCCATCTCCTCACGCCATCTCAGTATATATTCCACACCATAATGCGTCTTATCACCACTCAATTTAGAGCCAACAACCAAAGGCCCTGCAATCCACCCCCACACTACAACTCAATAAGTTTAACCCTCTACAAGCTTTAATCACGGCAATGCCACTGTGAGCCTCACTACCACCACGCGTCGAGTAAACCACCAGCCTTTCCAAATCACTGTTTTATAATAAAAACAACCAAATCAGCCAAGAGATCACCACGAAACCGATGGGAACAACCAGAGCAACTCCAACACCGAGAACTACCAACATTGCACCATGCGGATCCAACCCAGATTTACCACCCAAAATGAGCGGTCTCACACTCGAGAGCCACCATGCAAGGCTCTTCTTCGTACCCTGTTTCCTACACCCATAAAAAGAGCCCCGCCAACGCCACCACAGAGAAGCCAGCAAGCCGAACGGCCAACTACGCCACTCAAATCAGTCGCCTGACCACTGCTGCATGTCAAAGAAGTTTGGAGTACCACAGATAATGCCGATCAATGCAACATTTCATCTACACTGTAAATCATACGTCCATCACAGCCATAGTGCCTTTGCACCACCCCGAACAACCATACTCAACCTCGTGCTGCCATAAAAACTGCCGACAGCCGCCCTACATCACCTCGCGCCGCTCTGATAAGCCCACAACCGTCGTCTCTCCTCCTCTTCCATTGCATCACGGTTTGATACCACCGGAACTACCTCCCTTCTTTCTTTGTACTCCACCACGATCAGAAGCCACATCCAGCTGCAGCGTCGTTGATCTCCACCCAAATCTGTCGTCGCGAGTTTCTCTCTTGGCGAGTCTAAGACCTCCAAGCTCCGATGCATGGTGCTCTCTTCTTGTGACTTTGTTATTCTCAAAAAACATGGCTTGCCTTTATATGTAATATTTCCATAATATAAGTCTATATCACAAGTTTAGTGTTATTACAAAAATGCCACTTATTCTGCCGTGTAACCTTCTATAAAGCCTAAAAATAGATGCAACTTGTGTTTTTAAATTGGGCTGGGTTATTGTCACTTGGAGCTTGTAGTTGAATCGGTTAAGCCTTCCTTGGATTGTTTTATGTGCTGGACTTATATTGAGTCTACCTTGTTATGGGCTTGATTGTTAAATAAACCTGTGATTGAGTTGAAATTATTTTAAGTGAATATTAAGTGGAGATATATTTTATGTGGGCTTAGTTTTAATTAGGTAAATATATTAGTCATACACTTTATTTTATAGAAATAATTTAGAGTTTAACGTATGAGTCAGAGAAATTAAGTGGATATCGATTAATTTGGGAAATGATGATATGTCAGAGTAACGAGAATCTTAGATTTTAGGAAAAATATGTTATTTTAGTATTTTATGCTTAAATATCAAAATATGTGTTTAATTAGAGATTTAAGTAAGTTACGTCTCTATTTTATAAGTGACCATTAATCTTTGTTTGGCACAATTATGGAAAAATTCAAAAAATTTAAAAAGTCCAGGTAAATGAGGTTCTTATACTAGATTTTACATAAAAATAGATGGATTGAGATTGATTTATGAAAAATATGCATGTTTTGTTATGAAAAAAAAATTGAAAAACAACCTTGGTCATTGTGTTCTGCATCACTCATTGTATCTAAATAAGAAAATAGAAAGATATTTTTGTCAAAACTGGCGTAAATATGAGCAAAGTTCTGGTATTCTGTTTCTAAACTGCGTAAAAAGAACGAATATAAAATCTGAAATTTTTTGGCATGATTATGAAAAGATGCTCTGAATTTGTTTTGATGATGTGAAAATGTCAAAATGATA
The DNA here is from genome assembly GCF_004785595.1 of Juglans microcarpa x Juglans regia. NCBI lineage: Eukaryota > Viridiplantae > Streptophyta > Magnoliopsida > Fagales > Juglandaceae > Juglans > Juglans microcarpa x Juglans regia. Next base: position 36,755,411 of record NC_054594.1, on the reverse strand, counting down.
TAATTCTATTCAATACTCTGTTTCATATGATGTGGCATCTGAAAACCTTTGGCATAACATTCTGATTCTGTATCTGATTTTGTTTCTGCTTTACTCTACTTTGACGTTATCACGGGTATAAAATTGTGGCATCTATTTGGGTTGGTACAACATGTCTGTCTCTGAGTACACTCACTTTGGAAACAAATTGGTTTTCTATATAGTTTTTCCTGTGTGCACACTCGAGGTTCCAAGAATAATAAGGGAAAAATTCACTTATGTCTCTGCCCAGTTTGGCCACCAGGAATATCACAACTCTACCATAGGAGTTAACATGGCCTCTGTTATGAGATGATATAATGATGATGTTCAGTTATGTTATGCCAAAGAACTTTTGAATATGAGTATTTTTTGAACCATTGCTGCAATACTTTGATAATGTGTTTTGTTTTGGTATTCTGAAACTAAATATTTTGTTCTGCATTATGAATTTTGTAAATGGCTCATTTTTACATATTAGTATATGTTCTCTATTTATTGAGTTGTTGATAACTCACACATTATCTCTACAGTAATTTTAGATATTTTTGGGTGCTTTAGCTGATGATTTAATTACACCCAAACTACTACGTGCCACGCGGTGTTATAGTATAGTTCAGGGTGTCGATCCACAGGGAGTTGAAAGAAACACTATAAGAACGTAACATTAAAGGAAAAGATCAATGACAAGATGACATGAATCTGAAAAGTATTCTGAAATCTACCTAAAACACGTAATTAAAATGCGATTAGGACATGAATAAAAATGCAAGTAAAGCTTTGGGCTTCCATCGACTGGATCCAATATTCTAATTTTTCCAATCTAAATTTTATATGTCCTAATTGGAAGATATGACAAATATACTCATCTAATTTCTCAAATTTAATTATAGAATCTATTCCCCCTTTACAAACCATAGTTTTCATGTACTAAAAGGAATATCAGTTCTAAAGATGACATTATATTCACAAATAATAGTGTAGAAAAATATCACATCAATGGCATGAAAACCTGTTTAAGTCACAATCATATATTTATAATAGAAAATTCTATACACCATATCACTATTCCACTTTCATCCCACTAAGTATATGTGGCACATTTATTACCATTAAATGATCATTTGTTACATGCTTCTTTATCATCTAATGGTGATGAATGTGCCACATACCACTTAGTATGATCAAAATAAGATGTGATTGTGGTGTATAGCATTACTCATTCATAATCCAATCCTATAGCTTAACAAAATCAAACAATAATAAGATTTAATATAATTATCTCAAACTTAATGTATCCAAATCAAATAGAGAATTCAATTCTAGAATCTTAAACAATAAAAATTAATTTGTAAATTGAAATATAGTCAAAATATTTTTACCAATCAATTTCTATCCTAGATTTTATTCAAATTTTAATTCTCTATAGAAGCACCAAAAGAATGGTCTTTTTTTTTTTTTTTTTAGTTTTTTTAGAACTGTCCGTCCTCCTCTCTCATTGATTACGTACAATTAAATTCATCTTGAAAAGACATGTTTCGTTGAAGAGTTCTACTTGTTGAAGACTTTTACTTGCTTTTTGAAAATCTTTTGCCCATTGAAGAGTCATTTTTTGTACAAAATTCTTGCCCAACAAAACTCGTTCTGTCTTCCAACTTACCAACTTTCCTCAAAATCCGTTATATTTGAAAAGTCCACCTCATTGAATCCACCTACCCATCAATAAATCGTTCTCAGATTTGTTAAGTCTTGTCCACGTTAATAAGTCATCCCACTTCAAGTATTGCTATCCCTCAAAGCCCTACTCCAGCAAGATAAAGTTGGGATTTATCCCACCGTTGATCACTTCAAATTTTGTGTATCACAACCTACCAACCCCCTCCTCAAATATCATGTCCTTCCAAATCTCTTCATCTTGAACTTGCATTTCGGCCTTTAAAATCCAAAGGCTGTCAATGGCTTTGCATCTTTCTTTTCATGGGCTTTGGCTCTCATTTGACTGGATTATGGTCTCATCTTTTATGGATTATGAAATTAAATATAAAAATGTGTTTAGAAATATCTTAAAATTAATAGAACCTAAGTTCAAAAATAAAAATTAATTTCTATGATTTCTATTCACATTTTAACATCTTAGTCTAATAATATGATATTTAAAGTGCACTTTCGTATACCCATCACACCTCCAGCTTGCTTATTACTAGTCTCTAGCAATTTCTATGCAAAAAAAAAAAAAAAAATGAAAGAGACTAAAGAAAATCACTAAAACATGCCACCAATTTACACTTTCCAGATTCATATATCAAAACAATGTAAAGAATTCAATAACCCCATCAAGATCAATCCGCTTATAGCAATTCATAGAATGTGTGTTCTCCAAGCTATAACAATCTTACTACTAACCTTGACATATGCAACATCAAGAACGTCTCAAGCAAAAGGTTCAATTCCATAACTTACGGGTATAATAGTATTTCATGTAAGGGCTCTTTCTTTAAAGTTGACAAATGGTGTGCACACAATCACATGGAGATTTAAGTAATTATGAACAAGTAACAAGCAAATATTGATCTTATGATAGGAATACTAACAAATGAGAGTTCAACCATTCTTTCCACATGTTTACTTGGGATAGATTGGTCAAAATAAAATATTGCAATGTGGCTTAGGTTAGGCTATATGAAGGAGGAAGAAAGAAAATCATTCAAAAGCTTTCAAATACATACATAAGTAATCTTATTAAAGATCTTAATAAATCATATTTTTCACTTGATGTACTCTTCAATCTTTCAAATCACCGAATAATACTTTTTTTTTTTTTCATTTATAATTTGATGAACAAGTATATGTTATCCTAGTATTTTGCTATTTGTACCTAGCCTTGGTATTTCTACCTTTGAAACTAACTTACTTAAACAACTAGTAACTCGTGTTATTCCATTTGTTTTTATTCTTTAAAAAAAAGAATTCCACATCTAGTACACACTTGGAAGAAAAATGATAGGAAAAATCAATATATAGGTTATACTCTAATGTGAAGAGGTATGTATAATATAGATATATAAAGAAAAAAGCTATATGTGTTTTTTGACTCAAAGTTAGTTTCTAAGGGTCTATAATTGAAAGAGTTGGCTTGAAAGATTCAAACTTTGGCAAAAAAGTTCTTTAGATACATAGGTTAAACTATTATCTTACCACAAAATTTGGATGAGTGTATTAGAAATCTTGTGAATACCTCAACATAATGATCAAGATGAGTTTGTTGAATTCACTAAGATGACTATATACGAGAATGAGCGCATATGTGAAAGGATATACATGTGATGCTAATAAAAAAAAAAGGTCATAGAGTTCCAACAAGCATTTGTAAATATGGAAGTTGCACCACCCTCCAACTTGTCCTCAATGTTTAATAATCACAATTGAATGGAAAATAACTGAAAATGATAGGATACACTTGATGTGTGACGAGGGTTGCCCGGTAAGTATAAAGATGATAAAATGAAATGGCAAAATGACATTATCCTAAAAATAGAAAACAACAACAAACAAGAAAAAAAGGAAGAAACAAAAACAAATGAAAACAAATGAAAAAAAAAATACATGTATGGTGAGATCAAGGTTGATAGATCGGGTCTACAAGTGGAATGTCTTCCACTTCAAGCATTTGTCTATCAATAGGGATTTTGAGACGTTGACCATTTACTTTAAAAACCTGATCATCCCTAGGATCCTCTATTTCTACCGCCCCGTTTTCAAAAACATACTTCACTACAAAGGGGACCGGTCCACCTAGACCGTAGTTTTCTTGAGTGCTTGTGAAGTCTAGAATCATATAAGTATATTCGATCATTAGGCTCAAACATCTTCTTAAGAATATTTTTATCATGAAACGCTTTCATTTTAGTTTTATAGATTTTAGAGTTTTCATAAACATAATTTCTCAACTCCTCTAACTCACCCAATTGTAATTTTCTAAGATTATCAGTTTTCGTAGGTATGAATTAAAGGTCTTAAGGGCCCAATTTGCTCTATGCTCTAGTTCAACCGGTAAATGGCATGGTTTTCCAAGGAAAGGACTAGGGAATGCAATGGGTAATGTGTCAAGAAAGAAAATGGGTAATTTGACATAAAGTAAAGAAAATGGGTAATTTGACATAAAGTAAATGGAAGTAACATAAAGCAAAGGGGGTAGGAGATAAAAGGGATAGGTCCCTACAGTTGCAGGGATTTTTTTTTTAGGGTTGGAGGGATTTTTGGCCAAGCTTCTGGGAGAGACTTCATATTCTTCAACCTCACGACAGAGAGACTCCAGGAGAGGAGAGAAATCATATCTCTATTGCGGTGAGGACGAGAGACCGTGAGAGATTGTAAACAAACATATTATATTGGAATCTCCCCTCCCCAAACTCCTGTGGATGTAAGCTGAATGTCGAACCATGTAAATCTGTGTGTCCATCTCTCTTTATTTTCTCCTCATTTAAATACTATTCACCGCCATAGACATACGTACGGACACCCTACAGCCGTATCGAATCACCGCCGGGGGCTCCACACCTCACCCATCAAGGCCCAGTCCTCTTCAGTGCATCTGGAAATATATATTTCTTCCTTTTTGGGCTACGTCATTTTTGGGCGTTAACACATCTTAACTCAAATCATTTCACTACATACTATTCACAGATATACTGAGATATTCTTATCCAAACAATGTCTTATATATATACATAAATATATGCATGTTTTGCAGTTTAGCAATCCATATCAAACATTGCCTTCAGCATCTTGATTTGTTCTCAACAACAAAACCTTGAAATTCATTCCGTCCATTCCGTCCTGGACACGTTTTATAGTTGACGTTGCTTTTTTATGTGATCATTTTCCAATAACGTTGGATGAAGGCCAAGAGAAAATAATATAAGGTTTGCGATCTTAACAAAAAAAAAAAAAAAAAAAATTCTGCTGGTCGGCCGGGCTAGCTACACGAATATCATGTCTCACGTAGTGAACTTGTCCTGGTACTGTTTTAGGCTCGCTGCCTCGCCCCTTTTCCAGGGTTGAGAAACGCATGGCATGATCGATGTTGTAATTCATACCTGCCAAGTTTTTATAAAGATTATTTTGAAGATAGGTATTTCACCCCTTTTGGACAGTCTTAAATATTTAATATTGTACAGAAAATCTGAATGCTTGAAGAGTACGTGACTAAGACTATATCTCAAAATGATTACAAATTTGAAAGGATTTTTAAAAATATGAGATTAATTCATACGTTGGAATTGTTTCATATGCACCGTATAGAATATATATATATATATATATATATATATATATATATGCTTCTCTCTTCTAAAAATGACAACCCGCAAACACTCTCCAAGTTGGCACTTATAGAAATAGCAATGATAGATATAATTTTAGAGTATATATACTATATGCATTTTCTATGAAAAAAGTAGAGTATAATATTAAAAAGAATTTTTTTATATAAATTTTAAATTTTTTATTTTTTTCAATAAAGGTGTTCGAAATTTATACTCTAAAATTACGTTTGACTAGTGAGATATCTTGTAAATAGTAATAAAATAATAATAATAAAATATTAAATAATAGTAAATAATTAAGTAAAAAATATTAATAAATAATAATTAGTTATTAATACCGTATCCAAACTGAGCCATACCACAAATGTTATTTCTACTGTAGAAATTATTGGATCCGCGCGAGCTTATAAAATTGAGCTCCATCGCCACGAGGCTTCCAGAAAGTCAACTTCTAGAAAGTCAACTTTAATATTGATCACTAGTTTTATATATGAGATGAAATAAATACACAAAAATTTATAAAGCACGTTGCACAATTATAAAATAAGATAAGATTTTAATTACTCATGCTCACATAAAATACAATTGACAAATTTTAAAAGAAAATGACTGAAAAAATACATTCATTTTTCAAATATAAAATTAAGTCTAAAGAATCAGATCTTCTACCAAATCTTAAAGGCATATATGTAATACTTATAAATCTTTTATTATCACATTCGCTAGCTGTGATAAAATAACATATAATAGATCATGTGGCGTATATGTTATAAGAAAGACGAGTATTTGTGACTGGTTATCTGTGATAAGAATTACAATTTATGATAAAAATAATTATTTGCGATGAAAACAAAATTGCTTTAACAGAAAATAGTTATTATCGTAAAAAATAATTGATCACAAATAAATAATTTTGTTGTAGCGTAAATGTAATATTTATGTGAGAGCACCCTTAGAAAAGATGAAATTCAGAACCATATTTGTTTTTTTCTTTTTTCTATATCTTGGATATGGAGGGAGAAATTATTGGGAAAGTGTAACGGATTTGGTCAATCAATACAGATGAAAACATCTCATTTGAAGTTATACCGTACAATAATTTTGGCTATCTAAATACAATATTTTATTTTTTAAGTTTTGAAAATATCCACTTAAATGAATAGTAAATAAATAGTATAAAATAGTGAAAACAGACGTGAACAGTATATAAACAATACACAATTCGGATACTCTATAAATACTGTGGGACCTACACATTTTTCAAATTCCAAAAAGTCAAAACCATTTCATCTCATCTCATTATCCAAACATACAATTTTTTACAAATTATCACATTTCATCTTAACTAAAAACATTTTACTACTATTTAAAATATTACATCTCATCTCATCTCATCTTATCTGAACTGTCTATTCAAACCGGGGCATGAGCTCGTTCTTCGAGCATTTATATCTAATAGATTTTTTTTCTTTTATTTTCAATAAGAAAAACCTGAAGATCAGCCTAGGAGATATCTCTTCAGCGGTTCAGCTGATATTTTACTTTTTAATAATATTTTTATATGAATTTGGCTATACTTAAATTGGTGTGTTAGCGCACCACGTATAATGAGATGATCTAGTATAACTTAAAAAAATTAAAATACTAATAATATTTTAGTATAATTCCATATCAACGTTGTGTTAAGTGTGTAAAATATAAATCTTATAGATATATAAGTTTCTCTTTTGTATTCCAATAAAATGTCATTCTCTAGACCAACTATATTTGATTGTTAAAATGATGTCAGCCAATTTCAAAGTAGTTATTAATGAAATTTGTTACTTTTTTAACTCTTTATAAAAGAGTTAAACTCATCACAATTTATTTTATTATTTATATATTTAAATATACATTTTAATCTATTTATATTTTAATATATTTTAATAAATTTATAAAATATTATTATTTATAAATCAATTTGAATAATTTAAAATTAGTCCAACGTTCAGACGCAACGGAAGATGCTTTCACGATGTTTACAACTTACGCTATTTTAAAATAGATTTGAAATCTATAAATTTTTATTTTACCTAAACACGTTCAATGTACACGTGGAGAAAAAAAAATTGAAAAAAAATAGGGCCTCAGTAATAGGAAATAGGAGGCACGGCAGACCTGAGAGTATTAGTACTAAATTAGTCAAATATCTTTTCATCTTTAAATTTAATAAATATCATTCATATTTATTTTATATTAAATTAATTAAATTATTTTTATCTAAACTATAAGTTACAATAAATTTATTCTTCTTTTCAAATATGAAAAGAATTATAGCAAGTTTAAAAGTATTTTTTAAGGTTATTATATTAAAGATATGAGATTTTTATTCATATGAAATTTTATAATCTATATACATATGAGATTATTATATTATAGATTGTTAAATTGTGAAAATAAATATGAATATGATTGTTAGAGGTTATTGAAGATTATAAAAATAAAATATAAATAATAAAAAATAATAAAAATTTATTATTATAGAGAATGTGATGACTAATTCAATATAGACTTTAAGTTTTGAATGATTATCTAAAAGTAAAAAAACTATATATTAATCAAAATTTAAAAAATAGGATGACCAATCTAATACTAATGCTCTCGTATATGAAAGTCAGGAATGCTCCCTCGGCCTAGTATATTAAATCACTCGTTATTTTATAAATTCTTTTAATTAAAATATTTTTTTAAAAAAATAAATTCTCACGATATATCTTAAATATTTGAGAAATAATGAAGAAAAGCACTTATATTTTTTTTATAAATGGGTTTGAAAATTGTTTTCTTCAAGTTAGTTTAAATAAAAACTATTTTCAACAAAGTATAAGTCCGATTTAGATAGTAAGATATAGTAAGATAAAATTGAATGATTTTAAATAAAAATTTAAAATTAAATAAAATATTATTAGAATATTATTTTTAAATATTATTATTATTATTTAAAAATTTAAAAAGTTGAATTATTTATTATATTTTATGTGAAAATTTAAAAAAATTATAATAATAAGATGAGATGAAATAAGCTGATATAATTTCTCAAACTAAAAGGAGAGTAAATTTATATATTGAGTGACTCAATGTGGCGCCCCCAATCCCCCTTATATAAATACACAGGGATCGAGACGCCAGGATGGTGACAACACGGTCACACATCCCAACGAAGTGCCAGTGTGTGTACATGCAACAGTGTACAAATAAAATAACGCAGCGGATAGTCAAATAAGTACCAGAATTTAAATACAAATATTTAAACAATTTATCTTAAAAAAAAATAAATATACAGTCATCCCAAATATAATACAAAAGGTAAATACATAAACTGATAAAAACACATAACTCACTAAACAGGAGCAATCCCAGATCACTCCTCCAACGGAGCCAAGCTAAGGCTCGTCATCATCATCTGCATCAAAATCTGCGATACCATAAAATGGTACCACAGGTAAGTATAAACCAAACAACTCTCGGGATAAAAATACATTAATGCAACCAACAATATAGCAAAATACATTTAGCCATAAAATATCATTTTTCCCAGAAAAATGATTATTTCCAACACACGCCAAAAAATCCCATTTTGGCCCAAAATAACCGTAAAACATTTTCTCATAAAATGATTCACACAAACAATCCATTTATCGGACACTGTAGGTGGGAATCGCAGGCGGGACTCTACCACCGTCCCTGCTTACCACCATCCCTACCGCGTGCACCGTAGGCGGGAATCACAGGCGGGACACAACCACCATCCCTGCTTACCACCATCCCTACCGCGTGCACCGTAGGCGGGAATCACAGGCGGGACTCTACCACCATCCCTGCTTACCACCATCCCTACAGTTCCTTTACACACAATAAATACTTAACAGAGCACTGTAGGCGGGAATCACAGGCGGGACACAACCACCATCCCTGCTTACCACCATCCCTACAGTCTCTTTTCCTTTTACTCACATAAAAATCCAAATCCAATAAATACATGAACATGTATGCAATACACGAAAACCCAATTTTCTTTACAAACATGATCATGCATGCAATATGCGATGTACGTGAACAAGTCATAACCAACAACCACAATTCACAATGCAAACAAACACAACTCCGTCCACAATCCATCCGACCCCCGAAACTCCTCGGACTCAGTCCGGCAAAACAACCCAATTCACAGATAATATGTGTTAGTGCAAAAATATATTTAAATCACGAAAGTTCTTTAAGGAAAATACTTACAGTGCAATATAATAATTTCCGGAGGATCTCGAAGTTGCAAGTGGTGATTTCTGAGCAACACCACAGTGTAAAATACACTGTGGCCGTGGGTCACAGATACCCACTTTTCAACGAGGACAAACGAAGACCCAAGATTGATAGGGTAGGGCCTAGGGAGGTCGGTGAAGCCAATGGTGGTGGTGGTTTGCCGTGGGTGGCGGCGGAATGGGCGGTAGAAGACCAAAATGCCCAAATCGGAAATGTAGTTGGTGGAGCTTCACCGGTGACGGATCGGAGGTGGGGTTGGGTCCAATGGGTTGCCAAGAGGTCGGGGATGAAGTGGTAGGAAGATGGTGGCTAATGGTGGTGCGACGGCTGCGCAACGGCGGAAGGAGTGCCGCGGCTTCGAAGAGCTACTGGTGGTTAACGGCGGCACGGATGGAGGTGAGATTGGTGGGGTGAGGTTGCCGGCGGTTGGGGAAGCTAATGGGCTGGGCGGTGAGGGCCACCGCCGGCTCACGGCGGCGCTGGCGTGAAGGTGGCCCGCGGCTTCGTGGGGGCGTGTGGGCTACCGGCGGCGAGGTAGGGGCTGAGATTTGGGAGGTGAGGTCGCCAGAGGGAGGGGGAGCTGGTCGGCTGGGCGGTGTCGCGCACGGCGGCGCGACGGCGGCGCTGGGAAGAGACGAAGGAAACGGGCGGAGGAGAGGAGAGAGAGAGATCGCGCGGGAAGGAGAGGAAAATAAGGAAGAAAAAGAAAAGAAAGAAAAGAAAAAGGAAGGAAAGAAAAAAAAGAGGGAAAAGAAATGAGGTCCAATCCTCATAACTTGGGTCACAAAAAAGATCCAACGGAGACGATTTTAAAACCACAAGTTAAATAAAATAATTTAAACGTAATGGTAAAGTCAAATTGAAATAATTAAATTCCACGGTAATTAATTTAAATATTAAAAGCAATTTAAATGCATAATAATAAATAAATATTTGGAAAGCACAAAAAAATAATTTTCACCAAATAAAAATCATAGAAATAAACTTACTAAAAATCCAACCAATTTTAAAATAAGAGGATAAATTTTTGAACAATAAAAAATAATCCTTCAGTAAAAATACACTGAAATACGGAGTGTTACACTCAATACGTCTAAAATTTTTATAAATAAATGCACGTATTAGAATTTTAAAACTATCTGCTACGTGTATTAATATCAACTCCACGTAACATCAAGATTTGTAGACAACTGTGCAAAAAAAAATGATGATTTAGCACACAAATTTCTTAAGTAGTCAAAGAAAAACAAGCTGTGTCAGTGGCGATAATATAAAGGATTAATGCGAAAATTTCGTGAAAATAAGTATTTTGTGGTTACAGCTCAATCAACGTATTGGGTTACTGTGGATCCTACAATGCATCCGCAAGAAATTTTAGCATAGGAGTTCTGCGATACGACGTGGTGGCCGTAGTATTCTATCCGTATGCAAGCACGTGATCATGGACTGTCCCTGCGTATGTATATTCATGATTAGTTCTCGGATAAGAGTGCATTCCCAGGGACGTAAATATAGCTTTATCTGCTGCTTCTTCTCTTTTTCTTTCTACTTAATTTTCCGTCTCTCTGTGTTCCACACAGTTCTGCATTATTATATCATATGCTCCTTCAATCGATCACTGTACAGAAACAGATAGCTAGAGTTCTGATTGGTGGAACTGGACGGGTTTTAGAGTGAATGCCATTTGTCTGAGGAACTCTTGGCGTTTGGTTTCCTGTGTTGGGATTTGAAGCATTGAGGTATGTCTCAATAGATTTCAAGGATGCTACCATTTATAGTACTAGTACTCCCTTTATCTCTTTGTCTGGTTTATATTCTCACTTTTATTTCGAAATATGCTGAAGAAAATGATGAAGAAAAGTCCTCGTTTCCCAAAATATTATACCGACACCTTATTTCCAATTGAAAGGTAAATAAATAAATTTTATGTTTAGAAACAATCTTCGGAATTAACAAGCACCTGGAATTAGTTCTACTTTTTTTTGTTTTTTCTGTTTTTTTTTTGGGTAACCTCCAACCTGGTTAATGTTCTTAGCAGATTTGTTGTTTTCCATAAAGCATTGACCTTTCACCAGCATTAGTCTCCCTCTTTTTCTCTATACTGTGTACGCAAGTATCTTAGGATCGATGTTTATGTGGAATTTGAGTCAGTGCAGAGAAAGGATAATGTCGAAGATGAGAGTGGCAGTAATTGGTGCTGGAATTAGTGGTTTGGTTTCGGCGTATGTTCTGGCCAAAGCTGGGGTGGATGTGGTGCTGTACGAGAAGGAGGAGTACTTGGGCGGCCATGCCAAGACGGCGACCTTCGACGGCGTTGATTTAGACCTTGGCTTCATGGTCTTCAATCGTGTAAGTAATGGTTCCTTTTTCCTTCTTTAGAGTTCTATGACTCAGACCTCTGTTACATTAATCGTAGGTAACGATATCTCTAAGCTTATGTTACATTTACAACCACACATTACACAGGAGAAAAACAAGTCCAAAGGGGAAAAAGTACCTTTCAATTAAAATATGAAGATATTATTGTAAAACCAAAACATATAATCATAAAGAATGGGGACCATTCCAAGCCACCGTTATTACCTAATCACGGAATAAATTAAATCAATAAATATTTTAATAATATTTTATTATTTATCGAAATAAATTTTAATAATATTTTATTCAATTTTTAAGATTTTATTTACGTAACCAACTGAGAAAAAAAAAAACTGAGGAAAAAAAATGTGAGACAGCGCGACAAGGGAGGCTCTGCAACTTTAGATGATCAATGTGAAGGAATAAAGGCCGAGTGTTGTCATTTTCCTCCTGGATATCTGTGCAACAACAAGTTGATAGGAGCTGCTAAAGTTTAATATAATGGTCGTATGGACCAAAACTGAGGAGAGGGTCTTCCCATAGATAACGTGACTGCCGCAGGGATCCACCCACCGGCACTGGGTCACTGCTGTGGATGTTTCTTTCGGGACCCCATGCGACCTTTCTGTTTCTCTAAAGGTGTACCCTAGTATAACGTGCACATGACCCCAAAACAAATGTGACGTGTTTCAATTTGGTACGCTTAAATAATAAGGCTAGAAAAATTCATAAATGTCGGAAAAAGAGAAAGAAAAGTAGTGTCATATATAAGTCATGTTGCTTAAAAAAAAAAAAAAAAAATCATGTTGCTTAAAATCTGGAAGTTAGAACTAAATATCTGGTTTTGCCTGTACGAAAACGTAAATTTTGTTTTGTTGATAAAGCCACGTGACTGGAAATGAAACGTAGTTGATTGGATTAAAGGCAAATTGAGTTGAAAAGACTTGATCATGTGACCATGCCCTGTATCATGCTTAGAACTTCTTCAAAACATAGTTGTTCCAATTATTGATGGGGTGGTTTATGGCTGATGAGGAATATCATTGACTTCCTGTCATATAGTTTGTAATTAAATTAATTTGAAATGATGATCCAGACAGAGCTATCAGCTATTATAATGTAAGCTGCTTGGTATATTAAACTTGATGTTTGGCCATAAATACTTAACAGTGTATCAAGGAGGAAAACAGTTACGATGGGAATTCTTGCGAAGAGCATTATTGAAACAACAAATTGCACGGAAAGCAAGTCTTTGTGTTGTTTAAGTCTATGCGGATGAGCACTTGAGAAGGTTTCCTGTTTTGTGAAGTTGAGGTCCCCTAAAGCATGAACAATTAAAGAATAATTTGACAAGAGATGTCTATTTGCTGAAGTCAATTGGAAACCCCGTATTCATAACTAAAATACTTTCTGATTGCACGATTGCCCAACCAGGCAGCATTGAGATGTTTCTGGTTTCTCATGAGGATAGAAGGTTGCATTTGCTGCCTCCATTCCTGTGGCATTCCAGCCTCATCTCAATCCATGAATAGCATAAGCATGGCCTTATCCTCCATCCTGTGTTTATGAGAGGAAGACATACCGTATCTTCCAAAGGCCATTTTCATTTTGAGTAACAATTTGGAAATTGGACAGGTGACATATCCAAATATGATGGAGTTCTTTGAGAGTCTTGGAGTTGATATGGAGGCATCAGATATGTCGTTTTCAGTGAGCTTAGACAAAGGCCAGGGCTGTGAATGGGGAAGCCTAAATGGTTTGTCGAGTTTGTTTGCACAAAAGAAGAATGCTATAAATCCATACTTTTGGCAAATGCTCAGAGAAATCGTAAAGTTTAAGCATGATGTTCTAAGGTAAGTCATCCTCTTTTCAAAGGTCAGACAATAATTTTTCTTTTCGCGGGAAGAAGAATATATAGGATATCACTGTCGAGAATGTTTTGAAAGAGATGAAGATAAGGATAGAGCTGAATCTTTGTATATATATATATATATATTTATTTATTTATTTATTGCAGTTATCTTGAGTTGCTTGAAAACAATCCAGACATTGATCGCAATGAAACTTTGGGACAGTTTATCAATTCACGGGGTTACTCTAAATTGTTTCGGGAAGCTTATCTTGTGAGATTCTTAATGCACTGTATTCTGTTACAACCTTAAGCCTTTTCCTCTCATTTATAGATCATCATTTTGTTACTTAATGACAGTGAAAAGTTGTACTTTTATAGGTTCCAATTTGTGGTTCAATTTGGTCCTGCCCTTCAGAAGGAGTTATGAGCTTTTCAGCTTTCTCTATTCTCTCATTTTGTCGAAATCATCATCTACTTCAGGTGGAAATCCTCTTTTTGAGGATATTTTGTAGGTTCGAGTATAGACTTGTGTGTATGGTATAAGGTTATAAACTAATAGCATGTATGGCTTGTTTATGTGTGGGTGTTTACTGCATAAATGGTGTGATAATTTTCTGCAATTTCTTCAATGTTTCTGGAGCTGGAGTCGTCCACGTTGATTTTAATTGTCTCATAGTTGAATGCTCTCTGCAGATCTTTGGCCGTCCACAATGGCTGACTGTCAGATGGCGTTCACATTGTTATGTGAAGAAGGTGCTAACATGATCTTGGGAAAAAAATGAAATTGTTTGTGTGCCATGTGAATTACATTTTGTTTTAAACTGATTTTTTTTTTTCTCTAAATAAAATCAGGTCAGAGAAGTGCTAGAGAATAAATGTTGTCAAATTAGAACTAGTTCTGAGGTGCAGTCAGTTATATCAAATGATGAGGGTGAGTAATTAGTTTAATATTTTCGCTCCCTTCCTTTTCTCTTTTGTTTTATTTGTTTTCAAATGATCAGGAAGTATATATATTTTTGATATGTAATGAGAAATTGTTGTGCTCATATTCAAATGTTATGTTAAGGTATTGTTACCAGTTTTCAGTTCAGCTAGTCATATCAATGTGGAACTAAACAGAATAAGAACACAGAAAAATGTCTGAACTAGAGTAATCTAGAGTCATAGGATATAAGTTAATTGAATTGGCTTCAATAGAGGGGTACATAAAGGAATCAATATAATCTTTTTTCTTTGATGAAAAAATATTTTTATTTGAATTGTGATCAATTTTAATGAACTTTATTAGAGGTTTTGCAGGTTGCACTATAATCTGTGGAGACGGTTCCGAAGAAACATACAATGGCTGCATACTGGCTGTCCATGCCCCTGATGCTTTGAAAATATTAGGAGAGCAAACAACTTTTGATGAAATGAGAATACTTGGTGCTTTTCAATATGTCTACAGGTACATTCTCTCCTATCCCTAATAATCTGCACTAGAGGGTCCCATCTTCTCACTGTAAATAGAAAAAGCTAAACAAAATTCATAATTTTACCTTCTATTTCAGAAAAATAAGAGAGAAGAATAATAATTGTTATGCTGTATGGAGAATTTGAATTGACTATTGAGAATGGATGAGATGCTGGTATTTTGAGCATGAGATGTGGTGTTAAAGGATCTTATTTGAATTAAGCTGAATCCATCTATTAATTTGTTAATTCTGTCCCCTTTTTTTAGAAAGAAATTGTTCCATTTTGTTTCCCCCTTTGAAAGATAGTGACTGTATACTTCCCAAGCTTAATATTTTAGAAGTTACTCCATGCCTATATAAGAACTACAATCGTGATTAGACTCTTACATGACAAGTTTTCAAAAAAATGAGCTGCTAAGATGGATGGCACTGTCCTTGGCCATAGTGAAGTAGGTCAAAATGCCAAATCATCCTTTTATTCTCTATTTGCAGTGATATTTTCCTTCATCGTGACAAAAGTTTAATGCCCAAAAACCAAGCAGCATGGAGTGCATGGAATTTTCTTGGAAGTAGAGACAATAAAGTATGTTTGACATACTGGCTCAATGTGCTTCAGGTTGGTTACATGTTCCATCTGTTGAAAGTCTAAATTTATTATTAGTTTATAGAGTCCTTCAAACAGTAGACTTTGGGCATGTTAATCCTACTGGAGTTGTATTTCCACCTCATATATAGTTGAGCACATTAAAATGACATTGCATAGGAATAACATTTCGCTTCTTAAACGTGTACTATATTGTCAAATTAGGATGTCTCCATGCAAATAAGTCTATCAGGAAATGTTTAATGCTATAATTAAACCCTGGAAATTTTGAGCTTGCAGAATATTGGTGAAACAGATCTACCTTTTCTTGTGACTCTCAACCCAGACCATACACCAAAAAGCACCATGCTTAAGTGGTCAACTGCTCATCCAGTCCCATCTGTTGCTGCATCAAAAGCTTCGCTTGAGCTTGATCATATCCAAGGGAAGAGAGGAATTTGGTTTTGTGGGGCATACCAAGGTGAACTTTCATGCATGCTGAGACCGACTTACAAATAGATGCCTTACTGTAATATGGAGTTTAGAGCTGATTTTTGCTATGTTTAACAGATATGGAGTCGCTTTACATTTACTATCATCTGAGTATTTGTTCTGCATTTTGTCAGGTTATGGTTTCCATGAGGATGGATTAAAGGTAGCGACTAGTGGTCAATAATTTCTGAGTTATAACGATATATGATGTAACAAGGTGACCAAAGATTGTTCCTCTTCTAGGATGTACTTCTTACATAGAACACCCAAGCCTTTGGGAATGATGGTGGCCAAACCTGTAGCTTTCTATGCAGTATTTTTCTTTCCAACAGCTATATAGTTGGTTGAATGCATCTTACAGTGTATCTTCTTGGCAGGCTGGCATGGCTGCTGCCCATAGTATGCTTGGAAAAAGTTGTGCTCTTTTGAGCAACGCGAAACACATGGTACCTTCTCTGATAGAAATGGGGGCGCGCCTTTCTGTCACCAGGTTCCTAAGACATTATATCTCAGCTGGATGTGTAATGTGAGTTTACTCTTAGTGGCAATTACAGATCATCTTAACATATTTATACCAGAGGTTTGCCTCGTTGCAGTACTATATAGACGTTCATCTAGGATTGTAAGACCCTTCTCTATGTACACTGAAAATCAATTCAGTATTAACTAGTATGTATCCATCACCTGGGTTTATAGTGAGATGCTGAAGCCTATCAAAGTGGTTCTGCTTGTTATAAAAGCTGGGAAAGATTGAGTTTGGAGAAATATATTTCATCTGAAGTTTTTTTTTTTCACCCTAGTGAAACATCTAAGGCAAAGGGTTCAATATCACAGAGGAGGTGTTACAGGAAGATACCTACCTAAGGAAGTCTCCAAGCAAAGTCCTTTTATCACATTTGGGGATGCCTTCACAAATATCTTAAGCATATGGATTTGGGCCAAGTTATATCATCTACTCACTTTTGTTACTATCACAAGACGTGGGACTTAATCACTGACACTCACATCCACTTTGACAATTTGGATTTTTTGCTTTTTGATTAAAGTAGGCGGCACTAGATTATGCATCTTGGGAATTTTTTACTTAATGATAAGAGGGTTTTTGTTCACTAGTACTATCAAATATAATAGACGTTATTCAGGCAAACTGGCAGCAATAGGATTAGTGCAGTGCACTATCGTATCTCTTGTTGAAATACTGCTTATGATGCTACACCTTTTTCCTTGAACTACATATCCTCACCTTTTTCCACTTTTTAAAACTTCAAGTCGCAACATAGAAGTGCTTAGCTAAGCTATTAGTCGACATTACATTTGATATGACTGTCTTATTATACTATTTATATCTTCTATAATGCAGACTGCATCTTTGACTATCAGTCTCTTGGTCTTAACACTCCTCTCTCTCTGGCACCATATTGCCGTTCACATTTTTATGGTGATTAAGTTTGTTTTCCATGGAAATTTGATATATTATGCCTTGTGGTATCAGTCTATTGGAGGAAGGGGGCACAGTATTCAACTTTGAAGGAACCATGGAAAAATGTTCTCTGAAAACTGTTTTGAGAGTTCATAGTCCCCAATTCTACTGGAAGGTGCGTACTATAAATTTATACCCAGTATTTTCCTGAAGGGTCACATGCCAGGTAGAGTGGAAAGGATGAAGATAATTTTTTTGAAGTTTAAAGAATATACGGTACATTATTTTGGCATTCAAGATTTAGAATTACTTTTTTTAATTATTGCAGAATATACTGACAAGCACTATATTTCTTTGCCCAGGTAATGACACGGGCTGATTTAGGCCTTGCAGATGCATATATAAACGGAGATTTTTCTTTTGTTGATAAAAAAGATGGTCTTCTAAATCTTTTTAAGGTGAGATAAAATGGACATGAATCTGACCCAATCCTCCAAAAAGCAATAATGTACAACTCACAAACAAATTTATTCTTATAATATTGGTTTTTCAGATTCTTATTGCAAGCAGAGATGCAAATTCCTCCATCTCAAAGTTGAATAAGAAAAGGTAAATGGACAAAAAGGGATATATCATGACTGGCAAAACAGCTGGAATCCTGAACTGTGGTGTTAGTAGTGATGTTCACAATCGCATCACATTGAACTGTCACCTTTGTTGACTTCAGGGGCTGGTGGACTCCATTGTTATTTACAGCTAGTATAGCATCAGCAAAATACTTTTTTCAGCATGTGTCAAGGCAAAATACTCTTACACAGGCCCGCAGGAACATCTCTCGTCATTATGACCTGGTAACAGATTATATGACCTGTAAAACTCCATGTTTTTATTGATGTCTCCGAATAAGTCTAGGAACATTCTACAGTAACTATAATGACTTCTGAACTTATGCTTTGACAGGAATAGTTTTCAGAGTACGTAAATATTTAGTATGGAAGAACATATGCGACGCCTATGCTTTCACGAAGGCATGGGTGAAAGAATGTAAACAATGGAGGCTTTTGGCTTTATTACCTCAAACTTTCCTGCATCGTACCAAGTGCATATAGTTATTGGGAATAGGCTATTTTTATAAACTTTTTTTTTTTTCAATTCTAGTTCATAAAAAGATGTTAAGTGGGGTTTTCTCTTTATCAATTAGGATTTGTTAGAAAATGTGCAAGATTAGCATTCAAACCCGATTAGCTATTTAGTATTTAACAGGCAAGAGCTTACAATTCCTCTTTTGTTGTGCTTCAGAGTAACGACCTTTTTGCTCTGTTCTTAGATGAAACAATGACATACTCCTGTGCTGTTTTCAAGGTCGGGATCAAAACTTATTTTATAATGTATGGTTTAAAAATTGCATAATTTTATTTTTCTTTAACTTGTATCGAATGTATGTGTTAAAACTTTCATAGAAGGAAGATGAAGATTTAAAGGTTGCACAGCTGAGGAAGATCTCTCTTCTGATTGAAAAAGTAAGTCTCTTCAATGGGATTCATCAAATATGATTTTTTTTTCTTGTTGCAAGCTACTTCAGTTTATCCTAAACTTCAATTTGTTTAGGCAAGAATAGATCAGAATCATGAAGTTCTGGAGATTGGGTGTGGTTGGGGAAGTTTAGCAATAGATGTTGTCAAACGAACTGGATGCAAGTACACTGGCATTACCCTCTCGAAGGAGCAGCTGAAATTTGCAGAAAAGAAAGTGAGAGAAGTTGGGCTTCAGGTATTATTTTGATGAATGCAACTTTGCTTATAAAAGCATATATCATGACTATTGAATACAAGTAGAAAATGTTGGAAGGTGAAATGTGCTGTTTGTGGCTGAGAAAAACAAAACGTTGTTTGTGATCTTTATTTTATACTATTTTCATAGTTTTTGTTTGACCAACTTGCCTTTTTTCAAGAAATATGAAAGATTTGGAACCCGCAAGGAATAGTGAAAAAAGCAGCATAAAGAGCTATATAAATTTATTACCTGTGCTGCATAAAAGAAGACGCCTGCATCTGTTACTGTCTAGTTACGAGTTGCACATGTGACCATCTGGTCCTTCTGTCATTATGAGAACACCTAATTCAAACTGGCATATTTTATTATTTTGTTTTCTAGGACTTCATTTTAATTTTGATCAACCCTGTTACCAGGACCACATTAAATTTATTCTGTGTGACTACCGCCAGTTGCCTTATACCAACAAATATGACAGAATAATATCATGGTAAGTTCCTTTGGCAGTCAATTTATATTCTGACCATAACATCCCCAATAAATAACATGATGGTATTTTTCCAGTGAGATGCTAGAAGCTGTTGGCCATGAATTCATGGAAGAGTTTTTTCGTTGCTGCGAATCAGTATTACGAGAAGATGGGCTTCTTGTTCTGCAGGTAATGGTAATTGGTGGGAGACAAGAGAACTAGTGTCCCATATTCCCAATTTGATTTTACTGCCATGGTTGCAAGTGTATTTTGCCTGTTCTCTTTAGCTCTCTCATGGGTTTAAGTTAATTATGCTAACCCATTAAAGGCGGTTGATCTTTTCTTAGTTCATATCAATACCAGATGAACGTTATGAGGAGTACAGGCAAAGTTCAGATTTCATAAAGGAGTATATATTTCCCGGTGGATGCCTACCTTCATTAAGTAGGGTAACATCAGCTATGGCTGCTGCATCCAGATTCTGGTACAAAATTAATTACTTTGTATTGTTATTTATTTCTGATATTGTTATTTATTTCTGATATTTATCCTCCAAAATATTTATAGAGTTTTGGTAATGCAGTGTGGAGGATGTGGAGAACATAGGAATTCATTACTACCGAACACTCAGATATTGGAGAAAAAACTTCCTGGAAAAGCAGAGGTAAGAAAAATCACAGCTAGAAAAAGCAAGTTATTTATCTCAAGCTTCACATGCAACGCCTATATCAGATATATATGATATTGGATCCGTTAAGAGAACTAGATCTGGATTAGCAAGGCTCCGCATAGAAAATAATGCCTCAAATGATGAAAAGGTTTCCAACTCTTGCACAAGGTAGTGTTTCTCAAACATTTTCATGGTATTAGAGCTTGCCACAGGACAAATGGGGGTCCACATTACTTACCTTGTGACAGGGACCAGGAAAAATACTGGCCTGCACATGATGGAGGGTGTTGAGGAATAAATATTTCACATTGCCTGTAGACAAGGTCTTGGACATGTTTATAAGGAATGAACAACCCTCTCTCGTAGAACCAGTTTTATGAGATGAGTTAGACTCATGAATTTTTTCAGGAGTCACGTGTTTAATATATGTATGCTAGGACTTTAATTTGTTTTAAGAGTATGATCAACATAACTGATTAATGATCAAATGTTCTGATAATTTCCCGGTAATCAATCCGTCCACTTTCCTGATATGAAATAGGAATGATTCAATGTTTATTATAATTTGCATTGTTATTACGTGAAAACTGCTGCAGTGAAATTCTGTATTTCGTTTCTGCGGGCACTAATTCTTGTGCTTTCAGCAAAATCCTGACTCTCGGGTTCAATGAAAAATTCATTCGGACATGGGAATATTACTTCGACTACAGTGCAGCTGGTTTTAACACACATACGCTTGGAAATTATCAGGTAATTGCTCAAAGTTTTAATATTTGGCCAAGTCCCGTTTTGAAGCGGTTCTGATCATCAACTCATCTAAAATGCCAATTAATTCATGATTGGCCTCATCTGATGCAGATTGTATTCTCCAGGCCTGGCAATGCTGCTGCGTTTAGTAATCCATATCAAACATTGCCTTCAGCATCTTGATTTTGTTCTCAACGACAAAACCTTCAGATTCATTCCGTCCTGGACACGTTATATAGTTGACGTACGTTGCTTATTTATGCGATCATTTTCCAAAGTACGACGAAAGCCAAGAGAAAATAATATAAAGTTTGCGATCTTAATAAATAAAAATATCATGTCGCACATTGTGAACATGTCCGACTGTTCTTTCGGGTTATGTTAAGCTTGATGTTGTAATTCATACCTCTCAAATTTTTATATAGATTATTTTCAAGATGGGTTTTCACACTTTTAGTACCGTACGTGTTAAATATTTAATATTGTACGAATGAGTAATACTACGGATGAGCTTTTGTTAAATATTTAGTAGTTCACGGCTGATCCGTAGCACACCTTATATATTTTTTTTTTGTTAAATCAAAATCTTGTTTTCCCCTCCCCCACCCGATTCCCTCTCCCCAACTCGATTCTCTCTCTCGGCTCACTACCTCACACAGTTCGGCCGTGCGCCACTTGCAATGCCACCGCCCACCACCATCGGCTCTCCCTCACGTCGGTAATCTCCAACCACCTTTAAACCTCCACGGAAGCCCCACGCGTAGCGCTCCCACGCAAAACCCGAAATGGGTTCTCCTACACGGTTTGCCTCTGCTCCTGCCGCCATCATCAGCCTCCAGCCCCACTGTCGAGCACCACCAAGCCCCTTGACCTCCCCTTGCCCCGTCAAGCACGGCAACCCTCTCCCTCTCTTTCCTGAAATGGGTTTCACCTATACGGGATTCACCCGCAATGCAGGTTACGGGTGGGGGAGAGGATGGCGACGTCGGGTGGGGGTGGGGGTGAGGATGTTGACACCGGGCGGGTGGTGGGGGTGGGGGGAGAGGATGGGTGAGGGGCAGGGATGGGAGGCTCGAGCGACAGGGGGTAGAGAGAGAAATGAAATGTGTGAAATGAGAGGAAAGTGGGTTTTCTTGTAGGGTATTTTTGGTCATTTTACTGGGGGACACGTAAGGTGTGACCCGGATGTCTTAAAACAGGGACTGCTCCCAATACTATTTCTTGTATGAATATCCACACATAAATACCATGGAACTCGGTCAATGTCCCTCTTCCACTTGAGTCATACCTCTCAATTGAAGAAATATTTTCCTGCCTGAGTCTTGTACTTGTCCTCACTGGTATATACAGGTGAATTTATGTGGCATGTGATCTAGAAAATGAAATTGAGAATAACTAAACAATTATCTGAAAACAGAAGAGCAATAAAAAGATCGGGCTCCGCACCATTACTTTCACAAACCCACTTCAATTTATCTCAATTCATCTTATCTAATTATTTCAACTTTCTCAAATTTCAACATAAAATATAATAAATAATTCAACTTTTTTCAAAATCTAAAATAATAATAATATTAAAAAATAATATTCTAACAATATTTTATTCAACTTTTAACTTTCATTTTAACTCAGTTCAATATCCAAACACAACTTAGTCAAAGTTTGGAGCCGAATTTGTTTTTTGCCTGACTCCAACTCTGCACCAATATGCATATATAAAAGAGTTCACTTTACCAATATATATCTGGTTGTTCAATTTAAAACAATGTAAAATAGATACAATTAATATGAGACACGATTGTTCAATTAATATTTTTTCTGGATTTTTCTCCTCTTGGATGATGATGCCTAAGATTTATGATCCTCTTCCTTCCTTTTTGACTTCATGTCGAGATCGATGTCCACAACAGTTTACTGAATATAAAACATTTAAAACATTATATTTCTAATAAAGTATAGTATACCAGTATAGAATTAAAACCATTATAAATATAAAATATGATTAAATGCCAAATCCCGTAATTTATTGTTACCTTTTTAATTGACTTGGATTCTATAAATTGGATCAAATATTCGCTGAATCGTGTATTTTTCCCGTCCATATTTTAAGTTGTACTCATCAAGTCGTAGTAGAAAGATGTATTCTTTGCCAACAATTTGTTGTAAATCATTTGAGAAACCATCATCATGCTGGTCCTACACAAATACAAATATATATATATATATGTTATAATAAGGGTATATCTAATATTTAATGTACTTATTATACTTTCTATACCAATATTCAGTTTAAAAATTTTATATTTACTATTAATTTGTTACTTGCTCTTGCTTTTCTGTAAGTTCTCTTGCAGTCTTATGTAAAATTTTCTCAGCCTCCTTGTCAAATAGCATCGACGACTCTGACCCTAAATCACCAACCAGCTCCATATTTATCCGATACCTAATTACCGAAACACTTATTAAATAAATTGCACATTTAATTAAAATATAGATGTTCACGTGTGTGTCTGTGCAAATGAAAATATACATGGAATTTGTTTTGTAAAATTACTTTGGTACAATAAGTTTGGGTTTTGCCTTACATCGTTCACACGAAGAAGTTCCGTCAATGAATTTAACTTTTGTTTTGCATATAAGGCATGAACTATAATACCATCCAAATTTGTTGTCTATCTTGACAATTTTGCATAAGCACGTTACTAATATTTCCTACAATATTAAATTGTTATTAGTTATTATAGAAAGTCTATAATCTTAAAGGATGGTATATTATATTAAATTCAAAATACAAAATCGATACCTTTGTCTTTGCAATCCATTCGAGTTCTTTAATTTCATCAATTGTTTTCCTATTATAGAATGGAAGTTCTGTATTAAATATCCCTACATCCTTTGATTTCATGGTTCTGACTTCCCTTTGGATGACATCCTGCAATCTAATTCAATTAAAATAAGTTAATAGATATATATAATATGATGGTTAAATATTTAGAGAATAGAAAGTAATAAATGTTATTATTACATTTTCCGAATTCTTGATACGTCAGGAATCTCAAGGTTTATGTACAACTTTGTCGCATTTGTTGATGATAGATTAAACTCGCTTGGGGAATAAAACATTATTTCAAGTACAGATGCCACAATAATATTAATTTCTTATGAAGAGTTTCCATTTTAATAATGTAAATGTTACCTCTAAATGCCTTGACTAATGTCAAGGTAACTACCACCACAGATGGTCCTAGATTATACTTATAAAAATCATCATTGATTTGCATGGCGGCAGACCCCCATAAAGTTGCTTGTATATACTTATTCCTAAAATTTAACATGTGTGAATTAGTCATTTTTATAAGTAATACTATTAAACAATAAATTAATTTATATGTGATTTAACATTAACTAGATTGTCCGTAGCATGACATGATGGCCCTTTGCATTTCTCTCCTCTATGGCTCCAATAGATTCTAATCTTCTAATTACATCTGCAAATGAGATGATAATATTTCGTAATATCGAAAATATTATTTAAACTTAAATTTAATATATGAGATGATAAGAATTTATTACATAGAATATAGAATACATACCAGTCAAGTATGTTGGGTCATAGCAACATTTTGCTATAGTTTCATAATTTGCAATGATAAAAATTTATTACGTAGAAAATAGAATACTTACCAGTCAAGTATGTTGGGTCATGGCAACATTTCGCTATAGTTTCATAATTTGCAAAATTAAACTGGAACTTAAGTACTGATTGACTTATTTGATTAAGGTCAATGACTGAAGTCATCGAGATGAAGAGAATATTATAGTTTGTATCCACCGGACAAAACTTCCCTTTATATTCTTCAACAACAAAATTCTTTATTGCATATGTAAACCCTTCATTCAACAATGGTTGAAATCGCTGAATCAAAATTTTCCTTATACTTGCATGAATTAGAGTCCCCTTTAAAATAAAATGAGAAGATATATTGGTTAAAATTCAGTAGGGTCTAAATAAATGTAAAATTTAAGCACGATAAAATATTTAAAAACAACTTACATTGATATCTGTTAGAATCAAGTCAAGGCTAATAAGCTCATGTTGATTTGCTATATTTGTTGCATCCCACATACGTAATACTCTAACTTCAATATTCCATGATTCCTTTTCAGTTGATAATTTATTCAAATGAGAACATGTTAGAAGAGTGCAAATTTTATATATTGCAAGTATAAAATATATAAAGGCAACATAAGAAACAAAAAGAGCTGACAGATAGATGAGAATTAAATACCTTTCGGTAGATTGTTGAAGATTTCATTATATACAATATTTTTTTGTACAGAAATGACCATTGTAGGCTTTATTGTGATGAAAACTTTTAATCATTCTCTTCTCTTGACTATAAGTCGAGTGCCATTGCAAATACCATTACTTTGATTTAAATTCCGAAGTAGCATTACTGGTACCCCTACTTTCAATCTCAATTTATGATTTGGAATATCAAGAAACTTAAAAGAATTTAAAAATTCTATTGGAAACACCATTTTTGGTTATGTAATATTGTCTCCGGCTTTATATATCGAATCGGCACTGTAAAATACTTGCTCATCCAAACAGATGAGCTGATCCATCATGTAGTCATTGATATCCTGCACAACATCATTTGTAGGTGCTAGAATTGCTCTTCCTTAAGTATATTGAATTATTACATTTATCTCTCAAATCTGGATAGGTAGCATTTACGATATCGGCAATAGGATGATTATTAGGCTGAACAATTAAATCAGGTAGTATCTCAATCATTCCTTAACTTTCAACACAACTCAAGTTACTGTCACCCATTCTTAAGATCCAATTTGCAAAATCTCTTGTAGCAATATCTCCCATATTTTGGTCAAGTCTCATATTTTGAGTCAATGTGAAAACTACACAATTCCTCCACAATGAAGTTTTATTAATAGTTGCCTCAACAATTTGCTCTCTTTGACCATTGGATAGAACTGGCAATATTTGACGGAAATCACCGCCGAGAACAACTATCTTCCCCCCAAATGATTTTTCTACACTATTTACATCAGTAAATCGTAAAATATCTCTCAACGAACGATCCACAACTTCAAAACAATTCTGGTGAGCCATAGGAGCCTCATCCCAAATTATAAAACTGGTTCTTACCATTAATTCTTCAAGTTGAGAGCCCTGTTTAAATGAGCAAGTTGAATTATTTCACACATTAATTGGTATTTGAAATCTTGAATGAGCAGTTTGACCACCAGGCAATAATAGAGACACAATTCCAGATGAAGCAACTGCAAGTACTATTTTTCTTTGTAAACGTAATCAAATATCAATATTTTCCAAAGATAAGTTTTTCCTGTACCATCATGTTCGTATACAAAAAAGAAACCACCATTTCTACCATTCACAGATTCAATGACACAGTCATATATTCTCCTCTGTTCAACATTAAGATTAACAAATAACTTGTTATATTCCTCCTTTAACCCAACCCTATTATAGTCCAACTTATCCTGTAGCAATTTGTTATTGCTTTGCCCAAGTAGTAATACATCTAGATACGGCATATTCTCAAACTCTGTTAACGATCTTCCACTTCTTACCAACAATTGCTCAATTTCATACAGTGCATAGTTTTTTATCTGTATCTCTGTAAGATGTAAGTTTTCACAATTACAGACTCTTCTTTGGTGGTGAAGAATGTCTTCAGATAACAACTCCCAATTAGCAATCCATAATTTATAAGGATCTGCAACCTCACAAAAAATTAATAATGTGACAAACAATTCACTTAGTTGCTTCCCAGATGCCCATTGCGAAGCATGATTTAGAGCTTCATGCCACTCCTTATCATCATCAAGTAAACCAAGGGCATAACATGCTGATTTGTAAGATGGGTATAATACGTTATCTACTGTTCTTATTTCTTCAAAAGATCGAGGTCCTTTGACTATATTAAGAAGCATGCGTAAATAAAATCGTTCACCACTCAAGAGGATGTGAGTAATATATTTGGCCTACACATCGTCCTTGCTTTCTCAAATTTCATTCATTATCTCTATTATTCCAAACCCATTTAGATGGGAAATCCAAATATGTTAAATTTCTTGCTTCTTCATACATAGCATTTGCCTTCATCCCGCATTCAGTAAATATTGTTTGTAAAGTATTTGGTCGATTGAGTACATTTTCTAAGTCATCTGAATCTTCAAATATGATTAACTGCTCATTTTCAAGATGGAGAGTTAACCTCTCCACTGCTGATTCACGATAATGAATGTCAAACCGAAATATTCTCCAACATGCTTCTGTTGCAGATAGATATCTGTAATCTAAATACGATTTAATCTCATCAATATTTGTAATGTGCTCTGACCCTGTTGAACCATCTATATGAAGATTTTCTTCCAAAATTAAAGTCGCACGGTCTGGTCCTTTATTGATGTACTTGAACAAATACTTTATAGATCTTGAACGATTGCACCATTCGACATTTATATGTGCTTGATTTTTCCCCAACAGGTCCACATTGTAAGGAACAATAAATCTGTTGTCCAACTTAAGGTCATTCTTTTCAATATACATATCAAGATTATTCTTCTCCTATATACTGCAAATACATCTTCACCAATTGATGTCTCTCTACAAAATCTCTTCGGAAAACTTTTACTACACTTGTTATTAATCATACAACTTGCTTTTGGATTTATAAATCCACATGGACCATGAACCATATACTGCTTCACCACATCATAAGCAATTTTATCTCTGTTAACATCTGGGATCTTTGCAGATATAATTTTATCTATTTCACTCGGAGTTGGATGCTTGTCATCATAATGTAAATAGTAGTATATGTGCATGATGTAGTCCTCTCTTTTGGTACTCAATAGTGTAGATAACTGAAAATACACAATATAAATTTAATTAGATAAGCACATATTTCTATAGTTTAGGATACTAATAAATATAACAAATGATAAATGAAGTATTACCAGCAAGCATCCTCCCGAAGTGTTGGCCATGTTTTAAGTTATGAAGAAGTTAATCAAGTTTAATTTTAAAAACTCTTGTGACTATATCTGGTCGATCCTCTGCTTTTTGTCCCGGGTTCATAGATAGAAAAATTTCAATTTTTGTCCATTTTACATTGCATGTGAATGTTATAAATAAATCGGGATAACCTGTCCACCTACAAATGGCCATTGCATCTTAATAATTTTCAACCATATAGCTTGGGTTTCATGTGAAACTTGATGGTAATACAATTCTCTTTCCATTAGATGCAGGGGTTGTATCTCCTCTCAAAACTGTATCTCTCTATCCACCATATAACTCAACCCTTAATTTACGTTGGTTTCTTCTCACCCACATTAGTCGAGTCTCTTCAATACATGTGTATGCATCAATAACAAATTGTTGAAATAAACGATTGTTATATATTAATGTGTGTCTTTCTCATTCACGTTCTTGCAATCTGTATGCATAATATTCCCCCATAGTAATGAATTCTTTCTTTCTTGATGTACTTCTATGATCAGTCCTACATAAAATACCAAGTCTAAATCCATCTTCTCCATATTGAAAAAGAAGAGGATACTGTAGTGCCATATATGATGGATGCAATTCATTAATCATTTTCAATTCACATTTTTTATATTCAACAATAATATCCCGATGAGCATCCTCAATACCAATATCACCAATAATAATTGCAACAATCTCAGAACAGTTAGGCAAATTATGTTCTCTTCCATCTATTGTTCTTGAACTAATAAGACGCAGTCTCATTTGATGAATATCAGCCTTTGAGAAACGGTCCCTTACCATACGAAACACTTTTACCAATTCATTCGTTTCATTAGGCATCTGGACCAATGCAGTAAGAATTGATGACTCAATATTTGTACTAGAGTTGTTGTGATTCAGTACACTCATTCGATTTTGTACCTCATTATCAGTGTCATAGAAGTATAATTGTGCAAATCGAGGAGTAGAATCATCAATTGGATGTAAGGTTCCAATTTTATGATATTTTGACCATTAATTCGAAAGATGTAAGGACTGCCTCCATCATTAATATTCTTGTCTACATTTCCATCCATTGAAGTCATAGCAAGAATGGCATTATAACTTCGTATTTGTTTCTTAAATCTTTTACAATGTTGCCCACTCGTAGAACTTAACAATCATTCTAAGAGAGAATGTGGCTTATGAAGTAAAGGTAGCACAACTTGACCCTCCATACAACAAAGAGAAAATCTCGGTTGAGTGGGCATCCTTGATTTCTGAGTTCTCTCTTCGTACCGTAATATTGCTCTACAATAATCACATTCATAAGATGAAGGACTAAAATTTCCAAGCTTTGTGTATTTTCCTAGAACGTGGAAAAGAAAACCAAAAAGCATCATTACTATTAATTCTATTATAAAAAATTGTATTATTATACATCAATTATGTAATCGAGTCATTTACTTGGTGGTTCAGCAGTCGTACTATCTTTGCTTCGTTCACCATCAACACACATAATTGCACCATTTCTTATATCATCCATTATCAATCGTCTTCAACGTCGCACAATTATGCCATCATTTATACTGTCACTGCTTTGTTCATCATCACAATGCATTCTTGCTCTACTCCTTTTATCATTAATAATTACTCGTCCTCTACTACGTGCTAGGCTAGTATTTTCCATTTCAAATTTTTCTAAAAAATGGAAATGGTCACAATGGAAAAAAAACGAATATAAATACATCAAATAAAGATCAATAGTTTAACTTAATATAAGCAAATTGATTAAATCACGAATATATGCATAACAATGGTTATCATGAGACAAATTATCTCAGATAAAGAACAAAGTAACTAAAGATAAAAAATGAACATAAATGCATCAGATAAAACTAAAAAGTAACATAAATGCATAGGATAAAGACAATCGTTTAACTTAATATAAGCAAATTAACAAAAGATCAGAAGTGAAAATAAACGCATCAGATAAAGATTATTAGTTTAGCTTAATATAAACAAATTAATCAAATCACAAATAAATTTCATAGAAAAACTGAGCTCATCTCATTCACTAATTGTTTTATCCCCTCTCATTCACTCGTATTCCAGACTCTCTCTCCAAACACTCTCTCTCGATCTAGTTAGACCCCTCTCTCTCTCATGCGAAATCATCAACCCTCACCGTCGTGTCTCTCTATTTCAAGCTTCGGCTGCCGTGTCTATCTCGCTGGTGACCTTTCGGTAGCATAGCTCAATCTGATCTTTTTTTAGAAAATGGGTGGTTTTTTCTTTTTGGGTTCTTTAGCTTTTGAAGGATCTAAGGATATGGTTCTGAAATTTTCATGTCCTTCGTGTTAAGGTTGAAAATTTGTGCGATGGTTATAGGTTTTTCTTTGGATCTACGTAGGTTTCATGCATATGCATACTGAAACACTTCCTCTTCTATTTTCTGTGCTTGTAGGTTTGTGGGTTTTTGGGTTTTATTGGCTTGGGTGGTTCGTGACTCTGTTTAGGTTTCAACTATTTAGATCTGACCTTCCTCAGGTCATTCTTGACCCTTAAATCATCTAAACGTTTTCTACGAAGTCATTGGTATGTTGGTGATCTAGCTACTTGAATGTTTTGGGTTTCTTAAAACTGCAAAGCATTTTCTATGAGCCTCAAATTCCCAAAATTAATAAAATTAGAGAGATGTTCAAACTTTGGCGATGGAATTCATAATTTCATATGCTTGTTGTTGGATTTAGTTCAGATTTCATAAACTGTCTTTTTTATTTAAGTTCATTGACTGACGTATGTTATAATTGTTTCTTGGAATCCCCTGTTAGTGAGGAATTTTTTGGTTGAGAATTTTCGAAACTGATGTAAACTTTTTGGGATTTTTTATGTAAATTATATGTAAAACTCTATCCGTAACAGGTAATGGTACCTGTTAAGATTTGGTTTCCTTATAATTTTGGGTTTAAGTTGTGCTTTTAAGAATTTGACATAAGTTTGTAAGGTTGGAATTTTTTTTTTTTTTGGAGACCAATGTTCGTAAAGTTTCTGTGTAAAATGTTACTTCATCTATTTTTCATATATTTAAGGGTTAAGCGAGTCTTAAGTAATGTTCAACACCATAGTAGTGTTGATAGTGCTGATTTTAACTTATTTTGCGCACAGAAGGTAAGTTTTGATATAAAATAGAAAAGGTTAATGCATGGTAGTATGCATTTCAGAACTAATACATTTTATGTCTTCATTCCTATAGTGTTAGCGGGGAATTTTTGGGTTGAGATTTTTGGAGACTGATGTGGGAAAGCAATCTAAAGGAAGAACAAATGAAGACAAACTTTATCTTCGGTAAGTACACAGTGTTTTGTTTGTTTATGTTTCATCAATGTTTATATTGTTTTAGATTGATGGTTTCCCTATTTTTCAACCACCAAATCTGAAACCTGAGAGCTTTTCTGAATTTTTAGAATTTATTGTATCAGTTACTCCATTTCTTAGGACTATGAACAAACATGTGTAATACATAGATATACAATATATACCATAAACACACAAAAGACAGTCGGACTGACCTGTTTTATTTTCCTTTGAACTTCAGCAACTCCACACCAAAGAAGCACTTGAATGCAGAAAGTACAGTGGCGTGGCCTCAGTTTATTTGAGAGAGAGAGAGAGAGAGAGCAACAAAGAAAGTGCAAGAATAGAGAGCAATTTTCAACCAAAAGAGTGAATGAAATTAGCCTGTGGTTTCTTTTAGAAAGTAGAAAACTGCTTCCCCTTTTTTCGGTTGCCATTTTGTACCACTTCAGACTTTGTAATTTTTCATGATTTTGTACTGTTTTCGGTACTATCTCATCTCAAGTAATTATTATTCATGTTTTGTAATTATTTATGAAAACACTGCCTCAAAATAATAACAACTTATTATTAATATTTGAAGGAAATAATTTATATTGAATATCCGGAAACGCGCCTTACATGAATAAAAGGTCATTTTATCAGAAAAAATAAAAAATAAATAAAAGGTCAGATTGAAAAAGAAACCAATGTAGTCTAGAGAAACCACTACTTTACATGATTGAGTGAGGTTTTAATTGGAATCGGTTGAAGTGGATAGCTAAATATTGCGGAGAGAAGGCCAAGTCAGCAATTAAAACTTGGCTTTTATATAATTAAATAGATAAGTTATAAAAAGTTGTATTATTTGTTTATTGATCATATATATCTAGATCGAATTTATATAGTTAAATTAAATATTGTAGTAGTATGTGTAATAATTATAGAATAATATACTTATATTATGCCAAGAGCTTAATGGTAGCTTGGTTTTCCAAATAGAAAATCTGGGTTCGAACCCCCCACTCCCTTATAAAAAAAAAAAAATACTCATATTATAATATAAAAAGACGAATAGTTTAGTATATATATAAATCATAGTATTATTATCATACATAATCAAGTATAGAAAAAATATACTTGACTAGGTAATAGTGAGTAATATGTAATAGTCTAGTATAATAATATGTAATAGTCTAGTATAGTAACATGCATTGTTTCATATAATAACTTTACACTCAATTGAGGCAGAGTGTAGAGTTAAGATTTGAACTCAAGACTTATGTTCTGATATTATAATGTGAAATCGTCACTTATCTAAAAAACTTAAACTTATGGTAAGATATAGATCTCATTATTTATATTATATTTTTAACAAATATACACCGTGTAGAATATTTATGCTTCCCACTAGGGGTGAAAAGAAAACCGGTGAACCGATAATTCAGACCGGACCGAACCGGTGGGTTTGGTCCGGTATCAGGTTTGGTTCAATTCGGTACCGATTTCATTTTTCTCAAAACGGTCAAAATCGGTTCGGTTCCAGTTTTTCCTTTTCTAACACCAAACCAAACAGGATCGGACTGATTCATAGATATATTTTAATTTTTTATATTGTATAAAATATTTTTTATATTTATATTATATATAATATATATAATTATGTATAAAATAATTTTGTATTATATGATAAATTACTAATTAATATAATATTAAATTTTAAAATCCTATAAAAATAACTATATATTATCACTATAGTCTATTGTATTAATAGTTATATTAATACTATATCACTATATATTATAATATACTATAATATGTCACTATATTATATATTATAATATATCACTATATAATATATTATAATATATCACTATATATAGTCTATAATACAATAAATTATATATTGTATATTATATTTTATAATATATTATAATATACTATAATATATTATCACTATATTATTATATATTATAATATACTATATAATATACCAAAAAAATTGAAAGTACCGGCGAGGTAACGATTCTTCAAACCTCAAAACCGGTATATACCAGTTCGGTTATAAAATATATCTAAAACTAGATTGAATCGGACCAGTTACACCCCTACTTCTCACAATACCTATGTAATACTCAGCCTTTTTGTCCAGCCTAGCCCAAGTCATTAAGTTAAAGAAGTAGTGTGTGTTTGGATGAGGTCTCAAAGCGTGGTTTTATTGCCCCAAAGCCAACATCTATTCTTAAGCCCATGTTAGAAAAAATAGTAGTTGTTGTACCTAAGTGAAATGGTGAGACTCATGGAGAGATTTGGATCGTGAGTTGAGATGAGATGAAAGTTAAATAAAATATTATTAGAATATTATTTTTTAATATTATTATTTTTTGAGCTTTGAAAAAAGTGAATCGTTTATTGTATTTTGTATGAAAATTTAGAAAAGTTATAATGATTAGATAAGATGAAATGAGATGAGTTAAAAGACTTTTTGTATCCAAACTTTCCCTCAAGATTTAGTTTCTTTTCTTTGAACAAAACAACAAGAAGCCTTTCTTCTTCCTCGCCAATCTTCTTTATTGCACATTACAACTACCCTCCCTCATTCCAGCAGCGCTGCCCACGTCTCTCTCTCTCTCTCAAATTTCCATAAATATAATACCTCTCACAGTGCCGAGAAGCACTAGATGATTTGGGCGCTATCAGCCCTTCTAATTTTGTATGTTATCGCCGTTCGTAACGTAGCTTCTTATTAATTTACTGCCATCGGTTTCCTCTCCTAATAAATGGCATTTTCCCAACCAATAAATCCCCTCGACCTTGAAGCTTTGCAATGCACCCAACTCAATTTCAAGTTTTATCATCTCTCTTCGAGATCTTCCTCCTATTTTTTAGCAACCAGAACGATTTCGATAAGCCTCTTTTATTTAGTTTCTCTTGTTTTATATTTCTAAGTTGTGTGATGATTATGTATATTAAAAGCACTGCATTGTTGTATACGGTTTTAGAAATAATTTTGGTGATATATACAGTTAGAAAATCACATATACTCATAGGAGCCGGTTGATATTTACATACATAACACTTTTAGCTGAGAAAATATTGTCTAATAGATGTACCTGCAAAGTTGTAGATTTTTACTATTTCGGCATGTGGTTCTTGTTATTTGATTAATTCTTTAGTTTCTAGTTAGTGGTCACGTTCTGTAGTTACTGATTAATGTGAAAAAAACATAACTATTTAATATTTGATTTCACGTTGGACACAAGATGATTTATGCAACGGATGGAGAACCTTGTGCTGAGTGATTCTGTACCACTAGTTATTAGGAGAACTAGAGGAAACTCTTGATTAAAATGTCAATTTTCTAACTTTTTCAGTAAGCCTTGGAAAGGGTATTCCCATCCCGGCCCATTGGATTGGGCCTAAGCAAGGCCCTAAAGTCCTTTCTAGTTCGAATTGCTCCTTTTCTATGGGCCAAAGGCTATCAACAGAACCCAACCCACGAGCTATATTAAAAGGAAAGGGATACATCACACGGGAAACCATTTGAGAGGGTATAGACGGGACACACCGACCCTAACACCCATTTGTACACCTAGCATTAAAAGATCTACATCAGCAAGTAAACGAAGAACATAGACAATCCTCCATTATCTAATGATAAGGACAAGAAGTGATCGCTCCGACCACCTACCGTCGAGACGCTGTCCACGGAGCCATACCACATTAATGGTACCACCTCAGATGCCGTGTTGTATTTAAGGCCATGATGTTAGCAATTGGGGGCGTGATGTAGACCCTTGACATAGGGTATAAGATATTCCCCCAATACCTCATATAAAAGCCAAACTCCAGGTACAAATAACTCTCTCTGAGCTCTCTAATTCTCCTACAATTCTCCCAGAAAAGGTATTGACTTTCGTATTGGAGGCTCATTGGACCACCATTAAGCCCACCTTTATCTCTGTGATTGCAAGTAGAAGGATCCCGGTCTAGGTTGCTGGAACTTGGCCTAGGTGTACAGAACATGACATTAACAAGCCTAAATGCTCGTATAGTAGGATAGATTTTTTAAGTGTTATTATATTTATGCTTATAGTTTATATAATTCATGGCTGAAATTAGTGTTTTAAATTTGGTTTTACGTTCATTTAGTATTATTTTGGGTTTGTTTTTATGTATAGTTGATGTTATGTTGGGTTTGATTTTTGTGGTGGGTTTGTGTTTATGTTGGGATTATATCTTTTATTTAGGTTCTGAGTGATACTGTTGTCATTATCAAGCGGTAATTCGTATAACGAGATAAGTAAGTTTAATTAATCTGACATTTTTATTAAAATTTTCTAAACTCATTATTTTTATTAAGCATGTATGAAGTGTTGTTGCTCAAAAAATTATTTTTGCATTGCATACAAATGTTAGAACATCTCAAAGTAAATTATTATATCATGAAATGTGTGACTCGAGCCTAAAAGTTTATGTAAGTAGCCATGGCATATTTATCGATAATTATCTTTGAAACATCATGCGAAATATAGTATGGTTACGTGTAATGATGTATGGAATTTATTTTAGTACGGTACCGTTACTAAGTTATGTTTAGGAGGAAAACTACACCGAAAGACTTTGAGAAGGTGTAGACAGCTTGTTCAATGAAAAATGTATGGGAGGACAACTACATACACTGAAGGACATTGAGAAAACATAGACCTTAAATGAAGAAGTAAAGAGGAGCTTTCAATAACTACACCGAAGGATACTGAGAAGATGAAGATCTCAATGAAGAGGAGTTATGAGAAGGAATTTTTAGAAGTATCTTTACTGGTACAAGACTTTTATTTTATGTTAGTATCATGATTTCAATTATTGTTTATTTTTACTTATCAATTTATTTTTATTTTTTTTAATAAATATTGAGACTCATATGTTACATCTAGCTTAATCAATCCTACTTACCAAACTGTGGACTTACCTTTCACCTATAAAATTTTTTATTTTACTGATGTTAAAGAGGAGCATGCCAAAAAGGAGGCTTAGAAGACATATGAGAGGGTTAGAATGAGAGTAATGAAATAAATGTCATCTACGAAATAATTAAAAGTTTTATTTGAAATTTTTATAAACGAATAATTTGAGTTGGTTTAATATTTAGAACTCAATTTATATATGAAGGTTTTTTTTGTCATTTTAAAATTGGGGTGTCATAACAATTGACAACCTATATGCTTCTCCCTACTTAAAAAAGGACAACCCACAAAACCTTCCCAACTTGGCAAGCTGGCCTATAGAAATTATTGGTGCCGCCCTTATAAATGAACTCCATTATCATCAAGCTCCTAGAAAGTTTAATATGATCACTAGAAATTATAAAGTGGATTTTGATATCACTAGCTCTATATATATATATATATATATATATGAGATGAAATAAATACACAAAAACTCAAGCAAGTTGCACAATTATAAAATAAGATAAGGTTTTAATTACTCATCATGCATGCTCGCATAAAATATTGACCAAGTTTAAAACAAAATGACTGAAAAATATAGAATTAAAAGTCCTTATAAAAATCAAAACTTCTACCAAATCTTAAGGCTTATATGTAATAGTTAGAAGTCTTTTGTTATCATATTCGTTAGCTATGATAAAATAGTATATAATATATCATGTGGTGTATATCATGTAATATTTCCAGGGAGCACCCCTAGAAAAGATTAATTTCAGCCCTATTCTTCTTTTCTTTTTTCTCATCTTGGATATGGAGGGGGAAAGTATCCACCCAACTTGTTCTTCGAGCATGCATTTATATCAGCTAGATTTTTCTTTTTCTTTTTAATTTTAATAATAATAATAATAATAATAATAATTAAAACTAGTTTATTCCAAATTACGAGTATTTGTTCCAATTCGATATAATATTGATCATATCTATAATATTCATTATGTATTTAATATTATCTAAAATATTTGTACAGAAAAATAGTTTTTCTATTTTTTATTGAAAAATATTAAATATATTTAAGAAAAACTTACAAAAAATTTATTTATACATATGTCGGTTATTGATACGTTAAAAATTATAAAATTCAAAATTCAAAAGAAAACCAATAAAATAACTCTTCTAAATAAAAATAAAACTATAATCACATGCACGTAGTCTACTCTTTTTTTATTTGGTTGCACAAGGGATGTTATCTATATAAACCTTGGTTTGCTCCCCAAATCGCAACCCGCATCACTCATATCACTTTCATTTACCGAGGAAAACATCTTGGAGGGCTGGCATAGGCGTTGCTGCACATAGTTTGGCCGGTGAAAGTGGTGCTCTGCTAACCAACCCAAAACGCATGGTGCCTTCTATGATGGAAGCTGTGGCGTGCCTCTTTGTTACGAGGTTCCTTCAAACATACATCTCCTGCTGATGTTTAATGTGAGTCTACTGATCTTTCCTCCCTCCTATAATGACATCTTTTTTCTTATGATTCCGCATATTGTTGCTTCCATCTTTATTAGTTATGCAGTGCGACATATATCTTCTCTAACGTCCGAGACGACAAGACCGGGACCGTCTCACCTCCACCATTCTGTATATAGGTGAACGCCAGCCATGCACGTGTCAAAAAGTTATACGTACACACACTAACACACATGCGCTCGATACCTTCGCAGGAGGAAATAGAGAAGTTCTGTCATCACTAAAAGCTAAAGTTAAACATCATTTACACTTGACAGAACAAGCTGTGTCAGTGGCGATAACATAAAGGATTAATGCGAAAATTTCGTGAAAACAAGTATTTTGTGGTTACTGTGGATCCTACAATGCATCCGCAAGAAATTTTAGCATAGGAGTTCTTCGATACCACGTGGTGGCAGTAGTATATATTCATGATTAGTTCTCGGATAAGAGTGCATTTCCAGAGACGTAAATATAGCTTTATCTACTGCTTCCTCTCTTTTTCTTTCTATTTAATTTTCCGTCTCTTTGTGTTCCACACAGTTCTGCATTATTATATCATATGCTCCTTCAATCGATCATTGCACAGAAACAGAGAGCTAGAGTTCTGATTGGTGGAACTGGACGGGTTTTAGAGTGAATGCCATTTGTCTGAGGAACTCTTGGCGTTTGGTTTCCTGTGTTGGGATTTGAAGCATAGAAGGCATGCTACCATTAATAGTACTACTCCCTTTATCTCTCTGTCTGGTTTATATTCTCACTTTTACTTTCCAAATATGCTGAAGAAAATGATGAAAAAAAGTCCTCGTTTCCCAAAAGATTATATCGACACCTTATTTCCATTTGAAAGGTAAATAAATAAATTCTATGTTTAGAAACAATCTTCGGAATTAACAAGCACCCGGAGTTAGTTCTACCTTTTTTTTTTTTTTTTTGGGTAACCTCCAACCTGGTTAATGTTCTTAGCAGATTGGTTGTTTTCCATAAAGCATTGACCTTTCACCAGCACTAGTACTACCAACCACTCCTCCGAACTTTTTAAGTCTCCCTCTTTTTCTCTATACTCTGTACGCAAGTATCTTAGGATCGATGTTTA
Organism: Juglans microcarpa x Juglans regia; assembly: GCF_004785595.1. Classification (NCBI taxonomy): domain Eukaryota; kingdom Viridiplantae; phylum Streptophyta; class Magnoliopsida; order Fagales; family Juglandaceae; genus Juglans; species Juglans microcarpa x Juglans regia. The sequence continues at coordinate 36,716,044 of NC_054594.1, read as the reverse complement.
TGTGGAATTTGAGTCAGTGCAGAGAAAGGATAATGTCGAAGATGAGAGTGGCAGTAATTGGTGCTGGAATTAGTGGTTTGGTTTCGGCGTATGTTCTGGCCAAAGCTGGGGTGGATGTGGTGCTGTACGAGAAGGAGGAGTACTTGGGCGGCCATGCCAAGACCGCGACCTTCGACGGCGTTGATTTAGACCTTGGCTTCATGGTCTTCAATCGAGTAAGTAATGGTTCCTTTTTCCTTCTTTAGACTTTTCTATGACTCAGACCTCTGTTACATTAATCGTAGGTAACGATATCTCTAAGCTTTTGTTACATTTACAACCACACATTACACAGGCCGAGAAAACAACAAGTCCAAAGGGGAAAAAGTACCTTTCAATTAAAATATGAAGATATTATTGTAAAACCAAAACATATAAACATAAAGTATGCGGACCATTCCAAAGCCTCCGTTATTACCTAAATACTTAACAGTGTGTCAAGGAGGAAAACAGTTACGATGGGAATTCTTGTGAAAGAGCATTCTAGAAACAACAAATTGCACGGAAAGCAAGTCTTTGTGTTGTTTAAGTATATGTGGATGAGCACTAGAGAAGGTTTCCTGTTTTGTGAAGTTGAGGTCCCCTAAAGCATGAATAATTAAAGAACAATTTGACAAGAGATGTCTATTTGCTGAAGTCAATTGGAAACCCTGTATTCATAACTAAAATACTTTCTGATTGCACGAGTGCCTAACCAGGCAGCATTGAGATGTTTCTGGTTTCTCATGAGGATAGAAGGTTGCATTTGCTGCCTCCATTCCTGTGGCATTCCAGCCTCATTTCAATCCATGAATAGCATTAGCATGGCCTTATCCTCCATCCTGTGTTTATGAGAGGAAGACATACCGTATCTTCCACAGGGCATTTTCCTTTTGAGTAACAATTTGGAAATTGGACAGGTGACATATCCAAATATGATGGAGTTCTTTGAGAGTCTTGGAGTTGATATGGAGGCATCAGATATGTCGTTTTCAGTGAGCTTAGACAAAGGCCAGGGCTGTGAATGGGGAAGCCTAAACGGTTTGTTGAGTTTGTTTGCACAAAAGAAGAATGCTATAAATCCATACTTTTGGCAAATGCTCAGAGAAATCGTAAAGTTTAAGCATGATGTTCTAAGGTAAGTCATCCTCTTTTCAAAGGTTAGATAATAATTTTTCTTTTCGTGGGAAGAAGAATATATAGGATATCACTGTCGAGAATGTTTTGAAAGAGATGAAGATAAGGATAGAGCTGAATCTTTGTATATATATGTATATATATATATATATATTTATTTATTTATTGCAGTTATCTTGAGTTGCTTGAAAACAATCCAGACATTGATCGCAATGAAACTTTGGGACAGTTTATCAATTCACGGGGTTACTCTAAATTGTTTCGGGAAGCTTATCTTGTGAGATTCTTAATGCACTGTATTCTGTTACAACCTTAAGCCTTTTCCTCTCAGTTATAGATCATCATTTTGTTACTTAATGACAGTGAAAAGTTGTACTTTTATAGGTTCCAATTTGTGGTTCAATTTGGTCCTGCCCTTCAGAAGGAGTTATGAACTTTTCAGCTTTCTCTATTCTCTCATTTTGTCGAAATCATCATCTACTTCAGGTGGAAATCCGCTTTTTGAGGATATTTTGTAGGTTTGAGTATAGACTTGTGTGTATGGTATAAAGTTATAAACTATTAGTATGTATGGCTTGTTTCTGGAGCTGGAGTCGTCCACGTTGATTTTAATTGTTTCCTAGTTGAATGCTCTCTGCAGATCTTTGGCCGTCCGCAATGGCTTACTGTCAGACGGCGTTCGCATTGTTATGTGAAGAAGGTGCTAACATGATCTTGGGAAAAAAATGAAATTGCTTGTGTGCCATGTGAATTACATTTTGTTTTAAACTGATTTTTTTTTTCTCTAAATAAAATCAGGTCAGAGAAGTGCTAGAGAATAAATGTTGTCAAATTAGAACTAGTTCTGAGGTGCAGTCAGTTATATCAAATGATGAGGGTGAGTAATTAGTTTCATATTTTTGCTCCCTTCCTTTTCTCTTTTGTTTTGTTTATTTTCAAATGATCACGAAGTATATATATTTTTTGCATGTAATGAGAAATTGGTGTACTCATATTCAAATGTTATTTTAAGGTATTGTTACCAGTTTCCAGTTCAGCTAGTCATATCAATGTGGAAGTAAACAGAATAAGAGCACATAAAAAATGTCTGAACTAGCGTAATCTAGAGTCATAGGATATAAATTAATTGAATTGGCTTCAATAGAGGGGTGCATAAAGGAATCAATATAATCTTTTTTCTTTGATGAAAAAATATTTTTATTTGAATTGTGATCAATTTTAATGAACTTTATTAGAGGTTTTGCAGGTTGCACTATAATCTGTGGAGACGGTTCCGAAGAAACATACAATGGCTGCATACTGGCTGTCCATGCCCCTGATGCTTTGAAAATATTAGGAGAGCAAACAACTTTTGATGAAATGAGAATACTTGGTGCTTTTCAATATGTTTACAGGTACATTCTCTCCTATCCCTAATAATCTGCACTAGAGGGTCCCATCTTCTCACTGTAAATAGAAAAAACTAAACAAAATTCATAATTTTACCTTCTATTTCAGAAAAATAAGAGAGAAGAATAATAATTGTTATGCTGTATGGAGAATTTGAATTGACTATTGAGAATGGATGAGATGCTGGTATTTTGAGCATGAGATGTGGTGTTAAAGGATCTTATTTGAATTAAGCTGAATCCATCTATTAATTTGTTAATTCTATCCCCTTTTTTTAGAAAAAAATGGTTCGATTTTGTTTCTCCCCTTTGCAAGACAGCGACTATATACTTCCCGAGCTTAATATTTTAGAAGTTACTCCGGGCCTATATAAGAACTACAATCGTGATTAGACTCTTACATGACAAGTTTTCAAAAAAATGAGCTGCTAAGATGGATGGCACTGTCCTCGGCCATAGTGAAGTAGGTCAAAATGCCAAGTCATCCTTTTGTTCTCTATTTGCAGTGATATTTTCCTTCATCGTGACAAAAGTTTAATGCCCAAAAACCAAGCAGCATGGAGTGCATGGAATTTTCTTGGAAGTAGAGACAATAAAGTATGTTTGACATACTGGCTCAATGTGCTTCAGGTTGGTTACTAATTTCCTTTTTAGTCGTACTAATGGATTAAAGAAGTTTGAGATTCTTGACAGCAACAAAGTGATAATGGAAAGTCCCACTGCCTGGTAAATTCAAGAATGGAATACAGAATAGGGTAACTTTTTCAAAAACACATCCTAAACCTAGAGCTTCCAATTGTTGAACTCAATCACTGTGAATCCTTTAGGACAATAACTCATTATATTTGACATAGAAATTGGTTTAAGGATCCACTGTCGAAAGAACATAATTTTGCCTGATACATGAAGAGCGCTTCAATAGCTACACCAAAAACTGAACTCCTCAGTCCAACTGGATATCCAAATCCAACGGTATGTGTGCAAATAAGAAGACATATTTTCATGTAAGTGTGAAAGGAAAGCCAGTTATTACAAGAAACACATTACATTATTAGTGAAATAATAATTCAAAGAAATGGCATCTTTCTTGTTGCATAGGAATAACATTTCGCTTCTTAAACTTGTACTATATTGTCAAATTAGGATGTCTCCATGCAAATAAATCTATCAGGAAATGTTTAATGCTATAATTAAACCCTGGAAATTTTGAGCTTGCAGAATATTGGTGAAACAGATCTACCTTTTCTTGTGACTCTCAACCCAGACCATACACCAAAAAGTACCATGCTTAAGTGGTCAACTGCTCATCCAGTCCCATCTGTTGCTGCATCAAAAGCTTCGCTTGAGCTTGATCATATCCAAGGGAAGAGAGGAATTTGGTTTTGTGGGGCATACCAAGGTGAACTTTCATGCATGCTGAGACCGACTTACAAATAGATGCCATACTGTAATATGGAGTTTCAGAAATCAGAGCTGATTTTTACTATGTTTAACAGATATGGAGTCGCTTTACATTTACTATCATCTGAGTATTTGTTCTGCATTTTGTCAGGTTATGGTTTCCATGAGGATGGATTAAAGGTAGCGACTAGTGGTCAATAATTTCTGAGTTATAACGATATATGATGTAACAAGGTGACCAAAGATTGTCTTCTAGGATGTACTTCTTACATAGAACACCCAAGCCTTTGGGAATGATGGTGGCCAAACCTGTAGCTTTCTATGCAGTATTTTTCTTTCCAAGAGCTATATGGTTGGTTAAATGCATCTTACAGTGTATCTTCTTGGCAGGCTGGCATGGCTGCTGCCCATAGTATGCTTGGAAAAAGTTGTGCTCTTTTGAGCAACGCGAAACACATGGTACCTTCCCTGATAGAAATGGGGGCGCGCCTTTCTGTCACCAGGTTCCTAAGACATTATATCTCAGCTGGATGTGTAATGTGAGTTTACTCTTAGTGGCATTTACAGATCATCTTAACATATTTATACCAGAGGTTTGCCTCGTTGCAGTATTATATAGACGTTCATCTAGGATTGTAAGACCCTTCTCTATGTACACTGAAAATACCTGGGTTTATAGTGAGATGCTGAAGCCTATCAAAGTGCAAAAAATGTTCTGCTTGTTATAAAAGCTGGGAAAGATTGAGTTTGGAGAAATATATTTCATCTGAAGTGTTTTTTTTTCACCCTGGTGAAACATCTAAGGCAAAGGGTTCAATATCACAGAGGAGGTGTTACAGGAAGATACCTACCTAAGGAAGTCTCCAAGCTGAAAGAAAAGAGAATGAAATGGTTTTGTGTTCCACACAAACCAGTGTTGTATTCCATCATATAAATATAGCCGTAGGCTATGTACAAAGTAAGGAAAGTAAACAAGAAAGGAAATGTACATAAAAGGAAAGTGTACAGAAAGTAATGACAGATTTACAATAGATTGATCCTAGGAATAAATAGAGGTCAACCTTGCCATCTGAGATAGCCTGAGATTGAGCAGTAGATGGGGCTGGAGATTGAGGGGATTGAGCTGGATAATCAGTCAGGTTAACATCCTCCTGCAAGCTAATGGGTGTAGGACACACTTGTAGCTTGTCTCTCAATAGAAGAAATCGAGCAGAGGTCAGACCTTTGGTAAAAATGTCGGCAATCTGCTGAGCTGTAGGAAGGTAATTAATGACAATATCCTTTTGCACTACCTTGTCCCGAATGAAGTGATAGTGTACTTTGATATGCTTAGTGCGAGCATGAAAAACTGGATTTGAAGCAAGGGATATTGCACCAATATTATCACACCATAGAGTGGGAGTGTTGATAAGTGGAATATGCAAGTCTTGGAAAAACATTCTGAGCCAAAAAAGTTCAGCAGTAGCAAGAGCAAGGGATCGGTATTCAGCTTCTGTGCTGGATTTAGACACCACAGGTTGCTTTTTAGCAGTCCAACTAATGAGGCAGGGACCAAGGAAGATAGCATAACCTGTTGTGGATCTTCTGTCATCCGGATTCCCTGCCCAATCAGAATCAGTGTAGGCCTTGAGCTGTAGAGAACCTGGACTGAAGCATAGTCCTTGTTGGATGGTGCCTTTAAGGTATCTGAGAACCCTTTTTGCAGCTGCCCAGTGAGTAGTAGTGGGATTGTGCATGAACTGACATAACTGGTTTACAGAAAATGCAATGTCAGGCCTAGTTAAAACACAGTATTGTAAAGCTCCAACCAAATGTCTATACTCAGTAGCATTGGCTAGAGGATCCCCATCATATTGTGACAGTTTGGTACCAACAGGAATTGGAGTTTTGGCTGGCTTTGCCCCAACCATTCTAGTTGTCTCAAGGAGGTTAGTGATATACTTGAGTTGGGAAAGATGAAGGCCTGCTGTGGTTCGATGAACCTGGATGCCCAAGAAAAAGTGCAAGTCTCCAAGATCTTTCATAGCAAAGCTTTGCTTGAGGCAAGAAACAAGGTGAGTGATGGTAGATGAATTGTTTCCAGTGACAATTATGTCATCAACATAAATGAGTAGGAACAAGTGAATATCAGATTTGTGAAAAATGAAGAGAGAATAATCAACTGTGGATTCAACAAACCCGAGACCAAGTAGAGTGCTGGCTAGTTTGTTGAACCAAGCTCGAGGGGCTTGCTTTAGTCCATAGATTGCCTTTTGCAGCTTGCATACATGAGTGGGATGTGTTTTGTCAACAAAGCCCTGTGGTTGTTCCATGTACACCTCCTCTTCAAGTGATCCATGGAGGAAAGATTGGAGACATCCAACTGCTTTATTTCCCAACTGTAGTGTACAACAAGAGCAAGAATGGTTCTGATAGTGGATGCCTTGACCACTGGACTAAAAGTCTCTGTAAAATCAATGCCATCTTGTTGTTCATATCCGTTTGCTACTAACCTAGCCTTGAACCTTTCAATTGTGCTATCAGCCTTTTGTTTAACCTTGTAGACCCACTTATTTGAGATAATGTTTTTGTTGGGAGGTCGAGGGCAAAGAGTCCAAGTCTGGTTGGTCCTAAGTGCTTGATATTCTTCTTGCATGGCTTGGCACCATTGAGGATCTGTGTTTGCTTGTGCAAAAGTTTTAGGAGTGACAAAAACACTTGTGGCAGAATAGACCTGCAAAGGATACTTAGTAGAATAGAGTTTGTAATCTGAAAATTTTTTGACCTTTCTCGAACCATCTTGGGATCTAGTCACCATTGAGTGTGAGGGCTGAGTATTTGAAGGAAGTCATGAGGGCAGGTCAACTTGTGAGGAATTGGGAGGACTAGAAACTTGACTCTGGTCATCAAAATGTGACTCTGGAACAGGAGGGTCAGAACCGGTAGGGAGGTCATTAAATTGAGAAGGAATGATGTTGAATTCATTGTGAGTGACTGAATCAGGAAGCTCATGTCTGGGATCAACAGGATTGGAAATGACATGGGAGTTGGTAGTAATTTCTGCAGATATGAATTGAGGAGGAGTAAGAGTCATTACCTGGGAAGAATTTTCTGCTAAGGAACCAGAAACTGTTGCAGAGAGCTTAGTAGAGGGTGGAAACCAGTCTTGAGCAGGAAAGGAACCTTCATCAAACGCAACATGTCTGCTAAGAATAATTTTTCGAGTTGCAGGGTCAAGACATCTGTAACCTCTGTAGTTGGAACAATAGCCTAAAAATATGCATTTTTTGGATCTAAACATCAGTTTGTGATGGTTGTATGGTCGAATGAGAGGAAAACAGGCACAACCAAATACCTTAAGAAGGGTATAATCTGGTTGCTTGTGAAGGAGTTTGAAATAAGGAGACTGATGTTTCAAAAGAGCAGTAGGCAAGCGATTAATGAGGTAAACAACAGTGTTAAAAGCATCAACCCAGTAGTCTAAGGGCATCTTGGATTGAGAAATCAAAGCTAGACCTGTTTCTACTATGTGTCTATGCTTTCTTTCTGCTAAACCATTTTGTTGAGCTGTGTTAGGACAAGACAATTTACGTGTAATACCATGTGTTTACAGAAATTCATTGAATCTATTTGAGATGAATTCACCGCCACCATCTGAGTGAAAAGTTTTGATTTTCTTAGATAAGAGGTTTTCAGCCATGCATTTGAACTTAACAAAGCATTCAAAAGTTTCAGATTTTGATTGTAAGGGATAAATCCAAGTGAATCTTGAAAAATTGTCAATAAAAGTCACATAATACTTGTCACCATTGTTTGAAACTATGGGTGAACTCCAAAGATCTGAATGTATTATTTCAAGAGGAGCAAGGGTTACATTATGAGACTCAGAGAAAGGTAAAGCTTTAGACTTTGCTAATTGACAAGATTCACACAATGAACACTACTTGAGAGACTTAGTGACAGGAAGTTGCACTAAGGATTTGATTTTATCAAAGGTAGCAGTAGCTGGATGGCCAAGTCTTCTGTGCCAAGTGATAGGATCAGCAGTGACACCAAGAAAGGCAGTGATTTTCTTGGTTTTATTTATTTGGTTGGTGAAGGAGATTGGATACAACCCATCTTTACTAAGCCCTTGCAAAAGTGTCTGGCCCGTGCATTTGTCCTTCACAAAGTAATGAGATTCAGTCAATAAAAATACACAATGATTATCAGAACATAATTTTTGTATGGAAAGTAAGTTTGCAGCAGCTGATGGACAGTGAAGTATATTATTCAACTTGAAAGGAGTGCTAGAGTTAAAGAGAACTGCAGAACCTTGATTTGCAATTGTCAAACCTGTTCCATTGCCCACAGCAATTTCCTCATCACCTTTGTATGGTTCTTGGATAGATAAGTTCTCCAAAGCTGCTGTCACATGACTGTTTGCACCACTGTCAGCATACCAACATTGCTCTTGTGAATGTTCTATTGAAGAATTTGTTCTTGCTGCCATTGCCGCTAATTGAGCAGGTGGATGCTTGCCTTGATAAGCATAATCCATACGCTTGTAGCAGTCCAAGGCTGAGTGTCCCATTTTGCCACAGATTTGGCATGGTGCTCTATTGGAGTCAGCTTGAAAGGGATTCTTGTTGTTGCTGTCTCTTTTTTGATTTGGTCTGTAATTGCCCTTGTTCTGTCCAAATGACTTGCCTTTGCCATTGTTCCATGTAGGTTTTGGTTTATGAGAGTAGAGAGCAAAATTTCCTGAGTTACCAACAGATTGATGTTGATTGCCAAGTAGAGTTTCAAAATTTAAGAGTTCAGCTTGAAAATCTTGGAATGTCATGGGAGCATCACGAGTAGCAAAGTTGTATGAAGTAATAAAAGCAGTATATGCAGGACTCAAGCCACCCAATATGTAGGAGATGAGATCATCATCTTCTACTGGTTTGCCTACAGCCATCAATTGGTCAGCCCATAATTTGGAAAGATCAAGATACTCAGTACAAGACTGAGATCCCTGCTGTAAAGATTGCAACTGGCGCTTTAGATAAGCTACTCGAGAACGAGATTGAGAAACAAATCTTGTTGCCAGAGATGTCCACACTTGTCTAGAGGTGTTCAATCTATATATAGAGGATAGAACTATCTTAGACAGAGTGGTTGTAAACCAGCCAAGAAGATACTGGTCTTTCTTTTGCCACAATAGGTAACCAGGGTTGATTACTGTGGTTGTCTTTCCTGTTTCATCAGTGAGGAATTGATGGGGGCATGGTTTTGTACCATCAACAACACCCATCAGTTCATGGCTCCTGAGAATAGGGAGAAACTGTGAAACCCAATTTAAATAGTTTGAACCATCTAACTTGGTGGAAATGTGATGCGTAATACTTGGTAAAGTAAAGGTGTGGGTATGAGAAGATGAGTCCATGTTCAAAGCAGGATCAAAGGAGTATTCCTATGGTTTCTCTGATACCATGAAAGAAAAGAGAATGAAATGGTTTTGTGTTCCACACAAACCAGTGTTGTATTCCATCATATAAATATAGCCGTAGGCTATGTGCAAAGTAAGGAAAGTAAACAAGAAAGGAAATGTACATAAAAGGAAAGTGTACAGAAAGTAATGACAGATTTACGCTGATTTATAATAGATTGATCCTAGGAATAAATAGAGGTCAACTATCCTTAGTCTTGCCATCTGAGATAGCCTGAGATTGAACAGTAGATAGGGCAGGAGATTGAGGGGATTGAGCTGGATAATCAGTCAGGATAACACAAGCGAAGTCCTTATATCACATTTGGGGATGCCTTAACAAATATCTTAAGGATATGGATTTGGGCTAAGTTATATCATCTACTCACTTTTGTTACTATCACAAGATTTGGGACTTAATCACTGACACTCACATCCACTTTGACAATTTGGATTTTTTGCTTTTTGATTAAGGTAGGCTGCACTAGATTATGCATGTTGGGAATTTTTTTCTTAATGATAAGAGGGCTTTTGTTCACTAGTACTATCAAATATAATAGACGTTATTCAGGCAAACTGGCAGCAATAGGATTAGTGCAGTGTACTATCGTATCTCTTGTTGAAATACTGCTTATGATGCTACACCTTTTTCCTTGAACTGCATATCCTCACACCTTTTTCCACTTTTTAAAACTTCAAGTCGTAACATAGAAGTGCTTAGCTAAGCTATTAGTCGACATTACATTTGATAAGACTGTCCTATTTTACTGTTTATATCTCCTATAATGCAGGCTGCATCTTTGACAATCAGTCTCTTGGTCTTAACACTCATCTCTCTCTGCACTATATTGCCGTTCACATTTTTATGGTGATTAAGTTTGTTTTCCATGGAAATTTGATATATTATGCCTTGTGGTATCAGTCTATTGGAGGAAGGGGGCACGGTATTCAACTTTGAAGGAACCATGGAAAAATGTTCGCTGAAAACTGTTTTGAGAGTTCATAGTCCCCAATTCTACTGGAAGGTGCGTACTATAAATTTATACCCGGTATTTTCCTGAAGGGTCACATGCCACCACTGACAAGCACTATATTTCTTTGCCCAGGTAATGACACGGGCTGATTTAGGCCTTGCAGATGCATATATAAACGGAGATTTTTCTTTTGTTGATAAAAAAGATGGTCTTCTAAATCTTTTTAAGGTGAGATAAATCGACATGAATCTGACCCAATCCTCCAAAAAGCAATAATGTACAACTCACAAACAAATTTATTCTTATAATATTGGTTTTTCAGATTCTTATTGCAAGCAGAGATGCAAATTCCTCCATCTCAAAGTTGAATAAGAAAAGGTAAATGAACAAAAACTGATATATCATGACTGGCAAAACAGCTGGAATCCTGAACTGTGGTGTTACTAGTTATGTTCACAATCGCATCACATTGAACTGTCACTTTTGTTGACTTCAGGGGCTGGTGGACTCCATTGTTATTTACAGCTAGTATAGCATCAGCAAAATACTTTTTTCAGCATGTGTCAAGGCAAAATACTCTTACACAGGCCCGCAGGAACATCTCTCGTCATTATGACCTGGTAACAGATTATATGACCTGTAAAACTCCATGTTTTTATTGATGTCTCCGAATAAGTCTAGGAACAGTCTACAGTAACTATAATGACTTCTGAACTTATGCTTTGGCAGGAATAGTTTTCAGAGTACGTAAATATTTAGTATTGAGAAACATATGCGACACCTATGCTTTCGCGAAGCCATGGGTGAAAGCATGTAAACAATGGTGGCTTTTGGCTTTATTACCTCAACCTTTCCTGCATTGTACCAAGTGCATATTGTTATTGGGAATAGGCTATTTTCATAAACTTTTTTTTTTTTCAAAACTCTAGTTCATAAAAAGATGTTAAGTGGGGTTTTCTCTTCATCAATTAGGATTTGTTAGAAAATGGGCAAGATTAGCACAATCCCGTTTCTTTTACCGTAATTAGGATTTTTATTAAGAGTAATCTAGTTTCTTTTTGTTTACGGTTTTAGCATTCAAAACCGATTAGCTATTTAGTATTTAACAGGCAGGAGCTTACAATTCCTCCTTTGTTGTGCTTCAGAGTAACGACCTTTTTGCTCTGTTCTTAGATGAAACAATGACATACTCCTGTGCTGTCTTCAAGGTCGGGATCAAAACTTATTTTATAATGTATGGTTTAAAAATTGCATAATTTTATTTTTCTTTAACTTATATCGAAAGCATGTGTTAAAACTTTCATAGAAGGAAGATGAAGATTTAAAGGTTGCACAGCTGAGGAAGATCTCTCTTCTGATTGAAAAAGTAAGTCTCTTCAATGGGATTTCATCAAATATGATTTTTTTTCTTGTTGAAAAGCTACTTCAGTTTATCCTAAACTTCAATTTGTTTAGGCAAGAATAGATGAGAATCATGAAGTTCTGGAGATTGGGTGTGGTTGGGGAAGTTTAGCAATAGAAGTTGTCAAACGAACTGGATGCAAGTACACTGGCATCACCCTCTCAAAGGAGCAGCTGAAATTTGCAGAAAAGAAAGTGAGAGAAGTTGGGCTTCAGGTATTAATTTGATGAATGCAACTTTGCTTGTAAAAGCATATATCATGACCATTGAATACAAATAGAAAATGTTGGCTGCAACTCTACAAATTTATTACCTGTGCTTCATAAAAGAAGACGCCTGCATCTGTTACTGTCTCGTTGCAAGTTGCACGTGACTATCTGGTCCTTTTCTCATCATGAGAACACCTAATTCAAACGGGCATATTTTATTATTTTGTTTTCTAGGACTTCATATTAATTTTCATCAACCCTGTTACCAGGACCACATTAAATTTATTCTTTGTGACTACCGCCAGTTGCCTTATACCAACAAATATGACAGAATAATATCATGGTAAGTTCCTTTGGCAGTTAATTTATATTCTGACCATAACATCCCCAATAAATAACATGATGGTATTTTTCCAGTGAGATGCTAGAAGCTGTTGGCCATGAATTCATGGAAGAGTTTTTTCGTTGCTGCGAATCAGTATTACGAGAAGATGGGCTTCTTGTTCTGCAGGTAATGGTGGGAGACAAGAGAACTAGTGTCCTATATTCCCAATTTGATTTTACTGCCATGGTTGCAAGTGTATTTTGCCTTGTTCTCTTTAGCTCTCTCATGGGTTTAAGTTAATTATGCTAACCATTAAAGGCGGTTGATCTTTTCTAAGTTCATATCAATACCGGATGAACGTTACGAGGAGTACAGGCAAAGTTCAGACTTCATAAAGGAGTATATATTTCCCGGTGGATGCCTACCTTCATTAAGTAGGGTAACATCAGCTATGGCTGCTGCATCCAGATTCTGGTACAAAATTAATTACTTTGTATTGTTATTTATTTCTGATATTTATCCTCCAAAATATTTATAGAGTTTTGGTAATGCAGTGTGGAGGATGTGGAGAACATAGGAATTCATTACTACCAAACACTCCGATATTGGAGAAAAAACTTCCTGGAGAAGCAGAGGTAAGAAAAATCACGGCTAGAAAAACCAAGTTATTTATCTCAAGCTTCACATGCAACGCCGATATCGGATATATATAATATTAGCAAGGCTCTGCATAGAAAATAATACCTCAAATGATGAAAAGGTTTCCAATGATCAAATGTTCTGATAATTTCCCGGTAATCAATCCCTCGATTCACTTTTCCTGATATGAAATAGGAATGATTCAATGTTTATTATAATCTGCTTTGTTATTACGTGAAGACTGCTGCAGTGAAGTTCTGTATTTCGTTTCTGAGGGCACTAATTCTTGTTCTTTCAGCAAAATCCTGACTCTCGGGTTCAATGAAAAATTCATTCGGACATGGGAATATTACTTCGACTACTGTGCAGCTGGGTTTAACACACATACGCTTGGAAATTATCAGGTAATTGCTCAAAGTTTTAATATTTGGCCAAATCCCGTTTTGAAGCGGTTCTGATCATCAACTCATCTAAAATGCCAATTAATTCATGTTTTGCCTCGTGTGATGTAGATTGTATTCTCCAGGCCTGGCAATGCTGCTGCGTTTAGCAATCCATATCAAACATTGCCTTCAGCATCTTGATTTTGTTCTCAACGACAAAACCTTCAGATTCATTCCGTCCTGGACACGTTATATAGTTGACGTTGCTTTTTTATGCGATCATTTTCCAAAGTACGATGAAAGCCAAGAGAAAATAATAAAAAGTTTGCGATCTTAACAAATAAAAATATCATGTCGCACAAGTGAACATGTCCGACTGTTCTTTCTGGTTATGCTAGCTTGGTGTTGTAATCCATACCTGTCAAATTTTTATAAAGATTATTTTCAAGATGGGTTTTCACACTTTTAGTACCGTACGTGTTAAATATTTAATATTGTACAATTATCCACACACATAAATACTATGGAACTCGGTCTATGTCCCTCTTCCACTTGAGTCATACCTGTCCATTGAAGAAATATTTTCCTGCCTTCGTCTTGTACTTGTCCTCACTGGTATATACAGGTGAATTTATGTGGCATGTGATCTAGAAAATAAAAAGATCGGACTCGGCACCACTAATAGCATTGGCAATGGCCTAACCATTACAAGTCTAAAATTTAGCTAGAATGTTATCTTTTGGCCATAACATGGATTTCTAGTTAGATTTGTCCACATTGGACTAGTCATCCCAAAGTCTAAATAATAATAAAATATTATATATTTTAATATTAATTTTTTTAATATTTTGCAAACACACATTTAATCTCCACAAAATGCCTATCACAAATCAAATTCAGCAACATTTCCACCAACATTTAATCCAAAAGTTGAGAAATCCACCAACATTAGCAACTACCAAATCAACAAAACAAAACCTGTTGCTACCCAACCATAAAAACAGTTCATAAATTAGTTGCTAACCAACATTAAATTTCACCAATAAAACAAAACATCTATACAGATTTTCACCAACTTCAGTAGTAGTAGCTAGTCAAATTACTAATTAAAGTTTTAAAAAGAACTTCATAAAGCCATGAAGAAATTGTGGAGTAATCTATCCAAGATAAAAACACAGTCTAGCACACACATTAAGAACGATATCTGTCCATTGTCAATAATTTCAAAATTTAACACTTTCAGCAATGTAGTCTATACCAACACCAATACTTTAATGAATCAACACACATTAAATTGGGGCATCCTATGTTCAAAGGAGAGCTCTAATCCAAAAAAAAATGCAATATTGTTGTGCCACTGAATAAACACATTCGAACAAATATGAGATAACAATAGTCTTTGATCTTTTATCACTATTTTGATATGCATTACATAACACCTCGAAACTGTGAGGAACTGCCAAGAGATGCTCCACAACATAATCGTGCACGCTAAAGAGAGATTCACGTTACTGGCCTTATTAAAACAAGCATTAAATCAAAATATAGACAAATACAATCACAGATTCTCCTATTAGTAAAAAATCAACAATTCGAACAAATAAACGAAACTCACAAATTTTTTAAAATTTAACACACACCTAGATTAATATTTCTAAGGAAAATTTGAGACATACGTTGATCTCGGCAATCTAGGAAAAAATCAAGTGCTCAAGATCCAGATACTTTGTATTGCTGAAAGAGTCGATAGGTTCTCTGCAAATGGATGAAGCCGAGTATGGAAAGAAAAAAAGTGGAAGGGGGGAGGAAGTCGAGGGTGCAGAGAGAAGATGAAAATGGGAAAAAATGGAAAGGAAAAAAAAAAAAACACAAATAGGGGGAGGGAGGTGGTGTTCGGCGAAGGTGCAGAAAGAAGACGAAAATGGAAGGGAGAAATGAGAGGGTGCGAGTTTAGTATTCGGCGGGAGAGAAATGGATGAGAGAAAGAAATAAAGGGATTTAATCACTCGATGAAGGTAAAATGAGAATCAGAGAAGAGGGAGAGAAGAGACGGCACAAAGAATACACAAAGAAGAGGGAGAAAAGAGCGAGGAAGAGAGACTTACGTTGAAGACCACAAAGATGATGGCAACCGCTTGAGAGAAGGGGACGCTTGCAGGCTGGGGAGGAATGGGGCTGAAGGAAAATGTCTTGCGGGTTGAAGAAAAAAGGGGCGAAGACAGAGTTTCGGGAGAAAGAAAAAAAAAAAAGATAAATGAAATGAGGGTTTTGGGATGAAGACAAAAAAATCGAGGGAAAGAAAGAGCAGGAGGTAAAGAAATGATAAAAAAATAATTTAGTCTGTGTACAGTTCCACGCCAAGTATGGAGAGCAGTTAACATTTATTGTAGAAGAAATGTTAAATTTAAGATGTTTAGTTAGGCCAATGCTGGGGGTTTTTCCTCACATTTCCTTTTAATTTGAACTTGCATTGGCAAATGCTCTTAGTGGGCCAATTTGGATCACAAATCTACTTCAATTCATCTCAACTCATCTTCTAATCATTACAACTTTCTCAAATTCTAATACAAAATATAATAAATAATTCAATTTTTTCAAATTCTAAAATAATAATAATATTAAAAAATAATATTCTAATAATATTTTATTTAATTTTCAACTTTCATCTCAACTCAGTTCAATATTCAAACGTAGCCTAGTCAAAGTTTGGAGCAGAATTTGTTTTTTGACCGACTCCAACTTTGCACCAATATTCGCCTTGACTTATACTTCCGACTCCAAAATTAGTATACATAAGTTATAAAAAGTTGTATTATTTGTTTATTGATCATATATATCTAGATCGAATTTACATAGTTAAATTAAATATTGTAGTAGTATGTGTAATAATTATAGAATAATATACTTATATTATGCCAAGAGCTTAATGGCCTAATGGCATATAGCTTGGTTCTCCAAATAGAAAACCTGGGTTGAAACTGGCCCCCCACCCCTTATAAAAAAAATACTTATATTATAATATAAATAGATGGATAGTTTAGTATATGTACATTATAGTATTATTATCATACATAATCAAGTATAAAAAAAATATACTTGACTAGGTAATAGTGAGTAATATGTAATAGTCTAGTATAAGAATATGTAATAGTCTAGTATAGTAACATGCATTGGTTCATATAATAACTCTACACTCAATTGAGGTAGAATGTAGAGTTAAGGTTCGAACTCAGGACCCATGTTCTGATATTATAATGTGAAATTGTCACTTATCTAAAAAACTTAAACTTATGGTAAGAGATAGATTTAATTATTTATATTATATTTTTAACAAATATACACCGTATTTATGCTTCCCACTAGGGGTGAAAAGAAAACCAGTGAATCTGTAATTTAGACCGGACCGAACCGGTGGGTTTGGTCCGGTACTGGCTTTGGTTCAGTTCAGTACTAGTTTCATTTTTCTCAAAACGGTCAAAATCGATCCGCTTCCAGTTTTTCCTTTTCTAACACCAGACCAAACCGGACTGGACCGGTTCATATATATGTTTTAATTTTTTATATTGTATAAAATATTTTTTATATTTATATTGTATATAAATTTCATATATAATATATATAATTATATATAAAATAATTTTATATTATATGATAAATTACTAATTAATATAATATTAAATTTTAAAATCCTATAAAAATAACTATATATTATCACTATAGTCTATTGTATTAATAGTTATATTAATACTATATCACTATATATTATAATATACTATAATATGTCACTATATTATATATTATAATATACTATATAATATACCGAAAAAATTAGAAGTACCGATGCGGTAATGATTCTTCAAAACTCAAAGCCGGTATATACCGGTTCGGTTATAAAATATATCTAAAACTAGATCGAACCGGACCGGTTACATCCATACTTCCCACAATATCTATGTAATACCCAGGCTTTTTGTCCAGCCCAGCCCAAGTCATTAAGTCAAAGAAATGGTGCGTGTTTGGATAAGGTCTCAAAGGGTGGTTTTATTGCCCCAAAGCCAACATCGATTCTTAAGCCCATGTTAGAAAAAATAGTAGTTGTTGTACCTAAGTGAAACGGTGAGACTCACGGAGAGATTTGGATCATGAGTTGAGATGAGATGAGATGAAAGTTGAATAAAATATTATTAGAATATTATTTTTTAATATTATTATTTTTTGAGATTTGAAAAAAGTGAAATATTTATTGTATTTTATATGAAAATTTAGAAAAATTATAATTATTAGATGAGATGAAATGAGATAAGTTAAAATACTTTTTGTATCCAAACTTCCCCTTAGGATTTAGTTTCTTTTCTTTGAACGAAACAACAAGAAGCCTTTCTTCTTACTCGTCAATCTTCTATATTGCACATTACAACAACCCTCCCTCATTCTAGCAGCGCCTCTCTCTCTCTCTCTCTCTCTCTCTCTCTCTCTCTCTCATTTCCATAAATATAATACCTCTCATAGTGTCGAGAAACTCTAGATGATTTGGGCGCTATCAACCCTTCGAATTTTGTATGTTATCGCCGTTCATAACATAGCTTCTTATTAATTTACTACCATCGGTTTCCTCTCCTAATAAATAGCATTTTTCCAACCAATAAATGCCCTCGACCCTAAAGCTTTCCAATGCACCCAACTCAATTTCGAGTTTTATCATCTCTCTTTGAGATATTCCTCCTATTTTTTAGCAACCAGAATGATTTTGATAAGCCTCTTTTATTTAGTTTCTCTTGTTTTATATTTCTAAGTTGTGTGATGATTATGTATGTTAAAATCACTGCATTGTTGTATATGGTTTTAGAAATAATTTTGGTGATATATATATGGTTAGAAAATCACATATAGACATAGGAGCTGGTTGATATTTACATACATAGCACTTTTAGCTGAGAAAATATTGTATGCTAGATGTACCTGCAAAGTTGTAGATTTTTACTATTTCGGCATGTGGTTCTTTTATTTGGTTAATTCTTTAGTTTCTAGTTAGTGGTCACGTTCTATAGTTACTAATTAATGTGAAAAGAACATAGCTATTTAATATTTGATTTCACGTTGGACACAAGATGATTTATGCAACGGATGGAGAACCTTGTGCCAATTGATTCTATATTACTAGTCTTGATTCTGTTTTACTAGTTATTAGGAGAACTAGAGGAAACTCTTGATTAAAATGCCATTTTTCTAACTTTTTCTGTAAGCTTTGGAAAGGGTATTCCCATCCCGGCCCATTGGATTGGGCCTAAGCAAGGCTCTGAAGTCCTTTTTAGTTCGGATCACTCATCTCCTATGGGCCAAGGGCTATAAACAGAACCCAACCCACGAACTATATTAAAAGGAAAGGGATACATCACGCGGGAAACCATTCAAGAGTGTATAGACAGGACACGCCAACCCTAACACCCACCTGTGACACCTAGCATTAAAAGATCTACGCCAGCAAGTAAACGAAGAACATAAACAATCCTCCATTCTCTAACGATAGGGACGAGAAGTGACCGCTCCGACTGCCTACCGTCGAGACACTGCTTGGGGAGCCATACCACATTAATGATACCACCTCCGATGCCGTGCTGTATTTAAGGCCATGATGTTGGCAACTGGGGGCGTGATGTAGACCCTTGACATAGGGTACAAGATATTCCCCTAATATCTCGTATAAAAGCCAAACTCCAGGTACAAATAACTCTTTTTGAACTATCTAATTCTCCCAGAAAAGGTATTGACTTTCGTATTGGAGGTTCATCGAACCGCCATTGAGCCCACCTTTGTTGCTGTGATTGCAAGTAGAAAGATCCTGGCCTAGATTGTTGGAACTTGGCCCTGGTGTACAGAACACGACATTAACAAGCCTAAATGCTCGTATAGTAGGATAGATTTTTTAAGTCACTACAACAAATAATGTATTTTGGAACGAAAAGTTTCGTCCCAAAAGACTAGCAGTTCGTCCCAAAAAATATTTTGGGACGAAAAAAAACTGTCCCAAGTTCGTCCCTATAAAACAGTCCCAAAAGATATTTTGGGACGAAAATCACAAATTCATCCCAAAATATATCTTTTGGGATGAAATTAAGCTGGACCGTTCGATTGCGTTTGAACGGATTTTTTTTTTCTGGGATGAATTAAATTCGTCTCGAAAATACGTTCGAACGTTGGAAATAACGTTCGAACAATGAGGAATGGTTCGAACGGGTATTTCATGACCGGTCGATTGATACTAGTCCGTTCGACCAAATACACATGAAGAAACGTTCGAACAAAACAATTGATGATCGAACGCAAATAGTGAATTAGTTATACTAAAGCGTTCAAACGGCGCGAAATTTTTTACTATTCAAACTCTAAATTTCAATGTTCGAACGGTTGTTTCCGATTTATCTATGTTCGAACGTTTGATAAGAGTTCGAACGATTATTATTTTCTTGGACAATACTTAAAATCAAATAGATATTTATATTTCAAAAATACATTACAAATTGTTCAAAATAAATAATACTAATCTAATAAGTCAGAACTAAATAAATAAAATACTAATAATACTAATAAAATTATCAGTACGTGATATATAATTGTTCAATATGCAAAAACACTTATAATGAAATTCAATTGTTTGGAGGTCTGAATTGTTGCATAAGCATCTGCATTTGTCTTTGTTATTCTTGCATTTGGAGTTGCAGCTCTCTTTGCTGATTTTTTTTTATGGGCATCTCCATGTCTGCTTGTTTCGTCAATTGAGCCTCTAATTCTTACTGTTTTGCCATCAATTCTTCGATCTTAGAATTTGTATTCTCTAACTCAATGGCAGTAGTGGTTGACGTTGATGAAGAGGCTGAAGGCTTTACACAGCGACCCAAACCCCTCAAGTAGCCAGAACGTTGACCTAGAACTTGTGTAAAAATTTCAACATCACTTGTTGATGAATTATGATCTGATGCAGCTTCAGCACGGAAGACAACCATTTTATCCTACACACAACATATCTAATTAATATTGACACATTAATTTAAATATGGTTAATTAAAAGAAATTATAATACTTACATAATTCTCACTAGTATCGGAATGAGTCCACTCTCCATTACTATTAGTATGTGATGTAACATATAATTTTGTCAGATCAAAATTGGTGTCTGACTCTTTCTACAAGAGACATTGTTAAGATATAAGGTCAATATTAAAAACAAACTACATAGAATAAAAAAAATTAAAAAAAAAGTACATTACCAATTTTTGAGAGAGGCGATGGAAAGATCTTGAGCCTGCATGATGATGAATCTTTAACTTTGATTTATTCGTTTTGTTTATAGAACTTCACTCCTGCATAGAAGTTGTAAAAATTAACAAGTGAAAAATTACAAATATGACATAAAGAATTCATTTAATTTACCTTATATGATGGATCCTCAAACATGTCGCAAAGTTTTCCCATTCTTCAGGTCAGATATCCTGAAAAGGATGCTGGCATGCATTTTCCTTATTCTCATACTTCTTGTAATGCTCGTGACATCTCACCTTATACTTGCGGAATGCATTACAGATCAGCTCTTCGACAGTCCAACGCTCATCTCTCCGGCCAAAATTTAGCTTGAAGTCATCCTTGAAAAAGTATATACACAAAGATATTATCATTTAGAATATTACATAATATCAATAAAAATTTATCTTTTAAATATTACGTACCAAACAACGCTTCTTTATAAGCTCTTTCATATCTTGCGGGACTTTATGCCATGAACTCGTAGCCAAAGGTTCATAAGTCCGTGTAAGAGCACCCACATGCGAAGCAAGCCAAGTTGCTTGTTATCCCTCGCCTCCGGTATGTTCTTCAGGAATGTTAACCTTAATCTGACCTATTTTACAATATTTCTCCAACGTCACGCCTATAGTAATGCCTCGTCCGTGACGAGATTGTACTGTTATCTCTATAAAATAATATTAGTTATTTACCTTGTATCAATTATCATATATCTTAATGAAAAAAATGAGTATTAGCTATTTACCTTGTTCTGTAGAGTCAATCTTTAATGGTGAGTCAGACGGAGAGTTAGGAACAGGTGGAGATGGGATGCAAACTTCCTTCATCTTTGGTGGCATAATTGCGAGATACTGTATAATGTGAACACAAAACCGATCAATCATCTGTATCAGTTTCATCTATAGATTCACTCTCATCATCTGTAGATACTTCAGATGAGTCAACACTTTGATCAACTGTCGCCTCAACTATTTCAGCCTCAATATCTTCTCTATATAATGTGATTATCTCATACTGGCTCAAATCTACAAATAAGTTAAAGGCAAGTTGACTCTCTTGATATGCTTCTTAAGTAGAGGGATCATCTTCTTCTTCATTTTGACCCTCCGCTTCAGGGATAACGTCATAAATATTTCTAGGAGAAAACTTTTGTACTACTTGCCATTGATTTCCTAACTGAGGATCGTCTAAATGGAATACTTGAGATGCGTGGGATGCCAAAATAAAAAGATCATCTTCATACCATTTTTTTGATATATTAATACTTAGAAAATATTCATCCTGACATTTTCCCCTTCAAGGATTGCTTAAATCCCACCAATCACACTTAAATATATAAACCACAAGCTCCCCCACATATCTCATTCCAATTATATCTATGATAACTCCATAGAAATTAATATTGTCTCCATTATGACTCCTTTCGACAAAGACATCACTATTTTGTGTTTTTCTATTAAGTTCTCGATCAATTGTGTGATATCTACTTCCTCGAGAAATACAAGCAGAATATTGAGCAGCGCGTTTCGAGGGGCCATGTACCAATGCATATAGTTCGTCTGATATATCGTTCGGATTACTCGCATGTATTTATACAACTTACATATTAAATAAAGTATAAATACTCAATCGTTAACAATCCTCTCTATTTGAAATATGTTAGTGTAAAATTGCATCTATATTAATGTCATTACCCATTGTTCGAACCATTTTGGGAACTCCTGTTCATGTCTCTGGTCTATATCATTTACTCTCAGTTCTTTTAGCACGTTAAGATGATCACTGAAATTAAAAATTACCAATAATAAGTATATTCGTATAATTGTTTAATAAGTAAATTCAATGATTAATTAACAATTAATTTGAACTTACTTCAAGTGGCTCTCTATCTCTGGGCAATTATTTAGCACGTACCAATGAGCTTTCTCGAACTCCATTTCACACAAATCATAACCACGCTGAGCACCAAGTGGACGTACTTGTTGGAAAAATACAGAAAATCCGTTCCGTTGTCTTGTTTGGTCAATATCAAAGTTTCTTTTCGGCCGATCAAACCTTGTGTCAACGTCGTGGAAATATTTGGAACAGAATGTATGCCACTCATTATCAATATATGTTTATACAATTGATCCTTCTGGACGGGCCTTATTACCCACTGTGCGTTTCAACTTTTCAAGAAACCGTTCACTGGAATATATCCATCTATACCGGACTGGTCCTGCAAGTCGAGCCTCACGTGGCAAATGAACGGCTAAGTGAACCATGATGTCGAAGAATGACGGTGGGTAAATACTTTCCAACTTACACAATATAACTGCAATTTCTTGATCCATACGTTCCAAAATTTCTACATTTAACGTTCTAGCACATAAATTTTTAAAAAATGCACCCAACTAAATTAATGCAATCCGCACATCTCTGGTCTAAAAAATGCACCCAACTAAATTAATGCAATCCGCACATCTCTGGTCAAGAATCCATGAATGCCAACAGGCAAGATATGTTGTAAAAATACATGACAATCATGACTTTTTAGTCCAGTAATTTTTCAATCATTTATTTGCACACACCTTGTTAAATTCAAGGCATACCCGTCCGGTAATTTAATCTTCTGCAACCACTCACAAAATGTAGTCCTTTCGTCCCTTGACAATGTATATCACCCAATTGGCATGTAAACAGACAAATTCCTTTGTTACAAGTGCATTTCAAGTCTTATTCCCAACCGTTTTAGATATTTCTGTGAGTTTATATTATCCTTCGTTTTACCTTCAATTGACATCAATGTTCCTAACACGGACTCGCATATTTTTTTTCAATATGCTTAACATCGAGACTATGCCGCAGTTTTAACGTCGACCAGTAGAGGAGTTCAAAAAATATATTTTTTTTGTCCAATTCAACTCATTTGCACTTCGTTTTCTTTTCCGTTGTTTTTTACCAAAATTATTACTTCCAACATTCACAAACTATGCAATAACATCTTCGCCAGAAAATAATGGTAGAAGGTGCCCCCATTTAACAGTTCCATCAAACATCCTACCATTTCCACGCCATCTATGGTCATCAAGTAAAAATCGACGATGATCCATGAAGCATAATTTCCTCCCATACGTAAGCCATTCAGATTGGGTATGTTTGTTACAAGTTGGACATGCCAATTTCCCTTTAGTGCTCCAACCTGACAAGTTTCCATAAGCAGGAAAATCATTTATTGTCCATAACACCGCAGCATGCATCTTGAATGACTTGCCTGTTGATGAATCAAATGTTAAGACCCCATTCTCCCACAAATCTTTTAATTCTGCTATCAGTGACTGCAAGTGTATGTCTATATCATTTCTTGGTGATCTCGGATCTGGAATGAGCAAACTCATCATGAAATATGGATCTTTCATACACTTCCACGGTGGTAGATTGTACGGCATAAGTACAACTTTCCAAATATTATGACTAGTACTCATGTTTCCAAACGGATTAAATCCATCTATTGCTAACCCAAGTCGAACATTACGAGGTTCTTCAGCAAACCATGGGTGTTCCAAGTAAAATTCCTTCCAAACTTGAGAGTCTGCAGGATGTGACAAAACATTATCATTCTTGACTCTAGATGATGAGTGCCATGTCATATCCACAGCCGTTGAACGTGACATAAATAACCAATGTAATCTAGGTATCAATGGAAAGTGATGTACAACCTTTCGCAGCACATTCTGCTTCTCAGTTGTCCATCTTGATTCATGGCAAATGGGACACTCGTTCAACTGCTCATTCTCTCGCCAAAATAACACACAATCATTCTTACATATATGTATTACATTGTAATCAAACCCGAGTCTTTTTTTCAACTGTTTTGCTTCTTAAAAATTGCGAGGTAAAATATTGTCAAATAGAAGTGCCTCTTTAAACAGTTCGAGCAACATATTGACAGCCTTAATAGATATTCGGCACATGGATTTTATATAAAGCAGTCTAACTGTAAATGACAACTTACTATGCCTTCTACACCCTGGATATAACTCATGTTGTGAATCATTCCACAACCAGGTAAAAGTGTCATGACACGAATCATTTGAATTTGATGGATCAGTTCCACTTTCATCCGTAAACATTCCCGCACCAATGTCGCCCAACATTTGCTCCATATCCTCTTCGGGATCGTCACCAAGGGATGACTCAGAATGTACATCTTCATCGATGTCTTCTTCTTCATCTCGAAGTTCAAATGACGCTGGATACGATTCTCCATGTAAGACCCAATCTGTATAACCTTGGTCAATACCTTTGACAAACAGATGCTTTCTCACCAACTCTATCTTATGAGAACGTAAATTCTTGCAAAGTCCGCATGGACATCTAATACGACCGTCACTGCCAATTGTACAGGATGAGAACTCCAAAAATTTCTTAACTCCTTCAGCGTATAGATTGTAATTCTCACCTAACCGATCTCTAACTCGCACCCAACTCTTATCTATGTCTAATATCCTATTACAAACAGTCACGTGCAACAACAAACAATCAATTATATAACATGTAGTGCAATTTCTTCATTTCATCGGGTAGTTGGTCCTATCCCATTCGGGATTGTAAGATCATAATCGCCAATTTACCAACTATTATCTGTCACGTCCAACAAAATTTCGGCAGCATCTTCCCGTAGTTCTCCAAATATGCTCGTTTGGTCGTGCACATCGATGAGTGATACATCGTCAATGCACATTCACCGAAATTGCATATCCAAAGAATAATAAGGGATGACTCTACCAAAATCATAATGTCGGATGCAACAGATATAGTTTGATAGTTTGCGAGAATGATCTTACAATCCCAAACTATCCACTCTAGACAATTCAAGAGTTATCAATCATAGTTTAACATGATTGATAACTCTCGAACAGGTCTAAGGTTTATTTCAATGCCAAGTAGAAGATACAATATTAAAAGACAACAATAATAAAAAAAAATGCGAGAATACAATATGATAACTCCATATATACCATGGGTATTTTAATTATACATTATAGTTAATTTTAAGTATTAATTAAAATTATCTTTTATTATTTGTTAAGTGGTCCTCATAGTTTAATATTAATTATCTTTTATTATTTGTATTATTTGTTAAGTTAGTCCTCATAGTTTAATAATAATTATCTTTTATTATTTGTTAAGTTAGTCCTCATAGTTTAATTAATACTTAAATATTAATATGAATTTAAGTATTAATAATTCTTATGTTTTTATAATATAATTTTATCCCTTTTAAGTTTGTTGTAAGATAGTTTTTACAACTATTATCTTTTAAATATTAATATGAGTTTAAGCATTATTAATCCTTATGTTTTTATAATATAATTTTAACACATATTAAGTAATTAGTTGTAAGATAGTTTTTACAACTATTATCTTCTAAATATTAATAGGAGTTTAAGTATTATTAATCCTTATGTTTTTATAATATAATTTTAACACATATTAAGTAATTATTTGTAAGATAATTTTTACAATTATTATCTTCTAAATATTAATATGAGTTTAAGTATTATTAAACCTTATATTTTTATAATATAATTTTAACACATATTAAGTAGTTATTTGTAAGATAATTTTTACAATTATTATCTTCTAAAAATTAATATGAGTTTAAGTATTATTAAGCCTTATGTTTTTATAATATAATTTTAACACATATTAAGTAATTAGTTGTAAGGTAGTTTTTACAACTATTATCTTCTAAATATTAATATGAGTTTAAGTATTATTAAACCTTATGTTTTTATAATATAATTTTAACACATATTAAGTAATTAGTTGTAAGATAGTTTTTACAACTATTATCTTCTAAATATCAATATGAATTTAAGTATTATTAATTCCTACATATATATACTATATATAATCTACTATAATATTACATATTTATATTAAGGTTTAAGAAAGTTTTACAACCGTTCGAACACGGTTATATCCCATTCGAACATGTTTATTCGTTCGAACGGTATATAACCACGTTCGAATAGTATCAACCCAGATTCCAAACCCCAGCCAGTTCAGACGAGTACTATCTCATAAAACATTATCACAAACTCATATTCAGAAAACACTACAAACATACAACATATATACTTCGAATAACAACCCTCTAACAAGCATACAACATATATATTTCAAATAGCAACTCTCTAACAAATATACAACATATATATTTCGAATAGAAACCCTCTATTAAACATATTTTGTATTTAATCTAACAAGCACCTACACAATATATATATAAACTACAAAATCAACAAAAAAAAATATATAGATTTAGAAGTAAAATGATAAAAAAAAGTCACACCTTTAAGCAAAATATACTAAACAATCCTTTTTGTAAGATGATAGAATGAAGGATTATGTAAACAAAATGTAAGATTTTGGAGTGAAAACAGAGAAGAGTGAAAGAGAGGAGAGAAAAATAAAGTGCGGACTGATGGCGTGCGGGAAGATTATAAGTTATGACCATCCATTCGAACGTAAATAGAGTGCGGTCGAATGCGAAAAATTTCAGCGCGCCAATTTTTCGCCCAAACAAATTTCTGGATTACCGTTTGATCGGCTAAAAATTACGTTAGAATGGTAATCCAAGAGTTTTTAATTGGCGGGATATTTTTCCATCATTGTAATAATCCGTTCGAACGTAACAAATAACATTCGAACGGTTATACAAAGTCATTAATTGGCGGGATGTTTTCCCACCATTGTAATAATCCATTCGAATGTTTTTTTTATAAGTTCAAACGGTTTACAAGTACCGTTTGAACACATCACCTTAATGTTTAAATATATTTTTTTCATCATTAAATGAAAAGTACTGTAAGATCATATATATAGTAATATATACTATCATATATTTAGTAATCTATACTAAATATCATAGATATAGTATAGTATACTAAAGTATACTATCCTAATGTAAGATGCAGATAGCTATTAGTAATATATATTATCATATATATTAATAATATAGATAAATTTATAAGATGAATGAATATTAGTAATCTATACTCTATATATATAGTAAAGTATAGTATCATATATAACTTATATAGTAAAGTATAATGGAATATATAATATGATATATATTAGTTAAGTATAAACTCATAGCATATAGTACTATATGCTATCATATATATATATATATATATATATATATATATATATATTACAACCTCATATATAACACTTTGATAGTAAAATATTATGATATATTACTATTATACTATAATAAAATACATATAAGTTATTATGTTTTCATTTAAAGTATTATACTATCATAATATATATTATAATATATTATAATATTAAGTATATATAATCTACTATAATAGTATATATTATATTAATTTATAGGATTATAAATATAATATACATTTAATATGAAATTTTACAAAACCTAAAACAAATACCGTTCGAACGTTAAATATTAACATTCGAACAATAGTGTAACACCGTTCGAATGGTATAATATAACGTTCGAACGGTTATGCACATATAAGTTATCACGGACAGATATTTCTCTCACGCTGCCGTCCCCACCGTTTGAAAAAGAGAGAAAACATTTGAACGCCCATCAATCGCCGCCGTAATCAGCAACTACGTCAAATACACTTCCTCCCAAGTGAAGGTATGCATTTTAAAAACTATTTTACTGTTTATTTTTATGATTTTATGGTTTTATGGTTTTCATCAATAGTCACCGTAGAACACCATAAATCTACTGTAAGATGTTTAGAAATGAAGAGTAGTATGTGTTTTGTCGAAGAAACCACGGAATCGATGGATTTTTGGGTGTTTTCATGGCCGCTGAGTTGACTCAGCCATGGACGAGTTCGATCTATTTTCCATTCGAACGCGTTCGAACGATGTAACTCTTACGTTCGAATAGCTTTTAAACGTTCGAACGCATTTAATTGTACGTTCGACCATATATTATATTCGTTTGAACACTTGATATTAAATTCGAACCATTTTGTTTATATTAGCTTATTAAATTGTTTTCATTGTTTCATTGAATTGTTCTATCAATTAATTTATTAAAGTATATAATTTTGTAAATCTTTTCGTCGTAATTAGATTTTATCACTAATGTTGAATATATATTTTATTTTTATAATTTTAGGTTCATAATAATGTCTTATAGGGGCCATAAACGTGATAGATCTAGAGAACCTTCCATCCAAACAATTCAAGCGGACTGTTTTACTCGATCGACAAGTAAAACTATCTGATTTAGTGGCTCTTATATGGGAGGGTCATTCCCTCCCATCAGTATTGAATGATCGTGGTTGTGCACCAATCTTAGATCAACGAGAAGAATGAATGAAGGTCATTTCCTATATTGAGATTGTTATTGAGTTCTATGTCCGAGGAGCTCCTATTATATTTTCAGCAGACGGAACTCGCTACATATCTGGGTATTCCTAGGCTTCTTGATGCCTATCTGAACTTGCAGCCTAGAGAGTCTGATCCTTCAGGTGATGCAAAGATGTCTCAGGATGAGGGACCAGTTTACACAGATGAGATCGATACACTTGCTGATCATGAGGTCAGAGACTTGATTGGTGGTCCAGATGCTCCGGTATACGATGGGATGAAGAGTATTAGGCAGGCAGATTTATCTTCTTTCTTCATGATCATGAATTTGATTATTGCGAACAATATTGACCCTCGGCAGAACAAGACCGAGGTCGGCATGGATCGAACGAGATTTATGATACGGGTCGCTCGTTGCATCCCGATCGACCTCGTGGATTATATATTTGAGAGGATCCGATCAGAGGCACGATTCATTACGACAGATATACTACCGTTTGTGGTCCTCATCACTCGATTTTTGCTACATGCCTGGGTCGTGCCCTAACCTGCCGAGCGTTCTCAGGAGTCGATGGGATCGATCAACAGCACCACCCTGTCACGGAGCACGGGACACTCGAGATTTCGTTTCGTGAAGCTGTTCCTGGTAGGGTTGAGATTAAGAGAGATGCACAGTCGGGAGATACTGGAGTACCGGCTGGTGAGACATCTGCACAGGCCGAGGCATCACGCACATTTATTCGTGAGGAGATGGCCGACATATTGCGTGTTGAGATCGGCGTACATACATCAGCAATGATTGATGCAGTGCATACTGACATGTCTGAGTTGCTTACAAATATTATGGCTACCGTCTCTGGGTTATGTACAGAGGTTAATGAGTTACGTATAGAGATTAATGCCAATAATGCAACTCAGGTCACGCTCAGTACTTGACTGGCACAAGTAGAGAGACAATTAGCTGCAATCGAGAATGTGTGTAGAGACCTTGCATCACAATAGTTTCTATTTTTTATTTATATATTTTTTTGTTATAGTTATGGACAATATATATGGTGTTTTGATAATTTACTTTATTTGTAAATTAAATATTTTATCTTTTTTGGAGTAATTATTAATTTATATTATGTGGTGTATGATTGATAATATTTATTTAACTAAAAATCTTATTTAATATAAAAGAAATTATTAAAATATTTTTAAATTAATTACATAAAATTAATTACAACCGTTCGAACACAACAAATTATCGTTCGAACGGTTGTGAACTTTTCCCGCAATAATAAATTACCTCCCCGCTAAGATTTTAATATTCGAACGTGTTTTTTACCGTTCGAATGAGAAAAACTTTTTGAGACGATTTAATTCGTCACAGAAAAAAATGTTCGAATAGTAATTTGACTGTTCGAACGATTTTGTAAAGTCATTAATTTTTTAGGATGAAATTTAAATTTCGTCCCAAAAACTCAAATTTGTTGTACTGAGTGTTATTATATTTATGCCTATAGTTTATAATTCAAGGCTGAAAGTGTTTTAAATTTGGTTTTACGTTCATTTAATATTATTTTGGGTTTGTTTTTATGTACAACTATGTTATGTTGGGTTTGATTTTTGTAGTGTGTTTGTGTTTATGTTGGGATTATATCGTTTATTTAGGTTCTGAATGATACTGTCGTCATTATCAAGCGGTAATTCGTAAAACGAGATAAGTAAGTTTTAATCTGACATTTTTATTAAAATTTTCTAAACTCTTTATTTCTATTAAGCATGTATGAAGTGTTGTTGCTCAAAAAATTATTTTTGCATTGCATAAAAATGTTAGAACATCTCAAAGTAAATTATTATATCATGAAATGTGTGACTCGAGCCTAAAAGTTTATGTAAGTAGCCATGACATATTTATCGATGATTATCTTTGAAACTTCATGCGAATTATAATATGGTTACGTGAAATGATGTATGGAATTTATGTTAGTATGGTACCGTTACTAAGTTATGTTTAGGAGGAAAACTGCACCGAAAGACTTTGAGAAGGTGTAGACTTGTTCAATGAAAAATGTATGGGAGGACAACTACATACATTGAAGGACATTGAGAAAACATAGACCTTAAATAACTACACCGAAGGACATTGAGAAGATGAAGATCTCAATGAAGAGGAGTTATGAGAAGGAATTTTTAAAAGTATCTTTATAGGTACAAGACTTTTATTTTATGTTAGTATCATGATTTTAATTATCGTTTATTTTTACTTATTAATTCATTTTTATTTTTTTAATAAATATTGTGACTCATATGTTACATCTAACTTCATCAATCCTACTTACCGAATTGTGGACTTACCTTTCACCTATAAAATTTTTTTATTTTACGGATGTTAAAGAGGAGCATGCCAAAAAGGAGGCTTAGAGAGTTAGAATGAGAGTAATGAAATAAATGTCATCTACGAAATAATTAGAAGTTTTATTTGAAATTTTTATGAACGAATAATTTGAGTTGGTATAATATTTAGAACTCAATTTATATATGAAGGTTTTTATGTCATTTTAAAATTGGGGTGTCATAACAATTGACAGCCTATATGCTTCTCCCTAATTAAAAGGACAACCCACAAAACCTTCCCAACTTGGCAACCTGGCCTATAGAAATTGTTGTTGCCGCCCTTATAAATCAACTCCATTATCACCAAGCTTCTAGAAAGTTTGATATGATCACTAGAAATTATTATAAAGTGGACTTTGTTATCACTAGCTATATAAATATATATATATATAAATCATGCATGCTCGCATAAAATATTGACAAAGTTTAAAAGAAATTGACTAAAAAATATAGAATTAAAAGTCCTTATAAGAATCAAAACTTCTACCAAATCTTAAGGCCTCTGTCTGAGGGCTTCCAGAAGAAGAAAAAGAAACACGTTCAATTAATAGCTTTAAATATGTATGTCACCTAATTTCATATCACTCAATTCCCCTTCCATCCAAATTACGAGTATTTATTCCAATTCGAGATAATATTGATCATATATATAATATTCATTATGTATTTAATATTGTATAAAATATTTGTACAGAAAAATAGTTTTTCTAGTTTTTATTAAAAAATATTAAATATATTTAAGAAAAATTTACAAAAAATTTATTTATACACGTGTTGGTTATTGATATGTTAAAAATTATAAAATTTAAAATTTAAAAGAAAACTAACAAAATCAATCTTCTAAATAAAAATATAAATATAAGTAAAATTGTAAGCAAATTTACGTAGTCTACTCTTTTTTATTTGGTTGCACAGGGGATGTTGTCTATATAAACCTTGGTTTGCTCCCCAAATCGCAACCCACATCACTGTTATCACTTTCATTTACCGAGGAAAACATCTTGGAGGGCTGGCATGGCTGCTGCACATAGTTTGGCCGGTGAAAGTGGTGCTCTGCTAACCAACCCAAAACGCATGGTGCCTTCTATGATGGAAGCTGTTGCGCGCCTCTTTGTTACGAGGTTCTTTCAAACATACATCTCCTGCGGATGCTTAATGTGAGTCTACTGATCTTTCCTCCCTCCTATAAAGACATCTTTTTTCATATGATTCCGCAGATTATTGCTTCCTTCTTTATTAGTTATGCAGTGCGACATATATCTCCTTCTTTACATTGTATATGTGAATATATTGCAAATAGATAGTTAG
Source organism: Juglans microcarpa x Juglans regia (assembly GCF_004785595.1). NCBI lineage: Eukaryota > Viridiplantae > Streptophyta > Magnoliopsida > Fagales > Juglandaceae > Juglans > Juglans microcarpa x Juglans regia. The sequence continues at coordinate 36,683,396 of NC_054594.1, read as the reverse complement.
AAAAATATTTGAAATAAATAAAATATTTAAAAATTAATATTTAAATGATATGGGGACAAAAATAAATATATAAGCTGATGTATAATACGTTGTAAAAGTCATTAGTTAAAATAGGAAAAATGAATTTTGTTGATATATTAGGAAGAAAGTATATAGTCTTTAATTAATTAGTAGGTACTTCAATGGCCGTTGTAACGATTAATGTATTGTTACTTGTGGTAATATTGCAGATTGTTGGAGGAAGGGGGTACGAGATTCACCTTCGAAGCCAACAGGAGCATATGTCCTCTGAAAACTGTTCTTAGAGTTCATAGTCCCCAGTTTTACTGGAAGGTATCTACTCGTAATAGGATGGGCCCCGCCGGATATTGGCATTCAAAAGTTCAAATCATTTTCTGATCTTAATGCAACTTTTTCTCACAAGCAGTATTGGTGTAGTGATGAGAAGTTGGTTATGTTATGAGCAGGTCATGACAAGAGCTGATTTAGGCCTAGCAGATGCATATATTGATGGTGATTTTTCTTTCACAGATAAGAAAGATGGCCTTCTAAATCTTTTTATGGTATGATCATCGATCTAAGTCTTGAGTCCAAGTTATCTTTTTCTGGTATTTTTACATCCTCAGCATCTGCCTTGCTGATTTTGTTTTGCAGATTCTTATTGCCAGCAGCAATGTAAATTCCAACACAACAAAATTGAAGAAGACAAGGTATGTGTGTGTGTGTGTGTGTGTGTGTGTATTGCGATTAGTCATGATCTCCTCAATTGCAGTACTAGTTAATTAATTGAGCGTTCATCTTTTGTTGGCTTTAGGGATGGTGGACGCCATTGCTATTCACAGCCGGCATATCATCTGCAATAAATTTTTTCAAGCATTATTCAAGGCAAAACACTCTTACAAACGCTCGCAGGAACATCTCTCGTCATTACGACTTGGTATAAGATTATTAACTCTAAAACATTCCATGCATATTTTTTATATGATGTCTTTAAGAGTATGTTAAGAGTGATAGTACTGAAATTACACCCAATTACTGGTTTTGTATGTAACAAACAGAAGCTTATAATTCGTATTTTGGTATGTTTCTAGGGTAATGAACTATTTGCTCTGTTCATGGATGAAACAATGCAATACTCGTCTGCTGTATTTAAGGTCAGGTTCTGAACCTTCTGATGATTTATTAATTGCTAAAACTGCATCAACTTCTTGTCATGTCATCTTTCATCTAAGCTTTTAGCTTTGACTTAAATTCATTCGTATTGCAATATTGCTTAGAACGAAGATGAAGACTTGAAAGTTGCACAGCTGAGAAAAATCTCTATTTTGATTGAAAAGGTGAGTCTCTTGATCTGTTGGATCATCTCGGATTCTTACGGGTATAATTTCTTTCTCTCAGCAGTTCTAATTTGTGTCTACTTTCAAATAACAAGGCAAGAATTGATAGGAAGCATGAAATTCTTGAAATTGGGTGTGGTTGGGGAAGCTTTGCTATTGAAGTTGTCAAACGAACGGGATGCAAATACACTGGCATCACTCTCTCTGAAGCGCAGCTAGAATTTGCAGAAAAGAAAGTGAGAGATGCTGGCCTTCAGGTAATATATGATGAACGTTGCTATAAAGCATGTAGATCATCAATATTGAATACAGTAGTCATAAAATTATCATGCTATGCGTGATAAGATTTTTAATTAAAATATATGTAATTTTTTCTTTTTTTATAGAGTGATGTTTCTCAGCATGAGAACATGATCTGGTGAATTTGTTGGGATTTTCTATGTGTGGAAGTTAATTGGTTGTGTTTATGGAGCGGTCCGGTTTGATTATACAACCCGAAAAAGATCCATTGCGGTGTTTTCGGTAGATTTTCAATGAGGTTTGAGGCATGAAGAGGAGGCTTCAGCCTATTGGTTTAAGCTTGTTGGGGTCTAAATTTTTTACCTGTTTAAGCTGACGTATTGTATTTTTTTATAACATCTGAATAAAATTCTCAACAGTTCGGTAGACATCATGTTGCTGAATGACGTAAATCTCGTGTCGTTTGAATTAATTTCACTTTTTATTGTACCTTTTTTTTCCTGATCTTATCGTTCCTAGCAGAATCCGACATTAGACTTCTTTACCAAGTTTAAGTTACTTTTCTCTCAGGATCACATTAGACTTCTTCTTTGCGACTACCGCCAAGTGCCTGATACCCAAAAATATGACAGGATCCTAGCATGGTCAGTTCTTTTTTCCAAATTAAAACTGATCTCCAATATTCTGACTGATAATTTCAATAAAACCATGATATTTGATCCATTTAATTGTCAGCGAGATGATAGAACATGTTGGCCATGAATTTATGGAAGAGTTCTTTGGTTGCTGCGAATCATTATTGGCCGAAGACGGTATTCTTGTTCTGCAGGTAATGACTGGGGAAAAAGCCCAAGGTGGTGGCCTGTCTCTTACTTTCGGTTCGATATTAATGTCAGGGTTGCAAAATGCTTTGGTATATACTTATAGCTCTAACAATTAAACCTGGTTTATCTCTTCTTAGTTCATATCGATACCAGATCAACAATATAATGAGAATAGGCAAAGTCTAGGTTTCCTCAAGGAATATATTTTCCCCGGTGGATGCCTGCCATCGTTAAGCAGGATAACAGCAGCCATGGCTTCTGCATCCAGATTCAGGTATAACGTCTTTATATATGCTTTGGTAATTTACTTTTGAGTATTTATATAATAATCTCTCGGAAATTTATATAATTTCTCTAAATGCAGGGTGGAGCTCCTGGAGAACATCGGGATTCATTACTACCCAACACTCAGATGTTGGAGAAAAAAATTCACGGAGAACCGGAGGTAAGAGAAATAATCATTTTGAATTTAGTGTTATTTTCTTATAACTTTGTCAGTATCTCAAAGAAGTTTGGTCTAATTACCCCAACTTGATGAAGCTACGTACCGATTATATATTTTGAGTATCAGCCTGGAGGCGTCCTACTGAAACCTGCAGGCCTATCTCGGAGATGAAAGGGATCATGGGTTTATAACTAATGCTTATGATAGCTAACGTTATAAATTCATTTTGCAGCAAAATCGTAGCTCTCGGCTTTGATGAAAAATTTATAAGGACGTGGGAATATTACTTCGAATATTGTGCAGCTGGTTTTAAGTCGCGTACACTCGGAGATTATCAGGTAATTAATGTTTCATGTAAAATAAATGTCGGGACGAAATGGTAATATATAATTGGAAAGAATATTCAATGAGATCATATATTTTACACTCGATCGATCATATATTATTATTTGGCTTATATTAATTACAACTAATATATTTAATGTAGATTGTATTCACACGTCCTGGCAATGTTGCTGCATTCGGCAATCCATATCAAAGGGTGCCTTCGGAAGTTGATCATCATGATCCTAGTGTTCCTGATGGAGGAACCACCGAACCTTCGTATTAATGTCAGGAGTTGATGATCCCAGCTTTCCCCAACTAGATCAAAGATGGCATTAATGCACTCAGATGATGCTATCCATGATGCATCGATATATATATATATATATATATATATATATATATATTATGCCACTTTATTTTATTTTACTTTGAAGAAGAATTAAATGATGAATAAAGGTGTACTGGTCTATAATGGTTCATGGTCATGAACAATCCATCTTTTCTTCTACTGAATAAATACGTCTCTTGATCTTCTTCTTCTTCTTCTTCTTCTGCTGTCGAGTAGTGTAAAATTAGCGTCTATTTTCCTCCTTCTTCTACTTTTAATATTTTTTTATCTTCTAACCAATCGGATAAAGGCCATATCATGAATTGATCAAATATATATGCATCGTCCTTTCTTTAATTTGCATGAGCCAAAGTACTGTTGTTTCTGTAAAGGACGATGTTCCGCTCCCAGCTCTCGGTATAATTGGTATTTTTTTGTTTTGTTATTTTTTTAATGTATTTGTTAACACTTTGAAATATTTTTTTAAAAAAATAAAAAAATACAATATTATTAAAAAATACTTTCTTAATCATTAAATAAAATTAAAAATTAAAAATTAAAAAATAAAATAAAAAATTTCAACGAATATACAGTACGTACATTATTTTGGCATTCAAGATTTAGAATTACTTTTTTTAATTATTGCAGAATATACCACCACCACCACTGATAAGCACTATATTACTTTGACCAGGTAATGACACGGGCTGCTTTAGGCCTTGCAGATGCATATATAAACGGAGATTTTTCTTTTGTTGATAAAAAAGATGGTCTTCTAAATCTTTTTAAGGTGAGATAAATCGACGTATATCTGACCCAATCCTCCAAAAAGCAATAATGTACAACTCACAAACAAATTTATTCTTATAATATTGGTTTTTCAGATTCTTATTGCAAGCAGAGATGCAAATTCCTCCATCTCAAAGTTGAATAAGAAAAGGTAAATGAACAAAAACTGATATATCATGACTGGCAAAACAGCTGGAATCCTGAACTGTGGTGTTAGTAGTGATGTTCACAATCGCATCACATTGAACTGTCACCTTTGTTGACTTCAGGGGCTGGTGGACTCCATTGTTATTTACAGCTAGTATAGCATCAGCAAAATACTTTTTTCAGCATGTGTCAAGGCAAAATACTCTTACACAGGCCCGCAGGAACATCTCTCTGTCATTATTGTTGTGAAATACTATGTAAAACACACACATCAACGATGATAAATAAAATAAAAGTAATACAATCAAGAACACAATACACAATATACGTGATTCGACAAATTGCCTACGTCCACAGGAGCTGCAGAAATCTTATTAACCAGAGGAAATTACAATCACTCAATCTCAACTCATACTCTCTAGGATTTTTTGCTCTCTCACACAATATACACTCACTAGACAATTGTTCTCTCTCAAAATATGCTTAAGACCGTCCAACACAAGTCTAATATGATGAATATATAGTGAGTGGCGCTGGAAATCTAATCTGGCAAAATCTGCATACTTCGCTCGAGCAAAGTGTTGAGCGCGACTCGAGCGAATAGCCAAATGAACATTGGCTTGAGCGGAGTGTCGAGCGATGGTCAAACGAACACTAGGTTTTGCGTCTCGCTCTAGCGGAGTGTCGAGCGCGACTTGAGCGAACTTCTCTAACTTGCCTTTGCCTGAGCGGTCTGTCGAGCGACGTCGAGCCAACTTGGTTCGAGCCAACTGTTGAGCCAACTTTCAGCAAACACTTTTTCAGCTCCAAAACCAGTCTCCACATATACCCCAACAATCTCCCACTTGGAGACTGGGTCTCCACATACCAGCCACTGTTTCCAGCCAAGCCCTATCATCTCTACAGCTCACAGCTCCCGTCTTCAAGCTAGAAGACGCACTGAAGTCAAGCTCGACTTCAGTCTTCCACATACATTGCCCTTAGGGCTACTCACAACTCCCACTGCACTAGGAGTATCCGGTCTCAAACCGATCTTGGCAACCTTAGCCAACTTTCCCAGGCTTTCATGAGGAACGACAAAGCTGACTCCATTTGGCTTCCTCACATGTTTCGCGCAATCAAGCTTGTCTTTTTGCACTCTTGTATTTTCTTGCACATCACTGGACCCTGATGCTAAATATAAAGAATTAGATCTCTTACCATGCGCTAAGACCAGCGCACCCTTAGTGATCTTCCAAGCTCCTCCAGAGAACACTACTGCAAAACCGTTGTCATCAAGCTGTCCCACAGAGATCATATTTTTCTTCAGATTTGGAACATGTCTGACTTGCTGTAAAGTCCACATGCTCCTATTTACAAGTGTGATATGCACATCACCCACTCCCACTACATCCAATGCCTCTCCATCAGTCACATACATCTTCCTAAAATCACCAGCAACATAATTCTGCATGATTTCTCGATGTGAAGTGCTATGGAACGAAAACCCTGAATCCAACACCCAATCATCAATCGGACTGTGCACTGCAAGAAGTAAGGCATCATGAATTTCTTCTGCCACTACATTCACAGCATCATCATCAGAACTTTCTTGATTCCTGCAGTTTCTCTTTATGTGGCCTGACTTGCCACAACTCCAGCACGTGATCTACTGCCCAGATCTCATCTTGCTATTTCCCCTACTCTAGGAGCTTGACCTACCATATCCTCTGCCTCTATTGTCAACAATCAGGGCAGATCCTGAACCCGAAGACTCACCAAAGTCTCTCCTACGTACTTCTTCAGCAAGTACCATGTCACATATGTCATCATAGTTCAGTTTTGACTTGCTGGCTGAACTACTCACAGCCATCCTCATGGCCTCCCAACTATTTGGCAACAATGCCAACAAAATCAATGCTCTGATCTCATCATCAAACTCAATCTCTACAGAAGACAATTGATTTGTGATCGTATTGAATTCATTCAAGTATTGGGCTACAGACATACCTTCAGACATCTTCAGATTGAACAATTTCTTTATCAAGTGCACCTTATTGTTCGCAGACGGCTTTTCATACATACCTGACAATACCGGATGAACGTTACGAGGAGTACAGGCAAAGTTCAGATTTCATAAAGGAGTATATATTTCCCGGTGGATGCCTACCTTCATTAAGTAGGGTAACATCAGCTATAGCAGCATCCAGATTCTGGTACAAAATTAATTACTTTGTATTGTTATTTATTTCTGATATTTATCCTCCAAAATATTAATAGATTTTTGGTAATGCAGTGTGGAGGATGTGGAGAACATAGGAATTCATTACTACCAAACACTCAGATATTGGAGAAAAAACTTCATGGAGAAGCAGAGGTAAGAAAAATCACGGCTAGAAAAACCAAGTTATTTATCTAAAGCTTCACATGCAACGCCGATATCGGATATATATAATATTAGCAAGGCTCTGCATAGAAAATAATACCTCAAATGATTACGTGAAGACTGCTGCAGTGAAGTTCTGTATTTCGTTTCTGCGGGCACTAATTCTTGTACTTTCAGCAAAATCCTGACTCTCGGGTTCAATGAAAAATTCATTCGGACATGGGAATATTACTTCGACTACTGTGCCGCTGGTTTTAAGACACATACGCTTGGAAATTATCAGGTAATTGCTCAAAGGTTTAATATTTGGCCAAATCCCGTTTAGAAGCGGTTCTGATCATCAACTCATCTAAAATGCCAATTAATTCATGTTTTGCCTCGTGATGCAGATTGTAATCTCCAGGCCTGGCAATGCTGCTGCGTTTAGCAATCCATATCAAACATTGCCTTCAGCATCTTGATTTTGTTCTCAATGCCAAAACCTTCAGAATCATTCCGTCCTGGACACGTTATATAGTTGACGTACGTTGCTTATTTATGCGATCATTTTCCAAAGTACGATGAAAGTCAAGAGAAAATAATATAAAGTTTACGATCTTAACAAATAAAAATATCATGTCGCACGTTGTGAACATGTCCAACTGTTCTTTCGGGTTATGCTAGCTTGATGTTGTAATTCACACTTATAGTACCGTACGTGTTAAATATTTAATATTGTACGAATATCCACACACATAAATACTATGGAACTTGGTCTATGTCCCTCTTCCACTTGAGTCATACCTCTCAATTTAAGAAATATTTTCCTGCCTGCGTCTTATACTTGTCCTCACTGGTATATACAGGTGAATTTATGTGGCATGTGATCTAGAAAATGAAACTGAGAATAACTAAACAATTGTTTGAAAACAGAAGAGCAATAAAAAGATCGGACTCAGCACCAAAGAGCATTGGCAATGGTCTAGTCATTGCAAATCTAAAATTTAGCTAGAATGTTATCTTTTAGCCATAACATAAACTTCTAGCTATATTTGTTCACATTGGACTAACCATCTCAAAGTTTAAATAATAATAAAATATTTTCTATTTTAATATTAATTCTTTTAATTTCTTTTAATATTTTACAAGCACACATTTAATCTCCACAAAATGCCTATCACATATCAAATTCAGCAACATTTCCACTATCTAAAAGTTGAGAAATCCACTAACATCAGCAACTACCAAACCAACAAAACAAAACATGTTGCTACCCAGCCATAAAAACAGTTCATAAATCAGTTGCTACCCAACATTAAATTCCACCAATAAAACAAAACATCTATACAGATTTTCACCAACTTCAGTAGCAGTAACTAGTCAAATTACTAATTAAAGTTTTAAAAAGAACTTAATAAAGCTATGAAGAAATTGTGGAGTAATCTATCCAAGATAAAAACACAGTCTAGCACACATTAAGAATGATATCTGTCCATTGTCAATAATTTCAAAATACAACACTTTCAGCAATACAGTCTATACCAACAACACCAACACTTTAATGAATCAACACACATTAAATCGGGGTATCCTATGTTCAAAGGAGAGCTCTAATCCAAAAAAAAAAAAAAAAATGCAATATTGGTGTGCCATCGAATAAACACAAATATGAGATAACAATAGTCTTTGATCTTTCATCACTATTCTGCTATGCATTACAAAACTCCTCAAAATTGTGAGGAATTGCCAATAGATGCTTCACAACATAATCGTGCACGCTAAAGAGAGATTCTCTTATTATATATGGATATATCGTGCACGCTAAAGAGAAATTCACGTTACTGACCCTATTAAAACAAGCATTAAATCAAAATATAGACAAATACAATCACAGATTCTCCTATTAGTAAAAAGTCAACAATTTAAACAAATAAACAAAACCCACAAATGTTTTAAAATTTAACACACACCCAGATTAGTATTTCAAAGGAAAAATTGGGACATACGTTGATCTTGGCAGTCTATGGCAAAAATAAAGTTCTCAAAATCCAAATGCTTTGTGTTGTTGAAAGAGTCGATGGGTTTTCTGCAAATGGTTGAAGCTGAGTATGGAAAGAAAAAAAGTGGGAGGGAGGGGGGGGGGGGGGGGGAGGGAGTCGAGGGTGCAAAAAATGGAAAAAAATGGAAAGGAAAAAAAACACACAGACAGGGGAAGGGAGGTGGTGTTTGGCGAGGGTGCAGAAAGAAGACGAAAATGGAAGGGAGAAATGAGAGGGTGCGAGTTTAGTATTCGGTATGAGAGAAATGGAAGAGAGAAAGAAAGAAAGGGATTTAATCACTCGATGAAAGTAAAGTGAGAATCAGAGAATAGGGAGAGAAGGAACGGCACAAAGAATACGGAAAGAACAGAGAGAAAAGAGCGAGGAAGAGAGACTTACATTGAAGACCACGAAGACAAAGGCAACCGCTGGAGAGAAGGGGACGCTTGCAGGTTGGGGGGAATGGGACTAAAGGAAAATGTCTTGCGGGTTGAAGAAGAAAGGGGCGAACATAGAGTTTTGGGAGAAATAAAAAAAAGATAGATGAAATGAGAGTTTTGGGATGAAGACAAAAAAAAAAAAAAAATCGAGGGAAAGAAGAGCGGGAGGTAAAGAAATGATAAAAAAATAATTTGGTCTGTGTACAGTCCCTCGCCAAGTATGGAGAGCAGCTAACATTTACTGTAGCAGAAATATTAAACTTAAAATGTTTAGCTAGGCCAATGCTGGGGTTTTTTCTCACATTTCTTTTTAATTTGAACTTGCATTGGCAAATGCTCTTAGTGGGCCGGTTTGGATCATAAGTCCACTTCAATTCATCTCAATTCATCTTCTAATCATTACAATTTTCTCAAATTCCAATACAAAATATAATAAATAATTCAATCTTTTCAAATTTTAAAATAATAATATAAAAAAATAATATTCTAACAATATTTTATTTAACTTTCAACTTTCATCTCAACTCAGTTTAACATTCAAATCCAGCTTAGTCAAAGTTTAGAGTGGAATTTGTTTTTTGACCAACTCCGACATTAGTATACATAAGTTATAAAAAGTTGTATTATTTGTTTATTGATCATATATATCTAGATCGAATTTATATAGTTAAATTAAATATTGTAGTAGTATGTGTAATAATTATAGAATAATATACTTATATTATGCCAAGAGCTTAATGGCCTGATGGCGTATAGCTTGGTTCTCCAAATAGAAAACCTGGGTTCGAACCCCCCACCCCCTTATAAAAAAAAAAATATATTTATATTATAATATAAATAGATGAATAGTTTAGTATATGTACAAATCATAATATTATTATCATACATAATCAAGTATAACAAAAATATACTTGACTAGGAAATAGTGAGTAATATGTAATAGTCTACTATAAGAATATGTAATAGTCTAGTATAAAAACATGCATTGTTTCATATAATAGCTCTACACTTAATTGAGGTAGAGTGTAGAGTTAAGGTTCGAACTCAGGATCCATATTCTAATATTATAATGTAAAATTGTCACTTATCTAAAAAACTTAAACTTATGGTAAGAGATAGATTTAATTATTTCTATTATATTTTTAACAAATATACATTGTATTTATGCTTCCCACTAGGGGTGAAAAGAAAACTAGTGAACTACTAATTTAGATCGGACCGAACCGGTGGGTTTGGTCCTGTATCAGGTTTGGTTCAGTTAGGTACCGATTTCATTTTTCTCAAAAAGGTCAAAATCAATCTGGTTCTAGTTTTTCCTTTTCTAACACTAGACCAAACTGGACCAGACCGGTTCATATATATATTTTAATTTTTTATGTTGTATAAAATATTTTTATATTTATATTATATATAAATTTTATATATAATATATATAATTATATATAAAATAATTTTTTTATTATATGATAAATTACTAATTAATATAATATTAAATTTTAAAATCCTATAAAAATAACTATATATTATCACTATAGTCTGTTGTATTAATAGTTATATTAATACTATATTACTATATATTATACTATACTATAATATGTCACTATATTATATATTATAATATATCACTATATATAATCTATAATATAGTATATTATATATTGTATATTATATTTTATATTTTATAATATATTATCACTATATTATTATATATTATAATATACTATATAATATACCGAAAAAACCGGAAGTACCGATGCGGTAACGATTTTTCAAATCTCAAAACCGGTATATACCGGTTCGGTTATAAAATATATCTATAAAATATATCTAAAACTAGATTGAACCAGACTGATTACATCCATACTTCCCACAATATTTATGTAATACCCAGCCTTTTTGTCCAGCCCAGCCCAAGTCATTAAGTCAAAGAAGTGGTGCGTGTTTGGATGAGGTGTTAGGGACCCTGGTCTTGTCCCTAACACTAAGGACCACGAGCTTGCCTTGGTGAGGATGATGACCGAGTGACCTTGCCAACTTACTTGGCCTTAAAAAAAAGGATGGTGTTTGAGTGATGAAATGATGGAGATAATGATGAACTCGAGTAGGCTAAGTGTTGATTATGAGCGTTTGATGCAATGTGGGCGGCTTGAAGGGTGCCCTTGATGTTTCGGCCACTTGGATGGTGATTAGGGTTGGTATGGTGAAGTGTAGTTAGGGTTTTGTGAGGTGACTATGGTGGATTTCGAGATTTGGAAGAGTTGGCTTATGGTTAGAGTTTATGATGATGCTAGGGTTTGGGAATGAGGTGTAAGAGTGAGGCTAGGATTTGGTGGTTGAATAAGTCTAGGGTTGCTCCTTGAATTTAGGGATTGATTAAAGATAAGATGAGAATGATAGGATTTGGATAAGGTAAGTGGATGAAGATGGATGGTGTTTGAAGGAGTCTAAGGTTGTTCTTAGAGTTTAAGGATTGGTTAGGATAAAATTAAGGAATTATTCCTAAGTGGTAGGAATATCTCTTTATGTAAGTGTTGGATTTGGTATTGGTTAAGGTGAACGGATTTGGGTTGACTTGGTATTTGGAAGATTGGCTAGATTTGGTTGGTTTAGGAATGAATATGGAAAATTTACAAGATGGAGGGAATCTTTGAGGGAATAGGGGAATTTGAATTTGAACTAAGATGGCAAGTCAATAGTTGACTAGAGAGATTATAGGAAGAGTGATTTAAGGAATTGAAGTGATTGTCAATTCCTTAAATTAAGGGATTTGAAATGGGAGGAAGTTAAGACTCCTAAAAGGAAAAAATTACCTTATAGGGATTTGAGGTGGACGATTAGAGTTTTATGGGTGGATGACTTATGTGTAGTCGAGTATAGTAAGTGTAAGTATGGAAAGATGAGAGGCAATTAGGGTTTCGGCTAGGTCAATGTTTGTAATGGATGAAGGGTAATTAAGGGAAGTGATCTATTTATGGAAATTAGGGCAAATACTAGGGTTGGTCGAGTTTTATAGGTGAGAAGATCAAAATGGATGGATGAATGGATAATGTGGTGGCCGAATATTACCAATAACTCTCAAGAACAATGCAAGCACTATTCACAAAAAGTAATTGGATCAATAGAGAGAAAATGAAAGATCAAATGCGTATATGATATTGAATGGATGAATAATATATAAAAGATATGAACACTCAAAATTAATGAATGAACACAAGGATAAACATAAACCAACTTTGATTCACGAATGTCACAAAGTTGACAAAAAACAAGATAGATTTGATCACACCAATTCACGAACGTCAAGGTGATGATTCTCTACAAGGGTTTCACGAACGTCCCCCAAGTAGCCCAAGTGCCAAGCACCGAATGGTGATCTCAAGAACAAAATAATCCGCCTACAATGGAAATTTGCCAAAAGATCCAAATGCAAAAACTAAGGGTCATATTTATAAGGATTATAACTTGAAAACTCCTAATAGGTCTCTAGGAAAATAAATTAATTAATTAAAATAAATAATAAGCAATAACTTAATTGATATAGGCCAAGTTGGTCTATGGCATGCTTGAGCCCATGGGTGGGCTAGGTTGGCCCATGGCATGGGCCATGGGCATGGCTGACATTGCTGATAAGGCTGCTGGCATGTGACTGACATGACCTAGGCATGGCCTGGGTGCTGGCCTGGTTGGCATGGCCATGGGCCACAAAACATGGGATCCTACCATGAGGTCTCAAAGCGTGGTTTTATTGCCCCAAAGCCAACATCGATTCTTAAGCCCATGTTAGAAAAAATAGTAGTTGTTGTACCTAAGTGAAACGGTGAGACTCATGGAGAGATTTGGATCGTGAGTTGAGATGAGATAAAAATTGAATAAAATATTGTTAGAATATTATTTTTTAATATTATTATTTTTGAGATTTGAAAAAAATGAATTGTTTATTGTATTTTGTATAAAAATTTAAAAAAATTATAATGATTAGATGTGATAAAATGAGATAAGTTAAAATACTTTTTGTATCCAAACTTCCACTTAAGATTTAGTTTCTTTTCTTTGAACGAAACAACAAGAAGCCTTTCCTCTTCCTCGTCAATCTTCTTTATTGCACATTACAACTACCCTCCCTCATTCCAGCAGTGCCGCTCACGTCTCTCTCTCTCTCAAATTTCTATAAATATAATACCTCTCACAGTGCTGAGAAACTCTAGATGATTTGGGCGCTATCAACCCTTTGAATTTTGTATGTTATCACTATTCGTAACGTAGCTTCTTATTAATTTACTGCCATTGGTTTCCTCTCCTAATAAATGGAATTTTTTCAACCAATAAATACCCTTGACCCTGAAGCTTTCCAATGCACCCAACTCAATTTCGAGTTTTATCATCTCTCTTTGAGATCTTCCTCCTATTTTTCAGCAACCAGAACGATTTCAGTAAGCCTCTTTTATTTAGTTTCTTTTGTTTTATATTTCTAAGTTGTGTGATGATTATGTATGTTAAAATCACTGCATTGTTGTATATGGTTTTAGAAATAATTTTGGTGATATATATATATATGGTTAGAAAATCACATATACAAATAGGAGCTGGTGGATATTTACATACATAACACTTTTAGCTAAGAAAATATTGTCTGGTAGATGTACCTACAAAGTTGTAGATTTTTACTATTTCGGCATGTGGTTCTTGTTATTTGGTTAATTCTTTAGTTTCTAGTTACTGATTAATGAGAAGAGAACATAGCTATTTAATATATGATTTCACGTTGGACACAAGATGATTTATGCAACGGATGGAGAACCTTGGGCCGATTGATTCTGTACCATTAGTTATTAGGAGAACTAGAGGAAACTCTTGATTAAAATGCCACTTTTCTAACTTTTTCTGGTAGCCTTGGAAAGGTTATTCCCATTACAGCCCATTGGATTGGGCCTAAGCAAGGCCCTGAAGTCCTTTCTAGTTCAGATCACTCCTATCCTATGGGCCATGGCTATCAACAGAATCCAGCTCACGAACTATATTAAAAGGATAGGGATACATCACGTGGGAAACCATTCAAGAGGGTATAGACGAGACACGCCGACCGTAAACCCACTTGTGACACCTAGCATTAAAATATCTACGTCAGCAAGTAAACAGAGAACATAGACAATCCTCCATTCTCTAATGATAGGAACAAGAAGTGACCGCTCCGACTGCCTACAGTCAAGACGCTGTCCAAAGAGCCATGCCACATTAATGGTACCACCTCAGATGTCGTGCTGTATTTAAGGCCATGATGTTGGCAATTGGGGGCGTGATGTAGACCCTTGACATAGGGTACAAGATATTCCCCCAATACCTCGCATAAAAGCCAAACTCCAGGTACAAATAACTCTCTTTGAACTCTCTAATTCTCCTACAATTCTCCCAGAAAAGGTATTGACTTTCGTATTGGAGGCTCATCGGACCATCATTGAGCCCACCTTTGTCTCTGTGATTGCAAGTAGAAAGATCCCGGCCTAGATTGCTAGAACTTTGCCTAGGTGTATAGAACACGACATTAACAAGCCTAAATGCTCATATAATAGGATAGATTTTTTAAGTGTTATTATATTTATGCCTATAGTTTATAATTCATGACTGAAAGTGTTTTAAATTTGGTTTTACGTTCATATAGTATTATTTTGGCTTTGTTTTCATGTACAGTTGATGTTATGTTGGGTTTGATTTTTGTGGTGGGTTTGTGTTTATGTTGGGATTATATTGTTTATTTAGGTTTTGAGTGATACTGTGGTCATTATCAAGCGGTAATTCATATAATGAGATAAGTAAGTTTAATTAATCTGACATTTTTATTAAAATTTTCTAAACTCAATATTTTTATTAAGCATGTATGAAGTGTTGTTGCTCAAAAAATTATTTTTGCATGGCATAAAATTGTTAGAACATCTCAAAGTAAATTATTATATCATGAAATGTGTGACTTGAGCCTAAAATTTTATGTAAGTAGCCATGGCATATTTATCAATGATTATCTTTGAAACTTCATGCGAATTATAGTATGGTTACGTGAAATGATATATGGAATTTATGTTAGTACGATACCGTTACTAAGTTATGTTTAGGGGGAAAACTGCACCGAAAGACTTTGAGAAGGTGTAAGACTTGTTCAATGAAAAATGTATGGGAGGACAACTACATACACTAAAGGACATTGAGAAAACATAGACCTTAGACGAAGAAGTAAAGAGGAGCTTTCAATAACTACACCGAAGGACATTGAGAAGATGAAGATCTCAATGAAGAGGAGTTATGAGGAGGAATTTTTAGAAGTATCTTTGACGGTACAAGACTTTTATTTTATGTTAGTATCATGATTTTAATTATCATTTTTTTTTACTTATCAATTTATTTTTATTTTTTTTAATAAATATTTGAGACTCATATGTTACATTTAGCTTAATCAATCATACTTACCGAACTGTGAACTTACCTTTCACCTATAAAATTTTTTATTTTACAAATATTAAAGAGAAGCATGCCAAAAAGGAGGCTTAGAGAATACATGAAAGGGTTAGAATGAGAGTAATGAAATAAATGTCATCTACGAAATAATTAGAATTTTTATTTGAAATTTTTATGAACGAATAATTTGAGTTGGTTTAATATTTAGAACTCAATTTATATATGAAGGTTTTTATGTCATTTTAAAATTGGGGTGTCATAACAATTGACAACCTATATGCTTCTCCCTACTTAAAAGGACAACCCACAAAACCTTCCCAACTTGGCAAGCTGGCCTATAGAAATTATTGCTGCCGCCCTTATAAATGAACTCCATTATCATCAAGCTTCTAGAAAGTTTGATATGATCACTAGAAATTATAAAGTGGACTTTGATATCACTAGATATATATATATATATATATATATATATATATGAAATGAAATAAATACGCAAAAACTCAAGCAAGTTGCACAATTATAAAATAAGATAAGGTTTTAATTACTCATCATGCATGCTCACATAAAATATTGACAAAGTTTAATATTATCTAAAATATTTGCAAAGAAAAATAGTTTTTTTATTTTTTATTTGAAAAATACTAAATATATTTAAGAAAAACTTACTTATACACATGATATCAGTTATTGATATGTTAAAAATTATAAAATTTAAAATTTAAAATTTAAATTTAAAAAAAAAACTAATAAAATAAATCTTCTAAATAAAAATATAAGTAAAATTATAAGTACATGCACGTAATCTACTCTTTTTTATTTGGTTGCACAAGGGATGTTATCAATATAAACCTTGGTTTGCTCCCCAAATCACAACCCACATCACTGATATCACTTTCATTTACCGAGGAAAACATCTTGGAGGGCTGGCATGGCTGCTGCACATAGTTTGGCCGGTGAAAGTGGTGCTCTGCTAACCAACCCAAAACGCATGGTGCCTTCTATGATGGAAGCTGTTGCGCGCCTCTTTGTGACGAGGTTCCTTCAAACATACATCTCCTGCGGATGTTTAATGTGAGTCTACTGATCTTTCCTCCCTCCTATAAAGACATCTTTTTTCTTTATTAGTTATGCAGTGCGACATTTATCTTCTTCTCTAACGTCCGAGGCGACAAGGCCGGGACCGTCACACCCCCACCATTCTGTACATAGGTGAACGCCAGCCATGCACGTGTCAAAAAGTTATACGTACATACGCGCTCGATATCTTCACATGAGGATAAGAAAATTTTATACATTATATTATCATCTTATTTTCATTTTATTAAATATGATGTGTTATATTTATTACTATTAAATAATTATTTATTATATATTTCTTTATCATCTAATAGAGATTAATGTACTATATACTATTTAATATAATTAAAATAAGATAAAAATATAATGTATAATATTACTCAAGAGAAAATAGAGAAGTTCTGTCATCACTAAAAGCTAACGTCAAACATCATTTACAGTTGACAGACCAATCAACAAAGTCTCTCTTGTCCTTAATTTGTCCCTCCCAGCCTATGCAATCCTTTCATGACTCGGCCTTCTCTCTCCCTCTGAAACATCATGTGGAGAGATTTATACGAACAAGCTTCTTCAGAAAAAAAGAAAAAGAAAAGTGTTTCTTAGATCCGTTGCTTGCTCTTACCTTCTTCTCGTTTGTCTTAAAAGGCGTGAATTCTGGGTTTCGGTTAATTGGTGCAGAAGTGAGGTGAGCATGGATTAACCGAAGGATTACAAAAATGATGGAAATGAAAAGTATATGAAGTAATTAGGGGTGTAAGATTTTTCGTCCGGTCAGGAAAACCGACCCGAGATCCAAATTTAGGTTGGCTTAGGGATAAAAGGAATAAAAAAAATAAAATGGAAAACCGATTTAACCGATCAAACCGGTGAGTTTGGTTTGTAGGTCCAATCCGATACCCATTCTTAAAAATTGAAACTCGTTTAGTATCGGTTTTCATAATTTGAAATCCGGTTTGAATTGAACTAGACGGTAGATTGGTTATATATAAATTTTTTAATTTTTTATATTATATTATATATAATATATGTTAAATTACTAATTAATATAATATAAAATTATAATCTTATTATTCATATTGTCTATTAATCTTAAATCTTATCAAATAAAATTATTATAATATTTGATATAACAATATATAAAATTAATCTTATAAATTTTTAATCTAACATCAAATTAATCTTATTAATTTTAATATAATATTTGATATATATAACATATAAATTTTAATCCTAAAGTTTAGAATTAGGATATAGGACCACCCAAATCCTTCTAGTAATTCCACCATCTAAGAGCATCATGTATTTTATCTTCATTTTTCATTTTACTATAGTGATCCTGCTAAATTTAGTTGGCACTGTTCATCCATGTAAATTTTTTTAATTCATTTATCTTGCTACTTTGTCTTCCTCTTAACACTTGCAAGATGAAATGAACTTTAATATTTTGCTAGATGCATAACTACGAATGAAATCATCTGCCATGCATCTAATATTTCTCTTGTAATATAGTCACATGTTTTTCGTCTTTCGATTTTATTTTTAAGTTTTTTGCTTAGATTTTTCTTTATTTATTTTTGTGTATCTAGGACGAAGTTATATTACATTGTATATGTGAATATATTACAAATAGATAGTTTGAAAAATATTTGAAATAAATAAAATATTTAAAAATTAATATTTAAATAATATGGAGACAAAAATAAATATATAAGCTGAAGTATAATATGTCGTAAAAATCATTAGTTAAAATAGGAAAAATGAATTTTGTTGATATATTAGGAAGAAAGTATATAGTCATTAATTAATTAGTAGATACTTCAATGGCCGCTGTAACGATTAATGCATTGTTACTTGTGGTAATATTGCAGATTGTTGGAGGAAGGGGGTACGAGATTCACCTTCGAAGCCAACAGGAGCATATGTCCTCTGAAAACTGTTCTTAGAGTTCATAGTCCCCAGTTTTACTGGAAGGTATCTACTCGTAGTAGGATGGGCCCCGAGGGATATTGGCATTCAAAAGTTCAAATCATTTTCTGATCTTAATGCAACTTTTTCTCACAAGCCGTATTGGTGTAGTGATGAGCAGTTGGTTATGTTATGAGCAGGTCATGACAAGAGCTGATGTAGGCCTAGCAGATGCATATATTGATGGTGATTTTTCTTTCAGAGATAAGAAAGATGGCCTTCTAAATCTTTTAATTGTATGATCATCGATCTAAGTCTTGAGTCCAAGTTATCTTTTTCAGGTATGTTTACATCCTCAGCATCTGCCTGGCTGATTTTGTTTTTCAGATTCTTATTGCCAGCAGCAATGTAAATTCCAACACAACAAAATTGAAGAAGACAAGGTATGTGTGTGTGTGTGTGTGTGTGTGTGTGTGTGTATAGCAACTGGCAGAACTTTGTTGGTGATATATATATTGCGATTAGTCATTATCTCCTCAATTGCAGTGCTAAATTAATTGAGCGTTCATCTTTTGTTGGCTTTAGGGGATGGTGGACGCCGTTGCTATTCACAGCCGGCATATCATCTGCAATAAATTTTTTCAAGCATTATTCAAGGCAAAACACTCTTACAAACGCTCGCAGGAACATCTCTCGTCATTACGACTTGGTATAAGATTATTAACTCTAAAACATTCCATATTTTTATTTGATGTCTTTAAGACTATGTTTAGATCTGGGTTCGATCGATATTATAGCATGAATTCGATCGATATAAGCATGCAAGTATCGATGTATCTATGCGTGTAGAAATGTATATATAATTAGTGTTAGCCATGTTTTTTATCTGACAAAGTTCATAACGAATGACTCGATCCTGAAACTTCCATTCAAGTTCATGGAATAATGCTAGCATGGAGTTCACAATTTACCAATCAGGACACCTTGTTGGATCAATTGCGAAATATGTCTTAAATTGTTATCCTAATACCTTATTACCATAAACATCTTAAATTTTGAGACTTTGTTTAGAGTGATAGTACTGAAATTACACCTGATTACTGGCTTTGTATATAACAAACAGAAGCTTATAATTCGTATTTTGGTATGTTTCTAGAGTAACGAACTATTTGCTCTGTTCTTGGATGAAACAATGACATACTCGTGCGCTGTATTTAAGGTCAGGTTCTGAACCTTCTGATGATTTACTGCTAAAAAACGCATCAACTTCTTGTCATCTTTCATCTAAGCTTTAGCTTTAACTTATTCATACGTATTACAATATTGCTTAGAATGAAGATGAAGACTTGAAAGTTGCACAGCTGAGAAAAATCTCTATTTTGATTGAAAAGGTAAGTCTTTTGATCTGTTGGATCATCTCAAATTCTTAGGGGGTTTTTCTTGCTCTCAGCAATTCTAATTTGCGTCTACTTTCAAATAACAAGGCAAGAATTGATAGGAAGCATGAAATTCTTGAAATTGGGTTTGGTTGGGGAAGCTTTGCTATTGAAGTTGTCAAACGAACGGGGTGCAAATACACTGGCATTACTCTCTCTGAAGCGCAGCTGGAATTTGTAGAAAAGCAAGTGAAAGATGCTGGCCTTCAGGTAATATATACATATATATATATATATATATGTATGTTTATGATGAACTTTGCTATAAAGCATGTAGATCATAAATATTGAATACAGTAGTCATAAAATCATGCTATGCGTGATGTAGTTTAAGATTTTTAGTTAAAACTTAAAATAGATGTAATAATTTTTTATAGAATGATGTTTCTCAGCGTGAGAACATCTGGTGAATTTGTTGGGCTTTTCTATGTGTGGATCTTAATTGGTTGTGTTTTTTGCGCTGTCTAGTTTGATGATCCAACCCTAAAAAGATCTGCTGTCCTTATTTTTGGTGGATTTTCAATGAGATTTGAGGCATGAAGCGGAGGCTTGGGCCTATTGGTTTAGCCGGAGCGATCATGGACGTAGGGGTCTAAATTTTGACCTATTTTGACTATTAGTCCGACCAGACGTTTACTATATATTATATTAAACCCGATGACGTATTGTATTTTTTATAATCATCTGAATAAAATCTTCTGCAGTTCGATAGATATCATGTTACTCATGAATGACATAAATCTTGGATTTTTATTATACTTTTTTTAATTTTCCTCTTATCGTAGCTAATGGATTCCCGTGTTTGGGACGTTAGATGAGATATAAAATTTTTATTTGATTTTATTTTATCTCATTTTATTTTATTTCTAAACATAATTCAAATATAAAATTTTTATTCTAATCATTATAACTTTTAACTAATTATTATAACTTTTTTAAACTTTCAAAGAAAAAATAAAAAATAATTCTAACTTTTTTAAATTTTTAAGCAAAAATAACATTATAAAACTATATTATTATAATATTTTAATTTTATAATATTTTTTATTTAATTTATTTCTCTTTCATTTCTCAAAATTTAAAAAATACGCAACTTAAATTATCTCACTATTATTCACAAATTATTTTATTATTATTCACAAAATTCTCGTCAAATCTAACTCCCCAGACAAGACTGTTAACTTTTCTCTCAGGATCACATCAGACTTCTTCTTTGCGACTACCGCCAAGTGCCTGATACCCAAAAATATGACAGGATCATATCATGGTCAGTTCTTTTTTCCAAATTAAAACTGATCTCCTTTATGACTGAAAATTTCAATAAAACAATGATATTTGATCCATTTAATTGTCAGCGGGATGATTGAACATGTTGGCCATGAATTTATGGAAGAGTTCTTTGGTTGCTGCGAAACATCATTGGCCGAAGACGGTATTCTTGTTCTGCAGGTAATGACTGGGGAAAAAGCCCAAGGTGGTGGCCTGTCTCTTACTTTCGATTTGATATTAATGTTAGGGTTGCAAAATGCTTTGGCATATATTTATAGCTCTAACCATTAAACCCGGTTTGTCTCTTCTTAGTTCATATCGATACCAGATGAACGATATAATGAGCATAGGCAAAGTTCATGTTTCATGAGGGAATATATTTTCCCCGGTGGATGCCTGCCATCATTAAACAGTATAACAGCAGCCATGGCTTCTGCATCCAGATTCAGGTATAACGTCTTTATGCTTTGGAAATTTAATTTTGAGTATTTATATAATAATCTCTCAGAAATTTATATAATTTCTCTAAATGCAGGGTGGAGCACCTTGAGAACATCGGGATTCATTACTACCAAACACTCAGATGTTGGAGAAAAAATTTCACGGAGAACCGGAGGTAAGAGAACTAATCATTTTGACTTTAGTGTTATTTTCTTATAACTTTGTCAGTATCTCAAAGAAGTTTGGTCTAATTACCTCAACTTGATGAAGCTACGTACCGATTATATATTTGACTATCAGCCTGGAGGCGTCCTACTGAAACCTGCAGGCCTATCTCGGAGATGAAAGGGGTCATGGGTTTATAACTAATGTTTATGATAGCTAATGTTATAAATTCATTTTGCAGCAAAATCGTAGCTCTCGGCTTCGATGAAAAATTTATAAGGACGTGGGAATATTACTTTGAATATTGTGCAGCTGCTTTTAAGTCGCGTACACTCGGAGATTCTCAGGTAATTAATGTTTCATGTAAGATAAATGTCGGGACGAAATGGTAATATACAATTGGTAAGAATATTCAATGCGATCATATATTTTACACTCGATCGATGCTAGTAGTTGTAATTTCTATTATTATTATAATTTGGCTTATATTAATTACAATTAATTAATGTAGATTGTATTCACACGTCCTGGCAATGTTGCTGCATTCGGCGATCCATATCAAAAGGTGCCTTCAGAAGTTGATCATCATGATCTTAGTGTTCCTGATGGAGAAACCACCGAACCTTCGTATTAATGTCAGGAGTTGATGATCCCAGCTTTCCCCAACTAGATCAAAGATGGCATTAATGCACTCAGATGATGCTATCCATGCATCAATAAATATATATATATATATATATATATATATTATGCTACTTTATTTTATTTTACTTTGAAAAAAAATTAAATAATGAATAAAGGTGTACTGGTCTTTGCCTTTCATGGAGTTTGCAACGCACCGGGATCAGGTGTATGGTCATGAACAATCCATCTTTTCTTCTACTGAATAAATATTTGAATCTAAACGTGTACGTCTTTCTTCTTCTTCTTCTACTTTTAATATTTTTTTCACTTCTACCCAATCGGATAAAGGCCATATCATGAATTGACCAAATATATATGTACAGTCCTTTCTTTAATTTGCATGAGCCAAAGTACTGTTCTTTCTATAAAGGACGATACTACGTCCACCGCTCCCAACTCTAAGTGGGAGCTACCATTAGGTATAATTAGTATTTTTTGTTTTGTTATTTTTTTTACATGTATTTTTTAACACTTTTAAATATTTTTTAAAAATTAAAAAAATATAATATTATTAAAAAATATTTTATTAATCACTAAGTAAAAATAAAAATTTAATAATAAAATAAAAAATTTCAACGATAACATCGAGCAGTAAAAACAAGTGGTGAGAATATCATTTTTCTTAAAAGATTACAGAAAAACAAGATACTACAGTCACCGCTAAGAGCTACCGCTAATTTATATGTATTTTTTTAACACTTTAAACATTTTCTTTAAGAAAAAAAATTTTACAACATTATTAAAAAAATATTTCCTTAATCCTTATAACTTTTCAATCCACAATGGACTATATATATATATATTTGCGACACCAAAAATTTTGCCGTTAGTCTTGGTCCCTTTTGCTGCGAGATATGAGTAGTTGCGACAAGCACTAGATGGTCCGAAAACGTTTATCCTTTGCGGCGATGAAATGTACTTGCAAGCCCAGAATGTCGCCGGCAGTGTCTATTACTTTTGTTGGCATTAAATGGGTATTTACTGTTAAAGTAACAACACAGCAGCAGTCCATACCAACTACATTACCGTGTTTGGAGATAAAGTCATCTTGATCAGTTGAAGTGTTCCAGTTAATCTACATGGGTCACTAGCAGCTAGCAGCACTTAAATGTCTATCCAGATCTGTTACATAGTTCCCATCTTTGGTGATAAACTTTATCCTATCTTAGTTGTTTAATCTGTAACAATATGTTCTTATCAATTGTCTGTTAGCAAACCTTATCAAATGTAAACATCTTTTGTAACTCTATTTATATACGATGAATACATTAGGAATTTATTCCGCCAAGTCCTAAAGTTCCAACCTTTCTTTCATTTACGACCATCCCTATTTGTCTGGAAATGCAAAATACAATTGTCCTGATAAATGATTAATTACGACAACTACTACTTAGTCGGAAATGGCTCTTTTTTCGCACCATCTTACTATTTTTTATTTTTATATAATAAAATATAAATTATTATAGTTAACAATTTTTAAGATTTTCAATAAAACGAGACTTTATATAAAATCTTTAAATAAAAGTTTTTGAATTTATATTTAATACAACGATTTAAAATAGGGCCGAAGAAAATTGGAAAGCGTGTAAACCGGACCAAATTAACCGGTGTGTTCGGATCCAATTTTGCAAAACTGGTTTAATACCAGTCCAATTCCGGTTTTGCTTTTTATAACACAGGACTGGTAATTTTTTTTATATATTATATATAAAATACTTTTTAGATTTTTTATATTATATGCTAGTAATTAATATAATATTAAATTTTAAAATCTTATTATTCATGTCTAAGAATCTAATAACATAAAATTAATATAACATTTGATATAACATATAAATTTTAATTGTAAAACATAAAATATGACAATTAATATAATATAAAATTTTAATATTAAACATGAATATTAATATTGGTTATTAATATTAACATACTTTTGATATATATATATATATATATATATATATATCAATGTTAAATATATTTTACGGCAAAATGAATCATAATATATATTCTTTTTAATAAATACATTTATACACATTTGATCGTAAGCATTAAATATGTATTTTTAGTTTCGTAAATAATTGGACACAACTCTTACTTTCTTTCTCTGCTCTAGAAAATTGTGTGAGGTTTTCATCATTAAAATTTCATTAAAGGAATCCAGTAAAATTGGACCAAATCAGATCAGAATCGGTAAAACTAGAAGTTCCGATTTCGGTAATGAATCGATACAATATCGGATCTTCGATTCTTAAAAGTGATGTATACCAGTTCAGTCATAAAATATGTCTAAAACTGAATCGAACCGAACCACTCACACCCATAATTTAAAATGAGACCTCATTATAAATTTTGTGCCTCAATTTAGAAGATTTTCAAAAGATTTATTTGAAAATATATATTATTCATTGTATTAAATATTAAATTTAGTATCACAGGAACTTGCTTGTATTGAAAAATATAAAACCATTTAAATTATTATTTAATGAAATGATTTTATATTTTCGCATAAAAAAAATTAAAATAAAAACGTACACTTTCGCGGCAGTAGATTATACGGCATAAGTACAATTGGCTATCTACTATGACTAGTACTCGTGTTCCCAAACGAATTACATCCATTTATTGCCAATTTAAGTCGCACATTACGAGGTTCTTCGACAAACTAATGGTGTTTCAATCAAATTCATTTCAGACCTGAGAATCAGCAGGATGTGACAAAACACTATCATTCCTGACTCTGGATGATGAGTGTCATGTCATATCTACAACCGTTGCACGTGACATAAATAACTGTTGTAATCTAGGTATCAAGAGAAAGTGGCGTACTACCTATTGTGGCACATTTTGCTTCTTGGATGTTCATCTTGATTCATGGCAAATGGGACACTTATTCAATTGCTGATTCTTTTGCCAAAGTAAGACACAAGCATTCTTACATGCATGCATTACGTTGTAATTAAACTTGAGTCCTCGCTTCAACTGTTTTGCTTCATACAAGTTGCGAGGTAAAATATTATCTGACTGAAATGCCTCTATAAACAGCTCGAATAATATATTGACAAGCTTAATTGATAATCGGCATATGAATTTTATGTGAAGTAGTCTAACTATAAATGGCAACTTACTATACCTTCTACATTCTGGATATAACTCACGCTGTGAATCATTCCACAAGCATATAAAAATGTTATGGCCCGCATAATTTGAATTTGATGTGTATGTATCATCTTCATCCATAAACATTCCCACACCAATGTCATCCAGCATTTGCTCCTTATCAGCCTCATCGTATTCATCACTAACAACCTCTGGTTGTACATCTTCATCAATATATTCTTCTTTACTCTAATACGCTCGTCACTATCAACTGTACAAGATGCGAACTCTAGGAATTTCTTAACACTTTCGGTATATACATTGTAATCCTCACTAAAACGATCTCTAACTCGTATGGAACTCTTATCCATGCATAATACATTATTACAAGTAGTCATATGTGCATCAACAAGTAAGTATGTATCTGACATATTGTTTAATTTCTTCCTTTTATCGGGTAGTTATTCCTATTCTATTTGAAATTGTAAGATCATCGTCGCCAACTTATTAACTATTATTTGTCACGTCCAATGAAATTTAGGCAGCATCTCTTCATAGTTCTCCAAATATGCTTGTTTGGTCGTGTACACTGATGAGTAATACGCCGATGCATCATCATCGAAACTGCATATCCGGAGAACAACAATGGATGAATCTACCAAAATCATAATGTCGGACGCGAACAAATACAATTAGATAGTTTGTGAGAATGATCTTACAGTCTCAAACAGTCCACTCTGGATAATTCAAGAGTTATCAATCAACTGTTCAATGGGATTGATAACTCTCGAACGGGTTTAAGGTTTATTTCGATGCAACATATAAGACATGAGAGTAATACACAATAACAATTCAGGATACAAGAATATATCAAACAACAGATAATTATATAATTCAGGTATTATTTTTTTGCTATATAATTTTTTAAATCTAATCAATTGTACTATATGATTTTCTTAAATCTAATCAATTGTGTTTTATTATTCTTGACAATATTTTAAATTTTACATCATTAGATTTTATATATGTCTATTTTATATCAAGTATTTTAATTAGAATTACTCTCATTATGTTAACCACTTCGTATTTTTCATTTGTATATTTATTTACTTGTGTGCATGTTTTTAAGTATGAATTATAGTTTATTATTATGTTGTTCTATTGTTTTGTTTAAAATAAAACCTCCTATTGTCTATTATGTTTTTTAAGTATTAATTATTATACTCTCATTATGTTTATTATTATGATGTACGTTCTCTTGTGTGATAATTTAAAATACATTTTTGAAATTTAATTAGTAATTTAATTAGGGTACTCTGTGTATGTTCGAACACAAAATGACCGTTCGAATGGTAATAAATACTATTCAAACAGTTGCAACCCAATTTTCAAACTCGAACACAAAAAAATATCGACAAATACACTCTTAAAAATATTGTGATTATTCACAAACTCAATCTCACAAATCATTGACAATACAAACGAAAAAACAAAGATATAGATTATAATTAGTAGAAATCAGAGAATTTAACTTCAATACAATTCCAAACAATCCAATAGACAACAAAACACATACACCACATTTAGGGGATACAATAAAACTAGTAAACATCTAAAATTTACAATGAAAAACATGAGTCAAAGGTGCATAGATATTTACCAAAGATCGTCTTTTGGAAGAATTTGTGTGCAGCTCTTTCTCCAACTCTTCCTCAATCTTTCTCACTATCTATATCTCTCATACTCTCTATCTCTTTCTGAACCCAAGTGTGATTACCTCTCTTTCTGAATTTTTGAAGAAAAAAACCACTTAAATACCTCAGCTCTCTCTACAAATCGAAGAAGAATTCTCAAATGAGGAGTGTGCAGTCACTACAAGAAATTTGACTTTTAGGGACGAATTTAATTTCGTCCCTGAAAGTCATTTTTGGAGATGAAATTTACATTTCGTCTCCAAAAATGCCTGAACTATGAAATTCGTTCGAACGAAAAACTATCTATTCGAACAAGATATTTTGTGACGAACAAAATCGTCTCAAAAAAAGAAAACCATTCGAACGGAACAAAATAGATTCGAACATGGAATTAATGTCCGTTCGAACAGTATATAATCTGTTCGAATAATAATATTGGCCCAGAAATTAATTTATTTTTATCGGGAAAAGTTAATAACTGTTCGAACTTAAATTTATTTGTTCGAACAGAAATTTTATTAATTAATTTTTTCATTAGTATGGATTTGTGCATATATTTTTCTCATTAATTTGTTATCATTTTCAAAATATAAAATTGTGTATATATTATATATTATGATTTGCAGTGAGTTAAAATATTTATAAATTCATAAATTAATTTTATGTAATTAACTTCAAAACTTTATAGTGATTTCTTTTATGTTAAATTTATATAAATATAACTTTAAAGATAGTATCATTTTTTATATTATCACGAACGGCAAGTAAAATGAAAAAAATAAACAAAATAGTAAACACGAAAAATAAAATCATACATTAATTACATCTCAAATATATAATGTTTAATACAACATAAAAAAGAGAAATAATAAATAAAACAATCATTGGGTCCTTAGTATATCAACATCCTCTTGCAACATTTTAATAGATCATTTCAGATCCTTAAGCTTCTCCATGATGGGCTCAACGAACTTTACAAACAGAGCTCGTAACTGATCCAAAGTAGCCCCAAGAGGCTGTCTCTCAACAGCAACAACACTACTAGAAGCTGGGTCTGTGGAAGGATCACTAGGTTGTTCTGGTGCAGCCTTCCGCAAGTGCCCCTTGCTCTTACTGAATGTGATCTTGTTAAGGGGCCACATCTGTGGCGACCTCCGCTCAGTGGCCGACACTATAACCCCCGATCGGAGTAGGAGGTTAGATATCAGCAGTGCAAATGATAGACTACCTCCACTAGAAAATCATGATTCCGATCGAATGCGGAGGAATAAATACAATGCCATATCAATGGGATCCCCCGTGCTATCCGCAGCAAAAATATGGCTCGATCGATCTCGAAATCAGTCTTGTATTTTTTCGGATCGATGCTATAGCCAACAATCAAATTAAGTATTCTAAAAAATGCTATACAATCGGCCTGTCGGATCACCTTGCTCCCATCATATGGAGGAACCGATGGGTCTCACACTAGCTGACGCACCTGATCGTCTATGAGACTATCATCAGGTAGATCCTCATCCTCACTACCATCCGAACTAGCATCTAAATCTACATTCGGGCCTACCGTGGAGTATGCAGCCAGTGTGTCGAAATCAGATGGAGCAACCGCTGGTCCCCGTGTAGCCGCTGCAGGATATGCGTCGGCCACGAGGGATGTCAAGGAACTCAGCAATAATGCGGGGAAAGAAATTAATACTCACTCCCCGGACCGATAAGATGTAGAACAGAGCATCAGCACTAAGTTCTCTCATGGCACGATAGAACTCACCAACCATCTTTGGATATGCAGTCCCCCACTACTCACAGATCGGTATCCATCTCCGTTCGGTGAAGATGGACTGTATGCTCCGTCCCTCCCATGAAAGATCGGAGAAGTCAGACAAAATGACTGGACGCTCGACAAGTATCGGCCTCGTCTCCTAAGCATGAGCTACTGATCCACTACTTTGGCTGGGCTGATCTCTCGCACGTTTTCTTCCGTTGGATGCCATTGATATACTGTTTAACCATAAGGAATGTAAGAATATAATTAACCATAATATTTAAATTATATTATTGAAGAATTATAGTATATTGAAATGAATTGAAATAATTCGTTCAAACGGGACATATTCTATTCGAACTACTCAAATCTATTCGAATAAACTACTCTGTTCATTTGAACCGGTAAAATTTGTTCATTCGAACGAATTTATGTTATTCGAACAGAAATAATGTTGTTTGGCAACTAAGTGTTCGAAAGAACTAGAGTTAGTTCGAACGGGAAGAAGCCAAACAGCCATGGCTGAGTCGACTTAGCCCCGAATTGAAACACTTCCTATCTAGATGTTATCTTTTGTTTTAATTAGTATAAATAATTAAGGAGTGAAGCCCAATCATTTCTACTGATTATTTTGATGTTATTTCTACGGACTGCACCAAAATGGGTGGATTTCGGATTCGAAAT
Organism: Juglans microcarpa x Juglans regia; assembly: GCF_004785595.1. Lineage (NCBI taxonomy): Eukaryota > Viridiplantae > Streptophyta > Magnoliopsida > Fagales > Juglandaceae > Juglans > Juglans microcarpa x Juglans regia. The sequence continues at coordinate 36,653,476 of NC_054594.1, read as the reverse complement.
CCATACCCCCAAACACAACCCATTCGTCTAAAAAACTAAACAATAGAGGTGGAAAGTTGACCCATACCTCTTAGAAGTTTAAATGTGGGGTTGTTACGGCGGTTGAGTGGCGGTTTTCGCGGTGGAAGTAAGAGGCAAACTCGGAGGCTCTCGGCAGTTGCTAGTTCGAATGAGAGAGTTTTGTGGAATTGTATTCGAACTACGTCTACAATGACCTTGGCGTCTCATTCGAACTGGATAAATATCCATTCGAATGGTTATTATATTAATATATTTATAATTATATTACTAATAGTAGTATCTAATAATACTAATATTACAAAGTACAAAAGTATAAAAATAAAACTAATAATAGTATTATAATACTTTTAATTAATATATTTAGTATATTATTCGTAAATATATGTATTATATTATACTAAGTACATACTAAGTACTTAGTATATATAATTACAATATCTTAATTATATAGCTACTATATATAAGTTATGATAACTATACTCGTATAGTTTATATAATATTATAATACTAACTATAGTTATTAGTTATATAACTGCAGTGTAAGTATTATATATAGTTACTATATAGCTATAGTAGTTATTAACTATAGTAGTTATTAGTTATATAGCTACTATATATAGTGTAAGTATTATATATATAGTTACTATATAGCTATATCTATTATAAGTTATGATAACTATATAAGTTAATATAAGTTAATATAAATATAGATATAGTAGTTATTAGTAATATAGCTACTATATATAGTGTAAGTATTATATATATAGTTACTATATAGCTATAGCTATTATAAGTTATGATAATTATACAAGTTAATATAGTTAATATATAGGTACTACAGTATAAGTATTATAAGTTATGATAACTATACAAGTTATTATAAGTATTCGTAACTAGCTACTATAGTTACCAGTTACTATAGTTACCATAGTTACTAGTTACTATTATAAGTTACTATAACTATACTTATTATATTTTATATTACAAGGTAGTAAGTTATATAATATATAGTGCAAAATTAGAAGACCAAAAGTGTATATATATATATATATATATTAATAAGTACTATATATTAATAGTTAGTATATAGTACTTATATTATATTAACTATTAGACTTGTAGTACATTATATATTATCAATTATAATATAAAATATAGTTATTATATACTATATATTATTAAAATATTTTGTGATTGGTTCGAACCCAATAAAGTCCTGTTCGAACGGTTTTATCTCGTGGAATGTGTTTGGAGGGAAATTTCACGCCAAATACTCTGAATGTTTGTTTATTCGAACGTGAAAATTAGTCATTCGAACGTACCGGTCGAATAGTGTTACGAAAATACCATTTGAGCTTATCTATATTTGAAGAATATGTCAAGAAATATTCTGATTTGTTAGTTCGAACAACAAAATTACACGTTCGAACATGAAATACATTGTGGCAAATTTGGCGTCTATTCGAAATTTTCTTGTTCGAATGCGTAAATGTCCAGTTCAAACGGGACTTCACAAATTGAAATAGCTCGACCTCCCATTCATTTTCACAGTTGATGAAAATTTATTTGGAGGCAGGCGATTTTGTGTGTGAGAGAGTTTTGTGGAGAGAGAGAGAGGAACAAACTTAGTGAGAGAATGAATTATTGAGAGAGAGAGCAGAGATTTATAAAAGGTATTATTTTTTTTGTTCTATGTTTTTTTGTATTTTGAGTTTCATTAAAAGTTAGTTTAATGTACATGATTTAGGTTTTCTCATAATATGTTTTATGCTTATGTAAGTATTGTGGATTGATACTTTTGTTTGGATTGCTTAAATTCGAGATAATATTTATAATTTTTAGATTTTTTATAATTTATAGTTTTTAATTAATTATGTTAAGATTTTTGGTATATTTATATTTGTGCAATCCCATTTAAAATGGGCACTCTGCCAATATACATCTTATGAGATTGTGATTGTGAAAATTGTGTTTTGTGACAAATATTTTGTCTCTGTTTCATATCTGCAATCTGGATTAGTCCCGTTCGAACGCTATAATGTTAGTTCGAACGGGACCCTATACGATAAGAATCTTGTTCGAACAGCATCCTAGTAATTGCTTAAATTATAATATAATATAATTATATAATATAGTAATTGCTTAAAAAATAATATAACATAATTATTGGATATACTTATAATATATTTAATTAAAATAGAAACTTGGAATATAGATATAACATATCAATTGTTAATAGTTAAATTAATGTTTAATACTTATAAAAAACTTAATTATAAAATAAAAATAATTAAATATAATCACAAAATATTATGCACTAAAATTAAATTAGAAACTTAAAATATAAATATAACATAGTTACTAATTGTTAATAGTTAAATTAACTTTTAATACTTATAAAAAATTAATTATAAAATAAAAATAATTAAATATAATTACAAAATATTATGCACTAAAAATAAATTAGAAACTTAAAATATAGATATAACATAGTTACTAATTGTTAATAGTTAAATTAATGTTTAATACTTATAAAAAATTTAATTATAAAATAAAAATAATTAAATATAATTACAAAATATTATGCACTAAAATTAAATTAGAAACTTAAAATATAGATGTAACATAGCAATTGTTAATAGTTAAATTAATGTTTAACACTTATAAAAAAATTTAATTATAAAATAAAAAAATTTAAATATAATTACAAAATATTATGCACTAAAATTAAAATAGAAACTTAAAATATAGATATAACATAGTTACTAATTGTTAATAGTTAAATTAATGTTTAATACTTATAAAAAAATTTAATTATAAAATAAAAATAATTAAATATAATTACAAAATATTATGCACTAAAATTAAATTAGAAACTTAAAATATAGATATACATAGCAATTGTTAATAGTTAAATTAATGTTCAATACTTATAAAAAATTTAATTATAAAATAAAAATAATTAAATATAATTACAAAATATTATGCACTAAAATTAAATTATAAACTTAAAATATACATATAACATAGTTACTAATTGTTAATAGTTAAATTAATGTTTAATACTTATAAAAAATTTAATTATAAAATAAAAAGAATTAAATATAATTACAAAATATTATGCACTAAAATTAAATTAGAAACTTAAAAGAGAGATATAACATAGCAATTGTTAATAGTTAAATTAATTTTTAATACTTATGGAAAATTTAATTATAAAATAAAAAGAATGAAATATAATTGCGAAATATTATGTACTAAAATTAAATTAGAAACTTAAAATATAGATATAAGATAGTTACTAATTGTTAATAATTAAATTAATGTTTAATACTTATAAAAAAATTAATTATAAAATAAAAATAATTAAATATAATTACAAAATATTATGCACTAAAATTAAATTAGAAACTTAAAATAGAGATATAACATAGCAATTGTTAATAGTTAAATTAATGTTTAATACTTATGGAAAATTTAATTATAAAATAAAAAGAATGAAATATAATTGCGAAATATTATGTACTAAAATTAAATTAGAAACTTAAAATATAGATATAACATAGTTACTAATTGTTAATAATTAAATTAATGTTTAATACTTATAAAAAATTAATTATAAAATAAAAATAATTAAATATAATTACAAAATATTATGCACTAAAATTAAATTAGAAACTTAAAATATAGATATAACATAGCAATTGTTAATAGTTAAATTAATGTTTAATACTTATAAAAAATTTAATTATAAAATAAAAATAATTAAATATAATTACAAAATATTATGCACTAAAATTAAATTATAAACTTAAAATATAGATATAACATAGTTACTATTTGATGGAAGGGTTACAAAATGTGATTTGGAATGTGATTTTATTGTATAATTGTATTAGGAGTTGGATAGTTTTGAATTATAGGGTTATTTTTATATGTACATAAACCTTAAACCCGTTCGAGAGATTTGGCCAAATATTCTCTTAAAGAATGTTTGGGTAAAACTCTTAAATTGTCCAAAGTGGACAGTTTGTGATTTTATCATCTATACGATAGATATATTTAGTTTAAACTCTTATGTTAGTCAATTAAAATTTCGGTTCAGCAATTCTTTAGATTCTTCGGGTATGTGGTTTGTAAGTTTTTCGGCCCATTAATAGGGTTGACGACTTATCATGACTAGCATACTTGGAGAATTGTAGAGAAATGCTGCTGAAATTTGTACTAACATTAGAGTTTAGGACTGAGAATATATGCGATATAGATGATAGTTTGTTGAATGGGATAGGATCAACTATCTTATAAAGTCATGATTTTTTTGATAGTGTTTATCCCATGAATTAGGTGTTTCTTGATAAACATCCGACAAGTAATGAAAATACAATTGATAAAAGTTGGATGCAACTAGGAGATAGACTTGGGCGAGAGTATAAGGAGTATGCACAAGGGGTGAAGTTTTTTGTAGAGTTTGCTCACATAAGTATTGACAGTCGAGGATTTATAAGATATCCGTGTAAGAAGTGCAAAAATCTTAGTTCTTATAATTTGGTGGCAGTGGAGGATCATTTATTTGTAAATGGAATTGATCCTAAATACTCACCTTGGGTCTTACATGGCGAACCATTTCCCAAAGGAGTTAGATTTAGCAGTCAGACCAATCAAATGGAGGAAGGTAACGACATCGACATAGACGACATTAATGTGGATGATCCTAATGACAGTGATGATAATGGAGAGGATATGACTGAGATGTTAGGCGATCTGCGTGCAGGAATATTTGGGACGAGGGATGGAGAAGAACATCTGCACAATCATTTGAGGGAAATGATAATTTTGCAAGACTGTGGGAGGATGCACAAAGAGAGTTGTACGAGGGGTGCACTCGTCATAGCAAGTTGTCTTTCATGATGAGGTTGCTTCATATTAAGTCTATTTGTCATCTTTCTGCCAAGCCCATCGACATGTTGCTAGAATTATTTAAAGAGGCTCTTCCTCAGGATAATGTAATACCTCGTAATTTTTATGAAGCGAAGCAATTGAAGCGAGGGCTAGGATTTGATTATAATATCATTCACGCTTGTAAAAATGATTGTGTTATCTACTGGCAGCAATATGCAGAATTTGACTCATGCCCAGTGTGTCATGAGTCAAGATGGACATCCGATAAACGTAATGTAGCCCAAAAAGTGTTAAGACATTTTTCGTTGATTCCTCGACTTCAAAGATTGTTTACATCTCGGTTGATTGCCAAAAATATGTCTTGGCATCACACAAAAAGAGTCAAAAATGAAAACTTCCTCTCGCATCCTGCAGATTCCTTACAATAGAAGAAATTTGATGTCGAGTATCCATGGTTTACTGAAAAACCTCGTAATGTACGTCTTGGTTTAGCAACGGATGATTTTGATCCATTTGGCAACATGAGCACTTCTCACAGTACTTGGTCTGTTATATTAATGCCCTATAACTTGCCACCTTGAAAGTGTATGAAGGATTCATATTTTATGATGGCTCTACTGATACCAGGGCCAAGGTCACTAGGGAATGAATTAGATGTATATCTGCAACCACTGATTGCAGAGTTGAAAGAGTTGTGGGATCAAGGTGTCAGTACATATGACGCAGCCTCGTCGAGGGAGTTCAAAATGCATGCTACAGTGATGTGGACAATAAATGATTTTCCAGTATATAGAAATCTGTCTGGATGGAGCACAAAAGGTAAAATGGCTTGTCCTGTTTGCAATAAAGATACACAGTCTCAGTGGTTGAGTCATAGTAGGAAATTATGTTTTATGGGATATCGTCGTTATTTACCACATGATCATAGATGGTGTTCAAATAGAGCGATGTTTGATGGAAGGGTTGAGTGCAGGGCATCACCGCCAGAGTTGTCTGGGAATGATATTATCGTTCAATTGGAGTATCTTTCAGAAAACAGATTTGGGAAAGATACAAGGGTTCGAAAGAGAAAACAACAAAGCAGTGGAGTTGAATTGGACAAAAAAAAAGTATTTTCTTTGAATTGTCATACTGGGATACCTTGACACTGCGCCATAATTTAGATGTTATGCGTATCGAGAAAAATATATGTGAGAATATATTGAGCATTCTGATGTCAACAGAAGGGAAGACAAAAGATATAGCTAACTCTCGTAAAGACTTAAAGGAGCTGGGGATAAGACCGGAGTTGCATTTGTAAGATAATGGGTCGTCAGCTTATATGCCCATCGGATGATATACACTTCCAAATGATGAGAGAAAGAAATTTTGTGATTGGTTTATAAAAATCAAATTACCCGATGGCTATGCTTTAAACATGACAAGATGTATTCGAGCACATTATTAGAAGATAACTGATCTTAAAAGTCACGATTGTCATATATTTCTGCAGCGTCTGTTGCCGGTTGGTGTGCGTGGAAAACTTACTCGAGATGTTCGTACAGCTCTCACAGAATTAGGGGGATTTTTCAAAGATATTTGTAGTAGAACGTTGAAAGTTGATGTATTGTTAAAAATGGAAGCTGACATTGCAGTAATATTGTACAAATTAGAGAGTTTGTACCCGCCTTCATTATTTGATGTAATGGTTCTTTTGGCTATGCACTTACCTTGTGAGCTTTAGTCGTTGACCCGGTTCAGTATAGATGGATGTATCCTATTGAACAGTTTTTAGAAAAACTTAAGTGATCTGTAGGGAATAAACCTCGTCCAGAAGGTTTGATTGCAGAATCATATTTTGATAATGAGTAACATACATTTTGTTCAATGTATTTTTGTGAGGCTGATACTAGATTTACAAGACCAGACCGAAATTATGAAGGTGGGTGAGAGATGGGAATCTCATCGACATTTACTGTATTTTTCCAGACCGTGCATCACATAGACGCACAAGGGGCCTATGATCTATGTGGGCGAGAGTTTGAAAGAGCTCGATGGTATGTCTTAAATAACTGCACAGAGATTGAGCACTACTTGATGTTAGTGATGATCATCTAAATTAATATTATCTTTAAGTTTATGTATAATAATATAGTATAACTTCTTACAAATTAAACATTCACATTCACATGCACAGGGAACATATACAACTACTTCGCTCGAATGGTGTAACTAACGTAGAAAAGACGCACGAAGATGAATTTACCTCGTGGTTCGAACATACGGTATTACTGTTAAGCCCCATTTTATAATACGAATTTCATACTACTAAATTCTACGTTTTTCTATATAATAATATTTATTGATATAGGTTGCATTGAAATATGGTGAAAATTCAGAAGAAATAACACTAGCATGCGGTCCGTCCAGGCAGGCCATCCAGTACTCAGGATGTTTGGTGCGTGGATATAGATTTCACACAACTGATAGAAATTAACGATATAGGAAAACTCAAAATTGTGGGGTCGTAGTCGAAGGAAGCCATGGGGATGATAACATTGACTTCTATGGAATCGTGGAAGATATCATAGCGTTAAAGTACGTGGGGGATACATGGTATGGTTGTTTAAATGTAATTGGTGGGATGTCTCAAATCCTAGGTTGGGAGTGCGTAACGATGATTATTTTGTGAGTATCAATACATCTTGCACATGGTATGAGGACGATCCTTTCGTTCTCGCTTGCCAAGCGAATCAAGTTTTTTATTTAGATGATCAGGAGTACGGAAACCCATGACGGGTAGTGGAGAAATTTGCACCAAGAAATGTATATGATTACATTCTAGAGGTAGACGAACCACATAAAGAAGTTGATAGTCCAGTAAATGAAGAAGCATATCAAGAAAATGAAGTAGGCATCAATCTATTTGTTGATCTAAGCCAATATGCTATGGTCCTATTGCGTAGAGAAGATGTTCAACCCGAAGTAATTGAGAGTGAAATATGGGAAGAAGATGAATCAACTGAAGTGTCTAGTGAGGATGATGGCGATTGGTCTAGCAAAATGGATAGTGAATGAATTTCAAATATGAATTTTTATAAGTAATATTAACATATAAAAGTTATGATAACGTTTGTTTGAATAATAATTTGTTACAATTTCAAATAGATATGTCTCCAAAGGCAAAGCAACACGTGTGCCATCCACATCCATTACTGACTCCCTGTGTGGTTCACTTGTCATGAATAGTGAGCCAACATCACCAGGCCCAGAATAAAGTATTTTATCAAATTAACATATCATATTTTATTCTCAATTTAAGTAATATATCTGTAAAATAAATTAATTTAATTAAAAAGTTATGCTTTAATTACTGTATATATAATTGTTGTAAGCAAGCGCCGAGGTAGAGGCACTACGAGGGGTGTTTGCATAGAGAAAATAAGGAAAGTTGGTAAAATCAAGGTTGATATTCCTGATGATCACACTAGTGGCTCCAGAGATTCGACAGCGTGGCTTGCTTCTTATGTTGGTACACTTATTCTCACGTATGCACCGATTGCTACATCCTCTTGGTCTAAAGTTTCTCAAGATGTGAAAGACCACATAAAAAACCGTTGTTTGGTAATAAGCTATATCTCAAGCAATTAAGTATATAACATGTTACTTTCAAGTTACTTTGTATTTATACTAATTGTTTATAATTTTTGAAAGGATGAGTTTGAGCTTAATTTTGACTAAGAGATGATTGATTAACGGTTGAAGAACTGATGTCAAATGCATTTCGAAGGTACAAAAGTCGATGCCATGCACATTATAAGAAGTTCAGTACTACAATAAAGGCGCGACAAAATTCATTCCAAGCAATTCCACCAAACGAATGGGAGAAAGTTTGTGATATGTTTGAAGATCCTGCTTATAAGGTAATATCGCTGCTATCTTTTTTAATAGTATATCACAGATGTATTAAACATATAGACTAATATTTTTTTTAACAACAAAGTACTGTGAACAAAGCAAATAGATCAAATTTAAAGATAAATCATCATGCAGGTTCTCGATCTTTCCATTGTTTGGGCTAGTGCCGAAGTAGAGGCAAATTATGTAAGTTTAAGTTTTTTTAATTCCATTGTCACATAATATTTTTGTTACTTATACTAACTTTAATGTTTTTATTTTTGTAGGACAATATGATATCTCTTAAGGAAACTGTTGCGGATCCATCTGATGCATCATCTGTCAATGATACTCAGATCTTTTCTCAAGTTCTTGGATCACTTTCTGGATATTTGAGAGGCGTAGGATGTTGCGTAAAACCATTCTCATCATCACCATCCTATTCTCGAGCTAGATCAAATGACGACAAGACTAAGGAATTAGAGGAAGCAGCAATTGAGATAGAACGATTGAGGTCCAAGGAAAAAGAGTTGCTGGCTCGATTAGATCAAGTAGCGAGTTTGGAGGCAAGATTAGAAGAGAGGATGCAGTTGAATAACCAAAAAATGTTTGAACAATTCCAGTCAATGATGTTCCAAAACTCTATGCCACCATCATAGTCTTCAAATTTATCTTTTCTTTCATTACATTTATATTATGATGATCTAAAATATTTGAACAATTGATGTTTGAATTACAAATTGTGTAATATTAATATGATATTTTTAATTGAATTCTGATATGTATGATTAATACAGTTCGAATGGTAAATAACCAATTCGAACGGTAATTATAACTACATTCGAACTAAAACAGACCCATTTGAATGAAAACTAACTCATTCGAATGAAAAAACAGAAATACAGACGTTTGAACAATAAATTATTTGTTCGAACAACAGTTATGTGCAAAACCGGCACGTTCGAATGGGTATAATTTCTGAAAATAAAATTTCTGTTCGAACAGACATAATTTTTGTTCGAACACAAGTCGTTTGAAAACTTTATTAGTTCGAATGCATAAAATCTGTTCGAACACTCCGCTCATTCAAACAGAATCAAATATGGACATTAGTTCGAATGAATATTTTATATTGTTCGAATGGAGATCTCGGTTCGGACGGAGAAATATTCTATTGGAACAATATATTGAGACAAAATCGGTTCGTCTAAAAAAAAATTATCCGTTCAAATGGTTTTGACTGGATCCGCCCAATTTCGTCTCTAAAAATAACTTTTTGAGACGAATTTTGATTTTCATCTCCAAAAACTTTTTGAGACAGTCTTTCTGAGACAAATTTGAGATGAAATTTTTTCATCCCCAAATATAATTTGGGACGAAAATTATGTTTTTTTAGACAAAATTTTTTGTCTCAAAAAACACAATCTCTTGTAGTGAGTGTTATGAGTGATCTGCGGTATTTAACTCAGATCTAGCTTTTTTTAACTTATTACGGCGACAAAATATCATTGTAACAAGTTCCTTGAATTGAAACACTGTCGTTAAAATTAAAATAATGCTTATTACGGTGAAAAAAGCCGTCACCTGAGCTACCTTTTAAAATCTATACCATTCAAACCCCTTACATTTACATTCGAACGAGAAAACTTTTTCAGTGCAGAATTTTTCCCGCTAACAAAATTTTTGTGACACTGTTCAAACGGTAGTAAAGTACCATTTGGACTTTAATCCAATGCTCAAGGATTGGCGGGAGAAATTCCCGCCAACATTTCAGTAGGCGCCAAAACCCTTAGCCATAGTTCGAACGTGACTCGCCACTGAAAAACACATTTAAATATTTTTATCCAGTTTGAATGTAAGATACTACCGTTCGTATGAAGGTACATCATAATATATATTACATACTATAATATATTTTATGAGTATATATGATAAATACTGTATTAATAATAGTATACTATAATACTATAATAGTGTATATACTATAATATATACTATCATACTATATAGTATAGTATTAGAGCAGTATTAGTATTAGTTTATATATTCTAATACTATAAAATAGTTATTAACTTATTTATATATAGTATTATAGTATTAGTATAAGTATTAGTATAGTACAATATACTATTAGACTATAGTATAGTATAGTGTAGTATAGTATAGTATAGTATAGTATCAGTATAAGTTTAGTATAGCAAAATATAGTACAGTTTAGTATTGTATAGTATAATATAATTTAGTTTAGTATAGTATAGTATAGTTTAGTATTGTATAGTATAGTATATTATTATATGATAGTGTTATATAGTATAGTATAGTATAGTATATTAATTAAGGTATTTTTTTAGTACATAGTAGTATAGTAGTATACTAATATTATAGTGTACTACTATACTATAATATTAGTAGTAGAGTCGTGCTCAACCCAATGTAGCATGACCAATTCTACCGATAAGACATAATGGCTTTTTTATGTTTTATTTTTTATACATTTTTTTATATCTTTAAATTAAAAAAAAAAATAAAAAAAAAGGGTGTAGGCAAACACCATCGGGACCCAAGTCTCAGTGAGTTTTGCTTTATGGACAATGCTAGGGTGCACTTCAAAACTAGTGTAAATGACTTTTATTTATTTTTCTTTTCTTTTTCTTCAAGAAAAAATAAAAAAAATAAAAAATATATGAGTTGACACATTTGGTGGGCATACTTGGAAATCATACTATCATTTTTCAAGCTTTATTGTTAGTAATATATTAGTGCATATGAGGTACCATTTGAACGGTAAATATTGGCATTCAAACACCTCGTATGAAACATCGGTCCAACGTTTCATTTTAACGTTCGAACAAACGTTATAACACATTTAAACAACATTTGAACTTCTCAACCGATCGCATTCACTCTCTCTCTCTAAACCCTCCACGTACGCCGTAGAGCGCTCCTTCTACCTTGGAACTGCCGTGCGCCGCCACTGTCAAATACCATTTCGATCAAGAGGTACAGAACTTAATAACGTTTAATAGGTTTATTCCTTGTTATTTTTATTGATTTTTTTTTTTATAGAAAATAGGAAAATAAATAGTTTTCATCGTTATACATCGTATGTGGCCGGAACACAAGGCCAAGATACCTCAATGCACATCTCGGTCTTGTATGTGTATTATTTGTGAAAGAACGAAAGGAATTAGTGGATTCTTTTCGTTTCAATCGCCATCGAGTTGGGGGCCCCCGAGCAAGCCTTAACCTCGTCTTCAAAAGAGCGGCTGCCGACAATAGAATGAGCAGAAGAAGTGGAGGAGACTGTCGTATCAACACCAGGGGGACGCTGCCCTGCGTCGGCTCATTGGGGCACCTTGACTGCCAAAGTTTCCCGATGTAAGGCGGCAAGGTCACCTGCTTCCGGGGGCATTCCACAAACACCAGTCGGTGCAGGCAGCACAATAAGGATCTCAACCGAGGGTCTCTCACCAACGGTACCAAGGGTTCCAAAGGAGAAGATTCCACCAGTACCTCCACTTCAATGGCATGACGGCACGTTTCTACTGGCATTGCCAAAACGACGGGATGATGGGCCTTAGGCATAGCCAACGCTAGCCCTTCAAGAATCAAAACTCTGGAAATGGGCTTGCTGTTGACCCCAGCTCCCTCCAAGCAAGATTTCTTCCCCTTGCCCAAGGGGGAAGGATTCAAGGGACGCCTACGAGCATGGGTGACTCGAGGCCGAGCAAGAGTCACCCTGTCATCAAGAGGAACATGGCCAAACAGAGGCAAAGAGAACCTTATGCTCTCCTCTAAAAGAAGGGCTTTTGAGAAGACGTTGTTGAAGTTTTTCTTCACCTACTCCCTTACAATGGTGATACACCTTGACTCGGTAGGGGTGGCCGTCGGATGCACCTTCTTATCCTCAGGAACCCTCTCCTAATCAGTTTGAACTGAGAACTTGCGGTGATTCACCTGACCAATCAAAAATTTCCATCCACGGTCGAACATGAAAAAGAACTTGGGAGACCAGTCCTTCACATTGCGCTATTGCAGTTCCAGATTAACGAGGACATGCGTCACCCTGAAGTTGCAAATGTTCCCCTTCTCTAGCAAAACATTGCAGGTCAGGAGGAACTCACGGCCAGTGAGGTCAGCCTGCTTTGGGTCCAACTCCAGCAAGGTTTGCATCCAGATGATGCTATAGCAAATCAAAAGCTTCCAAGCGTTCAGGTGAAGCTGGGTCGAGGCCAGACAGAGACGATCCAGCAAATCATGAACAAGGCGAGGGAAAGGCACCCTCAAACCACATGTAAACATGGAAGGAAAGAGAGCAACTCTGGAAGAGTGACCCTCGGCGTCGATGGCACCCTTTTGTGGACTAGGGACCTCGACGACCATTGTTTTTGGGACTTGGTAGGTATCGGCCAGAAATGCCAGCTTCGCAGCTTGGATACTTGAAAGCCAAGTGCTGCCCAAGAAGTCTGGCATCACCAACTCTTGGTGCATCTCCCCCACTAGAAGTTATGGGTTGGGTGGACTTCTCAAGGGCCACTGACGAAAAGGAAGAAAGTAACAAAGAAAGAAGAAATGGGTATAAGGGAAAAAGGGTGGGAAGTCAGAAGAAAAGAAGGGTGAGAAGATTATGGTGAGGAGAAAGAAAGTGAGACCATGATCCAACCATGCTTATAAAGGAATAAGAGCCACCCGACGCTCTCAATACTGACACAACTAAAAAGATGCCATAAAATACAAGCATAGTTATCGAAAGACGTGCCAACAAAGGCGGAAAGGGAAATGTCATTAGGTTTCCTATGTGACAAGGAACCACCTCAGACATTGGAGCCAAACACACGTCATCAGGGCAACCCTGGCCTCGACGTCAAGGCTAGTTTAAGATTAAAAAGAATTCCTACCGTACAAGTCCGATGAAAATTGGCGGGGTAACTATAAGGAGTTTTTCCCATTTTCTTGATAGACCTGAGAGGAGCAACTAAGGGAATAAGAAACAAATGCCCAACACATAACAAATAGACTCTTCGGCTCAGCCCACAGGTAGAGTCTCCTGGACGCAACCCCCATATGGGAGCATACTGCAGGGGATGGGTCTCGTCATTCTAGAGAACCCTCGAATAGCGTCCAGCTCTTAAGTGCTTGCCCACGTAAACAAGCAGAAAGTAAGGGGGACCCTCAATCCTCTAACAATGTAACATCGACAGATCACTGAGGACACTAGCAGAGTAAGGCAAATTGAAGAACTACACCGCATTAATGGCACCGTTACCCAACTACTCGCTACATTAATAATGCAGTCGCAGAGGTATGTAGCATTAAAGAACTTTGACAAAAGAAACAGTAAAGAGGGCATGGACTCCACGAGGGCAGGCACGATCTGTCCCCCTAGGCTCCTTTTATAAATAGCAATTTTCAGGTACGAGAAAACTCTTTGATCTCAAGACTCTCTCATTATTTATAAACTTCTAAAATACTTTACTAACTTTAGTATTGGAGACTCCCCGACCCCAAGTCCGCCCTCTTCCTGTTGTTTTCTACTTTGTTTTCGCAGGGCCATTTTTGAATATTTGAGTTGTTGGAACCTGGCCAAAAGGTGTACGAAACACGATGTTAATAATAGTATTGCATGTCAATTAAATGATCATGGACAGTCTTTGCTTTTATGGAACATAAAGAAAGTTTTACTAAAGCGTAGCTATGTATATTTAAGGAGTAATGTTCTACACCACACTACCATCCCATTTTATCTCACTATGTAAGATGTGACATATTTATCACGATTTGATGATCTTTTATTGAATGATTTTTTATCATCCAATTGTGATAAATGTGTCATATCTTATATAGTGAGATGAAAGTAGGATGATGATGTGGTGTATAGAATTTTCCATATTTAAGGCATGAAAAAAAAACACCGATAAACTATGTCCGTATAAACCTGAAGAAAATATTTTAATCAAGATCGATCATGCATGGATTGGATCTAAATGTGGTTGGGTCTTTTGGTTTTTTTGATACTTAGATTTTGGTCTTTATGTATATTTCTAACCTCTAGGTGTCTGGTTGTAAACAATGTTTTCTTTTGCCAAAAATGATGATTATTAATAAAATTGAGGTACCGTCCTCTTCTTAAAAAAAAAAAAAAGATTGGATGTAAATGGAGTACGGATGATTCCTGCCTAGCTAATTACAAAACTCCGAAGATGAAAGTACATGCATGCATGGGGCATATAATTTGTTCGCCCAAGTTGGTAAGTAATTGAATATATATATATATATATATATATATATATATTGCACAATAATTAAATTATGCAAGCACAAAATAAGCAGGCGGTTAAACCGACCATATGCATGTATGCGTATGCAAAGATAATTGTAATAAACATATAAGCTTTATTAAAATTAATAAGCTTAAAGTAATTACAAGCAATTGGTAGTGCAGATTTGCACTTACAGATATTGGGGTGGATAAGGAGAGTCAAGAACAAAGTGGAGAGGATTAAGGGTTTCTCTCGAGTGAGTTCTGGAATGAGCTCTGCCTTAGCACAATAACGAGGTTCTCCTGTTATAGAATAAGGAGTTCCTGTTTACAATTATTAAAGTAACAACCCGTGAGTATACAGTGGGAACTGTTTAAGCACGGGGCACAGGGTGTCATCATTATGTCTTCCAGCTGTCTTGGGCGGCTGCTTTGGGCATAAGACGACAAATTAGGATTCGGTCCACTCTGTGACGTCCAGCTGTCTCTATGGGCGGCTGATTTTGGCGCAGAGTGTCAATTATCTTCAAAGAGGACTGTATTGGTCTTCTTTGAACTCAAGAAGTAGTCAATCATCTTCTGGTTTTGGAATACCTTCTGAATCATGACCAAATATATTACTGTATGAAGCCTCGGAGGATGTTTCCGAATTTTCTTCAGAATTATCACTCGTAGACTTGGACAGTTGTTGTTCCAACAATTTTAACAAATCTTTTTTACCGAGTCTGCTGAGGATGTTATCTTTGACAGAAATGGAAGATTTCTTAGAGGATGAGCTGGTGGCTTTGCCTCTTGATGAAACTGTTGGTGAATCAGGGGCCTGAATTACTAGGGGGTATTCAGGTATTGCTGAACCAGACTTAATTGCAGGGAATTCCTTCTTGTCTTCTAGATCAGGGGCGACTTGAGGGAAATCCTTAATCATCTGGCTGATTACTTTTTCAGTATAACCGTACCTATCCCACCATTTTGTGAAATAAGCTCGGTCCAGTATATTAGCATTTTTCTCATAAGTCCATTTGAAGATCCATGGTAGTTTGTAGGTCTTGCAGAAATGGAGCTCATAAGGAAACATCTGGGAATGCTGGTTCAATTTTGTACCAGCAAATTGTTGATAAAATGTAAAAGCTCTGGCGAGCTGCTCAGGGAGATTCTGGGGAATTAAACCAAATAGGTCCCACCATTGGAGAAACCAGTAAGGGAAAGTTCCTTTGAATCTCTTATCAAAATTGAAGAACCATGAATGGCTCATGTCAGGTACCTGAAAGAACATGAAACGTCTCCAGGCATTTATGTAATCAAAATAATTATAACTCAGTGCAGAGTCGTGGAGTCTTTTGAGGGTGGATGGGTTGGTACCCCATTCATCTTCTGTGATGACTCGGAGAATATAAGCACTGTGATAGATTAATTTGGTGGAATCATTTTTATCATAAATGGGTTTGATGATAAGAGAGTTGGTGAGAATCAGAATACTGGAGTAAAATTGAAGATTTTTGGAGGAATCTTCAGGTATCCAGTGGAAATTAGGGGGGAAATAAGAAGAGGCTATTTTGAACGGATCTGTAGAATTAGAACGACAAGGTTCTATATGGAACAAATGGGTCAGAATTGGCTTCTTCATGTACATAGAATTTCCTTTTGGGAGGAAAAACTGTGGAGTAATCAAAGTAGGTCCTTTTGATGCAATTGCTTTCGCATATGGATCAAAAGGGGTAGAAACCGTAGACGCGAAGGTCGACGGTTGCGCAATTTTACCAAGAGGTGTGAACCTATTGGCAATATCCAGTGCTGTGGATGGAGCACTGGGCACAATGGAGGATCCAGACTCATTCTTGATGAGTTTTATACTGGGTATTGGAGGTGGGGGGTTCACTCTCTGTTTTTCTTTTCCTTTCTTTTTGCTGACGCTCATGGTTGGGTGTCTGCAAGAATTCTCTGGTAAGAAAATCAGGGATAGAATTGTCAGTGCCTTTGATGTATTCAATATCAAAATCAAAAACACTTAAAATACTTTGCCAACGTGCAAAAATATGTTTTGATGCAATGTTTTGAACATCTTGTTCTAAAACAAATTTAGCACTCATGCAATCAATGCGAAGTAAAAACTTCTTGTTTAACAAGTCAGATTGAAATTTAGAAATACATAGTACTATAGATAATATTTCTTGTTTAATAGTACTATATTTTTCTTGTGCAGGGTTCCAGGTTCCGGAATGGAATCGAACAATTTGTTCAGAAGAACCTGGTGAAACAGATTGTTTCAGAATGCCACCATAACCAATGTTTGAGGCATCTGTTTCCACTATTTTGAATGAATCAGAAGTGGGGATACCAAGGCACGGCAAAGTTTTGACATGTGCTTTGATTTTCCTCACTATTTTAGTATGTATTTCTGTCCAAGGAGGAGGATTGGAAAGAAGTCTTTTGAACAAAGGACGACATTGTTCCTCATATCCTTGTAGAAATCAGCAACATAGTTAAGAGATCCTAGAAATCTCTGTAACTGGTTTTTGTCAAGAATGACATCAGGGAATTTATCAGCAAAATCAATGGGTCTTTGGATGGGCCTGATTTTACCTTCAGAAATATCATAACCAAGGAATCTGATCTTGGTTTGGAACAGTTTGATCTTTTTCGCAGAAACGACAAGACCATTGTATCTAATGATGTCTAGAAACGAATTTAAATGTTTCCAGTGCTCATCAATAGATTTTGAAAAAACAAGAACATCATCTATGTAGACGATGGTGAAAGCAGTGAACGAATTAAAGATGTCGTTCATGATATGTTGGAACTCACTAGGGGCATTTTTGAGACCGAATGGCATCACATTCCATTCGTAATGACCAAAGGGAGTAACAAAGGCTGTTTTGTACCTATCTGACTCAGCTATCTGGATTTGCCAAAACCCGGACTTGAGATCAAATTTGGAAAACACTACAGCATCAGTCAACCTATGAATTAAGTCATTTTTGTTGGGAATAGGGTACCTAATCCACTGTAAGACTTTGTTCAAGGGTTTGTAATTAATAACTAGACGAGGGGTACCTCTCTCTAGTTCGGCCTTTTTTCGGACATAAAAAGCTGGGCAAGACCAAGGGGACTTACTCTCTCTAATTATGCCTTTTTTCATTAAATCTTTAATCTCCTGTTTGCAAAATTCTAAAGTCTGACTATTCATTTGAATTGGTCTGGCCTTAGTGGAGATTGTGCGTTCATCAAAATTTTTGATATAGGGAAGAGAAACGATGTGTTTCTTCCTATGCCAAAAAGCATTTGGTAAATCAGAACAAACATAAAAAACAAGACGCTTGTTAAAATCTTCAATTTTTGAAATTAAAATTGGAGAAGATAAATGTTCAGAAATCTTTTTGTATCTTATTTCCTGTTTAAGGAAATTCAGATGCTTTTGTTTTGCAAAAAGTAAAGATTTCAAACCTTTATCTTGATCAATCTCTTGACGAGATGCAAATTTGAATTTGACTTTTTGACCAAAAGGGTCGGTAGTAATACCATCTTTTTCAGTCAAAAAAGGATATAAAGCAGAAATAAAAGGAATGCCTAAAATCACCTTATCAGACATGTTTTTGACCAAAACAGAAGGGATTTTAAAACAAACATTATTCTGGCAAACATGAGCGTTGTTGAGCTCAAAAGTAATTTTCATCTGAGATCCATTTGCAGAAAACAATCTCTCAGAAGATTTTTCAAAATATTTGCTAGGAATGAGTCCTTCCTGAATACAATTCAGGTCTGATCCGGAATCAATCATAGCAACAACAGAAAATTGAAAGTCATGAGCAACTACAATAGTAACTCTTGAAATCCATTTTGGAGGAATGGTATGATGGATTAAACAGATCTGGTTATCAGCAGCTAACTCATGTTGGCTAGAACCAGAGTCATTCGTTTGCTCATTATCAGAAGGGATGTCCTGATCAAGTTGTTTATCAATTTTGAACACTAAAAATTCTTGTTTTAAAATCTCATTTTCAGACTTAAGGTTGTTAACCTCAGATCTGAGTTCAACGATTTCTTTTTTAACAAGATTTATTTCGTGTTGCAAATCATTTGTAGAAATATCCTTGGGTTTTTTCTTTTGAAATCTTTCCAAGGTTTCTTGAAAACTAATCCTGTTTTTTGAGGGTTCTGGTTCTTGACGACCCAGAAGTCTCTTTAGCTTAAGAAGATATTCTTCTTTGAGCTCAGGATTTGTGATTTGAGAAATCAAGGTTAGCAATAGATTTTCTTGTTCTTCAGACTTGGTTAAAACATGAATTGTTTTTCCTTTAGTCTGGCAACAAGTATCATTACAATTGCAACCTAGCTTAGGACCAGTAGAATCTGGAAATTCAGTTTCTGAGTGATATTCTGAATCACTAGAACTGAACTCGAGGATATCAGATGATGAAGACGAAGCTATTTCTAGGAGTCGAAATAGTTCTTCTTTATCATTGTTATCAATATTCAACTGATTAAGCTTTTTTTTAAACTTTTTATCTTTTTTGGCTTTCTGGGGACATTTATCAGCGAAATGCCCTGGATTGCCACAGATAAAACATTTTCCTTGAGAAAAATCTTTAGATTTCTTTTTCTTAGGAAATGGTTTAGAAAATGGTTTTTTATAAGTTTTCTTGTAAAATTCATCACGGGGTTTTCTCCTGATACCACCATGAGGTTTAGAAAACTTGTGTCTCCTTTTAGAGGGAGCTATAGCAGGAAGTCCGAATTGTTCACAAAATGTTCCCATTTCGTATTTGGCTTTCTTGCTATTTCTCATCTGCTCTCGGAGCATTCTTTGATCATTACACATACTAATACCAAGTTTCTTTATTACTGCACATATGTCACCATAGGTGTATGCGTCGTAATTAAGAGACCCAGCAACAGTAAGTTCATCCTTCACTTTATAAGCAAATAAGCGAGGTAAACCATCAATAAATTTCTCCTTCCAATAAGGCTTCTGACTATCATCTCGAAGCATTACTTTGGAAATGAAAACATCTTGGTACCATCTATAATCAGACATCTGATGACATCTAAGATTATTTAACTGGTCGCTGATACGACTGGTTATATCAGATGGTGTGCCAATAAAATGCTTTAAAATTGTATAAATCAAAGTATTAACTCCATCAGGTTGAGCAGCACCAATGGATTCATCAAAAATAGGGAACCCTTCATCATTACGCTTGACAGCGTTCTGAATGGTTTCCTTGGCATCTCTGGTTAGGTGTTTATCCCACCAGTTTCTTAAAACACCGGAAAAACCTTGTGTTAAAATCTTAACAATATCAGGCTGTCTGATATTATTATTTACATAAGCATTTGCAACAAGGGACATTTTACTCATGGTATTCATGATCTCTTGTTCAGAGAAACCATCAATATTCCATTCGTAAACTTTGTCCGCAGAGTAAGAAGATTGGTTTTGAAAAACTTTTTCTTCAAACTGTAAATCAGGGGGAGTAGGCCTGGAATACCAATTCTTCGTCAGACTCATTGGTTTGGGTCCTTTTGAAGAGAATGTGGCAATTTCAGGTTTTAAAACAATATTTTGAAAATTATTTTCAAGTAAATCAAGATCCTTTTCATCAGAGGAGCGATCGTTAGAGGACTCATCTGTGGATTCCATTAGAACTTCTTCTTCTATTTCTTTGTTAGACAAAGCACTAGTAGAAGGCAGTTCTTTCTTCAGATCTTTAAGCATTTGATCAATCTTATCGCTATTAAATGTGAGATCATTTCTGTCATTATAAAATGTCTTATATTGTCAGTTGCAAAATAAAAATAATGTCAAATATATGGTTCCTATCATAGCGCCCAATAAATCGATCTATTGTTTCCGCCAACGACGTTCTTAGTAAATTATGTGATATTCCAGACTATTAGGATTATTAGAATGAAGTAGCTAGCTAGGGACAAAGTCTGATGCCACTTGCAAATTAATAAAAAGTGACCAAACAGAGTTGATGATAAGGATGATTGAAAATAGGACGAAATCCAAATTAGAGTTCAAAATAAGTAAGTTTTGACAAGGATACATACATTCATACATATATATATATATTATATGTATATCATGTATATGGTTAGTAGAAATTCAGAAATAAGACTCAAATGTTAAGACACAAAAATCTATTATTCTCAAATATAATAATACACTGAGAATATTTTAGGAATTTACACCCGCAAAGGTAGGAATTTTAGGTGATCTTGATCATATTTTAACATTTTCCAAGGAATCTATCTTGGACCAAGGGTATACGTACTGAGGAAAGCAAGCGAGCGTCGAAAATTTGGAATATGTAAAGAGAATTCAGTGTTTGCACTACTCGATGAAAGGCTGAAAGCTAGCTCAGGTACTACAGTTCGATTTTCTTTTACGTAAAACTTTGCAAATGGACTTCCAGATCATTCTTGATTTTAGGGGAAAAGGAAGACAAACGGGGAAGATCGAGGAGTATCTAATCAAAGGCCATTTGATAATTGCTGTTTGTTTTTATTTTAGTAGGGCTTAGCTAGGTCGAGACATCCATTTCACCTGCAGACACCTTAATAATGAGTTTTATTTGTCTCGGACTACTTATGAAATGAGATCCATAAGTCGAAGTCGGTCCTACAAGGAAGTTGTTGCAAAGGTTAATTGTCTCTGATCCATCACATGCAGACTGTTTGCATGGTGAGCCTATATAGGTGCTACCCGCATCTCTCGGACGAGACCACACTGCCCTCGCATGGGAGGGTCGCAAGGGAGGGGGCAAGTTGGGCTCATGGACCCCGGCCCCACCCCCGTCGGCAGGTGACCCCGTCCAACTGACGAGAGATAGCCTCTAGGGCCGTCGTCCACGGCAAGGACTCCATCATGGTCCCACTGTGAGAAAGAGAGAGGGGGAGAGAGGAATACTGGTGCGGGAGTTGCTTTTAAAACAAAACCTAATCTAAAATGACGTTTCTTCATTTAAAAAAAAAAAAAAACTTAATATAAAACGACATCATTTTGGAGAGTTCTCCACAAAAAGACTGTCATTTCATTAGGTATATATGTGTGTGTGATTATAAGAAGATTTTCATTGAAGAGCTATTTACAAATGAGAAATTTCTTCTATAGAAGCTAGCTAGGGCCACTCTAATAAACTTATTAAAGAAAAAAAAATTAATAAAACCTCAAAGGCTCAATATGTCAAATTGTCAATCATCTTCATGAAGTAAGTTGGCCATACCAGTGATTAATTCTACATTAAGATGTTAAAGTATAGGAGGTTAGTATCACAAAATGTCAAAATTAACATATATAACAACTTAAAAAATTCTCTAAATACATTACCTGAGTATAACTTATAACTCTCCGCATCATCAATGGCATCCGTATAATTTTGACTCAAGCATATAGGAGTTGACTTCAATCAGTTTTGCGTGCACACAAGAGCTTCGATAATTCTAGGAGCTAAAGAACTCCTAAATAGATCCAGGACATGGCCTCCGGTGCTAAATGCTGACTCAAATGCAACGGTGGTGATCGGAATGGCCAAGATATCTCTTGTCATTAGAGCAAGAACCGGATATTTGCTTGAGTTGACTTTTCACCATACCAAAATTTTAAAATTCCCCGTAAGAACCTCAACATCCTCCAACAAATACCGCTCTAGTTCAGACTTACAATCCATCAAGGATGCTGATTTTCGATCTTTATGGAATCTCAACAAAAAGTCTATGGGATCATCATCATTACAGGTACTACTACTACTCCTCATTGATGCACTAGTCTCACCACTCTGACTCCGAGTTGACTTAGACCCAATTACACAGCCACCACAAAACCCTACATATTGTTCATACAAATATTTCATATCCCTCTTGAGGAGTACAACAAATTCCTCACGCTCTCATCGCCCAATGTTTTGTTAAACCAATATGCTTGAGCAACCAATTTGTACCGTGGATCAAGAATGGCAACAACAAACAGATTTATGATACTTCTCAGCCACGTCCAATATAAGAAAAGTCGAGTTCTATCTAGTAGGCACGTCAAGACACAAGAAACTAGAACATAACACTTTTGACCTATCAACACAAGACTTGAAAGTGGCAAGTCTTTGGAGAGAATACTTCACATACTTAATCAGATTTCTGACTCTTATGATCGAGTCATCAACATCTTTCAAACTTTCACTCACAACAAAGTTTAAGATGTGTGTTGTACACCTCATGTGAATAAACTCATGAGCTACAACACAATCCTCACTTCCTATTTCTCTTGTTCACAACAAATCAATAGCATAATCGTTAGATGTAGCATTGTCCACCGTAATTGTGAAGATTTTATCAATGCTCTAATCAAGCATACACTCCTCCAACTCCCTCTCAATCGTTGCCCCCTTGTGATCGCTAATCCGAACAAATGTAATGATTCGCTTTTGCAATTTCCAATCACTATCAATAAAGTGAGCGGTCACACACATGTAATTAATATTTTGGATAGAAGTCCAAGTGTCGGTGGTCAGTCACACTCTTTGTTTGGTGGTCAAAAATATTTTCTTCAAGCTATCATTCTCTTTCAAGAATAGTCTCATACAGTCACGCATTACGATAAATCGAGAAGGAATTGGAAACCTATGATCAAGGGATTTAGTGTATTCCCGAAACCCTTGGCTCTCAACAACCCTAAAGGGTAATTCATCCACTATTACCATCCTAGCAAGGGCTGCCCGGATTTTTTTTTCATTGTACTTGGTCATCCCTAAGTTCTTCTCCCCTTGGCCTTCAATTCTTGCTTCCGGGACCAAGAATATTTGAGTCTTGTCTAACTTACTTTTACGGTTTTTGAGACAAAGTTGGATGTGTGTTTTCATGGCCGAAGTGCCTTGCCTTTTGGGATGACATTTCCATTGCCTCCCACAATGGTTACAAGTAGCTATAGATTCTTCGGAATCACAATCGGGCATTCTTGTGAAGTGGACTCATACCAAAGACCTATTCTTGGGAACTCTACTACCAGGTGGAGGGCGAGGGTTAGAATAGAAGGCACTAGGAGTGCCTACCGAAGATTCTATTGATCCACTGAACTCTTCAACTATAGGACAGGGAGCATCAATAGGCTGTTCTGAGATGCCAAGAGAAGATGCAGTTGTGGATGTAAGAGTGTTTGTGCCTTCTATATTAATGATTTAAGAACTAAAATACAACAAACAAACAAAATAGTACGGTTAAGACAATCACAAAATAATCGAACAATTTCTCCTATATTAATTTCTTAACTGGCCATTAAGGAATATAATATATATATATATATATATATATATATATATATATGAGATAGTTTTTGAAAACGTGTATAGTTGTGTTTGATTTAAAAAAAGAAAAACGAAATTGTTGGCCATGAATGCTTCCAAACAAACCCTTTGTAATTTACATAAAAATGATGATTTTATTACCTGCAGGTAAGGCAATTAAGATGCTAGCTCATTTATATTTTAGATCGTGTAGATACGTGTGGGCATACACCTTAGTATGTGAGGATGTATATGTGCTAAATAAATGCTTGTTGTTTCCAGAATGGACCAGAAGTGATGTTTAGCTTTAGCGTTAATTGTTTAGCTATATATGTAGTTTTTATGATTTCACACATATAGCATGATAATGAAGAAAGTTCCTTGCCAAAAATGCAGCCTAAAATGGGTTATATAGTTACTAGGTCATTGTACATTAAAAGAAAAAAGGACCACTACGGCACTACGTATAATCAATGACATTGTAAATTAGTATAAATTATCAGTTTTGTGATAAATTAACTTGCACAAAAAAAATTCATTCGGGAATGCAGACAAAAACAAACAAGAAAGACACATTTCAGTCCTCATTTTTTTTTTTCATCTCAAAATTCCTTATTTGATTTACACATAAAATTATGGAGATCATTTTGTTATGTATTAAACTATAATGCCAAATCTGGAAATGAACATAGAAAAAATCAACATTACCAACCTCAAAGATTTGATTAAAGAACAGAGACATGGGTTTGGGTAACCTGCCGACTTCGAATCTTCAATGGGTAGTGATTGATCTATGATCGAGGGACGGTGTTCCTTGTTTGCACAGCTGCAATACACCTCAAGAGGCCATCGACGGTGACGATGGGTCATGGGACCTAGGGTTTCAAGGGAAACTTGAGAAAGGTTGTGCGAGAGAGGGGTTGCGCGAGAGAGGGGCTGCACAAGAGGAGCTGCGCGAGGGAGGGGCTGCGAGAGAGGAGCTGCGCAAGAGAGGGGCTGCACGAGAGGAGTTGCGTGAGAGAGGGATTGGCTGCGAGAGGAAGGGGAGGGATGTGGGCCTGCGGCGCTGCACGAGAGAGGGGGCTAACTGCTGAGATTTTGAAATGAAGATGATTGGTGAAGATGAAATCATGAAAGAGGAGAACTCGGTAGGGCTAAGCACCTAAACGATTAATTAACAAATACAAACGGCGCCGTATTGTATATTAGTATACTAATTAATAGGAATCTATTATATATATATATTATATATATATAAATATATATATGAAGAGTCATAAAAAAATATATGATATATATTATTATATATGAATATTAAAAAAAGGCACCATATACGAAATATTAGTAATACACTAATAGTATTAGTATATTAGTATTAGTATTAATATTAGTTATACTAGTAGTGTTATTAGTTATACTAATAGTTATATTACTATTAGTTATTATTAATACTATATATTATGCAAATAGTGATATTAATACTATATATAATTATAGTGATTAGTATAACTATATTAGTATTAGTTATAGTGATTTAGTATAACTATATTAGTATAAGTTATAGTGATTTAGTATAGTTATAATACTATAAGTTATAAGTATAGTCTATATTAGTATTAATATTAGTATTAGTTATAGTGATTAGCATAATTATATATTAGTATTTGGTATAGTGATTTTAATTTAGTATAACTATATAATAGTATTAGTATAAATATTATACTAACTATATTACTGATTGTATTAGAACACTGATGTCTAATACTAGTATATCACTATAGTTAATAGTACCCTATAGTAATATAACTATATTAGTATTAGTTATAGTGATTTAAATTTTAGTATAACTATATTAGTATAAGTTATAGTGATTTAGTATAATTATAATACTATAAGTTATAACTATAGTCTATATTAGTATTAGTATTAGTTATAGTGATTAGCATAATTGTATATTAATATTTGCTATAGTGATTTTAATTTGGTATAACTATATAATAGTATTAGTATAAATATTATACTAACTATATTACTGATTGTATTAGTACACTAATGTCTAATACTAGTATATCACTATAGTTAATAGTATCATATAGTAATATAGTATTAGTAATTAATACTATAGTGATTTATATAGTAATTTATATATAGGCTTAAAGTGGTTTACTAATTTATATATAGTAATTAATATTATTAGTAATTTATATGAATAATACTTTAGTTATTATACATTAGTATTATATGTTATTATAAATTTATAGATTAGTGTTTATCCATTAGTATTACAATATTACATGTTGATGTTATTATGCATCTTAGTGTTTATAGTATATTATATATACATTAGTATTACATACTATTATATTTATACATTAGTAATTTAGTGTTACATGGTAGTAATATTGTAAATTTGTAATAGTATGATATTTACATATAGTCATATACTAAACTATTATTAGTTAACTGACTCAATTTAGTCTATATATTATAGTATAAATATATTATTTTACTAGTATATTATTGAGTTTAACTAACTATATAAGATATAGTTGTATAAAATTTAAATAATTAATATATAGAAAAAATATCTTTTTATAAAATATGTATAAAATCGGAGGCGGAGGCGGAGTCGGAGGGTCACGTTGGAGGCGGAGGGTCAGAGTCGGATTGGAGCGGAGTCGGAGTCGGTTCATCAATGACTCCGACTCCGACTTCCAAGAGGGAAAAACTTCCGACTCTGACTCTGATAAGTCGGAGTTAGAATAGAGTCGGAGCGGAGCTGATACGGAGTCGGATTCGGAATCGAATTGTTAAATTTTTGCTCACCCTACACGTGGAGAAAAGTTTTTAAAAAAATAGGGCCTCTGTATGAGTGCTTCGAGATTCGACTCATGGCGAATCTAAGTAATTAATATAGCACACCAATTTGCCCGCCAACTGGCACATAAATGGGTCAAATAGCTTTGAAATATGTATGGGCCCTAATTTCACATCACCAAATTCCCCTTCCATCCAGACAAAAACATAGGATCGATCACTCACTCCAAGGGGATATTTTTTCCATTTTTTATTTGGTTGCACAACGGATATTATCTATATAAACCTTCATTTGCTTCCCAAATTCTAACCCATATCAGTGATATCACTTTCATTTACCGAGGAAAACAGAAAGAGGTAGACATCTTGGAGGGCTGGCATGGCTGCTGCACATAGTTTGGCCGGTGAAAGTGGTGCTCTGCTAACCAACCCAAAACGCATGGTGCCTTCTATGATAGAAGCTGTGGCGCGCCTAATTGTTACGAGGTTCCTTCAAACATATATCTCCTGCGGATGTTTGGTGTGAGTCTAGTACTGATCTTTCCTTCCTCCTATAAAGACATCCTTTTTCCTATGATTCCGCAGATTGTTGCTTCCTTCTTCTTTATTAGTTAATGCAGTGCGACATATATCTTCTTCTCTAACGTACGTCTGAAACTCAGACAAGACCGGGACCGGCTTACCTCCATGCTCATGCTGTATATAGGTGAACGTACGCCATGTGTCAAAAAGTTATATACACACGCTCGACATCTTCGTAGGATCAAGGAAATAGAGATCAAGTTCTGTCATCACTAAAACCTAACGTCAAACATCATTTACACTTGAAAGAACAAAGTCTCTCTTCTCCTCTGTCCCTCCTCTCTCCCTCTGACGTGAAGATTTTTGTTAATATTTTCATATTTTCATCTGCGTACTTTGTCGACAACGATCTCGATCGGTAATTCCCATGAGCAATTACGCAAAGAATCCGCTGAAACGTGTGGAGGAATTTACACGAACAAGCTTCTTCAGAAAAGACTTAAAATAAAAAGAAGCGTTTCTCAGGCTTAATATAAAAAGAAGCGTTTCTCCGATCGAATTCTGTTGCTCGCTCCGACCTTCTTCTCACTACAACAGAATGTGTGTTTTGTGACAGAGAAAACTGTCACAAAAAAATGGCAAACCGTCACTAAACATATTTGGTGACGGTTTGAAACCGTCACCATGACCGTCACCTAAAGTGCGTCACAGAAAACATTTGGTGACGGTTTACTGTTCAACTGTCACAAAAAATATTTTTAGTGACGGTTGGAAGTGTTCCGTGCGGTACAACGTTCGAACGTTCCTTTTTTTGTGACGGTTATGAACTGTCACAGAAAATCACGTTCGGACGTTATACCCAACCGATTGGCGTTCGAATGAGAGAAGTTGACGTTCGTTGGATATCGTGTTCGAACGTATAAAATTTACGTTCGAATGTTAATGCGTCCGAACGTTAATTACATTAAACGTTCGAATATTTGTTCGAACGTAAACGTAAATGTTCAAACGTAGCGCGTTTAATGTTCGGACGTTATTTCGAATGTAAACGAAGGAGCGTCCGAATGCAAGTTCTTTGTTCGAACATTAGTCGCTTTACCGTTCGAACGGTTTGTTCGTTTTAGCGTGAGTACGTTCGAACGTATAGTTTAACGTTCGAACGATTCAATTGTATTTACGTTCGAACGATTTTTATTTACATTCGAACGTACAGATCAGAAATACTAATTTCATAAAATTTAAAAACATAATACCAATTGTATCATATTACATACCCAATTAACAAGTAACAATGTCTTATAAAAGTACAAAATTAGATATTAAAACTAGTCAGAAATATTGATAAAATTTATTTATTCTTTTTCCCTCGCCCACGGGGATTCTGTTGCAACGACATAACACGTTCCATTTGCACCATCATCTCCCGTTGCACTTGCTCTTGCACTTCATTGCGTATTCTTTCCTCATGGTCTCTCTGTTGGTCCTGCAAACGCGTCTCTAAATGAGACTGTCGTTCTAAGAGAGACTCTAACTCTTGTTGTCTCGACCTCATATACTCATTCTCACGCCGTGCAACTTCTAAATTTGCCGTAAGATTATTAATTTGTGAAGCCGATGAGGTTGAGGAGGATGAACATTTATGCTTGATAGATCGTCCCAAACCTCTTGCCATACTAGATTGCGGCCCGAGCACTTGCGTGAATATGTCTATGTCACTAGGAGAGGATTCCTCAGAAGCCGACTGCATCTCCAACATTTTGCTCTGCAATTTAAAAGATAATGATCGTAAATAATTAGTAACGTATTAAAAGAAATAGAAATAAGAAATAAACTATTAAAATATTATATAAATAATTTATTTAACAAAATTAACACTGCTTACATAATTATCTGCAGCGACAGGATCCATCCACTCACTATGCTCATTAGTGTGAGCAGCAGCATAGACATAAATGAGGGAAAAGTTTTCAGGATCATCACGTTTCTAACAAAGCGAGAATATTAGCAATTTTAAAAAGATAATATTAGTACTTATCAGAAATAATATCAAGAAAATAAATGAATTCTATAATTTTTTAATTACCATTTTTTCAGCAAGACGGTGGAATGACCTTGAACCGGCACGATGGTGGACAGTCAGAACGGATCTATTCTGTGTATTTGTAGAACTCAAGTGCTACAAAATATATTAAAAATGTTAATTGTAATATGTATACATATAATATATAAAACGAATATGAATGTAAATAATTAAAAGATATAAATATAAAATACCTGATAATCTGGAGATGCGAAAAGATCACAACACTTTCTCCAATCATCTAACTTCATCTGCTGAAAAGGAGACTGCGCAGCCTCTTCCAACGTCTCAAACTTCTTGAAGTGGTCATGACATCGTCCTTTGTGACGTCGGAATAGTGTAGCCATCAACTCATTCACGGTTCTCAAATCCTCGCTACTGCCAAAGTCGAGGTCAAATTCATCCTAATAAGGGAATCAGGTAAAAAATATAATATATTAATTTAGGTGAAAAAAATGTACTGAAAAGTAAATTCACCAGCACACGACTTCGAATGTGCTCCTTAATCTCTATTGGAACATCTCGCCATATTAGAAGAAGACACCGAAACTTCATATTAAGTATGAGTAGTCTCCACCCGAAGAACAATAGAAGAAGACACCGAAACTTCATATTAAACGTGGAAAGTAACGAGTAACAAAATGTGCAATACAGATAATATAATCTCAAACTGTCCACACTGGACAATTCAGGAATCAGTGGACACATAAATGTACACTGATTCCCAAACGGGTCTAAGGGTATTTATGCAATGTCACACGCATCTAGCAGTATAATCATACAACAATATCTCCATATTGTTAAACTAAAGAAGGATGGAAGATTATGTGACCCTACGTTTCGTGTCTTGTACACAACGAGGGAGAATGATCTTGAAGAAATATTTAAAAATTGGTCTAATTACTTAACCGTCACAAACTGTCCGACCTCGACTCTCCTCTCAAGGCCGAAGAGACTATGACAGTCAAGCAATTAGACCAAAATTTACAGATTATAATTGTTATATATAATTTTAAAGGTTATTATATAATTTTAATTATTATCATTCCACAATTATAATCTTAATTGTTATACTTAATTGAGTGAGTTATTTACTTATATAGACAATAAGTATATAATTTTTATATAAGAATATATTTGATCCTTATTTCCTTTCTCTTTAGTTTATAATAAATAAGTATATTTACATATTCAAACTCTACTTATTTAGTAGTTTCAAGACTTTTTTATTGAAGAGTATTTTAAAGGTTATATTATAATTTTAATTATTATCATTCTTAAAATATAATTTAAATTGTTATACTTAAATTGTAAAAGAAGTATAATATTATTTTAAATATTATAATTCTTAAAGAGTTAGTTTTATTTGTTATTACTTAATTTTAAATATTATTATAAATATTTAATTATCATTCTTAAATTTCAATGATTATACAATAATTTTAATTATTATAATTCTTAAAGAGTTACTTTTATTTGTTATTACTTAATTTGAAATATTATTATTACAATTTTTCAAATCCATATCACAAAAACACATTGTATAAATATCATAAAATTCAAATAAAGACAAGAAATAAAAATTTTTTCTTACCAAACTCAACTCTCTCTAACTCTCTAACTCAACTCTCTCTCTCTCTCTGTGTTGCGCGCACGAGAGAAGAAAAAATGATCCGCTTCCTCCCGTACGCGTACTGATTAAGTTCTAAAATTATTAGTTTAAACATTAGAACGTTTAAGTTTTACGTCCGAACGTTATTTGCTAAAATTATTAGTTTAAACGTTCGAACGTTTAAGTTGTACGTCCGAACGTTATAAGCTAAAATTTCCCCCGCTCATAGCGTTCGGACGTTTACAGTACACGTTCGAACGTACCCTTCTTATTTATAACATAAAATCTAGCGGGAAAGTTCCCGCACTTTCCTCATATATGTTCGAATGTATCACAATTTTTCGTTCGAACTTTCGTAAATTTACAGATAAACATTCGAACATTTAACTTAAACGTCCGAACGTACATTTCATCAAAGTCTCTCCATATTTGAGCGGGAAATTTCCTGCACTAATTTACCCAACGTTCGAACGTTAACATATTTGGTGTTCGGATGTACATAATTTTCTGGTGATTTTCATCAAATAACGTTCGAACGTATAGTCTAAACTTCCGAATGTCTGAATAATCACACAGATACCTTAATCGAGCGGAAAATTTCCCGCTCTTATTTTAACGTTCGAACGTTAACTTGAAACGTTCGAACGTACAATTCCTACTATACTAACTTATTGCTTATTTGTAATAATGTAAATATATTCAAACATCATTTACAAATAATAATTTAAATATTTAAAGTTCATATTACAACATATTCATAATAACTCACAATATATTCACAAAATAACATGCCACATGTATTAACATATTTTTAAAGTTGAGTAAGTAATAAACAAGTATTAACAAAGCCTAATGAAAATATATTTCTAATAAGAAACACAATATTTCAAATTCATATCACAACATATTTACAAAAACTCACAAACTATTTACAAACTATACAAATAATAATCACAATATTTCAAGAGTAAGCATAAAATCACAACAATATATTGATAAAGTTTAGAAATATACCTAGCACTCACAATATCCTCTTACAAATCAAAATCTTCCAACTTCACAAAACAAGCAATCCTTGAAATAAATACAACACTAACTTATTAGAAATATTCTATAACAAAAACACATTGTATAAATATCATAAAATTCAAATAAAGACAAGAAATAAAAATTTTTTCTTACCAAAACTCAACTCTCTCTCACACTAACACCCTCTCTCTCTCTCTCTCTGTCTGTTGCGTGCACAGGAGAAGAAGAAATGATCCGCTTCCTCCCGTGCGCATACTGATTAATACCACAAATTATTAGTTTAAACGTTCGAACGTTTAAGTTGTACGTCCGAACGTTATTTGCTAAAATTATTCCCGCTCATAACGTTCGGACGTTTACATTACACGTTCGAACGTACCCTTCTTATTTATAACATAAAATCTAGCGGGAAAGTTCCCGCACTTTCCTCATATATGTTCGAATGTATCACAATTTTTCGTTCGAACGTTCGTAAATTTACAGATAAACGTTTGAACATTTAACTTAAACATCCGAACGTACATTTTATCAAATTGTTACCATATTTCAGCGGGAAATTTCCCGCACTAATTTAACTAACGTTCGAACGTTAACATATTTGGTGTTCGGATGTACATAATTTTCTGGTGATTTTCATCAAATAGCGTTCAAACGTATCGTCTAAACGTCTGAACGTCTGAATAATCACACAGATACCTTAATCGAGCGGGAAATTTCCCGCTCTTATTTTAACGTTCGAACGTTACCTTGAAACGTTCGAACGTACGATTCCTACTATACTAACTTATAATATAATATGTATACTATATTTTATATATATATTTATAACTATATACTACATTGTATAGTATGATAGCATAATACTTTAGAGAACATAAATGTATATAATATATAAATTATACCATATATATAAATCAATAATATATATTAAATTGTTACTTATTAAATTCTTTATTATATACTAACTTATAATATAATATGTATACTATATTTTATATATATATTTATAACTATATACTACATTGTATAGTATGATAGCATAATACTTTCAATGAGAACATAAATGTATATAATATATAAATTATACCATATATATAAATCAATAATATATATTAAATTGTTACTTATTAAATTCTTTATTATATACTAATTTATAATATAATATGTATACTATATTTTATATATATATATTTATAACTATATACTACATTGTATAGTATGATAGCATAATACTTTCAATGAGAACATAAATGTATATAATATATAAATTATACCATCTACTGGTCGGGGATGTGAGCCAGCATCAGCCAGAGATGCAGGCCAGTCAGAGGCTGAGGATACTGGCGTCGAGGCTCGGGATGATGACCGAGACGAGGACTTCTACATCCTCACCGGGAGGGATCGCATGCAGATCGAGCGGAAGAACGCCTTCAACCAGAACCATCTGCTGCATTTCTTCCGCATGTTGCACCTTATTGTTGCAACAAATGTCGATCCTGTGGCTCATAAAACCACATTTAGTCGACTTCGGGCACAATTTTTGATATGAGTGGCACGTGGAGATCCTATAGATTTGCCATTGCACATCTTTCAGAGGATCCGTTACGAGGCGAGCATCGTCTCCACGGATAATCTCCCATATGGTGTCCTCATCAGCCGACTATTACTTGCACGGGAAGTGCCGACCCAGCCAGAGGAGCGGGTCAAAGATCAGATGAGCCCCCTCGACATGACCACGCATCGACGTAGCATTGGACATGCGAGGGGACGTCAGCCACCCCTATAGATGATCTAGTTCCTCCGACGCAGCCTGAGCCAGGTCATGTCGGGAGTAGTAGTCAGCATACGCCGAGTACATCTGCAAGAGATGTGCGGCCTGCTTAGGTTGATGCGGTCATCTCACAGCTGACTGCGCATATCGATCATAAGATCGATCGATCGCTCGAGGCTATATCGGCGTCTGTTGCCGAACTCACCCATCGTGTAACTATCCTTAACGACAAGGTTGATACCTTGACTGAGGAGGTACGGAGTTCGACTTTTGCGGATAACGTTATCATCTGACTGTTAATATCAAATTTTGTATTTTATTTTTAATATTTGTAACGATAAATATTATTGAATATTTCTATCGTTTTTTAATTTCAATTTTTAATCTTCTTTGATGTTATATTTTTCAACTTTAATACTAAATCACTGCATTTCAAATATATATAAATCAATAATATATATTTATATATTACAAAGTGTGTATATATAAATATATACAATTCAATTTTTTAGACTTGTTCACAAATTATGCACAATAAAAACCACATAATTTTTAAATTAAAGTCATTTAATTTAAATTTACAATGAACGTTCGAATGTTATTACTTAACGTTCGAACATTGGTGCAAACATTTTACGTTCGAACGTAAAATTAATAACATTTGAACGGTTGCGCCAAAACATTTTACGTTCAAACGTAAACAGACATAATGTTCGAACGTATATGTAAAGTTCGAACGCATATTTCCCATACGTTGGAACGTAAAAAAATCTCATTCTATCTTTAGTGACGGTTTCCAGAAACTGTCACAGAAAATACCTTTTAGTGACGGTCTAGGGACTGTCACAATTTCCTAACCGTCACTAAAAAGCAATTGTGTTGTAGTGTCTTGTTCGTCTTAAAAGGCGTGAATTCTGGGTTTTGGTTAACATGTGCAGAATATAAAAGATATGAGAATATTGTAAATTTATTGATGGTTAGAAAAATATTTGAAATTAATAAAATATTTAAAAAATAATATTTAAATGATATGGAGACAAAAATAAATAGATAAGGTGATGCATAATATAATGTTGTAAAAGTTATTAGTTAAAATAAAAGAAGTGAATTTTGATGATATATTAGGAAGAAAATATAATCGATACTTCGATCGCCGCTGTAACGATTAATGAATTGCTACTTGTGGTAATGCAGATTATTGGAGGAAGGGGGTACGAAATTCACCTTCGAAGGAAACAGGAGAATATGTCCTCTGGAAACTGTTCTTAGAGTTCATAGTCCCCAGTTTTACTGGAAGGTATCTACTCGTAATAGGATGGGCCACGTGGGATATTGGCATTCAAAAGTTCAAATCATTTTCTGATCTTAATGCAATTTTTCTCTCCAGCAGTACTGGTATAGTGATGAGCAGTTGGTTGTAATGAGCAGGTCATGACAAGAGCTGATGTAGGCCTGGCAGATGCATATATTGATGGTGATTTTTCTTTCACAGATAAGAAAGATGGCCTTCTAAATCTTTTTATGGTATGATTATCGATCTAAGTCTTGAGTCTAAGTTATCTTTTCTGGTATTTTTACATCCTCAGCATCTGCCTTGCTGATTTTGTTTTGCAGATTCTTATTGCCAACAGCAGTGTAAATTCCAACACAACAAAAATGAAGAAGACAAGGTGTGTGTGTGTGTGTATATATATATATATATATATATATATATATATATATATAGCAACTGGCAGAACTTTGTTGGCGATATTGCGATTAGTCATGATCTCCTCAATTGCAGTACTAGTTAATTAATCGAGCGTTCATCTTTTGTTGGCTTTAGGGGATGGTGGACGCCATTGCTATTCACAGCCGGCATATCATCTGCAATAAATTTTTTCAAGCATTATTCAAGGCAAAACACTCTTACAAACGCTCGCAGGAACATCTCTCGTCATTACGACTTGGTATAAGATTATTAACTCTAAAATATTCCATGCATATTTTTTATTTGATGGGTTTAAGACTATATTAAGATCTGGGTTCGATCGATATTAGAGCATGAATTCGATCGATATATGCATGCAAGTATCGATGCATCTATGCGTGTAGAAATGTATATATAATTAGTGTTTGGTATATAACAAGCAGAAGCTTATAATTCGTATTTTTGTATGTTTCTAGCGTAATGAACTATTTGCTCTGTTCTTGGATGAAACAATGCAATACTCGTCTGCTGTATTTAAGGTCAGGTTCTGAACCTTCTGATGATTTATTAATTGCTAAAACTGCATCAACTTCTTGTCATGTCATCTTTCATCTAAGCTTTTAGCTTTAACTTAAATTCATTCGTGTTACAATATTGCTTAGAACGAAGATGAAGACTTGAAAGTTGCACAGCTGAGAAAAATCTCCATTTTGATTGAAAAGGTGAGTCTTTTTATCTGTTGGATTCTTACGGGTATAATTTCTTTCTCTCACTAATTCTAATTTGTGTCTACTTTCAAATAACAAGGCAAGAATTGATAGGAAGCATGAAATTCTTGAAATTGGATGTGGTTGGGGAAGCTTTGCTATTGAAGTTGTCAAACGAACGGGATGCAAATACACTGGCATCACTCTCTCCGAAGCGCAGCTGGAATTTGCAGAAAGAAAGTGAAAGATGCTGGCCTTCAGGTAATATATATATATATATATATATATATATATATATATATGATGAACATGATCTGGTGAATTTGTTGGGCTTTTCTATGTGTGGAAGTTAATTGGTTGTGTTTTCGGAGCGGTCCGGTTTGTTGCGGTTTTTTCGGTAGATTTTCAATGAGGTTTGAGGCATGAAGCGGAGGCTTTAGCCTATTAGTTTAAGCCAAAGTACTGATCATGGACAAGTCTTGTGGGGGTTTAAATTTTTACCTGTTTTGATTATTAATTCGACCAATTCCGCTAATTTGGGTTTATTATATATTGTATTAAACTTTTGTACAGCTGACGTATTGTATTTTTTTTTTTTTTATAATCATCTGAATAAAATTCACTATAGTTCTATAGACATCATGTCGTCTGAATTAATTTCACTTTTTATTATACTTGTTTTTCCCTGATCTTATCGTTCCTAGCAGAATCCGACATTAGACTTCTTTACCAAGTTTAAGTTACTTTTCTCTCAGGATCACATTAGACTTCTTTGCGACTACCGCCAAGTGCCTGATAGCCAAAAATATGACAGGATCATATCAAGGTCAGTTCTTTTTTCCAAATTAAATCTGATCTCCAATATATTCTGACTGATAATTTCAATAAAACCATGATATTTGATCCATTTAATTGTCAGCGAGATGATAGAACATGTTGGCCATGAATTTATGGAAGAGTTCTTTGGTTGCTGCGAAACATCATTGGCCGAAGACGGTATTCTTGTTCTGCAGGTAATGACTGGGGAAAAAGCCCAAGGTGGTGGCCTGTCTCTTACTTTCGGTTTTTCGGATCTTCTACCCAATTGGATAAAGGCCATATATATCATGAATTGATCAAATATATATATATATAGTCAGTCTCATGACTGATCTGTTATAAATTAATGGCTTGTAATGAAAGCTAGCTCGACTAACGGAACTATTAGCATATTTTTCAAAATTATTTAAACATAAGATTAATCTCATGCTCGTCTAAAAGTTTTAACCAAATAATTAAAAATATGGTCATGTTCGGAGTATTTTAGCCCTTAACAAAATTTTCCATCTGCTTCAATTTCCTTCTACGTACCCCCACAATACGCCATTTTATTTTGCAATATTTATATGGGCTTTTCATTTTCAAAATTTTTATTTTTAACTTTTATTATCTTTAATTATACTTGATGTTAAGGGAAGGTTTGAATAGTGAGTTAAAATTAGATAAAAGTTGAGAGTCGAATAAAATATTATTAGAATATTATTTTTTAATATTATTATTGTTTTAAAATTTAAAAAAATCAAATTTTTTATTATATTTTGTGTGAAAATTTAAAAAAAAAATTGTAATGATTAAATGAGATGAGTTAAAAAGATTTTCACTATCTAATAATAAGATGTATTATAATAATATGAGATGAAATCATAAAGTGGATTATAATTAATAAAATATATTATAATAAAATGAGATGAAATGAGTTATAATATGATGTGCCATAAGTTATGATTTTATTAATTACTTAAATGAAGAATTATTTAAAATATATCAAATAATGCTTTTTCTCTTTTTATTATTATAAATATCTTAAGTTAGGAATGCAAACTTCCTCTAAATTCAAAGCTGGAGGCTTGTTAGGCGGCATAGATATCAAATCGAATTATGAGTGAATGAAGGGATATGTACAAAGTCAAATTATACGTTCAAGTACCTGTCACGATCGATCTTTCACACATATTCATTCATTACTTACTTCGTAAGAGCATAGGTATTCGGGAAAACAAGCCCATAGGTTTGCTGATTCTGTATTTGAAATAAAAAGAACCAACAACGTGCAAGTCGAATCTTTTCTATTTACGCATCCGTCAGTAGTTGTCGGGTTCACTATCGTTTTTCTTCTTACAGCCCTTAACATAATTTGAAAATGATCTGCACGTAATATTTTATATAATACATTATATAAAAATATTTTAAATAAGATATATTTTTATAAAATATTTTATAAAAATAAAATATTTTATAAAAATTTTTTTTATAATATTATTATACAATATATTATATAATTTATTATGTGCATATCATTACTCAACATCATTTTCCTCCGCTGGCATGTTTCAATAAATTGGACGTATTGTCCTCGTTAGAACAAAAAAATAAAAAGAATACATGCAATTGTTCCGGCGAGTGGAGTTATGTGTTGATACGGAAGATGAGTAATGTTAACACAATTCTCAAATGCATGAGTCTTGTTCAAGATTTTTATTAAAAAACTAAATTAAATATATTAAAAATAAAAAAAAATTTCACATTTTTTTAGGGGTTACTTTTTAATAAAAGATCTGCACAATACTTACAAGAAAAAACTTCTTTACCCACTTATTTTGACCGCTAGACATTTTTTATTTTTTATTATTATTTTTTTTATTTAATAATTAAAGAAGTGATTTTAAGTGTATTGGTATATTTTTTTATTTTTTTAAAAAATAAAAATGAATTAAAAAATATGAAAAAAAACAGACTGGACGGCACGACTAACAGTAAATACTGGGTAGCAGAGTGGCATTGCCCATGCTCGGCATTCCCATAATGGGTCCGACCATTTCTCCGACAATTTGTTTTTAGTGATGAAGGATTATTTTTTTAATAATGTTGTAAATTTTTTTCTTTTTTAAAAACTATTTAAATATATATAAAAAATGAATGAAAACAAATAAAAATAAATAGAAAAACTTTTTTTGCCTTCAAGAGATGTTGCACTACTCATAGTGGGTGGCCGGAAGGCAGAAATAATATATCAGGAATGACATTATTATAATCTATTGAGGAATTCTACTCGTAGCTACTGTTCATTCTAACGCCACACTTTTCTCTCTCTTTCTTTCTTTCTTTCTTTTTTTCTTCTTCTTCTTTCAAAATTTACAAAATTTAGTTTTGTTACGTACAATCGGGATGGAGAATCTTCATGAAATCGGCTGATGTGGCAAAACGCCATGCGAGCGCCAGGAATGAGAAAATGTGTAGCTTCTTACCTGTTGAAACGCCCGCTTTACGATTAGCCCCATTTCAAAATTTAGTTTTGCTAGGTACAGTCGGGACGAGGAATCTCTGTGAAATCGATTGATGTGGCAAAACACCGTGCGAGCGTAAGGACTGAGAAAATGTGCAGTGGACTTTCTGTAAACAGAGGGGGTAAGGAACTTTATAGTTTATACCCTTTTAATATTTGGAAAAAAAATGCAAATGCTCTATCAGTCATTCCTCTCCGACATATTAGCATTTTTCTTTATAAGAATTATTAAAAAATAAAAAACAATTTATCTACACATCTAAAAAAAGTTAACCAAACAAGAAATATGGTGTTTAATTTGGAGTATTTTAGCCCTTTCTTATCAAGATTTTCCATCTGCTTCAACTTCCTTCTATTCACACAATAATTAAGCTATTTTATAAACCAATTAGTATAAGTACTTGACCGACTTGTGTAATTGAATATTGGTTATGAGCAAGTGGGTCCTGATTAAGATTATTTGGCATTTGATTGTTATCTAATAGAGAAATATTATGTATAAGCGTTTCAAATAATTGGAAAATAAATTATTATAAGTTCCTCATGCTTAATTACATGTGAATCTGTTTACATGCATGCATGCCCCAAAATCTGAAACTGAAGTCATGAAGTATACTATTTTTTATTTGCAAAAAAAAACTCAAATACTAATTATTTAGTGTAACGCTCCGTATCCGGAAGGGTCGGAGAATTACTACATATCACTTAAAAACCTATCTCTCCAAGCATCTAAAACTCTAAGGACTTCATAAATAATACACAATCTCATATTTTCCAAATGATCGTAATATAAACTTTATAAGTCATCATTACAAAATAAAATAAACCAAAGGGGGTCCCAATCTCCCAATAATCTCAACGAAATAAAACGATACATCTTTAAATCTCAATAGGTCCAAACAACATAAAGTACTTCAGATATTCAAGTTAAATTCTTCTACTAACAATGGTACTCTTAGGTACTTGACCTTCCATCCATATCTAGTCAAGCTCCAATTTCTATTCCTGACCCCTAGCTGGGTAATCAATGTCATCTGAAAATATGTGAAGATAAGGGGTGAGTTATCCACAACCCAGTAAGCAGAGAACATATACTAGTATGTAAACATGAACCATCTTTAGAAAGTTTGGTATGCAGAAATAAAACATTTCATTTTCATATGCACATCTCGAAACGTGTTATCAGAAAAATCAGAGCGACTTTTCAATCTTTTCATATTCATGAACCATTTTCATATTCAAAAACCGTTTTGGCATAACATAACTGCGCATCTTCATCTTATTATGTCATATCGTATCGTATCATGTCATATACCATGTTTAACCCCCGTGGTAGGGTTGTGCTATCCCCGATGGCCAAACCAGACAGTATCATGTTGTGAAACTTTCCCTTTTTCAATCTCAAAATCCCGAGTGTGCACACAGGAAAGAACACATAAAAGACCACTTTGTTTCCAAAGTGGGTGCACTCATATCATATCATATCATATCATATCATGTTGGTACCAATCATATCACGTGAACCAGTATCATCATATCAGAACCATACTCAGAATCAGAATCAAAACAGATAAGTATGCCAAAGGTTTTTCATATCCATACCATATCAAAACACGTGCTAAACATATTCATATAATTTCCATTTGATCAAACAGATCCAAATCATTTCATATCACATGCATAAAAATCTCAATGATATCATATTCGCTCTTTTGCATATTCTAGAAACATGTCAAATATTGCTCATAGCTACACTATTCATGTCAAAAATATTTCGTTTCTCTTTCATACAAATCTCATGAGTGAATGCAAAACATATACTGAGGTTGTTTTTTTTTCACATTTTATTTTTAAAACAGCATGCACATTTTTGCAAATCAACCTCAGTTTATTTCTTTTTTATGCAAATCTAGCATAAGAACTCCGCTTACCTAGACTTCTTAGCTTTTCGAAAACTTCCTCAACAATGCTGAACAAAAATTAATCGTGACCTATAAGATAATCACGTAAATTTTTCATAAATGTCTAATCAATCTCTTATTTCGATATTCAAGCCTAAACTTCTAAAATAACATATTTTTAATTCCTCAAAACGCAAAATTTTCATCATTCTTAAAATACCAACATCACTATCTAAACTCATCAATATTCAACTTAGTAACTCCGACTAAAATATTAAATTATAACCTATTTACGATTGAGATCTTACTATAATTTATAGTACTAAATAACATAACTATATCGAAATCATTATAAGTAGAAAATCATACTTTTGTTTAAATAAAAAAAAATATTCTT
Organism: Juglans microcarpa x Juglans regia; assembly: GCF_004785595.1. Taxonomy (NCBI): domain Eukaryota; kingdom Viridiplantae; phylum Streptophyta; class Magnoliopsida; order Fagales; family Juglandaceae; genus Juglans; species Juglans microcarpa x Juglans regia. The sequence continues at coordinate 36,611,298 of NC_054594.1, read as the reverse complement.
TTAAAAGGATTTAAAATAAGATTTTACACTTACTGATCATTCCAAAAATTCATCAGTATTTACTTAATAATCATTCTGATAAAAATATCAGTTTCTTAAAAATACCAACTTAACAAAATAAACCCACATGTGCCTAAGTAAAAAAAAATAAACGAATAAAAATCACATGTAGCCCACGTTTCAATTGCAAATATACAAAATCAGTAGATGTTCTAAACAAAAATGGCAAAAGGGTAATAACACCCTTCATCTACAAGTTACCGAGACACACACAGTTCCATTTCTAAGTAACTATTATCAACAACAAAAATAAAACCAGTAGAGGAAAACATGAGCAACGACAGGGACATACCCACAGAAAGAAAAAAAAAATCGAGGTAGTGGCACCGTGGGAGCACGACGGAGTGAAGCTGGCAATTATCTACGGTGGATGGGGGTGGCGCCTGGTCACTGGCTGAGAGAGAAAGAGGGAGCAACGAGCAAGAGGGGCACAAGGTGAGAGAATGAGGGAGAGGCCGAGAGAGAAAAAAAAACCCAACCAACCAGAAGTAGCGTGAGCTTACCGAGGGACTTGAGGCGGCATGCGGCGGACTGGGGTGATGGGAAGTCCTCGTCGGCAGTTTTGTGGGGGCACAACAAGGTGGAGCTCTCGATGGATGGTGGTTGCAATGGCTTGGACGCTGCTCTATTTTAGACAACTAAAACAAGGGATTTCGGGGCTTGCAACAAAGGCTACGGGGGCGTTGGGCGGCAGCTCTGTATGGTTGGGCACGGTGGTGAGGTTCGGACAGAGGTTCACAGTGGAGAGTGGATGTCGGTTTGGCATTCTATGAAGAGGAGAATGAGTGACACTTAATCTAGAGTTGAGAAAAGCTTAACATATATATGAGCTATAAGTGGAAAGCAGATAAAACCTAATGAAGGGGAAGGGATGGACGTACATGAAAAAAGGAAAGATGGCGTGAACGCGTGCGATGTGAAGTCTGGATGCGTTTTCCACAGGCCTGGGCCTGGTAGCGGGTTGGGTCTCACATTTAGAATAGCTAGAAGAGATTCATAGAGGAAATTCTTTTCTGCAAAAACTTAATTTATGGAGGCTACAAAGGTTGGTGGCACAAATAGTTATTTAGGGTTGCATACATGATATCCTTTGGTGGGATATATCTTACTTAAGGTTGTGGTTTTTGTTTTCTAATGTTGCCAAAAATTCATTAAATTTAACTGTTAATTATAAATTGGGAATATTATAGCTATATAATTCAATTTATATTTGAGATTCATGGTCCTTTTTTTTTTAAAATCGATTCATGGTCTATTGGTTTTAGCTGTTTATTGTAGTTACATATGTTGATAAAATGAAAAGCGCAATGCTACTATACTATATGCCGTCCCAGTTATACTGCTCACTATATCTTATTAATGCAGCATCACTCATGTGGTGCTATGTGGTTTATTAAAAAAATATGTAAATTCTCAGTTATACTGTTCACTTTGTCCGATTGACATGACACAACTCATGTAGTACTGCCATGTGGTTTATTAAAAAACAATATGCAAACATAAAAGGAGTAGAGGGGAACTTAGGATTTAAATCTTTCTAGCTGAAATACATAATAAAGAAAGTATTTTGCTAAAATCTACTTGAAAATTTGGAATAAAATCATTCCTTAAAATAAACATTACCATAAAATAACCAAATATAAAAAATAACTAAAGTTGACAATTTGGAAGAGAAAACGGCTGATTTATGGCTTGAAATGGGGACAATTAGGCATAACGTGGTGACCAAGATGTGCTTGCCGAAGAGAGATTTTTGAATTGGGGTTATATGCGTGATTCTAACACCCGTAGCCAAAGTCATGACTAAAATACTGACGCGTGTGCGATGTTGCCCCTCTTTTCTCGCTCAATTGAAGAATTCCATTTCTTGCCCAACTAAGAAATCTTCATATTTTATTGTCGGTCTTATCTGATCTACCTTCTCGAGTTAGTCCAGTACTATTATTGTCGAATCAGTTGGTCAAGTATTATGAGACTCGGACTCCCGACCTTGCATGAGTACCAAGCATTACTCTTTAAATAAAGAGAAGATAGACACAAGAATCTCGAATTATTTTCCAAATTTGAAACATCTATGATTTTATAAAACTCTTCAATGAATTTTGTGATCTCTCATTATTTAAGAGAAAATAAGATTTTGAAGACAAACAAATCTCTTACCTATTCCCTAAGTTGATCTATTGTTTGAATAAACCAACGAAGGATCTCTAGTTGATTGGTATTTTTTATTATAAAATTCACAATGATTGTCACATGGACAGTACATGTGAAGGATAAACAACATCTCCTATTTTGTTTTCGTGTATTATTGGTGCAACAATCACTATTGTAGTAAAAAGAATTATATAAAATAAATCTATAAATTGTTATAATTTTATAGAATTCATTAAATATATTTTATAATAAAATAATTTTACAATCTGAGGTACCACATTAAATTATATCAGTTTATAATTTTATTTTTGTGTAATCACTTTGTGATTAAAGTATAACTCTTATAAAATTAGTAGGACATCATCTGCTGAGATGTTGACTTTGTGTGAGTCCAGCAATTACATCGGCTTTTTATTTTGAAAATTTTTATTTTTATTTTAATTTGCATTATCTTTAATGATATGATTTTATTAATTTATTAACTACTTGAATAAAAAAATCACAAAGAACGGTTGGTTTTCTAGTTTTTTATTATTATAAATATCTTACGTTCGGAATACAAACTAAGACTATTCATTCGGATTAGATTTTTTTTCAGCCTAGTCCAGAACTCGAAAAATAGGATTTTGATTCCAGGTTTTTCTTGCCAGAACCTAGGTAACAAAACCCAGATACACCCGATCCGAGTACTAGTTTTAAAATCAGAACCCGGGTTTACAGTCTGGTATGCTGGGTTTTTTTCTCTCTTTCTCTTCTCTCATTCTCTTTACCTGCAATTTGATTTCCAAGTTTCATATATCAATTACTTGAATCCATGCATCAACTTGTCTAGTTAGTTTACTATTTTAAGCATCAAAATCGAATTTCGATTCCGAATTTTTTGGGCCAAAACCCGGGTAACAAAATCCGAATACACCTGGTTCAGGTACTAGTTTTAAAATCGGAACAGGATTTACAACCCCATACGCGGGATTTTTTTTCCCCTCTCTCTCTCATTCCCTTTACCTGCAATTTGATTTCCAAGTTTCATATATCAATTACTTGAATCCATGCATCAACTTGTCTAGTCAGTTTACTGTTTTAAGCATCAACTTGGAGAAATTGTGCTTACAAAATCATATGTTTGGAGTCCCCGTAAGGGACACATTTATTTTAGCAAGCGCTTTCGACCATGCTTTGTATGTCTTCTGTGTGTTTGCTAAACAACTTCCTAATACCACAATTGAAAAGGGTATGCTGTGACAATATTCTATCGTTTGTTTGCCTAGAAGTACTTTCGACCACGTGCGACTCGAAGTAGAGGAAGCAAATCAGAGCATAGAGGCTTTCTTAGAAGGTAGTTGCGGGGAAAAAAAACTGGGTCCAACCTAGAACCTGCCCGAATTCTAGCTGGGTTTGAAATCCGTCCTGAGCTGGAATCTGGATGAACTCTTCCTCTAAATTCAACGAGGGTTGTTAGGCAGAGATATCAAATCGAGTTAGCGAATTTTTGAAATAATTAGTGAAATAATAAAGTTGAAACGTCGTTTCAAGTTGTCACGGCTCTTGATCACATCATATTCATTATAAAACAAATTAAGCCCATAGGTTTCCTGATTCTGCATTTGAAATAAAAAGAACACGCGTACAAGTAAAGTAAAGGGCCTGGGGAAGCTTTTGAAAACGATCTTGTCGTTTTAATAAGAATTTGACATCAAATGACATGGCCTGGGTTCTACTTGACCAGGTATACGTAGGGGTGGGCTCCAACTCCGACGGAGTCGGAGTTGTCATTTCCGACTTCTGACTCTGACAAAAGTCGGAGCCGAATTTCCCCTCCGACTCCGAACATAGTCGGAGTCTGATTCCGATCGGAGGTCGGAGCTCCGAACTCCGATCGGAACTCCCTCCGAACGGAGATCGGAGCCCCGAACTCCGATCGGAACTCCGAACGGAGGTCGGGGCTCCGACCTCCGATCGAAACTCCGATCGGAGTTCGGAGGGAGTTCCGAACGGAGGTCGGAGCTCCGACTCCGAACAAAATTTCCGAACTCAATTTTGGAAATTTTGTTCTTTTTTTTATTATTATTTAAATTTTATTGTTCAATTTCGTTTCAGATAGTAAGCAACATATATATTTTTTTTAAAAGTGAAACGATCTACAAATATTTGGTTTATTTAAGAGTTTTCAATAATTTAAATATTCGTTCTGATTTTGTTACTGAATTTTGATTATATATTTAATTTGTTTTATGTCCGCCTGAAATTTAGCATTAAAAGTGCTCATGACTCATGAGTTGAAAATTACATAAATTTAGAATTTTATAAAAAAGAATGATGATACGAATTTCTATAATTCGATTAATTTTAGTTGGATAATAAAGTCTAAACGTTTGAGAGAGGATGGATAAGTACTAATAGAAATTATAGAATAAAGAGTACTTATCTCACGTCTTTGCTCGGGATATAACTACATAAATATAACTATATAAATAGTTTAAAAAGTAAATAGCATGTATGATGTAGCCATAAGTTATAACAGTCTCATTTATAACGTAATAACAATATGACTATAATTTGAAATATAACTACAATTCGATTAAACACGAATTTCACTCAAATACTTTTTGTTCCATTGGTCATGCCTGAAATGAAGATAGAAAGTAGCAATCAATAGATGAAAAAAATTGATAATAAAAAATTGAATACGGTAAAAGAATAATTTGATTCTTGCCAAGAAAGGAGGTTCTCTCAACTCCATCCCAACTCTCAAGTAGCGTCCGTTCCAAACTCTCAATCATCGGTAATTATGTTAGGGTTTACAATTAGATCTATAAAATCATAAAAATTAGAAGTTAGAAACATTAAAAATAATTAAATCATCATTTAAAAGCATATAAACTTACCCGATTCAAGCCTATAGCTCTCGGCATCATCGCCAACGGTATCTAGTCCAATAGGCGTTTCACTTATCCAATTCTGTGTGCAAACGAGGGCCTCCACGGTTGACGGTGACAATGAACTCCGATAAGCATCCAACACGCGACCTCCAGTGCTAAATGCCGACTTTGAGGCAACCGTAGTGACAGGAATGGCTGGCATATCTCGGGCCATACGAGAAAGGACTGGATATTTGGTGGAATTAACTTTCCACCAAGTTAATAACTGAAATACATCACTAAGTGCCTCGACAGCTTCCATAAAATATCGTTCAACCTCAGATATACAATGCATAATATTCCTTGTTGACATGAGTTGATGATACTGCTGTATAATACGATTGCCTCTAATCCCTACAGATGGGTCAGTATCACTTGAGGAAACTGTCAATCATGTCGGCCTCGAATGTGAGGAGCTACCAACTGCGGATGAAGGCTGAGCACTAGTACTGTAGTGATGATATAAGTCATCAACATCACTTTTTAGCAATTTAATAAACTCTGCAGCCTTCAATGCCCCGAGGACAGAATTTACCCAAAATTCTAGAACGGCCAACTTAACTCGGGGGTCAAGGATCACAGCCACAAATAGCAATCTATTTATCTTCTCAATATTCTCCCAATATTTATCATATTTGATCTTCATCCTCGTAGCCATAGCAGATAACAATCCAGCAGAGTCAGTACAACTATTTTCCAACTAGAAGTGAAGCTCCGAGAGCTCGTTGAAAAATGAGTTCGCAGTCGTATATTTGGATCCAGATAGCCGCATGGTTATCTCATAAAAAGTTCTTAAAAATTCAACAAAATAACTCACACTGGTCCAATCATGTGCGTCCAGCGCACCGAGCCCCTGTCCTACTAGCTCCAACAAAGCATACCTCAGGCCCCCATCCTCGACCTCCATCCGCTCGAATGATTTTTGGTACTTCTGTGCCACATCCAACATCATGTATGTAGAATTCCATCAAGTCGGAACGTCCAAGCACAGCATACTAGAACATTCAATCTTCAGATCTTCTGCTATTGCCTTAAACTTGGCAAGCCTTTGAGGGGAACCCCTCACATATCGTAAAATGTTGCGGACTCAGGTTATGGAATCATGAACCTCTTTTAATCCCTCAACAACTATGAGGTTAATGATATGAGCACAACATCGAAAGTGAATAAACTCGTGGGCCCGAATGACATCATCTCTCACCATCGTGTTCCGCTTAAACTAATCAATTGTTGTTTCATTCGCACTGGCATTGTCGACTGTAATACACAGCACTTTTCGAATTCCTCAGTCCTTTAAACAATCATCCATCTTCGCCCCAATGGATGCACCTTTATGATCCACAATTTCTTTAAAACCAATAATTTTTTTATGCAAAATCCACTCACTGTCAATGTAGTGTGCTGTGATACACATGTAGCAGACGTTCTGTATGGAAGTCTATGTGTCAGCCGTAAAAGACACTCTTTAGCCAGTGATAATAAACATCTTCCTCATCTCCTCCTTGTCCTTCGCATGCCTCTTCATACAATCTCGCATCACTGTATACCGTGATGGAATGAGAAATCGTGGCTCAACAAAATTTAGAAACTTTCGAAAGCCTCTTTTCTCGACTGTGGTAAATGGCATCTCATCAGTAATTATCATCTCTGCAAGCATGTCCCTCAACATCTTCTCACTGTATTGAGGGATGACCAATTTCTTAGTCTGTGTACCATCAGTGGCTGTAGAAGTTTGGTAACTGAGGTTGGTCTGATCAGTGGCTTGCAATCCCTTCGCTATCTTATATCGTTGACAACCATTTAGATGTGCTATTAACACACTGGTACCTTGCTTGTTCGAATGGCATCCACAAAGTGATCCACAGTAATGACATCTTGCTACTGGGTTCGCAATTTCACCAGGAATTTTGGTGAAATGCTCCCATATCCACGACCTCTTTTTAGAAGGTCGTGGTTGTTGATCTTGCTCAATGGGCATCTCTTCCTCTTCGTTGAATATATCCTCATCCTCTATATCAACTGGGAGTGGGAGTCGACTACTCGCACAAGATGTAGCTGCTCTAGATGTAGCTGCCCTAGATGTGGCTCTAAGGGTGGAAGTACCCACCAGTGTAGGAGTTGTAGCATTGGCATCCGCCACATCCCTTTGTGGATAATCATCTCCACTATGTCTAGGATCCATATCACAATCAATAAAGCTGAAAAAATTAAATTAGAAGCAAAAAATTAGTTTAAAAATAAACTAGGCTATTGTATTATACAATAGGACATGTATTATTGTATCATAATATATTATTGTATCGATGTATTATTACATCGAGGTTCGGTTGACTTGCGCTTGACTCAGCGGAACCCATCCAGAGAGGATCGCTCGACGTGCGCTCGACGTGACACTCGAGCAAAACCCATCCAGAGAGGTTCGCTCGAAATGCGCTCGACATGGCGCTCGAGCAGAATCCATCCAGAGAGGTTCGCTCGACGTGTGCTCGACGTGGCGCTCGAGCAGAATCCATCCAGAGAGGTTCGCTCGAATTGCGCTCGACGTGGCGCTCGAGCAGAATCTATCCAGAGAGGTTTGCTCGACGTGGCGCTCGAGCAAAATCCATCCAGAGAGATTCGCTCGACTTGCGCTCTACGTGGCGCTCGAGCCAATGTTCAATACAACGTGCGCTTGACTTGCGCTCGACACCTCGCTCGAGCGCAAGTCTGCAATACAATGTAAAATTCAGGATTTTGAGCGCCGTGTTTGGACTATATTGAATATTCAATACAACCAATTCACAAGAATCACAATTGCTGGCTCCAATTCATAAGAGACGTGCTTGAATTAAATTTAGGGCTCATAAATTTAGGGCTCACCGTAGGTGGAAGCTGAATAGAGGAGCAACGAGGAACGGCGGCATGCTGGCACTGGGACGGACGACGCGAGAGAGAAGGGATGGTTCAGTCACTGGGACGGGAGACGCGAGAGAGAAGGGAGAAGGAAGAAGAAGAAGAACTGGAGAAGGAAGAAGAAGGGGGGAACGTATGAGGAGAAGGCTTCCTTAGGAAGACATATGAAACGACGCCGTTCCATATTAAGTGGAACGGTGTCGTTCAATAATTTTTTTTTTAAACCAAGCTGTAAAACGACGTGGTTTAAAAAAAAATTTGACTCCGAATCACTATTCGGAGTAGTTCTGAATTCCGACTCCGAATTCCGACAACTCCGACTCCATCGGAGTCGACGTCGGAGCGGAGGTCAGACGGAGTCGGAATTCTCAAAATTTTGCACACCCATAGGTGTACGTATCTACTATTTAATAGAGCTACGAATATAAAGATTCATGGAACCGCGCGTACCACTCGGTGAACGCATGCAATTGTGCCAGGGAGTGGAGTTCATGTCATATGCTGATATGGATTCATTTTGAAAGTAATTATAAGAAAAATGGATGGTCATTTAATTGCGGTAAAAATATTATTTGTGATTAAAATAAATTTATTTTAATTATAAATAATTATTTCGTTAGAATTAATTAGTCACAAATAAATAATTTTATTGTAGTGAGTTAAATCTATCTCAATTTATTTCAATTTATTATTATAATTTTTTTAAAATTTTAATATAAAATATAATAAATAATTCAATATTTTTAAATTTTAAAATAATAATAATATTAAAAAATAATATTTTAATAATATTTTACCACCTTTATCTCAATTAGATTTAACAGATACTTAGACAACTTTGATTTGGCAATTGATTTGGCAGACAACTTTGACAACTGGTAATTTCGTTTGACTCATTAATCCCACTCTCCATTTTTTTCTTTTATCAATTCGGTCGTACAGTACTAGTACTCATGATACTATCTATATATATAATATAAATATTAACCCTCGTTTTGTTCCCTAATGCATACCGGTACTCTAATTTGCAGAGGAAAAAAAAAAAAGGTATACTTGTAATTGGGAGGCTGGCTGCAGGCATGGCTGCTGCACATGATAGTTTGCCCAGTGAAAGTGGTGCTCTCCTGAGCAAGCCGAAACAAGTATTGGTGCGTCCTTCTATGATGGAAGCTGGGGCGCGCCTCTTTGTTACCAGGTTTCTTCAAACATATGTCTCCAGCGGATGTTTAACGTGAGTGATCTACTCTTTTCTAGCTATATATACATTTATGTACACATCATGAATCCTTAATGCAGTGACATCTTTTTCTATAACCTCGGAGACAGGGCCGGGCTGGCTCACCTCCGGCCAAGTTTAAGGGCCTTGATCCCATGCATGTATAGACAGATGAGCGCCTTAATGTCGAATTTGTTTCGATTTTCTGGGTCGTGTAAAAAATTTGTAGTCCTTGTCTAAAGTTTTAAGTAGATAGTTGGCAACCTTTCCAGTGAGATTTTAATAAGGGGAATGCACTTTCCAATTTTAAACTAACAAACATTTTAAGCTTTACACACCATAACTAAAAAAAAACAAAAAACAAAAAACAAAAAAAAAACAAAAACAACTTAATTATAGGCGTCGCCCACATCAGCGGTCTGCGCTAAGTGTACAAAAAATAATAATTAGGCTTATAAATAGATTTTTTCATATATATAATTTTATAAAATTTATAAAATTAGACCGGATCAAAACATAGGCATAACCATATTGACCCCCCCAAAAAAAAAAAAAAAAACTAATAAAATTCGATTTGAATCACTTATGTTATACCATCTGTTGATGTCGTGTTTCCCTGCCGAAGCAACTCCACGGGGACCCAATTCGCTCACCTGCCACTATTACGAAACGAGAGCTTCGGGGTGGTGTCGGATACCTCCGATGCCAAAGTCAGTATGCTATTTTCTTATAGGGATTGTGAAAAATGAGGTATCTAAGTCTCCAAACCCCTTCCCCTTGCTAAGGGAGGGGATATATATACCTATTCAAGGCATTTCTTCTTGGTAAGGAGATGGTGGGTGTGTCGCTCCATATTCAAGCTATGTGTTCCTGCCACCTTCTTGTCGTGTGGCAAACCTGTCAAGCTCGATCGTGGGTTCACCATGACGTGCCCGACCTTAGGGTTCATTAAATGCGACGTGGCTCCCTATCATGGCATACTCATTTTCGTTCCCCATTGCGTGGCTTCAGTCAGATGCGTCCACTCCTTAGGCCTGCCTAGGCACCAGGGTTCAAGGACAAGGACTATCCTAGGATGTTAGCCAATAGCGGTGTTAGACAATTCTGCCTTCCATTTTCTGGCCAACGCATGTCACCCGATCACTACTCCTGGGCCGACCTAGCCCGGTCCTAGGGATTACTCCCCTCACACCATCAGTATTTACCAATATTAGATCTAAAAATCATGAACTTATAATCTCTTCACCACATTCGTCAAACACCTAAACCTCCACTGTATTATGTACAGTCAAAACAGCTAGCCACCGTCTCCTCTACTTTACCTAACTATACTAAAATTTCATCGAGTCGATTGATATGACATCGTTTTTGGTATTGCAGATTATTGGAGGAAGATGGTACAACCTTTTACTTCCAAGGAGAAAGGAGAAACTGTTCTCTGAAAATTGTTCTTAAAGTTCACAGTCCCCAATTTTACTGGAAGGTAGTACTCTTAGTCTGTGTTTGGAATCTTCTTCTTCTTCTTCTTTTTTTTTTTTTTTTTTTTTTTTTTTTTAACGAAGATCGCGTCACATAGTGTTGAGATTAGTAGGAAAATTTTCACAAAATTTAAAGAGTAGGCCAGGCAGTATATTGGCATTTAAAAGATCATCGTTTTATTGTATTGCAATTTTTCTCCCCAGCATTGATGAGAAGTTGAGGGTTATGAGCAGGTCATGACACGAGCTGATTTAGGCCTAGCAGATGCATATATTGATGGGGATATTTCTTTCACCGATAAGAATGAAGGTCTTCTAAACCTTTTTATGGTAAGATGAATTTTCTGACCAATCCGAAAAGGGAATGCTAGCTCAGAGGTTATATGTTTGATCTACTGGTATTTGCTTCCGATCCTCAGCATTTGCCTCTGCTGATTTATTTTGCAGATTCTTATTGACAGTAGAGAATCAAATTCCTCTGTCTCAAGGTCGAAAAGCAGAAGGTATATATATGGCAACTGATAGAATTTGCTGGAAGCTTGGATAACTGCTTTTTATTTACTATATATTATTCATCTCCTCATGAATTGCATGCACTCGATTGAGCATTCACCTTTCGCTGGCTTTAGGGGCTGGTGGACGCCATTGCTATTCACAGCTGGCATAGCATCGGCAAAATATTTTTTCAAGCATTTGCTGAGGCAAAATACTCTTACACAGGGTCGCAGGAACATCTCTCGTCATTATGACTTGGTATATGATCATTTTGACCTGTAAATTCCGCTGCTTTTATTTCATGCGTTTAGATCTATTTGTTTGCGTGTTTTACCTCGATCTTCAATCTGAATTTATAAACGAGTTAAACTGCGTTCAGTCTGAGACCATGTTTGGATTGATAGTATTGGAACCTGATTACTGACTTAGTATATATATAACAAGTAGAGGCTTACAATTCGTGTTTGATGTTTTTCTAGAGTAATGATTTTTTTTCCCTGTTCTTGGACGAAACAATGACATACTCGTCTGCTCTATTTAAGGTCGGTATCACAAACTGTTGATGATTTGCTGCTAAACAAAGTGTCAACTTTCTCACTTGAATTAATCTGTATTGAAACATTTCTCAGAAGGAAGATGAAGACTTGAAGGTTGCACAGCTGAGAAAAATCTCTCTTCTGATTGAAATGGTGGGTCTATTCTGTTGCGATCATGCCAAATTTTAGAAGTTCTCTCTGCACTAAACTTTCTACTGTGTCTTCATTTCCAATTTACTAGGCAAGAATTGATAAGAAGCATGAGGTCCTTGATATTGGGTGTGGATGGGGAGGCTTTGCTATTGAAGCTGTCAAACAAACTGGGTGCAAATACACTGGCATCACTGTGTCTGAAGCGCAGCTGAAATATGCGGAAAAGAAAGTGAAAGATGCTGGCCTTCAGGTACTCCATACGTATATATATATATATATATACACTGGTGCAGTACACGGGATCGGGATAATTTACTCTGCAGGGGTAGGTTTTGCCTTGGAGAGGTTTCCGACATAATATATATATATATTTATATATATATATATATAGAACTTGTCTAGTAAAGCATCTATATTGCAATTTAAACCAATTTTGCAGCCAGATACAGAACGTTGCATCAGTTTTCATCATCTGGTTCTTTATGCGACTGGTCTCTCTATTAATTTTCTTCCTCGGGCTGAACCAAGAAGAACCTCACATTCTTCCTCAGTGCCCAAATTGAAATTGAAATTAATATCACCTACTATTTTCTTTATTTGATAATTTGAAATAAAAGACAACTTCTATTAAAGTTATTTTAAGATATGGATATATAAGATGCCATTCGTATAATTTAGAAGCTCAATCGTATTTTGATCAGCTGTCGGAAATGTTGAGAGTAATGTTAGATACAATTTTAATGTGTATGTGTCCCACATACTCCTTTTAAGAACATTAGAGTCTAACATTAAAAAAATAATTTTTTCATACGAGTCTAACTCATATTTATCTATTTTTTTTAAAATAAATATGTGAAACTTGCATATTTTGAAACTACAAATATCATTCCTTGAATATTAATACATGATCTGTACAGCACCGTAAATCATGGCAAGACTTCCTCTGGCTGAAATTGAGCATAACAGCTAGCCCTCTTTATCCTATTATACATTAGACAAATCCAAGTAATCGTGGGACTCATCAAATGCCGTACATTGTATATATAAATTGTAATCTCTGTAATACTGATACATCATATTCTATCTTAGGAAGCAAGTTGCATAGATCAACAATGATCCGGTTCTTCTCTCAGCATGAGAACATCTAATGAAATTCTTCTCTTAAAGGTCCAGTTACTTCCAAATGACTCTCAATCAACTTTGCTGATCTGATCAGGACCATATTAGACTACTTCTTTGCGACTACCGGCAATTGCCTCCTACCTATAAATATGACAGAATTATATCCTGGTCAGTTCTTTTACTACCAAATCTTTGAATATCTCTACCCATAATGATTCTAACAAAAACCATGATATTTATTTTGATGCAACTTTTTCAGCGAGATGATAGAACATGTGGGCCATGAATATATGGAAGATTTTTTTGGTTGCTGTGAATCACTATTAGCAGAAGACGGGCTTCTTGTTCTGCAGGTAATGATATAATGGAAAAATCTTATTGCAAGTAAGTTCGTATATCAATTTGTGCATTAATATTAATATATAATATATATGTTTAACGAAATGATATAAATTAAAGATGAAAATAATTTTTATGATATAGAAAATTTTCTTCTTCTCTCCAAATTTTTTTTTTTAAATTAAAAAAATTATCGGTACGAGATATGATGCACGAACTCGCTTATACCTAGCAAAACTCTGATATAATATAGGCGGAAAAGCTAAAAATGTTGCCCGGCTTTCACCATAAAAATACTGTGAATTACCAAAGTCTTGTGATTTGATTAACATAAACCCGGCCCCCAAAATAGAGGTCTAGAGTTTGAAAACCGTCGCCCCAACTCAAAAAAAATTTTAAAAAATATACTGTTTTATGTCCGGTGGAATATTATAATAGTTTCTTATATTAAATTAAGATTCTAGATGGCAAACAATTAAGTAATATGAAAAGACGAACACAAAGTCTAGCACACTTGCTCTTTGAAGAACCCACTTTAGCCGGCCCAAAGCATTAATTGGGCCGAAACCCCACTTGAACCAAAGCTTAATCCGATTGTATCCAAGCCCTTCCTTGGTCCATGAACAACAATTCATCAATCTCTTCTTTAGAAACCTGGGATCGAAAGTGTACGTCGAGTGATAACTTTGATGATGTAAAGATCATCACACTGTAAAAAGATGAAAGTCCATGAGACTCAGTGTATGTAATTTGAATAGAAAAAAAAGGTTTAGCCGCTTATTTACTATTTCCTACGATGATCTACTAGAATTTGTGACAATTTCAGCGTATTGCTAACTGTTTTAAGCTGGATGATCTGTTCTTAGTTCATATCGATACCAGATGAACGATATAATGAGTATAGGCAAAGTTCAGATTTCATCAAGGAATATATTTTCCCCGGTGGATGCCTGCCATCACTAAGCAGGATAACAGCAGCCATGGCTTCTGCATCCAGATTCAGGTATATTAAATATTCTTTATTCCCTTGGTAATTTTCTTTTGAGTATTTATATAACAATCTCTCGGAAATTTATACAATTTATCTAAGTGCAGCGTGGAGCTCTTGGCGAACATCGGGATTCATTACTACCAAACACTCAGATGTTGGAGAAAAAATTTCACGGAGAACCGGAGGTAAGAGAAATAATCATTTTGAATTTAGTGTTATTTTCTTATAACTTTGTCAGTATCTCAAAGAAGTTTGGTCTAGACTCTAATTACCTCAACTTGATGAAGCTACGTACCGATGATATATCTGAGTATCAGCCCGGAGGCGTCCTACTGAAACCTGCAGGCCTATCTCGGAGATGAAAGGGATCATGGGTTTATAACTAATCATGTTTATGATAGCTAATGTTATAAATTCATTTTGCAGCAAAGTCCTCGCTCTCGGCTTCGATGAAAAGTTTATAAGGACGTGGGAATATTACTTTGAATATTGTGCAGCTGGTTTTAAGTCGCGTACACTCGGAGATTATCAGGTAATAAGTAATTAATTATGTTTCTTTACAGAAACAACAGTACTTTGGCTCATGCCAAATGAATGTTTGTTACTCGGTACGTAGTGTTTCATGAAAACTCTCATGATCAATGCATGATTCTACGCAAACCGAAGTGATCAGTGTCCCGGCTAGCAGCTGATGAATCATATGAAATTATAAGTAGATAGAAGGGCTGTGAAAGTGGAACACAGTACAAACTCTCTTTTAACTGCATTATAAAGATTGTGAAAGTAGATCGAGTAACATGCAAACAAGTAGGGAAAATCCTGATTAATTAGCTAGACATGACATGATTTTTGCCCATAAACGTTAATGATGTCGTGCATGCAGTTATACTGACGCATATATATATATATGTATGTATGTATATAATTGTGATAATATTCACTCATGGGATCGCATGGCATGCATTTTACACTCAATTCTAATTGCTGATCATGTGATGATTATTATCATTATATGTTCACTCACGAACTTGCTATCTTAGAATAATATTACACTCCGATCCGTAGCTTAATTAATTATTATAGTACTGGATCGGAGCTAGAACTCACAAATATTAATTTGAAATTAATATTACATATATATATATATATATATATAGATTGTCTTCACGCGTCCTGGGAATCATGCTGCATTCGGCAATCCATATCAAACTGGTGTGCCTTCGGGAGTTGATCATCATCGGCCTGTTCCCGATGGAGAAATCGAAACTTCGTAATAATGCCAGCTTGGAGTAATACTTTGATCCTTTTTCCCAAAGTATATCAAAGAATATTGCACTCAAGAGTCTATCGATATGCACTGATATATTTTACTTTACCAGTACTTTCTATGAAAAAAGTAATGAATAATAATATTGGTATACTGGTATCTCTGCCTTCGAATTTGGAGCATGGAGATCATGTCGCTTGGCGTGCGGGGTTTTCTTCTAGTGAGAAATTTTTTATCTATCTGTCTCTTCTTCTTCTTCTTCTGCCTTTCTTTTATTTATTTATTTTCTTTACTTCTATCAAACTGAATAAGTGACGCCCGACAAAATAAGAATGAGTACTTAGTTAATTAACAAAGTTAAGGATTAAGATTGAAAAAATATGCAAAATATAGAGAAGATTCTTAGGCCTGGTTTGGATAATAAGTTGAGATGGTTTGTGAATAGTAGTGAGATATTTGAATTGAGATGAGTTATAAATGATTTGAGTTAAAATGTTTTATAGGGTTTTGGTAAAAGAGAAAAATTTGAATAAAAATATTATAAAATTAAAATAATATTGTTAGAATATAATTTTTTAATATAATTTAATTTGTTTTAGGATTTAAAAATGTTGATTTGTTTAGTTGTGTTTTTTTTTAATTTTTGGAAAAGTTGTAATAATTAAGTAATAATTAAATGAAAAAGTTGAAAATTTAAAATTGAGAAGAGTTTGTGTTTATGGTGTTTGAATATTGAGATGATCAAATCATGAGATGAGACGATGGAAGCATGCATCTATCTATCTGTCCAAACTAGGCCTGAGAGTAAGGTTTATTGATAAAATCTCCTAAAACTCACTAGTGGCCGGGGCTCATATATATAGTTAATTAAGAAATCCGAGATTTTGAAATTCTTGTCAGAAAATGAAAAGTCCCAATTATTAAATAAAAATAAAATAAGTAATAAATAATAAAATGATAAATAACGGTGAGACGTCAATGACGAAATTAGATGGCACGTAAAGAAAGTTTTACTAAAGCGTACGTAACTAAATTATATTAAGGCATGAAAAATGTATGGATCAACTGATCTTTGTCTGTACCTGAAGAAAATATTTTTAATCTAGATTGATTGGATGTCAATGACGTACTGATCATTCCTGCTTAATTACAAAACTCCAAACGCGCGATGAAGGCCGGCCGGCCGTCCATGCGTGCGTCGGGCCGGCAACTCTTAATAAATTTTTTTTTTTTTTTGAAATAGAACTCTTAATTAATTTGTTCGCCCAAGTTGGTAATTGAATATATCTTAGGTTGATCGCTATATAAATCATGTGAGATTCCTGACATCAAAAATATATCATGTGATCTTATGTCAATTATTGCAAAATAAAAAATTCCAAACAAATCAGTTTAAAATTATATATTAGACGTGAGGCTCGTATTATAAATATATTAGGATTATTAGAAGTAGCTAGATTGCTAGGGACAAAGTCTTATATAATATGCCACTTGCAAATTAAAACAAAAAAAAAGTGACCAATTTGTTGATGAGTAATCCTATATTGTCTGTGGATAAAGTTTTGGACATGTTTATAAGGAATAAGAAATCTTATCTTGTAGAACCGGTTTTAATGAGATGAGTTAGACCCATGAATTTCTTCATAGTATCATAGCAGAGGTCATGAGTTCAAACTCTGACTATACACTCTATCTCATTTAATTAAATATTTTACGTGTTGGGTCATCTATTGAATGGGAGTTTGGCCGACACGTGAGGGGAAGTGTTAAGATATAAAATACATAATAAAATCTACATCTTCCCATCAGGTTAAGTTTTTGGAAAAAGTGATGATTTTACATGATATTAGAGTCTGTTACAGGACAAATGTAGTTCCACACTACTTATCTCGTGACAAGGACCAGAAAAAAATATTGATCTACACGTGAGTGAGGGTGTTGAGAAATAATCATATATTGTCTGTGGATAAGACCTTTGATATATTTATAAGGAATGAACAATCATCTCTTATAGAACTGATTTTAATTAAATGAGTTAGAGTTATAAATTTCTTTACAGTTAACAAGAGTTTATGATAAGGATGATTGAAAAATATATAACAGAAGAAATCCAAATTATAAGTGTTCAAAACATCATCCGGCTTATATTATTTGTAATAATGATCGAGTACTGGGCTTTTTCTTTTGTCCAAATAAGAATTAAAGTAGTTTTGTCAAGCTGGCCGGATGCATGGTTAATAGAAATTCAGAATTAAGATTCAAATCATATTAAGACGAAAAAATCTATTATTCAAATATAAAAATAGACTGATATTTTAGGAATTTACATCGGCAAAGGTAGGAATTCTAGGTGATCATCTTGATAAACTTTTAATATGAGAAGTGCTGTACAGACATAAAGTGTTTATGTACACAAAAAAAAACTCACAAATAGATATAATTTTATGTAATCCAATTCTTTAAATCTATTTTACTATAAAGTTAATTTTACAATCTCACATCGATTAACCACGTGATTTTGTGAATTTAATTTTATATTATATTTTTTAGCTAAAGTATGATCTATCTCTTGGACCAAGGGTAATGATCAGGAAATCAAGCGAGCGTTTTAGTTCCTTTGTCTGCCAAATCAATATGAATTGGTCCTTCCCATTTGCCGTTGGAATATTTAAAGAGAATTCATTGTTTCAGGCCATTCTTGATTTTAGGTTAAAAGGAAGACAAACGGGCCGGGGGAAGAGGAAGATCTTGGAGTATCTAACGTTCAAATGCCGTACGCAATTGATTGAGTGCACATACGTAAATTAATTTCATAAAATTAAGATGTTGGACTAATTGGATATTAATATGAATTTTGATCATGTGCAGTTTTGAATGAACGAAGATGTACAGCTGATAATTTATGTTTAATTTAATTTTAGCAGGACATGACATATATATGTCGACATCCATGCATTTCAACGACGGCAGACGCGGCCCCCACATGACTAATGAGTTTTATTTATTTGTCAGGGGAGTTATGAACTGAGACTGAAGTAGCTAGCTAGCTACAAGTGTCCTACAAGGAAGTTGTTGCAAAGGATGTCTGCGATCTATCACATGCAGACTGTTTGGTGAGCCATATTATATAGAATCTTATAACTGGTTAGACTGACCTCTTCTAAAAAAACAGCACTCCAATAACTTAATGCTACATAGCCGTTCTATTTACACTACAATAAGACTATCTAGAAAACAATTCAACTCTCACACTCCTTTCAACCCATCAAAAATATCTTCTTTTGACTAAAAAGTAACAAATCTCCTCCTCCATGCACAAATCTCTCTGTCGGCAAAGCTTGCATCATTTTCAAAGCTCTATATATCTACTTATGGATATACATTACAAAAAAATGGATGAAGTAAAGAAAAAAATATCTACCACACGAGGTATTGCCCTTCCCCATATGCCTAAAATTTGAGACCAAGAAAAAAAAAAGAAGAAAAATGCTATCTACTTCTCAAATTTGTTTAACATGAAAATAACCTAAATTATTACGAACATCAGCTAAAAGGAAAGGAAACAAAAATCTACCACATGAGGTATTACCATCCCATACTCCTAAAATTTGAGACCAAAAAACTAAGAAGAATAAGAATGCTATTTGCTTCTTGAGTTTGTTCAAGATGAAAACATCCCAATTGTTACCAAGGTTGGCAATGGGAAACCTCTAGGGTTTGGAAATTAAATATCTTTCCGTATATAGGAACAAGGGCTTTGACTCCATAACCATAAATAGCATATGAAAAACCTGATATTTACACTTCAACCAAGAGAGAACAAATAGCAGAATATGGCATAGGCCAAAAACAATTCTCTTGAACCATGTACACAATACCAACACCAAAAATTTTGCGAAGATAAAGACGCCACCAATAGAGAGAAGGATCAAGATAGACGGGTGGCTTTCTAGAGAGAGTAAGTTAGGGTTCTTCTGGAGAGAGAGGGGAGGAGTCCGTTGGGCTTTGTTTGGGTAAGGGGGCTTTCGTGGATGTTTGAACAAAGAGAAGAAGAATGCACAAGAGATGTTTGAGAAAAGTCCATACATATTATCGGTAATGAATGCATAGGAAAAAGTATCTCATTTATTTTTCAATGAATCATTCTGTGTACATCCGAGTGTCTATTTATAGCGTGTATTCTATAACAAACTTTACAAAGTGTGCCACTCAAATATTGACAGGTGGCTGTGAAGAATCATTGGCTATATGTGCAGGATAGCAATATTGCTTTCTGTTGATGCAGAGCATGTAATGGTACTCTGCTGGTGCTCAGCTACTTGAGCTGGAGATATGCAACGGACTGCTCTGTGGCTGGTGATCATGGTACTCTACTGGTGCACAGCTACGTGAGCTGGGTATGCACAAAGAACTGCTCTGTGGCTGGTGCACAGCTACGTGAGATGTCTTAATACCCTCTCGCGAGTCAAGTGGCACTGAGATCAAAGTGAGACTTGATCGTAACAATTGGAACCGTGCTAATGACAGGGGCTTAGTCATGACATCTGCTATTTGATCCCTACTGGAGATGAAGGATATCTGTAGTGTTTTTGCTGCAACTCTTTCTCGAACAAAGTGAAAGTCAAGTTCTACATGTTTGGTTCGAGAATGAAGAACCAGATTCACAGACAGATAGGTGGCGCCTAGGTTATCGCACTACAGTGTAGGGGGTGAGTTAAAAATAGACCAAGTTCTTTTATCATAGGTTCTGCAACCACAGCATTTCACAGGTTGTGTTTGCTGCTGATTTGTACTCGGCTTCAGTGAAAGACCGAGCAATAGTAGCTTATTTTTTTGACCCCCAAGAAACAAGATGACTGCCAAAATAAATACAAAAACCTCCAGTAGACTTGCGATCATCAGGGCATCCTGCCCAGTCAGCATCGGAAAAGGCTGAAATTTTAAAGGATGAGGAGAAAGAAAGATGTAAGCCAAGACGAGGTGTTTGGTGAAGGTAACGAAGGATCCTTTTTACAGCTTGCCAGTGAGGTACCCTAGGGCAGTGCATAAAGTGGCAGACTTTGTTTACAGCAAAGGAGATATTAGGCCTAGTGAAGGAGAGATATTGTAGACTACCTACAACACTTTGATAAAGTTGTGGATCTTCAAATGTACTACCATCAATAGACGTAAGTTTGATGGAAGAGGACATAGGAGTAGTAACAGGTTTGGACAAGTGCATGTTGGTGCGGTGCAGCAGATCATTGATGTATTTGGATTGAGAAAGATATAATCCAGAAGAATCCCTAGTGACTTCAATGCCTAGAAAATAATGAAGTGGACCCAAATCCTTAACATGAAAATGAACACTTAAGGAATGAATGAAATCAGAGATGAGTTTCGGACTTGACCCAGTGACTATTAAATCATCAACATAAATGAGAATATAAATGCAATCAGAGTCAGTGTTCAACATAAACAAGGAAGGGTCAGACCAAGAAGCAGTAAATCCTAGAGAAATTAACTTATTTGATAATTTTAAAAACCAAGCCCTAGGGGCTTGTTTCAAGCCATAAAGAGATTTTTTTAACTTACATATATGTGAAGAAAAATCAGGATTAACGAAACCTGGCGGTTGTTGCATAAACACTGCTTCTTCAAGGTTCCCGTGTAAGAACGCATTCTGCACATCAAGTTGATGAAGAGGCCATTTTGAGGTCACGGCATTAGAGAGAAGAAGGCGAATGGTGACTAGCTTAATGACAGGACTATAGGTTTCAGTGAAATCAACGCCCGATTGCTGATGAAATCCCTTGGCCACGAGCCGTGCTTTACGGCGTTCAAGGGTTCCATAAGCTTTTCTCTTGGTTTTGAGAACCCATTTGGACCCAAGAATATTGAGTTTGGGATTGGGAGGAACAAGTTCCCAGGTTTGATTGAGGAGAAGAGCACGAAATTCCTCAGCCATGGCAGTTCGCCATTCTGAGTGTTTGTTGGCTTCGGAAAAGGAAGAGGGTTCTTCGGGTATAGCGGCCTTGAGGAATGAGGAGGAGGAGGTCTGTGAGGTGGTGAGTGACGCAGATGGTCGTTTGGAGGGCCACGGAACCGTGCCATCGGTTCGCACACGGGGACAAAGGGTGTTGGTGCGAGACCTTGTGGTCATGGGGTGAAGCTTAATCGGGTGAGAGGAGGGTGAAGAAGAAAGTGAAGATGCAAGATTTGAGAGGTTACCTGATGGAGGCACGGCAGGTAGAGAATGGGTAGTGTCGCCAGAGGTAGGAGATGAAGAGTTAGGGTTTGACTCAATTGAAGTAGGGGAAGTGGGCTGGGAGACATTGGGCGAGGTAGATAGAGTGCAAGATGGGCCAAGGTTTTGGGCCATGGGTAAAGAGATAAGAGAAAAAGTAGAGGTTGGTGTTTGGCTGGACAATGAGGGAGTGAGTCAGTGGGGTTGGGCTTAAAAGGAAAAAACTGTTCATTAAAGATGACGTCTCTTGAGATATAAACCCGACCCGAGGGAAGATGGAGACACTTATAGCCTTTGTGATCTGGGCTATAAACCATGAAAACACACATTTGAGAGTGGAAGTCCAATTTGTGTCGATTAAAAGGTCTTAAGTTGGGCCAACAAGCGAAACCAAAAACCCGAAGAAAAGAATAATCAGGGGCATGGCCCATGAGAATTTCAAAAGGAGATTTATTTTTAGGACAGGAGTTGGCATACGATTAATTAAATATGTGGCGGTTAAAAAGGACTCAGTCCAATATTTAAGAGGCATGGAAGCATGAGAGAGAAGAGATAATCCGGTTTCGACAATATGTCTATGTCGTCTCTCAATACTTCCATTTTGAGGGTGGGAATGAGTACAAGTAAGACGGTGAGTAATTCTATTTTTTTGAAAAATAAGACGAAGAGGGTGAAATTCCCCATCTCCATCAATTTGTACAGAGGTAACATTACACGAGAAGGAATTATGGACAAACTGAAGAAAGGCAATGACAATCATAGAAACATCCGATTTAACATTTATGGGAAATAGCCAAAAGATACTTAGAGAAGTCATCTAATATTGAAATATAATAGCGACAACCCTTAGTAGACAAAACAGAGGCAGGGCCCCAAACATCTAAAAAAAGAAGTTTAAAAGGCCCAGTGGACCATGAGGGGAATAAGGGATGGGGAAGGGCATGAGCCTTGGCCTGAAAACATGTTGAACATGGAGGAATTGCTAAACGAGATGTAGTAGGGAGATGAAATCGTTGGAGAGTCAGTTGAGTGATGCGGGATGATGAGTGTCCTAATTGCTGGTACCAAAGCAATGGAAAGGTTCGTGTGCCGAGATGAGCTTGAGGAGAGAATGATCTGGAAGCAGGTGAAGCAAGTGTGGAAGGTAGAGTGTAGAGTCCGTTCTCAACTGGTCCTCGAAGAAGCACCGCCTGGGAATGGGAATCCTTCACAAGAAAAAAGTCAGAGTGAAACTTAAAGAAAACTTTGTTATCAAGACAAAACTGTCTAACAGAAAGTAGATTGCGAGAAATTAATGGGACATGAAGAAGATTAGTGAGAAGAAAATTTCCAGAGGGAGAATTATCTGCTGTAGTAAGAGCATATATCACCATATCTGCATGAGCATATCTCTGAGGTGGTCTAATCTGCCTCCTCTGTCTACCAGTCGCTATATTGTAGTCTTGCTCACCTTGTGCGCCGCTACTCGAATCAGAATCATGCTCATCTACAATAGCATGATCTTGGGCGCCAATGGGCAGCCCTTGTGGTGCTTCCACCTGAAACTCCACCTGCTTTCTAACATCCTGTTCTTGTCCTGTAGACTCAGTAATCTCCTTTCTCGGACTAAGCATGGATTTTTCATCAAAAGTGACATCCCTACTGATCACAAACTTGGGTGATTTAGGATCAGTACACCACAACCTGAATCCCTTCACCCCACTGGCATACCCAATGAATATGCTCTTCTTAGCTATTGGCTCAAGTTTTCCATCATTAACATGGAAATATGCAGGACAACCAAAAACTTTCAAATTTGAATAATTAGCAGGAGTATCAGACCATACCTCATTCGGAGTCTTCAAACCAATCGTTGTGGCTGGAGAACGATTGACCAAGAAGCAGGCTGCGTTGATTGCTTCAGCCCAGAAATCCTTAGCCAAGCCTGCATTAGAAAGCATGCTGCGAGCTCTCTCCAAGAGAGTCCTGTTCATCCGTTCAGCTACCCCATTTTGCTGTGGAGTATGTCTAACTGTACGATGTCTGGCAATACCCTCATTTCTACAGAATTCATCAAACTCACCTCCGCAAAACTCCATACTATTGTCAGTGCGAAGTCGCTTGATTTTCTTGCCCGTCTGATTTTCAATCAAAATTTTCCACTGTTTGAAGTTAACAAATGCATAACTTTTCTGCTTCAGAAAGTAAACTCAAACCTTCCGTGAGAAATCATCAATGAACGTAAGCAAATACTGAGCTCCACCTTTTGACGGGACGGAAGATGGGCCCCAAAGATCAGAATGAATATAGTCCATAGAACTTTTGGTTCTGTGAACCCCTGTAGAGAATTGAACCCTGCACTGTTTTCCAAACACACAGTGTTCACAGAAATCCAGTTTCCTTATCTTCTGATTACATAGCAAACCCTGCTTATTCAAAATTGACATCCCCTTCTCACTCATATGACCCAAACGCATATGCCACAAATGGGTGACATCTGAATCTGGATCATCTGAAACTGACACTGCAGCTGCACCTGTCACTGTAGAGCCCTGAAGGAAATAAAGACCATTTGTCTTATCTCCTTTCATCACAACCATAGAGCCCTTACTGACTCTGATATCTCCACCTTCACCAGTGTACTTGTAGTCCAGAGAATCAAGAGTACCCAAAGAAATAAGATTCTTTTTCAACTCTGGAATGTGTCGAACATTAGACAATGTCCGGACAATTCCATCAAACATCTTAATTCTGACTGAACTAATTCCAGCAATTCTACAACCCATATCATTCCTTAACAAAACGGAGCCTCCGTTGACCGATTCATAGTTAGTGAACCAGTCCCTCTTGGGACACATATGGAAAGTGCAAGCTGAGTCCATGACCCACTTGTCACTAAAGCGACTACTTGAGTCGCTAATTGCTAGAACAAGATCTAGGTCCTTAGACCTATCATCAGCAACACTAACGGCATTAGATGAACTAGTGTCGTCCTCTCTGTTTTTCAATTTTGGACACTCATTCTTGTAGTGACCAAACTTATGGCAGTAATGACATTTGACGTTTTTCTTACTAAACGTTGTTTGTGAACTGCCCCTGGATTTCTCCTTATTCTTCTCTGAACCCCTGTCATTCGATCTACCCCTGCTTGAGGACCCCTTAACAAACAAGCCACTAGCTTGTTCATTAGTGTTCTTCACACTCAATTTATTCCTCAACTCCTTAGAATTCAAAGCAGACTTTACATCTACCAAGGAAATTGAATTTCTACCATACAACATGGAATTCACAAAGTTCTCAAAAGATGTGGGTAATGAACATAAAATAATTAACGCTTGATCTTCTTCTTCAAGCTTAATATCTATGTTCCTCAGATCCATAATGATTTTATTAAATTCATCTAGGTGTTCAGAAATAAGAGTACCTTCCTTCATTTTGAGAGTGTATAACCGTTGTTTCAAATACAACCGGTTGGTGAGAGATCTCTTCATGTATAGATTCTCTAGTGCCGACCAGAGACCAGTTGCAGTCTCCTCGTCAGCAACCTCTCTTAAAACTCCATCAGATAGTGACAAAAGAATAGTACTGTGTTGTAACACCCCGTATTTTAGTGTATTTTTACTGAAGGATTATTTTTTTTTATTGTTCAAAAATTTATCCTCTTATTTTAAAATTGGTTGGATTTTTAGAGAGTTTATTTCTATGATTTTAATTTGGTGAAAATTATTTTTATGTGCTTTCTTAATATTTATTTATTGTTATGCATTTAAATTGCTTTTAATATTTAAATTAATTACCGTGGGATTTAATTATTTCAATTTGACTTTACCATTACGTTTAAATTATTTTATTTAACTTGTGGTTTTAAAATCGTTTCCGTTGGATCATTTTTGTGACCCAAGTTATGAGGATTGGACCTCATTTCTTTTCCCTCCATTTTTCTTTCTTTCCTTTTCTTTTCTTTCTTTTCTTTTTTCTTCTTTATTTTTCCCCTCCCCCGTGCGCGCGAACCAGCTCTCTCCCTCTCTCTTCCGTCCGTCACCTTCACCTAGCCCGCCGCCGTCGCGCCGTCGCGCCGCCGTGTGCGACACCGCCCGGCCGACCAGCTCCCCCTCCCTCCGGCGACCTCACCCCCCAAATCCCAGCCCCTACCTCATCGCCGGTAGCCCGCACGCACCCCACGAAGCCGCGGGCCACTTTCACGCCAGCGCCGCTGTGAGCCAGCGGTGGCCTTCACCGCCCACCCTATTGTGTTCCCCTGCCGCCGGCGACCTCACCCCACCAATCTCACCTCCATTCGCACCGCCGTTAACCACCAATAGCCCTTCAAAGCCGCGGCCACCTTTCGTTCCAGCGCCGCCGTCGCGCCACCTTCGGCCACCATCTTCCTACCACTTCATCCCCGACCTCTTGGCAACCCATTGGACCCAACCCCACCTCCGATCCGCCACCAGTGAAGCTCCACCATCTACATTTCCGATTTGGGCATTTTGGTCTTCTACCGCCCATTTCGCCGCCACCCACGGCAAACCACCACCACCATTGGCTTCATCGACCTCCCTAGGCCCTACCCTATCAATCTTGTGTCTTCGTTTGCCTCCGTTTGAAAGTTGGTATTTGTGACCCACGGCCACAATGTATTTTACACTGTGGTGTTGCTCAAACGTCGCATTTTTCAACTTCGTGATCCTTCGGAAATTGTTATATTGCACTGTAAGTATTTTCCTTAAAGAACTTTCGTGATTTAAATATATTTTTGCATTAACACATATTATCTGTGAATTGGTTTGTTTTGCCGGACTGAGTCCGAGGAGTTTCGGGGGTCGGATGGATTGTGGACGGAGTTGTGTGTTTGTTTGCATTGTGAATTGTGGTTGTTGGTTGTTGGTTATGGCTTGTTCATGTACATCGCATATTGCATGCATGATCATGTTTGTAAAGAAAACTGGGTTTGCGCATGATTGCATACATGTTCATGAGTTTATTGGAATTGGATTCTCATGTGAGTAAAAGGAAAAGAGACTGTAGGGATGGTGGTAAGCAGGGATGGTGGTTGTGTCCCGCCTGTGATTCCCGCCTACAGTGCTCTGTTAAGTATGTGTAAAGGAACTGTAGGGATGGTGGTAAACAGGGATGGTGGTAGAGTCCCGCCTGCGATTCCCGCCTACGGTGCACGCGATAGGGATGGTGGTAAGCAGGGATGGTGGTTGTGTCCCGCCTGTGATTCCCGCCTACGGTGCACGCGGTAGGGATGGTGGTAAGCAGGGACGGTGGTAGAGTCCCGCCTGCGATTCCCGCCTACAGTGTCCGATAAATGGGTTGTTTGTGTGAATCATTTTATGGGAGAATGTTTTACGGATATTTTGGGCCAAAATGGGATTTTTGGCGTGTGTTGGAAATAATCATTTTTCTGAAAAAAATTGGTATTTTATGGCTAAATGTATTTTGTATATTGTTGGTTGCATTAATGTATTTTTATCCCGAGAGTTGTTTGGTTTATACTTACATGTGGTACCATTTTATGGTATCGCAGATTTTGATGCAGATGATGATGACGAGCCTTAGCTTGGCTCCGTTGGAGGAGTGATCTGGGATTGCTCCTGCTTAGTGAGTTATGTTTTTATCAATTTATGTATTTACCTTTTGTATTATATTTGGGATGACTGTATAATTTTTTAAAGATAAATTGTGTTGAATATTTGTATTTAAATTTCTGTTACTTAGTTGACTTATTTATATTATCCGCTGCGACTTTTATTGTGCACCTTTGCATGTTGCACACACTCGAGCACATTTCGTTGGGATGCGTGACCGTGTTGTCACCATCCTGACGTCACGATTCCCTTATTTTTTGTACGTGGGAGTCGGGGCGTCACATGTGTACCTTTTCTTCTTCTTCTTTCGAAGGAGCCGGAGAATCGTCAGATACCGACACTTCTAATACTTTTGACAAGCCCTATTGTCGCAGTAAAGCCTTCATCTTGATGCGCCATAAACTGAAACTGTTCTGACCGTCAAATTTCTCCACTTCGAACTTAGCCATAGCCATCCCTCCAAATCACCCTGAGCCAAGCTCTGATACCAGTTTGTTGGGAATAATTGTAGATCTAAGACTAACTCAAAGTATAGTAGCGAAAATAAACAAAAGAAATTGATGACAATCACACAGAAAGAACACCAAGATTTAAGTAGTTCGACTCAAAGTGAGTCTACATCCACTGGTTGGGTCGGTATCAGAGATTTCACTATCAACAAAGATGGAGTACAGATGAATACAACAAAACTTCACAAGGAAGTTATCTCTCAAACTCACTCTAAACTTCTCTCTCAAGAAAACACTAAAACACTAGATAAAAGTGATTTCTGAAGTGTTTAACAAAGAGGAGGCGCCGTTTGATATTTATAGGAAAAGTGAGAATTCACTTCTATGAACATTGGCTCGAGCGAACGTCGAGCAAGTGTCGAGCGAGCGTAGGTTTTGCATACTTCGCTTAAGCCAACATACAAGCAATGCTTGAGCGAAGCTCTCTGTCTTCATATTGCTCGAGCTGAATGTCGAGCGATGCTTGAGCAAAGCTCTCTGTCTGAAATTCGCTCGAACTGAGTGTCGAGCGAATGTCGAGCGAAACTCTCTGTCTGACTTCGCTCGAGCTGAGTGAACCTCCGCTCGAGCGAACCTACGACACATGTACTGTTCAATCTGAATTCAAGCCACCTCTTAACATTCTAAATCTTTTTATGGTAAGACAATTTGATCTGAGTAGGAGAGCAATCGGAAAAAAGGAATGCTCCGATCCAAGCCTGATACCACCAAGTACTTATTTTTTTTTCTGTTACTGTTTACTTCTTTGACATTTTGTCTTGTCAATTTTGTTTTGCAGATTATTATTGCCAGTAGAGATGCAAATTCCTCTGCCATAAAATCGAATAAGACAAGCAGGTATATATGTTGCAACTGGCAGACTTTGTTGGAAGCTTGGATGGTTATATCATGATAATTACTCATGATCTCCTCAATTGCACTACTAGTTTGAGCATTCATGATCTTTTGTTGGCTTTAGGGGCTGGTGGACTTCATTGATATTCACAGCAGGCATAGCATCTGCAAAAGACTTTCTCAATCATTTTTTAAGGCAAAATACTCTTACACATGCTCGCAGGAACATCTCTCGCCATTACGACCTGGTATAAATATATTATTTACCTCTAAATTCCATGTTTTTATTTGATGTCATTGGATAAATCCAGAAGGACGATTAATGGCAACCTAATAGCCATGGTCAGGAAAATTATGGATTGAACACGTATTTGTGTGAACATGTGTTTGTGTACAACAGATAGATCATTGTGGAGTGGCGTTTGATCATTCAAATGTAAGAACTGTTTTAGTTTGCCGAGAAAATGAGGAAGGATTCCCACAAATCTGAAAATAAAATATGTATGTATAACAAGAGTTAGTGAGGAATTAGCTGATAAGGTTCTTAGTTATTTGCTAATACGGATACTTCCATATTTCATCCTCTAATCAGCAGTTACTGCATGATATTATTGACAAATAAAAACTTATAGCTCGTCCTTTGCTATGTTTCTAGAGTAATGAATTGTTTGCTCTGTTCTTGGATGAAACAATGACATACTCGTCTGCTGTATTTAAGGTCAGGATCAGAACCGTTTTGATGATTTAGTGATAAAAAAAATGCATTAACTTAATTCTTCCATCCAAGCTTTAGCTTTAACTTAAATTCATATGTTCTAAAATATTTCTTAGAAGGAAGATGAAGACTTGAAAGTTGCACAGCTGAGAAAAATCTCTATTTTGATTGAAAAGGTGAGTCTTTTGATCTGTTGGATCATCTCCGATTCTTACAGTTCCCCTTGCTCTAAGTTGCATTACTTTCATTTTTACTTTCCAATAACAAGGCAAGAATTGATAAGAAGCGTCGAGTTCTTGATATTGGGTGTGGTTGGGGAAGCTTTGCTATTGAAGTTGTCAAACAGACCTGGTGCAAATACACAGGCATCACTCTATCTGAAGCGCAACTAAAATATGCGGAAAAGAAAGTGAAAAATGCTGGCCTTCAGGTGATTTTCTGAATTTTATAGTTCGGGGTCCACATTGCAAAAGAGGGGTGGTAGTTCAAAGGTGCAATTGTAATAAGATGTTAAAGAAGTCTTGAAAAATTACTTAAGAAGCTTCAGATTATATATACAAAGCATAAAAAAGTTCCCATCTTCAACTGCATTTCAGTTTCAATTTGCATCTAATGATCATGTGGTTCTTCTCAGCATTAGAACATTTGGTGACTCGAATGTTATCTTATGAAATGGCATTATCTCAATCAACTCTTCTCTCAGGACCATATTAGACTTCTTCTTTGCGATTATCGCCAGGTGCCTGATACCTACAAATATGACAGAATTATATCTTGGTGAGTTCTTTAACTACCAATTCGTAGAATCTGACTGTGATGATGCTAACAAAACCGTGATTCTTGATACAATTTTTCAGCGAGATGATAGAACATGTTGGCCATGAATTTATGGAAGAGTTTTTTGGTTGCTGTGAGTCATTGTTATCCGAAGACGGGATTCTTGTTCTGCAGGTAATGAACTTTGTGGGGGGGCGGGGCGGTGGGCTGGAGTAAATGACGGTGTCATGTCTTTTACAGTTTGATACTAATGCCATGGTTGGTTGCAAATGCCTTGGTGATTTAGCCCTGTTAAATACATTGTGTTATGCCAATGGACACTCTTTAAAGTTAGTGAATTATCACAAAGAAAAGATCTAGTACAGTAGTAGTGATAGATACACGTGAAATCCTAGCCACCAATATACTCAATGCACCAAAATCTAAGAAGTAGCTCTTCAAAGAAACACTCCTGCTAGGAGACTACTTCTGATCACATTGTCTCCCAAGTGGAAGTGAAGTGATATTCGAAGCATACAACTACATAACCAATAGCTATGGACAACATATTCAATGTCAAGAACATACAAAGTAAGAAGATCACACTAGGAGACTGCTTGCATAATTTGACACAAACCTCTCTGTGGAGATGATCAGGGAAAATTTCTTCTGTCAAAAAGATGAGGCGATCAAGCCATAATCAGTAAATACCAATACATCGTGAGCCTCAGAATCTACACTAGCTTTTCGAAAAAGCTCCCCCTTAGGCAAAAGCATTACTTGGGACCAAACCCCACTTGCATGAAAGCTCACCCTTAGGCGCTACAACTTTACTCATGATATCTATATACTGCAATGCATCCAAAGAGAAAGCCCCAAGGGAAGCGCTGCATGCTATATATTAAGTTTTCCCTATCTGCTGCGGGTTAAGGACTCCCATGCACTTCCCCTTTTTCAAACGCCGACTCTAACTGTTTATATGTAGAGAAATCTCTCCTTTGGTAATAATATCTATATGTGGATCTTGAACTACACTTCATTAGCATCTCTTTATAGGAAAGGGATGTACCTCCTCTCCTCTGTTTTCTAATTTGATTTGCCGAAGTTTGCGACAATTTTCAACACATGATTGCTAACGATTAAAGCCTGTTGATTTTTCTTAGTTCTCATCGATGCCAGATGAACGTTATGATGAGCACAAGAAAAGCTC
Source organism: Juglans microcarpa x Juglans regia (assembly GCF_004785595.1). Lineage (NCBI taxonomy): Eukaryota > Viridiplantae > Streptophyta > Magnoliopsida > Fagales > Juglandaceae > Juglans > Juglans microcarpa x Juglans regia. The sequence goes on along the minus strand of NC_054594.1, from coordinate 36,579,854 downwards.
AGACTTTATAAAGGAATATATTTTTCCCGGTGCATGCATACCTTCATTAAGCAGGATAACATCAGCCATGGCTTCTGCATCCAGACTCAGGTAAAGTTTTTATTGCTTAGTAATCACTTCTTGTACTTTTTGTATTTCTCTCTCTAAAAGTAAAAGAAATTCGGTAAATGCAGTGTGGAGCACCTGGAGAACATAGGGAATCATTACTACCAAACACTCCAATGCTGGAGGAAAAAATTAATGGAAAACCAGAGGTAAGAAAAAGAATTTGTACAGTAATTCTCGTGCCTCGTCTCAAAAAAGATTGATCTAATCATGATTTGGGAATAGCAAGGTGTTGTATTTTGACGCTGAGGGCGCTAATGCTTGTTTCGTTTTGCAGCAAAATCGTTGCTCTCGGCTTTGACGAAAAATTTATAAGGACGTGGGAATATTATTTTGAATATTGCGCAGCTGGTTTTAAGTCGCGTACACTAGGAGATTATCAGGTAAATTGTAATGTTTCTTTACAAAAACAACAGATGGATGGACACATACATCATAAATGTTTGCAAGTCTGTTTCACGAAAAGTGCTGTTTTCGGTGTGCTCAGAAATCAGAAGTATCTAGAATGGCTGAAAATGGACCACAAAGGCACAGTTTAACTGCATCAGCTTAATTATAATTTATAACAAAAAGCAGGAAATTGACAAAAGAAAATCATAGGATGCATTAATTACGAAACATGCAAACGTTGATGGTTGCGAAGTTATACGGGCGCATTCAACTGGGAATAAACTTTATGATATTCCCTCGTGCGACCACACACATCCTCATTGCTATTATTAGTTGTATACTTCCTAATCATGGACTTGGTACCTTGAAATATATTCTGGAGCTTATATACTTGAGAGCTAGAACTAAGAAATATTTGGCTTTCCATCTCTAATGCAGATTGTATTCACACGTCCTGGCAATGTTGCTGCATTCAGCAATTCATATCAAAGTGTGCCATCGGGAGTTGATTCTGTTCCCGATGGAGATACCGAACCTTCGTATTAATGGCAGGAGTTGGTCATCTTCCCCAAGTAGATCATAGATTGCACTCGGATGCTATCTTCCATTTCACTTAAAATGACGAAAGATCTTTTATCCCGACTGAGACTAAATAAAATTAATGTAATTTAGTTCACGTATGTAATGAGAAGATATCATTTAAACCCACCAACAACAATCAAACGGTTTGATTTACCACATCGGCACACAAATTTGCATCAATAGCCAAGATAACAAAGAGGCAACTTGGAATCAGAATCTCCCCCGCTTTCACTAAGCAGTAACCCAACAGCCCAAAACACGGGAGAGAGCTTCCCATCAACACCACATACGAATAATAAAAAAGAAAATGCATGCTTATAGATGTTTCTAGCCAACAAATGCAGAATGTGTCTGCAGGACAAAAGTCACCTTTATCTATTATTGGATGCTTAAGTAATGGAAATTGACAAGAATATTGGTAAATGATCTTAACCTATATTATTAGAAACAACTAGCCATCATATTTCTTGGGAGTCCTTTACTTCATTCTGAAACTTCAATAAACTGTTTTTAACAAAGACAGATTCTCCGATACTCTAAACATTTTTTTTTTTTTTTAATAAGTAAACATTCTCCAATACTCTTAACATTTGGAACCATATACCATGATATAATCCAAATCAAAAGGCCTAAGCAACTAGGTCACAATGAATTCACAAGTGAGAGAGACACAGCTAAGCCACTTTAAATCAACATACCGTGAGCTGTTCACCCCACAAAATCCTCCAGTAATACCACACCTGAGTGAAGATTAGGAAGTTTTCACACTTGAACTCCCTGGAATCTGCAAAACTTGACAGTGCCATGGCCAGGCTGGAGAATGACCTGTCCCAGGTAAATTTGTAATTTCAACTGAACCCTGAAATTCCATCCATGCTGAACACTCCCCCCCTGCACCCACAACGATGCTTGTGTTCAGCCATGAGTGGACACTTCACTCCACTTTTGACCTCGTGCATCTCTCCTGTACAACACAAGGGCAAATACAGGAGGAAAATGATTATGCCAACGTCAAAGTGTCAACTACCACTACGATTATCGCTACCCATTACGTAGTGATCAACCTGAGTGGCCATAGCTCCACCGCTACTAGTAAAATACCTCACTACACATCTCTGTTTTCCTACTTGTCAGATCAAATCAAGCAAGATCAGACCAAGCATTAGTATCTACTGAGTAAATTTCCTACTGCATCTATTGTTGCTCAAAGGCAGAACTAGGGCACTAATAATATGATAACAACAAAACACCCAAATGTAATCAAACCAACATTAATGAGGTTATATAAGCTACCATGGCTTAAACACTACGACAGAGGAGAAATTCCAGATGAGAGAAATATAAGCACGCCAAATTTAAGACTACACTCAAAAGCAAATATTAAATATGAGGAGCATCTAGTACGCCTCAAAATTACTACTTATTATAAACTAGCAAAATAGATACTGCAAACTACGGGGAATCAAGCAATCCAACCAGTCCCAAAGCGGGTTGACATCCAACTGCGCCGCTCCCTCTGCTGCTTTGAACGGAAAAAAATTCTGACCCTCTCATAGTAAAGAAACAAAGATGAAGATTCAGTTGGATCCCTAGCCAAATGATTACTGTTGTTGGGTTCGGGCCTGGGCATTGGCATAACCACCACCATAGGCAACCTGCCCAACATGAGGGCCATTCACCTGAGAAGCACCATAATTTCCAGAAGTCTGTGATTGCTCAGATCTCCATGCTGCATTTCCATACCCTGTATTTCCATTCGCATCACCATAGCCACTTCCCCCGTAACCACCACCACTTCCTTGCATATCCCCCCCAGCAGGACCACCAGCATTGTTACTTGGGACACTCCCAGAACGACCTCCAACAGCACCATACCCAACAGGATTTCCATAAGACCCATCACTTCCACCATAACCACCGTAGCCATAACTTTGATTCCCATACCCTGTGGCCCCACTGGGCGACAGACCTGTAGGTGCTGAGCCGGGGCCACCACTAGGAGCACCAGTGCTGCCACCTGGAGCACCCCAAGCAGCAGTGTTCCCGTAACCCATGGCACCATATCCAGTGGGAGCTTGAGCGCTCCATGAACTTCTAGAGGCACCCGGTGGGCCACTTCCAAAACCAGCATTAGGAAGATTCGGGCTTCCATATGCCGCACCAGCAGGTCCACCATACCCAGTATTGGCACCACCATAACTGCCATAAGCACCATAACTAATACCATTATTGGCAGGACCATACCCATAGCCAGGTGCACTATATCCAGAGGAACCATAAGGAGCAAAACCACCTCCGGTACTTTGTGTCTGCATGTACCTATTGGAATCCATTCGACCATCATATGTATTTGGGTTGCCACCAGATGCCCCATAGTTTTGATAACCACTGCCAAGTGAACCACTACCACCGCCTCCCATGGTACGGTTTCCCCCACCAGGATTTGCATCTTTAGGAAGAGCTCGCTTTACTTCCACTTGTTTACCATTTAAATCATGGAAGCTTTTGTGTAAAACCCTATCAACAGCTTCTTCATCGTCAAAGGTAATAAACCCAAACCCACGAGGTCGCCCAGTATTCTGGTCATACATGACTACTACATCAGTTACATGGCCATAAGATGCAAAATGCTGACGAAATTCTTCTTCACTTAAAGTGGAAGGCAGCCCTCCAACAAATATTTTCTTGGTTCTGAAAGTTCCACCACCCCCGGAGCTTCTAGCAAGATTAGGATTCACGGCTTTGGCAGAAGTCTGCTGTTCCTCTCTCGATAAGGCCCTCTTAGCCTCAACCTGCATAAACATAGAACAAGCGTTTACGATGTGATGCTGAAAAGGTATTGCAGCCAGCTGCAACATGAGATCCTATAAAAGAGCCCCACAAGTATATAAATAGAATATCAAAACCTTGGATAAAATTTAGACAATTATACCATGTAATGCATAGAAATGAAAATAAATACAACAGCCACATATTGGAACCACAAGGATCATTATCTTGACTAAATTGTTGTAACAGAGGACAGTAAAGACCAAGACAGAAAAGTAAGAAAATGAAAGGAATGGTACAACTATTAAAAACCTTCTCTTTTTTTTTTTTTTTATTGGCAACGGGTGTCCAAGAACAAAGTCCCGACTAGTTCAGGTAATTCAAGGGGAAGTTACCCCAATCCGATGGCCCCTAGAAATTTTTTGCACTCAAGAAGTTGAACCTTAGACCTAGAGGGAGCAAACCACCAAGACCAGGGCCTTTACCACTTAAGCCAACCCCTAGGGGTTAAAAAAACCTTCTTTTTCTTATAAGTAACTATTAAAAACCTTCTTTTAAAGGATATGCATTAAGAATTTTTTCTTGGTTAAAAATATCTGAAATTCTAAATTTCCTTTTTTCCTTTTAACAATGAAACTTGAAATTACCCATAAAAAGGATTGAAAAAAATGTTCATATCTCAACTCAATATCTATGAGCTTGAACAATCCTATGAGAATCCCATTCTCCAAGCATCAATCGATGTAATCAAAATGTTAGTAATGGTTTACGATGTCTTCACATAGTAAAGGTACCTGACACTACAAATCAAATATTCAAAATGGACTAGATGCAGATAAGATGCCCACCAAACATGCAAACATGTCAAGATGTTGGAAAATGGGATAAAAATAAGGGTAAACCTGTTAGATATCAACCTCTAATTCAAAAAGCTTGCAAATAGAAGTAATTGCACACCAATTATTTCAATTCTTGAGACAAGTGAACTCAGTAAAGCTCATTCCTACTAATTTGGGCCAACTAAGCCAATATCATTTTTACTACATTATTTTTTTCCACTAACAACCAAATCTAACAATCAACATTCACTGAACATCCATGAGATCTGTATTAACCAGGGGAAAATGTGTGCAAGCACTTGATATTTTTCAATCTATCAGCAATACTTAACCAAGAGTGCATGATATTTATTTTCTCTAAGGGTAGGAGAATTCTTTTTTTTTATCATTGTCCGATAACAAAGTCCCGATTAATCCCGGGGGTGCACAGGCCCTCGATAAGGAGTTTCCCACAAGTGCACCTCGGGTAATTCAAGGGAAAGTTCCCCAGTCCAATGGCCTCTAGAAATTGTTTGCACCCAATAATTTTTACATCCCATGAAAATGATACCATTTGTTCATGCTTCAAGACAAGATAGCAAGGAGATTCATTCAGCAGTACAGACAATGACACACTTCAAATCCTACAGCTTGCAGTGGCCAAGATACTCCATAGTACATATCAATTGTGATACCTGATTTGAGTAGTGAGTATAGGTGGTGTATGGAATTCCACATTACTTGGGAGGGAGAGGATCTTACTCTTTATAATGATTCCAATGAGGCTCCAATTGTACCATTGACTAGTCTTTTTGGAGTATGGGCCTAGATGTGGCTTGGCCTTCCTTGGAGCGTTACATCTATAATAAATAGTTTAGCCCCTATGGCCCTAATGACCAATAACATAATTACATACTTAGGAAACCTAGGAAATCTACCTCCCGTCTTTTGATTTTCTTAAAACAATATAGCAAGGCATCACTGCTGCAAGCTGTTTCCAGAACACGTAACAAGCTTAAAACAAAGGATATATAAATGGAAGTGCAAAGAAAAATCCCTTGCACACTCCAAATAAGAATAAAAACCTAAATCAAGAGACCCAAAGAAACCGAGATCTCAAGCTATAAGCATTCAGCATCAAGTCGTCAATGTCCTTGAAATTGTCAACTACCAACTCCAACCAAATATAAAGGAAAAGGAAAAAAGGAAAAAGAGAGCATAGAAGCAATAAAGGTCAACTCAAGTTCCAAACTTACAAGAATTAAATCAAATCCCTTAAAATATGCGATGCCACATAAAACTCCAGCAAGCCCAAAAACCGCATGTGTAGATAATAAATGTATTAGCAATTATTATGAAGAATTAACACCCGAAATATCTAAGCTCAGGGGAAAAAAAAAAAAAAAAAACTACCCAAAAAAATAAAACTGAGAAGCATCACCTCATCAAAATTATACTCAAGAAAACAAAACCTATACAAATAAAAAGTCAAACACCAAAACCCGAAGACACCAACCTTGCGAGCAGCAACACTAACCAATAGACCAGACCATCATTTCCCTAAAACAAAATTATTATAAAATAATGCCAAACATAAGCATTGGTTGAAAAAAAAATTAAAACCAACAACATAATTAAACTCAGAAACAGCAATACCAAACAAAGCTAAACTCAGAGACAGCGTAACCTCATCAAAATTTAAATCAGAACAAAACCTAACGAATTTAGCAGAGAAGTAACAAAACCCCAGGAACAAGAGCAGTAGAACTGGCGACAGCCACAAAGCAACTAAACCATGATTTCCGTATAAAAAAGGTCTAAACAAGAAAAACTCAGGAAGTCAACAGATTTAAAGGACAACGATAGCAACAACAAGAATCGGTAGCAACATCAATTAAAAAGAACCATAATTTTTGTTAAAGTTCCAGAGACCCAGAAGCTCGAAGATTTAAACAATAGCGACAGGAGAAAGCACAAGTACCAGCGGGAAACTGAACCACGGCAACCCAATAAAAACATCAAAATCCCAAAAAACCGGAAGCTCAATCATTACAACAGCACCACATTATTAAACTAAATCTTCAATAACCAGTAACCCCAGCATAAAAAAGAACAAAAACCCATTCACCGAACAGAATAAAAGCCCCAAATAATGGAAGAGTCTGAAAGCTCCCTTCTCTTTCTATCTCTCACCGTTCTGCCATCAATGGTGTGGCTGTCCTGGAGAACCCTATCGAGAATGGAAGGATCTGCGAAGACCACGAAGCCGAACCCTCTGGGCCTCCCAGTGGTCTTGTCCCTCATCACCACAGTCTGCAACACGTCCCCGTAGTTCTCAAAGTACTCCTTCAGCTTTTCCTCCGTGGTCTCCCAAGAAATACCACCGATGAACAGCTTCCCCTGATCCGAATCCATCGCTCTCTAGCTTCCCCGGGCCCTCTCAGCCAGTGAAACTATGACTGGGAGATTTTCTTGGAGGGGTTTGGGTGGAGGATTTGGAAGAAAGGGTTTGTGGCCGTCTCTGGGTTGAGAGAGAGGGTGAGCGAGAGGGGAGGAATGAGGATTCTTATGGTCAATTACGAGGGAATATCAAAATGTGTCCAAGAGTAATGTGTTTGGACGGTTGGGATTCGTTTGGATGTGGGTAGCCTAAAATAAAATATTAAAATTCATTTCTAGTCACAATATGTTGATATTTCTAAAATTACTAAAATTTTGTGCTTCGAATATATTATTAAAATTATTTGAAAATTAAGGTTCGTTTAGATGAAATGAGATGAAATGAGATTTTTTTTTTTTTTTAATGAAAACGACTTTGCCAAGTCTTTATTGGTTATTAAACCCTCACTTTAAACAGAGAAAAACCACACATCAAATAAATACTACCCAACCAATTGGCACTACCATAACAAATAAACCCAGCCTAACAACAAAGTAAAAATGGAAGGCCCAACCTAACAATTCTCAACAATCCTATAACTGGCAAGGGAAGAGAAAAAATATCAAACCAGGACTCAGAAGTCCCTGCTGCACCCAACCTAGAAAGGCTATCAACTACTGAATTTCCTTCTCTAAAAACATGCTTCACCGAAAAAGTGATAGATGAAAGAATATTCTGGACTTCCTCCCAAAATTCTTCTAAATACCAGGTACCACAATCTTTCTTTTTCAGCCAATTAACAATGATCATCGAGTCCAATTCTACTTCCAACCTCCTAATTCCCATCATTTTGCACTTACGCAAGTCATGCAACAGAGCAAGCAACTCAGTCGAGTTATTAGGACCATCACTTAATTTCTCTGCAAACGCCACCACCACCTCCCTTTGTCATTCCGAACAATCCCACCAACACCCAAAACCCTGGATTTCCCAAACAACAGCCATCTGTATTCGACTTATATGACCTTCCTAAAGGAAGCTGCCATTGCACCACTTGCATTCTTCTTTTCATTATCAGCTTCACAAGTAGATTTAGCTCCTTCAGAATTAATTCATCTCTTCTATTTAAACTATTTGCTCCCTTTAACTTCAACACCACCCAAGCTATCCAATACTTAACTTTCTGCCAAATAGCTTCTTTTGACTCCACCTTACCCTCCATTCTCACCGTACATCTCTAAAGCCACAACTGCCAACAAGTAATACATGGAATAAGGCCTAATAGAGTACTCCAGTAGGAGGACCTTTTAGCTCTTCTAAGCCAACTTTCCACTCTTTCTTTCCAACCCCAAGAAGGCACAAAAGTGATGCCAAGCAGTGTTGAACATCTTCTACAAATATCATTCGCAACCTGACTGAGAGCAAGGACATGATTTAAATGTTCATAGGCACCATTACTGCAGCATTCACACTTTGACACTAGATTTATCCCAACCCTCCTTATCTTATCATCCACCGAGAGTGAATTATTCATAGCCATCCACATGTTAATCAAAATCTTCTTCGGAAGAGATGGGTGCCAAATCCATGATGCCCACTGTCTTTTAGGATGCTTAAGATGCAGTGACTCCCAGGCAGACTTAGTGGAAAATTTTTCATCTAAACTTTCAATCCAAACAAGACAGTCCTTCCCTTATTTCATGCTACCAAGCTGTTGTATAATCTCAATCATTTTTCCTCTCCCTACCAGTCCACTGATCAACTCCTTATTCCACCCTTGATCCAATTTACACTCCTTTATCGTGAGATCCGGCAAAACAACTGAACCAAAACTTAAACCCAATGACTCCTTCTTTGACCATTTGTCCATCCAAAAGGATATATTACCCTCATTTACACTCCATCTAGATTTTTTTAGAACATTTGGAATACACCTCATAATCATCCTCCAAAACCTCAATCCTTTAGAAGGATTTACTAAGGAAATGTGCTTTCCCTTAACATATTTAGCCTTAAAAAATTTCAACTATAATGAATCTTCTGTCAAAAGCTTCCAAGCAAACTTCATATGTAGAGAAATATGTACCTCTAGCAAACTCTGCAATCCGACACCCCAATAAAAGCTACTGAATAGTCTATTAAGAAAGGAAATAATTGACACGGGATAATGAATGCATGAAAGCAGGTGTATCGGAATACTTGAAAGCACATGCCGAAGAAGAAGCAATCTGGAACCTTTAGACATCACCTTGTGTTGCCATCCTGCCAACCTCTCTCTTATACGCCCCACCAACTCCTCAAATCAGGTTTGGAGGGTGAGACAAAACATAAAATTCTATCCCATCTCATCTCATCATTACACATTTTTCAAATCCACATATAAAATATAATAAACAATTCAACTTTTTCAAATCTCAATTCAACTTTTCCAAATCTCAAAATAATAAAAATATTAAAATATAATATTTTAAACTTTCAATAAAACACAAAATTCTCATCTCACCCCTCAAACCTGCCCGAAACACCTAAATACTTGAAAGGGAAATTGCCTTCTGTGAAGCCCGTGAGTCTGAGCGACGCCCTTCTTCTAGACATAGTGATTTTTGAAGGAGAAAAAAATAGTTATTTTTTCTTTATTAACAACATGTCACGCTCATTCCTCATAAACACGAAAAACCTCCTTTATTGCCCTTAAAGAATTCTTCCCCCCATTAGCAAAAATTATTATGTCATCTACATAAAGTAAATGTGATATCAAAGGAGCTCCTCGAGGTAAAGAAAACTTTCCAATACTTCCTTCCTCAAACTTAGCCTTTAACAATCGAGATAAAATTTCTTCAACTATAATAAAAAGATAAGGCGATAATGGATCCCCTTGTCTCAACTCTCAACCACCTTTAAAAAAACCTTTAACCGTGCAATTCATCACCATAAAAAACCAAGGAGATGTTACACATTATCTCACCAGATTACACACTTAGGTAGAAAAGTCAAATGAGGACAACAAATGCATCAGAAATTCCCAGTTGATACTATCATAAGCTTTTGCAATATCCACCTTGATCATGATGTTACCACCCCTTGTTTCTCTATTTAAACTATAAACCAACTCTTGTGTTAAACTCACATTCTCAAATATACTTCTACCAGGTATAAAAGCTCACTGGTCCAAGGATACAATCCGAGAAATTACCAAAGCTAGACGTTTTATCAAGAGCTTAGAACACACCTTGTACAAGACCGAGCAAAGGCTAATAGGCCTAAATTTATCAAAGCCTGTTGGATTGCTCATCTTGGGAATTAAGACCACATAGGTAGAAGAATGATACATGGGAATTGTCGTGCCTCCAAAAAAATCATGAGACATCCTCCTCAACAATATCCTAACATGATTTGAAAAATCTCGAGCCAAAACCATCCGGCCCCGAACTACTATCCACCGAAATCGAGAGCAAAGCTTCCTTAACATCCTCCATTGAAGACATTACACAAATATCAACATTTTCTTCATCAGAGATAATTTTCTCAATCCATGGAGAAATATCCAGATGAGTCCCACCAGGTCTAGCCTTCAAAAAATTCGAAAAATACTCTACTGCTTCTAACTGAATAGCTTCAGGAGAATCCAATATCCTCCCCTCCCTTAGTGTCATCTCCCTTACCATATTATTCTTTTTACCATTGAAATGCTTAAAGAACTGGGAATTAACTTCCCCTTTTTCCATCCACCTTTGTTTCACCTGTTGTGCCAGCTTCATCTCCTCCTTTTTTTCCCAAGCCTCAAGCTCAAGTTTTGTGGCCAAATAAGCATATTCATCTTCCTCTGAAAAAAGCGCTTGAAGCTTAGGATCTAAATCCTCTAATGCATTTGGATGTTAGGAGCAGCTCGGCTCAGCTCAATTTTAGACATCATCTAACATCTAAACGCACTTGAGTCTTCACTTTAAGCTACTTCCACTTGAGACTTCGTGAGATCTACTGACAAAACGCAAAAGAAAAGGCCAAACTTTATCTCAATGCTTCCCTCAAAAAGTAATGGGACCCATGGACATTCTCTCTCTATTTCTCTCCAAAAAGTAGCCAAACTCTCTCTTTATTTCTCTTTCCTCTAAAAAAGTAATGGGACCCACCGACACTCTCTCTCTATTTCTCTTTAATTTGTGAGACCCATTGACTCTCTCTATTCCTTTCTCTATTTATCTTCCCTGCAGACCAAAAAGGCATTTCGGCTCTTAAGCGAGAGACAAATTTCTCCAGCTCGATTCATGAGCGACTGAGAGCCCACTCGAGCGGGAGAAAAATGTCTCCAGCACTGAATCGAGCGAAACTCAATTTGATGGTGATTCAAAAAAAAAAAATTCTTCCACATTACATGTGTTTTTTTACCATTAATTAAATAATATATAAATAAATAATAGAATAAAATGTGGACATGATACTATTGTAATTTTATTAATAATTATTTTATTTTGTTTTTATTTTATTTTATTTTAATTTTTTTACATGCATTGAGTAAATTTATGTTTGATTTATATTATTTATTAATAAAAAATTTAATAATGTTTGATTTATCTTCTTTATTAGTAAAGGAAATAATAAAATAAAAGTAATTTTATATACAATAGTGAAATGCGTAAACACTGTATATCGTTTTGAAAAAGAGTGGGGTCCACTATTAAAAAATTAATTTTTTTCATGTGGATCTCATATTTTATTCACTTTTTTTTAAAGTGATTAGGCGAAGGTAGCACAATTTATGGTTGCAAATATATTTTCTCATAAAATAATTATTCAATCATTACGATAACTTTACAATCATTGGTGGGCTTCATACCTTTTTCAACTTCTCATAAAAAATACTAAATTCATCTTAACATCTAAACACACTTTGAACTCAGTTTAGATGGGCCCGACATAACTCTCTCCACTACTCAACTCACTACTATTCATAAAGAACTGAGCTCAGCTCAATATCCAAACGCAGCCTAAATCTTTTTCCAGCTTTTGAATATGATCATAAGTCTACCCAAACACCTCTTTATTCCACACTCTAAGGGCAATCTTTAATTTTTTTTTTAACTTTCATGCAAAATGCCAAAGACCACTCCCCATCACCTCTTCCTTCCAAATCCTTGAAACCAAAACTTGAAATCCTTCATGCATAGTCCACATTTGGTGGAACTTAAATGGCGAAGGACCATAACGATCTGCATTCTGAAGCCAAATAATCATAGGAGCATGATTTGAAGAACTTCTAGAAAAATATCTCATGTGCGCACCAGATTATACCTTCAAGCAATAAGTAACATAAGATTTTATGCAACCGCGCCCAACTTCTCATCCAACCACTATGCCCATTACACCAAGAAAAAGGACCTCCAATCGACATCATTTCCATCAGCCCCTCACTATTAATAAATTGATTAAAATCATTCATTGCACCAAGCGAGCGGGGTCTTCCTCCATGTCTCTCTAAGTCATTGTGGATGATATTGAAGTCACCTACAATAATCCAAGGACAACCCAAAAAATTGACATTAACAAGATCCAACCAAAGAGCCCTTCTATATACTTCTGTACATTTTGCATAAACAAAGGAAACCACCACATTCTATCCATTATCAGTCACCAAGCACGTAAGATGTTGATTGTTTCGTCCACTAAACTAACTTGTACACCGTTACCCCATAAAACCCATATCTTCCCTTCCACTCCCCCATTCGACAAACAATCAACAAAATTCATTTCATTTTTCAACTCTACCATTTTATTTACCGCTTTAAACGGCTCTGCCAATGCCACTACACTAGGATGAAACTTACAAACCAATTTCTTCAACCTATGTTTTGAGGTGCCTATCCCTCGAACATTCCAAAACATATAGTTGCAATTCATAGGGTCAGTCTATAGGGTTTGCTAGGAACCCTAGTGGAACTACGTAACTTTTTAAATTCCTTCGCTGCATGGCGTCGTTCCATATTTTCTGAATCTGACATGCAGTCTTTCATTTTGCCCATTTTCTCCACAGCATCCTCTCCCTCATTATCAGAAAAACTCCTCACCATTACGTCCAAAGCCCAGTGACCAGATGCCTTAATCAAATGAACTGCATGTAAGTCTGGGAGAGTCTCCTTAATTGATATCTCCTACAACTCCACATCCCTCTCTCGACATGCTTCCTCTTCTAATATTATTATTATCAAATTCTCAACAGGCCTCATCCCCTCCATCTCCCCTGTAAAGGGTCAAAAATCTTCTCCATAACCTCTTCTGACTTCATCTCCTCAATCTGTATCCCTTTCTCCAACAAATTATCGACATGCACACTCTCTTCTTCACACACACCCCCTCCGAAGTCTCCACCAATTCTCCCTCTTGAACTTGAACCTCAGAGGACTTGACATCATTGTCCTGTATTTCAAAAACTAAGTCATCTTCTTGATCCTTACAATCATCTCTCATATTCTCAACATTAGCAATGTTTTCTCTCTTTTTCAATTGTGCCTCATTTTGAACTCATGCCTTCTCTGGCTTACTCTCCTTGCTTCTAGGTTGTTTATTCTTTCCCTTACAAGTTTTCTTATTGTGGCCTTGTACATGAAAGTTCCTACAATAGGCCGGTAAAGTTTCGTACATAACCTCTTGATACCAGCTCATCGGTTTATGCAAGGTACCAATCCAGAAACCCATTTTTGGTTCCTTTGAAGCATCCCTTTCAGCACAAACTCGAGCACCATAGGTTCGCGTCGCACACTTTGTTGTGTTGTCTTGTTTAATGTACCTCCATATCGGTGCAGAAATATTCTTTAGAAAAGAATCATGATAAAAATTTGGAGATAATCCTGGAAGCATGATCCGTATTGGCACAATTGGCGGTTCCTGATCTTCATTGAGTTCTGGTGTCCAATGAAATGCTTTATAAGGAACTTCTTTTATATCACAGTTTTCTCTTGTCAATGCCTTTGAAAAGTCCTCCTCCAAAGCCATACGTATAAATATGTTCCTAGGTTCTCTCATGGCAGAAACCATTAGTTGGTTAAGAAAACCCCACTGATTACGTATATAAACCCTTATCTGATCCAATGTTGGTTTTTGTTCCAGGAAATTCAAAACAATAGAATATTTGAACGGCAAAGTTGATCGATCAATTTATTCCTTCGTAAAAAGCACACAAATTTCCCTATCGATTTGTTTCGGTGGCCTAAACGGGGCTTCCACCTTAGGCAGTGGTTGCGAAGATTGAGATATAAGATCAGTGAAAGATTTTCCTCTAACAGCCAATGCCAAGGGACCAGAGGAACCCTCGCCAATAGTCATCATAGTACGAAAGCCAAACCCTAGCAAAGCTTAGAATTCTCTTGCCACGTCAACCTTTTTTTTTTATAAGATGATTTTAGATGAGTTGAATAAAATATTATTAGAATATTATTTTTTAATATTATTATTATTTTGAGATTTGAAAAAGTTGAATTATTTATTATATTTTGTATGAAAATTTGAGAAAGTTATAATGATCAGATGAGATGGATTGAGAGTGTTTTTGTATACAAAGAAGGCCTTAATGTGTAACACGTCAAGTCTACTATATTTATAAAAAAATATTAATATTTTTTATACAAGTTGATGTGATAAATTTTCATATTATCGATATGTTTGATGTATTAATAAATAAACTTATTGACCCCGTCTGGATAGTGAAAGTATTTCATCTCATCTTATCTCATTTCATCTCATCATTATAACTTTTTCAAATTCTCATATAAAATATAATAAACAATTCAAATATTTCAAATCTCAAAACAATAATAATATTAAAAAATAATATTCTAACAATATTTTATTCAACTTTTAACTTTTATGTAAAACTATTTCATCTCATTTCACTATCCAAACCGCACAAGGTTAGGTTTGAATAGTGAGTTGAGATGAGATGAAGGTTGAAAATAGAATAAAATATTATTAGAATATTATTTTTTAATATTATTATTGTTTTGAGATTTGAAAAAGTTGAATTGTTTATTATATTTTATGTAGAAATTTATAAAAATTGTAATGATGAGATGAGTTGATATTAACTCTCAATCCAAACCAAGCCTTATTTATTTTACGAAATTAAATTTTAAAATAATATCGTACATAGTTCAATGTTATCATGAGTCATTGTTTTTTAGATTGTAGATCTTTTGTTTGTCACGTATTAACAAGAAAATAACAAAGTAGGAATGGACTTTTCATTTTTTTTTGTTTCGTTTTTTGGTTTATGTGTATATGGGAATTAAGATATGAAAATCGGATCATTAGACAAAATATTATCAGTCTTTAAAAACTCTTTTTTTTTTTTTTTTTTTTGGCTTAAGCAAATTGTGGTTCCCCAAATATAGGTGATAGATTTGGATAGTGAGTTGAGTTAAGATGAGATAAAAGTTGAAGGTTGAATAAAATATTGTTATAATATAGTTTTTTAATATTATTTTATTTTGAGATTTGAGAAAGTTGAATTGTTTATTATATTTTGTTTAGAAATTTAGAAAATTTATAATGATAAAATGAAATGGAATGAATTGAAATCAACTCATTACCCAAACAAGATAGACTTTTTATGAGAGTTTGAGGAAAGTGTATGCAATTGTAGCATGGAAGAGCATGAAAGCTCAAGGTTGCAGGCCATAGAGAAGTTCCTGAAAATCTGACAAAAAGGTCAGGTGGCAAAAATCTGATAAAAGAGGAGATACCTGCTTGAAAATGATGTGTAAAGGGAAGGTGCCTTTTATCTTATTAGATATGATGGTGTAAGGTAGGAATATAATATTGATGTATGGAGAATTTAGGTCTCCTGCCAAAAAGGAAGTGCTCTGGATGAGCAGAGGCGGAACTAAGATTTAGTGTGTGGGGGGCAATTGGCAAAATGTGTTGTATGTAGATGTCAACAGTAATCAACTGAACCGACCGTCACCGACATTTAATATTAACCATTTAAGGTAGATATCAAGGGACAAATTAAATTATTAAAGTCATCCATTTGAACCTCTCACTTAAACTCCACCAGACTTCATTTTCCTCCACCATGACTGCTAGCAAGCCAATGATTCTACAATTTTCGAACTCCAAAACAATTTCCATGTTGTGAAGAACAGGAAAAGAGCAAAAAAAAAAAAAATGTGGAAGATAGATAAGGAAAAGGAAGTTATTTTGTTATTCGGTCAGTCAAAGGGAAAAAAAAAAAAAACTTAAATTTCCTTCTGTCATTTTATATCATTGGCTAGTGGAGATGGTTTGTTAGTAAGTGTGAACAAAAATAATAGATTTAGACTTTTAGAAATTAACATGCTACTTTAGGGGTGTTTGAGTGTTGAGTGGAGCAATCACAAATATTTTAAGGATATTGAGTGTAGAATTATAATTCCAACGTACATAATATTATTTCTTAAAACTTTTGGGGAGTGGTAGCCCTCAGCGTATACAAAGTTCCACCCATGGGGCTGAGCAATCTGAGCATAAAGGGAGTACTGAGCTTGAGACCTTAAGGCCTCTGAAATCTATGTGAAGTAGCACCGGATGCAAGATAACAGGTACATTGTGAGCTAAAGAACAAAATTGTGGGTGCTTATTAAGCTAGAGATTCAACACAACAACAGTGTGCTGTCTTGTTTGAGTTGGAAGTGTGGAGATTCGAACATCAGGGCATCATGCTTTCGGCATGGCCGAAAAGGGCTACTTTAGCAACGGCAGTATTGTTTTATTAATGTGTTCTGACATAGCTGCGAAGTCAAAAGAGGTGCCAAAGAGCAACATGGCACGACCGCAATGAAGAAGAATCGGAAAAGGCATATAGAAGAATCTGTATACATATTTCTTAAAGCCTCGTTTGTTTTCAGGAAACTTCTCAAGTCATCTCATCTCATCATTACAACTTTTCTAAATTCCAATATAAAATAAAATAAACAATTCAACTTTTTCTAATTCCAAACAAAAATAATATTTTAACAATATTTTATTTAACTTTTTAACTTTAATCTCAACTCATCTCATCTCATCTTATTTCCGATAACATTTTTATGTCATATACCTTAACGTTTGTCGGGACTATATACTATGAAATAACCTTATTTGTGAATAAAATGAGGAAGGAAGATTATATACTAGATACTATTTTCTTTTTCTTTTGGTTCGAATCTGAATATGTATTCGCCTTAAACTATTAATATTTGTTATCTAATAATTCATTGAATTTCGTAGTGAGACTGAGGTCTCACGTGTAGGTCATATTCTCTCTCAATAAATAGTCCAACACGTGGAATATTTAATTAAATGGGGTAGAGTGTAAAGTCAAGGATCGAAACTTCGAACTCAGGACCTCTGCTCCTACCATGTAAAATTACCACTTATCCCAAAAGCTTAAAGAGAATAGGTAAATTTTATTATTTATTTTATAGTTTAACACAAATCAAACTTAGAGAGTGTTTGTGACTTCCAGTCGTTTAGGCTCCTACTGTCTGATTCTCAACAAGTATTGTGGCACCCTCGACCCCCACGTGTTATTTTTGTGGAGTTCATGATACCAAGATGTTGACCACACGGATCACGCACCCCAACGACCAGTATTCAAAGTGTACAAAATAATATTCACAACGAAGAAATGAAAAGGTCTTTCTTTATTAAGTACCAGAATTTGTTCGAAACAATAAAATAACTTTGCAATGATTATACAATCATCCGATAGAAAATTAAAGACAGTAAATAACATAAGGGAAACAAATCCCATAACGCTGAACAATAACTCAGCAACTCAGACTTCCGGCGGAGCTGATCCCTCGGGTTCATACTCGGGCTCTGCGTCAGACTCTACGGCACCATAAGACGGAACCGTAAGGTAAAACACCACAATAAGATTATGACATCTCAGCAAGTAATTAATCAAAACAACATCCAGTAGATTTAAAACATATTAATAAATTCACGCGTCTCCATACAAACAAATGTGCAGAATAAAAACCCACATTCATTTTTTCCAAAAATACACTTTTAATACTCACACCAAAAATTCAATTTTTGGCCCCGATCATAATTATTACAAAATTACGCATGCACCACAGTCTCCCCAATGGACTGTCCGCACACCCTAGCTCTCATCGTCACATCACGGGTAACTTCCGTGCATGAGATTTTGTAACAAGCGATGCCCAGTTCAGCGCCCAGCGCCTACATGGCCAAGCATTTTCTAACCTCGCCAGCCAAAAGGTCACGGAATCGGTACGAGAGCGTTACCGTCTCGTCTGTTCCCGTCGTCGCCCTACGACAACTCAGGGGACGTCACGTCAGTCTGTTACGCTCCCGAGTGACCAGAGGAGCTCCACCGAGATAATGTCCCATCTCAGCTTGGGGTTGTGATACACACGCGCCCACATATTCAATCTCATTTACAAACAGACAACGTGACATCAATAACACAATTTATTAAAGACGATAAATATGCATTACAACGGTTTATTTGAATACATTTAAATAACTCATTTACAATTTCTCAATAATTACAAAAATACAATTTACAACTAACTACACGCGTAATCCCGTCCTCTAATTCGGCCTAAGACCCAATTCCAACAACTCCAATTAATAAATATAACCCAACACTTCAACGGCCCAAGGCCTAATTCCAACAGACCAACAAATCAACAATTTACAAATGACAATTATAACAATTTATTATTAAAACTGAAAAATTACATACACACAAAGATGAGAAACAAATCTGGAAGATCAAGCGAAAGGGGCGTTGCTCAAGGTGGCGGCACAACGACGGCAACAATGATTTTTCAAAAATTAAAACAGTGGCTTTTCTAGTGGGTTCTCTCTCAAAAGAAATCGATCAATGAAATAAAATTTGAGAAACTCAACACACGGCAATTTCCAACAATTTACTAAAACAAGCCGATTGAAATTCCACAAATTTTAGAACAAAACAAAGCACAGCCAAAGCCTCAAGCTTTCAGATTCACAAACAAAATCACAATTTTAAAACTCAAACACTAAAATGAAATAGATTGAATAAGAGAAAGAGAAAGAGGATCTCGACAAGTTTTATTGTAGAAGCCGTGGCCTATTTATAGGCCAAGTATGGCGGTTGGAGAGGCCGCGTGTCACACGGGTGGAAGAATGGTGAAAACGGCAGCTCAAGTCGTGGAGGAGAGGGAGGCTAAAGTGCGGACGTGTGGCACGGCAGCTGGACAACAACTCTTCAGAGTGCACTGTAGCACGACACGGAGCTGCTCACTGTGGAAGGAGGTGGCCGCGTGGAGTGATGGTTTGCTAGCAAGCCTTCGGTGCTCATGCCGAGTAACACCGAGAAGAACAATGGAAGGAGGAGGTGGAAAGTAAGGTGGTGGTGGCCGGTGATGAGGGAAGAAATTTTTCTATGATGCCGAGCTATGATTGGTGGAAGAATTCGGCATGACAGCAGCTATGAAGAAGAAACCAGTAGAAGAAAAGAAGCAGAAAAAGAAGGAAGAATATGTGTTGTGCGGCGCCATAGGGAAAGTGATGGAGCCCTAGCTCCTGACCAAAATGGCGCCGTTGCATAAAATGAGGGGCTGGGTTACTCGCACAGGCTGGGCTACGGGTTTAAACACTACACACACACACACGAGCTGGGTCAAAACAGAACACACACACAATTCACACGGCCCACAACAAAAACACACAACACAAATAAAAACACACACACAACCCACCAAAAATAAAAACACAACAAAAACAAAGGCCTAAACTGAAAATACACACAATTAAAATAACATAAATAAAATATCACAAATAAAATAAAATAACAAATAACATAATTAAATAAATACTAGGGAATTAAAACACATGAAATTTAGGAATCTCACAAGTATGGTGTTAATAGGATCATGATAAGTTAAGGAGGTTACTCCCCCATTGTAGTAACTCTAGATATCTAGCCTATTTGCCTTATTATTTCAAAAAGTTAAAGATATAGAAGTGTTTAAAAAAAAAATAAGAATATCCTCCAGTCTAATTAGAAAAATCATCACTTTTAGTAGAGGAATACCTTATACATAACTCATGTTCATTACAAACTTATTCCAAAAAAATGAAATAAAGACCAAAATAAACAAAACAAGACTAAGACTTAGCCTTGTAAAAATAGCAGAAACTGAACTCATAACCAACACTTAGACAATTTTCAAATACGGCAACCCATTACGATCAGTGCGCTATATGCCCCTATGCCAATCAGGAATATTTCCTTGTGAAAACTCCTTGTTGCAGCCCCTACTTCCCAATCTCGCAAGCCAATCTGTTGCAAAATTTCCCTCCCTAAAAACATGTTGATACCGAACATTCAACACCAAGATAACGCTTCTTATTTCCTCCCAAAAGTCCTCAAAGTACCAGACATTACATCTGCCTTCCTTCAACTAGTTAAAGATCAAAAGCGAGTCTAGTTCCAGAACAACATTATTGAATCCAAAATTCTTGCAACGGCGCAAACCAAGTAGAAGAGCCATCAGCTCTGCCCGATTATTAGAATCGAAACCAGTACAAGCTGCAAATGCAAACTGTAAACTTCCATCATGATTTCTTAACACTCCTCCAGCACCCAATTCCCTTAGATTATTTAGTCTACTTCCATCCACATTTAACTTAAACCATCCTGGACTTGGCTTATGCCAAGAGGTTGCATAAACCTGTTTTGAACGAGTATGAGCAATCGGCAACTTCAACTCCTAAAAATTGTAATGTCCCTTTGATTCAATCGATCTGCAACATGCAGCCTACTACCTACCCAAGCAATCCAATATTTAACGAACCTCCATAAAGAACCAAAGGGTTTCCTTCGACCTTCCATTCGAGCAGAGAAGCACCAAGACCACAAACTCCAAGTCAAAATAACCGAAATCAAACCAACCAGATTCCCTACCTGTGAAGCGTTCTTTGTTCTTGTAAACCATGCTTCTACCGACTTAGACCAAGATCAGTTTACCACATAAGGAATACCCAATAGATTAGAGCAAGTCTTCCATAATTCAGAAACAATTCTACACCCTTACAAAACATGGTTTAAGTCTTCAAATGCTCCCTCTTCACAACATTCATACTTGGACACCATAGGTATACATATATGCCTTATACGTTCATCCACACTCAAACTTTGTGAAAAAGCTTTCTACATGGTAATCGAAAATTTCCTTGGCAAAGTAGCATGCCATATCCATTCCTAGCACTGTCATTTTGAGGCAACTACACGAACCAAGTCCCATGCATTTGAAGTGGTAAACCTGTCATTTGAATTTTCCAACCAAATCAAAATATCTGAACTGTTTTTTGTGCCCGTTATATTAGACAGAATCTTGTCCGATAATTCCCGATCCACAAGTTGCACTAAGAGGTCCACATCCCAACTATTCTCCACCATACATTGCTTAATTTTCAACTTCAGGAAATCAACAATTATGAGCTCTTCACATATAGGTCCCGGCTCAACCACTTATCTCTCCAAAAGGACATATTTGCTTCCTTTACATGCCATTTTGAACTTTACATGCCATTTTGAATGATTAAGCACAAATGCAATTGAATCCATAACCATCTTAAAAAATGGGGACCCCTTCAAAGGATTGACTAACGAAATATGCTGATCATTCACATATTTGGCCTAAAAATTTTCCACAAAGAATTTTCAGTTAGAAATTTTCAAGCAAATTTAAAATGTAAGGACTTTTGAATGTCAATCAGATTTCACAAACCAACTCCTCCCTCATCAACTGGTTTACACATCAAGCCCCATTTAAATCTCTCTCTTTTTTTCTTTTTTCTTTTTTTTTTTTAATTTTTTTTAGCTTCCCCTCAATCAAACCCCCCAAAAAAGTGCTAAACAACCTATTAATCAACGTGAAAACCAACTTCGGAGCTTGTAGAACAGCCAATAAATGAACCAGCAAGCTTGATCGTGCCCCTGATGATAGAAATTTCATCTTCCATCCTTCTATCCCAACTATGTTATATCTTTTCCTAATTAGGGATTTTAGAGATGAGGAACTGGGTCTCTTCATCAAGCAATTCAAAATAACATGTTGCAACACAAACCGTCAACCATCGATTATATTTGTAGAACTGTATTTTACTTGGCTGATTATAAAAATTGTCATTTAAGACGACTCTCCCTTATCAGGAAATGAGTGAGGACCAATCTATTGGCGTCATGGCCCTTTTATTTTTCTTTTCATGTACTGTAATGTTTTAAATCGATGTTTATCGAAATGCCACCCTTACTCTTTATATATTTTTAATGAAATTCTTGCTTAAAAAAACTAGGAAAGAGATAAGTTTTTTATTCAATGCATTCTCAATACCGTTGTGTTGTGTGCGTTGTGTTTAAACCTAAAACTTTCTTGGTGGACCATTGAAAGGTTGTGGGCCTTAAGGCTACAAAGTGTGAGTTGTGAATATGATGAGTAGGCCAACGGACAACTTGTTTAAAGCAAAGCCATCAAACAAATATTGCCGACTACTCAATCCATAAATTCTCACAGCCCTAAAAACACAACGAAAGAAATACGGTAAAGGGCAAAAGTGTGAGAGCAGCTCTTTTTGCAGTGCACATTTCAGACAAGGCGGAGATTTTGTCCTTTCTCTTTTATTAAAACCTCGTGCGCCCACCACATCCATCATCATTAAAGTCACAACGTTACTATTTTCAAAAACCCGTTGGAGCCAAGTAGAAGCTTAAAATATCAATGTGTCAGTAAACCCTCTCTCTCTCGTCTCTCGTCTCTCGCTCTGCCTGCCTTGAGGAACTCAAATCATGAACAACATTCCTCGCTCTTTCTGAACTTAGCAGAGAGCAGTCATGGTGTGTTTTCTTGCATGTTTTGGTTTCTCCAACAAACGAAGGCGGCGAAAACCTTCCTTTAATGTTCTATCTGGAGACCAGGTAAACTCATGCTTTAAACTTTCCACAAATGGTTCTTTTTTCTTAGTTTCGTTTCATATTGTTTTAGTTCATTGTTGAGCTAGTTTATTGTACTGTTTTTGTTGCAGAAGCATGGAAGTTATGAACCTTTACATTCATCTGTGCCCCTAAATCTTGACATCACAGAAGACCCCATTGGCCCGTGTTCTGAGTTCAGGTCAGACATTGATTCATTGTCTCTCTCTCTCGTTTATGATAGATGTTAGGTGCTATTGTAACGTCTTTGTTGTTTCTCAGAGTTAGGGAGAAGCCCAAGGAGCGGCCAAGCCTTAAAATCAGAAAAAAGGTAAGCTTTAATTTGAATGTCCAGACCTATGAGCCGGTTCCGACCGATTACAATCTTTCGGAGAGCGATGAGGAGAAAGAAAAGATAAAGAAATGGGAAGAAACAGAGGAGGGAGGCCTCCTCCCTATGTTTTCTAAGGGGGACACAACAAAATGGACCATGGGCTCGTACCCCTCAAATTATAGGTACCAAAATTGCAGTGACAGCTACGATGAGGAAAACGACATAGCTTACGAAGAAATTGATCTGGATGATGATGATGATATCGATTATTACGATGACATTGAAGACAACAGTGACGGGGCTGATGAAGAATGTTATGGAGGCAATGAAATTCTCCATGAACGAGGCCAAGAAGAGGTTTCTTGGCAGTTGGAGTCTTCATGTATGGAATCACATAAGTTTGTTTCTTCGGTTCAGTTGACAAAGGATAAAAGCACCAATATAATGCCCACTTGTGCACCAAACGTCAGAGAACTTAAGCCCCTTGGGTTGCATCAAAATGCTCGAGATAGAAGCCAGTATGTGCATTCTGTGCTAAACCCAATAGAAAACATCACCCAATGGAAAGCAGTCAAAGCGAGAGCAGCACCACCTGAGCGCCAGAGGAAGGAGAACATAGAATCAATGAAAAAACCAACTCTACCGTTTACTTTGAAGCCAATCGTAGATCCAAGGTCTTTCTCCCATCCAAGCCAGTCCAAGCCTCTAATGCAAGAAATTGCCGTTGATGCCAGCCTTTCAAACTGGTTACCAAAGTCAAATAGATCTGAGATCACAACCCATTGCTCTTGAAGCCATTTGAGTGAATAAACAATTGTCTTGCTGATCCTATCCAAGGAGAAGAAGAGAAGGTAGACATATTTGGTATTAATAGCAGCAGACTCGTATATCAGATTCTCAAGGGAGTATCTCGTATGAAATGTGATTATAAAATTCAAACTCAGCCTACTTCTGCACAACCACTAAAAAGTGCAACCGGTAAACATGGCTAATTTGGATACAACGATGAAGATTACAACAGCAGCACAGCCACAACTAGTTTTTCTCATCTTTTCTTGGCTATTTTAGACAGGGTGTGAACAATCTGGCGTGTTGTTTGCGTTTGTGTTTATAATCTTTGATCCTCTTCCGATTGTTTTGTGAATAATGGCGTTGGGTATTTTTCTATTCCACCGTGTCGGTGGGTTTTGGTTGTCTCTTGTTATGTGTTACTGTTTGTATGAGGGATTGATTACGAATGGAACCATTCAATTTCGCTGATTTTGACATCATTCTCCCATCTGAGTTAAGGATATTGCAAAGAGGATATTGCTTTTACAAATCAGTTGCGCACAAAAGGGTGTCCAGACGACACCAAAGGCAGGAGTCAATTCCTTCCACCCTAAATAAAGAAAGAAGACTTCAAAAACTTCTCAAACTCACTTTGAATTAACTCAGTCTGAATTCAACTGTAGTACTACGTGAGAGCCACTTTCACTTTCTGAGATCAATGAATGCCCAACCAGCGGTTTTGGCAATTCTGCTCATGAAAAGATATCGATAACCAGGTCCATAAGAATATAAGCACAGGGAATGATAGTGGAAAACATGATTGTTAACGTGAGAATTCTCACATTTGGAAGTATTGGTTCCCATTAACAAACCATCCTACTGATGATCGATGGGTTAGGATTCCAATTGACAAAAGATCTATAATTTCTGTGCTCGTTTTGTCTATTAGTGAGTGGACCTTGTGGATGCAAATGTCTTTTGCCTAATTAAAGAAATGCATAAATTAATGGAGCATATGAAGGTTTATGTTCCAGATGAAGATATGCATGGTATATGATAAGAATCAACTCGTTAAAAAATAAAAAGTATGAATGTTCATGATATTCTAAATCAGAATACAACTGATCATACAAGATTCAATAGCCACAATTTGATATAACCATGAAGTTTCGTAGAGGTTTAACACGTTCCAAACTACACTGGTTCAAAGAAAGTATGCATTTAGCACGTCCTAAAATACTTGGCACATTATGCTTCTGTCAGGAAAAAATGAATGCCATTTTCAGATTTTTTTTAATTTATCGAGCATATGCCATGTCGTAAGTTCATAGGAGACTAATCCTCTTTAAATGCAAAATGGGATGGTGGTACGAAAGAGTGGTGTGTATCGGCAGATTAATTTTGTAGATGCAATACTGAGGAAAAGGGGAGAATTGAGGCGACTTATGCATCGTTAAACATAATAATCAATATTCTTTTGGGTGTATATTGTACAATACAAAAGAAATGTGCGTGGCAAAGCATCAAGAAGCTTGATTCTTTGAATACATAACAAACAATAAGTGAAGCAATGTTGGTATCACCCTCATCGGATTTCAACACGATGAGGAGATCCTTGCAGTTTGCCTATGGTTCCAAGAAAGTCACCAAAATCTCACCTAAGAAATGGTTTTAGACTTCACTTTAATGAATAGCACACAAATCATGCTAAACACAAGACTGCAGCTTTGAACCTCTGGCCTATCCTTTCAACTTGAAGATGAGAGGATGCCGGAATTGCACTATAATCATCCAAGCTTGGAGAGAATGCCCCATTAGTTTATCCAAAAGACATTTTCTGACACTCCGTGCACCAAATGAAATCTACATTATGGTACAGATGCAAGAATCTGAATCCTCATCGTCAGAGTCACTTGTGTCACTGCAGGCACAAACAGGGGAGTGGGGATGATAGAAGATACCAAAAAAACCATTATGCATCTGAAGCAAACATGTCACAAATTCTATGTTTAATCTCATATTTCATAATTTTAAAATTAAAACTGGAGTCTATTAGGCTATACTGCCTAGTACTAATTTAGATCTGAAGGAAATGAATCAGATTGAAAAATCAGAAAGATAATAAAAATTTGTTTTCTTCTCTTGGAGCAACAGATAAATTTACGTGCTAAATCAGGATAGTGTTTATTGACTTTCTTTACTAACATCTTCCAGAAACAATCATTGCATGTTAGGATACATGAATGCTCAATTACCTCAGAAGGGATCAAACTGAAGAGTTTGAAACAATTATTTGTCTTCTATGCATCAACCTTCAATTACTATTATTTAAGGAAGATACTCTTTCTACATCCCAAGTAATAGTCATTCTCCAATTTGCACCTCCAATTGACATGCACCATCCAACCACAAAAATTGACAAATAGCAGTCGTGTCTAATTCTAGCCATTAATGTGAATGAAAATAGCTGATGCTGAACAATTCTTGACTGTCAGATCTTAACAAAGGATACACATTACAATTTTTTGGTAGCTTGAGGACGTAATGTTTCAATAATCATGGTTTGGAGTGCAAAATGTAAAACGCCTTTTAGTTGAAAGGGTGAAAAACTGATCTTCGCCATATTATTTTAGTGATAAGGTATTGTCATAAGTAGCACCTGGGTTGTGCATAAGATGTGATGAGTCAATGACATTGTTTTCTGGTCCTTCAGAACATAACTCTGCATGCCCTAAAAACTACTATGTATATCCCATCCTTTTGAGGTAATACATCGGCCAGTCCAAAACTCAAGACGATAGAAAAAGGACAAGAATTTTGTCCGTCCAAACTTCTGCCACGAGCTCCAGCCTTTCTAATATAAAAATTCACCATCTCACACAAAGAAGCAAATGCAACGAAAAATTGGAGTATGATAAGAAGAGCCCAACCAAGTAATAAAGAAATTTCAATTGTCTCAACCATGTGTTTCTATTTAGATTAACTATACTATCCCAACAGTTAGGGTATAAGAAAGACATTGAAGTTCATGTCTTGCAAATGTTCTTAAATATGAAATGCTCTAATCCTAAGATCCTTATAATACCCTTGCAACCTAAGACATGCATATTTAAGTTCTTGTCAAAGTAAATAATGTTAAAGATTGGACATAATTATCTTCCAAGGTTGAATCAGGTAGCAACAGCCTAAGGTTAATACTGTGCTTAAACAGCCTTACTTCGGCTTACCAATTCATCATGTGCCAACTTAAACCCTGTCAATTATTCTCTTCAGAAAACACAAATCTTTGTGGTGTAAGGCCAAGACCAAAAAATGTGACGAACTTGTTTAAAGCCAAAGTATAAACCATAAACTCCAAAAACAATTCGATGCAACTCTTTTTTGCGCTATATATCACTCAACTCTAGCTTCACCTTTGACGGCACAGACATATTCAGCGCAATATACTCAAGTGAGCTCCTATCCTTCTACAAATATGTTATCCGATTAGACAATTCTGAAAATCATGTTGCAAGTCTATATAAATTCTATCATCTGAGACATTCACTTGCAAAGCCTGACTCCACTTTGCATGAGATCTTTCAAAAAGAAAGACACTGTGGCCCTTTCTTAACAAATTTATTTCCATATATTACGAAATATATTGCCAGATTAGAAGCATGGAAGAAATTTAACAAATAAAAGGTCATACGAAAATGGTGTGTCAGCCAGTAATTTAATATTTAGCCAATGTATGGTGTGTGTATAACGTTCAACAAACAAGGACAAAGAAATGAAACCAATTATATGCAAAACCACCTAAAAAAAGAAATCCCCAACGAGCTGACGAAACATGTAGTAACATGGAAAAAGTAATCTAAATGAATAAGTCCAAGAATATAGAAATTTACTCTCGCACTCTACCCATGATCATTCAACCACTAAAAGCATGTGCCTATGGACAGCATAGAAATGCATGAAAGGAGAAAAATATAAGGCTGAACATGATGGGTGTACCTTAGCTTACAAAAAATATAAGGCTGAACATAATGAGTGTAGCTTAACTTACACACACAAATCCTCCAAAATGCCATGCGTCCACTCATCAAAGTAAAAAGAGAATGTACTGCCTGGTGTCACTTACAACAATACAATAATGAAACAAACTTCATGGATTTTTAAGTTGTTGAAATAATTGTAATGCATTATGGTTTGAAAGGTTTACATGTTTTTTCAATAATTGAAAAATATAGATGATTATGTACGCTTTAGTTGAATTCAAAGGACCCGTATTAATTTTATAGTTGAAAACATATAATCAAACAATGGTGGTCTTAAAACACTACATAGATAGATTAATGACAATAATTTAGCTTCCATGCATTAGCTACCATAAGTTTCCAAACCAAGAAACTCTCTACTCGGGAAAAGAAAACAACAACCAAAACACCAGTATTCTTAACCTATCAAAAACCATGCATATTTAGTACATGACGCCGCGCAAACATTACCTCGGATAGAATTCCAGAACCTCTGCAAGCTTATTCCCAATCTTGTCGTTCCACTGCACCTTGAGCCGCGTCTTCTCCGACTTTCTCGATATCCCACCTCGCCGAGGCGGCAACAGCGAATTGGAGTCACTTTCCTCCTCTCCATTAACACGGTGATCCTGAACCTTTGGAGGGTCTGTGGCACCAATAGTACTACTTTTGTATCCATTAACAAGCTTAGCATCCGTATCCATAAAAAAAGAAAAAATCAATAGTCCTCAACACCGAGGACCCAAATTCTTCGCCAATCAGCTCCGATGAAAACAGAGCAAAGCACAAATCTCTTATCCAAAATTCAGATAATTTCCGGAATTCATCAGAAACCCAATTCACCCAGTTGTCTGAAAATTAAGAACTCACAAACCGTACCCCCAAAAATTCCAAAAATTTGAGGTTGATTCTGGTATAAACTATAAACTACAGCCTTTTCCCAGTGCACAGACGGGGTCAACGCTCATTCCCAGCTTTAGTTTGCAATGATAAAAATCATATAAAGAAGAAATAAGATGACCGACATCATTAGAACTTAAAGAGATAACAATAAAGCCGTCACTGGGCAACCAAGGGTTTTAGAGATGCCCGAGAAAATGACGGAAATTTATTTTTTTCATCACGGAATTGGAGAACTAAGAAATGAGAGTATGATTTCAGGAATGGGACAGATCAGACAGCTCTCATAAAGTAACAACTCGATTGGATTAAGAAAATGAAAATATACTCCAGAATTTGAGCTATTAATTATTCAAAAAAAAAAAAGAAAAGAATTTGGTCTATTAATTATTCAAAAAAAAAAAAAAATTGGGCTATTAACTACTGCTATTAATACGAAGAACGAAAAAGCAGAGAGCTTTCTACTTTTCTGATTGGTCAGGGAGTGAACCCAAACAGAAAACAAAGATTTATGCCGCAGTCAGACTTGGAATAGTTTATGCCGAGTCGGATAATTTTTCTGATCGACGGCTGAGATTGGATAGAGAATAGTATGCCATGCCCGGGGTCGGGCTGCTGGCATACTGTTAGGGCATTAGTATTAGTCTATGTATATACATGTATAAAATTATCTTTTTTGTATATCTACTTTGTCATTCAAGCAAAATTCTCACATTAACTTGGATATATTTGAGGCAATAATAATATATTATTTTGTTATTATTAATTTTTTATATATATTTTGCAATTAGTATTTATTACATACATTTAACATTAATAATACAAATACAATAATAAAAAATATAATTTTTTTATATATTATATTAAAAATATAATAAAATGAAAAAATATATATATAATATATTATAATAATAAAATAAATGTACAAGTGAAGATTTGTTGTGTTGTTGAATGAGTGAGAAAAGTAAAGGATTGTGAGAAAGAGAGTGGGAGGAGAGAGAAATAATGATTAAAATATAATTTGTAAGGTAAATAGTAGTTATCTAAATTTGGATAAGCATTGTTTATAAGTAACTAAATATTTGGATATGCATAAGTTAATGTGGAGGATTTTAGGATTATATTATGTAAATATGACTTTACATATGTATATACATAGACCAATATTAATGCCCTTAGAGTAGCATTAATTTCTCTATATCCACCTTTAAAATCACATGTTTTAAAGATTAGAAAAAATCTCATATTAGATTATATATATTAAATAATAGTAAAATATTATTATTTTTTATTTTTATCTTAAAATTATTATTTTTTTATATATTTTACAATTAACACCATTTTCTCAAAAATATCAATTTCATATATCTAAATATTACCAATTTCATATATCAAAATAATCAATAATATCAATAAATATTAATATGTATTAAAAAACACTTTATATTATCAACAAATTTCATATATTAAAATCATCTTAATACAAATTACACAAAGTTGATTTTAATGGGTAGGAGAGAGAAAAATAGTAAAATAATATTTAGAGAGTGAATAGCACACTATTCATAGTTATGCAAAATTTTGAATATGCATAATCTAACGTAGATGAATTTAGAAAAATATTATACAAATATAAAGATGCATAAGCCATTATCAATGCTCTAAGTTACTCTTGTTGCAAAAATTTGCATTGCAATCTAGGAGAGTAGCGCTAAAAAGCACCGGCTCATCGTGTGATTCTTTCACTTTTAGGATAGGGTTGGATAGTGAGATAAGAGTTTTTTATTTTAGATGAAAATTTATAATATTATTATTGTTTTGTGATTTGAAAAAATTGAATTGAGATTTGAAAAAGTTAATTATTTATTATATTTTGTGTGAGAATTTGAAAAAATTGTAATGATGAGATGAGATGAGATGAGAATTTTGTGTCTCATCCTACTTGAGTTTAACGAAAAAATGTTAAATGTAATTTAAAAAATTAAAAAAAAAATTTACTTCTCTACATGTCAGTTATTAATACGTTGAAAATCATTAAATTTGAAATTCTAACAAAATGAATCTTATAAGTAAAAGTATAAGTAAAACATGTTGTCTATAATTATAAAAAAATATAATCACAAAAAATTTTAATATATTTTAAAACAATGCTACTAACGAGCCGGGGTAAAAGATACACTATCTACATTACTTATATGACATAATTTAAATAGTAAAAAAAACTTTTAAAATTAAATTTTATTACCAATCAAATTATGTTATGTCAGTAACGTAAAGAGTATGTGTTATACACGTATTAGTTATTGTAAAAGGCTTCTGCATCACTAAATTAGTAACGTGTTGAATGCATCAATAAGAAAGTTTATAAATAGATTTTTTTTCTTTCCCCAATCTATAATGTCAATAACTTTTTATGCTTATGATCCGATACAATGGTTATCGCAATTTAATTCGCTTAGACATTTGCTGAGAACTGAGGAGGGTCTATAGGGTCTATATACACTTTTCTGTGATTGGAGGGAGCATGTATATGAAAATGGTGATTTGTAGTTTAATCTTTTGAAGTTTTCCTCATGGTCTTGATTTTATGCTAATTTATTGTGTTTATAATTGATAATATGTGGTCTAAACATACTCGTATCTATTAATATTGACTTAGAGTATTATTATATATACTTATAATTTTATTTAAATAACATACAGTATTTGTTTATAGTACACTATCTAATTTATTTAAATGATAAGATGTGATTTATAAGATTTAAAATTTAAAATTGATCTTTTAAATCAAATTATAACGTATAAATATTTTATTGTGTATATTCTGTAAATCTGCATGAAAATAAGATTTTTTATTAATATTTTTATGTTTTATAAATTAAATTTATCTCAATAAAATTTATAAAATACTATTATTTATAACTGGGCAGATGGGTTCTGTCAACTCCTTGGGACCCAAAACTTTGTAAAGTACAACAATGGATAAGGATTCATTGGTTCGTTGGAATTTTTACATTTGAATTTAATTGATCTGTTAAAGGTATTTTTTTAATTCATATCATGTAATATTTTAGAGAAATGTTAAAACAGAATTTGAGTCTTGAAAGTATGTCTCGAAAATTTTTTTTTTCTTAGTAATTAAAAAATATTTTTTAATGATATTATAAATTTTTTATTCTTTTAATTGTTTATGATACTAAAAAAATACATAAAAAAAATGAAATGAAATCAACTTTTTGAAACATTTTTCGAGATATTTTTCGGTCGGTCGCTGTACTGGAGCTCAATAATTTACTTGAATATTGACAATGAATTAGCTAAACGTCAATACAAATCTAAACTTTAGTTAGATGTGAGAAAAAGTTTTTATATTAGACTAGCCAATGATTCAAAACTTAAAATTTGAACTACAGTAAATCTTAAGTCTTCTTCAAACATGGCTAGTTACTATTCATAATAGAAAGTAATATTTTATTATTTCATCACTTTTCTCTCTCTTTAAATGATAAAATATGCATAACATGTACATTATTTATTCTATTAATTGTGAATATTGTTAGAGTAGATATATTATTTCTATAAAATATAAAGATTTAAGAAATATATGAATTGTATTTATAAAAAAATATATATATAATATTATATTATTATTTTAACTTTAAAATAACTAATCTAATATAAATTTATTTAATTAAAAATTAATACTATAATTAAAAATTAAGATTACTCTAGCCATTGCCAATGTTTTTAATAAATAAAGAATCTGACATGAGCCATAAGCTCACTGTATTGTCCGGATAGTGTCGGAAAAAAGTGTTGCAAAATGGGATGAGACTCCACTACCTTAAAAATGCATTTTCAGAAGTATGTAAATAGTTGGGAACTGTTTACAGATAAGAGATGAGTTCAAAGAAGTGTAGACATTCGAGTTAAAATCATTATTTATTTTATAAGTTTAAACTAATAAAAAGAGATAAATTTTTATTATTTATTTTATATTTTAACATTCATCCTCACGTGTGGATTAGACTCTTCCTCAATGGATGATCCAACAAATAAAATATTTAATCAAATGAGATAGAGTGTAGAGTCATGATTTAAACTTAAGACATCTGCTCTGATATTATGAAGAAGTTCATGAGCTTAACTCATTTCATAAAACTGATTCTACAAGACATGATTATTCATTCCTTATAAACATACCTAAGATCTTGTCTACAGGTAATATAAAATTATTTCTCAACAAATATCCGAGCCCATAGACCATAGCCCCCCTGCTTTTACCACGACTTCCTTGAAAATGTGACAAATTACCTTTATTAATTACATACTGCAAAAGTTTAAACTTTGTACCATGAATTTATTGGTGTTTGAATTACAAAAGCATCTTTTATTGAGATAATAAAATTAGAATTCTTCATTTGATATTCAGAGGGAAGTCTTTTAAATTGATAGGCTGTTGGTGATTTTGAATCTCTTTTGATATAAAGGATAGAAGAAATCCCTTTCAATGTTAGGTATATGAGACGTATTGTCACTTGAAGACCCTTTGCACCAGCTCACTTGAGATCCCAGATGATTGTTGGGATCTCACCTCCTCTGTTTGTGTCTCACTTATTTTACCATTTCATATTATTTTACCTAGAAAATGAAGTGCTTTCTACTGCCAAAGTGGGTTGTGTTTGGAGATCATGATGAGAAAAGAAACAAAAAACGAAGACGACAAAGAAGTGTCACATTAATTGAGCTAATCAACTTAGATTGAATGCAAAGCTCAAGCAAAGATCGGTCTTTACAATGGGAATGTAAAACAAAAACGTGTCAAGAAGATCAGGATATAACATACATGCAGGCTATCTGCTTGGCGTGCTTTTTACCCAAGTGAATGATAAAAAGTAAGCCGAGAGAGAGATGGTGGGAAAACTACTACTTGCTTCAAATGTTGCTAAACATGATTGCAACATTGAACTTATATTCTACTCAAAGTTCAACAACCTCCAAAAACAGCTACACCTTCTCAGTTCACTTCCACTTTCACCCATTTGTGTGGGGAGAGTTAGAGAGTCAGGCATTTTGGAGGATGGCATGTTTTGAAAGAGCGTCTCCGGCACTGAAGGATATCCTGCTCAAACTCTACCGGTAAGAACATTTTTATCTATTGATAAGTCACTAATAACCATTTGCCATATTGCTTTTGTGGTCGGTCCTACTACCAGCCAAAAAAGCTGGGAAAAAATAGAGTTAGTATTTAGTGTAGTTCTTATTTAGTGCCTTATTATATATATATGGTCCTCAGTAAGTATACTTACTGAGGACTACTGAGAATATAGAGTTTGAAAATGACAAAAAAAAAAAAACAAAAAAAAAAAAAGGCTCTTAATTGCAAATGTGTGCCCATTTGATGCCAAGTTATAGAAAGCTCTGCACGCATGATCATGACAATAACAAGCGAAAATGAGGAAGCATGCGTCGGCCACTTTGCTGCCCCATTTTAATGATGCGCACGCATGCAACATGTAAAGTCCATCGTGCTTAATGCCTAAATAAAAATATGTGGTTTCCAGGTGGACAAGCAACGGAATATCCTCCCATCTGAATTGGTGGGTGGGAAGAAGCTGTATACTTCCATTATCATAATAGTTGATAGCTACATCTTCCACCAAGCAGGCAAGAACCTGTTGCTTGTTCTTAGGAGGACCAGTGATCTCTGGGTTCAGTTGATCATAGAAGCTCTGAGCAACATGACAGTACAGAAAATCTTTCTTGGCCTACTGGCAAAAAAAAAAAAAATTCGATCCCATGAAGGGAGTGACGCATCACTGAAACAGGCTGAAGAATCACCCATTATAGCTTGAAATAGTAATAGCTAAACTTCGTAATGGATTGGTAAGATTGATGGTATTGTAAATGCAAGGTCGCAGTTTAGTTGGAGAAAACAGGACAATAAAACTCCGAAATATGAGAAACAAGGAATGATGTAGCTGTCTCGGAAGTTTTAAGACTCTAAGCTTTTCTTTGGTATTTTCAGGACATAAATGGAGCAAACATAAGTTATATAAATATTTACAACAAAATTATAAACATTGTACTTTTCAAAAAAATCAAAAGAAAAGAAAGCATGACCACTGATCTGATGATCAACATTTTTCCTTTCATGACAGAGCTGAAAAGCCCATGGAGATTGATCATCAATTGTATGAATTTGGATCCGTCCAATATCACATCCAGGTAAAACCCTCGGCACTCTTCATCAAACAAAAGCCTTAATATCTTTTAGTCACTCTCTATCCAACATCCATTTGTATGTTTCTTTCACCTAATTCAGTAAAATGCATTCTCATGAATGCATCTAAAAAGCATTTAATCACGAATTGTATTTCAGAACTCGGGAGTGTTCTATTCTGCATATGATTCTGGTATTGAGGTGTATATGATCATATCATGATTGTGAAGCAAGCAATACAAATTACAGATCTGAGAAAGAGTTGGGATTTAATTTTTGCGTATACACGTTTGTGTTGTCAGCTTGCAATTATGTGTCTCTGAGGTTTTCACTAATCATTCAAGAATTATGCTGAATTGATGATGATTCCTCTCCAATGTCTAACAGTCTTCAGCATCAGACCCACATCACACTTACTTGTCAATATCCACCCCACTACTGTCCCAAGGTGCCCTGCTATCGGATAGGCTCTCGCATGCCACTATAGAGATGATAAAGGGAGTTGGTTCTAATGCTGTTGATATTGTTGAACCAGCAAAAGAAGGATACCATCTCACTCTAAGACTCAACTTCAGTAAAATTCCACGTGACAAAGGTTTGGTAATCCTTCACATCATTTCAGAGATAGATATACGAATAATTACTTCAACTAAGTTCTTATGGTAGTTTTTACATCTTAAAGCTGCTTTTCTCTTGAAACAGTAACAACTTCTATGGCACCATAAATGGAGGTTAATATGCATTTGCAGAGTCTTGGTTGCCAAGAATGGAAATAAAATGATATCTTATACTCTCTTCACCCAAAATAGTTGGGACTTTGTAAAAGAGAAGTTTGTATTCATTTAGTTTCCCTTATTAGATTTAACCCCAATATGGTAAGCATTTGACCAGATTACAGGAAAAGATACAATGGTGTGGGTTATTAGGTATTCAAATAAACTTAGAATTGAAGATTAAAAACTGGGTATTCAATCTGAGTTGAGGGAGTAAACATCTTGAAACATCTAAGACACATAAGAAAGAAAGAACATTCCTCCCTTTGCATGAGTAGACAAACCCAAGTATCCAGAAATATGAAGCTAGTCGAGGGAAACTGACATAATCTCCTGCTAAACCTGCCAAGGTAAAAGGATATAGGTAAAGCATTATTTATGGAGGAAAAAGTTAATACTTGGATCATAAATAAAGTTCAAATGTATTATAACATGATTTCCTTCTGGGGAAGAAAAACACTAAAAAAAATTATAAAATCACAAGAACATAGGCATGAATCAGCAAAATCATTTCCCTTCCGCAAGTCATTGGTTATTCAAAAGTAAATTAATAATGGATGAATCAGCAAAACATGAATTATGGTAA
Source organism: Juglans microcarpa x Juglans regia (assembly GCF_004785595.1). Classification (NCBI taxonomy): domain Eukaryota; kingdom Viridiplantae; phylum Streptophyta; class Magnoliopsida; order Fagales; family Juglandaceae; genus Juglans; species Juglans microcarpa x Juglans regia. The sequence goes on along the minus strand of NC_054594.1, from coordinate 36,543,261 downwards.
TTGAAGCATGTTTTATTGTTCCAGAATCTGTGAAGGTAATAACGCAGATCTCTGCAATGCAAGCGGTAATAATAAGTTCTCAGCTGAAAGAAATGTTGCAGAATGTCAATTCCCAGGTTACACTTCATGGGATGCACAAACCTATCAAACTAGTCTATCACCCAAGGGAGCCGTTCTTTGTCATCAGACAGGTAATTCCCACATACATTCAAACCCTCCATCGCAAGTGGATTCTAGATATAGCTTCAAAAAAATTTCTACTCTGCCACATGCTACATACATATATATATATATACATATATATATATATATATGTACCAATTTTATGTAGCCTTGCCTACATGCCCATAAGAACATTGGCTGCCACTTGCCAGAGAACTGCGAGGTAGCTGCAGAAACAATTTGGCATATCAAAAAGCTCATCCAAAACCCAAATTTCAAATTCAAGCCCAAATTGAAAAGTCTGAACAGTTTCAAATCTTACTCTACTTGTTTCTGCTATTCTGGATTTTCTAAGTGGAAGGGAATTCATATGTTTGACAGCCACAAAAAATCATCGCAGTATTTCCAATACGTTTCAAAGAAAATTCGGATGTCATTATTGCAACAGCCTTCTTTCAGGTTTGTGGCTGAATGTATTCTCAATATTTGAATCACCTAACCATTATCTTCTTGAGCTATTCCTCAAAATGGTGGATTTCTTCTTACTTCTTGGTCTTTCTTCTGCTCGTTTTCTCTAGGAACTTATGGATGTGGGAAGCTCTCAAGAATGGGCTAAAGCACCTCCTTGCATCTGGTCACCCATTCCTCCTCCAGAACTGAGAGGAGAAACTTTTGAAGATTTGAGCACTAATGGAGGATTTGTTTCTTTTGGTATCCTACTATTCTTTATCTTTAATCACATTGCAATGGAAAGTTTGATTATCAACCACATTTGAAAAAATAATTGTGTTACTATCAACCACAACATCAATTAAATCCTTGATCTAAATCTTTCATCGCCAACCTGTAAAGAGAACTTCATATCAGAGTACTTCTTCGTCGCTTTAGATACAGCATCTAATTTCATCTCTTTAATTTTCCATATACCAGATAAAGCTCGAGTAAGCTCAATCTAAGACATTCACGCATATTTTTTTCAGATATTTATTCACGCCATGTTGAGGGCAAAAGACTAGATAAGACTGTATGGAGTCTATTGAACTTCTATGCCTACGTCAAATCCCACATAAAAGTAATATTTTTTCCCCTTTTTTTCTCTCTTTTTCCTTTCTCTTCTGATTGTTCTTATTTTTGTTAAGCATTCTCTTACATCTTTGGCTGACAAGGTTCTTAAAATAGTGCACCAGAGGTTTTATTCAGCGCAGGATGAGAAAGCGTTTGGAAAGTTTGGTTAAGGTAACCCAAGTTGCATCATATAAATTACACTCCACAGACGTAGCAATTACTATTAAAAAAACTTTTTTTTTTCATCTGATTCCCTTTCATGAAGGTAGTTTGCGACTCAAAACAATCGCTCAATGTTGCAAAAATAAAGCATTCCAATCAAACTACTGTCAGACCTCACAAAAGATAAACTAGAACCAAGAAGAAAGCGATAATGGTTCTCTCCATGTGACTCGCAGGTCCTGCAGAAGGCAAGCTCAGAAGAAGAAGAAGAAGAAGAACAATTTGGAAAAGATCAAGGTATGCTTTCAACAGACATATTATGATTAAGAAAGACTCGGGAAGAAACAACAGCACCAGTACCTTATCTTTTCCTCAGACGTGATTATATTTCTTCAATGTTGGCATATCTGTTGATGTTGGATTTGATGCAGATGCAGATGCAGATGCAGGGTGTAATTATATGAGAAAACTGGTCAGCTTACCAAAGTCTAAAATCCTCAAACGACGATATGGCGTCTTAAGCAGGAAGATCAAGCGAATCCGTTTCAGAATCAAAATCCATGGATTCGGGCGTTTTCGTCGACGATGGTTGAGATTCCCAAAGTTTTCTTCTTCAATGGGATATACCAAATTAGATTAAAGTTTTCCAAAAGTTTGTATGTCCCAGTGTATGATTGCATGAAGTTGGGACATTGAATCGGACTTCTACAACTCCATTGAGTCCCATAATTTAAATGCTTCACATCATCAATACAAAGCAACCTATGTTCCTAAAACTTTTTATGTTCTTCGCTTCTTCTGCACTGCAATGTTTACTTTGTCTTTGTCAAGCATCCATTCTCTTGGAAATCTATAAATAAGTTGGAGATTTCCATCTTCAAAATACCTGAATATCTTGGATTTACTTCAGACAATTAGATAAATACTTTCCTTGAGAATATGTTGCTTGCACAGAGTTTCAACGTCTACACTACAAGTGATCATTACAGTGTTAAATAATAATTGGATGACCAATTATTGGAAATAATTGGATTTCCAATTTTTTATGATTCACAATAATAAAATGATAACAGTTAGAAAACGAACCTTTCTCCATTACAGTTTGATAGAAAATCTGATCTGACTATGAGAGAATGATCACCCTAACAACTTTACTTCTGAGTATCTCCCGATGGCAGGAGGCACAATGATGTTGTAGGTGAGAACCCTTTAACCCCTCAGTACTATTTATAGACTTATTGTCATCATGAAATCTAGACACTTCGTGTCCCACTGTGACTAGACATAGAGGTATTCTTGCCCCACTGTGATTCATTAATTAAATGATAATATTTGAACTAGTCCAAACTCATTAGGATATGAATGTGTGGGACATAGAGTTTTAATAAAACTCTTACATTCTCTCACTTGGCCCATACGCTTATAAAATAACATTTTTCATTCATGAGTTTATTACTGGAAATTAACTATATTATGCACGTTCATTTCCAAAAAAATTTCTAACTCAAAATACATTACATGAGTTCCGTAATATCAATGTTAAATCAGCTACCAATGCAAATCATTGCAAAATAGAAACAACCATAATAGATATTTTTCAATGTCCAGTAACAAAATACTCAACATATCAATGATCTCTTTAACATGTTCACATCATGGGTATAAGCATATGACTCATTTTTTCAACATGTCCTTTAAATTATAATCATTAACACACTATTGTTATAGACATATTTGTTTCTGTACTTTCACCTTAACACTCAGGTATTTAAAATTTTATTAAATACTTATCATTTGGAAAAAAATACTTTGAGGAATTCTTGTAGTACTTTCTTAGCGGCTTGGCTATAAGTTGACAATTCTAAGTCATAAGATAAATTTTCTCAGTCAGATACCATACACTGTGGCCTCAAAGCATACCACAAAATCAGTTCCTATTACACATGAAGCAGTAAGAGATTTGCCTCATACTTTTCCATAAAATAACTCTATTAGATAGCAAAATAGATAATCATAACTGTATTTTCTATCATTAGAGTAATCCCACAAAATAAGGTCTGAATATACAGTTACCTTAACAGTATCAGTTCTTCTTAAGGCAACAATATAGTCTTTAATTTCTTGCAAATAACTTTGTATTCTTTTCACAACTTTTAGGTCAAACATCCTTGGGTACTTTGGCAACAACTAAAGATGTCAACGGTAAGACTGACGTTCAGTTGTATATAAGTTTGTGCAACCATCAAATTCCTTATAACCATCATATACAGAATTTCTTTAACAACCTAATCAATTTGAGAATACTGTAAAATACTGAATATGTCACATTTTATTTTTAAAGCATTTATTGACCAACAATTCTGCATGCAAAATCTTTCAAAACTCTATGCAAATATATTGAGACAATTCTAACAGTTTTCATCTTGGTATTAAAATTCAATCTCAATTACTAATGATATCTCATTCATAAATTTCACTTTTAAAGTTCTTTAGAGACATAACTTTAATGTCATACTACAAACCATAATTCATACTTGCCAAAAAGTCATATACATGTATGACCGTAAATACAAATATACTCCCACTGATCTTAGGATATATATACATTAACAATAAATATTTTTCTTAAATCTAAAAATAGTATTGGTATTATCAAATTTCAGATACCAATTTTCAAAAATTATGTTACATTTTCTAAGTAATCATTTTATTCGTTTCTCGTAGACTTCAGACTTTCACTCTACAATTGTTTTCACCTCTATTTGATGTAACTTTAGACCATAATCAGCTATTAATGACATAATGATCCTTAATGACCTCTATCGGGTTTATTAGAAATCTTTTTCTAATCAATGTTCATTTTTTAGTGAAATCATTTATTACAAGTCTGACTTTATATTAGTCAACATTACCTTTAAAGTTAGGGTCTTATCTTCAAGACCCATTTACATTCAACTTTTTATATTCATGGGTTTCAATCACTCTTTTATTCATCGATCTGTTATAGAACCACTTATTTCTATAACTTGTGAAAACATATGTAAACTTTTATTTGTTTCTATATTAAATTCAAATTTTGTAGATATACCACGAAGCCTAACCGAATAGAAAATCAATAAGATTACATTAGGTTACCTGTTCTAATGTCTCCATGGTCAATTCTTCAACGGTGTTTCTCTAATGAGGTAGATAATCATTTACTTGTTGTCCTATGTTATTATTGAAATAATTATAAAAATGAACTACAAGCATTTTTGAAGTACAAAAATGCACTTCACGACAATCGCATCTCTAGTTTCTATAATCTCACTTATTTTGCCAAACTTAAGAAATTTTGACATTTCAATTTCCTCAAAATTTAATCTATAAATAAAAATAATACAACCTAAATCATTTGAATCTCTTTGAGTAATCAATAATTTACCCATTAATTGTTATACGATCCAACTTTTTTTATTTGGATTGTAAATTCTTACTTTAGATTTATTATTCATACATGTATATATTTTAAATCAGGTATCCCATCACTCAACAACTCAAGACGAGTCTTTTAGACTACTTACTAGGAACACAATATAAGATATACATAATTATTTTTAAAAAATTTTACTACACATTTTTTCAAGAAATTAACGAAATAGGTTAGGGTTATAGCCCAACTCTTAATATTTTTTTATGGCGTTACTTCAATTCAGTTCAATGATTTTCACATTTCTATCTAACTGTAATTCCTCTCCATGAGAAGTACCACAAGAATTACTAATGATTTGAGATTTTTCATGTAGTAAATAGATATATTCATACAATGAAAATCATCTACGAAAGTAATGAAATACTTATATCTATCCAACATTATAGAGAAAAAGGTTTACATGCGTCTATATACATTATATTAAGAAACTCTCTATTCCTTGTACCATCTTTTCTTGATATGTTTAATTTGTTTTCTTTTTATACAAATCAACACACATTTTGAGATTAAAAAATCCAAATGCGAAAAATATTTTGTTTACTAACCTCTACAACGTTTCTTGGAAATATTCTCGAAACTTTTATGTCACAAATTATATTTCAAATTTTATGCTACAAATTGTAAAAAAATTTTATAAATCATTTTTCATTTGGTTCTAATACATGCCTCATGAGTTAAAAAGGAAAAGCTTTTAACAAAAGCACTAATATGAAGGCATGGCAAATAAAAATTTTATTGGAAGGAAAAATAGAACAAACATAAATGGTATTTTGAAACAATTTGAACATATGAACATTTGTGCTCAAATTCAACTACTAAAATAAGTATCAATATTTATAGAGTTTGATTTAAAACTTATACAGATAAAATAAATATGAATATTTGCACTCGAGTTTAATCTAAAAAGAATGTACAAACTTGTATAAGATCTTATTCAAAACTTATATAGAAAAATGTTTACCCTTCCCTTCGAATCATGTCTTATGCTTAGGGCACCTAAACCTTCATGTGTCATTGTTTCTTTCAAACTTCAATTGACACGATTCTTATTTTCATCACCATTATTTATTTCCTTTTCCAAAAGATACAAATGATTGTCATACAAATTAGAGAAATAAATTTGTATATAACTAACAATCATGCTACCAACTTGTTAATATCTCATTACTTTAATGAAAAAATAATGCCTCTAAAGTAGGCCATTATGTATAAAACTAAGAAATTCTTATAGTTTTATATATAGTAATTAATTCAATCTTCTTATACATTGTGCTTTTCTACCCTTATCACTATTCTCAATAATAACTGATAGTGATATTAGACTTAAAATAGATAATTTAGGGTCTAAAAATCCTAGTGTAAATTTGACATGCTCATGTTTGTCTATACTATAATCAATTCCGTACAGAAAATCTTGTAAAGATATTCATATACTTATTGCAAGAAAAATATTTTAATTACATTAATATTTTGAGTTTGACATTCATAAACAATAACAGAATTTAAACCATTATGGATGAACTAATGGTGTCATACAAATCCCTCCTTTAGGAGTGAACCCCAACACAAAAAATGTTTCCTCCAATTTTAAATTTTGTCGATGAGCTAGTTGTATCATTAGAATTCTCATTTGAGAGTAAACTCTAACATACAAAGTGTTCACTCCAACCTTAACTCTAGCATATAAATTGTTCACTCTAACTTTATTTTGATGGATGAATTAGTAGTGTCATCAAAATCCTCCTTTGGGAGTAGATCTTAACACACAAATTTGTTCACTCCGACTTTACTTTAATGGATGAACTACTAGATTTATCAAAACCCTCATTTGAGAGTAATTTTGACACACAAAATTGTTCACTCCATCATACCCATCTTTACTATGGAGTTTAATGGTTTTTCCATCCAAAATTAAGAAAAATCTTGTACATTTAAGCAACTAATTTTTTCCTTAATTTTGGTACAAACCATTTGCCCCATATGGTATAAATTATATATATATATATATATATATATATGGCCAACCATACAATAAAATCAATAAAAAAACAATTATTGAGAATTTTATAACTAATAGCCATAATTCAAGTCCAAATAACTCATACATTTATATGGCTTACTATACAATAAAATTCGTAGGGAGCAATAATTAAGAATTTTATAACATATCGCCATAATTAAACTGCAAATAATTCATATATTTATATGGTCTACCATAGAATAAAATTCATAAGAAACAATAATTAAGAATTTTACAACTAATAGCCATAATTTAACTTTAAATAATTCATACATTTATTAAACAATAAAACACATGCTTTGAGATAGAAGAGAGAGAAAAAAAAATTCTATATTTTTTATTTGTTCAGTTTACTTTTCGGGCTTGGCCACAACACTAGCCCATTGTCCATTTGTCTCTCAAATTGGGTCAGGGCCACGACCCAATACGAGCCCAAAGTCCAAATGGGTTTTAATGTGAAAAACTCTACCCAAGTCTTCTTCTTTTCTTCTTCACTCAAGCTGCTACCGCACCAGTTTCTTTCAACCAATGATCTGGCGCAATTGTCGGCATTTTCGATGAGGAGAGGTCAGCATGGTATCCCCTGCCTCCTCTCACCGCCAACATCCACCTCTTTTCACCATTCTCTCCTCTTTTTTTCCTTATGTTATTACCAAAACGAGCGGCTACCTTTGCGCTGCCATTACAGAGGTGTCGGGGAGAAGGTTCTTAGCCTCCTCCCAGCGCCAAACATACTCCCTTCCCTTTTTTTTTCTTGGAGAGATTCGGGCCACCAAACCGAGGGGATCTCCTATAGCGGCAGAGGTATTCTTCCATACTAGAGTACCAACAAGGGCATTCCGACCACCTCCATGCCGCCCACTGCTAACCCATACGGCGGCCCATTCCTCAACTCTCTCTTCAACCTAGCACAAACAAAGTACAAGCAAAAAAGGGAGGAAAATAAAACTTAAGTATAGTTCAACGTGCAATTTCAATTAATATCAATACACACGTACAATAATATTATGAATATGTGCTAATCGGAACAATCATTTGAAATTCCTAAACACCATCGTAAACTTGTTTCTCAGGCCGAAAGGACACACAACTACAACATGATAAAAACTGAGAAACACACAGAGATCATATATAGAATCAATCAAATAGATATTTATTTACTGTATATTTTATCGAGATCATAAAATATCTATAACCTGACGCTCTGATATCACATGTTAAATATTTTATCATGAACATTAATAATTGAATCTTCAATTTTCTATGATCTACGATAATAGAATAATAACAGTTAGAAAACATACATCCCTTCATTATAGTTTGATAGAGAATCTAACCTAACTATAAGAGAATGATCATCCTAACAACTTTACCTCTGAGTGTTTCCCGATGGCTAGAGGCACAATGATAATGTAGGTGAGAACCCTTTAACCCCTCAGTGTTATTTATAAACTTCTAGCCAGCATGAAATCTAGAGATTTCGTGTTCCACATCTGTGACTAGATATAGAGATATTCTTGTCTCACTGTAACTTATTAATTTAGTGATAATATTTGAACTAGTCTAAACTCATTAGGATATAGGTGTGTTAGACATAGAGTTTTAATACAACTCTTACGTATAGTTCGACAAGCTGACTTTAAAAAAAAAATACAAATAATATCAATGAAGAGCAACAATATCGATCATCCTTTTTTTTTTTCATTTTTAGTTAAATGATATATGAATAAGGCCAAGTTCACAAATGAAGTGTGGGTTTTCAACAAGAGAGATGATATTTTGTCACCTGTGGAGTTCAGAAAGAGGAAATTATAACCCTTCGAAAAAAAAAAATAAAAAATGCTATTAAATACAAGTGGCAGGCCAAGTAATCAAAACAAAATGGGAAGGAAAAAGCCTATTAGACCAACATATTTTTCTGCATCGACACATCTTACTAGCACCAAACACCGTCCATAAGAACCAAAATTGAACATATTATCAGAATCTTCCTAATATGTCACATTCACCAAAGTTTGAAACTTCCATGTTAATAGTAGCTGGCCACAACCAGAAGCATGTTCTTCATATGGCAGATGGTAGGGACCGGGAATGTGAAATGAAACTTCGATTGAAAAACCTACCTCATTGCCATGGTCAATGTCAAGATCATGAAGTTCTCCAGCTTCATTTTGCAACGTCCATGTGTTATCAAATTTGCGTTTTACCTTTTCTTTTTCAACGACTAATTAAATAGTCGACTTGCTTCCTAGGTACTGATATCGAACGGCTTGTAAAAGGTTGGCTGAAGGGGGCTGGACCCACAGAAAGAACCTCTAAAATTATAGATTCAGATCTCCAATTAAATGGGGACCATAAGTAAGTAGTAATATGCAATTCATACTTTTGTGTTGTAGAAAATCCGAAGCTAAATTCCAAGCTACGTTACACGTATACCTGTATGTGTGGCTGCTAATGTCTCTTGGCCTCTCTCTCACATTACATCCAATAAAAAAACCAGAGGCTCTCAAGATTACACCATGATATCCCCTCCCTCACAAGCAGATAAAACCCATCAAAAAACATCTTAGCCTTTGAAATCTGCCGTTGTTTGTGTTTGTTTGTCGATGGCTACTTCGATATCTGCAATTGGGTTCAAGGGAAGCTTGTGCTCCTCCTTCCACGGAAGCTGGGGAACTTCAATGGCTGGGGAAGATTATGCCATGTTAGCCAAGTCAGTACCAAACCATGTTCGAGTTGGAAAGCCGGTGAGAGCACGACCCATGATGAAGAACGTCAATGAAGGAAAGGGTCTCTTTGCACCGATTGTTGTTGTTACTCGTAACATCATTGGCAAGAAACGCTTCAATCAGATTAGAGGAAAGGCTATTGCTGTACACTCACAGGTAGCTCTCTTTAATAAATATATATATTTCAATTCTATGCACGAATGGATGAACCAAAAACAGAAACTCTTTACAGTTTCTGCCTGAAGCTTGTGTATTTACCAAACCAGTGCACTTTTTACAAGCTAAAAGTGCAACTCTCTCTCTCTCTCTCTCTCTCTCTCTATTTTTGTATTTCGAGGCTTCCTGTAGACTACTACTATGCATGATTTCATCATTCAATGGTATGCTTGTTTCTTTTTCTTGATTTCCACGATATAATTTCAGGTGATTACTGAATTCTGCAAGTCAATTGGAGCAGATCAAAAGCAAAGACAGGGTCTGATTCGACTGGCCAAGAAGAATGGAGAATTGCTAGGCTTCCTTGCATAGTGGAAAATAGTTTTAACTTCATACTTCTTAGATTTGGCACGTAAACTACATTCCTATATATCCTGAATCCCTGATTCCCTGATTCCCGTCTGTATGTACTTCTCAGTTTTCAGATAGCTTTAATATATATTCAATTATCCGAATAAATTCCCATAAAGGCAGCGCAGCAACCTGAGAGGGTTAACTCCCAAGAATAGTAATTATTCGTTTGATCAGAGCCGATATAATCACATTTTTAGGGTCCTCGCCATAATTTATATATAAATAAAAGCGGGACCTGGGTTGCTAAACCTAAAGGAGGAATGATATCTTTGCATGGGCCAACAAGCAAAAGTGAACATCAATAGAATATCTGTACAGTCAACATAAGTTTTCAGCCCTTCCCCCTCCCCCAACCCCCCCCCCCCCCCCCCCCCCTCTCTCTCTCTCTCTCTCTCTCTCTCTCTCTCTCTACGGGCTATGATCATGTGCAATGTCTTATTATATTCATTGGGACTCGATTCAGATGGTGCTGGACGGAGACGACTCAGCACTGTTTTGCATTTGCATCTGATTCCAGTTTTAAGCATGAAATATGTTGCGATTAAGGTTTTTGTGAGTTACATAATTTTGAGGTCTATAATTCAACCCGAGCCCTGAGCTTGGCATTGCAGAGCCATCTGCAATTCGGCATTGAGCTTTCGCCAGACAACCCTGCTGCCGCTTCTGCCAATTGAGTGACATATAGAATAAGATTCAACTATTTTGATGAACTATCATTGTTGAGAATTCAACCACTTTCTTTGTGAAACAAGATCTCAGGAATAATACAATTTTGAAAGATTATAGTAACAATGCATTTAATCTTTGCATTTTCAACGCCTTGTGAATTGTGAACACACTAAAGATCACAAAAGTATACCAGAGTTAACAGCATATTTGATTCCTTAATACCGACGAAAATCAGCTATCCAATGGGTCTCAGCCTCTCAAGTTTTTAAAACCGTAGGAGGAAGAAAAGCAGCAGATTGCGATTCATATAATCTTCTCTTGCAAGTAGAGGCCGTAGTAAACAGCCAGTAATAAAAGTATTAAGTACCAAAAGGCAAAATATGAAAAACCTAAGAGCATTACATCCCTTAAACACATCTTACTTAGCAAACTATATATCAACTACACGTCTTGTAGATCATAACAAAAATAACATCATAGAAATTCCATTGACTTTCATCGTGATGCCACAACTGATGGAAGAAAACCAGACAGCAAAATAATTGCTTGATTACACAGTGTATCGAACTTTCGCTGTTCTTTCCCTTCTAGAATCATCCTGCAATGAACAATGCGGTCAGAGATATTGACACATAAAAACATAATACCCATATACATGCTAAAATTTTATTACTACTACACCATAGAGCTTACGTGGAAGTTGTAAGTCATTTTATCAGTAACATCAATGATCTCCTTCCACTTCCTCCCAATGCTCATCTGCATAAAATAAACAACATTTTGTGTCAAAGAATAGAGCAATCATGAAGAAAACACCATTTTGTGGTTTAAGAATAGAGCAAACTGACTTGAAGCCACAGGAACCCAAAAATACAATTTATTAGTGCAAAGATTCAAGTTGCTGGATCAAAGTGTAGTCTGTGTGATGCACTCAAATGAATATACAGATCTCTGTATTATGTGATTTGCAGCAAAGGCACAACGCAACAAAAACAAATAGAGAGATAAATGCTTGGTCAAAATACTGTGACACTTGCAAGAAGCTACTGCATTTCTCAAATCTGTCCATCTGGCCTTAAATAAATCAAAAGGATTTTGATTAGCATTGGCGGTCAAGCAACCGTCTTCAACTCATAACCATATAAAATAAAAATAAAAAATTTGATTCTTGGACAGAATGAAACAATATATCAGCAGAAGAGAGGATAAAGAGACTGTACTGCTGTAGAGTGTAGAGACAGATTCTGCACACATTAATAACCATTGGGAGGCAGCAAATAGTACACATGTGTGAATGCAATGTGTCATGCACATCAAACCTCTCATAAGGTTTCCTCATGCAGCAAAATGAAAATTCACAATTACAGGCATGCACGCAAAGGACGAGGCACTAATCTGCCTAATGAATCTTTCACACGGGGAATAGGTAAAAGCTTCATATATGCCAAGGTGTTCTAGAATACATAAAAGCTTGATATGTGCCAAGGTGTTCCTCTGCAAAAAATCACAATTTCCCACACACAAACTCATGTTTTGATAAGATTCAAACAATTGGCCTCAACGGATCATCTATTTAACTAACAAAGTGTATCTTTGTGGAAGCAGCCAAACCAACAGTACAATTAGACTCTTGATATAAATAATAATAGCAAATTAGACCTGGACAGCTTCATTTGCCGCTGTCTTGGTCCACAATGCAAGTTTGTCCTGCCTCGGTCGCACACTCGCAACCACACCACAAATCTCATCAGCCTCATCAAATTGCTCTCCAATCAAGGCCATCAACTATCCAGTAAAAAAAACCGTTAATTGCCACAATGCCCATAAGTTCTGTACCAACAATCAATTAACCATGCATTACAAGATAATATTTCAGAAAGCAAATGACAGGAACAGAGATTATTACAGTTTCTAGCCACATGTTATCAAGATTAGTCTTTCTGCTGCTGGGGATGGACCACTTTCCTCCATTAGCACACTCGGGATCTTCCCATTTAGGTTCAATCCCAGCTTTGAACAAGTGGAAATCTGCATTTGCCGGCAACTTGCTGGGCCTGAATATCTGATCATACAAACTGCGGAAAGAGATCAAGCTTTAAACTTGAATGAAAAGAATCGGCTCTACAACTTTCTACTGCAGCTGAGAACAAAATTAAAAGATATAAGAACTAGAAAATCATAACGGGAGCAGAGAATTATTAATTCTGAAGTTCTCTTAATGGAAAATAAATCAAGAACTAGAAAATATTGGGAACGATGAGTTTTATCGAGATGGTTCAAGGAAAACGACCATGGAAATTAATATAAATAAACAAAGCTATTTGTTTTGTTTTCGCTACCTTGGATCTAACTATAAACCCAATCACAACATTCAAACTTCCATATTTTTTCTATGTGCCCAAGTAACTTTCACAGCAACCAAACAGGACACGAGACGAAATAGCTCAAATCAAAACTCGATAAAGATATAGAGATCGATATTAAGAGAAAGAGAGGAAGGAATAGGAAATAAAGTGGAATATGTACCACCAGAACTCTTCGACGGTGTCGAAAGTATAGAGCTTGCGGAGAGAGGTGCCCCAGGCGGCACCTTGCTTTGGCTTGGACTGGTTGTCGAACCAGAACGTCCACTTTCTCTCCAACTTGTGAGGTTGTTTCGTCACTGCATCCTCCGAAGCCGTCGCCGCCACTGTCGCTACCTCGCTCGCCATGATTTTTTTTTTCTTTTTTTTTTTTCTTTCTCCCTTCGCCTCTCCAAATCTCTTCTCGCTCTGCGAATGCGCGTGTTTGTTAGCTTGTTGGTGAAGTGGGCCTGTTATAGGGCTCTAACCTGTTGGGTTTTTGGGCCGAATTCGGTAGGAAAATCACAGCACAGGTTGAGAATTATGAAGTTTTCAGTAAGTGTAGTGTAACTTAACTATAGCTCCTCAATTTGCTCATTTGGTATGTTCTTAATGCAAATTATATTTTTTTTATTTTTTTAAATATTTTTTAAATATATTTAAATATTTTTAAAAAATAAAAAATATCAATATACTAATAATCAATTTCTTAATCATTAAAAAAAAATTAAATGCATGAGCTATCAAAATCAAGAGGTAAACTGAAGATGCATATTAGCATTATTTTTTCAATAAACATTATACTGTAAAACAATTACAAAATATTATTTAATAATTGATGTTCCTTTTTTGTGATAAGGATATCTTGTATAATCTATAATATATATGAGGTATTTATATTAAAGAAAATGATACTATGTCGTTTGAGTTTGTTCTTCAATTTGATTGCTCATATATTTTATTTTATTTTTAATTATTTTTTGTTTAATAGTTAAAGAAGTGGCTATCATATTATTTTTTAAAAAAATATTTAAAAAATATTTGAAAGAAAAAAATACAATTTGCATGAGAAGCACGCCCAACAGTCAAAGTTGGGCGGTACAATAGCAGCACCCTTATTTAAAAATATGTCAATTTATAAGATTTTATTTTAATTCTCTATGTATATATTTTAAATTTATTTATATGTACATATACTGATATACATACGGATATCTATTTTTTATTTTTATTTTTAACTTCTCGTCTATTTTTGTTTAATTTCAACATGTGGATAACACAACAGATGTTATATCTGTCCACATCAACATTTTATTGTAAGATCTTGAATTCAGCATTTTTTTTAAATGTATTCAATTTATCAAGTTAACTTCTTTGTTTAATTTCAATTGAAAAAATATGAAAAATTGGTTAGTTGTCAATTCACAATGAACAACAAAATGATAATTTAAATTCACACAATTTCTTAATTTTAAATATCAATGATAAAATTTCATCTATATTTTAGGATTTTATTTCTGATCATAAAAAAATCACATATGATATGTACAAAATATTGATAATCATAACATAGAAATTTTAACTATAAATGGACAGATTTATGTTTATATTTTTAGAATTTTTTCTTGTTTACAATACATATTATACACACGATCCGCATAATATTTATAACTATAATACGACTTATAAGAAGTAAGTCACAACTTTTAAATGTATGCGGCCAACTTTTATAATCATCAAGCATCCCAACCTAGGTATCAAAATAACTGAATGGGTTTTGTTTCTAATCTTCGTTGTCCTTATTCACACCAGAGTTCAATAAGTTTTGCTCTGCTCTTGGAATAGATGAAATGAAGTAAGGTGTGAATAACGATTTAGTTATAGTGGTGAATGTAGAATTAAGATTTTATTTTAATCAAAACGGCACCATTCTTCAAATGGGATGAGAAGCATTAGACTTTATGATGAAAATGGCGCCGTTTTATATTTTGGATGGTTGGGCTTTATGGCTGACTTCAGGCTTGGGTAAATTGGGCTGAGTTCTCTTTTTTCTCTTTAGGCTTCAAACACGATTTTGTAAAATACGGTAAAAAATATAGTTATGAAATGTAATAGATGGTAATATTCGAAAAATTTACATATATGATAATAAATTAATTTTTACTTGGCTGCCTATCAATCCACAATGAAAAAAAAATGAGAGTTTAAATATATACAAATTTCTAAATTTAACTATGTATAGGCAACTCCATTCCATTTATATTTTAACATTTTCTCTCTGATCATAAAAAAGATCACACATGTTATCTGGAAAATATTCATAATTATAATATAAAAATTTTCACAAATACATTTATAACTACACAGAAATACTTTGTACTTATATATTACAATGATTTAAACTTTTGGAAAGAAGTTTCAAAATAGTTATTCTACTCTTTCAGGTACATTAGGATGCAGATTTGTCTTGTTGTTTTCCTATATAAAAAAAAAAGAAATAATAAAATAATTGAGAATGACGTATCAAATAGATGCAGAAAAAAATGCAAGAAGTTGATAATTTGTAGTTTACCTGAGGTTTCGAACGGAATTCTGACGTCTTCTCATAACTTAATCCCTCTTCATATAGATAATTAACCTGTAGAAGAAATTATTTTTTGTATTTATTGGTAAAAATAGAAACAAAATGAAGTAAATATTTTTTAATAAGAGATAATTATGAATAAACCGGATCGCTCAATATTGGGGTAGATGCAATTATATTGTCAGAACATTAATCTCTTTCACAAAGCGTTGAAGTTTCAGAAGAATTAACATTCGAAGACGAATCAATCTCTCTTATACAAATGACTTCATTGTCATTTGAACGACAAGAGAGAGTATGCTGAAACTGTATTTGCGTTTGAATTTGAATTTTATTATTTCGAATTTTTTTCAATTCGGCATATCTCTTTCTTTTTTTTTGGCGAACCTCTTCTTTTTTTCTCCTCTGATTGGGCAGCATACCAACTTTTTCTTACTGGAGCTTTTGCACATTCTTCAAAATTTATTTATAGAAGTAGTTAGCTAAAAATGAAAATAAATGGTGTTAATAATGTTTAAATATATTTTTGCATTCAACAATATCGTCTTACCAATCGACATAAAGTTGTAGAAGATTCTAAATCCCGTTTCAATTTCAGAATGTAATCGAAAAAACATTTGACAACATATCAAATACATGAGTACATATACATATACAAAATAGAGATAAAAATTTCTATTTTTTAAAACATTCATTTATATTTAAAACATAAAGAAATATGATTCAATCAGCAAGATATGTAAAATATTCAAATCAAATAAACTAATATAATAATAAACTATTTACAATTAAAAATCTAAAGAGATATACAACAAATATTGAGTAATTTTATTTAATAATCACAATTTCATATATTTGTAAATTGTCTAACACCAATAAATGCATAAAATATTATAAAATAAAAACAATAACATCTATTTCTATGGGTCTGAAATCATCAAAACCATAAATGTTTAACAATTCTTTTAACGTACAATTTTATTTGGATTTGCACTCTAAATTTTTTGTAACATGTATGTGTATGTACCATTTGATGAATGCATAGAAAATTTCATATTTAACTGAACACAAAAAGAAACGGAAGCATACCTAATTTATTCTAATATTGAGAAACGAAGTAGTAGATTTCACAAACAATTTAAAACTTAGAACCGAGAAATAGATTCAGAAAAATCAAAACAACAATTTTATCAGATAGCAAATAGTAGAAAATAAATAGTATGATAATTGTTTTTATACTAAATCGCAGGTGGTGAAAGCGGTGGGCAAAAAATTAAAAATAACATCTGATAAGATTTGTGTAAACGGTGGAAAACTTTAAAATAATAAGAATCTAATAATTGCAAAATAAAATTACTTATTAACAATGTCATCAATAACCATATTAATACTATTATTAATATCAAGTTTCGTATTAATATAAAATTTAATATCCAAAAAGCAATATTAAATCTTCAAAATATCAAACCTGTTATCAATATAAGATTTGTTATTAAAGGAAAAATTGTCTAGGATGGAAAAAAAATTATTTTTTGGAAAGTATATATCGAAACAAATCATTAGACGAGAATGATTAATAAAATAAATATATAATTTGGGAAACTAAAGAATGAAATCGATAATAATTTGTAAAACATGTAAACATACAAAACACATAAACGAGATTCTAAAAAACAAACAACAATATAAATATCTATATCTAAAGCATAAAGAAATATAATCTAATCAATAATATATGCTTAATATTAAAATTAAATCAACTAATATAATATCACACTATTTATAATTAAAAATTTAAATAAACATACAGCAAATATTTACTAATTTTGATTAATAATCACAATTTCATATACTTGCAAAATGCTTTAAACAAATAAGTGCATAAAATATTATACAATACAGATAATAACATCTATTTATATGAATAATAATAAAACATACCTAGAGATAGGAATGAATAAAAGATCAGTGAAAATAGAGCAGAGCAGCAACCAGGAGATTGAGGAACAGCAAGATAAGCACAGAGTCAGCAATTCTGTTGCAAAAAAATATATTATAAAAAATAACATAACCATGTTAACAATATATTATTGTTTCTTAAATAAAACTATACTAACATATTAAAATATAACTTGGTAATAATTTTTTATTCAAATTTTAATAACAAATGTTATATTATGTAAACAAAATTGACTATATTTTTACAATAAATTTTTTCCGATTGGAAATAAAATTTGTAGAATATTGAAACTGGTTTTCTTACAAATTTATTTTTATTAATAATTTTAATATAATTTATTACCAATTTAAAGTTAAACCCTAATTCAATTTAACTGTAGACAAATAAATTAAAACCTAAAACGACACCGTTCTGAACAAAAATAAAATCCTAATTCTACACACACCCGTATAAATGCATCGTTACTGAATTTCCACTTCATTAGTTCATTTCACATCTCTGTTTCGACGGCTTCTCATCCCTCTCTCAAAAACTTCTCTCTCCCCACTCTTCTTCCTCATCCCCGTCTCTTACGCCTTCTCTCCACTCGACATCTCCAACCATCGCTCGCCATCCCAAGAACCGGAGATCCTCCCCTCCTCTCCCTGAAATACAAGTCTCTCCACACGGCTATGGAGTTTTTTTTATCTCTGTATAAATCTGAACAGATCCTTGTATATCTTAAGACATCTTGTTTAAATACAAATGCTGTCATTTTTTTTTTAATTTTTATTTCCCCGTACATTTACAGATTTTCAAATCCAAACCAACCTTCAACTTTTTCTCATAATTTTTTTTGCTGTTAATTTCTTTATTCCTACATATCTGAGTCAATCTTTAATTTTTTTTGAAGTTGGGGTTTTTTATTTTTTATTTATTTTTTTCCTGTATAGATCTGGACAGATATTCATATATTTCAAGAGATCGTGTTCATATCTCATAGTGTTCCTTTTTTTTTTTTTTTACTTTTCCCGTTCTGTGTAAATATTTTTCGTTTTTGTTTTCTCTGTTGTTTCATATTTTTATTGTTTATTTTCTTTTCTTCCACCGTGCATTTGTAAGTAAATGAACACATGTTTTTCATTTCCTAGAGATTTGAGTTGGTGTAATTTTTCAAGAGATCATGTTCATATCTCATGATGTTGATTATATCTATGTGCTCGTTTCTAAATATTTCTTGACAATAGATACAGATCTTCATTTATTGTTTCTTTTTTTCTTCTATTTTTATGCGTTGGCTTGTGATGATTTTTTTGGTTGATTTTTTTTTTCGAGTGCTTAGATCTCTAAAAAGCACCACCTCTTTTTTCCTTCTTGTTTTTTGATTTTTTATAAAGAAATTTTTAAATCTTACGAATCTAAAGCCTCATGTTTCAAGTCTGATTTTTTTTTCTCGCCTCCTCTATGTTGATTTGCTCTTCCTGATCTGTTTCCTCCCTATCTCTGTACTTGTTTTCTTATCTTCTTATTTATTTTTTGTATATGCTTTTATGTTGTTTTAGCATACTTTACTATGTTTGATATTTGTTTAGATGTGATCTGAACATGTATAGTTCGTCGGTTGTTGAGATTTTTTTTGGGCCTATATTGATATTTTTTTCTTAGTATCAGTTTTTTTGAGTTTAATGAGTATCTGTAAATGTACAGATCTACATGTTTTGAAGTGATTAATTTTATTTCTTACTTGTATTTTTTTTCCTGATACTGTATACATGAACAGAGAATAGAAGGGAAACAAGTAAAACAATAGCACAATAAGAAATAAAGATTCACTCTTCTTTCTCAACCAAATTTAGTTTTGCAAATCTAAATAGTCATATAACCATTTTATTTCTTAACTATTGCATATATGTAAATAACAGAAGAAGATAGTTAGGAAATGAACATAAAAGAACTGACCTGTGAAAGTGGAGAGGTAGTAGGCAAGTTTAGAACCCAGATTTGAAAGAAGCAGATTTTGATAGTTAAAACGATAGATAGGAAACAATAGAAAATAAAGATGGAAATCTACTCTTATATGAAGTGGTCAGCAGTATAAGCGGTATAAAAGACAAACAAAATCAGATTCTGATAAATGTAAAAAAAAATGAAGATAATTCTTATACAAAGAAGGAAGCGGTGGAAAAAATGTAAAAAAAAAAAAATGAGAATCTGATAAGAGAAAAACAGTTGAGGCAGTGGGAAACGCTTAAGATGAAAAAAATGGAATCGAGAAGGCTGTAGAAAACTATAGAAGAAAAATTTACAAATTTGATCAAATAATAACACAATAATTCGAGAAGAACAAAAAAAAAAAAAGACAAAAAGGACAAAATCGTAAATTGACTAAGAATGGCAATGACAGAAATGACAAATAAATACCAATTCAAGGGCAGAAATGGAAAAAAAAAGTATTGAAATGGCAGAGAAATACCAATTGCAGGGCAAAAATGAAAAAAAATTTATTCAGCAGCCTGCTTCTTGTACAAAATCAAGGACAAAAATGGAAAAAAAGATGAACGAAATTTTGTCTACATTGATGCTTATTATATATAAGATATAAAATAAAAAAATAGAACTCTTTTTTCCTTGTGCGTGGCAACCAAAACATGCACAAGTGCAAGCTGTAAACATGCAAGACAAGGAAAAACGAAACCCGGGTGTTGCATGTCCCGACTCCCGAGAGCTTGCCACAACATGAGTTTCTTTCATCGATGGGATCGTATGTGGCGTTTTGGTCTACATGCCACGCAAACCATGATTCGTTTAGGTTGTCCTCCTCCGAGATCTTCCCCCTTCCCTTCAAAACATTTTGCACTACCACAACTTGTTTATGTCCAACGCCGCTATACTTCTTGCGCAAAGCCACAGGGAATAGAGTGAAATTAAGAGGAAACCACTTGCAAGATCCAGAAAAATGGCTGCTTTAATTGAGAGAGATTCACTGGCAACAGAGGCGCGATATGCACCTGTGACATCTGAGAGGAAGATCAGAGATGACTTGGAAGTCTCTCTTCCAAAGCCATGTAAGTAGTGCGACTCTCTATCGATCTCTCTTTCCTTGTCCGTCTGTGGAGATCATTTCCTTTTCTTTTGTTTTTTTCCTTTCATCTGTGGGAGTAATTTGTTGTTTGATTCTGGAGAATTTTAATTTAACTAGTGAATTCACCCTCCTAATTATGTATAAGTGAACGATCAATCATATTAATTATCTTCTTTTGTGGAGTATCCGCCTCCTAATTATGTATAAGTGAACGATCAATCATATTAATTATCTTCTTTTGTGGAGTATCCGCCTGAGGGTTGGTTTGAATTCAAGAATGAAATAAAATGATTTTGGATGAAAGATGAAATTAAAAAGTTGAATTAAAATTTAAAAAAATTGAATTGTTTATTATATTTTGTGTAAGAATTTGAGAAAGTTACAATGATGAGATGAGATGAAATATTTTTCGAATTCAAACGGGCCTAAGAGATCATAACGAAGTTTATAATGTCTTTTATACATATATATATTATAATATATATCTACTCTATTATAATAAATGATTATCTAACAGTGAATAGTAACTTTTGTTATTTTCTATTAATTTTTCTTGTTTTTCCGTTAAGTCCTGGTTTTCCAAAAGGCACTTAAAACTCTTTACCATTTGACGTGTAGCTCTCTTGTATAATTTATTCAAAGATCATGTTTTACCAAAAGGTCTTAAGACTCTTGATTATTTGACGTGTAGCTCATTTGTAGAATTTAATGAATGATCATGTTTTATCAAAAGGTCCTTAATAGCCCCACGGCGCACATGAATCGATGTCTCTTTTTCATATCCTTTTTATTCTGATAGTGTACTCATTTTCCTTTTTTTTTGTTTCAATTTTTTTAAAATAAAAAAATTAAAATGACTTTACTCTTTAGAACAAAAATGCTTTAGAGCATTCTCATTGTAAAATTCAACTTTAAGTAAATTTAACTAATAAAATACTTAAAACACTCAATATATAATATTAATTATTAATTTAATTAGAATATAATTATTATTAATATTGAATATTACTAATTTGATTAGAATATAATTATTATTAATATTTTAATTAGTAGAACTATAAAATGTGATAAAAAGAAAAATTAAAAAAAAATTATTAAGTTAATAATATTTTATTATTATATAGAGAGTAAATAGATAATCCAATATAGATACAAACCAATGCTCATATTAATTTGCTGAAGTTTAGATTTTTTTTTAATCTTGATTTTTTGTCTTTCTTTAACTTTATATTTTCTTTTCCTAGACAAATAAGCTACTGACTTTTTCACTTTTTTTTATTTAAATTATTATGTCAAGTGCACCCCAGGGTTATCGCACCCGGGGCCATTCCCTAGTATGTATGTATGTATGCATGCATGTATGTATGTATGTATACTTAAAATTATTGTACATGCATGTATGTTGTTCATACTATGGTTGCCTTGTATGATAAATATGCGAGGAAATTAAACAGATCTGCCAAGAGCATTGGCTGCTCCTGATACATACCATCCATATGGCACACCTGGCCACAAACATTACAACATGAGTGTTCTTCAGCAGCATGTATCGTTTTTCGACTCTGACGACAATGGAATCGTTTATCCTTGGGAAACTTACTCTGGTAAATTCCATATATATACCATCTTGCGCGCTTGCTTCGGAGTTAAATTTCTTAGCATATAGTGTCTAATTCGGTCGATGTTTGAATGTGTCTCAACTTATCGCTCCCTTCATGTGTTGTTTGTTGCTTGTTCTCCTACTTTTTCCTAGGACTACGAGCAATTGGTTTCAATATCATTGCCTCTCTTATTTTCGCCGTTGTTATCAATGGAGCGCTCAGTTATCGTACCATGTCTGTAAGTAAAATCTTCTCGCTGCTAGAATAGGAATTAAGCTTTACCCATATTGTTGACATTTTATGCCTTGATGTTAATTTGACAGGGCTGGTTCCCTTCTCCTTTCTTTCCTATATACATATACAACATTCACAAAGCCAAGCATGGGAGTGACTCTGGAACCTACGACGCAGAAGGAAGGCAAGTGCAACATCAACGGTCACTTCCAATCTCTCTCTTATAATGAAATCGTGGCAAAAGCTTTAATATTTTTTCCACCAAATTATAGGTACGTGCCGGTCAATCTTGAAAACATATTCAGCAAGTATGCTCGTACAGTGCCGGACAAGCTCACTCTTGGCGAGATATGGGAAATGACAGAAGCGAATCGAGTTGCATTCGACCTCTTTGGATGGTTATATACATATATCATCGCTACCTTATATTAAACTAACCTTCAATTCAAAATGCATGCTGCTGAGGATTAAATATTAATGGTGCTCACACTCCAAGGTTTGGGGGATTTTGCAGGATTGGATCCAAGGTGGAGTGGGGGCTTCTGTATGTCTTGGCCAGGGACGAGGAGGGAATGCTGTCTAAAGAAGCGGTGAGGCGCTGTTTTGATGGCAGTTTGTTCGAGTACTGCGCCAAGATGAATGCCGGCGGAGAGGCAAAGATGGGTTAGAAAGCCTACAGAGTTTGAATTAGATTTTGGTATGTATGAAGATGGGGGTTGTAATAATTGAAAGAGATGGCATGTGCCTTCTCTTTAAACACTTTTTTGAGTCTTGAGTAGCTCAGACTAAAAGCTATTATATTTATATAGAACCATTAACTAGCGGGCGATGCTGTATGTATGTGGTGCTTAAATGTTGGTATGTGTATTTTTCTTCATCCCCCTCCTCTGGCATGGATTGTGTCTACTGCCAATTTCCGGGGTAATATGGCTCCATTTTTTCAATCAAGAAATCAAAAACTGCATCCCAACTTAATTTCCCTCAATTCGATGCTGATGATTTCACACCTCATAGCATCCGTAAATGCTGTATCCAAACAATTTTCTAAAAAGCCTTTCGTGAAATGGATTAACTAGAAACTTCAAAGTGTAATTTATGAAAAGTCTTTATCAGAAAATTGGGAGTACGAGATTTGATTAACATGCGAAGAACGCCCACGATAAAAACATAGCTTTAAAATACAGAAACAAGATCATACCATTCTACAAACCTCCACTGTAAACCGACCATATTCAAAATTGATATAACAAAATCCAGTCAATTTAGGGAAAGCTCTACCAATAAAAGAGGAACAAAAATTGCGACTTTAGAACTAAACGATGGCATTCGCTGCACTTGCGATCCTCGGCCAAAGATCAGCACATTCCTTCCCAATGGGACCAGTAATAGCAGACCCTGGAATATAAAACAGAAATTGGTCGGAATAAGTCGAGCCTTGGTATAAACATAAAAGATGACACAAACAAAATTGATATGAACTAGGGCGGACTGACCCAGAAAGTCACCATCACATATAACATTCATGCAAATACACAACACTTAGCTAGTCTGCCTCTCTTGAGATAAGGCAATACCTTTCATTTCTCCTTTCGGATTCACGATCACACCAGCATTATCTGCCAAAGAAAATAGTATATCAATGCAGGCACCGCAATGTCAAATAAGAAAAACAAGAGACCGGTACAGCTGACATCCTAAAAACAAGCTAACTTAATATATACAGCTACATGTAGGGACCAAATGGAGCAGATGCATGCATGAAAAGCACGGTAACATCTGCAACAATGAACACAATCAATTTTCCAGACTCGTAACAGTATCTACCGTCGCATATTAAGGAAGATACCTGACTAATGTCTGGCAAGATTACATATATTTTCAAGTAACCACGAAAACGGTAAACATGAATTCATTTAGTGGACATAAAACAACAACTATCGTAGAGAAGGATTAACATTCAATGATAATCAACCACCCATGAACTTTGCAGTCAAAGAGAGAGATTACACACTTATAGAACTAGATATAGGGCCAAAATGGAGCAGACGTAAGCTTGAAAAGCAAAATCACATCTGAAACGAGTGGCACAACCATTTTCCAGAAATGTAACTGTATCTTCCATAGAATGTTGAAGAGGATACCTGACTTATGTCTGGTGATATCACACACAATATAAGCTAACTACCAAAATAAAGGATAGCCATGTTTTCAAAATTGTGAGATGCAAAAATTCTGGCCATGGCAATAAGACACCTAATAGCAGTCATATAAATTTTACAGAAAGGCTGCATCACTATCACTGACTACCCTTATTATTGCAGGAGGTTGAGAAAAAGAGGAGAATAACCCTATAAATCTAACAGAAAAAGCAGGAACACAAGTATTCCAACCTTGACAGGGATGAATAAACAAAAAAAGTTACCATCCCGGTTTTGGGAGGTTGGTAATTTAACTATAGCTGGGTATGGGAGATGCAGAGAAACCATAAAATTGTTTTATTCTCTACACCACATCACCAGCATCTCGGTCAGACATGCTTATAGCAAGTACAAGAAGCAAAAATAACAGTAATAATGCTGGCAAAAAATGTGTCAAATATCACAAAGAAAGATTCTAGAAAATAGAGATCTTGCTCGATAAGATATTTGACTGCACCAACATATCGCTGGTCTCAGGAAGCACCATATCATACTACACAACCAAACCCTCTAGCAAGTGAGATATAGATGCATCAAGACGCCACTTAACCAGCAACCTTAATTTCTTCCACGGCCAAGCAAAAAACAAGGAATGGATCAAAATCCTTTTTAATTGCATGAAATTAATGCAATAAAGAGACTGTGAAAAGGCAGTATTAATGGAAAGCCTAGTTTCAAGTCTCAACACCACTGAGTTTCCAGGAACAACTCTAAAATGGCATGCCACACCTCAGATATAATAACCAAAGACAGAAATGATGACAAGGCTAAGCTCCGGTCAATTGCTGTATTTAGATATAAATGAAACTTCACAACATTAATGTTACACCAAAGAAGGCAAGCAAACCATTCATATTCCAGTTATCATGCAAAAACATTCCCAATAACAAAATGACAAAATGAAATGTGTAGGTACTAAACAAAACAATAGCAGATACAAATGGAGAATAAAACAAAAATATAATCAAAGTACGCCATAACAATCAAGACAACCAAGTGATGCAACCAAATAAGAACTCCCCATTATGTAACCAATGGTGTAAATAGCAAAATGAATGAAAGGATAGGATCAAATCACAAGAGCAACAACGTAATTAAAAAATTACCTTCAAAGTACATGAAGACCCCATCCTTTCGGCGCCATGGCTTCCGCTGCCTGACAATGACTGCAGGCAGAACCTTCTTCCTGAGATCAGGTTTCCCTTTCTTGACAGTGGCCATCACCATGTCACCAACACAAGCAGATGGCAACCGGTTCAGGCGACCCTTGATCCCCTTTACAGAGATGATATACAGGTTCTTTGCCCCTGTGTTATCAGCACAGTTCACAGTTGCCGCCACTGGCAAACCCAGTGACATCCTAAACTTGTTACCTGCTGATCCTCCGCGTCCTAAACCAGAAAAGCACCAACAACTCCTTAATACTATTTCATTTGAATTCATAATCGCATAAATTCCCACTTTAATCAGTTTTCATTTCCATCATGGCACATAAAGTTGAAAGTTCCTACATTCACTGTGTAATTCGTTCCCTTTTCTTACATTTTTCCCCAACCAAAAAGATCCCACATGCCATGTTACCGAAGCGTCCAATACGTATAGCGACAATATTAACAAATTCATATAGCTTTTCTATGGCTGCTAAAAAGTAGAGAAGTTAGCATAGGAACAAGATCAAAAAAATTTATAAATGTATCGTATACTCTCTTTTTAGTTATTCATGAAACACATAACAGCAGAAAGAAAGGATCTCTGTCAAATCCATCGATTTTTCTCGGAAGCTAAACAGATTCCACACTCCATGCTATCCAAAGCATCCACAACCATATCCGAACAAGATTAAAAAAAAATCCAAAAAGTATCCGTCTGGAAGCCGAAAAAGCAGAGTAAATAAAATGATAAAAGGAAACAAAAAACTTTTGATGTGAATTTGTTTTAATAGGCTTCCTCTCAGAACAGTAGGATCTTAAACCCTACATATGACAAGCGCGCCTAGCCAGGAAAGCCAAGGGAAAGAAAACGAAAATTCGATTCTCATATCCCAAGCTAATTGGTCAAAGATAAACACGAGAGACAAATAAACAAAGTTCAAATACTTGTGTGGTATAGTCTATCCATGAAAAGTATAACAGTAGAAAAAAAGTTGGATCTCTCCCCTCGTCATAAGTTTTTCTCGGTAACCAAGCAGAAACGAAAAAAAAAATTCTAATTGATAAAAGAAAAACGAAAAGGAGGGAAAGGAGAGAATGCAATATCGTACTCACCTCGCTTCGACATTTTCGCCGGCTGAAGATACTGCGAGGTAATTAGGGTTTTGGTGACTGGTTATATAGAGGGATATCTAGGCCCTAGGGCTTAAATTCCAAAACGCCCATGACCTTTTTTCCTAATACCAAGATAGTACCAGGCTATCGGAGAAAATACGGCCCACCATAAATTAGTTGTGCTGAATTCGCATTAAAATTGAAGGCCCGTTTGGGTGTTGTAATCTCTCGGATTGAGAGCATCCCCATCGGCTTTTTTAAAGTGTTTTTTATCTTTAAATTTAATCAAGTTTATCAAAAGTTGGTGCACATTAAATTAGTTAAATTATTTTCATTTAAAATATAATCTACAGTAATTTTATCTTTCTTTCTAAATTTGAAAAGTATTGTTGGAAGTCTAAATAAATTATTTATTAATTTCGCTCCACTCTCCCTCTTCTTCCTCTTTTTTTTCTCTCATGCGTCTCTTCCTTCTTTCTCTTCTTCTAGTTTTTTTTCTCTTATTTCTCTTCATCTTCCCTCTTTTATCTCCTTAAAGGAAGCATTGGTTTTGTAAGTTGGTAAAATCCGCGACAGTTTCGCTACGAGACGTTTGCAGGTCAGTATGCAACGAAAGCCAACAAAACTAATTTAATTCCTCGTACAGCCATCTTCCTAGTTTTTTATATAATTTTGTATTGAATCAGAGAATTTTTTTTACGGATATTTGTAAAATAGGACTTGGCTTCTGAGTGTTTGATGCTTTTCTTGGAAAATCTCGTTGTTGATTTGGTTGGCACGATTTTTAGGTCTAGATCTGGTCAATTTTCTTGTGATTATAATTTGTTGATTTGGTTCCAAGTCTTCTTTTCACTTGGTATTATAGACATTTGTTGTTTCCTATCTTTTCTTACCTTTCAAGCAGAGGAAAATAAATAAAAATAAAAGATGTGACCACTCTCTGGATGAACCACTAGGTTTGCTAGTTTCAACTTTGGGTTAGATTTATTTACTTTCGTTTGATATCTCTTTTGTTTATAGTGAAAACATAATTGGTTTTGATGTTTTTTAGTTACATTTCGTTAGAGATTAACCTGTTTTGTTCTTTTTTTTTATTAGACCTGAAATGTACAGATTTGAGTATGAGTTTTTGTGAATACATGACTTTGATAATTCTAGTGTGAATACTGCTGCAGTAGATCTATTTATTTTAAGCAATATCGCTTATGAAAGAGTTATTGGAGATTATGAAAATAAAAATAAAAGTATTTAAAAAATAAAAAATAATCAAAGAAATACAAATAATAAATAATAATAATATTTTATTATTATGAAGAATGTGATGACTAATCCAATGTAAATTTCAAGTTTTGAGTGATAAGCTAAAAGTGAAAAAATTACATATTCTTCAAATTTTGAAGATTGAGATGACCAATCCAATCACAATGCTCTGAGATAGTTTCGTATGAATGTATCTTCATTCAAATACACAAAATTTATTTCATCTTAAATAATTTCACTTTTTCATATTTACTCACTATTGTTCATTGATGAGACTTTTGTTATTATTTCATCACTCTAATAACAAATTAATTATTGATGAGACTTGTTACTTTTTCAATTTCCTATAAAAAGTCAAAAGAGATTTGCTACTCGTCATCCTCACACATTACACTTTTTTTATTTTTTAGTTTTACTCTTCTTAAATTAATTGAATTTTTCTATTCATCATCTATATATTACACATTTGGTAAGAGAAAAATAAATAAAAGTGTGATGTGTGGTGTTTGGGATGATGAGTGATGACTAGCATTTTTCAAAGTTAAAACATATCAACATAATTTATACATTTAAAGATGTCTCAATGGCACTCACAAAATTTACTGGAATATCATAATTCACTACTATTTATAGATAAACTCAGATCATCTAAAATATTCTTAGCATCTAGACGAAACCAAATTTGATAATGTTAGGTTTGTTTTTTTTTTTACCTTATTGAAATCGGGTTCGAGACAAAATTTCGACTAATTTGAATATATTACCAATCATAAAATATTACTAAGCTTAAGTAAGAAGTTATTGCGAATTACACCGGTTTATACGGCTGGCGCTATGACCAGTATTTGGAGTTCATTTTAACTATTTATTTATTTATTTATTTATTTATTGTATAATGAGTTAAGGTAGGTATGTTACTAGTCATTGCATGGCTGGGGTCTTCAAAAATACATTGCTGAAAACTGATCAAGCTATTATTATAGCATCCAGGCAAAGGATTTTCCTAAACAGTCATAAGCTAACCATGTTTTACTCCGAAACTAATCATTTTGGAGCTTCCACAGTCCTGTTTGTTTCTTGGTTATCAAGGCAAATAAAAAATTATTCCCTAAATTAAGCTAATTAAAATACTGTTATAATCAAAACTATCTCATTAATTAGCAAGATTATATATCCCAACCAAAGGAAAATGAAGTAGCTAACAAAGACAACTTCTTTTCAAGTATTTCATTTTTAGAACGATTGCAAAGAGCGATGTTATCAACTCTCCTTCATGATAAACCCATGTGCGTCTTTGCTCTGATGCCAATTGTTCAATCACGAGTTGTCAAGTCTCCTACTACCAACTAGTGGTAGAGAGATATATTTAAATATCTATAATGACATCACAAGAAATGTCCACCCAACAAATACATTTCCAGTTTTTCTTTCTCAGATGTGAAAGGACACTGATAATTTTTCATGCCATTTCCCTTTCTTGAATGGACTCCCTAGGACCCGTATCATACGCTTGAAGAGTAAATAAAAAGAATTCAGCCTCGCAGATGACTGACTCTATTCATGTTTGAGAGCAGAAATGGTCAATTTGACAAAAATAACATAAAATGGCAAAATAATTATGAGTAATGATACATGCATCACCATGCAGTCGCTTTAAAAAAAAGTGAGATCTACTGTTAAAAAAATTAATTTTTTTTATGTGAGTCCCATATTTATTCATTTTTTTTAAATAATTGCGCAGTACTTACACATTCACGACTACAACTATTATTTCTCAATAATTATTATAAACTTGAAAAGAAAAAAGAGTAAGAAAAACTCAACACTTTTCCCTAACACAAAGTAAATGTATGAAGCTAAAAAAGTCTCTTCAAATACGAAATGAAAATGAAAATGAGAACGAAAACATGCACCATGCTCACAAGTCACATCTACATTGTTGCATTGTTTCCATGCATATTTCACCTATTTTTTGTACCACAGTATATTCTTATTTTTCAATGATGAGTGGTCTATAGTTGCAAAGATAAATTCATTAAAATTTCTAAATGAACAACTTTTAATTTCAGCAGAATGAAATATATACTTATTTGAATCCTCATGAATGAACAATAAATGGATACGAAATCAGGACAACAACATCAAATCTACTGCTCTAGCAATGTAGGCAGGTTGACACTTCCATTTCACTGTCTCACCAATTATGGCTTTCAATGTGCAACAGGAGACTGTTACAAGAAAGGAAAAGTGGTATAACATAAACAAGACAGCAAGAGGATTGCAGAACCAAATTCACTATACCAAAGGCTTGTACATTTGACATAAAGGAGCATATTACAGGAGTTTTTGGTCTAAGAACCAGAACATAAAGTAAACCCTGCAGGACCAAAACCTAGAGTACGAAAACACTCTGAATATAGGGTAGTTAGCAATTGTAAATCATGAAAACCAATATCTCAGTTCACGTATAAATACCAAAATCTTAACTTGCTGTAGTAATACTGAAAGGTTACAATTATTACATAACCGCCAACCCTGGATCTTGCTACTTCATTTCTTGTACATTTCTGGGCTAGCGAGTTGGACACCACATGTGGATAATCGCTACTGCAATCGAAAAAGACTGCAGAACTGACAGAAGTTGTTGAAAATGCCTAAAATACAAACCATCATGAACATTAACCATCCTAGAGGTGGGGTTCCGCAGCATGCAAATTGTCATCAAGGGGATTTCAAACCAAATTCACTATACCAAAGGCTTGTACATTTGAAAGAAAGGAGCAGGTTACAGGATTTTTTGGTCTAAGAATCAAAACATTAAACAAACCATGCAGTATCAAACACTCTAGTAATTAACAAGTGTAAAACACTAAAGCTAATATCTCAATTCATGAATAAATGCTAAAATTTTGACTTACTGCTGTAATACTGAACGGTTACAACTATTACATAACCACCACCCCTGGATCTTGCTACTTCCTTTCTTGTGCAATTTCTGGCCAGAGAGTTGGAATCCACGTGTGGATGCGCG
Source organism: Juglans microcarpa x Juglans regia (assembly GCF_004785595.1). Lineage (NCBI taxonomy): Eukaryota > Viridiplantae > Streptophyta > Magnoliopsida > Fagales > Juglandaceae > Juglans > Juglans microcarpa x Juglans regia. Next base: position 36,511,877 of record NC_054594.1, on the reverse strand, counting down.
CTACTGCAATCGAGAAAGACAGCAAAGCCAATAGAAGTGGTTGAAAATGACTAAAATACAAACCAACATGAACATTTTCCATCTTCAAGGTGGGGGTTCACAGCACACAAATTGTCATCAAAAGAATTTCAAACAATATTCACTATGCCAAAGGCTTGTACTTTTGATGTAAAGGATCAGATTACAGGAGAAAGTATAAAAACAATCTGAATCTAGGCAGTCAACAACTGTAAAACATGAAAACCCATATCCCAAATCATGAATAAATGCTAAAATTTTGGCTTACTGCTGTAATGCCGAAAGGTTACAACTATTACATAACCACCAACCCTGTATCTTGCTACTTCCTTTCTTGTGCATTTTTGGGCCGGAGAGTTGGATTCTGTGTGTGGATAATCGCTACTGCAATCGAGAAAGACTGCAGAGCTGATAGAAGTGGTTGAAAATGAACAAAATACAAACCATCATGAACATTTACCATCCTCAAGGGGGAGCAGCATGCTGTGAGCCCTGAAAATTTGAAGATTGGTCATAGTTATATATTACATGTCTTTTTTTTTTTGATCGGTAAGTTATATCATTACATGTCTAAGGAAAGGTTGATTAAAACTTCAGCAAATATGACACATATACAGTGTGAATGGATAGGACCAGGAAAAATTGTTCCCAGAAATTTTTCTATAACAAGCAAAATACCTTAGTTTGGAAGTGCAAAGAATTAAAAGACACAAAAAGATGAAGGATCGATCAAATAAAAGGTTTTAGTATTAACACAGTGGACATCATATCTAGTCAGCAAAGTATGCCATCATTTTTTATAAGTCACAGTAGAAAACGGCAGGATTACGATAAAATTAATTGCTCACTAATTCCAAATCATTTCCAACCCTAATCAAGAAAACTATCATGACAAAAGGAGTATTAACTAACTTCTTATGTGGAGAAGAACAGAAAACACAGTTCTTATGAAGATGTGAGGCAAAAGCAAACTCTATAGTAGTCACAATCATTCACCCGCAATTCTGAATCTTATCGGAGAAAAACAATACAAGAAGAGTAGCACACCTGTTTGAATACATCGACCAACTTGCACTCATCCTGTGTCTCCAACTTGGGAAGATTTTCTTCTTTGCTCAATTTAGTTTTAAGTATTGTCAAAGGACACCCAATGTCCCAACCCCCACAGTCACAGTGTCCACCAGATCTCCATCTTTCAATGAGACTAGAAGGGCCACAGTTTTTTGTTCTTGGCCCACCATGAAGACCTGCTGGGATTAGAATGTCCATACTTGTAGAGCAATCGCCGGTATTTCGAGCACAGCTTTCACAATGTACTGAAGCTTCCAGAGAATCAATCTTCTGCTTAGGCCCCTTTTTTTTTAGAAATTTCAAGCCCCAACCCCCAGTTTCTTCTCGATGATAGTCATGGAGATGGTCTTTCACAATAATGGCAGCCAATTCAAAATTTGGCAGAAAAGGATTTTCAAACTTATGGGCCCCACCTATTTCATCGAGGTTGTTACTCGTATCTACAGATGACTCCAAAGAACAATTTTCCAGCATGGTACCAGATCCACCAAACTTAGAGAAAGTTCTCAGTTTGGATGAGTGGCTTGCTCTGAAAACGTCAACCACCTTCTTTGACAAACCCTTATTCTTTCTCAGACTAAGGTTTGAAGTGTGCGTCTCTGTGCCACAATTTGCATCACTACTGTATAAGATAAACTCGGTCTCCATGATTTTAGAACTGTCCGGACAGATGGTGAAAGAAGCCGAGACCTTCATCTTACCAACTAAGTGTGACTCATTATCACAGCTCCTATGATCCTTCTGGCCAGCCTTTCTTGAATAGAATGAGTATATATAGTCCACAGCCTTGTCATCAGTTGACCCAACCTTCCACAAGTTGGCTATGTAGGCCTCCCCCTGATCATCTGCGGAAAATACAAAATGAGGAAGCCCTCCCTTCCATGCGCATTGCAGCATCCCCTGAGACGCAGAGGCAGAGGCAGAAGAAGAAGGCTGATCAGAACATGTAGAGATTGTGCTAGACATAGAAACGAACCTTTTATTCACACTATCAGGTCCACTTTTATGGCTTCCAGTAACTGGAGGCTCCTTTTTTAGTTTTTGTGGTGAAGATTTACTTAAACCACTGGGAGATTCCACGATATCATAGCATATTGAGCGTCTGACATCATTCAAGTTCGATCTTTTGAAGTTGTCATTGCCATCTAAGGCACCAAAGTGGTGAAACAAAGGGCTCTTCAATATGTTCATCATACTCTTGCTCCCCATGATCGTACCTACAATCCACTGTCCTGTAGGGCTTACAACTACACCCCCAGCCCCAGAATCCAATGGACATTCAAAAATGAAACTGGCTGGGTCATATGTATCTCTGCTTCTGATTTTAGCTGGATTTAAGCTGTCAGACAAAATGCCCATCTTCAGAGACCTCAAATTTGTAGATCCATTGCATCGTGCTGCTTTTGATGCATTGATATTAATCAATTCCAGGCAATGACGAAGATATTTCTCGTCCACGCTTACCATATGCTTTGGAATCCTCCTCTCCAAGACACAATTACGCAGATTGCATCCTGTGCACAATTGTGGTTGCTTAACATTTAAAATAATCGCGTGAGGTGAATTTATCGTTCTCACCAACTCTTTTGATTTTGACTCAGAAAATTCCAGACTATCTTCTCTGGATAATTCTCTGTCCTCACTCAAGCTATGCACTGAATCTTCTTTTGCCTGGAAATCTTCACGAGCATTGACAAATGTTTCTTCCATCCTCTGATCCAATGAACGAAAGCACATCAATGGCAGAAAACTCTAGTTTCCATCTTCCAGATTCAACAAGATATTACGAATTTGATGGCAGACTGCACTATATAAACCTCTCTCTCCATGTTATTCCTAACAAGGAATCTGAATGCAAAAGAAATAGTTAGTATAAAGCCATAAAATATTTGCGAAACAAGGAATAACAATAAAGGTCAGAAACCAACAGAAACTATAATAAATCACGGACAGATTATTTATGAACATCGTCATACAATAAATAAGAAGCAACTCCCAACTTTCCCTTTCTTGTATTAACGAAATTTGTTTCTAATTCGAAAGGAGTAAACTAGGAACCCTTATCATTTCATGCTGTTATATCAATAGGATACCTCTAAACATAAGGCTCAAGAAAAGATGAAGACTCATTGGTGGAAATATAAACATATACAGAAACCTCAACTATGCATCCGAAACACAATTTCATAACACAGACATACAGAGAGCAAATTGCTGGAAAATCATTCGCGTTCAAATGAAAAAATGGTAGGTCGCTAAAATTTAATTGAAAGAATTCCTCAACGCTAGTTGGTACCGACGCAGCTCAGCGCAACACTGGAACCCCTCCCAAACCGTGATATATCTTTGCATGAACCGAGAAACATGAAACAGAGGAAAAAGATTTAATTTATCAACATCCTCCCAACCTTGAAACTCATTGAAGAAAAACAAATAAGAAACCCATGAAGGAAATCAGTTGAAAATGCAATAGACCCACAAAGTCACTCAAATAAAAATAAATAAACTATAAACAAAACCCCAAAAAACAGAGAAAACCCACAAAACAAAACCGTAGAAAATGCAATAAAGCCACAAAGTTGCTTGCAGAAAATAATAAACAAAAACCCAACAAAAAGTTGCAGACAGAGAAAAAATTATTAAAAAGATAAACTTTTCTTACCTCAGGGATTGGATCCAAGAAGAACAAATACCACCCCAGTAAAATAGACTCGCACAGGAACGTACCCAGGTGCAAGCTGACGAGAAGTAGCCGATTCCCAATAAACCAAGACTCTTATCCTTAAACTTCGAGCTCGTTATCGTTATCCCCCAGGCAAGAAAAGAAAAGACTGAAAAGTCAAAACTCAAAACATTGGAAAAACAGAAAGAAAAAGAATGAGAATGGGAAACCTATACTTTAGACAAGAAAAAAAGCATAAGCTCCGATACTATCTTCTAAAACTCACTGTTCTCTCTGTTTTTTTTTAAAAAAATTGTAACTGTTTTTGGACACCGTTCTAGAAAGCGTGTGTATTTGTGTGTGAAGCTACCTGAACGAGTGGCGTAGTGGGGGCGAAATGGGGGTGTCAGCCACGTCTACCAGTTGAAATCTTAGTGCCTCCTCGGCCCCCAATTCCGTGTCTTCGCGTAGGACCCCCCACTTTCATTTACATATTCTGGCAGTTTTCTGGGCCAATACAAGCCTTCGTCCCAAAACATAAGAAGCAAAAAAAAAAAATGAAAAAAGAAGGAATTTTGGAGATCGAGTGAGCTGGTGCGCATGATAGCTGCGGGTCTCCACTAAAGCCAAAGGAGAAGGGCCACTCGGGTGCCAAGTGGGAGTCTGGGAGAAAGCAAATTGTTTTTGTTATCAATGGTGATTCCTGGAAAGTGGAAACATTTTTCTCTATTCTGATATATTGTGTCCTTGTTCTTACCTATCAAGAGTTTCTTAATTTCCTCCGATCATGGGAAAGAGAGAGATACAGAAACAGAAAACACAGAAAACGGGATAACGTAGGAAGTGAAGTGTTCTTGAAGTACATACATCCCTTACTCACATTACATTCCGTCTTGTTTTAATGCGTTCATATTCTCCTCCACCACTTCTTTATTGTAGGGCGGCGTCAAATTTAACAATCCTGTTGTCGTATTCTAGTACTTTTCGGTGGAAATTGGAATATAACCGAGGACAGCGGGCCTCGCCCCCCGGTTTGAATTCTCTTGTAAATTTTTATTTGATTATTCTAAGAATTATGCTCGATTAAAAAAAACCAAACAAACGTGTGTTGTTTATGATAGGCACATTTTTATGAACGTGTCGCTACAGTGTGTACTGTATAGCTCTCTACCCAATCTCTGTACCTGGGTATGCTCGTATGCTCGTATCATGTATACCATGGCAGTTTTGAGTCTGCAAAACACATGCGTTCGTTGTTGTGTGCGTGGCGGCGGCAGCGGCAGCAGCTGCGAGACAACATAATATATACTTTACAACAAGGAACAGTCGAGAAATCTTGACTTTTTCTGCTTCTGCAATATATATCCGCTATCATGTTCATGCTCATTATACCAATTTGTAACGCACACGCACCTTGTATGTGTAATTATGACTACCTTATCTTAAAGACTATTAAACAAGATGCAGAATGGTCAACACGAACACCACCCATTCCAGAGATAAATATTGACCTTACACTCGTACGGTACTCAGACACATACACAACAAAACTTTGAAGAAAATGTCGGGTGAAAAACCCATGCCTGGCCTGCTTGTAAACTGAAAACAATAAAACATGATTAAATAAATATTTGGTATGTATCTTGTTTTGAAGTTCGTATCAATACTGTTGAGTTCAATTGAAAAGGAAGTGGAAAAGGGATTTTTCGTTGCAAGGAAGGAGAAGGAAGCGAGGAGATTTGGCACCGACTTTGAAACATAGAAGGTTGATCCTCAAACCAGATCAAAGAAAGAACTTGGGTGAGAACAGAAACGATTTCGTACCTACATATTCCACGTTCTAGGATGGTAACACATGCTATACATGCAGAATATGCACCTATTATGAAATCATGCTGTGCAGAACGAGGAAAGTGAGAAAGTGAATGCCATTTGGGTAGAAGTTGGGGGCCTGGGGCCCGTCGAAAGTGAAATTTGATGCCCCCTCCACAAAATGGAACCCTTTACTCTGCATGTGCGGCATCGGTCTACACGTACGTCATGCTGATGATTCGACTCCGGGAGTGCATACTTTATGTGGAATTTTTATAAGGTTTAGGTGAATTCTAGACCCAAAAAAAACTCACTATTTTGAGTCTTGGCACCGATCCTTTGAGTAACCAATAATTATCAACTACAAGTGTACATCGTTTTGGGATTTTTTCAAGACTAGCAACAGGTACTTATTAGGGTCATAAGCAGAAACATTACTTTGTTTCGCTTAACACAATGAAGAAAATAAAAATTGATAGTTACGATTATGAGTGTGCAAGCGTCGCATAATTATTTTAAAAAAAATAAATAAATACGAGATTTATATAAAAAATAATAATAATTTATTAATAATAGATTTTTTTTTAAATCGACTGTACGATATTTACACACTCTGCCACTATACATAATATTATTATTAAAAAATAATAATACTATTCACATATGAGTTGCTTTTGAGCACTCGAAGGATAGTGGTTAACGACGTGGATATTTTAGAATTCCTGTTCAAATCTCAAATTTTCCCGTCTTTTTTGCATGTTCTAAAAGATTAGTTATGGAAATAGGACAAAAACTGAATCTTGAATTGGTCTATCGGAGGCTCAATTGGGTGAACCAAGCTTTAAATTTTGATTGAAAAAGGAAAAGCTCTGTTTTTTAACAGGAGCCGTCCGACCAACAACCTATTGAAAAATTATAACCTTTCTGTTGTTTGGTTCCTCGGAATTCTACATTTCTAATCTCACCTAACTCTCTGGGGTTGCATTTGTCATGCCCCAAAGGACAAATCAACTCTCTACCCTTTCCTTTATTCATGGACTTGGGTTTGTTATTTGCGTTAAGTTTTGGTTAAGAATAAATTAATGGCGTATTCCAACTGCTAGCAGTAGGAAGAGCACAAAGTCATAGAATCCTAAAAAGTCTGCGCGATTATAGTAAAATTTGACGGCTCAAATGACAATGAAATGTACCAAATTTTAGACTCGCTAGCAGAAAGCAGAACGTAGTGTCCATATCAAGTTTACCTGATCCTGAAAAAGTCCATTGTTTCAGATGTTTTACAATCCTTCGGAAGACTGCTCTTCTGTTCTTAGTTGACTGTAACAATACATTGCTTTTAATACACACGGTGTCTTTATAAATAGAGGAATGAAATATCTATAATATTTTATATAATATATTGTATAATAATATATTAAATAAGAAATATTTTATAAAAATAATATAATTTTATAAAAATATTTTTCATTTAATATATTATATAATAATATATTATATAAAATATTATGTGTAAATCATTTTCCTTATAAATAAAGAAACAGACATGTAATAGAACTGAGAGAGAGAAACTCGCTTCCCTGAATGAATCATAATTAACAAAAAATAAAATAAAAATGATGCCGATTTGCACTTTTGTTGGGCTGGGTTTGTGCTGAGCAGATTGTGGGGCTTCAAACCTGTGACCCACTGTGATTGAATCAATGAATTACATTTGGACCCCAATCAACCTCAACTTATTTATATGTGGTTTGGTCGAAAGAATCCAAATTTAAGTTCGTTGGCACTAGCCGGCCTACGTGTCAAAATTTTGAATACTGTTTCACTTGAAGTATTGGGATAAAATATTTTAAGATAGTTTATATATAGATAAATTAATTATATATATATAAATTATATTTTAAAATAACATCAATGTAAATTTTAAAAAGTTAAAATATATATTTATAAAACTAAATAATATTTTCTAAATTCTCAATCTAACTATTAAAAAAATTAATCGCTCATCTTCATCATAAAAATGAAAGTAGGGATTTGATTTTCAATTCTCGAGAAAAAAAGATTAAAAAAAGTTACAAAAATAATCTCTAGATGTGAAAAATAAAGTGAAAATTATGAAAATATATTGAAAATATAAAAATCTTTTAATTTCAGCCGGTACATTGAAATCGGCCGGTATTGAGCGAAATGCACCGGTATGAGCGGTATTCACTACTTGGCACGGTACCAGTCACTACCCGACACGGTATTTAAAACTATGCTCCATATCGTGTTAATATTCACGAAGAAAAATACACTGCGGAATGTAAAATGCCTTTGAATTGAAGCATGAGATCGCACTGTATACATCTGGTAAACTTTTTCGTGAATATAAGTAGTCTAAAGAGCTTAAAACAGAACTGCATACATATGCTCGCTCTCTCTCTCTCTAGTACTATTTCTAGCAATGCCTCTTTTGTTTTTAGAGACGAGACGAGACGAGACGAAATAAGATAAGATGAGTTAAGATTAAAGTTAAAAAGTTGAATAAAATATTATTAGAATATATTTTTTAATATTATTTTTATTTTGAGATTTAAAAAAATTAAATTATTTATTTATTTTGTATGAAAATTTAAAAAAATTATAATAATGAGATATAAAATTTTCAAAATTTTAGATTTTAACTTTGAAAGCAAACCAGGCAAGCTTGCCTCTGCACAACTTTTGGATTTTTGAAGTGTGTACAAAAGTAGACAAAAATTATAATGTTATTTACTCACTACATGATGCTGACTCCATTACCTAATATAAATAATGACCCAATTATTCACTTTTTGTTTTGTTTTGTATAATAAACCCGGATAGATACATACATCCTGGCCAAAATAGGGTCCCCCAAAATTGCAGTAATATTTGATGTCCCAGAACCTTTGTCAGATCCAGGATTGTATTGGATAGCTGCATTTAAAGGAGTTCACTCCACTAATATGAGAAAAGATATCTGAAGAATCAACTAGATCATCTTCTTCTTTCACAACTACCTGTACAAAAGATGAACATTTAGGATGAGATAACAGCTTGATCCGGCATTTTAAAGTTTTTGGGAATTTGTAAATACAGTTGCTAATTTTAATGTTTCATGCTCAGCAGATCTTACTTCATCCTCGTCATCCTCTTCATGATTGCTACAAGCAGGCCTATGGGCCTCTCCAAAGTCATCATTCTTTGCAAATCTTCCTCTGACTCGGGGTCGGCTGTCTGCTAGTGTTTTGCGGCAGGCATACTGCACATATGCTTTCAATCATTAGTAACTAAAATTTTAAAACAATCTGCCTGCACATAAGATTCTGACGGTAGTTAATGCATAGATTCTTGTTTGAGCATGATTCACAGAGAGAAACAGAGAGAGCACCTTTATTTTCTTGCTGAAGTTCCTCTCATTCCTCTTCTTCAGGTACCTATGGATCTTCTCTTTCCTCTGTTCGACAGAGAGTTTTCCTACTTTGTAAGTTGAGTCTTCCAGACTTGAAATCTCCGATGCTAATGGAGTAGAACTCCCAGCCTTCCCCACGAGTTGCTGACTCTCAGTAGTAAGTGCCTTTTTAGAAAAATTGAGAAGGAAAATAAACAAGAGTCCCTTTTTGATGGAAAAAGCTAGAGCTAAATTTCTGTTTCTGAAGCCATGTTATGGTAAACACGTATTGATATTTCCCATGTTATTAATCTCAAAATTGATAGATTACCTAGTCAGTAATTTGATACGCATGTTGGTGTGGGGCTTCATGAGGGTGATAGACCAAAAGTCCTTCACAAAGGTCCTCTTAAGTCTATTTTCTCTTTTCTGTAGGATTTGCCACTCAGTTCGGATGCCCCAAGTAAGAGACAGGGAAGTAAATTCATACCCAGTTACCCACACTTCCTTTTTGATTAATTAGAAGTTTCAACCTTTAGTCCCAGAATAGGGGAAACATTCGCAATGCCATAAACTAAAATCTTTTGGCAAGAATGCCATTGTTTTAATATTGAGAAATTTTCAATCCTAAATGGTGTTCATCATACCGGTTCACCAAGAGCACTAAACCTGATAGCGATCTATCCAGAGCAGCATAAAAAAAGTTCTTTTTGCACTTTGAATTTTTTTATTCTCCCTATAAAGTGGAACTTTTTAATGCTGATATATTCAGAGCAAACTGTTATATAGGTTCCTATGGGGCAGAAGATAAGAAATCTATTAAGCATTTCATAAGCAGCAAACCGGTCCAACAGAACTCCTTGTACCTGAAGGTCTCCAGAGTTGAAAACACGCTGCATGGAATCTGAATAGTAAATTCCACCGTTGTCTCCTTGATAATCCAATTCTTGTGGTTGCAGGTCAGAACCCATAAGAATGGTTCCACCGAAAATCCCAGAGCTATCAGCAGATAATGCTGCAGCATTCATGGCCCCTGCAGGCATGTATGTTCCCAAAGCAGGGCCAAGAAAAGAACAAGAAGGAGATGAAGGGTTCAAAGACACATAAGATGGCACTGAGGACAAACAATCCTCTTTGTAAACGGCTGGTAAGGAAGCCCCCATAAGAGGTGCAACTGGGTCAACAGGATACTGTGAGAACCCCTCAACAACAGCATCTGATAAAGGAATTTGAGGCTGCACTGAAGAGAAATCAAATTGATCATGTTGGATTGTAAGATACGGTGGAACAGAGAAGGGAGGGGATGGAGAAAAGTCTATGGAAGCAGATATATCATTGTCAATTTCCTCCTGGGAACCAAAGATTATAGACAGATTGCTACTGTTGTTGGCAGTAATGTTTGAGGTGGTGGCTGTGGGGGCAGTGCTGTTGTTGGTGGTTGCGGGGGCAGGGTTGTACGTTGTGTTAGAATTGCTATTATTATCTTGGTAGCCGTTCAAGTTAGTGTCTATATCTGGAGGTAAGGAAAGATTTGTGGTATAGGAGTTTTCTTCATAACAACAGTTGGAGCTAGAAGTACCCTCAGAATTCTGCAAGTTCTGATCAGGGAAAAGCTCTAGGTCACTAAAATCAAAAATTTCATCCTGCAAAACATTGATTGAAAAGGCAATATTAACATCATGACAATAAATAACTGCAGCATATGCAAACCTTGATATTAATCCTAAGATTACGGTGAACCTTCTCTTTAAGCAAAGTATTTGAAGCAACCTTCTTCATCAAGTTCCTATTTACTAATAGACACGATGCATCTATTCACATAGGCCCTGATTTGAGAAAGAAAGTCAAAACTGAAAGCTAATATTCTCTAATGATGCTGATTTTTTAGTTTGCAGGTCATCAAAGGTGAGCCTTTTAAAGCGTGCTGCATATCTCTTTAAGCCGACCTTAATTGATTCCACCGAAGCATACGTATTTCACATGACATCCCCCTCTCTCTGTACGCATGTACCAAAACTCAAGGCGATTTTATTATTAGTTCATGAGTGGTAGCCATGGACCAATGTTCTGTGTTCAATATGAGATAAACAAACATACAAGTTCTGCAAAAGTGGATGGTCTAATGGTGGGTTTTTTGGCTAATTGAAAAGAATGCGCATTTATGCTCCATGTGACATGTAGCCATGTAGGAACAAAGGTATCCAATATTAGCAAGAAATCAACATAGTAAACAAAGAAAGAAGCTAATGGTATGTTGATTTTGTTCAAGATATAGAGATAGACCGGTTTGAACAAACACTGGGAATTGAAAGGCACTTAAAAGAACGCGTAATGTTATCCATTTGCGATGCTTGTCGCAATGAATACCCTTTCATTCAATCTGAGAAAAGAATCGTAATTGGAAAAGTTCAAAAGAGAAGCGTAAAAGCTACATATTCCACAAGCACCAAAAGCAAAGCTTGAAATTTTCTAGCTACAGGGAAATTTAGGATTATATTACTGCAACTACGATGGTGCCCTTGGACAATGACAGTTTGGTGGGCCGGCGTGCTTGGATACAAGATTAAAATAATGTTTCGGTGAATGTTGTAGCGAGCTGTGGCTGACTCGATGAAACAGAAGTTACTTATACTTTAACACAGAAGTTCCCTTTTTCTTTTTTATTTTAATTGCACGTATACTTGAACTTTTGAGAATGTAAAGATCGTTGATCTAGACGTTCAATGACAAATTTAAAAGAGGAGATGTGGGGAAGATCGAGCAAAGGATGACTTAAGATCGGAAATTGCAAAAGAAGATAATGGAGGGGAAAAATATTGGTGCCACTTGAGAATGTGTGTGTGTGTGTGTGTATGAATTTTGAGAAGTTGAAAGAGGAAAACCGCACCTGTGAAAATAAGAATATTTACGGATATCAGAGCTTAATCGCCAACGAACATGTTAAAAAAAAATCTAAGATATCTAATCCCCACAAATTTGTTTGACGAATCGAGCTCACTCCCCAAATTCGGGCTTCAAAACACAGAAAATCTCGTGGAAAAAAGAAAAGAAAAGAAAGCGGTGACCCAACTGATCAACTTGCAAAACATAATCATATAAGCCACAAGCTAACGCAAATTGGCTCTGGAAAAACATGAAGGAAACACGCATGCATTTAGCCAAAAGAACAAACAATTGCATGCACGAACGTGACAAATGCACACTTTGTTTAAGGTCAGGAAACGTTACAAGGGGAAGCTGCTCCGGTGGCTGAACCACGTCCTGCAACATCTTTCCACCTTTACCCAAGGCCGCGAAAGCCGAGTTTCCCTGTCTACCTCCTAAAACATGAGCAATGGAAAGCATGTAATAGAGTCGACCTCGGACGCCCCAAACCTCGGACTATAAAAGCTTATCCGAAACAAGAATACACACTCAAACAGATCACAAACAAACTGAATAACAGAAAAGAGAGCTCTAGAGAGAGTGATTTCGGTATGAGTTTTGGTTTTTCTTGTTTCGAGAGAAGAAGTTAGAGCTAATTAATAATTAGCTTGGAACATGGAAGTAATGGGGTGGCAGAAGTTACTGATATATATAGAGCCTGAGGGTTGTAAAGGAGCGTCCGTACTTAGCACAATGTTGGAGGGTCAACCCGAGGGTCGCGGTCGTCCACGAATTGCCTCCCTGGCTTATCGCTCACGCGTGGCACTTCCTCACAGGGGTAGAGAAACTATTCCCTGCTCCACTCTGTATGTGCGACCTCAGTCTCCCCCTGGACTTGCATGAGGGTATGCCTCGTGACACGTGGCATGTAACGGTCTAGCTGAAATTCCTTTGACCAAGCCTTTACTATTCCTGGGCCGTGGCCGAGTTTGAATAGTAAAAACCTCTTCTGTCTTTTCTCTTTGACAGTTTTTTTTTAGTAAATCATATATAGTTCAATATATATCTGGGATTTGGCTTGTTTGCGGCTTGCTTCTTGGAGGACCTGCTTTTTGATAGTAACTTTGGAATTTATCTTCGGATTAATAAGGAATTCTTCGGTCTTTTGAGTTTAAAAAAGTATGGCAAAGTGGCCCAAGAGAGAAATAATTGGTATTATATGTGGGTTAATTAATGTTCCTGAAGTCACGATGATCTTCGCCACCAGATTAATATATATATATATATATATATATATATATTGTGTTTTATATTTAATTGTCGAGTAGTACTATACCCATAAAAGATTTCATAAAAATAAAATCACAAATTAATGTAATTTCATGTAATATGTTAACTTTATTTTGCAATAAATGTAATTTTATAATTTGACATAACGTAATTTCATGTAATACGTGACGTCAATTTATAACTTTACTTATATAAAATCTTTTTATACCTAAATCATTTCACTTAATTGTTACTATCTATTTGATCTAATGCCATCAACATGTCAAAAGAATTTGAGGTCACAAAACTAATTGATGCAGGTTCTTTTAATTGTTATACAAGCATATATATGTTTTGCTAGTGTGTGAAGGGAACAATAGTGACAATGTTAATATTTGTGTGGGAAAATTCTAAATTTAGAAAATAGGCATTTTGACTTGTAATTTATTATAGTTGAATTAGGGTTAGGGTGGTTTGAACTTTGAAGAAGGTTGACACATGAATACTTGCTCGAGCAAAGTTCATCTAGCAAGTTTACAAGATCATCGCTTGAGTGGAAATTACGATAACTTGGAGAGGTTTGGATAGTGAATTAAGATGAGATAAGAGTTGAAAGTTAAATAAAATATTGTTAAAATATGATTTTTTTAATATTATTTATATTCTGAGATTTGAAAAAGTTAAATTGTTTATTATATTTTGTTTAGAAGTTTAAAAAAGTTGTAATGATTAGATAAGATCATAAGTTGAGAGTGTTTCATTATTCAAACCACGCCTAAAAGAAAAGTTTGTTATACCTTCTCGGCTCTCGCTTGAAGGAAAATGCAATAATTAAAAATTTCAATCGATATTGGATTCACACTTAATTGATGATTAAACCTACCTACATATACTCTCTTCCACAATTTTCCATTAGATAGAGACTATATACAGTGCAATTATAAATATACTTGAGAGATAGATCCTCATCAAACCTTTTAATAATCTCCTTATTATCAGACCTAATCACCACCATTATATGCACTACTGATTATTAGATGTCTAAAAATTTTTGGTGAATTCATCGGTGCTGTTGGAATTAATATCACAGAAATGGATCGATGAATTAAAGTGATTACAACATCCACTCTTCTATATATATAGTGGATTTGTAAGTGGTGTATGGATATGGCCTACTTGATTTTTATGATGTTTTATAAATGAAATCACTTTGTCAACAAAGATCATGCACGGGTTCATTAAATTTTACTGCTTTTATACATGTTATTGATTTTTGTCGAATTATAATATACTACTTGGTATTTGCATATCCATGTTTTAAATTGAAAGAAATTGTAATAGATCGAACACCAATATTTCATCCTTCGCACGATGCATTAGTGGGGACTAAACAAACCACTTTTTCCAAATTGTTCATAGAACATGCTGTTTTAGCATCCAAAAACCCGTTCAGGAAGTTGTCCTGTATTTTTTGCATTGTACTCAAACGGTATGTTTGGATGTTGAAGAGCAATATCTCATATCACCGTTAATAGTAATGAAATAATTTATTAATATTAGTGAATAGTTTGTAAATAATAGTGAAGTAGTACTCTTAGATAATCTCAAACCTTGTGGTTTGATTTATGTTTGTAATCTCTTTTATTGATTTAACGAAGTTCTGTTTTGTTATAAAAAAAAAAAAATGATAATCTCAAGAACCAAACACAGCCAATTCTTTCTAGCTAAGTGTGGGGATGAGGGTTTGAACTCTGATTGGTCTAAAATTCACACGTTGCCTAGCCTGTTGAGGGGACTTCTCTGCATGGACAAATTGGATATGCCCTACATGAGCATCTCGTAAGGTTCGTGCCTGATAAGTTTCGCTTTATTTGCTTATCTCTTTTTTCTTGTGTACTTGGTTTTTTTGCAGGTTTCTCTCTTTGGCTTGTTTGGATTTAAGTAAAGTATATTTCTTAGGGCCATGTACTCTATATGAATATAATGGTTTTGATGCCTGAGTTTTTAAATTCTTAGTTTATATGTATCTTCTAAGTATCGTGTTTGTAACTACGGTTTTCCTCCGCTACAAGTGAGGATAATCAATAAAATTGAGATTCTGTCCTCTTCTAAAAAAAAAAAATTAAAAAAAAAAAAAAAAAAAACCAATTTACATGCTTAATTTGCCTAGCTACAATATCTCCATCATCCTGTACGGATAAAATTGCTAATGCTACGAACATGTTGCCATTGCCTAACGTACGTAAATTACATGCATGATCAAAGACAACCAAAAAAAAAAAAACAGGTTGCACAACTTTGTTTTGTTCGACACGTGGACAGTCGAAGCCAGCTTCTCGTCCACCACCATACGTAATTAAATATGCTCGCTTGCTATAATTTTCTGCACTTGATCGAATGCATTAACACAAAAATGGGATTAAATTTCCATCCATCCAGAAGACAAGAAAATAGGTTTTACGCTAAACAGAACAAAGCTCGAACTGATGGGAGATTTCATGCCCTCATATGTGCATGATTCCCAATACAATGCAAAGGACAGACAACCACATGCTGCATGCATTACCACCTAGCTAGCTAGCCTACGAAAATGAAATCTTATCTCATGGCGGCCTGCTCTGCTTTGCTTCCCTTACGTACACAACCTACCTATCTTCAGCAATCTTCAGATACTCCTTTCGTACATGTCACAGGAATCAAATCCCTCTCGTTTCTTTGCCACACGACCCGTAGCTCGGGAACATTCGTCATCTGCTTGATTGCTGATCAAAACATACCTCGTGCATTTGCTCAGCAAAAGATGGTTAAATTCCCCCTCCACTTTTCTCAGTTTGGGCTATATATATATATGTTTGGTGCTGCATGCATGCTATATTCAGATTCTAGCTGCATTAACTCTATTCAGTTCTTTCGTTACCCAATATGGCAATGCAGATTATAAATTCGCTCGTAAAGAGCTTCTGTTTTGCCTGTTTTGGCAAAATTCGATTGCATGATCGATCACGAACTGGTTCGCGTGCTCCATGAAAAATCTTCCCCAGTACTCCTGCGAGATATGCTTGCTTGGGCTCTAAGATAATGTTTCGCTGTATTTTGCATCTATCTTCCCTGGTTTGCTCTGCTGCAAAAAACAGATTTAGCATCGAGAGGAAAATGGATGACTGGCTAGCAATGGCAGTCTCCATTCACATGCCTAGCTGCTACAATGAATGCCAGGATTCTCGACAGAGTGGCATCAATTCGCCACTCTACCATTGCGGTGTAATTTTAAGTACATAATATAAATAATTAAATATGTTTTTTTATGGTTTAATTACACTTTGCCCTCTCAAAATTTTACTCAATTCACAATGTACTTTCGAAACTAATAAAAAGTAGACGCTCGAACTTTCAAAACTTCTCAATCTCCCCTTCAAAAAAAAGGCATTATAGCATTTGTAAAAACGAGGGACATACTAAGAATAACTGTCCTTTAGTGAGGTATACGACCAATACAAATTTTTTTAGTTTTATATGTCTTAATCTAAGAATTTATTTCTTGTGTGTTTATTTGTGTTTTGTTGTAGGGATTTTGGGCATACGACTGACAACATATCTTTAAACTAGGATCTTTAGTTTTACTTCAGTTGTACACTGTATGTAATATTTGTATTGATTTCATTTTTATGTTACGGTGATAATTTTTTAACAACTATAATTGATTTTATTTTTATGTTACAGTGAATGGTCATTGGAGTGAAATGATGTATCGCTCGTCAATTTATTTTTTAATATTGTGGAGTGAATGAGATTTTATGTAACTTATTAGTGATTTTAGGAACATGTTATTTTTATGGAGTGAATTCAATTTGCTAGTTATGAAGTTCAATTTATTGTAAGCATTTAATTGTTTGTTATGGTCTTCTATTTCAGCAGAGGAATCGTTATGCATTTAATTATTTGAAAACACATTTAATTGCTCGTCATTATCGTCTGAAAACACATGTAATTGTTTGTTATGGTCATCTGTTTCAGCAGAGGATTTGTTACGCATGTAACTGCAACATTTCCTTCATACATTTGGATTCAGAAACTGGTGGTTTCATAAAAAAAGGCTAGAAGCTGGATACAAAACAATATATTCTTTGATCTCGAGTCCTCACCTGCACTTGAACATAACAAGAATAATCCTATTCTGGGTCTGTGGCTCTTGGCATCATTGAAATGGCAGTGGAAGATGATTTGTGTCACTTTCTAAGCTTTTGTTTGTGGGCATCTCTTCAAAACAAGAACCCACAAGATGCCCCATACCTATTTCAGAACTTGATCAGTTCCAAAACTTGATAATGTCAAAGCTGAATTGTTTGGCCAGGGACATATGTAATTGTGTGTATGCACTATGTGGAATGACAATAATCCTCTGTGTTTCTGTTTATACTTGAGTTTTTGTTTCGATTGTAACATGCTTAGAGCATATTTTTTCAAAAAATGAAAAGTTTGAGTTCTCATTCCAGTTCAAGTTCTTGGACTGCAAGAAGGAAAGATGTGGCTAGTTTTGAAAGAACTTTTTACTACTGTGGCATTCCATCGAAACTATGTATTTTTGGCAAAGACACTAGTTTTGGTAGAAGATTTTATAATTGTCCCAACTATAAGAGCAACAACCAATGTGATTTTTTTTGAATAGATTGATCTTCAAATTGAACAAAACACATGATGCAAGATGACGTTGGAGTTAGCTGAACGAATAAACGATAGGATACATGATGAACATGTAAAGATTGAACAAGCCAAATTACAAGCCATGGAGAAGAAGTACATGGGAACCTTGAAAACGTTGTTCTTGTTCTCGTTGTTTTTTATTGTGATTTTTGCTGTAAGTTTTATGTATTCGAGAAAAAATAATGCATGCCAATTATTGCTAAGATTCATGTAATCATTAAGTTTTTTTTTTATTTTTTTTATTTTAATGTTTAGAGCACTTTTTTTATGCCAATTTTGTATCAAAAAAGTTTTAGGAAATGATAATGGAGATGTCACTTTCTACCTTCACAAGTTGAATGCATTTTCCTGTCTCATCACAAAATATTTCACACACGGATTCAACGCCATATAGAACATCTAATACAGATAAAGATTTCGATGAATTTGGAGGGCGAATTATGCATCATCTGGTCACATAATTGGCATATAGTTTTTATTAACAGCAAAATCCGATCCAAACACGAGCACAGTCCTACTTAATAAGTGGTATGGAATACAAATAACAAGTTCCCTAAAATCACCAATAAGTTACATAAAATCAATCAAATAAAAATATCATTCTTGATTTATTTTATTACTGTAAATATCATTTCTTGATAAAAGTCTCAGATCTCATTTCTTTGTAGTTGATTGACAAACGGCATAGCGTGATTGGTTGAAATAAATGCGGGGTTAAAAAAAATGGTTGGTGTATAAGATTATTTTAAATGAAAGATGAAAGTTAAAAAAATATTGTTAGAATTTTTTAATATTATTATTATTTTGAAATTTGAAAAAGTTAAATTGTTTATTATATTTTGTATAAGAATTTAAGAAAGTTGTAACGATAAGATAAGATAAATACTTTCTGAATCCAAACAGAACCTAAAATAATATAAATCAAAGCACATATTCTATAACAAGACTAGCTAGTTATAAGCTACTCACGTTAAAAAAGTTGTGACAGCTACGAAAGTGGCATCGGGTCCATCTCAAAGACTCAAACATGCTTAGTTTTCTACGTACACACGGATGTTTGAATTGAGAATCATACATCTTGTTGAAGAATATAAATATATAGTTATCATGTAATATCTTTTTCAGCCAAACAGTCAATCTGCTTTAATTTGCAGCAATACTTGGCCAAACTTCTGATTTGATCATACCCTCTCTCTCTCTCTCTCTCTCCCCTGGAGATCAACTTCATGCATGGTTATATATATCTTGATCTTCAGTCAAATAATCAATCTGCTTTGCGGAAATCCCGATAAGATACCTAGTTTGACTCCTTTTTAATTTCTTTTCCCTGCAGATCGAACTGATCATGATCAATAACTCATCCAACTCTTGCATGTGCTTTATCTTTCGTGAAAAAGCATCGATGATCCCTACGATAACATGGATAATGATAGACTTATTACATTCTACTGTGATCCGTTTATTACTTCTTCTATTTTTTATTTAATAGTTAAAGAAGTGTGATTATTAGTAAAATTATATATATTTTTAATGATTAAAGATGTTAAAAAAATACTTAAAAAATAATAAAAAAATAAAAATTTCAAATACACTAGTAAATGAGTGTTAGGAGGTAGTAAGCCTATGATAATATTCCCTGCAGCTTTACATGGTCCTCATCAGATTAATTATTCAAGGAATTTTATGCAATAACCACTATTTACTCTTACATCCTATATTTATAATTTTTTTTTATAGGATGTATGGCCGGTATTTTTTATAGAATATGAGAATATTTTTTATAGAATATAGAGTATAAAATAATAAATAGTGACTGATAAGAAGAATGTTTTTAATTATTCCTTACTACTACTGGTCTACCACTACTACGCATGCATGATGAGAACTAGTGGAGGCTTTGATTCTACAGGTGTTGTAACGCCCAGAGGCCACGGATGATCGGATCCACGATACGTCGATATATATATGCATTTCCCATGGCAAACGTACGTTGGAATTCTACGTACACCAGGAAAGAAGCTCAAAAGTTCTAACTCGCACCGTTTCGCAATACGATATTATATCAAGTATTCTTACCTATTGGCTATTTTATTTCTAAATACCATTCAAATATAATATTTTTTAATTTTTAATTTTCAATTTTTTAATCTAATTATTATTTAGTTATTATAATTTTTCTAAATTCCCAAACAAAGCACAAAAAATAATACTATTTTTTCAAGTTTCAAATAAAAAATAATATTAACAAATAATTTTTTAGATAATTTTTTATCTTTATAATATTTGTATTTAATTTATTCTCTCGTTTCCTAAAATCTAATAAAACATTTTAATTCAGACTATTTAACTGTTATTTCTTGATATGCTAACATATTCTAAAGCCCCGTTTGGATAAACAATTGGTCTCATTTCATCTCAACATATAAATACTACTCAAGCGTAAACATTTTTTAATTTCTCTTTTATACTTTTCATCTAATTATTATTAATCATTACAAATTTTACAAATTTCTATATAAAACATAAAAAATAATTCAATTTTTTTAAATTTTAAAATAAAAATTATATTAAAAAAATTATATTATAATAATATTTTAATTTTATAATATTTTTATTTAACTTTTTTTTTCTTATTTTTTAAAACTCGACAAAAAATATTAATTTAAATTATTTTATTATCATTTATGAATCATTTTGAAAAGAGAATTCTTCTTGGCAGGGTGAGTGAAGGCCCTAGCCTAGGCCCTCCTAGGACTAGGCGTGCAGCCCGACTCCGTATGGATAATACGAGAAGACTCGGGTCCAGCGTGCGGGGTATGTGTCAGGGAGAAGAGGGCCGTCAAAGCGAACAAGTGTATCACTGCCAACACATCCTGCAGGAGATCACACTGCGTTAATGGTACGGGAACAACCACGAGCGACAACAGCAGCAACAACCATGCCTTGACCTTGGAATTTTGATAGTGAGCACACTTCCTCCACTCGACGTGAAGGACACACTAACATTTAATGCGACAGCGTGACCATTAAGGAGACATGTAGTTGCCTACTAGAAATATGGTTTTCAGTACAACCTGCAGACAACCCGATAATAGTAAAGAGGGGACCGCCTCAGCTAAGTATATAAACCAATCTTTTAATACCATGCTAGAAGCCATATCGGTCAGGACGCTGAAAATAAATATTTTGATATTGATACAGTTTTGTATATTATTTCAGAATAGTTGATATATGAATAAATTATATATATAAATATATATAAATTATATTTTAAAATAATAATCTATATATGAATAAATTATATACAAATACATATATATAAATTATAAATAGTCTGGTCTAAATTGGAGTAAAAAAATAAACTTATAGTTTGAAAAAAAATAAAAAAAAAAATTGAAGGCCGAAATTGAGGTCCGTACGAAACGGTCTTGGTACCTGTACCGGCCCCGCGGTCGATATGAAAAATATCGGCCGTACCGGCCAGTACAGTACGAAACTGAAAACTGTGATATAAACCTTTCTCCAGGCTTAGGTAAGGGGGATCTATTTGAAACTCTCTTCATCTTCTTCTCTATCATTCCTCTTTCCTATCACTGCACTCAATATTAACTTTGGCATTAAAAGTGGTGCGCACACACACCTCAAACTAGGGGTGTTCAACCGGATCCGGATCCAGATATCCGACCATAACTGGATCCTGATGCTAAAATCAGGACGGTTATCTACCAGGATTAATCTGGATTTAATCTAGACAGATAATCAGATTCTATCCGGATATCTGGATTGTAACCGGATATCTGGAATATAACCGGATTTAATCCGGGTTATAACCGGATAAATCCGGTTTTAATTTTTTATTTTTTTAAAAAAAGACTTTAAAACTTAAAAAATGTTTTTATATCGCTTTTTTTAAAAAAACAAATTATGATATGTTTAAATTGCCCAGTTTTTTTTTTTAAAAATAATTTAAACACTTTTTAAAAGAATTTTATAAAAAAAATAAATTAACAAAAAAAATAAATAAAAATAAAAAATATTGTTATTACATCACAATGCAAAACATAAATTTACAAAAAATAAAAGAAATAATAATACATCACAACTAATTAAAATAAAACATAAATTTACAAAAATCAAAATGCATTAGTCTTCACATCTTGAATCTGGAATAAGGGAAACATTGATTTCTTTCACCTTGATCTGGTGATGCCATTGAGCTACTTACTTTGTCCATCAACTAATGTTGAACATACTCCTTCTCTGGCTCCTCCCTTGAAAATGCAACAATCAGCTCTGATCGTATTACACAAACTGATTTTATTACACAAATTCTAGTACCCAACTCAGATTGTGGAGGCCAATTGCTTCTTCGACTCTCTACGCCTCTTAGTTCTAATTTCCCATTATATGTTTTCAGAAAACTGGTTTTATCATACTAATCGTATTTGTAGATATTTCCATCATATAAGGAATCCATTTAAGCTGCCAGTAAGCAGTTTCTAAGAATCACTTCAAATTTCAAAGTAATAATACTTGTCCACAGATGCAAATACTAAAAACCAAGTCGAGGAATAAAAAATAGCAGAAAAAATATCAAAAATAGCAGTCACTTTTGTCATGATAACATACCTGATGAACATTTTTAAGCACATATTTAGCAAGTGTGTTAGCAATAGTTGCAACAAACCAAAACACACAAATATTAATACAAAGAACTAAGAAACTCATGATCTGGTTAAATTAAATATGTCATGGTTCCAATAACTTACTGCATAAGGAGAGTTTTCAATGCATAGGGTGGGAGTCCATATGCTTAAGTTGCTGAAGTTGAAGGAAGATGGTTACCTTAAGCAGAAAAAAATGTAGATGTTAAGTTAAATGGATAAATTAATAATAAAAAATCAAACTTAACAAATTAAAGTGTTTACCTTCAATGTCAACGCGTTCTACATGCTCCTCGACCTCCCAAGAACTAAGTGGTTCATAAGTCAACCAATTTTGCTTGCAAATTAGTGCTTGGACAGTCTCTAGAGCTAATGAGCTTCGATATGGGTCTATTACACTTGGACAGTCTCCTCCAATTCAAAGATTATTGTTTTGAGGACAAGCCAATCCTATATCTGAAATGGTATGAGTTTTTCACTCTAAATTTCTTCACTACTTGTTCTAAAAATTTAAATCAATAAAACAATATAAATTTTATTATTTATGATATACAACTTATTAGACCATTCTAATTAGCATAAGTACTGCCACAAACTGCCCCAACTCAAATAAATTGCAATTGAGAGTTACCACTTACACATCAAGACCATATAAATGGACAGGAATCGACTCTTTTTTTTTCCCTTTTCATTTCCCATGATTCTTTTTATAAGATTCCATATGAATTTTGCTTAACATGATATTTTCCTTGTTGTTCTTTCTTCTCTTGTTTTATTCTCCTCACTTAAATTATTATAATGTTCCCTCTACAAAAGAGCCAATATAATTGCATATTTTAAACTCTCTAAGCTTATGGATATTTATGGATATTGACTAGTGTAACACGAAATGGTTTTTCTGTATTGACTGGGCAATTTATGGATATTTGAATTATTCTCGAGATGTATCCAAGTGTCTTTTTAACACTTGGTGGATACATAGGAAAAAATTGGTGTATGTCCCTAAATAATAAGCAAGGTAAAAAACAAAACAGATATTATGGCAGCAACAAGTGAATATATGCAGGCATTATGTATAAAATGAGCTGCTATGGGAACCAAATGCACATAATGCCACAAATGCTTTTGGCATTCTCTCTTGCACATAAACATGACGTTTACAGATCATCAAACACAATCCAACATGAATGATCATTAGGTGCACATTGACATGTGAACTAGCATGAAGTTCATAAATCCAGCAAAAGGAAATATGGGTAGTCTCAAAATCAGGTTCTTAACTAATAAAGACCCAATTGAAAGCGGCTTGACCTCATTATATGATGAACATTGATTAGATCAGAAATTATAACAATTTAAGAAAAGGAAAAAGAGTTGAAAATTTTCCAAACTCAAGTTGCTCGATGAGGATATATAGTCATCCAGATTAATAAACAAAAATATAAAAAAATAAATTGATCAGATGGGCATATTTAGAGATTAATTTTATATAAAAAAAATATATATAAAGATGTAAAGAAAATATAAACAAAAAATGAACGAGAAAAAAAAATAAGGAAAGGAGTAGAAAAAATTTACCAAACTCAGGCTGCTGAACGAGGATAGTCATCCCGAATCAAAACAAAACCACACAACCTCAACACAACGAAAGAAAACGGTAGAAAACCTAATACATGTGATGAATGGTTGGTATTTATAATTGGCCGGACAATCCAAAGAAAACCCTAAGTACAAAAGAAACGTACCTTAAGAGCTTAGAGAGAGAGAGCCTTCGATGGTAGCCTCCGATGGTAGCTTAGAGAGAGAGAGCCTTCAATGGTACCCTAAGTTTGAAGAAGACGAGAAAGCTGCAAATCCTAAGCGAGAGAGAAGCGGATTCGAGAATGAAGAGAAGATTTAAGAACGAAGAGAAGCGGATTCGAGAATGAGAGAGATGCGGGTTTTTTCATTTTAAATGATCCGGTTACGGATAACTGGGTCACATAACCGGATCCAGAATCTTTTTAACTGCCCGGGTGTAATCCGGGCGGATAACTACCCGGATGCACTCGGGTTTTCGTGTTTTAGACCGGATCCGAAAAAAAAACCGGACCGGTTGAACACTCTTACCTCAAACCCTTAATTGTTGTTGTTTTGTAGGACACCACCATAGAAGGAGAGGAGCGTGACGGGTACAAAACACGGCATCAATATATCACATTACTATTTACTAATTTTTTATTTCGTTCAATCTCAATATTCAAAAGAGGAAGTATCAAAACGGCTTCACTAGCTCCCTCCCAATTAAAGTACTCCTCGACGCAGACTTTCTTCGATAATTTCTCGAGTTTGAAAAGCAAACAAATCAATTTTAAATAACTTCTAATTGAGAAATTGCCATTACCCTCAATTCATTTACAAGATATTAATGTTTGATTTGATTTGATTATCTCTCAGATATTCTCAACAGAACTACAGTTCTCTGTTTGCATGTCTTTGTTCTCAAGATATTTTTGACAAGATAATGCTGAAATCCGATGTAGAAGAAAAACATTTCCTCGTGTAATTTTAGTTGGGATAAACAAGGTATAGATTAGGAACACTTTTTAAGTTTTTCCAAATGTTTTTTTCCCTAATCAGAATTAGGAACACTTTCAATCAAGAACAGAACAGTTTAGTAGAAATATTTATATTAACTGTTTGATAATTTTTCTCCAATAATTTTTTAAATAATAAATTATTATTATTAAGTTTTGGAATAAATAAGTTTTTCAGAATAATTTTTAAGAATAAAATATTATAATTAATAAATAAGTTTTAGAATAGTCGTTGAAGATTCATGCAAGTAGACAAATTATTAACTGTTCTGAAGATATTAATAACACGATATTTTAATTTTTCATTTTCTCTTAGACTATAATATTGACATATTTTTATTTTTGTTTTTTCTTAAAATTATTATATATCCATAAATTATAATTAGGCCATTTTGGACTCGTCAGGTCGGAGGCCGTACATCCCAAATCTGGTGTCTATTTTTCTTATTTATTTATTTATTACATTTTTTTTGTTTATTAGCTATTTTTATTAAATGAATTGAAATTAAAACTAAAAGAATTTAAATAAAATATTATAAAAATATATTTTTTAATGTTATTTTTATTTTATAATTTTAAAAATAATTATTTATTTAATTTATATAAAAATTTTAAAAAAATTATAATAATTAGATGAGATGAATTGTGAGTTATTGTGAAAATAAAGTAGGCACAAAAACCACACCTCTCTCAATTTCCTCTCTCTTCTTGTTCACTCCTCTCATTTCGGGCGAGACAGGCTCGGAGCGAAACCCTAGCTCTCTCACCTACAATGAACTGCTCAAGTAACTCTATCTTCTCTCACTTTCTCCTTTTCCTTCTGGTATTCAGTTGCATTTTGGTTATTATTTTCTGATCTCTGTTCTATGCGCGTTTTACTATGCCTGTACAGTCTCCGGCGAAGTGCCGGAAGAGCCCGTGGTTTCCAAGAAATCTGGGCTGCTCTACGAGAAGCGGTTAATCGAGAGGCACATCTCCGTATGTTTGTTTCTCTTTCTTTGTTCTAGGTTGTCTTTTGCTCTCTCGTTGTTAGTTGCTTGGTTGCTCAGAAAAGTTCGGGGAGTAATGTCTAGAATAAAATTGAGGTTTCAGGATTTTGGGAACTAGAAATCATAAAAATACCAAAAAGGATAATTTTTTAATTCAGAAAGACTAATTCTATGGTAGATTATGTTTTCCTGGCTAGTAAGCTGAATGTTGGCTCATACTTAGGAGCTGAGAAGGGCTTGAAAGTGTAATTCTTAATCGTTAGGTTAATTGTTTCTGATTTTTTTTGCCCACTTGGAGTGCAAATATTTCGGCACAAGCGTGATTTTAATGCTTCATTTCTCCTTTAATTGGTTTTGGGAGGCAAGCTGGGGTTGTGGATTTGTTTGCTTATTCACAGAGCTTAATGATTTCCCCGACGCCAACCAGAATTATCAATTTATCAGCCCTAAACTGTGCGGTTTGGGGAGGTAGTTTGGTGCCAAAATGTGATTTCCCTTTGTTTATTCTCATTCAATAGATCTAATTAATCTAAATGGAGAAATACTTGTAAATTTTTACTCCTGTTCTTCACGGCATTTTGGAATGTTTGGAGTTTCCATTTTGTTGTGAAACAACAACTTGGGATTTAGGATGGATGGGAAAACTTTTCTTATTTTCTTTCTTCCGTTCAGAACGTTAATACCTTTGCTTCATACTTTTCTACTCTTTTTTTAAGTTGAACGGATGGCTGCTTTTATCTTTTTCATTCCTTTGGTTCAGTATTTTCTTAGTTAATGTTTCCGCAATTTACTTGTTCATGCCAAAAAAACCTTGATATATGTCTTCTCAATAGTGTTTTGTAACATTCAATGATTAATTTGCCTTTTTTTTTTAATTTTATTTTTATAACAGTGCTATTTTGATGAAATACTGCATCTTTATTTTGAATAGGATTTTGGAAAATGCCCAATTACGGGGGAACCACTTACGCTGGATGATATTGTTTCAATCAATACAGGCAAGGTACACTTAGAAAATTTGTATGTTTTCTGTTTTTAACATTATAGGAAGTTCTCATGAATTTTTAGTATGGAGGACCTTCCTATCAATAAACTTTATTGGACTCAACCTGCATGAATTTTTAGTATCTTTTTTACCTTCTAGATAGGTGTCTCTCTTATATACCTCCTGTGTACTAGAGTTGCGCCTTTTGCGCTTATCAGTAAATATTTATTACTCATAAAAAATGTTATAGGAAGTTCGCGCAGTTGGATTTGAACCTAGTCATCTTTTACACTGACAAAGATATTGTATAAGCTAAGGTAGTTAAGAGGCTTGCTGTTAATTGCATTTATCGTGCACTGATGCATTCTTGGTGGCTTGCCATGCAGATAGTGAAGCCCAGACCTCTACAGGCTGCAAGCATACCCGGCATGCTTGGAATGTTCCAGAATGTATGGGGATTCGGTCTATGACCATATTTTCCCGATTTGTGTTGTATAGATTCTTTATATATATATATATATAAGTAAGAAATTTATTAATCCACATAATTAGGCATAGCCCCAGTACAGAGGGAGTATACAAGAGAAATTGCATAGATTCTTTAGATAGCTTTACATGCTGCAGACTCTTGTCCATTTTTCTCAGTTCTTAATACAGTACTGTTCATTAGATTGTGGTTCTTCATTGTCATTAGTTTGTCATGGCCATGAAACTTGGACTCTAGTTTGTTTTTTATGGTCAGTAGATTTTAGACATGCAACTAGTGCATGTATTGATATCATCATCGTTAATTCCTCTTGTTGAAACTCTATAGCTGTGGTCTGATATGATGGAAAGTAGCAATTACATCATTCAATATGAGGAAAAACAAAAAATTTGGAATTTGGAGATTTTACAATCCTTCTCCCTTTCTCTCACACGTACAATCTTGACCTAATGTCATCGAAGATACTCATGGAGTTCACACGGTGTGGGACAATTTCAAAATTAAAAACATGGTTGTCTGCTGCTAAAATCAATGGCTATCATGTTGGCTTATATGGTATGGGAGAAGGTAGAACCAAAACTTATGAATCTTGCTAGGGTTTTATGTGTTTCATGGATTGACTTCACTGATGTAAACTTGCTGTAATTTCTTGCAGTAAGAGAGAAAATTGTAGAAAATATTGCTTTGTGGGCAAGAAGAGTGAGGTTTTCTGAATTCCCTTTGGGTTGAATGATACCTCAACCACCTAAAATAGGGTGACCAGTGGGGTCACGGATATGGATGTATATGAGTGGTACTTTTGTGCAAGACTGCAGGAAATTAAAACAAGAAAAATACCTGATTTTGTCACAAGATAAGAGATTATGATAGGATATACTTGTCTATATTCTGGTACTCTTTTGCTTATTAGGTGGATCTCTTGTATACTTTGTGTACTGGGGTAACACCCTTTATGACTCTTAGCAAAACTTATGTTACTTAAAAAAAGTCTAATGCTTTGATTGAAAATATAGGTTTCAACATACTGTTATATTCCACCTTCAATGGAGATTCTAATATAAGTAGTAGTGAGTGGTGGTATTGTTTTATTCATTGGGACAACCACGTATGTTCATTGTTGCTATCTCTGTTGTTCACAGCACCATCTCTTCAAAATCGCCATTAGAATATTGGTTGCTGTTTGGTATTTCCATTCTGATTATTGTCTTTGTGACCATCTCCTCAGTGTTGTTCTAGTGCTTTATTGCCACTACTTCCATTGTTGACCCCTCCACTGTTGCCCTAATTACCTCATGACCACCGTGATTTTGTCAACTATGCCACCATTGTCACTATGTTGCTGATGCTGCTGCAGTCTGGTCCTCTATAACCTGTGGCAATGCTGACACGGCATCCGAGACTATCACCATCAGCATGACCACCACTGACATGATTGTTATCAGTATCACCACCGCCACAATAGCTACATGCTGTCATCACTGTCACAAAACCATATCTGTGTCAAGCATTTCAAATCATAGCCCAAATTCCGAGTCTTGTGGAAATGTTGATCAATAATTCATTTATTAGTATATTTCGTTGAAATGGCCTTTTTAGTGCAGGCTTAATCTCTTTGCCACAAGTTTAAATAACTGCATTGGAAAACTAGATCCAGAAGAAGGATAAAAACTGTATTACTTCCAACGAACTCTTCTTGCCACAGAACTAGTAATACACATTATATGGGTCTGAACTAGTTATACATGTAATATGGGTCTTCAGTTTTTGTATATGTCAAGTATGCTTGAGCTGTATAAGGTTATCGGGATTTCATATACCTGAAGTAGGCAATAATTGCATAGATTTATTTTATTCCTTGCAATGGTCATAAGCACAAACTGAGTCATCAAGTATAAGGGATTTCTTATATTGGGTTGGATGATCCTGTTCATGTTTTTTCTTTCGTATGTGAAACATACTGTCTGCCCTGCAGGCTGCAACATCCCCTTGTGTTTTTTAATGAGTTAATCATCTATCAAAAGTTTTTGATAAGTAATTGGAAGCTTTATTGACAATAACAATAGGCGTAGCCCTGGTACATGGGTAGTATACAATATCCTTTTATTTTGATATGGTGTGTGTGCATGCTAATTTATGATATCAATTTGGGCTCTTAGTGAGCTATGTCTTGTATCAATTTGTTAAATAATGCTGATTGCTATAGTGGCTTATGTTTTTCACCTTGATTCTATCAATTAAGAAGTAATTGAGTTTCTCTTGATTGTTAAGTCATAAGGTATACTCCTCTCTGTGCTTACAGGAATGGGATGGTCTGATGCTATCCAATTTTGCTTTGGAACAACAACTGCATACAGCAAGACAAGAGCTAAGTCATGCACTGTACCAGGTATTAGCAAAAACATTCTTCTGGAGTTGGTTTATTACTAGAGTTTGTTTTTGAGGCTTTGAGGTGAACTTGACTAAGTTGGAATTGCTTCCGGTTGGGAGAGTGGAGAATGTAGCTAGTTTGGCAGATATCCTTGGATGTAGGATGCAATCACTCCAGCTCGCTTCTTTTTTCAATACTTTGGGAATTTTTTTCTTCACTCTTTTCACAATATCTCATGCCCGGTTCCTTATCTTGCACATTCCTGTTTTGCTTTTTAAAATCTCTGATGACGCTTGATTGCTATGTTATGCTTATATCTTATAGATTTAATGCATCTATAACTTCCATGGTTTCATCTAAAATTTGGTGGGTTCAACCTGTCATTTATGGGCAGCATGATGCTGCTTGCCGCGTGATTGCAAGACTTAAAAAAGAAAGGGATGAAGCAAGGTCATTGCTTGCTCAGGCTGATCGGCAGATACCCATGTCAGCATCAGTGGCAGTTACAGCAAACACTCCTTCAATTAGCAATGGTAAAAGAGGTAGATAGTTCCACTATGCGATTCTTGGTTTGTATTCTTTTTGTATTAATTTAAATCATAGCTAATTGGGGTTCTGTTAATTCCATTATAGCTGCTGAGGATGAGGAGTTGGGCCCTGGTGGAAAGAGAATACGGCCTGGAATATCTGCTGGTATTATTGCTGAGCTAACTGACTGTAATGCATCTCTCTCACAACAGCGTAAAAAACGCCAGGTATTGCTCGTTTTGATTTAGTATTACAGAGATTGTTTTGATTGCTGCACTAGCTGATTTGTTAAAAGGACATTCTCTTGTACTTATTATCTCTATTATCTGTCGTACATTCCTTTCATTGCTTGGTTACAGGGAAGGGGGAGGGGAAGAAGAAGTACGGGAGCACAGAGATTCCTTTTCCATTCCCCTCTAGGCCCACCATTTACATCCTCCCAAAGTTGGGGGGAAATGGGAGGAAGAAGAGAGGAGTGTGTTTCAATGTTTTTAGTTTTGGGGCTCACAAATCATTTCTCTTCTCTCCAGTTCCACCAAAGCAACTAAACACCTAAAGGGACAATAGACATACTTTGATTTTTCCTTCCCTATCCCTCCATTTTGCCAAATGTATGTTTTTATTATTATTATTATTATTATTATTATTATAGGTAAAAGTAAGTTTTATTGATAAAAGAATAGAAACAAAGTACCCAGGAGCATACAAACAGAACATGAAACCTAATTACATCTAGGTACTAGTGAGAGATACAAGCAGATCATGGAAAGTATCCGTATTACAAATAATGGCCGAAGCCCAAGAAAATAAAGTATTGTAAAAGAATCGCTTCAGCTCCTCCAAAGAACACTCCATGTCTTCAAAGCACCTCTTATTTCTCTCTAGCCACAAGCACCAGATAATGCAATGAGGAATCATTCTCCACACAGCAGCTATACGTGAATTCCCCCTAATTCCTGTCCAGCACCCCAGAATATCTCTAACTGTTCTAGGCATAACCCAAGCCACCCTTGTCCTATTAAGGATCTCATTCCATTAACACATTGCCACCTCACAATGTAACATAAGATGATCCACTGATTCTCCATCACACTTACACAAGAAGCACCAATCTACTATGATAAGACCACGTTTTCTCAAATTATCTGACGTGAGGATCCGCCCAAGAGAGGCAGTCCATACAAAGAAAGTGATCTTAGATGGTACTTTACGTTGCCAAATGGCCTTCCAAAGAAAATTATGGTCATTAGAAACTCCCAAGAGGGGCTGCACTGAAAATTTGTTATTGCCATTCAAAATCCAGATCAGATTATCCTCCAACTCACTGCCCATCACTATTGCATATAGCGAGTCAAAAAATTCAGCAAGCATATCCAGCTCCCAATCATGAACAGCTCTCGAGAAGCTTACATCCCAATGGACAACACCATTAGAAATTATCACTAAGACAGCCACGACAGCCTCTGTCGCTGGAAATTTGATAAAGTGTGGGAAACACTTGCTTTAGGACCCGTTCACCACTCCAAGCATCGTGCCAAAAGAAAACTCTTATCACCTCTTCCAATTGCAAATCTAAAATACTTGGAGAATCTATCCCATCCCACTCTAATATTTTTCCACAATCCCACCCCATGTGTTCCCCTAGCTTCCTTAGAACACCAGCCTCCCCTCATACTCTCATATTTAGCATCTATGACTTCTCGCCATAAACCCTCCCCCTCCTTATGGTATCTCCACAACCATTTCCCCATTAGTGTTTTATTGAAAGCCCTCACGTCACACACCCCCAACCCACCACATTGAATGGGTAAGCAAACTTTATCCCAACTCGCAAGATGGAACTTCATTTCTTCCTCCATCCCACCCCATAGAAAATTGCGAAAGATTTTCTCCATACAAGAGGCCACACTTGCCGGTAATGGAAAGAGGGATAAGAAATAAGTAGGGAGATTGGAAAGAGTGCTCTTGATAAGAGTCAAATGACCACCTTTAGACAAATATATCCGTTTCCACCCAGCCAATCGTCTTTCAATTCTTTGTAACACACCATCCCAGATGGTTTTTGTCTTGATAGCAGCCCCCAACAGTAAGCCCAGATATTTCAAGGGCAGCGAGGCAACCTTGCAACCCAGAATGTTCGCCAAACCTTGGATATTATGTACACTACCCACGGGAACCATTGCAGACTTTGATAGGATTACCTTCAAGCCTAAAACCGCTTTGAAACAAAGTAGCACAGCCCTCAAATATTGCAAATTATCAATGTTCGGTTCACAAAACAATAGTCTGCCATCAGCAAATAAAAGATGAGATATGGGAGCCCCACCCACTGAAAATCCAACAAGAAAACCTCCATTCAACGCCGCACGCAACATTCGACTCAGTGCTTCCATAACAACCACAAAAAGCAAAGGGGAGAGTGGGTCCCCTTGCTGGAGGCCCCTAGAGCTGTTAAAAAATCCTTCTGGTACTCCATTGACCAAAAAGGAGAACTGAGCCGTTGATATTCAATGCCTAATCCATGTAATCCATCTATCCCCAAAACCGCACCTCCCAAGTAACACAAAAAGTTCCAATTAACATGGTCATAAGCCTCCTCCATGTCTAACTTGCACAAGAGTCCGGGTAGGCCCTCGATTCTACAATCCAAGCATTCATTATCTATCAATACCGAATTCAGAATTGGTCTCCCCTTCACAAAAAGCATTTTGAGATTTAGAAATAATGCTACTCATAACTGTGTTCATGCGATTAGCGAGCACCTTTGAGATGATCTTATAAACTCCATTTATGATACTAATAGGCCGAAAGTCCTTTACATCCATGTCACTAATTTTCTTAGGGATAAGCGCAATAAAAGACACGTTAATATTTTTTTCAAATTTCCCTAAGGTGTATAGTTCTTGAAAAACCTGCATAATGTCACCACCCACTACCTCAACAATCATGATAAAAAGCCATCGGAAACCCATCCGGACCCGGGCTTTATCCTTGGCCATCCCACGAATCACCTGAAAAACCTCCTCCGACTCGAATGGCCTCTCCAGCCATGTAGAGCTTAGCTGGTCAATAGTCTCGAAAGGCATACCAAGAAGTTTGGGTCTCCAAGGAGCTGTTTCAGCAAGAAGATCTGTATAAAAATTAACAATTTGATTCTTAACAGCATCGGGATCCTAGTAAACCTGACCCTCCACCTGAATCACCTCGATAGCATTATTTCTGCGATGAGAATTGGCCACCTGATGAAAGAATTTAATGCATTTGTCTCCTTCCTTTTGCCATAGGGCACGTGATTTTTGTGTCCAAGAAATTTATTCCATAAGAAGCACCTTCTCCAATTCCAAAGTGATGGCTGATTTCCTACATGAGTCCTCAGCCAAAAGAGGGAGGTGTATCTCCCTTTCCTCCAAACCCCTTAGAGCCTCCAAGAGGGACAATTTTTTATTAGAAATGTGACCAAAGACTTCAATATTCCACCTTTTCAAGTCGGTCTTCAGGGCTTTCAGCTTACCCGCCAAAGTGAAGCTTGGTGATCCCTCAAAGGAGTACGAGGACCACCATGTCCTCAACTTCTCCACAAATCCCTCGGTTTTCAGCCACATGTTCTCAAACTTAAAATATATTTTTCCTTCACGAATACCTCCACAATCCAGAACAACGGGAAAGTGATCCGAGCATACTCTATCCAATCTTTTTTGGATCCGAGCATTCACAAAATTAATATGTTTTTGTTCATTTGTTTATAATGACAATGAGGAAGAGTTTAATGATGTATATTGTACTTTAATCATGTATATCAATTACTAATCACTGTGAATTTCCTCTCTCCCCCCTTTTCCTGTATGGTTTCTTTTCAGATACCTCCAACAGTGGCTACCATTGATGCTCTAGAGAGTTATACTCAGATTTCTAGTCATCCACTTCACAAAACTAGCAAACCAGGCATTGTATCTCTTGACATCCATTATGAAAAGGTACAGAATTCACTACGATCTATTTTCTTTTTCATGCATATCTTATTGTTATTTTGGTATTTCATCGGAGTAAGTTGTCATTGGCACCGTGCCAAGTAGTTGCCTGAAATGTATTGGCAAGTGCCTCGACTAATGGTTGCTCCAATCTTCTGCTTTGATTTCTTTGCACGTGTTACGTTTTATGTTTTTTGTGCATTATGGAACTTAAAAAAAAAAATGTTTTTGTTGCATTATGGTCTTACTACTGTCAAGTATGATCCTGTTGCCAAAAGTGCTCCCAGGAAACAAAAGGTGGAAAAAATACAAAATAAGAGTACACAAGTGTTACAGTAAAAAAACTTGGTTTAATCAGGCTATTACCACCTTTTGTGAGGGCAGATCATCAGATATTCTCAAAGAGAATACATTTCGGTGTGTTCTTTGGGACCATATTAAGACAGGATTCGCACACTTTGTTTAGGAAACTGTGAGTTTTTTTATGTTTATGTTGTTGTTTACTTATTGGACAGATATGTCATACTATACGAGTGGGGCTTAGAAGCTCTTATAGACAAGTGATATGGAGGATTTCCCTATGGACATTGGAGCTTGGTCACTAGCTTGTCGTATTGTTTTCTCTCTTATTTTGACAGTATACTCCAAAATTTTCCAGTTGATTAAGAGTTTGCTTCAACCTGTCAGGCTGCAGCGTAGTGGTCAAAGTATGGGCTTAGAATGAACCGTAGATCCAGAATCTTAGGCTTGATTTCGTAATTGGAATTCCCCTGGATTACTGATGGACAATTATAGAGGGTGGGGTCGTGTATTTGGGTTTTTTTCCCGGGGTGGGTCTGAAGGGCCATGCCTTGGTGAGGTTTCACATCATGAACCAATGAAGTCTTGAATTGCTTATAGAAACAAAACGAACCTCTTCTATTCTTGGCACGGAGGTATATGAAGAATGACCTTTGGGTCTGTTTTGTCTAGTGGTTATGACATCGTCTTCTCATGCCGAAGAAAACCATCAGTAAGAGTAACGTGAGCATGAGAATTTTTGGTAGTACTGGTGAACCAGATGGCCGCAGTGGTGGAATCTGGGATGGAGGGCTCGAAGTATTTCTCTAGATCTGGCAAAAGCGAAAGACCTCCTAATGTAATTCGAATGGGCGCTGACCTGACCGTGAATAAGAGTTTGCTTCACGTGTGCATCTGTATGATTGCTGTAACTATTATGTCTGAATTAGGTATTTGGAGCTTGAGTGGAATTCCATTGCTGCATGTGATTGGATCTTTTTGCTTTTTAAGTCCTGTGCTATTTTTCATTCAACACTTTTTTGGTGCAACAATGATTTTCATTCTAGATGGTGCTGACATTGACTCAAATATGGTTCTGGCTAATGCATTTTTTCCCCTGCTATCTAGGACATAATTGCAACTGGAGGGCTCGACACAAATGCCGTTCTTTTTGATCGACCATCAGGACAGATCTTATCTACACTCAGTGGTCATTCCAAAAAGGTTTGACTTTTATTCTATTATTCAATTGCTGGAGTTGTCCTGTTTTGAAAATCTGTTGGCTGATTAGACATTGCATTTGATAGGTTACCAGTCTAAAATTTGTTGCTCGGGGTGATTTATTCTTAACTGCCTCAGCAGACAAGGTAAGTATTTGGTTTCCAAGTTTTGTAGTTATGAATCATGAATGTTGACATCAACCGGTTCTTAATAAAAGGAAACGTTTCTTTCCGAAATTTATTGTTTAGTTATGGGTTTTTCAGACAGTAATGTTTGCCTGACCATTAGAAGTGTGTATGGGTGATTTTGTAAATCTTCTTGGCTATTAGATTAAATGTCTGTAGGGAGCCTGAATTGCAAATATTGACCTGGGTGCCACCCAGAGGAAATCAGTAGGTACTGGAATGGAAAGCTGCAAGTGAAGGTTTAAGATTTGCTAGCATTGGCTTTTGCCTTTTAAGTTTGAATGTCTCTACAAGTGACATTGAATAGCTTTGATAAAAAAAGAACACCCATATTATTTCTTGAACAGGTGATTTTGCATCTGAATTATTATGTGTTTTCCTTGATTCTATTTTGTAAGTTGTGATGACTCTGTATGGTGGGTATTTTTGGCGGTGTTGGTCAACTTTTTTAAGTGCACATTTTCTTAGGAGCTCTGATTGAATTTAGGCTTTCCATTTACCAAATACTAAAGGTCTATAGTTAATAAAGATTGCTTTCACTCTAGTCTCTTACAACTTGCATATTAGAATACTACAGTGCTTCCAGCTGTTTTGATGTAACTCCATGCCATGAGCATTTAAGAATCAATTTCTCGATAAGTTTTTAAGAATTATTTTAACAATATATGTACTTCTATTCTTGCCTTGTTTTCTAAAATGTTCTTTTTCTGTTTTTTGCTCAAGACTGTACGTGTGTGGCAAGAGTCTGATGATGGGAACTATAACTGTAGGCACATCTTGAAGGATCATACAGCCGAGGTAAGTAAGCTTATGATTCTCTTGATGGGTTCCTTCACCAATTTCAACACTGGGTGTAATATGCCTTCCTATGCTTCTTTCTTTTAGCTGTCCTTTGGGAATAGAAGTGGAATTTTCTCATTCCATACTTGCTTCTCTGAATTGTGTTCTTAAAGTTACTAATAAAAAAAATTGTTCTTAAAGTTTGGCTAGACAATCTAGTCTGCTGCGTTAAACTGTCACTAGAACATGATACCTGTATTTGGTCGTCAGTTTTTATGTGGACATGCTACATTAAGAGTGGTAACAATTGAGCTGTTAATGTTGCGGAACTCAACTCTCTCCCCATACTAATCGTGCCGTGTTAGTCATGTTCTTGTTCATCTCACTGAAGGCAACATGATGAATTATTTCTCTTTCACAATTGATCTAGTATTTTTTAGATATTTTGTGATCACGAATAAAAGTGTGGCATTATATGCAATGAAATCTTGAATACCATTGACAACAATGTCTTGGTCGAGAGGTGTTCGCAACTAAAGAAGGATGGCATGCCATGCTTAGTTTTCTTTTTCTCACTCCTAGGATATCATATTTATGTCTTGTTGACTGCTATTTAATTATGATTCATGTGCTCTCATGTGATTCAATAATGATATGCCATTTATTTTTCTAAGGTGCAAGCTATTACTGTCCATGCGACGAATAACTACTTTGTGACCGCTTCTCTTGATAGCACATGGTGCTTTTACGAGCTTTCTTCTGGATTATGTCTCACACAGGTCTGTTTCTCTCCATCTCTGTGTGTCTCTCTCTCACATGCACCCACTTGCACTCTTATCTAGTACCTCTATAACCGTGAATAGCAGGAATGATATGTATCTATAAGTTGACATCAATGAAGTCAGTACACAATCCTATGTATGTGGAGCATAAAATAAATCAATAGAGATTGCAGAAGAAATAAAGAATTTGAAATGCTTTCAACAATCATAAGATGCCTTGCAAGCATTTGTATATCTATCCCTTTTGCTCCATCTTTTCTGGTGAGTTAAGTTAATTATAATTAGTTCTGCAGGTAGTGGATGCCTCAGATTCTAACGGCTATACATCTGCAGCATTTCATCCTGATGGCCTAATCCTTGGAACAGGCACTTCAGAAGCTGTTGTTAAAATTTGGGATGTGAAAAGTCAGGTGGAACTTGCTCCTTGTGTGGCTTTCTATCTTTTAGTTTTTTCAAATTTTTTCTGATTAAATTTTCTTTGATTGGTTTACAGGCAAATGTTGCCAGATTTGATGGACATGTTGGGGCTGTAACTTCCATATCTTTCTCTGAAAATGGTTACTTCCTTGCAGTAAGTTTTCTGCAAATAAATTATTCCCAGTGTATAGGGGTTGGACATATCTTGTTTGATTTCATGTTATGAAATGGACAGACTGCAGCTCATGATGGTGTTAAGCTGTGGGATCTACGCAAATTAAGGAACTTCCGTACATTTGCACCATATGATTCAGATACCCCAACAAACTCGGGTATGTAATTTTAATATCTCCATGCCCAAAATAGATGGCTCCATGTTGAGATCAAACATGGTTTTGTTGATCTATTATTAGGCTGCGTTTGGATGTTGAACTGAGTTGAGTTGAGTTGAGTTGAGATGATAAAATATTGTTAAAATATTATTTTTTAATATTATTATTATTATTTTGAGATTTGAAAAAGTTGAATTGTTTATTATATTTTGTGTTGGGATTTAAAAAAGTTATAATGATGAGTTGAAATGAGTTTGGGATCCAAACTCACCCTTACTCCTTGTCTGTTTTGTCCTGCGCCTTTGTGATGGAACTGGGGAGGTTTTAATCCTTTACTTATTCTACCTGTTTACTGACTTGATACTAGTGTTTGAAAAATGTATTTGGTAATGGAAGCTCGTTTCTGCTTGCAGTGGAGTTTGACAATAGTGGATGTTACCTTGCAATCGCTGGATCGGATATAAGGTGGGTGTTAAAAAACTCCACAACTACTGGGCTTTGATAATATTTAAACTTATCGAATCAATTTCAAATCCAATTTCGCAGAGTCTGGAAGATGTTTTTTTTTTTTTTTTTTTTTTTAAATGAATCATCTCTAATATTGAATTAGCTCGGGCTATTTTGATGTTTGCTTTCAGTCATTTCTACAAACAGCCTCTAGTAACTAACTGGAAGGAAATTCATGGCATGCCAGGAGCTCCTTTAGCCACATTCACTCATCTTTTCCCTCTATCTGGCCTTATTTGCCCCCTTTATTCTTCTATGGTGGGAAGATAAATTTTTTTTTTTGATACGGAAGAGATAAATTTTATTAATATGAATGAAATAGGCCTAAACCATGTACACAGGAAGTATACCACAGGACACCTAAATACATTCTAAGAGCGATGAACTAAAGACAAGAAGTCATGAATATTATCCCCAATTAAAACAATAGCAGAAAACCAAAGCAATAAGGTAGTTAGAAAGAAATTCTTCAGCTCCACCACTGTGTGTTCCTTGTCTTCAAAACAACGCACATTCCTTTCCATCCAAATGCACCACATGATACACAATGGTGGGAAGAGAAAATTAGTTGCAATTCCATCATGTATGAACCAACACTCCATCTATTGCAACTAGATGTTGGAAAGGTAGTTGGGCCCACATCACAGCATTTTCACGAATTAATCCCAACCTAGCTGATTAGTTAGCAGGTTCATGTGAGAAACCTGACATCTCTATTTTAACCCGAGTCTTAAGATTCAGTTTCTAGCCTTGACTTTAGCAACCCTTCAACCACCTTTTCTTGGCAACCACTTGAACTGCTGACTAAGTGACAAACCCTAGCCATCTTTCAGTGCTAAATGCTGTTTTGCTTCTGTAGTTTTGTGATTTTTTGCAGCCATGGAAACTAATCTGGGGATTGTGCTTCTGCAGAGTTTACCAAGTTGCAAATGTTAAATCAGAATGGAATTGTATCAAGACCATACCTGATTTATCTGGCACAGGTTCTCTAAATTTGGGCCCCATTTTTTTGTTTTTAATCAGTGGCTCTTACCTGTCAATTCTTGATGTTCAGTCTGTTCTGCTTTTATTTCAGGTAAAGCAACTTGTGCAAGATTTGGTCCGGATGCAAAATATATGGCAGTTGGATCAATGGATAGAAACCTCCGCATTTTTGGCCTGCCTGGTGAGGATGGTCCATTATAATCATAGAGCACCCTTGAAGTTGCCCTATGCAGGAAGTGGAATCTTGGTATTTCCTGCAGTTTCTGTTACTGCTACTTGTAATTCATTGGCTGAACTGAATGGTAGAGATTTCATTAATTATATAGTGTAGGCGCTATTCTCACGTTCCTCTCCATTGAGCAAAGAGTACCCTTGAGCATTCTGCATCGTTCTTGTGAGGTGCGGTGTCAAACTGAGCTGAAAATAGTCATATCTGTCGGCCCATAATCCCATGTCGTCATAACTTTCTAAGCGCGTCTAATTTCCTGTATTATCAATTTTTTTTTCTATTAACTTTTGGTAATGAGATTTTGCCCTTATTGATTAGCGTTTGAGTTGGCCAACATTACCATCCTTGTGTTCAAATGTGGGGTAGCTGATACGACATTGTTTTCAAAGCTGTTCACATTCGATGCTTTTTTGTCATAAATTGGTGCACTGACAAGGTTAAGCAATTTAGAACAGCTTCTAGACCCCAAGTGTGGCATGCTTGCAATTCATGGTATTCAGTATTAACGATGTGGGATGGGCATTCCAAAGTTCAGTTTTTCAATCGAAACAACGTTGTTAATCATGAATGATCAAACTTACAATGGCATTGGAAGCCGGGATTCATGCCCAAATCGCATTCCCACGGTATGTTTACGGTCACTAACATCAAGAGATGCGGGCTGTATAAAAATTGCTACTTCAGGTCAGCCCTACTAACCATCAGTTGGTGGCTTTGTACTGTTGTAAAACAATTAGAGCTGAATGTTTGAACTGCAGCAGCAGTTAAACAAGCCTTAAATATTTTAAAATATATTAATATTATTTTTATTTTAAAATTTAAAAAAATTAAATTATTTATTTTATTTTGTGTAAAAATTTAAAAAAATTATAATGACTTGCGTCAGTCACCAGTTTGGAGCATTATTGTGACCAGTCT
Organism: Juglans microcarpa x Juglans regia; assembly: GCF_004785595.1. Taxonomy (NCBI): domain Eukaryota; kingdom Viridiplantae; phylum Streptophyta; class Magnoliopsida; order Fagales; family Juglandaceae; genus Juglans; species Juglans microcarpa x Juglans regia. The sequence goes on along the minus strand of NC_054594.1, from coordinate 36,470,889 downwards.
TGGTCGTTTTGTTCGCGAGAATATTGTTTACACCCAAATGATCTCTGCCACTTCGTATCCAGTAACTTCTACAACACTAATAGCTCTGTAAATTCATTTTTTTTAATGGAAAAAAGATTATTTATTCGGGCGTGAGTGATCAAGCACCATCTACTGCCAAATCGAGCATGTGGCCAGAAAGCAATTTTTAATTAGTTTAGAAATCTATCAATTCACCAAATGGAAAATCCCTCATCTGAGATATCATCATACCTCTCCTTAAAATAAAAAAGGAGGCAAATTTAATGTAAATGAATAAAGAATAGGATCATAATAAATTAAGAAAGACAGATCTGGGAGCCTCATCTTAGGTAAGGTAATGCGATGCATGCGTAAAACCCCAAAGCTGCAAAAGAGACAACAAGACTTGCATTAAATTATCGTCGGGTAAATTGAAATGAGTATAATTTAAGAGTTAGTCTATATACAGTCCCCAAATGGAGATTGCTTATATAAGTCCATATAGTTATGTTTAAAAAATAAATAAAATTCTAATAATATCCTTTTTAAAATGATGTTTTTTCCTCTTTTACTCCCAATCATCAATAGGACTACACACGTAGTCCCCCACTCAGGACTGCAAATAGAATTTCTCATAATTTAATTTGCAGTTGAGAACATGACTGCTTTTGTAAATGGAACAACAATTCGAAAGAGCTAACATAGGTATGATTTCTATATTTCTTTCATCAAAATGAAATTCCACATGGTTTTGAGAAGTAAATCCATTTTACTGGAGCTAACCAGAGTTGGCATTCTAGCAAATTGCTGCTCGTGTACTACTGTTCCACTTCATTTGTGATTCATCTTATCTCAACACCTAAAAACAATATTTGTCTTACCCTTGTTACCGGTTGTCTGATTTTAGGGATCCTAAAGTTGTGTTTCTAGTCGGCGCACATCAGCCACAACACTACAAATGGTTTTAGTAGACAGAAAACCTGTATAATTTAATGGCTGGAATGGATTTGAAATATGCATAACATGACAAAGTAACTGTATTATTGGATACCCTGACTTGGAGCAGGTTGGTGAGTTTAACAAGACAAGGAGTATGAAGGGGGTTGAAGTGGGAGGCAGCAGACAATACTCAAATCTTTCTTATGAACTACAATGGATTTATAACTAACAAGAGCATCGACCAATATAAAGGACAAGCCAGAGAAAAAAGGGTCCCACTCACCAGACCAGGAAGCAAAAGTAACAATGTGAAACAGTCACTGGAAGTTAACAATGTACAAGACACAGTGGTTAAACATCAGGCATTACCTCAACATTCTTTAAATCAAACTCTTGGTTATGAGCCAAGCACAAGCTCCCAAATGTTTCACACGGTCCACTGGTTCCACTTAACCTTTTCACAGAGTTCACAAGCATGAGAAGAGAAGCTACTTAACCGCTGGTGCAAATTAAAATTTTGAATTTGACAATTCCAAAGAAGAATATTCAAAGAAACAACTTACAGATCTCCATCCAAGCACAAGGCAAAGTTACCACCGCCACCAAATGCTAGTAAGTCATTCAAACACAAGTAATAATATCGATTGGCTCCTACACACAATTTTGACATGATGTCATTTTAGGCAAAAGAAAGGCCCATTAAAGGCTTCTCAGGCATTGTAATATGTTTTTCTTTGATTTTAAGGTGTACTAGAGTTCATTTAAGACTTTGGTCATAAATTCCATGACATTGATATGACAACGAGCATTGATATGGGTAACTCTTAAAGGAACGGCACTCTTAATGTAGCAGTTGAAGACTGCCAACCAAATCCAGGCTTGAATAAATGTCCCAATTAACATCTTAGTAAATTGGGTATCCTGTCTTCCTATTACCAAACATTGAGGGGTCCAAAAAGGCAGCCAAATACTTGGCTCTACCACCTATTCACATGCATGATGCAACTCATGAGAGCAAGCATTACACGTAATTGAATCAAGTTCCTTACCAGTTGGTCTAAATAGTCTCGGTTCACCATATATGGTTGTAAACACAAATGTTTGGTTTGTTCCCTATCACCAAAAAAGGAAAAAATAAATAAAAATAACAAAATCATGCTTCAAATATTGAAAGAGAAAATTAGAGATACAGACCCAGATAGATGAAATATCAAGGAGATAGCCACTTCATCGAGAAGACATCTATGAAAGATTAATATCAATAATGATTATAACATGTTAACTTACTAGGTATTTTCTCTTTGTTGTAGGTTTCAAAGGGCATTCCAGCAACCCACCAAACACAGCACCTTGCCTATCACCAGCAATCTAGAAGTTGTACATCACAATTACATAAGCTACCATTACTAAAAAGTGAATGTATATATAGAAGATAGGTAATCTCCAAATTGTATCACCACACAAGAGATCTCATTGGAACTCAGATATTAGCGTACCAGCAAACAAGGGCCAGAAAGGTCGGCACTCTTGCGAATAAGTGTACGCAGTGATATACCATGTTTCAACGTACTGCCCTTCAGTTGAAAGAACCGATATTGAATCAAGATGTGAATACAAGGATAAATAAATGCATTTACTGCAGAGTGTATAAGCTTTTCATCAAAACTGACCTGTACAGCAACACCCACTGGCATCCTTTGACAATATTAGGAAGGGACGACAACAAGAACTCATACAAATCTGTGGAAATAAAAGCAGACTCATCCATGAGATAGGGTAAAGGCTTCTGTGGACTGTGTTGATCGGTTGCATCTTCAAACCCTTCAGACCCACTAATGCTCCTTCCTGAAGTCAGCTCTTCATAATCTTCTTGATTAATTGGTGTTACCTTCTTGTCATATGTTGGACTATATTTTACATAGTCGTCCAAGGATTCATCTAGAGCTTTAAAGTTCGCATTTCTATGTTGAGCAGGGTGTGCTTGAATTGGTTTGAGACCATGTTGATGCTCATTTGATCTCGATCCAAAGCCGGCTGAAGGAATAAGGTAAGAAAAATATGAAGACAAAGATTTCTCCCCTTTAGAACAAGGCCTGGCCTACACATTCAAAAACCTCAAATCATCATGAAAGTAAATTACACATTCAAAATTCAAATAGAATTCGAGAAAATCAGCCACTTCCTATTGGAATATACAGTAAACACGGAGGAAGATGCTTTTTTCTTGAATTGTTTCCAAACAAGCGAAAGAAAGAATCAACTTGACTAATCCATAGAGTTTGAAAAGGGCATATTTGCGTTGAAACTTTGGTTTTTAGTCATAAACCTCATCTCTATCTTTCTCTTAAAGAAATAAAATTTTCACATACCCTGCAATCAAAACCCTTTTTTTTTTTTTTTTGATTGGTAATCAAGAAGTTTTATTCATAAAAATAGGCAAAGTCCAAGTCCACAAGGAGTATACATGAGAAGTACCTAACTAGAAAAGTCATGGACATTTAGTCCGTGACAAACAATGGCCCCCACCCATTAGAACAATGTTTTAAAACTTTTAGAAAACTTTAAAAGAATCCATTAAAACAACAGAAAACAGTGGAGTACTAATTAAGAAGCTAACTTCGTCTACAGCCTAAAAACCACATCCGTTCGAAGATCATATACCTCATTTCCTTCTAGTGTGTGCACAGGAATAACTCAGACAACAAAAATTACACGCCTGGTTTTTTAATAGTAGGAATGACTCCAACAACCAAAATGCCCAATTTTGGCAGTTATCTTGATAATTAAAGACTTTTTTTTTTTTTTTTTTTTGGGGGGGGGGGGTGGAGAGGGGTAAAAAAGAAGCTAGATTTAACGACAATTCAGCAAACACTAGTTGACAAATAAATAAATAAATAATCCGTCTCCACATTGGATCTCAATCGATCAATAGCTAGTCCACCCAAATTCAATTTCAACTGAAGGAACTCCAATTCTTTCAGACACCCAGATCTAAGTTTTCCAGAGAGCCAACCTTACAATCAGGCTCAACTATTTACGTGTCAAAGAACAAAAAATAAAGAGGAGAGATTACCAGAGGGGAGGGAGAAGCGGAGGAGGAGGAGGGGGAAGAGGAGTTGGGGGAATCGGCGAAGAAACGGGAGAGCCTATCCGTCACTTTCTCTTTCAACGCGTACATAATGAGTGTCGTGATTTAGATGATGATAGTGAATCGGTCTTGGGGTGCTTTTCTTCAAGACATTCGAGTTTTTATGTGTTTTAACGTTATCGCTTTTGCTTTGGGGAATGAGAAAGGAAGGGAAAGCAAACAGGGAAATGTCGGTGGGAGAGGGACGAGTGGCAGTAATGGCAGGCAGCAATCAACGGAAATTTGGAAAGTTTGGGGCATTTTTATCTTGTTCGTTATGCGCGCGTCTCTGTTGGTTTTTGACTTCCGATACTGCTATAGGCCGTGGGCTGAGGCATCCTATGCTTTAGAGGTTTTTTTTTTTTTTCTTTTTGTTTTCCTTCTAAACAAACACAAATCGCACGGAGTAAAATATAAATAATTGTATGTACGGCAAATTATAAAATTATAACACAAGTTTTCACGTTTATATAATTGAGTAATATTAGATACAAATTTTAAATAGACAAGCTTTATATAAGCTTTTTATAAAATAATAGGTCACACTAATAAATAAGAATTTTTTTTACACTTTTTTAAAGTGAGGTCTACTTTTTTACAAAAACTTGTATAGAGCTTGTCTATTTATAGTTTGTACAAGTCATTTCTCTATATAATTTAAGGCCTTAGTTTCTAGTTTTTGTAAAACTGATATTCAAGTTTCATGAAATTTTTAATTAGACACCTCCGTCAATTTTTCATTTAGGTCTCATTTGGATAGCAAAGGCTTTCCAACTCATTTTATTTGATCTCAATATTCAAACACACCACAAACACACATTTTTCAATTTCAAATATTCAATTTTTTCAAATCTCAAAATAAAAATTATATTAAAAAATTATATTCTAATAATATTTTAATTTTATAATATTTTTATTCAATTTTTTCTCTCTCATTTTTTAAAATCCCATAAAATATATTAATTCAAATCATTCACTAGGGGTGGAAATATATGACACGACCCATTAGCCCGACACGAACACGACACTGTAATAACGGGTTTGGGTTTAGCCTTAAGAGATTCAGGTCAAAACGGGGTTAACCCGTTAAGACATGATTGCTTAACGGGTCACTAATGAGTCAACCCGTTATGACCCGTTAAGAAAGTTCAAATTACATTTTTACCATTATACCTAAAAACTAAAAAACCCTAAGTCCCGCCACACTCACAGTCTCACACTCCCTCGGACCCTCACAAATTCACAATCTAAGATTCTTACATTCATCTTCTTACTTTTAGCCCTGTTTTGAAAAAACCCTAACCCACATTGCCACCTGAGCCACCTCCCTCATGAATCGTAGCCTCACCGTTCAGCTGCTAGCCGTTTAGCTGTGTCACGGCGTCCCAGGCCATCTCTCACAGTCTCACTTCTTATGTTCTCTTCAACCCTGTCTCACGAGTCATGGGCCACGGCTCAACCACTTACTGCAGGTTCGTTCTTCTTTTCTCCTTAATTATTCTTTTTAAGATTTATAATTTGTTTGGTTCCCACACGGCTCTTTCCTGCTTCAGAGCTTCTCTCCTTGGTAGCAGCTCCTGCTTCACTTCTTCTCTCCAGATCTCAACCAACAGGGTAACACTAAACCCTAGCACTCGGTCTCTGATTCTTTGTCGTTGCTTTGATTTGAAATTATCTTGATTAGTAGTAAAAACTGTTTTAATATTAGAATTTGTTCTATGCAAACTGCACTCGTCATATTTCTAAATTTATATTCATTTTATTTTTGTAATTCTTGAGGATTTTGCTTGTTGTGGATAAAACAAAATGTTAAACTCAACAACTAAATATGCATGCTAGAAATGAGTTTTGCTACTCATCATCTCCGCACACTATACACCGCACTTATTTTTAATTTTTTTAAATCTCTTTTGGTTTTATTCTTCCTAAACTAATTGATTTCTTCTATTCATCATCCATACACTACATATTTGGTAAAAGAAAAAAAAAATATGTGTGGTGTGTGGTGTGAGGATGATGAGCATAATTTTTCACTAGAAATAGGGTTCAAAACAACTTCCATATAGTATACTCAGAATCATTCAAAATTAGCACAATGCTATTACAGATAATTGAGGGAAAAACAATACAAAAGATCAATAATTATATAAACACAACTGTTTAACAACACAATTGATAATGAAGGACATGAGTACAAATTAACGTAGCATATGCTTGTGGTAATTATTCTCAAGAAGATTTTAAGAAGCAATGGATGAAGATTTGGTCTCCAGCAAGGCACAAGTACTAAAACTATCACAATTATTGCTACTCTTCTAACTGTTTTGCGGACCATTTGATTTATTTCCTATTTTGTCAGTATCTTTCCTTAATTTTGATGATCAATAATTTTTTTACCATATATTGATCATACTTATAATGGAAGGATCATCTTTGTTATCTAATAAAAGAAAAGTGGTGATAATTTGCATTTGGTATTAATTGTGGAAGGACACAACTCTTTTCTGTGCAAAATTAATTTCTTTTTTAATTTGTAGTTTCCGTCTGAGTTTTTCATAAGTTTTTCCCATTTATACAGAATATGACAAGCAAAAAATGAGTTTTTTAGTTTTAGAAACAAAGTAAATTGTTTAAGATTTTCTCTACTATATCCATCCGTCATTTTGCATCTCTCTCTCTCTGTAATATTCAAATCAATTCTTAACATGTCCATAAGATGCAAATAGTAAGTCTTGTTATTGATTTTATTTTGTAAGTAATAGCTACTTTATTGAAGAAAATGAATAACAAATAGTGTGCAGGAGGCACTCCCAACTTCTTGTTATTAGTTCATATTAATGCAAGTTTAGGTTGAGTCATCTTACGTACTTCAATTACAATTTTCACCTTCTAATTGTGTATCTACTTCCACTTCCACTTTCCTTTTATATTCCTTTTTCTATTTGTTTTCCCTTTTGGCAGTCTCTTGATTACCAACAAAACAATAAAGAAAAAGAAAAATAATATATTTTACTGTATGTGCCACCTTTATTAGCATTTCATGAGAAGATTTACAATTATAGTGTAATTGTTGTGTAGAAATCTTGAGTTGTGCATAAATTATATTTCTTCATTTCAATCTTTTAAGTTATGGTTAAGTACTTAAATAGTTGCTGATATTCACGTTCGGCTTTTTTAAAATGTCAAATGAGTGAGGCAGAAGGCAAAAATGATGATTTGATTGACTTAGACGTGCTGGACTCGAAAAGCTTTCCTAATGATGAAGCTAAAGCAAAATGAAAGAAATAGTCAAACATGTGAAGTTTTTTTTCAGATAGTTCCTAATTCTAACAAAGGTGATGATAAGGCACGAGCCAAGTGCAAGATGTGTGGAGCTTCTTACTAGGCAGCAAGCAAATATGGAATCGGGAATTTAAAGCATCACATTGACACATACCCTAGAAGAAGTTCACGACATATTGGTTAGTTGATGTTAGCACAAAATAGTGGATCTGTTTCGGTAAATGCTTCTAAATTTGATTTTGAATAATTTAGAGAAATCTTGGTAGGCACAATTGTGAAATATGAACTGCCTTTTCGGTTTGTTGAATATTTAGGAGTGAGATCTTTATAACTATATTTGCGTCTAGATGTTCCAATTATTTCTAGAATACTGCTAAGGCTGATTTGTTAAGGTGTATCATTGAGAAAAAAAATGATTAAATGCATGTTAAATGATGCTCCTGGTAGAATTAGTCTGACATCTGACTTGTGGACTTCTATAACCACTGATGGTTATATGTGCATTACAACAAATTTTCTGGATAAGAAATGGGTTTTACAAAAAAGGATTTTGAACTTCTCTTTTATGCCACCACCACATAATGAAATATCTTTATTTGAAAATTTTTATAATTTGCTACGGGAATTCAACAAAAGATTTTTGCATTGACTTTAGATAATGTTTCTTTTAATTACGTTTCAGTAGAGTTGTTAAGAACTCAATTGAACATTAAGAACGCCTTTGTATGTCATAGTGAGTTCTTTCATCTTCATTGTTGTGCTCATATTCTCAATTTGGTAGTACAAAATAGATTAAAAGAGATTAATTATACTATCCAAAAGTTCGTAAAAGTATCAAGTATATCAAAAGATCACAAACAATGAAAGAAAATTTTTTAGCCTCAACAAATCAAATGTCTTTGGATAGTAAGAAAGGACTGAGATAGGATATCTCCATTAGATGGAATTCTACTTTTCTTATAATTGAGAGTTCTCTTTTCCATCATCGTGCTTTTTGTCATTTGGAGTTGACTGATTCCAATTTTCAGTTTTGTCTATTAACATCTGAGTGGGAAAAAGTGGAGAAGATTAACACTTTCTTGGGAGTTTTTTATGATGGCACTTGTGACTTTTCTGGAACCAATACCCTACAGGCAATTTGTATTTTTTAGTAGTGTTTATGATTTATTTGACATTAAAGGAGCACTCTAAGAGTGAAGATGACTACATGAAGAAAATGTCTTGTCAAATGCTTGCTAAGTTTGAGAAATATTAGTTTGAGTTCAATGTGTTGTTATAGAGATTTATACAGAGTTTGGAAAAAATAATTCACACACTTTTGTTAGATGATGAAGACATATTTATACAGATTTTGAAACCAAAAACTGTTCCTAAACTTAAGCTAACGTATAGAAAACTATGTATTGTACAAATCAAGCAAATCAAAAAGAATTAAATGAGTATAATCAGTTACAATTCCTAATGCCGATTTTGTGAATGATTTATAGCTGTCCTTATATGCCCCCATAAGATGGAGGTGTCGTCTGCAATAGCAATCTTGGATCTTAAGGTTTGAAACTGTTGACGGGGTAGTGATTTTGTGAGGAGGTGTTGAACTGGGTTCAGATTGAAATGATTGGCTCCAATATTGTCACAAAATAGTTGAGGTGCTTGTAGAAGTTTAAGACCAAGTTCTTGAATGAGTGATTTAAGCCACACTGTTTCGGAGGTAGCAGTTGCAAGTGCTCAAACCTCAACTTCTGTTGATGATCTGGAAACTGCCTTTTATTTTCTTGCTGACCATAAAATTGGATTTGGACCAATAAATGTTATGAAGGCAATGGTTGAAACTCAAGTGTCTGTGTTTGATGCCCAGCCTGCATCACTATAGGTCTTTAGTTCGAATTGAGCATTTTTTTTGTAAGAGAAGACCATAGAACATTGTCTGCTTGAGATACCTGAGAAGCCTCTTTGCTGCAGCCCCATGGTGTGCTTTTGAATTTTGCATGAACTGAGCTAGTCTATTAACAGTAAAGACAATGTCTGGACGTGTGAGTCCCAGATATTGAAGTGCACCAATTGTTTTTCTATACTCAACCCCATCAGCATTCTCCAAATCACCTGTAGTTGTGAGCTTAATTGTATTTGACATTGGAGTTAGTACTTCTTTAGCATTGTCCATGGAGGTTCTTGATAAAACTTCTCGAATGTACTTGTGTTGAGATAGAAACAGTCCTTTTGGTATGGGAATAACCTCTATGCCCAAGAAAAAATGCAAGATACCAATGTCTTTGACTGAGAAGGTAGTGCCAAGCTTTTCTATGATAGCATTTGCAAACTTCTTGTTGTTTCCTGTTACAATTATATCATCAACATAAACAAGATAATAACACAAGATGTCATTAGTCTTATAGATGAACAAAGAATTGTTAGTTACCGAGTGTATGAAACCAAAGCTGAGTAATGCATCCCTAAGAGCTTTGTACCATTGTTGTGGTGCTTGCTTCAAACGATAGATACTCTATTTTAACTTGCAAACATGCTTGGGTTTAGATGAATCTTCAAATCTCAGAGGTTCATTCATAAAAACTATTTCTTCAAGGGTACCATGCAGGAATGCATTATTAATATCTAGCTAATGTAATGACCACCCATGCATGACAACAATAGTTAGAATGAGCCTAATTGTTGCTGGTTTCACCACTGGGCTGAATGTTTTAGAGTAGTCAATGCCTGGCCTTTGATGAAAACCTTTAGCAACGAGTCGAGCTTTATACCGACTTATTGTGCCATTAGGATTTCTTTTCTTTCAAAACACAAATTTGCACCTAACCAAGTTTTGATCTGGAGCAGGGGGAACCAATTCCCATGTCCCATGATGAAGAAAGGTTGTGACTTCATCTGACATGGCTTTGTGCCAATGTGGATCTTTGAGTGCCTAACTAACACATGTAGGCTTGGGTGGTTCAAGTATTGGATGCTTTGAAGTGTGATGAAGTTGCTTAGGTCAAAAAATATTATTCATGGATCTTGTAATGATTGTGCGTGTGGGTTGTGGTGGAGATGGAGTAACTGAATTATCTAGGACATGAAGAGGAGCTAAGTTTGCATGAACTACCTAATCTGAAACTGGCACTTGTGTCACTGAAACTTCAGGTGAAGTCGAAGAAGGAGGCAAGAGAACTTTTTGAGGCTGTGAGAGTTGTGTAGTGTCATGTGAGGCAATCTGCGAAATTGGTCCTGAAAGGAAGGTATTTTCTGAGATTGATGAGTCAGGAGAGTGAGTTGGGGGCTCTTGTTTGAAAAGATAAACAGACTCATAAAAAATGACATGCCTAGAGATATAGAGACATTGAGTGGGGAGATGAAGACACAGATAAGCATTTTGACTAGTTGAGTAACCAACAAAAAGACACGGTACAGATTTATGTTGAAATTTGTTGGTGTTATAAGGCTTCATCCAAGGAAAACATAGGCATCCAAATGATCTAAGTTTCTCATACCAAGGCTTTTGATTGAATAAAGCTTCAAGTGGTGATTTATGTTGGAGAACAGGTGAATGAAGTCTATTTATCAAATATGTGGTTGTTGCAAATGCATATGCCCAATATTCTAGTGGAAGGGAAGCATGACTAAGAAGAGTTTGTCTTGTCTCCACAATGTGTCTATGACAATGCTCGAAAACTCTATCTTGTTGGGGTGTATGTGGAGCAGTTGTGTAACGACTAATACCATGCTCGGTAAAGAATGGTCGAAGGACAATAAATTACCCTCCATTATCTGAGTATACCCCTTTAATTTTTGTGTCAAACTGTGTTTCAATCATTTTATAAAAATGAGGAAATATGAGTTTGACATCTGATTTTTTTATGCAATGGAAAGAACTAGACATATTTTGTAAAATGATCAACAAAGATAACATAAAAGCAATGACCATTGAGACTGGTTGTGGGAGAAGGTCCCCATACATCCGTATAAATTAAATCAAAAGGAGTTTTGCTAGTTAAACCATGTTTGTGAAAAGGCAACTGATGAGCTTTATTGATGACACACGAGTGACAGTGAGTAGAACTAGAATCACAAGAACTAGTTGGAAGAGAAAAATAACTAATGATGCGGTTGACAACTTTTGAAGATGGATGGCCAAGGCACTGATGCCAACCAACTGCTGATGTTCTTTCATGAATAAGAGCAATTGGTGTAACAGCAAGTGATGAAGAAAGATGATAAACTCCATTCTCACACGGGCCTCGAAGAAGTGTCTCCCCCGTTCACCAATCCTTCACAAGAAAATAATTTTGGTGAAATTCCAATAAAACATTGTTGTGCTTTGTGAAGTGATGAACATATATCAATTTTTTATTGACATGAGGAACACAAATGGTATCTAGAACTTGAAACTGTTGTTTTGGAAAGGATAGAGTGAGATAGCCAAAGTGAGTGATGGGCAAACCTGATCTATCTCTAATAATAACCTCATCAGTACCATCATATTCAGAATCGGATTGTTGACTTGAAACTTGAGACGTGATGTTGTGAGAACCTACTGAATCAAGGAGCCAGCGTTTATCTGGACTAGGAGCAGCAGTGGTGCAATTCGCAGTTGCTTCGAATGACTTCAGTTTCAAGCAATACTTTGCAATATGACCTTATTGCTCACAATACTGGCACTTTGGTGGGTATTTGTATTGTTTGAACTGTCGAGATTTGGACTTAGAGTCAGCCTTTGATGATTGCTGATTTGCTGAGTATTGAGGCTTTGAAGGACAGTAGTCTCAAATAAGGGCAAAAATATCATGATATTCAGAGCCTAACCCGTGTAGAACATATAATGTGATGTCATCTTGAGATAAAGGTGCATCAATGAGAGCAAGCTCATCAACAATACTTTTAACAGAGTGAAGATACTCTGTTATAATACGAGTGCCACGCTACATGAGGGTGAGATCCTCTTCGAGCTGCATTACTCAAGTCCTGGATCGATTGGCATACAATTTGGTGAGTTTGGTCTAGATTTGATGAGACGTCTTTGAGGTAGCTATGAGCAGTATCACAGCTGGACAGAAGTCAGGATTGCACTTAGGATAAGTTTATCCTGACGGAACCAAATTTGATAAGCTGCAGTAGCAGCCACATCATTTGACGTTGGTTGAAGTGAGCAAGTATGAGTTCCATCGACATAACCAAAAAGGTTATAACCGAGAAGAAAGAACTCAAAATGAGCATGCCGTGAAGGAAAGTTTGTTGGTGTGAGTCAAACAGAGATTTGTTGAGTAGCATTGATAGCTATGGGGAACACTTTCAGAGGAGGAGTTGGCCATGACAGTAGCAGGGAAAAGAGGGAAAAGCCAAGAAGATTCTCGTTAGAGTGTTTGGGGCTTTCAACTGATACCAGATAGAGGTTTATACAAAGTTTGGAGAAAATGATTCACACACTTTCATTAGATGATGAAGACATATATATACAGATTTTGAAACAAAAAACTGCTCCTAAACTTAAGCTAACGTATAGCAAACTATATACTGTACAAATCAAGCAAATAAAAAATAATTAAATGAGTATAATTAGTTACAGTTCCTAATGTAGATTTTGTGCATGATTTGTAGCTGTCCTTATAGTTGTTGGCTATAATAGTTATATTGAATCCTCGATACAAACTTCATTTTATTGATTTTTCTTATACGAAACTTTATGGAAATGGTTCCCTAAAGTATTTGAATGTTCGTACCAAATTAACATCTCTTTTCATGGAATATAATAGTTTTAGTGCTCCCACAAGTTCTACCACGACTTCAGAAAGATATGTTAGTAAAGCAGAACGTCAGTCCCCATCTTTTAGTAGATTGAATAGACAAGTATTGTAGGTAAATTCAAATACTATTTTTTGTTTAATGATTTATACTATACTGTTGTTTCATGTCACATATTGGCTTGAATTTTTTTTTTTTTTTTTTTGTATAGGAATTTAAATCATTTGAAATGATGATCTTGCTGTCCATATACAAAAAATTCAATTGAAACTTTACTTGGATGAACCTAGGACAGATAGAAATGCAGACCTTGATATTCTTTTTTTGTGGAAAGGAAATGAATTTTGTTATCCTAATCTTGCTTGTATGGCTCGTGACATTTTGAATATTCTAGTTTCTACAGCTGCATCTGAATCTACTTTTAGTGTTGGTGGGCATATCATTGATCAGTTTAGGAGTGCACTGAAAGCAGATATTGTTGAAGCATTAGTCTACACGAGGTTGGTTATATAGAGAGCAGGGTAACATTATTTTTATTTTATTAAATAATTGACTATAGATTTTCAATACAATAATTTTATTTGACATAAAACTTTATCTATGCCATTTTTTAATAGGAACACAAGAAATAAAATTGGACAAGTTAACTGAAGATGTAATGGAGTTGGAGAACAACAAGAGCAAGGAGGACGCTACACTTATTCAAATTCTAAATTTGTTTAGATTTGTGTGTTTATCATATTTGGGATTGTAATATTAAATATTAATATTATTACAATGTGTGTTTATCATATTTGGTACTGTTGAAATTTTAATTTCAATATTTTTATTATTTGGATTATAATTTTAGACTTGTTGTTAGTTTTATATTTTTATAGATATTGTGATTTTAACATTTATATAAAATTATGCTAAATTTAATCAGGTCAAATAGGTTAATTTTGGATTTGTTTAACCCATTTACATAAACGGATTGAAACGGATCTAGTCGGGTCGTGTTAACTTATTTTGTAGTATTCACTAACAGGTCAAAATGGGTCGTGTCTTGTCTACCCGTTTTGTTAATAGGTCATGTTATAGTTTGAGATTTTGACACGACAAGCTTAATAGGTTGTGTTCGGGTTGACCCATATAGTATAATATATATGACTTGACATAATACGAACACGACCCGTTAACATGATTTGACACCCCTACTATTCATAAACTATTTCACTACTATTTACAAATTATCTCCTATCATCTCACTATCTAAACGCTGCCTTAAAATCTAAGGATAAAATTGATATATGGTATCAGTGTTTGATATGTCAAGCTTCACATTATAAAAGTTAAAAACCTGATTATGTATATAACCATGAAAAATAAAAATTCTTTTGCATACCAAACATATGATTCAAGTCGCTTTCATGATTGATAAAATTGATTTTTTTTTTTTTTAACTTTCTTATAACTATTATAGGTACCACAATAAATTATGTGTCGAGTCACCAATTTTAAAAGTAGCAAAATTCTATCTAAAACAATTTTGATACACGATTTTGACACAATTTGTCCAATGCATAATGCATTACGATATTAAAATTGAAAATAGGGGTGTAATCGGTTCGGTCTGGTTCAGTCTAGGAGAGGTCACAGATCGAAAATTTTGGTCTATCATTTTTGCCAAACTGGACCATTATGGGTCTGGTCAGTCCATGAACATTTTTTACTCTTTTTTCTTTTTTTTGAAAAAAATATTAATACAAAAAAATAATTAAATTAGTAAAATTAAAATTAAATGATCTCTTTAACATTTTATATATGGTTAATGAGTATTGAATAGTTTCATTGTATATATAGTTAATGGTGATCCCTTGGATGAAAATTACATAATTAATTTATACAATTACTATATAAAATAATATTATATATATATAAAGAATATTTAAATATATATACATTCGGTCAGTCTCGGTCCAATCCGGTCTAAAACAATCACACCCCAGACCAATAAAATATGAGATGAGATGAAAGTTGAAAGTTAAGTAATATATTGTTATAATATATATTTTTAATATTATTTTTATTTTGAGATTTGAAAAAATTAAATTATTTATTTTATTTTGTGTGAGAATTTGAGAAAGTTGTAATAATTAAATGAAATGAATTGAGAAGAGTTGTGAAAACAAAAAAGGCTTAAGACTATCGGTTCGGTCCGGACCGAACCATTTAGTCTGGTTGATTTTTCCAATCCGGACCGATAGACTTATACCCGTAATTGAAAACTATAACCCACTAGAGTGGTGTATACTTTGATTTGTTAATATTTTTAGTAGATTATTGGAGAGATTCACTCATTCCTTCCCGCCCTCACAAGAGAGAAAACTAAGGAATTAGGAAAAACAACTTGAGATCACTGGATGTCACAGTGCATCAGTCACATTATCAATGATTTTGTACATTATAATTATATTTAAAATGGGGTAGTATATTGACAATTGAATAATGCTAGTAAGTTCCATCATTTTGCCGTTTTGAAATTTTTTTAAAATGGTTAAAATTTTTATTATTAGTGCATTTGTGTATTTTGTTTTTCTTTAACATTTAAAAAATATATGCAAAAAAACAATTTCAACTAGAGCTAACTTTGAGAAAGGTAAAATAATAGGACTAAGTAGCATTACCCATTGGCAGTTACTGAAGCCCATAGAGTGATTCATGAATGCTTGTGATTGGTGTAGATGATCAATTGGTACAAAATGCTTTTACCAATGAAACCTCAAACATACATAGGAAGAATTTGTCCATTCACTGCTTATGTAGGGCTTCTGGCTTTCTTGGTTGTTGATTCTACTTCTTTATAGATGAATTTTGCTACTCATCATCCATACACCACACATTTGGTAAGGAAAAAAATAAAAAATTATGTGTGGTGTGTGGTGTGTGGTGTGTGGTGTAGGGATGATGAGTAAAGTTTTTCTTTACAAATATATCTCCTTTTAATTGATCTTGTTATGCAGTTTTGTGACATTCATATCTTCGTAAAATAGTTTAGAATTGAACACTTATAAATGTGACATTGTTGTCGGAACTAGTTGGTTATTTGATGATTTATTCACTCCCACACCATTTAGTGAATGGGGAAGTTATTGAATCTAGTTTTCTTGACCACAAGGGTAAGAGACCAAGACTTGAAACAAAAAAGTGTTATAGATATAAAAAGATTATATAAAAGTAAATTCACAACTAATGTAACTTTATGATCTATTAGATTTACTTTACGATAAAAGTGTTGGTAATGGGTAAATCTCATGACCAAGTGGTGTCCACATGGGTGGGGAAGTTATTTGTTAACTCCCCACCACTATCACAACGCAAGGGAAGTTATTTAACTTCCACATATTTAGAGAAGTTAATTAACTTCCAGGCATGTCTCTTCTAAGATAAGAGGACGTACATCATTTAGTTATGTGAAAAAAAGAGTCCTACAAGAAGACAAAAACTCTCCTCTCTCTCTCTCTATCATCATTTTTCCTAGAGAAACCATCTAAATCTCTTGATCTTGAAGCGTGAAATTTTCTAGGAGACTCTAGTAGCCTCCTAAACGACGTAGAAGTGCAAACAATGAAGTGACGTGGGCTGTAAGACGAGCAAAGATCCGACCTTGTGGAAATTCCTCTCCTTTTGATATTTCGATTTAACCTTTATTTAACATTAGTATCAGAGCATATGTTGTTTGTTTTCGCCCATGTGAATAAGATTACATGTTGTTTGATGCTTTGTAATGAGTTTAAAAGCATGTTATTAATGATATGCCATGGTCTATTAAGTTTCGGATTTTTCATTAGAGGTTATGGTATGACATGTTTAAAATTGAAATATTTACATGAAAATGATCCTTATAATGTCAGAAACATGTCTATTAAATTTGGTGAAGTTTCGTTGCATATAGAAGAAGAAATCTGAAACCTTAGTTTTAAAACTTCTTGTTTGGACCGTGACTTCAAACCAAGTTTTAGCCAACCAAATCTAATTGTTTGGTAATAATTTTTATATGGTTGGAAATCTGGGTTCATTAGCTTTAATTTGATATATCATATGCTTAATTTGGACTTCGTATGAGTAAGTTATGATCGATTGAACATGGCTGCTCGAAATCAGAAAAAACCAGTTTTTTGGCTTGAGGAAGAAGACGATCAATAGTGTTTTATTTTCCAATCCCACTCTCGGTAAGAGAGAGTGTAGTCCGCCCATCCACTTGGCTCCATTTTTAATCACTTTACCGACACATATACACATTAGTTTGACTGAATTTTGAGCTTAGAAGTCTCAAAACACCGTGAGCGGAGGAGGTGATGTACACTCTCCATCACGGCAAGTGAAACAGAGGCAAAACAGCCTCTAGAGCAAAAATGAATCTCACACGCATAGGCGGCGCGTGGGGGCACGTGCAGAGGATTCCAATGTCATTTTTTGACACTTTCGGTACGTATAAACATGTGTTGGTGTCTAAAGTTGATTGATAATTTTTTTTTATTGAAATAGAGAGCCGAAAATATTTTTTTTGAAAAAAAAATGGATTTGGGACTTTATTTTTTTTCATACTTCCTCAAGCCATATTTTTCTGTGCTATGTGATATTTGTATATATTAGTTGTGGATTCTCTATCCATTGAACCATCATGTATACCAGTATGATTATTTTTTTTTATAAGAAATGGATAGAGTTGACATTGGTAATTTTTTGGAATCATGTATAATGCTTGTATGTATTTTTATGTGAATGGATAAGGTGTCACTTATAAGTATATCGATGACGTGACATCCCTATTTATTTATTGTTTTTCCTAGAAAATTTGTAGTAGAATTTTCTTTGGAAATGTAATATTGGGAATGTAATTTTATTATTGAGGCCATGTAAAGGGATGTGTTTCACGTCTATCGATATACTTTAAGGTCACCTTAACATGATGCACCAAATTACCAATGTGGCTTCGGGTGGAGCCTATGTGTTATGTGTTTAGCGCAATAAGTGTTATTTTTTTTCATATTTGATTAATGGACTCTATGTGCATGAATTTTGAGGATTTAAAAAAAAAAATCCTCCATAAATTTTATTCAAAATTAATTAGATATGAAATTTGGACTTATATAGTGGGAGATGATTATTAGCTTTTTGCGAAATTTTTCGATCTCACTATATAGGAAGGAATTCTATAGTCTAGTTAGATTTTGGAATAAAATTAAATGTGTGCTAATGTCAATCTCGCGCAATGAATGTAGTGATGGCCACTAAGAACGTAGTTGCTAACCTTACCAAATGGGAGAAATTGGATGGAACCAACTATGACATGTAGCATAAAAAAATTCAATATCTGCTTAATGAACAAGAGGTCCTTGAAAATCTGTCTCACCTGATGATACAACCTGATGAAGGGAATACTTCCCAACATCGTCGTGATATGGAAGCTTATTAGGCTTGGGCAAAGAAAGATCGATGTGCACGCTTTACCATGCTAAGCAGCATGCACAATGATCTTATTGGGAAGTTTGAGAACTGCCCAACTGCCCAAGATATGTGGAACCAGCTGAAAATCACCTATGAGGGGACATCAGCTACCAGGCTCCGTGCTCTCACTTTGAGGTTTGAGCAATATATTATGGACCCTAAACATACCATGACTGAGCATTTGAGGTCCATGTCTGTCTTGATTCGTGATCTAAAGGCTGCTGGCAATAATCTCAGTGATGAACAACAAGTTATTGTTGTGATACGATCTTTGCTCGAGTCAACTTGGGGGCAAATGAAACTTGTTTTGACACACAGTGAGAATATTAAGACTTTTGCTGATATGTCTTGCCATTTGGAGCTGGAGGTGGAGCGCATAGATGCGCACCGTAATATTCTACTTGTTGCCCAAGCTAGGAAGCGCAAGGCATTCAGGCCTAAGCTTAAGCAACATGGGAGATTTGCTGGACCGATAAATAGTCTTGAGCCAAGGGATGAAAAAGTAGCAAAGCGCCACAGAGGCAAGAGTGATAGCAAGGACAAGTCCAATATGAAGTGTTATAACTGTGGAAAAGTGGGACACTTTGCTCGTGAGTGCACTAAGGCAAAGAAGGTATTCCCTAAACACAACTCTCTCATTACTTATGTTTGTTCACATATTTTTGTTATTCATTCAATCCCTGAATGGATTGTAGACACAGGAGCAACCAAACATGTAACTCGAGATCGAGTTGGGTTTATAGATTATAGAAGAATACCAGTTGGCAGACAGTACGTTATATTGGGTAATAGAACTCGGGAGGAAGTGCTTGGAGTTGGCACCTACCAACTCAAGATGCGTCTGGGGCGCTTATTACTTCTTCATGATGTGCTACATGCACCTGGTGTTCAATGTAATCTATTTTCAGTTATTTTTATGTTGGAATTTGGTTTTACTTTTCATTTTGATGGCCCTCAGTTGGACTTTTATTTGGATAGAGCTTTGTATGGATATGGATTTCTTTTGAATGGTTTTTTTATGTTGGATTTAGATAATTCTTCATTTTCTTTTATGGCTTCAAATGATGATGATGTTGTTTCTAATTCATTGAAATGACATGCTAGATTAGGCCACATAGGAAAAGATAGAATGGCTAGATTAGCTAGAGAAGGTCTATTGGGGTTTCTCGCTAATGTTAGCCTACTTGTGTGTGAGCCTTGTTTAGCTGGTAAGGCTTGTAGGAAGCCTTTTGGAAAGGCTCTTAGAGCATCTTATCCTTTAGAACTAGTCCATTATGATATTTGTGAACCTATGAATATGAAGGCACGCCATGAATCCTTTTATTTTCTCACATTTATAGACAACTACTAACGTTTCAGTTATGTCTATCTGATCTCTCATCGCTTTGAAACATTAGATTGTTTCAAACGCTTTGTGGCTATGGTTGAGAATCAAAAAGAAAGAAATTTAAAAATTCTACGAACTGATCGTGGTCGAGAGTATTTGTCTAAAGAGTTCCAGGGACTATGTGAGCAAAAAGGGATATGCAGACATTTAACGATTCCTGGCACACCACAACAAAATGGTGTTGCGGAAAGGAGAAATCGTACCTTATTAGAAATGGTTCGATCAATGATGGCGCAAGCTAACCTGCCAATATCTTTTTGGAGGGATGCTCTTCAAGCTGCTGCTTACATTTTGAACCGTATGCCTTCTAAGTCCGTTCCTTCAACCCCATATGAATTATGGAGTGGTGCAAAACCAAATTTGGAACATTTGCGACCTTAGGGTTCTGCGGGTTATGTTCACACCACTTCCCATAAATATGAAAAGTTGGCCCTAGAACAAATAAGCATATCTTCATAAGATATTCAGAGACCTCAAAGGGTTATGTGATGTTTGGTGAACATCCTAATGGAGGGATGACAGAAATAGAGTCACGTGATGTCACATTTATCGAGAATGATTTTTCCAATATTGGTTAAGCAAAGAATGATCTTGAACTTTTTAAGTTGCAAGAGCTTAAGAGAGTTACACAATCTTTAGGCGAGGGTGGAGAATTATCACATTCTAGAATCGCAAAAGATAGTGGGAGTGACTTGCCTCCAAGTGGGAGTATACCACTAGAATACAACTCACAAGAGTCTCAGTTACGTAGAAGTGAACGTGGAACCATTCCTCGTCGTCGTTTTGAGATTGAAGGAGAATCTTTCATGTGTACTCTGTGTGACTTTGATGAACCTTATTCTTATGAGGAAGCACTAAGTTCACTTGTTTCAAATAAATGGCTGGCTGCTATGAAAGATGAGATGAGTTCTATGGCAAAGAACCAAGTTTGGGAGTTAGTTGATCTTCCACCTGGGCGCAAATCTATTGGAAACAAATGGGTTTTAAAAATTAAGTGTCAGGCAGATGGATCAATTTTCAAGTATAAAGCCCGACTCGTGGCGAAGGGCTATTCTCAAAGAGAGGGTATAGATTATGAAGAAACATTCTCCCATGTGGTGAGGTTTGCTTCCACTCGCCTTATTCTAGCTATAGTTGCACATCTAGATTTGAAACTTTTCCAAATGGATGTGAAAACTGCATTTGTCAATGGAGAACTAAACGATGAGATCTATATGGATCAACCTGTTGGTTTTGAGGTTGAGGGACAAGAGCGCAAAGTATGCCAGCTGAAACGTTCCATTTATGGCCTTAAACAATCGTCTAGACAATAGTACTTCAAATTTCATGAGGCCATTACCTCAATTGGCTTTGAAATGCTAGAAGAATATCATTGTGTGTATGTCAAACGTACAAGAAAAAGTTTTTTGATTTTGTCTTTGTATGTGGATGACATCTTATTAGCTGGAAATGACATGGAGATAATTGTCGCTACAAAAAAGTGGTTGTCCTCTACTTTTGAGATGAAGGACATGGGTGAAGCAAATTATGTGTTGGGAGTTAAAATTTCAAGGGATCGATCTAGCAAGCTTATTAGTTTGTCTCAAGAGACTTACATTAAGAAAATTCTAGAACGATTTCGTATGCACAACTCCAAACCCATAAACACTCCAATTGAGAAGGGTTATACTTTGAGCCTAGAACATTGTCCTAAGAATGATGAGGAAAAGAAAGGAATGACCAGAGTTCCTTATGCAAGTGCAATTAGAAGTCTGATGTATGCTATGTTGTATACACGACCTGACATTTGCTTTACGGTTGGATTGGTTAGTCGTTATCAGAGTAACCCAATACCTGTTCATTGGCAAGCAGTTAAGAGGATTTTTCGATATCTTCGTGGGACAACAGACCTTGTTCTTTGCTACCAGGGTGGAGATATGAGATTGAAGGGTTATAGCGATGCTGATTGGGCTAGTGACAAAGATGTGCAAAAATCCACGACGGGTTACCCATTTATGCTTAGTGGAAGAGCTATTTCTTGGTGTAGCAAGAAACAATCATGCATTGCTTTGTCCACGATGGAGTCAGAGTACGTTGCTTGTTTAGCAGCCGTACAAGAGGCTGTTTGGTTGAGGAGATTTTTCCAGCGCCTAGAGGTTACAGCTCTTGCAGATAAAGCCGTTAAGATATACAGTGATAGTATGGCAGCTTTGGCATATGCCAAGGATCCCAAATACCATGGCAGAACCAAACACATAGATATACGTTTTCATTACATTTGAGATGTTACTGCACGAGGTGAGGTGATCCTACAACATATCTCTACTAGCAAGATGGTAGCTGATCCTCTCACTAAGGCTACTAGTAGAAATGTTTTCCAAACATATGTTAGGAGTTTGGGACTTCATCAGATTTGATATATGTTGTATTAAGGATACCTTAGACTTTATTGTATATTTAACACTGTAAGTATCTATTGCAGTGAGATTATTGTGTTTATCTCATATTATTAAATAATTGATACTAAGTGAAAATCACACATTATAAAGAAGTCACCAGACAAAGATCAGTCCACTCACATGGATGATCACCTTGGCGCTTGAGTAGCAAGCAAGATGAGACAAGTTGATTACTTTGGCGCTTGGAAAGCGAGCTAGTAAATATCTTAATGCTTTAGAATATTTAAGATAAATTTAAAGAATGTCGCCTTAGCTTGGCTAAGATGAGACTTACAAGAGTTGTATATGAAGTATTTGTACAAATTCATAAAGCCTGATTAAAGCGGAATATGAGATCTTAGACAGGTGATAGATGAGTGACTGTGCTAAGAAACTCAAGTTAGAGCGCTTTTGTGGCGACTAGACTAAGATTCCGACGGCGTTTGAATGTGACAAGCCCAATTAAGTAGAAGTTTCATCATAACATACATTTCATACTATTTGTGCTGTAGACGACCATATGAGGGAGTGATTTGATGGGTCCCTGCTCCATCACTATGTGAGCCCTAATAGATCATTAAATGATCTATGCATATGCCCTTGAACCTGGAACTATGTCATGAAATGAAAACTTGATAATTGCTACTTTAGCATGTTTTCTTAAGGCCACGAATAATACAGTCTAGCGAAACATGTCTATGAAAGCAATCAAGTCTAATTGAATTGACATGAGCGTCTAGGGAATATTGTTTAGATCCTTACTTGTTATTTTATGTCTCATAACCCGGGCGATTGTGTCGTTTTGACTCGATATAATCATGAGCATATTATATATGTGAGATCAAGAATTGCTTTGAGTTATAAACTTGTGAGGGATTAAGGACACTTGATCTAGTGAGATAAAATAATCTGGGGCATAGACGAGATATAATGAGTGATGTACTATGTTAGTATGATGGTGACTTAATATAGTACTCCTACCCTTTGTCTTCTCGTCAGGTCGCACGCTTCATTTTCTGTATGAGGGATAATTGATTGAGAGAATATAATGAGATTGTTAATGGATATAGCACCCATAGTGAACTAGTGGGAGATGTTGGTAATAGGTAAATCCCATGACCAAGTGGTGTCCACATGGGTGGGGAAGTTATTTGTTAACTCCCCACCACTATCACAACTCAATGTAAGTTATTTAACTTCCACATATTTAGAGAAGTTAATTAACTTATATGCATGTCTCTTCTAAGATAAGAGAACGTACATCATTTAGTTGTGTGAAAAAAAGAGTCCTACAAGAAGACAAAAACTCTCCTCTCTCTCTATCATCATTTTTCTTAGAGAAACCATCTAGATCTCTTGATCTTGAAGCTTTGAATTTTGTAGGAGACTCTAGTAGTCTCCTAAACGACGTAGAAGTGTAAAAAACGAAGTGACGTGGGCTGTAAGACGAGTAAAGATCCGACCTTGTGGAAATTCCGCTCCTTGAGGTATTTCGATTTAACTTTTATTTAACATAACTTTACAATTTAACGTACCACATTAAGACACGTCACTTTATGTATTTACTTTTATGTAATTCTTTTACAACTAAAGTATTTTTCTAAAAACAATACAAAAACCTTTTAACAACAATAAAAAAAATGTTGTGTCCTACTCATTTCAATGTAGCCTCTGGTTGTTCTAACAATCCACAACTGTTTGGATATTGGACAGAGAAAATGGTGCTTTTCGTTGCTAATGCGACGGCATAAGTTATAACCAGCTTTATTAATTATTGAATTATATGTTCGATTTTTATTTTTATTTTTGTTTACGGAAACAATGAGAATTAAATATATTAGAAATTTGGGAGAGAACTTTCTATTTATTTTTAATAGAAAATTCAATAAAAAAAAAAAATGCATATCCAAAGGTACATTAAAGTCTGAGTTCATCTGTATGCAAGAGGAAAAGGAGTGTGAGAAAAGTGGCACTGACTTGTATGGTGAATCCATGGTTTCTTCAATTTTTTATCGTCCTTTTGTACCGAATTATTACTTACTTAATGCTCACGTAGTCCTCTCTTTCTATTCTATGGTGCTTTCATTTCTTTTTTTTTTTTTTTTTTTTTTTTTTTCTTAAAGAAATATTTATCAAGACTTCTACTTAACACTCCCAAGAAGAAAAGCTTCCAATCATCTTCCTCTCAGCACAGTCTGAAACTTGCCCACCAAGTCCGAAGTCAGGCACTTTCTTTGTTGAATTAGCTTAAGATTTTATCGAAATACTAGGATTTAAAATCATAAAATAGAGTTATTTTATTTTTAAGTGGCGCATTATTTATATTATTTAAATAATAAAAATTTGATTATATGATTCAAATTTTAAAATTTATTTTTAAATTAAATTATACCATATAAAAATTTTAGTATGTGTGCTTTAGACATGGACTTGATAATATTATTTTTATAATAATAATTATTGTAAAACCTACTAATTTTGATTAGTGTACCATTTATAAAAGAGTCTCTCTACCGAGACCGATAGTCTATTGATAATAAATAAATAAATAAATAAATAAAGGATGCACCAATATGTGCAAATCCTGTGTGGTCTACCTAGCATTTCTCTTTAAAATAAAAAAAAAAAAAAAAGGCAATCATACTAAGGATCGGTCGTGTATATACAAACAATATTTTACCATCTCTTGGAATCTATTGGGATTAAGATACCACCAACTTGATGCATATCCAATGATGTTAAGCAAGATCTGGCTTTTTATTCAATAATAGTCAGCCACGCGGAATGTTTGAAACAAACAAAGAAAAGAAAGAAAAATAAATAAAAAATGATACTCCACATTTTAATTCTCATCATCTTCTTATCATTTTATGATGTGATATTAAATGATTAAATATTATTATAATATTACATTATAAAATAATAAAAAAATAAATAATGAATAGATTTTTTTAAAAATACAATGCCAACATAATGATATCCGATGCCAGTTATTGTCTTGACACCTAATTTATTCTTCCAAGCCATTAATTTCAATGCCCCAAAACTGAGAAGAATGGCAAGAGGACGATAAAAACAAAACAAAATACAAAAGCAGAAAGCTGGAAGAATCTCACTGTTAGAAGAATGGCTAATACTGCTACTACTACCATTGATATAAAACGACAGATCATATATAGTAAAACAAAGAAATTAACTGGTTTTTGTTGTCCAGTACTGGCCATTCCAGAATGCCTTCTTTACCCATTGAAAGGACAACCAAGTAAGATTTGCAAACCGACAAAATAAGCTTATTGCACTTTGTACTCTTAGTTAATTACGTAATGTATCATTTAAATTAATAAAAATTAAGTTTTGCAACCTAATCTATCTAAATTCATATATAAAATATAATAAATAATTTAATTTTTTTAAATTTTAAAATAATAATAATATTAAAAAATAATATTCTAATAATATTTTATTTAACTAATCTAAAATTATCTTATCTCATCTCACTATCCAAACTAACACTAAAATATTTGATTGTGTACAGTTAGGATTATATTATGTCACTTTTGACACCCGTTAAAATGTATTTATAATTTAGGATGTACCTTGAAAAAATAAATGAGTTTTATTACACATTATTTTCACATATAATATATTATATTTATATTTATTTTTTATTTTTTTATTTTTTTTAAACTAATTAAATTTTTTTACTTATTATTTATATACTATATATTTGATAAAAAAAAAATATTAAAAATTAAAAAAATTATATATCGTACTAGAATGATGAATACAATTTTTAAAAAGAAATTACGGTCTATTCAAATTTGAACCTTTCTTACGCCTAAGTCAAAGTTGAAATATTGACCTTTGCCAGAAGTGAATCAGAAAAGATCTAGAAATAAAAGATCTACTTCACCCAGCTTTCTTTAATGTCTATCAACCCAAATGTGCCAGATATGTATAAATCATGTACTTGTCGTGAGGTTTTTCCCCTACTCACGTGAGAATAAAATGGTAAGTGAATAGTTTATAAATAATAATAAGATGGTTTGAATTGAGTATTTTTTAAATTTTAAAAAATAAGATAAAAAAATTAAATTAAAATATTAATAAAATTAAAATATTATTTTATAATATTATTTTTATTTAGAGTATTTGAAAAATTTGAATTATTTTTTATTTTTTATTTGAAAGTTTAAAAAATTGTAATGATTAATTTAAAAAAATTTGTATTTAAATTATGTTTAGAAATATCATAAGATGAGATTGGAATTTTGAGGTAAAAGCCTCACCTGTTTCTGGACTCCTCCCAAACCCCAAATTCCCAATGCCTCATGCACAAAGCTTTTACAAAATTGATTAACTTTTAAATTGAGATTCAAGCTTCACTTAAATTGATTAAAAAAAACAATAATTTCAAATCATAGCTTAAGTATTTTGTACATCAGTCAAACTTCATGCACTTTCTTCCCACAAAGTCAGATTCCTTTCCCTTCACAGTTCACACCCTCCAAGTCCTCACCTTCTTCCTTCCTTGCATTGAGAATATCTCTTGTAAATGTAACCATTAGTATACATATTCAAACCATTTTGTTCTCATTCTCTTTAATTCTTTAAGAAATATTACGTTATTAAATGCAAAAACGAGAGTTCACTGTTCCAAAAAAGTTTATTATTATTATTGTATACATGTATGCCCAGCAATTGTACGTTGTACTCTGGAGAATAGGAAAATCCACGTCCCTCGCCCTCTCTTTCTGCTCATCTAAAGAGATAGGGATGCCCAAAGGAAAAGTAAATCCCAAGCACCGCATCAACAATACCGAAATCCAAAAACTTTTCAGCAAGAAGTAGCAGAAATCGACCCAAAGAGACGATCTTTCTCTCTCAGTTTAAACCAAAGCTTCCCGAAAACATGCCATGATTTGATCCATCAACACGACCCCAAATGGGTTTCCCTACAAAACCCTTCTCCTTTTTCCTCTTCTCTCTGATTTTCTTTACCAATCTTGAGCTCATCCCACTTGTTGAATCTGCTTCTGACTACACAGCCTTGGTCTACAAGGGCTGTGCAAAGCAGGCCTTTTCAGATCCGACAGGGGTTTACTCCCAGGCTCTCTCAGCCCTCTTTGGCTCTCTGGTTTCGCAGTCTACAAAGGCCAGGTTCTTCAAGACGACCTCTGGCAGTGGCCAAACCACCATCTCTGGTCTCTTCCAATGCAGAGGCGACCTTAGCAACACTGACTGCTACAACTGTGTGAGCAAACTTCCTCAAATGGCTGACAGTCTGTGTGGCAAAGCCATAGCCGCCAGAGTCCAGCTATATGGCTGTTACGTACTCTATGAGGTTGCGGGGTTTACTCAGGTTTCAGGCATGGAGTTGCTCTACAAGACCTGTGGAACCACAAACGTGGCCGGAAGTGGGTTCGAGGAAAGGAGGGACGCTGCGTTACAGGTGTTGGAAACCGGCGTGGTTAGCGGACACGGGTTCTATACCACGAACTATGAAGCCGTTTATTTGCTGGCCCAGTGTGAGGGGGATTTGGGGGACACAGATTGTGGGGAGTGTGTGAAGAGCGCTGTGCAGAGAGCTCAGGTTGAATGTGGGAGCTCCATTTCAGGCCAAGTTTATCTGCATAAATGCTTTATTAGCTATAGTTACTATCCTAATGGTGTTCCCAGGAGATCATCTTCATCCTCCTCCTCTTCTTCTTCTTCATCATCTTCTTCAGGTATGTAGTTTCTGCTCAACCCCGACTTTAAAGTTAGAATGATAAAATTAGTATAGATCTCTCCGACTGTGCATAAGTTTACGAGTGCATCTGGCTTTTTAGCTTTTAGTGCTGAGTCAGATTAGTGGTTTTCTACCGTTTAAGCATTGTTTTACTGGTGTATAATAACGTGAGATAAGTTTTAATCAATGTCGGGACAGGAGGAAATACAGGAAAGACAGTGGCTATAATATTAGGAGGGGCAGCAGGAGTGGGGTTTCTACTAATTTGCCTACTGTTTGCTAGAAGTTTGATGAAGAAACATGATGGTACGTACATATGTGGAACATGAGGTAGATCTACCCTTTATTTTTTGTTCTGTTTTTCCTGGTCCTAAGGCTGATACGGCTGGAATGTGTTATTTTGTGCAGATTTTTGATAGGTGATGGTTTTTTGCAAAGAGGCAAATTACTTTTGAGGTAGATTCTTTCTACAATATTATTTTTTGTTTTTTTTGGTTAAACGACATGGGATTTTGTGGCCAAGATAAGTGCAGAGAGAGAGAGATAGAGAGAGAGAGTGTGTGCGCGTGTGTGAGGGTTTCTTGACATTCATCATGTTCTTACAGTTTGGTAAAAAATTGTAGAAAAGCAAGAAGAAATTTTCACAAGAATGATGATAGCCTTACCAGGAATGAATGTCTGTGATTTTGTGTTGGATCATGGATGAAGAAAACAATTTTCAGTGGACTTAATTAATGGGGATTCGGTCTTGTGCTTGCAGGATCCCTCTAAAGCCATGTGGGGGTGTTTGTCTCTTTTCGCTCTTCTCTAGATTAATGCTTCTCTCTATTTTCTTCACAAACTTTATGCTTTTTAGAAAGTTGCAACCTCTCTCTCTCTCTCACGCTCCCCCACACGCATTTTGTCTATTTATTAATTCCTGCTTACAATGACACTGACTAGTTTGTTTTAGATCAATGTCATTAATCAGTCACTTTCACTAACTTTGGCTTTCCATTCCATCACCACCTTAATTTGAGTGTCACTCAAAACTGAGGGAGATAAATTTTGGTTCTCTGTCATAAGGTTTTGAGGTTTTTTTTTTTTTTTTGCGGAACTTAGGAGTTATGTGTAATAATATTTATTGTATATCAAATCTTGTTTAATATTTGATAAAATATTGTAGAATACATTTCATATATCCATATACCTGACTACAGTTTTAAATGACTTAGAACCGGTTTGGATTGACTCATTTTACTACTATTCATAAATTTTAACTCATAAATTTTATTATTATTTATAAATTATTTTAACTCATCTCATCTTTAAATTCAAATCAATGGAAAAGGAATTTTACGTTTGTCATTAGGGTATGGGATGTTAAAATTTTAGCATTGATGAGATGAGTTCAGCAAAAGGCATGCAACAATTATTAGTACGAGATTTCTTAAGAAGAGACGTCTGCATTCACCAAACAATGAATTAGGTCTAGTTTATTTTTAAAAAATATCTTATCTCATTTTATTATTATAATTTTTTTAATTTTAAATTTTAAAATAAAAATAATATTAAAAAATATATTTTAATAATATTGTATTTAATTTTTTAATTTTAATCTTAACTCATTTCATCTAATCAGTCCTTAAATGGTTTTGCTTCTTTGTTTTCTCTCCCTCACACGAGATACATTTCGGGCATGCATCTTGATATGATATTTAAAATCTAATACGAAGAAGATTATGATGAATGATGCTCTTTCTACATGACTGATAACCATGTGCTACTTTGTTTCCCTCTCTTAAAACATGTTGAATCTTCCATCCGTTCCTTGTTCTGAAACAGCTTCTGACTTCCTGTACAAGGCTTCCATACCACAAACAATCCTCCTCATCACTACTAACTGCCTTTGTCACCATCTGGGCATCCCCTTCAAAAATCACATTTGGAATATTGAACTCCAAGCATAGCTCCACTGCTCTCCAAAGTGTCATAATTTCTGCAACTACTGGATGGGAAATGCCTCCGCTCATACTCAAAGCTACCTGCACGTCGCCTCTAGAGTCCCTGACCATCAAACCAACACCCATTCGATTGCCTTTCAGTGCCTGCCATCTGGTTTGTTTTCTCCTTTCACTAACAATCGAACAGCTGTTGTACACGTTATCGATGTAGCAATGATGGGTCAAAAGTCAAAACTGAGACGCTCCCCTTCACAAAGTCTGTAGACAGAGTGGCTGTGGGTCCTATTTTCTATTTTTATTTATTTCTGGTTTAAAATTGGGTCGAGGTGCTAAAAAGCCCACAACTTACTTACGTTTGTGGAAAGTGGGGACGGCCCAAAACTTGAAAAAAGAAAAAGAAAAACATCATCATCCAAATACACAAGCATTTGCTAAACCAACAAAGACACCGAAGACGATAAAACAAGCACACTATAAAGTATAAATGATCAGCGGAGCATTTTAGACCAACAATGTTTTGCACATCGAAGTAAAATGTTAAATGTAATTAAAGAAAAATTTACAAAAAATACATTTATCTATATGCGTGTTTTTTATGTGTTAAAAATTAAGAAATTTGAAATTTGAATTACCAAAATAAATTTTATAAGTAAAATTGTAAATAATTTAAAATTCAAAATAAAAAAAATTAACAAAAAAAAAATTAATAAATAAAATTGTAAATATATATAGCATTACTTCGCATAAATTTTTTAATAATGCTATTCATTATCTCAACTTCTATTATCTTATGATATGGTAATAGGTAATTAGAAATTATTTATTACATTTTACTTGTAAATTTATTATTTAATGATACATCATGAGATGATGGGAGGATGATAGAAGTTGAGATGATGAATAGATTTTTTCTAAATTTTTTAAAAGAAAAAATGTTGACAAGGATACCCCGCCTGCCTCCGTATCAGTTTATTTTACGAGCGCGCACATGACACGCCAAAAGTCTCGCATCCTCCATCAAGATTCAACGTCAACAACATAACATGAACGACCACCTAATATTAGAGTCCCAGTCCCATCCAAGCCGAAGCCGAAGCAACGCCACCGACCCACGCGTTGTCCACGCTCAAGCCATCGTTGCCGCCAACACCGACCGCTGTGTCTACAACAACCTCATCACTCTCTACTCCAAATCCGACCTCTTGTCCTACTCCCTCCGCCTCTTCCACCAAATCCCTTCTCCCAACGTCGTCTCATGGACCGCACTCATCTCCGCCCACGCCAACTCTATCCTCTCCCTCCACCACTTCGTTTCTATGCTCCGCCACCCCACCTTCCCCAACCAGCGCACCTTTGCCTCTCTCTTCAAAACCTGCACTGCGCTCCCTTCCTTCTCTTTCGGCCTTGGCCTCCACTCTCTCGCGCTAAAACTCTCTGTCTCTAGCGAGCCCTTTTCTGGGTCCGCACTCGTTAATTTCTACTCTAAATATCGCTTACCCAATGAAGCTCGTAAGGTGCTCGACGAAATCACTCACAGAGATGAGGTTTGTTATTCCGCGATTATCGTGGGACTTGCACAGAATTCACGGCCCTTTGATGCGTTATCGATGTTTGCCGAAATGAGAGCTTGCGATGTGGCGTCCACGATGTATAGTGTCTCCGGCTCGCTTCGTGCAGCCGCAGAGGTTGCTGCATGGGAGCAGTGTAGGTTACTCCATGCCCATGCGGTTGTTACGGGGTTAGATTCCAACGTGATTGTGGGTAGTGCTCTGATTGATGGGTATGGAAAAGCAGGTTTTGTTCCAGATGCTCGGGAGGTTTTTGATGAGAATTTTCCGGTGATGAATATCGTGGGGTGGAATGCATTGATGGCTGGCTATGCACAGCACGGAGATAACAACATGACTCTCCATCTTTTCAACTCAATGGAAGCTCGAGGGCTTGTACCGGATGAATATAGCTTTCTAGCAGTCCTAACATCGTTTTGCAATGCAGGTTTGGCTGTTGAGAGTGAGCAGTGGATGAACAGGATGAAAGTGGATTACGGTTTGGAACCGGGACTAGAGCATTATACGTGTTTGGTGGGTGCATTGGGACGAGCTGGTCAATTACAAGAAGCTGAGAGGCTTGCAATGACTATACCTTTTGTGCCGGATGCTGCAGTGTGGCGGTCACTGCTATCCAGTTGTGCATATCACGGTGCAGCCGAGATGGCTTGGACCATGGCTAGAAGGTTATTGGAACTTAACCCTCATGATGACTCGGCTTATGTGATTGCTGCCAATGTGTTATCAGTTGCAGGTAGGTGGGACGAGGTGGCAGAAGTGCGGAAGATGATGAAGGATAGGGGGGTGAAGAAGGAAGGTGGGAGGAGCTGGGTAGAAGTGCGAGGGAAAGTACACGTGTTTTTGGCCGGGGATAGAAGGCATGAGAGGACAGAGGAAGTATACGAGAAGTTGGCAGTGTTAATGAAAGGGATTGAGAAATTAGGGTACGTGCCGGTTTGGAAAGAGATGTTTCATGAGGTAGGGGAAAGGGAGAAAAGGGAAGCTCTTTGGTATCACAGTGAGAAATTGGCAGTGGCTTTTGCAGTGGTGAGTGGAGCTGCACCACCCGGTAAGGCACTAAGGATTGTGAAGAATTTGAGGATTTGTAGGGATTGTCACGAGGCATTTAAGTATTTTAGTAGAATTTTGGAGAAGGAGATTGTTGTGAGGGATGTAAACAGGTATCATAGATTTTTATATGGTAGTTGCTCATGCGGAGATATCTGGTAACACTTGTAGGAGATGAGCCATCTAGCATTTTTATTGTCACCATTCGACGTTCGCTTATAAAGATTGTTTTTACGTAGCGTCTGATGAGTTCCTTTTATTGTTAAAATGCTCTTGCAAATTGTAACATAGGTATCCCTTCAGGAAGTCAAGTCATTTCTATGATCCAAGATTTTTTTCTGCTCTTAACGGTGGATGATAAATCCCCTCGTTCATGGGTTAAGCAGAAAAGCTTTTCTTGATAAGCAGGGCGGGGTACCAAAAAGCTAAGAAAACCTGCGGTGAAGGACCAGTGCTAAATCAATCTACCTGAAAGAACTCTTCGCATTTCAGCTCAGAGACAATTGGCAGTGGAAGTTGTGTTAAAGAGGGAACTGGATCCCAGATAATCAGCAAAAATGCTTTTCAAGAGACGATCACGAATTAAAAAAAAATGGACCTGGTTAAGTATTTATCTTCCATGAGCATAAAATGGAAGTACTCAGACCAATGACTCCATTCCAACTCTACCTACGATCGTCTCCAAGCTTCAGACTATTGTCTCGGCTAAACAGCGAAATATTTCTAAAGCGTCTTAAGCCATAAAGTTGAATGCCTAAACAAAATGAACGTGCCAATTCAAAATGAAATATAGCCCTCAATAAATAATGGAACCTGAAGGAACGATAGCTCACTATACCGCAAAACATAGAGGCACTACTCGGTCCTTCAGAGTTCCGACTTTTGTATCTCTAATCAATCAAGCAAAATTCTTAATAGATTTAAACAAATTGTTCATTGTTGGCATGTTTTTCTAGCTAAGGTGCACAGACGAAGACTGACTTAGATGGAACTCTTATCGTCTCTTTATGGGTACAACACTTGCATGCGCGCAAATTCGCGGATGAGCCAAAGCGTAGTTCGAATTTCAATGTCTTCCAAGTTCGAATTTCAATGTCTTCCAAGTTCCAATCACAAAGCACCACAAAGAATAAATCGTTTACAGAATTTCAAGTACAACTCCCATTGCAAATCAAATACGTCGATGAATCCAATTTACAGTCTATGGTTATTACAAGATCTCGAGAGGGGGGGGGGGGGGGGGGGGGGGGGGGGGGACCCTTATGGTCTCCATCATACTGCAATGAACACGTTTATCGAGTTGACACCATACGTTAACGATGGAGGCATTATTTCAAAACAATTCTTAACGCAAAATCAAGAAACTTGGGGAGACTTTGAGTTTTGTCCCTCATTTGGGACTTGGTATCAGAAGCAGATTTGCTTTATTAAGCTAAATTCTTGGAAAGACTTTGTTTTTCCGTTTTCTCACCAACCAAACGGCATATCATAGATAGTCTCAAAAACATATCAAACAAGCCCAAAAGAAAACAGAAGAAAATAGGCAATAATTAAGAACCCTAATGACGGCATCCATTTGCAAAACATATCCCAAGCTATTAAGAAAAACCCAAATAAAAATTGCTCTAATGTACCAATCTATGATGGAAAAACCTTAAACCCCAGGCAAAACCCTCTCTCCGAGCTGAGCTGAGATGACCTGAGGCGAGAGGAGAGGAAAGGAGAGGAGCTGAGTCACTTGGTGGTGCCGAGGAGGCTGGCCTGCTGGAGTTCAAGGTCGTTGAGCTGCTGCTCGCGGTCCATTTCGATGATGAGTGGAACCACCAGGATCAAGAAGGTGGTGCCGGCGATCCAGGCGGCCCTGCCCGTGCTGCGCATCAGCTTCTTGGACACGGTGGCGGCGTCGGAAGCGGCGCGCTTCGTCTGGTTGAGGATGGGGGACTGGGACACGCTGCGTGAAACCCTCGAGATGAGGGACTGGTCGTTGCTGGTGGCAGAGACTCGCTTTTTTCCCTGGGACGACGCCATATTCAGTGTCTGATGGTGTACCGAAGGGAAGGGTTTTGGGGATCGTTGTGAAGTCGCTATATAGGGCACTCCCAAGCAGGCTCAAGGGTTTTGAAGCTTCCTTTGCTCTCTCGAGTCTCGGCTCCAATTTTTAACTCGAGATTCTTTCTTGGCCAAAGAAAAAATAAAAATAAAAATAAAAATATTTTCTTTTACTTTATTTATTAGTAATATTTACTTCATCCTTAAAATATATATATATATATATTTAATAATAATATATACTAGTCTTAAATGTATAAATTTTAAACAGTGTAAAAAATTAATCATTTTAATAAAGCCTATTTTGTTACAAAGACTAATATAGAACTTGTGTTTTTAACACTTATACCTAGTATTACTTTTATGTTTATAGATAAATTAACCAGTCGAGATGGATTTAAACCGTGGGTCAACCAACATATGCTAAGTGATAGTTCTAATTGTGCAAACATAGCCGAACAAGAATTCCGATCCAATCTAAATTAGTGTGAAGCATGCATACTCCACACAATTTTTATGGCATAAGATTTTCAAATTGACATTATTAGCAGATGCAACACAGTCACTTATAGCTCGACGTCTTCACATCATGGAACGCAGCAGAGTCAGCACAAACAATAAATTATCTCCAACTCACCAACTACTACTAGACTTGAAATTGTGTCCAATTCTGGAAATAAAAATGTGTGATGTGTTTTTTGTATTGCAGTGAGGATTCTGTTGTAACGGTCTCTGCCATAGTTTGTTCTAGAATGCCAACGCACTACAGGTGCTTGATGTATTGCCAAAATGTTCTAGGCTTCTTATTTTTCTGTAAATTCTACATTGTATTGATCCATTACCATCAATGAAATGAAGAATATTGTTCTCTGTTTATTCTATTCTATCATGGCATCAGAGCCATTCTAAAGACCGTCTCTTTTTTTTTTTCTTTCTCTTTTTCAAATAGCAAACAAAACGTCTAAACAAAATCCACCATCTTCTTCCCCTCTCCCCCTTTTCTCTCACCTTGTCACTGTCAAGCTCTCCCATGAAAATTTTCTTCTATGGCATGCCCAGATGGTACCTTATCTTCGGGGCCAATGTCTTTTTCACTTCGTAGATGGTTCAAATCCTCATCCTTCTCGCTTTCTTACTGATACCACTACCATCAACCTAGCCTTCTTGACTTGGACCCAAATTGACCAAATGATCCTTAGTGCTCTTATCTCCTCACTTTCAGATAATCTCATAACCCAAGTTGTTGGTTATTCCACTTCTCAGGAAGTTTGGTTTGCTCTTGCAAAATTATTCACATCTCAATCTCATCATGCTCGAGTAACTCAGTAGCGTTATCAGTTAGCCACCATTTTCAAGGGTGCTAGCTCTGTTTCAGATTATTTTTGCAAACTTAAACATCTATCTGATACCATGGGTGCTGCTGGCACACCATTATCTCCAGCTAAGTTCACTTCTTATTTACTTGTTGGTCTTAGCAGTGATTATGATGTCCTTGTCACTTCTGTGACAACAAGAGTTGAGCCTATGGCTCCTGAAGAAATATATAGTCTGTTTCTTACTCATGAAAGTCGTTTGGCACACTTCAATCATCTTCCCATGAATACCAATCTTTCAGCTAACATGACCACTACCTCTCATTTTCATGGCCGAGGTACCTACCGTGGCAATAATCGTGGTAGCTATCACGGTCGTGGAAGAGGTCGTGGCTTCTCACCCCCTTCCAACTCCCATACACATCTACCATATTCCCAATCTCCTTCCCTTCCTCACTCAAAACAAACCTGCCAAGTCTGTGGCAAAGTTGGTCATGTGCTTTGAAATGCTATTATCGCTTTGACCATGCTTACCAAAGTGATCCTCCTTGTTCCCTCATAACTAATTACAGCAATTCCATGCCTTCACCTGATCAGTCGTGGTACCCAGATACTACAGCAATGAACCATATCACATCTGACCTTGCCAATCTCAACATCACTTCAAGACCTTATGGTGGTAATGAACAAATGAGAATTGGTGATGGCAGTGAACTACCTATTCCAAATATTGGTGACTCTAAGTTTTCCACTTCCTCTCATTCTTTTGTTCTTAAAATCTTTTACATGTTCCTTCCATAACTAAAAACTTAATCTCTGTTCAGAAATTCTATCTTGATAATTCTGTTAGTTTTGAATTTCATAGTTCTCATTTTCTTGTGAAGGATGCAAAGACGGGAACTCCACTCCTTCATGGTTCCATGCATAATGGACTCTACTACTTTTCCCTGCTTTCCACTTCTTCATCTA
The DNA here is from genome assembly GCF_004785595.1 of Juglans microcarpa x Juglans regia. Classification (NCBI taxonomy): domain Eukaryota; kingdom Viridiplantae; phylum Streptophyta; class Magnoliopsida; order Fagales; family Juglandaceae; genus Juglans; species Juglans microcarpa x Juglans regia. The sequence goes on along the minus strand of NC_054594.1, from coordinate 36,433,897 downwards.
CATCTCAAGCCTTTGTTGGTGAGCGTACAACTACTTCACAGTGGCACTCACGTCTCGGTCATCCATCTCTTCAACTCGTGTCTCGCATCATCTCAGCACACCAACTTCTAGTTTCAATTCAAGCTTTTTCTCCAATTTGTTCACCATGTAGAGCAGCCAAAAGCACTCAATTACCCTTTAAATCATCTCATCAGCATTCTACAAAACCTTTACAATTAGTTTACTCAGATGTATGGGGTCCAACCCTTGTTCTTTCACGTGAAGGTTTTAAAAGTATTATGTATCATTTTTGGATGATTTCACTCGGTACACTTGGTGGTACCCTCTAGTGCAAAAATCTGATGTTATGTCAATTTTCATGAAATTTCAAACACATGTTGAGCATCTCTTTAATTTCAAAATAATTTCTATCCAAAGCGATTGAGGTGGTGAATATCGTCCTTTACACAATTTTCTGTAGTCGCAAGGCATTTTGCATTGAATAAATTGTCCTCACACGCATCAACAAAATGGTGTCATGGAAATGAAACACCGACATATTGTGGAAATGGGCCTTGCCCTTCTTGCTCTTGCATCCTTACCACAACTCTATTGGGTTGATGCTTTTCACACAACCATTTTTCTTATTAATAGACTTCCTTCTCCAGTTTTACATAACATTTCTCCTCATGAAAAATTATTTCACAAACCACCAGACTACACTTTTCTCAAAGTATTTGGTACTGCTTGTTGGCCTCATCTTAGGCCTTACAATCGCCACAAGCTTGATCTCCGATCCATACAATGCCTTTTTCTTGGCTATAGTGAATCCCACAAAGGATATTGATGTTTTCATCTACCTACTGAACGTACCTACATCTCACGAGACGTAGTGTTTGATGAAAACACGTTTCCTCTTGCACAACTTACTTTAGCCTCCAAATCAACACACTCTTCCCTTCCCTCTATTTTAGGCCCACATTCCACACTTGCTCCATCCCACAATATATCTCTGACCAGGCCCATTAATCCATCTCCCTTACGTGACACATCAAACTCTGTCATTTCAGACCCAAGTCCAGTTTCTCCTGTTTCATCTTCTTCCTCTACACCTTCTTCTACTTTTCCGCATGCATCATCATCCTCTAGGTCCTTGATACTCACTCATTCAAAAAAAAATTCCTTAAAGCCTTGCCAATATAAAGATGGTACAACACTCTGGCCACCACCTCGCAGTTTTTTGACAATTACCACCATTGTTCCTGAAGAACCCACCTATTACACCCAAGTTGTTAAACACCAAGAATGGCATACAACCATGGCCAATGAATTCCAAGCCCTTCTCTAAACAAACACTCGGACACTTGTTCCAGCTTCTGATACTACTAATTTAGTTGGTTGTCGATGGATTTTCAGGACCAAGCATCTCTCAAATGGCACTATTGAACGCCGAGAAGCTCACTTGGTGGGCAAAGGCTTCCACCAACAAGCCGGAGTGGACTATTTTGAGACCTTTAATCCAGTTGTGAAGCCCACAACAATTCGCACCATCCTTTCAATTGTTATCACTAAGAATCGGTCACTTCGACAACTTGATATCAACAACGCGTTCTTGCATGGTGACCTCCATGAACAGGTTTACATGTCCCAACTCCCTGGCTTCATAAATCCCAATTTTCCTCACCATGTGTGTAAGTTGAACAAAGCTATATATGGTTTAAAACAAGTCCCACGGGTTTGGTTTTCTAAGTTGAGCAACCAGTTGCTGGAACTTGGTTTTAATCCTTCATTGTCTGATTCTTCTCTTTTCATCTATCACCGTGCTTCTATTACACTATTTTTTCTAGTTTACGTGGATGATATCATCCTTACTAGTTTTGATCCTGAGGCTATTAGATGTATTTTGCAAGCCCTCTACAACACTTTTTCTGTAAAAGATCTTGGGCCACTCATATTTTTTCTTGGACTGGAAATTCATAACCTTGCCATAGGTCTTCATCTCTCTAAAACCAAATACATCTATGATCTCCTGAAGAAAACCAACATGGACTGTGTCAAGCCCGTGAGTTCACCTATGGCTGCCTTAGTTAAATTGACACTTACAGATGGTCCTTTTTTTAAGACCCAGCCCTTTATCGAAGCACGATAGGTAGCCTCCAATACCTGTCACTCACGCATCTGGATGTAGCTTATGCAGTCAACAAAGTGTGCCAAGTCATGCACACTCTGAAAGTTCCTCATTGGCAAGCCATGAAGAGAATACTGCGATATCTAAAACACACAGGTCATCTTGGTCTTCATATTAAGCCATTCTCTGATTATTCACTTCATGCCTTCACTGATGCCGACTGGGCAGGATGTCCAAATGATCGACGTTCAACGGGAGGCTTTTGTATCTTTTTTGGTCCTAATCTTATTTCATGGGAATCCAAGAAACAGAGCACTATTGCACGCTTGAGTACAGAGGCGGAATACAATGTATTGGCCAACACAACAGCTGAGCTCTTCTATTTTCAATCACGTCTCAAAGAACTTGGTGTATTTCTGCCAAAGCCCCCAATCTTGTGGTGCGATAACTTGGGAGCAACCTATCTCTCGGTAAACCCTGTTATGCATTCTCGCACAAAGGACGTGGAAATTGATTTCCATTTTGTGTGTGATCGTGTTTCCTCCAAAACTCTGAATGTTGTCTTTATCTCATCCAAAGATCAAATTGCCAATGTCTTTACAAAACCACTAGTATCCACTCGCTTTCTGTTTCTACGTTCGAGTCTCACACTAGTTCCCATTCTAGACTTGTGTGAGGATATTAGCAGATGTAGCACAATCACTTCCAGCTCAGCGTCTTCATATCATGGAACACAGCAGAGTTAGCACAAACAAGAAATTATATCCAGCTCACCAACTACTACCAGACTCGAAATTGTGTCCAATTCTGAAAATAAAGATGTGTGATTTGTTTTTTGTATTGTAGTGAGGATTCTGTTGTAACGGTCTCTACCATAGTTTGTTCTAGAATGCCAGCACACTACATGTGCTTGATGTATTGCCAGAATATTCTAGGCCTCTTATTTTCCTATAAATTCTACATTGTATTGGTCCATTACCATCAATGAAATGAAGAACATTGTTCTCTATTTATTCTATTCTATCAGCCATAATATAGAAGGTGTGTCTTCCAGCTTTGTAATTTTCTAGATAATCCTACGAAATGTTTCATTAGAGTAACTTAATTTTGGACGACAAACGCCATTAGATTTTACCAACAAATTAGTGCTGATGCTTATTAATCCGTTCATAGACATGTCAAAATGGGATCTTCTATCCATGTGGGATTGCTCTTGTTTAATTTACTGGGATTGGCAATTCAAACCTTGGGTAAATGCAAGCACACAGTAGATGGACTTAATTAATATCTAGGTAAATGCAAATCTTTTGTCACCAGTCTCTTTTGTTAGATTATGGACAACCATGCCTCATACCGCTGCTCTTGTTACACATCCTCAATATTATAACTTAGAATTTTAAGAATGGCAATCTGCTTGAACATTAGTAGGCATATTTCCATCTCTGTTGGTACGCCTGCCTACACCTTTGCATGCTCTCCATCGATCTGTTGACTGGTTAAACAAATGCATGCTCTCTATCGATCTGTTGACTGGTTAAAAAATAGCAGAGTCATGATTCCCATCTGCATTTCAATGTGTCAATATGAGTATATCAACCCAATATTTCCCACTTCTCCTGCAGGGAAGGACTATTTGATATATGCTCTGATTGGCAACTCCAATCCGCAAAGGCAGCAACTAAAGATCCATAATTATCAAGTCCTCATTATCCCTTTTACTCGTATCCACTCGTTCCTTGTTTCTAAGTCATGGATTTGAACAATTTAGTACATAAAATGTGCATGAAAAAGATAATGTCACCTGTAATGTCCATTGAATGCAACTTGTATTTGTGGAAATTAAGCAGCATATGATTTTATGATTTAATCTCCATCTCCATGTATATCAAGTCTAAAATACAACAAATTCTACAAAAATCAGGGTGCGAACTATCTCCTGAAAGAAATATACGTGCGCTGTTGTTTACCTCAATCCAACTACACCCCGGTTGCTTCTTGACTCCCTTCTCTTTCATCCGGGCCAGAATTCTACCGGCATCTTCTCTCCTTCCACCGCTCAATAACAATTCAACCAAAATCAAATAAACACCAGAATTACATGGGTCTACTTCCAAAATCCTCTCGCCAGCAATGTTGCCCACCTCAATGTTCTTGTAAATTCTACAGGCTCCTAGCAGTGCTCCCCAAACACTTACAGGAACTTCAACTCCATCTGCTCTCATTTGATCTAAAAAAGTCATCGCCTCATCTATTAGTCCAAACCTCCCCAACAAGTCCATGATACATGTGTAATGCTCACTTGTTGGCTGAAGAGAACATTTGGATTTCATGAAATGAAAGTAGTACTTACCTTGGTCTACCAACCCTGCATGGCTACACGCAGATAGAACACCAACAAAGGTTATATGATTGGGCATAACATCAGTTAATCTCATTCTTTCAAACATCTCTAGGGCCTTTGTGCCATTGCCATGATGAGCAAAACCACAGATTAGAGAATTCCAAGAAATAACATCATGGCTTGGCATGGAAGAAAATTCTAGTAGAGCAGAATGCATGTTTCCACATCTCGCGTACATGGTAACCATTGCATTGGAAACTTCAATGTAACTATTAAAACCAGCTCTTATAACATCTGCATGAGTTTGTTTTCCAAAGAGTAAGGTCGGCAAGTCAGAACATATTGTCAAAACACTAGTGAATGTAGCCTTGTCCAGGGATGGACCTGATTCTTTCATTCTAATGAAAAGCTTTAAACCTTCCTCACCTTGACCATTTTCTCCTAATCCGAAAACTGTGGCATTCCATGCAGTTGTATCTCGGGTTGGCATCAGATCAAAAATCTTAATTGCACCCCCAACCTCACCTAATCCAAAATATCCAACAAGCAAATTCGTCCATGACACAACGTCACTGTATGGGGATTTCTCAAGAAATGCATGAGCTTCTTTGATGAGCCCATTTCTTATAAATTCCAACAGGATTGAGTTCCACGTTTTCTGACATTTTTGTGGCATCTCCATGAAAAGCCTTATAGCATCATTAGCCTTTTTGTTCCTGACCAACCCACTTACCAATTCATTCCAAGACTCAAAATCCCGCTCAGGCATTTTCCGAAACAAATCTTTCGCAGTTTCAATATGGCCATTTTCTATATACCCAACCATCATTGCATTACAAGCTCGAACATCCCTAGTGGGCATGTTTTCAAAGAGCTTACAAGCTTCAACGATCCGTCCTGACTTACAAAGCCCCGAAATCATTATAGTCCAAGACACAACATCCTGAGCACTTGATCGTCCAAAATACTCTTCTGCTAAAGCCAAATCCCCACAATTCACCAGCCCCCCGACGATCAAGTTCCATGAAATCACATCTTTCAACGGCATCCCATCAAATAAATGTAGTGCTGTGTCTATCATTCCGTTACGAATATACCCTGCAACCATCGAATTCCAAGTCACGACATCTCTGGATGGCATCCCATCAAAAACATACCTTGCACCATCCACATCCCCACACTGCATCAACCCAGCAATCACCGTATTATACGAAACAATATCCCTGTCAGGCATTCTATAGAATAATTGGAGAGCTTCACAATAATTCCCATCTAAAAAGTGCCCACGAATCATCGCGTTCCATGTGACCGTGTTTTTCTGAGGCATTTTATCGAACAGTTTCCGAGCTTCTTCGACGAGGCCATTTTTTACGTAGCTCGAGATCTTGGAGTTGAGAGGCCTTAGGTTGGGGATCGTTGCCTTGGCACGGTTTTGTGTAAATAATTCTGGGTTTGCGAGAGAGAGTGTTTCGACCAGGTTTAGAGAGGGATTTTGGGTGACTTTGAGGGCTTGAGTGACGCGAGAGAAGAAGCAGAAGAGGAACATACTCCATCAGTTTCAACGATCAAATGTGAGGGAAGTAAACCGAAGCAGAAACAACTGTTAAGCGTAAATGCATGGATCCGCCACCGTCGGTGGGTTCATGGTTTTTTTAGGCAATACGTTGACCTTTATCTTGTCCGGTTTGGATACTGGATGAGAGCATGGTCGTTGGATTATGCAAATGTAAGTTTAATGGAGCGTTTAAATAATAGAATCTAAAAATAGACTATATTGAATTATAAAAATGTAAAAAAAAAAAAAAAAAAAAAAATTAACTATAATAAATTAATATTGTCGGTCATATTTAGATTTCGCTAGTCCAAATGAAATAAAAAAGTATTTCTCTCTCCCGATTTCAACGCTTCTTTTTCCTTTTCTTTTCTTTTACTTCTTTCCTTCCCCCCTTAATTTTTGGTTGATCGGAACTCAGAAGTCAGAAGCAGTATAAAACGTCGACTACTCTACATTACGTTACATTCTCCAAATAAACTTAATGAGTTATTGCTTCTGCCATTAATAGAAAAATATTGAAAAAAATATTATTAAATTGATAATATTTTATCATTATTTTGATTAATAAATGAATCATTCAATATGAAAATAAATTTTGAGTGGAATAGCCAAACGTAAAATCATGTAATATTTTGTAAATTTTATATTTGCATTTGTATAATCTAATGAGGATGTTCTGATATGAGATGATCCTAGATGAAAATTAAAAGTTGCATAAAATACTATTAGAATATTATTTTTTAATATTAATATTATTTAAAAATTTAAAAAAATTGAATTATTTATTATATTTTGTATTGAAATTTGTAAAAGTTATAATAATAAGATGTGATGAAATTAAATACTTTCACTATCCAAATGGAGCAGTGAAAGTCTTTTAGGTCAAAGTCCCGTCAGTGCGAGGAAATGATATTTGCAGTTGTAAGATACGCAAACGCCGCATAATCACTTTAAAAAAAGTAAATAAATACGAGACTCGTATGAAAAAAATTATTTTTTTAATGGTAAATTTCATTCTTTTTCAAAACGATTGCATGATGTTTATCCACTTTACAACTGTATGTAGTATTACTCACTACACACGATTTTTTGTTATTTCTTGTTGGCTTGTAATGGTTTTAGTTTCCTTAAATAGAGTGGGTTACTCTGCTGCCCCACTCTTACCGCTGGGTGGTAATTTTTTTTTCATATTTTTTTAATACATTTAAATATTTTTAAAAAATAAAAAAATATATCAATATACTTAAAAACACTTCCTTAATCACTAAGTAAAAAAAAAAAAAAAACGATCAAAAGGAGCGGCCAAGTTAGAACGGCATACTAGTGTTTTCCCCTTAAATATTATATATGTGCCTGTATCAATTTATTATCTATTTAATACGTGACGTGGGTGATATATGATATAAGAATTTTCAAATAGCATTATTCTTTTCATACACTAATCATAAAATATTTTAATTTATCATTATATTTTTTAATGCATCATCAAATATAAAAATTATTTATTGTTTTTACATATCTGTCGATTATCGAAACCACGTTAAGGAATAGAGAAACACTACACTCACCGGATTTGTATACTGAATTTTTCTACCAAATCGTATTTTTATTTTTTTAATATTTTTTATTTAATGGTTAAAAAAATATTTTTTAATAATTTTGTAAATTTTATTCTTTTTAAAAAATGTCTAAAGTGATTTTAAAAAAAAATTATACTCATCTTCTTTACATCACACACTATACATAATTTTTTTCACTTATCAAATGTGTAGTATATAGATGAAAAGTAGAAGAAATCAATTAATTTAGGTTGAATATAACCCAAAAAAAAATAAAAAAAATAAAAAATAAAAACAAATTTGGTGTGTTGTGTGAAGATAATAAGTAACAAAACTCTTTAAAAAATATTTGAAAAAATTACAATATTCAGTACCCATTCAATACAAAACTTTCGGTGGGAGTAGTATTATTCTAAATAATAATAATTAAAATGTTTATCACTATATTATTTTTGGAGACTGCTAGGTTAGCAGGGCGATCGAGATAGATCTCGAGAGTTTCTACCGAAAAGTACAAAACGTATTTTTTATTTTATATGTTTTTTTAAGCATTTTTAAATCACTTTAAATATATATATTTTTTTTAAAAAAAATCACATATTTATTTAAAAACGCTTTCATTTATCATTAAAAAAAAAAAAAAACACAATCAGTAGTCTTTCTCAGTGACTTTCCTCTGAGGGATAAACGTTTCCAAATTTTTTTTTTTGGTGTAGTTTATTATCTTAGCTAGTCGTTATTCTTTTCCACCTAAATTGAAAGAAATTAATGGCGGCTAGACAGCAGAAGAAGTGAGCAAGACCCTGACAGGAAAACCCATCCATTATATACACGAGTCTGATCTATTTTGGACTCACCTTATCCATCCCCCACAGTATGTCACTGGACACAATCTTGCCACATCAGCTTAGATAGCTTGCGGAGCTTTGCACACTCCTCATCCCTCCCTCCTTTTCTCGCACATAATCAAACTTTCCGCTCCTCCAACCACCATAATATAAGAAAACCACCGCCACCACGACCACTAGAATCGAGTTCCTGAGCCATGGCAGCCACTGCAGCCGCGGCTGTTGGCTCATCTTTCTCTTCATCCATCCACACCTTCAAATGTATCCGCTCCAAGCACTGCCCATCCGACGTCCCTCTCCTTAGAATTTCATCAACCCGCATGTTAGCATCGACATCTCTTTCTTCCAGGATCGAACAGCTTTCACTTAGTGCCATCTCCAGCAAGTGGCGGCTTCTGAGGATATCCGCTGCTGTTGCCCAGGAAGAGGTGGCAGTGACGGCTGAGTTGGACGCGGGGACGTTGGTTGAGGATCATCAAGAAGATAAGGGAGGAGAGGAAGTACTGTTGGATGGAGAGGCCGAGAGTGCCGTGAACACTAAGCTTTACTTCGGGAATCTGCCTTACAGCGTGGACAGTGCTCAGCTTGCTGGCATAATTCAGGACTTTCGAAGCCCAGAGCTGATTGAGGTAACTAGTAGCATGCACTGTTTTCTTCGGCAAGCTGTTCCTTTTTTCTTTTCTCTTCTTTCTTGTTTGCACTGGTTAGATTGTTATCAATGATGGCTGGGTAAGTTGATGAGGTTCGACCTGGACTACATGGGAAGATCAGGAAACAGATCTTCATACTAGGCATAATTGGCAGTTGGGTTTTTTATTTCTTCTGTTCGTTTTTTTTTTTCTTTTTTTTTGGTTCTTTTCCTTATTAAGACAACATTAATTATTCGTTGATGAATAAGAGTGGAAATTAAGATTTACAAGTAGTCCATAAAGAAAATAAAGAGACTAAAGTTACTGACGAAAGTTAGGAGCACCTGCATGATTAAGAGAAAACAGACCAAACATATGTTGAACATCTCTATCCATTAATTAATGTATTGGAATTGGATTTGGTAACAAGCTTTTCTCATTCACTAACCTAATCAGACAATTCCCCAGTGTGAACAGCTAGTTTGATTTCTTGATTAGCCATGCTTGAGAAATCTTAATGAGACATTTGAAAACGCGAAATAGATGCTGTGTTGCTGTGGCAATTTATTAAGGAATGTAGTCTCGAACAAGTGCTATTACTCTAGTGGCATGTGTGTGATGTTTGGGAGGCCAACAACTAGTTTGTAAATGTAATGGGTTCCCTGATCTTGATTAGTAATGTGCGAGTGAGATACTCTGAGTCAGGTTAATTTGGATCTTGCTAATTAATAAGTTCGGTACAAGATCCCAAAAAACTCAAGGAAGGGTGGTTGTATGATAAACAACATAATTTGTTGAATAAAGCGTGATAATTTTGTCTTGTCGCAATTCAAATGTCCCGCTAACATTTACTATACTTTTGGTTGTGAAGTGAAATGAGTGAAGTTCTTATGAATATTCAACGAGGATTGGAGAATGATAGCTCTCTCTATTAATCAATTCATTTTACGATATTTTCGGAGTGATGAGTGCTACACCCACAAAATGATTTTATAAAAGCAAATTCACAAACTGATCACATGACTTTGTGTGATATGTTAGATCTACTTAACAATAAAAGTAATTTTACACTCTGACTACCACATCAAGTCACGTCTGTTTGTGGGTTTACTTTTGTGAAATTTCTTTGTGGCCAAAGCATTTCTCTTTCGGAGTTCAACCTTATCAAAATGGAAATTTAATGCTGCAAGTCTTCATCAAAATCAAATGCCTTTTGGGGGTTCTCAATTCACATTTGAAGTTCTGATTCTCCTCTTTTTTCTTTGGCATACAATTATATTTGATAACACACCATCACCGGGATACTTATCTATTGAGTTTCACACTGTCCTTACTTATTGATCAAATTGTGATAGGTGCTCTATGATAGGGATTCTGGGAGAAGCAGAGGATTTGCATTTGTGACAATGAGTAGTATTGAAGATTGTAACTTAGTTATTCAAAATCTGGACGGAAAGGTAAGAAACTAATTCTTTATGCATGCCCATATCAATATCATTAAGCCCCGTTTGGATTCAGAGGTGAGTTGAGATGATCTCAACTCATCTCACTACTATTCACAAATTTTAACTCATAAATCTCACCACTATTCATAAACGATCTCAACACATCTCAGCTCAACTCTATGATGACTGCATAACAGGCACGAGTAATTTGGTAGTTTCAGTTCTTTGTTTCTTTCTTCTTTCCATTTCCTCAATTCTAAAAGAATTTGGTTATGGCAGGAATATATGGGCCGAACCTTGAGGGTGAACTTCTCAGACAAACCTAAACCTAAAGATCCTCTATATCCAGAAACTGAACACAAGCTTTTCGTTGGGAATTTATCCTGGTCAGTCACTTCTGAGAGTTTGACACAAGCATTTCAGGAGTATGGAAATGTGGTTGGTGCTAGGGTTCTGTATGATGGGGAGACAGGCAGGTCACGTGGTTATGGTTTTGTGTGCTACTCCACAAAATCAGAGATGGAAACTGCCATTGAATCTCTTAATGGAGTGGTAATCTGTCTTTCCCTCCCTCCTTTTCCCTCTTTCCTGAATTTCTTAGACACATCACAGACGAATATTTTGATCTTACTAATTGCTCCTTATTATTTCTTGGCATTACAGGAACTAGAAGGGCGAGCAATGCGTGTAAGCCTGGCTCAAGGAAAACGATCATAACATGAACAGCAGGGGATAAATATGAGGCAGGCTTCCCAAGTCGGTGGCTCTTAAGCAGCAAAAAGGATATGCCATTTGGCTATCAGAAACTGTCATTGTGAAAATTGAATGATTGTCTTTGCTAATGCTAATCATCGTGATTTTGTTTTCTGTAGCTAATAACAAACACTAAGAAATCTCATGATTAACGAATCATACATGTCTGATGCTGTATATTAACATCTGCTATAAGCAATCAGTACCTAAAAGTTCCTTATCCTGGCCGAAAAAATGAACTTATCATATTACTAGTACTTGGTAGGTTGTACCAATCTTCACTTATTTCCTTTATCTGCCCCAATCTTTCATGAGCGGACACAGCAGGAAACAACCCATCATCATCTTGAGCTCTGAACACAGGTCAAAACCCTCTTACATGTCTTTGGAATCAAGTTCCAAGAAGTTGAAACTAACTAAAAGAACACTCCTGTAAGGCCTTTGCAGATAACTATTATGTGGGAAAACTGGGTCTCGTTCAAAAATATCTGAGATTATTGTGGATGTTTAATGTTGTTGTGCATGAAGCAGACACAATACAATAATAATACTGAATGATCTTTGAAAAGTTTTAAGGATGTCGTGCAAGAGTCATATGCCAATATGAAGTGGGATACAATAGCTGGGAAAATTGGTGCTCGACTGATTGAATCTTCCATGGAAGTAATGATGAATTTTATTAAAATTTGAGAGACAATACGTCCAAATCTCTCTAATTACCGTTGTTGGCCTTGACACTAGACCTACACAGATTGCAGGCCTAATCATGGCGTCATGGATATCAACCACTTCATGCATTTCACCGCTGGACTGTCAAGGTCAATGCCTAATCTCATTTTCTTGAAAAAACACAAAAGAAAGAGGAATGATTCTCTCTTTATATAATTATTATGTTTTAAAATAAAAATATTTATGTAATGTAACGTTATTTTTTTAAAAATTATTTTATAAAACTATCTCTTATTTAAAATGGAAAATAGTTTAGCTATAAAAAAATTATATAAAAACATAAACTGATATAATTTGATGTGGTACGTTAGATTGTAAAGTTAATTTTATTATAAAGTAGATCTAACGGATTCTATAAAATTACATTATGAATTTATTATGTATAATATATTTGTATCTACAGCAGTTCTCATTTAAAATATAATTATATAAATGATTGTATTTTATTTATCCTGATTAATCTATCATTCAGACTATTATTTTGGTTGTTTTGGATACCCAAACACATTATAAACCCGCACTGTCTAATCATATAATGTAATAATAATGAACTTTTAATCTCGGATATCAAAATAAAATAAAATAAAATAAAATAAAATAAAAGAATGAAATTGAAAAAATGTATTAGGACAATGGTCCACCTAAATAATGGAACACTTTAGCATGTACCTAGAAAGAAATTTCATGATATTGCAATCTCATGACACCTGTCTAATTTCTCGAGAGGTAAGAGCTCAAATGTCAACCCAAAAGCTTCCATAATTTTACTTTATTATAATATATTATATAATATATTAAATAAGAAATATTTTTATAAAATTATATTATTTTTATAAAATATTTTATAAAAATATCTCTTATTTAATATATTATTATATAATATATTGTATAAAATATTATGAATCAATCATTTTCTTTAATTTTTAAGTTCGCAAGAAAATATTGAACCGAAAAAGATAAAAAAGAAAAAGAAGGAGAAGTGCGTACGGATAGATACATTCGCACAAGGAACAAAACAAAAACCCAGCAGAATCACAACCCGTGGAGAAAAATCCTCCGCAAAATCTCTCTCTCGACCTCTCTATCTATAAAGCATCACCACCTCTCAGATTTCTCTGTTTGCATTCACAAGTATTGTTTTCTATACATACTCTGTTTGGGAGTATTAGAATGATATGTAAGGTGTTGTTTGGTGCTGACGGCGGCGGCGGTGTCTGTTTCGCATCTCGGAGGAGCGAGGGGGCCTTGGGTATTCTTCTACGGTTTTGATTCGGAAGCTGCTTTTTCTTTATTTTTTTTCCCCTCGCTTTTTAGGGTTTTAGGGGGCTGCGGAAAATGGCCGCACCCTTTAGCATTCCGGTCACTGCTCAACAGGTCCCTACTCTCTCAGCTATCTCTAGCTCTCTCTCTCTCTCTCTCTCTCTCTCTGTGTTTGTGTGCCTGTTTCTGTTTCTAATGGCGATGGTAAATGGGTCAGGTGGGGACTTACTTTGTGGGGCAGTACTACCAGGTTTTGCAGCAGCAACCGGACTTTGTATACCAGTTCTACTCTGAAGAAAGTACCATGCTTCGTATCGATGGAAACACACGCGAGACCGCCACTGCAATGCTCGTATGCCCTCTTTTTCTCTTTTCGTTCATTTTCTTTCATTCTTATTTCATGTTGTGATTTTGCCTTTATTACCCATTTTAGATTGAATTATGTTGGAATTGGTGTTGAATTATTGATATGGACGGTTCCAAGCAAAAAAAAAAAAAAAAAAAAAAAAGGAATTTCTATTTTTTCAGTTTTAGGCTTACTTAGCGATTTTTCCTCCTATAAACGAATATTTCCAGTATCTGCTTGGAGTTTTCGCTATATTGTAATACATTTTTCTAGCTCGGTGGTGGGCTTAGGTAATCTTTGTGGTTCATTAGAATATTAGGTGCTAGGTATCAACCCCAAGTCTCAACTCTATACAGTTCGGAAAATGGAAAAATAAATAAATAAAGGAAATAAGTTGATGAAGCGTGGGACTGTGGAGTGGACTATAGTTTTGCAAATATGCATAATATCTTTTGCTTATTGGGAAAATTCTAATTCTTGTAAGATAGTTATATGCTCCATCAGTGGTGTACGTTCTTGGTTGAGCATCCCAAAAGCATGGAAGCGAGATATTTGTTTCTTTGAACTATAATATAAGAAAGCTGGCGGGAGTGAGGGTTTATGAACTACTCCTTGCAAACTATCTGTTAGCTTTTGGGGAGCACATTGATATGGCAACTATGTTCAATTAATGTGCTGTGTGATGCTACTAATTTGTTGCATTCTTTTACGTTTGAATTAATTTTTTTTACATGGTTGCCACAGATTAATGAAAATCTTATATGCCAACAGCATTGAGAACACATTAGGGTGCGGAGATGAATGTTTAGTTGGGTTTCTTCTTTTTTTTTGGAATAAATCTGTAACTTGCAGAAGTGTATCTGCTACTAAAATGGTATTAGAATTTCATGCCCTTTCTTCCCCTGTTAGATGACAAAAATCCAATGATACAAGGTTAACATTGATATCATACCCTTTTTTTAATTTTTTTTTTTTTATTGGCACCTGTTGTCTGAGAATATTGTCCCATCTAATCCCAGGGGTGCACAAGCCCTCTACAAGGAGTTTCCCGCAAGTGCACGTTGGGTAATTCAGGGGGAAAATTCCTTTTTCCCCTTGAATTTGGTCCAGACATCCAGTTAACAGAGGGACAAACAGTCAATTTTGAAAGAACTTATTGTTTGCCTTTCTTCAACTGTAGCACTCATAGCTCATGTTGGTGCATTCATTACTGAAATAGATCCATTACTGATTAGTTAGTACTGACTTTTCGAGGAATTTGTGGTATTAAATGCTGGTAGTTTTGCATTACTTTGTAGCTGATGGTTGTTTTCCCTTGATATTTGTTGCGCTGATTTAATAATCTTTCCTTATTAAGGCACTATTTTTTTATGATTTTATTTTCACTGCTCTGGTACTCACTTTTTAAAAATCATTTATGAGTGTGCAATTAATAGATCTCCTAGTTTAGCTTGCCTAATTTATTTCTTCTTTTGGCAGCAAATCCATTCACTTGTTATGTCTCTCAGTTATACTGGAATTGAAATCAAGACAGCAAATTCCCTGGAATCTTTGAATGGTGGTGTTCTTGTGATGGTTTCTGGCTCGGTGAAAATTAAGGATTTTAGTGGAAAGAGGAAATTTGTGCAGATGTTTTTCCTTGCACCTCAGGAAAAGGGCTATTTTGTGCTTAATGATATTTTTCACTTTGTTGATGATGATCCAATTCACCATCATCCAGTAGTGTTATTAGCCCAGAGCAAATACGAGTCCAAATTAAACGCTCCTGCTACTGTTTCAGATCCAGGTAATGGTTACTCAACTTAATTTGTCGGGGTGGACTTCTCAACCATCTCTGCGTGGAAAGAGGAAATTCTTGATTACCTATCCAAAAAAAAAAAAACTTTTTGGTCAGAAATTGTTAAATTTCTCTCTACAGTTCAGTATGAAACTGTATTTATGCACGACCAATATCCGTAGGGAATATCTTCAGTAACTCTCCGTTTGTATAGAGACCAAAGTTTTCCTCCATTCACTAATTTAGTAAATCAAAATGATGGTGGTTGCAGTGTCCAATTATTTGCTTGGTGGAGAAATCCAAGCAAGGGAGTTGGTGGCTCCTACTGAAGTAAAAAAAAATGGTATTGTTGAAAATTATAGTCTTGCAAAGCAGAGATTGCAGCAAGTCCCCGAGTCTGAGAGCATCTTGGAGAACAATTTTGCGGAAGAGTCAGATGGTTGGCTTCAGAATACATTGAATTCGGTACAAGACCAACTTCCTTCAGTGGTCGAGGAACCTGTTGGAGAGCCCCAAAAGCACACTTATGCTTCTATTGTACGTACTAAATCTAACAATTATCCATATTGTGGGAGATACATTCCCACATGGGACTGATTGTTTCTGTTTGCTTGTTTTGGAAGTTACGGGTAGCTAGAGGACAACCTACACAAGCAGTTGCTTCACAGCCTTCTATAAAAAGTGCACCTCTTAATTCAGAGTGGGATCATGTTCCACAGCCCACCACACAGCAATCAAGTGTGGTGTCAAATACATTTGACAGGTTTGTAGCGGAGGTGCCAGAGGAGGTTCCCTCAATGGAAGATGAAGGTGTGCTTTCTACTACTTCTGTTAGATATTTACATTGAATTATAAGAGAATACACTTTCTTATGATTGTTAGGGTTTTGCAGTTCCTTTCCTGCAAAATTGGATAAGATATCATATGTTTGTAATTGCCTTCAAACTTGTTGGTTATGTTGGGTTTTGGAGCCTTTATTTGATTTTATGTATGGATGCTTGCAGACGAAATCAAGTCTGTTTATGTGAGAAACTTACCACCTACTGTATCTGCTTCTGAAATTGAGGAGGAATTCAAGAATTTTGGTAAACTCAGTGAGGAGGGTGTGGTCGTTAGAAGTCGCAAGGTTCATGTCCTTTGCACCTTATTGAACTGTTCTACTTCATTATAGCATCGACTTATATGAAGCTAAATGCTTATTGTGTGCAGGAGGTTGGTGTTTGCTATGCGTTTGTCGAATTTGAAGATATGATTGGTGTTCATAACGCAATCAAGGTCTGGATATGTTTAGAGAATCTGTGATATAATAAATCTTTTAGTTATTATGAAATTATATTTTACTTGGACGAAAAAAAAAAGCTGTTATGAAATTATATACCATAGATGACAATTACTTTAAACTTATTTTGCGAAATGAGCATACTTTCTGAATTTTTCTCAACTTGGTTGATGTCTTTCCAGTTCTCTAGTTTGCATTAGCTTTTGGAAGTTATATATGTTTTTTAGTTTAACCCCTAGGGGTTGGCTCAAGTGGTAAAGGCCATGGTATTGGTGGTATGCTCCCTTCAGGCCTAAGGTTCAAATCCTCTTGTGTGCAAACATTTTCTAGAGGCCATTGAACTGGGGGAACTTCCCCTTGAATTACCCGAGGCACACTTGCGGGAAACTCCTTGCCAAGAGCCTGTGCAAACCCTGGATTAGTTGGGACTTTGTTCTCGGACACCCGGTGCCAATAAAAAAATATATATGTTTTTTAGCTCTCTTAAATTTCCAAAATTGGATATATTATAACTTAAAATTAAGTTTCTTTGTTTCTTTGGGGAATTTCCATTACTTGTGCAATTTAATGCTTTTTATTGCTTTTAAAAAAATAAAAGGAATTTTCATGTTTTTGTTGGATTTGTATATTAAAACAACTCTGATTTTTGTCTGTAGGCGGGTTCTGTTCAAATTGCTGGACGACAAGTGTACATTGAAGAGCGGAGACCAAACAGCAATATTCCATCTCGGGGATCAAGTGTGTATTTTTTTTCTTTCAATCTTTTCTTTCAGGAAATGGCCCCAAATACTATCATGAATTGTTGCGTAAATATGACATTCTTTGACGATAAGCCAATGCCGTTGAAAGACCAGAAATGTTTTAAAACAAAAAAATAAATGTTGATTTAGATTTTGATGATACCTGAGGTGGATTGTCGGCATCACTTTTCTTTTTTTTTGGGAGGGGGGTTGGGGTGTGATGGTGTTTCAAACAATCCTGTGATATGTTTAAGTGAAAATGACAAAATCACATTTGAAAAAGTTTGCCGCTTTGGTTTTGCCTGCAACATTATGCCCTTTTGTATTCATAGTGGATATGTCTTGATTATGGTTCTTGGTTATAATATCTTTTTTTGATCGGGATTCTTGGTTATAATATCTTGTCTGACCTGAATTGGTAAGCTTGCCAAGTGGATAGAATGAATACTGTAGCATGGATTTGGTGACATTTGAAGTATTTGAGCTTTGTTTTTGGCAAGTTTATTGTAGCATGGATAATCACCGGTTCCATTGGTCTCAACAAAACACTATTTCAAACTAAATTATCGGTTAATTGTATATTGTTTACTTATCAGAAAGGAGCTGTATATTTTTATGAACAGGGAGGGGCAGGGGTAGGGTCAGCTACCAAGCAGAGGCACCAAGGGGACGTTTTAGCTCTCGGAGTTTTGGTAGGGGAAGTGACCAGGACTACAGCAGACTAAGAGGAAATGGTTTCTATCGGCCGGGTTTCCGGCAAGACAGGGGGTTCTCAGGTCACCAAGTATCAGGAAGTGGACAAAGTCCACCAGAGCCATTTAATTAGATTTTTTTTTTTATAAGTAATTTAATTAGAATTCTTGAACAAGGGAGATTGCAGTTTTGAGTTGAGCCATGCAGCTCGGCACATTCGCCGTTTAAAGTCATTTTCAGGAGCCAGCTTTGTTAAATGTTTTGAACAATGAATCACATATGTTGCCCATTCTCTGCCAGGAAATTATTTTAAATCAACAGTAACGTGTTTGCAATTTTGCTCTCTTAATCCAGTCAATGTGGCATTGTTTGTGCTATTGAGAACTGCATGTTGAAATGATTTATTTATTCATTTATATATTCCTGTTGTCTTGAAGGTATGACTTTGTACGCCCTGTAAGCCGTTATTTTTTAATTTTGCTGGAAGTGAGATTTCAATCATTATTGTTATTATTTATCTTCTTTTCCTCATAGTATAATTGCAAAGAAAAGGAAGTGCGTTCCCTTTTTTACTTTAATCTGAAAGATGGTTTGATTGTCATATTTACCCTTGTTTTCTGTAAATATGAGGAAAAGAAGCCCCACATCAAAGCCAACTGAGATTGAAAACCCATTCGCAAGTTTAATGGGCAACTTTTTAGGCATCCAAGCATGCACCATCAATCGAAGCCCCACATCACAAATCTCAGATAGCTCAGCGAAAAAGATGAAGTGTACATTGACATCAACGAATCACTGACCGAGATTGCCAAGGCAAAAGGAACAGCAAGGGAATTTTCAGCAGTCAGGAAGAAAATTTATCAGAAGAGCAAGGCCTATAAGGAGATCCTAACTGGTAATCTTACTAAGAATCAGACTCTAATCTCGCATGATGATTTAGCTAAGATGGTAGAGCCTAACCTGCCCCAACCCAGAAATGAAGCTGATTTGTTGGAATTGTATAGGGATTGCCCGTCCCTCTGCAATGTGTTCTCTGATGCCCCAAATCAGGTTACACCAACCTGATATTGTTTTCATTGAGGAAACGATTTTGTCGAATGTTAATACTATAATAGCATCGCATGATGATTGAGGAAACCCGTGTATATATCTAGTAATGTAATGGCTTTTATGGTGTACTTTGATCCAATGTATTTACCTTGGCTACTCATCCTAATTTATTGTTTTGCACAACATAATCTGAAATATGCCATTTGGGACCTGTTGGATACTATAGTCTCGAGTTTTCCTAGCCCCATTTTAGGTTTAGGTGACTTTAACACAGCCCTTCATCAATCTGAAAAAATAAGTGGCAGACCATTTGCATCTTCGTCTCAAGATACTAGATTAAAACTTTTCATGGACCAGAATGGACTTGCGGATTTCGGATACTCTAGCCCTAAATTTACTTGGTCAAACAAGAGGTTTGGCAACGCCCACATCAGAGAAAAGGCTTGACAGGGGAGTGGCAAACATGAAATGGGCTACTCTTTTCCCAGATGCTAAAATAACTCATCTGCCGATTCATTCCTCGGATCATGCTCCCATTCTCCTAGACACCATCGGTTCCAAAAAATCTCCAAGAATTTTCAAGTTTGAAGAATTTTGCGTTAGAGTTCCCTCTAGCTTTACTGTTGTGGCAAAGGCTTGGGACAAGACCATAATAGGCGGCCCTCCAGAACATGTCCTAGCTCAAAAACTCATCTATGTCAAAAAAGCTTTAAAGATTTGGAATAAAAATCACTTTGGGCATATACAAACAAGAATTAGAGAATTAAATCATCATTTAGTTGGGGTTCAAAAACAAGATCCCTTTGATAATTCTCTATACATTGAAGACTGCATAAAACAAGCCCTGAATGAACAACTCAAGAGGGAATAGATCCTTTGGAAACAAAATTCTAGATTGCAATGGCTCACAACCATGAACCTCAATACCAAATTCTTTCACATGACCTCCACTATGAAAAGAAGAAATAATAATATCCATTACCTTAAAGATCAGTCCAATCAATGGGTTCATGACCCTTTCACTATCCAAAATATGTTTTTGGAACATTTTCAGAGAATATACAAAACATTAGAACCTGTTATTCCTAAAGACATCGATTCTTTTTTTCCAGATAAGTTGTCCAATCAAGATAATGAGACTCTTTGTATAATACCTGATGAGGAGGAAATCCTTTCGACTATTAAACCAACTCCCTCTCCCAAGGCACCTGGCCTGGATGGCTTTTTTTTTTTTTTTTTTTACAAGCACTACTGGGGCATTGTGAAGGATGATTTCATCAGGACCATAAAAAACTTTTTACTAACGGGCATGGTCTAACAAAGCTAAATCAAACTCACATTGTATTAATCCCAAAAACATACTCATCTAGTACTATGCATCAGTACAGACCTATAAGCCTCACCAATATTTGTTATAAGGTGATTGCCAAAATTCTAGCCAACAAACTCAAAAAAGTCCTCCACAAGTTTATCTCTCCTCGCCAATCTGCTTTCATTCCTGGCAAAGTCATTCAAGAAAAATACCATAATAGCCTAAGAGATCTTCCATCACCTTAAGAAGAAAAGAGGTAACAAAGGGTTGATTGCCATTAAAATTGAGAAAGCCTTTGATTACATGGAATGGAAATTTTTATTGTCTGCTTTTAAATGCTTAGGATTCCACCGTAAATGGATCATGTGGATAGAAGAGTGCATAACCACAGTATTTTTCTCAGTGGTTATCAATGGGGAGCCAATAAGGTGTTTCAATCCATTTAGAGGCTTGAGATAAGGTGATCATCTTTCACCTTTTTTGCTTATTATAGATAGTGAGGTGCTTTCCCAACTCATAAATAGAGAGAAACAATCGGGCACTATCCATGGTATTAACATTAGTAAAAGAGGACCCTCCATTACTCACCTCCTGTTTGTGGATAATTTGATTCTCTTTACTCGAGCAATTACGAGTAATGCTAATTATATCCTTAAGTGTCTTGATTAATATTCTTCTTGGCCTAGGCAAAAGATAAACAAACACAAATCATCCATCCAATTCAATAGAAATTCTTCCACTTCCATCGTTAGACCAATCAAAGAGATACTGGTCTTTAAAGCCTCTAAATCCAAAATCAAATATCTCGGTCTCCCATTAAGCTTTGAAGACCAAATAGGAGTAACTACATTGATATTCTAGAGAAAATTCAAAAGAAACTTTCTAAAAATTCAAAAGAAACTTTCTTGTTGGAAGTTGAAGCTTTTATCCCAAGCTAGTAGAACTACTATGATCAAATCTGTTGCTAGCTCCATTTCAACCTATATGATGTTGAGTAAACTAGTTCCAAAGTCCATCTCTAAGGAAATTGACAAATCTCTCATGAGATTCTAGTGGGGTTTTGACCCCAAAAAATTCCATAATTTCACTCCCAAGTCTTGGAAATCCATCTACAAACCCAAGCCCATGAGAGGTCTTGGGTTAAGGCAAACGTCACTCTTCAATAATAAAGCACTACTTTGTAAATTGGGATGGAATTTTCTTAGCAATGATACCATTCTAGGGAAATCTCTCATCTTTAATAAATACGTGAAACAAGAATCCTAGTTGACTATCTTTGCTAAATCCACTGACTCAAAATTTTGGAAAGGCCTTTTAAAACTTAGAGATTTCCTTGCCTCTAGCATATGCAAACAGATTAATAATGGGGTTAACACCAAAGTTTGGACTGATCCTTGGATTCCTACTTTATCCCAGCAAATCTCAATCCCTTCATCTTCTCTAATTATTCAAGATCCACAATTGAGAGTATCTGAATTAGTTTTTAAAGAATTTAGAAGATGGAACACTATTCTTCTTCAAGCTCTATTCCCTCGGGATACGGCTAGAGAGATTGAAAAAATTCCTCTTGCCCAATTGCATTTTCATAACATAAGGGATAGTCTCAAATGGATTCATCACTCTTTTGGTAAATTCTTTGTCAAGTCGGCATACTCTGCTGGTTACTCATAACAACAACACCATCCAATTGCAACATTCATCAATTTGGAAAAAACCGTGGTCCCTAAAAATTGTAGACAGGCTTAAGCTCTTTATTTGGAAAGTCTTCAACTATATCCTTCTAACAAGATCCTTACTAAAGAAATGTATATCCCTTAATGAGGATCAAGTCATCTGTCCAATCTGTAAATCCGCAGAAGAAACAGCCTCCCATCTTTTTTTATAAATGCTCATACTCTAAAATCCTTTGGAGGCAATCCTCATGGCCTCTTAATATCTCCTTCATTGGAAGACAGAATATTAATAATTGGGTTTTGTGTATTCTAGATCCTAAGGAGAAACTCCAGATTTCAGAAACAGACACCCACAAATCCCAACTCTTTGTTGTTATTGCTATGGATAATTTGTAGTTTTATAGAACTCAGGTTATTCATGACTCTCTTAATCCATCAATATATCAAATTGTCAAAAGAGTCAATCAATCATATAGGAATCATTGTAATTCTTGGGAATGGAAAGAACTGAGCAGTGAAACCAGATGGTCTCCACCTCTTCCAGGAAAATATTCAATTGCATTTGATGTTGCAGTCCAATCGAATGGCAGTACCTCTGTTTCTATATGCAGAACACACAGTGACGAAATTGTATTCACCATAGTTGAGCACTTAGGGAACTGTAATCCAAATCAAGGAGAAGCTATGGCAACGTTCATAGGAGTATAAGAAGCTCAATTCAAGAACCTAAAAAATATCATAATTGAGTGAGACACCCAGAGAACCATATCAGCATTAAAAGAAACCCAAGGAAATCAGGATTGGATTGTAAAATGTATTATAAGATACACAAGACTAATGCTGGAGAAAGTTGAGAGCTGGGAATCGGTAAAAATGCATCGTTCTTATAATCGATGCGTGCATGTAATTGCACAATAGGCAGCATCCAAATGTATATATGGAATCGTACCCTTGATCAAAATCCCACCATGTCTTTTGGAATTTTACTGTGGTAAGGATCCACCAAATGTAAAAATATTCATAATTAAGTACCCTAGCTGTTTATGTTTGAATTATGTATTAAGACCTTGCTTATTAATGAAGTTTATTTTATCTGAGAAAAAAATAAAAAGAATAGGGCCCATAGGCTGGGCAGATATGAGATTTGCCATCTCTTCTTTCTGAGAGTAGGGGTTGAAAAAAAAAGGACTTTGTTTGCTTATGAGGTCCAACGGGATTTTCAACGCAGCACAATGGCTTCTGTGCACATGCTTCAGGTTTCGCCTTTCAAGATTTCCAACCAAATCTCCTCAGATACATTCTATCACTGTGCAACTCCTTCTCTACTCTCAAACTATACTCTTAAACCTACATTGCGACTAATAATAGATCCTATCTGTCCAGAGCACACAAAAATATGCAAGTTCCAATCACATTCAAATTGAAATTAAACACCAAACATGACTGCTTGTCTTGTTGCATCTGTTCCATGCCTTAATCCAACATTTTAAAATAAAATAATTCATTTATTTCATTATTTTCGGGTACTCTGTTACAACATTATATTGCACTTTTTGCTAAAATTTCATTTTATTTCACCTTCTCAGGTTTGGACCCCAACATTCATAAATAGGTGACTAAGGAAGCCCTCTGAATAATGATGAACCATATTTCAGTAAACAACCCAAAATTACTGGAAAATTTTTAACCTTCCAACAGAGGTAAGTGCTGGTTTCATTCTTTTGCACCTTTGAAGCATTACAACTGACTAATGGTCTTCCTTTCTGAGTTGGAGTTAAGCATTTGCTGCACTCATGGGTTATCCGTGAATAACAAGTGCCTGATTGCAGTCGTGCCTTGGGTCACCATCTTCCTCATCTTCCGTCTCCCAGAGGAAACTAGCATATGCTGCAAGAACATGGCTGAAAACAGAAAACAGAAAACAGAAAACAATCAACCAAAACTGGTAAGGTCAAATAGGCAATGTCTTTTTGAGAAATATCCTCCTCCTCTTCATTTTTGTAGTTACGTGAGAAGTTGTGGATTTCGTTCTTTAAGCAACTTCTATCATGAAGCAGATCATCTAGTGCCTGGAGAACAGGATTTTCTCAAGGGAAAAGAGTTTGTGGCAACTATTACTAAGCATCCAACTTAAGTGATACCCTGGATCATATTTATTTTAAGCTTGGAATAACCTCCTAGATGGCTAACTAAGAGCTCGGTCCCACATCATCATAATACATTATACATGTGCTAATGGTAAGACGTGTGCATTCAATGCTGAAGGAACATCTTTTTAACATGATGAGAATAAAGGAAACAATTCAAAGTTCAAACACTGAAATTAGGAGTTGTGCAAGAAAATTGTACCTATCTCCAGGAGAAGCCTGAACTGCGCTCTCAAAGTAGGACAATGCTTTATCTTGGTCATGGTAGAGTTCCCACACCAATTTAGCATATTGTGACATGATTTCACCATCACTAGGATCAGCTAGTATAGTGCGCATGTAAAATTCCTCCGCTGTTTGGAGGTCTCCCTTGGACTGTAGGTCGAACATGATAATTAAACATGAGTTCCGTTGAGTCAAGCAGAGAAAACAATTTAATGTTATCAAGAGACACTATGTATAATCTTCTCCATGCATGTTCTTCTTATCCTGATAAATATGTGATAAATGTTCACAGAATATCTTAATATATGTATTGTTTTGCTGCCTCAAAAGTGCAATGTTGGTCATAAAATGGGATTTATACCAATTAGCAATAACCAATCCTCACATAAATTCTTGAGGATCCAACAAGTACATCATTTTTTTTCTTTTCCAATGCTCCATTAGGGGCAAAGGCGCCCATAGTGAATTTAACGAATATCTTGTAACAGAAATATACGAGTTACACACAGTAAATTTCAAGCCAATGGATTCCCAAATAATTCAATTCTCTATCATGAGTTATTGTGTCAATGAATTACTTTGATCTTAAGCTCGTGATGATGGGTGCAATCTTGAAGAAAGGTTCAGAAGTTGCTGTATCCTCATCAAGCCTCGTGATTTTTACACTAAGCAAACTTTTGCTTGCTTGTTCTTAATAGATCCCACTGAAAACCATGATGTGACTGCCATTGATATCCAGAATACTATTCATCAACGTAGGGAACTATCTTGACCAGGTCCATATATGGACTTTCCCTTTCTGTACAGTCACAAGTAGCAGATACAAAAAATGTCTCCTTAATTCACTCTAAACGAGTCTTCTAGTTTAGTGCTGAACAATGTAATTCTTGTTCACACCCTTTATCCATGGATGTCATCTAGCATGTATGGATCCATATATATATATTGGAGCCATTTTTCAGCCATGGGCAAGACAAATAACTCCTTTTACCTGAAATGGGTACTCCAATTAACTAATCTACTAATGTATTTCTAGATTCTCCATTCTACCACTGACATGATTTCACCAGTTCAGCAGGAGGCACGTCCCTATGTATCTTGGGACTTGTTCTTGATGCAAACATTGACATACAACATTTATGCCAAGATTTCCCATTATCAAATCCGTTGGTGCATAGTTGTGTTAAAATTATGAGCAGTTCATGTGAGGGGTTTAAACCGGGGTCCTTTGTTTGCAATAACATTCAAGGCTTCTTCTCACAGAAACCCCCACTCCAAAAAAAAAGAAACATGAGACCTGCACAGGCAGCACCCCTGCACACACTCACACATACACATGAAAACACTCATGTGAACACACGCACATGAAGTCATGAGCAATTGTATCAAGTTTTCACGACTTAGTGTCTACAGAGTATATTCTAATCTGCAGTAAGAGGCAAAGGTCATTTTAGCTAACGTTAATATTGCTAAATGTGAGAGAAACAGTTCATGTGTTCTGTAAGTACTAAACTCCTGAAAATCAAACTATTCCAAAATCTTACTATAATTCAGAATGAAGGCATATGTTGATCACACCACTAAAAGCATGCAATTATTCTTAGTCTTCCACTGAGCTGGATGAAGTGTACTAAACCAAGAGACATGCTACAGAACTGGGTCCCATAAAGAAGCAGAATGAGCTCACCCAAAACAGTTTATGGTGATGTTTAATTCATTAACTATATTGGCCTCACATTCTTGTCAATAGATATCGAGTAAAATGAGCTAACCATGAAGAGTTCAGCCTCGTTTGGTTATACAGATGAAATAAGATGAGATGAGAAATCAGTGAATGGTAGTGAGATGATTTGTGAATAGTAGTGAATGGTTTGAGTTAAGGTTTTTATGGGGTTTTGGAAAAGGAGAGAGAAAAAGTTAAATAAAAAAATTATAAAGTTAAAAGAACATAATTTTTTAATATAATTGTTTTTTGGATTTGAAAAAGTTGAATTATTTTTTGTGTTTTGTTTGGAAGTTTGGAAAAGTTGTAATGATTAGGTAATGATTAGATGAAAAAGTTGAAATTTTGAAATTGAAAAATGTTTGTTTGAATGGTGTTTGGATGTTGAGATGAGACGGTTTCGAAGGTTTGTGAAACCAAACCAGGCAGACTGAGATGAGATAGGGAACAAAATATAATTATCTTACCTGACATAGGAACTGAGCATAATTTCTTAGAAACAAGGGGTTATTAGGATTATCCTCAACCATCTTCTTATGATACTCCTCAACATTGCTGCCTTTGCTGGATTCAGCCGCAGGAAAATCAGCTACATCAATCTTAAGCCCTGCTGCATGTTGGGATGAACTTACCATTTCAACTTTTTCTTTGGAGGTTGACATTTCGAGTTCCTCTTCACGTTTTTCCTCCTCAATCTGCACTTTATCCTGAAAGCATTAGAATCTTTCCAACAATGCGAAACAGTTTTTGAAGCCATCAATTCCTCTGACCAAATGCTACACCTGAATGTGAGCTTGAGATGCTTCATATTCTTCCTTGTCATCCTCTATTTCCCAGAGGAAACTAGCATATGCTGCAAGAACATGGCTGGAAACAAGAAATTAAAAGGTTAACTTTTAGGCATGATTTCTAAAATTAGGTTTGGAAGTTCACACTGGGTCATCCAGTTTCTGAAGGTCAGTGATAGGTTTTGGCGACAAGAGTCTAGAATCTAATACAACTCCATATAGTATAATCTCCAGCAGTTCAAATCACAAACTTAGCGCCATATTCTTTTCATGATGCCAGATGGAGGAAATGCTCACCTAGCCTGAGGAGCGGCTTGAGCTGCCCGCTCAAAGTAACTCAAGGCTCTATCTTGGTCATGATGGTGCTCCCACACGAGTTTAGCATACAGCAGCAAAATTTCACCATCTTCAGGGTCTGCTAGTGTAGCACGATAATAGTATTCCTCTGCTCCTTGAAGGTCTCCCTTGGACTTGAGGAAAAAAAAAAAAAGAGGAAATCTAATCTTTGAATTGTACAAGGACCGCTTCCCTTTATTGAAAATGATATGAGCATTATCAGTTATTTTGAAGATTTTTTATTTTACAATTTAATTTTCCTAGCCATTCTACACTTGCGTTAGTTGTGGTAGATCGTTTTGATCTGTAGAGTTTTGACCAAGTTTCCATATACAATAATCTCAGCTTTCATCACCAAACTATTCTTGGTAAAAGAAGGTTTAATCGTGAGTAATGCAATTAGGCTTAAAACTGGATGGCATCACTGCTGCACCCCAGAGGGCAAGGTTTCATCAAATTGAGGCACTTTCGCTCAAGTATAGAGGTAAAGCCTCATGGGAAAGGGTCAGAGACACATATAGCCTACCTTAGGGTCAGGCCTAATAACAGGAACATAGCAAAAGCAGCAGCAGCAGAAGCGCCACCACCACCACTACCAACAACAACAAACGTAATAGCAGAAATTGAAGTACGAGTACCCCCTGAGGTGGGGTCTAATTTGGTTATAGTCTAATCAGTAATTGGCCCACGATCGAACAACTAGAAAACGATACAGGCTTCGACCCTGCCACTTCTAAGCGCTATTATCAATCAGATCCGATTAATCAGGAATTGAAAATAGGTATTCGATATAATCAACCGATCTATGGATGCATAAACGAGGCTAGTATTCACAATTATTAGTAGTTCCCAATTCTTGTAAGATATATTTCCTGAAGTTTTTGTGTAGCTTTAAGACATTTACAAATTAGGAAAAAGGCAGAAGCATGAGGCAAAGAAGACTAACCTGCAAAACTTGAGCATATTTTCTCAGAAACAAAGGGTGGCAAGGATATTCATCAACCATCCTCTTACAGTACTCTTCAACATCGCCACCGTCATCAAAGTTCTCCATAGCTAAATTGAACCCATCAACACCAAAACCAGAAGTGTCAATCCCAAGCCCTGTAGCAAGGTACATGGGTGGACTAGGTGGTTCATTCGCTTCTTCTTCAACACTCCCACTCTGAATCCCATCAACAACTTCATCCTTTTCCTCTTCCCCTTCCACAATCAAGCTCATACTCGTCTTGTTAAAAGTGAATTCACCACTACCTATGGCTTCTAAGCTCTCACCTATGGTAATAGTTCTCTCCAGCGCTTCTTGACTCGGATCTCGAGCCTCTTCATCCTGAAATCCATCCCCAGAATGGTATATCGAAAAAGACGGTGATGAGTGCAACATTGAATTGTTATGTTTCATCTTGATCAGGCTCGTCGAAAGCTAGAGACTTGTCGATCGAATTCAGTTCAGAGAACTGGGCAGCACAATAAATACTTGCTTGGCCACCCGCGCTAAAGCACGGGAAATGGCTTACTTGTCCGAATTTGACCCTCCCAATCCGGCAAGCTAATATCTTTATTGACTAGAAAAATCGTGAAGATCCAAATTAGCCAGCTTGAGCTACTTGTGATCCCATTTCAAGCTTGAGAGTCTCCCATCACATGAAACTTGGCTCAAGCACAATCAGGCGGGTACTTAAATAATGTCTCAACCGTCTCGGAATTAGTTTCATCCGTGAGTGAACCATGTGCAGTTCACGAACTGGGTACCTTAAAAAAAAAAAAAAAAAATCATGAAGAAATTTTATAAAAATAAATTTATAAATTAATATAGTTTGATACAGTACATCAGATTATAAAATTACTTTTATTATAAAATAGACTAACGTATTATATGAAACTATATCAGTTTATAGATTTACTTTTATAGAATCTTTTTATAATTATAGTACTTTCAAAAAATACATTTTAATAATGATAGAAGATATAAAATAAGATGAATTCTGTATAAACCACCGTTGCTACCCTAACTTTCATTCTTGTTTGATTGGAAATGCAAATGAGTAATATTATGAAAAGAATAAAAATATTTTTAAAAGCTTATTATTTATTGACACGCCAAGATATTCACATTAGCAAGCATACAATGTATTGATGTTTTTATTTTTATTTTTTCAAACTGAATTGAGTTAAATCTTACTTTTTTTTCAAGCATATAATAACCTTAATATTATCGTTGGAGCTCATTAATGGATGGGTCCTAAAGAATGGCCCACTACTAACCATGTCCACGATAGGCGGGCCAATCCCGGCCCGTAACTACTCTATTGGCCCAGTTTCGAGTGTGCCTTACTAGTTTTTTTCCTGGGTTAGTTTCCTTTGTTTTCAGTCCTATTAGAGTTCTTATTTTTGTAATTTAATGGCCTATAAACAGCTTATGCATGAATTTATATTGAGTAATATTAGATACAATCGTAAAATATACAAGTATTATATAGTTATTTTGAAAAAAAAAAATAAAATTCATTATTAAAAAAATAATTTTTTTTATGTAAATATTGTATATATTTATTTTTTTCAAAATAATTGAGCGGTGTTTGCACATGCACGATTTTAATTATCATTTTTTTATTTACGGATTTTCATCTTCAACGGTCAACAATATGCCTAAAAAAATACAAAAATTAATTAACATTCAAAATTTTCCATTTAATAAAAAAATAAGCTGGTAACTATTTTATCTTTTATTATTATTATTATTTGAAGAATTACATAAACCAACAATATTTATGATGGATAAAGTTGTTATCATTTAAATTAACAGAGAGAATTTCATGATCTAGAAATGTTATTTTTGGGGGTAAATAATTGTAGCATATTTTACAACAATAAACATCCAATTTTTCGGAATCAAGGTGTTAAATTCTAGAACATTATACCATTCTAGAAAGTTCAGTTGAAATTCCGTCGGTGTCAGTTTTCTGGTAGGGAAGAAAGGGGGGGAGGTAATAGTAACTGATAACCATTATAACCAGATACGACGAGGTTTTCTGTTACGCAATAAACTGTATAACGAACTGGCACCACCTAAGATGTAAAGAACATCCCGGGTCTTGGTAAAAAACATACCTGGCTAACAGCTAAACATTCAGACCAGGTTAATTTTAGCAAAAACGACAAATCCCCATCCCTCATTAACACCCTTCTCAAATCCCACCTTCTCCCCCAGCATTCACTTCTTGCCATTCACCCCATCTCTCGTCGTCTGCCCCTCCATCGGACGGCGAGAGCGGAACCCTCTTTCTTGATCTTCCTACTAATTCAGCCAACCTTATTCAGCTCTTCTTCATCTCCATTTTCTAATTTATTTTTACAGTATCGTCGTATTTTAATCATGTCAGCCATTCTAGCCCCCTTCCAGCTCTTGGAACTAAATCTCATATCCGCTCAAGACCTCGCCAATGTCTCCCGGTCCATGCGGACCTACGCCGTGGCTTGGGTACACCCAGACCGGAAGCTTTCGACCCGAGTCGACACCCAGGGAGACAACAACCCCACCTGGAACGACAAGTTCGTCTTCCGCGTGGACGACGAGTTTCTATACTCCGACACCTCGGCCATCATGGTCGAGATCTACACGCTCCACTGGTTCCGGGACGTCCACGTGGGGACCGTCCGTGTCCTCGTCGGGAATATCCTCCCTAACACGCCCCGGGCGTTCCGTCAGCGCAACTTCCAGTCGCCGGCTGGGATGCGTTTCGTGGCGCTCCAGGTCCGCAGGCCCTCGGGCCGGCCCCAGGGGATTCTGAACATTGGCGTGGGAGTGCTTAACAGCTCCATGCGGAGCATGCCGTTGTACACGCAGCTCAACTCCTCCGGTGCAGTTGGGTATCGCCACCTGATGGGAGAGGATGACTCGCATCTCCAAGGGAACGGGTCCATTCAGACGGCTGTTTCCAAACCTTCCGGCCTCCGGCGCACCAAGAGTGACACCAGCTCCATGATCAGGTCTGAACTCCGGGCCTCAGAACTCCGAGGGGTCCCAAAGAAAGGAAAACCGAGCTCCACAGTCAACGGGTCGGATGTGGGTCCCAAGAAAAAGAAATTCTGGTCGAGAGCAAGCAACTCGTTGCTCAGCGGTTCAGACGTCGGGAACGGCAAAAAGAGACACAATAAGAACACAAAGAAGTCCAGGCCCAGCTCCGTAATAAGTGGATCCGAAGTCAGCGGGTACGTATCAGTTAAGGATAAAACCGGAAAATCGAGTTCGATAGTCAGCGGGTCGGAAGTTAGCCGAGACCCACCACCTAAGAAGGGCTATAAAAAAAGGGGTAAAGGCAAACCGAGTTCCGTCCAAAGCGAGTCGGAGGCAGCACCTGAAGTAGACCCGCCGACGAAACGGGTAGTGTTGAATGAAAAACCCATTAGAGAAACCGACAACTGGTCAGAGTCGGAGGTGGACACGCCGAAAGTGAGACTGAGCACACTTGAAAAAGCAGGTTTCTACTTGGATTTCGAGAACCCGAGAAAATCCCGCATGACGCCCATGCACTCAAATGCGACACCCATGCCTGTCCGCATGACGCCCTTGCATACACGTGGGACACCCAAGCATCCACGTCTGATACAGGTCCACCCACGCGCTACACCCATTCGTACGAAATCCTTCCACAAGTTCAACGGGTTGTTAGAGTACGGAACGCCGCGCAGGTCGGCGTTGATGGACTACAATATTACCCCGCGCAAGTCGGTATTACCTAACGCAAGGGTGTTCTTGACAGAGTCTGAGCTGGGTCCATCGCCGTCTGAAGTGGCAGCAGAAATGGCTAAGGTGCAGCGACTGGACGAGGAAGGGAGCTCATTGGTGGGCGGCGCCAGCATGGACGAGAGCGTGGAAGGGCTACAGTCTAAGCTAGAGCGTTGGCGAACCGAGCTCCCGCCCGTGTATGACCATGGTGAGTTCTCGAGCGTGATGTCGAGCAAGAATAATGAACATGAGCAGCATAAACCAGATGGCGGTAACGGCAACGGCTTGTTCTCGTGCTTTAGCAATATCTGTGGGTGTCAGTGCCAGATCGTTTGCGGTGGCGACTCTGCAAACAAACTAAGCAAGAAAGTTGGAAGTGGGAGAATCCACCGACGAAATGCCTCGTCCGAGAAGGTGGGTTTCGTTTGAATGGATGAGTGGGTTGTGGACCGATTGATCCGGATTGGTACTTGGGTTGCGAAGAAGAAGAAGATGAATACCCAAAAAAAGTGGGAAAGGAAATTAATTTATACTTTAATTTTTTGCCCTCACGTAGAGTATATATGTACATTTTCGAAATTATCAATATTAATTGTTATGGAGTGGGCAATTTCTTTTAAAAAAAGGCCGTCACTTTTTTGTATTTTTTATACATTCTATTAATATGATTGATTATATCATTTTTTTAATATAAAATAATTATTTTTATCAATCATACTAATAAAATATATAAAAAATACGTAAAAATAACTGTATATGACACAACTTATTCTTTTTTTCTTACTTGTCTTTGCATATATAGCTCTTGCTATGCTCTCTATAAATCTTTTATGGTATATATGCGCAAACATGCGGCATATAATAAGTTATTAATATCATCGATTAAAATCATCACAAATGCTTACTTAGGTTTTATTTGGATGTTTAACTACTCTCAACTCATTATTATAATTTTTTTAAATTTTAACACAAAATATAATAAACAATTCAACTCTTTCAAATCTCAAAATAATAATAATATTAAAAAATAATATTCTAATAATATCATCTCATCTCAACTCAACTCAATTCAATTCATTTCAACATCCAAACATATTTTTTAGTGTGTTGCAATAGGTTGTCCAACCGGTGTACAAATTTTGTTGTGACTAACACATTTTTGTCGCAAATATTGTGGTATCAGGAACACTTTTTATCTAGCACATGAAATCTTGTCGTAAATAAAAAAAAAAAGAAGTGCCGATAACTTTATACATGCAATGCAATGCAGTACACTTGCATATATATATATATATATATATATATATATATATATCTTTAATTAGGTTTTTGGACTCGACTTATTAATTCCTATTGCTTATATCTCGGCTTCTTTTCTTTTCTCCCACAACAGTATGTTATATATGCACGCCAAAGTTTTGAATACTATTTTGATAATTATTGGATTGAGATACTGGAACAAAATATTTTGATATCAGTATCGTTTTAAGATAGTCTACATCTGAATAAATTAACAACACATATTTGTAAAACTTAATAAAACTTAACAACGTGACACAATTCTTATTTTGGTCTCCACATCCAAAAAAGCCACCAACAACATAGAAGAAATATTTTTCATTTGGTGTAAATGGAAAAGTTTGCATTAAATTGCTACAATCCTCCCAAATAGTTCGATCACTTCAATCCGCATTTAGTATTCATAAAAGTTGGGATCTTCCAGCTCTAGAGTGGTGTAAATAATGAACCATTACAAATTGGGAGTTTATAGAGTTACCGATAAGGGACTTTGTAAGTTAGCTACACACAAAATCGAGAGTTGCATGGGAATCTTGGGATAGAGCTTCGAGCTACGAATCTGGGATGCCGTTGATTTTCAGTCACCAGAGTGTGGTTGGCGTTGGTGACTAAATTGGAGAGATATAGACAGAGAAAAAAGTAAGAGTTTCAAGCTTTCATATATGATTTCAAAGGAATGGCCAAATGGAGGAGAAGACTTGAGATTCTAAGAAGAGACCAAGAGAGTAAATTACTTTTTTGTCTCTCCATTTCTAATGTATTCTAAAAAATGTCATTTATCTCAAATAATCAAATTCGGTCTGAAATTACTATTCTGGTCGAAATATCGAAATCTAGCCGAAATGGGCTGAAACCGGCTAGAATGGCCAGAATTTGAGGCGGTTTTAAACAGCACCCTATCATGTACCAGTTACTATTCTGGCATGGAACATTCTAACCATTCCGACCAGTACGAAATGAATTTTAAAACTTTGATGCACACATATACGCATGCCTCTATTCCGCTCACGTGCATGGAATACAAGCTCATGTCAATGTAGTCAGAGTATGTGATACTAGTTATTATTATTTTTATAATTAAATATGCATAAAATTAAAAACAGAAATATAAGGATAGGAAAGTAAGGTGCCATACAAAAACTTCATTACAATAACTG
Organism: Juglans microcarpa x Juglans regia; assembly: GCF_004785595.1. Lineage (NCBI taxonomy): Eukaryota > Viridiplantae > Streptophyta > Magnoliopsida > Fagales > Juglandaceae > Juglans > Juglans microcarpa x Juglans regia. The sequence goes on along the minus strand of NC_054594.1, from coordinate 36,399,397 downwards.
TGATGCTAGAAGGGATAAGAACAAAACAAAAAGAAATGAGTAACGAACTATAGGTTTAGGCCTATATTTATTTCAAAACCTCCATGTATTTGGGAAAAATGAGAACATAATAGGATAACTAACGAAGCAAAGTCACAATTGCTGACAACATAAAGGACCGGCCACTGTACTTGCACATGGGGCCCACATGCCGGTGGCAATTGGTCGGTGGGGTCAGGCACAGCTTGAAGATCTAACTCCAATGAATCCATAGGTGTTGCACATGTACTCGTTAGAATGTCGGAGCAGCGTAGACACATGGAGCTAATTATGTGCATCTTGGGTGACGCATGAGCCTCATGTGCTGGCCAGACGATAGCGTTCCTTAGCCCATCTTGAAGATTGGCTATTGGAAAATGCAACGGTGTGATGCATGTGCAGATTTGATGGCCTAAAGGTATGGCAATATTGTCCAACCTAGTAGAGGAAATTTTTTCAAAAAACAAGGGAAACACACTATGAACATGGAAAGGAAGGAGAGATGGAGAATTAAGGGCTTGAGAAATTATGCAAATCAGCAATTGTTCATAAACTTACACCCTACACTTGAGCTGGAATATTTTTCTCCCCCCACTATAGAAGCACGTGTTTTGGATTGAGCCACATTTCGAATTAGCATCCCACGAAGACCACTTCCTCCCTAACCTAGCGCCATCCTGCGTCGCCTTTCTCCGCCCAGTGCCACCCCGTGTCGCCTCCTTTTGCCCAGCACCACCCCGTGACGCTGCCCTCTGTACAGCGCCACCCCGTGACACTCCTCCATCGCGCCGCCTCTCCCCGGAGCCCTTTGCCCAGCGCCAACCCGCAAACACCTTCTCAACGCCAACACCAAGCTCATACTAATTGTTGAACCCAAAGTTTCAAGGCTCATATAATTACATATCTACATATGGATTTTGATGATAGCAAATGAATTCAAGCATAAAGGAATCTCAAGCTCAAGTTGTCTACACAATGAAGTCAAGCACATCAATGAACCAAGTATGAGCAAGAAATGGAACAAACTCGCAAATAAGGCTCTTGGAGTAATTTTATACATCTCTTAATAAAATTCGAAATTGGATTAAGGCTCAAAATTAATCTTTTATCATAAAGCATCGAATTGCATTTTCCAAATGTGCATGACATATTTGAAAATTAAAAATCTGAAATTTGAATTTTTGAAAGATGATTGATTATTATCTTTCACATATGCATGGTATGATTAAAAGTTTGAATTTTAAAAATTTGAAAGATGACTAATTGTCATATTTCACATTTGTATGTTTTGTTTAAAAATTTTGAAAAGTGATTGATACTCTTTTTTACATATGCAAAAGGAAAATGATTTTGTTTGAAAAAATTGAAAAGTAAATAATACTCCCTTTGTCATATGTGTAAAGTAAAACTTTGATTTAAAAATTTTGAAAACTAGATGATGTTGTATTTGACAATTGCAAGAATGAGAAATTTGATTTGAAAATTTTGAAAAGCGAATGATGGTATCTTTGACAATTGCAAAAAGGAGAAACTTTTATTTAAAAATTTTGAAAAGTGAGTGGTGCTCTTTTTTTACATGAATCTTTTTAAATTTGAAAATGAAATCTCATATGCTTATAAATAGTTCATTTGAGATTCTCAAATAAAATACAACAACAAGAGCATACACACATAAAATTGCAAGTGTAGATGGAGTTCTACACGGATTCTTTGTAACGATACTGATCAAAGGTGTAATAGGTTTCTATTTCTACCTGAAGGAGGTTGAATAGTGAATTTGGGAATCCTCAAGGGGTAGCTTGAGGCGAGGATGTAGGCAGTGGGTTGAACCTCGTTAAAATACTGAGTTTATTCCTCTTTTACCCTTATTTCTTACTAATACTTCGTATTTTGTTCATATTTTATATTGTGCATTTAGTTTATAACTGTTAATTTTTAAATATAATTCAATTCACCCCCCTCTTGTGTTAGTCATCTGGGCAACATTTGGTATCAGAGCAAGAGCTCTTTTTATAAGATTAACTATCTTTTGAGTTAATATCTTATGGCTAACATTGCAACTACATTTGGTGAAAGTCAATCTATCATTCGGCCTCCACTATTTTGCAGAGAAAATTACACATTCTGTAAGCTAGAATGATAATTTTCCTTCAGTCTCAAGGTCGAGAAATTTGGAGATGAATTATTAATAGATCTTATATCCCAAAAAAAGTTGTTGATAGAGTAAAGGTTAAAAAGGAAGAAGAAGAATTCGATCTTGAAGACGATAGAATTACATCATTGAATTCAACGGGTATAAATCTCCTATGTAATTCTCTCAATGGGAATGAATTCAATAGAATAATGACTTACAAGACAACAAAAGAATTCTGAGATAATTTGAAAGTTACTTATAAAGGAACTTAACAAGTCAAATAATCGAAAATTTATATTCTTACTCATGAATATGAAATGTTTAAAATAAATGATGATGAATCTATTTCTATTATGTACACTCATTTCACTAATATCATAAACAGCTTGACAGCTCTCGACAAAATCTATTCCAACGTTGAGATAGTAAGAAAACTCAACTCTCTACCAAATGCTAGAAATCAAAAGTGACGGCGATTCTTGAAACTAGAGACCTCAAGAAAGTCGAAGTAAATGAATTTATTAGGTTGCTTACCACCCATGAATACAGATTAAAAGGAGAAGAAGAAGGAAAGCCAAAGAAGAGCTTGGCACTTAAAGTTGTTCTTCATGAAAGCGAAAGTGATAAAGATGAGAAAAGTGATGACAAAGATGAAGGAGTTGCGATGATAACAAGGAGAATTAAAAGATTCATAAAGAGAAATAAAGCTCCTTCAAGGAAATCCTTCAAAAAGTTTTCCAAGAAAGATACAGGTAAAAATGACTTTTTAACTTGTTACAAATGTAATAAGTTTGGACATATCAAGACGAATTGTCCTCTGCTAAAGAAAGATTGAAACAAGGGCAAGAAAGCAATGAAACCTATACAGGATAATGATTCAAACAGCTCAGACAGCGAAGCAAGCAATAGAGAATCTGCAAATCTTTGTCTTATGGCTAAAGATAACCTTGAGGTAACAGATATTAACAATGTCGAAAGTTCTTCATATGATGAATTGCAAAATATCTTGGAAGAAGTATATGAGAAACTTGAGAAATTAGGCATCAAATATACTACTTTGAAAAAGAAAAATTTTTCTTTAACAAACGAAATTGATATTTTAAGAAAAGAAAACATCGTTTCGAAAAATGAAAATTATGAGTTAAAGAATAAAATGATTGATTTAGGAAAGATTGTTGAAAACTTTACAAATGGAAAAATAAAATTTGAAAATCTTATTGGTAGTCAAATATGTGTTTTTGACAAGGCAGACTTGGAATATATGCCAAAATAAAAATACAAACCTTATAAAAACTTCTTTGATAATTCTTCTAAATCAAAGACCAATATTCAAAATTCTTTTCATAAAAATAAAATTTTCAAAAAAAGATACTACTAGGATAGGGGCGAACCTACATAATTATCATGATTATAAATTCTTTTCATAATTATCATGTTTGTCCCATTAGAAGAAAACATACAATGACCATTAGGGTAGGGGCGAACCTACATTGATGGTTGGCCCAAAAAAAATATTTTTTAAAGATGTCCTAAAATAAATATAATTTGCCCCTCAAAATATTTTCAAAAATCTTACTTAGTACTTAGTTGTCTAGGTTTCTTTTAATTTTTCAACAACTTTTCATACTCACACCTCTTTTTTGTCATTAATAAAATCTTACATTCTCATTTTTTTCACATCTTATAAGAGGCAAGAAAAAATCTTGGTCTCTTTTTATTAGCTATTTAGTAAATTTACAACCTTATTTTTCCTATTTATTTACACTTTTATTTTCAAATCTTCCACTAGCTAATTTATTATTTGGATTAGTTTTGTTAGTAAGTACATACTTACTACCATCAAATTAACAATTAGGAGTGAAGACAAAGAGAAAACCATATAGCTAACTTTTATCCTTTTTTTACTTAATTTTTATCGTTTGTTTCAACAAATCTCACATAACTATTTCTATCTTAATTTTTATCGTTCACTTAAGTTCGATGAAGCTCAAGTGAGAGGGTCAGATTGGCAACTTGAATAATTTAGTTGTCCCTAGATAACTACCTTATATGGTTAATGTTAAATGTTGGTTACCATTTACCCTATATACAATACATTTTGCTAATCACTCATCCACGCACCAAATCCTAGTTCCGCCCCTGCATTAGGGTCATATGGGTAGCTAAAATCTTGTTTATTCCAAGACTAATAAATGAAAGACCCGAAGAACTTGGGTACCAAGAAAAATTATTTTAATTATTTTTGTATATATGAATGAAGTCCTCCATAAGCAAAAATAAATGGTTTTTAGATAGTAGATGTTCAAGACACATGACAGGGGACAAGTATAAGTTCATTGATCTTACATCTAAAGAAGGACACGTGGCATTTGGAGACAACTCGAAAGGGATGATCATAGGAAGATCATGAGAATAGGTAAAATTGGTAGTGAATCATCTCTTATAATTGAAAATGTTCTATTTGTTCAAGGTCTAAAACATAATCTTTTGAGTATAAGTCAATTATGTGATAAACGACTTACAGTTACTTTCAAAATAGATAAATGCATTATTTTGAATGATCATGATTGCAATATTTGTTTTATTACTCTTAGAAACAATATTGTTTATATTATTGAATTTTAAGAAATTGCCTCACAAGATGCTATTTGTCTTTTAGCTCAAAATTAAACTAGTTGGTTATGGCATAAAAGACTAGGTCATGCCAACATGGAACTTATTTCCAAACTTTCAAAAATGATCTTGTGAGAGATTTACCAAAGACAAATTTTCTTAAAGACAAAATTTATGATGCATGCCAATTTGGTAAACAAACAAAAACTTCTTTTAAACACAAGAAACATATTTCCACTACTAGACCACTGCAACTGATACACATAGATCTTTTTGGACTAAGCAGAGTTGCAAGTTTAGGAGGAAAATATTATGCATTTGTTATTGTTGATAATTTCTCTAGACATACTTGGGTCATCTTTCTTACTCATAAAGATGAGGCACTTTACCAAGGTATGCAAGAGAATTCAAGACAAAAAAGGCTATACTATTTCAAGTATCCGAAGTGATAAGAGGAAAGAGTTTGTTAATAAAGATGTTGAAACTTTTTGTGATGAAAATGGTTTTATATATAATTTCTCTGTTGCTCGAACTTCTCAATAAAATGGGGTAGTAAAGAGGAAGAATAGATCTCTTCAAGAGATGGCAAGAACAATGCTCAATTAGAACAACTTGCCTAGTTATTTTTGGGCTGAAGCGGTAAGTACTGCTTGTTATGTTATAAATAGAGTTATGTTGAGGTCTAAGTTAGATAAAACCCTCTATGAGCTTTGGAATGAGAAAAAGTCCAATATTGGTTACTTTCATATATTTGGATGCAAATGTTTCATTTTCAATGACAGAGATAATTTAGACAAATTTGATGCAAAATCTGATGAAGAAATCTTTCTCGGGTATTTTACTAATAATAAAGTTTATAGAGTATTCAATAAAAAGACTTTAACTGTACAAGAACCTCTCTACTCTCTAAGCAATCTGTTGATGAAGAAAGAAAAGGTGTAAATAAAATAGAAAGTCTCAATCTCAACAAAGAGAACTCAATAGAGGAAGTCTAACATGGAAATATCAGGAAAGATCATCAAAACTTAATGCAAGATGCAACTAAATAGTGAAAACTTGTGAAAGATCATCCAGCGAAACAAATTTTACATGAACCATCAAGAGGTGTAAGTACTCAATTATCTCTTAGAAATGTTTGTAATTATACTACTTTTCTATCTCAGATTGAACCCAAAAATATTGATGAAATACTTCTTGATGAATCTTGGATTCTAGCTATGCAAGAAGAGCTAAATCAATTTAAAAGAAATGATATTTGGACATTTGTTCCTAGACCCACAAATCATACTATTATTGGAACAAAATGCTTTTTTAGAAACAAGAAAGATGAGTCCGGAATCATCACTAGAAATAAGGCTTGACTTGTAGTCCAAGGTTTCAATAAAAAAAAAAAGAATCGATTATGATGAGACATATGTATCGGTTAGAAGCTATTCGAATGTTACTTGCTTATGTTTGTTATAAAGATTTCAAACTTTTTCAAATGGATGTTAAAAGTGATTTTTTAAATGGTTTTACAAATGAAGAGGTATATCTTGAGCAATCTCCAGGTTTTGAAAATCATATTTCTCCAAATCATGTTTTCAAGTGTACAAAAGCCACTATATGGACTCAAACAAGCCCCTAGAGGTCAATAAGAGAGACTTAGTGGTTTCTTAAATGAAAAAGGTTTTTCAAGAAGAAAAAGCGATACAATATTTTTCATTAAACACGAAAAGAATGATATTCTTTTAATTCAAATTTATAAGGGTGATATAATAGTTGATGTAACAAATGAAAATATGTGCCATGTTTTTGCTAAGAGTATGCAGGAAGAATTTGAAATGAGCATGATGGGAAAACTTAACTTCTTTCTTGGATTGCAAATCAAGCAAGCAAAAAGTGGAACATTCATTAATCAATCAAAATATATCAAAGAATTACTCAAAAAGTTTGGGATGGAAGGCATGAAGAAAATTAAAACACTAATGAGCCCATCGACCATACTTGATAAGGATGAAACCAGTAAGCTAGTTGACTCAAAGGTATATCGAGATATGATTGGTAGTCTATTATATTTGCAACCAGTAGACTAGATATTATGTTCAGTGTATGCTTATATGCACGTTTTCAATATCTCTGAAAGAATCTCATTTGACTGCAGTTAAGTGCATTCTTAGATATCTTATGGGTACAATTGACCTAGGGTTATGGTATCCTAAGCATATTTTTTCGATCTAATCATCTACTCAGATGCAAATTATGCTGGTTGCAAAGTTGATCGAAAAAGCACTAGTGGAACATGTTATTTTTTAGGTCATGCACTTGTTTCATGGTTTAGTAAGAAGTAAAATTCTATTGCATTATCCACTGCTGAGGTAGAATATGTTGCCACGGGTAGTTGTTGTGCTCAAGTTCTTTACATGAAGCCACAACTTAAGGATTTTAAGTTCATGTACAATCACATTCCAAAAAAAATTGATAATACAAGTGCTATAAATCTTTCAAATAACCCAATACAACATTCTAGAACTAAGCATATTGAGATTAGATATCATTTTCTTTGAGATCATGTGCAAAGGAGCGATATTGTATTAGAATTCACAAGCACGCACGATCAGTTGACATACATTTTTACAAAAGCTTTGCCAGAAGATAGATTATGCATGATTAGAAGAGAAATACGAATGATGCATGCCATGAATATCTATTAAATATTTTTATTTTATTATCTCAAATGACTTACAAAAACTTGAGACTTTATTCTCATTTTTCAAGCGCTCTTCCTTTTCATGTATCAACATGTTATCCTTATCTAAAAGAGTAGGCATTCGAAATAAAGAGACAAGTAAGGATTTTAAATCCTTATTCTCCTGCTTTAAGTCTCCTATATTTTTGTTAAACTCATGAATAAGTCGTTGAAGTACATAAATATGCTCGTTAAACTTTTCAACTTCACGAGTTCTGGACTGCAACCGTTGGGAAAATGCGACAATGGATGATCAATATCGTGTACCGAGACACATAAGTTCATAAATGGCGTCATTATCTGACTTGTTAGTCAGATCATTCTCATGCTGTATCATGGCACCTATGACAGATGCAAAAATAACTAAAGGCTGAGATGCAAAATACCCCATATAGTGATTGATGAGATTGTTGGAAGAAGATTGCTGAGCCATCTTAAAGGAAAAAAAGTGAGAATGCAGATGGATTACAGAAAGTAATGAAAATTTGATGTGAATTAGATGAAACTCAAAAACTGATTTTATAGAAATAGAAATGAGAACAAGACAAGCTATCATTTCTTCAAATCTTACTTAGTCAAAAAAATTGAAAGATATGCTGGACGCATATTGTCGAAAGTTATCTAGCTAAGCCAGCGAGATTAACTGTAGATTGTCCCTATTTTTCTCGTAAACGTTGAACCTCTGTTGTTATCTGCTGATATTGACTTTGTATTTGTATTCTCTCTCGTTCCAGCTCCTCTATTCGTGGTTGCAGGTCATGAGCGTACCAGTCTGCAAATTTCTTCAACTCCTTGTTTTAATCTTTTTAGTTTTATTAGCAAGTCTTTGACGTAACTCAGATATTTGATTGTTAAGCCAATCAACCTCACTCACCCTCGCCAGTAACCTTTGAGACATGGTCGTAACAAAGGCAGCATATTGAGCACTAAACATTCTTGATTCAACAACAACTTGAGAATTAATTCTACAAGAAAAATGTATCTCTACTCCTATCATGGTGTTGACAGTCTTGAGAGAAGATTGGTGGTTGAGGCATAAAGGGTTCTTGATTCAAAACTGGAACAATAATAAAAGAAAGTTGCTCAACCATACTATCGTTCTCGATAAACAGAAACTAGATCAAGGAGCAATGTGAGAAATCTTTTTTCGTGAGTATTCAATGGGTGAAAATGAACCTTAAAAAAAATAAAAATAAAAACCTAGAGCCTTCAAAACTTTGTAAAATCTCGTTTGTCAACAACATTAAATGGATTTGAATCTCTTCCCACACTAAATCCATATAGCTAGGCCTCAAGGCTTTACTACACATGTTGGGATCCCGGTGGCTTCAATTATTCAACTCTCCACAGTTTTTACTAACACACGATTTTTATCAGTCCATTGACATTAGTTACTATGGCTCATTTTTAATGATGTCAAAAGAGAATAAGAACATTAACATGTTCTTACCAATGCTTTATTTTACATTAATATCTCTTGAATTATTAAGCTTGTTATATATACTTGGAATTATGTTTATCTATTGCTTGAAAAAATAACGCACATTCTCAAGGGGAGCTTAAGAATTACTACAGGTTTCAGAGTTCTACTAAGTATTTGTCATCATAAAAAAGGGGGAGATTGTTGAACCTAAGATTTCAATTCTCATATAATTACATATCTACGTATGGATTTTGATGATAACAAATAAATTTAAGTATAAATGAATCTCAAGTTCAAGTTGTCTACACATTGAATTCAAGCACATCAATGAACCAAGCATGAGCAAAAAAGGGCACAAGCTCGCAAATGGAGCTCTTAGAGTAATTTTGTACATCTCTTGATAAAATTCAAAATTTGCTTAAAGCTCAAAATTAATCTTTTATCATAGAGCATCAAATTGTATTTTCCACATGTGCATGACATATTTAAAAACTAAAAGTTTGAAATTTAAATTTTTAAAAGATGATTGATTGTCATCTTTCACATATGCATGACATGATTAAAAGTTTAAATTTTGAAAATTTGAAAGATGATTGATTGTCATCTTTCCCATGTGCATGTTTTGTTTGAAATTTTTGAAATGTGATTGATGTTCTTTTTTACATGTGCAAAAAGAAGATGATTTTGTTTGAAAATTTTGAAAAGTAAATAATGTTCCATTTGTCATATGCGAAAAGTAAAACTTTGATTTGAAAATTTTAAAAAATGTGTAAATGCAAAAAGTTGGCTAGGACTAGGTGACTAAATGATAGAGTTTATCCTATCATTATATTTGAATTTTTGGACGAATGTGAAATAATTGTTGACTTTATCTATAACAAATATTGAGTTTATCTAGAAGTCTTGGAGGTTGTTTAGATAGGTCAATTATGAGTAAATCACGTCCATAAGAATCTGTTCTTATCCAGAACAAAAGATACAGCTGAAATAAGAAGTTGCAGTGAAAAGTTATCACAAAATGTCAGCAACCCATTATGAGATGTTCTCGCGGTAGACTTGATCCGTTAGTAGAGTTCTACCTCAACTGTGACTCTTTTCCAGACTCTATAATTAAAGAGATTCAGTTTAATAATGGTTTAAAGAGTTTTAGCCAAGAATTATTGAGAGTATATTCTGAGTGCTTGAAAGTGAAAATTTACTTGAGAATTTTCATTTTATTTTTCATCTCTCTTTGAGTGTGATCATGCTACAAAATTTGGAGGATCGTTAATTGGTTTTCAGTCACTGGAGTTCCAAGAGAAAATGTAATATTTGAAGATCGCTAGAGATTCTAGCTGCTACTGCGGTAGAAGACAAACAGATCGTTTGTCTTTTCAAATAAGAGAGTCAATACAAAGGTTTTGTAATTGAGAACTTATTTGTAAATTGATTTTCACATAATAAAATTTTCTTTTCTGAATTTGGCTACCCCGTAGAGTTTTACATTTGAATAATTCTTTAAAGGGTTTCATTTCGTTACCAATCGTTGTCTTATGCAAAAGTATTTATTTACCTCAAGTATTTTGATGGTTTAAATAATTACAAAATTGAGAACTAACCAAGTTGTTCAAGTGAATTACCACACAATCTTGTGACTATACTGGAGTACATTGGGAATTTTAATTGGCATCAGAGTATGGTTCACTCACACAAGTGTAATCCGTGCCCCTGTTGAATGTGTCAGGTTGGTTGCCCCGCCGCACTTTAATGGTGAAAATTATGCTTATTGGAAAGTACGCATGAGAGCTTTTCTCAAATCATTGGATGAACGAGTATGGTACTCCGTTGAACAAGGATGGACTAAACCCAAAAAATATATTGTAGCTTGGACGAAAGAAGAGGCTAACAATTGTAATTGGAATAGCAATGGACTAAATGCTATCTTCATGGCTATATCCCTAGAAGAACTTAAGAGAATCTCAATGTGCGAGATTGCAAAAGAAGCATGGGACATCCTGGAGGTTACACATGAGGGAACAAAAACTGTGAAAAATTCTAAACTACAAATATTAACCCAAAATTTGAAGAAATTAGAATGATGAAATATGAGAATTTAAAGATTTTTATGCTAAGCTAAATGATATTGTGAATTTCAGGTTTAATCTTGATGAAAAGGTCGAAGACTCAAGAGTTGTACAGAAGATTTTGAGGTCACTACTTGAAAGCCTAAAGTGATTGCTATTGAGGAAAGTAAATATTTGGATGCAATAAAGATTGAAGAATTAGTTGGTTCTTTATAAACGTATGAATCTACACTTCCTCAAGCAAAGAAAGATAAGTCTGTGGCTTTAAAAAATGTACAAGAAAGTTGTGAAGATTTTTCTGATGAAGAAAATCTAAATGATGAGGACATAACTCTCATTGCAATAAAGTTAAGAAAATTTATGTTTAATAAAAGGACTAGTGATAAGTCTGAAAATTAGAATAAAGATAAAGCTGAGAAAAAGGATAAAGTGAAGTGTCATGAGTATTTTGGTTATGGTCACATAAGAATTGAATGTCCAAATTTCAAGAAAAGTAAATGAAAAGCATTGAATGTCACATTTAGTGACAGTTCAGGTTCTGAAAGTACAAGTTCATCATCATATGATGAAAAAAATTTTATGGAATTTTCTATTATTGTGAATAATTTTCCTGAGATTACACTAACAAAATGTGAAAGGTGACAGTGATTCAGATGTAGCACTTGTTGATGTTGACCAAGAACTAAGTGCTCATGAAGCATACAATGATGTGTGTGAAGTAGTCAAACTAAAGAAACTCGACCAATAAACTTACTGTTGTGGAGAATGAGAAAAATAACACTTATGAGGTATTGAAAATTTCTGATGTTGAAATATCATGATTAAATAATCAAAAAGTTGCACTAGAAAAAGAATTGGAAAATTTTCAAGAGTGCAAGAAAAAAACTACTACACAGAAATTAGAAAAAATGTTGATTCTTCATAAATTAAGTAGTGATAGAACTGGCCTGGGATATACGACTTTCAAAGGGAAAAAACAAAACAAATCTCACCATTCGCTGCAATTACATCTAAAGGTATTATTTTTGTTAAAGAAAGTCCAGGAATAAATGTTCAAAAACATGTTGTACCTAAGTCAGTTTATTCAAATAATTTGCATGGAAATTCAGCCACAAAAATGATGAAAGATAAGTATGAAGGTAAATTTATCCCTACTTGTCATAATTGTGGAGTTGATGGTCATATAAGGCCACATTGTTTTAACTTATATCAAGTGTAGAAAATTGAAGGTGAAAGAAATTCAAAAAGGAAATGGAAGAGCCTAGAGAGTCAAGTTTATGATATGAGCCAACAAATGAACTTCATAAGCCTTAAGCTTAGTGAACTAGCAAACTTCTCCCTTCAAAATAGAGAAAATATTATGCAAAACAGTGCAAATGAAAAGATCAAGTCAAAACTCAAGATAAAGTGGGTGATTAAGGAAGATGCTACGTGTTTTGTGGCACACATAGCACTTAAATCAACGGAAGAGTGTCTTTGGTACCTGGACAGTGGGTGTTCGAAACACATGTCTGGAGATAAAACACTATTTAAGAAGGTTGAACCAACCTATGGAGGCACCGTGACTTTTGGACATGGTAGCAAGACAGTTGTAGAAAGGAAATGGAGTATTGAAATACCTGGATTACCTATTCTACAAAATGTTTTATTTGTTAATAGTCTTAAAACTAATTTACTCAGCATTAATCAGTTTTGTGATGATAATCTTTCTGTGTAGTTTTCAAAAGATGAATGCAATATTCATAATCAAGCTGGAGATTAGATCTTAAGGGGCACAAGAACCTCAGACAATTGCTATGGAGTCTCTCCAATATCAAAGTTGAACTGCCATAGAGTCTTACTCGATGAAGCTAAGTTGTGGCATCAACGCCTAGGGCACATTAATTTTAAAGATCTATCAAAGATATCAAAAAGAGAAGCTATAGATGGATTGCCCAAGGTCATTAAAGCCAAGAAAATAATCTGTGAAGCATGCCAATAAGGAAAGCAAACTAGAGCTCAACATAAGAAAGTTTCTCATATTCTTACATCTCGGCCACTTGAACTATTGCATATGGACTTGATGGGTCCAACATAAACTGAGAGCCTTGGTGGAAAGAAATACATCATGGTGATTGTGGATGATTTTTTGAGATATACATGGACTATTATGCTAAGAGAAAAATCTGAAACTTGTGAACTTACAAAGAAGCTATTCAAGAAACTACAAATAGAAAGGGAAGTTTCTATCTCTAGAATACGTAGTGATCATGATAGAGAATTTGAGAATACTAATTTCACTTCTTTTTGTGATGAACAAGACATATATCAAGAATTTTCTGCACCTATCACTCCACAACAAAATGGAGTAGTAGAAAGGAAAATTTGAGCAATTCAATTAATGGCTCAAACTATGTTAAGCAACCAAAAGATGGAACTACATTTTTGGGGAGAAGCTGTAAACACAGCAAATCATATTCTAAATCGAGTAGTTCTAAGGCCATGTACCAATCATACTCCTTATGGTTTGTGAAAAAATAAAAATCCTACATAAAATTATTTTAGAGTCTTTGGTAGCAAATGCTATATTTTAAGAGATCGAGAAAACATTCATAAATTTGAAAGCAAGAGTGATGAATGAGTATTTCTTGGTTATTCTTCAAGTAATAAGGCCTATAGAGTTTACAACTTATGCACAAAATCTGTTATGGAATCAATTAATGTAGTTGTGGATGACAGTCCAGCCGAGACTGCTATGAGAGAACTTGAAAATATGAAAGAGTTGGTGCAAGCTACTAAAGATGACTCACAAGTGCAAAATGAAGAAGATCACATAGAGAGAGCACTAGAAAATTCAGAAGAGAAAGAACCCACTTCAAGGGTTATTCAAAATCATCCAAAGGAGAATATTCTTAGTGAGCTAGATAAAGGTATGAGACTCAAAAAAAGAGTACTAAATTAGATTCCCTTTGTGTTATTTGTTACAGGTTGAACCCAAGAAAGTTGAGGAAGTTTTGAATGATGAAAGTTGGGTCAACGCCATGCATGAAGAACTCCATCAATTCCCTAGGAATGATGTATGTGAGTTAGTCTTTAGACCAGAAAATTACAACATTATTGGAACTAAATGGATCTTCAAGAACAAGTCTGATGAGCATGGCACTATTGTGAGAAATAAAGCAAAACTGGTTGCACAAGGATACACACAAGTAGAGGGGATTGATTTTGATGAAACATTTGCCCCTGGGGCTCGTTTGGAATTTATCTGCATTCTCCTTGCATTTGCTTATCATCTAGACTTCAAATTATATTAAATGGATGTCAAAAGTGCATTCCTAAATGGTATACTACAAGAAGAGTTATATGTTGAATAACCTAAAGGGTCTTTTTTTTTTTTTGAAAGAGTTGGTGACCACCTGTCCAAGAGTGGCTCTTCCCCAAGTTTATTAAAAATCATCACTTTTGGCGGAGGAATACCGTGTTAAACCAAAAATTACAAGGGGTTACAAAAGAAACAAAGAAAAACATCCCTTGTGCCAACCAAAAACCAATAAACCAATGAAAAAATACAATGAATTATGAACGTAAAGAAGACAATTCCCACTGATCCGTATGTAAAAAAAATAACTTAAAGGGTTTATTAATCACCTCTATCCTGAATATGTGTACAGGTTGAAGAATGCTCTTTATGGACTAAAACAAGCACATTGTACTTGAATAAAAGATTGACAACTTATTTACTTGATCATGGATTTATTAGAGGACAAGCCAATAAAACCTTCTTCATAAGAAAATCAGGTAAACAACTTTTAATTACTCAAATATATGCTGATGATATCATATTTGGAGCAACACTTGAGTCTTTTGCTTATGACTTTGCTGATGAAATGAAATCTGAATTTGAAATGAGTATGAGTGGTGAGTTAAATTTTTTCTTGGGCATACAAGTAAAACAATATAAAGAATGTATTTTTATCTCACAATCAAAGTATGCTAGAAACCTTGTTAAGAAGTTTGAGATGAAAGGAAAAAGCAATGCTTGAACTCCCATGAGCACATCAGTAAAAATTAGCAATATCCTATAGGTAAAAATATTGATCCTACTCTTTATAAAAGCATGATAGAAAGTCTATTATATATCATTGCTAGTAGACCCGATATATTCTTTAGTGTTGGTGTGTGTGTGCTAGATTTTAAGCTAATCCTAAAGAATCTCATCTTATAGGAATAAAAAGAATCATAAAATATATTAATGCAACTATTGATTATGAGATATGGTATTCTAAAGACACTAATCTAACATTTGTTGGTTATTAAGATGTTGATTGGGCTGGGAATGTTGATGATAGAAAGAGTACTATTGGTGGATGTTTTTATGTAGGAGGGACTCTTGTTGCTTGGGTAAGTAAAAAACAAAACTCAATCTCTCTATCCACTGTTGAAGCTGAATATATAGCTGCAGGAAGTTGTTGTACACAGCTTTGATGGATGAAAAAGGTGTTTGAAGATTATGGTTTGAAATATACTATGACAATTTATTGTGATAATTCTAGTGCAATAAGTATTTCAAAAAATCTTGTTTAGCACTCAAGAACCAAGCACATTGACATTAGACATCATTTTATTAGAAACTTTGTTGAATCTAAAATAATATCTTTAAAACATGTGTCTAGTGAACATCAACGGGCTGACTTGTTTAATAAACGTTTAGATGGTCTGAGGTTTGAGTTTCTAAGGAAAGCAATCAGTGTGTGTGATATCAAGTGAGAGATTTTGCATTTCATGAGTTTAGGACATGCATTTTATTTTTTAAATGCTTTTGTTTTCAGTTCTTTTAAGAAAAATATAATATAAAATTGTTCTGGTTTGTTTCTAATTTTTTTTTGGAAGAGCATGCTTGATTTATCAAAATTTTTAGCACATGTGTGAGATTCTCACAAAAAAAACTTTTTGAACTTATGCATATCTCTACTTTGTATAATTCACTTTGTGCATACTAACCCTGATCATCTTGATAAAGTTTATTTATAAACCACTGTGAGGAACTTATAAGCATGCAATTTACTATTAAAAGGTTATATTGATTAATTGAGATGCTCATCATAGATGAAGTTCATGCCTTAAATTGACTAAAACTAGTTGAACCTAGTACAAAAATAAAGAGATATTTTCTTGCCAAACATAAATAATTGATCCATATAGAAAAATTCAATGTTATATCATTGCGGAAAAAGACAAATATTATACACGGATCTATCCCTTAAATATCCTTATAGAAAGAACCGTGACTCAAATCATTGTGGAAAAATGTGAGCAACAAAAATAGACGTGAAAGGGGTTGTGCAAAATGGTGTTTGGAGAAAATACTCATGTATCTAAACCCTAGCATAAAGTTTGACTTTTGAGATGAGTAACAAACTCTAGGAAGCATTTATAAGAAGAGAACACTAATGAAAAATATTCTCAAAAATATATTGAAAAGAAAAAGAAGTGAAAAGTTACTGTTATATATAAGTTTACTCATTCACACACTTACATAAACTTTGGTATTGATGATATTATGAGGTGTGAACATCCATAGTGTTTCTATATCTGTTGTTTTATTTTTTTTACTATAAATATATATAACAAAAATATAAAATATTTTTTGGTGGTTGGGTAAGTATTGGGTACTGGTCTAAATCTGGGGACTCTGAGTTATTGACTTAAGTCCCAGTGGGTTTCTGTGGCTTAAAGCACGCGCACGGCAGCAAGTCACTTAAAGTGACTAAGGCATTTAGCCAAGCAGTGTTTCCTTCTCGCCCATAGTCCTTCTTTCTCACCGAAATCACTTTCACCCACGACATTCTCTCTACTAATCTAAAAGCCTATACACTCGGCATTTCATCTTATCGATTATGTGCATCTTGACCCAAGAAGTAATCTCATCTCTTTATCAAGGTAAGGTTTCTATCTAAAATCAAATCATTCTATCTTTCTAACTAGGGCTCGACATATATTTATGGAGATAGGGTTGAGAAGTTTGGATATGTGAAGTTTGGGGATTAATTTTTGGTTGAGCTGAGTAAACATTGACACAGTTGATCTTTTGAGAGTAGTTTATACATGTATTGAGGCATACTATTTGTGGGCAATGTGACTATAGCTCTTGGTTTTAACCCAATGCACACCATGTGTTTGTGATTATTCCTAAATCAAATCACATTCTCTACTCTCTATATACTTGATGTGGCTATCTCACATGCATTGTTCGAATATAAGAGTGATTTGTATGTATGGGAAGTTGAATCAAATCTGAGGAGTTTGAAATTTGAAAATGTCATGGCTTTCACAATCATCCGAATCCTTCAACTCTAACCTTGGTTATTTTTATTTTGATCTTATTAACATGGTGATTCAGATGAGATTCAAAGAAAGAGCAAAGAGAAAGAAAATTGTGGAATCCTCAATTGAGGATGAATTTGGGCCTGAACCAGCACAGCTAGGAGGACACTTAGCCTCTCAACCTTCTACACCCACAACAGGACCATCCAATGCCGCTTTTGAACGCTTCGTCACAGTTGAAGCCGAGACTATGTACAGAACTACCTTCTCCAAACGACTTGTTTTGGGTGAACGTGAGGTAAGTATAAATAATTTTCCTACGGATGATTTTCAACTCATTCGTCGCACTTTCAATGAACGAGGTTGGGAAAAACCCACTCACCCCTCTCCCACACCTTGTGTTGAAGTTGTTCGTGAGTTCTATTCCAACATTACTCACTTCAATTTTGAGGACTATAGCATTGTTTCCATTGTTCGAGGACTCAAATTGAGATATCTCCTGTTATTCTTATAGAGCTGTTTAACTTTCTTGAGGTGGAAGCACCATTGTATCCTTATAAAGGTATGGGGGCTCCCACAAAGATTGTCATGCGCAATCCTTTTGTTGGCCCCATTGGTCCAAAATGGCATGCTAAAACCTGCAGACTACCTTTGAATCACTGCTAGCAAAAATAGTGTTAACAAATTTTTGGCCCATTAGCCGGCACACTGAAATTACATTAGAAAGATCCTACTTTGTGTATGCCTTGGCTACTAGGGTGATTTTCCTCGACATATTATCGACATTATTCACTGTGCTCATGTTGAAAAAGAGCTGAATTTACCTTTTGGAGGTTTAATCACTAAATTGGCTATAATAACCAAAGTTCCTCTTAGGAACAATGAGCCTACAATGAAGGTGGCAGTTTCTATCTCTGATGTTATGGTTGTCAAATCTGAAGCAGTGCTCACTAAGAACAAGAATATCACTACTGAGTCAGCTTCCTCGCCTCTCAAGCTTACTGTACCTGTGGCTTAAGTTCTTGAACAAATCACTCTTTTGTCACAAATGATTGATACATTTATTGCTAAATGGGAAGCAAGTTAGGCCAAGTTAGAGCAGCAACTAGCCGATGTCCGTTCTAATTGCATTCAAGCAAATGATTGACTAGTTCAACTGTCATTGGACATGCAACAAGTAGTTGATCATGTTGCTAGTTCAGACGAAGACCAATAAAATTTCATAGCTGATTGATGACAAAAAGGGGGAGTAACAGTTGATGGGGAGTAGCACCATTAGGAAAAAAAAATCTTTATCCTTTATACGTTTGGATTTTCTCATTTTTGTTTGAATGTATTTCTGAAAAATATGTTTTGGGTATGCTTTAATTCTGACACTTAGAACATGTTTAATTCTGATAGTACTTTTGAGTTTCTAAGTCGATCATTTTACTAAGTGTGATTGTCTTGGAAATTTCCGCTGCTTCTATTTGTCAGTTGTGTTAAAGTGGTTTATAGGGATCTTACATTCATCAAGAAGGTTTCGTCACCAATACACCAAATGGGGATATTGTAAATGCAAAAAGTTGGCTAGGACTAGGTGACTAAATGATAGAGTTTATCCTATCATTATATTTGTATTTTTGGATGAATGTAAAATAATTATTGACTTTATCTACAACAAACATTGAGTTTATCTAGAAGTCTTAGAAGTTGTTTAGATAAGTCAATTATGAGTAAATCACGTCTATAAGAATCTGCACTTATCCAGAACAAAAGATACTGTTGAAATCAAAAGCTGCAGTGAAGAGCTATCGCAAAATGTCAGCAACACGTCAGGAGACGTTCTCGCGTCAGACTTGATCCGTTAACAGAGTTCTACCCCAATTGGGACTCTTTTCTAGACTTTATAATTAAAGGGATTCGGTTTAATAATGGTTTAAGGAGTTTTAGTCAAGAATTATTGAAAGTATATTCTGAGTGCTTGAGAGTGAAATTCACTTGAGAATTTTCATCTTATTTTTTGTTTCTCATTGAGTGTGATCATGCTCTAAAGTTTGGAGGATCGTTGATTGGTTTTCAGCCACTGGAGTTCTAGGAGAAAATGCAATATTTGAAAATTATCAGAGGTTCTGGCTGCTACTATAATAGAAGACAAACGAGTGTCTGTTCAAGTAAGAGAGTCAATACAAAGGTTTTGTAATTGAGAACTTATTTGTAAATTGATTTTCAAATAATAAAATTGTATTTTCTGGGTTTGGCTGCCCCATACGATTTTACCTTTAAAGAGTTCTTTAAAGGGTTTTCCTTCGTTACCAATCGTTGTCTTATGCAAAAGTATTTATTTACCTCAAGTATTTTGATGGTTTAAATAATTACAAAATTGAGAACTAACCAAGTTGTTCAAGTGAATTACTATACTATCTTATGACTATACATGGGTACATTGGGAATTTCAAAGTGGATGATATTGTCTTTGACAATTGCAAGAAATATAAACTTTGATTTGAAAATTTTGAAAAATGAATTATATTGTCTTTAACAATTGCAAAAAGGAAAAACTTTTATTAGAAAATTTTGAAAAGTGATTGATGCTTTTTTTTTACATGTGAATCTTTTTAAATTTGAAAATCAAGTCTCATATGCCTATAAATAGCTTATTTGAGATCTTCAAATAAAATACAACAACAAGAGCATACACACATAAAATTGCAAGTGTAGATGGTGGTATACATGGATTCTTTGTAGCGGTATTGCTCAAATGTGTAATAAGTTTCTATCTCCACCTGAAGGAGTCTGAATAGTGAATTTGGGAATCTTCAAAGGGTAACTTGAGGCAAGGACGTGGGAAGTGGAGTTGAACCTCATTAAAGCACTGAGTTTGCTTCTTTATTACCCTTACTCCTTATATTTACTATTGTTTCGTATTTTGTTCATATTTTATATTGTACATTTAGTTTATAACTGTTAATTTTTAGATACAACCCAATTCACCCCACCTCTTGCGTTAGTCATCAGGGCAACACTAATTCACAAATAAAACGGCGTTGTCACCTCCTCCTTTTCAAGCTCCCACCGCCTCTGGCTACTCTTCGTCACCTCGTTCTTCACCTTAGCCTTCACTCTAATCTACATCAACTCCACCGTCCAATATTCCTCCTCCAAACCCGCAAGCTTAACCTCCGCATCATTTACCTCCTTGCTTCCTCCCTCCATCTTTGACGCCCTCCTCCACTACGCTGCCACTGTCCTCCATCACCACGCACCCAATCCAACCACAACCAACCCAAGACGGCAACCTCTGCTCAACCACCGTAGCCCAACCCTAAAACCATCGTGTAAGAGAGCCAACAAGCCATTTGCATTCATACGGCAAGCTTATGTTTTTTACATCTAAAAACAGAGCAACGCATGTCCAACAGCTCTTCCACGCCTTTTTCCTCAGCCGTAGATAATGCCAACCAGCCGTGCCGTTTCGTTGAGCACCATTGTTCGGTCATACTCCTCTGCCTTTCACCACGATTGCACTATCGTAGACAAGTCCCACAGCTTGGTCATGCTACTCCCCACGCCACCTTCGTTTCAATTAACACCCACTCCACCATACATAAGCCCCTCTCTCTCTCTCTCAAAAGTTTTTCTTCGTCCCGACTTCAAGCCCTCTGCTTGATTTTTTTTTCCAGTGTTGAAACTGACAAGTGATATGGGGGAGGTTCTTCCCATTCGAAGACAACGTGGGATCAGTGAGGGGTTGAGGCTGAAGACAACGTGGGATATGTATATGTATATGTGTATAGACAGATCAGACTCGATCATGACTCGAGAGATTCGGTCCCCAACTTAATTAAATTCTAGGAACTTAGAATAGGACTCCAATATCTGTCTTTGACGAGCAGTAGTACGGAAGTATATATTAATTCATTAACCATGCTAATATTGAAATATTTAGTTCAAAGTTGAAGTATATCAGATCGACGCAGATTTATCCACCGAATATTGACCATATTTTCGCATGCATGTAACTGATCATCATCATCAACATCATCATCATCATATATAAAGCAGCTTTGATCTCTTCACATATACCATTAATTTAATTGTCTTTTGTCCTCCTTTGCATATATACCACAATTAATGAATTTTCCGTACGTATAATATATTAAGGATCAGATCGATGAGTAATATTAGAAAATTGAGAGGGAATAGTTTGAAGATAAGTTTATGGATCGATCTGACATAAAGTAGTAGCTGTTGTTCCCGTAAGTGAATCTATCTTAAGGGGTATATACGTGTATATATATATTATATAATAGGGGAGGTGATAAGAATCTTTTCACTTAATAACTTCATTATGCATGACCTTAATGGAAAAGATCCAGCAGCTTTCAGAATATAATATTTAATTGTGATGGCCCAAGAATCTGTATCAATACTGCTGATTGAGTGAAGACGACGTTCCTGTCGCATTGGGATGCTTATATAACCAAATTGCTTCTAGGGATCTATATTTGGAATAATTCTCGCCTCCACTTGATGATTTACCTTTGAGTACTAACATATATATATATATATATATATATATATTAAAAAATTATGCAGTGATCTCTCTCTCTCTCTCTCTCTCTCTCTCTCTATATATATATATATTTATAAAATGCATTAATTGGAACATGTAATTCACAGTACTAAACAATGTTGCTTGATTCTCAAAATATTGTTCCTAATTGGGTGAACGTATTATATATAGCATCATCACTATTTGAGCAGTTGGATGCAGGAAATATTGATGCAGCAGCTAATTGCCTTGCCCAAGTGGAGACTGTGGAGTTAATTTCACTTTTCTTTTACGTACGGGAGAGATCGATAGAGATAAATTGGAAATCTTGGTCTTTGAAAAACTTCTTGGTCTTTTAAGTTACACTACAAATCAATAATTAATCCATTTGGGAGAGTACGAAGTACGTATATACGTTTTTAATTAAATTAGAAATATCTTTTTTTTTTTTTTTTCTTTTTGGTTATTATGATATATATAGAAGACGTGTCGTACTCCTGATCGATGTTTATGGAGTACTACTGCGAATGCCTCTTCACGATGTTGTACGTCTTGTTGGTGATTAATCTCTTATATATGATCACTATGGACAACTTTGGCCATGGGTATAATAATGTTCTGTCTGTCCTGTTTTTTCTCCTCTCAACCCCCGGCCATTAATTTATACAAAATTTTATAACGTGGAGGCTACACTTGAGATGATCAATACATGATCATCATGTTTTGTAATCCTACACACACATATAGAGCCATTAATCTATTTTTTCAAACCGGTGTAGAGACGTAGATCATTCACATTATTTATATAGCATGATTTGATTCGCAAGATTTAATGCAAATTAAATCCTGTCACATCAGTAATTATATACAGTGCGTGTATTTTGCACCGACTTATTAATAAAATTTTTCACATACATATAACATATATATATATATATATATATAATATATTTCATCGGTATGAATAGCAAGCGCATCGGTAGTATTTATGAATGTATTTATGAATGCATGATCCACGTGTTTTAGCTGGTTTTTGGGTTGATATATAACTTGATATAAAAAATCCACAAGTTTTAGTATTAGAGCATGAGGATATATAATTTCATAGAGTCTGTAGGTGATGAACACCAGTACTATTAATGATAATTGCTGATCTAATGATCGATAAAGCTGATGATCATGATCATGTGTATATATATATATATATATATAGCAGTATAGCTGTCAGCAACATATAATAAAATGCATGTGATTGTATTGATCCAAATTATAATATTGTTGACATGCATGTCTAGCTACCACGCTTTTAAATTTAATTGATCATGAGTGTCCTATAAAAGTGACAATTATAGCATTGAAATTCAATTGCTCAACAAAATTCAAGAGAACATTTTTTCAGCCAGCATTAATATTAATTGATTCCATGCATGATCTTTTCCTCGAAGAAGTAAATGAATGAACATCTATATTAATATTGTTATCACGACAATGAAGCCCATACGCACGCAGAATAATTGCCTACTTTTGAATGTTTTTTCTAAGCCATGATCGAAGTTTAATAAGTTTTCATGTTTGGTTGTTTGTCTTCCTTCTTTCTTTCTTTTTTCCCTCTATATTGTGTTGTTTTGATAGTTTTAAGAATTTAAGTTCGATGCTTACATATTATGTTACTTTTCATCTCTTTTAGATTATAGAGATCTTGAATACTTGAAATTCTTACGTAAGGATCAGAGCTGATATATAACTCCTTCGTTATAATAGCATGCAGTACTTAAAGCATGCATGCACAAAGTGATCACGCGGCCCTGCATCGACACTGTACCAAAATAAAAATCATGATCTGCTTTTATTTTATTTTTCTTGTCAATTTGATACGCTTTATTCAAAATGTAATTAAAATTTTGGTAATGATGAAAGGAATAATATCTATCACTGGCCTCGACCTAGCTATACTGGTAGAGGCTAAATTGATTGGGTCAAGCTCTCTGAAACCTGTCACTAAGGGAATAGATAAAATCAAGAGATAAGGCAGGAAAAAGATAAGGCAAAGAAGTTGGCTCAAACTCCTAAAAGGAAAAAATATAACAAGTCAAGTTGGACTCTATTACTCCAAGGAAATAACCTCTATAAAATGAGCAGATCCCCCACAAATCTGGGAGGCTCTGGACCGGCTCTTTCCATGCACTTTCCACCGACTCTTCTGAAACTAAATTCGCTCATTGTATTGAGCGATATGTGAGGCTATGAGACATTGTAAAATCACCACCTAATATAGCGGATTTTGCCCCCCAAAAACTCGTGGACGTAGGCTTTTTTGCCAAACCACATAAATTCTTGTGTCTCTCTTTTATTTACTTTTATTTGCTTATTTATTATTTATGTTATAGATGAACACGACAAGCATCGTATCGAAGCCCGAATCATCTCATGGGTCGGGGATGACTCTTTCTTCATTGCTGGTCTGTTGTGCAATTTTTGGCATTAACAGTTAGCGCTGTCTGTGGGATTGACTTTTTCTTTATACCGTAATTGGGAGAAGGATATTCTCCAACTCACAAGATCATCTACAAAAGTTCAGATTCCTTGGTTCATGAGATCCTCTAAAAAAAAAATCAAGCAGAAGAGGTCAACGTGAGTCGTCATCTAACTCATTGTGGACTTTTGTCGCTGTGAACATCTGCTCGCCACGAAGTTGATGCCAGTCATATGTTCCTTCGCCATAGTGAGTTTCCTTCCAAACAGTACTTGTCGCCATAATTCCACTCTAGCTCCTGCCAGTTGTTCTCGCCACTACGAGTTGTTGCCCATTACGTGTTTCTTAGCCATAAAGGTGCTGCTCGCCAGTCGCCAGTTGTTGCCCACATGAAATGCTACTCACTAGTCGCAATTGTTGACCACACGGAGTGTTGCTCGCTAGTTGCTCAACATACAAAGTGTTCATCACCAGTTGCTCTGTCACATGATGCTGGTTGCCAATTGTTCGCCCACAAAATTCTGCTCACCAATTGCTCGTCAATTGCTCACCACATGAGGCAGCTTGCTAGACTCTAGCTTGCCGCAAAGGTCCAGTCGCCATCTAACTCGCCAATAGTGCGCTCCGCCATAACTCCCCTAAAGCTCCTCGCCAGCGGTCCTCGCCACTACAAGTTGCTGCCAGTTACGTGTTTCCTCGCCATAGGGACTTCAGTTGTCCATGCATGGATTGCTCATCAAGAGGTGTACCTCGCCAATTGCTTAATCACGGGATACTCCTCGCCAGTTATGCACTGCATAGAGCCTTCCTCGCCAATTACACACCACACAAAGTGTCTCTCACCATACACGGTATTTTCCACACCATATACAAATGAATTTTATTCAACGATACAAGAAAAAAAAAAATCACTCGGCAGTGAACAACTTCAGTCAAGAAATAGTTGGATGCAATAGCCAAATTACTCGGACCATTCGGTATCATGAGCATCCCATGTCCTCATTGTTGCCCTACAGATATCGCTCATATGTCACCAGCCTTCCTTACTCAAGCGAGATGGACCAGGTTTTCAAACTTGTGGTTTAGATTATTTAACCTAATATGTTCATTTTTGGTATGATCGATCTCTAGCTCCCCCACAAATTGCAGTTGCTCCTCAAAGGGTTACGCGGTCGAGGCACTCTCCCGCTAGCCTAATACTTAAAAGTTAAAATGGTCGAGGGGATCTCCCACTAGCCTAATACTTGAAGGTTAAAACGGTTGAAGGATCTCCCGTTAACACCTTCTCGCCAAAAGGTGATGTGGTCGAGGGATCTCCCACTAGCCTAATACTTAAAAGTTAAAACAGTCAAGAGATTTCCCGTTAACACCTTCTCGCCATAAGGTGACTTGGTCGAGGGATCTCCCACTAGCCTAATACTTAAAGGTTAAAACGGTTAAGAGATCTCCCGTTAACACCTTCTCGCCAAAATATGACGTGGTCGAGAGATCTCCCATAAGCCTAATACTTAAAGGTTAAAATAGTCGAAGGATCTCTCGTTAACACCTTCTCCCACTACACTCACATCCGAGTGTCTCCTTCGGGAACGAGTCGACGGGCTCAGCAACCGCCTAAGATGGATCCAAGGGGGTCGACGGGCACCTTGACCACTTAAGCGCGGGTTACTACGAACAAACTCTTATATCCACGTTAAAATGGAAAAACACCAACAAAAAATACAGCACGGAGCAAAATCCACTGAAGCCACCGAAAACCCAAAAATGATCACCGAGCATGGAAATATACGCGTTTTACTAACGATAAGCATTCACATACAATCACTATGCAAACATTCTTACAAACAAATTTCACAAAAGCCCATCCTCAAAGACTCTTACTACAAATTTTACAATTTATTCTTGAGGACCACTCATGGAGAACTCCATTGCATAATAATGAAAAACTACCAGCTGCCAGAATATCTTTTCTACAGGTTACCTCCATAATGGTTGACTTAAAGATTCTCAAGGCCTACTTGATAAACAAGTTGATCTTAAGAATTGAGAGCATCTGTTAGGGACTAAATTGACTGAGTCAAACCCTCTGGAAACCAATCACTAAGTGAAGAGATAAATCCAAGAGATAAGGCAGGAAAGAGATAAGGTAAAGAAGTTGGCTCAGACTTCTAAAATGAAAAGATATCACAAGTCAAGTTGGACTCTATCACTCTAAAGAAATAACCTCTATATAAGGAGCAGCTCCCCCACAAATATGGGGGGCTCTAGACTGGTCCTCTCCATACACTCTCCACCAACTCTTCTGAAACTAAATTCTCCCATTGTAATGAGCGATATGTGAGGTCATGAGATATTATAAAATCACCACATGATATGGTGGATTTTGCCCCCAATAACCCTTAGATGTAGGTTTTTATGTCGAACCACGTAAATTTTCGTGTCTCTCTTTTATTTAATTTTATTCGCTTATTTATTATTTATGTTATAGATGAACACGACGAATATTGTATCGAAGCCCGAATTATCTCGTGAGTCGAAGATGACTCTTTCTTCCTTTTCGGTCTGTTGTGTAATTTTTATCATTAACACATCACACTCCACAATGTAATTTTTTACATTATGGAGTTTTGCTATTTATCATCTCCACATATCATACACCACATACTATTTTTTTTTTTAAATTTCTTTTGGTTTTATTTTTCTTAAAATAATTTATTTTTTCTATTTATTATTCTTACATCACATATTTAACAAGAGAAAAAATTAAAAAAATTATATGTGATGTGTGGTTGACGATTAGAATTTTTCTACATTGTGGACTCTGGTGGAGGCACTTCCGTACCACCTCATGCATGCATTTATTGCATATATGGCCAGCAAGAGAGAGACAAACTACACGGCATGCAGCGCTAGCCCCATTATGTATTTATGCTGGCATATATACATGGCTGCTCATTTGCTGACTTTTACTTTTTGATGCATACATGCATGCAACCCGTGTGTGTCTATGTATATATATCTTGGAGACAGGGTCAGTATACATGCATGCATGTAACCCATATACATATATATATATATATATACATACATATATATATATATGTACAGATATATATACACACATACAATAGACATATATGCTGTTTATGTGCTGACTTTTACTCTCGGTTCCAAATCCATGATCCGATCCCCACGGACCACGTCATTTCCGTCCAAAATCTTTTTACATGTACTATCAATTTACCAAAAGTTGGATGGTGGTTGGACCACTAATTATCTAATTTTATATGAGACCATATTCATTTATTGAACTAAAAATGTTGGATAGTAATTAATTTGATTAATCTTTTAATCTTTAATTAGGATCATGATATTTAACTATGCTTTCAAATCTTATCAGCTTTATCGACACTAATCTGTAGTCATTTTCCTTTTCGCTCTAAAATAATCTCCCCGAATTTTGGAGTCAAAATCAACATAATTTCTTATGTAAAATTAAAAATAATTGTAGAAAAGAGGCCTATAAAAATCTCCATACATAGAAATAGAAATGAGTCGGAGCTGTCTAATGTAATGCAAAAAGAAAAGAAATTACTTTTGCGTTGTGGTGGCAGCTAAAAGTGGGCGGGTTAGTCGCGCGCCTTGTCTGCTTATGTGGCGCTCATACAAAGGTTGGAAGAACGTGATGTGGCTCCCACCTTGTCGGTTTGTCCTTCGAAGCTAGTTTACACTTTTCGCCTTCGGTTGGATGGATTTTTTTTTTTATTTGATTCTAAATTCCCAATTCGGTAACCGTCCCCCATTAAATCTCACATGATCCCTTGCCGCCTTCTAGATTTTGTTCTTGGATTTTAATCAATGTGAGATTATAATGCATTTTGGATTTCTCTCTATTATTATATTTTAGAATTTATTATAAAAAAAGAGATACATATGTAAAATGAATCTCATGTTATTAATGAATGTCCGATGAATTTATCATGTAATTATAAATGCTATTAATTCAATCAGGCAGCTTAGATATTATGAGACTCGCTCGTAGGCATATCTCTTTTTTATTCTAAACCCTAAAGTTAAACAGAAATTCTAAAGAATATAAATCTTTAATTATTATTTCTGACTAATGATTCTTGATAATCATGACTATGGTTGCATTTTAATAGTTAGGTATTCTCAGGTATTCTGTGAATAGTAATGAAAAGATAATAATAGAATATTAAATAGTAGTGAAAAGTAGATAAAAAGTAATAATAAAATAATCAATAATAGTGAGGTATTCTGAAGTATTGTATTCTCAATACCCATACAAATTAAACATAAGATTATGTAAATAAAGCCTGTTTTAAGGGTGTAAATAAATATGCTCTCGACTCTCATGCTCTTATTATTGAGAAGCTCCCAATAAATATATATAATTAAGATGTTGCCTCTAATATTTTCTCATCCCATGATCATTCGGAAATTCTACGTACTCATGAAGTCTAACCTTCAATATTAATAGAACTATAGAAGTGAACTGCATGTATATATATAGGACATGAGGCCATGCACGTTGTTAAAATTTAGAAGGAAAAGCTACAAATAAAGTCACGATGCATGCATGCATGCGCTCAATATGGCTACCTATTCATTTCTTTCTTTCTTTTTGTTTGATCTCAACATGCAGTTGATTTTATGACTATAATGAAAGTTTCGAACCCATTAGTAAAAATCAAGACTTTGCATGCAGATAACTAATAAATTAATCTCTCTGTTCTCTTTTTCTTTTTTCTTTTCCTTTTTTTTTTTTGGTCTGTTTGAAGACAAAATGTCAATGAGATAATAAAGCAATATAAGTGGGCAAGATTTCATGAGACCTTTAACTTTATCCCCTTTCTAAAGTATATAAGGGTTGTTTTTTGTCTATGATTTAAGAGGAAAAGAAGTGAAAAGAGATCAAGCATGCATGATTAACGGTAATTTGATCTAGATCTACTTGTTTTATGCTAATTTTCATTCCCTCGCCATCGAAGATCACGAATTAATCTTACATATAAATATATATATATAAATATATATATATATATATATCTCCATATATAATATTGAATCTTATAATTAATGTGAGCTGGCCAATTAACCTCATTTTCTGGATACACCTGCATCATGATATAAACGTCAAATTGGCTTGAGCTAGCTTGAAATATATATGTCAATCTCTAAACATGATACATGAGGCACAAGCCAATTTGTCATAAATATATACGCTAGACCCAGATGTGCAAACTCGCTAATCTTAGAATATCAATTTGTGTTTATTAGTCTAAACCATTAAATATTACGTACCATTATTAATTACTGTCTGACCCAAACTACTGTGTATATATATATATATATATGTCTGTGTGTATATATATATATACGTGTGCGCGTAATAAATTGACTAATTAAATACCAAAAGTTCAACTTGGGTGCCTGACCTTTAGATATTAAATTAAAATGAAGGTTAAAAATTGAATAAAATATTATTTTTAATATTATTATTATTTTAAAATTTAAAAAATATGAATTGTTTATTATATTTTTTATAAAAATTTAGAAAAATTATAATAATTAAATGAGGTGAGAAGAAATATTTTCACCCTCCAAATTACGGGACATAATGGGAAGCTATGAATGTACATAATCATTTAATCCAAACCCTAAAAATATTAGAAATTAGTTTAAACTTAAGGGGAAGCGATGTATTTAACTATTTGTTGTAAACTTTTCTTTAATAACACGATAAACATTATATATAGTTTTAACTTAAATGAAAGGCATATATAATATATAGTGCCAGCTAGCTAGGGTTCATTCGAATTATCATCCAACTCATGCATTCATTTTTTAGTCTCAAAATGAAATCTGAGTATAAAAAAAGGAAAATATAATTATACCCACTTATTTTGACATTTCTATTTGACTGCTGGTCAATTTTTTTTATTTTTTATTTCTTACTTAGTGATTAAAGAAGTGATTTTAAATGTATTGATATATTTTTTTATTTTTTAAATATATTTAAATATGTTAAAAAATATAAAAAAAAAAAAAAAAAACTTTGATATATCCAACGGTCAAGTTGACGGCATAATAGCCGCACCCATTAAAAAAAAAAAAAAAAAAAAAAAAGGGTATCTGGCCTGTACGCATGCACCTTTCTTTAGGGTATAAAGTACTAAGTAGTGGGTATACTGTATCCATGCACTACGTATATGACGATCACTGTCATGTATAATACAAATTAATAAATGCCATAGGTTACTCGATGTAATCAATTATAATGACAAAAAGGCCGCAAGCATGATTTGTATGAAGTGTTTTTCCACCAAAGCTCGGCATTCGAACAGTGCAATTAGGAATTATGCAGACAGGCTCTGGACAAGATTGCAAGGATAAACGAGAACAAAAGTACTCTAGCAAGCCAGGATTTTTAAACTCTGTGTAGTGTAGCATTGACTAAAATTCTGTTTATTTCTTCTATCTTTTTTTTTTTTTTTTTCCTGCTTTCCTTTCTTTCCTAAACAATCAATTGATTAGACCATCTCTAGCAGACAAATGTTTCAGAAGTGGGTCCATGGGAGAATAATTTGCAATGATAAATGTGGTTTTTATGAATAATTAATAATGAATGTGTCTTCTTCTTCCTTAGGAAATTTTTTAAGCTTTTGTTTGGCTGCAGGGACCCACTGTCCACTGGCAATGTATGATCTCTTTAAGGTCTCAACTTTCTAAACAAGTTTTGGTGCTGTTTGTCGTCTAAATAGTAGACAGCACACAGGAAGAAAGAAAGAGCCGGGAGCATGCATGGAGCAAGTAAAGATAATTAGAATATTAATGCTTTTGCTTGAAAAAAAGACTCGAGCTTTGAGACTTAGAATTTAACCAATGCTTTCTTTTATACTAAAGCTAGCTCGGATTATTAGAGGTATTGGCAGTACTCTTCATTCATTCAATCGAGTAATATTCATTATTATTCATCCCAATGTTCCTACCTATCTATCTATCTAGCCTTTAATTAGGTTTAAATCTTAATCTTCTTGGGGAAGATATATAAACAGTCCAGAAAACTACAAGATATATAAATAAATAGCTCAAAGAAAAAAAAATAAAATAAACTAAAATATAATTTAATAAAATCAAGTCTGATAGTCTCAAAATTTTAATTTTTTTTTTTATGATAAGACTTATGGTGACTAGTGATGGCTAAAATTATAAATATGATTTGTAAAAAGAAAATACTTTAACCACAAACTAACTATACAAAAATAAACCTATAAACTGATGTAGCTTGATATAGTATGTTAAATTATAAAATTATTTTTATTATAAAATAGATCTAATAAATTTTATAAAATCACTTCAATTTATAAATTTATCTTATATAATCTCTTTATATATATATATATATATAGCAATTCTCAAGATAAATGCCATCAAATCTGACTAATCCGAACTCTTTTTTGTTTGTGAGCTAATTCCTAACATCATTAATCATCTTATTATGACGTAATAAATAAATTTAGAAAACATGGTCAGTGAAAGTCTGAAAGACTTTTTTTTTTTTTAATCACTTCCCACCTTTGCATTATCCCTTCCTTTTCTGAGCCCAACCCTTATCACATCAAATCACGGGTATATTTTTCCATCTTTATTATCTTAAAGAACCATGCCACTCAGATGGCCGAAAAACAGAGCAGATAATATTTTTTTTTTAGTTACAACTACAGTAAGCAAATTGTATTTACTCATGCTTATACTATTTTCCTCTCTCTCTCTCTCTCTCTCTCTCTCCAAAGGCCTTTTCTTTCTCAACACTGTACCAACAGAGAAAATCAGATTCTAAAAAAGAAATGAATCATGTCAAGGAAATTTGAGGTCGGGGTGCTAAGAGTGCTAGGCGCACTACCAGACACATGGGCCCCAGCTTCATCACTCCCTCCACCACCTCCCTCCAACCTACACTCCTTCCCTTCCTTCCTTTCGTGCCTTTTGTTCCCTCTGTGCTCTCCTCTCACCCCCTCATTACTCCAAATCCTTGCCATTCCACCCTCTCAAAAAATACAGCTTCTTTAAACTTTTCTTTGATCCTGCTAGGAATTTGACTCTCTCGCTCTCATGGATGGTACTCTTGGTTTACTAGGTGGTGGTAGTGGAGGAGGTGGTTCTTCTGGGGCATCTGCTAATGAGTCCACTGTATCAAAGGTGGAGGTGGTGGAGCAAGACTTTGTGGGCATGTCCTCTGAGGCATCCTCGTACCCGGCAGAGGCTGAGCTCGAGCTGGGTCTTGGTCTGAGCCTAGGTGGTGGTGCTGCTGCAGTAAAGGCTAAGCCTTGTAAATGGGGAGAGCGTGGTCGAATCTTGACTGCCAAAGACTTTCCTTCTGTGGTCTCCCATGGTTCCTCAACTCCGTCTCGGTTCTCGGACAGAGCTACTGCTGCTGCTGCTGTTGGCCCTGTTTCTGGAACTAAGAGAGCTGCTGACTCTGTTTGTCAGGAGGGTGGATCTCCTACTGGTGGCAGGTTAGATAGTTCATATGAGCTCTCTCTCTCTCTCCCTTTTAGTCTCCTTGTTTGGTAGCAAAGCAAAGCGTGGGAAAGTTTTGAAATCCTCGATCTTTTATGTTCTTATGTCATTTCGCTGTCCGATTCCTGAAATTAAAATACCTTACATTTAGGGAGACAAGTGGATGTTTATAGGCTAACTAGTTTATCTGGGGTCCCAAGTAATGTGCAAACACTGCATAAGATCAAAATCTAATCCCTCCTTCCCTCTCGCTTCAATCATTTATATGAGTAGTTGGTTTGCTTCTATCTGTTCCTCATGTGGAGTATTTCCTCCTTTGGGTCGAGTGGCTTTTAACTTTTATTTATGTGACCGGTTTATTCCGTGTGTGCCTTAGTTTTTCGTAACTATTTCCATATCCTACGTCTGTCTTTATAAATTTATTTTCCATCACAAGCTCTTAATGGGCTATGCCTTTTTTTATTATGTTCTCTTAATGTAAGAAGTCCTCTTATTTATTTTGTAATCACTTGATCTTCTTTCTTTATTGTTGACATTAAGATTGTCGACTGTGTGCATGATGCTTCAAATAATCGGCTTCTATGTTCTGTTTATTATTTATTTTCCTTGAAAGCTGAAGTATTTGCCTTGTTATTGCGAGAACAAGGTCTTGACTGATCTTTGTTACGTTCTTCAATCTATTCTCGGATGTTATCATTCATTTGTTGTGATTTGCTTCATGAAAGCAGTCAGGTCGTGGGATGGCCACCAATAAGGGCTTATAGGATGAACAGCTTAGTTAATCAAGCAAAGAGTCAAAGGGCTGAAGAAGAAAAGCTGATTGGCGAGAAAGATAAATCCCCCGATGCTGCAAAGAAGAAAATTTATTCAAAGGCTGAAACTAATGCTAAAGAAAAATGTCATCTTGGGTTTGTGAAGGTGAATATAGATGGAGTTCCAATTGGAAGAAAGGTTGATTTGAATGCTCATTCTTGCTATGCGACTTTGGCCCAAATGCTGGAAGACATGTTCTTTAGGTCCGCCACAACTGTCAAATCAATTGGTTAGTTCTCTTACTCGTGTCTTTTGATTTTCGGCACGTTGAATTGGTCAAACAAAGAATTTTATCCGTGGTTTCATAAAAGGGGTAATCTTTGAAGTGCCGATTGGGATGAAAAGTCTAGTCTCGCCCCCGTGGTGAGAAGTGCTTTGACTTTCCACACAACCAATCCTCGAATAATCGAATAAAATTGATACCCGATAAAGGGTAGGTTGAGATGTCAGGAGTTTTACCCAACGACCTGGTACAGGAGCTTGGGTCTGTGGGTTTCTTCCACACAAAAAAAAAAAAAAAAAAAAAAAAAAAACGAAGATTTTGGTATGAATGGCAATTCGCTATTTGTTCTTGTGTGAAATTAACGTGGTTCTTGTGTAATTATGATCAGGTGGAGAGAAGGAGCAATTGACAAAGCCCTCTAAGCTCTTGGATGGTTCATCTGAATTTGTGCTCACTTATGAAGACAGAGATGGAGACTGGATGCTTGTGGGAGATGTTCCATGGGGGTATGCAACAGTCATGAAATATTATAATTTAAAAACACAAAATAATAAAATAATAGAATGATAAAGGGGAGTCATGAAAGTGGAACAATGGACACACAATGTAGAAGTGAGCAGAGTCACTCTTGACGGTCCTGGCCATTGATGGACCATATTACTATTTGGTCTGTTTGAGGGTTTCATATGATATGACTCACGAGTTGTAGCAGTCTTGGATGACCAAAAGATTATACTGATAAAAAAAAAAAAAAAAAAAAGGCTTCACCTGCCCTTGCCATCCCGATTGGAGGGAGGGGAGGGGAGGGGTGGAAATAGAATTCCTTCGCTCAACTTATTTTGTTGTCTACTTATTTTTTTGGTGTTGCTAACGGTATGCCTGCATTTTGCTATTGTAACTTTAGGATGTTCCTTGGCTCGGTGAAACGGCTTCGAATCATGAGGACCTCCGAGGCTAATGGACTTGGTATTCAAAGTTTAAGTTTCATCTATCATTCTTGTGTCTGGCTTTCACAAATTTTGGGTTGATCTATTTTCCCCTACTTCCTAACCTTTGGCTAATATATGTTTCCAGCTCCAAGATTTCATGAAAGGAATGAAAGACAAAGAAGCAAGCCCATATGATGTTGCTGCCGTCTGATCATTTTCAAATTTGGTAAATGAAGAAAACCCACAGTTTGACAACAAAAGTTAAAAGGAAAGTAGAAAAGTTGAAGAGACAGAGTGTCCAACCAAGATTGTTCTTCCACTGGTTTTATCCTGCTCTTTTTTGTTATACTCAACCAGTTTCTGGTTCTTGCTGCTTTTTTGTTCTCTTAGGCCAATTTGATTTTAGTTCTTACAGTCTCTTATATATAGTGCTACCATACAGGCCTGCCTACTTGGCTGATTGCTGCTTCACCGTATTGTAAATATGGGAGTACTTGATATCTAGAGTGTCGAGTTTGCTGCAATCTACGGGTCTCAGTTTTTTTTATTGGTGATAAAACTTGTGTGGTTTTGATTTCTAAAATTTTTTGCTGTTGTGTTGCTTTTGGCCATGTTTCTATATGTTATGCTTCAGCATAGAGTGTTTTCAAGTGTCTTTTGTTTGTGGCTTGACATAATTCGATTGTTTTATTTCTTTTTAGCTGAATCAACCTGTTCAAATTATTCCAAACCTTCCAGTAGCAGAGTTTTGCATTACAAATGCCCTGGTTTTAATCACCACCACTGTGACATTAATTTAATTGGTCAAAGCCTCAGCACCATTTCCCAGGGATACATCACCAGAATAAATTACTAATTTTCCTTCAAAATTCATTTATATAAAATATTGTATCATGTACAGTGATTGATATATTACCACGACTGTTTTCTAGTAACAACTACATAGAAGTTACTTTGTTATGTATACACTACCTTGGTGGTGCTGAGTTTTGCATTCACTGTATCACAGCTGCTAAATAATGAATCTTGACTAAAATTAGTGATATAGAGTTATCATCAAAGTATTTAAGATAAAAGCAATCAATAATAAACTATGCCAAACTGTTGCTTCCCTTCTCTTTTTGTGCAAGAGAAGTGATGGGTCTACACAAAAATCTTGCATGTTAATATGATCCGTCAGATTTTAAAATTATTTTTGTTTTAAAATTTAAAAACATTAAGCGACATTGGTTTATGAACTTTCTTATATAAGATTAGATTTTTGTGTCGACCAAATATTTCTCTTGGAATAAAAGTGAAAGGGAGAAACACAAAAACACTTTATGACACATTAATACTTGTGTGAGATAGACACAATAATCATTGCAAGGTCTCATTTATGTATATATATCTTTTATATTTTTTAGCAGTATTGCTTACATGTATCTCCCGGGTGTTTTGTTATAACTACGATTTTATTCTGTCATAAGTCAGAGCTATCAATAAAATTAGGTACCGTCTTCTTCCAAAAAAAAATATATATATTTTGAGCAGTAAGGTTTTGAAAAAAAAAAAAAAAAAGTAAAAGGGATCGTAACATTTGCTTCACCTTATTCTCCTCTCACTTGTTATTCGTATTGTACACAACAAAGGAAGGCCTAGGATTCTGTCTCGCGAGGAAGTTAATAGCCGACCACCAACAGACAAAGTTAAGTAGTTATCCACGAATGTAACATGGAAACCAAACCTTCTACCCCTCAGTTAGACCTTTTCCTACTTCATTAAGTTTTGATGGTAAAACATTCAGGAAGCTGCTTGCTTTATTCCTCTTTGTTTTGTTTTTCTGCCTTTCTCTTTCGTTTTTTACTTTTTTGGAGAAAGATTCCGATGCCATTGGCGATGATCACTTGGGTAAGTATCTGAATACTGCTAAAACCAAAAAGGAAACAGAGAAAAAGGAAGACGGTCTTGATTACTAATTTTCACTGCAGAAGACCACGCCATTGATGGCTACAGAGTGGTGCTTCTTTCATTAATTAATTACCTTCCTTTGAATTGATTAGAGGGGACAACTGTATTATTTTATGCTGGCTGGGGTACCTATGTGCTCATGATCAGTTAAAAGGGATACATGTCAGGCTCTTTTTCTTCTTTTTTCCAATTTGTTCCCCATACTTTTTTGGTGGTTTCCATTTCATTTCTCCCCCAAAAGTGCAAGTGCAATGCACTTCTTGCCGCAAATAAAATTAAGAAAAAAAAAAAAAGTTTAACCTTAAACCCGTTGATTTTGCATCCCTTTTATAATTTTCTCAAGTAAAATAAAATAATAGAAATGCAATCATTTTTATAATTATTTCTATAACTATGTTTTAGATTAGTGATATCTCTATGAGAAAAGATATTTATAACTACGATTATATGTAGAATTACTCAAAATTAATTTTTTAATAATAGACTCTACTTTTTTTCAAAATAATTACGTAACATTTACACACTTTACAGTTGTATGTAAAATTACTCAAGAAGAGAGAACTGAGATAAAAAAATGTGTAATTCAAACAGCAAAGACCAAAGAATTAAGCTCCATTTGGATGGTGACGAGATAAAATAGTTTTAGATGAAAATTGAATAAAATATTGTTAAAATATTAATTTTTTAATATTATTATTATTTTAAAATTTTAAAAATTGAATTGTTTATTATATTTTGTGTAAAAAAATAATAAAATTATAATATAAGATGAGATGAAACATTTTCTATATCCAAACGATAACTTACTCGTATCTATGTTTATCCTCTAGAAAACGACTAATAAAATTATAAATGGGACCCACTTGGATCATTACAATTTTCCTATTGGAAATAGGGACTTGTCCTCCATGTAACATAATCATTCATCCAACCCAAATGTGGACTTACTGGGGCCATTACAGTCTCTCTCACTCAAATCATATTACATTGCAATATCTCTGCACTGCATTTTACATAAATACCTTTATTTTAACACATAATTATATAAATGGTTGTAAAAAGAGATCATTACTCATTGTATACAACTTCTAATATCCGCACAAATTCTATTATAATTATAGCCTATTGCAAGAATTCCCTGGGATCAGTAACATAGCCCGTCAAAGCTGATGCTGCCGCAGTATATGGGGAAGCAAGATATACCTGGCCTTCTCTGTGTCCCATTCGGCCCGGGAAGTTCCTGTTTGTTGTTGAAACACAGACCTGCAGCAAGAGGAAGTTCATTGAAATAAACTGCATTGGCCTTAGATATTCGCAATAAGACAGTGTTCCTAGTATCGATATTTAACCGAAGGAAGTGTACCGATCAGTGCAATTGCATTTTTTTCTTTTTTTTCTTTTTTATCTTAATCATTTTTTACACAGTTTTAAATATTTGTAAAAAATAAAATATCTTTTCTTTTCTCAACCTAACCCAAAGCATCTACAGCCCTGATTTTGGAAAATAAATGAATAAATAGAAAATTTATGTTGAACAACCAATTGTGCATTTTGAGAGAGGTGCAAAAGAAGGGAAAAGAATAACTTGCCATAGGTTCATTAATTCGTGCATAAGTGTCTCCAGGGCCACCCATACAAGCACCACAAGTAGGACTGGCAGGTGTGTCACATCCAGCTTCTTCAAATATCTGGGAGCAAGTCTTGCCACCAGATCCCGGTACTTGAAGACCATATATATCCATCCAAACCTGTTAATTTTATCATACAGGTGCTTCACATTTTCTTTGACAATAAATTATTCCTACAATTATTTTCTTTTTTTTTTTAAACTGTGATTTAGGGTGGGTTTGGATAGACAGTTCAAATGAGATGAGATGAGATATTTTGTTGAAAGTTGAATAAAATATTTTTAGAATATTATTTTTATTTTGGAATTTGAAAAAATTAAATTGTTTATTATATTTTTGTCTGAAAATTTGATAAAGTTATAATAATGAAATGAGATAAGATGATATGTGATGTTTTGTGTATCCAAACCCACCCTTAAAGTTGCAAACCTTTTGGGTGGCAGGGACGAGAAATGTGGGGACTTTGACCTTTTTTCCCTGCACAAAAGCAATTACTTCCTTTAAGTTTGAATCCCAAAATCAGAGGAATAATATTAGCAAAAGCCACAACAAAATGCTGGGAAAAGAATGAAGCCAAAAAAAAAAAAAAAAAAAAAAAAAAAGAAGCTCGAATAATAAGAAGAATAGTTTATTATGAACACCATTAGAATAAAGTCTCAATAACTACCAAAGATGTGCAAAGTGCAAAAACATAACTAAATCTCAATTTGATTCTTCAATGAAGTAATAATACTCAAATGTATTATTCAAGATCAACATATACAACTATGGCATGCAGCTCTACAAAATTAATTAAGATACATCTTTCATAATCAAAGCACATCTTCATTTATATTTTACTACCATATAAGGCAGAAAATTAGTAATTTTTATCATATGATTATTAACAAATGGATAACGACCAAGCAAATCAGGCACCAGCAACCAAAATTTCTAAAATTCCAGCCCATAATTTTTTTTTTAAATTAATATATGTTCAAAAAGAATATCATATCAAGACTTTAACCGATGTTACCATATATAAGTAGCATAAAATTGTCCACTGGTCTTATATATAACAGAGACAAATGGGTTCTTACTGAAGCTAGAAAAACTTTGGCTGCAGCAACAAAATCCTCCGTTTTTACTCCCGTACAAGATCCGATATAGACTCTGTCAATTTTCACATCTTTGCATTCTCTTGCTAAAGCTCGATTATCAGGGGAATGTGGCTGCAAAAAAATATAGACATCATTACTCCCAGACATGCAAAGGTAACAATCTGTCAAGAAGCAAAACAGAGAAAAAGAACTTTAAGAGATAAAAATATTTGATCCACCATCTATATGGTATCCCATGTTTGAATTACCTTAGGGAAAAAGGAAAATAAAATAAAATTTAAGGAAATTATCACCCACCTTTGCTACCAGTGGTTCCAGTTTTGTGACATCAAATCTGTACTCAGAAAGAAATCTTAAAGCCAAGAAAATTAACCTCATCAACACAAATGAAACCCAAAGGTGAACAAAAGAAAAAAATAGTGGAAACGTCACAGAAGAAGAATCCAGTATGATATCAAATAACATATTTATAGCAATTATTTAATGCATCTACTACCTTGCTTGCTGATCACTATAAACTGGTTCATATGCCAAAGAGGTCTTATCCTGTTCAGAACAAAAAATAACATCATAAGCAAACATTAGACATGATAAATGATACATATGGGGAAAATATCTTCTTTTCCAAAATAGCAAATTCCCTAATCAATAAGTTTTTCATCAAGGTGACAATGCTTAAGACAAGATGAGTTTCACACCCAGGCTCGTGTTCTGTTACAGTCAAGTTTTAGGATCAAAACTATGAATGAGTTTCAGATATCTAAGTGGTGATATATGGCTCAAACGGAGTAAAATATTCTTAAACATATTAGTATGTTTGCACAAACATGCATAGCTAATACATACATCAGAGTTAACTGTGTTGTGCGCGTGCAGACACAAAGACAACCATCAAACCAAATCGATTTGATGATCAATAACACTAACCTCAAGGTACTTATATGTAGTGCTATCAGCAGGGACAACACCATTCTTTGCCCCAGCTTCAACAACCATGTTACATAATGTCATCCTTTCTTCCATCTATACAGTACAGAGGATTAGAGACTTATATTGATCCACTTGAACAATCACAAATAATAACATGGTTAACATCACAGATGTAAATTTGTACTAATACCATAGATGCAGTAACTGTCTTTTAAAATTTACTTACAGTTAAACTTTCAACAGTTGTGCCAACAAACTCCATAGACTTATATGTTGCACCAGATAAAGATATTTCACCAATAATCTGTAACGTAAAGATTGTTCAGTAATGCGGCAAAATGGAAAAGGGAAGATATATTTATTTACATGAACCACTTTATAAATATTGGCTCATGCAATAAAAGTCCTCTATTGTATAAGGCTGCATCAGGAACATTTAAAGGAAATTCTAGATTGAAGGACCAGTTTAACTTACTTGTAAAATCAAATCTTTTGCAAGCAAATAATTTGGCATCTCACCATCCATTACAAATCTCAGAGTTGGGGGAACCTGAAAATGAAAGTTGCATAAAAAAATTGATATAAGGATACAAAAAATGCAATTTGACATTAGACAAGAAAAAGTCGTCTGAGATGTAGCACAGAAACAGATTGCAGAAAATAGGCCAACACAAAGCTTGAGGGAAATTGAAAAGCCCAACCCTCCCATATTCTTTAGGTTTCTAGTTTCCTTAGTGTAACAGTAGCAAGGTTTGAGACTTGGAGATCCACACACTCACATAGAGGTCTCTTAACTACCTTCCAATCAGTAAAAAGATGCAAAACTAAGTGACTAGAGTGAGGATGTATACAAGTGCTCGACAGAACATTAGTGTTGTTTCCAGAAAAAAGGAACTACGGAAACATATATAGTATGATAACTAGATGTGGGATAGGGGGAACATATATAATTTGTAAAATTCACCGAGATTGTACAAACTTAAGCCAATATAGCTGTTGTCTAACAGGATTTACATCATAAAGAAGTCATAGATATTGGAAACAGCACAATAACTTTCGGACGCCAAAATGAAGCATCTATAAACCTTGAGCAGGAGCTTCCCAGTTCCAAACACAAGACCTGCATCAGTGATGCAATTCCAGTGGCAAACTGACCAAATGCTCCAGCTGTACAAGTGTGAGAGTCTGTTCCCAGCAGGACCTGAAGGCAATGAAAATGGTTTAATAAGTGGAATACAAACCATAAAATCAATAAATTGTATGCATTGCAATGGATTTATAAAAGAACTATACCTCTCCAGGCCTGCAATGACCTTCTTGCGCAAGAGCAATATGGCATACACCTTTGAAATCTGGGTTGGCCTGAAATTTTAGGAAGTAAACTTCAAGTGTTTTATTTTTTGGACAAGTAAACTCTCACTACAAGGAGAATGGATTAGCAAATTGAGAGTAAACAAAAAAGAGGGTAAAGCATACCTTAAAATTACTGAGATCTTTGATATCATAAAAGTACTTGATGTTTTGCTCCATGCAGAAATCCCTCAATATATCCACGTTACGGTTTGCACGTTCGTCACTTGTAAATAGGTAATGGTCAGGTATTACTACAATCTTCTCTCAGTCCCAAACCTTGGTTCCAAAACAATCGTTCACATACACAATCTCAGATACAGCTAATACATAATTCAAAACACAATTTAAGACACCCACACACAGAATTCACCTAGCGTCAAGCATTTAGTTCAAAATTCAGCAGCCAAGATATAATGATGAAGATTGAGCGGGAAAAAAACAAAAAATATCTCTCAAGTATGTGACTCAGACGTTCACATTTAGTGAAGCAGGCAAAAACAAATGAAAAATCACATTGCAATATAACGGAAATCCAATACCTTGGCCTTCTGTCCGAATTCTTTCTTGAAGATTCCGATCGAACCGGGGCCACAAACATCATGGGTCATTAAGACGTCAATGTTGACCCAAACATTCTCACCGGGGCTCAACTGGGCTTTCTCAGAAGGAAAGCCCTGGCCAAAATCTTCTCGGTCATCGTCATCCCAGTCTTCACCTGTGTAATTAATGTTAATGAAATATATAATAATATAATAAAAATTACAATTAAAATAAGATTAAAACGAAGTCAGTTTGGATTGAAATATGAAAATATCGCTCTCTTTAAAGAGATTCAAGTCCTCTGCGATGTATAAAGTCTCAAACTAATTAATACACCAGAATTCCTCTTGACTTGACTCGGATTTAATAGCTCAACTGAACGACGTATAGCCCGAACCAACTCAGCACAAGCAGTTAAGCTCGAAGCTCGAACACCTTTCTTTTTTTTGGAAATATCCTCAAAAGTATCTATGTCCACTTCTACTAATTTTTTCTATAATTTGTACGGAGAAAAAACAACCCCGCACTGGAATGGAAATGATCAAATCCTGACGGACGCCAACTTCCATCAATATTTAAACAAACCAAAATACATCCGGTAACTATTGTGCAATGAAGAAAAGAACACATTAATGGAAGAAATAAATATTATTACAAAATAATAACAATTAACTAGCCATCAAAATTTCAAAATTCAAGAAACTATTAAACCCGTAAATCAAAAACACAAATTGATCGGAACCCAACTGAACCAGTGGTGGAAGGCTTGCGTTCCGACTGATGCGGTGCCGTGACCGAACAAATTTTCTTGGAGATCGTTCTCCTGCATTTCGGAATGGAAGATACCGATTGCCTCGAAAAAGTAAAGAAGCCCAAATCCTTCTACGGAAGAACAACCAAAAATGAACGAAACAAAGACATGATGGGTTATTGAAGTTTTGTCAGGGAAAAAAAGAAGAATAATAAGAGATTAAAATAAAAGCGATCAACTTGGGAGATGAGAGCTGGGGTGAAGTATTAACCTTGTTGAGGATGAAAGATGGGGGGGTTGGAGCAATGGTAGAGGAAGCCATGGGTGGATTCCGGCGTTCTCAATAGTACGAGGAATATGTGCGAGTGTGGACCTGTGGTTTGTTTCCTGTGAAAATTGGAGGGGCGGCCAAGCACTTGGCAGAATTTTCAACCTGAGGTGACTGTTTGGGACCCAAAGATTATTTATGCTTTGCCATATAGATTACCATGCATAGAATGATTGAACTAAGGATGAAAATTTCTCGAGAAGGCGGCGGATTTTCATGGTTGTTGAAAAATTATAGATTAGCTGTCCAGTCATCTTTTTTTTATTTTATCTTATAATTATATACGTTGAATCAGCAAGAGCAGTAACACATATTACGTAAGGCGCAAGGTTCTTTCTGGGCAACCTTTGCCCACGGTGATCATAGGAGCGCACGTACTGTTCTCATGCATAAAACTCAATATTAATTGGATTTCACGTTCAATGTTACCAGCCCGACAAGCTAGGAAAGAAGGGTGTTATAAAGTATTTGGTTGCAAATGATTTAGCAGTAGAACATTAATTAGTGTAGAAACAATAATCAAGATTCTTAATTTTTCGTACCATAAAGATATCATCTCAATCATTCAATTTGAGGACGAAAATACATATTACGACAGTACTAAACCAGGATAGACGAAGAATGATAGTTCCGTGATACAAATATATTAAATGTAATAATTTAAGTATTATATTGCAAAATTGATTTTCCCAAATAAAATTGAGCAGCATTTATATCAAAATAATTAAAATTAAGCAAAGTTCTTTAGATATAGAAATTTCACAAAAATAAAGCCACAAACTAACATAACTTGATATAATACGTCAAATTATAAAATTACTTTTATTGTAAAGTAGTCCTAACATATTGCATAAAATTATACTTGTTTGTGAGTTTATTTTTATGAAATATCTATGTGACTGTAGCACTTCTACAAGAATTTGGAATATTTTCATCCATATTAATCAATAATTAATTTAAAATATAAATTTTAAAATTTGATCCTTTCAAACTAAATTATGTAATATAAATAGAATGTGGTGACAGACCTTAGAATATCATTGCTATTAGAATGGAGGTAGTTTAGGTTGCTTATTAACGGGTGCCCACATTTCTTCTTATTTCTATCCATCTTTCTTTTCCTCTCCTTCTCCTATTCTTCTTTCTTTTCTTCTTTTACTTTTTTTGTTTTGTTTTTGCTCATTGCATGGTAAGCATAGATCTTCTTTTGGGTC
This sequence comes from Juglans microcarpa x Juglans regia, assembly GCF_004785595.1. NCBI lineage: Eukaryota > Viridiplantae > Streptophyta > Magnoliopsida > Fagales > Juglandaceae > Juglans > Juglans microcarpa x Juglans regia. The sequence continues at coordinate 36,354,808 of NC_054594.1, read as the reverse complement.
GTGCAATTTGGATTTTTAATTACTTATATAGTTTTCTTAGAAAGAATATATATATATATATATATAAATATATGCATCCTTGTGACACTTTTTAGAACATACCCATTGGATAGCCAAATTTTAGAGTGTCTTCTTTGACTTATTAAACCATTAAAAAAGATTAATCATTTATTTAATTTTTTATCTACTTTTTTAACGATAATATCTTTCAGATGTTAATATTCATATATTATTCTTTTATCTATCGGTATTTTTTTCTAATTAGTCTACTCTTTTATCACAGAGCCACACAACAAACGTCCTTTTTTTTTCTTGATGGCCTCTTCATCCTCTTCTAGTACTCAAACCATGCCAACCACTCCGATTTCATCTACCATTCCAATTACCAACATCAGTCATCTCATTACACTCAAACTCACGCCTGACAATTACTTGTTGTGGCGTGCTCAATTCCTCCCATATCTCAAAAGACAACAACTCCTTAGTTTTGTTGATGGTTCCAAAATGTCACCTTCTGCACTCATTTTCAGTTCTTTCGATACCTCCAACTCAGACCCTATCCCAAACCCATAATATATTCACTGGTATCAGTAGAATCAACTCCTGCTTTCTGCAATCAACTCCTCTCTCTCAAAATAGGTTATTGCTCAAGTGGTTCGTCTCCACACCTCTCGTGAAGTGTGGCAATCTTTGGAACAATCATTCTCTATCCAATCTAATGCTAAAATCATGCACCTTAGACTCAATCTTGCATCTGCCAAAAAAGGCAGCCTCTCAATTGCTCATTTTTCTCAAAAAATGAAGACCTTTGGTGATACCCTTTTAGCTATTGGTCAGCCCTTAACTGATTCTGAACTAATCAGTTACATCCTTGTGGGTCTTAGTCCTGAATACGATTCACCCATCACATATCTTACCACTCAACTTGATCATATGTCACTTTAAGAAGTGTATGGTCATCTCTTGACATATGAGCTCCGATTGGAACACCAAAACACCACACTTGATATCACTATAGCTTTTGTCAATACATTGTCAAAAAGAAAAACTCATGCTCATCCCTCTACCAAAGGTCTAGACCAATCAGGATCTTCCACTCCCAATTTTTCTCAACAAAATTTCTTCCCAAGCGTAAAAGGGCGTGACCGAGGTCAATTCTCCACCTCCAATGGATCACGACCCACTTGTCAAATGTGCCACCGTTCTGGACACTGCTTTAAAATGCTATCATCACTTTGATCATGCATAACAAGGATATCAATCAAATAATTATCAAGCTTTTCTATTTGCCCAGGCTCCTCCTGAGCAAGCTAGGTATCCTGACACGGTTGCTACCCATCATCTTACATCTGATCTTAATAATTTGAGCATTCGTGCCGATGAGTATACTGGTTCTAATCAAATTCGAGTGGGCAATGGAGTAGGTTTGCCTACCCTACATACTAGTGTCTGTAAATTTAACTCTCATTCTAAATCTCTATTTTTAAAGCAACTTCTGCATGTTCCCTCTATTAAAAAAAATTACTTTTTGTCAGTAAATTCACTCAGGATAATCATGTCTTTTTTTAGTTTCATTCAAATATTTTCTGTGTCAAGGATCTCAATGCGGGAAACATCCTCCTTTACGAGCCGATTAAGGATGGTCTCTACCATTTCTCACAATGTTCATCTCCACCCTCAAAAACTGCCTTTGTTGGGGAACAATCATCGCTTAACATCTGGCATTACAGACTTGGTCATCCTTCCCTTCGTATGGTCAAACACATCTTGTTCTCCGATCAACTTCCAGCATTTACAAATAAGGCGCCTTCTATTTATGACTTCTATTTAATTTTCTCAGATGTTTAAGTTCCTTCCCCGGTTCCTTCAGTTCAAGGTTTTCAATATTATGTAATTTTTGTTGATGACTTTAGCAAATTTACTTGGTTCTATCCTCTAGTTCAAAAATATGATGTTGAGCATGTTTTCTATAAATTTCAAGTTATTGTTGAACGACAATTTGGGTTCCAAATCAAAATGCTCTAAACTGATTGGGGAGTAGAATACCGTTGTCTCAACACCTATCTCAATTTCGTTGGTATTTCACATCGACTAACATGTCCTCTCACCCACAAACAAAATAAAGAAAATATTGACACTTGGTCAAAACTGGGCTTTCCCTCATAGCTCATGCAGGCTTTCCTAAATCTTATTAGGTTGATGCTTTCCAAACTGCTTGTTTTCTCATAAACAATTTCCCTTCTCCCATCCTTAAAAATCAATCACACATTGAATATATTTTCCATACAAGGCCCGATTACAAAACTTTTGGTTGTGCTTGCTGGCCAAATTTGAGACCCTATAATATACATAAGATGGATTATCGGTCCAAATTATGTATTTTTTGGGGCTATAGTTCTTCTCACAAGGGTTACAAATGCTTGCATTAACCTACTGGACACATCTTTATCTCCAGAGACATTAAATTTGATAAAGCCAAATTTCCTTTTCATGATGATCTGTCTAGCCCACCAACTGGATCTCACAATCCTCCAAAAACAACTTTACTTCCTTCTTTTTTGTAGGTCCACGTTACATCAGCTCCAGCCCATGCTCCCAACCCATCCATTACAACCACATCATCGTCTTCCTCACGAAATCAAGACTTGACCTCTGCAACTCTAGAATCTCAAGTGCATCAGCAACTTCCTCATGAGCCCGCTATGCCTCCTACGTCTGCACCACAAACGTTGACTCCTTTGCCCATTTCCCGTCACCCAATGTGCACTCGACTTTGGGCTAATATCACCAAGCCTCAACAGTACACAGAGAACACCATTCCATACTCTTCTCATGCCATGGCTGCTATTGCAACTCTCTCCACCACTGAATCCACTTCCTTCACAGTAGCTACCAAGGACCCTGCATGGCAACAAGCTATCAATACAGAGTTTAACGCCCTCTTGTAGAATCGAACATGGTCACTTGTGCCTCATCTTCCGTCCATGAACATTGTTGGATCTAAATTGGTCTTTCGGCTCAAACAACGTGCGGATGAAACCATTGAACGTTATAAGGCTCGACTTGTGGCAAAGAGATATCATTAAGAACCCAGCCTTGACTTCACTGAAACATGCAGTCCTATTATCAAACCACGGACAATCCGAATTGTTCTTTCTCTGGCAGTTACTTGTGGATGGTCTGTTCAATAACTTAATGTCTATAATGCATTCCTGCATGGTGATCTTCATGAGTCAGTGTATGATTACGCCTTAAGAATAATGCGGTGGTTGTAACACAGCTTTGAAGTATCGATTTCGCAAAGAGACAAAATAAACGAATAGCAGAATGAACAAAAAAATTAAAGAAAAACATTAAATGATTAATGGAGAATAAATATTAATTTTAAATGGAAATTAAAGTGAAGCTAAGTGGCTAACGGAAAAATTACTCAAATTTGACGAACAGTAAAGCGTCGAGAATCCCTTACACAAATTCGGTATTTTAATTATTCTTAATTTATTGAATAACTCAATTAGAAACTCAATTCCCAAAATTTTCAATTGGAATGTATAGATTTATAAATCAAACGTAACATTTTCAAAAATCATTCACCATTTTTTAAAATACATAAATTATTATCACTATTGAGAAAATCCAACGACGACAATATACTCAGGGATCGATATTGCAGTAAAAAATTAAATCAATATAGATAAATAATTGATCCAAACATAGTCAAAGAGTTAATACATTCAATAGAAAAAGTATGACTGAATCCATAAATAGAATAAATTTTATGATTATTCGAAGAAGAAAACATCAACAATGAATTGAGAATGATAAAACAAAAGAGTTTTAATAATTGAAAACATAAATTAAAAATAAGTTAAAAATATCATCTAATGTGCAAGTCCATCCCTAACCATACTTGAGAATTTAGTTATCCATAAATATAATGGACAACAAAAACCTCATGAGAAAAATAAAGCAAACGGCGGCCATGAAAATTAATTTTGTCTTTTCGTTCTTCAGTACTAAGTCGTATCCCTCTAGAAACTCTCAAATTTCGTGCTAATGATATGTTTATATAGGGTAAGAAAGAAATCCTAATGTCTTCATGATTCCCGCATAAAATATCACCTAAATTTTAAGACTCATATTGGCAACCACGTACACACTTCAGGAGTTTGAATTTAGAAATCTTTATTAAAGACAAATTTGTAGCCCTTTATGATAGATTTCTAACGCATTAAGAATTGCATCAATCCGATATGTGAGTGGAAAGTTACGATTAAAATATTAAAGTATATTCAGGCTATCTCCTAGCACATTTTGGACTCCGACTTTTTCTCTTAATCCAAGTTACTTTCAAACCCCATTATTATTCTTATTTGAAGAGCCCTACACTCGTTGAAAGTTCATAGGTTTTTCCAACGTCTTGCCCACTTGAAAGTCCTTTGAATTTGATTGAGATTTGATTTGCTCTTTTATAAACCCTGAAATTAAACATAGAAATCTATTTAGGAATATTCTAAAATAAATAGAAACTCAATTCAAGCATACACATTAATTTCTATAATTTTTATTCATATTTTAGCATTTTAGTCCAATATATTTAGAGTGCACTTTCATACACTCATCGCACCCCAACTTGCTTATTGTTAGTCCTTAACAATTTTTATACAAAAGAGATAAAAGAGACCAAAGAAAGTCACACACAATGGCCACCAAGTCACACTTTCCAGATTTACATATCAAAGCAATTTTAGGAATTCAATAAACCTATCACAAGCAATCCACCTATAGCATTCCACAGAGTATGTGTATGTTCCAAACTATATACATCTAACCAGAAGCCCTAACACATGCAACATCAAGAACATATCAAGCGAAAGGTTCAACTCCATAACTCACGGGTATAAAAATATTTCGTGTGAGGATTCTCTCTATGGAGTTGACAATGGGTGTACACACACTCTCATGGGGAATTAGGCAATTATGTACAAGCAACAAGCAAACGTTGATCTTATGATAGGAACACTAACAAATGAGACTTCCACCACTCTTTCCAAAACCTTACTTAGGATCAGAACGGTCAACACAAAATGTTATAATGTGACTTAAGTTCGGGGCTATATGAAAGAAAGAATGAAAAAGATTCAAAAACTTCTAAATACATACAAAGGGAATCTTATTATATATCTCAGTAGACCACACTTCTCACTTGATGTACTCTCCAACTTTTCATATCATTGAATAATAATATTTTTCCTTATTCTTCCTATTCTCTTGTTTTTCCTTTTTTTTCAACAATTTGATGAACAAACACACATCACTTTGATATTTTTGTCATTTCTACCCAACCTTGACTTTTTTTTTTTTTTTTATTCAAGAACCCAACACAAAAGAAAGAGAATGCAAATTCCACACCTAGTATACACTTGGATGTAAAAACGATAGAAAAATCCGTGTATAAGCTATACTCCAATGTGGAGAGGCCTAGATGATGTGGGCATACGAAAAGAAAAAGTTACATGTGTTTATTTGCTCGAAGTTGGCTATTATGGGTCTATGATGGAAAGGGTTAACTAGAAAGGCTCAAACGTTGATCCTAAGTTGACCTTCGTCATATCCCAAGTATATCCACCATCTTACCACAAACCATGTAATGATATTCTAAAAAAAAATGCCTAATTCAACAGATCAATGAACGATCATCGCAATTTACTGCATTTGTAGGCTCTCAATCCTCTCCAAAACTCACATGAATACTTAAGCAAAAGAGTAATCTAGCTACATGTGTCAAATTATCATCTTACCATAAAACTTGGATAAGTGCATTAAGGGTTTTGTGAATGATTCAGCAAAAAATGATTATGATGAGTTTAGTGAATTCACAAAGATGGCTATGAGAATGAGTACACGTGCGAAAATGATGCACGTGTGATGCAAATTAAAAATAATTAACATATGAAAATATGTCACAGAGTTCCAACAAAGCAAGCATTTTAAATACTAAATTTGTATCACCACTCCCAACTTAAATGAAACATTATCCTCAATATTTAAGAATCAAATTTAAATTGAGAGTAACTAAAAATGATAGAATACGCCTGATGAGTGACGTGGGTAGCACGCTAAGCACCAAAGATGGTAACCTAAAATGACAAAAGGAAACTAACCTGCAAACATAAAGAAATAAACAACAGCAAACCAAAAAAGAAAAGAAAGAAAATAAGAGAAAATAAAAACAAAACAAAATAAATAAAGAAAAATATACATGCGTGATGTGGTCAAAGTTGATAGACCGGATCCACAAGTGGAATGTCTTCCACTTCTGAAACTTGCCTATCAATTAATACTTTAAAGCGTTGACTATTTATTTTAAAAATACAACCATCCTCAAGATCCTCTATTTCTACAGCCCTATTTACAAAAATATTCTTCACAACAAAAGGGCCTGTCCACCTAGATTGAAATTTTCATGGGTACTTATGGAGTCTAGAATCACATAAGAACACTCTATCATTAGGCTTAAACGTTTTTCTCAAAATGTTTTTATCATGAAACACTTTCATTTTAGCTTTATAGATTCTAGAGTTCTCATAAGTATCATTTCTCAACTCCTCTAACTCAGTCAACTAAAATTTTCTAAATTTATCTGCTTCTTCAATATCAAAATTGAAATGTTTGATGGCCCAATAAGCTCGATGCTCGAACTTCACAAGTAAGTGGCAAGGCTTTTAAAAAACAAGCCTATAAGGTAACATGCCTAAGGTAGTTTTGAAAACTGTACGGTAGGCCCAAAGTGCATCAACTAGTCTCAAAGACCAATTTTTACGAACCGGGCTAACCTTTTTTCTAAAATTTGTTTAATTTTTCTGTTTGTAAGTTCTACCTGTTTACTTGTCTGAGGGTGGTAAGCAGTAGAAATCTTATACACCACCCCATATTTTTTATGAAAGCCTAAAAAGCACGGTCGCAAAAATGTGTACTCTGGTCACTAATGATGGCATGTGGTGTACTAAATTGAGATAACACATTCTCTTTGAGAAATTTAATTACCGTCCTATCATTATTGCTCCTGCAAGCTACTGCCTCTACCCATTTTGACACATAATCTATTACCACAATAATATATTGATATCCATAAGATTGAGGAAATTATCTCATAAAATCAATGCATCAACAATAAAAAATTTCAATCACTAAAATTGGGTTTAATGGCATAATATTACGTCGGGACATAACTCCTAACTTTTAACACTTTTCATATTACCAACAATAGATGTTTGCATTCTTAAACAATGAGAGCCAATAAAATCCACATTGCATAATTTTTACAGCAGTTTTCTTTATTGAAAAGTGAACCCCACAATTCTAGGGGTGACAAAATTTCAAAACGCTAGCAATCTCCCCATAAGGAATGCAACGCCTTAAAATTTGAGACAATATTTGAAAAGAAAAGGGCCATCGCAATAGAAATTACGTACCCCAGTCATGAATTTCCTCTTGTCCTGAGCACTCCAATCCACCGGTATCTAACATGCAGCTAAATAATTCACAATATGAGCAAACCATGGTAGAGAAGTAATAGAAAGTAAATGCTCATCAGGAAAATTATCCCTGATTGGCAAGTGGCCAGAGGTGTCCTCAAATGTGAGCCTCGAGAGATGGTCAGTCACTACGTTCTCCACTCATTTCTTGTCTTTGACGATGATGTCAAATTTCTGTAAAAGTAAAATTCATCGTATTAGTTGCGCCTTAGCATCCTTCTTTGTAAGAAGGTACTTAAGGGCTGCATGATCTGTGAAAATAATAATAGGAGAAACAATCAAATAAGCACGAAACTTATCCAAAGCAAACACTATAGCTAGCAACTCTTTTTCAATGGTGGAGTAATTCATCTGAGCACTATTTAGAGTTCTACTAGCATAGTAAATGACAAAAGGCTTTCATTCCCTTCGATGTCTAAGAACAACACCTACAGCAAAGTCACTAGCATCACACATGATCTCAAAAGGTAAAGTCTAATAAGGTGGCTACATTATAGGTGCTGAGGTAAGCTTGCCAATTAGCATTTTAAATGCTTCTTGACAAGCTTGTGTCAACTCAAATGGAGTATTTTTAGCTAGGAAGTCACATAATGATCTATATATGGTGGAAAAATTCTATATGAACCTCTTATAAAAGCCCGCATGACTAAGAAATGATCTCGCATCTTTTATTGTCCTAGGTATAGGTAACTTAGAGATTAATTTAATTTTAGATTGATCAATCTCTATCTCCTAGAAGAAATAATATGCCCTAAGACAATACCTGAAGGTACCATAAAGTGGCATTTTTTTTCAATTCAAAACCAATTCTTTCTCCTCACAAGGAGTAAACACTCTCTCTAAATTCAATAAGCATGCATCAAAAAAAGATCCAACAACAATCAAGTCATCCATAAAAACTTCCATACAATTTTCAACCATGTCACTAAAAATGTTCATAATGCAATGTTGAAAAGTAGCCGGTACATTACATAATCCAAATGGCATTCCACAAAAAGTATAAGTACCAAAAGGACAAGTGAAAATGATTTTATCCTGATCTTCTAATACAATTTCAATTTGATAATAACCCGAATAACCATCCAAGAAACAATAGAAATGATGATCAGCCACATGCTCAAGAATTTGATCAATAAAAGGGAGAGGAAAATGGTCTTTCCAGGTGGCAGTATTCAATTTTATGTAATCAATGCACATCTGCCACACAGTCACAAGTTTTGTATGGATTAACTCTCCCAGGTCATTCTTCACCACAGTAACACCTAACATTTTAAGAACAACTTGTGTAGGACTTGCCCATTTACTATCAGCAATATGATATATAACTCTTGCATCTAATAGTTTCAACACTTCATTCTTCACTTCTTTCATAGTGAGATTAAACCTACCCTGAGGCTCTCTACAAGGACTAGTTCCTTCATCCAAATTAATTTTATGAGAACAGACCAAGGGACTAACACCTTTTATATCAGCAATGCTCCAACCTAAGGTTGACTTATGCTCACTTAGGGTCCAAATTAATTTCTCACCTTAAGACTCAGACAATTTAGATGATCATAATAGGAAAAGTATCACCTGGACCAAGAAAAGCATGCTTTAAACCCTTAGGTAGAGGTTTTAATTCAACTTTGGGTGCTTCCATACTTGAAGGAATTTGTTTTTAACTTTTCTCAAGCAATTTCTCAAACTTCGGTTGCCATGCCCGAATGCCATAATCCTAAGTTTTGTAAAAAATAGCGCAAATATCAACTACATCAGATGGATCACTGATAGAATCAAACTTAAAATTAACAAGAAAATACTCAAGCGAATCAAAATCATGAGCTGTAGAAACTCCCTTATCCATGAGTGAGTCAATCATGTATATTTGGTGGCTCTCGTCGTCAGCTTCTGGCTATTTACAATATGGAAGATATTCACCTTGAGAGTCATGTTTCTAAAAGATAGCTTCATGAGCTCATTCCTGCAATTAATAAGAGTATTAGTAGTGGTAAGAACAGCCTACCTAAAATCAAAAGAATTTTAGAAGTAGTATCAACAATAGAGCTAGTGTCAAGGATTAAGAAATCAACAGGATAATAAAATTTGTTAATTTGAATTAGAACATCATCTACCACACCCCAGGGTACTTTGACTGGACGGTCAACCAATTGCAATACCATAGTGGTTGGTTTGATTTCTCCCAACCCCAGCTGCAAATAAATAGAATATGGCATTAGATTCATGCTAGCTCCTAAATCTAGCAAAAGTTACCCAAACTCATGATTTCTCAATACTGCATGCAATGATTGGACAACCGGGATCCTTGTACTTGGAAGGAATCCGCTGCTCAATTAGAGCACTAACTTACTCTGTCAGGAACATTGTATTCTTCACATGTTGCTTCATCTTAACTGTACACAAATCCTTGAGAATTTTTGCATAAGTAAGAACTTGTTTAATCATATGCAAAAGAAGAAGACTTATTTTTACCTGCCTTAGATTCTCTAGGATTTTATTATTAGGATCTAGAGTTCGCTTGCTTGATTTTAAAGCTTAAGGATACCTTAACAAGACTCTTTGTCACCTCAAGTTCCTTGGGCAGCTCGGCATCACTACTATCTTGAACTTTTTCCAAATCCTCTGATTTGTTCGTTGTTGGGATATGTAATGACTTTCCACTTCGTGTCACAATGGCCTTCACATCATTCAAATTCTCTTGCGCCATGTGTTGACCATGAGGTGCGAACTAAGCTTGAGAATGGAACTTACCTCGCTCATTCACACTCAAGGAGCTCATCAATTTAGACACTTGGCTCTTTATCTCCTTATTTTCTTCAATAACCTGTGTAATTAAAGGTTCAAATTTTTGGTTAGTCTTACCAGTTGCCTCAATAAAAACATGCAAAGTATCTTTTAAACGACTCCTAGAAGATGAAGGTGCAAGATATGGTGTAGGATATGATCTAATGGGTTGTGCAGGCGGCTAGTTTTTAGAATTCAAGCTAAAATTAGGGTGATTACGCCATCCCGGATTATAAGTATTAAAGAAAGGTGTAAAAGACTTCTTATACATACCTAAGGCATTACATTATTCCTCATAAATATCCCTCTCAATATGAGACACTCTTGGGCGAGGTGATCTACCCTGCCACACACAAGACATGGTCCAAAAGATTCTGCATGATTAGCCACTTGTGTTGACTTTAAGTCTTTTAATCTTTAACACATCTAACTCCGTAGCGAACATCTCAACCTTACCTTTTAAGTTATCCCCTTCTTTGAGATGATAAATTCCACCACTATTTGAGTTTCTTGCAGGTCGTGATCTATTTGTGCTCTCAGTAGCACTAGGTCCAGTCCAAGTGTGAGCTTTTTCAGTAAACTTATTGAGGTATTCTAAGACCTCATCAGGATCTTTCTGTAAGAACTCACAATTACACATCATCTCTACAAATTGGCGCTCTCTATGTGTAAATCCCTCATAAAAATAGTTCACTAAACACCAATTTTCATACCCATGGTGAGGACAAATACTCAATAACTTCTTAAATCTTTCCTAAGACTGATACAAAATCTCACTGTCCTTTTGTGCAAAGGTGGAGATTTATGATTTTAAAACGTTGGTCTTATGTTGGAGAAAATATTTATTAAATAAGACATGAGTCATCTCATTCCATAACCCAATAGATCATGGTCTCAACGAGTATAGCCAACTCTTAGCTCTATCCTTCAAAGAGAAATGAAAGAACTTAAGTCTCACAGCGTCATCAGTTGCATTTTGACTATGAAAAGTCACAAGTACTTTCTCAAACTCCCTAATGTACACATATGGATTTTTATTTTTCAAGCCATGATGGTATGACTGTGCGTGTAGGGTGGAGGTAATCATGAAGAGTTTTAGTAGGTTGATCTTTGTGTTCACTCATTTCTTCGAGACTATATGCATTGTCAAATAAAGGATTTAAAAAATTTGATTCTAACTCTAGCACAAATCTACAAGAAAATATACCCAATGCATCTCTATATCTGTGTATGCAATGTAACAAAACACTAAAAAAATAAAAATACTATAAAAAGAAAGAAAAAAAAATAATGTAACAAGCTAAAATAAGGAACAAAGTTACCGCATTTACAAACTGCTGAAAAGAAAAACTATCTAACAATTATTCTACCGTCTCCCAGGCAACGGAGCTAAAATTTGATTACACCCAAATAATAACGCAGTAGTTGTAGCACAGCTTTAGGGTATCGATTTCACAAAGAGACAAATTAAAAAAAAAGTAGAAGGAACAAAGAAACTAAAGAAAAATATTAAATGATTAATGAATAATAAAAATTAATTTTAAATGCAAATTAAAGTGAAGTAAAGTGATTAACGAAAAAAGTACTCAAATTTTACGAACAGTAAAGCATCGAGAATCCCTTGTACAAATCTTGTATTTTAATTATTCTTAATTCATTAAATAACTTAATTGAGAACTCAATTCCCAAAACTCTCAATCGAAAAGTATAGATTTATAAACCAAAATTAAACTAAATGTAATTCTTTAAAAAATCATTCATCACTTTTTAAAATACGTAAATTATTATCACCATTGAAAAAATCCAACGACGACAATATACTCAGGGAGCGATATTGTGCAAAGAATTAAATCAATATAGATAAATAATTGATCCAAATAGAATCAAAGAGCTAATCCATTCAATAGAAAAAGTATGACTGAATCAATAAACAAAATAAATTCTATGATTATTCGGAGAAGAAAACATTAACAACGAATTGAAAATGATAAAATAAAAGAGTTTTAATAATTAAAAATCAAATACATATATTAAAAATATCATCTAATGTGCAAGTTCATCCCTAGACTTACTTGAAAATTTAGTTATCCATAAATATAATGGAGAACAAAAATCTCAAGAGAACAATAAAGTAAACGGCGGCCATAGAAATTCATTTCGTCATTTCGTTCTTCAGTACTGAGCCGTCTCCCGCTAAAAACTCTCCAATTGCGTGTTAATAATATGCTTATATAGGGTAGGAAAGAAACCCTAATGTCTTCATGATTCCCGCATAAAAAATCACCTAAATTTTAGGACTCATCTTGGCAACTACGTATGTACTTCAAGAGTTTAAATTTAGAAATCCTTATTAGAGACAAATTTATAGCCTTTAAGATAGATTTCCAACACATTAAGAATCGTATCAATCATATATGTGAGTAGAAAGTTATGATTAAAATACTAAAGTATGTACAGGCTGTCTCCTATCTCATTTTGGACTCTGACTTTTTCTCTTAATCCGAATTACTCTCAAACCTCATCATTATCCTTATTTGGAGAGTCCTACACTCGTTGAAAGTTTATAGGTTTTTTCAACGTCTTACCCACTTGAAAGTCCTTTGAATTTGACTGAGATATGACTTGCTCTTTTATAGACCCTGAAATTAAATATAAAAATCTGTTTAGGAGTATTCCAAAGTAAATAGAAACTCAATTTAAGAATACACATTAATTAGTATAATTTTATTCATATTTTAGCATTTTAGTCCAATAATAGGGTATTTAAAATGCATTTTCATATACTTATCAGTGTACATGGCTCAACCCCAAGGTTTTGTCCATCCACAATTTCCTCATTACATCTGTAAGTTACATTAAACTCTCTATGGGGTCAAACAAGCCTAGTGTGCATAGTTATGTCACCTGAGCTGTTGTCTTCTTTAATCGGATTTCATCTGTTCAAAAGTTGATCCCTCTTTGTTTATACTTCGCATCGGACATGTTGAAATATTCATACTCATTTATGTTGACAATATACTTGTGACTGGTTCTTCCCAACCTGCCATTGATGTTTTGGTTTTAAGGATGCAATCTGTTATTCCAATTAAAGATTTAGGACATCTACACCTCTTTCTCGGCATACAGGCACAATTTTAGTCTAATGGACTTTTTCTCTCACAAGCTTGCAACATCTCAGATATCCTCCAAAAGACAAAAACGAAGGATGCAAAGTCTGTGGCTACTCCGATGTCCTCATCTTCTTAACTCTCCCAGTTTGATAGTGATGCATTTTCATATCCCAATTTATACAGAAGTACAGTTGGTGCCCTGCAGTACGTGTTACTTACATAGCCTAATCTTTCCTTTGTAGCTAACAGAGTCTGTTAGTACATACATCGCCTAACTATAAATTATTGGTCTGCTGTTAAACATATTTTACGCTATCTTAAGGCAACTAACTCTCACGACCTTCTCATCAGCAAGAATACTTCCACGGCCCTCCAAGCATTTTCTGACTCTGATTGGGCTGGTTGCTCAGATGATCATCGTTCAACCAATAGTTATCATGTTTATTTTGGTAACAATCTTATATCCTGGAGCTCTAAGAAACAACACATTGTTGCATGTTTAAGTACAGAAGCCGAATATCAGTCTTTAGCTAATTCTACAATTGAGCTTATATGGTTGAAAGGTCTCCTCAAGGATCTTGGCGACTTTCTTTCTCAACCACCAATATTGGGGTGATAATATTGGCGCTACTTACTTATCTAACAATTCTATTTTTCATGCGAGCACCAAGCATGTTACTATAGATTTTCATTTTGTTTGTGAACAAGTAACAAATTGTCAGCTTGATGTACGCTTTATTTTTGGATGATTTCAACCTGTGGACGTCTTTACAAAACCTCTTGTCTCTCCAAAATTCAAAGTTTTGTGTGACAAACTGAACGTTTGCTATCTCCCGTTGACTTTGAGTGGGCATGTTAACGTATCTCCTTCAGATCACTCCACCACACGTTAGGGCAACATTGATTACTCCAACAAACATCACGACAAGACTGAGTAATGATACACACACAATACTTTTCACAATACATGATATAAAATAAGGATATTTTTATAAAATGACGTTACTTTTATATGGTATATTACAATAATACTCTTCATTTTAAAATATGATTGTGAAATATGTTATGAAAAATATTGCGTATTTATTATTTTTTTTTTGTATCAAGCTTTCCTTTCTACATTGTACAAAGTCAAATATCCCACATATTATTGGATATGCTTTTACTTCTTTTTGTGTGTATATATGACAAAGCATTTATGAAATTAATAAGGATTGAATGCTATCAAAGAGTTCGTGACAGATTCAATAACTTATACTAGTGACAAAACATCTCTGCAAGGAGCCATACACCCTATGCAAGTAGATGAATGAAAGAATATACCTAGTACAAACTGACCGAAAGTTTTATTTATATTCAGATGTATCCGTAGAATCATGTGAATAAAAAGTAAATATTTTTAATGAAATATTGAAACTATAGTATCAATTAATTATAAAAGAAATTAATTGTATGATTTATTATTATTCTCTAGTGATTTATTTTAAAACTTATAATTACAACTTATGGGATTAGAATCTGGCCACCACCCTGGCTAGCCTTTAGTAATTTTAGTTGGAACAATACTTTATGAGATCAGAATATTCCTAATGATTAGATACTGCAACTTTTCCTTGTTTTTATTTTTTTTTATTTTAGGAGAATAAAATGGATTTAGGCTATGCCTAGATTGAGAGATGAGATGAATTGAGATGGTTTGTGAATAGTAGTGAAATTTGTGAGTTGAGATGAGTTAAGATAATTTTTAAAAATTTTGTGTGTTTGGATTGGAAGTGAGATGAGATGATTTTAAGTTGTTGGAAAAGAGATAGACGTGGGTCTCACAAATGATTGCAGTATTTGTAATGATATTGTTTTATTTATAAATATATTTATTTGTTGGAAAAGCTGAAGGCATGAGCTGTGTTTTTGTTGTCACTGATTTGAAAGAAAAGTTGAATGTTTTTCTCCTATTCCACTAGCCTATGAAGAGCTATTATTTGAAACTTTGTTGTCTTGCAAAGACATCAAAAATTATTTTCAAATCAGCATGCAATGACCGTTTGGTTAAGAATTGGTTTCTCCATACAGAGTGAGAGATGAAACCATCTCACTCCTCAATCCAAACCAGCTCTAATTAGCTAATTTCTTCCTAATCCAGGGTGCATGACATGAATAATTCAAGGGAAATGTCTTGGATCAACAAGATGAAATGAATACATTATTTCATTAATTACTGGCATCATATTCCTAGTTGTATAGACAGGGCATAAAGTCTAAGGGTTAGTTTGAACTAAGAGATTAGATGGTTTAGAGCAAGTTTGGGGTCTCAAATGAGACATAAAATTCTCATATAATCTTATTTCATCTCATCTCATATTATTCCCAAACATAATTCAAATACAAAATTTTCAAACTAATCATTACAACTTTTTTAAAGTTTCAAATAAAAAATAAAAAATAATTTATATTTTTTCAAATCCCTAAACAAAACTAATAATATAAAACTATATTCTTACAATATTTTAATTTTATAATATTTTTTATTCAACTTTTTTCTCTCATTTTCCAAAACTCAAAACAAAATACTAAACTCAAACTATCTCACTATTATTCACAAACTATCTTACTATTATTTACAAAATTATCATTTCATCTCACTCCCAAATCAGCCAGATGGAATATCAAAGTTGAAAAAAATATTGTTATAATTTTATTTTTTAATATTATTATTGTTTTGAGATTTGAAAAAGTTGAATTGAGATTTGAAAAGGTTGAATTGTTTATTATATTTTGTGTAAGAATTTGAAAAAGTTGTAATGATGAGATGAGATGAAATGAAACATTTTCTGAATCTAAATGGGACTTAAAGTCTCACTCCTTATGTATGTACTACGTTCCCATTAGAGTTCAGATATCTTTGTCTCATGGCTAATGCTAAGCGGTAAAGTTATTGATCTCCATGATTTAGGTTCCATCTGGATAGTGTGATGAGATAATACGATTTTAGATAAAAGTTGAAAGTGAATAAAATATTATTAAAATATTATTTTTTAATATTATTATTATTTTTAGATTTGAAAAAGTTGAATTATTTATTATATTTTATATGAAAATTTAAGAAAATTGTAATGATAAGATGAATGAAATCGTTTCTATATCTAAACAGAGCTTAAAGTTTAAATTTATGTGAGTGTAAATGAATTTTATCGATTATCGGATTGAGATATTTTGTTCTTAAATTATCCGAGGTTTATGGTAGAAAATTCATCATCGAGGATCTTATGTACACTTCTAAAATTAATCGGGACGTTGTTCCAATCTTGGACACCCAGTCATGTTAATGATAAAAGAAAAATATTGCTCGTGACCACATATTTTATGCTGACATTTGAAAGAATATATGTATAATTTTTATAAGGATCGAGCTTTAATATCTCAAAAGGAAAATCTCATAATTGTTTTCTTCTAATCGCTTATCAAAAGACAAAAATTATATATATAGATATATATATATATATATATATATTTTTTATGATAGATAGGGACCTAATTGGTGATTATTGAAAAGCTATGGCCTGTAGTGGTCCCAATTCCAATAAATGAAGACGGAAACTCAATAAAAAAAACCAACCTTATTAAAAAAAAAAAATTATAGTTGCAGTTGTAAGTATTATATAAGCGTCATATAATTATTTTAAAAATAAATAAATAAATATAAAATTTACATAAAAAATTATATTTTTTTAATAATAAGTCATACTCTTTTTTAAAATGACTGCATGACGTTTACGCTCTCTACAACTAGATGTAGCATTATTCATTAAAAAATAGAAGATGCTATGCCCACAAAATATTCTTATAGAGAATCCTCACCGAAAGGCAATTTTTATTTTTATTTTTTACTTTTGTTCAATCATTTTTTAAATATTTTTAAAAAATACAAAAAAAATACAAATTTATTTAAAAACAAGTCCTTTTAAGTAAAAAAAATTAAAATGAAATTCGGTACAAGATTTCAGTATAATCTTATGTGAAAATAATATTTTCCTTACAAGATTGCAAAGAATATGACTCTATTTTGATCTTAAGAGTATCTAAGATTGTGAATAATAATAAAATAATTTTTAAATAATAATAAAATAGTATGAAAATATTTAAAAATAATTATCTTCCCCAACAGATTCTTAAAAGCCTTATTGAGCAGGCTCTTTCGTTTTGAGAATATAATATCCCTGAGAGATAATATAATGAGAAAGAAAAATATTAGAGTTTTTGGAGAAATACGTCCCATATATGGCTGGAAACGAATAAAGGAAAAAGGCATAAAACTTTTTTCATTTTTAAAAAAGGTCGGCCGAGAGTTGTCCGCTCGTCGTTTCGTGAAAAAGTCATTTCCTTTTTTAAGATTCCGTAATCCATCCAACACATACGTCTCATTTAAAAGTTTGTACTGTGAGTTGAGATAAAGGGCATTTCCATTGGATTAATCAAAATTAAAAAATATTTTTGATAAATATAAGAAAATTTTAATTTTTAGCTATTCCGACTCTTCATGTTAAAATAATTATTTTTTTATTATATAATAATAAAATAATATAAGATTAATTTGATTTTAATTATTCACATCAAATCTCCATATTAGATTATACATTTATTCATCGTATAGTAATGAATAACTAATAATTTTAAAAATATTTAATTTTTTAATTATTAATTTATTTTATTTTATCATATTTTACTATTATACCTATTATATATTAATTAATAATCATATTCTTATTAAATTAATATATTATTGGCTCAAATTAATATACCAATTATGATAAAATATGTGATAGAAAGAAAATGAGAGAGAAATAATTAATAAAATATGTATTTGAGGTATGTACAATAACCTTTAAATTTGGAAAAAATTTTGAAAGTCATTGTAGCTAAATTTCAAATATTTAGAATTTAGCTAATCTATTGTGAGCATATTTTACTCTCTAATAGCTAAATACTTAATGAATTTAGTTTTTAACTAATCCAATGAGAATGCTCTAAGATGAGTTAAGATAAAAGTCAAAAGTTAAATAAAAATATTATTTTATTATTATTATTATTTTAAAATTTTAAAATTTAAAAATTTTAAATTATTTATTATATTTTATATAAAAATTTGAGAAAATTATAACGATAAAATAGGATGAAACATTTTCATTATTAGAGCCTTAAGAGTAAAACAAATATAATTGTCTTAAATTCATTATTTCTAAAAACAAAATTAATTCATATGTCAGGTCGTCAATAGCTAATCTATTATAATGATATAATTACTTTAAAATACATTACATGAATCAGTGCGACCGCAAATATATATAAAATAAAATCTGAGATAAAAAAATAATATTGCTCGAGAATACATTAATTAGAGGCTTTAATCTCATCCCGGCCTCCAAAGTTTAACAAATTAAATTTTAATTAAATAAATTATTTTCTCCCCCACTCTATTTTTTTTTAACTTCCATGAAACTTGACACGCATGAGGGGAAGGGTCCCTGTCAATTTCCAGACGTTAGAGATCCGTCTCTCTTGCTGAATATTGTGGTCTGCAAAATCAAAAAAATCTGAAAAATATACGGAAAGATGACATCCTTTTTTGTCTTCGAGCTCTCTTGTGGTTAGTGAAAATATTGTGAAACTTCTCAGTAATTTGAAAACAACCGTTTGGATTGAGAAGTGTTTTACCGTATAAGTAGAGATGAGATGAGATATCTCCGAATTCAAACCTTCTGCGCACCTCATCTCGTATCCCTCTGCAAAGGTGCAACTCCTCAAATTTCCTCCTCCCGTGCGAATCACGCCTTCGACGGCCAGAGGAAATTGCGAGTTGATTATAGCAAAATTTTCCCTCATTTCTGATGTTATATTTTTTTATAGCATCCATAATTTGCTACGAAAATTATAAATAAATATTGTATTTTCTTTTGGGTTGGTAATTTATTAATTAGCAAATATATTTATAAATAAAACAAAATAATTATAAACAAAATATATTTTTAAATATATTTTTAATCAGTCTCGCGATAAATTATAACTTATTTACATACACGGAAAAGTTTGTACCACATTTCAAAACATATTAGCATCGCTAATTTTGGAAGGTCTAGCCTGAAATTTATTTTACTAAATGATTGGTCCATACTTAATTTTTATAATAATAAAATTATAAAATAAAGTGATTTTATATGAGACAGTCCATAAAATAGATACATCAACATTTTCTTTGCTCTATGCCGAGTTGTTGAGAACATTATAGGAAAGAATCTTTCCAAAAAAAATGAGTAGTTTTCAATTCAGAATGTGCATACATACTGTGTTTGCATAAAATAAGTGGAAAAGTTGGCAAAGTGACCATCAGTACTTGAAAATGGAAAATGATTTTAAGCACAATATTTTGATAATTATAAATATATAAATAATTATTTAATTATTTTCTAGGCAAAAAAAAAAAAAAAAAACAAATTTTCAATTTTATTAAATTAATATATTTTAATAAAAATATTGTCATCTTATAATATTATTATGAAACATCTTATAAAAAATTATATTTGAGTAGGTAATTTATAAATTACTATTATCATTTATAAATAAAAAAAATCAGTACAAATACCATATATGTAATAATTGGTGAGATTCATATCTATCAAATCTTTAAAAAGTTAAAACCATATTATCTTATTTTTTTAATTTAAACACATAAAATTTTTAAAAATCATATCATTTCATCTCAACTCAACAATCGTATTATTATTTATAAATCATTTCATTTGATTTCTGAATACAAACAAGAGCTTAAGCTTTTATAAGTTGTTACTCAACAAGATTATAAAGTGCATGTAATAAATTTGAAGTAGTTTTTATTAGCTAGGCATGAGTACTATATAAAGCCGTAATAGCTGGGCATGCAAGGCAGCTCAGAGATAGGCCCAAGGCCCCAGCTAGATGGGACAGCGCGCAACAATGGAAGAATTACACGAAGCTGCGATGGCTTATTATTCCAATGCTCCGATAGAGCTTCAAAGACTGGCATGGAACTTCTACCTCTCACTGGACACAGACGGCGATGGCCAAGTCAGCTTTACGGAGTATATCAACTTCCTCCAGAAATCCTACACATGGATACGCCCCAACTTCTTCATGGACCTGGACCGCAACGGCGATGGCAGCTTGGATTTCTGGGAGGTCCTCACTTTATACTACGCCGTCAAGACCCGGGGCGGCGTCTGGTGCCAAGCGTGTCAATCTTGCCTTGTCGGACTGTATTTCACCTGCGTTGCATGCTTTGAAAGTGGGTCCAAGACTTATGATCTCTGCCCTACCTGCTATAAACGGAAGAGGTTCAGTCACCAGCATGGCTTCTTCTTGGATAACCATGTTCTTCTTCGCTCCAAGAGAGGTCTTCCTTCTGGTTCTATAAACTTGATTCAGGTAATCAATCAACAACATGATTAATAATATCAAAACATTTTCCTGCCCGCTAGCAGCTTACAAATCGATACTCCAAACATGATTAATCATTACTTTCTTGTTATAACTTTTACCTCGGAATTAACTAGGCTTCTCAAAGCAACCGGAAAGTAATCGTGTGATCTTTTTATATATGCAGGCAGTCGCTCCACGACCAGCATACATGAATTATCCACCTACTATGGTACGAAAAGTGCGATCTTCTCCTCTTTCTGATCTTTTAAATATATATATATATATATATATATATATAATATTATTATTCTGTTTTATTAATATATAATTAGTTGTTTGTTGATCATGAAAGAAAGATTTAATTCACTAGTGAATTTATTATATATAAGCATCAATACTCAAACATTATACTAGGATTGATATATACGTAAAAGAAAATGATTTACGTACAATATTTTTTATAACATTTTAAACAACTATATTTTAAATTAGAGATATTTTTATAAAATTTCTTATAAAAATAACATTATTTTATAAAAATACTCTCATTTTATAATATTATTGTATAATATATTATACAATATGTTGTGAATATATCACTACTCATACATAAAACTGGCCTAGTATTTAATAATAAAAAGAGACTACGTATGTACTTCGTCTTGCAGACTTGCATTTCCTTCAACAGTACCAAAGATGACAATGATCTCCATGCATGCATGCATGCGCCAACCTTCACCAATCATGGTCGATCAAGACGTACATGAATTAATCGTACAAATTTATATTGAAATTCCAGAGGATCAAGTTTATAAGGAATTATCATGAAATATTCTTTTTACACACACACATATATATATATATATATATATATATATATATATATATATTGAATATATATCAGCGTCCATGCGGAATTTATTAGTAAAGCTAGGGTTAATTGTATAATTATTGTTTGATCATGATGAGCAGGGTGACAATGGATCGATGGCAGCATTTCACGCATTTGAGATGGGGCTTGCTATGGATAAATCTCGTAATGGTAGTACTCATGCTAATACTTGTAGCATCATGTGATGCGAGTACGTACGAGGTATAGATCTACAAGAAGCTAGCTAGCTAGGACATGCAGCAATGCAGATGGCCAGTTGTGTTTCAATAAATAATAATGGTCATGGCCAAGATATATATATATATATATATATATATATATGTAATAATTAATACTACTGGGACATGCAATTAATAATTTATGTGCTTCTTAATTAATATTCCCTTTGTACGTATTCCTCATGTGTGCTTAATTTGGCAACGGCCAGCGGAATGGAACATCTAAATAATAAGTTATATATATATATATATATGATATTTGCAGTAATGAAATACGCATGCAAGCGTCACACAATTCTTTTAAAAAAATTAAGTAAATATAAAATATAAATAATAAAAAATTAATTTTTTAATAGTCATGTATTCTGTTTTTTTTTAAAAGAGCAATATTACGTATAGACTTCATTTAGAGATTGTATTACAAGTCTAGTTAATTTTATTTTTAAATTTTTTTAAAATTATAATAATATATTTATTAAAATTATGTAGCACTAATACATTCTACGATTATATATAACATTATTCATATATATATATATTTATATAACTGATGGCCGAATCATGGTGAAACAACTGCTAAACGAGTTATTTCTCCTGCTTTTGGCAAAAGAAAACTTTGATAGACCTTGTTGGGATTCTGGGAAGATAAATGCTTCGAGAAATTCCGTCGTGATACATTCATTTTTAAATCACGGAATGAATGAAATAAATATTCTTATGAAATATATATTTATCTCATTGCTTTAATATTATTTTTGGGTAAGTACAAGAATATATATAAATTTTAAAAATAACATTTTTTTCAACTTATAAATTTGATTGAAACGCAATTTTAAAATTACCTTAAAATTGAGAAAATAATTTTGCCTGAAGGCTTGTTTGAGAAGTGAGACTATCTCAAAATTTCTTCTAATTTTCTGCATAGACATATGCATAACTCAAACGTAGACATTTTTAATTTTAAATATTTAATTTTTTCATGTAATCATTATAAAATTTTCAAAATTTTATAAAATGTAAAAAATAATATAATTTTTTCATATTAAAAACTTATATTTTAATAATATTTTATCTTTCATTTCTCAAAATTCAATAAAAAATCTTAATTTAAATAATTTAATTATTATTTATGAACCATTTCAATATTATTTACCAACTTCTAAATCTCATCCCGTTATAGAAACATACTAAAAGACTTTCGAAATAATCATCCACCACTCTCACATATATCGAGGCACAGGGTGGGCGACCATCCATTAAGAGACGACGTTTGAATTGAGAGAGCACGTTGTTTGAATTGAGACAGTACGTTATTTCATTTTATCTAATTATTATAATTTTTTTAAATTATTATATAAAATATAATAAATAATTTAATTTTTTAAAATTTTAAAATAAAATTAATATTAAAAATTAATATTCTAATAATATTTTATTCAATTTTTATCTCAACTTATTATCTAAATCTCCTATAAGATTTGAAACGATTTTTTTTTTTTTTCCAAATTTAAGGTTGAAACTAGAAAGAATAATTCTTGGAAAACAACCCCTAACTTAAATAGTTTATAAACTTTGCTTTAATTCCAATAACAATATCACACGTAATTGTCACCAAACAAAATAACAGAAAGTTCTTAAAATTAGAACATTATTGGTGCGCATAATGTACGTTTGCCAAAGGGTTTTAATTTTATGGGTTTGGATCAAGCTACATGATATGTAATTAATTATTCCCTTATCATTTAATATTGACTAAAAAAGGAAAAAAAATAATTGAGAAGATAAATTAGGAGTGAAGTTGACAAGTGTCATAATCACAAAAGACTTCACAAAAATAAAATAAAAAATTGATATAGTTTTATAAGATACATTAGATCTACTTTATAATAAAAATAATTTTATAATCTAACGTACCAAATTTATGAATTTACTTTTATATATGGAATCTTGGTGGCTAACGCATTTCTCTAAATTTTAATGAGAAATGCTATTATCATTTTCACACCATACACCAACATGTGATTTATTGTTTTATCATTTTATTTAAATATATATTTACACATCAATATGTATATATTTAAATAAAAAAAAAACTTCATATTGACGATTGGTGCAAAGCACGATAAGAGTATCCTTATTGGATTATGCAAATGAAAATTCAATGAGGAGTTTGGCCAATATACCCCAAAGATAGTCTACATTGTATTATGCAATTTTAAAAGGACATGACTTTTAACTATAGTAATTTGGAATTGGTGGTTATATTTGGTGATTACTATAACTAGACCAAATTGATTAAAAACTATTTTCAAGTACTTGCTATTTCCTTTATTTTTTTTCCTGCACAATTTCTTCATTTCTTATTTCGTTATTTTGCTTTTCTTCCACGCCATTTATTTTGTTTCAAAGTTTATTTTTGCCTATTATTGCTGGGTTCAATCTTTGAGATTTAGGATTTTTTTTTTTTTTTTTTGTAGGGGGATTTGTGCTTTGTTTTAGTGCTCCCAGGGCTAGGATTTGAGCCAGAAACAGAAGGAAAATTAATGGATGATTTTTTTAAGTGAAAATGTAATAGATAAATGTATTTTTTCAATAGTATTGTATTAAATATTTAGAATGTATTTACTGCACTTTAGAAATATTGTTTTGCATTTGTATTAATGTATTTTCATATAGCTCTTAATTTAGAAAAAAATTGAAAAAAATATTATTAAATTTATAATATTTTATTATTATTTTGACTAATAGATCGATAATCCGATATTAAAATAAGTTTTGAGTGGAATAACCAAATATAAAATCATATCATATCATGTAAATTTTGTATTTGCATTTACATAATCCAATACTAATGTTTTGAGAATAACTTTTCAATCTTAATATATGAAGTGAAATGATCGTCTAATTTGTTTTTGTAGATAAAATGAGATGAATTGAGATGAATATTAAAAATTAAATAATATATTGTTAGAATATATTTTTTTAATATTATTTTTATTTTGAGATTTAAAAAAATTAAATTATTTATTTTATTTTATGTAAAAATTTAAAAAAATTATAATAACTAAATATAATAAAATAAAATGAGTTGAATTTTTTTTTAAAAATAAACGAGATCCAAGGGTGGCACTGCAGCCACCGAGACTTCCCACCGAGGGATTCTCAAAGGCAAAGCTGCTTTTTAAAAAAAAAAAAAATTATACATTTTTTTTTACATTTTTAAATCTTTTTTTTAACAAAAAAAAAAAAAAAAAAAAAACTATCGGGAGAAATGCTCGGGACATCGAACTGTAAATAGTAAAAAACTCCTCTTCATTAATGTTTGGTCTTTTAAGGTGAGGAGAGAGAATCATTTGTCTCGACCTTTCACTCTCAATGTTCGACCACAAACCGTGATTGTGGAAATATATTTCCAAGTTTGCCAAGCTAAACTAAATCCTTCTTTGCACCTTTGTGGCGGGAAGCACAGCCCAGTGCTTACGCACAAAGAGAAGAAAATCCCTAATCCCCAGTTCTCAAAGACAATTCCCAAACAAAAGTCGATATTCTGGTTAAGATTTCCCGGGAGAAAGAAAGAAACTGAAAAAAAGTAATAAAACAAAAAAATCATCGAAGCGGTGCTCTCTGCACAATGTACCGGCTTGCCACTAGAAACGTCGTCGTTTCGTTTCCTCGATGGTGTTCTCTCGCTCTCTTGCGTCGTTCTCCTGCTCGTAGTTTCGGCGCATTCAGACCTTCTCTGACGCTTCCGTAACATCTCCCTCTCCCCCCTTCTCTCTCTGTGTTTATTTTAATGCGTGATAGTCTCTTCTGCGTTCTTCATTTTTTTCCTCGAGGAATTATTTATGGCAAGCTTGGGGAGAGAGTATGTTTAGTTTCATGTGGTTGAGGATAATGTTAACTCTCATGCATCCCTTGGAAAATATTTTTGGTTGATGTAATAGATGTGCATAATAAATGGGGGTTTTGGTCTTTGTGTATTTCATGTGTGCCAAGCGCTTTAAAATGGTAATTTGTTTCAAAATACTTCTTGCTAGTGTTTTAGTTCTGTTATATGTATCACCAAGAATCGCTTTATGACAACGGAAATAGCCCATTTATGCACGAATCAAAGACCAAAGACAAAAAGGTGGGGGGCATTTAATATATTCAATTAACTACATTACCGTGCTTGCCATTGTTATGACAATATGTGTTATACTTTCAGCTGAAATATCCAAGACCATTGGGAAATTAAATACTCATGTGTAACTAAGAGTGTTTTTGTGGAAAAAAAACTGAAGCGATGTATTGTATTTCCTTTTGAATTTCCTCTTTTTTTTTTTTTTTTTGGTTTAGTTTAATGTCTAAATCATGAGATTTGTTTTTAAAGTTACCGAAGCAGGCGATTGGAGCAGATTTGTTGTTTCAAAAATCACAAAGTTTTGCGGGCAAGCTCAAAAACCACCAAAAAGTCCAAAGCATCAAATGGTGCACTCAATGATAAGGATCTTTCTCATTTACTTTGGTGGAAGGAGGTTTGCTGATTCATACTTTTTTATTAAGTTGCTTGATAAGCCCTGCTCCTTTGATATGTGTGGAATATGAAATTTTTGAGAACTTCAAGTAAGAACTTGTGTGATCTGGTTTCCTTGTTGTAGAGGTTGGAGATGTGCAGGAAGCCTTCAACTGTTCAGCTAGTAAAGAGGCTCACCTATTCCAATTTGCTAGGCTTGGATGTTAATTTGAAAAATGGGAGGTGAGCTCTCATGTTCTTGAATTGCTTATTGACGTGTTGCATACGTGCTAGTGATTTAAGAAAGCTAAAAGGAAATAATAAAGAAAGAACAATATAGAGAGAACTAATATATATATATATATATATACAGAGAGAGAGAGAGAGAGAGAGAGAGAGAGAGAGAGGTTTTTTTTCTTTTCGCTGCTTTGTTAGTTGGCATGATAATTCTTAAGCATTCTAAATTTTATTGTCTAGTGCATTCTTATATCACATAAATAGATGAGATTAGAGGTAGAAATGAGGTAGCCTAATTGGGAGCGTTGGTCCCTTACAATTTTGATGATTGGAATGATCAGCGACAGCATTATAGTTGGATAGTGGGTGGGTCAGTGATGTGCTATTTTAGGCTCCTGTTTGTGAAATTGAATTTGAAAAGAGGTAGGTTTGTGGTTTTTGATTAAAAACTGGGCTGATTAATGAGTTTGACTGACTTGATCTGCAGTTCGATTATTAATTTCTCTTGCCATTCTAAGCCAAGTGGATTAAAGGAATGCCAAACCTTAAAAATATCAGTAATTTGTTTTGCACTAGGGATCTCAATGTAATCTGAATGTGTACCTTTGAAGAATTTACAAAGCAGATCTTGATCATTGGTTATGAGAATGTGGGTCCATGTTCTTGCAACCTTTGCATTACCATCAAAGCTTCATCTTTTAATGCTGGAATTGAGCCTTTATACTTTTGGTTTCATCAGTTGTCTCCTACTTGCAATTTTGCACTATTAAAACAAGTTCTATTTATTTCCTTCAAATGGACCCGTATATATATATATATATATATATATATATATTAATGGGTGGTGATACATAAATTTCTTAGTTAGCATTTACATTGGTGTACTGGGCGTTGTGTGCTTGTAGGGAACTGGTTTTGTTTGTTACTTTTCACACATATTACTATATTAGCAGAATATCTGTTACCATTGGGAAGCTCGAATTTTATAATTTGTTTGGCTGCCTTTCCAGGTAGGACAGGAAGAGTGTTGTTCAAATTATATATAATGAGCATTCCTAACATTAAAACATGTGGTAAAGGCCTTGGGCTTGGGGGTATGCTCCCTCTAGGTCTAAGGTTCAAATCCTCTTGGGTGCAAACAATCTCTAGGGTCATCGGACTGTGGGATTTTTCTCTTGAATTACCCGAGGCGCACTTGCGGGAAACTCCTTGCTGAGGGCCTGTGCACCCTAGGGATTAATCGGGACGCTGTTCCTAGACACCTGGTGCCAATCCAAAAAAAAAAAATTATGAGCATTCCTAATATCACTTTTCTGAGCTGTATTACTATGCCTTTTATGATGTTTTCATGATCACCAAAACTGTGAAGTCCCTCTCTCAAGAGCATATAAGAGATGGTATCCTTATAAATAAAACTAACAATTATAATTGGGTTCAATGTAGTCTAAAAGAAGGAACGCTGAACTGGGAGATGTTGCAGTTCAAGTCAAGGTTTCCACGTGAAGTTTTGCTCTGCAGAGTATGCTGTTTTTCTTTTCCCTCACCCCGTTTGAAGTTATTCCAATTGTAGCAGTTTTTTGTTTACTTATTTCGTGGTCTATTATATGCAGTTGTCTCACTGAAAATTTGGCTTTGCACTTTTACATATCCTTATCTCTGATCGATTGTGTTTTCAGGTGGGGGACTTCTATGAAGCCATTGGAATAGATGCTTGTTTTCTTGTTGAATTTGCAGGCTTAAATCCTTTTGGTGGCCTGCGTTCAGATAGTATTCCAAGAGCTGGTTGCCCTGTGATGGTATTATATTTTATTTCCAGCATTATTTACTTGGCTTTGTTATGTCAATTACTGTTCTCCATTAAGGGTGCAAGATATTAGTCTTCTTTGTTGCTACATCTTAGTCAACAGAATTATTTTTTGTGTTTATCTCTTTTTGTTTGGTTGATTAGTTGCTTGGTGCTTTCTCATTCTCAGCAATGTGATGTTCAATGGGTTGCTTTTCCACTTGGTTATTGTTTAGCCAATTTCAGGGGTGTTGAATACAAATGGTGTTCAATTACATGCGATTACTTCAAAATTAATGACTTGTGGTAGGTTTTACTTTGGTCTTTTATCTGTGGCTACTTGAAAAAAGGGAAAAAAAAAAAAAAAACTATGAAGGAATGAATTCCAAGCCTTTGGTACACTCATCAAAAAAAAAAATTCCAAGCCTTTGGTACAACCCCTCAGAGACATAACTAGAATTTTGGGTACAATGCATTATATTTTGTGGGAATCAGATAGAAATTACAAAAAAATAATTTGGCATTGAACGATCCACAGAATTCATTAGTGACATTATCAATAAATCATCTCGGAAAGTTGTTTGCCAATTTTTCTTTCTTTTTAGAGATGCTCTATACTTGCAAATAATAAGCATGCAAGTTTCTTTTCTATAAACATGAGAGAATATAGCTTGGTATCTGTAAAGAAGCTTATTTTTTAAGCCTTCTCATTTCATCTTAAAACTTCTTCCCAGAAAAAGTAGGCCAGAAATATTTAGACACGGAAAAGTAGAAACTGATATTTTCTTAAAATTTGCCGGTAGTAGTCAAAGAGTACCTTTCTTATGTAATCCCTGATGCATTTATAAAGATTCAAGTGACATCATATTCTGCAACCACCAGATTAGTTTCAAATACCTGTGGAGCCATTTCTGTTATTTCTTACCTTTTTATTATTATTGACATGCTCATATGTTCTGATTGTTCTACACCTGTTTCTGTTAGTAACTGCCACATCTAATTAAATGCTTTATTTCAGAACCTTCGGCAGACTCTGGATGATCTGACACGAAATGGGTATTCAGTGGTGAGTGTAGCAATTTTGATTGCCTTATCATCCTGGTATGGGCATTTAAATACTGATCTAAAAAGTATTTTAGTCTTCAAAATAAAATTTTCTTTACGGTCAGAAGTTTTGGGACTTGACCCTGTCCACATATTCACAAGAGAAGGGGAATTTAAATTATTTTTCGACCATTAACACATTCAGTTATTCACAATTCACTCTGGACTATTGGTCTTAAAAAGATAGTTTCTTTTATTTATATATTTGGTAACTATTTTCAAGTGATTTTTGGTAGATCAGGTGTCCTTTGTACTTTCATGCTGAACATATTTTCCAGTTTTTATTGGTCAAGACAAATGGTGGTTTTTCTCTTCCACTAAACAAATGGTGTCTTCTTTCTGTCTTTCCTATATATTCAAGCATATATATATATATATATATATATATTAATGTTTGATTAGTTTTTTGAATGGCCACATCTTGGTGTTTGTAGTGCATAGTGGAGGAAGTTCAGGGTCCAACACAAGCTCGTACTCGTAAAAGTCGTTTTATATCGGGGCAAGTATTTTCTAACAACTCGATCTATACTTAACCTCTGATATTCCATATCATATCCTTATATGGGCTTTTGGTGTTGTTGGCACTCATGCTGAAGTGATTGATTGATCCCGCCAAAGGTTGATTTAATCTGCAAATATAATTCAATATTATGGATGGTTAGTCTCATTGTAATTTACTATCAATAGGATAATAAGATTAAACTGTGTTAATTGGAACTAATTACACTACCAATGCTAATTATTAATCCTAAGCTACCATAGAGTGAGATAATAGGAATGAGGTATTGCTTTCATGTGTTCCATATTTTCCTTTGTGGTGTATTATAAGTTACCCAACCCCTTCTTCCTCCCACACACCCACAAATCACAATACCTATTTATGGATTTCTAGTCGAGCACGAGACCCTATTATCTTTTATCTTATTCTTCCAAATGGAGGACAACAAGGTAAATTTGGCAAGAAGCTACAAAATAGAATATCAAAACTTGATAGAAACAAATGACTTGATCAGCAAACAAAGAATAGGATAATTAAGTAATGCAGATAATCATTTCTCATATTGCCATCTAATTTGGAGCATGTGTCTCCTAAGCTAGAATGGAAATATTCTTATTGGGGATTGTTGCGTTGCTCTCTTGATGAAATTTGTTTTCAATTGGTAAGACAAATATTGAACTCATATAGAACTTTCTAAATTCCATGTCCTTAATACTTCATAAAACGACTTTTATATCAATAAAATTTTAATTTTACCTATAAAAAAAATACTTCATAAAACGACATGATTTGTGCAGTTCATTTTTTATGTTTTTCTGATGGGCCAGGTGTGCCATGTCATTGGACATATGTGCCATCGGAGGATATTATGAGATTCATGTACCTTTTTGCTTTTTTAGTTTTTCTTGGGGGGTTATTTTTTGCCTTACTGCAGTGTCTGGATGTTTACAAAAACTGAAAAACAGACTTCTGATCACTGCCATGAGGACACATTACCTATCAACAAAGAACAACTTAGATGGGAATGATCAAACTGTAAAATTCCTTACACAGCAATAATTTTAGCTGATTGGGTTAGTACCATCTACATGTTGTGGGATTATTTTATATTGTGCATATAGTACAGTGGATTTGAATGAAAAAATAAAAATAAAAATGATTCATTTCACTTGGTCCCTTTTCCTTTCTTTTTCCAATACTTGCCTACGTAATAGGCTCCATTTGTTCCTTGAAAAATTGCACTACTCCCACTTTGTCTTAGATTAAAAGAAAAAGTAACAGTAGGCATAAATGAAAGACCACAATTTTTCATTAGTCACCTTTCCTTCTGAGAATTTATGTACTGCAAATGCAAATTATATATATATATATATGTAAATTGCATGGCTGTTGTGCATTTATTCACATCATTCAAAGAAATCTCCTGATATTGGGGGCTTCGAAATTGAAGCTTGTGTATTATCTTACCAGTTTATTTGCTGGATATCTTTATTTTCACAAGTTTTGACATGCAGGTCTTGCTCTAACTTGTTATTTTGGAGTATTCAGGCATGCACATCCAGGTAGTCCATATGTATTTGGACTTGTAGGAGTCGATCATGATCTTGACTTCCCAGAACCAATGCCTGTAGTTGGTATGAACTATTGCACCTTTATATGTGGTGATTGTTTCATTAGATGTTATGCATTAAAGTACTTGTACAAAAACCAATTATGTGTTAAATTATTAAATGTTGTTTTTCAGGTATCTAATTGTTTTATTGCATTAAGTAAAGTATGTTTCTAGTGTCCTCAGTTATTTGGTCCCAAATGCTGTTGTCTTATGCAGCAGTTTTATTTTATTAACAACATTCCTCTTTCTACGTGTGTGTGTGCGTGTGTGTGTGTTTACATGCATTCATAAATACATCTTTAATTAAATACATAATCTATCAAACAGTACCGAGTTGAATTATAGCTGGAGAAAATCTTGACTATGGACTGCCTCTTTTGGGAAAATCTTGACTATGGACTATTTGAGAAATTGTGGACTTATTGTTATGGATTGCTGCTACGTGTAAAAGGAATGGTGAATCTGTGGATCATTTATTATTGCAATGTGAGGCGGCAAGGGTGCTATGGGATGAGATATTCAGTAGGATTGGAATTGCATGGGTGATGCCTAGGATGATGGTGGATCTCTTAGCTTGTTGGAATGGTCTCCAAGGTAGTCCTCAGGTGGCTGCGGGTTGTGGAATGATTCCCTTATGTCTTATGTGTGTATATGACTTGAAATGAATGGTAGGAGCTTTGAAGATAGGAGTGTACTTTGGATGAACTTCGTAATCTTTTTGTGCACACTATTTCTTTGGTTTTCTGCTATTGTACTCAATTGAACTAGTGTTCATATTTTTTGGTTATTTATTTTGTTTTATTTTGGTTTTACTTTTTAATTTTATTTTCTGGTTCTTAGATTGTAACTAGGTGTTTTTGTTTATATACTCCCTGTGTGCAGCAAATCCTATTTCATTCATTTTAATTTAAAATTTATCTTATCTATCAAAAAAAGAAAACGATTTTGTATTTGAGTCCAATTTCATTTCTGTCCCATTTTCGTTTCTCTGCCCCATTTTTCGTTTCTCTGCAACTTGGTTTGTTTCTGCCAACCTTGGTTTTGTTTTTGTCTTTTTCCCTTTTCTTTTCAATCTGACAGCCTCAATATGCCCGAGTGGGAGTCATTTCTCTTTTATGTTGTCCCTCTCAATGATCAAAATTGGTCTGTTGAACAACCTTTATTTTCATTGAAATTGGCCATTCATGAATATTGGAGAAGAATTATCTGTAGTCCACACCAATATGCAAAGTATTCTGACTACTGGTTTATTGTGATTTTTATTCAATTGCTCCATGCTTAAAGACTTTAGTTTTCTCCATTAATACTACTCTAGTTTGACTGCTTTGATTGACTTATTTGTACTAATGCAGTATATATTGTGATGGCAGGAATATCCCGTTCTGCAAGTGGTTATTGCATAAATTTAGTCCTAGAGACCATGAAGACATATTCCTCTGAAGATGGTTTGACTGAAGAGGCCATAGTTACCAAACTTCGTACTTGTCGATGCCACCATTTATTTCTGCATACATCTTTGCGAAACAATTCTTCAGGTTTTTGTTATCCTTTTTACTCCATTCTCTTTTTCACTCATTAAACCACCCTAGTGTTTTCCTTTTTCTTCAAAAAATTTGAACAACCACAATATTGCCTGATGTATATTTTCTCATCATTTTAATCTCATTATTTGCAGTGGGTTACCGAAGTTTAACTTTAGGAGATTATAAATATTCTGTTTTTAATGAGGTGAAAGTGTGAATGCACAAAGCAGGGCAGAAGAATAGTGAGAAGATGGGATGGCGTTTAAGGAATGCGGCATAAGCCTTTTAACTGATTATTGAATGGCTACATATTGTGTAACAAATGATTAAGAATAATAACAGAAGCATTCTCATTGGCCACTTCTCCCATTAGTTATGTTAATGATTTGATAAATGATTTTAAAAACAAAAACAAAAGACACGCTTATGAGGTGCAGGCTAAGGCTGTTTTTGCTTTCCCAGAAAAATGTTTTCACAAGGGAATTTATTTGCCTGACAAAGGGGAGAATGCACAGGGTACATTTATCTTTTCTACATTTCCATTGATGACAGGCACTTGCCGTTGGGGAGAATTTGGTGAGGGAGGCCTATTGTGGGGAGAATGTAGTGCGAGACAATTTGAATGGTTTGAGGGAAATCCTGTCAATGACCTTTTGCTTAAGGTTCATTTGCGATTAATTTTGTTCTTATTGGTCTTTTTATTTACTCGTATTGTTTGATAATAATTAATATTTATTTTATCTTATATTTGTAGGTAAAGGAGCTTTATGGTCTTGATGTTGAGGTTACATTTAGGAATGTCACTGTGTCTTCAGAAAATAGGCCACAGCCTTTAACCCTAGGAACAGCAACACAAATTGGTTAGTTTACTTCCAGATGGCTCTCAAATTTTAGTTCTTTTTTCTCCCGAAGTAAAGTCTTATCAAATCATCTTTGTTCTTGTGTTGCATCTTCCAGGCGCCATACCAACTGATGGAATACCATGTCTGTTGAAGGTGCTGCTTCCATCTAATTGCAGTGGGCTACCTGTACTGTGAGTCAGAACTTGCAATGTTTACAGTTTGTATTAATCTTTTGATTTTATCAAAATATCATCTAATTATTGGGATATGTTAATTCTTTTCTCAATCCTTTGCATTAATGAAATTGTTTTGGCTCGTTATATGATTTTTTGCAAGTAATATTAGAGTAGGGACAGTTAACCCCTTGGGGTTGGCTCAAGTGGTAAGGGCCTTAGTCTTAGGTGTATGCTCCTCCCAGGTCCAAGGTTCAAACCCTTGGGTGTAAACAATTTGTCGGAGCCACATCCCATTGGTAAAAAGCTGATGATTTACCTAATCCGTGTGAGATGGACACGTGACACACGTGTCAGAGATTTGACCGAGCAAAAGAAATGTTGCATTTGCACAGGCTCCAGGGTTCCTTTTCATAAAAAAATATTAGAGTAGTGGTAGTTGTAATCTCTTTCCCCTCTTGCAGCTACTTTTAGTAAAATTGAAAGAGGTAATAGGGGGCAAAATCTTGATATACCACTTTACGGCAAATGAATGGGTTTTGGAGATAATCAAGTTTTACTAAAACTCAAGAGCCCCATATATGTAACAGTAAATTGACATTGGATCTAATTTGACTGTGATCTTGTTGATGAGATTCGGTAATTTTAATTTTGATGAGTAAAAATTCTTACATTATTGAACCATGCAGTTGATTTCGTCAACTTCAGAATTTTGAGATAATTTGGATCTCAACATTCCATAGGATAAGATGCTTCCAAACCCAATTTCCTTTGCATAGCTTCTTCTGGCCAAATTTGTGGTTATAATTTAGAGCTGTGCTTCATATGTTGCTTCATAGTTATATGGGATCTAATCTTTACTTAGTAGTTGATTGAGTTGTATTGAGTCTTTGACCAATTTGCTTAGTATTTAAAAAACATTAGGGGTTTGGCTCAAGTGGTGAAGGCATTGGGCTTGGGGGTATGCTCCTCCCAGGTCTAAGGTTCAAATCTCCTTGGGTGCAAACATTCTCTAGGGGCCATCAGATTAGGAGATTTTCCCATTGAATTACCCGAGGTGGACTTGTGGGAAAATCCTTGCCGAGGGCCTGTGCACCTTCGGGATTAGTCGGGACGCTGTTCCTAGACACTCGGTGCCAATAAAAAAAAAAGTGTTTAAAAAACATATTTATTACTATGGTTGATTGGGATGTTTTTTTTTTTTTTTTAGTTGTGGGTTGGGAAGTTTTAAGAAGTGCTATGGATATTTTGTGCTTGGAATTGAACTTATTTGTGGGCGCTCCGAGTGTTATCTATGAGTCACTATTTGAGGTGCTTTTTAGCTCAAGCAGAAATTTCAGTATTAGTTTGGCCAGATTGGTAAGCTGCTCCTTTGTGCTTATTTTAGAGTTATTTGAGAGCAGCAAAGAGCCATCCTTGTGAGGGATTGAGCATCCTATTGACCTAGCTGCATTTGGACATATTTATAGGTAGGTCAACAAGCTTTACCTCTTCCAATCTACCAACCAAAAGAAAAAAACAATTTTCTATTGGGCTAGCCTAATTGTCAGTATCACTGTATCAGCGAATGGTTTTGTTGTTCAATCATATGGTTTAATTGAAGCATGTTTTATAATTTTTTTTCTTTTTAAATATTGGTCTACTGGGGAGAAAGAAGTCCTTAATGTGGGGAGATACTAAGGAGAGTTATTTATTAGATTACTTGATTTATGGACGCATTGATTACAAATTTTTCCCTTAAGTGCTTACTCTCTTTTTTTGGGAATGATTTTTAAGTGACTTATTGTGATATCCACTCTTAAGGAGAGCTCTTGACATTGTAAGAAGGGCTTTATAAATGTTGTTCCCCTGTGCGTTTAAATGCTAACATCTATATGCTTATCTTCTTAGTGCAATTGCTGAGTTATCGATTGCTTTATTTTTATTTTGGCCTTGAGTTTCTGTTATGGTAACATTTCTTGGTCAGTAAAACTTACCCCCACTTCCAACTTTCCATAGTTGATATTCACATGTTCATATGACAGTAAAATTGCGCTTCTAGCTTTGTTTCCTGCATTCTGCATCCTGGTGGAGTTGACTCTTTGTTCTTAGTTCTATTAATCTGTTCGTTTTGCAGGTATATTAGAGATCTTCTTCTTAATCCTCCTGCTTATGAGATTGCATCTGCAATTCAAGGTGAGTTGTGATGTACATTTATATGATGTGAAACCTGTGACTTAATATAAGTTAAAGTAACACTGTCTTAGTTCTTTGTTGTTCTCTGTAACACTCCCTTCCTGTAGGTCAGGAATTTTACGTACATTCATAACATAACACTCGGTAAAGAGATTCAGTCTCATTAAATACCTCATCTATTGGATCATAAAACTCATCTAGCATGAGTCTTTCTTAACATAAACGTTGAGAAATAAAAGAAATGACATAAGCTAGTTCTATGTGATACCAACATTGCTTAAATGTCTAAATAATACACTTAAGTCTCCGGAAATTTATTCTACTCCTGGCACTCTTGCTATGTATCTACGAAATTATCATCTGGGACATTAAAACATAAAAATAGAGAAACAAACAAATGATTCGAAGACTCAGTAATAGCACATCATACTGTAAACTTAACTTAGGCCCTATTTGGATACAATATGTGTTTCATCTCATCTTATCATTACAACTTTTTTAAATTTTCACACAAAATATAGTAAACAATTCAACTTTTCAAATCCCAAAACAATAATAATATTAAAAAATAATATTCTAACAATATTTTATTAAACTTTAATTTCAACTCACTATCCAAACGGCACCTTAGTTTAACATTAGTCTTAATTTTGAAAACTTACATATATCGTCACACATTCACATAACGTATATATATCATTCATTAATAACATAAGTGGAATAAAATTATAAATCATGTCTCTGTTCTTAGGTATAATATAAGGCTAATACTTTAAGAGAAGAGCCCTTCCCGCTGCCACCCCCACCCACCATCGATCGGAGAGGGACACCGCCGTCACAGACGAGGCCGACGGGCCCCGACATCTTGGCTGAGGGCCGTCGGCTTTGGTTCCTTGCTGGCGAACTCTTTCTGAGTTATTCTTTGACGACGTCGGCCGCTGTGCTCTTTGATTCCATCACAGATCTAATCGATTGACCCTGACCTAGACAACTCCGTTGTGGGGTCTCCAACATCGGTCCTTCTCCGACGACTGGGATTTTTCTGCTACTCTTCCGTTACCTCCTCCAACAAATTGTGATTTGAGCCTTTCCACTAGTCACCAATAGAGACTGCTTTGACGGACTCCGGTGACCATTTTGTTGGCCTCCGACATCGGTCATCCTTCAACGACTGGTAGTTTTCTTTATTAACTCAGGGATTTTTTGCAAAAAATCCGTTAACTTAGGGCCTCCTTCAGATCTGTGTTTTTTTTTACCTTTAGAGGATGTAGTGGGAACAATAGGGAGCAGTGGTAACAGATTTGCAGTGGGTTTTGACAATGATGACGAAGCACGATGCGGTTTCGTCCCAGTTGGAAGGAGAGAGGTGGTTGAAAGTTGAATAAAAAACTTTCGTTCTTACGAAAGAGGGAGGAAATATTTTTCGTATTTTTGAACGTAGCAAAATGATAGCTAAGTTCATGTGTCTAGGGGGGACGACAACTTCGTGGGTGGCTAAGGGGATTGAGGATTGTTTAGAACTTAACTGCCATGAAGGTTTCTTCAGAGAGCTAAGGATGGGTAATGGAGTTTTTAGCATTCAACATCATGTTAATGCAAGGGGCAGTTTTCTGCAGCTCTCTGAATTCCGAAATGGAAGGAAGAAATGTTTATTAGTGATTCCAGAGGGTGCAAATGGCATTGGATGGAAAGGCTTTCTGCAATCCATTCTAAGTGTCCCTGAATCCAAAGCCACTACTAGAAGTTGGGAGTTTGTTGATGGAAAAACAGTGGGAAGGCCTGCCTTAATCAAAGGTGCTTCGTACGCAGCAGTGTTGAGGTCACTGGCGGGTAGTCAGGCTGAGATCATCTCAGCGGTAGAAAGAAAGGGCAATGCACTTGTAGGAGACAAAAGACCTCAGGTGACATTGGGAGAGTTGGAGGGAGTCTTGTGGGATGTCAAATCCCAATTGAAGGGAGTTATGGATTATGTAAGAGATCTACTGATTAAAGTGGATAAGGGGTTGGACCTAGTCGTGGGTACAAGTATGCTACCAAGTGTGCCGGAAAGTGTGCAAGCAAATGGTGTGTCAACGATAGGGTCATTGGACACTGGCATTTTTGTTCATGGCAGTGTCACTATGCCTTCTAAGGGAGCTATAGGGTCTCAGGCACCAGTTGCAGATGAAGTTGGTTCTTTTGTCTGGAGTTCATTTGTAGTTGAAGACGGGGGTCCCTCCAAGGTCTCGAGTATTTTTGAAGATACAGTTGAGCCTTTTTTAGAAGATGCAAACGGGGCAATAGAAGGCATACTTCCCCTATTGAGGAAGTAGCACGGCAAGGATCGTCGAGGGGTGGAGCACATACACACAATGTTGATGGAGGGGAGGAATCTGCAATGGTAACAGATGGAGGGGACAACAACCATATAAATGTCTAGCAACCATTTGGCGGGAAGGATTTGTCATTGGTGCCTCGTGTGGGGGAATGTTTAGAATTGTCGTTGGTGCCTCGTGTGGGGGAAGGTTTAGAATTGTCGTTGGGCCTCGTGTGGGGGAAGGTTTAGAATTGTCGTTGGTGCCTCGTGTGGGGGAAGGTTTAGAGTCGGGAGTGCAGTCGAGTATTGTGGCTGGGGATAATGTCGTTCTCCTGGTTTCTCTTCTTCCGATCAACGATGTAGCGGGTTCAACATCGGATTGGATTCTGAATAAAGATAACGGGTTTCTACAAACCCTGGGACTTTCATATCGAGAACAAGGAGAATATGAAGACCAATTTAAAACACTACTTACTGCAATCGAGGCGAGCCACGCGCTTGAAACCAAATCTAAGTTTGAGAAAAGCAGAGAGTTGAAGAATCTTTCATGGGCAATTAACTACGATGCTAAGGGAGGTAGCTCAAGTCGAGGGAAGGGTAAAGGGAGGGCTTTGTGATGTTCGGGTTGAGGATTAGTTTTAAGGAATCTAGGGGATGGGGTCGGGGAGTTGTAATGATAGTTTTCCAATTTGGGTTTGGTGTATTTTGGGTAGGTTTTTATGGGCTTTTGGGTCATTATGGGCTTTCTTGTATGGGCTAGGTGTTTTTCTTGTATACGTCCAATGTACTTGGTTATTCCTATTGATATATATATATATATATATAATATTTTTACTTATAAAAAAAAAACATAAGTAGAATCAAACATAATCATGGCAATACATGTAACGTGGATGCATGAAAGATTGAGTCCATGCATTTCCTATCATTCGGACATATCTTATTCATCTTGTCTTTCACTTAGTGAAAATCATAACATGTGTGCATTGGTCCATTTGTCGTTGACCTTATATGACATATTATAACATAGGGTAAACCACGTTTGGGTCTGTGACACTGTCCGACGTATCATAACATGTAGTGAAAACGCTTGGGTCCTTATTATCACATAGCATATGGTAAACCATGCTTGGGTCTGTGGCACCGTCTAACGTATCATAATATATAGTGAAACATACTTGGGTTCGTTACCATATGGTAAACCACACTTGAGTTCGTGACACCTCATATCATAATCTATGGTGAAACACGCTTGGGTCCGTGTCACCTCAAAACATCATATCTTTCGTGTGGTGGACCACGCTTGAGTCTGTGGCTACACATCCACCCATAACATAAGGCCAATCTTAAAGTTTGCTTGGTATTCATGTGTTTTCTTACTAACTTTCATAATCCATGAGAACATGTTTGACTTCGTGAATTTACATGGCATAGTATAACATTAAACATGATATATTAACACGAGTCTTACGTAACATAGCATAGCATAGGCATGGCATAACATGATCTAAACATTACATGGCATACATGTGATTTTCATAACATCTCATCCATCCAACAACAATCCATATCAGCATAACATCCATAGTCTTATTCACAAGCATATCATTGTAATTCATTGAGGTTCGTGAAAAGGGGCTAACCTTGAATTGGCTCGTAGCGTAGCGTAGGTAACATCATATTTTTCATGCAAAATCAGAATATCTACAGCACACACAAAATTATGATCATGCTACTTACTGTTTTAGCGCTGCTTATTGAATCCTACTCTGTAACTTGTTACCTATACGAGGTACTAGATGTTACTAAATTTCTAGAAATGTGTTGTAGCGTTCTACCCAATTTAACACATCATGAACTGAAATATTCAGCAATATACTGAATTCAATAATTACTAATATCATATAATTACTAAAATCATAATATCAAATCTTTCAAATATGCTAAGTAGCGTAATTTAGGCTTAATACAAATTTGTTAGGCAAGCTGCTGAAACTCAATTAGCAAAATAGGTTTAATCATAATTTAAACTTATAAAAAAAATAGGTTTAATCATAATTTAATACTTAGTAATATATACTAAAGACCTTAAATATTTTCTGATAAAAGTAAGTCTATGGGCTCATATTTATTCAAGTAAACTTTGGCCTAACATAAATTCTAGCTCAGCCCAATTAAGGAAAATCAGTCCAATTAAAGTCACTAAAACAGTTTCTGTAAAATACAACCAGCCCAATTTAAACATCAAGCCCACATGAGAGATCAGCCCACGTACCGAACAGGTTTAAAACATAAAGAGTACTTCTACTCATCTACCCTTTCTCCAACACCACACACTGGTGGTGACATGGCTTTTGTTTTTTTTTTTCCTTTAAGTAAATCGCACATTTTACCCTTATCTATATCCCAGTATTCATTTCGAATTTTTTTCCCCTCCCCCGCGTTGTGCTCGCCTTTGTCCTTCCGACCACCATCTGACGCTGCTGACAAAGTTGACTGATTGAACAAGCTCACACCCAGGTTTTACACTCGTCCTCTTCTTTGTGCCCGCCTTCGCCCCTTTGACAATTGGAATATACTATAGTCTACAGAAGACTATTAATCAACAACACAAACGTTCCTCATTACCAAGGGGCATTAGCCACTTCTACAAACAAAAGTTCAAGCTTGTCGGCAGTTACATCTAGATTCTCAATCTCGGTAGAAAGGCTATTCATTTTCTCTTTTGCTTCCAGAAGCTTTGTCTCCCGAGCTTTTATCTCCTCTTCTGCATGAGCTCGTTCAACTGTAGCTTCTTTATAACTCTTTTATTTAAGTGAAATATTCATAAGCTGCTCTAGCTGTGCAAGCAGGAAACCCACATACATGCCAAACACCTCAAAGGCCTACAAAGTTTTTCCCAAGTGGAAAAATTATCTTGTGACGTGCAAATCTTGGAGGCTCTAAAGGCATTGAAAATGTTAATAGTCTCAGAAATTATTCCAGTAGCTAATTTACAGTTAAGACCCTCAAGGAGATGGTCATGAAGAAACACTTTTTGACTGCAACACAACTTGTGGTACTTGGTCAAAAGGAACTTTGGTAGCTCAGAGTTTATAACTAAACCAGTGAGTCTGAGATTGGAGATGGTAGGAGTTGAGATTTGAGGAGAGACAGAGAGTGAGAGACGGGAGGGAAGTGAGATGAGAGATGGGAGGGAAGTGAGTCTGAGATGAGAGACGGGAGGAGTTGAGATCTGAGGGGAATTGAGGGAGAAAAAAGGGATCTGCGTGAGAACGGGATATGAAGGGAAGGGGTGTAAAACCGTGATGTGGTGACTAGACCGGGTTTGCCACGTCACGTCGTGTGGTGTTGGTAAAACGGACTGGCCTAGGAGTAGATTTATTCTAACATAAAATCTGTCAGACACTGTAGGGTAAAAACGTTATTAGTCAAAAAAGTTTCTTCAAGAGGATTTACGAAAGCCTACAAAATAATGGTTTTAAGGGCATTTGTGTAAAACCTATAATAATGCATGGGCTTTTTGGGAAAGGCTGAAACAAAAGAAATGAAAGAAGAGAAGGTGAGAGGAGGATCGTGCGATGCCTCACTGAGAGAGAGGAGAACCAACTGTGACGGTGGGTCTAGGTGGCTGGCTGGGAGTCACAGCGGCGCAACTGGAGTCTCCCTCTGAACATGGTGGTGCAACATAGGGAGAGGAGAAATTAGTTTGGTACTTCACACTGAGAATCAGCAAGGCAGAGAGGGAGTGGTCGACGTGGCTTATCGAGGGAGGAGGGATGTGTGTCTGAGTTTAGGTGGCTGGGTCGGCAATGTTTGGGCAGTCCGAGTGGTGCTCTGACGTCCTCTACAGTGGTTGATGGTGGTAGAAAGAAATATATAGGCCAATGAGTCATTGCCGATAGAGAGGGAGAGGGAAAATGGCGGGGGAAAAGAAGAGGGCTTACTGTTGGCGTGCTCTGTGCTATTTCCGACGAGGTAGGTGCTTGGTTGCTGTGGGAAAGGCTAAGTGGCTTTTCCGAGGGAATAATTCTGCTGTGTAGAAAAAGAATTTTGGTTTCATGTGGGTGGGAAGGTTTCTGGCCGTGAGAATTCTGTTCGATAGAGGGACTGTTGTGGGGAAGAGAGGATTTATACTAGGGTTTTTGACGTGTGAATTGGTTTCCAATTAGGAAGCTATTCAAACTTGGGAAAACAAACAAAGGGATATACGGGTGTAGGCAGTGGAAGAAACCGAACCAAATACAATCACTTCCTCAAAACAGATAATAATAAATAATAATAATAATAATAATTATAAAAAAAAAAAAATCATTCTAAGCCCTAATTTAGGACCTGTATGTTACATTCTCTCCATGATATGGTGATAATATTATCAGGTTTTGTTTCGTTTGCTTCTGTTTATGTTTATTTTTAGAGTTAAAAGCTATAATTGAGCATATAAGATACTGTAACACCCCGTTCCCGTAGGATAGAGATGTTACTAACATTC
Organism: Juglans microcarpa x Juglans regia; assembly: GCF_004785595.1. Classification (NCBI taxonomy): domain Eukaryota; kingdom Viridiplantae; phylum Streptophyta; class Magnoliopsida; order Fagales; family Juglandaceae; genus Juglans; species Juglans microcarpa x Juglans regia. The sequence continues at coordinate 36,311,589 of NC_054594.1, read as the reverse complement.
ATAACATAATGCCCGGTAAAGAGATTCATATCCTGAAATACCTCATTTATTGAAAAACATTAAAATGTTAAAACTGATTTGAACATAAATGTCTCGGAAACTAAACATAAAGTAAAAGAACATAAACTAATCTTATGAATGACGTAAAAGAGATCTAATTCTTGTGTAAATATCACTTATTCCTTCCTAATTCTTTGTACTAAATCTACTCCTGGCCATCTAACTCTGCATCATCATAATCTCCATCTGTGAGAATTAAACATAGAAGAAAACAGGAAGACAAACAAAAATGAGTCAAATCCTCAATAAGTAGTACATCATACCGTAAAATATAATTTGGCCTAGCATTGACTTAATTTCTGAAAACTCTTCACAACATACAGTTTCATAGATTTACAATCATACACTTAACATGACTTTCTGAAAGACTTTATATACATATATCGTCACATATTCTTATAGCATATGTATTCATCATTAACATGAGCGGAAGTATATATGATCATGGCAAACATGTAACGTGAATGCATAATATCTTGTTTATCTTGTCTTAACATGGAGTGAGACACGCTTGAGTCCGTGTTTCTCTTAACTTGCATAACATGGAGTGAGACACGCTTGGGTCCGTGTTTCACCTAACTTGCATAACATGGAGTGAAACAAGCTTGGGTCCGTGTTTCACCTAACTTGTGGTTAACCACGCTTGGGTCTGTGGCACCGTAAAACTTCTTATCTTTCTTAATGCATGAGAATTTATTAGGCTTCATGAACATTTCTAACATGGCATATTTTTGTGCATGGCATAGTATAACATGACACATTCTTGTACATGACATAGCATAATATGGCATATTTTTGTACATGGTATAGCATAACACGACATGACATAACATAATATATTCTTGTACATGACATAGCATAACATGACATATTCTTGTACATGGTATAGCGTAGCACGACATGACATAACATGGCATATTCTTGTACATGGTATGACATAACATGACATAGCATATCATGATCTGAACATTTTATGAAATTCCATGGCATACATGATCTAAGTACTACATGAACATGGCATTCATAATCTAAGTATTACATGAACATGAACTTGGCTTGCATAATCTGGCTATTCTATTACATGGCATACTTGACTTGAATTACTACATGAACATCTCATGGCTTTCATATGATTTTAGTAACATTCAATCAATCAATCAAATAATAAATTCATTCATTCAACCATAATCTCATATTTCATTAAAGATCGTGAAAGGATTCTAACCTTGACTTGTCTCTTAGTGTAGCTTAGATAACCATCATAAGCACATCATATTTTCATACATAACAATAATATTCACAGTACGCATGCATTTATATGATCATACTATTTACCTCTTAGCGCTGCTTCCTGATTTCCAACTTGTAACGCATTACCTATAGGAGGTACTAGATGTTACTAATTTCCTAGCAAAATGTGTCGTAATACTCTACGTAATTAAATACGTATAATGGAATTTTAACTAAAATAATAAACTCCATAATATGCTTTAAAATCCTTTAAATACCTTTTATAAAATTTGTGTCTACAGGCTCATAATTATTCAATTAAGAACTTGGCCTACTTAATTATCAGCCCAGCCCCAATTAGAGAAAACAACCCACTTAATATTACTAAAACAATTTCTGTAAACACAATCAGCCCAACTTAAACCTCAAGCCCGCATGAAATCAACCCACTTATCCTAGTACTATAGTTTCTGAAATAAATCAAGCCCACCAGATTTAAAAACCAGTCAAGTTACAACTAAGCCCAGCCCCAATAAAACTCAGCCAAGTAGAAAGGGTATTTTGGGAAATCTGAAACAAAGAAATAAAGAGAGAAAACAGGCTTATGGGAGAGGAGGCTGTGCAATGCTCACCGAGAGAGGGCTGAGTGCGACGGTGGCTTTGGGTGGCTGGGAGTGACCGGCGACGCAACTGGCGGGTCCCTATGGTGGTGCGACACCAAGAGAGAGAGAGAGAGAGAGAGAGAGAGAGAGAGAGCTTAGAGAGGGAAGCTGTCAAGATCGACAGAAATAAAGGGAGGGGAGGGTGGCTGTCGGCAGTGGCTTACCGGAAAGGAGTGGGCTCGACGGGGTTGGGCTGGTCGGCGATCTCTGTGGCCGCCAGGAGGTTGTGTGACATTCCCTGATGTGGTTTACAGTGGCTGGGAAGAATGCAGGGGCTGTTTTATTCTTGGTGGGGAGGAAAGCAAAGACGTAGAGGACTTATGGGTCACGCACGTAGTGGAGGAGGGAAGGCTCACTGTTGGCGTGCTTAGTGGTGGTTTCCGGTGAGGTAGGTGTCTCGGTTGGATGTGAGAGTGGTTTTCTTGGTTTGTGGAAGCTGCTACGGTGGCTATGTGTATAAGGTTTCTAATGTTTATTTCTGGAGGTCTCGGGGTGGGTTTTAAAGGCAAGGAGAAGGGTATCGTGGATCATAAGGAGATTGGATTGAGTTTGGAGTTGGGAGTTAGTTTCAAACTAGGAACCTATTCCAATCTAGGAGACTAAACAAAAATAAAAGAGACGTATAGTTGAGAAATCCTATTCAAAACAAATTACTACCTCAAAACATATCTAATAAAATAATAACAATAAAGATAACAATAAAATAGTAGTAGTAGTAATAATAATAATAATAATAATAATCACACTTTTGGAGTCGGGGTATTACACATACTGCATTGTAGATTAGGATAAATTCTTTCCATGATTGATAATCTCAGGTAGGCCTGCAACCCGAGCAACCCGTCCATGTTTTTGAACCGACGCGACCCGATCCACATATTGACAGTTTCTAGTCGGGTTCGACCCCTTTTTTTTTTTTTAAATTTAATTTGGCATTTGATTTGAACTTTGGGTGTGTACTGACTCGCCTCTAAGTATCGGCATCTCCGAGGCAAACAAGCACACGTATTTGCTTTCCACTAGTGTCAAAGGAAAGCTTATTCCCAAAATCGGGTACTTTGAAAATATCGGGTTTTTGCACAGAGACGCGGTATCAATCGGAAATTCCCACATCATACAATTATTGAAAAGGAAAAAAGAAACAAGCTTTATCCTTGTTAAATGGCATCAAGACAAAATGTTCAGATTACATGTGTAACAAAGCAGGAAGACCCATCAACGTATCATCATCTTATTCGAAACGTAAGGCAAGGTGATGATACTGGTAATCACAAGCCACTGAATGCCATAACCAGCAAGGCCCATCGCCCATGAAAGCAGAGAAAGGAAACGAGGTAAAAAATAAAGGAAAAGCAGAGACGAAAATACCAAAACTTGAACATCGGAAGGAGAAGATAAGAGAAGTCGATGCAGACCGAATGAAGCAAACAAAACGATCCATTGATTCTCTCCTAGTAAAACTTGTAGCTTTCGCCATGCGTCGTCCGTCGCTCCAAGTAAATCATTTTAGATTCTCGGGTTGTGGATGATAGCTTCGTGACGAAGAGAAAAGGGGAGGGGGGGAACAGAGGCGATGCAAAGAGAAGAGGGGAAATGAGATGTGGATGGCTAGGGTTTCGCGTTTTAATAGGCGGGTTGTACGGGTCGAACCCGAGACACAATTAAAACCGCTTGCTCGGTGCGGGTCGGGTCGGGTCGGGTCAAACGGACGGATCGGGTCAAGCGGGTTTTTGCACAGGCCTAATCTCAGGATCTCCTTCAGTCTCGGTAATATTTGACGTTTGGAACCTAAGATCTATCCAAACCCCACTCAAACCCTTTTAACTCTTGAACCATACCCAAGTGGTGAAGAGACTTTAATTAAATTATTCACTTCCAGGAATTGTGTCCAAGTAAGATATTAATGATTCTGATGCCAGAAAAGATTTTATTTTCAGATAACCGATGTGAAGAGGGGAATGGTTTGGTCTGGTTTAAATTAAAATGATTACAAAACAATAAGCAATTTTTCAGAGATTAAAATTCATTTTTATTGACATCTTAAACCTACAAATTCAATTTTGCAAGTTCTATGAAGTTTCATTTATAGCTTAGGGACAGTGCCCTTCTGTTGAAACAAATAGGTGATGATGATAGTCAGAATCCACATTCTCATATTAATGGCTTACTGGATTATTAATGGCGAAAAATTCTACTCATCATCTCCACACATCATATACCACACTTTTATTTTTATTTTTATTTTTTTTCTCACTTACCAAATGTGTGGTGTATAGATGATGAATAAAATAATTCAATTAGTTTAAGGTCTCATTTGAATGTTAAGCTGAGTTGAGATGAGTTGAATTCTTTATAAATAGTAGTGAGTTGAGATGGTAGAGTGAGTTTTGTGGGGCCCACCTAAGATGAGTTTAAATATGTTTGGATGTTAAAATGAGTTTAAATATATTTATGGGAAGTTGAAAAAGATTGTGGGTCCTGCGTGTAAAGAGGTATTGAGTTGAAAAAGGTTGTGGATCCCATGTGTAAAGAGGTATTGAGTTGAGTAATGTTTAATGATTTGTGAGTTGTGTTCGGATGTTGGGCTAGACTTAAATTTGAACTCAACTCACATGAGTTGAGATGAGTCCATGTTCCAAACGAGGCCTAAGAAGAATAAATAAATAAAAATAAGTGTGGTGTGTGGTGTGTGAGGATGATGAGTAGCAAAGCTCATTAACGACAAGTCAATAGTAATAGGCATGGCTTAAATTCTTTCATTGGCACACTTGGGTTGACATGTTCCAGAATCTAGTTTGCTATTTACTGGATTCTTTATTCCCCTAACAAGTAATAACAGCAAGTCACAGAAGCTGTTTCAACGTGAAAAGAGACGCTAGAGGAGAAACAACTAGTGTTGGATAAACTTCATGTGGGGTTCTGCATACAAGTATGGTTGTTTGAAATATCACTCTGAAATTTCCTTGTTTTTCTTTTATAATAAACTTTTGTTTGAGCTTTACTTGACATGCAATCACTTAATTTTATTCCCCACATAGTACTGTTATTTATACTTTGCTTGAATACTCTCTAAGTTGTATTTGTTTGGACAGAAACTTGCAAACTTATGAGCAACGTAACATGCTCGATTCCTGAGTTTACCTGTGTTTCATCTGCAAAGGTTGTCTTCCAATTGCTTTATGAATTGGTTTCATGTTATTGCAACTAAATTTGTGCTCATTGTGCTTGTTAATATTACTAGAAAGCACAACCATATGTTTTATCATCTAGTGGATGATTGCATTCCTTATGTGTACACTTCAAAGATTAGGCAATAACTGGAAAGAAAGACTTCAGGTTTCACATTGCAGACAAGAACTAAAGGAACTAAGGTTATGATGAAATAGTTTCATTGATACCTACAATTTTGGTTACAATGATGAAAGGAATGTCTAAATTAGGATAAAACAGTTTGTAAAATGCCCGAACTCCAACTTTATAATTTACTTATCCAAAAACAGTTGCTGGTGTATTCGCCACCATCATCTGTTTTCAAAGATCTTCTTCATCTCTGGTTTTATTTTGAAAAGAATAAAAAAGAAAAGACACCCTTTGGTAAAAGAAATAACAATGGATAACAATGTGGCATGCTATTGCCATTTCAAGTTTCAGTTGTTCAGCAACACAAGGTGGATATTTAGATTATGTTAAACCTCTCCAAAAGCGTAGACCTGATAACCTTCTTTACCAGTCAATGTCATTCCTTGCTCCAACAGTTCTAATACCTTGGTTGACCATATTGACAAGTTGAGTAACTTACTAAGGGAATTAAACCCTTTTTTCTGTAAGTATGAGAATCAAAATTCTAGCATTAGAGAGGTTGCTCTGAGTTTATGGAATGAATTCTTTGCTATATTGGGTCTTGCGTGGGTGATGCCGAGAAGGGTAGTTGACTTCCTACCAAATTGGAGAGGTTTGTGTGGCAATCCGCAAATCTCAGCAATTTGGAAGATGGTCCCCATTTGTCTATGGTGGTGTCTTTGGAGGGAGAGGAACACAAGAAGCTTTGAAGATCGCGAGTAGTCAATGGATGAGTTTAGAGTTTTCATTTATAACACTTTACTCCATTGGTTGATTGTAATAGATTCCAATGGCTTGAGTATTCACGAATTCCTTGTATCCTTAGTCAATCATGTCTAGGTGGTGCTCTTGTCTATGACCCATGTACTTGGGCTATGCTTATTCCTCATCAGTAAAATCTTTATTTACTGTTCAAAGAAAAAAACTCTAGCATTGAATTCTCTTTTCATTTAAAAAGGAGAATTAAATGCTAGATGCAATAGGTGGTGTTAGTTCCAGGAAAGTATTGGTACTTGGTACCTTTTTAATATTTTGATAGGGAATATAGTATTGATTTCTTTTGCCTGTGGTTCCTTATCATGAACTGCAGTCTGATGTGAGGTAATTGTAAGCCGCTAATTTTGAAAGAAACCTATTTTGTTTTCGTTAGACCTTTTGTGAAAATTCATTTTCTACTCTCTTTTTGTTGCAACCTTCTTGCCTACTCTCATATCTACTTAATAATTTCCAATTAAATGTATAATCATCAATTGTTCTCTCGCTACTCTCTAGCATTTTTTTTGCACAATGTGCCTATGTGTGTATGTGAATGTACAGTGTAATTTTATGTTTGAAATGTCTGATTTGTGGTTTGTCTGTGTCTCTGTATGCTGTGCAGCTTGTAAAGCTACTTGAACAAAGGGAGGCCAATCATATTGAGTTTTGTAGAATTAAAAATGTACTTGATGAAATATTGAACATGTACAAAAATTCTGAGCTCAATGAAATTCTGAAATTGTTGATGGATCCGACATGGGTGGCAACTGGGTTAAAAATTGACTTTGAGACATTGGTAAGTAGTGGCATTTGGCTGTTTGGATTATTTTCGTACAAATTAATTCTATTAGGCAAAAAACAATGATATGGTAATTCATATGGTATGAAAATGCGGTAGCATTGATGAATGATCAAGGAACCTCAAAATTGACAAATTGCACGTCACTTCTAATCAATGAATCATTGCGTTGTTGCTTTGTTATCTTGTGAACTGTTGTAAGAATGCTATAGTGAAAAAAAAAAAAATACTCGGTGTCACTGCCATGAGTGTGGAGCCATTATTCAAGCTACATTTTTTAAGACTCAACTTTTGCTTTTTAGTTTAGTATATTGTTATTCTTCTTTCAAGTGGTTGCTCATATCATTGAAGGCTTCGAACTAGGGCTTTACAATTGGTTTTGAGTCATGATTTAGGGCTTTACAGTTGATTTGAGTTATGATCAGGCTGTTTTGCACATTAATCGTTATTGATTCCTACAGTAATACAATCTCAGGCTGGCCGTGACTCAAAACTAAAGCAGCTCAGAGTTCTGTAGTAACTCACTTCACACTGCTGAGCTGGAACCAGAAACTTTCGTCGTGGCTGAGCTTATGCAAACCTGAGCCCAGCCTAACTGTAACCTTACTTTAAAAATGTGAAGCCTCCCTGTTTCCACCAGGATTTTGTATTGTATGTTTATTATAGCTTTTGGTCTCAAATTTTGTCTGATATTGGTCATTGTCATTGTTCTAGTTGGTCATTTCAACATAAGATATAACTTTTGAAGCCTGTAATATTTTTAATTCTATATTACATGCGCTAATTTCATAAGCAGTTTAACTTTGATTTAGCGATCTACTTATAAAAAAAACTTGATTTAGCAATCTAATGGATTATTAGATTGCAGTTTGTGGAGGCTTGACTATTAGGCACAATAAAAAATGAAGCTATCAACATGTTTTTTTTTTTTTTTTTTTTCCTGCCTACTTCATGACCTATAATCTCAATTGGCCTTGTTCTCTTCCAGGTTTCTGAGTGTGAAGGGGCTTCATATAGAATTGGTGAAATGATCTCTCTGGATGGCGAAAGTGATCAAAAAATGAGTTCCTCTTCCGTCATTCCCAGTGACTTTTTTGAGGATATGGAGTCTTCTTGGAAAGGTCGTGTGAAGAGGAGACATATAGAAGAGGAATTTACCGATGTGCAGAGGGCAGCTGATGCCTTATCTTTAGCAGTAGGTCTTGAGGACTCAAAATATGCTTGTCATTATTGGATACCTTTTTGTTTTACTGTGAAAGTCCGTAATTTCTAGAAAATCATTGATCTTGATGTTGCATTTTCTTAATGGCCCATGTATTCTTTTGTTTGTTTTTATTTTATCTTGGAGGGTGTAGCTATTGTAAATTAATATTGCGTACATTTTTAATCTACATGACCCAAATGAGATGAAGTCAAAATTAAAAGGGTCGAATTTATGTCATAACTCCTTACATTTATCCTTATATTTTTGTTATGGTTGTACTCAGAAAGAAGTTTCATATATATTCCTCACCCACTATATTGCTAAGTATAAAAAAAAAAGGATTTTTGTTTTTCAATGTAGGTTTAGGAAATGTCATATCCATGTTAGTATCAGTATCCGACACATTGGAACTATGGATACAGCTTCCAGATATGGCCATCCATTCAGATTAGATACTCATAAATTGTACAAGTTCTACATAAATTGCTCGCATACTTACAGATCTATGCCAAATTTGCATATCTAGTTGTCCAGGTTGCACATCTTCTTACAAAGCCATGACAAGTTTGATTAGCTGCCTAGCAAGTTCTCATCCAAAGTCACAATTGCTACACTATGCATGCTGTTTGCAGGTGCCACCTGTGTTTTAAAATCAATAGAATACATTTATGGAATTATGTTCATTTTCTTTATCCCCACTAACTGGGTGTTTCCTTTTATATATGTCTTGCTTGGGTATTTCCTATGATATACCTCCTGCATACTAGGGTTGCGCCCCACTGTGCTTTGAATGATATTACCTTAATTATTAGAAAAGAAATAAATTGAAAACATCATTTTCTCATCATAGCCTGCACATTTGGAAGTTCTGTGTCAATATTCTTATGAGCCCCTTTGTTGAACCTTTTAAGTAACATTTATGCATTTCTAACTGTATGTGTTAAATGTCTACGGTTTTATATGTGGGCAATTATTCGCAGGTTACTGAAGATTTCCTTCCTATAATTTTTAGAATAAAGGCAACTACAGCCCCACTTGGAGGTCCAAAGGGAGAAATTTTATATGCTCGAGAACATGAAGCTGTTTGGTTCAAGGGCAAACGTTTTGCACCATCAGTATGGGCCGGGACTCCTGGTGAAGAACAAATTAAAAGGCTTAAACCTGCTTCAGATTCAAGAGGTCGAAAGGTTGGAGAGGAATGGTTTACCACAATGAAGGTGGAGGATGCTTTAACTAGGTGCTGTTATCCACATAAAGCCATGGCAGTTGTTATGCTGATCCTCACATTAGAATACTTGCTAGTGCTATTAATTATATGATTTACGACTGATAACATCTCTCTCTTTTTGTTTCAGGTACCATGAGGCAGGTGCCAAGGCAAAAGTAAAGGTCTTGGAATTATTGAGGGGACTTTCTTCTGAATTACAATCTAAAATCAATATCCTTGTCTTTGCTTCCATGTTGCTTGTGATTGCAAAGGCATTATTTGCTCATGTGAGGTTGGGTTCGCCTATCTTTAACAAGCTTTTGCAACAATAGATGCATATCAGTAACAGTGATTCATCTCGTCTATTACATCATATCTGTAACAAGAGAGCTTTTGCCTCTCTCTTTTTTTTTTTTGACTGTAGACTTTATGCTCTGATGAGTTACAAGAATTAGGGTGCGGACATATGTATGTTGTTAGGTACCCTTGCTTTTCTACAAGGTTTGAATAGAGTTGGCTCGAAATCAGTTTAACTTTTACATAATATGAGAACCATCTAAATGGTTCACTCATCCTGTGAACTGTGCAGGCATCAATAGAACACTGAAAAGCATTATGTAATATCACCTCTTGTTTCTATACTTAGGATTTAATTAAGTGGTATAAATTTACTTATCAAAAAATTGAGTTGTATAAATTTGCATTTATTGGTCTTTTGAGTCCTGATACCATTTTGTTGTGAAATATATAGCTCTTGATGTAATATCTTGTTTTTAATTAACACCGGTATTTTGTTAATATTGCTGACTATATTTTAACTTTGATTGATTGATATTTTGCAGTGAAGGGAGAAGAAGGAAATGGGTTTTCCCCATTCTGGCAGGGTGCAATAGGCTCAAGGTTGTATTCAACAAATAAACATATTGTTAGCTGAATATTCTATCATCCCATTTAGTGATAGTAATCCTATTTGCCATTTCTTTGTGCTGATTGATAGTAAGGTCTCGCATTTGGTTATATAAACCATCTCATCTCATCTAATTATTACAACTGTCCCAAATTCCCATATAAAATATAATAAATAATTCAACTTTTTTAAATCCCAAAACAAAAATAACATTAAAAAATTATATTCTAATAATATTTTATTCAACTTTCATCCCATCTCATCTGTGTAACCAAACAAGGCCTAAATATGCAGTTGCACCTTTAGGCCTGCCTTGTTTTCACAACTGCTCTCAACTCATCTAATCATTACAACTTTCCCAAATTCTCACACAATAAAATAAACAATTCAACTTTTTCAAATCCCAAAACAAAAATAATATTAAAAAAGTATATTCCAACAATATTTTATTCGACTTTTAATTTTAATCTCAACTCATCTCATCTCTTCTGCGAAAACAAACGAGGTCTTAGTTTTTGCACAACATGACTGATGTATGCTAGAGTTGTGAAACTGCTGTCTTGCCTGCTTGCCGTAATATTGTAGGTTATTTATTTATTCTGTTTGTTTATCTTTAAAGGAAATGGTTCCTTGTCCTATCTAGATCCTGCATTGAATGATATCATGGTATCTTCTGATAATTCATTTTTCATATCTAGTGAAATTACAATGTATTCACAAAGATAGAGCTGTTAGTATCAACTAAGCTAGAACTTAAAGGAGAGAGTTTCACTGTATGTTCTACTACATTGACGCTATTTGTAAGGAAAATCATGAGCTGACTTATGCTGAGAAGATGTTTGAGCTAGAGGAAGATTGGAATATATGCTTTACTTATTTGTTATTTTCATACTTGAAACTTATTGGCTATTTTAAATGTTGCTTTGTTTTAGATACTTATAAAAAAAATACTCCTCGTAAAAAAAATAATGTGCTGCAAGTTTAATAACCTCTGCTTCATTGGTTTACATGTTTTGACATATTGTTCAATTGTCCGGGTTACTTCAGAATCTTTTGTGCTAGAATTACTACATCTGTCAAGTAATATCATTTAAACCATCATCATTTCATTCTTACTAGTGGTGTCTCACTTGTCGATGTGTTGAATGCAGGATGTGAAGCAATTAAATGGAGCATATGGGATGAAAATAATCGGTCTATCTCCCTATTGGTTTAATGTAGCAGAAGGCAGTGCTGTACATAATACAGTTGATATGCAATCATTGTTTCTTTTGACAGGACCAAATGGGGGTGGTAAATCAAGTTTGCTTCGATCAATTTGTGCTGCTGCATTACTTGGAATATGTGGATTTATGGTGCCTGCACATTCGGCCTTGATTCCTCAATTTGACTCGATCATGCTTCACATGAAATCTTATGATAGTCCTGCCGATGGTAAAAGTTCATTTCAGGTTAGACACTACTTATTTCTTTCTATATATTAGGTACTCATAGATACGATGTTGGGCAATGGAGTCTTGTTTTAGTCATTAGATTTAGAACCCTTAACTGGATGGCTGCACATATTTGTTTTCTTATCTTTAGCTTCCAGCATTTTCTTGATTTTTTTTTTTTTTTTCTTTTTGCTGGTTAGTTGTATCCCTTGTATTCTCTCTTTAAATGAAGAATCAAGCTGGATATGCTCAGGAATCAGGTGCGAACTCATTATAAGATGGGAGGTCTAAGATACAATCTCAAAGCATAAGGATAACAAGGAGTTTTGAACTTTCCCTTAAAATCAACACTGAAGAGCTTCGTGATTTGTTATTTTGAAGGATCAAACATACCCTCTAAGATGTCCTTGAACTGTTTATTAAGACATAAATACGAAATGGACTGTTTGAAAGGATCTGTTATGAAAATTTTGAAAGTAATACATGAACCATCAATATGCTCCAGCCCAACAGTTGCTAATTGTTTTAAACTACTTCTGTTTGAGGTATGATGGAACATCAGTTCCTATCATCCTTTGATATTTAGAAATCCCTGGTGGTTAACGTACACATTCATGTTGTTGGTCCATAGCTCTTTGGCATGAGAGTCGTTTAAAATCAGATGCCTTTTTTTTTTTTTGCCCGGAAAGCATTTTGTTGTGAGCTTCAATTTCATACCTCATTTTATGGAGTTCTATGATTAGAGACATGCTTGTTCCCTAAACCTCTCATATGGTATAATTCTTTTTGGTTTGTATAATTTCATGAACTTTCAGTCTAGCTTTCAAACCTTAGGTCATTTTTTAGTCATAATAACATAAGCACTCTCAATAACCTATTCATCATATTTGCTTTTAATATCTCAGGTAGAAATGTCAGAAATTCAGTCCATTATTGCTGGAACAACTAAAAGAAGCCTGGTGCTTATAGATGAAATTTGCCGAGGAACAGAAACAGCAAAGGGGACTTGTATTGCCGGTAGCATCGTTGAAACTCTAGATAAAATTGGCTGCCTTGGTATTGTATCCACTCACTTGCATGGAATATTTACTTTGCCACTCATTACCAAGAACACTGTTTACAAAGCAATGGGAACAGTATATGTTGATGGGAAAACAAAACCAACTTGGAAGTTGATAGAAGGGATATGTAGAGAAAGCCTTGCGTTTGAAACAGCTAAGAAGGAAGGAATTCCTGAAACAATCATCCAAAGAGCGGAAGGCCTGTACCTTTCAGTTTATGCAAAAGTTCTTTCGGAACAAAATGGTACAAAACCAGACTTATGTTCTAGCACGAGTGCCAATGGTTCTGATGAATTCCATTTTCAATCAAGTGGGACTCTTGAAGTAGCTACCTATAATAGTGCAGAGTTAGCAAACCCAATGCAAGTTTTACAAAAAGAAGTTGAGAATGCCATCAGGGTAATATGTCAGGAGAAGCTTAATGAGTTCTACAAGAAGAAAAACGTATCAGATCTTGCAGAGGTACATTGTGTCCTAATCAGTGCTAGGGAACGGCCGCCTCCATCAACAATAGGTGTTTCCAGTGTCTATGTGATGCTTAGACCGGATAAGAAAATATATGTTGGAGAGGTACTTTTCTTTCGACATTCTTTGTTTTTATTGTCAAGTATGAGTCATATTCATTCCTGTAAAAAAAAGTATGGGTCACATTCAGAAAGTTATCCCGAAGCTTCTTTAAAGAGGATTAATCACACAAAACTACAACTTGTCTTACATGAGGGCTATTTTAGTTTTAGCCGATATATGAATTTGATATCTGTTTTTATTGTTTTTTATTTGCTGCACATGGTGCTATGTCACGACTGTCACCAGCAATGCTATATTGACTTTTCCTAAAACTAATGCTGTAGACGGATGATCTTGAGGGCCGAGTCCGTGCTCATCGTTCAAAGGAAGCAATGCAGAATGCATCTTTCCTTTATTTCATAGTCCCAGGGAAGAGTCTGGCTTGCCAACTGGAAACTCTTCTCATCAACCAGCTTCCTAATCAAGGGTTCCAACTAACCAATGTGGCCGATGGTAAGCACAGAAATTTTGGCACATCGATCTCCATAGAAAGCGTGCCCGTATGTTCATAATGTGGCAGCCCTTGATCACATGTTGTGTAACCCATAGCTAGTCAGTCAGATGTAGTTGGCACTTGGCCATGCCATGTTAGTGTATGCAATTCAAAGACAGCAAGAGGATGTGAAATTGATCCGGCAGTGGCTGCAGCAATTTTGCCTTTTTGATGTCTGTTGCTCCACTTGCAGTTCAATGCCCTCAATTGCAGTAAAGGGCTGAGATTTTCTGTTATTTGGCATGTAATCTTACTGCGTGTAATGCCACATGTATATAATTTCTCCATTTCCTTGTTCAATTCTTTTTGGAACTTCAAAAGTTTGTAGCCAAAATTTCAAACTTGGATCAGCCCGGACAATGGGTAAAATGTAGCCAAGCATGCTGACCCCAGTTTTAATTTTGATAAATCTTAGGGTTGTGCATTGCATTATCCAAGACGGAGACTAGGGCTGTAATTGAGATGGGTCGAGCAGGTCTTTGGATTGCCGAGCTCAGCTCGAGCTTGAAATTTTTATCTAATATTTGTTCGACTTTGGTTCGGTAAGCTTAGTTTTTTAACTCAAGCTTTTAACTTGAGCCGAGTCGAGCCGGAGTCGTTTATTTTTTAGTTTTTTAATAAAATTTAGTAATTAAGAAATTAGATAAATAAAAAATCTAAATTTAATGAAATTTTTACAACTAACAAGTAGACTCTTTCTTGAAGAGAAATGCTACTTGATGTGTTTAAATAAAAATGTAAAAATGCCAAATCACTTGATGTGTGGTGAAGGGGTTGATAAGTAGAATTTTTCATGAATAAGTAGCATTTCTTTTGTTGAATTAGAAAATTGTAAAAAATTTTAAATAATTAATATGTAACTAATTTATATTTATCCATAATAATCATATATTATATGCCTACATACATTACCAATATATATAAATAATATGATAGTATATATCAACAATTCATATACGATTCCCACAAATCAGTATATGAAATTATTAAATCTTACCGGTAAACTATTATACAAATTATAAAACAGCTAAGAAGTACATTCAATATATATGCATAAGTAATTAGGTTATATATTATATATTTAATTATAAAGTTGTTATGCTTATATTATTAACCAATATTTTAGTTGGGTATGTGTCATTTATTAATTGAGCGGTTATTTGCTGTCACGGGCAAAGTTTTTTTTTTTTTTTTTACGAGTTAAGTTTAATTCGAGTTTAACCGAGCGAGCTATCGAACAGATTAGTTCAATTTAACCCTAAGGGATACCTTTGTTTTCATGGTGGATTAGGCGCGGTGGCAATTGCAAGCAACTACTATGATGCCGTTAGAGCATATAGGTCAATTTCTCTATTAAATTATAAAGAAACTTGCAAAAGAAAAACATATAAATTGATATGATTTGAGCTTATTTTATAATGAAAAGATATTATAATTTGACTTTAATTCATTTCAATAATTATTATTATTATTTTTAACATATTAAACATTTTTATTTATTTGTTAATATTTATTTACTTTTTTACCGTTTTGTATTCGGAGTTTAGATTAATATTAAATATTGCGAATCATAAGGATTGTTTAGGATAATTTAATCATAATTAATCTTAAATTTTCTCATGATATGTATATTACAAGTCGCACACTTGAATACAGAGACTAGCGTATCACGGCAACTTTGGTTTCTCGTAGTGGGTTGGATAAGATGGGGCTGTGCAATGAGGTTCTTATTGATCAGAAGCTATTCGAGTTTAGGAAGGTGAATGATAGATGGTGGAATATCATAGAAAGTAGTCACCGTTTAGTGAAATATATATCCTTAGATCATGAAGCCTTGGGTTGGTTGGGCTCTACAGTGAAGGAATGTGCAGTGTCAAGGGGTGCATATGAGTTTCTGAGAATTCGTAGAAAAGGAGACACGGTGTTAATGGTGCGGAAGGGGCATAACCGAAACAGCAATTTTATCATTCTCTCGGAGTTTGGTCATGATAAGAGGAGATGTTTGATAGTTGTGCAGGAAGGGAGGAAGGGGGAGGGGTGGAGGAACTTCGGAAATGCTTTAATGGAGCTCCATTCACCCTCTGTTCCAAGCATGAGAAACAGAGTCAATCATGAGGCTCAGGCAGGTTACTCTAAGCTGACTAAAGGAATCGGTAGTGGTCCATCGTCGATGGTAGGAGGTGCAAGGTCGTACAACGAGGTGCTCCAAGTGAAGAACATATTGTCTCGAGACGTGCTGCCAAACATGCCCGTGCAGAGGCATGAGGGAGAAGGGAGCGGGCTATTGGGGTCAAATGAGGAAATAATTCTAAAGGTACTTGTCGGTTTGGAGGAACAAGTGGGAGCTATTTTAGAAGAAATTAGTTACTTGAAACACTGCGTCAAGAGCAAGGCAGTGTTGAAAAGTGATGTGGACCGTGTAATGGGCCGTAAATGCAGGCCTATTTCGTTTGGTGAGATGGGCCCTGGGATGGGCCAGGCTGCAGGCCCAAAGAAGACTTGGAGGGCTACATCTCGGGTGTATCCCGAGATTTCAGGTCAGGAATCGAATCGGGTTCCTGTGCAGCAGATAAATAGGTCGTCGGCACCCGCACCGGCATAGAAAAAATCGCCGGTCTCAGTCGACTCCCACCGGCATAGAAAAAACCGTTGGTCTCCGTCAACCATCCTGATGAGCTGGTAGTGTCACGCCGACGGGAAGAAATTGAGGAGGGAGAGATTGTGCTGGAGCCGACTGCAGTGAAGATTTCTAGAGTGGATTTCCAGTTATTGCCACTTGTTTTGGGGTTGGAGATTGGATAGCCTGAGTCGTGTGTGGTGGTCGAAGGGGCGCATGTTGCTTCTGAGGTTGCTCCTGTGCATGTAGTATTGCCAGCAGAGGAGGGATTTTTGAGTTTCCCGTCACCGACTTGTGGGTTGTCTTGGGAGAAGGCACAATCTCAATTGTGTGTGGTGGACGAAGGTTCAATGGTGTTTCCAATGCAGTCAGATGTGTTGGAGTTGAATCTCTCGGTATTGGGGTGTTCGACAGATTCTTTTTCACTGGAAATGGTCTCTTTTGAGGAGAATAAGTGTGGAGATGAGGTTGAAGAATTAAATTTTTTTGCTCCTGTGAATGAGGAACCAGATTCAATGTGTGGCTCGGAATTAGTTGTCTTTACTCCTGCCAGTATTGGTAAGGAGGGGGACTTTCTAACTTCGTTGTGTACACTTCCTCCCAGCGCTAATTATGGGAGTTGTTTGTCAAAGTGGGTTTTCAAGAAAGTATAAGAGATTCAAGCTGTCATTGATTTGGAGGTTTTGAAGAACAATTTAAGGCTTTACTCGTAGCACTTGAGGCTAGCCATTCGAAGTCAGCCTCTACGTGGGATAGAGAACTTAAAAAGTTAACTTGTTCCATTAATTATGATGTGAAATAATGGAGTGGTGGAAGGGATAGAACAAAAGGGAGGGGCAATACAGTTTTATCATGATGCCTAAGATTTTATCATGGAATGTACGGGGGCTTAATGATCGCAATAAACACCTTCGTATTAAATCAATATTGTGGATGTAGAAGGGTGATGTGGTGTGTCTTCAAGAAACAAAGCTGTCACTTATTGATAGGAAAATTGTGCAAAATTTATGGGGGTACTCGTATGTGGGTTGGACTTATTTGGCCTCTTTGGGAGCCTCAGGTGGAGTGTTACTTATGTAGGATAAAAGAGTGGTTGAGTTAATTGAGGAGTGTATTGGAGAGTTCTCGGTTGCGACAATTTTAAAAAATGTGGTTGATGGATGGGAATGAGCATTTGCAGGCTCCTATGGTCCTAACGTGGATAGGGATAGGAGAAGGTTGTGGGGGGAGTTGGTGGCTCTGTACGCCTTATGGGAGGTGTCGTGGTGCATGGGGGTGATTTTAACGCTATTCGCTTTCCTAGTGAGTGATCAGGCACTATCGACATTCTATCGCCATGGAAGAATTTAATGAGTTTATCTTTGATCTGAACCTCATGGACCTCCCTCTAGTATGGGGCGAGTACACTTGGTCAAATGGGCAGGTTTGGTCGAGATTGGATAGATTCTTTGTATCTCCTTTGTGGGAAGCTAAATATTCGGAAGTAAGACAGAAACGACTAGCTCGAGTCAGTTCAGTTCATTTTTCTATCCTTTTGGATTGTGGGGTTATGCACAGGGGGCGTTGGTATTTCAAGTTTGAAAACATGTGGCTAACAGTGGATGGGTTTGTAGATATGGTGCGTGTTTGGTGGTCTTGTTATCAATTTGTTGGTACTCCAAGTTACGTTCTTGCAGGCAAGTTGAAAGCACTGAAATAAGACTTGAAGAAGTGGAATTTGGAGATCTTTGGTCACATTGACAATTAGAAGACTACACTGTTGGAGGAATTGCAAGACATAGAGGATAAATAGTAATTATGTGAAAACTCGGAGGAGGTGTTATTGAGGAAAGGCATGGTTATGACAAACTTGGAGAGGGTTTTGTTGTCATAAGAGACTTCATGCCGTCAAAAATCTAGGGCACTTTAGTTGAAAGAAGGTGATAGGTGTACGAAGTTCTTTCACAGAGTGGCTAATTCACATCGGCATAATAATGCTATTGAGTCATTGCAATCGGGGACTTAGGTGCAATCTTCTCCTCCCGAGCTAGAAAATCATATAGTATAGTACTATGAGATCCTTCTCACAGAATCAGTTCCTTGGAGGCCGAAGCTTGATGCCTTGCATTTTGAAGCAATTGACTCACAGAGTGTGAGTGTTTTGGAGAGACATTTTGTTGAAGAAGAGATTTACGAGGTCATATCTGGCATGGCAAAGGATAAAGTGTCGGGGCCAGATGGTTTTTCAATGGGTTTCTTTCAAACTTGTTGGGACATTGTGAAAGGTGATGTTATGCAGGTGTTCAGTGAATTTCACTCTTTTCAAAAGTTTGAAAAATCACTTAATGCGACATTTATTGCTCTCATCCCCAAGAAATACGGGGTCTTGATTATTGAAGACTTTCGGCTTATAAGTTTAGTTAGTAGTGTATATAAGATTATCTCGAAGGTCCTTGCTAACCGACTTAGCCCGATGTTGGAACATATTATTTCCAAGTCCCAGAACACATTTATTCGTGGAAGAAAAATTATCGATTCAATACTTATTGTAAATGAGTGCTTGGATTATAGAATACGGGAGGGAGGTTCAGGTGTTCTCTGCAAGCTTGACATGGAGAAGGCATATGATCGTGTGAATTGAGAATTTCTTTTATACGTGCTTGAGAGATGTGGTTTTGGGGATAGGTGGATTGCATGGTTGCGTCATTGTATTTCAACAGCCCGGTTTTCAGTTTTGGTTAATGGCGCACCTACTGGTTTTTTTTATAGTTCGTGAGGATTGCAGCAGGAAGATCCTTTATCTCCTCTTCTTTTTGTTATAGTTATGGAGACCTTAAGTAGGATGGTGCAGGCTGTAGTTGGGGGAGGTTTCTTATCGGGCTTTCATGTGGGCAACAGTTTTGGTGGCCCTATTATCATTTCACATCTCCTTTTTGCAGATGATAGGTTGGTTTTCTGTGAAGCAAATAGAAGCCAGATCCAAACTCTATGAGCATTGTTACTTTGCTTTGAAGTTGTGTCAGGGTTTAAGGTGAATTTGGGCAAGTTTGAGATGATTCATGTGGGTGTGGTTTCTAATATCCTCAGCTTAGCAAGCCTTCTGGATTGTAAGGTGTCCTCTTTTCCAATGAAATATCTAGGCCTTCCGCTGGGAGCAACCTTTAAGAATAGAGCTAAATGAGATGGGGTAGTGGAGAAGATAGAGAAAATGTTGGCTAGCTGGAAACAGATGTATTTATCAAGAGGGGGTCACCTCACTCTTATCAAGATACTCTCACTAATCTCCCAACTTATTTTTTATCTTTATTTCCTATGCCTGTAGGGGTGACTAACAGAATAAAGAAACTCTTTAGGGCATTCTTAAGGGGGGGTATGGGGGAGGAGAAGAAATTCTATTTGGTTAGATGAAAGACTGTATTTGCCTCAGTTGTGAATGGGGGTTTGAGTGTGTGTAACCTGAGAACTTTTAATAAAGCGTTATTGGGAAAATGACTTTGGAGATATCATTTGGAGGGGGATCTTTGTGGAAGGATATTATTGACGCTAAATATGGTGTCGCTTGGGGTGGTTGATGCTCTAAGGAAGTGAGAGGGGGGTATGGTGTGGGTTTATGGAAGTATATAAAGAAGGGATGACCATGTTTTGCAAATCACATTCGCTTTGTAGTTGGTGAGGGCATTCGAATTAGATTTTGGAATGACGTGTGGTGTGGAGACCATGCTTTGGAAAGGGTTTTTCCGACCTTATATCGTATTGCAGTGAATAGGGAGGCTTCAATGGCGGACGTGCGTTTCTTTTCTCATGGTGTACATCAGTGGAATATTTTTTTCAACATGGATTTACATGATTGAGAATTACCTATTGTTTCAGAATTTTTCAGCTTACTATATTTCACGGAAATTCCTTTGGCACAACGAGATAGCTTAAAATGGAGATCTAATAACTATAAGTTATGTACATTTAGGGAGTATTATAGCATCCTGACAACACAACTTGATATTACGCCGTTCCTTTGGAAGAATATTTAGAAGTCTCGTGTGCCTTCTATTTTTGTTTGGAGTGCTGCTCTTGGGAAGATATTGACCACAGACAACATGAGGAAGAGAGATGTGTAGTGTTAGATTGGTGCTACATGTGCAAGAAGAATGAAGAATCTGTGGACCATCTCTTATTGCACTGTGAGGTAATAAGGATGTTGTGAGATGAGATCTTTTTAAGGGTAAATGTTGCTTGGGTTATGCCTATGAGAGTGGTGGATTTGTTGGGTTGTTGGTCAAAGATGCAAGGTTGCCATCAAGTGGCAGCAGGGTGTTAGATGATTTCGGTGTATATTATGTAGTGCATTTGGACGGAAATGAATGTGCGGTACTTTGAAGATAAGGAACGCACTACGACCGAGCTGAAGAATTCTTTTCTACACAATCTAATATGTTGGTTTTCCACTATTGTATTACATGGGGATAATGTCCAAAATTTATTGTCTTTAATTTATCGTTCTTAGAATGTAATTAGGAGTTTTTATGTAGAATAATGATAGAGTTACTATCCTACTACTACTCATCTACTACTCTTTTTATAATTGATTATTTATTTATTTTTATTTTACTTACTGATTAATAAAGTAAGTATTAGTAAAGTTATATATTTTTTTAATTCTTTCTTAGTGATTAAAGATGTTAAAAAAATACTTAAAAGAAAATGATAAAAAAATAAAATAAACTTGAAATAAACTTGGATAGTAAATGGATATGCCTATTTCATTCTTTTACTTATGAAAAAAATAAAAAATTCCCATTTCTTAAAGCCGCGCGTTTCGTTGCGTTCGAGAGAAAACGCCCGTCTTCCTGACTTCATCCCCACAACTCATTTTGGAGAAGAAAGCATTCCTTTGCTCGTCTTCTCTCTATCAGAAAATTAGCTCTGTCACGACTCATTTTATTATCCTACATTTTCTTGAATAGGGTGAGATCTGGATGGACAAGGTGGTGGAGGCCGTAGAAATGGCGAAGAAGGAGTGGGACGAAGCGTATAGTCGGACGCAAGAGCATATAAAGGCGATACAATTGTACGGGATTTCTAGGGAGGAGAGGAATCCCAATTCGAATTCCCTTCCGAGATTGAACGGGCTCGCTCAGGACGGCTTGGCTTTCCTCTCCTCGCTCCACTTCAAGCTCGATCTTCTTGCGCCACAGTTGCCCACCGATGACCAAGTCCAATCTGCCACCGCGCTGCTTCAGTCTTGGAAGAACCAATCCCACAAGTAACAAGTCCTCTCTCCCTCTCTCCCCCGGTGAACAAATTTTACTCTCCGTTTGGTTGATAAAAAAAAAAAAAAAAAAAGGGAGCAGAGGGAGGAATAGGATAGTGTCATAATTCTTTTCTTTAATTTTCTTCTTCTTCCTGTTGTTTTTTTTTTTAAACTTGAATTGCCTGAAAAGAACTGAAATTTCAAACCAACAGACTGAAAATGGTGGCATTGATTTGTCGACTTTGCGCAGTCCTGGGAGATGTGTTTTAATATTTGCCTTAATTTCTGAGCAACCAACCAAGCTCTCGTTTATTGATTTCCTATAAGGGCTTTTTATTTCTCTTAGTAAGTAGTTTGGTAATCTCTGTTTATTGTCTTGACTTATATAAATAAAAAAAAAAAAAATCTTTGTTTATTGTCTTGGTTGCCAGTTTGCGATTGAGTCTGAGGAATGCCAATTTGCAAGCAAAGGCTAATATAAGGAAGGCTGCTCAGGAAGAGGTAATCAGCTCCATGTTAAATTACTGTCGTAAAATGTTAGTCATTTACATATATCTGCATTAAGCCATCTTTTCTCTGGCAGCGATCACCTGATATAGTTTTCTAATATCCGTTGCTAACAAACTCACTATGTGGAAAGCTAGTGATTAGTTACATTCTGAGTGCTTGTGAGAGAGGCTTTGATTCAGGTCTAATTTTTTTATATGGTTGTGTTGTTGCAGAGAGAACTTCTTTTGGGTGGTGGAGGGGAGTCCACAATTCGCAGACGCAACTTACAGTATGTATGATGCTTTCTAGATTAGTTCATATATTCAATGCAGTGATTGTAGTTCTGGACATTTTATGAGCTTGGATAAAAACAGCCATATTCTTGACATGGGTTTGTTAACATACTGTATGACTTATGACCGTCTTTTTAGGACAAAAGCTGGAATGACTTCTGCTGCAGAAAGCATCACCGATAGCCTTCGCCGTACTCGCCAATTGATGGTTCAGGTTAGTAGCTCTTTTTCCTCTTGTTTTCTTTTGTAATGGTTTTTCCTGGAATGTATAATTGATTTATTTATTGTATCACCATGTGCTTATAGGAGGTGGAAAGAAATACAAGCACACTTGCAACTTTCGGTGGGTTCTCTTATTCCAACATCTTATGCAAATTATCCTTGTTTAATCATGATGAAAGTATGAAATTTGACGAGAATTATATCTTGAATTTTACGTAGAGTCTGGATATTTTTTTTCTGTTTTGAAGGTGGATAAAAATAATGACATACTCAAGGGATTAAAAAATCACGTAACTGTTTTGATACGACTGCATGACTTGGTCAAAATTCTTGAATCTACTTTAAATCATTGATCAAAGTGACGAAAAAGAAAATAAGGTAGAATCTTCCAGTGGAAGTGGTCCAGTTGAAGCTGTGGTGAAATACTTATTCACTTGCTATTAACTTAAATACAATATGTGATAGGATGATTGTACAAGGCTTCAGACATGAATTCGTTTTTTTTTTTTTTGGCAAATATGGTTCGGATATATAGAGGAATCAACGGGAGTGTTAAAGAAGGCTGAAAGTGAATACAAAGGGCACCGCTCATTGTTCATGCGAACTCGAAATTTACTCTCCACAATGCAACGTCAAGATGTCATGGACAGGTAAAGATGGATTTTTTCTTTTCTTTCCATTTCCCAATGACTAAGTATCTCTATTTGCACAAACTTATGCAAGTTTCTTTATGTGCACAGGCTGATACTTGCAGTTGGAGTTTTCTTGTTCTCATGTGCTGTTCTTTATGTTGTCTCAAAGCGCATTGGGATACTCAAGTTGCAGAGAAAGGTTACTGCTGCCATAAAGGCTGGTATGGTGGGACAAGCAAAGATAGGACAAAGAGCTGATGCAGATGGCATAAATCTTCCCCAGGTCCATGAAAATGCAGTTCATGAGGTGGATATTCCTTTAGAACAACATATGCATGATGAACTGTAAAATTTAATTTTAATGGCTTTCCGTCTTCCTTGTGCCCTTATATTTGGCCCTTAGGCCTTATATAAGGCAATATTTATATATGCCCCTTCTACATAGCAGTCTGCTTTCCCATTGGCTTTGTTTAATTAATCTCAAAGTGAATGCTTCACTCTCAGTTTCGTATAGTTGGTTTCCAAAGGCCAGCCATGTACAAATTTATTTACAATCTCTGTCTGTGCAGTAGGTGTGAAGAAAATCGTACATACGGTTCACCTTTAGCTAAGAGATACAAAGATGTCTTAATAATTGTAAAGCAACCCTTGATCTGGCATTCAACCAATTTTCGAACACCACACTGATGAGCGACTCTCGGAGATAGAGCTTTTGAGTGCCTTATGCCAAGAGCCAAAAATTCTTGTGGGTTTTTGTATTGAGAAGATAGCCTTCATTTTGGCCCTTTTTCTGAACCCCAACACAGGTGCAGTTGCTATTCTCAATCAAATACTCTGCCGTGTCTACCACTTTTGCTGCTCTCATAGACCCTCCAGGCCGCCTACATCTGTTGTTGGTACACAGTAAAACCACGGGGGGAACAGTTAATAATAAATAAATAAATAAACTAAAGTCCAGTATTTTAAGAATCAATAAACGCGTAAAAGAAGTTAATTATAACGAGAAACAACTTTTAATAACTGGCTGTTACCAATTCAATTCAATTCTATGGGCAAGCAAAGACATCCATGATTTCCTACATACTCGGCTTTTAAGGGAACAAGTTCTGGTTGCTCATGTTCTTTTCTAAATTGGCATTGCTCACCTGTTCGGTTTTCCTTTTATCTCTGAGTGACTGATCGGTAAATAATGCATGCATGAATGCTATTGGTATTATGAGAATATTGCTCTTCATCTAAGATCTTGCCATCTACAATTACACCAAATGAAAATCATTTTAACACATTGATTAGTGCGGTTGGAGATGACAAAATTTCAAATTGAAGTGGTTTCATGTGATCTTTCAAATCTGCTTTATAATAAAAGTAACTTTACAATCAAAAAACCATATCGTCGTATCAGTTTGTGAAATTACTTTTGTGTAATTCAAGTATTTATGAATTTAATATATTAAAAAAAAATAGAATTGCTCTATTGTTATTTTCTGAAACCATCTATAAACATGACTTCCTTTAACTTTTAGATGATTCATGGCAAATTTTCATGATTATTTTTCTTTTATTTTATGGAGGGAAGATATTGAAATATTTCTAATAATGTTGTTTTCATCTAAGATGTTCATGTGAAAAACTCACCCTAAAATTGACGAAGAGAGACTCCGACGCTGCCCTACAAATATGAGATCGATGTTGAGCATCTTGCTTTGAAAGAGAATAACCCTCGCCTTATCTTTGCCCTCTATTTCCACCCTCTTTACACTTACAAGAAGCTTCGGCTGAGCAATCTTGCATGCATGCTTCATTTCTTCGAGAAAATCCACGTTCCCTCCACCTACATCTGAGCATGAAATGGCAGAAGAGGAGCCTACCTTAGGCCTCCTCATGAATGTAGAGAATGCGTTTGGCCGCGAGCTTGGGTACTTCCCAACATGGAGGAGAATCAATTCATCTTGCTCAAATATTGCATGTGATAGAGTGTATTGTAATGCGATCGTTGACTCTCGGGTTGGCTCTGCTATTACCATTACCTTCCTTGTTGGAGGAGTCCTTCCACCTTGCATGGCAGCCTACCGCCTTCGGTATTATTAGCAACGACAATCACTGTCACCACTATAAATCTAACCTAGTATCCACCGCTATCAAAAACACAACTTTGGGGTGGAGCGTAGAAAAACAATCAAAGAAATTTTGTTTTCCATTAATAATAATGGTGATGTTGGTGTCAACTGACTTGGTTTATAAAAAGTCGGAGCAGGAAAAAACTCAAAAGACAACCCTAGCTTCCTTTACGAAGAAATTTATTTATTAATTTGCAAAGATGCCTTTACGAAGAATTTTAAAAATACGAGATGGTCATTTCGATGTTTTTAATGTTTATCCTTACGCAGGACAACAACTATTGACAGATCTTTTAACTTTGATTCAAAGCTAAATTTGGGGTGGTCGGGATGTTTGTTTTTGGAAGCCCCCAACAACCCCTTAGATCCCGTCAATACCAGCAAAGCTCAAAAACAGTTTAGTTAAAGGTTTTGAGTCGTCACTTCACATTTGTTGTTTTTGTTTTCTCGAGTATTTAAACAAAACAAAAACGGAAATCCTCGTCCATCTCATCATCTGTTGATTAGTTTACAAAAATTTAGTTCCAGTCAGTTGTTTTTTGTTTTCGGACTCGCGTAAATGCACTCTGTAAGGAAGGACACCACACTTGCAGGTAATGACACGTGTCAATCAATGTCTTATGAGAGATCACCCATAATTATTTTATATATAATTATATAAATCTGCATATTATTATATAAATTGCATGTTGCAAAAAGAAAAGGGCTAGGCTATCCCACTAAAGAAAGTTGGTGAAGTGAAATATACAAGTGAGGAAGTGAAGTAACAGAAGACTCTTTTCCGCCGTGATTGGCATAATCCCCAGCCTTCAAAATGGAGGTCTGGAGTTCGAAACCTCCTTCCCCCAAATGTATAAAAATAAAATAAAAATGTTGGTGCGGGACAGCTAAATTAAACTGCATGTTGCCGGGAAGTATTATGAGTTCAGAGAGTCAGACGATATGCTTCGACCATCAGTAGGCAACAATATATATATTACTCGCCAGCTTATTGTTGTCATCACCATTTTGGCCCCAACCCAGTTTGGAGGAGAGCTATGCCAAGATTAGTAAAATGCTCATTTTTTTTGTGTGTGAAAAACAGGATCTATTCGCAGATACTCACCAACAAAACGATCAGCTTTTGGCGTTTAATTTCTCCAAAAGTATCTTGTTTAGAAGCCCAGGATTCGCTTTACCTTTTGACACTTTCATTACCTGCATGATATTCAGAATCTCTTGCTATAATAAGTATGGTAGAGATAACAAAGCTTCATATTAAAACCCCCACAAAACTTTTACCTGGCCAGCAAAATAACCTTGTAGCTTAGTTTTGCCCCCACGATATTGCTCCAGCTGTTGGGGGTTCTCTGCAAGTACTTTTTTTACCATTTTCTCGATCTCCACAGGATCTACTATCTGTCATTTTCCAATCCATGAGACCCCCCCTTGACCTTAATTTCTACTAGACAATAAAGAGTAAACTCTCTCTTTCATAGGACACCAGTTAATGAAACTTCTCCCACTTTTAAGGGTGCTAGATGTCCCAGATGCTTGTGAAGCACGGGCTTGGATTAGAGAATAACTCATTCAGCCTTTTCAACATCATATGGTCACCCATATATCGGGTGCATTGCTTCTCAAGCTAAATCTTGACATTATTATGTTTGAAAAATAGTTTGTGGATGTGCAAAAACAAACAAACAAAACAAAACACAAGGTTCAACTTGCCCAAACTTTGGGTTGCAATCTTAGTGACATTGGAAAATATCTTTCACCTAAAGTAGTTACCCACTTCATTTGCTTAATCTTGGTCACATAGCAAGCCAAGAAAAATTTAAGCATTGGCTATTATGTTAATAAGATGTCTTCTTCCATCAATGCAGTGTATAAAATCCTTAAATATAATCAACTTGAAGCTACTATAAATGACCTAATTTCTCTCATGATCTCTAAGAGGATCAACTTAATATAAGAACAGAATAGACAATTCCTAATTTAATAAGATCTGTTTATAAAGATCCTTAGGTACAATGGCATCGACTATAACTAAAAGTCGTTGTGTCTGGCACACTCTCATATCAGTCCCAAGACCATGTATCCCTCACATTTGAGCAGCCAAATCATAGGTCTTCTCAAACATATGCATCTCATAAAAGCATTTTACGTCCAAGGTAAGGAAAGGAGATTTTGTACGTAAAAAACAAGAATAGAGAGCACCATTTATTTTCTAATATTTGAAAATAATTATATTTACATAAACTCCTAACTAAAGTATCTTTACCTGAACCAAATCCTTTTCTTTTATTAGTCCCTTGACAGTTCCACCTTTGGCTAGTAGCTCAAACAATATCTGCAAATCACAATTTACAGGTAGAGGATTTAACAAAAAAGGAATGGTTAAATATGTCCAAAGAAGAATAGGACCACAGAAAAACTATCATAAGGTCCCTATGCACTTGTTGACCGCTTTAATTCTGATCCTGCATAGTGTGCAGATATCTTAAGACCTTGCCGCCTTGTAGCCTTGCAATTTGTTAGTTAAATCCCCATGCCACATGCTATTAGAAGATTAATACAAACTAGTTTTGGATTATATTTTACCTGCTTATTTTTTATAGAGCCTCTTATGATCCTATCATGTTAGCAGGTAATAGGGAGGGGAGGGGTAGAAAAATAAAGCGAAGGACATCACTTACACTGATTGAGATTGCCACAAATGATAACACATAAAATCCTCAGTAATTGACAAGACAAAAAAATAAAAATAAAATTAAGAAAAAATACAGTATATTGACAAACAGGTGAATCAGAAATATATACACTAAAGATATGATAAGCACAAAAGATCTAAAGATTAAAATGAATTTGGAATTGGTAGTATTAAGCATTACTACCAGAAGCAGACTCTTACCTCTTTCCCAATCTTTCCACTAATGGTCCCACCTTTTATGGAAGCTATCAATTCGGCTAGCTCCTGGGGGACTAACTTAATCTCATTTATGGTCAACTTTTCATTTTTCATGTAGGCAGCAATATCACCCATTATCCAATTGGTAGCCAGCTTCACATCAGCTCCCTTTGCAATAGTTGCATCAAAAAATTGTGCAACCTACGGCATTCATTTAAGCAAAAGAGCCATATCTTAGAACGTTCTAGCATGATATATATCAAATGATACTATTAAGCAACAGAAACATGGTTGTACAGGCATGTGGGACTGTGCCTTCGTGTTTGCTTTTGAAGTAGGACTAAGGAAAATGCACCAAGGGACTGCATTTGAGGCTTAATTGACCTTTGCCACACCTAAAACTGTGATGCTCAAGAGGCATGTACCAAATCCTTGGCAGAACAAATATACAGGATTCAATTCCAGAATTAAGAGATCACAAGCATGCGCATGCACGCACAACTTTTCTATTGCTTTTCATCTTAATTTTTTTTATCAAAATAAAAGTAGAGTTGTAAGGCCTTGGGCACACTTTAACATTGAATGAATATGTCAGATATCTGCAGCTTAACCCAGATTTATTTTTTTATTTGTTTAACTATTTCATTAACTCTAAGTATGCAATATGAATTTGATGTTAAATTTTCTACTCTATTCTTTTCTACCTCTTCTTTACTCTTTTGATTGGCCTTTTCCTTCAATTCCCAAATATGTACAGCACAAACTTTAAAATGCCAATGGGGAATACCTGGTCAGTAAAAACTTTCTAAATAATGAAGAGGACTCACATTAATGTCATTTGCAAGGAAAAGAACATCCTGCATGCTTAGGCCCATCTTCTCATACCTCCGACGCTTCATTTCTGGAGCTTCTGGCAATGAATCACAAATAGCATCAACGTATTCTTTAGTGAGGATAACTCCAGGAAGGTCTGGTTCTGGGAAATATCGATAATCAGCAAGCCCTTCTTTTTTCCTCATTGTAACTGTTTTCTAAACATTATAGCGAAGGTTAATGGAACATATAAGGAGACACAAAATGACCAAGTTAATCATATCTCTATTGCTTGTTACATTAGATGACTCAAATAAAAGCAACATGTAACAACAACCTGCGCGCCTTCTTCCCAAAGACGAGTTTCCTGTATAATTTGATCACCCTTCCCTTGGCTATGAAGCTGCACCTGCCTTGAAATTTCAAAATCAATGGCCCTACTCACTGACGAGAACGAGTTCAAATTTTTTATCTCAACCTGCAGATCCAAAATGTAATCAGATACGGTGCTACCAATGATAATGCACACTAAACAGAGAAGAGTCATTGCATTTTGCTGTAATCAATCCTTTAAAATATCCATCTTCTAAAGCAGTGTCAGGTAAAAATTACTCATTTAAGACGTGCTTTAACCAGAGGTCAAACCAACATAGGTGCCCATGTTGCGAAAGTGTGGATATTATACGAAATGAATATTTTCTAAGTATGTATTGGACATTTATTTCTCAATAATCAGTTAAAAACTCCCTTTTTTTCTTCTGACTAGGAAACATAACTCATGCACCCACAGGTTCCATGGGGTTGAGCCCATGACCTAACCCTCCACCCATCAACACATTAACTATGTGGATGGATATGCCATCTGGACCAATGGTGCTTTAAACTTTAACTCTCTCTCTCTCTCTCTCTCTCCAAAAGAAACAATAAACCTTCCAAATTGATGCGAGATTGGGGTCGGCTGATCTTACTTTACAGTAAAAAACATCGAGATTCCATCATAATACCTGCTTCTCTTTACTCAATTACTCGTTCACATATGTACACTTCAATCAACGCTGCCTAAACTTGGTCTAAGTATCAGAACCGCCTTTCAGGAGAAAACTAGCATCAGTTACAAAAATACCTTCTCTAGATAAGTTTCATAGTAGTTTGACAAGGGAGCTTTGTTTCATTTATGACAAACAAAAACAAGCAAGGAAATAACACTATTTCCTCTTCAGATTTCCCTGTTGATGATATTTTCCTCAAATCTTTTGTAAAACATAATTTTATTTGTCTTTTTCCAAGATAACATGATAATGTGATAATTTCCAAGCATTAAAATAACAATCTCCAAATATTTTAAGAATGCAAGTTGGAAAAATAAGCTTATTGCATGCAGCAGAACATTTTACAGGTTTTATAAACATTTTCAGTTTCCTAGTTGCTAGGGAAACGATACAAGTTAGAAGAAAGAAGTAAACTACCTTTGTCCCAAACTGTGACTGCCCAATTGGTCGAATTGATACATTGACATCACAACGAAGTGAACCTTCTTGCATATTACCATTACTAACTCCCAAATACCGAACTAACCTCTGTAGTTCTGCTGCATATTCCGCAGCTTCAATACCAGTTCTCATATCAGGTTCAGAAACAATCTCAAGTAAGGGCACCCCTGCTCTATTTAAATCAACCTGCAATAAAATCAACAATATCAACAAGACTTATAAGATAAACTACCTTTGCCAACAACAGTTCTCTTCTCAACCTATGGAAAAGAGCTATTCTGTAATATAAAAAAATAAAAATAAAAAATAAAAAAAAATTTGAAATGCATACTATCTGATTCTTCTTCGGCTGGTCAATTGTAAGGCAATATATTGTAGAATACTTGTGCTTATATAATCAATTTAACCCATAAATCATATCACTAAGATGTGAACCTGATTAAACCATGAGAACAGCAATGCTAGAAATAGATGAAATCGTGAAACAGATATATTATTGGAAAGAAAAAGAGAATGCAGTTTAAAACCTAGTAAAAAGTGGTACAGTTTATAGGCAAAGGGGTGGCAGTAATTTCCTGTGAGTAACTTCCACTTTCCGAATGAAGTAGTTTTCCTGCATCTTCTTCCATGTGAACCCTTGTAATGCCAAATTTCCGGTGCCCACCACCAAACTCCACCGGAAGATCCAAATCTAGATAACCACCAGTTGCAATAGGAACATCAAACTGTGATATTTGGTAGCCCTTTGGAAGATCAGGGTAAAAGTACTGTTTCCTATCAAATTTTGAGTTGAAAGACAACTTGCAATTGAGTGCAAGACCCACTTTCACGGCGTACTCAATGACCTTTGAGTTCAAAACTGGCAAAGCACCAGGAAGACCCATGCAAATGGGGCAGACACTGGTGTTTGGAGGAGACCCATAATTGTAAGGACAACTGCAGAAGGCTTTGGTGAGAGTGTTGAGCTGCACATGGGTTTCTATACCAATGACTGCTTCATAATCTTTTGAGACGTTATTGGTTGTTATGGTCTGGGTGCGTGGTGGAACTTTGATTCGGGGATTTTGCTTTTCTTGGGTGGCTGTTTGGGATTCTGTGCTTTTCATAGTGCAATATAAAACACCCTTCTTTCTTATAAACAATGCAGTTGGGTATAACATCAACGGGTGGTTTTGAATGCTTCTTAAAAAAGCGGAAGCCATCATGGTACTCATTCAACCACAGTATCAAACACTACCAAGGATGTATCTGCAAAAAGCATTAAAAAGGCAATGATAAGCAAAAAGGATATTCCCGCCGCGGCCCGGGGGGGGGGGGGGGGGGGGGGGGGGGGGGGGTCACACCAAAATTAAAATCAGAACCAAAGTCACTTAGAAGAACTAAAACCGATGAACACCCAGATGATATCTTCACGCTCGAAAATTGAAAATCAGTTAAGATTACGAAAAATGACAACTCTGAGGTATGCTGAAAATATTTCGCAGAAATGAAAAGGCTTTCAATGTAAAGAAGGTTAACAAAAAAAAGAAGAAGAAGAGTCCACGTATTAAGTACAGTGCAGAGTCTGAAGAAACCAAAAAAAAAAATTGAAAGAGGAGAATGGCGAGAACTATTTCTGACCTGGACGAGCAGCAGAGAGAGACCCAAAGAGCCGAACAGCCCACCAACAGTCATCCGTGCGCAAGTTATCAACAGAAGTGAGTACAGGACGACCAGGTATTGTAATGCGAGACCCGATCCTAGCGCCTAACCCCAAGAGCTACGAAACCGACCCGAAATCGTGCAGGTAGGTGACAGAAGAAGCCTTACACTCAGCCCGCAATCAAAACATAACTGATAAGCAGCCCAGTTTTCTTGCCCATGGCCCACAAAGCAAACAAGCATACTCGGCCCAATACCAATAGACACGCACCCATTCCTAATTGGTCAATTCGGTTGTAGCCTAGGCCCTACTAGCCCAAGGTTAACTTATTATTTCCTGTTATCCGAATAAATATTCTTTCCAATTAAAATAAAATTATAAATAGTACCCATTTAGCATGAAATATATAGTATATAGATTGAGTAGTGCTACTCTGTCGCCTGCATTGCCCACTCTTTTGTGTCTGATGCAAATTATTATTTTTTCTTTATTTTTTATTTCAAACATTTTTAAACATGTTTAAACATTTTAAAAAAATAAAAAATATATTAATAAAGAGGCGTTAGAGCCGGAAGGGGCCTTTCAGTATTTTACACCAACCACTGATAAAAAGACACGTAGGGATTCTAACAAAATTAACAATACAATTACATGTATGGAATCTTCATAATTTTGTCTCCTCCCCCGCCCCAATCTCTGTTCTCCTCTCCCCCCTCTCTCTCTCCTCCCCCCACCCCTTGTCAAGCAGCCTCAAGCTTCCTCTCTCTCTCTCTCTCTCTCTCTCTCACACACACACTAAAATTTGAGTCTTTGCTAGTATCAAGAGCTCCAGATTTGTTGTGTTGGAACTTATATTTCTTGGTATCGAACCTAAAAGCATGATAACTGAAAATGGCTCCACCTCAGCTCCACAAAAGAGCACAATTGAAAGTGGTCCCAACTCAGTACCACGCAAAGGTCCTCCGCACCTTCACTCGGCAGAATCTTCTATAACAACTATGTAATTTTGTTGTGAAATTATTCTTTGTATTGAGGAATTGCAATTCTGTTGTCATCGACTCACAGCTAGGCTAGATATGCCAGCGCACACAATCTGCTCGATACAATGCTTGAGCACCATTGGGTATTGTTTTCCTTTAAATAGCACACTGTATATCCAACATTTGGTAAGGAAAATGAAATATATGAAATCCTTCAATCTTTCATAACCAGACAGATTGTTATTTGACAAATGAGGAGGGAATCGGGAGTTGGGATTGGGCCAGTGAGCTAGTTATAGAAAAGAAGCAAAATTTCTAAGAAAGAAAGGTTAGAGGGATTAGGTGGAATGGGACCTGAGAGATGGCTAGAGGAAAGATCCAGTTGTGGTTGGAAACGGGTTTCGGAAGACGGGGGAGAAGAAAGAATAGAGAATGGGGAAAGGGAAAGGGAGAGGAGGGAAAAGTCACACCCATCGTAATTCTTGTAAGTCTCTTACGTGTCCAAATTTCATTGAAAGGTGTAAAAAAGAAAAAAACACTTTACTGGTTTGAAGATTTTCTCATATTAATAATATTTTTTTAATTATTAAAAAAATTAAATACATAAACAAAACAAATTGAAAAGGTGTAGTATCATTATTCATATGGCATATGGGTTATTTCAACTGCCAAATATTACGAAATTTATAATAAATATTAAATCAATTCATTTAAGAGAAAATGGTAAACGAGATTGTGGTCCAAAGTAATGTCTTTCTACTTTGCGACAGATCAGAAAATCAAGAAGAGAGGAGATAAACTTGAAGTCAAACCGACTGACTTGTGTATATAATGCCACTCACAAATGTTTATCGGTACCGCAAATTGTTGCTATTGGGATGGCTTAAACGTAGGTGTACCGCCCACTAGAGACGGAGGACCCCACGAGGCAAGATCCAACCAAAGTTGGAGTCTTTGTTGGGAGAGAGGCAACTCCTTGTTGGAATTCTGTCGCTATTTTAGCTCGAGAAGAAAAAGAAGGAAGAAGAGGAGAAACATGGAGGTACTGCAGTCATGGAGAGTGAGATTCTCCTTCAGGAACGCAACCATTGTGGTCTGCTTCTTGAACGTCGTCGCTGCTCTTCTCTTGCTTCAGAACTTCTTCTCTTCGGCTTCTTCCCGCTACAGAATCTCTACATCTCAATTCACTTCTGGTCTCTCTCTCTCTCTCTCTCTCTCAAATTTTTATTTTTATACTGCTAGGAATTTCTTTATAAAATGTTTTTTTTTCCTCTTTTTCTATTGGGTAAATGCGTTTTTGGTTTATCGGATTAAGGAAGAATTAAGGAGTTCTTGTCAAATTTAGCAGAAATGGATTCTTGACATTTTGATCTTTCATTCTGTTGATTAACTGGGCGACCCATATTTTGTTTAGCTTGGGTTTATTAGAATTTAATCTTAAATTCGATGGGTTTTGATAAATTTTGCGGGTCTGCTGCGATAATAAGCGTATTCTAGAGCTCCTATGTAGCCCTGATTTTAAGCGAGTATAATATTAAGCTTTGAAAAGCTATAGGGGAAGGACGGCCGATATTCATAGGTGTAAGAAATTAAGAATAGGGCGTTGTGGCCGATATTCGTACGATGGCCGTAGAAGAAGAAGAAGAATAGCGTTTTGTGTTTGAGAGAAATGACTTGCAGAGAAATGACTTGCAGTCCTCGCTACATTCTGAGGTTCCTTGAACTTGGAGACCATTCTATTACAACGCCATGGGATTTTATAGTCTGATTAACTTTCTATTAATATCTCGCTTCAAGCGTGACTATGTTCTTCTGTGGGGTTTTGTATGCAGTGCTCTCGACTCGCTTATATTAAAACGATAAAGGAAAGATGCACCAATGGTTATTATGTGTAATTGGATAACCCATTTGTGTTTTCCTAAGATTAATGTTTGATGTTAGTTGGATCTTTTCTCTGTTTGGCCTGCAAATCCTAGATGTCTTGATGAGCTTTAAAGTTGCTAATTGACTCAGATACATTGTGTAAAATTTTCAAATGCAGAGCAAAGCCAATATATCAAAGAATCTGAAGAGATCCGCCTTGCTATGCAACCATTGGAACTGATCAAAAGAGTAAGTATGGCTTATAATTTGGATGCATTCATTATTATGGCTTTTCCTGCTGTAAGTTAAACAATTCCCACATTTTAGAAGTTTATCGCTCTTGGTTTTCTTTTTCGTTTGGGATCTTTTTTTTTGGGGCTATGGGGTGGCAGAACGGAAGTTGTTGCTTCAAAGTTTGGACTGGATGTAGTAATTTGTTTCCAATGTTCCCCTTCTTCTTCCATTATCAAATGAATAATTAGAATAACTGCAGTGCAACCTACTGATCAAAGGATATGCTTGGGATGAGTTGAAGACTCAAACATCCTAGGTTTAATTCCCCACTAGAGTTCTTCTGGATTACCTGATATACAGTTCTCGTGGGTGGAGTTGTGTGTCCAAACTTTGGACTTCGAAGGACACTCCCTTGGCGAGATCCATGTCATCTAACAAAATAATTGAATTGCGAGTACATTTACATTGAGTTAAATCTTTCCCCATTTATAGGTGATGGAAATTGAGCAAGAAGCATATGCAAAGCCAGAGATGGTCCAACAGAAAGATACAAAGCAAACTGCTGCAGTTGATCTTTCTAAAAGGTTAAAGGATTTTCGTTCCCTAAATGATGCTGGCAGCTTGAAAGGTCTCCCTCTCTCTCTCTCTCTCTCTCTCTCTCTCCACCTTTGAATTGTCAATTAAAAAACAAGCACAGATTTCCTAGTATCATTCAAATATAAACTTATTTTGTTATGGATGATGTGTAGTGTTATTTATGTTTTATCCAAATTGTTTGTCCTTAAGCAAAGAGGAAAACCTGTCATGTTGCTTGATTCAGCTGTTTTTCATGTTTGCAGTCATCTAATTTCTTTCTGTTGTGAGCTGTTGTTAAATTGTGACTTTTCTGGTACAATCTTGCAGCTCACGGTTTAAGTCTGGCATGCAGTTGTGCTCCACTATTGTCATTGAATTACTTACATTTGGACTTTGAGTTTAGAATTTTGGATCACTTTTATAGTTTTTGGCTGGCATATCTAGCAAGTAGAGCATTGCACTCGTCTTATCTGGGAAAAGTTATTATTTTTTTTTAACAAGCAAAAGTATAATTTTATTGCAATCGCAATAGGAATAGCCCAAGTACACAGGAAGTATACATGGAAAACACCTAACAACTACTAGAAAGTTAGAACTACATAAAGATACAAGGAACGCTCCCGATCTTTGAAATGCCTACCATGTCGCTCCATCTAAAGGCATAATACAATGAGAATCATTTTCTACACCACAGCTATATGAACGTACCCCAAAGATCACTCCAACACCTGAAACTATCCCTTACCCTTATAGGCATTACCCAGGTCACACCAGTCCAGTTGAAGATATGATCCCACAAAAACCTGGCCACCTCACAATGTAATGAAAGATGGTCTACAGTTTTCCCATTTTTCTTACACAAATAGCATCAATCCAAAATGATAATACCACATTTCCTCAAGTTATCAATGTAAAACATTTTCAGGTCTTATTTTAATAAGTGCGGCATTTTTATAGTTAAGTTGCTTGTACATACATCTCTAGAAAGAAAGTTCTATGAGATTCTCAATTAGTTTAGGTATTCTCCTCCTAACTAGGTGTTACCTCTTGTATACTCTCTATGTACTTGGGCCTATGCCTATTCTTATTAATATAATATTTTACTTATAAAAAAAATAGTTTGGGTGTTCTGATATTATGTTTGACCAAATGTGGTCTTTGCCGTGGGATGTAACTAAGAGAAGGGTAGTGATAAGATTACTACCCTATTACTACTTATATCTATTTGAATTTTTTTTTTTTTTTTTATCATTTTCTTTTA
Organism: Juglans microcarpa x Juglans regia; assembly: GCF_004785595.1. NCBI lineage: Eukaryota > Viridiplantae > Streptophyta > Magnoliopsida > Fagales > Juglandaceae > Juglans > Juglans microcarpa x Juglans regia. Next base: position 36,274,525 of record NC_054594.1, on the reverse strand, counting down.
AGTATTTTTTTAATATCTTTAATCATTAAGAAAAAAATTAAAAAAATATATAATTTTACTAATAGTTACTTCCTTAATCATTACGTAAAATAAAAAATTTAAAAAACAATTAAATACAAAAAGAGTAGTAAATAGGTAGTAGGAGAGTAGTAACCCTATCATTTTCCCTAAAAGAAAGCTGTTCTCTTTGTGGTTTGGTATTGGTCAAGATGTGTGCCATTTTCTATTAAATCATTGGCCATTTCTGTTTCTCACATAATCTAAGATTCGCAAGTCTCGCACAAAATCCAGGAATCCAATTAAACATGAAGTCAAAGCTTTTATCACCATATTTATGTTTTATCAATTCTCTCTGGTCTTCCATATTTTCGTCTTGGGTTGTAATTACAACATTGGTAATGTGATGAACATGAGTTTAAGAATATTTATGATGTTCCTTAGCTTTGGAGGAATGGCGTAAACGGAAGATGGAACGTGCAAGACAGCGGGAACTAGGAAAAAATGGATCTGCCACCTCTCAAGCCTGATGCAATTGTTTTTACTCTTGGAAAGTATTGAAACACTTGTGAAACTTCATACCAAGTTATACGAACTTCTCTTTTACTTGTATATATCGCTGATAGATGTACTATTGTTGTTTTAATTGCTGACGGATAGATGATGGATATGAACTTCCAGTTTGGATTGCAAGATGATTTCATCTTATCTCAATATCTTAACACTACAAACGCAAATATTTTTTAATTTTAAATATTCAATTTTTTTATCTAATCATTACCTAATAATCACTATAACTTTTCTAAACTTCCAAACAAATCATTTCACTATTATTTATAAACTATTTTGCTATTAGTTATAAATTTTTTATCTCATCTCAACATCTAACGAGGCTTTAATGTTTTTGTTCAATCTCTGCTTTCTCCCCCTTCTTGAGTTCATCCTATTTTTAATCGTATTTGCTTAGTCTAAGTATTAAATACTTCTGAAGCACGGAGACATAGTAAAATCCAATTAATCGGGGGTAGGCACAGAGAATTTGGCGTGCTTTGGGAATTCTTGCCTTTTTTAAAATGAAAAAGAAAAGCACATTAGAAAGATGATGTACGTACATTATATGTCCCCCTTTTGATCTCATCGCTTTCCTACTGAAGTTCATGGCTTTTATACCGAGACAGGGAGGTAGAAACGAAGGAAAGAGGGTCTTGCAGTTAGCACAAGCTACCATTCTGAGGCTATGTTGATGTTGAGATGAGATGAGTCAAGTTGAGTGACATAGTAGCAACATGTTTTACTAAAGAAGCTAATGGCCATTGCAAGGTTCTTGTCTGGCAAACTGGTCCTTTATTTCACCAGCCACATTACAAGATCTAAACGAATTTGTGATTTGTGATGAACAGAAACATCGTTCAACTAAATCTGAAGTACGAGAATCCAACAAAAATGGGAACTATAAATGGGCCATCAAATGCTCAGTTCTGTATCACTTAAAGAAAATGCCTTGATAAAGGAAACATGGGAAATCAATCAATTGCATCCCAACCACAGATATACATCAAAGGCAGCAGTTTTCTCCGGAAGAAAGAAAGGCAATTGAATCATGGATGGCTATTACATACTCTATTGAACTCTTCCCTCCGGATAACTATAAAACCTACCTGATTCATCCACTAAGATGTACAAATGAAATAATAGTAATAATAAGAGAAGGAAAAGCCGCCTCCATCTGCACATGCACGATACAATTTCTATACAAGCCAATTTTGCAGAGTCATATGTACAAGCTAAAAGTACAAAAAGGTTCATACAGTCAAGCATAAAACTTACATTGCAACCAGCCTCGTGGAAATAGCTTGCAGAAAGACTTTTCCCCCAAAGTCCAGAAAAGGGATTACAGCAATTTCTTAAAATGTCAATGTCGGCCTGGCAGCAGGTTTCTGTGGCTTACAAAATCTCCAGCTGTCAAAGTTCCTCACCGGCTGGGGACAGCCAGTATTGCGTAGTCAGTCCAAGAAAACAGTCACATATGAGATATCCCGTCAAAGCTTTTATGATACTCTGATCAAGAAATCACACTAGCAGCATCTATTTTGAGGGAAAAAGATGACCAGAAATTTAGAAAGCCAGGTGACAATTTGTAACGGAAGGTCCACCCTCATCTGCATAGGATTAACACAATAAGTTGGCACATCTTCAATAGCTAATTCACTAGAAGTGCCTCAAGCTTGCAACAATTTCTTAGATAAATAAGCATCAAGTGAAATTAAGGGACCATGCATATAACAAGTCAGAATGAAATAAATGGAACATACTCCAAAATAACTCTTTTCAAGAGTGAAAGACAAATCGTCCAAGTTTCAATAATTATTGTGGTGTGCATCACAGCTCCACTGGAACATGTCCGAAGTTCCAGTGATCATTTACAATACGGAAATTGTCATCACTAACAATAATGTGACTGGCAACCAGATGATATAAAACATGCAATAATCAATGACTACAACACACTGCCAGTCCAGTCCTTGTTTCTCTTTCCAAGAGACAAAATATTGACCCTTTCAATTGCAGAAATTTCAGGCTACTACTCACATTTTAATGCAATTAACCAGCTTAGCCACTTTAGAGTACTTGGGAGTCGATAATGTAATAGAACGATGAATTAAAAAAGAACAGCATAGAATGGAACAAATAGGGATATTTCTCTTTCCTTTATTTAAATGTTTATGACCTTTCATTAGTTAGAGGACAACAATTTCACTCATTTAATACAGAGAATCTTTCTTCCTCCCAATTTGGGACAAAAGCAATGCAAGGGAGTGGAATGGAACTTTCTTTTCCTTTAAAAGAACTCCCAAACAAGAGAATAGTGGGTTTCTCCCTTGCTTTTCATTCCACTCCTCCCAAAACTGCACCGACCAAATGGGCTGTAAATGACGCTACAAAAAAAAATGTAACGTTACAGAAAATAAATGTGTTTCTCCAGCCAAGCTAAAAGCCCTCGGGCACTTTCCACTGAAAGGTGATAAGAGCCAAAAAAATATCAATGAAGACAGGTAAAATTGCTGGGAAAAAGGAAAAACCCATGACAATTTCCCAGCATTACACAATGGCATTGAAGTTGCAACTCAAGCATCAAATTGAATCCACAAATTATGCCACCAAAGACGCTGATAAAATTTACATAATGTTGCATGAGTAGGGACATATTTCCATGAAGTAATATGACCTCTGAACTCCAAAAATGAGGTTATCAAACAAACTAAAGCACCGATTCCTTAAGTAAACAAACAGCTTAACCTATCTCACTTAAGAATATCATTTGCTTATAAATATTGAAATATGTACTTATTTCAACACGGACGGAGCTGCTATGTACTGAACAAGATTATAAGAAAATTGCAGGCAACAAAAGTGCCCTAAATCAGGATGTGTTTATTCACAGAGATCCATACCAACGGCAGAAGAGAAGAGGATGAGGTTTGCTAATATCCTGGTAGCTTTGATACAGATGTGCTTCTGGGTATTGTGTGTGTATTGCAAACCAACAAACAAAATCAGAGAATCCGTTCCTCAGTCCCATAACAAGTATCTATTTAAATTGCATTGTTTTACCGATTAAAGAAAGTGTCTTTTTAAAGAACACCCATTTGATGAAGCATTTAAGGCCTCGACAGCTCAAGTTTCCTTATCTCCAAAAGTAAACTTTTTATTATTGGTATCAAGAAAACTTATTGAACTTGCATTTTGAGGTGAGGGAAGGAGAAAAAGAAAAAGGGACAGTAAAAAATTGTATTTTTTAATTCTTTTTATATAGGACAACATTGTGAGTTGAGTAAAATTGGCAAGTATAATGCTCATGGGGAATGAAGGGAGTGTATAAATTTACTACTCAGAAAGTACATGAAAGTGGAAAAAACAATCGAGCCAACTGGATAATTGAAATGTTTGAACAGCCGCTATAAAGTATGTCAGGCATGCACAAATAAGGCACATCTTTAGCATACGATGATTAAAAATCCATAACCATTCCGCTAAAGAAATAGCATTTTACATTTTGGATATACGGGCTAGATGAAATCATCCCCAGAATCTAGAAATCACTAAATTGGAATTAAGCAGGGAAGCAAGTAATCCTAGGAGTTCAATCGTCTTGTGAATGAAGGTTGATGAACTTCCTATACAAAATGTATTTATAACCTTTAAATACAAATCTCGAGTAATCTTTCTAGATGTTAACAACATAAATAATGTACCCCCCCCCCCCCCCCCCAAAAAAAAACACCAAAACAAAAAAAATCACCTATCCTCCTAAATAGAAAATTATAGGATTTGGCATGGTATATTTTAAAGTTGACAAGAATCTTGGGTTTATTTCTGGTGTAAATGGAAAATCAAACTCCACAATCATCACATTTGCAGTTGGAATTTTTTTTATTGGTTTTGCAATTGGAACTTTATCAAAGGAGAGCCATAAATCCCACAAATTTGTAACCCAACCACATGGTTAATGCCTTGGAGTCAGATTTCTGTGCTTAAGACCACAAGTAATCTTCAGATAAGCCAGAGTGGGTTTGAACATGAGAAAAGAACTACCATAGCATCAATTTTACAGGTACATTTTCAGTTGACTGAGCAAAATTGAGTTTGCTTTTAATGTGTAATATAATCAGAGGTAAATAGGTACAATTTTGACCTTCTCACCCATCCAATGGCTATATAATACTTCAGATAAAGTACAATTGATGGTGAATGGGATCTTACATTGCTTGGGAGAGTTCTTGCCCTTTATAAAGATTTAAAGATGCTACGATTATAATTTTGACTAGTCTTTTTTGGGTTACAATAAAGACATGGTATGCTTTTCCCGTATCGTTTCATATGGCATTCGAGCCAAGTTGTAAGGCCAAACATGCAATACTGGAGCACTGCATAACATGACCCTGACGAGGACATTAGGAATTTAAGGGAGAGTTTGTAACACCCTAATCCAACATTGGGAATATGGACAGCCAATATATGGTAAGTTATATAGGTAATCATGGATGCTAAGTCCCACATTGGCATACTACTAGGTGAAACAGGCTTTATAAGTGGTTCTAGTGAAGCTTTCATATTTGACTAATCTTTTTGGGGGTGTAGCGCATACGTGGTTAGGGCTTTCCTTTTTTAAGATAGGTAATCGAAAACTTTATTGATAAGAAAAAATTGACAGCCTAAGTACATGGGAGGTATACAAGAGAGAATGCCTAGTTAAGAAATAGAAGTGGATAGAAGGAATAGGTAGGCCCAGTTAGCGCTTTCCCTGTATCCTTACATAGAAAAATAAGCAAGTAAAGACAAATACCATTCCGAGGAATTCAAGCAGTAACCACATTAAGATCAGAAAGAGCAGAAAAAGCACCTGACTCAGAAGAATGCAAAACCGAGATATGAATATACCTTATCCTATTCCGTGTACTTGGCTATGCCTATTTTTAATAAAGCTCGTATTTACTGATTAAAAAAAGAGAACCTTATCCCAAGCTAGCATGTGTTTTGAGCCAAAAGTAGCATTAAAACAATGAAATAAAGTTACTTATCAGGAAAAAAAATACACAATGAAACAAGGTCTGAAGCACTAAATAATTCAGACCTTGTGCTTCAGTGCTTTAAGTAGCAGCTACAAGAAGCTAGACTTTTATGAGCCAAACTCACAAGTGGTTTTGCCTTTAACCTAACGGGAAAAAATTGTGAAGTCATGGACTTTGGGTAAAAACACACATAAGCAGAAATGGAATATATGTGCTATTCTACTGATCAAAAAAATATATGTGCTATTCCAGAAAGCTCCATTCTTCAACTTTTAGTTCCATTCTATGCCTAAATTGTGAGGCTCGTGTCTTGCTTATTATTTTTCTTCGTCTTCACATCACTATCTCAAGAACTATAGTGCACTATGAAGATTTTTTTTTTTTTTTTTATCAGTAAAAAGATAGATATTATATATATGAATGAAAAAGGTATAGCCCTTGTACACAGGAAGTATACATAAGTGCTCCTATGAAGATAATGATGCTTATTATCAACCATTGAGAGCATAATCTTAAGCATCGCAATTTTCTCAGTCTTGAACATAGGAATCCTACCTTAGCTAGTTACCAACCCACTACACCAAGCACAAATCTACAACTCCAAAAGGAGACTATAGAAGAGAACTGGATATAAATAAAATTCAAGCACTAATCCAGATAACAAATCCAGTATGCGTAAATCCTAAAGCATTATATTTGCATTGACGATTTGACATGCACCCACCATATGGGTGTGGGGGTGGTTGGGTGTGTGTGTTTGTTAGGTAAGTCACACATACATCCAAACACACACCCACTCACAACCTCAACAACCAGAAGCTCCTACAAAAGAAGTATCATTTAAGCTACAGCTCATCAGATATATATAAAAAAGTCAGCAATGATTACAAGCAGCACAACTACAGTACCTGACTGGGGAGCAATTTTCTGTATAAATCAAAATATTGATCTACACTGCAAAGCACAAACGAATAAGGGGAGAACTAATATCAACATAACACACTTCGGAAGAGAAAACTCTAAAATAGCAAGCAGGAATGCTTGATGGAAATTATTATATTCAGTTAAACCCAATTAAAAGTTAATATACTGCAGGAGAAAATGGTATGACACATATCTTTAACAGGTTCTGACCACAAGTCCAACAGAAATAACAAAATAGAAGTACACAGCGGATAAACCATGCCATGATATAAATTTGAATGACCAGAAACAGTATGCTAATAAGACAAGTTAACTCCATCTCACAAAAATCTAAAGATTCCACCCACTGAAATATGCCTGACCATATGATGACTATGGTGAGCTGCTGCACAATAAATAACACCAAAGCAACTACAACTAGAGCTAGAAAAAAGCAGAGTAAAGACATTGGCCACATATAATTATAAACTATAAGGAGGAAAACAGCACATGCTAATATGAATTCACGCTAGATAGAAAATGCAACTTCTAACAGGAAGTTGGTGAATACCTCAGTGCATCGTGTCCCCCAGACCCAGCACTGCATCACATTAAAAAATGCATCAATTCTTCAAAATTATTCAGTTACAGATGGATAGTTTCCCTGTCCATTCATCAGCCACACCATAATCAAGGCTGAGCTCCCTCAAAGGAGGGATGTTCTCCATTGCGAACAGCATTAGGTGAGGGAACATCAAGCTATTGTGATCATATAGCACAAACTGCACCAACACATTCGGAGTTTCACTATGGCTCATATAACAAGCAACATTTCTCATTCTAGATACATCCATTGCAAAATCCAATGGAGGAATTGAGGGAAATGACGGACGCACATAATCAGTAAATATCTGAGATAAATCCCCCATTCTGCCCATCTACTCGAAAAACGATTTGGGTAAATCAATGTATCACCATTCATCGACAAAATCTGAGCTTGATCCCTTGTCAGGACAACCCCGGCATATTCACATATAAAAGCGCCAGCTTGTATCAAATCCAAGGACCTAACTCCCCAACCCGTCTCCCTCGACCTAAACACTTCGAACCTATATCTCAATCCATTTTGAGTAACACGGTTGCGGCAAGTAGGAGGGCACCTACAAAAGGGACCACATTCAAAAATAACGGGCTTCCCTCTCAAAAGAATCCCATTATGATCGTAAGCAAACTCTCCTCCATTCTTGGTAGCACAAAAGCAATCGTCGGTACAACTCGAAACGCATTCACATCCGGTACCATTCCCCGTCCGATTGAATGCATAAGGTGGGAACACCGTCCTCACAAGATATTCATAATAAATAGGTTCCTGATCAGAATCAATGTCATTGAAGAGCAAAACCGGCACTTTCTCCTTCTTCGCCGAGACATCAAGGCTAAGATAACCAGCGGGCCTCGCCACCAACGGCCTAGTCCTGAGACTCTCAGCAAACCTCAAAATGGAGCTACCCATCTCAGCCTGCCCGTCTATTCTCAACAGCTTATATTTGTAAACCCCAAAACCGGACTTTCCCACATCAAACCAACAATCAAGAATCCTATACAAGCCATCGTAAACATAAACCTTACTCGTAAGGCCGCCCTCGTACTTAATTCCTCTGATAACCCTCACTTCGATCCCGTAATGCATGCTTCTCTCCAATGCTAAATTCCCACCTTCTAGCTTTTGATGCACGCATTGCCTCGAGAACTTATCCTGCCCGCCTTGACCCGTATAGATTATCACATCCCCCGCGTCCTCATCGTCCTCGTACCCACCGGATACGATTATGCTGGTTGCTATTGGCTCGCCGTTCGAGCTCTGGCTGGCGGGGACGTAATCGATTCCGGCTTGGGCTTGACCATGCAAGCCGACTACGCACAATTCCATTCGGAAGAAAAACAAGTCGCCGATGTATATCCCCGGTATCGAGCCGACGATACGCTTGTCGCGGTTGAGCCACATACCGCGGTCGCGCAAGACGGACGCGGCGCGTAGATCTCCACGTACCCGGCGGCTGAGGCCGGGCTCGCCCAGTCGGCGCTTCTCGTACTCCGTCATAGATAAGACGCGGAGAGAGTCGAATATCATTCGGGTCCGCCGGACGACGTCCCGGAAGTAGCGCTGGTCCTCGATGCCAAGATCGGTGACGCGGACGAGCTCCGCGGAGCGCTGGTGGGGGGGCCGCCTCCGAGAAACGACGAGGGTTGAGACCTGGTTGTTGTTGTCTTCCTGAGGGACCGGGACGATTGCACGAGAATCGGGATCCAAAACGTCGACGTCGCCGTGACGCTGCAACCTCTTGGCGAAGGCGGAGTGGAAGAGCTCGGAAATTCGGCAGAACTCAGAGTAGACGTTGCCTTCCTCGGAAGAAATGCACGAGGGCTGGGAGGTGACAGGGGTATGCTGGGACTTGGAAAGGATGTTGGGGGTAGTGCTGGAAGAGAACGGTTCTTGAGGAGTCTGTTGTTGTAGTAGTGATTGTTGTTGCGTCGGTTGGTGAGTCTCGAGCGGCTCATCTGAGGGTTCGAGCTTGGGCTCGATTTTGGGGGTTACCAGAGCAGTCTTGGTGGCGCTCGCGGTGGGTGGGTCTGGGAGCAGGTTGAGGTCTAGGAAGGGAACAAGAGAGCCCATTTCGGATAGATAGAGAGAGTTGAAGGTTAGTACATGCAGTGTTAGGTGGGGCTATTTCGCTAGGGTTTTGGGGTTGGCTCTAGAGGTGCTTTCATGGCGGATTTCGGAGACGGAGAGATAGAGGGAGAGGTGAAAGACATTGAAATTTTTGAAAGTGGGAAACGGCGAGTGGATTTTCCGATTTAGACAAGATTCATCTCCTTTTCACATTGAAATAAATCCACAGGGACAAAAGAAAGTAATTACTACAGGAAATATAAAAAAAAAAAAATATTAACGTATAAATTCATTCCAAATTATTTCAATTCATTATTATAATTTTTTTAAATTATAATATAAAATATAATAAATAATTCAATATTTTTAAATCTTAAAATAATAATAATATTAAAAAATAATATTTTAATAATATTTTATCATCTCAACTCAATTCAATTTAAAATTTAAACAGAATCTAAATAATATCTCAAAACAGTTTAACAAAACCTTTTTAATATTTTAGGACTACTTTTACGTAAGTTGTAAAAATGTTTTATTCAAAGTTTTATAAAATTAAATATATAAATCAATATAATTTAATATATAAAATTATGTTATTTTATGAATTTATTTTTATAAAATTTTTTTATAATTATAATATTTATTTAATAATATTTTTTACTAAAATGTTTTTTTAAAACAAAATTATAATTTTTATATAAGCAAAATAATATGTTTTACTAAAGTGTTTTTTTTAAAACAAAATTATAATTTTTATTTTCGATTATGGTCCGATGACAATCATAAAAGTAGCTGTCCGAATGAGCAAAATAATATGTTTTACTAAAATGTTTTTTTTAAAACAAAATTATAATTTTTATTTTCGTTTATGGTCCGATGACAATCATAAAAGTAGCTGTCGGAATAAGCAATTGCATTAGGTACGGTTTGGACATAATATCATTTTATCAGTATAATTTTTTTTAATTTTTATATAAAATATAATAAATAATTTAATTTTTAAAATAATAATAATATTAAAAAATAATATTTTATTTAAATTTCATATCAATTCACTATACAAAAGAGGCCGATCTCAATTAATTTTATCATTATAATTTTTTTAAATTCTTATATAAAAAATAATTTAATTTTTTTAAATTTTAAAATAATAATATTAAAAAATAATATTTTATTTAATTTTATTTTAACGCATCTCATTAAACTCAGTGTACAAAATATTGCCTCCTTTTCATTTTCGTATAAAGGTAAGTCGACAAAAGTCACTCCCAACAAAAGAAAGTATTGATTCGTTCCCATAAAGCGGAGAGATCCAAGAGAAGGTGATATAAATCGACTTCCAAACACCTATGAATAGAAAAACAAAACTCCTCATATTTTTTAATGTACTACTTGGATTCGTGTGGAAGAGGCTAAGGAGAAAAGCCTTATTATTTCTTTCCAATTTTTCTATATTTTTTAATAAAATAATATTTTTTAAATATTTGTTTTAACTTTGATTATGAATTGATGTGTTTAAAATTTAAAACAATATCATTTTATTAAAATATTGTAAAGGCGGTAACACTATCGTTACTTTAAGAAGAATATTGAATATTTCGCAGATGCGAGATAATAGTGTGTGACAGCCACGCGCACTAACACTAATGTGGATGACCTATGTACCACACGAAAATATGCTATAGATATTAGGTTTCGAAGCTCTTGGGAAAAATATTGGTGGATGGCATGTAGGCTACATCGGAAATTAGGATAAAAAAAATGTTGTAAAAGTGTTTATGGTAATATTTGTAATTATTGAGTGCGTAAGTGTCGTATAATTTTTTTAGAATAAATAAATAAATATAAAGTTTATTTGAAAAAAAATAATTTTTTAATAATAGATTATATTATTTTTTAAAATAATTGTATAACGCTTACATAATCTACGATTATATATAATATTATTCACAATTTTAATAATATAACTTTTAATAGTAAAATATAAATAACACCATCCATGCTTGATGGTATTTCCCTTTTATCTCTCATTCATAAACGCATCCCCATTTTGTCACTTACCATAATTTCTATTTTTCCGTGATTCATGTCGACCTCCACACTTTTCTTCGATTCCCACTTTTTCTTTCTTTATTTTTTTCTATTTTCTTAATATTATACCTCCCACTACGCCTAGCATTTATTGCTATACAAATTGTATTTTTTAAAATATTTTTAAAAAATATATCAATATATTAATAGCTTTTTTTTAATAATTAAATTAAAAAATTAAAATAAAATATATGAGAAGTTAAAACCATGACTGTCATTTTTCATAAAGTAATGTGATCGCTGTGATGGCTGCCAAAAAAAAAACAGCATGAAATACCAATAATCAAATGAATTGACGGTATAAAACATCCGTTGAAATTTCAAACTCTCCACCGTTACAAAAAACTAGAATATCGTAGCATTTAAGACGGATTTGGATTTGGGAAGAGATAATTTTAGATAAAATATAAAAGTTAAAAAAAATATTATTAAAATATTATTTTTTAATATTATTATTATTTTAAAATTTTAAAAAAATTGAATTGTTTATTATATTTTATATAGAAGTTTAGAAAAATTATAATGATGAGATGAAACATTTTTCGAATCCAAATATGTTATTAAAATATACTTTCATAATATCTTGATCGTGTTTGTATAATGAAAAATATTTTAGTCATAAATAAATCATATAAAAATAAATTTATAAATTAACGTGATTTGATATGATGTGTTAAATTATAAATTTTTATAAAATAAATATAACGTATCATATAAAATAATATCAATTTATAAATTAATTTTTATGTAATTTGTTTGTAATTATAGCACTTCGTATTTATAATACAATTACAAGAGTTTGAAGATGATTAGTATTTTGTAAAGTCATGGTCTATCTATAGTGTTTTATAATTATTTTAAGATAAATCTTCCGACTATCAAGTAAATAATCTATAATTAGGTCTGAATCTAATCAAGTATTTTATTTGACGACGGCACAACACTGAGAATATTAATAACTTGACACGGCGAGAGATGCAACGCAGTGTGAATTTCGAAATCGTGGGAGGAAAGTGTGGATGAACATAAAAAACGAGTACACACTTTTTTAATGTTAAACACTATTAGCTTTTTTAATCAATTAATTAAATAAAAATATTGGATAAATACAATTATTTTTAAAAAATAAATAAAAACAATGCTCATGAAAAAAAATTTAATAATAAATCTCATTTTTAAAAAAAAAATTGCGCGACACCTGCATAGTGTATGTACCACTTTTAATAAAAGTATTTTTATTAATTATATTTTAGAATAATTAAAACATTATATAATTTATACGGAACAAGATTGGATCTTATTTCATTCCAAAATAATCACACTCTTATTCTTTGAGAAAACCTTCAAGCTGGTCTAGCAGTTCTTAGTTAATTAACAGCCATCCACTAAGTCTTCTATTTTACATATTGTGCATTTGCCTACACCTGATCAACAACTCATCAGAGTCTTCTTGTGCCTTCCATCACAAACTTCGTCCTCTACTCCATCCCAATCCAAGCTGAGATATCAACCCCATTCTTATCCCTGATGGCAACTCGACCCCCCGAGCTAAGTGTAGGACGGATTTCAACCCCCCAACAACCACAGACGAAGCTCGACCCCTAGAGAAAAATATTTGAAAAAAAAAAGTTTACACTATTCATTAAAAAAAAAAAAAAGGTTATAGGATTTTTTGAGGCAGCACTCAAAGCGTACTGGACATTTACTGGATTCAGAGTATTGTACTCTTTGAAGGTCTCCTCTAGCACCAAAGACTACTCCTTTGACATCTTGAGTTTCTTTCTTGACGTGAAGCTGCCGCCTCCATCTTCCTCGTCGCTCTCACAAGAGCAAGAGCCCTCTCAGCCTCGTTTTCTTCTATGTTTGGCTCCGATCTCTTGCTCCTCTTTCCGCTGATGCTCGATATCATGTTGTTCGATGAAGAAATCCCATTTTCATCCTCACAGTCCGCCATAGATGGCAACTGGTTCACGTCCACTCCACCTAGGAATGTCGAACTCGCATTTGGATTTCGATTTGTGAACGAGATTCTACGTGAATTTCGAAGAAATATTTCCGATTCTAGGATTAATTACACTTTGTCCATTCGAAGTTTCACTCAATTCATAATGTGTATCCGAAATTAATAATTGCATCAAAGTGAACCCACTTACTTTCAAAACTTACTCAATCCGCTTATTTTGCAGTGACTTTTCATTAAATTTGACGCTGCCAGTAGACAGAATAAGGGATTAGTAAGTTTTGAAAGTAAGTGGATCTATTTTGATGTAATTATTAGTTTCGAAAGTACATTATAAATTGAGTAAAAGTTCGAGAGGATAAAATATAATTAATCCAATTTTCTAATAATTACTTATGGATGGTAGAGAATAAAATGAAAAGGTTGTTGAATCAGTCCTTTAATGTCAAAAAAATAATGTTGAACGTCCACATACAAAAAATAAAGGCATGTGTTGTAATGGCTAGCAAATATCACGGATTTGAGGTTGAAAGCTTCTATCTTTAGTATCCCGGTTTCTCACGGTTGCCTTCGTTCATGAAACTGTGATCTAGGGAAGGGGTTTCAGAGGGGGAGGGGTACGTTCGCAAGGGAGGGGAAGGGGTACATTCGCAGGAGGCTCAAATTCATTTGTTATGGATTTTGATCTAGTGTTTGCTTTTATAGTATGTATTTTTACCACATTCCTACATGTCTAATTATCATTGGAGGGTGTTATTCTACTCAATACAGATGGGCTGTTCGGAAGAGGAACTGTTATTCTTTTCTTAATATATTCTATTTTTGGTCAATGAGCCAATCCCCTTGAGCTATCTTCAATGCTCCATCTTTGCCAATGGCGAACGGCACCGCATTTTATAAGGATAAAAAATAGGAACGATGGATTTTTCCCCTTATCTGCTTCTTCAATCTAGAGTTAAACGATGTCGTTACTGTATTATATATTAACTACGTGGCAGAATTTAATATTTCTTAATTATATCAATCTAAAAGTTGTAAGATGGTCGTTAAATAAATAGAATAATAGAATAGAATATAGATCATCCATGCCTTCAAAGGGGTTCAAAAGATATTAGAACAAAAACAAAGATTTTAATCAACTCTAGAAGATTGTGTATGAAATTTTGAGATTCTACCTTTTCGACTTTCCTAAAATCTTCAGGGAATTACCTGATTCCATTGAGTTTTCTAACAAGTTCTAGAGGATCTAAAAATCATCATTAGGGCTTGAAATTCAACTTTAATAAGGACTATGATTGTTTCGTGTTTGGATTAAATTAATTCAAACCAACTTGAATTTCAAATGATAATATTACAAAAAGGAAAATGCTAAATATACAAAAACTTATAAAAAAAAACTTACTTCTTCACATGTCAGTTATTGATATGCTGAAAATTATGAAATTTGAAATTCGAAAGAAAACTAATAAAATGAGTTTTGTAAGTAAAAATGTAAGTAAAGCTATAAGTATATGTAGCACTACACTTATTAAAATCTAACATCATACTCCAATTCTAAAAGTCTACTTCCATTCGATTATGCTACCAAATCTCTTAACTCATTTGTTTTCACAACTTCTATCAATTTATCTCATCTCATTTCATTTAATCATTACAATTTTTTTAAATTTCAATACAAATAAAATAAAACGATTTAACTTTTTCAAGTCTCAAAATAAAAATAATATTAAAAAAATATATTATAACAATATTTTATTCAACTTTTAACTTTAATTTCAACTCATTTCATCTCATCTGTGAAAACAAATAAAGCGTTAATTGTTTGTCGCAACATAGAAAGTAAACCATAATTCTATATTCATTTTTGTTATGAACTCTTATACTCATAATCTTTACACTACACACCACATATGATTATATATATTATTTTATTATTGTTAAATTAAAAAAATTCTTATACTCATCATTCACGAGACAAAAAAAAAAAAAAAAAAATTATGTATAGTGTGTGATGCAGGAATGTTGAATATAATTTTTCTTTAATTATTGAGATAAAAAAAGAGTAATTAAGAAATCGATAAATAGATTTATTTTTGGCTAGACGATACTTGTCTCTTCTCGTAAAGAGATAATTGGGGATCGAATCTCCATATCTCCATAAAAAGAAAAACTAATATTAACTCTTCTATTCTATCGTTGTCCACTAGTTCTTAACTTTAGGTGCAAACCAAGTTGGCATGTCCAATATGAGGGGTCCATCTTTCTCTTGGTTTCACGTGTTCAAAAAAAAAACCAGAATTTTGAATTAAAAGGGTTGAAATCGATGTTTTTGGTGCCGATGTGGAAGAGACTCTCTCTGCCCAATATTTAGATCTTACAATAATATAATTTATAAATATTATAAGACTCTCATTTATTTTCTAAGAAAATGCATATCTTATACGACATATATATATATATATATATATTCTTCGTCACACTATATATATAATATATATATATATATATATTATATAAGAAGCCAAACTTCGATTTTGTAATTATGTTTAAACATAATCTAGTGCTTGCAGCCTATTTTGTATCAAATAGTGCATTCACGTGTTTCTAAAATAGTACGGATTCACATGTAGAATTTGTGCAAATCAATGATTTCATGACCTCAAAAGACGGATTCATCTCGTACCCACTGTGATGTTGATTGAGCTGTTTTATAAATAGCAATGAAAAATAATAATAATAAATAAATAAATAAATTATAAATAGTAAGGTCATCTGAAATAATTTTACTAACCAAATATAATTTGAGATCTCATTACTCCATAGAGTTGGAACAACAGACTTTATTGGAAATGTTATTGGAAATTTGAGAAAAATGGACACATATAATAGCTTTAATGAACTCTCATTGGATGAGAATCGATCATTTAGGGTTGGTTTGGTTATGCAATATTAAATTATTTCATCTCATTTTATATAATTATTATAATTTTTTTAAACTTCTATATAAAATATAATAAAAAATTTGATATTTTTAAATTTTAAAATAAAGATAATATTAAAAAATAATATTATAAGAATTTTTTATTCAACTTTTAATAAAATATATAATCTCATTTGATCGAAATTGTGTAACCAAACGAGGTATTACCATCAACACATAGTGGACATTCTTTTACCTTACCATGTATACTCTGCTTTGGATGGAAATTGACCATGGAGTTGAAACGGGCTCATTGACAGAGAGAACGATTAGGATTGTAGATAGGGTTCAGATGGTGGGAAGCTGAATGCTCTGAACAGTATTTATTCGTTCAGTAATTCATTTCCACTTTTTCCCCAACACATCACGGAATTGTAATTTTTTTGGTATTTACATCCGTTTCCGATTGTCATTACTGTTTATTTACAGTACTTTTATTAAATTTGTCAATTTTGTAATTACTTTGCTCGCTTCCCCAGAAAAATTTCCCTCCCCACTTTCTCACGAAACCTCTTAGGTGACGATTGCATTCAACTTTTCCCTTGTGAATCTCGACATCAGCAAGGGTAGTATTTCTCTTGGTTTCACCTCTCAATTCAACATGTTTTCATTTTTACGAGTTGACTAAGGCTACATTTAGATAGTAAAAAAATTTGAAAAGTATTAAAAATATTTGTAAATAGTAATAAAAAAATAATAATAAAATATTAAAAAATAAGTGAAAAGTAATAAATAATAAAAAAATAAATAAAAAGTAATAATAAAATAAATAATAGTAGTGAGAGTACCTCACTTACCAAACACACCTTAATACTTTGGCTTATCTTTGATTGAAAAAATGGGATGAATACACATGTATGAAATGAATCAAACAAAAGCAAATCTATAATATTTTCTTAAATCTATAATATTCCACTCTGTAAAATATGTTTGGATCTAAAAACAAGAAAATCGCAACGAATTTTTGTTGAATCGGATCATCAAATTAGACCTCCACAAAATATGATATGTTTTGCCATGATATGTTATGATAAGATATGACATGATATGTTATGACATGATATGTTATGATACAAATGAAATGATAATGAATGATGAGACTTGTTCTCAATGTGATATTCTAGAGGATTGGAGAGAAAAAGAGTAGATCTCAGAATATACAGATAAACATTAAACTAAACCAAACTAAAAAACAATCTTCAAAAAAATATCTACAGATCTAAAAAAATTCATTCATAGGAGTTAAAAAACAGAAAGGGCAAATATACACATAAACATGAAATTGTGGAGGGTGATAGTTGTTGTTTGTGGCAGCCGAACGGAACAAAGAGAAGGAAGGAAGAGAGAGAGAGAGAAGCAAGGAATTGTATGGAGGGTGTTAGCGCTGAAGAGTAATTAAGGAAGAGAGAGAGAAAAAAAGAGGAAGAAACTTAAGATTTGGTGGTTTTAATCATGGGGACACTGGGCTTTTGGTCTTCACATGACTTTAGGAAGAAACCCATGTAAAAAAAAAAAAAAAAAATCTCACATATAAGCTCAAATTCATACTAACTATTCATAAAATTCTTTTCAAAAAAATTAAGATCAATTTTGTATTTGTTTCGGTTAAAAAAAAAGTCTGAAGCAAATCCATTTCTTTCACATTGATAGAAATCTACGTATATTTAATCAAGATGTTTTGGATCATATATTTCTCTTACTGTTATTTTGTTTTGCATAAAATATTTCTATTTTATACATTCATTTTGTTGTTATCTCACTGTGTTTGGAAGATAGATATTTCTTAGCTCATTTCAAATTAATTATTGATAGATCTACTACTTTTTTAGTTTCTTATAAAAAAAGTTAAATTTATTTCAACCTACTTTATATATTTTAATTTAAAAAGTTAAGCTCATCTCAACCCAAAAAAAGTAAACATATCTCAATCGGACTCATAAAATATTATTATTCACAATTCAATTCAACTTATCTTAACATACAAACGTAATCTAGCTAAATAAGTTGAATCTATTACTTCTGTTAACTTTTTATTAGGTTCACTTTAACTTTTTACTTTAAATTTGTTTGAATTTTTTTCCTTACTTTCTCATTTATTATTTACTATTAGTTTTATTTTATTTTATATTTTTTCAACTGGGCATGCCCTTACTAGTGTATATATATATATATATATATATATATATATGAAAATTTTATACATCATATAACATTACAAGAAACATCGTATCTTTCCATAAATGATTTTGGTGGCAAAAAAATATTATTTTGTGGAAAAAACTTTATTCCCACCAATTTTATTCGTGGAAGGCTCGTGGAATATAAGTCACCACAAAAAATATTTTATTCCACGAAAGTTTCAAGTCATGGAAAATACCAGGCTATTCCCACGACAAATTCTTCGGCAATAAACTACTAAGCTTGCCGCAAAAGCACGTTTACATTCATCATTGCCTGTAAGAATAGGACCAATTACCATTAGAGGTACTGTAAAAATAATCATAAAAAATTGTCTAATATAAGGTAAGAAAATATATAAAAACAAAAAAGAATAATTGACGAATCATTCATTTTAAATTCAAAACAAGAAGTTAGTATTGTAAAGACAACATATCTCATTACAAGACCAACAAAAACGAATTATTAAAGGCCCTCTCTCTCTCTCTGTGCGCGCGCGCATACAAGTCAATAGAACACGACTGTCAAAGAATAAGATCAGATGCTAAATATGGATAGCCCAACCTTTTTTCCCAAAGAGCAAGAAACAAGAAAATAAAAACCACTTATAATACAATTCCTTTTACTTATCAGTGTAAAAAAAAAAAAAGAGACATCAGTTATCATCCCCACTATATTAGATCATTGAAGAGACTCCAAACTCCATGACCTATTTGTGAAAAGACTTCAATAAGACCCTCTGAACCTAATTGGCAGCCAAAGATCGTGGTTGGGTATACATGCAGCCACATAAGGGATTCTTAAATTAAAAATATAAGTAGCCTCCAACTGAGCTAGATCAAATCCAAGACAGGACATAAATACTGATGCTCTAGGATTGCTGTTTACATAAACACACAATCACTTAAACCAGACATCAAACCACCTCCACGACAGAACTTTCTTTTCTATAAGGGCTTAAGATAAATTGCTAAACCTAAAACATCAAGAAGTTCCAAGAACCTTACGACTCATAATTTCTAGATTCTTCCTCATAAACAAAAGTGCTGAAAACTGGTCCCATTGGTCCTTTAGCATCCATATTATGGAAATTTATTTGTGGCGAAAAAATTAATATGTACATTTGTCACATGAAACAAACACATTAAAAATACAAAATTTGTCCAATTACAAACTTTTTTAATCCTTGAAATCAAACACCATATCATTCAACTACACATACATATTCAATACAAAGTCCAATTAAACTCCACATAGAATATCCAACACATCCTCATACTTCAAAGGACATACAACCACAACACAACTATACATTTAATCCATCACTTCGTACATGGCATCCGATTACTTCACAAACTGCGCAACAATGCCCATAGCTTCAAACTGCAAAACCATATCATAACTACTCCATAGGGTATCGTTCATAGTAATCCCACCACTTCACAATCACAATCACAATCACACCACAAACTTCACACTTAGGCTGTGTTTGGGTAACGAACACTTTCCCAACACTTTTCAAATATTTTCGTACGGATGAGAAGACTTGACATGCCAAACGCAATGAAGCCATCTTCATTCCAGACTTCTGTCAGACTGAGGGTATCTCATACTATTTATGCACGGACAAGAATTATTTCTCCCACCAACCTTTTCTCTCTCTCCTTCCTCTCGGCTACCCTCCCCGATACCTCTCTTCTTCCTTTTCTCTTTCTTTCTTTCTTTCACCCATCACACTCCAAGCAATTCAAATCACTCCTATGAAAGTTGAAGCTCCAGCAATCATACTTGTGCCAATCAACAACTTCCCCCAGTCCCTTCCCCTTTTTCTCTCCGTTACTTTCCCCCATCATAGTCAAACCAGTGAAGAGTCCAGTGTGCAATCGAGGAGTCCATCGACAGTGAAAGCTGAACCCCTCTGTCTAGCGATTGTACCTCCCTCTGTTGAACCCCTCTGTCTAGCGATCGTACTCCCTCTGTTGAACCCCTCTCTCTATCTTCAAGCATCTCCACTGTGAAACCGTCTCTCCCTCTCTCTCGATTTCGGCACTGAAGTGAGTTGATATTCCCTCCTGAGGGCCACGTCCAATCTCAGACAGGATTTCCAAGCTACAGGAGATTCCCAAACAAAGGATGAGCACAACTTGAGTGTGAACCTGTGAGTTACATTTTCCCCAAATTTCTTTATATGGCAGCCATGGTCAAAGGCACTTCCCGCACTTGCTCTTCCTGCATTACCCTTCGATCAAAACAACCCAAAGGGTTTTCCAGCAGCTCCTTCATCACGGGGCCGAGAACACGGTGATTGAGCGTACATTCAGTGTGCTAAAAAAAGGGTTTCGAATTTTGAAATCAATGAACCCATACAGGGTGACACGACAACGGTATATTATCATTGCATGTTGTGTCATGCATAACATTATTCGATCTATTACACCAAATGATAAGATATGTCGTAAATTTAACAATCCAAATCTTTATGAAGGACAGACTGTTAAGGATAATCCGGAACATCTGTTGCATATGCCTGACATGTCATCTGCCTCAGCATAAGCCATGGCTGGAACCAAGGACTTTATCGCAATAAATATGTGGGCACATAGGGAGGCCCATTGATACTTGCTTACATTTTATTGTATTGTATTTTTTGTTTTTTTTTGTACGTGTGGAACAAGTTTTGGAATTTCTTATATTTTGTATGTTTTCGATTTTTGCCTGTATGAACTAATTCTAATTTTTATTACAATTTTGAAATGCTTTAATTAAATAAGTTTCGAAGTGAATAAAAATATGAAATAGCGCAGTTGCGAGTTGTTATCACTATTATATATATATATATAAATAAAAGTATTATAATATTTATCACTATTATATATAAATTAAAAATAAAATTATTAAAATATTTATCACTATTATATATAAAAATAAAATAAAATCACTATAATATTTATCACTATTATAAAATCACTATAATATTTATTACTAAAAATAAAATCACTATAATATTTATGGGACCCACACCTTTTTCAACTACCTATCTAAAAGTCAACAACTCAATATACTTCATACATCCAAACAACTCAAAATACTCTCAATGGGACCCACAAACTCACTCCAATCTCTATTCATAACTATTAACAAACATCTCGACACTTCTAAGGTATTCTCACTACCTAAACGTAGTATCCCCATCACTTCATACTACACATAGTCACATCACAAACACACCATTCAAATCCAAGGTTCACAACACAACACATTCACAATAATTTCTTAGATACACAAATCACAACCATATTTCAATCTACATCACAACTACATCTTCACAAACACGACAGTTTTAAATGTAAGGGATAGAAAATATACCAAAAATTGGGGTTTCAGTTTAGGCAAAAAGGAGTTGGATTGTTGGCGTTGGGAGCCTCGATTAGGTCTCAGAAGGTTCACAGTGAGGGAGAGGAGATTGTGGTGGAACTGTCAACTTGTAACGGCACACAGATAGCTACCGAGAGAGGAAGACAAACAAAGGGTTGAGGGAGGCGTTGGGGTTGATCGGCGTAGAGGAAAGTGAGAGACGAATGCGTAGAAATTGTTCGCGACCATGATGTTATGCTGCAGTGGAGAATGATAGCAGTAGAGCCCAAGTTTAGAGAGAGAGACGAAGAAGAGAATGGAAGGCAGAGAGATCCGAGAGAGGGAGAGTGAAATCAAGAGGGATGAGAGGGGGTGGTCGTGGCGTCACGTGGTGGTGGCGGTTGTGTGTGTGAGAGAGAGATGGCAACGTTGAGGTAGTGAGGGGCTGAGGGAGATGATGGGGATGGTTGGCCAGCGACGGTGTGCTCGAGGTGGCCAGAGAGGCTGCCAGTGACAGTAGCGCTAGCTAGTTTTGCAGGGAGGGGCATTGAGGAGTTTTCAGCTTGGGGAGTTGATGGCGCCTGGAGGGAGGGGGGAGAGAGGAAATAAGGGAAGGAATTAGGATTTTATCCAAGTGATCCTAGCCCTACATTCTAACTCTAATCCAAGGGTGGAGATTAAAAATAATTTTTTTTCTGTGTTTTATACGGAATACTTATTTGCAGTGACAAGCTGCAAAAAGTTAGTATATTCTTGCTAATAATATGATTTAAGTGTCTTATAGGACAGACTTATTTACGGCAACACGTAGTCGCCACAAAAAGTTAGTTTTATTGACGACTTTTTGGTCGTTGAATATTATTTTGTGGCAAAAGGTTGATTTTTTTTTTTTTCCCACGGACGTTGCATGTAATATCAGGTAAGTATTTTCCACCAGCTTATGTCTTGGAAAAGAACTTATGGAAAATAGGCAAATTTGTTGTAGTGACATTACCATCATACTTTCATCCCACTATGTAAGATGTGACACATTATCCCCTTTTACAGCTTATATTGTTGCCACAAAAACTACCATCCATCGCCGTATTTTCATATTTATGTCCAAAGTCTATCGCCGCATCATGGCTACAAAATACAGGTCTCATAAATTATTTTACGGTGAAATGGACATAGGAAAGTGTATGCCGCAAATAATGGAAGTGTATGCCGCATATACAAAACCAAATGGTTTAATAAAACTAATTACAACACTATTTTTACATTGCAATTGTGTCATTATTTTGCCACAAAAAATTAATTATTAGCAGCGCAATTTTCGTTGCCGTAATTGTGTTTTGTTTAGGTACAAATATATCATTAAGCGAGGAAATTTTTATCGTCGCAAATTGCAAATTGGGGCCACAAAAGTATGTCATCTATTATTTGCTGATCATCAAGGAATTATTAGCGGCTACCTAGTGTCATTGCAGAAGTGTCATTGTATGTCGCCACAAAAAGCAAAATAATAATCGCCGCATTTAACAACTGCCACAAAAGACTTAATTTGAGAGCCAACATTTTGGTGGCCCTTTCCGATGATATTAGGCTCATAGCAAATAAATTTAGACACAAAACAATAATTAGCAACATCGTTTATTATATTAACAACGTTGTTAATATTTTTTTTACCATATTTTGCATGAAGCGCAAAATTATAGAGAATATTTTTGGGGTATCTGTTCTTATACTAGTCTTGGTAAAACTAGCACAATTTATTTTATAGGTACACGGATCCCACCAAACCAATTTGGTAAATCTAGAATATGGGAATATGGGGATGTGTACACAACTCACGTTTAAAATCTCAATTACTAATAAATAGCACTGGATTAATTCCTGCCATTTAATCAAGTATTGGACCAGAACTTAATATCGTCCATACAAATAACTGGTGAAAGCAATATAGCAAACAAAAATAAACAGTTTAACATCGACATTATGCATATAGCACAATCCCCTTTGTCTTTTTCATTAACGCATGGGAGTTAGTTCATATTGCATAAATATAGCAGGCCCTCCCTGTCTGTAGCCCCAACATCATAGTTTGGCATCTATGTCATCAATGTAACCATGATCATCACTGTCATCAGGATCTTTCTCATAATCTCGGAAGTTCATAGATTCTTGCTCCCCATGAAATATCCACTCAGTGTAAGTTGGATCGATACCAATAATATATAAATGACGTTCAACCTCACTTATAGGTTGGAATAAATTATTAGAACATGTACGACATTGACACCTCACCCTGTTGTTGCCACCTGCATGAGCTCTCGCCATTCTGAGGAATTACCTAACCCTTTGGCCATATTCCTCAGACCTAAACCTATCGGTTAAATGCATCAAACTTTTGTCCATCTAATTAAAATGAATGCAACATTATCAGGAGAAATACGAATGTTTCGGTTGAATATGGGAATATGGGATAAGTAAAATAATGTTATACCCTATATTGGAGCCTTAAAAGCTGAAACTAAATGCAAACATTGTCCATCAAACGAAATAGTATTGGTTGAAATCCTGTAGATAAACACCTAATAATAAGCCACCTGCCCATATTCCAATATTCATATAAATACTATTTTTGGATGGACGGTTTTAGGGTTTGAAAGAGTAGGTGATGATTTATCAACTTGTGAGGTGTAAGTTCAACTCTCTTCGATATTTTAGCAATCCCCTTGCCGGTTGAAGGAAGGCAAAGAAGTAATTAAAAATGAAAAACTTGTCTTTACTTTTGTTGGGTTAAGGAGGAAGGAATGTGTCCTTAAATTTAAAAATAAGAATTAGAATTATATGTTGTAGAATCTTCTCTGTCCAGATCATGTAAGTTAGATGGAAAATTGAAAATGATATGATTCCTTGCGGTTGACTTTAGCACTGTAGAACATAACGAAATTTCAAGTTAATTAGATTGATTGTGGTCTACTCAAATGGGAGCCTCCACCCATTTGAATAGACCACAATCATAGAAGACATAAGTGCATAAGTTGGCAAACCTTAATTGGAGGCCCATTAAAATATCACGCACCGCAAAAGTAATTTATGGGCCCACGAACTTGTTCTTTGGGTTGGATCCATGAATATTAAAGAATACACAAGGATCAGAGAGTTCTATGAATTTCTCATTTATTGATAAACATCTAATATCACCTAAAATTTGAATTCTTCGAATACATTTATTGATAAACATCAATATTAAAGTTGTTTCTCCAAACGGAATTTAACAACTTCAAATCCTGTAAATAAACACTTAATATCAGCAAGAATAGCACCTACAATTGGGGCTTCACACCCAATCAGTCGACAATTTGTGCCCCTTAGCTAGATAAGCCCCAACATTTAAAATGAAGTTCACAACCAGTTATGAACTTCACTTAAAATTAAAGAGAGCTTGACACAGCTTAAAAAGTGCAGTCCACACACGAGGTTCGGATTATGAAGATCTGGTGGTTGTGTGAACTGAAAATAATTGGTTGAAACTTTACATTGAAGAGTGAATTTCACACATTCAACCAAAAGTGAAACTTGAACCAGATGTGTGTAATTCAACCAAAATCTGGATGTTTAGTTGATGTGTGACTTCATTTTGGTTGAATGCATCTTCAATCAACAATGAAGTTCACACATACACCAGCTTTACACGCTATTTGAATTACAATTCAAATAAAACATTGAAAATATAGTTCACACAACACACATTAGTGATTGTTGTAGCTTCAACTACATGTGAACATATATTTCATATTATCACCAGTGAATGCAGCCAGCTACTTCAAAGTTTGTGCACAATATAAGACAATGATACGTTGATTGATGCAATACAATAAAGATGTTATGAAGCAAAATTGATTCAATTGTAGAGATAATTGTGCCCAATTCCCAAACTCTAGTCGTATTTCATATAGCCCTGGGAATTTTATTCCAAAAGGACCCTTTGCAATAAAGATAATTACTATAAAATTTCACGACCGAGGAAACACATGGAGAAGAAGAAAACAATCAAGATGGGGGGAAAGAAACTTATCGAGGACGGCGGTGTCTAAGCTAAACGGACATATTAGAGAATGTACGGGACAGAGAGATAGACATACAGAGAGAGAGAGAGAGAGGTCGCAAGAAAGACACGAAGAGCAAAGGGACTGATCAATGGCTAATCGAACAATAAATTCCGGCACGATAGTGGCCAAATATGTTGGCAACAAGTAGTGGTGACCAAATATGCGTGGGTGAGCAGAGATCAAGTATCGAAATGGCAGAGATTATACTAAAAGGGAGATATCACTTTTTGTGTTAACCCACTGTAGCAGCAACCTTTAATAAAATCTCTATTGGTATTAGCGACACAAGAGTGTTGCTGTAACAATGTAATAGATGTTCGAAATGGCTTTTCCCGAAGATGTCTTTTGCGGTGACAATTCAATCGCCGCAAAAAATATTCTTTTTGAGATGGATATTCCTTCGATGCGGAGAACGCCTCGCAAATGTTGAAAAAACATTGTTAGCGATGATAAACATGATCGCTGCAAAAAGTTTAGACGCAAAAAAAGACATCTGTTATAGTGAAATGAGAGTATGTTGTATAGTATTACTTTTATATATATATAGGAGAAGGGGATTGCTACTCCCCCATGGACAAAGGGTACCGAGATGTGTATATTTTATTTTATTTTATTTTTTAATGTATATGTGTGCGTATTTAAAAAAAAAACTAAAAAAAATAACACAATTGGTATTCTTTGTCAGTGGACAAAACATTTTCTAAACAAGAAATACTTTAATTATAAAAAGATTATACAAAATTAATCTCACAAATTAATGTGCTTTGACGTGATTTATCATATTATAAATTTATTTATTTTTAACAAGCATTTGTGCTTCAACCGGTAAAACTCATAAAAATGCAGCAATACATGAGCCATGAGGTGTACATGAGCTTGCTAAACGCCACCTGCCTGTCACAAGAGAGGCCACAACCGTACTAGATTGCAGTCAGTGGTGGCATGATCACTGTAGCAACACCACATACCAGCCCCACGATCTGCTGCTTTGTCTGAATTCTATGCAATTTGCCAGACCATGGAACTGGAAGGCAGCCTCCTATCCCATGCATGCATGGGTGCCCAACGCACCACATGATGGGGGCTGCACTGCTAATTGGCCTTAGGATCGACGACTTTAAAATTAGAAACAAAACCAAAGTTAATGTCATTCATGATAGAAGCGGCTCTAATTAATCCAACTGGCAAAGTATTCAACACGTACGAACGTTAAACGCTTGTCTGGACAGCCCAAAACTTTGCTCGCGATCATTTTTACCTCTCTAGCTAGCTGTGGCCAGCCGCTGCCAATTATATATTCCTCGATCATCCCTTGCTTCGCCGGCGGCGCGGGGCTTCCCCTCCATCGGTTTCGTACGCACTCGGCACGTCCATATTCACATATACAATAGATGGAGTTACTATGCATGAATGCATTAATTGTTTTAACATGCATGATGGCCACAACAGTACTTACCAATCTTTTGAATAATTAATGTATTGAAAACTAATATATGTATAATATAGTAGCTGCGGAGGAAAAAAAGAAAGAAAATTATAGTAAATATTTTATCTCATCTCATCTCATCATTACAAATTTTCCAACTTACAATACAAAATAAAATAAATAATTTAACTTTTTCAAATCTCAAAACAAAAATAATATTAAAAAATATATTCTAATAATATTTTATTCAACTTTTTAACTTTAATCTCATTTCATTTCTGAAAACAAACGAGCCCATGTTCCGTTTAGATTTAGAGATGAGTTGAATAAAATATCGTTAAAATATTATTTTTTAATATTATTATTATTTTAGAATTTAAAAAAATTGAATGTTTATTATATTTTGTATAGAAATTTAAAAAAATTATAATGATGAAATGAATTGAGATAAATTTTTAACCTAAACCGGGGCTAAAAATAAAAAGAGATTTGTTTGTGTATCAGAAGATTCAATATATATAACAGACTCAACCCAAAACCATTGCCCATAATTGTTTTCTTTCTTTCTTTCTTTGTTTTTTTTTTCCCTTTTTGGACAAGAGATAGATCACAACTCATGTTTTGATCAATTCGTAAGTTCCTGTTAAAGAAGGAAAACGTTAGTTGGCTACAGAATGCTAGCTCCTTTGTGCGGACAAATCATTCCAAGGATAAAAACTTGCAGTACTAGCTAGCTAGCTTTGTCTCATGTTATGGTCCATTGAACGGCACAGACCAATATTCTAGAACGAGAGCTGCAGGCAATAACTCCCAAGCAATATCAAATACTAACTACAGAAAAAACTAACGCAAAACTCAGAATCCCTATGATCAACATAATATATATTTTTTCAAAGCAATTTATACGTACGCGAAATGAAAATCATAGAGAAATTAATAGGGAAGAAATTAATAACATATATAAACAAGTTAAATGGAGGAGAAAATAACAATATAAGAACTAAATGATTTGAATTTTTATATCTTATTACTTATATATAACAAGCACCAATGTCGACGATTTTCATCAATTTTTTTTTTCCATTTTTGACCTTAGTTTTGTATTTGTTTTCCGACTTTTGCTATCTTCTTTTGTCATTTTCACAGTTTTATCTTGTTGTCGTCTGTATATTTCATTTCCATTTTTATCCCTGTTGTCGTTATTAAATTCCCATCGATGTGTACGTTCGGTAGCTATTTCTCGATTATGTCTCTGATTCCATTACGATTTTATCTTTTTTTTTTCCTCTTATCTACCACTTCAACCGATATTTTTTCAACAATTTTTGTTCGACCGTTTTCTATTACCTTTCTTTTGTCTGCAACTTTATTAGATTCAAGATTACTCTTTTAGGAACACCGCTTCGACCGCTCCTCTTTCCTTCATATTTATCATATTGTCGGTTTCTTTACATTTCTTTACCGTTTCTGAAATTTTTTTTCCCTTCTTTTTTGTTGTTGTTTACCGATTAAACTTTTCAATTTTTTAATCTTAAAATTTTCCTCCGCTTAGACAACTGTTATCAGATAATGTACTTAGATAATATACTTACTTTTTTTACACCGCTTCCACCACCTGTACTTCAGTATAAAAGCAATTGCTATGTTTTATATTTTTTACTGTTTGCAATCTGATAAAATCACAAATCTAACTGCTGCCTTCCGAGTCCTAAATTCTATCGACTCCACTCTTTCATTTGTGAGTTTCTCGGGATAAATTAGGTATGCTTGTGTTTGTTTTTATGCTCAGTTAAATATGCTTCTGTTAATAGAAATGTTAAACATTATGGATTTGATATTTCCAAATTTCTTGCCTCCAATAATTTCTATGCATGTATCAAATAATACATTCACATACATGCCAGGGAAAATTTAGAGTGTCAAAAAATAAAATTAAAAAAATAAATAGATGCGCATAGTATTTGCAGTTGTGTAGAGAACTAAATAGAAATAAATGTGTCCATTTGACAAACAATCAATATTACACAAAGTAAATTGGTAACATAATAGAAATAAATCTAAATAAATAGATGCGCATAGTATTTGAAGTTGTGCAGACAAATAAAAAGAAAAAAGTATGACCAAGAAAGATGCTCTTACCTAAGAATACATCTGACATGTGAAGATGTGCAAAGATGTGTAGGGAAAAAATCAAAAACTGAATCGAACATATATTCATTTATGTACAGATTCACAATAGAGGAAAAACAAACAAAACAAAGATCAAACAGAAACAAAAAATAAATATATGAGTATCTGTTCTAATGAAAAAGAACCAACGGAAACCAAAATCCATTTATTAATGTATAGATTCACAAAATAAGAGAATCCAACCAAAACGAAGTCAAACATGTGAAGATCTGTTCAGATTTATAGAAAAATGAATATTGCAGATTAGAACACATCCTCTTCAGACAAAATAAAACCAATTACAAAGAAAAAAGTACATCTACAGAAAAAGTATGAATTTTCCTACGCTTCCATGAAATAGTACATACACATGCAGTAAGAAATAAATCAAGGGATATGAGACAAAATTATGTCAAGACATGTCCAGGTTCAAAACAGATTATAAAAATTATGACTTTGCAGAACAAATAAAATAGAAAAGAATCAAAATTTATATACAGATGCCAAACAAAATTCTTCAAACCCAGAATAAAATGTCCAGATATAACAGAGTTTATAAAGATAAGTAAAAAAAAAAAAATCTAAACTAAAATTTCATTGATGTAATGGAAAAAAAAATAGACCTAAAAAATAAAGAAAACATTAAAAAATATATATAGTAGTACATCACATTTGAATAAAAAAAATTTGAAGATTTATACTAAACTGTCTGCAATTCTTTAGATGGGTAAAAACAAAACACAGACGAAATAAAAACAATAACAATAAGAAATGTGAAAAATAAGTGAAACTAAGTGTGTAGACTAACAAATCTAAGCCAAAACTTCGCAGATCTAGACTAGAAAGTCCAGATCTCTAAAGTTTTTAAAGATAAATAAAAATAAATTCAAACAATAGATCTAAAAAATAAATACACAAGTTCATCAGAGAGATATTTTCAGACAATTTCAGAAACAAGAAATAAATATCAATCCAGAAGCCAAAAAAAAAAACCTGCAAATCTGAACATGGTCTCTTCAAGTGTATGAAGGTTTGTTCGGATCTTTACGAAAATAAGAACAATAGAAAGAGAAATGTACATCAACCGAAGAAAGTAAAAATCTAAATAAAAGGTAACAGAAACAGATTAAAGAAACAAGAAATACCAAACTATTACATGTCAGATGCAAGTAGAAATTTTTCTACAAATCTGAAAAATCTCATATTCGCGAACTTTGAAAGAAATGTGCGCAGAAATAGAATACGTAGAGAAATTTGTGCTTTGTTGTTGAGAACAATGTGGAAGAAGAGAGACGGTGTAGATGGGAAGGAAGAAATGAGAAGAGTCGAAGAGAGAGAGACGGAGAGGGAGAGGAATAGAGCGAAGAAAGCTCTGGAAGCAAGGGAAATGGGGCACTGCGGTTGTAGCGTGCTATTTATAGTGCCGGGTGGATTTAGGGTTTCCTGTCCCTTCAAACGGTGCCCTTTTTACTCCTCAGTGTTCTTCTCACATATGAACAAGGGTCAAGTTGAAAAGTATAGAAAAAAAAATATAAATAAACAAAAAAATTTAGAATATTACACAACTTTTATTTGCAATCTCACAAATTTTATTCGTATTATATAGTTATTTTTGTTTATATAGTTCTTCATAGAATTCGAATAAAAAAATATTAACAGATTATATTCTAATATGTTAGTGTAGCTTTATTTAACAAACAACATTATATTATTAAAATGATTACATCATCTTATATAATATATTTCTTTACAACAGACATTTTGGTTTTGTGACTTTATGCTTGTCTTCTTGTTTGTTGATTGGCTCTATTTTCACTAATCTTTTATTTACCCCGATCTCGAAGTACTTTTTATTATTGTTCATACAAATAGATGTTATTGTCTATATTTTATAATATTTAATGCATTTATTTGTATGAGGCATTTTGCAAATATATGGAATTGTGATTATTAATTAGAATTGCTCATTATTTGTTGTATCTGTTAAGATTTTTAATTGTAAATAGTTCAATATTATAATAATTAATTTGATTTTGATATTAAGCATATTTTATTGATTGGATGATATTTATTTATGTTTTAAATATAAATAATTGTACTATTATTTATTTTTTAGAATCTTTCATGTGTACTTGTATGTCTGCACGTTTAACAGATTGTTATTCATTTCTTGTTAGTTTCTGAAATTGCTACAACATTCCTATCTCGTTGTAAAAATGCCAACTGGTAGGCTGATTTTATTTAAAAAGAATTCAATTTTTATTAAAACTTTCCTCATTAATTTCTATCTAACATTCTTTAAAATTAAATTCTGAAGAATATAAAAAAAACGTTACAAAATAATATTGGTATGATGCTCAATCGGAGGAGAAAAAAGAAGAAATACATCGAAATAAGAGAGAAAGGTAGCGACAGGCAAGAACAAAAGAGAGGAGCAACGATAGTGCAGTC
Organism: Juglans microcarpa x Juglans regia; assembly: GCF_004785595.1. NCBI lineage: Eukaryota > Viridiplantae > Streptophyta > Magnoliopsida > Fagales > Juglandaceae > Juglans > Juglans microcarpa x Juglans regia. Next base: position 36,242,675 of record NC_054594.1, on the reverse strand, counting down.
CCGTGCAGGCAAAACGAGAGGTAGAACAAAGAACGGTCTGGAAAGGGGTTGTGAGTCCGTGGAGATGAATTTATAGGGGAGGGGGAAAAACCTAGGGTTTGTTCTTAGAAAACAACATCATATGCAATTTAGCTTAGGAAGGGATAGTGGTTGCATTCTTGTGGTTTTTTTTGTATTTTTCCTCCATACACTATGACATTTTTATAAAAATTATGTTTAACTTTTTTTTATAAAAAAGAGCAAAATAATGATGTACAACATTTTATTTTTTTTTTAAATATATATTGTATCTTTATTTTATTAATCATTTTCGTTTAATGATTTGTGTTAGACATTTTACAAATATATGAAATTGTGATTATTAATTAAAATTACTCAATATTTGTTGTATGTCTCTTTAGATTTTTAATTGTAAATAGTTTATTATTATATTAGTTTATTTGATTTGAATATTAGACATATCTTGTGATTGGATGGTATTTTTTTATATTTTAAATATAGATTAATGTTTTAAAAAATAGAAATTTTTATTTCTCTGCTTTATATATAAATATGTACTCATATCTTTGATATGTTGTCAAATGTTTTCTAGATTACATTTTGAGATTGGCGTAGGATTTAGAACCTTCTACAACTTTATGTCGATTGATAAGACGATATTGTTAAATGCAAAAATACATTTAAACAATATTAACACCATTTATTTTCATTTTTATTGAACTACTTCTATAAATAAACTTTGAAGAACATGCAAAAAATCAAGTAAGAAAAAGTTGGTATGCTGCCCAGTCAGAGGAGAAAAAAGAAGTGGTCCGCCAAAAAAGAAGAAAGAGATATGCCGAGTTGAAAAAAATTCGAAATAATAAAATTCAAACGCAAATACAATCTCAGCATACTCTCTCTTTTTGTTCAAAAGACAATGAAGTCATTTGTATAAGAGAGATTGATTCGTCTTCAAATGTTAATTCTTCTGAAACTTCAATGCTTCGTCAAAGAGATTTATGTTCTGACAACATAATTGCATCTATCCCAATATTGAGCGATCAGGTTTATTCATAACTATCTTTTATTAAAAAACATTTCCTTCATTTTTTCCCTTTTTACCAATAAATACTAAAAAAAATTCTTCTACAGGTTAATTATCTATATGAAGAGGGATTCAGTTCTAAGAAGACGTCGGAATTTCGTTCGGAACTTCAGGTAAATTACAAATTATCAACTTCTTGCATTTCTTCCTACATCTATTTGATATGTCATCCTCAATTATTTTATTATTTCTTTTTTTTTTATAGGAAAATAACAAGACAAATCTGCACTCTAATGTGCCTGAAAGAAGAGATTGACTGTTTTAAAACTTCTTTCCAAAAGTTTAAATCATTGTAATATATAGATACAAAGTACTTATGTGTAGTTATAAATATGTTTGTAAAAATTTTTATGTTATAGTTATGAATATTTTCCAGATAACGTGTGATCTTTGTAAGTCGTTGTATTATAGTTATAAATATTATGTAAATCATGTGTATAATATGTATTGTAAACAAGAAAAAAATTCTGGAAATATAGACATAAATTTGTCCATTTATAATAAAATTTCTATGTTATGGTTATCAATATTTTGCACATAACATATGTGATGTTTTTTATGATCAAAAATAAAATATTAAAATATAGTTGAAACTTTATCCATTGATATTTAAAATTAAGAAATTGCATGAATTTAAATTATCATTCTATTGTTTATTGTGAATTGAAAAGATTTTTCATATTTTTTCAATTGAGCACACATGCAATGCACGTGTTTGCCCTTACTAGTATATATATATATGATCAAAATGTCATGAAATCTGATAACTAGATGATCATACATTCACACACTATAAGAAAATTGTTTATTTACGAAAAATTATTTTTAGTGAAATGATTATTTCTAGTTAAAATGAGTCTATTTTTATTGTAAATAGTACTTTTCATCGCAAAAAAATATCACAAATGCTATTTTTTTGTAGTGATATTACCACAATTTTACATGATGAACAAAAGCGAAGAGTGCCAAAATGCAGCTCATTAAAGATAATTAAGATCTCCAACACAAGCAGATACAAAAATTTTGCATTGTCTTTATGAAAATGCTTAGCGTCCCACTCCCAACTCTCGCTAGGGCTACCGCTTGCAATAGTGTGTATTTTTTTATGTGTTTTTTTAGTTTTTTTTTTATATAGATTATTTTAACAATTTTAAATATTTTAAAAAAATAAAAAACTCATAATATTATTAAAAAATACTTCCTTAATCACTAAGTAAAATATTAAGGAAATATTTTTTAATTTTTTTTACTTTATAATTTAGAAAATATTTTTTAATAATATTTTAAATTTATTTTTATTTTTTTAAATATTTAAAAATATTAAAAAAAATTTCTATAAAAAATAATTAAAAAAAATACATAAAAAAATACATGCTACAGCCAACGGAGTCACCAGCGGTGGCTCTAGCTGTACTCTTGTCTTTATAGAGCAGTGGGCCCCGAGGGGTTGTGGAGAGTGCATGTGGAGCGTGTAGATGGATAGTGTGCTAGACATGATTCTCTGGATAAGGCACCGTTAGATCATTGAAGATTGGAGAATCCAGGACGTACGTACAGAGATGAATAAAATTAAATACTTTACGATATAGATAAGAACAAGCTTGACAAGTGTCCCACCACCTGTAACCAAAAGCACACATGCAAAACCTGTCTAGTTTACACGTATCCTAGTGGACTGCTTACCTTTGCTCTTCTATATAACTCTTCAGTACTCGCAGGCATTCTAGCGCTTACCACAGAGCAGGAAAATTGAAGGGAACTTAAAAGAAGTGTGTGCGCTTTCTTTTAGTTAGAGAGCCTGTTGTTTGAAATTGTGGGTCTGTTATTTTGGGGGAGAGGAATTGAAGAAGAATGGCTCAGACGGTGGGGAGGAACATAGCAGCTCCTTTGCTGTTTATAAACTTGATCATGTACCTTCTTGTGGTGGGTTTTGCTAGTTGGTGTATTAACAAGTATATCAATGGCCAAATGAACCATCCCAGTAAGCTCTCTCTCTCTCTCTCTGCTTTTGACTATCTTCAATTGAGTTAAAACAAATTTTTTGACAAAATATTTACAGGTTTAGGGGGCAATCCTGCGACAAGTTACTTCTTGACCTTCGCCTTATTGGCTGGTGTCCTTGGCGTGGTTTCAAAGTTTCTTGGTGGCAACCACATCAGAGCTTGGAGGAATGACAGTCTAGCCTCTGCAGCATCAACATCAATAGTGGCATGGGCAATTACTGCACTAGCTTTTGGGTAAGTTCTCAACATCCTCCTCGGATTCTCGTATTTATGTATACGTGTGCGTTGGTGAAATAAACTCACACCCGACAAATGCTTCTACATGACCTTGTAGGCTTGCGTGCAAGGAGATAGACATAGGAGGGTACAGAGGGTGGAGACTGAAGGTAGTAGAGGCATTCATAATTATTCTAACGTTCACCCAGTTGTTGTACGTTTTGTTACTTCATGCTGGGGTGTTCAGCAGCAAGTACGGTCCCGGTTACCGCGACAGAGATTATGGCATGGGGCCGGCAGCCGGTACCGCTGACCCGACGCCTAAGGGTGTCGGGGTTGCTGGTTCTAGGGTTTAAATCACGTATATACATGACAGTACTACTAGTAGTACTCATGCATGCATATGGTTTCTTCTGTTGATTTCATCTTTTTTTCCTGCAATTTAGTCCAGTTTGTGGCTGCGTACGCACATAAGTTTCTTATTTGGTTGTGGCTGGGAGGATCCGATCGATGTCTACTTCTATTTAAATGTCATGATCTCATATATGTACGAGTTTCCTGCATCATGTGTACATGTAGTGTTGATGACTTTGGCCTATTTACTGGTTCGTTTTGGTATATATAATGTATTATGTTTATTGCTACAACAGCAATATTTACTGGTTGCTCTATAAACCCATCATTTTTTGTGGGGGAGGGAGCAAGCCTAGATGAAACGTCGATCGACAATCGCGCACGGATTTAGGAAAATGGGGAAAAAAAGATTCCGCTCGATTTGCTTACGGCATACACGAGATCAATGCATTAATAAATAAACCCGAAACGCTTTTGGCTCTTAACTACGCTTATGATCTTGATAATTTTCTCTTGGCCATTGAATACAGCTAGTAACTTCGTCATTTTCTTTTCGACTCCTGGGCTCCAATCGAATTTTAGAAGAGATTTTAGTCTTTTACACTTTATGATTTGATTTGATAGGATCATATGTTAATACTTTAAAGTGGTTAAAAGCAGTTTTACAATTTACTTGAGAAAAATTTATAAAAAATTTATTTTTTTAAAAGTTAGAAAATGATTATATTTTTATCATTTTCGCTCGAACCATAGATATAGCATGCAGTTTGGCCGAGTGTACGCGAGGTTTAGCCTCGGGGTTGCCCGACAAGAAGGAAGGAAATCCATTTTGATGCTTCAAATGCCCACCGATAATGGCCGACAATATTTAATACTTCGGAAAATGAATAGTACGTGTACTACGACATATAGAAGTTACAAAGATCAAGAGAATCGTACTCGTATTTGAGTTCAATTGTTACGTCTTTACAAGTTTAATGGGTCTTTTAGCACTGTAATTGGGTAGACACGTGATAGAAGTGCACAAGGGAAAGAAGTATCGAATAGACACGTCAAGCTCTTCACAACCATCAAAAGCTTTATCAACCACCGGCAAGCAAATTAAACTCTATAAACATAACTAAATATATGAAGCACTTCCAAATTTGATATTGTGGAGATTCCTACTCACTTTCGACATTGTTGTCATCATCCCAGACCCATACCCACTATCCGATAATAGCTCAGTTTAACATAGGATTTTGTTATATGTTTATTGTTACTTGCTGTTTTATCCAGCAAACCTCCAATTGACACAATAGTAGGTGAGATTGGTGGCACTTAAGTATATGTTTTTGTGTTACCTGCGTAGTTCTATCTTAACCATCAGCAATGGGCACTTGCTCTGCATGCAAGAGCAATTTTGCCACCAACTTGGCTTGGGTACTGCATTACAGAAGAACTAGAAAAGGAAGCATTCTTTATACATCCACAACTAACAACCCAACTTTTTAGAGGTCCATCGACAACAAAAATTTGAGAATGGTATGTGTAGCAGTACCAAATATGGCATTGATTCTATCCTTGTAAATATAATTAGCCTATTGAAGCTGAGTAAAAGCAAACTTCCGGCCACAAGTATTTCTCACTCTGGCATTGTGAATTAACGAGGAAAACACAAGGCTAGCGGAACATACGAAGATTCAACATAACTTCAGCTGATACGGCAATGCCAATCCAACAATTCCAATAGTTTAAAATTGTACTAACATTCTGTTTGATTGCTCTAAGATATTGAGCTTGGTATGGTGAAGCATCAAAGATTAATTTCATTAGTTAGAAGCATTGAAACCTCAAATAACATACAGAAGATGATATTCAAACAATAACACTTCCTTCGTGCTAAAAAACACCATTTAACATCAGCCACAAACATGTAAAAATGGACTCTTCAACAGTACTGATCTAGTAGAAGTAGTAGTAGTAGTAGTAGTTAAACAGGGGAATAGGAAGAGAGGAGGGAGGCAGGGGGTTCTATGTAGTAGAATCCCCGAAATAAGATTTTCCCTGAATTTTGATAACCTGTTTAGGGCAATTGATTTAAGAGTAAAGCAAAAAAGGCACTAAAAGAGGCAGAAATTTATAAACTTCAGGAGGAAGAACCTTAACGTGAACCTTCATTTATAAAACCTTCCTTTCGACCTTCAAATCCAGGACGCATTAGCTTTTTCTCTCTCTTTGCAATTCGACGCATTTTCTTCTCGTGAATCTTCTGTGCTATATTTTCTGACCTCTTTTGCTGTTTCTCTGCTTTCATCTTCCGTGTGGTCTGCAGCCTCTCCGACCATTTCTCAGCATTCTTCTGATGCCTCTTCTTCTCCTTTTGTATACTCCTTTTCAACAGACTTGGATCATCATGAACTTTAATCCCAGCTGCTCTACTCGTTGCCGCTTTCCACGAATGCTTCTTCGAGATAACCAGACCTTTTTCAGGATCTTCCCTCGCTTCTTTAAATTTCTTTGCCCTTTCAAGCTCCTTCATCTTTGAAAGTTTCCTCTTCTTCTTCTTGCCAAGCTCTTCCTCATCCCCAAGTTTGACATGAGTAAATGCAAGTTCCTTTGAAGCCTCTGCTATATCCTTACCAATTTGATCTGCAGAACTACTAGTTGTTGGTTTCTTTTCGTCATAAACAGAGTCCCTCTTGCGTTTCTTCTGCTGAATTCCATTTCTGTATTCTCTCTCATTCCTTTTCTTTGCTCTGTTGGAATCTTCGGAATTCCTATTTGCTCTAGTCTGTTCAATTTTTAGATGCAGCCGTTGCCGAAGTTCCTCTAATGTCACCTGCCGATTATTATCTTCACCTTCAATGCCAGAAAGAATAGGCTTGATTTCTATTTCCTCATCATCACTATCATTCAATTGTTCTTTCTCCAAACTTTGCTTTAGCAAATCAAGGGTTGTTGCAGAAGACTTTTCTGGATCCAAACGATCTCTTCGAGCTTTTTTAATGTTCTCCCTTGATTCCTTCTTTGCCAAAGCTTTTTCGGCCTTGCTGAGGCCCTGAAACCATGGCTTATCCTTATCATCATTGGGCAGATAGAATTTTGCGGGGATTAACTCAACTAACTTGTCAAAGAACAGAGAATGATGATGAATGATAGACTTCAAATCGGTATCAGGTTTAAAATCAGTTATAGGCTTTTGCCTTTTTTTCTTCATCTGCAAGGTGATGAAAATGAAGCAAGAACCAATGAGAGAGAGAGAATCAACTATTGCATATTGTCAATCTATGTATTTGTTCGAATTTTCCATTACATACATTTCCTTTATTTATGTTATCGAGAAGGAAAACCACAGAAGATCGTAAGCTTAATGACCTCATTCAGTTAAGAATGCTAAATTGCAGACAAGATGCTCTTTGCGCAGCAAAGTTTATCCCCTAGAAAATACTTGAGTTTTTTCAGGTACCAGCGTACATTTCCATTTAGTTTTCTTTGAAAGAAAGACATCAGTGAAATTTTGCATTTTTCCCCTAAACGAGCATGATGTTTAGAAATGGCTACAAATTAAACAAACAACATAAACCCTAACACTCCCTTTGGTTAGTTACCCATAAAAAGAAAACACTGAGTTTGGGTTTTAAGAAACTGGAGGAAAATGAAGTAGAATGTCAAATTGAAACGTACCACATATCCTGTTATATTTTCTAACAAAAAACATATTTAAAGAAAAAGGAAAATAGAAAAAGAGGCAGCATAAGGATTTATGTTTCTCAACTACCAAACAAATCGAAACAATATCGTTAAATTTTCTCGCTTACAATTTGAAAGCAACCATTTTGGTTCGGGGGTAGAATCTGAAAGTATAAGTTGATGTTTGTTTCGAAGTTTTCCCAAGAGAGAAAATCGCAAATCATAAACCCCAAAAACCAAAAAAATTTCTGGGAAAGCAATTATCTTCAGGAAAAAGAAAGAAAGAAAACATACCTTCGGTACCTATCGGTTCAACAGAAGGGAAAAGAGCCGAATACGTTGACCTCTGGGTTGGGGGCTCAGGGAAGAGAGGCGCGGCCGATAGATGTCGTTGGAGGTTTGGAATAAAAATGAAAAACCTTTGGAAGTACGATGGTGTTGGTACTGGCGGGTCGTTAAATTGGGTTGCACACTAAAGCCCGTTGGGCCCTCTTCAATGTAGTATCTAATGGCCTTTGATCTTTTCTCTTTGGGCCACAAGAATTAAAGCCCAACCATCTCCTAAACCTTTTTCACATTTTCCTTTTCTTTTTTAATAAGTACAAAATTCATTTTAAATATAGGTACGCACGTAAATATTCAGTCATATGAACGCATTAATTACTTAAAATTATGTTATATATAATCCCCTTTTTAAGAACCAAAATTTATATATAAAATCCCTTTCAGATATATCTTTTAAAAAAATTTTAGCAAACGATACTGTTATAGTTGGTGGCGAACTTGGTTTAGGATAAAACGTAATAGTAGATTATATGCCATGGAAGGGTTACCAATATCTGAGGATGTAGAATTTATTACACGCTCATTTTAGTTGAAAATAGTCATTTTGCTAGAAATAATTGGTTGTAAATAAATATTTTTCTTGTGGTGATTACATGTAAGTAGTAGTAGTAGTGTGTATATATATAATATAAAGAAATAAGCAATTGTTGCTGGATAAAGAAATTATATATGTGACCTGATCTAGGCATGTTAATTGACAAATGAGACAAATTATAAGGAATTAAGGCGCAGAAAATAAACTTAAAATAGAATAGGAGATAAGAAGGCTACATGAAAATCGTTGATCATGAATTAATAATATTGCTTAAAAAATATATATACAACAAAGAAAAAAATATACTTTAATTATGAGATCAGGCGGCCAGGCCTTTGTCCCTTGAATATTACACTACATACAGTACTACCATTTATATGTGTGGTGGATTAACGTCGTACTATGGATCATTTGCGATTTCCGTGTTGAAGTAGTACTACTATAACTTACACCCAGCTTGTACATTTGAATCACAAATTAGCTGCATGACATATATTCTTGAAGATCATGGAAAGTGGGGTTCTTGATTAGAAGTCCATGACAAAGCAGCCAGTCGTGGTTATTAGGTCTTAGTTCTGATATTATATATTAAAATGATCAAGTGAAGCAAATTAATTAGTAGTACTTAAAATCATGCATGCAGCTTAAAGGTGGTGAAAAGTACTATTAGTTGGAGGGGCGCCCACGTGGGGCTGACCCCTCCATGCGTTACTTGTAACGTTACTTGTAACGTATCTTGTGTAACGCATGGCTTAAAGCCATGCGTTACACAAGACTATTGAAGGCTGGCCTTTAAGGCCAGCCGTGCATAGGAGGACTATATAGGACTATATATAGTCCTCCTCAATTGTGTTTTGAAACACCTATAAAAAAAAAAATAGAAAAAAGACTCTCTCTCTTTTTGTTCTCTTTTGATAAAATACTTAGGCTGTGGATTTGTAAGTGTTACTCTAGTTCCATACTACGAAGTACACTTTCGCCACTAAGAGGAAACGCTTGGAGTTTATCAATCTGGAAAAACTTGTGGAGCAATTCTTTAAGCTGAGCTTGAGGTATTTTTTTTTTTTTGCTGTGCATTCTAACATTGGTATCAGAGCCATTTTATGAATTGCTTCCAGTTTTTTTTTTCTCGCATATGCTTGAGATTTGTATGGTGTTTTTTTTATCCTCTTTTTTTTCTGTTAAAAAAAAAAAAAAAAAAAAACGCGCAGCAGGTGGTGCTGCGAGCACCAACGCAGTGGTGCTGCGCGCACCCCCGCCAGGCGCTGCTCGCACCACAGTGGTGCAGCGCGCACCATTGCGGTGCTGCGCGCAGTGGTGCTGCGCGCACCACCGCCAGGCGCTGCTCGCACCACAGTGGTGCAGCGCGCACCATTGCGGTGCTGCGCGCACCAGCACGATGCTGCGAGCACCAGCGCGGTGCTGCGCGCACCTGCGCGGTGCTCCGAGCACCAGCGCGGTGCAGCGAGCACCAGCGCGGTGCTGCGAGCACCAGCGCGGTGCAGCGCAAACCAGCGAGGTGCTGCGCGCACCCCGCGGTGCTGCGCGCACCAGAGAGGTGCTGCCCGCACCACGGAGGCGCAGCGCGCACCAGCGAGGTGGTCGGCAGCACCCTGCTGCTTGGACCGATCACTTCCGCCGCCTGCGGTGCTGCGTGGGAGGCTCCAGGGTGCTGCTTCGAACGGCTACTGTTCACGTGAACAGTAGCCGAAGGGGGGAAGAAGATGACCATTAGGTCATCTGATTTCCATGGGCTTGGGCCTCATGGCCCGGCCCACTCTCTTTTTTTTTTCCTTCTTTTTAAATATGGGCTGGGCTTGGCCCAACATTTTTTACTGGGCATTTTTTTTTTAAAACCCACCTTTGTTCAAGCCCATTTTTTTTAAAAAACAGAAAATAAAAATGAGGGGATGAAATTTGCTCTAAGATATATTGTTATATTAAATGTGATTTTTTATTTAATTGTTTTTAGATTAAATGTGATCACATGTGAATATATAGTTATATTCATGCTATTTTTTTTTTCCATTATGTTATATTACATGTGATCTTTTATTTAATTTGTTATATTAAATGTGATAACATGTATATGTGAATTGAACATGTGGATATGTGATTATTTTTTATCATCTATGAATGTTAGGCTTGAATGTTTATACATTAGTCTTTATTGATAAAAAATAGAAAAATTCCCACTAAGTAGTCTTAGTTAGAAATGTCAGTGTAGATGATAGACTGAAAAAAATTACAGTGACCCCAGTAAGAACTGTAAATGCACTGTATAGCCAAAAGACCACAGTGACCCCAGTAAGAACTGTAAATGCACTGATGGAACAAGAAAAATGGACTGTAATGGTCTTATATGAACCATCTTTGTAGACTGGCCCAACAGGTTACTGTGGTTGAAGTAGCTGTCCTTGTAGACTGGCCCAAAAGGTTACTGCGATTTTAGTAGGTTATGTCTTTACATGTGACTAGGACTAGATGACTACTTAAGATAGTGGGAGTATGGTTGAGAATTATGATTAATTCTCCCATATTTTTTTTGAATTTGCGCGGAAATTAAGTTGAAAATTTAATAATTGGATATTGTGGCGCAAGAGATGATTCTGAAGCCTAGCGATTTTTCGATCTTGCGACATGTCTAAATTATTTTTTTTTTAACTTGGATGGACGCGGCAGATTTCTTAGGTGTGTGTGTAATATCCTTTCTTTGCGTATTGTAGTGAAATGGCATCCAAGAGTATAGTTGCCGATTTAAACAAAGGGGAGAAATTGGATGGGGAGAACTACGACATTTGGCATCGCAAAATCCAATATGTTTTAGATGAGCAAGAGGTATTGGAGGCCTTATCTCACTCCCTTACTGAGCCCGGGGAAGGGACCTCGGAACAACACAAAATAGATCAACTAGCCTATACTCAATGGGCTAAGAAAAGTCGGTGCGCGCGCATAATAATGTTAAGCAGCATGCACAATGATCTAATGTGTGAGTTCGAGGTCTATGACACTGCCCAAAGCATGTGGGAGGCTTTGAAGTTGAAGTTTGGTGGAACTTCAGCCACTAGGTTGCGTGGGTTAACCATGAGGTTTGACTCCTATAAGATGCGCTCTGACCACACGATGAAGCAGCATCTTAGGGCTATGTCAACCATGATCCGCGAACTTAAGTCGGCAGGAAACAACCTGACTGATGAACAGCAAGTCCAGGCAGTGATAAGATCACTGCCGAATTCTTGGGAGAATATGAGCCAGAACCTGACGCATAACGAGAATATCAAAGACTTTGATGATGTCTCGCGTCACTTGGAATTGGAGGCTGAGCGCCTAGAGGCTGCCAAGCCCAATCACACGGCCTATGTGGCTGATTCTGGTTCGCGTAAGGCATCAAGGCCTAAGCGCAAGAAGTCTAAGAATGGAGTAGCTGCTGGACAAATTAAGAAGGTGTCAGGAACTTCTCAGCGCAGCAAGAGGGGCAAGCGCGGGAAGAACAAGTCGAAATTAGAGTGCTTCAACTGTGGAAAGAATGGCCACTTCGCTCGTGACTGCACTGAGCTGAAGAAGGTACACTCTGACTTTTCTCGCATTGTTTTTGTAACTAGCCATGTGATGGTTGCTCACTCCTATCCTGTGTGGACTGTTGATTCAGGAGCGACCGAACACATAGCGCGAGATAGAGTTGGATTTGTTGAGTATCGCCGGATTCCAGCTAGGAGTCGTGATATCAAGGTGGGGAATGGAGCTAGCGTTGAGGTACTGGGACTTGGTACCTACAAGCTAGACTTGCGGGGTGGCCGCACTCTTTTCCTTCACAATGTGCTATACGCTCCCGAGATCCGACGAAACTTACTTTCTATAGTCACTCTATTAAGACTTGGTTTTCGTATTGTATTTGAAAACAATTATGTTTCCTTTTATTTGGGCCATGTGTTTTATGGCAATGCTTTTCTACAAGACGGTTTTATGATATTGAATTTAGATTATTCAAATATAAATGAGTCAATTGCTTTTCTTTCTACATCTGATAATTTGGATTCATATAAATGGCATGCTAGGCTTGGCCATATAGGGCAAGATAGAATGACTAGGTTAGCTAGAGAAGGCCTTATAGACAATCTCGCTAAGGTCATCTTACCCACATGTGAACATTGTCTAATGGGAAAAGCTAAAAGAAAACCGTTTGGAAAAGCCACAAGGGCATCTTTTCCACTGCAATTAGTCCACTCAGACATCTGTGGTCCAATGAGTGTGAGGGCAAGACACGGAGGTGTCTACTTCATCACATTCATAGATGATTTTTCACGTTACGGTCATGTCTACTTAATCTCCCATAAGTCTGAAGCATTAGAATGCTTTAGGCGATATCTAAGAATGGTTGAGAATCAGTTAGACAAGAGTTTAAAAGCTCTAAGAACTGACCGAGGACGAGAATATCTTTCTGAGCAATTCAAAAGGCTCTGTGATGAAAAAGGAATCAAAAGACAGTTGACGATGCCGAATATGCCCTAGCAAAATGGCGTGGCGGAAAGGAGAAATCGAACACTGCTTGAGATGGTTAGGTCAATGATGGCGCAAGCAAACCTACCAATTTCTTTTTGGGGGGATGCACTTTTGACTGCTGCCTACATTCTTAACCGAGTGCCCTCCAAATCAGTAACTTCCACCCCATATGAACTATGGACCGGCGAGAAACCCAATTTGAGTAACTTGCGGCCATGGGGTTCAACGGGTTTTGTTCACAATCTTTCTCATAAGTATGGGAAGTTAGGCCCTAGAGGGAAGAAGTGTATCTTTATAAGGTACTCAGAACACTCTAAAGGGTATGTATTAATAGGTGAACAATCTGATGGAAGTGTGACTGAGATTGAGTCACGAGATGTGGATTTCATTGAAGATGAGTTTCCAAGTAGAGGTGAGGTTGATAGGAGTTTAGAACTTCATGAGATTGTAGAACAAGAAGAAAGTGCTCCAAGGAATTTAGTTGAGAATGAGGAAGAAATTCTTCAAGCTCCTACAAATTATTTGAATCCGAGTGGGAGCACATCACTTGTCAATCAATCACAACAACCTCAGCCGCGTAGAAGCACACGCGAAAGTATTCCCCGTCGTCGTTTTGAGATTGAAGGGGAAGCTTTTATGGTAGCTCTGCATGATGATGACGAGCCTAGGACAATTTATGAGGCTCTCTCATCTTCTACAAAAGATGAGTGGATGAAAGCTCTTAATGATGAGATTGAGTCTATGAAGATTAACCAGGTCTGGGATCTGGTTGATCTACCAATAGGACGTAAGACTATTGGGAACAAATGGGTTCTTAAGGTCAAACGCAAGTCGGATGGATCAATAGATAAGTACAAAGCTCGCTTAGTGGCGAAAGGATATACCCAACAGGAAGGTATAGACTATGAGGAGACTTTTTCACCAGTAGTGAGGTTTGCCTCAATTCGCCTGATTCTAGCTATAGTAGCAAACATGGATTTGGAACTCTACCAGATGGACGTTAAGACAGCATTTCTCAATGGAGAACTAGATGATGAGATCTATATGGATCAACCAACTGGTTTTGTGGTCAAAGGTCAAGAGCGCAAAGTGTGCAAGCTCAAACGATCTATATATGGCCTAAAGCAATCATCTAGACAATGGTACCTCAGATTCCATCGAGCCATTCTCTCGAATGGGTTTACGATGATCACAGAGGATCATTGTGTTTATGTCAAAAGGTCTAAGAAGAGTTTCATTATGTTGTCATTATATGTTGACGACATACTACTAGCTGGAAATAATAAAGGGTTGATAGTCGCCACAAAAGAGTGGTTATCCTTCAATTTTGAGATGAAGGATATGGGTGAAGCAGAATACATTTTGGGAGTTAAGATCTACAGAGATCGCTCAAAGAGACTTTTGTGTTTGTCTCAACAGACTTACATAAAGAAAGTCCTCGAGCGCTTCCTAATGAATGGATGTAAACCCATTGACACCCCTGTTGCAAGGAGCGATAACTTGTCTAAAGTGATGTGTCCTAAGACTCAAAAAGAAAAGGAAAAGATGGCTCGTGTCCCTTATGCTAATGCTGTGGGTAGTCTGATGTACGCAATGATGTGTACTCGACCTGACATATGCTATGCAGTTGGCTTAGTGAGTCGATTCCAATCAAACCCCGGACTAGCTCACTGGAAAGCGGTCAAAAGGATTATGCGATATCTCAAGGGAACTGCGGACTATGTGCTGTGCTATCAGGGTTCAGATTTGCAGCTAAGAGGTTACAGTGATGCCGATTGGGGCAGCGACCTTGATGAGCGCAAATCAACCACTGGGTATGTCTTTCTGCTCAACCAAGGCGCCATTACGTGGAGCAGCAAGAAACAACCCTGTATAGCTTTATCCACCATGGAGGCAGAATACATAGCTTGTTCTGCAGCAGTTCAAGAAGCTGTTTGGTTACGGAGGTTCCTCAAGCATTTAGACATTGGCACGGATACTTCAGATCCGGTGACAATATTCTGCGACAGCATGGCAGCTCTCGCATATGCTAAGGACTCAAAGTATCATGGAAGAACCAAACACATAGATATCAGATATCACTACATCAGAGACATGATAGCGCAAAAGGAAGTGGTTCTGAAACATCTTTCTACGAGTCGCATGATTGCTGATCCCTTAACGAAGCCTATAGCAAGAGATGTCTTCGAGGCTCATGTTAGGAATCTAGGACTGCGTAGACTATAAATGTAATTTGTGTTCCAAATGACATAAAGATGTAACATTTCCTTTGGGATATTAATACAATATGATTCAGTTCTTGTCTTTATCGTATTGTTTTTAATACGCATACACAAGATATGTCAACAGGCTTAGATCGGCTCACTCACACGAGCGATCGCCTCTAGCGCTTAAGTAGCGAGTAGAGATGAGACATTGTGTCCCTAGGTACTTGTCCAAAGGGATAAGTTGGTTGACACAAAGTTATGTCGCCTTAGTGGGAGCTAAGATGAGGTCCATTGATAGGACTATGCATGGGTTACCCCACCATCCATGTAACCTGTAGTAAGCCAGATGCGAGTTCCTCTTTGACGCCTTGGAGACGTGCAACTCAAGAGGAATTCGGGTTAGACGCTTAAGGAGCGGCTAGACTAAGATCTGTACGGTGTTGATATAGACATATGCTCTTTGAGAAAGAGAAATCCACCGTAGCATGTGTTTCATACTATATGTGCTTATACGACCATATGAGTAAGTGAGTAAAATATTTCCCTCTTTCTCACTGTGTGAGTCTCATTTCTTAAAAAATGTCCTTTACTTTTGACTATGTCACGAGATGGAGGTTGTGATGTTTGCTACTTTGACATGCTGTCTATGGCCATGATTGATACGGTCTAAAGAGGCATTGTTGGGAAAGCAGTTCGACCAAAATTGAGTGATATGAGTGTAAAGGGAAGACTATTCGATATCGTATCTTCGATAGTGTTTGCTGACGTCATACAAATGACGCTACATCTTGGTAGCGGCTAAAGGTTGTGAACACATTGAAATAGTTGGAGGTAGTCAAGCATTGTTCTGAGTTTTTTTTTAAACTCAAGAGGGTTCGAAAATGCTTGATCTTGATGCGATCGAATAAGTCTAGGACATGACCAGACACTTTAGGGATGTTACTATGCTGGTCTTCTCTGGGAGAGATTTGGTGTATGTACTCCCTCCTTTCTACAAATGTGCTTGGTGGTCGCACGGCCTATTTATTTGTATGAACAAGATTGAGAACATTAGAGAGATGCTGACCTGGGGTCATGCCCACTGTGTGCGAGTGGGAGATATTAGTTGGAGGGGCGCCCACGTGGGGCTGACCCCTCCATGCGTTACTTGTAACGTTACTTGTAACGTATCTTGTGTAACGCATGGCTTAAAGCCATGCGTTACACAAGACTATTGAAGGCTGGCCTTTAAGGCCAGCCGTGCATAGGAGGACTATATATAGTCCTCCTCAATTGTGTTTTGAAACACCTATCTAAAAAAAAATAGAAAAAAGACTCTCTCTTTTTGTTCTCTTTTGATAAAATACTTAGGCTGTAGATTTGTAAGTGTTACTCTAGTTCCATACTACGAAGTACACTTTCGCCACTAAGAGGAAACGCTTGGAGTTTATCAATCTGGAAAAACTTGTGGAGCAATTCTTTAAGCTGAGCTTGAGGAATTTTTTTTTTTTCGCTGTGCATTCTAACAAGTACGATATATGTAATTCTTTAGATTGTTATTCCAATAAAGATGCTCTTAAGAGCAATTGAATTAATCGGTGAAATTAGAATTTAGCACTCTTAGCTAGCTAGTCAGTCAAATAATACTTCTATATATATATATATGTATATATGTATATATATGTATATATGTATCCTTATATGTTAAAAGTGGCCATTGAGATGAACAAGAATGAATAGTAATTCGTGTTTGACATTTTTTTCCCATTTTTTTTTACGCCCCTATCTTGCTTGGCCTTATTAGTTATTTATTACGTTTTTGTACCTCTGATTTTCAAGAATTTTAGACCACACATAAATCCTCTCTCTCTCTCTCGATTAAGACCCTCTTGTCTTTTTTCTCTCTCTGCCTCATATCTACTGCCGCCATCAACAGTCGCGTAGCAGGCTGGACAACAGCCATCCTTCAAGCAACAAAAGCATTCTCTTGATCTCTCCTACGTTTCTTGTTGCCCTCTCGTAGCCACCATGCAGTCATAGTAAGGAAGGTCCATCGAGTTGCCTACTGTCGTCTAAGGTAGATCCAACCTCCAGTTCCTCCTCGAACCACCACAGACAGTGCCGACGTCACCCACACAGCGAGCTCCACCGTGAGCTCTAGCCCTCAACACCCTTCTTGTTGTGAAATACTATACAAGCACACACACCAACGATGACAAATAAAGTAAAAGCAATACAATCAAGAACGCAACACACAATATACGTGGTTCGACAAATTGCCTACGTCCACAGGAGCTGCAGAAATCTTATTAACCAGAAGAGATTACAATCACTCAATCTCAACTCACACTCTCTAGGGCTTTTTGCTCTCTCACACAATATGCACTCACTAGACAATTGTTTTCTCTCTGAATATGCTTGAGACCATCCAACATAAGTCTAATATGATGAATATATAGTGAGTGGCGCTGGAAATCTAATCTGGCAAAATCTGCGTACTTCGCTTGAGCGGAGTGTCCGCGCGACTCGAGCGAACAGCCAAATGAACATTGGCTCGAGCGGAGTGTCGAGCGTGACTCGAGCGAACTTCTCTGACTTGCCTTTGCTCGAGCGGTCTGTCGAGCGACGTCGAGCGAACTTGGCTCGAGCCAACTTTCAGCAAACACTTTTTCAGCTCCAAAACCAGTCTCCACATACACCCCAACACTTATCTCTCTCTCTCTCTCTCTCTCTCTCTCTCTCTATCTATCTATCTCTCTGTTTCTCCTTTTCTCCAATCTCTCAGCCGCTACCCACGCCACCAGCATTAAGTCCAGCTTCGCCGTTGCCCATGCCACCAACAATGGTACTTGTACATTGTGCAATGATTAGCTGTTAAAGTCTTGGTTATAAGTTCTTCAAGTGTGGTGGTAGTATTTATTGTGGTGGCAATGATGCTATTTTAGTTTTATGCAACTCTAGTCGACTATTGGGTGGCAAACATCATTCATAGCAATCTTGATTTTCATGAATTGTAGGATAGAGAAGCACTGAAATCCTGCTAGAGTGCAACTATTTCTATTTTTTTTCCTTCCTCACTTGTACATTCTTCTAGAGTTTTTTTAATACCAATTAGAACTACTCAAGTCTCATAATCACATTGCAATGTCTGCCTATTACTTAAGCGAATGCCCTGCCCTGAATAGTTGATTGTTGGCCAAACAATTCTGAAGTGCAAATTTAGTTTAAATCTTGTGCTTGAGTTTTGTGAGAATGGTTTAAGCACATTGGAAGAAAGATAATTTTTTTTTTTTTTTTTTTTGTAAGAGTAGAAATATAGTCTATAGGAGGGGTAGGGGAGATCAATATATTTTGTCTCTGATATACTTCTCTTATTAGAAGGTCACAAAACTATTGGTTTTATGGTTCATATATTTGTTTTTTTTATAGGTACAAGTGTATGGTTCATATGTTAGGAACAAACCTTATATATAAAAAAGTGTTATAAAGTGTATAAAGCCCATCATGGAATTCAAGGGGTATTGGAGAAAGGTAGGACATAGTAGAAGAGGTTGTAAAAATTGACACTACCTGATACAATTGAGTTCTTGTTTTTACTGTGACCCAACTTTCACGAACCTGTTTAATATATATTTCAAGATTGTTTGGCTTATAATTTCTTCATAGAACTTAAGAAGAGAGAATCAAGATTTTGAGAATGAATGAACTTTCTTTTTCTGCAGGGAAATTTTTCATTTTGATTCCTCTACCTTTGATGAATGGCCTCAAATTTTAAATAAATAAAATATTTCTATTTTAGAGGTTTTTGTTGCAAAATTCTTACTTCATTCCTGGATCAATTGATATACAACTTATGATTGAAAATGGGGAAAAAGAGATAAAATGAGACAAGTTACTCTACAAATGAATTTTTTTGGAGGCTCATTAATTCAAGAGTGGCTTGCTTTTTGTGATCATCTAAAATCCCCTATACCTTCTAAGTCTTCTGTACATCAATTAGAAAAAGATGATGATGGTTTATTTTATGGTGACAAACTTGATTTGTAGTATGTGCTAGATTAAGAATGTGAGAGCAACATAAGAATAAAAGACTATATTTTTTCAGTGCTCCCTAGGTCATCAAGTAGTGTAGTTGAGTTTTTATTAATCGTGAGATAATTTTTTTGTTCATGCGATCAAATTTTGAAAAGTATCTTCTCTTGCCATCTTTATGACAACGATGTTGAGAAAGGGTGGATATATATGAAGGTTAATTAATTTCAAACTTCATCTGGGTTCCCATATATATATGAAGGTTAAGATAGAGAGCTCTGAAGATCTTAATTACTGTGGCATTCAAAGGGTGGATGGCCTTTCTCAACTCCAGACAATGGCTGGATTGTATAAGAATGTACATGAGAAGATAGGTAATTATCTTGAAACAAACATTCATCTTCCAAAAATAACATTAGCTTAAAAAATTATAACTTAGCAGTAAAATTCAAATATTTCCTTATTAATTGTCTAAATTATATGATTATGTACTTCACTGTAAATATAAATATTACAGTTATCATGAGACATTAAAAATCATTAATTTGCAGGCAGCACTCTTGTTTTCAAGCATGCCATCTGATACAGTTCAAAATCCATTATTTTTTTAATCTAAAATATTAAAGAATTTAATTAATTTGAGTATATTTTCTTATTCTTGAAAATGCAGACACAAGAATGGTAGATTTGCTTCGTACGAGCTCACTACATCTTCTGCATGGTTGGAGGTAACATGACATGCATGCATTGATCTCTATCGTCAAATATGGTTAATTTGTAGAGCTGAAACTTCCATGCAAAGCTTTAACACATGATCGTGATTGATCTTTCACGTAAAGATGATCCGCCCAAAGGAAATGTTTGGAGATACTACAGTTGGAACAAACTCTTCTTGTTAAAATAGAGAGATGGAATTCATAGATGCTTTGCTTATATTAGATTTTATGTTCCTATGCATTAGACTATTTACTAATCAATCTTATATACTCTTTCAATCTTATTGATTCACATTTTATTTGCTATTTGGACACATTATTTTTAAGAATTTTGTTTTTTCTTCCAACTAGGCAAATGTGGCAAACATACTTTGCACGTTAAACCACTGCTATATATATATATATATATATATATATATATACACACACACACACACACACACATACACACACACTGAGATCTCGTTTATTTTTCCATATGAAATAAGATGAAATGAGATAAATTAAGATTAAAGTTAAAAAATTAAATAAAAAATTGTTAAAATATATTTTTTTAATATTATTTTTATTTTCAGATTTGAAAAAGTTGAATTATTTATTTTATTTTGTGTAAAATTTTGATAAAATTATAATAATTAAATAAAATCAATTAAAATGAACTGTAAAAATAAACGAGTACTGAAAGTAAAACATGCACATGCAGATCACCGAAGATTGACTCGGCCCGGTACTCCTGCGCCACAGCTAGCACATATTGCATGCGTGTCGTGCGCGCTACTGTCATGATTCCTATGTGCCCACGTGCACTTTTAGACAAATAACCATTCGCATTCATGCTAGCTAGATGATCGATCTGCTTGTAATTTCTACTTTGCTCCGCATGCATGCTTTGATCATTTGACCTTTGTTTCTTAATTTTCATTCTCCCCTGTGCGATAGCTGCCCAGCCTGCCCTTTTTAAGTTCATCATGACCCTGATCAGATAGGAATTCCAAGCATGGGCTTTTGGATCATCTATCATAATACTTGCAACTTATTGCTCAATACTTCATGTGTATATATAATTTATAAGGTTTTAGCTTGAAGTTGATGAACGAGTTGATGCATGGTTTTGAAAAAGAAGTTCCTAATAAGAAGAAATATACAATTCCGGTCATGATGTGTGAACCCACGCCTGCGCATTAACATGAAGTACTAGGTATGGATGGTTTTAGTCTATTCTCTGGCATATATATATATATATATATATATATATATATATATATATATATATATATATTGTGCGATAGCTGCCCAGCCTGCCCTTTTTAAGTTCATCATGACCCTGATCAGATAGGAATTCCAAGCATGGGCTTTTGGATCATCTATCATAATACTTGCAACTTATTGCTCAATACTTCATGTGTATATATAATTTATAAGGTTTTAGCCTGAAGTTGATGAACGAGTTGATGCATGGTTTTGAAAAAGAAGTTCCTAATAAGAAGAAATATACAATTCCGGTCATGATGTGTGAACCCACGCCTGCG
Source organism: Juglans microcarpa x Juglans regia (assembly GCF_004785595.1). Taxonomy (NCBI): domain Eukaryota; kingdom Viridiplantae; phylum Streptophyta; class Magnoliopsida; order Fagales; family Juglandaceae; genus Juglans; species Juglans microcarpa x Juglans regia. Next base: position 36,221,500 of record NC_054594.1, on the reverse strand, counting down.
CATTAACATGAAGTACTAGGTATGGATGGTTTTAGTCTATTCTCTGGCATATATATATATATATATATATATATATAGGAAATCACCATCAATCTGTCTCACCTTATATGGATAAGGTATAAGCAAATAAGCCTTGGCCGGCCAACATAAGAAAGTAGTCCTTTAGACATGCATTGAGTTTGGAGTACTTGAGTTGAGATTAATTTATGACTATCTGATCCTTTGGGGTTGGACTTAGGACACTAATTAAAGTGGGTTCTTAGGTTCTTGGAAACAAAAACATTTCCAGGCCGCCCCCACTCAATGAATTTCGACGAAATGACAAAGCTAAATGAATAATTAATGTTTAAATGATTGTCTTTGAAAGTTATGAGATGTGACCAACTGAACAATTTGACACCCTAGTTTGCGGAAGACATGACATGTCTGAAATATATACAAAAATGTAAATGCTAGGTAAGTCGTAAGCCCTTATTATAAGGACCATTACAGAACCTGAAAAAGATCAGGGTGCATGCCATTCAAATGAGTGATGAAAATCAGAAAGTAACACTAAGCTTTCTAATTAGAAAATTAATAATAGACTCTATTCTTTTTCAAAACGATTGTACAATATTTATACATTTCAACTATTATTTTTCTGTATACGGCGATTGCATGAATCAATCATGAAATTGGCAAATGTGAGATCTGCCAGAAAAAAAATTAAAGAGGATGATGGAAATGTGTGCCTACCCAGTCGTTTTGCAAGCGTGTTAAAGAGATGAGATCGGGATAAACTAATTAACAAGAGTCGAATCCTTGACCAGAATTGGGGCACAATCCTTAATCATGATTCTAAGTCAAAAAGTTTGCTCTGGACGGCATGATATTCACCCTCAAATCGACAGATAGATAGCGCGCGGTCAATGAAAAGATCATGATCAGAAGGGTATTGACAGTGATCATCCATATTGCGCGCAGTGCCAAGCAAGCAAGAGAGAGAGATTAGGATCATAAATTAAAAAAAAAAACATTTAAATATGCTATCTTTAGTACATACTTTTACGTATCGATATCATACGTTGCTGAAGTTAAACGATTCGGTGGATAATTGGTCGGTAGTGCACTACAGCCAAAAGTATTGAAAATTTGAAAGATCATTTCAAAAGACAGACAACATGTTCGGCTACCACTTTGTTTCTCAAGTTTTTGATGTAGACGTACGGTACTGCTACTACTCTATATATCTGCAGACTGATGAATGATCATGACTTCGATGATCATATAATTATTTTGAGCTAGGACTATTTAAATAAAATAATTTATTATTTATCGTAATTATATTCACTATAATTATAAAAAATAAATTTACATTTTTTTTATATTATACAATCAATAATATATATTTTGACTATGTTCAAAAATAAACGAAAATATTGCATGATTATAACATAGAACGAAGGAAAAACCAGACAATAAAAGGAGAGTACGTACGTGGTGTGTATATAATATGAGTTTTACTAGATACAAGCAAGTTTGCGTATCAATCTGCGTACTAATATTGTTATCTTCATATTCTAAATTTAAATTAGTATTATTTTCAATAAAATCTACTTTTTAACCAATTATATTGAATAAATACGCATATTAATGTGCAGAATCGTTTACAATTAAATTTTTTCATATAATATATATAGGTGGAGGTGCCTAAAACCTTAATTATAGGGTAGGCTGTGCAAAGGGGCAAAGCTGACCCATACATGCAGCTAGCTGGGGAGTTCGTGGTTAGTGCTGATGCATATTTGAATATTTGAATTAAATATTTAAATTTATATTAATTGGATATTTTTCATACGAAAAATATTACATATAATTATAGAATATTAAATATTATGTAGTTATTTTGAAAAATAATATAATTTATTATTAAATTTTTTTTTTATATGAATCTTATATTTATTTATTTTTTTTAAAATGATTATATTATATTTACGTATTTAACTGTAATTATTATTTTTCTTTTCATATATAGTACCATCGTGAATGGCTGGCAAAGGTCATGACATGGCGCATGACTCCGGCCAGCTGGGTCTTTGATCTATTTCTTCGATCCGTGTTATATGCCAGAAAGCAAAACGATTGATATTTGTAACAAAATTAGGTCCCCAATAGTAAGCACCATTGACCATTTTATTTAGATATAAATGACAGGTACGGTCAAAGAAAATTAAGCTGACCCATCGTTCGTGTGATTGGCTAAAGTAAAATTATATTCAAATTCTGATTTATTTTAATTATCGAGAACATTTTGCAGTAATTTACTTTTAGCCGACCTTGATAGCTACGGTCAACGTCAACAGACTACTTTTAAGTCAAAGTTGCAGTTCAAAAAGGTGTATAATTTTTTCTACAATACAACAACGAGATCACTGATCCAAATCCGGCTTTACCTACCTTTCAGCATTAATATCTTATTATCTCATCACTTTGCTGCATGCTGATCGTGTTCATGTGTACTTTATAAAAATAAATAAATGTTCTAAGCAGTTTCTCATTGTTAAGATATAAAATAATTAAATTTATTTATTTTTATTAGTTAAAATTTTTAAAATAAGTGACAATTTTACACTCATTATCGTGTAGTAGTACTAATTCAGTAATAATCCTACCTTTTGATTTATTGTAAATATATATATATATATATATATATATATATAGTATATATATGATTAACTTTAACGTGGGGATGGATGTATTTCGTCCATTTTTTAGGTGAGCCAAACTATACACATGACATTTTAAAGTTGGGTCTTTACCAACTTAAAAGGTATTTGATTTTAGAAACCAAAAAACGGGAGCACTTAACTTAAGGTTGTGTTTGGATGTTGAAGTGAGTTGAGTTGAGTTGAGTTGAGATGATAAAATATTATTAGAATATTATTTTTTAATATTATTATTATTTTAGAATTTGAAAAAGTTAAATTGTTTATTATATTTTGTATTGGAATTTGAAAAAGTTGTAATGATGAGTTGAGATGAGTTGAGAGGAGTTAGGTAACCAAACGTAAGTGCGTTTGGTTACCAAACTCACATCAACTCATCTCGACTTATCATTACAACTTTTTCAAATCCCAACATAAAATATAATAAACAATTCAACTTTTTCAAATTCTAAAATAATAATAATATTTAAAAATAATATTCTAACAATATTTTATCATCACAACTCAACTCAACTCAACTCACTTCAACATCCAAACATATCCTAAATCTTCATGTTGAAAGGATCGAAAGGTCCGTCGGCTCTGGCAACATAGTGCCATGATCATCTTATATGGAAATATATATGCCTTTTGTAACTTTGTTTTTTGTTTTTTGCTTTTTTTTTTTTTTTTAAATCATCATGTATACATGATCAATCAATTGAGTGTTGTACGTACCACGTTAATATATATGCAGATAAAAATCAAATTTATAACATGATAAACTTTTAGATAAATGATATTTGTAGTCTTGGAGTATTTGTGCAGTACTCTCCTCATGTTATCTTTAAAAAAAAATGAGTAAATCTGAGACTCATATGAAAAAAAAATATATTATTATTTTTTTAATAGTAGATCCCAATTTTTTCAAATGGAATACGTAAGAACTGTACAGTAGTACTCCAAGACTGTATATAAAATTATCCATATATTTATCCCACCACCATATATATAAAATCAGGTTGATCGAAGAGTTGAAACTCATTAAGTAAGAGCATCCATATTGGTCTACGCATATGTATATGTAAAGTCATATTTGCATAATATGGCCCTAAAATTTTCTACATTGGCTTATGTATATCCAAATATTTAGCTAGTTATGAACAGTGCTTATCTAAATTTGGATAACTACTATTCACTCCACAAAACATATTTTAATAATTATTTCTCTATCCTCCCACTCTCTCTCTCACAATCATTTCATTTTCTCCCTCCTTCAACAACACAACAAACTTTCACTTGTACATTTATTTTATTATTATAATATATTATATATATTTTTTTCATTTTATTATATTTTTAATATAATATATTAAAAAATTATATTTTTTATTATTGCATTTATATTATTAATGTCAAATGTATGTAGTGGATGCTAATTACAAAATATATATAAAAAAATTTGAATTTAGCAAAAAATTAATAATAATAAAATATTATTTTATCTCAAATATACATAAATCAATGTGAAAATTTTACTTGAATGAAAAAGTGGTTATACAAAAGAGATGATTTTGCATATGTATATACATAAACCAATGCTAACGCTGAAACTAATTTATATTCATTTTCTAGTGTAAAAAATCTAAACAAGGTGCATGCGTGGGCGGGATCCCAAATATAATTTTTTGAATTTTAGAAGGAGTACTCATGCATAAAGAGGACTCACCCTTCCATCAATTAATGCAATTAATGCAACACTTAGAGTTAGTGTATCATATGGTAAAACAAACTAATTTCATAAGCAATTATATATATCATCGAGATGATCATATAGCTTTATTATATATATTAAATAAGCATTTCATTATATGTGTACCACATGATATTTCTGAGGGCCGGGAATTATTAATGTGACGGCCTTTTGTGTACATGTGTGAAACACGTCACTACATCGTCCCTAAAAGTCATTTTTAAAGACAAAATTTATATTTCGTCTCCAAAAATGTCTAAACTACTGAATTTGTTCGAACAAATAAATATCAATTCGAACAATATATTTTCTGACGAAAAAAATCGTCTCAAAAAAAGAAAACCGTTCGAAGAGAATAAAATAGATTTAAATATGGAATTAATATATGTTCGTTAATCTGTTCGAATAATAATATTGGAGGAAAATTAATTTATTTTTCCTACAGAAAGTTAATAACTGTTCGAACTTAAATTTATTTGTTTGAACGGACATTTTTTCCTTTAGTTTGCTTATCATCATTAATTTGTGAATATATTTTTTCTATTAAAGCAATAAATATTTTTTCCATTAATTTGTTATCATTTTCAAAATATAAAAATGTGTATATATTATATATTATGATTTGCGGTGAGTTAAAATATTTATAAATTCATAAATTAATTTTATGTAATTAATTTCAAAACTTTATAATGATTTCTTTTATGTTAAATTTATATGAATATAACTTTAAAGATAGTATCATTTTTTATATTATCATGAACGACAAGTAAAATGAAAAAAATAAATAAGATAGCAAACGCGAAAAATAAAAATCATACATTAATTACATCTCAAATATATAATGTTCAATACAACATGAAAATGTAAAATAATAACTAAAGCGATATGTTTGTTAAGTAGATCAACGTCCTCTTTTAACATTCCTCTTATAACATTTTAATACGTCATTCCAGATCCATAAACTTCTCCATGATGGACTCAACGAACTCTAAAAACAGAGCTCGTTCCTGATCCAAAGTAGCCCTAGGAGGCTCTCTCTCAATAATGGCATAGTACTAGAAACTGGATCTGTCAGCGTGGCACTAGGCTGTTCTGGTGCAGTCTTCTGCAAGAGCCCCTTATTCTTGTTGAATGTGATCTTGTTAAGGGGCCCCATCTATGACTACCTCCACTCAGTCACAGACACTGTAACCCCCTATCGGAGTAGGAGGTTAAATATCAGCAATGCAAATAGTAAACTACCTCCACTAGAATTGTGTGACTCCGATCAAATGCGGAGGCAAAAATACAATGCCAGATCATAGGGGTCCCCTGCGCTATCCACAGCAAAAATCTGGCTCAATCAATCCCGAAATTAGTCTTATGTTTTTTCGGATCGATGTTATAGCTAACAATCAAATTAAGCATTTTGCAAAATGCTATACAATCAGCCTGTCGGATCACCTTGCCCTCATCATATAGAGGAGCCGAATGGGTCTCGCACTAGCTGACACACCTGATCATCTGTGAGAATATCATGAGGTAGATCATCATCCTCACTACCATCCTCACTAGCATCCAACTCTATATTTGAGGCTAGCGTGGAGGATGCGACCGGTGTGTCGGAATTAGATGGTGCAGCCGCTGGTCTCTGTGTAGTCCCTGTAGGATATGCACTGCCTATGCTCTGGATGTCAAGGAACTCAGCAATAATGCAGGGAGAGAAAGCAATACTCACTCCTCGGACCGATAAGGTGTAGAACAAAGCATCAGCACTCTCCTCTCCCATGGCACGGTAAAACTCACCGGCCATCTCTGAATATACAGTCCCCCACTGCTGACATATTGTTGTCCATCCCCACTCGGTGAAGATGGACTGTATGCTCCGTCCCTCCCATGAAAAAATAGGAAAAGTCAGACAAAATGATCTCATGCTCGACAAGTATAGGCCTCGTCTCCTGAGCATGAGCTGCTCCACTGCTTTGGTCGGGTTGATCTCTCACATATTTTCTTCCGCTAGATGCCATTAGTATATTGTTTAACCACAAGAAAAGTAAGAATATAATTAACCATAATATTTAAATTATACTTTATTGAACTGAATTGAAATAATTAGTTCGAACAAAACATATTCTGTTCGAACTAGTAAAATATATTCAAATGGACTGTTCTATTCATTCAAACCGGAAATTTTTGTTCATTCGAATGAATTTATTTTGTTCGAACCAAAATAAATCTATTTGGCAACTAAGAGTTCGAACAGGCTAGAGTTCGTTCGAACGGGAACATGCCAAATAGCCATAGCTGAGTTGACTCAGCCCTGAACGAAAAAACTCAATCTAGATGTTATCCTTTGTTTTAATCAATAGAAATGATTAAGGAGTGAAGCTCAATCATTTTTACAGATTATTTTGATGTTATTTCTACGGAATATACCAAAATGAGAGATTTCATATTTGAAATCCATACCCCCTCCCAAACACAACCCAGTCGAACATAAAACCAAACAATAGATGTGGAGACTTGATCCATACCTCTTAGAAGTTCAAATGTAGGGTTGCTACGGCGATTGAGTGGCAGTTTTCGCGGCGGAGTTAAAGGGTGAAATCGTTGCTCTCGACGGCTGCTGATTTGAACTGGAGCGATTTGTTTAATTGTATTCGAACTGAGTATATAATGACTGTGGTGTCTCATTCGAACAGGATAAATATTTGTTCAAACGGTTATTATACTAATATATTTCTAATTATATTACTAATAGTAATATATAATAATACTAATATTACAAAGTACAAAAGTATAAAAAAATAAAACTAATAATAGTATTATAATACTTTTATTTCATATGCTTAGTATATTATTTGTAAATATATTTATTTTATTACCTATAACATCTGAACAGAATCTTATTCAAACAGAATCAGGTTTGAACAAACCAATAAGATTTTAGTTACAAGATTTTACTTAAAAAACTAATAAGATATATAAAAATTATACTTAAAATATAAAATACTTAAGAATTATTACAAAATATTTTGCACTTAAATTAAAATGGAAACTTAAAATATAATATAACATAGCAATTATTAATACTTAAATGAAGCGAAGCAATTAAAGCGATGGCTAGGATTTGATTATAATATCATCCACGTTTATAAAAATGATTGTGTTCTCTACTGACAGCAATATGCAGAATTTGACTCATGCCCAGTGTGTCATGAGTTAAGATGGACATCCGATAAACGTAATGTACCCCAAAAAGTGTTACGATATTTTTTGTTGATTCCTAGACTTCAAAGATTATTTACGTCCCGGTTGACTGTGAAATATATGTCTTGGCACCACACAAAAAGAGTCTAAAATGAAAACTTCCTCTTGCATCTTGCAGATTCCTTTCAATGGAAGAAATTTGACGTCGAGTATCTATGGTTTGCCGAAGAACCTCGCAATGTACGTCTTGGTTTAGCAACGGATGGTTTTAATCCATTTGGCAACATGAGCACTTCTCATAGTACTTGGTCTATCATATTAATGCCATATAACTTATCATATTGGAAGTGTATGAATGATCCGTATTAAAGGCACTACGAGAGGTATTTGCATAGAAAAAATAAGGAAAGTGAATAAAATTAAAGTTGATACTCCTGATGATCACACCGGTTGCTCTGGCGATTCGGCAGCGTGGCTTGCTTCTTATGCTGGTACGTTTGCTCACACGTATGCACCAATTGCTCCATCCTATTGGTTTAAAATTTTCTAAGATGTGAAAGACCACATCAAAAAGCGTTGCTCGGTAATAAGCTACATCTCAAGCAACTAAATATATAACATGTTACTTTCAAGTTATTTTGTATTTATATTAATTGTTTATAATTTTTGAAATGATGAGTTTGTGCTTAATTTTAGCCGATGAGAGGATCGATTAACGGTTGAGGAACTGATGTCGAATGCATTCTAAAGGTACAAAGGTCAATGTCATGCACACTATAAGAAGTTCAGTACTACAACAGAGGCGCGCCAAAACCCATTCCAATCAATGCCACCAAACGAATAGGATAAGGTTTGTGATATGTTCGAAGATCCTACTTATTAGGTAATTTCGCTGCTGTCTTTTCTTAATAATATATGACAGATGTATTAAACATATAGACTAATTTTTTTTAGCAACAGAGTACTGTGAACAAATCAAATAGATCAAATTTAACAATACACCATCATGCAGATTCTCAACCTTTTCATCGTTTGTCTAATAAAATTGTAATTTATTTTAGTCCTCGTTAAATATTAACATATAATACACCTTTTTTATTTAAGTTTTAATATAGATTTTCCTTTTGCAGAAAGAAGAAAGTTCTACTGACTATGATCTAACCCAATTGTATGCTAAATCACATAAAAATCGTGATGATGTTTGGGTCAGTCCTGAAGCAGAGACAAATTATGTAAGTTTAAGTTTTTTTAATTCCATTGTTACATAATATTTTTGTTATTTATACTAGCTTTAATTTTTTATTTTTGTATGAGAAGATGATATCTCTTAAGGGAACTACTGCGGATCTATTTGATGCATCATCTGTCAATAATGCTCAGATCCTTTCTCAAGTTCTTAGATCACGTTCTGGATATTTGAGGGGTTTAGAACGTTACGTGAAGCCATCCTCAACATCACCATCCTATTCTCGAGCCAAATCAAATAACGACAAGACTAAGGAATTGGAGGAAGTTGCAACACTTGAGATAAAATAATTGAGGTCTAAGGAAAAATAGTTGCTGACCCAATTAAATCAAGCAACGGATCTTGAGGCGAGATTAGAAGAGAACATGCAAAGGAGACTGGGGACAGAGGTACAAAAAATTGTGCTTGAATATTTGTAGTCAATTATGTCCCAAAACTCTATACCACCACCACAATCTTAAAATTTATTTTTTCTTTCATTATCTTTTCTATTATTATATTTCAAAATATTTGAACAATTAATGTTTGAATTACAATTTGTGTAATACTAGTATGATATTTTTAATTAATTAAATTTTGTTCTGTTTGATTAATACCATTCAAGCAGTAAATTACCATTTATAAATCCATTCGAATAAAAAACAGACACATTCGAACAAAAAATAGCCAATTCGAATGCCAAACAAGAAATACAGTATGGACGTTCGAACAATAAAATATTTTTTCGAACAACATTAATTTTGAAAACACCGTCAGAATTTCACAAAATAAAATGTCTGTTTGAAAGGACATAATTTATATTCGAACAAAAGTCATTCGAACAAAATTTATTGGTTCGAACACTCCATTCGTTCGAATATGATCAAATTTGGTTAGTTGTTCGACTGGATGGGTCGGTTCGAACTGAAAAATATTCTATTCGAACAATTTTTTAAGACGAAATTGGTTCGTCTAAAAAATACTCTCGTTCAAACAGTTTTGACTGGTTCCATCAAATTTCGTCTCTAAAAGTGATTTTTTGAGACAAAAATTGAATTTTGTCTCTAAAGACCTTTTGAGACGGACTTTTAGAGACAAAATAAATTTTTCATCTTTAAAACTATTTTGGGACAAAATTGGAATTTTTTGAGACAAAAATTCAGATCTTTTGTAGTGCGTACGGCCTTTATATACCATCAGAATCTCATATTAGGTAAGGTAAGCTAGTTTTGTGCATGCGTGCATGCTCATGAGCGTACTAATGATTCTACGTACATTAATGTAGTGTGAGAATTTCCCAAATGATTTTGACGCTACCTGCTCTTACTGCATGCATGCATTAATCTCGTAGTTTACAATAATATTATTGTTATGTTTCAAATTATTTTGATGTTTTTAGACAGTTAATGAATAAGCAGATCAATAAAGTTTATAAAGTGTATATATGTGTCTGTGTGTGTGTGTACGATGCATGTACGTCGTACGTAGTTTGCATTTCGATCGTCATGAATTCTAATATTTATATTTTGCTCGATCGCTCGCGCACGTTTGCTATATATATATATTAATTAAATGAGGTCGACAAAATTTTAAATTTTATTATTTGATGAATTAATTAATTAATTTGTCAGTACTATGATCTAAAGATAGATCATGTACGTGTTTATTAATTGTTGGTGTTTCATGAAAACCGAGAGCCCCCCGCCGTACGTACGTTGAGATGCATCTGCATGGCTAGCTACGTACGTACGTACTCTCAGGAACTATATATAAATTATTATTAGCTTATCTTGGCAAAATTCTAAATAGGGGTGTAAATCAACCCCATCAACGCGGTTTTAGGATAAAATCGACACCGACCGATATTATATTTTTGGTAGAGGAAATCGGCTGAAACCGGTCAATGGGAGGAGAAACACTGGCCGTCTCGACATCGACAGTTCTCAGGTGGTTCACGGTCGGTTCATCGGCGAGTTTCGTCTGAGAGAGTAGAGAGAGAGTGTCGCAGAGGAGAGATAGAGAGAGAGGATGAGAAATGAGATATTCGCAGCACTGGGAAAAAGATGCCTGAGAAAGAAGACGACCTAATTTCAAAACGACGCCGTTTGGTTCTGCTTTGTTCTACTTAATTTTTTTTTCAATACGTTATGAATAAAACGACGCCGCTTGATTTAATACCAAACGGCATCATTTCAGTTGTGTTTAAAACACAACCACAGACTTAAAACGACACCGTTCTACTTAAATTTAAGTGAAACAGCGTCGTTTTGAGTACAAAATATATATATATAAAAAAATAACATTTCTTTAATCAGTCGGTTCAGCGGTTTGAACCAAGTTCGAACCGACGTCGAACCGGCTTGTATCGGTTTACACTATTTTCTGTCGCACGCCGACCGGTTCTCTACCAATTTTGGCCGGTTCTGAACTCCAGCTGCTGGTTTGAATCGGTCTAGGTCGGTTTCTTGTACAGCCCTAATTCTAAATATTACTGGCCGTCCGTTTACTTTGATTTGGATTCTTAATATATAATTTGTAGTTGATATGATCAAATCTTTAATTACCAATATTACCGTTCTGCCCTGGCCTCCATCCAATCTTTGGATAAATATATATTCATCCTTATCGATCTTTGAACTCTAAAATTCCTCCTGTAAACTCGAAGATTTGATCCATTTCCGCTAGCTAGCTCCTTTAATATTAATTATATATATTCCACATTTTAAAGTTCTTCAAAATATCTTTGTTGAATTCTATTTAATTAACTAATATATATAAAGAGCGTGAGATATATATAGTCTTGATATTTAGAGCATTCAACTTCATTCAAATACGAATCTGGGTACAATAATCAGAAGAAGTACTGCATGCAGCAAGAGACAGATCGATCACATAGCTTTGATCATATGCATTAATCAGCCGTATTAAAAATCAGCCGTATCTTTAATTAAATAATTTCACCATTTTTCATTGAAAGACTAGCTAGATCTCATTTAATTAAGTGGATCCAATCCTATATTAATATTAATTAAGATCATGCAATCATACTAATTCTAGCTAGCATATAATTTCCATGATCTTCATCCCTATAAACAAACGTCAAAAAGTAGAACATAAACGTACAATTGGCTGGGCGCCCCTTAGTGACATTCTGACTCAACATGATATATATACATACATAAATATCTATATAGGGCAAAACCGAGAGTCCTCCATGTGTTTTGGCCAAAACACGTACGTCGAGATTCTAGAAACCAGAGGCATACATGCCACGGCGCATCCCCTAATTGCACATTAATATATATATATATATATATATATATATATAAAAAGCAAATTAAAGATATGGAAATCAGTTAAATAAATAGTACAGCTCGTAACCCCACAACATCCCACAAACTCAATCCATCTCAACCAGTACTCTGAAAAGACTCCCAGCTTGCAGAAAGAAAAGAAAAACAAAGCGATTGATCAAAGGCATAAGGAATATGAAATCTTCTTCTACCTTCACGTGTTTACCTTTAAGCACACATACATATGCTTAGCTGTTTGGACATGAGCTAGTACTTTTGTTTAGAACAATTATATTATTTAGGGTTTTGCTTTCTTGATTATCCGTACCAAACACGTATTAGAAGTATCTAGATAGATTAATATCACTAATTAATTAATTAGAGATATTCCAAAATGGTACTGATCATGGTGTTATAAGTGACTTGAGAGTACAAATCTTCCGTGCAAATTAGGTTGCATGTAGATCACGGTTCCAAAACAGAATAATATTACTAATTACAACAAACTTAAAGCAGGTTAATTAATTCATTACTGGGTGACACGTTTGCAAGAAGATAAAGAACAAATGGCCCCAGTACGATCTCTTCATGATTTTATGCCCTTTTTTTTTAATATATATATATATATATATATCCACATCTCTCTCTCTATATATATATATATATTAACCAAAATGTATGCTATAAAAAAAAATATTTGTGATGAATTATTTACGATGAGAATGATTATTTATAATGAAAACGAATTCATTTTAACAGAAAATAACTGATCACAAATAATCAATTTTCTTATAATACTAGCACCATGAACTTGCCCAATTAATCACTGAGTTGGCTTCATGGCTTGGCCCTTATAAGTTCGATCGTTTTCTATATCAATTTTAATGAATTATTATGCCCTAGTTATAAATTTAGTAAATAAAAAAGTCATCTCCCGGCCTGACTCAAACCTGCCCTAGCTAGATGATCCCCTTGAGTTTTTCTGGCAATTCAAGCTTCAGATGGGCAACATATATAAATCCATAGTACCACCTGTGGCTGTAGAAACACTTCATTTCCAGAAATAGGACTCGAAAACACCACGTGTCCCCATGGTGACGTGCCAAAACATCAATTCCCTCGATATTTTAATACCCCAATACCCAAAATGGTATCCAAAGAAAGTCTATTTTATTAAAATTAATGGAGATTTCATCCATCACTCTCCTTAAGAAGTAAGCAAATCCAACAGCTGGGAAAAATCCATTGGTCTTGTAGTATTTTTCAAGTTAAGAAATTCCACCACCCACAAATATTTTATGTCCCATTTCCTAGCTTATGCTTTAGAGCTATTCATTTTTATATGGTCTAGAATCTAGATGCAAAAACGCAACTCACACGTGTCCCCAGGCCATGAGATGCCTATCAGCTTTCTCGTCTCACTTTAATCTGTATCGACGTATATAATTCTATGTAATTTATTTGGATCCTTTCTAGTGCATGTCACCCAATCCCTGAGCAGATCTTTGGATTCCTCAGATGACCTTGTGTATCACAAAATTATCATTATCAAGATGTCCATTAATTTCTTACCGCTTGATCAAAATTTATGGCTGCTTTATTGGTATGGTAGCTTTGGTAATAATCATCGAGTTCAGACCACAGAGTAACGGTGAGGATTTTTTCATACGGTTTGGACAGTGAGATGAGATGAGATGAGCTGAGCTGAATAAAATATTGTTAGAATATTATTTTTTAATATTATTATTGTTTTGAGATTTAAAAAAGTTGATTTTTTATTATATTTTGTATGAAAATTTAAAAAAGTTATAATGATGAGTGAAAAAAGTAGAGTGTTTGCGTATCCAAATGAGGTAATTTAACTTGGCCTATGCATTAAAAAATAGGGAAAAATAAAAAATGAATGATGTGTATTTTGATCATTTTACAAATGCTGATGGCATGGTATTCGCATTGATCATTCGTACCTTAAACAGTAGTTGAAAATGACTTCAAATTGAGTGATGGGATGAAGAAAGGGGCTTTGGGGCATATATAAATATGCCACAAGCACTGACTCGAGGTGCCATAGAATTTGGAAGACGGGAATTACCTAAGCGCCATCCAAAGCTTCTGCTTTTTTTTTTTTTTTACATGAACTTTGGGGTAATGGCTGGCCATTTGGGTTGGGGTTTAATAGGAGAGGAGGGTTGGAGGAAGGGACCCTGGACTTCTGAGGAAGATAGCTTGCTTATTGAGTATGTCAGGCTGCATGGTGAAGGACGATGGAACTCTGTTGCTAGGCTTGCAGGTAACTTTACTCGGCTGCATTGATACTTGCCCAAATTCTACCTATCTATATAAATATATGCATGGGAATGTGAAAAAATGTGACTGGTTTGGACTTTTAACACTCTGAATATTATGCTCATTAGAAGTTCCTTCAGGGTAATGGGGTTAGAGAAAAAGTAGACAGCCTAATTGCAGCTGTGAAATACGTGGGAAAGACTTTCTTTTTAGACTATTTATAGTGGTTACTCTTGCATACAAGTACTTCTCTTGTTTTGGCTGATTATAGTTCATTCCTTTTTGGTTGTTGTCATCCTGTTACCAAATTGTTGCTATCGTAGTCCCACGATCTAGGCCTATTTTCCTAGTTTTTGGATTGAGGGATGACATATTTCTCTGTTTTTGGCTGTGCAGGGTTGAAAAGGAATGGAAAGAGCTGTAGACTGAGGTGGGTGAATTATCTGAGGCCAGACCTCAAGAGGGGGCAGATAACCCCTCATGAGGAGAGTATAATTCTAGAGCTGCATGCTAGATGGGGGAACAGGTACCTTAATTTCTTTATAATATGGTCTTAAAATTACTGATCTCAAAGACTTTTATGCTGATAGTTTCGTTCCTAAATCACAAATTCAGGTGGTCAACAATTGCTCGAAGCTTGCCAGGAAGAACTGACAATGAGATCAAGAACTACTGGAGGACCCATTTCAAGAAAAAAGCTAAAGTCCCTTCTGATGCCTCTGAAAAGGCAAAAACACGCCTGCTAAGGCGGCAGCAATTTCAACAACAGCAGCAACAGCAGCAGCTGCTACAACAACAACAACAGCAACAATTGCAACTGAATCAAGCGGACATGAAAAGGATCCTGGCCTTGCTCGATGAAAATGACCATAAGGCTACACCTGTACCTCAAGCAAGGCAGGAAATGAGCACCATGTATCCCAACACCACTGAAGAGCAGAGCTATTTCTATTCCTTGCTCAATAGCAATGTGCTTGTGCCTGAGGCCTCAAACGAGGACATAATATGGGATGGATTATGGATGGATGATGTCCATGGCAATTTCAATACAGCCAGCGCCACAACCAGAGCTAGTCTGCAGAATCTAGTCACTCCCTTTTGTTAAATCTTTGACTGGTTTCAGTTTTCTCGACTTACTGTATATCAACCACTACTTTATCACCAACTGGAGAAGGCTCTTAACTAGGAGCTTCCGGACTGATATGCACGCGTTTTGAAAAATCTGGGTTGTTAAAGATGCAATCCGGACAAAAATTATGTTTTTTTTTTTTTTAATCCAATAAAGTGGTGGGAAAAGTGATGCGTGTAACATTTTAACTTGATAATAGGGTTATCTTATTTGCTGTACTTTACTATCAGGATCGGAAAGCCCTCTGGGAAGTTGTATTACGTTTCAGCCTTCAGCTAGTGCCTTGTGGTGTCTTGCTGTAGGGGCTTTTGTGTTGATTCCTGGCAAGTACAAGATAAATACAAAGAAAAGAAGGCTTAATTTTGTACGTTTTCACTTTTCAGCATTTTGTTTTTTAGTGTTTTGCTTCTCTGTTTCTGCTCATACTTTTTGAGAAACAAATGGAAGAAGAAGTATATTTTTTAAAAAAAGATCTAAAGCACCAAAGAAACTAATTAAGTAAAGGGTTCATTTCTGTAACAGAGCATACCATTAACACTAATGCAACTCTGATTAGAACGTTAAACAAAGAAAGAGAGAAGAAAAAACAGAGCATATTCTGCATGCTTTATGCTTGTACAGCACATGTTGATCTTTCAGCGGATCCTTGTCGTCATGTTCTTTGTGCATGCTTGATGGTGTAAGTCAATACAAACGAAGCATGCTATCTTATTTTAATGTTTAATTAGATCATCAATCTTGTGTTCAGATTAGAATTAGATTTTTGAAGTTGCGGATATTTTTTTGTCTTTAACTTTTGTGATTTCTTGTAAAGTTTTTATTTCTTTTTAATTTTGAAAAGAATAGAGAAACAAGGAAAAAGATTGCTTACTTGGGTACCATGATAAGATAAGAAAGAGATAAAAGAAAGAAGAATTTGTGGAACTAATACGGTTTTGTTCAGACTTCTAAGACTTGTATTCACCAACAACAAAATTTAGAAGGTTACATATTTCTTTTGGGAGAAAATGATTTATACAGTTTTAGAGTATGTATTGTATAAACTTTGTGCACTTTTTTTTTTAAAAGGAAAAAATGAATAAATATAGGATACTCGTGAAAATATTAAATTTCTAATAATAGGTCTCACTTAAAAATAAAAATAAAAACATGCGAGATTTATACATCCTAAACTGTATTTAATATTACACTTTCTCGTCAATTTCAATTTCGCATATCCAAGTAAATTTATTTAAGACATAAATTGTAGAAAACAAAAATTCTAAGAAGACATAAATTCTCGAACTCAATTTATTTAAGACATAAATTGTAGATGGGTGCATGTATTTTTTGTTTTTGTTTTTTCCTTTGAAAACCAAAAATCTCATGCTGTATGTTTGGTTACTAGCCGAAAATTTTTTACGTGTCCTAATTTTAATGGAAGGCTGTTAATAATCAAAGATTAGTCGAACCACTTAGAGCACTCTCATTAGATTAGTCAAAGTTAAATGACATATTTGATGAATGTAAGAAAAATTTAACTTTTATCTATTTCATTCACATAAATCTCTACATTAGAATAGTTATTTTTTTATTATATAATAATAAAATAATATAAGATGAATTTCATTTCGGTTATTCGTATCAAATCTCCACATTAGATTATACATTAATTCATTATATAGTAATGAATAACTAATTATTTCAAAAATATTTAATTTTTTTAATTGTTAATTTATTTTATTTTATCACATTTTACTATTCTACCTATTATATATTAATTAATAATCATATTCTTATTAAATTAATATATTATTAACTCAAATTAATATATCAATTATGATAAAATATGTGATAGAAAGAAAGTGAGAGATAAATAATTAATAAAATCTGTATTTGATGTATGTACAATAATCTTTAAATTTGAAAAAATTTTTGAAAGTCACTGTAGTTAAATTCTAAATATTTAAAATTTAGCTAATTTAATGTAAGCATATTTTGCTCTCTAATAACTAAATATTTATTAAATTTAATTTTTAACTAATTCAATGAGAATACGAAGCGACTTTTGAATATGAAATGAGCTGAGAGTATCAAATCAGGCGTAAGAAAATGCTATACAAGACTTGAAATTGAGTCAAGAATTTGAGGGACTCGCAGTCGCTATATCCTGTTCTTTAGTCCCGCCAAATTCAATACAAACTCTGATGACCCTCTTCTCTGCACGCAAGACCTTTGCCCTCGCAATCTCCCGTAATTACGCTTCTACCACCGTCCCCCAGCTGCCCTTCACTCCCCTCCTCCATTCTCTCCTGTATGCAATAGACTGCCAATCCCTGAGCCTCAGCCAACAATGCCACACTCAAATTCTCACACATGGGCTCGGACAAAGCCCTTTCCTTGCCACCAAAATCGTCTCTGCTTACTCTATATGCGGAAGCTCAACTCGGTCAAGGCTCGTTTTCGACTCAGTTGAGTTCAAGAATGCGTACCTATGGAACTCATTGATTAATGGGTATTTGAAAAATCGTTTATATAATTACGCTTTTGATTTGTTCAACGAAATGTGCTCTAGTGATGAAAGGCCGGATGATTACACGCTTGCTACCCTCGCGAAAGTATCTGCCGAGATTGGAGATTCTATTGCTGGGAAACTGATTCATGGGAAGAGTTTGCGAATTGGGTTTCTTTCAGATATGGTTGTTGCCAATTCATTAATGTCAATGTACTGTAGATGTGGCCAATGTGAGGAATCCCGAAGATTGTTTGATGAAATGCCGAAAAGAAATTCAGGTTCTTGGAATGTATTAATAGCGGGATATGCTAGTTCGTGGGATCGCAGTTTTGATAAGGAAATGTGGGAAGCTGTAAAGTTTATGCAGAATGATGGGGTGAAACCCGATGGATTTACAGTTTCGAGCCTGCTGCCTGTTTGTGGCAGTGATACTGGAAGATGGGATCATGGGAGGGAACTTCATTGTTTTATTGTGAAAAATGTATTAGATTCAGGTTTGGGATCGGATGTTCACTTGGGGTGTTGTTTGATAGATATGTACTCGAGGAATAATAAAGTTATCATGGGTAGACGGGTTTTTGACAGAATGAGATGCAAAAATGTTTACGTTTGGACGGCAATGATCAATGGTTATGTTCAGGATGGAGCCTCAGATGAAGCATTCATTCTTTTTCACAATATGCAGGTGAAGGATGGAATAGAGCCCAACAGTGTGTCACTTGTGAGCATCCTTCCTGCTTGTGGCTCACATGGTGGTTTACTTGTGGGGAAACAAATTCATGGGTTCGCAATCAGAAAGGAGTTAGATAATTATCTGCCTTTGTGTAATGCTTTAATTGATATGTATTCCAAGTGTGGAAGTTTAGTTTGTGCAAGGAGAGTTTTTGAGGATGATTCTTTCTGTAAAGATGTAATCTCTTGGAGTTCAATGATTTCTGGGTATGGATTGCATGGAAGGGGAAAGGAGGCTGTCCTCTTATATGAGAAGATGCTCCAGCTTGGGATCAAACCAGACATGATAACAGTAGTAGGGGTTCTTTCTGCATGTGGAAGGTCAGGATTGGTGACTGAAGGCTTTAATATCTATAGCTCCGTGCTAAATGTGTATGGAATTGAACCAACAGTAGAGATGTGTGCTTGTGTGGTTGATTTGCTTGGCAGATCAGGCCAGCTTAATCAAGCTTTAGATTTTATTAAATCAATGCCCCTTGAACCTGGTCCAAGTGTTTGGGGGGCTCTTGTTAGTGCCTCTGTAATGCATGGGAATTCTGAGATGCAAGATCTGGCTTATAGGTGTCTTATTCAGGTAGAACCGAAGAACCCCTCAAATTATATCTCGCTATCAAATTTATATGCTACTTCTAGGAGATGGGATGTTGTAGCTGAAGTAAGAACAATGATGAAAGAAAGAGGTTTGAGGAAGGCTCCTGGCTGCAGTTGGATTAGCGTTAATGGCAACACCCATTGTTTCTATGTCGCTGATAAACTACATCCTTGCTCCAATTCAATCTATGAGATGCTTGATTACCTACTTCTGATAATGACGGGAGCTGGTTCTTCTCCTGATGTTGAAGATATGATATAGATGTCTTGGCATTTGATCAATTAATAGGATATTTCGTTGTTCCCAAGACGATCGTGGTGGTTGTGACTGGATTAAAGGTGCTATTTTTAGTACTCAATAACTTGATGATTGGAGCTCAGACTCAGTCACTTTGTGAGCTGAAAGGCTTGAGGCATACTCCTGAAACCTCACGTGACCAGAGGTTCCCGATGTGGGCTGGAAAGGCTTGGCAAATTTTCATTCAAAATAGGCCCTTATACGACGATTCTCTCCGCTTCACCCCAGAAGTGGGACCATAGTGTCGCTCGCAAGAGCAAGACACTGCAAGATTTCTCACTCAGCTTCATCCTATTTTACTAATTTCATTTTCATCCGCAGCCTCGATTCTTATTTGTTTTGCTTGTCAAACAGTGATCGACCATAGAAAAGGCAATTGATTCATTTCACTATGGAAATAAAGTTCTTGCAAATTTTGAAAAAATAAAATAAAAAATTGGCAGTAATGTTGCCTTGCTTGAAACGAAAGGAATCTGTGTTCAATGAACTCGCTTATTGACCTACTTTAATAGCTTTCTTAGCTAATATATTCTATGCATGTCTGGTCAATCTTCTGGGTGAATTGGGTTTTCTGCTCCCTATGAATCTGATCTGTGTTTGGGGACTGTTCTGTTTATATTAAGGTTTGGCTTGTAGGTTCCATCTTTATTAACTCCATGGTGGATGTTTCTATCCCAAGAATAAAATCCTTGGAAATATTCTAAATCCATGGTTTCCATTTGTGTCTGACGACCTAAGCAGACCCTGAGCTTAGAAACTTAAAACTTCCTCCCTTTGTACGTCACTACTGATTAATGTTTTTTCTTCTTAACTCCCACTTTTGCATCCGTTTCTCTGCAATGTATCCATGATCTCATGTATTGGATGCTCGAAACTTCAGCTTCTTGGTTCTTAATGTATTGTTGGACTAATCTCAAAAAAAATAACCAAAAGATAATGCCTACAAGAAATGAGTGAAATTGAAGGGGAACCGATATCCACAACTTCTAGTTTTTGTTCCCCCAACCTCCAGGAGAGGCATTCTGCTGCTAGCTCCCAGGAAGGGCCAGGGCCAGAGGTTTCTTTCTAAGACTCAGACGATTCAGATTATCCAGATGCCTTCTGCTTCACTGAGGCTTTCACATGGTGTCCCACAACACTTTTGGCAATGAAAATGAAGATTCCTTAGGACCTGATAAAAGGGTAATAATGAGGAACTCCTGATATTAGCATTCAGAAGTCTCAACTTAATAATAATACATTCATGAATCAGAATATTTTGATATAAAAAAATGATAGACTCCTTCCATGAGGCAAAACTCATGGCGGGAAAATCTTACCATTATGGTGGAAACAAGATAATCAAAACTCAGAGCCCATGTTGAGAGATGGAGCCTTGTTAAGGGCTTTGGTTGAGCATGAATACAATGAACGGGGATTGAAAAATTCAATGCTTCCTTTCTTCTATCCCATGTTCTCTTAAAAAAAAGTGACTGTAGAACTATTTAGCTTCTTCAACTCTGTGTCTCAGATTCTCTCTCCCGCCGATAAGCATAAACTGAACCAAAAACCATTCTTCCAACCCTTCTATTTCTTCGAGTTCTTTTACTCATACTTCTCTTCTTTTCCTTCTCAGCAACAGCTTCTGCCATGGGTATGCAATGAATCCATCCTAAAGGAATTAAAGCTGCAAGGAACTGTACCAGAATTCCCATAGGCAGGCTTGAGTAATCACTGGATGTTATTCCCATAAGAGAAGCCAATCCAACACCCAAAAATCCACTTATCATTGCTGATAAACAGAGGGCTGATGCTACGAAAGAAGTGAGAGATCCTTCACAACCCCGGGGACATAGACTTGCTAATAGCACTGAGAAGGGGAGGAGCCGAAATTGTGCAAGAGTTTCTGCTAAACCCGAAAAACATAGAGCAAACGCCTGATTGGGAATTCCAAATCTAAGATTGATCTGTTTTACTAAAACAAGGTCCAGAAGTAGGGAAGAAGCATACAAAATCTGCACAGCACCAATCAGTTTCCTCATGGGAACCTTCTTCCAATAACGATTATAAAGAACAGTTGTTGAAAGAAGAACCAACTGGCTAATCACTCGAGACATCCCAATGCTTGAAGCATCAATATGTAGACACCGCATTTGATAGCAAAAGATAGAACCTGAAAGAATTGGGACAACAGCAATAGAAGCTACAATCCAAGCTAGAGGGCGGGAAATACTCTTCTCACTAACAGCTGTTATTAGATCAGAGAACTGTTTCCTGATGATTCCTGACAAAGATTTCCTGGCAAGACAGCCATTCAATGGCTGTGGTAAACCCGGGGATTCCTCCCTTGTTGTCAAAGAAATCCCGAACTGAAGAGAAAGTAGAATTGCAAACACAATAAACATGGTTCTGGATGGTGCTTTCAGTAAGTAATATCCACCTATTAAGTTGCCTAAAATTCCACCGGCAGCTAAAGCCATAAATGCATAAGACTGAAGTCCATTTACTTTGTGTTTTTTGCCATACTCTGCAACAAGAGCATCTTTTGCAACTTCTGTAATGGATGCTCCAAGATTACCGAGAAGAACACAAGCCATGAGAGTTGGAAGGGATTCACCAGCAACAGGGATTAGTGCTAATGGCCCCCAAGACAAGACCTGCAAAAGAACTGAAAACTTTGCATTCTATCAGTATCTTTCATGGCATTTACATAGACTCTATGTCTAACTTGAAGCTTAGGCTGGTTTAAGCAAAAGAAAAAATTACCATTAAAAGTGGAAAAACATCATCCCTATTCACGGTTTGGATTGAAGACCATTTTTAGATTTTTCAAGTGGTTTTTGTATGGATTAGATGATATTCAATCCATATATTAAAAGCAAAACCATCTGAACTTAAACAATGTTTAACCCGTGTTTGAAGTGTATCATCCCTATTCACAGACATCAACAAGGAGCCCAACCCTTTTCAATTACACTGACGCAACTGTCCGGCAAGAGACCTACACACAGTGCCATAACTATTCTTTGTTCTCTCCCAGGTTTATCTTCTTTCCACCATTTTTCTGCGGGCACTCAGATTCCCCCTGCCATTCAACTACTATTTTCTTCCTGCCACTTCAGTAGTTTTTACTCTATTCTCTTCCTACCACTTCAATATTTTTAATCAATCATTCAAAAAATATACCAATGATTGATATAACCCACCACTACGACAGTCCTCATAAAAATTTAAAAAAACTATGTTTTACATCCTAACACATTTTCAATGGGACCCACCATCTCTTACAAAATCCAAATAAAACATCTTCACTCAAACTATTTCACTACTATTCATAAAATCTAAGGTGGTTTTAGCATCCAAACAAGGCAAGATACAGAATAAGGATTGATTTACATTGCTAGTAGAATTCTAAGAACAAATCACAATAATTATGTCATCTAGAAAGAAACAATTCCAAGAATGGCATGCATGACAAAATCAGAATCTTGAGATATTAATATAAGATTTTCGTTTCTATGGCTTCACCCAAATTGAACTAGCCCTTTTAAGGTTTGAGAAGACTTACACAACTGAAATATATAGTCGCCGAAATTCACCCAAACATTTTTTTAATTCCAAGAAATCCGAAACCTTCAGTCATCTTTTACCTTTTTTTTTTTTTTTTTATTCTCTTTCAAAAAATGATGCAAATAAATTGAATCAAAGGCACAGGTAAGTTGGGAAAAGGAGCAAGAAAGCAAAACCAAACAAAGAAAAGAATAAAAGAAAAATGGAATCTAAACCACCACCTTTAAAGCAGAAGAAATAGAAATGAATTGGCAATAAAAAGACACATCAAACTTAAAACTAATATATAGGGCAAGAAATTTAGGAACAAATTTTGAAAGGAAGCAGACCAAACGAACATGAAAAAAACTGGAAATAAACTAGAAATTTATAACGGAGACGAGGCAAAGAGATGCGAACTAACCTCCAATGGAAACATAGGGTATTCTTCGAGCGCCACCAATATAAAAAGCATCCGACAATAATCCGTAGAGAGGCTTAGCAACCATGGGCAGGTTACCGGCATGTTGTACCAGCTGCAATGTTGAAGGGTGCATGTTAAGGTAGTGAGCCATGTGGAAGTTGAGAGCGAGCCATGGGAAACACCTAAAACCCTGCATCCAATAGCCAAACCCACACAAAAGCAACACTTGCCGGCTATTCACTGAGGAAGTTCCTCTTCTCTCCTCGTATCCCTTCTGTTCCACGCTTTTTTTGAAATAGAATTGAGTTGGGTTCACAGTAATGGGGTCTCTGAAACGGGTTCCGGGTTTTGCGGATTCGTTAAGGATGTTAGGTTTGTGACGATGGAAACAAAGGATGGACATGGAGTTGGAGAGAGAGAGCTTTGGTGGGGGCTTATGGAATTTTGGTATTACTGTTGCAGAGGTTTTTTGAGTAGAAACTGATGGGTAAATCATGGCTTTGGGTATTGGTATTAGACTCAGAGTAAGAGCTTAAAACCTTCTAATCTAGAGAAAACGAAAACTGAGGTCTGAGGGTTACTTCATGCAGTATCGAATCTCTAATTGACCAGAGTATAATTTAAGCTTATAGCATATACCCACTTGTGAATTGCTCAAAGGAGAAGAAAGAACAAATTAAATGTAAAGCCAAAAAAGAAAAAGAAAAATAATATAAATTAAATGTAGGAGAAAGGGTGAATGAGGAGAGGGATCTAGAAGAGAATGGGAGAGGGTTCTCGTGATTTCGGAAAACAGAACAGAAGAGATACCCTGTTTTGTTTTCTCGATGTTATTGGGTTCGTCGGTTCGTCCACTTGTCGTTTTCATAGCGGCGAAGGATCTTTAAAGCCCCACCGAAAGGGCACGCGCCACCACGCTCTCTCCAGTTTTAAGAGATTGGGACAACACCAGCAACGCAGGTATTGGTCATTTTCTCGGACTTTTTATCAGATGGTGATAGAGACAGCTACGTGCGATACGAAAGCTGTCTACTCGGCGTCGGCATCGGCGTTATATACCGTTGATATCAACACTTGAGCATTTGTGTCCTATTTTAAGTTGAACAATGCTATTTTGACACGCATTCACGTGATAATTTTATTTATAATATTTAAATTTTAAATTTTATTTTTAAGTTAAATTATGTGCCATTAATATGTGTGATATAAAGATATTTAAATAGATTATTCATTTAACCATCTTTCTATTTATCTTTAAAATTTTGAAACTATGGATTTGAAGAAATCTCCAAATATTATTTTATTATTTTTTTTCTCTTCAGCCTATTAAAATTAATTTTGTGAAATTTATATTAAGATGATTTTGATATATAAAATTTATATTAAGTTAATGATACAAAGTGTTTTTTAGTACATATTAATATTTATTAATAAAATTGATCATTTTAATATATGAAATTGATAATATTTTAATATATGAAATTGGTCATAAATACCTTATACAACTATTATATAAAATAATACATTATATATTTAAAAATATATATACGGTCGGTCTATTTATGAATGCCCTATGCCATAAGCTCTCAACATAACATTTGTATTAGTTAATTACTACCTAGTTGATTTGTTTTTTTAACACCAAAAAATAAACACCAACAGATAGCAGCACGAAAATTCCAATGATCGTTTATATTTCCATTGACGCAATCCAAGTTGGAAGCACACAACCCAACGAGTTGATTAGAAATTCATCCACAAACCAACAATATCCGTAAGAATTCTATGAAAAGATGTATAAAAACAGGGACCCAAGAGTTACAAGTACTACAACTTGTAAAAAATCTTTGCAAAAAGAAATGAAACCCAAGAATAATGAGTACTTATCTGAAAATGTGAGACTAGAAAAATCCAAAAAAGAATTGACGAACCTGAGAATGTCAGGCACTGTGACTGATGTAGATTGAACAGGCATCAAGCAAAGAATCTAAAAGATTTGAAAAAAGAAAATCATAACCATGCATGATTAGTAAACTATGTTTTCACAGTAGTGAGTATCTTCCTTTTGGGCCAGGCCTGATGCCTGCTCAATCTACATGAGCTTGTAGTAACAGTCTCTTCCAGAGAGAAGAATCTGATAGCCTTTGCCACAGGGACACTTGAAACGAACGGTTAGGCCCTCCCCTACCCTCTCCACGAACACAGATTCTTCAAAATCTGGCAAAGGATCATCCTGCAACAAAAAATGATTAGCTTATTCATCACCCACATCAAATTTAATGCCTTGTAATCTAAAACGACGAAAATGGAAGTAACAAAAGGAAATGTACGAATTTTATGCTTGGTGGCAGAGAGAGCGCGCGAAAATAGATAGAAGAAATTACAACCGAAAAGAAGAACCTCGTTTCTCATTAACCGACCCTAATTTCCGTGAGATTTTCATATCTAGAAATAAAAGAAATTACATTTTTTTTTTTTTCAATTTTTGTAGGGAGCCAAACAGGGATTTAGCTTAAAAAAATACCAAACCTTTGTTGCGGCATTATTATATTCAGCGCCTCCATCTTCTTCTTCTTGCTGTTCACGGATGACCTGCTCACACCACTTGTTCATCTCGTTCATGCGATCCTTCATCCTTCTCAGCCTCTTCTATTACCCAAAACAAAGTTAAAGCCCGCAAATTTTTTTTATAGGCATTTTTTTTTTTTTTTTATAGGTAAGTTAAGCCCGCACATTATTCGATAAAAATCACAATTCACTTGAAACCAACGAAGCTCAATAAACAGTAACAAAGATTGATGATTTCAGATTAAACCCAACGATTTCAAGAACCATTTTCTCTGATCAAACAGTAAAAGAAGTGTAATACAAAACCGAAAGCGAGGTATAAACCTTGGAGTTGGGGGTCTTCTCTTTGCTCAAACCCCCGCTTGCATCCCCAGAGCTCGAGGACCATGGGTGGGTCTTCGCCGTTGACGGATTCGGGTCCGAAATCGACCGACGCAGAGTCGGAGGAAGAGGAGGCAACCGGGAATTCGACGGCGGTGTGACCTGAATGACACCAGTCCTCGCATGCTCCGGGGAATGAGGGTTCGAGTTGAGGACGGGGAAACCTGACTCAGCAGCAAGGGAATCCATCGGAGGCAGGACAACAGCGTTCTTGGAGGGGGGGGAGTTGAAAGGGTCAGAAGCGGAGCGACAGAGAACAGGGTGGAACAGGGGCAGGGAAGGAGGTTGGGTTTGGGCAGGAGCGGAGGGGGGTAGGGAGAGCTTGGAGAAGCCGAGGAGGGTGAGGTAGTCCTGGTCGAGGAAGAGCTTCTTGGGCTTGGTGGGTTCGGAGTTGGAGGAGGGGATGGTGGTGGTGAGGGAGTCTTGGAAAGAAGAAGAAAGGGAGGGAGGGCGGCGTTTGAAGGAACGAGTGCAGCCGCAAGTGGAGCAAGCCTTGTGGTGGTGGTGGAGGTGGTCGTCGGGTTTGGAGCTGAAGTTGCTGTTGCTGTTGAGGCGGAGCAAAGCGAAGTTGTTAGCCTCCAACGAGTCATGCAAATCATGATCAATATCAGGGACATGTAGCAAAGAGGGTGGTGGTTCTTGATGAATTAAAAGGTTACTGTCATCGGGATCACTCATTGTGGGGGCAGGTGGTTGGTGATCTTTTTTGGATCTTGGGATTTTGATCTCTCCTCTCAAGCTCTCTTTCTTTGCCTATTGTTTCTCAATTCGCTGTTCTTCTGGGAGAGGGAAAACGAGAATTTTGATAGGGTGGCGTCCAACCTTTTTTTTATACGTACGGGTGGGGAAGAAGAGTCTGAGCGCGTACTCTGATTTTATACTTCACTACAAAAAATAAGAGAAATAAACACAGCCCGTCTAGCTCAGCCGGTAGAGCGCAAGGCTCTTAACCTTGTGGTCGTGGGTTCGAGCCCCACGGTGGGCGTGTAAACTTTTTCATTTTATTTTCTTTATTTATTTGGAAGTACTGTTAGGTCCCAAAGGAGTTCAAAATCCATTTTTTATTATTTTTCCTTTTTTTATTTTTTTAGAGAAATGATAGTTACAGTCGTGAATACACAAACGTCGTGCAATCATTTTGAAAAAAATGAATAAATACATGACCCATATAAAAAAAAAAATTTAATAGTAGACCTTACTTTTTTTCAAAGCACACTCCATAACTATATGTAGCATTACTTTTTTTTTTTTTAATTTTTTTTACTTTCTCAAGGTTAGCTAGGCACAAGACAACCACTGTCACTGAAGGATATATCTTTGAGAAATTTACAAGTAGTGCACAAAAACAAGAAGTCAACAGTATTGCATCCAAATAACATGAGTTGCTGAACACCATATACAGTACATGACAACACCAAGATGGGTTATTAATGTTTCTGCAAAAGGTTCTTTGTCATTGGATGCATCAATTTGGTAATTTCCCAAACTAATGGGTTATATTAAGTACCGAAATAGAAACTGAAATCTTCAACTCAGGTTTGGACAGAAGACCAACCCTCATATTTTGCTAAATAATACCACTTATTGTCAATATCCTCTACCTTCGTGGTCAAATCTCCGTTGGTCAAAGCTATGGACATTATGGCGCCAGGTCGAAATGTTCATTCAATAGTGAGTAAACTTCATTAAGGGAAGACACCTTGAAATCTGGCTTTAGATCCACATTAGCATAAACAGGGGAGTCATACCTCCCTGTTTCATCAAGCAAGCAGGTAAATGCTCCCGCTTGCTTCCCACAAGCAACCTGTAAAAGTTAGGTAAATGTAACCACTTCCTCTCCATTTTGGGCACTGAATGATAAAAGAAAAAAGAAAAAAGCTCTCTAAAACCCAATAAAGCAACATGTATAGAACATGAACACAAGCAAGCAAAATATTATACAACTCAGCAAGTTAGAAGCATGTGCCATGACAAGTCAGATGGTCCAAATTGCAATGATCTGAATCTTCTTTTATACAAAGGATCGTGCTACGTCCACCGCTCCCAGTTACTGCTGGGAGCTACCGTTAGTATAATTGTTCACCACCGCTCCCAGTTACTGCTGGGAGCTACCGTTATTATAATTGTTCATTCTTCTTTTTGTTGTGTTTTTTTACATGTATTTTTTTATACTTTTAAATATTTTTAAAAAAATAAAAAAAATCACAATATTATTAAAAAATATTTTCGTAATCACTGAGTAAAAAAAAATTATAAAATAAAATAAAATACTTCCTTAATCACTAAGTAAAATAGTTCCCGTTAGTTATTTGATGTTTTTTTTTTTTTTTGCCTTTTCTTACATATATTTTTTTAACACTTCTAAATATATATTTTTAAAAAAATCACAATATCATTAAAATATATTTTCTTAATTATGAAATAAAAATAAAACAAAAAAAATATTTAGCATTATCCTTATACAAATATTTAACTTGGGCCCATCTTCCATTGATTATACGTCATCAAAATGCGTTGTGTTCTTCCTATTTTGAAGCACACAAGAAATATGTACACACAAGGTGTATGACATACATAAATAAATGCATACACATATCACAGACTTTGAAGAAGAAAAAAAGACTCCCATTAACAAGCAAAAAACAAAAGGGGCATAAAGGATACTAAATAAAAGCAGCAAAATAAACCAAAAAGGCACTTAAAAAAAGCATCAAGTAGATAATAAAAAAAGCAATTCTCAAAAATAAAATGCAGAAAGAAGGAAAGAACCCACATCATCCTTAAGACTATCGCCAACCATCATTACTTCATTTGGTAGAACTTCCCAGACCGAACAGATATGCAGTAGGGGTGCTGGATCTGGTTTATAAGGACGGAATTCCCTGCTAAGAGCTGGACAAAATGTAATCTGCAAAGGAAATCAGAGTGAACAGGGTAAATCTTAATTGGGGAGGGGGAGGCGGACACAAAATTGAATCTAGTTTTATCTTCTTCTTTTTTCATAAGTAACACAGTTCTCCTTAAGGCTGGTCCATAAAGACCAGATTATCAAGATTTTGTGTGTATACGTATATATGTATTTTTTTATGACGGGGGAACCACCCCACAGCAGAGCCCTTAGGACTCACCCATGGAACCTAAACCCCCGAGGAGACTAGCACAGCAACCCACCGCTGTGGCCTCCCATTTAAATCGCAGTTTGATCCCAGGGAGAATCAAACCTATGACATGGGGCTCAACATGGACAAACCAGCACGAAGAGAAGCTTCATAGAGTAATATGCAGTTTTTTTCAATGACATGGAACCTCACTAAGGCAAGGCCCTTCAAACCCAACCTTGGAGAACAAACCCCAGATACACGACCCCACCCGCCAAAATTGGGGTGTAATTGGTTCGGTTTGGTCCGGTTTTGGACATATTTTGGAACCGAACCTGTCTAAGTCAGTTTTGGAATTCTGAAAACCGATACAGACCGGTTCAATTCAATTTTACAAAGTGTGATTCGGTTTTGGGCTTTTTTGTTGGGCTAATTGGTTTTAATGACCCAAATGAAAAAATTATACCAAAAATGTGTAAAAATGCACTTATAAAAAATGTATTTATCCTTGATATACATATATATATATATATCAAAAGTGTACTCTTATTCGTATACCATATTATATATGTAATTATGTAACTTAATATATAAGGATAAATAATAACATATTAATAACTTAATATTAATATTTACATCTAAGAGTAAGTTTATATCAAGGAAGCATAAATAATAAGATTAAAAGTTCATGAATATTATTTGTAAGATGTATACTATATTTTTTTTAAGTATAAGATGTATACTATATAATAGCATATAATATATATATTATATACTATAAAAAATTAAAAATATATATATTTTCAGTTTGTCAAAATCGGTTCCTAGGAACCGAAACCGACCAACCCGGCTGTGAACCGGAACAGGTTTTTTCTTACACCCCTAGCCAAAATCATGCATTAGGTAATCAAGGGGAACTCCTACTGCATAAAACCTAGGATGTCTGAGTCTACAACACATCCCAAGTTCACCCTTTGATCACTAGGCTGCACCATGATGGATAATATACATGAAATAGGGAAATCAATTATTTTTGGTGAAACAAAAAGGACAGTATTAAAATCACAAATAGTAATTAGCTTTACTTAAAAGGGGAAAAAAAGCACTTTGTATAACTCCATGGAATTGGATATAATGAGACAATGTGAGAACAAGAAGATACCATATGCATTACAGATAAATAATTTCATGACCAACAATTTTTAACACAACATTAGATTGGACACTTGATAAACTTACCCCAAACCGTTTATGAAACAAATCAACAGATTCCTTAACATTGCGAGTAATTAATCCCCTTCTGAAAATTGATATAAACAAATAAATCAGAATTTATCACTATAGCTTGGAAATATAATTCTGACATGATACTTGTCAGTAAATGTCCCTACATTAAAAGAAGATATGGTAGTAATGAACTTTACGTGTATATTTTGCAAGCAGAACATGTGGGTTAAGAAGTTTCTCGACCTTGCTACTTGGTCATGGACGAAAAGTCTGGAGCATTGCTATTGCTCGCCAGACATCATTGGTCACAACTAAACGGGCTAAGAATAAGGGTTCACAGGATGCCTATAATATAGACTAGCCAAATTGAATTACGTGGAGTCATGCCAAATAGCCCCATAAGACTAGCTTGAAGAGATTCTTATTGGATGCTTATTGTATATGGAAGTGAATGCACACAACCTAAACCAACAACCAAAGTTTTCGGGAAAAAAGTCGCAAACTTCAGTAGCCACGGGAAAAAAAATGCATCCGCATATTCAAGATAATCATAAATGATAAGAAAAAATAAGAAAGACCGACACCACACTGAATTTCACCTTAGTTGTTTTGAATCAAGAAAGCCACAGAGTTCCGCTGCACCTGCAAGAATTATAACCAATATCAAACATGGAACATGTGAAATGAATGAAGAAAAATACTTATAAAAAAAACAATGAATGCAGACAAATGAACTACGCATAAATTAACTATATTTAGCTCAGCTGAAGAAAAAATTGATTTTTTACACTCAGTGGAATTACATATACAAACTTTGTACTCGAAAGAAGTAACCACCAACCTCAAGTGCTAATGGTTGTTTTTGTTATGACAAAACCAATACATCCCCCCGGGGGGAGGGGAAGAAAATGAGAGAGAACATACACAGTGGACGAAGAGTATAGGGACATAGCTTGAGGGCTAAAGACCCAATCATGGTTAGTGCGTAAATTGGTCTAGAAGCATATCCTTCCTCGTTTCCTAACATCAATACCCAAAAAAGAGCCCCGTTTGTGGTTATCATCTAAATAGTGCTGAAATTGGAAAAAGAATATTAAAAAAAAAAAATTGAATTCCATGAAAAATTATGACAAAGTCGCCCCCCCACGCCGCGTCCATCTTGTATTGCATTTTCTCATCAAACAAAATCAACAATTTTACAAAAACAAACGGAGACGACAAATTCTCTTCAAGGCTTTATTATTCTTTCCTATCAATTTCCTCCATTTTGTCAACGACCAACAGAAGAAAAAGCAACCAATACAAGTAATAAAATAGCATCCTATAAAGCAATATAACAATGCCTGACCGGGCATGATTTGGAGGCGATCGAGACCCTGGCGCTCGAAATCGGTGATGGTCTCGTAGGCCTTCTGCTGCTTATCGGGGCTCCAGTTCTCAATGTGGTGCAAGATGTCAATACCGGATGGGCTCTCCGCCTTGATTCGACGGTACTCGTCGCCGCCGAGCACAGCCTTGTACATTGCGGCGAAATCGATGGCGGGGACCGTCAGGGTTCCGTCCATGTCGAAGACGATGCCCTTGAGACGAGCCCTTGGAGTGGAAGTGGCGATGGTGGTGGTAAGATTGGCCATTGGAAACTGGGGTTTTGGGTGCAAGAAGAGAAGGGACTTGGATAAGGACGATAAGCGCATTGGGTATTTAAAAAGTGAGTATAGATAGAGTGGCGTATGGTGGCAGCGAGTACGAGGTGGAGGGTGTTGAGGTTGAGTTTGAGTTCGAGTTTGAGGGAGAAATCACCATTAGCGTGAAAGAACTGATAATGAGGCGAGAAAAATGTGCGAAAGGCATCTTGGTAGCTGTAGCTTACGGAATCTTTGGACATATGTTTGGGTGGTGAGAAAAAGACTTGTCGAATTCTTTCGTTGGGGTTCAACTTCAAAGTTCAATCAAGTACAAAACAGAAATGCTCAAATAGTATCCCGAATGCTTTTTTATTTTTTATTTTTTCTATTTAGTGATTAAAGTATTATTTTTTAATGATATTATGAATTTTTTATTTTTTTTAAATATTTCTGATAATTAAAAAAATACATAAATAAAATAAAATATACTATTCGATAGACTTAATCGAACTACTTAGCAGTAACACTGCACAATAAAAAAATATCAACGAGGTCATTACCGTATTATTCTATTCCGAATGAAAAAATATCGACACCACTCATTTGCATTTTCAAATGAGTTCTCGTACAAATCAACTACCCTTTCCATTACACACTTTCACTCATTGTAAGAAAGGAGTATTCATAGTAGACATCCATTTACCTCCTCTTGAGGGTTATAAAGTGACTCTTAAACCACTTCATGAGACTTGATGGCTGGCTCTTAATGACCAGCAAGGAGGTTACACTAGAGAAGCTATTTACATAGTCTCTCCCCCTCTTTGGAGAAGATACTTGGAAAAACAAGCTCTCTCTCAAATAGTTCTCTCTAGTCACGGCATCTAGGCTGTGGAATGTATGAGTATTGCTCTGGTATTATCACGTAGCACACTCCACCATTGATATGAAGATCGTGGATGAACAACGATGCTGGAGAATCCGTGGAACAACTGCATTAGATCCGAGATATTTCCTATGAGGTAATATCGCTTCCGCTGTATATTATGATCCAATATTTCTAAATTGGTATCAGAGCACGGATCGGTTGTTCTCGATTTATATTTGTCGTGCTCGTAGTGATTTCTTTTACGGAATATTTTTTTTTGTGATGTGAATTTTTCATGCACGATGATATGTAACCATTGTTGCCAACGAGTTGGTCGTTACAATGGTAGCATCGCTGCACAGGCAGTGATTGCCTCCCACGCAAAGCTGAGCGCATGACTTCGGTGCGGCTGTCCACATGTGGCATTGCGACCACCTTACGTGGTGCGTCGCACACCTGAGGGTGTTCTACACCTCGGTGCTGCGCGCATCAGAGGGTTGGTTGCACCCTAGGTTCTGAACGCAAGGGATGCCGCAGACGTGGACTAAAAGGTTATGAACGCAACATCACGACAAGCTCCGCTACATGCTACACCACATGCTATATGTTGATGCGTCTCCACGATGTGTTATGGTGCGGCTAGGGTGCTGCGAGCAGTGCAACGCGCACCGTGCGGCGAACACTGCAAAGCGCACCGCAAGGGAACTGCATGCAGTGCCATGCGCATCGCAGGGGACACGACAGATAGGAACACTGCCAATTACCTGGGCTAGGCGCTGCACCGAGTGTAAGGAAGGAGCCTCACTGCGGTGCAATGGCTCTGCCGCGCGTAGAGCCAAGCACCAGGCCGTGCTTGCCATGCGCAGAGCCATGCACCATGGTGGTGCACTGCTGCGGGCAAATTCACTTCTGGGACGCGCGACGTGCTCTGCTGCAGGTGGCGGTACCGCACGAATGATGGCAGCACACCACACCGAGAAAGGCAGCGCCACTAGGTGCTGCCCGCACCAGCAGCCGCACGCACATGGTGTTGCGCGCACCAATTGCTGCGTGCACCTGAGATCGGCGGAGGAAGGCAGCTTTGCCGTTGTCTCTAGGTGCTGCAGCAGTGCCTTTGAGTGGGTGGGGCACACGCTGTGGTTGGCAGCGGTTACATGTGCTGCAATTTTTTTTTCTTCCGTTACATTGAACAACTACTATAACTAGAGGAAGAAGATGAAGCATTGTGGCTTATTTGGGTTACAAGCATACGGGCTTGGTGGCCTGGGCTTGTTTTTAAATAATATTTGGATTTAGATGTATATCTGACTATGGGCTGGAAAAGGGCTTGACTTGGGCTTGTTTTAAAATCACATTTTGGTGTGAGTTTTTTATTTGCTTGGACTGAATTTTTTTTTTTTTTGGCAATAAACAGATTGTTTTAAGTCAGGCCCATATTATGTTTTTGTATTTAAAATGCATCAGTCCTTTTTTATTTTTATTTTTTAAAAAGGGGACATTGGGTGATTTGGGTCGCAAGCCCAACAGGCTCAGGCTTGCACAGCAGCTGGGCGCCAATGAGGGTACGGCCCATTAGCTGTCCAAAATTCAGTGGCATAATTTTTTTTTGTGCAAAATGCTTGGGTGGTGATTTGAACTCAATCTCGCACACAAGAACAATTAGCTCAACCATTTAGGCTCGAGCTTATTACTGGTAAGCTTGCTGATTTTATTTATTTATTGAGCATGTTATTGTGGCATAAAATATTTTTTTTGAAATATTTTTGCATGTCATTATGGTTATTAAATACATGCTTGCCATGATATTATTTTTGTCACATTTGTTTGGCATTTTATTTTACATTATAAATTGCCTAGATTATTATTTTTGTGAATAATAATTATTTGAATGAAATGTGATGATTATTTTGTCATACATGTACTGTGATTTCATGTAATTGTGAGCTTAATTTATCATTTATATTGTTAGACTATTTTTTAGAATTGTCTTCAATTTTTTAGAATATGATAAATTAGAGGATTAAGTAGCCCGAGTTTGATTAGTTCATGCTTCTGATTGGCTCAAATGAATTTCTTCGATCAGAGAAGAAATTTTTTTTTTTGTGACTAACTCGGTAGATTGCTTATCCTAGTGGGAGTATGGTTGAGATTAATTTGGAATTAATCTCCTATACGATATAAATTTGCGTGAAAATTAAATTAGAAATTAATAATTAGACATTGAGGCGCAAGAGATGATTAGGAAGCTTAGCGAATTTTTGATCTTGCGACGTGTATTAATTATTTTTGTTCTAACTTAGATTAACGCAGCAAATTTTATAGATCTGTGTGCAATTAGATATGCATAGTTTAGTAACTTTGAGATAACCATGAAGAAAGCCTAGAGATTATTTATACGATTTAATCGTCCCATTAATCTCCTCCATGAGCAGTAGTTGGAAACAAATAAAAATTGTAATGAGTGTCATATAGTCTTAGACCGTCATTATTGTGAAACCTCTAAAAAGTCTAGAATAAAATTGGAAGTGCGCGTGGGACACATGCACTACAATTTTTATAGAAATTGATGGGATCAACTGTCCAATAGAGCTAAACCACTATTTTGCCTTTAAATCTTGTAGGTAATAACAAAAGTTGCGCGTTGTTTTTGTAACGCAAAGATTAAATTGCTCCTATATTTGAAGTTGAGTATTATAATCTTTAAGCAACTTAGATTAACTTACAGATAAGCACATACACTCTCTACTTGCTAGTATGTCTAGCAAGTAAGAATATTAAAATTTGAGTGTGCAAGATTGTTAAGGACATTCTTGATTGACACATTCATTTTTTAAAGGTTTTATCAGTGCACCTTTCTGTGATATTAGTACTGATAATCTTGCTCAAGTTTATTTCTCTCTAGCGAGAACATATAGGTTATTGCAGAAATATGAACTTAGGAGCACCCCTTGAGAGTAATACCAAGCATCTTGGAGGTTTTCTTGGTAACTGTGGCAAAAGTTTGAATGATTAGGTATGACTTAAATTAAGCCTAAAAGTTTTGCTCGTGGTTGCACTGATGCAAGATAGGTTTTAGGTTAAAATAATTTCTCGTAAATTTTTTCTTTTCTCTCCTATAGTGGATTGAAGAATATGAAAATATTGAGTAAGCGATAAATGAAGATATATTGCTAGCTAGCGACTAAAACGTTACACACTGCATTTTTGCACAAAGTGATATTTATAGTGCTTTTAATGCGATAATAAAGAAGTCTATACCTAATTTGATTTAAGACTCATTAAGTGGTGTTAGTGAAAATTTCTAGAGGTTTAGAAGTTAGATGGTCACTTATTGACTCAGTGATATTATTTCTCGGGTAGGAAAATGATATATTAAAATATGCCATGGAGACATAGGATGATGGGTGTGAAGCTTGAGAAATTGAAGATTTTCTCGCCAATGAGATCCCTCTCCTTAATTTATAAGAGTCAAAGAGAAAAGACAATATGAGCATTTTCTATGTGAAAGTTCCTATACATGCACGCTAAGGACTTAGATAATAAAAATATAATTTCATCATATAAATGCGATAAAAAAAAATTTAGGAAAATATTTTTTTTCAGTTAAAATATTTTCAAAATCGCAATCGTATGAGTTATATGATGAGAACAATTATCTCGCAGTTTATTGACTTGCTGAGAATGGTGTTATGGCGCAAAGCAGTTGTTACATCACACTTGGGTTGATGTAATATGGGGTCGCGGCCGTAATTCTTATTTGTCGTCCTTAAATCGAGTTCATTCGCTTTTGAGAAAGGCTGAATGATTATTTTGTGCAAACGTGAATTTTATTAAAAATCGAGAGGATCTAAGTTTGATCTTTTTTGGTTGAGTCAATAAAATTACTCGTATTTTCGGCGAGAGTGGGGAATTATGGATTTTTTGTAACACTTATTTT
The DNA here is from genome assembly GCF_004785595.1 of Juglans microcarpa x Juglans regia. Classification (NCBI taxonomy): domain Eukaryota; kingdom Viridiplantae; phylum Streptophyta; class Magnoliopsida; order Fagales; family Juglandaceae; genus Juglans; species Juglans microcarpa x Juglans regia. Next base: position 36,184,173 of record NC_054594.1, on the reverse strand, counting down.
TGGAAAGAACGTTTTCATCACGTTTCATTCCACATTACCTCAACTTTAATATTTTCAAAATTCTTTTTTATAAGATCGCCGAAAATAGTGGGAGTATACCTTTGAGTTAAGGTGTACCATTAGTGATAGTGACTCCCAAAAGTTATAGAATATAAGGATCCTCTTAAATAGCGTGGTAGCTTTATATCAATATTCTCTCGTTGTTTAGAGACTAGAAGAGAATATTTGTAATATGACTCCGCTAAAGGTATTGAATTCACATAGTAGGAATCCCAACATAGAATCTTAAATTCGCTTCACTTATATGATCCAACTTGGAGTTGTTGATCTAATTGACAAAGGAAAAGTGGAGTTGATAAAGGTATAGATCCATCTATTGGCACTAATTGAGTTGCATTTAGATAGCCATTGATCGCATATTTATTGAAACTTTTCTTGAAGGTGTCAAATAGCTGATTCTCATAGGAGAATTAGATGGTTAGCTTTTGTAATGTTTAGGCATGAAGTACTTTGAGTGCATGATTATTTCTAGTACTATTTTTGTACAGAAAGCGAATAAATGCTGCTGGTACTGTTTACATGCGATCTAAACAAACCATCTATTCAAAAATCATTTTTTTTATTAAACGACCTATTGAATAAAATTGGGTTCTTTGAACGCTGTTGACAATATTAGAAAAATGTCATCATAAGAGATACTGCGAACTGGTTATCTTAGATAATTAATTGTCGCATAAAAAGAGGTTTTCCATACTACGAGATAATGGATATGAGTTTGTGAAAAGTAGCTCAGGTTTCATGTCTTGTGAGACTGTTTATAAGAAAAACAGTTTCTATGAGCTCTTGTTAAAAATCCATAGAAAATTAATGAGACGGAAAATACTAAAGAATCTAGTTTTGCCTATATTGTTTGGTGTTTCCATTATGGTTTGCTCATGGAAGTTAAAGATTAAGATTTTGTTAGAGGGTAAATATGGCTTACTTTGTTAAGTGAGTTTGTGATGTGATTGTCGTTAAAAGTAATGACTAGAATATTATGATTGTCTTTGGGGGCAAATGCCCTAATCGCTTTACCCTTAATGAAAAATATATTATGGTTATCTCACATGCTTTTGTTGAGTGCAAGAGATTTATATGAAACTTAGAAGTCGCAAATTAAGTTTGCTGAATAACATTTGTGGTCACCTTGTAGATTCTTAAAAATTGCAGTTAGACTTACTGACTAGAATCTATGGCGTATACTGTGAGTCTGACCTAAATGAGATTCGCGATGAGTCATCGCTGACTTCATGGTTATGCAAAGGACTTTTACACGTAAAAGATGAGTCTCTTGGTAGGAGCATGTTTTGGAAAGTTACTACACATTAGAATGCGCATGGAGAGAAATGATCATTAAACACCACTTGAGAGTTGTGGTTTAATAATTTGTTGTTAACCATGTGATTTCTCTGTACCTCACGGTATTGCTCGTCATGCACATGATTATACTGATGTGTTCTATGATCATGTGGCGTGATTGGAAGCATTTTTTGGTAAGCACACACATTCACCATAAATTTAGGAGTTATGGTGAAAAATGTATATTGACAGGCTTAGATCGGTTCACTCACACGAGTGATCGCCTTTGGCGCTACAAAGAGGTAGCGAGCAAAGATGAGACAATGTGTTACTCGGTACTTGTCCGGAAATGGATAAGTTGGAAGACACAAAAGATATGTCGCCTTAGTGGGAGCTAAGATGAGGTCTAAGGACCGTGCATGGTTACCCACAATCCATGTAGCCTGTGGTTTAGCCAGATGCGAGACCTTCTTTAGCGCTTTGGATAACGAGCAAATGGAGGGACTTAGGTTAGGCGCTGAGATAGCGACTAAACTAAGATCTGTACGGTAAATTGAGAATAGATATACGCTCTTTCTTTGGAAAGAGAACTCCACCGTAGCATGTATTTCATACTACATGTGCTTTTGCGACCAACAGTAGAGGTGAGTGAATGGTTCCCTGCTTCCTCACCGTGTGAGTCCTGTAGGTTATAATTGATAACCTTAATTTATTTATGCCCTTAAGAGACCTTTGACTATGTCATGAGGTTGATGTTTTAGTGTCTGCTACTTTGGCATATTATCTATGGCCATGAATGATGCGGTCTAAAGAGGCATTGCTAGGAAAGCGACTGGACTGAAACTAAATGACATGAGCGCGAAGGGAAGACTATTTGGTAACACATCGATAATGGTGTGTACTCATTGCCGGCAAGTTATGTTGCTTCTTGGGAGTTTCAATATAGCTGTGAGTACATTATATTTTATAGAGATTGAGCATTACTTTGAGTCATTTAGACTCGAGAGGGATTAGGGATGCTTAGTCTGATATGACCAAATGAGTCGGGATATAACGAGACACTTTTAGGAATGTTGTTATGCTGGTCTTCTCTTTGAGAGATTTGGTGTGGTGCTCCCATTTTTTCTTTTATAGCTGTGCTCGATGGTTGCACGGCCTATTTGCTAGTATGAATAAGATTGAGAACATATTGAGGGATGCAGACCTGGGGTCTTGCCCACTATGTGTGAGTGGGAGATGTAAGAAAGGGGCACCCATAGTGGGCACCCCTTCACCTCCTCTTGGGGGTTATGAAGTGGCTCTTAAGCCACTTCATAAGGCTTGATGGCTGACTCTTAATGGTCAACAAGGGGGTTACACTAGAGAGGTTATTTACATAGTCTCTCCCCCTCTTTGGAGAAGACACTTGGAAAAACAAGCTCCCTCTCAAATAGTTCTCTCTAATCACAGCATCTAGGCTGTGGAATGCATGATTGTTGTTCTGGTATTACCATGTAGCACACTCCACCATTGATATGAAGATTGTGGATGAACAACGACGTTGGAGAATCCGTGGAACAACTGCACTAGATCTAAGATATTTCCTATAAGGTAATATCGCTTCTGCTGTATATTATGATCCAATATTTCTAACACTTATAATTTTTCAAAAGATGTAAGATTTTTTTATGGAATTTATAAGTAATTTTTATAGGATGTGAAGTGTGGGATGTTAAATATTTTTCTTTTCAAATACAAAACAATTTTACTAGTATAAAAAAGTTTAAAATAAATACAATACATTTATAGTGGATCTATTTCGAAATCCATTTTCCCCTTTTGCATTCATAATTGAGATTCCTCTTATCTCAATCAATTATAATAAAGTAATCTTAAATGATATTTAATCTTAGAACATATACAAGTTTCAAGTCTTTTCTTAGAAAAATAATAATAAAATATAAAATTCATATGAATTTTTTTTTTAATAATAAATCTCATTTTTTCAAAAGAAATATATGAGACTATACTCTAAAACTGTATCACATTTATAACAAATATAACTCTTAATTCAATCAACTATAATACAGTAATCCTCAAAATATATGACAAGTAGCTAACTTCAAGTAGACAAAAAAACACACGCATAATATATATATATATATATATATATATATATATGTATGTATTATGATGTCGATGGCTTGAGCTATGAAAAAGGAGGCCTCGGGGGATCCCATTCCCAACAAAATTTTATTTGCGGGGACTAGTTTGGATGGTAAGATGAGAAAAGATGAATTGAGATAATTTGTGAATAATAGTGAAATTATTAGTTAAAATTAGATGAGATGAAATAACAAAATATCTCACATTTATATCAAAATGGCCGTACAGTCCAATATATAAAGAACTTCTTAGAATGTTTTTTTTTTCAATAATTGTCAAAATTTATATATATATATATATGTATTATGATGTCGTTGGCTTGAGCTATGAAAAAGGAGGCCTCGGGGATCCCATTCCCAACAAAATTTTATGCGCGGAGACTAGTTTGAATGGTAAGATGAGAAAAGATGAATTGAAATAATTTGTGAATAATAGTAAAATTATTAGTTAAAATTAGATGAGATGAGATAACAAAACATCTCACATTTATATCAAAATGGCCGTACAGTCCAATATATAAAGAACTTCTTAGAATGTTTTTTTTTTTTTCAATAATTGTCAAAATTTATACTATTTTCATCTACCAAACATGTATTTGCTTTTTTATTTTTTTTTTATTTTTATTTTTTTTATGTTTTTAATTTCTTTCGGAATAACGGTAATATATGCGGGGAAAAAAAATTAAAAAAGTAACTGAAGAGGTACCTATTTCTATTGAATGGTCATACTTCGTGTGTGTCACTGTGTTCACAAAGCTGCTTCTCCCGGGCCTAAAAAACCCGCCGCCGAGTGAGTTTGCTCTTTGGCAATGGCCGTCGAAGCTTCGCCTCTCTCTTCTCGACCTTCGACGAAAAAGCACAGGAGAAAACGACCCCAGTTAGACCCAGAGCTCGAACGACTCGACTCACTTCCGTGGAACCCCGCTCTCCCCGATGAGGACTCCTTCTCTCTCGTCGTTGGTACTAACGAACTCGAAGGAGGTTCGGCCCCGTTATTCGATTTAATTAATTGCCCTGTTTTGATTGGGAGAAAAAAAAAGGAGAGAGAAAGGAAGGGAGGATAAAAGAAACGGAAAGAAAGTTTGAGTTTTTATGTTTTATGTTTTTGAGGTTTTTTGTTCTTAATTAAATGGAAATTCAACTCAGGCAACCGAAATATTTTAAGTAGGCTCAGATGAGCGGACAACTTTATTCCCCAAATGTGTGGTTTCTTAGTTTGGTTGGCGCGTACCGAGGAAAGGGAAAGAAATTAAAATAAAAGTACGAAGATTTTCAATTTTTTTAAAGTTCTTGATTTTCGAAGCTTTTGGACTACTGAAACGATAATTCTAGTTCCAGAATGATATGCTCTGCTAAATATCCCGAGGAAGCAAACAGAACATTAGGGTTTTAGTTTGTTCATGCCTCATGATTTTTGTATTGGCTTGTATAGAAATATCTGAACCTCGATTTAGTTGGTTTTAGGATTAGTTGGTATTAAAAAAATCTTACTTTGGAATTGTATTCTTACTTTTTCTTGGGGAGCAAGCTGAGGATTAGGATTTTTAGGGATTTCTGGTTGATAATAATCTTGAATGTTGAATGAATGTAGGATTTCTTTCACTGGAAGAGATTGGCGAAGCCGAGTATGGTTTAGACATTCCTCAACCTGAGGTAGGAAATAGGAAGGAGAACAAAGCCAAGCAGAGTACAAAATTGAAGAAACACAAACGTGGCGGTGATGACAGCAGCTCTGGTGAGTCTAAGGCTGAAGAGGAAATGTTGGAGGAGGCTAAAGTTGGAGAGAGAATGGAGAAGGATGTGAATGTGAAGACTAAAAAGAAAAAGAAGAACAAGAAGAAAAAGAAGGCAAACGACAAGGAAAATGAAATGCAAACAAATGAGGAACTCCCAGCTGGTTAGTTTCTGGCTCAATGTTGAACCCATTGGATACGCATTTAAACTTAATATGATGCCTTATGACAGCAGGTTTGTCAATTGTATCATTTTCCGGGTCAGTATTGAACTTGCATATACATTTTGATTTCTTAATGCGGTACTAATTTGAAGCTTTGCTTGAGATATCTTTGATATATATACTTTTTTGGGTAAATTGCATTTCCCACCCTAAGCCCCAAAAATTTGTGTATATATGATGTCATTCACTTGATTCTTTGTTTATTTCTCTTTTATTTTTTTCCTTCCACCATGTGATAAACATGTCCAGACCATGGTAAAAAATGGTATAAATTGGAGATTTTTTTTTGATTGGCACTGGGTGTCCAGGAACAACGTCCCCGACTAATCCCAGGGGTGATAAATTGGAGAAATTTTAATTTAGCTGTTGTTCTTTTCTTTTCTATCAGAGAGAGAGGGGGGGGGGGGTGGTTAACATAGATCACGAGATTAATTGCTCAAATTTTTAGTTTGGGGGAGACATTGCAAAATTCCCTATAGTTTAGGGTGGGAAAGTGCAATTTATTCCCCTTTTTATTTAATTTCCTGAATGGTCTCTTTTAAATCGAGTTGTTAATGATTAGGGTTGAGTAGAAATTTAATTATAGGCATAGCTGATTTAGATTCATCTCCACCATTGTACACGGAAATCACTTGGTGAATGCTAAACTTTTTTCTTGCGGTTAGAAATGTAGTTGATATAAATAACTGTCGTGTTAATAATTTAGTAATTTGGAAATTGACAAAGCGAAGTTGGAAAAACTTTTATTGGCATAGTATAGGGTTTGGCACCTATCTTTATTATTTATACGATACCACCCACATCTGACAAGACCCATCAGTTTCTGTTTAGCAATAACCCCCCTTTGGGTATGCTTTAGTTTCTATGAAGTCAATTTGTTGTGTGGTAGGTGTTGTCAAGCTGTGTATCATACGGCATAGTATATGTAGCCAAACTGTTGAAGGTATTTACCATAGAGCATAATATTTGTAGTACTGTACTAAATATTTATGCAAAACTAAAAGAGACATTTCCCACAAACTGTGCAACTTTATTGTAGTTAGCAATAGCATGGATGATGTTGAAGAAGAGTTGGTTGATGGAGCTGATTATTATGCGTGGAGTGAGTTGAGGCTTCATCCCCTGCTCATGGGATCAATACACAAGCTTGGCTTCAAGGAACCAACTCCAATACAGAAAGCTTGTATTCCTGCTGCTGCTCATCAAGGGAAGGTCGGTTAAGGTTATTGCCTAAGGCGGTGCATGGGTAATAATGAGACTAAGTGGATATTTTTTTATGATTTGTTTATGTGACAGGATGTTGTTGGTGCTGCGGAGACGGGATCTGGGAAAACACTTGCTTTTGGTTTGCCCATTTTGCAACGTCTTCTAGAGGAACAAGACAAGACTGCAAAGATGCCTGAGGAAAAGGGGGAGGAAGCAAAAAAAATTTCTCCAGAGGGACTTTTACGTGCTCTTATTATTACTCCTACAAGGGAACTTGCACTTCAGGTATAAAGTCTTTTATATGTTGCTTCTGTTTTATGTCATCTCTAGGTTGCATAAATGCTTGAATGGAATTAGAGAGTCTGCTCCTCACTTTTGTAGCATAAATAGCATCTAGTATGGGCTCCTTGCACGTGTTAAACGGATTCATCACTTGCATATATGTGAATGCATGAATTGTACGTCATCCTACTCTACTTGTGAAAAGGCCAGTGCATGCATGGATGCCTCATACAAATTATCTTAATTACTATATTAGGTACATGCCTTCCTTTATCTCTTTAAGAATGAATTGATCATGAAATTCAAGCCGTTTCTTTTTACCTTGTACGGTCGGCAGTGAATGGGATTTATCTGTTGAGTTAGGAATTAACAATTTTTGGAACGAATTTACAAAATTCGATTAAGTGAATTGGAATTTGATCTCATAATCCACTTTTAAAGGAAATGATTTGAATTGATGTTGCAATTTTGTTCATTTGTTTGCAATAGAGATTATGTGGTTTCAAGTATATGGGTAAAGTAAGGATATTTTGGGTATATGGTAAAAAGGATCACTCAAAAAGAATTTTGTTAAGATCAAATCCAACCATGATAAGATGTGGTCCTTTGTAAAGGATTCATATGAACTTTTAATTTTATATAGATTATGTAAGGCTACTTCATACCTTCAATATACCAATAAGATCTAAACTTTTTTTCTCAGGTCACTGATCATCTCAAGGCCGTAGCCACTGGAACTGATATTAGAGTGGTTCCTATTGTTGGGGGAATGTCAACAGAGAAGCAGGAAAGACTCCTAAAGAAAAGGCCTGAGATTGTTGTTGGAACTCCAGGGAGGTTATGGGAACTTATATCAGGAGGAGAAAAGCATCTTGTCGAGGTAGGCACTGATACATTTAGATTGCATGTACGAGAGTTCATTCAACCATTCTATAAGATGGTTGGCTTATTTTTCAGTCCCAAGTGAAACAAGTCAGAATTCATGGTTCAATTCGAGTTACTCTCATAGAACCATATTCTTGTATACTGTCTTCAGTTGCTTTATTCATTGATGTACCGTATCGATCAGAACTGTTTTTTTTTTTTACTCACTCTTCTTGCTTTTGCAGTTACATTCTTTGTCTTTTTTTGTGCTGGATGAGGCTGATCGAATGATTGAAAATGGACATTTTCGTGAGTTGCAGTCAATAACTGACATGCTTCCTGTCACCAATAGCCCCGTTGAAGATCACTCTCAAAATACACAAAATTGTGTCACAGTTTCAAGCTTCCAAAGAAAGAAAAGACAAACTTTGGTTTTTTCTGCTACCATAGCACTATCTGCTGATTTTCGCAAGAAGCTAAAGCGTGGTTTTGTAAAACCAAAGCAGTCATTAACTGATGGGTTGAATTCTATAGAAGCTCTCTCTGAGCGAGCTGGAATGAGAGCTAATGTTGCCATCATTGATTTGACAAATGCATCAATTTTGGCGGATAAGATTGAGGAATCTTTTATTGAGTACGTAATTTTCATCATTATCTGGTATCTGGTATCTGCAAATCTTTTGTTTGTAAATCCCAATTCACTTCAACTGATCAAAAAAAAAAAAAAAAAAATTCCCAATTCACTTCTCAATTAAACCATCTTGTATCTTACTAAGTTTGAAGTTTCTATTTTTCTGCTGAACTTGCAAATGTTAGGTTTTTGACGTACATGCAAATAAGTTGTCCAACTCTTCATATGGAATTTCTGTGTCTGGGTCAAAACTTAGTATGCCTACAATTTATTTATTCTTATTACCATTAATTAGTACTGTTCATTCTGTCTATTAATTAGTACAAGACCTTGAACTGCGTCATGCTTTGGCAATATATTAATTTGTGTGGTAATAATTTGAATTTTATAACTATTCCCAAATTTTAAGTCCTCATTCTAAATCTCTGGTGTTCGTATAATCAATACTTGATGGCTTAAAGTAGTGAATGTATTTTTGTTTGTTACATCTTTATATGCTTTGCTCATTATTGATACATATTCTATTCCTTGTGGTTTAGATGTACAAATCAAGTATATGAAGTCTATAGATGTTTAGAACCTGTTTCTACATTAATTGGAGTGAACTTTGTTGTGAACTTAGGCGACACCTGCACTATAAAGTATTCCAGTAGCCTTCTTTCACATGCCCTAGGACTTAGGTTACCTAGAATGTTAGTACGATGGTTATTTGCAATTCAGATGGCTTCGATGGAATATTATTAATTTTAATAGCTTGCAGATGCAGGGAGGAAGATAAAGATGCCTATTTGTATTATATTTTGAGTGTTCATGGAGAAGGCCGCACAATTGTGTTCTGTACATCAATTGCAGCTTTGCGCCATATCTCTTCTCTTTTGCATATTCTTGGCATCAATGTTTGGACACTACATGCTCAAATGCAGCAGCGAGCTCGGTTGAAGGTTAGATTTTCCTTAAATTATTAGATATATTCATATCTATTTGCATTCTTCTTTGACGCGAGAAGGTAAAAGGTTGACTTGATGATATTTTTTGCTGCTGCTCTAGCATTATATGTGTTTCTGATTTGGTCCTCCCTGAGTCTCTTGTAGCTTATAGTGTAGCACTTCTGCATCTCTATGACAACGAATTGGTGTTTCTTTATTTAAGTTCAATATTAGCTTTTACATCTCAGCAAGTGTTTGTGCAGTGGACTTTTGGTTTATTTAACAGATGAAATTGATTATTATGACAAGCAATCCAAGTAGATTATATAAGCAGTGGTAAGCATGATTTTTTTTTAAGCTCATCTCAAAACTAACAGCACCTTACAGGGCATTAATCGATGGTATAGGTTTGTGTTACTGCTAATCTCATAGCTACGTGTTTTGTAATCTGCTGTTGAAATAACTTCTACAGTCGAATTTGAAATTTTAAATACCATGCATGACAAAATAATGAACAAGTCAGGTCGGACAAATTCTTAATTGTATTAAGCATAAAGAAAGCAAGAGTTAGAATGTAGGTGTTTCTAACCGTCCTGGAATCAGGAATTGCTAGAATATGCTTTGAAAACAGTGCTTGCATACATGGGCTCCTAGGGCATGCTTGGGTAATGAGATAAGATGAGAAATTGTGATAATTATGTGAACAGTAGTGAAATGGTTTGAGTTAAGGTGTTTTATATTTTGTTTGGAAGTTTGGGAAAGTTGTATAGGGTTTTGTGTTTGGATAATGATTAGGTAATGATTAGATGAAAAAGTTGAAAATTTGAAATTGAAAAGTGTTTTATGTTTGAGTGATGTTTGGGAAGGAAATTGTGAGAAGTTTTGAGATGAGATGAGAAATCTCTGTTGCCAAACAAGGCCAGAGTCAATTGTAATTATTGAGAATGCCAATTGGATCAGATGGTAAATGCATGGTTGGAGTGTCGGGGGTGAAGGGGCCTTATTTTTTAGGGGTTTCAAATGCAAAGGGTTTTGAGACCAGTTAGTGAATGAGCTCATTTAATTTCTGTTTTAGTTCTTTGGATATATAAAAAATCGAACTTTGCATTTTCCCATTCTCCTTTTGGAAGGAAGCATGCTGAGAAATATGTAGCCCATAACTAAATTGACATGATTATCTTACCGCTTTTGTCATATTTTGGGCAAAGGTATCCTGTTTTCTTCTTCAATGTCTTACCATCTTGTGTTTAATACAGGCAATTGATCGTTTTCGTGGAAATGAACATGGAATACTTGTTGCCACTGATGTCGCAGCAAGAGGCCTTGATATTCCTGGTGTTCGAACTGTTGTTCATTATCAGCTGCCACATTCTGCTGACGTAAGTTAATAATGTTGGGATGCTCTTTAACATGTTTTCAGTTTTATTCTTACCTTCTTTAACCATATGTTAATTATCCTTTTCTTAGGTTTATGTTCATAGGAGTGGAAGAACTGGTAGAGCTCTTGCTGATGGGTGCAGCATTGCACTAATCTCACCAAATGAAACATCAAAATTTGCTTCTTTGTGCAAATCATTTTCCAAGGTACTCCTGAAAAGGAAGCTTTTAGTGCCCCTACAGACTTGAGCGCATGATTCACAAATATTGGCTTGGTTTCTCTCTCATTTGAAATTATAACTGAAATTCAAGTGCTAATTGATGGCTTTTGGGAGGTTCTACAAATTAGAACTTAGGAGTAGCATTTATTATTCTTAGCTCCTAGTTCTTTTCTTAATATAGCTTTTAATTGCAACTTACGCTCGTAGCCTTTTCCCTGTACACAGGAAAGTTTTCAGCGATTTCCTTTAGAGAACTCATACATACCAGAGGTCCTAAAACGATTATCTCTTGCTCGTCAAATAGACAAAATTTCGCGGAAGGACTCCCAGGTGCTTACCTTCAACCTACATGTGATATGCATTTTCAGTTCTTACATGCAATTGTAGCTTGGGGTTTGGGCTCTGCCTGTGCCCTGGTCAACATTGGTTTCTTGAAACTGAGTGTGGGTTGGATTTCGGCATGTGTCAGATTGGTCCCATTGTCAGTGGTTGTGCATCAGTTCTGATGATGCCAAACTCATGTTCATTCCTTAACCTTACCTGTTAAAACTGTAAAATTTTATTGCTATTGTATCTACAGGGTTTGCTGGCTGTGTTGAATGCTTTATGGTTTCCCTAATCGCTTTACTTGATTGTTTTAGTTGGATCTTTTTCTTTAACCGCAGTTTACACTGTATGTTTTAGTGCCTGTTTTCCTTTTCTGCTTATTCTAAATCCTTAATGTTCTAATGACAATTGACTGCAAGTTTATTCTTTTGAAACTCTTAATAAATTTCCTTTTTTTTGGATTTTTAATTTCTCCCATGATTGCAATACTTTTCATCTTTTATATTACAATATATATTTGCTGCATTTCTAAATTTGTGTGCGTGTGCATTCTAGGAGAAAGCCAACAAAAGCTGGCTTGAGCAAAGTGCAGAGTCAGTGGAATTAGTGATGGACAATTATGACAGTGAGGAAGAAAGAGTGAACAATTTCAAGCAAAAGAAAGCCACGTCCATGCAATTAAAGAAGTTGCAGCAGGTTTCACCTTTCCTTGGATATTCTTGTTTTTAACCTGAACTGTCCGGTGCAGTTGGCACCTTCATGTCCTAAAAGAAACTTGTCTCATGCGAGCATATATTTTTATTTCTCTTCCTAATTGCAGGAGCTCAATATGCTTTTATCACGTCCATTCCAGCCAAGAACATTTTCACGCCGTTATTTGGCAGGGGTAACCATTTATGATAGCTCATTTTGATTATAACCTATTTTTTTCACCTACTTCTCAAGTTCAATCGGTACCTTTTTTTCTCCCTTTCAGGCTGGTGTTTCACCTCTTCTGCAACATCAGTTTGAAGAATTAGCTAGGCAAAAACTTGGTGATAGCTGGGGTTCAGGAGAAAACAAAAGAAGGAAATTAGTCATTATTGGTCAGAATTGTGTGGAACCACTCCAGGCACTCCGTAGTGCCGGTCATGAGGTAGCATGTTTATCCATATTTATGTTATCTTCCTTAAAAATTCCGATTGAATATCAACTTATCAAAGGGAAAAAAAAAGGAGAATCCCCATGGAAATTAAATTTATCATCACACGGTCATATGGGTGTGGATACCCAGAAGATGACTTGCCAGGAGATCACATAATTCTTTTCTTTAATCAGTAAATAGAGATTGTATTGATGTGGAATAGGCATAGCCCAAGTGAACGATTCCTAACAGTCTATGTCTATGTAACTATAGTTTGAAAGCAAATCTTTTCTTTTTCTTTATTTCTTTATTTATTTATTTTTATTATTATTATTTTTTATGAGTATGTTTGAAAGTAAATCTCAACTGTTTTTAAACCATTCTATAGTTCATTTGTTTTTTCAGAAAAAAGAAAATCACTAATACCGTTCCATGTGAGGAACGATATAATTGCACATGCATAGGGAGTTATTTATGCCCAGCATGGCAGCATCCATTGTCAGCCATTTTATATTCCAGTATACAGTTTTGAAAAACATAGAGATAGAGTTTTTGTAGGCCCATCATCAATTATCTTATTGGTACATTTGACATGCTAGGGTGTAGCCTAAAAGAATGGAGGCATTAGAAAAAAAATTGATTCAAACTGCCCATGGATCTCAGGCCCTATGATATGCTGAATTAGAGAATTCCTGAGTCTCCCTTTTTAATTCCTATACTGAGTAGTTACTGTTCCATTCTAAACAGTAAATCATCGGCAACAAGAGGTTATCATTATTATGACGTTAATGCTGCAAAAAGATGATAGAACTGAGTTATTACAATGAACTTAACAGCTATATGAGAACAGTAACGGTAACGAGAGGAGTGTAAACCGTTTCCTTTATAATATACCAGGAGACGCCATATATGTGTATAGGTACTGGCCTAAACCGTAGAATATTTTAATTTCTCCTCTTGGTTTTTCACGTGGAAGTCCGTATCTAAGCCGCCGCCAAACCGCCCCCCCCCCCCCCCCCCCCCTGGTGGGGGGAATCAGTATGTTGGTAATATCTATCCACTTTTTCCCTCCAAGTGGATTTTTATATTTTGATGTCTATCTTTACAGGTGCATATGGATATGAAAGGGGTGGCAGAAAAACGAAGAAATATGGATAATCTTAGGAGAAAGAGAAAAGAAGAGAAGAAACGTATGCATGCCCTTTTCTAAACTGTTCTAGTTTACAGCGTTTACTTTTCTAGTTTTTTCATTTCTCATCTTTCCTTTTCTTGTTTTATCTCTTCCAGGTGCGCGGGATCAGCGAAGAAAGCAGAGGAAAAAGTTGAAAATGGGCGGCGAGTAGAGCGGCTCTTCGAAATTGATAGAAATCGAACGTAAAACATGGAACTATTAGACTACGGTCATCCGTTGTGTAGTTTTTACTACCTGCGCACATAAATTTTAAAATTTTGACTCATTCGAAAGTCTACATCAAATTTAGATCTAGCATTACATTTTTTTTTTTACAAGTAAGAAGTAAGTTTCATTGATATGAATGAAAGATAGGTATAGTCTACTATGTACACAGAGAGTATACAAAAGAAAATGCCTAAATACATTCTAAAAGAACTACATTAAAGATAAGAGATCGTACACATTGTTTCCATTAAGGACGATAGATGAAAATCATAGGAGTAAAGTGTATAAAAAAATTATGAAGCTCCGCTATTGTTCTTTCTCTATCTTCAAAGCATCTCGCTTTTCTCTCCATCAAAACACACCACATAATGCATAAAGGTATCATCTTCTAAATTGCGGTTACCTGGGGACAACCTTGAATACCCTTCCAGCAGGCAAGCATATCAACCACCTTTAACGGCATAATCCAAGTAACATTCACTCTATCGAATATCCCATCCCACAGCTCTCTTGTCACCTCACAATGTAATAAAAGATGGTCTACTGATTCTCCTTGTTTTTTTACACATATAACACTAATCCATCACAATGAGGCCCTTCCTTCGTAAGTTGTCCGTGGTTAGAATATTTTCCAGGGCTACAGTCCACGCAAAGAAAGCTATTTTGGAGGGTACGCGAGATTTCCAAGTACTCTTCCATGGGAAATGTACATTACCTTGTGAAGCCAGCCTTTGATAATATGCTTTCACTGTGAACTTCTTGCTACTACTGGTTCTCCATTGTATTCTATCAGCTTGTGCCATAGAACTTCTTACGAGATCTCCAGAGGAATGAGTGAGCTGAAAAAATCTACAACGATAGAGAACTCTCAATCATGATTATCTCGAGTGAATAGAATGTTCCACTGATAAGTACCATGAGCAAACACTAACACATCTGCCACCGTAGCCTCCCTATTAGGTGCAATGCTATAGAGTGTTGGGAAGGCCTTCTCCAAAGAGCGCTCACCGCACCAAACATCTTGCCAAAACTTGATTCTCGTACCCTGGCCAACCACATAACGAATGTTGTTTTTGAAACACTACCAACTCCCCTAATATATTTCCACAAACCCACACCATACCGCCCCCTCACTAAATTAGTACACCAACCACGCCAAGCACCTCCATGTCTAAAGTTAACCAATATCTTCCATAAAGACTCATCTTCCAAATGATACCTCCATAACCATTTCCCTAATAGCGTTTTGTTAAAAGTTCTTAGATTACGCACACCCAAACCTCCAATCGCTATTGGGAAACAAACTTTATTCCAATTGATAAGATGAAATTTGTTTTCGTCCCCCAAACCACCCCACAAGAAAGCCTGAAACAACTTCTCAATCCTATTAGCCACCCCAGCAAGCAACAGAAATAAAGATAGGAAATAGGTTGGAAGATTAGATAAAGTGTTTGTGATTAGAGTAATCCGCCCTCCCTTAGATAAATACAACATTTTCCTCCCAGTCAACCTTTTCTCCACCTTCTCAATAATCCATTCCCAAATAGCTCTTGATTTGAAAGGCACTCCAAAGGGAGGCCCAAATATTTCATGGGCAAAGAAGACACTTTGCACCACAAGAGAGCTGCTAGGTTGCTGATTTGAGGCACTCCACCCACCGCCACCATCTCAGATTTGCCAAGGTTGACCTTGAGCCCAACACGGCTTCAAAGCATAACAAAAGTGCTTGTAGAGCTTGAATTTGACCCAACTCAGCATCACAAAAAGGAGTGTATCATCTGCAAATAGAATATGTGAGATCATAATAGAGCCATTTGTATCATTACCCACCGAAAATTCAGTAAAGAAACCACCCTCAACAGCGGCCTTCACCATCCGGCCAAGTGCCTCCATGACAATAACGAAAAGGAATGGAGATAAAGGATCCCTTGCCTCAGTCCACGCTAACTAATAAAGAAGCCAACATGGGTACCATTAACTAAGACTGAGAATCAAGCAGTAGTAATACAATGACGAATCCAAGAAATCCACCTATCACCAAAACCGCATCTCCCAAGAGAGTATAGGAGGAAATACCAATTTACATGGTCATATGTTTTCTCCATATCAAGCTTACATAGAATACCTGGTGTGCCCTCCTTCAACCTGTGATCTAAGCACTCATTGGCAATAAGAACTGAATCAAGGATCTGCCGCCCCGTACAAAGGCATTTTGAGGTTTTGAAATGATTTGCTCCATCACCATGCTTAACCGATTAGCAAGGACCTTTGAAATAATTTTGTAAACCCCACTCACCAGGCTTATAGGACGGAAATCCCTCCACTTCCATCGTCCCATGTTTCTTTGGTATGAGAGCTAGGAACATCGCATTAAGGCATTTCTCAAATTTTTTGAAAGCATGGAATTCAAGGAAAACCTGCATTACATCGCCTTTCACAATCTCTTAGCAATGTTGGAAAAAGCCCATCGAAAAACCATCTGGTCCAGGCACTTTTTCTTTAGCCATACTACTAATAACCTTATACATCTCATCCTCTTCAAAAGATCTTTCCAACCAATTCGCACTCTATGTGTCAATTGACTCAAAAGGCAAATCGAGCTTCGGCCTCCAACTAGACGGTTCCGTGAGCAAATTCTCATTCACAATATGATCTTCTAGTTCGATAAGGGAAGAGAGAACTTGATTACCTATCTTGAGTGTCTCAATAGTGTTGTTGCGCCTATGTGAGTTAGCCATTCTATGGAAGAGCTTTGTACATTTATCTCCTTCTTTTAACCAAAGAGCCCTAGATTTTTGTCGCCACGGGGTCTCCTCCATTAGCAATACTTTCTCTAGTTCAGTCTCCACCACATTCTTCCTCAAAAGAACCTCTTCGGAAGTATCTCCCCTCGATACCTGCCCCTCCAACTCCTGTAACTCCTCCATAAGGGTAGCCTTTTGGTTGTCAATATTGTTAAAGACTTCCATGTTCCACCTCTTTAAATCTTACTTTAAAGTTTTAAGCTTGCCTACAAGAATGAAGCTAGGGGTACCCGTGATCTAATATGAAGACTACCAAGAACGAACTTTCTCAATAAATCATTCCGCTGTTAACCACATATTTTCGAACTTGAAATACTGACGGCCTCTACTCAGCCTCTCATTTCCTGAATCTGAAACCAATATATGTGACATTGGTTTCCCAGACTGCAGCAAGCAGATTGTAAACGCACTTATTTTATGAGCCGTGACATTAGAGGTAACTTATTATATACGGATGTGATATAATGCATGACCTGTTGGTTTTTTTTTTTAATTTTTTTTTTAATTTTCCTCTTTTGAAATTTAATAATAAATTATTTTCACGAGTAGTATGATGACATGGCATTGTGTGTGTGTGGATACCAAAATGATACGATTGTCATTTTTATAATTTCTTGATTAGATGTCACAACCTATATTTGTTATTTTAGGTGATATCTATTCAAGTTGAACTTTAATTTTAATATTGATTGATAGTCTTTGAACTATGATTACAATCAAAGGGTTATCGATGTGAGCTCCTCTAATACAAACAATATTGCTTATTATATATCATGACATAATATGGTTATTGTTTATGATAGTTTTGATAGTGTTTTTCTAGTGTAAGAATTCGGGACGTCGTCCTTCCCTTTACAACTCATGGGGGAGAACATATCGGCGTTCTGATCCATACTCACCGTTAATACAACAATTTCTTAATGCAAAGCTATCAAACTTTACAATATGAAATTATACATAATAACTATTAAATTGAAGTTGTTACTTGTTAATACTCTACTCTTTATATTGTGACCCTTGGTTACCCCAAATAACTTGATGTGACTAGGGTTTTAAAATCTAGCTAATGCAGAATTAAATATATCTTCACATTGTGACCCTTGGTTACCCAAAAAATCATGCTTTTGACTTTCATATTTGGAACTTGATATCTATCACGAAGAGAGAGAGAGGGGGGAAATATATATATATATATATATATATATATATATATATATACACTTTTGACTTTCATATTTGGAACTTGATATCTATCACGAAGAGAGAGAGAGGGGGAAAATATATATATATATATATATATATATATACTTTTGACTTTCATTTTTGGAACTTGATATCTATCACGAAGAGAGAGAGAGGGAAATATATATATATATATATATACACACACACATACTAGCAGTAGGGTAACGTCCAAGGGACGTTTGCCTAATTTTTTTTTTTATTTTTTTTTATCTAGTGATTAAGGAAGTATTTTTTAATGATGTTGTGAATTTTTTTATTTTATTTTAAATGTTTATGAAGATTAAAAAAAATACATGAAAAAAAAAGAAAAGAAAAATAAAAAAGTGAGATACACATTCAGGACATATTTTCGGGTTACTTTTTCGTTAGCTGTAGCAGTTCTCTTTAGTTAATTAAGAATATTATCATATTTAAATTATGTTAAAACTCTAATTATTTATATAGTTATACTTTTTTAAAAATATTTAACAAAATTTCATCATTTATTTAATGATGAAATATTAGTACTTTATAAATTAAATTTGATAATTTATTTATGATATTTATATATTAATTATCTATTTTAAATTAATTTAAATCAGTATTTAAATTTTCACCATGAATCAAATTTGGAGAGTTATGATGAAGGGTTAAATTTAAATCCCAAAAAGTTTCTTTTCCCCTCACTTTCTCTCTCTCTCTCTCTCTCTCCTTTCGCTCAGCCATGTCTTCCCTCTCTGACCCGATCTCCTCCCTCAAGCAGCCGTGCACCACCGTGGGTGTCACCGACCACGTCACTGGCTTCCCCTCACGTCGGCGAGCAAACCCCACTGTTGAAGCCCTTGGCAACTCCTCCCTTGGCCGCACGCGAGCAACTTGAAATGTGTCTTAACGCTTGCGCCACCGCGGCTCAGTGCCTACGCCACTGCACCACCACCATTGAGCTCATCTTCTTCCGGCGACCACCCCCATGGACCTAAGCTACCGTCGAAGCCCCGATGGCAGCCCTCGTCTCCCCACAACTCCCTCTCCCGCATGGGTCTCACACGGTTTCTCCACCATACCGTCGCCGTACGTTGTCCCCACACCACTGCACCACCACCATTGAGCTCCTCTTCATCCGGTGACCACCCCATGGACCCAAGCCACCGTCGAAGCCCCTATAGCAACCCTCGTCTTCCCGCAACTCCCTCTTCCGAAATGAGTTTATCCGTTTATTGATCATTATATATAATTCAATTAAGATATTGTATGCGGTGATTTTGTGATCTGTTGTGGTATTTTGTGATGATTTTGTGAAGAAGATTACTGTGAGAATATAGAGATGGACGAAGAAGGAAAGCGTAAAATAAGAATACTGTTTATTACTGTTCATTACTATTCATCTTACTATTTATACTGTTCATCGGATGATACATACTTTTAAGTATAAGGAGATATATATATATATATATATACACACACATGTAGAATTTATTTTGGGGTGGCATAGCTATGTGAATTTAGAATACGCGTACTTAATGCTGTGAAATTGACACCACACTATGATGGAGGGAGATTTCTTGCGTGGCTTAGCTCAAAATAATGCAAATTAAAATAAACGAATCTATTGGTGTCAGCCCCCACGCACGTCACTGATTGGGAAATAAACATTAAAATAGGAGACCAACCAACAAAAAAAATACAAAAATATTGCCAACTTTATTGCGATCTGGTTTATAAACACAGACGGTAGCTGCTACAATATAGAAAGATTATACAACGCAAACTTATAAATTAATATAATTTTATAACATCGGTTAGATATATTTTATAATAAAAATAATTTTACAATCTGATATATTATATCAACTATATTAATTTATAGATTTATTTTTATACAATCTCTTTATGATTAAAATATTTTTTAATATGATAATATTTAATATAATTTTAAAATGTACAAATTTGACGTAATTCTTTTAAAAAAATAGAATCTATCAATAAAATAGATTTTTTTTTTTATGTGAATCTTTAATTTATTTAATTTTTTCTTAATCGAGCACGCGATACTCACCCACACTAGAATGGCAAATATCATTTCTATTATAAATATTACATCATTTTTTTTCCGCTTGGAGCAATGAAATAATTCTGTCATTTTACTCGGATTCAATGTACGGAGGGCAATGGTCAATAAAGACGGTCTCCCATTTGATGAATAAAAATTAAACTTGAAGGAACATATATATATATATATATATATATATAATTAAATGCAATGATAAAGAAATAGAATCTTAGGCTGATACGCACGCACATTGTTGCTTAATTATTTTATGCACCTAACCATCTAGTAAACATAAATGATCAGTAACCATTATTAATGTCTAATAGCTTAACTTCTAGAGTTTGGTGCTTGCTCTCAGAAACATGAGCTGGTTTTGGCTGGGTTGGCTAGCTCCACAACTCTATAGAATATCATATTGATAAATAAATCAGTCGAGATTTAATTTGAGAAATACTCTAATTAGTCGCAAATAGATTACATAAAAATAATTCTATAAATTAATATAACTTGATGTGTTCGTAAGATTGTAAAATTATTTTTATTATAAAATAGATATGATAAATTACATCAAATCACATCAGGTTGTGAGATTATTTTTGTAGAATCTATTTCTAGGTGTAGCACTCCTCATTTCATTTATAAGTTTACATTGTATAATCATTCCAAATTAATTATTGATAGGTCCACTATATTTTTAATTTTCTATAAAAAAATAAATTCATCTCAATATACTCCATCATACATTTAAACACATATTTCAACATATTTATATTTAAATACATCTAAATGAGACTTACAAAATAATAATATTTACAAATTAACTCAAATCATTTGAGATCACCTCAACATCCAAACGCAGTTTAAAGAGTTTTTAGATAGTACTTATGATAAAATAATAACTCCCATGATTGATTTTGATTTTCTTTTCTTTTACATCAAGTGATCTGCAGACTTCAGCAACATGGAAATACTTTCCAGAAAACTTGAAATATACAAAGACTTGTGGCTGGCCTTTTGTTTTCACCAAGTCTTTAGAATCGACTCAAATTTTCAATTATATTTTAAGATAATGTCTCAGTTTAAGTTATAGAAATATCATAGATTCATAATTTTTTTTTTCCTAAATTTGATTATTTAATTGAAAGTTGGATGAAGTGTGTCACTGTGTAGTCTGGATTATTGAATACCTTTACTCTAATAAAATGTTAAAACATTTCAAAGTTGTTATATAATGAGAAAAGCAATTAAATTGTAAATCAGAAAAAAAGTCATGCAGATCAAAGTCAAACCAAAAGGCATGCTTTGTAAAATGTGTATTTACATATAAAAATAAAATAAAATTTAAATTTTTTATAATTTTTTTCCAAATTCTAATATTTACACTAAGAATATTTATAATTATTTAAATAATTTCTTTTTGAGAAAAAATAAATAATATGAGATTGGCCTTATTTATTAATCTCTCTCGCTCTAATATTTGGGGCAAGAATTCTGATCCGAATTGAAACATGAAAAAAACAAAACAAATTTTCTTCATACAGTAGAAAAGTCGACCTTGGATCCTCCTTGAGAGAGGTCACTGAACAGAAAATCTTGGAAATTATTGATTTGTTTTGTACCATATAAATTATAAGTATTTATTTAATTATATAAAAAATGAGTATTTATTTTGAGTGCATTTAATCAATCCAAGTTGTCAAGATTTTAATGGCTTGAAGACATATAATCCAGTTTTTCAAATGAAAAACTTAAATTGGAAACCCAATATCCATTGTGTATATATGTGTGTGTATGTATATATATATATATATATATATATATATATATATATGTATATATATAAGGATATCAATGCAAGCATACTTCTCATTTTCGTTTGGGACTATTTGAATGTCCGATCCTATGGCTAGAGAATTGCTATATACATAAAAAAAAAAATTAAACAAACTGACGTAACTTCACGTGAAACGTTAGATATATTTTATATTAAAAGTAATTTTATAATTTGACGTATTGCATCAAATCACGTCAATTTGTGAATTTAGTTTTGTGTAATTCCTTTATAGCTAAAATATTTTTCAAAATAAATTAATTTTAATATAAACATACATTTTACCGGGTTGCGTTTGGATAAAATTCTTTTAAGCTTCGATTTGGATTTAGGACAATATATGTTTGGTCCTGGTGCAAATTTAAATCCAAATTTTAAATAGAGAAATTCTTTAGTCATAAATAAGTTATACAAAATGACGATACTTCATATAATCTATCAGATTATAAAATTAATTTTATATTAAAAAATATATGTAACGAAATTACACTAAACTAAATATAATCCAAGCAAGAAAAAAGTTGTTAATTACCATTATACAAAAACTGAAGAAAGAAAATTAAAATACCTTTAAAATACAAAACACAAAAATGGAGATACCTTCTGATATTTAGAAACCAGACAACCTTAACTAATTTCACCAAACAGAACCTTGATGAACATAAAGTATTGGATGATTTACAGTAAACAGTAAGCCTCTTAGGTTGGAGTAAAAATATTATATAGTATGTTAGGTTCTATTATTAGCATGTATTTTATTTTTTTCGATTGAATCATTCCAGGATGCATATGATTGATAACAATCAGGTTAGTTAATTACTTTATAACTTAATATCTAAAAAGATAAATATGATATTTGCATATTAAAAATTACTAAAAAAACAATAAAAAATTATTTTGTACACAAACATAAAAAGTATTAAACTTATATATATATATATATATATAATTGATTTATAAATTGGCATGCTTTATTATGTAACATTTTTAGGCATTACATTTTAAAATAATAATTTGAAAATTTAATTGTGATTAATTTAAATAACATTAATTAATCTTCATAAAGTAATTTAATTCAAGAGAGATCCGATAAAAATGAGTTGGATCTGGACACGTTGGAATTGAACAAGTTTGAAAAGTCTTTTCCCACTGTACACACGCAAAAACACAAAAGTCTTCTTTTGCTCCCCATTTTTTTTCTCGTCTCTATATGTTCCCCCATGCATTGCCCACCCTTCTTTCATCTCGCTCTCCGGCTCTCTCTACCTCTTTCCCTCTCTCTCTCCTCTCTCTCTCTCTCTGTCGTTCTGAGTGAGCCATGGCGTCGCTGAGCTGCTCAGCTAACCAACTGGCCCAGCTGTTGGGCCCCAACACCACCAATGCCACGGCCGCCGCAGCCTACCTCTGTGGCCAAATCTCCACCATCTCCGACAAGTTCACCGACACGGCTTACGCCGTGGACACCACCTATCTCCTCTTCTCTGCCTACCTCGTATTCTCCATGCAGCTCGGTTTTGCCATGCTCTGCGCCGGTTCCGTCCGGGCAAAGAATACCATGAACATCATGCTCACGAACGTACTCGACGCTGCTACGGGCGGGCTCTTCTACTACCTGTTCGGCTTTGCCTTTGCCTTTGGCTCCCCCTCCAACGGCTTCATCGGCCGCCACTTCTTCGGACTCAAGGAAATTCCTTCCTCGTCCTTTGACTACAGTAACTTCCTCTACCAGTGGGCCTTCGCTATCGCAGCTGCAGGTATCACCAGCGGCTCCATCGCCGAGCGCACCCAGTTCGTCGCCTACCTCATCTACTCCTCCTTCCTCACTGGTTTCGTTTACCCCGTCGTATCCCACTGGATTTGGTCCCCTGACGGCTGGGCAAGCGCTTTCAACACAGAAAACCTTTTGTTTGGCACTGGCGTCATTGATTTCGCTGGCTCCGGGGTTGTCCACTTGGTCGGAGGCATTGCCGGTCTCTGGGGTGCCCTAATCGAAGGCCCCAGAATCGGCCGGTTCGATCACTCTGGCCGGTCCGTCGCTCTCCGTGGCCACAGCGCCTCCCTCGTCGTCCTCGGTACTTTTCTCCTCTGGTTCGGTTGGTACGGGTTCAACCCCGGCTCCTTCAACAAGATACTCAGTCCTTACAGTTCCGGGAGCTACTACGGGCAATGGAGCGCCGTCGGTCGCACCGCCGTGACCACGACCCTGGCCGGTTGCACCGCGGCTCTCACCACTCTCTTCGGCAAGAGAATCCTATCGGGACACTGGAACGTGACGGACGTGTGCAACGGATTACTCGGTGGATTCGCAGCGATCACCGCTGGTTGCTCCGTGGTGGATCCCTGGGCGGCAATCATCTGCGGGTTCGTGGCGGCGGTGGTACTGATCTCCTGCAACAAATTGGCGGAGAAGGTGAAATTCGACGACCCGTTGGAGGCGGCACAGCTGCACGGCGGGTGCGGCGCGTGGGGAATAATATTCACGGCGCTATTCGCGAGGGAGAAGTACGTGAACGAGGTGTACCCGGGCAAACCGGGTAGGCCATATGGGTTGTTCATGGGTGGGGGAGGGAAGCTGCTGGGAGCTCACGTGATCCAGATCCTGGTCATAGTCGGATGGGTCAGTGCGACGATGGGTCCCTTGTTTTATGTGCTGCATAAGCTGAAGCTTTTGCGGATATCGGCAGAGGACGAAATGGCGGGTATGGATATGACCCGGCATGGAGGCTTTGCTTACATTTATCACGACGACGATGATTCGCAGAAGCCTGGGATTCAGTTGAGAAAAGTCGAACCACGTTCTACTACTCCCACTTCAATCTAGAAACTTTTTTTTTTTTTTTTTAACCTCTTTACCTTTTTTAAAAAAATAAAAATAAAAAAATTGGGTAGTGGGTATTTCCTATTTATTATTATTATAAATATTATATATATATTAAAAAAAAAAAAAAAAAGGAGGAGAGGGCTTGGGGATATAGGCTTATAGATAGGGGGGTGGGTGGATGGTTGGTCTGGGGGTGATGGGGGTACATGTGAAAGAAAATAAACACGATAGACATTTTGATTGGTTTGTAGGAGATAATGAGGACTTGGAGCAGCTGGATTTCCTTCCTCTGCATGATTGCGATAATGCTTGTATTGTATGATTTGGTGGTGAACGGTCAATGGTGTGCTGTATGAGAATAGCATACTAGTGTTGGATAGGAGCATTTTGGCAGGAACGTTAGTTGGGTCCCATGTTAGACAAGCATTTTTATTTTTCTTTATGTAATGTCTTTTGTACCACTTGTAGATGGGAACACACCTGCTTTTCCCAAAACGATGCTTTTTGGCTTGCTTTGTGTTACTAATCGTATGATGTTGAACGTGGAGCAGCAGTGTTTCTCAGAGGTTTCCTTCCCATGATGTTGAAGGAGTCGTGCTTTTTACAACACATTTTTGTTACCACCACCACCACCACTAAATTATACTCGGTCGGTATTAATTTGCTAGCTAACTGATGGCTGATGCAATCAAAGTTTATTTTCTTTGACTAGTATACCCATATATGATGCAACTATTTTCGTTGGAGAAGGAAAAACCTGTAGTTACCGAGAATTGAGAGGTTGTTTGGGATTGAGTTTGAAAGCTATTAAAGGGAGAGAAAATACGCATCCAAAATGCCATGGACAGCCAGTCGGAACATTCAGACGCGAAAGACAATTTAGGCTAAAGCAACAGCGACTGCTGGAAGATGTACTGTATGGGTCAATGTTGAACATTAAACAGAGACGACTTTCAAAGGTGGCTTTGTGGTCGTCCGTCAGATAAAGAAAATAAAATTCAAAAAGTCTAATTGATGACCTGCAAGTATGGCCGCTTGACTTTCATATTAGAAAAGTCTAAAGTCTAAACTCATTAATTTCTTTAATCTGCCCACCAACAAATGAATATCTAAAGTTTGCATTTAATTGCATTTCCAAATATTCAATCCAATCTTTTTATTCTCTAAAATATTTGTCTGAATTTTTTGTAATTAATCCTTATAAATTTAAAACATACAATTAACAAATTCAAGAGACCTAAATCTCTAAACAAACGCATAGAATGTTTTTCCATTTTGACGTATTAATGACAAACAAAAAAATATATTAGGCTTAATAATATCATAGTTTAAGTTTACACTTTTTAAGAACTAATGTACAAAGAGATTACACAAATTAAATTCACAAATTGATGTGGTTTCATGAAATTCGTTAGATTTAGTTTATAATAAAAGTATAATTTGACATATTATATCAAATCACATTAATTTATGAATTTAATTTTGTCTAATTCCTCTGTAGCTAAAGTATTTTTTTTTTAAATGAGTGTCAGCCACCACTTTCGCGTGCTAAAAAAAAAAAAAAACTTATACTTTCGAAAAGCTAGTCTTTTTAGAAGAGTGTGGGTCTAAAATATTCAGAACTATACTAAATATATCTATCTTTATTATATAAGTACCTATCTAACTGCTACAGTGTTCTTTTCTTGTTCTCCCATTAAGTTTTTTTTGTTTCTGTTAACTCCGTTAACTTTTGCCTTGCTTTGCACAGCTTCCGACCTCTTCTTTATAGCCAAATGCTTCTGAAAAAACCAACTATAAATCAACTGGTGCAGAGTCATATTCAGCTTGGCCAAACCCTCCCACAGCTCCTACATCGTGGTGGAGCAAGTGCAGTGGCCCAAAGAGAACCATCTGAGAATGTTGGATCTCTTGTAGGTTTGGCCCATGCAAAGGGTCACGTGGTCTTGCATCGGCTCCAAAGAGACCGGGTAGATAAACACCAAGGGCACATCTATGGGTTCGAGCTCCGCAATCATCTTCTTCAAATCAAGTTTCTCGGCGACACTGCCACTAAAGAACGCGCCTTCTCCGCCCAAAATGCCATCTTTCACCGCGGTCTTCAGATCTATCATTTGCCCACCACCATCAGCACCATCAGCATCAAGCTTCTCGTCCCCCATCCCTTCTCCGACTAGACGACTAGTACATCGGCATTTTTCTAAACACCCTCTATGTAAATTCTCAAATAAAATTTGACATAGAATCACAGATTATCAACAAGAAATAGGAGACAAATAGACCTTTAAAATTCTTAAAGACCCATCACATACAGAGGAAAAGAAGCGTGTGGGAAAGAGAAAGGAGGAGAGTGGCGTTATGTCTCTCTCTCTCTCTCTCTCTCTCTCTCTCTCTCTCTCTCTCATGCACACACACACACACACTTTGTCTTTCACTCCCTTATGATATCTCACGCATTGACAATCCACGAGCGCAACAATGCCCGTCAAAGGGGACATCTTTTCTCCAACCTTGGCTTTCTTTTCTCTTTTTTCTCTCTTTACCTGATCTCTCTCTTTCTTTCCCCAGTCAAAAGGGCCACATTCCTCTTCAATACCATCATCCTCATCACCAACAAGGAAATGATGGAGCTGTAATCTTCTTCCCTAATACCAAAGCTCACTTGCTCTTCAAGCTCAAACAAATCCACAATAGTTGCTCAGCCATAAACCAACTCCACTAAACCAAGAGAGAACAATGGAGAGAGAGTTGTGAGCATAGAGGCTCACAGACAGACCTACAGTGAAAAGTAAAACAAATGAAAAATAATGCAAGAGAGGAGAAAAGAAGGCTCGGATTTGTAGCAAAACAGTAACAAGATCATAGAGATTAAAATGCAAGCCATTACCAGACGAAAAAGGAGGAGGAGGGTTGCAGCACAACCAGATTTGCAGATGAAGAAAGATGAAACTGAAAAATCTTCTCAGAGCATGGGTAGAGAGAAAAAGAAATGGAAATGCAAGGGCGTTTTTCACAAGCTTGAACCCCAAATACTAAGGGAATGATAGAGAGAGAGTGGTGAGCATGGAGGCTCAGCTATGCTCACGATTTGGGGTTAAAACATGGCACGGGTTGGGGCCAAAAAATAGAGCATGAGATGGGAGATAAATGGAGGTGAGGGTAGATGGTGGTTCTCACTACAGAACGCGGGGCACGGAGGAGAATTGGAGGAGAGGGAGAGAGAGGCGAGCAAGAAGACTCACAGATAAGGCCTGCAATGGAGAAAAACAGAGGAGACCGAGAAGAGAAAGAATAAGGAAGGCAGCGGCGCACAGGAGAAGAAGAAAAGAAGAAGAAAACCCTAAGGGCTGGCCAAAACGACGCCATTTGAGGAAGAAAGGGTTGGGCTTCACAAAGCCAAACGAGCTGGGCCCAAAACAAAGAAAACCCACTAAAAACAAGTCCTATCCGAAAAATACAGGCCCAATAAAATAAAAAGACACAAAAAAATATAAAAAAGGCAAATAAAAACACTACAACTAAAAAATAATAAAATAAAACAATAAAGCCCAACAATGAAATAAATTAAAATAGAGAGGAATTTAAATACTAAATAATAATTAATATCAAGAAACCACGTCAAAATAAATTTTACAATTCAGTTATCACAAAATAATATAACGAAAATCACGTTAAATTTTAAATAAGAGAACCAATATTACTAATAAATAAAATAATTATTTAATTAAAATACACGAAAATACCGGATATTACAAAAGAAGCAATATGTTGGGGCAGCAAGGAAGCATTAGTCCAATCAGTTGGTACATTTTTCCTTGGACCGTACTATGTTGGGGTAGGGATGGGCAACAAACAAATTCTTGCTGCACGTGTACTAGCAAGAATTAAAGTACGGATTATAATAATTAATTATATTATTTGTATAAAAGTTGAAGCAATGTATTCTAAGCTTTACATGTCATCAACTATTTTTATAAGTTTTGTAAAAAAATATATTATTTTTATAAAATAACTGTTTGATCTAACTAGGCAAATGTGTTGGCATGTTGCTTTGACCTAATGTGTGTATATATGTATGTATACACGTGCCAGAAAAATAATTAAAAATAAAAAGTTTATCTCAAGAGGCCCCGATGCTGCTTTTGTTGTGACCCTTGCCTTTTCCCAAGCTTTCTCACCGCCCAAAGCTACATCTAATTTGTAAGCATAAATACGTCTGGTAGACATTAAATACGACGTTCATGATTCATGTGAATGCGATAAGGGATGCGATGTAATCTTGAAAAGGCTAAATTATTATAAGAAAATATTTAAGAAAAATCTCAAAATTGCGAATTAAATTTTGACACGTAGAGAATGTGTCATTTGCACAGGTTTATAAATAGAATGACTATTATACAAATTAATAAATTAATAGATAACTAAATCCACAACCATGGTTATTTGGACCATTAATTTCTTCTTATTTTAATTGGGAGTAATAATGAATTTTTATTATAAATATCATCATTTTACCCCACTTAAATTGGGTGTAAGTTGAAAAAAAAAAAAAATATTTGCAATCGTGAATTGTGCAACCGTCATGTAATCGTTTTTAAAAAAGTGAATAAAATATAAGACTCACATGAAAAAAATTATTTTTTTAATAATAGATCTCACTATTTTTCAAAACGATTACGCGTCGTTTACGCACTTCATGGTTATACGTAGAATTACTAAAAAAAAAAACAGAGGGAGTTGTCACCATTTAAAGTATAAAAATTTTATTTACAGTCACTTTTACGTACTCTACTAATATAATTGGCTACATCATTTTTTTAATATAAAATAACTGCTTTGATCAATCACATCAATAGCGTGGGGGTGTGCTTGTTATAGCGTGGGGTGTGTTTGAGATTGGGGGCTATAAATAGCATTCACATTGAACTAAATAAATCAAACTCTCTCTCATTTCTTAAAAGTATATTTGTTTTTCATGACTCACTAAAACATTAATATAAACGTATTAAAATTATATTTTAATAGAGTAAGAAAAATTCAGAGAATAGAACCTACATTAATTTCAATGTAGAAAGTTAGAACAGAACAAAACTTATTTTTAAATTAAAATTTGAATAATACTTAAAGATCTAATGCTCTCGGAACTAAATCACTTTATAAAGAAATCTTAGCTTAATACCATACAATAAAAAGTATTTTATAATTTATCATATCATATCTCAACGTTGATCAATTTATACTATTCTTAAAAATATTTTTGTAGATCAAATGTTTGTGGATGTCCATCTTAACTTAATACGATATAATAAAAAGAATTTTATAATTTAACATATCATATCCATCAATTTGTAATGTTTTTAAAAAGAGTAATATTAGGTACAGTCTCCAAATAGAGACCGTAATGTAAGCCTAAATAATTTTATCTTTAAAATTTTTTAAAATTATAAAACTATCATTCCTAAAATGATATTTTTTTCATTTAATAAAAGGTCTATATATACCATCTTCACTTGACTGCAAATAAAATTTCTCATTTAAAAATATTTTGGTAGATGAAACGTTTCTGGGCGTCCATTTATTCCCAAGAGAGCAGCCTGAAATAAACATTGATCCAACCAATGAGGAGCCGACATCCTTAAAATTAATTGGGCTCTGAACTTTACTCAGTTGCCGTCTCGATGGACCCTTTAAAAGCCCAATTGGGAGATGGGAGGAGAGTTTCAAACAGCCGACGGCAACCGATAAGGAACCGTAAACACAAGAACGAGCAGCTCTGGTTCGTCCTGGGGCTCTCCGAGGCCGCCTATCGATGGAGGTCCTCGCTACCTCTTCCGCTGCTCCTTTATCCCCTCGTCCTTCCTACAAGATAAATATTTGCACCGCCAAGGCCACCATTCTTCAGGTACTCCCTACCACCATCCCTCGATCTTAGTTTCACTGTGAAAATGGAGGCAAGAAGAACGGACTTCATTGCTTTATTTTGTTGCTAGGATTTTGGAGAAGTACGTTTCTATGTGGGTAGGGTAGTGCTAATGTATCGTGTACGCAACCTTTGCCTTTGTTTATGGGCTGAGTCTTATGAATTTCAAGCCTGGCTTAGTTGAAGTTGGTTTCAGTTTGAATTAGGTCCAATTTGATTAAATCTAAAGAACTTTGAAACTTCCTATCCTACATTTTATTAAGAACAATCCAAACGCTGTGAGTTTCCGAATAAATGTTCTTAAAGTCCGAACAGTTGGTTGTGTAAGTCTGATCCAAATGTCTATTTCTCTTGAATGTGGGTACATTATCAGCAAGCTTCCATTATAAAGAATGGTCCTCTCCACACTTTTCTTCTCGGGTGCTGCAAGTTGTGTTTGGCACTTCGGCTAATGGTATCTGGTTTCACTAGCTATAGCTTAAAGCCTGGAGAAGGGAGTAGAACTAGCATGAAACTACAGTTTTATTGATGACCGTTAGGCCAATTGTGGTACTGGCTACTGTTTTTTGTGAAGATTCGGGCTTTTGATGACAATGATCTCAACCTTGAAAGGCAAATCTTCCCCGCATAAATAGGGGTGGGGACTGAGCTTTTGAGTTCAGGGCCCATTGTGCACGTGTGTAAACTACCAATAATTATAAAAAAATGTTAGGAAACAAGCATGTGTCAATGTTTAAGAGTGGAATGCATTTCGACCAACACTGCAGGTGGATTGGCCTAATCAATTTCCTCTTCTTCGTAGTGTACACACCCCCAGGAACTAATGTAAAGTATAGTACTTTATGCAATTTTTGTTTTTGGATTAAGTAAATCCATTCAGGCAGGTGGTTGCATCTTCTAATTGCCTTATAATATAAGTTGGTAAAAGGTCTCAGAAACTCTGCTGCACAAACGCGTGCAATCAAACTTTTTTAATTTTAGCAAAGAAGCCATTATACATTAAATCCAGTTGGACTCTTTCCAGGTGCTTCCATGGAAATATTTTTCCACGAGGAATGCAGAAGCTCGTTTGCAGAGTCCCATAATGTTTAGAAGGACAAATACCGGTAACATACCAAGATATTGTGGAAATACTGATGGAGCCTCTAAACATAATTTCATTCTTCAGTCAATATGGAGGCTCAACAAAAGTTTATCTTCAAAGTGTGTTTTTTTTTCCGTAAGTGATGTATGCCTTCTCAAATTGAAGAAATACTCTGGCAGTGTTCATAAAGTGATGAACTTTTCAGAAAAAATTAGACAGCAATCTTCTGTTCTTTTTGTTCCTTTAGTCATTGGAGTGATGCTGGTCATGTCAGTTTCTGTATCTGTAAGCAAGAGCCCATCCTGTAAGTTTGATCTCTTGTTACATATTTTTTTACTGGTAGTTTACAAAATATTCAAGGATTCAGTCTGTTACTTCATATTTCGTCATAATACTTATTTTCACTGTGCAGGGGCCCTCACTGAAGAGAATCTCCTTTTCTTGGAGGCATGGAGAACAATTGACCGTGCATATGTTGACAAATCCTTTAATGGACAAAGTTGGTTTCGCTATAGAGAAGATGCACTCCGCAATGAACCCATGAATACACGAGAACAGACATGTATGGATAGCAATCTTATAGTAATTTAGTTGTGGTGGTTTGCCGCATTTTTCATAGTAAACTAATCTTAGAATGTATCTTGGAGCCATCGTGAAATTCACTTATTTGTATTTTGCGAAATAAATTTCAACTGGGTTTTCCTGGTTAATATTTGGACTAAGTTGATCTTGCAAGTATTACATGTGAGAAAGGCATGACAGCTGACTAATAAAAGCCTAGTATTACGTGGTAACTTGGGTCAGCAATAGTTCCACAAGGATAAATCAGTGTTAAAAAAATACTTTTATTGCCTTTCCACTGGTTGGTGTACAGGCTTAGCCACAAAAGCTATTTGCTCAGGACCTCTGTTGGTTTCTTCCACTTCAAATACACTATTCTCTGGTTCCTATTACAATATTGCCAAAGCTCATTCATTTCATTTGCCCAAAACGCAGGCATTTCAAAATTGGGAGCTTTTTTGTTTATGGATAAATATGGTTTGTTATTTATAAGTTACTCAACTACTTAGCCAATCATTGTGTTTAATTTTAGCTTTTGGAGTAAATGTGAGTCTAGGGGCTTATCTGATCAGATGAGCTACCATTACACCAATTCAATAATCTAGATGGCTGTTAATTATTATTAAGTTTTCAATAACTTAGTAATCCGTAATAGACATGCAGTGAATTCTCTTTGTTGTGCTAACATACATATAGTCTTGACATATAAAAGAAATATGTTGTTGGAAAGGGCCTGGTATCTATTTGAATTTGATGGCATCACTATCTTTTGTGATTAACATTGATCCAGTAACTTCTATATCTTTTTATTTTTTATAAGTAAAAGATTATATTAATAAGAATAGGCATAGCCCAAATAAGTTCTATATCTGTTAAATGTATGTAGTGATATTTTCAGTCTCCTGATGCATGCATGATGAGAGATCTCACCGTGGCCTGAAGTTTGGCCTTGAAAATTCATATCCTCCTACTACTTTACCAGGTTACTTGATCCCAGAAAGGAAAGTAGAACAAACAGCAATTTTGCCTTTCGTATGCCTTACCTTTAGCCTTACCTTTAGGCATTGTGAATGTTGAATTCAATTTTTAGTTCTACTTGCAGTATATGATTGTGTTAAATGGAGAAAAGATAATTCTCTTGAAAAGATGTGATTGATATCATATACATGTTTGCAATGAGGTTGACAGTTTTGTCACAAACCATATCTGAGCACACATTTCAGTGTGGGTACCGTCTAATCATGTTCTATCATTTAATTGACATTAGCTAAAAGAATGTAATTTCTGTATTCTTGATGTACTGTCTCTCAAAATCCTAGTGGCGTATTTACATTCAGATATGGCAATAAGGAAGATGCTTGCCACACTGGATGATCCTTTTACCCGGTTTCTGGAGCCTGAAAAGTTCAAGAGTTTGCGGGTATGATGCTTTTTTCTTCATGCCATCTTGGGATATTGCATTTTTGGCCTGAATGGCGCAAACTCTTATATACAAAGTTAGATATAGGATAGTCTACTTCAGTGGGTTTTAGGTACATATTCTAATTCTCCCTGAAATATGTGATATCTTCTTTGAAGGCAGTCTGGAACTCAAGGTGCTCTTACAGGTGTTGGGCTGTCGATCGGCTATCCTACTCAATTTGATGGATCAGCTGCTGGGCTTGTTGTTATTTCAGCTGCTCCAGGAGGTCCTGCAAATAGGGCTGGTGTTTTGGCTGGAGACTTGATTCTAGCAATTGATGATACAAGTACAGAAACCATGGGCATATATGATGCTGCAGAGCGGTTGCAGTGAGTTTCTTACACTTCCAGCCTCTAAACCTGTAAAATCTGTCTTTCCTTTTGGATAAATAACATAGGCTGGAATGCAATACCATGGTACTGCAACTTATTATCTGAAGTCCCATGCTTTGGTTATCACATACTGCCATGTGCAAAAAGACTATTGTAAGGTGTTTTCGTATGTCTTCAGTTTGTTTGCTTCTCCTTCTTGTGGTTTGTGAATTGACATGTACCAGGTGGCAGTTTAAAAGATTGCCTAACTTTTATGCCATGGTCCCCACTATGGAAGTGTTGATATATGGCCATAAGGTGCTTGGATTACTATAATTATTATCAACCTATTTTTTACTTTAAAGCATACTGCTATTACTATTTAGTTAGATGCATAGTGGTTGATAATTCCTATCAGGTAACTGTTCAAGTTCAAAGTATTTTAAAATCCTTCAACATATCTGCTACTTTGGATATTAGGATGACTTAAAATAACATATATAGAATTAGTTTCTGCCTTTGTGAATCCTGTTATCCTTTTTGGTTCTAAAGTTCTCATCGATTATAGGATTCACCAATTACTGAAATTTCATTTATTCTTTGGTTTGCTAAACATTTAAAATAAATTGCAGGGGACCTGAAGGAAGTTTGGTGGAACTGACCATTCGTAGTGGACCCGAAATAAAGCGCATGGCTTTGACGTAAGTCCCCCCCGCCCCCCTCCCCTCCCCTGTAAAGTTGTGATTCATCGATTATGTTAGACCTTTTTACAATTCTAACTTTGCATATCCCAGAAGATTTTTAAAGACATATAATATATCGTCTTTACTGCATTAAGCTGATTCACTTGAAATGGATATCTATAGCATCCTTCCATTCTTATAAATGCTGTTGGTCTGAGTTGTCATTTTGTTGGCCTGGCAAGAGCTTTTGGAATCAAACCCAAGTTTTAACCAAACCCTCCCTGCTCCTTGGCCACCTAGCTACAACTAAGATAGTGAGCTTAGTTGTCATTTGAGTTGAACAAAATCTGCATTTTTCTACGTACATTTTTAAGGATTTTTTTTTTTTTTTTTTTTAATTTTACAAACAAATGATTTATGAATCCATCAATGTACAACAGCGGAGGTTCAGAACTTTTTCCTACACACTTTATTGCTTTGGTTTTCATCTATTGTGCTTAATGGAAACAATGTCCATGACTTTCTGGTTTTAATTTCTGGCTCTTAGAATGTATTTAGGTGTTCTCTTGTATACTTCCTGTGTACATGGGCTTTGCCCATTTCATTCATGTCAAGAAAATTTATCTCTTACTTATAAAAAAAAAAACTTCTACCTTCCAGGCGAGAGAGAGTTTCACTTAATCCAGTGAAGTCAAGGCTATGCAAACTGCCTGGTTCAGGGAGTGACTCCCCTAGAATTGGTTATATCAAACTATCATCATTCAACCAAAATGCATCTGGTAAGTAAAAGTAGTTGTTGTTATTCAAAGTTGAACGTCAGTCACTTATTACAGAGAAGTTGGAACAAACATCTTCATGCATAAGAGCTGTTTCTTAAATTCTCATTTACACATTCATGTTATCAATATCTGTTTTTCCTGGGAAAATTTTTCTTGGTTTTGTGTCATTTTTGGGTGGCTACAAAATATTTGTTTGAAATTGTTCTCAAGCTAGGATTCAATTTTCTGTCAAATCACTGGCCAAGATAATAGTTTTAATGAGAGAGAGCCGTATGTAGGTCCCTTTTGTATGTTCGCGCGGGGGGGGGGGGGGGGGGGGGGGGTGGGGGTTGGTGGAGACAGAGAGTTACCATCTAAAGATCATGGTTTTACATTCTTCCATCTTTTTCTTTATTTTTTGGGGCTATGCTTTTTATTTATTTAGTTTTGTCTTCATTTTCCTGTTCGACATGTAATGTCCTTGATTGTCTTTCTGGATTTCACGTATAATTTTCTGCAATTTATCCTGAAAGCTTGCATGCCTTGTAGGTGCTGTCAAGGAAGCAATTGATTCCTTAAGGAGTAATAGTGTTAACGCCTTTGTGTTGGACCTTCGAGATAATAGGTGATTTAGCTTTCAACATGCTCCAATTTTGGCTTCACCCTTTAGCAGGTTTTCTTAAAGCTTAAATTTGGTGCAGTGGTGGTCTTTTCCCTGAAGGAATTGAGATTGCCAAGATTTGGTAAGCTACACTGGATGTTTAATGCAAACAATTTCCATTTATATTGCATTAGTTCTATTTAGCTATCCGGGTGCCATATACCAGTCAATTGGCATTATTTTGCTGATGGGTACAAGATGACGAAAACTTTGGCTGCACAGTTAATGGAGTTTTGGCTTATAGTTAATGTATTTCATTTTATTTGAGTTTTCTGTTACACCTTTTTGTGGTAAACAAGGCTAATGTTTTCACTGTATAATAGTCATGATGCATAGATTTTACTGCTTTGGGAAGTTATGTTCTCATAGTAATGTCTCAAGCGCTGTACACGGCATCTCATTTGGACAAGCACATATATTCACATTAATAGTTGACTTGTAATTTATACACTCAAAGACGTGCATCGTCTCCTCAACACTGCATTTCACAGACATCTACATGTATGGTTTCCATAGGGAATCCACAATGGTCCCACATAACCATAGGTTAGTTACAGGTGATTAAATTCAGCACCCTAATATAATCCAATAATCTGTTGATTTGAGGAAGATAATGCAAGTTCTAGATTTTTCTTCTCTACATATTTTAATTGAATTTGGTAATTCTATCGAATATCTTGTAGCTTTCCAATTTTTGTCTTGATACCAGAATCTGTAGTTTCATCATATCAATAGTATCTCTTAACGATATTTTACATTGGATCTTCCTATTCGATCTTAAGCTTGTGAATTTACTGGAATACTTTTGTCACACTGTAGTAGGCCCGGTATCTAGTTCTTATAGGTTATTGTTGATCTGCAATCACAGTAACTAGTTGCATGTTTATTTTTCTCTTTTGGCCAAAAGATAAGACTTCTTGCAAATAGTCGGTGCATCAATATGAGTTTAAAGCATGCTTTATTTCTTGGATTCAAACTTCGGGGGATTACTGTACTGCAATTAAATCTTTAGGAGCACCTTTCTGCAGTACAAGTTCTCATATTAGCCACTACATTCAGGTTGGACAAAGGTGTGATTGTGTATATTTGTGATAGTCGCGGTGTTCGAGACATATATGACACAGATGGAAGCAGTGCAGTAGCAGCATCAGAGCCCCTAGCTGTGCTGGTATACTTTCGTATATTCTGGCTTCTGCAATAAACTTATGTCATGATAATCCCACATATCAGAGGGATATATGGACAAATGCCTGCATAGACCATTATATTTGTGGAATAACAGTCATGGTACCGACTATTGCACATTTGGGCTGTTTGTCTCGATATCCATGTACAGTTGAATTATTCATCATTCTTTTGTTTTGGTTTTTTTTGTTTAAACTTCCAGTGTATTGTGTCTTATCGAGATTGAACCCATCCAACAATTGGTTTCCATAACATGCTAGTTCAAAAAAATTTAGTTATACGTTTTCATGACTGGAGTTAATATCTGGATTTGTTCTAGTCCTTGCCCATTGTTCCTTGTTACTGTTTATGATGTGGGCATGTGGAGTGGAACTTCATCTTTTAAGGATTTGAGTATGAAAAATTGCTGACAATGCCCATTATTGAGCTTCCATTAGGTGAACAAAGGAACTGCCAGTGCAAGCGAAATTTTAGCTGGTGCATTGAAAGACAATAAACGGGCTGTGTTGTTTGGAGAACCCACATATGGGAAAGGGTAATGGTTTTTACTTGAGACATAATTCATGAGCTAGAATATACATTCCTGACATGAGCTATCTGTCTCGATCTGCAGCAAGATCCAGTCGGTTTTCCAGCTATCTGATGGGTCTGGCTTGGCTGTTACAGTTGCTCGTTATGAGACACCTGCTCACACGGATATTGATAAGGTCTCTCTCTCTCTCTCTCTCTCTCTCTCTCTCTCTCTCTCATATATGTGTGTGTGTTATGTATCATGTCTACTGTTCCTTCACCTTGTCTCTATACAGGTTGGCGTAATTCCTGACCATCCTTTACCCACATCATTTCCCAAGGACGAGGAGGGTTTTTGTAGCTGCCTCCAGGACCCTGCAACTGCTTGCTATGTTAACAGAACCCAGCTATTTGCGAGATGACAGAAAATTGTGGATATTAACATTGCTTCAAGAAAAAAACATAATTTCTTTTGAATTTGAAATGTAGTCTTAAAATGGTTTTTTTTTTGGGGGGGGGGGGGGGGGGGGGGGGGGGGGGGGGGGGGGGGGGGGGGTGGGGTTCATTCAGTTATCAAGTGTAAATTCACATTGAAACATCCGCTTTGAACAGGAGATGCAAAAGAGAGTAAAAAAGAAAAGATAACAAGGGAAAATCATTCTTTGATTTGAGTCATCTTTATGTCAGTCATCAAAGGAAAATAATGTCCAATGAGAATGTCTATTCCCATCACTACTTACCTCTAGAAACTCCCATGCCTCTTTTTTCATTTTTTTGGAATCGATCACTCCAAATAAATTGTTTTTGCTTCGATCATGACAAAAGATTATATTTTTATGTGGAAAAAGCTCGTATCAATAATTATGATTTTACATATGGAAAATTTCTCAATATCTTGATCATTCACAATAAAATATTTTCTTTACACAGCGGTAAAAAAAAAAAAAAAAAAAACTATTTTTGGAGAGTACTACTATTTTACAAAACGAGTCACAGTTATATAACATATTCATACCTAATGATTGTCTCATAAAGCAAGCTCATTCTTGGCATGATGCTACAAGTACGTGATTGAACTTCAATTTTTATTTTCTGGGTGGATTTTTTTTTAATGATTTTGTGATTTTTTTTTTAAATGTTTAAAGGAGTTTAAAAAATGATTGAAGGAAGTAGAAAGAAAAAGAAAAAACAATCTTCACTATTTGGTACCGGGTGGGAGTAGCCACTCGTTATTTAAACGGTGTATTTGTTGCTTGGTCCTATTATAAAATATTCTAATCACGCTGGATGTACCCGAGAGAGAGAGAGAGAGACAGAGACGGAGAGTAAAAATGCCCTCACAATATATCAAGTGCTTCTAAGCAGCAGCTCTAATCCTTTATTCTACTGTATATTTCGGACTATACACAATGACATTGGAAATGAAGAAAAAAATATAAAAATCCTCTCATCTGGGAAAGCCTCGTCATTTCAAAGGAACTAAGAAATTGGGTAGAGCATGTTATAAACCATCATTAGGATCTCAAGCATGCCGATTAAATCCTATGATTTTGCGTCATCCACCTTGACTTAACTGATTCAACTTGGAAGCAGATATGGTCAAGTAAGAAGAGCAAGGCCATTCAAATCCACGCTCCAAGTTTGAGCTTCCTTGGTAGGGAATCAGTACTCACTATAGCATCTTAGTCCAAGAACCTAAAAATGGAAAAAACAGCAATCAGCAATCTCAATAGCAGAGGTGTGCCACTTTTTCTCTCTCTGCGACTCAGTTTTCCCTTCTCGGTTGGTGTATTCCGTGACCCAGAAGTTGCTTGAGATGCTCTTCGTGTGAATCGAGATCTATCTAGTTCATCCCAACCACCAAACTTTGGTGCCTCTCGGCCACCATCATAGACTGGACCTTTATTGCCAGCAACCCATGATTGATATCCCACTTTCCCCTGTCTGGTTTCCTGGCTTTCATCTTGATCTTCTGCCTCCCTTTCAACATTACTTGCGGTGCTCACAGGTGGTTTCCTCCTCATCCTGGACTTGCGTTTCGGCCTGTTTCGTGTTTTTCCCCACAACTTTTCAAACACCAGAGACACAGCTGACTGGCCAACGGGAAGTGCTAATGCCATAAGAAAAGCTTTTGGGCCCGTAGCTAGCAGCCAAGACACAATAATGAAGGGGAGAGCCCAACCATAGGATCTGAATACCTGTGCTGACAAAAAAGCATATGTATTTGGAGGTTTTAGACCTTGAAAAAAGTCAATTCTGAAGCAGAAACGAACTGCTAAAGACTACTGTCTCACAAAAATTATTTTTCAGAAAATACCATTGTAGGGTGCACGTCTGAATTGGACATTTCTAACTAATGTTTTTGACATTAAGGTGTTCCTATGCCAGTGTTATCAAAGACAAGCAATGCCACCATTAATGCAAAACACCACCTATATCTCGACCATTCCAGATAATCTCTCGTGTTGGTGAAAAAAATGCAGGGCTTTTCGACAGAATCAATAAAAACTGTTCATGAAGCCACAAAAACATTTGAATAACTAGTTAACTATATAATACCTAATAATTATATCACATTGTTCAGTAAATTTTCACTTCATTAGAAGAGTTGCCAAATTCCTTCTGCCAATTTGTACAGCTCGTTTGTTTTCACAACCCATCTCATCTCATCTAATTATTACAACTTTCTCAAATTCTCATACAAAATAAAATAAACAATTCAACTTTTTCAAATCCTAAAACAAAAACAATATCAAAAAAATATATTCTAACAATATTTTATTCAACTTTTAACTTTTATCATAACTTATCTCATCTCATCGAAAACAAACGAGGCTAAATGTAGAAAACATGTTCTACTTAAACAAATTGCGAGCGGTATTGACTAACATAGAATAATTGCACGGGACATCGAACACACGAATTTTAACAAACATATATACAGACACATATATCTATATCTATATCTAGCGCATTTCAGCAGCCCAATCTTGTTATAGGGATATATCAACTGCACTAGTAACTTCATAAATGTCTGTGATTTACATTTCACATAAAAAGGGTACTTACGCATTGAGAGAATGAAGGAGAAGCTATTTACTACATACATAGAAAAGGATTAAACAAAACAAATGGCAAAAATGAAAGCTCACGCGAAATTCAATCATTCATTCTCTCAAAATAACAAAAAGGAAGAATCAGCTTATCCTTTATTTTTATTTTTTAAAAGAAAAATCTACTACAACAATTTTACCTTTAAAATCCAGAGGCTGTCAATGGCTTCCTCGAAGATCCCACCAGACTCTTCCTCCATCTCCGGCGACGAAGAATACTCGTCGGTCCACCACTTCCTCTTCCTATTATTATTCTTCTTCCTTCTGCTTCCTCCGAGGCCAAATTCAGAAGCTTGGTCTTTGTCATACTCTTCGTCTTCGCCGTCCTGGAAGCCGGATCTCCAGGAGGAGCGAACGGGTTCGGAGTTGGAGTCCCAGGGGCGGTACCTGGTAGAACAGGAGCGGCGAGAATGCGAGGAAAGATTCGGGGTAATGGGTAGCTTGGGATTGCGACGAGGAGATGGAGGGCGAGTGAAGAGGGAGCAGGGTTGCTGTGTGAGAAGGTGGGCTTCCATTTCGCCACGTCCTTCACTTTCTTCTCCTCCATTCAACTTTGATTTCCATTTTCTTTGGAGTTTCCACTATTTACTTGATATTCCATCCCCGACAAGCGCTGCTTTTTATTTATTTTTTTATTATTTATTTATAAATATATATAAATTTGTACCTATAAAAATAATTTTTAAAATGGTAGGTTTTTTTTTTTTTTTTTGGAAGTACCTATAAAAATAAAAACTACAGGAATGGTTGGCAAAAACAACCTGTTTTGGACTTGCATATGTTTTTTTCCCCTTTAGCTAGGTTTTATTTTTGTGTCATTTTGTAAATATCTTACCCCCCAAAATACCATTAGATAGAAGTCCATAATTTCACCTTCCAAACAACTTCCCCCCTCCAAAGATAAATGAAATTCCAATTTTACCAGGATAGTGCATTTGTATAGAATTTTCAATATCCCAAAACTGTTTCTGCTTGCTTTTTAATACGAGTATTCGAGAAATTATATAAAAAAAAATAAATTTATAAATAAATAATATTAGATACAAATTAATACAATGAATTATTTAAGAGAATTGAGTTAATTATTAAAAAATTAATTTTTTTTTTATAAATTTTATATTTACTCATTTATTTTAAAAGATATACACGACACTTATATATTTTATATTGTATATTCTTTTATAAATTAAGATACTTTAATATGGTATGCGATAATATAAAATTATTTATATTATAAACTAAATCTAATCCACGTCACTCTTCGAAAAAAGGCCACGCCTCATGACTCTTCGAATAAAAACGACGGCGTCTCTTATAAATAGTCCTCATATCTATCTATGTAGTATATAGTCCATTGCTTTGCAGTTTGCATTGCAAATCTGCAATTTCTCGAATCCACCAGGCCGATAGAGGAGCAGCTCGCCATTGAGATGAGGCCGATGCCGATGGACTTTTTCGCAGAAATGGACGACCAGCCGTCGACAGTGGCGATGGACGTTGACGACGTGGACCCGCTCGAGATCTTCGGCGAAGGCGTCATCTCCATTGACAACAAGCTCGCCGACGCCGACTTCTTCAACAACTTCGAAGACGACTTCGACGACTCCGACATTAATTGAACCATCATCTTTACAATTATCATCACCATGTATGATGCTTATTTTTAGGGTTTGTCTGTGTTAGATTGCTCCTGTGTCAATCAGGGAAAGGGCGTGTCGGGAACGATGTGTGTCGTTGGATCTTTTATTGTATGGTTCAATTGATATAAAGAGACGCAGTTTCGACTATAGTAAATGTTTTACCTCTTCTTCTTCGTCTCTCTCTTTATGGTCTCCGATTATAGTATTATTGTGGTTTTAGGGTTTCACATGGTTTTCTAATTCTCAGAATTTATCTCTGTTAAGTTGATGAGAAACACCTCCTTCTTTTAGCCGCACTCTGATGTTTATAAGGTTTCTGTAAATTCGGAGAAAGTTATACCCTTTCGTTCACAATAAGCTATGGAGCTGAAGAGGACTCTCAAATATTTATTTCCGATTTTAAAGCATTCAATGTGTCATCTTATAAAATTCCTTGAATTTACACATTGGACCTTGCAGTTCGATTTTAAGTATTATGTGGTGACGGTGGATTTCAATGTTTGCTGCTCCAATTGGAGAGTGCTTGGTTATGGATTTTCAATCTTTCGGGATTGATTTGTAACTTAAAAAGAGATTATTCTGAGAAAAGTCGTAGGTGTCTGCAATGGGTTTGCTATAGTTTTTTTATTTTTTGAGTGTTGGGTTAAATCATCTTGTTTCCATTTTTTTCTCCTCAATCGAGTCCTCCTATACTTATGGCATATTCAGGATTGAAAGCCATAGATCCAACTGCCACTCTGCCTGCGGGAGTGGTAAATAGAATTCTCTTTGGCAGACACAACTGATTCTTTCAAGCTTTCCTTTTGACATCACTTGAAGCCTTTTTATTTCTATGATAATCAACAATGTCATGCTGATAGCATAGAGCTTTTCCATTTGCTCTTTCAGTTTATTCAGAGAATTAGATGAGCCTGAAATTTGGCTGCTTCTGTCTTCTTGTTTTATCTTTTGAATAAAGTGGGGGCAAGCCTGCGGATTAGCCAGCCCTGTCATATTTTCAACAATACATGGGGGGAAGGAAAACGAGACAACGAAGCAGGCACAATGGCACATATGCAAAACGTATTTCCTTTAGGAGATTATCCACATAACTGTCATATACAATCAATATAAGACAATATAAGTGATCATACTTTTCACATCCATACATAAAACTGGCTCCGTACTCGCCAATACGATTTATCCTCTCTTCAGGTTCTCAGAAAAATAAACTTGATAAAATAAAATAAAGAATTAAGGGCAGTAAGAATAATGCTAATCATCATCCCAATTTCCATCATCTTTCCATTATCTTATGATATATCATTAGATGATTAGAGACTACTTACTATATTTCACTTGTAAATCTATTATCTAATGCCGCATCATGGGATGATGAGAGGATAAAGAAAAAAATAGATGATGAATAAATTTTTTCGAGCAGTAAATATAGATTGAAATCGTCAATGATGGATATTTATCTATGCTCTCTAACTGTATGTAAAGGAATATCAATGCTATTTTAAACAAATTTCCCAAACAAATGTTGATTGTGAGATAAGAAAGGGTTCACCACTGCCAACTATTAAAACCCTATCTTTGAAGCATTATTTACCTTCGCTTCAATTCAATAGAAGATGGTGTTTTAAAAAGGGGGACGAGGGGGGGTATGATATTAGTAGACCAGGTTAAATAGTATCTTATAGGGTATAATTTTCTATTTGATATCTATATAGCTGATGGGAGGTATATGTACAACCTTGCTGTGGGCCTCTGGACATCACAAGCTTCCTAGGCCAGCCCTAGCTGATTGATGAGCTATCTTGTTGATTGGATTGCGAAATGGTGACAGTCTGGTAATTCGACTTCACATTCTGAAAGGGGGGAAAAGAAGAAGAAATTGAAATCAT
Source organism: Juglans microcarpa x Juglans regia (assembly GCF_004785595.1). Taxonomy (NCBI): domain Eukaryota; kingdom Viridiplantae; phylum Streptophyta; class Magnoliopsida; order Fagales; family Juglandaceae; genus Juglans; species Juglans microcarpa x Juglans regia. The sequence continues at coordinate 36,139,871 of NC_054594.1, read as the reverse complement.
TGAATTCAGTACTCAACAATGGTCAATAAACTGAAAACCAGAGAAGGTCAAGAAACTATATTAGAGAGCATATTGTAATTCAAATAGAGGGAGGGACATACCTCTAGCAGTGAGATGTAATAAAAATCCTCCATATGCTGCATAAGTGCACTCCCATCTCTAATTGAACGGAATATATTTATTTCAGTTTGTAAAAGCTTTTCAATCAGTTCTTTCTCACCCTTCATCTGTATAAATTGTTCTCAATCAGAATAACTTCAAAAATCAACGTGCTACATCTGGAATGAATGAGAACTGATAAAATAAGGGTTTCAGCTGTGGAAATTGTTGACAAAGAAATTAATTTGATGTAATGAATTAGAACCGATTAAAATTCGGGTTCTGGAGTTCCTCATCTTAAAAAATAAACCAGGAACGCACTACAATGCAGTCCATCCTCTCTTTTTTTTTTGTTGGGGGGGGAGTAAGTGCACCAGTCCTTCCTTAATAACATTTTATGTATTTTTTGTTTGGGTGGTGGTAGTTTTCTCTTCAGTTTCTTTCCATTTTTTAGGAATCTTTAGTATCAACATGTGAAAAAACAAGCTAACTGACCTGATAAGTACACTTATTGTGATTAAATAAGTACTGTAAATGTATCAATGAAGTATAACATGGTGTATAAACTCGTTAACTTGAAGTATATATTTAGTAATCTCGGTCTTTAAGTACAAGGATTTATTGGGTATGTTGGGAAAAACAATAGAAAAAATTGAATTTTTTTAAAATAATCAACAGAATTGAGAAAATCAAATGGATTGACTGGTTTATTTGACAAGGCAATCCAACTAAACATGTGAATGGATCCGTTCAATTTGTTTTAAACTGATTCAACCAACAGAGCAGTTTTAAGGGGTGAACTGAACCAGAAATGAGACCAGTTCACAGTTCAACCTGCCTATCTGGTCCATCTTTAAAACATTGTTTAGTACTCCCATATGCAGTCTAGTTGTGCCTAATTAATCTCATGTTTATGTCACCAAATATATTGATAGCGCTGTCACTGACATGCAGGAAATATAGTGGCAAATATAACGTCATGTCAGTAGATATATATTGCAAATTGAAAACATCAATTTGTACATACCCAACATTGCATACCATACCATATATAAATCATTGATGCATATTAAAGAATCAGATTCTCGAAACATGATGAGGGCAGAGGAAAAGAGAATGACTTAACAAGAAACGTACAAATTCACTGACAAGAACATCCGGTGTGGACTCCCCAAGCACATCACCTTGGTAACCGTCTCCTGAAAGCTCCATATTTTCCTGGATACAATGTACCACATTATTAGCTTGTAACCAAGTCAATAATTAGCTAATTAGCTACACTGTTTTCCTGTATAGCACATATAACACGAATAGAGAATATTAGCATCTGTTTTATAACATTCAACTATTGAACTGATTATTGAATAAGGGGGAAATAAACTTTTAGCATATAGAAAGCAGCATTCATTATGCTAAAAGAATTATAGTTGCTGACTACATGTAATTGGATATGAATTTGAATGCTTGAGCTTTTCCTCAGAAAAGACCTTAATGGTGGGGGAGTTGGTTATTAATACTTATTGGGGGGGGGGGGGGGGGTGTGATGTGTGTGTGTGTGTGTGTGGTCAATGGGGCATGTAGCTTTACAAATGCAAATGATAAGAATAACCCAAAGGGCAAACAAGAAGGATAAAAGAATATCTTATTTTATTTAAAACAATAAATAATAAACTCAAGATGAGGCTTCATCTGTTAAAAAATAAAATTAACTATTGTTAGCTTGTTTGGATCGAGGAATTTTCCAATCAAATGATATAGCAGTTCTATGAAGAGGTTCCAACCTTTTTTTATCAGTAAACAAAAATTTTATTGATGAAGAGTATAGGCATAGCCCATGTACAAAGGAAGTATACAAGACCATGCATGATTAACAGCTATTACAAGGAAATCCTTGAGATTCAAACCACTAAAGTCTATTACAGTTGACCAATGGAGTGAAGTATTAATAAAGTAGTTTTTGGCCTCATCATTGACGGCTCTTGATCTTCAAAACTCATTGCATTTCTTTCCTTCCAAAGAAGGTTCCAACCATAATGTCAATCTTTTTATTCTTTTACGGTTCCTAAATTGCTTTGTAAGTGAAGACTTTGCAGGAGGGATGAGGTTGTTTGAAAAGCATGCAGGTGGTAAAGTCACATCCACAATAGCCAATTGACAAGGCCAGTTTCGTTGTTCTCAGAAGTAATATTTCCACAGAATCAAATGAATTAAGCAGTCAAAATTTAAACAGCATTTATTCCTCCATCCATTTGAATAAAGTTAAACCTAAACAGCATTTACCGAAAACATCCATGAAGATAACAAATTATAAAGCTTGGTGTGTTCTCTATATGTAATTAGTTCTTTCTTTTTGAATAACCAGTACAAGTTTAAAGCAAACCACCCACCAAGGCGTCTCTTAGATCTCCAGCTGCTAGATAAACAGGTTGAGCTACATGGCAATAACCCATCAAGCGAGGGACTGTTGGTATAATATCTCTGTGGTTTACAACTCGCCAGCTATCTTTAACTTTCTGCAAATGTAAGTACAAGTTGTGTAAGCATTCACCAACCTAGGGGGTCCGTACAAGAGGAGTAGAAGCAGAAAAGGGTGCCATAACATACTAGCCAAAAAAACACAAAAAATAGTGTTATAGCACCAGCTGTGTGTGAATGTGTTGTGTCGCATTCTGTTGCATAAGGAACTAATTGAGCCATTTTACGAGTCAACTCAATGGCTAGCTTGCTTGGTTTCCCTTCTTGCTCTTGTTAAGTTTCTACATGCTTGTGGCCTAACTTCATCACAAAATACAAAGCGATAGTGTAAAAGTAAACGTATTTATGCAAAATTATATCAAATAAATGGAGATTTCTAAGAATAAAATTGTAGTTGGTGATTTTTATTACCCTGTTATAAACTTCTGCAAACTTTTTGTTACCAACTCTAGGAGACCCAAAGTTATACATAGTCACAGAGATTGCCCCACACCTGATGCACAAAAAAAAAAAAAAAAGGAAAAGGAAAATAGATAGTTAAGTTTCATTGCCATTACTCTCAAAACGCACTAAATAGTCTACATTAAAAATTACTACAAATACATAAGTACTAATTTTACTAGGATCAATTCATCTCTATCAATTCTTAATCATAAAAATATCAAGTTAGCTTTCCACAGTTTCCGAACACAGAGACCTGAACCGTCAATGGAATTAATTTTCTGCAGTATGGAAGAATGAAGGACTCTATAAGTAGAAAGATAAACAACATACTTAGCTAACTGACTAGAGGAAAGCTCGAGAGCAAGAAGGGTAGCCAATGCTCCACCTAAACTATGCCCGGTCACATACACATGCCATTTGAGCAGCGGCTCAGAAAGATCATCTCTGTCACCAAAACAAAAATCACAATAGGGCATGTTAATATAGCCACAATGCATGACAACAGTGTGTTAGTTATTCAACATAGCCTGATCATTCAACTCAAATATCAATATCTTGTAATGCTACATATCAAGCCAAACCCTAAAGATATGAGCTAGGAGCTACATGTTCAAACCACTAAAACAAAGTTTGAAAAATCTGTTCAAATCTGTACACACACAAAGTTTGGAAAATCTGTACACACACAATAGAGTGTTACTCGGTAAATGGTTGTGGAGATATAGTAAAGAACCAGACACATTGTGGAGAGAGGTAATTAGGTGCAAATATGGTGATTCATGGGAGGGTTGGAGCACAAAAGAAGGATCTTATGGAGTGGGCTTGTGGAAACACATTAGAAGAGGTTGGGAGGTTTTTCTTCGACACACCCGTATTCAGTTGGGTGACGGCTCCAGGATTAAATTCTGGAAAGATATATGGTGTGGCGATAATGCTCTACAAGATCGTTTTCCTCCTCTATTTCAAATTGCTGGTGTTAAAGAAGCTTCAGTGGCGGATGTTATGGAGATGGTGGGTAGGCAAATTCAATGGAATATTAGCTTTAGTAGGGCATTACAGGATTGGGAGATGGACAGCTTGGCAGATTTTTACAGGCTTCTGTATTCTATGAAGCCAAGTAATCAACAAGAAGATGGGTTGTGGTGGTTACCCATTGGAAAAGGTACATTCTCGGTTCGTTCTTTTTATAAAGCTCTTTCCCAAGAGCCCATTTCTCTATTTCCGTGGAGAAGGCTTTGGAGGGATAAGGCGCCCCCTAAAGCTGCTTTCTTCGTGTGGACAGCATCATTGGGTAAAATACTCACGACTGATAATTTGAGGAAGCGGAGGATTATTATAGTAGATTGGTATTGTAAGTGCAGGGGTGGGGGTGAGTCGGTAGATCATCTTCTGTTGCATTGTGAGATTGCACGGGCTTTATGGTATGAGGTACTTAGTAGGGTAGAGTTGGCATGGGTCATGCCGGAGAAAGTGGTGGCAGTGCTGGCTAGTTGGCCAAACATTGGAGGTATACATAAGATTAAAAGGGTTTGGAAGATGATTCCAATGTATATCATGTGGTGTTTATAGCAGGAACGTAATGCACGGACGTTTGAAGACAATGAGAGATCGCTAGAGGAACTGTTAGCATCATTTTATAGCACTCTTTGTATTTGGGCTATTGCTGTTGACTTCAATGGCATGGCCCTTCATGATTTTCTTGTCTCTCTGGCGCCCTCTTAGTCAGGGTTCTCCATTGTACATACTGGGCTAGGCCTATTCTTTGAGTAATATATCTTTCTTACGTATCAAAAAAGAAAAAAACATGGTTTGAAACATAATATTCTTCTAATTATTCTAAGAAATCATAGCTTACTTTAGTTCAGTAGCTACTAGAAGCAAAATGAAACACTAAAAATAAACTTCTGACATCAGCATGAAGCTGATATCAACTATCAAGTTCCTTACGATTTAACCATCTACATGTTTCTCTCACATGACATTAAGATATTAGCTTCGCTTGGAATAAAGTTGAACAAAAGAACAACTTACATATGACCAATTGCAGATTTAATGAGAGAAATTATCCTTGTCCTGACTGAATCATATGCACTTAGAAAACCACTGTGAACCTGAAATAATTGGCGCATGGCTACTTACATTAAACTAGAAAACAGTTTTTGTTATCATTCTGTGTATCTCAAGAATGCTTTTAAATACAATGCATTCTACCCTTCATATACATACTTGGACTTCTTGCTTGAAATCGCCCCCTATCCTTTCAGGATTTAGCCTGCATAAGTGATATAAGAATCAGCAACAGAAACCAAATATAATGCGGAACACTTGATTGAAGTACCTCAAAATTATGAAGCTGTCAAATAAATCAATCGAAGCCCCAAGGCTAGGCCCACCCTTTTTCAAAAAATTGCTTACTTGATATGATACCAAAAGATAGTTTTTGGTAGAACAATCACGATGTACCAGTCCTAAATTCAATAGTATTTTAGCTTACAACTGAAAGATTCATATTTTTGCCTCGAGATTATAAAACCATGTATTGATTTTCTTCATATCCGGATGGTCATCTATAAAAAGAATGTGTTTTTTGCACTATGCTATAACAATAGTAAAGTGATTAAAATCACATGATACCAGAGCAGAGAACTTCGGGTCTGACCTCCTAGTTCAACTCTACTATTTAAAGAAAACTTAATGTCCCACATGTTGGATCCCACTCATTTAGAAGGAATTCGACTCATACATGAGGAAGAGTGTTGGACATGGTTAAGTAAACAGAATCACAATTTTTTTCTCAGCTTAAGCTTTAAGGATAACTGGTTATTTAGCTCTCTATGTATAACAACAAAACATTATACAGCTAATGAAGATATCACAATCCATGGAGCAGATGAGCAGTCTCTCCGCCAAAGGTCACATCCACTAAATTAGGAAGGGTGCTAGTTTCATGAAATACCAACAATAAACCAGACAAAGGTGACTCATAAAAAAAAAAAAAAAAAACCAGACAAAAGAGGGAAGTTAAAATGAATAAAATTAAAAAACCACTACACTAGTTGAGCTAGGATGGATATTATATTACCCTGCAGGAACTAGCATCAGATCAGTTCTCAGGTCCTTCCATCGTGCCTGAAAAAAGGAATATATGAGCAATTTGAACTGAGAAAAAAATAACCCAACTCCTCAGTGGGGAAAAATGGTATAACCTACTTGTTCAGTCCCTCTGAAAGCGATAACTAATCTTCTCCTTGCAAAATCACGCCAAATTGCAACCTGCAGCTCCCAATAATTAATTTGATTTACAGAAAAGAGTCCTATGATCAAACTATAGCGTTTCACCCCTTGTCAAGGTTAAGAAAACATTTTCCATTCCATTGAATCCTGAGAAATATGACAAGTGAACTCCTTTCTGAGGAAATAAAATCTCACCTGTGTGTCTGTGGATGCATTATCTAAGAAACATATCTTCTCAAATTCAGACTTAATAAAACTAGGATGGCCAAGTGATGTGGCAAGCATAGCCCAAGCTTCCATGGCAGTCTCAGCAGTTGAAAAAAGTGCTTTCATCTCCTCAGCTCTCTTTTCATCCACGACTGGCCCATTCCTAGAGCTGGAAAGCTTCTCACTTGTAGAGTGTCTTACATCAACATCATCTTCCAGTTTGATTGGATTTTCTTCTTTTGCTTCATTCTTTCCTACAGGACGCCTATCCCTTGTTAATTGAGAAACAGTTGCATTCAGAAGCATCAATGCTCCTAAAACAGAATCAGTCTGTCTCATTATATCCTGTGTCACTTTTTTAATATCTGGTATTGATGACCCTATTTTGCTAATGCCAAGTGAGCCACTTGTTTTATCGATCTCATCACCCAGACTTTCTGGAGTTGCAAGCCCTGATTCAATATAACCCTCTTCTGCAATTTTTTGAGATTGCAAGCCAGTTCTATTTAACAAGTCAAATGATTCCCACTTTAAATTCTCAGGAACAGAGAGACCAAGTTTCTGAACAACATTTTGACTGATAACATCTGCAAAGTTCCTCCAAAAAAGTTTTTCTGATTGCTCTGAATCACCAACAGGTGTCACTGGTTCAAAGGGATATTCACCCTCCATACCACCATTCTCTGCATAAAAATCCTCTAATTTGCTATCTTCGTTGTAGCCTGTGTCATTAGAAGAGGCTTCTGAATCTCTATCTATTTGTGAAGGCATGTCTGACACAATAGAATCATTTGATTTTCCGAGTCCCATGGTATCATACTTGTCAATGTTAGAAAACTGACCCTTCCAAAGGTTCGCATCATTGAAAGCCTTTAACTGCCCAAAAGCATATTGTACAAACTGTCGTGCTTGTACAGACTCAGAGCCCACAACCATTTTCAGAGCAGACTCAAAACCCTGTTTCCGAAGAAATTCCAAAACAAGGGGAACCCTCCACCATTTTTTGTCTTCATCAATTTCATCAAAAGTTTTGTACTGGACCTAAAACCCCACAATCAGCAAGAACAAGCCAGAGAGATGCTAGTTAAAAAACATATAGGGTTACAAATCACAAAACAGCTGTGATGACTTATGAGTGAGTTCAATGAAGATCTTCATCACATCATGAGTTTTACAGTACCTAAAACAATAAAAATAGTTCAAGAAATACATAAAGGATCTAATCACTTTTCTTCCCTCTAATAATCAGAAAAGTAGCTTTGTGTTCCAATCCCTCTAACAAGTGGAATTGTCAGAATTCAGAAAAAGAAATACAAAAAATAGGAACAATCCACAAAAAGGAAACAAACTACATTTCTGCATGCTTGTTCAAAAATGGGAAGAAAACACATTTTCGCAAGCTTGTTCCTTGAGGATACTGAACTTCAGTAAGTAATCTTTTTTAGAAATGAAGAATGTTTCTATAGGATAAGTATACGACATCCTTTCCATAAATGAGAAAAGAAAATTCAGAAGATAAATGAAATTCAAGGAGTCACAATGCATACTGCCCAAAGCATGCGGCTAATCAAACAAGGAAAAATGAAAAATATCCTTCATTGAATTTCCATTAACCTCTACATCTTTAAAAGTACAAATGTTCCTCTCACTCCAAGTTGTCCAGATAATACAATGAGGAATAGCCACCAAAGGCCACTAAACTCATGAAAACTAAATCTTCCTTTCCAAGTTGAAAACACTTTGAGCACAGTCCAAGGCATCACCCCACAAACACTGTGAACATATGTAATTGATAATTCTTATCTCTTGCACATCATAACTCAGAATTTGCAATGACATCAGCATATAACCTAAATACTTTAGGTTTATAATAGTGTTTTTTTTTTCAGCAGTTATCTATCTACACCAGATGGACCCATATCTTTTTTTTTATTGGTACCGGGTGTCTAGGAACACTGTCTCGACTAATCCCGAGAGTGCACAGGCCCTCGGCAAGGAGTTTCGCGCAAGTGCACATCGGGTAATTCAAGGGAAAATCTCCCAGTCCGATGGCCCCTATAGATTGTTTGCACCCAAGGGGATTTGAACCTTAGACCTGTGGGGAGCATACCCCCAAGCCCAAAGCCTTTACCACTTGAGCCAACCCCTAAGGGTTACCAGATGGACCCAAATCAAAATAAGTTTTAGAATTTTGACATTAAGAAACATATTTGAAAGTCCTGGTCCCTATAATTATCAATTTAACGTTGACTTTCTTGTGAACCGAGGAGAACTTACCTCCAGCTGTATCTTTCCACCACCACCAATTCCTTCCAACTCCACTACCATTTCATGTGAATATCCTAGCAAAATACATGTTTGTTATTAGATCGTATTCAAACAAAACTTGTAGCCTAGCATTGAACTAACCTGCTGACCATTAGTGCGCTTGTTACTAAAGAAGTCGAGTAGTGTAGATCCCGTAATAAGACAAATAAAAAGAAAAGATTATATATTTTATATTATGCCTCTTGACAGTCTGAGTGCCTACACAAGTACAATAAGGAATATAATACAACAGCTAAATATCGGATGCAAAACACCAACCCAATTACTTAACACAATGGTGACATGATATCATCTCGATTCCAAACATAAACACAATGTCAATGTTTTGTCAGATTCTCACCATCACAGAGGCAATCGAGACTAATGCCTGCATTACCCATTCGCTTATGTGGAGTTACAAGGTTTGCATCCCAAGCTGCAACCTAAAGTTTTAACAACAGAAGTTAACAAATGAGAAGCAAGGTTTTGGAGAAACCATAAACTACACTTTGAAAGTAAAAATGGTTGTAAATATATTCTTTTGACTATTTAATTAAAGAATAAATTAATAACTCATCTAAATGTTGATACAGTTCCCTGTGCATGTATTCAAAAAATTTATGAGGTGCCCCATTGTTATTACCATTAGAAGAAGAAGCACAATATAATGATGAAGATGATGACAGTTCTAGAATTGCTAGCTTTTAACTTATATGACACTCTACCTCCGCCCCAAACAAAGATTCAACTAATAGATGCTAAATATGGGGTTGATTGGGGTGGGTGGTGTTCTAAAGAAGTGAGAGGGGGGCATGGAGTGGGGCTATGGAAGTTTATAAGGAAGGGGTGGATTATTTTAGTAAATCATATTCGTTTTGTCGCAGGTGAGGGTGACCGAATCAGTTTTTGGCGGGATGTGTGGTGTGGAGATCATGCATTGGAAAGGGTGTTTCCAGCTTTATATCGTATTGCAATTAACAAGGACGCTTCTGTGGCGGAAGTGCGATTACTTGCCCATGGTTCGCATCAGTGGAATATTCTGTTTAATAGAGATATTCATGATTGGGAATTATCTATGGTTTCAGATTTTTTCAGCTTGCTACATTCTTTAGGGTCTACTATGGCGCAACAAGACAGCTTGAAATGGAGACTCCAGGAGCATAAGAAATTCTCAGTAAAAGCGTATTATAAAATTTTGATTTCACAGGATCACACCTCTTTTCCTTGGAGGAACATTTGGAGGTCTCGTGTGCCCTCTAGAGTTGCTTTCTTTGTTTGGAATGCCACCCTTGGGAAGATCTTAACCACGGATAATTTGAGGAAGAGAGGATGCGTTGTACTGGATTGGTGCTACATGTGTAGAAAGAGTGGAGAATCGGTAGATCATCTTTTATTACATTGTGATGTAGCAAGAGGGTTGTGGGATGAGATTTTTCGACGGGTCGGTGTGGCTTGGGTAATGCCTAGGAGAGTGGTGGAGCTGATGGGTTGTTGGAGGAAATTGCAGGGCAGTCATCAAGTGGCAGCAGCTTGGAGAATGATTCCGTTGTGTATCATGTGGTGTATTTGGACGGAAAGGAATATGCGATGCTTCGAAGACAAGGAAAGAACAATGATGGAGCTGAAGAATTATTTTCTGCACACTTTACTGCTTTGGTTTTCAGCTATTGTATTAAATGGGGATGATATACATGAATTCCTATCTTTAGTTTAACGCTCTTAGAATGTATCTAGGTGCTCAACTGTATACTTCCTGTGTACTAGGTGTATGCCTATTTCATTCACATCAATAAAGGTTATATCTTACTTATCAAAAAAAAAAAAATTTTCACAATGGACAATATTTTGAAGCATTCCAAGGTGGAATAGTGGATAAATATGAGACAAAGGTAATAGCTGTCAGCAAGTTGAAAAAACAAATAAGATAGATTCTGTTTGCAACAACCAAGGGAAAGCGCATCTGCACTTAAACTCCAAAAGAATAAGTAAACGTTACAATTAGAGATTTTTGGAGCCATAAGAAATTACAATCCCATCCAATAAAGGACCAGTATCATACTTGGCACTTGTGTAACTTTAAGGAGACATAACCAACCAAACTGAAGTGTTACAGTCTCCCCCACTTAAATCCATAACATCCTAACCCGGGCTCACGTTACATTGCAATGCCCCACCACTACATGGTGTTACTAGGTCAATCTAATTCTATTTGTAACAATCCAAGGGAAAAAAGCGCTAATCACATTTGCGCTAATACTTCAAAAGAATTAGTCAAGATTACAACTGAGACTCTGTGGAATTGTTCTAAAGCCCAATTCCACTTGGTAAAGAACCAGTGTGGGACTCGACACCACTTTGTTGGGACTTAACCAACGAACCCAGGGCATTATACTATTCACCCAAATCTTATGTCTGAGGTAATTCTTATATAGGAGATTTTCATTATCACAACAAGAATCACATGAAAACTTCTATTACTAGGCTTCATATATTAAGAGATCCTAAATCAATCTATGTTTTCTATCACCTTTTCTTAAAGGGATATCTTGTAGGATTTTGTAACTATATGACTCATTTAGTAGATTTCTATTTGTTTCAATTATTCTTTATGAAGAATCATCTTTGATGATTTAGTTAATGTGTAATATTTTTTAGTAATCCTTTTAGGCTTTTTCAGAAAACTTCTTGAAAAAGAACTGCACTTCTTCTGATGTGCGGATGTATGATTCATTCCCTTATCACTCATGTTTTCTCAAATGCAACAGCTAAAAAGCATGCAAATGAACCTGGAGAAACTTTGTCGGAGGCTTCTTGATATTAAAAGTGAAGTCCTCATTCCATCTTGGCTCTTTTGTCCTGCCATCACGTAATTGTACATATAATCAAACCTATGAAAGGAGTCCATCCAAAGTAAGCTTCCACAAATTTGCTACATCCACTGAATTTGATGGTTATGTCCCCGCTTTTGGCCTATGGAACGTATTACCCACAGCTATATTTGTTCTGTCAACAGTAAAGAATGTATTCCCATCTACAACTTGATTTTACAGAGCTACAAGCGTTCTTAAAATTTTCTGATAAGCAATAGAAAATTAGTAAAATACATAATTATACAAGTTAAATTTTCTCTGGTTCCTGTAATATTGCCCAATGAGAATATATATTTTTTGATAAAGCATTGCACAAAAGATTTTCAGAATTATCAGTTGATATAGTCAGGATTTTCAAATAATTATAAGATATATAGACATATAATACTCAACAAAAAAAAAGATTATAAAAAATGAACACATTTAAAAGAGAAAATATAACTGCTAAGTCCTGCAATCCCTTTAATTTAAGTACCAAATCCCTGATATAAGGGAATCTATGCTTAATAAATCTAGAAACCAATAAGCTTTTACAACACTCAGCAGAAAGCAAGTAGAGAGCATAAATCATTCTTAATTAATCTAAAAACTCACGTCAGTGGGCTTTTCTAACATTATCTACTTAAAATTCATGCCAACTATGTTTCTCTCGTTCTTCATAAATATTTAGTTAACTTACATTCATTGAACTCTCGATATTATGTTTCAACAAGCAGCAGTCTTATTAAAATCACAGACAACCACAAAACATACCAAAAGCACAACATTTTGGCATTACCAAAGTTTTTAAGCAAGGTACAGCCTCGGATCCATGAAGATTTATCTACATATTTAGTTGGCCGAGAATCTAGATGAAACAAAAATAACTTACCCCCATTTGACCTTGCTTTTGACAACTTGTCCATCCAATTGCATGACCACATATGGATCACTTGTTCCCTAAAAGCATACAAAAAGTTGCAAATGTAGGGCAGAAAAAGGAAACAAAAGGAAAATATAGAGTGGAAACACAACTAATGTGATCCTTTTTCTTTCTGTCTTTCTTTCTTCTTCTTTTCTCTCTCTTTTATTTTTTTTTATTTTTTTATTTTTTTGCAAAAATGAACTATTGTGATAAAAATGAAAATCGGTACCCATGCAAGTGAAGAAAACAAATATATACTAACTAGTCCTGTTTACATGAAAAATTAAAGAAGATAACCTACCCACGGATCCATGGCTGGCAAATCCAAACCCTTTTTTAACTTTATGAACAATTGGCCGTCATATATCTCACATACAAATGACCTGTATTTATGAAAATCAAAATTTTATCAGTCCTAAATTGCCCACTTACACTGGGACCCACTTCGATGAACGGGACAAGTATGACTACAATTGGATTAGAGCATTCTCATTGGCTTAGCCAAATGCAAATCCAAACACATATTTAGCTAGCTACACCATTAAATCTACTACATTGAATTAGCCAAATGTAAATTTTTTCCTTACTATGAACAGTGTTACTACATATTTCCAAATGGATTGTTCACCTTTTAAACTTTATTTTATTACTTTTTTCTCTATCCTCCCACTTGCTCTGTCTCTCTCTCTCTCAACACAACGGATTTATTTTTTTCTCTCATCCTCTCTCGAGCCTTTCCTTCTTTCCCTTGACAGAAGCCTTTCTCTGGAAAAAAAAAAAAAAAAAAAAAAAAAACTCTTGCAGCTCTCTCTCTCAACAACTCTCGACGCATCTCACGACGGTTCAGGTATGATTTTCTCCCTCTATTCTCTATTTCTTCATTCTCTCTCTCTCTCTGGCGGAGTGAAGGTTTCCTATTTCTCCCTCCCAAAACTCTTGATCACGTGATGATTTCCAGGTTTCAGTCTCCCACGAGGACGCTGCACTTCCTCCATCAACGTCGCTATTCATCACCACTGCCGCTGCACTTGCTTGGTGTTTTCTCTATCGACTTAGCTAGGGTAATTGAAACTCTCTCTCTCTGTTTTGCCTATGGATTTTTATTACATAGATTTCAGCTTGTTGTAATTGTTGTTTGGTTGCTTTGCTTAATCTAGATTAGGGTTTTCATTTCAGGGATGAATTTAGGGTTTCGGTTTTCTGTTTTTAATGGGTCATCTGATTTTTGTAAACATATTGGAGCAAGAGGGTGGTATTTTATTACTTTGTCCTCTGGTTTGGCTATTTGGATGGGTCCTCTATTAGAATTTTCTGGAGCAGCATTGGGTCCTCTGATTTTAATGGGTGATTTTATAATTGTTTTTGACTGTGTGGGGACATATTTTTTGACTTGCTTGTGGGTCAGCTGGTTTTTTTTATTGTACTGGACTTCCTGGTTTTTTATTGTACTGGACTTGTTGGAATTGCTGGTGGAGTTGCTGGTGGGGTTGCTGGTGGAGTTTTATTGTTGCTGGTTGGAAGCTGGAAGCTAGTTGCTGGTTGCTGGTTGTTGGACGATGATGGAGTTGTTGGTTGCATGATAATGGATTTTGATACATGGAATTTGTATGGTATACATATGAATATATATATATATATATATATATATATATATATTCATGTAATGGAATAGTGGCATTGATAAAAAAGGACAGCTTTCTGAAATTAGTTGATGTTCAATTTTAAGTTGAAGAAATTGGTGCTGGCAGCACTGGTTATCATTTTAAGGGGAGGTTTGGATAGTGAGTTGAGATGACATGAGATGAAAGTAGAATAAAATATTGTTAGAATATTAATATTGTTTTGGGATTCGAAAAAGTTGAATTGTTTATTATATTTTGTATGGAAATTTGGAAAAATTATAATGATGAGTTGAAATGGGTTGGCGGGACTTTTATATCCAAACCGGGCCTAAGTTGATGAAATTGGTGTATATAAATTTAGTTGATATTCAATTTTAAGACAGCACAGGCTATCATTATTGGGTTTCTTCATGTAGATGTTGTTGTAGATCTTATGTAGTGGGTTTTAATTGGAAAATATATAAAAAAAATTAATAATAAAAAATATATTTTATTATTGTTTTAGCTAAAAGATGGATAATCCAATGTGGGAGTCTTTCTTGAATGGCAAAGGCAAAAGGCAAAACATGTGATTTTGCCTTTTGCATTTGGCTAAGCCAATGAGAATGCTCTAATGGACATCATTCAAAACGTTATTCAGTAGAAGTAAAGAACAACTGTTAACAACCAATCAAGCTTATAGCAGTAGGAACAACAAACTTATCAAAATTTTAAGAACAATATAATATCTTAAGTCTTCAACTTCTTTTTTTTTCTCCTCAATATCTAAGTAGTAAACTATCAAAACAATAATGCTCACATACTCTGATAAATACACTGTCTTACAACCTGCAGCATCAATCTCACACCTCCCGACCTTTTCCTGAGCAAAATGAAGCCATTTATAAATTATAATTACACATCAACCAAAAATCAACATTTTTTAGTGACCCTCAGCTTTTTCTCTTACGGATGAAAACGTCTCTGCTCTTTCCCATGAAAAAATGAAAACAACCTCCGAGTCGTGTCATGTTATCCGATAATAGGTAGAAAATGCTCGAGTTATGCAATTGCACAAGGCTTACCAAGTTAAACTTTATGTTTTTGTATTTGACAACTAAACAATACAAAGTATGGGGCCTCATTTTTACGCTTATCTTCCTTCCCTTTGATTTCCAAGACTTGACACACAACACTAGACATTGATTGGGTTTGGGGCAGAGAAAAGAGGGGAAAATGGAAACAATATTCCTTCTCTTGCCTTGCCCTGGAAAAAAAAAAAAAAAAAAAAAAAAAAAAAAAGGAAAAATTTCTCGCCTTGTTTTGTTCTTGTTTTTAGAGTTATATTTGATTTTAAACACAATTGAATTAGGCTCAACTGCAACAGGATCCTCAGCGAAGATATTTGTAGATTTATTTTCTATGTCCAAAGCCCAATTGAATTAAAAACCAATATTGAATCTTCCAGTTTGGTTTCATCTTTTCTGTCTTTTCTTTTTTCAATTTTCTGGTTCTTCGTCTTACACTTAGAATTACAAGGCAGAAAATAATAGCATCCAATTTCTTTCCCTTCCATCAAACATTATCTCAGCGACCAATAGATCCACACAAAAACTTGAAGATTAAAAAGGGGGGAGAGAAAAGGCAGTTGAAGAATCGTTTACTGAGGGACTTGTGTAGGCTTCGAATGCGAAACCAGCGAGAATGACAGCGAGGTTGATATCGAACGGGGGCCGCTCATTCTCTTCCTCCTGAACCGAAACCCTTTCAATCTCGGAGCCGGTTTTACAGAAACAACAAACAGAGTAAACTCCCTCTCTGCCTCTGAACTTCTCACGCAAAGTGAAGACCCTAACTTTCCGGGGGAACGGTGCAGAGAACCACCGAATAAATTTAGGGTTTCGGACAAAGGATAGCTTGGGGCAGAGGGTGGAGACGCAGTGATGGAATTGGAGATGGGTAGCCATGGCCGAGACAGTGATGCTGTGGGGCAAGAGATGGGCGAGCTTGTGTATTGTTTACAGTTGTAGTGGCATCCATGTAGTTATATGTGTAGATTGAGGAGGAATTATTGAGGTGGTGGGCCTATTGTTAACGGCCACGTAAGTGGAGACAAGCTCCTAGAAACAAGTAGAGACACGTGGCAAACGGTCTTTCTAGATTCCGGGATGTTAGGCTGGATGTTGACAGTTGTACTCATTTAGAACAAGTATAGCATTTTATTTAGCTAATGAGTCCATAAATTGGACTAATAAATTAAAAATCAGCCATCCCAATTTTATAGGGTAATGATATGCATTAGTCGTATTTTTTGTACATTTAACGTAATTTTTTTTTCTTCTCCAACACGATATGATGCAGCTATAGCAGCTGATGTAAATAATTTTTCATCTTTATATATGTATATATAAAAAAAGAAAAACTCTTGAATCATGCAATCTTGCAAATCAATTGTGCATTGGATATTGATGTAAAAAATGAAACGGAACGTTTTAATGGAGAGAGGCTTTTGGAGCTCCCTCCAAGTCCTCCCTCACTAGCTTGGTCCGCCAATGTCATTCTTCTCGCTCTCTCTCTCTCTCTCTTTCTCTCTCCTCTAGCTGCTTCCAATTCTTGGGTAAGCAATTCTATATTTTTTTGGCTTGTGTAAGCATTTTTCTCTATTGAGCTCTCGACCTATGTTCAGTTCTTTGGTCACAATTTAGCTCTCTCCATCTTACTATCTGTGAAATCTTATTTTTCAGTGCTGTTTGGTTTTTGGGTTGTAGTTGTCTTGATCATACACATGAGAAATAATTCTAACAGACAAGATCCGAAATCTACCATTGGGTTGGTAATAATGCCCTAAGACCATATACACTTCTATAATGTCTCTGAGACCTTTAACAATTCTTTTAGTACTTTCTACTGGACTAATCGACTATTATAAATTATATGATCCCTATGAAGTTCCAAGTCTGGAAAAAAGAATACCCATATAAAGAATGCGCTTTTATTCAAGAGAAACCAAGTAAAATGATAAAAGCAAAATCTTTATACGTCAACTTATCATGAAAGGCTAACGTTTTGATGCAAGAGACGACCATGATAATGAATTCGCATATCGATTGGGGCTCCTTTGTGGGTTGGCTTGCCATCCTATAATCTGGGTGGCAGTAGAATTTATTAAAGATTCAAAACAAAAAAAGGGAAGGATGCAATCTTAGGAGATCAAACTAGCTTCATTTTGCATTGTGTTTCTTCGTCGATTGGTACAACTAATTGGTCTCTTTTGACTTTGGTTTTGTTGCGGGTTTAGAAGGAGCTAGAGGAGATCGCGGTGGTTATTGGTCGGCTTCTTGGTCGGCTTCCTTTATGCGTGGTAATGGACGTTGAACGAGGAGTAACATGTCTGCAGTTGCTGCCACAAAGGGATGATAATGGCTTCGAGGGATTGTGAGGTGGGGCTAGGCTATGGCGTTCTCCTCTGCGAATTCGTATTTTTCTGAGTTCTTTTATTAAAATAAAAAATATGAAAAGCTAGTGTTTGTTGCGCAATCAGCACACGAGATTGATTAAACCTAGTAGAATTGAAAGAAAAAAGATATTTACAACTTTGAATTGTGCAACTATTGCATAATCCTTTGAAAAAAATGAATAAAACATGGGACCCACATTAAAAAATAGTGGACCCCACTTTTTTTCAAAGCGATTACATGGCGTTTAAGTAGATTATTCTTCTCCAAGCAAGTAGCAGAGCAAATTTTACCTTCGCCTTTAAGACCTTTCTCTTTTTCTTTCTTCTTCCGATTCTACCTTCCTAGGTTTGGTTTTCTTTCTTGGTTTTTTTTCTCGAGAAAGTGCAAGAAAATTAAGAGACAGCTAAACAAGAATAAAGTTTTCTTTGATTGCCTTGTCTGAGCTAGTTCTATGTTTTTTGTCCTAGGAATTTTTAATAAATCCATCTTCTGGTAAGGTTTTTTTTTTTTTTATATTTTACTTTATTTCTGCATCGTTTTTTATTGATCGATCGGTCACAAGATTGGGTTCTGATTGTTATGTTTGACATCTCCGTCATGTTTTTTGGTTTATTTGTAAAGCAAACTTTCAAGTTTTGTTTTTTTTTAATGCTATTTTAACTCCATACCCAGATGGTTATGAGTGTGAAATCTGTTTTTTTTTCCCTTTATTTTTCTTGTTTTTAATTCTGGTCTTAATATGCTTTTTGATTTTTCAAATCATTTTGATGCAAAAAGGAGAGGGAGTGAAATCGGAGAGGGATCGAGGTGAGGAGAGGAGAAGAGAGGGAGATGAAGATGGAGATGGAAAGGGAGGGAATACAACCAACAAAATGGACCCCATTGACAAACTTCCAAAAACAACACCGTCTGATCCACCACCACCCCTCAACTCATCCATTTTTACTTCCACATCTCACTTTGTTACTCTTAAGCTCACCATTAATAATTACCTATTATGGTGAGCTCAAATCAGACCCTTCCTTAATGGCCATCAGCTTTATGGCTATGTCGATGGGTTTATTCTCATGCCATCTCTCACTCTGGATGATCAACCCAATCCTGAATATACCTATTGGCTCTTACAATATCAACTTATCATCTCTGCTCTTAATTCTTCCTTGACTGATACAGTTCTTTCTCATGTGCTTGACTGCACTACCTCACGCTAAGTATGGACTACATTACAGAGTCTCTATGCTGCCCAGTCCTCAGCACATGTGACACAAACTCAATTTCAGCTTACCACCCTTAAGAAAGGTTCTGAATCCATTTCTAAATACTATCGTAAAGCAACTTCTCTCATTGCATCTCTTGGAGTTGCTAGACATCCTCTATCTTCTTCTCAATTCTCCATCTATTTGTTAGCTGGATTTGGCTCAGACTATGAGTCTGTGGTCACTATTATTACCACATGCCCAAATCTCCTTTCCTCTCATCAAATTTACAATTATCTTCTTAACCATGAATCATGTTTGACTCACCAAACCCAATCGTTGCTCTCAAGTACTCATCTTGCAGCCTATGCAATAAGTCTAAGAGCACCATCACTTCCAGGCTTTTCCAACAGGGGCTATAACTCATTCTCAAAAGGTGGAAGACGTGATCGTGAGCGTGGGGGACATCCTCCAAATTTTTTTTCTCCTCGACTAGATACACAACCTCTATGCCAAGTTTGTCACAAACCCGGGCATACTGCCCTCCCTTGCTATCATCGTTTCAATCAAACATATCAAACCCCTCCCCCTACCTCCTTTACAGCCAACTTCACTACTCTATCCTTTGAAAATTCTCACTCAAATTCATGGTTTTCCAATACAGCGGCTACCAACCATTTTACTTCAGATTTCTCAAATCTTACACTGGACTCTACATCATATCGAGGCACTGATCAAGTCAACATTGGAGATGACTCCACTCTACCAATACAAAATATTGGTTCTAGTCAATTCACCACTCCCTCTGGCAATTATTCTCTCCATAAAATTCTTCATATTCCTTCTATCACTAAGAATTTAATTTTTGTTGGTCAATTTTGTTTGGATAACACAGCCTATTTTGAATTTCACTCTTCATTTTTTCTTGTGAATGACTCACGCACTCGGGTGGAACTTCTTTAGGCTCACGTTAAAAATGGTCTTTATGTCCTACCGGTGACACCAACCCCTTTGGAAGCTCCCACACCTGTCAGTAACGTGTCTCCACAAGCCTTTATTGGAGAAAGGACTACTTCTCAACTATGGCACGCCCGACTTGGGTATCCTTCACCTCAAATTACTTCTCTTACACTTAGTCAGTTTAATCTTCATGTTCTAAATAAAATGAGATTGTCTCATTGTCATGCTTGTGCCCAAGTTAAGTCTCATGCTCTACCACATCTTCCTTCTCCATATCGATCTGAGAAGCCCCATTTTAGCTTCTTTTTCTTGATCTATGGGGACCAGCCCCTCTGCTGTACTCACTGGAATGTAGGTTTTATTTTTCAATAGTTGATAATTTTTCTAAATATGTCTGGATGTTTCCTTTACAATCAAAATCAAATGTTTCTTTTATTTTCTTGGCTTTTCTGTGCTATGTTAGTAACACTTTTTCTGCTAACGTTGTTTCTGTGCAAACGGATTAGGTTGGAGAATTTCGTCCACTTAATCATTTACTTAAATATTTTTTGCACTACTCATCGGGTCACTCGTCCATATTCTCATGCTCAAAATGATAGCATCAAAAGACGCCACCATCATATTGTTGAAACCGGATTGTCCCTTTTAGCTCATGCCTTCGTTCCTTATAAATACTGGGTTGCTTTTCAAATTGCAATTTTCCTAATCAATCGCATGTCCACACCGATCCTTCATAATTTATCTCCATTTCAAATGTTATTTCAACAAAATCTGGACTACAAATTTTTACGCATTTTTTGTATAGCTTGTTAGCCCAATTTAAGGCCTTTCAATCGCCACAAAATTGATTTTCGGTCTCAACTTTGTGTATTTATGGTCTATAGCTCAAATCATAAAGGCTACTCTTGTATGCACTTACCCACAAGCCGTACTTATGTCTCTCAGGATGTTGTTGTTACTGAAACTAAAGCTGAATTCCCCTTTAAGCCCACTTCATCTTTGCTACCCAGACTTTCCCCTTCTGAATCGGCCCCTTCATGTTTTCCTACGATAAGCCCAACTCCATCCTCTCAATCAGGCCCATTCCTTCCTAATCACTTAAGCCCACCAACCCAACCCACTTCGGTCTCACCTTCCACACCTTCGTCGATTTCTAACCCTATCATTTCCGAGTGCCCTCTGCGTGTTAACTCTCCTTTTGCATTTTCTTCATCCTCTCAACCCGAGTCTCTTACAAATCGTTTTTCCTCTCCTTCCACAACAATCTCGTTTATTTGATTTACCATCCATTCACAGTCATCCACTACCCTCTAATCTGACCCCCTCACATCCTATGGTCACATGGTCTAAATCAAACATCCATTGCCCTCTAATCTGATCCGAAGGCATTGTTCCCTAGCCAACTCCTAGGCCCTTAATTTCCCTCACCTCCTCTTCCTCTCTTTCTATTACAGAGGAACCTTTCTCTTATACAGAGGCCTCTAAGTATCCGGAGTGGCAAGCAGCCATGGTTGTCGAGTTCCAAGCTCTGCTTCAAAACCAAACCTGGGTTTTGGTACCTTCCTCTTCTGATTTTAACGTTCTTGGTTCCGAATGGGTCTTAAAAACCAAGCGTAAGTCTGATGGCACTCTTGAGCGTCGCAAGGCACGCCTTGTGGCCAAGGGTTTCCATCAACAACCCGAGCTTGACTACACCAAAACATTCAATCCTGTAGTCAAGCCCGTCACTATCCATCTTATCATTTCCCTTGCAGCTGCTTCCAAATGGTTGATCAATTGGATATCTAGAATAAGTATTTACACAGAGACCTTGAAGAAGATGTTTACATGCAACAGCCACCCGGGTTCGTGAATCCTAATCTTCCTTCCCACATATGTAAGTTGAAAAAATCTATCTACGGTTTGAAACAAGCCCCTTGGGCATGGTTTTCTAAACTCACTGACGGGTTAATTTCTCTTGGCTTTCATGGTTCGAAATATGATTCGTCCCTGTTTATCTTGCATACTAAGTCTGTCTGTCTCTATGTTTTAGTCTATGTCGATGATATTGTTGTTATTGGTTCAAATAACTTGCTTATTTTTTACTTCATTGCTGCACTTGGGTCTTATTTTCATGTCAAAGATCTTGGTGCTTTACACTATTTTTTGAGTATTGAGGTCACTTAGAATGCCAATGGTTTGTCTTCTTCGCAATCAAAATATATCTCTGATCTGTTATTGCTCACCAAAATGCACAAATCCAAGCCTGTCACGACACCTATGTCTTCCACCATTAAACTCACTGCACTTGAAGGTTCCTCTTTTTAGGATCCTCAGCTTTATCGTAGTGTAGTGGGCAACCTTCAATATATGGCTTTTACTAGGCCAAATATCTCATTTGCTGTCAACAAAGTATGTCATGCATTATCCACGGCTTCCCCACTGACAAGCTGTAAAACGTATTCTTCATTATCTCAATCTTACTCAACATTTTGATCTCCATTTCAGTACATCTTCTTCACTAATATTATATGCTTTCTCTAATGCTAACTGGGCTAGTTGTCCTGATGATCGTAAGTCCACTGACGATTTTTGTATTTATTTTTGGTTCTCATCTTCTTTTCTGAGGTTCTAAGAAACAACCCACAATTGAAAGAACTTATTTGGCTGCAATCTCTTTCGAAAGAACTTGGTATATTTCTTAAGGATCCACCTACTTTATGGTCTGACAATTTGGGTGCTACTTACTTATCTCTCAATCCTATTACACATGCTCGCACTAAGCATGTTGAACTTGATTACCATTTTGTTAGAAATCGTGTGGCAGCTAAATCTCTACAAGTTTCCTTTATGTCTAGTAAAGACCAACTTGCCGATATTTTCACTAAGCCTTTATCCTCCGCTTGCTTTATTCAATTACGATCAAGTCTCATAATTTATCTAGTGGTGCTTGAATTGTGGGGGACTGTTAGGCATTGTGCTAGCAGCTCAGCAAGAGAATAGTCTAGAAGAATCTGGGCATACAATACACTAACATAATGGATGCAAGTGGTCTCAAGGTTGTTTGTAAATTGCAAATGAAATTCTATGTAAATGTAATTTCTGCTTTCATGCAATATACTGTATAAATAAGACTTTTGAGTCATTGTAAAGGAGTACAAAAATATATGGAAACACAGAGAATACGAAAATGTCATTGATGACTTTTCACAAACACACGCTGTCTTTATTATTTTCTTCTCAGTACTCGATTCTCGAAGTTTGCATTATTATGAAGACAAACATGGTAGGATTAGAACATTTAGTTCACCGAATAACATATGCATGTGGTTTAACTGGGATGGGATTTCAACTTTAGGAAGCCAGAGATACTTTAAAATTTTCTTTATTTTTCCCACCATTTCTCCGAAACGAATAGGAGGAATTGGTAAATGAAGTCGGTTGGCGCGTGATTCGTTTTGTTGATTATTTTCTGCATGTTATGAGTGCGTATAGCAGGTGCTTGTTACCTATTTATGGATGGATCATACTCCTTGGCCATTTAATCAACTTCCCAGAAGCTATAGTTTCCCGGTGAAACACGGGACTTTGTGGAAAATGACATACCATGCAACTTTCTTGAAAGTAGACTGCGTGGTGCATCAGTCTACTTTGCTGCAACTTCAGCATTTATATATAGCTCGGTGAGACTGTTATTCTCCGAGTCGAATATTACTTGTTTTTCATTTTTCTGGCTAATTAATTATGTGATGTTATAACACTTGCAGATACAATGATATAAAAAATTTAAAATTTCTTTTAACTTTTTTCACAACAGCATACATTCAAAGTATTACTTGAAGGAGCATGCCAATGGAATTCATACTGTTACTGATTTATGATTGTAGGAGAACCACTGAATGTTGAAAGATGAAAGCCTTATTAAACTTACTTCTTGAAATCCATACTACGAAGTTGTTCCCCTTTCATCAATTACCCAGCATGGAGAAAAAGTGTTTGATCCAATTGGCATGCCAACCAAACAAACATGTTCTGTACCTGAGTCACTGCTTTCTTTTGTTCTGTATAATTAATTCATGTCATTGGAAATTACATTTTTCTGTTGGTTTTTCGGTTTAAGAATTATTTTTGCTATAAGATTTGTTGATCTTCTTTGATTATTGTTGTTGTTTTTTTCCCTGGAGTCTAGAGAGGTTGGTCAAGGACTGATGAAATACCAACAGGATATTATTATCAGTCTGCATCCACTCATGCAGCATGTTCCTCTTCGAATCTCGAGGTCAAAGGGTCTTTTGAAGAAGATTGTCTTTGCTCTAAGCACTTGCCATCCTACATGGTCTGTTCTGTTAAGATATAAAATAAATAATAAAATCTATATCTTCTCATCAGCTTAAACTTTTAGAACAAGTAAGAATTTTACATGTTCAACACAGTCTCTTTTAATGATACTCTGGTTGTATAGTTTAGGTCTTTTATTTCTTTTATCTTTAGGTTTCACAAGCTTGTAACCAGATGCTATTGCCCATCAAACCTTTGTTGATGGGCAATAGCATCTTCATGTTGGAATTTGTAATTCATGTTGGGCTGTTATATGTTGGTGCAATTCCTCCTTTTTTTTTTTTTTTTAATTCATCCATATGTTGTTGTTATATTTTGTGATCATATGGTGACTGCATATGCTGGAATATTGTGAATGTGCAGGAATATTGGACTATTGTGAACTAGAGAAATTCCTGGGATATGGTGAACTGGAATATTTTGAATGTGCTGGAATATAGTGAAATTCCTTTTTTTTTTTTTTTTATTCATCTACAAAAACTGTCAACTAGAGATGCTAATTTTATAGATTGTTGGATTGTGAAAATGAAAATAAATATGATTGTTGGAGGTTATTGGAGATTATGAAAATAAAAATAAGTATTTAAAAATAATAAAAAATTTTATTATAGAGAGTATAATAACTAATTCAATGTAGAGTTCAAGTTATGAGTGATTAGCTAAAAGTCAAAAAATGACATATTAGCTAATTTTTAATTTTTGAAATGGTTAATCTAATGTCATTGCTTTAAAGGTTGTCGAACATTTCTTTTGAAAATAATCTTGGGCTTTCCAATAGGATCTACTAAACCCAGGCAAGTATTTGGGCTTTTCAATTTCAAAGTATTTGGGATCTTCTGAATTCTTTTTCAAAAGTGTTAAATTTGAGTTTATTTTTAGAGAAATGATCTTTGAAATTATTTTTACAATTTTAAAATATGTAAGTTTCATATATATTTTTTTAAGAAAAGTGGGTAAATTTGGTATACACATGAAAAAATTATTTTTTAATGATAAATCTTACTTTTTTTCAAAATGAGTGCGCGGAACTTACACATTCTATAATTGTATATAATATTACTCTTATTTTTGTATTCATTAGATAATTAATATTCTATGAAATGAGGTCCATTTAGAGATCACTCAGATGAGAAATTGTTGAAGAAAGAACTTGTTGAAAAGAAAGAAATAGTTTATATATAAAGAGTCAAGAAACATGATCGAGCAATGTAATTCGAACGGCCCCCGCCAATGGCATATATATAGGAGTTAGAGAATGCGCGCAGGCATGTCGACGTGCTACTTGAATTGGTTTGGCCGCATGACAATTAATTATATTGGCCATGCATTAACATATCAAAGAAGGTTAAACATATAATTCAAACTTTTTGCACAGAAAAAAAGGTATTATTATTACGTTTGCATTATTGTTAAGCCTTTATTGCATCTGGCTAGCTATTACAATGAAGAAGCTGGCAAAAGTATGAAAATCAAAAGGCTTTAGTACAACCGACTAAAGAGATCTTCTTTTGAAAAGAGAGATCAGACCATTGTGAAAGCAAAAACCTAGCTAGAGAAAAACTAAATCCAACAATGCATGCAGCGTGCATGCATTACGAGAGTCGACCCATGCAATAGGCCGTACTGGTTTTGTTTCATTTCTTCTCACCCACTCCAAGTGTGCTCTTCACAGTGTCCACAGCGCCCTGAGCCATGCCTTTTACCTGCTCTCCTGTCTGTAACAACAAAAATATTACAGTGTGTGTGAAGCTCGATCCGGCGTAATCAAGCTGGAAAATACCTTTTAAAAAAAAGCTGGAAAATAGTCCTAACATTGTGATGTGCGGCTAGAATCCCGTTTTTCATATAGGTTTTTATTGCAAATTGACATGATACGAACCCCAAAACACACACCCAGACACATCAAAAAGTGAGGAGGGTCCTAGAGGCAGAAGACGGGGTTAAAAAAAAAAAAAAAAGGAACGAAAGACTACCTGCTGGAGGAAGCCGGCAGCTTGCTCCTTGTTTTCTGGGGCAGAGTTCTTAGCTGATTGAGTTGCATCAGCAGTCTTGTCCATGGCTGCATTGGCTGTATCCTTTGTGGATTGCATCCACTCTTCAGCCTTCTCCTGCATCCCCAATAAAATGCTCAATTGACAGGCATACTTATATACACGTACTGAGCTGAAAAGGGTTCTAAGTAGCTAGATAGATTTACATCTATATATATATATATATATATACACGTTTATTATATTCCTACCTGGCCCTGGCCGTGGGATTGCCCTGCCTTGAGATTTTGCTTTTCACTGGACATATTTGCTAAGAAGTTAAGAACCAAAACAAAGTACTACAATGCCTGAATTACTATATAACCAAATTTTGTATTTATAGCAGCAAGGTGTACATAGACAAATGACACGTGGGAATTGAGAGATTTTCCTGGGCACACGTGTTTGGTTTACTGAAGGTGCAGAGCGTGTATTTCTGCCTTTGAAATGGGCATTTGGGTGACCGGATCTTACTGTGGGTGCATGTAGTCCAGAACTACAGAGCATGGAGGAAACGGAAACCATGCAACAAACACCAAGAATTGCTGAACCGCTAGTAACCAAAGGAAGAAGAGGAGAAATGGTTGTTATTTGAAGAAGAATATTATTATTTATATTCAATTTATCATCTCTGATCATATCGACTAACGTGTCACATCCTAAATAATTTTTTCAACCATCAATTAATGGGACAAGAGATAATAAACTTGAAGATAAAAATAATAATAATACTCTCTTATACGCATGCCACAAAATTACATGCCGTGGATGTGAACAAATTCGTGACAAAATGTCCAAACCCTAAATGTTAAGGCAGGATAGTTTTTTCAAACAAAAACGCTTGTTGCAAGCGTCTGATGCAAACGACATGTAAACGTGGCTGACGTGGAGATACTTGATAAGAGAGAGACCGAGCTGATGAGAGAGACGAGAGAGAGCTAAGGAAAGAGAGACCGAGCTGCTGGAGCTGATGAGAGAGAAAAATCGAACTGATGAGAGAGAGACCTAATGAGAGAGGAAGAATTTATTTTAAATCTGACGTAGCATGAACAACTGTACATCGGTTGTATCTACCAACTGTATATAGAAGAATTGTTTTTCAAATGAATAATGATACAGTTACAATTAGTTTACAACTTATTTTAAATCAACTAATGTAATAGTAACACTTCATTAAAAAATAATTTCAATTTTACTTAACTACCATTCATTTTATTGTGAAGTAGTTGTAGAGTAATTGTAAATTTATCACTTTCCTTTCCAAATTTCCTTGGCCAGATTTTTTTTTTTTTTAGGGGAATGTTGGTCAATATTGATTTATGGACCTCATGTTCTCCTGTATTAGAAACATGTATGGATGATCTTGTCATTAATTTTGGTTGGGCCGATTTGTAAGAAAGATCACGAGGAACTGAACAATCGGTATCCACAATCACCTATAAAGATAGAAGAGTTATATGGACCATGGAATTCTACTGTCTGCATGTGATTCCACAACTGCACACCCTGCTGGAGGATTACATCTCAAAGTTACCCCAAAACTGCCGAGCCCTCACAAATCTGAGTGGTCATTAAACGTCAATACACACTTCAAAATCAAATAGTCGATATCAATGCATTTTGGCACCAATTGCACAATCGTGCTCTGAGAATAGATTATCTGACATTAACTAACCTCAAATTAGAGAGTGTAACGAGATAAAGGAGTATATATATATAATTGCGTATTATCCAGTCAAGAGAGAAAAGACGGTGGGTTTTGGGTATTGAACAACCAACCCTATAATCCCCCATCTGATAAGACAACATTATAAACTTCCATAACCTATAATTGTCCATCTTATAAGACAACATTAGACATTTCCATTCGTGACAAAATTACAGAAAAGAACCATAGAATACGAACAGGGCAGAGACCATCATTTGCCACTATTTGACTTTGTTCTAACCCTAAAATTTAGTGCATAAGAGCCACAGCGGCTTCCTGCACCAAAGGTTGGGTAACATGCACAAAATGCTCAGCTTCCCGCTCCACCTGCTCCCGGCACCTGTGGGCATCCTTTCCTTCCTTCATCTTCTTCACAAATGCCACGAACCGCCTCCAGTTACCCTCTTGGAACAACTGCGGGTTCATCCTCAAGTACGTGAATGCACACATCTCTCTGTCCTGTGAATCGCCTTCTATATTCAATGACGATGCCTGAAGGATCTGCTCATGTGCTTCTTCATCATAGCGAGGCAATGCATTTTCCCCAGCAAGTGGGACCTGTGCTTTCTGAGTGGCTAAAGCCACTTGCCTGACAAGCTTCTCAGGTGCACAAAGGGCATCCTGTGGCTGCTCATGATCACGCATCTCAATACAAGTAAAATTGAAGATCGCACCATTACGGGCCAACATCTGGGCAATAGGAAGGTAACCATCTCGGAATCGAGTGTTATAATACCCAGCTGTAAGCTCAGGGGCGTGGGATCGAGTCCCGTAGTGCCAGTGGATGCCTGCAACCTTGACCGAAATCTTAACACCTGTATTCTCAAAGATCGACTTGGCTGATGCAAGTATTCTCTCCCCATGGTCTAGAAGCATCTGGGAGTACCAGCCCAGAAAGAATTCACCATAAGGGCCATCCCAACCTCCACCTTCTTTTTTGAAAAATCGGGTATCTTCCGGCCAATTGTTGTACTGGCCAGCATCAGTGGGGCCTGTGCTGCCCCATTCAGGCTTACTTGCAGCTTCAGCAGCAGCTTTCAAGCTACTCAGCATATACTGCATCATTTTATGAGTATTGGCTAAGAACTGGAAATCTGCATGTTATTGGCATGAACAAAGAAAGAGATTGTAAAATACCTTGTCATAACACTGGAAGGCACCGATTCCTGGGAACTTCCATGTCCCATTCTGCTCTGGATAGGAAGGATATCGGAGCTCCCCTGCAGGACCCATTCCGACTTGGATTTCCTAAATGGAACAAATCACAAACCATTTAGCCAACAATTTTGATTCATGGTAGATGACACCAAACTCTTAATTCAAACGAAAAAAACCGATTAGCCTTTTGGCACTGCACAATTTAGGCCATTCCTGACCCTTGGAAGTCTTGAATAGCACAGACCACAGTTTGCAAAACTATTGCGCACCAAAAACAAAACATAAAGATACAATATTGGTGAGGATGAATTATTACCACGATGGTGTCACCAAGTAAGTGTTTGAAGTTATCTCTGAAGGCACGCATGAAGTCAGCATAACACTGAACAGGTGTTCGGCCCTTGAGTACTGGGAGGGTATCACAACCAAGTGATACATACTCATAATTCCTTCTCCCCCATTGATCAGTGTATACAAGGTCCGGATCTCTATCAGTCTCTTCCACAACCCACTTTGGCAAAGGAATACTGCAAGCGAAGTATGTAATTTTCAAACGGACCTATGAACTCGTAACTACTCCAAAACAATATCAATAATTAAAGTCTTAAATCTTAAATAAACTTAATTATATACTCAGAATCTTATCCTCCCCTCTCGTGTGTAAGCCAGGTTAGACAAAACACAAATATTTAGTTGAAGGTAGCAAAGTACGGATTCTGAACTAGAACTCAAACTCCACTTTTCAAAGAGCTGCCTATTATCAATATTTCTCTACGTGAAAAGCAGGTAAGCACGTAAATGTGAAAAGCTAAATTTACTTTTCACATATTTTGCCAAGCTGCTGTGAGCTCAGCACATATTTTGCCAAAGCAACACCATTTGGGTACTGAGAGTTAGGGTTCTCTCACACATTCTCACTATTATTATTTATTTTAATATTATTTTTTATTACTATTTATTATTTTTACTGTTATTTAATATTCTATTATTATTTTTCATACTTTTTGACTCACAGTCGGTATCAAACATTTTCACTATAAACGTAACTAACACGAACTTAAAAAATAAGCGGAAAAATCGACTTGAATGCTAGAGAGAGGGGAGAAACGATACGCACGTGACGGAGTCACCGACGTTTCCGCCACATTGGTGAAACGACATGACGGCCTGGACCTTGAGACCGTGCTTCTTTGCCATTTCGAGGAGCTCGGTGTAGCCTCCCCAGTTGTACGCACCCGGCGCGTCCCTCTCCACCAATCCCCACCACACGTCCATCATCACACCCTCAACCCCAGCGCTCTTCAGAGCCTGCAAGCTCGCGTTCATCGCCTTCCTCCTGTTCACCGTGTTGTTCATCGTCACGCTATCCAGAGGCATCATTACGTAGACAGGGACCCCGTTCCCCTTATCATGTGCAACCCCCTCCCTGTACTCCCTCGCGGAAGCCTCCGTTTCCGGTTCTTTCAGCTCCGTCGCGAATGCTTGGCAGGCCACCGATAGATCCGGCCGGGTCGCCCCTAGAATTGGAGACCGGCAAGGGCTCACCGGCGGAGATATCGCGTCGCCAATGTCTGGTTTTTGGACCCTGCATCTGAGACTCGACCCCGAAGATTTCCACACAGCAGATGCGCTCAAAGTCGCTGTAGACTCTCCGGTTATGGTCCCGGTCTCCACTGGAATCGGTGTTCCGGCGAGGGCCCCGATCTGGTGCGTCATGCTCAGGGACATTTGTATTGCAATTGCTGAAAAATGGAACCGAAGCAGAAATAAAGAGAGAAAAGAAAGCGTGGGAAAGTTTTGAAAATCGAGAATTAGAAC
Source organism: Juglans microcarpa x Juglans regia (assembly GCF_004785595.1). NCBI lineage: Eukaryota > Viridiplantae > Streptophyta > Magnoliopsida > Fagales > Juglandaceae > Juglans > Juglans microcarpa x Juglans regia. The sequence continues at coordinate 36,109,085 of NC_054594.1, read as the reverse complement.
CAGAAACAGTTAGAATTCGAACCTGAGTAATGAGAAAGTAAGCGGAGGAAGAGCTCTGGCATTTATATAGCTGAGATCGGATAGGATTATTATATTTTTACTCTTTCACAACCGTAAATCACGCGCCACGTGTATACTACACGTGGCGGAAGAGGTGCAGTCGATAAGGCGACGGCTACGATAACTCGATGCACGTGATGATGGACGGTAGAGATGTTATTGCGCGTGAAAGGTTCCAGCGAACGCGGTGTAGGCGCTTTGAGTTAAAGATTCTGGGGGAGGCGGTGGGAACACGTGTGAGAAAGAGAGTGGTCACGTGTCCGGAAGAATGGGGCCAAACGGGCTGCATATTACTACTCTTTTGTTTTCTACGTTTGCTCCGACGTCACGAAAATAAAAGATGAAAAATAATAAGAGTCGCGGTCCCAGCCGATCGGTTGCGAAATTTGCTTTTATTTTATACCAGCCAATCAGTAGCTGCTACGTAGGGTCTCAACAATTTTCTATTTACACTCGCATACAGGTAATGAAACTAAGTTCTTTCTCTCACTCCCCTCCACGCACATTCTGCTTACCTCTCTCTCTCTCTCTCTCATAAGGTCTCTCTTGAATTAGCATTAACCACATTTTGATTGGTTGTCAAGAAAGTACGAAAATAAAACCATGAACAAACCACATTTTCAGTTTTTCATATTATAAGCATGTTCATGAACAAATTTAATAGCAATTAATTTTAAGAAAAAAAAAAGTAACTGATTGTTAGTTAGCCATACCAGCTGGTCTTCTTTTTCTTTGGTTGGTTAATTCTTAATTTTCTATACGTAGCTCATGATTAGCTGGCTTTAATTGAAATTTATTTGCAAAAAGAAAAGTCTTTAAATCAGAATCAGAAACAGTGAGAACTGTGTTTGAGAACATATCATTGAAGAGAAGGAAAAAAGAGACAAGTCTTCTAAAAGCAACACCCTAAAATCAAACCATTGGAGCAGATAAAATACATACAGAGATAGAAATGGTGGGCCTCAAGTGACCGTTATTTGATTGGCATGAAGTGGCCCCAAGAATTCACAGGAGAGAGGGAGGGAGAAGGAAGGGGAAAGATATGAATGAGGGGAAGAAGAATTCGTGTAAGAAAGGAGGGGAAGAGAAAATCTTACGCGTGCGAGTACATATATTTCATTCATGTACTTCATATGTGGTAAATTTGTATTGGTGGGTGTAAAAACAAAATTCTCACCCAATCGTTTTAAGTTTTTCTCAAATAATAAACGCATATTATTTTTTACAAATCACGTAATTTATGATATATACTGTGAAATATATTATAAAATATATGGCGGAAATATTATTATTTTGAAAAGACAAAGATAGGTTCCATTAACATGTGTCGGTCAATGGATAGAGGAAGCTGCCTGGTGATTTGTACCACCGTCAGCCAGTGAAGGTCGGACACGTTAGCTGAGCTTCATCTTTGGGTATATCTCATTGGGATCTGGAAAATTTTCTGAACTTTTTGAGGATGATGAGTGGCCTTGATCGATCAAGGTGGTGGGCCAATATCGAAGTACTTTTCCGACCATTAAGCGAAGAATAAATGATAATTTAATAATAATAAAAATAGTTTATTTTACATAATGGGATAGAAATATAACTGAGTTGAAAGGTAATAATTTTTTTTCGTACATAATACAGAAATGCTTGGATCCCGAAAATGGGTCCGAACATTTTTCTTGAAATTGTTTTTAATTTAAAATTTTTTATTTAATGATTAACTAATAATTTTTAATGATATTATAATTTTTTTAAAATATTTATGATGAGTAAAAAATATATAAAAAATAATAAAAAAATGAAATGCACTTTGGAAACATTTTTTCAAGACTTTTCTTCGGTGGCTGTAGCATGTAGTGCCACTCTATAGAATATATTATATCTCATTCCTATTTGTTTGTAGTTTGTATCAATCAATCAATTTATTATTTTGAAATAAGCATCAACTTTTTTTTTTTTTTTATAAAAACAACATTGATCGAGCGGTCAAAGTCAGGAAGGACATAGATGTGTCTTACGTAAAAAGGACGTTGCTACATCGAGATATGATGGGACATCTTCGAGCATCAGTAATGACTTTTTTCTTTTTTCTTTTTTTAAGCAAGTTGCATTAAGCAGAAACATGTCTTAGAAACTGGAAACGATTTTGGCGATTTCTTTTGGAGGAAGTTTTGGTTAGTCCGTTTTGAATAGAATTTTTAATTTTGGTCAATTTTTATTGGTTTTGCTAGGGTTAGTCGTGGAGGCTGGCCCTCCCCCTCATACGGCAGAAGTTGTCACGACAGCACAGACCACCAAAACATTTGTGTAAACTGTTAACGAAACGGAACAGTCTATGTTTAGGACTCCTATGAGATATCCAGTAGAGGTTGATAGTGAACAGGGGTTTGTTTTTTTAGAAGTAGAGATGTCGAAGGCTGCGGATGATTTTAAATATGCTCTGGTTCTGAAGTTCTCTCGTACTCGACCGTCCATTGATGATATATGTTCTAATGTTGCGAAAGCTTGGGGTTTGAGTGTGATCCCGATTATGAGTTTTATGGATGACTTGCATGTCCTTGTTCAGTTGCGATGTGAACGTGATTTTCTGCATGCTTGGGCTCGTGAAGGACGTATCATGTATGGGTCGAGTTTCAGATTGTTTAGATGGACCAAAGATTTTGACTTGTCGAAAGAATCTCCCCTAGCGCCTCAATGGATCTTTCTACCAGGACTACCTCTTCATCTGTATCGTACGGATTGTTTACAAATTCTTGCGACTCGTTTTGGCCGTTATTTGGGAACTGATAATACCACTATTAATAAGACCAGAGCATCTGGAGCACGGTTGTGTGTAGAAGTAGATCTAACAGAGGAGCCAGTGGAGGGGTTTCCTATTATGATGTCGGCAACAAAGAAGATTTGGCAGAAAGTGAAATATGAGAAGCATGGATATTATTGCTTTAAGTGTCATAGATAGGGGCACACTTCAGTGGTTTGTAGGGTCGGTGTATGGAGTTCTGAGAGAGATCAAATTGCTAAACAACAACCAAAGTGGATTTGGAAGGAACAAAAAAAAGAATGTTGAAAATACAGTGAAGGAAGGGGAGGGTGAGGTGTCTGGAAAAGTAATGATTGAAGGGAGTGATAGGATAGGACATGATGGTCCCTCTTTATCTGTTGAAGGTATAGCGAAAAACGGGGAGATTGTGGAGGTTTTAGTTCTTAAAGAAGTGCAGGAAAATGAATTGGAGGATGAGGAGGTTTGTGAGGAAATTGAATGTGAGGTTGACCCGAGAGTGGCTCAATGTGGTGTTTTGATTCAACAGAGTGCACCACAATTGTTAGAACCGGACTTGATTGAATTGGAGTTGGTTCCAAAAGACTCTGTTGAGGGTGGGAATGAGGGTGGACAGTGCCAAGTGGTCTCGGCGGTTTTGGAAATGGAGAGTTGTGGTGGGAGATCGGAACGACATTTGCCTGTTGAAGAAATCAGGGACTATATGTCCGATAGGGCAGAGGATGAACTTGTGGGATTATTGATACAAGAAAAAGTGTATGAGTCTGAACCGGAAACTACTAAACTTGTAAGTAAAGCCTAGGGTGTGCAAGGGGTTCGACAATCACAGCGGGTTGCTACTCACACCTCTAAACTTAATTTATGATTGATACAATTTTGATGTGGAACCTTAGGGGCTTGGGTACTTCTCGGAAGTGCCTTAAGAGTTTACTCAAAAAACACAGAGTGGGTATTGTGGGAATTTTGGAGCCATTCCAGGATGCTGGAAGAATGAATCGTTTGGCTTCGTATTTGGAGTTTCCTAAATTTTGCTGTAATGAATCCTTGAGGGGGAAAGTTTGGATTTTCTGGAAAGAGATATATGATTTTGGAGTAGTGCATATGTCAAACCAAGCGGTTTCGGGATGGCTGTGTTTGGCTTCTTACCGTATTATGCTGACCTTTGTCTATACAAAATGCTCTCAGATAGAGCGTAAAGGGCTGTAGGAGGAGCTTGAAAATTTTCAGGTTAATGAGTCTCCATGGTTGGTGGTCGGGGACTTTAACGCAATTCGTTCGAACGCTGAACGGATTGGGGGCAACCCAAGGTCATTGTTGGCAATGACGAAATTTAATGGCTGTGTGGATACTTGTGGTCTTGTGGAGATGCGTTTTCAGGGCCGAATGATGTCGTGGTGTAATGGTCATGTGGGATCTTCAAAAAGTTGGGCTCGCCTAGATAGAGCCTTGGTAAATATCAATTTCTCTACTAATTTCGGGTCGGCTTTTATGGAATATTTAATGAGAAAGTCGTTTGATCATTGTCCTATGGTGTTGCATCTGAGTTTGCCGAGATCGTCGTATGGGCCATCTCCTTTTCGTATTCAAAATATGTCGTGCTTGCATGAGTCTTTTATTAAGTTTGTAAAGGATGTCTGGGTGCAACCAGAATGTAGTCATGGTCTTTTGAGGTTGGCAGCTAAACTGAAGAAGCTTAAAGTGGCATTGAAAACTTGGAATAAAAATATTTATGGCAGGGTTGATCTCACTATAAAGGCACTAGAGGAAAAAATGGAGTTGCTTGATTTTCAGCTCCAAGAAGCACGAGACCCAGCAGTGGAAGCAGAGTTCCTATTGACTGAGATGGAATTAGTTGAGTGGGAGACTAGGAAAGAATGTAGATGGGCACAAAAAGCAAAGCGGAAATGGCTTCAAGAAGCGGAGCAGAATTGCAGGTTTTTTCATGCCTCAATTAGTCAAAGATGGAAGGCCTCTGTTGTGTCGTCCATGTGTCTAGCAGATGGGACAACGTTAGCAACGCCGGAGGAGATTCATCAGGGGGCTCTAGACTATTTCAAAAATTTCCTCACGTTGACGCCGAATGTGCATCAGGCTGAGTTAGCAGATTTAATACAGCATTTGATTTCGGAAGAGGATAATGATCGACTTTGTGATGCCCCTTCGGTTGAGGAGGTTCGGGCAGCAGTATTCTCTATTCCAAAACATAGCTCGTCGGACCCAGATGGCTTTGGATCTGGTTTTTATATGGTTTGTTGGAGTAGTGAAGGATGATGTGGTGGAAGCGACGAGAGAGTTTTTTAATGGGGCTTCTTTGCCGATGTTTTATTCTTCTTCTTACATTGTTTTGATTCCAAAAGTGCCGGATCCAAGAAGTTTTGACAAGTTTCGACCCATCAGTCTGTGTTCGGTGGCTTATAAAATTTTTTCTAAGATTTTGGTTCAAAGATTGACAAATTTGTTGCCTAAGCTGATTTCACAGGAGCAATGAGCTTTTATCCCGGGACGTAGTATTTTTAAAAATATTACGCTTGGACAGGAGATGGTACATTCGATGCATAGAAAAAAAAATGGAGAGAATATTATGATGAAAATTGACATGGCGAAGGCTTATGATAGAGTCCATTGGCCGTTTCTGTTGGAGGTTATTGCTGGATTTGGTTTTAATGGTTAATTTTGCAGGCTAATTGCGGAATGTATTCAATCTCCGTGGTATTCTATTATGTTGAATAGTATTTATAAAGGTTTTTCTCAACCTACTAGAGGCTTGCGACAAGGAGACCCTCTCTCGCCTTACCTTTTCATTATTATGGAAGAAATCCTCTCTTGACTTTTGAATCAGAAATTTATGGAAGGAAGCATTGGTAAGTTTTATCATCCCCTTGGAGCACCATTGATTTCCCATTTACTCTATGCGGATGATCTTCTGATTTTTTCAAATGGTGATATACGATCATTTCGAATTTTGTTGAGAACTTTGGAACTTTATAAAAATTGGTCTGGGCAACAGATTAGCAAGGAAAAATATGCTATGTATTTTTTCAAGCATATTAATTTGGCACGTAGGCGGGCTTTGTTGAGGTGTTCCGGTTTTGTTGAAGGGAATTTTCCTGTGACATATCTAGGGGTTTCTCTAATCTCTGGTCGTCTTAATGCCAGAACTCTTGAGCCTCTTATACAAAAAATTCGTAATAAGGTGGCGGGGTGAAAATTTAAGTTCCTTTCTCAAGGGGGTCAGTTAGTTCTTTTGAAGCACGTTCTCTCGTGTATGGTAACGCATTTGTTAGCGGTGCTGGATGTTCCGAGGGTCACGTTGAGGAAAATCAACGCAATATTAGCGAATTTTTTTTGGGGAGATGTGGATGGTAAGGCCAAGAAGAAATTGTTCTCTTGGAATAAAATGTGTATGCTGATTGTGGAAGGGGGTTTGGATCTTTGAGTGTTTGGGGATGTGCAATGATCTTTGCATATGAAGTTTGCATGGCGATTGTTGGCTATGGATAATCTATGGACTTCCTTTTTCAAAGCGAAGTATGTGAAACGTGGTCATTTACTACTTGCAAAAAATTATCTAGCTTGTTCGAGATTCTGGAGGTCGGTTATGAGAGTAATGCCAGATGTTTGTGAGAATATTAGTTTACGGGTGAAAGAAGGACGGGTGTCCTTTTGGTATGATAAATGGCTTGATTCAGGGCCACTCTGTTTGAGTGAATCAGCAATTGTAAGTCCTTTCCTTAAAATACAAGAGTGCTGGAATGTGAATGGCTGGGATGTACAGCAGTTAGAGGAGTTGGTTGGAGTGGAGACTATGGGGGAGATTTTATGTAGTTTACCTGCACTGAGAGAAGGGACGGATATTCTCATTTGGAAGCCAACTTCGGATGGTGTATTCTCTACAACTAGTGCATGGGATGTAATTCGGATAAAACATGCAGAGTCTCCTGAAATGGGGTGGATCTGGCATAAACTCTTATAAAAAAAAATATATGTATGTATGTGGAGGGCGAGGTTTAATTGTCTTCCTGTGGATGATAAAGTGATCAAATGTGGTATCAAGTTGGTGTGGAGATGTGATTGTTGCACGAATCGGCAATGTGAGACGTTGGCACATGTGTTATGCTCAGGTGAATTTGCGTCTCAAGTCTGGGCTCATGCGGAACTGGTAATGGGGATGCCAGTGATGATTGCAAGTACATGGTGGGGGAGGGTTTCCACTTGGTTTGCCATAGCAAAGAAGTCGTCTCAAAAGGGGATTCTGATTGGTTTATTGCCCACGATTATTTCATACAGACTATGGCAACGCAGGTGCAAGGCGCCCATGGAAGGTCGATTGGAATCTGTTGAAGGTGTCTAGTTGTCTATTAAGTATTGGATACGAATGTTGATGGCTGAGTATGCAAAAGTGGATTTTGTTTCGGTTAGTGATGCACAGGTTCTTGCTTCTTTGGATATTCCTATGGTGTAGACGCAGATCCATAGACAACGTATTGTATGGTGGACTAAGCCCAGTCCTCAAAGGTAAAGCTGAATGTTGATGGGAGTTGTAGGGGTAATCCGGGGTCTTGTGGGGGCGAAGGTGTTATTCGAGATGGCCATGATAAGGTAAAAGGAGCTTTCTCTGGTTTTTTTGGTCAGGGTACTAATAATGTGGCTGAACTTCGGGCCTTGCTTGAGAGGGTGAAGTTATGTAAAGAAATGGGTTTCATTAATGTGGAAATTGAGTGTGATTCAAAGGTAATAGTTGATTGGATCAATTCTGGTAGCTGTACGGTATGGTACCTTTGGGAGTTTTGGGAAGAGCTAAATAAGGAACTTCATGGAATATTTTTCTCTATTTAACATATTTATAGGGAAGCTAACCAAGTTGCAGATTTTTTGGCTCGGCAAGGGAAGCTAGCTTGAATTGTAGATATGAGGAAGGAGATGTTTTCCCACTTCATTTGAGAGGCATGGTTAGGATGGATAAAATCGGTATTCCTAATCTTAGAGTATAGTTTATGTGTTGGTTTTTGATAATAGGCTTGTCTAGTTGGTTTTGGTTTATTTTGTTTCATTTATTCGTTTGGTTTTGATTTAGTATCCTCTGCCATAAGTGAGAGATTACTAATAAACTTGAGACGGGGTCACTAGATGTGTGACTACCGGCTCTTTCTAAAAATAAAAAAGTAAAAAAAATAGAAATTACTGATATATAACATTGCTCAGAGCATCCTCATTGACTTTGCCAAATGAGAAAGTTAGCAAAAATTTAGATAATTTATACCAAAAAGACTCTACATTGGATTGGTCATCTTCAAAATAATTTAGATTTCCGCTACAGTGATTGGCCAAATATAGACAACCACAATTAGTTCACCAAATATTAAAATACTAATTTCTCACTCCAATTACACACGCAGGAACGGCAACAAAACGCCAAAGTATTTCTCACCCGTAACTCTTTCTCCACTTTGGTTAGTGAATAAGAAATTTAGATAAGTTTAATCTCAATTTTTTGTTATTAGCATTAAATGACATTTGAAAATATGATTTTTTTTAATCTTAATTTAATTAGAATATAATTATTATTAATATTAAACTGGTAGAATTATAAATATGATACAAATAAACTAAATAAAAACTTATTAATTTAATAATATTTTATTATTATATAGAGAGTGAATGGCTAATTCAATGTGGAGATTGAATTTAAATAGAATAGGCAAATGTAAAAAAGTGTGATATTGGCTAAATTTTGAATATGGATATGGCCAATCCAATGAGGATGCTCTAAGAGAGTCTTTTCCGCTGTAGAATTGTAGTAGTGATGTAGAATTGTAGCAGTGATGAGAGAATTTGGATTTGGGGGTATTTATTAAGTTATGCGTGCATTAATTTTGTGATCGATAAATTTTTCTTACCTTCATTCCTTAAATGACTCTAGGTGATATCTGATGTCGTTGATTATTGGACTCATGATCCGTTCTTGGATTGATGAAGTATTTAAGATTGCTTGGATAGTGACTTTAGAGTCGCCCTCTAAAATTGTTCTTTCTAACTTCAACTTCTCTGCTTCTTTAATGTCCATTAAGGTTGCAGATGCTTCTCCAACATTGGAGCTTACCTTGTTGATGAGATTGGTTTTTGCAAATAATAACTCCCCATTGTCCGCCCAACAAAGAGATGCAAAAATGGATCCTTCGTTTCTTGTGGTCACATCGAATGTGATGAGTTGGTATCCATCATGTTGTCTTTCTTCAAATTCTTCAATCTGGTTTTCTTAGTCTGCCCATGCTCTTGTATGCTGTTTAGCAAGCTTAAAAACAGATTCTACATACACAGAAATGGAGGGTGTTGCGTAATCATGTTCAAGCTTATTCCTTATGAACCAAAGGTGATCCATCGCAATAGTAGCAAAAATATGGAAATCATGTTGCTCTTCTTCAGGTATTTTTAGATTGGGGGACGGATTAATGATGATGCTAATTCAATTGGAAATCGGTTGGCTTGCAAAGTAGGAGGTATCAATCGGCCACTTAGAATGTCTCCACATTACTCTAGAGAAAATGCAATTAAAGAAGAGATGAGGGAGATCTTCAGGTTCAGCTTTGCATAAGAGCATCGAATTTGATCTTCATCAAAGGGAATAACTTTACTGATCATGGTTTTTGTAGGGAGGATATTGTGGCTAATTTTCCAAAGAAGCATTTTTAGTCTATCCTAAATCTTCATCTTCTAAAGGATCTTCCAATTGATGGGTAGGTTACTAGTAGGAGAAATGTCAGTCTGATGAACCAAAGCAGTATAGGCTGATTTTACAAAAAAGTTCCCAGAAGCATGATGGAGCCATTTGGTCTTGTCGAGAATATGTTGGAAGTTATGGTTGGCTAAGGAAATTTTTTGGATTTCTCTGGTGGTATTTTTTTAGAAGAGGGCATTTAAGATAAAGGTGTTCCAACGCCTTGACTCTTCTAAGATAAGCCCTCGAAACAGTCATGGAGTGGTCAACAATATTATTTGTGGGATGCGGTTGAGGTGTACTGGTTGGCAGAGTGGGAATCTAGGGGTCAATCCAAACTCTTGTGGTGGCTTCGTTATTGATCTGATAACACATACTGGCCCTTAAAAAGTCTCTTTGTTTTAAGAGACTTTTCCAACACCTGGAGTCTGTTGGCTTGGGGAATACCTCTAGAAAGGAATTTGATCTTACGTATTTCTTAGAAAGGGCTTCTTTCCAAAAGCTAGTAGATCCATTGATGAAAGTCCAAGCTAATTTGAAACTAAGAGCTGAATTGAAGATGGAAGTCTGTTTCAAACCAAGACCACCCATGGATTTAGGCAGACAAATCGAATTCCAAGACTTTGGGGTAAACTTCTTTTTTGGTTGTCTTCATACCCCCACCAAAACCTCCTCAACAATATCAATTTTTTTTTGCCATTTCATTAGGGAAGAGAAAAGTGGACATGGCATAAGAGGGCAAAGAACTTGCCGCTGATCTGATGAGGACAGTTTTTGATGCCTGGGAAAGAATTTTTGTTTTCCAACCTTGGAGTTTGACTTGGATTTTCTCGATGAGTTCAGATAGGAATTTCTTCTTTCCAACACCATTGGTGAGGAGCAGGCCCAAATATTTAGAATTTGGAGCTGAAATTCTGAAGTCAAAGAAATTGTTAACATCATTGATAGAGTCTGGATTGATGTTTGCACTGAAATAAAGAGAGGATTTCCTATTGTTGATATTTGGTCTGACCATGAATTATAGGTGGTAATACAATCTGCAAATGCTTGGGCATTTTGAGAATTGGTCGTACAAAAAAAGAACAGATCATCAGCAAAGAGCAAATGTGAGATGGAGGGTCCTTCTCTTGACAAGTTTATGCCTCTAAGATAGCTGAGGTTTTCTTTAGGGATGATGAGTCTAGAGAGCACTTCAGTGCCAAGAATGAAAAGAAAAAGAGATAAGGGATTTTCCTGTCTTAAGCCTCTTGGGGCTGAAAGAAACCATATGGGAATCCATTGATAATGATTGAATAGGAGACAGTAGAAATGCATTCTATAATCTAATAAATCCATTTATGATTGAAACCAATGTGATGAAGAACATCCAGAATAAATGTCTATTCCATAGAGTCAAAGCTTTGGCCATATCAATTTTGATAGCCATAGTACAAGTTCTGGTTCTTCTTTTTTTCATAAAGTGAAAAATCTCTTGAGCTAAGATTGTGTTTTTTAAAATGAGTACTTGGCAAGAAAGTACATTGATAAGGGGAAATGATGCTTAGCAAAGTAGCTTTAAACCTATTAGCGAGAATTTTTGCTATTATCTTATAGCAAACATTTGAAAGACTAATAAGTCTATATGGATTGATGTCATTTGGATTTTCCACCTTGGAATCAAAACCAAATTGGTATGATTGAGCTCTTTTAGGAGTTTTTCTTGAATGAAGAAGCTTTTTATGGTGGCCAGAATGTCAGATTTGATGATTTTCCAAAATGTTTTGTAAAAAAGGCGCGTAAAACCATCGGGACCTAGAGCTTTTGAAGACGGAAGAGCTTTAACAACAAGGAAAATTTCCTCATCAGAAGGAATATGGCAAAGAAAATCATTTTCAGCATCAGTGACTTTTCTTAGAAAAAGATGATCCAGATCTACAGGTGGTATAAGATTGGAAGAGGTGAATATGTTTTGAAAATGATCCAGGATGGTTACGGAGATAATGGATGGATCAGAAGACCATTAATTTTTTCCCATTTTAAGGCTTTCAATGTTGTTGCTTCTACATCTGATCACAATAGAAGCATGAAAGAATTTAGTGTTTAAATCCGTAGTAGTGAGCCAAGTCACTTTGGATTTTTGGCGCCAGGGAGATTCTTCCCTAAGACGAAGTTCATGAAGATTTGCTTGCAGGCCTGATTCCAAAGAGATGGGAGAGGATATTTGATTTTGATCTTGGATTGAGGAAAGAATTTCAGAAAGATTTTTTATTTGGGTTTGAATATGACCAAAGTTTCTGATGTTCCACTCTCGAAGGGCTTTTTTTGTATGCTCAAGTTTTTTTGAGAGGATAAAGGAAGGGGTTCCTAAGAAATTGCAATTCCATACTTTTTTAATAATCCCGAAAATAGAGGGGGTCTCTCAACCAAAACTCCTCAAATTTAAAAGCTTTGGGGGAAGGCTTTCTATTGGATGAGTCCAATAAGATTGGAGCGTGATCAGAGGAATCACGGGTGAGCGTAGTGATGGATACATGTGGGAGCAGATCAAGCCAAGCTAAATTGACAATCCCTTTGTCTAATCTTTCTTTGATAAGATTGTAATCGTCCCTCTTGTTTGACCAGGTGTATTTTGGACCATTAAACCCGATATCAACCAACCCAAATCTATGCATGAAGAGAGGAAGCCCATTCAGTTTAGGGGATTGATCAAAGAATTTACCCCCTAATTTTTCTGATTGAGATAGGATCGAGTTAAAGCCTCCAATTACAAGAGAATGCCCAAACAAAGACTCAGTAGTCAGGTTAAAAAGATCCCAAAAATGTTGTTTTTGACTAAACGGGGCTGGGTAGTAGACAAGGTTCAGAAGCCATGGCATTAAAATGGGATCAGAGTAGACCAACACAGTTATCATATTGCTAGAAATATTCACAAATTCAATATCGAAACCATGATGATACATTAACAAAAGGCCTCCCCATTTTCTTGTAGGTGGGGAGTGGACAAAAAATGAAAAGCCAAGCCTATTTACAATACGTTTATTATCACTTGGAGATAATAAGGTTTCTGAAAGAAAAATTACTTCAGGATTATAGATCATGATATTTGCCTTGAGGGATCTAATTGCACGAGGTCGAGCAATACCTCGGCAATTCCAAGCAAGGAGCCTCATGGATTATTTCGTAGTAGTGAGAACCTTGCCACTCCAGTCATTGGATTAATGGGAAAAAGATTCATGGTTTGAGTCTGGACTATATTACCCGAAACTATCATGGCTTGCCTCTGGTATGAAGCATAGTGAGCGGTCGAGCTATTCATTTTGCTCCTACGCTGACTGGGCATTCAAATTTTACTTTACGGGTTGGAGGGCATCCTATGGAGGGGTGCGGCACAACTTTGAACTCTAAAGGAGTATCTGTAGAAATATGCAACCCAGATGCATGACGGATTCCTTCATGCTCCTTGTTGACTATATCAGAATCGACCAATGACAAAGGAAGATAGAAGGATTTTTTTGTGCGGGTATTGAGAGACTATCTTTGTTGGGTTTATGATTTTCCTCTTTTTGGTTGACTAATTGGACGAGGCTGGTGAAGATGCAGGAACTATGGATGCAGAAGCCATGATCCTCTGCTCTAGGGTTTGGTTATTGCTCTGATGGATGGGTCAAAGAGGTGAGATTTGGGTATTAGGAAGGGATGGGGCTGGGTTGAGTTGAAAGGTATTAAAGGCAATGCATGCACGTCCAGATGGGCTAACCAAAAGGGATAGATTTGGGTTTGGTTTGGAAAGTTCAGTGATAAATGGGCTTTTGTTGGCTTGGAGTTGGGCTAATACTTGATTGAGGAAGAAGGGATTGGACTCAGGTCGAGTTGGAGTTGGGCTTGTAGGCTCAAGGGGAGGGGTTGAGGATGTTGGGTTGACTTTAGGCAGAAGGGCGGATAATTCCTTCAGGGGACAAGGGTTGACAATTTCGACAGAATGGCGAGTTTGAGTTAGTGGGGGATAACATCAACTGACAGTTGTGGGGTAAAAGGGGGAACCGGATGATTGTCATCAATAAAGGAAGCATCAGGTTTGCTTGCTGAAGACTTTGGAGGATGCCACATGGTGGTATGAAGTCCACGGCTAGGTCCACTCTTTTTGGGCGAAGAAGCTGTTTTTCAAGAAGCTGAATAGTGTCATCATCCTGCCTGAACGGGAACTCAATAGAACTACCTGGAAAAAGTTTTTTTTTTTATACAATATTCTTTTTTGTTCTCACTCTCAGTGCTAATGATAACAACCTTGCCTTTACCCAGGTGTTCGACAGGAGTATTTTTCATGGCCGAAGTCAAATTTTCGTTTGTCTCTTTGAATGTTACTGGAGGGAGAATTGGGTTTTCAAGGAAGAGGGTGGTCTGTAATTGATCTTTAAGCGAATCTTCAGCCCTTATCAAGCCAATGTTCATGCAAAGGTTCTCGACAGTTTCTGCACGCATCCAGTGACCATAACAAGGATCATCTAATGAGCTAGTATAAATTGGATATGCTTGATGAAGATGTCCCAAACAACCACACCCATAACAAAATTCAGAGAGCCTTTCATATTTAAAACTAATCTTTGCTGGCTTCTTGTTAATTCTGGGTAAACTAAAACCATCATAAAGAGGTTTCTCAGTGTTGATTTTGACTCTAATGCACATGAAAGGTTTAATACTATTCTCAAGGAGGTAAGAATAGTCAAGCTCTATCATATGCCCCAAGACTTTACCTATGTGTATTGCATTTTCTATTGTCATCATTTCCAATGGAAGTCCACATATATGAATCTAAAATGCTGAGAATGAGAGATCAATTTCTTGGATACTAAAGCCAGGGGGCCATTCTTTGAGAACCATGTGATATCCTTTAAAATTTCATAACCTTTGCTGAAATATTCTATTCTTTTCCAGACTCGAAGAGAAAGTAAATAAGAAAATGTTTATACCCAAGTCTTTAAATTCATTTATATTGACTTATACATCTCTAAGTTTTTACATAGTTATGAATAGTACTTCTTCAAGTATACTATTCACTCTCCAAACATTATTTTTAATGTTTTTTCTCTCACATACACATTAAAATCAACTTTGTAGAATTTATATTAAGATGATTTTGATATATAAAATTTGTATTAAGTTGATGATACAAAGTGTTTTTTAGTACTTATTAATATTTATTGATAAAATTGCTCATTTTGATATATGAAATTAATAATATTTAGATATATGAAATTTACATTTTTGAGCACATGGTGCTAATTGTAAAATATATAAAAAATAATAATTTTAAGAAAAAATAAAAAATAAAAATATTTTATTATTGTTTGGTTCAAAGATGTATAATTCAATTTGAGAGTTTTTCTTGATATGTAAAATTAATCTTCAAAATATGTGATTTTAAAAATACATATAAAAAAACCAATGCTATGCTCTTCCACATATAGGACATCTTCCACATCGAGATAAGCATCAAAAAGTCATTACATTGCTTGTAGACCAGAGAAGACTAGAAGACTTTAGCCCTAAGATAATCGATAAAATTTTACGAATGATTGTAAGATGGTTTATAAATAATATAAGATAGGTTAAATTAAATATTTTTTACATTTTAGAAAAGGAAAAATAAAAAGATAAATAAAAAATATTATAAAATTAAAATATTGTTAAGTTATAGTTTTATAATATTATTTTTATTTGAAGATTTGATTTTTTTTTTTTTATAATTGAGAAAAGTTGTAATGATTAGTTTGAAAATGTTATAATGATTAGCTTAAAAATACTTATATTTAAATTATATTTGAGAATGAGATGATATGAGAATAGAATTTTAGGATGAAATTTATTTCCAAACAAGCCCTAAGTCTATAAAAGGCAAGATATTTTATTTTAAGTTAGAATGGACAATAGTAAAAATGCATTAATCTATGTCAAAATTATGTGGCCTAATTGATATAACTCTCAATTTTTAAAATGGAGTTATGCAGTTCAATACCCCTCCCTAAATAAAAAATAAAAAACAAAAAAGCCCATTAATCTAATTCCAACAACAAAAAATAAAAATAAAAATCGTAAAAACTGATGTGATCTTAAAAAATACGTATTTAATCAAATTAATATTTAATAGTTATAAAATTTACGAATGAATGATTTAATTTTTAACAATTATATAAAAATAAGAAATTATTTCACGGGTTTGAATCACAGAATGAGTAACCTACAGGTCCTTAATGATTTGGAGGCATCCTAGAATCTAATATGATTAGGGGGTAAGTAGTTGGGTCTGGACCGAAAAAATCGAACCGACAAAATAGTTTGCTTGTGACTAAAGTTGAGGCCGGTTGGTCTCGATCTACAAGTTGTGGAACGAAAGAATTCGATTCGGTCTCAAGATCTATAAATTTTAAATCAGACCAAATTCTTATATATTTTTAATAATTTAATATATTATTTATATATAATAATTATACAAGTTAATGATATAATTTTTATTTAATTTATTATTATTATTAGTATAAAATATAAAATAATACATGCTATCAATTAATAATAAATTATAAATAATATGATAATTTATATCATTATAAATAGTTAATACATCATATATTCATTCATACTCTACTATTTAAATTTAATTAAAATAATTAGATAATTTTTTTTAAATACCTAAATTGTAAGTAAGTATGAATAAACTATAGATAATAAAATTATTTGATATTCATTAACTATATACAAAATGTATGACATTATTAATGATTATGCATACCAAAGAGTAAAGTCTAAATAGTAAGTAATAACTATTAACATCATAAATAAAATTATAGTAAAATATTTTTTTAATTATTTAGTTATATAATTCATATTAATAATTTATTTAATTTTAATTTAATAATTTAAATAATTATTTTTTTATTAATGTATTTGAAAAAAAATAACAAATTAATTGAATTGGACCGATCGGATTGGATTGGATCGGTAACTAACAGTTCTATTCAATTTCTATGGATGTTCGGTCTAATCCAACTAAGAGAAAATGATGAACCACCTCCTCGGTTCGGACCGAACCGATTTACACTAACTGTTTATCAATGAACATGCTAAAAAGAACAAAATCCATTAAAGTTGTGTTTGAATGTTGAACTGAGTTGAGTTAAGTTGAGTTGAGATGATAAAATATTATTTTTTAATATTATTATTATTTTAGAATTTGAAAAAGTTGAATTGTTTATTATATTTTATATTAAAATTTGAAAAGGTTATAATAATGAGTTGAAATAAATTGAAATGAATTGAAAAACCAAACGAAGCCTAAATCTTGTACAACAGAGGGACGTTGACGTCTTTTTTTTTTCTTCTTCTTCTTCGTAAGGTGGATTATTTTTCTCGTCTCAACCCCAGATATGCTATATTTACTTTGGATTGAGATCTTATTCTTATACGGAACATTACTTAGTGAAAATCTCATTTTTAAAAAGGTTTTACTATTTAAAAATTTGTTTCACAAATATATTTTTTTATTACGAGAATTATGGAGTAATGTTACATATAAGGGTGTAAAACAAAAATCGGTGAAATAGTAAATCAGACTGGACTGGACGGGACCAAACCAATGAGTTTAGTCCGGTACCGAGTTTGGTTTGGTATGGTACTGATTTTATTTTTAATAAACGGGTCAAAATCGATCCGATTCTGATTTTTCTTTTTCTAAAATCAGGCTGGACCAAACCGGACCGGTTCATATATATATTATAATTTTTTATATTGTATATAATATATAATTATACATAAAATAATTTTTTATTATATGATAAATTATTAATTAATATAATATTAAATTTTAAATTATTATATCACTATAGTCTATTGTATTAATAGTTATACTAATACTATATCACTATATTATATATTATATAATATATATAATATAGTATATTAAAATCGAAAAATCGGACCGAACCGGACCGAAACCAGTAAAACCAAAAGTACTGGTTTAGGAGAGTAACTGGTGCAGAATCGGTTCTTGAAAATGCAAAACATGTATATACCGGTTCGGTTTCAAATTTTGTCCAAAATTAGACCAAACAGGACCGGTTACACCAATATTTATATATAGTTGTAGAGTGTGCAAGCGTTGTACAATCGTTTTGAAAAAAAAATAGAGTTTACTATTAAAAAATTATTATTTTTCATGTAGATCCTGTATTTACTCATTTTTTTAATAAGATTGCGCAGTGCTTGTGCACTCCATGACTGCAAATAGCATTTCTCAAACTCTTTTCATGATCATTAATAAAATGAGAGGTGGTGACGTAAATTTTGAAATTTATGTGAATTTTCTTAGGAGAACATTAATGTTAGGTTTAGATAGTGAATTGAGATAAAAGTTGAAAATTGAATAAAATATTGTTAGAATATTATTTTTTAATATTATTCTTATTTTAGAATTTACAAATGTTGAATTGTTTATTGTATTGTATGTTAGAATTTGTGAAAGTTGTAATAATGAGAAAATAAGAGATAAGAAAATAAGAGATGAGATTAACTCACAATCCAAACCGAGTCTAAATATACTAAATATATTTATATAAATTTTTATTCTACACATATTATTTATTAATACATTGAAAATTTTAAATTTTGAATTTTAAAATAAAATTAATAAAATAAATCTTGTACCGTAAGTAAACTTACAAGTAAATTAGCACTAATTTTGATGGATTTTGTTACATTAATCGAGCCTGAAAATTTGAAACGTGTCGGTAAAATAATTATGTCGGTACCAGTCCATTTGGCGGCAAGTCACTGCAAGAGAATGTTGTCCGTAACTTGATGCTTCATGCCGGAGCTGCGGAGCGGAGCATTTCTGTCCCACGGCGAATCATTCACAGTATTCCAGAGCGGGAAAAAATAAGAGAAGGAAAAAAGAAAGAAACAGAAGTGGCGAGACCAACGGGTATTTTTTTCATTGAAGTTCCAAGCCGTCACTGCTCTCACAACTCTCAGTCCCTTACTTTTGAACTTAATTGCACAGACTCGTTCCCCTCTGCCTGCGCCGAGCCCCCCGAAGTCAAAGAACAGGTGAAATGATTGACAATTTGAGCTCATTTTTATTCCTTACGTTTGTCGGTTGTCCTCTGAATTCGCATTCCTAAAATGCTCCGTTCTTGGCGAAGATCTTTCGATTAGATTCGAAGAAGTGGTTTTCATTTCGACGCACTGTTGGAGTTTTTTTTGGTGAAAATTTTGATGTTTTTCTCTTAATTGAACATTATAATTATCATTATTCTGAATTGATAGATATTCGTTTCTTGCAATTGCTTCCAAATTGACCCGAATTCCCGCATATATCAGCTAGCTGCAGCCAGATTTTGTTGAGTCTGGCTGAATTGCAAAAACCGATAGGCCGATAGGTGTCGATCTCTAGGTTAGTACACCATAGATTATTGTTCTGTGCATATTACCGAAATTCCTGCTTGAAGTCGTTTTCTTTCAGGAAACTTTTTAAATCATCGTATACCTTCTAATTATTATAATTTTTTTATATTTTTATATAAAATAAAATAAAAAATTTAATTTTTTTAAATCTCAAAATAAAAATAATATTAAAATAATATATTCTAATAATATTTTTAAATCTGTTGTAGTAAATTAAGCCGGGTGTTTGATCGAGGTGGCCGGGGCAGATGTATTTATTATTTGCTTTTTTTTTTTGTTCTATAAAAAAAAATTATAAATGAGCTTGTTTTTATGTGCCGGGACTAGTATCAGTCGCAATAAATCCAAATATGTTGGGTGTTGCTTTTGCTAATCCGTATTGTTTGTTTTGCTAGTGGTGGCAATGTGTTTCAACTCCTGGCACGAAGAGAGGTTTCACCTTGAACGAATATCTCACCACAAGAATCATGAGGAGAAGCTTCTAAATCTCGATGTGATTCCATTGGGTCAAGGCATGCAGTACAAGATGCAAGGCAAGGTCTTGTCTCATGGTATGGTCTACATTATTTGTTGTGCTCGTGTATAGCAAGGTTTTGTCTCATGGTATGGTCCGCATTCTTTATTTTGCTCGTCTGATATATATACACATACACGCACGAACACTCATTCACTCACACGCACAATATATCTGTTATTGGTTTGGGTCTTTCATATAAGGATATCTGTTTAATCTTATTAAGCCGTTGTATATCTTCAGGGTGGAGGCAGAATGTTGTGGCATTTATCAGCCAAATATTGTCCACTATTGCCTCCTCCAAGGTCAACTATTGCAGCAGCCTTCAGCTCCGATGGAAGAACGGTTGCTTCTATGCAGTGAGATTCCATTTAGTCTATCTTACACCTTATAAAGGTTGGAACAAAGATTTGCGTATAGATGCTTAATTTTTAAAATAGCCTTGTGTTTTTATTCCTCCAGTGGAGACCATACCGTGAAGATTATTGGTTGCAAAACTGGGAGCTGCTTAAAGGTTTTGAGTGTTCACTGAAGGACCCTTGGGTGGTAAGTTTATATTATAGGCTCTATTCTTATTGTTCATAGTCAGGCGGGTAGAATATGCTATAAACTTTGTCTGTTCCATGATACATACTAAAGTCTTGCTGTCGTGATACTTTATTTGGCTTTTGAAGGAAAGCATTATTATTTAAACCAGTTGGAAGTTGCAACAGCTTCCATGATCAGTCTGCAACTTCCAACTGCAATTAGAAAAATGGATGTGTCAGTACTAGTGTCTTTGTTTACTGTCTTGCCAAGATTTTGTTTACTGTCTTTGCCTAAACTTACCATTAACACTTTGATCCTGAAATGGACATCTATTGCCTAAACTTACCATAAACACTTTGTTAGATTTTTGTTTAGTATTATTTTGTTAGTTGTGACTGGTGGTGAATAGTGTTTTGTAGACTTGTTTTGCTTGACCATTTCAGAGAAAAGCAAATGCTTTTTATAGATGATTGGTGGCCTAATAATGATGTTTAGCTCATGCTTCCTTTTCTAATCTCAATATTACTTGGCCTAAAATGCATTTTAATTTTGCTTACCCAAACAAGCTTATTTGAAAGTTCACTTTTGTGTATTCCACCATGTCAAAGGGTGGGTTTCCGCTCATTTTTATGGAAAATGTTCTTTGCAAAGCATGACTACAAGCTGGTAGATGGAACATGTTTCTTTCTGGTGAAATGGTCTGGTTTTCATGTAGTAACCTTGGGAAGGGAACATGATTATTCGATTCATTTGTTTTATTTATAAAAAAAAAAATGACTACAAGGTAAATGGAATGAAATATTTCTTTTGTTATTGAACTCTTATTGCTTGAAAAACTGGCATGAACCAAGTGATGAAGAAAGTAACCCAATTGAAGCTGGTAATGGTGGATAATCAATTGTACTTATAAAACATTATTGCTAAACACTAGCACATGCATTTGCAAGCATACAATGGACTTTTTCGGGTGATATTGAATCTGATTTGTATCTTTTCTCTGACTGCCCTTTAACTAGTTAGGACTGTTTGGGTGCATTTCTTGACATTATTTTGATCTATTGTCATTAATTTCAAAACCATTTTGAGGTGCTGCAATATTTGTACATAAATTTTTAAACTCATTTTCTTTACTCTTTTTTAATATTCTATTTGAATATAATATGCAAAACTAGTTAACGAGCTTTTTGATTTCTTGGCTGCAGGAATTGACAATGGACTATTATTTGGTGTGAGATTAAATCACTGATAGGAAGATTGTGCTACTGATTTTGTAACTCATTTCTTGTAATTTTGTATTTGGTAATGTAATTTATAAATACCATTAATGTAATTTATAAATACCATGAGTGTAATATGTTGTGGATTGCATTGTGATGCATGTATAGATGAATATTGGATTTTTTTTTTTGTTCACATGCATTTAGTGTTTTTAGAACACAAATATTATGTGTTTCATGAACTTGACTTCTTAGAAAAACAATTAATAAAATACTAGCTTTTACAAAAAAAAAATCCGGATACAACTCGAAACCCAAATTTCTAGATTTCAAAAATCCGGATCAATCCAAATTTCGGTCTGGAACTAACCTGGATCAACTCGGTCTGGATTTCAACCCGGATTTAAAATCCGAATTCCGGTTCAGATATACCCAAATTTCCAGATCGTAATCCGGATGAACAGCCTTAACCGTAAGTAAACTTACAAGTAAATTAGCACTAATTTTGATGGATTTTGTTACATTAATCGAGCCTGAAAATTTGAAACGTCTCGGTAAAATAATTATGTCGGTACGAGTCCATTTGGAGGCAAGTCACTGCAAGAGAATGGCGTCCGTAACTTGATGCCTCATGCCGGAGCATTTCTGTCCTACGGCGAATCATTCACAGTATTCTAGAGCGGGAAAAAATGAGAGAAGGAAAAAAGAAAGCAAGAAAGAGAAGCAGCGAGACCAACGGGTATTTTTTTCATTGAAGTCCCACGCCGTCACTGCTCTCACAACTCTGTCGCTTACTTTTGAACTTAATTGCACAGACTCGTTCTCCTCTGCCTGCGCCGAGCCGCCCGAAGTCAAAGAACAGGTGAAATGATTGACAATTTGAGCTCATTTTTATTCCTTACGTTTGTCGGTTGTCCTCTGAATTCGCATTCCTAAAATGCTCCGTTCTTGGCGAAGATCTTAAGTTTCGATCAGATTCGAAGAAGTGGTTTTCATTTCGACGCACTGTTGGAGTTTTTTTTGGTGAAAATTTTAATGTTTTTCTCTTAATTGAACATTATAATTATCATTATTCTGAATTGTTAGATATTCGTTTCTTGCAATTGCTTCCAAATTGACCCGAATTCCCGCATATATCAGTTGCAGCCAGATTTTGTTGAGTCTGGCTGAAATTGCAAAAACCGAAGACCAATAGTCGTCGATCTCTAGGTTAGTACACCATGGATTATTGTTCTGTGCATATTAACGAAATTCCTGCTTGAAACTCATTAAGGCCTCGTTTGCTTTGATGAAACTTTTCAAATTATCTCATTTTATATAATTATTATAATTTTTTTTTATATTTTCATATAAAATAAAATAAATAATTTAATTTTTTTAAATTTTAAAATAAAAATAATATTAAAAAATTATATTCTAACAATATTTTTAAATCTATTGTAATTAAGGCCGGAGTGTTTGATTGAGGTGGCGGTGGCAGATGTATTTATTATACGCTTTTTTTTTTTTCTATAAAAGAAAAATTATAAATGAGCTTGTTTGTATGTGCCGGGACTAGTATCAGTCACAATAAATCCAAATATGTTGGGTGTTGCTTTTGCTAATCCGTATTGTTTGTTTTGCTAGTGGTGGCAACGTGTTTCAAAAGTATCGTGGGAGAAGCTTCTAAATCTCGATGTGATTCCTTTGGGTCAAGGCATGCAGTACAAGATGCAAGGCAAGGTCTTGTCTCATGGTATGGTCTGCATTATTTGTTGTGCTCGTGTATAGCAAGGTTTTGTCTCATGGTATGGTCCGCATTCTTTATTTTGCTCGTCTGATATATATACACATACACGCACGCACACTCATTCACTCACGCGCACAATATATCTGTTATTGGTTTGGGTCTTTCATATAAGGATATCTGTTTAATCTTATTAAACCGTTGTATATCTTCAGGGTGGAGGCAGAATGTTGTGGCATTTATCAGCCAAATATTGTCCACTATTTCCTCCTCCAAGGTCAACTATTGCAGCAGCCTTCAGCTCCGATGGAAGAACGGTTGCTTCTATGCAGTGAGATTCAATTATAGTCTATCTTATACCTTATAAAGGTTGGGACAAAGATTTGCGTATAGATGCTTAATTTTTAAAATAGCCTTGTGTTTTTATTCCTCCAGTGGAGACCATACCGTGAAGATTATTGGTTGCAAAACTGGGAGCTGCTTAAAGGTTTTGAGTGTTCACTGAAGGACCCTTGGGTGGTAAGTTTATATTATAGGCTCTATTCTTATTGTTCATAGTCAGGCGGGTAGAATATGCTATGAACGTTGTCTGTTCCATGATACATACTAAAGTCTTGCTGTCGTGATACTGTATTTGGCTTTTGAAGGAAAGCATTATCATTTAAACTAGTAATATGATTTTCTATGATGTGTGCCATATGGGAATCTATCATATGGTGATTGCCTGTTAGAAAAAATTGACTTATTTGAAAATAGATCTTATTCCAAAATTATCATCTCATCTCCTTCCCAAACATAATTCAAATACAAATATTTTCAAACTAATCATTACAATTTTTCCAAACTTTCAAACAAAAAATAAAAAACAATTCAATTTTTTTCAAATTCCCAAACAAAAATAATATTATAAAACTATATTCTAACAATATTTTAACTTTATAATATTTTTAATTCAACTTTTTCTCTCTCCTTTCCGAAAACCCAAAAAATACTCAACTCAAACTATCTCACTACTATTCAAAAACTATCTTACTACTATTCACAAAATTCTCATCTCATCTCACTCCTCACACGAGCCTGTCAAATGAGCTCCTTTTCATGCTCATTACAAGAATGCATTCACACCGTTAGATATGATGTGTTACATAACATACACCTATTCTATGAATTTTCTGCGTGCTATGCATCTCTCATTCTCATATTCCAGTGGAACTTTTGCAGGTTAGGTTTCATCACTTATATCCTGAAATACTTGTGAGTGGAAGTTTGGATCATGAAGTTTGTTTGTGGGATGCTAATACTGCAGAGTGTATAGGATCACGTGATCTTTGTAATTTCTTCTATGGCTTATATAGCATTTTGGAGAAGAATATCATGTTGAAATTGTATAATTTACATATGGATATGACAGTTAATTTCCTTTTCTCCTCACAGATTGTCCTATCGCTTCTATTGCGTTCCATGCACGGGGAGCTTCTTGCTGTGGCTTCTGGTCACAAGGTGAGGATTTTTTAGCTTTGGATTTTACAGTGTCTAATGTTGACTTATTCTTTAATTACAATAGTTTATAATTTCTTTATTAGCTATATATATGGTATTAAGGCTGGAGAGCAGAGACATATACACCAGCCATTGTGCTGAAAACACGCAGGTCTCTTCGGGTGTGCATTTTCACCCACATGCAGCCCCTTTGTTTTAATGTTTTAACTGCCAAAGTAACCTCTCTTTGCGGTATCAGACCACTATATGCCTTTTGGCCTTTCATGTTCTCTCTTTTTGGTTCTGATATTGTGCTGATTTGCAGGTCAATGACCTTGACTCATCAGATTTCTCAAAGACACTTGCAACTTCTCCAGGTTACTTGCATTATCCTCCACCCACTGTGTACTTGGCTGGTGCTCATTCCAGTGGTCTTCCTTGTTTGGTAGATGAACTTCCTCTCATGTCTTCACACCTTTTGGTGTGGCCTTCATTTGCCAAAGATTATGGGAGAACATCTTTGCAGCCTACATATGGGGGCGATGCAGGTTTGGCTAGTGTGCAACAGAGAGTGGATCCTTCTGCTTCAGTGCGGCCTCTGAGATATTCCACTTTATCAAGGTAGTATGAACTTTTATTTTCTCCTATTGATCCTAATAACTCATTACCTGTGCCAGAGGATACGGGAAATGATTCTTTAATGAGTGAAACAGATGACGCGATTCCTCAATCTGCTATGGATGCCATGGAGATGGTGGAAATGCATCCTGAAGAGAGAAATGATCGCTTCTTTCCTTTTGGTGATCCAATGTATTGGGAGCTACCTACCCACCCGTGGGTAGCCCAAGTGGTAAGGGCGAACTATTATGCATAAGCCCCATGTCACAGGTTTGATTCCCCCTGGGATCAAATTGCGATTTAAGTGGGAGGTCATAGCGGTGGGTTGCTGTGCTAGTCTCCCCGGGTGTTTAGATTCCATGGGTGAGTCCTAAGGGCTCTGCTGTGGGGTGGTTCCCCTGCCATTAAAAAAAAAATGTATTGGGAGCTACCTTTCTTGCAAGGGTGGTTAATTGGACAGAGTCAAGCTGCGGAATGCACCATGGGCTCAGTCAATGCTTCAGCCCATGAGAGTTTATCAACATTTAGTGAAATGAAAAATCTTATGGCTCCTTCAGTTATGCTGATCAGTGTCAGCCAATCTAGAGTTACTGGAAGATCTAGTTCCCATCAGCATTCTTTGCATTCTCGCATGAGGTCCAGATTGGATCCAATGAAGGTTTTAACTTCAATCACATTCCATGTGATGGAAGTGAACTTGCAACCTTGATGGCTGTTGTGGAGTTACCTTGCGCTGTGAAGCTAAGAATACGGCCGCATGATGTTAAAGATCCTTGTGCTCTTCTTGAAGCAGAAAAGTGTCTCTTAACTATACCGCATGCTGAACTTTGTGGGTATAACCATTAAATAATAGAGTTCTTCTATTTTTATCTTTTAAAATCTGTTTTGAGCTTGTTGCTACCATAAACATTCAGAAATCTGTAAATGGAAGTAGGACTTTTTGGTAATTCTACTTATCTGAAAGTAGTTCTTTCTTGGAGTAACATTTAGCTTGAAGATAGAGATATGATATTATTCCAACTATCCTTGTTTCCCCCATTATGGAACTAGATACCTTTTCTGCCTTTCTTCTTTTAGTAACATTAATGTGTAGACTAACTTGTCAAACTATATATATATATATAATGTGTATGATACACGATACATAACATCGGAGGGATGTTTACTTGTCCAGATATGTTTGCAGTGAAATGGGTGCTCATTTTTCACCTTGTGGGAGATTTTTAGCGGCCTGTGTTTGGCATGTGTGCTGTCTCATCTGGAAGCTGATCCATGATTGCAAGGCCAGGTCCACAACAAAATTACAGTGGCTGCAACATCCCCACAGCATCCAATTTCAGCTCACGAAGTTCTATATGAGTTTCCGATATATTCCCTCGAAGAGGCAACGTAAAGCTTATACCTACTCATGTGTCATGTCTTTTTCAGGTTTTGATTTATGCTTTTCCTTGTACTTCTGCCTGATAATTTATGCTTGTTTATCTAGATTTGGTTCAGTGCTTGCATTACGGGCAATACGGGCTGCCCATTGATTAACTTCAATTCAGGTCAGTTGCTTTCTGGTGCCTCTTTTTCTTTTTCTTTTTTGTTGGAGGGGGTGATATGCTTTTGGGAGATTGGATAATCTCTAATGATTGGATATATAGTTTCATTTGTCTCACATGATACGGGTCAGCCTTCTCTAACAAATGAATGCATGCGTTCTTATGGAAAATAAAAACAGAAATAGTTTATAATTATATGAGTTTGGTAATGTCAACGGTAAGAAATATTCTTTGTACTTTTGAGAGGTATCTTTTGGTGTGCAAGAAATTTTACTTGGTTATATCAACCTTGAATTTTTTCCTTTGTTATAAAAATTTTGAATTGCATCTTTTTAGCAGTTTTTTCTTCACAATCAAATGGCATGTGTAAAGGAATATTAACTCTCCCTAAAAGTTTTGGCAACTTTTTCTGCTTGGTGAAGATTTAGTTGTTTTAGTCAGAAGTGAGGTGTGTAAGCCCGCAGATTTTACATTTGATTTATCTTTTTTGCATCTAATGGCAATGTTATAATTTAAATTGGTGTTGTGACACAATAATGACCTATTTTTACAAGCATTAAAGATTCATCAATTGTATTTATAAACTGGAAGCTGTGCCTGTCTTGTATTAAAGACGTTCATTTTTATGTCCTTACTTCTCTCCTACATTGGAGCACTTGTTACTTGCTTACAGTCGACGCAATAGTTCACTTCTCAAGAGTGGGGGTGGTGGTGGACGGGTGTAACACCCCCTTCCCGTAGGCTAGGAGTGTCACGTACTTTTCATAAAAATAAAATCCGGCAAGAGATTTCAAATTTCATAAACGAAATCAGCAATTTATTTTGTAGCAAAAGGTCTAATAAAAAGTCTTCCAAAAACATTAAATGAAATAAACTGAACAAAACTCATGTCATAAAAATATATTTTATTTTAGAAAGTCTGAACAAAAATTTAATGCTCCTTCTACTTCTGGCCTGTTTGCTCGTAATCATTATCACCACCTGGGTGGTTTAAAACATGAAAATAAACAAAAATGAGTCGAAGACTTAGCAAGGAATCCATCACAACGTAGACATACTAAACATAAGGTTTTCATAAAACTTTTATGCTGAGAGTTTAAAAATTCATGACTATTCATACTGATGCTTGTGTTATGCATGACTGTTTAACTGAATTAACTGACTGATCTGATTATCTAACTGGCCAACACACTTAATCTTGTGTGTGAGGTTGTGCACCGACCCCACGTCCCGCTGCAGCAAGGGGAGCTGCTGATAGTATTCTGGCATACTATGGTGGACCATGACTGAGTTCGTGGCTTGCACATCCACCCTGAAACTGAACTGCATTTGTAGCATGCATCTGAATGGCCATCTAATTAACTGAACTGATCTTATCTTTCACTTGAAATTAAGATGGCTTACGTGTCTTATATATATGAGATGCATGACATACTACATACATAATCATAATTTCTGAATTTAAACATGATGCGGAATGACAAAAATAGTATGCTATGCTGGATGACATGTTTGCATATGACATGAGTGGTGCATAAAATAATTGGCTGGAAAGAACTGGCTTGAATACTAATTATCTATAAACAGAACGATGATGATCCTAAACTTGTGATCAAATTACTTACCTCGCTGCGTGTCTTCTTGAATAACACTTCGTAACTTGAGACCTATATGAAATAATAACTATCATTAAATTGGTTTGGAAACACATAAGTACTAATATCTTACTTAATTAAATCTACAATCTAAAAGATAGTGTTAAACATATCAATAAATCCTAGTATCTAAATTACTTAAAATACTTATTCATAATTTAGATGAATACTCAAACTATTTTAAAATAATTCATAAACTTAAATTCATAAACTAAGTTTTATTTCTTAACAAAATTATTAAATCTTATAAGAAACCTAATAAATTCTATTAAATATTTTTAACATCATAATTTTATTAAATTCTTAACATAATAATTTTATTAAATTCTACTAAATAGACAAAGGAATATTAACAAAATATTTACAAAACATCCTTATAAAAATAGTATTTGATTAATATATTTATTTAAAAAAACTGACTTTTAAGATATTAAGCCCAATATAATTTATTAAAACTGTTGTTGAAATAAAATAATATCAAGCCCAATTTAAAATACAAGCCCATTTAAACATAACTAAAATAGTTTCTGTAAAAGCATATAACCTGGCCCAATAACATATAATACTGAACTACATGAGCCCAACGAAAATGAGCTCAAACACCCGCGCAAGGCCAAGGGCCCAAGGCCCATCAAAAGCCCACGGTTTCCTTCTAGAAACAGAGAACACGGCTAAACCAAAAGGAAAGTAGAGAGTTTGAGAGAGAGGGGTTCTGCGATCGGAAGACTCACCGAGAGAGGTCTGAGTGCGAAGGCGACTCCGGGTGGCTGGGAGAGATAGGCGACGCGACTGGGAGTTCCTATGGTGGTGCGGCACCGAGTGAGGGAGAGAGAGAGAGAGAGAGAGAGAGAGTTTAGAGAGAGAAACTGCAGGACCGAAACAAAAGAGAGGAAAAAAGATGAGGTTGGCGGCAGTCGGCTTACCGAAAAGGAGTGGCTGAGCTGGGGCTGGGCTGGTCGGCACCTTCTGTGACGCCGGAGAGGGAGTTCGGCACCTCTAAGCAGCGTGGAGTTGTTGCGAAAAGGAGTGGGTGGCTCACGAGTTATTCCTCTCGTACGAGGTAAGCGCTATTTAATATTGGTAGAAGATAGAGAAATAAGAGGAAAACCTAGAGGAGTAGAGACGTGCATGAGAAATGAGAAATGAGAGTGGCGACGTGCGGAGTGGAAATCGTTACTCATCAACAGAGTCGGTTTTCCACTAGAACGTTAGAAACAGACACTGAGAAACATACGGGTTTGAGATTTAAAGTGTTTGACTAAGAGGCTAAAAACAATAGATAAGGTTCGATGGAGATAGAGAAAATAAACTTTAAATTTCAAATCAAATCTAGTGAACGTAAATATGATGCAATATAGAAAATCATTATTAAAAACAAAGCTCTAGCAATTTTAAATAAAACCATTAAAGTAATTATAAAAAAAAATAAAGTAAAAATAAATTCTGATAAAACTATAATAAACTAAAAATTTCACTAGGAAATTTACTTATATACCCTAAAACCAAAACTATAATGTTACAAGGGGTTATTCTTGGACATGTATGTTTACAGAACTTCGTTACCCAAGACTACAATTTGTCTCGTCTGGCCATGTACATCGCTCTGGTTTATGATTTGCCTTCATTGAAAAACTAATTTTCACCAATCAGGTCTACAGAGTTTCTGTTTCTGATATGGAACTTGTGAGAGTTCTTCCTAGTGCTGAGGATGAGGTCAACGTAGCCTGCTTTCATCCATCAGTTGGAGGTGGCCTGATCTATGGGACTAAGGTAAACAAGACTTGGCATGTGCATCTTTGTATTTGGGTATCTATAGCTTAATACTTCATTTTTCTTTTTTTTTTTAATAGGCAAGTTATGTTGGGCTTGTTTGTGTGGAGCCTAGTTCTGTTTGTGTGTGGCCTAATTTGATGGGCTGCCTTGACAAGAATTCGTTGTAGTCTTTTAGGCTTGGTCCATATTTGCTTTGGGGGGGGGGGGGGGGGGGGGGGGGGAGGGGGAGAATTTAACCTGTTTTGGCCCTTGGTCCGACCCAACCTGCAGACTAGGGTTTATTAATCCGACCTTACCCACTAAATAAGGTTGGCTATAAATTGTATTAAACCCTTGTACAGCCACACTGTATCTTTGATTTGTCATCTAAATAAAATCCTCTGAAGTTCCGTGCACCAAGCCACGTAAATCTTGTATTTGTGTGTGATTGATTTCGTTTTTGCTTTACTTTTTCTCTTATCGTTCATAACAAGTTAAACGTTTTTATTAACCAAATTCCATTTTTCTTTTAAAATTTGTTTTGCTGTAAATGCAGGAAGGGAAACTAATTGGGATCCTCCAGCATGATTGTTCTCAAACCACAAATTGTGCAGCATCTCGTTTTCTTGCTGAAAAAAATCTCAAGGTAGGTTTAAGTATGATGGTGTCCTCCTTAGAAGCTTTTACTCCTGTGTAGATTTATGCATTTTTAAGAAGGCATTCTCCTATGTATACTCTCAGTTTACATGGGTTGCGTCCCTAGTGCCTTTTAACAAATATCGATGACTTATAAAAAAATAGAACACTGATGTGTTTGATAGATTACTATTATTTGCCTCAAACATAGGTTTTGCAGCCTGAATGATGCTGCTTGTTTGTTGGTTGCATGTTTAACTTTTTCCTTTCCTAAAATGATGTTTGTAAAACTGATAGGCGCTTTTGACTCATTGCTAGGGACTCGTTATTCTTTTCTTTTTATTTTGCTTTTGTTGTTGTTGATAAGGGAACAAAAAATAGTAGCTTTATATGAAAACTGTCGAATATTTTTTGGTAGCATTCACATGAAGCTTTGAAGCAAAACTTTGTAAGCACTTTATTTAGTGAAGGCATGCCAAGTCTTTTGCGGCCTGTGTGTTGAATTTGTTAACTTTGCTCAATGCAGTTGCTTCACATGTCATGGATTAAACTAGTCTGTCTATGATATGGACCTTCATCATAAACTCTTCTTGTTTCTAATTTATTTGAATATTTATCCACCAAGAAAAATGGGCCATTCTTCGTGATTGTAACATGTTTCCACCGATTTTACCAACAGACCACATGAATTCTTTGAGCTTGTAAAATTACAGGAAGCCTTTGTCATGTGCCTGCATCCACATGCATGTTTACTGAAATTATCCAAGTATCCCTGTAATGCAGCAGAAATATCTACCAATTCACTCAACAAATTGGATAGTATTCAAGCATGCAATTAATTTAATAATTAAACAATAACATAAAATAAATAAATTGCATAACACTAAGATTGGAATCGAAGGGAAACCCTTTAAAGAACTCTTTAAAGGTAAAACCGTACGGAGCAACCAAACCCAAGAAAGTCAATCTTATTATTTGAAAATCAATTACAACTACTCATCAATCACAAAATCTTTGCAACTTGACTCTCTTACTTGCCTAGACAAACGACCCGTTTGTCTTCTATCGCAGTAGCAGTCAGAACTTCTGACGATTTTCAAATATTGTATATCCTCCTAGAACTCTAGGGGATAAATTTCAATCACACGATCCTACACACTTGAAGTACGATCACACTCAAAGAGATATCACAAATATGAAGATTCACTAAGTAATTTTCTTATCAAACGATGCACTAGAAAGTACTCTAGAAAATATGTAGATCTGAATCTCTGTGGATCCTAACCAGTAAAATCCTTTAAATAAACAATCTGGAAAGAGTTCCAGTTTCAATAGGATTCTGCTGACGGATAGAATCTGTCGTGAAGATGTCCCCTGACGGATTGCTGACATGTCGCCATAAGTTCATAACTCTTCTCTGCAGTAACTAATTTATGTTCAGCTTCTGTTATGGATAACTTCTTGATAGTTCGAATTCTTTCTACTTGATATCTTCTTTTTGAATCTTCTATTCAGATCACTTGAAATCTCCTATCTTTTTGAACATTCAATCTTGATCAAAAGTCTTTTGAACTTTTATCTATTTAATCACTTATCTTAGAATTCAAATATTCATATATAAAGATAAAGACAAATTACATTCATCCAATAATTCAAATAGATCCTAGTCATCTAATTCTAGCCAACAAACTTTTACATCAACATTTACTTTTACATATGTGTGCCGGGGATTGACCTCTGTTGAGATGCAAGGGATTGATCTCCAGTTAGATTTTTGTGCCATGAGCTTCCTTTAAACTTTCATTCAAGGGATGAATCTTCAACTTTGTGAACGAGTGACCTAAGAGAAACTCATGACCTTCATTTGAAGGGCGATTGAAGAAGTCACTCTCTATGTGGATGAACTAGTTGGATCCCACGTGGTACATCCTTAGAATGCTGATGAGTGATGGCCCGATGGGCAAAAGAAATTTACAGACAAACGATACAACTAGGGGTGAAAACTGATCCATTCGGCACGATTTTTGAGCAAAACCGACCCGACCAATGAGAGAAAATTGGATGGAGCAACCAACCGTAACCGGTCAATGGGGAGGAGGAAACCGATCGAGATGGTTCTCGGTCGGAGTTCGGTTCCCTAACGGCGAGATTCTTCTGAGAGAGAGAGAGTTGAAGAGGTGTAAAACGCAGGGGAAAAGGTGACTGGGGAAGAAGATGATCCCATCTCGAAACGACGCCATTCAGTTTAAGTGGAACAACGTTGTTTCATACATACTTTTTTTTTTCATACGTGATAAATAAAATGACGCCGTTTGTTTCTATTATGTTTTGTATACTTATAGGTGGAATGACGTCATTTTGATTAGTATATATTAAAAAATATTTTTTTTTATTTTATTGGTCGGTTCAGCGGTCTAGTCCAGGTTCAAACCGGAACCAAACTGCTGAACGTCGGTTCCTTGAATTTTCCACCACACACCGGCTGATTCTCCACCGGTTGCAGCTGATTCCTAACGTGGCCGGTCGATTCCATCGATGGCGGCCGGTTGTGTCGCTTTTTGTTCAGCCCTAGATACAACTATAATTTAAAGTTTCTTCGATTACGAAACATGGATTTGTAGCTTGTAATTGTTTGCAAAACAAAAAAAAGAAAAAGAAAAAAAAAATAACACAACTATTTCATTGGCGTATAAAGCCAGACCGTAGGTTTATGCAGTAACTTGAGCCTGAGGTGACAGACAATGAACAAATATAACTAGCTCTCGTTTGTACTCTCTCAGTTATAAATTAATGCGATGGTATATATTTACAGATACCTTAGGTCTGTCTCTAATCTTGCTATAAATTTTTGTGACAGGAAATAACGAGGCGGCTCGAATTGGAGATGATCTCCAGCTGCAGATTTTGTCCTACGGTAAGCTCAATCACTCCTTGGGAAGGTCCGAACTTGTCTTCCTTTTATTTCGTGAACATTAATGGAGTCTTTTGGATTTGGGAGTGATCATCTAGGCGTGCCTGATCATGAAGTACTTGAAAAAGGATAATGTTTAATTACTTGGGTGCTTCGGGGAAATTATAAAGAACCTACTTGGTTGGACAAAATTAATTTGCATCCCAAAGCCATACCGGATGTAGCTTTTCTCGTGAGTGAGTGGACCTTGTGTTTCAAAAAGAAGGGTGCACTTGTTTATCGATATGACATAAAGAGGGAAATGAATCTTTGGCATTTTATGATCTTGGAGAATAGTACTTTTGTAAAGGCTGTCACCCATATTTGACGTACATAGATAATTAGGTGTATCATGTGGTTTTCTTTGCATGTCACCTCTCCGACTTAGGAACCACAGCTTAAAGCATCTATATCCGGTGCAATTACATCATCGTGTCAGATAATAATACGACTCGAACATGGCCAGATAATATACCAACGTGTGTCCAAGAGTTTAAAGTTGAATTTAAAGGTAAGATCCCTTGGCACGTGGCATGATATATTCCTTGGCAATACGGTATGTTTAGGATATGATAATTGCTACTTATATAAAAAAATTATACAAAATAAACTTATAAATTGATGTGATTTTTTAAGATCTATTAAATTTATTTTACAATAAAATTAATTTTATAATTTAATATATCATATCGAATCACATCAATTTATAGATTTAGTATTGTTTAATTCTTTTATGTCTAAAAGATATAGCTGGCACTTGTGTCGGTCAAAAATAGAACTTCCTTGATTTGAATGAAAAAATAAAAAAGAGAGATCCAAATGGTGTTTTAAATACTTATGAGAGATGTTAGAAAAAATTATCTAATGTACTTTATCATGTTCGTGAGCATTAGAAGAATCGGGGATGTTTGGATGTCAATAATGTTTGAAAATATTTGAGAATTATAAGAATTTGTTTGATATTAGGTTTTGAAAAATAAAAGCAAAGAAGTTGAATATTTTTTTAAAAAAATAAGTAAAAGGTTTTTTTAAAAAATAAATATTATATTGGAATTTGTGAAAAAGATATAATAGATGAAGTTAAAAATTTGTTTCAATATAATTTTTTAATCAAATTTTATTTTTTAATTTATAAAATTTGTATATTTTTATGTTTAATTAATGATTAGGTAATAATTAAATTAAAATTTTACAATTTGAAATATATATATATATATATATTGTATTTAAGTTATGAAAAAATTTAAAAATTAGTTACCCAAACATGTCTAAATCTTAACCCAAGCAACGTCATATCTTTTACATGATTCTGCGTCATATCAAATATATTATATATGTACATTTGAAATAGCAATAGATTTTTATTTTTAATTGTTTTTTAAAAAAATAGCACTCATTTCCCTCTTTTAGGCTTCTCTCACATGCCGTCGGCATAGAATTTGTTCTCGTATGCGCACCTACTGTCCACCACCACGTTCAACTGTTCTTTTGGATTTCACATTTTTTGTTAAAAAAAAAAAATAAGAGCAAACAAAGATTGAAAATAGCAAATAGTGAGACGATTATTAATCTATTTTTTAGACAAATATTATTTTATACTCACGAATTGAGTCCTAAAAAAAAGGAATCTGACAATTTTGCTTTTAAAATACAATACTGTTTATATAGTATGCAGATTGTAAATTTTAAACACTAATTTTAGAATAAATAGATATAATAGCAGCAATTATAATCTTTCATTTAAATTTTTTTTAAAAAAAGTTTCTATCATAAAAGTGTGAAGTAACTGTAAAAAAGATAAAAAAAGAATGTAACTATTATTTTATATCTACTTTTATATTTTAATTTATGTATTGTGAAACTCATTTCCTTATAAATTACTAAAAATTTGTGTCTTTTTTACGTAAGACTAATAAAAAAATCATATTAAAGAAAAATTTTAAAAGAAGTCAAAATTAAACTGGTGGAAATATTAGAAATAATCCAACATCTTTTTGGTAAATTTCACTTAGAAAATTGTTTCAACTGAAGCCAATTTTGCATAAATGTACTGTTAGCGAAGTGATTCACAGAGCACCGACAATGTTACAACTTTTTTTTATTGCCAAAGGACAATCCTACTTTAGGGAAGATTCTTGGTGACACGCGAAGCCGTCTTCTGGCTGCTCATGATTCGTAAGCTTTGCCTCAATATGTCAATCTCTCGCTCTTTCTTGTATTCTTCATGCTCCACAGAAGCTACTCTCGCTTTCAGTGCTTTGATGGTCTCTTCCTTGGCATTGAGTTCCCTCTGCAACTCTTCTATCATCATCTCTTCTTCCTCTTCTGCTCTCCAATACTGCACATCCCCTGCAGTACAAAACAGCAAGTTACCGGTAATCATTCTTCGTGATCTTGGAGTTTTTTCCTTTTTCTTCAAAACCTATTCTTTCATGTGGGTTATTGCAGAAGATTGGGACCCAAGTTTTGACAGATCCAACTAAGAAATATGTACTAAGTGTCCCACTTCGTTTGTCGTAAAAGTGCATATGCAGTGAACTATATCATTTTTTCTGCATTTCGACCAGTTTCACTGAAACCATGATTATGTGGCCAATGATCTCACCAATATTTATTCGACTTTGGGTATGCACAGGATGAAGATTATTTTATGTAGATTAACCAAGGCCATTGCATTACTGTAACAATTTCATTCACATTCTTCTTTCCTTAAAGCACGTTTCATATGCTTAAAAGGGTTTAAAGTGTGAATATTCTGAAGGAAATACATAAACCTAAGACATTCTTTCCTTTTTTTTTTTTTTTTGGCTGAATAATTGAGACATTCTTTCATGTAGGGTAACCGAAAAACATTCTCTTCAGCCCTATCCCAACACATGAACAACAGCAACTGAATCATGAATTAGAATTTCTGAATAGTGTGTGAGCACATGATATACACTAAAGAGAGAGAGAGAAAGAAAGTGTACGTACCATGATCATGTGTTCTCTGAATGAGATCATCAAGCTCCATCTTAATTGCAAGATATAGCTGCTTCCACTTCTCCACAGTCTCATCTCGCCGTGCTCTCTCCTCCCTCATTTGCTCCACCATGAAGCTGGTTCCCAACATTTCCCACTCTTTGATCTGATCACTCTTCTTCTCCCCCATCCCTCTGATCTTATCCTCTTTCTCTTCCACCATCTTCCTCAAGCTCTTCACCTCTCCTCTTAGCCTCTTCCTCTCTTGCTTCCACTCCGCCTCCTTGAATGCAAAAATCATCATGTCCCGCTCATAACCCTTGCTCTCTTTCTCCCTCTCACAAATCATCTCCCTCATTTCTTTCTGCAGAAACCCCGTCTTCTCCATCAACCCACTAACGTCTTTGTCAAACAAATTCTTGCTCTTGTTCTTGCTCGCATACACACCCATCTCAGTTACTTTAACTCGGCGATGGGAGTACTTGTTCTTTTAATCTTACAGAAAACTAGAATAGAAGTGTGAATGACATAAATTCATGACGTTCCCCTAAGGCTCCCTCCATTAATAGACCTTGACTTAGAACTCCGCCTAATATATACTCTACTCGACATCAGGTATCTCCAGTCACTGTTGCTTAATCATTAATGGAAGCATCAATGAGGCTCGTGAAGACGACTGTCTTCGATAGATTGGAAACTTAAATGACCTGTAAGCAAATATAAATGGAGACATCCTGGTCACATGCGATTTTTGTCTAGGAGCGTGGGGTAGAAAATAGAAATCACCTCCAATTATTGTCTGCTTCCAAAGGGAGGCCCCGGCCTGCGGGGTCCTGCGAGTCTTATTTCCTTGCAATTTCATTATGGCGATTTGTACTTAAAAGCATCCTTCCACAGTTGCATTCTCGTGGATGTGACAATACACATTCCTAATGAAAATCACACTCCAACTGCTGATTTAGAACGAGGTACAGTCTAGAAAAATTATTAATTTTCGCAATTCATTCTTTGCCAAACTTTGTTTAATTTGAATAGTAAAATTAATTTATAAAAATAATATCGTTTTATAGAATTGTAAAAATAATTATACGCGTATCATGATTTACTTATAAGTTTATATATATATATTTATTTTAATTTTATCATCTTCAATTGTGTTTAATGAAGAGACATTTTACATAGTTCAGATTCTGATCTCGTTTGTTTTAACAACTTCTCTTAATTTATCTCATCATTATAATTTTTTTAAATTTTTATACAAAATAAAATAAATAATTCAACTTTTTTAAATCTTAAAATAAAAATAATATCAAAAAAATATATTATAATAATATTTTATTTAACTTTTAACTTTTAATTTTAATCTCGACACGTCTCATTTACGAAAATAAATGAGGCTGGTTGAACAGTCACAAAATGTTTCATATCAATAGATTAGAGATGATGAAGTGTAAACTGATCTAGTGAGATTACTACGGGGATATTATTTAGACTATCGGTGATAGAAAATAAAATATGATAAAAAAATAAGATGAAAAAGAGAGATCAAGCAGTATAAAAGAGATCATTTAAGAACTATATCTTTATTATTTTTAATTGTGATTGAATAAAAAATATCCATCCCAATTTACAAATAAATTACATAAATATGAGATAAGGTAAATATTTTTAGGAATTAAATCTCTTTATTTGATAATTACAAAAATTAAATAAGTTGATTCTATAATTATGAAATCAAATAATTAATTTGTTTGGTATTAGCTCAACAACTGTGTTCAATGAACAATCATTTAGCACTGAAAAACCATAGACTAGTCGTCCTCTTGTCGGGCAGCGGGCTGTCTGTACCCGGAAACTGTTCTGGCCCAGACATGGTTCTACGATGTTATGATATTATCTTGGACCAACACGAACCTTGGAAAATACATCGAGAATATGGCTCAATTAGAGACGAGGTATGATATTATCTTGGACCAACACCAACATTGGAAAATACTGCATCGAGGATATGGCTCATTTAAAGATGAGGATATTCATGCTGCTGCAAATTTATTCTATTTTGTAGTTAGGTACAGAACATTAAAGTTGTTCATCTCTATATGAAAATTTCCATACATCTTTGGATTCTCTGGGCGAGAAAGACCTGCAGTTAATGCGTTTGGAATCTGATTTTGCCCCAACAATGTATACACAAGCACAAATAATTGAAAATGCCAATTATATGTCAATGATGGTTAAATTTGCAGTTGATCCCCAGTCTGTTAAGAAAATCCTTTTGTTTTTGTTTTGTTTTGTTTTGGTCAACATGGTGCGTTGATGCCGAAAATATCGCACCACAAATCCGAAGAGGCTGAAAGTGAAAAAAGAGTCATTCTTGACCTGTTGGGACGACTCAAGTTTTGATCAATGTGATTCGGAGTCTCCAACAATGATCCGGTGCGACTGTACGGCATTGGTGCGTACATCCATGGTAATAAATAAGAAGTAAACACAGAAAATATAAAAAGAGTGAGACATACAGATTTACTTAGTTTGGCATAATGCCTACGTCCACGGACGTTTGGGGATGGAAAATCCATTATAATATAATTGTTTACAGTTTCTCATAATCTCTCATTTCTCACTGTACAATAGAACTCAGAGATTTATTTTCTGAAGGAGATATTCTCACTGGAGCTCTCATCGTGACTCCGTGAGGTTGAATAAGCTAGAAAAGAAAAACCCAAAATCCTAGAAACCCTTTCTCGTCCGGTCGGATCCCTTTTTTATTCCTCTCATTGGGAGTGGAAAGGGATGACAACTTTATTCCACTACTCATTGGCGTATCTAGCTTGCTTTCTTTGTTTTCTCCATTTTCTCTTCTTTTTTCCTCTAACACTCTATTTTTCCTTGTCTCCTATTTGTCTTTTCTTCATCTCTCTTCTTATTTGTCTTCAGTGGGGGCCCCTTTAATGGGCTGGGCCTGATATATTTTATCCCCTTCAGTTGCCTGCGATTCTTAAGGGTAATTTGTTCTAAAAAGGACATTGAGAATCTTTAACATAAAATATGCAACAGAAATGCAGAAATTCATAGCAACCCATAAAAAAAAAAAAAAAAAAATTCGTGAGTGGGTACCCGATTTTCTGTTTCTCTTGCATTAAGCAATAAAGATTTTCAAGAGTGAGGTTAGGCGAAAGTTTGGCTCGACTGCATGAAGTGCGAACATGGAGCTCGGCTTTGGCGAGTGATGTGAGGGAGATAGGCTCGATCGTGTAAAATGCAAGCGCAGAGCTTGTCTTGGCAAGATAAATGGGAGGTTAGTTTGACCGCGTTAGGTGCAAGCGTGGAGCTCGTCTTGTAGTGCGAAGACCAAGTAGTCAAATGACCTAACCGCTTGTTGGGCGCCTGGGGAGCCAGGCGGAACCTAGCCTTTCCTATTTGTTAACTTGTTGCATAGATAACTCAGGAGAGGCAGTTGAGGCACAAGTGTAACACTCAGCTTTTGCTGAAGGAGATGCCGTATCAGAAGTAATGTTGGGCAGCCAAAAGACTAGATCCATGTTTCACTGTGAGGCAGGCCAGGCCGTCATAAGGCTCGACCTACCTGTTGAACCTCAATGGGAAGGTACGTGGGAGATGTTTGATAGTGCTGCAAAAGTCAAATTGGTTAGTGTAAATAATCTCCAACCACAAGTGCGAAATTTGCAAACCTAAATTATCTTTTTGGAGTGTGGTGAATGTTTGAGGCGATTGTTATGGCATGAGCGTAACACTTGGCATTTGCTAGGGAAGATGTTGTGCTAGTGTTGTTATCCAAGGGCGAGTCAAGGGACTCAGCTTGGTGGCACAAAGGTCGCCAAGTCAAGGGACTTGCGTCCGACTAGCCTTCTGGGCAAGTAAGGAGACTGGTGCCCAGCCTAAACTTCATGGTGAATCAAGGGACTCGGCTTGTAGCATGAAGGTCAGTAAGTCAAGAGACTTGTGTCCGACTGGTCGTCTAGTAAGTCTAGGGGTAGGTGCCCGACCCAAACTTCGTGGCAAATCAAGGTACTCGACTTGTAGTACAAAGGTCAGTAAGTCAAGGGACTTGTATCAGAAGAGCCCGTTTGGGCAAGTCTTGGGACTTGCATCTAGCCTAACTTCGTGGCGAATCAAAGGACTCTGCTTGGTTGCACGAAGGTCGACAATTCAAGGAATTTGTATCCGACTGGCCGTCTAAGCAAGTCTGACACTTATGCCCAGCCTGGCTTCGTGGCGAGTTAAGGGACTCCGCTTGTAGCACAAAGGTCGAAAAGTCAATGGACTTATATTCGGTAGGCCATTTGGGAAAGTCCTGAAACTTGTGCCCAGCCTGATTTCTTGGCGAGTCAAAAGACTCAGCTTGGTTAAAGAAGATCCTTGTTTGTGTTAAAAAAGCCAACCCGGTTAGTGTAAATATCCCAAATCATAAATGTGAGGTTTGCAAACTCGAATCGCTTTGCTAGTGCATGACGAGGGTTGGAGGCGTGCTGGCGAGGCCTGTGGGCAACCATGTTTCGGAGATGATAAAGATTCGGGTGCCAACGATGCCAAGCAGCTTATTCTAAAGGAGACATATGAAGACGCTTGAACAATGCCCAAGTGGGGCTATGTAGCAGTGTTCCACACCATATAAACTAATTTTGTTAGTAAAAATGAAATTCACACAAATCTTGAGAGAGAAAACTGGGATGTTTTAGCCGTTGTAGCTAATATTTGCTTGATTGAAATTGTTTGATGTTGGTGGTTATTGATTCATCTTCTTCTCTTTATTTATTTATTTATTCGTCACCTTTTTTTTTTTTTGGAACCTGTGGGGCATCATATAACTCTCTTTGGGATAATCCTTGACCACGTGGATGGACTGGTCGTTGCATGGGACATGCAAGTCCTATACAACATGTAGCCCAACGAGTCTCATTGGTTGGACATTTTTTTAGGGCCATGTGATCTCATGCAGCAGGGACTGTCTGATTGCTAACAAGGGGTGACTAAGTTGGAGAAGAGCGGGTGGTTCAAACCGAGCAAGTGATACTCATGCATAACCATAGAACTTTTGTGATTGAGGAGGCTTTGTCGGGCAAGCCTAGGTTGTGCAACTGTGTCCGAGCAAGTGAGGCTGAGTAACTTTGCATCTGTACAGGTGAGGTCGCGCATGTGTCAATTGGGCAAGTGGGATCGTGCAACTATCAGAGGCCAAGAAGTTTGGGGTGTGACCAAGGAGTGGGATGCTAGAAAGGGCATTGGTCGAGCTGCAGGTTTGCTCGCATGTGCATGGCTGAGCAACTTTGATCGAGACGCATCCGTGCATTATGCCTTGTGGTCGAGCAAGGCATGCAATAAATATTGGAGATGCTGGTGGCCGTGATGGGTAACTGAGCGCATGGTCGAGAAATTTTGTCCGAGGAGCATGTATGGTCGAGGAGTATCTGCCCGAGGATTTCAGTGGCCAAATAAGGCTGTGATAGTGCTGGTCGAGGAGGTTGTTTGTGGCCGAGGAGGATCATGACAGTGCTAGTTAAGGAGGTTGTTTGTGACCGAGGAGGATCTGTTCGTGCATGTGATGGGTGTCTTCTACTAGGTGGCCAAGGTGCAGGTGGGCAAGGAAGTGGTTTGCCTACCAATGGGTGGCCATGGAAGATCTTGGGCCGAGGAGCTAGTTGCCTACTAGTGGATGACCAAGCAAGACCTTGGGCCAAGGAGGTGGTTGCCCGCCACTTGGTGACCAAGCAACTTGGTTCGCAAAGCATTCCACCGGCGAAACAAATCGTTGGCAGGCTTGTAAGTGCTTTACAGTGGTCCTGCCAGCTTGCGGGTGTTGTGGGAGAGGGCCTGCAGGGTGCAAGGCAATGTGCCCCCGTTGACTCCTACAATGGGGGAGGTCCGGACGAGGGCAGAAACTATCGGTGGGCCAGGTGGTGGCCACTGGTAGGTTCAACAGGCTCACGGTTGGTTGCTGCAGTCCCCAGCTGCAGGATGAGCCGGTCAGAGATAGAATCCTTCGATGACCCAAGTGGTGGCCACCAAGGGTTCTCGGGCTTGCAGCAGTTCGCTGCAAGCCTCCCATTTACACTGTGACATGCACCCGCACTGTGCATGGCACTGCACAGTTGGGATGTGCATGGATAGAGGGCACTGTGCACTTAAGTGCACAGTATTTGCTCGCCAATGCATGTGCTGTGTGCATGTGTCCCGCGCATAAAATACATACCCCATGGGTTGAAAAGATGAGTTACCCAGTCACTTGAGTTGCAAGTGTCATTTACAGGCACTTAAGTCCACCGTATCGTCAACTACATGGGTGAGGAAGAGTTTACTCTCCCGATTTTTGCCATGGTGTTGTTAATAAAAACATGAGTAGGAAAGTTGAGAATAATTATCTGGGGAAAAATTTGTCTCCTCACCCTGAGATTACTTCGCACGCCAAAAAATTATCTTTCTCCCACTTTTGGTGTAGAAAATAAATTGGATCTCATAGACGGCACCAACTATTGATGCCAAAAAAATCCCACAATAGGCCAAAAGGAGAGAAAGAGTCATTCTCGGCCCGCTGGAACGACTCGGGCTTTGATCGATGTGATTCGGAAACCCCAACAATAGTCCGGTGTGGTTGTACAACATCGGTGCATATATTCATAGTAATAAATAAGAAGTAAATGCAGGAAAAATAAATAGAGTGAGACACACATATTTACGTGATTCAGCATAATACCTACGTTCATCGACATTTGGGGATGAGAAATCCATTATAATATAATTGTTTACAGTCTCTCATTTCTCACTATACAATAGAAGTCGCAAGTTTATTTGCTGAATGAGATATTCTCACTGGAGCTCTCATCATGAGGTTAAAGAAGCTAAAGAAGAAGAACCTAAAGTCCCATAAACCCTTTCACATCCGATTTGATCCCTTTTTTATTCCTTTCCTTGGGAATGCTGATGGATGCGGCTTTATTCTACTCTTCATTGGCGTGCCTGACTTGCTTTCAATCATTTCTCAATTTTCTCTTATTTTCCATCCCTTAATTTTTTCCCTCTGACACTCT
Organism: Juglans microcarpa x Juglans regia; assembly: GCF_004785595.1. Taxonomy (NCBI): domain Eukaryota; kingdom Viridiplantae; phylum Streptophyta; class Magnoliopsida; order Fagales; family Juglandaceae; genus Juglans; species Juglans microcarpa x Juglans regia. The sequence continues at coordinate 36,065,482 of NC_054594.1, read as the reverse complement.
TTTTTCCCTTGTTTCTTTTTTTGTCTATTCTTAATCTCTCTTCTTATTTGTCTTCTAGTGAGATCTCTTTGATGGATTTGACTTGATTTATTTAGGCCTGAGATGTTTTTTCCTCTTCATAGTGACTATTTGATTACGTTTTAATTTCAAAAAATAAATAAATAAACTGCAACTCATTTATTAAAATATTGAACATAAAATTCATGTGAAAGATTGTAAGTATCTATATTTTAATTTTTTTTTATAATTATAATGAATCGCGCAACAAATAATGTATTTAAACAAAATTTATAAGCAGTATAATTCTTTTGTAGTATTAGTATTACCCCTGCAAACCTCAGTTCTATTAACCTTCCCCAAAAAATAGTCCATAAGTGGTAGCATATTGGACAAATACTTCTCAGGGCCACAGGCAAAAGCAAAACTTCCCCTCTCCCCAACCCAACATATGTTGGGCCTCAGGCCCTACAAATTGTCTCGGCAATTTTGAGATTAAAGGACCAGCGCAGCCCGGAAAAAAAAAAATCACCTCTTAAAGACCCAAAGGCCGGGGGGAAAACAAGACAACATCTCGTAGCAACCAAGGTTCATTTCATTGTATTGACGATATTTCCAAAGTATCCTTTTCACCTAAAAAGTATCCGTGGATTTGCCGATTTGATCGAGGACTCGGCATATTTTGTAAGGAGCCAATCTTCTTTTAGAAATGAAAAGTTCTATTCATTATTTTTACATATCACATTTTTTTTTAATCTTATCAAATATATGGTATATAAATAATGAGTAGAAGAATTCAATAAGTTTAAGAATAATAAAATAAAAAAAATTTAAAAATAATAAAAAATATAGTGTGTGGTGTGTGGAGATGATGAGTAGCAAAACTCAAAAAACAATTGCTTATATATATTAAAAAAGGAAATTCTTGCATGCAATAATAATAATAATAATTCTCATAATAATAACTTACAATTATTTTACAACTCTACATAAAACGTAAGGTAGTTTTTTAATATTAAAATTTATTTTAATAGAATGGCATGATTTCATTGGTTGTTTGAAAATAAGTTATAAAATAATTATAAAAGAGCTGTGGGTTTATAATAGATTTATGATAATAAATAGATGAATTCTATATATCAGTCACTATTTATTTTCATATCTTAAAATTATAATTTTTTTTTCATAAGATGTGAGGGTATTTTTTATAAGATGTAGGGTGTAGAATAGTAAATAGTAGATGATGCAGTGATGCATAAAATTTTTTTAATAAATATAGAGTTAAGAGACAAAAAAAAGAAAAAAAAAAAAAAGGAGCAAGTCTTGGGCCATTTATCTTTTGAGGTTTTTGTGGAATATATGAATCCGATCAATGGTATTTTGTTTGTTTTCAACGGACAGAAAGTAAAGGGTCTTTCTTTTGGTCATCATGAAGAAATCCTTTTACTCTATCCCTACCCTTTGAACTTTTACATGGCAAATCATAGATGGTGGCATCGGTGGGCGTGGAACTTTTCACAAAAAGACAGTGATCCAGAGGAAAAAATAGAACCCATAACACTATTGCCATCGAATATTACCCATCGTCGGTGGACCCTGATTCATGGAAACAATATTTTAGAACCCTAAACTCTCTTTATTTGCAAGTTTCAGTCAGTCCATCAGCTTTGATGATTCCTTTTTAAGTTAACTCTTTTCCCACCCTAAGTTATTGGTTAGTTACACTTAATTCGGGTGGTTGAGTTTCCATGTGTAATTAATTATTCTCATCTATAATTATGTAATGAAAAAGGAAAATGTTATTTGTACTTATAATTTTTACTTATATAATAATATGTATTGACGTGTCGGCTATTGATACGATGAAAATTTAAAAATTTAAAATTTAAATTTAAAAGGAAAAATTGATAAAATAAGTTTTGTTTAAAATTATAAGTATATGTAACAGATGAAAAATATTATTCTTATATTTTTAGTCATCGTATTATTCTTTTAATTATGTATTGATCATTTGATATCATGTTATAAGGTGATGAAATAATTAACAAAGGCCGAGAGGCTTGTAAATATTATTTTTCTTACCAAATTCATTGACTCGTTGATCAATGGTTCTTAGGAATTGAGATGGTGATTAATACAAGAAGAAAAAAGATTTTTAGCACGATCCAAATTTGTCTTTCAATGCAATGCACCTAATGGAAAAATCTTTAAGGTCTCGTTTATTTTCAGAGATGAAATGATATTTTTTGAGATTAAAATTAAAAATTAAATATAATATTGTTAAGTGCATTACATTGAAAAAGTAAGTTTGCAATGCAACAATTGTCAACCCCAGGTAACATTTTCAGCTTTTCTTCATATATGGAGTCCATAAATGATTGAGTTCTTCGTAAGTTATTATTAAGTGGGTGTGTACAACATATAATTCATATTACTTAAATGATAAGATTTGATTTATAATATTTAAATTATAAAATTTTATTTTAGATTAAATTATGCCATGTTAAGCACTTTTCTACACCGGCTGGATTCAAATGCATCAAAGCACCATAATCATATTGTACTTAACTATTCTGAAGACATAAAAAAATAGTCCTTGTGAATTTGGCATTTGGATGGAAATTTGGATTTTAGAGACGAATGATATATCTACAAACGAATTATACAAAACAATCTTATAAAATTGACGTGATTTTATTTAATCTGTTAGATTTATTTTATAATAAAAATAATTTTATAATCTGACGAATCATATTAAATCGTATTAATTTATAAAATTATTTTTATAAAATTTTTTTATAGCTAGAATAAGACACTGACAATGCACTATGTAAAAAGAAAAAACTGCACATGGAAATCCATCTTAAAGCGGTTGGACTTGTGGAGGCATCACCTTTTAAGAGACTCGTTGATGGAGCCCACCCGATATTATATATTGTATAGCCGAGCCCACCCGATATTATATATTGGAGCCCACTTTCTCGTTAAAAAGCCTCGTTTAAGGAACACCTTTTTCCTTTTCAATTAACAAAATATAAGATTGTTTAGGAAGTGTCGATTGCGTGAGACAAACTTTCCCAAACCGAGAGAAACTTCTTTTTCTTTCAAAGTCAAACGTTGTGGGCTTTTCCTGTCTTAATTTATACCTTTTTTTTGTACCAATTATGGTACACAATCTACACTTCCTCGTATCTACGGCTCTTTTACTATTTGAGAAGTTATCATCTCATAACTATATTATATAAAAATAAATTTATAAATTAACATAATTTTATGTAATAAATTATGAAAAAGTCTACTTTATCTCCCTAATTTGACATATCTATTTGACACCTATTCAAAATTTATTTTTTTATTTTTTTATTTTTTACTTAATGGTTAAGGAAGTGATTTTAAATATATTGGTGTATTTTTTTTTTATTTTTTAAATATATTTAAATATGTTAAAAAAATGTGAAAAAAAAAAAAAAAAAATTACGCTGGGCGGTATGCCCAGCGGTCAAAATGGGGCGGCATAGTAGCCGCCCCCATAAATTATATATGCTTCATAATAAAAATAATTTTATAATTTAACGTACCACATCAAATCATGTCAGCATGTAAACTTATTTATATGAATTTTTTTTTATAGCTAAAATATTTATCTTGTTGTTCTATTGGGATCACTCCATGATCCCATAATACCAAAGGGTATTATTATTGCTCCTGGTGTTGGACTTGAGATCGTTCCATGTGTGATATTGATATTTGGAAGATTTTCCAAAATATGCCAATTCAAAATGTTACAAATCTTCATAGATAATTTACAGTGCCCTTTTAAAGATGAATTTACATTTGAAATCCAATTTTGAGATAAGCATATTAAAGACCGAAATTGAAACCCGGGGGATTGAGTATGCGGTAAAATAAGAAAAATGATACAATATTTCATATTTTATCTCTTTATTTTGACCGTTTATATATTTATTATTTTAATTTTATTTATTTAATAGTTAAAAAAATGACTATTAGAATATTGATAATTTTTTTTAAAATAATATTGAAAAAAATTTAAAAACTATATATAAAAAAAATAAAGTGACATTTGGCGACTGCCGGCGGAATAGCAGCAGTCACATTAAAATAATTTTGGGGGCCACTATGAGAGATATTTAAAATTCACCCTTTTTTGGTGCCTTAAATTCGTCAATGGACATTGGACACGAGAAGTTGGGAGTGACATCGTGTATAACAAATATAAATTGACAATAATATTACGTTCATCAAAGATATAGTGAAAATAATATTTAATGGAAATAAGGAGAAATGGGAAAAATGTAAAAGATTTTAGATTTATCCAATTAATCCGTCGACGTAAACTCTAGGCATAATTTGTTTTTACAGACAAGATAAAATGAGATGAGATGAGATGAAAGTTAAAAATTGAATAAAAAATTAATAGAATATATATTTTTAATATTATTTTTATTTTAAAATTTGAAAAAAGTGAAATTTTATTTTATCTTGTCATCTTATGTGAAAATTTAAAAAAATCGTAATTATTATATGAAATAAGATAAAAAATTTTGTGAAAGTGAATAATGTCTAAAAGAATTATACTATTTGCAGATCTCAATTAAATAATAAAAATATTTTTATTAGAAAAATTTACGTATTAAAAATTGATAAAATAAATCTAGTACTTAATAATTATAAATGAAATTATAAATACCCAAGTTTGGCGCTTGGACATATTAATAACGTGTCGATAAATGATTTGCAAACATGGAGACCAGGGATGACTTGCAAAAATGATCACGTGCTGCGCCGAATAAAGAACTTTCCCATTAACAAACTACCGTATCGGTAACGACAGTAAAATTTAGAGGTACGTGTGCAAACAGTAGCTCAAATGGGCAGTATCTGCAAATAAAACAAATACCGAAGGGCAAATCCGGAAGTCGAGCTTAATATTGAGTTTTACGCGTTAACGTTGTTTGTTTGTTGTGCTCTTCGATAGGGAAGCGGAAGCCAAAGCAGGGACAGAGAGAGAGATAAAGAGAAACAGAGGGAGAGAAAGGGAGAGAAAGTGCGAGAAAACAAGGGGGAAAATAGTTGCAAAGGAAGGATTTGGTCTTTTCCCACTCTTCTTCCCGCCTTTGCTTGGCCCTCTGCAACCGCATTTTCCCATTTTACCTCCCCTACCCACATTTCATTTTCCCATTGCTCAGCTATAGACCACCAAAATTCAAATTCCGTGCTGTTTGGGCGGTAAAAAACGGAGCATTTGCACTCGTTCCCGGTGCGACTTCGAGTTCAAGGAAGGTTTCGGGCAATTAGGGACTTGATTGGATCGAATTTGTTTTGATAGGTGGGATCTATGGTTTGGTCCCATTGGGTGGTGGTGGTTGTTCTTGAAGGATTTTAGGGTTCATTAACTCAGCCTCAGATCTCAATCTCGTCACATTTTCGTTTAAAAATGGTATTCGCTTTCCTTCGGCCTGGCATTGTCTTCCCCTCGAAGTCTAGCAATTTTTTTTTCTCTCTCTCTAATTGTTTGTATTGAATTTTAAAAATTATGTACATGTCTTATTTTTCACATCAATTCATGTTATTTATTAACTTAGTACCACGAATCTGTGCTGAAATTTGACTTGAACTTTTCGAGTGTGTTTGTGTGTAAATTCGAGTTATATTTGCATGCTTGCATTATTCAGCGCGAAGCACTGTAGTCAGATTTTATCTTCATTTTTACTTTAGCAGATTTCGTAATCAGATATGTGGAAATACAATGTTTAATAGGACACTTTTGAAAGTTTTTATCTCACAAAATTATCATTTGTTAATGATTAACGACTGGTCAAATTTAGTTAGCCGATTGTGTCAATTTTTCTGGGGAGGCAGGGGCACTCTCCAGCTTTATGTGTGAATGGATTCCATTATCATCAGTGGTTGCACTCTTGCTGCTCTTCTCACCTCTTTGCTACCTTGCATGACGCTTGTATTATATGTCAATGTTCATCTTGAAAAGTACTATACTCACACTCTGCTCTGTATTATAGACTTTCTGATGAGATAATTAACCACACAGGTTGTCCAAGCCAACTTAATGGTTGGATCTCATGTCTGGATGGAGGATCCTGAGGTTGCTTGGATGGATGGTGAAGTTATAGAAGTTAATGGTGAAGATTTAGAAATAAGCTGTACATCTGGAAGGACTGTGAGTGATGTTTCTCAAAATTAATATGAAATTATTGCATCATAACTGTGGATTTTGTTTATGATTAAAAAAATTTCATCAACTTGTTTTCTTCGTTGCTATCTGATTCTATTTACATGTTTAAAACCTGTATTGGATGATTGATATTATCTTTTTTGATATTAGTCTATACGTGCCTTTCCTGATTTAGTGCCAATTGAGTGGAATAAGACATATTACAGGGAAAATTCATTAGAGTTTATAACTACTTATAAAAAAAAAAAAAAAAATTCATTAGAGATGATAACTGGTTTTTCTAATGTGGTGCATTTGTGGGCAGAGGAATGCTTGAACCTTTGAGGATTGTGAGAAGACCGTGTAGGAGCTAAATGATTCTGTTTTAGGTCTCTTTAGACTGAAAATAATAATTTATATTCGTCTAGCCTAGTTTTCAGGATTTTCTTGTTCCTGCTACTCTTTCTGGCTAGGTATATCTAATGTATACTCCTCGTGTATTTGGGTTGCACCTTTTGCTTGTTAGCAAAATTATCTTATAAAAATAAAATTATCAATCACATCCATGATGTTGATTTCTGGGTTTGTTGATTGACAAATTTTTTTTATTTTTTATCGATAAACAAAATTATCTTGAGCATGAAATAGACAAAGGCCTGAGTATACAAGACATATACAAGAGTGTCACCTATGCGTGTGGTTTGTTAATTGACAATTTTAAGAATTACTTTACGACTTATGTGCTTATAAGGAGGTTGAATACTTGAAGCCTCCTTTACAATTTATATTGTCAGGATTGCTTATAAAAAAATTATATTGTCAGGAGTTTGATCCTTAATTTTACTATTTGTCAGAAGCACTAAAATGGACTGTAAAATTTTCCATTATGGTTTTTTGTGACCGAGGAATTAGCTTTGAAATGTAGGTACAAAAATAAGAGTTCTTGCATGTCTTATCATCTTTCCAGTGTCAGAGAATTTTTTTTTTTTTTGATAAATAATGCAAGAGAAATTTAGTACTAAAATCTCCATACATCAAAGGTAGTGGCCTTTATTTCATCTCCTGGGAGGCCAAGATCCTGGAAATATGCTTGCTTTCTGCATTTTATTCTATTTTGCCCAATTTTTTTTTTTTTGATAAGTAAGAATCTTTATTGAACAGGATGAAACTAGGCAATGCCCAAGTACACAGGAAGTATACAAAGTGAGACACCTAATAACATTCTAGTGAGCTGAAAAGAAGATAGAAACTCATGGACATTCCCACCCTTCAGTACAATAGCAGAAAAATTTTGCTCAATTATTATTATTATTATTTTTTTGATAAGTAAATTTTGCCTAATTATTTTAGAAAAAGTATTTATGCATATGGTGGTTAAGGTTCATTTGACTGTGTCTATAGTTGTTTCTAAGTGTTCATGTGACATTATCAGAGCTTCATTTTATGTTTATGTATATAGTGCCTGCTTCATGGGGTGGTTTTCAGTTGTGTAAGGGCTTATATGTATTTATGTTGTAGGTTGTAGCCAAAGCATCCAATGTCTATCCAAAGGATCCTGAATTTCCGCCATGTGGTGTTGATGATATGACAAAGCTGGCTTATCTGCATGAACCTGGGGTTCTACAGAATTTAAGATGTCGTTACGATATAAATGAAATATATGTGAGTATTAATCAGAAGTTTCCCGTTCCTCCCTCTTCTCCCATATTCACTTTGAAATGGATAGTTTCTTAATAAGTTCAGTTGCTTCACCAATATTTAATTCCTTTTTCGTCTTTATAAGGTGTCTACAAAGTGTGGACACGTATATTTATTTGCTGTCCACATTGAGTTTTGTTGCTGTCTATCATTTTTCATTTTTTAAGTAGTATATCTCTAATGGTAGAGGTTTACAAAGCTAAACTTTCTAATGGTGTTTCCAGACATACACAGGAAATATATTGATAGCTGTAAACCCTTTTCGAAGGCTACCTCATTTATATGATAATCATATGATGCAACAGTATAAAGGGGCGGCTATAGGTGAGCTAAGCCCCCATCCTTTTGCTATTGCAGATGCTGCATACAGGTATCTGTCGTATCCTTCTTTCAAAACTTATGGGAGTACTTAATGTTATTTGACATGCCTAAAAAATAAAAATAAAAATTTTTAATGTAGATTGATGATTAACGAGGGAATAAGCCAGTCAATTTTGGTTAGTGGGGAAAGTGGAGCTGGTAAAACAGAAAGTACAAAAATGCTTATGCAGTATCTTGCCTATATGGGAGGGAAAGCTGCAGCTGAGGGAAGACGGTCTGTGGAGCAGCAAGTCCTAGAGGTAACAATTTATTTGATACTTATTCAAATAGATGGTGTTAAAGCTGATGATTCTAATTTTGCTTTCTTATATGTTTTGGCTTTTTCTTGGAAAGGGATCTTGCATGAATGCTAAATTCCAGTCGATTCACTGTTTTTCTTCTTATTTGTTTGGCAGTCCAACCCTGTGCTAGAAGCATTTGGTAATGCAAAGACGGTCAGAAACAATAATTCAAGGTGGAAACCTATTTCTCATATCAATTGTTTTTTTTCTCCTGATTTCTACATTTATGATGCGTTGTATGTTCTGTTTGGTTGGGTGAAATTTTTCTGAATTGTATATAACACAATTGCAGTCGCTTTGGTAAGTTCGTGGAGATTCAGTTCAATCAACGGGGGAAAATATCGGGTGCTGCCATCAGAACTTATTTATTAGAACGATCCCGAGTTTGTCAAGTATCTGATCCTGAACGAAATTATCATTGCTTTTATATGCTTTGTGCTGGACCACCAGAGGTAAACTGGTCTGCTCCCTGTGTATGATGCCTTGATTGATCATTGATCAAGCACAATAGTAGTCTGCATAAAGTTTTTAGTTTGCATAATGGAAGTCATCAAATGGAATTACAGGTCAGGGAAAGACTTATAAACAAAGGTAGAAACAGAGAAAATTCTTGGCTTAGCTTTTGGAATTTCATAACATAGTGTTCATGTTAAAATTTGTATATCTGTTGGGTTGGTGTTAGAACCTAGGTTCCCTTGGATTCCATTTCCAGAATCCAGAATAGTCAAATAGACACTGTAGTGGCATTTTCAGCTTGGTTTTATAAGGGACTGTGATGCACTGCGTTTAATTTTGTATGTCAAGTTGGTTTCCCGATTGGTTTTTCTTCACAATTCTAAATGACAATTGTTTTTAGGATGTTGAGAAGTACAGACTGGGAAATCCAAGAACATTCCATTATCTAAACCAATCAAAGTGCTATGAGCTGGATGGAGTCGATGATTCTAAGGAATACCTTGCAACTAGAAAAGCTATGGATGTTGTTGGGATCAGTTCTGATGAGCAGGTACTGTGTGGTTAGTTTTTTTACAGCATATATTTGTACGAGAATCTCTACTAGAGTTTATTGTTCTCAGGATGCAATATTCCGAGTTGTAGCTGCAATACTTCATTTGGGCAACATTGAGTTTTCCAAGGGAAAAGAAATAGATTCTTCTGAACCCAAAGATGACAAATCTCGGTTCCATCTCAAAACAGCAGCTGAACTTTTCATGTATGTGATAATTGTTTACGATTTTCTAGAGAAGTTAAAAGGCAAATCCTCAATATGCAAGTTTTGTTTAGGTGTCACGAGAAGTCTCTTGAAGACTCGTTATGTAAACGTGTGCTTGTGACTCGTGATGAGACCATAACAAAATGGATTGATCCAGAATCTGCAGCTCTCAGCAGAGATGCTTTGGCAAAAGTTGTTTATTCAAAGTTATTTGATTGGTAGGTTTTAATGTACTTAGTAACTTCATCATTAAAGATATATTGTATCCATTAATTTGTCTTCCTTTTTTCCTTTGATTAAATGTTTTGAACACTAAATGACTCAGGCTTGTGAACAAGATTAACAATTCTATTGGTCAAGATCCCGATTCAAAAAACTTGATTGGGGTTCTCGATATTTATGGATTTGAGAGTTTCAAGACAAACAGGTGCTTAACCGGTATGCTTTTGTTTTCATTATTTACAGAGGTTAATTTGTTGCCAGGACAGGTTGAAATAATTGTGATTGATCTGATGGGGATGTCTAGTTGGAAACATAACTTTGTGGGCTTGATGCCATTTGTATGTTAATTTCATGATGAATCATATTTTGTTCATTTAAATATATGCTGGTCAGTTTACTTGTTCAAACAGGGATACTTTTGGGTCATAGCTCGCTTCTTACCATTTTTCCTGGCTCTGGTCTTTTCTTGAGGATTGCTAATGGAATGGATATGTTAATTTTGAATGATCTTTTAGGTTTTGTAATATAGATATGTAATTACAGTTGTATGATTTGACCCTTGTTTGTTATATTTTGAGTTTGGCATTGTGTAAAATGTTTATTGGCTCTGTGCAGCTTTGAGCAATTTTGTATCAATTTGACTAATGAAAAACTGCAGCAACATTTCAACCAGGTTTTGAGCATGAACATATGCTGTATTCTTTAATTTCCTTGATCTGCTAGATGATTTCCAACTTAGTTTAACATCAATAATGTGTTTGACAGCATGTTTTTAAGATGGAGCAAGAAGAATATACAAAAGAAGAAATTGACTGGAGTTATATAGAGTTCATTGATAACCAGGATATTCTTGATCTCATTGAAAAGGTTTGTCAGTTTTCTGGCTGCACTTGCCATCACACATCAGAAAGAAAATTCATTTCATCAAATGTTCTATGGACACAAGTTATAATGCTCCAATGTATATTAATATATATTATGATAATGGACTTTGAAAGTTATTTTGTTCGATTGCTTCTGTGTCTGCTTCAATCATTCCTTTTCTTGAATGCCATGGTTCACCTCTCTTGGGTCCTTCTTTTATACCTCCTGCATACTTGAATTTTACCCTTTTTTTATCCTTCATAATGAAACTGCTACTTGCATGCGTATGAATCTTCTTTGATGATATAGTGAGACAGTTGTCCCACTTGTCTTTCCTTACATTTTTCCCTTCTGGTTTCTTTAGTTTCTTATATATATTTTTAATTTTCCTCTTTTTATCTTTGATGAGCCCCTATCAGTCCAATGATAGGTGTTTGGGGCTAATGCAGTAGGGGCCAGCACTTGATACTAAAATCCTGAACTTATATCCAATATCCATGGTTCCCCTCCCAGGTCCTAGGCTAAAGATTTCCTTCGTATAACAACAAATTGGACTTAATAAGAGTTCACGCATGCGTGTGTGCAGACACATACACACAGATACACACATATGATTGTGTATATATATATATATTTATACACAGATAAATATCGATGACATTTTATCTTATAATGAATCCTAGTTGGCTGTATGTTGCTTTTGTGCAATTTTATCATACTTGTCCATCTAAGTTCTTTGTTCTTGTTTTCGGTGCCTTTATTGTTGTTTCCATAGTTCAATTCTTGTTTTAGTTGGATTAAGGAGACACATTGACGAATGACATAATATGTGCTTTATTTTTCTAACATGTACGTTTGTAATTCAGAAACCTGGTGGGATCATTGCTCTTCTGGATGAGGCTTGGTATGTTCAAAAGATAAAAAAACCTATTATTCCATTTTATCTCATTTAGTTTTGTAACAGTAAACCTGTTTGGTCCCTGCAATACTTTTTGTTTCTCAGTTTGTTCTTTTTCTTAGAATTATGTATAAATTTATTGGGTGATTGTGACATAACCCTTGGTATTTTTTGTAGTATGTTTCCAAAATCAACGCATGAGACATTTGCAGAAAAGCTCTACCAAACTTTTAAAGAGCATAAACGCTTTAGCAAGCCAAAGCTGTCACGTAGTGACTTCACCATTTGTCATTATGCTGGTGATGTAAGTGTCTGAAATCATTTGGTTTGCATAGTAACATGCCTGAACATTTTTTGATGTGAAGAACTTTGTTTTAGGTCACCTATCAAACGGAGCTCTTCCTGGATAAGAATAAAGACTATGTTGTTGCCGAGCATCAAGCACTCCTGAGCGCTTCCAAGTGCTCCTTTGTTTCAGGCTTGTTCCCACCTTTAGCTGAAGAATCTTCCAAATCATCAAAGTTCTCGTCAATAGGTCTTCGTTTTAAGGTTTGTTTCTGCTGTATTGGTATGTGCAATCAAGTTTAATTCTCCCAATATGGTTCAGATTTCAAAATATTGTAAACTTAAAACAGCAACAATTGCAAACTTTGCTTGAGACACTGAGTGCCACCGAGCCACACTACATCCGTTGTGTAAAGCCGAATAATCTTCTCAAACCAGCCATATTTGAAAGTAATAACATTTTACAGCAACTTCGCTGTGGGGTAAGTTCTATTTTTGGTTATCTCATTGTAGTTTGGTGTACTAGTTAGCTTGTCTTCAGACATTTACTTGCATAACTGGATTAACAAATGTTGTACTTCAGGGAGTTATGGAAGCAATTAGGATCAGTTGTGCTGGGTATCCCACTAGAAAGACTTTTGACGATTTTTTACGTCGGTTTGGCATCTTGGCACCTGATGTTTTAGATGGGAGGTACGCCTTTGTCATTTTATTCACCGGATTTGTGGCATTAGATTCGTATTCCACTAGCTCTAATTCTTGTTCATTTCAGCTATGATGAGGTCACTGCTTGCACAAAGCTTCTTGAGAAGGTGAACCTTAAAGGGTATCAGGTATGTTTCCATAATAGTGTTCTCTGTACTGCTTGAATGTTTCAAGGATGTCAAATTCTGCATTTTCCTTTTATTGGCAATATTTTTTGCAAATGTCCATATTTAAATTGCCTGGCAGACCCACATTCCATAGGTTTTTGGGTTTTGTTGAATTATCATGTTGTTGCCATTAAGCATAGCGCTTATGAGCATTTATGTTTTCGTTGGCTGCTGTCTCTAGCATGTTCCTAATATATAACTTCTGGATAGGAGTCAGACAATTTTTTGGTACCTATCTTTTGCAGATTGGCAAAACAAAAGTGTTTCTTAGAGCAGGTCAGATGGCAGAACTAGATGGTTATCGAAGTGAGGTCTTAGGAAGGTCGGCAAGCATCATCCAGAGAAACGTTCGCTCATATTTGGAGCGGAAAAGCTTCATCTTGTTACGGCTGTCTGCCATCCATATCCAAGCCTTGTGTAGAGGTACTGAGTAGTGTAGTTTTACTTATTTGCATGTTGGTATTGATTCAAGAGATTATTGACTTTGGGATTTTGTTACCTAATGATGGAGATTTGTATGACTTAATAATGTGTTTCTCTGAGTTGATTTCAGGACAAGTTGCACGCCATCAGTATGAAAACATGAGAAGGGAAGCTGCTTCTTTGAAAATCCAGAGACATTCTCGCATGTATCTTGCTAAGAATGCTTATAGGCATTTATACTTTTCAGCAATATCTGTACAGACTAGTATGCGTGGGATGGCTGCTCGTAATGAGCTTAGGTTCAAGAAGCAGACTAGAGCTGCAATTTTTATCCAGGTAAATATGAAATTTTTTTTCAATTATATATAGGAATATACATTTTCTTCTCGTTTATTTTTTGTATGGAATATTAGCAGGAAGCTTATTAATGCTAATCAAGGTCCTCTTTTTATTTACTCTTTTTTTTTAGGGGTGAACAAGATTTTATTGATCAAAAGAATAGGCAAGAGCCCAACATATACGAGAGCAACACCTAAACGTGCTAGTTTAGAGTTTCAAGGAATTCATGAAAAGACATGCCATGAAAATCAATTACAATCGACCAATGTAGTAAAGTATTGAAAAATAAATTTCTAAGCTTATCCATTGACCTTCCAAACTTCTTTCGTTCCTCTCCCTCCGAATACACCTCCATAAACATATTGGAATCATCTTCCAAATTGAGGCGATTTGAGAGTTATCCTGAATGGCTTTCCAAGAAGCTAGGAGGTCAATTACCCGTCTCGGCATCACCCAAGCTACTCCCATCCAAGCAAAATTTCATTCGATAGTGTCCTGACAATCTCGCAATGAAGTAGTAGATGGTCAACCAACTCTCCACTCTTTTTTCACATACACCCCCAATACATGAATATGATTCGACATTTCCTTAGGTTTTCTAGAGTGAAAATCTTCCCCAAGGAAGCCATCCATACAGAAAGTTTTGCCTTTAGGTGCCTTTAGAATGGATTTGTATTGTGCATTGTCATGGCTTGGTAGGAGCGGACCTTGAACAACTTCCCTTTCTTAGAAGCGCACCAAAAGATCTTGTCCTTGACTCCCCCCAACAAACGAGCGGAGTACACTATGGTCATAGAACTTCGAAAAAGCGTCAATTTCTGAATCTTGTGCATCTCTAAGGAATGTAACATTCCATTGGGGAATGCCGTTAGAGAGTATGAAGAGGTTTGCAATTGAGGCTTCTTTCATACTTGCTATATCATAAACTTGTGGATAAGTTTCCTTGAATGCCCCATCGCCACACTATACATCATGCCAAAATTTAATTTTGGATCCATCACCCATCGTAAAGAGGGTATATCTTGAATATGTTTCACAACCTCTTCTTCTATGCTTCCATAGCTCCACACTGTGAGGCCAACTCACCTCATTGGAACACCATCCTGCCCATAGTTCACCATGCTTCAATTCGATGATGATTCTCCACAAGGCCCCTCTCTCATAGTGGAATCTTCATAGCCACTTGCCAAGGGCTTTGCTGAAAAACTGCAAGTTCTGAATACCCAAACATCCTTGAATAGAGAGCATATTGTGGCCCATTTCTCCAAGTGAAATTTGAACTTGTCGTTTATCTCCCCCCCAAATAAGAAGCCACGTTGGAGTTTCTCCATGCGATGAGCCACCTTGGTGGGGAGTGGAAATAATGATAGGAAGTAGGTTGACAAGTTGGAAAGAGTGCTTTGGATTAGGGTGACCCTACCACCTTTGGATAAATACATCCATTTTTTCTGGAACATCATCCCAAGTAGATATTGATTTGAACGGAGCACCCAACGGGAGGCTAAGATATTTCATAGGCAACTGAGATATCTTGCACCTCAAAATGGACATGCTTTCCACATTAGGAACATCCCCACCGAAACTACTTTTGATTAGGCCAAGTTCACCTTCTACCCTGATACAACTTCAAAGCATAAAAGGAGAGCCCTAAGAGCTCGGATTTGATCACGTTGAGCCCCACAAAAGATTAGGGTCATCGGCGAATAATAGATGGGATATATTGAGAGTGCCAGTATTGGCCTCCCACACTGAAACCCCATATATGAATCCACCTTCAACAATGCCTGAGATCATCTTGCTAAATGCTTTGGGCGTTCCATTTTGTTACTCCCTTTGTTCTTTATATGCTTTTGTTGCGTCGAAATAAAATGAAAGTTTATCAATGCTGTCAAGTTGCCTTTGCCAGCCATATAACTAGGACTTGGATGGTAGTAAGTTATTGAATTTGGGCGGGCTAGGAGAAATTTTCTGAATTCGTGACGCTTCTAGTAGGTGATGGCACAAGATCATGCTTTTGACTTGATGTTTGGTGTGGGAATGTTGCATTAAAATAGTTATTTTCTGACTTTTATAATGGCTGAGAGCAATGATGCTTCTGTTAGATCTTAGACCCATTAGAGCAAGGATGCTTCCTGTGTACTTGGCTTTGCCTATTTTTAATAAAATTCCTATTTATTGATAAAAAAAAAAAAAAAGTTAATGGACTTTCAGGTTGTTTGGGAACTGGTATCAACAGACGACTTATATTTTTATCTGCTAGTGGCTGTAGGCGTTGATAGGTTGTACTGGAAGGCTGGAAGGCTGGAAGGCTAAGAAGTAATGAATTCAATTGTTTTTATTAGGTGTTGAGAGGGCCCAGTAAGGATCAATTCCCTTTGAGTGTAGCAAAGTTCTTTGGAAGGGTCCTTTTTTGTTTTTACTTTGGACAGCTAGGAAGATTCTAGCTTGTTGCAATATGTAAATCCAGTGGAGAGTTAGTTGACTATCTATTGTTTTATTGCTCAGCAAGTGGATCGTGGTCTTTTGTTTTGTCTTTATTTGGGGTTCAATTTGTGTCGCCCAAGAAGGTGGTTGAAGTGCACTTAAGTTTGAAGACAATGTGGTATTAGTTTTATATGCAATGCAACCCTGCTCCCTGTGTACTTGGGCAACACCCACTTCATTCTCATTAATAAAATTAGTTTACCTATTAAAAAAAAGAAAAGAAATGCAATGCAACCCCTTTTTGCCGTATGAAGGCTATACAAATTCTGTTTTTGTAGATCTCTTGGATTTTAGATTGTAATCTTTAGGTGAGCCTTTTGTTATATCCCCGCTACACAGACTTTTCTTTTGCCTAATAAAATATTTATTACCTATAAACAAAAAATAAGATAAAGATAGGAAGAGGCACGCACTTATCAGTTGGGATTTCATATAAAGGAAGTGTATCTCATACTCTTGTTTTGCATGGCTTTAATTTTTAAAGGTGATTATTCTTTATGTTAAGATCACAATTCATGTCCTATTCTCTCTTGGCGAGGCATATATAACAATATATAATTTTAAAACTCTACAATTAAAGCCACTAAAGTCTTAGTTTTAAAGGCTGTATTTGACATGTACGGACCAGTAACAGTGTATGTTCATACAAATCGCATAGTAGAAAATTGATGACCAAAACTATCTTTATTTAGGCCTCGTTTGTTTTCGCAGATGAGATGAGTTAAGATAAAAGTTAAAAGTTGAATAAAATATTGTTAGAATATATTTTTTAATATTATTTTTGTTTTGAGATTTGAAAAAGTTGAATTATTTATTTTATTTTGTGTGAAAATTTGGGAAAGTTGTAATGATTATATGAGATGAGATGAGATGAGAATGGTTGTGAAAACAAACGATGCCTTAATCTTTTATTATGGTGCAACGTACCATTTTAAACGGGTTACTTTTTCTGTTGAGTAGCAGTCTTGATTGCACAAACATTTTTTTTTTTCGTTTCCTATTCTGGATCACTAACAGATCCTAGAGGGGAGGGGTGGGGGTTCTCTGCAAGGACAAAAGTATACAGAATGAAGGAAAAAACTAGTATTTCACAAAGCTTAAAACCAAAAGCTTTAAGAAGCCTTAATGCTGGAAAAAGTGGAAACATTGGAACACCAAGGCATTTGTTTTCCTGTTTATAAAATTACTGCTTGGCTTTAGTTTTTCCCTGTCTTTTCGGTGGATTATCCTGTTAATAGAATTCTTATTTACTGATAAAAAAAGGTAGATTATGCTCCCTGATTCTATGTGAGTTCATTCTATCACAGAGTCAATTCCGAAGATACTTGACCCGCCTTCATTATCTAAGGATAAAGAAAGCAGCAATAGCCACACAATGTGCATGGAGGGCAAGGGCTGCACGTCGAGAACTACGGAATCTCAAGATGGTAATGAGTTTTTTTCTTTGTTTGATGACAACATTCTTGTTAATATGTTACAATAACTCCTCCCTCATATATGGAAATATTTATAAAAATTCACGTGCTCTAAGTATATAAATAAATTGTTTATATACTGGTTACTTCTATTGCTTGCGCTCACATTGCATAGAGTGATCATATGTGGATTTTTTTATATTAAATGGCTGTCAAACAGGCTGCCAAGGAAACTGGTGCTCTCCAAGCTGCCAAAAATAAGCTGGAAAAACAAGTTGAAGAACTGACCTGGCGTCTGCAGCTGGAGAAGAGAATGAGGGTAATTTTCTTGTGTTTAATTAAAAAAAAAATTTAATCCAGGATATTTTAAGTTAGTTGTCATCTGGGTAATTGGCTGTCCTGTTGTATCTTTGGCTTGCTTCAAGTATTGCAGGATTTCCTTTTAATTGAAATTTACACTTTTTTGTCTGTTAATACGAGTTGCTTCTATGATTAAAGAATTTTGTGTAGACCAAAGGAGTTAAGTGATGGTTTCAACTGTCAAAACAGTGTTAAAGATGTGTACAAGGTCCTTCCATTTTTGGCTACACCCACTGTGTTAACCTTATCTGCTGGACACGTGCAATGTACATGTTTGATTCTCTCTTGGGGTCCTCAGCTGGAGATACATGTTGTTCCACTTCCTAACTAGTAACTAATCTCTTAGGATTGATGCTTCTTCTATCATAAATTAATACAATAAAACCTCTATAAATATTGGTACCACTGATATTTTTCTGGTGAATCCTTTACTATCTCTTTACAATCGACTTCCTTTTTTGAACTGAGTGGGTTGTGCCTCAGCGGGTGGTGGAGTTTGTTTTCTGATGAGGTTCATTTACCAATTTAAACGTATAGAGGATGGTTCCCCCATGTTACTGTGGTGTATTTGGCAGGAATATAATGCTCGAACCTTTCAAATTTGGGAGAAGATGGTGGTAGAACTGAAAACCACTATGTTCAACTCTCTTTATATTTGGATGGCTGCTCACAATAATTCCCATTGCTGTAGTTTCTAGAATTCATGGACTCCTGTCCTTTTTCATCTTCTTCTAGTTGGTTGCTCTCTTTTGTATACTTCTTGTGAACTTGGGTTGTGCCCCTATGTGCTTTTAATAAGGTACTTTAAAAACGTTTGAAAATGGTTGCACTCTTAGTATGAACTTTGGCTGCTGTCTGTTTCTGTGTACAAGTTACTGGTGCAGGGATATAAAGCTGTTTCGATATTTGGTAATTTTTTTTTTCTATCAGCATTGGTGCATCATTTGACTTTTGCTAAGAATGGTTCTTTTCTACCTCTATTTCGTTCTCTGTTGAGAAAGTTTATGGAGTTTCGAAGAAAAACAAAGATGCTTAGAATGTGGTGTCTTTTACATATTGTTCTGGAAAGTTGGAAACTCTAAAGCTATCTAGTTTTACTTATTCTAGTCATGGTATGTATTAATGCAGGCTGACCTTGAAGAATCCAAAACTCAGGAAAATGCAAAATTGCAGTCTGCTCTGGAAGAGATACAATTTCAATTTCAAGAAACTAAAGCACTGCTTATCAAGGAGCGTAATGCAGCTGAGGAAGCTGCTGAACAGGTTCCAATTGTACAGGAAGTTTCGGTTATTGACCATGAAATGGTCAATAAACTTACTGCTGAAAATGAACAGCTCAAGGTAAGGTTGCTGAAATTCTGGCATTTATATGGTGCTTCTCAGAAAAGACCTTGGTGTTGCTTCTTGAATATGATCTTCGTTCTTATAAGAGGCATTCAAATGTTTACTTCCGGAAGTGGATGCATTTGAATTTGCTCATATATTTATGGCTGTTGCATTTTTTAGGCCCTGGTAAATTCTCTGGAAAAGAAAATTGATGAAACAGAGAGGAAGTATGAAGAAACAAGCAAGGTTTGTGAAGAGCGGTTAAAGCAGACTTTGGAGGCAGAATCAAAGATAATTGAATTGAAGACGGCCATGCAAAGGTTTCATACTACGTGTTTTCTTCCTCTATCAGTTAGTGTCCCATGTACCAATAAAAAATATAAAAGTTAGTGTATGGAGTGAATTGTTTTGGAAATTGGATCAATTGGATTTTTCCTGATTAGATTGGGTTTGGCTACTATGCTTTGAATTTTGATCTATTAGATAAAAGATTACTTTTCTGAATTATTGCCAATACTTTTCTCAGGCTTGAAGAAAGACTATCTGACATGGAAGCTGAGGACCAAATTCTGCGTCAGCAGGCATTGTTAAATTCTCCAGTTAGAAAAATGTCGGAACATTTAGCAATTACAACACCTGTAGAAAATGGTCATCATGTAAGTGAAGAAAATAAAGTGTTGTATGCTGTTTATGTATTGTTATTGCCCCTGTTATATAGTCCTGAGAGAGGAGTGTACTTATTACAGGAACCACAGAGTGCCGCACCAGCAAAAAAGTTTGGTTCAGAGTCTATGAGAAGATCCCAAATTGAAAGGCAGCATGTATGCACTTGATTGAAAGGAAACAAAATATTGAATGTCTAACTATTAATTAATTTTTCACCTTAATTTTTGTTGTAGAGATTAAATGGTTGATTCTCGTATTATTGTCTGGTGCAGGAGAGTGTAGATTCTCTTATCCAATGTGTGACACAAGATCTTGGGTTCAGTGAAGGAAAACCAGTTGGAGCATTTACCATATACAAATGTCTGCTTCACTGGAGGTCATTTGAAGCAGAAAGAACTAGCGTGTTTGATCGCCTCATTCAGTTGATTGGTTCTGCAATAGAGGTTAGTTGATGTATAGAGAAATTCTTGTTCCTTCTTTGGCCAAGTGTGGGATGTTGATTAGAACATACGACCTAGATTATGTGATTTGGAATGCTTGATCACTAAAACTTTCACTTTATTAGCTTGAGAAAGACATAATATTCTTTTCCCTCTTTCGTTTTCTAACTATCAAAGTATTAAAAATATAGTGAATAAATAGAAGGAAAATGCTAATAAAAAGGAAAAAGATGGAATTATCTCAAGCTTAGTCAACTGAAATCTAACACGGTTGGAGCTTGTATTGACATTTCTTGCAGAGCCAGGATAACAATGATCGTATGGCTTATTGGCTAACCAACACATCTACGTTGTTGTTTTTGCTCCAACGAAGTTTAAAAGCCAGCAGTGGAACTGCAGCGCGGAAGCCTCCCACCCCAACATCATTATTTGGGAGGATGACTCAAGTACTGAGATGATTATGATATATATACATATGTATATACAAATTTTCTTCTATATATATATTTGCATGTGTACATTTGTGTCCACGCATGTATGCTTTGGCACAAATGTACGCATCTATATACAGAATAAAATTTCATGGGCATTATCATCTGATTGTTGATGGTGTTTCCTAGGGTTTCCGTTCTTCTTCTGCCAATCTTTCAGTTGGTCCTATTGATATAGTCCGCCATGTTGAGGCGAAATATCCCGCTTTGCTTTTCAAGCAGCAGCTTGTTGCATATGTGGAGAAGATATATGGGATTATCCGAGACAATGTGAAGAAGGACTTGTCACCACTCCTTTCTTCGTGTATCCAGGTATAGTGAATCTCAATTTTCCAGCACTATATCTGTACAATGAATTGTCTCCTTTTTTTCCTATACGGATTTTCGGGGCTTAAATTTTGCGAGACAATTAGTGCCATCTACATACATGATTTTAGTATGAATTCAAGTTAGTTTATCTTTGTTTATATTTCATGGTCATTTTTTCCCTGAATCTGAAGTAATTTAGCTTAGTTTTATACTCATTATACCCAGCCATATACAGGGCATGACTTTTATGGTAGGCCTGCTTTATTTCCTCTATATGTTTGCCACAGAAGGTGATGAAAGCCAGCTAGGTTTTCTAGGTTGATGTCCTGTGCTAGCCTGTAGTCCTATAGCACTGATTGGTTTATCATATCTTAACTAGCAATTTTCTAATGCCAGTTATCTGTCATCTGACAATCAGGCACCCAGAACATCAAGAGGAAGTGTTTTAAAGTCATCTGGGCGGTCTAGTTCGAATAGTCCCCCAGCTAGTCCCTGGCACAGCATCATCGAGAGCCTTAATGGCGTTCTCTGTACATTAAAAGAAAATTTTGTATGGAATTACTTTTGGGAATATTCAAGTGAATTATTATCTTATTTTTGAGTTTTGGGAACTTATAGTCAACTTTGTTTCAGGTTCCTCCAGTTCTTGTTCAGAAGATATTCACTCAGATTTTCTCGTATATTAATGTACAGTTCTTTAATAGGTAAACTGTGTTCCTCTGTGTGTGTCAAGATATGTTATAAGCTGTCAGTATAACATTTTTTTTTTTTTTTATCGATAAACAAATTTTTATTGATCAAAGAGTAGGCATAAGCCCAAGTATACGGGACATATACAAGAGCAACGCCTAGGCATGCTAGTTTAGAGATACGAGGATTAAGCTGTCAGTATAACTTATGGATGCGTTACTTGTTTGATGCTGCTGCAGTCTTCTCCTTCGACGAGAGTGCTGTACATTCAGCAATGGGGAGTATGTGAAGTCTGGGTTGGCTGAATTAGAGCTATGGTGTTGCCAGGCAACAGAAGAGGTACTATTTTGAAAAGTATTATACCTAGTGAAGGTCTGTTTGACACTTGTTTAACCTTACCCTTCCCATGGGCAGATCTTTGTAATAGCACTCAATGAGCTGTAGCTCATTTGACACTTCCTCCCCCATAAGAATGGGCTGGAGGGGAAGGTTGTGGGTGTGTTTAAAACTACCACAAATAAAAAAGGATGGTATTTATTATTGTTTGTTTGAACCTTTTATCTTTACAGTATGCTGGCTCATCATGGGATGAACTCAAACATGCAAGGCAGGCAGTTGGATTCTTGGTATGTTCTTTTCATGTTGAAGAACAACATAAACATGATTTATTGATTATTCATCTGACATACATTGAAAAAGCCAAATGTAGAATTAGGTTTAAGCGCCATGGAAAATTTTCTATGGGATGAAGAAAACATATTCGTTAGGTGGTATTTTCATATCAATCACTCTAATTTTGGGTTAATTTTTATTTCTTTAATTACTGATAATTTTTTTATTTCTTTAATTATTCAGAAATGGCAAGATATAAAAGTCTTAGGTTCATTTTCCTAAATGGGTTTAGCATCACAACTAGGTGTTTTCTCTTTTATACATCCAGTGTACTTGGCTACGCCTATTGACATTAATAAATTTTAGGTGTTTTCTCTTGTATACATCTAGTATACTTGGCTACGCCTATTGACATTAATAAATTTTTGCTTATAAAAAAAAAAGATATAAAAGTCTTTCAGATATTAGTCATCAAGCAATAGGCTGCATGATTGAGTCCAAATTAAAGCAATGTAGTTTGAGAGACTGATTTGAAGTTCTTTGAGTTACTACAGAAGTTATCGTATCTTTCCTTCCGAGATCTCTCATATTTATGCAAATTGTTGGGCTAAAACTCTTGTACTGAATGATGTTAATTTTCTGGATTTGAATTAGCTTTTCTTCTGTTTTTTAGGTATTTCCATTGTATACGTTCTGTGTACTTGAGCTTTGCCTATTCTTGGTAATAAAGTTTCTTATTAATTATAAAAAATATATATATTTATGCAAATTGCTGGGGTCATTTTTTACAAAGGCACAAATTTCGCACATCAGTTGGGAACACTTATCCACATAATACCTTTACAATTCACTCAACCCTAGGTTTCATTTTCATAATATCTGTTAGTCAAAATCCCTAATATATTCATCTGGTTTCACATTGTGCTGCAAGTAGTTTTTGCGACTTGACGGTGTTAGGTTGACTTTGATGCCATTTGTCACTATTTGGGGACACATCAGCTACTTCTGGTCCCTACCCCAAAGGAACTAGTCATTATTGGATTTCTTGTAATTGCTTGTGGGATCTATTACATGCATACATTTCACAGTCCATGTGGTTCAAAGTATCAGATTCTTTCAACCAATTGTTTAAAGTTTTGCATGTGGAACTCTTATATAATTATTGGATAGAGACAATAAAGTGACGTCTCTTGTTACTTCTACTTTTATCCTCTGAATTTATAGCTCCTTTGTATCTAGTTATTTTTATGGGGTTTTTTTTTTTTAATTTTTTTAATTTTTAAATTTATGTATTTTTATTTTATACGAAAGAAATTTATTAACATAGTTCCGTATGGTTATGAGCATTATTTTTCTTCCATCATGTCTGCTTTTGTTGATGGTGTTAAATATGGGCACTAATGCAGTAAATAGTTACTTTGGCTCTGATGGATATGATATTAAATCTCACTAATGTAGTAAATAGTTACTTTGGCTCTGATGGATATGATATTAAATCTCAATTTTCCGTAATAAACTCTCTGCAGGTTATACACCAGAAGTCTAGAATTTCCTATGATGAAATTACTAATGACCTCTGCCCTGTAACTCTCTCTCTCTCTCTCTCTCTTCACACACACATCATTGCATGATTTCTTTGAGTTTAAACTGATAGGACTGGCTGCATTTCTAG
Organism: Juglans microcarpa x Juglans regia; assembly: GCF_004785595.1. NCBI lineage: Eukaryota > Viridiplantae > Streptophyta > Magnoliopsida > Fagales > Juglandaceae > Juglans > Juglans microcarpa x Juglans regia. Next base: position 36,041,351 of record NC_054594.1, on the reverse strand, counting down.
AAAAATATTGTTCTATCGTACTCATTATTGCGTATGGTCTTCAGATCCTTAGTGTTCAGCAACTCTATAGAATATGTACGCTATACTGGGATGACAATTACAACACTAGAAGTGTATCACCAGATGTAAGCCAAAAGATCGATAATAATTTTTTAAATTGGTTCTAGATATTGGTTTCCTTTTCTATAGTTGGCTTATATTAGATATGTAACTTAGCAACGTGTTCCTGCTCCTGTAATTTTTGCAGGTCATTTCCAGCATGAGGATTCTAATGACAGAGGACTCCGACAATGATGATGGCAACTCCTTTTTGTTGGATGATAATTCCAGGTTTGCATACACTCATTTCTAACTGTAGGAAATAACTTTGTGTCTATATACAAAACGAACAACTCATAAGAGATCTTTTGTAAGGTTGGATGACAAGGAATTCTTTTTCTTTCTTGAAACTACAAGAAAATACATCCAAGGATTTTTTCTTTTTTTTTTTTTTTTTTGTTGAAACTATGAGGAAATAAAGATACGCACATTTTTATTTCTGTTGCTATGATATCTAGTGATGGAGAGTAAAAGAAAAATTCTACAACTTGTGTTCTCTACTCGCATTAATTATAATTATTGTAAATGCAGCATTCCTTTCTCGGTTGATGATATTTCCGGTTCCCTCCAAGAGAAGCATTTTTCTGATGTAAAGCATCCTTCAGCACTCTTGGAGAATCCAGCCTTCCAATTTTTACAGGATTAGGGCCGTGGTTCTTTTAGCATTTTTTATCACTGTGGTGCGTCAAATTTAGTCAAGCATTCAACTGAAACTTCAACTCCGATCAAAGCCACTGTAAATCCAACCCCTCATCCCCCTCTTCTCCTCTTATATTTTTCCTTCATTTTAGCATATCCACTGTCCTGGAGTAAAATTATTCTTTATATTAGCTATGTAAAATTTCCATTAGGCTGGTTCAGATAGTTAAAGAGACAGGCTGGGACAGGGATAGGTTTTACACTTTTGAGTCAGCCCACCACGTGCTTTTCTTCTGTATTTTCATTTTATTTTTTTGTTTTCCCTTTGTAACGGTCACTTGAGGCCAGCATTCTTTGTAGGGTTGGTAGGAAGGAAGAAAGTTACCGATAGTGAGGTGGGAGGAGCTGATCTTAAGGCTACTTTTCCAGTCCCCCCACGTATTTAAAAAGCAACTGAATATGTCAGGATATATCTCTGTATTGTAATTGAACTGTAATATAGTATATTTCTTCTCATTTCACTCCCCATATATACAGTTGCAAAGATTACTTACAATACACTTTTCTTGCATGTACTTGTTGAGGCAAATCTTTTTTTTTTTTTTTTTAATTGAAGCCTGAATGAGATGCGAAAGCTCCTCCTTGTAAAAGGTATAGAAGATGATTTAAGTCTACTGTAAATTAAGTTAGACCTGTGATTTGATATGGTCATGAAGAGAAGGAGCATGCATTTTTTATTCTAAGAATAATTCTTTTCATCAGCTACTATTCATTGCACATACTCCACACTCTATGAAAAATATAAAAAAAGTTATCAGGTGTGGGGTGTGGGGGTAAATAGTGGCTGATATATAACAAAACCCGACACCTCACACGGTATGTAATGTAGAACTACCTTGTAGCTCGGAAGGGGGTGAGATATTAATCTGATATGTAGCCTTAAATATCCATACCTATACCTCTTATAATGTATACAAAACAGCCAGAGGTGAAGTTTCAACAGAGAATTGTCTCACTTATCTTTATAAATTCCAAAATTATTTAGCAACTGCACAGGCTATTTATTAATTAAAAATACTGGGATCTTTTATCTTCCTTAAAACGAGGCGTCTTGTCCAAAATGAACAAGGTTGAGATGTATTTCAAGCTGAAGTACTTGGGCTTAAAAGGAAAATCTCCAATTTGGATCTAAAATTCGATCGAAGTCGAGCGAGCCCGACCAAAACCAGAATTTTGGTTAATGTTCTTCAATTTTGAATATATAGTTGCAAACCGCTAATTGTAAGCTATAAAAGCTCGATAAGTGTCTTGTTTTTGTAGTCATTTAGCATCATCAAACAGACACGACAAATTAATTAGGTTGCTAACAATTAGTAGATTTGAAGGCCATAATTTACGCGTTACGTGACCAACTGACCCGTAGACTGCCTAATTAATTACCTAACTCAACCTAACATGACCTTGTGATCTGCTTATAACATAATTACATTAATTTATGCAATGCATGAAATTCATCTTACTTACTAATTAAAGCAGCTTCTACGATATTTCGTCATAGAGATTTCTTTAAATCTCAATCGTTATTTTCGAATTAAATTTATTGATATTTTATGATATCACCCAATCATCCATTTTGCAATATTGCCATATATATATATATATATATTGAACATGACCACCCACGGCCGCCACAATCAAAGGAAGAAAAGGTATAAATTAACCAAGAAAAATTGGGTTTTTAAGCTCTCTTTTTTCTTCCCCCTCCAACATCCAATTAATTACATGTTCATTCGAGTGCGTATGCAGCATGCAGACCGCGGGTGATCAAGAGGCAAAAACTAAAACGAAAAGGCATATTAATTATATAATATTGCATTTGTTTTTCGACCAGGAAAGTTCTTTTTAAAAAAAAAGAAAATCAAAATACAAATAAAAAAGGGGTTTTGGAAGTGCATGCAGGCTTGAGTAGTAATAGTACCGATCGATATTGGAGTTAATCATTTATAAGCTTGGCAGCACATGATGCATGCATGCATGGTGGTCTTATATATATTTGGAAGATTGTCATTAAAAGCGTTTGTTGACCAGTTCGTTCCTCAAGATGCATCAGATGATCAGTACCAACGGTCTCACCCAACTCTTCCAATTAACGATCGACACTCATGTGATATCACATGTCTTCCCACGTTTCACATCTCATGATTCCCTTCCACTTGAGGGAACAAATTTGACTACGTCTACTTTAATTAATTAATATGCATGCAGCAGCTCGATCGATCTATATATACGATTTCAGTTATTACAGTTATGGGAGTTGGTTGCTTTTGTGTATATATATATATATATATATATATATATATATATAGTTATGGGAGTTGGTTGCTTTTGTGTATATATATATATATATATATATATATATATATATACCAAGATGTCTTTTTATTCTTAAAAGTGGTTTACATCATGCGATTAATTCAGAACTGTGATGATCACATGGTCCTAATTCGTTCTAAATTTGGAATAAATTGGAATCCATTAAGTATTTTTATCTCGATCAAGGAGATATTGGATAATTGGTAGACCGACAATTTGATTCTGGTATAATAAGGTGGTACTATTGCATGTTACTGTTCAAGGACGAACAATACGTTATCATGATCATGCGCCGACCACCTTCAGATCAGGAAATTAAATTAATGAAGTGCATTAATATTATTCTATAGATGGAATAACATTAATAATTAATTATATATGTTGTTTCAAGGACGCAGCTTGCAGAGCCTGGGACCTGGATCAATGGGGTTGAGATGAGGCAAGATATATATAGCTAATTTGGTTGTAGCAAGATAGGAGGAATTAAGCCTTCTTTGAGCCCCCGATCGAGTGTTAAAGAGGTTGCTTATATAATTTGTTCTCCTAAAAAACCTATGTATTGATTTTGATTAATGCTTCAATTGATCTTTCTTTTTGCACTTTGTTTGCTGGGCATGCATGCAGAGAGCAAGCTAGGATCGATGATGATCATGGGGTTTGCAAATAAACCCGTATGTAGAGACCAGCTAGCTAGCTTTGAACATATAATATTGGTCTTGTATCAGCCATTAATGCTTAAAATTAGATACATTAAATTAAATTAAAGCAGTTGTCGATATATATATATATATATATGTAGTGATCATGATTGAATTAATAATAGTTTTGCCAATATATATTAGCTAGCTTAGAATCTGCTGCATGCTGCTCGCTGTTAGTAAATAGTAATTTCTCTCTGGATTCTCTCTCTCTCTCTCTCTCTGATCTTCTGGACGCCATGATCAGGCGATATATGGCACGGCGCAATTAATTTATAGGAAAATGTTACATATATATATATATATAATATGCATTATATATACTGAAATGAATAATATATATAATATATATATATATATATATATATATATAGCACTTTGGTTCTCTTTTAATATAAATACATGTCATGTGGGTATATTATAAGAATATTAATTACTATATATAATCTCGCAAAATTCAAGACGCCTACATGCAGTAGTAATTGGGCCCAATAATCAACGAAATAGTCCTTGTACGTAGCAATAAACCTGATGGTGGAATTGTTAGCTAGCTAGCTGCTGTCTTATTGAAAGTTAAAATTAAGAAAAACTCTATACGCAACGGGCTATAGAAACCGCGGGAAAACCGTGTCCCAAGTGGCAAAATATCGAATGACGCCGATTGCTCTTTTTCCCTTCGTCTTCCTTTTTTCCCCCATTTTCAGAGCTTCCTTCCATTTTCCTTTTTTTCTTTCATCTTTCACCTTCATCTTTTTGAGAATATTCTCCTATTTCACTGCTTTTATTTCATCCATTTGTTTCCATTCTGATTTCTAACAAATAAAGAAATCGAATTAGTAGATAATCGACAAAACTCAGCAAAGCTAACCACTTTCGTGCCAAACCGCAACTATTTTTTTTCCAACCACATGCACATAGAGACACCCACACGAAGCCAACGAATAGATATGCATGCACGAGATCTACCAGTTGTTGTCTCGAATCTCATATTTGTAGGATATTCGATTGTGAGTTTCTTTTATTTTCTCGACAACCAAACAGACTGTTACGGACTATTGTTTTGATTTTCCTTTGTTTTCTCGGCAATCAAACAAACTGTTATGGACTATTGCATGATTTTTTTCTGTTTTCTCAGCAATCAAACAAACTATTACAGACTATTGCGTGATTTTTCTCTATTTTCTCGACAACCAAACATACTGTTACGGATTATTGCAGACTATTGAGTGATTTTCCTCTATTAATTTCTCAACAATGAGCTTGAAAGCCTAGTCGACGAACGGGAACTTGTTCTTGTCCGGATGGAGGAGCATTGTGAGAAGGACGTCCACCATGGCCAAGATCTGATTGGACCCATCAAGAAGGGACTCCATCTCCTGAGCCAAGATGACGAAGTCTCTAGATGTGTTTTTTTTTTTAATGTATTGGTGATGTGGCATTATTTTATTTAAATATATTAGCCGATTCCCACAACGGTTTTGCCGCTCGGTTGCCTGTAGCAAAACTCATAAATTAATTATAAGTTGCATATTATATAATATATATATATATATATATAATGTGATATGGCTTATAATTGGTAGATAATTAATTGAGGTATATATATATATATATATATATATATATATCATGATCTACATGCATGCATGATATGCAGTACGTAGAGATGGTTCGTGAGAGTATATATATATATATATAGAGAGAGAGAGAGAGACAGTCGCATCAAGATAGAGAGATCCTAAAGTCAAATGAAGGCTTAATTAATTGGTGGTATGGGAATCGAAATAAAGTCTTGTTTTATATTTCTTAGCAACGTGTTAGGCCGGCAAATGATGCGCTTACACTTATGATCATCAGTA